>NC_092710.1:196774447-201574447 GCF_047496885.1 Scyliorhinus torazame
AACTCTCACACACCCTACTTCTTGTTAACACTTATTAAACCTGTAATATAATATTACGTTACTTTATTAACATACACATTAACTGCAAGGAGATTCATGCACCCTTTGAAGCAGTTTATGTAAACGAAACACTTCTTGGCAGGACCCATTGTTATGCCACCAAAACCAAGTGGCTAGCCAGACGCCTATGGGCCTCTACAATATGTTTTATGGCTGGTGGCGATAATGATGCATTAGGTCAGTGAGGTTTGTGTTGGCTCATGTTAGAGCCTGTTAACAAAAAAGTTTGTTTTTTGGCTGTGTTCAGTTTTGGGATGTACAGATAAAAGGACGTTCAACTGTAAAATTGGAAGGAGATATTACCAGGCTAGTGAATGGGCAAAATTGTGGCAGATAGAATTCAAAGTAAGCTAATGTGGTTATCCATTTTGGACCAGAAAAAAGGACCGAGCACAGTACTTTCTAAATGGGAAGAGTACAGTGAATGTCCAAAGAGACTTGGGGGTTCAGTTACATAGATCCTTAAAATGCCACGGTCAAGTGCAGAAAATAATCAAACGGGCTAATGAAATGCTAACCTTTATATCTAGAGGATTGGCATGTAAAGGCACAGAAGTTATATTGCAGCTACACTGAACCCTGGTTTGACCCCACTTGGAGTACCGTGAGCAATTCTGAGCACCATACCTTAGGAAAGATATAGGGGCTTTGGAGGGAGTGCAACGTAGCTTTATAAAAATGATACCTGGACTACAGGGGAAAAGTTACGAGGAGAGATTACTCAAATTAGGCCTGTTTTTGCTACAACCTAGTAGATTAAGGCATGATTTGATTGAAGTCTTCAAGATATTAACAGGAAAAGACGGGGTAGATAAAAGTAAACTACTTCCACTGGTTGGAGATTCTAAAACTATGGAGCAAAGTCTTAAATTTAGGACGAGACCGTTCAGGAGAGATGTTAGGAAACACTTCTTCACGCAATAGGCGTTAGAGGTTTGGAACTCTCTCCCACAAACAGCAATTGAAGCCAGAACAGTTTTTGATTTTAAATGTGAGATAGATAGATTTTTGGAGTTAGCCAATGATCTCATTGAATGGCAGTACAGGCTCAAGGGGCTGAATGGCCTACTCCTGTTCCTATAAGATGTATTCTGACTAACCACACTTCCCATCTGAATTTGTCTGGTTCTGAAATCTTAGTGCCTTGCATGCTAAACATATTTTTTGCTTTAAAATGTTACATGTTAACTCACTATTAACATTGTTTATTTAGGATGTTAACTCACTATTAACTTTGTTTATTTAGGATGAGATTCTTAAAGCAGCGGTTATGAAATATGGCAAAAACCAGTGGTCACGTATTGCGTCTCTGCTGCACAGAAAATCAGCCAAACAATGCAAAGCCAGATGGTAAGTTCGACAGTTTCTTTCCCTTGTATCAGAAATCTGTAATTTATTAAAAAAAATTAAATTTAAAGTACCCAATTCATTTTTTCCCAATTAAGGGGCAATTTAGCATGGCCAATACACCTACCCTGCACATCTTTGGGTTGTGGGGGTGAGACCCACGCAGACACAGGAGACTATCCAAACTCCACACAGACAGTGACCCGAGGTTGGGATCGAACCCGAGCCCTCAGCGTCGTAGCAATTGTAATTTAAACCTGTTAATGAGTACAAAAATCTGTTGCATAATTGAATCCATCACACAAAGATTTAGATCCCCAATCATCATCTTGGGGGTTACCATTGATGAGAAACTGAACTGGACTAACCACATTAATACTGTGGCTACCAGGGAAGGTCAAAGGCTAGGAATCTTACAGTGAGTAACTCACCCCCTGACCTCCCCCAAAGCGGGTGCACCATCTACAAGGCACAAGTCAATTGTGTAATGGAATACTCTCCACTTGCCTGGCTGTGTGCAGCTCCAGCAACACTCAAGAAGCTCGACACCATGCAGGACAAAGCAGCCCGCTTGATTGCTCCCCATACCACAAACATTTAAACCCCGCACCATCGACGAACAGTGGCAGCTGTGTACACCATCTACAAGATGGACTGCAGTAACTCACCAAGATTCCTTAGACAACACCTTCCAAACCCACGACCATTTAGAAGGACAAGAGCAGACTTCCGGTTGCGGCGATGCATTGCTAAGCCGCACGTTTCGTAGCTCCCGTTCTAACGGACTTTTGGGCTCTTTTTGGGAGCCCCAACGGAATTTTTTTTGGACCAAACCCAGTGTGGGGTGACGAAGGAAGGAGTCCCCCCGGGTGTGTATAGAAAGGATCGGTAGTAGTGGCCAGATTGCGAAGGATCCTTTGGAGCAGCGGCAGAGAAGAGAAGGAAGAAGCAAGATGGCGACGGATGGAGCCCAACGACATGGGGCCCGGACCAACAGGAATTCCTCCGACGGTGTGTGGAGGAATTAAAGAAGGAAGTGCTGGCGCCGATGTTATTGGCAATCGAAGGGCTAAAAGAAACGCAAAAGGCCCAGGCGATAGAGCTCCGTGGGGTGAAGGCGAAGGCATCTGAGAATGAGGATGAGATTCTGGGCCTAGCGGTAAAAATGGAGACAAACGAGGCGCTACATAAGAGGTGTATCGAAAGGCTCGGAGTACTGGAGAACAGCTCGAGGAGAAAGAATCTCCGGATTCTGGGTCTCCCCGAGGGAGTGGAGGGAGCTGACGTTGGGGCTTATGTGAGCACGATGCTCCATTCGCTAATGGGAGCTGAGGCCCCCTCGGTCCCCCTGGAGGTGGAAGGGGCTCACCGGGTCCTTGTGAGGAGACCAAAGGCTGGAGAACCACCAAGGGCGATAGTGGTGAGATTTCACCGCTTCACCGACAGAGAGGCGGTTTTGAGCTGGGCCAAGAAGGTACGGAGTAGCAGGTGGGAGAATGCGGTGATACGAGTGTATCAGGACTAGAGCGCGGAGGTGGCGAGAAGGAGGGCGAGCTTTAATCGGGTCAAGGCGGTGCTTCACAAGAAGAAAATAAAGTTTGGGATGCTGCAGCCGGCGCGATTGTGGGTCATGCACCAAGGCAAACATTACTACTTTGAAACGTCGGATGAGGCATGGTCCTTCATCCAAGCAGAGAATTTGGACCAGAACTGAGGGACTGATGCTGTAGGGGAGACGACGATGTCGATGTATAGAAATGTAAATTGGGGAATGGGAGGTTCACAGTATCGGGACGATAGACGGGGGTTTTTCTCTTCTTGACGGGGGGGACACTGAGAAATGTGGGCGCCGGTGGAAAAAGGGACTGAGGGGGGGGATGGGGAGCTGCGCCATGGGGGGCGGGGCCGATCCAGGAAAGCGCGGGTTTTTTCCCGCGCTAGGGGGATAATGGCGGGAAGATAGGCGCAAGAAGGATGAGAGTTCCACACACCGGGAGGGAGGGGGGGGGAGAGGGGGGAGGGAGGGGGGGGGAGAGGGGGGAGGGGGAGGGAGGGAGGGGGGAGGGGGAGGGGGGGGAGGGGGGGGGAGGGGGAGGGAGGGAGGGGGGGGGAGGGGGGGGAGGGAGGGGGGGGAGGGGAGGGAGGGGGGGAGAGGGGGAGGGGAGGGAGGGGGGGGAGAGGGGGGGGGGGGGGGAGGGGAGGGGGAGGGGCAGGGGGGGGTCAAGGAGAGAGCGGGGGAAGCCGGGGTCAGTTGCAGTCAGCTGACTTTCGGAAGCATCATGGGGGGAGTAACTATGCGAGATGTGGATCTAGCGGAGGGGGAGAGGGTGGTCAACTGGGTTGCTGCTGCTGGGAGCGAGAGGGAGCTGGCAAGGGACGAGGTGGTCGGGACGGGAGTGCGCCGCCTGGGGGGGGGGGGGGGCGGGTGGGTGCGTGGGACCTGGGCGGGGGACCCCCAAACCGGCTGATCACGTGGAATGTGAGAGGCCTAAATGGGCCAATTAAGAGGGCCCGAGTGTTCGCGCACTTAAAAGGACTGAAGGCAGACGTGGTCATGCTTCAGGAGACGCATCTGAAGGTGGCGGATCAGGTTAGGTTAAGGAAAGGATGGGTGGGACAGGTGTTTTTTGCGTCCAACTCAGGGTTGGACGCAAAAAATAGAGGGGTGGCCATATTGGTGGGGAAACGGGTGTCATTTGAGGCTAGGAATATAGTGGTGGACAACGGTGGTAGATATGTGATGGTGAGTGGTAAATTGCAGGGAAAGGAGGTCGTGCTGGTAAATGTATATGCCCCGAACTGGGACGACGTGGGATTTATGAAGCGGATGCTAGGACGTATCCCGGACCTGGAGGTGGGAAGCCTGGTAAATGGGGGGGATTTCAATACTGTGCTGGATCCAGGGTTAGATCGGTCTAGATCCAGGACCGAAAGAAGGCCGGCAGCGGCCAAGGTGCTCAGGGGGTTCATGGAGCAAATGGGGGGAGTGGATCCGTGGAGATTTGCCAGGCCGTTGGCCAAAGAGTTCTCCTTTTTCTCCCATGTCCATAAGGTATACTCCCGGATAGATTTTTGTTTTGAGCAGGGCACTGATTTCGAGGGTGGCAGGAACGGAGTATTCGGCATGGCCGTTTCAGACCATGCCCCGCACTGGGTGGATCTGGAACTAGGAGAGGAGAGGGAACAGCGCCCACTTTGGCGACTGGATGTGGGACTATTGGCGGATGAGGGGGTCTGTGGAAGGGTGCGGGGATGTATTAAGAGGTACCTGGAGGCCAATGATGACAGTGTGATCCAGGTGGGGGTAGTATGGGAAGCGCTGAAGGTGATGGTTAGGGGAGAGTTGATCTCCATTAGGGCTTACAAGGAGAAAAAAAAGTCAAAGAAAGGGAGGGATTAGTGGGGGAGATTTTGAGTGTGGATAAAAGATATGCGGAGGCCCCGGACGAAGGACTATATAGAGAGAGGCGAAGACGTCAGATGGAGTTTGACCTGCTGACTACAGGGAAGGCGAAGGCACAGGGGATGAGATACGAATATGGGGAAAAGGCGAGCCGGCTGCTGGCCCACCAGCTTTGTACGAGGATAGCGGCGAGGGAAATTGGGGGAGCCAGGGATGAAACGGGAACTACGGAGCGGAGAGCAGGGAATGTAAATGAGGTGTTTAAGACCGTTTATGAGAGGCTATACAGGTCCCAACCCCAGGAGGGAAAAGAGGGGATGCAACAGTTTTCTGGACCAACTAAGGTTCCCGAGGGTGGAGGAGCAGGAGGTGGCAGGTCTGGGGGCGCCAATTGGGGTGGATGAGGTGACTAAAGGGCTGGGGAACATGCAGGCAGGGAAGGCCCCGGGACCAGACGGGTTCCCGGTGGAATTTTACAGGAAATATGTGGACTTGTTGGCCCCGCTGCTGGCGAGAACCTTTAACGAGGTCAGAGAAGGGGGGACTCTACCCCCGACAATGTCGGAGGCGACGATATCACTAATCCTGAAGCGGGATAAAGATCCGCTGCAATGCGGGTCATATAGACCTATCTCGCTCCTGAATGTGGACGCCAAGTTGCTGGCAAAAGTGCTAGCATGAGGATTGTGTCCCGGGGGTGGTTACATGAAGACCAGACAGGGTTTGTAAAGGGGAGACAACTGAATGTCAACGAGCGACGGCTGTTGGGATGATAATGATGCCCCCAGCGGAGGGGGTGGCAGAGATAGTGGTAGCGATGGATGCAGAGAAGGCATTCGATAGGGTAGAGTGGGAGTATTTATGGGAGGTGTTGAGGAGGTTTGGGTTCGGGGAGGGGTTTGTCAGTTGGGTCAAACTCCTCTATGGGGCCCCAGTGGCAAGTGTAGTCACAAATCGGCAGAGATCGGAGTATTTTCGGTTACATATGGGAACAAGGCAGGGGTGCCCCCTGTCCCCACTACTGTTCACGCTGGCAATTGAACCATTGGCCATAGCATTGAGAGACTCTAGGAAATGGAGGGGGGTGGTTAGAGGGGGAGAGGAACACCGAGTGTCACTACGCAGATGACCTACTGCTGTATGTGGCGGATCCTGTGGAGGGGATGACAGAGGTTATGCAGATATTGAGGGAGTTTGGAGATGTTTCAGGATATAGGCTTAATATGGGGAAGAGTGAGCTTTTCGTAGTACACCCCGGGGATCAGGGAAGAGGGATAGACGCCCTACCGTTAAGGAGAGTGGAAAGGAGCTTCCGATATTTGGGGATTCAGGTAGCCAAGAGCGGGGGAACTCTACACAAACTCAATCTGCCGCGGCTGGTGGAGCAGATGGAGGAGGATTTCAAGAGGTGGGATATGCTGCTGCTCTCACTGGCGGGCAGAGTGCAGGCAGTAAAGATGATGGTCCTCCCAAGGTTTCTTTTTGTGTTTCAATGTCTCCCCATTTTGATCACTAAGGCCTTTTTTAAGAATATAGATAGGAGGGTTATGAGTTTCGTGTGGGCAGGGAAGACCCCGAGGGTAAGGAGGGGGTTCCTGCAGCGCAGCAGGGACAGAGTGGGACTCGCGTTGCCGAATCTGGAAGACTATTATTGGGCCGCCAATGTGGTGATGGCTTGCAAGTGGATGAGGGAGGGAGAGGGGGTGGCGTGGAAGAGGCTAGAGATGGCGTACTGTGAAGGAATGAGCCTAAAGGCGCTGGTGACGGCGCCGCTACCGCTTTCCCCGAAAAGGTATACCACAAACCCAGTGGTGGTGGCAACCTTAAGGATCTGGGGGCAATGGAGGCGACATAGGGGGGTGACGGGTGCCTCGGAGTGGTCCCCGATCAGGAATAACCATAGGTTTGTCCCAGGAAGGATGGACGGAGGGTTCCAGAGCTGGCATCGGGCAGGAATTAGGAGATTGAGAGACTTGTTTATTGATGGGGAGTTTGCGAGCTTGGGAGCGCTGGAGGAAAAGTATGAGTTGCCCCCGGGGAATATCTTTAGATATATGCAAGTGAGGGCGTTTACGAGGCAACAGGTGAGTAGGGTAAATTCCTCTTCCTCGTGCGCCAGGCTTAGCCTGATACAATTCAAGATTCTACACTGAGCACACATGACGGGAGCAAGACTGAGCAGATCCTTCGGAGTGGAGGACAGGTGCGGGAGGTGCTTGGGAAGCCCGGCGAACCACACACATATGTTCTGGTCGTGTCCGGCACTGGATGAGTACTGGAGGGGAGTGGCAAGAGTGATTTCAAAGGTGGTGAAGGTCCGGGTCAAGCCAGGCTGTGGGTTAGCTATATTTGGGGTAGCGGAAGAGCTGGGAGTGCAGGAGACGAAAGAGGCCGATATTCTGGCCTTTCCGTCCCTGGTAGCCCGGAGAAGGATCTTACTTGTGTGGAAGGAAGCGAAACCCCCAGGCGTGGAGGCCTGGATAAACGACATGGCAGGATTCATAAAACTGGAACAGATGAAGTTTGCGTTGAGAGGATCAGTTCAGGGGTTCTCCAGGCGGGTGGCAACCGTTCCTTGACTATCTCGCGGAACGTTAAGGGAAAATAGATCGTCAGCAAAACCCACGCAAACACGGGGAGAACGTGCAAACTGCACACAGACAGTGACCCAGAGCCGGGATCGAACCTGGGACCTCGGCGCCGTGAGGCAGCAGGGCTAACCCACTGCGCCACCGTGCTGCCTGAAACGGCAATTCTGAGAGCCTCCGCATGTGCAGAATAGCATGGAAATCTAGAAGTTGCCATCAGTGATTCTCTGCCTCTTCAGAGGGTGCACTGTTGAGGCCACCCAGGCTGTATTCAATGGGAAATTTTTTGATCAGATGGAACTTCCACTCTTACTCTTTTAGTAAAACTCCTTTGAAAGGTAACACATTTTTGACTGAGGTGTTACTGAGCTTCTAATGGCATGCTAAGTTCATAATTATGGCTGGACATCCTCACTAATCCAAAAGGATGGCTTACATTTCCTGGGTAACTATCTAGGTAAGTAAATAGGAACTGTCCAAAATCTTCTTTTTTGGAGTGCTCCAGAGAGCAGGGAAAATTCCCATTAGAAGTTCAAACTTGCCATGCAATTCCCATGGAGTGACTGCACCAAGATTTCTGGGGGTCTCAAAGTGCGTCCTGAGAATCTGGGCCTATGTATTCAAATGTATTGTAATTGTTTATAATTATGTTATTCAATTATAATACTGCTTTGACATCGACTTTTGAATTGTATGTGCTTCTCTTACTAATAAAGATATCTCTAAATCCAAACTAATGTAACTGCTGACCATTAGTATTTTTAAATCATGTTTTTGCTATTGTTCACAATAAAGGTACGAGTGGTTGGATCCAAGTATCAAAAAGACAGAATGGTCAAGGGAGGAAGAAGAGAAGTTACTGCACTTGGCAAAGCTTATGCCAACGCAATGGAGGACCATTGCTCCAATTATTGGCAGAACAGCTGCCCAGTGTTTGGAACATTATGAGTATCTACTGTAAGTTGGCAGATAAAGTGCCTTAATATTTAAAATCTCCAATATGATTTTTTCTTTAGTTAAATTCTACTTTGGAATAAAAAGACAGGTGCTGTATCATCAAGAATTCACAAATATAATTACTTGTGACATTGCTGTTAAGTTATTCCTTGTGTCCAATATAAAGAAAATTTCTCAGTTTCCACTGAGTAATGCATTATAGCGGAAATAGGAAGAGAAAATAAAAGACTACTGAAATCCTGGGGAAAGCTTATATTCGTAATGAATCTAAATATCAAGTACACTACTGCAGAGAATGTACTATGTTCCAAGTTTTTATTTAAGAGGAGAAACAATCTTTATTGAAAGATTCTGTTTGACACAGATGCAAATAACTAAATCTAAATGACAAATTTTGAGGAAAGTATTTTTTGCACTGGTGTTCCAGTTAGTTATGCCTTGGAATGGTGTGTCATGTTCTCTAGTGCTGCCTGCAGCTGTCAGGAATTCAGTAGATAATTCCATTTACAAGTGTCAGACAGGGTAATTTAATCTGTCTACATTCTTCACTGTGCATGTTTAAATCCAATGATAAATGCTAGAATGTTAAATTGCTTGGAAAAAAGGCTGTTGAAACCCTGGGGAAAGCTTATACTGTCATCACGGGGGACTTATAATTGACTATAAATACCTAAAGGCTGACCAAGTACAGTACTGTTGATTTATGTAATATGTTCCAATGTTTTATTTAAGAGGAAGAACAGTCTTTATTGAAAGATTCTGTTTGACACAGATCCAAATCATTTGCTTAAACTAGCAAATTACTCTTAATTTTGAGATTGCATTTATCTTGGAGTCACTGCTGGTCTAAAACATTGCAGGGACCAAGTTATCTTTTCCTGCACTGCACAGGAGAAAAGGGATTTTTGCAGAGGCGCGTTTCTTCAAGTCGGATATTTACAAGGCACTTTTTATTGAAAGAAATCTGCTCTGTATTTCAATAAACTAATCTAACTAATCCCTCATGTTGGGATTTTCTCCTGGTTTCAATATTCTGCAGTGATAAACATTCTTTCCTGATCTGGCCTGTAACGAGTTGCTTTGACACTCCAAAATGGTGTAAATTGATGTAAGTGATTAGGAGAAATGATTTCCAACAGATCGACAAATGATCATTAGTCTGCTAAATATCAATGAGCAATGACTGGAATTTTCCAGCCGTTCCCGCCGACAGCGAAACCTTGGCGCGGGCTTCCTGGTGGCAAGGGGCACATACAACGCGAACCCTGTTGACAGTGACGGGACCAGAAGATTTCAGCGCCAGCCAATGGTGAACCCCCTCCGCCAGCATGTAACACGCCACAGAGAAGCACGGAAAATCCCCCCCCATCGAGTCCAAAAGTATGCACCCGATCACCCATTTCACACGAGAAGCATTTTGATTTGCAAATCACAATTTAAATGCGGCACCTGTTGAGGATATGCATGAGGATGCCAATAAGCGTAGTTTATTCTCTGTAAACTATAGGTATTTATATTTTGTCTTGATGCCAAGCTGAATTGAGTTTTTTTATAGATGCTTTTTGTGCCGGTTTAAATTGGCTGTAATAATGTTTTAGTGAGAGGCTTTCATGGAAAAAACAAACATTTTTGTATTTCCTGTGCACAAAGATTGAGCCAATTACCATCTTATTGCCATTGTAACAGTTAAACCCTCCATACTGTTTAGTTGAAGTAATCAATTTCTTTGGGACCAAGTTATCGATTTGTGTATCCATTGTAATTGGATTTTATGTATACTGACCCTGTTTTGAAAGAATATGTAGAAAATCACCTTTATGATATGTCATTCAATTGAATTGATGGGCCTGAACTTGTTTCAGAGACAAGGCTGCACAGAGAGATCAAGAAGAAGAAACTGCTGATGATCCTCGGAAACTTAAACCTGGCGAGATTGACCCAAATCCAGAAACGAAGCCAGCCAGGCCTGATCCAGTAGATATGGATGAAGGTACATCACAATTAAAATTAATAATGTTTTAAAGATGGCTCTGTAGAGCTTACTTTTGAGCTACCAAGGTGTCACTTTTGAAATCAGTTACTATATTTTTCAACATCCTAATTATATAGGGCAATCTACTGAATCACGTTTTCTTGTATGTTTATACATCTCAAGAGTATGTGTAGTAATCTTGTTTGATCAACCTTATTAAAGTTTTTGAGGAGACATTAATGCAGCAAGTGTAATATATCTGGATTTTCAGACGGTACCCCATAATAGACAAATTAATAAGGTCAGAGAACGTGGAGTCAGCCAGAGGACAGAATTGCTTAAGGAAGAAGGGGGAAATAAAAGGTAGCCATATATGAAGAAGGTGGGAAGTGGTTTACTGTGCTGGGACTACTGCTGTTCACATTTCCCAATGATTTGGACTTTGGAATCATAAACACAATTTCTAAATTTGTGGATGACTCCAAATTGGGGGAGGTACTCAATATTGAGCCAAGCTCATATCAAAACTCTAAAGCCTAGGACTTGGCTCCTCGCTCTGCAACTGGAATCTCGACTTTCTGACCCACAGACCACAATCAGTAAGGAAGAACAACAACAACACCTCCATCATAATCCTCAATACTGGGGCCCCGCAATGCTGTATACTTACCCCCTACTATATTGCCTATGCACACATGACTGTGGCAAAATTTGGCTCCAACTCCATGTACAGATTTGAAAATGAAAAAAATGAAAATGAAATGAAAATTGCTTATTGTCACAAGTAGGCTTCAAATTAAGTTACTGTGAAAAGCCCCTAGTCGCCACATTCCAGCGCCTGTTCGGGGACGCTGGTACGGGAATTGAACCGTGCTGCTGGCCTGCCTTGGTCTGCTTTAAAAGCCAGCGATTTAGCCCTGTGCTAAACCAGCCCCTGCTGTGCTAAACCAGCCCCTAGATTTGCTGATGTCACGACCGTAGTGGGTCGGATCTCAAACAACAATGAGTCAGAGTATAGGAGGGAGATAGAGAACCTAGTGGAGTGGTGTAACGACAACAATCTCTCCCTCAATGTCAGCAAAACTAAAGAGCTGGTCATTGACTTCAGGAAGCAAAATATTCCTGTCTGCATGAATCGTGCCGAGGTGGAGATGGCTGACGGGTTCAAATTTCTAGGTGTGCACGTTACCAACAATCTGTCCTGGTTCACCCACGTCCCCGCTACGACCAAGAAAGCAGAAAAGCGCCTATACTTTCTCAGGAAACTAAGGAAGTTCAGCATGTCCACATTGGTTCTCACCAACTTTTACAGATGCACCATAGAAAGCCGCCTATCTGGCTGCATCGTAGCCAGGTATGGTAAATGCTCGGCTCAAGACCATAAGAAAATACAGAGAGGCGTGACTGCAGCCCAGTTCATCATACAAACCCATCTCCCATCCTTTGACTCTGTCTACACCTCTTGCTGCCTTGCGAAAATGGACTGCATAATCAAAGAACCCTCTCACCCGGGTTATTCCCTCTTCCAACTTCTTCCATCAGGCAGAAGATACAAAAGTCTGAGAACACGCACTAACAGATTCAAAAACACTTCTTCCCCGCTGTTACCAGACTCCTGAATGACCTTCTTATGAACTGAACTGATCACTTCACACATCTTCTCTACTGAGTAATACTGCACCCCTGTATGCTCCACCCGATGTTTGTGTCTATGGATTTAGATTGTGTATTTTTGTATGCCCTAGTTTCTTTTTTTCATGTATGGAATGATCTGTCTGGACTGCACGCAGAACAATACTTTTTGCTGTCCCTCAGTACACGTGATAATAAAACAAATTAATATCCAAACTTATTATTTGGGAATTGCAAGTTTAGATAGGGTAGAAGAATCTTGCTGTACAAATATGCCATAAGACCATAAGAGCGGAAGTAAGGCCATTCGGCCCATCGAGTCCACTCCACCATTCAATCATGGCTGATTTCAACTCCATTTACCCGCTCTCTCTCCATAGCCCTTAATTCCTCGAGAAATCAAGAATTTATCAACTTCTGTCTTAAAGACACTCAACGTCCCGGCCTCCACCGCCCTCTGTGGCAATGAATTCCACAGACCCACCACTCTCTGGCTGAAGAAATTTCTCCTCATCTCTGTTCTAAAGTGACTCCCTTTTATTCTAAGGCTGTGCCCCCGGGTCCTAGTCTCCCCTGCTAATGGAAACAACTTCCCTACATCCACCCTATCTAAGCCATTCATTATCTTTTAAGTTTCTATTAGATCTCCCCTCAACCTCCTAAACTCCAATGAATATAATCCCATGATCCTCAGATGTTCATCGTATGTTAGGACTACCATTCCTGGCATCATCCGTGTGAATCTCCGCTGGACCCGCTCCAGTGCCAGTATGTCCTTCCTGAGGTGTGGGGCCCAAAATTGCTCACAGTATTCTAAATGGGGCCTAACTAGTGCTTTAGAAAGCTTCAGAAGTACATCCCTGCTTTTATATTCCAAGCCTCTTGAGATGAATGACAACATTTCATTTGCTTTCTTAATTACGGACTCAACCTGCAAGTTTACCTTTAGAGAATCCTGGACTAGGACTCCCAAGTCCCTTTGCACTTCAGCATTATGAATTTTATCACCGTTTAGAAAATAGTCCATGCCTCTATTCTTTTTTCCAAAGTGCAAGACCTCGCACTTGCCCACGTTGAATTTCATCAGCCAATCGTGAAAAGTTAGGTCACATGTTAGCAAAGCCATTTGAAAAGAACTAAGCACTAAGCTTTATCCCTAGAGGGTTTAAATTGAAAAGTGGGGAGTTTTGCGAAACCTATATCTAACATTGATTGCATCACACTTCGACTACTAATGCAGTTTTGGTCACCATATTATTAAAAGTATATAGAGGCAGTGGAGAGGGTGCAGAGATTTACAAAAATGATATCAGAAATGTGCGTGTGTATACATATCAGGAAAGGCTTGACCGGCTGGGTCATTTTCTTACGGATATTTTCAATCCTGAAAGTTTTTTTTTTAATAAACATTTTATTGAGGTATTTATGGTTTTACAACAACAACAAAATAAACAAAGTACATGAATCTATAAACATAATGCAAAAGCCGTCTTCCTCCCTTACAGGTCCCACCTTTACTAACCCCCTAGTCTAAACTAATCTAACCCCCCCCCCCCCCCCACTCTGCTGACGGTTAGTTTTCCACAAAGAAGTCGACAAACGGTTGCCACCTCCGGGCGAACCCTAACATTGACACTCTCAAGGCAAACTTGATTTTCTCCAGGCAGAGAAAGGCGTAGGAAGTCCCGCATCTGCAGGTTTCTAAATTAATTTACCCTCGCCAATCCAAATTTCTCCTCCAGCTCCCTCAGGCTAGAAAAGCTCCCCTCTATAAACATATCCGCCATCCTCTCAATCCCTGCTCTCTGCCATCTCTGAAACCCTCCATCCATCCTTCCCGGGGTGAACCGGTGATTATTGTAGATTGGAGACCACACCGATGCTCCCTCCGCTCCCACATGTCTCCTCCATTGCCCCCAGACTCTCAGGGCCGCCACCACCACGGGGCTGGTGGAGCACCGTGCCGGCGGGAACGGCAGAGGTGCCGTTACCAACGCCCCCCAACTGGTGCCCTTACATGAAGCTGCCTCAACACGCTCCCATACCGACCCTCCCCCCACCACCCACTTCCTGATCATGGCTATATTCGCCGGCCAATAATAATTACTAAAGTTCGGCAGCACCAACCCGCCCTCCCCCTGGCTCCGCTCAAGCATCCCCTTTTTTACTCGCGGAGTCTTACTCGCCCATTCAAAGCCTGTGATTACCTTATTGACCCGTTTAAAGAAGGACCGTGGAATAAAGATGGGGAGACACTGAAACAGGAATCTCGGGAGGACCTTCATTTTCACTGTCTGCACCCTCCCAGCTCGTGACAACGGGAGTGCGTCCCACTTCGGAAAATCGTCCTTCATTTGGTCTACTAATCGGGCCAAATTTAACTTGTGTGTAGCCGTTCCCACTCCCGTGCCACCTGGATGCCTAGGTACCGAAAGCTTCCCCCTACCACCCGAAATGGCAGTTCCCCCAATCGCCTCTCCGGCCCACTTGCCTGGACCGTGAACATCTCACTTTTCCCCATATTTAGTTTATACCCCGAAAACCGTCCAAATTCCCCCAGAATCCTCATAATTTCTTCCATCCCAGGGCAGCACGGTGGCGCAGTGGGTTAGCCCTGCTGCCTCACGGCGCCGAGGTCCCAGGTTCGATCCCAGCGTGTGGAGTTTGCACATTCTCCCCGTGCTTGCGGGGGCTTTGCCCCCACAACCTAACTAGGTGGATTGGCCACGCTAAATTGCCCCTTAATTGGAAAAAATGAATTGGGTACTCTAAATTTATGAACAAAAAAAAAAAATGTCTTCCATTCCCCCCAGTGGGTCCGATACATACAGGAGCAGGTCGTCTGCGTAAAGCGAGACTCTGTGATCCACTCCCCCCCCCCCCCCCGGATCAGCCCCTGGAGGCTCTCAGCGCAATTGCCAATGGCTCTACGGCTAACGCGATCAACAGTGGGGAAAGAGGGCATCCCTGTCTCGTCCCCGATGCAGCCTGATATAGTCCGATGTTATCCTATTCATCCGTACGCTCGCGACAGGAGCCTGATACAGCAACCTGACCCAGTCAATAAAGCCTCGCCCAAATCCGAACCGTCCCAGTACCTCCCAGATATTCCCATTCCACCCGATCAAAAGCCTTCTCTGCGTCCATTGCGACCACTACCTCCACCTGCCTACCTTCTGGAGGCAACATGATAACATTTAACAACCTTCTTACATTGGCCACCAACTGCCTACCCTTAACGAACCCCGTCTGGTCCTCCCCAATCACGTCCGGAACACAGTCTTCAATCCTAGAGGACTAGATTTTGGCCAGCAGTTTGGCGTCCACATTCAATAGGGATATCGGCCGGTAGGATCCACATAGCTCCGGGTCCTTGTCCCACTTCAGGATCAAGGAGATCGTGGCCTGTGACATCGTCGGGGAAGCACCCACGCTCCATTGCCTCATTGAATGTCCTCATCAACAGCGGCCCCAATATCTCAGAGAACTTTTTATAAAACTCCACTGGGTACCCGTCTGACCCCGAGGCCTTTCCCGACTACATGCCCTTCAGACCCTCTGCTATCTCTTCCAACCCAATCGGGTCCCCCAGCCCTTCTACCACCATTGGGAAATTCAGCCCCCCTAAAAAGTACCTCATCCCCTCCAGCCCAGCTGGGGGTTCCGACCCATATAGCCTACTGTAAAACTCCTTGAACGCCTTATTCACCCCTGCTGAGTCTCCAACCAGGTTCCCGTCCCCGTCCTTTACTTTCCCAATCTCCCTGGCTGCCTCCCTCTTTCTAAGCTGCGGTGCGAGCATTCTGCTGGCCTTCTCCCCATGCTCATAGATCGTCCCCCTCGCCTTCCTCAGCTGCACAACGCCCTCCCTGTCGTTAACAGGCCAAACTCCACCTGTAGCCTCCGTCGTTCCCTTAAAAGCCATGCCTCTGGGGTCTCCGCATACCTCCTGTCGACCTGCAATATCTTCTTTGTCAGTTGGTCCGTCTCTGCTCTGTCTGCCTTCTCCCTATGGGCCCGTATCGAGATCAGCTCCCCTCTAACCACCGCCTTCAATGCCTCCCAGACCACCGCCGCCGAAACTTCACCCCTGTCGTTGACTTCCAGGTAGTTCTGAATACATTTCCTCAGCCGCCCGCACACCACTTTGTCAGCTAAAAGTCCCACGTCCAGCCTTCTCCCTGCGAACCTGTAGGTCAACCCAGTGCGGGGCATGATCTGAGATTGTGATCCAGAATACCCCGTGTCCACTACCCCCGTCAGTAGCGCCCTATTCAAAATTTAAAAAATCAATCCGGGAGTACACTTTATGATGTGTGAGTAGAAGGAGAACTCCTTCACACTCGGTTGCCCAAATTTCCATGGGTCTAACCCCCCCCCCCCCCCCCCCCCCCCATCTGCTCCATAAACCCCTTTAGCTCCTTTGCCATTGCTGGCACCCTGCCTGTCCTTGGGCTCGACCGGTCTAACCCAGGGTCAATAACTGTTAAAGTTCCCTCCCATGACCAATTTATGCCAATCCAGATCCGGGATCTTCCCCAGCATCCTCTTTATAAACTCCACATCATCCAATTTGGCATGTACACATTTACTAAAACCACCTGCAACCCCTCCAGTTTCCCACTGACCATAATGTACCGGCCTCCCACATCCGCAATTATTCTTCCCGCCTCAAATACCACTCGCTTATTAATCAGGATCTCAACCCCTCTAGTCTTCGAGTTCAGCCCCGTGTGAAAAACCAGTCTGACCCATCCCTTCCTTAATCTGATCTGATCAATTACTCTAAGATGCGCCTCCTGTAGCATTACCACGTCCGCCTTCAGTCCTCTCAAATGCGCATGCCCTCTTAACTGGTCCATTTAGCCCTCACATTCCATGTGATCAGCCTAGTTGGGGGGCTCATCGCCCCCCCCCCCCCTTCGCCGATCACCTTTCTTGGGCCAGTCTCCAGCCCGCGCCCCACGCATCCGCCGGCCCACCCACAGGTAGCCTCCGCCTCCAACCTCCTTTCTGTCCCACAGCAAAAGTCCCTCCCCCATCAGCAGAACATTCTACCCCCCCAGTAACAGCACTATGTAAACCGACCCCTTCGACAAGCAAAACATCTGCTCACCCCCCACTGCGCTTCCGTGAGCTAGCTCGCCCAGCTAGCTTGGTGACCCGCCCATGGCGCCAGACATTCTTCCATCTATTGTTCCCTCCCACCCTCCCCCTCACTCAGACATACATATTCAAAAGAAAAGCAATCCCAACACAATTGCCCTAAAAAAACAAGAAAAAAACCCACGATAAACAAAGAAAAGATCAAACAGAAGATCCAGCATCTACCAAACACACCTCCATCCCCCATCAGTGCAAATGTAAACTTTAACTCACTCTGCTCTGCAATAGGCCCCAAATCAATACAGAAGGCATTACAGATAACGTCCCCCAAAAAAGAGAAAAACAAGAAACTTTTTTAACATGAGCGCTGCAGCAAAGTTCAAAGTGCTCAGTCCGCCACCAGTCCTTTCCTTCTAGTGAAGTCCATGGCTTCCTCGGGCGACTCAAAATAAAAATGTTGCTCCTCATATGTGACGGGCAGGATACAGCAGTCCAAACTTCACCTTTTTCTTAAAAAGGGTCGCCTTTATCTGATTGAACCCCGCTCTTCTCCTGGCCACCTCTGCGCTCAGATCCTGATGGATCCGCAGGATACTGCTCTCCCATTTACAACTCCGTGTCTGCCTGGCCCACCGTAAAATACGCTCCTTGCCCAAGTACCTGTGGAATCCCACCACCATTGCCACCTCCAAGGGCCGGGAGAACGTCTATCCCCCAACAACTTCTCGAACATGCCCGCTTTGTATGCCCCAGCATCTGCTCCTTTGGACCCCTCCGGGAGACCGACGAATCTCAAGTTCTGCCGGAGGGACCTATTCTCTAGGTCCTCCACCTTCTCTAGGAGCCTTTTCTGCTGGGGTCTCAGCCTCCCCACCTCCAACTCCCCCACAGTTTGATGTTCCTCCTGCTCAGCCAGCGCCTTCTCTACTTTCTGGATCGCCCGATCTTGGGCATTCAATCTAAGTTCCAGCCGCGCAATCGATTCTTTAATCGGGTCCAAGCATGCCTGCTTCTGCTTGCCGAAGCCCTCCTGAATAAACTGCATCAGCTGCTCTGTTGACCGCTGGATCGACAAGCCAGGACTCCGATCATCCACTACGCTTTCTCCCGCTGGAGCTTCAGCCCAAGCCTTCTCTGTTCGTCTATTTCTGCCTTTGCGAGCATTTCTAGTTCGCCTCTCCATGCACCGATGTAGGAATCCACTCCACCATTTCCTCTACCATCAATTTACCAAATCAAGTCCGATAAAAAATCGGGGGAAAAGGTCCGACCCGAGCGGGAGCCACCAAATGTGCGACCTACTCCTTCATAGCCGCCATCGGAAGTCCATTATGAAAGGTTTTGATGGAGTGGATACAGGGAGAATGTTTCCTCTTGTGAGGAAGAGTATAACTAGAAACCATCAATATAAGATAGTCACCAAGAAATGTCTTCAACTAAAGAATGGTAAGAATGTGAGATACGCTACCATGAGAAGTGGTTGAAGCGAATAGTATTGATGCATTTAAGGGGAAACTAAAAAATATGAGGGAGAATGGAACAGATGATTATGATGGTGGATGGGAGGAAACGTGGAGCTCAAACACCGGTGTGGACTATCTGGGCCAAAAGGCCTGTTTCTGTGCCAGATATCCCATGTAATTCAAGTTGAGGTGAATTAAAGGGTGGGAATATTTGGACTCAAGTTCGGGAAATAAATATTGGGGAAAGAGGATAAGAAAAGCTATAATTTTAGTACATTATTTCATGGGGGGGGGCAGTGGTGAAGGACATTTAGAGTAATGGGCTTACATTTCCTCCCCAATCCAGAAAGCTGCTTTTAACTCCATTGTTTTGATTTTGCTTTCAATGCCTGGCTGGGGATTTTACCTCTACCTTTTCACTGTTTCATATGAGGGAAACATTTTAGAGCCAGGCAGTTTTAGATTCCCATGTTGTATTAAGATCTTTGCAACAGGAAAATGTAATGAGGGTGATGAAAATGAACGACTGCCATTACGCAACAGGAAAGATATTGAGAGGGGCGGGGGCAGGAGTTAGTCTGGTGGCTATCCAACATCGCTGAGCATGGTACAAGACAATGGGATTCCACAGCGGCAAAGGAGTTGAAGACAGGCCTGGTTACCTGCAAGTGGCAGGTCTTGTCGTGCGGACATGTTACGGGCATTTGGTTGAGAGGTTAGAAATCTAACTTCTAATATTCATAGTTTTTCATTTGAACAAAATAAGGAATGTGTTTTGAATAAAGGGCTTAGAAGATTTATAGAGTTCCTGGGCAAGATATAAATCATTTAGAGAAAAAAACATAATACAGCTTTCGGGCCAACTAGAAATCTACCTGCTCTTTTGAGGTGAATGTTTTTAGGCACTGTTTGAGGGTGGCGTTGAGAGACAAGATAATTAATAGCAGTACTTCACAACCAGGCTTAGGTTACAGCTATATTGCAGTGTTAGTATTTCAGAACAGTAATTGCACCAACAGCTTATGTTTATATAACATCTTTTATGTAATAAAGTTTCCCAATGTGTTTTACTGGTGCATTATGAAGTAAAATTTTACACAGAACCTCACATTAGGGTAAACATTGATCAAAGAGGTAGGTTTTAAGTTGCATATTAAGCGAGGCCGAGAGGCTCATGGAGGGAATTCCAGAGTTTAGTGCCTTGGCAGCTAAAGGCACGATTATCAATCATGGCGCAGTTAAAATCAGATGCGCGAGGTGAAAATTAAGAGGAGAGCAGATATCTCAGAGGGCTCTGCGGATGGAGGAGATAACAGAGGGAAGGGGCAAGGCTGTGGAGGGATTTGAAACGATGATGGGGATTTAAAGATCGAGGCATTGCTTAACCAGGAGCCAGTAATGTACAATGACCACAGGGGTGTTGGATAACAAGACCTGATGCGGAAAGGACACGGGCAGCAGAGTTTTGGATGACCTCCAATTTATAGAGGGTAGAATGTGGGAGGCTAGCCATGAGTGAGTCGGAATAGTCAAGTCTAAAAGTAACAACAGCATAGATGAGCACTTCAACGCAGATGAACTGAGGCATTGGTAGGGTCGGCCAAAATTCTCAGAAGTGGAAGTAGAAGGTCTTTATGATGACACAGATGTTTGGTCAGAAACTTATATCAAGGTCAAATGTGACACCAAGGTTGTGAGTGGTCTGATTCAGCATCAAGGGGCTACCAGAGAGAGTGATGGACTCAATGGCTGGGGAGGGGGAGGAGGTGGGGGGGAGGGGAGGGGAAGGGGGGAGGGGAGGGGGGGGGGGAGGGGAGGGGAGGGGAGGGGGGGGGGCCGCAAACCACGTTCACATGTTTTGGTGCTGCCCAGAGCTGGAGGATTACTGGAAGGAGGTGTTTAGGGTAATCTCTAAAGTGGTGCACGTGAACCTGAACCTGGGCCCTCGGGTGGCCATATTCGGGGTGTCGGACCAGCCGGGGTTAGAAACGGGCGCGGAGGCAGATGTTGTAACCTTCGCCTCGTTGATTGCCCGAAGGTGGGTCCTGTTAGGGTGGAGATCAACCTCTCCACCCTGTGCCCTGGCGTGGCGGGGGGACCTACTGGAATTCTTAACGCTTGAAAAGGTCAAATTTGAACTGAGGGGAAGGATGGAAGGGTTCTACAATTCATAGGCGTTATTCATTATGCACTTTTGAGAATTGGATCACATCGAACATTAGGGGGGTTGGGGACTGGGAGGGTTGGGGGAGGGGGGGACTGTATGTGTTAATGGTGACTATGGGTGATTCCTGATTCCTTTTGTCATTGGTTTTTGTTAACATATGGGCCAATGTCTGGGGTTTGGTGGGAGGATGGGATCGTTGTTATTGATATGGGGATTGACATTACATTCGTCGCTGATTATTATTTATTGTTGGGTGTAAATCTGGGAGAAAATGTGAAAAAGGAAGAGAATACAAAATATTTTTTTAAACATCGACGAAGGTAATATTGTAATTGAAAATCACAAAATGGCAGACTTACTAGATAGCCACTATATATTGGTACTTGAAGAGGTAAGAGTACCAGAGGCGCAAGGAAGGTGAAAATAAATCAACGGGAGGAATTAATTAGATTAAATGTTTTTGTAAATGGTAATGGAAAACCTAATGAAGTTAAAGATAGACATATCTCCAGGACCTGATGATTTCCAATGTGGGGATTAAGAGAAGTGGGAAGGAAATTCTTGATATATTAGACACGATCTTGCAGAAAACACTCAATTCAGGAAATGTTCTCTTAGATTGGAAACTTCCCAATGTCCATTCTTTATGATAGGCAGAAGAGATAAACTTGGAAATTGTAGGTTTGTTAGTCGAGCATCAGTTGTGGTGAAGCCTGGTTGTGAAGTATCGCCTTAATTATCTTGTGTCTCATTGCCACCCTCAAACAGTACCTAAAAACATTTCACCTCAAAAGACTTTAGTTGGCCCTAAAGTCATATTATATGTTTTTTCTCTAAATGATTTATATCTTGCCCAGGAACTCCATAAATCGTCTAAGCCCTTTATTCGAAACACATTGCTTATTTTGTTCAAATGAAAAAGTATGAATATTAGAAGTTAGTTTTCTAATCTCTCAACCAAATGCCTGTAACATATCCACATGATGAGGCCTGCCACTTGCTGGTAACCAGTTGGGGTGACTGAGCATTTGGGCAAATAACCTGATCAAAGAGAACCAGCATCGATTTATAAAGAGTCTAACAAAAGTCATTGAATTTCTGAAGAAGTAATGAGATGGTAGAGATGGGAATTCTGTGTTACTTTTATGAACTTGCAGAAGGAATTTCATAAGGTTCCACTTGAGGGACTATTTAAAAGGAACAAAAGCATTGAGATATTGGAAAATGGAGTTTAGTGTGGGATAATGTGAGGTCATCCACTTTGGACCAGTGAAAGACAGGTTGGGATATCTTCCAAATAGAAAGAAGCTAGGAACTGTGGAATAGCATTGAGATTTAAGAGTCATAATCTCTAAAAGTGAATAGATAGGTATTTAAAAAAATTAAAAGGCACACAGATTGGCTCCACCTAATGGCTTTTGAATTTATTGTGAAGAGTGAATTTTCAGCCTTTTTAGAAACTGCTGTTTCAATTCACTGAAATGTGGCTTCAGTCTTTTTAAAAATCCAGTCAGTGGTTTTCAGCCAGTAAATTTCTAAAGCCATTTTTATAAAGCATGGCTTTGTAACATTACATAACCCACAATCCGTTGTCTGAGGATTTGGTAGTCAAAGGTTATGAATGCTCACAATTTAATTTAGAATTAGGCATCCGTTTTCTAAACTAAGGTAATCTCAGACTTACTATGAATTATGTTTTTGAGTGATTTGTTTGCAATACTGTTTATTTGTTCTTCTTCTATCAAACCTTTCTTCAAAGTACACGTTTGTTGCAGGCACACTTTTAAAGATACCTGATTTAGATTTTTGCTTTGTGGGTTTTTTTCACCATTGAGAATATATGATTAAATATATTTTGACAGGTCCATTAGTAGAATTAAAATTGGTATTTACATTGGGATGGGGAATATTTAGTTTTCTAACATTTCACATTTTTATTGTAACGGTACCATGCTTTTATTAATCTCAAACTCTAATGTAAATGGATTTGCAATATTTATAATAAAATATTTGGACTGAGATTTGGCAAAGAGATTCATTGGGATTCGCTAATTTTTAAATATATGTCATTGGTTCTTGTTAAGGTGTGCAAGGCGGTATTCTTATTTATATTTTGCAAATTGAATACTTTCTTCTTCACCTTGTACATCCGCGTACTGATTTTGGAATGTCCCAAATTACATTTCTTTAAAATTATTTTTGTTCTTAGATGAGCTTGAGATGCTCTCTGAGGCTAGAGCTCGTTTGGCTAACACTCAAGGCAAGAAAGCTAAGAGAAAAGCACGGGAAAAGCAGCTTGAAGAAGCCAGGTTAGTTTTTGAACTAATGTGCACAGCACAAGTCAAATCGTATTTCATGAGCAAATATCCATATTTCTTTGAAAAAGAAACTGAGAGGAACATAATGTTAAATTTTCTACCTTTATCATGGATGTGTTCAGTTTACCTAAAGTAGAGTTGCCATAGTCCCAGATGACCATAGGCTGCTTTCCCCTTTGAGGGGGAGAGTTGATTGGCAGTGATTTAATCTGAGGATCACCACACCTCAGGCGAGCAGCAAGGTTGAGAAGATGGCCCTTCATGAATAGCCTAATATATGCCATAATATGGTGCCACAGTTGTGCATTATAGTTATGCTTTTGTTACTGTCGGTCGTGGACTATTTCAAAACCAATACATGATTGTTTTTATAGCTGATTTTACAAATAACTGTTTAGGGACATTTGTGAAGAATTGAACAATCTGAAGTTTGAAGAGTAACAGTTGGCCAGATAGCCATTACCAATCTCCTATCATTTTGTTTTTATAAAATGATTTTTTTGTGTGTTAGTTATAACAGGTGTATTGTTGTCAAATGTAATTAATTATTTGTGAAATCATCATATATCTGATAGAGTTTTTTGATGACAAAATGTTACTGGGTATGCAGAATCAGTATAGTCATAATGGAGTAATTCCATGATGGAGCTTTCTTTAATTCTGACTGTGGTGTTTTTCCTTTCTTTCCTTTTTATGTATTTCCAGCAGCTAAGGAGACCTTAAGTCCTTCACTGCAGCTTGCATTGTCTGTTTCTGCCTTAAATAAACAGCAGATGAGGCACTATACTTAATGCAAATAACTCTGGCCATTACGTGTGGCTGTCTGTATTAATTCTTGGCATTTTAAGCGGTGACACCGTCTATTAAGCTTAGTAACCGTTTTTTTCTACAATAAAGTTCAATTTCTATAATTTATGCTGTTTAACTTGACTATTGTTTAAATAAGTATGTTATAGCATTTCAATTTCTGGGGTTTCTTCTGTCTTTATAAAGTCTAGCTCATGATATTAGTTGCAGATAAAAATTAAGCCTTTTACTGGAGAAATTTGCATTATTCTTTTATTTTATCAAAAGTTATACTATCAGAGATCCACCCCAGAGCCTGTTGAAAGTGATATTATTTTGGTGATTACAAACATTACCAAAAGAAACGTTTGCTAACCTTTATATAAAGATAGGCTTCAATATTGTTCCAATCAACCTCCATTCCTAGACCTGCAACCTAATTTGCTGTAAATTTGTGTCAAATGGAATTTCTAATCAAGTAGAACTGGGAGACCAAAGTTTGATGGTAAATTGGTAATGCATGTGCCTATTAACTTATTTTATGTAGGAGACTTGCAGCGCTTCAGAAGCGCAGGGAACTGCGAGCTGCTGGCATAGAAATACAAAAGAAAAGAAAAAAGAAGAGAGGAGTGGACTATAATGCAGAGGTTCCCTTTGAAAAGAAACCTGCTCCAGGTTTTTATGATACCGCTGAGGAAAACCACCAAGCACTTGAACCAGACTTTAAAAGACTCCGCCAGCAACATTTGGATGGAGAGCTAAGATCGTAAGTGCAACAAATATCCTAAATTGTAATGACCTGTTTTTACACTATTTCTATTAATCTCATTACTTACAATTTTTTTCTCTGCTTATGCTTTTTATTTTACATATATCAAGATTTTACAATTTGGCTTTCTCGCTACACATCATATTTCTGTTAGATTAAGCACATCGAGTCACAGTCAACTGTCAGATTAATATGCATAAATTAAAGTAATACATTTATTGACCGGTAGAACCATCCACAGAAGCCATAAATTACTGAAAATAATAGTTAAAACAGTGAAGAGAGAATCAGTCCATAAGGGGTTAAAATGTCCCTTCAGAATATATCGCACAGCTTGATGATCAGTTGAACCTTTGAAAGAGATGGTAGGCCATTTAGTCCCTCAAATCTGTTCTGCCATTTAATGAGATACTGGTTGACCTGTGACCTAACTGATATTGCCCCATATCGCTTAATAACTATCGTTAAAAAAGTGACCAATCTCTAATTTCAAATAAATAATTGACCTAGTACCACCAATTATTTGAGAAGAGTTAGAAACTTTCACCATCCTTTATGTGCAGATTTATTTCTTAGCTTTACTGCTGAAAGACCCAAATCTAACCTTTAAGTCATGTCTCTTAGTTCTGGACTCCTAGACTAGTTTATCTTTTTCTGCTCTATCACTTCAACATATTTTCTTGAAAACTTTGATAAATTACCCCATAACCTTCTACGTTCCCTAGTTTGCGTATCCAACCATAATTTAACTGTTGGAATCCATGTATCATTCTGGTAAATCTACACCACTCTGTCCAATACTAGTATATCATTCCTAAATTGATATGCCCCTAACTGCTCACAGTACTCCAGATCTGATCTATTTATGATTTAGCATTGCTATAATATAACTTCTTCACCTTGTATTCTAACCGTCTAGGTATAAAGGTCAATTTTACATTAGCCTTTTTGATTATTCTATGTGCCTGTCTAGAATTTTAATGATCTATGTTCATGGACCCCCAAAGTTCTTTGGACCTCCACTGTTTAACGATTTTTACCAATTAGACTGGTACTCTGATCTATCCTATGTAGGTCCAAAGTGAACTCATGCTTACTTACACTGAAATCCATTTGTCAAGAGTTTTGCATAGTCACTTAATCGCTTAATATCTCTTTTTTGTAATGTTATACTTCCATCTAATTTTCTTGCAATGCTTCCTGGCTTTGTATCATTGGCAAATTTGGATATCTGGGTCTCTATCCTATCATCAAAACCATTAATAAATATGGTAAATTTTTCCCACACAAAGCTATTATATCCAAACTCTGCACCTTTCCTCGTGTTCCTTTGTTGTAGAGGGTGTGAGAATCTCTAACATAATGGCCTGGATTTTGCAGTTTTAATCACAACAAAACTGTCAGAGTTTGCCATTGTTAACTCCTGAAGTTGATAGCAACTTCTTGAGACCATGAGGAGTTAAGCACGGAAATTTCAAAGTTGCTGTTACTGCTTCTGCCCTTTGCATAACGTACATTAAAAAATTGTGGTAAGATATTCATTAACCAGAGGGATCAGATTTATGGTCATGGGCAAAATAAATTGGGCATGACCATGATTTATGGTCATGGGCAAAATATGTGTGTTGATGTCTGCATCCCTCACCATCTGATTTTTGATCTCCCTACACCTACCCCCACCTAATGCCTATCCCCGCCCTCTCATGTCCAACATTTCCGATCCCCTTACCGTATATACTTATCTTCTCTCTGGCCTGTTATTTTCAATGGAACCTTTAAACTCACTTGCTTTACGGCTGTTAGTGCTATAAAAATGGGGCGTCCTCCTTCACTGTGATTATTTTGGACTTGGTAACACTGGTCCCAGGGGCCTGCTGTGTTGCCTGAATCTTGCCCAGCCTGAGTCAGGAAGGTCAGGCGAGACAGGCACTGAACAAATTTAGTACAGGTAAGTGGCTACAGAGCGGCAATCCGACACTGATTGCCACTCTGAGGGAGTTATGGCCCAATATGTTGATTATAGTATTTTTTTAATTCAGCGAAAAAGAAGAATCTGAACAGAAGAAAGATAAACAGCGTCTGAAAAAGAAGAAGGAATCAGATTTGCCTTCTGCTATATTACAGATCAGTGGAGTCTCTGAGTTTACCAAAAAAAGAAGTAAGCTGGTTCTTCCTGCGCCACAGGTAAATAGAGTAGATATCTATTTTAAACACTGCAAAGGTAGCAGTTGTGTTCTGTGGTCTTATTTACTTCGCACTGCAGTCTTCCAAACATATGAAGAGAGGAAAACTGCAGTTGTACCATTACTTAAAATATACTTGGATTGGGACAGATGCACATGTCTAGCAGGCATAGTGCATAATTCTGACCATGATACGTATAATGTGGAATCACATGAATTAAAAATAAGTTGGAGTATTTTAAAAGACTTATCTACGGAGGAACTCTCTTTTTGATAGTCATGTCGATCATTTCATTGTGCCCCACAATACTTCAATAAATCATTTGGGCCTTTTATTTAAAATAGTTAATTTATCTCTTTTTTTTAAGTCTTACTCCAATTTTAAGTTCCACACATTGTAAAATCTTCCAAAGTCCTTATCCTGAATTTCATAAGCAAACATGATTTTAAAAGAATTATCGTTATTAATTTAATTATGCTCTTTTCATTCGTTCTGATCTTAATCCAACAATGTTCTTTGCACTGAGTAAATGTAACATCAGCTAAATTTATTTCTGAAACCGTTTAAATTTACCCAATATTCAACTTTTACTGCCTCCATAAATTCTTTGGTATTCGGTGCATCACCAGTCCATAGCCCAATTGTTTCCTCTGCTAATATTTTATATCCCTCCATCCTTTAAGTATTATTCACAGCCACCATATTTCAAACTTCACATTTGTTTTCTAGACTAGTGCACAGATGTAAAATTATATCAATAGAAATATTTCATTGTACAATTCACTTTTGCATATGCAGAAACCATAAGTGTACATTACATTTATACTTTGCTCTGCAGTTTATATACTTCACCTTTATTCAAAGCTATTTATGAAAACTTTTTAATATGTCACTTTACCCCAATCACTTACATTCATTTAATCATGATTTCTATACTTATTTAAAAGGATACATTTGCCATTTAATGCTACTACGGTTTTGAAAAAACAGAACATTTGACTTTCTCTGCCCACTGCCATGGGACATTGACTGGTAATATACTTAAAAAAAAGCTTGCTTCTGCCATCAACTTTTTTTATTATAACTTCCTATGTCCACATTTAAGAAACTTCCTAATATCAACTTGTCATTAATTACAGGAGTGTTATTATAACACGACAAGTTTACACGGGCAGTTTCCACTATACATGAGTAAATAGAAAGTTACTATTCTCCCAGTCACTTATTCAAAGAATTTTTACAGTGCAGAAGGAGGCCATTCAGCCCATCGAGTCTGCACCGGCTCTTGGAAAGAACACCCTACCCAAGCCCACACCTCCACACTATCCCCATAACGCAGTAACCCCACCCAACACTGAGAGCAATTTTGGACACTAAGGGCAAAATTTACATTAAGTGCCAATTTTGGGCACTAAGTGGCTAATCCACCTAACCCGCACATCTTTGGACTGTGGGAGGAAACCGGAGCACCTGGAGGAAACTCACGCACACACGGGGAGAACGTACAGACTCTGCACAGACAGTGACCCAAGCCGGGAATCGAACCTGGGACCCTGGAGCTGTGAAGCAATTGTGCTAAAACTACCGTGCTGCCCGATCTTATTACTGATTCACTTGAGTCCGACACTTGGTTTTGACTTCTCATATGCATGAAAAATTTTGTGGGAGTTTAATCAGTGTGTTCAATGCAGACTTTTCCCATATTCATATAATGAACGGTGGTGGTCTTGTCTGTTTGACACATGGAATATTTTATTTCTTTTAATTCATTAGCTTTGACATGTCCTGTTAAAGTACCCTAACTGGTGAATTGTTCTTATATCTGTCAGTAATTTGAATAAACTAGATTATCATGAGCACATAGCTGTAATGCACTATGATAGCATGGCGCATCATAACTGCTCACATCAAAACTATCACAATACAAAACAACCATGTGCTCATCATGATCCAGTTTATTTACAGGTCACCCTTAAAGTTTGATATTTCTTAACTTGCAAATTTCATTAAAGTATCATCTATTTTGAAGAGTAGTGCATTTTTTGGTCTTTTGCTCTGCGATTTTGCAACAGGTTTAGAGAACATTGTAAAATGAGAATGGATTGACTTTGAGCCCGAAGGACATGTCTCTTATTTTCCAAGTACTTTAAATGTTTGAAAATATGTGAATTTGATTTTAGCCAAGATTATGTGCAAACTTTTAATAACATCTTATTTTCACAAAAAAAACTTTACAGTGGCAACAATTTGTCAAATTGTAAACGTGTAAAACTATTTTAAATTTAACTTTAGTTTCATCTGGAACAAAAAATGTGTTTTATTCCTTATAATATCCACACAATAAAATAAAATCAGGAACATTGTCGTGCACATGTATGTACCCAACTTGGTAACTGCTTTTGAGTAAGATTAACTGCTGCTGTTTCCATGTTAATTGTATCTGTTGCTACACTTCACATTGTTTGCGGCAAGTAAAATGTTGATCTTCTACGCCCTGGATGGCTTTGGTTGTCAAAAGGTGAAACTATTTTTAGAACCTGGTTTGCAATTTTTAGTCTTCACCATTAGTGATCAGAGTGTCAGTTGCCCTAACTAGAACTTTTGATGCTCTTTTTGGAAATCATATCAAAGTTTAAATTCCATTTTCCCTTATGTTGTATAATTTAACTAATTTCCCTTCAAAATTTATCCATCTGACTAGCCATCTCAGATGGCCACCTGCAAAGGACCATGGGAATTATGGCCAACCCAGGACTCAGACAGACTCAGAGCTTGTGTGTGTATTTGCAACCCAGATAGCTAGACGCGATCGAAACCCCCGCTCGTTTGCATTCTAATGGCCCATTTCCCCAAAACAAAAGAACTGTACTCAGGTAACCGATGCAGATACAGACTAATCGGCACCACTCCCTTTACTCAGGGAGCCCAAACAGCCAAGGTCAATGACCGCTAAGGACATGCCCAGCCATCAAGGCACCCGCCCCTTTATTGGTCAAAATCGAAGGCCGTGATCGAAGCCTGTCGAATTATTGGGTCCAAGTTAAGGACCGCCCCAAAGAGCGAAATCCCAGCGGGATAAGAAGAGACACAGCTATATGCTCAGTCTCTCTTGGATCCGACAAGTGCAGCATAACAACCAGACAGACAAGTTCAAGACCAACGATCGCTATCAGACGGATGAGCCCAACAGAAACAGAGCCACTTCTTCCACCCAGCCACGCAAGATCCGGACAAAGGCCTTGACCATCTGCATAAGAGCCGGTTGCCCTGAAGTTAAGTATAGGTCATTGTAGTTGTTAGGTGTAGTTTAACTTGTAGTGTTTTGTGTTGCATGTCGAAGTAATCCTTGTGTGTAAATAAACCATCTTTGAACTTGAACTGACTTATTGGTTGTGCGGTCCTTTGATCGATATCCGGTAATGCCTTGTGGTGGTATCATTTGATACCTGGCGACTCTAAAGTGCATCATTATTAAAAAGAGCAACGTTATTGGCGACTTCTGACGGGACTCGACCTAGAAGTGAATTTGTCACTCCGAGAGAAACCACAAAACTTTGCATTAGAAATCCAATTGAGAAAAAGTGAAAGAAACCACAAGTGTAAGGCCCGTATCGATCAAGTCACTAAGATTCGGAACTGTGTATTAACCTGCATGAGTACTAACAGGGATATAAGGTAAACCCGTTAGATTTTGCGTAAAACTATCGGGAGTATTGTGAACCGGACAATAGCCTAGGCCATACCCGCTGTTCGAATCACCGCCTTATTCCCCCTCTCCAGAATTGACGGTAGGAAAAGAGAAGTTAGAAGCAGAGCAAAAAAGAACTTTGAGGTAGGAAAACAGAGTACTTAAGGGTAGGAAAACCGAGATAATAGTAGCAATGGCCACAAAAGTGATGGAACGCCTAATGAACCCGCAGGAACCAGAGGTCGCAGCGACCAACAGAGCAGAGCAGTGTGCCCCATATGGGAAGAAGAGTTGAGGAAGTATTTGAAGGGGAAAGAATCGGTCCGAGTTTTGTTCAAATGATGAGTCAGGTCCAGGAGGCATAGGACAAACCTGGTGGGACAACCTAACCGAGGTACATAAGAAGAATGCAGCGAAAGTTCGTAAGCCGATGGCTTAAGTCCTGTTTGGCAAGGTTGCGAGGCACAGAGGAGGTTGTGAGGACGCGCCGCAGACGGCTAGTTGAGAAAGAGGAGAAGATGAGGGAAACTATAGTGAATGTGAAAAGATTAATGAGCAACTACGGGAACAGTTGGCAGCTAAAGATTAAGAGATGGCTGATGTCAAACGGGCACACCAACCTTGTTTAGTTCACCGTAGCAGCTTTCAGACCCCGTACGATAAAGCCTACCAAGATACACAGCGTGCACTTTTGGTACGAGAAGAGACAGAACAGCAGGTAGCACAGTTAACAAGGCAATGCGCAGATTTAAAGGCAGCTGTATGAGCGCTCCATAGCTCCACTACAGAACAAAGACAGAGCACAGTAGATCATGCGAAATGTAGACGACAAATAGAGAAGTTGCAGTCACTGCTGTCAGTGCAAAACGGATTCAGAGATACCTTTGGACAAGATTTAGATGAGGAGAATGGCCCCAATTGGCAAGAACTAAATGAAACCACCCATAGATATGTAGAGAATACCGACAATCACAATAGAGCCCTCCAGGCCCGCAAAAGGAAAGCACCCACACCACCGACTGCACAGGCAGCACATACCCCAGTCACCACACAGCGCAAGTCATCGGATCGGGATGAGCCTGATTTCGTTTACACCACCCCACTAACCATCACCCAATTGAGAGATGCCTGCGCCAAAATTGAACCATTCGAACCCACTGCACACCCACATAATTTCTTTGAGAGAGTACAACAGCAAACGGTTATGTACGGTCTAGACGAACCGGAGGAAGTTAAGCTTATAGTCATGAGCCTTGACCCGTCCGTTAGCTCAGCTTTACCAGCGCTTGGGAACAATCCCTACACAGGAAGGCAGATCAGGAACAGATAGAAGCAAATATGCACCCAGTTAGAACTAACCAGGACCCAGCATGGATAAATGAGGGTAGACATGAAGGACAGCACCCCAGAGCACAGGCATCACGAGGTTACTATAATTGTGGACACATAGGACATTACGCCTGCGAATGCAGACAAACCCCCCGAACCAGCAACGGCACCAGCAATCGAATGCCCCACCTAGGAACAATGTTAGGCCCATACATAGCATTGCATTAGCGCCTGAACAGATAATGCAGTAATCAACACCACAGATTGACGGTGTTCGGACTCCCCAACTTGGGTCTGGGACAAATCAGGCAGACCAGTAATCACAGGCACAGTCTGGGGACATCCAGTAGAGTTCCTTTGGGACACAGGAGGGTCCCACACCACTTTAAACTCCTCCACAATGTTTCAGCGTGACAAATGGCCCACCACAGACACGATCACCCTTAGTGGATTTACAGGACATGTACAGCAGGGATACATTACAGCCCCCGTAGATATTCAGATAGGAACCATAAACACCAGATACCACGTTGTTTTAGTCGTCTTGCCCCAAACAGCCGAGCACATTCTAGGAATCGACTTTGAGCTCCCACAACCTTTCCTTTGACCCCGTGAATAGGTATGGAAAATGGCCAAAACAGCGAGAGCCCCCGCTACGCTCACAGTAGGGGACTACGAACATAGGATTTGCTCAGTAGGAGACTATTGGTTTGATCCGCAAACAATTAGTACAGACCAGACAATTAGAGAGGTCCTCAGAAAACATAAAGCATCCTTCGCCCAACACAACACGATTGTGGGAAGATTCCAGGCATGGTCACAATTTCAGGTCCCGATCCCAAGCCCCAGAAGCAATACGGTTCCCCACAGCAAGCCGAGGGTGAGATCTCAAAAGTCATCAATAGCTTACTAGATCAAGGAGTAATTTGGCCCGTAGCCTCAACAAACAATGCCCCAATCTGGCCCATATAGAAACCCGACGGTTCATGGAAATGAACCACTGACTACCGAGAGCTCAACAAGGTTACCCCATTAGCAGTCCCCACCGTTGCCACGAGTCCCGAAACCATGCTCAAACAGGGAGTACACGCAAAGTACTTTACAGTGCTGGACATTAGCAATGGCTTCTGGTCCATTCCCTTAGATAAGGCCTGTCAATACAAGTTCGCGTTCACATTTCAATGGCAGCAGTATACGAGGACATGCCTCCCGCAAGGATTCCACAACTCCCCCTCCATTTTCCACCGACAATTGGCCAACGGACTTTCCAAATTTTCCCGCCCTGAATGCCTTATTCAGTATGTGGACAACTTACTCCTACAGACGGACACAAAGGAAGAGCATGTTAAGCTTCTTTCAGAATTGCTAGATCTCTTACTATCAATTGGATGCAAGGCTAACCCGAAAAAAGCCCAAATCCTAAAAGAAAAGTTCCTTTATTTAGGCACCATCATCACCCACTGGAAGAGAGAGATCGAACAGAAACAGATTGAATCAATAGTTAAATTGCCCCTGCCCCACAATGTCACTGCACTCTGGCCATTCTTAGGATTAGTTGGGTATTGTAGGAACCATAGAGATGGTTTTGCCACAAAAGCAGCCCCACTCTCAGAGCTCCTAAAAAAGAACGCCCCATGGGAATGGCTTCCTCAGCACACAGACGCCATTGATGAATTAAAATGCACCCTAGGCACAGCCCCCGCTTTGCAAGTTCCAGACCCACACACTCCCTACGCCATAGAAGTAGCGACCACCGACCGAACCCTCTCAGCAGTACTCCTCCAGGAAAGACATGACCGATTAGGACCAGTAGCCTATGCCTCATGAATTTTGGATCCCATAGAGCAAGGATTTTCAGCCTGCGAACGGCACCTGCTTGCAGTCTTTTGGGCAGTGCAGTATTTTGCATATATCACCGGCCTTAACCCAGTAACGATTTTAACCGAGCACACCCCAACACAGCTATTGTTAGATGGTGGGTTAAAGGACGGTTCAGTCAGCCAGAATAGAGCAGCTCGCTGAACATTGTTGTTACAAGGAAGGGACATTACAGTTAAACGTACAAAGACTCTCACATTTTTATCTGACAACCTTCAGTATGCAGGAACCCCACATGAGTGCCAGATCATTGCAGCAAACACCACACAGGACCCTTTATTCCGAAGTCACTACACACACGAGCAGGCATCAGAACACAGAATCCCCAGAACACGGACAACGCTTTAAAGATTTATGTAGACGGTTCCTCCACCATAGAAAATGGAAAGAGAATAACTGGTTGTGGAATTTATGTGGAAGACGCACAGGGACGTGCATTAGAGGAAATATCTTTAAAATTGCCCAGCCACCTAGGATCACAAGCAGCCGAATTAGCAGCTGTAGCATATGTAGTGCAGCACCCAGATTCCTTTCCAACCCCAGCGGACATACATTCGGACAGTTTATATGTCTGCAATAGTTTGACAGAATTCCTGCCCCTGTGGGAATCTCAAGGATTCGTATCCGCTGATAGTAAACCCCTACCCTCAGCCCAGTTGTTGAAGCATATCCTTAAGACTGCAAAAGGCTGCACATATGGCATAATCAAAGTGAGAAGCCATCATCGTTCCTCCCCACCCGGTAACGTAAAGGCAGCCGTGACGTCTTAGCCAAGTCAGGATCACCACACGGATACTTTTGACAACCCCCCCGAAAGTGAACCGATACACGCAGTCCAGGTTTCTCAGACCAATATCGAGGATCTATCCCAGGCCCAAAAGGCAGATGCTCCTCTTAAGCAAGTTTTAGACGGTAACTTCCCAGCCCCCTACGACAAATTCAAGGACTCTCTGACGGTACAGGACGGTATAGTTTTGAAAAATAGAATTTATGTGGTCTTCACCCAGGACAGAAACCAGATAATTTGCCAGTTTCATGACGGACATGGACATCAGGGGATAGATAATACCATTGCCATTTAAGACCTTTGTGCTGGTGGCCCGATTTAAAAGCAGACGTCACGCATTATGTTGAGAATTGTTTAATCTGTGCACAGGACAATCCTGAAAGGTACTCCAAGAAAGGACAATTGAGGCACACCCGACCTGTTAATGGCCCATGGACAAATTTACAGCTCAACTACATTGGTCCCCTCACCCCCTGCAGAAATGGTTTTAAATATGTATTAGTAGTAATCGACACCTTTACAAAATGGGTAGAAGTATTTCCCTCCCGGACGAACACAGCGAAAGCCACAGCCAAGATTTTGACCCAACAATATTTACATGCTGGGGTCTTCCCCGCAGCATTGAGTCAGACAAAGGTTCCCATTTCACCGGCAGAGTAATGCAAAATGTCCTAACGATTTTTGGAATCAAGCAAAAATTTCACATAGCGTATCACCCCCAATCCAGCGGCATTGTTGAACGAATGAATCACACCTTGAAAGCGATTATTAGAAAAATGGTGCAACAGCATAACACCACATGGGACACAGTCCTCCCATTCGCCCTTATGTTTATTAGGAACACAGTATCCAGTTCCACAGGTTTCGCCCCCCACACTCTCATTGCCGGATGGCCCGTGAAAGGAACTGAATATTTATTAGGTCTCGATTTGGCAAGCCTTACAGTCACCGCCCTCACCCATGAAAAAGCAGTCCAACAAGTCATGGAAAATATTAAAGCAGCACAGCTCACTGCAGCTGTCCGACTAGGCGCTAAGAAAAAGCAGAGTAAGGCCTGCTTTGATAAAACAGTCCACCCCGTAGAGTATACAGTCTGTCAGCAAGTGATGGTTTCCCTGTACAATCCCAGTTCGTTCCTCTCCCCTAAATTTGCAGGACCCTACTCCATTTAGGACAAAGTAAGCCTCTTTGTGTACAAGATAACGTACCCTAAAGGTAAAACTGGTTGGTTCCACATCAACCAGCTCAAAGTCTATGGAAGCCAAATTCGCCACTCCCACCACATCTCCCTGGCAATATCAGACGATTCTGCCCCGCCCATCGACAACCTAGTCCAACCCTCCCCCAGCCATGACAGCACGTCCATGCCAACAGACCCGACCTTGTCTCCGCCCACAAGTACGACTTTCCACCTTGAGCTTGATTCAGACGATAGCGCCAGCCTTCCCGTATTGACCATGACCACTGGTCCAACCTCCCCAGCCCCAGTCACTCCAGCCCCAGGAACCACGACCAAGACATGTTTGGCCCCCTATACGCCCTTCCACTGCCACAACCAGAGCCACTGCCACCGCTCGACAACAGTAACTTGCCCTTCACTGCCACCGCCCCTACACCTCATGACAAACTAACCCCTTTTTGGCACCGCGACAACTCTTGTAGACTGGTAGGACATGACGATTCGGATTCCACGACGGCCCACGCGGCCACGGCACAAAAACGGCAGACACAAGTCTGGCAACCGGGAGATGGTGATGATTTAGATTCTGACTCCCGTTATGGTAATCCTTTTGCAACGCTTTTTGATACGGAACCCGGAGGTGTCCAGATGATGAGAAAAAGGAGCCGCATAAGAATTACGGTGTCCTACTTCCTGATGGAGCCTGCCCGCCTTTTTATTTTTCTTCGTTCTTCTTGTTACATGGTTTTAATTAATGTCGGCCTCACACCCAATTTCTTGATACAGTCATAGTTACTCTTCCGACACCATTTACTGACCAATGGCCATTAAAGGAACAATTGTTGGATCTCACATGTGTTACAAATTCTTTCCGCTCGTTTAGGTCACCCAGGTAGAAAATAACTGCACTAATCCCCGCCCTGCCTGAGGACCCCAAATGCATCCGGTCAGTTAAGCTCGGGTAGTGGAGCAACGGCACTGATCACCGCCCTACCCGGGGATTCCACACATTCTTGCCCTGCCACGGTCCACACGCACCTCATGTTCCCGTCACTTCGAGTACTCTGGAATGGTTCTTTACACTTTTCACTGTCTTTGGCAGGTCTTAGTTTCCCCTTATCTGCTCTTTTATTGTGGTTTAAAGAATGCCCTTTGCCACAGTCTGTACACTCCTCCCTTTACCTTCCGCGACCCTCTAGTCGTTCCCCACCTGCTATTTACACGTTTGACACACTTGGTTGCCACATATGCTGCTACACGTGAATTACCTCTGGACACTGGGACGACGAAACTCGATAAAACTGGCCACCCTAAAATGCGGCTCGTTAAGATGAGCCTCAGCCATCACTGGTTGCAGTAAAGGAAAGACTGGGTGGAGAAGTTGTCCGCCCACTCCCCGCATCGACCACCAGCTGCGAGAATCTCTGCACTTACAAAGACATTTTTTTGGCAATGTCTTGTCTCTCAATGTTATTTCAAATAAAAAAATGAGGGAGTCACACATGGTGACGATTCTAATGGGTAATTGAAGGTAAGGAGAGAAAGACAAATAAACATGATATTAACCGCAGATAATAACATATTATGCTTGCACCCCCAGGAATATACGGAAAACGGAAGACAGAAGACAAGATGAAGAAAGGACTGATGACCTACATTGTGATCATTGCTGGACTCCTACAACTGCGCGCGTTACAAGCCTCTGTATCTCACACATCACCAGCCCCGAACACCACCACACAACATGACACTCCTAGCCCAGACAGCACACCACACATAGAGATAGACACTGAAACCTCCACTTGGTACGAAAGCATTGCCAAATGGTACCCCCTTTCATACACAGTAGAGGCCCTTCTGGTAATTGCAATAACATGCAGTGTCATTGAGACACTTATACTCCGCAATTGGTGAAAAAGAGCCTCCCGCTCCTCGATATATAGACTCCATCCCCCTTTGGAATTCACCCAACTCAACAAACACTGTAATCGCTGATAACAATAAAGACCGTATACCTCTGTAATTTTGATAGATTAAATAAAAATGTGATGCTGCTGTTTTGAAATTTTGTACTGTACATAAGTTCATTTTGATATTTGCCAGCAGCATGAGAGTAGCTTAGATAGTGATAGTTAGATGTCCCCTTTTGCGATTAAGCTAAATGTGTAATAGTGAAATGTTTATAGTGACCCATTAGAAATTATGAATGTATGATGTGTTAATAAAAATGTCAGGGAAATGCTCCAAAAACATAGGACAGAGTAGTGTAGAACCTGTCCGTGATCAAGGGTAACCGGCACACCAGGGATGGACAATTGCCTGTCCAATTACTGCTGCCAAAGCCAGTGGACACAATGCGGGCAATTGGGACTAGCTTAGTGGTAAAAACAGGGCGGCTTGGACAAGTTGGGCCGAAGGGCCTGTTTTCATGCTGTAGACCTCTATGGCTCTAAGGGATCAACAGTGTGATCCACCACGCTTTGCGTTCAGGATCAAGAGGACGGAATGCAGCCATCTCAGATGGCCACCTGCAAAGGACCATGGGAATTATGGCCAACCCAGGACTCAGACAGACTCAGAGCTTGTGTGTATTTGCAACCCTGATAGCTAGACGCGATCGAAACCCTCGCTCGTTTGCATTCTGATGGCCCATTTCCCCAGAACAAAAGAACTGTACTCAGGTAACCGATACAGATACAGACTAATCGGCGCCACTCCCTTTACTCAGGGAGCCCAAACAACCAAGGTCAATGACCGCTAAGGACACGCCCAGTCATCAAGGCACCCGCCCCTTTATTGGCCAAAATCAAAGGCAGTGATCGAAGCCTGTCGAATTATTGGGTCCAAGTTAAGGGCCACCCCAAAGAGCGTGAAATCCCAGAGGGATGAGAAGAGACACAGCCATGGGCTCGGTCTCTCTTGGATTCGGCCTATGCCAACCCAAGTGCAGCATAACGACCAGACAGACAAGTTCAAGACCAACGATCACTACCAGACGGATGAACCCAGCAGAAACAGAGCCACTTCTTCCACCCAGCCTCGTAAGACCCGGACAAAGGCCTTTGTCCATCTGCATAGAGTCGGTTGCTTTGAAGTTAATTATAGGTTATTGTAGTTGTTAGGTGTAGTTTAACTTGTAGTGTTTTGTGTTGCATGTCGAAGTAATCCTTGTGTGTAAATAAACCATCTTTGAACTTGAACTGACTAACTGGTTGTGTGGTCCTTTGATCGATATCCGGTAAAGCCTTGTGGTGGTATCATTTGATACCTGGCGACTCTAAAGTGCATCATTATTCAAAAGAGCAACATGACTGAATTGCACACTTGCAGATGTAAGTTGATAATGTTAGTATACCAGGCCTTTAAGGATATGTAGAAATAACTTTTATCTGCACCCTAAATGTGACTACTGTTCCTGCCTCTGTTTTTCTTAAGGAACTCCATTTGCTGAACAAGTGAGAGTACGTTCTTGATATATATATATATATTTTAAAAATCAAGCTCATTCTGACAAAATGTTTTGGTCTGTGAAGCCCAAGAAATAGACCAGCCCTAAGATTTCCTTCTGGCCCTCAATTTATTGATTTCCATATTTCCATAGTCAGAATCAGCAATAATTATTACTCAACACATTATAAGTCCCATCCCCTTCTTTATTCCTGGCAAGATAGCACAGTGGTTGGCACGGTAGCACAGTGGTTGACATGGTAACAATGGGCGGCACAGTGGTTAGCACTGTTGCTCCACAGCGCCAGGGACCCGTGTTTGATTCCCGACTGTCTGTGAGAAGCTTGCACTTTCTCCCCGTGTCTGCGTGGGTTTCCTCCGGGTGCTCCGGATTCCTCCCACAAGTCCCGAAAGACGTGCTTGTTAGGTGAATTGGACATTCTGAATTATCCCTCAGTGTACCCAAACAGGTGCCGTAGTGTGGTGACTAGGGGATTTTCACAGTAACTTCATTGCAGTGCTAATGTAAGCCTACTTGTGACACAAATAAAGATTATTATTATTATGTGTTGAGTGTTTAACCATCAGCAGCGGCTGTTTCCTCATCATCCACTCAATACAGGAAATCCATGTTTATTGAATCTCATGCAAATACATTGCAATCACTCAACAGATTTACCCATTTGAAGTGGTCCTTGCAGTTTTATGTGTGATAGCTCCATACTGCCTCTCCCTCTGCTTTGTGGTGTCATTGTTTCATTACCATTTATAGTGTACTCACTCAATCTGCGATGGCACTGCCTCTCTTTTAGTGTAATTATCTATCTTGTACCCTTTGATGTAAGCCACAAGCCGAGAACCATTAGATATGAAATATCAGGCATCATAATACATTTGTTATTTTGTCACTCTTTGCTGTGTTCTATGGTTGGGTAAATATCGTCCAACAGGTTTCAGATGTAAATTTAAGAGTTATATTTTGAATAGAACCTGTAAGTCTCATCACAGTAAAGGAATTGAATCTTTGTTATCAGATTTTTAAAATATTTGTGTTTCCTTAAGATCTCTGATGCTGAACTCGAAGAAGTAGTCAAAATTGGTCAGGCTAGTGAGATAGCCTGCCAGACAGTCGAAGAATCTGGAATGCCAAACTCTGCATCCAATGCTCTCATTTCTGAATATAGCATTGCCAACACTGGTTTGAGTTTGAGAACTGCACGCACTCCCGCAGCCCAAGATCGGATTCTCCAGGTAAACAAGCCATTTTAAGCTTATCTAGTGCACATTTTGCATCAGAACCAATCATACATTGTCATTATGTGGAGCTCTCTTGCAAATATTTCTCCCACTATACAGTGATCACTGTAATGTTCTTGAATTCTTAGGGGTAGAAAATGCTATTTGTAAATTTGTCCGTTCTTTGTGGGCAAGACACGTTATCTTGGTAACGTGTGGAGTTCTTTATTCCCTCATATCAACTGTTACAATTTGACAGTTTTGTGAATGTTAATTTTGTTTTCTTCCCTGAAGCTAGACAGTTATAGCCTAAAGTTTGGATAATGTATTTTTTTAATACAAGCAAGTAATTGTAGTGGTGCTTTTAAGTTGTTTAGTGCTGGAGACTTGAATGCCTTCAATTACATTTAAGACTTGTTTCCACCAAATGTAATTCTGTTTCCTTTTGCTGTTTACTCCTTGCTAAACAGTTCCACAGCTTCCAATACTTGGTATCTTGCTTAAATACCCATTGTTCACGTGAACCTTGACTGTAGACTACTGGGCTACACAATACCACAACTGAGTCAGGTTAATTCTATATCTAATGTTCACACCTGAGCACTTCCATCAGAAACCATTAGATAGAATCATTGGCAAAGGTAGCTTAGATTTGCTTCCTTTAAACCAGCAGCAGTGAGGTCAGTAGTGGCATCTCTAATGCTGTATTGGTTGAAATCAGCTAACTTGGCCCATTTTGGGAATTGAACCTGGGTTTGAACTTTGCCAGCTGCTGTCTGAGCTAAACCAGGCAAATCAAAACATAGAATTATGCACTTTGATTGCTATTTAGGCTTATTGAATACTATATTTTAAAAAATATTTTTTTATTCAATTTTAACAAATTTTCAACAAACCCTCCCCCCACCTTACAGAAAGAAAAAAAAAGAAAACACACAGAAAGAACCCCCCACAAAACAAAATAAAAACATACCCGGAGACCCCCCGCCCCCCCCCCCCCTCCCGGGGTTGCAGCTGCTGCTGACCTCCTCCTAACGTTCCGCCAGAAAGTCTTGGAACGGTTGCCACTGCCTGAGGAACCCTTGCACGGATCAACGCAAGGCAAACTTTACCCTCTCCAATTTAATGAACCCTGCCATGTCATTAATCCAAGCTTCTACGCTTGGGCGCTTCGCATCCCTCCACAGTAGCAGAATCCTCCGCCGGGCTATCAGGGACGCAAAGGCCAGAATACCGGCCTCTTTCGCCTCCTGCACTCCCGGCTCGTCCGATACCCCAAATAATGCTAACCCCCAGCTCGGCTTTACCCGGGTGTTCACCACCTTGGACATAGTCCTCGCAAAGCCCCTCCAAAACCCTCCAGCGCCGGGCACGCCTAGAATATATGGGCGTGATTTGCCGGGCTCCCCGAGCACCTCACACACCTGTCCTCTACCCCAAAAAACCTACTCAACCTCGCCCCTGTCATATGCACCCTGTGAACAACTTTAAATTGATTCAGGCTGAGCCTGGCGCAAGAGGAGGAAGAATTAACCCTACCCAGGGCATCAGCCCACAGACCCTCATCTATCTCCTCCCCAAGCTCCTCCTCCCACTTGCCTTTTAGTTCCTCCACCGAGGCCTCCTCCTCTTCCTGCATCTCCTGATAGATCGCCGAGACCTTGCCTTCTCCAACCCATACACCCAAAATCACCCTGTCCTGAATCCTTCGTGCTGGAAGCAGCGGGAATTCCCTCACCTGCCATCTCACAAACACCCTCACCTGCATGTACCTGAAGGCGTTTCCGGGGGGGCAGCCCAAATTTCTCCTCCAGCGCCCCAAGGTTCGCGAACATCCCATCTATAAACAGGTCCCCCATTCTTTTAATTCCTGCCCGATGCCAGCTCAGAAACCCCCCATCCATTCTTCCCGGAATGAACCGATGGTTCTCTCGAATCGGGGAAACCGAGGCCCCCACCTCGCCCCCGTGCTGCCTCCACTGCCCCCAAATTTTCAGAGTCGTCGCCACCATCGGACTCGTGGTGTACCTTGTAGGCGGGAGCGGCAACGGTGCCGTCACCAGTGCCCTCAGACTCGTGCCCACACAGGACGCCAGCTCCAGCCTCTTCCACGCCGCCCCCTCTCCTTCCATTACCCACTTTCGGATCATCGCCACATTAGCAGTCCAGTAGTACGCACATAGATTTGGCAACGCCAGCCCTCCTCTGTCCCTGCTACGCTCCAGAAACACCCTTGTTACCCTCTGGGTCTTATTCGCCCACACAAATTCCATTATACTCCTGCTTACCCGCTTAAAAACGGTCTTGGGGATCAGAATGGGAAGGCACTGGAATACAAAGAGGAACCTCGGAAGAACCTCATTTCAACCGACTGCACCCTACCCGCCAACGAGAGTGGCAACATATCCCATCTTTTGAACTCCTCCTCCATCTGCTCCACCAACCGTGTCAAATTGAGCTTGTGCAGGGCCCCCCAATTCCTAGCCACCTGGATCCCCAGGTACCGAAAGCTCCTTTCCGCGCTCTTCAGTGGAAGCTCGTCTGTCCCCCTTCCCTGGTCCCCTGGGTGTACCACAAAGAGCTCACTCTTCCCCAGGTTAAGCATATAGCCAGAAAAGTCCCCAAACTCCCTGAGGATCCGCATTACCTCCGGCATCCCTTCCACTGGGTCCGCCACATACAATAACAGGTCATCGGCATACAGCGACACCCGGTGTTCCTCTCGCTCCCCCCCCCCCCGAACCAATCCCCTCCAGTTCCTGGACTCCCTCAGTGCCATGGCCAGAGGCTCAATTGCCAATGCGAACAACCAGGGGGACAGGGGATACCCCTGCCTTGTCCCCCGGTACAGCCGAAAGTACTCCAACCTCCGCCGGTTCATGGCCATGCTCGCCACCGGGGCTTTATAAAGTAGCCAAACCCACCTGATGAACCTCTCCCCTAACCCAAACCTCTGCAGCACTTCCCATAGATACTCCCACTCCACCCGATCGAAGGCCTTCTCCGCGCCCTTAGCCGCCACTACCTCCGCTTCCCCCTCCACTGAAGGCATCATAATTACATTAAGGAGCCTCCGCACATTGCTGTTCAACTGCCTACCCTTCACAAATCCCGTCTGGTCCTCGTGAATCACCCCCGGGACACAGTCCTCAATTCTTGTAGCTACAAGAATTCGCCAGCAACTTCGCGTCGACATTGTGGAGCGAGATCGGCCTGTACGACCCACACTCTAATGGGTCCTTGTCCCGCTTCAAGATCAGCGAGATCAGTGCCCTGGACATTGTCGGGGGCAGGGCCCCCCACCCCCTCGTCTCATTGAAAGTCCGCAGTGGGCCCAACAAGTCCATGTACTTCCGATAGAATTCTACTGGGAACCCATCCGACCCCGGTGCCTTCCCTGCCTGCATGCTCCCTAGCCCCTTGACCAGCTTCTCCAGCCCAATCGGTGCCCCCAACCCAACCATCTGCTCCTCCTCCACCCTCGGGAACCTCAGCCAATCTAAAAATCGCCGCATCCCCCCCTCCCCGTCGGGGGCTCAGACCTATACAGCTCCTCATAAAAGTCCCTGAATGCCCCATTTATTCCCACTGCACTCGGCACCATGTTCCCCCCTTTATCCCTCACTCCACCAATCTCCCTCGCTGCCTCCCGCTTAGGGAGCTGATGTGCCAGCATCCGGCTCGCCTTCTCCCCATACTCGTACACTGCCCCTTGCGCTTTCCTCCACTGCACCTCTGCCTTCCTGGTAGTCAACAAGTCGAATTCGGTCTGGAGGCTTCGTCGCTCCTTAAGTAGTCCCTCCTCGGGGGCCTCTGCATAGCTCCTATGCACCCTTAATATCTCCCCCACCAATCTCTCCCCCTCTCTCCTCTCCTTATGGGCCCTAGTGGAGATTAGCTCTCCCCTGACCACCACCTTCAGCGCCTCCCAGACTACCCCCACCTGCACCTCCCCATTGTCATTGGCCTCTAAGTATCTTTCAATACACCCCCGAATCCGCCCGCACACCATCTCATCCGCCAACAGCCCCACATCAAGGCGCCACAGCGGGCGCTGGTCTCTCTCCTCCACCAACTCCAGCTCCACCCAATGCGGGACATGGTCTGAAATAGCTATGGCCGAATATTCCGTGCCCTCCACTCTCGGGATTAGCGCCCTACTCATAATGAAAAAATCTATCCGGGAGTAGGCTTTATGGACGTGGGTATAAAAGGAAAATTCCCTGCCCCTCGGCCTGGCAAACCTCCATGGGTCCACTTCTCCCATCTGGTCCATAAACCCCCTAAGCACCTTGGTCGCCGCCGGCCTCTTACCCGTCCTGGACCTAGAGCGGTCCAGTGCTGGGTCCAACATCGTGTTGAAGTCCCACCCCCCCCGTGAAGTCCCGTCCCCCGTCGTCGTCCCCCCATTATCAGGCTCCCTGCCTCCAGGTCCGGAATCCGACCCAGCATGCGCCTCATGAATCCGGCATCATCCCAATTCGGAGCATATACATTCACTAATACCACCCGCACCCCCTGCAACTTACCACTCACCATCACGTACCGACCTCCGTTATCTGCCACGATGTTCAGCACCTCAAACGACACCCGCTTCCCCACCAAAATCACCACCCCTCTATTCTTCACGTCCAACCCCGAGTGGAAAACCTGCCCTACCCACCCCTTTCTCAGCCTAACCTGATCAACCACCTTCAAAGGCATCTCCTGGAGCATAACCACATCTGCCTTCAGTCCCTTCAGGTGCGTGAACACCCGGGCCCTCCTGACTGGCCCGTTCAGGCCTCTCACATTCCAAGTTATCAGCCAGATCAGGGGGCTTCTTATTGAATACTATAAGGTAGCAAAGGACAGGTAAGACCTCAGCTTTGCTCTAGTTCTTTGGTGAACCATTGAAGGGAGTTATCAAGCTCTTCGAATGGTATGAATTTGAGGCAATTCGACAGGGATCTGCTCTGGTTCAAAGTAGGATTGACAGAATGCTAGAAATAGGCTTGTCGGTAATAGGTGATATGGGTAAGGCAGTAAACGAAAAATTAGAGATCTGTCAATTGGCCTTTTCTGTTTTCTTCATTGTGTAGGAAGCTCAAAATTTGATGGCACTGACAAATGTTGATACACCTCTGAAAGGTGGATTGAACACCCCTCTCCATGAAAGTGATTTCTCTGGAGTAACCCCACAGAGACAGGTGGTTCAGACACCAAATACTGTGCTTGCTACACCTTTCAGGTAAACATTGCTCTTTACTGCAGAAATTTGATACCACGTCAATCAGTTTTGGATTGAAAAGTAGATAGTATTGAGTAAAACTATATTTTTTACAAGGAACAACTGAAATGATTGATATGGGTTATTGCTTAATTTAACTTGTGTAATATTTCCTCTCTTTATTAAACTTTATTTAGTGACATTTGTAGCTTTTAGATGATGTATAACACCGAGACTATAGAGCACCCCGAGTTCACTCTTGAAAAAAGAAACTACCATTCACCCTCTCACTGTTATTTATGTTGAAAACTCAGTACAAACGTTAAGCCAGATAGATCATCAGTGAGGTCTGGATGACATTGTTTCCGGTCAAGCCAACTGAGCCAAATGTATCCTTTCTTGCCAGGACGGTGGGGACAAAGAACATCTAGTAAGAAAGAAAAAAAAGCATTTAAAATAGAAAGGTGGAGGGGTGTGATTCTAGCCAACAACATCCTAACTGCGTTTTTAAGTTGCATTTCATTTATCACCTTTTCAGCATTTATATGACTATTTGGAGGAGAGAAGTTCTTACGTTTAATAAGAAAAAATTATTTTATTTTACAATGTTTAGGACTCCAACACAAGACAGTGATGGTTTAACTCCACGAAGTGGAATGACACCTAAACCTGGTGTTGCAGTGACCCCAGGAAGGACTCCTTTACGAGACAAATTGAATATCAATCCAGGAGAGGAAATGGTGGATTATAATGATCCTGCATGCACTAAACAATTGGTAAGACACCAGGGTTATTTCTGGAATTAATCTTTAGTCAGTAAAAAAGTGTACATTTATATTAGTGCGCAATGTACACAATGAGTAATCTGATTTAAGTATTTGCCTTAACACTAAAATCCCTTGATGTCCTCATGCATTATGCAATATCAATAGCAATATTCTAATTTAATCCTTTCAATTTGTTTTTAATTGAATATGAGCTATAGTTTGAATTTATTTTAATTTGAGTACAATAACCTTTACTTTAAAGGCTGTAAGTACAGACTAAATGGTAATATTTTGCTCTGCATTAAAGCAGAAGAGAAGTTAAAAAGGGTAATTAATTAATTCCAATCAGTGAAACTTCTGTCGCCAGCATTGCTAAATCGTTTTAGTCCCGAGGTGACTAACTTATCCAGAACAAAAGAGAAAGCTTGACTTGATTTTATGTGCGTTGCATTTAACTTATTGGCTTAAAGTTACAATATTATATAAGGGTACATGAGCTGTCAAGTAAATCTTTGTAGGGGATATCATTTGGTACTGAATTGTTTTGATCATTATTTAGCATGTTGATTTGGCAAGTTCTTTTGAACTAATACCCCAGTGTGGTTCATTGTTGTCACTGGTGGATGTAATGCAACCAATGTGTAGCAACGGTATTAGCGGTCATGAACGAGCTGCATAACCATCTCCTTTGCTGTATATTCTGTGTAATAGCTAAAATGGCAATAAATTTCAAGTGGCAAATATTTTTCTGTTGCAACCTTTGATATCTGCAGAATTTTGGAACGCTGAAAATCATGATCGATGTCTCAGTGATCGCATTAAAGGAGGTTTGGCCTGATTAGGTTGTGGAAGGGAGAGTAGCAGCTGATGAGTGGCTTCAGTTTTAGTGGCAAAGAAATAACTTCTTACTGATGATGATGGAAGAGACAGGAGAGGAATTTAAGAAGACAGTTTGCCAAAGATAAAAGAAGTCAAGGCTATCTGTGCATTCCAAGAATAGAGCAGACTTGCCAAAAGAAAGCAGGATCTGATTGTGCTTTATTTAGTTCAGCCATACATGGTGTGAATAGCAAAACTAATTGTCTGCCACACGCTTTCATGTGTGCGTTCCTTGGACTTGGAGAGTGATGGTAATGGCTGCACTGGAGGAATGACCAGGGTATGACAGAGTTATGGTTTTAATGGGATCTAAGACATCAATGGCATAGGTTGTGGTCATAGATTGTTTTACCCGTGATTGAGACACTGAATGCTCAGTTTACACAAGATGGCAAATTCAAGGAATATGGATTAGGGATGTTAAATGGAAAGAGATTAAGGATAGGAGGGCAATGATCTCAGCAGAGGGAGCATGATGAATTGAGATGGAGGTTGAAATCACCAAGGATGAGAAGTTGCTTGGAGTAGAAGCGGAGGTAGGAAAGCAGTGAAGATAGCTTGGTGAGAAACTCTTTGGTGTACATAGAACATACAGTGCGGAAGGAGGCCATTCGGCCCATCGAGTCTGCACCGACCCACTTAAGCCTTCACTTCCACCCAATAACCCCTCCTAACCTTTTAGGTCACTAAGGGCAATTTATCACGGCCAATCCACCTAACTGCATGTCTTTGGACTGTGGGAGGAAACCGGAGCAGCCGGAGGAAACCCACGCAGACAAAGGGAGAACGTGCAGACTCCGCACAGACAGCGACCCAGCAGGGAGTTGAACCTGGGACCCTAGTGCTGTGAAGCCACAGTGCTATCCACTTGTGCTACCGTGCTGCCCCAACTGTACTTGGAGTGGAAGAGAACAAAGTTTATAAGTGAGGCTGGAAGAGTGGAACAAAGCTGAGAATCCCAAAGGATGAATACAAGCCACAGAAGTAAGAGACAGACCAAATGTGAATTGGTAATAAGAGCCACTGTGTCACTGGGCCGCGTCGGAAGGTATAGGTAGATAAGGAAGCTTCATTTAGTGGAAAGGTATCATCGCTCGTAGTCCGATTTCCATCAAGGCCATGATGTAAATAATTGTTTTTACAAGTCTTCATGATATTAAAGATACAGTATTGAACTCCAGCATTAATATTTTATCAAGCCTACACTGTTCGTGTTGTCACTTGATTTTTCTAATCTTACCCCAACACTCGTACTTAATTTTACTTTTAGGAAAGAGAGCACCGAGAGCAACTGCGAATGGGACTGTTGAACCTTCCGACACCAAAGAATGACTTTGAAATTGTGCTCCCAGAGAATGCAGAGCGAGAGCTTGAGGAACAGGAGACAGAAGATAATTTCATCGAAGATGCTGCTGATTTGGAATCACGTAGACAAGTAAGCTTCTTCAACAGCTCTACCAAAATAGACTTTTCAGAGTTCTTCCCTGTGAACGTATAATGCATCATACTTGAATTTACTGAATCATGTGAATTTTAGAAACAGATCTGTTCTTTATTAATGATGGCTCAGTGGAACAGTGCAGCATTTTTAACATGCATTTGGCTTTTAGAGCCAAACTTATGTTTGCAAGATTCAGATTTTTCATTATTTCCTTTTCAGGCGATGAAGGATGCTGAACGTGAGAGGGAGTTAAAAAAGAGACATCAATCAGTACAGCGAAATCTCCCAAGACCTACAGAGGTGAGCATAAAACTTGCAATTTACTACCAAATATACATAGAGAATAAACATGGAATTGAAAACCAGTAAATCATATCCAACAGAAATTCTTGAGGAATTAAGGGCTATGGAGAGAGAGCGGGTAAATGGAGTTGAAATCAGCCATGATTGAATGGTGAGTGGACTCGATGGGCCGAATGGCCTTACTTCTGCTCCTATGTCTTATGGTCTTATGGAAGGAGGGATTTCTATCAATGGAAGAATTGCACTGTGAAAAGGTGCCGATAGCAGCATAGTGAAAGGTCCATAAATAACATTTTCAGAATTTTTAAGATGAAGTATCATGCAGATAACCATGGAAATGTTCTTTCAAACTATAAAATTGTTGTGTATAAGCTGCATTTTTTGTTTAATTTTAGGTAAATGAAACCATCCTGCGACCTCTGAATGTTGAACCACCTCTGACTGAGATGCAGAAAGCTGAAGAGATGGTGAAGAAAGAAATGATTATTATGCTACACTATGATACACTTCATCATCCATATGTGGACCAGTTTGGTAAAAGAGGGAAAGGAGCAGGATCAGGCTCCAGTAATGCTGAACATATTGCTTTCCTGGATCACAATGGGTATGAAAAAATCAGTAAAGAAGACATGAAAAAGGTTTGTTGATATCTGTAATGTTTAAAATAGAACATGTAATGGTCTCGGATGATGGAACATTTCAATGAATGAATAAAATCTGAAGAGATATGGAACCAAAAAATTAGATTTTTTAAAATTTGCATCTAGGAAAGAGAATAATCCCAGGGTTTGGGTGTGCTTTGTTCTGAGGGAAACATGGAGAGCTTGCATTTTCCACCGGGGGAAAGAATGATTAAATATGTGATTCAGGACTTGGATATAAATAGACAACTTCTTATTGTGGACAGAATATTGGAGACGGGCTTAAAATTAATACTGCTCAGGTGCACTTAACTTTAGAAGAGACTTTTTATACTGAATAGTGTATTTGCTAGAAAATACTTCTGAGGGCCAGTCAGCAAACCTATTTAGAATGGAATTAGATGATTGGTTGGTGGTGAGACTGCAGGTTATAGGGATTAAAGATTGCTGGGTTCACAATTTGTGTTGCTGATGTAGGGAAGGCAGTAGTGGAGGTTTTGTAGGTGTTAGTGAAGTGCACCAGGTCAGGATTGTTCAGGAGGGATATGAAAAAGGATAATTAAACTCTATCCTTGCTTGATCACCCTTGAGGATTAGGAAGTAATTCTGCAGAACAGGTGATTAAATGGGTAGGGCAGAATCCATTATTGGATAAATTTCACATGGTGTGTGGAAGAATTCGATTTGATGAAACAAGTGTCTCTTTCAATTTGATGTTGCCTATTTCGCAAGAAGCTGTTGAGTGGCTATTTCTTCTGTGACTCTTGGCCATCAGAATATAAGCAACTTGTAACAGTAGTAGAATGGAAAGGGTTTAACTCTCATTAACACAAAACGTGTGCTGATAAGCTGATCACTTGTATCTGACTTTAAAATCTGTTTTAAGTACTGTCATTTTTTTAAAAAGTAAAAAATATGGTTTCCCGCTCAAGTCAGTACTTCAAAAGGAGATACAGAGAAATACTGAATATCTTGTAGCAAAAAGAACGGTTAATGGAAGCAAATATCAGCCATGGTCGAATGGCAGAGCTGAGTTGATGGACTGAATGGCCCAATTCTGCTCCAATATCTTATGGTCTCAATATTATCCATCCCAAACACCATAATGGAGCATGAACCTTCTGAATGAAAGGTAGTCTTTATCCATGAATAAAGGAATGTTGCAACATCCCTTACAAATGGTATATTTTCTTACATTCTCTTCTGCATTCCTTTCCCTGTATTTGCTCTCCAATCTGATATTGGAATGAAGCTCCACAAATGTCTTGTATCTTAAAAATACTGTTTCTTTATTATTACTTTTCTTAGTCTTTATTCGTTCATGGGATGTGGGCATCGCTGGCTGGGCGAGCATTTATTTTCCAACCCTGGGAGCATTTTAAGAATCAACCACTTTGCTGTGGGTCTGGAGTCACATTTAGGCCAGACCAGGTATAGATGGCAGATTTCCTCCCCTAATGGAATTAGTGAACCAGATGGGTTTTTACAACAACCGACATGGTCATCATTAGACTATTAATTCCAGATTTTGAATTGAATTCGGATTTTACCATCTGGCATGCTGGAATTCGAACCCGGGGCCCTTGAGCATTACCCTGGTTTCTGGGTTATTCGTCCAATGTCAATACCACTACTCCATTGCCTGCCCGTACCTGTATATGCATCAATTTAGAATTTTGAAATTAGTACATAGATGCATACTTTACTCTTTAAAATTGTATAAAATGAATCAAACAATATGAAAGAAAAAACATAACAGTTGAAAATAGGCTCCAAGATTGCAAATGACAAGTGCAGGTATTAATTAGATGTAGAATTTTGTCTTCATTTGCAATTGTATGCCATAATTGAGAAGTGCTAGATTGAACAATGTGATCTTGAATAAGGCTTTTATATTATAAGTTCTGGAAGCACAAAAGTTATAGCTAAACTATGAATGAAAAGCTATGATGAAAAGTTACCTCATCTGTTCAGTTGCCCGAATTAATAACACTTCAATAAAATTGTTGGTGTTTCCTGATTATGGAAATGCAACTGAGATCAATATCTTTGTGGAAGAGCAGTGCAGCTAGTTTCTTTCCAGGTAGTATGGGGATCATAAGAGATTTTTGAGGGATAATTCATTCATCTATACACAAAATTACAATGAATGGCTGACTAATGTTACTAATTTCTTTAAAATTGACCTGCCTGCATGTTCAATTGTATAGTATTGGACCCTAGGCGTTGTCTCGGTTTCTCTCTTGACATTCTGCTGGACCTAGTTTCCAGCACTTGTTTTTATTTCAGATCTAGTATTTTCTTTTGATGCAAATGGAAAATAGTTCGCTGAAAAGCGATTTGCGATGTCCTGAGGATGTGAAAGTTTGCTATATAAATGTAATTTGGGGGGAGGCGGTGGCGTAGCGGTATTGTCGCTAGGGATCCCATCACGGCAGATGGTGGAATTTAAACTCAATAAAAAATCTGGAATTAAAAGTCTAATGATGGCCATTGTCAATTGTCATAAAAACCAAACTGGTTCACTGGTGTCCTTTAGGGAAGGAAACCTACCGTCCTTACCTGGTCTGTAACTCCAGACCCAGAGCAATGTGGTTGACTTTGAAATGGTCTAGCAAGCCACTCAGTTGTATTCAATCACTGAAAAGAAACCTTACAGACCACTCGGCATCGACTTAAGCACCGGAAACAACAGTGAAAAACCCAGCACTGTCAACCCTGCAAAATCCTCCTTATCAAAATCTGGGGGCTTATGCCAAAATTGGGAGAACTGTCTCACGGGCTTGTCAAGCAACACCTGACGTAGTCATACTCACAAAATCATACCTTGCAGGTAATGTCCACTATCATCATTCCTGGGTATGTCCTGTCTCACCGGCAAGACAAATCTAGCAGAGCTGGCGGCACAGTGGAATACAGTCAGGAGGGAGTTGCCCTGGAAATCCCATGAGTTCTCTGAAGTCTCGTGGCACAAGGTCAAACGTGGGCAAGGAAACCTCCTGCTAATTAGGACATATTATCCCTCAATAGCTGATGAATCAGTGCTCATCCATGTTAAACACCACCTCGAGGAAGCACTGAGGGTGGCAAGGGCGCAGAATGTACTATGTGTGGGGTACATCAACGTCCATCACCAAGAGTGACTCGGTAGTACCACCAAAGACCGAGCATACCGGGTTCTAAAGGATATTGCTGCTACACTGGGACTGCATCAGGTGAGGGAACCAACAAGAGGGAAAATCATACTTGACCTCATCCTCACCTGCCTGCCGCAGATGCATCTGTCCATGATGGTACGAGTAGGAGTGACCAATGCACAGCCCTTGTGAAAACCAAGTCCCGTTTTCACATTGTGTTGTGTGGCACTACCACTGCTAAATTGGTTAGACTTGGAACAGATTTAGTAACTTAAGACTGGGCATTCATGAGGCGCTGTGGGCCAGCAACAGAATTGTACTTGACTACAATCTGTAAGCTCATGGCCTGGCATATCCCCCGATCTATCATTACCACCAAGCCAGGATCAACCCTGGTTCAAAGAGTGCATGAACGCATGCCAAGAGAAATAACACACGTACCTAAAGGTGGGGTATCAACCTGGTGAAGCTACAACACAGGACTACATGCTTAAGCAGCAGGTAAAAGACAGAGCTAAGTGATTCCACAACCAACGGATCAGATTTGGCTCTGCCAGCATAGAATCCCTGCAGTGCAGAAGGAGGCCATTTGGCCCATCGAGTCTGCCAGATCCTTTGGAAAACCACCCTACCGAGGGCCAATCCCCTGCCCTATTCCTGTAATCCCATGCTAAGGGGCAATTTAGCATGGCCAAACCACCTAACCAGCACAACTTTGGGCTGTGTGAGGAAACCAGAGGGAACTCAAGCAGACACTGGGAGAATGTGCAAACTCCAACATCACCCAAGGTCGGAATCGAACTCGGGTCCTTGGATCTGTGAGGTAGCAGTGCTACCCACTGCCACTGCAACCCCACATCCAGCCGTGAATAGAGGTGGGCAATTAAAGGAGGCTGCCCCCAAAAAAACATCCTCAATGATGGAGGAGCCCAGCACATTCGTACAAAAGATAAGGATGATGCATTTGCAACAATCTTCAGCCAGAAGTGCCGAGTGGATGATCCATCTTGGCCTCCTCTGGAGGTCTCCAACACCACAGGTGTCAGTCTTCAGCCAATCTGATTCACTCCCATGTGATATCAAGAACAGCTGAAGGCATTGGATACTGCAGAGTCAGTGGGCCCTGACAATATTCCGGCAGAATACCCAATTATTTTTCCAATTAAGGGGTAAGTAATTTAGTGTGCCCAATCCACCTAACCTGCACATTTTTGGGTTGTGGGGGTTAAACCCACACAGACATGGGAGAATGTGCAACATCCACACGGACGGTGACCCAGGGCCGGGATTCGAACCCGGGTCCTCAGCGCCATAGTCCCAGTGCTAACCACTGCACCACGTGCCACCTACAGAGTCAATTATTGACTTAATCCAAATGAGGAGACTGAATTTCTGCACCTCACCTGTGACTTTACATTCAAAACACGCCACAAGTCCATGAGGCTGTCCGCATTCTAGAGTAGCGTCTCTGAGGAATATCCAGTGCTGAGTAAAAACAAAAAAAAGCATTTTGTCTGGTGTGGCTAGTGGATGAATCCATGCACTAGGAGTGGGTCGAGAAGAAAGGAGCTTTTGGAGCAGGAGAGTCTTCGTGGTGCGCCACAGGCTAAGAAGGCGGAGGGCAAAGGGCCTGTTCTGCCTGCCCAGTGGTCACCGGAACAGTTGGTGGAATTTCTAAATGCTAAGTTCAGCCAACAGGAAGGAGGCCCTGGAGGAGCTGGCTAAGATGGTGGAGTCGGTTAAAGCAGATATTGAGAGAATGGAGCAGAGGCTGGGGTACCAGGGCCGGGCAATCCAGAAAGTGGAGGAGATGGTGGTGGAGCATGAGGAGCAGTTGGCCTCATTGGCCAAGGTGGGGATGATGCGGGAGACCCAGAAGGGGCTGAAGGAGAAGGTGGAGGATCTCGAGAACTGCTCCAGAAAGCAAAATTTGAAGTATGTGGGGATGTCTGAAGGGATCGAAGGTGCGGAGACTGGCAAGTATGTGGCCAAAATGTTGGAGCAGTTGATGGGAGAGGGGGCCTTTGACCAGCCCAGGAGGGTTTGACTGGCAGGGGTTTGCGGACGTAATGTCCAAGGTGTTGGGGGTAAAGGTGGCCCCGAGTCTAGAGATAGCAATATTTGGGGTGTCAGAAGATCCGTGAGTCCATGGGGCGAGAGAGGCTGATGTTTTGGTCTTTGCCTCCCTGATAGCCTGGAGACAGATCTTTTTTGGATGGAGGGGCTCGGAGCTGCTGAAAGCAGGGGTGTGGGTGAGTGACCTGCCAGAATTCCTGAGGCTGGAGAAGGTCAAGTTCGTCCTGAGGGGGTCGGTTGATGGGTTCATTTGGAGTTGGAAGCTGTTCATTGACTTCTTTAAGGAAGATTGAGGAGTCAGCAAAGGGGGAGGGGGGGGAGGGTGTAAGGGGGTTAAAATAGGGAAGGCAGGATGGGAGGAGGGGCATGATTGGAGAATGGTGGGAGAATGCGTGTTGATTATTTTTAATGTATCATTTTACTTCTGCTTCGGTTTGTTTTTTATGAAAATGCCTGAATAAAATAATTTTTTTTAAAGTGCTTTTTGTATTTTTTATGACACTGGTTTCAAATCCACTTGGTAGGGAAAGTGCAGCATCAGATCACTGTAAATGTTGCATGATACTGCTACAATACACCAATTGTGCCACAAGATGTCAGTAATGTATTTGACGTCGTGTGTTAGAGTTTGGAAAAAGCAGTGAAATGAATCAGTGGATCCATACAGTCAACAAGATACTCACAAAATACATCTGCTTTTGTGACGAAATATTTAAGGTTCTTTTCAAATCCACTTGCCATTTTCACCTCTGAAAGCAGTGGAGAAGATAACAGCAAGTGTATTTCTACATTGTTGGCTTTTGAAAATAACTCATTTAACATTTTGATGAATAAAATGGCAAGGCACATGAGAAAAAACACAATTCAGGACCCTCAGGTTTGGAGCTATTTGAAGTAAAATCGACCATGCAATGTTTTAGTTTCTAAAATAGCTGGTAAGATTTATTTTTTAGATATAAAATATAATGTCTAATAAATGCCTTTAATTGTAAGAGATGACAACATATTTACTATATACCTTTCTTTCAGGCAAGTGATTTGTTGACGCTGGAGATGGAGGTTGTCAAACATGGTATGGGGCATGGAGACCTTCCTATCGATGCATATAACCAGGTGTGGGAAGAATGTTACAGTCAGGTTCTGTATCTGCCTGGACAGAACAGGTACACTCGAGCCAACCTGGCTAGCAAGAAAGACCGAATAGAATCACTGGAAAAAAAGCTAGAGGTTAGTTTTCACCAGAAAGCTATTTTGTTGCTCAATAAGATGGAAGGACTGCTCCTCCCATAGTTCAAAGGGACATGAGTTAACCCTGTGTAAAACCAGTTTATTCAAGGTTACAGGTTCAATACTATTAAACATTTCAAACTGAGTACAATTAATTAATGGTTATCTTACTTGCAATTGCTTATGGGCAATTGACAAAATTGTAAATGCACACCCTTCATTATGATGGGTCCAAATTCATATCCATTAGTCTTGCCACCAAGACTGACTGAAGGGCCCTGCTTGGAAGTAAGTTGCAAAAACATTTGTTAGACTTGTGCAAGAGTAAAGAATTAACTTGTGGAATATGTGATAAAATTCATCCTCATGATTTGCTGTGTCCATGTATGCATGGGTTGTCCAAGACTCTCACATAGATTGTGTCCTTATCTATGACTGATTCTACAAAACCTAGATTGGCTACATGGTTGTGTGAGTTGCTACAGTCAAATCTGTGAGCTTTCAACATACACAGTATAAGATCTGCACAGACTAAAAGCAACCTGCATATCAATAGCAATGCCTTGCCTATGTGCCATTGTAAACCTTCTCACGAAAGCACCATTCAAGGAAGCCATAGACGTTTGTGCTGTGTCAGTATATCATGGAAAGGGGGACCGTGGCAAGTGATAATGTCACTGGAGTAGTAATCCAGAGGACCCAGGCTTTGGGGGACACGGGTTCAAATCCCACCATGACAGCTGGTGGATTAAATTCAGTTAATAAATCTGGAATGGAAATCTAGCCTCAGTAGTGGTACCATGAAACCACTGTCAATTGTTGTCAAAACCAATCTGGTTCAATACTATCCTTGAGGGAAGGAAATCTGCTATTCTTACCTGGCCTGATCTACATGCTGCTCTAGATACCCAGGAATGTGGTTGACCCTAACTGACCTCTGAAATGGTCTAGCAAGTCAATCAATTCAATTATTGACTGTGCCAGCGATGCCCTCCTATGAAAGAACAAAGAAAAAACAAATTAGATGGGCTGTCATTTTCAGAATATGTACTCATTGAACTTATGAATGTAGCAGCTCACACAATTGAATTCAGCTTTAATGACACTATGTGTGCCCAAATAGATGGTATTGGCATGACAACCCCTCTTGGTCCTGCTTACTCTAACATTTTTGTTGGTTCCACGTGAAACACATTTTTGATTGTCTTGCATATTTCCAATACGTAGATGATATGTTTTCGATATTTGACTCTGTAGCTGCATGTAAGAATTTCTTTACACACCTCCAAAGCATGCTCAAAATTCAGCATTGAAATGAAGCACTCTTAAGAAGTTGCCTCGCCTTGATGTGCTAGTTGAGAAATCCACTAATGGGTTCTCTATTGCTGTCTCCCACAAGCCTACTTTATTGGTCAATATGCTTTGGAATTCCTACAATTCCATGTGTTATAAGATTGGCCTTGTAAATATGGCCCGAGCCATTTAATCACTGTGCAAGCTTGAAGCCAAAATATGGTGCAGGAAAGCTATCTTGTGGGATAAAAGCTATCCCAATCAAATCATTGTTTGCTGAGTATGCTGAGTACCAAGGGGCTGATTTAGCACAGGGTTAAATCGCTGGCTTTGAAAGCAGACCAAGGCAGGCCAGCAGCACGGTTCAATTCCTGTACCAGCCTCCCCGAACAGGCGCCGGAATGTGGCGACTAGGGACTTTTCACAGTAACTTCATTTGAAACCTACTTGTGACAATAAGTGATTTTCATTTTTCATTTTCATCTCACGTGCTCACAAATAGGCCTAAGTGAACCTGAAGTGCCCTGTCTATCTCAAATTATTTGAAGAATAAGTTATCTCAAATTTTTGAGCTACAGGTGAAGCTAGCCATTTCACCCTGCTACTATTTTTCATAACAGGGTGTTGTCATCAATCCAAAAAGAGTTTCTGCCTACCACACAAATGAGTAATATGGTATATAAATTTCAGTGCCATTGTGATGCCAGAAACGCAGGCCGTACATTCCAATGGCTGGCAGATCGTATCAAACGGCACATCTCTTTGGCTGTTTGCACTCGTACTGACTGTACTCAACCAGCTCTTGCTTGCAAAATTCAGAACATAATGTCTAACATTAGATGTGATTCTACATTTTCACAGCACTTGCTGAACAATCCCGGGTCTGTGAAGCAGTACACTGACAGCCAATTTAAGATTATCCATCAGGCTCGCAATGTGGCTCATTTATGCTTGCTAGAGGCTCCATATATTTATGCACAGGGACCTGTCCTCTGCAGCAAAAGAAACATGTTCAAGCATTGTGCCATTTTTGAATTAAACATAGGCATGGGGACAATAGTTCCTTGGTGTATTCTCTGGGTAAGGCCTCAACCAATCCAAGTCAACTTGCCAACCAATCAGCAGCTTTTTCTCATCCAATATCAATTGTTGCTCCCTTTGAAATGTGACATTCTTGCATCTGTCTGATGAGTGCAAGATGAAAAGCTTCAACAGTATGCCTCTTTTTTCAGCTATATTCACGTTGTGTCCTCTACCAAGTAACAATTCGAAAGTTGTATGGTGTAATTGCATAAATATCCATCAGAGGGAGTTAGTAACAAAATTAATATTGTTTAAGGGTTAGCTCCTGATTGAAATGTAGGTGATTAGCAAGGTGGACCATGTGCTGCTAGTAAAGGAATCAAACTAAAAACATTGTCAATGGACAATGAACCAGTTATGTTCCACATTCATTTGACGTAAGCTTGCAGTCCCTTAAAGCTTTGGTCATTTTGAACATTGTTGACATTTTATGCTTTTTATTTTTACAAGATTTCCACACAGCAAAATTAACATTAGTTTCCAAGAATGGAGTTGTTGCCATTATTTTCATATGTCGTCAGAGTTCTTTATTTCCGAAGAATGAGTTGCACGTTAAATATATTAGACCAGATTTTGTGATCAGGAAGACTGGACGGTGCCAACCATTCATGGTACTGAGACTTATCCAGATTTTATGTGGGATAGTGCACTGTAAACTGCAGTGATTAGAACGGCATAGTCCCCTCCACAGGGATCTAGGACATGTGAACATGACAAGCATCTGTGCATCTCCTTAACCAATCAGACAAAGAACCGTTAAAGAGCCATACACAATCTAAACCAGGAAGTGTAAGTTGAATAGTTAATTCAGTGCTAATTTGTGTACAGGAAACAAAATATGAGAGGGTAAGATGTGATACGAGAGAGATAAGAGATACGGAGGAATGGGAGTTCACACTTATGGAAGTTAATTTTCAGTGCCTAAGAGGTTGTTTCACAGCAATTAAGACTTAATATGCTGTTAAAAATGTACACTTCGGTGGCAAGCTGTAACTTTTTTTGGTGCATTTAGTAGGTTTTTATCATGTAAGTGCACCAACTTCACACCAAACTGCATGTGTTTCAATGCCAATTTTGTTGGTGAAACACTTGCAGTGAAACCTTTGGAGGAGCAGGGCAACTCAGTCAGCAACTTGCTGATTTCTGTTAACTGCATGTACAGTTGCCAGAAGTTGCTATCTGATTTGCACTCTAGTGGTGAGAGTTAGTAGCTTTGAATTATTTGTACTGTAAAGTCGTAGTAAAAGTTATATTTGTAAATCAAACCTGGATTTTTGTAATATTAACATTTATATAATTTCTGATAGAATGGGTGTTCAAATTGCCTTCGTATGGGTATGTAAAGACTTCAACTTACAATATGTTCTTCTGGATAAGTAACAGTGTTCTTTTATTAGTTGCTGATTGGTTTTCTAAGTTTTCTTAAAAATTGGCTTAGGTATGTGGCTAATGTACTCTTTTGGAAGGACCTTATTATTGAGTGAGGGATCCTTTCTCACCTGAACTGCAAATTCTCTTGTTCTGGCTGCAAATACTTAATCAATGGCTGAAGTAGCATTTCTGCATCGCAGTGATAATGTTTGATTAAATTAATTTTTACTTTTATGAACACTATTTTAAAATAGCGTGCTGGGAAGATGTAGGTCAGTAATTGTCTGGGGGAAAAAGGTTAAAAACGTTTGATCTATGCTCTTTGTTAAACTTTTAAAAATAATTATTACAGAATTGCATGGTTCATTAGTTTTTCCAAACTGCATTATAAATCTATTTTTGAAAGATCAGAGATTGAGAATTTTGTTTGACAAAAAATCCTATTTTGAAGATTACATATGTATGAATCCTTTAGAGTTAACTGATTTGCAAGTCTTGCAAGATACAAACTTATTAACCCTAGCGATTCAATGTGTATTGGTTTAGAAAACGATTTTGAACATAGTGTACACTGAAGGAAATGAAAGATCTAAGATTGCATTATTTTTGGTTGGGGTAGTCCTCCGAAGGGTGAAATACAGCTTCAGTGTTTCCGAATACTCTTAAATTCAATTCTAGTGAGCACCTGCCGATCATGTCAATGGAATGCAAGTTATTAACACTATTTGAAACTCCCATTTAGCAGGCAATTAGGTTGTCAACATGTTTTGCTATGTCATATGCTGTGTGTTGTACTACAGAGGGAAATAGTTAACATTTTGAGTCCGATATGAGTCTTCATTGGAACTCTTCACTGTTCAGTTCTGATGAAGAGTCACATTGTACTCAAAATGTTAACTCTGTTTCTCTATCCACAGATGTTGCCAGACCCAATGGACTTTTTCAGCACTTTCTGTTTTTATTCCAGCACTCCAACATCCATGGTATTTTGCTTTTATTTTCTCCTGATCCTTGACCAACCATTATTTTAAGGATTCCTTATAATGTATTTTAATGTATTCCTATTTAGTGCACGTGGCTATGCACGTTCTGTGCAGCACAGGTTACATAGCATGCCCAGTTTCGCGCTTGACATTCCTCAGTGAATTTGTTAGGAGATTAGAGATCCTGTTATTTGTAACGTCTAATGCTGCTTTTATGTTAAGTTTGGTAGGTGATTGTGGTGATACACCACTGTACTTCCCTACCATTGTACATAGTATATAATAGTTGTGTGTAACGTGGCCCTGTAATACTGTGTATTGTACTGTAGCTCTGCAGAGGTTCGGTCACTGGTAGGTAACCCGACCTGGCCACGGAGAGCTCCATCTTAGCCACTCCCCCGGGAGTTACGTATAAGAACCCTCTTCTGGGACCGGCCCCATTCTGTCTGGGATCGTCTGTGTCGGGTAAGCCTCCCATGTAGTATATTAAAGCCTTAGTTAAAGTCTCAAATGTCTTTGTGGTTCTTGACGCTTAGTGCATCAATTTAATATACTACATGGGAGGCTTACCCGACACAGACGACCAGTGGGTGCCCGAGTACGCTGACAAGGCCCGACCCCTCCTCCGTTCCCCCTCATTCCCCCTCCCGCCCGAGGCCTGCCAGGCCTTCCACCTCCTAAAAACCACTATCGCCAAAGCCGCCATGCATGCGGTAGACGAGTCTGCACCATTCCAAGTCGAGAGCGATGCCTCCGACTTTGCCCTGGGTGCCACCCTCAACCAGGCGGGCAGGCCCATCGCCTTCTTTTCCCGCACACTCCAAGGCCCTGAGATCAGCCACTCCTCTGTTGAGAAGGAGGCATAAGCCATAGTGGAAGCCGTCCGGCACTGAAGGCGCTACCTCGCCGGAAAACCATTTACCCTCGTTACTGACCAACGATCAGTTGCGTTCATACAAAGAACAAAGAAATGTACAGCACAGGAACAGGCCCTTCAGCCCTTCAAGCCCATGCCGACCATGCTGCCCGACTAAACTACAATCTTCTACACTTCCTGGGTCCGTATCCTTCTATTCCCATCCTATTCATATATTTGTCAAGATGCCCCTTAAATGTCCCTATCGTCCTTGCTTCCACTACCTCCTCCGGTAGCGAGTTCCAGGCACCCACTACCCTCTGCGTAAAAAACTTGCCTCGTACATCTACTCTAAACCTTGCCCCCTCACCTTAAATTTATGCCCCCTAGTAATTGACCCCTCTACCCTGGGGAAAAGCCTCTGACTATCCACTCTGTCTATGCCCCTCATAATTTTGTATACCTCTATCAGGTCTCCCCTCAACCTCCTTTGTTCCAGTGAGAACAAACCGAGTTTATTCAATCGCTCCTCATAGCTAATGCCCTCCATACCAGGCAACATTCTGGTAAATCTCTTCTGCACCCTCTCTAAAGCCTCCACATCCTTCTGGTAGTGTGGCGACCAGAATTGAACACTATACTCCAAGTGTGGCCTAACTAAGGTTCTATACAGCTGCAACGTGACTTGCCAATTCTTACACTCAATGCCCCGGCCAATGAAGGCAAGCATGCCGTATGCCTTCTTGACTACCTTCTCCAGCTGTGTTGCCCCTTTCAATGACCTGTGGACCCGTACTCCTAGATCTCTTTGACTTTCAATACTCTTGAGGGTTCTACCATTCACTGTATATTCCCTACCTGCATTAGACCTTCCAAAATGCATTACCTCACATTTGTCCGGATTAAACTCCATCTGCCATCTCTCCGCCCAAGTCTCCAGACAATCTAAATCCTGCTGTATCCTCCGACAGTCCTCATCGCTATCCGCAATTCCACCAACCTTTGTGTCGTCTGCAAACTTACTAATCAGACCAGTTACATTTTCCTCAATCATTTATATATACTACAAAGAGCAAAGGTCCCAGAACTCATCCCTGTGGAACACCACTGGTCACAGCCCTCCAATTAGAAAAGCATCCCTCCATTGCTACTCTCTGCCTTCTATGGCCTAGCCAGTTCTGTATCCACCTTGCCAGCTCACCCCTGATCCCGTGTGACTTCACCTTTTGTACTAGTCTACCATGAGGGACCTTGTCAAAGGCCTTACTGAAGTCCATATAGACAACATCTACTGCCCTACCTGCATCAATCATCTTAGTGACCTCCTCGAAAAACTCTTATCAAGTTAGTGAGACACGACCTCCCCTTCACAAAACCGTGCTGCCTCTCACTAATACGTCCATTTGCTTCCAAATGGGAGTAGATCCTGTCTCGAAGAATTCTCTCCAGTAATTTTCCTACCACTGAAGTAAGGCTCACCGGCCTGTAGTTCCCGGGATTATCCTTGCTACCCTTCTTAAACAGAGGAACAACATTGGCTATTCTCCAGTCCTCCGGGACATCCCCTGAAGACAGCGAGGATCCAAAGATTTCTGTCAAGGCCTCAGCAATTTCCTCTCCAGCCTCCTTCAGTATTCTGGGGTAGATCCCATCAGGCCCTGTGTTCATCATGTTCGACAACAAACAACGAGGTAAAATCAAAATTGATAAGATATTACGGTGGAGGATCGAACTCTCCACCTACAATTATACTATCTTATACCGGCCAGGTAAGCTCAATTATCCTCCTGATGCCCTGTCTCATAGTACTTGTGCCAACGCACAGGATGACCGACTGCGGGCACTACATAATGACCTCTGTCACCCGGGCGTCAGGCGGCTCTACCACTACATCAAGGGCCACAACCTACCCTTCTCAGTCGAGGAGGTCAAAGCCATGACTAGGGACTGCCAAGTCTGTGCGGGGTGCAAGCCGCAATTCTACAAGCCAGACAAGGCGCACCTAATCAAGGCCACCCGCCCCTTTGAACGTCTCAGCATTGACTTCAAAGGGCCCCTCCCCACCCACAACCGCAACACGTACTTCCTCAACGTCATCGACGAGTACTCGCTGTTCCCCTTCGCCATTCCCTGCCCCAACACGACCTCCGCCACCGTCATCAAAGCGTTGCACGACCTCTTCATGCTGTTCGGTTACCCCAATTACGTTCACAGTGACCGGGGCTCCTCCTTCATGCGCGAGGAGCTGCGTCGGTACCTGCTCGCCAGGGGCGTTGCCTCGAGCAGGACGACCAGCTACAACCCCCGGGGGAACGGACAGGTGGAGAGGGAGAACGCGACTGTTTGGAAGGCCGTGCTGCTAGCCCTCAAGTCCAAAGGCCTACCAGTCTCCCGTTGGCAGGAGGCCCTCCCTGCCGCACTCCACTCCATCCGGTCTCTTTTGTGTACTGCAACGAATGCTACCCCTCATGAGCGGATGTTTCTCTTCTCCAGGAGATCGGCATCCGTGACACCGCTTCCATCATGGCTCCTGTCCCCGGGAGACGTCCTGCTCCGCAAGCACGTGTGGACCTCTAAGGCGGAGCCCCTGGTGGAGAGAGTCCATCTCCTCCACGCCAACCCACAGTACGCGTACATAGCGTACCCCGACGGGCGTGAGGAGACCGTCTCCATCAAGGACCTGGCCTCCTCTGGGGCCCCTGCCGCCCCCGCCCCGCAACCTCCACCCCGCTCCCTCTCTGCTCCCGTCGATCCCTCGGCCTGTTACTAATCCGTGCCAGCCGCTGTCATCCTGCAGTTTTGCCTCGAGCCAGCCGAAGCGGTGGGGGACGTCATGCCGCCTCGCGACCCAGCACCACCGACCGCACGGATACCACCGGACACTACCTCAGCGCCGCAGCTCCGACGTTCAAAGAGATCGACCAAACCCATCGTTCGTCTCGACCTTTGACGACACGGAACCTCCTGGTGGACTCTGTTCACTGTGTTTGCTACTCCATATTTTCACCCCGGACTTCCTTCTAAACAAGGGGTGAATGTGGTGATACACCACTGTACTTCCCTACCATTGTACATAGTATATAATAGTTGTGTGTAACGTGGCCCTGTAATACTGTGTATTGTACTGTAGCTCTGCAGAGGTTCGGTCACTGGTAGGTAACCCGACCTGGCCACGGAGAGCTCCGCCTTAGCCACTCCCTCGGGAGTTACGTATAAGAACCCTCTTCTGGGACCGGCCCCATTCTGTCTGGGGTCGTCTGTGTCGGGTAAGCCTCCCATGTAGTATATTAAAGCCTTAGTTAAAGTCTCACATGTCTTTGTGGTTCTTGACGCTTAGTGCATCAGTGATTGAACTGCCTTCTTCCAATATGCAAATCCAATGAAAGGTTGCTAGATTCAATAACACATGATTTGGACCCATGCATCACACCAGCATCTCTAAAACCTGAAATAAGTTTTATCACATCTGGAGATAATTTTACTGATTGCTGTGTTTCCTATTGCATGCTCTAGTTCTGGATGGTTAATGTCCACTGCATTAGCACAAAACATTGACCGTCCTACTATTAAGATGTCTGTCCACAGAAAAAAGACATGAACAGACCATCTGGTCCATTAAGTCCACAACATTCAGACATGGTACACTAATGTTTTTAGAAAGACTCCAAGTCCTATAATAACCAACTTTTAAAACCGCAATGTGCTACAAAACCCTCTGTTGACTAAATTTAAAATAGAAGCAGTATGAATGGGAAAACCACTCCTCATCTAGTGATGGTGGCAATATTTAATTCTGGCCCTTTTTATTGAACTGCATTAAAACATGCCAGCATTTTTGGACTCGGGAATGATTGTACTAAATTTTAGAGATAGTAGGGGTCTGACCATAAACATGACCCAGTTGTTGCTTTGGTTTAATGACACCACTCTCCACTGAACATCGTGAGTTCAGGGTCCATTCCCAATCTCGATCAGATAATCCTTTCAATAATAGGATGGTATTTTTTACGTCCACCTAAGAAAGCAGGTGAGACTTTAGCTTATTGTCTTATACAAGAGATCTGACCCAAACAATGCAGTATTGATGGATGCTGCATTATTGAAGCCAACGTGTTTTGATGTTAAAGATTGCATAGCTTTACTTGAAGAGCAGCAAAATTCTCACATTGTCCCAGTCAACATTTATCCTTCAACCAAAATTAACAAAAAATGATTATCTAGTTTTTGCTTTCTGTTTGTTGGATCGTGCTGTGTAAAACTTGGCTGCTGTTTTTGATTACATTTCAAAGATGGCTCATTAGCTGTGTAGCTCTTTTCGATGTCTTGCAATCACAATGCAGACATTGTAAACGTATGTTTGGTTCTTTCTAAATATGTTAAAACGAGTAAAAGCAATTTTGTTCCTTCAATTTCACCCATGTAGGGAAATGCTGATAGTTTTGCAAGAGGTGCATTTGTTAGAACATAGTGAAACTTAAATAGTATCCAGTAATTAGATTGAAATAGTTTTAAATAAATTTCACATGTTTGGGAATATTAAGTGATGTTAGACATTTACAAGAATTACACTTACCAGCAGCTATCCAGAAGGGTGCAGTATTGGTCTACTTCTGATGAAGCCATATTTTAAAACCAGAACTTTATCTCATTGCGGCATAAATATGGTAGTTTCAAATAATTAATTACCTGCCGATGAAAGGTTGTGCATTTTTTCATAGTGCTTGTTGCTTGCTAATAAAAACTAGTTAAAATGCACAAATCAAATGAATCAAAATGATAAATTTTTTGCCCTACCAACCTTCACTTGTATGTTTAATTTGCGTTAGTTCATTTGGCTTCAGTGTTATTAGTTACTCAAAATGTTTTAATTTTTAGTAATGAATTATACAATTAGTAAGAGGACATTTTAAAACCCATCACTGAACTGATCATGCAGGCCAAAGTACAAGAATCCGTCGATGTGCGTCAAAGCATTTTACCTTTTATCTCTGGCAAAAACGTGTTATTTTATCATGTGTTTTAACAGCCTCCCTTTCTATTATTTTAGGATGGTCTTGCTGTTTCATAGTGTACAGTTATTAGTTTTACAACAAAAATGAGTTGCAAGAATCTTAATACAGAGTAAGCATTTGGAGCAATGTTTCTTTTTTTAAATTCCATTTTTGGTTGAAAAAATAAGCACAACAGGATTGCAAAGGCAGCATGTTTTATTTATACCAGTGTGGATAAGTTTCAGTTAATCAAGGAAGTTATTCACAAAGGGTGGATTTGTTTAAAATATCTTGGCAGGGAAAAGTGGGAAGTAGGTTGGAAATCATTCACACGGGTAGTTCTGAGAATCAGGCAGTAGCAGTTCCATTCAGAGAATTTACACTGCTTCTATTGGTATTAAAATCAGCTGCGGACCATATTTCAGTAAAGTTTGTAAGTTTGTCAGTACACTACAAATCTAAGGTGTACATTATTTAATCCTTTTGTGAGTTGGTGACATAAAATAGTCAATACTTCTGAGGCTATATAAGGCTCAGACCCCATTTGGAGTATTGTGAGCAGTTTTGGGCCCCAGATCTAAGGAAGGATGTGCTAGCCTTGGAAAGGGCCCAGAGGAGGTTCATAAGAATAATCACTGGAATGAAGAGCTTGTCATGAGGAGCGGTTGAGGACTCTGGGTCTGTACTCGGAGTTTCGAAGGATGAGGGGGATCTTCCAGGATACTGTGAGGCCTGGATAGAGTGGACGTGGAGAGGATGTTTCCATTAGTAGGAAAAACTAGAACCAGAGAGAACAATCTCAGACTAAAGGGACGATCTTTTAAAACAGTGATGAGGAGGAATTTCTTCAGCCAGAGGAGTGGTGAATCTGTGGAACTGTTTGCTGCAGAAGGCTGCGGAGACCAAATCACCGGGTGTCTTTAAGACCGAGATAGAAAGGTTCTTGATTAATTAGGGGGTATAGGGTTATGGGAAAAAGGCAAACGAATGGGGGTGAGATAAATATCAGCCATGATTGAATGGCAGAGCAGACGCGATAGGTCGAGCGGCCTAATTCTGCTCCTATGTCTAATGGTCTTATGGACAACTACTTAACTGGCCAGGTATTTTTTAATGTAAGGACAACTTAACTGGCCAGTTAGTTATTTAATGTCCCATCTCTATTCATAATTTAATTCAGGTAAATGTATTCAGCCTCATTCCAGTCTCTACAGCTACGTTGTTGTGAATGTCAAAGCTTTGGCTGTCATTTTGAAATAAAATGGTGAATAAGGATTATAGCTGGTGAAGTGGGCTGGAATGAAGCCTGAAAACCCAGCATAATTAATGATTTTAAGATAGTTTTGCCACCTGCATCATGCTCCTTTCCACTACAAAATTTAAAATAACACTTTGAAACAATTGAAGTTTCAAACTGAGCAATTCCTGATTATGGACAGTGGTAGGAAATGTAATTCTATTTAAAGCCTCAAATTTTCAGGAATAGCTTCTATGACTAGGAGAAATGGATGTACTGAATGGCCTCCTGTTTTTCCTTATGGTTTATACTGCTACTTAAATGTAACACACAGCTATACATTTTGTGACTCAAACAATATTTTTAAAAAGCAAGAGGAATTTGAACAACTTAAGTGTTGTTTGAAGACTTTTCTCTCACACTGTTGTTTTACCAGATGAAATTACTTAACTTCAGGGTGATTAAACATTTTATTTTAAAATAAGCATATTTAATGGATATATAAAAATTAATGCATTTAAAAAAATAAACTAATGAAAGGATTTATAAAAAATCAATCAAATAATAAACCATTCTTGTCTAAAGTTACTTATTCACAGAGTTCACCGCATCTGTTGCTGCTGAGATATTGGAGTAGGTGTTAGCATAGTGCCTCTTTTATCAGTTTAATGTAATCATTTATTCTATTCAGAAATCCAGTTCGATGAGAAATCTCATTTAGCTTATTATTTCAAGTATAAATTTGAAGACTTATAACTGAGGGTAAAATAGTATAACAAGACCATAAGACATAGGAGCAGAATTCGACCACTCGGCCCATCGAGTCTGCTCCGCCATTCAATCATGGCTGATATTTTTCTCTTCCTCATTCTCCTGTCTTCTGATGTTAGTTCTTGTTCCATCACTGACTGTTTCTTCAAACCCCATATTATTGCCACCACCAATACTGCCTTTATCAATCTCTGCAATACCCTAACTTCATGTTAACCTTGCTGTCCCACTACTGTACTTGGAACGGGTTATCCATACTTCCACGCCTTCAAACTAGATTACTCCAAAATTCTCCTTGCCAGTTTTTCTACCAATTGAACTCTCCAAACTCCGTTACCTATATCTATTCTGCACTTAATCATATTCCCCTTATTAATTCTCTCCTCATGAACATTAACAGCTACCTACAGGATTTGAAGGTCAGAGTCAAACATGATAATAATGGTGAAAATACCCTTTGACCTTAGTTTTTGAAAATTGCCAAAGATAGAGAGGGAGTTGGATGGTAAAGTTTGAAGGCTTAGGTGAACCAAATGAGATAACTTAATCTTGCTAATGTTGTGCTAAAGGAAATTTTAGCTCACCGAGGACTTAATTTGGAAATAAACAAATGGATTTTGAAGTGCTACTGTAGATGCTGAAGATGATTTTCTCAGCATAATATGGATGTTTACTCCAATCCTATGAATAATGCCAACAAGGGAAAGACCTGGTCAAGGAAAAAGACAAGCCAACATTATGGTCCTGGGGCACATCCAAGTGTGATTATAAAGCGCAATCAACGGGAAGTGTGTCGACTGCATTGGAATAATACTTTCTTAAGCACCCTCAACCTTTCTGATTCTGGTTGCTTTTGTAGCCTCCATCTCTGCCCCATTTTTGGCTGCAGAACCATCGGCCATTTTATCACCTCTAAAATATTCTACCTAAGAACCTCTGGCATGCTACCCCTCTCCCCTACTTGAGAATTCTTCTCTTAATTTTTGGTTATTGGTTAGCACCCCTATCCTCTTGCGGTCATTAGACCTCCAGTTATTTCCTTACCTTTATGAAATGAATTCAAACCCAATACAATGGTATTAATCGCCCATCCCAGTTCCCTTAAGTTGTAACTAATCAAATCTAGGCCCAACAGGATAGGAGTGGCTAAAAACATAGCATGTTTCAACGACAGTGTCGTTATCTAGTGATAGCCTGTAAGTTCTGTCAATTAATTGGAGCTAATGTGAAAATGTTCTATGATAATATTTAAACTCATGACTTTAGTGTTGTGAGCACAGTACCATAAATACTAGGTTATTGTAACCTCTGTAACATTGAATGTGGTAAGCAAGTTCAACGTAGAATGTTGATCTGCTAAAAGACAGTTTATGAATTTTGAAGTTTTATCTCCCCATTTCTCAAAAGAACTATCGAAAATAGTTTTGCCATAGTTCATATTCTGACCTTGTGAGCTTGATAATGTCCAATTCATTGGCATCTATAATTTGTTTGAATCAGTTCAAATAAGTTTGTTATTTTGCTGTCCTTGTTCATAAACAGCATTAAGTTTGTACGTGGAAAGTGCCTGACACGCCTTCATCTTCATAATCCTTTGTACTGGAACTTAGCAGATGTCTTTTGATAAAGACTGTGGGTAAATAGGTGGTTATTAAACCAATCTTGAATGTTATTTTGGAATATTACAAGGCCCGAATCTTAAATACAATTAGCACAAAGTTGTGTCCAGTTTTTTTAAATATAAATTTAGAGTACCCAATTATCTTTTCCAATTAAGGGGCAATTTAGTGTGGCCAATCCACCTACCCTGCACATCTTTGGGTTGTGGGGGTGAAACCCACGCAGGCACGGGGAGAATGTGCAAACTCCACACGGACAGTGACCCAGGGCCGGGATTCGACCCCGGGTCCTCAGCGCCGTAGGCAGCACTGCGAGTGTCCAGTTTTGAGGGGTTGATGCAGTAGTTGTTCTCTGATTATTAGTTTTAATTTAATTCTAGAAAATGCTGGACAACTTTTTAAATCATGCAACAACAATTTTTCTTATTATAGACCAACAGAAATCATATGACCACAGAAGCAAAACAGGCAGCAAAAATGGAGAAAAAGCTCAAGATATTGCTTGGAGGATATCAGTCACGTGCTACAGGCCTAATGAAACAGTTGAGCGATCTCTGGGATCAAATTGAGCAGGCACATCTGGAATTATGTACGTTTGAAGAATTGAAGAAGCATGAAGATATTGCTATTCCAAGGAGACAAGAGGTAATTCTTAGAATCTTTGTTTATTTGAGTTTTTCAAAATCAATAGATAATTTTTTTGTTTTATAATCAAGTACCGGCACTTGCCACAATAGAATGTTTTAAAATTAATTGTTAATATGATAATTTTCATATGGTATAGTAATATATAGCAAGTTGAAGTATTTGTTTTGAAACCTGCAGGCTAGATTATCTTTGGAGGGATAAATTAGTGGGGGTGGTGGTGGAGTGCTGTTGGTGGTGGAGAAAGAAAGCATGGGTGCCTCATGTACTTTAGAAAACAATGATGTAATTTAAAATAAATATTGAACAAGGTACTAAGTTGGAAGCTTTAGCAATATTAGTTAGAATACTTCATCTAAAGAATGAAGGTGTTACACTTTTCTCAGTAGTTATATGAAGAATTGGAGAACAAATTTCAGAATTAAATACACCTCCTACCTACTGCTGAAAAAGTATTCATTGGGCAACCATTGATTAAAAGTTCAACTATAGTACTTGCTTTTTTTGGGTCAACACACTTGGTCAATTAGACCCAATCCTATTACTACTTATTTATCTTTGACAGGATACATTTTTCATATGTAATGAAGTTTGTTCTGCAGCTGCCAAAATGTCTAGGAAAGTTCGGTAGCACATTTTTAAGTAGGTGACCTTTCACTGCGTAATTTAAAATGTTTGTACTGAAACTTATTGTACAAATGTTTTCTGACTTTCAAAAGGATAGTTCCATAAATGAACTAATGAACTGACTCTCCCAATATTGTCTGTTCATAAAGTGTAATTTGATTTATTTTATTTGCTGTATCCTTTCCTAACTCCAAATTTAGTCTTTGAGAGAAGATGTTGCACGGCAACAGGAGAGAGAGAAGGAACTCCAGCAAAGGTACGCAGATCTGCTTCTGGAAAAAGAAGGGCTTGCGACAGCCAAGTATTGAAAATGGAACAACCTCTGCTCTGCATGCATTTCACATTGCTCTGTACATGAACTCCATTAAAACTGTATTTTCTGTTACAATAATGGATAGAAATGAAACTTCAGAAGTATCACCCCATGCAGGTTGTGCTTAGCATTTTGCTGTAGTATATATGGATCCTTTGTATATTCCACATGAGAATGTAAGTAATATATGGAGTAAAGTTCTTGTTTGTCAGTCCTGCAAGAAAACAATGTTAAACTGATCTACTGTCAAAGCCTCAACAGTCAAATAAATATTTTCCGAATATTTCTTAACTGTATGTTAAACTTATGAAAGGGTGATTTGTACTGTGATTTGAGTAACATTCTAATAAAATGTGAAATTTGTTTATTCTTTGTATAGATGTTATTTCCTTTTTATTTTTAAAATAATTAAATGTGAATGCATAAAACTCGAATGTTAAATTGGTGTGGTACTTGCTCTTAAACTTTTGGGTTCAGGATTTGAACTTTAAAGAAATGCACTTCAGAAACTCCAATCTTGATCCATATTAGACTCAAACAACAGAGAATGGTGTTCTACTCGGCTGATCGCTTGAGCTCCCCATACCAAATTGTGAGAGCACATGATCTTGAATGCACAGGGCTTAGTTACGAAGGAGAAGTTTGTGGAACTTTCTGACTTGAAATAACATAACCCAGAGTCACAATACTATTCTTTGAATACACCCCATGATATTAAAAGCACACTTGCATACCCTTTTCCATTAATGCTTTTGGCTTTGGATTACTTGTAAACATTCAATCCAAGCTTTTTGAGATCCACTTTATTGATGGGAGTGTTTCTTGGGGATCCCAGGGAAATAAATTAGATGCAGGGATGGTGATATAGTGGTAATGTAATTGGACTAGTAATTCAGAGATCAAGGCTAATATTCTGGGGATGCAGCTTCAAATCGTACCATGGCAGCTGTTGGAATTTGAATTCAATTAATAAAGAAACCTGGAATTTAATAAAAAAAGCTAGTCTCAGTCATGATGACCACGAATTAAAGTGGAACCATTGACTTAGTGGTATTGTCACTGGAGCAGTAATCCAGGCGCCCACGATAACACTCTTATAATACCCGGGTTTGAATCCCACCATGGCAGATGATGAGATTCAATTTTTTAAAATATGGAGAAATATTCTGATGGTCTACAAAAGAGGCCAACACCTGAAAACCATTCCCAGAATGATGCACCAGAACAGAGCCCAGTCACTGGATCCACTTAGCATCCCTGAGGGATTCATGAGTGAGATGTCTTCTGCAATCTATGGAGCATATAAAGAACTAATATATTTTGATCTACACGATGAAGCATCTACAAGTGTTCTTCGTAATGTGTATCTACAAGTGTATTTTGTAATGATCCAACTCCGAATCTTTTTCCACTGGTAAGAGCCACACGATTTGAGAGCATGGAGAGGGGCTTCACTGAGTCTTCTGTCACTGGAGAGTATGAAGAGCTTGACTGAAACTTCTGTGGACGGTGACTTTTGCACATTGTTCTACACCTGTTCAAAAGCACTCTACTTGCTTCATAAATCCCATTCTTGTATTGGAAGGAACACAGCTCTACATTCAGGTCGGTCACTTACCATGTGAATTCCATTTTATTTTAAGCCTGTAATGTGTATAGCTGCATCCACAGTGAATCTGTAGCTTCTGGGATTATGTTTCGCCAACACTGGGAAAAATTAATGTGGGGAGGTTGGAAACAAACAGGAAAGAATTATGAAGGAATATAGGAGAGATTAAATAACAGAAGTTGGTAGTGAATAACAGTTGGTAGTGAAAGGCCAAAACAGTGGAAATTAGAGAAAGAAAGAAAGGATGTATTGAGAGGAGATGTGAACAGCATAATGATGAATGGCTGCTGTCCACAGCAAAAACTAGAGTAAAAAATGAACCCTGCAAAAAGAAAATGGGGGCAGAGGTTATGGTCTGAAATTATTGAACTCAGAGATGTGTCCGGAAGGCTGATAGAAAAGTGATGTAATGTTTCCTGAGATTATATTGAGCTCTATTTGTTAGGAAATCATGATAAACTGAAAAACCAGATGGCTGTATGTTTAAAACAATTAACTATTTTAAAATGAAAACTATTTTAAAATGGCTGGGTTTGTGGAGCTAGTATTTTGATATGTTGATAAGCCTAGCAACACTGTAAATAGATGTTTACCAAAAGAAAGTTGATAACTTGTAAGTGTAAATAAGTTAAAGATGTTGGAATCATGGAATTATAGAATTTACAGTGCAGAAGGAGGCCATTTGGCCCATCGAGTCTGCACTGGCCCTTGGAAAGAGCACCCTACTTAAGCCCACGCTTCCACCCTTTCCTGCAACCCCAACTAACCTTTTTGGACACTAACGGCAGTTTATCATCACCAATCCACCTAACCTGCACATCTTTGGACTGCGGGAGGAAACCGGAGCACGTGAAGGAAAGACACGCAGACACGGGGAGAACGTGCAGACTCTGAACAGACAGTGACCCAAGCCATAAATAAAACCTGGGACTCTGGAGCAGTAAAGCAACTCTGCTACCGTGTTGCCCATGAAGTTCAAAGGAAGTGATGAGATGTGAATTTCACAAATACACTCTAAAAGGTGAACTCATGAAATAAAGTAATTAAAGTGACTTCTGAGAAGGTTTGTTCAGATAAAGCAAGATCAAAAGGGAAACCAGTATATCAGGGGCAAGTTCATTCTATGAAAGTTAACTGTTTGAGACCTCAGCTCACAGCAGGAAGCTGTGTTAACTCCCAACAAGCTGGTCTTGGAGAAAAGCCTGTTTGAGAAACCAATTGCTCTATCCTAAGTCAGAAACAACCCCGAAAGATATACAAGTGCCTGATGTGGTTACTATTGTTGGATTTTGCCTACAGTTTTAAAACCTATGGGCTGTCGTTTGGGGAGGATTAATTCTGAAGTTAAGAACATAGAGGAATTTGGAACTGGGTAAATTTAAGGATACTGTGTGTAACCATTTATCTTGTCTTGCATTTCCAGTTGATTGTTTTATTGTTTAATAAACATTTGTTTAAAATCATCACATAACTGTCTTGGACATCCTTCACTTGTCTTCATCTTTCCTCACATTATACAAAATTGCAAAAATACAGTTGAGAGCAGACATTTCAAGCTTCCCTTCTGGGATTTGGAATACCCTAGCGTTTAACATCAGCTGTGCTCTTAATACATTGAACAGGAAACCAATTTCCTTGAAGCATTTTTCTGGGTTCTCAGTAGAGAACTTTACTTCCAGCAACATACTGTATTCGTAAAATTAAGTATTGTTGTGAAAGCTGAACTGCAAAGAATGAGAGGCTGTACCTATGGCATGTAGCCTGACATAAAATAGGTTCACAATACATGTACATTCCCGTAACAGCCTCCCCGAACAGGCGCCGGAATGTGGCGACTAGGGGCTTTTCACAGTAACTTCATTTGAAGTCCACTTGTTGCAATAAGCGATTTTCATTTCATTTCATGTGCCTGGCTAATAAATGATATCTCTGTTTTCACTCTTTTACACACATATAACCTTTTGTTCTCTATTTGGTTCAGCTTCATCCATTATTAATTGAACAGTGCATGAAACATTTTCTGTTTCATCAATGATTCCAACATTTCTTTGTTCAATGCCATTCACAAATCATCATCTGCACGAATGCAGCAGAAAGTAAGTTTCCTCATAGACACTCAAATGCCTGAAGTCTCCTTGTCAATTAACATGTTGCTAGGAATTTTAGGACAGTGGATAAATATATATGGTACTATACTAGATTTAGTACAACAGTTTACAATTAATGAGCCCTTTTAAGGAAAAATGCTTTATGTGAAATTGAGTTGTGTTTTTTTATATTAATAAGTATAATAAAAGTACATTCAACAGTCAAAACAAAGTGGCCCGAACTGCAATAAAGCTATCATGTTTAGGAAGTGCACTGTAACTACCACTTACCCCGTTTGCCTAGCATATAACAATGAATTGTTTCCTGTTCTCTTAAACATAGCTGTATTTTCTTATAAAACTTGATACTCTATGCTTCAGGGTGGTCTCTAAGTGTAGACTAGCGAAATACATGGTAAAACTTGCTGAATAAACATAAGGAACAGTGGGTTCCCAGGTTGCCATCATAACTAGTTAATACTCAAAACAGAAACATCGGGCCCCATTGTATTTGATAAGTGTTGTGAAACGAGTATGTTTTATCACCCCTTTCTAAATTAAAATTTTGAGTTGGTTTTAAATCTGTACTCCTGGGACGATATTGCAAAAAGCTAAGTTCCTCTTTTATTTTCCCAATTACTTGTAATTTATAAGAAGACAGACTTGAACCTTATGCATCTGGATTTAATACTCAAATATTTAAAATGTTCTCTCTATGAAACAGCATGCCATAAGTAAAAGAAAAACACCATTATGTATTATGATTCTCTTTGCTTTGGAGCTATTTACCCCAGGTGTAAGCTATGGTATATGGCCTGGCACCACACAGTATTGTGTGTGATGACTTAACAGTATTTGGGAGAATGGTAGGTAGCTTTTGGTTTCTCCACGCCCTGCGGTATTAATCCAATACTACGAGAGGGGCCAAGTGAATCTACAGAGATGTTACTCTCTTGTGTTTCTCTTCCATTTTATTAAAACTCGATTACCCTGGAGAAGCAATCTGTGACAATGGGCAGCAGCCGCTTAGCTACACAAAGGATGATTTTATGCCAGCAAGCAAACGTGGGTTGATAATGGAAGCTGCAGTGTGGTACTTCTGTCCCCTTCCTACTCTTTTCATAAGCTGTAAGAAGTTGTACAACACCAGGTTAAAGTCCCAACAGGTTTGTTTGGAATCACTAGCTTTCGGAGCACAGCTCCTTCCTCAGGTGAATGAAGAGGTGGGTTCCAAAATCACATATATACACAAAGTCAATGATGCAAGATGATACTTTGAAGTCTTTGAAGTCTAGGTAATTAGGTCTTTACAGGTCCAGACGGAGTGATTGGAGAGAGGGATAATCACAGGTTAGAGGTGTGAATTGTCTCAAGCTAGGATAGTTGGTAGGATTTCACAAGCCTAGGCCAGATGGTGGGGTTGAATGTAATGCGACATGAATTCAATGTCCCGGTTGAGGCCGTACCTATGCGTGTGGAACTTGGCTATCAGTTTCTGCTCGGCGATCGTGCGTCCTGAAGGCCGCCTTGGAGAACGCTTACCCAAACATCAGAGGCTGAATGCCCTTGAGTGCTGAAGTGTTCCCCGACTGGAAAGGAACATTCCTGCCTGGCGATTGTTGCTGCGATGTCCGTTCATCCGTTATCGCAGAGTCTGCATGGTCTCGCCAATGTACCACGCCTCGGGACATCCTTCCTGCAGCGTATGAGGTAGACAACATTGGCCGAATCGCACGAGTATGTACCGCGTACCTGGTAGGTAGTGTTCTCGCGTGTAATGATGGTACCCATGTCGATAATCTGGCACGTCTTGCAGAGGTTGCCTTGGCAGGATTGTGTGGTGTCGTGGTCACTGTTCCCCTGAAGGCTGGGTAGTTTGCTGCAAACAATGGTCTGTTTGAGGTTGAGTGGTTGTTTGACGGCAAGTAGCGGGGGCTGGGGAATGACCTTGGCAAGTTGTTTGTCTTCATCGATGACGCGTTGAAGGCTGGGAAGAAGATGTCGTGGTTTCTCAGCTCCAGGAAAGTACTGGCCTACGAAGGGTACTCTGTTGGTTGTGTCCCGTGTTTGTCTTCTGAGGAGGTCGCTGCGTTTTTTTGCTGTGGCGCATTGGAACTATTGATCGATGAGTCGAGTGCCATATCCCGTTCATTCAAGGGCGTCTTTTAGCATCTGTAGATGTCTGTAACATTCCTCCTCGTCTGACCAGATCCTGTGTATACGGAGGGCTTGTCCATAGGGGATGGCTTCTTTAATATGTTTAGGGTGGAAGCTGAAGAAGTGGAGCATCGTGAGGTTATCCATGGGCTTGCAATAAAGCAGTCACACTATTAGTCACACAACACAGCAATAATGAAATTAATATTGAGTAAGACTATTTAACATAAGCAGGGCACAGGCAGAGCCTTGCTAAATTACTCCTTGAGAGTTCTAAAGCAGTACAATATGCCGCACAAAGTAAACAGTTACCCTTTTCGTTATGAGTACATTGCACCAGCCATTCTGAGAAGTAAGAATAATGCCAAATACACAAGAGGTTTGTAAATAAATACGACTGGAAATGCAGCATTTGACTTTTCTGTGACGATATTAAGTAGTAGAAATGTTCATCTAAACCCAGTTATATGAACAGTGATTGCAAGACAAAAGTAGATGAGTAAACAGTAAACAGACAAAAGTAAACTATTTCACTTTTTACCAACCTATTAGTCACAAGATACAGCAAAAATGGAATTAATATTGAGTAACTTTAACAGTTACACCATGTAACATTTGCTCTAAAAGAGCAGTTATCGTAAAAGTGTTCCTTAGATAAACTGGTAGGCCGTGACATTTCAGGCAGATGAATCTTGTGATTAATAAAGCTACACAGCAAAAACATGGAATCCGCATTACCACTCCCAGGACCATTTCAAAATGCAAAAGCTCACAATAGGCCCAAATTTGGATAACTGGAGAACAAAACTCTCACGGTTGAGAAGTGCTTCAAGATTACACAAAAAGGATCTGAAAGGCAAAGAAACTGCAGTAGGATCTATTACTGATGATATGTTAACAAGGCAGGACGTTGATGTGACTTCAACTTATAAAGAAGTCCTGCAAGCTTCCAACGCATTTCAGCATCTGTCGGAATTTAACAATAAAATGTGGTAAATTTAATAAACAAAAAGAAAAACGAGGCAAAAGCATGGATATGTTCATCAAAGATCTCTCCAGGTTGGCAGGGAACTGTGATTATGGAATCATAAAGGATATGCTCATTTGTGACAGAATTGTGGTCGGGGAATTGTAGATAATGAAGCATTATTAGTTTTTGTACAGACAAGACAGGATTTAACGCAAGTGAAAGGAGTGCAGAGTGCGAGAGAAAGTGAAATCAGGAAACCGAATCGGACATTTTGGACATTTGTTTGCAGGGAAGGCGAGGTCCTGTGGAGAAGATCAAATGAAATTATTATTCAGTTTTAGTTTTTAGGTCATGAAAGAGAAAATGCCTAAGCGTGCCAAAACAGGAAAAACTTTGCCAACCACCTTTTTGAAATGTTTCAATGTGGCAGAAACAAACTACACATGTGAGAAGAATATCCAGTGAGTGAGGGGGATGGACAGAGAAAACACATCTCGCAGTCATTGAAGACTTACTAGTCTTCAGTGAGAGAATAGTTATACCAAGAATATTTCGGCTTGATGCTCTTCAAAGCCTTCACCAAGGTCATCTAGGAATCGCGAAGTGTCGTGTGAGAGCACTGCAATCAGCCTGGGTGGTCAGGCATTACTTTCTCTGTAGCCAAAATTATTTCTTACTGTCTTGTGCTGTGAGCAGCCAAGAACAAAAACTCATACCCAACATCATAACAAACAACCACAAGAAGATAAAACAGCACAAAGAATAACAGAGAAGCAACCAGGTTCAGTACTTTAATCCCAGGAATAAAGCATATGAGTTAAAATGCTGAAAGCCAGACGAGAGTATGGGTTCAAGACCAACAAAAGGAAGGCATAATCCTTTGTCATGCAGACGCTGTTATTATTTGCGAGGATGTCCCAACTTGGAACACCGGTTTGTGGAATAGTGTATAGTTTTGTTTTGGTGTGAGGAGACCAGTGAAACCCCAGTGAGAATAAAAAGCCCAGTCAGCTAACAATTATTAAAGACTATTTATTAAAGCAAAGAAAAGACAAATATACACAAACTTTACTCTCACACAATTGAGATATATGAATTATTAAACACAGTTTCTATAAGACATACTTGTTACAAAATATACCTATGATAACTGAACTCTGTAAGACTTCCCCTGTTCCTCAAACAACATCCAAATTAAATGACCAACTATAGTTACCACACAATACATGGAACTTACTCAAATCTGAGAACCGCCTTTTCTTGGTCCAGCAAAGATATTTTAAAACTGCTGTTACGAAGGTTTTCTGCACCACCCTTCACATCCTTGCTGACACCAAGATCCTCATGTTCAAGGCACTTGTCCTCCCAACTTTTCTATACGGCATAGAAACTTGGACTAATTACAGATGCCACCTCAAGACCCTGGAGAGGGACTGTCAACATTGATTCTCTGCATCAGCTGGGAGGACAGCCGTACTAACATCAGTGTCCTTGAAGGGGACAAAAGTACCAGCATTGAGGCCATGACCTTCCGAAGCCAACTCTGCTGGGCGGCCATGTGCTTAGGATGTCAGACTCCTAACTACAAAAGCAAATCTTCTTCGTCCAGCTTAAGGAAGGCTTCAGAACAAGAAGAGGCCTAGGGAAACACTTCTAAGACACTGACAGCTTATCTCAAGAAATGCAACATAGACACCAACACCTGTGAGACCCTTGCTCAGAAAAGACCTACTTTGAGGAATCTCCTGACTGAAGGGACACAATTCTTCAAGGACACCTGATAGTAAGCAAAGGCCCAGAATCGGAGCCTGAGAAAGGAATACCAGCGATCTCGAGTCCAAGGACCGACCCCACTTCCAAGAAACACATGCCAAGTGTGTGGTTGAATATGCGGCTCTGGGATTGGGCTCATCACTCATGCAAGAACCCACAGAACCCATTACCAGTAGCACAGAGTTTTTTAGGTGGCCAATCATACTTGATAGCGAGTGATTGCCGAAGAAGACGACAACCTAGAAGCTTGTTTGCCCTAAACTTGGCTTTCAGTCTTGGTGGCTGGAAACTGGCCTGGCCGCTTTCTGAGATTGCTAGATGGTAACTGCCTCCATTCTTTCTCAGGGACTAGTCAATTATACCTTTGTTGTTTGTGGGGAAATATTAAAACCAAGTTTTCAAAATATTGTAACTGTGGGACAGTCAAATAAAGAATTAGTTGGATTGTAGATGAAAGCTTGTGTTGTTCTGAGTCAAGGTCAGATTATACATTTGCAGTTTGGTGGTGATAGATGTGAAATGTAATACCAGCCTTTCAGGATCAAGACTACAAATGTGCAGAGCCAGTAAGTTAGATCCAAGTGTGAGTGCTGGTATGGAACACCATTCAGAAGTCTCAATTCAAAACCTGTAATCCAATAAGAGCAGAGAGGGGGTTGGTACCAGAACGTGCAGGTAAAAAGCTCTTAGTGTAAGTGGTCCTCTCTCTTCTTTGTTCTCTTTCTTTTGCCCTGCTGGGCTTTTGTTTCTTTTGTTTGTATTTAAAAGTGTACTAATCAAGTTTTGCAATAAACTCAATCTCAAACTACCACCAGACCCCATCTCTTATTAGAAAATAAGAGATCCTACATTGTTCTTTGATTATGCATTCTGTATTCAGCTGTCTGCCCCCCCCCCCCCCCCAATCAACCTCCTTCACTATACATTAACATATGTATATCTCAGGGACCTTCCCGATCTGTTTCTCCTCCATAAACTATTCACACTTGATTATTATCTAAACTGCTATTCTAAACCCATTACTGGAAGAGTCACATACCAATTGAGGTCCTTTGAATATTGCCTATGCTGTCTCCAAGCAGATTCATGAAACATTCAAAAAGGTCCATGGTGAAAATTCTACAGGATTGAGACAGACCTGGGTATCATAAGGAGAAACCACATTGCCTTGGTATCCTTGGAGAGAAAGCCAATAGAAACTTGGGCTTCCTACCAAGATCCTGATGAAAAATAAAGATTTACTGGAGGCTCTACAGCCGCCCAGAAAAAGAAAGTTCACATCAACAGAAAGAAAAGTACAGAATATCCTCAACCTCAAATGAGAGATCGGAATGCGATCAGGGAGATTGGTCAAGGCACCTCAAGAGACTAACCCTGTGAAGTATGAGACCTTGGTGGTGGTTGTGGGTGGGTGAGGGGAGATGAAAGGGGATATAAATAGGATAGAGATAAAATATTGTGGGGGGGGGGGGGGGGAAGATGTAAAGCAAAGGGTTAACATCAGACGCATATACAATGCTGATATAATAATGATATCAAATCACATGACCGAGAAATCGGAGAGATCTGAAAGAGAAGCTCCAACCTCGTGGTGTGGTCCAAATGTGTAAATATTTGCTGTAATAAAGAGTAACATAAATCAAAATATGCTACTCGAGCAGCATACTTTGGGAGAATTGACAATCCACAAAACCCCCACCTAGGTTCCAACCACACAACGCTACAAGCTCCAACATTGAGATGTGAACTGCCAGTTCTGTGGATGTCCAAACCAATCCCGCATCAAACTATTCAGTCATGACAGGACTCACAGAAGACAATGGATCCATTTACAGATTTGACATACTTGAACTATGAGGAGTTGACCAGGAGAGAGAATATAAACGTTTAACATAACTTTTGGCTTTTCAATTCCATTGAATTTAGTCTGTTTAGCATTCTAAAAGCAGCAATCACAAAATATTCAAACTTTTGCCAGTGAGAACATGCTCACCTTCTATTTATTGCTCCTCACAATCCAATCCTTCCATCCCCTCAAGCATTCTGGTTGGTCTATTTTGTATCATCTCAATGGCGACAATAACAAAATTATAGTTTACAAATAAAGACTCACTCCTAGGTTTTATTTTGAAAACCATCAGTTATATGGCATTTTAGAACATACAGTGCAGAAGGAGGCCATTTGGTCCATCGAGTCCTCACTTAAGCCCTCACTTCCACCCTATCCCCGTAACCCAATAACCTCTCCTAACCTTTTTGGACACTAAGGGCAATTTATCATGGCCAATCTACCTAACCTGCACGTCTTTGGACTGTGGGAGGAAACCGGATCCGCACCCGGAGGAAACCCATGCTTTGGGTAATATTTGACTAATATTTTCTTGTCAGGCACTTCCAACTTCTGCTGAGGCACGATTCCATGGCACAGGTCACTTCTAGCTAATTTTTCACACACAATCCTAGACAGAGAGTGCTGACAGGTTACTCAGCAAAGAGAATGGGAGTCCAGACTGATGTTTCCCGCTTCAGCCCAGGGACACAATTGACTTTTGAAGCAATCCTGCCAACTAAATGGAAGCAGCCTGCTAAGTACAGACAGGGAATCATACCTTTTGGACCTGTATCAGCCACCAAGTGTCTTTTCCATCAGGAATCCCAACTTTGGGTATTCTTAATATTCCTTTGCTTAATTTTGTCAGCTTTCTGATTTTTTAGCTATGGGTAGAAATTGGTTATAGTCCATTTCCAAGTCTCAACCTGGAATTGGAGACAGAAAGCCTGAGGTATGAAAGTTATCCCTGAGCCTCATTAGCATTTTGTACGTGAGCTGCTGACTTGCAATTGAAGGGGATAAATAGCAAGAAAAGTCCTGGCAGCCAAGAGGAGATGTGGTTAGAGTCGACAAAATGGTGAGGTGATTGCGGGGATACAGAAGTACTCCTGTTGTTTCTAGCTCCACGCGAATGGTTTGTGGATTTCCCCAAAAATTAATACATTACCGTTTGTCTGTGACCCTTGTTTAGGCCACGGCAGATGCTGAAGAATCCTTGGCACCTGCTCCATTCATTGGATGCAAATTTTCCAGAGGGATCCTTAAACAGAATTTAATATATACAAGGAGTCTAACTTAAGTTTTAGGAGGCCACTTGCGATGAACAGTTTTTAAAATTTAAAAGTGGCCTGAAGGCACATGCAGGTTGGCAATCTCACTGCTAAATTTGTCAACACTTGGCCAATTTTATGGACGACAATCATGTATTTACCGAAGGAGAAGAGTTGAATTATCATGGCAAATTGAAGCAGCTGTGATTGATGTCGTTGTTAATTCAGCTGAGTAAGTGAATAAGACACATAACTCAATGTTTGTACACATTTCTGCTGAGCAAGCTTTAAACTGCATATTTCTAGAAGCATTACATCATGCTTTAATTTCTAAATTTTGGCTAATTTTATGTTGCATGCATGGATGGTAGTTGTTCTAATTTGTACATTAATTTGACTTAAACTTCAGTAGTAGTATTCCAACATATCTCTGGCCGACTGACACCATCTAAATACAGATTGCAGTGGGCATTCACTTTAGCACCATACTGAGCATAAAAATAGTGGTCGCGATCTACCGGCCGCATTGTGCCTGAATGGCAGCGCAGCACTGCCGGTAGATGCTGGGAGATCCCTCTTCTGGGATCTACCCGCCTTGCCACACCTCACGAGATCTGACATGGTCCCATGAGATGTTGCGATCTGAATGGGTGGGATCAGAATTTGGCAAATCTGCACATTATAGCGAGACAGCTAATCTTACTATAATATACGCACTTTCCTGATCTACCGAGGACCTGGGATCTAACCCCATTCACCTCGGAGACCTCAGGTGACCACTGTTCAGTGCTGGTCTCTAGAAACGGGGAACTGATCAATTAGTACTTGATGTGGGGGTCGGGTGGGGTGGTGTTTCCCAGGGGATTGGCAGCCTCCAGCTGGTTGCCCTCTGGGCAGTGTGGCACCCACCTGGGCACTACCAACTTGGCAGTGCCATGGGTGTCAGCCTGGGGCAGGGACAGAGCCAGCGGTGTTGTGGGATGGGGCCTGAGGACCCCCATAAAGGTGTTGGGCTTTGGGGGGTTCTTGGGTCACATCGAGAGGTTGAGAGATCAGGTGCTCCTCAGTGCACGAAACGGGACTAAGTGCGGTCTTGGCGGGGCATTCCCTGCTGAGGCGCTGGATTGCAGCAATGTCCCGATAAATAGCATGGTGTTTCTCGGTGCTGCGACTGCCGGGAAACATCTGGTTAAACCCGCTCGTCAGGGGATTGCTTGTTGCAATTTGGTTAGATTACGTCCAATTTCTTTTTCTGCATTTGGTTATAATTTATAGATGAGACAAGGCAAGATAGACAACCATAAGAAATAAAATGGAGATCTGTTTTGACAGAGTTTCACTTACTCTGTGAGTGACTTAGAGATTGTCAGGATAAAGGGTGAGATTCTCTGGCCTTACTGCGGACGTGTTTCATGACGGCAGGAAGGAGCACATCATTGGCCGGTGGCGGGATATTCTGGTCCCACCGCTGTCAATGAGATTTCCCATTGAATCCACCCACCCCGCTGGGGAATCAGCCATTGGCTGGACAGGCAGGTCCCGCCAGCATGAACAGCCGCAAGATCTCGCCCACAGTTTTTAAAAAAACTATTTATTTACAAAGACCTCATGGTCAGCACATTGTTCACTGGACACAGGCAGTTCTATGTCTTGCTCTCTTGGATCCTCTGCATCAGCTGACCCTGATGTCATGCTTACATGGGGTAGCACAGTGACGCAGTGGTTATGGGATATAGACTGTCCTGTCAGATTTATATAGCACCTCCACCACAAGCATTTCTGAAGAAAATTGAGACTTCACCGTCACGCTGTGGGAATTATTAGGGAAGTTAAGCTGCCAGATTTTACTTTCTTCTGATGCGGAGATGCCGGTGTTAGACTGGGGTGGGCACAGAAAGAAGTCTTAAAACACCAAGTTAAAGTCCAACAGGTTTATTTCGTATCATTAGCTTTCAGAGCACAAATCCTTCATCAGATGAGTGGCAATGGCACTGCTTTCTTCTGCTTTCGAGTAGCATCACAGCTCCTTGGTTCTCATGGCGCCATGGGCCCGGGTTCGATCCCGGCCCCAGGTCACTGTCCGTGTGGAGCTTACGCATTCTCCCCATGCCTGCGTGGGTCTCACCCCCACAACCCAAAAAGATGTGCAGGTTAGGTGGATTAGCCACGCTAAATTGCCCCTTAATTGGAAACACAAAGAATTGGGTACTCTAAATCTATTTTACAAAAATGCTTACATCTTTATTAACATCATTGTTAGATTAACATTACCATTAACACTTTGCAAGATCATCTGCCCCTTTTGGAAATTCAGGTTAGATCTATAGCTAATTTTGATTTATTGTAACCATAAATTACACCCCATCGGTTACATTCTGGTTATTTCTTTCTTGCTGGCAACATATTTTCTTGCTGTTTTACTGCAGATAAAAAGTAGACATTACAAAAAGACTGCTTGGACATTTATTTACGTCAACTATTCCAAAATTGCATAAATAAATATGAAGAATTTTTTTCCAAGACATTGTCCTTTTTCACCTTGAATCAGTATGCATTAAGTGTTTCTGTATGAGCACTGATTTTGAGTCCTTCCCGTGTTTCCACTAAATCACAATTTTCTGATCTGCAAATGTTACCAAGAATTTTGGACAAATGAAAGAAAAGCACATTGCAGTGAATAGTATTACCAAAATCAAAATAGCTGACAATGACTTAAACGGGAGATAAAGGACCTTGTTACTCTGAAGAACAGATAAAACTAAAGAAAATTTCTAAGTACAGCTTCACAGTGGATTAAATACCCGAGCTTCAAGATCTGGCTTGCACTGCGACAGAAATGATTCAACCTAATAAATGTATCTTTAAAATTTACCATCTTGAAAATGCAACAACAATGGCGTTTAATCAATCCTATTTATTCCAAACAAACTAGGACCAATGACACTGCTCTCAGTCAACTCTATTTTAGCTCCCATTACTGCAGTCTTCATTGACATTAATGTTTTACAAATATTGGGTGCGATTTAATGGAAACATTTCTAAGTGTCATTTTGGGCATGATTGGCGGATGTTTATCAACGGCCATGTTGGCGAGATTGTGGCCCATATTTAATGGCACTTAGTGCTGAAAGTGAGCCCCACAAGCATCTTCCCATTACTAGCTGTCTCGCCGTCTGATTCGTCAGACTCATGCCTCAGTGTCTCCCTGAAACCAAGATGTAGCTGCTTTTTAAATGCTCCTTCACCACTCACTCCCAGTTGTTATGGGCCAGGGTTTAGACAACCCCAAAGTGTATCATGGAGTTCACCTGACCCACAACTTTTAATAGACTGTGGTATGGGGAGCACACGGTCCACTCCACAGGTGTGGTACAGCAGAAATGAAGTTAACCTTTTTAAAACATACAGTGAACATCTTAGCAACCATTAATTCAAATACAACGCCCAAAGACTACAACACTAAGTAAACCTTTAAGCTTTCCTTTTTAACATCCATACAACTTAAAAACAAAACCTTTACCAGAAGCACATCAGGTTAAAGTCATTACTGTTATTAGTTTTAAATCACCAGGATCGATTTACAGTCTTTAGATTACAGAGAGAGATTCATACACCTTCTGGCTGTGACTGCAGCTGTTCAGCTCTGAAAACAAAACTAAAACACACCCTGCAGCCTGCGAAACGAAAGTAAGAAGCTGACAGACAGCCCAGCTCCACCCACTCTCTGACATCACTGCAGTAGTAAACACCCATTTCTTAAAGGTACTCTTACTACAGATATTTATATACACACCCGTTTATAATCGCCCATTTCTTAAGGGTACTCTCACATGACAACTCCCCCCAAGAAAATAAAATAAACCATCAACTTCAAGATGGTTTCATTTTTCACCTTTTCACTATCCTTTAACAAATGCACACAGTAAATATACCTTTTTGTATCAAAAAACAACACACGCAAACAGGTATAATAATATGGTCCATATTTTTTCGTTCTTCTTCCTCCAACTGAAATCCTTCTCGATTGACAGTCTCTTTGAACAAGAAGGTTCTTGCACGATCCGTCCATTTCTCTATGCCTCGGCATTTCTCTTTAATGTCAGATACTTTAGTTCAATCTGATCACAGAGTCCCTTGTAATTCTCCAACACATGAGCATTGGTTATCACAGTTTCAGGCAGTCAAATGCCTGTTCAAAGTCTGCTGTCCACTGAACTTTTTGACGTTCCTTCAGCAAGTCTATCAGTGGAGCAACCACGCTCCAAAAATGTTTCACCAATGTTCGATCAAATCCACTCATGCTAAGAAATCGCATTATTTCTCTTCGTCTTGCGGGTATTGAAAACTCCTCAATAACTGTTGGTTTCATATCCCGTGTCACCATTCGACCCTGTCCGATTGTATGGCCAAGGAAAGTGACTTGGGCTTTTCCAAATTCACTTTTGGCCAGGTTTATCACCAACCTGCCTCCTGAAGTTGATCGAATAACTCCATCAGATGTTTTAAATGTTCTGTCCATGTCTGGCTGAAAATGACCAGATCGTCGATGTTTTCTGCACAATTGGGTAATCCTGAAACAACTTTGTTAGTTAACCGTTGAAATGTGGCTGGGGCGTTTTTCATTCCAAGTGGTATAACTTTGAATTGGTATATACCATCTGGAGTCACAAAAGCTGAAATCTCCTTCGCCCTTTCGGATAAAGGTACCTGCCAGTAACCTTTAAGTAAATCCAGTTTGGAAATAAAAGCTGATTGTCCCACTTTCTCAATGCAATCCTCCAAACGTGGGATAGGATAAGAGTCCGTTGTTGTAACTGCATTAAGCTTTCTATAGTCCACACACAACCATTGGGTACCATCTGGTTTTGGTACCATCACTATGGGTGAACTCCATTGGCTGCAACCCACTTCAATTATGCCATTTTTAAGCATACTCTCAATCTCTTTGTTAACCAGTGCTAATTTTAAAGGGTTAAGTCTGTATGGATGTTGTTTGATTGGAACAGCATTTCCCACATCTACATCATGTATAGCCATTTTAGTACTTCGCAATTTATCTCCACAAATTTGCCCACGTGATATCAATAACTCAGGTCAGTCCATTTTTCCTCTGGAAGGTAACTCAACAATTTATCCCAATTTTTAAGAACATCCTCATTTTCCAATTTAATTTGAGGTATGTCAAATTCACAGTCATCTGGATTTGGTTCATCACTTTGAGTTAGAATCATTAAAATCTCCTTTTCCTCTCCTTCCCTTTCAAAATACCTTTTAGGCATATTCACATGACGCACTCGGTGAGTTTTCCTTCTATCTGGTGTTTTTACCACATAATTCACCTCACTTAATGTCCTTTCAATCTGATAAGGTCTACAAAACCTCGCTTTTAAAGGTTCACCTACCACTGGTAACAATGCTAAATACCACTGGCAAAACTACAAACTTTGGATTTCTTGTCCACGACCCATTTCATCACATTTTGTGCAACTTTCAAATGTTGTCTAGCCAATTCACCTGCTCTATTTAATCATTCCCTAAAATTTGACACGTAATCCAATAATGTAATTTTTGATTTCTCACTCACCAATTTTTCCTTAATCAATTTAAGTGATCGTCTTACCACATGACCAAATGTTAGTTCAAAAGGACTAAATTTGGTTGACTCATTAGGTGCACCCCTAATTGCAAACAGTACGAATGGAATTCCTTTATCCCAATCCTCTGGATAATCTTGACAATAAGCCCTCAACATTGTCTTTAATGTCTGATGCCGCCTTTCTAACGCTCCCTGCGATTCTGGATGGTACGCAGTTGATTTAAATTGTTTTATTCCTAAGCTATCCGTAACTTCTTTGAATAACCTCGAGGTAAAATTTGATCCTTGATCCGATTGTATTTCCGTGGGTAGTCCATATCTAGTAAAGAATTTAAGTAACTCCTCCACAATGTTTTTAGCTGTAATATTACGTACTGGAATGACCCCTGGAAACCTAGTAGACACATCCATTATAGTCAAAAGATATTGATTCCCAGTTTTCGGTCCTACGCATCCAATTTGGACCCATGTAAAAGGTTCCTCAAATGCTGGAATGGGTATTAAGGGCGTTGGTTTTATCACTGCTTGAGGTTTCCCTATCACTTGACATGTGTGACATGATTGACAAAATTTAACTACATCTTTATGTAGTCCAGGCCAATAAAAATGTTTTTGTATTTTAGCTTGAGTTTTCCTTATTCCCAAATGACCTCCCACTGGTACCTCATGTGCAACTCGCAACATCTCCTTTTTATACCCTACCGGCAATACTACTTGATAAACCTCTGCCCACTTTTCATCCACCTGCATATCTAAAGGTCTCCATTTTCTCATCAAGACATTACTTTTACGGTAATAACACTCTGGTATACACTCAGATTCCTCTTCCGTATATGCTTTCTGATACATCTGTTTTATTTCTATATCTTTCTGTTGTAACTCCGCCAATTTTCCTGAACTAAAAATATCCTCCTCATCCTCCACCTCTTGTTCTTTTTCATCCATCTGATCAAAAATCGTTTCTGATAATTGCTCTTCAACTTCATCTTCACTCTTTGATTTCTCCTCTTGCCTTAACCTGTGACTTTGCGACCTTGTTACTGCACAATCCTGAAAAATCCCAGGATATTCGTCCTTCAACATTTCAGTTGTCTGATTTTCCACTGGCTTATCAACCACAGTAGGCATCACTCCCACCTGCGATCCAGCTATATCATTACCCAAGATAAACGGTATTCTTGGACAAGATACTTTCTCTATTATTCCTACAACCACTTCACCACTCTTCACTGGACTTTTCAATCTTACCTGATATAATGGAACACTACTCCTCTCACTCTGAATTCCATGTATTACCACCTTTTCTGGCAACATTCTTCCCAAACTACATAACTCCTCACCTCTTACCGTTAAAGATTGACTAGCTCCCGTATCTCTTAAAATTGTGACTTCTTTACCTGCTCCTCCTGATACACATGAGTATACTTTACCCACACAAGTAAATTCTTCAAAGAGATCTGGCACCTTCTTATCAATCACCTCTTGATCAGGCTGTACAATCTTTTGCACTTCCTTCGCTTCACCTGGGCTTTCTGTTACCACTGGAACAAACCCCACTGTCTTATCCTGTTTTACCAGATCAGCCTGCCCAGTGCTTTTCTTCAACCACCAACACTGTGACTTTACATGGCCTAGTTTATTACAGTGAAAACATTTGAAACTTTTCATTTCTTTTCCACCAACCTGGATTTTGTATATACACTCTCCTTATTATCTCCCATCAGAGCACCTTTACCTTCACCACTTGAGTATTTCTCATGTCCCCAGTTCCTATCCCTCACTGGCTGAAACTGATGTTGCAAACCAAGCTTTGATTTATGAACTAATTCATAATCATCTGCCATTTCTGCTGCTAATCTCACAGTTTTAACCCTCTGCTCTTCCACATGAGTTCTCACTACATCAGGAATTGAATTTTTAAACTCCTCCAAAATTATAATTTCTCTGAGAGCTTCATGCGTTTGGTTTATTTTCAAAGCCCTTATCCACCTATCAAAATTACTCTGTTTGATCCTTTCAAACTCCATGTATGTTTGACCAAATGTTTTCCTTAAAGTTCTAAACCTTTGTCTGCAGGCTTCAGGCACTAATTCATATGCACCTAAGATGGATTTTTTTCACCTCCTCATACGTATCAGATACCTCCTCCAGTAGTGATGCATACACTTCACTAGCCCTACCTACCAGCTTTGTTTGAATCAGTAATATCCACATGTCCTGTGGCCATTTCATTTCTTTAGCCACCTTCTCAAATGAAATGAAAAAGGCTTCTACCTCCTTCCCGTCAAACGTTGACAATGCTTGGACATATTTAAATAGATCCCCACCAAGCCTTTGACTTTGACGCTCTTTCTCCCTATCCTCATCACGATCATCCAACTGTATGTTTCCCTTTGTGCCTGCCAATTTTAACTGACTGTCATGTTTCATGGCCATTTTCTGAAGTTCAAACTCTCTCTCTTTATCCTTTTCCCTGATCTGTATCTCCCTTTCTCTTTCTTTTTGTTCTGCTAGGGCTATTCTTTCTTTTCTCCTTTCTTCTCTCTTTCTTTCTTTTTCCTCTCTATCTCTTTCATATTCAAGCTGCTTTAATTCTTTCTCATGTTCCATTTGTTTAATTTGCAACTGGATTTTTGCCATTCTCAATGAGTCAAACTGTATCTCAGGCAACTTTAAATACTTAGCCACTGCCATAATTACCTCACCTTTTCACATTTTGTCAGGTAATGTTAACTGCAATGTTTTGCCAAATCTACCAGTCTGCTTTTAGTCTCTGTCCATAAGGTACTGCGGGTGACCATCTCCACCCCCAAAAACTTCAGAGCCTCTGAAAGAGCCATTGTCCACAACACACTCCCTATTTAAACTAGAATACCACACCTGAAAAGCAACCTCAATATGCTCACCCCTCGCTGTCTTTAAGTTCACTAAGGCAATCCAATAGATTGACTTTTATCCAGGACTAGCCCCCAAATTGTTATGGGCCAGGGTTTGGAGAACCCCAGAGTGTATCATGGAGTTCACCTGACCCACAATTTTTAATAGACTGTGGTATGGGGATCACACGGCCCACTCTACAGGTGTGGTACAGCAGAAATGAAGTTAACCTTTTTAAAACATACAGTGAACATCTTAGCAACCATTAATTCAAATACAATGCCCAAAGACTACAACACTAAGTAATCCTTTAAGCTTTCCTTTTTAACATCCATACCACTTAAAAACAAAATCTTTATCAGAAGCACATCAGGGTAAAGTCACTACTGTTATTAGTTTTAAATCACCAGGATCGATTTACAGTCTTTAGATTACAGAGAGAGATTCATACACCTTATGGCTGTGACTGCAGCTATCCAGCTCTGAAAACAAAACTAAAACACACCCTGCAGCCTCCTCAAAAGCGAAAGTAAAAAGCTGACAGACAGCCCAGCTCCACCCACTCTCTGACATCACTGCAGTTGTAAACACCCATTTCTTAAAGGTATTCTCACTACAGATATTTATATCCACACCCATTTATAAACACCCATTTCTTAAGGGTACTCGCACATGACACAGTCAACACACAAGCGTGACATCACGCAGACCTGCTCCTCACTTTGAGGATGCTGACCTGGCCAGGCTTCTGGATGCTGCGAATGCAAGACAGGACATCCTGTTCCCCCGAAGGGGTCGGAGAACCAGCAGCAGGGTCAACAATTCACCTGGGAGTCAGTGGCAGTAGCTGTCAGTGCGGCAGCATGACTAGGAGGCCAGAGTCCAATGTCAGAAATGAAAAATGAAATGAAATGAAAATCGCTTATTGTCCCAAGTAGGCTTCAAATGCAGTTACTGTGAAAAGCCCCAAGTCGCCACGTTCCGGCGCCTGTTCGGGGAGGCTGGTACGGGAAGAAGACCAATGACCTCCAGCGAGCTGAAAGGGTAAGTTACCATTTCTCTCCTGGCATCAGTTCTGCCTGCTACCTCTCAAATTTGTGCCCTCACAAATCACCATCTGATGCCTCGCACCCTCCTCTCATCCAATCTTTGTGGTTGCTCCTCAGAAGCCAGTGGCACCCACCAGCACAACCTCTTTGTGGCCACATGCGGTTCCCTCACATGCCATCTCCTGTAGGCACCCACTTTCAACCCACCTTCCATCAGTGCAGAGACACACACCTCAGTGGATGACATTAGTGGAGAGGCTTCTGGGCCACACAGTTGCTGATGCACATCAGGTGGAAGCAGGAACATCCAAGGGAGTCAGCAGTCGAAGGTGTGCTGGATCCCAGGACACAGCTCCATCCAAGACAGATGCTGAGCCTCTGGACAAGGTTCTCCCAGGGCTGATACAGATGATAGGACACAGCCATGAGATTCATGAGGGGATGTCAGCAACATTTCAGCAAGTGCATAGTCGATTGCAGGGGAAGATGCTGACAAAGCGCGGGACCGAGGTCAACACTGCTTATGTGGAGACCACAGTGAGAAATCTGGATCACGAGGTCAGCGTCTTGAGTGGTTGTGTCCAAGGCGTGGCTCAGTCTGTGATGACCATGGCTGAAAACATCAACATCCTGTCCCAGTCGATGAGGGACATGTCCCAGACACAGGTGAACATTGCCCAGGCACTGCAGAGCATGGCCCAGTCACTGAGCAGCATCGCTGAGGGCATCGACTGAATGGTGCAGACAACGGGGAGCCAGCAGAACCAGATGACACAGGGGCTTCTGGAACTTAATCCAGTTGCCTCTCGGTCCCAGTAAGATCCCCAGTGCCCTACGAGCACCGCCAGGGAGGAGGAAGCACTGGAGACCAAACCAGGGTCTGCCAACAAGGAGACGATAGCGGTGTCCAGTTCCTCCAAATCCACCCTCCCACCCTTAACTCTAGCGCGTCTCAAGGGCAGAACAGGGTGAAATGAAATGAAATGAAATGAAAATCGCTTATTGTCACAAGTAGGCTTCAAATGAAGTTACTGTGAAAAGCCCCTAGTCACCACATTCAGGCGCCTGTTCGGGGAGGCTGCTACGGGAATTGAACTGTGCTGCTGGCCTGCCTTGGTCTGCTTTCAAAGCCAGTGATTTAGCCCTGTGGTAAACTAGTCCCTTTTGGGTGGCACAGAAATGCAAGTGACACTGGTAAGTCGCCCCTGTGGCCCCCCCCCCCCCCCCCCCACACCCCACCCCCCTCCCCCCCCGAGGATCCAGGCCCTCCAAAAGACATCATAGATTCCTGGTCCTGAATTATCATAGAATCCCGACAGAGCAGAAAGAGGCCATTCGACCCATCGAGTCTGCACCGACCCACCAAAAGTGCACCCCACCTAGGCCCAATTTCCAGCCCTAACCCTGTAGCCCCTTCAACCCACTTAACCTTTCCACAATTGGGGACAATTTAACATGGCCAATCCATCTAACCTGCACATCTTTCGACTGTGGTAGAACAATGTAGCACGTGGAGGAATCCCATGGAGACACGGGGAGAACGTGCAAACTCCACATTCACCCGAGGTCAGAATCAAACCCAGGTCCCTGGCGATGTGAGGCAGCAGTGCTAACCACTGTGCCACTGTAGCTCCAAGGGCATCAAAGGCCATAGGACGCAGAAAGCAGCAGGCTGCCTTCACCTCTGATCTGTATCCTGGGGACACACCTAAAGGTAGCAGTAGACCACGAAAGATCAAGAAGAGAGAGGATCACTAAGTGGGCTTTGGGAGGGGGCGTCACTATCTGTAGCTAGGGGGAATGAAAAGATCAAATGCTCACAATTGAAACATGTTACACCTGATACATGTGAAATCTCTGCCACGTTAATCTTCACAGCGGGCCTGCCTGCATCCCCACCCCCTGTTGTCCTCCGCTCCCCCCACCCCCGCCGCATAGTGGTCCAAGATCCCCTATGGAAACCCTGTTCAGAGGATGTATATGAGGCTGCAGTCAGCAGAAAGGAATCAGATGTGGCATAAATTGAGTAACACCAGAGCTTTCCTCACAGCGAGTGATCATCACTCTCCTGCTTTGTATATTGACAGTGCTGACACAGGCCCACCACTCTGAGGTGATGTTTCAAAAACCCTTGGAGAGTGGAACAGGGTAGTCATTGGGGGGGGGGGGGGGGGGGGGAGGTGGGAAGGATGGGAACGGGAGGAGGAAGGGATTTGGGGGAGGGGAATTGAGCGAAATAAGAATGGGGGTACTGGAGGAATTGGAGGAAATGAGGGATTGGTGGGAGAGGAGGATTGAGGGGGGTTTGGGGGGGGGAAAGGATGGTTTGGGTGAGCTGATGGACAAAGTCTCGTCATATGAGAATCGGGTGAGATTGAAGGCCTTCCTGGTCCTTTAGGCATGTCCAACCCTTACCTGTCCTCCATCCTCCTCCTCATCCTGCAGGCCCTCCCTGGCTTGGCCTCCATCCTCTCCTGGTCTGCTTCCTCGTCCTCCTCAGATGTGGCCGCATGTCCTTCCTCCTCCTCCATCATCACCCCGCTGCTGTGCCGGGTTGTGGAGTGCACAGCAGGTCACCACAAAGCTGGAGACCCTCTGTAGGGTGTACAGCAGTGCACCACCAGAGTGGCCCAGGCATTGGAACCGCATTTTGAGCAGTCTGGTGTATCACTCAATGACAGCCCGGGTTGCAACCTGGGTCTCGGTATCGGATGTCTGCCTCGGCCTCTGGCCTCCGCACTGGCATCATCAGCCAGGACCTCAGCGGGTAATTCTTATCCCCCAAGAGCCAGCCCATCATCCCAGGATAGTCCTCAAAGATTCCGGGATCTCATGTATGTCGTCTGGGAAATATATGCACACATGCATGATCTGGAGGTAGTGGTTGCACACGAGTTGAACATTCAGGGAGTGGAACTCCTTCCTGTTAATGAACTGTTAAACAAACCTGTTGGACTTTAACCTGGTGTTGTCAGGCTTCTTACTCTGTTAATGAAAGATACCCCTGATGCACCGGTGGGCACAAGGCAACATGCATGCCACCAATTACCCACTGAACCGGGGGAATACCGGTGATGGAGGAGAATCCTGCAGCCCAGCCATCTTGGTGGGCCTGGACCAGATCAAAGTTGATTAGTCTGATGCCCGGACATACATGGCATCCAAGTCCTTGTGGATACACTTGTGGACTGTAGCTTGTGACATGCCACCATTGTCCCGGCTTGAGCCCTGGAATGAACCGGTTGCATAGAAGTTCAGGGCTGCGGTGACCTTCACAGCCACCGGGAGTGGGTGTCCGCTCCTACACGGCGTGCCAAAACAGTGTGAGGATAAGGAACAAGTGCCGCACTGTCTCTTTGGTGAGACGGAGTCTCCTGCAGCACATGTTGTCCATCATCAGTTCGAAAGACCAACGATGCCTGTGTAATGATCTGCATTAACCCCTGCATAAGGGGTTAATGTATAGTCATTACAGTTCAATGGTAGCACTAGATGGCAGCACTAGCAAGGGTATAAAGACAGACTCAATCTGAGTTCCCGCCTCTTTGTGTGTATTGTGACTAGAGACCAGATAGTAGAGAGTTAGGTCAGAGTGAAGTGTAGTTTTTTAAAAAAAATTTCTCCTCCTTTTTCACATTTTCTCCCACATTTACACCCACCAACAACAAACAATAATCAGTAACAAACATGTTAATCCCCATATCAATAGCAACAATCCCATCCTCCCACCAAACCCCAAACATTAGCCCGCATGTTCACATCAACAAATGACAAAAAGGAATCAGGAATCACCCATAGTCACCATCAACACACACAACCCCCCTCCCCCCAACCCTGCCACCCACCGCCCCCATCTAATGTTCAATGTTATCCAGTTCTTGAAAGTGCATGATGAATAATGCCCATGAATTGTAGAACCCCTCCATCCTTCCCCTCAGTTCAAACTTAACCTTCTCAAGAGTCAAGAATTCCAACAGGTCCCCCCGCCACACCAGGGCACAGGGTGGAGAGGTTGCTCTCCAACCTATCAGGATCCGCCTTCGGGCGATCAACGAGGCGAAGGCTACAACATCTGCCTCCGCACCCATTTCCAACCCTGGCTGGTCCGACACCCCGAATATGGCCACCAGGGGGCCTGGGTCCAGTTTCACGTGCACCACTTTAGAAATTATCCTGAAAACCTCCTTCCAGTAATCCTCCAGTTTTGGACAGGACCAAAACATATGAACGTGATTAGCGACCCCCCCTCCCTCCCCCCCCACCCCGCAATGTTCACACGCATCTTCTATTCCTTCAAAGAATCGGCTCATCCTCGCCCTCGTGAGGTGTGCTCTGTTTACCACCTTCAGCTGTATCAGCCCCAACCTCGCACACGAGGTGGAGGCATTCACTGTCCGGAGCACCTCACACCAGAACCCCTCCTCCATATCCTCGCCCAACTCTTCCTCCCACTTTGCTTTGATCCCTTCAAGTGGTGCCTTCTCTTCCAAATTAGCTCTGTAAACCGCTGACACTACCCCCTTCTCCAGTCCCCCTGTCATCAGCATCTCCTCCAGCAATGTGGAGGCCTGCTCCACCGGGAAGCTCTGTATCACCTTTCTGGCAAAATCTCGAACCTGTATGTATCCAAACATTTCCCCCTGTTCCAGCCCATACTTAGCTTCCAGCTCCTTCAGCCCTGCAAAACGACCCCTAAGAAACAAATCTTTTAGCGTCTTAATCCCCTTCTCCTCCCATTTCCAAAAAGTTCCATCCCATCACCCTGGGTCAAATCTGTGGTTCCCCCAAATCGGCATTTCCCTTGACCCTGCCCCCAACCCGAAGTGTTGGCGAAACTGCCTCCAAATTCTCAATGACGCTATTATTACCGGACTCCCTGAGTACTTCCCCGGGGCTATCGGGAGCTGCACTGTTGCTAGTGCTTTCAATCCCGACCCCCTGCACAAACTCTCCTCCATTCTGACCCACTGGGAATCAACTACTCTGACCCAGCTCCGCACTTTCTCCACATTCGCCGCCCAGTAGTAATGCATCAGGTTCAGAAGACCCAAACACCCTGCCTTCCCCTCTGTAGCCGCACCTTTCTTACTCTGGCCACCTTCCCTCCCCATATGAACGAAGTAATCCTTCCCCCAATCTCTCAGATAAAATGCCTTTGGCAGGAAAATCGGCAGGCATTGAAAAATCAACAGAAACCTCGGCTACACGTTCATTTTAACCGTCTGTACCCGACCCGCCAGTGACAGAGGGAGGCCATCCCACCTTGCCAGAGCAGCTTTCACTCTCCCCACCAAACTAGAAATGTTGTACCTGCGGAGCCCCCCCCCCCCCACTCCCGGGCAACCTGCACCCCCAGGTACCTAAAGTGAGTCCCTGCCTACGGAATGGCAGCCCCCCCACCCCTGCCCCCACCCCCGGCCGAGACACCACAAAATACTCACTCTTGTCTAGATTCAGTTTGTACCCCTAGAAAGACCCAAACACTCGAAGCAGCTCCATTATTTCCCCTATCGACACACTCGGTTCCGACATGTAGAACAGCAAATCATCGGCCTATAAGGACACCCTATGCTCTATCCTCCCCCCCCCCCCCGCACTATTCCTTTCCATACCCCCGAACCCCTTAATGCGATGACCAACAGCTCAATCACGAGTGCAAACAGCAGGAGGGACATAGGACATCCCTGCCTAGTCCCACGGTGGAGAGAAAAGTATCTCGAGCTGATGTTGTTTGTGCGGACACTCGCCCTTCACTCCTTACATCATAGCTTTACCCAGTTCACAAATCTTGGTCCAATCCCAAACCACTCCAGAACTAACATCAAGTACCCCATTCTACCCGGTCAAACGCCTTCTCAGCGCCCAATGCCACAACCACCTCTGTTTCCTTCCCCTCTGCCGGTGCCATAACGACGTTCAATACCTTTCTAACGTTTGAAAAGAGCTGCCTCCCTCTCACAAACCCCGTCTGATTTTCACCTATCACCTTCGGGAGGCACTCCTCCAGCCTACACGCCAGTACCTTCACCAATACTTTTGCGTCCACATTCAGAAGTGATATGGGCCTATACGACCCACACTCCGTCGGATCCTTATCTTTTTTTAGCAACAGGGAAATCGAAGCCTGCCCCAAAGTTTGTGGCAACACCCCCTTCCCTATCGCCTCTTCAAACATCCCCACCATCAGGGGTGCCAGCTTAGCCTTGAATTTATTATAATCACATCCGGCCCTGCCACCTTCCCCGACTGCATCCTCCCAATCGCATCCTTTATCGCCTGCTCCACTATCGCTCCTTCTAATGTAGCCCTGTCCCCCTCCCCTAACCTCGGGCACTCCAACCCATCTAGAAATTCCTGCATCTCACGGTCTCCCCCAGGTGGCTCTGACCTGTACAACCTCTCATAAAATTCCTCAAAAACCTTGTTAATCAGATCCGGAGCCACCACCAACTTCCCTGCCCTATTCCTCGCCTGAACAATTTCCCTTACCACTGCCTCCCTCTGGAGCTGACATGCTATCTCCATGTTCGTAAACTGCACCCCTTGCTCGTCTCGGTTGGCGCACCGCCTTCCTGGTAGATAGCCGGTCAAAGCTTGCCTGTAGTTCCTTCCCCTTTTCCAGCTTCGCTGGTCCCCATCTTCTGCATAACTCCTATCTACCTTCAACATCTCATCTATTACCCTCTGCCACTCCAACCTCCCCTCTTTGTCCAGCCTGGCCTTAAACAAAATCATCTCACCCCTCACCACCGCCTTTAGAACCTCCCAGACAACTGCATTCGACACCTCACCCTTACAGTTGAAACCTACATATTCCTTAATTATCTTTTCAATTTTCTCACAGACCCCTTGGTCCCCCAAAAGTCCCACATCTAATTTCCACCCCAGCCTCTGCGTTACCCCCTTCTCCAGCACCATATCCACCCAATGTGGAGCATGATCTGACACTGCAATTTGCGAGCATTCCGACCCCTTAACCCCAGCCAGCAAAGCCTTCCCTACCACAAAAAAGTCGATCCGCGAGTATACCTTATGGACTGCTGAGAAAAACGAGTACTCACGTTACCTCGGGTGCAGAAACTTCCAAGGGTCCACTCCACCCATTTCCACCATTAGCCCAGCCAACGCCTTCGCCCCCCCCCCCGATGGGACAAGCGAGCGTGGTCGTGACCTGTCCAACCTTGGCTCCTGCACCAAGTTCCAGTCGCCTCCCACTATCAGTTTGTGCGTGTCCAAGTCAGGGATGGCCCCAAACACCTTCTTTGCAAATCCCACATCGTCCCAATTGGGACCGTATACACTTAACAGCGCCACTAACCTCCCCTCCAGCGCCCCTGTCACAATCACATATCTACCCCCCTGATCTGCCGCCACTTTCTCCATCTGGAAGAGTTCTCTTTTGCTGACCATTACCGCTACCCCTCAAGCCCTTCCGTCAAATCTAGAGTGAAACACCTGACTAACCCAGCCCTTTTTAAGTCTCACCTGGTCCTTCACCCTCAAGTGAGACTCCTGCAGCATTGCTACATAGGCTTTCAAACTTTTAAGATGCGCAAGCACCCTTGACCTCTTGACCGGACCTCCTAACCCCCTCACGTTCCACGTGACTATCCTAACTGGGGTCTCTCACCGCCCCTCACCCTTCTTATCCACCATCATCATACCACCGGGCCCTGCCCCATGAGCCTGACCCGCCTCTATCCATTATTAACATCGAAACCCTTCTCCCCCTCCCCAAACCGCCCCCCCCCCCCCTACATTTCCTCTCGAAAAAACATCTCCCAGCATCAATCCCTTCCCCCCCAACTCACTCGCCTCATAGGCCCAGCGAAACCTGCTAACCAGGCTCCAATGGCCGCCTCTCACCTCACCTCCATTCACTAGCCGACTTTAGTTAGCTAGCGCGGGTGGCTCCCCCCTGCCAAGGTATACCGTCCCCTCCCACCCAGTCCCAGAGAAAGAAAAAACAACAATCCAACCCATACAATTCACTAAAATAAGATATAATCATCGCAACACAGAATGCCAATCAACCCAACCAATAACTTGAACTCTGTAACAATGTGAAGAGAAGTAAATTACAATACACATCAGTAAAAAGAAAATTGTAGCATTTATACATTTTCCAGCTGCCCAATCACAGTCCACAGTCTCTCTTCCAGCTCCGCTCCTCACGTCTGTCCCAAGCCTTCTGCCCTCACGAACGCCTCAGCCGCCTCCGCTGTCTCAAAATAAAAGTCTTTGGCATCATACGTCACCCTCAGCTTCGCCGGGTACACCAGACCAAATCGCACCCCCTTTTTGTACAGTGCCACCTTCACTCGCCCAAACAGCGCTCGTCTTTTTGCCAACTCCACCGTCAGGTCCTGGTAGATCCGAACTCCAGCACCATCTGATGTGACCATCAATTCATGCGAGACAGTGAGTGGAAGTGAACTGTGGCTTTAATCGACTAGAGCAGTGCTTGCCTGCGACTTCTCTGCTAGTGAGAGCCGCCTACAGGGCAGCTGCTCTTTATACCTCCCCTTAAGGAGGCGGAGCCCACAAGGACACCAACATGATACATTCCGTATAGTACAGTACAATGGTCCATAGGTGGAGCCCACATGGGCAACAGCATGATACAATGTGATACACAATGTGATACAGTGGTGAATGGTTACTACAATACATTCATCACATTCACCCGCTGTTAAAAAAATTGAATTCCGGCAGGGGTGAAGGGCTCACAGGTTCAGTCTGTCTGATGCCCTGATCGTGCGCTGTGATCACCGGAGCTCTGGTATCGCAGCGGGCCCGGGTGTCGAACTCGTCGGTGCGGGTATGGGTGGTGAACTCGTTGGTGCGGGCACAGGCGTGGACTCCGGGAGCGTGTCTTCAGGAGCTTCATTCCTGTGGGCCGGTGAAGGGGGGAGGGAGTATAGGATGGGGTGTGGAGGCCATGTAGGGGCAGGGGCGCTGGTCGGTGTAGGTTGAGGGTGGTGGTAGGGGAACCTGCGGGTGCCAGGTCCCGGAGGGAAACCAGTATGCGTACTGGGGGTTTCCATGAAGGAGCTGGACCCTCGCGACCAAGGGGTTGGATTTATGGCTCCTTACGTGTTTGCGGAGTAGAACGGGCCCCGGTGTCTTCAGCCAGGACGGAAGCGAAGCCCCCGAGGTGAATTTCCTGTGGAAAACAAATAGGCGGTCATGAGGAGCCTCGTTCGTGGCTGTGCAAAGGAGGGACCTAATGGAGTGGAGCGCGTCGGGGAGGACCTCCTGCCAGTGGGAAACTGGGAGATCCCTAGACTGTAGGGCCAGGAGGACGGCCTTTCATACCGTCGCGTTCTCCCTCTCCACCTGTCCGTTTCCCCGGGGGTTGTAACTGGTAGTCCTGCTCGAGGCAATGCCCTTACCGAGCAGGTACTGACGGAGTTCGTCGCTCATAAACAAGGTCACTGTGGACATAAGTGGGGAAACCGAACAAGGTAAAGATACTATGTAGGGCCTTAATGACAGTGGCCGTGGTCATGTCGGGGCAAGGGATTGCAAAGGGGAAACGGGAGAACTCGTCAACGACGTTGAGGAAATACGTGTTGCGGTTGGTAGAGGGGAGGGGCCCCTTTGAGGTTGATACTGAGGTGCTCAAAGGGCCGGGATGCCTTCACCAGGTGGGCCTTATCTGGTCGATAGAAGTGCGGCTTACATTCCGCGCAGATTTGGCAGTCCCTGGTCATGGCCCTGACCTCCTCGGTGGAGTAGGGCAGGTTGCGGGCCTTGATCTAATGGATACGCCGGGTGACCCCCGGCAGAGGTCATCGTGGATGGCCCGGAGTCGGTCATCTTGCGCGCTGGCGCACGTGCCGTGGGACAGGGCATCTGGGGGCTCGTTGAGCTTCCCAGGACGATACACTATATCGTAATTATAGGTGGAGAGTTCGATCCTCTACCTTATATTATATTATTATTATATTATTAGCATTATGCAGGTCAAGGTTCGGAGGTGGAGGAGCAGTCTCTGTCAGCGAGAGAACCTGAGAACATCTAAGACACTCAGAAGGTAAGAAGGTAAGTAAGTGATTTTTACTTATTTTTACTTTTATACCTTTTTTCAAATTGTGTGTGTCGGGGGGAAACTGAAGTGACATCACAGAAAAGCTGTGGCCAGAGTGGCTGGTTGGGATTCTACCCTAAATTTTAAAAAAATTTGAGTATTTGGTAACTAATTAAACATAATAACTTAATTATAATTTAGAGGGATATCTAAGCCAGAGATCGGAGAGTACTATAGTTAACTATCGCATTTCTATTAGAAATCTAGTGCTAGGAAACAGATAGTTGACAGTAACTTTGAAATTTAAAAAAAAATATTAAAAACAAAAAAGACAAATTTTAATTTTAATTTTAATTAATTGATGCAATGTCAGTTAGAGGGGTGCTGTGCTCTGACTGTGAGATGTGGCAGGTCCGGGAGGCTTCCAGCGTCCAGGATGGCTTCATCTGCAGAAAGTGCACCCAACTGGAGCTCCTCACAGGCCGCATGGTTCGGTTGGAGCAGCAATTGGATGCACTTAGGAGCATGCAGGTGGCGGAAAGCGTCATAGATCACAGTTATGTAAATGTGGTCACACCCAAGGTGCAGGCAGAGAAATGGGTGACCACCAGAAAGGGCAGGCAGTCAGTGCAGGAATCCCCTGTGGTTGTCCCCCTCTCGAACAGATATACCCCTTTGGATACTGTCGGGGGGGATAGCCTATCAGGGGAAAACAGCAGCAGCCAGAGCAGTGGCACCACGGCTGACTCTGATGTTCAGAAGGGAGGGTCAAAGCGCAGAAGAGTAATAGTAATAGGGGACTCTATAGTCAGGGGCACAGATAGGCGCTTCTGTGGACGTGAAACAGCCAGCGGGAGATAGAGGAGCAGATAGGTAGACAGATTTTGGAAAAGAGTAAAAACAACAGGGTTGTGGTGATGGGAGACTTCAACTTCCCCAATATTGACTGGGACTCACTTAGTGCCAGGGGCTTAGATGGGGCGGAGTTTGTAAGGAGCATCCAGGAGGGCTTCTTAAAACAATATGTAGACAGTCCAACTAGGGAAGGGGCGGTACTGGACCTGGTATTGGGGAATGAGCCCGGCCAGGTGGTAGATGTTTCAGTAGGGGAGCATTTCGGTAACAGTGACCACAATTCAGTAAGTTTTAAAGTACTGGTGGACAAGGATAAGAGTGGTCCGAGGATGAATGTGCTAAATTGGGGGAAGGCTAATTATAACAATATTAGGCGGGAACTGAAGAACATAGATTGGGGGCGGATGTTTGAGGGCAAATCAACATCTGACATGTGGGAGGCTTTCAAGTGGCAGTTGAAAGGAATACAGGACCGGCATGTTCCTGTGAGGAAGAAAGATAAATACGGAAATTTTCGGGAACCTTGGATGACGAGTGATATTGTAGGCCACGTCAAAAAGAAAAAGGAGGCATTTGTCAGGGCTAAAAGGCTGGGAACAGACGAAGCCTGCGTGGAATATAAGGAAAGTAGGAAGGAACTTAAGCAAGGAGTCAGGAGGGCTAGAAGGGGTCACGAAAAGTCATTGGCAAATAGGGTTAAGGAAAATCCCAAGGCTTTTTACACGTACATAAAAAGCAAGAGGGTAGCCAGGGAAAGGGTTGGCCCACTGAAGGATAGGCAAGGGAATCTATGTGTGGAGCCAGAGGAAATGGGCGAGGTACTAAACGAATACTTTGCATCAGTATTCACCAAAGAGAAGGAATTGGTAGATGTTGAGTCTGGAGAAGGGGGTGTAGATAGCCTGGGTCACATTGTGATCCAAAAAGATGAGGTGTTGGGTGTCTTAAAAAATATTAAGGTCGATAAGTCCCCAGGGCCTGATGGGATCTACCCCAGAATACTGAAGGAGGCTGGAGAGGAAATTGCTGAGGCCTTGACAGAAATCTTTGGATCCTCGCTGTCTTCAGGGGATGTCCCGGAGGACTGGAGAATAGCCAATGTTGTTCCTCTGTTTAAGAAGGGTAGCAAGGATAATCCCGGGAACTACAGGCCGGTGAGCCTTACTTCAGTGGTAGGGAAATTACTGGAGAGAATTCTTCGAGACAGGATCTACTCCCATTTGGAAGCAAATGGACGTATTAGTGAGAGGCAGCACGGTTTTGTGAAGGGGAGGTCGTGTCTCACTAACTTGATAGAGTTTTTCGAGGAGGTCACTAAGATGATTGATGCAGGTAGGGCAGTAGATGTTGTCTATATGGACTTCAGTAAGGCCTTTGACAAGGTCCCTCATGGTAGACGAGTACAAAAGGTGAAGTCACACGGGATCAGGGGTGAGCTGGCAAGGTGGATACAGAACTGGCTAGGCCATAGAAGGCAGAGAGTAGCAATGGAGGGATGCTTTTCTAATTGGAGGGCTGTGACCAGTGGTGTTCCACAGGGATCAGTGCTGGGACCTTTGCTCTTTGTAGTATATATAAATGATTTGGAGGAAAATGTAACTGGTCTGATTAGTAAGTTTGCAGACGACACAAAGGTTGGTGGAATTGCGGATAGCGATGAGGACTGTCGGAGGATACAGCAGGATTTAGATTGTCTGGAGACTTGGGCGGAGAGATGGCAGATGGAGTTTAATCTGGACAAATGTGAGGTAATGCATTTTGGAAGGTCTAATGCAGGTAGGGAATATACAGTGAATGGTAGAACCCTCAAGAGTATTGAAAGTCAAAGAGATCTAGGAGTACAGGTCCACAGGTCATTGAAAGGGGCAACACAGGTGGAGAAGGTAGTCAAGAAGGCATACGGCATGCTTGCCTTCATTGGCCGGGGCATTGAGTATAAGAATTGGCAAGTCATGTTGCAGATGTATAGAACCTTAGTTAGGCCACACTTGGAGGAGTGTTCAATTCTGGTCGCCACACTACCAGAAGGATGTGGAGGCTTTAGAGAGGGTGCAGAAGAGATTTACCAGAATGTTGCCTGGTATGGAGGGCATTAGCTATGAGACGCGATTGAATAAACTCGGTTTGTTCTCACTGGAATGAAGGAGGTTGAGGGGAGACCTGATAGAGGTATATAAAATTATGAGGGGCATAGACAGAGTGGATAGTCAGAGGCTTTTCCCCAGGGTAGAGGGGTCAATTACTAGGGGGCATAGGTTTAAAGTGAGAGGGGCAAGGTTTAGAGGAGATGTACGAGGCAAGTTTTTTACGCAGAGGGTAGTGGGTGCCTGGAACTCGCTACCGGAGGAGGTAGTGGAAGCAGGGACGATAGGGACATTTAAGGGGCATCTTGACAAATATATGAATAGGATGGGAATAGAAGGATACGGACCCAGGAAGTGTAGAAGATTGTAGTTTAGTCGGGCAGCATGGTCGGCACGGGCTTGGAGGGCCGAAGAGCCTGTTCCTGTGCTGTACGTTTCTTTGTTCTTTGTTCTTTGTTTGTTCTCAAGATCTTATCGTTCTTCATCTTGCCCCGCTGTGTATTATCGAACATGAAGGCTACCGACCGTTTGTCGGTGACGAGGGTGAACCTCGTACCAGCGAGGTAGTGCTTCCAATGCCGCACTACTTCCACGATGGCTTGGGCTTCTTTTTCGACTGAGGAGTGTCGAATTTCTGAGGTGTGATGGTACGGGAGAAAAATGCTACTGGCCTGCCCGCCTGATTGAGGGTGGCGGCGGGGGCGACATTTGACACGTCGCTCTCCACCTGGAAGGGGACGGACTCGACCACTGCGCGCATCGCGCCTTTGGCAATACCTGCTTTGATGCGGCTGAAGGCCTGGCGGGCCTCAGCCGTCAGTGGGAAGATGGTAGCTTTAATTAGTGGGCGGGCTTTCTCCGCGTAGTTGGGGACCCACTGGGCGTAATTGGAAAAGAACCCGAGGCACTGTTTTAAGTCCTTGGGGCAGTGGGGAAGTGGGAGTTGCAGGAGGGGCGCAGAAGGTCGGGGTCAGGCCCTAGAACTCCGTTTTCCACGACGTAGCCGAGGATGGCTAGCATGGTTATGCGGTAAACGCATTTCTCCTTGTTATAAGTGAGCTTGAGGGCTTGGGCGGTTTGGATAAATTTTTGGAGGTTGACGTCGTGGTCCTGCTGGCCGTGGCCGCAGATGGTGACGTTGTCCAAATACGGAAATGTGGCCCACAGCCTGTACTGGTCCACCATTCAGTCCATCATTCTTTGGAAGACCGAGACCCCGTTTGTGACGCCGAAGGGGACCTGGAGGAAGTGGAAGAGGCAGACGGCTGCCTCAAAGGCTGTGTAGTGGCGGTCCTCTGGGCGGATTGGGAGCTGGTGGTATGCAGACTTCAGATCCACCGTGGAGAAGACTCGGTAGTGTGCGATCTGATTAACCATGTCCGCTATCCGGGGATGGGGTACGCATCGAGGTGCGTGTACCGGTTTATGGTTTGGCTGTAATCTACAACCATCCGGTTCTTTTCTCCGGTCCTGACGACCACCACCTGAGCTCTCCAGGGGCTATTACTGGCCTCGATTATCCCTTCCCGCAAGAGTCGCTGGACCTCGGACCTGATAAAAGTCCTGTCCTGGGCACTGTACCGCCTGCTCCTGGTGGCGACTGGCTTATAGTCGGCAGTGAGATTTGCGAAGAGCAGGGGAGGGTCGACCTTCAGGGTCGCGAGGCTACACACGGTGAGTGGGGGTAGGGGCCGGCTGAACTTCAGGGTTAGGCTCTTGAGGTTGCATTGGAAGTCCAGTCCCAACAGGAGAGGAGCGCAGAGATCGGGGAGTACATATAGTTTGAAGTTGGCTTACTCGGCACGCTGTCTCGCGAGGTTCGCGACAGTGTACCCCCGGATCTGTACTGAGTGTGACCCGGAAGCGAGGGAGATTGTTTGAAGTGTGGGGAGGATTTGGAGCAAGCAGCGCCTTACCGTGTCAGGGTGAATGAAGCTCGCCGTTCTCCTGGAGTCAAACAGGCAAGGCGTTTTGTGTCCATTGACCCGGACGGTCACCATGGAGTTCTGAAGGTGCTTTGGTCGTGACTGGTCAAGAGTGACCGCGCCGAGTTGCGGGTAGCCGCCGTGGTCGGAGGTGGTGGGGTGGCCCCAAGATGGCTGCCCCCGTCGGTTGCACGTGTTGAGCAGCGTTGCAGATGGCGGCCCCCATTGATCGCATGTGTCGGGCGGTGAGGAAGATGGCGTCCAAGATGGCGGTCCCCGTGAGTCGCACATGGTGTGCCGAGTTGAAGATGGCTGCCCCCACGGACAACACGAGGCAGATGATGCATCCGGCGGGGGCGGAGCCGGCAGGCACGCAGCCACACGCAGAGAGTCGGGCCTGCGATTTGGAGGATTTGGACCTGGCCAGGCAAACCTTAACAAAATGTCCTTTTCTTTCCCAGTCGCTGCAGTTCACGTTCCGGGCCGGGCAGTGTTGCCTGGGGTGCTGATGCTGGCCGCAGAAACAGCAGGGTAGCCCTGTAGCCACTTAAATTGGCCAACTCCCGATTTAAAATGGTGAACGGCAAAGGCTGATGGGAAAATCAGCCAACAAGACAGAAACCAGCAGCTGCAGGTTTGCTGTGTATTTACCTCTGCAAAGGCCAGACAACATTGATACCAATGGCCATCAGCATAACAAAGTAGCAGCCATCTGCATACTGATGAGCAATCCCTGGGAACAATAAGTAACATTTTGCACACACAAAGCAAAGCCAGACTCCTCGGCGCCAGCAGGAGCCAACACAAAGGAGGTGAACGAGCACCTCGAGACCTTTTGATCAGGGAACTGCTTCAGTATTGGAGAAAATCGAAACAAGCGATTGGGACAAAGTACAATCACTTGGGACCAGGTACAGGGTCCACCTCAAAAGGCGGGAAGCCGCTGGGGACTATAAGAGTTGAGCGCCAAGTTCAAATCGCTCTCTCTTCTTCCTGCCCGGGTCACCCAGCAACACGAACCAACATTGACTGTGACCGGTGCAGTGATCGTCGGCTGACGTAAGTCTTAATTCAACGCTCGCTATGAGATAGGCGCTCCAAGCTACCAATCCATACCAACTTCGAATCCCGCAGACTCAGAACCCGAACGAAAGGCCATTTGTTCCCCTGACCTGGTGGGCCAGTCCGAAGTTAAAGTATAGGCCTGTTAGTTATAGAAGTAGCTTAGACGTAGAATTTGTGCATGAGTAGCGATTACTGTGTATAATAAATGTGCTTTGATTTAAATCTTACTAATCGGTGTATTGGGTTATTGATCATTACTCGGACTTGAACCTCGTGGCGGTATCATAAAGATACCTGGCGACTCGAGAGCAAAGGTAATAAAACAGAGCAATTGAACCAAGGAGAAAATCAGCAACATTATTTGGTGACTCCGCCGGGAACCGATCTAGAAGTGGCAAAACCACTCTGGGAGAACCCAAGAATTTGAATTAGAGATCCAATTGGGAACAGAAAACCACAAGCGTTCAAGCAGTTCTGATCAATACTCATAATTCGGAAGTGTGTGTATGCATGCGTAACTAACAGGGCGATAAGGTAAAACTGATAGATTTTTTGTTGCGACAAAACTGTCGGAAGTTTGTATTTCGGAAAGTAGCAAAAGCCGTACCTGTATTTTCAGCACCGCCTTAATACCCCTGTCCCAAATTTGAAGAGCAGCATTCGGATATGGCAATGCAGGCAATGCAGCGCCTATTGAACCCAGAGGAATTTGTGGTCGCAGCGACTAGCAGCAGTAGAGTGGGACAATGTCCCATTTGGTAGGAAGAGATCAGGAAATATCTCAAAGGGAAAGGATGGACACTTTGGAATGAATTCTGTGACAACGAGGAATCAGGCCCCGGGAGTATAGGACATACTTGGTGGGAGAACCTGAGCGAGATCCACAGAAAGAGCTTAGGGAAAGCTCGCAAGCCGATGGCAATCGTGTCCCGCTTGGCACAATTGTGAGGCACAGAGGCGGTCGTTAGGACACTCCGGAAAGAAGTTGAGGGCATACATCGAATGAGTAAGGTCGATGTAAGCGAGGTAGAAAAGGCGAATTTGGAATTGAGAAGGAAGTTGGCAGCAAAAGATGGAGAGGTGGAGGATGCCAAAAGGGCACACCAGTCTTGTCTGGCACACTTAAGCAACTTCCAGTCTCAATATGAAAAGGCCTATCAGGACACGCAATGTGCAGTCCTGGTACGTGAAAAAACAGAAAAGCAGGCAGAAGCGTTGCAGAGACAGTGCAGCGATCTAAAGGCAGCATTAAGAGCACTCCATGCTGCCACCACAGAACAAAGACAAAGCACATTAGATCACGCAAAGTGCCAAAAGCAGATTGCAGAGCTGCAATCGCTGCTTTCAGTTCAGAAAGGCTTCCAGGAAACCTTTGGAGCAAAATTAGATCAGGAAGACGGCCCTGATTGGGAAGAATTGAATGAAACAGCGCAGAGATATGTTCAGGGAACATGTGCGCAGGGAAAGCCACAAAAGAGGAAAGCGCCCAACCCCCCACACAGCAGATAGTTCAGGCTCCAATGAACTCAGTAACCACTCACCGCACAGCCACATCGGACGATGCAGAATTTCTATACTCCACCCCCTTAACAGTGATCCAATTACGGGACGCGTGCGATAAGATCACACCGTTCCTCCCCACCTCAGACCCCTACCATTTCTTTGCCACAGTTAAGCATCAGGCGACCATGTATGGCCTGGATGAGCGAGACCGTGTAAAGCTCACAGTTTTAAGTTTAGATCCTTCAGTAGCAGCAGCCCTTCCCGACCCACAGAATGTAGGAGGAGGCACCCTTGCAGAAATGCATACCGCGATCCTGGATGCGATTGGGTATAACCGGGGTGACCCCGTAGATGGTCTCAACAAATGCAGGCAAAAGAAATCCGAGCACCCCACAGCGTTTGCTGGACGCCTGTGGGATCCACTTTGCAGCAGTTTTTGGAGTCTTAGACCGCGCCCATTTGTCCCCAGACAACATGGCCAAATGGACCCGCGCCCTTATCTCCCACGCCACAGAAACAGGACAGAAAGCTTGCATGAGTTATGATCCCTCAGAGGAGGCTCATAACGAGAAGTGGGTAGTGAAAAGATTGTCCCGCGGCTGGGAGGAATCTGTACAAATCAAACCCGCCGTCAAAAGTCCCGAGGAAAAGCAGGCCGCCGCAGATATGCAGGCAGTAAAAACCCACCAGAACCCCGCATCGGTGAATGAGGGAAAGAACAGCCCCCCACCCAAGTCACAGGAGTGTTACAACTGTGGACAGTTGGGACACTTCGCAAGAGAGTGCAATGCCCCTAGAAAGCCACAGAGAGCCCAGCAGACGCGCACTCTGAGCAAGAAGAAGACAGAGCCCATTCATAGTATTAGCTCCCGTTCGGATCAGACGGACCTGACCGGAATGTGGTTTTAGTTGACCTGCCCCACACAGCAGAACACATTCTGGGAATCGATTTCATGAATTCCCATAATCTTTCATTTGATCCAGTCAACCAGTGTGTCTGGAAGATGGCAAAATCCACAAGAGCCCCCGCAGCACTCAACATAGGAGAGTACGCGAACAGATTTAGCACAGTAGGCAAATTTTGGTTCAACCCGACCACGCTTAGTACGGACAAGCAGGTTAGAGCAGTTCTGCAAAAGAACAGGGCAGCATTCGCGACCCACAAGCACGACTGGGGACGGATGACTGGCTCCATACAAATAACAGGACCTGACCCGAGACCCCCAAAACAGTATGGATTTCCCCAAGAGGCAGAGGGAGAAATCTCCAAGGTAATAGAAAGCTTATTAGAGCAGGGCGTACTTAGATCAGTAGCCTCCACTAATAATGCCCCGATTTGGCCAGTGAGAAAGCCCGATGGATCATGGCGACTGACCATCGATTACCGGGAACTCAACAAAATCGCAGCAGCCCCCACAGTAGCAACAGGTCCCGAGACTTTCCTCAAGCAGGGACTCAATTCCCGATTCTTTACGGTTTTGGAAGTCAGCAATGGATTCTAGTCCATTCCATTGGCAAAGGCGTGCCAGTACAAATTTGCCTTCACTTTTAAAAATCAGCAGTACACGTGGACATGCCTGCCACAAGGCTTCCACAACTCCCCCTCCATTTTCCACCGACAGCTGACAAATGGTTTAGCCAAATTCTCTCACCCCGAATGTCTGGTTCAGTATGTAGACGACCTACTACTGCAGACAGACACCAAGGCAGAGTACATTGAGCTCCTGTCCGAACTCCTGGAACTCTTACACTCAATCGGTTGTAAAGTCAACACCAAAAAGGCCAGATTTTGGAAGATAAGGTGATATATTTGGGAACAATTATCACACATGGTAAACGCGAGATCGAGCATAAAAGGATTGACTCGATTGCTAAATTGCCCTTCCCCAGAACGTTTCAGTCCTCCGGTCATTTTTAGGACTGGTTGGCTACTGCCGAAACCACATTGATGGTTTCGCCAGCAAGGCAGCACCCCTCTCAGACCTCCTAAAGAAAGGAGCCACCTGGGAATGGCTTCCGCAGCATACGGATGCTGTGGACTCTTTAAAACAGGCACTCATAGCAGCCCCCGCACTACAAGTTCCAGACCCGCTTTCCCCCTATGCCATAGAGGTAGCGACCACAGACCGCACCCTTTCGGCCGTGCTCCTCCAGGAACGGCACGACCAGTTAAGACCCGTAGCTTACGCCTCCAGAATTTTAGATGCTGTGGAGCAGGGATTTTCAGCCTGTGAGAGGCACCTGCTCGCAGTATTTTGGGCAGTGCAGTATTTTTCATATATTACCGGACTGAACCCCATCACAATTCTCACCGAACACACCCCCACCCAACCTTTACTGGACGGGCGACTCAAGGATGGTACAGTAAGCCAGATTAGAGCAGCTAATTCCTTCCACCCAGATTCCTTCCACAGCCCAGCAGACATATACTCGGACAGCCTCTATGTCTGCAACAGCCTTACGGAATTCCTGCCCCTGTGGAAAGCAAGAGGATTTGTCTCCGCAGACGGGAAACCCCTCCCCTCAGCCCCATTGCTCCGTCACATTTTAGAGAGAGCCCAGAACAGAACTTTTGGGATAGTCAAGGTTCGTAGTCACCATCGTTCCTCCCCCCATGGAAATGTGAAAGCCAATGCACTGGCTAAGGCAGGTTCCAGGCATGGATATTTTTGGACACCGCCCGAAAGCGCACCAGTGAATGCAGTTCAGGTCTCACAGACAAAGATCGAGGATCGATTGGAGGCCCAGAAGCAGGACAGCAATCTCAGGGAGATTGTAAGAGGAAAATATCCAGCACCCTATGAGAGGTGCAAAAATGCACTGACTACACATGACGGTGTGGTGTTAAAAGACACCCTTTATGTGGTTCCTGAACAGGACAGGAATCAACTGATTTGTTTGTTCCATGACGGTCATGGACATCAGGGAATCGATCCCACTACAGCCCGTAGCCACCTAAAATGGCTGATTCCCGATTTATTTGGCCAAAACCCGATATAAAATGGCTAACCGAAAAGGCTGATGGGAAAAGCAGCCAACAGGGCACAAACGGACAGCTGCAGACAGAATAGCGTATTCGGCTCTGGGGAAGTCGGCCCAGATCGATACCTGCGACTATTAGCAGCACATCAACACAGACATCTGCAGTTTAATCGGCTATCCCTGGGAACAATTGCAACATATTAGCAATTGAATGCCGGGCCAGACCTCTCGGCGCCTGCAGTGGCCGAGACAAAGACAGGTGAACGACCACCCCCCGATCCAGGAATCGCCCCAGTATTGGAGCATGTTGAACCCACTGATTGGGAACATGTCCAATCACTTGGGACTCAGGGTCAAGGGCCGCCCCGAGAGGCGGGAAGCCCCTGGGCCCTATAAATTGAGGGGCCAAGTTCAGATTACCCTCTCTCCGATTGAGCCCTGTTTAGCACAGGGCTAAATCGCTGGATTTGAAAGCAGGCCAGCAGCACGGTTCGATTCCCGTAACAGCCTCCCCGAACAGGCGCCGGAATGTGGCGACTAGGGGCTTTTCACAGTAACTTCATTTGAAGCCTACTTGTGACAATAAGCGATTTTCATTTCATTCATTTTCATTTCTCCTGCTCGCCACCTTCGCAAGAACATCGACCAGAAACTGTAAGTTTGACTCCAGCGATCGCTACCCGATAGAGACTCCTAGCCATCGACCCGTATCAGCCTTTTGAATCCCGCAGGCCAGACCTGATCCGATAAGCCATTCGTTTCCCTGACCTGGTGGGCCATCCCCAAAAGTTAAGTATTGGCCAGTAGTGGTAGGTAGTGATATAGAAAGTAGGATTATTGTGTAAGTATTTATTGCTGTACATAATAAATGACTGTTGATTTCAATCTTACTAAGCGGTGTGCTGTCTTATTAATCATAACCTCGAGCTTGAACCACGTGGCGGTATCAGAAAGATACCTGGCGACTCGTGAGCAAAGGTGACATAATCAGATCTAATAAAACTAAGGCTAATAAGAGCAACAAGTCCATCTCAAGCAGCTTTGTTGGTGGCCGAATTTAAAGGATGATGTAAATCACTACATCGAGAATTGTCTTATCTGTGCCCAGAATAATCCGGACAGATATGCCAAAAAGGCTCAACTCAGCCACACCAGACCCGTTAATGGCCCCTGGACTAACCTCCAGATCGATTTTATAGGACCATTGCCCCCTTGCAGGAATGGCTATAAATATGTACTCGTGGTGATTGACACATTTACGAAATGGGTGGAAGCATTCCCAACCCGCACAAACACTGCAAAAACCACAGCCAAGATTTTGACCCACCACATCTTTACAAGATGGGGATTCCCCCGCAGCATTGAATTCGACCAAGGTTCCCATTTTACGGGACGTGTCAAAGAACAAAGAACAAAGAAATGTACAGCACAGGAATAGGCCCTTCGGCCCTCCAAGCCCGTGCCGACCATGCTGCCCGACTAAACTACAATCTTCTACACTTCCTGGGTCCGTATCCTTCTATTCCCATCCTATTCATATATTTGTCAAGATGCCCCTTAAATGTCCCTATCATCCCTGCTTCCACTACCTCCTCCGGTAGTGAGTTCCAGGCACCCACTACCCTCTGCGTAAAAAACTTGCCTCGTACATCTACTCTAAACCTTGCCCCTCTCACCTTAAACCTATGCCCCCTAGTAATTGACCCCTCTACCCTGGGGAAAAGCCTCTGACTATCCACTCTGTCTATGCCCCTCATAATTTTATATACCTCTATCAGGTCTCCCCTCAACCTCCTTCGTTCCAGTGAGAACAAACCGAGTTTATTCAATCGCTCCTCATAGCTAATGCCCTCCATACCAGGCAACATTCTAGTAAATCTCTTCTGCACCCTCTCTAAAGCCTCCACATCCTTCTGGTAGTGTGGCGACCAGAATTGAACACTATACTCCAAGTGTGGCCTAACTAAGGTTCTATACAGCTGCAACATGACTTGCCAATTCTTATACTCAATGCCCCGGCCAATGAAGGCAAGCATGCCGTATGCCTTCTTGACTACCTCCTCCACCTGTGTTGCCCCTTTCAATGACCTGTGGACCTGTACTCCTAGATCTCTTTGACTTTCAATACTCTTGAGGGTTCTACCATTCACTGTATATTCCCTACCTGCATTAGACCTTCCAAAATGCATTACCTCACATTTGTCCAGATTAAACTCCATCTGCCATCTCTCCGCCCAAGTCTCCAGACAATCTAAATCCTGCTGTATCCTCCGACAGTCCTCATCGCTATCCGCAATTCCACCAACCTTTGTGTCGTCTGCAAACTTACTAATCAGAACGTCCTCACGATATTTGGCATCACCCAAAAATTCCACATAGCATACCACCCACAGTCGAGTGGTATCGTGGAGCGCATGAATCGGGCCCAAAAATCCACCCTCAGAAAAATGGTCCAACAAAACAACACCACTTGGACTCAGTCCTCCCTTTTGTGCTGATGTTTTTGCGTAACACTATTCCACAGGTTACACCCCACACACTCTCATGACCGGACGCCCCATGAAAGGCACAGAATTTTTGTTAGGTTTAGACTTGACCAGCCCCGAGGTGACGGCCCTCACACACGAGAAAGCAGTAGAGCAATTAGTTGAAAATGTTAAAACGGCTCAGCTCGCAGCCGCAGTAAAATTGGGCACAAGGAAGAAACAGAGCAAGGCTTGTTTCGACAAGACAGTGCATGCGACTGAGTACAGTATAGGACAGCAAGTCATGCTCTCCGTATATAACACCAGCACATTCCTGTCACCAAAATACTTGGGTCCGTACTCCATTGCGGACAAAGTAAGCCCTTCCGTATATAAAATAAATTATCCCAACGGTAAGACTGCGTGTTTCTATATCAACCAGCTGAAGGCATACGGAACACAGTCTAACCACTCACACCACGTTATCCTCGACGCAGCACACCACGCCCTGCCCACAGCCAACATAACCCTACCATCCCCCAACACGTCCAGCCCAGCCACGGACTCGACCTCGACTCCACCCCCGAAATATACACTCCGCCCCGGAACGCCCACAGACTGCAGCAGCAGAGACAGCGACTGTGACTCGGACGAAAGCCACAGCACGCCTCCCTACTATCCCCATGCAACAGGACCCACACCCAGCGAATCCGACTACGATCCGAGTGATCCCTTCCTAAACAAACCCCACCACCGACCACCGAACTACCATGACGACCCCGATTCTGTCCCCACACATAAGAACATAAGAACTAGGAGCAGGAATAGGCCATCTGGCCCCTCGAGCCTGCTCCACCATTCAATGAGATCATGGCTGGTCTTTTGTGGACTCAGCTCCACTTTCCGGCCCGAACACCATAACCCTTAATCCCTTTATTCTTCAAAAAACTATCTATCTTTATCTTAAAAACATTTAATGAAGGAGCCTCTACTGCTTCACTGGGCAAGGAATTCCATAGATTCACAACCCTTTGGGTGAAGAAGTTCCTCCTAAACTCAGTCCTAAATCTACTTCCCCTTATTTTGAGGCTATGCCCCCTAGTTCTGCTTTCACCCGCCAGTGGAAACAACCTGCCCGCATCTATCCTATCTATTCCCTTCATAATCTTATATGTTTCTATAAGATCCCCCCTCATCCTTCTAAATTCCAACGAGTACAGTCCCAGTCTACTCAACCTCTCCTCGTAATCCAACCCCTTCAGCTCTGGGATTAACCTGGTGAATCTCCTCTGCACACCCACACCCTGCACACAACTAGACACCAACTATTGGCACCGAGATAACTCGTTCCGACTCGTCCGCAACGACGAGAGCGACCCCATCTCACACCTTGCAGCCCTTTCAGCCCTGATACACTCAAGAGTTTGGCACCCGGGAGAAGATGATGACCTTGAGTCTGACTCCCAAACCGAGAACCCCTTTGCGACCCTGTTCGCAACCGAGAACTGAGGTGTCCAGATGATGTTTTAAAAGGAACCGCTTGGGAGAAACGGAGTCCTTTCTGATGGAACCTGCAGCATGTTTTATGTTGTTTGTCAGTTTGTTAAATGTTGTTTGTCAGACCGAAAAAATTTTCACGGCCCCGCGCCTTTTCAGCCGAAACCTCTGAGGACTTGCCCACAGAGATTTGCTATTGACCAGATGTTAGTTCAGCAGAACTAGTTTGTCTGCAGAGACTTATTAAGGTCCCAGGCGCCAGTTCAGTGGATCTCGTCTGTCGACGGAAACCCAGACCCCCGTTCATAACTGCTCTTCTGGTTCAAGGAAGGAACCACTACGGCAGCCCCCCACGATGACTACATTTCTTGCCCCTTCTTGTCGGTTGCTCAGGCAGTGGAGAAACGGCTTGGGATCCGCCCTGCCTGGGAACTCCCCCTCTGGTCAACTACGCTCGGGTAGGAGAGACACGGCATTGGTAGCCGTCCTACCCGGGGACTCCATCCAACTCTTACCCGTCGCGGCCCATACGTACCTCATTTTGGAAATTTTAGTTTAAAAAGTTTTGTTTTGTTTCAGGTAACCCTTAGGTTGCCAACCACATGCTATTTACATCCTGAAACATTTGGATGGTAAATTGCACAGTCTTCGAGACGGCTCGCACTGGTTCATTATTTGAAAGTGTGTCTTGTCCTAAAATTCGGTTTTTGGAAAAAAGATGAGGGAGTCACACATAGTGACCAATTATAAAGGGAGTAATTGGCACTAAGAGACAGACAGACTATCGTACAAGATGTTAAACCAAGATAGTTACAGACACTATGCTTGTTTCCACAGAACTCCAGAAGCTCCAGGACCAGAGACGAGAAGAAAAGAAAAGAGAACAGCCATGAGGACTTCCTTCACATGGGTCATCATCATGATAATGGACATTTGGTTGCGAGTGAATGCGAACCCCATGACCTCAATCCCCCCAGCCGTTAATGTTTCACTTCCCACAGTACCCAGAGCCCAGTCACCACACCATCTTGGTGTGCCAGGTTTATAACCTGGTACGCCCTGTCCTAAGTAATAGAAACCTTATTGGTATTGTCGATACTCTGCTGCATCGTGCAGACTATACGTCTAAGAAATGGAGAAGGAGAGCCTACCGCACTCGAACCCCGGTATATAGGATCAGATCCCCTGTTTTCGGATACGACCAGACCCGTGACCCCCGCGATCTCACCTCACCCTGGCTTCGGGCCTGCCGCCTCGGCCTCCGTTTAGCTCCGCCCCCGCTGCTCCGACCTCCGTGCGCGCTGAGCCCGACGCCTCAGCACCAGCCGCCCGACACCCGCGCGGGGTTCCTCGCCGGTTTTCAAACCGGCCCCGCTTAACCCCCGGGACAGCCCCAAAGGCCGACAATAATCGGAAGGAGGGGGAGTGCGAAGAATCGGGGAAACCCTCAAAAGCGCCGCAAATAGTGGCCACCGGCTGGAGCTCCACTCGATGCGGCCGACCCGCTCACAAACGCCACCGGAAGTCCAGAGTGCAAGTGTAGTTAATCATAGTTTATTCTTATTCTATATTGTTCATTTAATAGCTAGTAAAAGTATTGGCGAAACAAACTCACAAGTTTATTTGTTTAGTTACTCAATGAAATTATTTGGTTTCATTGGACAACTACGAGTGTTAATCAACATCGAGTTTAAGTGCATCTTGGTATGAAGCAAATGAGTAACATATATTACAGTAAGTAGTATAACAGCCTGTACACCTTGGGCCATCTCTGGGTCCCCACTCTGGGTTCCTCCTTGGATCAGGGGAGGGCACCTGAGCACCTTCCTCCTTGGCAGGATGGGTCTTCAGGGTGTGTGGCGGCCACTTGCACATGGGCCGCCGCCTCCAGCCTGCATTAACCCTGCTGCCGCCTTCTCCGGTGTCTGGCCGCCTGAGCTGCCAGCAGTACCACAAAGGAAGCCTGTGTCAGACCAACATTACCAGACAGATTATTGTATCTGTCAGGAATTGGAGAAGGAGAGAGACCGACAATCAGTTAGGTCTTCCACCCCGGGATCCTCAAATCCCCCAAGCCTCCCCACCCTTATGTGGCCTGCCTTCTCTCAGATCCAGCGAGCCAGTTTTGCTGGAAAACTTCGCTCTGCACACTCAACCCCAGCCACAGTCCCTAGACCCCAGAGCCAAGACCCCTGCCAGGAACATTAGGGAGAAGGTGCTCAGGTACCCTCCCCTGATCCACACACTGACCCTTTGGTCGCGAGGATATCCCCAGTGCTGAAACCCAGCGCTTGAGTGTTTGATTGCTGGCTGCTGCCTCTATGGTGCTGATGCTTCTAGAGGTCAGTCAGACTGTTCAGGCTTCAAAGTTTGATTGAAATGCGATGCAATAATCATTGTCTGAGACATGGCACGTGTAACCATGAGAAGTCACACGAGAGCTGCGAAGTACTCTCATCACGGCCAATTCCTCATTAGCTTCAGCTGTGAAGCTAGAGGCTGCTCACAGTCAAAAGGAGTTAAAGTGACTTTCAGCATTGAACCTAGAGCAGGGCTCTGTCCTGGAAGTGTTTGGTGGGACAGACAGGCAGTAGCTGTAGTTGTCCCTGTTATAGGTATCCACAATATTTAAAGATGGCTTGAAGGCCTCACAGGGTTTCAGTGACCTTGAGCCATATGCCAGAAAACGGAAATGGTTGCTCATCTCCCCAGTTTCCCTCAGCGCCAGCTTCACATTTTTTAAAGGGAATACTAAATGGCACCCAATTGACTTCTCGCTGGGGGGCCGGGTAATTCCCAGGAGGCCATTGCATTTGACTTCAATCTCACGAATGCGATGGCAATGAATATAAATGATGGTTAATATACTGGCCACATTAGGGCTTGATCCAGAACTCGCCATCAGGAATGGGCCGGTTAGATAACAAAATGATTTGCGCCCAGCGCGAATCTGAATTTTGGCCTTTACTGCTATTTGACCAGAGCGCCCAGATCTGCAGCGGACACAACACAGTGGTTAAATCATGCCATTAACTCCAGAATGTTAGAACAGATTGCAGATCTCAAGGCAGCTGATTCAATGTAAGTTGGAGTCCTTATTATTTTTATATGTTATTAAGGAAAGACACAGATAGTTTTTAAAAATTCATTTATGAGATGTGGGCTTCGCCGGTTAGGCCAGCATTTATTGCCCATTCCTAGTGGCCCTTCAGAAGGTGGTGGTGAGTTCCCTTCTTGAACTACTGCAGTCCTTGAGGTGTTCCAGGATTTTCCCCCAACGACAGTGAACAAACGGCGATATATTTCCAAGTCAGGGTTGTGAGTGACTGGGAGGGGAATCTCCAGGTGGTGGGGTTCCCAGGCATGTTGTCCCCCTAGATGATAGCAATCGTTGGTTTGGAAGGTGCTGTCTAAGGAACCTTGCTTGGCGAGTTATTTTCCTTTTTTTTTAGTAATATTTTTATTGAGGTATTTGAAATTTTTTTATAACATTAACAGAAACAATAACATTCACATGGCAAAATGAACATTTCCACCCCCCCAGCCCAATCGTCACGCACCTCAACCCAACAACAACAATCCGCCCCCCCCACCCCCACCCCCCTTGGAATACTGCATCTGCTGACATATTAATTTTCCCCGAGAAAGTCGACAAACAGCTGCCACCTCCGGGAGAACCCTAACATTGACCCTCTTAAGGCGAACTTTATTTTCTCGAGACTGAGAAACCCAGCCATGTCAATAACCCAGGTCTCCACCCAACCCACCCAATGCGGGGCATGATCCGACACTGCAATAGCCAAATACGCAGTATCCACCACCTTTCGTATTAGCGCCCTGCTCAGAACAAAAAAGGCAATGCGAGAGTATACCTTGTGGACATGAGAAAAAAAGGAAACCTCCTTCGTCCTCGGCCGTGCAAACCTCCATGTGTCTATACCCTCCATCTGTTCCATAAAACCCTTCAATTCCTTTGCCGCAGCCAGCCTCCTCCCTGTCCTGGATATTGACTGGTCAAATCCGGATCAATGACTGTGTTGAAGTCCCCTCCCATGATCAGGTTATGTAACTCTAAATCTGGGATCTTACCTAACACCCGCCACATAAATTACACTTCGTCCCAATTTGGAGCATATATGTTCACAAGTACCAGCTTCCCACTCACCATTATGTACCTACCCCTCTTGTCTGACACGATTCTCCCTGCCTCGAATGTCACTCATTTGCTGATCAAGATCGCTACTCCCCTGGTCTCTGAGTCCAGTCCTGAGTGGAACACTTGGCTGACCCACCCCTTCCTCAATCTCATCTGGTTTGTAACCTTTAGGTGTGTCTCTTGTGGCATTGCCACGTCCGCCTTCAGTTCCCTCAAATGCGCGAACACGCGAACCCTCTTGACTGGTTCATTCAGCCCCCTCACATTCCATGTGATCAGCCTGGACGGAGGGCTTCCACACCCCCCCCCCTCCCCCACACTGCTGACTAGCCATCACCCTTTTTAGGCCAGCCTCGCGCCCCCCTCTTCCTCGAGTCCCACCTCGGGCTGTTGCCATTCCCGACCTCCCATTTGTCCCCTAATAACAGTTCCTCCCCTGTCAGTAAAGCAGCTTGCCCCGCCTCCCTCCCCCCCTAGCAACAACACTAAAAACCCAATCCCCCAAGTCAAGCTCCAACTTAACACCTGTCCACCCCCCACTGTGCTTCCGAGAGTCAGCTGACCCATGCTGACTTGATAGCTCCCACCCCTGGCACCAAGCAGCCTGTCTCCATTTTGTTCACTCCTCTCTCCCCCCCCCCCCCACATGAATAAACATTTTAACAGCATCACATTCCCAGTAAACAAACAACAGGAAAAAAACAGTGAAGAAATAAACACTTTAGAAAAATAGTCACCCAAAAAGCAGAACTAATCAAAGCCCATCCTCCCTCAAACAAGGTCTCCGCAAGACAAAACAACCGTTAACCATCCACACAGCCCCTTATTTCACACAGAACTACTTAAATTTTTACAATCCTACACCACAAACCGCCGCCACAGTACTTCTCCGAAGCTTAAATGTCTTTTAATTCGCCTCCAGCTTCTTTTCTTTAATAAAGTTCCATCCTTCATCTGGTGTTTCGAAGTAGAAGTCCCTTTCCTCATGTGTGTCCCACAGGCGGGCTGGGTACAGCATCCCGAACTTCAGCCTCTTCTTCAAGAGGGGCGTTTTTGCCCGATTGAACCCAGTTCAGCTCTTGGCCAAATCCGCTCCCAGGTCCTGATAAAAACGCAACTCACAGTTCTCCCACTTGCTGCTCCGTTCTTTCTTGGCCCACCGCAAAACGTGTTCCTTGTCCATAAAACAGTGAAAACGTACCACCATGGCCCTCGAGGCTCGTTCGCTCTGGGCTTCCTCTACCATTGGGCTTATGGAGTACCGGGCCGGTGAGAACGGCAGAGGTGCCATTACTAATGCCCCCAAACGTGTGCCTTTACAAGATGCCGCCTCCATCCGCTCCCACACCGACCCCTCCCCAACTACTCACTTCCTAATCATGGCTATATTCGCCGCCCACTAGTAGTTCCTAAAGTTTGGCAGTGCCAGCCCTCCCTCCCCTCGGCTCCGCTCCAGCAACACTTTCTTTACTTGCGGGGATTTACCCGCCCACACAAACCCAGATATCACCCTGTTCACCCGCTTAAAAGAGGCCTTTAAATAAAAATAGGGAGACGCTGAAAAACAAACAAAAATCTTGGGAGAACCGTCTGTACCCCCCCTCCCGCACCCCCTCCCCCCCCCCCCCCCCCCCCCCTCCCCCCCCTCCCAGCCAGTGACAACGGGAGCATGTCCCACCTCTGGAAGTCCTCCTTCATTTGTTCCCCTAATCGACCCAGATTTGATTTGTGTAGCTGCTCCCGTCTCCTTGCTACCTGAATACCCAGGTAACAAAAACTCCCTCCCACCACTTTAGACAGCAACTCCGTCAGTCTCCTCTCTTGCCCCCTCGCTTGGATCACACAAACCTCACTTTCACTCATATTCAATTTGTACCCTGAGAACCGGCCAAATTCCCCTAAGATCCGCATAATCTCCCCCATTCCCCCTAATGGGTTGGAAACATATAGGAGTAGGTCGTCTGCATATAGCGAGACCCTATATTCAACCACCCTCCCCGTCCCCACCCCCAGACTAGCCCCTTCCAGTCCTTTGACGCTCTCAGCACCATCGCCAATGGCCCTATAACCAAGGCAAACAACAGTGGGGAGAGGGGACATTCTTGCCTCGTCCCCCGGTGAAATCTAAAATGGTCCAAGCTCATCCGGATCGTAGGCACGCTCGCCATCGGTGCCTGGTACTGCCGAACCCAGTCAATGAAGCCCTACCCACAAATAATTCCATTCCACCCGGTCGAAGGCCTTCTTCGCGTTCATAGCGTCCACCACCACCGCCTCCCTCCCCTCGGCGGGCATCATGATCACATTCAGGAGCCTTCTAACATTGGCCATTAACTGCCTACCCTTAATAAACCCCGTCTGGTCTTCCCCTATCACCCCCGGAAAACAGTCCTCTATCCTTGAGGCCAGAATTTTGGCCAGCAATTTGGCATCAACAAAATGGGGCTGTTTAGCACAGGGCTAAATCGCTGGCTTTGAAAGCAGACCAAGGCAGGTCAGCAGCACGGTTCAATTCCCGTAACAGCCTCCCCGAACAGGCGCTGGAATGTGGCGACTAGGGGCTTTTCACAGTAACTTCATTTGAATCCTACTTGTGACAATAAGCGATTTTCATTTCATTTCATTAATTTAATAGGGCGATTGGTCTCTATGACCCACATTGCTCTGGATCCAACTCCCGTTTCAGGATCAGTGAAATCGAAGCCTGTGACATTGTTGGGGCAAGAACACCCCGTTCCCTTGCCTCATTAAATGCCCTCACCAGCAGAGGGCCCAGCATCCCAGAGAACCTCTTGTAAAATTCCACTGGGTAGCTGTCCGGGGCCTTTCCAGACTGCATGGCCTCCAATTCCTCTAGTATTTCTTCAATCCCGATCGGGGCTCCCAGCTCCTCCACCAACCCTTACTTCACCTTCGGAAATGTCAACGTTTCCAAGGACTGCCTCACTCCCTCCACCCCAGCCGGGGCTCCGACTCACACAACCGACTGTAAAGCTTCTTAGCACCCCATTCACCCCCGCTGGGTCCAGTACCATGTTTCCTCCTCTGTCCTTCACTCTTCCTATCTCCCTGGCCGCCTCCCTTTTCCTTAGTTGGTGTGCCAGCATCCTACTGGCCTTCTCACCATACTCACAAATCGCCCCTCTCGCCTTCTTCAACTGCCCCACCGACTTCCCTGTAGATAACAGCCCAAACTCCATCTGCAGCATCTGCTGCTCCTTCCACAACCCTGCCTGCGAGACTTCAAAATACCTTCTATCCACCTGGAGTATCTCCCTAATCAACCTATCCATCTCTGCCCGTTCCACCTTCTCCCTATGAGCCCCTATCAAAATTATCTCCCCCCTAACCACCACCTCAAGCGCTTCCCACACCGTTGCTGCTGAAACTTCCCTGTATCATTTATCACCAAATAATTCTGGATGACCTCCCCCCACCCATCCACACATCCCCTCATCTGCTAACAGTCCTACATCCAGTCTCCAATGCGTGCGCTGACTTGCCCTCCTTGCTCACTCGTAAATCCACCCAGTATGGGGCATGATCCGACACAACGATCGCCAAATACTCGTCACCCATCACCCCCGCCAGCAAAGCCTTGTTCAAAACAAAAAAATCAATCCGGGAGTACACTTTGTGAACCTGGGAGAAAAAAAAAACTCCTTCGCTCTTGGCCGTCCAAACTTCCACGGATCTACTCCCCGCATCTGTTCCATAAACCTTTTTAGTTCCATAAACCTTTTTTAGCTCCTTTGCTAAACTTCGACTGTATTAAAGTCCCCTCCCATGATCAACCTATGAGACTCCAGGTCCAGAATCTTCCCCAACACCAGCCTCATAAACTCCGCGTCATCCCAGTTTGGTGCGTAAATATTTACTAAGGCCACCAGCATCCCCTCCAACTTCCCACTTACCATAACATACCTACCCCCCGAATGCACCACTATGCTCCCTACCTCAAATGAAATCTGCTTATCAATCAAGATCGCAGCCCCCCTCGTTTTAGAATCAAGCCCCAAATGAAATACCTGCCCTACCCAACCCTTCCTCAGCCTACTCTGATCCACCACCCTCAGGTGTATCTGGTAACATTGCCACGTCCGCCTTCAACCTCTTCAAATGTGCGAACACATGAGCCCTCTTGACCGGCCCATTCAGCCCTCTTATGTTCCATGTGATCAGTCTGGTTGGAAGGCACCCCGCCCCGCTTCCGATCACCCTTCTTAGGCCAGCCTTCGGCCCGCGTCCCTCACCTCCTCAGGCCTGCCCTCGGGTGTCCACTGTCATCGACCTCCCATTTGTTTCCAAGCGCCAGTCCTTCCCCTGTCAGTAGACCAGTTCCCTCCTCCCCCTCCCCCCTCACTAAAAAAACAACAATCCCAACCTCCCCCAATAACAAACAAGTCATCTGCTCGCCCCCACTGTGCTTCCGTGAGCTAGCCTGTCCAGCTAGCCCATGGCGCCAAGCATTCTACCCCTACTGATCTCCCTACCCCCCGCTCGAACATACATATGCAAATTACAAACCCCAACAAACACAAAGAAGAAAATTCCACCCACCATCTCCTAATTAGAACAAAGTTAACCCACATACAACACTGAGCCACGGCCCAAAACTTGGTACAAAACCAATACATACAAACCCCCCCCAAAAAAAAGAAATTAAGCAGCACAAGTACAGAATTACTGTGGTGATACACCACTGTACTTCCCTAGCATTGTACATAGTTATATAATAGTTGTGTGTAACGTGGCCCTGTAATCCTGTGTATGGTACTGTGTATTGTATAGCTCTGTAGAGGTTCGGTCACCTGTATGTAACCTGACCTGGCCACGGAGAGCTCCGCCTTGGCCACTCCCCCAGGAGTTAAGTATAAGACCCAGCTTCTGAGACCGGACCCATTTTGTCTGGGGTCGTCTGTGTCGGGTAAGCTTCCTATGTAGTGTATTAAAGCCTTGGTTAAAGTCTCACATGTCTTTGTGGTTCTTGACGCTTAGTGCATCAATTTAATACACTACAGTTATAATGGAGTCTGCTCTGAAACCGACAAGCTCTCGCTCGACCCCCACGCTCCACGCGTGGATCGCCGTTTCACCTGCTGGCTCCGGTGTTTCGAGGCCTACCTGGAAGCATCCTCCGCCTTCGCCAAAACGGACGCTGACCGACTCAACCTCCTGTGCTCACGGCTCGACTACGGGCTTTTCGACCTCATCACGGGAACAACGACCTACGCCGATGCCATCGTGAAGCTCAAAAGCCGGTATACACGAACTGTTAATTCTATTTACGCCCGCCACCGCCTCGCCTCCCGGCACCAGCAGCCAGGTGAACCCCTATCCGTGTTCGTTCGGGATCTCCGTGCCCTCGCGCTCACCTGCAACGCTCCAGCAGTCTCTGCTGAGCAGAACACTGAGGCCCTGGCGCTCGATGCCTTTGTAGCCGGCATCGCTTCCGTCCCAATTTGCCAACTCCTACTGGCACAAACTACCCTGACTCTGGACACGGCAGTCACTATGGCAGAGGCCCAACAGGCAGCCTATGACAATAATGCGTCCTACACCAGCAGTAAAAATAATGCCTGGGCCCCAGTGTTACTTTTGTGGCCAGGCAAAACACCCCAGGAAACGCTGCCCTGCTAGAGATGCTACCTGGTCAGCCTGTGGCAAGAAAGGCCATTTTGCAAACGTCTGCCGCTCCACCGCTGCCTCGGGGTCCAACACCGCGGCCTGCTACTCCTGGGTGCCGCCATCCTCCGTTCCTGGCTCGATATTCGACATGTGCGACGCATGGGCACCGCCATCTTTGATTATCCCTGGCTTCCTTCACCTCCGGCCCGCCGCATGTCACTTCCGGTCCGCCGCCGATCGTCGCTTCCGGGTCCGCCCCGCCGCCGATCGTCATTTCCGGTCCTGCGCACTCGACCGAAATGCTGCAAACAACTGAGATGCAGCCAACGACAGCAACCTGGCCTCCAACAGCAGCCTACGACGCCTGGGCGCCGCCACCTTCTTCCGCAGGCCGCTCCCCGGATCCGGCACCCTTCTCCAACAGCTCCACCATTGCATCCATCGTCCTCGACCAGGACCAACCGCATCAGCTCGCCAGATCCACCATGGAGGTTCAGGTAAATTGTTTCACTGTTACCTGCCTCTTCGACAGCGGCAGCACGGAGAGCTTCCTCCACCCGGACACCGTGCGCCGCTGCTCCCTCAAGGTACTACCCGCGCGCAGGCATATTTCCATGGCCTCCAACTCCCAGTCGGCCGAGGTTTCGGGCTACTGCGTCGTCACCCTCTCAGTGACGCGGTGTTCCAGGATTTCAAATTCATGGTCCTCCCTCACCTCTGCGCCGCCGCGATCCTCGGCCTGGACTTCCAATGCCACCTGCGCAGCCTCACCTTGCATTTTAACGGCCCCCTCCCCCCCTCACGGTCTCCAACCCCCAGTTCTTCCCTGATCCCCCCCCGGGTCCCACCTGTAGTCTCTCCACGCTCAGGATCCACCCCCCCCCTTCACTGTTTGCTAATCTCACCCCCGACTGCAAGCCCATGGCTACTAAAAGTCGGCGTTACAGTTTCGGGGACCGCCAATTCATTCGAGCGGAGATTAAGCGCCTTCTCTCGGAAAAGATCATTGCTCACAGCACCAGCTCCCTATCCGCCCGGAGGACCGTAACTTCACGGCCTTCGAGGCGGACGGCCGCCTCTACCACTTCCTTAGGGTACCCTTTGGCGTCACCAATGGAGTCTCGGTCTTCCAACGGGAGATGGACCGAATGGTGGACCAGAACAGACTGCTGGCTACCTTCCCGTATCTGGACAACTTCACCATCTGCGGCCACAACCAGCAGGACCATGACATCAACCTCACTAAATTCTTCCAAACTGCCAAACGCCTCAATCTCACGTACAACGAGGCAAAATGTGTTTTCGGCACCACCCGCCTCGCCATACTCGGCTACGTGGTGGAGAACGGTGTCCTCGGCCCCGATCCCGACCGTCTTCGCCCCCTTCTTGAACTCCCCATTCCCACCTGGCCCGAAGAACTGAGGCGATGCCTTGGGTTCTTTGCCTACTATGCCCAGTGGGTGCCCGAGTACGCTGACAAGGCCCGACCCCTCCTCCATTCCCCCTCATTCCCCCTCCCGCTCGAGGCCTGCCAGGCCTTCCACCTCCTAAAAACCGCTATCGCCAAAGCCGCCATGCATGCGGTAGACGAGTCTGCACCATTCCAAGTCGAGAGCGATGCCTCCGACTTTGCCCTGGGTGCCACCCTCAACCAGGCGGGTAGGCCCATCACCTTCTTTTCCCGCACACCCCAAGGCCCCGAGATCCGCCACTCCTCTGGTGAGAAGGAGGCACAGGCCATAGTGGAAGCCGTCCGGCACTGGAGGCACTACCTGGCCGGAAAACCATTTACCCTCGTTACTGACCAACGATCAGTTGCGTTCATGTTCGACAACAAACAACGAGGTAAAATCAAAAATGATAAGATATTACGGTGGAGGACCGAACTCTCCACCTACAATTATACTATCTTATACCGGCCAGGTAAGCTCAATGATCCTCCTGATGCCCTGTCCTGTAGTCCTTGTGCCAACGCACAGGATGACCGACTGCGGGCACTACATAATGACCTCTGTGACCCGGGCGTCAGACGGTTCTACCACTACACCCGAAGCGTGGTACATTGGCGAGACCATGCAGACGCTGCGACAACGAATGAACGGACATTGCGCAACAATCACCAGGCAGGAATGTTCCCTTCCAGTCGGGGAACACTTCAGCAGTCAAGGGCATTCAGCCTCTTATCGCCGAGTAAGCGTTCTCCAAGGCGGCCTTCAGGATGCGCGACAACGCAGAATCGCCAAGCAGAAACTTATAGCCAAGTTCCGCACACATGAGTGCGGCCTCAACCGGGACCTGGGATTCATGTCACATTACATTCATCCCCCACCATCTGGCCTGCGAAATCCTACCAACTGTCCTGGCTTGACACAATTCACACCTCTTTAACCTGGGGTTACCCCATCTCTGGATCTGTAAAGATTTAATCACCTGCTAATGCTCGCATTCCAAGCATTGTCTGGCATCTTTGAATTTGTCTATATAAATGTTTCTGGAACATACCTCTTCATTCACCTGAGGAAGGAGCAGCGCTCCGAAAGCTAGTGACATCGAAACAAACCTGTTGGACTTTAACCTGAGTTCTCCCAAGATTTTTATTTGTTTTTCAGCGTCTCCCTATTTTTATTTAAAGGCCTCTTTTAAGCGGGTGAACAGGGTGATATCTGGGTTTGTGTGGGCGGGTAAATCTCCGCAAGTAAAGAAAGTGTTGCTGGAGCGGAGCCGAGGGGAGGGAGGGCTGGCACTGCCAAACTTTAGGAACTACTAGTGGGCGGCGAATATAGCCATGATTAAGAAGTGAGGAGTTGGGGAGGGGTCGGTGTGGGAGCGGATGGAGGCGGCATCTTATAAAGGCACACGTTTGGGGGCATTGGTAATGGCACCTCTGCTGTTCTCACCGGCCCGGTACTCCATAAGCCCAATGGTAGAGGAAGCCCAGAGCGAACGAGCCGTCGAGGGCCATGGTGGTACGTTTTCACTGTTTTATGGACAAGGAACACGTTTTGCGGTGGGCCATGAAAGAACGGAGCAGCAAGTGGGAGAACTGTGAGTTGCGTTTTTATCAGGACCTGGGAGCGGATTTGGCCAAGAGCTGAACTGGGTTCAATCGGGCAAAAACGCCCCTCTTGAAGAAGAGGCTGAAGTTCGGGATGCTGTACCCAGCCCGCCTGTGGGACACACATGAGGAAAGGGACTTCTACTTCGAAACACCAGATGAAGGATGGAACTTTATTAAAGAAAAGAAGCTGGAGGCGAATTAAAAGACATTTAAGCTTCGGAGAAGTACTGTGGCGGCGGTTTGTGGTGTAGGATTGTAAAAATTTAAGTAGTTCTGTGTGAAATAAGGGGCTGTGTGGATGGTTAACGGTTGTTTTGTCTTGCGGAGACCTTGTTTGAGGGAGGATGGGCTTTGATTAGTTCTGCTTTTTGGGTGACTATTTTTCTAAAGTGTTTATTTCTTCACTGTTTTTTTCCTGTTGTTTGTTTACTGGGAATGTGATGCTGTTAAAATGTTTATTCATGTGGGGGGTGGGGGAGAGAGGAGTGAACAAAATGGAGACAGGCTGCTTGGTGCCAGGGGTGGGAGCTATCAAGTCAGCATGGGTCAGCTGACTCTCGGAAGCGCAATGGGGGGTGGACAGGTGTTAAGCTGGAGCTTGACTTGGGGGATTGGGTTTTTAGTGTTGTTGCTAGGGGGGGAGGGAGGGGGGGGGGAAGCTGCTTTACTGACAGGGGAGGAACTGTTATTAGGGGACAAATGGGAGGTCGGGAATGGCAACAGCCCGAGGTGGGACTCGAGGAAGTGGGTGGCGCGAGGCTGGCCTAAAAAGGGTGATGGCTAGTCAGCAGGGGTGGGGGGTGGGGGGGGGTGGGGGGGGGGGGGTGGGGGGGGAGGAGGAAGCCCTCCGTCCAGGCTGATCACATGGAATGTGAGGGGGCTGAATAAGTGCCGCTTGATAGCACTGTTGATTCCTTCCATCACTTTGCTGATGATGGAAAGTAGACTGATAGGGCGGTAATTGGCTGGGTTGGATTTCTCCTGTTTCTTGTGTACAGGACACATCTGGGCAATTTTCCACATTGTCAGGTAGATTCCAGTAATGTAGGTGCACTGGAACAGCTTGACTAGGGGTGCGGCAAGTTCTGGAGCAGACGTCTTGAGTACTATTGCCAGGATATTGTCAGGGCCCACAGCCTTTGCAGTATCCAGTGCCTTCAGCCCTTTCTTGATATCACGTGGAGTAAATCGTACTGGCTGAAGACTGACAATTGATGAAGACTGATGCTGGAGACCTCCAGAGGATATCGAGATGGATCATCCGGAGATTGATGTGCTCCGAAGATTGTTGAGAATGCTTCAGCCTTGTCTTTTTCACATATGTGCTGGGCTCCTCCATCATTGATGTAAAAAAATTTTTTACAGTACCCAATTCATTTTTTTTCAATTAAGGGGCAATTTAGCGTGTCCAATACACCTACCTTGCACATCTTTGTGTTGTGGGGGTGAAACCCACGCAAACACAGGGAGAATGTGCAAACTCCACACGGCTGTGACCCAGAGCCGGGATCGAATCTGGGACCTCGGCGCCATGAGACTGCAGTGTTACCACTGGACCACCATGCTGCCTTCCATCAGTGATGATGGGGATATTTGTGGAGCCTCCTCCTCCAGTGAATTGTTTAATTGTCCACCATCATTCACGGCTAGATGTGGCAGGACGACAACCGTTGAATATATACTGCCAGTTTAAACACCTGGACCACAGAATCGAACAAATAGAATTTCACAAATGATGCAAATATTTAATACAACCAACTGGGTATAAATTTTAATACACTCAGTTCCAGCCATTTCAACAGTCCTCACAAAGACAGATGGCAGATGGGCAATAGACAGAATATTCCTCTTCTAAAAGACGTTTGGAGGATCAAACCCGCAGACACGTTTATAATGTTTCTTCGTTGCATAACTTTTTAATACATATTTTATTTAAAATGATGCATGCTATACTGAAAGTATTTCAGAATTTTGTCCTGAATCTTATAAATCTGTTTATGGTTAAAGCACCTATGGTTCTGTGGAACTCTGAGCTGATAACAACAGATAAGCTCCTTCCAGCAATGTGCTCAAGGATGTAATTTGATTAATTCTCACCAAAGAAAGGGATTGTACAATGAAGTTGGAGAGCAATAGTCCAATTGGTTATGAGCTTCTGTACAATAAAAATAACAATACTGCAAAACTCAGCCTGAAGTCAACACAATTCACAGGTATTGATTTTTCAAAGCATGTCTTCCCTAAGTCTAAAATACAAGTGTATTGTAAAATACTGATTGGAATTTCTATGACTTTCTTCTGACCTCATGCTATAACTTGGGGAAGCTCCATAGAAACACTATTTCTCTAGGGTGTCCACGGATGTTCAACCAAGGTTGCAACTGAAGATCAGAGAACCCCTGAAGAAATTCTACATCTAAAAGTTTATATTTTTGCCAACAAATTCTGAATTAATCATCTCAGTTTTGGCAAAGAGCTTGATCTAAAGCGGGGATGTCAAGGGGAACACTCTTGAAACCCAGACAGTGTTGTCCTATTTTCATTTATATTCCTTTCCACTGTCTTTTTCTGTTTGAATGTTGTGGACTTGAAGGTTTGGATAGTACTGTCCTTAGTGCTGTTTCCTGTGTCCTAAATCATGGCACCAAGATCAGTTAGCATCAGTAACTTCAGATAAATGCACAGCAATGGAAAAAAGGATGCAATCTTTATTTGTGATACTTGAGTTTCTTTGGTGTTGATCAATATCAGTGTTTTTCAAACTTATTTTCCCAGGACCCACTTTTACGAACTGGCCGCCCTTCTCGACCCACACCAGCCGACCTTCGCGATCCATGCAAGCCGACCTTCGTGACCCATGCCGGATGACCTACGTGACCCATGCTGGCTGACCTACGCGACACACCATTATTGCTTATCTTTAATGCACGTCTTCATGATCTCACTTGCTTTGTCATTCAATGTTACATTTCTGCTGAGGACTTCAGCTGGCGATTTAAGTTCTTGCTACATCCTTTGAAAAAAATCAAGAGATTTGTCCTCGAACTTGTCTTGCTTAGTCTTCAAATGCCTTTGACGTTTTGAGGGTTTTAGATTTTAATTTACCAGTACTTCCTTGCATATAACACACGGTGCTTTGCATCCCGATTTGCAAACTGACTTGGCAAAATGAACAATGTCATATCTTGCTTTGTTCCCGATTTCAGTTTCTTCTTAGTAGGTGATGTGTTGGGTACTCTGCTTCACAGATGAACCAACACGGTTGCGAATGGTACAACTCAGTTTTATTACTAACATTTATTTACAGTGGTAAACTGGTTACTGAGGTTCGATCATAACCCTAGAATTTGTGGACCTATTCCTAATACTATATTGGAGTGGCACTCAGCACATGGTGGATGTCTGAGTGGCTTGCTATGAGCTCTGTGCCCTGAGCTGTCTCCTGCTGGAATGCCCGGGAAGTGTCGTGTTCCCTGTTTTGTAGTGTGTATGCTCTTGCCTGTGATTGGCTGTGGTGTTGTGTGTGTGTTGATTGGTCTGTTGATCTGTCCATCAGTATGTATGTATGTTTGTACCATCATGTTTATCTGAATATCATGGCATCCCCCCTTTTTTTTTACAAGAACATGTGCCTATGTGGTTATAAATAGAGATGTACTAAGTGCAGCTGGATGTGTGTGTGTGCAATATCTACAGCATGTACATGGGGTGAAACTATATACAAGGGGCGATGTCGGGTGCGACATAGCAACGAGGTTGTACCATAAACAAAGAACAGGGAAATGTTGAACGACAAAACTAATTCCTGTAACGACAAGGAAGAACAGAAACATATTAACACAGTGGTATTATGAGTTCAATGTACAAACAGGCTCATAAGTCCAGTCTAGTAGGTGGGCGATGAATTCGGGTTGACCGCCTCAAGGGTGGGTCTGAATCCACCGGCTGAGGAATGGGCCTGGCCACAGGCGACGACGGAAGGGGCATGGTGGCAGGAAGCTCCACAAAGTCGACATCAGGAACAACAGGAGGGCGTGGTACCGGTGTAAGTTCCCGTAGCGAGCGTAGAAGTAGGCAAAGAGCCCGGCGATTGTGCCTACGAATGGATCCATCAGGCATGCGAACCAGGAACGAGCGGGGAGCCACGCATCGGAGAACTTCAGCAGGTGCTGACCAGCCACCTTCTGGTAGGTGGATGCGGACGTCGTCTCCAGGTGTCAGGGCAGGAAGATCAGTTGCCCGTGTGTCATATGCCATCTTCTGGCGAACGCACTGCTGTTGCATTCTGTGTAGTACTGGAGCATGGTTGGTTGTGGGTACCAGAATCGATGGCACAGTGGTCCTGAGGACGCGACCCATCAACAGCTGGGCTGGTGAGAGGCCAGTGGATAGGGGGCCGAGCGATAGGCCAGCAGGGCTAGGCAGAAATCCGATCCGGCAGCAGCAGCCTTGCAGAGGAGCTGCTTGGCGATGTGAACGCCCTTCTCCGCCTTTCCATTGGACTGGGGATGCAGAGAGCTGGACGTCACGTGTGTGAAGCTATACGAAGCAGCAAAGGACGACCATTCCTGGCTGGCAAAACAGGGCCCATTGTCCGACATGATAGTAATCGGAATGCCGTGGCGAGTGAAGGTGTCTTTGCAGGCCCGTATGACAGCGGACGATGTCAAATCGTGCAGGCGTCTGACCTCTGGATAGTTTGAAAAGTAATCAATGGCGATTACATAGTCCCTGCCGAGCACGTGAAAAAGGTCCACACCCACCTTCGCCCAGAGGGACGTCACCAGCTCATGGGGCTGAAGCGTCTCAAGAGGTTGCGCCGGTTGAAACCTTTGGCAGGTGGGGCAGTTGAGCACCATATTGGCAATGTCATCACTGATGCCCGGCCAGTATATCGCCTCTCGTGCCCTCCGTCTGCACTTCTTGACCCCCAGATGGCCTTCGTGTAGTTGGTCAAGGACCAGCTTGTGCATGCTGTGCGGAATCACAATCCGGTCCAGCTTTAGGAGGACACCATCAATGACGGCCAAGGCGTCTCGGACATTGTAGAACTGCGGGCACTGTCCTTTGAGCCACCCTCCCATCATGTGGCGCATCACCCGTTGTAGAAGGGGGTCAGCCGCAGTCTCTCGGCGAATACGGGCCAGACTGGAGTCGTCAGCTGGCAGATTTGCCGATGTGAAGGCCACCTGCATTTCGACCTGACAGACTAACCCCTCCGAATCGGGCGGTGTGCTCACTGCTCTAGATAGGGCATCCGCAATGATAAGGTCCATTCCCGGGGTGTAGACCAGTTGGAAGTCATACCTCCTGAGCTTAAGTAGGATGCGCTGGAGGCAAGGGGTCATCTCGTTCAGGTCCTTATGTATGATGCTGACCAGAGGGCGATGGTCAGTCTCAACGGTAAACTGGGGGAGACCATACACGTAGTCATGGAAATTGTCTATTCCGGTCAGCAAACCCAGGCACTCCTTTTCGATCTGCGCGTAGCGCTGTTCTGTGGGGGTCATGGCCCGCGAGGCATAGGCCACTGGGGCACATGACGCGGTGTCATCCCGCTGTAGGAGTACCGCCCCCATGCCGGACTGGCTGGCATCAGTTGAGATTTTAGTGTCACGAGATGTGTCGAAAAACGCCAATACCGGGGCTGTGGTGAGCTTAATTTTGAGCTCCTCCCATTCCTTCTGGTGTGTGGGCAGCCACTGGAACTCCGTGGACTTTTTGACAAGGTGGCGCAGAGCCGTCGTGTGGGAGGCAAGGTTGGGAATGAACTTCCCCAGGAAGTTGACCATGCCTAGGAAGCGTAGCGCTGCTTTCTTGTCTGCCGGCTGCGGCATGGCTGTAATGGCGCTCACCTTGTCTGCATCCGGACGGACCCCTGACCCCTGGGATATGTGGTCCCCCAGGAACTTCAGCTCGGTTTGGCCGAAAGAACACTTGGCTCGGTTGAGGCGCAGGCCGTTTTCCCGTTTGCGCGCAAAGACGCGCTGGAGACGATTGATGTGCTCCTGTGGTGTGGTGGACCAGATGATGACATCGTCCACGTAGACGCGCACCCTTTCGATGCCTTCCATCATCTGCACCATGATCCTGTGAAAGACCTTGGATGCCGAGATGATGCCAAATGGCATTCTGTTATAGCAGAACCTGCCGAAAGGGGTGTTGAAGGTGCACAGCTTTCGGCTGGACTGATCCAGTTGGATCTGCCAAAAACCCTTTGAGGCATCCAGTTTTGTGAAGATTTTAGCCCGGGCCATTTCGCTTGTGATCTCTTCCCGTTTGGGTATGGGGTAGTGTTCCCTCATTATGTTGTTGTTGAGGTCTTTTGGATCAATGCAGATCCGGAGCTCGCCGGAGGGCTTCTTAGCACACATCATGGAGCTGACCCATGGCGTGGGCTCCGTGACCCGGGACAGCACCCCTTGGTCATGGAGATCCTGCAGCTGCTGCTTGAGGCAGTCTTTGAGTGGCGCTGGGACCCTGCGAGGTGCGTGAATGACTGTGGTGGCGTCCGGTTTGAGACATATTCTGTAGGTGTAGGGCAATGTTCCCATGCCCTCGAATGCCTCCTGGTTGTGGGCGAGGAGCGATTGGAGCTGTGCCCTGAATTCTGCATCCGGGAAGTCAGATGTGCCTTCTGGAGACAGAGCGTGGACTCGTTGCACGAGGTGGAGAACCTTGCATGCCTGTGCGCTTAGCAGGGAGTCCTTTGATGACCCGACTATCTCGAATGAGAGTGTGGCCGTGTGTGTGTTCTGTGTCACCTGGAGCTGGCAGGATCCCATAGCCGGGTTAACGTTCCCATTGTAGTCGACCATCTTGCAACGGGATGGCCGAATTGGTGGTCTGACCTCCATGGCGTAGAAGGCTGACCATGCTATGAGGTTGGCGGAGGCGCCAGTGTCCAGACGGAATGTTATCGGTGATCGGTTGACCGTTAGGGTGGCACACCATTCATCACCCGGATTGACAGTGTTCACTTGCAATGGCTGGTGGGTCCTGGCTGGAGACATCCGGTTCCCATCAATGACCGCAACACGGAAGGCGTCCCAGTCATCTGTGTCACTGGTCTGGATATCGTCTGGGCACGACTCGTAGTAAGGAGGCTGAATGGGCCGCATGTCCCTGCGAGGTTGTCGGAATTGGGGAACATTGGCAGGTTGAGCTGCTCGACAGCAGGCAGCGTAGTGGCCCATCTTGTCGGTTTCTTGCCGGACATTGCCGCTTTAAATGTGCAGCTCCGCAGTTGCCGCACGTCATGACGTCATGGCGTTCGTTGCACCACCGCGCATGCGCAGTTCGGTCTTGCGTCGAGCGCGCCTGCGCATCACGTCCCACTGTGTCGACGTCTTTTTCGGCGCGCACAAACGCGGGAGGCCCCGGAAAGCGCGCAAAATGGCCGCCCTCGTCCGCGCTGCGGGCCGGGAGGAACTCGATCGCCTGGACCCGTTCGGCCTCGTAGGACGCCTGCCTCGCCGATCCGGCCGCGTAGGACCCCTGCCGCGCCGATTCGGCCGCTTGAAATTGGGAGTAGCGGCTAGTCGCGTTTTCATGCAGGACACAGGCTTCGATTGCGGAGGCTAGGGTGAGGCCTTTAATTTTTAATAGCTGCTGGCGTAGGGTGCCCGAGGTGACCCCAAAAACAATCTGGTCCCGAATAATTGAATCAGAGGTGGTGTCGTAACCGCAGGACTGCGCGAGGATACGGAGGTGTGTAAGGAAGGATTGAAAGGGCTCATCCTTACCCTGCAGGCCCTGCTGGAAGAGATACCTCTCGAAACTCTCGTTGACCTCGACGTTGAAGTGTTTGTCGAGTTTGAGAAGGACCGTCTTGTACTTGGTCTTGTCCTCACCTTCCGCGAACACCAGAGAGTTGTAGACATGGATGGCGTGTTGACCTGCCGTGGAGAGGAGGGTGGCGATCTTTCTGGTGTCCGAAGCGCTCTCCTTTTCGTTGGCTTCCAGGAAGAGCTGGAAGCGCTGTTTGAACAGCTTCCAATTGACGCCGAGGTTTCCAGCGATTTGTAGCGGCTGCGGCGTGCTGACGGTGTCCATGGCACAGGATGGCAAATTCCGGAGGATTCGTAGGTAGGTCCCACAAGTTACTCCTGGTACTATGATGTGTTGGGTACTCTGCTACACAGACGAACCAACACGGTTGCGAATGGTACAACTCAGTTTTATTACTAACATGTATTTACAGTGGTAAACTGGTTACTGAGGTTCGATCATAACTCTAGAATCTGTGGACCTATTCCTAATACTATATTGGAGTGGCACTCAGCACATGGTGGATGTCTGAGTGGCTTGCTATGAGCTCTGTGCGCTGAGCTGTCTCCTGCTGGAATGCCCGGGAAGTGTTGTGTTCCCTGTTTTGTAGTGTGTATGCTCTTGCCTGTGATTGGCTGTGGTGTTGTGTGTGTGTTGATTGGTCCATTGATCTGTCCATCAGTATGTATGTATGTTTGTACCATGATGTTTACCTGACTATCATGACAGTAGGCTGTTCACCAGAGAGTCCTGGAGCTCTGGATACATCTCACACCAACACTGTTTTGCTTGCCATGAACTCTCCTGTGAAGCTCTCTCAGCAGATTAAATTGTGAGAACCTGGCTTGCTTGTGTCTCTGGCCCTCTCTTAGAAAATAACCCATCTTCAGTTGTTCACACAGCCCTGTTGCTTGCTTGCTGGCAGCTACAAAATTGAGGATTCCCTGTTCCGTAATTTCATGCCCAGAGCACGTGACGTCAGTGTACCTGTTCTCTGCCACCGCTGCTGGCGGGAAGACCCCATTGGTTTAAAAGGAAATCTGGTCCTGGGACAGCACGCTGACATCAGGAGAAAGTGGTCTGCCCTGCTGGGCTCAGGGCTTGCCTATCTGAGGGGGCACACATGCGTGGGACAGCCGGCACTTCTTCCTGCAATCGGGAACGCCACAACCAATCGCTCCGCGACCCTCCCACCAGCGGGTCACAACCCTGAGTTTGAAAATGACTGATCTATATGACTCTTGAAGACCAAACCCTTGCACATCCTTATCTAAAGCCTTTAGTTTTTACTGGATTATTCAGAAGACAAGCGATAGACGACTGGAGGGATCAAGTTTTAGTTTTACATTTATATTAAAATCTTAAAGAATCTGAAATGTTCAACTTTACTGAAAACCTTTCATCAAGAATTGAACTTAATCTAACTCTCTGCATTCAACAATATTTCAATATCTATCCATCAATAATGAAGACAGATACATAGTTGTGGTCAAATAATTATTTTAGCTATTCTTTATATAAGTACGTGCTCTGGTTCACTACTGTGTTGCAATAGTTCCTTTATTCATTCAAAACATATTTCAAAAAGTTGCTTATTAGCTTGGCATAATCTGTAAACTTCACTGACACCAAAGAAAACCATCATAACAAGTTAGATATCTACAAATGTGCCATCCTTATAAATATTATATAAAGGATATAAATAGATAGAGATCCACAATTCTTGAATCATCTTACATTTTCAACTGAAATTTATAATAATTACCTAAAATAGCTTTGATTTATAAACTCTGATCAGTGGTTCTATCATCTTAAATATTGTACATATCAGCCAATGACGAAATCAGTCTGTGATGAATGCTGCCCTGTTTTACAAATGAGCATATTGCCAGGAATTCTGAATGGCCTACACATTGACTGTGAGACAATTTGAGGAGTGAGAGACATGGTGCTGCCAGTTCTACAGACACAAAGTGGAAATATATTGTGCAACTTTGGTCTTACCATGTTTTCTTTAGACCATAGCAGCTCACTTAAAATTTTCAAAGTTTCCCATCAGTCTTTTCAACTGTTGTTATGTCTAGTCGTACAACTATTAATCTTTATTAAAGGTGATTCGAGGACATTTTCATCTGGGTCTTCTGTCCAGAAGCAAAATTTTCATACAATTTGCCAACAAGTCATTTCATGTTCCAAAACAAATAAAGCAGCCCTGCAAGTGTAATGATAATGACTAAATAGATGGCTCAAGTTCATCCAATGGCTGTTGGTAAATTTGCTACATATGATCATATCGGCCCATGATATCAAAAGTGTCTCAGGGCCAATCCTTGGTCTATGCTGAGTTAGCTGTTGTGAGCCAGATTAACAGTGGGGCCTCTGAGCTCTTAGACTATGATAGGAGAATGATAAACCAATATTTTTACTCCTGGTTAGCCGGAGACCCATACCAGATGCTGTGTGTGTGGGAGAATGAGGCTGCCACCACAGTCAAACAGCTTGGAAACACTGGGGATTGGAAGACATTGGAAATCTGATATCAATAGTAAATAATATTGGGAGGAGTGTAAAACCGATGTTGCAGCCAGTCCCATGAGTTTTCTATCCAGTGAATTAACTAAAATGGCCCCAGTGCTGTACGCATATGATGAAGGATAAATGGATGAGTTATTAAAGACAATTAGTTTATAAAGAACTATAACCTTGCAGGGTTTAATGACTTCAAGGGAGAAGAAAGAAGGAGTAAACGGAAAAAAAACCATTGAAGAATAATACTAAGGTTCAGCCTACATAGGAATCAGGCATATTCCCATTAGAAATTCCACTATTCATTTTAATTCAATTTTTATGCAAGGCATAAATCTGAAGCTGTTTTAGTAACTGTTAGAAAGCCATGCTTTATATCGAAAATTGTTATATATTCATTGGACTAAAACCTCGAGTTGTGTTTTAAAAATGCCAAACAACAGCATATTTTGAAAAAATGATTTAAGAAGCAGCTTCTGAGATGGTTGAATATTTGCATAATTGTATCTTTCAAATTCCAAAGCCATTAAAATGGAGTCAGGATGTCTAGAAGAATCCATCAGAGACAATCACCTTCAAGCAGTGTGAGTAACCCATCTCCTGAACCATTCACAAAACATCCAGACAACTTGTGTATTCAACTGGGTGTGGGCCAAGGCATCAGATACAATCACTTTGTACAATGAAACCTGGCTGAGAAGGAACTCCTCCAGCTTCGGCATCTCGTCTTCTTCTGTACTATGGCCTGGAAATAAGAAACTACTTAAAATGTATAATGGGGTTAGGTGGCTCATCAAGTGATCTCCTTTCACCAACTGGCCAGTTACCCAACCATGTGCATAGAAAATTGATTCCAGACCCATGATTTCAACATTATTAGATACTAGAAGAAGGACCATGAGGATTCCCTCCATCCATCCTGGATCCTTGATGGATCCCTGCCTATTGTTTGACCAGCTATGCACCACGAGCAGCACCTAAAGCCCAGCCCAGCAGCTGCTACACCCACCAACATCTTGAAATTATCCCGTTGCAGAATTTATGTGTGAGCGTGCATGTGTGTGTGCTTGTGTGTGTATGCATATGTGTGTGTGTGTGTGTGCAGGTGTGAGTGTTCAAACATTTGATTATTTTTACTTAGATCAGGTGTTAAGTACAAAAGTATTATTCACTTCAAAAAATTACAAGGAAACGTGTGTGTGTGTTTTTTACAGTCATATCTTGTAAACAGTTAAACACTCACTGAGTTATTTTAAAAACACCTGTTGGGGTCAGTTGAGGAGTGAAAAGAGAGGGGAATCATTTTAGCACTTCTCACCTGACTGTAACAGTAACAACTCATTCATTGCAATTCCTAACCAACATTCTTAAACATAAATTGCATCAAACCCATATTTTGCTTAAGAGATCACTGTCAATACTTATTGGTTCGGCTGCATCTCCAGTAGGGCAGGTGTTGCCTCACTATTGCTTGGTTAACCCTGGGTTACTGCCTCTATGTCAGGTTCCAGAAAGTCTTGTGATATTGGGCTGAAAAATAGTTTGCAACATGCTTCAGAGGATATAGCATGGGCTCTTCTAATAATAATAATCTTTATTAGTGTCACAAGTAGGCTTACATTAACACTGCAATGGAGTTACTGTGAAAATCCCCGAGTCGCCACATTCCGGTGCCTGTTTGGGTACACTGAGGGAGAATTCAGAATGTCCAATTCACCTAACAGCACATCTTTCGGGTCTTGTGGGAGGAAACCGAAGCACCCGGAGGAAACCCACGCAGACACGGGGAGAACGTGCAGGCTCCGCACAGACAGTCACCCAAGCCGGGAAGCGAACCCAGGTCCCTGCCGCTGTGAAGCAACAGTGCTAACCACTGTGCTACCGTGCTGCCTTCTTTGTAATGTATTGCTGCCCCATTTTTAAAGTCGAATTTCTCAGGATATGTCCTCACCCACTTTCCCCACATCTGGTAAAATAATTCACTCATCATTCAATATTTGATTCTGCCTGCAACATTTGATTTTACACTATAACCCTTGAGTTCCACAAACAAACTTTAGATTCATGAATAGTTTGTCATATTTACAATAAGGCTAAGGAGGCATAATGGAAACAGTTCCGCAATAAAAACATGTATAAGTTCAGCTTGACATAGCCTACCAAATATCTCCTACAGTTCTTGTAACTACACTACCAAAATCATTTGTGTACACAATGAGGTCATCTAAGTACACTAAATATTTATTGAGGAAATTATTTCAGCATATGCTTCACAAGATCTCAAGCATTGTTTGAGAATGATTACCAGTAGTTGAAAGTAATTTTTAATTGAGCTGCCTCAACAGTTCCCATATGTCAGCATCCATTGGATATATCCGGTATTGAAAACTAACAGGAGCCAACAATAGCAGTAAGAAAATCATTAATTTGAAATGGATAAGAACCTTATTTATGACATGATTTAATTTTAACTAAGACAATGAGTAATGCCTACAAAGAAAGAAAATAACTTGTTTGTATATAACGTCATTCATGACCTCCCAAGCCCGAACCCTCCTGACCCAGTGAGAAGGGGGAAAAAAAGAGGAAAAATAAAAGTAAATAAATAAAGAAACAAGGAAAGAGTGAAAGGAAGGAAGGGAGGAAGGGAACCAACCATAACCCCACCCCCCAACAAAAAAAAAAAGGATACCCGAAGCTCGAGACAGACCCAGCGAGAGCAGAGGAGTGGGGGAAGGAAGAGCAACCTCAGGGTAAGGAACAGCAGCGGGGAAAGAAAGTGAGACAGACAGATGGCTGGAGGAAAGAAAAACAGCAAGGTGAAGGGACAGCGAGATGCAAGCAGCAGCAGCAGCGAGGGTAAGTGAGATACCCTCAATTACGACTCAGGAGAGGAGTTTGATAATACAAAGGCTTTAATTACCACAGAACCAGACAGCTGCCAAGAAGTGTGCTCACTGCACGCTGCCTACTGAACGTAACCTTATATACAGCTTCCTGGGGGCGGTGCTGGAGGCAGAGTCCCCCAGGGTTCCAAACCCGGTCTTAAAGGGGCCTACGCATTAAAGGTACATGTGTGTACAGAGATCATTCATCACATTCACCCTCTGTTTAAAAAAATGCATAGTCCGTCGGTGGTGAAGTGGAATTACAAGTTCAGTCTTTTGGGTGGTCTGATTGCCCGTGTCGACCTTCTCAGCTCAGGTGGTGGTGCGGCGGATATGGTCGTCCTCGGTGGTGGCATATCCGGGAGCACGGTTGTCTGAGCCTTTGCCCGCGTTGGAGCAGGGGGGTATCCGGAGTGACTAGGGTGATTGGTGCCGGCGCCGGCTGGGGGAGGGGGGTGCTATGGGGTGGGCGCTGTCGGAGTCAACAAACGGTGCGGGGAGGGGAGCGTCGGTGGAAGGGGGGGCGTCAATGGGCGTGCCAGCAGGTGCCAGGTCTCGCAGGGAAACGGTGTTCTGACTGCCGTCGGAGTGCTCGACGTAGGCATATAGAGGGTTTGCGTGTAGTAGTTGGACCCTCTCGACCAGTCGATCTGTCTTATGGCTCCTCACGTGCCTCCGGAGTAGAACTGGTCCCGGAGTCGTCAGCCAACTTGGAAGCGAGACCCCAGCGGTGGACTTCCTGGGGAAGACAAACAAACGGTTGTGAGGGGTCTCGTTCGTGGCCGTACAGAGGAGCGACCTAATGGAGTGTAGGGATCGGGTAGGACCTCCTGCCAGCGGGCGATTGGGAGACTTCTTGACCATAGGGCTAGAAGAACAGCCTTCCAAACTGTCGCGTTCTCCATCTCCACCTGCCCGTTTCCCCGCGGGTTATAGCTGGTTGTTCTGCTCGAGGCAATGCCCTTGTTGAGCAGATATCGACGCAGCTCATCGCTCATGAACGATGTACCCCGGTCACTGTGGATATAAGCAGGAAAACCAAACAGGGTGAAGATGCTGTGCAGTGCCTTGATTACAGAGGCCGAGGTCACATCGGGGCAGGGGACAGCGAAGGGGAAGCGGGAGAATTCATCGATGACAGTGAGGAAATAACTGTTGTGGTTGGTGGACGGGAGGGGCCCTTTGAAGTCCATGCTTAGTCACTCAAACGGCCCAGAGGCCTTTACCAGGCGAGCCTTGTCTGGTTGATAGAAGTGCGGTTTGCACTCCGCACAGATCTGGCAAGCCTTGGTCATGGCCTTGACCTCCTCGGTGGAGTAAGGTAGGTTGCAGGACTTGATGAAATGGGCAAGCCGGGTGACCCCCTGGTGGCAGAGGTCATCGTGGATGGCCCGCAGATGGCCTTTCTGCGCGTTGGCGCAAGTGCCGTGCGACAGGGCATCTGGGGCCTCGTTGAGATTTCCCGGACGATATATAATATCATACGTGTAGGTGGAGAGTTCGATCCTCCACCTCAGAATTTTATCATTCTTTATTTTGCCCCGTTGTGCGTTATCGAACATAAAGGTGAACGACTGCTGGTCGGTGACGAGGGCGAACCTCCTACCGGCTAGGTAGTGCCTCCAGTGCCGCACAGCCTCCACTATGGCTTGTGCCTCCTTCTCGACTGCAGAGTGGCGAATTTCCGAGGCGGTGAGGGTTCGGGGGAAGAACGCTACAGGTCTGCCCGCCTGGTTGAGGGTAGCAGCCAGGGCGACGTCTGATGCTTTCTACCTGGAAGGGAATGGTTTTGTCCACCGCGTGCATGGCGGCCTTGATGATATTGGCCTTGATACGACTGAAGGCGGACTGAGCCTCAGCCGTCAGGGGAAAAAACGTGGTCTTAATGAGTGGATGGGCTTTGTCCGCATATCTGGGGGCCCACTGGGCATAATAGTTTGAGTGTCTTGAGGCTACGGGGGAGGGGAAGTTCCTTAAGTTCCGGGCGCATGCGGTCGGGTTCTGGGCCTAGGACCCCCTTTTCCACGACGTAGCCAAGGATGGCTAGCCGGGTTGTGTGGAACACGCATTTCTCTTTGTTGTATGTCAGATTGAGGGCCCGGGCGGTCTGAAAGAACTTCCTCAGGTTTTCGTCATGGTCCTGTTGGTCATGGCCGCAGATGGTGACGTTGTCCAAGTACGGGCATGTAGCCCGTAAGCCGTACTGGTCCACCATTTGATCCATTGCCCTTTGGAAAACGGAGACTCCGTTTGTGAAACCGAAAGGGACCCTGAGGAAGTAGAAGAGCCGACCGGCTGCTTCGAAGGCCGTATAGGGGCGGTCCTCTGGGCAGATAGGGAGTTGATGATAGGCCGATTTTAGATCGACCGTGGAGAATACTCGATACTGGGCGATTTGGTTCACCATTTCTGCTATGCGGGGAAGTGGGTACGCATCAAGTTGTGTAAAGCGGTTTATGGTCCGGCTATAGTCCACCACCATACGTTGTTTTTCCCCGGAGCGGACTACCAGTACTTGTGCCCTCCAAGGACTGTTGCTAGCCTCTATGACCCTTCTTTTAGTAGCCGCTGAACCTCTGACTTGATGAAAGTCATGTCTTGGGCACTGTACCGCCGACTCCTGGTGGCGACGGGCTTACAGTCGGGGGTGAGGTTTGCAAAGAGGGGGGGATGGTGCAACTTTGAGTGTCGCCAGGCTACATACCGGTGAGCGGGGGCAGGGGTCCGCCGATCTTCATGGTCAGGCTTCGGTGGCTGCACTGAAAGTCCAGACCAAGCAGCAGGGGGGCGCAGAGGTGAGGGAGGACATAAAGTTTAAAACGGGCGTATTTGCCGCCTTGGATAGCGAGGTTCATGACACAATACCCCGTGATTTGGACCGAATGAGTTTGGGAGGCGGGATAGGTGCGCAGGGAGCAGCGTCTTACCGTGTCTGGATGGATAAAACTCGCACGTTTTGAATTTTGAAGGTGGCCGCCGCCAAGATGGCCGCCCCCATGACTCGCACGAGGCCGATGACGCGTCGGAAGTAGGCGTGTCCTGCCACCGCGCGGCCACGTTGCGGGGCCTGTGGTCCCGGGAGTTCGATTTCTGGGCCCGATGAGACTTTTGTGTCTGGCCTTTGGGCCCAGCCAGGCAGACCTTCGCGAAGTGCCCCTTCTTTCCGCATTCGCCACAGATAGCGGAGCGGGCCGGGTAACGCTGGTGTGAGTGCTGGCCTTGCCCACAGAAATAGCATTGAGGGCCCCCGTTGTGAGCGGGTCGCCGCACGGCGCAGGCCTGAAGCGTGGCCGAGTCTGGAGGGAATCGAGAGGGGTTCGCAAGGTCCGCGGAGTACGTGCGGAGAATATGGTGGGCCGCTTCCAGGGAAGAGGCGAGCTTTACCGTGCCTTGGAGGTCCTTCGCTCCGTCTTCTAGGAGCCGCTGCCGGATGTACGTGTTTCGGATACCGGACACGAAAGCATCACGAATATGTAAGTTTATGTGGACTTCTGCCATCACCTCTTTATGGTCGCAGTTCCTGGCGAGCGAGGTGAGTCTCTCCAAGTATTCATCTAGCGTTTCCCGGAGTGCTGGGGGCAGGTCGAGAGCAAATGTCTGGCGTGTACCTCGTTTACCGGCTTTACAAAGCGCTTCTGTAGGATTTCGACCGCCGTTTCGTACGTTGTAGCTTCCTCGATCACGGAGGATAGTCGGTGGCCCACCCTGGCATGCAGTAAGCCCAGCTTGCGAGGTCCGTTAACTTCAGTCTCTGAGGAATTCAGATAGGCCTCAAAGCACCGGAGCCAGTATTTTAAAATTTCAATGGCTTCCGGCGACCGAGCGTCCAAATTGAGCTTCTCCGGCTTTAGACCGCCGTCCATCATGATGTAGTCTGGTTATTAAATTGAGATACCCTCAATTACGACTCAGGAGAGGAGTTTGATAATACAAAGGCTTTAATTACCAGAGAACCAGACAGCTGCCGAGAAGTGTGCTCACTGCACGCTGCCTACTGAACGTAACCTTATATACAGCATCCTGGGGGCGGCGCCTGAGGCAGAGTCCCCCAGGGTTCCAAACCCGGTCTTAAAGGGGCCTACGCATTAAAGGTACATGTGTATACAGATATCATTCATCACAGTAAGGCGCATGAGCGGCGGACGCGCAGGCAGACGGCCCCACAAGACGAGAAGGAGGTACAGGCAAGCCTGAAAGGGAAAACGATGGAGGACTATGCAGTGGAGCGTGAGCAGGACACAGCGACCAGCATGAAGGAGGCGCTCTGGTCGGAGCTCCAAGCAATGATGAAGGAGACGACGCACAAAACGCAGCAGACCATCGAAGGCCTGGAAAGGGAAGTGAAGGAGCAGAAAAAAACAATTCTGGAGTTGGAGAGGGTCGCCTCGGACCAGAGTGACAGGGTGATAACCCTGTCAGCCAAGGTCAAAAGGTTAGTAACCGCCCAGGAGAGCCTAAGAGGGAAAGTGGAGGCCCAGGAAAATAGGTCCAGACGCAGAACATTAAAATAGTGGATCTGCCAGAGGGGATAGAGGGCAGAGACTCAACAGGCTACATCACCCATTTGATGGGCAAGCTAGTGGGAAAGGAGGTTTTCCCAAACCCACCGGAAATAGACAGGGCGCACAGGTCGCTCCGACCCAAGCCCAAAGCCGGGTGCCAGTCCAGAGCAATTATTGCGAAGCTGCACCGGTTCCAAGACCGGGAAAGAAACTGGGGGAGGAGCACACGCAACTACAATGAAAGACATGGGGACGGAAAAGGAAGGGAAAACCAGAACAAAGAGCGGAGGACAGACCGCAAACAAGGACAATGGACTCATGAACTGTGCACATGTGTGTTCTGCCTTGCGTGGGACTGTGCTGTCTTGTCTCAGAGCTTGTCTCCTCCCTCAATGCAACGGAGGGGAATGGAGCGAGGGAAATGAAGGTGCGGAAAGAAAACAGGAGGGCGAGACAAGGGCCAGTAGAAGTGTGGTGAACCACTGTATTAGGGGATGTAAGGTAGGACCTGCACTACAGGTTCGCCGGTAGCTCCTGCCGTCTGGCTCCGCCCACGGAGAACTGTATAAATATACATGACCTCCAGTGCCCTGCCATTTCGCCAGCTGCAGCAGGAGGCCACGCATCTGACTGTAATAAAGCCACAGTTGTACCCAACTTTAGTCTTTGTGCAATTGATCGTGCATCAATTTATTACAGTCAGATTTTCCACAGAATGGATATCCGAATTAAGCCCGATCGCCTGCAGATGGATCCGCACTCGCCCGACGCCAGGAAAGACTTTACTCACTGGCTAGCATGTTTTGAGGCCTACATCAAGGCTGCGGACCCCGAGCCAACGGACGCTCAGAAGATAAACGTCCTGTACTCCAGACTGAGCTCCAACGTGTTCCCGTTGATCCAAGACGCCACGAATTACACAAAAGCAATGGAACTTCTGAAGGAACACTACGCGCAGAAGGCGAACACACTCTTCGCCAGGCATGTACTCACCACCCACTCGCAACTACCTGGTGAGTCCATCGAAGACTTCTGGCGGGCCCTAATTCCACTCGTCCGGGACTGTGACTGTCAGGCCGTTATGGCTGCCGAACACGCAATTCTCCTCATGCACGATTCCTTCGTGACGGGGATTATGTCGGGCCGCATCCGAGAACGATTACTGGAAGGGGCCACGCTCGAACTGGCGGAGACGAAAACCTTGGCGCTCTCCATGACGGTCGCATCCCATAACGTACAATTGTACCCCTCCCGCCGCGCTGCCCACCCTTCTGCTCCGTCCTATCCCTCCTGGACACCGCCGATGACCTCCGCAGTCGGGGCCCTGCCTTCCCAATACGCCTACGCCACACGCCGATCCGCGCACTCCGGGGGTCCCCGCTGCTACTTCTGCGGTCAGCAGAAGCACCCCCGCCAACAATGCCCGGCCCGCACTTCAGTTTGTAAAGCCGGCAGTAAAAAGGGCCACTTCGCGGCTGCAGTCGCTGCGATCACGCCCGCTATCGCCCCCTCCCCACGCCAGACGCACAATGGGAGCCGCCATCTTCTTCTCCCGGGTCCATGTGCGACCAATGGGTGCCGTCATCTTGTCCCGACCCCGCAATGTGCGCACCATGGGCGCCGCCATCTTGTCCCGACCCCGCAATGCGCGCACCATGGGCGCCGCCATCCTGTCCCCCACAGGGTCTCCGTACATCCCGACATCGGAACCGCACACGCTTGCCACCCGAAGCATCTGATGGCTACCCGCAGCTCGCTTCGATGATGCTGGACCAATCTCGCCTGCACTACCTGGCCACCGTGTTGACGACAGTTAAAATCAACGGCCACGCGACCTCGTGCCTGCTGGACTCCGGGAGCACCGAAAGCTTCGTTCACCCAGATACGGTAAGGCGCCCCCTCATGGAACTTCCCCAAGGCCCTCAAACGCTGCCTGGGGTTCTTTTCCTACTTCACTCAGTGGGTCCCAAACTATGCGGACAAGGCCCGCCCACTCATTCAGTCCACCCAATTCCATCTCGCGGCCGAGGCACAACATGCGTTCGGCCGCATCAGAGCAGACATCGCCACGGCCGGGATGCGTGCAGTGGACGAGTCACTACCTTTCCAAGTAGAAAGCGACGCTTCAGACATCGCCCTTGCCGCCACTCTAAACCAGGCAGGCAGACCCGTGGCATTCTTTTCCCGCAGCCTTCATGCCTCTGAAATGCGACATTCATCCGTCAAAAAAGAGGCCCAAGCTATTGTTGAAGCTGTGCGGCATTGGAGGCATTACCTGGCCGGTAAGAGATTCACTCTCCTTATGGACCAACGGTCGGTAGCCTTCATGTTCAATAACACATCAAAAATGATAAAATCTTGCGGTGGAGAATCGAGCTCTCCACCTATAATTACGAGATCTTGTATCGCCCGGGTAAACTCAACGAGCCCCCAGACGCCCCCTCCCGAGGTACATGTGTCGGCGCACAAGTGGACCAACTCCGGGCCCTACACGACAGCCTTTGTCACCCAGGGGTCACTCGATTGTACCATCTGGTCAAAGCTCGCAATCTGCCCTACTCCGTCGAGGAAGTAAGGACAGTCACCAGGGACTGCCAGGTCTGTGCGGAGTGCAAGCCGCACTTCTACCGGCCAGACCGTGCGCGCCTGGTGAAGGCTTCCCGCCCCGTTGAACGCCTCAGTGTGGATTTGAAAGGGCCCCTTTCCTCCACCGACCGTAACACCTACATTCTCGGTGTGGTCGATGAGTACTCCAGATTCCCCTTCGCCATCCCATGCCCCGATATGGCGTCTGCCACCATCATCAAGGCCCTCAGCACCATCTTCGCTCTGTTCGGTTTCCCCGCCTACATCCAGAGTGACAGGTGATCCTCATTCATGAGCGATGAGCTGCGTCAGTTGCTGCTCAGCAGTGGTATAGCCTCCAGCAGGACAACCGGCTACAACCCCTGGGGAAACGGGCAAGTAGAACGGGAGAATGGGACGGTTTGGAGGGCCATCCAGCTGGACCTACGGTCCAGGAAGTTCCCAGCCTCTCGCTGGCAGGAGGTCCTCCCTGACGCTCTGCACTCCCTCCGGTCACTATTGTGCACCGCCACTAATAACACACCCCATGAACGTGTTTTTGCCTTCCCCAGGAAGTTCACATCCAGGGTGTCGCTCCCGACTTGGCTCGCTGCTCCAGGACCGGTCCTTCTCCATAGGCACGTCCGACTCCACAAGGTGGACCCCTTGGTGGACAGGGTTCACCTGCTCCATGCCAACCCTCAATATGCCTACGTTGAGTTCTCCGACGGCCGCCAAGATACTGTCTCACTTAGGGACCTGGCACCATCAAGTTCCACCCCAGCCAACCCCACACCAATGTGCCCCCCCCCCCACCTCCCACCGCGCCGCCAATATTGACCCCACCAGAGTACCCCGCCCCTCCCCTTTTCCACACAAGAGGACGAAGAGGACTTCTGCACGCTTCCGGAGTTCCCCGATGACTGGCCAGCATCAGAACCACCACCACCGCCATCGGTGCCACCTCCACCACCGCCATTACTGACTTCGCCGCCACCGTTACGCCAATCCCAACGAAGCACCAAAGCACCGGACCGGCTGAACCTTTGACGGACTCCTGACCGGCAACATGGACTTTTCTTTCCCTACCACTGTACATAATTGCACTAATTGTATATAGTTTCACGCCACCCCGACGGACTCATTTTTAACAGGGGGTGAATGTGGTGAACCACTGTAATAGGGGATGTGAGGTAGGACCTGCACTACAGGTTCGCCGGTAGCTCCTGCCGGCTGGCTCCGTACAGGGAGAACTGTATAAATATGCATGGCCTACAGTGCCCTGCCATTTCGCCAGCTGCAGCAGGAGGCCACGCAGTTGTACCCAACTTTAGTCATTGTGTAATTGATCGTGCATCAAGAAGAAAGGTTAAACAGGGCCAGAACCGGGCAAATACTGGGAGGAGGGCCACCGTACTAGCGAGGTGAGCCAGCACGGGAGGGCAGGAAGGAAGGAGGGCCGCGGCGCCCCTCTCAGGGGAGGGGGAGCACTTGGCACAAGGAGGGGAGGGCAGAAGTGGGGGGGAGAACGCGGGGGGGGGCAGATAAAGGTACAGGAGCTAGGGGGGGAGAGGAGTCTGGGGAGAACGCAGAACAAAAGAGAAGCAAAGAAAAAGGTGAGATAGTGAAGCAGTACAGACATATGCCTCGGCGGGCATGGAGCATGGCGAGGAACCAAGAGGGCGCCGCAAACAGCCACTCGAGAGGGCATCAGTGTGGAGGGAGCCCCCGGAGCACAGGGGCGCACCCGTATGGCATACACACAGCTGGTGGCTGCATTGGGTGCCTCCTGGGCAAAGGGAAACCCCTGAACGCTGGGGCCTGACCCCATGGTGAGGGCGGTGACCCTGGCCATTTTGGCCGGCTCCCTAGCAAAGTGAAACCCCGGAGTGCAGGGGCACGTCCACCAGGTAAGTATGGGTGATCCCACAGGACCGGAGGGTCAGAAACCCCTCACCGGGATTGTTAGCTGGAACGTAAGGGGACTCAACGGCCCAGTGAAAAGATCCAGAGCGTTTGCCCAGCTAAGAAGCCTAAAAGCAGACAAAATGTACCTACAAGAGACGCACCTGAGGGAGAAGGACCGACTGCTGGTAAGGAAGGGCTGGGTGGGACAGACAAACCACTCATGCTACGGGACGAGGCCTCGGGGGGGTAGCAATATTAATTAGCAAAAGGACAAGGTTTACGGGAACCAAGACAGTTACGGACCCAGGGGGAAGGTACGTCATGGTCAGCGGTGTCCTGGAAGGAGCACCTGTCATACTGGTAAATGTGTACGCTCCCAACTGGGACGACTCTGAATTCATAAAGACGACCATGGCGGAAATTCCCGACCTTGACACACACTGACTGATTATGGGGGGGCGACTTTAACCGCTTGCTGGACCCACTAAATTGACCAATCAAACCCCAGAATGGGGAAAACATCTGGCATGGCTAGGGAGCTATGGGCCCTCATGGAACAGATGGAGGCGGTGGACCCATGGAGGTTCCTGCACCCGGGAGAAAAGGAGTTCTCGTTCTTTTCACAAGTGCACAAGGTATACATCCGTATCGACTTCTTTGCAGTGGGGAAATTGGTGCTTCCAGGGATCACGGGAATGGACTACTCCAATCGTTATCTCCGACCACGCTCCACATTATATGGATGTGAGATTGGAAACAGGCTGGGCCCAGCACCCTACATGGAGGCTGGACATGGACGTCCTGGCTGACAAGGCTTTCTGCCAAAAAATATCACAGGCCATAGGCGATTACGTTAGTAACACCCAAAACGGGAAGGTCTCACCCTCCACGTTTTGGGAGGCACTGTAGGCCGTGATTAGAGGAGAGATCATAGCCTACAAGGCAAGCAGAGATAGGGAAGAGAGGGTGGCCAGGCAACAGCTTGTGGACTCCATTCTGGAAGTCGATAGAAAGTACTCCAAGGCCCCCACCATAGAGCTGCTGGCAGAGAGGAAAAAGCTGCAAATGGACTTTAACCTGCTATCCACCAGGAAAGCAGTGTACCAACTCCGTCAGACACGGGGGACCTTCTACGAACACGGAGACTAGGCTGGCCGCCTATTGGCTCACCAGCTGAGAAAGCAGGTAGCCACAAGGGAAATAGCGCAGGTAAAGGATAGCACAGGCAGACTGGTAACAGAACCAAAGGAGGTCAATCACGCATTCGAGACCTTCTATCGGATACTGTACACCTCTGAGCCCCCTGCTGGGGATGTGGGAATGAAACAGTTCCTATACGGACTGGAATTACCAGTTGTGGGGGAAGACAGATGGGCGGAGCTGGAAGCACCAATAGACCTGGGAGAAATCATGGAGAGCATCAGCTCCATGCAGGCAGGGAAGGCACCGGGACCCGATGGGTTCCCGGCAGACTTCTACAAAAATTTTGCACCAGTCCTGGCCCCACACCTAAGGGACATGTTCGCGGACTCACTGGCAAGGGGCACCCTGCCCCCAATGCTAGCGCAGGCCACAATTTCACTGATACCCCAAAAAGATAAAGACCTGACGGAATGCGGATCATACAGACCCATTTCACTGCTGAACATGGATGCAAAAATACTCGCAAATGTCCCGGCCAAAAGGTGGCGGGCTGCGTACCAGAGGTGGTCACAGAGGACCAAACCGGCTTTGTCAAGGGTAGGCAGCTCACAGCGAACATCAGGCGGCTGCTGAACGTAATAATGACCCCCTCTGGGGAGAGAACACCAGAGGTGTAAGAGGGACTGGGAAAAAACAGTCAGTGCAGGGATCCCCTGCGGTTGTACCCCTGAGAAACAAGTATACCGCTTTGGATACTTGTGGGGGGGGGGGACTTACCAGGGGTAAGCCATGGGGTACGGGCCTCTGGCACGGAGTCTGTCCCTGTTGCTCAGAAGGGAAGGGGGGAGAGGAGCAGAGCATTAGTAATTGGGGACTCTATAGTCAGGGGCACAGATAGGAGATTTTGTGGGAGCGTGAGAGACTCACGTTTGGTATGTTGCCTCCCAGGTGCAAGGGTACGTGATGTCTCGGATCGTGTTTTCCGGGTCCTTAGGGGGGAGGGGGAGCAGCCCCAAGTCGTGGTCCACATTGGCACCAACGACATAGGTAGGAAAGGGGACAAGGATGTCAGGCAGGCTTTCAGGGAGCTAGGATGGAAGCTCAGAACTAGAACAAACAGAGTTGTTATCTCTGGGTTGTTGCCCGTGCCACGTGATAGTGAGATGAGGAATAAGGAGAGAGAGCATTTAAACACGTGGCTACAGGGGTGGTGCAGGCGGGAGGGATTCAGATTTTTGGATAACTGGGGCTCTTTCTGGGGAAGGTGGGACCTCTACAGACAGGATGGTCTACATCTGAACCTGAGGGGCACAAATATCCTGGGGGGGAGATTTGTTAGTGCTCTTTGGGGGGGTTTAAACTAATGCAGCAGGGGCATGGGAACCTGGATTGTAGTTTTAGGGTAAGGGAGAATGAGAGTACAGAGGTCAGGAGCACAGATTTGACGTCGCAGGAGGGGGCCAGTGTTCAGGTAGGTGGTTTGAAGTGTGTCTACTTCAATGCCAGGAGTATACGAAACAAGGTAGGGGAACTGGCAGCGTGGGTTGGTACCTGGGACTTCGATGTTGTGGCCATTTCGGAGACATGGATAGAGCAGGGACAGGAATGGATGTTGCAGGTTCCGGGGTTTAGGTGTTTTAGTAAGCTCAGAGAAGGAGGCAAAAGAGGGGGAGGTGTGGCGCTGCTAGTCAAGAGCAGTATTACGGTGGCGGAGAGGATGCTAGATGGGGACTCTTCTGCCGAGGTAGTATGGGCTGAAGTTAGAAACAGGAAAGGAGAGGTCACCCTGTTGGGAGTTTTTTATAGGCCTCCTAATAGTTCTAGGGATGTAGAGGAAAGGATGGCGAAGATGATTCTGGATATGAGCGAAAGTAACAGGGTAGTTATTATGGGAGATTTTAACTTTCCAAATATTGACTGGAAAAGATATAGTTCGAGTACAATAGATGGGTCGTTTTTTGTACAGTGTGTGCAGGAGGGTTTCCTGAAACAATATGTTGACAGGCCAACAAGAGGCGAGGCCACGTTGGATTTGGTTTTGGGTAATGAACCAGGCCAGGTGTTGGATTTGGAGGTAGGAGAGCACTTTGGGGACAGTGACCACAATTCGGTGACGTTTACGTTAATGATGGAAAGGGATAAGTATACACCGCAGGGCAAGAGTTATAGCTGGGGGAAGGGCAATTATGATGCCATTAGACGTGACTTGGGGGGATAAGGTGGAGAAGTAGGCTGCAAGTGTTGGGCACACTGGATAAGTGGGGCTTGTTCAAGGATCAGCTACTGCGTGTTCTTGATAAGTATGTACCGGTCAGACAGGGAGGAAGGCGTCGAGCGAGGGAACCGTGGTTTACCAAGGAAGTGGAATCTCTTGTTAAGAGGAAGAAGGAGGCCTATGTGAAGATGAAGTGTGAAGTTTCGGTTGGGGCGATGGATAGTTACAAGGTAGCGAGGAAGGATCTAAAGAGAGAGCTAAGACGAGCAAGGAGGGGACATGAGAAGTATTTGGCAGGAAGGATCAAGGAAAACCCAAAAGCTTTCTATAGGTATGTCAGGAATAAGCGAATGACTAGGGAAAGAGTAGGACCAGTCAAGGACAGGGATGGGAAATTGTGTGTGGAGTCTGAAGAGATAGGCGAGATACTAAATGAATATTTTTCGTCAGTATTCACTCAGGAAAAAGATAATGTTGTGGAGGAGAATGCTGAGCCCCAGGCTAATAGAATAGATGGCATTGAGGTACGTAGGGAAGAGGTGTTGGCAATTCTGGACAGGCTGAAAATAGATAAGTCCCCGGGACCTGATGGGATTTATCCTAGGATTCTATGGGAGGCCAGGGAAGAGATTGCTGGACCTTTGGCTTTGATTTTTATGTCATCATTGGCTACAGGAATAGTGCCAGAGGACTGGAGGACAGCAAATGTGGTCCCTTTGTTCAAAAAGGGGAGCAGAGACAACCCCGGCAACTATAGGCCGGTGAGCCTCACGTCTGTAGTGGGTAAAGTCTTGGAGGGGATTATAAGAGACAAGATTTATAATCATCTAGATAGGAATAATATGATCAGGGATAGTCAGCATGGCTTTGTGAAGGGTAGGTCATGCCTCACAAACCTTATTGAGTTCTTTGAGAAGGTGACTGAACAGGTAGACGAGGGTAGAGCAGTTGATGTGGTGTATATGGATTTCAGCAAAGCGTTTGATAAGGTTCCCCACGGTAGGCTATTGCAAAAAATACGGAGGCTGGGGATTGAGGGTGATTTAGAGATGTGGATCAGAAATTGGCTAGCTGAAAGAAGACAGAGGGTGGTGGTTGATGGGAAATGTTCAGAATGGAGTACAGTCACAAGTGGAGTACCACAAGGATCTGTTCTGGGGCCGTTGCTGTTTGTCATTTTTATCAATGACCTATAGGAGGGCGTAGAAGGGTGGGTGAGTAAATTTGCAGACGATACTAAAGTCGGTGGTGTTGTCGATAGTGTGGAAGGATGTAGCAGATTACAGAGGGATATAGATAAGCTGCAGAGCTGGGCCGAGAGGTGGCAAATGGAGTTTAATGTAGAGAAGTGTGAGGTGATTCACTTTGGAAGGAATAACAGGAATGCGGAATATTTGGCTAATGGTAAAGTTCTTGAAAGTGTGGATGAGCAGAGGGATCTAGGTGTCCATGTACATAGATCCCTGAAAGTTGCCACCCAGGTTGATAGGGTTGTGAAGAAGGCCTATGGAGTGTTGGCCTTTATTGGTAGAGGGATTGAGTTCCGGAGTCGGGAGGTCATGTTGCAGCTGTACAGAACTCTGGTACGGCCGCATTTGGAGTATTGCGTACAGTTCTGGTCACCGCATTATAGGAAGGACGTGGAGGCTTTGGAGCGGGTGCAGAGGAGATTTACCAGGATGTTGCCTGGTATGGAGGGAAAATCTTATGAGGAAAGGCTGATGGACTTGAGGTTGTTTTCGTTGGAGAGAAGAAGGTTAAGAGGAGACTTAATAGAGGCATACAAAATGATCAGGGGGTTGGATAGGGTGGACAGTGAGAGCCTTCTCCCGCGGATGGATATGGCTGGCACGAGGGGACATAACTTTAAACTGAGGGGTAATAGATATAGGACAGAGGTCAGAGGTAGGTTCTTTACGCAAAGAGTAGTGAGGCCGTGGAATGCCCTACCTGCTACAGTGGTGAACTCGCCAACATTGAGGGCATTTAAAAGTTTATTGGATAAACATATGGATGATAATGGCATAGTGTAGGTTGGATGGCTTTTGTTTCGGTGCAACATCGTGGGCCGAAGGGCCTGTACTGCGCTGTATTGTTCTATGTTCTATGTTCTATGTTCTAGGTGATCATCTCCCTGGACGCAGAAAAGGCCTTCGACAGAGTCGAATGGAAATACCTCCTCGAGGTACTGGAACGGTTTGGGTAGGAGCGGGGTTCACCGCCTGGGTGAGGCTCTTGTACAACGCTCCCAAAGCGAGCATCCGAACTAACACCGCCAGCTCTAAATACTTCCAGCTGCAGAGAGGAACAAGACAGGGCTGCCCCTTGTCACCACTCTTGTTCGCGCTAGCGATCGAACCCCTGGCGATAGCCCTGTGGGACGCAAAAAGCTGGAAGGGAATCCGGAGAGGAGACAGAGAGCACAGAGTCTCACTCTATGCAGATGACCTGCTCCTCTATGTCTCAAAGCCACAGGACGGACTGAAGGCAATATTGCAAAGACTGAATGAGTTTGGAACCTTCTCGGGCTACAAACTTAACCTGGGCAAAAGTGAGGCATTCCCAGTGAACCCAAAAGGGGGAGGGACAGAGCTGAAGGGGCTCCCGTTCAAAACGGCCCAGAACAGATTCCGTTACCTGGGGATCCAAATAGCCAGAGACTGGACACAGATCCACAAGTGGAACCTGACCAGCCTGGTGCAGGAAGTAAGAAAAGACCTTCAAAGGTGGGGCTCACTCCCACTCTCCCTGGCGGGGAGAGTGCAGACGATCAAGATGAACGTACTGCCAAGGTTCCTCTTCCTGTTTAGATCCATCCTGACCTTCATCCCCAAGGCCTTTTTCCAAAACACAGACAGGCTAATCATGGCGTTTGTGTGGGGGGGGGGGGGGTAAGAACCCGAGAATTCCCAAGCCGACACTGCAAAGAGGGAAAGTCAGAGGGGGCCTGGCTCTGCCGAACCTACAATACTACCACTGGGCAGCAACGGCAGAAAGAGTGAGGGGATGGGTACAAGAACCCGACACAGATTGGGTACAAATGGAGGAGGCATCTTGTAAAGGAATGACCCTCCGGGCTCTGGCCACAGCAGCACTCCCATCCCCCTCAACAAGGTACACAACGAGCCCAGTGGTAGCGGCCACGCTGGGAACGTGGACCCAGTTGAGACAACACTTCGGGATAACCAAAATGTCCCTTATGGCCCCCATCTGCGGCAATCACAGATTCCCCCCAGCCATGCTAGATACCACCTTCAAAAGATGGAGGCGGGACGGAGGCACACTGACTTCTACGTAGGGCACAGACTGGCGACACTGGGCAAACTGACGGGGAAGTGGAAACTAGCAAGAGGACAGGAATTGAGACACCTCCAAATAAAGCACTTCCTCCGCAAAGAGACAGTGGGGTACCCCGGGGCCGCAGAAAGCACACTACTAGAGGACCTAATAGGCACAAGCAGCGAGAAGGGGGGGGCTATGTGGGAGAATATACGGACAGCTACTGGACAGAGCTCGAACACTGGACAGGACCAGACAAAAATGGGAGGATGAACTGGGGACAGAGGTAGGATGGGGACTCTTGAGCGAAGCACTGAGCAGGGTGAGCTCCACCTCCTCCTGCGCAAGGCTAAGCCTAATGCAGCTGAAAGTGGTGCACAGAGCGCACCTGACCAGAACCCGAATAAGCAGCTTCTTCCTGGAGGTGGAGGACAAATGTGAGCGGTGCCAGAGGGGCCCGGCCAACCACACCCACATGTTTTGGGCTTGCCCCAAACTTGCTGGGTTCTGGACAGCCTTCTCTGAGGCAATATCCAAGGTTGTGGGAGTGAGGGTGAAGCCATGCCCAATAGTGGCAATCTTCGGGGTATCGGAGCAGCCAGAGCTACACATGGGGAAGGGGGCCAACGCCCTCACTTTCACTTCCCTAATCGCACGTCGGAGAATCCTGCTCGGCTGGCAATCGGCAGCACCACCCACAGCTGCAGACGGTCTCGCTGACCTCTCGGAATTTCTCCACCTGGAGAAGATTAAGTACGCCACCCGAGGGTCAGAGGAAGGCTTCCTGGATACTTGGGGGCAGTTCATCGGTCTGTTCAAAATCCTGTTCGAGGCCAGCAACGAGGAGTAAGCCAGGAAGAAAAAAAGATGAAGAACCAAAGGACTGCGCAACCTGGGGGGATGGGGAAATCACAAGAGATGAGGAAGGGTGCTGAAACCAATGGGGGGGGGGGGGGGGGGAGGGGGGAGGGGGGATATCATAGACCAATCCAGAGGGCAGCAAAATGTACGTACAGTTAGTCAAATGAAGGACAAAACAAACCTCTCTGTAAAATAAAGCAAATTAGTGCGGGGAAGAAAAATGTAATGCATATAAGTAACAACTGTTTATAAATATGAGAAAAGCCAATAAAAAGATTTTTTTAAAAAAATTCATGACCTCCCAACATCCCACAGTGTTTTACAATCAATGAAGTACTTCTGAAGTATATTTACTGTTCGAATATAGGAACTGCAGTTGCCAATTGATGCACAGCAAGGTCCCACATTCAACAATATGATAATGACCAGACCATCTGTTTTTAGGCATTGGTTTAGGGATAAGTAGTGGCCAAGACACTGAAGAGAACTCTCCTGTCCTTGTTCAAAATAGTACCACGGGATCTTTTATGTCCACCAGATACGGTTGAACATTTCATCCAAGAGACTGGGCCCCTACCCCCAACAGTGCAGCACTGCTTAACGCTGCACTAGAGTGACAGCCTGGATTTTGTCTTCAAGCCCTGGAAGGGACTCAAACCCAACCTGCTGACTCAGAAACAAGGATGTTAGTATTGAACCAAGGCTGAAGCTAAGAACGTTTGTTCCTTCAAAATCTTGTTTGCATTACCTATTGGACAACAGGGGCGAAATTCTCCTACCCGCCCCGCCACATTTCTGCCCCGACTGGCCGGCGGGAGTCTCCGTAACACCGGCCGGTCAATGGGGTTTCCCATTGTGGGGCAGCCCCACACCGTCGGGAAACCCCCGGGCGCCGGCAAAACGGAGACTCCCGCCGGCGGAGAATGACGCCCCAGGTGAGGACATAATTGAATGTGAAGTCACTTAATGTCGAACAGTCTGCCTACACTCAATGTCTAGGCTTACATGCAATGAATGGCTACTTGGCCAAGCTACAGAAGCATGTCTTTGGTCTATTGAACCGTGCCCCGACAAGGAATCAATGCTGTCAGAAGAGGAGGCAGAGAAAAAGAAAGAAAAAAATAGGAGAAATATCCAAGCTATCAGATTCCTGTTACTGGAAACTAAATTCTCTGATACTTTGGCCTGCATTCAAGTTTTTCTGAAAGAAAGGTGTGTTTCAAAAATATGTTCCCTTGGGAACGTCTCAAACACAAGAAGACATTTCTAGTAGAGCATTAAAAAAAATAACCCTACCTGGAAAAATCGAGTGACTCCTGCTTACAGACTGTTGTATCAGCCAAAAGCTAAGCTTTTCCCATTTGGCATTTTCAGACTCTGTTAAGGTTCTGAATTTGGAGAGGTTTCGGCCCAGGTTTTTTGTTGAGTGTTTGTTTAATTCCCTGATATTGGGTGGGAATCGCCGGGGGCTGGCGTGAATCCCCCCCCCCGCCCCACCCCACCGGTTGCCGAATTCTCTGGCACCGGATATTCGGCGGGGGCGGGAATCGCGCCGCGCCGGTCGGCCCCCCCCCCCCCCCCGGCGATTCTCTGGCCCGCGTTGGGCTGAAGTCCCACTGCTGTCATGCCAGACCCGCAGGCGAGAATCAAACCACCTCTCTTACCGGAGGGATTAGGTGGCGCGGGCGGGCTCTGGGGTCCTGGGGGGGGGATGCGGGGCAATCTGGCCTCGGGGGGTGTCCCTACGGTGGCCTAGCCCGCGATTGGGGCCCACCGATCCGCGGGCGGGCCGGTGCGGTGGGGGCACTCTTTTCACTCCACCTTGGCCACAGCCTTCATCATGGCCGACACGTAAGAGACACCCCACCCCATGCACATGCGCGGGGATGACGCCAGCAGCCGCTGATGCTCCCGCGCATGTGCGGACTTCCGCCGGCCGGCGAAGTCCTTTTGGCCCCGGCTGGCGTGGGGCCAAATGTCTTTCCCGCTGGCTGGCGGCGCGCCAACCACTCCAGCGTGGGGCTGGTCCCTAAAGCTGAGGGCTTGGCCCCTAAAGGTGCAGAGAAATCCACGCCTTTGGGGCGGCCTGACGCCGGAGTGGTTCCCGCCACTCCATCCCGCCGGGACCCCGCACTCCGCTGGGTAGGGGAGAATCCCGGCCATTATATGCCACTGGGGTAAATCCACACAAAATTCCATCCCTCTATGTTAAATGCATGGATGAAGGTTTTGTATCTTATTAGTCTTGCATTTGGGTAGCATTTAACACAAAATCAAAATTCTGTTTGCATCCACCTGTGGCAGCTAGTGAAAAATCTGTAGCAGTCCAACTCCAACATCATTGCAATCATGCAGGACAGACTTCGTCAAATGCAGCAAGTATCTTCCATTGTGAATACTGCCTGGATCCTCTTAAATAGAGATCTTTCATTGTTTGTTTAAGAGTGTTATTCCGACCACCCTCTGTAGCGCACAAAGGCTCACGAGAGACGAATAGAGATGAAGTCGATGAGGCTTTATTAAGCGTGACTTGTTCCCCGCAGTTCAGTAACAGACTGGCCTGCGGGGGAGAACTCCTGGTTCTTATACTCCGCCTTCAGGGCGGAGCTAGAGGTCAACAGCCAACCAGGACCCAGGATCTGTCAGCCAATGACATCACGGCTTCACAGTCCCACATGACCCCTAATGCATACTACCACATTCACCCCTTGTTAAAAATGAACCCGGCGGGGTGGTGCTTCGCATGGTGGTAGGGGTTTACAAGGCTGGTCCTGGGAGGAAAACTTTTGCATGTCATCACAGTATGTACAGGGTTTTTTTTTTTGTTTTGCACTATTTACAGTAGTCGTAAGGGGGAAAAGAAAAAAAGTTCTCGTTAAAGTCCACAACATAGTAGTGTTACATCGATGCTACGAGTCGGTCGGGTGATCTGGTCGTCCTTGTCGATCGCCTCGGCCCCGGTGGTGGTGCTTGTTCCCGTGTTGTCGTCTCCGGGAGCCTTACGGTTTCTGCTTCAGCTTCACTTCTGGTCGGACCTGGGAGGAGGACCGATCCTCCCGGGAAGGGGGCAGTAGCGGGGTGCGCCCGTGGCAGGGAGGGGGTGATTGGTGTCGGGGGGGTGTGCATGTTGCCGGCGGGGGCCAGATCTCGCAGGGAGACCGTGTCCTGTCGGCCGTCGGCCACGTAAGCGTACTGCGGGTTCGCGTGGAGGAGGTGAACCCTCTCGACCAACGGGTCCAACTTGTGCGCCCGCACATGTTTTCGGAGCAAGATGGGTACTGGGACCGCCAGCCAGGTCGGCAGCGACGTTCCAGAGGAGGACTTCCTGGGGAAGACAAGGAGGCGCTCATGAGGCGTTTGGTTAGTGCTAGTACACAGTAGCGACCGGATGGAGTGGAGAGCGTCCGGGAGGACCTCCTGCCACCGTGAAACTGGGAGGTCCCTGGACCGTAGGGCCAGTAGGACGGTCTTCCAGATCATGCCGTTCTCCCTCTCTACTTGCCCGTTCCCCCGGGGGTTGTAGCTGGTCGTCCTGCTCGAGGCTATACCGTTGCTGAGCAGGAACTGGTGCAGCTCGTCACTCATGAAGGAGGACCCCCTGTCGCTGTGGACGTATGCGGGGCAACCGAACAGTGTGAATATGGTGTTAAGGGCTTTAATGACTGGGGCCGCTGTCATGTCAGGGCAGGGGATGGCGAAGGGGAAACGGGAGTACTCGTCCACCACATTCAGGAAGTATGTGTTGCGGTCGGTGGAGGGGAGGGGCCCTTTGAAATCCAGACTAAGGCGTTCAAAGGGACGGGAAGCCTTGATCAGGTGCGCACCATCCGGCCTGAAAAAGTGCGGTTTGCACTCTGCGCAGATGTGGCAGTTCCTTGTGACTGTACGGACCTCCTCCACAGAGTAGGGGAGGTTGCGGGACTTTATAAAGTGGAAGAACCGAGTGACCCCCGGGTGGCAGAGGTCCTCGTGGAGGGTTTGGAGGCGGTTAATTTGTGCGTTGGCACATGTGCTGCGGGATAGGGCATCGGACGGCTCGTTCAGCTTTCCGGGACGGTACAGGATCTCATAGTTGAAGGTGGAGAGCTCGATCCTCCACCTTAAGATCTTGTCGCTTTTAATTTTGCCCCGCTGTGCATTATCGAACATGAAGGCTACCGACTGTTGGTCCGTGAGGAGAGTGAATCTCCTGCCGGCCAGGTAATGCCTCCAATGTCGCACAGCTTCCACTATGGCTTGGGCTTCCTTTTCCACTGAGGAGTGGCGGATTTCTGAGGCGTGGAGGGTCCGGGAGAAAAAGGCCACGGGTCTGCCCGCTTGGTTAAGGGTGGCCGCTAGAGCTACATCGGAGGCGTCGCTCTCGACCTGGAAGGGGAGGGACTCGTCGATGGCGCGCATCGTGGCCTCTGCGATATCCGCTTTGATGCGGCTGAAGGCCTGGCAAGCCTCTGTCGACAGAGGGAAGGTCGTGGTCTGTATTAGGGGGCGGGCCTTGTCTGCGTACTGGGGGACCCACTGGGCGTAATATGAAAAGAACCCCAGGCAGCGTTTTAGGGCTTTTGAGCAGTGAGGGAGGGGAAATTCCATGAGGGGGCGCATGCGTTCGGGGTTGGGGCCTATTATCCCATTGCGCACTACATATCCCAAGATGGCTAGCCGGTGCTAAAAACGCACTTGTCCTCGTTGTATGTGAGGTTCAAGGCTTTAGCGGTCTGGAGGAATTTTTGGAGGTTGGCGTCGTGGTCCTGCTGATCGTGGCCGCAGATGGTTACGTTGTCGAGATACGGGAACGTGGCCTGCAACCCGTGTTGATCAACCATTCGGTCCATCTCTCGTTGGAAGACCGAGACCCCGTTTGTGACGCCAAATGGGACCCTTAGGAAGTGGTATAATCGCCCGTCTGCCTCGAAGGCTGTGTACTTGCGGTCACTTGGGCGGATGGGGAGCTGATGGTAGGCGGACTTGAGGTCCACGGTGGAGAAGACCTTATATTGGGCAATCCGATTGACCATGTCGGATATGCGGGGGAGAGGGTACGCATCTAGTTGTGTGTACCTGTTGATGGTCTGGCTATAGTCTATGACCATCCTTTGCTTCTCCCCTGTCTTTACTACTACCACCTGTGCTCTCCAGGGACTATTGCTGGCCTGGATTATGCCTTCCTTCAGTAGCCGCTGGACTTCGGACTGAATGAATGTCCGGGCGCTGTACCGTCTGCTCCTAGTGGCGACGGGTTTGCAATCCGGGGTGAGGTTTGCAAACAAGGATGGGGGCTCAACCTTGAGGGTTGCGAGGCCGCAGATAGTGAGTGGGGGTATTGGGCCGCCGAATTGGAAGGTTAGGCTCTGCAGATTGCACTGGAAGTCTAATCCCAGTAATGTGGGCGCGCAGAGTTGGGGAAGGACGTAGAGCCTGTAGTTTTTAAACTCCCTCCCTTGCACCGTTAGGGTCACTATGCAGAAGCCTTTAATCTGTACGGAGTGGGATCCTGCAGCTAGGGAAATCTTTTGCGCACTGGGACGGATGGTCAAAAAACAGTGTCTTACCGTGTCGGGGTGGATGAAGCTTTCTGTGCTCCCGGAGTCGACCAGGCATGGTGTCTCGTGGCCGTTTATCAGCACCGTTGTTGTCGTCGTCTGGAGCGTCCGGGGCCGTGCTTGGTCCAGTGTCATTGAGGCCAGACGTGATCGTAGTGCTTGAGCATCTTCCTCGAACCCCGTGGAGCCGTCGACACTGGGGTCCGTTGTTGCCGCCCAAGGTGGCGGCGGGGGTGAACAAAATGGCCACCCCCATGCATCGCACATGGCTGGGGGGTCACAAGATGACGGCGGGGGTGGACAAAATGGCCGCCCCCATGCGTCGCACAGGGCTGGGGGGTCCCAAGATGGCGGCGCCCCTCCTCCCCTCGTGGTGGCCGGGACCCAAAATGGCGGCGCCTGCGGGTCGCACATGGGGCGCTGGGGGGGTTGGGGAGCGTTTGAAACGCGCAGGACTCCTTGTTCTCCGGGGACAGCGGTGGCCGGGACCCAAAATTGCTGCGCCTGCGGGTCGTACATAGGGCGCTGGGGGGGTTGGGGAGCGTTAGAAACGCGCAGGACTGCTTCTTGTCCTGGGACAGCGGCGACCTCCCGGGACCGGCACACAGCCGCGAAATGGCCCTTTTTCCCGCAGCTCTTGCAAATCGCTGCGCGGGCCGGGCAGCGCTGCCGGGGGTGTTTCGCCTGGCCGCAGAAATAGCAGCGGGCCCCCCCGGGACGACTTGGAGTCTGAACCGCGCAAGCCTGTGGGGTGGGGGGTGGGTTTGTCGCGACGGGGTCCACGGAGCCCAAGGGGCTGCCGCGCGGTCAGGGCCGTACGCGCGCGTGTTTCGCGCGGCTACATCCAGGGAGGCTGCAAGGGCCCATGCCTCTGAGAGTCCCAGCGACTCTTTTTCCAAAAGTCTTTGGCGGATTTGGGGGGAGTTCATACCTGCGACAAAAGCATCGCGCATCAACATGTCCATGTGTTCAATCGCGTTTACCGGCGGGCAGCTGCAGGCCCGTCCCAAAATTAGCAGCGCGGCGTAGAATTCGTCCAGCGATTCTCCGGGACTTTGCCGTCTCATTGCGAGTTGGTAGCGTGCGTAGATCTGGTTCACTGGGCGAATATAGATGCTCTTTAGTGCTGCGAACGCCGTCTGGAAATCCTCTGCGTCTTCGATGAGAGGGAAAATTTCCGGGCTTACCCTCGAGTGCAGGACCTGTAGTTTCTGGTCTTCTGTGACCCGGCCAGGGGCCGTTCTGAGGTAGGCCTCGAAACAAGTCTGCCAGTGTTTGAAAACTGCTGCTGAGTTCACTGCGTGGGGGCTGATCCTCAGGCATTCCGGGATGATCCTGAGCTCCATAGTCCTTTAAGCACGCTTAATAAATTGTAGCGCACAAAGACTCACGAGAGACGAATAGAGATGAAGTCGATGAGGCTTTATTAAGCGTGGCTTGTTCCCCGCAGTTCTGTAACAGACTGGCCTGCGGGGAAGAACTCCTGGTTCTTATACTCCGCCTTCAGGGCGGAGCTAGAGGTCAACAGCCAACCAGGACCCGGGATCTGTCAGCCAATGACATCACGGCTTCACAGTCCCACATGACCCCTAATGCATACTGCCACACCCTCCTAGATCATTCAGAATTTGCAAAGGTAGAATAATAATACTGCTGCTTTGGGAAAGAGCCATGCACGTCAATTTGTAAATCAGATTCACGACAAGAAAATGGTCCTGCATTTCTGGCAGGGGCTAATTCTAAAGAATTCCACAATAAACTGATCCTGAACAATGTAAACTACGTAGGTCTGAGGGCCAAGTTGGCTAAGGCAGATTGAAAAAACAGATTAAAAGATATGAAGCAATGACATACATTTAAAGAATCACTTCAGAATTTGCAACAAAAGACATTGCCTTAAGGAATAAAACCTTATTGAAAAGGTTCAATGTGGCCCACAAGAGAATTTAAAGATCGTATTAGACTAAAGGAAGATACTTATAACTTTGCCAAACTGGATAGTAATCCTGAAGATTGTCGGAATCACCAAAGGATGACCAAGATATTTATAAAGAAGGAAAAAAGAGAATATGACAGTAAATTAGCAAGAGATAAAGAAACAGGTTGTAAACATTTCTCTGGGTATATAAAATCGAGGTGGTTCATGAAAGTAGACATGATTCCTATACAGGAAAGATTGTAATAGGTAAACCTCAGAAACATTAAACAAATATTGTGGGCTGGATTCTCCGATTTTGAGGCTATGTCCGGAGGAAGTGTCTAGTTTTACAATGAAAAGGTCGGCGGCGCCCTCCCACCGATGTTCCTCCCGGTGGGGGGTAGCAGCTGCACCACATAAAACCCCCTGTGTTCCCGACAGAAACGGCTGGAGAATTGCCGGGTCCATGGCCGCGCATGCGCATAAAACATGGCAGCCGCCGCGCACGGAGCTGGCCTGCCAGATAGTGCTGCCCTGTAACCCCCCTCGCCAACCCCGGACCACCACCCACCAGTCCCCCCAGCCCCCGCCAAAGCCCCCCCTGCCAGAGGAATTGCACCGCCCTCCCCCGACTGTGGCAGCGCTGGATACAATCCGCAGCCGTCAAGCGAGGTTGACGAAAACCCAGAGCACAAGTGACCCAGGCCTTCGGGAAGTCAGCCCATCGGGGGCGGAGCATCGGGAGAGAGCCTTCAAGAAAGGAGGGAGGGAGAAAACATGAAGCACGGTGGCACAGTGGTTAGCACTGCTGCCTCACGGCGCCGAGGTCCCAGGTTTGATCCCGACTCTGGGTCACTGTCCGTGTGGAGTTTGCACATTCTCTCCGTGTTTGTGTGAGTTTCGCGCCCACAACCCAATGATGTGCAGAGTAGGTGGATTGGCCTCACTAAATTGCCCCTTAATTGAAAAAAATGAATTGGGTACTCTAAATTTATTTTAAAAAAGAATAGGAGGTTGATCATTTATAACTGAGAGGAGGAACAATCCCAGGAGACTGTGGGTGCTCAGTCATTGAGTATTTTCAAGACAGAGATCAATAGATGTTGGATGCTAAGAGAATTGCGAGAAGCAGGGATAGTGACGAAAGGTGGAGTTGAGGTATAAGGTCAGCCATGGTCTTATTGAATGGCAGCACAAATTTGAAGGGCCACATGGCCTACGTCAGCAGCTATTTTGTATGCTCCACATTCCCGTACAGTTTGTAGCACGATGTTCAGGGATTCTCAGAGATGAATGGGGAAGTCATCCCTCAATGAGATTCCAAAACATGAGTTGCTATCTCTCACTTGTCAGCTGTAGATTGGCAGGCTTTGAAAAGGGCTCTGAATGAATGCTCCTAACAGAAGAAAAATTGCTTTGTAAATGCAAGTATTTCCCTTGTCTTCCTGTGTAAGTGGCATTTGAGCTGCAGGTTTATTTAAAGTGCTGTTTAATGGGAACTAGTGTGTTAACGTTAAGAAACTGTATGTAATTTGTTATTGTTAGGGTCGCAGTCTAAAGGTTTAAATATTGTTTGATGTTTTGTTTTGATAAAGTTTGTTTGTAATATAAACGCTCACTATTTCTTACATTATCACTCCTGGAATGAATCGATCTTTCCGCACCATCTTAAAACTTTAACAAGTTGACTTCCATTGGCGGTGATGTGCTGAGCAGATGGGCATCAGGTGGCTCTCCTTCCAGTCAGACCCAAAATAGCACATTAGGATTTGTGGCTCAAAAAGCCACCCAAAACCCCTCTAAACCCAGAAGGTATTAACAGTACAGAAGTAGAAGGGAAGATGCCTGCAACTGGCAGTTCAAAGAGCCAGCGAGAAGGCAGAAATGGCAGAAAGGGGCAGGAGCAATGAGCGGACAGACCAGCAGAGGCGGAGGCCCCGGCGAACCAAGAGAGGGGATGACCGGCGGCCCGAACAGCGGAACGACGCTCCCCACCACACCGGGGGATAGATGGAAGAAATTCCTAAAAAAGGAACTGACCGCCATGAGGTAAGCGATTAAAATGGAGTTCAAGGTGTTGGTGAAAGAGGTGGTGACGGAAGCGATGGCCGTCCTCCAGCGCACTCTAGACGGCCTGGGAAGGAAGGTGGAAGCACAGGACGATCCTGGACCTGGAAAAGGCATCAATCGATCAGAGCGACAGGATCATGGCTCTGGAGGCCGAGGTGAAGGGGTTGGCCCAGGGGAACTGGAAGGGGAATGTCGAGGACCAGGAAAGCAGGTCCCGATGGCAAAATGTCCGTATCGTGGGCCTGCCAAAGGGTTTGGAGGGAGGGGACCCAATGGACTACATTGCTCTATGCTGGGTAACCTAGTCGGCAGGGACAGCTTCCCAAATCCCCCAGAACTCGACAGGGCACACAGTTCACTCCGACCAAAACCCCAAACCGGGGTGCAGCCAAGAGCAATCAGCACGAAGCTGCACCAGTAGCAGGACCAGGAAAAGATCCTGAGGTGGGCTCTACAGACAAAGTTGTGCACATGGGAATGACGCAGAATTAGGATGTACCAGGACATTGGGGCGGACCTTGCAAAAAAGAGGGCCGAATTTAATAGTGCAAAATCGGCAATCTATAAGAACGGGGTGAGGTTGGGCATGTTGTTCGCAGCCAGACTCTGGGTAACGAATGAGGGAAAATAACACTACTGCGGCACCCTGGTGGAGGCTGAAGAGCTTGTGAAAACAAACAATCTAGAGAAAGAACAAACTCGGCAATTGTGAGGACAGCGGGGAGAAAGGACTGAAAGCAGAGGATGAAATGGGACCAAGGTCTGTTGTATGGACTCTGTGTTTGTGCGGGACTGTGCTGCCTCGTTTTCAGTTTAAAGCTGGAAGACAGAGAGAGGGGACCGAGGGCAGGGGATGCAGGTGAGGGAGCAAGGAAGGGAAGGGAGACAGGCAGACAAAATAGGGCACGGGGCGAAAACAGCTCAGGGAGGGAGCCACCGTACTAGCAGGGAGGGCTAGCACGGGAAGACAGGCAGTAAGGGGGGCCGCGGCGCAACTCTCAGGAGAGACGGAGTGTCTGGCCAAGGGTGGGGGGGGGTAGGATAGAAAGGGGGGAGAATACAGGGGGGGGGAACTGTGGGGGGGGGGGGGGGGGCACAGAATAGAAAAGGATCACAAACACAGGAAAGGCTTGGCAGCGAGACAGACACAGGCCTCGGTGGGCATGGAACAGGCCGAGGAACCAAGATGGCCCGCAATAAGCCACTTTGAAGGATCCCTAAACAAAGGGAGACCCCGGAGTGCAGGGGCGAACCCACGTGGTGTACACACAGTTGGTGGCCATGTTAAGTGCTCCCTGGACAAAGGGGAACCCCGGAGCGCAGGGGCCCGACCTCATGGTAAGTATAGTTGATCATGCAGGAACGGGAGGTCAGAAACCCCCCCACCAGGATAGTTACCTGGAATGTAAGGCGTCTTAACAGTCCAGTGAAAAGATCCAGAGTCTTCGCCCACCTGAGAAGCCTGAGGACTGACATAATCTACCGACAGGCGACCCACCTGAGGGAGAAGGACAGATTACTGGTAAGAAAGGGCTGGGTGGGACAGACCAACCATTCATGCTGTGGGACAAGAGCTAGGAGAGTAGCCATACTGATTAGCAAGAGGATGAGATTTACTGAGACTAGGGCGGTTAGGGACCCAGGGGGGCGGTACGTCATGGTCAGCGGTGTCCTGGAAGGGGAACCGGTAGTCCTGGTAAATGTGTAGGCGCCCAACTGGGATGATACAGACTTTATAAAAAAGATTATGGTGAAAATCTCCAATATTGACACCAACTGATTATGAGGGGTGACTTTAACTGTGTACAGGATCCGCTGAGCGACCGATTGAGCCTCAGAACAGGGAAAAAGACAGGCACGGCAGAGGAACTGGCAGCATTTATGGAACAGATGGGGGTGGTGGACCCTTGGAGATTCCTACACCCGGGAGAAAAGGAATTCTCATACTTCTCACAGGTGCACAAGGTATACACCCGCTTCGACTCTTTGCGGTGGGGAAATCGGTACTTCCAGGTATTATAAGAGCGGAGCACTCCGCGATAGTCATCTCTGAACACGCTCCGCACTATGTAGATGTGAGGTTGGAGACAGCCCCACATGGAGGCTGGACACGGACCACCTAGCCGATGTGGTGAACCACTGTAATAGGAGGTGTAAGGTAGGACCTGCACTACAGGTTCGCCGATAGCTCCTGCCGGCTGGCTCCGCCCAGGGAGAACTATATAAATATGCATGACCTCCAGTGCCCTGCCATTTTGCCAGCTGCAGCAGGAGGCCACGCATCTGACTGTAATAAAGCCACAGTTGTACCCAACTTTAGTCTTTGTGCAATTGATCGTGCATCAATTTATTACAGTCAGATTTTCCACAGAATGGATATCCGAATTAAGCCCGATCGCCTGCAGCTGGATCCGCACTCGCCCGACGCCAGGAAAGACTTTACTCACTGGCTAGCATGTTTCGAGGCCTACATCAACGCGGTGGACCCCGCGCCAACGGAGGCTCAGAAGATAAACGTCCTGTACTCCAGACTGAGCTCCAGCGAGTTCCCGTTGATCCAAGACGCCACGAATTACACAAAAGCAATGGAACTCCTTAAAGAACACTACGCGCAGAAGGCGAACACGCTCTTCGCCAGGCATGTACTCGCCACCCGCTCGCAACTACCTGGTAAGTCCATCGAAGATTTCTGGAGGGCTCTAATTCCACTCGTCCGGGACTGTGACTGTCAGGCTGTTACGGCCGCCGAACACGCAAACCTCCTCATGCGCGATGCTTTCGTGACGGGGATTGCGTCGGACCGCATCCGAGAACGATTACTGGAAATGGCTACGCTCGAACTGGCGGAGACAAAAACCTTGGCGCTCTCCATGACGGTTGCATCCCGTAATGTGCAATCGTACCCCTCCCGCCGTGCTGCCCAGCCTTCTACCCCTTCCTACCCCTACTGGACCCCGCCGAGGACCTCCTCAGCCGGGTCCCCGCTGCTACATCTGCGGTCAGCAGAAGCTCCCACGCCAAAACTGCCCGTCCCGCACTGGCGTTTGTAAAGTCTGCGGGAAAAAGGGCCACTTCGCGGCTGTGTGCCAGGCACGCGCAGTCGCTGCGATCGCGCACGCTATTGCCCCCTCCCCCACGCCAGATGCATAATGGGAGCCACCCTTTTTGCCAATCTAACTGCGGGTTGCAAGCCCGTTGCCACTAGGAGCAGACGGTACAGCACCCAGGACAAGACCTTCATCAGGTCCGAAGTCCAGCGGCTGCTTAAGGAGGGTATTATCGAGGCCAGCAACAGCCCCTGGAGAGCCCAAGTGGTAGTGGTTAAAACTGGGGAGAAACACAGGATGGTCGTGGACTACAGCCAGACCATCAATCGGTACACGCAGCTCGACGCGTACCCCCTCCCACGCATATCTGATATGGTTAATCAGATTGCGCAGTACCGGGTCTTCTCAACAATTGACCTGAAATCCGCCTACCACCAGCTCCCCATCCGGAAGTCAGACCGGCCATACACTGCCTTCGAGGCGGACGGTCGCCTCTACCACTTCCTTAGGGTCCCTTTCGGCGTCACAAATGGGGTCTCAGTCTTCCAAAGAGAGATGGACCGAATGGTCGACCAGTACGGTTTGTGGGCCAACTTTCCGTACTTAGATAATGTCACCATCTGCGGCCATGACCAGCAGGACCACGATGCCAACCTCGAGAAATTCCTCCGCACTTCCACTCTTCTCAACCTGACCTATAACAAAGAGAAGTGTGTGTCCAGCACGACCCGGTTAGCCATTCTCGGCTAAATAGTCCAAAACGGACTTCTCGGGCCCGACCCCAACCGCGTGCGCCCCCTCATGGAACTTCCCCCTCCCCCACTGCCCCAAGGCCCTCAAACGCTGCATGGGGTTCTTTTCCTACTACGCCCAGTGGGTCCCAAACTATACGGACAAGGCTCGCCCATTTATTCAGTCCACCCAATTCCCCTTCGCGGCCGAGTCACAACACGCTTTCAAGTGGCAGTTGAAAGGAATTCAAGACCGGCATGTTCCTGTGAGGAAGAAGGATAAATACGGCAATTTTCGGGAACCTTGGATGACGAGAGATATTGTAGGCCTCATCAAAAAGAAAAAGGAGGCATTTGTCAGGGCTAAAAGGCTGGGAACAGACGAAGCCTGCGTGGAATATAAGGAAAGTAGGAAGGAACTTAAGCAAGGAGTCAGGAGGGCTAGAAGGGGGTCACGAAAAGTCATTGGCAAATAGGGTTAAGGAAAATCCCAAAGCTTTTTACACGTACATAAAAAGCAAGAGGGTAGCCAGGGAAAGGGTTGGCCCACTGAAGGATAGGCAAGGGAATCTATGTGTGGAGCCAGGGGAAATGGGCGAGGTACTAAATGAATACTTTGCATCAGTATTCACCAAAGAGAAGAAATTGGTAGATGTTGAGTCTGGAGAAGGGTGTGTAGATAGCCTGGGTCACATTGAGATCCAAAAAGACGAGAGTGTTGGGTGTCTTAAAAAATATTAAGGTAGATAAGTCCCCAGGGCCTGATGGGATCTACCCCAGAATACTGAAGGAGGCTGGAGAGGAAATTGCTGAGGCCTTGACAGAAATCTTTGGATCCTCGCTGTCTTCAGGGGATGTCCCGGAGGACTGGAGAATAGCCAATGTTGTTCCTCTGTTTAAGAAGGGTAGCAAGGATAATCCCGGGAACTACAGGCCGGTGAGCCTTACTTCAGTGGTAGGGAAATTACTGGAGAGAATTCTTCGAGACAGGATCTACTCCCATTTGGAAGCAAATGGACGTATTAGTGAGAGGCAGCATGGTTTTGTGAAGGGGAGGTCGTGTCTCACTAACTTGATAGAGTTTTCGAGGAGGTCACTAAGATGATTGATGCAGGTAGGGCAGTGGATGTTGTCTATATGGACTTCAGTAAGGCCTTTGACAAGGTCCCTCATGGTAGACTAGTACAAAAGGTGAAGTCACACGGGATCAGGGGTGAGCTGGCAAGGTGGATACAGAACTGGCTAGGCCATAGAAGGCAGAGAGTAGCAATGGAAGGATGCTTTTCTAATTGGAGGGCTGTGACCAGTGGTGTTCCACAGGGATCAGTGCTGGGACCTTTGCTCTTTGTAGTATATATAAATGATTTGGAGGAAAATGTAACTGGTCTGATTAGTAAGTTTGCAGACGACACAAAGGTTGGTGGAATTGCGGATAGCGATGAGGACTGTCGGAGGATACAGCAGGATTTAGATTGTTTGGAGACTTGGGCGGAGAGATGGCAGATGGAGTTTAATCCGGACAAATGTGAGGTAATGCATTTTGGAAGGTCTAATGCAGGTAGGGAATATACAGTGAATGGTAGAACCCTCAAGAGTATTGAAAGTCAAAGAGATCTAGGAGTACAGGTCCACAGGTCATTGAAAGGGGCAACACAGGTGGAGAAGGTAGTCAAGAAGGCATACGGCATGCTTGCCTTCATTGGCCGGGGCATTGAGTATAAGAATTGGCAAGTCATGTTGCAGCTGTATAGAACCTTAGTTAGGCCACACTTGGAGTATAGTATGCAATTCTGGTCGCCACACTACCAGAAGGATGTGGAGGCTTTAGAGAGGGTGCAGAAGAGATTTACCAGAATGTTGCCTGGTATGGAGGGCATTAGCTATGAGGAGCGATTGAATAAACTCGGTTTGTTCTCACTGGAACGAAGGAGGTTGAGGGGAGACCTGATAGAGGTATACAAAATTATGAGGGGCATAGACAGAGTGGATAGTCAGAGGCTTTTCCCCAGGGTAGAGGGGTCAATTACTAGGGGGCATAGGTTTAAGCTGAGAGGGGCAAGGTTTAGAGTAGATGTACGAGGCAAGTTTTTTACGCAGAGGGTAGTGGGTGCCTGGAACTCGCTACCGGAGGAGGTGGTGGAAGCAGGGACGATAGGGACATTTAAGGGGCATCTTGACAAATACATGAATAGGATGGGAATAGAGGGATTTGGTCCCAGGAAGTGTAGAAGATTGTAGTTTAGTCGGGCAGCATGGTCGGCACGGGCTTGGAGGGCCGAAGGGCCTGTTCCTGTGCTGTACATTTCTTTGTTCTTTGTTCTTGTTCTTTGCTTTCGCCCGCATCAGAGCAGACATGGCCAAGGCCGGGATGTGCGCAGTGGACGAGTCACTGCCTTTCCAAGTCGAAAGCGACGCTTCAGACGTCGCCCTTGCCGCCACTCTAAACCAGGCAGGCAGACCCGTGGCATTCTTTTCCCGCACCCTTCACGCCTCTGAAATTTGACACTCATCCGTCGAAAAAGAGGCCAAAGCTATCGTTGAAGCTGTGCAGCATTGGAGACATTACCTGGCCGGTAAGAGATTCACTCTCCTTACAGACCAACGGTCGGTAGCCTTCATGTTCAATAACACACAGCGGGGCAAGTTCAAAAATGATAAAATCTTGCGGTGGAGAATCGAGCTCTCCACCTATAATTACGAGATTTTGTATCGCCCCGGTAAACGAGCCCCCAGACGTCCTCTCCCGAGGTACATGTGCCAGCGCACAAGTGGACAAACTCTGGGCCCTACACGACAGCCTTTGTCACCCGGGGATCACTCGATTGTACCATCTGGTCAAAGCTTGCAACCTGCCCTACTCCATCGAGGAAGTAAGGACAGTCACCAGGGACTGCCAGGTCTGTGCGGAGTGCAAGCCGCACTTCTACCGGCCAGACCTGGTGAAGGCTTCCCACCCCTTTGAACGCCTCAGCGTGGATTTGAAAGGGCCCCTCCCCTCCACCGACCGTAACACGTACATTCTCAGTGTTGTCGACGAGTACTCCAGATTCCCCTTCGCCATCCCATGCCCCGATATGACATCTGCCACCGTCACTAAGACCCTCAGCACCATCTTCGCTCTGTTCGGTTTCCTCGCCTACAGCCACAGTGACAGGGGATCCTCATTCATGAGCGATGAGCTGCGTCAGTTCCTGCTCAGCAGGGGTATAGCCTCCAGCAGGATGACCAGCTACAACCCCCGGGGGAACGGGAAAGTAGAACGGGAGAATGGGACGGTTTGGAGGGCCGTCCAGCTGGCCCTACGGTCCAGGAACCTCCCGGCATCTCGCTGGCAGGAGGTCCTCCCTGACCCTCTGCACTCCATCCGGTCACTATTGTCCACTGTCACTAATAACTCACCCCATGAACGTGTTTTTACCTTCCCCAGGAAGTCCACAGTCGGGGTGTCGCTCCCGACTTTGCTCCCAGCTCCAGGACTGGTCCTTCTCCGTAGGCACATCCAACTCCACAAGGCGAACCCCTCGGTGGACAGGGTTCACCTGCTCCACGCCAACTCTCAATCTGCCTACGTTGAGTTCCCCAACGGCCGCCAAGATACTGTCTCACTCAGGGTCCTGGCACCGTCTGGTTCCACCCCAACACACCCCCTCACCCATGTGCCTCCCCCCCTCCCACCGCGCCGCCAATATTGACCCCACCAGACCACCCCCCCCTCCCCTTTTCCACACAAGAGGACGAAGAAGACTTCGGCACGCTCCCGGAGTTCCCCGATGACTGGCCAGCATCAGCACCACCACCACCGTCATCGGTGCCACCTCCACCACCGCCAGCACCGACTTCGCCGCTACCATCACGCCACTCCCAACGAAGCTCCAAAGCACCGGATCGGCTGAACCTTTGACGGCATCCTGACCGTCACCATGGACTTTTGATTTTTCCTACTACTGTACATAATTGCACAAATATTTATAGTTTCATGTCACCCCCGCCAGACTCATTTTTAACAGGGGGTGAATGTGGTGAACCACTGTAATAGGAGCTGTAAGGTAGGAACTGCACTACAGGTTCGCCGGTAGCTCCTGCTGGCTGGCTCCGCCCACGGAGAACTATATAAATAGGCATGACCTCTAGTACCCTGCCATTTCGCCAGCTGCAGCAGGAGGCCATGCATCTGACTGCAATAAAGCCACAGTTGTACCCAACTTTAGTCTTTGTGCAATTGATCGTGCATCAAACACCACTGGCTCGCAGACCTATCAGAATTTCCCCACCTGGAGAAGGTCAAATATGCCATCTGATACGCCATCCGAGGGTCAGAGGAAGGCTTCCTTACTGCATAGGGGCAATTTGTTGGCCTGTTCCAAAATTGTTTGAGGCCAATAACAGCCAGTAGAGAGGGAAACTGGAAGGATTAGAAAGGGAAAAGAAAGAAAGACAAGGAGGAACATCAGGGATGCACAACCCAGGGGGGAGGGTGGGCGGGGGGGGGGGGGGGGGGCGGGGGGGGGGGGGGTGGAAGAAGATAGATAGTCTGAAAGGGATAAAAATAAATAACGCAGAGGGAGGGGGTAATCCCCCCCCCCCCCCATCCCCAAAAGGACAGGGCTGAAGCCGTCGGAGGGAGAAAAGAAAGGGGGGGAGGGGAGGAATGGGGAGAAGGGGGATCACCACCCAGACCGATCAGGGAGGGCATCAGGGGTGTATGGGTGGGGGAGGGGAGGTTAGGAAAAGGAGGATTAGGTAGGAGGAGGGGGGATGAAACACCGAATTAGATGGCAACAGTGTGTAATTAGAGAAACAAAAGAAAAAGCCTTTTTGTATTGTATAATAAATGAAAACCAACGGCAAAGTACATGATTTTGAAAATGCCAAGAAAAAGATCTTTAAATAACTTAAAAAAGTTATGGCTCTGGTTCAGCCGCTTAGCCATTGTTGAGAGCTGACCAGGTGTCTATAACAGAGACACGCAACCAAAATTAGAAAAGGCAGCAAGTGAGTAAGGAAGGCACAGAAGTTATAGACCAGTTATAGACCAGATTCCCAAGATGGCGCCGGAGCGAGGCAACTCTCTGCGAGCTCTCCCCAACAGATCCACTTTTTACTTAACTTATACTCGTTCTAAGTTTTAAAAATTTAATTCTAAGACTAACATTATTACTAACCTCTCTCTTTTATCTTTTCTTGCAGGCTTGAACATCCTCCGAGGCCCGTGGAGATCTTTTGACCCGACCAGACCTGACCTCCACAACCTGGAAGTGGATCGGGCCCAAACCGGAAGTGACCCCTAACCTTGATTTGGAGCCGACCCGGACCTCGGAGCTCCCAACCCAGCCTAATAACTGACGCCAGCCCCCGGATCGCCCGGCCCAGTCCCCGGAGCTCCCGGCCCGACCCCCGACGATGAGACCCGGCCCAACTTGACCCCGAGAGACCCGCCCAGTGACCCGGCCCGGAGAGGCTCGCCCAGCAACCCGACCTACCTGGAGATGGAAGAAAGAAAAATCCCGACTGGGTCTATTTCAAGACCCGACCCCAGGAGCGCCCAGGGGGGGGAACAGACCACAGGACTCAGCCCAACCTGCCTCAGGAAGCCCCTGCCCACGACCCCTGAAATGGCGGAGACCCCGCGCGAGGACCCGGACACGCTGCAAGGTATTCCCATGCACGCAGAATGCCGGGGCCCATCCGGATCGCAAACATGCCCCCCTAGCAACGCCTCTACCTCAACCAGCACCTGTGGCCCTGCCAGACAGGACTCCGAAAATGTAACCAGCGCCCTGGTCCCTGCCAGCGCCCTGGACCCCGCCAAATGCAACCACCTACCTTCCACAAGGGCTGACGCAAGGGCTCCCATGAGATCCCGGCACCATCCAGCTGCAGCCGCCGACCGAGGTAGCGAGGGAAATGTGGTGGTCTGCAGGTTAGACTGAAGCAACGCGGTTTCAAGACCCCTCTCCCCAGCATACTCCTGGCAAACATCCAAGCGATCGAAAACAAGCTGGATGACCTTAACGCTAGACTTACCTCTCAGAGGGAAATAAGAGACAGCTGTGTGCTCTGTTTCACAGAGACATGACTCACCCCCTCCTCACCGGACTGTGCCATACAACCTGAAGGCTTCTCAATTCGCCGGGCGGACTGCACCGCGTCATCAGGCAAAGCAAAGGGTGGAGGGGTTTGCCTCCTCATCAACTCCTCCTGGTGCTTGGATGTGGCGACCCTGGCGACCTACTGCTCCCCGGACCTGGAATACCTGACCGTGAAGTGCTGCCCATACGGTCTTCCATGTGAGTTCACTTCAGCCATTATCACAGCGGTCTACATCCCACCCCAGGCAGAAGTGAGGAAGGCGCTGGATGAACTGTACACAGTTATAAACAACTACGAAACAGAACATCCTGAGGCCTTGTTCATTGTGGCCGGAGACTTCAACAAGGCCAACCTCAAGAGTGTACTGCCAAAATTCCACCAGCATATCTCCTGTCCCACCAGGAGCAGCAACACTCTTGACCACTGATACTCAAAAATCAAGGGCGCCGACCGTTCCATCCCCCGACCGCACTTTGGGAAATCAGACCATAAGACGTTGCTCCTTCTCCCGGCATACAAGCAGAAACTCAAGCGGGAGAATCCAGCTAAAAAGGTCATGCAGTGCTTGTCCGAGGAAACAGAAGAGCTCTTACGTGACTGCTTAGAGACAGTGGACTTGTCCATATTTAAGAACTCAGCGACCAACCACCACCATCACAGACTTTATCAGCAAATGTGTGGACGACTGCGTGCCAAAGAACGCAGTACGTACATTCCCCAACCGGAAACCATGGCTCAATCGCGAGATTGCCTCCCTACTGATGGACAGGTCTGAGGCATTCAAGTCTGGCGACCCTGACTTTTACAAGAAATCCAGGTATGACCTCCACAAAGCCATCCGAGATGCCAAGAGAGACTATCAGACCATGTTAGAGTCACAGACTAACGTTACAGACTCTCGGCGGTTGTGGCAAGTCCTAAACAAGATAATGGGCTACAAAGCGAAGCCGAGCAAAATCTCCGACAGCAGCACACCTCTTCCCGATGAACTCAATGCATTCTGTGCTCGGTTCGAGCAAGTAACCAACAATCCGCTGTCAAATGCCCCAGCAGCCCATAACTCACCCATACCCACCATCACAGCTTCCGAAGTCTGATCGGCGTTCCTGAAAGTGAACCCTCAGAAGGCGACGGGCCCGGACGGGATCCCTGGTCGTGCAGTCAGAGCCTGCATGGACCAGCTGGCAGAGGTATTCGCGGATCTCTTTAACCTGTCCCTACTCCACTCCGAGGTCCCCACCTGCTTCAAGAAGACCACCATCATACCGGTGCCAAAGAGAACCAGGCAATGTGCCTCAATGACTGTCGCAACCGGTCCACATCAGACACCATTTCCCTGGCCCTACACTCATCCTGAGAGTATCTCGACAACAAGGACTCCTACATCAGACTCCTATTTATTGACTACAGCTCCGCCTTCAACACCATAATCCCAGCCAAGCTCATATCAAAGCTCCAAAACCTAGGACTTGGCTCCCCACTCTGCAACTGGGTCCTCGATTTTCTGACTAACAGAACACAATCAGTAAGAATGAACAACAACACTTCCTCCGCAATAGTCCTCAACACCGGGGCCCCGCAAGGCTGCATACTTAGCCCCCTACTCGACTCCCTGTACACACACGACTGCGTGACAAAATTTGGTTCTAACTCCATCTACACGTTTGCTGACGATACGACCATGGTGGGACGGATCTCGAATAACGACGAGTCAGAATACAGGAGGGAGATAAAGAACCTCGTGGAGTGATGCAGCGACAACAATCTCTCCCTCAATGCCAGCAAAACTAAAGAGCTGGTCATTGACGTCAAGAAGCAAAGTACTGTACACACCCCTGTCAGCATCAACGGGGCCGAGGTGGAGATGGTTAGCAGTTTCAAATTCCCAGGGGTGCACATCTCCAAAAATCTGTCCTGGTTCACCCACGCCGACGCTACCACCAAGAAAGCACAACAGCGCCTATACTTCCTCAGGAAACTAAGGAAATTCGGCATGTCCACATTAACCCTTACCAACTTTTACAGATGCACCATAGAAAGCATCCTATCTGGCTGCATCACAGCCTGGTATGGCAACTGCTCGGCCCAGGACCGCAAGAAACTTCAGAGAGTCGTGAACACCGCCCAGTCCATCACATGAACCTGCCTCCCATCCATTGACTCCATCTACACCTCCTGGTGCCTGGGGAAAGCGAGCAGCATAATCAAAGGCAAGACCCCTCCCACCCGGCCTACTCACTCTTCCAACTTCTTCCATCGGGCAGGAGATACAGAAGTCTGAGAACACGCACAAACAGACTCAAAAACAGCTTCTTCCCCGCTGTTACCAGACTCCTAAATGACCCTCTTATGGACTGACCTCATTAACACTACACCCTGTATGCTTCATCCGATGCCGGTGCTTATGTAGTTACATTGTATATGTTGTGTTGCCCTATTATGTATTTTCTTTTCTTCCCTTTTCTTCCCATGTACTTAATGATCTGTTGAGCTGCTCGCAGAAAAATACTTTTCACTGTACCTCGGTACACGTGACAATAAACAAATCCAGTCTAATAAGTGACAAGGGAGTTTGGCACAATTGGATGGTATTTATTTCAATGCAAGGAGTCTGATGAACAAGGCAGATGAGTTCAAGGCACAAATTAAAACATGGGAGTTTGATGTCATTGCTGTCACTGAGACATGGTTGAGAGAGGCGCAGGATTGGCAGTTCGCTATCCCAGGATTTAGGATCTTCAGGCAAAACAGGGAAGGAGGTAAAAGAGGAGGGACTGTCGAATTTTTGATCAACGAATCAATTACAGCAGTGAAGAGGGACGACATCTTAGAAGGATCTTCAAATGAAGCCGTATGGTAGAACTTACAAAACAAAAAGGAGTAATCACATTTGTTGGAGTATTCTATGAGCCCCCTAAGAGTCCGAGAGATATAGAAAAGCAGCTATGTAGGTAAGTGTAAATGTATTAGGGTAGTGAAGGTGGAGGATTTCAACTTCCTCAACATTAACTGTGGTAGCCACAGTGTGAAATGTTTAGAATTCTTAAAATGCATCCAGGAGAACTTTTTAACCCAGTACATAGAAGGTCCTACAAGAGGGGGCGGTCCTGGACTTAATTTTAGGTAACAAAGCTGGGTAAGTGGTTGAAGTATCAAAGAACAAAGAACAAAGAAATGTACAGCACAGGAACAGGCCCTTCGGCCCTCCAAGCCCGTGCCGACCATGCTGCCCGACTAAACTACAATCTTCTACACTTCATGGGTCCGTATCCCTCTATTCCCATCCTATTCATGTATTTGTCAAGATGCCCCTTAAATGTCCCTATCGTCCCTGCTTCCACCACCTCCTCCGGTAGCGAGTTCCAGGCAACCACTACCCTCTGCGTAAAAAACTTGCCTCGTACATCTACTCTAAACCTTAAACCTATGCCCCCTAGTAATTGACCCCTCTACCCTGGGGAAAAGCCTCTGACTATCCACTCTATCTATGCCCCTCATAATTTTGTATACCTCTATCAGGTCTCCCCTCAACCCCCTTCGTTCCAGTGAGTTTATTCAACCGCTCCTCATAGCTAATGCCCTCCATACCAGGCAACATTCTGGTAAATCTCTTCTGCACCCTCTCTAAAGCCTCCACATCCTTCTGGTAGTGTGGCGACCAGAATTGAACACTATACTCCAAGTGTGGCCTAACTAAGGTTCTATACAGCTGCAACATGACTTGCCAATTCTTATACTCAAATATCTTATATCAGTCGGGGAGCATTTTGCATACACTGAACATAACTCCGGTAGATCCAAGACTGTTATGGAAAAGGAGAAGGATGGGCCTGAGATCAATGTTCTAAACTGGGGAAAGACTGATTTTAATAAGATCAGATGTGACTTGACCAGAGTGGACTGGGAGCAGACACTTTTAGGTAAATGTGTGACATCACAGTGGGACGTATTCAAGAAGGAAATAGGGCGAGTACAGGGCCAACATGTTCCAATAAAGAAAAAGGGTGGGACCAACAAATCTAGTGAAGCTTGGATATCGAGGGATGTACAGCATTAGATAAGGAGAAAAAGGGAGGCTTATGGCAGATATTCAGGGCTCAAAACAGCATATGCCTCGAGGTATATAGAATATGCAAGAGGGATCTTAAAAATGAAATTAAGAGAACAAAATGGGAACATGAAAGGTAAAATAAAATAAATGGCAGGGAAAATAAAGGAAAATCCTATGTTGTTTTACAAGTGCACGGTGGGTAAAAGGATAACTAGGGAAAGAGTAGAGCCCATTAAGGACCACATTGGTAATTTGTGTGTGGAGCTGGAGGATGGAGGTAGGATTCTAAATTAATATTTTGTGTCAATGTTCACTAGTGAGAGGGATGGTATGGGTATAGAAATCAGGGAGGACAGTCATAAAATTAAAGAAATTAACAAAGACAGAGAGCAGGTTCTGTGTTGCCTGGCAGGTTTAAAAGTAGATAAATCTCCAGGGCCGGATTAAATATATCCCAGGCTGGCAATAATTTTCAATTCCTTGCTGGCCACAGTCGAGGTGGCGGAGGACTGGAGGATAGCCAGTGCGGTAGCATTATTCAAGAAAGGAGGCCGGGATAAAGCAGGAAACTACAGGCCAGTCAGTCTAGCATCAGTGGTGAGGACGCTATTGGAAGTAATTCTGAGAGACAAAATTAATCTGCATTTGGAGAGGCAGGGATTAATCAAGAACAGTCAGCATGGTTTTGATAAGGGGAGGTCTTGTGTAACCAACTTGATTTAACTTTTCAAAGATGTGACCAGGTATGTAGATGAGGGCAATACCTTTGACGTAGTCCACTTGGACTTCAGCAAGGCTTTAGATAAGGTCCCACATGGGAGACTGATAGCAAAGGTAAGAGCCCTTGTGATCCAAAGAAATTGGCAAATTGGATCCAGAATTTGCTGCGAGGCAGGAAGCAGATGGTGATGGTTGAGGGGTGTTTTTCTGACTGGAAGCCAGTGTCCAGTGGGATCCCGCAGCGATCAGTGTTGGGGCCCTTGCTGTTCACGGTATATACAAATAATTGAGACTAGAATGTAGGAGGGTTGATCAGTAAGTTCGCGGGTGATACGAAAATTGGTAGGGGTGGTAAATAATGAGGAGGATAGCCTTGGATTACAGGAGGATATAGACGGGCTGGTCAGATGGGCTAACCAGTAGCAAATGGAATTCAATCCGGATAAGTGTGAGATGGTGCACTTGGGAAGGACAAACAAAGCAAGGGAATAAATGGCAGGACCCTGGGAAGCACCGAGGATCAAAGGGACTTGGTGTACAGGTACACTGGTCCCTTAATGTAGCAGGGCAAGTGGATAAAGTGTAAAACAAATGAAAAACTGTCACTCCTTCCAAAAATCCAGATCATAAATGCTGTAAAAAAGAAGATTAAGAAGGCATATAGTATACTTGCCTTTATTAGTCGAGGCATAGAGTTTAAGAGCAGGGTGGTTATGCTGGAATTGTACAAAAATTGGTTAGGTCACAGCTAGAGTATTGTATGGATTTCTGGAATCCACATTATAGGAGGGATGTGATAGCACTGGAAAGGGTGCAGAGGAGGCTGAGGGGGACATGATTGACATGAATAAAATTATGAGGGACAAAGATAGAGTATGCAGGAAAAAATGTTTCCCCTTGGTGGAGGGCTCAATGACCAGGGACATAAATTTCAGGTAAGGAGTATGAGGTTTCGTGAGGGTGTGAGGAAAAACCTTTTCACCTAGAGGGTAATGGGAGTCTGGAACTCACTGTTTGAAAGGGTTGTGGAGGCAGAGACCCTCATAACGCTTGAGAAATATTTAGATAAGCAATTGTGATGCCAAAGCATACATGGCTGTGGGCAAAGTGCTGGAAAATGGGATTAGAATAGTTAGGTGGTTGTTCTTGACCAGCGCAGACATGATGGGCCGAAAGGCCTTTTCTGTGCTGTAGGCCTCTATCACTCTATGGGCGCGATGCACGGCCATACTGCGCTGGAAAAGCAGCTTGCTGAGGTGCAGTGTAGCCTTTGAAAGCTGGGAGACCCCACTCCTGGGATTTACCTGGCTCGCCACTCCTCGCAAGATACAACAGTATCTCGTGAGATGTTGCGATGTGAATCCCGCCCACAATGGGCGGGATCATTTTGTGGCAAATCTGCATATTAGCGCAAGGCAGTAAGCCTCACTCTAATGCGCAGATTCCCGAGGTACCTGAGGCTTTGGGATTCTACCCCTTTGCCTCAGAGACCTCGGGCGAGCGCTGTTCAGCACGGGAATGACACTTGTGGGGCTCTCCAGAGGATTGGAGGCCTGCAGCTGCATGCCCTTTGGGCAGGGTGGTGCTGTGGCACTGCTGGTGCCAGCTTGGCTCCCCAGCAGTGCCAGTGTGGCATCCTGACAGTGCCACCTTGGCAGTACTACCTGGGTGCTAGCCTGGAACTGCCAAGGTTCAAAGCTGGCACTGGCAGCTGGCAAGGGCACTTCCAGGTTGGCACTGCCAAGGTGCCAAGCTGGCATTTTGTTGCATGTGTGAAGAGGCTGGGGCTACCCAGTGTAGGCGTTGGAGGGGTGTGGGGACCCTCCCATAGTGCATTTGGGCTGCGGGGGAGGCCGGGGATTATTTTGGGGGCCTCTCGCTACAATGGTAGTGGAGCCCCCCACTGTACAAAACGGGGCTATGTGCAGCCTCGGATGCGCGTTCCCCATTCAGCCCTCTTATTCAGCGCGGGTCGCGTTGAATAGTCATGTGTTTCTTGGCACTGCGAGTGCCGGGAAACACGTTGCGAAACACGCTTGCTTGGGGACTTTGTTAGTCTGAGCTGCTGTAACAGAAATAAACCGACATTTCTTACAAAATCTGGAGCAGAGTTGCAACAATCAGCATGTCTGAATATTACACTAGTAAAATTACTACATTTGCTCTCACAGGTGGTCGTGCACACCTGTGTATTAATATTTTTCAAAAGAGTTTCTGTTCGTGTTGAGACAGGAGAGTTTCCATCTCAAGGATTTTCTGCTCAACTGCTGGTGTTATTTAGACTTGTCACAGACTTGCAGATTTTAAGGGGAAGAGGATCCCACTGGTATATTTTACAATTAAATTTATGCTCCTTTAACATTGGCAGCTTTATGTTTAAACGCCAAAGAATTTAGAATTCCAACATGAAATTTCTGTCGACAGATTTTTGTTGATGATCTGGAAAGCACTGCCTGAAAGGATAATGGACGTGAATTCAACAGTAACTTTCAAAAGGAAAATGGATTAGTGTTTAAAAACAAAAATAATTCTAGAGCTCGAAACAAACAGCAGGAGAGTGGGACTAATTGGATAAATCATTCAAAGGGCCGACACAGGTGTGATGGGCCGACACGGCTTCTTTCGGTACATTATGATTTTATAATGTCCTTCAGATATATGCCTAATCTTTTAAATAACTAGTGTGTTTCTCACAAAATTGCATCTTGAGCTCAATTTTTTGAACGCTTTCTCTAATTGCCTTGTGCATGTTCTTCACTGGATAAAAGCAAATTATTGCAGATGCTGGAATCTGAAACCAAAGAGAAAATGCTGGAAAATCTCAGCAGGTCTGGCAGCATCTGAAGGGAGAGAAAAGAGCTAATGCTTCGAGTCCGATGACTCTTTGTCAAAGCTAACAGACAGAGAAAGTGGGAAATATTTATACTGTGGAGTGAGAATAAAAGATAAGTCATAGCCACAGAAACCCAGGGAAACCGGCTGCTAATGGCCACAGAAACCACGGGGAGAGAGTGCTAATGGCAGTCCCCAGAGAGAACAAAAGGTGTGAAAGGGCAAACAGCAGAGAAACTAACATCAGAGGGTAAACTGACAGATGTAGATGTGGGGGGAGGGGAATGGGGAAGCACAGGGGAGAAAGGGGAAGGATAAGATGGGGGGGGGGGGTTAAATATATATAAAGAAAGACAAGAAAGAAAGAAATGGTAAAAGACAGTTGAAATGAAATGGGATGAAAACAAATGGGTCTTGTGTTAAATGGCAAGCAATAGGAAGGTCAGGGTCCTGAATGCGCACAGACCGAAGGTGCTCAGCAAAGCGATCACCCAGTCTGCGTTTGGTCTCTCCGATATAGAGGAGACCACATTGGGAGCAGCAAATGCAATAGACCAAATTGAAAGAGATGCAAGTGAAACGCTGCTTAACCTGGTTGAGTGTTTTCGGCCTGGGATGTTAAGCATGGAAGAGGTAAAGGGGCAGGTGTTACACCTTCTGCGATTGTTTTCCACTCCTTGTTTCAGTCTCCATCCTTTTCAGCATAGATCTTGCATTCTTTGAGGAAGATTTTTATAATATTCTCCATCATGTTGTACAGAGTCTGTCAGGTAAAGAAAACATTAACTTCATTCAAACATATTCATTGGCAAACTCTGCTCCATTGTTCAAGATTATAAGGTCTGGAGTTCCATGTGTTGCAAATATCTCCTTCAGAGGCGTGACCCTGATTTCTATCCATCTTAAGCAGTCATGCATGATGAGCAACAATATTTTACCTCTGTGTTTATATAGGTCCATCCCAAGACGTTCTGAATGGAAAGAAGATGACATCAATGGCTCTCACAAGTAACACAGTTTGAGATATCATGGGCTGGATTTTCCGATTTGGAGGCTATGTTCGGAGGATCCATGGTGTTTTAGGTGGGAAGGAAGAGAGGAGGTACGACATGGACAGGTGCGACCGCGGGCTGCCGGGCAGGACACTGGCCGGACTGGCTGGGAGGGGGAGGTGATGGGAACGGGTGTGGGGCCGAGGTGACCCCAAACGGGGCTGGGGCGGCCCCCAAAAGGGCTGGGGCATGGATCGCCATTGCCACGTCTGCAAGGCAACCACCTTGTTGCGCAGCCCAATGACCACCCATCTTGGCCTTGGTTCTGCAGAGTGACACTGACAGTATGGGTACTCTCACCCCACCACCCCTGCACCACAGCCCCACCCTCGATCCCACCCTCCGCCATACCACCCACCCCCCGCCATACCACCCATCCCCCTAACCGGCCGGCATCCACCAGCGGGGCATTGCGCGAACCACCCAAGGGGGACGCCCACAGTAGCCCCGACAGTATCCCAGGCAGCAGAGATGGACGCTAGGGCCAGTCCCCATGGCGTCAAGCACCAAAGGGGCCAGTGGTGCAGGGATGGAAGAGGGGGACCATGTGGGGGCAGGATCCACAGTGCCAACTGGGGCCACTGCAGCCTGGTGGACCTGGTTGGACACGGGGATATGAACCATGCTAACAGGTCAGTCTTTTACCCGCTGCAGACAATGGATATTGGAATACAACCAGCAATGGTGGCCTTCCTCCTAGTCGCCGCAGCCTGGGGAATGCACTGAGGCTGTACAAGCTGGAGCTGGTCAAGGAGGAGGAAGCTGCAGCATGGAGCCTGCTCCAGAGGAACAAAGAGGCAGCCACTGGGGCTGGAGAGCCAGCCACCCAACAGACCAAGGAGGAGGTGCAAAGGAGGCCTCGCGTGTACAAGCAGCGCCTGTCATCGAGGACCTCCCGGACCGGGCATGCTGTCAAGGACACCAGCTGAGCAGGGGGACAGCGCAACATATCTGCCCGAACATGGCGCACCTGGCACCGCGGCGGTATGGGGGGGTCACCCGCTCCCAAAGGCCACCAAGGTGACGGTCGCCCTGAACCTTTACGCCATGAGGTCCTTCCAGGTGCCAAGTGAGACCTGTGCGTGATCTCACAGAGCTCGGTGCACAGGTGCATCCATGCCACCAGGGAGGCCCTATATGCCCAGGCGGATCAATAAATCAATTTAAATGTGGACTGTGCCCACCAGGATGCTTGGGCAGTAGGATTCGCCTCCTTCATCGGGATGCCCCGTATCCAGGGGATGATCGAGGGGATGCATGTCACCCTCCAAGCTCCTGCAGATGACAGACCAATCTACACAAACCAAAAAGGATTCCACAAGATGTGCTTGCAGCTGGTGTGTGACCATCAGATGTGCATCATGCACATCTACGCCCGATACCCAGGCAGTGTGCACAACGCCTTCATCCTGGCACACTCGAGGATTCCCGGGCTCTTTGAGGTGTACCCCGGCTGGGGGATTGGCTCCTGGGCGACAAGGCTTATCCACTGTGGTCATGGCTGATGACGCCTATCCCGAGGCCACAGACTGACAAGACACACTACAACGATGCCCATGCAGAGGCCAGGAGCATGATCGAGGGGGGGGGGGGGGGGGGGACTGGCCAGGGACACAGACACCACATCCCACCCCATCCTCCTCCCCCTCCACGGCTGACCAACCCGCCCCCCCCACCCCCGCCAGCAACCCTCTCTGTGATATATACCTGCTGCACTACGAGGTGGGGGCCCCGGGTTTGCAGTAACAGCAGGTCTGGTCCATGGGATGGAGGATGATGAAAACCTGCTCTGCGATAAACTCTGATGTTCCGCATCATTTAACAATGTCTGACTCCTGCACATGGTAACACATTCTGCCGTCCACCTGGGTGATCCCTTCATGTGAGTTGGCCTTTTCATCACACAGTCCTATTGATTCCCTGGGGTGACAGAGGTGGGGATGGTGGGATGGGGGTGGGACACTGGAGCGGAGAGCGCTGGCTGAACCGCAGTCCCCGAGCCAAGCCCACCCCTAGCGTCTGCCCATTACCCCCCACCCATGCCCCCTCCGCAGCCAGTCCAGACAAGCCCACCCCTCACATCCATTTGACAGAGCAGCGAGGCTAATGATGACCATGAAACCTTTGTCGATTGCCTTAAAAATTCAACTGGTTCACGAATGTCCTTTAGGGAAGGAAATCTGCCACCTGTTCTGGCCTCCATGTTACTTCAGAGCCACAGTTAAGAGGTTGGCTCTTAACTGCCCCCTCAAGGGCAATTAGTGATGAGCAATAAATGATGGCTGAGCCAGCGACATCCACATCCCATGAATGAATTTTTTTCAAATGAATTAGAAACTCAACCTCCTGTTCTTCTGCACAAGCTAACAAGTGCAACCAAAGTGACAGCGTTCATAACTTACCAGAATACCAGACAGGGGAGTCAGTATGAAAGCCAGAATTTGGAAATAATATTACATCTGTGATTTTATGGAGACTGAAAATGAAATAGTGAGAAGAAGCAGAAACGGACTCGTATCTACAAGAAGATCTTCAGCAAATGAACCAGTTACTCAGAAGATCAGGAAGATGACCAGAACAGCGAGCTGGTCGTTTCTGATGATTCATATACTACTGTACGGAAAACATGAAGAAATTTAACGGTACATCCTTGGAGTGATTGGTAAGGCCACCACAATGGTTATCTTTGTGAACCATGGCAAGACTGGCAGCTCAATGTTCCAGGGTACAGATGCTAAAGGAAAGATAGAATAGGAGGTAAGAGAGGAGGGGGAGTTGCGTTTTTGATTAGGGACAGTGTCATGGCAGTATGGAGAGGGGATATATCTGAGGGTCCGCCCATAAGTAGAACTGAAAAATAAGAAAGGAGAGATCACTTTGATAGGATTGTACTAGAGGCCCCAAATAGTCAGCAGGAAATTGAATAATAATATGTAAGGAGATTACAGATAGCTGCAAGAAAAATAGGGTGGTAATAGTTGGGGACTTTAACTTTCCCAACATTAACTGTGACAGCCATAGCACTAGGGGTTTGGATGGAGAGAAATTTGTTGCGTGTATTCAGGAGGAATTTCTCATTCAGTATGTGGATGGCTCGACTAGAGAGGGGGCAAAACTTGACCTCCTCTTGGGCAATAAGGAAGGGCAGGTGACCGAAGTGTTAGTGACGGATCACTTTGAGACCAGTGACCATAATTCCATTAGTTTTAAGGTAGCTATGGAGAATGATAGGTCTGGCCCTAAAGTAAAAATTCTTTCAGGAACTTTCAAAAGTTGATTGGGGGAGTCTGTTGGCCGGCAAAGGAACGGCTGGTAAGTGGGAGGCTTTCAAAAGTGTATTAATCATAGTTCAGGGTAAGCACATTCATGTTAGAGTGAAGGGCAAGGCTTGTAGAAGTAGGGAACCATGGATGACTCAGGATATTGAGGCCCTGGTGAAAAAGAAGAAGGAGGCATATGACATGCATAGGCAGCTGAGATCCCTTGAAGAGTATAGAGGTTGTTGGAGTAGAGTTAAGAGAGAAATCAGGAGGGCAAAAAGGGGACATGAGATTGCTTTGGCAGATAAGCCAAAGGAGAATCCAAAAAGCTTCGACAAACACATAAAGGGCAAAAGAGTAACGAGGGAGAGAGTAGGGCCTCTTCAGGGTCTACAGGGTCATCTATGTGCGGATCCACAAGAGATGGGTGAGATCCTAAATGAATATTTCTCATCGGTATTTACTGTTAAGAAAGGCATGGATGTTAGGGAACTTGGGGAAATAAATAGTAATGTCCTGAGAAGGGTACATATTGCAGAGAAGGAGGTGCTGGAAGTCTTAAAGCGTATCAAGATAAATAAATCCCCGGGACCCGATTAAATGTATCCCAGGACGTTGTGGGAGTCTAGGGAGGAAATTGCGGGTCCCCTAGCAGAGATATTTGAATCATTGACAGCCACAGGTGAGGTGCCTGAAGCTTGGAGGGTAGGAAATGTTGTGTCTTTGTTTAAGAAGGGCCGCAGGTAAAAGTCTGAGAACTATAGACCGGTGAACCTAATGTTGTTAGTAGGTAACAACTACCTTCTAAGTTGTTAGAAGGTATTCCGAGAGACAGGATCTACAGGCATTTAGAGAGCCAAGGACTGATTAGGGACAGTCAGCATGGCTTTTTGAGTGGAAAATCATGTCTCACAAATTTGATTGAGTTTTTTGAAGGGGTAACCAAGAAGGTAGATGAGGGCAGTGCAGTCAAAGTTGTCTACATTGACTTTAGCAAGGCCTTTGACAAGGTACGCATGGTAGGTTGGTGCATAAGGTTAAATCTCACGGGATCCAGAGTGAGGTAGCCAATTGGATACAAAATTGGCTTGACGACAAAAGAAAAAGGGTGGTTGTCGAAGTTGTTTTTCAAACTGAAGGCCTGTGACCAGCGGTGTGCCTCAGGGATCAGTGCTGGGTCCATTGTTATTTGTTATTTATATTAATGATTTGGATGGGAATTTAGGAGGCATGGTTAGTAAGTTTGCAGATGACACTGAAGTAGGCCATTTTCCAAGACATTGGTCGTCATTCTCTGACCCCCCGCTGGGTTGGAGAATCGCCGGGGGGCTGCCGTGAATCCCGCCGCTGCTGGTTGCCGAAGTCTCCGGCACCGGATATTCTGCGGGGGCGGGAATCGGGCCGCGCCGGTTAGCGGGCCCCCCGATCGATTCTCCGGCCCGGATGGGCCGAAGTCCCGCCAATAGATTGCCTGTCCCGCCGGCGTGGATTAAACCACCTTTTGAACGGCGGGACAAGGCGGCGTGGGCGGGCTCCGGGGTCCTGGGGGGTGGGGGGTGGGGCGATCTGGCCCCGGGGGTTGCCCCCACGGTGGCCTGGCCCGCGATCGGGGCCCACCGATCCACGGGTGGGCCTGTGCCGTGGGGGCACTCTTTCCCTTCCGCCTCCGCCACGGTCTCCACCATGGCGGAGGCGGAAGAGACTCCCTCCACTGCGCATGCGCGGGAAACTGTCAGCGGCCACTGACGCTCCCGCGCATGCGCCGCCCCGAGATGTCATTTCCGCGCCAGCTGACGGGGCAACAAAGGCCGTTTCCGCCAGCTGGCAGGGCGGAAATTCCTCCGGCGTCGGCCTAGCCCCTCAATGTTGGGGCTCGGCCCCCAAAGATGCGGAGCATTCCGCACCTTTGGGGCGGCGCGATGCCCGTCTGATTGGCGCCGTTTTGGGCGCCAGTCGGCGGACATCGGCCGTTTCGGGAGAATTTCGCCCCAGGGGGCGTCATTCTCTGACCCCCCGCCGGGTCGGAGAATCGCCGGGGGCTGGCGTGAATCCTGCCCCCGCCGGTTGCCAAAGTCTCCGGCACCGGATATTCGGCGGGGGCAGGAATCGCGTTGCGCCAGTTGGCGGGCCCCCCCGCTCGATTCTCCGGCCCGGATGGGCCGAAGTCCCGCCGATAAATTGCCTGTCCCGCCGGCGTGGATTAAACCACCTTTTGAACGGCGGGACAAGGCGGCGTGGGCGGGCTCCGGGGTCCTGGGGGGGCGTGGGGCGATCTGGCCCCGGGGGGTGCCCGCACGGTGGCCTGGCCCGCGATCGGGGCCCACCGATCCGCGGGCGGGCCTGTGCCGTGGGGGCACTCTTTCCCTTCCGCCTCCGCCACGGTCTCCACCATGGCAGAGGCGGAAGAGACGATGGCAGAGGCTGACGCTCCCGTGCATGCGCCGCCCCGAGATGTCATTTCCGCGCCAGCTGGCGGGGCAACAAAGGCCGTTTCCGCCAGCTGGCGGGGCGGAAATTCCTCCGGCGTCGGCCTAGCCCCTCAATGTTGGGGCTCGGCCCCTAAAGATGCGGAGCATTCCGCACCTTTGGGGCGGCGCGATGCCCGTCTGATTGGCACCGTTTTGGGCGCCAGTCGGCGGACATCGCGCCGTTTCGGGAGAATTTCGCCCCATATTTTTATCTCATCTCATCAAACATTCTTAATTTATGAAACTGTATTATTGGACTGATTGGCACCGTTTATAATGTGCCCACAATGCAGAAGGGGACACCCGGATGGACATTCGTTTAAATCCCCTTCTGCACAGATGGAAGACCCTTGTTCTGCCCAGCAACAGCACGAAGCTTCATCTTAATGATGGAAGACACTTGTTCTGCCCAGCAACAGCACGAAGCTGCATCTTAAAACGGCCCCATGGCCAGGAGATCGGGATATCTGCGAGTCAAGACCCTGGCAGTGGGATATATGGCATAATTGTATTGCAAAGACTTATGAAAGAATGAAATAATATATTAATAAAATGGCCAAGGCAGGCTAAGAAACCAGAATAGAAGGAATAAAAGAAATGTATAGATTAGATTAGCGTCCCCTACACACACAGCAGGACAAAGATGACATTAACACCTCATCTAGCAAACACAGAAACAAAAGCATAGCACAGATAATCTCATCAACACGGACACACACCATACAGATGCAAATTGACAAAGATGCATATTCTCAGTTTAAACCTGTCTGAGAGATCTAAATCAAAACTACCCTTTAACTATTATGTATGAGCAAATGTTCCCGCTCGAATTTGGATTCCTATAAAAATCCAGAGCGAATGTGTAATTGTTGAGATCAACGTGGGCCAAGCCACTGATTCTGAGCTAGCTGCGTGGGTCTCCCTGAAGGCTTCAGTAATTGTACAATAAAGAACAACGCTTTGAACCTTGCCTTGAGACTCGGCCTCTTGACTGCACTGGTACAAGGGATTTTTCCCTACAACAACACCAAGATTGGTGGCATTGCAGACAGTGAAAAAGGTTATCTAGGATTGCAATGGGATCTTGATCAATTGGTTCAGTGGGCCGATGAATGGCAGCTGGAGTTTAATTTAGATAAATGTGAGGTGATTCATTTTGGTAAATCAAATCGGGGCAGGACCTACTCAGTTAATGCAGGGAGTTGGGGAGAGCTATAGAACAAAGAGATCTAGGAATACAGGTTCATAGCTCTTTGAAAGTGAAGAAGGCATTCGGCATGCTTGGTTTCATTGGTCAGTACATTGTGGGAGCTTGTGTGGTATTTCCCAAGCAATACCCCACGAGTGTATCCGTGAAGTCATGGATGCCCTGTATGTCTGGTCAGCTGACTACATAAACTTTGATCTGGACCATGCCCATCAAGATGCTCCGGCAGCAGGATTCTCCACCATTGACGGGATGCCCCGGATCCAGGAGCTAATAGATGGCACGCATGTCACCTTTCGCATACCAGGAGGACCGGGAACGCCTTTCATTACTCGGAAGCGATTCCACACCCTGAACGTCCAACTTGTGTGCAACCACCACCTCAAGATCATGCAAGATCAGCTACATCCTGGGGCAGTCAGAGATCCTCAGCGTGTCTGAGGGATACTCCAGGTTGAGCGGTTGGCTGTTGGGGGATAAGGGATACCAGCTTAGGATCTGGCTAATGATGCCAGCGCGGAGGCCAGTGACCGATGCGGAGACCCGCTATAAAAAGACCCATGTGGCCTCCTGGTCTGTCATTAAGTGGTGCATCAGACTGCTTAAAATGCAGGTCCAATGCCTTGACCGCTCAGGTGGTACCTTGCAGTACATCCCCTAGAGGGTCACCCGCTTTGTGGTGGTGTGCTATGCCCTCCACAACCTGGCACAGCAGTTGTGCGACGTGCTGGAGGTGGAGGAGGACGAACATGCAGCCTCGTCAGATGAGGAGGACAAGGTTGAGCTGGGTCTGGAGGGGCTGGAGGAAAAGCCCGGGGAGGACCCATGGGAGCAGCCGGAGGATGGAGGACAGGCGACAGTGCGGGTCTGGAATTCCCGGAGGGCCAGGGAGTCTCTCATCCTCGCCCACTTCTCATAGGATATGGCTTCACCTGTCATCTCAACCCCTCCACCTTTCCCAACCACCATTCCCTGCCCCCACGCATCCCCTCCTCCTGGTCCGCCCCTCCTTCACCCTTATCCCCCTCTCCAAACATTCTGCCCACCCCTAGATCATCCTGCTCCATCCTCCCAGTGTCTGTGTAACATCACTCCAGTGTGATGGGCCAGTGTGACGGGTCAATATACAAGGCAATGATCACTCACTGTGAGATGAGCTCTGGTACTCCTCAGTCTATGCCAGTCTGACTCCTGTCTGTCTGCAGGCAGTGCGCTCACACTCATCATCTGTAAGGTATGCCTTGGGTGGGGGGGAGGTGCCCAGCTCTAGGACCATGGTGCCCGGGGGAGCTAAGCCTGGGAGGGCAGAAGGACAGCGGTGGGGTAGGTGCAGGCCGTCAACAGTACGGAATAATGTGACAGAGGCTTCATATGTTTCGGTGTAACATGTTTTAATGATTTGCAATAGTGACCCTAACTGTCCCTAGCTACAGATGGTGCCCGTCCCCTCTCCTCCACCCCTCAGTGCCCCCTCAGTGATCCTTAACCTTCTTAGGCTTCCATGCCGTGCCACTATGTCTAGGTGTGTCCCAGGATGCACATCAAGGGTGGAGGCAGCCTGCCCCTGATGGGCGCCTTTCGGTGGGCCTGGGGTCGGAAGGCACTGGCCGATTTGCCGGTGGCACATGCCTCACTGTGCCGCCCTGTCCTGCCCGCTGAACCCAGAAAGCACCATTGTCAGGAGTGGCAGATTCAGGAGAGCTGGTGACTGTCGTCGCCTCCCAGCAGGGCGGCTCTGGGTTGGCCTCCAGCGCTCCCTCCTCCTGGGCGGTGCCCGTAGGGCCCTGGGGGTCACCTTGGGATGGAAGCACACCTGGAGTGAGCCCCAAAGTCCTTTGCGTCATCTGACTCTGCCAGCCCTGGCGGCTCCCATTTTCTGTATCAGGGTGTCGATGACTTTAGCGATGCCCCTTTGTGACCGGATAGAGCATAGCGCTCTGCAGTCCCCGCCAATGTCCTCCTGCATCTGGACACGTTCATCAGTGACTGGGACATGCTCCATAGCTCCCCAGCAAGGTCCACCTCTGACTGGGACATGGTCCTCAGCAACTGGGACATTCTCTGGTGCGCCTTGGCAAGGCCTACTTGCATCAGGGACATGCCCACAAGCGATCAGTACATGCTGCCTAGGCCCACAGCCATGGCAGTCACTTACTGAGCCATGTCTTGGACACCGTCATTCATGCTGATGACGTCATGCTCCAGACTCTCCACTGCAGTCGGCACCCTAGCAGTGTTGGCCTCGATGCTGCGCATTGCTGGTGACATCTCCTGCACCCGTAGCCTTTGGGACTTGGTACTCCTCCAATTGGCTATGGACCTGCGGGAGTGTCGCTGACATCCCCCTCTGAATATCACGGCCGTACCCTAGAGTCTGCATCAGTTCCGGGGACAACCTGGTTCAGAGATGCGACCCAGCTGGGTCATCGGATCCAGCTCACCTCCGACTGCTGTCCTCCCTAGACGTTACTGCCTCCACCTGATGCGTATCAGCAACTTGTGTTGTCCACCAGATTGTGCCCCAGATTGTGTCCACTACTTTCGCCCATCGAGGTGAGTGCCTCTGCGCTGGTGGAGGGTGGGGTGGTAGCTGTGGCACTTCAATGGTGGCGTCCTTGGAGCACTCCTCTGAGATGTTCCTTTGGACGGCGGAGGGCAGGGGTTGGGGCACCCCGGAAGGGTCGGCATAATCAGATCAAGATTCTACAGGAGAATGGACATGTGGTCAGTGAGAGGGAAGAATCATATGTCTGGCATGAACAATTCATGTTATCTGGGTGGGGGCTAGTGGATCCTCACCTCTGCAGCACAGGCCAGCCTCGACGTCGATGGCCAATCTGACCTCGGTAAACCCCACAGCCCCAGGGCCTGTACCTTAAAAAGGGGTGGGGATTCTGATGTCTGGCATCTGGGTCCGTTCCCATCGTTATGGGCAAACCTCTCCTGCAGAACAGAGAGAGGGCGTTGTGAGCTGCATGCTTCAGGCATTGTGGAGTGGGAGGGGTCATGGCAGGGTCAGCATGGGCTGTTCGCTGGTGGTTGGATTCTATACTCCTGCCACTTGTCAATGGGATTTCCCATTGTAACCACCCCACGCTGCCCAGAAACCAGTTGGCCGGGGCGCGCTGCCGGTGGGAAAAGTGAATCGCAGTCACCGGAGAATTTCAGCCATTGTAGGAGTGATTGTTCCCTTTTGTAAAACTTCAGTTTTGGTGTGTTTTACCCAACTCTTAGTGAATTTCTATGTTCATCCAAGTGAAAATGGCATTGTCAGATAACAGATTCATTTTTTGCCTCCTAAATTTATTTACTCATGAATGAGCTGCTCGCCAATACTCTTGCTCTGCTAGAACCATTCAGTGCCAGGCCTTATCACAGCTTTGATCTTGACATGGGCACAGAGCTAAACACCAGAAGACAGATTGGTGTAGTTACCTTCAACATTGGGGCAACATTCGACTGAGCGTGGCACCGAGGAACCGGAGCAAAACTGAAGTCAGTTAGGATGAAATAGACTAATCTAGAGGGAACTAAGGCATGGATAAAAGTTTCAATGGTGCAGCTCCATCAACTCAGGATACTTGACACTATCCAAGACAGAGTTTACTTATAATCAGTTCTTTTACCACTGGACTCAACGTCCACCCCTTCCACTCCCAGTGTACTATGCGTGTATGATTTGCAGATGCACCACAGCAGCTTACCAACGTTGCTTTGGCAGCACCTCCCTTCTTTATGATCATTAACACTAAGGAAGACAAGAGCAAAAATATTGTGGGAACACCACCGTCCCCAAATTCACCTCCAGCTCACATTTCGTCCTAGCTTTGTTATCTATGTCCCTTCACTGGTGTTGGGTCAATATCCGAGGATTCCCAACCTAACACCATTATGGGAACACCAACATGACAAAGATTTCTGTGGTTCAAGGAACAGGCCCACCTCCATCTTCTGAGGACAACAAGGGCAGGGAAATATATGCAGTCTTACCTGCATGGGCTAGTACAAAATGTAAAATAAGTTATGCCACATTAAAACTATAACTGTGATTTTGATATAATATTGATTCATTTTGTACTTACGCTGAGAAGTTGTAATGAGAATCCAGGGTTAGGCCCGAGCAAATTCTGGAGCAAAGCAGAGGAAGGGACTTTGATTCCCTTATTCTGATGCCAAGTTGGGCCTTGACTCAGAACTCTGGTAATAATTCAAAGCAAAATTTTCACGAAAGCTTGTGTCATAGTGCAAATGCAGTCTAATGCCAGCAAATCAATATATCATTCAGTTCTCATTTTCCATAAATAGTGCAAATTGCTAAACCAAATGCCAAGAAACCTGGTAGTGAAGTCTAAAACTATTCATTAAATGTCAATATCTCCTACATTTTTATCTGATGTTGGATAATTTTCTGCATATCTTTTGAAACCAATTGAAAGATAGTGTGCTTCCAGAGCACAAAAGTAAATTCATTATTCCTGAGGATCTTTAAAAGTAATTGGGCAATTATAAAGCACACACACGAACCACCTTCAGCTAAGCAATTAAAACACTACTTTTCCAGTCAAAATATTAAAAAATATATCATTTATTTGTTTAAATGGATAAAACCTGATATCATATAAAATTATTGTGGTTTTTAGTGCTTCAGGCAGAGGGACAAAAAACTTCTGTGTCCCAATATATTGCAGTATGTTCATGTTCAAGCCTAAAATTAAATGTAATCAATATCTTATCTTAATTAATAATAATCTAACAATAATCTTTATTAGTGTCACAAGTAGGCTTACATTAACACTGCAATGAAGTTACTGTGAAAATACCGCAGTCGCCACATTCCGTCGTCTGTTCGGGTACACAGAGGAAGAATTTAAAATGTTCAATTCACCTAACAAGCACGTCTTTCGGGACGTGTGGGAGGAAACCCATGCAGAAATGGAGAGAACATGCAGACTTCACACAGACAGCGACCCAAGTCGGGAATCGAACCCGGGATCCTGACGCTGTGAAGCAACTGTGCTAACCACTGTGCTACTGTGCCACCCATGTAATTGTAATTAAATTACAACTCTCTGGTTTTCTTTTCCACGTGCTTTTGTTTTTTAATATAATGGTTGGTCTGACATCTAACTTCTAAATTTGTGCTCTTAATATTAGTCTATACGTTTTATATTCTATTGAGAATAGTAAAACAGTTATATTGCATACAAAGTCTACAAATAATTCTTCTGGTGTATGGGTGACAGCAAAACCGTTTGGAGACACATAATTCCCCCAAATGATCTATTATTAAATTATTCATTCCTTTGTTGTTTTCTTTTGGACATAGAAATATATTTATATTCTTAACATGAATGATAAATTCAAATATAAATCTCAAAATTAAGAATTCAAAATACTTTCTTGATTCTAAAAATAACAGTGAGGGTTTGAAGTGTTGTCATTGGCATGTTTTCTACAAGCCAATCTGTAAAACCTAGTTTGCAAGACTGCAGACTCAAAAAAGGCCAGAGAGGGAAAATGCAACCTAAAAAACTAAGAACTAAAATGGCTCGGTATGATTTTCCTCTATCTTTCTCTCGCTTTTCACTCTGCAAAGGGGTTAACTCCCTTGAAGGAGTTCAATAAGGTGGGGTCGCTTGCCGTGATCTTGTTTGAGAAATAATTATCTATGGTGAAGGCTAATAGGCTATTTGACTATGAGGGACCTCACAAGTTGATACCATTGAGGCCAATTGAGCAGATTTTACCGTCTTCCCAGCTGAGATCAGGTAAGTTAGCACAAGCTAAGGGCTAAATTTAGAACTTTCTTAGTGTGCATAGCTCCGAGGCAGTACCCTCACCTCTTAATTCATTCAGGTACGCTAAGAACAGATTCCTATTGAAGCACTCAAGAAATTACCGTAAATACACAGCTATTTATTAATCATAGAATTTGCAGTGTAGAAGGAGGCCATTCAGCCCATCGAGTCTGCACCGGCCCTTACAAAGAGCACCCGACTCAAGCCCACATCTCTACCCTAATCCTTGTAACCCTGCAACCCCCATTAAACCTTTTTGGAGACTAAAGGCAATTTAGCATGGACAATCCACCTAACAGTTTTTGGACTGCGGGAGGAAACCAGAGCACCCGGAGGAAACCCAATGAAATAATCGGATAGTAAATGCACTGATTTATTTTTTTAAATTGGACACCAACTGGTGTGTTGGAATAAACATCATAATGAGAAATATTTGATGTATGATCAACAAAAATCATACAGCACGGTAGCATTGTGGATAGCACAATTGCTTCACAGCTCCAGGGTCCCAGGTTCGATTCCGGCTTGGGTCACTGTCTGTGCGGAGTCTGCACATCCTCCCCGTGTGTGTGTAGGTTTCCTCCTGGTGCTCCTGTTTCCTCCCACAGCCCAAAGATGTGCAGGTTAGGTGGATTGGCCATGATAAATTGCCCATAGTGTCCAAAATTGCCCTTAGTGTTGGGTGGGGTTATAGGGATAGGGTGGAGGTGTTAACCTTGGGTAGGGTGCTCTTTCCAAGAGCCGGTGCAGACTCGATGGGCCGAATGGCCTCCTTCTGTACTGTAAATTCTATGATCTAAAACAAGCAACATCCTGGGGGTTAGCCTCGATCAGAAACTGGGGCGTCATTCTCCGACTCCCCAGCGGGTAGGAGAATGGCCGTTGGCTGCCGTGAATCCCGCCCCCGCCGGTTGCCGAAGTCTCTGGCACCGGAGATTCGGCGGGAGCGGGAATCGGGCCACGCCGGTTGGCGGGCCCCCCCGCTCCATTCTCCGGCCCGGATGGGCCGAAGTCCCACCGATAAATTGCCTGTCCCGCCGGCGTAAATTAGAGTACCTATTTACCGGTGGGACAAGGCGGCGTGGGCGGGCTCCGGGGTCCTGGGCGGGGGCACGGGGCGATTTGACCCCGGGGGGTGCCCCCACGGTGGCCTGGCCCGCGATCGGGGCCCACCGATCCGCGGGCGGGGCTGTGCCGTGGGGGGCACTCTTTCCCTTCTGCCTCCGCAACGGTCTCCACCATGGCGGAGGCGGAAGAGACTCTCCCCACTGCGCATGCGCGGGAAACTGTCAGCGGCCGCTGACGCTCCCGCGCATGCGCCGCCCCGACATGTCATTTCCGCGCCAGCTGGCGGGGCAACAAAGGCCGTTTCCGCCAGCTGGCGGGGCGGAAATCCCTCCGGCGCCGGCCTAGCCCCTCAATGTTGGGGCTCGGCCCCCAAAGATGCGGAGCATTCCGCACCTTTGGGGCGGTGTGATGCCCGTCTGATTGGTGCCGTTTCGGGCGCGAGTCGGCGGACATCGCGCCGTTTGGGGAGAATTTCGCCCCTGAACTGGACTAGCCATATTAATACTGTGGCTACCAGAGCAGGTCAAAGGCTAGGAATCCTACGGCAAGTAACTCAACTCCTGATCGCCCAAATCCTGTCCACCATCTACAAGGCACAAGTCAGGAGTGCAATGGAAAACTCTCCACTTGCCTGGAAGAGTGCAGCTCCAACAACACTCAAGAAGCTCGGCACCATCCAGGACAAAGCAGCCCCCTTGATTGCTCCCCCTTCCACAAACAGTCAAACCCCCCACCACCGATGAACAGTGGCAGCCATGTGTACCATCTCCAAGTTGCACTGCAGTAACTCACCATGGTTCATTAGACAGCACTTTCCAAATCCACGACGTGGGTCATTCCAGATGGACGACTACCATTTGGAATGTCAAGACCACCTGGACCCCTTCACCTGGAAGTTCCCCTCCAAGTCACTCACCATCCTGATTTAGAAATATATCGCCGTTCATTCACTGTTGCTGGGACAAAATCCTGGAACTCCTTCCCTAAAAGCACTGTAGGCGTACCTACACCTCAGGGACTGCAGCAATTCAAGAAGGCAGTTCACCTCCAACTTCTGAAGGGCAACCAGGAATGGGCAATAAATGTAGACCTAACCAGCGATGCCCACATCCTGTAAATGAATTTCATAAAAATGATCAGAAAATGCAGTAGATATGGCATTTTACATTCTACTATTAGTTGATACTTCCCAGGGTGCCAGGGGGCAGTGCTAGTTTGGCACTGCCAAGGGCGGAGCTGGGGCCTTAATGGAGCGGAGCATCTAGTAATCCCATAGTGGGGTGTCGCTCAACTGGGGCGGGGGGTGCTGACACCGAGCATTGGGGGTGGGGGGGGGGGAGGGGGGGGGCCTGGTACTGGCAAGAAGTGGAGAATCCTGATGCCAGCGAGAAGGAGGATGGGGTTCTGAAGAAAGACCCAATGGGAGGGCTCCGATGTCCCAATGCCAGCGACAGAAGGGGTTGAAGCTGCCGAGAATGGTGGGGAGGGGGATTGGGGAGGGGGGGGGAGCACTGAAGCCCCGATTCCAGCGATGTTGATGGGAGGGGCCTTTGCTGTCATTTTGAGATCTGGATGCCCTTTAAAAATGCTGCCCTGATTTCTGTGAAGCCAGGCTTTCCGGTGTGTTTGGGCCCCGCCCCTCTCAGTCCATGTGCAAAACTCACCCCCTTCCAAAACAATTTCTAAGAGTGGGTAGATTGTGACTTGGATGGCGCCCAACCACCCAACAGGAATTGCAACTCATTTCCGCCAGGGACCACACTTGAAATGTTTTTGGGAGAGTTCTGCCCCCAATTTCAGGATAATATATCGTAGAATCATAGAATCCCTGCAGTATAGAAGAAGGCCATTCAGCCCATTGAGTCTGCACAGACCCTTCGAATGAATTACCCATTTACACTCCCTCTTCCACCCCATCCTATCCGTATAACCTAACCTGCACATCCCTGGACGCTAAGAGGCAATTAAGCATGGCCAATCTACCTAACCTGCACATCTTGAGACTGTGGGAGGAAACCGGAGCACCCGGAGGAAACCCAAGCAGGCACAAGGAGAAAGTGCAAACTCGACAGACAGTCACCCGAGGCCGGAATTGAACCCTGGCACTGAGGCCTGTGTTGTTGGATACCTTATTTGAGAAAGGAAACCACTTTGTAATGTAGTTCTTCCCTATTGTCATGATGCTCTGTATATTAAAAAAACAGCATAATTTTACGCAAGTTTTAGCATCCACGGTCATTTTGCGTATGTATGAGTTGGAATTGAAGCAGAAAACTGAGGAACAAACTCTTACAGTATTTTCCTATTAGAGGGATGGCGCCGAAGGCAAGAGTTGCTTCTCTTGGCAGTTCCCCAGTAATTGTAAAATTGATTTTCTGTTGACAAGTCCCACAGCAAGTTTTAAAGCCCCAAGTCTGGGAGCACAATGCCTATTGGACCCACACAGGACAATCATATTCTTCAGCATGGGAAATGCAAGAACTGGATCTCAGTGAACTCCTTACGCAGGAGTCAAAGAGACAGTGTGCACTGTGTTGGATTACTAACTAATTTACAAAAAAGACTGAACAATTCCCTCTGAGAAAGACAGCAGCCAAAAATATTGCATGACATTAGGAATGCTAGGACAAACCTTATTGGCTCCTACTACGAGAGGCAGAAAGGCACCACGCACTATGCTGTGGTTGCCTGTTATAATTAGGCCTGGCAGTCTTGGTAATTTATATTTTAATTTGGCAGTGTTTTTAATGTTTGATTTATCTCGATATGTTTTATATTGAATGAGCATTAATCATTTGTTCTCGGTCTCCAGTCCTGCTTTCTCTTTTTGAGAAAACCAAGTTTGTTCATTAGTGGGAGGAAAAGCTGTTGGATAGCATCTGAAAGTGATTATGCTGCAAATTCAGAACTTGGTACACAAGAAAAGGAAGCATTTTGAAGATGGAGAAGAACTTGAAATTGTTGTCTACTGAAGGAAAGTTGAAACAAATGCAGATTCAAGGAGGAAGTGGGTAAGGCAAGAATTAACCAAAAGATTCAACTGCCCACAACATAAGCAGACAAAGGAACAATATAGGGCAATGGATGATTGGAAACAGCTCAGCACACTTTTAGATAATATTCATGCTCTTTCCGAACAATTCATAATTCTCATTTCAGAAAAACTGGAAAGCTACTTGAAGGCAGTTTGTTTTTGACTGCACTTGATCGCTTGACATTTACAATGAAGGGATAACAATTACATTTTTTTACAGTAGATGGGCAGGTCCAGGAAGAATTATTGCAGAACCTTATTGTGAAATTCTTGTGTATATCTGTAACATCACTTCAAATCGTGAAGCTGCTTGAATCTTAACACTTCTACTACATATATGTTAGGACAAGGCTGAGCATGCACCCAGACACAGTTACTAAATCTGTATCTTTTATCTTCTATGGACTGTATTCAATCCCCGAGAACATCTTCTGTAAAATTGCATTTATATTTTTATTGATGATTCCATGCCCTGAAACTCCTGAGGATTGCCACTCTGCTCTGACCCCACCGGAGCTCTGCATTTCTGGTTGGGCCTTCCAATCCACCTTCTCCAGCAATGCAGAGTGTACCTAAAATTGAATATCTTTTTCAAATTTATGGGGGCAGGCATGCCACACCCTCTTTTTACAGCACTACCTTACCACTATTCTGGTAAGTATTCCTGAACTCACTGAAAAGCAGGGATCTTTAAACAGTGTTTCAGCACATTAGGGTATGGGTGAAGGGATGAATCAATGAATGTGTATGTGGTTAAGGGGGTAGGCTTGGTGAGGTGAGTGGGTAACAGGGTAGGTTAGCAGGTGCCTGAGCTGGTAGGTGGGTAGGGTAATAGGTGGGCAGGGTGTGTAACAATATGCATATTGTATGGGAGATAAAGAGTTAACAATTTAATGTAAATACTTCGTACCACCGGGTGGTGATCAAGAGCAGTCACATATATATCACGTGACGACCCTTGATTCTGGGAGAAGGTGTTTAGGCATTAGAGAGATTACTTGTGTGTTTCAGAGTCCTGTAGTTAGAGTTTAGCATAGTTTATTTTAGCAATCTTATCCTTAGGAATACGTTTGAATCTTATTTAAGTAGTGTTAATAAATCAGCTTTGTTAATTTAATTAGCTTGATGTTCTGTGTTCAACACTACGCATTCAAAACATCCAGACAAAGAAAACAGAGAACATCACATAGTACCAGGAGTGGTTCCTAAAGTATAATAGTACGGTTTAGAGAGAAAGAAAAAATCTCCGTGCGGAAAAAAAACTTGCAAAGATCGAAAAACAAATTTCAACCAGACTCCGATTGCATCAACATTGTGGAAGCCAGTAGTGTTCAAAAGAAATAGCCCAGTTGAAGCTACATGTAGGGTTTACAGACTCCAAAGCAATTCAGGACATCAGGGGCGGGATTCTCCGACCCCCCGCCGGGTGGGCGAATCGTCAGGGGTCAGTGTGAATCCCACCTCGGCCGTCCTCCTAATTCTCCCGCCCCCCCAAAAACCATCGGAGAATGGCAGGGTCTGGTGCGACTCAATGGGCGCTGGGGCTGCCCGAAATCTCTGGCCGGTGATGGTCCGAAGTCCCGCCCGTCTGTTGCCGGTCCTGTCGGCGTAAATTGGAGTAGGTCCCTTACTGGCAGGACCTGGCGGCGCGGGCAGGCTCTGGGGTTCTTGGGAGGGCGCGGGGGGATCTGGCCCCGGGTGGTGCCCCCATGGTGGCCTGGCCCGCAATAAGGGCCCACCGATCTGCAGGCGGGCCTGTGCCGTGGGGCACTCTATCCATCTGCACCGGAGGCTGTGGTCCTCCACCATTCCCAGTGCGGAAGCGAATCTCTCTGCGCATGCGCGGGGATGGCGCCAGCTTGCGCTGGCGCCCCCGCGCATGCACCGACTCGCTCCGGCCACCGGACGCCCTTCGGCACCGGTTGGCGTGGCACCAAACCCCTTTCCCGCCGGCCGGAGGCGGGCCTAGTTCCTGAAGGTGCGGAGGATTCCGCACCTTTGGGGCGGCCCGACACCGGAGTGGTTCACGCCACTCCGCCCCGCCGGGACCCCCCACCCCGCCGGGTAGGGGTGAATCCCGCCCCTGGTAAAGTTTCATAGAATTTACAGCACAGAAGGAGGCCATTCGGCCCATCGAGTCTGCACCGGCTCTTGGAAAGAGCACTCTACCCAAGGTCAACACCTCCACCCTATCCCCATAACCCAATAACCCCACCCAACACTAAGGGCAATTTTGTTCACTAAGGACAATTTAGCATGGACAATCCACCTAACCCGCACATCTTTGGACTGTGGGAGGAAACCGGAGCACCCGGAGAAAACCCACGCACACACGGGGAGGATGTGCAGACTCCGCACAGACAGTGACCCAAGCCGAAATCGAACCTGGGACCCTGGAGCTGTGAAGCAATTGTGCTATCCACAGTGCTACCGTGCTGCCAAGTTGATGTATATTGGAAAAATTTCAAACAACAGTTTGAACTGTATAGCTCAGCCTTAGTCCTCGAAGCGGCCAGTGATCAGTGAAAGATAGCGCTGTTCCTAATAATGGCTGGACCGCAGGCGTTAGAAATATTCCACACATTCCATTTTGTGAATGAGGTTGACAAAAAAATACATAACAAAATTATATAAATGTTCAACAGGGATTGTGAGCTTCAAAACAATGAAACTTTCAAACGATATATATTCTGAAAAAGAGTCCAGAAAGCAGTCCAGAAACACTTAACTTTTTCATTACCGATCTCAGGCTCAAAGCGCAGACCTGTAATTTTTCAATATTATTTTACTCCCTTCTGCGTGATCTAATTGTATTCAGTATAAAAAAAGAAAAGCTGCGTGAAAGATTGCTCCAGCAACAGAAGTTAACATTAGAAGATGCAATTAATATGTGTTGTGCAAGCGAATTTGCTAAAAATCAATACTCCGAAATGTTGGTCCGTGAAAGTGGCGCGAAAACAGCCATTGGTGCTGTGGCGTACTTGAAAAAAACAGGGCTCTCTAGATGGCAGCCATTTTGCACATGACGCAACAAGTGTCATGACGTGCAAACATTGTAGCCACGCCCACCCAGTATAAAAATGCCTAACCTTCGGTAAAACCCGTGCGAATTGTCACAGAGGTAACCATTTTGCCTCGCAATGTAGAACGGGGACTACTTCATATCAATATAAAAAGAGGAGTACAGTTACTAAAAGACAGAGCTGTACAAGAAGGAAATTCAAACAAATGTGAAATTAAAGCAAATAAACCCGACACTGTCCACGATGATTATGTCTTAGAAAACACTTTCTTTGTCGGCATTGTAGAAAAAATAAATATCATTCCACAGGCAATTTCCGAAGCGGAAAACTTAAAACCAATCTCGATTGTTAATAATCAGGAAGAGTGGACAATTCTATTGAAAATTAATGGAATGGACATCAAATTCAAATTGGATACTGGTGCTCATGCTAATTTGATCAACCAATTGGACTTAGACAAATTGAACACAAAGCCTCAAATACATGACAATGAATGTCAGTTATGAGACTATAGTGGTAATGTCATTAATACAATGGGAACATGTTATCTCACTGCCCACGTTAAAGACATCAAGATGCAAATAAAATTCAAGATTGTGGGACCGAAGCGTTCGCCATTATTAGGTGTACAGGAATGCAAGCTTGTGCAGCTGGTGAAGTGAATTCACAGCACAGACAAAATTTCAACAAATGCAAAAGAGCAGGTTGATAACATCATTGACAAGCTTCCACACGTCCTTCATGGAATGGGTGTGTTCCATTCAAGTACAAAATACAGCTTAAGGAGAATGCCTTAAACTGGAACCGCATACAGCAGCCGGGAATCATCACAAAAGTTATAGAACCCACTGACTGGGTTACTTTGATAGCATGCGTCAAAAAAATGAATGGAGATCTCAGAATCTGTATTGATCCAAAAGATCAGAATCAAAATATAAAGAGGGAATATTACTCAATTCCCAAACGTGAAGAGATCCCAAGTGAAATGGCACACACCAGAATATTTACAAAACTGGATGCCTCTAGAGGGTTTTTGGCAACTGAAACTGGATGAAACCAACAGAAAGTTATGCACTTTCAACACTCTATATGGAAGGTACTGTTTTAATAGAATGCCTTTTGGTATAATATCAGCCTCAGAGATATCTCATCGAGTAAGGGAACAAATCATAGAAGGAATTGAAGGTGTCAGGGTATATGTAGACAACATCATTATATGGTCAGCAACTCAAGAAGAACAGAACGCAAGACTTCTTCAAGTAATGCAAAGGATAGACAAGTTTGGTTCAAAACTTAATCAAACCAAATGTCAATTTGGTATATCCAAATTCACGTTTTTGGGTGACCAGATTTTAGCTCAAGGTGTGCAGCCAGACACCGAGAAGGCTGCAGCAATCAACAAAATGTCTTCACCCAAAGACAAGAAAGCGGTTCTCAGATTGCTAGGCATCGGGAACTTTCTTGGGAAGTTCATTCTGAACTTATCTTCGAGAACAACAGTTCTCAGGCAGCTGCAGTCCTGTTCTGCAGTCCATGTGAATAGAAAGAATGTTCTATTCACATGGACTGCAGAACACGAAGGAGTGGTCTAACTTAAAGACAGAACTCACAACAGCACCAGTTCTGTCAGTTTTTAATCCAATGAATGAAACAAAGATATCAACAGATGCAAGCAAAGATGACATAGGAGCTGTGCTACTTCAGAAAACACCTGCCAGGCAATGACAACCCATAGCCTACGCGTTAAGAGCGATGACTCCGACTGAATAGCATTACGCGCAAATCATAAAAGAATGTTTGGGTCTCCTCACTGGAATGGAGACGTTCCACACCTATGTATACGGGTTATCTACCTTTACTGTAGAAATGGATCATTGTCCTCTTGTATCAATGATCAAGAAATATTTGAATGATACGTCACCGAGGCTACAATGCATAATAATGAAACTTCAATGTTGTGGCTTTGAGCTTGTCTACATACTGGGTAAAGACCTTGTGGTGGCTGATGCACTGTCGAGTGCAACTGAAGAAGATACTGGGATGAACGACATAGTCCTGGCAATCGAAGCTCAAGCTAACTTAATAGAAGAAAATCTACCTGTCACGGACAAAAAACTGAAATTAATAAAAGAAGAAACAACCAAGGATGATACATTGCAGCGTGTGATGCGTTATACGAGGGATGGTTGGCCTAAAGATAATTGTTCTAGCTATAGGGACATTCGAGTGATCTGAGCAGCATCAATGGATTTGTGCTTAGGCAAGACTGGATAATAATTCCGACTTTATTAAGGAACATAATCCTCAGCAAGATGCGACTCGATTTCGGCGTCAGGCTGCGGAGAATCCAGCCCATGGAATCCCATTTACTGTCATGACAGATAATGGTCCATTTTTTGACAGCTGCGATTGGACAGAATTTTCACAAAAGTACGATTTTCAGCATTGTGATGAACGGTTACTGTAACACTGTACCCTTGTCAGCATGTAAGATGATGTCCCCTTTAAGACCGGACTTGGAACCCTGGGGAACTCTGCCTCCGGCTCCGCCCATCTGGGAGCCGTATATAAGGGGCCACCTTGTGGGCGGCACCTCTGTTAGCACACGTCTCGGCACCAGGCTAGTTCTTAGCTTATTAAAAACGTCTTTACCGTTTACACTCTAAGCGTCGTTATTGAGGGTACCACAATTTACTAAGCTAAACTACCTCAGGATGGACGCAGGCCTAAAACCAGGGAAACTCAACCTGGAAACACGGACACCGGAGGCAAAGGAAATTTTAAAATACTGGCTCCGATGCTTCGAGGCCTATCTGGACTCCTCAGAGACCACCATCCTGGGTCCACACAAGCTGCGTCGCCTCCACGCCCGGGTGACTCACAGAATCTCCGCCACACTCAAAAAGGCAATGACTTATGAAGAGGCGGTCGAGCTACTCCGCAAGCGGTTCGTCAAACCCATCAACGAGGTACACGCCAGGCATCTGCTCTCTATCTGCTGGCAGCGCTCGGGGGAATCGCTAGACGAATTTGTCGAAAAACTCAGGGACTGTGACCATCAGGATGTGACAGTGGAAGTCCATATGAACCTGCACATCAGAGATGCTTTCGTGTCTGGCATCCGCTCAACCTACATCCGGCAGCGGCTACTCGAAAACGGGGTAAAAGACCTTCAGGACACGCTAACGCTCACCTCCTCGCTGGAGGTGGCCCGACATAATTTGGGTACGTACCCCGCGGACTCAGCGAGCCCCCCTCAGACTTCCTCAGACTCAGCCATGTTCCGGGCCTGCACCACGCAGCGACCTGCTCATCCTGGGGGCACACCGTGCTACTTCTGCGGGCAGGGCCAGCACCCACGCCCACGCTGCCCAGCCCGCTCCGCGATTTGCAGCGACTGCAGGAAGAAGGGGCATTTTGCGAGGGTCTGCCTGGCCAGGCCCATGGGCCAGAAGAACAAAGAACAGTCGGCCCGAAAATCAGGCTCTCAGGTCCGCAGGCCTCGCAATGCGGCTGCGCACTGACGCGTCATCAGCCTCGTGCGAATCATGGGAGCGGCCATCTTGTCAGCGGCCATCTTCTCGACCCGACACGTGCAACCGACGGCGGCGGCCATTTTACGAGTCCGACTTGGCTGAGGACTCAGACTACCCGCGAGTGGGAGCGATCACCCTCGACCAAACTCGCCCAAAACATCTGCAAAATTCGATGATGAAGGTCCAAGTCAACGGGCACGACACTGCATGTCTCTTCGACTCCGGGAGCACGGAGAGCTTTATCCATCCAGAAACGGTAAGGCGCTGCTCCCTGCGCACCCATCCCGCATCCCAAACTATAGCCCTTGCATCCAGGTCCCACTCGGTACAATTCAAGGGGTACTGTATCGCGGATCTCTCGATCCAGGGCGCCAAGTGCACCCATTTCAAATTTTATATCCTCCCCACCTCTGCGCCACCCTGCTGCTCGGACTGGATTTCCAGTGCAGCCACCGAAGCCTGACACTGAAATTCGGTGGACACTTGCCCCCCCTCACGGTATGCAGCCTTGCGACACTGAAAGTCGCACCCCCCTCGCTATTCGCGAACCTCACTCCCGACTGTAAGCCTGTCGCCACCAGGAGCCGGCGGTACAGTGCCCAAGACATGACATTTATCAAGTCAGAGGTCCAGCGTTTACTGGGAGAGGGCGCCATTTAGGCTAGCAACAGCCCTTGGAGAGCGCAAGTGGTGGTAGTCCGGTCCGGGGATAAGAAACGGATGGTCGTGGATTATAGCCAGACCATAAACCGATTCACGCAGCTTGATGCGTACCCACTTCCTCGCATAGCAGACATGGTCAATCGGATCGCAGCCACCACGCGAGCATCCCGACCAGCGATCAGTGGTTAGAACTATGTCGACGGGAACTCGGCTGATCAGGAGCGGAGGATCGCTGGGCGGGCCTCTGGCAATGAGCCCCCAGCCACACGGAGTACTCCGCGATCACGCCGATTCTCGGGTCCCGGAGAATCACCGGGCCAGTGCCAGGCCCAATTTCCGTGAACTTTGATTCGCCGCCCCCACGTCGAACGCGATTTTGGCGCAGAGCTGCGGAGACTCCAGCCCGTTGTGTATTTGAGAGTTCGGTAGTTAGAGTTTAGCAGAGTTTATTTTAACAACCTTATACTAAGGAATATGTTTGAATCTTATTTAAGTAGGGTAAATGATGCAGGATCAATGACCACTAAAGCGAGGTTGTAGTCCAACTCAAGGCTTTAATAAGCTAGATGTTCCCCCCAGCAGCTCAGGTACAGAATGAAGGCTGCTGGGGCGGCACTGGTTCTTATACCCCGCCTAGCAGGGCGGAGCTATCATACATTCTAACCAATAGAAAGCATACAGTTTCCACCAATGGTGCTTTAGCCTATCAGGTACCATAATACCTATAATACCACATTCACCCCCTGTTAAAAAAAAGTCCGGCGGGGGTGGTGGCCTGAAACTACAAAACATGGCAATGTGGTATAATTAGTTATGGAGGTACCGTAATACCTCCGTACAGTGTTTAGTAACTATTTACAATTCTGATAGCTATGTACATTTGATAATTTAAATTTACAGTTCACAATTAAAATGAAGCAATCAGTCGATCGGGGGCCCTGGTCGTCCTCTGTGATCGTCGGAGCATCGGTGGTGACTCCGGTGGATGCTTAGGCGTCTGTGACTCCGGGAGCGTGGCTTCGATCTCCATGGCAGCTTCGGCACCCCTAGACGGCGCTGGTGGGGAAAACGGTTGACCTGGGAAGGGAGCGCCTGCGGGGAGTGTCGGTGGTTGGGGGGCCTAGACGGGGCCGGCGGAAGGACCGATCCTCCTGTAAGGTGCTGTGGTGGAGGGGAGGGTGGGACTGGTGGCTGGGATGTGTGTGGGGTTCCGGCGGACGCTAGGTCCCATAGGGAGACCGTATCTTGTCGGCCGTCGGGGTACACCATGTAGGCATACTGTGGGTTAACATGGAGCAGATGGACCCTCTCGGCCAACGGGTCCGACTTGTGCACCCGCACGTGTTTTCGGAGCAGGATGAGTCTGGGTGCTGCCAGCCAGGTCGGGAGCAGAGGAGGACTTCCTAGGGAAGACAAGGAGGCGTTCGTGAGGTGTCTGATTGGTGGTCGTACAAAGCAGTGACCGGATGGAGTGGAGGACATCCGGGAGGACTTCTTACCAGCGGGAGACTGGGAGGATCCTGGACCGTAGGACTAGTAGGACGGTCTTCCAGACCGTTCCGTTCTCCCTCTCTACCTGTCCATCACCCCGGGGGTTGTAACTGGTCGTCCTGCTCATGGCGATGCCCTTGCTGAGCAGGAATTGACGCAGTTCGTCGCTCACAAAGGAGGACCCCCTATCACTGTGTATGTAAGCGACGAACTCGAACAGTGCAAAGATGCTATGGAGGGCCTTGATGACGGTGGTTGCAGTCATGTCGGGGAAGGGGATGGCGAATGGGAACCGGGAGTACTCGTCAATCACGTTCAGGAAGTACGTGCTGCGGTCGGTGGAGGGGAGAGGGCCTTTGAAGTCCATGCTGAGGCGTTCAAAGGGACGGGAAGCCTTTATCAGGTGCACTTTCTCTGGTCGGTAGAAGTGCGGTTTGCACTCCACGCAGATTTGGCAGTCCCTGGTGGCTGTCCTGACCTCCTCGATGGAGTAGGGCAGATTGCGGGTCTTGACAAAATGGAAAAAGCGAGTGACCCCCGGGTGGCAGAGGTCCTCGTGGAGGGCTCGGAGGCGGTCCACTTGTGCGGTGGCACATGTGCCGCGGGACAGGGGGTCAGGAGGCTTCCCGGAACGATATAAGATCTCGTAGTTGTAGGTGGAGAGTTCGATCCTCCACTGCAAGATCTTGTCGTTTTTTATCTTGCCCCGCTGTGCATTATCAAACATGAAAGCAACCGACCGTTGGTCCGTGAGGAGAGTGAATCTCCTGCCGGCCAGGTAATGCCTCCAATGTCGCACAACTTCTACTATGGCCTGGGCCTCCCTTTGACTGAGGAGTGGCGGATTTTGGAAGCATGGAGGATAAGTGAGAAGAAGGCCACGGGTCTGCCTGCTTGGTTGAGGGTGGCCGCCAAAGCTACGTCAGACACATCGCTCTCGACCTGGAAGAGGCCTTTGCAATGTCTGCTTTGATGCGGCTGAAGGCCTGGCGGGCCTCTATCGACAGGGGAAAAGCTGTGGATTGGATCAGGGGACGGGCCTTGTCCGCATAGTTGGGCACCCACTGGGCGTAGTAGCTAAAAAACACTAGGAAACATTTCAGGGCCTTTTAGCAGTGAGGGAGGGGGAACTCCATAAGGGGGCGCATGCATTCAGGGTCGGGGCCTATAACTCCATTTCGCACTACATAGCCGAGGATGGCTAAGTGGTCGGTGCTAAACACGCATTTATCCTTGTTGTATGTAAGGTTAAGGATTAAGGAGAAATTAAGGAGAAATTTTCGGAGGTTGGTGTCGTGGTCCTGCAGGTCATGGCCGCAGATGGTGACATTATCGAGATACAGGGATGTTGCCCGTAAACCATACCGGTCAACCATTCGGTCCATCTCGCGCTGGAAGACCGAGACCCCGTTGGTGACACCGAAGGGAACCCTTAAGAAGTGATAGAGCCGCCCATCTGCCTCGAAGGCAGTGTATTTGCGGTCACTAGTACGGATGGGGAGCTGGTGGTAGGCGGACTTGAGATCCACCGTGGAGAAGACCTTATAATGCGTGATCCTGTTTACCAGGTCGGATATGCGGGGGAGAGGGTACGCGTCCAGCTGCGTAAACCTGTTGATGGTCTGACTGTAGTCCCCGGTCTTTACCACCACTACTTGAGCTCTCCAGGGGCTGTTACTGGCTTCAATTACCCCTTCCCTCAGTAGCCTTTGGACCTCTGACCTAATAAAGATCCGGTCCTGGGCACAGTAGCGTCTGCTCCTGGTGGCGCCGGGTTTGCAATCCGGCGTTAGGTTCGCAAACAGGGAAGGCGGGTCGACCTTAAGGGTCGCGAGGCCGCAGACAGTAAGGGGAGGTATAGGGCCGCCGAATTTGAAGGTCAGCCTTTGATGGTTACACTGGAAGTCTAAACCCAGGAGTGCAGCCGCGCAGAGGTGGGGAAGGATTTAGAGACGGAAATTTTTGAACTCCCTTCCCTGGACTGTGAGGTTTGCTACACAAAACCCCTTTAACTCCACTGAGTGTGAACCGGAAGCCAAGGGAGATTTTTTGATTAATGGGGTGGATGAGGGGAGAACAGCGCCTTACCGTGTCAGGGTGTATGAAGCTCTCCCTGCTCCCAGAGTCGATTAGGCAGGACGTCTCGTGCCCGTTGATGAATACGGTCGTCGTAGCAGTTGAGAGTGTTCGAGGCCGAGACTGATCCAGAGTCACCGAGGCTAATCGCAGCAGCTGAGAGTTCTCTTCGGGCAGTGCGTGGTCAGCCGAGCTGGGGTCCTGGGGATTCATCCAAGATGGCGGCTCCCATTGGTCGCACATGGCTGGGGGTGCACAAAATGGCGGCACCCATCCCTCCAACGTGGCGTCCGCAGAATAAGATGGCGTCTCCCGGGGTTCTCACGTGGCCCTGGAAAACGAAGATGGCGGCGACCGCTGGCCATAACTCCCACAACAAGTTCCTGAGGCATCAGGCACCAGAAGCAATAGGGAAAAAGATGTTTGACAGGCTTATCATCTACTGTTAATTAATTCATGAGGACAGGCCACCTGCTAATATTCACAGTAGAAAATTGTGTGTGGCATAGGGACGGAAAACAAATGTTTGGAGGATGGATGAGGTGGGAATTAAATATGAACTATCAAAGCACATGAGTGTAGCTGTACAATATGTGGACATTTTTGGTTTTTTTAAACTTTAGACTACCCAATTCATTGGCAATTTACTATGTTCAATCCACTTACCTTGCACATCTTTGGGTTGTGGGGGCGAAAATGACACAAACACGGGGAGAATGTGCAACCTCCACACAGACAATGACCCAGAGCCGGGATCAAACCTGGGACCTCGGCGCCATGAGACTGCAGTGCTACCACTGCGCCACCGTGCTGACGACCTTTTTGTTTTTGATCTTACAATGTGTTGTGGTTAATTCTGTTCCCTTATGCAGAATTCTTAGTAACAGTCTAGATCAAATATTTATTGTTTGTATTTTGCCTGTAGGGGTCTTAAACTCCCAAATATATTACAATATAAAATAGGCTTCAGCCTTCTTCTGGGAAATGCTGTCCTGCCAATTTTTTGTAGTCTTTGATTTGTGGTAACCCTCAAACACCCATTTGCTTTTACCTTCTATTATCCTGTCAGACAACAAAAGAGCAGTTGTCAAATTACAAATCACATGGACATTTTACGCAGTAACTAACTTTACCGAGCAAGTTGGGTAAGGTGCCAGAATTATGTTACTTTTACTGGACAAGTCTTGCAGTGACAGAAGGTTAAATGTTTGACTGATAAAGCAGTTAACAAAGCAATTAAAATCATATTAAAATGTGAGTCTAATCAGAATAGCAGGCATAGTTCGATCTAAGTACATTTGGCAGCAACCAGATATGGAGGTGAATCCCTGGGAAGAAAATTGACACTTGCATGTTTTTGGCAATTGAGCAATTCATTTGGTCGAATCTTCCTGATTAAAAAAATGTCAGGATCATGGCACACTCTATTATTTGTGTGCAAATTGTCCAGAATGTTCAGGGAACAAAGACATATGGCGCAAATTGATAATCTCTGGAACTTGCTGGTTGATTTGTGTCACTCCATCGTTTGCCTTGCACTAACAGAATCCCACCATGCTGTAAGAAGTTAGGTGCGAAAATTAGCAAGATGATTACCCATTTAATGGTATGAAAATTGTTATTGAGATGCCAATCAGTCTCTGGTCCAGAAAGGGAACAATTTAAACTTCTGAGTCTCATTCCTACAGGTAGTAAATTGTTCTTAGAGATTTTAAAAATGCCCATATAAAAAAAGTTATATGTTGTTCTTACTTTTCCTTTCTGTTTCATGTTCTCTCTCTCTTGATCCGATCTTCCCACTTATACAGAAGCAAAGTACTGCAGATGTAGGAAATTTGAAATAAAATCCAAAAATGCTGGAAATGATCAGCAGGTCAAGCAGTATCTGGGGAGATTAGAGAAAGTTAACCTTTCAGGTTGATGACCTTGGATAAAAGCAAATTAATGCAGATACTGGAATCTGAAACCAAAAAGAAAATGCTGGAAAATCTCAGCAGGTCTGGCAGTATTTATAGGGAGAAAAAAAAGCTAACGCTTCGAGTCCGATGACTCTTTGTCAAAGCTAACAGAGAAAGTGGGAAATATTTATACTGTGGAGTGGGAATGAAAGAAGAATCATAGCCACAGAAACTCAGGGAAACCGGGTGCTAATGGCCACAGGTTGATGACCTTTCCCTCTAATTTTTCCTCTAATCCATCCTCCTTTTCCATTGTTCAATTTCTTTCTCAATTTGTAAGTATCATTGGTTAATGGTTCACTCTTCAAAGTCACAGATTCCCCCTACCCCTGATTTCAGCTCACAATTCTGGGAAGTGATATCGTAAATTATATTTGAGCTGAATATTGTAGGGGCTAGTAGTCTCCCTTGGCCATAACATGCATCTTCAGAACTCTTGATAGTTAAAATGTTAAGAGCCCTGTGTGAGGTAGTGGCGACCTTGTAGCATTGTTTGGTGACAATTGTAGTCGAGTGCCACATACTCAACGGAACATCACACGGACTGCTGCAGTATGTTGGAGACCAGCAGTTGATCAGGCTGTACATTTAATTAATAGAATAATGTACAGGAAAACAAAAGAAATGAAGTCATTAATATGAACTGATTTGCATTTCATTGGACCCGTGTTGGGTTGGGACTTCAGGAACCGGTACGGCTCAGTGTCGACTCCTCTTAGTTGATAAGTGCTATCAGGAAACTGGCATTAGGTACCTACTTTCTAACTTGTGCCGGCGTTTACAACTTGGAACATGCAGGCATGCTTTCTCCTACCTGGGATTTTGAGCAAAAAATTTCACCTTGCCCGTCCTGTCTCAGGACATAAGATTCGGAAGACAGGAAGTTTATATTTCCCTGCTGCACTTTCTAACATAAATGGGAGGCGGAGACTGATGGAGCTGGATCTTGCCTGAACTTATGATGCAACTCTGCCCAAATTATCTGCTTGTTTGTCCTCCCATGTCCAAGAATGTTTGAGCTACAGGACTCAATTTAGCTCAATGGCAACTGGTGAAAGGAAGAAAAGAGGCGGGGGAGAGGATAGATTTGTTTGAATAAAGTTCAATAGAAGCTATTTGAGATGAAGAAGGACCAGCAATTAACCGGTAGCCAGGGACCAGGACTATCAAACTAACTAAGGACTGCAATGCCAGGAGGCTATTGTGTTAAATTCTGTGCTCCCATTGATTCCCGTGATTGCCGAATATTCATAGCCATTCTGATACACTCACAGCGCAAGTGAGATGAGCATGTGACAAAAATCCAAATAATTAGTCATGGATCCAGATATACCATTGCCAAATTTTCTTTCTTCACAAATTCTGTCGAGAAGAGCTCCAAAAATAACTTTTAAAAATTGATGTTGATCTAATGCTAAGTCTGAAGAAACACTGAGGCTGGAATCTTGAGCACCCACTGGTGTTGAGCTTGGAGGTGGGAAAGGCATTTGTTTGGTGGGATGGTGGTGGCGGAATTCCACCGTCTTCCTGCCTCTGCCAGAATTAAGTTCTGCGCAGAAAGGCGCATGGTCGACCTTCCCGCCCCTGCCACTGCTTGCGTTAACCCAGCTGCACAGTGGGCGTGTCACCATGTGGCATTGACATCAAGTAAAACTGAGCAGCCGACTTGTCACTTCTAAGGTGGGGGGCGGTGGCAGTGCGATCTTTCAACCAAAGACACCTTAATGCCTGACCGAGGGACTGGACATTGGGCCCACTGAGAACCACCCCCCAGCTCTTGTTGCTGACCTCCCTGCACCCCTCAACCCCATGTGACATTGGTCTTTCTCTGCTGAGGCTCATGCTGGGAGCCAGGCTGACGGAATTAAAAGCTTTTCTGATGCTGGATTAAATGTGTTTGGACAATCTCAATCCAGTACTGAATGGAGCAGCTGCCTGTTATATTTTTGGACTTCAATTTACATATTTTTGTCTTCTTTGTTCTCTTCCTGAGACTGTTGTGTTCAAAACAGATTAGGCTATCTTGTCCAGTGAGCACAATTTTAAGATCCAAGTACGATACTGAAAATACAAAATAATAATAATAATCAAAATCGGGAATGTCTCACTCAAGGAAGACTTAGGGAGGTTGACTTGTCTGGCAGATAGAAATATATTAAAATTAGTGTAGCAGAGGGCGCTCCACTGAGATTGGCACAAAAATATAGGGAGCATCACTCTACATCTAACCATAGTGTCAGAGGGCCAGATTCTCTGGCCTCCCTGTGGTATGTTTCTCAGCGGCGGGAGATGGCCCGCAGTTGACCAGTGGCGGGATCACCTGGTCCCGCCGCTGTCAATGGGATTTCCCATTGAAGCCACCACACGCCGCAGGGAGAACTGCAGCCGGGGTGCGCCGTCGGCGGACTGGACGATCCCGCTGGTGTGAACAGCCAGAAAGATCTTGCCCTGTATTTGAGCAGGAATGCTACTTGGTATCCAAAATGGAAAGTGTTCATTTTTCAGCACAAACACCTCTTATTTTGATGTGCTTCAAATAAAAACAAAGCAGCCAAAGGTTTGCTAGTTGACCATCATAAAGGAGGGAGGGACCTCAGGAAACGGACAAAGTCCAAGTCTGTCAGCTTTCCATCATTTTAGGGAATCTTTCTCTTCTATAAGGGATGGAATTTCCATCCTTTGCAAGACCAGTGACAGCTGGGGAAGAACCAAGAGCCTGGATACCCTAAGCTGGTAGTTCCTACTCTTCTGATTGGGGACAATAGTTTTACCTGGTACATTGAATAAGCAGGGGTGTCTGACTTCCAGATGAATCAATGTGGGCCCCACAAGTGAAGGATACATATTTAGTTCTTTAGACTGCCTCCTTGCTCAGGTGGTTTAGAGGACCATTGCTTATCAGGTTCTACCTGAGCAAAGATTTGCTGGCAGATTATGACCCAAACTCACAGATCTTTCAAGATTAGTCATATAATTTCTTTGCATGCTCATGAAAGCCATGCTGAGCCAGTTAAAGATGTTTCTATGGGAAGGCCCGAGCAACCCTATATCCCTTGAGCTGGCATAATATCCCAGTTTGAGGTCTGAGGCAAGTTTGTCAGATTTAAATTATGTGACCTCACCTGACCCCACATATCTAGATAAATGGCTGTAGGATTGCAATGGGCAGCAACATCCCACCACTTATACTGGGATACTTGGGTGATGATTTTAATCCCCTGACACCAGGGGATTCTATTTCACCTTTATGAAATTATTGGAGATACTAATTGTAACTTCTTCAATGCTGCTTCCTGGTAATATTGTTAATCTTCTTTCTCTCAGGTGGTCAGGCAATTTGGGTTTCAAATTCCCCCATGATTCCTTCCAAGTGGCTGATGGAATGGGGATCTGTACGCGTGTTGGCTATTTGCTCTATCCACCTTTGCCATCCCAAATCCATATAAACAGCAGGTATTCTGAGATGCTTGAATTGTTAAAAATCCAGATGGCCCTTTGAAAAATGAAGTAAAATATATCATACAGCTATTGCATACTATGGACCTGACACGCATTTGCATTTTCCCAGCTGCAGTACAAACACTGGCAGTAAGTGTAACTCACATTACAATGAAGATATAAACCTACTTGAAATTGGTTTAAGCCTATTGAACACCTGTGGGCTGCCGAGACAAATCACACCTGAAGCAAACAAATGGCATGATATACTAAACCTCACATCAAAAGAAATTTTCCCATTAGACAAATCCTTCAAGTGAACATGACCAGTGATTCCTGACGTTTCTTTCAACACTGGTTGCACATAATACTCCCTAATAAGGTAATTGCTGTAAAATAAGCACTCGGGTGGTTGTGATTAAGTGAAACTATTATCCTTCAGTTCCTTTACATTGGAAAGTTTTGGAATCTGGCCATGTTGGTTTGGCAGGGTTTTGAGGTGCGAGGATTTTCATATAACTTAAACTGTCATTTTATTTTAAACAAGCAGTCACATTTCAGCTCTCACATAACTGAATACCAGATCACTGCTGAGGTTTGAAAATCAGTGCAATTGTGGCAGAACAAACCAGCTTGTAATATTGTTCTTATAATCCCTTAAAGCTGTGGTATCCTCCTGTGGTTGATTTGTTCTGCTTAGCTTCAAAACTATTAACTCATTCACAGTTAAAGAATAAACTTTATTTTGTTGTAGTCCCTGCTCACTAGGGGGAGTTGTATTGTATCGACAAGAAAACATGGACTGAGAAAAGGCCTATTACGATTCCAGCTCTGTCATAGGCAACGTCTTCGTTTCAGAGGCATTGTTTGTTCCCCTAAGCAATTAAATCTACTTAATTTTATTGCTGTTGACTTGTATTTACACATATTGCAGGATGCAGGGGCTGATTTAGCACAGTGGGCTAAACAGCTGGCTTGTAATGCAGAACAAGGCCAGCAGAGCGGGTTCAAATCCCGTACCGGCCTCCCCGAACAGGCACCTGAATGTGGCGACTAGGGGCTTTTCACATTAACTTCATTGAAACCTACTTGTGACAATAAGCTATTATTATTATAACTCAGTGATGAAGAATACCATCTCCCTGTACCCTGGACTAGGTCCTTATGTTTTTTGCATCTGTATTTTTTCAATCTCTCCAACAGTGGATTAAGTTGGCACAGGATGAAGTGAGTCTTGGTTCAAAATGTTAATCTATTCCGCATTAGGGTGAACATGTAGAGCAACACTTCCGATCAGTTTAGTTGATATACCTTTATTTTGTTATGTGTAAACATAATGAACCTGATCTGCTATCCTACTTTAGTGGGTTGACTCACTTAATGTCTTACTAAAAAATAATAACTTCTCTGTATTCTGTTCAGCTACCCTCTTTCCTTGCAGCCTCTTGTCTTTAACTCTTAACTGTGTTCATTTTTCTTCTAAGTAAGTCCGTCGAGGTCAAAGATGGCTTGATTCCACTCCAGCTCAATGGGTTCTGAAACGTCAATGTACAATCTGCAGATTGGGTGGCACGCTAGCACAGTGGTTAGCACAATTGCTTCACAGCTCCAGGGTGCCAGGTTCGATTCCTGGCTTGGGTCACTGTCTGTGCGGAGTCTGCATGTTCTCCCCGTGTGTGCGTGGGTTTCCTCCGGGTGCTCCGGTTTCCTCCCACAGTCCAAAGATGTGCAGGTTAGGTGGGTTGGCCATGCTAAATTGCCCTTAGTGTCCAAAATTGCCCTGAGCGTTGGGTGGAGTTACGGGGATAGGGTAGATAGGTGTGCTTGGGTAGGGTGCTCTTTTCAAGAGCTGGTGCAGACTCAATGGGTCGAATGGCCTCCTTCTGCACTGTAATTTCTATGATTCCACTATGATGAGGGGCAGGTGATACTTGAAGGGTAGGTTAGGTGTTAGGTGAATTGTTTGGGGGTTAATGTGCTCTCTCATGAGTCGGCAGGGATGTTTTGCATCGCATCTGTGAGGCTGAGAGCTACATAGATAGCATGTTCAGAGACGTGGTCACTCTGCAGCTTAGGGGCAAGGAGGCAGATGGGGAATGGCTGACTGACAGGCAGTCCAAGGAAACTAGGTAGATAGTGCAGGAGTGTCCTGAGGTCCCGTTGGTCAGTATTAATCATGTGCCCATAGATTTCTGGCAGTGCCAACCTGGCACCCGGCACCCTGGCTTTGTCACCCTGGCACTGCCCCTGGCACCCTGGCAGTGACACCTGGGCACCATGGACATGCCAGGGTAAAACTGACAGGGTGCCAGGCAGATAGTGCCAAGGTGCCCAGGTGCTAGGGGGAGAGTCCTGTCCCTAACTACCCGTGGGTCTATACTAAATCTTGAAGTGCCATTTTGCTTGGTCAACATTTGTGTACTAAACGGCATCTTGGCAAGGCCTCGCAGGCGCAACCGTTGAGTCCTGGGATCGGGTGTTTAAATGAGCGTAATGGCTCATTTAAATATGTTGGCTTAGCTCCAGATCGCACTGGGCGGAGTGAGTCGGGTGACTCACGATTGGCCCGGCACCCAGCAGAGCCCGATTTGGGATTCTTGCACGATTCACCCATTGTGACCAGACCTGCGCCGGGCGCAACAAGGTCAGGTACCCTGTATGGGCACAGGATTGACATCTACCCAAAAAGAATAAGTTGGTACTGCCAAATCTAGAGCCCCTTGGTTATCCAGGAACATACTGGGTAAGATAAAGCAGAAAAAGAAAGCTTATGACAGTCACAAAACGCTTAAAGCCGAGAGGAGTGTAGAAAGTACAGGGGTGAAGTAAAAAGGGAAAAAAACAGGTGGATAAGGTGGTAAAGAAAGCAAATAGAATGCTTTCCCTTATTGGATGAGGTATTGAAAAGCAGGGGTGCAATGCTGTAACTGTTTAAAACGCTGGTTTAGCCACAGCTGGAATTTTGTGTACAGTTCTGCTCACCACTTTACAGAAAGTACATAATTGCTCTGGAGAGAGTACAGAGTAAAAATGTTGCCTGGGCTTGAAAATTACATCTATAAGGATGAGCTCGGATTGTTTTCCTTAGAACAGAGGAGGCTGAGTGAGTGACCTAATTGAAGTGTACAAAATTATGAGGGGCCCAGAGAGGGTAGACATAACTGACCTGTATCCCTTAGTTGAGGAGTCAAATACTGGGCCATCGATTTAAGCCGATTGGCAGAAGGATTAGAGAGGACATGAGGAAAAACCTTTCACCCAGAGGGTGGTGGGCATCTGGAATTCACTGCCTGAATTTGTGGTTGTGGCTGACACTCTCAACTCATTTGAAAGGTACATTGATCTAAGTGCTGTAACGTGCAAGGCTTCAGACCAGGTGCTGGAAAGTGGGAATAAAATGAGCTGCTAGTTTATTTTTTCTTGTTTTGGGCCGGCGTAAACATGATGGGCTGAATGGCCTCTTTCCAGCCATTAACCTTTCTATGGTTTACATTACTAAAGTGTTTCTGCTGCCCTCCTAGGAGTCTCCAACTACAACCAAGTCCCAGCAGAGCAGCTGCTTCAGGAGTCTGACACAATGCATAGAAATGGTATGAAATGTCCAGCGGAGCTGGTTTCTACGCTTAGCTTTCAGTTAACTTTGACAAATGGCATCTGAATATGTATTACACCAAGATCCCTTTGTATTGCTATGGTCAGCGGTGGTTCAGTTGGTAGCATTTATGCTTAACAGAAGGTTATGGGTTCCGGTTCCAATCCAGGACTCGCGCAGAAAAATCAAGACTTCAGCTCCGTACTGAGGGAGATGCTGGGCGAAATGTTCCAGCTCCTGACGCTGCAAACGCAAACTACGATTGGGCAAAGAATCTGGCGTCCAGCCCGTGGTGATATGCATCACTGTAAGTACACAAGGGGTTAATGTAAATACACGTAGACTAGATAGACACTAGAGGGAGCACCGGAGACATCATGACACACAGACATTCAACCAATAGGTCAGTAAGTTAGGACACGACCAATGGGCAGTCAAGACACACCCAGAGGTGACACTACCACAGGGGGGCATTACACCAACCCATATATAAGGACACAGCACACATGATCTTCCTCTTTCCAGTGGAGACTCTCAGTGAGTACAGACAGGGTTGATTGAAGCACATCACACCCACCACGTGGATTGTAGCAGACTGGTTCGTCAGTCTGAGTAGCTACAGCAGGATTAACAGGAGAGTCGAATCCAAGTAGGAGAATCATTAACAGTTTAATAAATGTGTTAAAGCGATCTCCAAGTCTGAACCTTCTTTGTCAGAGTGCACATCAAGGAAGCAGCTTATGCTACGACAAGAGCATAACAAAACACGGTACTCAGGAGTGACTGTTAAATCCATATAGCTCAACTCAACAAAACAGTGACAATCAGCAACAGCAGCCAGGAAAGATGATGTTCAGGATTCCGGTTCCACAGCAGCTCAGATACCAGACAATCTCAGTGAAAACTGGCGTTGGTTCAGGCAGAGATTCGCTACCTGGTAGCGTCCGACTTAGATGGCGTGGAGGATGCAGAGAAAATAAAGCTTCTACTTCCCATCGCAGGTCCAGAAGCAACTGAAATCTTCCAGACCTTCAAATACTCAAAGGGGCAAAACAAGAGCGACGTCCAGGCAGTCCTGGACAAATTCCAAGAATTCTGCGAGGAACATACAAGAAGAAAAGGTAAAAGAGGCGCCAAAACGCACCATGAGGTAGGCTTGCAGCAACGAACGGCAGTTTTGATTTGCAGCCATCTTGGAAAAGGTGCTCCACATGCGCAGTTGTGCGAAGAGCGCACAGAACGGGAAGGTCCGTTTGCGCATGCGCGAGAAGCCGCCCATGCGCAATTGAGAATAAGGCCCCAAGTAAAGGAACAGCGATATGCGCATGCGCAATCGCTTCCTACGACCTACGTCACACGCTTCATGACGCCAGAGGCCCGGGCCACGCCCACTTAAAGGGGAAATGTCCCAAAACACGGAAAAAAAAAGTTAAAGCCTCAAAACCAGATTCTTTCACCTGGAACGACAGCACAATGCCTGAAATTCGAGCAGCAGCTGTAAGTAACTTCCGCAGAACCCAGCAACAAGCAGTTAGCACCACCCAAAGAGATGATACAGTCCTTGAAGACTATGACTCAGACCTTGAATTTTCCTTTGGACATCGCGAGCCCAATGACAGCTCCGACAAAAACGTGATGATATGGTCCTAGAAGACTACGACTCAGACAATGATTTCAACATTGGAGATGGCGACCCCAGTACCAAATCCGAACCGCAACGAGATGTGTTCTACAGTGAAGAATCCGACACAGACGCGGATGTGTTCTTCGGATTTGAGGACCTTCAGCCCAGCATATGTGACATCCCGACTCGTGAGTGCAGGATTATGCTGCGGCCTGAGGGTACAAGCCCACAGGGAGCGGCCTGCTGCAACACAGAGAGTGGTCGACGCACCGCGAAGGGTCCCAGCCTCCACACAGAAAGCGATGAAAGACTCCACAGCGAGACAACTGTACATCTCCACACAGGAAGTGACTCCAGTGACACAAGCCTCCACAATGAGCTCGTGGACAGACTCCACGATAGAAGCAACGCAAGACTCCGCAGCGCAGTCCTTGCATGAACAAGAAGTGACTCGAGTGACACAAGCCTCCACAGCGAGCTCGTGGACAGCCTTCACGATAGAAGCAACGCAAAACTCCAGAGCGCAGTCCTTGCATGAACAAGACCATGAAGGTCTCGCAACCTCCTCTGAGCAACCAGCAGCAGACGATGCAAGTCTACCACGCTCACGTGAACAACAAAGCGTCTATGACAGTCCGCCCAGATTGTTTGAGCCACCAGAAGAAGACTCTGACAGTCTACCCAGCTCAAGCGAACGACAAGAACACACTGGGGCTCTACCCACTGTATGTGTGACCAGTGACGACAGCATCCCACTTCCCATACCAGATGTGCAACGTGACAGACCTCAGCTAGAATGTACAGAGGCACTCGACAATCACAGTGACTACTGGTGACTCCGGTGACTCCACGTCACTTCAAATCTCATTCGCTCGAGCCTCTCCACAAGCAAATGCATTCTTGAATGTTTTAACTCCGGACGTGGAGCATCACGAAACTTTAGAAGATTCAAGTGAACCTAACATGACTCTGGACGTGGAGCATCAAGAGACCTCAGAAGATGCAAGTGAACCTGAAATGACTCCGGACGGGGAGCATCAAGAAGCCAAAACTGACTCAGGTGAAACAGCCCAGACTCCAGACGGGGAGCATCGACAAGCCAAAGCTGTTTCAAATAAGCCGGACATGACTCCAGACGGGGAACGCCGCGAACTCAGTGACAGCACGGTAGCATTGTGAATAGCACAATTGCTTCACAGCTCCAGGGTCCCAGGTTCGATTCCGGCTTGGGTCACTGTCTGTGCGGAGTCTGCACATCCTCCCCGTGTGTGCGTGGGTTTCCTCCGGGTGCTCCGGTTTCCTCCCACAGTCCAAAGGTGTGCAGGTTAGGTGGATTGGCCATGATAAGTTGCCCTTAGTGTCCAAATTTGGCCTTAGTGTTGGGTTGGGTTACTGGGTTATGGGGATAGGGTGGAGGTGTTGACTTTGGGTAGGGTGTTCTTTCCAAGAGCCGGTGCAGACTCTATGGGCCGAATGGCCTCTTTCTGCATTGTAAATTCTATGATGATAAATTCTATGATGACAGCAGGCTCAAGAAAACAGCAGATGCCACAAAGCACGCTGACACGAGTAACTGTGTGAAGGACTCGTCTTATCCACAGAGTGTGGTCCTTGAGCGCAGCAAACACGACAACAAAACCAACCAACACACCAACAACATCAAAGACAATAACCAAGAAGCGTACCAGAGGCAACAACATCGACAACAAGCACGACAAAAACAACAACAATGGAACTACGACTGGTACGACATGGTACAACTCTGCAAATGAGGGACACTGTTACTGCTCAGCTCAGTACAATGACATACCATGGCAGGACGATGCATCTTACCAATTCACGTTTGCTGCACTACCAACAGGCAACCCGGCTTTCAGGACCGATGCCATCAAGAATTGCTACCATAAGCATAAAAAAAAAGCAAAAGACTCCAAATCAGTTACTGAAGTGATTTGAACACTTGAACACCTCCTGATGACCATTCACCAGGACACTGACGGCGTTCACAAGGGAATGACAACGTCACCATTGACAGTTCTATATCAGACCATATAAATTCATGAACTTTGGACTCATAACTTTTATTTTGTATTGTCTTATCCTCAAAGTCATCGCAACTATTATTTGGTCTTGTATACTATTGTATAGTCACCAGAGTCATCATAACTTGTACAGAGCATCACTCATCTACCTAGTTTGTTCAATTTTCTTTAACACTGTACAGAAAATATGTAACACGAAAAAAAGGGGGATGTGGTGATATGCATCACTGTAAGTACACAAGGGGTTAATGTAAATACATGTAGACTAGATAGACACTAAAAGGAGCACCAGAGACATGACACACAGACATTCAACCAATAGGTCAGTAAGATAGGACACGACCAATGGGCATTCACTATACACACAGAGGTGACACTACCACAGGGGGGCATTACACCAACCCATATATAAGGACACAGCACGCATGATCTTCCTCTTTCCAGTGGAGACTCTCAGTGAGTACACACGGTTGATTTGAAACACATCACTCCCACCACGTGGATTGTAGCAGACTGGTTAGTCTGAGTAGCTAAAGCAGGATTAACAGGAGAGTCGAATCCAAGTAGGAGAATCGTTAACAGTTTAATAAACATGTTAAAGCTATCTCCAAGTCTGAACCTTCCTTTGTCAGAGTGCACATCAAGGAAGCAGCTTATGCTACGCCAAGAGCATAACAAAACACAGCCAAAATTGCGATCCGCGTCCGGCACCGATTCGGGAGATATGCTCCAATCCCTCGCTGGTGGACATAATGAGGTTTGCACCCCACACTGGTTGGGACATGCAAAACCGGTATTTGTATGCATTTAAATGTGACTAGCGGGTTGGACACAGTATGCTCCACCCTTCAGCAATGCTCTGCCCCTCTCAGGCTGAAGTCCCACGAGCATGAATTACTATAAGCATTTACAAACATGAGTGTCATGATTGCGGAAGGGGAGCGGGAGGCTTAGAAAACACTGAAAAACCATTGAAAACTGTCAGGCTTGCTGGAAGATGGCTGCCTGGGCCTCGGGCAATAACGAGGTAGTGACTTTGTGCCAAGTCCGTGGACTTGAGGGTAAACCCTTGGGACTGGGGTGGCCTGGATCAAACCGCCATTGCTGCCGTCTGTCTTTTAAACGCACCGCTTTGGGGCTACTTACAGGCTCCTGGCTGCTCACACTGCTGAGTGCACCCTGTGTCCTCAAAATGCTCAAAAGGCCACTCGTCATCTGGGAGGCCACCCAGGCTTCTCCTCTGGACACCCTCATACCCCATACCTCAAGGGACAAGCTCAATCAGGATCCCACCAGGTGTTGGCACTCATCAGAATCGCAGCTCCATTGCAGAGGAAATGGGTGATCAGCAGAGCTCACCCCAATCAGAGGATGCCTGCTCCGTGGCCTTAGGAACCCTCCCTGGTTCTCTGCCCCTCTCAGGGCAGGCGACACACCAGTGACCCCCACCCTTCCGTATCACCAGCTGTCTCCTCCTGGTGAGGCTGGCAGCACTGACTGCCTCTGCTACCACCTCCTGGGTGCTGTTCAGGAGGGCAGGCTTGAGCCTGCGGCCTACCCTGGGGAGGAGGGTGTCCCTCCGCTCCTCACTGGCATGAAGCTGTGGGCCAGCACCATGTAGTGAGGCAGGTTTGGTGCATGAAGGAGAATGCGTAAGTGTGGGGGGGTGGTGTGTGCAGGGAGGGTGGACAAAGGAGGGCGTAGAGGGTGTGTGTGGGGGGTCGGGGGGGGGGATTGGACAGTAGGACTTCTGGTGGCCAGGCCTTCTAATCAGTGAACCTGGAAGCATTTAGATTGTTTGTGCGCGTTGGCCCTGGCACATACTTTGTGTGGCCTTCCATGCCTGCCCGGGCCCCATACCCTGCCCATTTACTCCCTCCTCTACATCCTCCTCATAGGATGAGGTCTGACTATCATCCTCCTCCTCCAACACGTCGACCCCCCGGCCGCACGATGTTGTGGAGTGTGCAGCAGGCAACCTTCTTACCATTACATTGGAGGGCCCTTGCAGAGCAGTCCAGGCACCTGAACGTCATCCTCAGAATGCCAATGCACCCTGGATCACACACCCCGGTCGCGGCATGGGCGTCGTTGTAGCGGGCCTCTGCGTCGGTCTGTAGCCTCTGGATAGGCGTCATCAGCCACGACCGCAGCGGATAATATCTGTTGCCCACAGTCAATCCCTCACCTGAGGATGCACCTCGAAGGTGGCGGGAACCGTCGAATATGCCAGGATGAAGGTGTTGTGCACACTTCCCGGGTATCGTGCACAGACGTGCATGATATGCATCTCGTCACACACCAACTGCATGTTCAGCGAGTGGAACCCCCTCATGCGCTGATGCTTGTCGAGGGACATGCATCCCGTCGATCACCTCCTGGACCCGGGGCATCCCGATGATGGATTTTGAGTGGGTGGCCCGATAGTGAAGTCCCGTGGCTGGTCACCCCCCCTTCTGCACCCCAAATCAGCCCTGCTCACTCCCGGATTGCCTGGGTGCCCCCCAGTTCTCCCAAATACGTGGGTAACCAACCAATCACTAAGTGCATTCCAATCACTCAAGCGTATGATTGCAATGCACTTACCATTCTTTGATGTGGTTGATGTTTGTAAACATTGGGGTTTCAGCTCTTAGAGTCACTATCCATGAAGGGAGATGAAGTCTCATGCGGCAATAGATTTGCTGACAAAATAGCAAAGGAATTGGCTCTCAAACAGCAGCCACAACTGCAAGCTGCTGCAGTTGAACTTCCATCCACCATAACAGAACCAAAGTTAAAACAGGCACAGGAGCAAGCCTCTCTACAGGAGCATCGCTGTTGGCTAAAAGCAGGGTGCTATCAAGACAATTTTGATAGGTGGATAAGGGCTTTGAAAATAAACCAAACGTATGAAGCTCTCAGAGAATTTATACTTTTGGGGGAGTTTAAAAATTCAATTCCTGATGTAGTGAGAACTCATGTGGAAGAGCAGAGGGTTAAAACTGCGAGATTAGCAGCAGAAATGGCAGATGATTATGAATTAGTTCATAAATGAAAGTTTGGTTTCCGACATCAGTTTCAGCCTGTGAGGGATAGAAACTGGGGACATGAGAAATACTCAAGTGATAAAGGTAAAGGCGATCTGATGGGAGATAATAAGGAGAGTGTACCTCAGATTAAAAAAGAAATCCAGGAGGGTGGAAAAGAAATGAAAAGTTTCAAATGTTTTCACTGTAATAAACTTGGCCATGTAAAGTCACAGTGTTGGCGGTTGAAGAAAAGCACTGGGAAGGCTGATGTGGTAAAACAGGATAAGACAGTGGGGTTTGTGAAAGTGGTGAAGGAAAGCCCAAGTGAAGCAAAGGAGGTGCAAAAGATTGTACAGCCTGATCAAGAGTTGATTGATAAGAAGGAGCTAGATCTTTTTAAAGAATTTACTTGTGTGGGTAAAGTTTACTCACAATTTTAAGAGATATGGGAGCTAGTCAATCTTTGTTGGTAAGCGATGAGGAGTTATGTCGTCTGGGAAGAATGTTGCCAGAAAATGTGGTAATATGTGGAATTCAGGGTGAGAGGAGTAGTGTTCCATTGTATAAGGTAAGGTTGGAAAGTCCTGTGAAGAGTGGTGAAATGGTAGTAGGAGTAATAGAGAAACTATCTTGTCCAGGAATACAGTTTATCTTGGGTAATGATATAGCTGGATCGCAGGTGGGAGTGATGCCTACTCCTGTGAAGGAGGGACACCGAGGTAATCAGGGTGGGGAGCTGCTTTGCGGTGCAGGGGTGGGTGAGACTTCCCTATTATGCCGCCCGCTCAAAATGGTGGCCCAATAGCCGGATTCCCTCGGGTATCCCTCATATTCCTCGCCATGCAATATTTGCATGGCAAGGCTACGGAATTGCTTCCCGATTTGCGCTCCCTGGAGGATTGTAAAGTGGTTGCAATTGTCCTCTGGCGGGAGAAAATAGGAAGAGATTCCACTCCCTGAATGTGCAGCTGGTGTGTGGCCTCCGGCTGCAGATCATGTACATCTGCACCTGTTATCCAATCAGCGGGCACAACACCTTTGTCCTGGTACACTTGACGGTTCCTGGCACCTTCGAGGTGCTCCCCTGGCTGACGGGTTGGCTCTTGGGTGTCAGGGGTTATCCGCTGCAGCCCTGGTTGATGACGCCTATCTGGAGGCCCCAGACCAACATGAAGAATATTGATAACGATGCTCATGCAGTGATCAGGGGTGTCATCGAGCTGTGCATCGGCAAGCTAAAGGCATGGTTCAGGTGCATGGACCGCTCTGGTGGGGCCCTACAGTACAGCCCTGGGAGGGTCTCCCGTATTGTGGAGGCCTGCTGCATGCTCCACAACTTCGCGCAGCAGAGGATGGACAGGCTGGAGGAGGAGGTGGAGGAACGATATGCCTTGTCCGATGAGGAGGATCCAGAGGAGGGCCAGGATTGACAGGACATTGGGTCTTGCCAGGTACAGGAGGGCGCACGACATGTGCACCATGGTCACCACGCACAATATCATCGCCTCCAAGTTCACCAACTAGGGTGCCTGGCCACCTGCACCCCCACAAATCCCCCTTCTCCCAAACCCCCCATGGACACCTGCTCCCTGCGCCGGGCTGGGGTCCAGTGCTGGGGGTGTGTGTGGGGGTTAAAGGTCGCACACCGGTTGGCTTTCCACAAGGCGCCAGGCCACATCCGCCTATGAGGAGGTATCCACTGGGGGTATCCCAGACGAAGTGAGGGTCTGGCCCTTGCCATCCTCTAACACCTGCACAGCACATCTCCGGGCACCCACACCACCCCCACCACCCCCACCTCCCCCAACCCCACACCTTAACTCAACCGGCACACCCTCTGCACTCAGCCCAGCCCATCACTCACACCTTGCAGACAGAGATCCGAGATAGTTCGGAACGTTGGTGAAAGTGTGTTTATTGGTGGCAGTGCTTTGTACAATAACTATGCCCTAGTCCCTAATGCTATCCTATGTGCCGCACCCATCCCCACTTAGTTGGTGTCTAACTTTCTGACCTTACTTGCCCTTAGGGTCCTTCCAGGTGGTACCCCCAGGCAGTACATCAGATGTGGAGGCAGCCTGCTGTGTGTCCCGCGCTGTGACCTGGGATCCCCCTTTGATGGCTGTCCTCTGGTACGACCAGGCCTGGATGGCCGGCAATCTTCTGGGTGTCACAGGTGGTCTGGTGCCACCCTTCTCTGCCCACTGCTCATCGGATATGCCAAGGACAGGTGGGGGATTCAGAGGTGCTGTAGTATTCCGGAACCTCCCCTGCGGGTGTCACCAGCACGGACTCCATCATCTCTTCCTGCCTCGGGTGCCCGATGGCCCCGGGGCTAACTCTTGTGTGGGGGTTTTGGCCAAAGCGAGTTCCAGGAGCTCCGCCGTCACCTGGCGCTGCCAGTCTTGGAGGCCCGTTGTCGTCTCGACAAGGGTCTCCATGCCCACCGCCATGGAGCACAGGGACTGTGCCACATCCCTCTGGGACTGTGTCAGGTCCCTCTGGGACTGGCTCAGGTCGTCCAACACCAGGCCAACGCCCTTGACAACTGCAACCATGGCCTGTTGTGTTTGGGCCACTCTCTTTGGTGCTGCAGAAATGTCCCTGTACATGGCTGCCAGTGACATGGCTGCCCTGTCCTGTGCCTCAGCTACCACCCGCACACTCTGACCCAGTCCTTGGACATTCTGACCCATGGCCGAAACTTTTGCCCAAGGCCTCCACTGCGAACACCGCCCATGCCGTGTTGGCTTGGGTGGCATGCATGGTCAGCATGACCTCCTGCTTCTGCAGGTAGTTGGACTCCTCCAACTGCACAAGCAGGTGCTGTGGTTGCTGACAACCCCTCATGTAGTCCTCGGCTCTGCGTCTGCATCTCCAACATTGATGGGACCGCCCTTTCCTGAAGCACAAGGCCTGTCTGGTCGGCAGTTGGTCCCTCGGGTCAGGCCGCCCTCTGATGGCCTGCCCCCTTGGAGGTTCCTACCATCACCTGATATACCACTGCATGTATGTGGTGCACACCAGATAGTGCCCCAGGAGCCTCTTCACTAAAATGCCCAACCGAGGTGAGTGTCTCTGGGATGTTGGAGGGCGTTGGTCACAGCTGTGATGAGAGGTGGGTGTCATCCCCAGACATGTACTCTGGCATGTTGTGAGGTTTCAGTGGGTGGCGTGGGACGCCGAATGGTGCTTTGTGGGGTTGTGGCTGGGGGCGCGGGACACCAGCCAGTTTCTCATTGTCTGGTGGTTACCCTGCAAGACCGAAGACAAGATGCATGGTTTGATCACGGGTAGGGGTGGTGGGTCGATGGTGGGGAGGTGACTCACATGCCAGAAGACATGGCAATGCCCCTAGACCGACTGCAAAATCCATCACGTCAGGGTCATGTTTGGTGAGACCTGTCTGTGGTGCTGGGTGCTCTGGTGCACAGATGAGCCAACACAGTTGTATGTGGTACAACTCTATTTTATTTTAACTCTTATAATACAGTTCGTTCTGGATACTCTGCACGTGCTGTCTCCCTGAGTGTGTTTGGTAGCAGATCTGTCCTGGTCCTCCTCTGCAGCTAATACTGACGACCGGGGGTCATGTCTGTGCTTTTATATCTTTCTGTCATTGGTTGTGGTGTTGTGTGTTCTGATTTGTCTGTTGGTGTGTCTATCATGATGTGTGTGTTTGAATATCATGACATCCCCCTTTTTTACAAAGATATGTGCCTACGTGGTTATAAATATAATTGTGTCGTGAGTGCATCTAAGAGTGTGTGTGTGTGTTGTGTACAGCGTGTGTATATGACGTAACTATTTACATGGGGCGATGTCGGGTGCGTCACACGAACAAGGTTGTACCATAACAAAACATGGATGCGAGAGAGAAAAAAAAACTTGAACATTGGTCCGGTCAGACGATATCTGGAACAATAAACAACAACAGGTTATAATACAGAAGTGTTTGACTTTTTGAACGTATGAACAGCGTTATAAGTCCAGTCTAATGGGTGACCGCCTCAAGAATGGGCTGGTCCTCAAGCCGGTTCAGCTGTGGAGATTTGTGGTCACACTGGTTCACCTTGGACTGTTGGAGGTGATGCTGTTGCCGAAGTCTCTACTTTACCATTTGTTGTACTTCGTGCAGTGCTTGGTTTTTTCATTCGTGCAAATATAACATTCAACATCTTTGTTAGTGCTGCCTTGGCTGTGGTTTGGTTCTGGTGGCGATGGAAGGGGCATGATCCGTGGCATCTCCACGAAGTCATCCTTGGGAACCAGTGGAGGATCCGGCGTGTGCGTACGGTTCAGTTGCGAGCGTGGAAGGCGGCGCAAAGCTCGCTGATTGCGCCTACGCACCAATCCATCCACCCTGCATGCCAGGAACAAGGTGGAGTCTTTTTTCTTTTTATGTTTGTGGTGGACGGCATCTTGTAGCCGATGGGTCGTTGCCATCGAAGTAGCACCATCACTAATATCATGCAAGGCGATGACTGTGCCAGATGTGGAAGTTGGCCGAGACCGTGCATGCTGGTTCCGGCCACCTGCTGTGCCGGAAGGGCGACTCCGCAGAGAAACGTCGAAGCATGTCGCCTTGGAGAGAGAATTGTTGCTCGCATCAACGTCTGGCGATGGCGCGAATTGGTGTGTCCATCTTGGACCGCCGGTGCTGGTTGCCACTGCCGACCCAGTGGGACTGCCACGCGATCCATTCCCTGTCGCCGTGGCATCCGCCGTCACCCTGAGCGTGCCATCACCGAGGCCGCGACACCGCCCGTCCGGAGCAAAGTCTGGCATGCGCGAATCAGAGTCGGCGCTTGGCTGCTCCCCATCTGGAGTCCGGTCTGCCTTCCGTCGATGCCCCCCGTCCGGAGTCCCAACAAGTTCACTGGAGGCAGCCGAGATTCCCTGAAGCTGCACTTCTGGAGTCGGAACATGCAGGAATGCACCAACCAGTGGAGAGGCTCGAGCCATCGAGGGTGGAAGCGGTGCGCTGCCACCGCAGTCGTCAGTGGTCCCACCGTGATCGTCGAGTGCCTTGGTACGCACTAGGCGAGGTCTGTCACCTTGCACCTTTTGCATGGGAAGTGGGATGCTGTCGTCACTCGTCTCACATCCCGTGGATAGAGCCTCATTAGCAGCTTGCTGTTCACTAGGGTTGGGTAAATTGTCAGAGTTTTCATCTGGTGGTGCACACCATGTCGGTGGACTGTCATTGTCTTGCCGTTGTCCTTCATTTGGGCTTTTCTTCTTTGGAATTTTAAATCTTCCCCCAGACATTGCAGAACCTTGTTTATTATCCCCAAATTCTCCCATATGCATGGTCTCGAATATAGGATCCAATGTTTCTATCGACATTGTACTATTTTCCAAAGAACATTCCATTTCACTTTTCTTCTCAGGTACCTCATATGTATCTTTGTCTAATGTACATGCCTTCATGGTCTCTGGGTCTGATTTTGCTGGGACTGGCATGGTCACAGTCTCTCTTTTACTGTTCTCAATTGCCCACATTATACTCTCCATACATAACTGCTTAATCACTGGGGTTAGTGTGGTACAATGGATAATCGGGTCGACCTTATCTGCATCTTCACCATTAGTGGAAAGCACACTTGGTTCACTTGAAACTGCTGTGGGTTTTAAATTCGTTATCTGGCTACTCGATGTCGGTGTCCTCAGGATTCTTGCTCCAATGTTCTGCTCATTTATCAGTGGAGTGTGTATAGGTTCAATGCAATTAATGTTCCCCTCAAGGTTTGAAGAGTCATTACTGACTAACTGCTGGTCTTCGAAGTTGGGACTTTGTGGCGTTGTGTTGAAGGGAGACATTTGTCCCTGCTGTAGATATGATTCAGGTTGTGTTATCTCCATTAACTGAGGATCAATGTCTTGTCCATTTTTTCGATCCGTACTAAAACACTGGCAATTCTCAGTCTGCTCCTTGCAAGTTAAACATTCAATTAATTTCTTTAGCAAATCCTCAGCATCCTTCTGTGGCCGTGCAGCATTATTCATCTCTGTTCGGCTATAATGATCCTGAAGGTCAGCGCATAAACCTTTTTTCTTCGGGCTTGGACGAGGCGATTCCTTTGGCTTGTCTTCAGTTGGGCTTGAACAGTCTTCAGCGCTGTGCCCTTCATTGTAGCATGAGAGACCGTCATGGTCATGCTGCTGTGTAGTGGAGCATGGTAGGCTGTTATAGCCTTCTTGCTGTTCACGTGAGCATGGCAGACTTGCATCGTCTGCCGCTGATTGGTCAGGAGAGGTTGCTAGACCCTCATGGTCGTGTTCCTGCAAGGACTGCACTCTGGAGTCTTGCGTTGCTTCTATCGTGGAGGCTGTCCACGAGCTCCCTGTGGAGGCTTGTGACTCTGGAGTCACTTCTTGTTCATGCAAGGACTGCGCTCTGGAGTCTAGCGTTGCTTCTATCGTGGAGGCTGTCCACGAGCTCTCTGTGGAGGCTTGTGACACTGGAGTCACTTCTTGTTCGTGCAAGGACTGCGCTCTGGAGTCTTGCGTTTCTGCAATTGTGGAGTCTGTCCACGAGCTTGCTGTGGAGGCTTGTGACACTGGAGTCACTTCTGGTTCATGCGAGGACTGCGCTCTGGAGTCTTGCATGTCTTCTTTCATAGAGTCGGGAACGTTGAGCGGGACGTGGACCACGCTCTGTGTGGCAGCAGGGCGCTCTCCGTGTGCTTGCAGCACTCCCTGTCTGTTAATGTCAGGCTGCAGCATCATCCGGTACTGATAAGTTGGGACGTCATATCTGCTGGATTGAAGATCCTCAAATCCGAAAAATGAATCCGCATCTGCGTCGGATTCAATGTGGGGGCCGCCAATGTGCAACACGAAAGGTTCGTCCGAGTCATAGTCGTATAGGACCACGGAGCTATCATTGGGCTCGCGAGGTCCGGAAACATTGTAAAGATCATCATCGAAGTATTCGAGGTCGGAATCATCGGCTTGTGCGTAGGTAACTGCTTGTCGGAGGGTTCTTCGGAGGTCAAATTCATCTCCTGGGTCAATTTGCGGCAGTGTGCTGTCATTCCAGGTGAGGGAAGGTTGTTTTACAGCTTTAACAGATTTTTGTTTTTTTGATTTGGGACGTTTCCCTTTTAAATTGGATTTGGGACGTTTCCTCTTTAAATTGGTGCAGTCTGGGGCCTCTGACATCCTGACGCTCAGTATGTAGCACGTAGGAAGCGACTGCGCATGCTCAAATCGCTGCTCCTTTACCGATGGCCGTTTTCTTGACTGCGCAGGCGCAGCATCTCGCGCATGCGCAAACGATACTTCCGGTTCTGCGCACTGCTCGCGCAACTGTGCTAGCGTGATACCTTTAGCAAGATGGCCGCCGACCTCGACCCAGCCCTCTCTCAGGCCCGGGATTTCGGCCTCTGGGAATTCGGGCTCCGGGATCCCAGCCACGAGGTGAGTACTGCAGCTTTTCTTACCTTTACTTGCCGATTGGATTGCGTTTTCTTCACAGTACTTGGAGAATTTGTCCAGGACTGCCTGGTAATCGTACCTTTGCTGCCTCCTGAAGAACCTGAACCTTGTGAATATTTCTCTTGCCCTTGCACCGGCGATGGTGAGGAGAAATTCAATTTTTTCGCTATCATCCAGGTCTTGGAGTTCAGCTGCCACCAGGAACAATTCGAACCATTGCCGGAATCGCCGCCAGTTTTCGCGGAGATCGCCGTAGCACTGGAGCGGCTGCGGAACCGGGAGCTCTATCATTTTGCCTGGGCACTGCTGGTTGTCTCTGTACACTGAGGTATGCCGGCAGGTATCGATCCACTCCTGTACCATGTGGTGTTGGGTGCTCTGGTGCACAGATGAGCCAACACAGTTGTATGTGGTACAACTCTATTTTATTTTAACTCTTATAATACAGTTCGTTCTGGATACTCTGCACGTGCTGTCTCCCTGAGTGTGTTTGGTAACAGATTTGTCCTGGTTCTCCTTTGCAGCTAATACTGACCACCGGGGGTCGTGTCTGTGCTTTTATATCTTTCTGTCATTGGTTGTGGTGTTGTGTGTTCTGATTTGTCTGTTGGTGTGTCTATCATGATGTGTGTGTTTGAATATCATGACACTGTCATAATCCCCACTCACGTGATTTCCGACCCAGGGGACCGGAGAATCACGGAGGGCCGGAGAATAGAGTACTGGGCTCGCTAAATGGTTTCATTTACATCCTCGTTGGCATGCGGGTGTGAACCTAGATCCCATCTCCAGTGGGAGTCAGAGCATCGCGTTCAGATCGGGATCCTAATTTTTTGATTCTCCACTTCATCGGAGGGAGCCCGCTACCGGTGGCGAGCGGTGTAGAATCCAGGCCCAGATATATGTGGGGCGGGATTCTCCATTTCTAAGACTATAAGTGCTGACACCGGGACAGGATTCGTGAACTTTCACGGCAGCAAAACTGCCGCCGCAGCTGGACCGATTCCACTACTGTTAAGGGGTTAGCACCGGCGACAGGTGGAACACAATCGATTCCAATGAGAAACCGTGTGGGACTCACCTGTTCCGTGATTGACACTCAGGAGGCTGACAAGCTGCAGCTGCGTATACACACTGCACTCCCCACACACACCATCCCAGCCAACAAGATGGCAGCGAGGAGAGCAGCTCCGAGATTTACCAATGTTGAACTGAGAATCTTCTTGGACATGGGGGAGGAAAGGCGGATAAACCTGTAGTCCAGCCCTGGAAGGAGGCTGCCAGCTGGAGCCATTCGCTATGCCTGGGCGCAGGTGGCACATGCTGTCAGCACAGTAGGCAACACAGTCCGGACCGGCCAGCAGTGCCATAAAAACCTGCACAACCTCCTCAGGGTGGCCAGGGTGAGTAGGCAGCACCATGCCCCTGGCACCAACCCACATAACACCCCCCCCCCCCCCCCAACCCGGAAGGTGGAAGAGCGCATGGGGGAGTCTCCAAGGCGATCGGAGAAACCTGGGTGGTCAACCTCTGGTCAGGGTAGCACTCTGGCAGTGCCAATGGGGAACCTGGCATTGCCACCTAGGTTCCAGCCTGGCACTGCCACGGTGCCCAGGTAGTACTGGCAAGGGCATTGCCAGGGTGCCAGGCTGGTGGTGCTGTAGCGGCATTTTGCCTCCTCCGGAGATCAGGCCCAGGAGTGCCCTGCCCTTATGAGGTGGAGTGCAGAGGCGCTCGATGATCCCCAACAGGTAAGTTGGACATTCTTTCCTAAATTTCTGTGAAAGGGCAAAGTAACTGAGCCAGGACCCTGTGCTGTTAACTGCACTTTGGAGGGTCAAAGTAATGATGGGATGCTCTGAGGTCACGTAGGTTATGTTCCAGCCTGTATCTGTCTCTGGTTGTTGAACACTGTTTAATATTGTTCCTCATCAGTGTGGTAAACCACTGTTGCACCTGTATTAGGTGATGTAAGGTAGGACCTGTACTACAGGTTCGCCAGTAGTCCCTGCCTGCTGGCTCCGCCCAGGAGGCGGGGTATAAATATGCGTGTCCTCCAACCAGCAGCCATTTCGCCAGCTGTTGTGGGAGGCCACACATCTGATAGTAATAAAGCCTCAGTTAGATTCAACTATCGTCTTTGTTAAATTGATCGTGCCTCAATTTATTGCTATCAGTTTCTAAGGATGGACCTCCGAATCAAACCGGATCGCCTGCAGCTGGATCCGCACTCAAGCGACGCCAGAAAGGACTTCTAACTTGCTTCGAAGCGTATATCAACGCGGCACCAACCCCTGTTCCGGAGGCTCAGAATATTCAGATTTTATATTCCAGGTTGAGCTCCAAAGTCTTTCCGTTAATCCAGGACGCGCCGAACTATGCCGAAGCCATGACTCGACTCAAGGACAACTACGCACAGAGAACGAACACGCTCGTCGCCAGGCACGTACTCGCCATTTGCTCTCAACTCCCTGGTGAGTCCATAGAAGACTTCTGGCGGGTCCTAATCCCACTAGTCATGGACTGTGACTGTCAGGCCGTTACGGCCACGGAACACTCAGACCTCCTTATGTGGGACGCTTTTGTGACTGGAATTGGGTCAGATCTCAGACGCCAGCAGCTCCTAGAAGGGGCCACGCACGACCTCGCAGAGACTAAAACGCTAGCGCTCTCCATGACGGTCGCCCTGCGCAACATCCAGTCCTACACCCACAACCGAGCGGCCCACCCCTCCTACGCTTCGTGGACCCCACAGACAGCCGCCCCAGCAGGGCCCCTGCCCACCCAATACACCTGCGCTGCACGCCAACTAGCGAACCCCGGGGGCCCCCGATGCTATTTTTGCGGCCAACAGAAGCACCCCTGCCAACACTGCCTGGCCCGCGCTGCCCTTTGTAAGGCCTGCGGGAAGCAAGGCCACTTCGCTGCGGTGTGCCAGGCCCGCTCAGTAGCTGCTATTGCCCCCACCCCCCTCGGTCACGGACAATGGCCGCCGCCACCCCCCCTCTGACCACGTGCGGCCAGTGGGCGCCGCCATCTTCCCCTCCGCGCAACACGTGCGTTCCATGGGCGCCGCCATTTTGTAACCCTCAAGATCTTCGGGCACCGCCACCTTGTCTACCCCTCAGCACATGGGCACCACCAGCGTTCTGGGACCTGGGCTCATCAGCCGCCCCATTATCCGATGACCAACCAAGACTCACCTCCATGTCAATCGACCAGTCTCATCTGCATAACCTGACCACGCATCCACCAGCGTGAAAGTCGATGGACATGCAACCTCCTTCCTGCTGGACGGGAGCACCGAAAGCTTCATACACCCGGATACGGTAAGGCGCTGCTCCCTCATGATACACCCCACCAACCAAAAAATCTCCCTGGCCTCCGGATCCCATTGCGTAGCGATGCGGGGGTACTGTACGGTCACGCTCACGGTCCAGGGCGTAGAATTCAGCGGCTTCCGCCTCTACGTCCTCCCTAACCTCTGCGCTGCACTAATCCTCGGCCTGGACTTCCAGTGCAACCTCCAGAGCCTAACTCTGAAATTCGGTGGGCCCTTATCACCCCGTGCTGTGTGTGGCCTCGCGACCCTAAAGGTAGACCCACCTTCCCTCTTTGCCAATCTAACTCCAGATTGCAAACCCGTCGCCAACAGGAGCAGATGGTACAGCACCCAGGACAAGACATTCATCAGGTCCGAAGTCCAGCGGCTGCTTCAGGAAGGCATCATGGAGGCCAGCAACAGCCCCTGGAGAGCTCAAGTGGTAGTAGTTAAAACTGGGGAGAAACACCGAATGGTCGTGGACTACAGCCAGACCATCAACCGGTACACGCAGCTCGACGTGTACCCCCTCCCACGCATATCTGACATGGTTAACCAGATTGCGCAGTACCGGGTCTTCTCCATGGTAGAGCTGAAATCCACCTATCACCAGCTCCCCATCCGTAAATCAGACTGTCCATACACCACCTTTGAGGCAGACGGCCGCCTATACCACTTCCTTAGGGTCCCCTTCGGCGTCACAAACGGGGTCTCGGTCTTCCAAAGGGAGATGGACCGAATGGTCAACCGGTACGGGTTGCGGGCCACCTTTCCGTACCTAGACAATGTCACCAACTGCGGCCATGATCAGCAGGACCACGACGCCAACCTTGCTAAATTTCTCCACACCACTACTCTCCTAAAACTCCCTTACAACAAGGAGAAGTGCGTGTTCTGCACAAACCACTTAGCCATCCTCGGCTATGTGGTCCAGAACGGAGTTCTGGGGCCCGATCCCGACCGCATGCACCCCCTCATGGAGCTCCCTCCCCCACTGCCCCAAGGCCCTCAAACGCTGCCTGGGGTTCTTTTCGTACTACACTCAGTGGGTACCAAACTATGCGGACAAGGCCAGCCCACTCATACAGTCCACCTAGTTTCCCCTGACAGCTGAGGCCCAACAGACCTTCACCTGGATCAGAGCTGATATTGCCAAGGCCACAATGCACGCTGTAGATGAGATACTGCCCTTCCAAGTAGAAAGTGACGCATCAGACGTCTCCCTTGCCGCCACCCTCAATCAGGCAGGCAGGCCCGTGGCATTCTTTTCCCGCACCCTTCATGCCTCAGAAATTTGGCACTCATCCGTCGAAAAGGAGGCCCAAGCTATCGTTGAAGCTGTGCGGCATTGGAGGCATTACATGGCCGGCAGGAGATTCACTCTCTTCACTGACCAACGGTCGGTAGCCTTCATGTTCAACAACACACAGTGGGGCAAGATTAAGAACGATAAAATCTTGAGGCGGAGAATCGAACTCTCCACCTACAATTATGAAATTATGTATCGCCCCGGCAAACTCAACGGGCCCCCAGACGCCCTATCACGAGGTAAATGTGCCAGCGCACAGGTAGACCGACTCCGGGCCCTGCACGACAACCTTTGTCAGTCAGGGGTCACTCGGTTGTACCACCTCATTAAGGCACAAAATCTGCCCTACTCCGTCAAGGAAGTAAGGACAATCACCAGGGACTGCCAGGTCTGTGCGGAGTGCAAGCCGCACTACTACCGGCCCGACCGCGCGCGCCTGGTGAAGGCCTCCCGCCCCTTTGAATGCCTCAGCATGGACTTCAAAGGCCCCATCCCCTCCACCGACTGTCACACATATTTTCTCAGTGTGATCGACGAATACTCCAGATTCCCCTTTGCCATCCCATGCCCCGACATGATGTCTGCCACCGTCATTAAAGCCCTCAACACAATCTTCACTCTGTTCGGTTTCCCCGCCTACATTCACAGTGACAGGGGATCCTCATTCATGAGTGATGAGCTGCGTCAGTTCCTGCTCAGCAGGGGTATCGCCTCCAGCAGAACGACAAGCTATAACCCCCGGGGAAACGGACAGGTAGCGAGGGAGAACGGGACGGTATGGCGGGTATGGCCCTACAGTCCAGGAACCTCCCGGCCTCCCGCTGGCAGGGGGTCCTCCCTGATGCACTCCACTGCATTCGCTCATTACTCTGCACTGCCACTAACAATACACCCCATGAACGTCTTTTTGCCTTCCCCAGGAAGTCCACATCCGGGGTGTCGCTCCCGAATTGGCTCGCAGCTCCGGGAACAGTGTTTCTCTGAAAGCAAGTCCGACTCCACAAGGCGGACCCGTTGCTGGAGAGGGTGCACTTGCTCCACGCAAACCCCCAGTATGCCTACGTGGCGTTCCCTGCCAGGATACTGTCTCCCTCAGGGACCTGGCACCAGCAGGTTTAACCCCTACACCCCCTCCGCCCCCGGCACCACCCTCCCCTCCCCCGTCGCTCCCAACTGCACCCTCCCCAGGACCATCCGTCCTCCCCCTGCCCATGCCCGACGATGAAGAGGATTTTGGCACGCTCCCGGAGTCACCATCGACCAGATCAGCACCAACATCGCTGACACCATTGCGTCGCTCCCAGAGGAACATCAAGGCCCCGGACCGGCTAAACCTCTGACCGGTCCACCGGACATCAAAAACATTTGTTTGCTCAAATCTTGTAAATATTAACTCATTGTTGTATATAGTTATCCACCACCCCCGCCGGACTCAATTTTTAACAGGGGGTGAATGTGGTAAACCACTGTTGCACCTGTATTAGGTGATGTACGGTAGGACCTGTACTACAGGTTTGCCGGTAGTCCCTGCCTGCTGGCTCCGCCCAGGAGGCGGGGTATAAATATGCGTGTCCTCCAGCCAGCAGCCATTTCGCCAGCTGCTGTGGGAGGCCACACATCTGATAGCAATAAAGCCTCAGTTGGATTCAACTATCGTCTTTGTCCAATTGATCGTGCCTCAATCAGGTTGTGCATTGTCTCCTATGGAACAAATCTAAGATCAGCCTTGATGCTTGCCCCTGAAATAATAGAATAATACTCCCACTTACAAATATGCAATATGCAGCTGCATATAGACACTGCACTCCCCACACACACCATCCGAGCCAACAAGGTGGCAGCGAGGAAAGCAGCCCCGAGATTTACTAATGATGAACTGGGGATCTTCTTGGACGATTCTTCTCAGGGTTCATCACTGGAGTTTCACCAAGGCTTTATTCCAGACGTCCCATCCTAAGGGAATCAATACATTTTCTCCAAAATCTCTATTCATTTGGCCACCACAAGCTCTTAACAACATTGAGAGTGTATTTTCCTGTTTCTTTGCATCAATGAGGAGTTCCTAGGATTACAGAAATGACAAAAAAACGAACTAAACGAGACCTGCCTTCCAATGCCTATTTATATATGTCACATCTTTATGCCGAAAAATTGAATGTAAGTAAGTGTTGGGTTTGTACCCACATCCCCGTCCATTCGAGTGAAGGAATACCTTTCCAATCCCTCCCCTTTCATATCGCAGAGACGGTTGAATGGATTTTACGACAAAATCAAACAGGGAGCAGGGGAGATAGGGGGGATATAAAATATGGAAATCTGCTGGCTATGACATGAATAAATTTTCAGCTTCGTATAAGCCTACCTATAATCATGCCTTGACTCCACCCTCCCTCACTGTCCACTCGTATAATGTTCAAGGTTCCATGTGTTTTAATAAATCAGGGAAAGGAAAGTTAATGGGGCAAAGTAGGTGCAACCTTACAGTTGACTGGCAAGGACCGGTACCAGGCATATCCAGCAAGGGCATGTTTAACTGTGATTGGTCCAGGGTGTGGAATATAACCTCTAACATTTTATGGGGACAGACATCCCCATTCCCCTGGATGACATTAGCTGAAGAATTTACGGCCTATAATGGAACCTATTTCATATGCGGCACTAAAACATTTCCGTGGCTCCCCATTGATTGGACAGGGTCCTGCTTTTTGGGAAATGTCATACCTCAAATGCGTCACCTACCCACCCTTAAGCACTCCCCCTGGTGAGCAAAAAGGACTATTTCTAAAATGGAACAGTTCTTTATGATGGCCTTTCCCTTGTATGGAACGGGCAAGGCAGCCAACGAACTGATCAACATGGCCTCAGCATTGGAACAACTGGCGAACGTAACGGCAGCAGAAGCCAGGGAAACTGGACAAGAACTGGCTGAGGTCTCAGCTGAGCTAGTGGCTGTCCGGACCGTGGCATTACAAAATTGACTGGCTTTGGATTATCTGTTAGCCTCGCAGGGAGGAACGTGCACCATCATAGGTCAGGAGTGCTGTACTTATATTCCAGATGGCTCTGAAAATATCACTAACCTGGCTGACCATATTAAGAGACAGGTTGCTCAAATTCAAGAGATTGGCAGTGAATTTCATGACTATAACCCGCCGGGTTGGCTAGGGTGGTTGGGTCATGAATTATTTGACTGGATCTTTAAGGCCTTCATGCTGTTACTACTTCTGTTAGTAGGGATAGGATTGCTTGGTTGCTTGTGTAAATGCATTTTCAATCGAGTTATGGATATACCTATTTAACTAGTTGTCATGATACGACAAAAGGAGGGAATGTGATATGGTACGAATAAAGTAATGGCATGATGGGAAAACTGGTCAAGGGAAAACTGGTCAAAATATTTGATACAATGTAAGAAATGCTTCCCTAACCATTTCAGACCCCTATAAGACAAATAAAGCCGACTCTGCATAACTTGAAGTATGAATAAGATCAGAGAAGGTCAAGCCATTCCAAAATACCGGACCTCGGCAACTCCTGATAAGACTAACTCATCATAACCCAGGGCCGTAGGAATAAGACAAGATAAGGTCAGGAAGAAATAAGTCTCCTCCGATCTCTCAATGTTCCCTCCAAGGACAAGATAATGGTATGAGTGATGCGACAAAGAGCCCAATAAGGTCAGCAGGCATTGCTTCCGTTTCTACTTCCGATCGAATTCCTGACTAAGCTGTAGTCACGCAATCTTGATAATGATAATGTATAAATACTGAACTGATTTTCTGTAAAAGCGCGGATTTGAGAAGGAATCAGCAAGTTTCACTAACTGCTCTCTGACCTCAAGTTTCAGCCATTACTGCATGCAGTCATTTTGAAAATAAAGCCTCGTTATTTTGTCTCAACAAGCGTTGTTGAATCTTTCTACTACAGAAGCAGGGAAATATTGACTACAACATTATTATAGCTCAATTATTCTCTGAGCACTTTACACACCGTGAAGATGTCCTTAACATTTAAGCTAAAAGTAAACCATGGGCCAATTGAGTTGTCATCAGATATCACAGAGATGTTTATTACTAATTCACCATTTCTTCATTGATATTGCACAGTGATTTATTTTTCCCCATGTTTCCACACAAGATTCTGCTCAAGAAGTGAATAGATCAACTGGGTAGGTTCCATGACATTGGATGTTGTGCAGGGCCCTTTGAAAGGAGCAGATGTGCTCTATAATTTATTGTGTTATGTCTTTCCAAAAAAAGGAGATATACAGCCAACATAATAATATGTTTAAACATCCATTCAGCTCCAACAAATTATATCACAACAAAAGCACTTCCATCCTGTCTCTAATGTCAAATTAAGTAAGAAATGTTTGGACTTCCGGTTGCGGCTATGCCGAGGTAGGTCGCACGGTCGGCAGCTCCCGCCGAGAACGGACTTTTAGGCCCTTTTACGGAGCTCCAGCGACACTTGGACGACGATTCCCGGTGTGGGAAGGAAACAGTGAGGGTCCCCCAGCGCTGTATGGAGTGGACCAGGAGTGGGGCGATCAAAAAAGCGGCTTTGGAAAAGAGAGGAGAACGGGCGCGAAAAAACAAGATGGCGGCCGGAGGGGATCAGACAGCGTGGGCCCAGTGGTCACGGGAGCAGCAGGAGTTTCTCAGAAGCTGCTTCGCCGAGTTAAAGGCGGAGATGTTGGCCCCTATGAAGGCTTCTATTGAAAGGTTGGTGGAGACCCAGAAGATGCAGGGGACGGCGATCAAGGAGGTGCAGCAGAAGGCCTCTGATAACGAGGATGAGATTTTGGACCTGGCGGTTAGAGTGGAGGCGCACGAGGCTCTGCACAAGAGATGGCAGAAGCTGGAAGATCTTGAAAACAGGTCAAGGAGGCAGAACCTGCGGATTCTGGGTCTCCCTTAAGGCATGGAGGGGTCGGATGCTGGGGCGTATGTGACCACGATGCTGGGAATGCTGATGGGCGCGGGGGCTTTCCCGCGACCCGTGGAGCTGGATGGGGCGCACAGAATCCTGGCAAGGAAGCCTAGGGCGAACGAAATTACAACTGGCGAGGCTGTGCGTTACATATCAGGACCGGCACCACTATTTCGATACGCCGGATGAGGCGTGGACTTTTATAAAGAACGAGAAGCTGGACTCGAACTAATGGACTGCAGTATGATGTTGGGGCATGGTGGTGGGGTGTTGGGGGCTCAGGAGGGGGGGGGGGGTGTTATATTGGTTTTTTTCCCCGTGTTCTCTTTTGTTTTTGTTGCCCCCTTTGCCCTGGGCCCTCGAGGTTCTGGGCTGGGTCGCAGTTGGGGAAGAGCTGCGTCACAGGTGATGGGGTCGGGCCAGACAGTGAGAGCAGTTTGTTCGCTCAACATTGGGGGTAGCACCCGAAGTTTGTTTGTTTGAGAGAGTTGTGTTTTTTCTCTGTACACACGGGATGTAGGGGGGGGGACTCTCTTTACCTCACTCAGCTGAGGGGCGGGCGGGGGGGGAGGTTGGAGACCTGTAGAGGGAGCCAACAAGGGGATTGGAGGTAGAGGCGGGAGCGGCCGGGGTCAGCATGAGTCAGCTGACTTGCGGGAGTGCAATGGGGTGGGAACGGGGATTAAGCGAACGCTTGACTAGGGTGGGGGGGGGCTTGTGGGGGGGGGAGGGCAGGGATGCTGCTTTGCTGACTGGAGGGGAATCAATTTTCGGAGTAAAGGGGAGAGTCGGGACAGGGAGCCTCCGGCTGGGCGACTGGAGTGTGCGGGAGGCGCGGGCACGTGGCTGGCCTAAAAAAGGGGATGGTTAGTCGACAGGGAGGGGGTGGGGGGGGGGAGTTAACCCCCCCGACCAGGCTGATCACGTGTCAAGAGGGCCCGTGTGTTTTCGCACTTAAGGGGGTTAAAGGCAGATGTAGCCATGCTACAAGAGACACATCTGAAGGTCGCGGATCAAACCAGGCTGAGGAAGGGATGGGTGGGACAGGCCTTCCTCTCAGGGCTGGATGCAAACACCAGGGGGGTCGCAATCTTGGTGAGCAAGCGGGTGGCATTTGAGGCGGGGGGTATTGTGGCGGATAAAGGCGGTAGATATATTATGGTGAGTGGCAAGCTGCAGGGGGCCCAGGTGGTGTTAGTGAATGTGTGTGCTCCGAACTGGGACAATGCAGGGTTCATGAAGCGGATGTTGAGTAAGATTCCGGATTGGGAGTCAAGCAGTCTGGTAATGGGGGGTCCTGGACTCGGCACATAATCGGCCTTGGTCTAGATCGGGTAAGAGGCCGGCAGCGGCCAAGGTCCTGAGGGGGTTCATGGACCAAATGGGGGGAGTGGAACAGTGGAGATTCGCTAGGCCAAGGGCGAAGGAGTTTTCTTTCTTCTCCCATGTTCACATGGCGTACTCGCGGATTGACTTTTTGGTGGTCTGTAGGGCACTAATCCCGAGAATGGAGGGGGTAGAGTACTCAGCCATTGCGATCACGGACCATGCCCCGCACTGGGTGGAGTTGGGGCTGGGGGAGGAGAGAGGCCAACGCCCTCTGTGGAGAATGGATGTGGGTCTACTGGCGGACGAGGAGGTCTGTGGGCAGATTTGGAGGAGTATTCATCTTACAGAGCCTTCCCAACCTCATCCCCAAGTCCTTCTTCAAGCGGGTGAACAGGATTATCACGGGATTTGCGTGGGCAAACGAGACCCCGCGTGGTAGGAGACTGTTCTTCCTCCGCAGGGAGGGGGGGGGGAAACGGTTGGAGGCGGCGTCTTGCAGGGATACTCGCCTGGGGGCACTGATAACGGCACCGCTGCTGCTCCCGCCGACACGGTACACCACGAGCCCGGTGGTGATGGCGACATTGAGGATCTGGGGTCAGTGGACACAGCACAGGTGGGAGGTAGGGGCCTCAGTCTGGACCCCGATATGAAATAATCACAGGTTTGTTCCAGGTAGAATAGACGGTGGGTTCCTAAGCTGGCACAGAGCGGGTATCAAAAGGATGGGGGACTTGTTTATTAACGGGACTTTTGCTAGCCTGAGGGCGCTGGAAGAGAAATTTGGGTTGCCCCCAGGGAATATCTTTAGGTACCTGCAGGTCCGGGCTTTCGTGAGGAAGCAGGTGGGGGAATTTCCGCTGCTACCGGCCCGGAGGGTACAGGACAGGGTGGTCTCAGGCGTGTGGGAAGGGGACGGAAAGGTATCGGACATATACCAGGATCTGCAGGAGGCGGAAGAGGCCTCGGTGGAAGAGCTGAAGGGCAAGTGGGAGGAGGAGCTGGGTGAGGAGCTGGATGAGGGCCTGCGGCGGATGCCCTGGGCAGGGTCAATTCCTCCTCATCTTGTGCTAGGCTTAGCTTGATTCAGTTTAAGGTGGTGCACAGGGCGCATGTGGCAGTGGCGAGGATGAGCAAGCTCTTTGGGGTGGAGGACAGGTGTGTGAGGTGCTCAGGGAGCCCAGCAACTCATGTCCATATGTTTTGGGCATGCCCGGCACTTACAGAATTCTGGCGAGGCTTTGCAAAGGCTATGTCCAAGGTCTTGGACACTCGGGTAAAGCCGAGTCTGGGGGATAGCGATATTTGGGGTGTCAGTAGATCTGGGAGTGCAGGAGTCGAAAGAGGCCGGGGACCTGGCCTTTGCCTCCTTGGTAGCCCGGAGATGGCTCTTGTTAATGTGGAGGGATGTGAAACTCCCCAAGTGTGGGTACTTGGGTCCGTGGCATGGCTGGGTTTCTAAGTTTGGAAAGGATAAAGTTTGCCTTAAGAGGTTCCTTGCAGGCGTTCTCCAGGCAGTGGCAACCGTTCCTTGACTTTCTCGCGGAGCGTTAAGTGGCGGTCAGCAGCAGCAGCAAACCAGAGGGGGTTTGGGGGGTGGGGGGGGGGGGTGGGGGGGGGGGAGGTGGAGGGGTGGTATGGGTGGTGGATAGATTTCACTGGTAAAGGGCAGATACCCCACCCTATTTTGTTCAGTTGTTAATTCGCTTTTTGCTTTTCTTTATCATTATTAGTATGTTTTTGTTGCTTTCTTTCTGTAGTGGTTTGTAAAATTTTGTAAACATTTTGAATAAATTTTTTAAAAAAGGTGTAAGAAATGTATCATCGAAACCACATAGCCTGACTTCCGGTGGTGGCTATGAGGGAGTAGGTCGCACATTTGGTGGCTCCCGTTTCGGTCGGACTTTTCCCCCGACTTTTTTGCGCTTTTGAGCGTGGAACTGGAAAGCAATAGTACTCAGGCAAAGGACCCATACAGAATTGTATGTACCTAAGAAGCCGGAGGGACCGGAAGAAGTGGGTGAGTAAGGGCACAGTGGAGGCTGTGAGAGGGACCAGCATGGCTGGTGTTCAGAGCAAGGTGCCGACAGCCCAGCCCACAGTGGAGCAGCTGCTGCAGACTATGCAGGAGGGCTTTTTGGCCCTGTCGCATGACAACTTGGAGCCGCTACAGAAGTCGATTGACCGGATGGGGGAAAAGCTGGATGATCAGCTGAGAAGCTCCAGCAGTTGGAGAAGTCAGTGGAGGAGCAGGCAGACTTTCAAACGGTGGCGGATGTGGAGATTCGGAGGTTGAGGGACCAGAAAAACGTGCTTCTGGAAAGGCTGGAGGACCTGGACAACAGATCTCGTCGGCAGAACGTGAGAATTGTTGGCCTCCCGGAGGGGGCTGAGGGACTGGATGCTGCTGCGTATGTGGAGGGTATGTTTCAGAAGCTGCTGGGGAACAAGGTGTTACCACGCCCGCCGGTGGTGGACAGGGCACACAGAGTGCAGGTGAGGCAGCCGCGACGAGGGGGTCCCCCACGAACGACGGTGGTATGCTTTCACAGGTACCTGGACAGGGAACGGGTGCACCAATGGGCCAAAAGCACACAAAGCTGTACTTGGGACAATACCACCGTGCATGTTTACCAATATTTGAGCGCTTAGGTGGCCAGGAGGAGGGGAGGCTACAGGCAGGTGAAAGAGATACTGTATAAGGTGAAATTCGGGCTGCTTTTTCCGGCGCGACTGTGGATTAAGTATGAGGGTCAGCATCACTATTTCGAGGAACCCAAAGAGGCGATGGACTTTGTTAAGAAGCAAGGGCTGGCCCTGAGCTGAGGACGTTTGGACTCATGTCAGAACTTTTTTGTCTATGTGGTGTCTCTCCCATTTTGAAAATTGCCTGCATGTTTGAGTCCATTTTTGTTGTTCTTTTATTCAACCTTTTTTCGGGTGTTGGAAGGTGGTAGAGATGTGGTTTTTTTGCGTGCCTTTTGCGTGGTTTACCTGAATGTTTCCTTTTGGGGCTCTTTGATTAGTTGGAGTTTGGCTGGGGGAAAAATAATAAAGAAATCAGTTAAAAGGGTTGGGTTAAGATGGATACTTCAGGGGAACTTTGTGCAATCTTTTTTTTCTTGCTTAACTTGAATTGTGCTGTTGTGGGGGTTGTTTATGATTTGTATAGAGTGTTTGCTTAAGTAGGGCTGATCTGGGGAAGTGGTGTGGAGGGGTCAGGGGAGGGGTGACTGGGAACAATGGGTGGGAGACGCGCTGCCGCCGAGGCTGTGGAGCCCCAGTTAGATTAGAGCAGGGGTTAGGTGATAGGATGGTGTTGCTGGGGGGGGGGGGGGGGGGGAGTTGTTCTGCTGACGGGGATGGAAACTGGGCATGGCAACAGTGAGGAGGTCATGGGTGGAGCCAGCCAGGGGGCAGGCCAGATGAAGCGCGACACATGGCTGGGGGGCTGGCCAAGGAAAGGGGATGGCTGATTGGCAAAGGGGGGGGGGGGCGAAGTGCCCCCCAACCAGGCTGATCACCTGGAATGTTAGAAGGTTAAACGGGCCAGTGAAGAGGGCGCGTGTGTTTGCGCATCTGCGGGTTCTGAAGGCGGACATAGTCTTGTGGCAGGAGACGCACCTGAAAGTGGCAGACCAGGTTAGGTTAAGGAAGGGCTGGGTCAGTCAGGTCTTTCATTCGGGGCTGGATTCGAGGGGGGTTGCGATCCTGATTAATAAAAGGGTACAATTTGAGGCAGAGGGCACAGTCGTGGATGGGGGTGGCAGGTTCGTTATGGTTAGGGGTAAGCTTGAAGGGGTGAGAGTAGTCCTGGTTAGTGTGTATGCCCCTAATTGGGACGATGTGGATTTTATTAGGAGGATGCTGCGGAAGATCCCCGACTTGGACTCGCGTAAGCTGATCATGGGCGGGGACTTTAATACAGTCCTGGACCCGAGCCTGGACCGGTCATGTTCAAAAACGGGCAGGTTGCCAGCGATGGCAAAGGAACTGAGAGGGTTCATGGAGCAAATGGGGGGAGCACATCCGTGGAGATTTAGCCGGCCGATGGCGAGGGAGTTCTCGTACTACTCCCACGTCCACAAGGTGTATTCCCGAATCGACTACTTTGTTGTGAGTAGGGACCTGCTGGCCGGAATGATGGGGGCAGAATATTCAGCAATTGCCATATCGGACCATGCTCCGCACTGGGTAGACCTGCAGTTTTGTAAGGACAGCTTTCAGCGCCCACCGTGGTGGCCGGAAGTTGGATTACTCGCGGACGAGGCGGTGTGTGAGAGGCTGAGGAAATGCATGCAGAATTACCTGCAGGTGAACGATACTGGAGAAGTCTCGGCAGTGGTGTTCTGGGATGCACTGGATGCAGTGGTGAGAAGGGAGCTGATTTCAATCCGGGCGTACAGGGACAGGACAGACAGGGCAGAGACGGACCGACTGATTAAGGAAATTCTATGGACGGACAGGAGTAACGCAGAATGCCCGAGGCCAGAGTTACTCAGGAAACGACAGAGGCTGCAGGCCGAATTTGGGGTGCTGACTACAGGCAAGGCTGTAGAGCAGCTTAGAAAGGTAAAAGGCACGATTTATGAGCATGGGGAGAAGGCCAGTAGAAGCTTGCACAACACCTAAGGAAGAGGGAAGCGGCGAGGGAAATAGGGAGGGTAGTGGATGGGGAAGGTAATCTAGTGGGTGACCCGGCAGGGCTGAACACAGTCTTTAGGGACTTTTATAGGAAGCTATACACTTCGGAACCCCCTGGGGGACTGGGGGGGGGGGGGGGGGGGGGGGGGGGTTGAGGCGATTCCTGGACGGACTGACCTTTCCATGAGTGGGGAGGGGGTTGTTGGACGGACTGGGGGCCCTAGTCAGGATCGAAGAGGTATTGGGGGGGCCTGAAGGTCATGCAGTCAGGTAAAGCCCCGGGGCCAGATGGGTATCCGCTGGAGTTTTACAAAAATTTACCGGGATAGTGGGGCAGGTGCTGGTCAGGGTCTATAACGAGGCAAGAGACAGAGGGAGTTTACCCCGACGATGTCGCAGGCCACCATCTCGCTCATCCTGAAACGGGATAAGGACCCGGAGGCCTGTGGGTCATACAGTCCGATCTCTTTGATCAACGTAGACGCCAAGTTCCTGGCCAAGATCTTGGCGACTAGAATTGAGGACTGTGTACCGGACGTAATTGCGGAGGACCAAACCGGGTTCGTAAAGGGGAGGCAACTGGTGGCCAACCTAAGAACTCTGCTTAACGTGATTATGATGCCCCTGGAGAGTAGGGAGGTGGAGATAGTGGTAGTCATAGATGCTGAAAAGGCTTTTGACCGGGTCGAGTGGGATTATCTGTGGGAGGTACTAGGACGGTTCAGGTTCGGGGCGGGGTTCATCGACTGGGTTAGGCTATTGTATCAGGCCCCGGAGGCGAGTGTAAGGACGAACAGGACGACATCGGACTACTTTAGACTGCACCGTGGGACAAGACAGGGCTGCCCTCTCTCCCCACTGCTGTTTGTGCTGGCCATAGAGCCGCTGGCAATTGCACTGAGAGCTTCTAGGGGCTGGAAAGGGCTGGTCTGGGGGGGAGTGAACATAGAGTCTCGTTGTATGCAGCCAATCTGCTGTTTTATGTATCGGACCCAATGGTGGGGATGGACGGTATTATGGCAACCCTGAGGGAACTTGGCCGGTTCTCCGGATACAAACTGAAGATGGCTAAGAGCGAGTTGTTTGTAATTCAGGCGAGGGGGCAGGAGAGTAGGCTGAAGGGGTTGCCGTTCAGGCTGGTGGGGGAGAGTTTCCGATATTTGGGGATTCAGGTGGCACGGGACTGGGGCAAGTTGCATAAGCTCAATCTGTCCCGACTTGTGGAAAGAGTGAGGGAGGAGGTCCGGACGTGGGATGCGCTCCCGCTGTCATTGACGGGGAGCGTGCAGACTGTTAGGATGACGATTCTCCCGCGGTTCTTGTTTGTTTTTCAGTGTCTCCCCATCTTTATCCCGCGGTCCTTCTTTAAGAGGCTGAATAAAATTATTCTGGGATTTGTATGGGCGGGGAAGTCCCCGCGGGTGAAGAGGGTGATGCTTGAAAGGAACAGAGGAGAAGGGGGGCTGGCGTTGCCGAACTTCAGCAACTATTACTGGGCGGCCAACATAGCGATGATAAAGAAATGGATGGTGGGTGCGGGGTCGGTTTGGGAGCGGATGGAGGCTGCTTCGTGCAGGGGCACCAGCTTAGCAGCCCTGGTCACGGCGCCTCTGCCTCTTCCGCCGGCCCGGTACTCCACCAGCCCGATAGTGGTGGCAGATCTTCAGATCTGGGGCCAGTGGAAGGGGCATGTAGGGGAGGTAAGAGCATCGGTGTGGACCCCAATCTGCGGCAACCACCGGTATTTGCCCCGGGGAACATGGGGCGTATCGACTGCGGAGGAGGGCGGGGATTGTGAGGATGGGGGATCTGTTCCTGGAAGGGAGTTTTCCGAGCATGAGGGTGCTGGAGGAGAGGTTTAGGCTGGTGAGGGGGAACGAATTTAGATACTTGCAGGTGCGGGATTTTGTTTGCAGACTGGTGTCGTCCTTCCCACGTCTCCCGCCGAAGGGGAGGCAGGACAGGGTAGTTTCTAGGGGAGAGGTGGGAGAGGGTAGAGTCTCAGACGTCTACAAGGAACTAATGGGAGCTGAGGATACGCAGACCGAGGACCTGAAGCTTAAGTGGGAAGGATCTCAGGGGGGGGGGAGCTGGAGGACGGTAAATGGGCAGAAGCCCTGAGCAGAGTAAACACGACCGCAGCATGCGCCAGGCTCAGCCTGATCCAGTTTAAGGTCGTGCCACATGATGGTGGCCCGGATGAGTAAATTCTTTGGGATGAAGGACAAGTGTGCTAGATGCGCCGGAGGGCCGGCTAACCATGTGCACATATTCTGGTCGTGCCTTAAACTCGGGGGGTACTGGCAGGGATTCGCAGATGTCATGTCCCGGGTATTGAATACTGGGGTGGTAATGAGCCCTGAGGTGGCAATCTTTGGGGTTTCGGAGGACCCGGGAGTCCAGGAAGAGAGAGAGGCCGACGTTCTGGTCTTTGCTTCCCTGGTAGCCCGGCGGCGAATACTGTTAGCATGGAGGGACTCAAAGCCCCCGAGGGCTGAGGTATCGGACATTGCGAGCTTTCTTGGCCTAGTGAAAGTCAAGTTTGCCTTGAGAGGTTCGATATTAGGGTTCGCCCGAAGGTGGCAGCCATTTACTGACTTCTTCGCAGAGGAGTAAGCGCCAGCTTGGGGGGGGGGGGGGGGGGTGGGGGGGGGGGGGGGGGGGGGCTAGGGTAGAGTTGAGGAGAGTAGGGGGATCTTGAAGCAGGTCCTTGCGTGAACAGAGCCGTGGTTTGCACTATGTTTAATTTGTGTCTTGACTTCTTTTTTTTGTCCTGTACAATGTCACTTTTTCTATATGCCTAAAATACCTCAATAAAATTGTTTGTTAAAAAAAAGAAACCACATAGCTTGAGACTTCAGATGATGTTGAAGGTAAACAGAAAACAGTCTGAGCAATCTCGGCCAGCGTGAAATAAATGATGTTGACTTTATTTTTTGATTTGCGAGATGTGGGCGTCACTGGTTAGGCCAGCATTTATTGCCCATCCCTAGTTGCCCTTCAGAAGGTGGTGATGAGTTGCCTTCTTGAACCGCTGCAGTCCCCGAGGTGTAGGTCAACCCACAGTGCTGTTAGGGAGGGAGTTACATATATATAGAAGATAGGAGCAGGAGGAGGCCTTTTGGCCCTTTGAGCCTGCTCCGCCATTCATCATGACCATGGCTGATCATCCAACTCAATCGCCTAAACCTGCTTTCTCCCCATAGCCTTTGATCCCATTCTTCCCAAGTGCTATATCCAGCCGCCTCTTGAATATATTCAAAGTTTTAGCATCAACTACTTCCTGTGGTAATGAAGTCCACAGGTTCACCACTCTTTGTGTGAAGAAATGTCTCCTTATCTCTGTCCGGAAGGGTTTACACTGAATCCTCAGACTGTGACCCCTGGTTCTGGACACACCCATCATTGGTAACATCTTCCCTGCATCTACCCTGTCTAGTCCTGTTAGAATTTTATAAGTCTCTGTGAGATGCCCCCTCATTCTTCTGAACTCCAGCGAGAACAATCCCAACCTAGTCAATCTCTCCTCATATGACAGTCCCGCCATCCCTGGAATCAGTCTGGAAACCTTCGCTGCGCTCCCTCGAGAGCAAGAACATCCTTCCTCAGAGAAGGAGACTAAAACTGCACACAATACTCCAGGTGTGGCCTCACCAAGGCCCTGTACAATTGCAGCAACACATCCCTGCTTCTATACTCGAAACCTCTCACAATGAAGGCCAACCTACCATTTGCCTTCTGTACCGCCTGCTGCACCTGCATGCTTACCTTCAGCGACTGGTGCACAAGGACACCCAGGTCCCACTGCACACTCCCCTCTCCCAATTTACAAACATTCAGGTAGTAATCTGCCTTCCTGTTTTTGCTTCCAAAGTGAATAACCTCACACTTATCCAAATTATACTGCATCTGCCATTGATTTGCCCATTCACCCAACCTGTCCAGATCTTGCTGTAGGATCCCTGCATCCTCGTCACAATTCACCCTCCCACCTAACTTGGTATCATCTGCAAACTTTGAGATGTTACATTTTGTTCCCTCATCCAAATCATTAATATATATTGTGAATAGCTGGGGTCCCAGCACTGATCCCTGTGATACCCCACTAGTTCCTGCCTGCCAATTTGAAAAGGACCCATTAATCCCTACTCTTTGTTTTCTCTCTGCCAACCAGTTTTCTATCCACCTCAATACATTTACCCCATTTCAATGCACTTTAATTTTGCACAATAATCTCTTCTGCGGGACTTTGTCAAACGCCTTCTGAAAGTCCAAATATACCACATCGACTGGCTTCCCCTTGTCAGCTGTACTGGTTACATCTTCAAAGAATTCCAACAGATTTGTCAAGCATGAATTTCCCTTCATAAATCCATGCTGACTCTGACTGATCCTGCCACTGCTTTTTAAATGTTCCGCTATAAAGTCCTTGATAATGGATTCAAGCATTTTCCCCACTACCGATGTTAGGCTTACTGGTGTATAATTCCCTGCTTTCTCTCTACCTCCCTTTTTGAATACCGGAGTGACGTGAGCTACCCTCCAATCTGCAGGAACAGTTCCAGAGTCTATAGAATCCCGGAAGATGACCACCAATGCATCCACTATTTCCAGAGCCACCTCATTAAGTACTCTGGGATGTAGATTCTCAGGCCCTGGGGATTTATCCGCCTTCAATCCCATCAATTTTCCCAGCACTATTTCTCTACTAATGTTAATCACTTTCAGTTCGTCCCTCTCACTAAACCTTTCATTCTCCAGCATTTCTGGTATCTGGTTTGTGTCCTCTTTTGTGAAGACAGAACCAAAGTATGTATTCAATTGCTCAGCCATTCATTTGTCCCTTATTATGCATTTCTATGTTTCTGTCTGTAGGGGGCCTACATTTCGTTTTACCAATCTCTTCACATATCTATAGAAACTCTTCGTGTCAGTCTTTATGATCCTACAAGCTTCCTTTCGTACTGTACTTTCCCCTTCTTAATCAATCCCTTCATCCTTTGATGAATTCTAAACTGCTCCGAATCCTCAGACCTAGGGCGGGATTCTCCGCAGGCGTGATTCTCCGATATACCGGCGCCTGGGGGGTTTCCCGACGGCTTGGGGCTGCCCACAATGGGTAATCCCATTGACCGGCTAGCATAACGGAGAATCCCGCCGGCCGGTCGGGGCAGAAATGTGGCGCGGCGGGGCGGAGAATCCCGCCACAATTATTTTTCTTGGCCAATCTGTATGCTTCTTGTATGATCCGCAGAGATCAGTGCTGGGACCTTTGCTGTTCGTGGTATATATAAATGATTTGGAGGAAAATGTAACTGGTCTGATTAGTAAGTTTGCAGACGACACAAAGGTTAGTGGAATTGCGGATAGCGATGAGGACTGTCAGAGGATACAGCAGGATTTAGATCGTTTGGAGACTTGGGCGGAGAGATGGCAGATGGAGTTTAATCCTGACAAATGTGAGGTCATGCATTTTGGAAGGTCTAATGCAGGTAGGGAATATACAGTGAATGGTAGAACCCTCGAGTATTGACAGTCAGAGAGATCTAGGTGTACAGGTCCACAGGTCACTGAAAGGGGCAACACAGGTGGAGAAGGTAGTCAAGAAGGCATACGGCATGCTTGCCTTCATTGGCTGGGGTATTGAGTATAAAAATTGGCAAGTCATGTTGCAGCTGTATAGAACCTTAGTTAGGCCACACTTGGCGTATAGTGTTCAATTCTGGTCGCCACACTACCAGAAGGATGTGGAGGCTTTAGAGAGGGTGCAGAAGAGATTTACCAGGATGTTGCCTGGTATGGAGGGCATTAGCTATGAGGAGCGGTTGAATAAACTCGGTTTGTTCTCACTGGAACGACGGAGGTTGAGGGGCGACCTGATAGAGGTCTATAAAATTATGAGGGACATAGACAGAGTGGATAGTCAGAGGCTTTTCCCAGGGTAGAGGATTCAATTACTAAGGGGCATAGGTTTAAGGTGCGAGGGGCAAGGTTTAGAGGAGATGTACGAGGCAAGTTTTTTACACAGAGGGTAGTGGGTGCCTGGAACTCGCTACTGGAGGAGGTGGTGGAAGCAGGGACGAAATTGACGTTCAAGGGGCATCTTGACAAATAAATGAATAGGATGGGAATAGAGGGATATGGACCCCGGAAGTGCAGAAGATTGTAGTTTAATCGGGCAGCATGGTCGGCACAGGCTTGGAGGGCCGAAGGGCCTGTTCCTGTGCTGTACTTTTCTTTGTTCTTTGTTCTTCCTTGGATCGGATACTATTTCTAATTTCCTTTGTAAGCCATGGATTGGCCCTCTTACCCCTTTGCTTTTGTGCCAGACAGGAATGAACAGTTACTGTAGTTCCCCCAAGCGTTCCTTGAATGTTTGCCATTGTCTATCCACTGTCATCCCTTTAAGTAACTCTCCCCAATCTATCAAGGCCAACCCACGCTTCATATCCTCATGGTTCCCTTTATTAAGATTCAGCACCCTAGTCTCCAAATCAACCACTTCACTCTCCATCTTGATAAAAAATTCAACATGTTATGGTCGCTCATCCCCAAGGGGTCTCGTACAGCCAGATTGGCAATGAATCCCTTCTCATTACCCAGTCTAAGAGGGCCTGCTCTCTTGTTAGACCCTCCACATATTGGTCAAGACAACCATCCCATATACACTCCAGTAATTCCTCCTCTACGGCATTGTGGCTAATTTGATTTGCCCAATCTATGTGAAGGTTAAATTCACCCATGATCACCGATATTCCCTTATTACATGCATCTCTAATTTTGTATTTAATGCCTTTCCCAACCACACCATTGCAGTTTGGGGGTCTATATATGACACCCACAAATTTTTTTGCCCCTGAGTATTTCTCAATTCTACCCATACAGATTCCACATTGTCAGAGCTAATATCCTTTCTCACTACTGTGTTAATTTCCTCTTTAACCAGCAGTGCCACGCCACCACCTTTCCTTTGTGCCTGTCCTTCCTAAATACTGAATACCCTGGGGCATTCAGTTCCCATCCCTGCTCACCCTGCAGCCATGTCTCCGTAATCCCAATTCTATCGCACCCATTTATATCTAACTGCGCGATTAGTTCATCCACTTTATTGCCAGGATTTTGGCCCAGCGACAGTGAAGGAACGGCGATGTATTTCCAAGTCGGGGTAATGAGTAACTTGGAGGGAAACCTCCAGGTGGTGGGGTTCCCAGGTATCTGCTGCTCCTGTCCTTCTAGTTGGTAGTGTCTATGTTGGAAAGTTAATACACAGATGTAATTAACTTTTGAAGCACAAGTGTATTTGAATTTCTATTACTGGGCATCTAAGTGTAGAAATAGATAATCCAGGCCTGCAGAAGAAACTCTCCTGCACAAGTCAGGAGTGTAATGGAATACTCTCCACTTACCTAGATGAGGCTCGATACCATCCAGGACAAAACAACCCATTTGATTGCACTCATCCACCACCTTAAATATCACTCTCTCCACCACTGATGCACAGAGGCAGCAGTGTGTACCATCTAGAAGCTACAGTGCAGCAACTCACCAAGGTTCCTTAGTCAGCACCTTCCAAACACGCGTCCTTTCTCACCTCAAAGGTCAAGGGCAGTAGATTCATAGAACAGAACCCGCTGAAAGTTCCCCTCCAAGCCACTCACCACCCGTCTTGGAACTATATCATGGTTCCTTCACTGTCACTGGGTCAAAATCCTGGAATTCCCTCCCTAACAGCACAGTGGGTGTACCTACACCACATGGACTTCAGCGATTCAAGAAGCAGCTCACCACAATCGCTCACCACAATCTTCTCAAGCACAATTAGGGATGGCCAATAAATATTGGCCTTGTCAGCAATACACATATCCTGTAAACAAATGAATATAACAAAAAAGAAAGGGTGAAAACTGGCGCTAAAGGGTGCTGGTTAGTAAGGCACGTCTGTTTTAAAGTTTTAATCTGCAATTTCGAGGCTAATTGGTGAATACCATAATTTTGAAGTGTCTGGAGCCATTAAAACAGATATCCACAGGTTTAATACCCAAACACAATTCTTATGGAGCCTCCACATACCTACTTCGACTGAAAATTTGTAATATGGTGGCTGACACACAATCAAATGTTTCAGCATGGCTCAGGGACTTCAGAAGAGAGTGCACAAGTTCTTTGGCATTGCACTAGAGATTCTGGTGGAAAAGGTCTCGAGGAGGTTGAATGTTTTGTACACGTGGAAGGAAATCTACCTCATCCTCCTGTCCATCATGTCCCTCTCCCGTGCTGACCTGCCTGGCATCTCTTCATTCCATTCTTTGCTTAGATCAAGAGATCTGCTGGCAAAATGCCATGACCAAGTACTTCCTTTCTCCCAGTGACTCATATAAGATCTCTAATAAAAAGGTAAAATCACCATAGTCCCGGATGACCGTAGGCTGTGTGATATTATCATAAATGTAAGAACTGCAAGGGCTAATGAAATGTCTAGATCAACCACTAGAGGGAGCTAGAATTACCATAGAATTACCCCCCCTTGAGGGGGTTGGGGAAAGTGAAGGATAGCTAGGGTACAGACTGAAGGAAAGATAGTGTGAGTGAGAGCAGATCATAATTAAAATAATATTGTAGAGATTAGTAGTGGATGAGTGTAGATTATATGTTAATTATCAACAGTATTATATAGGAATAAGTGTCGAATCCAATTAAGTAGTGTTAATAATTAACAGCTTTATTCAAGTTAAAGCTATTTTGTGGTCTTTGTGAACACTACGCCAACCATCCTGAATTTAGCAGCACAAAGAACATGATAGGCTGCTTTTCCCCTTGAGGGGGAGAGCTGGCTGGTGGCTTAACCTGAGGATCACCACGCCTCAGGCAAGGGGCAAGGTTGAGAAGGCACTGTGTCTCAAAAGTCTGTTTCAAGAGCAATCTATCTCCAGTAACTAATGGACGGTGAAGGCTGAGCATGGCTTTAAGTAGTGTTCAGTATCCACAAAACGTCTTACTCGTAGTTCAACTGGTTGCAGTTCGGCGATCGTGTTAAGTGAAGTGTTGCACATCAAAATGGCATGCAGGCTCTTTAATGAGTACTTGCGGAAATTTAATTTGGAGCAACCTTTCTGAATGCACACCTCAGCCCATTTACCAAAATGGCGTCTTGCACTAAAGGTGGGCGAGCCAGGTGTGACAGCTTAAGACCCCCTCTCAACCACTTTGGAGTGCTTTAGTTTATGATTGTTCTACTGCTAGCAATAACTAGGGATGATAGAAATGTGAGGAATATTTAATGGCAGAAAACCATCACTGAATTTGTATAAGGGTGAATTTGTGTGTACATGCATTGTCTAATGTCTAATCCTGGATGTTTAATTTGAAAAATCTCCAAAGACAGGCTAATGGGAATAAGACTAAGAAAAACCATATAAGAAAAATAAAACAATGTATGAAAGTGTATCTGGCATTTTCTCTCACCCATTCTTTTCTTTCACTTTAATTTTGATGATTTACCATAACCGTACCAAAGTTGATATCCTGGACCACCCCGAAGGAGACCTCCAGAAGTTGGCAGGTTTTTGTAAGCTATATTGCATTATTGCCTTTCTAACATTTGCCAGATTTCAGGCTGCTCAGTAACCATTATGATATTTAGTAATGAGAATCAGAACTTTTTGCATGTAGCAGCTCCTGTGTGAGGCTGGTAAGCGTCACATCTGAAAGAAGTTTGGCAATCTATCCTCCTTAAGTACCCAAACAAAAAAACAAAAGCAGCCCTCACAGATTTTTATGATTACACAACCATGATTTTTTTATTGCCTTCTTTCAATATGAACAGCAATATAGTGGACCAACCTGAAATGCTTGGAATACAGGCCTGTGTCACACCACTTCGCTGTGCCCCCGGCCTTGCCATAAATTATGAAGGTCAATCAACTACAAATATCCCGTGAGACCCGGTAGAGTGCGACCAAGAACCACAAATCTCACTTGTGGAAGTGGTCAGGCCAAGAGAACTGATTCTAGATAAAAAATAAATAAAATATCAAAATTAACTAAATTACAGCTAAATCAAATACAGTGCACACTGGCAGATGTTGGAATGCAATGTGAAAACGGTGAATAGTAACTATTCATCTAACTATATTGCACCACAAGGGATGGGCAATAAATATCTAACCAGTGGCACCCACATCTCGTAAATTAATTTAAAAAGGACTGTGTCCATGTCAACCCATTTGGAGCCTTACTGATTTATGGTAATAACCAGTTGGTCACATGCAACCAGGCTGTTTTTAAGCCTATGTCCTGACAGCCTTGCCCCATTTCTCAGCTTAGTCCCTTACCCTCTCTTTCAAAGTCCAGAGATCCCTCCAGCACTTTCCAACCACTGGGTTCCCTCAATCTTAACCTTTAATAATAATAATAATTTAATAATAATCTTTATTATTGTCACAAGTAGGCTTACATGAACACTGCAATGAAGTTCCTGCAAAAAGCCCCTAGTCGCCACATTCCAGCGCCTGTTCGGGTACACAGAGGGAGAATTCAGAATGTCCAAATTACCTAACAGCTGGCCTTTTGGGACTTGTGGGAGGAAACCGGAGCATCCGGAAGAAACCCACGCAGACACGGGGAGAATGTGCAGACTCCGCACAGACAGTGACCCAAGCCGGGACTCGAACCTGGGACCCTGGAGCTGTGAAGCAACAGTGCTAACCACTGTGCTATCGTGCTGCCCGTCTGTTTCTTGAAGCGCTGCTGCACAGTTGTCAAAATAACCGAAAGCATCTTTAATCTGGAAGATCCGAGGTGAAGCTGCCATCTCCATAAACCTCCTGGTGGATAGGAATTGTCTTTGCAGGACTGGCAGAAGGACCACTGAGGTTTGAGGTCTTCTAGCACTTGACTTTGAATAACAGCCAAAGGTCCGAAGTAGACAGTCTACCTCTCCCAGGTCTTTGAGATTTATAGTACTTTGCTGACCCAGTTTTAGGTACCAGCTCATTCTGGGGATGTTCCAAAGCTAGGAGAATGTCAATAAATGTGATAATGATCTAATCTAGAAATACAGGTAGGTTAAGGCCCATCAGGCCCCTCGCCTGAGGTGCGGTGATCATCATGTTAAATTACCACCGGTCAGCTCTCCCCCTCAAAGTGCAAAGTAGCCTATGTCACCTGGGACTATGGCTCAAATCATTGGAAGCAATCAGAGATCCTGCTTTTCGGGCGCGATCCAATGGCCTCGCTGCACCCGAAAAGCAGCATGGCGCAGTTTGGTCGATGAAAGGAGGGAAACCCACTCCCAGTATCTACCTGGCTCGTAATGCCTCGTGAGATCTCGTTGTGATGTAAATCCTGCCCATTGTGAGCGTGTTCACCTTTTAGCAAATCTGCATATTAGAGCGAGACAGTGTCCCTTTAAAAAAAAAATTTAGAGTACCCAATTATTATTATTATTATTTTTTCCAAGTAAGGGGCAATTTAGCGTGGCCAATCCACCTACCCTGCACATCTCTGGGTTGTGGGGGTGAAACCCACGCAGACTTGGGGAGAATGTGCAAACTCCACACGGACAGTGACCCAGGGCCGGGATTAGAACCTGGGTCCTTAGTGCCGTAGTCCCAGTGCTATCTACTGCGCCACATGCCGACCCTCCAGTGTCACTTTGGTGTGCAGATTCCTGAGATACCCAAGGCTTTGGTCTCTATCCCCTTCGCCTCAGAGACCTCGGGCAAGTGCTGTTCAGCACTGGTCCCCACCAACAAGGAACAGACGGAACTCGTGGGGGTCTCCCAGGGGATTGGAGGCCATCAGGTGCATACCCTTTGGGAAGGATGGCACCCTGGCAATGCTGGTGCCACATGGGCACCCTGGCAGTGCCAGGGTTCCAGCTTTGCACTGCCAAGGTTCCAGCTGGCATTTTTGAGTGCTCGTGATTGGGCCGGGGTGCCCTACACGGGTGTTTGGAGGGTTGTGGGAGGGGTAACTGGGGGCCTGGGGACCCTCTGATTGTGCATTGTGGCTTGCATTGGCCAGGGTTGTACTGAGGGCCTCGGAGATCGGCATGACATTTAAAAATGGTGCCCCGACCTCTTGCTGTACTGAGGAATTCCGGCGAGTGGGGCTCCTGTGTGTAGAAAAAAGGACTATGTGCAGCCTCACCGCATGTTTCCCAATGAGGCTCCTTATTTAACGTGAGTGGTGTTGTGTAGCGATGTTTCTTGGTGCAGCGAGCGCCGGGAAACATGCAGCACGGTAGCATAGTGGTTAACACAATTGCTTCATAGCTCCAGGGTCCCAGGTTCAATTCCCTGCTTGGGTCACTGTCTGTGCGGAGTCTGCACGTTCTCCCCGTGTGTGTGTGTGTTTCCTCCGGGTGCTCCGGTTTCCTCCCACAGTCCAAAGTTTTGCGGGTTAGGTGGATTGGCCATGCTAAATTGTCCTTAGTGTCCAAAAAGGTTAAGTGGGCTTACTGGATTACGGGGATAGGGTGGAGGTGTGGGCTTGGATAGGGTGATCTTTCCAAGGGCCGAATGGGTCGAATGGCATCCTTCAGCATTGTACGCTACGGGACTTTGTTCCCTTTTAGTTGAATCGCACCCACCATGATCAATAGTTTCATGCAGCTGGCCATCAGATTAGCACTAAAATCAATGTCATTCACTTTAGGGTTATTTCATTTTTCACTTTTAAAATATTTTATTCTGTGATAAACCTGAATTATAAATGCAAAACCACAAAGATTTAGGAGGTATTTTATTTTGTGGTCTGGTTTAACTCATTTAGAAAGTGATGTGAAAATGTTTTCTATCAGATGTAAAGAGGTGCAGACAGCAGTTTAAACTAGTTTGATTATTTACGGAGGGAAATTCTCAAATTTCATGACTCACATGTTTTGTAACCACAATGCTTTATGATTTATGCCATTTTGATTAAAGATCGTGGTTTAGAAATTCTACCGTGCAATACCTATTTTACGAGTACCTAATGGCTTACTAAACTCCCAATATAGCAAGCAGGAAGCATGTGTACATTTTTGTCTGGAATTGCACAGCCCACCATGTTGGATAAAGTGGATGCACTGCCGGCAGAAAAGTGCACAATTTAAATTGCAGAATAATTTATTTCAGTTTGTGCCCTGCATGTTTTGCAGGATCCATTTGTGATTTATCAGGTGTCCCAGTGTTTCACTCACCGTGTGTTGAACTCACACAGCACAACGTGGTGCTAATCAGCTGGGAATTTTCCTGAATGCAGAGCTAGTTGGAGCAACAATGCTTCTCCTGACATCACATTATTTTTTTATTAACAAACAATTTTAATGAGATATTTTTGGCCTCCGACTTCGGGGGCTTTGAGTCCCTCCAAGCTAATAATATCCACCTCCGGGCTACCAAGGAGGCAAAGGCCAGAACATCTGCCTCTTTCTCCTCCTGGACTCCCGGATCTTCCGACACCCCAAATATCGCCATCTCTGGACTCATTACCACCCTTGTTTTCAATACTCTGGACATGACATCCGCAAATCCCTGCCAATATCCCCCACGTTTTGGACACGGCCAGAACATGTGGACATTGTTCGCTGGTCCTCCCGCACATTTTACACACCTGTCTTCCACCCCAAAGAATCTACTCATCCGGGCCACTGTCATGTGGGCCCGGTGAACCACTTTGAATTGGATCAAGCTGAGCCTGGCGCATGTTGCAGTCGCGTTGACTCTGCTCAACACGTCTGCCCATATGCCGTCCTCCATCTCTCCCCCTAGCTCCTCCTCCCACTTACGCTTCAGCTCCTCGGTCTGCGTCTCCTCCCCCCCCCACTAGTTCTTTGTAGATGTCCGAGACGCTCCCCTCCTCCACCCATCCCCTAGACACTACCCTATCCTGGATCCCCCTTAGTGGCAGGAGTGGGAAGGATGATACCTGCCTGCGCAGAAAGTCCCGCACCTGTAAATATCTGAAGTCGTTCCCTCTTGACAACCCAAACTTCTCCTCCAGTGCCCTCAATCTAGGGAAGCTCCCTTCCAGGAATAGGTCCCCCATCCCCATTCCCGTATTCCCGTACCCCCGTATCCCGTATCTCCATTCCCGTACCAGCCTCCCCGAACAGGCGCCGGAATGTGGCGACTAGGGGCTTTTCACAGTAACTTCATTTGAAGCCTACTTGTGACAATAAGCGATTTTCATTTCATTTCATTTCCTCTCAATTCCTGCCCTTTGCCATACTCAAAACCCCCCATCCAGGCTCCCTGGGGCAAACTGGTGATTGTCACATATTGGGGACCAAACCGATGCTCCCACTGCTCCAAAGTACCTCCTCCACTGACCCCAGATTTTCAAGGCCGCCATCACCACGGGACTGGTGGAATATCTCACCGGCGGGAACGGAAGAGGAGCCGTTATCAACGCCCCCAAGCTGGTGCCCCTACATGAAGCTGCCTCCATCCGCTCCCAAACCGACCCCGCCCCCACCACCCACTTCCTTATCATAGCAATATTGGCCGCCCAGTAGTAATTACTGACGTTTGGCAGGGCAAGCCACCCCCTCCCCCCGATTCCTCTCGAGCATCACCTTCCTCACCCGCGGGGACTTTTCCACCCAGACAAAGCCCAAAATGATTTTGTTAATCCTCTTAAAAAAGGACCGCCGGATGAAAATTGGGAGGCATTGGAATACAAACAAAATTCTCGGTAGGACCTTCAACTTAACCGTCTGCACCCTCCCAGCCAGCGACAGCGGTAGCGCATCCCATCTCCGGAACTTGCCCCTCATCTGCCCGACCAACCGGGACAAGTTCAACTTATATAACCGGCCCCAGCCGACCCTCCTGACCTCTTGCCTGGACTACAAACATCTCCTTCTTTGTCATATTCAGTTTATATCCTGAAAACCGGCCAAATTCCCCCAAAAGTCACCATGATCTCACCCATCCCTGCCCCTGGATCTGCTACATATAACAGCAGGTCGTCCGCGTACAGCGAGACCCTATGTTCCCCCAACCCCTAACCAGCCCCTTCCAACCCCTTGAAGCTCTCAGAGCAATTGCCAGTGGCTCTATAGCTAACGCAAACAGCAGTGGGGAGGGGGGGCACCCCTGTCTTGTCCCCCAATGCAGTCTAAAATAGTCCAAGGTCGTCCTATTTATCCTTACACAGCCTAACCCAGTAGATAAAGCCCCTACCGAACCCAAACCATCCCAACACATCCCATAGATAGTCCCACTCCACCCATCTTCTCCACATCCATGGCCACCATTACCTCAACCTCCCAACTCTCCCGGGGCATCATAATCACGTTGAGCAGCCTTCTTATATTGGCCACCAACTACCTGCCCTTTACAAACCCGGTTTGATCCTCCATAATCACATCCGGCACACAATCTTCAATCCTGGAGGCCAAAACTTTGGCCAGCAGCTTGGCGTCCACATTAAGCAGTGAGATTGGCCTATAAGACCCGCATATCTCCGGGTTCTTGTCCCGCTTCAATATTAAGGAAATAGTGGCCTGTGACATCGTCGGGGGCAGCACCCCTCTGTCCCTCGCCTCATTGAAAACCTTGACCAGCAACAGCCCTAATAGCCCTGAGAATTTCTCGTAGAATTCCACCGGGTAGCCACCCGGCCCCGGGGCTTTACCTGACTGCATTGCCTTCATGCCCTCAGATATTTCTTCAGCCCTGATCGGAGCTCCCAGCCCGTCTACCAGCTCCCTGCCCAGCCTTGGGAATGTCAGTCCATCCAAAAAGCGTCTCATCCCCTCTGACCCCGTGGGAGGTTCCGAGCGATAGAGTCTGCTGTAAAAGTCCCTGAATGCCTTGTTTAGCCCAGCCGAGTCCCCTACTAGATTCCCATCCCCATCAACCACCCTCTCTATTTCCCTGGCCGCCTCCCTCTTCCTAAGCTGCTGTGCCAGCATTCTGCTGGCCTTCTCCCCATGTTCATAAAACGCCCCCCTCGCCTTTCTAAGCTGCTCCACTGCCTTGCCTGGGGACAACACCCCAATTTCAGCCTGCAGCCTCTGACGTTCCCTTAACAGTTCCACCCCCAGAGTCGCCGCATACCTCCTATCTGTCTGTAGGATCTCCTTAACCAGTCGGTCCGTCTCTGCCCTATCCGTCCTGTCCGTATGAGCCCGGATCGAAATCAGCACCCCTCTCACCACTGCCTTCAGCGCCTCCAAGACCACCGTTGCTGAGACTTCCCCCATGTCGTTGACCTGCAAGTAGTTCTGCATGCACATCCTCACCCTCTCGCACACCGCCTCATCCGCCAACAAGCCCACGTCCAATCTCCATTGCGGGTGCTGGGAGCTCTCCTCACTAACCTGTTCCACCCAATGTGGGGCATGATCCGAAATAGTGATGGCCGAGTACCCCGTGTCCACCACCCCCGCCAGCAAATCCCTGCTCAGAATGAAAAAGTCAATCCAGGAGTAAACCTTATGCACATGTGAATAAAAAGAAAACTCCCTCCCCGTCGGCTGCCTAAACCTCCATGGGTCGACCCCCCCCCGCCACCATCTGCTCCATGAACCTTATCAGTTCTTTTGCCATTGCTGGCACCCTCCCCGTTTTCGAACACGACCAGTCCAGGCCGGGGTCGATGACCGTATTAAAATCCCCTCCCATCACCAGCTTGTGCGAGTCCAGGTCAGGTATCTTCCCCAGTATCCTCATTATGAATTCTACATCGTCCCAGTTTGGCGCGTTCACGTTAACCAAGACTATCTTCCTCCGCTCCAGCTTACCGCTCACCATGACATAATGCACCCCCCCCACCCCGTCCGAGACTATACTGCCCACCTGTAATTGCACCCGCTTATTGATTAAAATCGCCACACCTCTAGTCTTGGTGTCCAGCCCCGAATGAAAGACCTGACTGACCCAACCCTTCCGTAGCCTGACTTGATCCGCTACTTTCAGGTGTGTCTCCTGCAACATCACCACGTCCGCCTTCAGAGCCCTCAAATGCGCGAACACACGTGCCCTCTTGACCGGCCCGTTCAGCCCTCTAACATTCCAGGTAATCAGCCTGGTTGGGGGGCACTGCGCGCCCCCCCCTCCGCCGATCAGCCATCCCCTTTATTAGGCCTGCCCCCAACCCATGCGCCGCGTCTCCATCGGCCCGCCTCCTGGCAGACCCCTCCCCCCACCTCCTCTCTGTCCCAAAACCTAAGTCCCTCCCTCGTCAGCTGAGTAACTCCCCCCTCCCCTCCTAGCAACACCATCTTGTAACCTAAGTCCTGCCCTATATTGAACATATACACACCCCTCCACTGTGCTTCCATAGCCTAGCTCACCCAGCTAGCCTGGTGGCCCTCGCCTGCGGCGCCAAGAAGTCTCCCACCTATTGTTCCCTACTCCCCTGCCCCCGCCCATCAAAACCATTTCCCTCATCAAACCGACCCCAAACAATCTTCCAATTACCATAGAAGACAACCCAAAACGAAAAACCCACAAAGAACCCCCCCAATAGTGCGAATCAAAGTAATAAAAAGTAAAAAGCCCCCACCAGCCACCCCCAACAAAACACCGAAAACCCACAGAAACCGAATAACTTTTACTTCCCCATCTTCACCCAAACTTAAAAGCAGAAGAAAAATGACAGTCAAAACATATACACATCACTCAGAAAAGTTACAACTTAAAACAAAAAGTTCTCAGTTCTGCGCCAGCCCTTTCTTCTTGACAAAGTCCATTGCGTCTTCGGCCGACTCGAAGGAATGGTGCTGGTCCTCGTGCGTAACCCAAAGATGCGCCGGGTATATCAGCCCAAATTTCATCTTCTTGTTAAACAGGATCTCCTTCAGTTGCCTGAAGCCTGCCCTCCTTCTGGCCACCTCCACACTCAGGTCCTGATAGACACACAATATGCTATTGTCCCATTTTCAGCTAGTACGCTTGGCCCACTGGAGAACACACTCCTTATCCAGAAATCTGTGGAACCGAACCACCATCACCCTTGGGGGGCTCCCCTGGCCGTGGCTTCCTCACCATCGCCCTGTCCGCCCTGTCCACCTCCAACAGTCGGGGAAAAGCCCCCTCCCCCAGAAGCTTCTAGAACATACTCGCCACAAACGCGCCAGCATCAGCCCCCTCAGCCCCTTCAGGGAGACCAACAATTCTTAAGTTCTGCCGACGAGCTCTGTTCTCCAGATCTTCCACCTTCTCCAGCAGCCTCTTTTGCTGATCCTTCAACATCCCCACCTCTAGTTCGACCACCGTTTGGTGCTCCTCCTGGTCCGCCAGCGCTTTCTCCAACTTCTGAATCGTCCGATCCTGGGCATCCAGCCTGCGCTCCAGCCGCTCGATCGACTCCTTTATCGGGTCAAGACAGTCCCGTTTCTGTCTAGCAAAGCCCTCCTGGATGACCTGCATCAGCTCCTCCGTCGCTGGCTGGGCCGTCGCAGCAGGGGTTCGAACATCAGCCATATTGTCTTCAGCTGCCACCTCCACCCAGCCCTTGCTTATCCTTTTATTTCTTCCTTTTCGGTCCCTTGGGGTTCTCTATTCCATGCACCACTGTGTGGGTCCAGAGCCTAATCGTCTGCGCCTTCAAAGCCAAAACTCAAAACCACGAAAAAGTCGGGGAAAAAAGTCCAAAAGTCCGGCCAGAGCGGGAGCCACCAAATGTGCGACTTACTCCCTCATAGCCGCCACCGGAAGTCCTGACATCACATTATTAAACAACGTGATGCTCCTTCTCTGGCCACTGATCATCTCTGCCACCGTTACTGGTCTGATCACCCGGTGATACACTTCTCACTACACCCCATCACCAATTGCATCCCTCAGCCAGCTCAAGGTACAATCACCTATCCGCCCTCCCTTAGTTCAGGGCCGCTGTGATGCCAGCAGCTTCACACAGCTCATTGCCTGCTTTAAAATGTGGCCTGTGGTCCAACATCCGAGGTAGTTGATTGGCTCTGTGTCCTCACATGCCCATTCATGGGCATGCCTGAGTATTGAGGAAATGATCTCCTGGCAGTTACACTGGTCAGATAGGCCATTATGGTCTTTCCCAGTTCTGTGCATTGCTGTGTTTCCATAAGTTGCTTTACATATATTTTGACAGGAGAAAACACAAAATGCATTCAGAAATAATGCGGAACCAAGGGCCCAGCACAGAGCTTGCCAAACTATTTTGCAATGTGACCCCATTTTAACACAAGAAAATTAATGTGACCACAGTCACCAAAACAAAAATCCAATAAAGCAGCATAGTAACACTCAGTATATAATTCTTAAACTTCCCATTTCATAGATCAACATCACATAAATATGAAAACCTAAGCTTTTAACGTACTTTGTAAAAGCTGCATGACCTTCTCAGGGCGGCCAGGGAGAATAGGCAGCACTGTGCCCCTGGCATTAAGTCCCCCATCCCACACACCTGTAGCATTGAGACCCCGGTTGAGACGGGAATGGCCTCCAGGACTGGCAGCGCCAGGTGGCAGGGGAGTCTCGGGTTAGCGCTGCTTGCAAACCCATTCCAAGAAGTAGCCCAGGGGCCATCGGGCACCCCGAGGAAGAAGGAAGTTAGGCGGTCTGTGCCGGTGACTCCCACAGGGAGGTGCAGGAATACCACAGCACCTCAGACTCCCAACCCCCCTCCTGTCCCTGGTGCATCTGATGGGCAGCGGGCCGAACAGGGTAGCACCACACCAACTGGGCAACCGGGCCCATCCAGGCCCAGTCGCTTCAGAGGATGGCCGCCAAAGGGGATCCAGGTCACAGGGCAGAAACCGCAGTGGGCCGCCTCCACTCCTGATGTACTGCCTGGGAATCCACCTAGAAATAGCATAATAATAATAATCTTTATTGTCACAAGTAGGCTTACATTAACACTGCAATGAAGTTACTGTGAAAATCGCCGAGTCGCTACACTCCTAGTGGCCCCTGTCTGCACTGCAGGCCCTGCCCCCGCATGTCCCAATCCTACCCTCCCCTCCCCCATACTCCCCACCCACACCCAGCCGTTCCCCCTGGCACTCTGCCCTCCGCCCCCCTGGCCTCTTGGGGCCCAGCACTGTGGGGTCCTGTGGCCCTGGCGCTCTTCCTACTGGAAGGGGTACCATTGGCTGGTCCTGTTCATGCCAGCGGTATGCTCCGCGGCCCTCATCCAGCACCCTCCTGTAGGAGCTACCATGGGCGATGCCCTTGGGTAGGCCCAATGATGCCCCGCGGGGATGGGGTGCGGGGGGGGCAGGGGTGGCACCCATATGGCCGATGGCACTCTGCTCAACCACAGGCCACAGGCTCCGGCAATTGTGGTCCGTATCTGGACACCCAGGTTCCACTGGGGAGGGGTCACCACGACCACATGGCCCGTCCCCTGGTCACCCCCTATCACCCCCTGCTGCCACCCCCCCAATACCCCTTAACACCCCCGCAGCCTGGCAGACTTTCGCCACCCATGCCCCCCTACCCAGCCCAGTTTCCCAATTTTTAAAACCAGAAGTGAAATACGCCATCTGTAATTCCTCCTGGTAGAGGCGGAGCATCGCGGAGGCACCAGAGAAAACAGGGTCAGGCCCGCTAATGAAATGCCAATACCGTTTACTGTACGTGCGGAGTATTGATGACACTGTCGAGGCAATGGATGGCATTCTGTTGAGCGCCCATCGACGGCCATAATTTTCGTCTCATGCACGATTCTCCGCCCAATCACTTTTCCCGATTCCGGTGTTGTCCGACGGAAAATCCCGCCCACTACCTTTAAAAGAATTCTGGTTGCCTTATGTACATAATGATAGGAAACAGGCAGGAATTTCCACCAGGTTGCAATCATTTTATCAGGAAGATTTACCCAAAATTGTCTGAACCAAGTCAAAAGATTGAGGGATTTAGTGCAGACTACGTTGTTTGCAATTTTGAGTTTTGGCAATCTTTTGCATTTGTTTTAAAAAGATCCCACTTTAAGCTGGCCACTCTCACAAAACTGGCAATGCCCCCAAATTGAATTAATCACCATGGCAAGTTTCCAATAAATGCATGTGTTTGTTGCCCTTCAGGGAAAGTCTTAAAATTGAGCTTTCCTTAAGCATAAGTACACTAATATGCACGGTTTAAAATATTCTTTTAATGTACTAAAAACGGACTACTGTACACTGATGTAAATTGTAAATGGTTCTGTGCAAATTTTTAACGTCGTTTTCAGTTAAATAAAACTAGATTACCCCCAAGTTATCTGGTAAAAGTATTTTTTTGCGATAAATACATTTTCAACTACATTCACAAAACTGCACCAGTTACCACTCTTAAATGCATGAAGAAATATTTTCAGTTAAAGTTAGAAGCAAAGCATTCTAAAATTCTGGGCACAATTTTCCGAAATTCGCTGGAAGTGCTGCCTCCAGCGGGAAAACTGGAGTGCGCTGGCAGCGATGTTGACATGCTATTCAATGGCACTTAGAAACTTATTTGGAGAGGGTTGGGTTTTACATAGAAACATAGGGCGCGATTCTCCGGCCTCGTTACACTCTCGCTCAAGTGAAACGATGCCAGTGAATAGCGGGAGAGGCCAAAAATGAGAACAGCGCCAGAAGCCAAACAGTTTGAGATGCACTGGCCCACTCCCGGGATCTCGCCGTAGCGAGGCGGGAAACCAATTATCACCACTTAAGCTCTATTTCCATACTATTATCGGGAGCCATCCCATATCCAACTGCCTCCTGTCATTCATCGGCCCCCCCAGCAAGTCCTCACGTTGGCGCCAATTAGTACTCTTTTTTAAAAAACGTGAACCTGGCGGAAGGGCTTCTGTGGGGAGCTGAGGAGATGAGTAGCCATCTTTGGTTGCAGGCAAAGAGCCCGGGGGCCAGCTGGGTTTGCTGATCAGGTGCATGGCGGGGGGTGGTGGACCCTCGGCTGGGCGTGAGCCGACATGGCAGGGTGGGGGTGGGGAGATGCTGGGGGGCAACCGTGAGTCAACTGCTCGTTGCACCACCATGCAAACACCTGGATCCTGTGTACCCATTCCGGGGGCAACCTTTGTCTCTGCCTGTCTACCCCACCAACCACCCATAACCCCACTGACTGCCGAGGCCTCTGGCCGTAAAGCTGAAGGCTATTGCTAATAAGGAATTGGCAATCGTGGTTAAGTGAGCTCTTCACACAACCCAAGTGGATTTCCGTAGGTAGGCGGGCCATGTAGTATGTGGGAGTCATTGTCTAGCATCCTAATCGGATCGGGATGCCTGGACACTGTGCCTGAACACTGCGGGAGGCAACAATACACACGGAGCAGCCAACATCTGAACACCCAGGGGATGGGAGACAGCTCCAGGGACATGTCCGCGGCTGGAGAATGGGTGAGTGCCACGGGGAGGGGACCAGGGCCCGGTCCAGGTGATGTTATGTGCGGGTGTCCAAGGTACAGGGTCTGGGGTCCGGTGATGGGGGCCCGCTGCGGTTGGGTGTGCGTGGGCAGGGCATTTCCTGTGGAGGGGGGTGGGGATCAGTGGGGGGATGGAGGGTCCCAGGGTGGGAGCCACCGCTGTTTGTCAGTCTAACACCCTCTCCCAATTCCTTACAGATATTGAACGCTATGGCAGGGATGTTGGATGCAGAAGTTGCCCCAGTGATGCTGCTGCTACGCGATGTGAACAGATGCCGGAGAAGGCGGCAGCAGCAACAATGCCAGCAGCTGCTCTAGGCAGCAGCCCATGTGCCGGACTCCACCCCACACCCTGAGGACCCGGCCACCCATCAGGCCATGGCGGGACCCAGAGGGCGAGTCTCGCGATGGTCCAGGGTGCTGGTCATTCACACAGATGACGGACATCGCATGCTGTAGGAGGCTCCGCCTCAAGAAGGAGGTGATGCAACATCTGTGTCATGTCCTCGCGTGCTTGGCACCACATGGAGGAGGAGTGCACCAACTCCCGGTGGCCATCAAGGTCACTGCAGCCCTGAACGTTTACACCTCAGGATCATTCCAGGGCTTGAGTGTGGGCCTGTGTGGTATCTCACAGGCCAGAGCCCACAGGTGCATCCGGCAGGTCACGAATGCCCTGTTTTCCCGGGTGGAAAACGACTTCATTTTTGACATGGACCAGGCCCAACAGGATGCCCGGGCAGCAGGTTTCTCTGCCATCGCCGGGATGCCCCAGGTCCGTGGGGTAATCGATGCTACGCATGTTGCCCTGCGCTTACCGCGCCACCTTGGGCTGCCCTATGTTAACCGATAGGGGTTCCACTCCCTGAACATCCAGCTCATGTGCGGCCACCAGGTAAAGCATGTGTGTGCATGCTTCCCGGGCAGTGTGCACATCAGCTACATCCTGGGGCCGTTGGTCATCTTCGACCTCTTCAAGGAGCACCCCAGGATGGATGGCTGGTTCTTGGAGAATAAGGGGTATCCGCTGAGGACCTGGCTAATGACGCAAGTATGGAGGCCGGAGGCCAAAGTGGAGACCCATTACAACGAGGCCCATGTGGCCACTGGGCTGTGATTAAGCAGTGCATTGGAGTCCTGAAGATGAGGTTCCGATGCCTCGACCGCTATGGTGTGCGATATGCCTGTAGATAATATTACATGTATTCAGCATTGTAACCTCCCACCAGCAGGTGGCATCAGACATAAGTCAGATGACATCCGGCGACCAGCAGAAGGTTGTAAGGTGTACGCGAAGCACACAAAAGGGTAGTTCCAGAAGAGTCTAAAGTAACTCTGATAAATTGGTCTGTATAAGTTTCTGATCATTACCTTACCACGTGTACATTAAATCATGGTTCTGGCTACCTCACCAGCAGCTCTGTAGAATCATTGCAAGACAAGATCACACAAGACGGTGGTGCACTCCAGTACACCGCCTGGATGGCCGTCCGCTTTGTGGTGGTCATCTGTGCCCGCCACAACCTGGCACTGTAGACGGGCGGCGTGCTGGAGGTTGGTGATGAGGAACATATGGCCACCTCCGAGGAGAAGGAGGAGGGGGATGAGGAGGACGAGGATGATGAGGAGGCGCCAGACCAGAGGCTTCAGGACTGGCGGCTGCGGTGAGGGTCCGGCAAGCCTGGAGGGCCAGGAAGGCCCTCATACTCACCCGATTCACTTAGGACGTGGCCTGGTCCATTGTCTCTAACTTCCCCCCCGCCCCATTTCTCACCCTCCCAGGGTATGTGTCACATTGCTTCAGGAACTGTGTTGGCTGTGGGTCACTGTCGAGGGTAGGGAGGGTTGATGATAACCCGCAGACAGCTGACCACCAGTGCTCTTCAATCTATGACATAGTCTGACTCCTGCCTCTCTGCCGAGTGCTCGCTCAGACCCATCACCTGCACGCGGTGATGCATTGAGGAATAAAGTGACAGGGGCATCGTACTGGTTGCGCACAAGTGTGTCTATTGTTCAATACAGGTCCCCCCCTCCCAATGGTGCCCCCCCCCCCCCCAACCCAACCCACCATCCCATTCCCCACTCTCCACACTCCCCCTCACCCCCTACCTACACTGCCCTACCCCGGTACCCTCAGTGATCCTCAATGTGCTTTGCCCTCCTAACTCTACAATTACGTCTAGATGTCTCTGCAGGATGCACATCAGTGGTGGAGGCTGCCAGTTTTCTAACTCATCCTGTGGCCTTCGATGCTCCCGGTGGGTATCCTCTGGGGGCTCTGGAGCCAGAAGGTCCCGGCTCACTTGTCGATGGCACAGCCATGCCGCCCTGTCCCGTATGCTGACTCAGAGATGCAGCCTCATCAGAGGGGTGGAGCTTGGGAAGCTGGTGGCCAATGTCGCCGCCCCATGGGACGGGTCCGGGTTGGCACCTAGCACCCCCTGCTCTCGCTCGGTGCCCATAGGGCCCTGGGGTTCACCTTGGGATGGCTGGGCAGCTGGTTTGAGCCCCGGCTGCCCCTGCAGCATCTGGCTATGCCAGTCCTAGCGGTTCCCCATGGTCCGCACCATCGTGTCGCGTTCTTGGCAATGCTGGGCCATGCTCTGCAGCACCTTGACAATGCCCACCTGAGACTGGACCATGCTCTGCAGAACCTCGACAATGCCCACCGGAGACTGGGCCATGCTCTGCAGAACCTCGACAATGCCCACCGGAGACTGGACCATGCTCTGCAGCACCTCGACAATGCCCACCTGAGACTGGACCATGCTCTGCAGTGCCTTGACAATGCCCACCTGAGACTGGGCCATGCTCCGCAGAACCTCGACAATGCCCACCGGAGACTGGACCATGCTCTGCAGCACCTCGACAATGCCCACCTGAGACTGGACCATGCTCTGCAGCACCTCGACAATGCCCACCTGAGACTGGGCCATGCTCTGCAGCACCTTGACAATGCCCACCTGAGACTGGGCCATGCTCTGCAGTGCCTTGACAATGCCCACCTGAGACTGGGCCATGCTCTGCAGCACCTCGACAATGCCCACCTGAGACTGGGCCATGCTCTGCAGCACCTTGACAATGCCCACCTGAGACTGGGCCATGCTCTGCAGCACCTTGACAATGCCCACCTGAGACTGGGCCATGCTCTGCAGAACCTCGACAATGCCCACCTGAGACTGGGCCATGCTCTGCAGTGCCTTGACAATGCCCACCTGAGACTGGGCCATGCTCTGCAGCACCTCGACAATGCCCACCTGAGACTGGGCCATGCTCTGCAGCACCTTGACAATGCCCACCTGAGACTGGGCCATGCTCTGCAGCACCTTGACAATGCCCACCTGAGACTGGGCCATGCTCTGCAGAACCTCGACAATGCCCACCTGAGACTGGGCCATGCTCTGCAGTGCCTTGACAATGCCCACCTGAGACTGGGCCATGCTCTGCAGCACCTCGACAATGCCCACCTGAGACTGGGCCATGCTCTGCAGCACCTTGACAATGCCCACCTGAGACTGGGCCATGCTCTGCAGCACCTTGACAATGCCCACCTGAGACTGGACCATGCTCTGCAGAACCTCGACAATGCCCACCTGAGACTAGACCATGCTCTGCAGCACCTTGACAATGCCCACCTGAGACTGGGCCATGCTCTGCAGCACCTTGACAATGCCCACCTGAGACTGGACCATGCTCTGCAGAACCTCGACAATGTCCACCTGAGACTGGACCATGCTCTGCAGCACCTTGACAATGCCCACCTGAGACTGGGCCATGCTCTGCAGCACCTTGACAATGCCCACCTGAGACTGGGCCATGCTCTGCAGAACCTCGACAATGCCCATCTGAGACTGGACCATGCTCTGCAGAACCTCGACAATGCCCACCTGAGACTGGGCCATGCTCTGCAGAACCTCGACAATGCCCATCTGAGACTGGACCATGCTCTGCAGAACCTCGACAATGCCCACCTGAGACTGGGCCATGCTCTGCAGAACCTCGACAATGCCCATCTGAGACTGGACCATGCTCTGCAGAACCTCGACAATGCCCACCTGAGACTGGACCATGCTCTGCAGAACCTCGACAATGTCCACCTGAGACTGGACCATGCTCTGCAGAACCTCGACAATGCCCACCTGAGACTAGACCATGCTCTGCAGCACCTTGACAATGCCCACCTGAGACTGGACCATGCTCTGCAGCACCTTGACAATGCCCACCTGAGACTGGACCATGCTCTGCAGCACCTTGACAATGCCCACCTGAGACTGGACCATGCTCTGCAGTGCCTCGACAATGCCCACCTGAGACTGGGCCATGCTCTGCAGCACCTCGACAATGCCCACCTGAGACTGGGCCATGCTCTGCAGCACCTCGACAATGCCCACCTGAGACTGGACCATGCTCTGCAGCACCTTGACAATGCCCACCTGAGACTGGGCCATGCTCTGCAGAACCTCGACAATGCCCACCTGAGACTGGACCATGCTCTGCAGAACCTCGACAATGCCCACCTGAGACTGGACCATGCTCTGCAGCACCTTGACAATGCCCACCTGAGACTGGGCCATGCTCTGCAGCACCTTGACAATGCCCACCTGAGACTGGGCCATGCTCTGCAGCACCTTGACAATGCCCACCTGAGACTGGGCCATGCTCTGCAGAACCTCGACAATGCCCACCTGAGACTGGGCCATGCTCTGCAGAACCATGACAATGCCCACCTGAGACTGGACCATGCTCTGCAGAACCTCGACAATGCCCACCTGAGACTGGACCATGCTCTGCAGCACCTCGACAATGCCCACCTGAGACTGGACCATGCTCTGCAGAACCTCGACAATGCCCACCTGAGACTGGACCATGCTCTGCAGCACCTTGACAATGCCCACCTGAGACTGGACCATGCTCTGCAGTGCCTCGACAATGCCCACCTGAGACTGGACCACGCTCTGCAGCACCTCGACAATGCCCACCGGAGACTGGACCATGCTCTGCAGCACCTCGACAATGCCCACCTGAGACTGGACCATGCTCTGCAGCACCTTGACAATGCCCACCTGAGACTGGACCATGCTCTGCAGAACCTCGACAATGCCCACCTGAGACTGGACCACGCTCTGCAGCACCTCGACAATGCCCACCTGAGACTGGACCATGCTCTGCAGAACCTCGACAATGCCCACCTGAGACTGGACCATGCTCTGCAGCGCCTCGACAATGCCCACCTGAGACTGGGCCATGCTCTGCAGCACCTCGACAATGCCCACCTGAGACTGGGACAAGTTATGCAGTGCCTCGGCCATGTCCATTTGAGAGCGGGACATGTCCCGCAGAACCTCATCAAGGTCAGCCTGGTACTGGGTCACATCCCACAGCAAGGCGGACATTTTGCCGAGACCCTCAACCATTGCTGTCACCAACTGCGTGATGTCTTGGACATCTTCAGTAATGATGCCGACGTCGTGCACCAGGCTCTCCACTGCAGTCACCACCCTAGCAGTGTTGGCCTCGTTGCCATGCATTGCTGGCGACAGCTCCATTGCCCGTAGCCTCTGGGACCCCTCCAATTCGCTATGCATCTGCTGGAGGGATGCTGGCATCTCCTTCTGAATATCCCGGCCGGTCCCTATCATTTCCATCAGCTCTGGGTTGTGACAATATGTATATTATAAGGATAGTGAAGGGTTAACAATTTACTGTAACTGCATCAAACCACTAGATGGCGATCAAGCGCATACACGTGGGTCACTTGATACTCTTGATTCGGGGAGAAGGTTATTAAGTGAGGTCGAGAATAGTCGTGTTATCAGGAGCTCTGTAATTAGAATCATAATTTTAATGAATCTGTAATCTTTTATATTTTAGCAAGCAAGTCGAATCTATTGAGTTGAGGTGTAAATAAATTAGTTTTGTTCAGATCTTAGCTTGCTGTTCTTTGTGAGACACTACACTTCAAAGCCATCCTCATTCAGAAAGCAAAGAACATCACACAGGCTCAGCATCAGGTTGGGATCTGGCTGGGTCCTGGGATCCAGCAGCCCTCCAACTGCTGTCTCGCCTGGGGGTTCCTGCTTCCACCTGATGTGCATCATCAGTAGTGTGGTGCTCACCAGATTGTGCCCCCGGCCCCTGTCCACTAATATTTCCCACTGAGGTGTATGTATCTGCGCTGGTGGACGGTGGGGATGACAGCTATGCCACGACTATAACGGTTGTGCCCTCGGAGCTCTCCTCCAAGGTGGTCTCCTGGGTGGCAGGAGATGGTGCTGCCTGGAATGGGCAGCGCCCAACGACTGGAGGACCTGCGGTAGAATGGGTCAGTCAGTAAGGCAATAACAACTCACGTTTAACAGATCCTCCCGGTAGAGCATGTTGGTTCCTCACCTCTGCGGCATCCACCAGCCACCCCAGTAACCTCCAGGGCCCGCTCCTCGAAGGAAGTGGGGATTCTTAGCTCCGCCAGTCTGGGCCTTCTGGCGAGACACAGAGAGGGCATTGTTAGCTATAGGCGTGGTTCACAGTGGTGGAATGGAGGGGGGTGTAAAGGAAGGGTTGGGGTGGGGGAGTTGAAGTGGGGGGTGCAGGGTGGGTTAAAGAGGGCGGAGGTGGAGGGAGGATTGAGTGTCGCCTGGGGAATTGGGGGGTTGAGGGGCTGGATGCTCTTTTAGGGGGGTGGGGGTGGTCATTGGGGTCCATTAACCTGTGCTGCCTGGTGTAGGTCTAAGTGGGCCAATTAACATTGAATTGTGTTGCCAGCCTCGCTGGGCTGAGAAGAAAGCATTTCAAAGGTTTCCAACACATCAAAGGGAAGACTGTCACCTTATTTTGACAGATCTTTGAACGTGCCATGCTGGGAGAGACATCAATGGGTTTCAAGACTACAGAGGGAAGACCTGCCACACGACCCCCATCCTGGGAAAGACCCCCAGCCCTGAAGGGCCACATTGGCACCATGGCAGTAATTGTAGAGACGCGACCCACCCCCTTGACCTGCATTTGGAGTCCAACGGTGCCAGGTTGGCACTTGTCAGGTCCTGCATTGATTGACGCCGGCTGACACCCGGCTGTGGGGGGGAGGGGGGGGGCGAAGGGGGGGGGGGGGGCTGGGATGGGGCAGGTGGGGGGAAAGAGCATCCCAGGACGCTGATGAATCAGTCTTGCTGCCTGGTAAATACATTCAAATTAATGTAAATGATGGGTTACCATGTTCTTGCCCAGCCTCGGTGAGAAGCTGATCGGGGCTGGCAGGAACCTGATCGGGGCCGAGAGACTCACAATGGGTTTGATGCCTGGCGAGAATTCCATTTCATCCCTCATGTCCCATTTACCTGGGCCATCGCGATTCCCACCTGGGGCTCTCGGCCCTGGAAAATCGACCCCTCAGTTTCATGGAAGGTTTCGCAAATGTGTTTTTGTGGAAACATGGAAGTCTTTTTAAAACTTATGCAATTTTGAGCATCAATTGTGCCTAGATTGCCAATTGCAGCCAACATTCCAACTGTTAGTCTGGATGTTCACTGTTGATGTTCACATCCTTAAGGACAGTTCTTTGTGGGCGATAGGGTAAGTCAGACCGAGGATGATGATGTCAATCAAGTGATATCTGCTTCTGGAAAGCATTGGCATTACCCTCGAACCAATGTTTAGTCCACTGGGCTTCATATTGGCAGTCAGAAATTGACCTGAGAGGCAGTAGTGGTCACAACACATTTACAATAGCAATAATTAGTATAAATGATTTGACAAACACCAACATCCTGTGACAAGGGCTAAGATTTTCTACACTTAACACAGTTAAGCAAAATGACTTCATGTCAGAATAAATGTGCATGAAAGCAAAAATGTCTGAAGGGCAACAAATCACAAGAGAAGATTCAAAGATTAAACTAAAGATTGGGGGGGAAGGGAAAGTCAGGGAACCAAGAGGTGAAGTAATCAGCGGGGAGCGTAGCTGCTTAGGAATACAAAAAAACACGAACAGACAAAACTCAAGAGTGGTTACGATTGTCCCCATCCCACAAAATATGACGCAGTGTATGGAAAGGCTCAGTAAACCAAGGTCTACCACACTAAGAAAACAAAAAGGGACGGTCAATAGAGAATTAAGGGTGCTATATTTAAATGCGCGCAGTGTACGGAACAAGGTAGATGAGTTTGTGGCCCAGATTGTGACTGGCAGGTATGATGTGGTAGGCATCACAGAGACATGGTTGCAGGGGGTTCAGGACTGGCATTTAAACATCCAGGGATTCACAACCTATCAAAAAGATAGGGGAGAGGGGGCAGACGTGGGCAGAGGGGGCGGGGTTGCCTTGTTAATTAGGAATGAAATTAAATCAATAGCACTAAACGACATAGGGTCAGATGATGTGGAGTCTGTGTGGGTAGAGTTGAGGAACCACAAAGGCAAAAAAACCATAATGGGAGTTATGTACAGGCCTCCTAACAGTGGTCAGGACCGGGGGCACAAAATGCACCACGAAATAGAAAGTGCATGTCAGAAAGGCAAGGTCACAGTGATCATGGGGGACTTCAATATGCAGGTGGACTGGGTAAATGATGCTGCCAGTGGACCCAAGGAAAGGGAATTCATTGAATGTTTACAGGAGGGCTTTTTGGAACAGCTTGTGATGGAGCCCACAAGGGAACAGGCCATTCTGAACTTAGTGTTATGTAATGAGCCAGACTTGATTAAAGATCTTAAAGTAAGGGAGCACTTAGGAGGCAGTGATCATAATATGGTCAAATTTAATCTCCAATTTGAAAGAAAGAAGGTAGAATCAGATGTAAAGGTGTTACAGTTAAATAAAGGTAACTACAGGGGCATGAGGGAGGAACTGACGAAAATCGACAGGGAGCAGAGCCTAGTGGGAAAGACAGTAGAACAGCAATGGCAGGAGTTTCTGGGAGTAATTGAGGACACAGTACAGAGGTTCATCCCAAAGAAAAGAAAGGTTATCAGAGGGGGGATTAGGCAGCCATGGCTGACAAAGGAAGTTAGGGAATGCATCAAAGCAAAAGAGAAATCCTATAATGTGGCAAAGAGTAGCGGGAAGTCAGAAGATTGGGAAGGCTACAAAAACAAACAGAGGATAACAAAGAGAGAAATAAGGAAAGAGAGGATCAAATATGAAGGTAGGCTAGCCAGTGACATTAGGAATGATAGTAAAAGTTTCTTTAAATACATTAAAAACAAACGGGAGGCAAAAGTTGACATTGGGCCGCTCCAAAATGACGCTGGTAATTTTGTGATGGGAGACAAGGAAATAGCTGAGGAACTAAATAAGTACTTTGCGTCAGTCTTCACAGTAGAAGACATGAGTAATATCCCAACAATTCCGGAGAGTCAGGGGCAGAGTTGAATATGGTACCCATCACAAAGGAAAAAGTGCTAGAGAAACTAAGAGGTCTAAAAATTGATAAATCTCCAGGCCCAGATGGGCTACATCCTAGAGTTCTAAAGGAGATAGCTGAAGAAATAGTGGAGGCGTTAGTTATGATCTTTCAAAAGTCACTGGAGTCAGGGAAAGTCCCAGAGGATTGGAAAATCGCTGTTGTAACTCCCCTGTTCAAGAAGGGAACAAGAAAAAAGATGGAAAATTATAGGCCAATTAGCCTAACCTCGGTTGTTGGCAAGATTCTAGAATCCATTGTTAAGGATGAGATTTCTAAATCCTTGGAAGTGCAGGGTCGGATTAGGACAAGTCAGCATGGATTTAGTAAGGGGAGGTCGTGCCTGACAAACCTGTTAGAGTTCTTTGAAGAGATAACAAATAGGTTAGACCAAGGAGAGCCAATGGATGTTATCTATCTTGACTTCCAAAAGGCCTTTGATAAGGTGCCTCACGGGAGACTGCTGAGTAAAATAAGGGCCCATGGTATTCGAGGCAAGGTGCTAACATGGATTGACGATTGGCTGTCAGGCAGAAGGCAGAGAGTTGGGATAAAAGGTTCTTTTTCGGAATGGCAACCGGTGACGAGCGGTGTCCCGCAGGGTTCAGTGTTGGGGCCACAGCTGTTCTCTTTATATATTAACGATCTAGATGACGGGACTGGGGGCATTCTCGCTAAATTTGCCGATGATACAAAGATAGGTGGAGGGGCAGGTAGTATGGAGGAGGTGGGGAGGCTGCAGAAAGATTTAGACAGTTTAGGAGAGTGGTCCAAGAAATGGCTGATGAAATTCAACGTGGGCAAGTGCGAGGTCTTGCACTTTGGAAAAAAGAAAAGAGGCATGGACTATTTTCTAAACGGTGACAAAATTCATAATGCTGAAGTGCAAAGGGACTTGGGAGTCAGAGTCCAGGATTCTCTAAAGGTAAACTTGCAGGTTGAGTCCGTAATTAAGAAAGCAAATGCAATGTTGTCATTTATCTCAAGAGGCTTGGAATATAAAAGCAGGGATGTACTTCTGAAGCTTTATAAAACATTAGTTAGGCCCCATTTAGAATACTGTGAGCAATTTTGGGCCCCACACCTCAGGAAGGACATACTGGCACTGGAGCGGGTCCAGCGGAGATTCACACGGATGATCCCAGGAATGGTAGGCCTAACATACGATGAACGTCTGAGGATCTTGGGATTATATTCATTGAAGTTTAGGAGGTTGAGGGGAGATCTAATCGAAACTTACAAGATAATGAATGGCTTAGATAGGGTGGATGTAGGGAAATTGTTTCCATTAGCAGGGGAGACTAGGACCCGGGGGCACAGCCTTAGAATAAAAGGGAGTCACTTTAGAACAGAGATGAGGAGAAATTTCTTCAGCCAGAGAGTGGTGGGTCTGTGGAATTCATTGCCACAGAGGGCGGTGGAGGCCGGGACGTTGAGTGTCTTTAAGACAGAAGTTGATAAATTCTTGATTTCTCGAGGAATTAAGGGCTATGGAGAGAGAGCGGGTAAATGGAGTTGAAATCAGCCATGATTGAATGGTGGAGTGGACTCGATGGGCCGAATGGCCTTACTTCCACTCCTATGTCTTATGGTATATTTGTTGAGGCCCTAATGGTATTGAGAGCTTTGCAGTGAGAGAGGGTAGGATACCCCAGAGCACTCTGGCAATTCCTGTCTCAGAAGCAGTTAGTGGCGGCAGCATGACAAGGAGAACTGGCATCCAATGTGGGAAGGAGGTGAATGACCTCCCATAAATTGCAATGATAAGTTATCACCTCTCTCCTCCTGGCATCAGTCCTGCCTGCCACCCTTGGAATCCCCCCCCTCCCGCCCCCTTGCATCCTCCCAGCTCCACAGCCCCCCAAATTACCTTAATCCTCTGGCTGGCACCTCGCAACCTCCCAACATCCGACCTCCCAGATTGTTCCTCAGAAACCTCCTGGCCCTCATCATCACAACTGCTTTCTGTCAATGCGCAGTGCCCACGCATGCCACCTGCTTTAGAGCCCCTGACCTGCCAGGCGTTTGCTCACAATGTCCTCTTTTTGACCAGCAGGAGATAGCCATGATAAGGAGAGGGAGAAGGGAGAATTAGATATATCTCTTGGGGCGAAAAGGATCAAGAGATATGGGAGAAGATGGCATCAGGGTATTGAATTTGATGATCAGCCATGATCATAATGAATGGCGGAGCAGGCTCGAAGGGCCGAATGGCCTCCTCCTGCTTCTAGTTTCGATGTATGTTTCTATGTAAGACGAGGCGTGGGGGGGGGTCCCGAGTTGCGAGTCCTCACCGGCATAAGGAAAGGGCCGCGGAGATCGCGGGGGTGGCCGAGGACAAGCAGTGACCGACACTGAGGTTGGCCTCCACCAGAGAAGTGAAAATCCACTGCACCTTCATCCAGGTGACCTGTCTCAAGTGAGTTGTTGATGTCCCAAACCCTTGTCCTCCCCTTTCATTGAATCGTGTGCTGTGTCTTGCAGGACCACCATCTGATGAGGCCCTGCTCTCCCCCTTCCCCTTATTGAAAAGAACACCTCAAAGGAGAGCTCTGAGGAACTCTGGACGATGTGGAGGAGAGGCGGGGCACCCTGTACACCACCCCCCCCCTCTCTCCCGAGGTGGTAGGAGACCCATCAACACGGTGGAAAATGCTGCCTGGGAGGCACAGGCAGCATTAGTGAGTGCAGGAAACATGACCTGGAGGACCGCTGTCCAAAGTAGAAAGAAGATAAACAACATCCTACATGCTGCAAGGGTAAGTTACCAGCTCGCTACTTCAGTCCAGCTTGCCACTCTTCAAGTCCCAAACTCCTCCCCACCAACCCGCCCCCACCACCCCCTATTCACTGGTTGACACCACTTACATCTGACTTTCAATCTTGTTCCTCACAACCCCGTTGGTACTCACAACAACGACCCCTTAATGGCTAGACGCGGTGCCCACGCATGCCACCTGCTATAGACCCTCTGCCCCATCAAGCATGCAGCTCATAAAGCCCTCCCTTTGCCCCCACAGGAGAAGATAGCCCATAATAAGAAGGAAAGGGAGAAGAGGAGGGGTGGAATTTCAGATTTATGAATCCTCACCCCTTATGAGGAAAGGGCCCTGGAGATCGCAGGGTCACTTGAGAAGCGAGCAGTGACTGACAACAACATCGGCCTGCATCAGAGGATCCCCTATACCTTTTTCTACATGACCTGTCTCAAGTGATTTGTTGATGTCTCAGACAATTATCCTTCCTTTTCACTGAACTACATGTCCACATTTTGCAGGATCACCATCTGATTGCGGCGGGCCATCAGAGTCGCTGTTTCCCATCCCCCCCACCCCCCTGCCCCCCACCACCCAAGAGCCCATCTTGGAGGAGAACACTGGCAATGCATCACAGCTATCATCCCCACCTTCTACCGTCACAGAGACACACACCTCGGTGGGTGAGATTAGTAGAAAATCTTCTGGGTCGCTATCTGGTTAGCACCACAGCTACTGATGCACATCAAGTGAAGGCAGGAACATTCAAGGGAGACAGTAGTCAGTCAGTGGTCTGCTGGATCCCAGGCCTCAGCTGGCTCTCCCAGCAAGATGCCAAGCCTCTGGACAAGGTTCTCCCATAACTGCTGGAGACAATAAGCCAGAACTGTGAGATTCAGGAAGGGGTGTCAGTGACATTCCTGCAACTGCAAGGCCGATTGGAAGACTCTCAAAGGCTTCAGGTGCAGGGGATGATGCCAGCATTGCAAGGGTGCCAATTTTAGTGGAAAGCCTGGCGCATGACGTCCGTGCCCTGAGTGGTGGAGACAAAAGCATGGCTCAATTTCTGGCTACCATGGGTGAGGGTTTCGGCATCATGTCCCATTTGCTGAGGAACCAATCCCAATCATAGGTGGATATTGCCAAGGCACTCCAGAGCTTCAAGACAGAGAAGACCATCGCTGAGGATATCAACACCATGGTGCAGACAATGTTGGGCATCCAGGGCTGGCAAAACAGATGACAGAGGCTTTTGGGGCTCATTCCAGCTGTCCCTCCATCCCACAGAGTAACCCAGGGGCTGACGAGCACCTTGAGGGAGGAGAAGGCTGGAGCTCATCCGGGAGCCTTCCACCAATGAAACTCAGGTGGTCTCCAGTTCTGTCTCCCCCTCCTCCCCCAACACTGGCGCATCTCAAGGGCGGCAGCCAGAACAGAGTGGCATGGCAACATCTGTGATGCCGTAAGTCGGCCGGGGCCCTCTAGCTCCAGGCCTTTCAGAAGACGACCGCCATGGGCATCAAAGGCCATTGGGCGTGGAAGACAGCAGGTCACTCCACCTCTGATGTGCAACCTGGGGAGACACCTAGACACAGCAGTCGACCACGGAAGATTATGAAGTTACAGGAGCACTGAGCAGGCATTGGGGAGGTCAGTAATCGTAGTTAGTGAATGGATAATTGTCACATGAAAAGTTCACCATTAAAATATGTCACACCTGATACATGCAACACCTCTGCTATTTAAAGATTTACAACAGAGTGGGTCTCTCTCCCTTTTCGGAGTCGCTTCCTGCTACAGGCCCCGTAAGAGACCAGTGAGAGCCCATGAGACCAAAGTGACGGACATCCAGGAATGGAATCCCATCACTCACTGGACACAGATGTGCCCCTGTCTCCTACCCCCCCAACTGTAAAATAAAATGCCCCTGATGCACACTCAGGCATGAGGATTGGGGTCAGCAATTTATCTACAGAAAGACAGGAGTCAGCCTTTATCAGAACCTGAGGGACACCAGAGCTTTCCTCACAGCGAGTGTTCATCACTCTCCTGCCTTGAATAATGACCCAGTGACAGTGCCAACACAGGCCCATCACCCTGGTGTGATGTCACAATAACCCTTGTAGGGAGGGAGGGGCAACAGAGTTGGGAAAGGAGGATCAGAGTGATCGGGGATCGGGCAGCAGAGTGATCGGGGAAGGGGGAACAGGGTGGTCAGGGAAGGGGCGTTGTGATGTGGAGCATGTTGAGCTGATGGACCAAGAACCTCCTGACATGCAAATCTGGAGGCTATGAGGGCCTCTTTGGACCAGCTGGCATGTAGGACCCTTGCTGCCGCTTGTCCTCCATCCTCCAACTCTTCATCAGGCTCTTCCTCCTCCCACTCCTGGTCCTCAAGGGCAGCATAGAATCATAGAACTTACAGTGCAGAAGGAGGCCATTTGGCCCATCGAATCTGCACTGGCCCTTGGAAAGAGCACCCTACCTAAGCCCACACCTCCACCTTATCCCCGTAACCCAGTAACCCCACCTAATCTTTTTGGACACTAAGTGCAATTTGAGCTTGGCCAATCCACCTAACCTGCACATCTTTGGACTGGGAGGAAACCGGAGCACCCGGAGGAAACCCACGCAGACACAGGGAGAACATGCAGACTCCGCACAGACAGTGTCCCAAGCCGGGAATCGACCTGGGACCCTGGAGCTATGGAGCAACTGTGCTAACCACTATGTTACCATGCCGCATGATGGCACAGTGGTTTGCATTGCTGCCTTACAGCGCAAGGGACGTTGATGGCTGACTGCCCATGTTGAGTTTGGATGTCCTCCCCATGTATCAGTGGGTTTCCTCCAGGTGCTCCCACAGCCGAAAGATGTGCTGTTTTGCAGGATTGGTCAGGCTAAATTGGCCCTTAGTGTCCAAAAAGATGTAGGTTAGGTGGTGTTACAGGGATAGGGTGGGGACTGGGCCTAGGTAGAGTGTTCTTTTGGAAGGTCGATGCAGAATCAATGGACTAAATGGCCTCCTTCTGCACTGTAGGGATTATATAGATTCTATGCATTCTTCTTCCTCCTCAGATGAGGCAGCATGTTCCTCCTCCTTGTCCAGCATGTCACCCCGCTGCTGTGCCATGTAGAGGGCATGGCAGACCACAACAAAGTGGGAGATCCTCTGGGAGCTGTACTGCGAAGCACCGCCAGATCGGCCTAGGCAGTGAATTAAGCAGCCTAATGCACTGCGCGGGTGGTAGCGTGGGCCTCATTGTAACAGGATTCTGCTTTGATCATCAGCTATCATCGGGTATCCCTTCTCCCCCATGATCAAACCCATTAGCCTGGGGTGGTCTTCGAAGGCCCCGGAGTTTTCCAAGTGCACAGGATGTAACTGTCATGCATGCGTCCAGGAATGTACACACGTGCATGATCCTTTTTAAAAAATAAATTTAGAGTATCCAATTAATTTTTTCCAATTAAGGGGCAATTTAGCGTGGCCAATCCACCTACCCTGCACATCTTTTGGGTTGTGGGGCAAAACCCACACAAACACGGGGAGAATGTGCAAGCTCCACACGGACAGTGACCCAGAGCCGGGATCGAACCTGGGACCTCGGCACCGTGAGGCAACCGTGCTAACCACTTGCGCCACCGTGCTGCTCTACACGTGCATGATCCTTAGGTGGTGGTCACACACAATTTGGAAATACATGGAATGGAACCCTTCCCTGTTGATAAAGGGCACTTCCTGATAAGACGTTGTTTGCAGGGCAACATGCCATGATGGTGTTCAATCCTGAAGCCTGGGCCTCTTTCGGGCCTGGCCCATTTTGAAGTTGATGTAGTTCGATGCCCGGGATAACAGAGAATCTGTGAGCTCCCAAATGCAACTGTGGGCAGACGGCTGCGATATGCCACACAGGTCCCCACTTGAGCACTGGAATGGCCCCGTGGCGAAGAAATTGAGGGCCGCTGTAACCATCATGGCCACTAGGAGCAGATGTCCTCCTCCACACAGTTCCAGTTCCACTAGAATATGGCACAGTTGCCGCACTGTCTGCCTGGTGAGACGCCGTCTTCTACGGCACATGGTATCCGTCAGCTTGTTGAAGGAACCATCGAGTCCTGCACACCATAGCTCATCGTCAATGTACCCTTCTGGCTTCCTCCTCAGCCTGATGGGCAGCCGGCTCTTGGGCCTATGTGGTGGAGCTCTGTTACTGTGATGAAGGCTCCAGTCTGCGTTGGTCTTGATGCAGTCGGTGACATCTGCCCGCCTTGGCTGCAACTATCAGGATGACAGCCATCTAAACTTGATCGACCCCAAAATTCATCATTTATCTGGTAGGAGAGAGACTGACAGTCAGCAAGGTCATCAATTTTAGGACCTTCAACTCCCACAACCTTCCCCACAACCCCTTGTCCTCATGATCCTGGCAGTTCACCACCCATTACTGTGCCAGGCACCCTTGGTAAACAGACAGGTTGCCTAGCCCGCGACCCTCAGCCACTGCTATTCACGGAGCCTTCTCCTGACCCAGACTTGGAGAGTGGTGCAGCTGAGAGGTGGCCAAGTGGTTGTAGTGGCCTGACTTGCTGGACTGTGAGAGGACACAAGATCTAACAAAGCCAACGAGGGGAGTTATAACTATGAATGCTCAATACCCAGCCTTGGAAAACCCAGGACCTTATTGCTATCATGCCATTGCACTCAATGCACCTGGGCTGCCTGAGCTTGCACTGTGCCTTTAAGCCCGACGGGGGGTCTGCAACCTCCCCCCCTTCCCCCCCCCCCCGCCCTTAACATGACAGCCCCACCTTTTCTCAGAGTGCCATCCGGCGAGCCACTTGCTGACAACCTTTGCTCTGCACACCCACTCTCACCCACATCAGGAGCCCTTAGGCCCCAGGTTATTGCCAACAGCATCAGGGAGGTCATGCACAGTTCTCTTCTGCTCATCCAGATAGTTACCCATTGACCATGAGATGGTCCTCAGTGGTGAACTCCTGCTCTTTAATGTATGAGTGTTGCCGCTGATACACCTATCATGTAAGCATGCTGTTCAGTCATCAAATGTTGTCGGACATCCAGTCAAGAGAATTTCCTCTCAGGCAGAGCATCTGATCTTTCAAGAAGGCACTTCAGAGTTCAGGGACTGTCAATTCCTATCACAACTAACAAACACACCCTCCTTTGAGATACCCTCCTTTGCATATCACAGTCGTCAGCCCACAGTTGCATTCGGTTGGTCACAGATTCTCTGTATTCCCGGACATCGAACTTGTCAAAGTCAATGGAGTGTGACATATAAACAATCAAGTACAATGGTAGAAAAAAAGGCAAACTGCAACACTGAAACCACAGATACTATTGGAACTTCGAAGGGCTGAAATGGACTTTAAATAAGCAAGAACAAAGGGGAAACCTCAAGGGGGTTAAAATGTATTTTAAACAAGCAAGAACAAAGGGGAAACTTCAAGGATGGTCAAATGGACTTTAAACAGCCTAGTACAAGGAGGAAACTTCAAAGGAGGTAATATTTTCAAGAGACAAGCTACAGCATAGCTCTGTCCTGTGAGGTTGGTCAGACAGGCTGCAGCATGGCTCTGTCCTGTGAGCGTTTTGGACAGACAGGCTGCAGCATGGCTCTGTCCTGTGAGGTTGGTCAGACAGGCTGCAGCATGGCTCTGTCCTGTGAGGTTGGTCAGACAGGCTGCAGCATGGCTCTGTCCTGTGAGCGTTTTGGACAGACAGGCTGCAGCATGGCTCTGTCCTGTGAGGTTGGTCAGACAGGCTGCAGCATGGCTCTGTCCTGTGAGGTTGGTCAGACAGGCTGCAGCATGGCTCTGTCCTGTGAGGTTGGTCAGACAGGCTGCAGCATGGCTCTGTCCTGTGAGCGTTTTGGACAGACAGGCTGCAGCATGGCTCTGTCCTGTGAGGTTGGTCAGACAGGCTGCAGCATGGCTCTGTCCTGTGAGGTTGGTCAGACAGGCTGCAGCATGGCTCTGTCCTGTGAGCGTTTTGGACAGACAGGCTGCAGCATGGCTCTGTCCTGTGAGGTTGGTCAGACAGGTTGCAGCATGGCTCTGTCCTGTGAGGTTGGTCAGACAGGCTGCAGCATGGCTCTGTCCTGTGAGGGTTTTGGACAGACAAGCTACAGCATAGCTCTGTCCTGTGAGGGCTTTGGACAGACAAGCTACAGCATAGCTCTGTCCTGTGAGGGTTTTGGACAGACAAGCTACAGCATAGCTCTGTCCTGTGAGGGCTTTGGACAGACAGGCTGCAGCATGGCTCTGTCCTGTGAGTGTTTTGGACAGACAGGCTGCAGCATGGCTCTGTCCTGTGAGGGTTTTGGACAGACAGGCTGCAGCATGGCTCTGTCCTGTGAGGTTGGTCAGACAGGCTGCAGCATGGCTCTGTCCTGTGAGGGTTTTGGACAGACAGGCTGCAGCATAGCTCTGTCCTGTGAGCGTTTTGGACAGACAGGCTGCAGCATGGCTCTGTCCTGTGAGCGTTTTGGACAGACAGGCTGCAGCATGGCTCTGTCCTGTGAGGTTGGTCAGACAGGCTGCAGCATGGCTCTGTCCTGTGAGGTTGGTCAGACAGGTTGCAGCATGGCTCTGTCCTGTGATACACTATCAATAACACACTACGAGTGATGAACGTAACTCAGGCTTTAATACACTAAACAGCAAGCCTCCTGCCTCTGGACCCGAACTGGGTTGGAGGCGGAGACTTGCCACCTTTTTATATAAGCCCGAGGGGAGGAGCCACAGGCGGAGCCAGCCTAGACAAGCCCAGGCATGCACAATACAATACAATGCCATATAATGTAATAACATGGTTTACCACATCCACCCCCTGTTTAAAAAAAAGTCCGGCGGGGATGAAGTGGTCTTAAAGGTCAAGACTGTTGGGGGCCCTGACCTTCCGCCGTGATCGCCTCAGTCCCGGCTGTGGTGTGGGCGCCGGTGTCGAGACCTGCGCGCCCGGGAGCGTGTTGTCTTCTTCTTCTCCACCCAGATGTTGAGTCGGCGAAGGGGGGGGCGGTGTATGGGCGGAGGTGGTGGTGCTTGTCACCGATGGGCCTGCGGATGTTAGTTCGTGAGGGAGGTGGGCAGGGGTGGAGGAAGACGGTGTCGGGTCAGGGGTGGTGGTGATGGTTGCTGGGGAACCTGTAGGTGCCAAATCCCGAAGGGACACTGTGTCCTGCCACCTGTCCTGGTGTGTCACGTAGGCATATTGTGGGTTTGCATGGAGGAGCAGAACTTTCTCGACGAGGGAGTCGGTTTTATGGCTCCTCGCATGCTTCCGGAGGAGGACGGGCCCTGGGACTGTCAGCCAGGACGGAAGCGAGACCCCGGAGGTGGACTTCCTGGGGAAGGCAAACATACGCTCATGAGGAGTCTCGTTAGTGGCAGTGCACAGGAGCGACTAGATGGAGTGGAGCACGTCGGAGAGGACCTCCTGCCAGCAGGAGACTGGGAGACTGCTAGACCATAGGGCCAGAAGGACGGCCTTCCAGACCGTTGCGTTCTCCCTCTCCACCTGTCCGTTTCCCCGGGGGTTATAGCTGGTCGTCCTGCTGGAGGCGATGCCTTTGCTGAGCAGGAACTGACGCAACTCGTCGCTCATAAAGGAGGAGCCCCGATCACTGTGGATGTAGGCGGGGAACCCGAACAGGGTGAAAAGACTGTGCAGGGCATTGATGACGGAGGCAGTGGTCATGTCAGAGCAGGGGATGGCGAAGAGGAAACCTGAGTACTCGTCAACGATGTTGAGGAAGTACATGTTATGGTCAGTGGAGGGGAGGGGCCCTTTGAAGTTGATGCTGGGGCGCTTAAAGGGGTGGGAGGCCTTTACCAGGTGTGCTCTGTCTGGCCGATAGAAGTGCGGTTTGCACTCCGCGCAGACCTGGCAGTCTCTGGTCATGGACCTGACCTCCTCGATGGAGTAAGGCAGGTTGCGGGCCTTGATGAAGTGAAAAAAACGGGTGACCCCCGGGTGACAGAGGTCGTTGTGGAGGGTCCAAAGTCAGTCTATCTATGCGCTGGCACATGTACCACGGGAGAGGGCATCTGGGGGCTCATTGAGCTTCCCGGGCCGATGCATGATATCATAGCTGTAGGTGGAGAGCTCGATCCTCCACCTCAGAATCCTGTCATTGTTAATCTTGCCCCGCTGTGTGTTATTGAACATGAAGGCAACCGACCGTTGGTCAGTGAGGAGAGTGAATCGCCTGCCGGCCAGGTAATGACTCCAATGTCTCACAGCTTCTATGATGGCTTGGACTTCCTTTTCGACGGAGGAGTGTCAAATATCGGAGGTATGGAGGCTACGGGAGAAGAAAGCCACGGGCCTGCCCGCCTGGTTGAGTGTAGCGACCAGAGCAAAGTCCGACGCATCGCTCTCCACTTGGAATGGGACGGACTCGTCCACAGCGTGCATCGCGGATTCGGCAATATCTGCCTTGATGCGGTTGAAGGCCAGTCGGGCCTCAGCCGTCAGGGGAAAAACGGTGGATTTGATCAGTGGATGGGCCTTGTCCGCATAGTTGGGGACCCATTGGGCATAGTACGAGAGAACCCCAGGCATCTCTTCAGGGCCTTGGGGCAGTGGGGGTGGGGGAGTTCCAGGAGGTTCCAGTGCGGTCGGGGTCGGGCCCTAGGACTCCGTGTTCCACAATGTGGCCGAGGTTGGCTAGGAAGATGCATTTTTCTCTATTATAGGTTAGGTTCAGGGGTTTAGTGGTGTGGAGGCAGCGCCGGAGGTTCTCGTCATGGTCCTGCTGATCATGGGCGCAGATGGTAACATTGTCCAAGTACGGGAACGTGGCCCACAGCCCCTACTGGTCAACCATTCGGTCCATTACTCTTTGGAAGACCGAGATTCCATTGGTGATGCCGAAGGCGACCCTGAGGAAGTGATAGAGGTGGCCATCTGCCTCGAAGGCAGTGTATTGGCGGTCCTCCGGGCGGTTAGGGAGCTGGTGGTACGCGGACTTCAAGTCGACTGTGGAGAAGGCTCGATACTGCGCAATCTGCTTGACTATGTCAGATATGTGGGGGAGGGGGTACGCATCGAGCTGTGTGTACCGGTTAATGATCTGATTGTAATCGCTGACCATCCAGTGGTTCTCCCCAGTCTTGACGACCACCACTTGGGCTCTCCAGGGGTTGTTACTAGCCTCAATGATCTCCTCTCGCAGGAGTCGCTAGACCTCCGACCTGATAAAGGCCCTGTCCTGGGCACTGTATCGTCTGCTCCTGGTAGCGACGGGCTTACAGTCCGGGGTGAGGTTTGCGAAGTGGGAGGATGGGGCGACCTTAAGGGTCGCGAGGCTATAGATGGTGAGGGGGGGCAGGGGTCCGTCGAATTTTAAGGTAAGGCTCTGGAGATGGCACTGGAAGTCGAGCCCCAGTAATAGGGCAGCGCAGAGATGGGGGAGGACGTAGAGCTTAAAGTTAGTGTACTCTACGCCTTGCACAGTGAGGGTTGCGACTCAGTACCCCTGGATTTCCACTGCGTGGGATCCGGAAGCCAGGGAGATTTTCTGGGTCGCAGGTAGGATTGGGAGGGAGCAGGGCCTTACCGTATCTGGGTGCATGAAGCTGTCTGTGCTCCCAGAGTCGAAAAGGCAGGCCGTCTCGTGCCCGTTGATCCGGACGGTCATCGTGGACTTCGTGCGGTGGTGCGGCTAGGACTGGTCGAGCGTGATGGAGGCGAGCTTCGGAAGGCGGTCAATAGGCCGGTCAGAGGTAGCGGCGGCCAGTGTACGGTCGGGCGATCTGGGCTCCCGGAGGCTGCTGAGTGGTCCCAAGATGGCAGCCCCCATGAGTCGTGCGTGGCGGGTGGCATCGGCGAAGGCATTCAAGAAGGCGGCCCCCATGGGTCGCGTGTGGCGGCCGAAATTGAAGATGGCGGCACCCACGGGTCGCACATGGCGGGTGGCATGGCAGCTGGGGGCTGACCCGTCAGGCAGCAGGCAGCTCTGCTGGGCCTAGAAGACTTCAAGGGGGCTGGGGGTTCAGGGGCTGGAGAGGACTAGGTCAGGGTGCGCCCTGGGTATATGAAGCATTGAAGCCATCTTTATTCCTTGTTAACACCCATAACAGGCAAACCAGAGCTGCAGCCTGTCTGTCTAAAACTCTCACAGGACAGAGCCATGCTGCAGACTGTCTGTCCAAAATGTCATGATATTCAGGTGAACATCATAGCACATACATACATACATTCTGTGAGGGTTTTGGACAGACAGGCTGCAGCATGGCTCTGTCCTGTGAGTGTTTTGTGAAGTGTTGGGTACTCTGATACACAGACGAACCAACACTGTTGCGAATGGTACAACGCAGTTTTATTTCAATCAACTATTAACATAGTAAACTCTGGTACTCAGCACATGGTGAATGTCTGAGTGGCTGGCAATGAGGTCTGTACCCTGAGCCGTCTCCTGCTCGAGTGCCCAGGAAGTGTCGTGTTCCCTGTTTTGTACTGTGTCTGCTCGTGTCTGTGATTGGCTGTCGTGTTGTGCGTGTTGATTGGTCCGTTGATCTGTCCATCATTATGTATGTATGTATGTGCTATGATGTTCACCTGAATATCATGACATCCCCTTTTTTACAAGAATATGTGTCTACGTGGTTATAAATAGAGACGTGTACTGAGTGCAGCTAAATGTGTGTGTGTGTAATATTTACAGCATGTACATGGGGCTTAACTATATACAAGGGGCGATGTCGGGTGTGACATAATAACAAAGAATGGGGAAATGTTGAACAATAAAACAAATTCCTGTAACGATAAGAACATAAACATATTAACACAGTGGTTGCATGAGTTCAATGTATGAACAGTCTCATAAGTCCAGTCTAGTAGGTGGGCGACGAATTCGGGTTGACCGCCTCAAGGGTAGGTCTGGAACCACTGGCTGAGGAACGGGCCTGGCCACGGGCGACGACGGAAGGGGCATGGTAGCAGGCAGCTCCACAAAGTCGATGTCAGGAACCACAGGAGGACACGGTGCCAGTGTAAGGTCTCGTAGCGAGCGTGGAAGTAGGTGAAGAGCCTGGCGATTGCGCCTACGAACGGATCCATCAGGCATGCGAACCAGGAATGAGCGGAGAGCCACGCGTCGGAGAACATCGGCAGGTGCTGACCAGCCACCTTCTGGTAGGTGGATGCAGACTTCGTCTCCAGGGGCCAGGGCGGGAAGATCAGTTGCTCGTGTGTCATATGACCTCTTCTGGAGACCGCGCTGCAGTTGCATCCTGTGCAGTACCGGAGCATGGTCGATTGTGGGTGCCAGAATGGAAGGCACAGTGGTCCTGAGGGCATGACCCATCAACAGCTGGGCTGGTGAGAGACCAGTGGATAGTGGGGCCGAGCGACAGGCCAGCAGAGCGAGGCAGAAATCCGATCCAGCAGCAGCAGCCTTGCAGAGGAGCCGCTTGACAATGTGAATGCCCTTCTCCGCCTTTCCATTGGACTGGGGGTGCAGAGGGCTAGACCTCCCGTGTGTGAAGCCATACGAGGCAGCAAACGATGACCATCCCTGGCTGGCGAAACAGGGCCCATTGTCCGACATGACAGTCATCGGAATGCCGTGGCGAGCGAAGGTGTCTTTGCAGGCCCTGATGACAGCTGACGACGTCAAATCGTGCAGGTGTATGACCTCTGGGTAGTTGGAGAAGTAGTCAACGACAATGACATAGTCCCTGCCGAGCGGGTGAAAGAGGTACACACCCACCTTCGTTCAGGGGGACGTCACTAGCTCATGGGGCAGAAGCGTTTCAGGAGGTTGCGCCAGCAGAAACCTTTGGCAGGTGGGGCAGTTGAGCACCATATTGACAATATCATCACTGATGCCCGGCCAGTATACCGCCTCTCGGGCCTTCCTTCTGCACTTCTTGACCCCCAGGTGGCCTTCGTGTAGTTGGTCGAGAACCAGCTGGCACATGCTGTGCGGAATCACAATCCGGTCCAGCTTCAGAAGGACACCATCAATGACGGCCAGGTCGTCTCGGACATTGTAGAACTGCGGGCACTGTCCTTTGAGCCACCCTCCCGTCATGTGGCGCATCACACGTTGTAGAAGGGGGTCGGCCGCAGTCTCTCGGCGAATACGGGCCAGACTGGAGTCGTCAGCCGGCAGATTTGCCGATGTGAAGGCCACCTGCGCCTCGACCTGACATACGAACCCCTCCAAATCTGGCGGCGTGCTCACTGCTCTAGATAGGGCATCCGCAATGATAAGGCCCTTCCCTGGGGTGTAGACCAGTTGGAAGTCATACCTCCTAAGTTTAAGTAGGATGCGCTGGAGGCGAGGAGTCATCTCGTTCAGGTCCTTGTTTATGATGCTGACCAGAGGGCGGTGGTCAGTTTTAACAGTGAACCGGGGAAGACCATACACATAGTCATGGAACTTGTCTAAACCGGTTAGCAAGCCCAGGCACTCCTTTTCGATCTGCGCGTAGCGCTGCTCTGTGGGGGTCATGGCCCGCGATGCAATAGGCGACTGGGGCCCATGACGCAGTGTCATCCCACTGCAGGAGCACTGCTCCAATGCCGGACTGGCTGGCATCAGTCGAGATTTTAGTGGCACGAGACGTGTCGAAAAACGCCAATACCGGTGCAGTGGTGAGCTTGAGTTTGAGCTCCTCGCATTCCAGCTGGTGTGTGTGCTGCCACTGGAACTCCGTGGACTTCTTGACGAGGTGGCGCAGAGCTGTCGTGTGGTATGCAAGGTTGGGAATGAACTTCCCCAGGAAGTTGACCATGCCTAGGAAGCGTAGCACTGCTTTCTTGTCTGCCGGCTGCGGCATGGCTGTGATGACGCTCACCTTGTCTGTATCCGGACGGACCCCTGACCGGGAAATGTGGTCCCCCAGGAACTTCAGCTCGGTTTTCCCGAAAGAACACTTGGCTCGGTTGAGGCGCAGGCCGTTTTCATGTATGCGTGCAAAGACGCGTTGGAGACGATAGATGTGCTCCTGTGGTGTGGTGGCACACCATTCATCACCCGGATTCATCGTGTTGACTCGGTTCCCATCAATGACCGCAACACGGAAGGCGTCTCGGTCATCTGTGTCACCGGTCTGGATGTCGCCTGGGCATGATTCGGAATGGGGAGGCTGAATGGTCCGCACGTCCCTGCGAGGTTGTCGGAGTTGTGGAAGATTGACAGGTTGAGCTGCTCGACAGTAAGCAGCGTAGTGGCCCACCTTGCCACAGCGTAGGCATTATCGGGTTCTTGCGGGACATTGCCGCTTTAAATGTGCAGTTCCACAGTTGCCGCACGTCATTACATCATAGCGTTCATTGCGCCACTGCACATGCGCAGTTTGGTCTTGCGTCGAGCGCGCCTGCGCATCATGTCCCTCAGTGTTGCCGTAGGTTTTGTCTCGCATAAGCGCAGGAGGCCTCGAAAAGCGCGCAAAATGGCCGCCCTCGTCCGGGCCGCGGGCCGGGAGGAACTCGATCGCCTGGACCCGTTCGGCCTCGTGGGGCACCTGGCTCGCCGATCCGGCCGCGTAGGACTCCCGCCATGCCGATTCGGTCGCCTGAAATTGGAATAGCGGCTAGTCGCGTTTTTGTGCAGGACCCAAGCTTCGATTGCGGAGGCTAAGGTGAGGCCTTTTATTTTTAAAAGCTGCTGGTGTAGGGTGCCCGAGGCAACCCCAAAAACGATCTGGTCCCGGATCATGGAATCTGAGGTGGTGTCATAACCACAGGACTGCGCGAGGATGCGGAGATGCGAAAGGACTGACTGAAAGGGCTCATCCTTACCTTGCAGGCGCTGCTGGAAGACATACCTCTCGAAGCTCTCGTTGACCTCGACGTTGAAGTGTTGGTCGAACTTGAGAAGGACCGTCTTGTATTTGGATTTGTCCTCGCCTTCCGCGAACACCAGGGAGTTGTAGACATGGATGGCGTGTTGACCTGCCGTGGTGAGGAGGATGGCGATCTTTCTGGTGTCCGATGCTCTCTTTTTCGTTGGCTTCCAGAAAGAGCTGGAAGCGCTGCTTGAACAGCTTCCAATTTACGCCGAGGTTCCCAGCGACTTGCAGCGGCTGCGGTGTGTTGACGGTGTCCATGGTGCAGGATGGCAGATTTGTGGGTAGGTATCAAATCACTCCTGGTATCATGATGTGTTGGGTACTCTGATACACAGACGAATCAACACGGTTGCGAATGGTACAACGCAGTTTTATTTCAATCAACTATTAACATAGTGAACACTGGTACTCAGCACATGGTGAATGTCTGAGTGGCTGGCAATGAGTTCTGTGCCCTGAGCCGTCTCCTGCTCGAGTGCCCAGGAAGTGTCGTGTTCCCTGTTTTGTACTGTGTATGCTCGTGTCTGTGATTGGCTGTCGTGTTGTGTGTGTTGATTGGTCCGTTGATCTGTCCATCATTATGTATGTATGTATGTGCTATGATGTTCACCTGAATATCATGACATTTTGGACAGACAGTCTGCAGCATGGCTCTGTCCTGTGAGAGTTTTAGACAGACAGGCTGCAGCTCTGGTTTGCCTGTTATGGGTGTTAACAAGGAATAAAGATGGCTTCAATGCTTCATATACCCAGGACGCACCCTGACCTGGTCCTCTCCAGCCCCTGAACCCCCAGCCCCCTTGAAGGAACCCGCCCCCCCAGCCCCCATCACAGCACCTGGCCAGCACCTACGGTGCCCTTGAGCTGCATAGAGGTACGTGAAGAGGGGTACTCCTCCTTGCTGCCCCTCGGTACTCTGGTCCCCTTTTTTACAGAGCAGTACTAAATGGCATCCACGTGATGTCATTTAAATGACTCTCGGGCTGCTGCTGCATTCTACTTTAACATCGCTAATGAGGTTAAAATGAATACAGATGAGGTATGACCGGGTTCTCCCCCTTTTTGGCCGAGATTCTGATCACGCCAGCTGAAGTGAGCCAGGAGAGTGGCAAATCTGTTTGGCACCTGGCACACATCCCGTTTTGCGGCTCTCCCATTTATTCCCCAACATAGTGGGATCGGCGCTGGCTGCAACGTGGCCAGAAAATCACCCCATTATCCTCATCACTAGAAGTTGTAACTAAACCGCTTGCAGAGTGTTAAATTTCCATGGGGTTCTCATGGTCACCCCCTGTAATTTGCAAGACAATCTCCAGGAAGAGCGATGGCATCAAAGCAAGTTTCCAATTTTTAGGATAATGCACAATTAGCACAAAGGAACCTTGCCTATATACGCAGCATGGAGTGGGGGGAGTAGAGGTGTTGTCAGGGGTGGCAGTGTGATAGTCTCAACAACATATGGTCAAACAAAATGTGTGATTGCCCAGAGCCGATACAAAATTGCCAATTTGCTTTATTGTGAGAGATATTATCATATTATCAAAACCCTCACAGGACAGAGCTATGCTGCAGATCACATAGACAATCCTACTTTTTCCACAGTTGCTTCACTGAGGTACTTTACATCCATAATGAATAACATTAAAACATACATTTTCAATTACAATACAAAAAGAAAGAAACAGGACAATATTAGAGAACAGAATCTTCATTCTCCATTGCATGCAAGAAATAAGAGTACTCATTGCCCATTACATTGTATGGTATTGGCACTGGACTAGCAACCAAGAGGTCGTGAGTTCAAAACACACAGTGATAGGTTGTAAAATTGAAGTCTTGTAAATTATGCATTGGCATTCAGAAAAATTACCATGAAATCTGCTGAATTTTGGTTGAAAAAGCCCAACTAGTTCACTGATGTACTTCAAGGAGAACCTGTCTAGCCTGGTTTATGTGGCTTCAATCCCACGTTGCTTGTTCAATTCTTCGAGTTGGGCAATAAAAACGGGCTGTCAATATTGCCCACATTCAATGAACACACAAATTAGAAAGCTTTAGACGACCATGACTTCAGCAAAAATATATTCAGCATTCTTATTGTTTGGACAGAGCGATGGGTCAGGAGATGTGTCCCCTAATTTTTCCACAATTATATGAAAAGCAAATGAGGTGATATACTTTGAAACATTTCACACAATTGCGTTATGCATTTAAAACACAGCAAAAAAAAAAAAACCATAATAAAACACGTGCCTATCAAATGTTTTCTCCCTGAATGAAGAATGTATGAAAGGATTGCTGAACAAGGACCAAACTTGAAAATCTTGGCCCGAGATTGATGTGCTCAAGGTTATGAGAAAGTCATGTTGGGAAGTAATAAAATCTGAGCTGTTCTTTCATTCAGGGACACTTAATGTCTCCATTAAGAGTGAACTGCCAAAATGGACAATCTATGATTTTCTTCCAAATAAACGTTTTAAATATAAGATTGTCTTTTCCTGAGGAAAACATGTGAGGTAAAGGTAAATTACAAGGAAAAGTAAGGAATTAACTAAAATATATAGCAGTGAAGATAAGTCAATGTATTGTTCTGGATGCTCATCAACTTCCAAGTTAGTTTTTTTATGATTAACATGCCTTTTTTTCCATCCGTTCATGGGATGTGGGTGTCGCTGGCTCAGCTCATGTTTATTGTCCATTCTTAATTGACCTTGTGAAGCTGATGGTGAGCTAACAAGAATTAAGAACAAAGAATTGTAGATTTTTCATGCAGTCAATTAAAATAACATCTAGTGAGAGCAGCATTAAGTTCTCCCGAACGGATTGCTGTGTCCTCCTGTCCATTGATATTGAACACAGAGGTGTTGGTCCCATTCAGTGCTAATTTATTTGCCATGTGCAGAACTGAAAACCTGTAACTCTTCTTCTGCACTCTAAGCTCTAAGTCTAAGGACCAGGAAATAGACCATGACCCCGATACATCAGGCCCTGGCCCTTATACCTGGTGCTGGATTCTCCAAAAATGGGCATATGTCCCCACGCCAAAAACAAAGAACAAATAAAAATACAGTAAGAAGTCTTACAACACCAGGTTAAAGTCTAACAGGTTTGTTTCGATATCACTAGCTTTCGGAGCGCTGCTCCTTCCTCAGGTGAATGAAGAGGTATGTCAGCACAGGAACAGCCCTTCGGCCCTCCAAGCCCGTGCCAACCATGCTGCCCGTCTAAACTAAAATCTTCTACACTTCCGGGGTCCGTATCCCTCTATTCCCATCCTATTCATGTATTTGTCAAGATGCCCCTTAAACGTCACTATCATCTCTGCTTCCACCACCTCCTCCGGCAGCGAGTTCCAGGCAGCCACTACCCTCTGTGTAAAAAACTTGCCTCGTACATCTCCTCTAAATGTTGCCCCTCGCATCTTAAACCTATGCCCTCTAGTAATTGACCCCTCAACCCTGAGAAAAGGTCTCTGACTATCCACCCTGTCTTTGCCCCTCATAATTTTGTAGACCTCTATCAGGTCGCCCCTCAACCTCCGTCGTTCCAGTGAGAACAAACCGAGTTTATTCAACCGCTCCTCATAGCTAATGCCCTCCATACCAGGCAACATCCTGGTAAATCTCTTCTGCACCCTCTCTAAAGCCTCCACATCCTTCTGGTAGTGTGACGACCAGAATTGAACACTCTACTCCAAGTGTGGAACTAAGGTGCTATACAGCTGCAACATGACTTGCCGCCAATTTGTATACTCAATGCCCCGGCCAATGAAAGCAAGCATGCCGTATGCCTTCTTGACTACCTTCTCCACCTGTGTTGCCCCTTTCTGTGACCTGTGGACCTGTACACCTAGATCTCTCTGACTGTCAATACTCGAGGGTTCTACCATTCACTGTATATTCCCTACCTGCATTAGACCTTCCAAAATGCATTACCTCACATTTGTCCGGATTAAACTCCATCTGCCATCTCTCCGCCCAAGTTTCCAAACAACCTAAATCCTGCTGTATCCTCTGGCAGTCCTCATCGCTATCCGCAATTCCACCAACATTTGTGTTGTCCGCAAACTTGCTAATCAGACCAGTTACATTTTCCTCCAAATCATTTATATATACTACGAACAGCAAAGGTCCCAGCACTGATCCCTGCGGAACACCACTAGACACAGCCCTCCAATCAGAAACGCACCCTTCCATTGCTATTCTCTGCCTTCTATGACCTAGCCAGTTCACTCCAGACTTTCCTGAAAAAAATAAAGAGCAATTCACTTACCTGCAGGAGGCTGGCAGGGACCCAGGGAGATTCACGCAGCTTTGGCTGCGGATACGGGTCCCCGCACTTCCGGTCCCGAGTCTGGGCATGCGTACGGCAGCGACCTCCAGCGGCCGCGCCGAACATGATGGTTGACTCAGCCGGCGGACCTGGACCAACAAACAAGGTCCCAACGATCTGCCCCGCGCCACTCCATCCGACCCGCCCGATCGCCGCCCCGGCCGCCCATAAGGCCCCCCCCCTCCCTCCAGTGCTTGATCTCCCTGCCCCCCCCCACCAGGATGGCCGTGGACTGAGTCCGCAGCTGCCGAATGAGAGTCCCGACCGGCCAGACGTGGTTAGAACCATGCCGTCAGGAATTCGGCCGGTCGGGACCGGAGTATTGTTGGGAGGGCCTCTGGCGATGGTCCCCCAGCCGCGCTGCTTAATTCGCGCGCGAGTGATTCTCCGGCGAGTGGAGCCGGGCCCCAAATGCAATTTTGGCGCGGAGCTGCGGAGAATCCAGCCCCTGGGATATCATGGATCTTGCACCTGTCCTTACAAGCTAGTTGTCAGAGGATGGGATCTGGGAGATCCTGTCATTGGAAATTCCCATGCCCCTGAGAAGGGTCTTGCATATCACCGGCGGAGACAGAGGCACACGTCTGCCTGGGACATGACACGGAGCCCTTGACCATTTACAACCTTTTTAATGTATTTTGTCCCCGTTATGAAAGTGCCATTTGATGGGGCATCAGAGCTTGGGTAGTGAAATAGGCCTGAATTATTTGGATGGCGGGCCCCCCCCTTCCTTTCTCCCGGAGAATTCCCCGCCAACTCCGAGTGCCTCGCAACTATTTCACACTCAACTGGGCAACTGTAGTGTAAAATCGTTGTGTGGTCAGGGCAGGTGGGAACCCTTCAATTTTACGCTCTCACCCCAACCCCCCACCCATTCATTTATTTGATGTGGACGTCGGTAGCTGAAACAGCATTTATTGCCCATCCTTAATTTCCCTTGAACTGAGTAGCTTGCTAGGCCATTTCATGAGGCATTTGATAACCAACCACATTGCTGTGGGGCTGGAGTTACATGTAGGCCAGACCAGGTGAGGATAGCAGATTTCCTTCCGTCAAGGATAAATACAGAAAAGTAATTCGTCAAACAAAATATGCAAAAATGGAGGTGAAGGCAGAAATTTTAAGCAGGTAAATCTGTACTGAAATGTTCTATTTGTTTCCCTTCATGTCTGACTTGGATTTAACCATCAGGGTGAAAGCTAGGTTCCGCCTTCTGGAGAATGTCATTACGCATAGATACTCACATTTTTAGCCTGAGAAAACAATCAAGAAGAAAATCCTGCACTATTAGCACTGTTAACTTTGTTAAATAGGGGAATAATTGCCAAATTACTAATTGCCAACTTGTATCATTCCAGCTGTGTATATTTGAGTGCTGATGAACATCGGTGTCGACAAGGTTCCTTTACATGTGAGAACATGTGGAAACCACAAATAAAAAGCAAAGTGCCAGATAGTTGAACAAAAACAAGCAAGGCTGGAAACACCTAGAAGATCAGTCAGCATCCATAGAGAGAACACATAAATCCAAATGTATATGTACATGTATTCGTGCCCAGACAATCATCTGTTTTCACTCATACCACAGGTGTTGAGTTAAGCATAGTTGTATTGACTTCCTCTTCGGGTTGCCAAAAGATTGTCTGAAGAATTAAAGGTTGATTTCCTGGGCACTGCCTCCAGCAACTCTGAAAACAAAAAGCTGAGGGACATTTTAAAATGTTTTTGGGCCAGATTCTCTGTTCCTGAGACTAAGGGCTGACGCCGGGGCAGGATTGGCGGAGTTCTGCAGCAGCAAAACTGGCGCCTCAACTGGACCGATTCACCGACCGTTAAGGGGCTAGCACTGGCACCAAGTGGAACACAATCGAATTCAATGAGAAGTGGTGCCAGATTCGCCAGATTCGGGATTGGCGCTCAGGAGGCTGACAAGCTGCAGTCGCATATACACACTTCACTCCCCACACACAGCATCCCAGCCAACAAGATGGTAGCAAGACGAGCGGAACCAAGATTTACAGATGTCAAACTGGAGACCTTACTGGATATCGTGGAGGAAAGGCCCTGTACCCTGGGGTGGGAAGGAGGCTGACAGCCTCTGCCATTCACCGGGCTTGGATGGAGGTGGCAGAGGTCGTCACCGCTGTGGGCAACACCGCGAGGACCGGCCAGCAGTGCAGCAAAAAAACTGGACAACCTCCTCAGAGTAGGCAGCCCTGTGCCCTTAGCACCAACCCCCCTACTAGACACCCGTCACCCGTCCCCACGCTGCACCATTAGCCAGCACCCATACTGGCCTCCTTGGCCAGGTGCCCTGGGCCACTGAGGCCACCAGCCACCCACCCCCTGAGTTGCATGCGTCGGACTGTCTAACTCTGTGCGTTTCTGTTTCCCCCCTCCTCCAGGAGAAGGCCGCACACAACTGCCGGGAGAGGGAGAAGACTGGAGTGGGAGCGCCAGACCTTCAGCCATTCACCACAGCAGAGCAGAGGGCCCTGGACGTGGGCGGAGGGCCCGAAGAAAGGGCAGTCGCTGGGGTGGAGGGCGGCATCGGGTGAGAGAGTGAGATCCTGCTGAGTTGCGGTTCCCCATGACACATGTGTCACCCCCACACCACCCCATCACCACCAGCCAGCCCCCGCTCCACCACCACCCTCCCTCCCTCCCCACACACACCCCTCCCATCACACTCCCCCACCATCCTCACTCCCCCCCCCACCCTCCCCCGGTCCGCGATGCAAGCTGAAATGAAATGAAAATGAAATTAAATGAAAATCGCTTATTGTCACAAGTAGACTTCAATGAAGTTACTGTGAAAAGCCCCTAGTCGCCACATTCTGGCGCCTGTTCGGGGAGGCTGGTACGGGAATTGAACCGTGCTGCTGGCCTGCTTGGTCTGCTTTCAAAACCAGCGATTTCGCCCAGTGTGCTAAACCAGCCCCTGCTTCTTGTCTTGTGTCTTTTGGGAGCTGCTGGTGATGAAGCAAGCCCTTCTGGCGTTCCCCCGGCACCAACCATAACCACATCCCCAGGTGGCGAACAGTGACGATGATGACACGGACATGGACGGGAACCATCGACCCACATCCCATGATACCCCAGAGATCGTGTCTGGAGTAGACACCGACTTCCCGTCACCATTGTCTCCAACACCCTCCAGCTTCCCAGAGACACTCATCTCGACTGGACACTTCAGTGAAAATGCTCCTGTGGCACTATCTGGTGCGCACCACACATGTGCTGCGGAACAGCAGTAGGAGGTAGGAACCCTCGAGGGGGCGGACGGTCGGAGGACGGGCCCATGACATGTGTGTCACCCCCCCCACCAGGCACAATCAGGTCCACTGGCTACAAGGTGGAGGTGGTATGGCAGAGGGTGGGGGCTGGGGATAGTGGGGTGAGAGCACCCACACAGCCAGTGTCACTCTGCAGAACCACAGGCCAAGGTGGGTGGTCAGTAAGGTGCTTAGCAAGATGGCAGACTTGCAGGCCGTGGCAATGGCGGTCTGTGCCTGGATACCCAGATCCCATTGGGAGTCATTCCTCGTTAGCAACCCCCCCTCCCCGACCAGTGTCAGGACCGGCAGCCCACGGTCGCACCTCTCCATGTCCTACCTCCCCTCTCTCCCTCATCAGCTTGTTTGCCATTTTTAAAAGCACAAGAGAAACTCAGCGTTGAGGATCACGGAGGTCCTGGAGAATACCGGGTCAGGCCTGCTAATGATATGCCAACGGCGTTTACTGTACATGCGGACTGGAACGCATTGATGCCGCCATCGAGGCACTGGAGCATTGCGATTTGGCGTGAACCCGGTGTAGGCCACAATTTCGCTGTCAAGACTGATTCTCCGCCCAATCGCCTTTCCCAATTTTGGCTTCGGCCGATGGAGAATCCTGCCCTTTATATTTCATTTACTTTCAACTCTTACTTATTATTCATAAAAATATTAGAGGTGGGGGAATAAGTCAAGAATCATCCATCCAGGTAGCAAAAGGCAGAATTATCCCAGCCCCCTGGAGGCAGGTTTGAAGGGGGACCTGGTAAAATATCGAGTGTCGTTCTTTGGAGTCAACTCACCAATGCGTTCTTTCCCTTTGAGCAACCTTGCCTGAGGCAGTGTCGGAACGACCACCCACCCAACAGCATTGGTTAGCCAATTGGGATCAATTCAGAACCCACTTTGAATCAAGGTGCAGGTACCACCAGGATTCTCCTGCTGTTGGACTGGACCTCAGCTAATTCAGGAGACAGCCTCCCAGTGCAGGCCAGAGGGTTAGGCTACATTATCTCACAACCCCATTATTTAGCTGCACAATTGCAAAGGATGGAGTCTGGAACGTTACCTTTCCTGTGAGGAGTTTTCTCTCCACACTGATGGCACTATGATCTGTGGGTATTTTCAAATCTTAGGTAGGTTTCTGAGGCCGCCTCCATTTTGTGGTGACTTTGCAGGTCTCCCACTTCTCGCAGCAGTGCCCACCTTTCCCGGGAGGCTGCCATCCGTCAAGTGTTGCAAATTCTAACATTTGGATGGTGAATACGGAGGCGACCTCTTAATTGTCTGCCTGCTGGAAGTTCCCATGTCAGCACACATGTAATTAATGCGGGATCGGGAGCCAAAGTGGTCCCTAAGCCTAAAAGAGTTCTAAGTGCAGAAGGTGTCTCAGAAAGCATCCATTGGGCACAAGCAGATAGATAATCAGGAGCATGGTGGCAGAGAAGTCGGAGTCAGATGTGTGTTGTTCTCAGCTTTGCTTTGCCTGGATGGTTTGGATGCGTAGTGTTGAACAAAGAACGACAAGCTTTGTTAATGAACATAACTAATTTATTAACACTACTAAATAAGATTTGTGCGTATTCCTAAAGTAAAAGGTTACTGAATTAAACTATGCTATCTCTAACTTCAGGACTCCCAAATACACAACTGATTTCTCTTATGCCTAACTATTTTCCACCCAGAATCCCAGAAGTTCCATGATATACATATGACTGTTCTGTGGTTCCCTGTATTGCTAAAAAGCATTATCATTAACTTGTTAACTCTTTATATCCCAGTCAATATACACATCATGACATTACCCCTTTTTTTTGACGATTTTTGGAGATTGCTACAAACATATGTGTAGTAAGAGTATTCTATGTTCTTTACATGTAATTCATTATTGATATTGTTCAGTAGTTAATAATTTTTGTAACTTTTTACAGTCGACAAATTGAGTCTGTACTCAATCTTCACAACATAACCAACAATTCATCAGTTCAATCGATCAAGTGTTCGACTGGTTGAACCACCTTTGTTACCTGACATGGTCTTTTTTCTGTGCTTGTGGCTTTCTTGTCTACTTTGCCCTACAAACTGTTTTGCTTTCTGCTTTTTTAGCAAGGACCAACTCTCCTAGACTGTTGGAATGACGCTTTTTCTTTCTAAACAATGTCCTTGTCTTCCTGGCATTTGTGCCATCATGCGTGAACTTGGTATGATTTACACACGCATTTGTCCGTGTTATCACGAATGATAGATGTTTTTCACACACTGTCCCTTGCTTGGTTGCAATCTGGATTGCTTTTTATACTGTATAGTTTGTCCAGTGTGACTGCAAGTCCTAACATATTGTTTCCATTAAATTGCAATGCGTTGGTTAGTTGTCCCTTGGTTTCAAAGTCATACCTTTGTGTAAATTCTGTTGTTCTGTAGTTACTCTTTGTGTTCTCAAGATCAGTTCCTTTTGGCTTATCTGATTCATTTTCAAACTTTTTACTATCAGTGTCCTTTGGATTATCTGATGGACCTTTGAACTTATTGAAATCAGTTCCCTTTGGATTATCTGACATATCTTTCAGCTCTTTGTGCTTCTTATCTGGAGTCAGCTTCTCCAAGATGTAATTTTCTTGTCGGCTGTTCACAATTGATGAGCTCTCAATTGATCTGTTTACTGTTGCACTCTCATTGTCAGCTTCTGTACAGTCCAGCTGAGATCTGTCAGTCTCACCGTTGACCTGCACAGCTTGTATGCTACTTGGGATCACTTCGGCACTAGTCGCAAATAAACTAGGTAGACCTTCATAGTCTTCTTCTTCTGGCTCATCATCTGTTTCCTTACTGTCCTCATCGGATGATTGCAGCATCATATCTCGTGGCCAGTTACATTGATCTTCAGGCTGTCTGGAACGTACAGTCGTTTAATGAGGTTCAGGGCTTCACACGCATCCGCTCCCAATATGGATTCTCATTTTGTGTCCACAGTGGCGAATTGCATGATGTGATTTTGATTGTGCACCCATGCTTCTAGGTCACATAGCCCTAGCGTTTCAATCGCATTCCCCACTGTAGGCGATCAGCCGTTTCTGTCAATCAAAAACTGTGGGTCGAACTCTCAGGCAGTTCAAATCGGAGAGGCTGGGGAAATTGGCACTGGTTCCCGTGATGAGCTTGCATTTGATTAATGTGGCATTCAGCATCACTGGAATTGTCCATTCGTCTAGGTTTGGGACAATTGTGATTGGGTTTATTTTTTCAGCTTCTGAAACTTCCTGTGAACCTTTGTCTATACTTTCAATTATATCCAGAAAGAATATATCTTCCAAATCCAATTCACCTTCTATGATGTTGAGTTTTTAATTTTAGATTTGTTATAATTTTCTTCTTGTTCCATGCTAGTTTGATGCTGCAAACGTCTTGTTCAGCTGTTGGTTGAAATTTAATCCCTGTCCTGCAATGCGAGGCAAAATGATTTAACTTGTCACACTTTAAACACATTCTTCCGAAGGCTGGGCATTCTTTTTTTAAGTGGGCATGGCCACACTGCGTGCAAGTCATCACGCTCGTGACATCATGCGCAAACTTGTCATGCACATGCACAGAACGGTTAGCTTCCTGATCGCATTGTTTTTCCAAGTGCGCATGCGCAAACTGGTCTCCGTCTGGAACGTGCTGTCTTTTCAAGCGTGCCTGCTCAAAACGGTCTTCTTCTGTAGCGCGCAGAATTTTTAGCTGCGCCACATCTTCAATGGCGTTAACCACGTTGTGCATTCTCGCGCCACTTTCCCGAGATTGTGCGGAGCATCTATTTTTAGTTACTTTGCTCGTATGTCATTTTAATAGAATCTTATAGCATTACTTTTTGTTGCCTTTGCAATCGTTCATGCAGCTTTTCATTTTTTTAAAGTTTCCAATGCCTATCAAATTTTTCAATTACCATATTAAACTTGTTTTTAATCAACTTCATTCTCAGAGTGGAATGAGGGCAGCACGGTAGCACAGTGGTTAGCACAATTGCTTCACAGCTCCAGGGTCCCAGGTTCGATTCCAGCTTGGGTCACTGTCTGCGGAGTCTGCACATCCTCCCTGTGTGTGCGTGGGTTTCCTCCGGGTGCTCCGGTTTCCTCCCACAGTCCAAAGATGTGCAGGTTAGGTGGATTGGCCATGATAAATTGCCCTTAGCGTCCAAAATTGCCCTTAGTGTTGGGTGGGGTTACTGGGTTATGGGGATCGGGTGGAGGTGTGGACCTTGGGTGGGGTGCTCTTTCCAAATGCCGGTGCAGTCTCGATGGGCCGAATGGCCTCCTTCTACACTGTAAATTCTATGATAAATACAATTCTACAGCCAATGGTCCAGCCAAATTTAGTAACAACGCAATCTTGCACTTCTCGCTGACTGCTTCAAGGTTTAAGGCTGAAAGGTACTGTTCAAACTCTTGTTTGAAAATTTTCTAGTTCAAATATATTTTACCTGATGTCCTGAATGACTTTGGAGTCTGCAGACCCTCCAAGAAGCATCGACTGGGTATTTCTTTTTCGACGTTGCTGGTTGTTGCGATCCGAGTCTAGTTGAGATTTTTCATTTCTAAGTTTTATTTTGAACGGAGATTTTTTTTCTGTCTCCCTAAAACTCATTATTCTACTTAAGGAACCAGGCCTGGTACCATGTGTTGTTCTCTGCTTTGCTTTACCTGGATGGATTGGATGCGTAGTGTTGAACAAAAAACAACAAGCTTTGTTAATGAACAAAACTAATTTATTAACACTACTAAATAAGATTCTTACATATTCCTAAAGTATAAGGTTACCGAATTAAACTATGCTATCTCTAACTACAGAACTCTCAAATAAACAACTGCTCTCTCTTATGCCGAACCAACTAGAGTTGGCAGCCCTATTTCCTCTTCCCAGACTTGTGGTCTTCCTGTAAACAAAGGAAATAGCACATATCGTTAATACTGTTTCTCCCCACCAAGGCCACACTAAAAGGGATTTCGTGCTGGCGAGCTTCAGGTTGGGGCGCCATTTTGTCCGGCAGCCCTGATTTGCATCTCCACCCCTCACTTTTCAGGCCCCTACCCACTTTATTGACCCCCCCCTTCACCCCTCTCTACTTGGCAAGCCCCTCCCCTCCCAGGCCTGACCCCTGGCATTGCCAACCTGGCACCTGAGCACCCTGGCTGCCAGTCTGGCAGCCGGATAATGCCCCAGCACCTTGGCAGTGCTGTCTAGACACTCTGGCAGTGCCAAGATGCCCAGGCACCGGGGGAGTACCAGGGTGCCATCCTGCCCAGCCTCCGACCACATGATCAGTCTCCAAAGGCCTGGGAGACCCCCCCCGGGGTGTTACACCCGGTCCACGTTTGTGTGAACCAGTACTAAACGGCACCCAGGTGAGGTCTCCCAGGTGCGGCTGGTGAGTCTCGGGCACCAGGTGAATCCGGCATACGCGTATATAAATGATCTGTTTAGGGCTCCCGTGTGATTCATCCATTGTGCCTGGATCCATGCCGGGTGCAACTGAATTGCACCCAAAGAGATATTCAGACTAAAATACTAAGGATTTGGGAAGTGCTCAAGTTTATTTTAAGTCACTCATGGGATGTGAGCATCACTGACGTGGTCAGCATTTGTTGACTACCCTAATTGTCCTTGAGAAGGTGCTGGTGATTTGCCTCCTTGAACTGTTGCAATCCATTTGGTGGAGGTACACCCACAGTGCTGTTAGGAAGGGTGTTCCAGGATTTTGATCCAGCGGTTGTGGAACAGCGATTAATTCTTTTTTAAAAAAAATATTTTAATTCTCCTCCTTTTTCACAATTTCTCCCACATTTGCACCCACCAACAATAAACAATAAGCACTAACAAATCTAATGTCAATCCCCATATCAACAACAACAATCCCATCCTCCCACCGACCTCCAAATAACTGTCCGCATGTTAACATAAACAAATAACAAAAAGGAATCAGGAATCACCCACAGTCACCATTAACACATACAGTCCCCCTCCCCTCAACCCGCCCAACACCCCCCCACACTAATGTTTGATGTAATCCAAATCTTGAAAGTGCATAATGAATAACTCCCATGAATTGTAGAACCCCTCCATCCTTCCCCTCAGTTCAAACTTAACCTTCTCAAGAGTCAAGAATTCCAACAGGTCCCCCCGCCACGCCAGGGCACAGGGTGGAGAGGTTGCTCCCCATCCCAATAGGATCCGCCTTTGGGCGATCAACGCGGCGAAGGCTACAACATCTGCCTCCGCACCCGTTTCCAACCCCGGCTGGTCCGACACCCCGAATATGGCCTCCCGAGGGCCCGGGTCCAGTTTCACGTGCACCACTTTAGAGATTACCCTAAAAACCTCCTTCCAGAAATCCTCTAGCTTTGGACAGGACCAAAACATATGAATGTGATTTGCGGACCCCCCCCACAACGTGCACACACATCTACTACCCCTTCAAAGAGCCGGCTCATCCTCGCCCTCGTGAGGTGCGCTCTATATATCACCTTCAGCTGTATCAGCCCCAACCTCACGCACGAGGTGGGGGCATTCACTCTCCTGAGCACCTCATACCAGAACCCCTCCTCCATATCCTCTCCCAACTCTTCCACACATTTTGCTTTAATCCCTTCCAGTGGTGCCTTCTCCTCTTCCAAAATAGCTCTGTAAACCGCTGACACTACCCCCTTCTCCAGCCCCCCTGTCATCAGCACCTCCTCCAGAAATGTGGAGGCCAGCTCCACCGGGAAGCTCTGTGTCTCCTTCCTGGCAAAATCTCGAACCTGCATGTATCTAAACATTTCCCCCTGCTCCAGCCCATACTTCGCTCCTAGCTCCTTCAATCCTGCAAAACGAACCCAAAGAAACAAATGTTTTAGTGTCTTAATCCCTTTCTCCTCACATTTCCGAAAATTTTCGTCCCACTTCCCTGGCTCAAATCTGTGGTTCCCCCGAATCGTCATTTCCCTTGACCCTGCCCCCAACCCGAAGTGTTGGTGAAACTGCCTCCAAATTCTCAATGAAGCTATTATTACCGGACTCCCTGAGTACTTCCCCGGGGCAATGAGGAGCGGCGCTGTTGCTAGTGCTTTCAATCCCGGCCCCCTGCACAAACTCTCCTCCATTCTGACCCATTAGGAATCAACCCCTCTGACCCAGCTCCGCACCTTCTCCACATTTGCCACCCAGTAGTAATACATCAGGTTCGGAAGTCCCAAAACCCCTGCCTGCCTTCCCCTCTGTAGCAGCACCTTTCTAACTCTGGCCACCTTCCCTCCCGATATGAACAAGGCAATCCTTCCCTCAATCTCTCTAAAAAATGCCTTTGGCAGGAAAATCGGCCGGCATTGGAAAATAAACAGAAATCGCGGCAACACATTCATTTTAACCGCCTATACCCGACCCACCAGTAACAGAGGGAGACCATCCCACCTTGCCAGATCAGCTTTCACTCTCCCCACCAAACTAGAAATGTTGTACCTATGGTGCACCCCCAGATATCAAAAGTGAGTCCCTGTCCTACGGAATGGCAGCCCCCCCCCCCACCCCTGCTCCCGGCCGAGATACCACAAAATATTCACTCTTGTATAGATGTAATTTGTACCCCGCGAAAGACCCAAACACCCGAAGCAGCTCCAGTATTCCCCCTATTGACACACTCGGTCCCGACACGTATAACAACAAATCATCGGCATATAAGGACACCCTAGGCTCTATCACTCCCCGCACTATCCCTTTCCATAACCCAAACTTCTTAACGTGATGGCCAATGGCTCAACATGAACAGCAGGGGGGACATAGGACATCCCTGCCTAGTCCTACGGTGGAGAGAAAAGGACCTCGAGCTGATGATATTTGTACGGACACTCGCCCTCGTCTCCTTATATAGTAGCTTTACCCAGTCCACAAATCTTGGTCCAATCCCAAACTGCTCCAGAACTGCCATCAAGTACCCCCATTCTACCCGGTCAAACGCCTTCTCAGCGTCCAATGCCACAACCACCTCTGTTTCCTTCCCCTCCGCCGGTGCCATAACCACGTTCAATACCCTTCTAACTTTAGAAAAGAGCTTCCTCCCTCTCACGAACCCCGTCTGACCTTCACCTCCACCTTCGGGAGGCACTCCTCTGTTGTGTTGTTCACCCTGGGGTAACACGGATTGCACACGATGCAATGAACTGATCAAGTATACACCAAACTAAGGCATTGGTTCAAGATAAGATTTATTAAACCGTTAACAGTACTCCTACTTGAGTTCGACTCTCTTGCTAATCTAACTATAGTAACTCAACTAACTAACCAGTCTGTTCTAATCCATGCGGTGAGTGTGATGCTTCCCTGATCTGCTCCTGTCTCTCTGAGTGTCGCCTATGGAAAGAGAAAGAGCATGTGTGCTGTGTCCTTTTATATGGGTAGCCCCCTTGTGGTAGTGTCACCTCTGTGTGTGTCTTGACTGCCCATTAGTCGTGTCCTAGCTTACTGTCCTATTGGTTGAATGTCTGTGTGTCATGGTGTCTCTGGTGCTCCCTCTAGTGTTTATCTAGTCTAAGTGTATTTACATTAATCCCTTGTGTATTTACAGTGTCCTAGTGTATCTACATTAACCCCTTGTGTATTTACAGTGATGTATATCACCACATCCTCCGGCCTACCCGCCAGTACCTTCGCCAATACTTTTGCGTCCACGTTTAAAAGTGATATGGGCCTATACGACCCACACTCCGTCGGGTCCTTATCTTTTTAAAGCAACAGGGAAACCGATGCCTGCCCCAAAGTTTGTGGTAACACCCCCTTCCCTATCGCCTCCTCAAACATCCCCACCATCAGGGGTGCCAGCTTATCCTTGAATTTTTTATAATATTCCACCGGAAACCCATCCGGCCCTGCCCCTTCCCCGACTACATCCTCCCAATCGCAACTTTTATCTCTTGCCGAGGGCGAGTGTCCACACAAATTTATCTCCTGCTCCACTATCGCTCTTTCTAATGTAGCGCTTTCCCCCTCCTCTGACCTCGGGTACTCCAGCCCATCTAGAAATTCCTGCATCTCCCAGTCTCCCCTAGGTGGCTACGACCTGTACAGCCTCTCATAGAATTCCTCAAAGACCTTGTTAATCAGATCCGGAGCCACCACCAACTTCCCTGCCCTGTCCCGCCTCTCTCCGAAGCTGACCCGCTAACATACATTGTGGCATTCATTGTCCTGCCTTCTCTCCATGCTTGTAAATTGCACCCCTTCAGTTGCTCGCTTCAGTTGCCGCACCATCTTCCTGGTAGATAGTCGGTCGAAGCTCGCCTGTAGTTCCTTCCTCTTTTCCAACTTCGCTGGGTCCCCATCTTCTGCATAACTGCTATCTGCCTCCAGCATCTCATCTATTACCCTCTGCCGCTCCAACCTCTCCACCCTGGCTTTAAACAAGATCACCTCACTCCTCACCACCGCCTTTAGAACCGCCCAGACAACTGCCTTTGACACCTCACCTGTACAGTTGAAACCTACATATTCCCCAATTACTTTTTTCAATTTTGTCACAGAACTCTCGGTCCCCCAACAGTCCCACATCTAATTTCCACCTCGGCCTCTGTAATACCCCCTTCTCCAGTACTATATCTACCCAATGCGGAGCATGATCTGACACGCAATTGCTGAGTACACCGACCCCTTAACCTCAGCCAGCAAAGCCTTCCCCACCACAAAAAAGTCGATCCGCGGGTATACCTTACAGACTGCTGAGAAAAATGAGTACTCCCGTTCCCTCGGGTGCAGAAACCTCCAAGAGTCCACCCTTCCCATTTCCACCATTAGCCCAGCCAATGCCTTCGCCCCCCCCTGATGGGACCAGCGAGCGCGACCGTGACCTGTTCTGCACCAAGTTCCATCCCCCCCCCCCATTATCAGTTTGTGTGTGTCCAAGTCGGGGATGGCCCCAAATGTGACTTTCTTCGCGAATCCCACCTCGTCCCAATTGGGGCCATATACACTTACCAGCGGCACTAATCTCTCCTCCAGCGCCCTTGTCCCAATCACATATCTACCCCCCTGATCTGCCACCACTTTCTCCATCTGGAACCGTACTCTTTTGCTGACCATTACCGCTACCCCTCGAGCCCTTCCGTCAAATCCAGAGTGAAACACCTGACTAACCCAGCACTTTTTAAGTCTCCCTTGGTCCTTCACCCTCAAGTGAGTCTCCTGCAGCATTGGTACATCGGCTTTCAAACTTTTAAGATGCACAAGCGCCCTTAACCTCTTGACTGGACCTCCTAACCCCCCCACATTCCACATAACTATCCTACCTCGGGGTCTCTCATCACCCCCACCCTTCTTATCCACCATCATCATACCACCGGGCCCTGCCCCATGAGCGTGGCACGCCCCAATCCATTATTTACATCAAACCCCTCCCCCCCTCCCAGAATCCCCCCCTGCACTTCCTCTTGATAAAACGTCTCCCAGTATCGATCCATTCCTTCCCCCCCGCTTGTTCGCCTCGTAGGCCCATCGAAACCTGCTAACCAATGTCCGCAGCCCTCCTCTCACCTCACCTCCGTTCACTAGCCAACTTTAGTTAGCTAGTGCGGGTGCCCCCGCCCCTCCAAGGCATACCGTCTCCTCCCACCCAGTCCCAGAAGAAGAAAAAACACCCCAAAAAAACCAACAATACAACCCATACAATTCACTAAAATAACATATAACCGTCGCAACAAAGAATGCCAATCAACGCAAACAAGAAATTAAACTCTATAACAAAGTGAAGTGAAGTAAATTACAATACACATCAATGAAAAGAAAGTTACAACATTTATACACTTTCCAGCTCCCCAATCACAGTCCACAATCTCTCTTCCAGCTCCACTCCTCACATCTGTCCCAAGCCTTCTGAGGTACCCTCAATAATGATGCTTAGAGATTAAACTGTAAAGAAGGCTTTATTAGGCTAATAACTATGCTACAGATTTGGACGAGAGCTGACTGCTATACAGACCATGAGGCAGGCCTTTATGTATGGCTACCAGATGGGCGGAGCCAGAGGCGGAGTCCCCAGGGTTCCAAGCCTGGTCTTAAAGGGGACATCACCTTACATGATGATAAGGCAGTAACCGTTCATCACATTCACCCCCTGTTTAAAAAGGAGTCCGGCGGGGGTGAAGTGCCATCATAGGTCCATCCGTCTCGGCGGCCGAATCGTCCTCCTCGATCTCCTCAGTTCAGGTGGTGGTGCGGCGGGCACGGACGTCCCGGTTGAGGGCACATCCGGGAGCACAGCGGTCGGAGCTTCAGTCCGGGTCGGGGCAGAGGAACTAGGCAAGGCCGGGGGTAGCGGAGCCGGCGCCGGCAGGGTGTGTAAAGGGTGCAAGGGTGCAAGGGTGGGCGCACGGTAGGAGCTCACCAACGGGTGGTAGGGCCGGAAGGGGGTGTGTTGTAGGGGGCGACGGGTCCTGCAGGGGAGTGGCGCGGGAAGGGGCGTCTGTGGTGGAGGATCCAGCGGGCGCCAGATCTCAAAGGGAAACCGTATCTTGCCTGCCGTCGGAGTACTCCACGTAGGCGTAACTGGGGTTGGCGTGGAGCAGTCGGACCTTTTCAACTAGGGGGTCCGTTTTATGGCTCCTCGCGTGCCTCCGGAGAAGAACAGGTCCCGGAGCCGTCAGCCAAGGTGGAAGCGAGACCCCGGAGGTAGACTTCCTGGGGAAGAGGAACAATCGCTCATGTGGGGTCTCATTTGTGGCCATGCAGAGGAGTGACCTAATGGAGTGTAGGGCATCGGGTAGGACCTCCTGCCAGCGGGTGGTTGGGACATTTCTCGACCGCAGGGCCAGAAGGACAGCCTTCCACACGGTCGCGTTCTCCCTCTCCACCTGCCCGTTTCCCCGTGGGTTATAGCTGGTCGTTCTGCTCGAGGCGATGCCTTTGCTGAGCAGATACTGACGCAGTTCATCGCTCATGAACGATGTACCCCGGTCGCTGTAGATACAAGCAGGGAAACCGAACAGGGTGAAGATGCTGTGCAGTGCCTTAATCACCGTGGCTGAGGTCATGTCGATGCAGGGAATGGCGAATGGGAAACGGGAGAACTCATCGATTACGGTGAGGAAATAGGCATAATGGTTGGTGGACGGGAGGGGCCCCTTGAAGTCCACGCTCAGTCGCTCAAAGGGGCCCGAGGCCTTCACGAGCCGAACCTTGTCTGGCCGATAGAAGTGCGGTTTGCACTCCGCACAGACCTGGCAGGCCCTGACCATGGCCTTGACCTCCTTGGTTGAGTAAGGTAGGTTGCGGGACTTGATGAAACGGACGAGCCGGGTAACCCCCGGGTGGCAGAGGTCATTGTGGATGGCTTGCAGGCGGTTCTCCTGCGCGTTGGCGCATGTGCCGTGGGACAGGGCATCTGGGGGCTCGTTGAGCTCCCCTGGACGATACTTGATATCGTACGAGTAGGTGGAGAGTTCGATCCTCCACCTCAAAATTTTATTGTTTTTTATTTTGCCCCGTTGCGTGTTATCGAACATATAGGCGACCGACCGTTGGTCGGTGACGAGGGTAAACCTCCTACCAGCGAGGTAGTGTCTCCAGCACCGCACAGCCTCCACAATGGCTTGTGCCTCCTTTTCGACTGCAGAGTGTCGAATCTCGGAGGCGGTGAGGGTTCGGGAGAAGAACGCTACTGGTCTGCCTCCTTGATTGAGGGTAGCAGCCAGGGCGATGTCTGATGCATCGCTCTCTACCTGGAAAGGGATGGTTTCGTCCACCGCGTGCATGGCGGCCTTGATGATGTCGGCCTTGATGCGGTTGAAGGCCGATTGAGCCTCAGCCGAGAGGGGAAAAGTGGTGGTCTTTAGGAGTGGGCGGGCTTTGTCCGCATACTTGGGGACCCACTGGGCGTAATAGGAGAAAAGCCCCAAGCACCGTTTGAGGGCCTTGAGGCTGCGGGGGAGAGGGAGTTCCTTAAGGGGGCGCATGCGGTCGGGGTCGGGACCTAGGACCCCGTCTTCCACGACATAGCCGAGGATGGCCAGCCGGGTGGTGTGGAAAACGCATTTAGCCTCGTTATAGGTCAGGTTAAGGGCTCGGGCGGTCTGGAGGAACTTTTTGAGGTTAGTGTCATGGTCCTGCTGATCATGGCCGCAGATGGTGACATTGTCCAAGTACGGGTATGTAGCCCGCAAACCGTACTGGTCCACCATTTGGTCCATCGCCCTTTGAAAGACGGAGACCCCATTTGTGACACCAAAGGGGACCCTGAGGAAGTGGAAGAGCCGGCCGGCTGCTTCGAAGGCAGTATAGAGGCGGTCTTTTGGTCGGATGGGGAGCTGGTGGTAGGCAGATTTGAGGTCGACCGTGGAAAAGACTCGGTATTGGGCGATCCGATTTACCATTTCCGCGGTGCGAGGAAGGTGCATCAAGCTGCGTGAATCGGTTTATGGTCTGGCTATAATCCACGACCATCCGTTTCTTCTCCCCGGACCGGACTACCACCACTTGCGCTCTCCAAGGGCTGTTGCTAGCCTCGATGACCCCCTCTCCCAGTAAACGCTGGACCTCTGACTTGATAAAAGCCATATCTTGGGCACTGTAGCGCCGGCTCCTGGTGGCGACGGGCTTACAGTCGGGAGTGAGGTTAGCGAATAGCGAGGGGGGTGCGACTTTCAGTGTCGCAAGGCAGCACACCGTGAGGGGGGGTAAGGGTCCGCCGAACTTCAGTGTCAGGCTTCGGTGGCTGCACTGGAAATCCAGTCCGAGCAGCAGGGGGGCACAGAGGTGAGGGAGGATATAAAATTTGAAACGGGTGTATTTGGCACCCTGGTTCGAGAGATCCGCAATACAGTACCCCGTGAGTTGTACCGAGTGGGACCCAGATGCGAGGGCTATGGTTTGGGATGTGGGATGGGTGCGTAGGGAGCAGTGCCTTACCGTTTCAGGGTGGATAAAGCTCTCCGTGCTCCCGGAGTCGAAGAGGCATGCAGTGTCGTGCCCGTTGACCTGGACCTGCATCATGGAGTTCTGCAGGTGTTTTGGCCGAGTTTGATCGAGGGTGATCGCACCCAGTCGCGGGTAGTCGGAGTCGTAAAATGGCCGCTGCCGTTGGTCGCACGTGTCGGGTCGAGAAGATGGCCGCTGACCAGATGGCCGCTCCCATGATTCAAACGAGGCTGATGACGCGTCAGAAGAGGACGTGTCGGGTCGGTGCGCAGCAGCATTGCGAGGCCCGCGGGCCTGAGAGCCTGATTTTCGGGCCGGCTGTTCTTTGTTTTTCTGGCCCCTGGGTCTGGCCAGGCAGACCCTCGCAAAGTGCCCTTTCTTCCCGCAGTCGCTGCAGATTGCGGAGCGGGCTGGGCAGCGTGGGCGTGGGTGCTGGCCCTGCCCGCAGAAGTAGCAAGGTGTGCCCCCATGGTGAGCGGGTCGCCGCGTGGTGCAGGCCTGTACTACGGGCGAGTCTGAGGAAGTCCGGGGGGGGCTGGCAGAGTCCGCGGGGTACGTACCCAAGTTATGTCGGGCCACCTCCAGCGAGGAGGCGAGCGTTAGCGTCTCCTGGAGGTCTTTTGCCCCGTTTTCGAGCAGTCGCTGCCGGATGTAGGTCGAGCGGATGCCGGACACGAAAGAATCTCTGATGTGCAGGTTCATATGGACTTCCCCTGTCACATCCTGATGGTCACAGTCCCTGGCCAGCGCGGTGGGTTTCTCAACAAACTCGTCGAGCGATTCCCCCGAGCGCTGCCAGCAGGTAGAGAGCAGATGCCGGGCGTGTACCTCATTGACGGGTTTGACAAACCGCTTGCGGAGCAACTCAATCGCTTCCTCATAACTCGGCGCCTTTTCGAGCGTGGCGGAGATTCTGTGACTCACCCGGGCGTGGAGTAGACGCAGCTTGCGTGGCCCCAGGATGGGAGGCTCTGCGGAGTCCAGGTAGGCCTCGAAGCACCGCAGCCAGTATTTAAAAATTTCCTTTGCCTCCGGCGTTCGTGCTTCCAGATTGAGCTTCTCTGGTTTTAGGCCTGCGTCCATCCTGAATCTAGTTTAGCCTAATAAATTGAGGTACCCTCAATAATGATGCTTAGAGATTAAACTGTAAAGAAGGCTTTATTAGGCTAATAACTATGCTACAGATTTGGACGAGAGCTGACTGCTATACAGACCATGAGGCAGGCCTTTATGTATGGCTCCCAGATGGGCGGAGCCAGAGGCGGAGTCCCCAGGGTTCCAAGCCTGGTCTTAAAGGGGACATCACCTTACATGATGATAAGGCAGTAACCGTTCATCACACCTTCTGCCTTCACAAACACCTCAGCCGCCTCCACTGTTTCGAAATAAAAATCTTTGGCATTATACATCACCCTCAGCTTCGCCGGGAATAACGTACCAAATCGTACCCCCTTGTACAGTGCCGCCTTCACTCGGCCGAACGCCGCTCGTCTCTTTGCCAACTCCACCGTAAAGTCCTGGTAAATCTGAACTCTAGCACCATCCCACTGCACCTCGCGCTTCTGCTTTGCCCAGCTTAACACCTCCTCCTTCATGTGGTATTTATGGAAGCAAATAATGACTGCTCTTGGTGGTTCATTTGCTTTGGACTACGGCCTTACGAGCTCGGTCCAGCTCATACCGGGAGGGGTTCTCACCCTCCCCTCAACTCCGCCAGCAACAGTGATATAATTCTAAGTCACAATGGTGTGTGGCGAGGGGAACTTGCTGGTGGATGTATCTGCTACCCACGTCCTGGTAGAGATTGAGGGTCTTGTCGAAGAGGTCTTGGTGAGTTGATGCAGTGCTCAGTGTAGAAATGGTGTGCATTGCCATTGTGCATCAGTGGCACAAGAAATGCATATCTAAGGTAGTGGATGGGCTGCTTTCTTGCTCCTGGGCTCTGTAAATATAATCATATATATTCATTTACAAACACGGGAAGAAGTTAATACAGATATGCTCACAAAAGCAGCTGCGCTAAGTGGGATAACAGTTGGTTCTCTGACATTCACACACACACACACATTTTAGAGAATATTAGTGAGTTTGTTGTGACACACAGGATAGGGTGTTGATCATTGATAAGGAAGGTGCTTAATGAATGGATAAGGAATGGCTACTACACTGAAGGGATACACCTTGACCCGACCCTGCTGAGTCACTTTATGGTTCCAACCTCATTGGGGACATGATAATGGGGAATTTATTTCACAAGGATGACTGAGGAGCAAGTCACAAAAAAAAAGCACGTTTCATAAGACGATGCAAACCTGTCTGGATGGAAGTGCAGTTTCTACTTTCTAGTGGAAAGCTGTGGAACAGGCTCCTTTTCTCCTGAGAAATATATAGCATCAATAGCAATCTGCAGAGGAAAAAACTTCAGGCACGTAAGTGACAAATAGTGCATCAAATGATGTTGTGCAGGTTACAATCCAAAGTGCAATCACAATCAGTTTGGAAACATATTGGAGACTGTCATCAGTGAGGGACCTGAAGCAGACTCGATGGGTCGAATGGCCTCCTTTTATACTGTAAATTCTATGATTCTATGAGGACAGGAGAGCAATGGGCAGTCAGCTCTCCTGTTGTGACTTCCATACAAGCAACGGGTGCCTGCCCCTCATGTCAACAAACATCTTGCCAACATTTGTCTTTGGCAAATGTCAGAATGAATGCCACAATGTATGTAGATTTCCCCATCCAATTAAGACCGGCCCTTTCAGTACAAGGTAAAAATGCGAGCCTGTGGCTAAAGGTGGAACAAACTAGGCTACAAGCTTTTCAGGAGTTTTCATGAAAGCTTCCAAACTTGCAAATTTCAATACTTTAGAAGTAGTGCAGTGGATAGGATGCCTGCAAAGCACCAGACATTTGGATTTGGATTTGGATTTGTTTATTGTCACGTGTACCAAGGTACAGTGAAAAGTATTTTTCTGCGAGCAGCTCAACAGATCATTAAATACATGAAAGGAAAAGGGAATAAAAGAAAATACATAATAGGGCAACACAACGTATACAATGTAACTACATAAGCACCGGCATCGGATGAAGCACACAGCGGTGTAGTGTTAATGAGGTCAGTCTATAAGGGGGTCATTTAGGAGTCTGGTGACAGTGGGGACGAAGCTGTTTTTGAATCTGTTTGTGCGTGTTCTCAGACTTCTGTACCTCCTGCCGATGGAAGAAGTTGGAAGAGTGAGTAAGCCGCGTGGGAGGGGTCTTTGATTATGCTGCCCGCTTTCTCCAGGCAGCGGGAGATGTAGATGGAGTCAATGGGTGGGAGGCGGGTTTGTGTGATGGACTGGGCGGTGTTCATGACTCAATGACCAGCTCTTTAGTTTTGCTGGCATTGAGGGATTGATTGTTGTCACTGCACCACTCCACTAGGTTCTCTATCTCCCTCCTGTATTCTGACTCATCGTTATTCGAGATCCGGCCCACTATGGTCGCGTCGTCAGCAAACTTGTAGATGGAGTTGGAACCAAATTTTGCCACGCAGTCGTGTGTGTACAGGGAGTAGAGTAGGGGGCTAAGTACGCAGCCTTGCGGGGCCCCGGTATTGAGTACTATTGTGGAGGAGGTGTTGTTGTTCTTTATTCTTACTGATTGTGGTCTGTGGGTTAGAAAGTCGAGGATCCAGTTGCAGAGTGAGGAGCCAAGTCCTAGGTTTTGGAGCTTTGATATGAGCTTGGCTGGGATTATGGTGTTGAAGGCGGAGCTGTAGTCAATAAATAGGAGTCTGATGTAGGAGTCCTTGTTGTCGAGATGCTCTAGGGATGAGTGTAGGGCCAGGGAGATGGCATCTGCTGTGGACCGGTTGCAGCGGTATGCGAATTGCAGTGGATCAAGGAATTCTGAGAGTATGGAGGTGATGCGCTTCATGACCAACCTCTGGAAGCACTTCATTACGACTGAAATCAGGGCCACCGGACGGTAGTCATTGAGGCACGTTGTGGGTTTTTCCTTGGCACCGATATGATGGTGGTCTTCTTGAAGCAGGTGGGGACCTCGGAGCGGAGTAGGGACAGGTTAAAGATGTCCGCGAACACATCTGCCAGCTGGTCTGCGCAAGCTCTTAGTGCACGACCAGGGATTCCTTCCGGACCTGTCTCCTTCTGAGGGTTCACTTTCAGGAAAGCCGATCTGACTTCGGAAGCTGTGCTGGTGGGTCGGGGTATGTCATGAGACATGTGCAGATCTCAAGAAAAAATGACCGTCACGTGACAGTTCAATTACTGGTCTATGTTTGTGTGGACCAGTGCTAAATGGCACCATAATGATAATCTTTATTATTGTCACAAGTATGCTTACATTAACACTGCAATGAAGTTACTGTGAAAAGCCCCTAGTCACCACATTCCGGCATCTGTTTGGGTACACAGAGGGAGAATTCAGAATGCCCAATTCACCTAACAGCACATCTTTCGAGACTTGTGGGAGCACCCGGAGGAAACCCACGCAGACACGGGGAGAATGTGCAGACTCCACACAGACAGTGACCCAGCGGGAATCGAATCTGGGACCCTGCACTGTGAAGCAACAGTGTTATGGGTCAAGGTTTACAGAACCCCAAAGTGTTTCATGGAGTTCAACCGACCCACAACTTTTAATAGATTGTGGTGTGGGAAGCACACGGCATACTCTCCAGGTGTGGTACAGCAGAAATGGACAAGTGGTTTTAAAACAAAACAATGTTTATTCTATGAACTCAAGTAAACCCTTTTAAAGCAAACATTGAATATCTTAACACCCATTACTTCAAAGATAACCCCAAAAGACTACAACACGAAATAATCCTTCAAACTGTTCCTTTAAACACCCAAAAGACTTCAAACCTTCAAAAATAGGAGCACATTAGGTTACACTCAATATATTTATAGTCTTTGGATTGCCGAAATCAACAGACCAGCTCTGTGTTTCTTCATGCAGCTCACGGCAAAAAGACACAGACACTCCCAGCTGCGTTCTCAAACTGAAACTCAAAAAGCAGGAGTGAGCTCAGCTCCCCCCCCACCCTCTGACATCACTTCAGTAATATGCTCAGCTCCATTTCTTAAAGGTACATTGCATAAACATCCATTTCTTAAAGGTACTCTCACATGACAACAGTGCTAACCACGGTGCTGTGCCACGATGTCTCCAGTGTACGGGCATTCATTCCTGGGTCTTGGGAACATCGGGCATCAACAAATTCTGCTCACTTAAAATGCAAATCGGACATATCGTTAGATCCCGCAAGGCATGCTGAGTGTTGCAAATTTCGCGAGAGACCTCTCGTAAGATTTACCGGCCTTGTTGTGTTACCGAGTTGGGCGCGACAAGGTCGTTCGTTTGGGCTCCCAAAACAAGAATTTCTCCCTCTGAGTTGGAGTGGTAGATTTTGGATGCTTCTGATTCACTTACCAGAATAGTTGTCCCAGAAAAGCTAGAAGGAAACCAGTTCTAACTCCTGTGTAACTATACAACTGACACTCATGACGCCACACTGGACTCCCTACTACTCCCTCCTGATCACCCAACAACCTCGCCCAATTCAACTAGCCCCCCCAAACTCCCAACTACCCTCCGCAATGCCTGACTACCCCTTCAAACACCCAACAAAATTCCCAATCACCCGACACCCCTTGAACTAACTACCTGCCTACCACCTGACTTCCCCATTACCCCAAAGCCCCCGATCACCTGACACTCCCCCGACTTGCCATTTTACCCCCTCGCCTACCTAGAACCCTACCTCCTCCTCCATCTACCTGCTTACCCACCAACCTGCCATCCTTCTCCCTCACCCACATAGCTGCCATGGACCGTCCACTCACTTGCCACCCTATCCATTTGCCCACTTAGCTGTCACCTTACCCCCTCAGCCACCCATCTGCCACCCTACCATCTCAACCACTTAATTTCCACACTTACCTTCTCTCCACAGCTTCTCAAAGTGGCTTTGGGACCATTAAACTTTCTACTTACAGGAATATAGCAGCTGGTGCTATAAAAAGGGACGTGGCTTGGCTCCATCCACCACCCCCCTATTATCCTGCCCTATGACGGATTCCCAGATTAGCTAGGCTCTGCATTTCTGAAGAGACCCGGTTTTGGAAGTCCAGGCTAGAAATATGAAGCTCTGATGTAAGGGAAGAGAAGGAGAATGGCAATCTGACAGTGATTGCCAACCCGTCCATCATGGAATTACATTTCTTGTATGTGACCCGAAGTTCTGTTCGGTTTCAGACATGTTCATTTAAAGATTGTTTCTTTATTAAAATATTACAAAAAAAAGCAATGTATTTAAGTACTATTCTTTTACTGTACTCCTTTTAGCCTGATTGAAAATTTTAGGTTCAATGTTTATTTGATGTTTAAATTACTTTCCATTATTACAAGCTGTGACGGGTCAATGAGCAATGATTGCTCATGGACCTAGCTAAAATGAAAAACATTGGTACTGTTAAGTATACATGTCAGACATATGTAAACGCCAAAGAATAAGCTATTTCCTGGAATGGTGTTCATCATATTTATTTGTAGATTATAGACAGAAATAACATTGTTTGCCTTGTTACTGGTAGTTTTCTTTCTAATGTCATGGGTGACACGATACTGCATTTGTCAATTTTAATGATGTTTGACACAGCACTTCCTTCTGTGTTCATTGACTGGGCAGACTCCAAAGTAACTGGTTACATTCACATTTACAAAGAATTATGCAACCGTGTCTGAGTTTTAAATCCATCATTTTTGTTTTCATCACAGACCTTTTAGAAATCAGTTTGGATGTGGCGCAAACTCCCAAAGGAGCAATTTTGAACCTGTGAAGTTGCTCTGGAAATCTGTCTTTGGTCCTGTTGCACGTTTTATTAAAGCCTTCATTCGTTAACCTCATTGGGCGTCATTCTCCGACCCCCCAGAGGGCCGGAGAATGGCCGTTGGCCGCCGTGAATCCCGCCCCCGCCGGTTGCCGAAGTCTCCGAAGGGAGAAAAGTCGGCGGGGCATTAATGTCGCCGCTGCCGCGGAGAATGTCATGGGTCTGCGCAAGGCAGCCGATTTTCGGCCTGCCGATATTCTCCCTTCCGGATGGGCCGAAGTCCCGTCGACGTGATGACAGTTCACGTCGACATGAATCAAACCTCCTTTTCATCGGCGTGACCCTGTGCTCCAGGTTCACGCCGACCAGCGTGGAGGTGAGTGACGGCCTGGGGGGTTGGCTCTGGGCAGGCAATGGCGTGGCCGCAGTCTGAATGCGTGAGGGGAGGTGTGTCTCGGCTTGTGTGTGTGTGTGTGTGCGGCGGGGGGGGGGGGGGGGTGGGGGGGGGGTGGAGGTTAGAGTAGGCTGGGCTCCGGGGGAGTGCCGGGAGGGGGTCCGTGCCGGGGAGGTGGATGGGGGGTCCGTGGCGGGGTGGAGGTTGGGGGGGGGGTCCGTGCTGTGCCGGGGTGGAGGTTGGGGGGGGGTCCGTGCCGTGCCGGGGTGGAGGTTGGGGGGGGGGGTGCGTGCCGGGGTGGAGGTTGGGGGGGGGGTCCGTGCTGGGGTGGAGGTTGGGGGGGGGGGTCCGTGCCGGGGTGGAGGTTGGGGGGGGTCCGTGCCGGGGTGGAGGTTGGGGGGGGTCCGTGCCGTGCCGCGGTGGAGGTTGGGGGGGGGTCCGTGTCGTGCCGGGGTGGAGGTTGGGGGGGGGTCCGTGCTGGGGTGGAGGTTGGGGGGGGGGGGTCCGTGCCGGGGTGGAGGTTGGGGGGGGGGGTCCGTGCTGGGGTGGAGGTTGGGGGGGGGGTCCGTGCCGGGGTGGAGGTTGGGGGGCGTCCGTGCTGGGGTGGAGGTTGGGGGGGGGGTCCGTGCCGGGGTGGAGGTTGGGGGGGGGTCCGTGCTGGGGTGGAGGTTAGGGGGGGTCCGTGCCGGGGTGGAGGTTGGGGGGGGGGTCCGTGCCGGGGTGGAGATTGGGGGGGGGTCCGTGCCATGCCGGGGTGGAGGTTGTGGGGGGGTCCGTGCCGGGGTGGAGGTTGGTGGGGGGTCCGTGCCGTGCCGGGGTGGAGGTTGGGGGGCGGGGGGTCCGTGCCGGGGTGGAGGTTGGGGTGGGGGTCCGTGCTGGGGTGGAGGTTGGGGGGGTCCGTGCCGTGCCGGGGTGGAGGTTGGGGGGGTCCGTGCCGTGCCGGGGTGGAGGTTGGGGGGGGTCCATGCTGGGGTGGAGGTTGGGGGGTGGGGTCCGTGCTGGGGTGGAGGTTGGGGGGGGGGGTCCGTGCTGGGTGGAGGTTGGGGGCGGGGGTCCATGCCGAGGAGGGGGATGGGAGGGCAAGTGAGTTGGTCCACCTGGCCACGTGCCAGCCTCCAACAGTTGGACCCATGCGGTCCATGCCACCTGGCTGGGGGGAGGAGGGGATATGGGCAATGTTGACATGTCGTCGTTCCCCTCCCCCCCACCAGGCCGTCATGTTTTCAGATCATCCAGCGATGTTGGCCGCCGTGGTGGCAGCCGCTCATGTCTATGTTGCCCTGGATGAGGAGGAGGAGGAGGAGGAGCGTGCCAGAGAGGCGGCGCAGGCTGCCGCAGAGGGGCAGGCGGCAGCCGCCCAGGCTGGAGGGACACCTGACCGACAGGATGAGGAGGGGGAGGAGGACGTCGCGGCCCCACGGCAACGGAGGCACCCGAGGGCGCCCCGTGTGTACCGGCCCCGGCAGTCATACCAGGACCTCACGGACCGGTAATGCAGGAGGAGACTCCGGATGAGCCGGGAAACCGTGGCACACATCTGCCACCTGTTGGCACACCTGTCACCGCGTGGCACTGGCGGGGGACACCCTCTCCCCGTGTCCGTCAAGGTTACGGTGGCCCTGAACTTTTATGCAACGGGGTCATTCCAGGCACCGAGTGGGGACCTGTCCGGCATATCGCAGACTTCGGTGCACCGGTGCATCCGGGCAGTGACAGATGCCCTATATGCCATGGCGCACCGCTACATCCGCTTCCCCGTGGACCGGGCCAGCCAAGATGCCCGGGCCGTGGGCTTCTCTGCCATGGCCGGGTTCCCCCTGGTCCAGGGCGCGATCGATGGGATGCACGTCGCCGTGCGGCCACCTGCAGATAACAGGGCCGTGTTCACTAATAGGAAGGGGACCTATTCGATGAACGTACAGGTGGTCTGCGACCACCGCATGATGATCCTGCACGTCTGCGCCCGTCACCCAGGCAGTGTACACGACTCATTCGTGTTGTCGCGGTCATCCATCCCCGGCATGTACGAGGGACGCCATCCCCGGCTGAGGGGCTGGTTGCTGGGCGACAGGGGCTACCCATTGCGATCGTGGCTGATGACGCCTATACGGAGGCCACGCAATGAGGCGGAGAACCGCTACAATGATGCCCATGTAGCGACAAGGGGAGTGATCGAGAGGTGCTTTGGCGTGCTGAAGATGCGTTTCAGGTGCCTGGACCTCTCTGGGGGCGCCCTCCAGTATCGGTCAGATAGGGTCGGCCGCATCATTGTTGTGTGCTGCGTCCTGCACAACATAGCCCAGCAGAGGGGCGATGTGCCGCAGGCAGAGGAGGGCGGAGTGGAGGAGCAGCAGGAAGAGGCCCAGTCCTCCCCAGATGAGGGGGATGGGGGCAATGGTCAGGGCAGACGTGGTAGACACAGGCGGGTGGCTGTCCACCGTTACCGGCTGGCCCAGCGGGCACGGGACAGACTGATAGACGCCCGCTTCACTGACTAGATGGGCGTGGGAATCGGGTAGTATGGCCACAGACCGCACACCATGGCAACAGCCGACCACCCACACCCCCCACCCATCCACCCACCCAGCACCCTCACCCCCCTCCCCAACCCCACCCACCCCACCCGCATGCACACCACCCCCCCCCCCCATTGCCGATCCACCTGCGGCACAACGGGCCGGGCTCACACAGTTGCGGGTGGACGCGTGTCTATCGCAGGCCATGGAGGATGATGACAACCCGCCCTGCGATGAGCTCCTGGCTCTACATCGTTGGACTATGTCTGACCCATGGCCACAGTACCACCATCCACCCGGACCATCCCTGCCGCGCACGGTCCCGTCCTCTGCCCGGGGGATGTTGATGGCGCCCAGGGGGAAGGGGGCAGACTGGCCTGGGGCTGAGGTAAGACCACCCCTCACACATACACTTGCGCTCAACGTACATGACACCCCCGCACACTTTGGACAGAGCACAAAGGCAGCTTCGGTAGGTGTAACATTGACTTTAATAACCAAAGGAGTTCATGCACGTGCCCTAGCCCCTAAAACTCATCTGTGCCCTGCACCCGTGCCAACTTACTCAGTGTCTAATTGTTTGGCCTTACGGGCCCTTTGACTACGTCTAAGTGGTTCCCCAGACGGTACAGCAGAACTGGAGGTGGACTCCTGTGATTCCTGCCCTCTGACACTGGATCCCTTTGGCGGCCGTTTCCTGGGGCGTCCTGGCCTAGATGGGCCAGGCTGCGGCCCGGGCGACTGGGATGGCGAGCTGCCAGCCTGTCCTGCCCGTTGCCCACCCGATGCACCTGGGACGGAAGGGGGGGAGTCCGAGGTGTCGTGGTGTACCGGGACCTCCCCTACAGAGGGAGCTGGGACGGACCACACCACCTCCTCCTCCCTCGGGGTGCCCGATGGCCCCCAGGCCTCTACATGGGTGGGGGATGTGAACGGACTGGCCATCCGACGCCCCCCCCCCCCCGACATCTGGCGCTGCCAGTCCTGGAGGCCCGTGCTGGTTTCGACAGGGGTCTGCAGGTTTGCAGCCATGGAGCCCAGGGGGTTGGCAAACCCTGTCTGTGACAGTGCGACGCCGGCTCGCACATGGCCACTGGCGTCGATGCCCTCAGCGATGGCCTACAGAGACTGGGCCATGGCCTGCTGAGACTGGGCCATGGCCTGCAGAGACTGGGCTATGGCGTTGAGCGCCTCTGCCATCTGGCGCTGGCACTGGCTCATGGCCTCCTGTGAGAGGGCAGCCATTTCCTGGGCCACAGACGCCGCCTGCACGGAAGGCCCCAGGCCTCGCAAACCGTTCCCCATGTCTGACACCGTCGCACCCATTGCCTCCACCGTGGACGCCACCCGTGCGGTGTCGGCCTGGGTGGCACGCATGACCGGCACCACTCCCAGCTCCTGGACGCGGGTGGACTCCTCCACCTGCGACCGCAGCCGCCGCAAGCCGCCCGTCACCCTCTTCGCTCGTCTCCGGGTCGGTGGTTGCATCGGATCTATGTATGGGTGTGGTAACTGCAGGAACCCGGGATCCATCTGGGCGGCAGATGTTCGCTTGGGCTGGGCTGCCCTCCGACCGCCCGGTCCCTCTGCTGCTCCTACCTCCACCTGCTGTACCGGGACGGCTGTGTTGTGCGCACCAGTGAGTGTACCAGACGCCTCATCACTAAAGTGCCCAACCGTGGTGAGTGTTTCTGCGATGGTGGAGGGTGTTGGTGACAGCAGTGGCGTTGTGTCGTGCTCTTCGTCCCACTCTGAGTCCATGGCACTTTGGGGTGGGGGTTCGTCTCCACCCATCCACTCTGAGTCACTGTCCGGTATTTCGTCTTCCTGGGTAGTGCTGTCCCGGGTAGGGGTGTCCTGGGTAGTGGTGTCCTGGGTAGTGCTGTCCTGGGTAGTGGTGTCCTGGGTAGTGGTGTCCTGGCTCGGATGTGACGGGGGCCTGTGGCTGCCCCCCTCATCGCTGGGTGGTCGCTCCCGCACGTGACGGGGGTGTCGTCTCCCTGTTGCTCCAGGTCTCTCCGTCTCCCGTGGTGTGCGACGGGCATCCTGCGGGCGTCGCATGCTGGAGGGTCCGGGTCTCTCCATCTCCCGTTGTCTCTGAGGGGCATCCTGCGGGCGTCGCATGCTGGAGGGTCCGGGTCTCTCCGTCTCCCGTGGTCTCCGAGGGGCATCCTGCGGGCGTCGCATACTGGAGGGTGCGGGTCTCTCCGTCTCCTGTGGTCTCTGAGGGGCATCCTGCGGGCGTCGCATGCTGGAGGGTGCGGGTCTCTCCGTCTCCTGTGGTCTCCGAGGGGCATCCTGCGGGCGGTCTGCATCTGCGGGGATGGGTGCCTGGACGTTTGGTCCTGCGATACACAATGAAGCACGCATGGTTAGACATCAGGCAGTGACCAGGTGATACGGGGAGGGGGATATAGGGGAGGGGGGATATGGGGACGGGCTGTCGGTGGCTCACTCGCTAGTACGCCCCCGACCTCTGCATCAGCAACCTCCCGGTCCTCAGGTCCACCAGCCAGTTCCAGGGCCCTTTCCTCGTGTACGGTCAGTGGCCTCTCATCAGCGGGGCCTCCTCCAGTCCTCACATGCTCCCTATTGTTGTGTGCGCGCTTCTCCTGTGGGGGGGGGGGGGCAGGGGTAAAAGGCAACAGTGTTAGGCAGGTATATGAATGCACGCCATCGGTTGCGCGTGCATTGCAGAGGTTAAGGTTAGGGCTGGATTCACTTGGGATATGGGGGATATGGGGGAGGGGGGATATGGGGGAGGGAGGGATATGGGGGAGGGGGGATATGGGGGAGGGGGGATATGGGGGAGGGAGGATATGGGGGATATGGGGGAGGGGGGATATGGGGGAGGGGGGGATATGGGGGGGGATATGGGGGATATGGGGGAGGGGGGATATGGGGGAGGGGGGATATGGGGAGGGGGGATATGGGGAGGGGGATATGGGGGAGGGGGATATGGGGGATATGGGGAGGGGGGATATGGGGGAGGGGGGATATGGGGGAGGGTGGATATGGGGGATATGGGGGAGGGGGGATATGGGGATATGGGGGAGGGGGGATATGGGGGAGGGGGGATATGGGGATATGGGGGAGGGGGGATATGGGGGAGGGGGGATATGGGGAGGGGAATATGGGGGAGGGGGGATATGGGGGAGGGGGGATATGGGGAGGGGGATATGGGGGATATGTGGGAGGGGGGATATGGGGGAGGGGGGCATATGGGGGAGGGGGGATATGGGGGAGGGGGGATATGGGGGATATGGGGGAGGGGGGATATGGGGGATATGGGGGAGGGGGGATATGGGGGAGGGGGGGATATGGGGGAGGGGGGGGATATGGGGGATATGGGGGAGGGGGGATATGGGGGAGGGGGATATGGGGGAGGGGGGATATGGGGGATATGGGGAGGGGGATATGGGGGAGGGGGGATATGGGGGAGGGGGGATATGGGGGAGGGGGGATATGGGGGAGGGGGGGATATGGGGGAGGGGGATATGGGGGAGGGGGGATATGGGGGATATGGGGAGGGGGGATATGGGGGATATGGGAGAGGGGGGATATGGAGGAGGGGGGCATATGGGGGAGGCTCACCTTGCCTGCTCTGACGAGGTCGTTCACCTTCTTGTGGCACTGGGTGCCTGTCCGTGGTGTCAGGGCCACAGCGGTGACGGCCTCTGCCACTTCCCTCCACAGACGCCGGCTGTGGCATGGGGCAACTCTGCGGCCGTGCCCGGGATACAGGGCGTCCCTCCTCTGCTCCACCACATCCAGGAGCGCCTCCACATCGCGTGACTCGAACCTCGGGGCTGAGCGATGGCCAGCCATCCAGTCGGGTGTTGCGGTCGGGTGTTGCGGTCGGGTGGGGGGGAGCAGCGCGGCCTTATGAGCCGTCACGCCGTGCAGCGCGTATGACGCTGCACGGCGTGAACCACTGCGCAAGCGCGGATCCCGTTACGTCGCTGCTAGCCCATTTCGGGCCGAAGACTATCGATCCATTTTCCCGACGTGACGCAAGTCGGATTTGTGCCGTTTTTTGCGCCTATAACGGAGAATTTCGCCCTATATCTCCCAGTCCACCAACTCCTGAATTAAAAGTTCATTCTCTTCCTCACCTTCAAATCCCTTCACAGCCTTGTCCCTCCTTTATCTGCAACATCCTCCAGGCCTACAAAATTATGTGATTTCTTCATTCCTTCAACTCTAATTTCTTGTGTAACCTCCATTTCCTTTGTCTCCATTGCCAATTGGCAATGGCTTTCCGCATCTGGTAAGCTCTGAAATTCTCCCCCTCAACTTTTTTTTGAGATGCTCTTTAATACTTATATCTTTAGCCGAGGTTTCAGTCACCTGTCCTACTAACCCTTTCGTTGACTCAATATCCATTTTCTTCTGACTATGCCCCTGTTAAATTCCTTGGGATATTTTCCTATATTGAATGTGATAGGTAAATGCAGTTGTTGTAAAGATTGAGCACAATTTTTAATTGCAAGGTTGATAATTCCATTACATGGACTGGTGCATAGGAAACATAATTAGAATGGAAATTGGTCCATTTTGTCTTTTCCATGCACAGTTTATATCCCTTATATTAATCAGAATATAAAGTAAATGTTGGAATTATAGATTATCATAGAATTTACAGTGCAGAAGGAGACCATTCGGCCAATCGAGTCTGCACCGGCTCTTGGAAAGAGCACCCTACCAAGGTCAACACCTCCACCCTATTCCCATAACCCAGCAACCTCACTCAACACTAAGGGCAATTTTGGACACTAAGGGCAATTTAACATGGCCAATCCACCTAACCTGCACATCTTTGGACTGTGGAAGGAAACCGGAGCACCCGGAGGAAACCCACGCACACATGGGGAGGATGTGCAGACTCCGCACAGTGACCCAAGCCGGAATCGAACCTGGGACCCTGGAGCTGTGAAGCAATTGTGCTATCCACAATGCTACCGTGCTGCCCACATAGATTTGCGTTATGGACCAGAACCACCATCAATGAAATGATCTTGGGCCACATTTGTTTTATTAATGAAGTTGCAGCATTTGTTAATAGCGGCACTGTTGCTTCACAGCGCCAGGGTCCCAGGTTCGATTCCCGACTTGGGTCACTCTCTGTGCAGAGTCTACATGTTCTCCCTGTGTATATGTGGGTTTCCTCCAGGTGCTCCGGTTTCCTCCCACAAGTCCCGAAAGACATGCTGTTCGGTGGATTGGACATTCTGGATTCTCCCTCAGTGTACCCGAACAGGTGCCGGAATGTGGCGACTAGGGGATTTTCACAGTAACTTCATTGCAGTGTGAATGTAAGCCTATGTGTGACAAAAGTAAAGATTATTATTATTAATGTGTAATATTGTTAATAATGCAAAACCATATTATGTCCTCAAATCTGTGAGAAAAGAAGTGAGAACAGAATCAATACTCAAGGGTATTTTACTTGAATTCTATTGAAAACAGGGACATGAGGAAGTGATACGTATGCATTTAATACGAGTGTGAGTGTACAGAGTGTCCAATATATTTTTGCTATTCCATGGTCTGTAATTTGCATGAAAGTCACAGATTGTTAAACAAAAAAAGGCAGAATTCCTAAGCCAATAAACATGTTTTTACAGGGCTGTAAAGAAAATCACTTTTTTGTGTCACTTCAAAGAATTTTTCTGATCGCTTTGAACATTTAAGCTGCAATAGGAAGCAATATGCACTACAGAATAGTGCATATCTCAGCAACTTACCTTCAGGGGTATCTAGTTTTCTCTTCAATGCACTAACTATCTATGCTTCTATTCATGGTTTCATGTTGTGACTCTTTTCCATTGATTTCTGGGTTCCCCAAATGTGTTATTTGATCTATTCTTCTCTGTAGAAATACACATTATAGCTTGTGATAGTAATTCTACTCTACATTCCTTAAAAGTATATTTTGGAACGTCTTCATTGTCCCAAGGATACAATATCTTCATGTTTCTTGAACAATTTCACCAAACAGTTATCACTTCTCACCTTTTGATGTGGTGTGGCGATGCCGGCGTTGGACTGGGGTGAGCACAGTAAGAAGTCTTACAACACCAGGTTAAAGTCCAACAGGTTTGTTTCGAATCACCAGCTTTCGGAGCTCAGCTCCTTCCTCAGGTGAGCTTACCTCACAGCGGATCATCATCACTTTCCTGCCTTGTATATTGGCCCTCTGACAGTGTTAACACTGGACCATCACCCCGAGGTGATGTTACACAGACCCTGGGAGGGCGGAACAGTGGAGGAAGGGTGGGGGAATGGAGTGAGGAGGGAATTGAGTGGGAGTGCAGGGGTGGGGGGAAGAGGAAAGGAGGGATTGGGGGGGAAGTGAGCTGATGGACAAAGCCTCATCCTTTGAAAAGCGGGCGAGGATGAGGGTCTCCCTGGCTCTCTGGGCATGCAAGGCCCTTGCCTGTCCTCCATCCTTCAGCTGCTGCCGCGTGTCCTCCCCGGACTTATTCTCCAGCCCCTCCTGGTCTGGCCCCTCCTTATCCTCTGCAAACAAAGCCGCAAATCACTGCTCCTCCTCCAGCATGTCACTGTGCTGCAGGGCCAGGTTGTGGAGGGCATAGCCGATCACCACAAAGTGGGAGATCCTCTGGGGGATGTACTGCAGTGCAGCACCAGAGTGATCGAGGCATCGGAACCGCATTATAAGCAGTCCAATCCACCGCTCAATGACAGTACTGGTAGCAACATGGACCTTGTTATATTGGGTCTCTGCACCAGTCTCCAGCCTTCAAACTGGCGTCACCAGCCAGGGCCTCAGGGGGTACACCTTATTCCCCCTAAAGAGCTAAGCTGTCATCCTGGGTGGTCCTCGAAGATGCCGGAGATCTCTCGGTTTCCAAGGATGAAGCTGTCATGCACATTCCCTGGGAAGCATGCACACACTTGCATTATCCAAAGGTGGAGGTCGCACATGAGCTGATCTTTCAAGGAATGGAACCCCTTGATGTTAATGGCGATCCCTGATGCTCCGGTGCACGCAAAGCGACATGCATGCCACCAATTACCCCCTGGACCTGGGGTATCCCGGCAATGAGGGAGAATCCTGCAGCCCAGGCACCTTGAGGGACTTGGTCTAGCTCAATGTTTATATAATCAGCTACCCGGGAATAGAGGGCATCCGTGATTTCACGGATTGTGACATGCCGTACCAGTCTTTGCTCGAGCCCTGGAATGAATCAGTTGCGTAAATGTTCAGGGCTGTGGTGATCTTCACAGCCACCAGGAATGAGTGTCCTCCACCTCCATGGGTGCCAGGTCCACAAGGACATGACACAGATGTCGCACCATCTCCTTGTTGAGGCAGAGCCTGCTGCGGCACATGCTGTACATCATCTCCTAGAACGGCCAACGACACCTGTACACCTTGGGCCGTCACTGGCGTCCCCCTCTGGGTCTCTCACCGGCCTGTTGGGCTTACATTAACACTGCAATGAAGTTACTGTGAAAAGCCCCTAGTCGCCACAAACTGACGCCTGTTCGGGTACACTGAGGGAGAATTCAGAATGTCCAAATTACCTAATAGCACTTATTTCGGGACTTGTGGGAGGAAACCGGAGGACCCGGAGGAAACCCACACAGACACGGGGAGAACGTGCAGACTCCACACAGACAGTGACCCAAGTCGGGAATCGAACCTGGGATCCTGGCGCTGTGAAGCAACAGTGCTAACCACTGTGCTACCGTGCCGCCCATATGGGGTGTTGCAACGAGCCTGCATCGACGTTGTTGCTTTCTCAGGCATCTGGGCGTCTGGGCTTCCACAGCACTGTGAGGACTGCTGCTGTGGGGTCAACAACACCCGTAAAGAATTGAAGGAGAGAGGCCGACAATCAGTTTGAGCTTCCACCCCGGACCCCTCGAATCCCCCAAACCTCGCCCACCCTTATGTTTCCTGCTTTCTCTCAGAGTGCCTTCCACCGAGCCAGTTGTGCTGGGAGACCCCACCCTGCAAACTCAGACTGCACATCAGGAGCTCTTAGACTCAAGACCCCCAACCTCAGATCACTGCCGGGAACATTAGAGGGACCAAGCACAGGTGCCCTCTCCTGGTCCACACACACACTCTCTGGTGGTGGGAATATCCCCAGTGCTGAGGCCCAGCTCTTCAGTGTTTGATTGTTGGCTGCTACGTCTGTAGTGTTGATGCCCCCAGAGTTCAGATAAAGTACCCAGGCCTCACAGTTTGATTGGAGGGGCAGCACGGCAGCACAGTGGTTAGCACAATTGCGTCACAGCTCCAGGGCCCCAGGTTCAATTCCCGGCTTGGGTCACTGTTTGTGCTGAGTATACACGTTCTCCCAGTGTCTGCATGGGTTTCCTCCCACAGTCCAAAGATGTGCAGGTTAGGTGGATTGGCCATGATAAACTTCCCTTAGTGTCCAAAATTGCCTTAGTGTTGGGTGGGGTTACTGGGTTATGGGGATAGGGTGGAGGTGTGGGCTTGGGTAGGATGCTCTTTCCAAGAGCCGGTGCAGACTCGATGGGCTGAATGGCCTCCTTCTGCACTGTAAATTCTATAATCTATGATCTATGGAATGCAATGAATAAAACCAGACATGCAACGTGTACCTACGAGAATGCACTTCAGAGTATTCTGTTTATTAAACGGTCAACAGTATCTTTATACAAAGAAATGAAAACCAACTACTTAACTAAAATCAAACTGACCATTAATCAACAAGTAAAAGGCACCATGCCATACACACACAAGTACCTTTCCGAATATTGTTTTTTTTAATAAACATTTTATTGAGGTATTTTTTGGTTTGACAACAACAACAAAATAAACAATGTACATGAATCTATAAACATAGTGCAAAAGCTGTCTTCCTCCCTTACAGGTCCCACCTTTATTAACCTCCTACTCTAAGCTAAACTAACACCCCTCCCTTTCTGCTGACGATTAATTTTCCGCAAGGAAGTTGCCGAACGGTTGCTACCTCTGGGCGAACCCTGACATTGACCTTCTCAAGGCGAACTTGATTTTCTCCAAACAGAGAAAGCTAGCCATGTCAGTTAGCCAGGTCTCCGACTTCAGGGGCTTTGAGTCCCTCCAAGCTAATAATATCCGTCTCCGGGCTACCAGTGAAGAAAAGGCCAGAACGTCTGCCTCTTTCTCCTCCTGGACTCCCGGATCTTCTGACACCCCGTAAATTGGCACCTCTGGACTCGGTGCCACCCTTGTTTTTAACACCGTGGACATGACATCTGCAAACCCCAGCCAGAATCCCCTAAGCTTTGGACATGTCTAGGACATGTGCACATGGTTTGCTGGTCCTCCCGCACACTTTGCACGCCTGTCTTCCACCCCAAAGAACCTGCTCATCCGGGCCACTGTCACGTGAGCCGTGAACGACCTTCAATTGTATCAGGCTGAGCCTGGCACATGTTGTGGTCGCGTTGACTCTACTCAATGCGTCCGCCCGTAGACCATCCTCTACCTCTCTCCCAACTCCTCTTCCCACTTGTACTTCAGCTCCTCAGTCTGCGTCTCCTCTGACCCCATAAGTTCCTTGTAAATGTCAGAGACATTTCTCCTACCCACCCTCTGGAAACTACCCTGTCCTGTATCCCCCTTGGTGGTAGGATCGGGAAGGTTGACACCTGCCTACGTAGGAAGTCCTGCACCTGCAGATACCTGAATTTGTTTCACCTCGCCAATCCAAATTTCTCCTCCAGCTTCCTCACACTCAGAAAGCTCCCCTCTATAAACTTATCTCTCGTCCTCTCAATCCCTGCTCTCTGCCATCCCCGAAACCCCCGTCCATCCTTCCTGGGGCAAACCGGTGATTATCACAGATTGGGACCAGACCGATGCTCCCTCCGCTCCCACATGTCTCCTCCATTGCCCCCAGACTCTCAGGGCCGCCATACCACGGGGCTGATGGAGTACCGTGCCGGGGGTAATGGCAGAGGCGCCGTTATCAACGCCCCTAAGCTGGTGCCCTTACATGAAGCCGCCTCCACACGCTCCCATGCCGACCCTCCCCCCACCACCCACTTCCCGATCATGGCCATATTCGCCGCCCAATAGTAGTTACAGAAGTTTGGCAGCACCAGCCCCCCTCTCCCTGGCTCCACTCAAGCATCCCCTTTTTCACTCGCGGAGTCTTACCTGCCCATACAAAGCCAGTAATTACCTTACTGACCCGTTTAAAGAAGGACCGTGGAATAAAGATGGGGAGACACTGAAACACAAACAGGAATCTCGGGAGGACCGTCATCTTCACCGTCTGCACCCTTCCAGCTAGTGACAACGGGAGCGCGTCCCACCTCCAAAAATCGTCCTTCATTTGGTCCACTTTGGCCAGGTTTAGTTTGTGCAGCCGTTCCCATTCCCGCGGCACTTGGATGCCTAGGTACCGAAAGCTTCTCCCTACCACTCTAAACGGTAGCTCCCTCAATCGCCTCTCCTGCCCCCTTGCATGGACCCCAAACATCTCACTTTTCCCCATATTTAGTTTATACCCAGAAAACCTTTAGAAGCACTACACGACTTTATCAAACCTGAACTCTGTCTTTTTTTCTTTGCTTTTGTCTTTTTTCCTATTCTGTGGAACCTTGCTCATGTCCTATTCTGAACTTTAGATTCTGAATATAATGAAACACTGGAAATATACATTTTAAGAGTGCTCCCAGCTTCAATTCCATCAACTGAGCCAACCACCTGGATTTTCACTAAGTTGGGTGACCCAGGAGTCATTTAAAAATTCTGGGATTCCTGACTCCATTGCGGGACTGCCTAGATTTTACGAATGCCTTGAAAGGATGAGGGCTGCTTCCAGTCAGGAGCCCAAATGCAGTACTCCCGAACTGTCAGGCTCCATTGAGGAGATAGGTATCTCCTACCCCTTCACAATTTTCATGGATCAGGCTAGGTTTCACAGATCCTTAGTCATAGTTCACAGATCCTTAGAAAGTCACGAACCAGTCAGAAGTCAGGAACTTTTAAAAGGCAAGATTAAAAGGACCAACTCATGCCCACAAGCTATTCCTCCCCCCCCCCCCCCCCCAACCTACCCCCATGTATCCTCATGCCCCCATGCCAGGCACTGTCACTTCCTTGCCCACTGATCCAGTGTACACTTTTTAGAACCAATGAACACCAAAGTGTATAGTGAACCAGTAAAACAATAGCTATTAAAAAGTGCAATCCATGGATAAATAAACAAAAATAAAAGTCTGGATGGCTAGCTAATAAAATTGTCAATCATCCTGGTCCTTTGAAGCTTCAAAAATCACAGAATTGGACCCACTTGACTTATCTCAACAAAGATTGTGAAATTGACTGCAGAGATTAGAGTCCCTGAGCTCCCAATTAAACAACGGATCATATGAGCAGGTGTTCTCATAATTTAATAGCTGTCTGGGCTTTCAGACAAGCCTCATTATGCCTGGAATGGCAGCACTTGGGGGGCATGAGGAGGTGGGTGGAAGGGCAGAGTCTGTCATAAAGGGCGTGAGAGACATGGGAGAGGCTGGCGGCATGAGGCAGCATGGATAGGCATGGAGAATGTTTGGAGGGTAAAGGTCAGCAGTGTAGAGCTCGATTACAACATGTAGGCATGCCATGGAGTCCTCTCCATACCTGTACCCTCTATTGTAAACATGTACAAACTTTTGTAATGTTATTGAAAACCTCTTGGTAACTGCTACAAGACTGCATAATGGTTTCTAAGCAGTACACACTACAGGCAGCGACAACCCAACAAAATAAATATGCTTATCAGAGGCCAGTCATTGCAGGACAGGAAAGGGATGTGCCTGGGCCAATCAACTTCTGTTGTTTTATTCTCTATGTAATATGGTCAACGATTTTCTGATGATCCCACAAAGTTATAGCTCCTTCAATAATGAAGTAGTTTTGTGCCAGTGCACAGGAAAAATAGAATAGAATCATACAATGATCCCTACAATGCAGAAAGTGGCCATTCGGCCCATTGAGTCTGCACCGATCCTTCGAAAGAGCACCCCATCCAGGCTCAATTCCCCTGTCCACCCCACCCTAACCTCATTGCCTAACTTGCACATTCCTGGACACTAAGGGGAAATTTAACATGGTCAATCCACCTAACCTGCACATCTTTTGAAAAGTGGGAGGAAACCGGAGCACCCGGAGGAGACCCATGCAGGCATAGGGAACACGTGCAAACTCCACACAGACAGTTACCCAAGGCAGTGGTTAACCCTGGGAGGGTCGTGGCTTTCCCGACATGGAGTTAGGGGCGGGGGGGGGGGGGGGGGAAGAGGGCGGTGGTGGAGGGGGTTGGGGAGGAGAGACCCATTGTAGGTTTGGGGTGGGTCAGCTAGAAATGATTTTCATAGAATCATAGAATCTACAGTCCAGGAAGTCATTCGGCCCATCAAGTCTGCACTGGCCCTTGGAAAGAGCACCCTACTTAAGCTTAAACCCATGCCTCCACCCTATCCCCGTAACCCAGTAACCCCACCTAACATATTCATCTATTTCTGCTGCAACAGAGTCGGAATCATCCAAAGTCTGAGCTCTAATTGGCCGTAAAGTTTGAGCTTCCCAGGCAATTGCAAACCTTACCTGTGGGTTTTTGGTTCCCCAGCCCATCTCTGTGGTACCCCCCAGATACACTGACCTGGAGCTTGGGAAATGCAGCCTATTGTTTCCTTTATTTCCCCGCTTGGTCATATCTACCATAAAATTTGTAGAAGTATGTATTTAATAAAATTTTAATTATGATTGGACCAAAACAAATATTTTTCATGTGATTAAAAAGTTTACTTTCTTCAGCCTCGAAACAATTAAATATTCTTTCAATGCATCATTTATTACAACGTATGACCTGCTCTTAGCTGTATTCTCATACTCAATTTATTATCCAAAAGTTAATGGAGATCTATCTACGCACATATGCACTTCATACCACCCAGAGTGCACTGATGTTAGTGCCATTGGCAGCCAAAGCTGGTTGTCCAGCCTGGAAGAACTAGAAAGATCATGTGGGAGGAAGAGTTGGGAAAGGAGGACATAAATGAACAAAAAAGGCGTGGTCTGTGGCAGAACACCCATCATGGCCATATACATAACGCGCTCCACACTAAACATACAGCTGACTTCTGCACTTAACTGCAAAAGGTAAATGTTTGCAAAACAGAGTTCTTGTCAGCTAAAAATTGCAACTGACTGGTTATTTGATTTTCTTGGATACTTGAGCTTACACAGCAGACAGTTTAAAAATAGACAGGAGGCACGGTTCTTAGCATAGAACCTTGTTAGCAGCGAATGCAGATTGGAAATTCAATGCTAGATCTTACCTTTCATTGCTATTAAGCACATGGCTACGGAGGTTCGTGTTGGACAATTTGCACAACTTTGCAGAAGATTGTGCAAAATGCTATTGAGATGGTGTGTCATGCCAAGTTTGTTACTGGTACTGAGGGCTCGTATTGTAGTGCAGCTAGTAATAGGAAATTGTTATCTTATGCTGTGAAATTCTTCTCAAAAGGCCAGACTCAGTCTGACTGGCACTGAAGTAAAGCAACAGCAGATTTCTGTGCATGCATACCTTGAGATGTGTTTAGAATGCTGCGCCTTGACCACAGAACATCTGCTTTCACAGAGCACTGAAAAGATTCCATACAAAGTGTGAAAAGTCCTGAGGAGTTGTAGTTGTTTTTAAACATTGCATTTATACCAGGATGAAGTTATACCACAGGCTGCGCAAACTCAAAATAGCATGAGACATCCTCCTGGAAGGATCTCACATTGCAAGAGTTTTAGTGTGCTTGGATGTCAGACACGGAGCCGACACCCAAGTTACATTGCAATTTTGCAGTGGACCCCATAAATGCAAACATCGAACACAAAAGGCAGCATTTGTTTCAACAACATTGAAGAAAGAATCTATTTGTTTTCCTGTGTTGCAAATTAGTAATGGCCTGAGACTGAAAGGTCGTACGTGAAGCCATATTGAATTTGTTTTTGCTGCCAGCTTGGCTATTTTCCCTTCACCATGCAGGATTTTATGTTTAGGCTGGCGTCAGTTTGTCTGAACCGAACCAAATCAGTTCCATTGCGCACTGTTTTAAATAACAATTGCAAATAACTTGAAAGGAATTCTCTATTAATTCTAAAATAATTTGAGCCAAAAACTTAATGAGTGTTCTGTTTGATGATTCCCTTCTGGCTCTGGTTAGCACTTTTAGTTAAAGGAAAGGTTAATGATGGAAATCTTAAACTGAGAAATATTTTGTTGAAGATAATTAAATTTTAGAAAGCTTTTTTTTCTCTCCATATCAAGAGATGTGATTCCAAAAACAATGCTGATAATCTGTTTCTTGAGACAGATCAAAAGATAAACACTCAAGGCAAAGTATGATTGTTCGGAAGAGAGGAGGAATGTGATTCTTACTGAGATGAAGTAACTGGTCCGTTTAAATTAGTGACAGATGATAGGACAATGGACCATAAGATACAAGTTATAGTTTACTCATAGGGGTGCACCTGCTAAAATAAACAGTGAAATATTCTTAGTTCTTCAAAAGACAGACAAAATATTTTGTATTACTGGTAATCTCTGGAACGTAATCTCACAATAATGAAGAAGAGTTCAGGGGAATAAAACCAACAAGAAAACATGCTGAAGCAATGGGTAATGTGGTTTATCTGACAATAAGTTATCTGCCCTATTCCAAATCTGGCTTCTTGCACATCTCCAATTTAACCCACTCCACTATTGGGGAGGGGGGGGGGGTGCGTGCCTTCAGCTGTTGAGTCCCTAACTTCTGGAATACCCTCCCAAAACATCCATGTTCTTCGCTCTCTCCCTTTCTTTCCTCTTATAAATGGTCTTTCAAACTCCCTCTACAACTAAGCTGCATCTGAACAAAGAACAAAGGACAAAGAAATGTACAGCACAGGAACAGGCCCTTCGGCCCTCCAAGCCCGTGCCGACCATGCTGCCCGACTAAACTACAATCTTCTACACTTCCTGGGTCCGTATCCTTCTATTCCCATCCTATTCATATATTTGTCAAGATGCCCCTTAAATGTCCCTAATGTCCCTGCTTCCACTACCTCCTCCGGTAGCGAGTTCCAGGCACCCACTACCCTCTGCGTAAAAAACTTGCCTCGTACATCTACTCTAAACCTTGCCCCTCTCACCTTAAACCTATGCCCCCTAGTAATTGACCCCTCTACCCTGGGGAAAAGCCTCTGACTATCCACTCTGTCTATGCCCTTCATAATTTTGTATACCTCTATCAGGTCTCCCCTCAACCTCCTTCGTTCCAGTGAGAACAAACCGAGTTTATTCAATCGCTCCTCATAGCTAATGCCCTCCATACCAGGCAACATTCTGGTAAATCTCTTCTGCACCCTCTCTAAAGCCTCCACATCCTTCTGGTAGTGTGGCGACCAGAATTGAACACTATACTCCAAGTGTGGCCTAACTAAGATTCTATACAGCTGCAACATGACTTGCCAATTGTTATACTCAATGCCCCGGCCAATGAAGGCAAGCATGCCGTATGCCTTCTTGACTACCTTCTCCACTTGTGTTGCCCCTTTCAATGACCTGTGGACCTGTACTCCTAGATCTCTTTGACTTTCAATACTCTTGAGGGTTCTACCATTCACTGTATATTCCCTACCTGCATTAGACCTTCCAAAATGCATTACCTCACATTTGTCCGGATTAAACTCCATCTGCCATCTCTCCGCCCAAGTCTCCAGACAATCTAAATCCTGCTGTATCCTCCGACAGTCCTCATCGCTATCCGCAATTCCACCAACCTTTGTGTCGTCTGCAAACTTACTAATCAGACCAGTTACATTTTCCTCCAAATCATTTATATATACTACAAAGAGCAAAGGTCCCAGCACTGATCCCTGTGGAACACCACTGGTCACAGCCCTCCAATTAGAAAAGCATCCCTCCATTGCTACTCTCTGCCTTCTATGGCCTAGCCAGTTCTGTATCCACCTTGCCAGCTCACCCCTGATCCCGTGTGACTTCACCTTTTGTACTAGTCTACCATGAGGGACCTTGTCAAAGGCCTTACTGAAGTCCATATAGACAACATCTACTGCCCTACCTGCATCAATCATCTTAGTGACCTCCTCGAAAAACTCTATCAAGTTAGTGAGACACGACCTCCCCTTCACAAAACCGTGCTGCCTCTCACTAATACGTCCATTTGCTTCCAAATGGGAGTAGATCCTGTCTCGAAGAATTCTCTCCAGTAATTTCCCTACCACTGAAGTAAGGCTCACCGGCCTGTAGTTCCCGGGATTATCCTTGCTACCCTTCTTAAACAGAGGAACAACATTGGCTATTCTCCAGTCCTCCGGGACATCCGCTGAAGACAGCGAGGATCCAAAGATTTCTGTCAAGGCCTCAGCAATTTCCTCTCCAGCCTCCTTCAATATTCTGGGGTAGATCCCATCAGGCCCTGGGGACTTATCTACCTTAATATTTTTTAAGACACCCAACACCTCATCTTTTTGGATCACAATGTGACCCAGGCTATCTACACCCCCTTCTCCAGACTCAACATCTACCAATTCCTTCTCTTTGGTGAATACTGATGCAAAGTATTCATTTAGTAACTCGCCCATTTCCTTTGGCTCCACACATAGATTCCCTTGCCTATCCTTCAGTGGGCCAACCCTTTCCCTGGCTACCCTCTTGCTTTTTATGTACGTGTAAAAAGCCTTGGGATTTTCCTTAACCCTATTTGCCAATGACTTTTCGTGACCCCTTCTAGCCCTCCTGACTCCTTGCTTAAGTTCCTTCCTACTTTCCTTATATTCCACGCAGGCTTCGTCTGTTCCCAGCCTTTTAGCCCTGACAAATGCCTCCTTTTTCTTTTTGACGAGGCCTACAATATCACTCGTCATCCAAGGTTCCCGAAAATTGCCGTATTTATCTTTCTTCCTCACAGGAACATGCCGGTCCTGTATTCCTTTCAACTGCCACTTGAAAGCCTCCCACATGTCAGATGTTGATTTGCCCTCAAACATCCGCCCCCAATCTATGTTCTTCAGTTCCCGCCTAATATTGTTACAATTAGCCTTCCCCCAATTTAGCACATTCATCCTCGGACCACTCTTATCCTTGTCCACCAGTACTTTAAAACTTACTGAATTGTGGTCACTGTTACCGAAATGCTCCCCTACTGAAACATCTACCACCTGGCCGGGCTCATTCCCCAATACCAGGTCCAGTACCGCCCCTTCCCTAGTTGGACTATCTACATATTGTTTTAAGAAGCCCTCCTGGATGCTCCTTACAAACTCCGCCCCATCTAAGCCCCTGGCACTAAGTGAGTCCCAGTCAATATTGGGGAAGTTGAAGTCTCCCATCACCACAACCCTGTTGTTTTTACTCTTTTCCAAAATCTGTCTACCTATCTGCTCCTCTATCTCCCGCTGGCTGTTGGGAGGCCTGTAGTATACCCCCAACATTGTGACTGCACCCTTCTTATTCCTGATCTCTACCCATATAGCCTCACTGCCCTCTGAGGTGTCCTCTCGCAGTACAGCTGTGATATTGTGATATTCCTGCCCTAATATTTTCTTGGGTGGCTAAGTATTAAATTTTGTTGGATAATGCTTCTGTAAATCCTGGAGTACCTTTAAAGGTACTATATATATATGAAGCTGTTGTTCATTCTCATTGCCAGGCAGAATAAATTCATCACAAAATCATCTATTTTTTCTTATTCTTAAGATTCAAGTGTACTAAACCTGCTGCTAAACCTATTTTCACAATCTGGAGAAATTAGTTCAGTCATAAAATACGAGTAGGCCTCATTGTTAGCAAAGCTCAGCATGTGTAAAGTGTATGATGGTATTGAAAAAGTTAGTAGCTGTCCAGTACTTGATGGTGGAGCTCAAAGGAGCTCAAGGCCATTGAACGTCATTGGAATATCGTTCTGCGCTTGTCATCCCTACAAATTAAATTGCCATTCTTGGCACAGCTAATCTATTGAATCATTGCAAGAATGAAGAGAAACCAGAAGGCAACAGACCTGGGCATTTTGTCTTCAATTTTAAACAGAGGTTAGCAAGAAGTTATTTGCCAGCTCCCTTGGTCATATTTTGTGCATTGTCCAGGCAAGGCAGTAATAGGAAAAAAAAGGGTGCTCAACAACATCAAAAATAGAGTTTAAGGGCTGTACATGGGAAAAAAATCTTTCTGTTGCGTGTTTGACTCATTGCTGTCCGGAACTACTAGTTTCTGTAAAAATTGCTTGGGAACAGGATACGGGATAATGAAGGGAATTTTATCAGTGTATACTTGAATGCCTACCTCTTCCTTTCATTAGACCAACAAAAATTCCTTACATACCATCATCCACTGAAATTTAAAGATTGTGTTTAATTCATTGGTTGATGCAATGAGAGTGCAAGAGATAGGTTCTAACATTAAAGACAAAGTGGGTAATTATGAAATCACCTCCCGGCAAACCTAAAGTCGGCTAGTGGCTAATAATGATGTGGTTAATTTGTTGCAAGGGCTGGTTTATTTTATGGTTAATGTGGGCAGCAGGTTCTTTCAAAAGATGCTCAGTACTAGTTTAACGCAGTTACTTAGCTGAAGTCAAGAAAATGTTCCATTTGTGATGAATGGGACTGTTGTCCTTTTTTTTGTCTCAACCCCTTCTAAAACAGACAAAACTAGGAATTCTGCTTCCATGGCACCTATGTGAGAGATTGAGACAAAATATTGCAGAGTCTGGAAACTGAAATAAAAACAGGAAATGCTGGAAATACATCTGTGGAGAGAGAAAGAGAGTTAATGTTTCAGGTCAAGGTGGCCATTCATCAGAACTGAGGAAAATTAGAAACGTAATAAGTTTAGAGCTCGTGGAAGGGGAGGGTGTTGAAGAACAAAAGGCTAGGTCTTAGGGTGGGGGGGCAAGAGAGATTAAATGACACAGGTTTCATGATATGAAAGCCAGAGGGAGAGGTAACCAGTTAAGATTTTGAGCATCCAGCAAATATTCAAGAATAACTCCATAATACAGAGGTACCATAATATGATAAAATTTTTCATCAAGGTGGAGAGTGAAGTAGTTGCTTCTGAGACTAAGGTCCTGAATTTTAACAAAGGGTGTGAGATGTGAGTTGGCCATGACATATTACATAAAGGGATGACTGTGGATAGGTAATGGCAAACATTCAGTGAGCGTATGGGGATAACTGCAACAATTATTCATACCAGTCTGGCACAAAAGTAAAGTGGGAAAGGTAGCCAATCCATGGCTTACAAGGGAAACTAGAGATAGTATTTGATCTAAGGAAGAAGCATACAAATTGGCCAGGAAAAACAACAGGTCTGAGGATTGGGAGCAGTTTAGAATTCAGCAAAGAAAAACCAAATGGATTGATTAAGAAGGGGAAAATGGAGTATGAGTGTAAGCTTGCACGGAACATAAAAACTGACTGTAAACGTTTCTAAAGGTCCGTGAAGAGAAAACGATTGGTGAAGACAACAGTCAGAAACAGGGGAATTTATAATGGGGTCAAAGAAATGGCTGAGCAACCAAATACATACTTTGGTTCTGTCTTCACAAATGAGGCCACAAATAAGATACCAGGAATGTTGGGAACCGCAGGATTTAGTGAGAGGGAGGAACTGAAGGAGATCAATATTAGTAGAGAAATGGTATTGGGGAAATTGATTGGATTGAAGGCTGATAAATCCCCAGGGCCTGATAATCTACATCCTAGGGTACTGAAGGAGGTGGCTCTAGAAATAGTGGATGCATTGGACGTCATCTTCCAGAATTCTATAGACTTTGGAACAATTCCTACAGATTGGAGGGTAGCTAATGTAACTCCATTTTTAAAAAAGGGAGTGTGGTAGTCTGTGTAGAGGTATTGGGGTATAAGAGCCCGTGCCACCCCAGCAGCCTTCTTTCTGTACCTGAGCTGCTGGGGGAAACATCTAGCTTATTAAAGCCTTCAGTTGGACTACAACCTCGCTTTAGTGGTCATTGATCGTGCATCAATTTAATAAGCTAGATTTAAAAGGATGGAGCTCCGAATCAAGCCGGAGTGTCTGCAACTTAGCCCCCACGCGGCGAACTCAGCGGCAACCTTCAAGCACTGGCTGGTGTGTTTTAAAGGATATCTCGGAACGGCCAAAAACACACCCACAGGAGAACAGAAATTGCAAGTCCTGTACTCGAGGATGAGCCCAGAAATTTACACCCTCATCAAGGATGCGGATGACTTTGATGCAGCAATGGAGCTGCTAAAAGGACATTATATTTGCCCAGTAAACCAGGTCTATGCCTGACATATGCTAGCACGAGGCGACAAATTCCTGGGGAATCGCTGGAAGAACTCTACCATGCGCTCCTGGTGTTGGGGAGAAACTGCAGCTACCCGCACGTTTCGGCGAGCGACCACACAGAACCCTTCATCCGGGACGCTTTTGTGGGAGGTATGCTGGCCTCCCAAATCCGCCAGCGATTGCTGGAAAAAGACACCCTAGGCCTCAAGGAGGCACGGACCCTTGCAGGCTCCCTGGATGTGGCCTCCAGAAACACTCGCTCTTACGTTCCGACCGCGCGGCAGCCCCCTGGGCAGCGCGGAACCCCTCCGCAGCCGACCCCGAGACGTCCCATCCCCCCACAAGCTTGTGCCGCAAGGCGGCCTGGCAACCAAGGGGGGCAGGCGAAAAACACCCACGGCAGCACTGCCCGGCCCGCGCATCCACCTGCAAGGGATGCAGTAAAAAGGGCCACTTCGTGGTGGTATGCTAGGCCCGTGCGGTCACTGCGGTCTCTGGCGGCGAATGCGGACCACCACCACAAACCTCTCCACAGTCCCAGTGCGGTCAGTGGGCACCTCCATCTTCCTCCTCCAGGGCCACATGCGGCCTCCAGGCACCGGCATCTTGTCCCGCGGACGCCACATTCGATGGATGGGCACCGCCATTTTGTGCACCCACAGACATGTGTGACCAATGGGAGCCGCCATCTTGGATGGACTCCCAGGGCCCCAGCTCGGCTGACCGCACACCACCCGAAGAGAACACTCAACTGCTGCGATTAGCCTCGGTGACCCTGGACCAGTCCCGGCCTCGACCACTCTCAACTGCTACAACAACAGTGCTAATCAACGGGCATGAGACATCCTGCTTAATCGACTCTGGGAGCACGGAGAGCTTCAGACACCCCAACACGGTAAGGCGCTGTTCTCTCCTCGTCCACCCCGTTAAACAAAAAATCTCCCTGGCCTCCGGTTCCCACTCAGTAGAGATAAAGGGGTTTTGTGTAGCAAACCTCACAGTCCAGGGAAGGGAGTTTAAAAATTACAGGCTCTACGTCCTTCCCCACCTCTGCACGGCTACACTCCGAGCTTTAGACTTCCAGTGTAATCTCCAAAATCTAACTTTCAAATTCGGTGGCCCTATACCCCCCCTCACTGTCTGCGGCCTTGCGACCCTCAAGGTCGACCCGCCTTCCCTGTTTGCGAACCTCACCCCGGATTACAAACCCGCCGCCACCAGGAGCAGACGGTACAGTGCCCAGGACCGGATCTTTATTAGGTCAGAGGTCCAAAGGCTACTGAGGGAAGGAGTCATTGAAGCTAGCAACAGCCCCTGGGGAGCTCAAGGAGTGGTGGTAAAGACCGGGAGAAGCATAGGATGGTTATCGACTACAGTCAGACCATCAACAGGTTTACGCAGCTGGACGCGTACCCTCTCCCCCGTATACCCGACCTGGTAAACAGGATCACGCATTACAAGGTCTTCTCCACGGTGGATCTTAAGTCCGCCTACCACCAGCTCCCCATCCGCACTAGTGACCGCAAATACACTGCCTTCGAGGCAGATGGGCGGCTCTATCACTTCTTAAGGGTTCCCTTCGGTGTCACCAACGGGGTCTCGGTCTTCCAGCACGAGATGGACCGAATGGTTGACTGGTATGGTTTACGGGCAACATTCCCGTATCTTGATAATGTCACCATCTACGGCCACGACCAGCAGGACCACGACACCAACCTCCTAAAATTCCTCCAGACCGCAAAGATCCTTAACCTTACATATAACAAGGATAAATGTTTGTTTAGCACCGACTGCCTAGCCATTCTCGGCTACGTAGTGCGAAATGGAGTTATAGGCCCCGACCCTGAACGCATGCGCCCCCTTATGGAGTTCCCCCTCCCTCACGGCTCCAAGGCCCTGAAGTGCTGCCTAGGGTTACTATGCCCAGTGGGTCCCCAACTATGCGGACAAGGCCCGTCCCCTGATCCAATCCACAGTTTTTCCCCTGTTGATAGAGGCCCGCCAGGCCTTCAGCCGCATCAAAGCAGACATTGCAAAGGCCACGATGCACGCCATCAACGAGTCCCTCCCCTTCCAGGTCGAGCGCAACACATCTGATGTAGCTCTGGCGGCCACCCTCAACCAAGCGGGCAGACCCGTGGCCTTCTTCTCACGTACCCTCCATGCTTCCGAAATCTACCACTCCTCAGTCGAAAAGGAGGCCCAGGCCATAGTAGAAGCTGTGCGACACTGGAGGCATTACCTGGCCGGCAGGAGATTCATTCTCCTCACTGACCAACGGTCGGTTGCTTTCATGTTCGATAATGCACAGCGGGGCAAGATAAAAAATGATAAGATCTTGCGGTGGAGGATCGAACTCTCCACCTACAATTACGAGATCCTGTATCGTCCCGGGAAGCTAAACGAGCCTCTTGATGCCCTGCCCCACGGCACATGTGCCAACGCACAAGTGGACCGCCTCCGAGCCCTCCACGAGGACCTCTGCCACCCGGGGGGTCACTCGCTTTTTCCACTTTGTTAAGACCCGCAACCTGCCCTACTCCATCGAGGAGGTCAGGACCGTCACCAGGGACTGCCATATCTGCGCGGAGTGCAAACCGCACTTCTACCGGCCAGAGAAAGCGCACCTGATAAAGGCTTCCCGTCCCTTTGAACGCCTCAGCATGGACTTCAAAGGCCCCTCTCCTCCACCGACCGCAACACGTACTTCCTGAACGTGATTGACGAGTACTCCCGGTTCCCATTCGCCATCCCCTGCCCCGACAAGACCGCAACCACCGACATCAAGGCCCTCCATAGCATCTTTGCACTGTTCGGTTTCCCCGCTTACATATATAGTGATAGGGGGTCCTCCTTTATGAGCAACGAACTGCGTCAATTCCTGCTCAGCAAGGGCATCGCCTCGAGCAGGACGACTAGTTACAACCCCCAGGGTAACGGACAGGTGGAGAGGGAGAACGGAACGGTCTGGAAGACCGTCCTACTGGCCCTACGGTCCAGGCATTTCCCAGTCCCCCGCTGGCAGGAAGTCCTCCCGGATGCCCTCCACTCCATCCGGTCACTGATTTGTACCACGGCCAACCAAACACCTCACGAATGTCTCCTCGCCTCCCCAGGAAGTCTTCCTCTGGGACCTCGCTCCCGACCTGGCTGGCAGCTCCCGGACCCATCCTGCTCCGAAAACATGTGCGGGCGCACAAGTCAGACCCTTTGGTCGAGAGGGTCCATCTTCTCCACGCTAACCCCCAGAACGCCTACGTGGCGTACCCTGACGGCCGACAAGATATGGTCTCCCGTTGAGACCTGGCGCCCGTCGGATCCCCACGCATACCCCAGCCACCAGTCCCACCCTCCCTCCCACCAGTGCACCTTACAGGAGGATCGGTCCTTCCACCGGTCCCGTCTAGGCCCCCCCACCCACCGACGCACCCCACAGACGCTCCCTTCCCAGGTCAACCGTTTTCCCCACCAGCGCCGTCTCGGGGTGTTGAAGCTGCCACAGAGATCGAGGCCACGCTCCCGGAGTCACAGACGCCCGAGCCTCCACCGGAGTCACCACTGAAGCTTCGACAATCACAGAGGACGACCAGGGCCCCCGATCGACTGATTGCTTCATTTTAAAGTGTATAGTTAATTATGAATCTGTAAATAGTTACAAAACGCTGTACGGAGGTATTACGGTACTAACTATAATTTCTACCTCGTTACCATGTTGTAATATCAAGCCACCACCCCCGCTGGACTCTTTTTTAACAGGGGGTGAATGTGGTTGTCTGTGTAGAGGTATTATGGTACCTGGTAATGCTGGAATACCATTGGTAGATATTGTACGTTTCCTATTGGTCAAGCTGTATGGTAGCTCCGCCCTGCAAGGCGGGGTATAAAAGCCCGTGCCGCCCCAGCAGCCTTCTTTCTGTACCTGAGCTGCTGGGTGAAACATCTAGCTTATTAAAGCCTTCAGTTGGACTACAACCTCGCTTTGGTGGTCATTGATCGTGCATCAGGGAGGTAGAGAGAAAACAGGGAATTATAGACCAGTAAGCTTAACGTCTGTGTGGGGAAAATTCTAGAATCAATAATCAAAGATTTTATAGCAGAGCACTTAGAAAACAGCAGCAGGATCCGACAGAGTCAATATGGATTTATGAAAGAGATATCATGCTTGACAAATCTACTGCAATTCTTAGAGGATGTAACTAGCAGTGTTGATGAGGGAGAGGCAGTGGGTGTGGTTTATTTGGACTTTCAGAAAGCTTTTGACAAAGTCCCGCAAACAAAATTAGCATGTAAAATTAAAACGCATGGTCGGGTAGGTGGATTGGCCACACTAAATTGCCCCTTAATTGGGGAAAAAAAGAATTGGGCACTTAAAAAAAATAATAAAGTGCATGGGATTAGGGGTAGCATATTGAGATGGGTACAAACCTGATTGGCAGACAGGAAACAAAAAGTAGGAATTAACAGGTCCTTTTCAAATTGGCAGACAGTGACTAGTGGGGTACCGCAGGGGTCGATGCTGGGATCCCAGCTACTCACAATATATATAATGATTTAGATGGGGCAACAAATGTAATATCTCCAAATTTGCAGATGACACAAAGTTGGGTAAGCTGTGAGGAGGATACAGAGATCCTTCAGTGTGATTTGGACAAGTTGAGTGTATGGGCAAATGAATGGCAGATGCAGTATAATTTGGATAAATGCAAGGTTATACACTTTGGTAGCAAAAACAAGATAGCAGACTATTATCTGAAAGCCATAAATTAGAGAAGGGAATGTGCAACGAGACCTGGGTGTCCTCGTATACCAGTCACTGAAGGTAAGCATACAGGTACAGCAGGCGGTAAAGAAGGCAAAATGGTATGCTGGCCTTCATTGCGAGAGGATTCGAGTACAGGAACAGGGATGTCTTGCTTCAATTAATCAGGGCCTTGGTGAGGCCGCACCTGGAATATTGTGTGCAATTTTGGACTCCTTATCCGAGGAAGGATGATCTTGCTCTAGAGGGAGTGCAGAGAAGGCTTACCAGACTGATTCCTGGGATGGCGGGACAGACATATGAGGAGGGATTGAGTCGGTTAGGATTGTGTTCGCTGAAGTTCAGATGAATATGTAGGGATCATATAGAATCCTATCAAATCCTAACAGGACTGGATAGGGTAGATATAAAAGGGTGTTCCCGATGGTGGGGATGTCCCGATCCAAGGGTCACAGTCTGAGGATACGAGGAAGATCATTTCGGACAGAGTTGAGGAGAAATCTCTTCATCCAGTGAGTGGTGAGCTTGTGGAATTCGTTAACATAGAAAGAGTTGAGGTGAAAACCTTGTATGCTTTCAAGGAGCTGTAGATATGGCACTTGGGGTGAAATGATATGGGGGGGGAGGGGAGATAGGATGAGGCTATTGAGTTGGATGATCAGCCATGAATGGCGGAGTAGGCTTGTATGGCCTCCTCTTGCTCCTATTTTCTCTGTTTCTGTGTAAACTCAGTGTAAACTAATATTTAAGAGACAGTAAAGAAAATAATTTCATTTATGTAGCACCTTTCAGGATATCCCAAAGTGCTTTGCAGCCAATGGGGAACTTTTGAAGTCTGGTCACTTGCAGTGAAGGAAACACAGTGGCAATTTGTGCGTAGCTAAATCCCACAAACAGAAAAGAGATAATGCCTCTATTTCAGATGATCTATTTCAAGTGATGTTGTTTAATGGATAAAATTGGTCAGGACCTTGCTGTTTAAAATGGTGTCATAGGGCCACTTACATCTATTCAGGGTGTATCAGCTTGAGGAATGTTGTTCGGATAAGTCAAAGACCAAGACATTCTGGAAAATACAGAAGAAAGAAATTCATGGGGCTGAGTTCTCCGCTGTCGGGTTTCTCCATTTTGCCGGCAGCCTGAGGGTTTCCCGAAGGCGTGGGGCTGCCCCACAATAGTAAACCCCATTGACCAGCCGGTGAAATGGAGACTCCCGACGGAGTGCCGCACCAGAAATCTGGCGCAGTGGGATGGAGAATCCCGTCCATGATGTCCCAAAAAGTGCCAAATCCAAATATTTTCTTTTGAAATGGACTCACTGCACGACTGTAAGCAGCCAATTCACACACAGCAAAGTCTTACAACCAGCTGATAAGATAAATAATAAGATAATCTGCTTAAATTGTGTTGGCGGAGAGTGCCAAATGTTGACCAGGATACCTGCTCTTCTTCCAATAGCGCCACAAGATTGTTTCTTCAACCTGAGAGGGCAGACGTTCATTGGTTTCGCATATCATCTAAAAGGCACTTCTCTAGCAATGCAGCACCCTCTCAGGAATACACTAGATATACAGGCTCAAACGTCTGAAGTATGGGGTTAAATCCACACTGCTCTAATGTGAAGGCTCATATTGTAAACTATGGTCATGTAAATTATATACTTCAGTTATGGAACACAGTTTTATAAGGTCAGGCAGGAGTAGGCCAATTAATCCCTCAATCCTGCTCTCCATTCAACAAGGTCATGGCTGATCAGATTGTGGACGTAACTCCAAATTGCCTCCCTGCCCCCCATAAGCCTTGATTCCCCATGTTGAACAGAAATCTGCCCAACTCAGCCTGAAAGATATTCAGTGATGCAGACTCCACTGCTCTCTGGGAAAGATAGCTCCAAAGACTGACCACCCTCTGAGAGAAAGCATTTCCTCCTCAGCTCAGACTTTCCTGTCCCGACGGGTCCTACCACAGGAGATTCTGCCAAAAGTTCATTAACTTTCAGCAGGATCGGACAATCCTGGCGGTGAGAGGAGCCAGAAAAGCCCACCCCTCACCTCAGTCTTGAATCGAGAACCTTCCTTTTTAAACTGTGTTCCCGGTTCCGGATTCCTCCATGAGAAGAAACATTATTTCACCATATGCCCTGTCAAGCCACTTCAGTATCTTCAAATGTTTCAATAAAATCCCCCCTTATTCTTCTAAACCTCGGTGAGTAGAGGCCCAACCTACACAACATTGCCTCATAAGACAACTCCTTCATCCCAGGAATCAGCCCAGTCAACCTTGTCTAAATTGCCTCCAATGTGTCATGGGAATGTCCCTTTAAGAAATGTTTTTGTCTTATCACATGGTTTCAGTGATGTCATTGTGTGGGTGGAGCTGGGCTGTGGCTCTGTGAGTTTTTACTTTTATTTTGAGTTTGGACTGGTTTGTACTGCACAGGTTGAAAGAAGTGTCTCTCTATCTTCATTTTAAAAGCTGTTTCCAGACTACTTGGCCACTTAAAAGAGGTAATTGCTTTCTGGAAAGAATTCAAATCTGCTGTTTGAAAAGGAGAACAGGGTATCAATAACAAGTCTTAAAACAGTAAGAATGCTGTGTGCTGGCCAACACCTTTGAAAAGGGGTTTTTGGTTTTATTTGGATTTTGTTATTGAATTGGAACAGTTAAGGAGAAATTCATTAAGGGTTATACGTAGATTACTGTAGCTGTGTGGGGTCTTTATGGTTGTAGTTGATACAAATTCTTATAACATAGAACATACAGTGCAGAAGGAGGCCATTCGGTCCATCGAGACAACACCCACCCACTTAAGCCCTCAGTTCCCCCATATCCCCATAACCCAATAACCCTTCCTAAGCTTCTTTTTTTGGTCACCAAGGGCAATTTATCACCTAACCTGCATGTCTTTGAACTGTGGGAGGAAACCGGAGCACCCGCAGGAAACCCACGCAGACACGGGGGAGAACATGCAGACTCCGCCCATACAGTGACCCAGCAGGGAATCGAACCTGGGACCCTGGCGCTGTGAAGCCACCATGCTAATCACTTGTGCTACCGTGCTGCCCTGTGTTTATACAGATGTTAACTAAATTCTTAGAATAAGGCTTGTTTTTTTGATTAAAAACAGCTAAGAACTTTTTGAATAACACCTGAAAGGAAGGCTCTTGTGCTAATTCAACATAAAGGTTGTAGGTTAGGTGGACTCCATAATATACTTTGGAGTTGTTAAACCCTGTCCCATAACAAATGCAAGTACATCCCTCCTTACGCAAGGAGACCGAGGGCTGGATTTTCCGATTTTGAGGCTATGTCCAGAGCATGTGTCTAGTCTTACGACCAAAAAGTCGGTGCTGTCCCCGCACCGATGCTCCGCCCAGTCAGGGGATAGCAGCCGTGCTTTTCCTGCAAATAAGGACAGAGAATTGCCGGGTCTGTGGATGCTCATGCGCTCGGTCAGTGGGGACTGCCTGCCATGTTTGGGCAGGCTTTTCTGGGAAGCAAGCCACTGTCCTTATTTGAATGGTGGAAATGTTGGTGGCCACTAATTTGGCCACTGGTGGTACTATGTCACTCATCGAAGGGGGATCACCTCCCGTTCTCAGCCCTGGGGGCAGGACTGCTTCATCTCCAGAAACTCAGCCCTGGGTGGTAGTGATCTCGGGGAGGGGGGGAGGGGTGATAGATGTTGGGAGATAATCGAGGAGGTATGAGTTATTTACAGGTAAGCTTTTTGGACTTGGAGGACACACTTCACTTCCAATTCCCCCTCCCAATGGGCAATTATTTAGCCTCTGCTTGATATTCCCCCCTTGTGGAGAATTGCAGTCATGAATTCACCTTTTATCAACTATTTGCACATGTTGGCTCATAGCGTGCTACCAGAATAGGAAGGTTAAAAATCTCCATATCTACCCATTAGATATCAGTTGCATTGAGAATGGAATTGTAGGACTGTTTGGGTAAATAATATAACCGTCTAAAGTAAATTATAGAGCTCTTAATTAAGAAGCATCTGTTTGCCAGTTCTTCTACCAGACCATATAAATTATATTCATGGGAATTGTTTAAAGGACACATATAACACTTTAAGTTTAGTTATGTTAGACTTTTGTTTCATAGGCATACAAAGCTAAACATGCAATTGACTCATAACTGAGCTAAAGCCTCAGTTAACTGTGTTTTCAAACAACTTTATTTTGCAAGTAGAATTGACATAATCTAATGGTAATCATTATATCAGCAGCATGTATTTATTTTAGTTTTACTCCATCATTGGATTTCTTCACTTTATCACTTAGTTTCAATTATTTATGAAATAAAAGGGAGCAGAGTTAAAGAGTCATATGCTGCCCATTTATATATGTAATGAGGTACCTAATTACCAGTAGAAATATACCCAGGGTTAATTCCTCTTCCCGTCTAAACCACAATAGCTCTCACTTAGAATAAAACGATTAATAATTATCTTCCTGCTGTGGTTTGGAAGGAGATTAGAATGTTTGACTGATTACCATGTGTTAGATAGTATTCAGCCTTGAAGACTATAAGTTGTAAAATTAAAATAATTTATAATTAGCATTTTGGCAATTTGCTTATTGTGTATTATCAATAAACCACATATTATGGAAGTTCTTTCTTGGTAAGATTTTATGATAATACAATAGTACAATTAAACAAAAAAAATAATTGAGTCTTTCAGTCACACCAAACCCGACAAATGATACACTTCCACTTCAAGGTTAATATTTCTGTTTTAAATTCTGTGAACCTGACAGTTTGAATCGTTATTGGAAGACTTGTATTTTGGAAATGCCATATAACAAGACACATAACCAGGATGTAGAATCTGTACTGGTCTGGTATTTGAAACATTTTTTTAATAGGCTCTGAACTTTTAATGTCTTAGTTTTGTTTGCCTTTGAAGCCAAAGTAACAACGCAAGCTAACAAACACACCTTTAAGGACTGTTAGGGAAAACAGTCCATCTTCTTGTTTGTGTCAATAGGGCTTGGACACATGACTACTTTGCAGCCATTAGGGATTTATATCCACAAGGCCATCGTGAATTGTGTCCTACCCTGCAGGCAATCCGCACAAACACTACAACTTCCCAAGATTACTAGAGAACCCATGGGATTGTCAGGAATCAAATATAGGCTGTCCATCGCTCCATCCAGAAAACACCAAGAGAGATTACAGAAATATAAAACTATAAAATTGAAAAAGATCACAAATCTATCTGACTGATTCCAAAATGAATACCATTCAAATATCTATCTAATTCTTTGTTACATTCTCCCCCCATATTACTTGTTTCTTTCCCTCCTTTAAGTTTTCAACCTCTGTTCCTGCTCTTGTAGTTTGGAATTCGCTATTCTCTTTAGGATCTTGAATACTTTAAAAATGTCTCTACTGAGCCTATTTGTCTTCAAAATAAACAATCTCAGGCTTTCCAACCTTTTACAGAACTCAGATCCTTAAGCTAATTATCAGTTTGGTTCTCTTTTTTCTGAACTGTTTCCAATGCTTTGTTGTAATATGGTTACCAGGATTCTGGCCAATACTCCAGGTGGAAATACCAGTGTCTTGTACAGACTCATTAACACCTTTGTGTGCTATCCCTCTGGAAATATCCTAAGATCTGATCAGCTTTCCCACCTACTGCAATTCCCTGGATTGTTAGTTCACCAATACCCCAATGGAAGGAAACCGGAGCACCCGGAGGAAACCCACGTAGACACGTGGAGAAAGTGCAAACTCCACACAGACAGTCATCCGAGGCCGGAATTGAATCCGTGTCCCTGGAGCTGTGAGTCAGCAGTGCTAACCACTGTGCCACCGTGCCGCCCAGCTTCATAGAGTCATAGTCATAGATGTTTACAGCATGGAAACAGGCTCTTTGGCCCAGCTTGTTCATGTCGCCCAGTTTCCATCACTAAACTAGTCCCATTTGCCCGCATTTGGCCCATATCCCTCTATAGCCACCCTGCCCATGTAACTGTTGATGCACTATCAATTACGACGAGACGAGAGTAGAATGTGATTGAGGCTTTATTACACAGAGATGTGTGGCCTCCTACAGCAGCTTACGAAATGGCTGCTGTTCAGAGAACACACACATTTATACTCTGCCTCCTGGGCGGAGCCAGCAGGCAGGGATCTACCCCCGTACCTGTAGTACAGGGGCCTTACCGTAATACCCATATATACAATATAATACAACAGTGGTGACTACCACAACTGTCTAACTGTTTTTTAAAGGAAAAAATTGTACCCGCCTCAGCCACTGCCTCTGGCAGCCCGTTCCAGATGCTCACCACCCTCTGTGTGAAGATATTTCCCCTCTGGTCTCTTTTGCATCACTCCCCTCTCACCTTAAACCTCTAGTTCTGGACTACCTTTGGCAAAAGTTGTTGACTATCTAATTCAGATGAATTAAGGAGGATAACAAAAATGAAGTTAGAAATGTACCCATTACATTCCCCTGATCATTTTCTTTCCCAGCTCTTCGGTCTCCCTTCTCATTTGAGCTCCCCTCGTTCCACCTCTCTTGCCTTTCTTTTAAAATTCTCATGTCATGATTCTAGCTGAGCTATCTTCAGTACTTTCTTCCCTCAGTCTCTGGGCGCGATTCTCCACTCCCACGCCGAAGTGGCCGCGCCGTCGTGAACGCCGTCGAGGTTCACAACGGCGCGGAACGGCCCCGATCCCGACCGATTCAGGGCCCGAAAAAGGGCTAGGATCGGGGCCGCGAGAACCTCGGGGGGGGCGTTCCGCAAAGGCCGCGTCGTCACCGTGCGACGCCCGAATGATGCACCGCTGCGTCATAAATTGCGTGAACCGCGCACAGAGGACCCGGAGGAGAATTGAGGAGATGGCTGAGCCCCGAAGTGCCGCACCGAGGTTCCGGGATACGGACCTGGACACCGTGGTGGATGAGGTGGAGCGGAGAAGGGACACCCTCTGCCCAAGACGTGGGCATCGCCAGCCATCCAGCGCGGTGAGGCGCGGCTGGCGGGAGGTGGGCACTGCAGTCAGTGCTGTGGGGCTGACCCCCCGGACGGGGGAGCAGTGCCGCAAGAAGCTGCATGACCTCAACTGCGCTGCCAGGGTAAGTGCTATGAGGGTAGGGGGGGGGGGGGTGCGTTGGGAGTATTGGGGGGACTGGGGAATCAGGAGCGATGTTGGGGGGTCAGGGGGTTTGGAGGGTGTCACGGTGCCCAACTATCTTCTCGACCCACATGAGCCCCGGGACCCCCCTGGAGCGAACCCATGGCGTGCTGTCTCCTGAACCAGCAACAATGTTGTCAATATCTGCATGCCCTGATGATACCCGCCTAATGGTGATGCTTTATCCAACCCCCCCCCCACCCCCCCCCCCCCCCCCCCACCCCCCCAACCCCCCAGGACAAGACAGCACATAACCAGCGGGAGCGCATGAGAACCGGAGGGGGTTCTCCGGTCCTGCACCCCCTAACCATTCACGAGCAGAGGGCCCTGGATCCTGGGGCATCCGCCACCCAGGAGATCGCGCCATGCCAGGTCGGAGGCGCAGAAGCAAGTGAGAGAACCCTGCATGTCCTCTCCACCCCCAACCCGTCATCGCATCCCACACAATCTGCCCACTGCACCCCAGAACCCATCCCCCCTCACAGTCTGGCCACTGCACCCCAGATCCCATTCCCCCTCACACTCTGGCCACTGCACCCCAGATCCCATCCCCCCTCACACTCTGGCCACTGCACCCCCGATCCCATCCCCCCTCACACTCTGGCCACTGCACCCCAGATCCCATCCCCCCTCACACTCTGGCCACTGCACCCCCGATCCCATCCCCCCTCACACTCTGGCCACTTCACCCCAGATCCCAACCCCCCTCACACTCTGGCCACTGTACCCCAGATCCCATCCCCCCTCACACTCTGGCCACTGCACCCCAGATCCCATCCCCCCTCACACTCTTGTCACTGCACCCCAGATCCCATCCCCCCCTCACACTCTGGCCACTACACTCCAGATCCCATCCCCCCTCACACTGTGCACCCACCACCACCATACACCCGTGCCACCGTGTCTAACGAACCCCAAATCTTTTATGTTCCCCAGGGCCACCCGCCGAACCTTCAGGGACGTCTCGCCCAGGAAGCAGCGCAACGCCACCCACCGCAACGGCACCCAGGGACGCACGCCAGAGGTTGGCAGTTGGTCGGACAGGAGGGCAGACCTCACAGTCTGGGACACAGGACCAGGACGCTGAGACCTCCGGGACAGACATTAGTCAGGGGCACAGGGTGGACAGTCATGCCGAAGCCCACATCACGGCCACACACCCGCTGGATCGAACTGGAGGTCAAGGCGACCTGGCCCGCATGGAGCTTGCGCCTGGCCATGAGGGGGAACAATACACACCAGACTTCTTGACGGATGATGACCTCGAGCTTGCGGCACTGCTGTCTCCCATACCGTTCACCATCGCAGAGACACTCTCCTCGGTTGGGCATATAAGTGATGAGGCTCCCGGGTCACAGTCTGGTGCGCACCCCACAGCCGAGCCGGTACAGCAGGTGGAGTTTGGAGCAGCTGAGGGGCTGGACAGTCGGAGGGCAGCCCAGGCCCAGCAACCAGCTGCCACCCAGACGGTTCCCGGGTTCCTGGATGTAATTGACCCACCCGGACAACCGATGCGTATGGACACCCAGAGACTGAGTAACGGGATGAGGGCCATCTTCCAGGACCTGCACACGCAGCTGGAGGAGTCTATCCGCGTCCAGGAGCAGGGAGTGGTGCCGCTCATCGCAGCCACCCAGGCCGACACCGCACGGGTGGCGTCCGCGGTGGAGGCAATGGGTGAAGAGGTTTTGGCCATGGGTCAGGTTCTGCAAGGCGTTGGGCTTCACGTGCACGCGTCATCCATGGCCCAGGAGCGGGCTGCCCTCTCACAGGTAGCCATGCGCCAGAGCCAACACGACATTGCCGCCGCTCTCCGGGCCCTGGCTGAGTCTCACCATGCCATGGCCCGGTACCATCAAGCGATGGCTCAGTCCCAGCAGTCAGTCGCGGAGAGCATAAACCGCCTGGCACACGTGATGGACGGCGTAGCGCACTCACAGGTTGAAATAGCACAGACCTTGGCAGGAATGTGGCACTCCCTGGGCCCCGTCTCGGCGAACATTCGGACCGTGGTCGATACAGCTGCAGGCCTCCAGGACTGGCAGCGCCAGGTGTCGGGGGTGCGACGGGGCATGTCTCCGAGCGCACCTCCGCCCCACAGTGAGGCCTGGGGGCCACCGGGCTCCCCGAGGGAGGAGGGGGTTCTGGGGCCCGTCCCGGTAGCTCCACCAAGGGACGTCCCGGTACACTCGGCCTCCCCCCGTTCCGTCCCTGGCGCATCTGGTGGGGAGCGGGCAGGTCAGGGTGGCACCACGCCATCCAGCATGCCCGCCGAGCAGCCTGGCCCATCGAAGCCGGGCCGCCCAAGGAAACGTGTGCCGAAGGGGAGCCATGTCGAAGGGCGTGATTCACAGCAGTCCACCTCCACTCCTGCTGTACCATCTGGGGAGATACCTAGAAGTAGTGGTAGGGCCCGTAAGGCAAAGACGTTAGGCACATAAGAAGTTGGCACGGGTGCAGGGCACAGTCTAGTTGTAGTGGGTAGGGCACCTATGTTTCCCACACGAATAAACGCACTGTTAAATCTGACTTGTAAGACTGTGTGCTATGTCCGGTGCCAGGGGGCTCGGGAGGGTGCCCGATTGGCGTCGTGGTATACGAGCCATTCAAGGTATGTTCCAGATGTGCTGACCCTTTCCCCCACCCCCCCCCCGCACCCCCCATAATCGGACATCGTTGTCCTCGGTACACCGACGCCAGCCACCCCACGGGCATGTGGTGAAATATCCGTCAGGAAGGCTGTGACCACCGGAGTGCATGGTCCAGCTATAGCCATGAGTCAGACCTTGGCTGGCGAATCTGAGCACACAGCTCATCGCAGAGCGGGCTGTCATCATTCAACATGGCACTGATCACACCCGCTTACCCAATCATCAATGTTGTGCAATCCCGTAGTGCCGCAGTGGGAAGGTGATGTGGAATTGTTGCCGTGAACGCGGTGCTGGGGTGCGGGGGGGGGGGGTTGCTGTGTGGTGCCCGTGTGCAGGACTGACGGTGCAAGTGGCAGTGTTCAGCGAATCCCACCCCCATAGTGCGTGAACCGTGCGGCCACCAACGCGTCGCGTGCCCGCTGTCCCCGGCAGTGCCGTCGCGCAGCCTCCTGGGCGTAACGAGCAGCCGGGCAGTGCCTGTGTCCTGCGCCCCTCCCCCCACCCTGATGCGCCCCATATCCTCATCCTCCGCATCCTCTTCTTCCCCATCCCCCTCGTTTGCGTTGGCTCCGGTGCTGTCGGGTCCTCCCTCCGGCTCCTCCACCAGGTCATCGCCCCTCTGCATGGCAATGTTGTGCAGCGCACAGCAGACCACAACTATGCAACCGACCCTGTCGGGCTGGTACTGCAGGGCCCCTCCGGAGCGGTCCAGGGATCTGAAGCGCATCTTCAGCAGCCCGAAGCACCGCTCCACCACACCCCTGGTTGCTGCATGTGCCTTGTTGTATAGGCTATCCGCGTTGGTGTGAGGCCTCCGTATTGGCGTCAGCAGCCATGACCACAATGGATAGCCCCTGTCACCCAGCAACCAGCCCCTCAGCCGGGGAGGGGCATCCAACGAACATTGCGCGGATGAACGACTGTGCCAGAATGTAGGCGTCATGCATACTGCCGGGGCACTTTGCACACACGTGCATGATCTTCATGTGGGGGTCGCACACCACCTGAATGTTCATGGAGTACGCGCCCTTCCTGTTCATGAACACGTCCCTGTTGTCTGCAGGTGGGCGCATGGGGATGTGCACACCATTGATGACACCCTGGACCATCGGTATCCCGGCCACCTTGGCGAATCCACGTGCCCGTGCTTCCTGTTACACGGAGGATCTTCCACACATCGCCAGCCGGGTTGCATGGGTTACCTATGTGCCCCGGTGGCCTGGTCGCGCTGCAGATACGCAGCCAGCCTAACACCTGGTCACTGTCTGCGCCCAACGGTCAGTTCACACTGTACTGTTCACCAGTGTGCCACACTCCTGTGCCCATCAGCCACACGCACCCTGCGGCCGTGTCCTCGTCACCGTCCTGCCATATCAGGGCAGCTGACCTGTGGCATCCGCGGATGGACGATACCATCCACACTCTCCCTCACCCCCCCCCCCCAACCTGCACACTCTCCCGCACCCCCCCCAACCTGCAGACTCTCCCTCACCCCCCCAACCTGCACACTCTCCCGCACCCCCACCCCAACCTGCACACTCTCCCTCACTCCCCTCCCACCTGCACACTCTCCCTCCCCGCCCCACCTGCACACTCTCCCTCAGCCCCCTCCCCCAAACTGCACACTCTCCCGCATCCCCCCACCAACCTGCACACTCTCCCTCACCACCCCCAACCTGCACACTCCCCCTCACTCCCCTCCCCCAACCTGCACACTCTCCCGCAGCCCCCCCAACCTGCACACTCTCCCTCACCCCCCCAACCTGCACACTCTCCCGCACCCCCCCCCCCAACCTGCACACTCTCCCTCACCCCCCTCCCCCAACCTGCACACTCTCCCTCACGCCCCTCCCCCAACCTGCACACTCTCCCGCACCCCCCCAACCTGCACACGCTCCCTCACCCCCCCAACCTGCACACTCTCCCTCACTCCCCTCCCCCAACCTGCACACTCTCCCGCACACCCCCCCAACCTGCACACTCTCCCTCACCCCCCCCCCCCAACCTGCACACTCTCCCTCACCCGCCCCCCCCCAACCTGCACACTCTCCCTCCCCCCACCTGCACACTCTCCCTCACCCCCCCCCCCCCCAACCTGCACACTCTCCCTCACCCCCCCCAACCTGCACACTCTCCCGCACCCCCCCCCCAACCTGCACACTCTCCCGCACCCCCCCAACCTGCACACTCTCCCTCACCCCCCTCCCCAACCTGCACAATCTCCCTCACCCCCCTCCCCAACCTGCACACTCCCTCACCCCCCTCCCCCAACCTGCACACTCTCCCTCATCCCCCCCAACCTGCACACTCTCCCTCACCCCCCTCCCCAACCTGCACACTCTCCCTCACCCCCTCCCCCAACCTGCACACTCTCCCGCACCCCCCCCCCCAACCTGCACACTCTCCTTCACCCCCCCTCAACCTGCACACTCTCCCTCCCCCCCCCACCTGCACACTCTCCCGCACCCCCCCAACCTGCTCACTCTCCTTCACCCCCCCCCCCCCAACCTGCACACTCTCCCGCACACACCCCCAACCTGCACACTCTCCCGCACCCCCCCCAACCTGCACACTCTCCCTCACCCCCCCCAACCTGCACACTCTCCCTCACCCCCCTCCCACCTGCACACTCTCCCGCACCCCCCCCAACCTGCACACTCTCCCTCACCCCCCCCCAACCTGCACACTCTCCCTCACCCCCCCAACCTGCACACTCTCCCGCACCCCCCAACCTGCACACTCTCCCTCACCCCCCTCAACCTGCACACTCTCCCTCACCCCCCCCCCCAACCTGCACACTCTCCCTCACTCCCCTCCCACCTGCACACTCTCCTTTCATCCCCACCTGTGCACTCTCCCTCCCCCCCCACCTGCACACTCTCCCTCACCCCCCCAACCTGCACACTCTCCCTCACCCCCCCCCCCCCCACCTGCACACTCTCCCTCCCCCTACCACCTGCACACTCTCCCTCCCCCCCCACCTGCACACTCTCCCTCACCCCCCTCCCACCTGCACACTCTCCCTCACACCCCCCCCACCTGCACACTCTCCCTCACCCCCTCCCACCTGCACACTCTCCCGCACCCCCCCCCCCAACCTGCACACTCTCCCTCACCCCCCTCCCCCAACCTGCACACTCTCCCTCACCCCCCTCCCCCAACCTGCACACTCTCCCTCACCCCCCCAACCCGCACACGCTCCCTCACCCCCCCAACCTGCACACTCTCCCTCACTCCCCTCCCACCTGCACACTCTCCCTCCCCCCCACCTGCACACTCTCCCTCACCCCCCCCCCACCTGCACACTCTCCCTCACCCCCCTCCCCCAACCTGCACACTCTCCCGCATCCCCCCCAACCTGCACACTCTCCCTCACCCCCACCCAACCTGCACACTCTCCCTCACCCCCCCCAACCTGCACCCTCTCCCTCACCCCCCAACCTGCAGACTCTCCCGCACCCCCCCCAACCTGCACACTCTCCCGCACACCCCCCCAACCTGCACACTCTCCCGCACCCCCCAACCTGCACACTCTCCCTCATCCCCCTCCCCAACCTGCACACTCTCCCTCACCCCTCTCCCCCAACCTGCACACTCTCCCTCACCCCCCTCCCCCAACCTGCACACTCTCCCGCATCCCCCCCAACCTGCACACTCTCCCTCACCCCCCTCCCCAACCTGCACACTCTCCCTCACCCCCCTCCCCCAACCTGCACACTCTCCCGCACCCCCCCCCCAACCTGCACACTCTCCTTCACCCCCCCCAACCTGCACACTCTCCCTCACCCCCCCCAACCTGCACACTCTCCCGCACCCCCCCCCCCAACCTGCTCACTCTCCTTCACCCCCCCCCCCCCCCAACCTGCACACTCTCCCGCACACCCCCCCAACCTGCACACTCTCCCGCAACCCCCCCAACCTGCACACTCTCCCTCACCCCCCCCAACCTGCACACTCTCCCTCACCCCCCTCCCACCTGCACAATCTCCCGCACCCCCCCCAACCTGCACACTCTCCCTCACCACCCCCAACCTGCACACTCTCCCTCACCCCCCCCCCAACCTGCACACTCTCCCGCACCCCCCCAACCTGCACACTCTCCCTCACCCCCCTCAACCTGCACACTCTCCCTCACCCCCCCCCAACCTGCACACTCTCCCTCACTCCCCTCCCACCTGCACACTCTCCTTTCATCCCCACCTGTGCACTCTCCCTCCCCCCCCCACCTGCACACTCTCCCTCACCCCCCCAACCTGCACACTCTCCCTCACCCCCCCCACCTGCACACTCTCCCTCCCCCTCCCACCTGCACACTCTCCCTCCCCCCCACCTGCACACTCTCCCTCACCCCCCTCCCACCTGCACACTCTCCCTCACACCCCCCCTACCTGCACACTCTCCCTCACCCCCCTCCCACCTGCACACTCTCCCGCACACACCCCCAACCTGCACACTCTCCCTCACCTCCCCCAACCTGCACACTCTCCCTCACCCCCTCCCCCAACCTGCACACTCTCCCTCACCCCCCTCCCCCAACCTGCACACTCTCCCTCACCCCCCCCAACCCGCACACGCTCCCTCACCCCCCCAACCTGCACACTCTCCCTCACTCCCCTCCCACCTGCACACTCTCCCTCCCACCCACCTGCACACTCTCCCTCACCCCCCCCACCTGCACACTCTCCCTCAACCCCTCCCCCAACCTGCACACTCTCCCGCATCCCCCCAACCTGCACACTCTCCCTCACCCCCCCCAACCTGCACACTCTCCCGCACCCCCCCCCAACCTGCACACTCTCCCTCACCCCCCCCCCCCAACGTGCACACTATCCCGCACACCCCTCCCAACCTGCACACTCTCCCTCACCCCCCTCCCCCAACCTGCACACTCTCCCGCACACCCCCCCCAATCTGCACACTCTCCCTCACACCCTCCCCAACCTGCACACTCTCCCTCACCCCCCTCCACCAACCTGCACACTCTCCCGCATCCCCCCCAACCTGCACACTCTCCCTCACCCCCCCCAACCGGCACACTCTTCCGCACCCCCCTCCCCCAACCTGCACACTCTCCCACACACCCCCCCAACCTGCACACTCTCCTTCACCCCCCCAACCTGCACACTCTCCCTCACCCCCCCCAACCTGCACACTCTTCCGCACCCCCCTCCCCCAACCTGCACACTCTCCCGCACCCCCCCAACCTGCACACTCTCCCTCACCCCCCCCAACCTGCACACTCTCCTTCACCCCCCCCCCCCAACCTGCACACTCTCCCGCACCCCCCCCCAACCTGCACACTCTCCCGCACCCCCCCCAACCTGCACACTCTCCCTCTCTCCCCTCCCACCTGCACACTCTCCCTCCCCCCACCTGCACACTCTCCTTTCCCCCCCCCACCTGTGCACTCTCCCTCCCCCCCCACCTGCACACTCTCCCTCACCCCCCCACCTGCACACTCTCCCTCCCCCCCCACCTACACACACTCCCTCACCCCCCTCCCACCTGCACACTCTCCCTCACCCCCCCAACCTGCACACTCTCCCTCCCCCCCACCTGCACACTCTCCCTCACCCCCCTCCCACCTGCACACTCTCCCGCACCCCCCAACCTGCACACTCTCCCACACCCCCCTCCCCCAACCTGCACACTCTCCCTCACTCCCCTCCCCCAACCTGCACACTCTCCCTCACCCCCCCCCCAACCTGCACACTCTCCCTCACCCCCGCCAACCTGCACACTCTCCCTCACTCCCCTCCCCCAACCTGCACACTCTCCCGCATCCCCCCCAACCTGCACACTCTCCCGCACACCCCCCCAACCTGCACTCTCTCCCTCACCCCCCCCAACCTGCACACTCTCCCGCACCCCCCAACCTGCACACTCTCCCTCACCCCCCCCAACCTGCACACTCTCCCTCACTCTCCTCCCACCTGCACACTCTCCTTTCCCCCCCCACCTGTGCACTCTCCCTCCCCCCCACCTGCACACTCTCCCTCACCCCCCTCCCACCTGCACACTCTCCCTCACCCCCCCCAACCTGCACACTCTCCCTCACGCCCCCCCACCTGCATACTCTCCCTCCCCCTCCCACCTGCACACTCTCCCTCCCCCCCCACCTGCACACTCTCCCTCACCCCCCTCCCACCTGCGCACTCTCCATCACCCCCCCCAACCTGCACACTCTCCCTCCCCCCCACCTGCACACTCTCCCTCACCCCCCTCCCACCTGCACACTCTCCGTCACCCCCCCCCCCCAACCTGCACACTCTCCCTCACCCCCCCCAACCTGCACACTCTCCCTCCCCCCCCACCCACCTGCACACTCTCCCGCACCCCCCCCCGTTGGCCGCAGCCTTCTCAGGGAAGCCGACCCGGTCTCCAGGCGCTGCGCTACAGTCCGCTCACCTCCTCCCTGCTCAGCGTCAGCCAGCACGACTGGCTGACGACTTTCAATAGCAGGTGTGAATGGCGACGGCGTGAACTGGGGTCACGCCGTCGGGACTTCGGCCCATCCGGGCCTGAGAATAGCAGGGGTGCCGGAGAATCGCCGTTTTGGGTGTCTCGGGCGATTCTCCGGCCTGCGGCCCGCGAAACTCGACCGTGCCGTTCCGGCCGCTTAGGAGAATCGCGGGAGGGCGTCGGACCGGCGTTGCGGGAAATTTTGGCAGCCCAGGCGATTCTCCCAACCGGCGGGGGAGTGGAGAATCGCGCCCCCTGTACCGAGTATGTGATCCTCAATGATTTCAATTCTAGTTCTGATTTTACAGCCTTCTTGTTCTCCATTAAGACTTGCCTCCAGATAAACTCTTTGACACATATTCATGGCCATCTTCTTGAATTTATCATGTCAAAGTTCTCTCTTATTCCCACCATTCTGATCACATTTAGGACCATCTTTGTGTATTTCCTTGTTACCCTCTCCACCCACATCCCCTTTCCCTTTACAACCCACTTCCCTCTTAAACTACCTCTCCCTCAATGCAATTACAAAGGCACTTTCAAATATCTACCTCACTAGCCTTTGGCCCTCTACTCATCACTTTATTCCTACAGTGATCTGTTCAATTACACTCTCATCTGCACATCTTTGGGCTGTGGAATGAAACCGGAGCACCCGGAGGAAACCCATGCAGACAACGGGAGAACGAGCAGACTCCTCACAGACAGTCACCTAAGTCCGGAATTGAACCCAGGTCGCTGGCGCTGTGAGGCAGCAGCGCTAACAACTGTGCCAATGTGCCATCCGATCATATGGTTGTAGGAGACAGGATTACCTTACTCAGGTACAAGTACAGTTGCATTGCCTCCTGTTCCTCAACATGACCAGGAGTTTGGAAACAGAGAGGGAAAGCTCTGCATGGAGGAAGGGAGGAGGCACAGGAGATGGAGGGGAGGTGGTATCCTGGACCCTCTTGTAAGTGGGCAGACTGTACACGAGCATTTTATGAGGCTTTGCTTCCATTTCAGCAACTTACCCATCACATTTGCCACCATTCGTCGCAGTCATATCCCTTTTATACATCATGTTTCCTCGGTCAACATTCAACCATAACAAACACCCGCAAAAACCTTCACAAAACATCTTAATTTAATAACACATGCAATTAGATAAACAACAATTAGCTATTCATAATTGTACAATATCTTAGTGTCTGTCTTGTGGGTGTCTTTGCAAGAATTCCTATACTAGTTCAGTTCCTTTGCCATTTTGCAACAATGTGAAGGCCGAGTTGAATTGTTGAATGACAGTCCTTGCCACTGATGGTGAAGACTAAAATCATAGGGTGCGTTTTAATCCTTGTAGGCTGTTGCGCTTTCCTTTTTGGTCTCTTGTCCCTGTCTTCAAGTACCACAAAATCTGAGCCTAATTTGGCCCTGCAGCCTTGATGCATTTGCAAAATCGCTGCACAACAGCTCCTTCGTAATGCATCCACCTTCCATCGGATATAAATGTTCGAGTCACCAGAGGCATCTGTGTTTGAGAAACATTCACAGAACTGGCAAACTTGCTTGCTCAAGTACTTTGGTGCCAGGAACATTTATTTCCACTTGATATTTAGAACATGGCAGAGAGAGAAAAGAGATTTAGTCTTCTGTCACGTGCCCTATGGTTGATTCAGACAGTCGTACACAAGTATGATCAGAATGTCCTTTTGGTAGACTCATGTCGTAGTGTTCAAAATCAATCGTCTATAATCTGATACCTCTACAATCAATTGGCTGAGTGGTTGCTGCCTTTCCAATGTGAGAATTTCCTTGTGATTGAGAGATATAAGAACATAAGAACTAGGAGCAGGAGGAGGCCATCTGGGATGAGAGAAGAGCTAGCTAAGGTAGACGGGTAGCCTCCTCCGCCATTCAATGAGATCATGGCTGATCTTTTGTGGACTCAGCTCCACTTTCCGGCCCGAACACCATAACTCTTAATCCCTTTATTCTTCAAAAACTATCTATCTTTATCTTAAAAACATTTAATGAAGGAGCCTCTACTGCTTCACTGGGCAAGGAATTCCAAAGATTCACAACCCTTTGGGTGAAGAAGTTCCTCCTAAGCTCAGTCCTAAATCTACTTCCCCTTATTTTGAGGCTATGCCCCCTAGTTCTGCTTTCACCCGCCAGTGGAAACAACCTGCCCGCATCTATCCTATCTATTCCCTTCATAATGTTATATCTTTCTATAAGATCCCCCCCGCATCCTTCTAAATTCCAACGAGTACAGTCCCAGTTTACTCAACCTCTCCTCATAATCCAATCCCTTCAGCTCTGGGATTAACCTAGTGAATCACCTCTGCACACCCTCCAGCGCCAGTACGTCCTTTCTCAGGTAAGGAGACCAAAACTGAACACAATACTCCAGGTGTGGCCTCACTAACACCTTATACAATTGCAGCATAACCTCCCTAGTCTTAAACTCCATCCCTCGAGCAATGAAGGACAAATCTCCATTTGCCTTCTTAATCACCTGTTGCACCTGTAAACCAACTTTTTGCGACTCATGCACTAGCACACCCAGGTCTCTCTGCACAGCAGCACGTTTTAATATTTTATCATTTAAATAATAATCCCTTTTGCTCTTATCAAAATGGATAACCTCACATTTGTCAACATTGTATTCCATCTGCCAGACCCTAGCCCATTCACTTAACCTATCCAAATCCCTCTACAGACTTCCGGTATCCTCTGCACTTTTTGCTTTACCACTCATCTTTGTATCGTCTGCAAACTTGGTCACATTGCACTTGGTCCCCAACTCCAAATCATCTATGTAAATTGTGAACAGTTGTGGGCCCAACACTGATCCCTGATGGACACCACTGGCCACTGATTGCCAACCAGAGAAACACCCATTAATCCCCACTCTTTGCTTTCTATTAATTAACCAATCCTCTATCCATGCTACTACTTTACCCTTAATGCCATGCATCTTTATCTTATGCAGCAAGCTTTTGTGTGGCACCTTGTCAAAAGCTTTCTGGAAATCCAGATATACCACATCCATTGGCTCCCCGTTATCTACCGCACTAGTATTGTCCTCAGCAAATTCCACTAAATTAGTTAGGCACGACCTGCCCTTTATGAACCCATGCTGCATCTGCCCAATGGGACAATTTCCATCCAGATGCCTCGCTATTTCTTCCTTGATGATAGATTCCAGCACCTTCCCTACTACCGAAGTTAAGCTAAATAGTTTAGAATAGTTTATATAAGTTAAATAGTTATTTAATTGAAATTAAAGAGTTATTTAATTGAAATTAAAGAGTTATTTAATTAAAATTTAAAAAGTTATTTAAATCAACTTTAAAATAGTAATTTAAATCAACCCAAAATAGTTATTTAAGTGAGATTTTGAAAATTAAAAAATAGAAATTCAAATCAACTTTAAAATAGTAATTTATGTCAAATTTAAAAAATAGTAATTCAAATCAACTTAAAAAGAGTAATTTAAATCAAATAAAAACTAGTAACTCCACAAATATTCAAATTTAGCCCAGTCTGCCTTTCAGCCAATCAGGTCACAGTCTCCTGTGACGTCACTTTACCGGGTTTTTTTCAATTTGAAATAAACAAACAGACAAGCAGCTGTCCACATGCAGCGCAATGTCCCGCACAGTTCCGCTACTCTCTGCTCACGACTCTCCTCTCTATGTTTTAAACACTGAAACTCCCGGCTCTCCTCTCGCTGTTTTAAACACTGAAACTCCCGGCTCTCCTCTCACTGTTTTAAACACTGAAACTCCCGACTCTCCTCTCACTGTTTTAAACACTGAAACTCCCGGCTCTCCTCTCGCTGTTTTAAACACTGAAACTCCCGGCTCTCCTCTCACTGTTTTAAACACTCAACCTCCCGACTCTCCTCTCACTGTTTTAAACACTGAAACTCCCGGCTCTCCTCTCGCTGTTTTAAACACTGAAACTCCCGGCTCTCCTCTCGCTGTTTTAAACACTGAAACGCCCGGGTCTCCTCTCGCTGTTTTAAACACTGAAACTCCCGACTCTCCTCTCGCTGTTTTAAACACTGAAACTCCCGACTCTCCTCTCGCTGTTTTAAACACTGAAACGCCCGGGTCTCCTCTCGCTGTTTTAAACACTGAAACTCCCGACTCTCCTCTCGCTGTTTTAAACACTGAAACTCCCGACTCTCCTCTCGCTGTTTTAAACACTGAAACGCCCGGGTCTCCTCTCGCTGTTTTAAACACTGAAACTCCCGACTCTCCTCTCGCTGTTTTAAACACTGAAACGCGCGGCTCTCCTCTCGCTGTTTTAAACACTGAAACTCCCGGCTCTCCTCTCGCTGTTGTAAACACTGAAACTCCCGGCTCTCCTCTCGCTGTTTTAAACACTGAAACTCCCGACTCTCCTCTTGCTGTTTTAAACACTGAAACACCCGGCTCTCCTCTCACTGTTTTAAACACTGAAACTCCCGACTCTCCTCTCGCTGTTTTAAACACTGAAACTCCCGACTCTCCTCTCGCTGTTTTAAACACTGAAACTCCCGGCACTCCTCTCGCTGTTTTAAACACTGAAACTCCCGGCTCTCCTCTCGCTGTTTTAAACACTGAAACTCCCGGCTCACCTCTCACTGTTTTAAACACTGAAACTCCCGGCTCTCCTCTCGCTGTTTTTAACACTGAAACTCCCAGCTCTCTTCTCGCTGTTTTAAACACTGAAACTCCCGACTCTCCTCTCACTGTTTAAACACTGAAACTCCCGACTCTCCTCTCGCTGTTTTAAACACCGAAACTCCCGACTCTCCTCTCGCTGTTTTAAACACTGAAACGCCCGGGTCTCCTCTCGCTGTTTTAAACACTGAAACTCCCGACTCTCCTCTCGCTGTTTTAAACACTGAAACGCCCGGGTCTCCTCTCGCTGTTTTAAACACTGAAACTCCCGACTCTCCTCTCGCTGTTTTAAACACTGAAACTCCCGACTCTCCTCTCGCTACTTTAAACACTGAAACTCCCGGCTCACCTCTCGCTGTTTTAAACACTGAAACTCCCGGCTCTCCTCTCGCTGTTTTAAACACTGAAACTCCCGGCTCTCCTCTCGCTGTTTTAAACTGTGAACTCGGGACTCTCCTCTCGCTGTTTTAAACTGTGAAACTCCCGGATCTCCTCTCGCTGTTTAAACACTGAAACTCCCGGCTCTCCTCTCACTGTTTTAAACACTGAAACTCCCGACTCTCCTCTCACTGTTTAAACACTGAAACCCCCGACTCTCCTCTCGCTGTTTTAAACACTGAAACTCCCAGCTCTCCTCTCGCTGTTTTAAACACTGAAACACCCGGCTCTCCTCTCGCTGTTTTAAACACTGAAACTCCCGGCTCTCCTCTCACTGTTTTAAACACTGAAACTCCCGACTCTCCTCTCACTGTTTTAAACACTGAAACTCCCGGGTCTCCTCTCGCTGTTTTAAACACTGAAACTCCCGGCTCTCCTCTCGCTGTTCTAAACACTGAAACTCCCGACTCTCCTCTCGCTGTTTTAAACACTGAAACTCCTGGCTCTCCTCTCGCTGTTTTAAACACTGAAACTCCCGGCTCTCCTCTCGCTGTTTTAAACTGTGAACTCGCGACTCTCCTCTCACTGTTTTAAACACTGAAACTCCCGACTCTCCTCTCGCTGTTAAACACACTGAAACTCCCGACTCTCCTCTCGCTGTTAAACACACTGAAACTCCCGGCTCTCCTCTCGCTGTTTTAAACACTGAAACTCCCGACTCTCCTCTCGCTGTTAAACACACTGAAACTCCCGGCTCTCCTCTCGCTGTTTTAAACACTGAAACTCCCGGCTCTCCTCTCACTGTTTTAAACACTGAAACTCCCGGCTCTTCTCTTGCTGTTTTAAACACTGAAACCCCCGAGTCTCCTCTCGCTGTTTTAAACACTGAAACTCCCGGCTCTCCTCTCGCTGTTTTAAACACTGAAACTCCCGGCTCTCCTCTCGCTGTTTTAAACACTGAAACTCCCGACTCTCCTCTCGCTGTTATAAACACTGAAACTCCCGGCTCTCCTCTCGCTGTTTTAAACACTGAAACTCACGGCTCTCCTCTCGCTGTTTTAAACTGTGAACTCGCGACTCTCCTTTCGCTGTTTTAAACACTGAAACTCCCGACTCTCCTCTCGCTGTTTTAAATACTGAAACTCCCGACTCTCCTCTCGCTGTTTTAATCACTGAAACTCCCGACTCTCCTCTCACTGTTTTAAACACTGAAACTCCCGACTCTCCTCTCGCTGTTTAAACACTGAAACCCCCGGCTCTCCTCTCGCTGTTTTAAACACTGAATCTCCCAGCTCTCCTCTCGCTGTTTTAAACACTGAAACTCCCGGCTCTCCTCTCACTGTTTTAAACACTGAAATTCCCGACTCTCCTCTCGCTGTTTTAAACACTGAAACCCCTGACTCTCCTCTCACTGTTTTAAACACTGAAACTCCCGGCTCTCCTCTCACTGTTTTAAACACTGAAACTCCCGACTCTCCTCTCACTGTTTTAAACACTGAAACTCCCGGCTCTCCTCTCACTGTTTTAAACACTGAAACTCCCGACTCTCCTCTCGCTGTTTTAAACACTGAAACTCCCGACTCTCCTCTCGCTGTTTTAAACACTGAAACTCCCGACTCTCCTCTCGCTGTTTTAAACACTGAAACTCCCGGCTCTCCTCTCGCTGTTTTAAACACTGAAACTCCCGGCTCTCCTCTCGCTGTTTTAAACACTGAAACTCCCGACTCTCCTCTCGCTGTTTTAAACACTGAAACTCCCGGCTCTCCTCTCGCTGTTTTAAACACTGAAACTCCCGGGTCTCCTCTCGCTGTTTTAAACACTGAAACTCCCGGCTCTCCTCTCACTGTTTTAAACACTGAAACTCCCGACTCTCCTCTCGCTGTTTTAAACACTGAAACTCCCGGCTCTCCTCTCGCTGTTTTAAACACTGAAACTCCCGGCTCTCCTCTCGCTGTTTTAAACACTGAAACTCCCGACTCTCCTCTCGCTGTTTTAAACACTGAAACTCCCGACTCTCCTCTCGCTACTTTAAACACTGAAACTCCCGGCTCACCTCTCGCTGTTTTAAACACTGAAACTCCCGGCTCTCCTCTCGCTGTTTTAAACACTGAAACTCCCGGCTCTCCTCTCGCTGTTTTAAACTGTGAACTCGGGATTCTCCTCTCGCTGTTTTAAACTGTGAAACTCCCGGATCTCCTCTCGCTGTTTAAACACTGAAACTCCCGACTCTCCTCTCGCTACTTTAAACACTGAAACTCCCGGCTCACCTCTCGCTGTTTTAAACACTGAAACTCCCGGCTCTCCTCTCGCTGTTTTAAACACTGAAACTCCCGGCTCTCCTCTCGCTGTTTTAAACTGTGAACTCGGGATTCTCCTCTCACTGTTTTAAACACTGAAACTCCCGGCTCTCCTCTCGCTGTTTTAAATACTGAAACTCCCGGCTCTCCTCTCACTGTTTTAAACACTGAAACTCCCGACTCTCCTCTCACTGTTTAAACACTGAAACCCCCGACTCTCCTCTCGCTGTTTTAAACACTGAAACTCCCAGCTCTCCTCTCGCTGTTTTAAACACTGAAACACCCGGCTCTCCTCTCGCTGTTTTAAACACTGAAACTCCCGGCTCTCCTCTCACTGTTTTAAACACTGAAACTCCCGACTCTCCTCTCACTGTTTTAAACACTGAAACTCCCGGGTCTCCTCTCGCTGTTTTAAACACTGAAACTCCCGGCTCTCCTCTCGCTGTTCTAAACACTGAAACTCCCGACTCTCCTCTCGCTGTTTTAAACACTGAAACTCCTGGCTCTCCTCTCGCTGTTTTAAACACTGAAACTCCCGGCTCTCCTCTCGCTGTTTTAAACTGTGAACTCGCGACTCTCCTCTCGCTGTTTTAAACACTGAAACTCCCGACTCTCCTCTTGCTGTTTTAAACACTGAAACCCCCGAGTCTCCTCTCGCTGTTTTAAACACTGAAACTCCCGGCTCTCCTCTCGCTGTTTTAATCACTGAAACTCCCGGCTCTCCACTCGCTGTTTTAAACACTGAAACTCCCGCCTCTCCTCTCGCTGTTTTAAACACTGAAACTCCCGGGCTCTCCTCTCTCTGTTTTAAACACTGAAACTCCCGGCTCTCCTCTCGCTGTTTTAAACACTGAAACGCCCGACTCTCCTCTCGCTGTTAAACACACTGAAACTCCCGACTCTCCTCTCGCTGTTAAACACACTGAAACTCCCGGCTCTCCTCTCGCTGTTTTAATCACTGAAACTCCCGGCTCTCCTCTCGCTGTTTTAAACACTGAAACTCCCGACTCTCCTCTCGCTGTTAAACACACTGAAACTCCCGGTCCTCCTCTCGCTGTTTTAAACACTGAAACTCCCGGCTCTCCTCTCACTGTTTTAAACACTGAAACTCCCGGCTCTTCTCTTGCTGTTTTAAACACTGAAACCCCCGAGTCTCCTCTCGCTGTTTTAAACACTGAAACTCCCGACTCTCCTCTCGCTGTTTTAAACACTGAAACTCCCGGCTCTCCTCTCGCTGTTTTAAACACTGAAACTCCCGACTCTCCTCTCGCTGTTATAAACACTGAAACTCCCGACTCTCCTCTCGCTGTTTTAATCACTGAAACTCCCGACTCTCCTCTCACTGTTTTAAACACTGAAACTCCCGGCTCTCCTCTCGCTGTTTAAACACTGAAACTCCCGGCTCTCCTCTCACTGTTTTAAACACTGAAACTCCCGGCTCTCCTCTCGCTGTTTTAAACACTGCAACTCCCGGCTCTCCTCTCGCTGTTTTAAACACAGAAACTCCCGACTCTCCTCTCACTGTTTTAAACACTGAAACTCCCGGCTCTCCTCTCGCTGTTTTAAACACTGAAACTCCCGGCTCTCCTCTCGCTGTTTTAAACACTGAAACTCCCGGCTCTCCTCTCACTGTTTTAAACACTGAAACTCCCGACTCTCCTCTCGCTGTTTAAACACTGAAACCCCCGGCTCTCCTCTCGCTGTTTTAAACACTGAATCTCCCAGCTCTCCTCTCGCTGTTTTAAACACTGAAACTCCCGGCTCTCCTCTCACTGTTTTAAACACTGAAATTCCCGACTCTCCTCTCGCTGTTTTAAACACTGAAACCCCTGACTCTCCTCTCACTGTTTTAAACACTGAAACTCCCGGCTCTCCTCTCACTGTTTTAAACACTGAAACTCCCGACTCTCCTCTCACTGTTTTAAACACTGAAACTCCCGGCTCTCCTCTCACTGTTTTAAACACTGAAACTCCCGGCTCTCCTCTCGCTGTTTTAAACACTGAAACTCCCGACTCTCCTCTCGCTGTTTTAAACACTGAAACTCCCGGCTCTCCACTCGCTGTTTTAAACACTGAAACTCCCGGCTCTCCTCTCGCTGTTTTAAACACTGAAACTCCCGGCTCTCCTCTCGCTGTTTAAACACTGAAACTCCCGACTCTCCTCTCGCTGTTTTAAACACTGAAACTCCCGACTCTCCTCTCGCTGTTTTAAACACTGAAACTCCCGACTCTCCTCTCGCTGTTTTAAACACTGAAACTCCCGGCTCTCCTCTCGCTGTTTTAAACACTGAAACTCCCGGCTCACCTCTCGCTGTTTTAAACACTGAAACTCCCGGCTCTCCTCTCGCTGTTTTAAACACTGAAACTCCCGGCTCTCCTCTCGCTGTTTTAAACTGTGAACTCGGGACTCTCCTCTCGCTGTTTTAAACTGTGAAACTCCCGGATCTCCTCTCGCTGTTTAAACACTGAAACTCCCGGCTCTCCTCTCACTGTTTTAAACACTGAAACTCCCGACTCTCCTCTCACTGTTTAAACACTGAAACCCCCGACTCTCCTCTCGCTGTTTTAAACACTGAAACTCCCAGCTCTCCTCTCGCTGTTTTAAACACTGAAACACCCGGCTCTCCTCTCACTGTTTTAAACATTGAAACTCCCGGCTCTCCTCTCGCTGTTTTAAACACTGAAACTCCCGGCTCTCCTCTCGCTGTTTTAAACACTGAAACTCCCGGCTCTCCTCTCGCTGTTTTAAACACTGAAACTCCCGGCTCTCCTCTCACTGTTTTAAACACTGAAACTCCCGACTCTCCTCTCACTGTTTTAAACACTGAAACTCCCGGGTCTCCTCTCGCTGTTTTAAACACTGAAACTCCCGGCTCTCCTCTCGCTGTTCTAAACACTGAAACTCCCGACTCTCCTCTCGCTGTTTTAAACACTGAAACTCCTGGCTCTCCTCTCGCTGTTTTAAACACTGAAACTCCCGGCTCTCCTCTCGCTGTTTTAAACTGTGAACTCGCGACTCTCCTCTCGCTGTTTTAAACACTGAAACTCCCGACTCTCCTCTTGCTGTTTTAAACACTGAAACCCCCGAGTCTCCTCTCGCTGTTTTAAACACTGAAACTCCCGGCTCTCCTCTCGCTGTTTTAATCACTGAAACTCCCGGCTCTCCACTCGCTGTTTTAAACACTGAAACTCCCGCCTCTCCTCTCGCTGTTTAAACAGTGAAACTCCCGGTTCTCCTCTCGCTGTTTTAAACACTGAAACTCCCGACTCATCTCTCGCTGTTTTAAACACTGAAACTCCTGGCTCTCCTCTCACTGTTTTAAACACTGAAACTCCCGACTCTCCTCTCACTGTTTTAAACACTGAAACTCCCGACTCTCCTCTCGCTGTTTAAACACTGAAACCCCCGGCTCTCCTCTCGCTGTTTTAAACATTGAAACTCCCAGCTCTCCTCTCGCTGTTTTAAACACTGAAACTCCCGTCTCTCCTCTCACTGTTTTAAACACTGAAACTCCCGACTCTCCTCTCGCTGTTTTAAACACTGAAACTCCCGACTCTCCTCTCGCTGTTTTAAACACTGAAACTCCCGACTCTCCTCTCACTGTTTTAAACACTGAAACTCCCGACTCTCCTCTCGCTGTTTTAAACACTGAAACTCCCGACTCTCCTCTCACTGTTTTAAACACTGAAACACCCGGCTCTCCTCTCACTGTTTTAAACACTGAAACTCCCGACTCTCCTCTCGCTGTTTTAAACACTGAAACTCCCGGCTCTCCTCTCACTGTTTTAAACACTGAAACTCCCGGCTCTCCTCTCACTGTTTTAAACACTGAAACTCCCGACTCTCCTCTCGCTGTTTTAAACACTGAAACTCCCGGCTCTCCTCTCACTGTTTTAAACACTGAAACTCCCGACTCTCCTCTCGCTGTTTTAAACACTGAAACTCCCAGCTCTCCTCTCGCTGTTTTAAACACTGAAACTCCCGACTCTCCTCTTGCTGTTTTAAACACTGAAACTCCCGGCTCTCCTCTCACTGTTTTAACACTGAAACTCCCGGCTCTCCTCTCGCTGTTTTAAACACTGAAACCCCCGACTCTCCTCTTGCTGTTTTAAACACTGAAACTCCCGGCTCTCCTCTCGCTGTTTTAAACACTGAAACTCCCGACTCTCCTCTCGCTGTTATAAACACTGAAACTCCCGGCTCTCCTCTCGCTGTTTTAAACACTGAAACTCCCGGCTCTCCTCTCGCTGTTTTAAACACTGAAACTCCCGACTCTCCTCTCGCTGTTTTAAACACTGAAACTCCCGACTCTCCTCTCGCTGTTTTAAACACTGAAACTCCCGACTCTCCTCTCACTGTTTAAACACTGAAACCCCCGACTCTCCTCTCACTGTTTTGAACACTGAAACTCCCGACTCTCCTCTCGCTGTTTTAAACACTGAAACGCCCGGCTCTCCTCTCGCTGTTTTAAACACTGAAACACCCGGCTCTCCTCTCGCAGTTTTAAACACTGAAACTCCCGGCTCTCCTCTCGCTGTTTTAAACACTGAAACTCCCGGCTCTCCTCTCGCTGTTTTAACACTGAAACTCCCGGCTCTCCTCTCGCTGTTTTAAACACTGAAACTCCCGACTCTCCTCTCACTGTTTTAAACACTGAAACTCCCGACTCTCCTCTCGCTGTTTTAAACACTGAAACTCCCGACTCTCCTCTCACTGTTTTAAACACTGAAACACCCGGCTCTCCTCTCACTGTTTTAAACACTGAAACTCCCGACTCTCCTCTCGCTGTTTTAAACACTGAAACTCCCGGCTCTCCTCTCACTGTTTTAAACACTGAAACTCCCGGCTCTCCTCTCACTGTTTTAAACACTGAAACTCCCGACTCTCCTCTCGCTGTTTTAAACACTGAAACTCCCGGCTCTCCTCTCACTGTTTTAAACACTGAAACTCCCGACTCTCCTCTCGCTGTTTTAAACACTGAAACTCCCAGCTCTCCTCTCGCTGTTTTAAACACTGAAACTCCCGACTCTCCTCTTGCTGTTTTAAACACTGAAACTCCCGGCTCTCCTCTCACTGTTTTAACACTGAAACTCCCGGCTCTCCTCTCGCTGTTTTAAACACTGAAACCCCCGACTCTCCTCTTGCTGTTTTAAACACTGAAACTCCCGGCTCTCCTCTCGCTGTTTTAAACACTGAAACTCCCGACTCTCCTCTCGCTGTTATAAACACTGAAACTCCCGGCTCTCCTCTCGCTGTTTTAAACACTGAAACTCCCGGCTCTCCTCTCGCTGTTTTAAACACTGAAACTCCCGACTCTCCTCTCGCTGTTTTAAACACTGAAACTCCCGACTCTCCTCTCGCTGTTTTAAACACTGAAACTCCCGACTCTCCTCTCACTGTTTAAACACTGAAACCCCCGACTCTCCTCTCACTGTTTTGAACACTGAAACTCCCGACTCTCCTCTCGCTGTTTTAAACACTGAAACGCCCGGCTCTCCTCTCGCTGTTTTAAACACTGAAACACCCGGCTCTCCTCTCGCAGTTTTAAACACTGAAACTCCCGGCTCTCCTCTCGCTGTTTTAAACACTGAAACTCCCGGCTCTCCTCTCGCTGTTTTAACACTGAAACTCCCGGCTCTCCTCTCACTGTTTAAACACTGAAACACCCGGCTCTCCTCTCGCTGTTTTAAACACTGAAACTCCCGGCTCTCCTCTCACTGTTTTAAACACTGAAACTCCCGGCTCTCCTCTCACTGTTTTAAACACTGAAACTCCCGGCTCTCCTCTCACTGTTTAAACACTGAAACCACCGGCTCGCCTCTCGCTGTTTTAAACACTGAAACGCCCGGGTCTCCTCTCGCTGTTTTAATCACTGAAACTCCCGGGTCTCCTCTCGCTGTTTTAAACACTGAAACACCCGGCTCTCCTCTCGCAGTTTTAAACACTGAAACTCCCGGCTCTCCTCTCGCTGTTTTAATCACTGAAACTCCCGGGTCTCCTCTCGCTGTTTTAAACACTGAAACTCCCGACTCTCCTCTCGCTGTTTTAAACACTGAAACTCCCGACTCTCCTCTCGCTGTTTTAAACACTGAAACTCCCGGCTCTCCTCTCGCTGTTGTAAACACTGAAACTCCCGGCTCTCATCTCGCTGTTTTAAACTGTGAAACTCCCGACTCTCCTCTCGCTGTTTTAAACACTGAAACTCCCGGCTCTCCTCTCACTGTTTTAAACACTGAAACTCCCGACTCTCCTCTCACTGTTTTAAACACTGAAACTCCCGGCTCTCCTCTCGCTGTTTTAAACACTGAAACTCCCGACTCTCCTCTCGCTGTTTTAAACACTGAAACTCCCGGCTCTCCTCTCGCTGTTTTAAACACTGAAACTCCCGGGTCTCCTCTCGCTGTTTTAATCACTGAAACTCCCGGGTCTCCTCTCGCTGTTTTAAACACTGAAACTCCCGGCTCTCCTCTCGCTGTTTTAAACACTGAAACTCCCGACTCTCCTCTCGCTGTTTTAAACACTGAAACTCCCGGGTCTCCTCTCGCTGTTTTAAACACTGAAACTCCTGGCTCACATCTCACTGTTTTAAACACTGAAACCCCCGGCTCTCCTCTCACTGTTTTAAACACTGAAACTCCCGGCTCTCCTCTCGCTGTTTTAATCACTGAAACTCCCAATCTCCCCTTGCTGTTTTAATATGGGACACAATTTAATTAAATGAAAACAAAGTCCCAGAGCGTACACATTTAGCCGTGTGTTTCTTGGCGCGACTCACATTTGATAAGAGGCCTCACCGAGGAATGCGCGGCTGAGGCCGCACATAGCCATGTTTTGAACGCAGAGGAGTTCCACTCGCCAGAGCTCCTCATTATAGCGAGAGATCGGGAAGCCATTTTAAAATGGTATCCCGATCTCCAATGCCCCCAAAGCAATCGCTGACCTCCCAAGCCCCAATGCATTATGGGAGGGTCATCAGCACCCCACCCCCCCCCCCCCCCCCCAATAGAGCATCCCTAGCCCAATCAGACCAGCACACAAAATGCCAGCTTGGCATCCTGGCCATCCCAACTTGGCACCCTGGCAGTGTCACATGCACACCCTGGCAATGCCAATTTGGCACCCTGCTGACAGGGCTTGCATTTGGTGCCTCCAATCCCCTGTATGACCACCACGAGTGCTATTCCATCTGGTCCCTGTTTGTGAAGACCAGTACTAAACAACACTCACCCAAAGTCTCCGAGACAAGGGAGATTGATCCCACGCCTCAGGTAACTCGAGAATCTGCACATTAAAGTGAGGCTAGCTGTCTCGCTCTAATATTCAGATTTGCTAAAAAGTGATCCAGCCCACAATGGGTATCCTTTATATCGCAACATCTAGCGAGATCCCATCACATCTCGTGAGGTGTTGCAAGGTAGATCCCGGGAGCGGAGTCTCCTAGCTTCTATGCGCCATGGCGCGCTGCTTTTCGGGCACAGCATGGCCATTAAATCGCACCCATGTTATTTGATAGAGTTGATTCCAGAACTATGAGCTATTGTAAGTTTTGATACAGTCAACACAATCTCTGCGATAATCATTGTCTTCTTTGGATTGATAAATAGTTCAATTTTCCGCAAACTACTGTTGAGGTTAGTAAGCTGATAAATACAGGGTGGGATTCTCCGTTGGCCGACGATGGAATCGGGAAAGGCGTTTGGGCAGAGAGTCATAATTGTGGCTGGTGCCGGGCACCCGACAGAATACCATGATCTGGTGCCTCGACAGCAGCGTCAATGCGTTCTACTCCGCACGAACAGATTTCAGCAAAGCGTTTGATAAGGTTCCCCACGGTAGGCTATTGCAGAAAATACGGAGGCTGGGAATTGAGGGTGATTTAGAGATGTGGATCAGAAATTGGCTAGCTGGAAGAAGACAGAGGGTGGTGGTTGATGGGAAATGTTCAGAATGGAGTTCAGCCACAAGGATCTGTTCTGGGGCCGTTGCTGTTTGTCATTTTTATCAATGACCTAGAGGAAGGCGCAGAAGGGTGGGTGAGTAAATTTGCAGACGATACTAAAGTCGGTGGTGTTGTCGATAGTGTGGAAGGATGTAGCAGGTTACAGAGGGATATAGATAAGCTGCAGAGCTGGGCTGAGAGGTGGCAAATGGAGTTTAATGTAGAGAAGTGTGAGGTGATTCACTTTGGAAGGAATAACAGGAATGCGGAATATTTGGCTAATGGTAAAGTTCTTGAAAGTGTGGATGAGCAGAGGGATCTAGGTGTCCATGTACATAGATCCCTGAAAGTTGCCACCCAGGTTGATAGGGTTGTGAAGAAGGCCTATGGAGTGTTGGCCTTTATTGGTAGAGGGATTGAGTTCCGGAGTCAGGAGGTCATGTTGCAGCTGTACAAAACTCTGGTACGGCCGCATTTGGAGTATTGCGTACAGTTCTGGTCACCGCATTATAGGAAGGACGTGGAGGCTTTGGAGCGGGTGCAGAGGAGATTTACCAGGATGTTGCCTGGTATGGAGGGAAAATCTTATGAGGAAAGGCTGATGGACTTGAGGTTGTTTTCGTTGGAGAGAAGAAGGTTAAGAGGAGACTTAATAGAGGCATACAAAATGATCAGGGGGTTAGATAGGGTGGACAGTGAGAGCCTTCTCCCGCGGATGGAAATGGCTGGCACGAGGGGACATAGCTTTAAACTGAGGGGTAATAGATATAGGACAGAGGTCAGAGGTAGGTTCTTTACGCAGAGTAGTGAGGCCGTGGAATGCCCTACCTGCTACAGTAGTGAACTCGCCAACATTGAGGGCATTTAAAAGTTTATTGGATAAACATATGGATGATAATGGCATAGTGTAGGTTAGATGGCTTTTGTTTCAGTGCAACATCGTGGGCCGAAGGGCCTGTACTGCGTTGTATTGTTCTATGTTCTATGTTCTAAACATCATTAGCGCGCCTGACCTGGTGTGGTGAATGGAACTCCTGTTAATTCACCAGTGCACTGTGATATCATGTTACTGCTGTATCATGTTACATTATGTGTTTAACCCTGTGGGCTCCACCTATGGGCCATTGTACGGCTTCACCCACAGGGGGATATGTCGGGGCATGTATGGGCTCGCTCATGGCTCCACCCCTTACAGGAAGTATAAAGGCAGCTGACCTGCGGGGCCGCATTCACTGTTGTACCGGTCACAGGCAGGCTCAGTTGTCAGCTGATTAAAACCACGGTTTACTTCTCAACGTGTCTCTCAGTGAATTGATGGTTGCATCAATTTAATCAGCTTAAATACTACTATGGAATCAGCCCTCAAACCTGATAGACTGGAACTCGATCCACAGGCCGCGGAGGCAAGATAAACTTTTTCGCACTGGCTTCGATGCTTCAAGGCCTATCTCGCCACGTCGTCTACGCCATCCGTCACGGACGAACAGAAACTGAGTCTTCTCCACGCATGGGTGAGCCATCGTATTTCTGTCCAGCTCGACGCTGCCGCGTCCTATACAGAGGCCCTCGCACTACTCAAACGCATATATGTACGGCCCATGAACGAGGTCTACACGCGACACGTCTTCACCACTCGCCGCCAGCGCCCCGGGGAGTCGCTAGATGATTACCTACGCGACCTCAAAGCCCTCGCGCGCAACTGTAACTACCAGGCCGTCACGGCCACTCAGCATATGGAGCTCGCTATCTGAGATGATAGATCTGAAGTTTGCATATCACCAGCTCCCAATCCGCCCGGAGGACCGCCACTACACGGCGTTTGAGGCAGATGGTTTTCCATTTCCTCTGGGTCCCCTTTGGTGTCACAAACGGGGTTTCGGTGTTCCAACGAGCAATGGACCGAATGGTGGACCAGTACAGGCTGCGGGCCACGTTTCCGTACTTGGACAATGTAACCATCTGCGCCATGATCAGCAGGACCATGACGCCAACCTCCACCGATTTCTCCAAACCGCCCAAAAACTCAACCTCACCTACAACAAGGAGAAATGCGTTTTTCGCACAACCAGGCTAGCCATCCTCGACTACGTCGTGGAAAACGGGGTCCTAGGGCTCGACCCTGACCGTATGTGCCTCCTCCTCCAATTCCCTCTCCCTCACTGCCCCAAGGCCCTGAAGAGGTGCCTTGGATTTTTCTCCTATTACGCCCAGTGGGTCCCCCAGTATGCGGACAAAGCCCGCCCACTATTTAAGGCCACCATTTTTCCACTCGCAGCCGAGGCCCACCAGGCCTTCAACTGCATCAAGGCGGACATCGCCAAAGCTGCGATGCGCGCAGTGGACGAGTCTGCCCCCTTCCAGGTGGAGAGCGAAGCCTCAGAGGTCGCTCTCGCCGCTACTCTCATACAAGCAGGCAGACCGGTAGCTTTCTTTTCATGCACCCTCACCACCTCTGAAATTCGACACTCCTCGGTCGAAAAAGACGCCCAATCCATCGTGGAAGCCATACGGCACTGGAGGCACTACCTCGCTGGTAGGAGGTTTATCCTCATCGCCGACCAACGATCGGTTGCCTTTATGTTTGACAATACACAGCGGGGCAATATCAAGAATGACAAGATCTTGAGGTGGGGGATCGAACTCTCCACCTATAACTACGATTATAGTATATCGTCCTGGGAAGCTCAACGAGCCCCCAGATGCCCTGCCCCGTGGCACGTGCGCCAGCGCGCAGGATGACCGATTACATGCTGTCCAGGCCTGCAACCTGCCCTACTCCACCGAGGAGGTCAAAGCTGTAACCAGGGACTGCCAAGTCTGTGCGGAGTGTAAACCGCACTTCTATCGACCAGATAAGGCCCACCTGGTCAAGGTGTCCCGGCCCTTTGAACGCCATAGTATCGATTTGAAAGGGCCCCTCCGCTCCAATAATCGCAACACGTACTTCCTGAACATCATAGATGAGTTTTCCCGTTTTCCGTTCGCCATTCCCTGCCCCGATATGACCACTCCCACAGTCATTAAAGCCCTGCATAGTGTCTTCACCCTGTTCGGTTTCCTCAGCTATATCCACAGCGACAGGGGCTCGTCGTTCATGAGCGATGAACTGCGTCAGTACCTGCTAAGTAAGGGCATCGCTCGAGTAGGACTACCAGCTATAACGCCAGGGGAAACGGGCAGGTGGAGAGGGAGAACGCGACGGTCTGGAAGACTGTCCTACTGACCCTACGGTCAAGGAATCTCCCGGTTTTTCACTGGCAGGAGGTCCTCCCCGATGCGCTCCACTCTATTAGGTCCCTCCTTTGCACGGCCACAAAAAAGACCCCTCATGACCGCTTGTTTGTTTTCCCTAGGGGAGCTACCTCAGGGGCCTCGCTTCCGCCCTGGCTGATGACGGGTTCAGTCCTCCTCCGAAAACATGTTCGGAGCCATAAGACCGACACCCTGGTAGAGAGGGTCCAGCTCCTGCACTCCAACCCACACTATGCGTATCTCAGACACCCCGATGGCCGGCAGGATACCGTCTCCCTCCGGGACCTGGTGCCCGCAGGCTCCGACACCACGACCACTACTGCATCCCTCACACTAGGTCCCGTCCAACCTCCCATGTTCAGCGCCCCTACCCCTATCCAACCTCCCATGTTCAGCGCCCCTACCCCGATATGGCTCTTGCGCTCCCCCCCACCCGCCGCACCGGTCCACAGGAATGAAGCCCCGGAAGAGCCGCTCCAGGAGTCCACGCCTGTGCCTGCTCCAGGAGTCCACGCCTGTCCCTGCTCCGGGCCCAGCTCCACAGCCACCCGGAACGGCTGCAACACTAGTGCTTCGGCGGTCGCAACGTATGATCCGGGCACCAGACCGACTGAATCTGTAAACCCGTCACCCCCGCCGGACTTCATTTTTTAAACAGGGGGTGAATGTGGTGAATGGAACAACTGTTAATTCACCAGTGCACTGTGATATCATGTTACTGCTGTATCGTGTTACGTTAAGTGTTTAACCGTGTGGGCTCCACCTATGGGCCATTGTACGGCTTCACCCACAGGGGGATATGTCGGGGCATGTACGGGCTCGCCCATGGCTCCACCCCTTACAGGAAGTATAAAGGCAGCTGACCTGCGGGGCCGCATTCATTGTTGTACCGGTCACAGGCAGGCTCAGTTGTAAGCTGATTAAAACCACGGTTTACTTCTCAACGTGTCTCTCAGTGAATTGATGGTCGCATCACCTGGTATACTCCTGGGCCGCCGCAATGCTCTGCCTTTGTCGGGTGGAATTACCGTACAGCGAGGTTCACTTGTGGTTTTAAAAATCGTGAATCAGGCGCCGTGGTTGATGAATGAGGAAGTAGGACATGCAGAGTCACGACTATGAACTGCCGGTCCTCCCACTGGCTGGGGGGAGGAGGGCTTCTGCCAGGCTTGGGGGGGTGCAGTGGCGGGGGGGGGGAGGTTATGTGGGAGGTGACCAGGGATGGGCTATGGAGTAGGGGTGACCCCCCCACAAGACTGGGGCTTCCAGGCACATACCACCATTGTCACAGCCTACAAAGCAGCCATCTTGCTGCGCACCCCCACAGACCGTCCTCCATGGCCCGCGGTGGTGCAGAGTGACACCAGCCATATGAGTGCCCCCAACCACCACCCCCGCACACCACCAACTCTCGCCCTTCCCGCCCAACCGGCCATCACCCACCGGCGGGGCACCACGCGGCCCACCCAAGGCCAACGCCCATACAGGAGGGCGCTGGACGGAGGCCACGGAGTGTACTGCTGGCATGGGTAGCACCAACCCCTGGCAGCAGGTACTGGCCAGAGGCCCCCACTGGGCTGGGCACGGACGTGGTCAGGGGTGCAGTGGGCAGAGTGCTGGGGGAACAACCGGGTGTGGGTGTGGGGATGGGGGGTGGGGGAGGTCACATGGAGGGAAGTGCTGCAGTGCAGATCGGGGCCGCCGTGTAGCCCAGCGGACCTGGTTGGGCACGAGGGTACGCACCATGCTTACATGTCTAACTTTCACCCCTTGTGACAATGGCAATTGGAATCTAACCAGGAATGGTAATCTAACCAGGAATGGTGGCCTTCATCCTGGCTGTTGCAGCCCTTGGGGATGCACTGAGGCTGTACGAGCAGGAGCTTCTCAATGAGGACCCTGCAGCATCAGAGCCTGTTCCAGAGGAACAGAAAGCAGCTGATGAGGATGGAGAGCCGGCCACCCAACAGGCCAAGGAGCAGGTGGGAATGAGGCACCGCATAAGGCCTTGTGTGTACCGACAGCGCCTGTCATTTGAGAACCTGCCACGAAGACTGCCTGAGCAGGGGGACAGTGCGACATATCTGCCTGATCATGGCGCAGTGGCCATCAAGGTGACGGTCGCCCTTAGCTTTTATGCCTTTTAGGTCCTTCTAGGCGGCAATTGGGTCCTGTCAGGCATCTCACAGGCCTTGGTGAACAGGTGTATCCGCGCCGCCACTAATGCCCTGTATGCCCAGACGGCACAATATATCAAATTTAATGTGGACCGAGCCCACCAGGTGCTTGGGCAGTGGGGTTCGCCATCATCACCAAGGTGCACCAATTCCAGGGGCTTATTGACGGGATGCATGTGACCCTATGAGCACCAGCCCATGACAGTCTTCACAAACCAAAAGGCGTACCATTCATTGTACGTGTAGCTGGTGACCATCATGCACTTCTGCGAATGATACCAGGGCAGTGTGCACGATGCCTTCGTCCTGGCACACACGACTGTTCCTGACATCTTCGAGGCGCAGCCCCAGACAGGTTGGCTCTTGGGAAACTGGGGTTATCCACTATGGTCGTGGCTGGTGACATAACCAGAGGCTACAGACCGACGTGGAGTCCCGCTATAACGACGCCCATGCCGCGACCAGGGGCATGGTCGAGCGGTGCTTCGGCATCCTGAAGATGTTGTTCAGGTGCCTGTACCACTCTGGATGGGCCCTCCAGTATAGCGCTATGAGGGTCTCACACATCATGGTTGCCTGCTGCATCCTCCACTACATCGCGCAGCAGAGGGGAGACGTGCTGGACGAGGAGGAAAAACATTAGACCTCGTCCGACGAGGAGGATGTAAGGGGGGGGGGGGCGAGGATGGGCAGGACATGGGGCAAGGGCAGGCATAGAGGCCCCACAACACGTGCGCCTGGGCCGGCAAGCACGGGATGCTCTAATCGCCTCCAGGTTCACAGCAGCATAGACTTCCCGTTCCACCTCCACACCCGGTCGACTACCCCCTCCCATTAACATCCTCCTTGTGCCACCTCCACCCCCCGCCCTTGCAACCCACACCATGACTCCTACCTTCCCCACTATGGGGTGCCACCCTGGGTTGGCAGTAACAGCGGGTCTGGTCCATGGGATGGAGAGTGTTGACGACCCGCTCTACGATGCACTCTGGCGTTCTGCATCGTTGGATGTCTGACTCCTGCCACAATAACACCAGCCAGATCCAGGGCTTTCTGCTCCACTGCAATGAGGGACCGCAGGGCCGACGGTCCCCCTCCAGTCTTTTCTCTCCTGGCAGTTGTGCAGTGATTTCTTTTGGGGCGGCGCGCTTGGGGAGACAAAGCGCACAGAATCAGACAGTCGGACGCATGCAGCACGAGGCTGATGGCTGGTTGCTTTTGGGGCCAGGACACCCAGCCATGACAGCTGGTATGGTTTCTGGCATGCGGTGCAGGGTGGGGAGCGCTCACTGCCGGCGGATGGGGTCTGGTCGCCCTCCGGGTGGGGACGGGGCTATGGGTGTGTGGGACAGGGGTTGGTGCACAGCGCTGCCTACTCACCCTGGCCACCCAGAGGGGATTGTAGAGCTTCTTCCTGCGCTACTGTCCAGTCCTGGCGGTGGGGACTATTGTGCTCACGACCTCTGCCACCTTCGCGCAGGCCCAGTGTACGGCAGCGGGTGGCAGCCTCCTTCCCACCCTGGGGTAAAAGGTGGCCAAACTCTCTTCTGCAGCATCCTGCAAGGTCTCCAGCTCAGTGTCCGTAAACTGGGGTGCCGCTCTCCATGCTCATAGATCATAGAATTTACAGTGCAAAAGGAGGCCATTTGGCCCATTAAGTCCGCACCAGCCCTTGGAAAGAGCACCCTACCTAAGCCCACACCTCCACCCTAGCCCCATAACCCCACCTAACCTTTTTGGACACTAAGGGCAATTTATCATGGCCAATACACCTAACCTGCACATCTTTGGACTGTGGGAGGAAACCGGAGCACCCGGAGGAAACCCACGCACACACGGGGAGAACGTGCAGACTCCGCACAGACAGTGACCCAAGCCGGGAATCGAACCTGGGACCCTGGCACTGTGAAGCCACAGTGCTATCCACTGTGCTAACCACTGTGCTACCGTGCCCACCCACCCCCAAACCGATGCTGCCATCTTGTTTGCTGGAATGTGTGTGTGTGTGTGTGTGGGGAGCAGAGTGCTAATATGCGGCTGCAGCCTGTCAGCCTCTCGAGTGTCAATCCCGACCCCAGCAAATCCGAAACCATTTTTCATCGGAATCGCTTGTGTTCCACGTGGCACCGGTGCTAGCCCTTAACGGTTGTTGAATTACTCCGGGACCGGCACCAATTTTGCTGCCGTAGAAGTTCACCAATTCAGACCCGCCATCAGCACTTAGTCTCTGAAACAATGAATCCCATTCATGTTTTTTATTGAATAATAATGATGGTATTAATATAGCCCTTTGGTAACATTGTGAAATAATATCCATTTGAAGCTAATGCTTGCAGGATAAATTGCAAGCCATCAACAATTGTGACAAGACAAGTACATTACATTAAAGATCTACATCAGGGTTGGGATGCGGTGCTGTGTGTTGCTATTTGAAAATTGATATACATTCCAATGGTATACTAATTGTGGTGTGAGTGATACAACCATTAATAACCAAAGTAATATAAACTACATGGAACACAGTTGAGCGAACCTGTCACCCTTTGTGGAACTGCACCTAATGAATATTAGTTATGTCACAGCAAGTCTGCATTCTGAATTGCAGTGGGAAATGTTGGTTTCCTATCTTAAAAAGGTTCGACCAATCCTTATTGCATATAATCTCTTGACACATACTGTACACTGACAGAGCAGAGTGTTTTTTTTAAAAAGGAAGTTCTTAACAAAAGGCGATGCATGATTGGTGTAGTTGTGGAATGATCTCCATCACTGCAGCCTGCAGACCCCAAGAGGTTTTGCTTCAGTTTACTGACGTATTTCTTCACCATCATTTCTGCACATGTGAAAAATATGTGAAAAATATAAAAGTGCAGCACTGCGAAGGACTGTGGGATCAGTAATATAAAACATTAAGGATCCTTGACCAAAGATTACACTGCTGGGAGCAGCAGATTGAGGAATTCTGTATTATAAAGTCTTTATTTCTATAAACAACAAATCATGATGTATTATGCTTTAAAGAACACATGTAAATAGCTCTGGAAAGCCACCGATAGCCTCCGTACTACTGCACAATGAAACGTTAAACCATGCAGGAGAGATAGGTATGGGTTCTATTTCTGACTAATCCAATTGGCCACAGTAACCTGTGGGAAAATCAGCCGAAGATTTTACTCTTAATTGCTATCCAGAGACCTAAGTGCGTGATTACTTGTTGAGGGCTAAATTGAATGGATCAGGTTTGACTGTGAAAGCTTCCACAAGCCTGCTCAGAGCCAACGGTCATGTTACCGACCCTTATACCCAACTAGGATTGTTCCAACCGGAATGACAAAGCTATTATCAGATAGATATACCCTTCTCTTGACTTACCCACACAAATTGATTATGGCCCCAATATTTACTTGAGGCCTGGAGAGAACTTTGGAGTCTTGGAACAGGGTAGCTTTTATCTCACTCTCTGTATATTGGGTGTGGTATGATATTCAGGTGAGAATGTAAATGCAGATGGAATGAGAATCGCATGCAAGACAGCCTAATACGCAAATTGGGGTCTATGGCCGTTGTAAGACTTTGATTACAAAGTTGATTAAAAATAGGCAGGGTTTGTGGTGAGTGACTTGCTCTACACAATATTTTATTTAAAAATCTTTATTATTGTCACAAGTAGGCTTACATCAACACTGCAATGAAGTTACTGTGAAAATCCCCTAGGCGCCACATTCCGGCACCTGTACGGGTACACTGAGGGAGGATTCCGAGTGCGGGATTCTCCGACCCCCCGTTGGATCGGAGGATCCCCGGGGTGCAGCGCGAATCCCGCCCCACCGCCCCGACACCGTCTGCCGTATTCTCCGGCGTCGTTTTTCAGGTGGGGGCGGGATTCCCGCCACGCCAGTTAGGGGCCATTGGCAGTGGCCCCACCCCCGCGATCCTCCGGGCCCCGATGGGCCGTCCATTTTTGGCCCGTCCCGCTGGCGTGGATTATGTATGGTCCCACACGGCGGGACCTGGCAGGTACATTGGCGGGGGGGGGGGGGTCCTCTGGGGGGGAGGATCCGACCCGGGGTGGCCCCCAAGGTGGCCTGGCCCTCGATCGGGGCCCACCGATCTGCGGACGGGCCTGTTCCGTGGGGCACTTCTTCCTTCCGTGCCGGGCCCCTATAGTGCTCCGCCATGGCCGGTGCAGAGAAGAGAACCCTCCGCGCAAACGCCAAAATACGACGGGTGATCTGCGCATGCGCAAAATCACGCCGGCAGTTCCGCGCATGCACGAGATCACGGCGGTCGTTCCGCGCTTGCGTGAACTCGCGCAGTCCATTTGGCGCCGGCTGGAGCGGCGCCAACCACTTCAGCGTCCACCTAGCCCCCTAGACAGGTGAGAATTCCTCACCTTCTGGGCCTGTTGCCGCCGGTTTTGCCGCCAGCATGGGGACTTAGTACCCGGAAGGGAGAATGTCCAATTCACCGAATAGCACGCCTTTTGGGACTTGTGGGAGGAAACTGGAGCACCCGGAGGAAACCCACGCAGACAGAGGGAGAATGTGCAGACTCCGCACAGTCAGTGACTGAAGCTGGAATCGAACCTGGGACCCTGGTGCTGTGAAATAACAGTGCTAACCACTGTGCTACTGTATCAGCCAGCACCTCTTGGGTAGAATTTGCACAAGTTTTAAATCAGTTGGAAGTGATTTAGTCCTGATGACACAAATATTTTCCTTCATATGGGGACATTTACCCTAAAGTGGGTACGTTCTTTTAAGTTTGAGTTACAGGCAAAATATTTTTATCTCGCAGTTAGGTTAGTTGCCAGCGGAAGATGAAAGACTTACTGAAAACCTATAGTAATTATTCAAATGAGCTAACCCTCAAAGATTACGGGCAGCCTGCATGGTGAACCTCTGGTTAGTTTTGTCCCAGCAGTTAGATTCACATCTCTGCTTTGCTGGAATCACAAAAGTGGCTCCTTAAAGAAGAGTATGAATACTGGTGACTGAAACATAATCAGCTGGAAATCAGCAACGTCTGAAAGAGAAAGCATTTTGGAAATGAAAGTTCACTAGGAACAAAGTTAAGGACAACAACACCTGTCAGTAAAATGACAGTCTGGTAATTTGCAGGTGTGTTGTTACAATCTCAGGACTGTGACTATTCTGCTCACTTGTCACACATATGATGAGCTTTTGAATTTCCTAATAGGGCAGCCATTTGTGACTTGCCTCACCCTCCCCGGCACCTTTAAGCGCAGAACTTATGAGAGGGAAGAGGAAGGGTAACTGTGTCCATATGCCTCAGTGAAAGTGTGCTTCTTCAGTCATAAGCAAGAAATGCTGCTTTCTGTTTAGCTGTAAGTTTACAGAATATGTGGAGGCAAATGATTTTAATCCTTTGAGTACTGATTATTTACATTTTATTACTATGAAGTCTCTTTTTCTATTTATATATTGAATAGAAAAGATTATTTTTGTTTTTCCATTGACTGTTTTGAAAAAGATTGCCAATTTGATCTTTCCCTCCAAAATTCATACCTCTTTATTTTTCTTTCTTTTCTGGTATCTTTATATAAAACCTTTTATACCAATTTTGATTTCTGTTATTTTTGGTGCACATTTATTTCATCAAATTTTCTTCCCTCCATCTCTTCTAATATCACAAATCTACACCCAATCCCTGTCTGAGGACAGACAAAATTATTTATCGTTTTGCAGAAAAAGTTTGGTTCTCCAGCGAGTGCCTTCTACTGATATTCTGGCCAAGATCAAAAAAACACTACTTATGAGTCATTGACAAAATCCATTTCAGCGGACAACACTGTGATGTCCCAATTTAAGTACCCCAGACTTAAATTTTGTTCATCTGGAATTTTGTTCATTTGCTCAAGTGAAATGAGGCTGGTGAATAGTGGGAAAGACAAAAAATGGAAACCGCGCCAGGCGGAATACAGTTTGCAATGAAACCGGCCGGCTTCCGGAGGTGAAATCGGGATCTCGCCGTCGCGTGGCGAGAAACCAATTATCACCACTTAAGCCCCATTTCCATACAATTACCGATTAGTACTCCTTTTGAAAAACGTGAAACTGGCGGAAGGGCTTTTGTGGGGGGGCCAAGGAGGTGAGTAGCCATCTTTGCCCACAGGCAACGAGGTCGGGGGCGCTGGATTGCCACCACAGTGCTAGGCAGGGGTGGGGGACCCTCTGTAGAGGTGGATAGCCATGGGAGAGTGGGGTGCCCAGCAATGACATGAACCAAATATCGTCACCTGCAGCAGGCTGGGAGCATCGCGCTCTGTTCAGCAATTGGCACAGAATCGGATTATGGGCTTTCCCACTATTCTCCCAGCAGAAGCGGGATCAGCGCTGGATGCAATGCATGGGGAATCACCACTTTAATTTAAGCATGTGTGACCCTACTATTTTTATTAATGTTCTAGATGTGGGCACTGGGAGCATGGTCTGCAAGTTTGTTGATAATTCTAAGATTTTGACAAATCCCAGGACTGTAGACAATGCCTGACTGTTTCAGACTTATCTTCATGCATTGGCTTCATGGCTGGCAAATGGCTTAAAACTTGGAAAAGTGCAGTGTTATGGGTCTGGGGAGGGTGAATGCTGAACATATATAGATCCTTAGGGAAAAGCATGAAAGCAGTTAGAGGACTTCTGGGTGGTTGTGGTGATGTGTTGAACATGAAAGGTAGCTCTCCTCTGGACCTAAAAAGCGACCACTAAACCAACAAAAAAAAACCCTACTCTCACCCACAGCAAAGCAAACAACAACCACCCAAGAAAATGCCTTAAATCCCCCAAGAAACAGAAAAGGCGGTAGGAGCCAGGAGAGAAGGATGCAAACGGCGGACACAAGGACTGAAGCCGAACAAAGCATGGTGGACTGGGGGGGACCGCCAACGCGACAACCAGCACCAACCCAGCCACTGAAGGGCTAATGAATGGAGCCCCTGGCACAGCAGCACCGAAAGCTGAGGGAGTCCATCAAAGAGGACCTTATGGAAGCCATGAATGCAGCCATAGCAATAGCCTTGGCCCCCTTGAAAGCGACCCTGGAAAAGATGGTTGGTAACCCAGGAAGAGACGGTGCAAGAACTGGAAAGAGCTGCAACCGGCCACAGCAAGCGGATCACCGCACTGGAAATGGAAGTGGCTCAAGTGGAAGGTCGAGGACCAGGGGAATAAATCGCGCCATCCGAAGGCACAGAGGGCAGGGACCCAACAGGCCATGTAGCGCAAATCCTGGTGAAATTTGTCAGGGGGGGAAAGATTCCCCAAACTCCCAGAAGTGGAAAGAGCCCACAGAACACTCAGGCAAACAAAATCAGGGCACCACCAAGAGCAATCATCGCAAAGCTCCACAGATACCAGGACAAGGGGCAGCGGATCTTAAACTGGCGAGGAGCAAGGTCCTGCAAATGGGAAGGCCATGCGATCTGTATATACCAGGACATTTGGGCCAACATGGCCAAGCGCTGGGCCGAGTTCAACGGAGCCAAGGCAGCCCTGTTCAAAATCTGTTTACCTTATCCGGCAAAACTCTGAGTAAAATTCAACAACAGGGAGTTTTACTTCAATACAACGAGTGAAGCGGAGGAATTTGTCAAGAAAAACAGGCTGGGAGAACAGCAGGAATGCACCACAAAATATGTTCTTTGCATTTCCATGCCTGATCGATCTTTATTCACACGTCCAGGGCACTCATTGGAACGGTCATCTGTGCGTCCCAGGAGAGAGGGAGTAGGACAAAGAGACATGGAAGAGGGAAGGAGTTGTTGTGTGTGGGGTGGGGGGGGGAGGGGGAGTGGGGGGGGGAAGGGGGTAGAGGAACAAAATGGGCCAAATATAGCCGGAATGCGAGCCCCCGGCCGAGCGATGCAAGCACACGGAGTTAAGAGGAGAGGGAGGGCCACGGCGCAGCTCCCGAGACAGGGGGACTATCTGGCAGAAGGGGTAAAAAAGCAGGGCAGGAGGAAGTGGGGTTAGAGAGTAAGGGAGGGAGCGACGGGGAAGAGATGTCCACAGGGACAAGGAGAAGGGAAGTAGGTGACGGTAGTGGGACGTGGGGGGGGGGAGAATTGGGGAATAGATAAGGAGGGAGATGGAAGAATGCTGGTTGCAACAGATCGCACATGGTGACGATGGGAACGAAAAAACCAATGGCGGCCACCTTGGATGGCCCTAGGTCAACGGGAAACCCCGGAGTGCAGGAGCATAACCACAGCTTGAGTATGGCTCATTATGGAGATTGATGGAGATATGGAGAGTATGGAGATTAGACAACAGTAAGAAGTCTTACAACACCAGGTTAAAGTCCAACAGGTTTGTTTCAAACACTAGCTTTCGAAGCGCTGCTCCTTCCTCAGGTGAATGAAGAGGTATGTTCCAGAAACATATATATAGACAAATTCAAAGATGCAAGGCAATGCTTAGAATGCGAGCTATAAGTTTCTGCTCGGAGACCAACAGGCAGGAATGTTCCCTTCCAGTCAGGGAATACTTCAGCAGTCAAGGGCATTCAGCCTCTGATCTCCAGGTAAGCGTTCTCCAAGGCGGCCTTCAGGACACGCGACAACGCAGAATCGCCGAGCAGAAACTTATAGCCAAGTTCCGCACACATGTGAGCGGCCTCAACTGGGACTTTGGAGAGTACAGAAAAGGTTTACCAGGATGTTGCCTGGTATGGAGGGTATCAACCATGAGGAGAGAGTGAATAAACTGGGATTGTTCTCCCTAGAGAGACGGAGGCTGAAGGGCGACCTGATGGAAGTTTATAAAATTATGAGGGGTATAGATAGGTTGAACAGTTAGAGGCTTTTTCCCAGGGCGGAAATGAGAATTACAAGGGGGCACAAGTTCATGTGAGGGAGGATAGGTTCAGTGGAGATGAGCGGGAGACGTTTTTTACACTGAGGTGGTGGTGGCCTGGAATGCACTGCCAAGTGAGGTGATTGAGACAGAAACGTTAGCGACCTTTAAGACTTATCTGGATAGACACATGAACAGACGGGTACAGAAGGATACAGGCGGGAGTCTACATAGGATATGTGATCGGTGCAGGCTTGGAGGGCTGAAGGGCCTGTTCCTGTGCTGTATTGTTCTTTGTTCTTTGATGCACGAATACATCAAGGTCTCGCTGAAAATGCACCTCTCTCAATTTACACCCATTAAAATAATAATCTGCCTTTCTACTTTTACTACCAAAGTGGATAACCTCACATTTATCAACATTATACTGCAACTGCTGTGCAAGTGCCCACTCACTCAGCCTGTCCAAATCCCACTGAAGCATCTCTGCATCCTCCTCACAGCTCACCCTTCAACCCAACTTTGTATCATCTGCAAATTTGGAGATCATACATTTTTATCTCTAGCCGTCTCTTCCTTCTGACAAATTAATCCAACTTCACAGTCCTCTTACCTTGCTTGCTGGCAGTTTGAAAATGGAAGAAGCTCTCCTCCATGATTTGCCGCCAAAAGCGTATACCTACAGGGCATGACATCAAAAGTGTGTGCAGAGCATGTGGCCTGCTCACTCCTGCCGCTTATGGTGGTGAGACTGCACACAACCTCTTTTCATCTCATTTAAAAGCCAGTAGCAGCTGCCAGTCTCAACTTAAATGCCAGGATTGGCAGTTCCCCTGTGATCAGGACCTCCACCGCGTGAGTGCCGCCACCGATCACTCTGCGTCCCTCCCACGACACACCTGTGGGTTGCAACCCAGACTTTTGAAAAACCCTGACTGAGACTGAAAGGAAGCAATCGTCCATGATTTGCAATCCTTTCTGGCAAAAATCCTTTCAGTCTGGCAAAAAAAGGTACTATTTAGTAGATAATTCAGAGTGTAGGTTACACTCCTATGACAGTTTCAAGGCAAACACTGCAAATATGTCCTCTTAAAGGTGCAAAGGTTTTGAGATTAACCAGTGAAGTATTCTCTTTCACTTTTCCCAAGTTTCCCTAACTGCTAGGTAATAGCAATATCAGATGTAATTAACCAATTATTTCCAAAATAACATGTAAACTCTCACTTACATAGCACCTAAGTGGAACCCCAGGATGCCCTGAAGTGATTTACAACGAATGAATGGACATCGCGCGACAATCACCAGGCAGGAATGTTCCCTTCCAGTCGGGGAACACTTCAGCAGTCAAGGGCATTCAGCCTCTGATCTCCGGGTAAGCGTTCTCCAAGGCGGCCTTCAGGACGCGCGACAACGCAGAATCGCCGAGCAGAAACTTATAGCCAAGTTCCGCACACATGAGTGAGGCCTCAACCGGGACCTGGGATTCATGTCGCATTACATTCATCCCCCACCATCTGGCCTGGGTTTGTGAAATCCTACCAACTGTCCTGGCTTGATGTAATTCACACGTCTTTAACCTGGGGTTTCCCCTATCTCTGGATCTGTAAACACTTAATTACCTGCAAATGCTCGCATTCTAAGCATTGTCTTGCATCTTTGAATTTGTCTATATATATGTTTCTGGAACATACCTCTTCATTCACCTGAGGAAGGAGCAGAGCTCCGAAAGCTAGTGTTTGAAACAAACCTGTTGAACTCTAACCTGGTGTTGTAAGACTTCTTACTGTACATTTTGGGAGGCACTGAAGGCAGTGAAGGGAAAACAATCGCATATAGGGCACTTAGGGGCAGAGAGGAGAGGGATGCCAGGCAACAACTCCATATTGGAGGTGGACCAGTGATACTCTACTGCCCCAACCGTGGAACCACCGGTGGAGAGGAAGAAGTTACAAATGGAGTTTCACCTGCTCTCCATCGGGAAAGCAGTGGACCAGCTCCGCATGACACGGAAGACCTTCTATGAACATGGAAACAAGGCCAGCCGCCTGCTGGCTCACCAGCTGAGGAGACAGGCAGCCACGAGGGAAATAATGCAGGTAAAAGATAAGAACGGTGGACTAGCCACGGTCCCGGATAAAATCAATGAGGCATTCGCAACCTACCACCAGGGGCTGTATACCTCAGAACCCCCGGAGGAACCTGGGCAATATGTTCATTTTGATTCACAAAGACTAAACAGTTCCTCGACGGCTCGACATACCAATCACTGTGAGGGTAGAAAACAGGAACTGGAAGCACCACTGGCATGGAGGTCATGGAGAGCATCAACTCCATGCAGTCGGGGAAGGTACTGGGTCCAGACAGATTCCCGATGGACTTCTATAAATCATTTGTGGCAAGATTGGCCCCACACCTGCGGGTGATGTTCAATGACACACTATCGAGAGGGACCCTGCCGCCCATGCTGGCTCAGGACGCGATATCACTGATCCTCAATAAGGACAAAGACCCGACGGAGTGCAGGTCATACAGACCCATCTCACTGCTAAACACTGATGCTAAAGTCCTGGCGAAGGCCCTGGCAAGGCAACTAGAGAGTTGCATGCCAGACAGGTTTTGTCAAGGGCAGGCAACTAACGGCGAACATCAGCGCCTGCTGAACGTGATTATGACTCCACCCAGGGAAGAGACACCAGAAGTGATCGTCTCCCTTGACGCAGAGAAAGCCTTCGACAGAGTTGAATGGGGGAACTTGAACGGTTTGGAACGGGCCAGGATTCATCTCATGGGTGAAGCTAATGAGTAATGCTCCCATGGCGAGTGTATGGACGAACACCACTGGGGTACTTTTGACTACATCGAGGCACGAGGCAGGGTTGCTCCTTATCCCCGCTGCTATTTACCCTGGCAATTGAGCCACTGACCATCGCCCTCAAATTAGCGAACTGTTACAGAGGCATCCAGAGAGGAACCAGAGAGCACAGATGGACAAGCTACAGCTCCCCAAAATGGAATGAGTTGCGATACATGAAATTGAAGAACTTCCTCTGCAAGGAAACAGCAAAATTTCCCCAACGCCCAGTACATTCCCTACTGGACAGATTCCTAACCACAGGCAAACTAGGGGATGGTAACTGTGCTGACGACGACTGGAATAAACAAGGTCACCACTGGATGAGACAGTGAAAAATGGGTGGACGAACTAGGCACGGAAATAGGGGGAGGTGTCTGGATCGAAGCACTGCACAGGGAAAATGTCACCTCCTAATGCCCAGGGCTGATCCTAATGCAACTAAAGGTGGTGCACAAGGTGCACTTGACAAAAACACGGGTTCTTCACGAAGATGGGGATCAAATGCGAATGGTGCCAGGAGGCCCTGTCAACCACGCTCACATGTTCTAGTCATGTCGCAGACTTGTTGGTTACTGGACCGCCTTCTTTGAGGCCATGTCCAGGGTTGTGGGGGTGGGTGTGGAGCCATGCCCCAAAGTGGTGGTCCTTGGGGTATCAGAACAGCCAGAACTCTTCGCAGGGAGAAGATGCCTCCCTGCTGGAGAATCCTGCTTGGCTGAAGGTCATCAGCGCCACCTAAGGCCATGGACTGGCTGTCCGACCTCGCTGAATTCCTCAAATTGGAAAGAAATGAAATTTGCCATCAGTTGATCGTGGAAGCTATTTCCCAACTTGTTTGAGGACCTGTTTGTAACCAGCAACTAATAAGCGAAGGGAGGCGGGGGGACTAAAGTAGACAACAAAGGGGTGGGGGAGGGGAGCAGGGGGTGGGAGGGAAAGGATTTAAAAAGAGGCGGAAGACACAACCCAGAACACAGGGAAAGAAGCGCAGAGATAAGGGAGAACAGCCCATTAAGGATGCCCAGAACAGCAATAGGAAGGGCAGACCTGGAAGTCCACAAGAATGCCACTGGTATGTTTCAATATCAGGGAGCCACACATCAATAGTCGAACAGACAGGTCGGATACCCGACCATGGGGACCCTGTACCTGCACATATGTTTTCTTGGTATTTGCAAAATAGGTTAACTCCCAGTTTGCACGAGAATTTGGACAAAACATTCACTATAGATCCCTTGTTAGTTATACTTTCTTCTTGTATGTTTAAGCACTAATGCTTAATGCGGATGCCAGCCAAATGTAAATAACCAACAGAAAGCAGAAGAAGGAAAGGGGGTGGGGTTGGCTGGGGGAGGGGGTGGGATTAGGCTATGGCAGGGGGTGTGGTTAGGCTGCAGGAGGGGGTGGGGTTAGGCTGCGAGAGGGGGTGGGGTTAGGCTGCAGGAGGGGTGTGGTTAGGCTGTGGGAGGGGGTGTGGTTAGGCTGCAGGAGGGGTGTGGTTAGGCTGTGGGAGAGGGTGTGGTTAGGCAGTGGGAGGGGGTGTGGTTAGGCTGTGGGAGGGGTTGTGGTTAGGCTGTGGGAGGGGGTGTGGTTAGGCTGTGGGAGGGGGTGTGGTTAGGCTGCGGGAGAGGGTGGGGTTTGGCTGTGGGAGGGGGTGGGGTTAGGCTGCGGGAGGGTGTGTGGTTAGGCTGTGGGAGGGTGTGTGGTTAGGCTGCGGGAGAGGGTGGGGTTAGGCTGCGGGAGGGGGTGTGGTTGGGCTGTGGGAGGGGGTGTGGTTAGGTTGCAGGAGAGGGTGGTGTTTGGCTGTGGGAGGGGGTGTGGTTAGGCTGCAGGAGAGGGTGGGGTTAGGCTGTGGGAGAGGGTGGGGTTAGGCTGCGGGAGGGGGTGTGGTTAGGCTGTGGGAGGGGGTGGGGTTAGGCTGTGGGAGAGGGTGGGGTTAGGCTGCGGGAGGGGGTGTGGTTAGGCTGTGGGAGGGGGTGTGGTTAGGCTGCGGGAGAGGGTGGGGTTTGGCTGTGGGAGGGGGTGGGGTTAGGCTGCGGGAGGGTGTGTGGTTAGGTTGCAGGAGAGGGTGGGGTTTGGCTGTGGGAGGGGGTGTGGTTAGGCTGTGGGAGGGGGTGGGGTTAGGCTGCGGGAGGGGGTGTGGTTAGGTTGCAGGAGAGGGTGGGGTTTGGCTGTGGGAGGGGTGTGGTTAGGCTGTGGGAGGGGGTGGGGTTAGGCTGTGGGAGAGGGTGGGGTTAGGCTGCGGGAGGGGGTGTGGTTAGGCTGTGGGAGGGGGTGTGGTTAGGCTGCGGGAGAGGGTGGGGTTTGGCTGTGGGAGGGGGTGGGGTTAGCTGCGGGAGGGTGTGTGGTTAGGCTGTGGGAGGGTGTGTGGTTAGGCTGCGGGAGAGGGTGGGGTTAGGCTGCGGGAGGGGGGTGTGGTTGGGCTGTGGAGGGGGTGTGGTTAGGTTGCAGGAGAGGGTGGGGTTTGGCTGTGGGAGGGGGGTGTGGTTAGGCTGCAGGAGAGGGTGGGGTTAGGCTGTGGGAGGGGGTGGGGTTACGCTGCGGGAGGGGGTGGGGTTGGGCTGTGGGAGGGGGTGTGGTTAGGCTGTGGCAGGGGGAGGGGTTAGACTGTGGGAATGGGTGTGGTTAGGCTGTGGCAGGGGGTGGGGTTAGGCTGGGGGAGGGGGTGTGGTTAGGCTGTGGGAGGGGGGTGTAGTTAGGCAGCGGGAGGGGGTGGGGTTAGGCTGCGGGAGGGGGTGGGGTTAGGCTGCAGGAGGGGGTGGGTTAGGCTGTGGGAGGGGGTGGGGTTAGGCTGTGGGAGGGGGTGGGGTGGTTAGGCTGCAGGAGGGGGTGGGGTTAGGCTGTGGGAGGGTGTGTGGTTGGGCTGTGGGAGGGGGTGGTGTTAGACTGTGGCAGGGGGAGGGGTTAGGCTGTGGGAATGGGTGTGGTTAGGCTGTGGCAGGGGGTGGGGTTAGGCTGGGGGAGGGGTGTGGTTAGGCTGTGGGATGGGTGTGCTTAGGCTGTGGGAGGGGTGTGGTTCGGCTGCGGGAGGGGGTGTAGTTAGCTGTGGGATGGGTGTGCTTAGGCTGTGGTAGGGGGTGGGGTTAGGCTGCGGGAGGGGTTGGGGTTAGGCTGGGGGAGGGGGTGTGGTTAGGCTGTGGGATGGGGTGTGGTTAGGCTGCAGGAGGGGTTGGCGTTAGGCTGGGGGAGGGGGTGTGCTTAGGCTGTGGGAGGGGGTGGGGTTAGGCTGCGGGAGGGTGTGGGGTTAGGCTGTGTGAGGGTGTGTGGTTAGGCTGTGGGAGGGGGTGGGGTTAGGCTGTGGGAGGGGGTGGGGTTAGGCTGTGGGAAGGGGTGGGTTTAGGCTGCGGGAGGGGGTGGGGTTGGGCTGTGGGAGGTGGTGTGGTTAGGCTGTGGGAGGGGGTGGGTTTAGGCTGTGGGAGGGGGTGGGGTTAGGCTGGGGGAGGGGGTGTGCTTAAGCTGTGGGAGGGGGTGGGGTAAGCCTGGGGGAGGGGGTGTACGGCTGCGGGAGGTTGTGTGGTTAGGCTGTGGGAGGGGGTGGGGTTAGGCTGTGGGAGGGGGTGGGGTTAGGCTGTGGGAGGGGGTGGGGTTAGGCTGTGAGAGGGGGTGTGGTTAGGCTGTGGGAGGGGGTGGGGTTCGGCTGCGGGAGGGGGTGGGGTTAGGCTGCGGGAGTGGGTGGGGTTAGGCTGCGGGAGGGGGTGTGGTTAGGCTGCGGGATGGGGTGTAGTTAGGCTGTGGGAGGGGGTGGGGTTAGGCTGTGGCAGGGGGTGGGGTTAGGCTGTGGGAGGGGATGGGGTTAGGCTGTGGGAGGGGGTGTGGTTAGGCTGCGGGATGTGGTGTAGTTAGGCTGTGGGAGGGGATGGGGTTAGGCTCTGTGAGGGGGTGTGGCTAGGCTGCGGGAGGGGGTGTGGTTAGGCTGTGGGAGGGGGTGTGGTTAGGCTGCGGGAGGGGGTGGGGTTAGGCAGCGGGATGGGGTGTAGTTAGGCTGTGGGAGGGGATGGGGTTAGGCTGTGGGAGGGGGTGTGGTTAGGCTGCGGAATGGGGTGTAGTTAGGCTGTGGGAGGGGATGGGGTTAGGCTCTGTGAGGGGGTGTGGCTAGGCTGCGGGAAGGGGTGTGGTTAGGCTGTGGGAGGGGGTGTGGTTAGGCTGCGGGAGGGGGTGTGGTTAGGCTGTGGGAGGGGGTGGGGTTAGGCTGCGGGAGGGGGTGTGGTTAGGCTGTGGGAGGGGGGTGGGGTTAGGCTGTGGGAGTGGGTGTGGTTAGGCTGTGGGAGAGGGTGAGGTTAGGCTGCGGGAGGGGGTGTGGTTGGGCTGTGGGAGGGGTGTGGTTAGGCTGTGGGAGGGGGTGGGGTAAGGCTATGGGGCTGTGTGGTTGGGCTGTGGGAGGGGGGGTGGTTTGGCTGTGGGTGGGGGGTGGGGTTAGGCTGTGGGAGGGGTTGTGGTTGGGCTGTGGGAGGGGGTGTGGTTAGGCTGTGGGAGGGGGTGCGGTTAGGCTGTGGGAGGGGTTGTGGTTGGGCTGTGGGAGGGGTGGTGTTCGGCTGTGGGAGTGGGTAGGCTGTGGGAGGGGGTGTGGTTGGACTGAGTGTGGGTGTGTGGTTAGGCTGTGTGAGGGGGTGTGGTTAGGCTGTGTGAGGGGGTGTGGTTAGGCTGTGGGAGGGGGTGTGGTTAGGCTGTGTGAGGGGGTGTGGTTAGGCTGTGTGAGGGGGTGTGGTTAGGCTGTGTGAGGGGGTGGGGTTAGGCTGTGGGAGGGGGTGTGGTTGGGCTGTGGGAGGGGGTGGGGTTGGGCTGTGGGATGGGTGTGGTTAGGCTGTGGGAGGGGGTGTGGTTAGGCTGTGGGAGGGGGAGGGATTAGGCTGCGGGAGGGGGTGTGGTTAGGCTGTGGGAGGGGGAGGGGATAGGCTGCGGGAGGGGGTGGGGTTAGGCTGCGGGAGGGGGTGGTGTTAGGCTGCGGGAGGGGGTGGGGTTAGGCTATGGGAGGGGGTGGGGTTAGGCTGTGGGAGGGGGTGGGGTTAGGCTGTGGGAGAGGGTGGGGTTAGGCTGCGGGAGGGGGTGTGGTTAGGCTGTGGGAGGGTGTGTGGTTAGGCTGCAGGAGAGGGTGGGGTTTGGCTGTGGGAGGGGGTGGGGTTAGGCTGCAGGAGAGGGTAGGGTTTGGCTGTGGGAGGGGGTGGGGTTAGGCTGTGGGAGGGGGTGTGGTTAGGCTGCAGGAGAGGGTGGGGTTTGGCTGTGGGAGGGGGTGGGGTTAGGCTGCGGGAGAGGATGGGGTTAGGCTGTGGGAGGGGGTGTGGTTATGCTGTGGCAGGGGGTGTGGTTACGCTGTGGCAGGGGGTGTGGTTAGGCTGGGGAAGAGGGTGTGGTTAGGCTGTGGGAGGGGCTGTGGCTAGGCTGCAGGAGAGGGTGTGGTTAGGCTGTGGTAGGGGGAGGGGTTAGGCTGTGGGAATGGGTGTGGTTAGGCTGTGGCAGGGGGTGGGGTTAGGCTGGGGGAGGGGGTGTGGTTAGGCTGCGGGATGTGTGGGGGTTAGGCTGGGGGAGGGGGTGTGCTTAGGCTGTGGGAGGGGGTGGGGTAATCCTGGGGGAGGGGGTGTAGTTAGGCTGTGGGAGGGGGTGTGATTAGGCTGCGGGAGGGGGTGGGGCTAGGCTGCGGGACGCTGTGTGGTTAGGCTGTGGGAGGGGGTGGGGTTAGGCTGTGGGAGGGGTTGGTGTTAGGCTGTGGGAGGGGGTGTGGTTAGGCTGCAGGAGGGGTTGGGGTTAGGCTGGGGGAGGGGGGTGTGCTTAGGCTGTGGGAGGGTGTGTGGTTAGGCTGCGGGAGGGGGTGTGGTTAGGCTGTGGGAGGGGGTGTGGTTGGGCTGTGGGAGGGGTGTGGTTAGGCTGTGGGAGGGGGTGGGGTAAGGCTATGGGGCTGTGTGGTTGGGCTGTGGGAGGGGTGTGTGGTTTGGCTGTGGGAGGGGTTGTGGTTGGGCTGTGGGAGAGGGTGTGGTTAGGCTGTGGGAGGGGGTGTGGTTAGGCTGTGGGAGGGGTGTGTGGTTGGGTTGTAGGAGGGGCTGGTGTTCGGCTGTGGGAGTGGGTGTGGTTAGACTGTGGGAGTGGGTGTGGTTGGGTTGTAGGAGGGGGTGGTGTTCGGCTGTGGGAGTGGGTGTGGTTAGGCTGTGTGAGTGGGTGTGGTTAGGCTGTGTGAGGGGGTGTGGTTAGGCTGTGGGAGGGGGTGTGGTTAGGCTTTGTGAGGGGGTGTGGTTAGGCAGTGTGAGGGGGTGTGGTTAGGCTGTGTGAGGGGGTGGGGTTAGGCTGTGGGAGGGGGTGTGGTTGGGCTGTGGGAGGGGGTGTGGTTAGGCTGTGTGAGGGTGTGTGGTTAGGCTGTGTGAGGGGGTGTGGTTAGGCTGTGTGAGGGGGTGTGGTTAGGCTGTGGGAGGGGGTGTGGTTAGGCTGTGGGAGGGGGTGTGGTTAGGCTGTGTGGGGGGGTGGGGTTAGGCTGTGGGAGGGGGAGGGGTTAGGCTGCGGGAGGGGGTGTGGTTAGGCTGTGGGAGGGGGAGGGGTTAGGCTGTGGGAGGGGGTGTAGTTAGGCTGTGGGAGGGGGTGGGGTTAGGCTGTGGGAGGGGGTGTGGTTAGGCTGTGGGAGGGGGTGGGGTTAGGCTGTGGGAGGGGGTGTGGTTAGGCTGTGGGAGGGGGAGGGGTTAGGCTGCGGGAGGGGGTGTGGTTAGGCTGTGGGCGGGGGAGGGGTTAGGCTGCGGGAGGGGGTGGGGTTAGGCAGCGGGAGGGGGTGGTGTTAGGCTGCGGGAGGGGGTGGTGTTAGGCTGTGGGAGGGGGTGGGGTTAGGCTGTGGGAGGGGGTGGGGTTAGGCTGTGGGAGAGGGTGGGGTTAGGCTGCGGGAGCGGGTGTGGTTAGGCTGTGGGAGGGTGTGTGGTTAGGCTGCGGGAGGGGGTGTGGTTAAGCTGCAGGAGAGGGTGGGGTTTGGCTGTGGGAGGAGGTGGGGTTAGGCTGCAGGAGAGGGTGGGGTTAGGCTGTGGGAGATGGTGGGGTTAGGCTGCGGGAGGGGGTGTGGTTGGGCAGTGGGAGGGGGTGTGGTTACGCTGTGGCAGGGGGTGTGGTTAGGCTGGGGAAGAGGGTGTGGTTAGGCTGTGGGAGGGGCTGTGGCTAGGCTGCAGGAGAGGGTGTGGTTAGGCTGTGGTAGGGGGAGAGGTTAGGCTGTGGGAATGGGTGTGGTTAGGCTGTGGCAGGGGGTGGGGTTAGGCTGGGGGAGGGGGTGTGGTTAGGCTGCGGGATGTGTGGGGGTTAGGCTGGGGGAGGGGGTGTGCTTAGGCTGTGGGAGGGGGTGGGGTAATCCTGGGGGAGGGGGTGTAGTTAGGCTGTGGGAGGGGGTGTGGTTAGGCTGCGGGAGGGGGTGGGGCAAGGCTGCGGGACGCTGTGTGGTTAGGCTGTGGGAGGGGGTGGGGTTAGGCTGTGGGAGGGGGTGTGGTTAGGCTGTGGGAGGAGGTGGGGTTAGGCAGTGGGAGGGGGTGTGGTTAGGCTGTGGGAGGGGGTGGGGTTAGGCTGCGGGAGGGGGTGGGGTTAGGCTGGGGGAGGGGGTGTGCTTAGGCTGTGGGAGGGGGTGTGGTTAGGCTGTGGGAGGGGGTGTGGTTAGGCTGTGGGAGGGGGTGGGGTTAGGCTGCGGGAGGGGGTGTGGTTGGGCTGTGGGAGGGGTGTGGTTAGGCTGTGGGAGGGGGTGGGGTAAGGCTATGGGGCTGTGTGGTTGGGCTGTGGGAGGGGTGTGTGGTTTGGCTGTGGGAGGGGGTGGGGTTAGGCTGTGGGAGGGATTGTGGTTGGGCTGTGGGAGGGGCTGTGGTTAGGCTGTGGGAGGGGGTGTGGTTAGGCTGTGGGAAGGGTGTGTGGTTGGGTTGTGGGAGGGGTGGTGTTCGGCTGTGGGAGTGGGTGTGGTTAGGCTGTGGGAGGGGGTGTGGTTAGGCTGTGTGAGGGGGTGTGGTTAGGCTGTGGGAGGGGGTGGGGCTAGGCTGCGGGACGCTGTGTGGTTAGCCTGTGGGAGGGGGTGGGTTAGGCTGTGGGAGGGGGTGGTGTTAGGCTGTGGGAGGAGGTGGGGTTAGGCAGTGGGAGGGGGGTGCGGTTAGGCTGCAGGAGGGGTTGGGGTTAGGCTGTGTGAGGGGGTGTGGTTAGGCTGTGTGAGGGGGTGGGGTTAGGCTGTGGGAGGGGGTGTGGTTGGGCTGTGGGAGGGGGTGGGGTTCGGCTGTGGGAGGGGGTGTGGGTGGGCTGTGGGAGGGGGTGGGGTTAGGCTGTGGGAGGGGGTGTGGTTAGTCTCTGGGAGGGGGTGTGGTTGGGCTGTGGGAGGGGGTGGGGTTAGGCTGTGGGAGGGTGTGTGGTTAGGCTGTGGGAGGGGGTGTGGTTGGGCTGTGGGAGGGGGTGTGGTTAGGCTGTGGGAGGGGGTGGTTAGGCTGTGGGAGGGGGTGTGGGGGGGTGTGGTAGGCTTGAGGGGGTGGGATAGGCTGTGGGAGGGGGTGGGGTTAGGCTGTGGGAGGGGGTGTGGTGAGGCTGTGAGGGGGTGGGGTTAGGCTGTGGGAGGGGGTGGGGCTGGGCTGTGGGAGGGGGTGTGGTTGGGCTGTGGGAGGGGGTGTGGTTGGGCTGTGGGGGGGGTGTTTGGGCTGTGGGAGGGTGTGGGGTTAGGCTGTGGGAGGGGGTGTGGTTGGGCTGTGGGAGGGGGTGTGGTTGGGCTGTGGGAGGGGGTGTGGTTGGGCTGTGGGGGGGGTCTGGTTGGGCTGTGGGAGGGGGTGTGGTTGGGCTGTGGGAGGGGGTGTGGTTGGGCTGTGGGAGGGGGTGGGGTTGGGCTGTGGGAGGGGGTGTGGTTGGGCTGTGGGAGGGGGTGTGGTTGGGCTGTGGGAGGGGGTGTGGTTGGGCTGTGGGAGGGGGTGGGGTTGGGCTTTGGGAGGGGGTGTTTGGGCTGTAGGAGGGGGTGTGGTTGGGCTGTGGGAGGGGGTGTGGTTGGGTTGTGGGAGGGGGTGTGGTTGGGCTGTGGGAGGGGGTGTGGTTGGGCTGTGGGAGGGGGTGTGGTTGGGTTGTGGGAGGGGGTGTGGTTGGGCTGTGGGAGGGGGTGTGGTTGGGCTGTGGGAGGGGGTGTGGTTGGGTTGTGGGAGGGGGTGTGGTTGGGCTGTGGGAGGGGGTGTGGTTGGGCTGTGGGAGGGGGTGTGGTTGGGCTGTGGGGGGGGGGTGTTTGGGCTGTGGGAGGGGGTGTGGTTGGGCTGTGGGAGGGGCTGTGGGAGGGGGTGTGGTTGGGCTGTGGGAGGGGATGTGGTTGGGCTGTGGGAGGGGGTGTGGTTGGGCTGTGGGAGGGGCTGTGGGAGGGGGTGTGGTTGGGCTGTGGGAGGGGGTGGGGTTAGACTGTGGGAGGGGATGTGGTTGGGCTGTGGGAGGGGGTGTGGTTGGGCTGTGGGAGGGGGTGTGGTTGGGCTGTGGGAGGGGGTGTGGTTGGGCTGTGGGAGGGGGTGTGGTTGGGCTGTGGGAGGGGGTGTGGTTGGGCTGTGGGAGGGGGTGTGGTTGGGCTGTGGGAGGGGGTGTTTGGGCTGTGGGAGGGGGTGTGGTTGGGCTGTGGGAGGGGGTGTGGTTGGGCTGTGGGAGGGGGTGTGGTTGGGCTGTGGGAGGGGGTGTGGTTGGGCTGTGGGAGGGGGTGTGGTTGGGCTGTGGGAGGGGGTGTGGTTGGGCTGTGGGAGGGGGTGTTTGGGCTGTGGGAGGGGGTGTGGTTGGGCTGTGGGAGGGGGTGTGGTTGGGCTGTGGGAGGGGGTGTGGTTGGGCTCTGTCTTGTTCTGCACTGTTGTGTGTTACATAAAATGACAATCTGAATAAATTTTTTTTTTAATGTAGTTAGAGAAAGAAACGAGCTGGGGCGCAATTCAGCATAAAAACGTTTTGGTTGAGTTTGATGGGGTGTTTCTCATCGGCCTCATTGATGAGGTCGGGGCCGGTATTCAGTTGCACTGAGTCCCAAAAATGAGCCCCCAGGAGATTCTCGACATTACTGGTAGTCGTGCCATCTGATTCGCCCACATCGCACCTCAGCTGCTCACTGCCAACGGAGGGGCGGGGGGGGGGGGGGGGGGGCAGCGGGGGGGACATCACTTTGTAATGTTGTGTGTTTTGAATGTTAAAATGTAAAAAAATTGAATAAAAATACTTTAAAAACAAGGGGGAAGCAGCTTTTAATCATTCCTTCACCACTCACTCCGAGTCAACACATGAGGATGGCAGGGCGCAGCTTTTTCCCCACAAAAGAAGATCGCCCATGCAAAATAGGAAAGGACCAAGATGGTGGGGGGGGGGGGGGGGGGGGGAGGAGGAGGAATCCAGAGATTCGAGTCACCACCCGCTATGAGGAAAGGGCCCTGGAGATGGAGGGGTTGCCTGAGGAGAGAGCAGTGACTGACAGCAAGGTCAGCCTGCACCAGCTGTCTCTTCATCCAGATGACCTTCTGAAGTGAGTTGTTGATGTCTCACAAAATGATCCTTCCCTCCCACTGACCACATGACTATTGTCTTGCAGGATCATCATCTGATCGGGCCGGTCTACCCGAAACCATGCACCCCCCCCCCTCCACCCCTCCCCCCCCCCCCCCCCCACCCCGCTCCCCACTACCCAAGAGAATACTTTGGAGGAGATCTCCGAGGTTAACACCAGCGATGCATCACAGCTATCACCCACATCTTCTACCAGCGCAGAGACAAACACCTTGGTGGGCAACATTAGAGGACCAGCTTTGGGAGCTTTGGGAGGACAATCTGGTGAGCACCAGACAGCTGCTGATGCACATCAGGTGGAGACAGGAACATCCAAGACATCAATTGGAAGTCTGCTGGATCCCAGGACATGGCTGGGTCCTAAGCAGATTTCAAACCTTTGGACAAGGTTCTCCCAGAGCTGATGCAGATGATAGTCCAAAGTCGGGAGACTGAGGAGGGGGTGTCAGCAATACTATAGTCCAGTGACTGCAGGACCAATTGGAGGAGGCCCAAAGCCTTCAGGCAGGAGATGGTGCAGGTAATGCGTGGCACCTAGGCCAACACTGTTAGGATTGTGGCCTCAGTGGAAAGCGTAACGTACGGGCCTTGAGTGCTGTTGTCCAAGGCATGGCTCAGTCTTTGACGACCATAGCTGAGGGCCTCAACATCATGTCCCAGTCAATGAGGTGGACAGAGCGTGGCTCAATGACATTCATCATTTTTGGGTGAGATCCGGAACTCACCAACGGGAGCGAGCCGGGAGAATCGCAAAATGGTTCATGTCCAGTGCGATACTCAAATTTGCCCTCTCCCACTGCATACCTGGGAAGCCCGGATCCATGGTGGACATAACACGGGGCGAAATTCTCCCGAAACAGCGCGATGTCCGCCGACTGGCGCCCAAAATGGCGCCAATCAGACGGGCATCGCGCCACCCCAAATGTGCGGAATGCTCCGCATCTTTGGGGGCTGAGCCCCAACATTGAGGGGCTAGGCCGGCGCCGGAGGAATTTCCGCCCCGCCAGCTGGCGGAAACAGCCTTTGGTGCCCCGCCAGCTGGCGCGGAAATGACATCCCCGGGCGGCGTATGCGCGGGAACGTCAGCGGCCGCTGACAGTTTCCCACGCATGCGCAGTGGAGGGAGTCTCTTCCGCCTCCGCCATGGTGGAGACCTTGGCGGAGGCGGAAGGGAAAGAGTGCCCCCACGGCACAGGCCCGCCCGCAGATCGGTGGGCCCCGATCGCGGGCCAGGCCACCGTGGGGGCACCCCCCGGGGCCAGATCGCCCCGCGCCCCCCCCCCAGGACCCCGGAGCCCGCCCACGCCGTCTTGTCCTGCCGTTCAAAAAGTGGTTTAATCCACGCCGGCGGGATAGCCAATTTATCGGCGGGACTTCGGCCCATCCAGGCCGGAGAATCGAGCGGGGGGGTCCGCCAACCGGCGCAGCGCGATTCCCGCCCCCGACGAATCTCCGGTGCCGGGGGCGGGATTCACGCCAGCCCCCGGCGATTCTCCGACCCGGCGGGGGGTCGGAGAATGACGCCCACGGTGTCTGAATCACACCCTTAATCTCTAAAGGTTTAAGAAATTGATAGCTGTAATGAAATTGGGCATTGGGGTGAATTTTTGGATAATTGATTGTAGAATGTGTTATTTTCTCTTTGTGAGGCTTTAGTTGGAATACAGTGTGTCCATCCACGGTCCCCTCACATGATGCATAATATAAAGACTCTGGAAAGGGTACAGAGAGAGGCAATAAGATGTTTAAAATATTCTTTCACTGGATGTCTGCATCACTGGCTAGACCAGCATTTATGCTACCTCTTACCCATCGCTAATTTTGTTTCAGAAGGTGGTGGTGAGCTATCTCCTTGAACCACTGTTGGTTCACCCACAATGCTGTAAGGAAGAGAATTCCAGGACTTCAATCCAGTGACAGTGAATGAATGGTAATATAGTTGCAAGTTTAAAAAAAATTAATTTACAAGATGTGGGCATCTCTGGTTAGGCCAACATTTATTGCCCATTCCTAATTCCCCTTCAGAAGATGGTGGTGAGTTGCCTTCTTGAACCGCTGCAGTCCTTGAGGTGTAGGTAAACCCACTGTGCTGTTAGGGAAGGAGTTCCAGGGTGTTGTCTCAGCGACAGAGAAGGAACAACGATATATTTCCAAGTCAGGGTGGTGAATGGCTTAGAGGGGAACCTCCAGGTGGTGGGGTTCCCAGGTGCCGGCTGCTCGTCCTTCTAGATGGTAGTGGTCGTGGGTTTGGAAGGTGCTGTCTGAGGAACCTTGGCAAGTTACTGCAGTGCATCTTGTAGATGGTACACACGGCTGCCGCTGTTCATCAGTGGTGGAGGAATTGAATCTTTCTGGAAGGAGGAGCAATCAAGCGGCGGCTTTGTCCTGGATGGTGCCGAGCTTCTTGAATGTTGTTGGAGCTGCACGCATCCAGGCAAGTGGAGAGTATTCCATTACACTCCTGATATGTGCCTTGTAAATGGTAGACAGGCTTTGGGGAGTCAGGAGGTAAGTTACTTGCCACAGAATTTCAGCCTCTGGCCTACTCTTGGAGCCACAATATTTATGTGGCTGGTCCAGTACAGTTTCTGGTCAGTGGTAATCCCCAGGATTTTGATAGTGGGAACTCAGCAATGTAATACCATTGAATGTCAAGGAGAGATGGCCAGATTCACCTTTGTTGGAGATAGTCATTACCTTGCACTTGTGCTGCACAAATGGTACTTTGCTGTTTGAAGTACTTTATTTATCAAGGTAAGTTAAGAGCTAGGACTCTACGCTTTAGGGAAGTGTAGATATGGGAGTGATATGATTGAGATTTATAATATGAGGAAAAGAGTAGATTTTGTCAAGTTGATAGTTTGTTCTAAGAGATGATGGATGGCACAGTGGCACAGTGATTAGCACTGCTGCATCACAGCACTAGAGTCCCGAGTTCAATTCCAGCCTTGGGTGACTGTCTGTGTGGAGTTTGCACTTTCTCCCCATGTCTGCGTGGGTTTCCTCCGGGTGCTCCGGTTTCATCCCACAGCCCAAAGAAGTGCGGGTTAGGAGGATTGACCATGCTAAATTGCCTCATATTGTCCAAAGTTTTGTCGGTTAAGTGGGGTTATGAGGTGGCCTAGGTCGGATGCTCTTTCAGAGGGTCAGTGCAGATTCGATGGGCCGAATGGCCTCTCTCTGCACAGTAGGAATTCCAGGAGGAAGGCCCAGGGTTCACCCTTATAAGTTGTATATGGTCAGATCGAGGTTAAATGTTTGGAGAGTATAATTGACCTCCAGAACAGGTTGCTGGCTCGTGCAGTGGATGCCAATTTTTTGAATTCCTTCCAGCCTGTTCTGATTCAGGCTGATTCAGTCAGAGATCATCCGTACAAAGGTAGATACAAAATAAACTTATCAAGGCCAGATCGCCTCCTGGACTAATTTGAATTGCCGAAGGGAGTTCCAGAGCTTTTCCCGGACACTTTTCAACCAAATTGTCTGTTTTTTCTCTTCCAGGAGACCACATTGTTTTGCGTAGGGAACCCAGCCAAGGTAACACAATGGTGTGAAACAGGTTGGGAGGACCAAAGGGTCTTTACCCATCCATCATTGATTGTGTAAACAACATGTACAACAACATCCTACATTTTTATAGCAGCATTAATATGAGTATCTTACATTTTATAGCAGCATAAATATGAGTCATATAAAACTGTCACATGTCTCCTGAGTTTTTAAGTTTAATAGGATTTACTGTGTGTTGCTCACATCATGCATTCTACATGTTACAAAATATGCTGCATTTCTTTGAGTTACTTTAGCAGAATTATCAGTTGATAATTGGAATATTTTCATCTGAAGTTAAAAAAAAGATAAATTATTTACTGAATGAATAGCTTTCTGTCAAGGCTTATGCAACTTTTTTGTTACCAGATGCATGTGCTTATGAGCCCACAGATGTCTCATCATCAAGGGAAGTGGATGAATAGAATGTCACCCATTATCAGTTTAATCACTTGTATATGCTACATTCTTGATGCCAACATATGTTTTATAGGAGGCTTTAACAGAAAGGAAAACATTCACACATAAAAGTTTCAGAAAGAAAATCTGTCTATTTTCTATCGGCCTGTCATTTCTTTATTTTATCACAGCTATCATACAAATGCCTCTTGGACTCAGGGCATCAGAGCTGGTAATAACTTTGAGATCACATCACCATCAATTATTCTTTACAGGAAGGAAGCAATTCATTGGCAGACAGCATTTGCAAACTTATCTGTGAAGTAATCTCTACTGGACTTCCTTCAGTCCCATAACACCAGCATGGATAATAAACAACCGTCAGTACAAATAGCAGGCTGACATTATAAATGTCTACTAAGGCAGCATGGCTGGAAACAGGAGACTGGAAATACAAGTTAAGTTCCCAGGACAATGACTCAGAGACCCTCTTTCAAATATCTATGAAGTTCCTGTCATTTACTTTAACTTAAATAATGATGATCATGAGTCACAGTAAGTGATCAGATAATCATCAATGAAAGCAATGCTTAGAAGTTGGGCATGATGGTAATTGAAGCAATCATTAGAACAGTATTTTTGTCCTTTAAAAATATTTTCTTTAAAACAAACAACTGAAGGAGAAAAATATTTTCTGATTTTTCTATCTACTTTGCACATAAAATACCATCTTGTCTTTCCCTGTGAACCTATGTGTCAAGATCAGATTAACTCCCTGTATTCATTATCTGCAAAGTTCTGGGGCTGGATTCGCCGCATCCCGACGCCGAAATCACTTTTGGCGCCAGGGCGGAGAATCCAGTTTCCACATGAAATCGGGACGTGCGCCGGTTTAGCGATTCTCCCCCCACCCCACCCCCCAAAAAGCGCCGTACTCCCGCAGAGTATCCACCACCTGAGGCCATTGCCAGAGGCCCGCCCCACTATTCTCCACCCCCGACCGGCCGAATTCCCGACGCCGTGGACCTAATCTGGACCTGCCGTTCGGGGTACTCAGGAGGTGGCTGCGGACTCAGTCCGTGGCCTCCAGTGTCGGGGGCGGGCCGATCGGAGGGTAGTGGAGCCTCATTCGGGACTGGGCTTTTATTGTGCGTGCGGTTGGGTCGGGCACGCGGCCGATCGGGGGCACTATTTCCCCGGTCCAGGTTAGCGTCTGAGTCTGCCATGGAGCACAGCATGGCCGCTGGAGGCCGCCGACGTGCGCATGTGCGGCCTCTGACCCGGAAGTGCGGGGGGCCGTAATGGCAGTTGGAGCTGCGAGCACCACGACAGCTGCCTGCTAGCCCTCTGCAAGGCTGTGAATCTGTGGCCTTTTGACACCAGTATTCCTTGCGTAAAAGACCACTGGCGGGATTCTCCCCTACCCGGCGGGGCGGGCGGTCCCGGCGGCGAGGAGTGGCGTGATCCACTCTGGCGTCGGGCCGCCCGGAAGGTGCAGAATCCTCCGCACCTTCAGGGGCTAGGCCGGCGCCAGCACCACGCCAACCGGCGCAGAAGGGGCTTGGCGCCGTGCTAACTGGCGGTGAAGTTTCTCTGCCGGTCGGCGCGAGTTGGCGCATGCGCGAGAGCGTGAGCGTGTGCTGGCGTCATCCCAGCGCATGCGCAGGGGGGGTCGTCTCCGCACTGGCCATGGCAGAGGTCCACAGCAGCCGGTGCGGAGGGAAAGAGTGCCCCCACGGCACAGGCCCGCCCGCGGATCGGTGGGCCCCGATCGCGGGCCAGGCCACCGTAGGGGCAACCCCCAGGGCCAGATCCCCTCGCGCCCCCCCTTGGATCCCGGAGGCCGCCCGCAGAGCCAGGTCCTGCCGGTAAATACCAGGTTTAATTTACTCCGGCGGGACCGGCCTAAAATGGCCGGCCACTCAGCCCATCGCGGGCTGGAGAATCGCCGCGGGGGGGCTGCTGCCAGCAGCCGCCAACCGTCGCGCCGCGATTCCTGCCCCCGCCAAAACCCCGGCGCCGTAGAATTTGGCGGCCGGCGGGGGCGGGATTCATGCCACCCTCCCGCCGATTCTCCGGCCCGGCGGGGGTGTCGGAGAATCTCGTCCCACAGTTTTCATGACAGCTTGGGGACAAAGTCCCTGAAACAGAGAATCCAGCCCATGATCTTGGAACTGTAGCTGTAAATTAGGAGCAGAATAAATCTTTACAAGTGATATTCTCCACACGATCCTAACCGGCTTGATTGAAATGCTTGCATGGGTGTCACACTGCCACTCCTGTGAGGTTTTATCGTTCCTGGAACTTGTCAAAATTGCTAATAAGAGAATCATAGCTTCATTATGATATTTGAACTATGCTTGTTCAGGATGGTGCAAAGTGATCGGAATTGATTCAGTTTACATGAATTGGATATCTCTCTCCACAGATAATGCCATAACCTGCCGAGTGTTTCCAGATCGAAGTTCGGCATTCCTGCCACATTCAGACATGAACGGTGGTGAACAATTAAACCGCTTACCAGAAAAGGAAGCTTGATGACTATGCGCATCCTCAATGACATCGATGTCCATGAATGTCAGTGCAAAAATCAAGGAAATATTCCCAGCATCTTCGGCCAGAAGTGGATGGTTCATCTTGGCCAGTCTTCGATTCACTCCATGTGATATCAAAAAATAGGATGAGTGCACTGAATACAGCAATGGTTATAGACCCCTGTTTTCCGACGCGGCGCTCTCCCGCTGGCAGCAGGATTCTCCGTTCCCACAGCCGGCCAATGGGGTTTCCCATTGTGGCCACCCCACGCCGTCGGGAAACCCGCGGGTGTGGGTGCGCTGCCAGCGAAGAGGAAGATCCCGCCGACGGAGAACCCCGCAGCATTAGTTTACTTTCAATCATCAGCAAAGTAATGGAAGGGTCGCTGATAGTGCTATTAGGTGGTACGTGCCAACTAATAACCTTGTCATCAACACTCAGTTTGGATTTACCAGGACCACTCAACTCCTGACCTCATTATGGCCTTAGTCCAAGTATAGACAAAAGAGTTGAATTCCAAAGGTAGGGTGAGAGTAACTACCCTTAATATCAAGTCAGAATTTGACCAAATGTGGCATCAAGGAGGCCTGGAAAAACTGGAGTCAGTGGGAACCAAGAGAAAAACTCTCCACCGGTTGGAGTCATATCTATCCCAAAGGATGATGGTTGCGGTTTTGAAGATCAATCATCCTTGTCCCATGATATGCCTGTAGGAGTTCCTTGGGGTACTATCTGAGGTGCAACCATCTTCAGCTGCTTCATCATTGACCTTCCCTGCATCATAAGGCCAAAGTGAGGGTGTTCACTGATAATTGCATAGTGTTCAGTACCATTCGCAACTCCAGAGTTCTAGACGATGGCTCACCACCATCTTCTCAAAGGTAATTAGAGATGGGCAATAAATGCTAGGCATGTCAACAATGCCCATGGCCGATGAACAAAACAAGTAAATCAACAGACCAGCATACCTCTGGCAATTGTGTTAAAGCTCAGGGAAAACGCATTGCAACATTTAAGCACAACAACCTACTCTCTGATTGTCAATTTAGTTTCACAGTAAATTGGCTTTTAATGGTGTGTTTTCCTGCCAGGTGGGTAGATTTCAGAATGGCCTTGCAAGGGCCAAGGTTGTGTTTCACTGGATCCCTCAAAATTCATGATCAAAATTGTGTTGTACAGAATTTGGTGGTCAGTTGGTATGATGGTTGGTCAGCAGGCCGTGAGTCAGTGTGCTGCCCATGGTCCTTTAATATCCAATATATGCTCCCCTCATTTGGGACTCTCTGCCAAAATGTGCCAAAAGTGTAAAATTGTAAAATTGGTCCAAATGTTAGGGTTTCAATTAATTGGATCATCTTTTTGACAATTAGATGCAAGTGTGTCCTTCAGGGATTCCCACAACTTTATGCTGGGGATGCACATATATAAACTGGGTGCTTTGGGCCAATAATGCCACCCACCATATTGATAAAAGCTGAAGTGTTAGTTTTGAAGGCCCACAACTGAAATAGGAGTTAGCCCTACAAACTTAAAAGCAACATTCTCATGACCTGCATAACACCATGGAAACTGAGGACCTGGGAGAGTTGAGCAGCACCAAGATCAGCTGAGGAGAATATTGGGGGTTTTGTGATAGGGAGAAGAATAATATCTAAATGAAGAGAGACTACAACACTCTGTGGTACAGAGGGTCTGGAAATCTTCACCATGAATCATAATAAGTCAGCAGGCAGGTACAGCCATTAGTTAGGAAGGCAAATGGAATGTTGGCCTATAATACAAGGGTGATGGAGTATAAAATTAGGGAGGTCTTGTTACAACTTTGCATGGTTTTGATGAACCCTCGCCAAGTTTAGTGTGTACAGTTCTGGTATTTTTTAAGGAGGGATATACTTGTATTGGAGGCAGTTCAGACAAGGTACACTAGGCTAATTCCTGGGAGGAAGGGTTTGTTCTATAAGGAATGGTTGAGCCAATTCTCATTGGAGCATAGAAGAATGGGAGGTGATCTTATTGAAACATATAAGATTCTAAGGGGGGTTTTCAGGGTAGATGCTAAGAAGAAGGTTTCCCTTGCGGACAAATCCAAAACTAAGGGACAGCTTCAAAATAATCGGTTTCCTATTTAAGACAGAGATGAGAAGGAATTTATTTTCTCAGAAGTTCACATTGGAGTTCACTACCACAGAGGACAGTGAAAGTCGGGTCATTGAATATTGCCAAGGCTGAGTTGGAAAAATTTTTGATTGTAAAGTGTAGCAAATGTTGTGGGGGACAGACGGGGCGGCATGGTAGTGCAGTGGTTAGCACTGCCGCCTCACAGTGCTGAGGACACGGGTTCAATCCTGTCTCTGGGTCACTGTCCGTGTGGAGTTTGCACATTCTCCCTGTGTTATCATAGAATTTACAGTGCAGGAGGAGGCCATTCGGCCCATCAAGTCTGCACCGGCTCTTGGAAAGAGCACCCAACCCAAAGTCAACACCTCCATTCTATCCCCATAACCCAGTAACCCCACCCAACACTAAGGGCAATTTTGGACACTAAGGGCAATTTATCATGGCCAATCCACCTAACCTGCACATCTTTGGACTGTGGGAGGAAACCGGAGCTTCCGGAGGAAACCCACGCACACACGGGGAGGATGTGCAGACTCCGCACAGACAGTGACCCAAGCCGGAATCGAACCTGGGACCCTGGAGCTGTGAAGCAATTGTGCTATCCACAATGCTACCGTGCTGCCCACAATGTTTGCATGGGTCTCACCCCCACAACCCAAAGATGTGCAGGGTAGGTGAATTGGCCATGCTAAATTGCTTCTTAATTGGAAAAAATGAATAGGGTACTCTAAATTAGAAAAAAAAGATAAAGAAAAAAAAGTTATGCGGGACAGACAGGAAAATGGAGTTGAGGTCACAATCAGATCAACCATGATCTTATTGAATTGCAGAGCAGGCTTGAAGGGCTGAATGGCCTGGTCCTGCTGGCATTTCTTATGGGCTTATGGTACAACTTTACTGATACTTTGATGATGAGCTTGCAAGATGGTTTGGGGCAATTTGATATGCAATGTCATTGACCAGCAGCTTTTCTCATCAGTGAGTTGCTAGGACTGACCATGGACGGTCATTGTCTCTCTGATGAGTGTCGTTGAATCTACAGTCTTCAATCCCCCTTCAATACTTACACATTGATGCTCTCAAACATGGGCCTCTGGAACAGCAGTTCATTGAGATAGGTCACCTCAGGCCTCAATTGTTCCAGGGATCTATTCTACACTCCCCACTATTCAATCATATCTGATTCAGAATGTCCACAGCAATGTGAACATACAAGTTAAATGATGCAATGAGTACATAGTTTGTTAAAATAGTTTCAGATATGATTATTGGAATTTTGGCATTATTTGAAGAATAACTTGTTCTGTAAACACATTTTTTGAGTTCAAAGCCAAAAGCAAAAAATTAGATAATGGAAATCTGAAACATAAACAGAAAATGTTTGAAACACTCAATTGATCAGGCAGCATCTGCGTAGAAAACAGAAGTTAACTGGTCTGCTGTCTCCATGGAATCCTTCGTTTATTTCTGCATATGGTTTCACTTTTCAGGACTTTGGATGATGACTAGAGAAATGTAGATTTCTGACTAATGAATGAAATTAGTCAAAATGTTTGAGGGATTTTGTCAGGATGTGGGGTGGTGGGGAGAACAGCCAAAAGTGAAGTGAATTTATTTGATGAATTAACTTTCATTTATTGAAAGTATTGGACTGCCAGTGCATTCTCTCTTTTCTGGCTCCCACTGTTTTTGTTCCATGCTATGGGAAGGCATGCCTTGCTTATCCTTTCCATCATATGGCCTTCAGTTTCTGCAAGCAATAAGCCTTTTTCTATTTTAGTATAATGTAGAATGCAGCAAAGTACAATGATTTTTGAGATACTTGTTAGGTTGGAGTACAGGCCGAACCGGATTTACCCATCAAGACATAAGAGTTCAAATCAGGCATGTTTTATGGCACTTCTAGGTTTTTAAAAAAAATTCCTTTATGGAGTTTCAACGGCTATGCTTTAACTACTGGGAATAGCACTGATCACTAATCAACCTCACCTATATTAAACACAAAGACTGGCATGTTAGATTATCACATGATGAAAGTATCATGAAAGTATCATGGCGGCTTTGTGAACATCTTGCACTGACATGCAAGATTATGTAATTTGAATTATCTATCTGTACACTTAATTGAATTAAAGTCAATCCCATTTATAAAATCAAGGAGTTGGCATATGGAGTTTTAAGTGCAGTTCTTTAATTGCTCTCTGTACCAGTAAGTAATTCTGCTAAATCTGTGGAATTGGATGGATCTCTCACTGTCTCTCTCTCTCTCCATTTGTCTGCTTTCATGGGAAGGATAGGAATTGCACAACCTTCCTAAAGAGAGCATCAAAGATGCAATGTTGAACGACAGCCTGCTTGATGTGACAAAAGTCATCTGATGCTGCCTAAAGGGATTCAGAGAAGAAGAACTTGAAAGAAGTGACCACCTTGACTGGTACACACAACGCTGATCTTTTGGTGCAACTGGGCTGCAGGTCTTGAATCAATAGTTGGCATACTCCCCCAGTAGCTTATGTAAGAAGCACAGCTCTCTGAATTACTGACTTTCAAAAAAGTAAGACCTTTTTAATCTGTGAACCCAGCAAAATGCATAGGAATACAGGAAACAGGGGCGAAATTCTCCCCCAACGGCGTGATGTCTGCCGACTGGCGCCAAAAACGGTGCCAATCAGACGGGCATCGCGCCGTCCCAAAGGTGCGGAATGCTCCGCATCTTTGGGGGCCGAGCCCCAACATTGAGGGGCTAGGCCGGCGCCGGAGGGATTTCCGCCCCGCCAGCTGGCGGAAATGGCGTTTGTTGCCCCGCCAGCTGGTGGAAATGGCGTTTGTTGCCCCGCCAGCTGGCACGGAAATGCGGCGCATGCGCGGGAGCGTCAGCGGCCGCCGACAGTTTCCCGCGCATGCGCAGTGGGGAGAGTCACTTCCTCCTCTGCCATGGTGGAGGCCGTGGCGGAGGCGGAAGGGAAAGAGTGCCCCCACGGCACAGGCCCGCCCGCGGATCGGTGGGCCCCGATCGCGGGCCAGGCCACCGTGGGGGCACCCCCCAGGGTCAGATCGCCCCGCGCCCCCCCCAGGACCCCGGAGCCCGCCCACGCCGCCTGGTCCCACCGGTAAACATCAACTTTGATTTACGCCGGCGGGACAGGCAATTTCTGGGCGGGATTCGGCCCATCCGGGCCGGAGAATTGAGCGGGGGGTCCCGCCAACCGGCGCGGCCCGATTCCCGCCCCCGCCCAATCTCCTGTACCGGAGACTTCGGCGGGGGCAGGGGCGGGATTCACGGCGGCCAATGGCCATTCTCCGACCCGGCGGGGGGTCGGAGAATGACGCCCCAGGTGCTTTCTGAGATTGACATGATGTGGCATTGCTGGCTACGACAACATTTTGTCCTAATTGAGAAAATGCCTCAATCAACAATAATTCAACCTTTAGTATACAAATCTCCTCTCCATAGCATAAAAATAGAGATTCCGATTGGTAAGTTGGGGCTGCCCATTGCAAGCAATTTGAGTAAAGCTGAGAGAAACTAGCAACAAAAGTCATGACTGACCTTTACAATGCTATCTATATAGTGGTGATAAAAACTTGGAGCATGGGGGGCAGGGGTGGTCACATGATGTGAGTGCTGGAGCCATTGTGTTTTTGTGAGCTCTGACTCTGCCCATCTTTTAATCCATCTTTTCATCCTTGTGCACATTTCTTTTTTGTCTTTTCTTGGTTTACATATGTCCCGAGAATTGTTGGTTGGTGTTTCTGCATGATGGAGCTGAGTTAGAAAGTTTAAATCCTCACTTGTTCGTGGTGGCTGGAAGGAGTTGGGGTGAGGCCCTGTCTTTCATGGCACAGTTGCTTTTGAACAAGTTCCCGCCCTGCCAGTGTGGTGTGCATTGACGGATGATTATTGCCAATAAAGATACTGTTCTGGCTGGAGATCTCAACTCGAAGGTACAGATCATTAAGGCCCAATTCCAAGAGATGCAGGGTGTTTTTATGGAGGCAATGGAGGCACAAAGGAGGTTCTTGCAATAGAGAGAGCACTGTCCCTGGTGGGAGCCCACCTCTACACAGTCGGTTTCCTGTTTCATGGCCTGTTGCCCATCCTAATAGAGTCGGGAGAGAGAGAGAGGGGTAACAGGAGAAGAGTGCTGTTGAGTCCAGTCCCCGAGGTGAGGCGGTGAAGAAGCTCCCAGTTGAGTTCGAGAATTGGGTGCCAGATTTCAGGTGTCTAAATCTGGAAGTTGTCAAAATTAAATTTGATGGAGCACATATAATCTTGCCTTTGAGGCCTGGGGTTGGTGTGGCCTTCCGACCACTAGTCCTGTGTTATCCTCTTCCAGATGTCAGTCATGAGGGGCAGGGATAGCCAAACTGGTCGAATCAAACCCACGGCTGGAGCGTAGGTTTTTGACTGCCTGGGTTCTGGTGAGACGGCATGATGGAACTAATGGGGCTAGATTCTCCGTCAGCAGGATCCTCTGTTTCAGCGGCAACGCACTCACGCCCGCCGATTTCCCGCCACCGTGGGGGTGCCCACAATGGGAAACTCCTTTGGCCGGGTGCCAGGACGGAGAATCCAGCTGCCAGCTGGGGCACACTGCGCTGGAAAACAGGTGCGGCGGGACGGAGAATCCCGCCCCACGGTGTCTCGTGTTTAGATGGTTGGAATTCTTGAGAGATCCTGAAGAGTGCTCATTGATGCTGATCCTGTTTCATCCTAAACTACAGAGAGTCCTGAACACAGCCCAGTCCATCAGACTCCATCTACACCTCCCCCTGCCTGGGGAAAGTGGGTAGTCTAATTAAAGACCCCTCCCACCCGGCTTACTCACTCTTCCAACTTCTTCCATCGGGCAGGAGATACAGAAGTCTGAGAACACGCACAAACAGACTCAAAAGCAGCTTCTTCCCCGCTGTTACCAGACTCCTGAATGACCCTCTTCTGGCCTCTATCCTAAATGTATTTGGACCTTGTATTGTCTGACAATCCTTGTGGTGGAGGGAGGAGGGTGCTTTTTGTTGTCTCAGCAACCCCCTTCCCGTTTCGCTTAGAAGGAAGATGAGCGGAGCTGGAGTGGGGTAAGGGGTGGAAGGTTGGGGTCGGTTTGGTTAGTTTGTGATCAAGGAAGTTCCCCTCAGTTACAGCAAATCATCTTTGAAGGTTTTTTCTTTTTCTTTTATTTTCTTCTAATTTGGATTTAACTTGTACTTTTCTTTGAAGTTGAGGGTATAATGTAACTCTGTGCTGTTGACTCTATCGTGCTTGTATCCATGGCGGGAACACATTGGGGATATTGACCGTGATCTAACAGAACAGTTTCTAAGTGTGGTAGGGAGCGGGAACTGGCGGGTATCGAACATTAATTAGGGTACTTAATGATGCCCCACGGGCTTCACGCCAGCAGTGACTGTCCCACCAACTGATTCGCTTGGGCCGTGCTCAGCAAGTCCCGGCAAATGAGGGGGAGCTCTTAAACCGATCCTGCAGAGCAAACCCCAGACAGCACACAGCCATGCCACCGCACAGACCAGGCCCACGTTTCAGTGATGCTGACCTGGCCCGACTGTTGGATGCGGTGAAGTTCAAATGGGATACCCTGTTTTCCTGAGGGAGTCGGAGGGTCAGCCTCAGGTCAGCGAGTGACACCTGGAAGGCAGTGGCAGCGGGAGTCAGCACAGAGAGTGTCACCAGGAGGACCACCATCCAGAGCTGCAAGAAGCTCAACAACCTCCACCGGGCAGAAGGGGTGAGTTGGCATTGGCCCCCTTGGCACTGTTGGAATCGCACCCCCGCCCAGACAATACCGCGCCTGTGCCCCAGCACACCCTGGCACTCATCCGTGCATCCCACATGTGGCCAGCAGGGTTACCCACGCCGAGACTCCCTCCGCATCGAACTTGGCCTGAACGTAGAGGTGAGTATCCACAGGCCCACTCCCAGATGCCCTGTTACACGTGTGTTGTCCATGCCAGACATAATAATCCTTCCCTCTCACTGACCACGTGTCCATTCTCCCGCAGGACCTCCATCCGATGGCATTGCCCATCCGGGAAGCCCCCCCCCCCCCCCCCCCCCCCCCCGCCTTGCCGGCCACAAGAACATCTCAGAGGAGAGCTCCAAGGATGCCATCGTCAAGGCGTCACAGTTGTTATCCCCACCCTTCACCAATGCAAAGACACACACCATGGTGGGAGAAAGTAGTGGACAGGTTTCTGGGGCAAAATCTGGTGAGCACCACACAGTTCTCATGTACATCAGGCAGAGACAGGAACGTCCAGAGGGGACAGCAGTCGGAGGTCTGTTGGACCCCACGACCCAGCTGGGTCCCTGTCTGATGTTGAGCCTCTGGACCAGGATATCCCGGAGCTGATGCAGATGCTAGGGTGCAGCTGTGACATTCAGAGGGGAGTGTCAGCAACACTCCAGCAGGTCCATAGCCAATTAGAGGAGTCCCAAAGACTATGGGTGCAGGAGATGGCATCGGCAATGCTTGGCACTTAGGCCAACACTGCCAGGGTGGCAACTGCAGTGGAAAGCCAGGAACACAACATCAGCAGCATGTGTGGCAGCGCAACAATACACTGGAAAGTCACATTAATGCATAGCACGGCGGAAGACCAAGTGGGCACTCCTTTCTGGACTCCAGGAGCGGGATTCTCTGACCCCCGGCCGGGTCGGAGAATCCCTGGGGGGGGGGCGGCTTGAATCCCACCCCGCCGCCCCGATGCTGGCTGCTGTATTCTCCGGCGCCGGTTTTTGGGCGGGGGCAGGACTCACGCCACGCCAGTCGGGGGCCGTTGGCAGTGGCCCCCCTGGCAATTCTCCGGGCCCGATGGGCAGAGCGGACGCCCATTTTTGGCCAGTCCCGCCGGCGTGGATTGGACATGGTCCCACACAGGCCACGGTGGCCTGGCCCGCGATCGGGACCCACCGATCTGTGGGCGGGCCTGTGCCATGGGGGCACTTCTTCCTTCCGTGCCGGCCCCTGTAGGGCTCCACCATGGCCCGCGCGGAGAAGACACCCCCCTGCGCATGCGCAGAATACGCCGGCCGGTCTGCGCATGCGCGGAACCACGCCAGAGGTTCTGCGCATGTGCTAACCCGCGCAGTCCCTTCGCCGCAGGCTGGCGCGGCGCCAACCCCTCCGCCGCCAGCCCAGCCCCCGGAAGTGTGGGAAATTCCGATACTTCCGGTCGGCCCGACGCCAGACTGGTTCACGGCGTTTTTGACGCCGTCGTCGGGCCAGCGCGTCGATTCAGGAGAATCCCACCTCAAGCCTTAGACAAAATGGGCTGCAGCAGACAAACAGTAAACAGTCAACAGTACAATAACTCTCCCCCCTCCCGCAGCTCCAGCAGTGGACCCGTAACAGTGCAAAGCCGCTCAGGAGTGAGCATAACAATGCTCTGGAAAAGTCACTATATGGAGCATGGCGGAAGATCGAGAGAGTATCCCTTCCCCTGCTTCAGCACTGGCAGTAGGTTCAGAACTACAGGCCACAGAAGCAAAAGTGGCTGCAGCATGGTAGCACAAGTGGATGGCACTGTGGCTTCACAGCGCCAGGGTCCCAGGTTCGATTCCCCGCAGAGACACTGTGCGGAGTCTGCACGTTCTCTCCGTGTCTGCGTGGGTTTCCTCCGGGTGCTCCGGTTTCCTCCCACAGTCCAAAGACGTGCAGGTTAGGTGGATTGGCCATGCTAAATTGCCCTAAGTGACCAAAAAGGTTGGGAGGAGTTATTGGGTTACAGGGATAGGGTGGAAGTGAGGGCTTAAGTGGGTCGGTGCAGACTCGATGGGCCAAATGGCCTCCTTCTGCACTGTATGTTCTATGTTCAGACAAACACATGGCCTCCAGACAGTAAACAGTCAACAGTACAATGACAAACACACGGCTTCTGAACATTAAACATAAACAGGCAACATTACATAAAAGTCACCAATAATCTGCACGGTTTCCAGACTTTAAACAGTCACCAGCACAATAAAGCCACCAGCAAGCTACAAGGGCTGGTCTTTACACCTTAAGCAAGTTGCTCAGTTGAATCGAGCTGCCATCTTCCCCTCCTGTAGTATCGGCATCTGGTCACTGTGGTGATATGCATCACTGTAAATACACAAGGGGTTAATGTAAATACACGTAGACTAGATAAACACTAGAGGGAGCACCGGAGACATCATGACACACAGACATTCAACCAATAGGTCAGTAAGTTAGGACACGACCAATGGGCAGTCAAGACACACCCAGAGGTGACACTACCACAGGGGGGCATTACACCAACCCATATATAAGGACACAGCACACATGATCTTCCTCTTTCCAGTGGAGACTCTCAGTGAGTACACACGGTTGATTTGGAACACATCGCACCCACCACGTGGATTGTAGCAGACTGGTTAGTTAGTCTGAGTAGCTAAAGCAGGATTAACAGGAGAGTCGAATCCAAGTAGGAGAATCGTTAACAGTAATAAATGTGTTAAAGCTATCTCCAAGTCTGAACCTTCCTTTGTCAGAGTGCACATCAAGGAAGCAGCTTGTGCTACGTCAAGAGCATAACAAAACAGTCACCTGACTCCACCCACTCCTTGGTCCAGGCCACAGAAGTAAAGGAGGGGGTAGCAAGTAAACACACAGCTTCCAGACGTAAACAGCAATGTAACAAATAAATCAGCAACAATCCACAAGAGAAGTTCCTCAATACCTGCAGCTGGCTGCTCAGTTGAATTGGGCCTCCACCTTCCCCTCCTGTAGTACAGGTATTTGGTCACCTGACTCCATCCAATCCTTGGTCCAGGCCACAGAAGTAAAAGAGGCGATAGCAAGCAAACACACGGCTTCCAGACATTGAACATTGAACTGTCAGCAATACATCAAAGCCACCAGAAATCTGCAAGCGCGGATCTTCATACCTTCAACAAGTTGCTCAGTTGAATCAGTCGCCGCTCTTCCCTTTCGTCAGCACTGGCAGTAGTTGCATCTCACTCTCTCACTGTCCTCACTCCAGACATCAGAAGCAAAGGACGCGGCAGCCAGCAGATACACAGCTCCCAGGCAGCTACAACAGCATTCGGTCACTCTGCCTCTCACTCCACCTCTGGCTGCTCTCAGCAGCAGACTCTCAAAGGCAGAAACAATCATTACCTGGAAGCCACACTAGCACAGAGCACAGCAGAGAAGTGAGAGACCATCTTTCCTCTTCTTCAGACTGGTAGGCGGTGTCATGATATGCAGGCATGCAGATAATGATATACAGACAGGCACAGACAGGCAGCTAATGAACACAGAGAACAGGACATGACCAATGAGCAGGCAGGACACTCAGGTGGTATCTCACTATAAAAGGCACGAGGCACTCACACTCCGCCTCTTTCCACTGATGAACATCTACAGAGTGAGTCAGGGTGTATTTACAGTATCACACCTCCAGCACGTGGCTAAGAGCTAGTCTGGTTCAGTCAGACAGAGTAACCACACTTAGATTAGCAGAGAGTCGAACTCATAGAGAACTGTGCTAACTGTGCTACTGGTTCAATAAATCAGATTGAACTAACTTCAAGGTCTGGAGTGCCTTTTGGTTAAAGCTGCATCCAGTTGCAGCCTGTGTTATCCCAGAGTACATAACACAACATGCTACCAGTGGACTGCTTACTCTAGGTGGTTTACCTCAGTCCGTTCCGTGACGACCAGCGAATGTATCCCGACACCATGGAGAAGATTCAGGCTCCTCTCCAGCTCAGGACCTCCGGAAATCTCAGTGCCAACTGGCGGACATTCAAGCAAAAGTTTCTGCTGTACACCGAAGCTTCGGACCTCGTGGGTGTGTCTGATGCAAGGAAGATCGCGCTTCTCCTCTCAACAGCGGGTGATCAAGTCATTGAATTCCTCAACTCTGTTCACTTCACCGAAGCCCAGGACAAGACAAAGTTTCAAACCACCCTGGACAAGTTTGACAGTCACTGTGAAGTGGACACCAATGAAATCTTTGAGCGCTACATCTTCAAACAGCGTCTACAAGGTAAAGATGAATCTTTCAACTCCTTCTTAACTAACCTCCGCCTGCTAGCGCTGTCCTGCAACTTTGGTGATATTGCTGACTCCATGATCAGAGACCAAATCGTTTTTGGAGTTCACTCTGATCCTCTGAGAGAGCAGCTACTGAAATTCAAGCATATGACCCCGCCAGTCGCAATTGAAACATGCGCAGTGCATGAGCATGCCAAAAATCGCTATGCCCAGTACAAATCAGCTGAAAATGAGAAACTTGCCTCCCACGAGGCAGAGAGTGTGCAGGCCGTTTCCCGGATGCAGCGCCTCAGCATTGATGAAAGCGGGCATTTTGCGCACTTTTCCCGGGGCCCCACGCATGCGCGATGCGAACGGGATAACGAAGCGGCCGACACCCGCACTGCGCATGTGCAACGACGCGCAGAGCGTCAGGACGCCGATATCATGACGTGCTCGAACTGCGGCAACGCCTACTTAAAGAAACACTGCCCTGTAAGAGGCAGGCGATGTTTAAACTGAGGGAAGCCTGGACACTATGCAGCCTTGTGCAGGTCTGCAACACCAGTCAGGGGCCAGGGCTCCCAATTTCGACGACGGCGCGTTCAGAGTGTGCAACAACGATTGCAGGATTCTGGTCCTGGCAGCACAATGGATCCAGAGGAAGAATGCCTGGACTCCGCCTACTGTTTGGGCATCATTACCAAATGTGAATATGCCACATCCAACTCATCACAAAATCAATCCATCCTCGCTGTGGATTCTGCGGACGAATGGCGTGCGGTGATGCAGGTCAACCACTGCTCCATCCAGTTTCAGCTGGACACAGGTGCTTCTGCCAACCTCCTCTCACAGACAGATTTCAAACGCATCAAGAAGCTCCCCAAGGTCCTTCCAGCAGCCTGAAAGCTCCTCGACTACAACGGAAATGCTGTCACGGCACTGGGATCCTGCCATCTACTCGTCTCCAACCGGAGCACCAATGCATGGTTATGTTTTGAAATTGTCAAGCCAGACAGGGCATCCCTACTTGGCGCGCACGCCTACAAGCAGCTGAACCTCGTGCAGCGGGTTTACACAACGACATCCTCCATTGTGGATCTTCAGGCTGGCATTGACGACATCCTCGCTCAGTATCCGGATGTGTTCGACGGGATGGGCACGCTGCCATATCGATACAAGATTCTGCTACGACCTGATGCCAAGCCAGTGGTCCACGCACCACGCCGGGTCCCGGCTCCGCTGAGGGAGCGCCTGAAGGCACAGCTCAAGGATCTTCAGCAACAGGGCATCATTTCCAAGGTAACACGGTAGCACGGTAGCATAGTGGTTAGCATATTTGCTTCACAGCTCCAGGGTCCCAGGTTCGATTCCTGGCTTGGGTGACTGTCTGTGCGGAGTCTGCACATTCTCCTCGTGTCTGCGTGGGTTTCCTCCGGGTGCTCCGGTTTCCTCCCACAGTCCAAAGATGTGCAGGTTAGGTGGATTGGCCATGCTAAATTGCCCTTAGTGTCCAAAAAGGTTAAGTGGGGGTTGCTGGGTTACGGGGATAGGGTGGATATGTGGGCTTAAGTAAGGTGCTCTTTGTAAGGGCCGGTGCAGACTCGATGGGCCGAATGGCCTCCTTCTGCACTGTAAATTCTATGTAACCGAACCGACTGACTGGGTCAGCTCGATGGTATGCGTTAGAAAGCCTTCGGGAGACCTGCGTATCTGCATTGATCCCAAGGATCTCAGTAAGAATATAATGCGTGAACACTACCCCATCCCGAAGTGGGAGGAACTCACCAGTGAAATGGCACATGCACGTTTTTTCACCAAGTTAGATACGTCACATGGATTTTGGCAAATCCAGCTGGATGAGTCCAGCAGAAGGCTCTTCACCTTCAACACAACGTTTGTCAGATACTGCTATAATCGAATGCCGTTTGGCATTGTCTCGGAGATCTTCCATCGCATCATGGAGCAGATGATGGAGGGCATTGAAGGTGTTCGTGTGTACTTGGATGACATCATCATATGGTCCATGACCCCTGAAGAGCATGTTTCCCGTCACCAGCAGGTATTCCGCCATGTCCATGCCAATGGCATGAAGCTGAACAGGCATGTCAACACTCAGGTTCCTAGGCGACCAGATCTCTCAGTGGGGCATGCGCCCGGACATAGACAAGGTCAAGGCCATCAAAGCCATGAAGGTCCCTGAAGACAAGAAGGCGGTGTTGCGCTTCCTGGGCATGGTCAATTTTCTGGGCAAGTTCATCGCAAGCCTGGCCTCACACACCACGGACCTACGAAACCTGGCAAAAAAGTCCACTGCCTTAGAGTGGAAGGCAGCACATCAGGCCGAGTGGATGGAGCTGAAAGCCAAGCTCACCACTGCACCCGTCTTGGCATTTTACGACCCAGACAGGGAGACGAAAATCTCGACAGATGCAAGTCAGGATGGCATCAGTACGGTGCTGCTTCAGCGCGATGACACTTCATTCTGGGCACCGGTAGCCTACGCATCGAGGGCCATGACCCCACCGAAACAAGGTATGCGCAAATAGAGAAGGAATGCCTAGGTCTTCTCACTGGCATTCTCAAGTTTCACGATTATGTCTACGGTGTGCCGACATTCACTGTCGAGACGGATCAAAGGCCTCTGGTCCACATTATCCACAACGACCTGAACGACATGACACTTCGGTTGCAGCGCATCCTCCTCAAACTCAGAAGGTACGACTTTGACTTAGTGTACACGCCTGGCAAGGAGCTCATCATCGCTGATGCATTGTCCCGCTCCATCACATTGCCTAGTGAACCGCTGGAAATCATCCGGCAGATTGAATCACAGGTGCAGCTGTGTGCTAGCACCCTCCGCGTCTGATGAGAAGGTGGTTCGTATCTGCGAGGAGACAGCCAAAGACCACCTCTTGCAGCGTGTCATGCACCACCTCACCAATGGCTGGCAGAATGGGCAGTGCCCTCAATTTTATAATGTAAAGGACGACCTTACAGTGATTGATGGCATCCTCCTCAAGCTGGACCGGATTGTCATTCCACTCAGTCTCCCGAGCTTGGTGCTCCGCCAAATCCATGAGGGACACCTGGGCATCGAGAAGTGCAGACGCAGAGCCAGGCAGGCTGTCTACTGGCCTGGTATTAGCCAGGACATCTCGAACATGGTCCTCAACTGTGCGACCTGTCAACGCTTCCAGCCAGTGCAGAGCAAGGAGACGCTCCAGCAGCATGAAATCGAGACCTCCCCGTGGTCCAAGGTTGGCATCGACCTCTTTCGTGCGAATGGTCGTGACTACGTGTTGATTGTTGACTATTGCTCCAATTACTCTGAAGTCGTGAAGCGCTCAGACCTCACAACTCGGACCGTCATCAAGGCCTGTAAGGAGACGTTCTCCAGGCATGGTATCCCACTCACTGTCATGAGTGACAATGATCCGTGCTTCAACAGCCACGAGTGGTCTATGTTTGCCAAGTCATACCATTTAAAACATGTCACTTCCAGCCCACACTATCCGCAGTCCAATGGGAAGGTTGAAAAAGGGGTGCACATTGTCATGATAAGCAGACACACACATAATGATATACAGACAAGCAGCTAATGGACACAGGGAACAGGACATGACCAATAAGCAGGCAGGACACTCAGGGGTGGGATCTGACTATTAAAGACACGAGGCACTCACACTCTGCCTCTTTCCATTGATGAACATTTAGAGAGTCAATCAAGGGTGTTGTTACAATCTCACACCTCCACCACGTGGCTAAGAGCTAGTCTGGTTCAGTCAAACAGAGTAACCACACTTAAGTTAGCAGAGAGTCGAACTCACAGAGAACTGTGCTAACTGTGCTATTAATTCAATAAACCTGATTGAACTAACTTCAAGGTCTGGAGTATTTTTCTGATCTAAGCTGCATCCAGTTGCAGCCAGTGTTGGACCAGTGTACCTAACATGACATGATACCACGAGACTACTAATTTAAGGTGGCTTATCTCTGTCCGTTCCGTGACGACCAGCAAATGTATCCCGGCACCATGGAGAGGATTCAGGCTCCTCACCAGCTCAGGACCTCCGGCAATCTTAGTGCCAACTGGCGGATAGTCAAGCATCGAAGTCTCAGACCTCAAGGGTGCGTCTGATGCAAGAAAGATCGCGCTTCTCCTCTCAACAGCGGGTGATCAAGCCATCAAACTCTTCAACTCTTTTCACTTCACCGAAGGCCAGGACAAGACAAAGTTTCAGACCATCCTGGACAAGTTCGATAGTCGCTGTGAAATGGACACCAATGAAATCTTTGAGCGCTACATATTCAAACAACGTCTTCAAGGTACAGATGAATCTTTCAGTGCCTTCTTAACTAGCCTCCACCTGCTAGCGCTGTCCTGCAACTTTGCTGATATTGCTGACTCCATGATCAGAGACCAAATCGTGTTGAGAGTTCACTCTGATTCTCTGAGAGAGCAGCTCTTAAACATCAAGCATATGACCCTGCCAGTCGCGATTGAAACATGTACAGTGCATGAGCACGCAAAAAATTGTATTCCCAATACAAATCGGCTGAAAATGAGAAACTTGCCTCCCACAAGGCAGTGAGTGTGCAGGCCATCTCTCGGATGCAACGCCTCAACATTGAAGACAGCAGCCATCTCACGCGCTTTTCCCGGAGCCCCACGCATGTGCGATGCGAACGGGATAACGAAGCGACCAACACCCACACTGCGCAGGTGCAGACGTCTGCCGACTGCACTGCGCATGTGCGATGCTGTACACCACGTCACGATGCCGACGTCATGACGTGCCCGAACTGTGGCAACGCCCACTTAAAGGGACACTGCCCCGCAAGAGGCAGGCGATGTTTAAACTGCGGGAAGCTTGGACACTATGCAGCCTTGTGCAGGTCTGCACCACCAGTCAGAGGCCAACGCTCCCAATTCCGAGGTCGGCACGTCCAGAATGTGCAACGTCGATTACAGGGTTCTGATCCTGGCAACACAACGGATCCAGAGGACGAGCGGCTGGAGTCTGCCTACCGAGTGGGCATCATTACCACACGTGAACATGCCACACCTAACTCGCATTCAGTCCATCCTCGCTGTGGATTCGGAGGACGAATGGCTTGCGGAGATGCAGGTCAACCGCTGCTCCATCCAGTTCAAGCTGGTCACAGGTGCTTCTGCCAACCTCCTCTCACAGGCAGACTTCAAACACATCAAGAAGCCCCCCAAGTTCCTTCCAGCAGCCTGCCAGCTCCTGGGCTATAACGGTAATGCCATCATGGCACTGGGGTCCTGCCATCTACTCGTCTCCAACCGGAGTACCCATGCACGGCTAAGGTTTGAAATTGTCAAGCCGGACAGGGCATCCCTACTGGCCGCGCTTGCCTGCAAAAAGCTAAACCTGGTGCAGCGGGTTTATTCAGCGACATCCTCCAACATGGATCTTCAAGCTGGCATTGACGACATCCTCGCTCAGTATCCAGATGTGTTTGATGAGATGGGCACATTGCCATATTGGTACAAGATCCTACTGTGACCTGATGCCAAGCCAGTGGTCTATGCACCACGCCGGGTCCTGGCTACGCTGAAGGAACAGCTCAAGGAGCTGCAACATCAGGGGATCATTTCCAGGGTAACCGAACCGACTGACTGGGTCAGCTCGATGGTGGTGGTTAAAAAACCCTCTGGAGACCTGCGCATCTGCATTGATCCCAAGGATCTCAACCAGAATATAATGCGTGAACACTACCCCATCCCGAAGCGGGAGGAACTCACCAGTGAAATGGCACATGCACGGTTTTTCACGAAGTTAGATGCGTCACATGGATTCTGGCAAATCCAGCTGGATGAGTCCAGCAGAAGGCTCTGCACCTTCAACACACCGTTTGGCAGGTACTGCTATAACCATATGCCGTTCGGCATCGTCTCGGCATCAGAGATATTTCAACGCATCATGGAGCAGATGATGGAGGGCATCGAAGGGGTTTGTGTGTACATGGATGACGTCATCATATGGTCCATGACCCCTGAGGACCATGTTTCCCGTCTCCAGCAGGTATTCCGCCGTGTCCATGCCAATGGCCTGAAGCTGAACAGGTCCAAATGTTGCTTTGGCATGTCAACACTTAAGTTCCTGGGAGACCAGATCTCTCAGCAGGGTGTGCGCCCCGACACAGACAAGGTCAAGGCCATCGCAGCATTTGATAAGGTTCCCCATGGTAGGCTTCTGCAGAAAGTAAGGAGGCATGGGATAGTGGGAAATTTGGCCAGTTGGATAACGAACTGGCTAACCGATAGAAGTCAGAGAGTGGTGGTGGATGGCAAATATTTAGCCTGGATCCCAGTTACCAGTGGCGTACTGCAGGGATCAGTTCTGGGTCCTCTGCTGTTTGTGATTTTCATTAATGACTTGGATGAGGGAGTTGAAGGGTGGGTCAGTAAATTTGCAGACGATACGAAGATTGGTGGACTTGTGGATAGTGAGGAGGGCTGAAGTTGGCTGCAAAGAGACATAGATAGGATGCAGAGCTGGGCTGAGAAGTGGCAGATGGAGTTTAACCCTGAAAAGTGTGAGGTTGTCCATTTTGGAAGGACAAATATGAATCCGGAATACAGGGTTAACGGTAGAGTTCTTGGCAATGTGGGGAAGCAGAGAGATCTTGGGGCCTATGTGCATACATCTTTGAAAGTTGCCACTCAAGTGGATAGAGCTGTGAAGAAGGCCTATGGTGTGCTAGCATTCATTAACAGAGGGATTGAATTTAAGAGCCGTGAGGTGATGATGCAGCTGTACAAAACTTTGGTAAGGCCACATTTGGAGTACTGTGTACAGTTCTGGTCGCCTCATTTTAGGAAGGATGTGGAAGCTTTGGAAAAGGTGCAAAGGAGATTTACCAGGATGTTGCCTGGAATGGAGAGTAGGTCTTACGAGGAAAGGTTGAGGGTGCTAGGCCTTTTCTCATTAGAACGGAGAAGGATAAGGGGCGACTTGATAGAGGTTTATAAGATGATCAGGGGAATAGATAGAGTAGACAGTCAGAGACTCTTTCCCCAGGTGGAACAAACCATTACAAGGGGACATAAATTTAAGGTGAATGGTGGAAGCTATAGGGGGGATGTCAGAGGTAGGTTCTTTACCCAGAGAGTACTGGGGGCATGGAATGCACTGCCTGTGGAAGTAGATGAGTCGGAAACATTAGTGACCTTCAAGCAGCTATTGGATAGGTACATGGATTACGGTAAAATGATATAGTGTAGAGTTATTTGTTCTTAAGGGCAGCACGGTAGCATTGTGGATAGAACAATTGCTTCACAGCTCCAGGGTCCCAGGTTCGATTCCGGCTTGGGTCATTGTCTGTGCGGAGTCTGCACGTCCTCCCCGTGTCTGCGTGGGTTTCCTCTGGGTGCACCGGTTTCCTCCCACAGTCCAAAGATATGCAGGTTAGGTGGATTGGCCATGATAAATTGCCCTTAGTGTCCAAAATTGCCCTTAGTGTTGGGTGGAGGTGTTGACTTTGGGTAGGGTGCTCTTTCCAAGAGCCGGTGCAGACTCAATGGGCCAAATGGCCTCCTTCTGCACTGTAAATTCAATGATAATCTATGATTAATCTGGGACAAAGGTTCGGCACAACATCGTGGGCCAAAGGGCCTGTTCTGTGCTGTATTTTTTTCTATGTTCTATGAAGGTCCCGGAAGACAAGAAGGCGGTATTGCACTTCCTGGGCATGGTCATTTTTCTGGGCAAGTTCATCCCAAACATGGCCTCACACACCACGGCCCTACGAAACCTAGTGAAGAAGTTCACTGCCTTCGAGTGGAAGGCAGCCCATCAGGCAGAGTGGTTGGAGCTGAAAGCCAAGCTCACCACTGCACCCGTATTGGCATTTTACGACCCAGACAGGGAGACGAAGCTCCCGACAGATGCGAGCCAGGATGGCATCGGTGCGGTGCTTCTTCAACACGATGACACTTCATCCTGGGCACCAGTAGCCTATGCATCAAGGGCAATGACACGCACCGAACAAAGGTATGCACAAATCGAGAAAGAATGCCTGGGCCTTCTCACTGGCATTCTCAAGTTTCACGACTTTGTCTACGGCCTGCCGACATTCACAGCCGAGACGGATCACAGGCCCCTGGTCCACATTATCCACAAGGACCTTAATGACATGACGCCTCGGTTGCAGCGCATCCTCCTCAAACTCAGAAGATACGACTTTGACCTGGTCTACATACCTGGCAAGGAGCTCATCATTGCCGATACACTGGCCCGCTCCATCACCGTGCCTAGTGAACCACTGAACGTCATCTGGCAAATTGAGTCACAGGTTGAGTCACAGGTGCAGCTGTGTGCTAGCACCCTCCCGGCATCTGATGAGAAGGTGATTCATATCCATGAGGAGGCTGCCAAAGGCCCCCTCTTGCAGTGTGTTCTGCAACACCTAGCCAATGGCTGGAAAAAAGGGCAGTGCCCTCCATTTTTCAATGTAAAGGACGACCTGACGGTGATTGATGGTATCCTCCTCAAACTGGACCGGATTGTAATTCCACACAGTCTCCAGAGCTTGGTGCTCCGACAAATCCATGAGGGCCACCTGGGTGTGGAAAAGTGCAGACGCAGAGCCAGGCAGGCTGTCTACTGGCGCGGGATCAGCCAGGACATCACGAACATGGTCCTTAACTGTGCGACCTTTTTTTTTAACAATACAGCGCAGTACAGGCCCTTCGGCCCACGATGTTGCACCGAAACAAAAGCCATCTAACCTACACTATACCATTATCATCCATATGTTTATCCAATAAACTTTTAAATGCCCTCAATGTTGGCGAGTTCACTACTGTAGCAGGTAGGGCATTCCACGGCCTCACTACTCTTTGCGTAAAGAACCTACCTCTGACCTCTGTCCTATATCTATTACCCCTCAGTTTAAGGCTATGTCCCCTCGTGCTAGCCATTTCCATCCGCGGGAGAAGGCTCTCACTGTCCACCCTATCTAACCCTCTGATCATTTTGTATGCCTCTATTAAGTCTCCTCTTAACCTTCTTCTCTCTAACGAAAACAACCTCAAGTCCATCAGCCTTTCCTCATAAGATTTTCCCTCCATACCAGGCAACATCCTGGTAAATCTCCTCTGCACCCGTTCCAAAGCCTCCACGTCCTTCCTATAATGCGGTGACCAGAACTGTACGCAATACTCCAAATGCGGCCGTACCAGAGTTCTGTACAGCTGCAACATGACCTCCTGACTCCGGAACTCAATCCCTCTACCAATAAAGGCCAACACTCCATAGGCCTTCTTCACCACCCTATCAACCTGGGTGGCAACTTTCAGGGATCTATGTACATGGACACCTAGATCCCTCTGCTCATCCACACTTTCAAGAACTTTTCCATTAGCCAAATATTCCACATTCCTGTTATTCCTTCCAAAGTGAATCACCTCACACTTCTCTACATTAAACTCCATTTGCCACCTCTCAGCCCAGCACTGCAGCTTATCTATATCCCTCTGTAACCTGCTACTTCCTTCCACACTATCGACAACACCACCGACTTTAGTATCGTCTGCAAATTTACTCACCCACCCTTCTGCGCCTTCCTCTAGGTCATTGATAAAAATGACAAACAGCAACGGCCCCAGAACAGATCCTTGTGGTACTCCACTTGTGACTGAACTCCATTCTGAACATTTCCCATCAACCACCACCCTCTGTCTTCTTTCAGCTAGCCAATTTCTGATCCACATCTCTAAATCACCCTCAATCCCCAGCCTCTGTATTTTCTGCAATAGCCTACCGTGGGGAACCTTATCAAACGCTTTGCTGAAATCCATATACACCACATCAACTGCTCTACCCTCGTCTACCTGTTCAGTCACCTTCTCAAAGAACTCGATAAGGTTTGTGAGGCATGACCTACCCTTCACAAAGCCATGCTGACTATCCCTGATCATATTATTCCTATCTAGATGATTATAAATCTTGTCTCTTATAATCCCCTCCAAGACTTTACCCACTACAGACGTGAGGCTCACTGGTCTATAGTTGCCGGGGTTGTCTCTGCTCCCCTTTTTGAACAAAGGGACCACATTTGCTATCCTCCAGTCCTCTGGCACTATTCCTGTAGCCAATGATGACATAAAAATCAAAGCCAATGGTCCAGCAATCTCTTCCCTGGCCTCCCAGAGAATCCTAGGATAAATCCCATCAGGTTCCGGGGACTTATCTATTTTCAGCCTGTCCAGAATTGCCAACACCTCTTCCCTACGTACCTCAATGCCATCTAATCTATTTACCTGGAGCTCAGCATTCTCCTCCACAACATTATCTTTTTCCTGAGTGAATACTGATGAAAAATATTCATTTAGTATCTCGCCTATCTCTTCAGACTCTACACACAACTTCCCATCCCTGTCCTTGACTGGTCCTACTCTTTCCCTAGTCATTCGCTTATTCCTGACATACCGAAAGAAAGCTTTTGGGTTTTCCTTGATCCTTCCTGCCAAATACTTCTCATGTCCCCTCCTTGCTCGTCTTAGCTCTCTCTTTAGATCCTTCCTCGCTACCTTGTAACTATCCATCGCCCCAACTGAAACTTCACACATCATCTTCACATAGGCCTCCTTCTTCCTCTTAACAAGTGATTCCACTTCTTTGGTAAACCACGGTTCCCTCGCTCGGCACCTTCCTCCCTGCCTGACCGGTACATACTTATCAAGAACACGCAGTAGCTGATCCTTGAACAAGATCCACTTATCCAGTGTGTCCAACACTTGCAGCCTACTTCTCCACCTTATCCCCCCCAAGTCACGTCTAATGGCATCATAATTGCCCTTCCCCCAGCTATAACTCTTGCCCTGCAGTGTATACTTATCCCTTTCCATCCTTAACGTAAACGTCACCGAATTGTGGTCACTGTCCCCAAAGTGCTCACCTACCTCCAAATCCAACACCTGGCCTGGTTCATTACCCAAAACCAAATCCAATGTGGCCTCGCCTCTTGTTGGCCTGTCAACAAACTGTGTCAGGAAACCCTCCTGCACACACTGTACAAAAAAACGACCCATCTAATGTACTCGAACTATATCTTTTCCAGTCAATATTTGGAAAGTTAAAGTCTCCCATAATAACTACCCTGTTACTTTCGCTCTTATCCAGGATCATCCTCGCCATCCTTTCCTCTACATCCCTAGAACTATTTGGAGGCCTATAGAAGACTCCCAACAGTGTGACCTCTCCTTTCATGTTTCTAACCTCAGCCCATACTACCTCGGAAGATGAGTCCCCATCTAGCATCTTCTCCGCCACCGTAATACTGCTCTTGACTAGCAGCGCCACACCTCCCCCTCTTTTGCCTCCTTCTCTGAGCTTACTAAAACACCTAAACCCCGGAACCTGCAACATCCATTCCTGTCCCTGCTCTATCCATGTCTCTGAAATGGCCACAACATCGAAGTCCCAGGTACCAACCCATGCTGCCAGTTCCCCTACCTTATTTCGTATACTCCTGGCATTGAAGTAGACACACTTCAAACCACCTACCTGAACACTGGCCCCCTCCTGCGACGTCAAATCTGAGCTCCTGACCTCTATACTCTCATTCTCCCTTACCATAAAACTACAATCCAGGTTCCCATGCCCCTGCTGCATTAGTTTAAACCCCCCCAAAGAGCACTAACAAATCTCCCCTTCAGGATATTTGTGCCCCGCAGGTTCAGATGTAGACCATCCTGTCTGTAGAGGTCCCACCTTCCCCAGAAAGAGCCCCAGTTATCCAGAAATCTGAATCCCTCCCGCCTGCACCATCCCTGTAGCCACGTGTTTAATTGCTCTCTCTCCCTATTCCTCATCTCACTATCACGTGGCACGGGCAACAACCCAGAGATAACAACTCTGTTTGTTCTAGTTCTGAGCTTCCATCCTAGCTCCCTGAAAGCCTGCCTGACATCCTTATCCCCTTTCCTACCTATGTCGTTAGTGCCAATGTGGACCACAACTTGGGGCTGCTCCCCCTCCCCACTAAGGACCCGGAAAACACGATCCGAGACATCACGTACCCTTGCACCTGGGAGGCAACATACCAAACGTGAGTCTCTCACGCTCCCACAAAATCTCCTATCTGTGCCCCTGACTATCGAGTCCCCAATTACTAATGCTCTGCTCCTCTCCCCCCTTCCCTTCTGAGCAACAGGGACAGACTCCGTGCCAGAGGCCCGTACCCCATGGCTTTCCCCTGGTAAGTCCCCCCCCCCCACAAGTATCCAAAGCGGTATACTTGTTTCTCAGGGGAACGACCGCAGGGGATCCCTGCACTGACTGTTTTTTCCCAGTCCCTCTTACAGTTACCCATCTATCTCCAATCTTTGGTGTAACTAATTCCCTGAAGCTGCTATCTATGACCCCCTCTGCCTCCCGAATGATCCGAAGTTCTTCCAACTCCAGCTCCAGTTCCCTAACTCGGTCTTGGAGGAGCTGGAGATGGCAGCACTTCCTGCAGGTAAAATCAGCAGGGACACTAACGGCATCCCTCACCTCAAACATCCTGCAGGAGGAACATTGCACTCCCTTCCCTGCCATTCCTCTAACTTTCTACCAAGATCTGGCTAACAACTAAATTAAATTTTTTTATATAAAAAAAATATTAATAACAATAATAAAATATGGTACTTACCTCACACCAATGGGTTTTATTATTAGGTTAGGTCAACGCTTCCAGCCAGCGCAGAGCAAGGAGACGCTCCAGCAGCATGAAATCAAAACCTCTCCGTGGTCCAAGGTTAGCATCGGCCTCTTTCATGCAAATGGTCGTGATTACGTGTTAATCATTGATTAGTTTTCCAATTACCCTGAAGTCGTGAAGCTCTCAGACCTCACATCTCGGACCGTCATCATGGCCTGTAAGGAGACGTTCTCCAGGCATCGTATCCCACTCACTGTCATGAGTGACAATGGCCCGTGCTTCAGCAGTCATGAATGGTCTCTGTTTGCCCAGTCATATCAGTTCAAACACGTCACTTCCAGCCCACACTATCCACAGTCAAACGAAAAAGTTGAGAAAGGGGTGCACATAGTGAAGCAGCTCATCTGCAAGGCTGCAGATTCTGCATCTGACATTCACCTTGCGCTGCTTGAGGACAGCGCGACAGCACTGTCCACTGGCATGTCGTCGGCTCAACTCCTGATGAACAGGGACCTGCGGACGGCACTTCCAGCCATACACTTGCCCAACCTGGATCACCTCCCGGTGCTGCAGAAGGTGCAGCAACTCCGAGACCGGCAAAAACAGGGCTATGATGCTCTTGCCACCGATTTGCCCGTGTTATCCCCGTCAGACACTGTCAGGATCAAGATACCGGATGGTGGCTGGTCTGCTCCAGCTGTCGTTGTTCGACAGGCTGTGCCCCGCTCATATGTTGTACGTATGGCTGATGGTTCTGCTGTGCGATGAAACAGACGGACACTGCGCAAAGTTGCCTGCCCGCAACTGCTTTCTTCTCCGTTTCCGTCCGTTGTTTTGCCACCTCCTGATACCTCAAACTACGAGGCCCCCAGTCAGGCTTCCATCCCGCCTGTCAAGGCACCGTCGTCCCCACCACCACCTCTCCGCGGTCGACAAGGACGCAAACGCAAGCTCCAGAGACTGGACTTATGAACATTTGTTTTGTTTGCTATGTTCTGTTTTCTCACATTAGACAGCTGTCTTCACATGTAACTACATTCACATATGCCATCGCTTGTAAATATGTTAATATATGCCACCACATGTAAGTACGTTCCCATGGGCCAACAAAACATTTTTAAAAAGGGGAAATGTCATCATAGAATTTACAGTGCAGAAGGAGGCCATTCGGCCCATCGAGTCTGTACCGGCTCTAGGAAAGAGCACCCTACCCAAGCCCACACCGCCACCCTATCCCCATAACCCAGTAACCCCACCTAACACTAAGGGCAATTTGGACACTAAGGGCAATTTAGCATGGCCAATCCACCTAACCTGCACATCTTTTGGACTGTGGGAGGAAACCGGAGCACCCGGAGGAAACCCACGCACACACGGGGAGGATGTGCAGACTCCGCGCAGACAGTGACCCAAGCCGGGAATTGAACCTGGGACCCTGGAGCTGTGAAGCATTTGTGCTAACCACTATGCTACCATGCTGCCCTGTCATGATATACAGACAGGCACAGACAGGCAGCTAATGAACACAGAGAACAGGACATGACCAATGAGCAGGCAGGACACTCAGGGGTGGTATCTCACTATAAAAGGCATGAGGCACTCACACTCTGCCTCTTTCCACTGATGAACATCTCCAGAGTGAGTCAGGGTGTATGTACAGTATCACCCCTCCAGTGGCTAAGAGCTAGTCTGGTTCAGTCAGACAGAGGAGTCACACTGAGGTTAGCAGAGAGTCTAACTCATAGAGAACTGTGCTAACTGTGCTACTGGTTCAATAAGTCAGATTGATTTATTGGAGTATAAGATACTGGAGTATCTTTTGGTTAAAGCTGCATCCAGTTGCAGCCTGTGTTATCCCAAAGTACATAACACATCAGGCAGCATGCTTCCAGCATCCCATTGCCTTATTGCAGGCCACAGAAGCAGAAGAGGCAAACAAAAACTAGGCCTGCAGACATTTTGCAGCCAAAAGCAGGAGCACGCAGAAAACACATCCTGCAGCCACTTGAGCTGTGAAGTGCTCACTACCAACTCCCTATTAGCGATAGCCTTCAGCTCTGCAGCCAGAGGCAGCCATGGTCGGTGGGTGTTAAAGTGACCATCACCATATTACTACGGATGGGGCTCTGTCCTGGAGGTGGTCGGAGAGTATACACGATCAGGGCGGTGACATGTTGGAACCGTAGGCACTGAGCCCCTCGCTCCCCCCCCCCACCACCCACCCCCAAACCCCGGACCAGGAGTGACCACCCCACTAATGGCGGCCAACCTCCCCAACCAGGCCGGTCCTTCCCCAGGGGCTCCCACAACTCCCCCCCCGAGCAGTGGGGCAGCAGCCCCGGTGCCCTGGGGCTGACTGCCCATTTTCCAAGATGACTACTCACCTCCTCCGATCTCACAGCAGCCATTTCGCTTGCTTCGCATTTTTAAATAGGTGTGCTGAAGCGTGCCCACTCACTGGGGAGGCGGTTAGATCACGGGAGACTGTTAGCCCGGGGGTCCTTCCTGTTAATGGGATGGAAATTAGCCTTAATTTGTGATTATTGTTTTCTCGCCATGCCACAGCGGGATCTGCAACAGGAGCGGGTCGGTTAGATCATAAACCGATCAGCGCCTGGTGCAGTTCCCGACTTCCCACGATCTATCCAACTTTCTCGGATTAATAATAATAATCTTCATTGTCACAAGTAGGCTTACATTAACACTGCAATGAAGTTACTGTGAAAAGCCCCTAGTCGCCACACTCCAGCGCCTGTTTGGGTACACAGAGGGAGAATTCAGAATGTCCAATTCACCTAACAAGCACGCCTTTCGGGACTTGTGTGAGGAAACCGGAGCACCCGGAGGAAACCCACGCAGACACGGGCGGGGAGAACATGTCGACTCCACACAGACAGTGACCCAATTAAACCCTGGCGCTGAGAAGCAACATTGTTAACCACTGTGCTACCACGCCGCCCATTCACACCCAGCGGGGCGCAGCCATTCGATCGTACCCATTGACGTTGATCCTTCGTTCCTTCACGGCTTTGGACTTTTCCGTTCCCGCTGCAGCGAATGGAGATTTGGCTGAGCGCTAAATTCTTCGGCCTTGCTGGCAGCGGCTGTGAGCCGGACTCCCAACGGAGAACCCCGCCCATCCAACCCTATTTGTTCCTATGCTTGCATGACTTCTGTTACGTGCTGTACCTGTTTTGCATTGATACCACTGTTTTTTTTCTCTTTTTCTATTGTTTTAATGCGATATTTGTAAAAATTTGAAAACTTCAATAAAAATAAATGTTTAAAAATGTCTGGAGCACACTTGAGTTGGAAGTTGACATAGATGAATAGGAGAGGGTAGCCATTCTCCCTTCACCCCACTTACATGAGACATTCCCACATGATTTTAAACAAGACTAATGATTTCTCAAATACTTCAGGTGCAATATTTTAGACTAGATTTGGGATTGGAGCTCTGTGTACCACCTTAAATTTGCACTTAGTCACCACAGGATTCCTAGCCTTTGACCTGCTTTTGTAGTGACAGTATTTATATGGCTAGTCCAGTTCAGTTTCTGGTCATTGGTACCCCCAGGACAACCAGTCAGGTATTTTGGAACTGAGAGACTGAATTTTGTAGCCATGTTGGGGTTGGAGATGAAAGTGTACAAAAATCCAGTCCCGACTCTTGTTTCCCATCCCCAATATGAAAATTCAGCCAAATGTAACTGATGTATTAGTCACTATTTCAACAACCAGGTTTATCACCCAGGTTTCAATCTCCCCCAGAGCGTATGGACAACCCTCACTAGAATACAGAATGGACATGTCCGATGTGGCCACCTGATGTGGCAACTTAAAATCTTGCCTGGCTGCGAATGTGGAAACCGTGACCAAACCATGAGGCACACCTTGGCCCCAACTCAGGTTTGAGGGTGACATCCTGGAGGTACACTCAAATAAAAGTAAAATACTGCGGATGCTGGAAATCTGAAGTAAACACAGAAAACGCTGGATAAACTCAGCAGCTCTGGCAGCATCTGTGGAGAGAAACAGCTTTGACGCTTGGGATATAAATGACCCTTCTACAGAACATTCTACAGGATCATTTAGATCCCAAACATTAACTGCTTCTCTCCACAGAGGCTGCCAGACCTGCTGAGTTTATCCAGCGCTTTCTGTTTTATTCCTGGATTTGCATTTGCTCTCCAGCAGGACATCGGACTGATTGTGAAACTTGACATTTGAATTGTGAAGGCAACTTCTGCTCCTAAAGTCAGATGAAAGAAAATCTGCTCAGGTGTGGGACTCAAACATGTGGGGTGGAATTTTCCCAAACTGATTCAGGCAAGAAAAGCTTTGTGAAACTTGCTGGCTTCACAGACCCTTTTTCTCACCTGATTAATAATTAATCTTTATTGTCACAAGTAGGCTTACATTAATGCTGCAATGAAGTTACTGTGAAAAGCCCCTAGTCACCACATTCCGGCGCCTGTTCGGGTACACAGAGGGAGAATTCAGAATTCTCAGCTGGTACAGGAATTGAACCCAGGCTGCTGGCCTTGTTTACATAGAATTTACAGTGCAGAAGGAGGCCATTCGGCCCATCAAGTCTGCACCGGCTATTCTGCATCACAAACCAGCTGTCTAGCTGTCCCACCACCAGACACCTCTGTGCCCTTGGCGTGGTCAACATGATTGACTGTCAATTTCGAAAAGCAGCTGTGATTCGCACCAGCGTGATGTCAAGCCTCCGGGATGAGTGAGGATACATCGTTGGCAGTTGCCACGGCACCAGCCACCTGATTATATTAAAATCCGTGCAAAATCATAAATAAGGTTCACGCCCTTTCTGGGCATGAACTTGATCACATCACCATCGGGAGCCGGAGAAAATCTCAAACTGGGATCTTGCCAGCGCAAATCCCATTTTTGGCCGCTCGCGAGATTTAGTGACCATAACGGAATTTGTGCCCATCGGCGTCCATGACCTTTTAACCAGAGGCAAGAGAGAGTGTGGACAAAGATTGACACTAAACAACGGGAGAAAGATCTGTTTCCCCAAAAATACGCAACTCTCCTGACATTTGGCAAAACAATCTCAGAATTTCTAATTGAAGTTTATTTCTGCCACAGAAATTGATCATTTATAGTACTTTTTGAAAACCACCTTCACTACTTATATAGAACATGAACACTGCACGAAATTGAAATTCCGGAAGACTGGAGGATTAAAACTCCTGAGCACAATCCACAAGATTCACAAGTACAAACTGTAAATAAGCAGCAGTGGTAAAGTCTGGAAATCCCAGTCTGATGCCAAATTCCAAAATACAGTATCATAAACCTGTCAGCTATCCATTATTTACATAGGGTATTCCCCAAATGTTCCATCATCACACTGTTCCATCCATGGGTACTGAACCACTGCAACATCTTGGCACCTTACAGTTTGGGGATATAGGACAGGAGTGTCAAATCAAAGGTTAGGAATTGGTTTCTACTAATGTTTTAAACCCACCAGAAAATGAAAAAGTGTAATGCATGTGAGAGAGTGGAGAATTGTAGGAATTACAAATCAGCAACAACAACATCAAAGTGGCTAATTCCAAACCCATGTGGGATATCCAGTCAAAGGATTCTATGGATAATGACATGTAGCGTGGCCTTCTGTTCAAATTATCTATATTGGTCAAGCGTTGCGACCTGCAAACCATCTATTTGTGTGCAATCATTAGCCTGTATGTGGCTGAATTTAACTACTTTCAAATGATTCCCATTCACAGACGTTGCTAAGTGACAGAAGTGTTTTTTTAAGTTACTTTCACTTCCTTTTCTCTCCTTTCTTCAATTTACCACATGGCCAGAGTTTTTGCTTGTGCCTTTGCCAGTATGATTTCTGACCATTAATGGGTGGAAAGCTGTGGGCTTGTGAGCACAGAATTGGAAAACCCGGCCAAGATCCCTGATACGTAAGTTTGATACCACCTGATCACTACTTCCTGATTCACCTCACCCTCTACTATTTCGAACTTAGTGACATGCTCCAGAGGCCCGATCCTTCATTTGAGTTTTGTAAAATTGAAAACAAGTAACAGAACATCAACCTGTTATTAATACGCTGAACCCACTTTTGTAAGTAACTATTCTGTACTAATATAATAATAATCTTTATTGTCACATGTAGGCTTACATTAACACTGCAATGAAGTTACTGTGAAAAGCCCCTAGTCGCCACATTCCGACGCCTAGGGGTACACAGAGGGAGAATTCAGAATGTCCAATTCACCTAACAGCCCATGTTTCGGGACTTGTGCGAGGAAACCAGAGCACATGGAGGAAACCCATGCAGACATGGGGAGAACGTGTAGATTCCACACAGACAGTGACCCAAGCCAGGAATCGAACTTGGAACCCTGGCGCTGTGAAGCAACAGTGCTAACCACTGTGCTACTGTGCTGCCCACATGCACTCCAGCACTGGAATAATATTTTCCACTATAAATAAATGTGTGAAATTCTAAGCATCCTTCAGATGTCTACATTTCATGTCAGTCCCAGAGTTAGCATCATAATCTTTTTTCAATGAATTTAGTGGACACTTCGAGTTGTTAAATGGAACAGAACAGACTATTTCAGATTCCTAATACCGACATTTATATAAGGTTTCTTATACTTTGTCTTAGTGTGGCCATCTGGGATGGTCACTTCCAGAATACAAAATGGACGCTCGCAATGAATGTAGGGAACGATGGACAATGTTAAGAAAGCAAGCAGGCACAGAGCCTGTATGCATATTGAAGAAACAGCTCCCAGACGAGACTGAAACTGTAAGGCAATTAACATATTGATGGTCTATCACCGGGAACAAAGGAAAGACACTCAAGCAACCAATCTAGCTCCAGACATCACGGCGCCAGTTCCCCAAACCGAAAGCGTAAACAAAGCAAGGCCAACAGCCACATTAGACCCGCCCAGCCATCAGGGCACCCACCCCTTTATTGGTCAAGATCAATACGAGTGACCAAGATACGGCCCAATTGGTTGGGGCCAAATTCAAGGCATGCCCAAAAGCGCACAAAGCCCCTTCGGGTATAAGAAGAAGGTCCCGAGAGAGAATCGCTCTCTTGGAATTGGCTCTCAAAGCGGAGAGACCCTTCCACCAGCTACACCAGGAGCAAGTAAGTCCAAGGTCAACGCTCGCTACCAGACGGACGACCTTAGCTGTTCTCCTGTACCACTCCAAACCCAACAGCCTCAGATCCGAACAACGGCCATTGTTCCTCTGACTGAGTGGGCACCCGATGCCAAGTATAGGCATTAGCATTAGGGATAGTTTAGTTTGTAGTATTTTGTGCATGAGTAGATATTACTGTGTGTGTAAATAAATAGTATTGACTTTGAACTAACTAACGGGTGTATTGGCTCTTTGATCAGTATTCGGGTTTGAACCTTGTGGCGGTATCAAAAGATACCTGGCGACTCTAAAGCAAATATAATTAGGATTAAGGAAGGCAACCATATCGACTGCCATATTTAGAACCAGAGAAACAGAGCAACATTAGCAATGGCCTAGAATACTATGAGTGATATATTAATGTGGGCTTCTTGCACACAACCTGTTTACCCAGTGTCATCTGAGGTAAAATGTAGGGCAGCACGGTGGCACAGTGGGTTAGCCCTGCTGCCTCACAGCGCCTAGGTCCCAGGTTCGATCCTTCTCTGGGTCACTGTTCGTGTGGAGTTTGCACATTCTCCTTGTGTCTGCGTGGGTTTCACCCCCACAACCCAAAGATGTGCAGGTTAGGTGGATTGGCCATGCTAAATTGCCCCTTAATTGGAAAAAATTAATTGGGTACTCTAAATTTATAAAAGAAAAAAAACATCTGAGGTAAAATGGGCCCTAGGTCAGAATTTTACTCATAACGTTTGGGCATGTGCCAGTCCCAGAAGTACGTAAAATCGCACAATATGATGTTGGACGTCCATACCAAAGTCATTGCGTCCTCGCACAATATTTGGGTTGGCACGTATAAGTCTCAAGCGTACCTGCCAACATTCAAGAAGCCAATTTAAATTGATTAAATACCATTTGACCAGGATTTCACATTGACTACCTGCCTTGGGGGTTGGGGGGGCAGACCAATGAACAAGGCGGCCTTTACGCATCAGTTGCAATCTTGCTCCAGAGCGGGATGAAAGGTCGGAGCTCAACTAAAGTTAACAAATGTGTCTGGCGGCTAGGGTCTGTGTATGAGTGTGCTGCCCAGACACTCATGGCATAGTTTTTTTTTAAATAAAATCTTTGTGTCCAATTCATTTTTTTTCCAATTAAGGGGCAATTTAAGGTGGCCAATCCACCTACCTTATGCATCTTTTGGTTGTGGGGGCGAGATCCACGCAAACACGGGGAGAATGTGCAAACTCCACACGGTCAGTGACCCAGAGCCGGGATCGAACCTGGGACCTCGGCGCCGTGAGACAGCAATGCTACCCACTGGGCCACCGTGCTGCCCTCTCATGGCATAGTTTTAACATCGATATTTATTTTTCGTGGCTTAGCAGCTCCCTGAGACAGCTCTGCAGTGGCTGTCCCCCTGAGGGAGCACATAGGAAACGCCAGCCCACCCCATCCCTTTTCTTGGTGCCTGCCCGCCTCCCGCCTTCCCCGGTAGTGCTATGACCGTTAATTGACAAGCCAGCTTGAAATTGCGCTCCGGCCTTCCGTGGCTGGGAACGCATTTTGCGTCCCTTTCTGGGCCAACTGAGTGTACCCGCCCAACAAGTAAAAAACTCAAGCCCTAGAATTTGTCGTGTTGGGAGTTCCGCTATACAAATGAACCAACACGGTTGTAGATGGTACAACTCTGTTTTATTACTCTTAATAACAACATCTGTTAACTCATGGCTGTGGTTCGTACTTTACCCGTTAACCTGTGGACCCAGCCCTAACACTATCTTAGAGAGGCACTCAGCATATGGTGTATGTCTGAGTGGCACGCTGTGAGCTCTGTGCTCTGAGCTATCTCCTGCTGGAATGAGCGGGAACTGTGGTGTTCCCTGCTTTATAGTGTGGTGCTCTCACTGATGATTGGCTGTGATGTTGCGTGTGTGTTGATTGGTCCATTGATCTGTCCATCAGTGTTTGTGTGTGATTGCACATGATATGTTTATATGAATATCATGACATCCCCCCTTTTCACAAGAACATGTGCCTATATGGTAATAAATATTAGTGTGTACTGAGTGCAGCTGAATATGTGTGTGCAATATCTACAACATGTACATGAGGCTAAACTATATACATAGGAAGGTGTCAGGTGCAACATAGCAACGAGGTTGTACCACAAACAAAACAAGTGCAATCATCAAATATCGAAAGAGAATTCCTGAAACGACAAAAAGAGAAACACATTAACATTGTTGCACAACAATTCAATGTGCAAACAGGCTCATCAGTCCAGCCTAGTAGGTGGGCGACGAATTCGGGTTGACCGCCTCAAGGGTGGGTCAGGATCCACCGGCTGAGGAATGGGCCTGACCACTGGAGATAGAGGAATAGGCATAGTGGCAGGAAGCTCCACGAAGGTGACATCAGGGACAACAGGAGGGCATGGCACCAGTGCATGATCATGTAGCGAGCGCGGAAGCAGCCGAAGGGCCCGCCGATTACGCTGGCGAATGGAGCCATCAGGCATGCGAACCAGGAATGAGTGGGGAGCCACGCGGCGGAGAACTTCGGCAGTTGCCGACCAGCCACCATCTGGTAGGTGTATGCGGACGTTGTCTCCAGGCGCCAGGGCAGGAAGATCAGTTGCCCGAGTGTCATGTGCCACCTTCTGCTGAGCACGCTGCTGTCGCATCCTTTGTAGCACTGGAGCATGGTCGGGTTTAGGAACATGAATGGACAGCACAGTGGTCCTGAGAGCGCGACCCATCAACAGCTGGGCTGGTGAGAGGCGCGTGGACAGTGGGGCCGAGCAATAGGCCAGCAGGGCTAAACAGAAGTCAGATCCGGCATCAGCAGCCTTGCAGAGGAGCCGCTTCACGATATGGACGCCCTTTTCTGCCTTGCCATTTGACTGGGGATGCAGAGGGCTGGACGTCACGTGCGTGAAGCCATACGAAGCGGCAAAAGAAGACCATTCTTGGCTCCCAAAACAGGGCCCATTGTCCGACATGACGGTAAGTGGAATGCCATGGCGAGCGAAGGTTTCCTTACATGCTCTGATTACAACTGATGATGTCAAATCGTGCAGGCGTATGACCTCCGGATAATTTGAAAAATAATCAATTATGATGACGTAGTCACCGCCGAGCGCATGAAAAAGGTCCACACCCACCTTCGCCCAGGGGGACGTCACCAACTCATGGGGCTGAAGCGTCTCAGAGGGTTGCGCCGGCTGAAACCTTTGGCAGGTGGGGCAGTTGAGCACCATGTTGGCGATGTCGTCGCTGATGCCTGGCCAGTATACAGCTTCTCGGGCCCTCCGCCTGCACTTTTCAAACCCCGAGATGGCCTTCGTGTAATTGTTCGAGGAGCAGCCTGTGCATGCTGTGTGGGATCACAATCCGGTCCAACTGTAGGAGGACACCGTCAATGACGGCCAAGTCGTCCCGGACATTGTAGAATTGTGGGCACTGTCCTTTGAGCCACCCTTCCGTCATGTGGCGCATCACACGTTGTAGAAGGGGGTCAGCCGCAGTCTCAAGGCGAATATGGGCCAGACTTGCATCATTGGCTGGCAGATTGGCTGATGTGAAGGCCATGTACGCTTCGACCTGACAGACGAACCCCCCCGATTCGGGCGGTGTGCTCACTGCTCTGGGCAGGGCATCCGCAATGATGAGGTCCTTTCCTGGGGTGTAGACCAGTTGGAAGTCGTACCTCCGGAGCTTGAGCAGAATGCGCTGGAGGCGAGGTGTCATCTCATTAAGGTCCTTTTGTATGATGCCGACCAGGGGGCGATGGTCGCTCTCCACGGTGAACTGAGGGAGACCTTCCACATAGTCATGGAATTTATCTATGCCGGTTAACAACCCAGGCATTCCTTCTCAATCTGCGCATAGCGCTGTTCTGTGGGGGTCATGGCCCACGAGGCAAAGGCGACCGGGGCCCATGATGCAGTGTCGTTCCGTTGCAGGAGTACCGCCCCAATGCCGGACTGGCTGGCATCAGTCGAGATCTTTGTATCTCGAGCAGTGTCGAAGAACGCCAATACCGGGGCTGTGGTGAGCTTGATCTTGTGCTCCTCCCATTCCTTCTGGTGTGCGGGCAGCCACTGGAACTCCGTAGTCTTCTTCACCAGGTGGCGAAGAGCCGTTGTGTGGGAGGCAAGGTTGGAAATGAACTTCCCCAGGAAGTTGACCATCTCGAGAAAGCGTAACACTGCCTTCTTGTCTGCCGGCTGCGGCATGGCTGTATTAGCTGTCACTTTGTCTGCATCCGGACGCACCCCTGACCGGGATATGTGGTCCCCCAGAAACTTTAGCTCAGTTTGGCCAAAAGAACACTTGGCTCGGTTGAGGCGCAGGCCGTGTTCTCGTATCAGAGCAAAGACACAATGGAGACGACTGATGTGTTCCTGTGGTGTGGTGGACCAGATGATGACGTCATCAACATAGACGTGCACCCCTTCGATGCCCTCCATCATCTGTTCCATGATCCGATGAAACACCTCGGATGCCGAGATGATGCCAAACGGCATCCTATTGTAGCAGTATCTGCCAAAGGGAGTGTTGAAGGTGCACAGCTTCCTGCTGGACTGATTCAGCTGAATCTGCCGAAAACCCTTTGAGGCATCAAGCTTGGTAAAAATTTTAGCCCGGGCCATCTCGCTCGTGATCTCTTCCCGTTTGGGTATGGGGTAGTGTTCCCTCATGATGTTATTGTTCAGTTCTTTCGGGTCGATGCAGATCCGGAGTTCGCCAGAGGGCTTTTTAACGCACACCATGGAGCTGACCCATGGCGTGGGCTCCGTGACCCGGGAAAGCACTCCTTGGTCCTGCAGATCCTGCAGCTGCTGCTTGAGGCGGTCCTTGAGTGGTGCTGGGACTCTACGAGGTGCATGAATGACCGGGGTGGCGTCCGGTTTGAGCCGTATTCTGTAAGTGTAGGGCAGCGTGCCCATGCCCTCGAAAACCTCCTGGTTGTGGGCGAGGAGCGAGTGGAGCTGTGCCCTAAAGTCTGCATCCGGGAAATCAGGCGTGCCTTCTGGAGACAGAGTGTGTACCCCACTGACTGGGATGGAGAACCTTGCACGCCTGTGCGCCTAGCAGAGTCCTTCGAGGATCCAACTATCTCAAAGGACAATGTGGCTGTGTATGAATTGTGTGCAACCTCGAGCTGGCAGGATCCCATGGCCGGGATAACATTACCGTTGTAATCGACCAACTGACAGCAGGATGGCAGAATCGGTGGTTTGACCTTCAAGGCGTAGAAGGCTGACCATGCAATAAGGTTGGCGGTGGCACCAGTGTCTAGACGGAATGTGATTGGTGATCGGTTGACCGTTAGGGTGGCACACCATTCATCACCCGGATTAACGCTGTGCACTGGCATCGGCTAGTGGGTCCTACTTGGGGACATCGGATTTCTGTCAATTACTGCAACGCGGAAGGCTTCCCGGTCGTCGGTATCACCGGTCTGTACGTCGTCAGGGTATGACTCGGTGTATGGAGGCTGAATGGCCCGCACGTCCGTGCGAGGCTGGCGGAATTGGGGAGCGTTGGCAGGTTGAGCTGCTCGACAGCAGGCAGCGTAGTGGCCCATCTTGCCACAGCGGAGGCATTGTCGATTTTCTGCTGGACATTGCCGCTTTAAATGTGCGGACCACAGTTGCCGCACGTCGTGACGTCACGGCGTTCGTTGCATCACCGCGCATGCGCAGTTCAGTCCTGCGTAGAGCACGCCTGCGCATCACGTCCATCTGCGTCGACGTCTCTTTTGGCGCGTACAAGCGCGGGAGGCCGCGGAAAGCGCGCGAAATGGCCGCCCTCATCCGGGCCGGGAGGAACTCGATCGACTGGACCCGCTCGGCCTCGTAGGACCCCTGCCATGCCGATTCGGCCGCCTAGAATTGGGAGTACCGGATGGCGGTGGCTAGGGTGAGGCTCCTGATTTTGAGGAGCTGCTGGCGTAGGGTGCCCGAGGTGACCCCAAAAACTATCTGGTCCCGAATCATGGAATCGGAGGTGGCCTCATAGCCGCAGGACTGCGCGAGGATACGGAGGTGTGTCAGAAAAGTTTGAAAAGGCTCATCCTTACCCTGCAGGCGCTGCTGGAAGAGGTACCTCTCGAAGCTCTCAGTCACCTCGATGCTGAAGTGTTGCTCAAGTTTTAGAAGGACCGTTTTGTACTTTGTCTTGTCCTCACCTTCCGCGAATACCAGGGAGTTGTAGATGTGGATGGCGTGTTGCCCTGCCGTGGAGAGGAGGAGGGCGATCTTCCTGGTGTCCGATGCATTCTCCCTTTCTGTGGCTTCTAGGAAGAGCTGGAAGCGCTGTTTAAACAGCTTCCAGTTGACGGCGAGGTTTCCAGCAATTTGGAGCGGCTGCGGCGGGCTGTTGGTGTCCATGACGCAGGATGGCAGATCTCTGAAGATGTGCAGGTAGGTCTCACAGTTGCTGGGTTCCAATCCTGGTACTATGTCGTGTTGGGTGTTCCGCTATACAAATGAAACAACACGGTTATAGATGGTACAACTTTGTTTTATTATTCTTGATAACAACATCTGTTAACTCATGGCTGTGGTTCGTACTTTACCCGTTAACCTGTGGACCCAGCCCTAACACTATCTTAGAGAGGCATTCAGCACATGGTGTATGTCTGAGTGGCACGCTGTGAGCTCTGTGCTCTGAGCTATCTCCTGTTAGAATGAGCGGGAACTGTGGTGTTCCCTGTTTTATAGTGCGTGTGCTCTCACTGGTGATTGGCTGTGATGTTGCGTGTGTGTTGATTGGTCCGTTGATCTATCCTTCAGTGTTTGTGTGTGATTGCACCATGATATGTTTATATGAATATCATGACAGAATTTATTTGGCTGTCAGTGTGAGGATAGGTTTGAAAGGTAATCGATATTCAGTAATACTAATCAAGTTTGCAATGAATGGTTTAACTTATTACAATAGCTGAATAAGATTATTTTTAAGACCATCATCACTGATTGGGATAATTCTTCTGAATGTTGTCAAACTATTTCATACAAGTAGAATAAAACTGTTCGTGAAGCTTCACTTCAGAACTTTGATTCGTAGCAGACCACAATACTTCAGCCTCAAAAGCTGCGTTAAGATGACGTTTTCAACACTTCCATAAATCTTTAAAATGGTGCACTTTTTAAATGTGTGCAGGAATGAAAACAATCAATGTTGGAGCAGTGACTTAAACAAAGTTCAGAACTGCTAACTGTGGCCTTATAAACATTTTACAACCTGGGCCTTGATGCCTGATATATGACATTAGGAATGTCAATGTTTAATCAGGGTCTTGACAGGTAAAAAGTAGTGAGAAGAGGACAGTTTGTTCTCATAAGTTGTGCAGTTTCTGGGCCACATGTTTGTTTTGGAACCAAATGAATAACATTGTATGCGGAGAGGAAATTAAATATGCAGGGTAGTAATTTACAGTGGAGCGGGAAGCAGATTTACAGACCCATTCTGCTTAAATTCCAGCTACAAATGTACCACAGCTGAAACACAGCTAGGCTTCAGTACTGGCAATAACAGCAGAGTTAAAATTACCACCTCTTAACTGCTGCCAAGCACAGCCTGTTATGTTGTTCAAAGGCAAAAAGCTTATGATAATTATGGAGTGCTTGCTAGTAGTCTTCAGTTAATTAACTTGAGAGACAACATTTAATTTCCATGGGGGAGTTCAACACCACGGGAGGCCAAATCTTCCATTTATAATTCCATTCACATGAGAGAAATCTGTAAATCCTTGGTCTATATGGTGGGCTGCATTGAAACAATTTTCCAGGAGACATTAAAAACGAGACACAAACTGTTTGCAAACAAAACCAATTTAACCTTTGAGTAAAGGGTTTATTTAGTTAAAAACAAAATCAGGTGAAATCTCTAAAACTTTGGAGTAACACTGGAGTAACAAATACTTCTAAGGATAACTCAAATCATAATCTATTTACATTTTATTCAAAGTGATTTAGAATCCACAATGAGGTACAAAGTCCAAGAAAGAGATAGAGATAGGCATGTTGGGATTGTGAAACCTTTCTTATTCAGTGTAACTTTATGTTCTCAATTTTTGTTTATGAGTACATAACTTCATTTAAGTGCAGGCTTCCTCTCCAATCATTGCACAATTGTAACAATGAGCAGGCTAACTTCCTGGTGAGGACAAGTTATGCCAGGGCTTGCCAGTGAGAATGTCAGGAAAGTCATAGGTACTAATTATAAGAGAAAATATTCAATTCTTTATCATTAATAATGTACTCATTATATTCGCTGGGAGCATGAAGCTTGAGTAAGACAGGATGTGTAGGAGAGACGTAGTTGATGATTCACCCACTCGTACATTTAACGTAAACTTCTAGAAAAAAAATTCAGGAATTATTTCCAGGTTTACACCATGTTCCCCAAGAGCACGTAGGTCTGCCTCTTCAGATCTCCACATGCCGGATGCCCCTCAGTTGCCATTTCTAAAAGCTAGCAACTGCACAATACACAGTGCACATGAACATTCATTCTGGTCTTTGATGCCAGTTGAGAGAAATCTGAATCTGAAAATGTGGAACGAACTAATCTTTAAGGCAGTGTTTAAGCCCCTTTGGCAAGACTGCCCACAATTGCTTCTTATAACAGTTTGCATTTCTCAAAACTGCAACTCTTTATGATCTCCATATTCTATGCAGCATCCTCCAATGACCCATGAATTATCTCATGCTAATTCTGAATACCATGACAATCCTTACGGAAATATATTTCTGGGCTTGACATGCACAGTTGAGTAATGTCAAATACTGTTCTGCCTCCTGCACAAATGATCTGAGCATTAGCTATATAAAATAATAAACAATGAAAAAAAACCCACAACATTCAACTGTATGGAATATGTTTGGGGGTTGAAAGACAAATGGGTTGTAAAAGATTCTAGTTTGACCTTATTTCAGTATGTGTTCAAATCTGGGAGTCCCACCTCAAGAATGGATTTTACCTTGGAGAAGGTGGAATGTTGATTCGTCAGAATGATACCAGGGCTAAGAGTGCTGAAATATGAGGACAGAACGCATAAATAAGGCTTTTATTCCCTTGAGTATACAGGATTAAAGGGTGATCTAATTGAGACATTGACGATGATAAAAAGATTTGATAGTTGTGAGAATTTCCTCTGGCGTGGGAATGTGGGAACATAACCTTAAAGTGAAGAACATTCAAGGGTGATGTTAGAATGCACTTCTTTACACAAAGGGGCGTAGAAATCTGGAAACTTCTCCCTCAGAAGCTGCTGAAGCTGGCTCAATTAAATAATTCAAAAGTTGAGATTGATAGATGAGCTAAGGGTACCAAGAGATATGGAACAAAGGCAGATCAATGGAGTTGTGGGACAAAAGCACCCATGAGCAAATTGAATGGTGCAATCGTCTACTCCTGTTCCTGTCTTCTTCTTTCTCTATCAATCACGATTGTGACTCGCATAACTCAGCACTTAGCACAGACTTTGAGTTTGGGAATAGTTATGGAATACCGTCTATTTCTCAGAGCAATTGGCAACATATTATGCAATCATCCAAAGGAAAACAGAAGAGTTTTATAATAGTATCACTTGTGTACAACGAAAAGCACATGTTTGACCCGTGACATTATAGATACAACAAGGCACTGTATTCCTTTCACTGGGGTGAGTTTTATAGAACCAGTGGGTGGCAGTGTTGCTTAAATGCATCCACTGAGGACTTTTACATGACATTGGCACACGTATTTTGTTTCATGATTTTTTTTTCTGCAGTACAATATCTTATGAATACTGTTGTGAGGCAAAAAAGCGGTACTGCATTATTGTTGCTCCTTTGTTTTTGTCATAAAGTTTTAACTCAAAAAACACCAGACGCCATTCAAATCAGGAAGAATTTGTAACTGCTACTGATAATTTCACAGGGCCACATGCTTTATTTCATTTTTGTTCTGAAGTCTAAACAGACGCATTGACAATTGATTGTAATAAACAATAACTATTAAAACCACAGAATGCTTAGTTATAAACCAGGATTGAAAGTCAAAACCTTTTTAAAGCCATGTTGACACTGAAACTTTTCTTTAACCAGTGTTTAGAGGCAGAAACTCACAAATATGTTGTTGACTTATTGACATTTTAGCTCAAAGATGTGCTGGCTTTTGAACAATTGTTGTAAGTGCCAGTTTTAATATTTATTTTGTGAAATTAGTGTCCTTTGTTTAAATTTAAATTTATTCTCTCTAGTTTTATTCGCCTCCCCGCCCCACCCCCACCCTGTCCGCTTTTTGAGGGACCAAACTAAAATGTCAGCAGTCCTCTGGTAGTCCACTCAGCTAAGTCTTGGCAGTACCTCCTGACAGGTTATCTCTTAACTTGCAATCAAGCCCATTCTTGCTCTTGTCTGAATTCCACATGCATGGACATTTCAGTAGGAGTCAGTAAGTGATCAGGGGGGTGGGAATTTGGATGTTTTTGTTTGTCCTCTTCCCAACACAGGAGCTCTGTTCCAGAAGGGTGAAGGATAGAACTTTACATACCTTCATATTTATTTACAGAGCAACACATTACAATCACATAATTCTGTACCCAACAGCCACAGTTTCTGCCTCTGTCTATAGGCGCTCAAGCAAATTCACAGCTAATGCCCACACACCTGCAAACAATTTAATGTAATTCATATAAAATTAACACAAGGGACTCTACTATTGCCGTCATCTCCGGTTAGAAGTATTTCTGGAAGTTGTCTCACATAACTGGCCTCAAACTACCCCACCCAGTCAAACAACATTTATTCCCAACTTTTTATTTTTGAATCCTTAAAAGTTTTGAAAGAAGACGGGAAATACACAGATTCATTTTAATGTCCTGGGGCATGATTTTCCCAACACGTCGCACCGATCCCATTGCACCGGGAACATTGCGGGAGAGTCCCAAAACAGGCTTTGCGCTGGGCACAAAACCACGCACGCCTGGCACAAACTGGGCGTGGTCCAGGTGATGATATTTGAATGAGCCATTAGGCTCAAATCAACAGGTGCAGCCGGGTTGACGCCGCATTCTCCTGACTTCGGGAGTCACCGGCCGCACTGAGGACTCACCCGGGCACCAGTTAGTACCAGTCTCCACAAGTGGAGACTAGGTGTTGTTTTGTTACTTGTCTGGTAGGTAACATGTGCAACTCAAACCTTGGTTAGTGATGAGGTATTCTGAATCCCGATGAAGAAGATTCAAACTCTTCCAGTAGTAACAAAAGGTTTATTGAGTAACTACAACAATATTTACATGAGTTCTTTGACTTTGACTTTGATACTAATGGTAAGGTTAACAAGATCTAACTATGGTAACTATACGTAACTCTACTGGCTATCTAAACTAGTTTGCTGTTGCTTTGATCACCGTGCACCCAAGAGAGAGAGAGAGCCCCAATGTGGTTGCCTTTTATACCCCTGTTGGTCCGGCCCTCTAGTGATCATGTGGCGCTACTGATGACACATTAACCCCTTGTGTATATGCACACATAGAGATCACCACAGGTGTGATGGCCACTCCGGGTAGCGGAGGCCATTGGACCTTGGCCCTGCTGGTGTCACCTGGGCACCGGAGCACTGCCAGCCTGACACACTGGCAGTACCACATGGGTGCCAGTCTGACACTGCTAAGGTGGCATTTTTTGCATGGTGGCGATCGGGCTGGGATTGCCCTGCACGGGTGTTGGGGAGGGATGCTTTTGCAGGGGGGGGGGGGGGGGGGGGGTCGTGGGACCCTTCCATAGTGCACTGGGGCTGGAGGGGTTGAGGATAATTTTGGGGATTCCAGAGATCGGGGCGCCATTTATAAATGGCAGACAGATCTCTCGCTACACTGAGAAGTTTGTTCGAGCGGAAATGAATGGTTTGTGTGGCCTCGGCCCTCGATCTAACCCGAGTGCTGTTTTATCACGTTGTGTTGTTCCGCATTACGAGCACCAGGAAACTACATGGTTAAGCGTGCTCGCTAAGGGGCTTTGTTCCCATTTAGTTAAATCCCGACCATAATCTAAACTGTGCACGTGCCTTCAATGTTATCTAGTTCAACACGGTTACATTAAAAGATGATAAAGTAGAACTGCAGCCCTCAGCAGCCATTATAAATAATGGATCATGATAAAATACATTGCATTTTAATATGGATTTCTGCAGACCTTCCAAAATATCTTCACCCAAAGTTTAACATTACATTTTTTCTCAACTGTCCTTTGCAACTTTTAAAATCTGCAGCTTTCAATTCAAACCTGTATGTTTTAAATTTAGGCCCATAACGTCCCATCTTGAGAGGGCGATGCTCAAGAGGTACCCGAGAAGATTCACTTGGTTCCCCCAGGAAGCCCCCACCCACCCGCCGGAGGTCACATGCAAGTACTACATGGGAATTGCCCAGGAAGTTCAAACATTCTTTGGGAACTTACCCCGTACTGGAAACCATCTGATAATCTGATTTAAAATGGAGACTTTGGATGGTTCCGACTCTCTTAGTTACCCAGAAAACATTACAAGAATTAAAACTACTTCTAACTCCTGACTAACTATAGTACTGACTGCCCTCCCCACACACCACAACTACCATCCGACTCTCCAACAATTCTCCCACCTCTGGTTACCCTCACCCATTGACTACCTTCCCGACTCCACTTCCTGACTTCCCAACCTATCTTCCTGACCCACTAATTCCACCACCTAGCCCCCTGACAACACTCCTGACTACGCCCAAAACCCCCAGATACCCTCCCCGCTCTCAAACTACACTCCTGACTCCATGACTACCCTCATGCGTCCCTGACAACCCCCCTGACTAGACCCGACCCACTAACTAACCCGCCGACTACTCTCCTAACCCTCCGACTGACCATACAACACCACCACTGACCAGCTGAACCCATCCATCACTGACTGCCCAACCATCTGAGACACCCGACACCCTCCCACTGACTACCAGACCCTACCTGTCGGAACAGCCCAATCCTTCCCACCCTATCCACTTACCATTCACACTTATCTTCTCCTTGCTTCTCATAGTGGCTGGGAGCTTTAAACCTACTGGCTTTATGCCACCAAGCGATATAAACAGATGCCGTGGCTTCCGCTGACTCTACTGCATTTGATTGAAGACCTCAGGAACCCAGTGAACTGCATTTTTCTCAATGCACCAAGAGACCCAAGTCGGACGGTTGGGCACGAAAGGAGCACAGTGACAATCCGACTCCCATTGCCACTTCTCGGAAGTTCTGCCTCTAATTTTTTTAATGGAATTTTATTATTTAATCAATGAATATACACCACCACCCGATTTCACAATTGCAGCCACCAGCTCAGATACTGAAAACGCACCTATTTTAGAGTCGGGGGGTTGTCAGGGGCGCATGAGGGTAGTCATGGAGTCAGGAGTGTAGTTTAAGAGTGGGGAGGGTATCTGGGGGTTCTGGGGGTAGTCAGGAGTGTAGTCAGGGGGCTAGGTGGTGGAATTAGTGGGTCAGGAAGATAGTTGGGAAGTCAGGAAGTGGAGTTGGGAGTGTAATCAGTGAAGGAGGGTAACCAGAGGTGGGGGGAATAGTTGGAGAGTCGGATGGTTGTTGGGGGGTGTGGGGAGGGCAGTCAGTACTATAGATTAGAGGTGAAATCAACGGGAGCAACGATTGCGTGGGTACCAGGTCACCAGAGGATGAGGTTACCCAAGAGGTCTGCTACAGAGGATGGAGTTGAGCATTTCAATGGGCCAAGCTCCAGGAGAAGGATGAGGGATATAAATAGCAAAATGCTTGGTGCATTGGGAAGCATGTCCAAAAGCCTCCATTGACTCATTAGCACCAACTTGATGTAAGACTATTTGCAGAGCTTGGAGCCCATCGTTTACAGCACGGAAGTGGTGGCCAACCCCATCAACACACTTGTTGACCGACCACGATGCAGTGACTGACGACCAATGTCTCAGCTTCTATTGCAGCACAAGCTTCCATCAAAAGTCTGAATGCTGCAGGGGGAGCTCAGACAGGCGTTATACTAGTTCAGCGTACTGCCACCATGGCTGTGGATACTGGCGTTCAAAGGTCCTTGCAGTTAGTCCAGCAATCTACCCTCCTGTAGATTATTAGGTTTGTTGAGGTGCTGCCTCGGGGTGACTGGCAGTAACTTCACAGAGCACAAACCTACTGCCCTCTCTCAGGATGACAGCATTGCGCTCCCACTCCCGCTACTTTGCCAGTGCTCTTCCCGTTGCCACTCCTTCAGAACTGATGTAATTCTGAAGCTGAGTCTTCAAGACCCAGAGCTGCTCCAGATCGTCAGTAGCCTTCCATCAGTCATGCTTCAGCCATTAGGGTGGCACAGAGGAGGAGGACGAGGACAGGCAGAGCCCAAAGTACTAAGGGAATGCACAAGAGTTTAAGATTGTATGCAATATGACATTATTTCATTTATAAATTTACTTTGTAATGTTTATTTCGTGTTGGCTTTTAATTTTACATTGTGGCCGTGGGAGGTCCTGGGATGGGTTTGGGTTTGGGCGGGGCTTTATTCACTGCGTTCGGTTGCTGTGTCAGGCGAGGGTGCGGACAAACTGGGAGAGTTCGGACTACTTTAAACTGCACCGGGGAACAAGGCAAGGATGTCCACTCTCCTCACTGCTGTTTGCCTTGGCTATAGAGCCATTGGCGATGGCGCTGAGAGCGTCAAAGGACTGGAAGGGGCTAGTCCGTGGAGGGGGGGGGGGGGGTGGAACACAGGGTCTCATTATATACAAACAACCTACTCCTGTATATTTCTGACCCATTAGGGGGGATGGGGGAGATTATGCGATTCTTAGGGAATTTTGATCGGTTTTCGGGGTACAAATTGAATATGGGTAAAAGTGAGGTTTTTGTGATCCAGGGGAGGGGGCAGGAGAGGAGGCTGTGGAGTTGCCTTTTAAAGTGGTGGGAGGGAGTTTTTGTTACTTGGCGGCCTTGAAGGTTTGGGGGCAGTGGCGGAAGCATATGGGAGTGGAGGGAGCGTCGTTGTGGGCTCCAATTTGTGGTAATCACCGGTTTGTCCCGGGGAGGGTGGATGGGGGGTTTCGGAGGTGGCAGAGAGCAGGGATTGAGAGGCTGGGGGACCTGTTTATTGATGGGAGCTTTCCCTGTTTGGAAGATTTGGAGGAGGAGTTTGAATTGCCGGGAGTGAATGGGTTTTGGTATCTGCAGGTAAGGGATTTTGTGCGAAGGTAGGTTTCGACCTTAGTGACATGGCGGGGTTTCTCAGACTTGAGAAAATTAAGTTCGCCTTGAGAGGATCAATGTGAGGGTTGATTTGGAGGTGGCAGCCGTTTATCGACTTCTTCGGAGAAAACTGAACCGTCAGCAGATTCAATAAGGGGGGGGGGGGTTAGGAGGTATGGGGGGGGTAGGGGGGAGTTGGGCTACTTTCTGTTTAGACTAGGCGGAAACATTGGGAGATGAAGGGGTGTGTTACGCACTGAACTATGTTTACATTTGTATTTATATCTTCTATTGTTATAAAACTATAAATGCCTGAACAAAATGTTTGTAAAAAAACAATTTTGCATTGTGGCCAAGAAGGTGTGTTTGTCAATAACAGATCTATGGGACGGGATTCTCCCGCAACTGGCTGGATGGCCTGACGCCGGCGCCAAGAGCGGCGCGAACCACTCCGGCGTCGGGCCGACCGGAAGGTGCGGAATCCTCCGCACTTCCGGGGGCTAGGCTGGCGGCGGAGGGTTTGGCGCCATGCCAACCAGCGCCAAAGGGCCGGCGCGAGTTGGCGCATAGGCAGAACCACCTGCGTGGTTCCGCGCATGCACAGACCGGCCGCAGTGTTCCTGCGCATGTGCAGGGGGGTTCTTCTCCGCGCCGGCCATGGCTGAGCCCTACAGAGGCCGGTGCAGAAGGAAAGAGTGCCCCCACGTCACAGGCCCGCGCACAGATCGGTGGGCCCCGATCGTGGGCCAGGCCACCGTGCCCCCCCCCCCACCCAGGCCGGATCTCCCCGCGCTCACCCGAGGACTCACCTAGCCAGCCTACAAGCCCGGTCCCTCTGTAATGGACCATGTCCATTTCACGCAGGCGGGACTGGCCAGGAAATGACGGCCGCTCGGCCCATCAGATCCCGGAGAATTACCGGGGGGCTGCCGCCAACGGCCCCCGACCGGCGCGGCGTAAACCCCGCCCCTAGAATACGTCGAAGAGGCGGAGTGGGATTTGCGCCGCCCCCCACCGGGGATTCTCCGACCCTCCCGCCCATGGTGTGTGGGATTGTTCCAAAATTGGGAATTGGGTTTGAGGTTACTGATACTGAACTTGAATTAGTCCTTCACGCACAGCCCAGTTTATAGAGGCAGTCTGGGTTACAGAAGATGAGGTGGTGTTGGCATAGTAGTATTGTCACTGCCTAGTAATCCTAGGATAATGCTCTGGAGACCCAGGTTCAAATCCCCCCACAGCAGATGGTGAAATTTGAATTCAATAAAAACCTGGAATTAAAAGTCTAATTATGACCATGAAACCCCATCTGGTTCACTAATATCCCTTTAGAGAGGACATCGGCATTGGGCATCTTTATCTCATCTACATGCAAATTCAGGCCCGCAGCAATGTGGTTGAGTCTTAAATGTCCTGCGGAATGGCTCAGCAAGCAACTCAGTAAGTATGGATGAGTGACATGAATAAATAAATACAAATAAGTACTTCCTCAGCTCCTCTCACCTCAGCTTCTCACCTGCTAAGTGGCTATGCAGCATTCGGTAGACAACCATGAATCTTTGAACCCACTCTGCCAAATACGATAGGCTTCTCCAGAGTGCCTCAGTATATATATTGGTTCTATATTTTGCATGGTAGCATGGGTTGTGAACCAGAGTCAGGAGCCAGGCTGTCAGCAGATAGCCTTTGATGCCGGTAGTCCCTCTTTAGTTTCGGCCATGGTGGTTGAAATAGAGATGGCACAGTGACCAGCACCAAAAGTCAACACCACTGAGCATAAACTCCTGCAAAGCTCTCATCATTTAGAAAATACTCTAATTTGTCTTTGTTGGGCACAAAGTGGAAGGCTGCATTGTACCCATATTGAACTCCATCTGCCACAGTTTTACCCACTCACTTAATCTGCTTATATCCCTTTGTCACACCCTGCTTCCACTATTTGCTGTGCCGCTTAATTTAGCCACTATTATTTCATGAAAATCACGGTGCTGTACCTTTTTAGGATCTTGTGCCATTTGATGCCACCAACAAGGCACCATTCAGTGTTAACCCTGTATTTTATTCATGGGTGGCAGTGGAAATGACTCGGCACAGTGTATGTTAAGGAGAAATCCAGAAGTCAATAAGCTATTAACCTACTGATTTTGCAGTAATGGTCCTTGAGGATTATTTGAGTTGCTTTCCATGTTCCTTCGCCAAAGTACTCAATTCCTTAATATAATAATAATAATCTTTACTGTCACAAGTAGGCTTACATTAACACTGCAATGAAGTTACTGTGAAAAGCCCCTAGTCGCCACATTCCGGCGTCTGTTTGGGTACACAGAGGGAGAATTCAGAATGTCCAAATTACCTAACAGCACGTCTTCCGGGATGCCTTGTATGCCTTGTCACTCCTCTGAGAAATCCAGACATCCCCTTTAAGATGTCCTGTCGTCTCAGTTGCTGCATGGCCAGATCCTCCTAAAATGGTGTTCATTTGGTCTTTTAGTGCTCATATCCTGCGGGCAGCTCATCAAACACATGATGGCTCACCATCAAAATAATTTGAGACTCCCACTGACAACTTTTGGCATTTGAGTGTTTCCCCCACCCAATGTATGTCAAAGACCAAATTTGAGATGTGAATATGTCCATGGAGCGGGAAGCACAGAACATGGACTGCTGAAGATATTCAATCCCCAGAACCAAAACATAGCTATTCTTCCTTGGATAATGTAAAGGATAATACCCTCAGCAGTCCACTTGAAAAAGTAGGTGCTGAAACTAAACAAAATTAAGAACGACTTGTATGAACGAAAAGTTCCATCAGTAAAGTGTACAATGGTGGTGGAGGGAGTATGTGTCATGGTCATGAAAACAGAGCTATTCCTGGAATGCTTTACATTAATCTTAAAGGTTTTATCTGAATCTGGCATCTTGGACGTGCTCTAAATTTACAATCATTGCAAAGATCAGGCCTGGTTCATGTATTTGTCGTAATATTAAATTTTACTAAGAGATTAAGGTTCCATAATTTGGCTCTGTATCACTGCTCGTTTTTTAAAATTAATTTTTTCGGGATGTGGGCTTCGCAGTTTAGGGCAGCATTTGTTGCCTATCCTAATTGCCCTTGAGAAGGTGGTGGTGAACTGCCTTCTTCAACCACCGCAGTCCATGTGGTGTAGGTACACCCACTGTGCTGTTAGGGAGGGGGTGCCAGGATTTTGACCCAGTGATAGTGAAGGAGCGGCGATATATTTCCAAGTCAGGACACTGAGTGACTTGGAGGGGAATCTCCTGGTGGTGGTGTTCCCAGGTATCTGCTGCACTTGTCCTTCTAGATGGTAGTGGTCATGGTTTTGGAAGGTGCTGCCTAATGAGCTTTGGTGAATTCCAGCAGTGTATCCTATAGATGGTGCTATAGATGATCCTATAGACCCACTGCTGCTACTGTGCGTCAGTGATGGAGGAGCTGAATGTTTGTGGAGGGGGGCACCAACCAAGTAGGCTGCTTTATCCTGGATGGTGTTGAGCTTCTTGAGCGTTATTGGAGCTGTACTCACCTAGGCAAGAGGGGAGCATTCCACTACACTCCTGACTTGTGCTTTATGTTTTGTGGACTGGCTTTGAGGAGTCAGGAGATAAGTTACTCACCGCAGGATTCCTAGCCTCTGACCTGCTTTTGTAGCCACAGTATTAATCTGGCTAGTCCAGTTCAGTTTCTGGTCAATGATAACACCCAGGATTTTGACAGTGGGGGATTCAGTGATGGTAATGCCAATGAATGTCAAGGGGTGATAGCTTGATTCTCTCTTGTTGTAGATGGTCATTGCCTGTCACTTGTGTAGTGTTAATGTTACTTACCACTTGTCAGCTGAAGCCTGAACACTGTGCAGGTTTTGCTGCATCTGCACGTGGACTGCTTCAGAGTCTGAGGAGTTGCCAATGGTGAACATTGTACAATCATCAACGAACATCTCCACATCTGACCTGATGTTGGAAGGAAGGTCATTGACGAAGCAGCTGAAGGTGGTTGAGCCTAGGACACTACCCTGAGAAACTCCAGCATTGATGTCCCGGGACTGAGATGACTGGCCTCCAACAACCACAACCTTTGTACCAGGTATGACTCCAACCTGGAGAGCTTTCCCCCTGATTCCCATTGACTCTAGTTTTGCTAGGGTTCCTTGATGCCATACTCAGTCAAATTCTGCCTTGATGTCAAGGGCGATCACTCTCACCTCCCCTCTGGCATTCAGCTCTTTTGTCCATGTTTGAACCAAGGCTGTAATGAGGTCAGGAGCTGAGTGACCTGGTGGAACACAAACTGAGTGTCCGTGAGCAGGTTATTGCTGAGTAAGTGCCACTTGATAGCACCGTTGATGACCCCTACCATCACTTTACTGGTGATAGAGTAGACTGATAGGGCGGTAATTGGTTGGGATGGATTTGACTTGCTTTTTCCGGATAGGATATACTCGGGCAATTTTCCACATTGCTGGATAGATGCCAGCGTTGTAGTTGCACTGCAACAGCTTGGCTAGGGGTGCGGCAAGCTCTGGAGCACAAATCTTCAGTACTATTGCCGGAATATTGTCAGGGCCCACAGCCTTTGCAGTATCCAGTGCCTTCAGCCATTTCTTGATATCACATGGAGTAAATCGTATTGGCTGAAGACTGGTATCTGTGATGCTGGGGATCTCTAGAGGAGATTGAGATGGATCACCCATTCGGCACTTCTAGTTGAAGATGGGACTTCATCTCCACAAGGATTGTGCAGTGGTCACTCCTACCGATACTGCCATGGACAGATGCATCTTGATGAGGATGAGGTCCAGTATGTTTTTCTTTCTTGTTGGTTCTCTCACCACCTGTCACAGATCCGGTCTAGCAATTATGTCCTTTAGTACTCAGCCAGCTACACGGTCTGTGGTAGTATTACCGAGCCACTCTTGGTGATGGACATTGAAGTCCCCCACCCAGAGTACATTCTGCACCCTTGCCACCCTAGTGCTTCCTCCAAGTGATGTTCAACATGGAGGAGTACTGATTCATCAGCTGATGGTGGACGGTGCGTGGTAATCACCGTTTACATATCATGGGCGAAATTCTCCGTTATCGGCGGAAACTCCGCCGATCGGCGCAAAAAACGGCGCAAATCCCACTTGCGTCACGTCATAAAAATGGGCCGATAGTCTGCGGCCCGAAATGGGCTAGCAGCGACGTAACGGGATCCGCGCTTGCGCAGTGGTTCACGCCGTGCAGCGTCATACGCGCTGCACGGCGTGACGGCTCATAAGGCCGCGCAGCTCCCCCCCCACCCGACCGGAACAGCCGACCACAACACCCGACTTGATGGCTGGCCGTCGCTCAGCCCCGAGGTTCGAGTCACGCGATGTGGAGGCGCTCCTGGATGCGGTGGAGCAGAGGAGGGACGCCCTGTATCCCGGGCACGGCCGCAGAGTTGCCCCACGCCACAGCCGGCGTCTGTGGAGGGAGGTGGCAGAGGCCGTCACCGCTGTGGCCCTAACACCACGGACAGGCACCCAGTGCCACAAGAAGGTGAACGACCTCGTCAGAGCAGGCAGGGTGAGCCTCCCCCATATCCCCCATATCCCCTCTCCCCCAAATCCCCCCCTCCCCCATATCCCCCCTCCCCCATATCCCCCATATCCCCCCTCCCCCATATCCCCCCCTCCCCCATATCCCACCTCCCCCATATCCCCCATACTCCCCCCTCCCCCATATCCCCCCACCCCCATATCCCCCATATCCCCCCTCCCCCATATCCCCCATATTCCCCCCTCCCCATATCCCCCCTCCCCCATATCCCCCATATTCCCCCCTCCCCCATATCCCCCCTCCACCATATCCCCCATATTCCCCCCTCCCCCATATCCCCCATACTCCCCCCTCCCCCATATCCCCCCTCCACCATATCCCCCATATTCCCCCCTCCCCCATATCCCCCCTCCCCATATCCCCCCTCCCCCATATCCCCCCTCCCCCATATCCCCCCCTCCCCCATATCCCCCATATCCCCAAGTGAATCCAGCCCTAACCTTAACCTCTGCAATGCACGCGCAACCGATGGCGTGCATTCATATACCTGCCTAACACTGTTGCCTTTTACCCCTGCCACCACCCCCCCCCCCACAGGAGAAGCGCGCACACAACACCAGGGAGCATGTGAGGACTGGAGGAGGGCCCGCTGATGAGAGGCCACTGACCGTACACGAGGAAAGGGCCCTGGAACTGGCTGGCGGACCTGAGGACCGGGAGGTTGCTGATGCAGAGGTCGGGGCCCCACGAGCAAGTGAGCCACCAACAGCCCGTCCCCATATCCCCCCTCCCCTATATCCCCCTCTCCCGTATCACCTGATCACTGCCTGATGTCTAACCATGCATGCTTCATTGTGTATCGCAGGACCAAACGTCCAGGCACCCATCCCTGCAGATGCAGACCGCCCGCAGGATGCCCCTCGGAGACCACGGGAGACGGAGAGACCCGCACCCTCCAGCATGCGACGCCCGCAGGATGCCCCTCGGAGACCACGGGAGACGGAGAGACCCGAACCCTCCAGCATGCGACGCCCGCAGGATGCCCCTCGGAGACCATGGGAGACGGAGAGACCCGGACCCTCCAGCATGCGACGCCCGCAGGATGCCTCTCGCACACCACGGGAGACGGAGAGACCTGGAGCAACAGGGAGACGACACCCCCGTCACGTGCAGGAGCGACCACCCAGCGATGAGGGGGGCAGCCACAGGCCCCCGTCACATCCGAGCCAGGACACCACTACCCAGGACACCACTATCCAGGACACCCCTACCCGGGACACCACTACCCAGGACACCCCTACCCGGGACACCACTACCCGGGACAGCACTACCCGGGACAGCACTACCCGGGACAGCACTACCCGGGACAGCACTACCCAGGACACCCCTACCCGGGAAGACGAAATACCGGACAGTGACTCAGAGTGGATGGGTGGAGACGAACCCCCACCCCAAAGTGCCATGGACTCAGAGTGGGACGAAGAGCACGACACAACGCCACTGCTGTCACCAACACCCTCCACCATCGCAGAAACACTCACCACGGTTGGGCACTTTAGTGATGAGGCGTCTGGTACACTCACTGGTGCGCACAACACAGCCGTCCCGGTACAGCAGGTGGAGGTAGGAGCAGCAGAGGGACCGGGCGGTCGGAGGGCAGCCCAGTCAAGCGAACATCTGCCGCCCAGATGGATCCCGGGTTCCTGCAGTTACCACACCCACACATAGATCCGATGCAACCACCGACACGGAGACGAGCGAATAGGGTGACGGGTGGCTTGCGGCGGCTGCGGTCGCAGGTGGAGGAGTCCACCCGCGTCCAGGAGCTGGGAGTGGTCCCGGTCATGCGTGCCACCCAGGCTGACACCGCACGGGTGGCGTCCGCGGTGGAGGCAATGGGTGCGACGGTGTCAGACATGGGGAACGGTTTGCGAGGCCTGGGGCCTTCCGTGCAGGCGGCGTCTGTGGCCCAGGAAATGGCTGCCCTCTCACAGGAGGCCATGAGCCAGTGCCAGCGCCAGATGGCAGAGGCGCTCAACGCCATAGCCCAGTCTCAGCAGGCCATGGCCCAGTCTCAGCAGGCCATGGCCCAGTCTCAGCAGGCCATAGCCCAGTCTCTGCAGGCCATGGCCCAGTCTCTGCAGGCCATGGCCCAGTCTGAGGGCATCGGCGCCAGTGGCCATGTGCGAGCTGGCGTCGCACTGTCGCAGACAGGGTTCGACAACCCCCTGGGCTCCATGGCTGCAAACCTGCAGACCCCTGTCGATACCAGCACGGGCCTCCAGGACTGGCAGCGCCAGATGTCGGGGGCGCGTCGGATGGCCAATCCGTTCGCATCCCCCACCCATGTAGAGGCCTGGGGGCCATCGGGCACCCCGAGGGAGGAGGAGGTGGTGTGGTCCGTCCCGGCTCCCTCTGTAGGGGAGGTCCCGGTACACCGCGACACCTCGGACTCCCCCCCTTCCGTCCCAGGTGCATCGGGTGGGCAACGGGCAGGACAGGCTGGCAGCTCGCCATCCCAGTCGCCCGGGCCGCAGCCTGGCCCATCTAGGCCAGGACGCCCCAGGAAACGGCCGCCAAAGGGATCCAGTGTCAGAGGGCAGGAATCACAGGAGTCCACCTCCAGTTCTGCTGCACCGTCTGGGGAACCACGTAGACGTAGTCAAAGGGCCCGTAAGGCCAAACAATTAGACACTGAGTAAGTTGGCACGGGTGCAGGGCACAGATGAGTTTTAGGCGCTAGGGCACGTGCATGAACTCCTTTGGTTATTAAAGTCAATGTTACACCTACCGAAGCTGCCTTTGTGCTCTGTCCAAAGTGTGCGGGGGTGTCATGTACGTTGAGCGCAAGTGTGTGTGTGAGGGGTGGTCTTACCTCAGCCCCAGGTGAGTCTGCCCCCTTCCCCCTGGGCCGCCATCAACATCCCCCGGGCAGAGGACGGGACCGTGCGCTGCAGTGTCACAGCCGCATGCAGGGATGGTCCGGGTGGATGGTGGTACTGTGGCCATGGGTCAGACATAGTCCAACGATGTAGAGCCAGGAGCTCATCGGAGGCGGGTTGTCATCATTCTCCATGGCCTGCAATAGACACGCGTCCACCCGCAACTGGGTGAGCCCGGCCCGTTGTGCCGCCGGTGGATCGGCAATTGGGGGTGGGGGGGTGGTGTGCATGCGGGTGGGGTGTGTGGGGTTGGGGAGGGGGGTGAGGGTGCTGGGTGGGTGGATGGGTGGGGGGTGTGGGTGGTCGGCTGTTGTCATGGTGTGCGGTCTGTGGCCATACTACCCGATTCCCACGCCCATCTAGTCAGTGAAGCGGGCGTCTATCAGTCTGTCCCGTGCCCGCTGGGCCAGCCGGTAACGGTGGACAGCCACCCGTCTGTGTCTACCCCGTCTGCCCTGACCATTGCCCCCATCCCCCTCATCTGGGGAGGACTGGGCCTCTTCCTGCTGCTCCTCCACTCCACCCTCCTCTGCCTGCGGCACATCGCCCCTCTGCTGGGCTATGTTGTGCAGGACGCAGCACACCACAATGATGCGGCCGACCCTATCTGACCGATACTGGAGGGCGCCCCCAGAGAGGTCCAGGCACCTGAAACGCATCTTCAGCACGCCAAAGCACCTTTCGATCACTCCCCTTGTCGCTACATGGGCATCATTGTAGCGGTTCTCCGCCTCATTGCGTGGCCTCCGTATAGGCGTCATCAGCCACGATCGCAATGGGTAGCCCCTGTCGCCCAGCAACCAGCCCCTCAGCCGGGGATGGCGTCCCTCGTACATGCCGGGGATGGATGACCGCGACAACACGAATGAGTCGTGTACACTGCCTGGGTGACAGGCGCAGACGTGCAGGATCATCATGCGGTGGTCGCAGACCACCTGTACGTTCATCGAATAGGTCCCCTTCCTATTAGTGAACACGGCCCTGTTATCTGCAGGTGGCCGCACGGCGACGTGCATCCCATCGATCGCGCCCTGGACCATGGGGAACCCGGCAATGGCAGAGAAGCCCACGGCCCGGGCATCTTGGCTGGCCCGGTCCACGGGGAAGCGGATGTAGCGGTGCGCCATGGCATAAAGGGCATCTGTCACTGCCCGGATGCACCGATGCACCGATGTCTGCGATATGCCGGACAGGTCCCCACTCGGTGCCTGGAATGACCCCGTTGCATAAAAGTTCAGGGCCACCGTAACCTTGACGGACACGGGGAGAGGGTGTCCCCCGCCAGTGCCACGCGGTGACAGGTGTGCCAGCAGGTGGCAGATGTGTGCCACGGTTTCCCGGCTCATCCGGAGTCTCCTCCTGCATTCCCGGTCCGTGAGGTCCTGGTATGACTGCCGGGGCCGGTACACACGGGGCGCCCTCGGGTGCCTCCGTTGCCGTGGGGCCGCGACGTCCTCCTCCCCCTCCTCGTCCTGTCGGTCAGGTGTCCCTCCAGCCTGGGCGGCTGCCGCCTGCCCCTCTGCGGCAGCCTGCGCCGCCTCTCTGGCACGCTCCTCCTCCTCCTCCTCCTCCTCCTCATCCAGGGCAACATAGACATGAGCGGCTGCCACCACGGCGGCCAACATCGCTGGATGGTCTGAAAACATGACGGCCTGGTGGGGGGGAGGGGAACGACGACATGTCATCATTGCCCATATCCCCTCCTCCCCCCAGCCAGGTGGCATGGACCGCATGGGTCCAACTGTTGGAGGCTGGCACCTGGCCAGGTGGACCAACTCATTTGCCCTCCCATCACCCACCCCGGCACGGCCCCCTCCCCAACCTCCACCCCAGCACGGACCCCCCCCCCCCAACCTCCACCCCAGCACGGACCCCCCCCAACCTCCACCCCGGCACGGACCCCCTCCCCAACGTCCACACCGGCACGGACCCCCTCCCCAACCTCCACCCCGGCACGGACCCACTCCCCAACCTCCACACCGGCACGGACCCCCTCCCCAACCCCCAACCTCCACCCCAGCACGGACCCCCCCCCCAACCTCCACCCCGGCACGGACCCCCTCCACAACCCCCAACCTCCACCCCAGCACGGACCCCCCCCCCAACCTCCACCCCAGCACGGACCCCCCCCAACCTCCACCCCGGCACGGACCCCCTCCACAACCCCCAACCTCCACACCGGCACGGACCCCCCCCCAACCTCCACCCCAGCACGGACCCCCCCCAACCTCCACCCCGGCACGGACCCCCCCCCCAACCTCCACCCCGGCACGGACCCCCTCCCCAACCCCCAACCTCCACCCCAGCACGGACCCCCCCCCAACCTCCACCCCGGCACGGACCCCCTCCCCAACCCCCAACCTCCACCCCAGCACGGACCCCCCCCCAACCTCCATCCCGGCACGGACCCCCTCCACAACCCCCAACCTCCACCCCAGCACGGACCCCCCCAACCTCCACCCCGGCACGGACCCCCTCCCCAACCTCCACACCGGCACGGACCCCCCCCCCAACCTCCACCCCGGCACGGACCCCCTCCCCAACATCCACTCCGGCACGGACCCCCTCCCGGCACTCCCCCGGAGCCCAGCCTACTCTAACCACGCCCCCCCCCGCCGCACACACACACAAGCCGAGACACACCTCTCCTCAGGCAATCAGTCTGCGGCCACGCCATTTCCTGCCCAGAGCCAACCCCCCAGGCCGTCACTCACCTCCTCGCTGGTCGGCGTGAGCCTGGAGCACCGGGTCACGCCGATGAAAAGGAGGTTTGATTCACGTCGACGTGAACGGTCATCACGTCGACGGGACTTCGGCCCATCCGGAAGGGAGAATATCGGCAGGCCGAAAATCGGCTGCCTTGCGCAGACCCGTGACATTCTCCGCGGCAGCGGCGCCATTAACGCCCCGCCGACTTTTCTCCCTTCGGAGACTTCGGCGGGGGCGGGGGCGGGATTCACGGCGGCCAACGGCCATTCTCCGACCCGGCGGGGGGTCGGAGAATGACGCCCCATTAGCGGACCCGAGCCGGTATTCTCCGGGGCCTCCGCGATTCTCCGCCTCCGATGGGCTTAAATCCTGATGGCGAGGTTCACTTGTGATTTTAAAAATTGTGAAGCAGGCGTTGTGGCTGATGAGGGAGAGAGAAGAGGTCGGAGGCGGAGAGGCGTGACTGTGGGCTGCCAGGCCAGGCACTGTCCGAACTTCCAGGGCCGGGGGCTGGGGCAGGGGGGGGGTGACTGGGGAACAGGCCGTGCGGCTGGGGTGACCCCCCACGGGGCTGGGGCAGTGCCCAGGCAGGAATTGCCATTGCCGCGGCCTGCAAGGCAGCCATCTTCCTACGCATCCCACTGACCACCCACTTTGGCCCCTGGTTCTGCAGAGTGACACCGGCCATAAGGATGCCTGCCATCCCCCCTCCCCCGCACCCCAACCCCCAGCACGATCACCTGTAGGTGACAAGCCGCTCTACACAAACAAAAAGGGGTTCCCCTCGATGAACGTGCAGCTGATATGTGACCATCAATGTGCATCATTCACACTGTGCCCGATACCCAGGCAGTGTGCAAAATGCCTTCATCCAGCCACACTTGACGATTCTGACATGGTCGAGACGCCCCCCTGCCTGGGGGTAGGGTGCAGGGGTTATCCACTCCTGTTGTGGTTGACGATGCCTATCCAGAGGCCACAGACCGATGCAGAGACCCACAACAATGAAGCCGTGCTTCTGCCTCCTGAGGATGTGGTTCAGGTGCGTGGACCACACTGGAGGAGCCCTCCAGTATGACACTGAGAGTGTCACCCGCATTGTGGCAGCCTGCAGCGTCCTCCACAACAGCAGCAGAGGGCGATGTGCTGGAGGAGGAGGATTGTGGCTACCTAAAATGGTGTCCGGCAAGGGACGCTGGAAAAATTGGCCAAGTGCAGGGACAGACAGGCTGCAGCTCGCAAATAAACAAAAAGCTGCAGCCCAGGCTATTGCGAACACCCCAGGAAAAAGGTCATTAAGAGGCCATCCCGGGACAATGGATTTGAAATGTAAATCAATATAGTGTGGTAGATTTGGTGGCCTACATGCCTTGGACACCAACGGACATGGCTGGTAAGGACTCACCCCGCCATCAAGGTGGCAGATCTTAATTGGACCTAATCGATCAGAGTGATCAAGCCCTGATCGATTGATTGGACAATCACCTGGGACCTCCCGAAAGCACGCAAAAACATCTGGGGATAAAAGGTGCTTTGCGACCCACCACTTGCTCTCGCGACAGCAGCCAACACCGTTGACCTTTCATCGGTCAAAGAGGAAGACCATCCACGCCAGCGACGGAAGGACCAGAGTCAAGGACAACGACTTTCAACACTGCCAGACTGCGGACTCCAGATAAGGCCATATCTGCCTGGTAGAGGGCGGCATGTGGCGCAGTGGTTAGCACTGGGACTGCGGCACTGAGGACCCGGGTTCGAATCCCGGCCCTGGGTCACTGTCCGTGTGGAGTTTGCACATTCTCCCAGTGTCTGCACATGCCTCGCCCCCACAACCCAAAGATGTGCAGGTTAGGTGGAAAAATAATTGGGTAATCTAAATTTATAATTTAAAAAATATCTGCCAGTCACTTGAAAATTAAGTTAAGGTATTGTGTGTATTAGCTTGTGTGTGTGATTGGTTAAAAGTAACAATTGTGTGACAGTAAATAAATTATATTATTGTACGAAACAACTTGTGGTCATTTGTCCATCATATCCGGGTTAAAGACACACTGTGGTTTAGGTACAACAGGACGAAGGCCAGGCCTTGTCCGACGAGGTGAATGCAGGGGAGGACGAGGATGGACAGGATATGGGGCCCAGGCAGGCACGGGAGGCCGCACAATGTGAATGCCAGGGCCAACGCACACGGAAAGCTCTGATCACCTCCAGGTTCACTGACTGGGGGAGAGGGGGAACTGGTCAGGGGCACGGACACTGCATCCCACCCCCGCACCATCCCACTCCCTCCCCAGCCACCCCCATGCCTCCATGATACAAACCTGCTGCATTACAGGTGCAGGCCCTAGGTTGGCAGTAACAACGGGTCTGGTCCATGGAGGATGGTGACAACCTGCTCTGCAATGAGCTCTGGTGCTCCGCATCGTCTGACAATGACTGACTCCTGCCCATGGTAGCACTTTCCCCCATCCACCTAGGTGATCCCTGCATGCGAGCTAACATTCCATCACATGGTGTTTTCGGATTCCCGGGGTGAGGTGGTGGGGACGATTGGAGAGGGGGGGTCACCCACAACATCCGCCCACAACGTCCGCCCATTCCCCCCCCTGCACCGCGCACCCCCACTCTGGCGAGCCCAGACCAGCCCACCCTTCACGCCCATCTGACAGACCACCGAGGCAGGTTGTAACAGTGTTGACGGGTGTTTAATGTGAACAAATATTTACAGATACGTGCCCTAGCCCCTATAACTAAACTGGGCCCTGCACCCATGCCAACTTAACTGGTGTCTAACCTTTGGGCTCTAATGCCACATCTAGGTGGACCCCCAGATGGTACATCAGGAGTAGAGGCGGCCTACTGTGATTCCCGCCCTGCCATGGGTCCCCGGTGGCGCGCGTCTTCTGAGGCGGCCAGCCTGGGTACCCCGGCTGCTGCTCAGATGTCCCAAGTGGCGTGGTGCCACCCTGTCCTATCCGCTGCCCACCAGATGAGCTAGGGACAGGAGTGGGGGAGTCCGAGGCGCTGCAGTGTTCCAGCAGCCCCAGGGTGTCTTGGGTCTCTTGTCAAGGACTGCCATCTAGTGTCGCCTTCACTGGTCAGCAAATGGGGGGCTCCGGCTGTGGCACTGGCTGGGGGCAGGGGACGCCAGATGGACCGCGCCCTATCACGAACAGGTCCTGCAAGACACAAGGCAAGACACATGATTAGACCGCGGGCCGGGGGTGTGTGGAGGTGGTGGGGTTGAGGGGGTGTGGTGGTGAGGGTGAGATTGGTGTGGGAATGGAGGTGAGTGTGGGGATGAGGGTGGTGTAGGGGTGGGGGTGAGGGTGGTGTGGGGGTGAGGGTGGGATTGGTGTGCGAATGGGGGTGAGGGTGGGGATGAGGGTGGTGTAGGGGTGAGGGTGAGATTGATGTGCGAATGGGGGTGAGGGTGGGGATGAGGGTGCTGTAGGGGTGAGGGTGGGGGTGAGGGTGGTATGGGGGTGATGGTGAGATTGGTGTGGGAATGGGGGTGAAGGTGGGGATGAGGGTGGTGTAGGGGTGAGGGTGGTGTGGGGGTGAGGGTGAGGATCAGGGTGGTATAGGGGTGAGGGTGGTGTGGGGGTGAGGGTGAGGATGAGGGTGGTATAGGGGTGATGTTGGGAAGGGGTTGACGCATGTGGAATGGGGAATCAGAACTAAACGGGGTCTCACTTTGTTGTCCGCAGCCTATTTGCATCCTGGCAACTTTTCTTTTCTCTGGGCCACCGACCACATCCAGGACCCTCTGCTCAGTTGCGGTGAGGGGCCGCAGATCCAGCGGTCCCCCTCCAATTTTCTCCCGCTCCCAGCCGTTATGGGTGGCTTCTCCTGTGGGAAGAGGGGGGGGGAACAGAAAATGACAGTGTTAGACAGTCCGATGCATGCAGCCCAGGGTGTGGGAAGCTGGTGGCCTCAGTAGCCAGCGCACCCAGCAATGGCGGCAGGTATGGGTGTCGGCATGTGCTGCAGGATGGGTGTTTTCACCCCCCCTCTGGTTGCGGGGGGGGGGGGGGAATTACTGGTGTGTGGGATGGGGATGGGGTTAGTGCTAGGGGCACAGTATTGCCTACTTACCCTGGCCACCCTGAGGAGGTTGTGCAGTTTCTTCTGGCACTGCAGGCCAGTGGTGGCGTTGACCGCCTCTCCCACCTGCGCCCATGCACGGTGAAAGGTGGCAACTGGAATCTTCTTTCCCACCCTGAGGTGCAGAGTGGCCTGCCTCTCCTCCACCGCATCCAGGCATGTCTCCAGCTCGGCGTCCATGATATGGGGTGCCGCTATCCTCACGGACATCTTGGTGGCTGGGATGGTGTGTGTGGGGAGTGCAGTGTGTGTATGCGGCTGCAGCTTGTCAGCCTCCTGAGTGTCAATTGCGAATCTTGCAAATCCAGCACCATTTCCCATTGGAATTGAATGTGTTCCACGTGGCGCCGGTGCTAGCCCCTCAACAGTAGTTGAATCGGTCCAGATGCGGCGTCAGTTTTGCTACCGTGGAAGTCCAAGAATCCTGTCCCGGCGTCAACACTGAGTCTCAGGAATGGAGAATCCTGACATCGATCTCTAGTTTTGGACTTATCCAGAAGTTAAAACACCTTCTCCCCACCCACCTTTAAATCCTTTCACAGTTTTAAAGACGACTATTAGGTCATCCCTTATCTTAGTTTTCCTGGAGAAGAAGCTGCTAAATCTGTGTGGATAGGTGTAATATTCCAGTTCTGGCTTTAGTCTTGTAAATCATCTTTTTTGAATCTTCTACACTTTCTATATATATATTTAACTCTGGGCACTGCACATGTGGCATAACCAAGGTTTGGCAAACGTTTCACATAACTTGCAACAAAGACAAAGAAGTCTCTACTTCTCTTCTTCTGGCCCCGATTGCGGGCCAGGCAACCGTGGGGGCACCCCCCCGGGGCCAGATCGCCCTGCACCACCCCCAGGACCCCGGAGCCTGCCCGCGCCGCCTTGTCCCGCCGGTAAAGTAGGTGGTTTAATCTACGCCGGCGGGACAGGCATTTTAGCGGCGGGACTTCGGCCCATCCGGGCCGGAGAATCGCGGGGGGGGCCGCCAACCGGCGCGTCGCGATTCCCGCCCCCGCCGAATAACCGGTGCCGGAGAATTCGGCAACCGGCGGGGGCGGGATTTACGCCAGCCCCTGGCGATTCTCCGACCCGGCGGGGGGTCGGAGAATCTCGCCCATGTTTCTGGAACATACCTCTTCATTCACCTGAGGAAGGAGCAGTGCTCCGAAAGCTAGTGTTTGAAACAAACCTGTTGGACTTTAACCTGGTGTTGTAAGACTTCTTACTGTGCTCACCCCAGTCCAACGCCGGCATCTCCACAATTTGTTTGAACTTTCTCCTCGTTAATTATGAGTTTCGTTATAATTTTCTGCCGGTCAAAACTTTCCTTTGAACCATTCTGACAATTAATTCACAAAATGCATTTTCTTTTACAAAGCATGGCCTGAGGTTTCTGTAAAATAATGCTTAGCTGGTGCCATACAATATTTTCAACTCTTAAAGCAAGGATTAAGCAAAGACTGACAATTAATGTTATAGAAGTATTGCTAAAAAGAGTTTTTTTGTCAAAGTTTTTTGTCTTGCACTCATCAGGACATTCAAAAGAATATAATGTAAGGGAAATCAACAAATTTATACAGTTTGAGCAGAGAATGCTGATCTGTAGAGGCGTTGCCATGGAGAATGCATCAATTGATGGTGACTGACTGTCAACTGCCAAGCATGGTATAAACCAGGCAGCTTGACTCTAATTGACCAAGTCATTGCCCTGAGGAATATATCAGCAAATAGATGTCACTTATTTTGTTTCGCTGAAACAGGCACAGTGTGTACACATTCTTGCTGCCTGCAAAGAACAGGAATATGCAACTTCCAGTGCAAATAAATATGCAACACTGCGAACCTGACTGACAATCTTGAATGGGTTGTTAGAGTAATATTTAGCACACTAATGATTATTTGGCAAATTTTGTCTAATCACAGAATTACATCTCATGTTGGACATTGTGTTTGAGCTTTGCAAGAACAAGCTGGTTGCCTGAGGTTTATACCTTGTTTATTTCAAACAGCGAATCCACCAGTCTTTGGAACATTCAACATACATACCTAGCATTACACAGGCACTGAAATTCACATAATATTCATTTGTGTAATAGATAGGCAGAACGCCTTTTAGACATGGCAGCATTAGTGGTGAATACCACTCATGTTGTTACTGCTTAGTAGCAGCATGAAACTGGTAGTTTCACTTGTTCAAATTTTGTAGACACTTTGCTCTTCCAAGGTAATCTGAAATATACTGGCCACTTTTCAGGGCAGAACGTGACAGCCTTTTGCCCATTCATGAGTTTGTGTGACATACAGCGCAAAATGATCGGATCAGGGAAGCCATTGTAAGGGCAGCATGGTAGCACAGTGGTTAGCACAGTTGTTTCACAGCTCCAGGGTCCCAGGTTCAATTCCCGGCTTGGGTCACAGTCTGTGCGGAGCTGCATGTTCTCCCCGTGTCTGCGTGGGTTCCCTCCGGGTGCTCCGGTTTCCTCCCACAGTCCAAAGATGTGCAGGTTAGGTGGATTGGCCATGATAAATTGCCTTAGTGTCCAAGAAGGTTGGGTGGGGTTATTGGGTTACAGGAATAGGGTGTAGTTGTGGGCTTGGGTCGGGTGCTCTTTCCAAGGGTCGGTGAAGACTCGATGGGCCGAATGGCCTCCTTCTGAACTGTAAATTCTATGATTAAACATGCATGGTGAGCAAATGGCTTGGGCCCTGTTACAAGGTTGCCGAAAAGGCCAACCTCATAGCACTTGGAACCAATCTGTTCAATCTCATCTCGCATAAGCACCCATTTAATTTTGGGACCGAGTCTTACTTTGGCATTTTCAATATGTTTGGAAATAAAAACTAATGCAACTCTTGGAGAAATTCAATAGATAGCTTACCTGTTCTTAATGCACCTGTAAGTTGAACTATGTTGTTGATATCCTGAATTTGGTCTTTGTTGTACCTCTGTGTCAGGCATATAAATAGTCGCTTGTTAACACAGAACTTGAGCATTGTTGAAAAAGAGACATTTTTGTTGAAACTTCTCATTTTCACTCCTCAAGACATTCGCAAGAATTTAGGCCGCTCTATATTTGGGATTGGAAAGGAGGCTGCAAGTCCCTGCTGTTTGCCGTGCCTGTGCGCAGGTGGCAGAGACGGTCAGCGTCACCAGTAACAACGTCCAGACCGGCCTGCAGTGCAGGAAATATCTGCATGACCTCCTCAGGGCAGCACTGTGCCCCAGGTACCCACCCCTGTCCCACACACCGGCGATGTTCCCAACTCCCCACCCCCCCACCCCCCACGCCACCAGGAGAGTGGCTGAACCCCCACCCTGAACCACATGCTGGTACCAATTCCGGCCGCCGTGGCCGGGAGCCCTGGCCACTGAGACCATCAGCTACCCACCCTCCTGGTATGCATGCGCCGAACTGTCTAACACTGTTGTTTGCTGTTTCCCCCCTCCCTTTCCCACAGACGGAGGCAGCCTATAACCACCGGGAGCAGGAGGAAAGTGAAGGAAAACCAATGGTCCTTTGGCATTTGACCCATGTAAGAGCAGAGGGGCCTGGACATGGTTGGAGATCTCCGAGGTGGAATGGAGACCCCGCTTATTTGGGGGTCCCCGTGACACTTGTTTTAACCACCCCACCTCCAACACCACCCTCACCACCCTCACCCCAACCTCACTCCCACATCACCATTACCCAAACCCTCACCCCTACATCACCCTCAACTCCACCCAAACCCCTACACCACCCCCACCACCCGGCTCGTGGTGTAATCATGCATCTTGTCTTGTGACTTGCAGCAGCTGCTGGTGTTGGGGCGGATCCATCTGGTGCCCCCGCCCCCAGCCAGGGCTATAACCTGTGTTCCCCCATGTGCTGACCAGCAATGAGGACACCGACACAGATAGGAGCCATATGCCAGTGACCCAAGACACCACGGAGCTTGAGTCCATTGTTGAGACAGATTTCCCATCACAGCTGTTTCCATCACCCTCCACCATCCCAGAGAAACTCATCTCGTTTGGGCACTTTAGTGAAGAGGCTCCTGGGGCACTCTCTGGTGTGCACCACACAGCTGCTCCGGTACATCAGGTGGAGGTAGAAACTCCAGAGTGGGCGGGTAGTCGGAGGGCAGGCCGACCCCAGGGACTAGCTGCCGTCCAGATGGGTTTCGGGCTTATCCACCATTCGTTATGATCATGGCTGATCAAGGTCAATACCCTGATCCCACCTTTCCCCCCATATCCTTTGATCACTTTAGCCCCAAGAGCTATATATAATTCCATCATGAAATTACACAACATTTTGGCCTCAACTATTTCCTGTGGTAGTGAATTCCACAGATTCACCACTCTCTGGGTGAAGGGGTTTCTCCTCACCTCAGTCGTAAAAGGTCCTAAAGTCCCCTTATCATCAAACTATGACCCCCTAGTTCTGGACTCCCCCACTATCGGAAACATTCTTTCTGAATCTACCCTGTTTAATGCTGTTAACATTTTGTAAGTTTCTATGAGATCCCCTCTCACTCTTCTAAACTCTAATAAATATAACCCTAACCAACTTAGTCTCTCCTCATATGACAGTCCCGTCACCCCAGGACTCAGCCTGGTAAACCTTTGCTGCCCTGCTTCCATAGCAAGAACATCCTTCCTCAGATTAAGACACCAAAACTGCACACAATACTCCAGGTGTGGTCTCACCAATGCCCTATACAATTGCAGTAAAACATCTCTATTCCTATACTCAAATCCTCTCACAATGATGGTCAACATACCATTTGTCTTCTTTACTGCCTGCTGTACCTGCGTGCTTACTTTCAATTCAGGTGGGAGCTATAAAATAAATGGCAGAACCATCAGGAGCATAGAGACACAGAGAGATTTGGGCTTGCAGGTCCATTGTTCCTTAAAAGTGGCAGCACAGATGGAAATGGTGGCAAAGAAAGCATATGGCATGCTTGCCCTCATAGGTCGGGGTATCGAGTATAAAAGCTCGCAAAATATGTTACAGTTATATAGAACGTTGGTTAGGCCACATTTGGAATACTGTGTCCAAGTCTGGTCACCACACTACCAGAAGGGCATGGAGACTTTGGAGAGTACAGAAAAGGTTTACCAGGATGTTGCCTGGTATGGAGGGTATCACCCATGAGGAGAGATTGAATAAACTGGGATTGTTCTCCCTAGAGAGACGGAGGCTGAAGGGCGACCTGATGGAAGTTTATAAAATTATGAGGGGTATAGATAGGTTGAACAGTTAGAGGCTTTTTCCCAGGGCGGAAATGACAATTACAAGGGGGCACAAGTTCATGTGAGGGAGGATAGGTTCAGTGGAGATGAGCGGGAGACGTTTTTTACACTGAGGTGGTGGTGGCCTGGAATGCACTGCCAAGTGAGGTGATTGAGACAGATACGTTAGCGACCTTTAAGACTTATCTGGATAGACACATGAACAGACGGGTACAGAAGGATACAGGCGGGAGTCTACATAGGACATGTGATCGGTGCAGGCTTGGAGGGCTGAAGGGCCTGTTCCTGTGCTGTATTGTTCTTTGTTCTTTGATGCACGAACACATCAAGGTCTCGTTGAAAATGCACCTCTCTCAATTTACACCCATTAAAATAATAATCTGCCTTTCTACTTTTACTACCGAAGTGGATAACCTCACATTTATCAACATTATACTGCAACTGCTATGCAAGTGCCCACTCACTCAGCCTGTCCAAAGCCCACTGAAGCATCTCTGCATCCTCCTCACAGCTCACCCTTCAACCCAACTTTGTATCATCTGCAAATTTGGAGATCATACATTTAGTTCCCTCGTCCAAATCATTAATACATAATGTGAACAGGACAGCATGGTGGCACAGTGGGTAGCACTGTTGCCTCACAGCACTGAGATCTCAGGTTCGATCCCGGCTCTGGGTCACAGCTGTGTAGAGTTTGCACATTCTCCCCAAGTTTGCGTGGGTTTCACCCCCACAACCCAAAAATGTGCAGGTAGGTGGATTGGCCACACTAAATTGCCCCTTAATTGAAAAAAATGAATTGGGTACTCTAAATTTATTTTTAAAATAATATAATGTGAACAGCTGGTGTCCTAGCACAGATCCCTGCAGTATCCCACTAGTCACTGCCTGCCAATCGGAAAAAGACCCATTTGTTCCAACTTTTTGCTTCCTGCCTGCGAACCAGCTTTTTATCCATCTCAAGACACTATCCATAATCTTATGCACTTTAATTTTACATATTAATTTGCTAAGTGAGACCTTGTCAAAAGCCTGCTGAAAGTCTAAATGAACCACATACACCGGTTATCCCAGGTCAACCCAACTATTACATCTTCAAAGAATTCTAGTAGATTTGTCAAACATGAGTTTCCTTTCATAAATCCATGCTGACCTTGTCTGATTACGTCACGGTTTTCTAAATGCTGTTTTTTGAAATCCTTGATAATTGACTCTAGCAACCTCCCTACTATCGACGTGAGGCTCACTGGTCTATAGTTCCCAGTTTTCTCTCTATCTCCCTTTTTGAATGACAGGGTTACATTCAATATCCTCCAATCTGTAGGAACAATTCCAGAGTCCAAAGAATTTTGGAAAATGACCACCAATGGATCTATTATTTTTAGGGCCACATTCTTAAGTACGCTGGGATGAAGATTATCAGGCTCTGGAAATTTATCCGCCTTTAATCGTATTAATTTACCAAAAAGCATTTCTTTACTAATACTAATTTCCTTCAGCTCCTCACTAAAGCTTGTGCTTCTCAGAACGTCCGGTACATTATTCATGTCTTCCTTTGTGAAGACAGAAGCAAAGTACAAATTTAGTTCCTCAGCCATTTCTTTGTTCCCTGTTATAAATTCCCCAGTTTCTGGCTATAATATGTGCTCAAAGATTTATAATACTGTGTCATGACAATAGTTACTCCATTCATGTAGGAAATGTGGCAGCCATTTTTCTGAGAGCAATGTTCCACAAACAACAATGTGATAAATGACCATAGTCTTTTCATACTTATGTAAATAAACCTCTCGTTCCCAACGCTTCCCGTCTGGCTGCTTCTGTGAACTCAACACTGGTGTCGCGGATGGGATGCAGATATTGAGCGGCTTGCCCAGCAATGCTGAGTGTGCCAGGAGCAGCCGAAGCTCCGACCTTTTGCATCGTTTCATCCCTGGGAGTGGCCGGGTCCGCGGTGGGTATGTCTCCATGCCGATTTTGCAGACCATTTTCTGGGATCCATGTTCCTCGTCCTCAACGATGTGCATTCAAAATAACTGGACGTCCACAGGATGCCATCAACGACTTCAAGAGCAACAATCGAGAAGCTCAGTCTCTCTTTTGTCACGCACGGCATCCCGGGGGTTTTGGTCTCCAACAATGAAACATCGTTTACTAGTGCCGAGTTCGAAAATTTCATGCGGAGATGAATGGAGTTTGGCCGAAAGAGCGGTCCAAATGTTCAAGCGTGGCATGAACAAACAGATCTTGGTGTCCCTTGTCATGGGTTGGGCACGCTTCCTTTCTTGTTACCACTCCGTGCCACACGCCGCCACCGGTGTGGCACCAGTGGAATCTCTCATGGGACATCGACTTCGAACTCGCTTCAGCTTGGCCCTGTCCAGCATGCCCCACCAAGGCAGTTTGTACCAGATGACACGGCCCATGTGCACAACTTCGTAGATGGCGCCAAGTGGGTTTGGACTTTTGGGGGGGAGGAATGGTGAAACCCCCACGGGGGCAGATCGATTAGGCTTCCCATGAGTCTTGTGGAGTACACGTTTCTCCGCTGAGGAGTGGGGTCCCCACATCAGCGGGAGAGGAAATCAGAGTATCTAAGCCTGGCCCGAGTGAGCCGGTGTGGTAGTCCCTTCTGCGACCTGTGCACATAGTCTTTTCATACTTCTGTGAATAATTCTTTTATCCTCAACGCTTCCCATGTGGCTGCTTCTGTGAACTCAACAGGCCAGACTACAATGGATGCCCCAGTCTTGTTTGAATAGTACCATGATAGGTGGATGTAATTGTTTCAATATCCTTCATACCAAAGCATGTATAATACTCCATTAGTACACATGGGTACATCAGCCGAGATTAGTGGTTGAAATTTCTAATGTAAGACTTGAACCCATGATCTGTTGGTTCAGAGACAAGGCCGCTACCTTTGAACCACCGCTTATATATTATGAATAAATATAGCTAATTAGGTGCTGTATTTTCATTTTCTGCACAATTGTTTTGGTGCATAACCATACCGGTTGGTTTGGGATGTAACCGGCCTGCTCCCATCGGCGAAATCGGGTTCCAGCCTTGGCGAGAAGCAAGTAATCACAATTTATGCCCAATCTCCATACAATTAACGGGAAAGACCCCGGGCGGGATTCTCCCTTCTGGGGACTAAGTCCCCATTCCTGCCGGAAAATGGGCGGGAATCTCAGGACTTTTTCCTAGAAAGTCCAGGGTGATTCTCCATCTTCAAGGGGGCTAGCAGGGCCCTGGCGTGCATCCCTCAGCTCCGGCTGCTGGCGGGGCCCTGCAGTTATGCCTGCGCGGCCGCACATGCGCACAGCGGCCGGCCGCAGGTCCGGAGTCGGATCCCCCCCGCACTCCCACTGGAGTCGGATCCCCCCCCCCCCGCACCCCCACCCCCCCAGGACGACCCCCGCAGCCAGAACGCCGAGGTCCCGCTGGGTGGGACCACATGTGAACCACGGCGGCGGGACTCGGTGGAACTCGGCGGGCATTCGGCCCGTCTTGCGCAGAGAGTTGCCATGGGGGCCGCTTTCAATGGCCCCCGACGGGCGCCGTGTCGATCGCGCGCGCACGACTGGTGGCGATTCTCCGGTCGCCGGAGAATCGCGTGCCAGTGTGGGAGCCTATTCATGGTAATTCTCCGCCCACGGCGCCGAGCACGATTTCGGCACGGAGGGTTGGAGAATCCCACCCACCTCGTATCTTACGGCCCCCCATGATCTAACCACCTCCCCAGCAAGTGGTCACGCGATTGTCACCTTTTTAAAAACGTGAAGCTGGCGAAATGACTGCTGTGGGGACCCGAGCAGGTGAGTTGCCATCTTCACTCCCAGGCAATGAACCGTGGGGCACAGGGGCTGCTGCCCTGGTGCTTGGGAGGGAGGAGAAGTTTCGGTCAGGGTGGGCTGCCATTGGAGGGAGGGGGGGGGGCACCTGGGGCTGCGGGGGGAGTGTCTCAGTGCCCGTGGTTCTGCCATGTCACCCCCTGGATCATGTGTACCCAGTACATGGGCAATCCAAGCCCCTGCCTGGCTGTCCCACCGACCACCTGTAACTCCCACTGATAGAGACTCGAGGCGGCTGACTCTCCCCACACCCTGAGGATCCAGCCACCCATCAGGCCAGGGAGGAACCCCGAGGGGGAGGCCGGCGATGGCCCAAGGTATAGGCTTCACTGGTCTTTCAAACACTTGTGCCGCAAGAGGCTCCGTCTCAACAAGGAGACGGTGCAGCACCTGTGCAATGTTCTGGCGAATTTGGCACCACGTGAAGTGGTACGAGACCCGATCCTGGTGGCCGTTAAGGTCACCGCAGTCCTGAACCTTTACGCCTTAGGATCATTCCTGGGCTCGAGCGGGGACTTGTGTGGCAATCACAAGCTACAGCCCACAAGTGCATCCTTGAGGTCCCAGCTGCCCTGTTTGCCCGGGCAGAAAACTATATAAACTTTGACATGGACCAGACACAACAAGATGCCCAGGCAGCAGCATTCTCTGCCATCGTCGGGATGCTCCTGGTCCAGGGGGTAATAGATAGCATGCATGTCTCACCTGGGCATTCCTGCCTTCACCTGATGTGCATTTGCAATTGTGTGGTGCTCACCAGAAGGTGCCTCAGAAGCCTGATCACTACTGTCGCCCACTAAGGTATGTGTCTCTGTGCTGGTGGAGGGTGGGGATGACAGCTGTGCTGCGAATAGGATGACTTCCTCGGACCTCCCCTCCGAGGTGTTCCCATGGGGGGAGGTGGTGGTGGTGGTGGTGGTGGGGGGGGGGGGGGGGGCTGGAGAGGAGGGGGAGTTACCTCCCCGGATGGGCCGTCTCCATCTGATGGAGATCCTGCAGGGGAATGGACATGGTCAGTGCGAGGGATGGGTCAGTCTTTATGGCATTAATAACTCAGATTGTTAATGTGACAAGTCATCTGTGTGGAGGCTGCTGGATCCTCACCTCTGCGACATAAGCCAACCTCTATGTCGGTGACCAATCTGTCGTTGGTCACCTTCGTGACCTCCAGGGCCCATTACTCATAGGGAGTGAGGACTCTAATGTCCGGCGCCCCACCCCAATATGGGCCTTCTCCCGTCTGTTGTTGGCCACTTCTCCTGTGGGGACCAAGGGGATATAGTTAGCCGCAATCTTTGTTCATCGCAGGGTTGGGGTGACGGGGAGTATGCAAGATGGGCAGTATGGGGACATGGAGAATATGGGGGGGGGGGGGAACGTGAGCAGCACTGCTGGATATGGGTGGGCTGGGCACAGTATGGTGCTAGAACAACAACAAAGAACAAAGAAATGTACAGCACAGGAACAGGCCCTTCGGCCCTCCAAGCCCGTGCCGACCATGCTGCCCGACTAAACTACAATCTTCTACACTTCCTGGGTCTGTATCCCTCTATTCCCATCCTATTCATGTATTTGTCAAGATGCCCCTTAAATGTCCCTATCGTCCCTGCTTCCACCACCTCCTCCGGTAGCGAGTTCCAGGCACCCACTACCCTCTGCGTAAAAAACTTGCCTCGTACATCTACTCTAAACCTTGCCCCTCTCACCTTAAACCTATGCCCCCTAGTAATTGACCCCTCTACCCTGGGGAAAAGCCTCTGACTATCCACTCTGTCTATGCCCCTCATAATTTTGTATATCTCTATCAGGTCTCCCCTCAACCTTCTTCGTTCCAGTGAGAACAAACCGAGTTTATTCAACCGCTCCTCATAGCTAATGCCCTCCATACCAGGCAACATTCTGGTAAATCTCTTCTGCACCCTCTCTAAAGCCTCCACATCCTTCTGGTAGTGTGGCGACCAGAGTTGAACACTATACTCCAAGTGTGGCCTAACTAAGGTTCTATACAGCTGCAACATGACTTGCCAATTCTCATACTCAATGCCCCGGCCAATGAAGGCAAGCATGCCGTATGCCTTCTTGACTACCTTCTCCACCTGTGTTGCCCCTTTCAATGACCTGTGGACCTGTACTCCTAGATCTCTTTGACTTTCAATACTCTTGAGGGTTCTACCATTCACTGTATATTCCCTACCTGCATTTGACCTTCCAAAATGCATTACCTCACATTTGTCCGGATTAAACTCGACCTGCCATCTCTCCGCCCAAGTCTCCAAACAATCTAAATCCTGCTGTATCCTCTGACAGTCCTCATCGCTATCCGCAATTCCACCAACCTTTGTGTCGTCTGCAAACTTACTAATCAGACCAGTTACATTTTCCTCCAAATCATTTATATATACTACAAAGAGCAAAGGTCCCAGCACTGATCCCTGTGGAACACCACTGGTCACAGCCCTCCAATTAGAAAAGCATCCTTCCATTGCTACTCTCTGCCTTCTATGACCTAGCCAGTTCTGTATCCATCTTGCCAGCTCACCCCTGATCCCGTGTGACTTCACCTTTTGTACTAGTCTACCATGAGGGACCTTGTCAAAGGCCTTACTGAAGTCCATATAGACAACATCCACTGCCCTACCTGCATCAATCATCTTAGTGACCTCCTCGAAAAACTCGATCAAGTTTGTGAGACACGACCTCCCCTTCACAAAACCATGCTGCCTCTCACTAATACGTCCATTTGCTTCCAAATGGGAGTAGATCCTGTCTCGAAGAATTCTCTCCAGTAATTTCCCTACCACTGAAGTAAGGCTCACCGGCCTGTAGTTCCCTGGATTATCCTTGCTACCCTTCTTAAACAGAGGAACAACATTGGCTATTCTCCAGTCCTCCGGGACATCACCTGAAGACAGTGAGGATCCAAAGATTTCTGTCAAGGCCTCAACAATTTCCTCTCCAGCCTCCTTCAGTATTCTGGGGTAGATCCTATCAGGCCCTGGGGACTTATCGACCTTAATATTTTTTAAGACACCCAACACCTCATCTTTTTGGATCTCAATGCGACCCAGACTATCTACACGCCCTTCTCCAGGGGGTGGCGCCAGGTGCATGCTCGAGGGAGGGGGGCCGGGTAGGGGTGGTGCCAGGGGGTGCGGTACCAGCCCACCCATTCGGCCCAGTGGGGGACGTTGATCTTCAGACCGCACTGAGTGTCGATATTCCCGGTGACGCTCCCCAAGCCGACGGCCGCTGCCACTTCCTCGCAGGCGGTACTGGCCACTCTGTGGCTGACTCTCTGAGCCCCTCAGGAGAACTGGGTGATGCTCGATCAATAACTCCAGAAGCGAGATTGGATGACAATTGAAGGCTTTATTGGACTAGATTTTTCCCCCAGCAGCGCAGGTACAGAATGCAGCTGCTAGGGTGACACAGACTCTTATACTCCGCCTTACTGGGCGGAACCAGCAGGCAGACTTCACCAATGATCTTCATGTCTCAGGTACCTCCCACAGCAATGGTCTTACAGCCTCAACCTAGGTACCATAATACTCCTAATACAGACTACCACACTGGGCATCTCATCTGGTCTCCACCATGTCCAATAACCTGGCGAAGACGGCATCCCCGAATCATGGTGCTGATCTCCTTGGCGGCACAGCTGTGTGCTGTGTGGGATTTGCTCTATGGGATCGGTTTAAGTCCAGCTCCCCCTTGTTAGCGGGAAGCTGGCGGGCTTGGTCCGTGGCAAATCAGCCGGCGGGACCATCATATGTGCTGTGAAACCTGTGGGGCCCCATTAAGTGAACCAATTAACATTTGATACCGGTGATAGCCTTGCCGGGTCGAGCGTCAGGAACATTGCAGCAGTTCCCACTTACTACTACACTTAGAAACCATTCCATGAAATTGCGCCCACTGTCTCCTGGACCGGACCTGTTTGATGTGTTAGGCAGGTCGGTTCAATGTGGACTGCACTTGATGCAGCGATGCGAGAAACAGGCCATCCAACACTGTAGAAGATCCAATACGGTTTTATTGAATGATAGAACTAACATACATATTTAACTTTGGGTCGACACTATACTGAACTGACTGGAGACCTTGTACTAGCCTGACCAGACTTACTAGCTACCGCATGGTGTTTGCACTGTGCGAGCTCATGGGTTCTGACTGTCTCAGTGGCTGGGTCCAGAAAGAGCGGGAAATCTAGTGCCCTCTGGCTTTATAGTGGTGGTGTCCTGACTGGTGATTGGCTGCACTGTGTTGTGTGCTTACTGGTCATCCTGTGTGTCAATCACTGCCTGTCTGCACTTCATTATATACATGCGTGGATATTATGACATCTCCCCCTTTTAAAAAAAAAAAAATACAAAGGTGTGGATGCTTATAAATATATGTATATATATGTGCCTCACTATATACAGAAAGATGTCTAAATGAACGTATATACATAGGAAGGTTGTGATAGTGCAGATACATGGCAAACGAAACGATATGTACAGAGGTCACATTGGTGAAGTCACAAAATGTACAAAAGCTCAATCTATAGATTTAGTCTTTGTGGTGGGTGACAAATTCTTGTTGATCGCCGCTGAGGCGGATTAGGAGCCGCCTGCGCTTGGAGAGGCGGGATTGCTGGCATCGCGGTGGGCGCGTGGAATCATAGAATCATAGAATTTACAGTGCAGAAGGAGGCCATTCAGCCCATCGAGTCTGCACCGGCTCTTGGAAAGAGCACCCTATCCGAGGTCCACACCTCTACCCTATCCCCATAACCCAGTAACCCCACCCAACACTACTGGCAATTTTGGACACTAAGGGCAATTTATCATGGCCAATCCACCTAACCTGCACATCTTTGGACTGTGGGAGGAAACCGGAGCACCCGGAGGAAACCCACGCACACACGGGGAGGATGTGCAGACTCCGCACAGACAGTAACCCAAGCCAGAATCGAACCTGGGACCCTGGAGCTGTGAAGCAATTGTGCTCTCCACAAGGCTACCGTGCTGCCCCAAGGCAGGATTGCTGGTAGATCGGTGGCCTCGTGGTAAGGTACGTCTGGAGGAGGCATCGTAGGCGGCGGGGCACGCCGGTCAGGTAGCGGGCGTGGAACTCTTCGCAGTGCCCGTCTGTTGCGCCGTAGCAGGGAGCCATCAGCCACGCGGACAAGGAATGATCTTGGGGCCACTTGTTTGAGCACAGCAGCTGTGGCTGACCAGCCACCCTCAGGCAACTGTACGCGAACATGATCAGTTGGGGCCAGCTCGGGCAGAGCCGTGGCATGAGCATCGTACGTGGCTTTCTGTTGGGCCCGTGACTGCTGCATTTTTTGTAAGACGGTGAGGTGGTCAAGGTCTGGAACATGGATGGCTGGAACTGTGGTCCTCAGAGTGTGATTCATGAGCATCTGCGCTGGAGACAACCCAGTGGACAGTGGGGTTACCCTGTATGCCAGCATTGCCAGGTTGAAGTCGGAGCCTGAGTCTGCAGCTTTGCACAGCAACCGCTTTACAATGTGGACGCCTTTTTCGGTCTTCCCGTTTGACTGCGAGTAGTGGGGACTGGAGGTTGGCTGTAAAAGCAAGGACCATTGTCGCTCATTACCTTGAGCAGTATCCCATGCCTGGTGAACGTTTCTTTGCAGGCTTTGATTACCGCCTTTGACGTGAGGTTGGACAGTTTCACTACTTCTGGGTAACTGGAGAAGTAGTCGACCAGGAGTACGTAGTCACGCCCCTTGGGGTGGAAAAGGTCTACACCTACTTTGGACCACGGAGAGGTCACAATCTCGCGCTGCTGCAACGTTTCTTTGGGTTGAGCTGGCTGAAACTTCTGACAGATAGGGCAATTGAGGACTGTGTCGGCAATGTCCTGGCTGATGCCTGGCCAATAGACCGCCTCCCGTGCTCTGCGTCGGCATTTCTCGACCCCAAGGTGACCCTCATGGAGTTGGCCCAGCACCATAGCACGCATACTCTGAGGAATTACGATCCTGTCGAGTTTCAGAAGGATTCCCCCCACCACCGTCAGGTCGTCTTTTACATTATAGAACTGGGGACATTGTCCCTTCTGCCAGCCATTGCTGAGGTGCTGCATCACACGCTGCAGCAGAGGATCCTTGGCTGTCTCCTCACAAATTTGGACCACCCGTTCGTCGGAGGCCAGAAGGTTCGAGGCACACAACTTCACTTGGGCTTCTACGTGGCAGATGAAGTCACTTTGTTCATGCAGTGTGGTAATGGGCCTGGACAGGGCATCTGCAACAATCAGCTCTTTGCCTGGCGTGTAGACGAGTTCGAAGTCGTAGCGGTGTAGCTTTAGAAGAATACGCTGTAATCGAGGTGTCATGTCGTTTAAATCCTTCTGGATTATGTGGACTAGAGGCCTGTGGTCTGTCTCTACCGTGAATTTCGGCAGGCCATAAACATAGTCGTGGAACTTGACTATACCTGTTAGGAGGCCCAGACACTCCTTCTCAATCTGAGCGTACCGTTGCTCAGTGGGTGTCATGGCCTTGGAGGCATACGCCACTGGAGCCCAGGACGTGGAGTCATCTCGCTGAAGGAGCACTGCCCCAATGCCGTCCTGGCTTGCATCAGTTGATATCTTGGTTTCCTTGGTTGGGTCGAAGAATGCTAGGACTGGGGCTGTCGTGAGTTTTGCTTTCAGCTCGCGCCATTCCGCTTCATGCGTGGGCAGCCATTGGAATTCCGTCGACTTTTTGACGAGGTGGCGGAGGGCTATGGTGTGGGATGCCATATTGGGAATGAATTTCCCGAGGAAGTTGACCATTCCGAGAAAGCGGAGGACCGTCTTTTTGTCCTCCGGGGACTTCATGGCGTTGATCGCCGAGACCTTGTCGGCGTCTGGCCGTACGCCCTGCTGCGAGATGTGGTCACCTCGGAATTTGATCTCCGAGTGACCACATGAGCACTTGGCCCTGTTGAGCTGAAGACCATGTTCATGGATTTTTTGGAATACCTTTTTGAGGCGAACAATGTGTTCCTGGGGCGTTGTGGACCAGATAATGGCATCGTCAACGTACACTCGCACCCCCTCTATGCCCTCCATCATCTGTTCCATGATGCGATGAAATACTTCGGAGGCAGATATGATGCCAAAAGGCATCCGGTTGTAACAGTAACGACCAAACGGGGTGTTGAACGTGCACAGCTTGCGACCGGACGCGTCCAGTCGTATTTGCCAAAAACCCTTGGAGGCGTCAAGCTTAGTGAAGAATTTGGCATGAGCCATCTCACTGGTTAACTCTTCTCGTTTTGGTATCAGGTAATGCTCCCTCATGATATTGCGGTTTAGATTCTTCGGGTCAATGCAAATGCGAAGCTCCCCTGACGGCTTCTTGTCGCAGACCATGGAGCTGACCCAGTTTGTGGGCTCTGTAACCTTTGATATGATGCCCTGGCCTTGGAGGTCCTGTAATTGCTTCTTCAGGCGATCCTTGAGGGGCGCCGGCACCCGGCGAGGTGCATGAATTACAGGGGTGGCGTTTGGCTTGAGCAGGATTTTGTATCGGTATGGGAGCGTGCCCATTCCATCGAACACGCTGTGGTACTGCGTGATGATGTCATCTATGTCGGCTTTCAAGTTTCCATTGGGCGAAGCCGTCGCCGGTGATGATGACACGGTGTGGACGCGTTGAACAAGGTTCAGGAGCTTGCAGGCACGAGCACCGAGCAGGGACGCTCTGTCAGGCCGGACAATTTCAAACCGCAGCGTCGCCTTGGTCACCTTATTGGATACCCCCAGTTGACACGAGCCATTGGCAGCTATGGCATTGCCATTGGAGTCAAGGAGCTGGCAGGCCGGTGGACGAATGCTTGGTTTGGTGCGGATGGTGTTGAGGTCGGATTTCAAGATGAGGTTCGCCGATGCGCCGGTGTCCAGTATGAACCGGTTGCGGGCCTTGTTCACTGTGAGGACAGCAGACCACTCGTTGTCGGGATCCACACTGAGGATCGAGAGGCGTTGCGTAGGTGTGGTGGAAGGCAGCGCATGTGTAGTTATGATGCCCACCCGGTATAGGGACTTGAGGCACTCAGCATCAGGGTCTGTTGGGCTGTCGGGATCGGAATCTGGCATGCCTTGTTGTATTGAGCAGACACTTCTGCGCCACAGCTGGGATCGCTGGCTGCTGAGCAGTGGAGCAGATCTGCAAAGGGCTGCGTAGTGGGCAAGCTTGCCACACTGTAGACACCGGCGTCCTTTGGCCGGACATTGCCACTTTAAATGGGCGGAGCCACAATTCGGACACGTCATGATGCCAACGTCAGTGCCTTCCGTGCGCCATCGTGCATACGCAGTGCGTTCGGTCGACGTCCGCACCTGCACAGTCGGGTTGTCGGGCTCGTCGTCCACTTGGTCGTGGCGTGCATGCGCAGGGACCCGGGAAAAGCGCACGAAACGGCCACTCTCCCCGATGCTCAGGCCCTGTATTTGTGCAATGGCCTGCACCCGTTCCACCTCGTGGGAGGCCAGCTTTGCAGTTTCTGCCGCCCTGATGTGGGAGTAACGATTCTTAGCTTGCTCATGGACAACGCACGTCTCGATAGCGACAGAGAGGGTCAACTGTTTGACTTTCAGGAGCTGCTGCCGAAGGGAGTCGGAGTGGACCCCTAAAACGATCTGATCCCGGATCATGGAATCAGCCGTCGAGTCATAGTTACATGACTGCGCTAGGATGCGGAGATGGGTGACGAAGGACTGAAAAGATTCATCCTTACCCTGAAGCCTCTGATGGTAAACGTACCGTTCAAAGCTCTCATTCACCTCAATGTCGCAGTGGCTGTCAAACTTCAGCAGGACTGTTTTGAATTTTGTTTTGTCTTCGCCGTCAGCCAACGTGAGGGAGTTGTCGATGTGGATGGCGTGGTCCCCCACAGTGGAGAGAAATAGCGCAATCTTCCTGGCATCTGATGCTGCTTCGAGGTCGGAGGCCTCGATGTACCAGAGGAACTTTTGCTTGACGAGCTACCAATTTGCGCCGAGGTTGCCGGAGATGCGGAGCTGCGGAGGAGGCTGGATATTTTCCATGTCACCGGATGGCTGCTTGCTGGTCAATACGGATTCATTCGAGGTAGGTCCGTCAATTTCCAGTATCACTCCATGGTACCATGATGTGTTAGGCAGGTCGGTTCGGTGTGGACGGCACTTGATGCAGCGAAACGAGAAACAGACCTCGATCACAGTAGACGATCCAGCACGGTTTTATTGCACGATAGAACTAACATACATATTGTGGGTCGACACTATGCTGAACTGACTGGAGACCTTGTACTAGGCTGACCAGACTTACTAGCTACCGCATGGTGTTTGCACTGTGCTAGCTCGTGGACTCTGACTGTCTCAGTGGCTGGGTCCAGAAAGAGCGGGAAACCTAGTGCCCTCTGGCTTTATAGTGGTGGTGCCCTGTCTGGTGATTGGCTGCACTGTGCTGTGTGCTTACTGGTCATCCTGTGTGTCAATCACTGCCTGTCTGCACTTCATTATATACATGAGTGGATATTATGACACTGTTTGCAAAATTAACAAATATAAAAATAAAGTGACGAAAAAGTCAGTGGCACTTCAGGAGTTAAAAGCCACTCTCACACACACATATATATATATATAATGCATTAAAAAAACCAAGAATCAAATTCTATAAACATAATTGATTGCAGCTTGTAATTACTTGACCACAATTTCCCCAAATTGCAACTCAATAATTAACTGAGAAGATCACATGGGGAATGCTGAACATTTTACTCCTGAAGCTAAAATCCTTGAAGATTTCACACTATAAAATGGAGCATTGTTCATTGCAGACCACCTGTTAGCAGAACATAGAATGGGTTTTCGATCAGTTGGTGCCTGTTTCTCTTCAGCTCCAGCAACACTCAGGTGTTTTTACAGCAGCCCTTGTGCAGTGATTTTGGAACTCCATCCCAATTCCTGTTTGCTTCATTTTCACTTCCCTGAGGTGCCAAATATTGAGAATCTGTTCCAAATGCCAAGCTAAGCAAAAAAATCGACTGCCAGAATAAATGTTTTTTTGTTCCATCTTGGACTTTTTAATAATTAGCAAAGCAGTATATAAAAAGCAGGTAACTCAGTACTCACTGAACAGAGGAGAATTTTGGCAAACGCCGGGCAGCTGGCAGTGTTTCAGGGTGACTGCAGAGAGGTGAACTGGTGTGCAGCTCTCTATTACCCACAACACAGGTCGCTAACGCAGTGGTAAAATGCTAACCGCACAACCATCAGATTCAATTGCAGCAGGCCAACCAATACTTTATTTTTGCTTTAACCCCTTGTAAACAATAATAAAACGCCACACCCTTCCCAAGTCTGCCAGAATAAAAAAATGCAACACTTTGAGAGAAAAGTTCAAGCAGTAAAAGAGATTTTACTGAAGAAGGGGCCAGTGCAAGCTTGCAGGCTGAGTTCAGATGATAACATCTGCCTCCTGCGTCAGGCTTCATTCATCACCTCAGTACTGAAGGAGTGATGTCTTTCAGAGGAGCTGATGAGCCAAGGATAAAAACAGAAAATGCTGCAAATGATGGAAGTCTAGCAGCATCTGAGGAGGAGGGAACTTGGGCAGAATTCCCCCAAGCCCCCGCTGGTGGGTCCAATGGTGGAAGGGGCAGGGAGGAGGGGAGAGTTCGGTGGGAGGTCCAGAAATCGTTTTTCCGCCAGCATGAATTCCCCACAGGATCTTCTGCTGGTGCCTGGCATGGTGTATCAGGAAACCCACTGGAGCCTGGCGGGAAACTAATTTGATCCCACTAATGAGATGCAGATGAATATCCAACCGGAACCCCCCCTCCCCCTAATCCTGATTCTCCGCAACACCAGCAGGAAAACACGCCAGTGAAATGAAATGAAAATTAAAATCGCTTATTGTCACAAGTAGGCTTCAAATGAGGTTACTGTGAAAAGCCCCTAGTCGCCACATTCCGGCGCCTGTTCGGGGAGGCTGGTACGGGAATGGAACCGCGCTGCTGGCCTGCCTTGGTCTGCTTTAAAAGCCAGCGATTTAGTCCAGTGAGCTAAACCAGCCCCTACAGTCCGGAACACATCTGGAACAATGTGCCATGCAGAATTCAGGACTTTCCTGAAGAATGCCTGTGGCTGCTTTGAGTTCGGGATGGAGGTCTCCAGCGACCTTGGACTCTGGAACAACACAGCAGGGTGGGGGACACCTACAGGTGGATCTTCCAGCTTCAGAATCATCAAGAGGTACATCTTCCAGCCTCAGAGTGTTCTTGGAGATCCATTTTATTTCTTCAGGTTGACATCTTCTTTCTTCAGTGGCGGCTCAGCGATGTTAGGCGCCTTTGTAATATGGCACCTAGATATGATGGCAGGAAACACACAATCAAGCCTCCCTGCTACACTAAACCCTGGGTGTATAATTAATGACCATGGGGCCGAATGTTCTGGCGTGGCTTCCCGTTGGGCTCTGCAGGAAGAAATACTCCAGTCCCCATCCCTATCCTGTCCTCGACGGTGCCACGGTACCTAGTCCAGGATTGGAGAATTCTGTCCAGAGTACCAGATTCATGGGGCAGGATTCTCCGGAATCCGGCGGGCGGGCCGTACCGGCGCCAAAGAGTGGCATGAACCACCCCGGCACCTTCTGAGGCTAGGCCGGTGCCGGTGGGTTTGGCGCCGTGCCAGCAGGCGCAGGAGAGGTTGGCAGCATGCCAACCGGTGCCGAAGGGCCTCCGCCAGCTGGTGCGGGTTGGCGCATGCGAGGGAGCACCAGCGTGTTCTGGCGTGATCCCAGCGCATGCACAGGGGGGTTTCTTCTCCGCGCCGGCCATGGCGGACCGTTACACCGGCCGGCGCGGAGGTAAAGAGTGCCCCCACGGCACAGGCCCGCCCGCAGATCAGTGGGCCCCGATCGCAGGTCAGGCCACACCCTGGGCCCAGACACCCCCCCCCCCCCGGCCCCCGCACCTCCGCCAAGGACAGTAGGCCGCCCGCAGAGTCAGGTCCCGCCGGTAAGGACCTTGTTTGATTTACGCCGGCGGGACTGGCCGAAAACGGGTGGCCACTCGGCCCATCGCGGCGCAGAGGATCGCCAAAGGCCCCCAAGTGCCTCTCCCCCCCGGCATTTCTCCGGCCCGGCGGGGGGTTGGGGAATCTCCGTGGTGTTTCATCTGATCAACCTGAAATCTTAGGTGGGATTCTCCCAAAATAAGCGCGATGGCCTGACGCCGGCGTAAAAAATGGCACGAACCACTCCAGCGTCAGACCGACTGGAAGTTGCGGAATTATCCGCATTTCCGGGGGCTAGACCGGTGCCGGGAGGGGTTGGCGCCGCGGCCAGCCGGCGGCGAAGGGACAGCGTGAGTTAGAGCATGCGCAGAACGGCTGGCATGGTTCAGCGCATGCGCAGATTGGCCAGCGTATTCTGACGCATGCGCAGAGGGGCGTCTTCTCCATGTCGGCCATGGTGGAGCCCTACAGGGGCCGGCACGGAAGGAAGAAGTGCCCTCATGGCACAGGCCCGCCGCAGATCGATGGGCCCTGATCGCAGGTCAGGCCACCGTGGGGGGCCCCCCAGGGTCAGATCACCCTGTGCCCCCCCCGAGGACCGCACCAGCCAACCTACCTGCCAGGTCGAGCCGTGTGGGAGCATGTCCAATCCACGCCGGCGGGACTGGTCAGAAACCGACAGGCGCTCGGCCCAATTGCCGGGGGGGGTGGGGGGGGGGCAGCTGCCAACGGCCCCCAACCGGCGCGGCGTGATCCCCGCTCCCGCCCGAAAACCGGCGCCGGAGAATAGGGGAGCCGGCGTAGGAGCGGCGGGGCGAGATTCACACCGCCTCCCGGGGATTCTCCGACCCGGCAGGGGTTGGAGAATCCCGTCCCTTAACTCTGTTTCGCTGTCTCTCCACAAATACTGACCTGCTGAGTATTTCCAGCATTTTCTGTATTTCCCATTTGCACAGTATTTCGCTTTTGTTTTACATTAAACTGAGACCCTGCCTGGCTACTCAAGTGAACATAAAAGATCCCACGGCACTATAGAGGGAAGGCAGAAAGTTCCTGCAGTGTCATTTATAACATTCAACATCATCTAAACATCGTCTGCAACATTTAACAATCAACAGCGGGCCCCAAAATCCGACAGGGCATCATTCCCGTCCTACACCAGGATCACTCCGACCAGTGAATTCTGCCACTGGCTCTACCAAGGTTTGTCGGGTTATATGAAGGAACTCATGAAGGAAAGACTTTTGCAAATTTGCTCCAGCATTTCTTCACCCTCCCCACCCTCTGTGGAGAAGTTAGAAATAGTGACAGAGGCAGCACAGTGGTTAGCATTGCTGTCTCACAGCACCGAGGTCCCAGGTTGATCCTGGCCCTGGGTCACTGTCCGTGTGGAGTTAGCACATTCTCCCCGTGTTTGCGTGAGTTTCGCGCCCACAACCAAAAGATGTGCAGGGTGGGTGGATTGGCCTCACTAAATTAACCCTTAATTGGAAAAAATGAATTCGGTACTCTAAATTTATTTTAAAAAAGAAATAGTGACAGAATTTTGATAGCCGGTGGTAATTCCAGGACACTCCATCCCCATGAATTGATAAGGTTCCCCCACCATGTTAAACGATGACTGTTCCTCACCTTCAATCTGGATCACCAGGTGGACCACACTTCATTACTTTCTGTGTGGGATTCCTGATGGGGCAGGCCGTCCTGTAGCAACATAATTCCAGCTTCCAAGGACTGGAACCCCCGATGGGATGACGTTTTGGTCTGCTTCACTGCCTTGTAACAAGTGGATGGATTCCCTACCCCAAAAGCCTACCCTAGGGACTCTGACTAAAGTGCAAATCCAAACAATTTTGGAACAGGTACTTCAAAATATCATTGTGTGTGATGAGTTCTGTGGTCATAAGACACTATAGAAATGCAAATTATTTTACTTTTGTCTCTATACTGAGCTCATTTGTGAATATGGACAAAAATAAGGCCTCAACAGATTGTTTCTATTATCTTTCTAGTTTAATACACGTTTCACTCGTTTAGCATTGCCCTCTATCCTTGTCTTTCTTTCCGTCTGGCACTCTCTGAAAGTAAGCTAATCTCATGTACATTTAGCAGGTGGGGAATTACAGAGGACACCCATAATGCTTCAAATCGAGTACCCAATTCAGCTATTTATGAATACTATGATCTAGGTAACATTGTGCATTGTTCAAGTAGCATTAAAAACTGTAATCTTTTTCTTTTTTAGGGGTGAATGATGAATGGCCACACTGCAATATTGAAAGCTTGAGTTTTACCTTTAATCCAAGAACCAGTTCACTGGTCAGTGTACAACAAAGGGCAGACAGTTCAGAGTTTCACCTTGTCCAATGTGTCTGAATCTGAAATTTTGTATCACACCCATTAGTACAACTTTCTATTTACCACGATAATGATCCTGATGACTGTCTGCTTAGTGTAAAGCATTGTGCTGCTTTACATTGTAAACAAGCTTCTGATTGAAATGAAACAGAGACTGGTGGATTTCCAAACTTGGTTCTCTTATGATTTTGCTAATCATAAGCTTGAAGAAGTTCTCACACTGTCTGTGGACTAAGATCCTAGCCATTCTCCCATGAATGTTCTTAGCCATTGTGTCAGTCAGTTGTCACCTTTGTTAAAAGAGGTAAGTGACTTTTAGAGTTGTTATCTCAAATTTCCCCAACGGTTTAGTGCAATTGATCGATGTGTCCCTGAGGAGGGGAAACATCATCTAGTGTTGCTACCGCTGATCATTATTCCCTGACTCCTGGTGGAAAGTGCAAGTGTATGACTACCAAGTGAGTTCATGGCTTGGTCTCTGCGCTGCGCCATGGCTGACTAGTTTACCAGCACTGACTGAATGGTTTCACACATGAAGAAGGGCTATTTGAGTGCATGCAATTATCTGGTGTAAGTCCTAAATTTAGGAAAGCAAAGAAGAAAGATAGGCAGCCGGATTCTCCATTCCTGAGACTAAGGACTGGATTCGCCGATTATGAGGCAATGTCCGGAGGAAGCTTCTAGTTTAACAATGAAAAAGTCGGCGGCGCCCCTGCACTGATGCTCCGCCTGGTGGGGGTCTAGCACCTGTGCCAGGCTTTACCTGCAGATACGGATGGAGAATTACCAGGTCCGTGACCGCGCATGCGCACGGTGATGACCTGTGGCAGCCGGGCTGAACAACATGACCTGCCAGATAGTGCCCCCCATAACCCCCCTCGCTACCCCCAGACCAGCAGTCCACCCAGCCCCCACCGAAGCCCCCCCTGCCAGCGGAATGGTTCCCCCCCCGACTGTGGCGGCGCTGGACACAGTCCGCCACCGCCACACGAGGGGCGAGGGGTCGGAGAATCGCCGGGGGGGTGGCTTGAATCCCCCCCCCCCCCGCCGGTTGCCGAATTCTCCGGCACCGGAGATTCGGCGGGGGCGGGAATCGCGCCGCGCCGGTTGGCGGCCCCCCCCCCCCCCCCGCGATTCTCCGGCCCGGATGGGCCGAAGTCCCGCTGCTAGAATGCCTGTCCCGCCGGCGTGTATTAAACCACCTCTCTTACCGGCGGGACAAGACGGCGCGGGCGGGCTCCGGGGTCCTGGGGGGGGGGGGGCGCGGGGTGATCTGGCCCCGGGGGGTGCCCCCACGGTGGCCTGGCCCGCGATCGGGGCCCACCGATCCGCGGGCGGGCCTGTCCTTCCGCTTTCGCCACGGTCTCCACCATGGCGGAGGCGGAAGAGACTCCCTCCACAGCGCATGCGCGGGGATGCCGTGAGCGGCCGCTAATGCTCCCGCGCATGCGCCGCCCGGCAATGTCATTTCCGCGCCAGCTGGCGGGGCACCAAAGGCATTTTCCGCCAGCTGGCGGGGCGGAAATCAGTCCAGCTCGGGCCTAGCCCCTCAAGGTTAGGGCTCGGCCCCCCAAGATGCGGAGGATTCCGCACCTTTGGGGCGGCGCAATGCCGGACTGATTAGCGCCGTTTTTGTCGCCGGTCGGCGGACATCGCGCCGATACCGAAGAATTTTGCCTCTACCGAAAACCAAGAGGACACGCGACCGACACCGTCAGGAAGTCGGCCCATCGGAGGTGGAGCATCGGGAGAGGGCCTCAAGTGACGTCTTGAGGCCGTCCCAATGGCATGCGAGTACTTAGCGATTGTGCTGTTTTTGAGGGGCGGAGCGTCCAAAATAGAGCGTCGACCCCGATTTCTGAGTAAAAAAATAATTCTCCGGCCAATCTGCGAACATGGGGCGAAATTCTCCGTCCGCCGATAGGCTCAAAAAATGGCGCAAATCCGACTTGCGTCACTTCAGAAAAATGGGTCGATAGTCTCCGGCCCGAAATGGGATAGCAGCGACGTAACGGGATCCGCGCTTGCGCAGTGGTTCACGCCGTGCAGTGTCATACGCGCTGCACGGCGTGAAGGCTCATAAGGCCGCGCTGCTCCCCCCCACCCGACCGGAACACCCGACCGCAACACCCGACTGGATGGCTGGCCGTCGCTCAGCCCCGAGGTTCGAGTCACGCGATGTGGAGGCGCTCCTGGACGCGGTGGAGCAGAGGAGGGACGCCCTGTATCCCGGGCACGGCCGCAGAGTTGCCCCACGCCACAGCCGGCGTCTGTGGAGGGAAGTGGCAGAGGCCGTCACCGCTGTGGCCCTGACACCACGGACAGGCACCCAGTGCCACAAGAAGGTGAACGACCTCGTCAGAGCAGGCAGGGTGAGCCTCCCCCATATCCCCCCCTCCCCCATATCCCCCCTCCCCCATATCCCCCCCCCATATCCCCCCTCCCCCATATCCCCCCCTCCCCCATATCCCCCCCTCCCCCATATCCCCCCTCCCCCATATACACCCTCCCCCATATCCCCCCTCCCCCATATCCCCCATATCCCCCCTCCCCCATATCCCCCCTCCCCCATATCCCCCCTCCCCCATATCCCCCATAACCCCCATATCCCCCCTCCCCATATCCCCCCTCCCCCATATCCCCCCCTCCCCCATATCCCCCATATCCCCAAGTGAATCCAGCCCTAACCTTAACCTCTGCAATGCACGCGCAACCGATGGCGTGCATTCATATACCTGCCTAACACTGTTGCCTTTTATCCCTGCCCCACCCCACACAGGAGAAGCGCGCACACAACAATAGGGAGCATGTGAGGACTGGAGGAGGGCCCGCTGATGAGAGGCCACTGACCGTACACGAGGAAAGGGCCCTGGAACTGGCTGGCGGACCTGAGGACCGGGAGGTTGCTGATGCAGAGGTCGGGGGCGTACTAGCGAGTGAGCCTCCGACAGCCCGTCCCCATATCCCCCCTCCCCTATATCCCCCTCCCCCGTATCACCTGATCACTGCCTGATGTCTAACCATGCATGCTTCATTGTGTATCGCAGGACCAAACGTCCAGGCACCCATCCCCGCAGATGCAGACCGCCCGCAGGATGCCCCTCGGAGACGGAGAGACCCGGACCCTCCAGCATGCGACGCCCGCAGGATGCCCCTCGCACACCACGGGAGACGGAGAGACCTGGAGCAACAGGGAGACGACACCCCCGTCACGTGCGGGAGCGACCACCCAGCGGCGAGGGGGGCAGCCACAGGCCCCCGTCACATCCGAGCCAGGACACCACTACCCAGGACACCACTACCCAGGACACCACTACCCAGGACACCCCTACCCGGGACACCACTACCCAGGACACCCCTACCCGGGACAGCACTACCCAGGAAGACGAAATACCGGACAGTGACTCAGAGTGGATGGGTGGAGACGAACCCCCACCCCAAAGTGCCATGGACTCAGAGTGGGACGAAGAGCACGACACAACGCCACTGCTGTCACCAACACCCTCCACCATCGCAGAAACACTCACCACGGTTGGGCACTTTAGTGATGAGGCGTCTGGTACACTCACTGGTGCGCACAACACAGCCGTCCCGGTACTGCAGGTGGAGGTAGGAGCAGCAGAGGGACCGGGCGGTCGGAGGGCAGCTCAGCCCAAGCGAACATCTGCCGCCCAGATGGATCCCGGGTTCCTGCAGTTACCACACCCACACATAGATCCGATGCAACCACCGACCCGGAGACGAGCGAAGAGGGTGACGGGCGGCTTGCGGCGGCTGCGTTCGCAGGTGGAGGAGTCCACCCGCGTCCAGGAGCTGGGACTGGTGCCGGTCATGCGTGCCACCCAGGCTGACACCGCACGGGTGGCATTCGCGGTGGAGGCAATGGGTGCGACGGTGTCAGACATGGGGAACGGTTTGCGAGGCCTGGGGCCTTCCGTGCAGGCGGCGTCTGTGGCCCAGGAAATGGCTGCCCTCTCATAGGAGGCCATGAACCAGTGCCAGCGCCAGATGGCAGAGGCGCTCAACGCCATAGCCCAGTCTCTGCAGGCCATGGCCCAGTCTCAGCAGGCCATAGCCCAGTCTCTGCAGGCCATGGCCCAGTCTCAGCAGGCCATGGCCCAGTCTCTGCAGGCCATCGCTGAGGGCATCGGCGCCAGTGGCCATGTGCGAGCCGGCATCGCACTGTCACAGACAGGGTTTGCCAACACCCTGGGCTCCATGGCTGCAAACCTGCAGACCCCTGTCGATACCAGCACGGGCCTCCAGGACTGGCAGCGCCAGATGTTGGGGGGGCGTCGGATGGCCAGTCCGTTCGCATCCCCCACCCATGTAGAGGCCTGGGGGCCATCGGGAAACCCGAGGGAGGAGGAGGTGGTGTGGTCCGTCCCGGCTCCCTCTGTAGGGGAGGTCCCGGTACACCGCGACACCTCGGACTCCCCCCCTTCCGTCCCAGGTGCATCGGGTGGGCAACGGGCAGGACAGGCTGGCAGCTCGCCATCCCAGTCCCCCGGGCCGCAGCCTGGCCCATCTAGGCCAGGACGCCCCAGGAAACGGCCGCCAAAGGGATCCAGTGTCAGAGGGCAGGAATCACAGGAGTCCACCTCCAGTTCTGCTGTACCGTCTGGGGAACCACGGAGACGTAGTCAAAGGGCCCGTAAGGCCAAACAATTAGACACTGAGTAAGTTGGCACGGGTGCAGGGCACAGATGAGTTTTAGGGACTAGGGCACGTGCATGAACTCCTTTGGTTATTAAAGTCAATGTTACACCTACCGAAGCTGCCTTTGTGCTCTGTCCAAAGTGTGCGGGGGTGTCATGTACGTTGAGCGCAAGTGTGTGTGTGAGGGGTGGTCTTACCTCAGCCCCAGGTGAGTCTGCCCCCTTCCCCCTGGGCCGCCATCAACATCCCCGGGCAGAGGACGGGACCGTGCGCTGCAGTGTCACAGCCGCATGCAGGGATGGTCCGTGTGGGTGGTGGTACTGTGGCCATGGGTCAGACATAGTCCAACGATGTAGAGCCAGGAGCTCATCGCAGGGCGGGTTGTCATCATCCTCCATGGCCTGCGATAGACACGCGTCCACCCGCAACTGTGTGAGCCCGGCCCGTTGTGCCGCAGGTGGATCGGCAATGGGGGGGGGGGGGGTGTGCATGCGGGTGGGGTGGGTGGGGTTGGGGAGGGGGGTGAGGGTGCTGGGTGGGTGGATGGGTGGGGGGTGTGGGTGGTTGGCTGTTGCCATGGTGTGCGGTCTGTGGCCATACTACCCGATTCCCACGCCCATCTAGTCAGTGAAGCGGGCGTCTATCAGTTTGTCCCGTGCCCGCTGGGCCAGCCGGTAACGGTGGACAGCCACCCGCCTGTGTCTACCCCGTCTGCCCTGACCATTGCCCCCATACCCCTCATCTGGGGAGGACTGGGCCTCTTCCTGCTGCTCCTCCACTCCGCCCTCCTCTGCCTGCGGCACATCGCCCCTCTGCTGGGCTATGTTATGCAGGACGCAGCACACCACAATGATGCGGCCGACCCTATCTGACCGATACTGGAGGGCGCCCCCAGAGAGGTCCAGGCACCTGAAACGCATCTTCAGCACACCAAAGCACCTCTCGATCACTCCCCTTGTCGTTACATGGCCATCATTGTAGCGGTTCTCCGCCTCATTGCGTGGCCTCCGTATAGGCGTCATCAGCCACGATCGCAATGGGTAGCCCCTGTCGCCCAGCAACCAGCCCCTCAGCCGGGGATGGCGTCCCTCGTACATGCCGGGGATGGATGACCGCGACAACACGAATGAGTCGTGTACACTGCCTGGGTGACGGGCGCAGACGTGCAGGATCATCATGCGGTGGTCGCAGACCACCTGTACGTTCATCGAATAGGTCCCTTTCCTATTAGTGAACACGGCCCTGTTATCTGCAGGTGGCCGCACGGCGACGTGCATCCCATCGATCGCGCCCTGGACCATGGGGAACCCGGCAACGGCAGAGAAGCCCACGGCCCGGGCATCTTGGCTGGCCCGGTCCACGGGGAAGAGGATGTAGCGGTGCGCCGTGGCATATAGGGCATCTGTCACTGCCCGGATGCACTGGTGCACCGATGTCTGCGATATGCCGGACAGGTCCCCACTCGGTGCCTGGAATGACCCCATTGCATAAAAGTTCAGGGCCACCGTAACCTTGACGGACACGGGGAGAGGGTGTCCCCCGCCAGGGCCACGCGGTGACAGGTGTGCCAGCAGGTGGCAGATGTGTGCCACGGTTTCCCGGCTCATCCGGAGTCTCCTCCTGCATTCCCGGTCCGTGAGGTCCTGGTATGACTGCCGGGGCTGGTACACACGGGGCGCCCTCGGGTGCCTCTGTTGCCATGGGGCCGCGACGTCCTCCTCCCCCTCCTCGTCCTGTCGGTCAGGTGTCCCTCCAGCCTGGGCGGCTGCCGCCTGCCCCTCTGCGGCAGCCTGCGCCGCCTCTCTGGCACGCTCCTCCTCCTCCTCCTCCTCATCCAGGGCAACATAGACATGAGCGGCTGCCACCACGGCGGCCAACATCGCTGGATGATCTGAAAACATGACGGCCTGGTGGGGGGGAGGGGAACGACGACATGTCATCATTGCCCATTTCCCCTCCTCCCCCCAGCCAGGTGGCATGGACCGCATGGGTCCAACTGTTGGAGGCTGGCACATGGCCAGGTGGACCAACTCACTTGCCCTCCCATCCCCCTCCTCGGCACGGACCCCCCCCCCCCCAACCTCCACCCCAGCACGGCCCCCCCCCCCAACCCCCAACCTCCACCCCGGCACGGACCCCCCCCCCAACCTCCACCCCAGCACGGACCCCCCCCCCAACCTCCACCCCAGCACGGACCCCCCCCCAACCCCCAACCTCCACCCCGGCACGGCACGGACCCCCCCCAACCTCCACTCCAGCACGGACCCCCCCCCCAACTTCCACCCCGGCACGGACCTCCCCCAACCTCCACCCCAGCACGGACCCCCCCCCAACCCCCAACCTCCACCCCAGCATGGACCCCCCCCAACCCCCAACCTCCACCCCGGCATGGGGTGGACCCCCCCCAACCTCCACCCCAGCACGGACCCCCCCCCAACACCACCCCAGCACGGACCCCCCCCCAACCTCCACCCCGGCACGGACACCCCCCAACCTCCACCCCAGCACGGACCCCCCCCCAACCTCCACCCCGGCACGGCACGGACCCCCCCCAACCTCCACCCCGGCACGGCACGGATCCCCCCCAACCTCCACCCCAGCACGGACCCCCCCCAACCTCCACCCCAGCACGGACCCCCCCCAACCTCCACCCCGGCACGGACACCCCCCCCCCCCCAACCTCCACCCCAGCACGGACCCCCCCCAACCCCCAACCTCCACCCCGGCACGGCACGGACCCCCCCCAAACCTCCACCCCGGCATGGCACGGACCCCCCCCAACCTCCACCCCAGCATGGACCCCCCCAACCTCCACCCCGGCACGGCACGGACCCCCCCCCCCAACCTCCACCCCAGCACGGACCCCCCCCAACCTCCACCCCGGCACGGACCCCCCCAACCTCCACCCCGGCACGGACCCCCTCCCGGCACTCCCCCGGAGCCCAGCCTACTCTAACCACCCCCCCCCCCCGCCGCACACACACACACACAACCCGAGACACACCTCTCCTCACGCAATCAGACTGCGGCCACGCCATTGCCTGCCCAGAGCCAACCCCCCAGGCCGTCACTCACCTCCACGCTGGTCGGCGTGAGCCTGGAGCACCGGGTCACGCCAATGAAAAGGAGGTTTGATTCACGTCGACGTGAACGGTCATCACGTCGACGGGACTTCGGCCCATCCGGAAGGGAGAATATCGGCAGGCCGAAAATCGGCTGCCTTGCGCAGACCCGTGACATTCTCCGCGGCAGCGGCGCCATTAACGCCCCGCCGACTTTTCTCCCTTCGGAGACTTCGGCAATCGGCGGGAGCGGGATTCACGGCGGCCAACGACCATTCTCCGACCCTCTGAGGGGTCGGAGAATGACGCCCATGATTTCGGCATCGGCAATCAGAGAATCCCGTCCGAAGTGTTGATGCCAGGGCAGGATTCATGGAGTTCTATGACAGCAAAACAGGCACTGTACCTGGACTGATTCAACGACCATTAAGGGGCTAGCACCGGCGCCACATGCAACACAATCGATTCCAATGAGAAACAGTGTGTGATTCGCAAAGTCCGGGATTGACACTCAGGAGGCTGACAAACTGCAGCCGCATATACACTCTGCACTCCCCACACACCCCATCCCTGCCAACGTGATGACAGCAAGACGTGCGGCCCCGAGATTCACCAATGCCGAAATGGAAACCTTGCTGGAATCTGTTGAGCAGAGGCGGTGACCCTGTGCCCCCACCATGGGAAGGAGGCTGCCAGCCGCTGACGTTCGCCAAGCCTGGGCACAGGTGGCAGAGGTGGTCAGCGCCATGGGCAACACTATCCGGATCGGCCAGCTGGCAGAATGAAACTGCACTTTGCTTCGGCACTGTAAATTCTATGATTCTATGCACGGTCTCCTCAGGGCGGTCAGGGTGAGTAAGCAGAACTATGCCCCTGGTACCAACCCTTGTCCCATATACCCGTAACCCTACCCACTCCCAACCCAGAGGGCAGGCGAACCCCCACCCTGCACCACATGCCAGTACCCATACAGGCCACCATGGCCGGGTGCCTGGCCGCTTAAGACACCAGCTACCCACCCCCTGGACTGCATGCGTCGGACTGTTTAACACTGTATTTTCTGTGTCCCCGCCTCCCTCCAGTTGAAGACTGCTCACAACTGCCGGGAACGGGAAAAGACTGGAGAGGGACCATCGGACCTGCGGCTGCTCACCACAGCAGAGCAGAGTGGTCCAAGCACCTGAACCGCATCTTCAGGATGTCGAAGCATTGCTCGATCACCACGGTCGCTGCATGTGTGTCATTGTGGTGGGTCTCCACATAGGTCTGTGGCCTCCGGATAGGTGTAATGAGCCATGGCCGCAACTGGTAACCCCTGTCACCCAGGAGCCAACACCCCAGCCGGGGGGGTGCCTCGAAGAGACTGGGAACAGTTAAGGTGCCAGGATGAAGGCGTTGTGCACACTGCCTGGGCACAGACGTGTATGATGTTCAGTTCATGGTCACACACCAGCTGCACTTTCATCGAGTGGAACGCCTTTAGGTTTGTGTAGAGTGGCCTGTCATCTGCAGGTGTTTGTAGGGCAACATGCATCCCATCGATCACCTCCTGGACCTGGATCTGGGGAAATGCAGTGATGGCTGCGGACCCCACTGCCCAGGCATCCTGGTGGGCTTGGTCCACATTGAAATGGATGGATTGTGCTGACTGGGCATGTAGGGCCCCCGTGATGCCGTGGGTGCACCTGTACACCAAATTCTGAGAGAGCCCGGACAGGTCCTCACTCGGCACTTGGAAGGACCCAATGGTGCAGAGGTTCAGAGCACTGTCACCTTGACGGCCATCGAGAGCGGGTGTCCTCCCACATTCTGCCTCAGCGTCAGGTGCACCATCATCTGGCAGATATGTCGCACTGTCCCCCTGATCAGCCAGAGTCTTCAACAGCATGCCCAGTCCGCAGGTTCTCGAATGACACGTACTGCTGGTACACGCAAGGCCGCATGCGGTGCCTCCTTTGCACCTCCTCCTCGGCTGACTCTCCATCCTCACTGGCTGCCTCCTGTTCTCCTGGGGCAGGCTCTGCTGCTGAAGCTTCCTCCTCTGCAAGCAGCTGCACCTCCTACTGTCGCTGTACAACTCCCAGGGCTGGGGCGACTAGCTGGAGTGCCACCATTGCTGGTTATATTCCAATATCCATTGTCTGCTGGGGCAGAAATGCCAGAATGTTAGCATGGTGCATACCCCCATGCCCAACCAGGTCCAGTAGGCTATATAGTGGCTCTGGTCTGCACTACATACCCTGCTCCTGAAAGTCCCCCTACCCCCACCCCGACCCCCGCACCCCTGGCCCCGTCCGTGCCCAGCACTGTGGCCCTGACGCCCATCCAGGCTGGCAGGTGTGCCTTGCCAATGGTAAAAACTGTGGCCTCCGCCTCGCACCCCCCCCCTTTAGAGGCTACTGTGGCCATTGTCCTTGGGAGGGCCGCGTGATGACCCACCGGCAGGTGGCGGTCGGTTTCGGGTGGGGGTGGTATGACATAGGGCCATACAGCCAGTTTCAGTCTTCAGAATTATGGGTCACGGTGGGTGGTCAGTGAGGTGCGCAGCAAGATGGCTGCCTTGCAGGGTGCAGCAATGGAGGTCCATGCAGGGACACTGCCCTGGTCCCATGGGGGAGAGGGGGTCATTCTGGCCCCACAGCCCATCCCGCCTTCACCCAAAACCATCCTCCACACAAACCCCCCCCCTCCCACACCCCGCCAGCCCTGCCAGCCCCCTCTACTAGCCTGGCCAATGTCATGACCAGCATCCGACTGTTGTGCCTCTCCGTGTCCTCCCTCCTCTCTCTCCCTCATGAGCCATGGTGCCTGTTCCCCGATTTTGAAATGAACAAGTGAACCTCGTCGTCTGTAATTCCCCCCAGTGGAGGCAGAGCATCATGGAGGTCCCGAAGCATACCGGGTCAGCGCTGAAATGATATGCAAACAGTGTTTACTGTATGTACAGAGTGAAATGCATTGATGCCGCTGTCGAGCACCGGACAATTCTGATTTGGAGTGAAACAGGCACCCGCCACAGTTTCAGCATCAGAATCGATTCCCTGCCCAATTGCTTTTCCCGGTTATCGGAGTCGGCTAACGGAGATTCCCGCCCAGGATTTTTATTAAATCATAAATTGTGCATGGAAAGATGTGTATGCAAACTCATGGTCCAATACAGTGTACTAAAGGTAGAATGCAGCATACAATTGAGATAATGCTGAACACCATCAATTGAAGGTAATTGCTTCCTGTACTCTACAGCACATAAACCAGGATTCTCATAGATCTGTAATACTAGAAGCTCTGATCATTTATAAAGCACCAGGCACAGAACTGTCTGATATTCTCCCCTTCCAGTGCTTAAAAACTGGGTGCATGGACAGGATTCTCTGACCGCCCGCTGGGTCGGAGAATCCCCGGGAGCAGCGCGAATCCCTCCCCGACGACCCAACGCCGGCTGCCGTATTCTCTGGTGCCGTTTTTAGGGTGGGGGCGGGATTCCCGCCACCCTGGTCGGGGGCCGTTGGCAGCGCCCCCCCCCCCCCCCGTGATTCTCCAGGTCCCGATGGGCCGAGCGGCCGTCCATTTTTGACCAGTCCCGCCGGCGTGAATCACTAAACTCATGCACCGGCGGGACCTGGCAGAGGAGTGTGCGGGGGCGGTCCTCGGGGGGGCGCGGCGGGATCTGACCCCAGGGCGGGCCCGCACGGTGGCCTGGCCCGCGATCGGGGCCCACCCTTCTGCAGGCGGGTTTGTTCTGTGGGGGCACTTCTTTTTTCCGCACCGGGCCCCTGTAGGGCTCCGCCATGGCCGGCGCGGAGAAGAGAATCCCCCGCGCATGCGCCAAAATATGCTGGCCGGTCTGCGCATGCACGGAATCAGGTCGGTCGTTCCGCGCATGCGCGAAATCACGCCGGCCCTTCGGCGCATGCGCAAACTCACGCCGTCCCTTCGGTGCCCGCTGCAGTGGCGCCAACCCCTCCGGCGTCCACCTAGCTCCCAAAAATGCGGAGAATTCCATACTTTCGGGAGCTGTTGACACCGGAGTGGTTGGCGCCGGTTTTCCCGCGGGCGTGGGGACTTAGTCCCCAGAATGGAGAATCCGGCCCATGTTTTTCATTATAGGGAGCAAGAAAGAGGACTAATTAAAATTTGAGATTAAGGCAGGTGGAGGAGTGAGAGCCGTGTTCAGTTGATAGCATTCTTGCCTCTGAGTCAGAAGGTTGTAGCGTGAAGTCACATTCCAGGAACCTGAGCACAAGGCTGATAACCCAGTGCCGGATGTGTCAGCTTTTGGATGTGATATTAAATTGAGGCTCCATGTGCCCTCTCAGGTGGAGTTAAAGGATCCCATGGTGCTGTTTTGGAGAAGAGCAAGGAGAGATCCCTGGGGTAAAACAAAAACAGAAAATCCTGGACAATCTTAGCAGGCCTGACAGCATCTGTGGAGAGAAAAAGGAGCTAATGTTTCGAGTCTGGATGACTCTTTGTCAAAGCTAAGATTCCTGGGTTGCTGACCACTATTTATCCACCATTAAAACATCGCAGACATGTCTTATCTGCTTATTACCACATTGCTGTTTGTGGGAGTTTGCTGTGTGCAAATTGGCTGTCATATTGGTGGAACTGTTGCACAGTGGTTAGCATTGCTGCTTCACAGCTCCAGGGACCCAGGTTCAATTCCAGACTTGGGTGACTATGTGGAGTTTGCACTTTCTCCCGTGTCTGCTTGGTTTTACTCCGGGTGCTCCAGTTGCTTTCCACAGTCCAAAGCTGTGCAGGTTAGGTGAATTGGCCATGCTAAATTGCCCCTTAGTGTCCAAAAGGTTAGGTGGATTAGCCGTGCTAAATTGCCCCTTAGTGCCCAAAGATGTGCAGATTAGGTGGATCGGTCATGATCAATGTACAGAGTTGCGGGATGGGGCAAGAGAGTGGGTCTATATAGAGTGATCCTTCAGATGGGCTGGTGAAGACTCAATGGGCCGAATAGCGACCATTTGCACTGTAGGAATTCTATGATTCTATCAACCCGCATTACAACAGTGACTACATTTCAAAAGTACTTAATTGGCTGTAAAGTGCTTTGGGATATCCTGGGTCCTGACATTCAAATCTTTCTTTCTAAGCTTACATAATGCAATTCGGCTTCAAAGTCATTTCAGTACAAACAGCATATTATATTAGTAGTAATTATGTGATAAAGGATATTTTCTGCTTTGATGCAAGTTTCTCCAATTCATTCTATTAGTAGAACATGCCTGTTCCATTACAAACTTGTAAATTCTGAGCCTGAAACAAGGGATTTCCTACAGTCAGGTAGGAAAGTTCATAAACTATTAAAAGAAAATGGCTAAAATAGAGGAAAGTTTGAAACTTTGTAGGCACAAAGATGACTTTATGTTCCAAATTTATCCCACTGGAAATTGGATCATTAGGCACAAAGCAATTTCTCTGATGACCTTTAACAACTATCAGAAAAGCACACGTTTATCCTTTGTGTTTCAAGTTGACGTGAGTCCAGCTCTCCAGACTAAAAGGTCTTTATTATCAGGTGACATGAGCACAAATCTGTTCCATTTCTAATATCAATAAGATGAGTGTAGTTACAGATACCACTAAAAAGCATTGACCACACTCCAAAAAAGGTTTTGTAACGTTCTCACATTAACTGCATAGTGGAATTTGTGAGCAAAATATTGGAAGGGGAAGAAAACAAAGAAATTCGCAATTGGGCATTAAGTCAAATGCAGACAATGGAAATTGCGACAAAGACCACCTTAGTGGTGGAAGAGCAGCAAGACATTGCCACCATTTCCCAAAGTTTGCCTCCATATTGATGCCTCTACCAATGTCATTGCTGGGGATGGAATTATGCACCCATGTAACTCTATTTACAATGTGAAACCCTGCAGTACATTACAATACATAATATATGTCCCGAATATTTTATTGTTATCTGCAAAATCGAAAGAAAACCAGTATATCTGTGTTTTACTTATTGTGTTAATTAGCGTTCGCCAGCCTTACATTGTTAAACTGTCACAAAATATGTACAATTTCAACATAGATAAACTACATAATTCCCACAAAATCAAAGAAATGATCTCCCCAGTTAGCTGGAGGACTGAATAATATGTAATGCAGATTGGGTTTATGATAGTTTTGAAATACAGCCTTGGCTGTCTAATAAAAAGTGATCCTGTCCCTTTGAGAACATAATCAATAATATATCCTTCCACTTGGCTTATCAATAGGAGAATCTCCTTTCCACTAATGGCTGCCCTTTTTAGTTTCAGTAAAAAAGTATTCTAACATATCACATAAATCAGATAAGCTGGCTAAAACTCCTCGGCATCAGCAATAATCCTCTCAGCACAATGAAATGTAGCTGCCGCACTGAACTTGCTTGATTTGAGAAATAACTCCATTACAATAATCTAGGCTGTAGTTTGCAATGATTATTTTATCATGTCACACACGCCTGGGATTAGATTGTGGTTTCATTTATAAGGAAGATTTGTAAAGTAATGTTGGTATCAAATTGAAATTGGACAGTGAATCTTAAATTTAACCCATATGTTGACCAGCTCATTTTGCGTATGGAGCATTGAGCATTTTTACTCAATCTCCCACTCCTTTTCCCCTCCTCTCTTGAAAGTGACCATTCATGCTAGCTATATGGGTGGCACAATGGCACAGCGGTTAGCACTGCTGCCTCACAGTGCCAGGGACCCAAGTTCAATTCCAATTTTGGGTCACTGTCTGTATGGAGTTGCACATTCTCCCTGTGTCTGCGTGGGTTTCCTCCGGGTGCTCCGGTTTCCTCCCACAGTCCAAAGATCTGCAGGTTAGGTGGATTGGCCGTGATAAATTGCCCATTAGTGTCCAAAGATGTGTAGGTTAGGTGGGGTTATGGGTTACGGGGATAGAGTGGGGGAGTGGGCCTGGGTTGAGTTCTCATTCAGAGGGTCGATGCTGACTCAATGGGCCGAATGGCCTCCTTCTGCAGTGTAGGAATTCTATACAGTTCCATGAGTGGCAGAAGATGATGGCCATATACATCTGGGAGGAAGAATCTGCCATCAGTCACTTGTTCAGATGATGGAATGCATGCTTTGGCCATTGTCCACCCCTCCACAGCTCGTGTTCAGGGAACCTGGACGCTGCTCCATCTTGTAACTCCCGAATACTCCGGACATGGGCCACCCTGGAATCTGGGAAGAGGAGGTTCATGAGTCAGCATGTGTGGTTGTCATGGCTTTCTTGACTTGAATTTCATGGGATTTAATGACGGAAAAGGGAAGGTGCAATCTGTGTGTGGCATGGGAGACGTGAGGTTTGATTGGCACTTTCTTATGGCCGAAGGTTTGCATTGCAAGTGACGGGGTGACAAGTTAGTTTCCCAGCTTGTAAATGCAGTAAGGACTCATGAGATTTAAGGACCATTTGTTGTCTGCTTTGCAATGCTTCTGTATCTGGGTGTGATCAGTGCTGAGTTTTCATTTTATAGGGGAATGTTTCAAGATGGGTGTTGCAGGTGTGAGAGGCTCTGGGTTGGATTGAACCATTAGAGGTGAACTGTGCTGCTTGTGGTGACTTGCAGAACTGTATGAGCTGCTACTTGATGTTTCTTTAAAAATCAGTGGTGAGCTGCAAAATACTGTGCAACAGTAGAGTGGCAACATTGGTTTATGACTGAATACATCAATATATATTTACTTAACTAAGGGTATTTGGTCAATGGCCCAGGTCACACAGGAAAACTATTTTAAGCCAACATCAAACTGCATTATACTTACTGTGAAAGAGTCAAAGATGGTCCAATAGCAGAGAAAGGCTGTCTCCAGGAAGACACTTGATTTTGATGCTGTTTGCTGCTCTTTTTTTGGCCAGAGTATGAAAAGGACCCAATTCCACCCCTCACCACTTCCATCCCCAAACGCAAGGTTGGCCCACCTCCACCCTCCCTTCCTCTTCCCTCGCACCCTCTCGCCAGCCCTCAGCCTATCCCTCAATAACCCATTTCCTGCCCAACAGCCCCCCCTCCTCTCTCCCCAGGACATCCCCTACTTTCCCTCCTCCGGGACACCTGCAATTACCTTCACACCAGCTCCTTGACACTTCATCTCAGGCATGGGGCTGCAATGCCTTTTTTCCTGCCACTGCAGTGCTGTGCCGAGATGGGATGGAGAGGTGCGACTTTCTTCCAGGTGTGAATGAAGCCATCAGCTGCAGTCAATCAATGCACAATTGAATGTAAAATGGCAGCAGGCCTGTTGGGGTTGGCGGGGATATGTTCCCTATCAACTCTCCGGGTGGCGGGGGTCAAGACCCTGCCATCTGAAAAATGCAGGCCATGGAACTCACCCCTTATTTGGAAACACAAAATCCCCAGGCAGAATCGGTCATGAATCAGGTACAGGTTATGGAAGCCATTAAAATATCTGACTTACATTTCTCAAGCTTGAGAGGAACGTCTGGCCCATTATGTTTCTTTTTTTAAAATACAAACAAGAAAAGCTATTTGATTTGGTTTATCCAAATATCTTGACAAAAAAGCCCCTTATTGACAGATCTAATTTTAACATTGGGAACACAGAAAATCTGGACATATTGTTATGCCATCAATTTACCTTCAAAGATTTCATTACCAATCTGGGGCGAAATTCGCTGGAAACGGCGCGATGTCCGCTGACTGGCGCCCAAAATGGCGCAAATCAGTCGGGCATCGCGCCGCCCCAAAGGTGTGGAATGCTCCGCATCTTTGGGGGCCGAGCCCCAACCTTAAGGAGCTAGGTCGGCGCTGGACGAATTTCCGCCCCGCCAGCTGGCGGAAAAGGCCTTTGGTGCCCCGCCAGCTGGCGCGGAAATGACATCTCCGGGTGGCGCATGCGCGGGAGCGTTAGCGGCCGCTGACGGCAGTCCCGCGCATGCGCAGTGGAAGGAGTCTCTTCCGCCTCCGCCATGGTGGAGACCGTGGCAAAGGCGGAAGGAAAAGAGTGCCCCCACAGCACAGGCCCGCCCGCGGATCGGTGGGCCCCAATCGCGGGCCAGGCCACCGTGGGGGCACCCCCCGGGGTCAAATCGCCCCGCGCCCCCCCCAGGACCCTGGAGCCCGCCCGCGTCGCCTTGTCCCGCTGGTAAGGTAGGTGGTTTAATCTACGCTGGCGGGACAGGCATTTTAGCGGCGGGACTTCGGCCCATCCGAGCCGGAGAATCACGCGGGGGGGAGCCCACCAACCGGAGCGGCGCGATTTCCGCCCCCGCCGAATATCCGGTGCAGGAGACTTCGGCAACCAGCGGGGGCGGGATTCACGCCAGCCCCCGGCGATTCTCCGACCCAGCGGGGGGTCGGAGAATCTCGCCCCTGATGTGCTAGATGTCAGCAAAAATAGTGTCCAAAATGCATCATATTCTGCTCAGAGAGAGATAATCACTGTATATTATTGTAAAGATGCACTTTCACCGACTTCATTAGTGAATAGAAAAGGTATTTATTAATAAGAGTTGTATGGCAGACGCATTGCTGTAGTCAGCTCCCAAAATTCCTCTGTATAGGAGCCTCTCTCACTGAGGGTCTGAAGCCCAATTGGTCACCCAAGCCAGGTGACCCTTACTCTGTTGTGTTGCCCTTAAAGGGACAATCACCATAATATGTACTGATTCTACTTCTAAATTAGTTAATTGCTATAAAATGAACAATTGTTAAACAAAGAAAGTGAGATTAGATTAAATTGCAGTTCCTGAACCTCACAGAAAATAATCATTGCCAATACTATCTGTTAGATAGTGCATGATTGGCACCTCCATAATGCTCAAATGTTTCAAAAACTTAAGCTACCATTTAGAAAATAACCACAAAGGTTTGTTTTTTCTATGGTTTCATGAAAGTAAACTACGACGATAGTTTCTTCATGTGTGGTGTACAATATATAATTTGTTCTATGTTGGTCAGCACCAAGACCTACAAATGTTAAACAAAAGCTTAGACATCATTCAAAAATGACAGCAGCGCTGAAGTGTGGAATTAAAAATGTCAAAATCAATGCCACTGTTCTTTTGTAACCATCTTCAGACACAAAAAAAGGCTTTTAAGTTAGCTGGGATAGCTGTTTCAGCAAATTTAACAATTCACATGCACAGCTAATGATTCAGCAGGTTTCCTAGAATTAGGATACAAGTTTGTAGGAGTGATATGAATACCTGAAGGGTAAGCGCTGGACTCCCTCGGAATTTTTTAAAATGAGTTTCAAATCCTGGTGATGTAAGTGATGCAGAATCAGATCATCCTATGCTGGTGTAAATACACCATCTTAACACTATCTATTGCTTGCAATTGATGCTAAAGGAGATGACAGTCTTTCCTTTGTACATTCCAGTTCTGAATATAAACACAGATGGAAAAAGTGAGTTTAGTAATAATAATGATGTCAGTTTTAAACCAAACATTCTGACAAATATATGAACTTCTCAGTAAATCTGCTAATATTATACATATCATTGCCAATATATTCAATGGAACAATTATTAGTTAAAACACCTTAAAAGTGAAGGGTTTCACTTTGTTACTGTAAAAAATAGAATAAGCATAGAGTTTTTTTATATGCCAGCAGATTTTCAATGCCACTGCACACATTGAGGTTTTAGGGCAATACTGGTATTATCAACAGCACATGATAGGAAATATATTAGATAATAAAGGTGAAATAATAAAACGGTACACAGAAAACAAAAGGCTCTTGTAGAATTGTTCATCATGAGTCCAAGGCACATTTTAATCTATATTTCTCTTTTTGTGTTGTGTGTGTCTCTCTTGAAAGAAAGGATATGCATTCCATGACTTGAGCATTCTCCAAAAAACTTCACATACAGTGAAAACTTTTTGAAGTGTAGCCAATTTGCAGAGAACAATATTCCACAAACAGCAAGGAGCCAAATAACCAGATAATATGGGGTGAATCCTCCGTCTCCCCAGTCGCGTGTTTCTCAGCGACACGCTGTCACTGGCAGTGGGATTGTCCATCCCACCACTGGCCAATGGGATTTCCCATTGTAGCCACCCCCCACCCTGCTGGGAAATCTGTGGGCTGGGGTGCGCTGCCAGCGGAACAGAGAATCCCACCAGTAGAGAATTCACCCCAAGGTGTTTAATGATATTGTTTGAAGATTGGCAGGGCACTGGGGATCTCCTCTGTACTTCTTCATATAGTGCCATGGGAACTTTGCCATCCATTTGAAAGAGGGTCATGATTTATTACTTCATCTCGAAGCACTCATTGTGCAAGAGAGCAGCACTGCACTGAATCGCGAGTCTAGATTAGTTATTAAATCCCTGGACAGGGCCTTGAATTCTCAAGCTTCTTAACTGAGGTGAGAATACATCCACTGAGCCAAAGCTGACACCTAAATGGATGAAGCGACAAAATATAAATATCCTACACTGCTCTACCTTTGAGGATAGGATTCAAACCCTTGCTTCCACAGCAGAATGCTCTTCTTTTGATTTTTCTTGCTCTCTTTTTTCTGTAGTTTGATGTATCTCTTTTTTCCTGCTCCAATGTGTATTGTGTTATTTTCTCATGTATTTTCTTCCAGCAGAGGGCAGTAGAGCGGAGCTACTGATTGGCTGTTGCGGGGAAAATTTGCATCAGTGCATTGCGGTCACTGCATCCAGAAAGTGTACCCGAGCACAATACACTAGGTGTTCAAGTGAAGGCAAGCATCCAGCAGAGGGCAGTAGAGCGGTGTTGCTGATTGGCTGTTGCGGGGGAAATTTGCATCAGTGCATTGCGGTCACTGCATCCAGAAAGTGTACCTGAGCAAGACACCCTAGGTGTTCAAGTGAGGGCAAACATCCAGCAGATGGCAGTAGAGCAGAGATGCTGATTGGCTGTTGCGGGGAAAATTTGCATCAGTGCATTGTGGTCACCGTATCTTGAAGGTGGTTTGTAGAGGAGCTGTTTCAAGTGACAGTTAAACCCCAAACACTTCTTCAGTGTTTCCCTCCCTACCTCCTCCTCTAACCAACAAAAAAGGACAATCACTGTAAGGATCCCAGCCGAGTAAAGATCAAGAGGGAGACTCGAGGGCAGGTAGAAGTAGAAAGAAGTTGAACCATGACGTCACAGCCTGCAGGTAAATGATTGGCTGGTGACTGGTAAGTAGTTTTTCTTTTCCCTGAGGTGTTATAGTGCGGGGCGCAGTGGTTGCTGAGTGAGTGCTTGCTGAGAAGGGGAGTAATTTTTTTTTTAAATTACTGTTGGGAGTTTCCAGCTGAATCCGGTCGGAGTGAGGACAGAGTGACTGCTGGGTAAGTAGTAAAGATTTAAATTGTTTGCGCAGGCCCATAACAGCTGATTGCTGTTCTCGTGTGGGGTGCAGTGGTTGCTGGTTACGTATTTTATTTTTATCTGTATTTAAGTTGGGCAGTTTCTAAACCCTAGACAATACACTTGTAATGTTCCCCACCCTTCCACCTCCTTGAACCTAAGGGGTAGAGTGAATAACAGGTAAGCTCTTTCTTTCTTTTTCTTTTTTTATCTAGAGGGGATGGCAGGGAAGGCAGTGCAATGATTTCACCTGTGGGAAGTGCACTCATCTCCAGCTCCTCAGAAACCGTGTTAGGGAGCTGGAGCTGGATGAATTTCGGATCATTCAGGAGGCAGAGGTAGTCATAGATAGTAGCTTCAGGGATGTAGTTACTCCGAAGAATCAAGCTAGATGGGTGACGGTGAGAGAGGCTGGGAGGAAGCAGTCAGTGCAGGGATCCTCTGTGGTCGTTCCCCTCAGTAACAAGTATACCGCTTTGGATACTGTTGGGGGGGACGACCTACCAGGGGTAAGCCACGGTGAACGGATCTCCAGCACTGAGTCCATCCCTGTGGCTCAGAAGGGACGGAGGGAGAGCAAAAGAGCAATAATTATTGGGGACTCGATAGTTAGAGGGACAGATAGACGGTTCTGTGGCAGTGAAAGTGACTCACGGATGATATGTTGCCTCCCGTATGCCAGGGTCCGTGACTTCTCGGATCGTGTTTTCAGAATCCTTAAGGGGGAGGGGGAGCAGTCACAAGTCATGGTACACATCGGTACCAACGACATAGATAAGAGAAGGGACGGGGATTTAAAACAGGAATTTAGGGAGCTAGGGTGGAAGCTGAGAGCCAGGACAACCCATGTTGTCATCTCTGGTATATTGCCGGTGCCACGTGCTAGTGAGGTGAGGAACAGGGAGAGAGTGCAGATAAACACGTGGCTGCAGGGATGGTGTAGGAGGGAGGGTTTCAGGTACATGTATAATTGGAGCACATTCTGGGGAAGGTGGGACCTGTACAGACAGGATGGTTTGCACCTGAAACAGAGAAGCACCAATATCCTGGGAGGGAAATTTGCTACGGTTCTTCGGGGGGGTTTAAACAAATTTGTCAGGGGGCTGGGAAAACGAGCTGTAGTCCAGAAGCCAGTGTTGAGGGTAGTGAGGTACTGAGGAGGGTATCAAGGTCGCAGGAGTGTACCGGCAGACAGAAAGGTGGGTTGAAGTGTGTCTACTTCAATGCAAGGAGCATCCGGAATAAGGTAGGTGAACTTGGAGCGTGGATTGGTACTTGGGACTACGATGTTGTGGCCATTACGAAGACATGGGTAGAACAGGGACAGGAATGATTGTTGGAAGTTCCGGGGTATAGATGTTTCAGTAAGAGTAGGGAAGGTGGTAAAAGAGGTGGAGTAGTAGCATTGTTAATCAAGGATAGTTTAACGGCTGAAGAAAGGCAGTTTGAAGGGGATCTGCCAACTGAGGTAATATGGGCCGAAGTTAGAAATAGGAAAGGAGCGGTCACATTGTTAGGAGTTTTCTATCGGCCCCCAAATAGTAATAGAGATGTGGAGGAAGAAATTGCAAAACAGATTATGGATAGGTGTGGAGGTCTCAGAGTAGTTGTCATGGGTGACTTTAACTTTCCAATTATTGATTGGAACCTCTATTGGCCGAACTGTTCGGATGGAGCAGTTTTTGTACAGAGTGTGCAGGAGGGTTTCCTGACACAATATGTGGATAGGCCGGCAAGAGGGGGGGCCACATTGGATTTGGTACTTGGTAATGAACCGGGCCAAGTGTTTTTTGTGGGAGAGCACTTTGGAGATAGTGACCACAATTTGGTGTCTTTCACTATTGCAATGGAGAGGGATAGGGCCATACGGCAGTGCAAGGTTTATAATTGGGGGAGGGGTAATTATGATGCGATTAGGCAAAAATTAGGGAGCATAAGATGGGAACAGAAACTGTCGGGGAAAGGCACAAATGAAAAGTGGAGCTTGTTCAAGGAACAAATACTGCGAGCCCTTGATAGGCATGTCCCTGTCAGGCAGGGAGGAAATGGCTGTGTGAGGGAATCATGGTTCACAAAAGAGGTTGAATGTCTTGTCAAGAGGAAAAAGGAAGCGTATGTAAGGATGAGAAAACAAGGGCTATGTTTTTGAGGATGAGAGTGTGATTCAGGCAGGTAGGCTAGAGTAGGTAGATGTTCTGAGGAAGGATGTATTAGCAATTTTGAAAAACCTGAGGGTCGACAAGTCCCCTGGGCCAGATGGGATACATCCAAGGATTCTTTGGGAGGCAAGGGATGAGATTGCAGAGCCTTTGGCTTTGATCTTTGGGCCCTCGCTGTCCACGGGGATAGTGCCAAAGGACTGGAGAGTGGTGAATGTTATTCCTCTGTTCAAGAAAGGGAATAGGAATGACCCTGGTAATTATAGGCCAGTTAGTCTTACTTCAGGTGGTCGGTAAGATAATGGAAAAGGTCCTGAAGGAAAAGATTTATGTCCATTTGGAAAGATGCAGCTTAATCCGGGATAGTCAACATGGATTTGTGAAGGGTAGGTCTTGCCTCACAAATTTGATTGAATTCTTTGAGGAGGTAACTAAGTGTGTAGATGAAGGTAGAGCAGTTGATGTCGTAAGGCGTTTGATAATGTTCCCCATGGTCGGCTCATGAAGAAAGTAAGGAGGTGTGAGATAGAGGGAAATTTGGCCAATTGGATAAGTAACTGGCTATCACATAGAAGACAGAGGGTGGTGGTGGATGGAAAATTTTCAGACTGGAGACCAGTTACCAGCGGTGTACTACAGGGATCAGTGCTGGGTCCTCTGCTATTTGTGACTTTTATCAATGACTTAGAGGAGGGGGCTGAAGGGTGGGTCAGTAAATTTGCTGATGACACCAAGATCGGTGGAGTAGTGGATGAGGTGGAGGGCTGTTGTAGGCTGCAAAGAGACATTGATAGGATGCAGAGCTGGGCCGCAAAATGGCAGATGGAGTTTAACCCTGATAAGTGCGAGGTGATTCATTTTGGTAGAAAAAATTTGAATGCGGATTACAGGGTCAACGGCACGGTTCTGAGGAATGTGGAGGAACAGGGAGATCTTGGGGTTCATGTCCACAGATCTCTGAAGGTTGCCACTCAAGTGGATAGAGCCGTGAAGAAAGCCTATAGTGTGTTAGCATTTATTAACAGGGGGCTTGAGTTTAAGAGCCGCGGGGTTATGCTGCAACTATACATGACCCTGGTGAGACCTCATTTGGAGTATTGTGTGTAGTTCTGGTCACCTCATTATAGGAAGGATGTGCAAGCATTGGAAAGGGTGCAAAGGAGATTTACCAGGATTCTGCCTGGTTTGCAGGATGGGTCTTATGAGGAAAGGTTGAGGGAGCTAGGGCTTTTCTCTTTGGAGCGGAGGAGGATGAGAGGCGACTTAATAGAGGTTCATAAGATAATGAGGGAGATAGATGGAGTGGACGTTCAGAGACTATTTAATCGGGTGGATGTAGCTGTTACAAGGGGGCATAACTATAAGATTCAGGGTGGGAGATATAGGAGGGATGTCCGAGGTAGGTTCTTTACTCAGAGAGTGATTAGAGTGTGGAATGAACTGCCTGCTGTGATAGTGGAGTCGGACACTTTAGGAACTTTCAAGCGGTTATTGGATAGGCACAAGGAGCACACCAGAATGACAGGGAGTGGGATAGCTTGATCTTGGTTTCGGACAATGCTCGGCACAACATCGAGGGCCGAAGGGCCTGTTCTGTGCTGTACGTTCTATGTTCCTTAGTGTTTAATCTAAGTCTTTGTTGTGTTCCACTCATATTATCTCTTTGGTACTTTTTCCCCAATGTGTATCCACTTCTATATGTGTCAGCTTGGAATAGTGGAAGTACCCTGGAGGTCTGGAAAATAGTGCCCTCCTTTATTAGGTATGCATGCATTTTGTGTTGTGTTGGTTTTTCCAGGGCCACCCTGGAGCAGCAGAAACTGGCCAATTGCTGAGAAAGAAATGAGGCCGATAAGGATATTCCCCAATCTCTGATCTCATTTTCCCTCTGTCCCTGTACAGGGACATCTACTGAAACACGACACAATGGCTTGCCTTTACATCGAAGTTGACTGGAAGGGTCAGGTCATAGATACAGTCTTTTTGGAATTTCTCCTCCCCCCTGAGTGTTCAGAGGTAACCAGGACTTTCCAATCTCCATCAGCAACTGAAAGGCATTGATATCACAAGGGCTTTCATTTCCTTCACCTTCTACTTGGACTAAAAACTACCCGGAGAGGCCCAGCCCAAGTTAATTATCCAAGTCTAGAAATACCAATCTTTATGATTGGGACGGAAGGAGCATAATTGGATGCACCAGGATGGAGTAAGCAGGAAAATCATCCTCTTGCAATTCACTTGTGGGCAGCGCAGTGGCACAGTGGTTCGCACTGCTGCCTCACGGCACTGAGGATCCGGGTTCGATCCCGATCCCAGGTCACTGTCCATGTGGAGTTTGCACATTCTCCCTGTGTCTGCATGGGTCTCACCCCAAGAACACAAAGATGTGCAGGGTAGGTGGGTTGGCCACGCTAAATTACCCCTTAATTGGAAAACAAATGGGGCACTCTAAATTTTTTTAAAAATACATTTCACTTCTAACTTTTCCGTCATTGGAGGAGTGGGGGGGTGGGGGATGGGGGATGGGGGTGGGGGTGGAGACGGTGTTCAACATGGAGGAGTACTGATTCATCAGCTGAGGGTGGATGGGAAGGGGTAATCAGCAGGAGGTTTCCTTGCCCATGTTTAACCTGAAGCCTGACTGGAAACCACTATGCTGCCACCTCTGTCACTCTAACAGCTGAGTAACTCCAAACTCACGAGATCTACCCCCCTTTTTCTGAGCTGTTTCCTTACCTGACACATCCCTTCAACCTCTCATCCGTCTTCCCCACACCCACCTCCACCATATCTTTTTTCCTTTTAACCTACCCTTGGATATTAACTTTATGGAGATATTTTCAGCTCCCCCCCCTGCTCTGGCTGCTAAGTTTCAAAAAATTGACTTTTATTTTTTAAAGCGGTTGAAATGAAAGTGAAATGAAAATCGCTTATTGTCACAAGTAGGCTTCAATGAAGTTACTGTGAAAAGCCCCTAGTCGCCACATTCCGGCGCCTTTTCGGGGAGGCTGGTACGGGTTACAGGGCATATCAAGTAATTACTAACATGTAAGTCAATAAAAATGATGCGCACACTTTAAATAGCTACTTTACCCAGCTCAGTGCCAAAATTAGAGAAGGGTGTGAATGGAATGGGAGCACCTGAGGTTAAGCAAAGGAACAACCAACAGGCTGGAAAAAGAAGAATCGAGATCCAAAAAGTTGAAGAAAGCAGCAGGAAGCAAAATGCAAGTCAGGAAATGAGGAGGCAGGCTACAGAAAGTGGAGACCAGAGCCAAACTGGAAATGAAAACAGTGGCAGGGTGACTCGGATGTCGGCAACAGCCTGGAGGACAAGGCCAGCAGAAAAAAGAAGAGAAGAAAATATTCTGGAAACACTCAGCAGCTGAGGCATCTTCCATGGAGAAAAAAGGCAAATTACATTTTTTAGGTTTGAACCCCTCTTCCAAACAATCTGCTGCCAAAACGTTAACTGGTGTCTTCTCGCTGTACATATTGTCTGATCTGCTGAGCGCCCCCAGGGTTATTGGTTTAGTTTCAAATTTCCATCTGCAGTTGTTTTTTGGCTTTTGGAGACATTTTAACTTTACTTTGAAAGCTCCTGTACTGAAATGAAACAATCCATCAGTTAACCCAGGTGTTAACAAGGGCCACAGATGTGAAAGATCATGACAGACAACTTTTGCTATCTTACTAGTTGCTTTCCTGTGTCATTGCCATGAGGGGTGGGGCTGAGGGTTAGGGACCGAGGAGGCACTGATTATTGCCAGGCCAATTTGGCAGGCAGGCTCCTGATGCTGTGGGCCTAATCAGGGGATGGAGAATTCTGAAGCCTCAGCACCGCCACCGGGAGAGGTAAGCGCGCTGAACCAGGTCAGTGACCTTGAGGCACCTTCAGGTAAGTACTAAGGACAGAAAGGGAAACCTCTTTGGGGGATGGGGGCTGCCTCGGACCCCCTCCTCTGTGCCATGGAGTGCCTGACTCTGATGGCCCCTCCCCCGCCTGCTGCCACAGGGAGTACACCTCTGTGACACTGGTCATGGAGTGATGGGGCTGCTTCGCCGGCTCTTAAATATGCAAATGTCCATCTGCTCAAGGCAGAATTCTCCCAATCTGCCCGTGGCAGGTTTGGAGGCGAACAGCTTGTGGTGAACGTATTATAGTAACCATTCACCATGTACTACATTGTATCACGCTGTTGCCCATGTGGGCTCCACCTATGGACCATTGTACTGTACTATACGGAATGTATCATGTTGGTGCCCTTGTGGGCTCCACCCCTGGCTCGGCCCCCTTGAGGGGAGGTATAAAGAACAGCTGCCCTGTAGGCGGCTCTCACTTGCAGAGCAGTTGCAGGCAGGCACTGTTCTAGTCGATTAAAGCCACTGTTCACTTCAACTCTCTGTCTCGCGTGAATTGATGGTCGCATCAATTTAATCGACTACACCACAATGGAAGCAGCCCTCAAACCTGACCGACTGGAACTCGACCCATAGGCCGCGGAAACCAAAGGGATTTTTTCACACTGGCTCCGATGTTTCAAGGCCTACCTCGCCGCCTCCTCCTCGCCCACCGTCACCGACGAACAGAAGAAGCTGAGCCTCCTCCACACCTGGGTGAGCCATCGAATCTCTGTACAACTCGAGGAAGTGACCACATACGCAGACGCCCTCGCGATGCTGAAGCGCCTGTACGTGAGGCCGGTGAACGAAGTGTACGCGTGGCACCACCTCACCACTCGCCGCCAACGCCCCAGGGAATCGCTGGAGGAGTACCTGCGCGACCTCAAAAGTCTTCGCGCGAAGCTGCAATTACCAGGCCATCACGGCCTCCCAACACATGGACCTCGTCGTCCGGGACACCTACATGGCTGGAGTTTGGTCCAACTACGTCAGACAGCGCCTGCTCGAGAAAGGCGCCCTCGACCTAGAAGAGACGGTAAAACTAGCCACCTCCCTAGAAGTAGCGTTCAAAGCCTCAACGCTTTCCCGTTCGATCACGCGACCAGAGAGTACCCCTGGCCTGTGCCGCGCGGCTGCCCGCCCAATCCGGGGGACTACCCTGCTATTTCTGCGGCCAGCATCAGCACCCCAGGCAGCGCTGCCCGGATCGGAACGTGAACTGCAGCGACTGCGACAAGAAAGGACACTTTGCCAAAGTTTGCCTGGCCAGGTCCAAATCCTCCAAATCGCAGGCCTGACTCTCGGACTCACAGGCCCGCAGACCCTGCAGTGTGGCTGCATGACTGCCAGCTCTGCCCGCTCCGGACATGTCATCAGCCTCGTGTGGTCCGTGGGGGCAGCCATCTTCAACTCCGCACAACACGTGCGACTCATGGGGGCCGCCATCTTGGACGCCATCTTCCTCGCCGCCCGACACGTGCGACCGACGGGGGCAGCCACCTTGAGATCACCTCCGACCATGCCGGCTACCTGCAACTCGGCGCGGTCACCCTCGACCAATCACGGCCAAAACACCACCAGAACTCCATGATGACTGTCCGGGTCAATGGACACTAAACGCCTTGCCTATTTGACTCCGGGAGCATGGAGAGCTTCATTCACCCAGACACGGTAAGGCGCTGTTCGCTCCAAATCTCCCCCGCACTTCAAACAATCTCCCTCGCTTCCGGATCGCACTTAGTGCAGATCGGGGGTACACTGTTGCGTACCTCGCGATACAAGGCGTCGAATTCACAAACTTTAAGCTATACGTACTCCCCGATCTCTGCGCTCCTCTCCTGTTGGGACTGGACTTCCAATGCAACCTCAGGAGCCTGACTCTGAAGTTCGGCGGGCCCCTACCGCCCCTCACCATATGTATCCTTGCGACCCAGAAGATCGACCCTCCCCCACTCTTCGCAAATCTCACCAGAAGCAGGCTCCAATCTCCAGGACAGGACTTTTATCAGGTCCGAGGTCCAGCGACTCTTGTGGGAAGACATCATAGAGGCCAGTAATAGCCCCTGGAGAGCTCAGGTGGTGGTCGTCAGGACCGGGGAAAAGAACCAGATCGTTGTAGATTACAGCCAAACCATAAACCGGTACACGCACCTCGATGCGTACCCCCTCCCCCGGATAGCGGACATGGTTAATCAGACCGCACACTACCGAGTCTTCTCCACGGTGGATCTGAAGTCCGCATACCACCAGCTCCCAATCCGCCCGGGGACCGCCACTGCACGGCCTTTGAGGCAGTCGGCCGCCTCTTCCACTTCCTCCGGGTCCCCTTCGGCGTCACAAACGGGGTCTCGGCCTTCCAAAGAATGATGGACCGAATGGTGGACCAGTAAGGGCTGCGGGCCACATTTCCGTACCTTGACAACGTCACCATCTGCGGCCACGACCAGCAGGACCACGATGCCAACCTCCAGAGATTTCTCCAAACCGCCTGAACCGTTAACCTCACCTACAACAAGAAGAAATGCGTTTTCCGCACAACCAGACTAGCCATCCTCAGCTACGTCGTGGAAAACGGAGGTCTAGGGCCCGACACCGACGGTATGCGCCCCCTCCTGCATCTCCCTCTTCCCCACTGCCCCAAGGCCCTGAAAAGGTGCCTCGGGTTCTTTTCCTATTATGCCCAGTGGGTCCCCAACTATGCGGACAAAGCCCGCCCACTGATCAAAGCTACCATCTTCCCCCTGACGACTGAGGCCCGCCAGGCCTTCAGCCACATCAAGGCAGATATTGCCATAGCCGCGATGCGCGCGGTGGACGCATCCGTCCCCTTCCAGGTGGAGAGCGACGCATCAAAGGTCGCCCTCGCCGCCACCCTCAATCAGGCAGGAAGGCCAGTAGCATTTTTCTCCCGTACCCTCAACACCTCTGAAATTCGACACTCCTCAGTCGAAAAAGAAGCCCAGGCCATCGTGGAAGCTATACGGCACTGGAGACACTACCTCGCTGGTAGGAGGTTTACCCTCATCACCGACCAACGGTCGGTAGCCTTCATGTTCGACAATACACAGCGGGGCAAGATCAAGAACTATAGGATCTTGAGGTGGAGGATCGAACTCTCCACCTATAATTACGATATAGTATATCATCCTGGGAAGCTCAACGAGCCCCCAGATGCCCTGTCCCACGGCACGTGCGCCAGCACGCAGGATGACCGACTCCGGGCCATCCACGATGACCTCTGCCATCCGGGGGTCACCCGGCTTCTCCACTGAGGAGGTCAGTGCCATGACCAGGGACTGCCAAATCTGCGCGGAATGTAAGCCGCACTTCTATCGACCGGAGAAGGCCCACCTGGTGAAGGCATCCCGGCCCTTTGAGCGTCTCAGTATCGACTTCAAAGGGCCCCTCCCCTCTACCAACCGCAACACGTATTTCCTCAACGTCGTTGACGAGTTCTCCCACTTCCCTTTGCAATCCCTTGCCCCGACATGACCACGGCCACTGTCATTAAGGCCCTACATAGTATCTTTACCTTGTTCGGTTTCCCCACTTATGTCCACAGTGACCGGGGCTCCTTGTTTATGAGCGACGAACGCCGTCAGTACCTGCTCGGTAAGGGCATCGCCTCGAGCAGGACTACCAGTTATAACCCCCGGGGAAACGGACAGCTGGAGAGGGAGAACATGACGGTATGGAAAGCCGTCCTCCTGGCCCTACGGTCTAGGGATCTCCCACTGGCAGGAAGTCCACCCCGACGCACTCCACTCCATTAGGTCCCTCCTTTGCACCGCCACGAATGAGACCCCTCATGACCGCCTATTTGTTTTCCCTAGGAAATTCACCTCCGGGGTCTCGTTTCCGTCCTGGCTGAAGACAATGGGGCCCGTCCTACTCCGCAAACAGGTAAGGAGCCAGAAGTCCGACCCCCTGGTCGAGAGGGTCCAGCTCCTTCACACCAACCCCCAGTACGCATACATAGAACACCCTGACGGCCGACAGGATACGGTCTCCCTCCGGGACCTAGCGCCCGCAGGTTCCCCTACCACCACCCCAACCTACCCCCCCAACCTACACCGACCAGCGCCCCCGCCCCTACATGGCCTCCACACCCCCTCCTATACTCCCTCCCCCCTTCGCCGACCCACAGGGATGAAGCTCCTGAAGACACGCTCCCGGAGTCCACGCCTGTGCCCGCATCGACTAGTTCACCACCCATACCCGCACCGATGAGTTCGACACCCGTGCCCGCTGCGAAACCAGAACTCCGGCGATCGCAGCGCACGATTAGGGCGTCAGACAGACTGAACCTGTGAGCTCTTCATCCCCCCGGACTTCAATTTTTTAACAGGGAGTGAATGTGGTGAACGTATTGCAGTAACCATTCACCACTGTATCACATTGTGTGTCACATTGTGTATCACATTGTATCATGCTGTTGCCCATGTGGGCTCCACCTATGGACCATTGTACTGTACTACATGGAATGTATCATGTTGGTGCCCAAGTGGGTAGGGAACCTGGCTCCACCCCCTTGAGGGGAGGTATAAAGAACAGCTGCCCTGTAGGCAGCTCTCCCTTGCACAGCAGTTGCAGGCAGGCACTGTTCTAGTCGATTAAATCCACTGTTCACTTCAACTCTCTGTCTCGCGTGAATTGATGGTCGCATTTCAGCTGGGAGAATCTGGCAAGATCCAAGAAGTCGGAAACGCACTGGTGTAAAGTTACGTTGCAATTCTCCCCATGGTGGGTAATGGCGGATCAGTCATTCCACTGGCAGGTGATGTGAATATTATTTGCATCTCATGAATGCTCATTAAAACAGCTGCCCGCCAACATCCCGACAGGCCTTCCAATCTTGTATCAAACCCGATTGCTAAAGAGTGGCATGCACAAGATGGTCCTTAGTTGGCAACAGACTCTGAGGTGAGTGCAACAAAGGTTTAAATTTCAACCAGAGGTGGAGTGTGATGTGAGGAGGGCAGGGGGCTGGTGGCCTGACGAGGATGTTTAGAAACGTGGAAGGAGGGTTGTGCAAGGAGGCGGGGAAGTGGGGGGAATAGGGCACGGGCTCACGAGGAAAAGAGAAGGGGAGAAGATTAACAATGGAAGGCAGAGGAAAGAGTGAGGAGGTGGGGGGGAAGTGGACTCCAACAAGGCTGCATGAAAAGTTCAAAACAAGGGGGTCAAAGGGACACCACATTGTTTACTGGAAGGGGCTGAATGAAGACTCCAGATGTGGTGGGTAGAGGTCCAAATGGGGCATGGGCATTTGGATGTGGCGAGGTTAGTGGGAGGGGGTTGAATCGAGGAACAGAGTTCTTCGTGGGGCTGCTAGCTTTTTTCCTCTGTGTTTCTGACATCCTGTACCATCTGGTGAAGACAGATGGGCTGGAGAGAGTGATGTGAGTTTGCTGGACTGGGCTTAAATATGGCGTCAGGAAATCAGGACCTTCCAACCCGCCAGGGCGGGCAGGCGAGTCAGCTGCTGGTCCACCAGGGGAATCGGAAGAGAGCCCACCTGTACATAATTAATGAGGATCCAAGCACAGAATCTGGCGTGGGATCCCGCTATTCTGAAAAACGGGAAGGCACCACTGGAGCCACCGTCTCAAAAGCAGACAATTCCGCCGTTAGAGTGGGAAGCCACTTCGCATTGCAGCCCACCACTGGGAAAATAGCTCTGTTCAGTATTGTTATCCTTTAGTTTAACTGCTTATCCCACTTAGAATCCTTACAGTGCAGAAGGAGGCCATTCGCCCCATCGAGTCTGTGCCGACCCTCTGAAAGAGCACTCTACCTAGATCCACTCCCCACCCTACCCGCACAACCCCACCTAACTTGCACATCTAGGGGCAATTTTATCATGACCACCATACCACCCCCACCCCACCCTCACCCCACCCTCACCCCCACCCTCACACCACCCCATCCTCACCCCCACTTTCACCCCCACACCACCCTCATGCACACCACCCACACTCCCCCCCGCCCCGCGGTCTAATCATGAGTCTTGTTTTGTGTCTTACACGACCTGCTGGGGATGGGACGGGTTCACCCGACTTGCGCCCCCCCCCCGCTAGTGCTACAGCCGGAGGCCCCCCCACCCCCAACCCGGTGAGCCGAGGTCCGAGGCGACTGGGACACTCCCGGGCCTCTATGACTGGCAGCACCAGGTGGCAGGGGGGGGGCCTCGGGATAACTCTGCTCGCACCCCCGTTCCATGGAGTTGCCCAGGGGCTATTGGGCATCCCAAGGGAGAAGGAGGTGTTGGGGCCCATGCCTGTGACTCCCGCAGGGGAGGTGCAGGAACACTGCGGCATCTTGGACTCCCCCCACTCCTGTCCCTGGCGCATCTGGTGGGCAGAGGGCAGAACAGGGCAGCACCACAGCACCTGGGACATCCAAGCAGCAGCCGGGCCCATCTAGGCCAGGGCGCCACAGAGGACAGCCGCCAAAGGGGACCCAAGTTTCACCCCTCCCCCCACTGACCGTCCCCACCACCGTCACCCCAAGGATTCAATGGCACCGTGTGACGGAATGGCCAGCTTGCATGCAGGGATCACCCAGGTGGACAGTGGAAAGTGCTACTGCGGCCATGAGTCAGATGCTGTCAAATGATGCAGAGCACCAGAGCTCATCGCAGAGCGGGCTGTCATCGTCCTCCATCCCATGGACCAGACACGGTGTTACTGCCAACCCAGGGCCCGCCCTGTAGTGTGGCTGGTATATGTATCACGGAGCGGGTTGCAGGTGAGCGGTTAGCCGGGATGCGGGGGGGGTGTGTGGGGGTGGGATGTGGTGTTCGTCCCTCTGGCTGTTCCCCCACCCAAGTTGGTGAACCTGGAGGTGATCAGAGCGTACCGTGCGCATTGGCCCTGGGCCACACGTTGTGTGGCCTCTCGTGCCAGCCTGGGCTCCATGTCCTGCTCATCCTCACCCCCTCCCCCTCTCCCCAACATCCTCCTCATCGGATGAGGCCTGGCGTTCCTCCTCCTCCTCCAGCACATTGTCCCTCTGCTGTGCAGTACTGTGGAGGACATAGCAGGCCGCCACAACGTGGACAACCCTCTCAGCCTCATACCGAAGGGCCCCTCCAGAGCCGTCCAGGTACCTGAACCGCATCTTCAGGAGGCCGAAGCACCACTCGATCACACTCCGGGCTGCTGTATGGGCGGCGTTGTAGCAAGTCTCCACATCGGTCTGCTGCCTCTGGATAGGTGTCATCAGCCACGGCCGCAGTGGATAACCCCTGTCACCCACGAGCCGGGGTGGCATCTCAAACATGTCAGGACTTGTCAAGTGTGCCAGGATGAAGGAGTCGTGCACACTGCCCAGTTTTCGGGCACAGAAGTCACATATTGGATTTTGTTTATTGTCACGTGTACCGAGGTACAGTGAAAAGTATTTTTCTGTGAGCAGCTCAACAGATCATTAAGTACATGAGAAGAAAAGGGAATAAAAGAAAATCCATAATAGGACAACACAAGGTACACAGCGTAACTACATAACACCAGCATCGGGTGAATCATACAGGGTGTAGTGTTAATGAGATCAGTCCATGATACCAATTAATCCATTCGAAACGGTAGTTAACAAGAACTGAAATGAAAATCGCTTATTGTCACGAGTACGCTTCAATGAAGTTACTGTGAAAAGCCCCTAGTCGCCACATTCCGGCGCCTGTTCGGGGAGACTGGTACGGGAACTGTGGCTTTAATCAGCTAGAATGTGCCCACCAGTAGTTCTCCGCACTGAGAGGCTGTCCCGGATCGATGGGTTATATACCTTCTCAGAGAGGCGGAGCCAACAACAACATCAACACAACAGTAACAGTGAGTAAATACAATAATATATACAACAGCCATACATGGCTCACCACAGTCCATAAGAGGGTCGTTTAGGAGTCTGGTAACAGCGGGGAAGAAGCTCTTTATGAATCTGTTCATGCGTGTTCTCAGACTTCTGTATCTCCTGCCCGATTGAAGAAGTTGGAAGACTGAGTAGGCCGGGTGGGAGGGATCTTTCATTATGCTGCCCGCTTTCCCCAGGCAGCAGGAGGTGTAGATGGAATCAATGGACGGGAGGCAGGTTTGTGTGATGGACTGGGCAGTGTTCACGACTCTCTGAAGTTTCTTTAGGTCTTGGACTGAGCAGTTACCACACCAGGCTGTGATGCAGCCAAATAGATGCTTTCTATGGTGCATCTGTAAAAGTTGATAAGAGTTAATGTGGACATGCTGAATTTCCTTAGTCTCCTGAGGAAGTATAGGAGCTGTTGTGCTTTCTTGGTGGTAGCGTCGACGTGGGTGGACCAGGACAGATTTTTGGAGAAAATCTGACCCCTAGAAATTTGAAACTGCTGAACATCTCCACCTCGGCCCCGTTGATGCTGACAGGGGTGTGTACAGTACTTTGCTTCCTGAAGTCAATGACCAGCTCTTTAGTTTTGCTGGCATTGAGGGATAGATTGTTGTCGCTGCACCACTCCACAAGGTCCTCTATCTCCCACCTGTATTCTGAATCATCGTTATTCGAGATCCAGCCCACTATGGTCGTATCGTCATCAAACTTGTAGATGGAGTTGGAACCAAATTTTGCCATGCAGTCGTGTGTGTACAGGGAATATAGTAGGGAGCTAAGTACTCAGCCTTGCGAGGCCCCGGTATTGTGGATTATTGTGGAGGAGGGTCAGATGCACGTTCATCGATTGGAACCCCTCTCGGTTTGTGCAGAGCGCCTGTCGTCTGCAGATGCTCATAGGGACGTGTGGATCTCGTCGATCATCCCCCGGACCCGGGGCATCCTGTCAATAGCGATGAACCCTGTTGCCCGGGCATCCTAGTGGATTCGGTCCATATTGAAGTGGATGTATTGAGCCGCCTGGGCATCTCGGGCCTCCGTGATGGTGTGGATGCACCTGTGCACCGAAGTCTGTGAGATCCCGGACAGGTCGCCACTCGGCGTTTGGAAGGACCACTTTGTGTAAACGTTCAGGGCGAACGTCACCTTGACAACCACCGGGAGCGGGTGCCCTCCCCTATACCCCAGCGGTGCCAGGTGTGCCATCATCTGGCAGATATTGTCTCCCTGCTCAGCCAGAGTCTTCATCGGCATGTCCTCGAATGACAGATGCTGCTCGTGCACAGGAGGCCTCATGCGGCGCCTCCTTTGCATCTCATCCTTCTCAACTTGTTGGGCGGCTGGCTCTCCATCCTGGGCGGCTGCCTCCTGTTCCTTTGGCGCAGGCTCCGCTGCTACAGCTTCCTCCTCCTCCTCGAGCAGCTTCAGCTCGCACAGCCGCAGGGCATCCCCCAGTGCTGCGGCGACTGGCATGAAGCCTGCCATTGCTGGTTGTGTGAAATATTCCTGACGTTTCTCAGCATCACAATCTTTGGGCCAACCATTCATGACATAATTGAACACTGAGCGCCACATCTCTGCGAATTTCTTCTTGATTTCTCTGGCAGATACTGGTATGTCATTTGTGTATGTAAAATAATTCACAGGTAACTCATGGGCTAGAAATGAATCAGTCTTCACAAGATATCTCAAAAGATCATCCAAATTTGTATGATCTACTGACTTATGAGATTTAGTGTCATACTAATGGATAACTTTATCATTTGGTCCACTTTACTAAAAGACCACTTTATGCTCTCTTCACACTTCCTCGTACTCTTACTTATCCTTACTGTAAATAACTCAGCCCGGTTCATCTGTATCTTCTTAAGACAATTTCTTCCTGTACTAGCATGAGGTAATATGACAAGGCAGAGTTAAATTACAACAGTGATTTATTAACACACTGGCAAACTATATTTATATACAAGTACAACACTAACAGGTCGAGTCCCCATCGACTCCAGGGATTAGTCTGCTGGTTCCCTGCTACCCGTGTCTGTGCCCCTGCACCCGATAGGCTCAGGTTCACGTGCTCCGCCCCCATATTTCCCAGGCAGGTCATGTGGCCCGTGAAGAATCGCCCCTTAAAGGGGCCACACTATCACACTTCCCATCAGGGAGATTTTATCGCTACTACCAATGGCAAATAATAAGATACATCATCATCTTCCACCATGTTTCCACAAGTATTCAATCCTTCCACCACCACTAAACAGTGGCAGCAGTGTACACTATCAACAAGACGGCACGGTGACACAGTGGTTAGCATTGCTGCCTCACATTGCTGGGACCCGGGTTTGATTTCAACCTCGGGTGACTGTGTGGAGTTTTGCACATTCTCCCCATGTCTTTGTGGGCACCTGCTGGATGCTCTGATGTGCAGGTTAGGTGGATTGGCTGAGCTAACTTGCTCTAAGTGTCCAAAGTTTAGGTGGGTGGCTATGGCTTTGATCTGGTTTTATGATCATGGTTTTACCATGATCTGGAGTTTTACTGTTTCCTCCGCTCCTGCATCCACCATCTGGATATGACCAACTTTCCCATCTTGACTGGAAATAGGGGCATTTAAATGGCTGGTGGCTACCATGGCAATGGGTGCATCTAAACTTATGACTCTGAGTATGTGAACTTGATTGCTGTGCCCTGGATCTTGCTGAAATCCAGTGGATCTCCACTGCTAGCTCAGGAAAAGAACTCTCTTACAATCTGAAAGGATCTCCTTCCGCCATTACCAAAGTTGTGGCCTCATCGCAGGTTTCCTTCCACATCAGCTTATTGCCTTCGCTCAAAAGCGTGGTCTGGATTTTATTGCTATTTAGGCCTCACATCCATGTGTCGCTAAAGTCAATTTCTACATTTTTGCCTCATACTAATAGTGACGGCTTTCTTTAATTCGAGAATGTAATCTGGTATTAATCTCATTTCGTACATTCCTTCCAACTGCAGTCTGTTGAACAACATTGGCTAAAAACTACATCAAAAGCATCTGGCGCCATCAAAGTGAGGGGACATTTATTTTATCCTCATCTACTATTAGAATCACTTTCAGCCAAATTTGTTTTTAAATTCATTTGTGGGATGTGGGCAATGCTGCATTTATTACCCATCTCGAGTTGCCCTTCAGAAGGTGATGATGAGGTGCCTTCTTGAATTGCTGCAGTTCATGAGGAGTAGGTACACCTATAGTGCTGTTAGGGAGGGAGTTCCATGATTTTGACCCAGCGACAGTGAAAGAGCGGTGACATATTTCCAAGTCGAGGTGGTGAGTGACTTGGAGGGGAACCTCTAGGTGGTGGGGTTCCCAGATATCTACTGCTCTTGTCCTTCTAGATGGTAGTGGTCATGGGTTTCGAAGGTGCTGTGTAAGGAACTTTGGTGAGTTACTGCTGTGCATCTTGTAAATGGTTCACATGGCTGCCACTATTCGGCAGTGGTAGAGGGATTGAATGCTTGTGGAAGGGGGAGCAATCAAGTGGGCTTCTTTGTCCTAGATGGTGTCGAGCTTCTTGAGTGTTGTTAGAGGTACACTCATCCAGGCAAGTGGAGAGTGTTCCATTGCACTCTTGACTTGTGCCTTGTAGATGTGGACAGGCTTTAGGCAGTCAGCAGGCGAGTTACTTGCCGTAGGTTTCCCAGCCTTTGACCTACTCTGGTAACCACAGTATTAATATAGCTAGTTCAGTTCAGTTTTTGATCAATTGTAGCCCTCAAGATGTTGATTGTATAACCTTCATTTGTAATTACAGCAGTCCTCTTTTTTAGAGTTGTATTCTCCATTGTTCCCATATATGTTTTTAGTGCTTTTTCTTTCAATTATGCACCATACTGACTCAACATTATATCTGAACAAGATGTGTACATGGAACAATCTTTCAAAGTACTCAAAAGTTCCTCAAAATCAATATTAGGACTTTCAAAAATTGTCAGAACATTCCTGAATCCTTACTTTGCAAAATAAATGTAGAAGAACATTCCATCCCAGCCTCAATGTTAACTTTTCGTTGTGTATTTCACTGAGCAAGACTAACAGATGCTCAGGTGCAGGCAACCATTATTAGTGACTTGCTTTACACTTCCCTAACAGAGAGGACAGCAAAAGGGGCAGTGCAACAAAATGATCAGACCTTGTAATATACTGCAACACACTTCTTACTTTCTCTTCTCCCTTCAACACATCCCAATCCTTCTGACTTTTTCATTTCAGATACTCAAGATTGCACTGTGGTCAGCCAGTGGACGAGGAGCAAGATGGCAGTGAAGAGGATGAAACATTGTCACTGGATTTCATGCACACAGCCACTCTCTTAGAAATTGGCGTTTTAATTTAAAGTATAGTGTAGAAGTGAGGTACACAGATAGTAAGACACTGGGCAGAAGTGGCTGTAGACAGTGCAGGGGCAAAGATTGGACAGTGCCAGCTCCCTTGCGAGATCACACACTGGCTGTGCTGCAGAGACTCAGAAGAAGCCGGATGGATGTACACAACTTAATGTCAAGGACCATGGGGGACTGACTTGGCACAGGGCTTTGCGCAGTGATTGAAGCCCATAATTTCCAACAGAAGGCTGTGGAGACCACATCACTGAGTGTTGTCATAATATGCACCCATGTACATCATGAGGTAAAAGCAGGCAATGACAGGTGAGCCAATCAACATACAGAACAGAACACAACTAATCACCAGACAGAACACCAGAGGGGGGCTTCCAACTATAAAACACACGAGGCATCAGCACTCCGCCTCTTTCCACTGGGTGACAACTGTAGTGACAGTCAGGGTGTACAAATCATTCAACACCTTCTACACGTGGATCAGAGCTAGCCTGGTCTAGATAGTTAATGTTAGTTTACTTAGAGTAGTAGAGAGTCAACCCACAGGCAGCTGTATGCTTTGTTACTGAAGTTCAATGAAACTTATTGAACCAACGCCTACGTTTGATGTATGCTTGATCATTTCGCTGTATCGTGTTGCACTCCGTGTTACCCCAGGGTGAATAACAAGACGTGTCTTTAAGACAGAGATAGAAAGGTTTTGATTTATAAGGGGATCAGGGGTTATGGGGAGAAGGCAGGAGAATGGGGATGAGAAACATATCAGTCATGACTGAATGGCCCAATTCTGCTCCAATGTCTTTCGCTCTTATGGTAATGGTTTGCCAACTCCATCACATATTTCTAGAATTAAACATGATGCAGCATCTGAAGACCAATGTCTTAGCTTCCATTGCAACACAAGCAGCTGTGATCCAAAGTCTATGAGTACCTCAGCTTTGACAAAGGGCCATCTGTGCTCAAAACATTAGCTCCTTTCTCTCCCTGCGAGGCCTGGATAGAGTGGACGTGGAGAGGATGTTTCCACTTGTAGAAAAAATTAGAACCAGAGGACACCATTTCAGACTAAAGGGATGATCCTTTAAAACAGAGATGAGGAGGAATTTCTTCAGCCAGAGGAAGGTGAATCTGTGGAACTCTTTGCCGCAGATGGCTGTGGAGGCCAAATCACTGAGTGTCTTTAAGACAGAAATAGATAGGTTCTTGATTAATAAGGGGATCAGGAGTTATGGGGAGAAGGCAGGAGAATGGGGATGAGAAAATATCAGCCATGATTGAATGGCAGAGCAGACTCGATGGGCCGAGTGGCCTAATTCTGCTCATATGTCTTATGATCTTATGGTCCCTACAGATGCTGCCAGACCTGCTGAGATTTTCCAGCATTTGCTCTTTTGGTCTATGAGTAGCTCTTGTGATCATGCACAAGCTGTACATTGAGGAATTGGAATCTTTTTCCCCTTTCGGTTGACATGAGGCATGTGCAAAACAGTGTGCCTGTTATCAATAGTCGCCTGCATCAAGGATCTGCAGCCCTTGAAAACCCCTGTGCACATGCTACCTGCCTCTCTCTAGCAAGAGGAAATAAAATGAAGCCCTCTCTCTGAAAAGACAGCCTCAATGACTTATCTCATTGTCCCATTCTATTGTTGCCTACAGCCTGGAAGAAGCCTAAAGTATAAAAGTTGATAGCTGCTGTCACATTCACAGCCACTGGCAATGTGGTTCTCACCCTACTTTGAGTTCAGACTTGTAGCTGCAAAGTTGGCAGGTTTCACTGACAATGTCCTCAGTGAAGTGGGAGCATCTCAAAGATTGGTTGTTGCTAAAGTTCAGGGAGAAGATTGTCTCCCTGAACTCACTCGGTGCTATTCACTGAGAGTCCTTTTCCTCCTTCTCCTCTATCTTCCTCTTCATGTCTATCCTTTTCTGCATGGCCTCTATTCATTTTCCCAGTTATGCTGCATTCTGAAAGGAAGGTCTACAAGCCCCAACATGCAAGCAACTACTTTGTGGAAAAGTCTTTTTTTTAAATCAGCATCATCCAGACCAGTGGACAAATTAAACTTTTAACACCCAAAACACATAGAATTGAAACAACATTCAGAAGAAATAATTCAATAAACAACTTTAAATAGCATTAGTTGGGGTGGGCTGGGTTAGGGTGGAGTTCTTTAATCCATCGCGCTTGTTTGTTGAGTTTGTTTGCTGATTAAGAAAGCATATAGGCTGGAGAGTGGATCTCCAATATTTCAGAGCTGGCATCAAATCAGTGTTACATGCTGATTGATGCTAATACGTCTCTGCTCTGCATACGTTCACCAGACATCAGGTACACACGTACTAATCCATTTATCAATACAACATCCATCATGCTTTGCATCACAAGGATGCACCCGGTGACACAGTGGTTAGCAGTGCTGCCTCACAGCACCAGAAACCCGGTATCGATTCCGACCTCGGGTGACTGTCTGTGTGGAGTTTACACGTTATCCCTGTGTCTACGTGGGTTTCCTCCGGGTGCTCCGGTTTCCTCCCACAGTCCAAAGATGTGCAGGTTACGTGGACTGGCCATGCTAAATTGTCCCGTAGTGTCCAAAGGTTAGGTGGGGTTACGGGGATAGGGTGGGGGAGTAGGCCTAGGTAATGTGCTCTTTCAGAGGGCCGGTGCAGACTCGAAGGACTGAATGGCTTCCTCTGTACTGTGAGAACTCTATGAGCACCACGGTAGCACAGTGGTTAGTACAGTTGCTTCACAGCTCCAGGGTCCCAGGTTCGATTCCCGGCTTGGGTCACTGTCTGTGCGGAGTCTGCACGTTCTCCCCGTGTCTGTGTGGGTTTCCTCCGGGTGCTCCGGTTTCCTCCCACAGTCCAAAGATGTGCTGGTTAGGTGGATTGGCCATGATAAATTGCCCTTGGTGTTCAAAAAAAAAGGTTGGGTGGGGTTGCTGGGTTACGGGGAAAGTGGAGGTGTGGGCTTGGGTAGGGTGGATAAATTACCTGGACCAGATGGGCTACACCCCAGGTTTCTAGAAGAGCTAGCTCAGGAGATTGTGGAGGCATTGGTGATGAACCTTCAGGAATCACTGGAGGCAGGAAGGGTCCCACAGGACTGGAAAGTGGCTAATGTAACACCCCTGTTTAAGAAGGGAGGGAAGCAGAAAACAGGAAATTATAGGCCAGTTAGCCTGACTTCGGTCATTGGTAAGGTTTTGGAGTCCATTATTAAAGATGAGATTGCGGAGTACTTGGAGGTGCATGGTAAAATAGGACTGAGTCAGCATGGCTTCATCTAGGGGAAATTGTGTCTGACAAATCTGTTAGAGTTCTTTGAGGAAGTAACAAGGAGGTTAGACAAAGGAGAACCAGTTGATGTGATTTATTTAGATTTCCAGAAGGCCTTTGACAAGTACCGCATAGGAGGCTGTTAAATAAGTTAAGAGCCCATGGTGTTAAGGGTAAGATCCTGGCATGGATAGAGGATTGGCTGACTGGCAGAAGGCAGGGAGTGGGGTTAAAAGGGTTTCAGGATGGCAGCCGGTGACTAGCAGTGTACCTCAGGGGTCGGTGCTGGGACCACAACTTTTCACAATATACATTAATGATCTGGAGGAAGGAACTGAAGGCACTGTTGCTAAGTTTGCAGATCATACAAAGATCTGTAGAGGGGCAGGTAGTATTGAGGAAGCAGGCGAGCTGCAGAAGGACTTGGACAGGCTAGGAGAGTGGGCAAAGATGTAGCAGATGGAATACAATGTGGAAAAGAAAGTGTGAGGTAATGCACTTTGGAAGGAGAAATGGAGGCATAGACCATTTTCTAAATGGGAAGATGCTTAGGAAATCAGAAGCACAAAGGGACTTGGGAGTCCTTGTTCATGATTCTCTTAAAGTTAACGTGCAGGTTCAGTCGGCAGTTAGCAAGGCAAATGCAATGTTAGCATTCATCTCGAGAGGGCTAGAATACAAAACCAGGGATATACTTCTGAGGATATATAAGGCTTGGTCAGACCCCATTTGGAGTATTGTGAGCAGTTTTGGGCCCCGTATCTAAGGAAGGATGTGTTTCCACTTGTAGGAAAAACTAGAACCAGAGGACACAATCTCAGACTAAAGGGACGATCCTTTAAAACAGAGATGAGGAGGAATTTCTTCAGCCAGAGGGAGGTGAATCTGTGGAGCTCTTTGCCACAGAAGGCTGTGGGGGCCAAATTACTGAGTGTCATTAAGACAGAGATAGATAGATTTTTGATCAATAAGGCGATCAGGGGTTATGGGGAGAAGGCAGCAGAATGGGGATGAGAAAAACATCAGCTATGATTGAATGGCGGAGCAGACTTGATGGGCCGAGTGGCCTAATTCTGCTCCTATGTCTTATGGTCTTATGGTTGCTCTTTCCAAGGACCGGTGCAGGCTCGATGGGCCTAATGGCCTCCTCCTGCACTGTAAATACTATGCTATTTTGAAACTTGAAGACGCTTAGTAGCACCAATAACATGTGCACTACCAAGTCCAATTTTACCCCTTATACTTTACTCTTAAGCATCAGCTTAAAAATGCTCAACTCAATTACGAGGGATTCGTTTCTGAGATCAGAAGATTAACTTTCTATTTTTATTGGTAAATGTAAACATGTATTATCAGGTGAATAATGCATTACTTTTCAATACTTTCAGACACAATATGGTCTGCTGAAAGACTGATAAGCACTTGGCCCAGCACCATCACCTTCTCAAGGGCAATTAGGACTAGGCAATAAATGCTAGCCTAGCCAGTGATGCCCATATCCCGTAAATGAATTTAAACAAAAGATAAGTTTCATAATAGTTGCTTTAAAAGGTTAGCAATAGTTTAGCTGGTCGATCACAAACACTGGTGCAGATTTTAATGCAACAAGCAATGGGCAGGCCAGTGAGATGGACAAAGGTTAGCCAGGAAGCACAGATCGGGACTTGTGTTACTTGTGTTCAGGAGCTTGTGTAAATGGTTAGAATGCTTAATTGCACAGACAGTTTCTTATCTGCTCATAAAATTTGAAAAGCAGTGCATGTGTTGGAAAATGGACACTGAATTCTAGTCTTACTTGGTGTAATCAATAACCTCTTTAAGGAACAAACCATTAAAATGAGAATTGAACTGCATCCAAGTGGATCTATAACAGGAAGCAACCGCAGGGATATTGATAAAGTGAATGTGTTCACAAAGAGCAGTAATTATCAAAAAAAAACTGCCCAACTCGCTTCTGAAGGAAAATGGGGAGAAATGATCTTTCTTTTGCAGAGCAGGAAGGCTTTATAAGCTCATGATCAAATCTATTTAATCTGTGTCAGAAACTTCACTGATTTGAGGGGCGATTCTCTGGCCACGGTGTGCCCGGCACCTATCCCACTATGTCGAGAGAATAGCAGGAGAGCCACAAAATGGGATTCGTGCCGGCGCCAAATAGTTTGCCATCCTCCCGGTTCACTGTAGCCGGCTTGATCAGGGTCTCGCCCAGAAAGGGTAAGAACGTGGTCATACCTAATTTGCATTCGCATTAACTTCATTAGTGGGACTAAAGCAAAATGCAGCAGCAGCCCAGGAGCCACCCATCTCCACCCCAGTGGGAAGTCACTTGTTAGTGCTGCTCTATAAAAATGGGCACCAGGCACCATGGGAGGGGAACAAGGAGGTGACAAGCGGGACTGATGTCAGACAGAAAGAGGTAGCAGGAGGTCATTCATCTCCTTCGTACATTGGATGTCGGTCATCCTTGACATGCTACTGGCATTAACTGCAGCTGCCATTGCTTTCCAGGCAGGATTTGCACAGTGCTCTGGGGTCTCTTACCCCCTCTGGGGTCCAGGGTGCCTGCCTCTCCTCCACTGTGTCCAGAAGCCTGGCTAGATCTGAGGCCATAAATTGAGGAGCAGGTCTCTGCACTGCCATCCTCTTGGCTTGACTGAGAGTGAGTGCTGAGGGACCGTTTAAATGATAATCCCCTTGATAGCAGTGAACAGCTGAGACCCCAGTAGGGCGAATCAGACGCCTGGAGACTCTGGCTTTGCGTGATTCATGTGTCGGATCATTTTTTACACTGAGTGTAGATGAATTACGATCTTGTTCATGACCATCCACTTACCGGGAATCACCCCGCAATTCCTGCCAGAATTGACATTTAGGGCGGGATTCTCTGACCTTCCAGCCGCATGTTTCTCTGCTGCAGGAGGCAGCACGCCATTCGCTGGTAGCTGGATTCTCTGCTCCTGCCGCTGTCAATGGGAATTTCCATTGAAGACCCCCAATCTGCCGGGAAACACATGGGTGGGGGTGCGCTGCCAATGGGACCAGTGAATTCCGTCACCAGCTAACATCTGAAGAATTCCAGCCTTGGCCATTTTTTGGGAAAATCGCACACATGGGGCGTCATTCTCCGACCCCTCGCCGGGTTGGAGAATGGCCGTTGGCCGCCGTGAATCCCGCCCACGACCCCGCCGAAGTCTCCGGTACCGGAGATTGGGCGTGGGCGGGAATCGGGCCGTGCCGGTTGGCGGGACCCCCTGCTCAATTCTCCGGCCTGGATAGGCCGAAGCCCCGCCCAGAAATTGCCTGTCCCGCCGGCGTAAATCAAAGCTGGTATTTACCGGCGGGACCAGGCGGCGTGGGCGGGCTCCGGGGTCCTGGGGGGGGGCGCGGGGCGATCTGACCCCGGGGGGTGCCCCCACGGTGGCCTGGCCCGCGATCGGGGCCCACCGATCCGTGGGCGGGCCTGTGCCGTGGGGGCACTCTTTCCCTTCCCTTTCTCGCAGAGCCGAGAAACATCTGGCTATTCAACAAGACTCGCTTTGAATATGGGACATAAACAGGGAACGCGCGGCCGAGGCCACACATATCCCCGTTTTTTACAATGTGGAGCTCTGCTCACCGGAACTCCCCATTGTAGTGAGAGATCGGTGTGGTGATATGCCTGTGCACAGTTTTGTATATAGTTATCTATCAATGTATATAGTTATCAATGTGACCTCCAACCAGCTGGTGGCGATATAGATAAACCATGTGACTCAAGACATCCGGCAGTTGGTCGTAAGTCGTACAAGAGGGTTGTCACACTAGAAGTAGCTCCAGGAGAATTCACTAAATGTATTTATTTGTTACTGTTTGTATCATAGTTCGTTAGTTATCTTTCCACGTGTTCATCTTGTCAATAAATCATCTTACTAGTCAAAGGACTAGATGTCCTGTGTGCAACACAGAACATAACAATTGGGACACCATTTTTAAATGGGGACCCGATCTCCAAAGCCCACAAAAAACATCCCTCACCTCCCCACCCCCAACCCGAACGCAACATGGGAGGCTACCCCCACCCCCAACACCCACACTGGGCAACCCCAGCCCGATTGCACACATGCAAAAAACACCGGCTTGGCACCATGGCAGTGGCAAACTTGCATGCTGGCAGTGCCCCCGTCCAGCTGGCACTGCCATCAAGGCACATTGGCAGTGCCAGGCTGGCATCCAGGTAGCACTGTCAGGATGGCAGATTGGCAGTGCCAGGGTGCTAGGCTGGCACTGCCAGGGTACCCAGGTGACACCATCAGTGCCAGGGCATCAGCCGGCCCAAAGGGCATACAGTTGGGAGCCTCCGATCCCCTTGAAACCCCCACGCGTGCCATTCTGTCTGGTTCCCACTTGTGGGCACTAGCACCAAATGGCGCTTGCCTATCTTCGAGGCAAAGGGATTGAATCCAAAAGCCTCAGGTGCCTTGAGAATCTGCACATTAGAGTAAGACTTACTGCCTCACTCTAATCTGCAGGTTTGCCAAAATCTGATCCCGCCCATTGCGGACGGAATTCCCCTTACAACATCTCACGACATTGCATTGAATCCCGCAAGGTGTTGGGAGCCGGGTAGATCCCAGGAGTGGGGTCTCCCAGCTTTCACCAGCCACGCTGCGACACTGCGAGATGCTTTTCCAGCACAGTATGGCCAGTGATGTACCGTCAATTACCACGAGACGAGAATGGTGAAACAATCGAGGCTTTATTGCACAAGATGTTGTGCCTCCTGCAGCTGGAACTAGAATGGGAGCAGCGCAGGAGAGCACACACTTTTATACGCCGCCTGCTGGGAGGAGCCAGCAGGTTGAGATTTACTCTGGTAACTGTAATACAGTGGCAGTACCGTAATACATGCAATGTGTTACCAGTGGTGTTTTGATCTGCGTACTGTTGAACATGAAGGCAACCGAACGTTGGTCAGTGAGGAGAGTGAATCTCCTGCCGGCCAGGTAATGCCTCCAATGCCGCACAGCTTCCACAATGCCTTGGGCCTCCTTTTCGACAGAGGAGTGCCGGATTTCAGAGGCATGGAGGGTGCGGGAAAAGAAAGCCACGGGTCTGCCCGCCTGGTTGAGGGTGGCGGCCAGAGCCACGTCTGATGCATCGCTCTCCACCTGAAAGGTGGAAGGTTTCGCCGACTGCGTGCATCGTGGCCTTGGCGATGTCGGCCTTGATGTGGTTGAAGGCCTGGCGGGCTTCAGCCGTCATGGGAAAAACTGTGGACTTGATGAGTGGGTGGGCCTTGTCCGCATAATTAGGGACCCACTGGGCATAATACGAGAAAAACCCAAGGCATCGCTTCAGGGTTTTGGGGCAGGACGGGAGAGGGAGTTCCAGGACGGGGCACATGCGGTGGGGGTCGGGCCCTAGGACTCCATTTTCCAGTACGTATCCAAGGATGGCTAAGCGGTTGGTGCGGAACACGCATTTCTCCTTATTGTAGGTGAGGTTAAGGAGATTGGCGGTATGGAGGAATTTTTGGAGGTTTGCGTCGTGGTCCTGCTGATCATGGCCGCAGATGGTGACATTATCTAGGTAAGGGAACGTGGCCCGCAGCCCTCACTGGTCAACCATTCAGTCCATCTCTCGCTGGACGAACGAGACCCCATTGTTGACGCCGAAGGGAACTCTAAGGGAATGATCTGCTTCGAACGCAGTGTACTGTGGAATCTGATTGACTATGTCAGATATGCGTGGGAGGGGGTACGCGTCGAGCTGCATGTACCGGTTGATGGTCTGACTGTAGTCAATGACCATCCTGTGCTTCTCCCCAGTCTTCACTACCACTACTTGAGCTTTCCAGGGGCTGTTACTGGCCTCAATGATCCCTTCCCGCAGAAACCGTTGGACCTCCGACTTGATAAAGGTCCTGTCCTGCGCTCTGTACCGTCTGCTCCTCGTGGCGACGGGCTTGCAGTCCGTCTCGTGGTAATTGACGGTACATCAATTTATTGCACAAGATCTTCTGCCTCCTGCAGCTGGAACCAGAATGGGAGCAGCGCAGGAGAGCATACACTTTTATACGCCGCCTGCTGGGAGGAGCCAGCAGGCTGAGATTTACTGCGGTAACTGTAATACAGTGGCAGTACCGTAATACATGCAATGTGTTACCAGTGGTGTTTACCACAACCAGAGAATCTCTCCCAGAGTATCTTCTGGTCTAAAGAGACACTTCAGGACCCTGCGTAAGTCCCAATGCAATAATCCTGAGTTGTTGGAACTTCTGATGGGCAATTTCCCTACTCTAAGGATCCTCCAAAAAAGTGCCCAACTCTGTGTTAGAGTCGGCTAATTTGGACATTTCCAATGTACTTACCTGGATAGTTACAGGGGAAGTGTTCGACAGAAAAATCCGAGTCAAATTCTTAAGTAACTGTACAACTAAAACCCCACTGACTTCTCCCTTGTAAACCAATGACCCCTCCCAACTCCCCTCCAACCTGACCTCACTAGCCCCACCACCCGACTGCTTCCCCAAGCCCACAACTCCCCTGACCTGAAAATCCCTCCCGATCTGATCCACCTCCCACAAACCAATCCTGCCCACCTCACCCAGTTGCCACCCTATCCAGCTACCACCCACCCATTCACCTCACACCTACTATGTACACACCAACACACTCACCCATACACTCACTCATTCACTCACACATTCACCCACAAATTCACTCATACATTCATTCACTAAGACCCGAGAAGCTTTGGGACCCTTAAACGCTTACCGGAATACTGCTGTAAAATGTCAGCATGGGTTCTGCACAGATTCTCTTCGCTGCTGTCTGGGGGGATCCTGTGCCTGAGTGAGTTCTGCAGGATCCTCCATTGGACACCAGCGCATTTTCACTGTGTGAAGGTAATTGGGGAAGTTTCCATCTGATCAGAGTCAGACACAAGGGACGGGATTCTCCGGTTGGCGACGGCGAAATTGCGTTCGGCGATTGGCCGGAGAATACCCGTTTCTGATCAATTCGGGGGCGGTGCCGCTTTCGCGATGCTCCGCCCCCTCCAAAGCTGCGCGCCGTACCGACGGCCTCAGGACGTTGCCTGAGGCCCACTCCCCCAATGCTCCGCCTATGACTGGCCGAGTTCCCGACGGCGTCGGTCGCGTGAGCTATCATCCATCGGGAACTCTGCGTGGCAGCTGTGGACTCAGTTCAGTGCCGCCACAGTCGGGGGAGGGCCGATCTGTGGGAAGGGGGGACTTTGTCAGGGGCTCGGGGCACTGTGGGGGGTGGTCTGGTGCGTGCGAGCCAGCCAAAAGGGGGCACTATTTTGCAGGTCGGGTGTGCGAGCGGCCGCCGCCATGTTGCACAGCGTGGCCGCTGCAGGCCATCACCGTGCGCATGCGCGGCCACGGACACAGCTATTCTCCGGGCCGTATCGGCAGCTGGAGCCGGGTGCTCTACGCTACTTGGCTGCTAGCCCCAGCCAAACAGAGGACCGGTGGCTGTTTTACGCCAAAGTTTCAGTCGTAAAACGCCACCGTTCCCACGCTGGTGTGGGGACATAGCCTCAGAATCAAAGAATCCAGCCCAAGGGTTCTGGCTCTGATCAGGAATTTAGGCCAATCTCTGTTATGACATAATTACTTTTTCATAGCTAAACCAAGTAACAACACGACTCTCCTCCACTTAAGTTGGTGGAGGGGTCTGCTTTGACATTTTTCACTGATGAAAAATAAAGGATACTAAGTAATATGAAATTCCTCAAACCTAAAGCCAACGTTTGGAGCATTAGTTTAGAGAGATCAGGGTGGGACTGTGGCACAGTAGTTAGCACTGCTGCCATACCGTGCCAGGGACCTTGGTTCAATTCCGTCCTTGGGTCACTGTCTGTGAAGAGTCTGCACGTTCTCCCCATGTCTGTGTGGATCTCCTCCGGGTGCTCCGGTTTCCTCCCACAGTCCAAAGCTTTGCAGGTTAGGTGGATTGGCCATGATAAATTGCCCCTTCGTGTCCCAAAGATTAGGTGAGGTTATGGGGGTAGTCGGGGCTGTGGCCTAGGTAGTGTGCTCTTTCAGATATTCGGTACAGACTGGATGGGCTGATCAGCCTCCTTCTGCACTCTAGGGATTCTAAGATAAGAATTGTAGGGACTACCAGACACAGTATTGTATGATAATAATCTTTTTTATCGTCACAAGTATGAAGTTACTGTGAAAAGCCCCCAGTCGCCACATTCCGGAGCCTGTTCGGGTAATGAGCCGGTACGGGAATTGAACCTGCGCTGCTAGCCTTGTTCTGCATTACAAACCAGCTGTCTAGCCCACTGAGCTAAACCGGCCCAATTAATTCACATTCGGGTGAATGGGGTGTTATCTACGACAGTTTTGCTGGGTCTTATAATGCAAATTAAAGACGAGCCAGTAGCCGTGACCAGAAGAGTAACATTTGCCAAGAAGCCATTCCAGGTCAGATATGAGTTGAACCTAACCATTTTCTCACTGTTAGTGTCAAGTCCCAAGCTGATGAGTAAGGCATTCTGATATTCTTGCTGTGAGTGAGATTGCTATTTGATCTGCAGGAATTAGTCACAATTTGTCAACGAGCAGTACTCACGCTTGGGCAGTCTCACCACTGAATCACCTCTATCCAGACTAACCTCAACAGTATGTGGTTTCAGCTATTTGCAAAGGGAATACACTAATTAGTTTTTATTCAAGGTTCTGTGTGAGGGGAGAGTCCATTGGAAAAGGTAATCGAATCAGTTTTCTCCTTTGTATCTTCTCCTTTGCATCTTGTGATCCGCCTCAGTTGTACACGTAAGTCACAGATGATTCTATTGAAACAGTTAATCTTAGTCTTTGGGGAATCCCAGAAAGGTTTATCCAAAGAAGGGCAGTTACTCACCTCACCTCTTTCTATTATGCCTCCCAGGACATTGTACTTTGAGTAAAGTTGGTACCCATGAAACTGCACCAGATTTAGCTTGCTTTTCCCCAGTCATTACACGTTGCATTTTATAGGTCGAAATTCTCTGGCCATTCGCTGGCGGTGGTTCTCTCGTGCTGCCAGCAGCGCACCTCCTGCCGCAGGTTTCCCAGTAGCTTGGGGTGGCTTCAATGGGAATTCCCATTGACAGTGGCGGGAACAGAGAATCTCGACACCAGCCAACAGCCCGACGCCTCCTGTCGCAGAGAAACACATGGCTGGGAAGGTGGAAAATACCACCCTATAATCAATAAAATTATTCAACTTAAGTACAGGAGGAAATCTTTTACACAGTATAATACATGAAATATTAAAGGAGTTGGGTTAAATCATACTTCCTTAAAAACAGTGTCAAACTAAGCACATTCAGGGTTGAGATGTTGCCTGCACCACATCATTCTCTGAGTGCAAAGTGATTTGTTTTCTGTAAGATGCTTTGAGGAGTTTCTGATGGATGCATTAAAACATGTGATTTCTTATTTCTTTGTATTTTGCAACAGTTCACATTAAAGGCTATGGGCTAAGACAGAGCCACAACTGTTCAACACTGAAAGGTCCTCAAGCAGCGTGAAAAGGCCATTGTGAGGTAAATAGCATTTTGAATGAAATGAATAAATAAAAATGAAAATCCTTTATTGTCACAAGTAGGCTTCAAATGAAGTTACTGTGAAAAGCCCCTAGTCACCACATTCCGGCGCCTGTTCGGGGAGGCTGGTCGGGGAGGTCCCGAACAATTTTAGGTTCCATTGTTAGTTTAATACAATAATGTTATTAAAAAAACATCTAAAGTCTTGGTATGACTGAACTTGGGAGTGAGTTTTCATCCTCATACTTGGCAGCAAATGTAGAGGTTGTGGAAGAAGTGAAGAAGAAGGCGAATGAAATTATTCTCAATCTTTGTGTCCTTATTGATCAAGATGAGCTCAAGTAGTTGAGGTTATTTTCTCCAGTAAAACGTAGGTTTAAAGGCAATTTGGCTGATGAAGATATTAGATTCTGTGCAATCGGATGGGTTATTTGAGATAGATGGGGATGGTATGACGAGGGAGGATGCATATAAAACCATTAGACAACAAGGTAGGCTAGATGTTAGGATACACTGGGTGAAATCTTACCAGAATTTTGGCAAACAATCAGGCTCAGACTGAAAACTCACGTGCAGCTCACCAGCTGCATAGACCAATTTTCTCTCCAAATATTGAGCCGCGAAGAGGAAAGAAAATGAGTGGCCGGGGTTTATGCCGTCACCCTGGCACTATGCCGTCACCCTGGCACTATGAGGCGGGGCTTCATAGATCTGGCAACCGGCTCCATAGAGATCGGGGCATCACCATTTAAGGGCACTCCATTCAGCATTGCAGACTAATGGCCCCAAGCCCCCGTCACGTGGGACCACCCCCGCCCTGACAATCCTTGCCAACATTCTACCCTCCCGCCAATCCTTGAGCACTCTCTCCTGACCCCCCCCCCCCCCCCCCAGCCCAGTGTCTGCTCTCCCCACCCCTCCACCACACATAAATGCACTCCCCCACGGGGCACCCACTGGGGCCCATTGCCACTGCCCCTGCCCCTGTGCAAACCTGACAGTGCCAATTTGTGCCTGGGAGCAGTGCCTGGGCATGTCCACCCCCCCAGGCACTATACGTGCTTACCTCTGTGACCCCAGAGGGATCCCCTCGCCTGATTCTTGTTTGGCCAAACCTGTTGTAAACCTCGCCGACGTAACATCACGTCGATGAGGTAAGATCACATGGCGGGGTGCTAATAATATTTAAATTGATGGAAATGCATTCCAATAAGATTCACATTGAACCTCGTGATGTCGCCGGCGAGGTGTGGAGGGAATCAGGAAACACAGTCACTCTGGAGAGAATCATCTTTCCGCCCTCACCGCCGATTCCGCGCAGGTACGGGCTCAAAATCGTTCCCGTTATTTTTGAATCAAAGACTCATTGCCTGTTCGGTCAAATAATCAAAGCAGGCAGTGAGTATAGATTCCCTGCAGCTCTTAAAAAAGGAGCTGGCCAATTTCATAATGTGTGAGGACACTTTCAGTTTTTATTGGATTAATGGGTTACCACATTCCCTTGGAACATCTCTTGATTGCTTTAGAGTCGGAGGGTATTTCCCAGAGTTTATCCTCAGTTGCTTGCAGGGTTTTCCTCTCTGCCAGCAGGTTGTCTATCTACAGATTAGATCAGTGATCCATGAAGCTGCATCATGTTTGAATAGAGTGGATTTGATGGACTAGAATTTTTTCTTGTCCTACTTTTTTACATAAATATATTTGTAAGCCAAAGCATTTGTGCTCTATAAATGTAAGGCCTTCCTACTTGAAACAATTCGTCACATTTGCTCATTTATTAAACCCTACTTGTTTGCTGTGCAGCTTGAAATTTCAATTTATATTTTTATAACTTTCACTTCCTACCAATTAGGATATGAATAATTAAACTTTGTTTACATGTTGTGCTATTCAAATTCCCCAAAGCTTTTTGAGCAAATCTTCAAACATCATTTTGTACTCATACTGTAAACATAGATTGGCTTTAATTCTACAGCCATTCCACATTACTTCTTTCATAAAATTATAAAGAAATGAAGGAGAGGATTACATTTTTAAATCATTCACAAAGGAATAGGAACTAATAAATAATTTGTGCTTCAGTGCACTTGCGTACCATTCAGGATTAAAAATCTGCTGAAAATCTTTCTTCCAGATATACGAGAGAAAATCTTTATATTCAAAAGCTCTAAATAACCTTCAGAAATGGATGAAAAATCATTTCAAATGTTGCAGTTGGATTTACTTTCATAGCTGGCCTGAGTTAAACTTCTTTGGCTCCTTAATGATCAAAAGGTAAATTGATTAAGTTGGTGTAAACACTGCTTTGACCTGATTCATGGCAAATAGAATTAAAAATTTACAATGACTTGCAGTCATGGATATGTATGTGTCTAAAGCTACCTCTATAATTCTGAGAGCGTTCACACTGACTCACACTGACTAGTTTAGCGGCAGGGGCTGGTTTAGCACACTGGGCTAAATTGCTGGCTTTTAAAGCAGACCAAGCAGGCCAGCAGCATGGTTCAATTCCCATACCAGCCTCCCCGAACAGGCGCCGGAATGTGGCGACTAGGGGCTTTTCACAGTAACTTCATTTGAAGCCTACTTGTGACAATAAGCGATTTCCATTTCCATTACTTCATCTTTCCCACTACAGTCCTGCAGGAAGCAGAACTTTGCCTAACATGCCAGTGGTTAGATTCCTTTGTAGATACTACGCAGCAAGAGTTTAACTATGAATATGTAGTTGTATGAGAGCACTTCAAAATGGTTTTACAACATTGTAAGACCTCGTTGCCATATTCTAATGACTTGGATTTTGTGGTAAGCCGCTGACTGTTAACCACACTGACAATAGCCTACAGTGTTTCCATGGGCTTTAGAGTGGAGACCTGCTTTAATCTGCCATCTCAGCTATTGTGGTGTCCTCTACAGGGCACCTGTGGCATCTGTAAGTGGGACAGGAATCAGTGAAACTCTTCAGCCAATCAGTATGAAGAATCTTCACAGAGGCATGAAGGATGGAATTTTTCCAGAGCCATGGAGATGACTTCGGAGACAGGGTGGGCATGAAAGTTTAGATTGAAAGTATCGGTCAGCTTCCTGGTGGTTTTCCACTTCCTCGTGCTTTTCCAGGAGGTGGGAGCACAACGGCAAGTCACGGAATCACAGAACTGTTCCAACACAGAAGGAGCCTTTTTGCACCGGCTTTCCGAATTCACAAATCACTTTGTGCCATTTTCCTGCCAACACAAACAAAGTCAACACACTCTGCAGCAGTGGATAGATAGTTAAGCCAATTGGTGAGGCACTTATCGAGCATTTTGTGAGCAGGCTGCATTATTGGCAGTATCACAACTGCCTCCCACTGTCCACAGCCAGCAAGTCCATAAATGATTGCCACACAGAAATCTGGGGCTGAATAATATGGGTGGGGAAGTGGGTAAGTGGATGGCATGACCCCCCGGCAGCCACGCCGACGCAAAGCTGACCAGCTCCTCACCGATCAGCGCTGCGGGGCTGATTAACAAGACCGAGTGGCAGGGTGGGGGGGTGGGTAGTTTAGCTTAGAGTAGGGGGTTAATAAAGGTGGGTCCTGTAAGGGAGAAAGCAGGCTTTTTTGCACTATGTTTATAGACTCATGTACATTGTTTATTTTGTCGCAGTTGTAAAATCAAAAATACCTCAATAAAATGTTTATTCAAAAATAAACAAGCTCAAGTGGGTTTTCCACCCCTTATTGGCATGCAAGATATACCCTCGAGCTGCTGGCCGATTGGATTATCTGGCAGCTTCTTCAGTCATGGCAGCTTCCGTGACTATAGACGAACAGTGGAGCCCAAAGCCTAGGATCCTCAAAGCAACTAAGTCCATGGTCTTGTGCAGGAAAGGTTTGGATGCCTTACAAAAAGGCTCATGGGAGAGATGGGGGGGGGGGGGGGGGGGGGGGGCAGGGGTGGGGGGGTGGGGGGGGGGGGTGAGGCAAGGGGGTGCGGGGGGGGGAAGGGGTGAGTCTATGAGAGAGCAGGAGGGAAGAAAAGGGAGCAAGCATTGCGCCTATAAATGCCCATTTTAATATGGAAGACAGGCTACTGAAGATGGGCCACTCCCTGTATAATGGGCGTGGGCTCAGGGATGGGCAGGAAGGTGGTGGGATGGGATCCCGCACCATTTATGTCCCACCCACCCCACCACCACCACCATGGGAAACACACCCACCTGGGGCATGTAAAAGTCAGGAGCTGATCTCAATAATATTGTGTTTTGAATTTGTGCAACATATCAAACGAGTCATTTTTTTTGTTTCTGGAGTATGCACAAATTAATAAGACAATCTAATGATTTTCATCACTATTCAGCACTTTTCATTTGAATATCAAATTCAGGGAAATGGTGGGGTAAGAGTCAGTGACACTGTGGAGCAGTCCAAAGACCTTTTCACCTTACCTTTGATATCTGCCGGAAACAAGATCAAAATAATATCATTAAGATCACATTTCTGCAATGCGACCATTTATTGAACTGATTAACGTCATAAATTTATATAACTAAACATATTTGGTTAGAGTTTCCACTTGGGGCACAAAGAAACAAGCAAAAATTACATTCAAAATTGACTCATAGCCCCGAACTTTGCTGCCCAATATATTCCATAAAAAGCAATTTGTTCAGTCAGTGCTGTGAGCATCACCACTATTGTCAATGCAAAATCCAGCTCTATGAGCAAAAGTTTGGATGTAATCTCAGTGTTATTACCTTGCAGTTTCCGAGAGCCTGCAGTGTGCAAATTGGCTGCCATGTTTCCTACAAGACAACAGTGACACTTAATAAAGGACATGTGCTGCCATGAAAAATACTACATAAATACAGGATGCCTTTTTTTTAGTTACTGAAAGTAACTTATGAAAAACATATTGAATCATGTGCTGCTTTTACTGGGGTTACAGTTAGCAGTTTCTTAGTAAATTAAGAACATAAATTACATTCAAACGTTTCTAAAGTGTGCCTATTCGTGTTTTTGTTTCTAAAAGAATCAGCTTACTTTTTAAAGCCTGCATGAAGTGCTGAAAGGATTGTCCAGCATTGACCTTGGCATGGGAAACAACAGTTGTACACCCTGACAGATAGAGCTGCAAAGTCTTCCTTATGAACATCCGGGTAAGTGCGCCAAAATTGGGAGACCTGTCCTCTAGACCAGTCAAGCAACAGCCTGACCGTGCCATACTTACTGAATCATACCTTACAAACTCCTCCATCATCATTCCTGTGTATGTCCTGTCCCATGGGAAAACCACAGTTGTTTACATTTGGTAGGGAGTTGTCCTGTGAGTACCCAATATTGTCTCCAGACCCCATGACGTTTCATAGCATCAGGTCAAACATGGGCAACAAATCCTCCTGTTGCTACATAGAACACCTTTTCAACTCATCAATCAGTACACCTCCATGATGAATGCCTCTTGGAAAACGTGCTGAAAGCAGAAAGGGCACACAATATACTCTGGGTGGGGTCTTCAGTGCTCACCACTGAATGGCTGAGGAGCACCTCCACAAACCAAGCTGGCTTAGACCTGAAGGTCGGCCAGATCAGGCCTGATGAAGGAACCGACAAGAGAGAATAAACTACTTGACCTCGTGCTCATTAATCTACCTGTCACAGATGCAACTGTTCATGGCAGTATTGGAAAAGTGACCGCCTCACAGTCCTTGAAAAGGTAAAGCCCCATCTTCACATTGCGGGATCTTCCATTGTGTTTTGAGGCACTATCAGAATGCCAAATGGAATTGATGCAGAACAGATCTAGCAGCTCAGGACTGAGCAGCAACATTGTACTTAATTTACAACCTTATTTTTTATTTGATCATGAGATGTTGGGATTGCTGGCTGGATATTTGGAGCCATTCTCTAATTGCCCTTGAACTGAGCTAAGCCATTTCAGAGGATCTGGAGTCCCATGTAGACCAGACCAGATGAGAACAGCTGGGATGATAGATTTCCTTCCCTAAAGGATATTAGTGGACCAGACGGGTTTTTAGGGCAATGGTTTCATTCGACTTTTTAGTTCCAGATTTTTTATTGGATTCAAATATCACCATCTGCCATGTAGAATTTGAACCCGAATCTGAGAGCACTACCCTAGGTCTCTCGATTACTAGTCCAGTGACAATACCACTATGCCACCAACTCCCCATGAACTCATAGTGAAGATGTCCCTTGGTAACAACAGTCATAGGCCGGGATTCTCTGCAGAATGCCGCATTGAGCCAAAATTGGGATTTGCGGCAGGCGACAGCCGTGTTGCGAGTCTCTGTGCCAGCCCTGTCAGCCATAGTAGGTTTCCCAACATCCCCATCGTGCTTCATCAGAGCTATTTTACATCTCATTGACAAGCGGGGCGCCCATCTCATCAGCCAGCTGGCCTCAGTTGGTGCATGTATTGAGGATCATGGACTTGGTGGCTTGCAGTCTGAGGGGAGGCAAGGTGGTAAATACCCTTTCAACAATTGCTGCCAGGGTGCCTAAGGTGGTCCTTTATGTGAAGTGGGAGTCAGTGTGGCTTGTGCTGGACTGGAGGGGCTCAGGTTAGAGGGTCTCTCCTGGGATGGGGCTTATTTGGCTGTTAACCCCATCTTCAGCCTTTAAACCCTTTTAACAGTCAACCAGTATGTAAAAAATAAAGTTTTCTCAGAATAAAATGAAAGTTATCCCATCTCTAACCCTAAACCCTTTAAAAGGTTTGTCAGTATGTCAAGTTTAATGGCCTGTAAGATGAAGGTAAAAGCAGTCCTTTAAAGTGGTGGAAACCTTTGAAGTAGTTTTCACACATTCACTTTCATTGCCCTTTAAAGTATAGAAGGCTGTGTGTCTGCCCAAAAGGCCGAAAGCTTTGATTTGCATTGGTTACATTCAATTTCATGCCCCATTGCAGGTCGGGGCAGTTTCAAAGGGGAGATTCAGATTGTTTATTTATATAGCTCTGTAGGGATCCATTAACTCAGGGTGGCAGGTGTTCTCCTAACCGCAGTTTGTTTATGAGTCTGCCTCTGTGTTCCCAAGTGCTTCCTAGAAAGTGCAGGGGCATCCTCCACAGTTGTGATTAGGGTGGGGAAAGTTGCCCCCCTCCCACAGAGATCTGGAGGGGACTGCAGCAGCTTTTTGAGATTGGAGCATTCCGATCTCATAGGTGCGGGACCTGTCAGAGAGATTGGCTCCCGCCCCTCTCAGTTGCAGAGCAGACACGGTTTGCCATGAAATGGCATGAAAAATCCAATTCAGCTAAAAAGAAATTCCAAGGTCAGGATCGTTCCTGGTGACATGCAGAAATCACTCTGGGTTTCCTGCTGGCGGGAACACATAGTCACGGTTCTGGAGAATCGCGTCCATAATATGATTGAATTTCGCTTTCAGCTTGAGGGCAAGCTGGCTAAAGTGAACTGGAAAAATAAGTTAAGGGATGGATCAATAGAAATTGAAGGAAAAAGTGTATAATGCTACAAAGTTGAGTGGCAGGTCAGAAGATTAGAAAGACTACATGTCATGTGAGAGTACCTTTAAGAAATGGGTGTTTAAGAAATGTACCTTTAAGAAATGGAGCTGCTCATGTTACTGGAGTGATGTCAAAGTGTGGGTGGAGCTGAGCTCTACTTCTGCTTTTTAGTTTCAGTTTGAGAAAAAGCTTGGGTGTGTCTCTGTTTTTCAGTGAGCTGCATCTGGAGTTAAAACAAAGGGCTGTACTGTTGATCTCTGCCATCCAAAGACTATCTATGGATCACTTGGTGAACCCAGAATTGTAAAAGGTCTCAGTATTGAATGCAAACCTAATGTGCTCCTGTTTGAAGGTTTGTTAAGTCTTTTGGATGTTAAAAGGACAGCTTACAGGGTTACTTAGTGTTGTATTCTTTGGGGTTGTATTTGAATTAATGGTTGCTTAGATGTTCACTGTCTGTTTTAAAAAATTAACTTGCATTCATAGAATAAACATTGTTTTGTTTTAAAAAATACTTGTCCTTTTCTGCTGCACCATACCTGTAGAGTGGGCCGTGTGCTCCCCATACCACAATCTATTAAAAGTTGTGGGTCAGGTGAACTCCATGATACACTTTGGGGTTCTCTAAACCCTGGCCCATGACATATAAAGAATAGCAATAGCTGGCTAATAGGTTACTTCGGAGGGGGAAATTAGAGGACAAGAGAAAGCTAGAGGGGCTTTTCACAGTAACTTTATTTGAAGCCTACTTGTGACAATAAGCGATTTTCATTTTTCAAATATAAAAACAGATAGTAAGGGTTTGTACAGGTATTTAAAAAGGGAAAGTGTAAGTAATATGAGTGTTGGCCCTCTAGAGATTGAGCTTGAGGAATTAACAATGAAAAATATGGAAATGGCGGGTGAAATGAATAGATATTATGCATCTGCCTTCACTGCAGAGGAAATCCCAGAAATAATTGTGAATCAGGGGGTGGAAGGAAGGGAAGAACTTAAAACAGTTATGATCACCAGTAAAAGGGTACTGAGAAAATTATTGGAACTAAAACCTGATATGTCTCCAGATCCTGATGGGTTTCATCCTAGAGTCTTAAAAAAAGTGGCTGCTGAGGTAGTCGATGCATTGGTCTTAATTTTCCAAAATTCCCTTGATTCTGGAAGAGTCTCATCAAGATTGGAAAATAGCAAATGTGACTACTGCATTGAAGAAAGAAGAAAGGCAGAAAGCAGGAAACTACAGGCCAGTTAGCTTAACCTCTGTCTTATGGAAAATGCTGGAATCTATTATTAAGGAGGTTATAGTGGGGCACTTAGAAAGTTTCACTGCAATCAGGCAGAGTCAACGTGGTTTTGTGAAAAGGAAATCATGTTTGACTAATTCATTAAGTTCTTTGAGGAGCAACATGCAACATGGATAATGAGGAATTTGTGGATGCTTAACTTAGATTTCCAGAAGGGATGTGACAAGGTGTCACATCAAAGGTTGCCACTCAATAAGGGCTCATGGTAGAAGGGTAATATATTAGTATGTGTAGAGGATTGGTTTGCTAACATAAAACTGAGAGCAGTAATAAATGGGTCATTTTAGGTTTGGCAGAAGGTAACCAGTGGAGTGTCACAGGGAGCAGTGCTGGTGTCTCAACTATTTACAATTGATATCAATAACTTGGATGAAGGGACTAAATGTATGGTTGATAAATTTGCTGACGATACAAAGATAGAAAGGAAAGTAAGTCTTGAAGAGGACATAGGGGGCCAGATTCTCCAGAAAGATTTCCAAGTGTGATAGCGAGTGGAAACTGCTGTGACCTTCCTGGCGCTCGGCCCAGCAAGGTCGGAATGCTATTCAATGTTAATTGGTCCACTTAATGAGGCCCCACAGGCTTCTTGCCACAAATGAAGGCTCACCAACCAATTTGCCGGCACCGTGTTCGCCACGCCCCTCCCCCTCCGGGTCCCGGAGAGTGAGCCATAGGACAGCCAGTGCTGCCTGGGATGAGTGTGAGCAGGAGGACTGGCCTACACCAGGCAGCACGAGTGAGTAGACACAAACCCACCCCAACCGAAGCATCCAGCCCTCCAACTCTCCATTCAAACCCCAACTCTCCCTCCGCCCCCTCTCTCCCTTCAACCCCCTCAACCCTCCCTCCACCCTCGCTCTCCGTCCAACCTGACCCAACCCTTCCATCACAACCGCCCCCCCCCCCCCCCCCAAAAGTACTGTGAACCATTTGTGTAGCTAATGATGCCCTTTCTGGATCCTTAAGGGGGAGGGGGAGCAGCCCCAAGTCGTGGTCCACATAGGTACCAATGACATAGGTAGGAAAAGGGATAGGGATGGAAGGCAGGAATTCAGGGAGCTAGGGCGGAAACTTAGATCGAGGACAAACAGAGTTATTATCTCTGGGTTACCTGTGCCACGTGATAGCAAGACGAGGAATAGGGAGAGAGAGGAGTTGAACACGTGGCTACAGGGATGGTGCAGGAGGGAGGGTTTCAGATTTCTGGATAATTGGGGCTCATTCTGGAGTCGGTGGGACCTCTACAAACGGGATGGTCTACACCTGGACCAGAGGGGTACCAATATCCTGGGGGGGAAATTTGCTAATGCTCTTCGGGAGGGTTTAACCTAGTTCAGCAGGGGCTTGGGAACCTGAATTGTAGCTCCAGTATACAGGAGGTTGAGAGTAGTGAGGTCATGAGTAAGGTTTCAAAGTTGCAGGAGTGTACCGGCAGGCAGGAAGGTGGTACAAAGTGTGTCTTCTTCAATGCCAGGAGCATCCAGAGTAAGGTGGGTGAATTTGCGGCACAGGTTGGTACCTGGGACTTCGGTGTTGTGGCCATTTCGGAGACATGGATAGAGCAGGGACAGGAATGGTTGTTGCAAGTGCCGGGGTTTAGATATTTCAGTAAGCTCAGGGAAGGTGGTAAAAGAGGGGGAGGGGTGGCATTGTTAGTCAAGGATAGTATTACGGTGACAGAAAGGACGTTTGATGAGGACTCGCTGCTGAGGTAGTATGGGCTGTCGTTAGTAACAGGAAAGGAGAGGTCACCCTGTTAGGGGTTTTCTATAGGCCTCCGAAAAGTTCCAGAGATGTAGAGGAAAGGATTGCAAAGATGATTCTGGATAGGAGCGAAAGCAACAGGGTAGTTGTTATGGGGGACTTTAACTTTCCAAATATTGACTGGAAACGCTATAGTTTGAGTACTTTAGATGGGTCCGTTTTTGTCCAATGTGTGCAGGAGGGTTTCCTGACACAGTATGTAGATAGGCCAATGAGAGGGGGAGGCCATATTTGGTACTGGGTAATCATAGAATCATAGAATTTACAGTGCAGAAGGAGGCCATTCGGCCCATCGAGTCTGCACCGGCTCTTTGAAAGAGCACCTTACCCCAAGGTCCACACCTCCACCCTATCGCCATAACCCAGTAACGCCACCCAACACTAAGGGCAATTTTGGACACTAAGGGCAATTTATCATGGCCAATCCACCTAACCTGCAGATCTTTGGACTGTGGGAGGAAACCGGAGCCCCCGGAGGAAACCCACGCACACACGGGGAGAACGTGCAGACTCCACACAGACAGTGACCCAAGCCGGGAATCGAACCTGGGACCCTGGAGCTGTGAAGCAGTTGTGCTAACCACCATGCTACCGTGCTGCCCCCTGGTAATGAACCAGGCCAGGTGTTAGATTTGGAGGTAGGTGAGCACTTTGGTGATAGTGACCACAATTCGATTATGTTTACTTTAGTGATGGAAAGGGATAGGTATATACCGCAGGGCAAGAGTTATATCTGGGGAAAAGGCAATTATGATGCGATGAGGCAAGACTTAGGATGCATCGGATGGAGAGGAAAACTGCAGGGGATGGGCACAATGGAAATGTGCAGCTTGTTCAAGGAACAGCTACTGCGTGTCCTTGATAAGTATGTACCTGTCAGGCTGGGAGGATGTGGTCGAGCAAGGGAACCGTGGTTTACTAAAGCAGTCGAAACACTTGTCAAGAGGAAGAAGGAGGCTTATGTAAAGATGAGACATGAAATTTCAGTTAGGGCGCTCGAGAGTTACAAGTTAGCTAGGAAGGACCTAAAGAGAGAGCTAAGAAGAACCAGGAGGGGACATGAGAAGTCTTTGGCAGGTAGGATCAAGGATAACCCTAAAGCTTTCTCTAGATATGTCAGGAATAAACAAATGACTAGGGTAAGAGTAGGGCCAGTCAAGGACAGTAGTGGGAAGTTGTGCTTGGAGTCTGAGGAGATAGGAGACATGCTAAATGAATATTTTTTGTCAGTATTCACACAGGAAAAAGACAATGTTGTCGAGGAGAATACGGAGATTCAGGCTACTAGACTAGAAGGGCTTGAGGTTCATAAGGAGGCGATGTTAGCAATTCTGGAAAGTGTGAAAATAGGTAAGTCCCCTGGGCCGGATGGGATTTATCCTAGGATTCTCTGGGAAGCTAGGGAGGAGATTGCTGAGCCTTTGGCTTTGATCTTTAAGTCATCTTTGTCTACAGGAATAGTGCCAGAAGACTGGAGGATAGTAAATGTTGTCCCCTTGTTCAAGAAGGAGAGTAGAGATAGCCCAGGTAACTATAGACCAGTGAGCCTTACTTCTGTTGTGGGCAAAATCTTGGAAAGGTTTATAAGAGATAGGATTTATAATCATCTGGAAAGGAATAATTTGATTAGAGATAGTCAACACGGTTTTGTGAAGGGTAGGTCATGCCTCACAAACCTTATTGAGTTCTTTGAGAAGGTGACCAAACAGGTGGATGAGGGTAAAGCAGTTGATGTGGTGTATATGGATTTCAGTAAAGCGTTTGACAAGGTTCCCCACGGTAGGCTACTACAGAAAATACGGAGGCATGGGATTCAGGGTGATTTAGCAGTTTGGATCAGAAATTGGCTAGCTGGAAGAAGACAAAGGGTGGTGGTTGATGGGAAATGTTCAGACTGGAGTCCAGTTACTAGTGGTGTACCACAAAGATCTGTTTTGGGGCCACTGCTGTTTGTCATTTTTATAAATGACCTGGAGGAGGGCGTAGAAGGATGGGTGAGTACATTTGCAGATGACACTAAAGTCGGTGGAGTTGTGGACAGTGCGGAAGGATGTTACAAGTTACAGAGGGACATAGATAAGCTGCAGAGCTGGGCTGAGAGGTGGCAAATGGAGTTTAATGCAGAAAAGTGTGAGGTGATTCATTTTGGAAGGAATAACAGGAAGACAGAGTACTGGGCTAATGGTAAGATTCTTGGCTGTGTGGATGAGCAGATGAGCACTATGCCAATCATAGTGTACTTAGATCCCTGAAAGTTGCCACCCAGGTTGAGAGGGTTGTTAAGAAGGCGTACGGTGTGTTACCTTTTATTGGTCGAGGGATTAAGTTTCGGAGCCATGAGGTCATGTTGCAGCTGTACAAAACTCTGGTGCAGCCGTATTTGGAATATTGCGTGCAATTCTGGTCGCCGCATTATAGGAAGGATGTGGAAGCATTGGAAAGGGTGCAGAGGAGATTTACCAGAATGTTGCCTGGTATGGAGGGAAGATCTTATGATGGAAGGCTGAGGGTCTTGAGGCTGTTTTCGTTAGAGAGAAGAAGGTTAAGAGGTGACTTAATTGAGGCATACAAGATGATCAGAGGATTGGATAGGGCGGACAGTGAGAGCCTTTTTCCTCGGATGGTGATGGCTAGCACGAGGGGACATAGTTTTAAATTGAGGGGAGATAGATATAGGACAGATGTCAGAGGTAGGTTATTTACTCAGAGAGTAGTAAGGTCGTGGAATGCCCTGCCTGCAACAGTAGTGGACTCACCAACACTAAGGGCATTCAAATGGTCATTGGAAAGACATATGGACGATAAGTGAATAGTGTAGATGGGCTTTAGAGTGGTTTCACAGGTCGGCGCAACATCGAGGGCCGAAGGCCTGTACTGCGCTATAATGTTCTATGTTCTATGTTCTTTGCTCAGGAAAAACACTCCCACAACCATTGAGAGAGGGCCCAGACTGGGAGGCATGCCGTATGTAAGAATCCTCTCCTCGTTCGAGGAGCGGGTCCTGGAGGTGACTGGGGTGGCCGAGGACAGAACGGTCACCCACACGGAGGCTGGCAGACGCTGCAGAGGTGAGGAAGCACTGGGCTACACCTGGAGGACCTGTCAAACATGAGTTGTTATTGCCTTACTGACTGATTGACCCATCCCTCCCACATGTCCATTCTCCCGCAGGTCCTCCAGCTGACGGCACCGGTCCACCCCGGGCAGCAAGCCCTCCTGTCTCCCAGGAGAACACCTCTGAGGAAGACAGGATCGAGGTGTCATAGCTGTCATCCCCACCCTCCACCAGCACAGATACACACATCTCGGTGGGACATGTTAGTGGTCAGGCTACTGGGGCACAACCTCGTGAGCATCACACATCTGCTGATGAGCATTGGGAGGGGGAAGGAACCCCCAGGCGAGAAAGCAGTCAGAGGGCTGCTGGATCCCAGGACCTAAATGATGCTGAGTCTGTAGAAGAGGTTTTCCCAGATCTGATGGAGACGTTAGTTTGCGGCCAGGACATTCAGAGGGAGATGTCAGCGACACTCCAGCAGGTCCACAGCAGATTGGAGGTATCCCAGAGGCTAAGGGCTCAGGAGATGTCGCCGGCAATGCATGGCACCGAGGCCAACACTGCTAGGGTGCCAATCATAGTGGACAGCCTGGTGCACGACTCGTGGCACCATTAGTGAAGGTGTCCAAGGCATCGCGCAGTCAGTGATGACCATGGTGGAGGATCTCAGCAGACTGACCGCCTCGCTGGGGGATGTCACCCAGTACCAGGCTGACCTTGATGAGGTTCTGCGGAACATGTCCAGCTCTCAGATGAGAGCTCCCTGAGTTTAACCCGTCTGATGAAGCCGTGTCTCGTAGCCAGCTCCTGGAACAGGGTGGCATGGCTCTGCATGTGCCGCCAACAAGTGTGTCGGGGCCCACCGGCCCCAGAGCCCCCAGAGGACAAGCACCAGGGGTATCGAAGGCCACAGGACTCGGTAAGGAGCTGGCTGGCTCCACCTTTGAATGTGCATCTTGGGGACACACTTAGGTGTAGCGGTAGAGCTAGGAAGGCAAAGTACATCAAGGATCACTGAGGTCACCAGGGGAGGGGGGGGGGGGTGGCGGGGAAGGGAGGCACCATCGGGAGAGTGCTCACCCTTGTGCACAACCAGTATGATGCCTCTGTCACTTTCTTCCAAAATGCAGGCTGACCTTTGAACTCTTGGCCTATCTTTCCAGGCATCCCCCCACCCCTCCCCATGGCACTCACCTACCGTCCGGCCGTTGACATGTCCCCGGAGCTGTGTCCCATCCCTCGCAGAACTCTGAGTTACAGAGGGATCTGGGTGCCCTAGTACATGAATCACAGAAAATTAGTCTGGTGGTACACCTAGTGAATTTGGAGGGAAATGGAACGTAGTCATTTATTGCAAGAGGAATGGAATATAAAAGTAGGGTTGTTTTGGTACAGTTGTACAGAGCGTTGGTGAGACTGTAAAGGAATCAACACATTTAAAAAATATATATTTTTTATTCTCCTCCTTTTTCACAGTTTCTCCCAAATTTACACCCACCAACAACAAACAATAATCAGTAACAAACATGTCAATCCCCATATCAATAACAACGATCCCATCCTCCCACCAAACCCCAAACATGAGCCCGCATGTTTACACAAACAAATGACAGAAAGGAATCAGGGATCACCCATAGTCACCATTAACACACACCGACCCCCTCCCCCCCAACACCCCCCCCCCCCACCCCACCCCCCCAACTAATGTTCGATGTTATCCAGTTCTTGAAAGTGCATGATGAATAATGCCCATGAATTGTAGAACCCCTCCATCCTTCCCCTCAGTTCAAACTTAACCTTCTCAAGAGTCAAGAATTCCAACAGGTCCCCCCGCTAAGCCAGGGCACAGGGTGGAGAGGCTGCTCTCCATCCCATCAGGATCCGCCTTCGGGCGATCAACGAGGCGAAGGCTACAACATCTGCCTCCGCACCAGTTTCCAACCCTGGCTGGTCCGACACCCCGAATATGGCCACCCGGGGGGCCCGGGTCCAGTTCCACGTGCACCACTTTAGAAATTACCCAAAAGACCTCCGTCCAGTAATCCTCTAGCTTTGGACATATGAACATGATTAGCGCGCCCCCCCCCCCCCCCCCCCCCCGCCCCCCCGCAACATTCACACACATCTTTTACTCCTTCAAATAATCAGCTCATCCTCGCCCTTGTGAGGTGAACTCTGTATACCACCTTCAGCTGTATCAGCCCCAACCTCGCGCACGAGGTGGAGGCATGTGGTAAACTGTTGCACCTCTATTAGCTGATGTATGGTAGGACCTGTACTACAGGTACGTTGGTAGTCCCTGCCTGCTGGCTCCGCCCAGTAGGCGGAGTATAAATATGTGTGTCCTCCATGCTGCAGCCATTTCGCCAGCTGCTGTGGGAGGCCATACATCTTAGAGCAATAAAGCCTCAGTTGTACCCAACTCAAGTCTTTGTGCAATTGATCGTGCATCAATTTATTGCTCTAAGATTTTCAAAAGTTGGGCCTCCGTATCAAACCGGATCGCCTGCAGCTGGATCCGCATTCAAGCGACGCCAAAAAGGACTTTCAACATTGGCTAGCTTGCTTCGAGGCGTACTTCAACTCGGCGTCCACCCCTGTCTTGGAGGCTCAGAAGATACAGATCCTGTACGCAAGGTTGAGCTCCAGCGTCTTTCCGCTAACCAGGACATGCCGAACTACGCCGAAGCCATGACGCTTCTCAAGGAGAATTACGCTCAGAAGACGAACCTGCTCTTCACCAGGCACGTACTCGCCACTCGCTCTTAACTCCCTGGTGAGTCCATAGAAGACTTCTGGCGGGACTGTGACTGTCAGGCCGTTACGGCCACTGGACATTCAAACCTCCCTATGCGGGACGCGTTGTTACGGGGATTGGGTCGGACCTCATACACCAACGACTGTTAGAAGGGGCCACGCTTGACCAAGCAGAGACAAAGAAACTAGCGCTCTCCATGACAGTCGCCTCACGCAACACTCAGGCCTACACCCCCAGTCGTGCGGCCCACCCCTCCTAGGCATTGTGGACCTCACAGACAGCCGCCCCAGTGGGGGCCTTACCCAGTCAATACGCCTGCGCCACGTGCCAGCCAACAAACCCCGGGGGTCCCCAATGTTATTTCTACGGCCAGCAGAAACACCCCCACCAACGCTGCCCGGCCCGCGCTGCCCTTTGTGAGCCTTGCGGCAAGAAGGGGCACTTTGCCGCGGTGTGCCAGGACCGTGCAGTCGCCGCTATCGCCCCCATCCCCCTCGTTTACAGACAATGGGCGCCGCCATCTTCACCTCCCTGGACCACGCACGGCCAGTGGGCGCCACCATCTTCTCCCCCTCAGACCACGTGCGGCCAGTGGGTGCCGCCATCTCCCCCCTCGAGCAACACGTGCGGCCCATGGGCGCCGCCATCTTGTTCAACCCCCGCCACGTGCGGCCCATGGGCGCTGCCACTTTGTACTCTTCTAGATCTTAAGGCGCCGCCATCTTGTCTCCCCCATGGCACACGGGCACCGCCAGCGCTCCAGGACCAGTGCCCCCAAGGCTCCCCGTCATCCTACACCAGCGACTACCGACCACGACTCGCCTCAGTGACCATCGACCAGTCTCGTCCGCACAACCTGGCCACCGCATCGACCACTGCAACCTCCAGAGCCTAACCCTGAAATTCGGCGGGCCGCTACCACCCCTCACTGTGTGCGGCCTCGCGACCCTAAACATCGATCCGCCTTCCCTCTTCGCAAATCTAACTCCAGATTGCAAACCAGTCGCCACCAGGAGCAGACGGTACGGCACCCAGGACAGGACCTTAATCAGGTCCGACGTCCAGCGGCTGCTTCGGGAAGGCATCATCGAGGCCAGCAACGGCCCCTGGAGAGCCCAAGTGGTAATAGTTAAAACTGGGGAGAAACACAGAATGGCCGTGGACTATCAATCGGTACACGCAGCTCATCGCGTACCCCCTCCCACGCATATCTGATATGGTCAATCAGATTGCACAGTACCGGGTCTTCTCAACGGTAGACCTCAAATCCGCGTACCACCAGCTCCCCATTCGTAAATCGGACCGTCCATACACTGCCTTTGAGGCAGAGGGTCGCCTCTATCACTTCCTCAGTGTTCCCTTCGGCGTCACCAACGGGGTCTCAGTCTTCCAAAGAGAGATGGACCAAATGGTCGACTGGTACGGTTTGCGGGCCACCTTTCAATACCTAGACAATGTCACCATCTGCAGCCATGATCAGCAGGACCATGACACCAACCTTGCCAAATTTCTCCGTACCGCCACTCTCCTAAACCTCACCAACAACAAGGAGAAGTGCGTGTTTAGCACGACCCACTTAGCTATCCTCAGCTATGTGGTCCAGAACAGAGTTCTGGGGCCCGATCCTGACCGCATGCGCCCCCTCATGTAGCTCCCCCTTCCCCACTGCCCCAAGGCCCTCAAAGGCTGTCTGGGGTTCTTTTCGTACTCCGCTCAGTGGGTCCTAAACTATGCGGACAAGGCCCACCCACTCACACAGTCAACCCATTTTCCCCTGACGGCCGAGGCACAACAGGCCTTCGCCCGTATCAGAGCCGATATCGCCAAGGCCAGGATGCATGCCGTAGACGAGACACTGCCCTTTCAAGTAGAGAGTGACGCATCAGACGTCGCCCTACCGCCATCCTCAATCAGGCAGGCAGGCCCGTGGCATTCTTTTCCCGCACCCTTCATGCCTCAGAAATTCGGCACTCATCCATCGAAAAAGAGGCCCAAGCTATCGTTGAAGCTGTGCGGCATTGGAGGCATTACCTGGCCGGCAGGAGATTCACTCTCCTCACTGACCAATGGTCGGTAGCCTTCATGTTCAATAACATACAGCGGGGCAAGATCAAGAATGATAAGATCTTGAGGTGGAGGATCGAGCTCTCCACCTACAATTACGAGATTTTGTATCACCCCGGTAAGCTCAACGAGCCCACAGACGCCCTATCCCAAGATACATGTGCCAGCGCACAGGTAGACCGACTCCGGACCCTGCACGACAGTCTGTGTCACCTGGGAGTCACACGGTTGTACCATTTCATAAAGGCGCGCAATCTGCCCTACTCCGTCGAGGAAGTACGGACAATCACCAGGGACAGCCAGGTCTGTGCGGAGTGCAAGCCGCACTTCTACCAGCCGGACCGTGCACGCCTGGTGAAGGACTCCCGCCCCTTTGAGCGCCTCAGCGTGGATTTCAAAGGGGCACTGCCCTACACCGACCGTAACAGGTATTTTCTCAGTGTGGTTGATGAGTACTCCAGATTCCCCTTCGCCATCCCATGCCCCGATATGACGTCTGCCACCGTCATCAAAGCCCTCAACACAATCTTCGCTCTGTTCGGTTTCCCCGCCTCAGCAGGGGTATCGCCTCCAGCAGAATGACAAGCTACAACCGGGGAAACGGACAGGTGGAGAGGGAGAATAGGACTGTTTGGAGGGCCGTCCAATTGGCCCTACGGTCCAGGAACCTCCTGGCCTCCCGCTGGCAGGAGGTCCTCCCTGATGCACTACCCTCCATTCGGTCACTACTGTGCACCGCCACTAACTCATCCCATGAACGTCTTTTTGCCTTCCCCAGGAAGTCCACATCTGGGGTGTCGCTTCCGACTTGGCTCACAGCTCCAGGACCCGTCCTGCTCCGTAGGCATGTCCGACTCCGTTGGTGGAAAGGGTGCAATTGCTCCATGCAAACACCCAGTATGCCTACATGGCGTACTCCGACGGCCGCCAGGATACTGTCTCCCTCAGGGACCTGGCACCAGCAGGTCACACACACACACACACACCCCCGGCCCGGCACCACCCTCCCCTCACCCGGTGCTCCCAGGAGCAACCCCCCCGGGACCATCCGTCCTCCCCCTGCCCATGCTCAAGGATGAAGAGGATTTCGGCACGCTCCCGGAGGCTCTGAACATCAGACCAGCATCGGCATCGCCACCACCACTACGTCGCTCCCAGCGGCACATCAAGGCCCCGGACCGGTTAAACCTCTAACTGGTCCACTGGACATCAAAAGACATTTTTTTTCCTCTCTATCAAAAATTGTAAATGTAAATGTAAAAAGAAAACCATTTGTTGTATATAGTTCTCCACCACCCCAGCCGGACTCAATTTTAACAGGGGGTGAATGTGGTAAACTACTGTTGCACCTCTATTGGGTGATGTATGGTGGGACCTGTACTACAGGTATGTTGGTAGTCCCTGCCTGCTGGCTCCGCCCAGTAGGCGGAGTATAAATATGTGTGTCCTCCATGCTGCAGTCATTTTGCCAGCTGCTGTGGGAGGCCATCTTAGAGCAATAAAGCCTCAGTTGTACCCAACTCAAGTCTTTGTGCAATTAATCGTGCATCAAGGCATTCACTCTCCGGAGCATCTCACACCAGAACCCCTCCTTCATATCCTCTCCCAACTCTTCCTCCCACTTTGCTTTGATCCCTTCCAGTGGTGCCTTCTCCTCTTCCAAAATAGCTCCGTAAACCGCTGACACTGCCCCCTTCTCCAGTCCCCCTGTCGTCAGCCCCTCCTCCAGCAATGTTGAGGCCGACTCCACTGGGAAGCTCTGTATCTCCTTTCTGGCAAAATCTCGAACCTGCATGTATCTAAACATTTCTCCCTGCTCCAGCCCATACTTCGCTTCCAGCTCCTTCAGTCCTGCAAACCGACCCCGAAGAAACAAATCTTTTCGTGTCTTAATCCCCTTCTCCTCCCATTTCCGAAAATTTCCATCCCACGTCCCTGGCTCAAATCTGTGGTTCCCCCGAATCGGCATTTCCCTTGACCCTGCTCCCAACCCGAAGTGTTGGCGAAACTGCCTCCAAATTCTCAATAAAGCTATTATTACAGGACTCCCTGAGTATTTCCCCGGGGCTATCGGGAGCAGCGCTGTTGCTAGCGCTTTCAATCCTGACCCCCTGCACAAACTCTCCTCCATTCTGACCCAGTGGGAATCAACCCCTCTGACCCAGCTCCGCACCGTCTCCACATTCGCCACCCAGTAGTAATACATCAGGTTCGGAAGACCCAAACCCCCTGCCTGCCTTCCCCTCTGTAGCAGCACCTTTCTAACTCTGGCCATCTTCCCTCCCCATATGAACGAAGTAAGGAATCAACACATTTAATGAAGCAATTGAGACAGAGCATAATATAAGCTTCTTCAGTGCATTTTGAATTGTAAGGTATGGTCAATTGGGAGCAATTTTAATTTGAGATGATGGTGTAAATAGCTAATATCAGATAGCCACAATTGGACTCCCCATCGGACTTTCCTTTGCATAAATTTGGATGATAAGGAAATGCGGGGGGGGTGTTCAATGGGTCATTAATCCAATATTATCTATTTTACAGAATTTCCAGAAGGTAAATAGACCCCACTGTTCTCAGACATTTCACAGATAGATAGTATTCAGATTTTCAACATGAATATTGAATTAATTTATGCAGTACTACTTTAATGCTGCACACTGTATCTACATTTAGGAATTTCTTCTGGATATTCTTTTTTACCTATTGCCTTGTCTTATTTTACATTCTGGGACTGCCAGTGAAATCCTGCAGCAGTACTTCCTATAAGTAGAAAAAAAAGTCTAAATTTTAAAAACGGGAAGATAAATGAGGAAAGAAAAATGGAACAGTCAACAGGGAGATTGGGAAGCAAAGGTAAATGTTTAATTCTTTCAATAGATACTTAATGTATCATTTTGGATGCATGCTTTTGTACCTTAAAACTAATGAAGCTATAAGGTGACACTTAATTTGGGTATTTTATTATCATGATATTGAGTTAAAAGGGCGGCACGGTGGTTAGCACTGCTGCCTAGGGCGCTGAGGTTCGATCCTGTCCCCGGGTCACTGTCTGTGTGGAGTTTGCACATTCTCCCCGTGTTTGTGTGGGTCTCACCCCACAACCCAAAGATGTGCAGGTTAGGTGGATTGGCCACGCTAAATTGCCCCTTAATTAGGAAAAAAAATAATTGGGTACTCTAAATTTATAAAGAAAAATGATGTTGAGTGAAATGTAAACAAAATGGTTAAGTGGGGAGCTTGCATTTTCCTGGACCAGTGATGGGTCACCAGTTCCAATTAATTCATCAAACAAAAATAACTTAAGTTAATTTTCAGCTGAATATACACATCTTCCGAGTGTTTATTCTGTGTTTTTGAAATTAAGGGTTTCTAACAATTGTCGTGTATCATTTTTCCACCATGATGTTTTTCCTTAGTGGGGCAAGATTCTTCGTTCCCTCAACCATGTGTTCCTCGGCGGTGCGCCATTCGCTGGCTGCGGGATTCTCTCTTACTTCCACTTGTCAACGGGATTTTCCATTGATCCACCTCACCCCACCGTTAAACCCACGGGCGGGGGTGCTCTGCCAGTGGGAAAAGAGAATCCCAACGGCCGGAGAATTCCGGCCGAGGTTTCTTGTGAAAGTTGCAAGAATCCTACTTCGAAAGTGTTATCCAACAGAACGTTTCACCTGTTTCTGGAATCACCTTTCCAATCTCACTAGTTGTACCACGACACAAATGCAAATGTTATTTCACTGATGTGAGCAGAGAAAAACTATCACACAAAGCAATGATTTTCATAATTTAACGTAATATTTCAAATAGATTTTTTTGTCTCTTTTGCATTGCGGTACCTAAACATAATGTAAATTTCACAAACGTGTGAAGGCTTTAGTTGTGGATGCTAGGGAATTGCTGATTAAACCGCATTGGAACTATTCCCTAATAAGGAGTTGAGTTGGTATATGCATAAGAACATAAGAACTAGGAGCAGGAGTAGGCCATCTGGCCCCTCGAGCCTGCTCCGCCATTCAATGAGATCATGACTGATCTTTTGTGGACTCAGCTCCACTTTCCGGCCCGAACACCATAACCCTAATACCATGTAAACCTTTTCACTTTGTCCAAATAAAGATGTGGTGGATACTTTAGATTGGTGGAAAGCGAGGCAAAACCCTGTTTTCTGCCCAATTTCCAAAATCCAGCGTAGAAGGAAATGGATGGTAATTTTTTTCCACAACTTGGACGATTGTTCCCTCATTCTCTCAGGAATTAATTTACAAGAATTATAACGACAAGGTCTAAACAATGGACATGATGCATTAGCAGATTTATTTTTTCTGTGGTATTTTTCCAGATGCCAAACTGCATTATTTCTCTCTTTTTTCCAGAAAACTTGGGCGAAATTCTCCTACCCGCCCCGCCACATTTCTGCGCCGACCAGCCGGCGGGAGTCTCCGTAACACCGGCTGGTCAATGGGGTTTCCCATTGTGGGGCAGCCCCACGCCTTCGGGAACCCCCCCGGTGCCGACAAAACAGAGACTCCCGCCGGCGGAGAATGACGCCCCTTTAGTTTTACCAGAAATGGAGCGGAATTCTCCATTCCAGCGGCTAAGTGCCAGCACCAACGGAGAATCCGCTGGTGGTACATGACAGGAAAACAGCACAATCCCCTCACCAATTCCTGTACCGGTGAGGGGCTAGCACCGGCGCAGCGTAAACCACCCGCGGAACACGTGGAAAATGGCCGGAGAATCGGCAGGTCCCAGGCCTCGTATGCGCAGGGTTGACGGCATGCACCAGTCGCGCCGGAAAACATAGTGCCAGCTGTGCTGGAACCCTAACCCCCCCCCAAACCCCGACCCCACAGCCCACACCCTGGCCACCCTCACCAGTCCCCCCAGCCATAGCAGAAGCCCAATCGGCAGTGGCACTGATCCTGGACGAGTGTGGCAACTTGGACACAGTCCACAGTCGGCAGGCTGGGTTCCAAACCATTAGGACCACACGTGGCCTGCCCCGTCGGGAACCTGGGCCATCGGGGGTAGCATTCCAGGTGGGCCGGCCGATGATGTGCCAATGGCCTTGCGACTGTGCGTGGCGCGCGCCCCGATGATGCCGGTTTGGAGGGGGCGGAGCATCACGGACCGGCGTCAAACCACCGTCTGCCCTGGATCCGGCATTGGAATCCATTCTCCGCCCGACCGCCGATCCCGATTTCGGACTACGGAGAACCCAGCCCACGGTCTTTCCATTTGGGGCAGCTGCTAAACCCAACCAAGGTGCATTACCTTAGTCTTTCTGTATTCCTGTGCATCATTGCTACTGATTATCATAAACATGTTTTATAATATATTTATTCAAGAACATCTTGAACCATTATTTTGACAGTGATTCATCATAATCATAATCACAGTTGATACTTTAAATATTGCATTCTGAAGTCTATTATCCATGCATTTAGTTTGTGTTGCTAAATTATATTAAACGTCCTTGTGGTGCATAATTTTCCCATTTATAAATTGGTTCATGACTGACCAGATTTCTGTCAATAAATTTGTCTTTTGAAGACAATCTGGAATTTATCAGTTCTGGGAATAGGTTTCTGAAAGCCCTAGAAGGTCACAAGAGCAATTGTATAACTCATGCGTTCAAGAAACATGCTGGCCAGCGATCTATAAGAATAAAACATTTAACAATAGAAGTTAGGTGGTATCAGTTATCATTTAAAGTGACGTTGATTAAAGATTTATTTACAGATCAATTGCAGACAAATCTCCGAATGACCTCGGACTTTGCTGCATACTATATTACATTATCAGTGGACGGCAGATCCATGCCTCTTCATGAACAATGACTGATCTAACTAAACTGACCTACTTTTGAATACATTTTAGGTCCTTAATTTTATTATTCAAAATCTTAAAGGTTTCATTTAAGACGCCCCACAGTAGCGACAATTAACCATTCTTGAAAACATTAAAGATATTTCTTGCCACTACATGTTTCGTGCTGCAGACAATTCACTTTAGGTAACCTGAAAATTAAGTCCAAATAATTACATTTTAAAAATAGTGCATTTATGCCAAGGAACCAATTCTACTGGTAACAATACTGATTTTCTCACAGTAGATGCTCACCAGGTTCGATAAGTAATAACCAAAGGTGTATTAAAGGTTCTAATGGCAGCAGCTAGTCATCGCAGAGGTACTGTCAAGTCCTGTTATCTGTGCTTATGCCAACAATGGGCACAGAACTGTCCATTTCTGATGACAGAGTTCGACAGCTGCAAGACACCTTGCCAAGACATGTCGCAAGAACGTAAGCGGAGAAAACGCTGGCTGGAGGAAATGGCAGTCACGGCATAGGGCTGTCAAAGAGCACTAGGTTGATGAGGGGTTTGTTGAGGCCAATATGATCCAAAGCCAGGGATTCCCAGTGGGAATTTGCAGGGAATGGTAGTCCAAGTGCATTGGATGGTTAACATATGGGTCAACACGGGCAACACGGTGGCGCAGTGGATAGCACTGCTGCCTCATGGCGCCGAGGTCCCAGGTTCGATCCCGGCTCTGGGTCACTGTCCGTGTGGAGTTTGCACATTCCCCCCGTGATTGCGTGGGTTTCGCCCCCACAACCCAAAGATGTGCAGGGTAGATGGATTGGCCACGCTAAACTGCCCCTTAATTGGACAAAATGAATTGGACACCCTAAATTTTTTTTAAAACATGTGGGTCAACACAGGGGCATCAGTTAGCGTGGCCATCAACTGAAGAAAAAAGTTATGGAGGAAAGAAAATTCCCATCGTGGGATGAGTACCAGCTCCAGTCACATACAAGGAGAAACATGCCAAATTACCCATCATTGGATTGAAACAGCCTTGTTAGGAAGGAATTGCTTAACAAGCTATATCACATAGAAGTGAAATCCACAGCACAAGACAATGTGATTGCAATGTATCCTCAGGTATTTAGTGAAACTGGCAAATCAATTCAAGGATATAAGGTCAACGCAGGGGTCCAGAGGAATGCTAGACCAGTTTACTGCAGGGCTCTTCCTGTACCCTGTACTCCAAGGGAGAAATTAGAGCAAGAATTGAAACGATTAGTTGGGCTTCCCACCCCGACTCATTGATGCTATTTTGCATGTCATTGGCAGGCAGGACGCACCATGCTCTGTGAAAGTTTCATAGAAAGTGGAAGGGCAGCGTCCACAGCTGTTCTTCCTCGAAAACAAAGGTTTCAAAGGTTTCCATCACTTTAATGTCACAACTCTCACTTTCATCTCACTGACCTTTAAACGTGGCATACTGACAAACGTTTTAAAAGGGTTTAGGGGAAAGATGGGATCACTTTCATTTTATTATGAGAAAACTTTATTTCTTACACACTACTTACTGTTTAAATGGTTTAAGGGTGCAAATGAGAACATTTTCACTTTATTATGGGATAACATTTTTAAAATATATTTTTATTGGTTTCACAATTATTTACAGTAACATTTGGTGTGTATAACATACAATAATCAAAAAAAGAAAATGAAGAAAAAACAGGAATCTACAAAATGTGTATACTAAAAGGAAATAATGAAGAACAAACAAACCTTTTACATTCAAGAAAATGAACCTCTACATGGGGGCCCCTGTTTTTGAGCTCCGGAAGTCGGTTGCCACAACCATACTATTTTACTTAAGTCCCTGCTGCCCCCAGGTACTAGAACATACCAAGAGGGGACATGTTTGGCTTTGGCCGTGCGTGCTTCTGCTTTGCTGCTGTGGTCGCCCCCATGTGTGCCTTGGCCCTTTGTCCCTTCTGGCTCCCCTGCCCTGCTTTCCCTGTGTTTGTCTTGGTGTCTTCAAGCCCTTCTCCCATCCCCCCTTCCTATCCTCTCCCCCCACCTTTCCCCTTCCTCTTCCCCCCTTGTTGTACCGTCAATTCACTGTGAGACTGTGAGAACGAGTGAATACTAGGCTTTATTATCCATGAACTCGCCTGCCAGTAGCTGTTGTACAAATGAGTGCCACCCACAGGTGGCCGGTCTATATATCCCCCAGTGAGGGTGGAGCCAGAGGCGGAGCCCACCGAGGTTCCAGTACAGTACCTGGAAGTGGACTGTATTATCATTTCCAGGTCATAGGTCACAGCACTATACAGAAAATTCATACTTAGGTGAATACATTCACCACATTCACCCCCTGTTAAAAAAATCAAGTCCAGCGGGGGTGACTGGGGTCATCAAATGTTCAGTCTGTCTGGAGACCGGATCGTTCTTTTAGCTCTCCTCAGCTCTAGCGATGCGGCGGGCACGGTTGATGCAGGTGGTGACTCCGGGGGCATGTTGTCTAGAGCCTGAGCTTCAGTCCGGCGTGTCAGAGACGATTGAGAGGTGGGGGTAGGCAGTGCGGTGGTGGGTGGTGGCAGTGCAGGCGCAGGGCAATACAGGAAACCCAGGGGGGCAGAAGGGGCACTGGGGGTGGTGGTAGGCAGCGGGGGGGCGCGTTGGCAGGGGAACCAGCTGGCGCCAGGTCCCGTAGGGAGACCGTATCTTGCCGTCCATCCTGGTGCGCGACGTAGGCATACTGGGGGTTGGTGTGCAGCAGCTGGACCCTCTCGACCAGGAAATCGGTCTTATGGCTCCTTGCATGCTTCCGGAGAAGGACTGGTCCCGGAGTTGTCAGCCAGTATGGAAGCGAGACCCCGGAGATGGACTTCCTAGGGAAGACAAACAAACGGTCGTGAGGGGTCTCGTTCGTGGCTGTGCAGAGGAGCGATCTAATGGAGTGGAGCGCATCGGGGAGGACCTCCTGCCAGCGGGGGATCAATAGACCTGAGGGCCAGAAGAATGGCCTTCCATACCGTCACGTTCTCCCTCTCCACCTCCCATTTCCCTGCGGGCTAAAGCTCGTAGTCCTGCTCGAGGTGATGTCTTTGCTGAGCAGGCACTGACGCAGCTCATCGTTCATGAACAATGTGCCCTGGTCGCTGTGGACGTACGCAGGGAAACCGAACAGTGTGAAGCTGCTGTGCAGTGCCTTTATTATAGTGGCCGAGGTCATGTCGGGGCAGGGGACAGCGAAGGGGAAGTGGGAGTACTCATCAACGACGGATAGGAAGTATACATTACGGTTGATGGAGGGGAGTGGCCCTTTGAAGTCAATACAGAGGCGCTCAAAGGGCCGGGAGGCCTTTACCAGGTGGGCCTTGTCTGGCCGGTAGAAGTGCGGTTTGCACTCCGCGCAGACTTGCCAGTCCCTGGTCATGGCCTTGACCTCCTCAGTGGAGTAGGCCAGGTTGCGGGCCTTAATAAAGTGGGTAAGCCGGGTAACCCCCGGGTGACAGAGGTCATCGTGGATAGCCCGAAGTCGCCTGTCTTGCGCGCTGGCGCATGTGCCGTGGGACAGAGCATCTGGGGGCTCATTGAGCTTCCCAGGACGATACTTGATATCATAATTGTAGGTGGAGAGTTCGATCCTCCACCTCAAGATTTTGTCATTCTTAATTTTGCCCCGTTGTGCGTTGTCGAACATAAAGGCAACCGACCGCTGGTCGGTGACGAAGGTGAACCTCCTACCGGCTAGATAGTACCTCCAGTGCCGCACGGCTTCCACTATGGCTTGTGCTTCCCTCTCGACCGAGGAGTGTCGGATTTCGGAAGCGTGGAGGGTTCTAGAGAAGAAGGCTACTTACTGGTCTGCCCGCCTGGTTGAGTGTGGCGGCCAGGGCGACGTCTGATGCATCGCTCTCTACCTGGAAGCGGACGGACTCGTCCACCGCGTGCATTGCGGCCTTAGAGATGTTGGCCTTGATGCGGCTGAAGGCAGAGCGGGCCTCGGCCGTCAGGGGAAATGTAGTGGTTTTAATAAGTGGGCGGGCTTTGTCCGCATAGTTGGGGACCCACTGGGCATAGTAGGAGAACAGCCCCAGGCATCGTTTGAGGGCCTTGAGGCTGTGCGGAGGGGGAAGTTCCGTGAGAGGGCGCATGCGGTCGGGGTCGGGCCCTAGGACTCCGTTCTCCACGATGTAACAGAGGATGGCTAGTCGGTTAGTGCGGAAAATGCACTTCTCTTTGTTATATCTGAGGTTGAGGGATTGGGCGGCCTGGAGGAACCTCTGAAGGTTGGCATCATGGTCCTGCTGATTGTGGCCGCAGATGGTAACATTGTCCAAGTACGGATATGTAGCCCGCAACCCGTACTAGTCCACCATTCGGTCCATCGTTCTCTGAAAATCCGAGACCCCGTTAGTGACACTGAAAGGGACCCTGAGGAAGTGCAAGAGTCAGCCGGCTGCTTCGAAGGCAGTGTAGTGGCGCTCTCCCAGGCGGATCAGGAGCTGGTGGTAGGCCGACTTTAGATCGACCGTTGAGAACACATGGTACTGCGCGATCTGGTTGACCATCTCCGCTATGCGGGGTAGGGGGTACGCATCCAGTTGCGTGAACCGGTTAATGGTCTGGCTGTAGTCCGCAACCATCCGATTCTTTTCCCCGGTCCGGACGACCACCACTTGTGCTCTCCAGGGGCTGTTGCTGGCCTCGAGGATCCCTTCCCTCAACAGTCGCTGGACCTCCGACTTGATAAAAATCATGTCTTGGGAACTGTACCGCCTGCTCCTGGTGGCGACGGGCTTACAGCCAGGAGTGAGGTTCGCAAAGAGGGAAGGGGAGGGTCCTTGAGGGTCGCGGGTCTGCACACCGTGAGGGGGGTTAAGGGTCTGCCGAACTGCAGGGTCAGGCTTCGGTGACTGCATAGGAAGTCTAATCCGAGCAGTAGGGGTGCGCAGAGGTGAGGGAGGACGTAGAGCTTAAAACGTGCATACTCGGCGCCCTGCATCGCGAAGTTAGCGATACAGTACCCCCAGATCTGAACCGAATGGGATCCGGAAGAAAGGGAGATTGTTTGAGATGCGGGGTAGATGTGAAGACAGCAGCGCCTTACTGTGTCAGGGTGAACAAAGCTCTCCGTGCTCCCGGAGTCGAAAAGACAGGGGGTCTCGTGCCCGTTGACCCGGACGACTGGTCGAGGGTGACTGCGCCAAGCTGCGGGTAGCCTGTGTGCTGTGTGGTCGGCGGTAACACAAAATGGCGGCCCCCATGAGTCGCACGTGTTGGGCTGGGTCGAAGATGGCGACCAAGATGGCCGCCCCCATCGGTCGCACGTGTCGGCCGGTGCCGGAGCCGGCGGCCAAGATGGTGGCCCCCATGAGTCGCACGTGTCGTTTGGTGTTGGAGCCGGCAGCCCCCACGAGTCGCACGAGGCTGATGACGCGTCTGAAGTGGGCGTTCCCGTCTGACACCCAGCCACATTGCGGGGTCTGCGGGCCTGTGAGTCCATGGGTCGGGCCTGTTGAGTTTTCGACTTCTGGGCTTTAGGTCGGCTCAGACAGACTCTGGCGAAGTGTCCCTTTTTGTCACAGTCGCTGCACGTCGCTGTGAGGGCTGGGCAACGCTGCCGGGGGTGGCCCTGGCCACAGAAGTAGCACTGCGGTTCCCCGGTCTGGACGGGCAGCCACGCGGCACAGGCCTGTGACGTAGTCGGGTCCGATGGGGGCCGCGACGATGGTGTCCACGAGGGGTTCGCCGGGTCCACGGGGAACGCACTGAGGCTCTGGTAGGCCACCGCTAACGTGGTGGTTAGTTTTACCGTGTTCCGCAGGTCAGTAGTCCCGTTTTACAGCAGGTGCTGCCTGATGTAGTTCGATCGGACCCCAGCCATGTAGGTGTCCCGGATCTGTAGGTTCATGCTCCTCCACCGTCACATCCCGATAGCTACAGTTCCTTGCAAATAGGGTCAGGTTTACCAGGTACTCATCCAGCGATTCCCCAGCGCGTTGACGGCGAGTAGTGAGGAGGTGTCGGGCGAACACCTCGTTTACGGGCTTCACGAAATGCGCCTTGAGGGTCGCGACCGCCGCCTCGTACGTGGCCGCTTTCTCTATCATCACGGAGATTCAATGGCTCACCCGAGCGTGGAGGAGTCGCAGCTTGAGGGTTTCAGAGGGAGTCGTTGTGGAGGAGTCGAGGTAGGTCTCGAAACAGCGAAGCCAGTGTTCGAAGATCGCCTTGGCCTCTGTCGCTCGCGCGTCGAGTTCGAGCTTATCTGGCTTTAGAGCGGCTTCCATGGTGCTGTCGATGGATAATAAATTATTATACCGTCAATTCACTGTGAGAACGTGAGAACGAGTGTGATGCATGATCAATTGCACAAAGACTTGAGTTGGATACAACTGAGGTTTTATTGTTCTAAGATGTGTGGCCTCCCACAGCAGCTGGCAAATGGCTGCAGCATGGAGGACACACGCATTTATACTCTGCCTACTGGGCGGAGCCAGCAGGCAGAGACTACCAACGTACCTGTAGTACAGGTCCTACCATACTTCACCTAATAGAGGTGCAACAATGGTTTACCACATTCACCCCCTGTCAAAATTGAGTCCGGCGGGGGTGGTGGAGAACTACATACAACAAATGGGTTTTACATTTACAATATTTGAGAGAAAAAAAATGTCTTTTGATGTCCAGTGGACCAGTTAGAGGTTTAATCGGTCCGGGGCCTTGATGTGCCGCTGGGAGCGATGTAGTGGTGGTGGCGATGCCGATGCTGGTCTGATGTTCGGTGCCTCCGGGAGCATGCCGAAATCCTCTTCATCCTCGAGCGTGGGCAGGGGGGAGGATGGATGGTCCTGGTGGGGTTAATGCTGGGAGCGCCGGGGGAGCGGAGGGTGGCGCCGGGCCAAAGGGGTATGTGTGTGGGGAACCTGCTGGTGCCAGGTCCCTGAGGGAGTCATAGCCTGGCGGCCGTCGGGGTACACCACGTAGGCAGACTGGGGGTTTGCATGGAGCAATTGCAACCTTTCCACCAACCGGTCCACCTTGTGGGGTCGGACGTGCCTACGGAGCAGGACGGGTCCTGGAGCTGCGAGCCAAGTCGGGAGCGACATCTGGGGAAGGCAAAACGACGTTCATGGGGTGTGTTGTTAGTGGCGGTGCACAGTAGTGACCGAATGTAGTGTAGTACATCAGGGAGGACCTCCTGCCAGCGGGAAGCCGGGAGGTTCCTGGAACATAGGGCCAGTTGGACCCTCCATACCGTCCCGTTCTCCCTCTCTACCTGTCCATTTCCCCGGGGGTTATAGCTTGTCGTCCTGCTGGAGGCGATACCCTGCTGAGCAGGAACTGACGTAGCTCATCACTCATGAATGAGGATCCCCTGTCACGGTGGATGTAGGCGGGGAAGCCGAACAGAGCGAAGATTGTGTTGAGGGCTTTGATGACGGTGGCAGACGTCATGTCGGGGCATGGGATGGCGAAAGGGAATCTGGAGTACTCATCGACCACACTGAGAAAATATGTGTTACGGTCGGTGGAGGGGAGGGGCCCTTTGAAATCCATGCTGAGGCGCTCAAAGGCGCAGGAGGCCTTCACCAGGCACGCACGGTCCGGCCAGTAGAAGTGCGGCTTGCACTCCTCACAGACCTTGCAGTCCCTGGTGATTGTCCGTACTTCCTCGACGGATTAGGGCAGATTGCGGGCCTTTATAAAATGGTACAACCATGTGACTACCGGGTGACAAAGGCTGTCGTGCAGGGCCCGGAGTCGGTCTACTTGTGCGCTGGCACATGTACCTCGGGATAGGGTGCCTGAGGGCTCGTTGAGCTTGCCGGGGCGATACAAAATCTCGTAATTGTAGGTGGAGAGCTCGATCCGCCATCTCAAGATCTTACCTTTCTTGATCTTGCCCCGCTGTGTTTTATTGAACATGAAGGCTACCGACCATTGGTCAGTGAGGAGAGTGAATTGCCTGCCGGCCAGGTAATGCCTCCAATGTCGCACAGCTTCAACGATAGCTTGGGCCTCTTCTTTGGCGGATAAGTGCCGAATTTCTGAGGCATGAAGGGTGCGGGAAAAGAATGCCACGGGTCTGCCTGCCTGATTGAGGGTGGCGGCTAGGGCGATGTCTGATGCGTCGCTCTCTACTTGAAAGGGCAGTGTTTCGTCTACTGCATGCATCCCGGCCGTGGCGATATCAGCTCTGATACGGGCGAAGGCCAATTGTGCCTCATCGTCATGGTAAATGGATGGACTGTATGAGTGGGCGGGCCTTGTCCGCATAGTTTGGGACCCACTGGGCGTAGTATGAAAAGAACCCCAGACAGCCTTTGAGGGCCTTGGGGCAGTGGGGAAGGGGGAGCTACATGAGGGGGCGCATGCGGTCGGGATCGGGCCCCAGAACTCCGATCTGGACCACATAGCTGAGGATGGCTAAGCGGGTTTTGCTAAACACGCACTTCTCCTTGTAGGTGAGGTTTAGGAGAGTGTCAGTGTGGAGAAATTTGGCACGGTTGGCATCATGGTCCTGCTGATCATGGCCGCAGATGGTGACGTTGTCTAGGTACGGAAACGTGGCCCGCAAACCGTACCGGTCGACCATTCGGTCCATCTCCCTTTGGAAGACTGAGACCCCATTGGTGACGCAGAAAGGAACCCTGAGGAAGTGATAGAGGTGGCCGTCTGCCTCAAAGGCAGTGTATGGATGGTCCGATTTACGAATGGGGAGCTGGTGGTAGGCGGATTTGAGGTCTACTGGTGAGAAGACCCGGTACTGTGCAATCTGACTGACCATATCAGATATGCGTGGGAGGGGGTACGCGATGAGCTGCATGTACCGATTGAAGGTCTGACTGTAGTCTATGACCATTCTGTGTTTCTCCCCAGTTTTAACGACTACCACTTTGTGGTGTTGGGCGTTCTGACACACAGATGAGCCAACACGGTTGTATGTGGTACAACGCTATTTTATTTAAACTTTCTATGTACAGTTTTGTCTTGATACTCTGCACGTGGGGATTCCCTGTTTGTGATCTTGTAACAGGTCTTGTCCGTGTCTTTGTCCCCAGACCTACTGTCCACTAGGTGTCGTGCTCGTGCTTTTATGTGGTTGCTGTCCTTGTGTGTGATTGGTTGTGGTGTTGTGTGCTCTGATTTGTCTGTTTGTGTGTCCATCATGATGTGTGTGTTTGAATATCATGACATCCCCCCTTTTTACAAAGATATGTGCCTACGTGGTAATAAATATGATCGCGTCGTGAGTGCATCTAAGAGTGTGTGTGTGTTGTGTACAGCATGTGCATATGACGTAACTATTTACATGGGGCGATGTCGGGTGCGTCACATGAACAAGGTTGTACCATGACAGAACATGAATGCGAACGAGAAAAAAACTTGAACAGTGGTCCAGTCAGACGATATCTGGAACGATAAACAACAACAGGTTATCATATAAAATTGTGTAACTTGTTAGACATATGAACGGTGTTATAAGTCCAGTCTAATGGGCTTGCGACGAGTTCGGGTTGACCGCCTCAAGGGTGGGTCAAGAACCACCGGCTGATGTGCAAGCATGGCCATGGGTGGCGATGGAGAGGGCGTGATCTGCGGCAGCTCCACAAAGTCATCCTCGGAAGCCTGTTGAGAATCTGGCGTGTGTGTACTGTGTGGCTGCAAGCGTGGAAGTCGGCGAAGGGCGCGCCGATTGCGGCGACACACTGAACCATCCAGCATGCGAACCAGGAACGAGCGGGGAGCCACATGTCGGAGGACTTCGGCCGGTGCTGACCAGCCACCATACGGTTGATGGACGCGTACTTTGTCTCCGGAGGACAGGGGGGGCAGGTCCGTCGCTCGTGTGTCGTACTGACTTTTCTGGCGATCACGCTGCATTTGCATGTTCCGAAGAACCGTCTCATGGTCTGTTGTTGGTGCCAGGATGGACGGTACCGTCGTCCTGAGGGAGCGACCCATTAGGAGCTGCGCTGGCGAGAGACCCGTGGATAGCGGGGCCGATCGATAGGCCAGCAAGGCGAGGTTAAAGTCCGATCCGGCAGCAGCCGCCTTGCACAGGAGCCGCTTGGCAATGTGGACGCCCTTTTCAGCCTTCCCGTTCGACTGTGGATGTAGAGGGCTGGATGTCACATGAGTGAAACCATATGCTGCGGCAAAGGACAACCATTCACGGCTGGCGAAGCAGGGTCCATTGTCTGACATGACAGTCCTTGGAATGCCATGGCGAGCAAATGTTTCCTTGCAGGCCCCAATGACTGCGGACGACGTCAGATCATGGAGAGGCATGACTTCCGGGTAGTTTGAGAAGTAGTCTATAATAACGATGTGATCTCTGCCGAGCGCGTGAAATAGGTCAATCTTCGCCCAGGGGGACGTCACCAACTCGTGTGGTAGAAGGGTCTCCGGAGGTTGCGCCGGCTGAAACCTCTGACAGGTTGTGCAATTGAGCACCATGTTGGCTATGTCTTCATTAATACCCGGCCAATATACCGCCTCTCGGGCCCTTCGTCTGCATTTTTCGACGCCCAAGTGGCCTTCGTGTAGTTGATTAAGAATCATCTGGCGCGTGCTGTGCGGAATAACGATCCTGTCTAATTTCATAAGGACCCCGTCTATGTTGGTAAGGTCATCTCGCACATTATAAAACTGGGGGCACTGCCCTTTGAGCCACCCTTCCGTCATGTGGCGCATCACTCGCTGCAGAAGGGGGTCAGTCGCCGTCTCTGCGCGTATGTGGGCCAGACTTGGATCATCAGCTGGCAGATTTGCTGCTGTCAGAGTCACGTGTGCCTCAATTTGACGCACGAACCCCTCCGCATCTGGTGGTGTGCTCACTGCTCGGGAGAGCGTGTCCGCCACGATGAGATCCTTCCCCGGAGTGTAGATCAGTTCGAAATCATACCTCCTGAGTTTAAGTAAGATGCGCTGAAGGCGAGGGGTCATGTCGTTCAGGTCTTTGTTAATGATGTTGACCAGGGGGCGGTGGTCAGTTTCAACCGTAAATCGTGGCAGGCCATACACATAGTCATGGAACTTGTCCAGTCCAGTTAACAAGCCCAGGCATTCTTTTTCTATTTGCGCGTAGCGCTGTTCGGTAGGGGTCATGGCTCGTGAGGCATATGCAACCGGGGCCCATGACGACGTGCTGTCTTTTTGCAGGAGTACCGCTCCAATACCAGATTGGCTGGCGTCTGTTGAGATCTTTGTAGGGCGAGTCGTGTCAAAGAACGCCAGCACTGGTGCCGTGACCAGTTTGTGCTTGAGCTCCTCCCATTCCAGCTGATGCGATTGCTGCCAGTGGAATTCTGTTGATTTTTTTACGAGATGGCGCATATTCGTTGTATGAGAAGCCAGGTTGGGAATGAACTTCCCAAGGAAGTTGACCATGCCCAGGAATCTTAGGACAGCCTGCTTGTCAGCCGGCCGTGGCATGGCTGTGATGGCGCTAACTTTGTCTGCACCGGGACGGACCCCTGATCGTGAGATGTGGTCCCCGAGGAATTTCAGCTCCATCTGGCCGAAGGCACACTTGGCGCGGTTGAGACGCAGGCCATTTTGTCGTATGCGGGTGAAGACACGTCGTAGACGATGCATGTGTTCCTGCGGAGTGGTGGACCAAATGATGATATCGTCCACATATACACGTACCCCTTCGATGCCTTCCATCATCTGCTCCATAATGCGGTGGAAAACTTCAGATGCTGAAATGATGCCGAATGGCATCCGGTTGTAGCAGAATCTGCCAAAAGGGGTGTTGAACGTGCATAGCCTTCGGCTGGCCGGGTCCAATTGGATCTGCCAAAATCCTTTGGACGCATCCAATTTGGTAAATATTTTGGCTTGCGCCATCTCGCTGGTGAGGTCCTCTCGTTTCGGGATGGGATAGTGTTCCCGCATGATGTTGTTATTCAGAGCTTTAGGATCTATACATATGCGGAGCTCGCCAGAGGGCTTCTTTACACAGACCATGGAGCTGACCCATGGCGTGGGTTCCGTGACCCTGGATAGGACCCCTTGGTCCTGAAGAGCCTGCAGCTGCAACTTGAGGCGGTCTTTGAGTGGCGCAGGAACCCTGCGAGGTGCGTGAACGACAGGGATGGCGTCCGGTTTGAGTCGAATCTTGTACGTGTATGGCAATGTCCCCATGCCTTCAAAAACCTCCTGGTTGTGAGCAAGGAGGGAATGGAGATTTGCGTGGAACTCAGCATCCGGGAAGTCGGATATCTCATCTGGAGAGAGAGACATAATGCGCTGTACCAGGTGAAGGACCTTACACGCCTGTGCGCCCAGTAACGAGTCTTTTGATGAGCCGACAACTTCGAAGGGGAGTGTGGCCGTGTGCATCTTGTGAGTTATCTGTAGCTGGCAAGATCCTATGGACGGGATGACGTTCCCGTTATAATCAACCATCTTGAGCCGGGATGGCGTGATGGGTGGTTTGACCTTCATGGCCTGGAATGCAGAATATGCAATCAGGTTGGCGGATGCGCCGGTGTCCAGACGGAAGGTGACGCACGATCGGTTGACCGTCAGGGTGGCACACCACTCATCGGCTGGATTGATGGCATTGACCGGGCAGCACGGTTGCATTGTGGATAGCACAATTACTTCACAGCTCCAGGGTCCCAGGTTCGATTCCGGCTTGGGTCACTGTCTGTGCGGAGTCTGCACATCCGACCCAAAAAACCTGTTCAGTTCCTCAGCCATTTCCTCATCTCCCATTATTAAATCTCCCCTCTCATCCTCTAAAGGACCAATATTTACCTTAGCCACTCTTTCTTGTTTTATATATTTGTAGAAACTTTTACTATCTGTTTTTATATTCTGAGTAAGTTTACTCTCATAATCTATCTTACTCTTCTTTATAGCTTTTTTAGTAGCTTTCTGTTGCCCCCTAAAGATTTCCCAGTCCTCTAGTCTCCCACTGATCTTTGCTACTTTGTATGTTTTTTCCTTCAATTTGATACTTTCCCTTATTTCCTTAGATATCCACAGTTGATTTTCCCTCTTTTTACCGCCCTTCCTTTTTGTTGGTATAAAACTTTGCTGAGCACTGTGAAAAATCACTTGGAAGGTTCTCCACTGGTCCTCAACTGTTTCACCATAAAGTCTTTGCTCCCAGTCTACCTTAGCTAGTTCTTCTCTCATCCCATTGTAATCTCCTTTGTTTAAGCACAAAACACTCGTGCTTGATTTTACCTTCTCACCCTCCATCTGTATTTTAAATTCCACCATATTGTGATCGCTCATTCCTAGAGGATCCCTATCTATGAGATCCTAAATCAATCCTGTCTCATTACACAGGACCAGATCTAGGACCGCTTGTTCCCTCGTAGGTTCCATTACATACTGTTCTAGGAAACTATCGTGGATGCATTCTATAAACTCCTCCTCAAGGCTAAACCAATCGACATGTAGACTAAAATCCCCCATGATAACTGCTGTACCATTTCTACATGCATCAGTTATTTCTTTGTTTATTGCCTGCCCCACCATAATGTTACTATTTGGTGGCCTATAGACTACTCCTATCAGTGACTTTTTCGCCTTACTATTCCTGATTTCCACCCAAATGGATTCAACCTTATCCTCCATAGCACCAATGTCATCCCTTACTGTTGCCCGGATGCCATCCTTAAATAACAGAGCTACACCACCTCCCTTACCATCCACTCTGTCCTTCCGAATACTTTGATACGCTCGGATATTTAACTCCCAGTCGTGACCATCCTTTAACCATGTTTCAGTAATGGCCACTAAATCATAGTCATTCACGATGATTTGCGCAATCAACTCATTTACCTTATTCCGAATACTACGAGCATTCAGGTAAAGTACACTTACGTTGACTTTTTTACCTCTGTTCTGAATCTTAACACCTCGATCAGTAACCTCTCCTAAGTTATATTTCCTCTTAACCTTTCTCCTAATTTTCCTTGTTGTTGAACCCATATATTCATGTAACAACCTGCCGTGTCGCTTACCATTAATGTTTTCACTTCCTGTTTTATTCCTTTTAGCAGTCCTGGTCCTATTCACTGAGCTCCCCTCAGTCACTGTAACTTGTACTGTCGCCCTTTTTGATTTTTGACTATGGCTTCTCTGCCTTACACTTTCCCCCTTACTGCCTTTTGTTTCTGTCCCTGTTTTACTACCTTCCAACTTCCTGCATCGGTTCCCATCCCCCTGCCACATTAGTTTAAACTCTCCCCAACAGCTCTAGCAAACACCCCTTCATGGACATCGGTTCCAGTCCTGCCCAGGTGCAGACCGTCCGGTTTGTACTGGTCCCACCTCCCCCAGAACCGGTTCCAATGACCCAGAGATTTGAATCCCTCCCTCTTGCACCATCTCTCGAGCCACGCATTCATCCTATCTATCCTGACATTCCTACTCTGACTAGCTCATGGCACTGGTAGCAATCCTGAGATTACTACCTTTGAGATCCTACTTATTAGTTTAACTCCTAACTCCCTAAATTCAGCTTGTAGGACCTCGTCCCATTTTTTACCTATATCGTTGGTGCCTATGTGCACCACGACAGCTGGCTGTTCACCCTCCCCCCCCCCAGAATGTCCTGCAGCCGCTCCGAGACATCCTTGACCCTTGCACCAGGGGGGCAACATACCACCCTGGAGTCTCGATTGCGTCCGCAGAACCGCCTGTCTATTCCCCTTACAATTGAGTCCCCTATCACTATAGCCCTGCCATTCTTCTTCCTGCCCAGCTGCGCAGCAGAGCCAACCACGGTGCCATGAACCTGGCTGCTGCTGCCTTCCCCTGGTGAGCCATCTCCCTCAACAGTATCCAAAGCGGTATATCTGTTTTGCAGGGAGATGGCAGCAGAGGACACCTGCACTGCCTTCCTACTCTTGGTAATGGGAGCCTACCTCTGCTCCCCGAATGGCGGTTTTTATTTTTTCCATTCTGAGAAACTCTGCCAAGTAGGACAGCCATTGCTGATTGCCTACCGAGCACGGTAGCAGTGTGGATAGCACAATTGCTTCACAGCTCCAGGGTCCCAGGTTTGATTCCGGCTTGGGTCACTGTCTGTGCGGAGTCTGCACATCCTCCCCGTGTGTGCGTGGGTTTCCTCCGGGTGCTCTGGTTTCCTCCCACAGTCCAAAGATGTGCAGGTTAGGTGGATTGGCCATGATAAATTGCCCTTAGTGTCTAAAATTGCCCTTAGTGTTAGGTGGGGTTACTGGGTTATGGGGATAGGGTGGAGGTGTTGACGTTGGGTAGGGTGCTCTTTCCAAGAGCTGGTGCAGACTCGATGGGCCGAATGGCCTCCTTCTGCACTGTAAATTCTATGATCTATGAGCAGGAGCCTTCGGCGGGCTATCAGAGAGGCAACGGCTAGGGTGTCTGACGCTCTCCCCATAAAGAGCTCTGGCTGTTCCAGAACCTCGAAGACCGCCACTAGTGGGCATGGCTCCACCCTCTCCCCCACATCCTTCTGATCATCTGTATTTAATGTCTTACTGATAAGCAGACATAATCAATGGCCATCTATGCATTTGGGCTGTAGCTAAAGTGGGTACCGGAGATTTTCGATTCAAAATAGCTGTCAGTGACCTACGATCAGTTTTAATCATGAAACTGCAATGATGCAAGTGTTTATGAAATCTTCTTACTCTAAAAATCAAAGACTGCTTCAAGTTCTATCTGAGCATGATTCCACTCATTGGCACTGAAGGTGCATGAGGGAAATGCAATCAGTGTCTCCTCTCCATTATCCAACACATGAGAGATCACAGTGCCTGCTCCGAATGGACAGGCATCGTATGCCAGCTTAATATTTCTGAGCACATTGGGTGGGATTTCTCCCCCCCTCCCCACCCCCCCCACCCCGCGGGTGCAGATGTGGCCTGCCATTGGCTGGTGGTGGGATCTTCTGGTCCCGCCGATGCCTACAGGCTTTTGTTTACCATCCGCCCTCCACCACCCGGGAACATACCCCGGGAGGTCGCTATCGGCAGAACCGGAAGATTATGCCAGCAGGAAGGGCCGGATAATTTCAGCCATTGTAATGTACAAGCATTTTCCATCTACCAATTTACTTTTACACCAAGCGTTCATTCAATGGGTGCAATCAGATTGCCAAATTTTGGATGAATTTATTAGGCCAAAACAAATCTGTACTCAGGGATAATCTGAGGGTGTGAAACATTTCCTATTGCTTGAACCTCACACTAGGTAGGATATGACTGTCTTTACTTGGTGTAACGACTTAGGCCAGGCCTTTGAGATTTGCCAATTAGAATACGTGTTCCCTGATAGTGGCCCAATCAGCGAACCCCTTTCTGTGTCGACAGCAGACTGAATGGTCATGGTTGTTCAGCTGTTGGGTTTGCAAATAAAAGGAATTCTGGTGCGGGACTTCTGCCTCCGTGGACTTATTACAGTGGCGACGAGGAAAATGGAACCACCCGAAGAAACCTACTCGTCAGCAGCTGCCACATATTGAGGGTAAGCCACTGACAGGCAAAATGCCTTTATTTGGAAAGTTGTACTCTTTTGACCCTGCAGTGGCAGACTGGGCCCAATATGTAGAGCGGCTGAAGTACTTCTTTAGAGCAAACGATATAATTCCGGATCAAAAGCAACGGGTCATTCTGCTGACCATGTGTGGGCCAGCAGCCTTTGCGCAGGCTCACTTTTCCGGAGGCACCAGACACAAAAACTTTCCAGGAATTGACGGACTTAGTAAAAGAGTACTATGACCCTAATCCACCTCTGATCCTGCGAAGGTACCGGTTTTACTCAGCATTCCGAAACACTGGGGAGTCAGTTACAAACTTTTTAACAAGATTAAGGCGATTAGCAGAGGCTTGCGAATTTGGCCTGATGCTAAATGAGATACTCCGAGACTGTTTGGCATGTGGAATAAATAATTTAGCAATACAGAAACGTCTGTTAGCAGAGGCCGAGCTGGATTGCAAACAAGCATTGCAGCTGGCTTTGTCCTTAGAAAAAACGGCAAGGGGAGTGCATGAGTTACAGGGTGCTCCGATGGAGGTAGACGACCATACCAGTGAAACTGAGTTAAGGGACTACCGCTGAGGGATAGGCAACTGCGTAACCACCCTCAGGAACGACTTGGATACTAAATTAACCAGGCCCACTAGCAGAAGCCCTCCCAAGCAAGGGAAAATTAGGTCCAGACAGACGGCAACCTTTCTCCCGGCAAAATATTGTAGTTGTTGCCAGAGATCGGAGCCAGAAAGGAGAAATAGAAGCCCAAAACCAAAATCTTGGAGAAGGTCACCGTGGGCCAGGGTACCAGAGAATGCACACCCTAGAACCCCCACCTACCTCTGACGAGGAACAACTAAATTGTGTAATAATGGTGAAATCAAAACCCATTAAATTATCCTTAAGGTTGAATGGACGTCCCACACTGATGGAAGTCGACACTGGAGCAGTCGTATCAGTGATAGGGGAAACAGTATTCAATAAAATTCCCACTGGACTCCAACCCTTATTCCTAACCAGGACCTCGGCAAAACCGAGGAGAACCACTGAGACTGTTGGGCACAACGAATGTAACTGTGGCTTATGGAGAGCAATTGGTTACGCTGTCTTTAATGGTAGTGAAAGGTGTGGGGCCAAGCTTATTGGGACAAAACTGGCTAAAAGAGATCCAGCTGGATTGGGTAAACATTTTCCAGCTGGAAAATGGCCGCCTGAGCGAACTCCTGTGCAAATACCCAGAGGTTTTCCGAGAAGGGCTCGGAACAATAAAGGGAGCAAAGATGACATTGCATGTAGATCCAGAGGCAGTCCCAAAATTCTACCAGGCCTGACCAGTACCTTTTGCATTGAGGCAGAAAGTCGATATGGAATTAAAACACATGGTGCTAACTGGGGAGATGGAAAGACCGGTCCAGGTGGAATTCCACTCTTACTGCAGCAGAAGAGAGCAGATCACCGTGGAAGACGGGTTCCTGCTATGGGGGGCTCGAGTAATATTTCCAAGTCAAGGCCGTCGAGCCATACTGGCTGAACTACGTCATGGGCACCTGGGAGTCTCAAAAATGAAGATGCTGGCCAGAAGCTCTGTCTGGTGGCCGGGCCTGGACACTGACCTCATAGAATTTACAGTGCAGAAGTAGGCCATTGGTAGGTCGGTGCCAAGAATGCCAACAAGGGCAGAAGCTGCACCTATGGGAATAGCCAGGTAGACCACGGTTGCGACTCCATGTCGATTTTGCAGGCCCGTTTATGGGTTCAGTGTTTTTTATAATGGTCGATGCCCATTCCAAATGGCTGGACGTCTACAAAATGAACTCTGCAAATTCAACAACTACCATTGAAAAACTCCGCACCTCGTTCTCAACACATGGTATCCCGGAGGTGTTAGTTTCGGATAATAGATCGGTTTTCACCAGCCAGGACTTCACAAAATTTATGAAGTTGAATGGCATTCGGCACATAAGGATGGCACCATACCACCCGGCATCGAATGGTTTGGCAGTCCAGACCTTAAAAGTCGGGTTGAAGAAACGGTCAGCAGCATCACTGGACACCAAACTGTCGCGCTGGCTATTTGACTACAGAACAACCCACACACCACAACGGGAATAGCACCGGCAGAGCTACTCATGGGCAGACGACACCGAACCCGGCTGAGACTACTATTCCCGAATTTAGGTGGCAGAATAGAGCGACACCAAGAGGCCCAATGCAGGGGCCACGACAACACTCGCCGAGAAAGGCAGTTCAACACAGGTGAAAATGTATGGGTTAGAAATTATGCGAATGGCCCTGCATGAGTAGCCGGAACAGGACTTGTGTCGTATGAGAGATGTGCGGGAAGACATGTAATACAGAAACACCTGGACCAGGTGCGGGCCTGAGATTCGTTTCCTCCTCCGGAACTGACTCAGATCAAATACCAAGGACCGTGGAGAGTTCTCCCCGACAAACTATTCACGCCCCTCCGACACCACCGGTGAGGTCATCGGATTCGGATATGGACACCGTGGATGATGCCGCAGCTGTACCCCTGCCACCGGAGGAAAGGGGTGAACCACCCCTCAGGCGCTCGCATCGGAAACGACCGGCGCCTAGCCATTATACCCCCCTATGTCGGAGGCCAAAATGGATGAACCGGACCCAGCACAAAGACGAAGCAGGAGACCCATGAGTCACAAGGAACAAGGAGGCTCCTCGGACTTTTTTGGGGGGGAGGGGTGTAATGACTTAGGCGAGTTCTTTGAGATTGGCCAATTAGAATATGAGTTCCAGGATTAGTGGCCCAATCAGGGAACCCCTTTCTGTGTATATAACAGGGAGTGTCAGATCCTCTGCCCTCCCGGTGTAGACAGCAGATTGAATGGTCATAGTTGTTCAGCTGTTGGGTTTGTAAATAAAAGGAATTCTGGTTTCGGGACTTCTGCCTCCATGGACTTATTACACTTACCCTGGGATCCAAATACTCGACAGAGTTTTGAAACATTTCATATTTGTGTGTCTTTGTCCAAAATCCATGGACTGGATTCTCCATCATTGAGACTGATGCACGATCAATTACACAAAGACGAGAGTAGGATGTAATCGGGGCTTTATTACACTGAGATATGTGGCCTCCTACAGCAGCTTACGAAATGGCTGCTGTACTGGGAGCACACACATTTATACTCCGCCTACTGGGCGGAACCAGCAGGCAGGGATCTACTCCGGACCTGTAGTACAGGGGCCTTACCGTAAAGCACCTATATCAACACCCTATATATACAATATATACATCAGTGTGACTACCACATTCACCCCTTGTTAAAAAAAAATGAGTCCAGAGTGGGGGGGGGGGGGGGGGCGGGGTGGAGAACTATATACAGAAAGTTGTGTTTTAAAAGTACAGATAATATTACAAATTCAGGCGGTCCGGTGCCTTGATCTGTCGCTGAGAGCGCCGCAGTGAAGACTCCGGCAGCGGCTTGGTCTTCGGTGGCTCCGGGAGCGGGTCGAAAGCCTCTTCATCCCCGGGTGTGAGCAAGGGGAGGACGGATTGTCCCGGAGTGGGGGCTGCGGTGGGGTGAGCCAAGGGAGGGGAGGGTGGCGCCGGGGCAGGGGAAGGGGGGAGGTGTGGAACCAGGTGGTGCCAAGTCCCTGAGGGATACTGTGTCTTGTCAGCCGTCGGGGTACGGTACGTAGGCGTACTACGGGTTGGCGTGAAGTAGCTGTACCCTCTCAACCAATGGGCCCGCCTTGTGGAGTCGAACGTGTCTACGGAGGAGAACGGGACCTGGGGCTGCCAGCCATGTCGGGAGCGAAACCCCGGAGGTGGACTTCCTGGGGAAGGCAAAGAGACATTCATGGAGGGTTTCATTAGTCGCGGTGCACAGGAGCGACCGAATGGAATGAAGTGCGTCGGGGAGGACCTCCTGCCAGCGGGAGGCCGGGAGATTTCTGGACCGTAGGGCCAGCTGGACGGCCCCCAGACCGTCCCATTCTCCCGCTCCACCTGCCCGTTTCCCCTGGGGTTGTAGCTGGTCATCCTGCTCGAGGCAATGCCCCTGTTGAGCAGGTACTGGCGCAGCTCCTCGCTCATAAATGAGGATCCCCGGTCGCTGTGAACATAGGTGGGGAAGCCGAACAGAGCGAAGATGGTGTTGAGGGCTTTGATGACGGTGGCAGACGTCATGTCGGGGCATGGGACGGCAAAGGGGAATCGGGAATATTCATCGACCACACTGAGAAAGTACGTGTTGCGGTCGGTGGAGGGGAGGGGCCCTTAGAAGTCCACGCTGAGGCGTTCAAAGGGGCGGGAGGCCTTCACCAGGTGCGCACGGTCTGGCCCGTAGAAGTGAGGTTTACGCTCTGCGCAGACCTGGCAGTCTCTGGTGATCGCCCTGACTTCCTCGATGGAGTAGGGCATGTTGCGGGCCTTGATGAAATGGTAAAAATGTGTGACCCCCTGGGTGACAGAGGTTGTCGTGCGGGGTCCGGAGTCAGTCCACTTGTGCGCTGGCACATGAACCTCAGGATAGGGCATCGGGGGGCTCGCTGAGCTTACTGAGGCGATACAAAATCTCATAATTGTAGGTGGAGAGCTCAATCCTCCACCTCAAGATTTTATCATATTTGATCTTGCCCCGCTGTGTGTTATTAAACATGAAGGCTACCGACCGTTGGTCAGTGAGGAGAGTGAATCTCCTGCCGGTCAGGTAATGCCTCCAATGCCGCACAGCTTCAACGATGGCTTGGGCCTCTTTTTCGACGGAGCAGTGCTGAAATTCGGAGGCATAGAAGGTGCGGGAAAAGAATGCCATGGGCCTGCCTGCCTGGTTGAGGGTGGCGGCCAGAGTGACGTCTGATGCATCACTCTCGACTTGGAAGGGGAGCGTCTCGCCGACCGCGTGCATCGCGGCCTTGGCGATGTCGGCCTTGATACGGTTAAAGGTCTGGTGAGCGTCGGCCGATTGAATGAGTGGGCGGGCCTTGTCCGCATAGTTTGGGACCCACTGTGCGTAATACGAAAAGAACCCCAGGCAATGTTTGAGGGCCTTGGGGCAGTGGGGGAATTCCATGAGGGGGCGCATGCGATCGGGGTTGGGCCCCAGAACTCCGTTCTGGACCACATAGCCGAGGATGGCTAAGCGGTTCGTGCTGAACACGCACTTTTCCTTGTAGGTGAGGTTTAGGAGAGTGGCGGTGTGAAGAAATTTGGCAAGATTGGCGTCATGGTCCTGCTGGTCGTGGCCGCAGATGGTGACATTATCTAGGTACGGGAAAGTGGCCCGCAGCCCGTCCCAGTCAACCATTCGGTCCATCTCCCGTTGGAAGACCGAGACCCTGTTGGTGACGCCGAAGGGAACCCTAAGAAAGTGGTAAAGGTGGCCGTCTGCCTCGAACGCAGTGTATGGGTGGTCCGCCTTGCGGATGGGGAGCTGGTGGTAGGCCGATTTCAGGTCTACCGGTGAGAAGACCCGGTACTGTGCAAACTGATTGACCATATCAGATATGCGTGGGAGGGGGTACGCGTCGCGCTGCGTGTACCTATTGATGGTCTGACTGTAGTCAACGACCATCCTGTTTTTCTCCCCAGTTTTGACCACTACCACTTGGGATCTCCAGGGGCTGTTGCTGGCCTCGATGATGGCTTCCCGAAGCAGCCGCTGGACTTCAGACCTGAAGAAGGTCCTGTCCTGGGCGCTGTACCGTCTGCTCCTGGTGGCGACGGGTTTTCAATCTTGGGTTAGGTTTGCAAAAAGGGAAGGTGGGTCGACCTTAAGGGTCGCGAGGCCGCACACAGTAAGGGGTGGTAGGGGCCCGCCGAATTTCAGGGTTAGGCTCTGGAGGTTGCACTGGAAGTCCAGGCCGAGTAGCAAGGCAGCGCAGAGGTTGGGGAGGACATAGAGGCGGAAGCCGCTGAACTCCACACCCTGGACAGTAAGAGTGGCGATGCAGTTCCCCCGGATCACCACGGAGTGGGACCCGGAGGCCAGTGAGATTCTCTGGTTAGCGGGGTGTACCGCGAGGGAGCAGCGCCTTACCGTATCGGGGTTAATGAAGCTCTCAGTGTTCCCGGAGTCCAGCAGGCAGGAGATTTCGTGTCCATTGACCTTCACTTCAGTTGAAGCAGTCGCGAGGTTGTGTGGGCGAGAGTGGTCAATCGTGACCGAGGCGAGACGCGGCTGGTCATTGGCGGTTGCAGGCGATGAGCGGCCGGCTGAGGTGCCCGATGGGCATGGGTCCTGAGTCGGGTAAGATGGCGGCGCCCACGGGCCGCACGTGTTGCGAGTCGGGCAAGATGGCGGTGTCCACTGGCCGCACGTGGTCCCAGGAGGGGACGATGGCAGCGCCCATTGTCTGCACGTGGGGGGGTGCCGGGACAATAGCAGCGATTCAGCGGGCCTGGCACACTGCAGCGAAATGTCCCTTCTTGCCACAGGCCTCGCAGAGGGTGCTCCGCGCCGGGCAGGGCTGTCAGGGGTGTTTTGACTGCCCACAGAAGTAGCATATGGGCCCCCTGGGATTGGTTGGCTGCCGCGTGGCACAGGCGTGGGATTGGCTGAGGGTGGTCGCTGATGGGGTCCACGAAGGGGCGGCCGTCTGCGGAGTCCACAATGCACAGGGGGGGTGGGCCGCGCGGTCGGGGCATTGGCCTGAATGTTGCGTGATGCGACCGTAAGTGAAAGCGCTTGTTTTTTTGGTCGCCGCGAGGTCGAGCGTGGCCCCCTCTAAGAGGCGCTGGCGGATGTAGTCAGACCCTTTGCCCGTAACAAATGCGTCTCTCATTAGTAAATTCGAGTGTTCCGTGGCCGAAACGGCCTGACAGTCACAGTCTCTAACTAGGGGGAGCAGGGCGCGCCAGAAATCTTCCACCGACTCACCGGGAAGTTGACGCCGCGTGGAGAGGAGGTGTCTGACGTAGAGTGTGTTAGTCCGCTGAGCGTATTTTTCCTTCAGTAGCGTCATGGCGTCTGCGTAGGTCGGCGCGTCCTGGCCAAGTGGAACGATATTGGAGCTCAGGCGCGTGTAAAGGATCTGGAGCTTCTGGAATTTAGTCTGGCGCAGACCCGATGTACGCTTCAAAACAGACTAGCCAATGTTCAAAGTCCTTTTTGGCGTTGTCTGCTTGCAGATGCAGCTGCAGGCGATCCGGCTTGATGCAGAGGTCCATCTTCTGAAAAACTCAGTGTAATAAATTGATGCACTATCAATTACACAAAGATGAGAGTTGGATGTAATCGAGGCTTTATTACACTGAGATGTGTGGCCTCCTACAGCAGCTGACAAAATGGCTGCTGTACTGGGAGCACGCATATTTATACTCCGCCTACTGGGCGGAACCAGCAGGCAAGGATCTACCCCCGTACCTGTAGTACAGGGGCCTTACTGTAAAGCACCTATATCAACATCCTATATATACAATATATACATCAGTGGTGACGACCACAGAGACCATGTCGCCACGCCGGCGCCAAAACGGTGCAGTTTTACTCCTGAAATTCCTGCAAAAAAGCTAAACAAATTCACAGCCCTGCAGGGGGCTAGCAGGGACCCGGAGTGAAGCTTGCAGCTTTTGCTGCACTTCCGGATCAGAGGGCGCGCATGCGCACGGCGGCGGCCTCCAGCGGCCGTGCCGTGCTCCATGGCGGACTCGGACCGCGGAGCCAGACCGAAGAAAGAGATGCCCCCACACTGATCAGCCATGCGCCTGAGCCTCAACCCCCGCACATTAATGCTCCTGCCGCCTATAAGCCCCTCCTGGTCTCTGATCCACCCACCCCGAGCAGGCCAGCCGCTGACTGAGTCCGCAGCCGCCACGCAAGCATCCCAACCGGCAAGAGAAGGTTAGTTCCACGCCATCGGGAACTCAGCCGGTCAGGAGCGGAGGATTGCTGAGCAGGCCTCTGGCAATGGCCCCCGGCGGCACGGCGTACTCCGCGGTGACGCTGATTTTCGATGCCCGGCGTCAAACTGGATTCTCTGCCCCAGCGCCGGCTGCGATTTCGGCATTGGGCTGCGGAAAATCCAGGCCCAGATGTTTATGAAGGAGAAAGGCATTGGGTAGAATTAAATGTGTCTGATTAATTGGATAGTTGGGATATGAGTAGAGTGCCAATGGATTCTCTAATGCAATTTGGGCCGAAAACCAGTTTAGATTCAAGAGGGTGCGATCTAACAGCCGCATTGTGCCAAGAGTAATTCTGCGCAAGCCGGTTAGATCATGGGAGAGGCCGAAATCGGGAGCCGCACCGGGCACTGATTGGTTTCCGAAATAACTGGCCCGCTCCCGTTGGCGAGATCCAAGTCCCACTGCGATGTGGCGAGAAACCAATAATCACTAATTAAGGGCAATCTCCAACGCATTAACAGGAAGGATCCCCGACCGACTGGCCTCCTGTGATCTAACCATCTCCCGAGCGAGCGGTCATGCGGACGTCGTTCAGTATACCTATTTCACAAAGTGAAGCTAGCGCAATGGCTGCTGCGGGGATCAAAGGAGGTGAGTAGCTATCTTAGAATTTGTGCAGTCAGCCCGGGGGCTGGTCCAAGTAATGTTCTCAGCGAGGGGCTGGAGTCCGGAGTCTGGGGTCTGATACCCAGGGGCCCCCGCTGTGGCCGGGGATACATGTGCAGGGCAGGGTCCCCCAGCACAACTGGCTCATTGGATGGCACCCTGAGAGAAGGCGGGAAGTGTAAGAACATAAGAACTAGGAGCAGAAGTAGGCCATCTGGCCCCTCGAGTCTGCTCCGCCATTCAATGAGATCATGGCTGATCTTTTGTGGACTCAGCTCCACTTTCCGGCCCGAACACCATAACCCTTAATCCCTTTATTCTTCAAAAAACTATCTACCTTTATCTTAAAAACATTTAATGAAGGAGCCTCTACTGCTTCACTGGGCAAGGAATCCCATAGTGAGGGTGAGGGAGTCTCGGGGGATTCGAGGGTACCAGGGTGGATGCCACAGCTGATTGTCAGTCTCATACCCTCTCCAATTCCTTACAGATATCACACGCTGGATGATATTGTGGATCCTGCAGCAGCTGCCCTCACGGTGGCGATGGCAGTCCAGGCGGCCACCGCCGCAGCCCAGCCCATATCCAGGACCACCGTGCCTGGGGGGGGCTGGGGCCAGGGGAGGATGGAGGACAACTAGGGAAGGAGGTGCAGGCTGGCACGTAGTCTGGATTAACGTGACAGAGGCTTCACATAGCTCTGGAGAAAATATTCCATTGAGAAAGGCCAGTGTCCAGGTCGACATTTAAAGGGAATCTCCTCCCTTGGACAGACAGTGGCCACCGATGTGGCCCGATGGCCATAGCAGCTGCATCAGGTTTCCCAGAGGGAAAGAACATTTTTCCTCCATCCTTGTCTGCTTCTGTGAGGTTGGTGTCATCATCAGACCACGGTTTGTCCTCTGTGGGGTTTCTACAAGCCCAGTCCTTCACAGCAACAAAGAACTGCTGTGAGGACTTCCGGTTGCGGCTATGCAGAGCTAAGTCACACGTTCGGCAGCTCCCGCTTGGAACGGACTTTTGGGCTCTTTTTAGGGCCCCCAACGGATTTTTTCGACATTTCCGGGTGTGGGAAGAAGACTGCAACATTCCCCCGACAGTGTATGGCTTGGACCAGGAGCGGGGCGACTAAAAAGGTGGTGGTGAACCCAAAGAAAGTGCGAGGGAAGAAGAGAAAGATGGCGGCGGGCGGGGACCAGGCAGTATGGATGCAGTGGGCACAGGAGCAGCAGGAGGTTATCCAGCGCTGCTTCAGGGAGCTCAAAGCGGACCTGCTGGAGCCAATGAAGGCTTCTATTGATAAGCTGCTGGAGACCCAGATGGCCGAGGGGGTGGCGATCCGCGAGGTCCGACAAAAGATCTCGGATAATGAGGACGAGATCTTGGGCCTAGCGATAAAGGTGGAGGCGCACGAGGCGCTCCACAAGAAATGGCAGGAACGGTTCGAGGAGATGGAGAATCGGTTGAGGCGGAAGAATCTGCGGATCCTGGGCCTCCCGGAGGGGCTGGAGGGATCGGACGTGGGGGCCTATGTGGTCACCATGTTAAACTCGCTGATGGGAGCGGGGTCCTTCCAGGGGCCCCTGGAGCTGGAAGGGGACCATAGAGTGTTGGCGGGAATGCCCAAGTCTGGGCGGTGTTGGTGCGGTTTCATCGGTTCGCTGATCAGGAGTGAGTACTAAGGTGGGCCAAGAAAGAGAGGAGCAGCAGGTGGGAGAACGCGGAGGTTCGAATATATCAGGAGCGCAGAGGTGGCGAAGAAGAGGGCCGGCTACAACCGGGCAAAGGCGGTGCTGCACAGGAAGGGGGTGAAGTTTGGCATGTGTGCAGCCGGCGTGACTGTGGGTCACCTACAAAGACCGACACCATTATTCTGAGTCCCCGGAGGAGGTGTGGGCCTTTGTTCAGGCCGAGAAGCTGGACACAAACTGAGGGTCGGGATGGAGGGTCGGGCGTGGGGATGGTCGGGAATTGTTGTTGTTGTGTTACATTTTGAGGGGGGGTTCTTTGTTCTAGTTTCTTTTTGATTCGGTGCGGGTGGTTAGGGTGGGTTGGGCACAGTTTTGGTTGGGTCTGTCGGGTGGGCTCTTGGAGGGGGGCAAGTAAACAGAGTAGGGGGTAGATGGCCGGTAGGGGGGATGGGGCCCCGCGGGGGAGGTTGAGGCCCGAGTCAGGGGTGAGGGGACTGGGCCTGTAAAAGGAGCTGCGTCAGAGGAGGCAGAGTCGGGCAGGTGGAAAGCGCGGGCTTTTTCCCGTGCTGAAGGCTGGAGGGGGCGGGGCCAGGGCGGGGAAGCGCGGGTTTTTTCCCGCGCTTGGGATGGAAGGGTGAGGCGGAGAGCCTGCTGGTGGGTAATGGAGGGGGAGGGGAAGTCCCACAATGGGAGGAGTCGAAGGAGAAGCGAGAGTGGCCGGGGTCAGCAGGAGTCAGCTGACTTGCGGGAGTGCAATGGGGGGAGTAAATCAGCTAGGAGGGGTCCTAGCTGGGGGGGGGGGTGGGGGGGTGGGGGGCGTGGTGGGGGGGGGTGTTGCTGCTGGTATGGTCAAGGGGGAGCTGGAGCGAGTAGAGGGGGTTGGCCGCCGTGGGGAACGGGCCGGGCGTGGGGTGCGGGCGTGTGGCTGGCCGAGGAGGGTTTATGGCTAGTCGGCAGGGGAGGGGGGCAGGTAGCCCCTTGATCCGGCTGACAACCTGGAACGTAAGGGGACTGGACGGGCTGGTTAAGCGGGCCCGGGTGTTCACGCACCTGAAGGGGCTGAAGGCGGATGTGGTCATGCTCCAGGAGACACACCTGAAGGTGGCAGACCAGGTAAGATTGAGGAAGGGGTGGGTAGGTCAGGTGTTTCATTCGGGGCTGGATGCCAAAAAATCGGGGGGTGGCGATCTTGGTGGGAAAGAGGGTGTCGTTCGAGGTGTCGAGCATTGTGACAGACAATGGCGGCAGGTACGTAATGGTAAGTGGTAAGCTGCAAGGGGAGAGGGTGGTGCTGGTCAACGTGTACGCCCCGAACTGGGACAATGCGGGTTTTATGCGGCGCATGTTGGGTCGGATCGCAGACTTGGAAGTGGGGGGCCTGATAATGGGGGGGGACTTCAACACGGTGTTGGATTCGGCACTGGATTGCTCCAGGTCTAGGACGGGTAGGAAGCCGGCGGCGGCTAAAGTGCTGAGGGGGTTTACGGACCAGATGGGAGGGGTGGAACTTGGAGATTTGCAAGGCCGGGGGCTAGGGAATTTTCATTCTTCTCGCATGTTCAAAAGGCCTATTCCCGGATCGATTTTTTTGTTTTGAGCAGGGCGCTGATAGCAAGAGTAGAGGATACCGAGTACTCGGCGATGCCATTTTGGATCACGCCCCGCATTGGGTGACTTAGAGCTGGGGGAGGAGAGGGACCAGCGGCTGTTGTGGCGCTTGGAGGTGGGGCTGTTGGCAGACGAGGAGGTGAACGAGCGGGTCCGAGGAAGCATAGAGAGATACCTGGAGGCCAACGATAACGGGGAGGTCCGAATGGGGATGGTCTGTCAGGCGCTGAAGGCGGTGGTCAGGGGAGAGTTGATCTCCATTAGGGCCCCCAAGGAGAGGGGAGAGCAGAGGGAGAGGGAGAGGCTGGTGGGGGAGATGGTGAGGGTAGACAGGAGGTACGCGGAGGTGCCTGAGGAGGGACTGTTGAGGGAGAGGCATAGCCTCCAGGCCAAATTAGACCTGTTGACCACGAGGAAGGCGGAGGCGCAGTGGAGGAAGGCCCAGGGGGCGGTTTATGAATATGGGGATAAGGCAAGCCAGATGCTGGCGCATTAGCTTCGGAAGCGGGATGCAGCTAGGGAGATCGGGGGAGTTAAGGACAGGGGAGGAAGCGTGGTGCGGAGTGGGGTTGGCATCAATGGGGTCTTCAGGGACTTTTATGAGGAACTGTATCGGTCCGAGCCCCCACTGGAGGAGGGAGGGATGGGCCGCTTTCTGGACCAATTGAGGTTCCCGAAGGTGGAGGAGGGACTGGTGGCGGGATTAGGGGCCCCGATTGGGCTGGAGGAGCTGGCCAAAGGGATAGGGAGCATGCAGGCGGGGAAGGCACCGGGGCCAGACGGTTTCCCGGTCGAATTCTACAAAAAATATATGGACCTGTTGGGCCCGTTGCTAGTTAGGACCTTCAATGAGGCAAGGGAGGGGAGGGCTTTGCCCCCCGATGATGTCCCGGGCACTGATCTCCTTGATCCTGAAGCGGGACAAGGATACCCTGCAGTGTGTGTCTTACAGGCCGATTTTGTTGTTAAATGTAGATGCCAAGGTGTTGGCGGAGGTCTTAGCCACGAGAATTGAGAATTGGGTGCCGCAGGTTATCCATGAAGACCAGACGGGGTTAGTGAAGGGGAGGCAGTTGAACGCGAATGTGCGGAGGCTCCTGAACGTTATTATGATGCCGGCGAGGGAGGGGGAGGCGGAGATAGTGGTGGCGATGGACACTGAGAAAGCCTTCGATAGGGTAGAGTGGGGGTACTTGTGGGAGGTGCTGAAGAGGTTCGGGTTTGGGGAGGGGTTCGGCAGGTGGGTTAGGCTGTTGTACGAGGTCCCGATGGCGAGTGTGGCCACGAACAAGAGGAGGTCCGAGTACTTTCGGTTGCACCGAGGGACGAGGCAGGGTGTCCCCTGTCCCCCCTGCTCTTCGCACTGGCGATTGAACCTCTGGCTATGGCACTGAGGGAGTCGAGGAATTGGAGGGGGTTGGTGCGGGGTGGGGAGTAGCATAGGGTGTCGCTATGTGTGGACGACTTGCTGCTATATGTGGCGAACCCGGTGGGGGGAATGCCGGATGTAATGAGGATCCTCAGGGAGTTCGGGGATTTCTCAGGGTACAAGCTCAACACGAGGAAGAGCGAGTTGCTCGTGGTTCACCCAGGGGACCAGGAGAGGGGGATTGGGGAGCTCCCACTAAAAAGGGCGGAGAGGAGCTTCAGGTATTTGGGGGTCCAGGTGGCCAGGAGCTGAGGGGCCCTGCATAGGCTTAATTTCACAAGGCCGGTGTAGCAAATGGAGGAGGAGTTTAAGAGGTGGGACGCGTTGCCGCAGTCCCTGGCGGGTAGGATGCAGTCAGTCAAGGTGACAGTGTGTGGTAGTATGTATTGGGGGTCATGTGGGACTGGAAGCCCTAATGTCATTGGCTGACAGATCCCGGGTCATGGTTGGCCGTTGACCTCTAACTCCGCCCTGAAGGCGGAGTATAAGAAGCCGGAGTCCTCCCCCACAGGCCATTCTACTATCGAGCTGCGGGGGAACAGACACGCTTAATAAAGCCTCATCGACTTCACTCTATTCGTCTCACGGAGTCTTTGTGCGCTACAATTTATTAAGCATGCCTAAAAAGGACTATGGAGCTCAGGATCATTCCGGAATGCCTGAGGATCAGCCCCCATGCAGTGAACGCGGCAGCAGCCTTCAAGCACTGGCAGACTTGTTTCGAGGCCTACCTCAGAACGGCCACCGGCCAGGTCACAGAAGACCAAAAACTACAGGTCCTGCACTCGAGGGTGAGCACGGAGATTTTCTCCCTCATCGAAGACGCGAAGGATTTCCAGACGGCGTTCGCAGCACTGAAAAGTCTCTATGTCCGCCCAGTTAACCAAATCTACGCTCGCTACCAGCTCGCAACGAGACGGCAAGGTCCCGGAGAATCGATGGACGAATTCTACGCCGCGCTGCTGAGTTTGGGACGAGCCTGCAGCTGCCCGTCGGTGAACGCAAATGAACACACGGACATGTTAATGCGCGATGCTTTTGTGGCAGGTATGAATTCCTCCCAAATCCGCCAAAGACTTCTAGAAAGAGAGTCGCTAGGACTCTCAGAGGCCCGGGCCCTAGCAGCCTCCCTAGACGTGGCCGCGCGTAATACCCGCGCCTACGGCCCCGACCGCGTGGCAGCCCATTGGGCTCCGTACGTACCCGTCGCGACAAACCCACCCCCCCCCGGACACCCCACAGGCTTGCGCGGTCCAAACGCCAAGTCGCACCGGGGGCGCCCGCTGTTATTTCGGCGGCCAGGCGAAACACCCCCGGCAGCGCTGCCCGGCCCGCGCAGCAATCTGCAAGAGCTGCGGGGAAAAGGGCCATTTCGCGGTTGTGTGCCGGTCCCGCGAAGTCGCCGCTGTCCCGGGAGAACAGGGAGCCCTGCAAGCCGTTTACGCTCCCCAACCCCCCCCAGCGCCCCATGTACGACCCGCAGGCGCAGCCGCTCTGGGTCCCGACCACCGCGGTCCCGGGAGAACAGGGAGCCCTGCACGCCGCTTACGCTCCCCAACCCACCCCCCCCCCCCCCGTCCCATCCCCCCCCCGTCCCCATGTATGACCCGCCGGCGCTTCCACTTTGGGTCCCGACCACCACTCTCCCCGGAGAAGAGGGACTTCTGCGCGTCTCTAACGCCCCCCAAACGCCCCCCCCCCGCGCCCCACGTCTGACCCGCCGGCGCTACCAACTTGGGTCCCGACCACCGCTGTCCCCAGAGATGAGGGAGCCCCGCGCGGTCCTAACGCTCCCCAACCCCCCCAGCGCCCCATGTGCGACCCGCAGACGCCGCCATTTTGGGTCCCGGCCAGCACGAGGAGAGGAAGGGCGCCGCCATCTTGGACCACCCCAGACCTGTACGACGCGTGGGGGCGGCCATTTTGTCCACCCCCGCCGCCATCTTGTGACCCCCCAGCCATGTGCGATGTATGGGGGCAGCCATTTTGTTCATCCCCGACGCCATCTTGGACGGCAACAACGGACCCCACTCCACTACTACAACCACGTCTCGCTTCAATTACGCTCGATCAAGCTCGGCCCCGGACACTCCAGACGACGACGACAACGGTGCTAATAAACGGCCACGAGACACCATGCCTAGTCGACTCCGGGAGCACGGAGAGCTTTATCCACCCCGACACGGTAAGACGCTGTTCCTTGACCACCTATCCCAGCGCACAAAAGATTTCCCTAGCTGCAGGATCCCACTCCGTACAGATCCAAGGATTCTGCATAGTTACCCTAACGGTGCAGGGGAGGGAGTTCAAAAACTACAAACTAAACGTCCTTCCCCAACTCTGCGCCCCCACCTTACTGGGATTAGATTTCCAATGCAATCTACAGAGCCTTACGTTCAAATTCGGCGGCCCAATACCCCCACTCACTATCTGCGGCCTCGCAACCCTCAAGGTGCAGCCCCCGTCCTTGTTTGCGAACCTCACCCCGGATTGCAAACCCGTCGCCACTAGGAGCAGACGGTACAGCGCCCAGGACCGGACCTTCATTCGGTCCGAAGTCCAGCGGCTACTAAAGGAAGGCATAATCCAGGCCAGCAATAGTCCCTGGAGAGCGCAGGTGGTAGCAGTGAAGACAGGGGAGAAACAAAGGATGGTCATAGACTATAGCCAGACCATCAACAGGTACACACAACTAGACGCGTACCCTCTCCCCCGCATATCCAACATGGTCAATCGGATTGCCCCATATGAAGCCTTCTCCACCGTGGACCTCAAGTCCGCCTACCATCAGCTCCCCATCCGCCCAAGTGACCGCAAGTACACAGCCTTCGAGGCAGACGGGCGATTATACCATTTCCTAAGGGTCCCATTTGGCGTCACAAACGGGGTCTCGGTCTTCCAACGGGTGATGGACCGAATGGTCGATCAACATGGGTTGCGGGCCACGTTCCCGTATCTCGACAATGTAACCATCTGCGGCCACGACCAGCAGGACCACGACGCCAACCTCCAAAAATTCCTCCAGACCGCCAAAGCCTTGAACCTCACGTACAACGAGGACAAGTGCGTTTTTAGCACCAATCGGCTAGCCATTCTGGGCTACGTAGTGCGCAATGGGATAATAGGCCCCGACCCCGAACGTATGCGCGCCCTCATGGAATTCCCCCTCCCGCACTGCCCAAAAGCCCTGAAACGCTGCCTGGGTTTTTTTTCATACTACGCCCAATGGGTCCCCCAGTACGCAGACATGGCCCGCCCCCTAATACAGACCACGACCTTCCCTCTGTCGACAGATGCTTGCCAGGCCTTCAGCCGCATCAAAGCGGATATCGCAAAGGCCACGATGCGCGCCATCGACGAGTCCCTCCCCTTCCAGGTCGAGAGCGACGCCTCCGACGTAGCTCTAGCGGCCACCCTTAACCAAGCGGGCAGACCCGTGGCCTTTTTCTCCCGGACCCTCCACGCCTCAGAAATCCGCCACACCTCAGTGGAAAAGGAAGCCCAAGCCATAGTGGAAGCTGTGCGACATTGGAGGCATTACCTGGCCGGCAGGAGATTCACTCTCCTCACTGACCAACGGCCGGTAGCCTTCATGTTCGATAATGCACTGCGGGGCAAAATCAAAAACGACAAGATCTTAAGGTGGAGGATCGAGCTCTCCACCTTCAACTACGAGATTTTGTATCGTCCCGGAAAGCTGAACGAGCCGTCCGATGCCCTGTCCCACGGCACATGTGCCAACGCACAAATTAACCGCCTCCAAACCCTCCACGAGGACCTCTGCCACCCGGGGGTCACTCGGTTTTTCCACTTTATCAAGTCCCGCAATCTCCCATACTCTTTAGAGGAGGTCCGTACAGTCACAAGGGGCTGCCAAATCTGCGCGGAATGCAAACCGCATTTTTTCAGGCCTGTTGGTGCGCACCTGATTAAGGCTTCCCGCCCCTTTGAACGCCTTAGTCTCGATTTCAAAGGGCCCCTCCCCTCCACCGACCGCAACACATACTTTCTTAATGTGGTGGACGAATATTCCCGCTTCCCATTCGCCATTCCCTGCTCTGACATGACCGCGGCCACAGTCATTAAAGCCCTGAACACCATCTTCACACTGTTCGGTTGCCCCGCATACGTCCACAGCGACAGGGGGTCCTCTTTCATGAGTGACAAGCTGCGCCAGTTCCTGCTCAGCAAGGGCATAGCCTCAAGCAGGACGACCAGCTACAAACCCCGGGGGAACGGGCAAGTAGAGAGGGAGAACGGCACGGTCTGGAAGACCGTCCTACTGGCCCTACGGTCCAGGGACCTCCCAGTTTCACGGTGGCAGGAGGTCCTCCCGGACGCTCTCCACTCCATCCGGTCGCTATTATGTACGAGCACTAATCAAACGCCTCATGAGCGTCTCCTTGTCTTCCCTAGGAGGTCCTCCTCTGGAACGTCGCTGCCGACCTGGCTGGCGGCCCCAGGACCCATCTTGCTCCGAAAGCATGTGCGGGCACATAAGGCGGACCCGTTGGTCGAAAGGGTTCACCTCCTCCACGCGAACCCGCAGTATGCTTACGTGGAGTACCCCGACGGCCGACAGGACACGGTCTCCCTGCGGGATCTGGCGCCCGCCGGAAACACACACACCCCCCCGACACCATTCACCCAACCCCCCCCCCCCCTTCCTGCCACCGCCGCACCCCGCGACCGCCCCCTTCCCAGGAGGATCGGTTCCCCTCTCCTCAGGCCCGACCAAGAATAAAGCCCAAGCTGAAACCGTAAGGATCCCGGAGACGACAACACCGGTACAAGCACCACCACCACCACCGGGGCCGAGGCGATCGACACGGACGGCCAGACCGCCCGACCGACTCGTGGCGTCGATCTAAATCAATATATGGACTTTTCACAAGAACATTTTTCTTTTCTCCCGATACCTTCTGTAAATAGTTGAAACAGGACAAAATTGTACAATACTGTATTGCCATGTGAATGTTTTCCTCCCAGGACCAGCCCTGTAAACCCTTACCACCATACGAAGCATCACCCCGCCGGGTTCATTTTTGACAAGGGGTGAATGTGGTAGTATGTATTGGGGGTCATGTGGGACTGGAAGCCCTAATGTCATTGGCTGACAGATCCCGGGTCCTGATTGGCCGTTGACCTCTAGCTCCGCCCTGAAGGCGGAGTATAAGAAGCCGGAGTCCTCCCCCGCAGGCCATTCTACTATCGAGCTGCTGGGGAACAGACACGCTTAATAAAGCCTCATCGACTTCACTCTATTCGTCTCACGGAGTCTTTGTGCGCTACACAGTGCTCCCAAGGTTTTTGTTCCTGTCCCAGTGCCTCCCCGTTCTTATCCCGAAGGCCTTCTTTAGGCGGGTCAACAGGAGCATAACGGGGTTTGTATGGGCGCGAGGGACTCCGAGGGTGAGAAGGGTGTTCCTGGAGCGGAGTAGGGATGGGGGGCTGGCGCTGCCCAACCTCTTGGGTACTACTGGGCCGCCAATGTGGCGATGGTGCGCAAATGGGTGATGGAGGGGGAGGGAGCTGCATGGAAGAGGCTGGGGACGGCGTCTTGTGAGGGCACGAGTCTGGAGGTGCTGGCAACGGCGCGCTGCCGCTCCCTCCAAGGAGGTATACCATGAGCCCTGTGGTGGCGGCTACCCTCAAAATCTGGGGGCAGTGGAGGCGGCATAGGGGGGAAGTGGGGGCCTCGGTGTGGACCCCAAAACGGGGGAACCACCGGTTTGTCCCAGGGAGAATAGATGGAGGGTTTTCGGGGTGGCATAGGGCAGGGATAAAAAGGTTGGGGGACCTGTTTGTGGATGGGAAGTTCGCGAGCCTGGGTGAGCTGGAGGAAAAGTACAGGCTCCCCCCGGGGAACACCTTTAGGTATCTACAGGTAAGGGCATTTGCCAGACGGCAAGTGGTGGAATTCCCGCTGCTGCTGCTACGCACGTTACAGGACAGGGTGCTCTCGGGGGTGTGGGTTGGAGAGGGGAAGATCTCGGCAACATACCAGGTGATGCAGGAGGAGGAGGAGGCCTCAGTGGAGGAGCTGAAAGGTAAGTGGGAGGAGGAGTTGGGGGAGGAGATCGAAGAGGGGACGTGGGCAGATGCCCTAGGGAGGGTGAATTCTTCCTCTTTGTGCGCGAGGCTCAGCCTCATACAGTTTAAGGTGCTGCACAGGGCACACATGACCGGGACAAGGAGGAGCCGTTTTTTTGGGGGTGAGGACAGGTGTGTCAGGTGCTCAGGGAGCCCAGCAAATCACACCCATATGTTCTGGGCATGCCCAACGCTGGAGGAATTTTGGAAGGGCATAGCGGGGATGGTGTCGAGGGTGGTAGGATCCAGGGTCAAACCGGGCTGGGGGCTCGCAATATTTCGGGTTGCAGGGGAGCCGGGAGTGCAGGAGGCGAAAGAGGCCAATATTCTGGCCTTTGCGTCCCTGGTAGCCCGGCGAAGGATTCTTCTTCAGTGGAAGGATGCGAGGCCCCCAAGCGTGGAATCCTGGATCAACGATATGGCGGGGTTTATTAAATTGGAGAGGGTGAAATTTGCCTTAAGGGGATCAGTTAAGGGTTTTTCAGGCAGTGGCAACCGTTCTTGGACTTCCTGGCAGAACAATGGTCAGCAGCAGCAACCCGGGGGGCGGGGGGGGGGGGGGGGGGGGTCTATTTTATTTTTGTTTGTCTATATTGGGGGATCTGAGGGGGGGTGTATATTTGTTATGTGTTAATTTGGGGTGTTAATTTATTATTTATGTTTTCGGGGGAGGGGGGCACGGGGTTGTTTTTTGTGTTTAATTCTATTGGGTTCCTTTTACATTTTGTTGGTGATATTTTGTGAAAACTTTAATAAAACATTTTTTTTTAAAAAAAGAACTGCTGTGAGTTGGGTACTCCAGTAATGCTGGTCCTTTTTTTAAATAATCCTCATTGTCACAAGTAGGCTTACATTAACATTGCAATGAAGTTACTGTCAAAAACCCCTAGTCGCAACATTCCGGCACCTGTTCGGGTCACAGAGGGAGAATTCAGAATGTCCAAATTACCAAACAGCATGTCTTTTGGGACTTGCGGGAGGAAACCAGAGGAAACCCACGCGGACACGGGGAGAACATGCAGACTCCACACAGACAGTGACCCAAGCTGGGAATCGAACCTGGGATCTTGGAGCTGTGAAGCAACGGTGCTAACCACTATGCTACCATGCTGCTTTCATGAGTCTCACCTCTCATATTTTAATGGCCCCATTTGTGAGGTTTGGGATGGAGTCACATTTAGCCAGACAGGTGGGCAAACATACTGTTCTGCCACACCGATGGCAGTGCAGTAGCATTAGCTGAATTTTTACCTTGTGATCACTACCGTTATACTTAAAACTAAACTAAGTGCACATATCAGGCTACATTTTTTTTTCTTGGGAATGGGGAGAAAGTGAACTTCAATTTCTGATGCATTACTTAATAGGCCACTTACTAGGCCTAATATTTGACCTCCTGCTTGCCGGTGTGCAGTTGTCACCCACATTGTTCTCCTGGGACAAAGGTGGCCCGGAAGTGGGAGCATATGAGCAACCCAGCACACCACTCTCCGATGCCAATTTTCAGGCCTCACCATCTCCAACTGGAATTAAAAGTTCTTCCCAATGTGTTTGCAACAGAAATAGTTCAAATTAAAAATTGCAGTGGGACAGAAAAGAACACCGGAAGAAATCAACCCCCAATAAAGCAGATTTATTGCATTCCAATGAACATTAACCATGTTATAATGATTAATGCACATTTTTAATGGTTTGTGGTAGCTACTGCAATGTCCTGGAGGTCATTACACTGCAGACTGACATGATGCAGCAGGCAGATTCTTACATATGGGGATAATTTTCTGCGAGGACTATGGGGATGAGGAGGCTGGTTGTAATGTAGTCACACACATGGCATGGTGATCTGCATGCTGCTCATCAAAGCTTTATGGCACCTCTTAGCCATCAACTATGCTATCTCTGTCACCTGTGGTAGATACCATAGGGTGTAAGTTGATACATTATGTTGGAGCCTGAAGACAATTTCTGGAAATCATGTATTAATTTTGTTGGCATGTTGTGTTTTCATGACATTTACACAATTGGGACATGGGTAATGAATGTTTGGTTGCTTTGATGTCAAGCGTTTTTATGCAATATTTAGTGCTAACCATGCTTCCTTTTCTCCCACATTTCTCCCACATATGTGGTAAATATGGCAACCTGCTTCTTCAAATTTTCTAACATGAAGTATTTTTATTGCCATCACATGTATTGGAAGTGACTGCGTGCAAAGAATTGACCTCAACAAAATCCTTATTGTGTTACTGTTGGGTCATCTTGGAAGATGTTGGGTGTCTGGCTATTAGCAACAGATCTGACTGGAGGCAAAGGTCTTTTTTCAGAATAACTTTTATTTACATACTCAACATGTACAGGATTACAAAATACTAGGGCAGAGACACTTGGACATCTCTCAGGTTCTCATCGATCTCTTCTGTGTGACATTATCATATAGCACCTTATGCAATTGTGGTAGCTATTGTTGGAGTGTTGTTAGAGTCAATCATTTATTCTATACTTAGGGCAGGATTTCCTCCCAGGTTTCAGTCCACTGATGTTGCGACCAAAAGGTCGCACTTGCCAGGAGCCAGACCACCTGAACAAACTTCCAGGAAAGAGTATGTTAATTGGCTGCCAGCTCTTGGGCCTCAGCATCAGTTTCACTGGGAGAGGTGGGCAGGCTGAGGCAGGTCAGGGGCTGTGAGGCACCTCAATATGGAGACTCCCTGACCGGCCTGCACAGTTATGCATAGATTAACAAGATCGAGGTTGGCAGGTCCATCAGGTGGAATAGAAATTTCCCCGTTGGTTTGGGATCAGCTGCAATCATAGCCTTTCATGTTCGAGGTCTCATCAATGGGGCATGAACCCTTCAGCTCGGGGAGTCTCTTTCATTGATCTGGTGGCCTCTGCACATACCGGGAAGCTGTTCCGCAGGTGGCAAAATGCCAAGGAAGCTGCAATGCTTCTCCAATGTGTGCATCTACCTGCCTTCCTGATGCATGAAATCCATTCTCTTCCAATCTGCCCTGGGAAACATCTCCCGCTGTGGGACTGTGCCACAGAGCTGTTCTGACACTCCTATTTTCCTGATACAGGCCCGACCCATCTTCAACCCCCACCTCCATGGGGTTGGGAAAAAACAGCCCTTAGTTTATGAGTGTCTGTTGCTGTATTGTGTTCTGTGATATGATGGTCAGTTTCTATCAGTTGTACTTTATTGCAGCACTGTCTGTGTCAACAGTCAAATAGAAGCACAGTGCAAACCTTGTGAAATAAGGTTGGGTAGACAATTTAGGATTCCTTGGTCACTGATGGCTGGCCATTTCAATATTAAGAGCTATAATTACTTGAATCAATTTGTGTTACATTATGTTTGAACACTTGTAGCTTCATATCACGTAGACCACTAAAGTATGTAGGGGTTCCAATGTCGTGAAACAGGTAAATATGAGGCGGTTGTGGCGCAGTGGTTAGCACTGGGACTGCAGCACTGGAGACCCGGGTTCAAATCCCAGCCCTGGGTCACTGTCCGTGTGGAGTTGCACATTCTCCCCATGTCTGCGTGGATGTGCACAAAGATGTGCAGATTAGGTGGCTTGGCCACGCTAAATTGCCCCTTAATTGGGAAAAAAAAATAATTGGGTACTCTAAATTTAAAAAAAAAACAAGTAAACATTATGGGAGAGAAAAGAAAACAGTCGCAGTGCCCTTAGTTCACAGTAAAAAGGTTTGTTCACCAGTCTTTCCGAGTTTTCAGTTTAAAGAACAATCATAATTTTCCTTAGTTAAGTTATGACTTTAAGATATGCTGAACATTATCAGAGTTATTTATGCAAACAATGGTGTGAGTTTGGATGATGAGGTTGACTGCCATTTACCACTAATTTGCGCAGTACAGTAGATATAGCCAAATTACTTTGACTTGTAGTGTAGTTCAAATTTAACTTCAGGTTTAAGTCATGGCAGGAGAGCTCAGACCCGTGTCATGCTCCTCTTGTGAGATGTGGCAAGTCAGGGACCCTTCTGGTGTCCCTGACTCCTTCATCTGCAAGAAGTGTGTCCAACTGCAGCTCCTGTTAGACCGCTTGACGGCTCTGGAGCTGCGGATGGACTCACTTTGGAGCATCCGCGATGCTGAGGAAGTTGTGGAAAGCACATTCAGTGAGTTGGTCACACCGCAGATTAAAATTACTGAGGCAGATAGGGAAAGGGTGACCAACAGACAGAGGAAGAGTAGGAAGGCAGTGCAGGGATCCCCTGCGGTCATCTCCCTCCAAAACAGATTTACCGTTTTGGAAACTGTTGGGGGAGATGGCTCACCAGGGGAAGGTGGCAGCAGCCAGGTTCATGGCACCGTGGCTGGCTCTGCTGCACAGAAGGGCGGGAAAAAGAGTGGCAGAGCTATAGTGATAGGGGATTCAATCGTAAGGGGAATAGACAGGCGTTTCTGCGGACGCAAACGAGAATCCAGGTTGGTATGTTGCCTCCCTGGTGCAAGGGTCAAGGATGTCTCGGAGCGGCTGCAGGGCATTCTGGAGGGGGAGGGTGAACAGCCAGCTGTCGTGGTGCATATAGGCACCAACGATATAGGTAAAAAACGGGATGAGGTCCTACAAGCTGAATTTAGGGAGTTAGGAGTTAAACTAAAAAGTAGGACCTCAAAGGTAGTAATCTCAGGATTGCTACCAGTGCCACGTGATAGTCAGAGTAGGAATGACAGGATAGCTAGGATGAATACGTGGCTTGAGAGATGGTGCAAGAGGGAGGGTTTCAAATTCCTGGGACATTGGGACCGATTCTGGGGGAGGTGGGACCTGTACAAATCGGACGGTCTGCATCTGGGTGGGACCGGAACCAATGTTCTCGGGGGGGTGTTTGCTAGTGCAGTTGGGGAGGGTTTAAACTAGTGTGCCAGGGGGATGGGAACCGATGTAGGAAGTCAGTGGGGACAGAAACAAAAGGCAGGAAGGGAGAGTGTGTAAAGCATGACCAGAGAAAGCAGGGCAGAGAGCAAGGAAGGTCTACATTAAACTGCATTTATTTCAATGCAAGGGGCCTGACGGGCAAAGCGGATGAACTCAGGGCATGGACGGGCACATGGGACTGGGATATTATAGCTATGACTGAAACATGGCTAAGGGAGGGGCAGGACTGGCAGCTCAATGTTCCGGGCTACAGATGCTATAGAAAGGATAGAACAGGAGGTAAGAGAGGAGGGGGAGTGGCGTTTTTGATTAGGGAGAACATCACGGCAGTACTTAGAGGGGATATATCCGAGGGTTCGCCCACTGAGTCTATATGGGTGGAACTGAAAAATAAGAAGGGAGAGATCACCTTGGTAGGACTGTACTACAGGCCCCCAAATAGTCAGCGGGAAATTGAGGAGCAAATATGTAAGGAGATTACAGATAGCTGCAAGAATAATAGGGTGGTAGTAGTAGGGGACTTTAACTTTCCCAACATTGACTGGGACAGTCATAGCATTAGGGGCTTGGATGGAGGGAAATTTGTTGAGTGTATTCAGGAGGAATTTCTCATTCAGTATGTGGATGGACCGACTAGAGAGGGGGCAAAACTTGACCTCGTCTTGGGAAATAAGGAAGGGCAAGTGATAGAAGTGCTAGTGAGGGATCACTTTGGGACAAGTGACCATAATTCCATTAGTTTTAAGATAGCTATGGAGAATGATAGGTCTGGCCCAAGAGTTAAAATTCTTAATTGGGGCAAGGCCAATTTTGATGGTATCAGACAGGAACTTGCAGAGGTAGATTGGGGGAGACTATTGGCAGACAAAGGGACGGCTGGTAAATGGGAGGCTTTTAAAAATGTGTTAACCAGGGTGCAGGGTAAGCACATTCCCTTTAGAGTGAAGGGCAAGGCTGGTAGAAGTAGGGAACCCTGGATGACTCGAGATATTGAGACTCTGGTCAAAAAGAAGAAGGAGGCATATGACGTACATAAGCAACTGGGATCAAGTAGATCCCTTGAAGAGTATAGAGATTGTCGAAATAGAGTTAAGAGGGAAATCAGGAGGGCAAAAAGGGGACATGAAATTGCTTTGGCAAATAATGCAAGGGAGAATCCAAAGAGATTCTACAGATACATAAAGGGGAAAAGAGTAACTAGGGACAGAGTAGGGCCTCTTAAGGATCAACAAGGGCATTTATGTGCAGAGCCACAAGAGTTGGGTGAGATCCTGAATGAATATTTCTCATCGGTATTCACGGTGGAGAAAGGCATGGATGTTAGGAAACTAAGGGAAATAAATAGTGATGTCTTGAGAAGTGTGCATATTACAGAGGAGGAGGTGCTGGAAGTCTTAAAGCGCATCAAGGTAGATAAATCCCCGGGACCTGATGAAATGTATCCCAGGATGTTGTGGGAGGCTAGGGAGGAAATTGCGGGTCCCCTAACCGAGATATTTGAATCATCGGCAGCCACAGGTGAGGTGCCTGAAGATTGGAGAGTGGCGAATGTTGTGCCCTTGTTTAAGAAGGGCAGCAGGGAAAAGCCTGGGAACTACAGACCGGTGAGCCTAACGTCTGTAGTAGGTAAGTTGCTAGAAGGTATTCTGAGAGACAGGATCTACAAGCATTTAGAGAGGCAAGGACTGATTCGGGGCAGTCAGCATGGCTTTGTGCGTGGAAAATCATGTCTCACAAATTTGATTGAGTTTTTTGAGGGAGTGACCAAGAAGGTAGATGAGGGTAGTGCAGTAGATGTTGTCTACATGGACTTTAGCAAAGCCTTTGACAAGGTACCGCATGGTAGGTTGTTGCAGAAGGTTAAAGCTCACGGGATCCAGGGTGAGGTTGCCAATTGGATTCAAAATTGGCTGGACGACAGAAGGCAGAGGGTGGTTGTAGAGGGTTGTTTTTCAAACTGGAGGCCTGTGACCAGTGGTGTGCCTCAGGGATCGGTGCTGGGTCCACTGTTATTTGTGATTTATATTAATGATTTGGATGAGAATTTAGGAGGCATGGTTAGTAAGTTTGCAGATGACACCAAGATTGGTGGCATAGTGGATAGTGAAGAAGGTTATCTAGGATTGCAACGGGATCTTGATCAATTAGGCCAGTGGGCCGACGAATGGCAGATGGAGTTTAATTTAGATAAATGTGAGGTGATGCATTTTGGCAGATCGAATCAGGCCAGGACCTACTCAGTTAATGGTATGGCGTTGGGGAGAGTTATAGAACAAAGAGATCTAGGAGTACAGGTTCATAGCTCCTTGAAGGTGGAGTCGCAGGTGGACAGGGTGGTGAAGAAGGCATTCGGCATGCTTGGTTTCATTGGTCAGAACATTGAATATAGGAGTTGGGACGTCTTGTTGAAGTTGTACAAGACATTGGTACGGCCACACTTGGAATACTGTGTGCAGTTCTGGTCACCCTATTATAGAAAGGATATTATTAAACTAGAAAGAGTGCAGAAAAGATTTACTAGGATGTTGCCGGGACTTGATGGTTTGAGTTATAAGGAGAGGCTGGATAGACTGGGACTTTTTTCCCTGGAGCGTAGGAGGCTTAGGGGTGATCTTATAGAGGTCTATAAAATAATGAGGGGCATAGATAAGGTAGATAGTCAACATCTTTTCCCAAAGGTAGGGGAGTCTAAAACTAGAGGGCATAGGTTTAAGGTGAGAGGGGAGAGATTCAGAAGGGCCCAGAGGGGCAATTTCTTCACTCAGAGGGTAGTGAGTGTCTGGAATGGGCTGCCAGAGGTAGTAGTAGAAGCGGGTACAATTGTGTCTTTCAAAAAGCATTTAGATGGTTACATGGGTAAGATGGGTATAGAGGGTTATGGGCCAAGTGCGGGAAACTGGGACTAGCTTAATGGTAAAAAACTGGGCGGCATGGACTGGTTGGGCCGAAGGGCCTGTTTCCATGCTGTAAACTTCTATGATTCTATGATTGTAATAATAATAGAGGATTGGCAACAGGAAGAAAAAAATGAATGAAAACCTCAGGCGGTCTTCTGGAAATACTGCTTTTGTCAATTCTGTACAAATGTCCGTACACATAAGGGGAGGATAGTGATGCTCAAAGCAGTGGAGTGTGAATCATAAGACAGTACAGGAAGGTCATTTCCAATGTTTGAATTTGAGAACTGCATGTTTGTTACTCACCTTACAGGAAATTGCACCTAGGGTGGTTACATATTACCACTGAAGGGCCAGGGAAAAGATATTAGTTCCAAACATGCCCTGGAAGCACACAGATAACAATAAGGCTTTTACATTTAAATCTATTGCATTGTGTTTAAATAATAGCACTGTGTCTTAGAAGTTGGACTCTGCATGTGAGAAAATACATAATTAAATTTTAATTGGCACTTTCCAATTTTTATTTAATTAATACATATTGTATAAATTTACGAATAGGTTCAGTCTTACTGCCTCAATGGCCTGGAGCTTTTGCCATTGTCCATCTGATTTTGTGACCTTAATCATTAATAATGTGGTGACATCAGCTGCCAAATTCCATTGCTCATATATTATTTTTATTCGCTTCATCCATGATAATCACACTTGGAATCTTGGGCTGCTAAGTATTATTTTGAAAGTGGGAAAGAGTTTGAAGAATTAGCTTACATATTCACAGGTGGTGTTAAAACCTAATAATAGCGCCACTGTTTTTATTTTGTTTTCATTTGTGTCAGCTATTCCGTTACTTGCCTTTGTGTCTTTGCTTTAGGAGTTATATTATTTACCTCCCTCTCAGATGGTACATAATGATATGCCTTAAATAAAACCAGAAAATGCTAGATATACTCAGCAGCTCAGGCAGTTTTTGTGAAGGGAGAAAGAGTTAACATTTCAGGTCGATGACCTTTCAAGAGAATCCTTCGACAAAAGGTCACCAGCCTGAAATGATAAAAACTATGGACCAAGTTTTGGATAGACAGCAGAGTTCTTGCCCCAATGCTGAAAAGCAGGAAATGATCTCACTTTGGCGGTCAGCTGGACCTAGGGAGACATATTCCTGTTTGGTTAATTAAGTCACTGCCACCAGGGCAGCTGCCCAATTAAGAACAGTGTCTTGGCCCCCAGAGCTCAACAATGCCACTGAGGGTGTCCTTGAAGAGGGGTAAGTGGGATTAAGGGGCATTGAGGCCATCCCGGGCAGGCTGTAGCAATTGAGTAGTGGATTTGGCCATAGTCCCTAGCCAGTGCAAATACTGTGGGGGCAGCACACCTCACCACAGATCTGTTGCATATTTCCAGCTCATTCTGTTTTTAGTTTAGATTTCCAACACCGGCAGTATTTTACGTTCAACAATGTTACACCAATTTTGTGTGTCTGGAGGTGGCACTTACACTAGGCCTAGATCGTGTCCATCATGGATTAGCTCTCTGCTGGGGCAGGAAGCTGTGTCCTCATCTGTTGCAAACATTAACACCTCAGCTAAGAGTCAGTCATTTTGATGTCATTGCCCTTAAGAAACATCAATTTCAGGCATTACAGTAAGTGAAATCGTTTTAAGCACAAAACGGCTGCCTTCCAAATATTGCAGCCTCTTTATAGCATTGCAGTAACACTTGATTTTACTCCTCTTCTTCCTCGAGAGGGTGCAAATGATGTTGGAAACTTTTCTTTAGTGCTCAGCTAGGGCCTACTGAAAAAACTCCCAACAGTTTCACATCACACTGTTGGAGTGAGATACAGTCTTGGCATACTTTGAGCAGTGGATCTGCCAAGGAAGAAATGTGTCCCCCACGCTATCAGCTCTACTGATTAACAATAATTCAGATAAATTCTGCTTTTATTTGCACAGTATTTTGGATTTTAGCAGATGAAATTCCTTGAGGGCCCACTATTTTGTAGATACTGTAAATTAGCTCCTTTAATTATTATTCATTGATATACCAATGCCGTTAATTCTTAGATCCTACTGGGTTTGAGAGCAGGGTACACAGCAAGATGGTGCACACACTCAAGTATGTTGGGAGGTACGCACTGGATGTTTCGTAGGGTTTCTCGGGTTTGAAAGATGTATATGGAGTTTATTTACTGGTGTATTATCAGCACTGGGAAACGGGATAGTAGGGAGTGTGGTAAACCACTGTTGCACCTATATTAGGTGATGTAAGGTAGGACCTGTACTACAGGTTCGCCGGTAGCCCCTGCCTGCTGGCTCCGCCCAGTAGGAGGAGTATAAATATGCGTGTATCCATTCAGCAGCCATTTCGCCAGCTACTGTGGGAGGCCACACACCTTAGAGCAATAAAGCCACAGTTGTATCCAACCCGAGTCTTTGTACAATTGATCGTGCATCAGGGAGTGTTCAAGGGTCAGATATATGGGGAAGAGTAGCAAGGTGAGTTGCTCCAGCAATGGCAGTAATACATTGTAGGACATCTTGTGGAATTATCCACATTTAAAAAAATATATATATATATTTTATTCAAATTTTTTTCGGTCAAACAAGAACAGTACAGGATTTTCCCCTTTTTACAACTTTAAAACAATATAAATAATAATGACCGTTTTTTTTAAACAAATAAATAATATATTAACTAAACGGCAACTGCCAACAACAAAATAATAACTCTCCAAGACAATAAAGTCCCACATGCCAGTATAAATAACTAATATAGAAACAACTATAGGAAACACCTGAGGGCCCGCGTGGGCCCTCCCCTCCCCCCCTCCCCCCCGGGCCGCTGCTGCTACCTTCTCCATTTCCCTTATCGTTCTGCGAGGTAGTCAAGGAACGGTTGCCACCGCCTGGTGAACACTTGAGCCGAACCTCTTAGTGCGTACTTTATCCGCTCCAATTTTATAAACCCTGCCATGTCGTTTATCCAGGCCTCCACGCCCGGGGGTTTAGCTTCTTTCCACATAAGTAGAATCCTTCGCCGGGCTACTAGGGACGCAAAGGCCAAGACATCGGCCTCTCTCGCCTCCTGCACTCCCGGCTCATCTGCAACCCCAAATATAACCAACACCCAGCCTGGTTCGACCCGGACCCCCACCACCTTTGAAATCACTTTTGCCACACCCACCCAGAACCCATGCAATACCGGACATGACCAAAACATGTGGGTGTGGTTCGCCGGGCTTCCCGCGCATCTCCCGCACCTATCCTCCACTCCAAAAAATCTACTCAGCCTTGCTCCCGTCATATGCGCCCTGTGTAGAACCTTGAATTGTATCAGGCTGAGCCTGGCACACGAGGACGAAGAGTTTACCCTACTTAGGGCATCTGCCTACAGCCCCTCCTCAATCTCTTCCCCCAGCTCCTCCTCCCATTTTCCCTTCAGCTCCTCTACCATCGTCTCCCCCTCATCTCTCATTTCCCTATATATATCTGACACCCTACCATCACCCACCCATGCCCCCAAAATCACTCTGTCCTGGATCTCTTGCGCCGGGAGCTGCGGAAATTCCCTCACCTGCTGCCTCACAAATGCCCTCACTTGCATATAGCGAAATGCATTCCCAGGTGGCAACCCATATTTTTCTGTCAGTCCTCCCAGACTCGCAAACGTCCCGTCTAAGAACAAGTCCTTCAATTTCGCAATTCCTGCTCGCTGCCAAGATTTAAATCCCCCATCTATCCTTCCCAGGACGAACCTATGGTTGTTCCTTATCGGGGACCACACTGATGCACCCGTCACTCCCTTATGTCGTCTCCACTGCCCCCAAATTTTCAGTGTTGCCACCACCACTGGACTTGTGGTGTACTTTTTCGGGGAGAACGGTAAAGGCGCCGTCGCTAATGCTTGCAGGCAGGTTCCCCTACAGGACGCCATCTCTAGTCTTTTCCACGCCGCTCCCTCCCCTTCCCCCATCCACTTGCATACCATTGATATATTGGCGGCCCAATAATAGTCACTTAAGCTCGGCAGTGCCAGTCCCCCCCTATCCCTGCTACGCTGCAGAAACCCCCTCTTCACTCTTGGGGTCTTCCCAGCCCACACAAAGCTCATAACGCTCTTATCCACTTTTTTGAAAAAAGCCTTGGTAATCATCACAGGGAGGCACTGGAACACAAAAAGAAATTGCGGAAGGACCACCATTTTGACCGCCTGCACCCTGCCCGCCAGTGACAGGGGCAACATGTCCCATCTCCTAAAATCCTCTTCCATCTGCTCCACCAATCTTCCTAAATTAAGCTTATGCAAGGTTCCCCAGTTCCTGGCTATCTGGATCCCTAGGTACCGAAAATCCCTTGTTACTCTCCTCAGCGGCAAATCATCTATTCCCCTGCTCTGTTCCCCAGGGTACATCACAAACAGCTCACTCTTCCACATATTCAGTTTATATCCCGAAAATTCCCCAAACTCCCTGAGTGTCTGCATTATCTCGGGCATCCCCTCCACTGGGTCCGCGACATACAGCAACAAATCATCCGCGTATAATGACACCTGGTGCTCTTCTCCTCCCCTAAGTACTCCCCTCCACTTCCTAGAGCCCCTCAGCGCTATGGCCAGTGGCTCAATTGTCAACGCAAACAGTATCGGGGACAGGGAACACCCCTGTCTTGTCCCTCTATATAGACGGAAGTAGTCAGCTCTCTGCCTGTTTGTGATCACACTTGCCACCTATATAAAAGCTGAACCCACCCAATAAACCCCTCTCCAAATCCAAATCTCCTCAACACTTCCCACAGGTAATCCCACTCCACTCTACCAAATGCTTTCTCAGCGTCCATCGCCACCACTATCTCCGTCTCTCCCTCCGGCGGGGACATCATCATCACACCTAGCAGCCTCCGTATATTAGTGTTCAACTGTCTCCCCTTAACAAACCCAGTTTGATCCTTGTGAACCAACCCTGGAACATAATCCTCGATCCTTGGCATCTACATTCAGAAGGGAGATAGGCCTGTAAGGCCCGCACTGCAGCGGGTCTTTGTCTCTTTTCAGGAGCAACGATATCGTCGCCTCCGACATCGTCGGGGGCAACGTCCCCCCTTCCCTGGCCTCGTTAAAGGTTCTCGTCAGAAGCGGGGCTAGTAGGTCCATGTATTTCCTATAAAATTCCACCGGGAACCCATCTGGTCCCGGGGCCTTCCCTGCCTGCATGCTCCCAATCCCTTTTACCACCTCCTCCACCTCAATCTGTGCCCCCAATCCTGTCCTCTCCTGCTCCTCCACCTTTGGGAATTCCAACTGATCCAGGAAGTGCATCATTCCCTCCTTCCCTTCCGGGGGCTGAGCCTTATACAGCCTCTCATAAAATGCCTTAAACACCCCATTCACCCTCTCTGCTCCCCGTTCCATCTCACCCTCCTCGTCCCTCACCCCACCTATCTCCCTCGCCGCCCCTCTCTTCCTCAATTGTTGGGCCAGTAACCGGCTCGCCTTCTCTCCGTACTCATACTGTACTCCCTGTGCCTTCCTCCATTGTGCCTCTGCCCTGCCCGTGGTCAGCAAGTCAAATTCCGTATGCAACCTTCGTCTTTCCCTGTACAGTCCCTCACCCGGAGCCTCTGCATATTGCCTATCCACCCTCAAAATTTCTCTCAACAATCGCTCCCTCTCTTTACTCTCTTGTTTCCCCTTATGGGCCTTTATGGAAATCAGTTCCCCTCTGACCACCGCCTTCAGCGCCTCCCAGACCACGCCCACCTGAACCTCTCCATCATCGTTAATCTCCAGGTACCTTTCGATACATCCCCTCACCCTTACATACACCCCCTCATCTGCCAACAGTCCCATATCTAATCTCCAGAGTGGGTGCCGTTCCTTTTCCTCTCCTACTACCAGATCTACCCAATGTGGGGCATGGACCGAGATGGCTATGGCCGAATACTCCGTCCCTGTCACCTTCGGGATCAGTGCCCTTCCCAGGACAAAGAAGTCTATCCGAGAATACACCTTGTGGACATGGGAGAAGAAGGAAAACTCCCTACTCCTGGGCCTAGTGAATCTCCAGGGGTCTACTCCTCCCATCTGTTCCATGAAGTCCTTAAGCACCTTGGCCGCTGCCGGCCTCCTCCCGGTCCTAGACCTGGACCGGTCCAGCCCTGGATCCTGCACCGTGTTGAAATCTCCCCCCATTACCAACGTTCCCGCCTCCAGGTCCGGGATACGCCCCAGCATACGCTTCATGAAGTTTGCATCATCCCAGTTCGGGGCATATACGTTCACCAGAACCACCGCTTCCCCTTGTAATCTGCCACTCACCATCACGTATCTACCCCCACTGTCCGCTACTATGGTCCTCGCCTCAAACACTACCCGTTTCCCCACTAATATAGCCACCCCTCTATTTTTCGCATCCAAGCCCGAATGAAATACCTGTCCCACCCATCCTTTACGTAATCTGACCTGATCCGCCAGTTTCAGTTGCGTCTCCTGTAGCATGACCACATCTGCCTTCAATTTCTTTAGGTGCGCGAGTACCCTTGCCCTCTTAATCGGCCCATTCAGCCCTCTCACATTCCACGTGATCAACCGGGTTGGGGGGCTCTTTACCCCCCCCCCCCATGTCGACTAGCCATCCCCTTTTTTAGACCAGCTCCTCACCCGATCCCCACGCTCCCGTTGGTCCCCCCGACGGTGTCCTCCCATCCCGACCACCCCGCCCCATAACAGCTCCCCCTTTCCCTTAGCAGCAGCAACCCAGTTAACCCCCCCCCCCTCCGCTAGATCCCTTTCTAGCGTAATTGCTCCCCCCATGTTACTCCCAGAAGTCAGCAAACTCTGGCTGACCTTGGCTTCCCCCGTTTATCCTTGGCCCCCCATTGTGTAAGGCCCCCTCCTTCCTGCGCTCCCTTTCCCGCCGCAATTACCATAGTGGGGGAACAAAGCCCGCGTTTCCCACTCGGCCCCGCCCCTAATGACGCAGCTCCCTCTCTCCTTCCCCACCGGCGCCCACAGTTCACCATACCCCCCCCCCCCAACGAGGGGAATAGAGACCCCCTTCCCCGTCCCATACAATCCCCCCACTACTTTATTACAGAAACTCTTTCTCTCTCCAGTCTAGTCCAACTTCTCCTCTACAATAAATGTCCACGCCTCTTCTGCCGTCTCGAAGTAGTGATGTTTCCCTTGGTGTGTAACCCACAGTCTCGCTGGCTGCAGCATTCCAATTTTAACTTTCTTTCTATGTAGCACCGCCTTGGCCAGATTGAAACTCGCCCTCGTTCTCGCCACCTCCGCACTCCAATCCTGGTACACGCGGATCACCGCATTCTCCCACCTGCAGCTCCGTGTCTTTTTCACCCATCTCAGGACCATCTCCCTGTCCTTATAGTGGTGAAATCTCACCACTATGGCTCGAGGTATTTCTCCTGCCTTTGGTCTTCGCGCAAGGACTCGATATGCTCCCTCCACTTCCAAGGGGCCCGTCGGGGCCTCCGGTCCCATTAACGAGTGAAGCAATGTGCTCACATATGCCCCGACGTCCGCCCCCTCTGCACCTTCGGGAAGACCCAAAACTCTTAAGTTCTTCCTCCTCGAGTTATTCTCCAGGGCTTCCAGCCTCTCTACACACCTTTTATGCAGTGCCTCGTGCGTCTCTGTCTTCACCACCAGGCCCTGTATTTCATCCTCATTCTCAGCAGCCTTTGCCTTCACATCACGAAGCTCCAACTCCTGGGTCTTCTGTGCCTCCTTTAGCCCTTCAATCGCCTGTAGCATCGGGGCCAACACCTCCTTCTTCAGCTCCTCCACACAGCGCTGCAGGAACTCTTGCTGTTCCGGGCCCCACACCGAACGACCTCCTTCCGCCGCCATCTTGCTTCGTTCTTCCCTTCCTTGCCGCTGCTCCTGAGGATCCTCTGCAATCCAGCCACTACTCTCTTCTTTCTCCATATATATCCGGGGGATTCCCTTCTATTTCACCGCACAATGGTTTTAGCCGTCAAAAATTGCCGTTGGGGCTCCTAATAAGAGCCCAAAAGTCCGTTCCAACGGGAGGTGCCGAAACGTGCGACTCAGCTGGTCATCGCCGCACCCGGAAGTCAATTATCCACATTTAACAACACAGTGGGGTCTGCATCCTATAGCTGCAGACTCGCATGCAGTTCTTTAACATCTCATCTATGTCTCCCAACCTTTTCCAGTTGGCTCGCATTGTCATGAAAATGTTTTCAAAAATTAATTCAAGAAAAATGTTTTTATTGTGGGGATTAAAAAATCATTATGCTGCACTTCACAGTTTCAAATGATTATTTTAATGATAAACATCATGGTGCTCAGAATAAACCTGTCTGAGTGGTATATAGCGGCAACATGGTTATAGATAATGCCTTTGGTTGGAGGAATATGTTTTATAGTTGCGATCATTATTGGTTCTAATGTGGAGATGATAAATTATTTTGAATGTTCTATTAGAAGCTTTGTTTTAAATCATGAAAATTAACACCTAGCGGAGATGGAGCATCAGCGGAGGCCCAGAGAATACCGGCTCGGGCCCATTAATGATATGCCAATGGCCGTTACTGTACAATTTGCATGCCCATGTCGAGACACCAGAGCATGGCATTCCATTGGGCGCCCAGCACCAGCCTTGAGTTTCGGCTGACGCGCGATTCTCCGCCCGATCGTGTATCGTGATTCTGGCATTGCTGGACGGAGAATCCCACCCATTATAATTCATCTATTTCAGTTTTGGTTCTTTTTCTTTTGATACAGAAAGTGTGAGTGTTGAATTGATCTATGCAAATTATCCATTCTATCAGAGACACTTGGCAATGTGCCCAGTTTGTGGCTCCCGGTGGTGTTTATTTTGCATCTAAAAAGAAAAAGGCCCTTCAGGTGAAAAAAGGTTGTCAATCGAAAGGCTAACATATTGTGAAAGCACAGAGGGTACAGTCCAATAACTAAAGAACACCAAAAAAAAGGTTGTTGCCAATTTCTAACAAATATCTCTACTTTTTCAGATGGTGAATTGGTTTAAAAAATTACTTCATCCAGAAATTACCTCAAAATACCGAACACTCCAAGCAAAAAAATGGGTCCACCATAGAATATCAATTGCAGATTGGATGTGAGCATTGCTGGCTTGCCAGCATTTGTTGCCCATCTCTAATTTCACTTCAGAAGGTGATGGTGAGCTGTTTTCTTGAACCGCTGCAGTCCATGTTTTATAGGTATACCCACAGTGCTGTTAGGAAGGGAGTTCCTGGACGTTGACCCAGTGACAGCAAAGGAACAGCGATATATTTCTAAGTCAGGATGGTGCATGGCTTGGAGGAAGCTTCCATTATAGTAGTTGTCAACTGTTGTCCCAGGAAAGCTATTGCCTCTGACTACAGATGTAAACTTTAACTTTAACTTACCTGCGTTCCTAGGTAATAGCATTCAGGTATAGTAAAATTCCATAAAGCATCATGACTGCCAGGAAAATGAACAGTTATTTGAATGATGCAATACTGCTGGCAGTAATGAGCAGGACATTGCAAGAGTGGAATACTCCCGCTGACATAGGTGATGAGGTTAATTAAAGGAACTCATGTGCACCTGGGTGCAATTTCTGTCTTTTTGAACTTTGGGGAATCCTGCATTAATGATGCACTTTCACAGACTTCATTAGAAACACAAAAAGTATTTATTAATAAGAAAAACTTATTAATAAGAGGCCTGTCATGATATTCAGCTAAACATCATGGTGCAAACATACATACACATTGATGGACAGATCAACGGACCAATCAATACACACACAACATCACAGCCAATAACAGGCAAGAGCATACACACTATAAAACGGGGAACACGACACTTCCCGCTCATTCCTGCAGGAGACAGCTCAGGGCACAGAGCTCACAGCAAGCCACTCAGACATTCACCATGTGCTGAGTGCTTCTCCAAGATAGTGTTAGGGCTAGGTCCACAGGTTAGAGGGTAATGAACGAACCACAGTAACCAGTTTACAGATGTTAATATTGTTAGTAATAAAACTGAGTTGTACCATCCGCAACCGTGTTGGTTCGTCTATGTAGCAGAGCACCCAACACGACAAGGCCAGCAGCCCACTGGTTGCACCACATGTCTTCTATATGTCTTCTGTCTAAGAGAGGAGTCCACCCCCTGGGGTGATTACCCCCTCTCAGTCCCAATTGGTTCCTCAAGCCAGGTGACCCTGTTCTGCTGTGTTGCCCTTAAAGGAACAATCACCATGATCATTATATTCCTCCCCCTTTAACTTCCTTATACAATCTTCAATAACCATGTTATTCAGTCCTAAATTCTAACTAAACATTGTACACAAGTTAGACAATTATAAATAGAGTCTTTGAGGGGTTCTTCTTTTTCTTGTAAAGTAGCTTAATCTGTCATCTGAGATGCTTCCACCGGATTGATAGTAACAGAAACTGCAACAACACATATCCCTTCTGGCAGTCAGTTCATTACTACTTGCTTCCATGAGACATCAGTTATGTCTAACAGTTTGATCAGGTTCTCAAGTACGTGGTGCTTACGGGTTCGAATACATATCTTGATGTAACACTGACTGCTGGAGCATCTCTCTGCTCCTCAAGTGGTCCATGTGTTTATGAATGATCCGTTCCTCCATGTCCTCTTGGTGCAACAGGAGCCAAGTCTCAGAGATAAAAATTCCAGGGATCCAACTTGATCCGCTACCAAAGTTTCACATTAAGACGCCACATCATATTATGTACTTAGTATGGATTTTTTATTATTGCGGTGATGGTTCATTGATAAGATCTTGAAGCTTGTGTATTGAAACATAAACTCTTTTATTGGTTGGCTTTAACTATGTACAGTTCCAAATATAGTCTTGCATGAAACTGTTCCATACAGGCCTGCTGCCTTTGCATTCGAGTGACGATTTCAGCAAGCTTGTTCTGGCACTGTAATCTCAGTTTCTTTCTCTATCTGGATTGCTGATTCTTCAGTTAATTTCAATGTTTCTTTTACCTCTTCAGTTAAGTTCTCATTGCCAAACTTCCCTTCTTCAAGCTCTTATTCACTCGATTTAATTCTTCATTGGACTTGTTCTTATTTTCTAGTTGCTTTTTCATGGAGTTCATCTTAGTCTCCATTGTCTCATTAATTTCTCCTCCTTAACTTCATTTTGTGCTATTTTGCAACTTCTTTATTCTCCAGGCTTTCTGTCATCATTTCATCTTGTTGTTTTAGTGACTCTCTAGTGCTTTATTTCTTTTTGTTCATTCCGTTTTTACATTTAATAGTTTCTAGTTTCTTTTGAAGTCTTTAATTTCTGCATTTTGTCTGAGGGGAATCCATCAGGTTCTTACTGGGCATATACATTTCACAAATGGAACCTACATTTCCACTTGTCTTAACTTCAGCCAAACTCTCTTGGCTTCACTGTTGGTCAGGTCTGTCTCTAATTTATTTCTTACATTGCCCTCCTTCTGGGGTCTTTAATTGCTCCTCTGGGGTCTTTCAGTATCCTCCTTCAGGGATCTTTCAGTGCCCTCCTTCCGGGATCTTCTGCTGCCTCTTCCTTGAGGTCTTCATTGCCTCCTCTTAGAAGTCTTCATTGCTTCCTTTGAGGTCATCCATTGCCTCTTCCTTGAGTTCTTCATTACCTCGTCTGAGGTCTGGCGTTGCCTATGGAGCTTTTCTTTTGTTCCTCTTTGTGGTTGCCATTTTAAGTGCATTGCCACATTAAATGTATTATCAATTGAAATGCATTACATCTTTTAAATGCATTACCACTTTAAGACTGTCATTTTCTTTCACTGAGCCGTCAACAACTTCTCTGTGTGTTTTCCCCATGCTTTTAATGTCTTGTTGCAAACCTGACCGCTCCTTCTTTGAACGTTTTTCCCTAGTGATCTCTGCAGTCATTTTATCCCTTAGGCCATTTGGAGAGTTGTTTCCCCTCTTCCTTTGATGTGCCGGTTTTCTCATCGATTTCACTGAAGACCAGGCATTTTCAAGGTCTAAAAACCTTCTAATTACTTTTATTTAAACAGGTTGGACTTCTCCCCAAAACTCCAGAATCTCACTACCTGACGTCCCTCAGTGCATGGATCACTACCCTGACCCCTCCGCAGGCTCCGCTCTGATGGCGAGCCCATCAATCTCAGCCTCTTCATCTTCCCGTGCTTCGGGAGACCATGCTACAGTTCTATGGGGCACTTTCTTTCCGCTGAAAATACTGCTCTGTTCTCTTTAAAAATAACTTTCAGCGACTCTTTTTTTAAACTTAAGTTCCATTTCTTTTCCAATCTCGAGTTACCGCTTTTGCTTCTGAGAGTTATTTTCTCATTTATTTTCTTTACATTTCAAAACTTCAGACTGCATTGGCCAATTCATGTTAGCTCCATGTCTGTCCCTCAGGGTTTGGCAATATTTTAACATCTGAAATGGGTCTATTTGCCCCAAAAAAGGCATTTGGGTGGGTATTTCTTTTTTCTTCAAACTTCAATTAAAACAGGATACACACAGGAGTCGGGCCAGAGGAAGTGTCGTGATAATTTTATTCCTGTCGCCAAATGTAATGATGGAAGTTCACAGGTTTTATTAGAAACACAAAAGGTATTTATTGATAAGAAAAATTGTACAGAGGCGAGTATCCCACATGGCTGCCCGAGAGCAACCCACCAGCTGCACCAGTCCCTACATGTCTTTTACAATCTTCTGCCTAAGAGAGGACTCCATCCCCTGGGGTAATTACCCACTCACCGTCTCAATTCGTCCCCCACAGCCTCTTCTGCTGTGTTGAAGGAAGGAGGCCCCCAGCCAGAGAGGCTGACCCGCCGATCAGTGGGCCCCGATTGTGGGCCAGGCCACATCGGAGGCCCTCCCTGCGGTCGCCCCCCCTCCTCCTGCAGGCCACCCCTGGACCCTTCCATGCCGAGGTCCCACCGGCTGAGAGCAGGTGTGAACGGCGCCGGCGGGGCTCGAGATTTTTACGACGCTGCTCGGCCCATCCCGGGCCGCGTAGAGCGGCCCCCGACTGGCTCCGCGCCGATCACGCCAGTGCCAATGGCGCCGATTCTCCGCTCTGGGGAGAATCGCGTCCCGCCGTCGGAGCTGCGTGGCGCGATTCGTGCCGGTCGCGGGGATTCTCCGGCCCGGCCCCGGGCTGAGAGAATCCCGCCCCCTGTATTTTTGTCATTAGCCCATGGTGGAAGGGGAAGGTGAAGGACCGGCTTGTTTTAGCAAACATTGATAAATTAATTGTTTGAGGCATCTGTTCATAGTTGATTCACTCATCTTAGTGATAGCACAAGCGTCATCCAGAAACATCTCAATGCCTGAACATGTAAGTAGGGTGTAGCATTTGCAAGATGGGTAGGGTAGCACCTGAGATGCAGAGAGGCTATATGAGCTGTAGTTCAGGTTTCGGCAGAATTCATCAATGGCTTCTCTTGAAGGATATAGAAGCACAGGACTTGGATCAACTGAAAGTAAAAATGTTTTGGTGTGTAAAGTCTCACTCGGGGTATCAATGGGTGAGCACCATATGCCTCCTGTTGTGCCTGACTAGCTTAAACTTGTTTAGTGGTTCCTCCAAAAATGTAAATAAATGTTCAGGATTACTCCGAATGGAAAACTCTTTAGGCTTTTCAGAATTAGGAAGAGAGGACAAAATGGAAGGCCACACCAGAATGGCGTTCACTAGCAGTATTGACTCCTCGCAGATTGAGGTGCCATTTTGGAAGGCTGCCAAGATCTTCCCCTCCCCCTTCAGGCTCCCCCCCCCCCTCCCCTCTCCGCTCATATCCCCACCCTTGGGAACCCGCATCACCGTCCTCACTCCCTTATCTGGTAAGGTGCACCCAGGCACCGCAAGACAGGCACACTGCCTGGGTCGCACTGCCAAGGTGGCAGGTTGCAAGTGCCAAGGTGCCCAGGTGCCAGAGGGAGAGCCAGGTTGCCACCCTGCCCTGTCCCAGATCATCCGCGGGTCTCCAATAGCCTGGGAGACCTCCCAGGTGCCGTTATGCCTGAACCACGCCTGTGGGGACTAGTACTAAAGAGCACCCTGGTAAGTTATCCCAGACGCAGCTGGTGAGTCCCGGGCGCCAGATGAATCCTGAGTCCGAGTATTTAAATGAGCCATATGGCCATTTAAATAAGCTGATCTGCACCACATCCAGTGAAGGCATGACACAAATCGCACCGCGGGTTTCCGTTGAAACACGAGAGACGTTTTGAGCATTCAACAGCCTCGCCACGACACCAAGCCGGGCACGATGGAGCCACTAAATTGTGCCCTATGTGTTCATGCCCTGTAGTGGGGCTTATATCTTCTGAGACAAGAGTTCTCCCATTGAGTCGTATCTGACACCTATATCCTGCTACCTAGAATCAACTGAATAGAAAATTAATGTTCTTCCTCCGTTTGAAAGAAAATCAACATTATGAGACAGACTTCTCAATAGTTCATGTTGGAATGTGGTAGAGGACTCTGAGGGCATCGTGGAAAACAGTTCAGAAACCCAAAGACAGGGAGAAGCCATGCATGATTGTATAAGTGGTACAAAACAACAGTAAAAGCCTGGAACAAGAGTAGAATATGTAAAAGCTGAAAGTCCGCACCTGGGTCCATTGCCAACATTAGTAATAGCACACTCTAAACACAAGTCCACACTTGCTGTACAGTTATTAAACTTGTGATTCTCCCTCTTTGTTAGCTCACCTGCAGAGCTAAGTAAATGGAAGGCATTAACAAGCTGCTGTTCCGCAGTTAGCCTGGGGCAAATGGCAAGAACATTTCATAATGGCAAGAAGGAGTGGAAAGATGCACATTAAAAGATAAGAAGATTGTTAGAAGTCTGAAAGCATAATGGCTGAATAGGATTTATTAAACAAACAAAAATAACTCAGGCCATCAGAAAATTAGATCTATTTCTATAACTAAGTTGATGAATGAATGTCATCCAGTAAAAAGAAAACAATAATCTATCCACGCAGACATAACTGGAATCAAGCCAGCATGTTTGTGACAGAGGTACCAGACCAATTGATGCTGAATTACTGTCACCTATTTATCTTCTAAAAATTCTACAAAACACATATGTTAGTCCACTTTAATTTGCTGAAGCTGAACGCCAACCCTTTGATGATTCTCACATCCTTCTAAACCATGCATGATCCCACTAACAAACAACAAATTATCTATCAGACGGGGACTGATTTCATGTCTTCTGGAGATCTCCCTTGTCCGCTGCCCCCAGCCACATAGTTCCCAAACAGCTTTATCACCTCCCTAAGACACATAAACAGGACTGGCCAGTTGGACCGACTGTTTCAGTTTTCTTCTGTTTTATTGAACTAATTTCCCTTAATGTTGATCTTATTTCTACCTCCTCCACATCTAATCTCTACTCACCTGCAGCCGTAACCCCTCTGTTATCCTGCTATGCCACATTGATGATTCAATTCCTTCACCGCAAGCACCTTCTTTGCACTATGGAAATCATTCCCTGTACACATCAATCCCTCACCAGGACAGCTTGTACGGTTGCCACTTCTTCCTTCAATCAGTCCCCATCCATCATCTCATTCCTCCACCCAGTTGAATTTAACAGTTTGAAAAACAACTATTCACTACTGATCTTTGTTTCTACCACTCAGCCAACTTCATTGCCATGCTGCCATTTTCCCATTGACTCGATCAGCTTTAAAATTGCTGACTAGTTTACGATGTGACACTTTATCAAACTCTTTTTGGAAGTCCATATACATCCATGCATTACCCTCATCAACTTTTTCCATTACCTCATCACAAACCTAATCAAGTCAGTTGAGCACAATTTGCCTTTACCAAATCCATGCTGACTATATTTAATTGATCCACACTTGTCCAAATGATTAGACCACTACAGTATGGGCAGCACCATAGTCCCAGTGTTAAAGACAAACCGCACAGTAAGGATTTGCGGCGATTACAAGATGACCATAAACAGGGTTGCTATAGTAGATAGATATTATTTTCCTAGGATAGAGGACCTCGAAGCAAAATTGGTAGGAGGCCTCAAATACACAAAATTTGATCTAAGTGACGCATACCGACAGTTTGAGTTGGATGAAGAATCGAAGAAATTTGAAAAACATAAACACACACAAAGGCTTGTTTCAATGAACAAGGTTTCCCAGAAGTTGTTGTGTACCTGGATAATGCCTTAGCAACAGGAGCATCACCCGAGAAGCATAGCCCCAATTTGGAAGAAGTCCTTAGGAGATTCAAAGAAGCTGGTATATGTCTGAAACTTGAGAAATGAACATTTCAGGCCAATGAGGTCACATATTTAGATTTCAAAGTCGATGCAAAAGGCTTATATCCATTTGAGGACTAGGTAAAAGTGATAAAAAGGAGGCTGGCACCCAAGGAACATAACTGAGTTGAAGTTCCCTTTAAGATGGGCGGCACGGTGGCACCGGGGTTAGCACTGCTGCCTCACAGCTCCAGGGACCCAAGTTCAATTCTGGCCTCGAGTCACTGTCTGTGTGGAGTTTGCACTTTCACCTGTATCTGCGTGGGTTTCCTCCGAGTGCTCCGGTTTCCTCCCACAGTCCAAAGATGTGCAGGTTAGGTGGATTGGTCATGCTAAATTGGGCAGCACGGTAGCATAGAGGTTAGTACAGTTGCTTCACAGCTCCAGGGTCTCAGGATCAATTCCCGGCTGGGTTACTGTCTGTGTGGAGTCTGCACGTTCTCCCCGTGTCTGCGTGGGTTTCCTCCCACAGTCCAAAGATGTGCGGGTTAGGTGGATTGGCCATGCTAAATTGCCCTTAATGTCCAAAAATGTTAAGTGGGGGTTACTAGGTTACGCGGATAGGGTACATACGTGTGCTTGAGTAGGGTGCTCTTTGTAAAGGCCGATACAGACTCGATGGGCCGAATGGCCTCCTTCTGCAGTGTAAATTCTATGAAAAATTCTATGAATAAATTGCCCCTTAGTTGTTTGGCTGGTCTTCCCATCTGCAGCCTTTCAGACAGTCACTCAGTATCTAAAAATTAAAGTTTTCCCATAACAAAATGAAAATGATCCAATCTGTACTCCTAAACCCTTTAGAAAGTCTGTTAGCATTGCAAGTTTAAAGGTTTGTGAGATGAAGCTAAAAGTAATCCCTTTAAAATGGTGCAAATCTTTGAAGTGGTTTTCTCAGTCAATTTAATTGCCCTTTAAAGTATACAAGCCTGTGTGTCTGCCAGGATGGCTAAAAGCTTTGAACTGCATTGTTTATATTCAATTTCACACATCATTGCCTGCTAAATGCCTTTTGATTAACAGGTCAAGGCAGTTTCAAAGCGGTGATTTGGCTAGCTTCTTAGGGATTTTTAAACTCAGGCGTGCAGGTGGTTTTCTAACCGCAGTTTTATTTTACAATGCTACGTCTTTGTTCTCAAATGCTTCCCAGAAACAGCAGCTGTCCCTGGAATGTTTCACACTCTGGTGGCCGGTGGGAAAGTATACCGTATCTTCTGGACCTTACCTAATTAATTATAAAACTTGCGCCATGTTTTCCCAACAATGTGAATTAGCAACTATTCTTTTGTCTCTAACTTATAAAGGGGTGGCACTGTGGCACAGTGGTTGGCACTGCTGCCTCACAGATCCAGGGACACAGGTTCAATTCCTACCTTGGGTGACTGTGTGGAGTGTGCACTTTCTCTCCTTGGCAGCATGGGTTTCCTCCGGGTGCTCCGGTTTCCTCCCACAGTCCAAAATATATGCAGGTTTGGTGGAATGGACATGCAAAATTGCCCCTTAGTGCCCAGATGTTAGGTGGGGTTACCGGTATGCGGGTGAGTGGGCCTAGGTAGGGTGCTCTTTCAGAGGGTCGGTGCTGACTCGATCAGCCGAATGGCAGCCTTCTGCATTGTAGGGATTCAATGATGGTCAACCATTCTGTTTGTTTTTTTACCCAACTCAGATAGAATCATAGAATTTACAGGGCAGAAGGAGGCCATTCGGCCCATCGAGTCTGCACCAGCCCTTGGAAAGAGCACCCTACCTAAGCCCATACATCCACCCTATCCCCACCCTATCCCTGTAACCCCAAATAACCTTTTTGGGACACTATGGGCAATTTAGCACAGCCAATCAACCTAACCTGCACATAGATTTCATAGAATTCGCAGTGCAGAAGGAGGCCATTCGGCCCATTGAGTCTGTACCGGCTCTTGGAACGAGCACCCTACCCAAGGTCCACACCTCCACCCTATCCCCATAACCCAGTAACCCCATCCAACACTAAGGGCAATTTTGGACACTGAGGGCAATTTATCATGGCCAATCCAGCTAACCTGCACGTCTTTGGACTGTGGGAGGAAACCGGAGCACCCAGAGGAAACCCACGCACACACAGGGAGGATGTGCAGACTCCACACAGACAGTGACCCAAGCCAGAATCGAACCTGGGACACTGGAGCTGTGAAGCAATTGTGCTATCCACAATGCTACCGTGCTGCCCCACCTAACCTGCACATCTTTGGACTGTGGGAGGAAACCGGAGTACCAGGAGGAAACCCACGCAGACACAGGGGGAACATGCAGACTCCGCACAGACAGTGACCCAAGCCATGGAATCGAACCTGGGACCCTGGAGCTGTGAAGCAACTGTGCTAACCACTGTGCTACCATGCTGCCCAAAGATTATCTACAACTTTGGTGGCCTTGCACCAGCTATTGTAGCAGCATAAAAGATGGAGGTGGGATGATTACCAGAGCAAACCTTTTGGCCAAGTGAAACAGGGGTGCAATCATCAACCTTATCTGTCCACTTGGATCCAAAAAAAACCATAATAGCGAAGCGTGATGCATCCCCTTATGGCATAGGGGTGGTACTTTCACATTAGATGGAAGATGGCATGGAGCGGCCTATTGCCTTTGCTTCCAGAACCTTGTTGGAGGTTGAAAGAAAGTATTCACAGATAGATAAAGAGAGTTTTGCAGTCATATATGCCGTCAAGAGTACATTTTTCATTTCATAGTTGTATTGTGATGAATGTAGGAATTTTAAATATATTGTATTATATGTATTTGGTGCAGTAAGGGTTAAAAGTGTGGGTTAGGGTCTATATGTGACTGCTGCAGTGATAGTTTTAGAAATCCTGGTTTGAAAGACGGTCAGGCTTTTTGATTGGAGGTGCAATAAAGCATCGTAAAAAATGAAATCATCATTCATTCCAACCATGTGTGGATAGTACAATTGCTTCACAGATCCATGGTCCCAGGTTCGATTTCGGCCTGGGTCATTGTCTGTGCGGAGTCTGCACGTCCTCCCCGTGTCTGCGTGGGTTTCCTCCGGGTGCTCCGGTTTCCTCCCACAGTCCAAAGATGTGCGGGTTAGGTGAATTGGCCAATGATAAATTGCCCTTAATGTCCAAATTGCCCTTGGTGTTGGGTGGAGGTGTTGAGTTTGGGTAGGGTGCTCTTTCCAAGAGCTGGTGCAGACTCAGGGGGCCGAATGGCCTCCTTCTGCACTGTAGATTCAATGATAATCTATGATTAATCTAGGACAAAGGTTCGGCACAACATCGTGGGCCGAAGGGCCTGTTCTGTGCTGTATTTTCTATGTTCTATGTTCTATGTATATTTTTTACCTGAAGTTGGGCTAATGGAGTTTTGTTTATATAAAAATGGTTCCCTGGGAAGTAGATAATTAGAGACATTGAGTAAGTTGATGTATTTAATCAGAGGAGCCAGGGACTGAAGCAGTCAGGCGTTGAGTTTCCGTTTCTGGGAAAAGCAGTTTTCAATTTGGGATGTGAACAACAAGCAGCTTTTTGTCAAATGCTGGGAAGTTAAACAATAGTTTGATACAGGCAATAATCTGCAACCTGGTTCCTGAAGGATCTCTCTTTCTCAAAGTAGTTTATCCAAGACATCTCAATAAAACAAGGTTTCTTGGATCTGCTAACTGCATTTAACTGGAGATGGGATTTGCTTGAGTGGAGATAAAAGATAGCAGTTAGGACTTAGTGTTTCATTTTACAGTTAAGCATTATTTAACGGGTAATTGTAAGCTATTTTCTTGCATAATATTAAAGTTATTTCAATTTTGTGTTAGTAATAATGTTTGTTTTAATATACCATATCCTATTTGTGTGTGGAATTACTCCTGGAGTAAAGTATCCTTTCCACACAGTCTTACAAATTGAATGAAATATTGGAGTTTCTGTAAAGTATCCTAGCAACTGTTGGGGTCTGGTCCGGGATCATAATAAAATATGAGTTTTCGGGGGATAATTGCAAGGGAAGAATGTGATAGTGTGGCCCCTTTAAATGGTGTTGCTTCGCTGGCCACATGACGTGCCCGGAACTTATGGGGCCAGAGTGTACGAACCTGGGCCTATCGGATGCCAGGGTGTGAGCCCTGCAGTCAATGGGGACTTGACCTTTGTTTGTGTTGTGCTTGTATATAAATAGTTTGCCAGTTTTTTAATAAATCACTGTTGTGATTTAAATCCGCCTTGTCATATTACCTCATGCAACAGCATTATGTAAGTCTTTTAAATCAAAAGTTGTTACAGATCAAAGTAATTATTTATACCAGATTGGTGCTACATTTAAAGCATGATTAGGAATATGCACCATATGAAAAAGTTTGACACATAAATCCAGTTTCAGAATAAGGCAGATGAAGGCATCATAACCTATGTGTAGGGACGATCATTAATCTGACCAGGGAGTACAAATAGTGTCAGTGTATATTAAAGTTGTGAGAATGGCTATCCAGTTTTAAAAGTAGAAAATTGGAAATCAATCCACATGCAAGATGTAGAAGTCTTACAATCACAAATTCAAAGGTGTCTTTAGTATTATTAATTAGGTGAAATGCAATCAATTTGATTTTAGTTATCCATCTATTATTTCATGTTGTCAGTAGTACAGAAATGCATTGCCACATCAGCGATGTTGCAATAGAATATTCAAAAAATAGTTTTGCAAAAATGCTGAAGCAACACTTCAAAACTTGATGCTCTGGAGGCCAATGAAGGGATCATTTGCAAAATCATAATCTGACCTGTCAGGCAAATGGAAAATTCTGAATGGTTTCAACGAGTGCACTGCAGAGACCAGTAGCTGGTGATAAGAACAATATTACGGTTTCTTTCACTTATACACAGTGTTACATCGGAATAGGTGCTGTTACTGATAGTGTGGGCGCATCATGATTCCCAGCACTACAAAATGAAATTTTATTGAAGATTAAGGTAGGATTTCCCAGCTAAATAATTTAAAAGCAAAGAACGGATTCAAGCGATATCAGTTTAATCTTGCACTTCAGCTGAAAGCACTTAAAACCCAGGCTACATTAGAAGGTCCTCATGATGCAGCAGTTTCACATATAACTGTAATGGAAATGTTACTGCTCAAAAAGAGTACATCAGTTATTTGTATCCTGTATGGGATGGCACATCCTGTGACTCTGGACTTTGCACATGTTACTGATCTCAATCAAATGAGAGAAACAAAAATCAATGTAAATTTGGCTCAGAAATTTTAAGTTTATCAATTCCCATTTGTCTGTTGAAGGGAAGTATATGCGACTGAATTCTCCATTATCGTAAATATGATAAAGAAAAATATCTTCTTGTTAGTGTAATTGTTGATGTCATTTTATGCTTTAGAGCCACTGATTAGAGGCAAAATGGGAGCAGGCATTTTGTGCAGAACTCCCACACATGGCAAAATGAAGTTCTGCACAGTTAACACAATTAGCACTGCTGCCTCACAGTGCCAGGGACTCGGGTTGAATTCCGGCCTTGGGTAACAGACCGGGAGAGTTTGCATGTTCTCCCCGTGTCGGAGTAGGTTTCCTCCGGGCGAATAATTATGCATTCCCCAATCAAGATCACAAAAACATATCTGATTATTATCACATCTCTGTTTGTGGGTGCTTGCTGTGCACTAATTTGCTGTCATGTTTCCTGCATTGAAATAGTGATAACACTTCAAATATACTTCATTGGCTGGATAATACTTTGAGACTTTGGCTGTTGTTATGATTCCAGCTGATGTTACTCTTGGACAATGCAGATCCCAGGGTGGAACCAGGCTTAATTTTTATTGTTTCTTTAGAAATGTGGAGGGCGGTGACTGAACAAAGACACAGAGTCTGCTGATATACTTTTAGTATAATAACCATTTTATTGTCACAAGTAGGCTTACATTAACACTGCAATGAAGTTACTGTGAAAAGCCCCTAGTCGCCACATTCCGGGGCCTGTTTGGATACACGGAGGGAGAATTCCGAATTCTCAGCTGGTACGGGAATTGAACTCATGCCGCTGCCCTTGTTCTGCATCACAAACCAGCTGTCTAGCCCACTGAGCTAAACCAGCCCCGGCAGGAAGGAAAAGGGCAAGATTCTCCATTGGCTGACGCCGGTATCGGGAAACGCAATTGGACAGAGAATCGGTTCCGACACTGAAATCATGGTGGGAGCCTTTTCACGCCAAATCACAATTCTCTCGTGCCACGACAGCGTAGTCAATGCATTCCACTCCGCATGTACAGTAAACGCCACTGGCATATCATTAACAGGCGCGACCTGGTATTCTCCGGGACTTCCGCCTCTGCCGGGGGGAATTGCCGACAGTGAGGTTCGCTTGTGCTTTTAAAAATTGAGAAACAGGCGTGCCATGGCTGATGAGGGAGATTATCATAGAATTTACAGTGTAGAAGGAGGCCATTCGGCCCATTGAGTCTGCACCGGCTCTTGGAAAGAGCACCCTACCCAAGGTCAACACCTCCACCCTATCCCCATAACCCAGTAGCCCCACCCAACACTAAGGGCAATTTTGGACACTAAGGGCAATTTAGCATGGCCAATCCACCTAACCCGCACATCTTTGGACTGTGGGAGGAAACCGGAGCACCCGGAGGAAACCCACGCACACACGGGAAGGATGTGCAGACTCCGCACAGACAGAGACCCAAGCCGAGAATCGAACCTGGGACCCTGGAGCTGTGAAGCAATTGTGCTATCCACAATTCTACCGTGAAAGGAGAAAGAGAGAGGAGGTAGGACATGGAGAGGCGTGACCGTGGGCTGTCGATCCTGACAGTGGCCGGGCTGGTTGGGGATTGAGGGGCCCTGCCAGGGCTTGGGGGCAGGGGTGATGGGAGATGGGTGTGGTGCAGGCATGGACTGCTGTTTCCGCGGCCTACAATGCAGCCATCGTGCAGTGCACCACACAGACTACCCACCTTGGCCCGTGGTTCTGCAGAGCGCCACGGCCATTTGGGTGCCCCACCCCACAACGCCATACCCCACCCCCGCAACCTGCCGCCACCCACCAGCGGGGCATCATGTGGCTCACCCAAGTGACGTCCACAGAAGCCCCTACAGGGGGGCACCCGACGGGGGCCGTGGAGCGTACTGCTGGAATGGGCAGTGCCAGCTGATGGTACCCCTGGAAGCAGGGAAGGGCTCTGGGCACTAATAGGACCAGTGATGCTGGGATAGTGTGGTGGGGGGGGGGGGGGTGACATGCAGAGGCGGAGTCCGCAATGCCAACCAGGGTCACTGTGTAGCCCGTTAGACCTGGTTGGGCATGGGGATATGCACCATGCTAACATGTCGACCTTTCACCCCTGCAGACAATCGATATTGGAATACAACCAACAATGATGGCCTTCCTCCTAGTTGCCACAGTCCTAGGGTTTGCACTGAGGCTGTACGAACTGGAACGGCTCAAGGAGGAAGGACCTGTAGCAGCGGAGCGTGCCCCAGAGGAAAAGGGAACAGCCGGTAACGATGGAGAGCCAGCCAGCCAATAGGCCAAGGAGGAGGTGGGAAGGAGGCGCCGCATCAGGACACTGTGCTGTTCTTTGTGTTGCTAAATTCAGGATGGTTGGCGTAATGTTCACAAAGACCACAAATAGCTTTTAAATTGAACCAAGCTATAAATTTATTAACACTACTTAATTGGATTCGACACTTACTCCTATATAATGTAGCTGATAATTAAGATACAATCTACACTCATCTACTACTAATCTCTACACTATTACATTAACTATGATCTGCTCTCACTCACACTATCTTTCCTTCAGTCTGTACTCTAACTTTCTCCTCAACCTCTCATCCACAAGGCTTAGCATCAATGCCTTATATACTTGTACATCTAGCTCCTCCTAGTGGTTGATTGAGACACTTCATTAACCCTTGCAGTTCTTACATTTATGAAAATGTCACAGATTCAATAGTACCGGCTGCGTCTGTCATTCGAGGGCCTGCCGGACCGAGCTTGTCATCGCAGACTCCGACTGATCAGGGGGGCAGTGCAACATATCTGCCAGTTGATGGCACACCTGGCACTGCGCAGATATGGGGAAGGACACCCGCTGCTGGTGGCCATCAAGGTGACGATCGGCCTGAACATTTACGCCATGGGTTCCTTCTAGGTGCCGAGTGGGGACCTGTCTGGGACCTCACAGATGTCGTTGTACAGGTGCATCCGCACCATCAAGGAGGCCCTATATGCCCAGTTGGCACAATATATCAAATTCAATGTCGACTGAGCCCACCAGGATGCCCAGGCAGCAGGGTTCACCACCATCGCAGACGTGCCCCGGGTCCAGGGGGCGATAGACGGGATGCCTATCGCCCTATGAGCACCTGCAGATGACAGGCCGCTCTACACAAACCAAAAGGGGTTCCACTCGATGAACGTGCAACTGGTCTGTGACTATCAGATGTGCATCATACACGTCTGCACCCGATACCCGGGCAGCGTGCATGTTGTCATCTTCCTGGCACACTCGTGAATTCCCCGCCTCTTCGAGACGTATCCCTGATTGAAGGTATTGGTTATCCACTGCCGTTGTGGCTGATAATGCTGATCCGGAGGCCACAAACCGACACAGAAACCCGCTACAATGACGCCCATACAGCGACCAGCCACGTGATCGAGCGGTGCTTCGGGATCCTGAAGATGCGGTTCAGGTGCCTGGACCACTGCCTCCAGGTTCATGGACTGGTGGGGGGGGGGGGAGGGGGGCACTGGCCAGGGTCACGGACACCGCTTCCCATGCCCCCAACCCCCCTCCAGCCACCACCCCTGCCTGCAACTGCTTTCATGATACATACCTGCCTCACTACAGGGTGTGGGCCCTGGGTTGGCAGTAAAGTGGGTCTAGTCCATGGTGTGGAGGATGATGACAATCCACTCTTCGATGAGCTCCGGTGCTCCACACCATTTGACAATGTCTGACCCCCTTCCCCTGGTGGCACTTTCCACCGTCCACCTGGGTGATCCCTGCATGCGATCTGGCCATTCCATCACACGGTCCCATCGATTCCCTGGGGTAGTGGAGATGGGGATGGGGACGAGGATGGGGGGATGAGGGCGGGACACCGGAGCGGAGAGCACTGGGTGAACCGCGGTCCCCGAGCCAAGCCCATCCCCAACATCCGCCCATTCCACCCTCCCCCTGTGCCCACACTACAGTCAACCCAGACCAGCCCACCCCCAAACCCCATCTGAGACCCAAGGCAGTTTGTAACAGTGATAACAGGTGTTTAATGTGAAAGGATGTATACAGATACATGCCCTAACTCTGATCACTAAACTGTGCCCTACGCTTTTGCCAACTTAACTGCTGCCTACGTTTCTGGACTTATGGGCCCTGACGCTGTGTCTAGGTGGATCCTCAGGAGCGGAGGCAGCCTGCTGTGATTCCTGCCCTCCGACCTCGTCCTGTTTTGGCAGGAACCTTCCGGGACAACCGGGTCTGGATAGGTCCAGCTGCTGGTCGGTGTCCCAGGTGGTGTGGTGCCGCCCTGTTCTGCCCACTGCCCAGGTCAGGAACAGGAAGAGGGGGGGGGCGGGGGGAGTCCGAGCTGCTGCGGTGTTGCGGCTCCTCCAATGCAGGAGTCGCCGGCAGTGGCCCAATTACCTCCTCCTCCCTCAGGGTCCCCAATAGCTCCCGGGCTGCACCATGGGATGGGGGTGCGAGCGGAGTGAAGCCCTGGGCTTCCCCGCCACCTGGTGCTGCCAGTCCTGGAGGCCTGCTGCCGACTCGGCCAGGGTCCACATGCTCGTGGCCATGGAGCACAGGGAGTGGGCCATCTCACGTTGCGACTGTGCCGTCACGTTCTGGGTCTGTGCCACATCAGCCAGTGACTGCGCCATCTCCCTCTGGGACTGAACCACCTCCCTCTGTGTCTGTGCCACGTCGACCAGCGCCTGGACGATGCCGCTGACGTTCTCAGCGATGGCCTGCTGTCACTGGCCATGCTCAAGAGCGCCGTTGCAATGTACAGGTGGCTCTGGCACATGGCTGATGTGAGAAGGCAGCCATGTCCTGGGCCTCGGCCACCGCCTGCACAGAATGCCCCAGGCATTGGGCATGATGATCCAAGGCCGAAACCCTCGCCTCCAATGTCTTCATCACGGATGCCACCTGTGCAGTGTTGATCTGGGTGGCACGCTTGATCGGCACCACCTGTTACTCCTGAGTGCGGTTGGACTCCTCCACCTCTCCTGCACGCACTGAATTCTCGCCAACACCCCTCATGTTGCCCCTGGCCCTCAGACTGCATCTCCATGATAGATGGGACTCTTCGTTTCAGAAGCCCAAAATCCATGTGGACGGCAGCTAGTTCCTGGGGCCAGCCCACTCTCTGACCGCCCGACCCCTCGGGAGTTCCTACCTCCACCTGCTGTACCGGAGCATGTGTGTGATGCACACCTGATTGTGTCCCAGGAGCCTCTTCACTAAAGTGCCCAACCGAGGTGAGTGCCTCTGGAATGGTCGAGGGTGTTGGAGACGGCTGTGACGGGAAATCTGTGTCATCCTCCCGACTCGAGCTCCGGGGTGTCCTGAGTCTCGTGTCTATGGCTCACATCTGTGTAAATGTCCTTGTCGCTGGTGGGCACTTAAATAATAATAATCTTTATTTGTGTCACAAGTAGGCTTACATTAATACTGCAATGAAGTTACTGTGAAAATCCCCTAGTGCCTGTTCGGAGACACAGAGGGAGAATTCAGAATGTCCAAATTACCGAACAAGCACGTCTTTCAGGACTTGTGGGAGAAAACCGGAGCACCCGGAGGAAACCCACGCAGACACGGGGAGAAGGTGCAGACTCCACACAGACAGTGAACCAAGCCGAGAATCGAACGTGGAACCCTGGTGGTGTGAAACAACAATGCTACCCACCGTGCCACCGTACTGCCCATGCTACCCAGGGCTCTGGCTGTAGCTGGAGGACACCAGAGGACTGGCTCCATCACCAGCAGGTCCTGCAAGACACAAGACAAGATGCATGATTGGACCGGCGGGAGGGAGTGGGGGTGGTGGGGGGGTGTTGGGGAGGAGGGTGTGTTTGGGAGGGGGGGGAAGAGTAGGTGTGGTGGTGATGGTGATGGAGTTGGGGTGGTGTGAGAGTGGTGCGAGGGTAGTGTAGGGGTGAGGGTGGTGTGGTGACGGTGTTGGGGGGGGTGACACGAGTCTTGAAGAATCGCAACTCAGTGGGGTCTCCCTGCCTCGCCCTATGTCCATCTACACCCCAGTGACTGCCATTTCTTCAGGCCTGCCGACCATGTCCATGGCCCACTATTCTGCCGCGGTAAGGGGCCCGTAGATCTGGCGTTACCCCTACAGTTTTTTCCCGCTCCCAGCGGTTACAGGTTGCCTTCTCCTTGGGGTGGGGGGAGACAGAAAACGTACTGTGTTAGGCAGTCTGACAATGCATGCAGCACAGGGGGTGGGTAGCTGGTGGCTTCAGTGACCAGGGCACCTGGCTATGGCGGCTGGTATGGGTGCCAGTATGTGGCGCAGGGTGGGGTGGGGGGGCTTGGGGAAGGGGGGTAACGGGTGTGTGAGTCTGGGTTTGGTGCTAGTGGCACAGTGCTGCCTACTTACCCTGGCTGCCCTGAGGTGGTCGTGCCGTTTCTTCCAGCACTGCTGGCCGGTCTGAACTGTGTTACTCACGGCACTTACTGCCTCTGCCACCTGTGCCCAGGCATGGCGAATGGCAGCGGCTGGCAGCATCCTTACCGGGCCATGGTACAGGTTCACCCACCTCTCTTCCATGGCGTCCAACAAGGTCTTAAGCTCGCTGCCTGTAAAATGGGGTGCAGCTCTCCTCGCTGCCACCTTGTTGGCTGGGATGGTATGTGTGCGGGGTGAAGTGTGTATATGTGGCTGCAGCTTGTCAGCCTCCTGAGTGTCAATCTGACAAATCCCGCATCAATTCTCATTGGAATCAATTGTGTTCCATGTGGCGCTGGTACTAGCTCCTTAATGGTCATTGAATTGGTGCAGATGCGGCGCCAGTTTTGCTGTTGTAGAACTGCAGGAATCCTGCCCCAGCGTCAGCACTTAGTCTCAGGAATGGAGCATTCCACCGAAAAAATTTATTAAACAGGAAAAGATTAACTTTTATAATTACTCCTTCAGTCTAACTGCACCTTTACAGGTATATCGAGATTCACAAGGATAACAGAAATTACAAAATCCATCTTATACTCTAATGTTCACAGTAAGTGCACAGTCCATGTAAACCAATAGGCAAATTATAGTCAGACACCTCACACCCTGAAACCAAGTGGCTGATGCCACCCAATGCAACTTCTACAGATTTCTCAACTCCCTCAGATGTTTGTCACACTGTGAGCTAACAGTTCTCACTGGAACTCTGCCTTTCACACAAGGGGCAGGATTCTCCCCTACCCGGCGAGGTGGGGGGGTCCCGGCGGGATGGAGTGACGTGAACCACTCCGGCGTCAGACCGCCCCAAAGTGCGGATTTCTCCGCACCTTTAGGGGCCAAGCCCTCACCTTGAGGGGCTAGGCCCGTGCCGGAGTGGTTGGCGCGCCGCCGGCCGGCAGTAAAGGCCTTTGGCGCCACGCCAGCCGGGGCCAAAGTGACGCCATTGGCCGGCGGAAGTCTGTGCATGCACGGGAGCGTCAGCGGCTGCTGACGTCATCCCCGCCCATGCGCGGGGAGGGGGGGGTCACTTCCGCATCGGCCATGGCAGAGGCTATGGCCGAGGCAGAGGGAAAAGAGTGCCCCCACGGCACAGGCCCGCCCGCGGATCGGTGGGCCCCGGTTGCGGGCCATGCCACCGTGGGGGCACCCCCCGGGGCCAGATCGCCCCGCGCGCCCCCCCAGGAACCCGGAGCTCGCACGCGCCGCCAGTCCCGCCGGTAAGAGAGGTGGTTTAATTCCCGCCGGTTGGACTGGCATGACAGTAGCGGGACTCCGGCCCATCGCGGGCCGGAGAATCGCCGGGGGGGTGTGGCCAAAAGCCGCGCAGCGTGATTTCTGCCCCCGTCGAATCTCCGGCGCCGGAGAATTCGGCGGCCGGTGGGGGCAGGATTCACACCGCCCCCCCCGGCGATTCTCCGATCCGGCGGGGGTTGGAGAATCCCGCCCAAGGTTCTCTGATCTTCACTCTCAAAGAACATACCTTGGAACTTTCTCCCAAACAACGCTTTCTGCTGGATGTCTTCACCAAAGTTCCACTTTTAGGGTTTTAACCTCTCCTTCAAATGCTCCACCCCATTGGACTGCCCTGTGGATTCAAGCCTCACCTTCCACAAATCTCTCAGATAGCCAACCATGCCAACAGAACGCCACTGCTTCACAGGCCCATAGTAAGGAATCACCAACCACTGAATCACTTTGGATTTCTGGCTACTCACAAACCATTGTTATCCCAGGTCTGCACTTTACAGCCCGACCTTTTAGCTTGGAGCCTCTGCTCCTCACTCTTAACCCTCACTTAACAGGACGTTTTTCAGATTCCTGTTCTTTTCCTATGGTCCTCATGGGACACTTCTCCTTTTCCATTAGTGCCAGCTCCCTGCAGTTCCCTCTCCCAGCAGACTGCTGACACTTGGTACCTCCCTTCAGATCCATAACTCACTTGGCATCCACTGTTGCTTTAATTTCAGAACAACTCCTCTAAGATTTGTAAGCTTATTTTCCTTAGCAATCTGCGAGCATGTCCAGCTCGAGAGAGACAAAAATGCTCCTATCACCTGTAAGCTTAATCAACAACTGAACCTCAAACTGCTTTCAGTTCCCCTGTGGCCTCTCTTTTGCCAGACAACAGCCAGGCAAAATTCTCCACCTCGTGATGCCACAAATCAGGATCGGGCATCCGATCAAAATTGAGGTTCGCGCCAGCCGCCGATTCGGGCGCCATGTTCCTGTCCCTCCCTGCTGGCAATAATGGGGTTAGCACCCTGCCTGGCGGCAGCATGCAAAATCAGCTTTAGCAGGCGTCTAAATGTGATTAGCATGTTGGACACAGTGGGTGGGATTCTCCCTTCTGGGGACTAAGTCTGCACGCCGGCGGGCAAACTGGCGCCAACGACTCCGGTGCCAACAGCCCCCGAAAGTGAGGAATTCTCACCTTTCTTGGGGGCTAGGTTGCCACCAGAGTGGTTGGCGCCGCTCCAGCCGGCGCCAAAGGGCCATCGCGAGTTCGCGCATGTGTGGAATGGCCGGCGTATTTCCGCGCATACGCGGCGGTTCCCTTCTCCCCGCCAGCCCCCAGGCAACATGGCGGAGCCCTACAGGGGCCCGGCGCGGAGGAAAGAAGGCCCCCCACGGAAGGAGACTGCCCGCAGATCGGTAGGCTCCGACCGCGGGCCAGGCCACTGTGGGGACCCCCCCCCCCGGGGTCGGATCCCCCCCCCCCCCCCCCCCCCCGGACCGCCCCCGCACACTTACCTGCCAGGTCCTGCCGTGCGTGAGGTGGCCGAAACTTTACAGCCACTCGGCCCATTTTGCACAGAGAATCGCCGGGGGGGGGGGGGGGGGGGGGGCGCTGTCAACGGCCCACGACCGGCGTGGCGGGAATCCCGTCGGCCCCTGAAAAACGGCGCTGGAGAATAGGGCAGCCGGCATCAGGGCGCCTCCCCCGGGGATTCTCCGACCCGGCGCAGTGTCGGAGAATCCTGCCAGTATACTCCGCGGTGGGCAACAGGGCTGTGGAGGAGGAGCGGGAGGGCTAGGTAAAACATCGAAAAACCATTGAAAACTGTCGGTCTTACTGGGGGAATGGCCACCCGGGCCAGGGGCAGTAGCGGGTATTGACTTGGTGCCAAGTCCGTGGACTTGGGGGTCCCCCTAGGGATCAGGGTGGCCTGGCACAGACCACCATTGCTGCAGTCCCTTTTAAACATACCCCTTTGGTGCTACTTACAGGCTCCTGGCTGCTCACACTGCACACTTCAAAAGGCCACTGGTCATCTGGGAACCCACGCAGGCTGCCCCTCTGGACATCCTCGTACCCCAGCTGCATCATCAAGAGCCAAGCTCAATCAGGATCCCACCAGGTGTTCGCCCTCCTCAAAGCGCTGCTCCATTGCAGAGGAAACAGGGGATCAACAGATCTCACCCCAATCAGAGGACACCTGCACCACAGCCTTTGGAATCCTCCCTGGTTCTCTACCTCTCTCAGGACAGATGACTCACCAGTGACCCCCACTCCTCTGGATCACCAGAAGTCTCCTCCTGAGGAGACTAACGATGCTGACTGCCTGTCACCACCTCCCATGCAGTGTTCAGGAGGATAAGGCTGAGTCTGCAGCCCACCCTGGGGAAGAGGGTGTCCCTCTGCACCTCACTGGCATGAAGCTGTGGGTCCACCTTGGACCCCCGATCTCTGGGGGGAAAGGGGTGGGAGAGAGGTGGCACATCTTCTCTGAGCCATCTTGGTGGCTGCAGTGAGTGTGCGGTACGTGGAGCACTTAAAGCAGCTCCAGCTGCCAGGCTCTTGGTGCTAACAATCCCCGCTGGGCTGTAAATTGCTTGGAATTTACACCGGCAAAGTGCTGGTCTAGTAGAAGGCCCTGAATTGCTCAACAAATAGCACCCCCAACGGGAAAGTGAACTGCATGCAATTCAGCCCGGCATCAACACGTAAGTCTTCCAAATGGAGAATTTTGCCCTCTGTCTTTGCTGTAGAGTTGCAAAACCTCATCAAAGTGAAACCAAAACCCCAGCCTCCCCAACACCACAGAAACAAAAAAATCGAGGCCACACTCAAGAGTTAAAACTTAAACCGAAAGTCACAGCACATGTCCAACACACACAAATACAAATTACCAAAAACAATGAGCGGACATTTCTGGCCGTTCACGTTGTCCCACGAACAGCATACTCCCGCCGCAGTTTCCGAGTAGTGAGGGATGTGTTCAATAGGAAACCACATTGACAACGGCGTGACCAGATGATCGTGCTGCTGGCCATTGGCGACACACTCTCCGCTGTGGAGGGGAAGGAAAATCCCAACACCTCCCTCTTGAAGGAAAGAAAGTTTCACACCCATGCAGATTTCTTTACAATGGCCTTCCATCGTTTCACGTAAATTTAATATCATGAATGTCTCACAAAATAAACTCATTACATCTTGTAATTGTATAATATGACACGTAGTTGTGAAACAGCATGAAAATTTTACTTCTATAAAGTGTAAGGAATTAAGCAAAACAAAGTCAATAAATGTAAGAAGATCAGTAGAATTTGTGCATCACAGCATTATCATAACTTAATCCTTGTGGGTTTTCCCCCTCTTATTCCCAATCTAAATCAGCAAAGAATGGGTGGAATTGTCCAGGACCCGCCCAACAAAGGCGAGTTTATCCATGACTGAGGAGGCTCGCCATTGGCCGCTCGTTGGATCTTCCGGTCCCGTCGTGGTCAAAAGCAATTTACATTCCTTGCCTCTGCCGCCATCGGGGATTGACATCAGAAGATTCCGCTGGCTGGAAGGGCTGCAGACTACCATCCAGTGTTCCATGTAAGTCCAGAGTGGAAACACCCTTTTCATTAACTGAGGCATAATTCCATTCTCGATATAGCAAATTCCCATTTCGATTTAGCAAAGTCAAAATTACATTTTTGTGCATAAACATCTAATTTCTTCTCTGATCAAAGTCTCTTTTAGCCATTTCAAGGATATTGTTGAGATGCTTCCTCTGTTCACTGAAAAGGGTTTCATATTCCTGCTCGGTTTGATCGTTGAACTTTTTATGATCTATTTGTTTCTCCCAATCCCAATTTGAACAGGTCTTTTCTACTTTTTTTTTGAGCAGTGTCAATTACCAGCTCTGCCCCCTCTGGAATTTCATAGTTCATGCCAGCCCTTCAACTCTTTTGCATAATTTATGAAATATGTCAGTCGTCAGCAGATTTTGACTGGTCTTTAGCAAACTGTCCACTTGCCTACACTTGTGATTTAGGACCAGCAAGCACCTGTAAATCACTGGTCGCGATCTGTTCACACCGGCGAGATATTCCGGTCTCAGGCCAGCGCACAGGTTTCCCGGCGACGAGGGGTGAGTCACCGGGAAATCCAATTGATACGGCAGATCATTAAATCTGCTCCGCTGCTGAAAAATGGTGGGCTGGGAGAATCCTGCTGCGAGCGAATGACACGCTGCCGAGGAACAGGTGGCTGGAGGACTGGAGAATCCAGCCCCTAATGTTTGATTCTCCAGTCTCCTTCGAAGTTCAAGAATGTCATTGTTCTTTTTATGACAAAGTTCTTACAGTCTATTAGTTCTGATTTTTAATTCTGCATTCAAGCAATTATTCTCATTTATTCCTGTTCAAGGCATTTTCCAGAATACATCAAAGACACTTCCGGTGCCTGAAATTGATCAAGTTTTAACTGAAGATCGACCTTTGCTACGTTTATCATTTTAGCAGTTAAAAACCTCACTAAAGTGTTCCACTTTCCATGATGGCTTCTCAATTAAAGAACAAAGAACAATACAGCACAGGAACAGGCCTTTTGGCCCTCCAAGCCTGTACAGGTCATACCAACCTTGGCCAAAACTCTCAGCACTTCCTTAAAGAACAAATTGTCCTTATCAATTCTCGTTTTCATTAGCAAACCTAAAGCTACAGTCCATTCCCAACACACATAAATACAAATAATCGAAAACCATGTCTATTTCCCAACATGGACATGAGAAGGACGATACCACAGCCTAGGTGAATTGGACATTCTGAATTCCATGTCTATGTACCCGAACAGGTGCCAGAGTGTGGCGAATCGGGAATTTTCACAGTAACTCCATTGCAGTGTTAATGTAAGCCTACTTGTGACAATAATAAAGATTATTAGAAATGCAAGCTTTTTTTTAATGAGAAGGAGGAGAATGTGCAGTGGCATCTCAGGGAAGCAGTGAAAGGACATTAAAAAGTAAAAGATTTTGCAATTAGCAAAGATTGTGAGCAACCCACCTAAAAAAAAGACAAGAATTGAAAAGCATACATAAGTAATCAGTATCGCAAGGAACTAAAACCAGGCCAACACTGTGATGGATGGTGGATTACAGCATGGAGTGTTGGATGCTTGAGAGTGAGAGATTGGTGGAGATTTGCTCTTTTTCCGAGGAGTGGAGTGTCAGGGTAATGAAAATGAGTACACAGGAAGTTGTGGATGACAAGGCAAAGGTAAATAAACTTGCTTTCAGAAAGTTCCGTATAGGGATGCCACTTTTATCTGTTGATACTTGGGTTCATTAGTTGTTTTTAAAAAAATATTTTTTATTCTACTCCTTTTTCACATTTTCTCCCAAATTTACATCCAACAATAAACAATAATCAGTAACGAATGTAATGTCAATCCCCATATCAATAACAACGATCCCATCCTCCCACCAAATCCCAAACATTGGCCCGCATGATCACATAAACAACTGACAAAAAGGAATCAGGAATCACCCATAATCACCATTAACACATACAGTCCCCCCTCCCCCAACCCTCCCAGCCCCCAACACCCCTAATGTTCGATGTGATCCAATTCTCGAAAGTGCAGAATGAATAACGCCCATGAATTGTAAAATCCCTCCATCCTTCCCCTCAGTTCAAATTTGACCTTTTCAAGCGTTAAGAATTCCAGCAGGTCCCCCCCGCCACGCCAGGGCACAGAGTGGAGAGGTGATCTCCACCCTAACAGGATCCGCCTTCGGGCGATCCACGAGGCGAAGGTTACAACATCTGCCTCCGAGCCCGTTTCCAACCCCGACTGGTCCGACACCCCGAATATGGCCTCCCGAGGGCCCGGGTCCAGTTTCACGTGCGCCACTTTAGAGATTAACCTAAACACCTCCTTCCAGTATTCCTGCAGCTTTGGACAGGACCAAAACATATGAATGTGGTTTGCAGGCCCCCCCCCGCAACGTTCATACACATCCTCTACCCCTTCAAAGAGCCGGCTCATCCTCGCCCTTGTAAGGTGCGCTCTATACACCACCTTCAGCTGTATCAGTCCCAACCTCGCTCACGAGGTGGAGGCGTTCACCCTCCGGAGCACCTCACACCAGATCCCCTCCTCCATATCCTCTCTCAATTCTTCCACCCACTTTGCCTTGATCCCTTCTAGCGTCACATTCTCCTCCTCCAAAATAGCCCCGTAAACCGCCGATACTATCCCATTCTCCAGTCCCCCTGTCGTCAGCACCTCCTCCAGCAATGTAGAAGCCGGCTCTACTGGGGAGCTCTGTATCTTCTTTCTGGCAAAGTCTCGAACCTGCATGTATCTAAATATTTCCCCCTGCTCCAGCCCATACTTCGCTCCCAGCTCCTTCAATCCTGCAAAACGACCCCCAAGAAATAAATCTTTTAGTGCCCTAATTCCTTTCTCCTCCCATTTCAAAAATTTCCATCCCACTTCCCTGGCTCAAATCTATGGTCCCCCGAATCGGCATTTCCCTTGACCCTGCCCCCAACCCGAAGTGCTGTCGAAACTGCCTCCAAATTCTCAATGAAACTATTACTACCGGACTCCCTGAGTATCTCCCTGGGGCCGTCGGGAGCGACGCTGTCTCTAGCACGTTCAATCCTGACCCCTACCCAAACTCTCCTCCATTCTGACCCATTGGGAGTCAACTCCTCTGACCCAGCTCCATACCTTCTCCACATTCACCGCCCAGGAATAATACATCAAGTTCAGAAGGCCCAAACCCCCTTCCTGCCTTCCTCTCTGTAGCAGCACCTTTTTAATTCTGGTCACCTTCCCTCCCCATATGAATGATGTAATCATCCCTTCAATCTCTCTAAAAAATGCCTTTGGCAGGAAAATCGACAGGTATTGAAAAATAAACGTGAATCACGGCAACACATTCATTTTAACTGCATGTACCCGACCCGCCAATGACAGATGGAGACCATCCCACCTTGCCAGATCAGCTTTCACCCTCTCCACCAAACTAGAAATGTTGTACCTACGGAGCTCCCCCCAATCTCGAGCAACCTGCACTCCGAGATATCTAAAGTGAGTCCAAGCCTTACAGAATGGCAGCCCCCCCCCCTTCCCTGCCCCCAACCCTGGCCGAGACACCACAAAATATTCACTCTTGTATAGATGTAATTTGTACCCCGAGAAAGACCCAAACACCCGAAGCAGCTCCAGTATTCCCCCTATTGACACACTCGGTCCCGACACGCATAACAACAAGTCATCAGCATATAAGGACACCCTATGCTCTATCACCTCTCGCACTATCCCTTTCCATACCCCCGAACCTGTTGATGCGATAGCCAATGGCTCAATTGCAAATGCAAACAGAAGGGGGTACATAGGACATTCCTGCCTAGTCCCACGGTGGAGAGGAATGTATTCTGAGCTGATGTTATTTGTGCGGACACTGGCCCTCGGCTCCTTATATAATAGCTTTACCCAGTCCACAAATCTGGGTCCAATCCCAAACCGCTCTAAAACTGCCATCAACCCCATTCTACCCGGTCAAACGGTTTCTCAGCATCCAATGCCACCTCTGTTTCCTTCCCCTCCGCCGGTGCCATAACCACGTTCAATACCCTCCTAATGTTCAAAAAGAGCTGCCTCCCTCTCACAAACCCCGTCTGATCTTCACCTATCACCTTCAGGAGGCACTCCTCTGGCCTACCTGCCAGTACCTTCGCCAATAGCTTTGCGTCCATGTTTAAACGTGATATGGGCCTATATGACCTACACTCCGTCGGATCCTTATCTTTCTTAAGTAACAGAGAAATCGATGCCTGCCCCAACGTTTGTGGTAGCACCCCCTTCTCTATCGCCTCCTCAAACATCCCACCATCAGCGGTACCAGCTTATTTTTAAATTTTTTATAATATTCAACCGGAAACCCATCCGGCCCTGCCACCTTTCCCGACTGCATCCTCTCAATCACAACTTTTATCTCCTGCTCCACTATTGCCCCCTCTATGTAGCCCTGTCCCCCTCCCCTAACCTCGGATACTCAGCCCATCTTGAAATTCCGGCATTTCCCGGCCTCCCCCAGATGGCTCTGACCTGTACAACCTCTCATAGAGTTCCTTAAAGACCTTGTTAATCTGATCAGGAGCTACCACCAACTTCCCTGCCCTGTCCCGCACCTGGACAATTTCCCTTGCCGCAGCCTCCCTACGGAGCTGACCCACCTTCTCTCCATTCTTGTAAACTGCCCCCCTTGCTCAACTCAATTGGCGTACCGCCTTCCTGGTAGATAGTCGGTCAAAGCTCGCCTGGAGTTCCTTCTTCTTTCCTGGGTTCATTAGTTAAGGGTAGGAAAGTAAAAGCAATTATCAGCTGCAGTAATTTTGTTTGTTTTTTTGGTCATATGTATAAGGATCCTCTCGTTTGACCCTGTTTGTTTCCTGTTTTCCCCTTTCTTTTAAATTTTGCTATTACACAATTTTCATCCATGGGTGATTAATGGACCTGTGACTTTAATGCAGCCTTTGCCTTTAATTCAAGCAGGAGAGATCACTAACAACTCAGTTTGACTGACTTGGCTGGTGGCCAATGAACTGGCTCGAAATACTGGGCTCTGCCAGTAACCAGTGGTGATGGGTTCTGATTTCTCTGTAATGTTTCTCAGTGTCATAAAGCTGGGTTGTTTAGTTTCACTTTGGTTCTGAAGCTGGAACGGGCAGCTCTGATTTGATGAAGTCTCTCTACAAATCCTGTGTAAGAACACTTCTCTCTCCACTGTAAGGTCAGATGTCATTTTATTGAAACTGCAAAGTATTGAGATCAAAACTCAGGCTGGAAGTTGGATTTGATGTGAGACAAAGGATCTGAAGAGAGAAGTCGGCTCAAAGTGGATCTTTGAGTTGAAGGTCCAGTTTAATAAAGGTTAAAGTGTCTCTCCAGGAGAAATCCTGCTGCTTAATAACAGAATGTTTGTGAGGATAACGCTGAGTGACTTCAGATGGATATTGACAAGTTGGCCAAATGGGCAGACACCTGGTAGATGAACACCAATGCAGCGAAATGTGAGGTAATGCATTTTGTTAGAAGAAACATGGGCAGACAATTTCATAGGTTCAATGGTACAAATTTGAGGGGTGTACAGGAGCAGAGGGATCTCGGGGTTCAAGTGCATAATTCTTTGAAGGTGGCCAGGCAAGTTGAAACAGTTGTTCAGAAAGCTTCTAGGATCCTTGGGTTTATAAATAGAGGTGTTGAGTATAAAAGCAAGGAAGTAATGCTACACCTCTACAAATCATTGGTTAGACCTCATTTGGATTATTGTGTTCAGTTCTGGACACCTTATTCAAGGAAGTATGTTAAAGCCCTAGAGAGAGTGTGGAGGAGGTTTACTAGAATCATACCAGGAATGAGGAAGTTTAGATACAAGGAAAGATTGGAGAAATTAGACTTGTTCTCCTTGGGGCAGAGAAGGTGTTCAAAATTATGAACAATTATGACAAGGTAAAGAAGGATGTTCTGTTTCCACTAGTTGGTAAGTCAGTGACTGGGGTCACTATTTCAAAATGGTCAGCAAGAGAGCTAGGAGTGAGATGATGAGAAACTTCTTTACTCAGAGAGTTGTTGGGGTTTGCAATGCGCTGCCTGGGAGAGTGGTGGAGGCGGATTCCATAGGAGGTTTCAAAAGAGAGCTGGATGTATATTTGCCAATGATGAATTTAGAGGTCTACAGAGATAGGGCTGGGGAACAGGACTACCTAGGTAGCTCTTTTGGGATCCCATAATGGGCCAAATGGTCTCCTTCTGTGCTGTAAATAACAATAAAGAAAGAAAAAAGAAGACTATCACATATTGTACACTGTTCAATCAATCATCGGCTGGGGAGGGAAGCCTCTTGCAAAGAATTCATCATCAAAAGCAAGAACTCTCATCATTTTCACCTTAATCCTTATTATTTTTACCCCTTTCTACCCCTCTGTGTTTACCTATCTTGAGTGTGTGAGCTGAAATTACTGCATATTACATCTTTATTTCTGTTAGAAATAAACAGTATTTGTGTTTCAAGTTACAAACCTGGTGACTGTAATTATCGCACAGCCAAGGGCCAAAGATTTCAGGAACTGTGATACAAATTATTGGGTAATTCACTTGTATTGGGACTCCAGGGCCTGTGGGTGCGGTAACAATGGGAAAAATGGACTTCTTATAATTGATGATGATTGGCAGCTAAAGATGAATTTTGCAGGAAGATATATCGCTCAAAGAGGACATTAGCTGAATAAATGTAAAAAAAACACTTTATCTTCCAGAATTGAATGTATGAAAATCTGTTTGTGACATTGAACCCGAATGGACAGACAAAGAGAAGGTAAGGGAGTTCAAAAAGTTTGAGTAAGTCTGGAGAATGGAGCAGAAAGTTAAAAGCAGTAATGGCCGGGATTCTCCGACACTGTGCCGGGTCGGAGAATCCCCGGGCGGCGGCGGGATTCCTGCCACGCTGGTCGGGGGCCGTTGACAGCGGCCCCTCCGGCGATTCTCCGGGCCCCGATGGGCCGACATGTTTTGCCCAGTCCCGCCAGCGTGAAATATTCACCTCACACACAGCGGGACCTGGCAGGTAAGTGTGCGGGGGCCGTCCTGGGGGGGGAAGGTGGGGAATCTGACCTCGGGGGGGGGGGGGGGGCATGGTGGCCTGGCCCGTGATTGGGGCCTACTGATCTGCGGGCGGCCTGGTTCCTTGGAGGCCTTCTTTCCTCCACGCCGGCCCCCGGGCAATATGGTGGAGCCCTACAGGGGCCTGGCGCAGAGAAGAGAACCCCCGCGCATGCGCGGAAATACGCCGGCCGTTCTGCGCATATGTGGAAATACGCCGGCCGGTCCGCGCATGCGCGAGATCATGCCGGCTGGTCCACGCATGCCGAACTCCCACCGGCCCTTCGCCGCCGACTGGAGCTGCGGGGACGACTCCGGCGACAACCTAGCCCCCTAGAAAGGTGAGAATTCCTCATTTTCGGGGGTCGTTGACGCCGGAGCCGTTGGCGCTGGTTTTCCTGCCAGCGTGGGGACATAGCCCCATTGTTTAGGGAATCCTGCCAATGTCTTTGAAACAAGACTGCTAAGAAGAGAAGTGTTAAGAATAAAGCTTCAAAGTTAAGAAGTCTATACAGATATAAGCAGTTATTTCAAAGTTTGTCATCTGTTGTGAAATGATTTAATTTTCCTGAACACTGTAACTGGCCCGTACTTGAGTTACATCAAAATATGCAGAAGGTTGGAAAAAAAGACAACCCAGGAGGGGTTGGATATCATGTGTAAGGATGGAAACTTGTCTCACTCACATCACCAGAAAGAACACACATGACCAATGAGAGCCCAGCAAGGTGAAGGTTGCATGTGGTCCAGGATTGGATTGGATTGGATTTATTTATTGTCACGTGTACCGAGGTACAGTGAAAAGTATTTTTCTGCGAGCAGCTCAACAGATCATTAAGTAAATGAAAGGAAAAGGAAATAAAAGAAAATACATAATAGGGCAAAACAAGGTACACAATGTAACTACATAACACCGGCATCGGATGAAGCATACAGGGTGTAGTGTTAATGAGATCAATCCATAAGAGGGTCGTTTAGGAGTCTGGTGACAGTGGAGAAGAAGCTGTTTTTGAGTCTGTTCGTGCGTGTTCTCAGACTTTTGTATCTCCTGCCCGATGGAAGAAGTTGGAAGAGTGAGTAAGCCGGGTGGGAGGGGTCTTTGATTATGCTGCCCGCTTTCCCCAGGCAGCGGAAGATGTAAATGGAGTCAATGGATGGGAGGCAGGTTCGTGTGATGGACTGGGCGGTGTTCACGACTCTCTGATGTTTCTTGCGATCTTGGGCTGAGCAGTTGCCATACCAGGCTGTGATGCAGCCAGATGGGATGCTTTCTATGGTGCATCTGTAAAAGTTGGTAAGAGTAAATGGGCCATGCTGAATTTCCTTAGTCTCCTGAGGAAGTATAGGCGCTGTTGTGCTTTCTTAGTGGTAGCAACGACGTGGGTGGACCAGGACAGATTTTTGGAAATGTGGACCCCTAGGAATTTGAAACTGCAAACCATCTCCACCTCATTGATGCAGACAGGGGTGTGTGCAGTACTTCCTGAAGTCAATGACGAGCTCTTTAGTTTTGCTGGCATTGACAAATAGATTGTTGTCGCTGCACCACTCCATTAGGTTCTCAATCTCCCTCCTGTATTCTGACTCGTCGTTATTCGAGATCCGGCCCACTATAGTCGTATCGTCAGCAAACTTTTAGATGAAGTTGGAACCAAATTTTGCCACGTAGTCGTGTGTGTACAGGGAGTAGAGTAGGGGGCTAAGTGCGCAGCCTTGCGGGGCTCCGGTATTGAGGACAATTATATATAAGAACATAAGAACTAGAAGCAGGAGTAGGCCATCTGGCCCCTCGAGCCTGCTCCACCATTCAATGAGATCATGGCTGATCTTTTGTGGACTCAGCTCCACTTTCTGGCCCGGACACCATAACCCTTAATCCCTTTATTCTTCAAAAAACTATCTATCTTTATCTTAAAAACATTTAATGAAGGAGCCTCTACTGCTTCACTGGGCAAGGAATTCCATAGATTCACAACCCTTTGGGTGAAGAAGTTCCTCCTAAACTCAGTCCTAAATCTACTTCCCCTTATTTTGAGGCTATGCCCCCTAGTTCTGCTTCCACCCGCCAGTGGAAACAACCAGCCCGCATCTATCCTATCTATTGCCTTCATAATTTTATATGTTTCTATAAGATCCCCCCTCATCCTTCTAAATTCCAACGAGTACAGTCCCAGTCTACTCAACCTCTCCTTGTAATCCAACCCCTTCAGCTCTGGGATTAACCTAGTGAATCTCCTCTGCACACCCTCCAGTGCCAGTACGTCCTTTCTCAAGTTATGGAGGAGGTGTTGTTGTTTATTCTTACTGATTGTGGTGTGTGGGTTAGAAAGTCGAGGATCCAGTTGCAGAGTGAGGAGCCAAGTCCTAGGTTTTAGAGCTTTATGATCTTGGCTGGGATTATGGTGTTGAAGGCAGAGCTGCAGTCAATAAATGGTCTGATGTAGGAGTCCTTGTTGTCGAGATGCTCTAGGGATGAGTGTAGGGCCAGGGAGATGGCGTCTGCTGTGGACCGGTTGCGGCGGTATGCGAATTGCAGTGGATCAAGGCGTTCTTGGAGTATGGAGGTGACGTGTTTCATGACCAACCTCTCGAAGCACTTCATTCCGACAGAAGTCAGGGCCACCGGACGGTTGTCATTGAGGCACGTTGCCTGGTTCTTCTTTGGCACCTGTATGATGGAGTTCTTCTTGAAGCAGGTGGGAGCAGAGTAGGGACACATCTGCCAGCTGGTCCATGCAGGCTCTGAGTGCACGACCAGGGATCCCGTCTTGACCTGTCGCCTTCCAAGGGTTCAGTTTCAGGCAAGCCGATCTGACTTTGGAAGCTGTGATGGTGGGTATGGGTGTGCTATGAGCTGCTGGGGCACTTGACAGCGGATCGTTGGTTTCCTGCTCGAACCGAGCATAGAGTGCATTGAGTTCATCGGGGAGAGGTGTGCTGCTGCTGGAGATACTGCTCGGCTTAGTTTTGTAGCCCATTATCTTGTTTAGGACTTGCCACAACCGCGAAGAGTCTGTAACGTTAGTCTGTTACTCGAGCATGGTCTGATATTCTCTCTTGGCATCTCGGATGGCTTTGCGGAGGTCGTACCTGGATTTCTTGTATAGGTCAGGTTCGTCTGACTTGAACGCCTCAGATCTGTCCTTCAGTAGGGAGTCAATCTCGCGATTGAGCCATGGTTTCCGGTTGGGTAATGTACGTACTGCTTTCTTTGGCACGCAGTTGTCCACACATTTGCTGATAAAGTCTGTGACGGTGATAGCATACTCATTTAAGTTGGTCGCTGAGTTCTTAAATATGGGCCAATCCATTGTCTTCAAGCAGTCACGTAGGAGCTCTTCTGTTTCCTCAGACCAGCACTGCACAACCTTCTTAGCTGGATTCTCCCGCTTGAGTTTCTGCTTGTATGCCGGGAGAAGGAGCACTGTCTTATGATCTGATTTCCCAAAGTGCGGTCGGGGGATTGATCGGTAGGAGTCATATTGTTAAAAGTTATGAGTTTAACAGCAATAACTGGAGCTAGAGTTTAAACATATTTGGTACCTTAGACAGCTGTACAAGGATTCTACGCATAAGTTGATCTTGAGAACTTTATCTCAAACTTGGACATTGAGAGAAATTGTATTTTGAACCAAATAATTCCCAGCAGATCGTTAAGTTATTATGATATACTTAAACTTCATTTGTACCCCCAGGGTTACTAATTGTGTGTGTAACATATTCTGAAGCACTTTATGTGCTCTTGAGTGTTCAGTTTTGAGAAAATGTTAATGATATTTTTATAATTGTGTTCATAAGGAAATTTGTTCATAACTTTGCTGTCTGATTTATTTGATGCTTGACATGAGGAGTTTAACTCATTCACTCAGTAGTTAATTGCTTGTGTTAAAATGGGTGGTTAGTTTGCACAATTGATAACATAATATAGATTATTTAATGTAAGATGATTCATAATAAGAACATAAGAACTAGGAGCAGGAGTTGGCCATCTGGCCCCTCGAGCCTGCTCCGCCATTCAATGAGATCATGGCTGATCTTTTGTGGACTCAGCTCCACTTTCCGGCCCAAACACCATAACCCTTAATCCCTTTATTCTTCAAAAAACTATCTATCTTTATCTTAAAAACATTTAATGAAGGAGCCTCTACTGCTTCACTGGGCAGGGAATTCCATAGATTCACAACCCTTTGGGTGAAGAAGTTCCTCCTAAACTCAGTCCTAAATCTACTTCCCCTTATTTTGAGGCGATGCACCCTAGTTCTGCTTTCACCCGCCAGTGGAAACAACCTGCCCGCATCTATCCTATCTATTGCCTTCATAATTTTATATGTTTCTATAAGATAACCCCGCATCCTTCTAAATTCCAACAACTACAGTTCCAGTCTACTCAATCTCTCTTCGTAATCCAACCCCTTCAGCTCTGGGATTAACCTAGTGAATCTCCTATGCACACCCTCCAGCACCGGTATGTCCTTTCTCAGGTAAGGAGACCAAAACTGAACACATTACTCCAGGTGTGGCCTCACTAACACCTTATACAATTGCAGCATAACCTCCCTAGTCTTAAACTCCATCCCTCTGGCAATGAAGGACAACATTCCATTTGCCTTCTTAATCACCTGTTGCACCTGTAAACCAACCTTTTGCGACTCATGCACCAGCACACCCAGGTCTCTCTGCACAGCAGCATGTTTTAATATTTTATCATTTAAATAATAACCCCTTTTGCTGTTATTCCAACCAAAATGGATAACCTCACATTTGTCAACATTGTTTTCCATCTACCAGACCCTAGCCCATTCACTTAACCTATCCAAATCCCTCTGCAGACTCCCGGTATCCACTGCACTTTTTGCTTTACCACTCATCTTAGTGTCGTCTGCAAACTTGGACACATTGCACTGGTCCCCAACTCCAAATCATCTATGTAAATTGTGAACAATTGTGGGCCCAACACTGATCCCTGAGGGACACCAGAGATACTGATTGCCAACCAGAGAAGCAACCTTTTGTGTGGCACCTTGTCAAAAACTTTCTGGAAATCTAGATATACCACATCCATTGGCTCCCCGTTATCTACCGGACTGGTAATGTCCTCAAAAAATTCCACTAAATTAGTTAGGCACGACTTGCCCTTTATGAGCCCATGCTGCATCTTCCCAATGGGACAATTTCCATCCAGATGCCTCGCTATTTCTTCCTTGATGATAGATTCCAGCATCTTCCCTACTACCGAAGTTACGCTAACTGGCCTATAATTACCCGCTTTCTGCCTACCTCCTTTTTTAAACAGTGGTGTCACATTTGCTAATTTCCAATCCGCCGGGACCACCCCAGAGTCTAGTGAATTTTGGTAAATTATCACTGGTGCATTTGCAATTTCCCTAGCCATCTCTTTTAGCACTCTGGGATGCATTCCATCAGGGCCAGGAGACTTGTCTACCTTTAGCCCCATTAGCTTGCCCATCACTACCTCCTTAGTGATAACAATCATCTCAAGATCCTCACCTGTCATAGCCCCATTTCCATCAGTCACTGGCATGTTATTTGTCTTCCATTGTGAAGACTGACCCAAAAAACCTGCTCAGTTCCTCAGCCATTTCCTCATCTCCCATTATTAAATCTTTCTTCTCATCCTCTAAAGGACCAATATTTACCTTAGCCACTCTTTTTTGTTTAATATATTTGTAGAAACTTTTACTACCTGTTTTTATATTCTGAGCAGGCTTACTCTCATAATGTATCTTACTCTTCTTTATAGCTTTTTTAGTAGCTTTCTATTGCCCCCTAAAGATTTTTCAGTCCTCTCGTCTCCCACTAATCTGCCACTTTGTATATTTTTTCCTTCAATTTGATACTCTCACTTATTTCCTTAGATATCCACGGTCGATTTTCCCTCTTTCTACCGTCCTTCCTTTTTGTTGGTATAAACCTTTGCTGAGCACTGTGAAAACTCACTTGGAAGATTCTCCACTGTTCCTCAACTGTTTCACCATAAAGTCTTTGCTCCCAGTCTACCTTAGCTAGCTCTAGTTAGTTAGTTAGTTTGCACAACTGATAACATAATAGAGATTATTTAATGTGAGATGATTCAAGTACGCTAAATATTAGCACCTAATAAACCTTACATGTTGAGATGAGTCTCCAGGTTGCTTTTTCGGAAGGAGCTGAATGAAAGTATTAAACATTTATTTGATGTCCTTTAATTAATATTAAGTACACGGTTTATGGCTTTATCTCTCATGTCACGCTTGCAACAACAGAAATTGAATTGCTCCCCCATATTACATGCATGTATTTTTTGGTAAGGTAAATATTATTTATTTCCCAAGAATCAATAAAAATTATTCCTCATTCACTGATCTCTTTTTAAATCCTTTCAAAGGAGAGATGCAAGCACCACCCTAGCCCCACCCCAAACCTTGCTCTGGGGTAATAATGACCCTCTAGAGCAAGAGAATGGGAGATCTGTTTGTACATATACAATTGTTTACTCTCTGCTTTCCAAATCTATATTCATATGAATTTGAAAGCATTTCCTGATTTCACAAATTTAATCTTGCTGAATTAAACAGACTGCTGAATGTCTCCTGATACTTTGACAATAAGCATCTCCATGATGTCCAACTTTATAAAACTGTCTTTTGTATATGGGATGAACATGAGTACTGAAATATCTGTTGTCAGATTAAACCAGTAAATAGATTTGATGTCATTCCCTTTCTCCTATTTGCTTTCTTGACCTATCCTGACTTACCCATATCAGCCCTGTACAGGGCATTCCTCCAGTCTGGCTGTGACTGTGATAAGGGCTCCCAATCAAACATTAACTTAACTTTCCTTCCAGATGATAAACTGTTAACTCCTGGAATCGTTTCTTTTTACTTCCGATCTCTAGAATTTATGATGCTTCTTTATTATCTCAAAAGGTTACGACTTTGATGTGTTTACAGTTAAAAAGCTGGTCTATGCAACATTCAATTGGGCATTTAGTCAAACCCATTAAAAAGTCTATTTTTTCCCTTTTTTGTTAAGTGCTTCAAGTCTGTAATACATATCTAAAGGGCAGTCTTCAATATATAATTTCTTTTCTGTAAATCTATTTATAACTGTGAGAAGACAGGACATTTTGTACCAAGGCCAAAAATAAGTGATACGGCAGTTTTTAATAAGTAGGAATTTTAAAACAAAAATCTCCTTGGCAGTTTCTATCCTCTTAGGTAACTTGAGGTATAGAAACAGTGCCAATTCTCTTCAGAATGTTTATGAACTAACTTTCAGTTCCAGTGGTTTAATGTTATGTGATTCAGTCACACTACACAGCTCCTGTTGTGCTCTTAACTGTCAAATTATATTAAATACTCCACAAACCAATATAAGCAAGTGTGGTGCTGATATCATCAAGCATGATCTAAATATATCATTATAGTCATTGTGCAGGAAGGAGGACAGACAACAAAGGAAACTTTTCTTTAAAAAAAAACCGGGGGTATTACACTCAAACTCCAAACAAAAACTAATTGTGCTGAAAACCACAGACCATCCTACATCAGTCACAAAAATAGGCACTTCATGTCACTGTGACATTAGAAGCATGAGTAATTGGCCTGGAACGGTAAACTAAATCAAGGTGTGATTATATAAAGCTCGTGTTTTAAGAAAATCAGAATAAGATCAGGATGAAAATAAAAATAAAAGATATATTTGAATTTATAAAGCGCCTTTCACGATCTCAGGACACCACAAAGCACTTTACAGCTAAGAATTATTTTTGAAGTGTACTCACTGTTGTCATGTACAACAGCAAATTTGCGTACAGCAAGCTCCCACAACCGGCCAGGAGATAAATGACTAGATCATCTATTTTAGGCATTGGTTGAGGGATAAATGTTGGCCATGACACCAAGAGAACTCCATGTTCTTCTTTGAATAGTGTCACAAGATGTTTTACGTCAATTTGAGGACAGGCAGGGCGTCGGTTTCATGTCTCATTCAAAAGATAATGCTAACCCATTCCAAACGGTGAGTGACATCAGTACCAAGACACAGAGCTTTTCTTCATCAAGAGAGTTTATTGACTTTGTTCAGACTTAACAGTCCTCTCTCCCCAGAGCCCCAGATGTCCCCTATTTATATATGCTTAAAGTACTTAATTAAACAATGTCCTTCACCTAGAAATCTTAACAATATTAACAGATCATTAACAAATAGTACCTCTTACAGTGGAGCACTCCCTCAGTCCTGCATACAAGTGCCAACCTAAATTATGTGCTCAAGTGCTTGGGCGGCACAATAGCATGGTCGATAGCACTGTTGCTTCACACCGCCAGGGTCCCAGGTTCAATTCCCGGCTTGGGTAACTGTGCGGAGTCCGCACGGTCTCCCCGTGTCTGCGTGGGTTTCCTCTGGGTGCTCCGGTTTCCCCCACAAGTCCCGAAAGACGTGCAGTTATGTAATTTGGACATTTCTGAATTCTCCCACCGTGTACCCGGAATGTGGCTCCTCGGGGCTTTTCACAGTAACTTCATTGCAGTGTTAATGTAAGTCTACTTGTGACAATAAAGATGATTATTATTATTGGAGTGGGGCTTGAACTCATAACCATCTGACACTACCACAAAACCTGCATTAATGAATACTTTAATATAATAAAATGCCACAGATCATTTTTACTATATAGTCTTAGGATAAGAGGTAGCAAATTTAAAATGGAGTTGAGGAGAATCTACTTCTCCCAAAGGGTTGTGAATCTGGAAAATTCGCTAACCCAGAGTGCGGGAGATGCTGGGGCAGTGAGTAAATTTAAGGAGGAGTTAGACAGATTTTTAATTGGTAACGGGTCGAAGAGTTATGGCGAATGGGCAGGATGGTGGCGTTAAGGCCAGGATGAGATCAGCCATGATTGAATGGCGGAGCAGACTCAATGGGCCAAATGGCCTAGTTCTGCTCCTATATCTTATGAACTTACGATGGAATGTGGAAAACTGAAGAAGCCAGAATTGGCTAGAGACAAGAACGCTAGCAATGACACGAGGCAGACACCATGGTTGAGAAATAAGATTGTCAATAGCAATTAATAAATATTTAAAACATAATCCAGTAACTAAAGACTTTGATCATAATAAATCTTACTGGTTAGCCTTTTGTAGCTAAGTTGAACTCATATATTTGACTTAAAATATGAACAAAAATGTCAATAAACCTTCACATTTGGATTCAATTTTAGAGACATTGATGTCCTGGTAAAATTGTTGTGTCTTACATCGCCATGTTTCATCTCAGACTTTTCATTTTCTCCTTACCAAAAGACAATAATTCTGACCTTACTACCGTCCTGCCACCATTACAGACTTGACTACCTCTGAGGCTCACTTGGCATCCTCCAAAGGGCCCATTGAAGCCTTTATTCATTGCCCTTTTACAAGCAGCACCCATAACTATCCCATCCGACTCTCTTGCCCGCCTTCCCGCATCACGTGCTTGCCGGGGGAAATAAGGATGATAATTTTAAAATCGAACATTGCGTGGCCAGAACCAATGTCGGTCAGCGAAACACAGAGGTGATAGGTGAACAGAACTTGACACAAGTTAACACATGGGCAACAAAGTTTTGGGTGGCCTCATGTTTATGGAGCAAAAACAGAAAATGCTGGACAATCTCAGGTGATCTGGCAGCATCTCTGGAGAGAGAACGGAGCTAACGTTTCGCGTCTGGATGACTCAAAGGGATTATTGCTGTTATTGTTTCACATTATCCAATTAGTGAGGCAGAATAGGGAATAGAATTTTAGAGATGTCTAAGATTGTGATCACTTGCTCTCCTGAAGATTAATAATGGGTTATGAATTGATGTAACTGACATAATATAATGGTCATTATAAAATGAAAAATAGAATGCTACTTGCATCTGCACGTGCCATCCACAGGCAGACAAGAGGTTATTTAAATGCAGGATGGACAGTAGCTTTGCACAGATCCTAAAAAAAGGGCAATTCCCTACCAAAGTCTAGTCATGCAAGAAAACATTTTGTACTATTTTGTTAGCAAACACTATTGTGGGTGACAGTAGGAAAGATGTAAAAAAGATCTGGACAAAAGCACCAGCAAGTCAGTCAGACAGTAACTGTCTGCAATCTGAGAACCTCAGGGAATGTTTGAGGTTTACACAAGGGCTGATAATGCAAGCTAGCATGCTTGATCTTTCTTTTTGTAATGGTATGCAAACAGAAGTGAATTCATTATGCCAAGTGGCTTTCATCATACTAAGTGTTTGATACGTTTCACTGACTGCAAAATATAGCAGCTAACAAATTTAACCAAATGAACTTAGTCTCCCTCTCCCTTCAGGGAGGTTTTGGTACGACACTTGCTTAAGAAACAAAAATCTCCAAATCATAAGCCAATTTAATGTTTATTTTATTTGTTCATGGGATGTGGATGTCGTTAGGCCAACATTTATTGCCCATCCTTAACTGCCCTTGAGAAGGTGGTGGTCAGCTGTCTTCTTCAACCGCTGTAGTCCAAGTGGTGTAGGTACACCCATAGTGCTGTTAGGGAGTTCAAGAATTTTGATCTAGACACAGTGAAGGAATGGCTATATATTTCCAAGTCGGAATGGTGAGTGACTTGGAGGACAGCTTGTCGATGGTGGTGTTCCCTCAAGATGGTAGAGGTTGTGGGTTTAGGAGGTGCTGTTGAAGGAGCTTTGATGATTGCTGCAATGCATCTTGCAGATGGTATACACTCGTTAGATTTTGGTTCCGTCTAGTAGATACAAGGTAAGCTGCTTCTGTGAGAACAAATGCAGGCAGCTAGCCCACTGAAGGGAATGACTGACACCACTGAACCCAAGTAGATTTCTTCAGCATATTTGAATGTATAACGAGTTACAATTTACTTATTTCATACTTCTGCCGGTGGTTCCATGGAAACTCAGGATGTGCTATGCATGTTCTTTCAATTATTTAAACTGCATGACATCGATAAGTACTGCTGGTGATGAGGAGGAGTGCAGCAAGTAACTGATCAGCATGATGTCACCAAACTCTTTCATCATCTGTCTGTACGGTGTATGATATTGGACCTGTCTTTGCTAGGATCATAGCTGGTATCCATTTCTCATTGGTGGTGTAATTCCTAGCTAACACACTCTCTCTCCCTGTTTAAATACTCATCTTTTAGAAATGTTCTCCCTCCTAGCAATTTGTGTTTGTTGTTGTCATTTGACAATCTCGGAAATATCAGGTGGAGTTAACAAATCAAACTGTGTTCATACTTTCCTCTTGAACAACAGCATTGCCAGTGAACTTTGCCTGGTATCATGTACAGTGTTCTGATAAGATATTAGAAATGTGTTTAATCTTCTTGATAATTGTCCCTGCTCCTTCAATGCTTTGATATAGTGCTTATTTAATGATTGCACAAAACATTCTAATAATCCATTCGTTGCTGGATGATATGGTGTGTACCGTTCCCTTTCAAGTGGTCCTAAAACGTCTTTGAAGTTATCTGTGTACCGTTATCACTGGCAATCTGTACAGTGTTCTGAATCTTCCCAATATTAGTCTACTTCCTCAATGGTCTGCTGAGTCATTGTTGACTTCATTATCGCGACTTCTGGCCATTTCAAGTGTGTGTCCACAATCACTAAGAACATGTGCCTCTCTAGTGACAAGCATAACCAATGTGTGTTAACTGCCATGACTGTTTTGGCCAATTCCATGGATGTAATAGAACGTAGAACGTAGAACAGTACAGCACAGTACAGGCCCTTCGGCCCACAATGTTGTGCCGACCATTTATCCTAATCTAAGATCAACCTAACCTACACCCCTTCAATTTATTGCCTGCCCAAGTCGCTTAAATGTCCCTAATGACTCTGACTCCACCACTTCTGCTGGCAGTGCATTCCACGCACCCACCACTCTCTGTGTAAAGAACCTACCTCCGACATCTCCCCTATACCTTCCTCCAATCACCTTAAAATGATGTCCCCTTGTGACAGCCTGGGGAAAAGTCTCTGGCTATCCACTCTATCCATGCCTCTCATCACCTTGTACACCTCTATCAAGTCACCTCTCTTCCTTCTTCGCTGCAGTGAGAAAAGCACCAGCTCCCTCAACCTTTCTTCATAAGACATGCCTTCCAGTCCATGCAGAATCCTGGTAAATCTCCTCTGCACACTCTCCTAAGCATCCATATCCTTCCTATAATGAGGCGACCAGAGCTGGACACAATATTCCAAGTGTGGTCCAACTAGCGTTTTATAAAGCTGCAGCAAAACCTCAGGGCTCTTGAACTCAATCTCCCTGTTAATGAAAGCCAACACACCACACGCCTTCTTAACAACCCTATCAAACTGGGTGACAACTTTGAGGGATCTATGTACGTTGACATCAAGATCCCTCTGTTCCTCCACACTTCCACGAATCTTGCCTTTAACCCTGTACTTAGCATTCAAATTTGAAGCAAAATATTCATTTAGGGCCTCCCCTGTCTCCTCAGACTCTAGGCACAAGTTCCCTCCACTATCCCTGATCGGCCTACCCTCACTCTGATCATCTTCGTATTTCTCACGTAAGTGTAGAACGCCTTAGGGTTTTCCCTAATCCTTCCCGCCAAGGCTTTTTCATGCCCCCTTCTAGCTCTCCTAAGTCCATTTCTGAGTTCCTTCCTGGCTACCTTGTAACCCTCTAGAGCCATGCCAGATCCTTGCTTCCTCAACCGTACATATGCTTCCTTCTTCCTCTTGACTAGAAGCTCCCCTTCTCTTGTCATCCAAGGCTCCTTCACCTTACCATTTCTTTCTCGTCTCAGTGGGACAAAACAATCCAGCACTTGCAGCAAGTGCTCCTTAAACAACCCCCACTTACTGTTGTGCATTTCCCCGAGAACAACTGTTCCCACTTTATGCTCCTCAGCTCCTGTCTAATAGCAGTATAATTTCCCCTCCCACAATTAAATACCTTCCTATAGTGTATGTTCCTATCCCTTTCCATGATTATGGTAAAGGTCAAGGTGTTGTGGTCACTGTCACCAAAATGCTCTCCCACCGAGACATCTGACACTTGGCCTAGTTCGTTGCCAAGCACCAAATCCAGTATGGCCTCCCACCCTAGTCGGCCTATCTACATATTGAGTCAGGAATCCTTCCTGTGCACACCTGACAAAATCTGCTCCATCCAAACCATTTGCAGTGAGGATGTTCCAGTCAATATTAGGGAATGGTGGAATGTTCCCTCGTTTTGAACAAGATTGGCATTACCCAACGTTTTCTTCATTTTGAGGGTCTAATCCTTGCCACCAAAAATAACTGGGCACCAATTCTTGCATCTTCACCAGACCAGGATGTCCCTCATGCAGCTGGTCAAGCACTCTACTACTTAAGTACGGAGGAATAATCACCCAGATTCCCCACAACAGAACTCCAAGCTATACTGTCAACTCAAGACTTTGTGTTAAGTCTGGATTTTTCTTCAGAATGACTGGCAACATTCCTTTTTGGACCAAATACATCATCTTCCCCATCACTGGATTGGTTCTTGTATATCTTTGAAATTTAGATGAAGTCATAGGTGCACTATCCATGAGCAAGAATAACTAAATATTGATTAAATGTTTTTCAAGGTCATGCTTGACTTGTAACGGCAATCATGATAAAGCATCAGCATTTGCATGCTGCTCTGACTTGCGATACTATGCCAACCATATTAATGACCATCTTTGCAATCTACCAGCTGCCAAAAAAGGTATACCTTTATCCGTTTCGCTCAGTTGGCTAGGCAGCTGGTTTGTGATGCAGAGCAAGGCCAGCAGTGTGGGTTCAATTCCCGTACCAGCTGAGATTATTCATGAAGGCCCGCCCTTCGTCTGAGGTGCAGTGATCCTCAGGTTAAATCACTACCAGTCAGTCTCCCCCTAAAAGGGGAAAGCAGCCGAGGGTTGCCTGGGACTATGATGACTTTACCTTACCTCCATTCCAAGAAGTCTTCTGTAACAAAACAGACCTTTTGTGCGTTACTATGGTGAGACGTGGCTGTGATTTGGCAGTCACATTCATCAGCAGATGTGCCTGAGAAAGATTAATTTTATTGAATTTCTGTACTCCAGAAAGTCCAGCAAGTCAGCGGCAGTGGATAATGATCTGTGCACATAACAGGGTTAATATTAGTTTTAAAATTCCACATATTCTCACTGAGCCATCCCATTTTAATACATGAATGGTTGGTGTCGCCCAATCATTGGTAGCAACCGGGTCGATGATTCCTGTCCTTACAAATCTGACTAGTTCTTATTCAACTTTAGGTTTGATGGCATTTGGTAGGGTTCCAGCTTTGAGACATTTGGGTGTGCTGTCTGAACATAGAACATACAGTGCAGAAGGAGGCCATTCGGCCCATCGAGTCTGCACCGACCCACTTAAGCCCTCACTTCCACCCTATCCCCATAACCCAATAACCCCTCCTAACCTTTTTGGACACTGAAGGGCAATTTAGCATGGCCAATCCACCTAACCTACACGTCTTTGGAATGTGGGAGGAAACCGGAGCACCCTGAGGAAACCCATGCAGACACGGGGAGAACGTGCAGATTCCGCACAGACAGTGATCGAGCAGGGAATTGAATCTGGGACCCTGGTGCTGTGAACCAACAGTGCTAACCACAATGCTACCGTGCTGCCCATCTGGTTTGATGTTTATTTCAACTTTAGTCATAGAGCCTAGTGAATCTCCGAACACCTTCTCGTACTTCTTCAGAAGTTCATAAGAACATAAGAACTAGGAGCAGGAGTAGGCTATCTGGCCCCTCGAGCCTGCTCCGCCATTCATTGAGATCATGGCTGATCTTTTGTGGACTCAGCTCCACTTTCCGGCCCGAACACCATAACCCTTAATCCCTTTATTCTTCAAAAAACTATCTATCTTTATCTTAAAAACATTTAATGAAGGAGCCTCTACTGCTTCACTGGGCAAGGAATTCCATAGATTCACAACCCTTTGGGTGAAGAGGTTCCTCCTAAACTCAGTCCTAAATCTACTTCCCCTTATTTTGAGGCTATGCCCCCTAGTTCTGCTTTCACCCACCAGTGGAAACAACCAGCCCGCATCTATCCTATCTATTCCCTTCATAATTTTATATGTTTCTATAAGATCCCCCCTCATCCTCCTAAATTCCAACAAGTACAGTCCCAGTCTACTCGACTTCTCCTCGTAATCCAACCCCTTCAGCTCTGGGATTAACCTAGTGAATCTCCTCTGCACACCCTCCAGTGCCAGTACGTCCTTTCTCAAGTAAGGAGACCAAAACTGAACACAATACTCCAGGTGTGGCCTCACTAATACCTTATACAATTGCAGCATAACCTCCCTAGTCTTAAACTCCATCCCTCTGGCAATGAAGGACAAAATTCCATTTGCCTTCTTAATCACCTGTTGCACCTGGAAACCAACTTTTTGCGACTCATGCACTAGCACACCCAGGTCTCTCTGCACAGCAGCATTTTAAAATATTTTATCATTTAAATAATAATCCCTTTTGCTGTTATTCCTACCAAAATGGATAACCTCACATTTGTCAACATTGTATTCCATCTGCCAGACCCTAGCCCAATTACTTAGCCTATGCAAATCCCTCTGCAGACTTCCGGTATCCTCTGCACTTTTTGCTTTACCACTCATCTTAGTGTCGTTTGCAAACTTGGAATCATTGCCCTTGGTCCCCAACTCCAAATCATCTATGTAAATTGTGAACAATTGTGGGCCCAACACTGATCCCTGAGGGACACCACTAGCCACTGATTGCCAACCAGAGAAACACCCATTAATCCCCGCTCTTTGTTTTCTATTAATTAACCAATCCTCTATCCATGCTACTACTTTCCCCTTAATGCCATGCATCTTTATCTTATGCAGCAACCTTTTGTGTGGCACCTTGTCAAAGGCTTTCTGGAAATCCAGATATACCACATCCATTGGCTCCCCGTTATCTACCGCACTGGTAATGTCCTCAAAAAATTCCACTAAGTTAGTTAGGCACGACCTTCCCTTTATGAACCCATGCTGCGTCTGCTCAATGGGACAATTTCCATCCAGATGCCTCGCTATTTCTTCCTTGATGATAGATTCCAGCACCTTCCCTACTACCGAAATTAAGCTCACTGGCCTATAATTACCTGCTTTCTGACTACCTCCTTTTCTAAACAGGTTGTTGCAACTTGCTCTTTGAATCCACTAATTGAATGACTGTTTCCCAGTTAAGCCTAATCTTAGCCAATCATGCTCTGCCAAATAGAGCAGGAATGTTTCCATGGACAATATGAAGTGGCAACTTCGCTGCTTGCCCATTTGCTTCTACTTTCATCATAATGCATCCTTTTAATGATGCAATCTCTTCAGTGCATGTCCTTACAATCACATTTGATGATTTTAAAGGCAGATGCCTCAGCATTTGTTGCTAAATTGTCTCAGGTATCAGCGATACTATTGCACCCGTATCCACTTCCATTTTAATTTCATAACTTTCAATTTATGGATATGCCCAAAATGTCCCTGCATTGACAAAACACCTTGCAACTATTTCTTGCTGTAGCTCGGTTTTGCTGTCATTTTAGTGATCTTGAGTTTCATCCACTAAATTGTAGACACAACTAGATTGTTACTTGTATTATTCTTTTTGCACTTCCTTGGCAATGTGGCCCTTATTACCCCTAACAGATCTCGCATGTACTTGATTTACTCCAGCATTTCCGCACTGAGTTTCTTATCTGTGTATAACAGTGACATGGCTGTATCTTTGTAGCCTTGTACCTTGAGGTATCCATTTTGTGGATCTTCGCTCCAGCCCCTATCTGCGAAGCATCTCTCGTAGCAAGCTCCATAGATGTGGTAACTTCCACGGCAGCATTTAGAGTTAAATCATTTACAGTAAGCAGATTCCTCTTGTTTCATTGTGTAACCACAAACCAGTCTGTCTCAAAGAGTAGCATCAAGTGCTGTACCAAATTCAGAATATCTAGCTAATTGGCTTAAAGACGCTATAAACTTTTTTTCAGCTTCTTTCTGACTATGGCAGTGGAATTGGAAACTTTCTGCAATCAATAATGGTTTAGGAGAGAAATGTCCCTCTAAGATTTTCATTAATTCATTGAAGGACTTGTCTCCTGATTTTGCTGGGTGAACAGGATTCTGCAGCAGCATAAATGTTTTCTGTACAACTGATCTGAGAAATGATGCGACCTTTTGATCCTCTGGTGTCTGATTAACTATTAAAAACATTTGGAATCTTTCTTCATATGAATTCCATGTTTCATAATCTTCATCAAACACATCCATAGTGTCCAATTATCCTGCCATTTTTGGATCCCGGCTCCTCAGGTCTACACTTCCACCCTCCCGAATGTGTTCGAAAGTATGGCACAAATGATCCCTTGAACAAGCAACTGGGAAATCTGTCACTTTTTATATCTTGAGTATTTTGACTTTTTACCCGAGTAGCGGCCTGTCACAGACTTCAAAAACCCAGTTCCCCACAGCCCCTGTAGCTTTGCCACATGAGCATCCCCTGCAGCCCAGACCCCACTCACTTCAACGCAAGCAAGTCTTCTCTGACTGTCGGTCTTCTTACTCACAGTTACTGTCCAAAAAATTTATTAAACCTTTGCATCGGTGGCAATGCTGTGCCCACTTCTGTGTATGTGCAAGTCCGGTCTCGAGAATCTTCCATTGCTCCCAATGCCGTCCCACATTTCCCTAATGAAAATCTTCTATCCAGCAATGTTTCTGTCTCAGTCCTCATTGCCAGTTTTCTCTCCTGTTAATTTTTTTGTTGCTGTAATGGGAAAAGGTATGGAGGTGCACACACTCTGGATTCTGGTAAAACACAACCCAAGGTGGTGATCAGCCCAAAGCCCGCGCACTCTGCTGACATCAATACACATCACGTGATGCATAGCCAGCAAGAATGCATTTCCAGATCCACCACAAATTTTATAATCCCTGCCTCAAAAAACGTTCTCATCAGCCCCTCAACAAATTGCTGAATTTCTCCACCCATTCTTTTCATGTAATCCATGCCCTGTGAAAATGAAAATGAAATGAATGAAAATGAAAATTGCTTCTTGTCACAAGTAGGCTTCAAATGAAGTTACTGTGAAAAGCCCCTAGTTGCCACATTCCGACACCTGTTCAGGAGGCTGGTACGGGAATTGAACCGTGCTGCTGGCCTGCCTTGGACTGCTTTAAAAGTCAGCTATTTAGCCCAGTATGCTACCCAGCCTCTGATAAACTAGCCCCTACGACATCTTATTTGTGAATTAAAGGCAATTCGGTTTGCTATTTATTCTCACAAAACTCACAGTGTTTTGAAAAAGTCTGCTCGTCCCCTAAACTTCTCTTTTCAGTGTAAAACCCTTAACTTTGTAGCCTTTCTTCATAACTCTGATCTCTTATTTCTGGTATTATTATGAATAGTCACTGCAATCCTCCGATGGCCTCAGCTACTTTCTACAAGGTGGTCCCCAAATTCTTCACAGCCAAACCAATGCCTTGTACAGTAAAATCCCATTGTAATAATAATAATCTTTATTACTGTCACAAGTAGGCTTACATTAACACTGCAATGAAGTTACTGTGAAAATCCCCTAGTCGCCACACTGCTCGGGTACACTGAGGGAGAATTCAGAATGTCCAATTCACCTAACAAGCACTGGATAAAAGCAAATTACTGCGGATGCTGGAATCTGAAACCAAAGGAGAAAATGCTGGAAAATCTCAGCAGGTCTGGCAGCATCTGTAAGGAGAAACAAGAGCTAACGTTTCGAGTCCAGATGACCCTTTGTCACAAGGAGGAACTTCTTCACCCAAAGGGTTGTGAATCTATGGAATACCTTGCCCAGTGAAGCAGTAAAGGCTCCTTCATTAAATGTTTTTAAGATAAAGATAGATAGTTTTTTGAAGAATAAAGGGACTAAGGGCTATGGTGTTCGGGCCGGAAAGTGGAGCTGAGTCCACAAAAGATCAGCCATGATCTCATTGAATGGCGGAGCAGGCTCGAGGGGCCAGATGGCCTACTCCTGCTTCTAGTTCTTATGTTCTTATGAAACGTTAGCACTTTTCTCTCCTTACAGATGCTGCAAGACTTGCTGAGATTTTCCAGCATTTTCTCCTTTGGCACCTAACAAGACTTGTGGGAGGAACTGGGGCACCCGGAGGAAACCCACGCGGACAAGGGGAGAATGTGTAGACTCTGCACTTCAAAATGTTTCTGGTACTGGGGAGCTGAACATGCTGGCGAGACTGACTCCGAGAGATCGGGCGCCATTTTGAAAGGCAACCGTAATTCCAACCCCCCCCCCCTTTCTGCAGCCCCTTAATATTCTAGGGATATCTCATCATTTGACCAAAAACATTTGTCTCTTCACAGCATAATTGAAATCCCCTATTACTACAACTTTGTGTTATTACCAAAAGCCAATCTAACTTGCCACAACAGTCCATGCGAATAAGAAAGAATCCTTTTAACATTCAGGTATTTTTTTTAAGTCAGGAAAACTAGACTTCCTGATACAGAGAGTAACTACATATGTCACTTACTCAGGAGCATTAAAAAATCAGCAAGATGTTTCAAGCTATTCACAAAATTCCTGAATTATGCTTTAAGTCATGCAGAACCCACAGAGGGCACAGTGAACATACCTTTGGGACTTTTATGGTAATAGAAGCAGCCAAATATACCACAGTCGTATAATGAAATATTAAAAACATTTCAAACATAATTTAAGTAGGTATTAAGGTTCATTTACGTATATTTGAATGTTTATGTTAACGCTATTTAAAGTAGTAACAAAAAGACTTTCAAAAATATATTCCCAGGTACAAAAATAATTCATGCCCATTAAGTGAACAAACTAGTCTCTCTCTCTTTGAACCTTAGTTTCGTGAGATGGTGAGAGGCTGATAAAATGCAAGAAAACATGGGAAGAGCATTCATCTCATTAGGAGTTTGCAGGACCTGCAGAGAAAAAACTAGTTGTTTTGTTTGCCTACACAACACAACTTGTGGCGGTGGTGGGGCCTCAAAATGCCTCCCCTTGTAATTCATTTGGAGGAGAAAACCAAGAAAGGTTGGCGTGACTGTGTGCCCCCACATACATGTAGTCTCACCCCGGTATCTGCATTTACCGATCTGTTGGGTTCTTTGTTGGCATATCAGAGCAGCCCTGTCTCTGGCTCCATAAGACCATTCGATATAGGAGCAGAAGTAGGCCATTCGGCCTATCGAGTCTGCTCCACCATTCGATCGTGGCTCCTCTGCTGAAGAAGGAGATTACCACATAGCAATGCCATTTCCTGAAGGTCATTTGCCAGTGAACTTTTACAAAAAGTCCGTTTTCTTATGAGTATGTATCAAATATTCATACTGGCTGATCCTTTCAAGGTGCCACAAATGATAATGATGTTGAATTAGTCAGTCAGCTGTCCAGAGGTGCATCAACAAATGATAAGGGCTTTGTAACGAACAAACTCCAAGTTTGATGTTCATACCGAATGTAAAGAATGTGGATTTGGGCAGGTAGACAGAGCACTGATATTGGAGAAAGATTTTTATGTCTTTCAAGCCTTGCTGCAAGAACAAATAGGCATCATTACAGTCATAAAATTCAATTATCAGGCTGGTGGATGGATGATAGATTGGGAGGCGGGGGGCGGGGGGGGGGGCTACCTGAACTTGAACAAAGTTTTAATTTGGACGGGAAGGCATGGCGTGGAGGCGACATTTCCATCAGAAGCCCCCTTCTGACTAGGTTCCCTCGCCCGGTGACCTCCGGACCTCCCCTCCACCTATATTTGTTAAGATCCATTCTTTAAGATACCCACTTCTGGGCTACAATGCTTTCCACTGCAGAATGTCCATTCTTCAAGTTGGACATTGGACATTTGACAGTGAAAGTAACAGCAGCAAGAGGAAGATCTAGGGTCACCTGCCTAGTCTGCTTGCTTTAGAGACAGATGGAGGCACAGTGGTACTGTTGGAAATTGCAAGTTTATCTGCCATTTGGTGATTTGCTAATTTTGGAAACCCTTTTTTCACTTTTCCCATGGAAAGCTTGAGGGGGCACAGCACTTGTTTTCTTTCAACTTGATATTCTGTTCCTGCATTACAAGCTTTCCTTCCTGATGATTTGTTTTAATACAACAGAATATTTATTGTGCCCTGGGCACTATTCACAATGTAGATGTCCCCATCAGTTGTCACTCAGCTATAACCACATTATTCCGCCTAAAGATTCCATTGGGATGTGATAGTGTTGTGAATTTGAAGGATGAAAAATGCAGGAGTAAAGGCAAGTGTTTGGTCCCCAATTGGATTTGGCCATAAACTACATTTTCAGATCTTGGCACAGCCACTTGGCCATACTTGAGGAAATCTGTCTTCACTGTTGTTGTTTTTTGACAAAGCACTTATTCTCATTAATAGAACTTGAGCTACAAGACAAAGTCTTGCACAGATACAGCTCTGCTCAGTGCTGCTAAAGTTAGCCTTTGGTTCTTCAATGCACCATATAGGAGCCAGTGTGACCCGTACATAGAGAAAGGGAACATATGTTACTATAGGACATTTGACAGATGGCTGTGCAGAGAATAGTAAAGTAAAGATTGTGATTATGCAGTTGAAGGACTAGCATGTCCACATTTTGCCCACTGAGCAAGTTTAAAGGGCAAGCAGGAAAATTATGACAAAAGCATTGACCTTCTTGGGCCACTATGAAACCGCCAAGCTCTTTCTCAGGCATTATCATACTGGTCTCGACACTAACATGTTGGAAGCTAGTGTTTGGCAAGCAAGATGACAAAGGATAGCTGTTGTTGTAAAAGGTGTTAGGTCTGTCTTGTATTCTCTCAGGCACTCCCGTGATCGGTCCAAGTGTCTTACGTATAGGAATCTGCCCAATGTATAATTGTATAACGTAATGCAAGGGTGTAAGTAGGGTCCTTTTTAGAATCTAAACTATATGTTTCATCTTTTGCATGTGCTCTTTTGCATTTCCCCTATCTTCTGATGAGAGAATCAAATCCTTTTTTTCAAATTTAGAGTACCCAATTATTTCTTTCCAATTAAGGAGCAATTTAGCTTGGTGAGTCTACCTACCCTGCACATCTTTAGGTTGTGGAGGTGAGACCCACGCAGACACGGGGAGAATGTGCAAACTGCACACAGACGGTGAACTTGGTCCGGGATCAAACCTGGGTCCTCAGCACCATGAGGCAGAGAATCAAATCCAACCCAATGAAAATAAAATTTTCATCTTATTGTTCTGCTCAAAAAGTAACTATTGATCACTGGTGCTGTTTATGCAAGAATCTTAAAAGATCTTAGCGCGTTTCTCTGGTAATTTCTACTGAATCATTCTGACATTCCTGTCTGATAAAGTGTGCCACAGGAAATGCGCCGGACCTTCCAAAGGGTGTGCTACTCCTAAATCATGCACACTTCATTCTAATGGCATAATGTACAGGATATGGCATTGTTTTACTGGCATTGTATTATCCATGCATGTCTTGTGGACAAACTGCTATGCACAGCCAAGAATGCCTGATGAAAATAGCTGATAAGCGCAAATATTTGCAAAGCACTTCAGTTTATAAATTGGCCCTGCAGGAAGCTCATTAAGATCTTTGAATTACTTTTATTAGTCAGTCCCATAGCCAGATTTTTTTTCACATTTATTGTCATTTGTTGTTTTCTATTGTCAGGTCAATTTTAGATTTGGTCAATTAATTTTCTGTCTCTTTACCACTCCCAGTGGTATCTCCAAACACAATAGAAATGTCCAGAGTACTTCCGGTGGCGGCCATGGAGTGAGTGGTCGCATATTTGGCAGCTCACGCTCATGGTGTTTTTTTTGTGGTCTTTACGCTGGCTTGTCGCAGGAATTTTGTAGGGAAAAGGTACAGAAGTGAGAGCAGAAGAGAGTGACCCCCTAGTTTATGGAGCTGCGGTCCAGAACTGCCCGGGAAAAAGTGAACCAGTTGGTTGAGGCAAGTGAGATGCGGACAACGCGCGCGGAGATGGCGAAGGGCAGGATCTGGCCCTGCCAGCTCAGTGGTCAATGGACCAGTTAGTGGGCTTCCTGAATAGGGGGTTCACCCAGCGGCGAGTGGAGGGTGCAGAGGGCCTGGCCTGGGTGGTGGACTCGATCAAGGCGGTGGCTGACTGCATGGAGCCGAGTCTGGCAGCCAAGGGACAGGCGATCCAGAGGTTGGAGGAGCTGGCGGGGGAGCATGAGGAAAAGTCCACCTCGATGGCAGCAGAGATTGGGCTGATACGAGACCAGCAGAAGCGACTGCTGGAGAAAGTAGAGGACCTGGAAAACCGTTCTCGGAGGCAGAACATCCGGATCGTGGGTCTGCCGGAGGGAATTGAAGGATCAGATTATGGATGCGTATGTTGGGAAGATGCTGGAGAAGTTGCTTGGGGAAGGTGGTTCGACCGGCCTTTGGAGGTGGATCGGACCCACAGGGCACTGATGCGCAAACCCCAGGGGGGCGAGCCGTCAAGGGCGATGGTGGTGCAATTGCATGGGTTCCTGGACAAGGAACGCATCATGAGGTCGGCCAGGCATACGAGGCGATGCACTTGGAAGATGTGGAGATTCGGTTGTACCAAGATCTCGCAGAACTCGCAAAGAGGAGGGCGAGTTTTAATAGGGTCAAGTCGGTCCTATACAAGAAGGGCGTAAAGTTTGGACTGCTGTATCCGGCTCGCCTATGGGTGACCTATATGGGCCGGGAGTTGTGCTTTCGCTCGGCGGAGGAGGCAGCGGACTTTATGAAGGAGAATGGACTGGCAGGAGAAGGAGGACCTTGAATTTTGATTGAGGAGATCTGAACTATATTGAGAAAAACTTTGGGTTTATGTTGTTTGGATTTCTTTCTTTTTTCCCGTTTTGCGGTTCTGTTTGAGGTTACGCTGGTATACAGTGCTTTGTAAAGGGATGAGGGGTGGGCCTTTGTGTTCGGGCGGTGTGGGGGAAGTCTTGCGAACCAAGTACATATGTCTTGGGCATGTCCGAGGCGGAGAGGATTTTGGCATGGATTTTCAGATGTCATGTCAGAGGTCCTGGAAGGGAGGGTGAGTCCGAGTTCAGAGGTGGCAATTTTTGGAGTGTCGGAAGATTCGAGAACCCAAGGGGGAGGAGAGAGGCCGACGCTTTGGCCTTTGCCTCCCTGGTGGCCCGGAGACGGATTTTGCTGGGATGGAGGAACTCAGAGCCTCCAAAGTCGTGGGTTTGGTTCAGTGACATGGCAGGGTTTCTTAGGCTGGAGAGAATTAAGTTTGCCTTAAGGAGTTTGCTCGGAGGTGGCAGCCATTCATCGACTTCTTCAAGGAGAATTGACCGTCAGCAGGAGGGGGGTGGGGGTGGGTGGGGGGGGGGGGGGGGGGGGTGGAGAAAGGGGAGGCATGGAAGTGACGAATAAGTGCAGGGAATCTAATATATGGGTAGTCAGGATTTAGGGCTGGGGGGAGTTGGGTATGTTATTGTGGACTTTTTGCGTGTGTTGGATCTCTGTTGTTTAAAATATGAAAATGTTAAAATTATAAACGCCTTAATAAAATATTTTCTTAAAAAAAAGAAATGTCCAGAGAATGGGCAAGTCATGCAAAAGAGGTCATTCAGTATGTGACTGCGTGACAAAACTGGTTGTATGAAACTTATATCATGTGATCCAGCATTAGTGACTTGCGGGCTGTGGCGGGTGGAATGTGGGCAGAAAGGAGATTCTCTTTTTTCTCTTTCACACACAAACTCACAGATAGGCACAAGAATGCTAGCTTGAATTTATACTACTCGTTAATTAAGTGTAATACATGTTAGTTTGGGATTATCTAGCTGGTTTAGCTCAGTTGGCTGAACAGCTGGAGTGTGATGCAGAGCAAGGCCAACAGCACAGGTTCAATTCCTGTACTAGCTGAGGTTATTCACCGAGGGCTTGCCTTCTCAACCTTGCCCCTTGCCTGAGGTGTGGGATCCTCAGGTTAAATCACCACCAACCAGCTCTCTCCCTCAAAGGGGGAAGCAGTCTGTGGTCATCTAGGACTATGGTGACTTCATTATTACCTAGCTGATAATAGGCCTTTTCCAGGAAGGGTCAGTTTTTTTTGTTCTATAAAACAAACAGCAAGCGGAAACTGGTGATCTCAGATTATTTGAAAGGTGTATTGTATTCATTCATTATTTTACAGAACATAAAAAATTGCTGGTTTACAGCCATGTCTTGGAGAGTGATTTTTGGTTCACCTTCCTGGAAGGCAAGAGAATGCACATGGTAACAATGGAAAGATTACTGGAACCAATTCATGCAATAAGAGTTACTTGTTCAAATCCCAGAACTATGCTATTACGGAACTAAATATTGTGCAGTACTTCCAATTGCATGGGAAATTTAGATTTTTAAAAAATTGCATGGAGCAATCGATGTAAATAATAAAATATCGATGTTTTATTTTTATAAATTTAAGAGTACCCAATTATATTTCCTTGCAATTAAGGGACAATTAATACGAAGAGAATATCAAGTGAAAAACCTGAAACCTTGTAACTCGCACCTTCCTCTCGTTTCTCTCCTCCCCTCATGTTCTCTCTGAACTCATTTTGTCTATGAGACCCCCTTCACGCTTCCTCAGCCCTATTCCTACTAAACTGTTGATCAGCTAACTGCCGCTTCTGCTTCCCACGTTAGCTGACATTATAAATGGTTCTCTCTTTTTAGGTGTTTCTCCGCTCATTTAAATTGCCGTCATCATTCCGTTCCTCAGAAAACAAAGTCTTAGTTACACTGTCCTTGTAAATTACTGCCCTATCTCCAACCTCCCATTGCTTTGCAAATTTCTAGAATATGTTGTTGCCTCCCACAGGTTTCTAACCGTCACAGTATCAAAACGACTCTCAGCAAAGTCACAAAAATATTCAACGGTGACAAAGGTAAGTTATTCCTCCCTATCTTTCTCAATCTATCTGCAGCCTTTGAGATGGTCGACCACACTGTCCTCCTCCAATGCCTCTGCACTGTCATCCACTGGGGTGGGACTGTTGTCATGGAGTTGCCTCTACGTTCCTTGATATTGATCGCAGGCTTTCCAATGCAAACAAGCATTTTATTGTGTCTTTCCACAAGCTTTATTCTGTATGCTGCCCCATTGAAGTGCTCATCTGAGTTCTCTGCAGCAAAACCTGTGGTGTGACCTTACCTTTCAGCAAGCCAGCACCTGTGCACTACACTTTTCCCATGCCTCGATACAGCCAATTTGTGCTTGGTATCTCACCACATACAGATTCTACTTCTACGTTGTGCGTAGTGTCAATATCCGAACTGCTGACTGAGTGTGAGATCATGCAATGGCATTTCTTCATCATCTTTCTGCTTTCCCACCGCAGCCTAGCCAGGTTTCCCTTTTTGGATATCTGAAAGGAGGATGGTAGACCTGTGTTGAGGAAAGCAGTGGAATGTAAGAGGTGAATACTTATGCCATCTGCAGCTTGTAAATCAGAAGCATGTGTAACCGTACCTGCCCCCATCAAATAGGTGCTTTTATTATTAGTTGTGTCAACTTGTTCTTCAAAAGAGGGACAAGTGGTTCAGTGCATGCAGTGCAATGTGTTTGGGTACTGTCATGGTTGAACAGCTGGCAGTGTGTGCAAGACGTGAGTATGAAATGAAGCAGTGCTAAACATGTGAGGATGAGGTGAAATTATGAATTTAAGATACGAGTAAGGGTTGAGAGAGATTGTTGGTAAGCTAGTACTGGGGCTGTAATGCACTAAGCAGTGTGTGAGGCTACTGGTAGAATATGGCATTTGAAGATGCGTTCACTAATCTTAACTATTCATATAAGGTCATTGAAGTTTTTTGCGGCACTGCATCAGGTCCTTGGGACTAAACTTCTGACATTGTTCTTCTTTCTTACAATCTCTTCAGCAGCCAGGTCCAGCACCTCCTCAGCCAGAATACACTTGTTTAAGATGTACAGGCTGGCTTGTAGTGCCGCAGGACAGCTTTAAATGGTGCCATTGTCATATCAAGTTGGGCTCCCAGCAGAAACAGGAAGCCATTCAGCAGTCTATTCACACAGCTAACATGCAGATCAGCAGGGAGAATGTTTTTGGGCCACGTCCAAATTCAAAGCCCCAGTATCTCCCTCCAGAAATTGCATAAATAGCTCCTTATTCCCAATAATGAAGCAAAGTACATATCCATCCCCTCTACTAAATCTTGGCTATCCACACTCCAGTCCCAGAATATTAACTATCAGATGGATATTTGATCAACTTGGTGTATAATGTATCTCCATAACGTAAGGGGTTATATTCTTACCTCTGGTTTGTTCCAAAAAAACTGTTTTTGGACATTTTTGCTTTCTTAATGTAGAATACTAAAACTCTATGCACATCGACTAAATAATCTCGGTAAAATCTCAACATCATGAGATCTGGGCAAACGCAAACATTTTCTCTATTCCACTTTTTCCCTCTTGCTTAGAAAATCTTGACAACCAATTCATATGGGTGAGAAAAGGGAATGATGGAAAAATAACTGAAAATGTGCTACATCATATAATGCCAGTTTTATTTCATTTAATTTCAAATGAGGAAAAATTGGTGGACCTTTCCAGGGCATGCAGACCAAATAGAAAGACAAGGCTAAATTTTGAGTTTCTATGAGAGACCTTTCCGTTAGTATATGGTACAAAAACCAACCAAGTGACCCAAGAGCATTCAGTTCATTTAAGGCACTGAACACTTATTAGAGTTATAGAGTTTTTATAGTATGGAAAGAGGCCCTTCAGCCCGTTGAGTCCTCACCAGTAATTAGAACCTCATTAGTGAGAGTAGGGGTCCATTACATGTTTGTGAATTTGGCGTATCGCCACATCGAAGGTTGGGATGTTGCTGAGGTTTTAATTCAGACTGAATACTTCCCCAAGAAACTAATTTTGCTTCCACAAAATAATTAAATCAGTAAATGATACATTGAAATTATTTAATTTTTGATAAATTTGCCCTAATAGGCTGTTAAATACGACATTTTCCTCTTTTTTCTGCCAGGCTATTTTTGGCACATCATATATACCCAATAAAGTGTAAGAAAGGTGGGACCTGTAAGGGAGGAAGACGGCCTTTGCACTATGTTTATATTTGTATGTACACTGTTTCTTCTGTTATTGTTACAAAATCACAAATACCTCAATAAAATGTTTTATAAAAAAAAAATATATACCCAATAAAGTTGAAACTCTATTCTCAATAAGTAGTAGAATGGATGGTAGCAAGAAAGAAAAACGTTAACTTTGTTCCCAAGGTGAATGCTTTTGAATTTCATGTTCATCGATACGTGGGCAGTACTGCTGTGAAATAAAACTTTTGCTAAGTTTAAAATCCACTCTTGGCATTGCAAAAATCTCACATTAGGTACAATATTTGTTTGATTGAAGAGTGTGGCTTTCACTACCCTGAGCCAACAAAGGTACAACAATGAGTAACTATTCCATTTGCTGAGACTTTAGTAATGAAGAAATAATAAATAATTTGAGTTCTTGTCTTTGGAAAAGAGAAAATTCTAACGTTAAAAGTGATATTTTGAGAAGGATTCATACAGTTGATTCAGGTGGTTATTGGCAAAGGTGCAAGTTCGAAGTTAAAATGAGTAATATTAGTAAAATTGAAAAATGTTTTTCAAAACAGACCAGTGCATTCATACTAGCTAGCGGAGATTAATGAAGTAAATAACAGAAATAGGTTAAGAACACAACTAAACAGGGTTCTGGAGAGAGAAAGCATTGGGGAAAATGGTGACATGAAAGACGATTTGACATCAGTCAGAAAAAGAAGATTCTCCAAGGGTAAATATCCTTTAACTGATACTTAAAAAAAAAGTATTCTCCTATGGGCATGCTTCAAATAGCTTTATCTGGAATGATTTTCTCAGGAATGTTTAAATATAAGCCTCTTGGTACAAATCTAACAGGAAACCATAAAAAGTTCATGAAGTCTCCATATGCTGCAACACTGTTTTAGCAAAAACCAGAACGTAAACATAAATAAAGCATCTAAACCACCTCGGAACAATTTATTTTAGTTTCACCTTCAAAATTTCTCCAAGTTTTTTATATTGTCGGTAGAACTTTGCTATTGCCCATAGACACACACAAAAAAGAATGGCGTCCACTGAGAAGCTTTATTGGCAGAAATTTTGAAGTTATCATCAAAAATTAGTTGAGTTTGAATGTATGCAGCCTCTGTAAGCCCAGCAGAAGATCGTGATTATGGCTAGTGAGAAATGAGTATGTTAATGCACTGTGCGCCTGAATTGTCTGTTAACTTTTATTTCCTATTAGAAACAAATGATTATGCACCCTCTAATTTTTCCTGAATTTGTCGCTACATATTCAAATCTGTGCTTCCTATGTTTATTGTGCATCATTGTGAAGGTCTCCCAGATTACAAAACCATCAATCTCTGGTTCTTTGCTAGAAAGGAGGATATTTAGTATTGTACTAATTAAGTGAATGCTGAAATGGGAACGTTAAGGGATGAGCTTCAATGGTCTGGGCTGAATGGCGTTTTCCTCTCCTTGACTTCCATTTGGAATCTATTTGTTCATGCTTTCTTTATGTTATAGTGCACATGAAATTAAAAGCTGCATTTACAAAAGATGCCTTAGCTGGTTTTGATACAGATTATAAACATTTGTTTGATGTTACACTGCAGTGTATATACATTTAGAAAGGAAACCCTGTATTAAATTTTGTGAAATGTTGTTAGTGATTGCCAAACTCTTTGTAATATTTCCCGTTCACCGGATAGGTAAATACCAACTGCAAATTTTATTTACATATAACTATAATGCAGAGGCAGACAGCCTTGGGGCAATGAGTGAGCTTCCAAATCGGACTGATACTAGAAACCCGCGCTTGCTAGGGTGACCTCCACCCTGTCCCTGATTGGTTACACAGGTCGCATGACCCTCTCGGCAGATTGCTCCATTAAGGAGACAAACGCCACATCCCGCCCTCTCTAAGTTCTTTTATACATCAATAGTAATTAAGTTACTTCGTCCCCAATAATTAGAGCATTAAACACACGCAATCAGTCCATCATAAATTGAATCTTTTACGTGGTTTCCGATTTCTGGTGGAGCGGTGTAACTCCTCTATCACAGGTGCTTCCACTGGGGTGATTTCAGCTGAAACCCTATACCTGGCATCCCCTGAGGTATTGGTAATTTAGCTTCATCCATTTCCATGGGGACGACAGACTTGCCAGTTACAGGCTGGCTCGGTACTTCACTGCTTGGATAGCCCAGAAGGAATCGTGAGATTCTGGTCTCCAGTGTCACTCCTGTTTCTTTTTTAAAAAAAATATATTTTATTCAAATTTTTTGGCCAAACATAACAATACAAAGTTTTTCCTTTTTAACAACAATAAAGCAATATAAATAACAGTGGCCAGTTTTTAACAAATAAATAAATAATATATAAACAAAAAACTAAATGGCAACTGCCTTATCAAAAATAATTACTCTCCAAAAATACAATCCAACAGTCCAATATACATTACCTAATACAAATATCTATACATATACAGAGACATCCCTGAGAACCCGCCCGGGTCCTCCCCCCCCCCCCCCCCTTCCCCCTGGGTTGCTGCTGTTGCCTTCCCATTCCCTCTATCATTCTGTGAGGTAGTCAATGAACGGTTGCCACCACCTGGTGAACCCTTGAGCTGAACCCCTTAATGCGAACTTTATCCGTTCTAGTTTTATAAACCCTACCATGTCATTTATCCAGGTCTCCACGCCCAGGGGTTTGGCTTCCTTCCACATAAGCAATATCCTTTGCCGGGCTACTAGGGACGCAAAGGCCAAAACATCAGCCTCTTTCGCCTCCTGCACTCCCGGCTCTTCTGCAACCCCGAATATAGCTAACCCCAGCTTGGCTCGACCTGGACCCCCACCACCTTCGAAAGCACCTTCGCCACCCCCACCCAGAACCCCTGTAGTGCCGGACATGACCAGAACATGTGGGTGTGGTTCGCTGGGCTTCTCGAGCATCTCCCACACCTATCCTCGACACCGAAAAATTTACTGAGCCGTGCTCCAGTCATATGTGCCCTGTGTAGAACCTTGAATTGTATTAGGCTTAGCCTGGCACACGAGGACGACGAGTTTACCCTACGTAGGGCATCAGCCCACAGCCCCTCCTCAATCTCTTCCCCCAGCTCTTCTTCCCATTTCCCTTTCAGCTCATCTACCATGATTTCCCCCTCGTCCCTCATTTCCCTGTATATATCCGACACCCTACCATCCCCCACCCATGTCTCTGAGATCACTCTATCCTGCACCTCCTGCATCGGGAGCTGCGGGAATTCCCTCACCTGTTGCCTCGCAAAAGCCCTCAGTTGCATATACCGAAATGCATTCCCTTGGGGCAACCCATATTTTTCCGTCAGCGCTCCCAGACTCGCAAACGTCCCATCTATGAACAGATCTCTCAGTTGCACTACCCCAGCTCTTTGCCATGCTCCAAATCCCCCATCCATTCTCCCCGGGACAAACCTATGGTTATTTCTTATCGGGGACCGCACCGAGGCTCCCGTCCTTCCCCTATGTTGTCTCCACTACCCCCAAATTTTTAATGTTGCCACCACCACCGGGCTTGTGGTGTATTTCTTCGGGGAGAACGGCAACGGCGCCGTCACCATTGCTTGTAGGCTGGTCCCCTTGCAGGACGCCATCTCCAATCTCTTCCACGCCGCTCTCTCCCCTTCTCCCATCCACTTACACACCATTGAGATATTGGCGGCCCAGTAATAATCACTTAGGCTCGGTAGTGCCAGCCCCCCCCTATCCCTACTACGCTGCAAGAACCCCCTCCTCACTCTCGGGGTCTTCCCGGCCCACACAAAACTCATAACACCTTTCTCAATTCTCTTGAAAAAAGCCTTCGTGACCATCACCGGGAGGCACTGAAACACAAAGAGGAATCTCGGGAGGACTACCATTTTAACCGCCTGCACCCTACCTGCCAGTGACAGGGACACAATGTCCCATCTCTTGAAATCCTCCTCCATCTGTTCCACCAATCGTGTTAAATTAAGCCGGTGTAAGGTTCCCCAATTCCTGGCTATCTGAATCCCTAAGTACCGGAAATCTCTTGTTACCTTCCTCAGCGGTAAATCATCTATTCCCCTGCTCTGCTCCCCCGGATGCACCACAAACAACTCACTTTTCCCCTTGTTCAATTTGCACCCCGAAAAATCCCCAAACTCCCTAAGTATCTGCATTATCTCTGGCATCCCCTCCACTGGGTCCGCAACATACAGCAATAAATCATCTGCATACAAAGATACCCGGTGTTCTTCTCCTCCCCTAAGCACTCCCCTCCACTTCCTGGAACCCCTCAGTGCTATGGCCAGGGGCTCAATCGCCAATGCAAACAGTAACGGAGACAGGGGACACCCCTGCCTCGTCCCTCTATGAAGACGGAAGTAATCAGACCTCTGTCTATTCGTGACCACACTCGCCACCGGGGCCCTATACAGCAGCTGTACCCATCCGATATACCCTTCTCCAAAACCAAATCTCCTCAGCACCTCCCACAGATAATCCCACTCCACTCTGTCGAATGCTTTCTCGGCATCCATCGCCACCACTATCTCCGCCTCCCCCTCTGGCGGGAGCATCATCATTACCCCTAGCAACCTCCGTATGTTCGTGTTCAGCTGTCTCCCCTTCACGAACCTGGTTTGGTCCTCATGGACCACCCCCGGGACACAGTCCTCTATCCTCGTCGCCATTATCTTGGCCAGAATCTTAGCATCTACATTTAAAAGGGAAATGGGCCTGTAGGACCCGCATTGCAGCCGGTCTTTTTCCTTCTTTAAAAGGAGCGATATTGTTGCCTCCGACATAGTCGGGGGCAGCTGCCCCCTTTTCCTAGCCTCATTAAAGGTTCTCGTCACAAGCGGGGCCAGCAAGTCCATATACTTCCTATAAAATTCCACCGGGAATCCGTCTGGTCCCGGGGCCTTCCCCGCCTGCATGCTCCCAATCCCTTTCACTACCTCCTCCATCTCAATCTGTGCTCCCAGTCCCGCCCTCTCCTGCTCCTCCACCTTAGGGAATTCCAGCTGATCCAAGAAACACATCATTCTCTCCTTCCCTTCCGGGGGCTGAGCCTTATATAACCTTTCATAGAATGCCTTGAACACCCCATTCACTCTCTCCGCTCCCCGTTCCATCTCTCCCGCCTCATCTCTCACCCCCCCAATCTCCCTCGCTGCTCCCTTCTCCCTCAGTTGGTGGGCCAGTAACCGACTCGCCTTCTCTCCATATTCATACTGTACACCCTGTGCCCTCCTCCATTGTGCCTCTGCATTACCCGTGGTCAACAGGTCAAATTCTACGTGTAGCCTTTGTCTTTCCCTGTACAGTCCCTCCTCCGGTGCCACCGAATATTGCCTGTCCACCCTCAAAACTTCTTTCAGCAACCGCTCCCTTTCCTTACCCTCCTGCTTTCCTTTATGTGCCCTGATGGATATCAGTTCCCCTCTAACCACTGCCTTCAACGCCTCCCAGACCACTCCCACCTGAACCTCCCCATTGTCATTAAGCTCCAAGTACCTTTCAATACACCCCCTCACCCTTAAACATACCCCCTCATCTGCCAATAATCCCATATCCATTCTCCAGAGTGGGTGCTGTTCTTTTTCCTCTCCTATCTCCAGGTCCATCCAATGTGGAGCGTTGTCCGAGATAGCTATGGCCGTGTATTCCGTCTCTGTCACCTTCGGAATCAGTGCCCTTCCCAAAACAAAAAAGTCTATCCGTGAATATACTTTGTGGACATAGGAGAAAAATGAGAACTCCTTACTCCGAGGCCTGCTCAATCTCCAGGGGTCTACTCCTCCCATCTGCTCCATGAAGTCTTTGAGCACCCTAGCCGCTGCCGGCCTCCTCCCGGTGCCTGGACCTCGATCTGTCCAGCCCTGGGTCCAGCTCCTTATTAAAGTCTCCCCCCATTACCAACTTTCCCGCCTCCAGGTCCGGGATACGTCCCAACATACGCCTCATAAAATTTGCATCATCCCAGTTCGGGGCATATACGTTCACCAGAACCACCGCCTCCCCTTGCAATCTGTCACTCACCATCACATATCTACCCCCACTATCCGCCACTATGGTCTTTGCCTCAAACAGTACCCGTTTCCCCACTAAAATAGCCACCCCCCTGTTCTTCGCATCTAAACCCGAATGAAACACCTGCCCCACCCATCCTTTACGTAGTCTGACCTGGTCTATCAGTTTCAGGTGCGTCTCCTGCAACATAACCACATCTGCCTTTAATTTCTTTAGGTGTGCGAGTTCCTGTGCCCTTTTAATCGGCCCGTTCAGCCCTCTCACATTCCACGTGATCAGCCGGGTTGGGGGGCTCTTTACCCCCCCCCCTTGTCGACTCGCCATCCCCTTTTTTAACCCAGCTCCTCACCCGGTTCCCACGTACCCGTATATCCCCCCGACGGTGCCCTCCCGCCCCGACCACCCCCCCATACCAGCTCCCCCTTCTCCTCAGCAGCAGCAACCCAGTTAACCCCCCCCTCCGCTAGATCCCTTTCTAGCGTAGTTGCACCCCCCATGTTGCTCCCAGAAGTCAGCAAACTCTGGCTGACCTCGGCTTCCCCCCTTGTCCTCGGCCCCCACTGTGCGAGGCCCCCTCCTTCCTGCGTCCCTGTTCCCGCCATAATTACCATAGCGCGGGAACAAAGCCTGCCTTTCCCACTTGGCCCCGCCCCTAATGACCGGCGCCCACAGTTCCTCATCGTCCCCCCCCCCTCCCCCACAACATGGGGAAGAGAGAAAAGTTACAGGGTCGCAAGATTAACAACTTGAAAAATCATCCCCTCCCCCTTTTTCCCCCCCTCACCCCACATAATCACCCCACCACTTTGTCCCAAACGTTCTTTTTCTCGCCCGCTTCTCGTCCACAATAAATGTCCACGCCTCTTCTGCCGTCTCAAAGTAGTGGTGCTTCCCTTGGTGTGTGACCCACAGTCTTGCCGGCTGCAACATTCCGAATTTGACCTTCTTTTTGTGAAGCACCGCCTTAGCCCGATTAAAACTTGCCCTCCTTCTCGCCACCTCCGCACTCCAATCCTGGTATACACGGATCACCATGTTCTCCCACCTACAGCTCCGAGTTTTCTTCGCCCATCTGAGGACCACCTCTCTGTCATTATATCGGAGAAATCTCACCACTATAGCTCGAGGTATTTCTCCAGTCCTTGGTCTTCGCGCCATAACTCGATAAGCTCCCTCCACCTCCAAAGGGCCCGCCGGAGCCTCCGATCCCATTAGCGAGTGAAGCATCGTGCTCACATATGCCCCGACGTCCGCCCCTTCTGCGCCTTCGGGAAGACCCAGAACCCTTAAATTCTTCCTCCACGAATTATTCTCCAGCACCTCCAGCCTTTCCACACACCTTTTGTGCTGTGCCTCGTGCATCTCTGTCTTCACCACCAGGCCCTGTATTTCATCTTCATTTTCAGCAGCCTTTGCCTTCACGACCCGAAGCTCCTGCTCCTGGGTCTTTTGTTCCTCCTTTAGCCCTTCAATCGCCTGTAATATCGGGGCCAGCAGCTCCTTCTTCATCTCCTTTTTCAGTTCTTCCACACAGCGCCGCAGGAACTCTTGTTGGTCCGGGCTCCATACCAAACGGCCACCTTCCGACGCCATCTTGCTTTGAGCTTGTCTTCCTTGCCGCTGCTCTAGAGGATCCTCCGCAATCCGGCCACTTTCCTCTCCTTTTTCCATACGTGTCCGGGGGGATTCCCTTCTGGTTTGCCGCACAGTGTTTTTAGCCGTTAAAATTGCAGCTGGGGCTCCTATTAAGAGCCCAAAAGTCCGTTCCACCAGGAGCTGCCGAAACGTACGACTTAGCTGGTCATCGCCGCACCCGGAAGTCGTCGCTCCTGTTTCTTAAGGCCTGTCTTGAAAGTCTGGACTGCTCATTCAGCCAGTCCGTTGGATGATGGTTGGTAAGGCGCAGCCCTGTGTGCTTGATAACATTTAAGGCTGTGACATTTTGAAATTCAGCACTTGTGAATTATTATCTGACACTATGGGCGGGATTCTCCACTCCCGCGCCGAAGTGCCCACGCCTTCGTGAACGCCGTCGAGGTTCACGACGGCGCGAAACGGCCCCGATCCCGACCGATTCAGGCCCTGACAATGGGCTAGGGTCGGGGCCGCGTCATCTACACGTGCCAGGCCTTGTCGCCCGCGTAAAGGCGGCGCCGCATAGATGACGCGGCCGGCGCCGCATAACTGGCGTCATCTGCGCATGCGCGGGTTGGCCGGCGCCAACCCGCGCATGCGTGGTTGCCGTCCTCTCTAAGTTCGCCCCGCAAGAAGATGGCGGACGGATCTTGCGGGGCCGCGGAAGGAAGGAGGTCCTCCTTCAGAGAGGACGGCCCGACGATCGGTGGGCACCGACCGCGGGCCTCCCCACTTTTGAGGTACCCCCCGGTGCAGGATCCCCCCGCAGGCCGCCCCCCCCCCCGCGTTCGCGCGCTGTTCGCGACGGCAGCGACCAGGTGTGGACGGCGCCGGGGGGAACCCGCCGTTTTGGCCTGGCCGCTCGGCCCATCCGGGCCTGAGAATAGCGGGGGTGCCGGAGAATCGCCATTTTGGGTGTCTCCGGCGATTCTCCAGCCTGCGGCCTGCGGAACTCGACCGGGCACTGTGCAATTCAGCTAGGTGTAACTCCCTTCCTGGTACAGGAACGACTATTCTGGCTCCCAAAATATGATGCCATCTTCACAACTCAATTCATTCTTTCGTATATAATATGGTTTCTGTCATAATATGCAGACATGCAGATAATGATATACAGACAGGCACAGACAGGCAGCTCATGAACACAGAGAACAGGACATGACCAATCAGAAGGCAGGACACTCGGGTGGTATCTCACTATAAAAGGCACGAGGCACTCACACTCCGCCTCTTTCCACTGATGAACATCTACAGAGTGAGTCAGGGTGTATGTACAGTATCACACCTCCAGCACTGGCTAAGAGCTAGTCTGGTTCAGTCAGACAGAGTAACCACACTTAGGTTAGCAGAGAGTCAAACTCATAGAGAACTGTGCTAACTGTGCTACTGGTTCAATAAATCAGATTGAACTAACTTCAAGGTCTGGAGTGCCTTTTGGTTAAAGCTGCATCCGGTTGCAGCCTGTGTTATCGCAGAGTACATAACACATCATGCTACTAGGAGACTGATCCTCCAATGTGGATCTTCAGGCTGGCATTGACGACATCCTCGCTCAGTATCCGGATGTGTTCGACGGGATGGGCACGCTGCCATATCGATACAAGATTCTGCTACGACCTGATGCCAAGCCAGTGGTCCACGCACCACGCACCCGGCTCCGCTGAGGGAGCGCCTGAAGGCACAGCTCAAGGATCTTCAGCAACAGGGCATCATTTCCAAGGGAACCCAACCGACTGACTGGGTCAGCTCGATGGTATGTGTTAGAAAGCCTTCGGGAGACCTGCGCATCTGCATTGATCCCAAGGATCCCAATAAGAATATAATGTGTGAACACTACTCCATCCCGAAGCAGGAGGAACTCACCAGTGAGAAGGCACACGCATGTTTTTTCACCAAGTTAGATGAGTCACATGATTTTTGGCAAATCCAGCTGGAGGAGTCCAGCAGAAGGCTCTGCACCTTCAACACACCGTTTGGCAGATACTGCTATAATCGCATGCCGTTTGGCATTGTCTCGGCTTTGGAGATCTTCCATCGCATCATGGAGCAGATGATGGAGGGCATTGAAGGGGTTTGTGTGTACGTGGACGACATCATCATGTGGTCCACGACCCCTGAAGAGCATGTTTTCTGTCTCCAGTAGGTATTCTGCCATGTCCATGGCAATGGCCTGAAGCTGGACAGGTCCAAATGTTGCTTTGGCATGCCGACACTCAAGTTCCTAGGTGACCAGATCTCTCAGCAGGGCGTGCGCCCGGACACAGACAAGGTCAAGGCCATCGAATCAATGAAGGTCCCTGAAGACAAGAAGGCGGTGCTGCGCTTCCTGGGCATGGTCAATTTTCTGGGCAAGTTCATCCCAAACCTGGCCTCACACACCACAGCCCTATGAAACCTGGTAAAAAAGTCCACTGCCTTTGAGTGGAAGGCAGCAGATCAGGCAGAGTGGTTGGAGCTGAAAGCCAAGCTCACCACTGCACCCGTCTTGGCATTTTTCGACCCAGACAGGGAGATGAAGATCTCGACGGATGCGAGCCAGGATGGCATCGGTGCGGTGCTGCTTCAACGCGATGACACTTCATCCTGGGCATCGGTAGCCTACGCATCGAGGGCCATGACCCCACCGAAACAAGGTATGCGCAAATAGAGAAGGAATGCCTGGGTCTTCTCACTGGCATTCTCAAGTTTCACGACTATGTCTACGGCCTGCCGACATTCACTGTCGAGACGGATCATAGGCCTCTGGTCCACATTATCCACAAGGACCTGAACGACATGACGACTCGGTTGCAGCGCATCCTCCTCAAACTCAGAAGGTCGACTTTGACTTAGTGTACACGCCTGGCAAGGAGCTCATCATCGCTGGTGCATTGTCCCGCTCCATCACATTGCCTAGTGAACTGCTGGAAATCATCCGGCAGATTGAATCACAGGTGCAGCTGTATGCTAGCACCCTCCCGGCATCTGATGAGAAAGTGGTTCGTATCCGCGAGGAGACAGCCAAAGACCCCCTCTTGCAGAGTGTCATGCACCACCTCGCCAATGGCTGGCAGAAAGGGCAGTGCCCTCAATTTTACAATGTAAAGGACGACATGACGGTGATTGATGGTATCTTCCTCAAGCTGGACCGGGATGTCATTCCACTCAGTCTCCAGAGCTTGGTGCTCCGCCAAATCCATGAGGGACACCTGGGCGTCGAGAGGTGCAGACGCATAGCCAGGCAGGCTGTCTACTGGCCCGGTATTAGCCAGGACATCTCGAACATGGTCCTTAACTGTGTGACCTGTCAACGCTTCCAGCCAGCACAGAGCAAGGAGACGCTCCAGCAACATGAAATTGAGACCTTCCCGTAGTCCAAGGTTGGCATTGACTTCTTTCGTGCGAATGGTCGTGACTACGTGTTGATTGTTGACTATTGCTCCAATTACCCTGAAGTCGTGAAGCTCTCAGACCTCACATCTCAGACCGTCATCAAGGCCTGTAAGGAGACGTTCTCCAGGCATGGTATCCCACTCACTGTCATGAGTGACAATGGTCCGTGCTTCAACAGCCACGAGTGGTCTATGTTTGCCAAGTCATACCATTTCAAACATGTCACTTCCAGTCCACACTATCCGCAGTCCAATGGGAAGGTTGAAAAAGGAGTGCACATTGTGAAACAGCTCATCTGCAAGGCCGTGGCGTCTGCTTCTCACATCTACCTTGCGCAGCTTGCGTACAGCGCGACCCCACTGTCCACTGGCATGTCGCCGGCTCAACTCCTGATGAACAGGGACCTGCGGGCGACGCTTCCAGCCATACACTTGCCCAACCTGGATCACCTCCCCGTGCTGCAGAAGATGCAGCAGCTCTGAAACCAGCAAAAGCAGGGCTATGGTGCTCATGCCACCGATTTACCCGTGTTATCCCCGGCAGACACTGTCAGGATCAAGATACCGGATGGTGGCTGGTCTGCTCCAGCTGTCGTTGTTCGACAGGCTGCACCCCGCTCGTATGTTGTGCGTATGGCTGATGGTTCTGCTGTGCGACGAAACAGACGGACACTGCGCAAAGTTGCCTGCCCGCAACCGCTTTCTTCTCCGTTTCCGTCCGTTGTTTTGCCACCTCCTGATACCTCGAACTACGAGGCCACCAGTCAGGCTTCCATCCCGCCTGTCAAGGCACCGCCGTCCCTACCACCACCTCTCCGGCGGTCGACAAGGATCAAACGCAAGCCCCAGAGACTGGACTTATGAAAATTTGTTTTGTTTGTTATGTTCTGTTTTCTCACATTAGACAGCTGTCTACATCTGTAAATACGTTCACATATGCCACCGCTTGTAAATATGTTAATATATGCCAACACATGTAAGTACGTTCCCATATGCCAACAAAACATTAAAAAAAGGGGAGCTGGCATGATATGCAGACATGCAGATAATGAGAGACAGGCAGACACAGACAGGCAGCTAATGAATACAGAGAACAGGACATGACCAATGAGCAGGCAAGACACTCAGGGATGGTATCTCACTATAAAAGGCACGAGGCACTCACACTCCACCTCTTTCCACTGATGAACATCTACAGAGTGAGTCAGGGTGTATGTACAGTATCACACCTCCAGCACGTGGCTAAGAGCTAGTCTGGTTCAGTCAGACAGAGTAACCGCACTTAGGTTAGCAGAGAGTCGAACTCATAGAGAACTGTGCTAACTGTGCTACTGGTTCAATAAATCAGATTGAACTAACTTCAAGGTCTGGAGTATCTTTTGGTTAAAGCTGCATCCAGTTGCAGCCTGTGTTATCCCAGAGTACATAACACATCAGTTTCATCTCTTCAGAAACTGGCTTCCAGGCCCAACATGTTAGTATCCTGTGCCTCTCTTTGGAAAACAGCGGATCGCTGCTGGTCCAATACTTGATTTGCTGCACCGAAACTGGCAACGTGTCCAACAAATTCAACACCACAGCAATTTCCTGCGGTACTGGGGGAGATGCTACACTCTCTGGTAAAGGCAGGTGACTAGGCACATCCACATTCGCGGTAGGTGCTTCAGGCCGGTGCTTGAATGTACATTCACAGATGGACAGAATTATGTCCAATGTTGAATTCTCGCCGCTGTGATTGGTGTGATAACCTCATCTTCTTTAAAAAGACCCAAGAGTGGTTTGCAGTCCATAACAATGGTAAAGTGCCTCCGTATACATACTGGTGGAAATTCTTTACCCTGTTTACTATTGACAAATCTTCTTTTTCAATCTAAGAGTAATCTTTTTCAGTTCTGTGGAACCTCTGATGACCCTCCACAGGGTAGACGCGAATACTGAAATAAACCTTTGTGCATGCTTATCGTAACGTAAGCTCGGGAAGTCTCGTCTAACTCAAGTTGCTGTTATACAAAGGTAGACATGAGCCATGCATAAGACTGGCATCCAGCAGTCTTCAATTGGGGATTGGATACTCATCTAACTTGGCAGCCTGATTGGCTGTTAATTTGTAGTCTCTACAGATTGGCGGCATGGTAGCACGGTGGGTAGCACTGTTGCTTCACAGCTTCAGGATCACAGGTTCGATTCCCAGCTTGGGTCACTGTCTGTGCGGAGTCTGCATGTTCTCCCCATGTCTGCGTGTGTTTCCTCCGGGTGCTCCGGTTTCCTCCCACAAGTCCTGAAAGACATGCTACTATGCAATTTAGACATTCTGAATTCTCCCTCTGTGTACCCGAATAGGCGCCGGAATATGGCGACTAGGGGCTTTTCACAGTAACTTCATTGCAGTGTTAATGTAAGCCTACTTGTGACAATAAAGATTATTATTATTATTATAGATGTGCGTGGTCTTGCCGGGCTTTATGATGGGGACGATGGGGACTGTCCATCCACAAATTGAACTGGCTGGATAATACCCAGTTCTTCCAATCTCTTCAATTCCAACCTTTTTTGCAAGGTGTATAGCACTGGGCTTGCTCTAAAAAAACAAGGGGTTGCCCCTGGATCTACATAGATCTTTGGCTGGAGGCCCTTTATTTTACCTAACACATTGCAAAAACATTCTCATACTTCTTGATTAATTCAGGCAATCCCTCATCCCGTACTTGAAGATCTCCACCAGTTTAACTTGATTACCTTGAGTCAATCAAGGCCTGAAAGACTTGGCCCTTGGCCTGACACTATTATTATTGGGATCTGAGTGAACTGCTGCTGATAGCTTACAGGTACTCTGGTAGCACCCTTCATATTGATGGCTTCGCCTGTGGAAGTTTTGCTGTGGTACCCCTCAAACACAATCGCTGGAGTCCTTCTTGTAATAATGATAATAATCTTTATTAGTGTCACAAGTAGGCTTACATTAACACTGCAATGAACTTACTGTGAAAATGTCCTAGTCGCCACACTACGGCATCTGTTCAGGTACACGGAGGGAGAATTCATAAGATATAGGAGCAGAATTAGGCCATTCGGCCCATCGAGTCTGCTCCGCTATTCTATCATGGCTGATATGTTCCTCCTCTGTTACCAACAATGTTACAGACCAAGAGGTGGATTAGAAAATGAGCCAGAGCATCACATGACCTAGGAGCAGGAGTAGGCAATTTAGCCTCCCGAGCCTAAACACCTTCAATGTGACCTTGTCTGATCCCATCCTGGTCTCAACTCCACTGTCCTGCTCGTTCTCTATAACCCTTCAACCCATTACCAATTAAAAATCTGTCTAACTTCTCCTTAAATTTACTCACTGTCCCTGCATCAACTGCACTCTGGGATAGCGAATTTGGAATGTCCAATTCACCTAACAAGCACGTCCTTCAGGACTTGTGGGAGGAAACTGGAGCACCCGGACGAAACTCATGCAGACATGGGGAGAACTTGCAGATTCCGCACAGACAGTGACACCGATGCACATCATGAGGTAAAAACAGGCAGTGACAGACACCAGGTTAGCCAATCAACATACAGGAAAGAACACAACCAATCACCGGACAGAACACCAGAGGGGGGGCTTCCAACTATAAAACACACGAGGCATCAGCACTCTGCCTCTTTCCACTGGTGACAACTGTAGTGACAGTCAGGGTGTATATATCAGTCAGCACTTCTACACGTGGATCAGAGCTAGCCTGGTCTAGTAAGCTAGAATTAGTACACTTAGAGTAGTACAGTGTCAACCCACAGCCAGCTGTGTGCATTGTTACAGAAGTTCAATAAATCGTATTGAACCAACGCCTATGTTTGGTGTATGCTTTACCGTTCATCTGCATCCTGTTGCAGTCCGTGTTACCCCAGGGTGAATCACACAACATGACCCAAGCCGGGACTCAAACCCAGCTCCCTGGCGCTGTGTGCTAACAACTGTGCTATCGTGCAGCCTTTAAACGGAAATGTCAAAATGTACATGTCAAAAATGTGCACTCACCTATCACCATGGCAGAGATTCCTGTGTCAACTTCCTTCTTCAAGGGCCTACTGTTTACTAAAACCATCACAGTGATGTGGGCTATTTTGCCGGCTTTCACATTGAACAAAGAGTGAACATTTAAATCCGTAGTACTGGACTCATCCATGTTATGAACTTGCGATGTATTACTAACTCTGCTACTGGGAGACTTGACTTACTTTTACATTGGCATCTTAAGAGACCTTCCCTGTTCAGAACCGAGTGTGTCGATAGGGGGAATATTGGAGCTGTTTCGAGTGTTTGGGTCTTTCTCGGGGTACAAACTAAATCTAGACAAGAGTGATGTCTCGTACGGGGGTGGGGGCGGGGGCAGGGGTGGAGGGGTTGCCATTCCGTAGGGCAGGGACTCACTTTAGGTACCTGAGGGTGCAGATTGCCCGGGAGTGGGGGGGGGACTCCGCAGTAACAACATTTCTAGTTTGGTGGGGAGAGTGAAAGCCGATCTGGCAAGGTGGGATGGTCTCCCTCTGTCACTGGCGGGTCAGGTACAGGCGGTTAAAATGAACGTGTTGCCGCGATTTCGGTTTATTTTTCAATGCCTGCTGATTTTCCTGCCAAAGATTTTTTCAGAGAGATTGAGGGAAAGATTACGTCGTTCATATGGGGAGGGAAGGTGGCCAGAGTTAGAAAGGTGCGGCTACAGAGGGGAAGGCAGGCAAGGGGTTTGGGTCTTCCGAACCTGATGTATTACTACTGGGCGGCGAATGTGGAGAAGGTGCGGAGCTGGGTCAGAGGGGTTGATTCCCACTGGGTCAGAATAGAGGAGAGTTTGTGCAGGGGGTCGGGATTGAAAGCACTAGCAACAGTGCAGCTCCCGATAGCCCCGGGGAAGTACTCAGGGAGTCCGGTAATAATAGCTTCATTGAGAATTTGGAGGCAGTTTCGCCAACACTTCGGGGTGCGGGCAGGGCAAGGGAAATGCCGATTCGGGGGAACCACAGATTTGAGCCAGGGAGGTGGGATGGAAATTTTCGGAAATGGGAGGAGAAGGGGATTAAGACACTGAAAGATTTGTTTCTTAGGGGTCGGTTTCCAGGATTGACGGAGCTGGAAGCGAACTATGGGCTGGAGCAGGGGTAAATGTTTAGATACATGCAGGTTCGAGAGTTTGCCAGAAAGGAGATACAGAACTTCCCGGAGGAGCCGGCCTCCACATTGCTGGAGGAGGTGCTGACGACAGGGGGACTGGAGAAGGGGGTAGTGTCAGTGGTTTACGGAGCTATTTTGGAAGAGGAGAAGGCACCACTGGAAGGGATCAAAGCAAAGTGGGAGGAAGAGTTGGGAGAGGGTATGGAGGAGGGGTTCTGGTGTGAGGTGCTCCGGAGAGTGAGTGCCTCCAACTTGTGCACGAGGTTGTGGCTGATACAGCTGAAGGTGGTACACAGAGCACACCTCACGAGAGCGAAGATGAGCCGATTCTTTGAAGGAGTAGAAGATGCGTGTGAACGTTGCGGGGGGTTGGGGGGGGGGGGGGGGGGGTGCTAATCACGTTCATATGTTTTGGTCCTGTCCAAAGCTAGAGGATTACTGAAAGGAGGTTTTTAGTGTAATTTCTAAAGTGGTGCACGTGAAACTGGACCCGGGCCCCCAGGAGGCCATATTCGGTGTATCAGACCAGCCAGGGTTGGAAACGGGTGCGGAGGCTGATGTTGTAGCCAAAGGCGGATCCTGTTGGGATGGAGAGCAACCTCTCCACCCTATGCCCTGGCGTGGCGGGGGGACCTGTTGGAATTCTTGACTCTTGAGAAGGTTAAGTTTGAACTGAGGGGAAGGATAGAGGGGTTCTACAATGTTGGGCATTATTCATTATGCACTTTCAAGAACTGGATAACATGGAACATTAGTTGGGGGGGGGGGGGGGGGTAGTGTGTGTTGATGGTGACTATGGGTGATTCCTGATTCCTTTTTGTCATTTGTTTGTGTGAACATGCAGGCGAATTTTTGGGGTTTGGTGGGAGGATGGGATCGTTGTTATTGATATGGGGATTGACATATTTGTTACTGATTATTGTTTATTGTTGATGGGTGTAAATTTGGGAGAAAATGTGAAAAAGGAGAATAAAGAAATATTTTTTAAAAAAGAGACCTCTTTATATCAGCAGGCTTCAGGGGAGTAATCACCCCTGCACTGGTAACATGCTACTTCAATCCCAGGCAATTGATTGGCTCTTAAATTTTCTCACTCCATTCACGGCTGCATTTGCTTCCCGTTTTTAAATTAGATCATAGAGCATAGATCATAGAATTGACAATGCAGGAGGAGGCCATTTGGCCCATCGAGTCTGCACCAGCCGTTACAAAGAGCACCGTACTCAAGCCCACTTATCTACCCTATCCCTGTAACCCAGTAACCCCCACTTAACCTTTTTGGACACTAAGGGCAATTTAGCTTGGCCAATCCACCTAACCGCACATCTTTGGAGTGTGGGAGGAAACAGGAGCACCCGGAGGAAACCCACGCAGACACGGGGAGAACGTTCAACTCTGCACAGAGTGACCCAGCTGGGAATCGAACCTGGGACCCTGGAGCTGTGAAGCAATTGTGCTAACCACTGTGCTACCGTGCTGCCCAATTGTGCCCAAATTACATCTTCATTTTTTTGGTGCCACTGCTGACTGCATCTTTCCCCCACCCTAACTGGGGGACTGCGCTATTTTGCGCATTCTGAAGCTCCCGTTCGCCCTTCTCAGCACTCTCCACTGCCAGCGCCGTATTAAAATTATATAGAATCATAGAATTTTACAATCCATAAGGAGGCCATTTAGCCCTGTGTGTTTGCACCAGCTCCTGAAAGAGTTACCTAGCTAGTTCCATTCCTCAATCTTGTTTATTTAGTATTTAGTATAAGTGTTTGAGAGAGAACAAACTCACAGTTTATTTGTTAACATTATTCAATAAATTATTTGCTTCAATTGGAAGACGACAAGTGTTAATCAATCCAGAAAAGATCTTCTTGGTAAGAAGCAAATGAATAACATGTATTACAAGGTAACATAACACATCCCATCCAGGCCTTCACTACCTAGAGTGCTGCCAGTCTTTTTAGCAGCTCTTCTTCATCACTATACTGCTCAATTGCTCAACACCCACATTTTCAACTGCATCATTGTCACCATCTTCTATTTTGGTAGCAAAGTACTCATTTAACACCTCTGCCATACCTTTTGCTTCAGTGAGCTGCTTACCCTGCTTGTTCCATATGGGCTCCACTCTATCTTTCCTAATCTTTTACTATTAATATCTTTGAAGAACATTTACTATTTGTTTTAGTCTGCCATCCTTATGCTTCCCCTTAGCCTTGCTCATTTCAGTCTTAGACTCTCTCCTGCATTTGAGATACTCTTCCTGATTTCTATTTCTATTCCTGTTCTTATTTTGGCATGTACCATATGCCTCTTTTTTTCTTCCTTATTTTCTCCTCAATATCCTTAGTCATCCAGGGTACTCCAGCTTTGGATACCCCATCTTAATTTTCCAAGGCTATGTAGGAAAGGCAGTGGTGTAGTGGTATTGTCACTGGACTAGTAGCCCAGAGACCCAGAGCCATGCTTTGGGAGCCCGGGTTCGAATCCCACCGTGGCAGATGGTGAGATTTGAATTCAACAAAAAAAACTGGAATTAAAGCCATTGTTGATTGTTGGAAAAACCTTTCTGGTTCACCAATGCCTTTTAGGAAAGGAAATCTATCATCCTAATCTGGTCTGGCCACGTGACTCAAGATCCACAACAATATGGTTGACACTTAAATGCCCTCAGACATGGGCAATAAATGATGGCTCAGCCAGCGATGCCCACATCCCATGACCAAATAAAAAAAGTATCTAGCTTGTACCCTATTCATCTCTCCTTTGAAAATCTCCCATTTTTTCTCCACTGTTTTATCAACCAACATGCGTTTCCAATCAACCTCGGCATGGCATTCTGCCTCTGCACCAGGGACCCGGGTTCAATTCCGTCCTCGGGTGACTGTGTAGAGTGTGCACATTCTCCCCATGTCTGCGAGGGTTTCCTTCGGGTACTCCGGTTTCCTTCTGCAGTCCAAAGATGTGTAGGTTAGGTGGATTAGCCATTCAAAATTGTCCCTTAGTATCCAAAAAGTTAGGTGGGTTACGGGAATAGGGTGGGGGAATGGGCCTCGGTAGGGTGCTCTTTCAGAGGGTCAGTGTAGGTTCGTTAGGCCAAATGGCCTCCTTCTGTACCGTAGGGATTCTATAATAAATGCTCTAGTTGAACTTTTAGATTCCTAAAATTTGCCCTTTTCCAGTCTGGGATCTTAATCCATGACTGATTTTCAACCTTTTCCAATTTAATATTGAAGGTTATTATATCATTATCGCTATTTCCCAACTAGACCCCCATTCTGACATTCTCCACTTGGCCTTCCTCATTTCCCCGGATCAAATCCAGCATAGCTTCCTCACTGGTAGGACTCAAAATGTACTGTTTCAGAAAGTTTTCCTGCACTTATTGCAGGAATTTCTCCCCTTCCATGCCCCACACTCTATTCTTCTCCCAGTCTACCTTAGGGTAACTGAAATCCCCACATACCACAACCCTACTTGTCCCGCACAGTTCCATAATCTGCTTACAAATGCTCTCTTCTATTATTTAGAAGTCTGTAATAAATATCCAACAAAGTAACTGCTACCTTCCTGTTTCTCACCTCCAACCAAATAGATTCTAATTCAGGAACAGCATATCTGCCTCTGCTAATAGCTTCCTTTGGATGGGCTCATTATTTACTCCACAGGCTAAACGGTCCTGCAGCATCTAGTTGAGACTGGCTTTGAAGCCGCATTGCTTGGTAATATAAATTGCAATAGTTTTCCCAGGGGCTCCTCCTGGTTGACTTAAACTTAAATCGCTGCAATATCACAGATGGCTTTGGGTGGTAGTGTGTTTTCACCAATTTAACTATCTCAGTGAATGACTTCTTGGGGATGTGAGGCTGCATATTAAATTGTGGACCTGGGTCCTACATGCACTCACAAAGATGGTCTTACTCTTCCCCATCTCCTCTATTTCATTGGCCGAAAAAAAGTAGCCCAAAGGTTCAATGCATCGTGTCCAATGCTTCACAAAGGCATCAAAAGGATCCGAATCAGAGCATTTATTCAAACACTCTTCTTTTTCTCATCTCGAACTGAACTTTGTGACTTAATACTTGGGACTGCTTGCGCCGGAATATGGTGACTAGGGGCTTTTCACAGTAACTTCATACTTGTGACAATAAAAAGTTATTTAAAAAAATTATTAAATTACTCCTCATCGTCAATGTAATATTTCCCATTCACCAGTTAGATATAACTACAATGCAAAGGCTTGCAGCTGCCTGTCTGCGAGTCAGCCTCCAAGATCTAACTGATACAGAAACGCGCGCTGGAAAGGTTGATCCCTCATTTTGGTCCCTGAATGGTTATCCGGGTCATGTGACCCTCCTGACAGATCGCCCCATAAAGGGACAACACCACACTCTTGTTGATGGATTTGGATGGACGACTCAACTTGAACAAGGCTAGGCTGAGAAATACTAAATAAAAATTGAATAGGCCCATGTTTACTTCTGACAAAGGTACTGAAATAAGCACCTGGAGTCTTTTATTTCTCAAAGGAGAGAAACTCTGTCAGTTTGCCACGTTTTAGCAAGATCAACCCTCAACTGTTCTTCTAAAAACAATTTAAGACAATCCAAATATCTTTCTTGGGATATTTAACAGAAACCTAATAATTTCCATAAATTATTATCTATTGCTATATAATTTTGTATTTCTTTTCAGTTAAAGCTATTACATTAGCCTGTAATAAAGTAAACAAATCCATTTTTTGAATTCACATTTTTATTGACAACTTTTGCACACTAGCTTTCAATAATGGAGCTTAGAAAGATCATGTGGTCGCAAAATTTTAAAAAAGCATTGGGTGACAATGAGAAATTGAATTGATTTTCTCTTCAACACTCTGCTTTGGCACATCAATCTTGAATTAGCACTCGCAACCTTGGGAGTTGTACAATGATGTCAATATCTGTCTCGTTGGTATTTATAATAAACATTTTGATGTAAATTATGAAAGAGAGGTATGTTCAGCCTCAAATTATTTAAAGATCAGTCTGAATCTGCCTAACATTACCTTTTATATGCTGCTTTCTGCATTTATTGCTAATGCTGTTCAAGAAAGTGAATATTTTGCGAGATTGTAACACCATGGATTCAATAAATCACAACATTTACATTTTGTTCCTTATGATAACATGAGATTAATACTGAAATCACCAGAATGGAAATGTTTCGTTACCCTTATAAATGTAATTGCTTCAATCATGCATTTATAGAAATGTATGACATTTTCCTCTTGCATTTTTGAAATGAAAGGAGTCAGTACATTGTCACAGATTTATCAAACAGTACAATTTTGCCTACAACTGTTCAATATTATAACAACCCTGTACATAACTCAAGTTTCAGTCAGAGGAGAAAAGTACTTGCGCTTCCTTAAAAATTTGGTCCAAGAAAAGATTAATGAAATATGTAGTTTTAAAGCTTTTCAAATACTTTTCTGTTCTTTTAAATTACATATTAAGTGGCTCTAGGAGTAATTTTCTGACTTCACAGCCCTGTTGGGGTGCTTCACCTTGTGGTAGCTTACATCGGTACTTCAGGAGCTCAAATTAGTTAAATGGCATGAAAAACCATATGCAGCACAGATCCAAATTCCCTCCTGCTGGGTGAGGCTTTGCACCACAAGCACAAACTCAGAAAATTACCCCTTACACGTACTTGGTTAGAAAAAGATTTCATTCTGTTGAAGCACTATTACATAAATAGTCACGGATGTGAGCTGGCAGCTGGTGATCTGCGTTCCTATCCACCTACATGCAGGCCAAACATCCTGCCTTTAATTAACTAAAATATTCCAAGTAAACAGGATTGATGGCAGGGTGCAGGTCAGTGACTTGTCACAAATGCTCACCCAACACACACAAACACACGTACACAGTGTACTGACACAGCCTTGCTTTCTTGGAGCAACTTCACCTTTCAGTAACAACAGCCTTCTTGTTCCTTCCGCCCTCAGCAGGCTAGAAACGTCATTCCAGTTCTGCGGTAAGCACTCTATTAAGGAGGGAAAAAAAATAGTCTGTATTCAATGTTACATTCGCTTCATAGAGACTGTGAATACTTTCTAAGCGCTTAAGAACATGGGAAAGAAATTACTACATTGTTCATACTATAGATGTCAGGAAAGGTCTAGGTTTATTAATTTATTGTTCTGTAATAGTTATAAACACCATAAAACAATTACCAGGTTTTTACACCTATAGCTCAGTAGTGATTTAAAGTTGATTTATGAGGGAAAGCAACCTGTAATTACATGCAATAAAATACATAAGATGTAACTGAAGAAAGCGTGCCATATAATTTCAGTTCTAACACTTGCTTACCTTTTTATTTCCAGCAATTCACACAATCTCAAATACAATGCAACTCCTCTGCACAAGTTGAAATGCACCATATACAATGCTAAGTAAACACTATAACTGGATACCAGAATTTGATGTGAGTCATATACCATTTGCTGAAGTTTGCAACACAATCCAGAAGGGCAGGCTTAGTGTTTCTATATATCCATCACAATTAACCACTTCAGTCAAGTACACTGTACCTATTATAGCTCAATGGAAAAAACGTATAACTCTGCCTCCAACTGTTATCTGATACTACAGTGCAATCATCAACAATTTTACATTTGTGTCACGTGTTTACATGAAAAGCATATAAAACAGATGATTAAAAACACATTGAAATCGAACAGGAATGTTTAATTGAGGAGATCAGTCCAATGTTATGATGTCACTGTTGCTAAGTTTTTTTCAATTCTGATGTCTAATGGATCACTTGCTGAATCTTCAAAAGTTTCCTGGTCCCGTTTGTGCAATTTATTGGTCCCCTCTTATGAGTTGCACCACAGAAAGTTGTTCTGAGTTGAATACTTTAAGATAAATGACTTGGCTGTTAAAGGTGACATTACTCGAATAGTCTATTTAAAACAGGGGAATCCCCGAAAGTTTGGGTAAGGTATACTTTAGTAATTTTAAAGCTTTGATTAGAAAATTTTAACAAGACATTTGTTATGCACCAGAATTGAAAAAAAAAAGGTCTGTCAATGGTAACATGGATTGGGAGATTTCCTTTCAAACTGATGGCCGATTAATACTGCATTTAAAAGATTTTCAAAGCTGTCCAATTGCAGATTCACATACATCATCTGGGGTCATGCTGCTTAGTTGGAGGAAAGGAGTAAGCGATTAATAGAATCTATGGCCAGAATTGTTAGCCAACTGGGTAGCCATCATCTCTTGGAATCAGTGTACTGTAACTACATATGGGCACATGAACGTCTTATACCGTTAGTAGAAATATTGCCTCTTGCCTGATGTACAATGAAATCTGGCAATGCAGCAACAAATAAAGCCTTTCATTCCAGCTCAAAGGAAGTTAATTTGAACATCCTTAGTATGATATCTGTTGGGAAAATTGCCCAAATATGTAAATTGGCATGGTGCTCAGCTTACGAGACTATTATTCTAATTACACACAGATAGATTTTAAATAACAATCTGTCAAAGGCATTTTCCAAATAAAACAAAGATATACAATTTGCCAAACTGGTCTCGGGTGCTATTTTTCAGACTGTAAGCCAAAATTTGTCTATTCAACAGTACCTATTTCATAACACTTAATAGAGAAGTAAAAAAGTGGGGATAATTTTGACTAGGATAATGCTACAAATGAAATGAAAGCTGAAAGATGTTTATCGATCTGCTGACTTGATAGCCCCTGTTTTACACCATCACCCAAAGTCATGCAGCATGTGGACACTATACGCCATTGCAAATGCGTCTGTAGGTGACAAAATCAGCATAAAACACACAACCAATTGTAATAAGATGGCCTCCCTTGATCAGGCAGATTCAATGGCACCAAAAGCATCTAGAAAATACAGCAACGGTTGGAACATGCACAGCAGATGAACATCTACCCCATTGAGCAGGCGTTGACCAACCCCACACAGAGTAGCATTATGACTAAATCTCTCTTGACCTCCAGTAAACAGAAAACCTCCAGTAAACCCCTTTTCAGCTCCCAGATACTGACCAGGCTTTTGGCCTCAACCAAACCTACTGCGAGCAGATCTGTAATGCTCAAGCCACCATATCTACATGGGCAGAATTAGCAATAGTTTCCCCAAATCTCTAAACTTTCATCACCATTTCTGCCACAGACTGCCAAACCCATCACTGGCAATGTTTCTCTTCCACTGAGCGCAAACTACCTATCGAGCAAACTCCTGAATGAGTCCAAACACCTCTTTCTCCCTCCACTCCTTATTTTACCTCTTCCTTGCTCTCCCTATTCACTCCATTCACCATTCATCCACTCTCAATCAATCATTTCCTTAACTTTCCTTTTCTTCTGCACCATGTCCCTCCTTATGCTCTTTCTTCTCTTTTATCCACTTTCCCCACCCTCTCACCTCACCTCCATTTCCTTTTTCCCTGCTCTTACCCTTTCCTCCACCCATCCTCTCACTTTATGTGCAGATCTTCCTTCCACCTTCCCCACTCTCTTTGCCCTCCAGTTCTCGGTTTCGCTGTTCCCCTCCCCTTCTCAGATTCAATTATTGCCCCACCCTCCAAATATGCTTTACCTGAAAAGTGACCTTGATTCTTTATATCCAATGCAATGGAAGACTGACTGGTATCATAGGAAACTGAAACATATGCAATGGATGGCTACAAAGAGTTACAAGTCAGCCACACAATGAAATTATTCTGGTGCCACTGACAATGAGTTACTTTTTCTTTCATACTCAAGGTTTTGTAACGTTTTTGAAAGGATAAAGAATGGGCTGTAAGTTGGAAGATAGATTATAAATTTAGTTTTTAAATATAATCTACCTTAAAAATGCTTCAATATTTTGCATTATTGATCTTCCTGTTCCTTTTATGTCAAGAAACTCACTAGCATCAACAGGGAGTTAGCATACAAAATTATTAAAAATGAACAGCGTAACTATGGTTTGAATTAGTATGCAGAGCTATAGAGCACATATGTTGCAGATTTGTGCGATAATTCCTTACTCCTTACACAATAACTTCCCACCCTAAGCGTGATCTTCGAGGGAGGTACACAACTGAGGTGAGATAACCGGCAATGCTGAGAAATACTGGATTGCCTGTAGAGATAATTACTCTGAATGATTGGTGCCTTGTCTTTCTGGTCTCTGTAATGCTTAGAAATGATTTGGTGATTTTTAAAATTAAACTAAGTGACTTAAAATGCAAATGCCAAAGGTCAAAGATGATCACAACGTTTAACTACTGGAATCAGGTAGGGAATGTTGACATTTGGAATTAATACATGGAAGCTGATAAGGTTCAGAAAAGAAACATACTAAATCAAAGGAAATATGTGTGTGAAAACAATTAGGAATGCCATAATGACTTGCAGAAGAATAACGATACATTTAATTTGGGCTACCATTATAAAAATAAGTTTGTAATCTGATAATAAATTATAGACTGTGAATAGCCTTGCTGATTACCACATTCATTAACTAGTTACTGAGTTAAAAAAATAAACTGCATAATACATGTTGAGTAACTAATAAAAAGTAGTCAACCAATCTGTAATGAATTTAAAATAGCTGTGATTTCAAATGCAGCAAATTAGATTCATGATGAAATGGTCGACATTTCCACCCTTCCATGTTCAATCTTCTAGGTCAAGGTAATAAAGAATATGATTCTGGCAGTGGCAGTGCAATTGTTTGTCTGTCCATTGCTGCCTGTGTTGTCATCATCCACCAACAGGATCTATGATTAATGAGGTGAATGGTCAAGCCACCTTCTCCCTGTCAGGTTGTCCTATCCTAAGCAGAACTTAGACTAACAGAATAGACCCATTAAGAACCCCATGGACAGTTTGTATATTTAAGTTCTGTCTACAATGTGACATTTAAGGGCTTTTTTCCCCAAGAATTAACTGAAGGAAAAGCAACAACAAAAACATTAACCGAGTTAGAGTCATAGAGGTCTGCAACACAGAACAGGCCCTTTGGCCCATCGCATCTGCGCCAGTCAAAAACATCCACCTATTTGAACCCCCATTTTCCAGCATTTGACCTCTAGCCTTGTGTGCCTTGGCATCGCAAGCGCACATCTAAATACCTCTTAAACGTTATGGGGGTCTCTGCCTCCACCACATTTTCAGGCAGCGAGTTCCACACTCCCATCACTCTCTGGTGAAAAAGATTTTCCTCACGTTTATTTATGTACCATCTTTAATGTAATAAAATAGACCAAGGTGTTTCACAACAAGGTTCAAAAGCAAGATTTGAAGAGGTATCCTAAAGGAGGAAAGGGAAGTAGAGAAATAGAGAAATTTGTGACTCGGGCAACTGAAATCACAACCACCAATGGGTGAAGCAATCAAAATTGCTTAAAAAGCCACAATTAACACCTTGGGGTTAAATATAACTTTAAGATTGTGAAAAGTCTGACTTATCTCTGACAGTTGTCAAAAAGAGCGATGGAGTTGATCGCTAGTGACTGGAGTTTGTAGTGTGGACCAAAGACGATGGGCCGGATTCTCCGTTTCAGAGACTAAGTGCTAATGCTGGGACTGAATAGTTCCACTGCCCCGAAAGCGGCATCGGTCCTGGAGCAATTCAGGACATCCTGATGGGCTAGCATAGGCACCACGTGGAACTAGTGCAATTCCAACGAAAGCTGGTGTGTGATTCGCTGGGGTCGGGATTGGCACTGGAGAGCCTGACAAGCAGGAGCTGCATATAGGCACTCCACTCCCCACACACCCTCATTCCAGCCAAGAAGATGGCACTTGTTGCACTGGAGCATGACCATCCCGTTGGGGGGTGGCCTGGGGAAGAACCCACATGATCCATGGTGCTATGTTCACAGTGGGCAGTAAGCGGAGGGGCTCGGCTGCATGGCTGCCTTTAAGGTTGCGATAATGGTGGTCCGTGCCCGTCCATCCTGACCCACATCCTGGCCAAACCCCGCTACTCCCTCCAACCCTGGCAAAGGTTGACCAGCGGCAAAACTGTCCGCATGCTGCAGCAACGTTGGACATTTTCCGTACCCCCTCTCCCTCTCTCAGCAGCTACGGCACCCGTTTCACAATTTTAAATACAATTGAACCTCGCTGTCGGCAATTCCTCCTGGCGAAGGCGGCGCATTGCGAGGTTCTGGAAATTGCCGGGTCGGGCCTGTTAATGATATGCCAATGGTGTTGACGGTACAATTTGCATGCTCATGCTGGCATGCAGTGTGCAACGCATTCACGCCGCTTTCAAGACAGCAGAGCATGGCATTCTGTTGGGCGTCCGGCACGGCCTCGATTTTCAGCTGACGTGCAATTCTCCGTCCGATCACGTTTCCCGACTCCAGTGTCACTGGATGGAGAATCTAGCCCGATAGCTTCAGAATATCCAATACCGAATTGGAGGAAATTTCCGCTCATCAGTACTGGATGTCAGATAAGCAACAATGCAGAAGGTGGGAGAAGCGGTCGTGAGGTAGAGCTAGGTTCATCAGTGTACATGTGAAAAGTAAGGTTATTTTTGGATGGTGGCGCTGAGAAGCTGCATATAGATGAAAAAAGGAGGGGGGTAGGATAGACCCTTCAGGGACAGCAGATGTATTGGTGTGGGAATGGGCAAAGGAACCATGGCTGGTGATTCTATGGCTATAATTCCATGGTAATTATAGGGTCTACCTTGATTTTGGTTACAAACTAAAGATATCGGTAGCATAAAGGTTCTGGGTGGAAATTTTCCTTTTGTTCACTCACTTTAAAATTAAAACCAATGGAACTAGGCGAGTCCCACCCAGCTAACATCCAATGGAGAGATATTGAAAGAAATTGAGATTGTCAACTGTGTTATGAAGTGTGCGGACAGATTGAGAAGGATAAGGAATGATATTTTTCCATTTGACACAGTCACATAAGATGCCATTTGTCTTTGATGAGTACATTTTCAGTACTGTTTTGTGGAGCAAAACTGATAGGAATGTTTCAAACATGTTCTGGAAAGAAGAGTGTGGCTTTGGGAAGCAACAACACGCTCAAGGTCTGTGGATAGGAAAAAGGTTGGGGATGGGGCAGAAATATGCACAGGTGGTATATATAGTCTGAGGAGAGGAATAAAGTCATAGATTTAAAGGAGCGAGGGACAGACCCTGAGTAGTGAGGACTATTTACAGCATCAGCCGAAAGGGGCACAGGGACAGATAGGAGAGGAACTGGTAAGATGTGTGTTCAGAACTAAGGCAGGGGGGCATCTTTAATGGAAGTTCGGCCTCATAGTCTAGTGGAAGCGACGGATGCAGCTGATCAGATGTTCTCAATCTTCAAATGCACTCTATGAGCTCCTCCCATTTATTGTTGGGAGTAAGGGTGGCAAAGAGATGGCGGAGGTGTTTAAGACTGGTACAAACAAAAAGTAATAATAATACGTACAAATGAGATGGTATCTGGTTAGCATTTGAAAGTTACAAACATCTAGTATGTGGGACAAAAATATGGCGTTTTTCATGTGTCGCCTTTCACATCTTCAAACCAGCCTCAATTCAGAACATATAAATTATCTAACTTAACAGGGGTAAAAAGGAAAGTATGATTCTTCGGTTCGGAAATTTATATCCTGCACCATGTGATTCTCCCCCTCTCATGCCCTCTGCTCATTATGGGGTTGATCTTGATTTTTTTTTTAACCTAAAGGTATAGGTGGCATAAAGGTTCCAGTTGAAATTTTGCCTTTTAGTCACTCTAAACTAACACCAAACTATTTTTAAAGGGGACAAGCAAGCACTGTAAAATGTCACCAAATGGTTAAACATATTCTCTTTCATTAGAAATATTTGTAGATTTAGTTTCCACTCCCCATTGAGACCTATATTTTGCTTCTCCCGGTCAGTGGAGAGCAGCCCAGTTGGCTTTAGTGAGCAGCTCCAGTATAACACCCACACACTGGTGTTCTTTCCAGCGCTAGATGCTGATTGGGAGGCATTTGAGATGGGAAAATACATGACCAGCCAAGTACAGAAGAGCAATTGGCGAGTACTGAATTTTCCTACTCGGGACTTCTGATTGACATCCAGGGCCAGGAAGGATGTTAATTAACATTTTTTACACTGGTGTTTCTTGCTGATTGTTTCGTACCTGATGCTAGGATACCAATTTTCACCATTACTGGGAATACCTAAAATGGTGAGAAAGAAACGCTGCAGTAATTGCACCTGGTTAAGACAGAAGATTTTATTAAAATAACACATCTAGTGTAGGGAAGTAAAGGGCGTGATTTAACAGGAAAGAAAGTCCCATTTTGGCCCTGTTTGCAGGATGTTTCTCGGCGACCCAGTTATCAAATGGAACTTTTTTCTTCTGGCCTCGGTGAGGAATGCCCCACTGAGGCTGCACTTACCGTCATTTCCTGCACTTCAGCTCAACAGTACAGGAAGAGATCGGGCCGCCATTTCTAAATGCCGCCCCGATCTCTCAACCCTCACCGCGACCTCTTTACCTCCACCGCCCCCCCCCCCCCCCCCCCCATTGCTCCACCTTACTTATTATGGGGTCCTCGAGCTCCCCTCACCGCCTCAATTAGGGGGTCCTCGAGCCCCCCTCACCACCTCAATTCGGCCAACCTGCCACCTGGCAGGAGCCAACATGCCCAGGTGGCAGGAGTTCCAGGGTACCACCCTGCCCAGAGGCCAACCACCCGGGGCCTCCGATTGCCTGGGAGACCCTCTCCGGGTGCCGCTACATATGTGTGGCCCAGTGCTAAACGGTGAAGTCTCCCAGGCACGGATGTGTGATCCTGGGCCTTAGGAGACTCCAGCGCAGAAATATTTAAGTGAGCCTAACTGTTCGCTTAAATATACAAATCTGGATCCCACCCAGTGAGAACAAGATCCCGATCGTGATGTCTCACAAGGGCTCGCAAGCCATCCTGATGGTCGCGAGAGGCCTCTCGTGAGATTTAGCAGCTTTGTTGCGTCCTGAGTCAGGCGCAATGAGGCCGTTCGATCGCGCCCAAAGTATTTTAGATTGGACATACTATTCCACATTTTTTTCTTCGAAAGCAATAAAGTAAAATATACAATTGAATTTTGTTACTGGCCCAGATCTTGCAGTAATAATAACGTCAAGTCTAACTACGCTTTCCATTATTACAGGGTAAAGCTAGCAGCTACCTTTAATGTACAGGAGCAGTTAAGTGTGGAAATCCAGATGCTGCTGTCAGAAGTACCCTGCTTCACCACCACAGGCCGCTGTTGTGGTCTTCACTGATAAATTTGGTATTAAAATCATCATAATGGGGTGAACTTCTCTTACTTACCAAATAACTTTACACGAAGGATAAATGAAAATATTAGGGTTATTGCATCCAGGAGTAGGCATGTTTGAACGGCATAATAAGTGATAATTACTGTTGGACAGCCTCTGTGGCCCTGAAAGATTTTAGAATGCGTGGGTCCCATTCTGCCAAAAAAGTCACTGATTTAAAAAAAATCTTCTTCTACAATTCCTTAAATGTAAGTTACATTTTGTTTTCTTACATCCTGATCTGTACGTGTCAATGAGGGCACTGCTATTGCTTGCCCTGATCACAGGCACCATACCACAGATCACCAGTACTGTGTGCACTGGTGGATTAGGCATGCGATTAGTGAAAATCCCTGCTGACCAGTCTGAAAAGGCTGTGGGCAACTGTAACCAAGGTGAATGGTAAAAACTCTTTCTTTGATGCTGGGAGCAAAATTCAGGCCAATGTATTTGTGTATGTTTCACAGAGCTTAAAATATAATGAGCACATATTCAAACAGCAAGTCTGCAGGAAGGATCCTGTGAAATTTGGTATTTAAGCAATGGCTGAGGTTACTTATTCTTTATTTGGTATTAATATCATGTCCAATTTGCAAAACACCGAGGACAATGGAATCTGCGTTTCTGCATTACTGTTCTAGTACACTTGTAGGGCTATATTTTCCCCATTTCAGAGGCAACCCAATTTCCAGGTCCTGACCGCACACAGAGTAACTTATCAAGAGTCCGTGGAAGTACCTGCCAAACCCATGACCACCACCATCTAGAAGGCCAAGAGCAGCAGGTACCTGGGAACACCACCACCTGGAGGTTCACCTCCAAGTCACTCATCACCCTGACTTGGAAATATATCACCGTTCCTTCATTTTCACTGTGACAAAATCCTGGAACTCCCTCCCCTAACAGCACTGTAGGAGTACCTACACCTCAAGGACTGCAGCGGTTCAAGAGGCAACTCACTACCACCTTCTGTAGGATAACTTGTGACGGGAAATAAATGCTGGCCTGACAAGCGACGCCCACATCCCGCAAAATTAATTTGAAAAATATTCATCCATGCATCTTACTTTGAGTAAAATGGATGTGTTAGTAAAGTGCCATTTGTCATGTTGTCCGACGTGAGAGATAGAAACATCATCCCTAAATCCTGCCTGTGTGTGTGATGTCTGTGATTGCGGGGTGGCCCTGCGTTCTCCCAAAAGACTCATTGCATTATGATTGCTAAAGGCCATGAGAAATGGATCTGCCCTCAGACTCTGGAGGGGATGGACTAGGTATTAAGTGGTTGTTGATTTAACGTCTTCTATTTTTCAGGTGAAGTGGCGGCACGGTGTCACAGTGATTAGCACGGCCTCATAACGCCAGGGACCTGAGTTCAATTCTGGCCTCAGATGGCAGTCTGTGTGAAGTTTGCACTTTCTCCCTGTGTCCGCGTGGGTTTCCTCTGGGTGTCCCGGTTTCCTCCCACAGTCCAAAGATGTGCAGGTTAGGTTGTGCATGTTACATTGCTCCTTAGTATCCAAAACAAAATTCAGGTGGGGTTACTGGGTTATGGATATAGAGTGGGCATGGGCCTGGGTAGGGTGCTCTTTCCAAGGGTCAGTGCAGACTTGATGGGCCGAATGGCATCCTTCTGCAGTGTAGGGATTCTATGATTCTATGAAGTGTTTCCGGAACAGGGCATCCTGGATCACCCTGCCATCATGGTGAGCATGTATGAGCACCATAATGCAACTCCGATTGATCCTTCTTGAGATCCCCATCCAACGACGAGGCAGGGCATTCTTTTCCAGGCACAGTATGTTGGTGGTGGAGGGAGTGAATGCTTAAAGTGTTGGACGGAGTGCCAATCAAGCAGGTTGTTTTGTCTGGCTGGTGTCGAGTTTCTATAGTTAATTTGAAGCTGCACTCATCAAGTGGAGAGTATTCTATCACATTCCTGACATGTGCCTTGTAGAATGCACAAAGATTTTGGGGAGTCAGGAGGCGAGTTAGTCGCCACAGAATAGCCAGCCTCTGACCAGCTCTTGTAGTCACAATACTAATTGCTGAGATGATTGGCCTCCAAAACCGACAATCATCTTCCCTTATGCTCGTTATGATTCCAATTAGGGAAACAGTTTCCACCGATTTCCAATGCCTTTTCCTGGAGCTCCTTGATGCTGCAGTCAATCAAATGTTATCTTGATGTCAAAGGCAGTCACTCTCGCCTCACTCTGAAATTCAGTTCCTTTGTCCATGTTCAGACCGAGGCAGTAATGGGTTCTGGAGACAAGTGGTCATGGTAGAAACCAAACGGAGGATTGTTGATCAGGTTATTGCTGACTAAGTACCACTTGATAGGACAATACCTTCCATCACTTTGCTGATGATCAATAATAGATTGGTGACAATTTTCCAGATTGGATTTATGCTTTTTGTGGCCAGGACATGGGTGGGCAGCTTTCCACATTGTGGGGTAGATGCAAGGTTGTAGCTGTATTGGTCAACGTAGCTAGACTAATAGCGAACTCTGGAGCACATTCTTCAGTGCTACAACCAGGATGTTATCAGAGATCATGGCCCTTGTTGTATCCACTGCTTTGGGTCAGGGTACCCTGGACCTCTCTGTCACCACAGTCAGTATGTCACTGTTATAACCTGCCTGCTTACCATTGGCTGGGGACTAATGACTATCCCACAATCCTGTGGGAGTATGAGCTTCCCCAATGAGGGGGACGGAGAAACCACTAGTAAACTCCTAGTATAAATAAAGCTGGCCAGTTCAGGGACCAGCAGGGAGGAGTATGTAGCAAGGGAAGTTACTGCTACTGTTATGTATATATGTTATAGTAAATAAATGTTATTACTTTGTATCCTTAAAACTCGTGCTGGATTCTTCGTGGCCCTTACAAAACTGGCGACGAAGGTTAAAGTGAATAGCTGTCTACACTGTTGAAGCCACCTCCCTGGATTTTTTGTTGGATACAGGTTGGAAGTTGTTTTCTATTATACCATGCCACTGTACGGACGTTTGGATGTTTTTGATGCTGCGCTGGAAAGCTGGAACCAATACACACAACGGATGCGTTACTATTTCCGGGCAAACAATATCACCGAAAACGAGCGCCAGGTGGTCATATTGCTCACCGCCTGCGGCCCGCATACGTTTGGGGTGATTAGGAGCCTTACGTACCCAGCTGTGCCGGACACCAAAACGTTTGATGAACTTGTGAATATAGTGGGGCAACATTTTAACCCAACCCCGTCCACGATAGTCCAGCGTTACTGGTTTAATACCGCTGAGAGGACCCCTGGAGAATCCCTTGCCGATTTTATATCCAGGCTACGCAGGATTGCGGAGTACTGTGACTATGGTGAGACCTTGTCAGAAATGTTACGCGACCATTTGGTTTGCGGTATTAACAATGCGGCCACCCAGAGAAAGTTGTTAGCGGAGCCAACATTGACTTTTCAACAGGCCATTCAAATAGTATTGTCCCGAGAGAGCGCAGAGCGAGGAGTACAGGAGCTACAGGGAATGGAAGTGCATGCCTTGGGGCGCAAACCCTTCCGTCCGAAAATGGTCCCCCCGCACTCCTGCGGTACCTTGGGCGAGGCAACGTCCGGACCGACGCCAGTGGCCGTCGGACATTCCTCCCCAAAGGGAGCCTTCTCCAGAGCCAATGGATGAGGAGCCATGTCCGTGTCAGACTTGTAGGCGCCGACCCTGTCGCGGACGGCGGTCCTGGGGGCGCCAGAGGCGCCGTCGTTTCAACCGAAACTGGGACCAGCCCAGGGGCCGTAACTGGGACCAGCCCAGAGGCCGTACCTTCCATGTGGATGAAGCTGCGGCAACTACTCCTGAGGACGTGGAGACGGAGGACGACTGCCTGCAGCTGCATTGTGTGGCAGCTCCCCGTGTGGCCCCCATTAAGGTGACAGTACGGGTCAATGGCCACCCGCTTGAGATGGAGTTGGATACTGGCGCAGCGGTCTCCGTGATCGCCCAGGGGACATTCGACCGCATCAAGCAGGGTATACAGACCCTTACATTAACCGACTCACAGGCCAGGTTGGCCACCTACACGGGGGAACCACTGGACATTGCAGGAACTACAATGACCCCTGTTGTCTATGGACGCCAGGAGGGGCGTTTCCCACTTATCGTGGTGCACGGCCATGGGCCCAGCCTGTTGGGTCAGGACTGGTTGCGCCATTTGCGGTTGCAATGGCAGCACATCCTCCAAACAGTTTCTGAAGGGTTGACTGAGGTGCTAGGACGATACCCCCAGATGTATTCCAGCCTGGTTTGGGGAAAATAAAAGGGGCCGTAGCCCGTATCCAAGTTGAACCAGGAGCCACGCCGCTCTATTTCCGGGCGCGCCCAGTGCCTTACGCCTTACGCCTTGCTCGAGAAGGTAGAAGGGGAGCTCACTCGTTTGGAGAGTTTGGGTATTATCAGGCCCGTCCGCTTTGCTGACTGGGCAGCACCAATTGTACCTGTAATGAAGCCAGATGCCACAGTTCGCTTGTGTGGCGACTATAAACTTACAGTGAATACGGTTTCCCGACTCGACCGATATCCAATGCCTCGCATAGAGGATCTCTACGCGAAACTTGCAGGTGGACTCTCGTTCACAAAATTAGATATGAGTCACGCCTACCTGCAGTTGGAGCTGGACCCTGCCTCCCGACCATATGTAACGATTAATACACACCGGGGCCTGTATGAATATACACGGTTGCCCTTTGGAGTATCCTCTGCCTGCGCAATTTTTCAACGTGTTATGGAGGGCATTTTGAGAGGTTTACCACGTGTGGCTGTCTACCTAGATGACGTTTTGATTACAGGGATGTCGGAGCAGGAACATTTGGAAAATCTGGAGGCTGTCCTTAGACGCCTTTCGGAGGCTGGAGTCCGTTTACGTCGCACAAAGTGCGTATTTCAGGCAAAGGAAGTAGTCTACCTAGGTTATCGGGTGGACCGCGAAGGTCTGCACCCCGTCGCAGAGAAGGTGCGTGCAATTCAACATGCACCCGCCCCGACTGACACTTCGCATCTTCGTTTTTTCTCGGTCTCGTAAACTATTACGGGAAGTTCCTCCCCAATCTGGCAACTACGCTGGCCCCTTTGCACCTTCTGCTAAAGAAAAATCACACCTGGGTTTGGGGTCAGCCGCAAGAAACCGCTTTCCGGCGGGTAAAGCAACAATTGTCGTTGTCTGGGTTACTAACCCACTATGATCCTGGAAAGCCTTTGCTCGTCACATGTGATGCATCCCCGTATGGTATTGGGGCCGCCCTGTCCCACAAGATGGAGAACGGGGCCGAACGACCAATAGCTTTCGCCTCCCGCACATTGACTGCAGCGGAGAAAAAGTACGCGCAGATCGAGAAGGAGGGCCTGGCAGTGGGCTTTGCGGTGAAACGCTTCCACCAGTACGTGTACGGCCGCCATTTCACTATCGTGACTGATCATAAGCCCCTGCTGGGACTTTTCAGAGAGGATAAGCCAATACCGCCCATTGCTTCTGCACGGATCCAGCGCTGGGCTTTGTTGCTTGCTGCATACGAGTATTCTCTGGAGCACAAACCAGGTACGCAGATAGCAAATGCCGACGCACTGAGCCGATTGCCTTTATCAACCGGCCCCATGTCGACCCCCACGACCGGTGAGGTGGTTGCAACCCTAAATTTTATGGACACCTTGCCTGTCACGGCATCACAGATCCGTGAGTGGACTCAGACGGAGCCAGTCATGTCAAAGGTTCGGCACATAGTCCTGTATGGTGGGCAGCATAGACAGCTCCCAGGCGAGTTGCAGGCATTTTCCTCCAAGCTGTCAGAATTCAGCGTGGAAGACGGCATCCTCTTGTGGGGGACGCGTGTGATTGTCCCGGAAAAAGGCCAGGGGCTGATACTATCAGACTTGTACAATGGGCATCCAGGCGTTACCAAAATGAAAATGTTGGCCCGGAGTTATGTCTGGTGGCCAGGCCTTGACACCGACATTGAGAAGGTGGCCCAAAACTGCTCCATTTGCCAGGAGCATCAGAAGCTTCCGCCGGCCGCGCCCCTACATCACTGGGAATGGCCAGGGCGCCTTGGGCACGCTTGCATGCAGATTTCGCAGGCCCTTTTCAAGGATCCATGTTCTTTCTACTAATTGACGCCCAGTCCAAATGGCTAGAGGTGCATAAGATGCAGGGGACAACGCCCTGCGCAACAATTGAAAAGATGCGTTTATCGTTTAGTACGCATGGCCTCCCCGAGGTGCTGGTCACGGATAACGGCACTCCATTCACGAGTGAGGAGTTTGCGAGGTTCACGAAGATGAACGGCATCCGCCATATCCGCACTGCCCCTTACCACCCGGCTTCAAATGGGTTGGCAGAGCGCGCAGTGCAGACATTCAAAAGAGGCCTAAAGAAGCAGTCTTCCGGATCAATGGACACGAGACAGGCTCGCTTTTTGTTTACGTACAGGACCACCCCCCATGCAGTGACTGGGGTAGCTCCCGCAGAACTCCTAATGGGCCGGAGACTTCGCACCCGCCTTAGTATGGTTTTCCCGGACATTGGTGCAAAAGTACGCCGCACACAAGAACGGCAGGGACAGGGGTTTTCTCGGCATCGGCCGATTCGGCAGTTTGCGCCCGGTGACCCAGTGTTCGTTCAGAATTTTGCTGGTGGTGCCCAATGGGTTCCCGGTGTAATCTTTCGCCAAACGGGCCCTATATCTTACCAAGTGCAAGCCCAGGGCCGTCTCCAGCGAAAACATGTAGACCACGTTCGGTCCAGAAGACCATCCCCTCAAAAGAGTCCCCGCCCCCGGAGCTCATTTCAACAGCGGCAGAGACCAGAGACAAGGGAAGGTAGTCCTCACAATCTTCCACTGGTGCCTCACTCGAAGCCTGCGCAGGTCGTTACGGGACCGAATGGAGATAGAGACGCTGACATGACGGAGGCAGCAGACTCTGACTCCGAGATGGAGACACAGGATGCATCAGAGGGGGAATCCTCGGGTCCACGGGCCGTGGATGTACAACCGCGCCGTTCATCACGGAAGCGCCGGTCTCCGTCTCGTTACACGCCGCCTGATCCAGCGCCACGTGCAAATGGTGTCCGGCCTGCGGCCAAACGAGTCCGACGCCCTCCTTCGCCAGTATCTTCGGTGGATTCCTTGGACTTTCTGGGGGAGGGATGTTATAACCTGCCTGCTTACCATTGGCTGGGGACTAATGACTATCCCACAATCCTGTGGGAGTATGAGCTTCCCCAATGAGGGGGGCGGAGAAACCACTAGTAAACTCCTAGTATAAATAAAGCTGGCCAGTTCAGGGACCAGCAGGAAGGAGTATGTAGCAAGGGAGGCTACTGTTATGTATATATGTTATAGTAAATAAATGTTATTACTTTGTATCCTTAAAACTCGTGCTGGATTCTTCGTGGCCCTTACAAAAGTCACCATAATGCACCACTGACTGATCCTCCTTGAGATCCTCATCCAGTCATTTTTTGATATCATGTAGAATTAATTAAATTGGTTGAAGACTGGTTTCTGTAATGGTGGGGAACTCAAGAGGAGGTGAAGATGGATCATCCACTTAACACTTCTGGCTGAAATTGACTGCAAATGTATCCGCCTTAACTTTTGCATTGACATGATATTCATGGAGTCTCCCCCTTAGTAGCTTAATTGTCCACCATCATTCATAACTGATGAGGCAGGACTGCAAAGAAACTATCTGGTCCATTGGTTGTGGGATCACTTGGTTCAATCTGCAGCATGCAGCTTCTATTTCATGGATGCATGTCATGCTGTGTTACAGTTTCACCAGGTTGACACTCACTTTAGGTCGGCTTGGGTGGTATATGCTCCTACATTCCTCCTTGAAGCAGAGCTGGTCACCTGGCTTGATGGTAATGGGAGAGTGAGGGAAATGCTGGGTCATAAGTTTACAGATTGTGGTGGAATTTGCTGATGGGCCACTATGCTTCATAGCCCCCCCAGTTTGGAGATGCTAGAACTACTCTGAATCCCATTTAGCACAATGGTAGTGCCACATAACACCACAGAATGTGGCCTCAGTGTGAAGACAGGTTTTTACCTCCATAGAACTGTGTCGCAGTCATTCCTATCAATAATGCTATGCATCCGCAACAGATAGTTTAGTGACGACGGGATCAAATAAGGTTTTTTCCATGCAACGGTTCTCTTACTACCTGCATAAGTCCGCTCTGGAAGCTATATCGTTCCGTACTCAGCCAACTTGGTCAGCAGTGGTGCTACCGAGCCACTCAGTGACAGACATTGAAATCCCTAAACCAAAGTACATTCTATGTCCTTATTAGCCTCCATGCTTCTTCCAAACGGTATTCAACATGGAGGAGTACTGATTCATCAGCTGAGGGGGGCTGCAGGTGATGATCAATAGGAGGTTCCCTTGCTCATGTTTGACTTGATGCTTTGAGGCTTCTAGCTATGAATGATAAATAAGTGTACTGGTACCAGAAGCAAGGCAAGGTGAGCGTGATTTTACAACTGTTTCACTTTAAGCCAGGGAGTAGAACGATGGGACACAGATTCAAACCAGTAGAAGATCATTTTAGAATCCACTATCGGGACTTTTTTCTTCACCCATGGCGTGTTCAATATGTGGAATAAACCTTCAAATAAAGGAACGAAGGTAAAAGTCCTGCAATCATTTAATATTACCTAAAATAAATTTAAAACTATGTTGGGGGTGAAGAAATGTTAGTATTTTTTTGGTTGGATGAAGTTAAGTTGACTTTCCTCATCCACAGATTATCTTGTGGCTTTGACAAACAAATCACTCTCAGTTAAGTGTCAGTCACTTAAATCTACCTTGATCTAAAAGCAGGTGGGGGAGGGGAGTCAATTCAGGACAGTTTAAAAAGAGCAACTTGTAAACTCACTCCCAGTGAGTTCTCCCAGTGAGCCAGAGAAGACAGAGCCAGGAGTGAGACACAGCTAAGAGTGAGTTTGGGAATTTGAATCTAGGTGGGAATTGAATTAAATCAGTAAGGCAGCTCCTTTTAAATTTCAGGAGTTTAAATTAATTTAAATTAAGCTAGTATTGTGCAGTGTGGGTTAACAAGGGCTGCCCCACCCACTCATATAACTGGTTGGCAGTTAAGTGTCAGTCACTTAAATCTACCTTGATCTAAAAGCAGGTGGGGGAAGGGAATCATTTCAGGACAGTTTAAAAAGAGCAACTTGTAAACTCACTCCCAGTGAGTTCTCCCAGTGAGCCAGAGAAGACAGAGCCAGGAGTGAGACACAGCTAAGAGTGAGTTTGGGAATTTGAATCTAGGTGGGAATTCAATGCTGGGTGGGGAGGAAGTGCTTTTTATCCCTGGTAAGTGACTGGTAAGTAGTGTTTCTGTTTTTCTGTTTCTTTTCATTGGTATATTTATTTATTTTTCTTTGTTGTTTTTTTTGTTGAAATTGTAGTTGTTGAAGTTAACCGAAGGTTTAAGACATGGCAGGAGATCTCAGACCCGTGTCATGCTCCTCGTGTGCGATGTGGGAGCTCAGGGACACGTCCACTGTCCCTGGCTCCTTCACGTGCAAGAAGTGTGTCCAGTTGCAGCTCCTGTTGGACCGCTTGACGGCTCTGGAGCTGCGGATGGACTCACTTTGGAGCATCCGCGATGCTGAGGACATCGTGGATAGCACGTTTAGCGAGTTGGTCACACCGCAGGTGAAAGGTACTGAGGGAGATAGAAAATGGGTGACCAAAAGACAGAGCAAGAGTAGGAAGGCAGTGCAGGTGTCCTCTGCGGTCATCTCCCTGCAAAACAGATATACCGCTTTGGATACTGTTGAGGGAGATGGCTCACCAGGGGAAGGCAGCAGCAGCCAGGTTAATGGCACCGTGGCTGGCTCTGCTGCGCAGGAAGAAGAATGGCAGGGCTATAGTGATAGGGGACTCAATTGTAAGGTGAATAGACAGGCGGTTCTGCGGACGCAATCGAGACTCCAGGATGGAATGTTGCCTCCCTGGTGCAAGGGTCAAGGATGTCTTGGAGCGGCTGCAGGACATTCTGGGGGGGGAGGGTGAACAGCCAGCTGTCGTGGTGCACATAGGCACCAACGATATAGGTAAAAAACGGGACGAGGTCCTAGAAGCTGAATTTAGGGAGCTAGGAGTTAAACTAAAAAGTAGGACATCAAAGATAGTAATCTCAGGATTGCTGCCAGTGCCACGAGCTAGTCAGAATAGGAATGTCACGATAGAGAGGATGAATGCGTGGCTTGAGAGATGGTGCAAGAGGGAGGGATTCAAATTCCTGGGACATTGGAACCGGTTGTGGGGGAGGTGGGACCAGTACAAACCAGACGGTCTGCACCTGGGCAGGACTGGAACCGATGTCCTCGGGGGGATGTTTGCTAGAGCTGTTGGGGAGAGTTTAAACTAATGTGGCAGGGGGATGTGAACCGATGCAGGACGTTGGAGGGTAGTAAAACAGGGACAGAAATAAAAGGCAGTAAGGGGGAAAGTGTAAGGCAGAGAAGCCATAGTCAAAAATTAAAAAGGGTGACAGTCCAAGGTACAGTCACTGAGGGGAGCTCAGTGAATAGGACCAGGAATACTAAAAGAAATAAAATGGGAAATGAAAACATTAATGGTAGGCGACGCGGCAGGTTGTTACATGAAGATATGGGTTCAACGACAAGGAAAATTAGGAGAAAGGCTAAGAGGAAATATAACTTAGGAGAGGTTACTGATCGAGGTGTTAAGATTCAGAACAGAGGTAAAAAAGCCAACATAAGTGTACTTTACCTGAATGCTCGTAGTATTCGGAATAAGGTAAATGAGTTGATGGCGCAAATCATCGTGAATGACTATGATTTAGTGACCATTACTGAAACATGGTTAAAGGATGGTCACGACTGGGAGTTAAATATCCGAGGGTATCAAACTTTTCGGAAGGACAGAGTGGATGGTAAGGGAGGTGGTGTAGCTCTGTTATTTAAGGATGACATCCGGGCAACAGTAAGGGATGACATCGGTGCTATGGAGGATAAGGTTGAATTCATTTGGGTGGAAATCAGGAATAGTAAGGCGAAAAAGTCACTGATAGGAGTAATCTATAGGCCACCAAATAGTAACATTAAGGTGGGGCAGGCAATAAACAAAGAAATAACTGATGCATGTAGAAATGGTACAGCAGTTATCATGGGGGATTTTAATCTACATGTCGATTGGTTTAACCAGGTCGGTCAAGGCAGCCTTGAAGAGCAGTTTATAGAATGTATCCGCGATAGTTTCCTAGAACAGTATGTAATGGAACCTACAAGGGAACAAGCGGTCCTAGATCTGGTCCTGTGTAATGAGACAGGATTGATTCAGGACCTCATAGTTAGAGATCCTCTCGGAAGGAGCGATCACAATATGGTGGAATTTAAAATACAGATGGAGGGTGAGAAGGTAAAATCAAGCACTAGTGTTTTGTGCTTAAACAAAGGAGATTACAATGGGATGAGAGAAGAACTAGCTAAGGTAGACTGGGAGCAAAGACTTTATGGTGAAACAGTTGAGGAACAGTGGAGAACCTTCCAAGTGATTTTTCACAGTGCTCAGCAAAGGTTTATACCAACAAAAAGGAAGGATGGTAAAAAGAGGGAAAATCGACCGTGGATATCTAAGGAAATAAGGGAGAGTATCAAATTGAAGGAAAAAACATACAAAGTAGCAAAGATCAGTGGGAGACTAGAGGACTCGGAAATCTTTAGGGGGCAACAGAAAGCTACTAAAAAAGCTATAAAGAAGAGTAAGATAGATTATGAGAGTAAACTTGCTCAGAATATAAAAACAGATAGTAAATGTTTCTACAAATACATAAAACAAAAAAGAGTGGCTAAGGTAAATATTGGTCCTTTAGAGGATGAGAGGGGAGATTTAATAATGGGAGATGAGGAAATGGCTGAGGAACTGAACAGGTTTTTTGGGTCGGTCTTCACAGTGGAAGACACAAATAACATGCCAGTGACTGATGGAAATGAGGCTATGACAGGTGAGGACCTTGAGAGTATTGTTATCACCAAGGAGGTAGTGATGGGCAAGCTAATGGGGCTAAAGGTAGACAAGTCTCCTGGACCTGATGGAATGCACCCCAGAGTGCTAAAAGAGATGGCTAGGGAAATTGCAAATGCACTAGTGATAATTTACCAAAATTTACTAGACTCTGGGGTGGTCCCGGCGGATTGGAAATTAGCAAACGTGATACCACTGTTTAAAAAAGCAGGTAGGCAGAAAGCGGGTAATTATAGGCCAGTGAGCTTAACTTCGATAGTAGGGAAGATGCTGGAATCTATCATCAAGGAAGAAATAGCGAGGCATCTGGATGGAAATTGTCCCATTGGGCAGACGCAGCATGGGTTCATAAAGGGCAGGTCATGCCTAACTAATTTAGTGGAATTTTTTGAGGACATTAACAGTGCGGTAGATAACGGGGAGCCAATGGATGTGGTATATCTGGATTTCCAGAAAGCCTTTGACAAGGTGCCACACAAAAGGTTGCTGCATAAGATAAAGATGCATGGCATTAAGGGGAAAGTAGTAGCATGGATAGAGGGTTGGTTAATTAATAGAAAGCAAAGAGTGGGGATTAATGGGTGTTTCTCTGGTTGGCAATCAGTAGTTAGTGGTGTCCCTCAGGGATCAGTGTTGGGCCCACAACTGTTCACAATTTACATAGATGATTTGGAGTTAGGGACCAAGGGCAATGTGTCCAGGTTTGCAGACGACACTAAGATAAGTGGTAATGCAAAAAGTGCAGAGGATTCTGGAAGTCTGCAGAGGGATTTGGATAGGCTAAGTGAATGGGCTAGGGTCTGGCAGATGGAATACAATGTTGACAAATGTGAGGTTATCCATTTTGGTAGGAATAACAGCAAAAGGGATTATTATTTAAATGATAAAATATTAAAACATGCTGCTGTGCAGAGAGACCTGGGTGTGCTAGTGCATGAGTCTCAAAAAGTTGGTTTACAGGTGCAACAGGTGATTAAGAAGGCAAATGGAATTTTGTCCTTCATTGCTAGAGGGATGGAGTTTAAGACTAGGGAGGTTCTGCTGCAATTGTATAAGGTGTTAGTGAGGCCACACCTGGAGTATTGTGTTCAGTTTTGGTCCCCTGACTTGAGAAAGGACGTACTGGCCCTGGAGGGTGTGCAGAGGAGATTCACTAGGTTAATCCCAGAGCTGAAGGGGTTGGATTACGAGGAGAGGTTGAGTAGACTGGGACTGTACTCGTTGGAATTTAGAAGGATGAGGGGGAATCTTATAGAAACATATAAGATTATGAAGGGAATAGACAGGATAGATGCGGGCAGGTTGTTTCCACTGGTGGGTGAAAGCAGAACTAGGGGGCATAGCCTCAAAATAAGGGGAAGTAGATTTAGGACTGAGTTTAGGAGAAACCTCTTCACCCAAAGGGTTGTGAATCTATGGAATTCCTTGCCCAGTGAAGCAGTAGAGGCTCCTTCATTCAATGTTTTTAACATAAAGATAGATAGTTTTTTTGAAGAATAAAGGGATTAAGGGTTATGGTGTTCGGGCCGGAAAGTGGAGCTGAGTCCACAAAAGTTCAGCCATGATCTCATTGAATGGTGGAGCAGGCTCGAGGTGCCAGATGGCCTGCTCCTGCTCCTAGTTCTTATGTTCTCTCCATCCCATCAGAGAGACCTAAAGGGAATGGGAGAAAATGTCATTTTTAATAATTACTCTTTCATTACCAAAACACTTGGAAGAATGTCAGAGAAACAGATCACTGTTTTTGATAGAACCAGGTCAAGGGCCATTGACTCAAAAAAAAAAGAAAAAGATCAGGTAAATTTGGAAGTTATGACTGAATTATGCCAAGTTTAGATTTTAAAGCCCATGCAATGTACACACCTACTATCGTCAATAATATGTGAAGAGGTTCCCTTTACTATTGAAAAGCTAACTTTGCTTTGAAATGAGCTTATTGTAAGAATTATCAAGTTGAACATAAAAAAACCATACTGCAAATTAAATTGATCCAAATTATGTGATGTATTACCTTGAATTGAGGCTAGTCTAGGTTTGTACATCACTATTGTCTCTGTTCCCAGCCCATCATTAATTTATTCAAGGATTATGTCTGTTCACTTTTGTCAATCAACCAGATGTGTCAGCATTTAAAGCTTTTGGTGACCAATTAATTATTCCATATATGTTTATATTTGTTAAGTGGTCACTACTTAGGTTGCATTATTTCACAATGTCAGTGCTCTGATTTTCTACTTCTCATGTTTACGTGTGTATATGTGGTTGTACCCTTGTGACATTTACAAAGTATCAATATCCATCATCATTAGGACTTGATGATATACAAGAGTCTCTGAGACCAATACCCAGGTGAACAATGGCATTTCTTTGATTGTGCCATTTCTGTATTTTGATCAAGATCAAATTATTTCGTTTTTCAGTTCCATCTAAATGTTTCTGATTTGTGCTAATTTTGCTAAGTTTCAGTTTCAAAACTGCCACAAGATTGAGAGTTTTTTTTTTGGTATAAGTGATTTTACAATGTCAGTGTCCCAATATTAGTTTAACGAATGTTGTAGTTATTCACCTGCTATTTAAACTATTAAGGAGCTCAGAGGGAGGTTATGAGGGCCATCTTCCTTTCTAACTGATACCCCTTTGTGAAAACAATGCAGCCACAATGATACCCAAATCATGCTCTGAATGTTGTGAATAACAGCTGAGGTAAAGTCTCCAATTAGAGAGTTACTGGGTTAGAATCCGAGAATTGATAGCACACAACCAAAGCCACCTGCTCTTATCTCATTTTCAGCTTTTCACATGTTTGTGTCCATGTGAAAGGGGCTCTCTGCTACCTGTGAAAATCTCTCGGGCTGGTTTCAATAAAATCTAAATTCTTTGTAAGATAAATAGTCTTTTACAAGTATATTTTGTACTTCTTTCTTCAATTCCAGTTTGTTAATTGTGTTGACATGATTGTTAAATTACTCATGAAATGTTAGCTATCTAATGTTTGAATGTTTTCTGGGTTTCTCTACTTGAAAAGATGAATGAAGCAAATTATCTATTGCCAGTTGAGTGGTATTTAGTGAAAATTAAAAGTGCTGAAACACAGACAGAATCTGATTCCCGTCACTGATTTGGCCAGTAGCCCAAATTGTCCACCTAACTGGAAATGTTCAGGAAATATGTGAACATTTTCGATTATTTTCTAACAGAATTTACCAGCTTCTGGTAATAGCCAAGTTATTCGACTTCAAATGCTCAGACGCTTTTTAGTAGTACTCTGCGCAGGATATCAGTATGTGACAACAAACCAATAAATACTAAAAGTAAAATCCTGTGGCTGCTGGAGTTATATTCAATTCAAAATGTTTACTGCATTTTTCTCTCCATGAATGTGGACAGATTTGCTGAGTATTTCTCGGACATGTTTTTTTAAAACAGTGATTTTTCACTTTTGGTGCTCACAATCAGAACTAATGGTAGAGACCAAACACTAATTAATCAGCTTTTTAAGAGGCCGATAAATGTTAAAGCAAATAGAACTGAGGCAAAATTGTGCTCACATTCAGATTTTCAGCACAAAATTGATGAGTTTAACCAATGAAAACAGAGATATTTTACAAACAGTTTTGACCAGTTCAATTTAAACACAAAAGGCCCTGGTGGCAAGGAGAAGGGGTAGAGTGAGTTAGGATGGAGGAGGAATCTGGTAAAGGGTCTAGTTTGAGGGCTATGGTGATGGCAGCATTGCCAATGGCTCCAAGTAGGTATTTAAGTGGCCCGGTGGTGCAGTCTATAGTGAAGATATGGAATCAGTTGAGGAGGCATTTTAGGATGGAAGGGGTATCGGTTCTAACGCCACTGTGCGAGAATCATGTTTGATTCTCAATGTCAGTGCTCTGGTTTTCTACTTGACCGATGTGAAATCACATCTGTGCTATTTTTCTGAAGTGGAAAGAGTTTGCACCAACTGCGAGATGCACTGCAGAGTATTGCTACGGTTCCTTTGACAGTGCCGCCCAAACCTGTGATCTCTACCACCTATAAAGACAAGGGTGCAACACCACCTGCACGTATCCCTCAGTCACATACCAGCTGACTTGGAAAAGTATCACCATTCCTTCTGTGTCGTTGGGTCAAAATCCTCGAACTCCTTTCTCCACAGCACTGATAGTGTACCTATACTACACGGGCTCCAGTAGTTTAAGGCGGCAGGAGCAGCTCACTACCACCTACTCAAGGAAAATTAGGGATGGAAATAAATGCTGACCTAGCCAGAAACGTCCAGCAACATCCACATTACATGAACGAATCAAAAAGGAATGAGCTGGGACTCCAAATGATTTTCCCACTTGCTTATCAATTTTTGCTGGAGCTCCTCTTGACTTCCTGCTGAAATAGAAAACCCAGCATAGACCAATGACTGAACCTGAAACCTGTCTATGTTTGTCTATGTGCTTCACCTGACACCAGAGGAGCTTGTTTTTAAAAATGAAAGTTTTTTTTCCCCAATACTTATACTTACATGTAAATCAATGTCACAACAGTTACCTCTCAATGTATAATAAAGGCAATGTTCAGACTGAGGATTCAGGTGGAGTCATACCTGGCACAAAGAAAGATGGTTGTGGTGTTGGAGGTCAAACATCTCAGTTCCAGGACATCACTGCAAGTGCTCCTCAGGGTAGTGTCCTAGGCCCAACCATCTTCAGCTGTTCCATCAATTACTTTCCTTCCATCATAAGGTCAGGAGTGGGGATGTTTGCTAATGATTACACAATGTTCACCATTCATGACTCCTCAGATACCGAAACAGTCCATGTCCAAAGGCAGCAAGACCTGAATATTATTCAGGCTAGAGCTGACAAGTAACACCCACACCACACAAATAAAAGACAATGACCATCTCCAACAACAGAGAATCTAACCATCACTCCTTGACAATCAATGGCATTACCATCACTGAATCCCCTACTATTAGCAACTTGGGAGTTACCATTGACCAGAACTGGACTAGCCATATAAATACTGTGGCTACAAGAGCAGGTCAAAGGCTAGGAATCCTGTGGCGAGTTCCTGACTCCCCAAAACCTATCCACCATCTATATGGCACAAGTCAGGACTGTGATGGAATACTCTCCACTTGCCTGGATGAGTGCAGCTCCAACACTCAAGAAGCTCGACAACATCCAGGACAAAGCAGCACACTTGTTTGGCACCCGATTCATACACATTCACTCCCTTCACCATTGACACACAATGGCAGCAGTGTACCATCTACAAGATGCATTGCAGGCACCCACCAAGGAGTCTTGGACAGCACCTTTAGCCCACGATCTCTACCATCTACAAGGGCAGCAGATGCATGGGAGCACCACCACCTGGAACTTCCCCTCCAAGTTACTCACTATCCTGACTTGGAGCTTTATCACTGTTTCTTCACTGCCACTGGATAAAAATCCTGGAAGCCCCTCCCTAACCGCACTGTGTGTACCTACAATACCTGGACTGCTGTGGTTCTGGAAGGCAGCCCACCACCAACTTCTCAAGGGCAATTAGGAATGGGCAATAAATGCTGGCCCAGCTCACATCCCATGAATGATTTTAAAAAGTGATGACATAAACAGTACATGTTATCTGAATGATGTTAGATTACATGCTTGTATTCAGTTCTGTTATTGTTTATGCTTTATGCAAGATATTTTAGCTCAAGTCATTAAGCTGGTTTGTTTTCCTGTTTTTGCTCGTGTTTCTTTGCCTGGAAGGTATGTGAGGCAATGACTCTGGGGACATGTCACATGTTGGCAGTGAGTAAACTATTTATTTAATATTCCCAGCATTCTCCTGTTGCTAAATAAAATATACCTCTCTTCGTGCTAGGGACAGCTTATTTTACATATCATACTGTGAGGTTATTGCCTTTTCTAAAGCATCTTTATGTTTATGTGAGATAAATATAGCACAATACAATATAACTGCTGCAGATATATATCACATTAATCTACTGTATCTCCAAGAGGATGCAGAATATTTTGGGCGCGATTCTCTGGAAACATTTCTTAGTTCATTTGTGGCGGGCTTTTCAGGGGCTTTCCCACCTGCTCTGCCGGTGAGTTCCCCACCACTATCCCACCCTCCTAGTAAAGACACCCTGCTATGGGGTCCCTGGGGGTCCTCCCTCTTCAGGCCCCTCCACAACCCCTTACAGGTCCCCCCTTCCAGGACTCCCAACCCTCCCTGCCTCGCAGAGGTCCCTACTTACCTGCCCTGCATCCACCCCACCACCCTTCATACCTCCCCTCCAACATTGTTTCATGGGCATGACCCACCTTGGCCCCTGAGCCTTGGCATGCCATCCTTATATCAGGACACCCTAGCACTGCCACCCTGGCACCTGGGTAGAGCTCCTGCCAGCTTGGCAGTGTCACCCAGGCACCTTGGCAATGCCAGAGTGGAAGTCCAAGGTGCCAGCTGGGCAGTGCCAAGGTGCCCATTATTCCAGGGGGAGGGCTAGAAGGCCACCCAGCACTATGCCTGACCACCCAGGGGCCTCCTATGGCCCGGGAGACACTCGGGTGCCGTTCTGCCTGATCCATGTGTGTGTGTGGACCATTGCTGAATGGCGCCTGGCTGCTGCCCCGCTTGGGAGGCAGAAAGATCCCGGGAGGCCAGTTCGCTGAAGTCAGTTTTAAACCGACTTCGGTGTGTGCTGTTTGGTCCCGTCCCTTTTGGGCAAGATCCTGACTCCAATGTCTCACGGAACTTGAGTGGATCCTGAGAGGCATTGCCAGGATTCACTGGCTACACCACACTCGAGCAAGAGTGCAGCGCAGCCGGTGAACGGAGAAAGGGAACGACAAGAAGTCAGAGTTCACATGGGAATCCATAACGTTGGAAAGAAAAGGCTTGTGATCCTGCATTCAGCATTTTAGGAGCTGGGAATAAATTTAAAAATTGTCCTTTAAGCTCATTATCTGTGGATTACTTCCAGGGCGACACAGTGGCGCAGTGGTTAGCACTGCTGCCTATGGCACTGAGGTCCCAGGTTCGATCCCGGCCCTGGGTCACCGTCCGTGTGGAGTTTGCACATTCTCCCCGTGTCTGCATGGGTTTCACCCCCACAAACCAAAGATTTGCAGGTTAGGTGGATTAGCCACGCTAAATTGCCCCTTAATTGGAAAAAAATTATTGGGTACTCTAAATTTATTGAAAGAAATTCTGTGGATTACTTCCAGTGTTTTGCACAAGTGAATATAGGAATAGTAGCATAGGACAGGTTAACACGTTGCTTCCTGGCGCTCGGCCCAGCGAGGCCGGTAACATAATTCAATGTTAATTGGTCCACTTAACGAGCCCTCACGGGCTTCTCACCACAAATCAAGGCTCGCCAGCAGATTCGCCGGGATCGTGCTCACCAGTTTCCCGCTAACAAGGTTGAGCAGCACTTAAGCAGCACTTGCTCAGCCAACCCCAGCCTCACAATAATGGCGCCAAGGAGACCAGCCACAAGATTCGGGGATGTTGACCGGGGAGAGCTGCTAGATCGCGTGGAGGCCAGGAGGGATGTCCTGTTCCCCCAAGGGTCCAGGAGAGTCAGCCAGAAGGCAGTCAGTGCTGCCTGGGATGAGGTGGCCTTCAGTGCCGAAAAAAGGTCAATGACTTACACTGGGCAGTATGAGTGAGTAGCCATCAATGTTCCCCAAAGCCCCCACCCCCAAGGGAGCATCCACTCCCCAACTCCCCATGTGAGCCCTAGCTCTTCCTCCAATCCCTCCCCCCATAAGCCCTCCTAACACACCTCTCCCACCACTTTGTGTGTGGCTAACGATGTCCTCTCTGTCTCCCCTCAGGAAAATCTCTCCCATAATCGTCGGAAGAAGCTCCAGATTGGCGGAGGGGTGGCGGACTTAAGAATGCTCACCTCTTTGAGGACCGGGTCCTGGAGGTGACTGGGGTGGCTGAGGACAGGTCGGTTAGCTATGCGATGGCTGGTGGATGCCATAGAGTTGAGGAACCTCCGGGAGGACCTGTCAAACGTGAATAGTGATTGATTTACTGACTGACCCATCCCTCCCATTGACCACATGTCCATTCTCCCACAGGTCCTCCAGGCGACGACGCTGGCCCATCTCAGGCGGTTCCCTCTCCTGACTCTGAGGAGAACACCTCGGAGGAGAGCTCTGAGGATGCAACTGTACTCGCCACCCCCCACCAGCGCAGATACACACACCTCGGTGGGAAATGTTAGTGGTCAGGCTCCTGGGGCACAATCTGGTGAGCACCATACTGCTGATGATGCACATTAGGTGGAGGCAGGAGTCTCCAGGCGAGACAGCAGTCGGCGATCTGCTGGAATCCAGGACCCAGCTGGGTCCCAGCCTGATGTTGAACCTGTGGTACAGAGGTACCCTGAGCAGGTGGAAATGATAGGGACCAACTTGGACATTCAGAGGGAGATGCCAGCAGATCCATAGCCGCTTGGATGAGTCCCAGAGGCTAGGGGTGCAGGTGATGGCGCCGGCAATGAGTGGCGCCGAGGCCAGTACTACAAGGATGGTGGCCGCAGTGCACAATATTAAGTAATTGTCAATGTACCTTGCTACAATTACAACTATCCTGAAAACTATTTATGTGACAAAACATGTAACAGCTTTGTTACTAATTATTCCATTGACTATTATTATTTCTTTCTCCACTTCTTTTGAGATATCAGCTAAGTTATACATATAAATGCTTGCATGTCACCCTGTTGAGAAACTTTTCTTGTCACTTCCTTTTATACTTTCAATTTTTTCAAATATTTATGACATAAATCAAGGTATTGTCATAATATACACCAGTATAGCATGGTGCAGACACACACTGATGGACACACAGTGGGACCAATCAACATACACAACACCGCAGCCAATCACCAGTGAGAGCACACCCACTATAAAGACAGGGGACATCTGAGTTCCCGCTCATTCGAGTTGCAGCTAGCTAGGAGCACAGAGCTCACAGCCTGCAACACAGACATTCACCATGTGCTGAGTGCATCAACTGGTTAGGACAAGGCAAAAATCTTTAGTGAAAGCTAGTATCATATTTACCCACAGTTCAAGTATGTTTAAATAGTTAACCTTTTAATAAAATAGTGTTGCACTACTTCAAGTGTTGGTGACCTGTATGTGATCCAGAACACTCAACACATCAGGCATGATATTATGCTGAGACACTCAAAGCTTTTATTTAGGAGCGGCGGAGGGAGCCCTGCCTCTTAGAAGGGAAATTCCTGGCTTGGCTGCTTGCTGGCAGACTACAAAAGGAAAAGCAGGATGTACCATTAGCTTTCATTCCATTCCAAATAACCTGGAACCCATAAACCAGATATTATATGTAAATGTGTATACATTTATATGTATCTATTTATGTTAAAAAAAATCAATCTCCATCTGCACAAGAAGGGTATTGCTTGCAGAGAAGTTTTTTAAATCTACCAGACAAAGTGCACCGAATTAACTGCCACATCAGTTTGGAGGAAGAAAATTAACGTCTTGTTTTGGTTTGCTCAGCACTGAGTTTATCTTTGATCTGCTAAGTCTAGCACTGAGAGGAAGTTATATTGAGCACTGAAATGCAAATGAAATTGTTTTTAAAGCATTAAGAGATGACTAATATTTCCTATGGCAGTTTGGGAGCAATATATACACAACTGAAATGATACTTTACCTAATTAGAAAAGGGTTGGGAGTCCAAAATCTGTCTCGGTAAGTTTATAATATGCGGATGTTGCAGGGGAAGTAATAGAGGCATATCGCAACAAAAATTTCCTTCCTGGGCAGAAGAAAGAAAGTACTTTGGTTCAGGCTATAGTAGCTCCAACAGCTCAGAGACTGTGAGGGTTTTGGGCATTAACACATCAATTTTTCCAGAATTAACTGTTTACTTTTGCAGAATGGAAAATAAAATAAATTGTAAGCAGATGTGGCAACCAGCTTTAAAAAAAGAAACAAGTTGAGAGTCATATTTTTGGAGTTGTCATTTACGTTGGGATTATTCTATGACAGCTTCAATATAATGTCTCTTTTGATTGCATCAGCTGCATTTGATAACGTTTAACAATGTTTTTTTCCTTCATAACTTTAAAAAATAGTCCACAAAAATGCACTTTTCAATTTACTTTCTCCTGGTTATTAAGAGAAAGTGACATTGGCCAAAATTATACAGCTAACATTTATCAGCAAATATTTTACCCTGTTGTACGAAACATATGAAAATATTGCAATCACCCAAAGACAAATTTGTGGACTCCATCGCTAACTAAATGGGTTAACACATATTATAAGCATAGCTCCTTTAATAAAGTTGAATATATTAATAGTAAAAATGTCACCATAATAGAATAACAGTGAAGAAAAAGATTGTCTTTTGTGCTAAGAAATACGTTATTATAATAACTGAACTCAGATTATGATATTACTAAAGAATGTATTGATAAATCCAAATGAAATGCTGTTTTGAGTTATTTTAATGACCCATTAACACTTTATTTTAAATGACTCAACACCTTTGTTAAAATAGCACCCACAGGAACCTCAACTGAATGTGTTAATGCATTCATTCGTAATTCATGGTTTAACTTCACCCCATAAGAGATCTGTAATATGTTAATTATTTAGAGGTCACTATGAAAATCATTGGAAGCTATTCTAGTTTTAAACTTTCTTTTTCTGTCATTGGAATACAAATGGTAACAGGTCAGTAGTTGTTGATTCAAACAACCTTATACAGGTTGTTACATAACCATTTTGAGCAAGAGATTTCTTTTTGAACAAATATATATAAGAATGTCAAAGGAGACTTCCGGGTGCGGCGATGACCAGCTGAGTCGCACGTTTCGGCAGCTCCCGGTGAAACGGACTTTTGGGCTCTTGATAGGAGCCCCAACGGCAATTTTGACGGCTAAAAACACTGTGCGGTAAACCAGAAGGGAATCCCCCCTGGACACAGATGAAAAAAGGAGGAGAAAGTGGCCGGATTGCAGTGGATCCTTTAGATCAGCGGCAAGGAAGGCAAGCAAAAACCAAGATGGCGTCGGAAGGTGGCAGTTTAACATGGGGCCCTGAACAACAAGAGTTCTTGAAATGCTGTGTGGAAGAGCTCAAAAAGGAAATGAAGAAAGAGCTGTTGGCCCCGATATTACAGGCGATTGAAGGGCTAAAGGAGGAACAAAAAACCCAGGAGCGGGAGCTTCGGGTCGTGAAGGCAAAGACAGCCGAGAATGAGGACGACATACAGGGCCTGGTGGTGAAGACGGAGACGCATGAGGCACATCAGAAACGATGTGTGGAAAGGTTGGAGGCACTGGAGAACAACGCAAGGAGGAACAACCTGAGGATTCTTGGTCTTCCTGAAGGTGTGGAGGGAGCGGACGTCGGGGCATATGTGAGCACGATGCTGCACTCGTTAATGGGAGCGGAGGCCCCGGCCGGTCCGTTGGAGGTGGAGGGAGCATACCGAGTGATGGCGCGAGGGCCGAGAGCAGGAGAAATTCCCAGAGCCATAGTGGTGAGATTCCTCCGTTTTAAGGATAGAGAAATGGTCCTTAGATGGGCAAAGAAAACTCGGAGCAGTAAATGGGAGAACGCGGTGATCCGCGTTTATCAAGACTGGAGTGCGGAGGTGGCGAGAAGGAGGGCGAGCTTTAATCGGGCCAAGGCGGTGCTTCATAAAAAGAAGATAAAATTTGGAATGCTGCAACCGGCAAGACTGTGGGTCACATATCGAGGGAGGCACCACTACTTTGAGACGGCGGATGAAGCATGGACTTTTATTGTGGAAGAAAAACTGGAATGAGCGGGTTATTAAAAAGAACGTTTGAACAAAGTGGTGGGGCGAATGTGGGGGGCAAAGAGGGGGGTTAAAAAGGGGAGAAAGAGGAGTTTTATGTACTAATCCTGCGATGTGGTAACTTTTCTCTCTCCCACAGGTGGTGATGGGGGGAGGAGGGGAGGTGGAGGAGATGGGGCGTTGGCCATTGGGGGCGGGGCCAAGGGAGAAGCGCGGGCTTGGTTCCCGCGCTATGATAATCATGGCGGGAATAGAGAAGTAGGAAGGAGGGGGCGTCGCACGGTGCGAGCCGAGGTCACGGGGGGAAGCCGAGGTCGGCCAGAGTTTGCTGACTTCTGGGAGCAACATGGGGGGAGTAATTACGCTAGCGGGGGATCTAGCGGGGGGGGGGGGTGGGAGGGGGGAATTACTGGGTTGCTGCTGCTGGGGAGAGGGGGGAGCTGATATGGGAGGGGATGGGCGGGGGGGCACCGCCTGGGGGAGATACAGCTGCGTGGGAACCGGGTGAGGAGCTGGAAAAAGGTGATGGCTAATCGACAAGGGGGGGGGGTAGGAAGCCCCCCAACCCGGCTGATCACGTGGAACGTGAGAGGGCTGAACGGGCCGATAAAGAGGGCACGGGTACTCGCACACCTTAAGAAACTTAAGGCAGATGTGGTTATGTTACAGGAAACGCACCTGAAACTGATAGACCAGGTTAGGCTACGCAAAGGATGGGTGGGGCAGGTGTTCCATTCGGGGCTAGATGCGAAAAACAGGGGGGTGGCTATATTAGTGGGGAAGCGGGTAATGTTCGAGGCAAAGACTATAGTGGCGGATAACAGGGGCAGATACGTGATGGTGAGTGGCAAACTACAGGGGAGACGGTGGTTTTGGTAAACGTATATGCCCCGAACTGGGATGATGCCAATTTTATGAGGCGGATGCTAGGACGCATTCCGGACCTAGAGATGGGAAAGCTGATAATGGGGGGAGATTTTAATACGGTGTTGGAACCAGGGCTGGATAGGTCGAAGTCCAGGACTGGAAGGAGGCCGGCAGCAGCCAAGGTGCTTAAAGATTTTATGGAGCAGATGGGAGGTGTAGACCCGTGGAGATTTAGCAGACCTAGGAGTAAGGAGTTCTCGTTTTTCTCCTATGTCCATAAAGTCTACTCGCGAATAGACTTTTTTGTGCTGGGAAGGGCTTTGATCCCGAAGGTGAGGGGAACGGAGTGTACGGCTATAGCCATTTCGGATCACGCTCCACACTGGGTAGACTTGGAGATAGGGGAGGAAACAGGAGGGCGCCCACCCTGGAGAATGGACATGGGACTAATGGCAGATGAGGGGGTGTGTCTAAGGGTGAGGGGGTGCATTGAAAAGTACTTGGAACTCAATGATAATGGGGAGGTCCAGGTGGGAGTGGTCTGGGAGGCGTTGAAGGCGGTGGTTAGAGGGGAGCTGATATCAATAAGGGCACATAAAGGGAAGCAGGAGAGTAAGGAACGGGAGCGGTTGCTGCAAGAACTTTTGAGGGTGGACAGACAATATGCGGAAGTACCGGAGGAGGGACTGTACAGGGAAAGGCAAAGGCTACATGTAGAATTTGACTTGCTGACTACGGGCACTGCAGAGGCACAATGGAGGAAGGCACAGGGTGTACAGTACGAATATGGGGAGAAGGCGAGCAGGTTGCTGGCACACCAATTGAGGAAAAGGGGAGCAGCGAGGGAAATAGGGGGAGTGAGGGATGAGGAAGGAGAGATGGAGTGGGGAGCGGAGAGAGTGAATGGAGTGTTCAAGACATTTTATAAAAAATTATATGAAGCTCAACCCCCGGATGGGAGGGAGAGAATGATGGGCTTCTTGGATCGGCTGGAATTTCCCAAGGTGGAAGAGCAGGAAAGGGTGGGACTGGGAGCACAGATCGAGGTAGAAGAAGTGGTGAAAGGAATTAGGAGCATGCAGGCGGGAAAGGCCCCGGGACCGGATGGATTCCCAGTCGAATTCTATAGAAAATATGTGGACTTGCTCGCCCCGGTATTGACGAGGACCTTTAATGAGGCAAAGGAAAGGGGACAACTGCCCCCGACTATGTCTGAAGCAATGATATCGCTTCTCTTAAAGAAGGAAAAGGACCCGCTACAATGCGGGTCCTATAGACCTATTTCCCTCCTAAATGTAGATGCCAAGATCCTGGCCAAGGTAATGGCAATGAGAATAGAGGAATGTGTCCCGGGGGTGGTCCACGAGGACCAAACTGGGTTTGTGAAGGGGAGACAGCTGAACACGAATATACGGAGGCTGTTAGAGGTAATGATGATGGCCCCACCAGAGGGGGAAACGGAGATAGTAGTGGCAATGGATGCCGAGAAAGCATTTGATAGAGTGGAGTGGGATTATTTGTGGGAGGTGTTGAGGAGATTTGGTTTTGGAGAGGGGTATGTTAGATGGGTGCAGCTGTTGTACAGGGCCCCAATGGCGAGCGTGGTCACGAATGGACGGGGATCTGCATATTTTCGGCTCCATAGAGGGACAAGGCAGGGATGCCCTCTGTCCCCATTATTGTTTGCACTGGCGATTGAGCCCCTGGCGATAGCGTTGAGGGGTTCCAAGAAGTGGAGGGGAGTACTTAGAGGAGGAGAAGAACACCGGGTATCTTTGTATGCGGACGATTTGCTACTATACGTGGCAGACCCGGCGGAGGGGATGCCAGAAATAATGCGGATACTTGGGGAGTTTGGGGATTTTTCAGGGTATAAATGGAACATGGGGAAAAGTGAGTTGTTTGTGGTGCATCCGGGGGAGCAGAGTAGAGAAATAGAGGACCTACCGTTGAGGAAGGTAACAAGGGACTTTCGTTACCTGGGGATCCAGATAGCCAAGAATTGGGTTAAATTTAACGCGGTTGGTGGAACAGATGGAGGAGGATTTCAAGAGATGGGATATGGTATCCCTGTCACTGGCAGGGAGGGTGCAGGCGGTTAAGATGGTGGTCCTCCCGAGATTCCTCTTTGTGTTTCAGTGCCTCCCGGTGGTGATCACGAAGGCTTTTTTTAAAAGGATCGAAAAGAGCATCATGGGTTTTGTGTGGGCCGGGAAGACCCCGAGAGTGAGGAAGGGATTCTTACAGCGTAGCAGGGATAGGGGGGGCTGGCACTACCGAGCCTAAGTGAGTATTATTGGGCCGCTAATATTTCAATGGTGAGTAAGTGGATGGGAGAGGAGGAGGGAGCGGCGTGGAAGAGATTAGAGAGGGCGTCCTGTAGGGGGACTAGCCTACAGGCTATGGTGACAGCCCCATTGCCGTTCTCACCGAGGAACTACACCACAAGCCCGGTGGTGGTGGCTACACTGAAGATTTGGGGACAGTGGAGACGGCATAGGGGAAAGACTGGAGCCTTGGGGGGGTCCCCGATAAGAAACAACCATAGGTTTGCCCCAGGGGGAATGGATGGGGGATATGGAATGTGGCAAAGAGCAGGAATAACGCAACTGAAAGATCTGTTTGTGGATGGGAAGTTCGCGAGTCTGGGAGCGCTGACCGAGAAATATGGGTTGCCCCAAGGGAATGCATTCAGGTATATGCAACTGAGGGCTTTTGCGAGGCAACAGGTGAGGGAATTCCCGCAGCTCCCGACACAAGAGGTGCAGGACAGAGTGATCTCAAAGACATGGGTGGGGGATGGTAAGGTGTCAGATATATATAGGGAAATGAGGGACGAAGGGGAGACTATGGTAGATGAACTAAAAGGGAAATGGGAAGAAGAGCTGGGGGAGGAGATCGAGGAGGGGCTGTGGGCAGATGCCCTAAGCAGGGTAAACTCGTCGTCCTCATGTACCAGGCTAAGCCTGATTCAGTTTAAGGTATTACACAGGGCGCATATGACTGGAGCACGGCTCAGTAAATTTTTTGGGGTGGAGGATAGGTGTGCGAGGTGCTCGAGAAGCCCAGCGAATCATACCCATATGTTTTGGTCATGCCCGGCACTACAGGGGTTTTGGATGGGGGTGACAAAGGTGCTTTCAAAAGTAGTGGGGGTCCGGGTCGAACCAAGCTGGGGGTTGGCTATATTTGGGGTTGCACAAGAGCCGGGAGTGCAGGAGGCGAGAGAGGCCGATGTTTTGGCCTTTGCGTCCCTAGTAGCCCGGCGCAGGATATTGCTAATGTGGAAAGAAGCCAAGCCCCCGGGGGTGGAGACCTGGATAAATGACATGGCGGGGTTTATAAAGCTAGAGCGGATTAAGTTTGTCCTAAGGGGGTCGGCTCAAGGGTTCACCAGGCGGTGGCAACCGTTCGTCGAATACCTCGCAGAAAGATAGATGGAATGGAAAAAAGAAGGCAGCAGCAGCCCAGGATCGGGGGGGGGGGGGGGGGGAGGAACCAGAAGGACTCTCAGGGTTGTTAATATATACTGTATAATATGTATAGGTCGTTGCTACAGATAATTATATATTGGACTGTTAAATTATATTTTTGGAGAGTGTTACTTGTGACAAGGCAGTTGCCAATTAGGGTTAGTTTTCATTTTTGTTATTTATTATTTATTCATTTTTTGTTTATAAAATAGGTCATTGTTATTTGTGTTGTTATAATATTGTGTAAAGGATGCACAATGTACTGTGTTGGTTGACCAAAAATGTTCAATAAAGTATTTATAAAAAAAAAAAAGAATGTCAAAGGAAACAATATTCCATTTACTTGACTTTAGAGCAGAACATGGTATATCCCAAAGGAAAGCAAGTCCAACTATATTAGCTGCTTTATTAGCTGCACAGGAAGTACAAACGCCTTTGACTGCCTTCATAATATTGTCCGAAAGGCCCAGCCATGTCAAAGAAAGTTATTCATGACAGGAAGCCAAGAACTTTTTCCAGATTCGACAGCAAGGAAGGAAGAAAATTGTTTGCCTCAGCTGTCCACTGTTTTTTAAGTTCCATTTAGAGCCAACAAAGCAGGAAAGGAGGTGGGGAAAGAATAAATGAAAAGGAACAATGTTTATCTTGAAACAAATTTGTGATGTGCACTGCAAGAGCAATTTTCACCACATCGAAAAGATAAACAATCTTTTTCAATTATGGATGACAGTCTAAATGATGGACTATCCTGCCAGTGGAACTCATAAATACAGTGAAATAAATGAAGATTACTGGATGTTTTATCAACAAATTAAGTCCCCATTGTGAAGATAGTCTGATTTTAAACTGTTACAATCACTTCTAAAAAATACTAAAATCTCCCCAGTCTTTAAGACTACACTGGGTTAATTTTAGATGCATGGGTTATTTGTGGATCAAGGAGTTTTATACCACGTTATAAAATCAAGTCCAGATTATCTCCAAAGCAAAATCACCAGAAAATATTGGATCAAATGACTCATTTTCAATATTGTATGCACTCTGCTGTTCACCACATTGCTCACAGGAAGTTTCAATTTGTGACAGAACTCCCACTTTGCAGTTTTGCATTAGACTTGAGAAATGGCCGCCATAAATTAAACTAAAATCTGAGGACAACACCTAGCATCAAGTAGCCTCAAGTAGTCAACCCAATTTGGGAAAAGATATCAATGTCATTTTTGTTGTAAGACGCCTTTAAGGGATATCAGCATGACATCACTAGAAAGGAACTGCATCATGTGATCCAGTCTTAGTTTCACTTTTGCTTTAAACAGAACACACACACAACTCTAATGTCTTCAAGCTTTATACCTACGTATAACTATTCTTAAAAAGTGAACCCACAATTTGTTTACATAATCCTTTAAGGGCGACTGGTGCCTTGTGTCTTGTCTAGTAAATACACCCAAATGATATATCTGTGGCAGCGTGGCCCCCTCAGGGCCAATCACACAGGAGGGTGCAAACATGGCCAATAGGGAAATTGTATGGGTCTCTGGGAGCAACACCCCAGGTAGTGTAGACCTGGGAGCCGAAGTGAGTTGTGTATGGTGTTCTGGTGCCTGTTACTTTACCTTTCATCAATAAACCCCTTTGTTAACTACTGGAAGCCTTATATGAATGTCTTCAGCCACTAGATTGGGGACAAGGTAAATGTTTTGATCGCGGCCGATGGGGGAAAGAAGAAGCAGCATAGAAAGTAGAAAAGGTTCAGCAAGGGTCAGGAATCATGAGTGAAAATGCCTATCATTGGTAAACTAGACCCATTTGACCATGGGGCTGAGTATTGGAGTCAGTACATTGAACAGTTCTGCTTTTTTTAAAAACAGCAAACAAGTTCACAGGCGAAGACAAGCAGAATGTGATACGTCTGACAGTTTGCGGGCCTCAAACATATAATTTGATTCAGAACCTCATGTCCCCGGAGGCACATGACTTAAAGACCTTTGACCAGATAGTGAAATTGGTCAAAGAACGCGATTATCCTCCAACTTTCTAAGTTAAACTCTGCAGAAAAAGACCATGAAAAGATTTCATAGCCAGGCTTCACCAGCTCGCAGAGCACTGAGAGTTCAGGACCGCGTTAAGCGATATGTTGTGCAACTGGCTGGTTTGTAGAATTCATAACCTTAATATTCAGAAGAAGATTCTGGCTGAAACCACTATAACGTTGGAAAAAGTGATCGAGATAGCTCAGGCAACGGACTGCACCGATAAATGTGTCACTGAACTCCAGAACATGGTCGAAGGAGAGATTAACCAAGTAAGGGGCGGTATGGCTGCGAGGTATGCGGCAGGATCAACAGCCATAGCGGAGAACCAGCCATGGTCGTTGGGACCGGACTGGAGTCAAAGGACGGGTATCAAACCAAGTCAGAGATGGACTGCTATCGTTGCGGGGGAGACCATCCCCAGGAGATCCATCATATTTGGGAGTGTGTGTGCTTCCGATGCAACTGAAGGGGGTACATTCCAAAAGGAACTAGACCGGATTAAAGGTGTTAATGCCAAAATTTATGTCAATCAGGATTCGACACCCAAGCGCTTCACAGCTAGACGAGTGCTACAGGCACTGCATCAGAAGGTTGAAGCAGAGGTAGAGATTAGAAGAGTTAAGCGTAATCAAGCTGGCTCAGTTTTCCGAGTGCGTGGCACCAATAGTCCCTGTTCTCAAACCAGATCGCTCGATAAGAATTTGTGGGGACTGTAAATTAACTTTAACTAAAAATCAGGCTGCCCAGGTTGAAAGGTGCTCGATCTCCCGGATTGAGGACCTCTTATGCTAAGCTCGCAGAGGGGCTTTACCCATTCAAAATTGGACCTTAGTCATGCCTACCTGCGAGTAGAATTGGATAGAGAATCTCAGAGGTTTGTCACAATAAATACCCACAAAGGCTTCTTTCAGTATACAAGACTACTGTTTCGCATCACTTCAGCCTGCCTACTTTCTACTGTACGATGGAAAAATCTGCTCCATGGAATTCCTACGGTAATGGTCTACCTTGAAGACGTTTGTCACCGGCACTACCCCTAAATAACACATGTCGAGCCTGGAGGAAGTATTAAAGAAGTTGTGTGATTCGTGCGTCCGCCTCAGGTGCGAATAGTATATTTCCCAGGTCTCAGAAGGGGCATAAAAATATCAATGCGCTCAAATCCTTCCTCGGTGTGGTAAATTATTATGGAAGGTTCATCTCACATTTAGCTACAACATTGGCAGCATTGCACCAGCTAGAAGAGAAAAATTAGTGGCGGCAATGGAGGGGGCCCCAAGAGAAAACCTTTTGAGTTGTAAAACAAGCCTTGCCGTCCTCGAACCTCTTGGTGTATTTTGACCCGGGAAAACCGATCGTGCTTACATATGCAGTTTTATCCCACAAAATGGGAGATGGTTCTGAGCACCCTATTGCCTTTGTTTCGAGGACCCTTCAGAAGCAGAATGGAACTATGCCCAGACTGAGAAGGAAGGCGTAGCAATTATACACGGTGTGAAGAAATTCCAATAAGTGCGTGGATGGCAGTCTGACAGTGACCGACTATAAGCCATTGCTGGGTCTTTTAAAGGACGACAAGCCGATACTACTCATAGCCTCGGTGATGGTGCAACTTTGGGCCTTGCCGCTGGCGGCCCACAATTCTGCTTTCCAGCATCAGCCCGACATACAAATTTCCAACGCAGATGCATTAAGTTGACTCCCCCTGCCGAAGAGCATTCCGCCACAATGGGTATCCCAGGAGATCAGATTCCTTAAAGTTCCTAGACACTTTGCCAGTGTCCACCGAGGACATCCAAAACTGGACCCAAAGCGATCCTGTACTCAAAGGTGAAAAGAATGATACAGACTGGGTGGTGTTTCTATAAATCTGAGCAAATAAGGCCTTTCTTCACCATCAGGACGAGTTGACCTGTGAGGAGGGCGTGATTCTGTGGCGATCACAAGCAGTTTACTGTCTCTGGCCAGGGGGCCCCCACCTACAAGAGCTGCATAGCACCCACCCAGGGCAGACAAAGATTAAGATGCTAGCATGCAGCTACGCCTAGTGGCCAGGCATAGATAAAGCCATTGAAGAATCGATGCAACAGTACTACCTTTGCTAAATACAGAAGCCTTTGCCGTTGTCCATTACTTTTCACTCTTAACTACGTGGACCCTTTTATGGGCAAGGTGCTTTTGGTCCTGCTAGATGCCCACTCTAAGTGGCTATCTGTTCAAGAGATGAGAATCACTACCTTGGTGGCTATGGTGGATGCTTTGCCCAGACTGTTTGCCATTTAGACAATGTCACCCCTTTTACGGATGATGATTTCCAAGCTTTTATACAAGCAAATGGCACACGGCACACAAGGACGGCCCTGTACCATTCAGTGTCTAACAGATTGGCTGAGAGGGCCATTCAGACCTTTGAGAATGTGATGAGAAAGCAATGTGATAAACCACTTTGCCAACGGTTGGCTAAAGTTTTGCAGTTGTACAACTTAACCCCTCACTCCACCATGGGGTTCACACCCGCTGAGCTGCTCATGGACTGTTGCTTGAGAACCCAGCTGGCTCTTCTGTTTCCAAATTTGGCGGGGGGGGGCGGGGGGGGGGGGGGGGGGGAGTAGAGGCATGTCAGACCACCCAGAAGAGTCACCGGTCAGAGCAGATGGGCAACAGATCATTCTGGGTGAGAGACCCAGTTTTGGTCTGTAATTGTACTTCAGGTCTGCCTTGGTTAGCAGGACAGATTGTGGCCCAGTGTCATAAATAGTCAATGTCAACGGGAAGACCATCAGAAAACACGTAGACCACCTGAGGAGTCAGGGTGGTGGTGACCCCCAGCTTGGAGTCAACAAGTGCCACCAGTATCGTGAACAGTCCTGTAACACCGCCCAGCCAAAGGGAGCCAGGAGTCCTGAATCTTCTCAACCAGCAAGGTCGGTGAAGCCAGTTCGCCTGTAGTCAAGGTGGTGCCTCCTGAGGGGATACCGTCTGTTGACAATTCGATTGTCCAGAAGGGTGCTGAGCCTTTGGCAGGGCTATGGAGGCCCGGGGGGAACCAGAGGTCTCCGGACCGATTGATTTTTTTGATGGACTCTCCTTCTGGTGTTGTCGCCTATAACATTTGTAACTTCTGTCTATAGTTTTTATTTGCGATAGTTGTAATAAGGGAGTCAGGTTCCAGGACCACATGACCGGCTTGGGGCCAATCCCGAGCACGGACCCCGGCCAACAGGGGAGTTTGCCAGGACCCCAGGCAGTGTGGACCTCAAGGCCCATGTGTAACAACCTGTTATATTGTGTTCTGTAGCTGTTACTTTCGTCAAAAAACCCCTTTGTTCAGTACTGGAAGCCTCCAGTATACGTCTCGAGCTACCACAATAACATTATAATAACATGCCAACTTTGTCTAAATAGGAATGCAGCAAAAGTAGAAAATGGTTTATCCTAAAGAACCTGTCATATGCTTTGAAAATAATGGTTCAGATTTGTTCCTCAGTCTTTGCTTTGCTAGTTGTTTTCAGCCAGAGTGATACTGTACAATGTTTGGTACCAATGCTACCCCATAAAGTGAATACATGGATGAAGGTGACATTGGAATCGCATTTAGTTGTGACACCCTTCATTGTTTAACAGCCTAATAATGGTTACCGTTAAGGCTCACATATTGAGATCAGTCATTATGGATAAGATGTAGTTAAAACTTTGTAACACAATAGCTGGAATACTGTGGGCAGGTTTGGGCTCCACCTTATCGGAAGCATGTTGAAGCAATAAAAGGCTACAGATCAGATTTACTGAGATGCTGCCAGGTATTAGGAAATACCAGTACATGAAATGACTTTTAAGGTTGAGGTTGTTTTCATTGGAGCAGATGAGGCTAAGAGGTGATTTGCTGGAGGTGTTTAAAATTCTGAAGTGACACAGTGGATTGAAACAGGCTGCTTCTTGTGACTGGCGGATCTAGCACAAGGTATAAGATTAAATGTAAGACAAAGAACAGGAGAAAGATTTTTTTTAATAGTTCTGAGGCTTTGGATTGCACTACCTGAGTTGAAGCAGAGTCCAAGACAACATTTGGAAGAGGTTACACAGGTCAATGAAGAAAAGGGAGATAATGGGAACATGGGATTAGGATGACTGTTCACATGGATGATAAACTCCAGCACAAGTCTTTTGAGCCATTTGGACTGTTTTTGTGTTGTAATTTCTATTCAGAAAGAAAAGAAGACTTGTCTTTTCTTAGGAAACCCCAAAGTGCCTTACAGCCAATGAATTACTTCCCATTTCTGCTATTTGATATTCCGGCATAGAATTAATGCGTCAACGTAAATTACTCTATGACAATGACTTTTCAGTGAAAAAAATACCTGGTGCTTTCAATCTTCTTCAGGTGAAATTATGGACTGGGTAGTGTGCTGGGTATTCCTATTATTCATCTCTGGGACATGGTTCAAATCAGTCCTGACGGGATTTGGACAGTCTTAATCTAATTTCTTAATATCACAGGCTGATTTTTATCCTCTATCACCAACTCTACTCACCGTCAGGCAAGAGTTGGGAAGTTGTGTGATGAAAATGGCAGCATGGAACTTAACACCCTGTTCCCACTGACATCAGGCTCACCGCCATTTTGTTGATTGTCCTGAATGGATGGCCCAGGCAGGAATCTCATTAGTCCACTCATATCGGTATCTTGTGTGTTAATGACACCCTAAATGCAATTTTGAAGTATGAATGAATATTGTATATTTACTCTCATTTCACTCATTGGTCCCAGCGATTTTTAAAAGGATATTTCAAAAAAGATAGAAAAATAGTTTTTCAAATTATTTATGTCGGGTCAGGTGGAGCATTAATGCAATCCTCGTGTGATCATCTCCTTTCCCTTTAACCTACAGCTAAGCTCAGTGGAAAAGCAACTGGATTTATGAGTCTTGACGGGCAAGCTGCTCTAAATGTGAGAGTTGCAGGCAGGCTGATTGAAAATGTGGCATGATCATGAAAATAGTTCAGGTCTCTGCCTGCCTCTCATCCAATGGAAGTGGTCACTTCAGTATTGACTTGCTCATGTCCACAGTACAAAATTATTCATGATTTTGAACTAATTGACCATCTCCTACTTCAGTTGAAACGAAGAAGATCATGTAGGCTGACATCAGTGAAATATCATGAGTGCAGTGCATTTCTACAGCTACTGCCATTCAAATGAGGTGTCACTTTCATCCCATCTTTTTATTCGTATAAAATATAAAACATCCCCTGGCACTATTCAAAGAACAGCAGGGAGTTTGCCCAGTGTCCTGGGAAACATTTCTCTATCGACACCACCAAAAACAGGCCAATTGGCCATCCAATGCATTTGCTATTTGTGTGGCCATTCTGGACACCACCTGTCGATCAAATAATACTCAAATAACATCACTGAACTTAAAAGTTGTGTTATGGCCATATAAATGCAATTTATTTCTTATTACAGAGCTTCAGTGAAAAACAGATGCTGCTGAATAGTTTCACTAACGGAGAAAAGTTAAGACATCCCTGATACAGTTCAAGTTGTTTTAGTTTCGCTTTATTTGATGGGTCAGATCAGGAAATTAAAGAAAAACAGATGAAGTAACAGAACACACTTCCCCAGCTAGGTAATACTGAAGAGAATGGAAGACTTTCTTTCTTAGATATCTGAGGAAGGATTTCCGCTAACTCCTTTTAGAACATAGAACATTACAGCGCAGACCAGGCCTTCGGCCCTCGATGTTGCGCCGACCTGTGAAACCACTCTAAAGCCCATCTACACTATTCCCTTATCGTCCATATGTCTTTCCAATGACCATTTGAATATTCTTAATGTTGGCGAGTCCACTACTGTTGCAGGCAGGGCATTCCACACCCTTACTATTCTCTGAGTAAAGAACCTACCTCTGACATCTGTCTTACATCTATCTCCCCTCAATTTAAAGCTATGTCCCCTCGTGCTAGACATCACCATCCGAGGAAAAGGCTCTCACTGCCCACCCTATCCAATCCTCTGGTCATCTTGTATGCCTCAATTAAGTCACCTCTTAACCTTCTTCTCTCAAACGAAAACATCTACACGACAGCACGGTAGCATTGTGGATAGCACAATTGCTTCACAGCTCCAGGGTCCCAGGTTCGATTCCGGCTTGGGTCACTGTCTGTGCGGAGTCTGCACATCCTCCCCGTGTGTGCGTGGGTTTCCTCCGGGTGCTCCGGTTTCCTCCCACAGTCCAAAGATGTGCAGGTTAGGTGGATTGGCCATGCTAAATTGCCCTTAGTGTCCAAAGTTGCCCTTAGTGTTGGGCGGGGTTACTGGGTTATGGGGATAGGGTGGAGGTGTTGCCATTGGGTTGGGTGCTCTTTCCAAGAGCCGGTGCAGACTCGCTGGGCCGAATGGCCTCCTTCTGCACTGTAAATTCTATGATAATCTATGAAAACAGTCTCAAGTCCCTCAGCCTTTCCTCATAAGATCTTCCCTCTATACCAGGCAACATTCTGGTAAATCTCCTCTGCACGCAATACTCCAAATGCGGCAGCACCAGAGTTTTGTACAGCTGCAACATGACCTCATGGCTCCGAAACTCAATCCCTCTACCAATAAAAGCTAACACACCGTACGCCTTCTTAACAACCCTCTCAACCTGAGTGGCAACTTTCAGGGATCTATGTACATGGACACCGAGATCTCTCTGCTCATCCACACTGCCAAGAATCTTACCATTAGCCCAGTACTCTGTCTTCCTGTAACTCCTTCCAAAATGAATCATCTCACACTTATCTGCATTAAACTCCATTTGCCACCTCTCAGCCCAGCGCGGCAGCTTATCTATGTCCCTCTGTAACTTGTAACATCCTTCCACACTGTCCACAACTCCACCGACTTTAGTGTCATCTGCAAATGTACTCACCCATCCTTCTACGCCCTCCTCCAGGTCATTTATAAAAATGACAAACAGCAGTGGCCCCAAAACAGATCCTTGTGGTACACCACTAGTAACTGGACTCCAGTCTGAACACTTCCCATCAACCACCACCCTTTGTCTTCTTCCAGCTAGCCAATATCTGATCCAAACTGCTAAATCTCCCTGAATCCCATGCTTCCGTATTTTCTGCAGTAGCCTACCGTTGGGAACCTTATCAAACGCTTTACTGAAATCCATATACACCACATCAACTGCTTTACCCTCATCCACCTGTTTGGTCACCTTCTCAAAGAACTCAATAAGGTTTTATGCATTATTCTTGCTCTGGTGAGGCAGGGCGGGATAGAGTTGAACCTGCCACTCCTGGAAACAGTTTTGAAATGGCCTCAGGGGCACAGGAGTGATGGGATGGGCTGTTTAAAGGCCCGCCCCAGTTGTTTTGTAACATTTTAGGCCCATTAGCCCTCATTACTTATACCGTCCACCCACTCTCCATTCCACCTCCATGCCCCCTGCCAACCCATGTTCCACATCCACCCCAATGGCCCCTTATAGCCCCCCTACCAATTCATGTCCCTTCCATAATCATTCAGTCAATATAAACTATGTACAAAAGCAATGAACCCAATAGTACTAATGTTGATTTTTCCTAAAGGTTGGCGTACGTTTTCAGAATGCTGGATAGGGATGTGTTTTTTTACAGTATATTTATTAAGGAATGGCCTCCTTCTGCACTGCAAGGATTCACGGTAGCACAGTGGTTAGCACTGTTGCTTCACAGCTCCAGGGTCCCAGGTTCGATTCCTGGCTTGGGTCACTGTCTGTAGATTCTTCATTGTCTCCCTGAGTTTGCGTGGGTTTTCCCGGGTGCTCCGGTTTCCTCCCACGAGTCCCGAAAGACGTGTTTGTTAGGTAATTTGGACATTCTAAATTCTCCCTCAGTGTACCCAAACAGGCGCCGGAATGTGGCAACGAGGAACTTTTCACAGTAACTTCATTGCATTGTTAATGTAAGCCTACTTGTGACAATAACGATTATTATTAGTAACAATGAAATGTGTGAAACTGCTTAGAAAAAACACCTATTCATAATTTTTTGAAAAAGAAACTGGTTTTCCCATAACCCTATAAAAGTGTCAGACAGTATGTCTCACAGTATGTGCGGGGGGGTGGGGGAGGTTAGGTCAGATCGGGCTTGGGAGTGGGGTGGGTAGCCAGGTGCTTTGGTCGGGGTGGCAGTTCCTTGGGGAGTTTGTGGGAGTCGGGGGGGGAGGGGGGGTCAGTGTAGATCTATACAATAGTTTGCCAGAAGGTAGAATTGATTTTGATCTGTCTTATTTTTTCTGGCTAATTATTGCTGTCACACAATGGGAACCATCCGAAGTTTGCGATTTGAATCATATTTTTAGATGGTTCCCAGTGCAGAGCACTTCCTGGACAAATACCGTGAAAACAGGGAGGTGCGTAACAGCTGAGTGTTGAGCGCTGCTGTAATTTGCTCCAAGACCTGATGAAAGCTTTCTCTCAAAAGGAGTTGTAGGAAGAAATCTTAACAGTTCCGGAAATAAGCAAGTGACTTCTCCTGATTCTCACTTTCTCACACAGACCTTCAATCCTCGTACACTTTCTCCTTATTATGTTGCTACATCAAGGGGGATTAAAAAAACACAAGAACCATAGTGGGCCTTCTGCATGTTCCTGTGCCAAGCCAGAAAATACTTCAACATGGATACATGCTGAGTTTGTGCTGTGCCACCAAAATGGAAATTGCACTCCCAAACCTCCATAAAAGTGGCCCACGGTGTAGAACAAAAAAGACTCTCCAAAACAGAAATGTGTGCATTTCGCACTCTTCCCCTTACACAATGAAAACATTAAAACATTACTTGCTCTTCATTCATGTCATACTACAGCAAGTCTAGGACTTGACTCATTTCTCCTATTCAGTTTGTGAAACCAACATCAGGCAGCAACCAGCTGAAATCAGAAGTATCTGTTGGGACCTAGGTCTTTAGCTTTAAAACATCTCTGCATTAAACAATTTCAGCAATGCTTCAGGTATTGAATTTTAAAGCAGCTTGAGACTTTTATGAATTAGGTCGTTCTTGCTGAGACTCAGCAATTGTTCTTAAACTGGAAAGTTAGTCTGCCAATCACTGGCAACAACCATGACTGCAGCATAACAGTTTAAAGAGGCCAAGATTATGAAAATATGGGGATAAAAATAGACATATTAAGAGCTAAAGTGATTTATATAAATCTTTCCTGGTTCAAAAAAATTTTACATTTTCTTTCAACTTTTTTACATTTTCACAGAGGATGAAGCAATTCAGACATTGGCTGATTGACAAACAAATTTTGGCAATGCTTATTTGTAGTCATGGTTAGTTTGCTTTCATGGCTATGTAACATGGAAGAAAAGAACAGCAGCAAATGTGATTTACATTATGGCATCTACAGTATTTGAACGTTCAGCTAAATGGGCAAGGGCTTTTAAACAAAAGACCATATTTAGTTCTCCAGTACAACATAGTCAGATGCATTCAAAGCTCATCTTGGAATAATTTATAACGCATGATGATTTAGAGGACAGTCAGCGAGCTGCAGTGGCTCCAGTATGGAGGGGGAAGTGAAACTAAATCATAGATGAATAGCAGGTAAGGAGCATAGGCAGCAATCAGTCAAACCATGCACTTATTGGCACAATTTCAACTAGATATAATTTATAAATTTTAAGGCAAAGAATATACAAAAGGGTATGCTGCTAACAAAATCCACAGATAGATTACATGGCACTGAAATAAACATTTCCAGATGGATTCTGACAAAAAAAGCATTCATATAAGAACATTTTAGCTTCCATAAATCGGTGGGAGACGAGAGACCATTTTCCCCTCTTAATTTGACTTTGCACTGTTCTCATATGCTGTTAAATTTATCTTCCACATCATACAAATAATTTAAATAGTTTAATAAGGATAATAATGAGGATAAAAATGTAGCGTCATTGTTAAATCTAGACGAGCAGGATTCATGCTGGTGGAGGGGCTGCATACATACATTGATTTCAAACAACAGATTCCACACAATAACAAGAATAATTTTTAAATGATACATGTATATTCTCAACATGAAGTTTATATGAGGGAAGGGTTATAATACTATTTGTGCTCTCATGTTAAAAGGCAGCTCCTTTCATTTTATCATGCTTGCGGTAAATGGTTGGAATTTAGAAAATGGCTGATTCTTAAAACTTTTCTTGCTAACATCAATGCAATAAGGAAGTCTGGGACAACTTTAGATAGTATAATCCAACTACAATGCAGCTCAGAGAGTTAGTTGTACAGAATACAAATGCAAGGAGGTTATACAAGATCTTTACAAATCACAGTTAGCCCTCAGCTATTGTGTCAACTCTGGACAATAACAACTTTAAGGTAGTAAAACATTCCAAGGTGTATTATCAATTAAAATTTGACCCAGAGCCACAAAAGGGAATATTAGGGCAGATGACCAAAAGTTTCTTCAGTGGTTTTAAAAAGTATTAAAGGATGTGAGGTCGAGAGGCAGAGAGGTTTAGCCCTACCTCCAATGACTGCTCCTGCTGGCTGCTGTTCCCTCATTCCCTGAGACACGATGCCACACTTGCCTGGTCTTCTTCGCGCCTCCCAACTGCTGCTCTGCTCACATCTCGGCTCTCGCTCATGTGGCCGGCCACGAGCCTCGTCCCTTGATGACCGCGTGTGCTCCTGGTTGGCTGCCTGGCTGCTGTTGGCTATCTGGCCTGGCCTCGGATCTCTCCCGCCCTCGCTGCCCGGTCTGGTTGCTGTCCAGCCCTTTCACTTTCAGCTCTGCCTGGCTAGTCTCTGGTCAAGTCGTTGCACTCCCATGGCTCTCTGATTCTCCGAGACCCAGCATTGGTAATTGCCTGGCCTGCGTTGCACCTCCTGGCTGCTGCACTGCTCACCTCTTGCACGGGTGGCGGGCCTCGAGCCTTGATGACTGCGTGTGCTCCTGGCAGGCTGCCTGCTACTGGCTATCTGACCTGGTGTCCTCTGTTCTTTGTGGCCGATTTCCCGCCTACCCTCCTCAGCCATGGCCTGGAGTCAAGAGTCGCTCTGCAGCTTCCCTTGTTGGCCATTGGCCAATGCCTCCTTCTAGCCTCGCTGAAGGCTTTGCAGCTCGCATCCCAATGTTAGGTCTTTAACTTCACTTTTTCCTCAGGATGTCCGCCAGACTGCATGCCAGAAACCTGGATGCTGCTTTGTACCTTTGTACCTTTACTCAATGAATAGTCAGAAACTTTGCACCAATTCAGGAGATCCGTGTCTGAACTGCTCTAAGTCTCCACCACCTCTCAAAAGCTGGCAAACTGTTTTCCTGCTCTAAAGGGGAGTCATAGAATCAACAGTGCAGAAGGAGGCAATTCGGCTCATCGGGTCTGCACCGACCCTTGGACCTAAGCCCACACCTCCACCCTGTCCCCACACCTCCACCCTATCCCTGTAACCCCACCTAACCTTTTTTGGACACGAAGGGCAATTTAGCATAGCCAGTCCACCTAACCTGCACATCTTTGGACTGTGAGAGGAAACCCACGCAGACACAAGGAGAAAGTGTAAACTCCACACTGACAGTCACCCAAGCCGGGAATCCAACCTGGGACCCTGGAGCTGTGAAGCAACTGTTCTAACCACTGTGCTACCCCAATCAAAGCCCGATGTTGTTCTGTATTGGCTGCTGATAGGCTCAGAATGAGCCAAACAGCAAATTTTGAGCTACAAAGGCTCTGACTGGTGATCCCAACACAGCAGTCACCTCTCCATATAGGCCCCCGATAGGCCGTGGCAGTGCAGTGCGTTTCAATGAAAGTCCACCTGTGTATGCAAGAGGCCTGATTTGGAGGAAAGCAGACATTTCAGAGGGTGGAAGGGTTGGTGAAGGTTATAGAGATAGGAGGCTGAATAATACGCTGAGATGCGGGGGGCAGGTTCCGCACCCGGAGGTCGGTGGGCTTTCAATATCTGGGCTCACCTTTGAAATGCACTGATAAAGTGCTAATTGAGGTACTTGAAATCAGAGGGTGGGTCCGAATCAATGCTGGGGAACAGGTTGGCCAGCCGCTGACATTGTTGGCCATGATCTGGAATGAGGTTACGACCATTAATCTCAAGGTGCTCCGGGCCGGAGGACCCAGGGGACCCAGCAAATGGCAGCAGTGTTCAGAGTTAGAAATTGCATTGTGACTTCAGTGACCTGCAGGTTTTTAAGGTGATTATGCTTCTTTTGAGTTCTGCTGCATCCAAATGTTGTCACTGAGAAGAGGGGGCTTTATATTTGAACCTGTGCATGCTTTCCACATCTTTGCATAGAAGAGTTGCCTACTTGTTGCATGTTTTCCTCCAGAGATGTCGGAGTAATTGAAGCAGATGGCGAGGCAAGGGAGAAGGGCCAAATCAGCTCTTTGATTTAATGATGACTCCCTCAAAACCCTCCTCTGTGCAGTGAGCAATTAATGCCATCCAGTGGGAAGGGGAGAAACCCGAACAAAACTCATGCTGCCTGGGAGAAGGTAGCTGAGGAGCTCAGCAGTGTTCAGCTTTTAAGGAGAACCTGGTTTCAATGCTAGAAGAAGCTCAATGACCTCCTCAGGGCAGCCAGGGAGAGTAAGTCCTCAGTACGTGCAATCCTGTGCCAGTGTGTTACAAGGTGCAGTCACGAATGCAGGTGGAATATTAGTTTAGGGGCATAGAAGCTATGCCAGCAACTGAAACAGTTAATTAAGGAAACTGTCTTGAACTTGCTTTGCGGTACCTGGCTTAGCTGGTCCCTTTGTTCAGAACATATGAATTCAGACATTCTTTGTGTGCCCAGCATTGAGTGCGACCTCAAACGGAGTGTGGACGTTTGGTAAGCTGAGGGAGTTCGGTAGGTGCACTGTTGCTTTTTCTAACTTTTTCACCATGTAGGAATTGGTTTTTGCTTTACTACAGGGGAAGAAGCTAGCTTTTGATGAGTATGTGGTAAGTTGTCAAGGCTTATTTTTCGAAGGTTTAAAATTGTACTGAAATTTGTGATAAGGTTAATAAATATCTAAAAGAAAATAAACAATTGAATGACATTATTTTGTAATTAATTAAAGCTCATACCTATGGCAGGAGAGTTGAAGTGTTAAGGCTGCAGCATGAGGGAGCTCATGGATACTAGTGTTATCCAGGGCAAGCATGTCTTCATTAAGTATATCTGGCTTGAGGAACTTTGGCTCAGAGTAATTGAGCTGGACATTGCTACACATCATGGAGGGTGAGAGTTATTGGGGTGCTTTGTTTTAGGAGGCGGGCATACTCCTTAGGATAGGGTCTTCTGGTTGGTAAAGAGGTCAGGAACAGGAGAGTGTGTCAGAAGCTGATGCAGGTAAGGGGACCCAGAAGGCAACTAGCTAACAGGTTTAAAGTTATTTCAACTTGTTTGGATGGGATTGGAAGCTGCAGGATGGATGAGCTGACTGACCATGGCACTGTGGTGCAGGAAGCCATTCAAGTGAAGGGAAACACATTAGAATGTAGTGGGAGTAAGGGACAGTATAGTGAGGAGGATTGACACTGTTCTCTGTAGCAAGGGGCGAGAGTCCAGACGTCAGTGATGCCTGCTCGGGGCCAGGGTTCAGGCCTGCTTGGGGCTCGAGAGGATCTTGCAGTGAGAGGTGGAGGGTCCAGTGGACATGGTCCATTTAGATACCAACAACATAGGTATGACGAGAAAGGAGAGGTGATAGGCATCAAATTAAGAAGCAGAACCTTAAAGCTAATGGGCGTGATCTAACTCAAAAAAAATCAGAGTCAGTTCTGGGCGAAATTAGTGGAGTTGTTTCCGGCACTACAAGCTAAAGGCACTTTGTTGCAAGTTAATGCCCCAGCCCCCATTTAATGCCATTTCTTGCACTGAGGAGCGCTGATAAGGGGAGCTCCTTTGTGCAGGAAGATATCGGGACGCCATTTTTAAATGGTGCCCCGTTCTCTTGCATCTGGAATGCTGGATCCTCCCTCTCTGCTCCCCCCCACCGTATTAACTTACCCGTTGGGGGAGTTCTCAAGCACTCCCGCACCCCACCACATTTTGGCAGGGTACCCCCGGGCCTGATCCCTGGGGCGAACAATATGCTAGCTTGATACCTTGGCACCGCCAGCCTGGTACTTTGACAAAGGGTCATCTGGACTCGAAGCATTAGCTCTTTTCTCTCCCTACAGACGCTGCCAGACCTACTGAGATTTTCCAGCATTTTCTCTTTGATTTCAAATTCCAGCAGCTGCAGTAATTTGCTTTTATAATATGATTGGATTTTACTTTCAGTTTGAGAGAGCGTGCATGAATCACAAATTACTAGTATGCAGGTACAGCAAGTCGTTAGGAAATCTAAGAGAATGTTATTGTTAATTGTGAAGGGAATTGATCACAAAAGGAGCGAGGTTATGCTTCAGTTGCTCAGGGCATTGGTGAGACCACATCTGGAGTATTGCATACAGTATTGGTATTCTTATTTAAGGAAAGAGGTGAATGTGTGAGAAACAGTTCAGATAAGGTATACTAGACTAATACCAGGAATGTGTGGGTTGTCTTATGAGGAAAGGTTGTCCAGGTCAGGTTTATATTCACTAGAATTTAGCAGGATTAAGAGGTGACTTGATCAAAACCATCTGAGATCCTGAGAGTGAATGTGGAAAAGACTTTTCCTCTTGCAGAGAATCTAGAATAAGGGGTCACTGATTAAAAATAAGTGATCACTCATTTATGATAGATGAGGAAAGATATATTCTTTGAGGGCATGAGTCATTAGAATTCTCTTCCTCAATTGGCAGTTTAAGCAAAATTTTTGAATATTTTTAAGGGAGAGCTAGCTAGATTATTGACGAACAGTGGGTGACGAACAATGGGTGACACAGTGGCACAGCGGTTAGCACCAGTGCCTCACAGCACCAGTGACTCGGGTTCAATTCCGACCTTGGATGAATTGTGTGGAATTGTGTCACCTGTGTGGAATTTGCACTTTCTCCCAGTGTCTGCGTGGGTTTCCTCCGGGTGCTCCGATTTCCTCCCACAGTCCAAAGATGTGCAGGTTAGGTGGGTTTGTGGGCATAGGGCAGGGGAGTGGGCTTGGGTTGGGTGCTCTTTCGGAGTGTACAGACTCAATGGGCTGACTGGCCTCCTTCTGCAGTGTAGGAGTTCTGTGGTTCTGTGAAGGGGGTGAAAGGTTATTGGGGGTAGGCAAGAATGTGGAATTAGATTAACTATGATCTTTTTGAATAGAGGAGCAGGCTCAAGGGATTGAGTGGTCCACTCTAATTCGTATGTTTACACGTATATCTGGAGCCCAAGGGAACCAGGATGCAACAAAGACAATGCTGTTAGCTTTGGTCCAGTTGGAGGATGGGAGGTTGACAGTGCCAATGAGGGATGTGCTCAGTATCTAGCCTGCCAGGCACTATGCTAATAATGCATTGGCAACATTAAACAAGCTGACCGTGTTAGTAAATGCAATCTTTTCAGGACAAACATGCCCACAATGCCTGAGGATGAGACTGGATTGACAAGGATGTGGTGTATCTAGTAGTCCTGACTATTTCTTAAGAGGAGGTTTTAACACTCACTGGATGTGGTAAATCAAGTAGTCCTGACTCTATTTGAAGAGGAGGTGTTGACACCCACTGACACAGTGGTAGAAACCATTGGTAGAAACAAGATTGGACAAAGGCATGGGTCTGGTGAGATGGCAAAAGGCATAAACTGATAAAAAAGGAGAGAGGGCAAGTGGGAGGTGGTTTGGATGGAGGTTTGCTTTGATGCAGTGCAAACTTGTTAATGTGGTTCTGACAACTGAAACCCTGGGAAGCTTCATAACCGGAAGCTTCAGGTGTTTGTACATGCGTGTATTGTGCCTGTCTAGTGTCATAAATTTGAACAAATGAACAAATACATTTTAAAAAGTGCTATCCTTTCATCTCTCAGGAACCAGAATTCTATGAATGCTGGGATTTCAGCCAAACAGAGAAAGGAATGTGCAGCATTACAAATCCCAAATGGTCCAGCAGCTCTTATAGGAACTTGGGAAGTAGGAACAGGACTAAGCCAGTCAGCCCTTCTAGCCTTCCCTGCCATGTAATAAGGTCATGGTTCATCCACCCTTCATAGCTCTCAACTCCCTTGTCGATCAAAAATCTGTCTAACTTTGCCTTGGATAAACGCAATACTCCAGCCTCCATGGTTTGTTGGTGACGATAACTTTACATACTATCGGCCCTCTGAGAGAAAAAAATTCTCCTAATCTCTATTTTAAAAGGAAGACCTCTTATTCCTAACTGCGGCCCTTAGTTTTAGCCTCCCTCACAAGTGGAAACATTCTATCCGTAGACACCCTATCAAGTTCCTTGAGGATCTTACATGTTTCAATAAGATCACCTCTCATTTTCTAAACTCCAATTAGTATAGACCCAACCTATTCAACTGTCCTTCAAAGGATAAGCCCTTCATCACAGGAATGAGTCAGGTGCACCTTCTCTGTACTGCTTCTAATGCAATGATATCATTTTTCAAATAAGGAGCCAAAGCTGTTTTCCAGATGTGGTCTCACTGATTCCCATTGACTAATTTTCCTCGGGCTGCACTTGGTCAAATACAGCCTTGAAGTTAAGGGCAGTCACTCTCACTTCGCCTCTGGAGTTCAGTTCTGTTGTCCATGTTTGAACCAAGGCTGCAATCAGATCAGGAGTTGAGTGGCCCTGGCAGACCCCAACTGAATGTCAATGATTAGGTTATTTAAGTGCCACTTGATAGCTCTGTTGATGACTCCTTCCACTGATGATTGAAAGTACTGCTGGAGAGGGAGTTCCAGAATTTTGACCCAGCGACAGTGAAGGAACAATGATATATTTCCAAGTCAGGATGGTGAGTGACTTGGAGGGGAACATCCAGGTGGTAATTAGCCGGGTTCGGTTTGTCCTGCTTTTTGTGTACGTGGGCAATTTTCCACATTGCTGGGCAGGTGCCAATTTTGCAGCTGTACTGGAACAGCTTTGTTAGGGGCATGGCAAGTTATGGAGCACAAGTCTTCAGTACTATTGCCGGAATATTGTCAGGGTCCATTGTCTTTGCAGTATCCAGGCATTCAGCCATTTCTTGATATTATTACACAAGATAAGAGAACATGATACATGGGGTAACATATTAGCTTGGATAAAGGATTGGTTAACTATCAAGAAGCAGAGAGTAGGGATACAGGTTTTTTTCAGGCTGGTATGCTGTAACTACTGGAGTGCCACATGGACCAATGCTGGGATCTCAACTCTTTGCAACCTACATCAATGATTTGGATGAAGAAACCGAATATACAGTCGTTAAATTTGCCAAGATGGGCAGGAAAGTAAATTGTCAAAAGGAGGTAGAGAGTCTGCAAAGGGATATCGATAGATTATGTGAGTGTGCACAAATGGAGTACAATGTGGGTAAATGTAAACATGTCTGCTTTGGCAGGCAGATTGGAAAAGCAGTATAGTATTAAAATGGAAAGAAGTTGCAGAACTTGGTGGCACAGGGGACTTTGGTGTCCTGGTACCTGAATCAGAAATGTTTCTTTGCAGGTTCAGCAAGTGAATCGGAAGGCAAATGAAATGTTGGTGTTTATTGCAAGAGGAATAGAATATAAAAGTAGGGAAGGTATACTGCACCTGTACAGGAGGGGGAAAACGCTCTACTGGTTGGAGTCATACCTGGCACAAATGACAATGGTTGTGCTTGTTGGAGGTCAATCATCTCAGCTCAAGGACTTCACTGCAGAAGTACCTCAGGCTGCCCCAGGCCCAACCATCTTTAGCTGCTTCATCAATGACCTTCCTTTGATCATAAGGTCAGAAGTGGGGATGTTTCCCCACTTTCATAGGGTTCAGCACCATTAAGGACTGCTTAGATACTGAAACAGTCTATGCACAAATGCAGCAAGACCTGGACAATATCCAGGTTTGAGCTGACAAGTGTCAAGCAACATTTTCACCACACAAGTCCCAGGTAATGACTATCTCCAACAAGAGAGAATCTAACCATCACCCCTTGACATTCAATGGCATTACCATCATTGAATCCCCCACTATCAACCTCCTGGGGGTTATCATTGACCAGAAACTGAACTAGACTAGCCATATAAATACTGTGACTACGAGAGGTCAGAGGCTAGGAATTTTGTGGCAAGTAACTCACTTCCTGACTCCCAAAGCCTGCCCCACCATCTACAGAGTACAAGTCAGGAGTGTGATGTAATACTCTCAACTTGCCTGGATGAATGGAGCTCCAACAACACTCAAGGAGCTTGATACCATCCAGCATAAAGCGTGATTGGCACCCCTTCCACAAACATTCATTCCCTCTACCACCAGCACACAGTAACAGCAGTGTGTGCCACCTACAAATTGGACACAAAACTGTCTTAGAGGTGGGAGACAGAGGGTGCTGGTAGAAGGTTGTTTGTGTGACTGGAGGTCAGTGTTCAGTGGCGTACCACAGGGATCAGTGCCAAGTCCCTTATTGTCCATGATATATATAAATGATGTAGATGAGAATGTGGGGGGATGATAAGTAAGTTTGTGGATGATACAAAGATTGGCAGGGTGATTAATATTGAGGAAGAAGGTCTTAGATTGCAGGAATACAGACTGGTTGGTCAGATGGGCAGATCAGTGGCTTATGGCATTTAACCCTGAATAATGCGAACTGATGGACTGCAACAAGACAAGGGAGTACTCAATGAATGGCAGGGCAATAAGAATCTCAGAGGAACAGAGGGGTCTGTCCACAGATCACTGGAAGCAGCAGGACAGGTTAATAGGGTAGTTCAAGAGGCATATGGGACATTTGCCTTTGCAGTTCTGGCATGGATTATAAGAGCAGGGAGGTTATGTTGGAGCTGTACAAAACTTTGGTTAGGCCACAGCTGGAGTACTGTGTGCAGTTCTGGTCGCCTCACTATAGGAAGGATGTGCTTGCACAGGAGAGGGCGCAGAGGAGATTCACCAGAATGTTGCCTGAGATGGAGCATTTGAGCAATGAAGGTGGATAGGCTCGAGTTGTTTTCTTTTGAGCAGAGAAGGCTGAGGGGGGACTTCATTGAGGTGTATAAGATGATGAGGAGTACAGGCAGCGTGGATAGGAAGCAGGTTTCCCCTTAGTTGAGCGGCCAATAATGAGGGGGCATAGTTTTCAGGTGCGGGACAGGAGGTTTAGAGAGGATTTGAGGAAAAATATTTTTACCCAAAGGGTAGTGGGAGTCTGGAATGCATTGCCTGGGAGGACAGTAGAGGCAGGTGTTGTGTTATGTACTCTGGGATAACACAGGCTGCAACTGGATGCAGCTTTAACCAAAAGATACTCCAGACCTTGAAGTTAGTTCAATCTGATTTATTGAACCAGTAGCACAGTTCTCTACGAGTTCAACTCTCTGCTAACCTAAGTGTGGTTACTCTGTCTGACTGAACCAGACTAGCTCTTAGCCACGTGCTGGAGGTGTGATACTGTAAATACACCCCTGACTCACTCTGTAGATGTTCATCAGTGGAAAGAGGCTGAGTGTGAGTGCTTCATGCCTTTTATAGTGAGATACCACCCGAGTGTCCTGCCTGCTCATTGGTCATGTCCCGTTCTGTGTTCATTATCTGCCTCTCTGTATATCATTATCTGCATGTCTGCATATCATGACAGCGGGGAAACCTCACAATCTTTAAAAGCTACATGGATGAGAACTGGAAATGCCATAGCATTCAAGGCTATGGGTCGTGTAGATTTAGTGTAGTTTTGTCAGTTCAGACTCAATGAGCCAAAGGGCCTCTTCTTTAGTGTATGGTTCTTTGACTCCAGGAGATGCAGGAACTCAGCACGTTCCAAACTACAACCAATAGCGCCTAGAAAGATAAGGAAACACTACCGTCCAAAAGTTCCCCTCCAAGCCACCACTCACAATTCTGACTTGGAAATATATCACTGTTTCTTCACTGGCGCTGGGTCAAAATCTTGGAACTCCCTCCCTGACATCACTGTGGATGTATCTACACGACATGAATTGCAGCGCTTCAAGGCAGCTCACCACCACCTTCTGAAAAATAATTAGGGATGGGAAAAAATACCCACATCCCTTGAATGAATAAAAAAATCTTCCATGTGGCACTTTATCAAATACCTTTTGGAATCTAAGTGCACCACCAAATATCTGTTTTTACATTACTAACTAGCTTTCCTTCATACACAATTTTTTCCCTGTTCATTATTTTACTATCAAAGTCTTTGCTGATTCTTAAAATCCGACCAATCTTTTGACCAACCACTAATCTTTGTAAATTTGGACAGTATTTCTTTCAGTTTGATATAACCCTGAACTCCTTTATTCAACCACGGATATTGCATCCTTCGCAGAGAGAGTCTTTCTTACTGGGATAAATATTTGCTGAGAATTATTAAACATCTGCCATTACATCTTACTCTCCTACCTTTCAACCTTGTTTCCAAGTTCACTTTAGTCAGCTCTGCTTTCAAACCCTTATAATTAATGGCCTCCCCAGCCAAGCATTTCTCGGCAGCGAGCCGTTGCTGGCAGTGGGATTGTCCATTCCGCTGCTGGCCAAAGGGATTTCCCATTGCAGCCACCCCACACCGCCGGGAAACCCATGGGCGGGTGTGCGCTGCCATGGAACGCAGAATCCCCTGGCGGAGAATTCACCCCAATAACTTTAATACAATTATTTCTGCCATCTGCACGCGGGTGGCTCAATCGAAAGGTTACTGGTAGGTACAGAATCCTTTCTGCCAGGAGAAGCCATCAATAAAATGCTTAAAACACTCAGGTGGGGAGGCAACATTTGTGATAACCCTTTTTTTTAAACAAAAGGAAACAAAAGCACCCAACCAAACTTATAAATCCCACCCAAAGAAAGACCAAATAACCCACCCAATAATAATAAGTACCCCTCCTCCACCCCCCCACACCCAGCTGATAGTGATTAACTCTTTAAAGTAGGAAAGGAATGGCTGCCACTCAGGTAGAACTCCTCCACTGACCCCCTAACGGTGTACTTGACCTTTTCCAGATCTAAAAATTCATTGAGGTCATGCAACCAGGCTGATGCACTGGACAGACGGCAAGGTCTCCACCGTGGCACAGTGGTTAGCACTGCTGCCTCACAGCTCCAGGGCCCAGGGTTCAATTCCAGCCTCGAGTGACTGTCTGTGTGGAGTTTGCACTTTCTCCCCGTAACTGCGTGGGTTTCCTTCGGGTGCTCTGGTTTCCTCCCACAGTCCAAAAATGTGCAGGTTAGGTGGATTAGCCATGCTAAACTGTCCCTTAAGTGTCCAAAAGATTAAGTTACTGGGTTACGGGGACGGGGTGGCGACGCGGACTTAAGTCTTGTGCTCTTTCCAAGGGCCGGTGCCGACTCGATGGGTCAAATGGCCTCCTTCTGCACTGTAAATTCTATGCTTCTAAGCAGAACCCAACTCTGGGCTATCAACGAGGCAAAGGCAAGAACATCTGCTTTCAACCCAGTCTGCAGCCACGGGGAGTCTGACACCCCAAAAATGGCCACCAATTGACAAGGCTCCAGATCAGTTTAAGAATCACTGACACAGTGGTAAAAGAAGAAGGCCCAAAGCTTACCATCCTTGGTCATGACCAGAACATATAGGTGTGGTTAGCAGTCTCCCAAGAGCACTGCTGACAGCTGTCCTCCATTCCCGTGAAGAACTCCTTAGTTAGGTGAACGTGATGTATGACATTAAGCTGAATCAGACTGAGCTGCGTGCAGGAGTAAGTGGAGTTCACCCTATGAAGGGCCTCACCCCATACTATCTCATCCAAAATAGGTGTGAAAACCCTTTGTCAGAAAAAAAATCATTGTTGACTGACAGTCAGTAAACAGGAGCTAATTGAGACTAAATCGTAACGCATTTCAATTAAAACAACAAGGATCATGAAGTTCACAATTCTCCTGTTTGGGGGAAATTACTATGAAAAGGGAGCAAAAGGGAACATTTTTCAATCCCAAAAGAAACAGTTTCTGCAGCCTCAAATTCAAACTTTCTTGTTCCAAGTTATCCTTTGCTCTTTTCCTCCAACTACAGTACTGCAGAAAGTTACACATTTATCTCTGTGTGCAATCTCCCAAATCGACACAAGTCCATTGTCATTCCTCATGAAATATGTAATACAATGCCCTCACTGACATCCCTTCACACAAAGACAGCATTGATGCAAAGGCTGCGATTTCAGGAAAATGTTCTTTTTCTTGAAATCCTCCTCAAAGTTTTCCATTCAGGATTTCACAACAATTACCCAAAATGAAACTGCCATTAATCAAAAAGGTGTTTCAGTGTAAAAGGCTTTTTGATCCACAGTTGCCTGATCTGATCGGGACTGCCTTTTTCTACTTCAAGAATGATCTTGGGATGGATTGTGTGCTTCATACGGCCCTCAAATGCTGTCTCAATATGGGCCCACAAGTTTGGAATCTGAAATGGGTAGTTTCAACAGCTGGTTTAAAACACAAATTTTGAAGAGGAAAATGGTCTAACACAGTATATTGTGCATCAGCTTTGACAAAGGGTTATCTAGACTCGAAACGTTAGCTATTTTCTTTCCCCACAAATGCTGCCAGATCTGCTGAGATTTTTCAGCATTTTCTCTTTGGTTTCAGATTCCAGCATCCGCAGTAATTTACTTTTATTTTATATATTGTGCATCCACTCTGGCCTCTGTGTCATACACAAACCTTTGCACAGTGAAGAAGAAATAATTGATAATTAATAGCTTAAAGCACCTTTCTCAGATACAATCCCAATAATTTAAACTTTGCCATTTTGAGAGCATCTTGAACGATGCAAGGTTTAAGCCTAATCATTCAGAAATTATCATTAAGTCATCCGTTTTGGACCTAAAAGGATAGAACAAGTGAGAGGCAATGGAGATCCAGAGACATTGAGGGGTCCATGTATGTTGATCATGAAAATATCACAGGTGAAAAAACAACTAGTGGAATACTGGCCTTTGTATCTAAATGAAAAGAAACATAATTCAAAACATAATGCTGCAACTGTACAAAACCATGGTTGGGCCACACCGGAATACTGTGAGCTACTCTGCACACCACGCCTTAGAAAGGATATATTTGCCTTGGAAGGAGTGCAGCATAGATTAACTAGAATGATATCCGGACTCCAAGAGTTAAACTTCATGAAGAGATTACACAAATTAGTGCATATTTCCTGGTATTTAGAGGGTTAAGGGGTGTCATGATTGATGTTTTCAAGATGGTAAGGGGAATGGATAGGCTAGATAAGAGACATATTTTCCACTGGTTGTGGAATCCAGGACTAGGGAACATAGTTTAAATATTCAAGGAGGCCTTTCCGGAGTCAAGTGTTCCATATGTAAAGGGTGAAAGAAGTTTAAAGTGATCTTCCACGAATGAAACTCAATTGTTAACTGTAAATGAGAATAATAGATTTATATTAACATTAGGGATCTAATGACAGGTCTAGTGTTAGATCACAGATTAGCTGTAATGTGTAAAGTCGGCATAGTCCCAGGTGACCAAAGGCTGTTTTCCTCTTTGAGGGGGAGAGCTGACTGGTGGTGATTTAACCTGAGGATCACCACACCTCAACGAGGGGCAAGGTTGAGAAGGCAGAGCCTTCATGAAAAACCTCAGCCAGTATGGGAATTGAACCTGCGCTGCTGGCTTTGCTCTGTGTTATCTTATTGTATTGTAATATAAATATTACTCTTTTGTCTTGCCGAGTTGTATTGAATTCTGATGATAAATAGTTAAAGTCTTCCAGATGATGACAAATTATTTATTGAGTCATATAATATTGTACTTGTGAGTTCTTTCACTTTAATACTTTGACTAGTAAAACAAATAAGTAAATTTAGATTAAACTAACAATTATGATAATACACTACACTCTGATCTGCTCACATCTTCACTCTAGCTGTTCTCCACACACACTGACTAAAGAAAGAGCGGGAAACTCCTTATATAGCTCCTGTTAGTGTTGCCATCTAGTGATCATCTGTCTGTACTCACTTTACATTAACTTTAAGATCAGTGATAAACCTAGTGATGGATTCTCCATTTCTCTGTCAACGTTTGTGAAACCTGAATCGCTCCAGAATTTCATTGGTTTGCATTTTGCAATGATCATCAAATTTTGCGACAATCACTTTGAATTTACTTTTATCTTCACCTTCAGCAAATATGAACGAATTATAAATTTTGATAGCTGACTGACCTGCCCTGGACAAAGCTGTTCGACTAGCTTCAGAGTGTTATGGGCCAGGGTTTAGAGAACCCCAAAGTGTATCATGGAGTTCACCTGACCCACAACTTTTAATAAATTGTGGTATGGGGAGCACACGGCCCACTCTACAGGTGTGGTACAGCAGAAATGGAAAAGTATTTTTTAAAGCAAAACAATGTTTATTCTAAGAACTCAAATTAACCTTTTTAAAACAAACAGTGAACATCTCAGCAACCATTAATTCAAATACAACCCCCAAAGACTACAATGCTAAGTAATCCTTTAAGCTTTCCTTAACATCCATACTACTTAAAAAATAAAATCTTTAACAGAAGCACATCAGGTTAAAGTCACTACTGAAAACATTTATAATTCTGAATTCACCAAATGATCAAGAGATAGTCTTTTGATGGCAGCGAGAACAGCAGTACACCTGCTTGGTCTGGCTTCAGCTCCAACACTGAAAACAAAACTAAAACACACCCTGCAGTAAACAGCCTAAAACGAAAGTTAAAAAGCTGACAGACAGCCCAGCTCCACCCACTCTCTGACATCACTGCAGTCGTAAACACTCATTTCTTAAAGGTACTCTCAATACAGATATTTATATGCACACCCTTTATAAACACCAACTTCTTAAAGGTACTCTAACATGACAAGAGGCTCTATTTAAGTCATGAGCTTCTAAATAGAGCTGGAATTGCTGTTTAAATAACTTCCAATTAAGATTTAAGTTACCGGTAGTCTTTAGATGTCTGGGAGCCTGCACATGGTCCATCGAATCGATTGGCTGTCGAGGATCCGTTCGCTGCGATGACTTCCACAGTCAAAAAGTCAGTATCGGAACTTTTTATTCTCTAATCTTTTTACAAGTTGTTCTTAAAGTTTGTTTTTAACCTGGTACCATGTTATATTCCTGAATTGTAATATAAATATTAATAATAAGAATACTTTTTTGTCTTGCTGAATTGTATTGAATTCTGATGATAAACAGTCAAAGTCTTTAAGATGATGACAAACTACTTATTGAGTAATATAATAATGCACTTGTGAGTTCTTTCACTTTAATACTTTGACTAATAAAACAAATAAGTAAGATTAGATTAAACTAACAATTATGATAATACACAACACTCTGATCTGCTCATGTCTTCACTCTAGCTGTTCTCCACACACACTAACTAAAGAAAGAGCGGGAAACTGCTTATACAGCTCCTGTTAGTGTTGCAATCTAGTGATCATCTGTCTGTACTTACTTTACATTAACTGACATGTATTAACACAGACAGAGATCACTACACTCTGCATCACGAAACAGCTGTCTAGTCAACTGAGCTAATACAGCCCTGGTCTCATGGTTATGGTCGAACAGGCTCAATGGACTACTGCTATCCCCGTTCCTATGTTCCTACTAGTAAGAATTGCAAAATGGTGAACATATAAACCAGATATGCAGAATATAGCAAGACAGAACTTTTACCATTTTATCATGGATTTACCGAAATGAAACTCAACTCAGCAAAATATGAGAACAAAATCACAGATAATGCATATATTTAGACATCCAATTCCCAAATGTCTCCTGATCTTTAGTTTCCACAGTGCTTGCAAAGATTCCGTGAGGCAGCACCCATTTAATGGATTGACCATTGCCAACTTTTCAGTTGCATGGCAAATTAGGAACACTGAATTATGACAGAATTATTTTACGTCTAATTTTCAACCAGAAGGCAGCCTTTTTTCTTTTCAATGTTCCTTATCCATTCTGATAATTAGTATACCCTAAAGCATAGTTAGTTTACTTTATGATGAATAAGATGACTGAGCTTCCTGTTTGAAATTCTAATTCTATGTTAGAAAAAACTGGCAGCCTTGTGCTGCATTCTGCGAGTTCTAGTCCACAAGAGATATTTGGAGCAAAACTGGTGCATAATGGAAGTTGTAATCCACAATAATAATAAAGATTATTATTATGGACTGCAACTTCCATTATGCAACAGTATAATAATAAAGATTATTATTATAAGAACCTTCTGCAATACAAAGAACAATACAGTACAGGAACAGGCCCTACAGCCCCCCCCGCCCCCCCCCCAAGCCTGTACCGGGTCATACCAACCTTGGCCAAAACCCTCAGCACTTTCTTGTGCTCTAACCCTCTATACCCATCCTATCCATGTATTTGTCAAGATGTCTTTTGAACGCTGTTAATGTTTCTGCTTCTACAACCTCCCCTGGCAAAGTGTTCCAGGCACTAACCACCCTCTGCATACAAAATCTACCTCGCACTTCTCCTCTAAACTTTGCCCCACAGACCTTAAACCTTTGCCCCCTGCTGACTGATCCCGCCCATCCATGCCCCTCATAATCTTGTAGATCTCTATCAGATCACCCCTCAACCTCCATCGTTCTAATGAAAACAGTCCCGAGTCTATTCAGCCTCTCCACATAGCTAACACCCTCCAGACCAGGCAATATCCTGATAAACCTCCTCTGCACCCTCTCCAAAGCCTCCGCATTCTTCTGGTAGTATGGTAATATGTGCAATATTCCAAGTGCGGCCTTCCCAAGGTTTTATACAATTATAGCATGACGTGCCAGTTTTTATACTCAATGCCCCATCCAATGAAGGCAAGCATCCCGTATGCTTTCTTGACTACCTTGTCTACTTGTGTTGCCACCTTCAAAGATCAGGGGCAGCACGGTAGCACAAGTGGATAGCACTGTGGCTTCACAGCGCCAGGGTCGCAGGTTCGATTCCCCACTGTCTGTGCGGAGTTTGCACGTTCTCCCCGTGTCTGCGTGGGTTTCCTCCGGGTGCTCCGGTTTCCTACCACAGTCCAAAGATGTGCAGGTTAGGTGGATTGGCCATGTTAAATTGACCTTAGTGACCAAAAAAGGTTAGATGGGATGATTGGGTTACGGGGATAGGATGGAAGTGAGGGATTAAATGGGTCAGTGCAGACTTGATGGGCCGAATGGCCTCCTTTGCACTGTATGTTCTATCAGTGGACCTGCACGCCCAGATCTCTCTGATTTTCTATATTGCTAAGAGTTTTTCCATTTATGGTAGATTTCCCTTCTATGCTCGATCTACCAAAATGCATTACCACACATTTGTCTGGATTAAACTCCATTTGCTATTTCTATGCACAAGTCTCCAACCTTTATCCTGCTGTATCCTCTGACAATCCCCAACACTATCTGCCACTCCACCAACATTGGTGTCATCCACAAACTTACTAATCAGACCAGCTACATTTTCCTCCAAATTGTTTATGTATACTACAAACAATAGAGGTCCCAGCACAGATCCCTGTGGAACACCACTAGTCACAACCTTCCATTCGGAAAAACACCCCTCTACTGCTAGCCTTTGCTTTCTGTGACCAAGCCAGTTCTGTATCCATCTTACCACTTCACCTCTAATCCCATGTGACTTCACCTTTTGTACCAGTCTGCCATGAGGCACCTTGTCAAAGGCTTTACTGAAGTCCATGTACACGACATCAACCGTCCTCCTCTCATCAATCATCTTTGTCACCTCCTCAAAAAACTCGATCAAGTTAGTGAGGCAGGACTTCCCCTTCACAAAACCATGCTGTCTATCGCTAGTGAATCCATTTGTTTCCAAATGGGTATAACTCCTATCCTTGAGAATTCTCTCCAATAATTTACCTACTACCAACGTGAGGCTCACCGGCCCATAAACAAAGAACAAAGAAAAGTACAGCACAGGAACAGGCCCTTCGGCCCTCCAAGCCCATGCCGACCATGCTTCCCGACTAAACTACAAGCTTCTACACTTCCGGGGTCCGTATCCCTCTATTCCCATCCTATTCATGTATTTGTCAAGATGCCCCTTAAATGTCACTATCGTCCCTGCTTCCACCACCTCCTCCGGTAGCGGGTTCCAGGCACTCACTACCCTCTACGTAAAAAACTTGCCTCGTACATCTCCTCTAAACCTTGCCCCTCTCACCTTAAACCTATGCCCCCTAGTAATTGACCAGGAATAATTTCCAGGATTATCCCTGCTACATTTCTTAAACAGCGGTACCACATTAGCTATTCTCAGTCCTCTGGGATCTTATCTGTGGCCAATGAGGATACAAAGATGTCAGTCAAGGCCCCAGCAATTTCCTCTCTTGCTTTCCTCAGTATTCTGGGGTAAATTCCATCCGGCCCAGGAGACTTATCTACCTTAATATCTTTTAAAAGACCCAATACCTCCTCCTTTTCGATGTCAACATGACCCAGACTGTCCACATCCTACCTAAGAATCATCTTCCACAAAGTCCTTTTCGTTCGTGAATACTGATGCAAGTACTTATTTAGCACCTCGCCCATTTTCGCTGGTTCAACACATAGATTCCCCCCACTGTCCTTAAGTGGTCCAATCCTTTTCCTGGTTATCTTCTTGCTTTTTACATGAATAAAAAGCTTTGGGATTCACCTTAATCCTACTTGCCAATCTGGGCACACATTTAGTACGCAACAGGACGGATATGCAATGGGCATTGGTTCCTTGTATTATACAGTATCTTGTTCACATCTTTTGGAGTTTGTCCTAGTTAGGACCACATAAGCCCCTCTTGAGTTGTGGTAAACCATTGAGTTGAATTTTCATGTGAGAAAGGAAGACAACATTGGATTTATGAATGTAGCACAACTAAAGCACCAGACCTCAGGGGTGGAACAGCCCTGGAAGGGAAGTACCATGGCACAGATTTCATGTACAGAAACAGAAACTCTTAAAAAAAAACATTGTTGTGAATTTGTTAACTTGTGTCATCATTATGCTAGAAATGTTATATCATACATGCTTAGTTAGCTGATAAGGCATGCTGCAGGCTGAAAGAATTAACAAAAATATTTGACCAGTTCAATTGATTCCCCCTTTCAGTATTAAATTCCAAAAATGTAAATGTTGCCACAGTCCCAGAGGCTTCTCCCTTTGAGAGCTGACTGGTGGTGATTTAGCCTGAGGGTCACCACACCTCAGGCGAGGGGCAAGGTTGAGAAGGCAGGACCTTGACGGACAATCTCAGCCGGTATGAGAATTGAACCCGTGCTGTTGGCGTTGCTGCGCATCACAAACTAGCCATCCAACCAATTGAGCTAACAATCAGTTGGCTGGAATGCTGGTTCATGATGCTGAGTGACGCTCACAGTGCAGGTTCAATTCCTGTACCGGTTGGGGTCATTCATGAAGCCCCCGCAATCTCAACCTTTCCCCTCACCTGAGGTGTGGTGACCTACAAGTTAATCACCACGAGTCTGCTCTCAAAAGGGAGAACAGCCTGTGGTCATCTGGAACCGGCGACATTTATTTTACTAAATTTTAAACTATTTTTGCTGTTTATACTGGCAACATTTTCCAGCTTGCTTTATATCTAGTAATATTTGATGCAATCAGTATTGTTAAACAAAGCCATTTATCGATATTTAAGAATCATATTTGAGCTAATTGGATTGAAGAGACAGACAATTGGAATTTATGACATTTACAAATGTAGTGTATATTTTTCCAATTTTCTTTCCAGGTTAAATGGACACCATTTAAATATAAAACTTTGAAATCCATAGACAGGAACATAAGTTAATTTTCACTTAAGTTTGCTAATTGTTCAGCCCAATGGTTTACTGGGAAATAAAAATGTTCTATTATTGTAATGGTATTCAACAAAAAAAGCTTGTGCTGTTATAGAGCACAAAATGGAACAATGGCAGTTTGATAGCACAACTTATTCATATGCAGGTATACTATACCAAAGTGGCAAGAAATAAGGGTGTCAAAAATGAAGTATTTCTTTCTCGAATGTTAGTATGCTGTTGGCTATTTTTATCATCCATATGAAATTCAAGAAATAGTTCACTTACATGAAGTGACCCAGCTAGTTTCTGTACTAAAATGAGCTAGCCAGAAGTTATGGCTGTAATGAAAGAGAAAGAGAATAAGGTGCAGAAGAAAAAGTTGACACATAAAATATGTCAGGTTGATGATATAAGTGAGAACAAGGCTAATATAGAAAGTTCAGAGGGGAATGAAAAAGGAAATCAGAGTCACGGAGAGAATGTGAGAAGAAACTTGCAGGGAACATAAAAAGGAATTCAAATGTCTGGCATAAACATATAATTAGTAAAAGGGTAGTGAGAGGAATGGTGGGCCAACTAGGGACCAACAAGGGATTTGTGCATGGAGGCAGAAGGCATGCTGATGCACTAAATTAGTACTTTGTATCTGTCTCCACCAAGGAAAGAGATGCGGCCCATATCATAGTGAAAAAGCCTCATAATTGACAGAGAGGAGGTATAAGAGGCTGGCTGTACTTAAAAATTGATAAGGACAGGACAGGCTGAGATGCATCCAAAAATGCTGAAGGAAGTAAAGGAGGCAACCGTGACGGTACTAGTCATAACCTTCCAAACCCCCTTAGAAACAGGAGTGGTACAAAGGACTAGAGCATTGCAAATGTTACATTCTTATTAAAAAAAGGGTGTGTGGGTAAATTCAGTAACAATCGGCTGATCAGTTCAACCTCAGTAGTTGGAAACTTTTTGAAACAATAATCCAGGACAAAATTAACAGTTACTTAGACAAGCACAGATTATTTCAGGAAAGCCAGCAAGGATTTGTTGGGCAAATTGTCTTTAGCTAACTTAATTAAATTTTCTGCTGAGATAATACAGGTGGTAGACGATGGTAATGCAGCTGATGCAACATATGTGGACTTTTAAAAGTCGTTTGATAAAATGCTACATAATAGACCTGTCAGGAAACTTGGAAGTCCATGGAATAAATTGGACAGTGGCAGCAAAATGATTTGGGGGTAGATGTGCACAAATCATTGAAGGTGGCAGGGCAGGTTGTGATAGTGGTTAAAAAGGCAGATGGGATTGTCAGCTTTATAAACAGAGGCACAGGGCTGGATTTCAGGTCAGAGGGAAAAAATGACAGCCAGAGTGCAGATCTGGAGGCCCGGCCTTCATTTCCGCCTCAAGGTATCGGTGGCAGTGCGGGGAAGAAAGCGGATTGGGAACCCCGCTGTCAACTTGTTGGCACAATTCAGGAGGCGGACATTTCAGAGCTGCTAGAATCTTTGCTGAGGTGACAGCATTTTAGAAGCCTTCCCAAATCACACCTGGTCAGTGGAAATATGAATAATGATTTGGAAGCAGGAAGAGTCTGAAAGGTAGTAAAAATGATGTTGCCTTCTTCACAATTTATAATGAAATACTATAGCCCGAGTTATATCTGTGTTTGCCAAAGTGAGTGATGGGAGTGCTGTGATTGGAAAAGGTAACCATTAAATAATATGGCTGCCAGGTTGTTTCTTCTGACAACTGGCACGTTGTCAAGTGAAAGTACAGCATTGTAAAAGTGGAAGCCTTCAAAACTATTAGAATAAATCATACACTGGATAAAGTGCTATTCAACATTGTACAATATTGAAACCATAGTCCAAAGTACGATAAATAGTAAATTGTTTGAACTCTTCCGATAGTTAATAACAGATTAGCCATGTATTGGGCTGCTTCAAAGATTTGACAGGTGTATGAGTTTTTGGCTATCTTCAAAGATAGCCAAATTATTCCTGACACTCGTTGCATTGAAACAGACGCACTTTAACCCATTCCACGGAGTGCAACTTTGCCCTATCAACTGTCTATCCTTCCGCACAGACTTGCTGCATACTATTTCTGCCTGTTCAACAGCTACCCTATCCTCGGATTCATAGCTCTGGTTCCCATCCCCCTGCCAAACTAGTTAAAACCCTCCTATGGAGCTCTAGCAAACCTCCCATCCAGGATATTGGTGGCCCTCCAGTTTAGGTGCAATCCGTCATTCATGTACAGGTCCCACCTTCCCCAGAAGATATCCCAATGATCCACATATCTGAAGCCATCCCTCCAGCACCAGCCCTGTAGCCACATGTTCAGCTGCACTCGCTCTCTGTTCCTTGCCTCATTTGCACGTGGCACCGGTAGCAATCCTGAGATCACTACTCTGCTTGTCCCGCTCTTTAGCTTCCAACCTAACTCCCTAAAATCACTTTTTAGATCCTCATCTCTTTTCTTAGCTATGTCATTGGTGCCTATGTACACCACGACTTCTGGTTGCTCCCCCTCCCCTTTAAGAATCCTGTAGACTCGATCCGAGACATCCCTGGCCTGGCACCCGGGAGGCAACATACCTTCCAGGAGTCTCGTTCGCGACCACAGAATCTCCTATCCATTCCCCTAACCATTGAGTCTCCTATCACTATTGCTTTTCTATTAGCCCCCCTTCCCTTCTGAGCCACAGAGCCAGGCTCAGTGAAATAGACCTGGCCGCTAGAGCCTTCCCCAGGTAGGTCATCACCCCCAACAGCTTCCAAAACGGTATACTTGTTTTGAAGGGGAATGGCCTCGAGGGATCCCTGCACTGTCTGCCCCTTCGTTTTCCTTCCCCTGACTGTAACCCAGCTACTCTTTCCCTGTACCCTGGGTGTGGCTACCTCCCTGTAACTCTTCTCTATCACCCCCTCTGCTTCCCGGATGATCCGAAGTTCATCCAGCTCCAGCTCCAGTTCCCTAACGCGGTCTCTGAGAAGCTGGAGTTGGGTACACACCCCGCAGGTGTAGTCAGCGGAGACACCGGTGGTATCCCTCACCACCCACATCCTACAGGAGGAGCATGCAACTGCCCTAGCCTCCATCCCCTCTGATCTTACAGAATGTAGCTGCCCTGTGGACCAACTGGAACTCCGCTCTCCGACTCTGCTCCCAGTCAGCTGCACTCTCTGTAAAGCCCCGGCTCCCTTCACGTTCTTTGAGTTTGTTTAGGGTTTGTTTAGACAGTTGTCCAGAGCAGCAAGTCTTTATATTTTTACAGGTTTATGACCTTCTAAGATACCCAGGTGCATATTCAAGCAATGTTTGGCTATTTTCACAGATTTATAAGACTTTCAAATAGGGCTTGAGAGTTTGGTACATAAAATAGATACTGCATGATTGGGTAAGGGTGGGGTTGAAAAGGGTTAAGTGTGCAAAGAGAGGGGTGAAGTGGGTAAGGAGGGTTTAAAGCAGTAAGGGGGTGAAGAGGGGCCAAGGGTGAGAGGTTTTTTTTTTAAACTTAATGTCAGAACTGGGCTGTTGTCTCAGTGAATGGAGGTGGGCCTTTTAACATGGTTGCTTTGGAAACCATCCCTGCCTCTACTAGATGAAAACCATGCCTGCCGGCAAAGACAGGATTGCAATGATGGTAAAACGCCCAACTCATGATTCCAACCTTTGTGAGGAGAGTCTGACCCATTGAGTACAAAAAGGAGGCAGTTTTAACAAATATAGATAAAATTCTGATTCAGCCTCAACTGGAGTATCATGTTCAATTCTGGGCACTGTGCTTTAGGGAGAGAGTTTGCAAAAGAGGTTTGCCAGAATGGTTTCAGGGAGGAAGGAGCTCAGTTACTTGCAGACATTGGAGAAGCATGGGTTATTCTCCTTGGAGAAGAGAAGGTTAAGAGGACAATTGGTTGAGGATTCAAAGGCATGAGGATCGATACTGAATAGATAAGAGAGAAACAGTTGTCTTTGGCAGAGGGTCAGGAATCATAGGGCGCAGTTTTGAGGCACAAAAATAGAGAATATGACGAAAAACATTTTTATGCAGCAACTGGTCAGGATCTGAAGTGCACTGTCCGAGAGTGACGGAGGCAAAGATGGTGTAAGGCTTTCAGAGGGAAGGTGAAGAAGTAACTGAAGAGAAAACAATTTCATGGCTACAGACGAACAGGGGGCATTGGGTGGTGGGATTGGCTAAACTACTTTTGCAAATATTTGCCATGGACATAAATGACCGAATTGCCTCCTTTCGTGTTGTAACCATTCTATGACAGGGAGCTGTTTCATTTAATTTAAATATAATTATTTTGTTGCTTTTGTTTGCATCTATATTTGATTTCCAGCTGTATTTACATTTAAGAGTGAGGCATTTAAAATTCCTTTGTCCCAGTGAAATGTTGAAGGTATATCTTGGCCTGTCACCTTCAAACTGAGTAGCCCTATCATAGAATTTACAGTGTAGAGGGAAGCCATTCGGCCCATCGAGTCTGCATCAGCCCTTGGAAAGAGCACCCTACCCAAGTCCACACCTCCACTCTATCCCCGTAACCCAGGAACCCCACCTAACCTTTTGGACACAAGGGGCAATTTAGCATGGCCAATCCACCTAACCTGCTCATTTTTGGACTCCAGGAGGAAACCGGAGCACCCGGAGAAAACCCACGCAGACACGGGGAGAACATGCAGACTCTGCACAGACAGTGACCCAATCGAACCTGGGACCCTGGAGCTGTGAAGCAACTGGGCTAACCACTGTGCTACCGGGACACCTAAATAATGCTAGCATACAAATATTGGGTTAGTTTTTGTGAACTGGAGGAAGTTTCCCCACAAAGTTTTCACATCACTTTACAGTGAATGAAATAAAGATTGTGATGTGCACAAAGGATTAAGGTAGAAGCTGAAATATCATAAACAAACTGTTGAAGAAATATTTCTAAAATGTAGAATTTTCAAAATAGAAAAAAACTGAGATTCCACAAATCGAAAATTAGTTTTTCAGAGTCAAGGAGCTTGCTCAACAAGACCCAGACACACCTCATTCAACAGCTGCAACAATCCTAAGAACTTTTACAACATAATAAAAATGTGAAATGAGTTCTCATCTGTTCAATGATTTCTAATTAATCATATTCTGCAGGGCCGTCAAGAGCGCATCCTACAGAAAATCATAGAATCGCTGCCAGCAACTTTAGGATGCCTATTTTGACTTTGGAGCGGCATGATAGCACAGTGGTTAGAACAGTTGCTTCATAGCTCCAGGGTCCCAGGTTAGATTCCCGGCTTGGGTCACTGTCTGTGCGGAGTCCGCATGTTCTCCCCCTGCCTGCGTTAGTTTCCTCCGGGTGCTCCGGTTTCCCCCACAGTCCAGAGATGTGCAGGTGGATCGGCTATGCTAAATTACCCTTAGCGTCCAAAATCAAAGGTTAGGTGGGGTTACGGGGATAGGGTGGAGGTGTGGGCTTTGGTAGGGTGCTCTTTCCAAGAGCGATAGTCCGAATGGCCTCCTTCGGCACTGTAGATTCTATGATTCTATGAAGCATGTGCAGACTCCAGAGATTACTGTCGGTTTCAGAGGCAGAGAATGCTGACAGTTTTCATTTCATTACTGCCACAAAGTTTGAGCCAATTTGCACGCAGTTTTTGTCAGATTTAACTGGAGTAATGTACTTAGTTTCATGCACTCAACCTCAAGAAAGATTTATTGGCTTTGGAAAGGTTACTAATGTTGACAGTGTTAAAAGCTGCAGATTAGTCAAGGAGGATGATCAGGGATGGTGTACCATTGTCACAGTTATATGGGATGTCATGTGAAACTCTGATTATGACCATTTCAATTCTGTAGCAAAAATAATTAATGATTGTAAATGTTCAGCCATGGAGTTGCATGAAAATCAGGCATGGATTTTGAAGGCAATGACATATTCATTAATAAAGATCAAATGATATTAGAGATTAAAACAATGTGGGATGGGGTGTGAATTTCAAAGGGAACAAAGTCAAACTAACAACCAATTAGCATTAAAATGATACTGTAAACAACAGTTTTATTTAAACCAGCAAAAATGAGCTATTTTCCATGTAACAGGCAGTTTAAGAATTTGTTCTTACCATTCTTAGTTACTTTCAAATTATTCATATAGTTTTTAAGCAGTACATGTTATACAATCATGTCAAATAGCGCTAAACTTCCTCAGGAAACTAAGGAAATTCGGCATGTCCACACCGACTCTTACCAACTTTTACAGAGGCACCATAGAAAGCGTCCTATCAGGCTGCATCACAGCCTGGTATGGCAACTGCTCGGCCCAAGACCGCAAGAAATTTCAGAGAGTCATGAACACCGCCCAGTCCATCACACGCACCTGCCTCCCATCCATGGACTCTATCTACACCTCCCGCTGCCTTGGGAAAGCAGGCAGCATAATCAAAGACCCCTCCCACCCGGCTTATTAACTCTTCCAACTTCATCCATCGGGCAGGAGATACAAAAGTCTGAGAACGTGCATGAACAGATTCAAAAACAGCTTCTTCCCCGCTGTTACCAGACTCCTAAACAACCTTCTTATGGACTGACCTGATTAATACTACACTCCTGTATGCTTCACCCGATGCCTGATGTCTATGTATTTACATTGTGCACCTTGTGTTACCCTATTATGTATTTCCTTTCCACTAAATGATCTGTTTGAGCTGCTCGCAGAAAAATACTTTTCACTGCACCTCGGTTTACATGACAATAAACAAATCCAATCCAATCCAATCCAAATCGCTGTCATGGGAAGTCTAATTAATTTGATTTTATCCTGACAATACATCATAAATATGGTTTGTTGAAATAAGGATTACAATTTCCTTTTTTACAAATAGCTTACGACTACTTAATCAAAAGCATAATATTCTGGTACCACTTTAAAATATAATACACTTTCTTTAGTGTATTCAAAGAGCAGACATGAGAAATAACATTATTTTGTCCTTCTACATTTATGGCTTTTCCTTCCTATCATCCCATTCCTCCCCCATTCCAGCTTTCAGTTGTTACCTCTACTCCGCGGAGATAGATGATTTGGCTGACATGCTTTTCAAACAATGACTGCTATCAATGGTTGACTGACAAGAGGCAAGATTCTGGCAGGTGTCTGGGCTGCATCAGCAAAGATATAAAATAAATGCTTGAGATCTGAACAATGATTAATGGTTATCGTGTACATTCTGATGTTGCTTCCTTTACATACTAATGACTCTAGTTACTTTGCATCAGTATTCGAATATAAAATTAATAACCACAGCATTTTGCTTTTAGAATCCCTTCCTTATTTATCTCAAGTGGTACACTGAGTTGCTGAGTAGACTTTTTTACTTCAAGCCTAAAAATGCATGGAAAGATTCAATGCATCTTATCCACTACTCACTGACATGGCTGACAAATCTGCTTCATCTCAGTCTCTTAACTTGTTTGTCATGTTCAAATTATGTCGTAAGGGGTGCAATCTTCCCAAAAACTGGCAGTGTTGGATCAGGTGAGATGAACCCCGCAGGTTTCACAGCTGGTGCATCTCGCCAGTTCTAAAGGCACTCTGTTCAATTTTAAAGGGCAGGCGCGTTTCGCAGAGCCAACTGGAAGGGCGGGGTCTATAAAGGCCGGCAGTACCGGGAATCTTAGAAAGGCCGCCTCAATCTCAAAGTTGAATTAAAGGATCCACACTGCAATTACACCGCCCACACAGCAAACACAGCTGCTAAATCGTGGCCAAGACGTTTTTCCAGAGTTCCATCACACATTTTTGCAATTTATAGTTTTACTTTTGGAAATTCCTCAGGGCTAGTGGAATCTTGGGGTGGAAGGGGGGGAGGGATTGACTGTGGCACTTGGATCAAATGGTTCTCTCCCCTTCTGCATTAAAAACAAGAATAACAACTTCTAATTATTTGACACTTCTAACCTGGGAAAGATTGACTACCCCAAAGGACATGGAATTCTTTAGGATTATCACTGAAAACGAATGCACTGGTGATACAGCATTAATCTAATAAATTGGTTCACCATGATTTCCCTTTCACAAAACCATGCTGATTCTTCTTGATTACCTTAAGTTTTTCTAAGTGTCCAGCTATAAACTCTTTAATGATTGAATCTAACACCTTCCCCACGATAGATGTCAAGTTCACTGACCTACTGTTTCCCGTTTTCTGCCTCTCTCCCCTCGAGCAGAGGATATATATCTGCTACTTTCCAGTCTGATGGAGCCTTTCCAGAAACTAGAAAATTTTGGAAAATTAATGCAAACGTATCAAATACCTCATTAGACACCTTTTTAAAGACTCAAGAATGAAGTCCATCTGGACTCGGAATCTTGGCAATCTCTTGCCATCAGTTTGCTAATTTCCGCATTCCTGGTGATTGTAATTTCACCGAGTACCTCTCTTTATTCCATCTCCTGATTGAGTTATTAGTGGAATGTTTTTAGTATCCACTATAAAGTGAAGACAGAAGCAAAATATTTGTTCATTATATCGTCCATGTCCTTATTATTTACTAGTAACTCACCATTCTCAATCTCTAGAGCAGGGTTTTTCAAGCTTTTTTCCCCAGGACCCATTTTTACCAAATGGCGAACCTTTGGGGCCCACATCGGCTGACCTTCAGGGCCCACTATTTTTGTTTACCTTTAATGCGACAGTTGAGCCTGCTTGGTCCTCACGATCTCACTTGCTTTGTCATTCAATGTTACATTTCTGCTAAGAATTTCAGCTGAGGATTTAAGCTCTCGCTGCATCATTTGAAAAAAAAATCAAGAGATTTGTCCTTGAACTCACCATGCTTAGTCTTCAAATGCCTTTGAAGTTTTGAGGGTTTCAAACTCTCATTTGTCAGTACTCCCTGCACATCATAGAATCATAGAATTCCTACAATGCAGGAGATCATTCGGCACACCAAATCTTCACTGGCCCTTGGAAAGAGAACCCAACTCAAGCCCATGCCCCCATCCCAGCCCCACAACCCAGTAACCCGACCTAACCTTTCAGACACTAAGGAGAAATTTAGCATGGCCAAACCACCTAACCTGCACATCTTTGAACTATGGGAGGAAGCCGGAGTACCTGGAGGAAACCCACGCAAACACGGGGAGAAAGTGCAAACTCCACATAGACACCCAAGGCTGGAATTGAATCCGGGTCCCTGGAGCTGAGGCGGCAGTGCTAATCACTGAACCACCGTGCTGCACACATAGGCTTTGCATCCTGATTTGCACTGCCACAATTAACAAAGCCATACCTCAAGAAATCATCTTTATACCACTTTGTTCCTGATTTCAGTTTTTTCTTTGTTGGCTGTTCACCAGAGGGTCAAAACTAACACAGCTTTGTCCTGCTGTGGTCTCTCCTGAGCACCTCTCCCCAACAGATTTAGTTGTGAAATCCTGGCCTGTTTGTGTCTCTGGCCCTCTCTTCATTATCACAAAACGATCTATCTTCAGTTCTTTACAATCCTGTTGCCTTGCTTGCTCACAGCTAGAAAATAGGGGAATCTCTCCTCTGTGATTTTGTGCCAAAAGCACGGACGTACAGGGCATGTGACACCAGTGTATGTGCCCGGCCAGTGACCTGTGCTCTGCTGCCGCCTCTTGCCAGAACACTGCATTGTTTCATTTAAAAGGCAATTGCGGCCGTCATTCTCAATTTAAAAGCCAATCGTAGCTATTGGGCACTTCTTCCACAATCGGGAACACCACGACCGATCGCTCCGTGACATTCCCGACACCCGCCCGCATCCCACAGTATGAAAAACCCTGCATCCCGCAGAATGAAAAACCCTGCTCTGAAGGGCCGTCACTCATTTTACTCACTCTTTTCCTTTTTAAATATCTGTAGAAACTCTTACTATTCGATTTTATATTTCGAGCTAGCTTCCGCTCATACTCTAGTTTCTTTCTCCCAGTTAACATTTTAATCATTCTCTGCCATTCTTTCTATTCTGGCCAATCATCTGACCTGCCATTCACCTTTGAGCTGTTATGTACTCTTTCCTTACGTTTGATGCTTTCCTTAACTTCTTTAGTTAACCATGGAAGGTGGGTCCTCCCTTTAGAATTTTTCTTTATGGCAGTAGTTGTCTTAAAGTTTCTAAGCGTTCTGAAATATCCCCACTTCAATGACATTCTGAGCATTCTGAAATGCCCCCTTCAATGTCTGAAGTGAATTTTCATATGGTCAGTCTGTTTCCTCCATGGCAGAGATGGAAACATTATTGGAAAATTCAAACGTCGAGATGCTCTAAAGATTGGCACAGAAAAGGGACGGACGCAGCAACCCATTAAAGAAATTCAGAGATGAAAGGGAGGTTTGAGATGGTTTGCAAGAACAGAAGGGTCATAGAACTATAAAAGGTTACAACAGAGGATGATGTAATTTGTATCATTGGCCACAATATTTACGAAGGTGGAATTTCTAAGGGGAGGAAGGAATTAAGTTTGGGATTCCCTGAAAACGTGTTTCTTTTTCCATAGAAGACAGCCTGACTGCCAGGGCTTGATTCCCTGTTGGTGCAAGAAAAGGCCACAGCCCAGGAGTAGGCAGGATGCCTGCACCTCTGGGTAGTGATAACGCTAGAATTGGCAGTGAGGTCGGTACACCGTGCCTTGAAGGATCAGATGTGAGGAGAATCGGTTGGAGAGAGATGGGGGCAGAGAAAGTGGCTGGTATAAGGGGCTGCAAGGATAATCCAGGGAACTACAGGCCGGTGAGCCTTACGTCAGTGGTAGGGAAATTACTGGAGAGAATTCTTCGAGACAGGATCTACTCCCATTTGGAAGCAAGTGGACGTATCAGCGAGAGGCAGCACAGTTTTGTGAAGGGGAGGTCGTGTCTCATTAACTTGATACAAGTTTTTCGAGGAGGTCACAAAGATGGTTGATGCAGGTAGGGCAGTGGATGTTGTCTATATGGACTTCAGTAAGGCCTTTGAAAAGGTCCCTCATGGCAGACTGGTACAAAATGTGAAGTCACACGGGATCAGAGGTGAGCTGGCAAGATGGATACAGAACTGGCTAGGTCATAGAAGGCAGAGAATAGCAATAGAAGGGTGTTTTTCTGATTGGAGGGCTGTGACTAATGGTGTTCTGCAGGGATCAGTGCTGGGACCTTTGCTTGTCGTAGTATGTATAAATGATTCAGAGGTAACTGGTCTGATTAGTAAGTTTGCGGACTTAAAGGTTGGTGGAATTGCAGATAGCGATGAGGACTGTCAGAGGATACAGCAGGATTTTGATCGTTTGGAGACTTGGGCGGAGAGATGGCAGATGGAGTTTAATCGGGACAAATGTGAGGTAATGCATTTTTGAAGGTCTAATGCAGGTAGGGAATATACAGTGAATGGTAGAACCCTCAAGAGTATTGAGAGTGAGAGAGATCTAGGTGTACAGGCCCACAGGTCACTGAAAGGGGCAACACAAGTGGAGAAGGTAGTCAAGAAGGCATATGGCATGCTTGCCTTCATTGGCCGTGGCAATGAGTACATAAATTGGCAAGTCATGTTGTAGCTGTATAGAACCTTAGTTAGGCCACACTTGGAGTATAGTGTTCAATTCTGGTCGCCACACTACTAGAAGGATGTGGAGGCTTTAGAGGGGGTGCAGAAGAGATTTACCAGAATGCTGCCTGGTATGGAGGGCATTAGCTATGAGGAGAGGTTGAATAAACTCGGTTTGTTCTCACTGGAACGACGGAGGTTGATGGGCGACCTGATAGAGGTCTACAAAATTATGAGGGGCATAGACAGAGTGGATAGTCAGAGACTTTTTCCCAGGGTAGAGGGGTCAATTACTAGGGGGCATAGGTTTAAGGGGCAAGGTTTAGAGGAGATGTACAAGGCAAGTTTTTTACACAGAGGGTAGTGGGTGCCTGGAACTCACTGCCGGAAGAGGTGGTGGAAGCAGGAACGATAGTGACGTTTAAGGGGCATCTTGACAAATACATAAATAAGATGGGAATAGAGGGATATAAACGCCGGAAGTGTAGAAGATTTTAGTTTAGATGGGCAGCATGGTCGGCGCAGGCTTGGAGGGCCGAAGTGCCTGTTCCTGTGCTGTACTTTTCTTTGTTCTTTTGTTCTTTCTAATCTTGGGGATTCATTGTTTATGGAATCATAGAAAAAATAGGAATAGGAGGCGGCCATTCGGCCCTTCAAGCCTGCTCCACCATTCATTATGACCGTGGTTAATCATCCAACTCAGTAACTTCTTCTCTCTAACGAAAACATCTACACGGCAGCACGGTAGCCTTGTGGATAGCACAATTGCTTCACAGCTCCAGGGTCCCAGGTTCGATTCCCGGCTTGGGTCACTGTCTGTGCGGAGTCTGCACATCCTCCCCGTGTGCGCGTGGGTTTTCTCTGGGTGCTCCGGTTTCCTCCCACAGGCCAAAGATGTGCAGGTTAGGTTGATTGGCCATGGTAAATTGCCCTTAGTGTCCAAAATTGCCCTTAGTGTTGGGTGGGGTTGCTGGGTTCTGGGGATGGGGTGGTGGTGTTGACCTTGGGTAGGGTGCTCTTTCCAAGAGCCGGTGCAGACTCGATGGGCCGAATGGCCTCCTTCTGCGCTGTAAATTCTATGATAAATGATTGCTCCTGCTCTCTGCCCCTCCCCCTACTCCCCCATCTCCATTGATCCCTTTCGCTCCAAGAGCTATATCTAACTCCTACTTTAAAACATACAATGTTTTGGTCTCAGCTGCTTACTGTGGCGGATAGTTCACCACTCTCTGGGTGAAGACATTTCTCCTCATCTCAGTCCTAAATGCTTTACTCCGTATCTTTAGACTGTGACCCCTGGCTGCCTTCGGAGAAGTTGATGATTGCAGGAAGGGAAGTAGGTTAGCCTTGGTGAGAATGAGGGCAGGGATCCTCCTCACTCATTAGTTGTTCTAGAATAGTACTTAACCCACTCATCCTCACCTCCTTTTGATTGTTGGGTTTCCTGATGTTGGGTAAACTTAGCATTAATACCAGAATAGAAATGAACAAAGCATGCAGGTGGCGATTCTCCGATATGGAGGCCAAGTGTTCGCACCGTCGTGAATGCCGTCGCGTTTCACGACGGCGCGAACAGGGCTCGGGCACGACCTATTCTGATGGGCCATACCCCATCGGAGGCCACCCCGGTGAAGGAGCCCCCCCTCCCACCCCCACAAGCCGCCCCCCCAGCGTTCCTGCAGAGTTCCCGCCGGCAGCGACCAGGGGTGGACGGCTCCGGCGGGAACCTGTCGTATCGTAGCGGCCGCTCGGCCCATCCGGCCGAAGAATTGCTGCTCGCCGGTTCTCCGAGTGGCCCGGTGCGAATCGCGTGCCGCTGGTTTCCGGGGGGGGGGGGGGGGGGGTGAGAATCGCACGGGGGTCGGGGCGGCATAGCGCGATTCGCGCGGTGCCCCGGCGATTCTCCCACCCGGCGTGGGGAGAATAGTGCCCCAAGTTTTGTTAAAAATCTTTAACTTAAATACTTGCTTACTGGGAGAGTATTGGTCACTCACCCCCACAAAAATTGAAAATGAGCAGATTCAAGATGGGTAAGAGATTTTAAAATCAGAGAACATTCTTTCTTTATTAATTGTACCAAAACCTCATAATTAAAAAAATTTGTTAAATCTTCTGTTGGTGATTGTGTTCTAGCGTGGATAGTCCTAGTTTCCCATGTTGTTACTCAATATATTACAGTTCCCATTCATGATTCATTTTGGTTAATCTATAATGTTTGTTATCTATGGCTTTACAATAAAGCTGAACATAGTTCGCTAACTATAGCCAAACTAATGTTTTGCATAAATTAATCATTATTGCACTTCTTAAGCTTGTATGTCATGTACTGATTTATAAAACCCAAAATGTTGTTGGTTTTTTCATGGTTCTATCTGCTTGCACTATACTTTAGACCTTTCTGTTCATCCATATATTTTTTATACCTTTCCATTGAGTGCATACTCCATTCTTTATTTTTCCTTTCAAAAGAGATGGGCAGGCCAAGAAGGAATTTTTGATGATGGTAGTTTTGAAAGCAAGAGAGATAATACACAAGAAGAAATTATTTAAAACAATGTGGATTATCCTAAAGTAATGCACTATTTTGTAAAAGAGAGAGTGATCTGACAGTGCTTAATGTGGTGCAGTCAGATCTCATCACAAATGGCTAAACTAGTTGTGCACCAGATCGGCTCAAGATGGTGTAACTTATGCTGGAAGTGTCTGAATATATATTATCTGTTGGATTAAGCGGGGTGGATAAGAATAAATATTTTGTTGGGAACAAAGGCCATCAAATGTGGACATGAGGGAATGGTTAAGCAAATGGTGACTGCAGAACTATAAAGGCGATTGGAGGGTTAAAGGTTAGGCAGTTCCACAGGCATGTGGTGCTGCCTGAATCTCTCCACTTTTTGGCAATGTCAACAAAACAGATGAGACTGGTAGAATAATGTGAACAATCCTAAATCTAGAATTGCCCGTAGTATATTGTGTGCCTGACAAAGCAGTGGCGTAGCACGACAGGAATAAATTCTGGCAGAAATGAAGTCCAGCAATATATATTTTTTAAAGTCGATTTCCATGTGGCAATCAATCACAAACCAATTAACTGTCCTTGGAAAAGGAAAAATTAAATTCTTGGCCTTGAGCCCTACTTGTCACTTTGTCCAGCATGACTGGCTCCATGATACTATGGCAAGGTCAGCTCTCATGTTGGAACTAACACTCCAATGTGCCAAAATGGCATGAGCACCTCATTATAATCAAATTAACTCGAATTCGCACTTAACAGAAATTCTGCCCCTTTGCTCTTCTAGTCGTGCCAGGAATTCCAAGGCTAAGCTATCTGTTCCAATTTTATTGCTCTTTGTTATTTAATGAACAGGAACAATCAGGAAATAACTTCAAAGCCACATTAATTTGTTTTAAAGCATGTTTCATTCCTTTTGTGATTTGCTACAAGCTATAATTATATGGTCAATTTTTACATTACGGTTTCGATTTATTATGATCAATGCAAGTCGCAGATCAAGTAAACTGCAATATTTCTTTGCAGGAATTATGGTAGTATAATTTTAAAAATAATGTTTCCACATTGTCATGACATTTGTGAGCTAAACATAAATACATGAATAGATTATTTGTTGCAACATCCTATTTGCTTGCAATGTTAACTTTTAAAAAAGGAGCAGGCAGAAGATACCCATCAATACTTCTTAAAATGTTACTGATCTGGAGAGATAAGCTATTTTATTTTAGAATAACTGCAGAGATTGATGGGAAAAAATCTCAGTAATTATAACCCTTAATAGATCCCATCCACTTATCTTTCTATATGGTTGATTTGAACTTTATTAAGTGTGATAGCCAAAAGTAAGCAAACATTCCAACTTTTATGACCTAGCCAGCTGGTTGTAGCTTGGCAGACTACATGCTGGCAACCACGGAGATCCTACAACCAAAAGTCAAAAAGCAACAGACAGTTCAGAAAGTTAATAGTGTTCCTAAACCAGTCTCGGGAGTTGATACTTTAATCCTTCCTTTTCTTAAAAGTCCATAGACTAGACAATTCATTCTGGGACCAAATCATTATTAAGCTTTACAGTTTTAACAACAGTGTAGTGTATAGCTGTTAGATAAATTTGGTCCCGTCTGCTAATATGTAATAAATGCCTACGCAATGCATGAACAAGACACTTCAAAGAATTTGTGTTAACAACCATATAAGATTCTGAAGTAATATAAAACACGAAAAATTGTAATGGAAAGGAGCATTTAGCAATGCTCCAGTTTCCCAAAAAAGGAGTATTTATTCTCCGAAGAGAATTTCATGAACCTTTTTTTCGAGAAAATTACTGCTGCCACAAATTGCGCACAACAATTTCAATTCTTCGAACTTCGACCACTTGAAACTAAAAATGCTCTTACATATAAATATAACTTTTTATAGCTCTGTTATTACGTACTGTGAATGGGGAAAGAGGGCCAATTTTGTGGCTGTACCGTCGGATCACCTCTCTGATGTGGCTCGGCTGTATGGCATCACTGTGAGTCTCTAGACCACAAGCTGCAGCACTCTGTAACATAAAATCATAAATTCTCAACTAAATCAAAAACACTTTAAGACAACTCCAGATAAAAGACCTACAGTATAGTAGTCTCAACAAATTTAGCATTTAAATGGTATATATTCACATTAAATTAATGTAAATGTTCAGAATAGGAATAGGTCAGGAGAGAAAATTGAAAAATTAACGAAAGCTACCATTGGATATAATAGTTTAATCTAATGGTGCTTTAATATGTTAATAGTTAAACTAGAATCAAATTTTAAAAGAAAATTGCAGTGTTTAACTACTATCTATCTTCCCGAGTACTGAGAATTATTTTGTAGAAGCAATTATTAATTGATTACATGTATGAAGTCATTTGCATATGCAAAATAACACATGAACTTCAGCAATGGTATAGTATCAGTATGCCGACTAGGAAAATCATAGGATGAATCCCCAGTCAGATGTATACCTGTTAAATAAATTTGGCCCAGTCTGCTAATCTGTAATAAATGCCTACGCATAGAATCCCTACAAGCTCACTTGGCTAGGCAGCTAGTTTGTGATACAGAGCAAGGCCAGCAGCGTGGGTTCAATTCCTGTACTGCCTGAGGTTATTCATGAAGGCCCGCCTTCGCAACCTTGCCTCTCGTCTGTGGTGTGGTGATCCTCAGGTTAAATATCCACTAGTCAGCTCTCCCCCTCAAAGGGGAAAGCAGCCTATGGTAATCTGGGACTATGTTGACTGTTCTTTACAGTGCAGGAGGCCATTTGGCCTATCGAGTTTGCACCAACCCTCCGAAAGAGCACTCTACCCAGGTCCACACCACGGCCCATACTGTCATATCCCTGTAATCCCGTAACCTAACCTGCCTATCCCCGGCAATTTAGCCTGGCCAATCCACTTAACCTGCCATCTTTGCACTGTGGGAGGAAACCGGAACACCTGGAGGAATCACACACAGACACAGGCAGGACGTGCAAACTCTACACGGACAGTCACTTGAGGCAAGAATTGAACCCGGGTCCGTGGCATTGTGAGGCAGCAATGCTAACCACTGTGCCACCGTGCCGATCTCACCAATCTCAGCCAGAGCACTGATAGGGATGCTACAATTTGTTTCTGTGTCACTGGGCTAGACGGAGGAAGAATGTAGCTAGGATTGTTGGTGCTGACATTAGAAATGCTGGAAATACTCAGCAGACAGCATCTGTGGAGGGTGAGGCAGAGCAAAGCAACAGGATTTCACATTTTGGGTCAGGGCCCTGACCCTACATTTTACCGGGACAGTTATCCAACACTGATTTTACCTGAATTCACCAATTAATGGCCAAAAAACATAGTTGTCATCCAATTAAGGACAGTAGGTAAGATCTCTCGGCTGGAGAGCCAATAGGTGGCCCTTCTGCATGAAAGGAGCTGCAGTCTGCCGTTGCAGGTAAGCTAAGAGTGCCCTCTCACCAACGTCAACATAACTGAAATAAACAGCGCACAAGGGGTTTCGAAGACATCCTTGATAAGCAAGGCAGAGATGAGGAGGCATTTCTTCAGCCAGAGGGTGGTGAATCTTTGGAACTCTTTGCCGCAGAAGGCTGTGGAGGTCAAATCATTGAATATCTTCAAGTCAGAGATAGATAGGTTCTTGATTAATAAGGGGATCAGGGGTTACGGGGAGAAGGCAGGAGAATAGGGATGCGAAAAATATCAGCCATGAATGGCAGAGCAGACTTGGTGGGCTGAGTGGCCTAAATCTGCTCCTATGTCTTATGGTCTTATGGGTGGTCATTCCGCCGCTTCCAAAAAATGGGGCCGGATGATGCTAGCAAACCAGCATATTGTCCACTGGTGTGAAATTACATGCCTGTCCATCTGTCTTCTCGTCCCCCTATCGGATTGAAAATCCTGCCCTTATTTTATTTGCTGACCAGCGATTTAGATGCTGGAAAGTGATACGAAAAAAGCAAATTTAGCTACGAAGCCTCGATTGCGAATCAATATTCACTCAGGTCACTTCTGTAAGGTACTATAGGAGACCATTAGTATCATACCCCAAAATGAGTCAATATCTTTGGAAGTTGTATGTATTTTATTAATTAACATTATTTAATTAAATAGAAAATTTTAAACATGAGAGCCTGCCCCTTTAAGAGGTTTTTGCTGTTACTACAATTATTCATTTAGTCTCCTTCTCAGGTTAATTTAGAATTCCTTAATTTTTTCAATTCAAAAATGAGTTTAAGAAAGTAATTTTTTTAAGAATGATATCGCCATTTAGCCATTATTGTTCAACATATAAATACAGGTTATATTTAAATAAGATGGTTGAGCAAGTTCATTAGGGAAAGAATTTCTCTGATCATTTTGTGCAGTAACAGAGCAAAAGCAGTCAGGAGGCTTTTCTTTGTTCAATATTTCTAACAAATTGATAAACATCTTCTTTTCAAATCCGGGAGGGATTTTCCCAGATACATTTTTGATGTCATTATATGTATCAATCAGATGAATTCTAACCTCATCAGGTGGAATTTTACTACTATGCCCATGAGAAAGTCTTTGCAAATTAAAATAAATCATGGAAATTGGCTTCCACCTATTTAGAATCTTCACAGTAACTTCATTGCAGCGTTGATGTCAGCCTACTTCTGACAGTAATAAAGATTATTATTATCTACATAGTTATAAATTAGTGCTCTTTCTCATCTCAGACATTTAAACTGATGGGAAAATGTTGAGAATCTTTTCCATTAAATATTAACATTCCAGATTTTTTTCCTTAAACCACTGTCTATGTAAGAATCACAAATGGTGCACATTTAGTCTTTTTTTCCCCCCACCTGTAGACACAACAAAAAGAGCAGAGCCATATACCTCTTGCTGTGACAAATCCATGTTAGCGGACCCACAGAAGCCTGAAAGATTGTGCTAGTTAATGACTATTTACAGACTGTTTTCTTGTGCAGTTCTTGTCATTATCGCTCTTGGATTCTGGTGCCACTTGAGGCATCCAAGAAGTCACACTGATGCTTCCCCAACTAGCTTGGGGCAAGGAATGCACAAGTAATTACAACTCCACAATTGCTCAAATTACATTGGTTGGATGAGCTTTCCAGTCTGTACTGCAGAACCAGTGAATGTGGGCCTGATTCTTTCCAGTAAACTTTGCACAATCCAAGAGTATTGCGGTCAGTCTATTGCTGATAAGGATCTCCGTTATTTCTAAAAATGACTCCGTGGGATCACACTGAATGTGAACAGCACACATTCTGTTTAAAATGGCAAAAGTGTACTAAATCTGAATTCTCTGGGGCAAATATTACAATTAAAATTAATTCAAAATAATAAATTACATAGCAACAATGTTATGTAATTCTTATTTAAAATGCTGACACAAAAGTGAGGCAAAACTCTAGTGGGGGCAGAGGTACTACACTGGCTGACCTTCAACTTCAACACCAGTCAAGCCTGTACACAAGAATGTTATATGTTTGAATTAAATCATCTCTCATTTTTCTAAACTCCAGATAATAAAGGCTCAGTCTATTTAATCTTTCCTCAAAAGACAATCTCTCCATCACAGGAATTAGTTTGGTGAACATTTGTTACACTCTCCCTATGGCAAGTATTCCTTTCCTTAGGTAAGGAGGCCAAAACTAATTCAATACACTTCAGGTGTGGCCTCACCCAGGTTCCACATAACTGTAGTAAGAGATTTTTTTCAGCAATAGTCAAATCCTCTTTCAATAAAGGCCAATGTAACATCTGCCACCTATTTCTATCCCAAACCAGGCCCCAATAGTGGCTAGAGATACTGGACAGAAACCCTAATATTTTATTTTAATTTTGTAAGACTGTGAGGAAAGGATACCTCGCTCGAGGAGTGAGTACACTAAGAGATATGTTTACGATATATTAGAACACACTTCATTACTGACACAGTATTAAAATCTTTAACATCACAACAGAAAATAGCTTACAGTTACTCCTTAAACATTGCTACTCAATACATTGAATACAATACCCTTACCTGCTATCTTTATTCCGACTTAAACAACCAGAGAAAAAAAATCTCAACTCTCAATCCACTTTAACTACCAATGGTACATAGGAACTTTTACTTTAGAGATGCTCTTTGAGAAAGAGAAGACTTCCGGTCGGGCTCTGGAGGTGGAAGGCGTGCACGGGGCAGCTCTCACTACAGAACTAGGTTCTCAGCAGTTTCTTTTTCTTGTTTTTTGCTTGTTTCGTCCGGGGGGGGGGTTTCTTCCTCCTAATCCTTGTGGGTTTTTATTTTTGTGCGCATTAAAAGAAAACGGAGAGGAGGGAAAAAAAAAAGAAAGGACCCACGCAGCGCTCACCCGGAGGTATGAGCAGGGGAAAAAGAGAAGGGGCCGCTAGGGGCTGGACCGGTAAGCTGTGGCCCGTGGGAGGAAAGGAGGAAAAGTTGTGCGAGAGGAACCGGAGACTTGGAAGGGGCCGGGGAGAGTCGCGCCCCCCCCCCCCCCCAAACGGAGCTAGTGCCTTGGAGCGTGGGCCTGTGAGCCGGCCCGACCGAGCCACCGCCCCTCCCGCACAGCAGAATGTGGGCGGCCGAGGAGAAGCGGCACCGAAGCGGGGACCGAGCCAGCAGGAACGACCTGCGAACACCCACCCACGCGTGGCAGCAGGGCGCGGGGCAGGACGAGCGGCGGCCCGAGCCAAAGCGGGGACCGAGCCAGCAGCAAGGACCCCCCCCACCCCCGTGGCAACCACCACGAGGCAGGCGGCGGAACAAAGAGGGACCCCCGGCCCAACCAGAAGTCTCTCTCTCTCGACCCTGGGTGAGTGAGGAGGAGAAAAAGAAAAGAACTTCCTCTTTTTCAAAAAAAACTTTGAAAAGAAAACTTTTAAAGGGAGAGAAAATTTCTTCTTTTTTTCCACGTTTAAAAAAAAAACTTACCTGAAAAGAGTCTTTTTAGAAGGGGGGGGGGAAAGAGGGGGAGGGAAAGAAAAGAAAAGGGGAAAAAATGCCAGAAGGGAGCCGAAGCAGAGGGAGAAAGGGCACCAAAAGCTAACGGGGCAATACGCGAGTCCGTTCAGACGAGCTAATCGGCGCACGAAGCAGGGGAACGGAAGCCTCACCACAACAAAAAGAACTGGGCAGCCAGGAGTATTTCACCCCTGGGCCAGAGGGGAACTGGAACTGGAAGGCAGCTTTTGCCGAGGCGCTGAGGGAACATCAGCAGGTAAACAAAGCAGGGACCAGAGCAGACATAGCTCGCCCTGGGCAGAGCAGAGAAGACACTGGAAGCCCAAGAGGAGAAACTGGAAACCCAAGAGGCGACCATTAAGGAGCTGGAAAAAGCTGCGACTGACATCATCAACCGGACCACGGCCCTGGAGAAACAGGTGGTGAGGCTGGGCACAACACAGGGGAGCCTGAAGGGCAGGGTGGACGATCAGGAAAACCGCTCAAGAAGACAAAATTCAGGATAGTGGGTCTACCAGAGGGGATCGAGGGTAGAAACCCCACGGCATACGTGGCCGAGATGCTGGGCAACTTAGTGGGGAGGGAAACTTTCCCCAACCCACCAGAAATGGACAGAGCACACCGGTAGCTGCGCCCGAAGCCCAGGGCATGGGACCACACAAAGGCAGTTATAGCTAAACTGCACAGGTACCAAGACAGGGAAACAATCTGACGCTGGGCCAGGCAAAACAGAACTTGCAAATGGGAAGGACACTTCATTCGAGTGTACGAGGACATTGGGGCAGACCTCGCCAGGAGACAGGCCGAATTCAATAGAGCGAAAGCAGCTCTTCACAAGAACAATGTGCGGTTTGGTAAGCTGTACCCAGCGAAACTCTGGGTCACATACCAAGAAAGAGAGTATTTCTTCACAGCCCCGCTGAAGCAAACAAGTTTATCGAAGAACACGGGCTGGAAAACCACCAGCGAGGGTAGAAATACGGGGCCCCTGACGAGGGGCAACAACACGCCGACGGGGGTGGGGGAGGGGTGAGGCAACGCCAGGCCCCCCCGCCCCCACCCTGGCGAGCACACCCTGAACAAAAAGCTAACCATTTCCCGAGGGACCGCCACAGATGGGAGACCAGGCCTCAGCATGAGGGAACGAGAGTAGTGAAGAAGGGAGAGCAAGCGAGGGGAGTGCAGGGTAGGATGGGGGAAGAGCGGGCAGAAAAACGCAAAGGCTGGGCAAGGAGAAGCGAGACAGTAACTCCCGAGAGGGGGGCTCACCACACTAGTAGGAAAGTTAGCGCCGGTGGCATGCAACAAAACAGGGCCAGAGCGCGCCTCCAACAGGGGGGAACGGCGCCAGGCAGAGGAGGGGGGGGGGAAACAACTCAACAGAGGCGGGAGAGCAAAATGGGATAGGAGCAGGGGAAAGAGGGTCAAAGAAGGGATATACATGAGGGGGGAGAAAAGGGGAGGAAAGGGAGGAACTAGGGGCACAGGAAGGGAGGGACGGGGTGGGGGAACATAGGGACGAAGGGACAAACAAGGCTAGAAAAGGAACAGCAATAGGGCTACAAAGTGCCACAACCAAGGGCTCGAAACAAGGAATCACTGCAAGCACCCACCCAGTACGGTCTCTGGGCAAAGGGAGACCCCAGAGTGCAGGGAGCTACCCGCGTGGAGATCGCACAGCGGCGGCCATGTCGGGTACCCTGGAGCGCAGGGGCCCGACCTCATTGAGAGAGCAGTGACAGCGGCCATCCTGGACTGCCCCCTAACAAAGGGGAACCCTGGAGGGCAGGGGCGTGTCCACCAGGTAAATATGGTTAATCCCACAGGAGCGAGGGGACAGAAGCCCTCCACCAGGATAATCACCTGGAACATAAGGGGACTCAACGGCCCAGTGAAAAGATCCAGAGTCCTCAACTACCTAAGAAATATGAAGGCAGACATAATCTTCCTCCAAGAGACGCACCTGAGAGAGCAGGACCGACTGCGGGTCAGAAAGGGCTGGGTGGGACAGACCTACCATTCCTGTTACGGGACGAGGGTCAGGGGGCTGGCAATACTGATCAGCAAATAGACAATGTTTAGGGCGTCAAAGACGGTTACGGACCCAGGGGGATGGTACGTCATGGTCAGCGGGGCCCTGGATGGGGCACCGGTAGTATTAGTTAACGTGTATGCGCCCAACTGGGACGACACGAGCTTCATCAAGAAGACCATGGCAGAAATCCCTAACATAGCGACGCACCGGCTAATCATGGGGGGGGGGGACTTCAACTGAGTACAGGATCCAACGACTGACAGATCAAACCCCAAAACGGGGAAAACCTCAAGCATGGCAAGGGAACTCAGTCACTTTATGGAACGGATGGGAGCGGAGGACCCCTGGATGTTCACCCACCAGGGGAGAAGGAGTTTTCCTTCTTCTCCCCAGTACACAACGTATACACCAGAATTGACTTCTTTGTGGTGGGGAAAAACAGTGCTTCCGGGGATAGACAATGTGGAATACTCCACAATTGTGATATCAGACCACGCTCCACACTATATGGACGTGAGGCTGGAGACCGGCAGGGCCCAATGCCCCACATGGAGGTTGGACATTGCCCTACTAGCTGACAAGGCCTTCAACGAAAAGATATCACGGGCCATAGCAGAGTACACGGAGAACAACCAGAACGGGGAGGTCTCACCCTCCAAGTTCTGGGAAGCGCTAAAGGCCGTACTAAGAGGGGAAATCATCGCTTTCAAAGTGCGAAGAGAGAGGGAGGAAGGGGCGGCTAGGCAGCAGCTGGTCAACTCCATACTGGAGGTAGACTGTAAATACTCCAAGGCCCCGACTGTAGAGCTTCTGGCGGAGAGGAAAGAGCTACAAAGGAACTTTGATCTGCTCTCCACCAGGAAAGCAGTGTTTCAACTCCGCCAGGCACGTGTGAACACGGAGACAAAACCAGCCGCCTGTTGGCACACCAGCTGAGAAAGCAGGCAACCACCAGAGAAATTGCACAAATCAGGGATACTAGAGGCATATTAGAAACAGAACCAGAAAAGATCAACAAAGCCTTCAGGGCCTTTTACCAAGGGCTGTACACCTCAGAGCCCCCAATGGGGGAGTCTGGGATGAAACGGTTCATTGATGGACTGGACATTCCAGTCGTGGTGGAGGGCAGAAAACGGGGCCTGGAAGCACCACTAGCACTGGGAGAGATCATGGACAGCATTAGCTCCATGTAGGCGGGGAAGGCGCTGGGACCAGACGGGTTTCCGGTGGACTTCTACAAAAGATTTCCGACAGCACTGGCCTTGCACCTCTGGGAGATGTTCACAGACTCGCTAGCTAGGGGCACACTGCCGCCAACGCTAGCACAAGCCTCAATCTTGCGAATACCTGAGAAAGACAAAGACCCAACGGGATGTGGGTCATACAGACCCATCTCACTGCTGAATGCAGACGCCAAAATACTGGACAAGATTCTAGCCAAAAGGCTAGAGGACTGCATGCCAGAGTTGGTCGCAGAGGACCAGACTGGCTTTGTCAAAGGTAGACAGCTTATTTCGAACATTAGGCGCCTGCTGAACGTGATAATGACCCCCTCCGGGGAGAGAGTACCAGAGGTGATCGTCTCCCCAGACGCAGAAAAGGCCTTTGACAGAGTCGAATGGAAATACCTCATAGAGGTACTGGAGCGGTTCAGGCTTGGAACAGGGTTCACCTCCTGGGTAAAGCTCCTATACAACACTCCCATGGTGAGCGTACGGCCAAACAACACCAACTCCCGATACTTCCAGCTGCACAGGGGCACCAGATCAAGATGCCCACTGTCCCGCTGCTGTTCACCCTAGCGATCGAGCCACTAGCAATTGTGCTCAGAGCAGCAAAAAGCCGGAGGGGGATCCAAAGGGGTGGCAGAGAGCACAGAGTCTCACTCTATGCAGATGACCTGCTCCTCTACATTTCGGACCCACAGAGCAGCATGGACGGAATCATCGCGCTTCTTGGGCTACAAACTCAACATGAGCAAAAGCGAGATCTTCCCGGTACATCCAGCAGTAGGTGGGGCAGCACTAACAGGACTGCCGTTTAAACAAGCCCAACACATATTCCGCTACCTGGGGATCCAAATAGCCCACGACTGGAAAGGGATCCACAAATGGAACCTCACCAGTCTGACAGAGGACCACTCTCCCTTGCGGGGAGAGTCCAGACGATCAAAATGAACGTGCTGCTCAGGTACCTCTTCCTATTCAGAGCCATCCCGATCTACATCCCCAAGGCCTTTTTCAAAGCACTAGGCAAACTAATCATAGCGGTCGTATGGGGGGGGGGGGGGGGGGGGGGGGGGGGGGGGAATGCTAGAATCCCAAAGAAGGTCTTACAAAAAACAAAATCCAGGCCGGGGGTCTAGCCCTCCCAAACCTACAATTCTACCACTGGGCGGCGACGGCCAAGCGAATAAGGGGATGGATCAAGGAGCCAGAAGCGTGGAAGAGGCCTCCTGCATGGGGATCTCCCTCCGTGCCCTCGCCACGGCAGCACTCCCATCACCACCCAAAAAACACTCCAGCAGCCCGGTGGTGATAGCCACCCTCCAATCCTGGAACAAACTACGGCAGCAATTTGGCCTGACCAAAATGTCGGACAAAGCTCCCATCTGCAACAGCCATAGGTTCACACCAGCGCTGACTGACACAACTTCAAAAGGTGGGGACAGGGCGTAGGGACACTGACAGTCAGGGACCTATACACGGACAGCAGGATCGAAATACTGGGCGAACTGACAGAGAAATTCCAGCTGGCCAGGGGGAACGAGCTAAGGTACCTGCAACTCAAAAATTTCCTCCGAAAGGAGACAAGGACGTACCCACAACTGCCACGACAGACATTACTGGAAGTGTTACTGGACGCAAGCATACTAGAGAAAGGAAACTGTAGCGACATGTATGACCGACTGGTAGAAGGGGCCGACACCGTACTGGACGCAACAAGAATGAAGTGGGAGGAGGACCTGGGGATCGAGATAGGGTGGGGACTCTTGGGCGAAGCACTGCATAGGGTCAACTCGACCTCCACGAGCGCAAGTCTCAGCCTGACGCAACTAAAAGTGGTACATAGAGCCCACTTAACAAGAACCCGTATGAGTAGGTTCTCCCCGGAGGTGGAGGATAGACGTGAACAGTGCCAAGGAGGCCCGGCCAACCACGCTCACATGTTCGGGTCTTGCCCCAGACTTGTGGAGTACTGGACAGCCTTCTTTGAGGCAATGTCCAAAGTGGTGGGGGTGAGGGTGGAGCTATGCCCGAAAGTGGCGGTCTTCGGGTTTCAGACCAACCTGGATCTATTCCTGGGGAGGAGGGCAGACGCCCTTGCCTTTGCCTCCCTGATCGCCCGCCATAGAATCCTGTTCGGCTGGCGGTCAGCAGCACCACCCAAAGCTGCAGACTGGCTGTCCGACCTCTCAGAATCTCTCCAAATGGAGAAAATCAAATTCGCCATCCGAGGGTCAGACGACGGCTTCCACAGAACGTGGGAGCTAATCACCCGATTGATCCGGGATTTGTTTGTGGTCAACAAACAAGCCGAAAAATAGCCAGGTAGCCAAGAACCAGGAGAAAGTAGCCAAAGCATGAGAGGGAGAGATAGACCGGGAGAGGGAGCTAAATCAGCTAAATCTAAGAGGAAGGAAAGGTGAACCACAGGGAGGGGGGGGAGGGGGCGGAGAAGATGGAAGAGACAGGGAACAATAGAGGAGAGCCAGGGGGGGGGGGGAGAGAGAGAGGCAGGGAAACTTTAACTAACTTGGCATCCACAGGAACAGCGAAAAAGGAGAATACAGGCGGAAGACGAGAGGGCCGGCTGAAGCGGAAGTGGACAACGGCAGCGAAATCCGTCCGGGAGAAGCGAGGGGCAACACCAGCACTAGACCCATTCGAGTATTGCCCTCCGTAATTGGAAATTGTGTCTCCGGCACCCAAATGTATATCTAGCTGCCCACCCCCCTGCACAAACAGATGCCTACTTATGTGTGTAAATAATTTTGCCAAGTGTACAGAGGTTGCTGCTGTTGGGCAGGTGCATAATACCCTACCAGTTACATTATTTGATTTTGTACTTCTCTCCTGTTGTTACTTTTTTGTTTTCCTTTGTGATTTGTGTGTGTGTGCCCTTCTCTTCTTCTATATGTATATATATCATATCCTGTGTACATAACGGCAAATATATTTTGTTCAAAAACCCAATAAAAACATTTATTAAAAAAAAGAGAAAGAGAGAACTCTTGAAACTATTTTAAAGAAAATATATGACTCTTGTCAAACCCATGCAGAAACTTTGGATTTATGTCTTCAAAATAAGTTTTCCAGGTTGTTTCAGCTCCCCCTTGTTCTCAGACTGCTAATCTTTAAACTGCAGTGAGAGCAAACTGTTCGACTTCTGGACATAGCTTCATTCAGTTAAGAACTGCATTTACATGCTTTCTGCAAAGTGCCTGATGCCTTAGCTCCACCCAGCAAAGACACCATCTTACCAAGCTGAAATCTAATTAACTCCACATGGATCGCCTTAATCAAAACAACATTTTTATTAGGCCAAGCTTTTACGATGCTTTAATTACACTCCTGGCTCCCAAAATATACTTGTCTTTCAGACGAGGATTTCTTTTAAAACATGATTGCAGCAGTCACACAAATACACACTCCGGCTTTTCACCCTTACTGCACCAAATACCAAAAGTACCATACATCCGAAATTGCTACATTCATCATACAGCTTAATTGCTTGCTGTACCTGCATGTCAGCTTTCAGTGACACATGAGCAAGGCCACCCAAGTCCCTGTGAAGTTCAACACATCCCAGCCTCTCTCCACTTACAAAATGCTCTGTCTTTCCTGCCAAAGTGGAAAACTCACATTTCTCCACATTATATTTCATCTGCCAAATTTTTGCCCACTCACTTAGCCTCTCCAAATCCCCTTGGAGTGTCTTTGCATCCTCCACACAACTTCCACTTCCACCTTGTTTTGTGCCACCTGTAAACTTGGAAATATAACATTTAATCCCCACATACACATTATTGATGTAGAATATGAGGAGCTGCAGCCCAAGCACTGATCCTTGTGATAGCCCACTAGTCTAAAACTGCCAACTTGAAAACAACCTATTTATTCCCTCTCTGTTTCCTGTCCTTTAACTAGTTCTCAATCCATGTCCGGATATTCCCCCAACCTCATACTAAACTCTTGTGTGGGACCTTATCAAAAGTTTTCTGAAAATCTAAATATACCACATCCGCTGGTTCCTCCTAATCTATTATGCTAGTTACATTCTCCAAAAATTCCAACAGATTTCATAAACCATGTTGACTAGGCCCAATTGTAAGATTTCTTCCTTCCATTTCCTATGTTCCCCATTTCTTTTCTTTTATTGTTTTGGTCCGTGGATCAATAATGATGTGCCTTTAAGAAGAGAGAAAAAAACCCAAAGACTCAGTTTAAAACAGCCTGCTTTCCAGGATACTGGATTTCAGGCTGTGTGTTGGGAGGAGTAGTAGTCAGACTCTTCGGCACCAGGTAGATGGTAGGAACCAGTTTTGGAGGGAATTAGTCTGATTGGTTAGTGAGCAGTTGGCCAGGGACAGTGTTTTGCCTGACGACAGTCAGTGATTGGGATTGGTTTCTGCGGGAACCTTTAAGAAGTGATCAGACCTCAGAAGTGAAGGGAGTTGTTTTCTCTCTCTGCTGTTTCTAGCTGGAAGCTGAAGATATTTTAAGTACATTGTGGTGTTCTTTGTGGTGCCAAACTCAGGATGGTTGGCATGGTGTTCACAAAGACCACAAAATAGCTTTAACTTGAACAAAGCTATAAATTTATTAACACTACTAATTTGGATTTGACACATACTCCTAAATAATATATACAATAATAGTTAATTATCATATAATCTACACTCACCTACAACTAATCTCTACAATAATAAATTATGATCTGCTCTTACTCACACTATCTTTCCTTCAGTCTGTACGGTAGGTAACTCCTTCACTTCGCTCCCCCACAAGGCTTAGAATCAATGTCTTATATACTTGTAACTGTAGCTCCCTCTAGTGGCTGATCTAGACATTTCATTAACCCTTGCAGTTCTTACATTTATGATAATAGCTCATCCCCTTTCTTTGGAAAAGAAAAATTATTATAAACTTGATTTGTGATATTTTTCTTTGAACATTACATGAGCTAGTATTAATCATAAATTTGTTATAGAGGCTGATATAGCACAGTGGGCTAAACAGCTGGCTTATAAGAGAGAACAGGACCAGCAGCGCGGGTTCAATTCCCGTACCAGCCTCCCTGAACAGGCACCGGAATGTGGCGACTAGGGGCTTTTCACAGTAACTTAATCGAAGCCTAGTTGTGACAATAAGTGATTATTATTATCATTCAGTTGCAAATAATTGTATATCACTTTGTTGATGATAAAGGAATAATTATTACAGTCATTACAAATGTAATCTGTTTGGTGGTCTCCTCGTTCCAGTTGATCTTTTCAATGGTGTCTTCAAAATATGCAATTGATCTTCCATATTGTCTTGCTGTATTGGTGACAAGTAAGGATGAAAGTCAATGTCCTTGAAGATGTTATATTGATCAATAACATTTTGAGGTTGAGACAGAACATGTTTGATTCGCAACAGTGCTCTTCTATTTTTTAAATAATCTATATTGTCACAAGTAGGCTTACATTGACACTGCAATTAAGTTACTGTGAAAAGCCCCTAGTCGCCACATTCCGGCGCCTGTTCGGGAACACGGAGGGAATATTCAGAATGTCCAATTCACCGAACAGCACATTCTTCGGGACTTGTGGGAGGAAACCGGAGCACCCGGAAGTTCGTCTGAACATAGAACCTTGTTCAATCTGAACCAAGTACGATCTTGGTGCGACTTATCTTGGAACTTTAGCTATGTGTTGTCATCCATCATCAGGATTTTGTATACGTACGTAATCTCCTTCTGTCAATTTTGATACAGGTTTTGCTTCCTTGTCATAGTTCTCTTTCTGTTTCTGTTTTCTTAATCTGATATGGTCGCGTATCTCTTGATGATCCATATCTGGAATAGTTATCTCGGGTAACGTGGTGCGAATTTTCTACGCATTAACATCTGAGCTGGTGATAATCCCGATGACAGTGGTGTTGCTGTGAAGGTCAACAGTGCCAAAGATAAATCTTTGCTTTCATCGATTGCTCTATAGAACAATTTTTTGATTATTCCTACGCCCTTCTCTGCTTTGCCATTTGACTAAGAATACAGTGGGCTTGATGTTATGTGATTAAAGTTGTCCTTTGCTGCAAACTGTATCCACTCCCAGCTTGTGAAACAAGGACCATTGACGGAGACAATGTGTAATGGTATCCCATGGCAAGCAAAAATAGGTTTTGCTGCACGTCAGTCAGATCTTGGTGTTCAATCATTCAGCATCATCACCTCGGGATAGTTGGAATAATAGTCGATGGTGACTAGATAGTCATGACCTTTAAAGTAGAACAAATCCATACCAAAGTTGATCCACGGATTGGTGATGAGTTCAGTTTCTTTCATACTTTCTCTGCACTGCACAGGCTGATGCATTATTTCAGATTATGCATTCCTGTACATATTGATCAACATCTCTGTTGATTCCAGGCCAATATACAGATTGTCTTGCACATCTGCCCAATTTTTCATACCCTGATGACCCTCGTGAATCTGTTGCAGAATTCCTTGTCGGAGGTTTGCAGGAATAACTATCCTATCTCCTTTGAGTAGGAAACCATCTTTTACACTGAGATCATCTTTGATACTTCGAAAGTCAACATCCATTGGGCCATCCTTCTTTGAGGTATTTGATTACCCCCTGGAGCGTCAAATCCTTTTCTGTTTCTTCTTTTTTGATTCGTAGTTTTTGGTCAGACACTGGTAGCATCTCGGTAAATGAGGCTTGTGCTTCCACTATGTGTACTATATCTGTGTCTGAAGTCTTGGGGGAATGCCAGGAGGCCGCTGCATCCTTCTTTAATCTCACTAAAGAGATTTAAATGAATCTAAATGAGCTGGGATCAGAGGTGAGATACTGATCACATCAGCTGGAGTGGACCGGGAGAATCAGAAACTCGTTTGTGTCTGGCAAATTTGGGGGCGTTTCCACAATTCTCCTGACATAGCAGTAATTGCGCCAGGTGCAACGTGGCTGGAGAATCGCCCCCAATATTTTGCAGTTCCTCATTTATACTAGTCCCATGATTCTTCATTATTTCTGGGAAGTTTTTTGTATTTCCCTCAGTTAAGACAGACACAAAGAGCAGAGATTTCCCTTTTTTAGACTAAGTGGGGTGGCAGGTGGGTTCAATAGCATGCTTCCTGCTGCTCGGAATCGTGGGAAAATACATGTGATTCCAGGCTTGGAACTTCATTAATTATGGACAGGCATGTATCTCTCTGAATCACCTGACAGGTCAGGAATTGATTTGTTTGCCCTGTCATTACCTGGTGGGGTTGAAGGCCCAGGCACCAGATATAAATCGCACTCAAGCACACACATCTCACTCTCTCCAGCCCACCTGTCTCCAGCCCACCTACAGAGATGTCTTCGAGCCAAAAGAAGGCGGCTGTAAGCCAAAAGAGGAAGACAACACCCTGCTCCACCCATGAGGTCCTCCAGGCCTTCATTAGTGGGAGTGTGGGCACAAAGAAACATCCTATATCCCATGAATAATTCTAGAAAGCATACAAGCTTCACAGCTCTGACGTGGGAGGCCATCACTGGATGCATCAGTGTGGTTGGCAACTGCATCTGAAAGGTCATCCAGTGTGGGAAGAGGATGAATGATCTCATCCACTCTGCCAGGGTAAGTCATCATTCAAATCCCAACATGCAACATCAAGCTCTCATCCTGGCATCATGTATTCAAAATCAGGGATCTCACACAATTAGCAGGGAATGCATAGCACCATGGATTATCTCAGAGAAACCATCACAGCACCACCATCTCATCTGTCAAGGTGCTCACACTCCATCCTCAGGCCTGCTGAGGGCTCACCACACACAGGGAGCATAGATCTTTCCCAACCTATGCTCCTTCCCTTCTCATTACACGCCTTTCTTCTGTTTTCATCCAGGGTAAGCTGACCCACAACAGGCAGAAAGAAAAACATCCCGGTGGACATAATTGCCCTCTGTGATTTTATAGAGGTTGCAGCTGAGATCACTGCGGAGGATAGCGATTGTTCCGGTGGGGAAGGGGAGATTGGATTGTCTTAGCAACCTCGCATGGATCACATCTCCATCAATTCATCACATCCTGACAATCACAGCAAGTCACACGCAGTCTTATCATCCTCTTGCTCATCAACTAAAACTCTATTCTCTATCTCATAGACACCAGCAGATTGAGGCCCAAAAGGAAGCCCACCGTGTCTCAGCGTTAGGTCAGATCAGAAGAGGAAGCTCTGGAAGAAATGTTACAGCACTCACCTGCTCCCTCCACCAGTGCAGAGACATACACCTAGCTTTATTCCCAAGGAGATCTTCCTCCTTTCTCTCTTATCAGACTCCTGTTTACTGTTGCGGCAACAAGTTAGAGGGTGCCCTCAGAAAGAGCCCCTTAACCCAGCAGAACACTCCTCTCACACAGCCTCAGACCTCTTCCGTTCAGATTTGCTTCTACTTTCAATTTATAACTCCGATAAAGCAAGATGGTGATTCTGCACTACTATTTTGAAATAGAATTTGGTGCTCCTTCTCTTCCTGTCTGTGTCCCAGACATCTACCTGAAACCTCACAATGTGAAGGTGCAGCTCTCTCCTGTTGCTCTCCAGCTTCCCCCAATAATATTGGATCCCAAAGTTCCTGTGGGCACATTCCTACCCTCGCCCCGCCTGGAGCCCATCACTTGCAACTTGCCCATCCCCCAGGTAGAGCTTTACCCTCCCATACAGAGGTTGTAGTATGCATGGTCACCGACTGAATTGACGTCCAGCTCCCTGCCTCCATAAGAGCTTCACATGCCCCTCCAGAATACAGGCTACAAATGCCTCCCATTGCCACCACCATTCCATCTGAATCCCAGTACAGAGGCAGACATGGGTCAGCAACTGAGCAACAGCCCTGCATACCAAGTTGTGCATTATTCCACTTGCCCCTCCCTAAAGCTGGAGTACACCATGCTCCCAATGAATACTTGTTCAGCATGTCCGCTGCACCCCATAGCCGTCTCCAATCCCTGACTTCTGACAATGAGGCTTTAGGAGTGTCTCTATGCTCTGACTCCTTTCCACAGTGCCTGGCAGTGTCTCACTCTCTGACTCCTCACTGCAAGCCTCAGACCAAAGAGTTTGACTTGCACAGAGTTCTCCATTGTCCTCATGACTGAGGACTACACTGTCTCACTTCCCAAACCCTGAGCCCCCATTATGGGTCTCTGTGCGACCCTCTTGTTCCACATGATCAACCCATCACTTTCCTATTTCAGAGTCTGCATATATCCTCTTCCATTCATAACCATGGTATCCCTTGTTTGATGGCATTTTGTGTACTCTTGGCAGGCTCCAGCTTCGCACCCCTCAATCTACCCTCTGCCTTCCAAAGTTCCCCTCCTTCTCCCCCTCATTCCAAAGCCTACCTTCCCAATTGCTCCCCATGTGTTCCCCCTTACCACAAACCCAAGAAAAGCCTTATTTCCCCATGGTCCCCATGTGTTTCCCCATTCATCCCACCCTGATTTCCAATGCATCCACAATTGAAATGCTGGTTTCTGAATGTTCAACCCTCTCCAAGTACTGCTGCCCATAGGGTCCTTCTGGACAACATTAGCACCCACTGGGAGCAGACAACCTCTACACCCCCAACCCCAGTTGCAATACTGGTCAGTATCTGAAACTTGAACCGTGCCAGAGTGGTGTCCTTGTGACGACAAACCACCTGGAGCAGACCAACCCTACAGCCCAGCTTTCATTGGCCATTCATTGCAATGAGACCAGGGCAGCGCTGTGGCATGTAGGTTATGTACAGAGCAACATTTGACCAGCTCGTGACACTTGTGGCACAACGCTTGAACCCAACCCTGTCGATAATCGTTCAAAGATATCAGTTTAATATGGCGGAGAGATCCACCCGTCAGTTCATCACCGAATTTGTCTCTCGGCTACGGAAGATAGCTGAGTTTTGTGAATATGGAACTGTTTTGTCTGAGATGCTCGGTGATCACTTAGTCAGTGGTATCAATAATATGGAAACTCAGATAAAGCTTTTGGGTGAAGTCTCCCTAAATTTCAGCAGATGCTGCAGATCTCCCTGTCCCCAGAAAGCACAGAACGCGGTGTCCAAAAGGGGTTCTGGCTTCTGGGCAAAGAGCTGGTCACTGAGAACTGCAACATTCCCGGACTTGACCAAAGGTGATTCCGACCTGTGTGGGCGCCGATCTAGGCATACCCGCCGACAGCAGGAAGACCAGCGTTCCAGTCGAGGTAGGGTGTCAACCCCGGGGCCGGACCTTGCACCTAGAACACCCAGCAGAAGTAGCCGAGGATGAGGCTGAGATGCAGCTGAACTATTTGGCAGAGTCCCGTGTGGCCCCTATTCATGTTCCAATATGCTCCATATGTTATATAATTATATGCTCCAAATGGATCTGGATTCGGGAGTGGCCGTGTCTGTAGTGGTGCAGCCCAGGGCTGACATCTACCTCGACCGGAGCACCTGGAGTGCTGACCTTCCTGCTCCCCGTGGGTACACTTAGACCGGCGACCACATGGGCCAGAATCGCCTTCAGTCGAATCTGGGGACGTTGCACGTCTTGGTGACCGGCTTTTGAGCGCATTCTTTGTCCTTTGTTGACATGGCAGCTCGTTTGGCCACTTATACAGAGGAACGACTGAATATTGTGGGGTCCATCTTCACTCTGGTGGTGTATGGGCACCAGTCAGTGCACCTTCCCCTCATCGTTGTGCAGTGAAACGGTCCGAGCCTGTTGGGCCGTGATTGGCTGCATCAGCTGCACTTGGATTGGCAGCATATCCTCCAAGAAGGGTCTGGCGGTTTGTGTACGGTACTGAGCAAATTCCCGGAGGTTTTCCAGCCTGGTCGGATACCATTAAAGTGGCCATTGCTAAAATCTAGGTGAACCCAGAAGCCCAGCCCCATTATCTACGTGCCCACCTGGTTCCCTACGCTTTAGTGGAGAAGGTTGAGGCCAAACTTTAGCGTTTTGGGCATTATGCGGCTTCGCTGATTGGGCGGCACCGGCGGTGCCGCAATGAAGCTGGATAAGACAGTCCGCCTCGGCGGAAAGTATATATTGACAGTGAACATGGCGTCAAGGTTAGACTATTACACTTTACCGCTCATCAAGAATTTATATGCAACATTGTCCGGTGGCTGTACATACACAAAATTGCACGAGCAGCGCTCATCTACCAGTACCTCCGAGAAGAGCTGGAGCTCGATGAATCCTCACGGACGTACATCACGATTAATACGCACAAGGGGCTCTATCCGTTCGGTGTTTCCTCGACGTGTGCAGTCTTCCAGCGTGTCATGGAGAACATCCTGCGTGGATTGCCGCACGTTGCGGTTAACTTGGACAACGCGTTTGTCACAGGGGCCATGGAACAAGAACATTTGCATAACCTCGGGGCGGTGTTGAAGCAGTTTTCCGAATACGGGATCCGCAAGCGCCGGGTGAAGTGTGCGTTTCACACAAAATAAGTGGTATATTTGGGATATCGTTGGATCAAGATGGCCTGTACCCATTCGCCAAGAAGGAATGGGCAATCAAAATGATCCCCACTCTACGAGATGCCATGGAACTTCACTCTTTCCTTGGATTCGTGAGTTATTATGGGCACTTTATTTGGAAGTTGGCTTCCATCCTCATCCCCCCTCCACTTGCTTTTGAAAAAGCACTAGCCTTGGGCTTGGGGCAAGGCCCAGGGTACGGCATTTAACAAGGTGATGTGGCGGTTGTCTTCTTCAGGGGTGTTGACACATTTAGACTCCTCAAAACCGTTGTACGTAACGTTCGAGGCTTCACCATATGGCATTGGGGCAGTTTTGTCCCATCGAATGGACAACGCCCGTGACCGTCCGATCACTTTTGCCTTCCTGATGCTGGCTGCAGCCAAAAGAAAATATGCCCAAATCGAAAAAGGAGGTCTGGCGGTCGTATTTGATGTGAAATGAAATGAAAATCGCTTATTGTCACAAGTAGGTTTCAATGAAGTTACTGTGAAAAGCCCCTAGTCGCCACATTCCGGCGCCTGTTCGGGGAGGCTGTTACGGGATATAAAGCAATTTCATCAATACATCTATGGCATCCATTTTGTTATCATCACCGATCTGTAGCCATCTGGGATGGCCATGTCCCGATTACAAAATGGACACTTGCAAAGAATGCAGGGAAAATTGGACAATACTAAGAAACAAGCAGGTGCAAGCCCTGTCTGTTGATTAGAACCTTAAACTCTCAGACAGGACAGAAACTGCCAAGCAATCTACATACTAATGAGCCATCTCCGGGGACAAAAGGGAAACATTTAGATACACAATGTTAAGGCAGACACCCCGGCGCCAGAAGAGGCTAAAACAAAGCAGACCAAAGGTCACTAGGACACGCCCAGCGATCAGGGAACCACCCCTCTATTGGAGGAAGATCGATACGGATGACTGGGAAAGACCCAATTAGTTGAGGCCAAGTTCAAGGCCCGCCCAAAAGCACGCTAAGCTCTTTTTAGTATAAAAGGTATTCCCCAAGGGAGAACGCCCTCCTTTGGCTTTGGCTCTCACCGAATAGAGAGACCTGCCTAGCAGCTGCATCTGACCAAGTAAGTCCTAAGTCAACGCACGCTACGAGATAGACACTCCTAATTGCTACCCTGTAAACAGCTCAAGCCAGCAGCCTCAGAACCGAGCAACGGCCATTGTTTCTCTGACTGAGTGGGCACCAGAAGCTAAATATAGGCTTCAGTAATAGTGGTAGTTTAGTTTGTAGAGTTTATGCATGAGTAGATTTGACTGTGTGTAAATAAATGAGCATTGCTTTTGAACTTACTAACTGGTGTATCGAGTCATTGATCAGTATTCGGTTCTGAACCTTGTGGCGGTGTCGAAAGATACCTGGTGACTCTTGAGCAAACGTAATTAAACAGCCAAATTAAGAAACACAGCCAAAGTTAGCAACAGATCACAAGCCATTGCTCGGACCCGTCTGTGAAGACAAGGCAAATCTGCTAAGAGCGTCTGCAAGGATTCAATGCTGGGTTCTGTTATTGGCTGCTCATGAAGGAGCTTCATAACAACATCCCAGAGTGTCCAAAATGAAGATGATGGCGAGAAGCTGGACACTGATATTGAGACGTTGGCCCAACAGTGCTCCATCTGTCAAGAGCACTCATGGTGGCACCCCTACAACCTTGGCAGAGGCCGGGCACCCTAGGGCCCACGTGCATGCCAATTTTGCCGGTCCTTTCTTGGGTTTGATGTTTGCCATCCTGGTGGACACCCACTCAAAGTGGCTGGACGTCCACAAAATGATGTTGATGACCTCCCGAGCAACCGTTGAGCGATTGCACATTTTTTCCCCCACCCACGGATTCCCGGAGGTACTCGTGACCAATAACAGGGTTTCTTTATGAGTGAAGAGTTTGCCGCGTTTGTGAAGAGCAACGGGATTCGCCACGTCCGCATCGCCCCACACCATCCGGCATCGAATGGTTTGGCAGAGAGGACTGTACAGACGGTTGAAAGGGGGCTCAAGAAACAGATGTCCGGCTCAATAGACTCAAGGCTGACAAGTTTTATTCTCGTACAGGACCACGCCACACGCAGTAACAGGGGTAGCCCCCGGTGAGATGTTAATGGATCATAGACTTTGAACGTGACTGAGTTTGCTTCTCCTGGATATCAGAGCGAAGGTGCGCGTAACCAAGATTTGCAAGGGCATTGTCCAGTTCGACCTTGATCTCTTCAACGCTCTTCATCTGACGACGCAGTGTTCATTCAGAACATTAATGACAGTGCTCACTGGCTCTCTGTGATTGTCGTCCGTCAAACGGGACCAGTCTCTCACCAAGCTCAGGTCCCTGGGCAACTCATGAAATGCCACCTGGATCACATTCGCTCATGGCAATTGTTCCTTCCTGAAGTGCCTCACAAGAAGCCTGCCCTGGATCATCCGACTCCATTGCCAAATCAGCCTGCATAGACACCTCGGGTCTCTCTTGACGCCGACATGCCGGACATTGTGTCTTCCGACTCAGATGGAGATGCAGACCTCAGAAGTCTCAGTTACTGATTCCGTAGTTCAACCGCCTCCTGACGATCGGCGCCACATCGTTCCTGCCGCACACAGTGTTCATCAGCGCATTATATGCCGACTGATCCGGTGCTTCAGCTCCATGAGGATTTACTGGAGCCGAAGAGACTCCGACGTCTTCCGCCTGCTCCTCCTTCTCCATCTCATAGCTGGTCGAGCGGGTCTTCAGACTTGGGAGAGAGGGGCAGGAATGTAATATCCTGCACGGGACCTATGGGGTGGGAATGCTCGTCTTCCCCATGCTCCTTGCGGAGTATAAGCTCCCCTCCTAGAGGTGCGATATCGCAATTACCCAGTGTATATAAGGTTAGCCAGTAAGGCACCAACTGAGCAGGAACCTGGCCGTGGTCTACCGGTAAGTGTATATATACAGTTTGTAAATAAAACTTCATTCTTATTTTTACTGTGTATGGACACCCCTGTCCTTGGTAAACTTAGTTCCAACTAAACCTTGATCTTTAGAACCAAGGTGATCTCTCACTATAGCACCATCTTTAATTAATCAATCTACCCCACCACCTTTTCCTATCTTCCTGTCCTTCCAGAATGTCACGTAGGCTTGGATATTCAGCTCCCAGCTTTGGTTTCCTTGTAGCCACATCTCTGGTACGGCTATCAAGTCATACATTTGACTTTCTATTTCAGCTGATATTTCATCTGTTGTGAATTTAGCAAGCATTAAGATACAGAGCCCAGAAATCAGTTTTTATTTCTATTTCTGTAAACTTTGCCGACTTGAAGCCAGAGAACAGGAAGAAAAATACGTTTTATATAATGCATAAAATATATATACTCATCAATCTGGCTAGTTTATAAAATTATTATTGTAATTTTAAAAAATGAACCAAGGCTTTTTCCTGAATAGCCATGACCCATACCAAAGATGTGCGGGTTAGGTGGATTGGCCATGCTAAATTGCCCTTAGGTTAGGTGGGGTTACTGGTTTGCGGGGATAGGGTGAAGGTGCGGGCTTAAGTGGGGTGCTCTTTCCAAGAGACGGTGCAGACCCGATGGGCCGAATGGCCTCCTTCTGCACTGTAAATTCTATGATCTATGATACCGGAGGGATTTCTGACCTTCAGACAAATATCAGAGACGTGTTATCTCTAAAAATGCACTAATGTCCCTTCCTGGAACTGCACAAAGTCTCTTCACCTTTCTCAAGATCTCTGGCCATCAGAGATGGTGGGCTGGATTTTCCATCCCTGGACGTCCGGAATGCGTTATCCGATGCGAAGGAGTATCAGGCGTCAGGGAAAAATTGGGGGTTGACGCCCACACAATGCTTCAACCCCCTACTGGCTGCGTGATTGAGTTCCATGCCGTAAGACAGCAAGAGCGTGGAAATAAATGCATGAATCGTAATGACACACTTGCATCTACCTAGCGGTCCCCACGCCCAATGCTTAGACCTCCCATGATTCTCCAGTCCCCACATCCGGGAATTACGTGGGCATGGTTTACTTGTGGTCTCTACAATCCAGGCCCTGATGTGGTGGACCTCTTACCCCCAACCGTTGCCCCCTTGGCCCACCGCGACATCTGCGATGGTAGAGACCATCTAAGCCCATTCGAGGCCCAATCCTCCCCCCCACAACCAACTCCTGCACTGCATATCAGCCCTAAACCCCGAACCCCCCCCCCCCCCCCCCCCAACGCCTCCACACCCACCACCCCGTGACCCCTGTGATAGGGAGACCCACCCCAGGGATCCCTGTGATAGAAATACCCCACCCAGTGACCCCTGTGATAGGGAGACACCCTCACAGGGACCACTGTAATAGCGGGACCCCCCTCAGGGACCCTTGTTAATGGGAGACACCTACAGGGACCCCTGTAAAAGAGAGACCCACTGCCTAAAGGAACCCCTCCACAGACCCCCCCCGACCATCCACACAGACAGGATGACCCCCCCCCACCCCCATCCCCCCCACCCCCCCCCCCCAGCCCGCCACCTGCGCACTCCCCCAGAAAGGGACGGACCCCTGTCTGGACTTCTTTGGACGGAAGATATGGCATGTTTTCCCATCGGCTGGAAACATTCCCCATCCCTGGCCTTTATTCTGAAAGAAGAAATGCAGATGTAAGCTGTTGCTATTTCCATTCAAAGAAACACCTGTACAATTACCCTACAGGATAGAATGCATAGAATGGACAGCATTGAATTAAAACTATATTTGAGTTCATCAAGCAATTTAAAATTGATTGGTTTGAATGAATGGCATAATATCAGTGTTAGAGCATGGTATATGATTGAATTTTCCACTTTGATTCAAAAGAGGTTCAATCTTCTTCACGAACATATTTATAAAAACTTTTATTTATGAATCTAACACATATAACTCACATTGAAACAGATCATTAATGTCACAGTGAAATGATCTGATTCTACACAATCCTTTAAAACAGAGATGAGGAGGGATTTCTTCAGCCAGAGGCTGGTGAATCTGTGGGGCTCTTTGCCGCAGAAGGCTGTGGAGGCCAAATCACTGAGTGTTTTTAACACAGAGATAGATAGGTTCTTGATTAATAAGCGGATCAGGGGTTGTGGGGAGAAGGCAGGAGAATGGGGATGAGAAAATATCAGCCATGATTGAATGGCGGAGCAGACTCGATGGGCCGAGTGGTGTAATTCTGCTCCTATGTCTTATGGTCTCACACCCTCCTTCAAACTTTTCACAAAGGTAATACCAGTTTCATTCTAAATATCTATTTGACCCCGATAATTTGTATTATATATGGATAAGAATTAGGAGCAGGTGTAAGCCATTCAGCCTCTGCTCTGCAATTCAATAAGATCATTATCAATTTTATTGCGGTCTTAAGTTCACATTTCTGCCATTAGAATCCTTTTACTGAAATATTAAATTTTATAATTTACTCGCCAACATACATTAGGATCAGTTGCACTGCTGAATGAACACATTTTCTTATGAAATATATTGAATGTTTCCAATATTCTGAACATGGGACACTGAACAAATGACAATGAATCTACAAGTCCATTGCAGTTAAGTAACATGACTTTTCCCTGAATACAATACAAGTAAGGAATAAATTCTTGTTCCTAATGCACTGAACCATGCATCGGATTGCATTTTTCAGGCAGTATAATTAGTTGGGCTGGTTTGATGCCGTCTAGTAACTTGTAAAGGACCGTGAAGCTTAAATAAATGCACAATAGCACATGTGCCAAAAACACCGAGCACACTGCCCAGTTCAACTAAATAACTGCAGAGATTAATATACACACACAAGCAGGTTCACCGAGTGATTGAATGCAAAGCCTACTAATCAATTAATCATAGGACAAATGCCAAGTAACACAGGCACTAAGCAAATTGGGCTCTATTTGCACTTCTAGCCTCTCTAAAACTGATCTTGTCTTATGGAACTTAAAGGTGGATTGAAACTCCCAGTCTGTTATGTCAATCTATGGTACAAGTCCTGAGTCAGCATCAGATCTTACAACAAGTAAGTTTATGTATTTCTTGACAGATTGTGGAAAGTGCTGATGTAAAATATTACACAAATTAGCTCAATGAAGCCCACTTGAGGATTGGCTCTAACTTCTAAGTAGTTTTGCGAGCTTAAAATTTGGCATTTCTGCTAGGTACCATACACACAAGAGATCAAATGCAAAACTTTTTGCTTAACTGAACATTTTGGGGTCTTGTTTTGACAACTTAATCTCAAATACCCTTGAAATTGCATGTGCCAATATTTGCAACAAATTGCTTAATATATTCAAATCAAATTTATTCACCTGCTACTTTGATGGAAACCTGAACTCTTTGGAACCTAACTGATTAAAGTCTCCATTAAAATTGTGGACTAAAGAACTCCATACAAACATGTTTATCCTTCATAAGTTACTTTCTGCTTTGTAACTAGTAACGGACAAAATGTTTCAACTAGACTTTGAAGTGAAACGTTGAATTGCGCACAATCTGAATTTATTGCATTGTCCTAACTGAAAGGCTAATCTTTACAAAGAGCCAGATGCACTTTAGTTTGAATGTGTTTATTTCCTGGCAAAGGGAATGGTACTACATCTGTTAACAACAGAACAATAAATCCACAAACACCAAGCAATCCACAATAAGGAATTCAAAAACATGCAGTTCGAATAAAACAAAAGAAACAACCACAGGCATTCTTTTTTCTTAAATTTTCAGTGGCTCCCAGTTACTTTTACATCTCCCAACTTGAAGATATTAGACTGAAGCCATGTTGCGCAAAAAGGGGGCCCATTTCTTATGGGACAAGGGTCCTTCGATCCCAAAGATGCCTCCCTGGACCATGCCATATATCTGGCCCAGGAGCTATTTGCACATGGCAGATCATTCCGCAGCTGCTGTAGTGGGATCCCCAATTAATTGAGTCAGGCCTTTGGGGGCCGGCTCCACAGGAAGAGGAAACAAAAAGATTTTTTTTAAACTGTTAAAACCTATCTTCCACCTGTATGAAACAGGGATAATCTTTTCCCCTCATACACAATCTGCTTCAAACTGCAGTGACTGATCATCCTTTTTGCACTTCAGTTAGGTTAACTCTAACTCATTGTTATCCTTGGAATTAGCATATAACATTTAGTACATCTATTGCCCAGATTTAAAAACACCTGCCACAGAACATTACAGCGCTGTACAGGCCCTTCGGCCCTCGATGTTGTGCTAACCTGTGAAACCACTCTAAAGCCCATCTAGACTATTCCCTTATCGTTCATATGTCTATCCAATGATTTTATTAAAAAATCTTTTAGGTCCATGTAAAATGACTAATGTATTGCTTAAAATTCACAAGTCAAAGAAGCACATGTAGAAAACTCTTAAGTATCTCAGAGTACAAATAAGTACAGATAATTTATTAGACTAGTTTTCAAAGCAAACCTTAAATCAATTGCCCAATACTTGCTGTTGCAATATCATATGACAACCGGTTTCTAAATAGTTTTGAAGCATTCTGTTGCCTTTATATCAGTTTCTGAAGCAATCAAGTTAAAATCTCCCCTGTTATTACAATAAAATGAAATCACAAACTTTGCACTGAATCACCCACAGACTTCGTCAATTTGCAAATACCTGCAAACTAACTAGACACTAACTATTGATAAGGTTATCTTTGATAATTGGTCCATTTACAGCAGTAAATATCAGAAGTGAAAGTAAAGAAGATAAATATTTCAACGAACAGAAAATTACACATCTTTCACTATAGAATATGTTTAAAACAATATTTACATGCAATATGTGCAACATTCTGTTATCAGAAATTAAGGATACTTGTAATATTCTAACTAAATTTCTAAAACAAGACTCAAAATAAAATTTCACATGGTTTCCTCTACGTGCACATTGTAATTTATATTGCTTTTAAATTAAAATTAGTTGATCCTATTACCTAAATGTTATACATTTTTAAAAAATCAGTAACCTTGAAAATTATCAAAATGTTGATAAGTACAAGTGAATGCAGTGCAGCCACAAACACATTTAGTTCCAGAACAGAACAGAACATTGAAATGCTGAGAAAAAAAATTACTGAAGTCTGCAGTTTTTAACAATTTGTAATATTCTGAATATTCTAAAGTCTGCTCGGCATGGTATACCTTGTTATGGATGTTTCATACATTCAGATAAAAAAGTATTTAATTTAAATTTTTTTAACCTGATCTTTGCATGGACCGGATTCGCTGGTGTACTACTGCGATTAAACTCTATCCCTTCCTGACCTAATCTCCCTTCCCCCCACCCCACCGCGAACCCTCATTTTAGTTTAAAGCTCTATGCACAGCCCTGGTTATAAGATTCATTCGGATGCTGATCCCAGCTTGGTTGTTAGTATTTGTTGGTAATACAACAAAAACTGTAGTTTGTTTTATAAGTGGACATTGTTGGGCTTTTACAAATGGCCGTCACAGATCACCTGACTTTTGGAAATGCAAGAGTTGACCAAGATTCTAGAAAAGAATTACAATAACCACAGTCTCGTGGAATGTTTGACCTGCCATTGTTAAGACTCACCTCAAAATAGCAAGGGCAGTAAAGCCTCAAGTAACCCATATCCAGAACTGCCAGGTAACAAAGGGAAGCTACTGAAATGTTTTATGTACAAAGAAATGCTAAGGACCTCTGTACGCATCCATTGTATGTTGATGGTTTTGACCACAGGAGGTGGAAGCTGCTTCATTAATATGAACAAACTATTCATTGCTTCTATCGTATATCAATGGCCAGTCATCACATGACCAAAACACACATTTCTAAAAGCATTTTTATTACAAGTCCTGCTTGCTTGCAAAAACACAGCACTTTAGAATGCAGAACTAACTTCACTGCAGAAACGTGGCTATAACATTTAGCCTTTTTGTTTTGAAACTATGCCAAAAGGCTTAAAGTTTAAAGCCTTCTCGAAAAGGCAGCACGGTAGCATAGCGGTTAGCGCAATTGCTTCACAGCTCCAGGGTCCCAGGTTCGATTCCCGGCTGGGTCACTGTCTGTGCGGAGTCTGCACGTTCTCCCCGTGTGTGCGTGGGTTTCCTCCGGGTGCTCCGGTTTCCTCCCACAGTCCAAAGATGTGCAGGTTAGGTGGATTGGCCATGCTAAATTGCCCCATAGTGTCCAGGAATGTTTTTGGGCTGTGAGAGTAGAGTGGGGGAGTGGACCTAGGGAGGGTGCTCTTTCAGTGGGCCAGTGCAGACGCGATGGGCTGAGTGGCCTCCTTCTGCATTGCAGACATTCTATGGATTCTACAGTTCCGGGTTATACTGCAGTGAAACTACAGACCAGAACAAACGAAGTAGAAGATTATATATAAACTTAATTATAAAATAAGCATTCGTCGTGCAGCATGGTGGCACAGTGGTTAGCACAGCTGCCTCACGGCGCTGAGTTCCCAGGTTCGATCCTGGCTCTGGGTCACTGTCCGTGTGGAGTTTGCACATTCTCCCTGCGTTTGCGTGGGTTTCACCCCCACAACCCAAAAGATGTGCAGGATAAGTGGATGGCCATGCTAAATTGCCCCTTAATTGGAAAAAATGAATTGGGCACTCTAAAATTAAAAAATAAAATAAAATAAACATTTGTATTGCAGCCCTAGAATTAACCGTCGGAAAGTAGAAAAGGCAAAATCCTCAAATACCAACATTAAAGCAAAATATTGGGTGGGATTCTCCATTTGGGAGACTGTTGTCCCGCCGGAGGTGAACTGTAACAGCTTCCGATTCCCCTGGGAGTGCAAATCGGCAAGCAATTCCGCATTCCTTGCCATGCAAATCTATGCACGTGTGAAAGATGAGAGATTCTAGAGGGAATCCCACTATCGGGCTACCATTTTGAGTGAGCGGCTCGATAGCGAGATCCCGTGGCAATGGCGAAGTTGATAGATCCTGCTGGCGGGCCGCCTCCGAAAAACACGTGGCGGGGTGGTCCGCAAATCCCACCTATGATCTCTACTTCTCTCGCCATAGATGCTGCCTGATCTGATGAATATTTCCAGAATTTTCTGTTTTATTTTACTCAGGTACTAAACCTTTCCCCCCCGCCCCGCCCCCCCCCAGAGCTGTTTTTTTCTTTAAAAACACAATTTGCTTAGAAATAATTGCTTTTTCCAGTATGCTTCACAACATTTCACAAGTGGCAGTATCAGTACACTGTGGTTAATTTGTGCGGAGCAACGGAATACCACAAAAGCACAAACTCTAGCCATGCAGTCAGTCTTGCTAAAGAGGTGTTCTGGAAATGTAAAAGTTGCCTACATATCTTTTTGTGAACAAAAATAGTATCAGGAACTAGCTTTCTTTAGCTTTATAGAAAGAATAATTGATTTGTGCAAATTTATCTCTTTTTTGATATATTCTAGTTCTTCTCCATTTTCTCTGGTGTTCATTATCCAATGGGTTTACAATTAGTTGCACACTTATTCAATTGTGATCCAACTGTTCAATTTTCAAGATTTTGAGATGATTACAATCTGACTATTTAGTTTGGAGCAATTCTACTTTAAGGTACACCCTTTATATAAATACTGTCTGGAAGGGTTGTCAATTTTGAAGGGTGAATGTTAATATTTTTCTTGCCTGTTATAGGCTTAATCACAATTATTGAAACATTCTCTTTTCTAAATTTATCCTGCTACTTCCTTCTTTCTTTTTTAAAATTGTACTACCACAGCCCAATTCCTAAAACAGAGTCTCTGTTGGCAACATGCTTCTAAAGCCAACACTGATGCTACGCATTTATACAGTTTAGTTGAGGAACATGTAGTTACTTTCAAGATGTTTTGATGAAAGATTTTAATTGGTCATCTACTCAGCTTGCATCTGCATATTATCATTGCAATTTTTGAGGATTTAAAAAAATTCTCCTTGATTAGAACAAGCTGCCTAACCCCTGATATACTTTTAAATCTATAAGATTAAATGAGCACTGTGAACACAAACCCGCATTTCAGAATTACTCTGATGGGATGATAGGAAGGCCAGCAAGTGTAAGATGTCTCAGAACATAAGAACATAAGAACTAGGAGCAGGAGTCGGCCATCTGGCCCCTCGAGCCTGCTCCGCCATTCAATGAGATCATGGCTGATCTTTTGTGGACTCAGCTCCACTTTCCGGCCCGAACACCATAACGCTTAATCCCTTTATTCTTCAAAAAACTATCTATCGTTATCTTAAAAACATTTAATGAAGGAGCCTCTACTGCTTCACTGGGCAAGGAATTCCATAGATTCACAACCCTTTGGGTGAAGAAGTTCCTCCTAAACGCAGCCCTAAATCTACTTCCCCTTATTTTGAGGCTGTGCCCCCTAGTTTCACCCGCCTGTGGAAACAACCTGCCCGCATCTATCCTATCTATTCCCTTCATAATTTTATATGTTTCTATAAGATCCCCCCTCATCCTTGTAAATTCCTATGAGTACAGTCCCAGTCTACTCAACCTCTCCTCGTAATCCAACCCCTTCAGCTCTGGGATTAACCTAGTGAATCTCCTCTGCACACCCTCCAGTGCCAGTACGTCCTTTCTCAAGTAAGGAGACCAAAACTGAACACAATACTCCAGGTGTGGCCTCACTAACACCTTATACAATTACAGCATAACTTCCCTAGTCTTAAACTCCATTCCTCTAGCAATGAAGGACAAAATTCCATTTGCCTTTTTAATCACCTGTTGCACCTGCAAACCAACTTTTTGCGACTCATGCACTAGCACATCCTGGTCTCTGCACATCAGCATGTTTTAATATTTTATCATTTAAATAATAATCCCTTTTGCTGTTATTCTTACCAAAATGGATAACCTCACATTTGTCAACATTGTATTCCATCTGCCAGAGCGTAGCCCATTCACTTAGCCTATCCAAATCCCTCTGCAGACTTCCAGTATCCTCTGCACTTTTTGCTTTACCACTTATCTTAGTGTCGTCTGCAAACCTGGACACATTGCCCTTGGTCCCCAACTCCAAATCATCTATGTAAATTGTGAACAGTTGTGGGCCCAACACTGATCCCTGAGGGAAACCACTAGCTATTGATTGCCAACCAGAGGAACACCCATTAATCCCCACTCTTTGCTTTCTATTAATTAACCAATCCTCTATCCATGCTACTACTTTCCCCTGAATGCCATGCATCTTTATCTTATGCAGCAACCTTTCGTGTGGCACCTTGTCAAAGGCTTTCTGGAAATCCAGATATACCACATCCATTGGCTCCCCATTATCTACCGCACTGGTAATGTCCTCAAAAAATTCCACTAAATTAGTTAGGCATGACCTGCCCTTTATGAACCCATGCTGCGTCTGCCCAATGGGACAATTCCCATCCAGATGCCTCGCTATTTCTTCCTTGATGATAGATTCCAGCATCTTCCCTACTACCGAAGTTAAGCTCACTGGCCTATAATTACCCGCTTTCTGCCTACCTCCTTTTTTAAACAGTGGTGTCATGTTTGCTAATTTCCAATCCGCCGGGACCACCCCAGAGTCTAGTGAATTTTGGTAAATTATCACTAGCGCATTTGCAATTTCCCTAGCCATCTCTTTTAGCACTCTGGGATGCATTCCATCAGGGCCAGGAGACTTGTCTACCTTTAGCCCCATTAGCTTGCCCATCACTACCTCCTTAGTGATAACAATCCTCTCAAGGTCCTCACCTGTCATAGCCTCATTTCCATCAGTCACTGACATGTTATTTGTGTCTTCCACTGTGAAGACCGATCCAAAAAACCTGTTCAGTTCCTCAGCCATTTCCTCATCTCCCATTATTAAATCTCCCTTCTCATCCTCTTAATGACCAATATTTACCTTTGCCACTCTTTTTTGTTTTAGATATTTGTAGAAACCTTTACTATCTGTTATTATATTCTGAGCAAGTTTACTCTCATAATCTATCTTACTCTTCTTTATAGCTTTTTTTAGTAGCTTTCTGTTGTCCCCTAAAGATTTCCCAGTGCTCTAGTCTCCCACTGATCTTTGCTACTTTGTATGTTTTTTCCTTCAATTTGATACTCTCCCTTATTTCCTTAGATATCCACGGTCGATTTTCCCTCTTTTTACCGTCCTTCCTTTTTGTTGGTATAAACCTTTGCTGAGCACTGTGAAAATCGCTTGGAAGGTTCTCCACTGTTCCTCAACTGTTTCACCATAAAGTCTTTGCTCCCAGTCTACCTCAGCTAGTTCTTCTCTCATCCCATTGTAATATCCTTTGTTTAAGCACAAAACACTAGTGTTTGATTTTACCATCTCGCCCTCCATCTGTATTTTAAATTCCACCATATTGTGATTGCTCCTTCCGTGAGGATCCCTAACTATGAGATCCTGAATCAATCCTGTCTCGTTACACAGGACCAGGTCTAGGACCGCTTGTTCCCTCGTAGGTTCCATTACATACTGTTCTAGGAAACTATTGCGGATACATTGTATAAACTCCTCCTCAAGGCTGCCTTGACCGACCTGGTTAAACCAATCGACATGCAGATTAAAATCCCCCATGATAACTGCTGTACCATTTCTACATGCATCAGTTATTTCCTTGTTTATTGCCTGCCCCACCATAGTGTTACTATTTGGTGGTCTATAGACTCCTATCAGTGACTTTTTCGCCTTACTATTCCTGATTTCCACCCAAATGGATTCAACCTTATCCTCCATAGCACCGATGTCATCCCTTACTATTGCCCGGATGTCATCCTTAAATAACAGAGCTACACCACCTCCTTTACCATCCACTCTGTCCTTCCGAATAGTTTGATACCCTCGGATATTTAACTCCCTCGTGACCATCCTTTAACCATGTTTCAGTAATGGCCACTAAATCATAGTCATTCACGATGATTTGCGCCATCAACTCATTTACCTTATTCCGAATACTACGAGCATTCAGGTAAAGTACACTTATGTTGGCTTTTTTTTTAACCTCTGTTCTGAATCTTAAAACCTCGATCAGTAACCACTCCTGAGTTATATTTCCTCTTAACTTTTCTCCTAATTTTCCTTGTCGATGAACCCATATCTTCATGTAACAACCTGCCGCGTCGCTTACCATTAATGTTTTTACTTCCCGTTTTATTCCTTTTAGTATTCCTGGTCCTATTCACTGAGCTCCCCTCAGTCACTGTACCTTGTACAGTCGCCCTTTTTGATTTTTGACTATGGCTTCTCTGCCTTACACTTTCCCCCTTACTGCCTTGTGTTTCTGTCCCTGTTTTACTACCTTCCAACTTCCTGCATTGGTTCCCACCCCCCTGACACATTAGTTTAAACTCTCCCCAACAGCTCTAGCAAACACCCCCCCCTAGGACATCGGTTCCAGTCCTGCCCAGGTGCAGACCATCCGGTTTGTACTGGTCCCACCTCCCCCAGAACTGGTTCCAATTCCCCAGGAATTTGAATCCCTCCCTCTTGCACCATCTCTCGAGCCACGCATTCATCCTATCTATCCTGACATTCCTACTCTTGACGAGCTCGTGGCACTGGTAGCAATCCTGAGATTACTACCTTTGAGGTCCTACTTTTTAGTTTAACTCCTAACTCCCTGAATTCAGCTTGTAGGACCTTGTCCCGTTTTTTACCTATATCGTTGGTGCCTATGTGCACCACGACAGGTGGCTGTTCACCCTCCCCCCCCCAGAATGTCCTGCAGCCGCTCTGAGACATCCTTGACCCTTGCACCAGGGAGTCAACATACCATCCTGGAGTCTTGATTGCCGCCTCAAAACCGCCTGTCTATTCCCCTTACGATTGACTCCCCTATCACTATAGCCCTGCCATTCTTCTTCCTGCCCAGCTGCGCAGCAGAGACAGCCAAAGAGCATTGGTTATCCCATCCTTTGTGGGGTAAGTAGTTATAACATAAGGCTCATGGCTAAATAGAAATTACTCATGAAGACTGTTTTTTGCTTATTGAAGGCTGAATCTTACACATAGTAAGATATAAAAGTGAGGAATGTCATTCAGCTCATCCATACAGACCAAATCAACCACCATTACAGTAACCAAATTGAATGGTAATTTCAGAGTTTTTACCCAGTTTGTCTGATTCAAAAATCCATTTCACATGTTCACCACAAATGTGAACAACTTTCTCACATAAGTCCTACATTTGGCTTTGAACAATTAAATAATTCCCTTCTGAGCCAGAGTCGGATATTAAGTCGAAGGTGGTAATCTAAATGTAGTTCTTCTTTGCTGTGTGTACCTCGATGAAATTCTCTCTTAGTTTTTAAACCTGAAAAACCCAAGTCTCTCTAATGCCGATTCTGCGCCCCCACCCCCCCGGAAAAGCGTGTACTCGGGGAGTTCGCTGCGCCTAGTATCCACCACCTGAGGCCATTGCTTGTGGCCCGCCTCGCTATTCTCCGACCCCGACTGGCCAAATTCCCGATGGCGTATTTCTAATGTGGTCCTGCCATTCGGGATACTTGCGAGGCGGCTGCGGACTCAGTCGAGGGTGGGCCGATCAGAGGGCGGGAGGGGGGGCCTCATTCGGGATTGGGCTTTTATTGTGCGGGCGGCCTGGGTCGGGCACACGGCCGATCGGGGGCACTATTTCCGCGGTCCATGTCCGCGGTCTGAGTCCGCCATGGTACATGGCACGGCCACTGGAGGCCGCCGTCATGCGCATGCGCGGCCTCTGACCCGGAGGTGCAGGGGGGACCGTATCGGCAGCTGGAGCTGCGGGCTCCACGACAGCTGCCTGCTAGCCCCCTGCAATGCTGTGAATCTGTGGCCTTTTGACACCAGTTTTTCTGGCATAAAAGACCACAGTTTTCACGACGACATGGGGACAAAGTCCCTGAAAAGGAGAATCCAACCCAATATTTTAGAAAAAATAAACAATTTGTTAAAAATAGAAATGTTTTCGGGTTTATTTCTGCCTTTCTGAGTTTCTAAATGTTTATTTCTTTTCCCTTTTATTTTTACCTTTCTGATCTCCTTATAACTCAAGTGATAGGTGGGCAGCTGAGCTACTCCCAACTCAGTTCATACCATTCTAAAATACCCACAAAAGGGTGCATGAAACTTTTCAAGCATCTGGACAAGATGTGCAGAATAACTATTACATTGCACATGAATTCATCTGAAGATCTTGTTCAAATACTTAAAATAAAAGTATTTTCTGATGCCCTCTACATTTAAAAAAAAAGAGCAACAATGCACAGATAGCTTCCTGAGGGCTGTAAGAAATCAATTCAAATGAAAGGTATTCATATGATAGATTTTATTTAAATTAGCAAATGTATCTGGCCAAAAATTAATGTACAAGTTAAATTGGTTGTTTTAAAAATGAGGTTCAGCATACCTCGTGTACTTTTAATTTCAGTGTGCGAAACCAGAGGAGATTACACCAACAATCATGAACTGGTATAATCAATTCATGGAAAGACCTTGGACGTGATTCAGCAACCACATTGAGCCCAGCACGGATCTGGGCGCATTGGGTGAATCATGGGAGAGCCCCATTCGAGCTCTGTGGCGGGCGTCAGGACGATCGCCAGTCAACTGACTCGCTCCGCCCAGTGCGATCTGGATCTCGCCCTCGTTAGGCAAGATCCAGATCTGCATATTTAAATGATGCTTAGGTCATTAGAGACCTCCGGATGGCCGGGTGCAATTGGCACTCAACCTGATACCTGGGCACTGCCAGCCTGGCACTGCCAGGGTGCCCAGGTAGCATTGCAATGGGCACTCCAAGGGTGCCAAGCTGGGAGTGCCAAGATGCTCTGGTACCAGGTTGGCAATGCCTTGCCCATTAGTGGGAGGAGAGGAGGGGGTTTCTAGGGGTCTCTAGAAGGTTAGGTGGTGAAGGAGGAGGAACATAAATTGGGGGTGGTCTGAAAGGTGGGGGTGTGTGCAGGGCTTAGGGGTGGCAGGCAGAATGGCACCCTGATCTGCGAGGATTCATTCCTGCTTGCTGGCAGGAAAGCGACTGAAGTGGCGGGGAGAAACTCCAAAAAAACCAGCAAAGCGCTGGTGAATAGCGGGGTGAATTCCGGTGCTGCAGCCTCTGAGAAACACCCCGCCAAATCTGCCCGAGACAGGACTTTAACCTTTTCCCACTGAATTGCGCCCCTTGTGTCTGATGGAATGAATTCCCTCCTGATGTTTGTTAAACTCTAATGGTTTGAAAAGAGTACTTAGCGGCACAGTAAAATAAGCACACTACCCTTCCACTTTTGGGACCCAAGTGTGCATTCTGACACATTGATAATAAGCTTTTACATTGGTACATTAAATTCAGATTCCAAGTGTTCGATGTCCAGAGGCCAAATCCCAACATTTATATAATTAAACCCAATTTCTTCAGCTTAATCAAATAAAGATATGGAAGCAGTTAAAGAATAAATGTATTTTCTCCTTAGAATTGTTAAGAATTCTATCTGAAATTAGCATTGCTCCAATTCCTAGTAAGCACATGTCCACAATTTTAAATTGTCAGTCAGTATAAACCAGTAGTAAAATTATTAATTTCACTCAGGGGTGGAAGGAAGGCTGAAGTGTGAAATACAATATTCACAATGGCACAGAAGGTGTGCTACTTCAAAGCATTGGAAGTGCATCATGAGGCAAAGCAGGGGAGTGTGTTGTTGGTCTCACAATGGTAACATGTGCAAAAAAAATTAAAAACATTTCCCTTGCTATAATTAGATTAGCATAACATTCATTAGAAGTTTTTCTCACAGCTCAGTTGGCAATGGCTGTGTGTTAACTAAACAATATTAAGCAGGATGCCCTATGATCGACTTCCCATCAGCTGAGTTAACTGATTTCAGATAGGATGGGGTATCATGATTCCTTGGTGATGCTAGGCTAAGAAAGAAATATAACCGGCCTGTGTAGTGATCTGCATATCTGTATGTATATAAGGAGTTAATGTTTAGAAGTAACAACTGAGTCATCACTAGATGGCAGCACTAGAGATGGGTATAAAAGACAGGTTCAAGCTGAGTTCCCGCCTCTTTGTGGATGTAGTGACTAGTGACCAGAGGTAAAGAGAGATAGCTCAGAGTGCAGGTGTTGTTAATCATAGTTAATATATATTTAATCTTGTTTATTTAATCTCTAGTATAGTTGTTGAAGAGAGAAGAAACTGTTTATTTGTTTACGTTACTCAAAAAATAATTTGCTTTAACGAGAAGAGTTTGAGCGTTAATGAACATCGAATAGAGGATCATCTTGGTAAGAAGCAAATGAGTAACATATATTACGCAAGGTAACATAACACCCTGGTTCCCACTTCTGAGCATTACCTACTTACCTCTGTTGGACAATGCATGTGTGGACTTCACGTAAATGCCGAATTCAGAATTTAAAATGATAAAAAAAACAATCAAGATCTGTACAGATGATTTTGTTGGTTTCTTCTTATTGCTAAACAGAAAGGGACTCTCAATAGATCCATGAACTTTGCTTCCGCTCAAGTACATTTATCTGTAGTGTACTAAGGTTTAAATAATTGTCCTTGAAGATTTAATGTGGAGCATCATATATAAATTGCCCACTTCCAAAGATTGTGGGGGCAGTGAAGGAGGGTTAAAAGAGATTACAAATGAGTATACATTTACAATAAACAAAAGTAAACTGATTTCTACAAATATAATTATATTCATTTAATTTATTTTGTTACTATTGTTAAAACAGTTGAAAACAAAATCTATCTGCTCCAATTTTCTCCTTAATATTTTTGCACTTCTCCTATGATTCTTTGTTGAGCTGGAAGCATGGCAAAGTATTGACAACCTGGACTACTTAGAATTGTTGGGAATTTTGCTTTGCGATTGCCTGGCAGGCAATAAATCTCTATGGACTATAAAACACTCCATTAGTTAATTTCACCAATCCACGAAGCTGGCACCTGCCATTACAATTCATGGCACAGCTTAGGAGAATCGGACCTCATTAAATTAACATTGATGTTGGGATACTGCATTATTCCCAACTATTTAATTAACTACTTCAATATTTGACTTAAATTAGGATTTAATGCAAGACAAAACTACACGATGTAAAAAAAAAAAAAACCTTACTGTTGTCTAATAACATAAATGGTTAAGATTGAATGGAGATGAAATTGGTCTTGGATGTTGGCGGAAAACATGCAATAGCCAAACAATGGACAGCCCCTTTTACACCCAGATGCTTCTTGCCCCACTGTTTAAGACCAATTTCAACCCAATGTCTTTGTTTGTAAGAGTCTTTTGGAATAAAACACCAAAAGCAGTAAACACAAATACTGAATTATTCAAAATGGGAAATAAGCAAGTTCCCAATTTGGTACATATTGGAAGCTTCAGATTCAGGTTAAGTGTCAGATAACAGTTACGCCTTGTCTGAAAAATCATAGAGCATGTCAACTTTCAGTTCGAATTGCATAAGCCAAAGTTATCCCCAAATTCTACGTTTGTTCTTTCCATACTTAATAAATACACTGTTCTGATAAGTTGATAATATTTCACCAAAAGTCCACATTTAAAGCTAAAACTTAGATCATACATTTTACTATGATGATTTCTATACAGTACAGCATGCTGTTGGTACAGAGTGCATAAGAGTGTTGCTCCATTGATCATAGAATTTACAGTGCAGTAGGAGGCTATTTTGTCCATCGAGTCCGCACCGGCCCCTGGAAAGAGCACCACCCTATCCCCGTAACCCAGTAACCCCACCGAACCTTTTTTGGAAACTAAGGGCAATTTTTCATGGCCAATCCACCTAACCTGCACATCTTTGGACTGTGGGAGGAAACCGGAGCACCCGAGGAAACCCACGCAGACATGGGGAGAACGAGTAAACAGTATCTACCAACCTTTTTTCTCTTGCGAGTTTTGGCTTTAGTATTGCTGGAATCTTGCCCCATGCCTCCATTCCCCATGTTTCCTGAATGTGTTTTAGACACAAGATGTGCTGCAGATGCAGGGGTTGTTGGCGTTGATGGGGGTGTATTCTCAGGAGAGTCAGGGTTACTCTTCAAACTCGCAGAGTGAACTTGAAATTGTATCTAAAAGGACATAGTAATTTTGTTGAGAGGCTGAAACACCAACAGGTTGTTTATAGAACCAGATACCAATCCAAATCTACCATAAACCAAGCATTTTATGGGAGACTTGATTTTGCAACATGTTGCTTAGGTGATTAGCAAACTTTGTTTCTTTCTTGTTCAGATATTTTAGGAAATGAGGGAGCATTAATCATCATCAATTCAATTATTTATTAAATGCACATAATGAAAAATATACTAGTAGGCCAAGTTAATATCCCATTCACAATATACCTTTTCAATTTGATCACCACTGGGGCCCCACCATGAAGGCATTTCATAGAATCATAGAATTTACAGTACAGAAGGAGACCATTCGGCCCATCGAATCTTCACCGGCCTCCGGAAAGAGCACCTCACATAAGCCCAAACCTCCACCCTATCCCCGTAACCAAGTAACCCACCCAACATTTTTGGACACAAAGGGTAATTTAGCATGGCCAATCCACCTAACCTGCACATCTTTGGACTGTGGGAGGAAACCGGAGCACCCGGAGGAAACCCATGCAGACATGGGGAGAACGTGCAGACTCCTCACAGGCAGTGAGCCAAGCCGGGAATCAAACCTGCGACCCTGGAGCTGTGAAGCAACTGTGCTAACCACTGTGCTACCGTGCTGCCCATTTCTGTGGACACAGCTAATTTTGCCTGCTTGGATATATTGCCATTCACCCATTTTGTTATAGACAACCAGGAGAAGTTTGTCCTGAGGGAGAGGTTTGTCCTGAGGGAGAGGTTTGTTATGAGGGAGGAGCTTGTCTATAAATTCCAATCGAACGTGATATTCAAATCTGGAATTTCAAGTTTGTGCCCATTATTTGACCGTGTGGCTGATTTCTGACGAAATTCTTTTTTTCTCTCTCAAACAATCCAGGTTTCTGATAGAACTACACGTTTAGTGGATATCTGAACAGTTTAAGAAGAAAGTTTTAGCTACTTTGCTCTGCTAAACCATCCATTGTAACAACAAAATAGATTTAAGTTGGGAGAGTAATCAGACAGCTATGTATCCAATGATACCCAAAATAAAAGGCAAGCGAAGTCAATATTGTGAAGTTCGGGTGAATTGATTTTGGCATGCTATCAGGATAAAGAGAAAAGGTAAAAAAATGTGAACAAAATCAAGAGATTAAATAAATGAGGTTGAATCAGATTGTATAATCTATGAAAAAATTAATGGGTGATTGAACTATTCTTGTTTAGTGAGCCTGAAAATTAGATCCTTGACCCTAATAAAGAGCTGGATGTTAACTCAATTCAAAGCCAATTGGTGAAGTAGGGAACTAGACACCAATATTTTATTTAATACTAGATTAATTTACAGAATGCAACATTACAAATGTCTGCCTCCTCCCAACCCAACACCCAGTGAGCGACAAGTCTTTCTTTACACTTTTTTGATTAGAAGAAAAAACATCAATAAATGGAATAATAATGACAGGGGCGACAGCCCTTAATGGGACACTAAGTAAAAGGAAATGTTGGTGTTTCTTTATATATGCTCAAGGTACTGAATCAATCAATGACCGTCACCTGTGTATCCTTAACCTTAATAATACAATTAACATAAAATTAACAGTGGATATTGTCATCCAGCAGACCAATTAAAGATGATCCTGTCAGGATAGCTAAATGGATTCAACATTAAAATAGCGACAAGACAATTCATACCTTACTGTGATTGACGTATCTACTCAATCTGATTTAACCCCCTCCCCACCAGCACCACACCAAACAGATCAGTGCAATTATTGCTTGATTTATGAATCCATGAGCCTGGATATCTTGTTTGAATTGTTTTCTGCCGATAAATGAATGGCAGAAGATCAGGGAAATTGAACTTAAAAGACTTAAATTCTTCAGATGTTACCTGTAATCAACCCAGCAGATTTCTGACTAGACTGGATTTACTCCCCAGTAATTCACTTAGTTGGGGAATTGGAACACTGACTGTAAGACAAACATAACATTGGCTATTCAAGCTGGTAGAGTTTCATCTTGGCTGAGACTGGTCTTGGAAGTGTCAAGCTTCAATTCAAGAGAAATTCTATATTTAAATTTCATATTAATTTGCAAGAAGTATAATACATTTAAAGCTGGGCTCCTGTTTCAAGCACTCTGATCAGGATTCATCTTATTTTTACGCATCAAGAAAGACTAGGATAGATAAATCCTGCCTGCATTAGTCTGAGCATTGAAGTATGATGATTCACCTAATAATAATATTTATTGTCACAATTAATGGCTTACATTAACACTGTAATGAAGTTACTGTGAAAATCCACCTGATAGTAAATGGGTGGCTGGAGGTACAGATCACCCATAATCTAACAGAACGGCAGGACAGACCTGAGGGGCTGAATGGCCTACTGATATTTCTATGTTCCAATCTGCATAAAATGGCATTTTTTTCTCTCACAGCATATGTGTTTTTCACTGGGAATCATAATCATTGTCTGTTTTATCAAAGGTGTACTAGCACTCAAACACTGAAAGAAGCAAAGTTACTTTTTGTCCTTGATATGCAAGAATGTACTTAAGGCAGATAAATAGCTCCTTTTATGTTACTGAAATGTAGTTTGACTGGAAGTTAGATTTGCACTGAAAGCTGGGACTTAATAGGATTATTGCATCTTTAGTTTATGTGATTCACTCGAACCCAGTAACCACCTAACCTTTTGGTAATTTATCATGGCCAATCCACCTAACCTGCACATCTTTGGACTGTGGGAGGAAACCAGAGCACCCGGAGGAAACTTACGTAGACTTGGGGAGAAAGTGCAAACTCCACACAGACAGCCAACTGAGGCCGGATTTGAACCCAGGTCCCTGGAGCTGTGAGGCAGCAGTGCTAACCACTGTGCCACCATGCCAGCCATGCAATAGTTTAAGCTTCATTTCACAGTTATGAGTAGGAACAATAAGACGCAGAGATGTCAACTTCCAGTGTCGGTCATGGAGTGGGTGGTCGCACAGGCAGCTCTGGCTCGAAGGCATTGGTTTGGGCACAAAAGTGGGATAGCTCCAGAAGGAAATGTGATGCAGAAATACAGATGGATAGATTCTCCGCAAGATTGGTATATCTACTGGCTACCAAACCCAGCAAAAAACAGTCAAAGACCTGGCTAAGGAACTGGAGGGGACCCGTGGCGCAGTAACAACTGCGAACGTGGCAGAGGGGGAAGAGTCGGAGCCAGTGGGAAAGGCCCAGATGGAGCAGTTGATGGCCTTCATCAAAGATGAATTTTGACAGCAGAGGAAGGAGGTGCATGGGGACTGGTTGAAGGCCAATGAGGGAGCAGTAGCACCTCTGCGAGAATTGATGGATCGAGTAGAGAAGTGCCTTGAGGCATAAGGGGCGAAGATACGATAGGTGGAGACAGTGGTGTCTGACCAGACTGACCGGATCGTGTTTTGGAGGCAGATATGGGGGCGGTGAGGGGACTTACATAAGTTGCTGAGGGGGAAGGTGGAGGAGCACGAAAACAGGTCTAAGTGGCAGAACATACCGATTGTGGGGCTGCCAGAAGGTGTGGAAGGAACAAGCGCCACAAAATATGTATCAAGGATGTTGGCCGGGCTGGTGGAGCAAGGTGTGCTGGACAAGGTCCCAGAGGTAGATAGGGCCTACAGGTCTTTAAGGCAGAGGCTGAGAGCGGGGGAGCCGCCACGGGCGGTGATTGCGCGGATGCACAAATTTGTGGAGAAGGAAAAGATCTTGCGATGGACCAGGGAGAAGTGAGACTGCGAATGGGAGGGGAACTGTGTCCGAATATATCAGGCTATTGGTACGGAGCTGGCGAAGGGGTGTGCAGGATTTAGCAGGACCAAGGCGTGTTGTACGGAGGGAGATTCAGTTTGGGGTGCTGTACCCGGTGAAATTGTGGGTCACATTTGAAGGCCGGGATATTATTTCAAAAGACCAGAAGAGGCCAATGACTTTATAAGAGTCCATAAATTGGGGGAGAACTGAGAGTTGGTGTGAGATGGAGGAGCTGTATCTGTAAAGGTTGGAGGGTATAGTTGATGTGTATTACTGGAGGGTGGAGGAGGGGGCTCTTTTCTTTTTGTTTGTTGCCTGTTGCCATTGTATGTTGTGGAGTTATAAATTTGTCAGGGGTTATGGGGGTAGTTGCTCCCCTCCCCCCGCCGTCTCTGGTCTCTTTTGTGGAGGGGGTGGATTGTGACTTTGGTTCTTTTTTTCTCGCTGCGTGTGGGGGTGTAGGGGGGCCTTCGGCCAGGAACCGCCAGGCTGGAGGTAATGCGGGTGAATGGAGGTGAGGTGGGGTAGGGAGGATTGGCGGAGTTGGAGGCTGAGTATGGTGATGGACGAAGAGGATGGCCATCTTGGATGGGGCGATATAGAGTGGTATTAGAGGAGGCACAGCTGGAGGGGGATGATGGCGAACGGTAGAAGGAAGTAGAGGCGTAAGCCTCTGGTAAGAATTGTAACGTCTGGGGGTTGAATGGGCTGGTTGTGAGATCCTGGGTCTTTGTGCACTTGAAGAGTTTGAAGGCGGAGGTGATCTTTTTACAGGAGACGCACCTCCAAGTGAAAGACCAGGTTAGGCTGAGGAAGGGATAGGTGGGACAGGTATTCCAATCAGGGTTTGAGTCAATGTGTATGCGCTGAATCGGGATGATGCAGGGCTTGTGAGTGGTTTGTTGGGAGTGACCCCGGATCTAGATAAGCACCAATTAATTATGTAATTTAATTGCATGATGGAACCGAGGGTGGACAGATCGAGCCCCCAATCAATATGGAGGTTGAAGATAGCGAAGGAGTTGGGAGCGTTTATGGAGCGGATGGGAATGGTTCACCCGTGGAGGTTTAAGAACCCGGGGAGGGTTACTTCTTCTTCTCACACGTGCATAATGTGTATTTGAGAATTGATTTCTTTGTGGTGAGTCGAACGGTGTTGTTGGGGTTGGTGGGGTGGAGTATGAGGGAATTGTAGGTTGATGATGGGGCAGGCAGTGGGGCAGTTAAGGAGGGCGAGGGGGGTTCAATACGAATATGGAGAGAAGGCAAGTCGCATGCTGACACATCAGCTGAGGAGACAAGCTGCGTCCAGGGAAATTTTAAAGGTGAGACCCGATAGGAGGGAGGTAGTGTCAGAGCCGGGGGGGGCGGGGGGGGGCGGGGGGAAGAGAGAAAAAATAAATGAGGTGTTCCTTGGTAACTATGAGAAGTTATATACGACGGAGTCAGGTGGAGATGGTGGGACGGTTCCTGGACGGATGGGAGTTTCCAAACTTGGAGGAAGAGAGGAGGAGCTGTTGGGTCGAAGGGAGGCGATCAATGGTATTAGGGGGATGAAGTAAGGGAAAGGCTCTGGGGCCAGATAGCTTTCCGATGGAATTCTGCAAGACGTATGTAACGGAGTTTGCACCGCATTTGCTGGGGATGCTTAGTGAGGCACTGGAGAAGGGGGAGCTGCCAGAGACACAAATGCAGGTGTCAATTACACTAATTCTGAAGAAGGGGAAGGATCTGCTGGAGTGTGGGTCATATAGGCCCATTTTGTTGTTGAAGACTGACGTGAAAGTGCTGGCTCAGCTGGTGGCAGGAAGGTTGGTGGGATGTGTGTCAGGGGTGTTGCTGAGGACCAAACGGGTTTCGTAAAGGGCGAGCAGCTCTCCAGTAATATCAGGAGGCTGTTGAATGTATGGGCGGCATGGTAGCAGTGTTTAGCACTGTTGCTTCACAGCGTTAGGGGCCCAGGTTCGATTCTGACTTAGGTCACTGAGCGTAGTGTGCTCGTTCTCCCTGTGTCTGCGTGGGTTTCCTCCGGGTGCTCCGGTTTCCTCCCCCAAGTCCCAAAAGACGTGCTGTTAGGTGAATTGGACATTCTGAATTCTCCCTCAGTGTACCCAAACAGGCGCTGGAATGTGGTGACTAGGGCTTTGCACAGTAACTTCATTGCAGTGTAAATATAAGCCTACTTGTGACATTAATAAAGATTATTATCATTCGTGAATCTGTGGAATTCGTTACTGCAGAGAGCTGTAGAAGTTGGATCATTAAATAGGTTCAAGGTTGAGATAGGTGGATTATTTACTCAGTAAGGGAATCATGGGATATGGGGATAAGGTGGGAAAGTGGAGTTGAGGATTATATCAGACCAACCACGATCTCATTGAATGGCAGAGCAGACTTGATGGGCCAAATGGCCTACGTCTGCTCCTATGTCTTATGGTCTAACTGAATAATCCATTTGCTTGACTTTTTATGCCAATTCAAAGACATCACACATTTGTTGACGCATTCTGCACTATTTCTGGTAGGTTACAGTCAATGGGCTCATTGTCCAGACATTTCACTTAAAGTGAGTTTTTATTCATACAAATGATAACCTTGTGGAAGCTGACTTTGCAGCAAGCATGAATATTGACGATTATAGCATTGTCTAAACTGGAAAACATACAAATTCAACTAAAAATAATTAGTCTGAAATTGTTTTTTTGGGAAGCATGAAATTAGTGCTTTTGTGAGGAACGTGGGAATTAATTCCCTTCCTCTAAAGGATTGTGTAAGTAAGTTCAAAGCACTTACCTCAGGTAATGCAGCATTGTGATGTGCAAGTGTCACAGATCTGGCATTATTAAATGGATCTCCTGTTTTAGCAGCCATGTCTTGCTTCACCAAAAGGGCTAGGTCAACCAGCTTAAAAATAAAAATATAAATATGGGATTTTAATCTAAATGTCACTGCGGATTAAATGAGTCTTGAATTATTCTTAATACCACCAAGAAACCTGGTACTTTCATATGAGCTGTTCAATAAAATTCTCTGCTGTGAAATTACCCAAAGTTGATTCAGAATTGTTATATTCTTGTTGTCAGCAGCACAATGGACTAAAACCACAGAAATGCAGTGTCACTGAGGATAGAGACTCATATCCTCCCTGGAGCTTTGAATTAAAGTGGCTGAATTTTTATGCTCGTGTTCGTAAGCATAAATTAAGCTGCTTTGTTGCAATATCACACTCTTCTTCGAAATCCTGGTATTGGCCATTCCATGAAGGGCTTATAAACTTTTGTAGCTGTGACTATTCATCAATAGTTCAAATTTTTTCGTAAGACACAGGAAATAATGTAGGAATCAGGGAGAAGGATGACAATCCAAGACAATTCATTTGCTGCATGCACCCCCAGAATATTACAGCACAAACCACTTCAAATGTCAGTTTAGGAGTGGCAGGTTCCATTCATGATTTAACGGACCAAGTTGGACTTTTGCCCAAAAAAGTTTTTTATTGTCATTTGCCAAGTGTCAACTCAAACTACCAGATTTATAGAATTCATGTTCACAGATTACAATGGTGGGATTAAAGTAGATAGGCTGCAAAGTTCAGTCCAGTCGTGCCCTTATTCCAACACTCTGCTGTTTTACCTCAAAAATCTAATACTGATTTGTTGTTGAAAACTCCAGCTGGAGATGTCTGTTAAACATGCACAGGTGAGCTCCATTGAGTAACAGAAGAGTACCCCCCCCCCCCCCCCCCCCCGCATATGATTAAAGGGATCATCAAATATATTCAGGTTAGTTGCTGATCAATTTCTACTGGTTGATGCTGTGATTGTGGAAGTGTTTAGTAGTTTCCAGAATTATTTAAAGTTGTTTAAGGGGTTTCAGTCCACAGGGAGTGGTTGGCATGGGTTGACGTCAAGGATTCTGCACAAACCACTTGCTTCCAGACAGGGGTGTGGTCTTTTGAATCATCGCTGACCTACCGCATGATAGAGCAAAATCAGTGGTGGTGACGTGGTAAAGTTAGGCTGTGCATGTGAAATGTGACAGGAACAGACAACGAGGGTGCTTAAGCAATGTGTTTTCTACCTGGATTGTTCTGGACAAGCTCTGCAATTCCTCTCAGTGTGTACGTTGAAATTCATAGTGGCCTGGTACATGTTGCATAATCTCACCATGAACTTGGCAAAGTCCTTGCCACCAGCTACAAAGTGACCCACTGAGGAGGAAAAGGAGGAGGAAGATGCTGCATTATAGTTGGGTCCTCAAGTATGTTTAAGGTGTTGACCATCACTTCCTCACTGGAAAGGATGGGCTCCAATTTCTCCACAAAGCCCTGTGCCAAGTTGGTGCTGGGTAAGATTGACAGGCTTGCTGGCAGTTCTGCCAATGCACCAAGCGTTTCATTGCTCAGACCTATTAGCTTTGTTCTGCAGGCTACCCCATCAAATTCCCCATCTGAGTCCTCTGCAACAGAATTCATTAGTGACCTCACCCTCTGGCAAACAGGCATCTGCGCTACCCATAACATCACCTGACTTCGATTTTGCCTCAGTTTACCTGCAGCTAAAACCCTCATCGATGCCTTTGTTACCTCTAGAATTGATTCTTCCAATGCACTTCTGGCCAGCTTCCCACATTCTACCCTCGATAAACTTGAAGTATTTCAAAACCTGCTACCCATTGTGCTAAGATAGTGGCATTGTCACTGGACAGTAATGCTCTGGGGACTTGGGTTCAACTCCCACCTGAATTCAATAAAATCAGGCATTAAAGGTCTAATGGTGATTAGGAAACCATTGTTGACTGCTGTAAAGACCCATTTGGTTCACTAATATCCTTTGGGAATGAAGTCTGCCACCCTGTCTGGCCTATATGTGACTCCAGACCCAAAGGTTGACTCTTAAATGGCATCTAAAATGGCCTAGCAAACCACTCAAGGGTAATTAGCAATGGGAAATAAATGTTGGCTCAGCCAGTGGCATCCACATCCCCTGAACAAATAAAATAACACTTGCACAAGTCTGGCCACCCAAAATCTTTGACCTTGTTAGCTCCTAGCCAAGCAATGCCTCTATTTTAAAATCATGTTTTCATATCACACCATGGTCTCAACTCGCTCTCTAAACAGCTTCACCCCATCAACCTCTCTAGATCTGTGCTCATTCTGGGCTCTTGAGTCTTCCAGATTTTAATCATTCCATCATTGATGGCTGTTCAATCAGCTGCCTAGGACCCACACTCTGGAATTTCCTACCTAAACCTCTCCTTTTCTCCTTTAAGATGTTCTTTGAAATCTACCAAGCCTTTGGTCATCTAGCTTAATGCTCACTTATCATAGAATGGTTACAGCACAGGAGGAAGTCATTTGGATAATCTTGCCCATGCTGACTCTCTGCGAGAGCAACTCACTTAGTCCTGGTCCTCTAGCTTTCAGATATTACCCAATTCTATTTTGAAAGATGAAGTTTAAATGGTCTCCACCACTCCCTGGCAGCTCGCACATTCTAGAGCCTAACATTTATTGCACAAAAGAAAAGCACTTTGGGATGTTCTCTATGTTAAGAGACCATATAAATGCAAGTTTCTGTCTTATCTTTAATGAGACCAGGCAAAAAGGTAGGCTTGTGCTGAAGGGTGGGGAAAAATCATGAGGTGCAAACTTGGACTACCTGCAGCTTGCCGATTAGAAGAGATTGTGGAATGAAAAGTGGGGCCACGAGAAGGAGAATTAGGTATGAGCATACAGTCATGATCTATGATTTCAGCCCCACCACTGGCCCGGTTTCAGTCACGACTACTCCAACGATAGCAAGCACCATCTCCTCCGAGGGGGTTAGACAGCCAAGCCTGTCACTCAACAGTTAGGAGCTTCTGCCTCCTATTAAGCGCCATCTCGACCTGCAAGTGTGTTAGTGAGTGTGGCAAAATGTGTTGGGTAATGGGGCTGTCATGGTTGAATAGCATGTGTAAGTTATGAAATTTAGATGCGAGGCTTGCAGAAGTGCTGGGTGTATGAGGGTTTTTGATGGAGATTGTTAGTAGTTAGAGGGTGTGACACATTGGGATGGGTTTACCATACCTGTTACAGTCATTGTAACAAAGTTGCAAAACTGCATTTCTTTTACAAATTCAAATTAAATTAATTTCATGCATGCGAACACTCCATTGTATAAAGTTTGCATATTACCTGGGCCACTGTCTCCTGGGCTAGATATGCCATGATCTCTAACGCAACTGGATTTGGCTTGACCTCCATGCTGCTGCAGTCCAACCAGTCCTTAAACTTTGTTGACTTTTTAGCTGTTAATTACAAATTCAATAAATGGAATATATGAGAAAAACACTGCTGTGCATTTTACAGCAGCAGACATATAAACATGGCTATGAGGATGTCAACATTTTTTTCTGCATGTCACCATGACCTGAAAAACAACTATTTAACATTGAAGAGCTAGTTTATAAACCTACTGCAAATTCAAGTTGTTAAAACTGTCACTTTTCCCTTTGTTAACAAAGTACACCTGTGTTCACCAACTGATATTTTAGCAAATCATTTGTTCCAGTCTTTAGTTGCATGAAATGCTGGCTTTGTTTTTTCCTAATACATAAGCTGTAACATTTAAATATTACAAGGGTGGCGTGGCCAACCTTTGAGGAAGAAGTAAACTGTGTATTGACAAATAGGCACAAGTTTCAAATGTAATATGTACAAGCATTGTAACATGTATTCTCACGGTCACCGTGAATATACCATGCAGAGAATCTGAAATCTAGCCAATCGCTATGTCTTTTCACAAGTTTTGTTTCTAATTACTCAATTTGAATGTACATTTTATTTTTACATCTCATCTCTAAGCGTCATTTCTGTTATCTCATATCTTCGCTCACAATCCAGCTCTCAGTACCTTAATTGTTCACTCTTACTTTTACTCCACATCATTCCTTCTCTCCATCTCTCACACCTCCTTGTCTTTCTGATTCAACTCCCACTATCTTATTCCCTCACTCTTTCAGTCTGGCTCTCATTGCCATTGTTCCGATTTATCTCATCCCATTTATCGCTTTGTATGTATCTTATTTTCTTTTACAACAAAAACTGAGAATTTGGAAGCACTCAGCAGGTCAAGTCGCATCTGTGGTAAGAACTGAAAATTGTCATTTCCAGTGTAAACCCTCGTCAGAATTGGATATGAAGGTAAGTTATATAAAACAATACAGATAACTCCCCTGGAGATTTGCTTGAATTAGTTTTAGGTGCTTGAAAACTTTTTGCCAAGAGATTAAATGGTTTGGATAGAGTGCCAGAAAGACTATGGAGAGAATGGACTGGAAAGACAAAATAAGCTTTTCACATTCTATATTTTCAATGTTGCTGTAACTGCCATTGGTGAAATGCTGTGGAATTTAGTTGCTTCATTTCACACATTTCTGCTCTCATCCCTTCCCCTCCCTCCCCCAACCGTGCTATGAATTTCCGTGTTTTCATCATCTTCCATCTGACCAGCCTCTGTTTTCATCATTCTGTGCCATTTCTTCCACCTCCAGTGTGAGACCACCACTTCCCCTCCCCTCCATTTTCAGCCTTTCAAAGAGACTATTTCTTCTGCCACATTCTGGTTCACTCCTCAATCACTCCCAACACGCCTTCCTGTTTTAGGGTGGAAGTGAGGGCTTAAGTGGGTCGGTGCAGACTCGATGGGCTGAATGGCCTCCAGTGCTGAATGGCACTGTATGTTCTATGTTCACGGCACCGTTGATGCAAGTGCAGGAGATGCAAACACTTGCTCTCTTATCTCCTCTCTTATTCCACTGTCCAATGCCTCATACCCTCCTTTCAAGTGGGACACTAGTTCTTTCAATTTCGTACACTGTTTTCACTGTTCACAATGTGGTCTCCTCTCCATTAGGGAGACCAAATGCAGATAAAGTGACCACTTCATGGAACAACTCCTTGCAGCCTGCAAGTGTGATCCCGAGCTTCCAGTTGTCCACCATTCTAATTCTCCATCCTGCTTCCACTACGACCTGAGTCCTCAGATTCCTATAGTGCTCCAATGAAGCTCAATGAAGGTTGAAGGAATGGCATTTTATTTTCAACTGGGCACTGATGCACGATCAATTGCACAAAGACTAAAGTTGGGTACAACTGTGGCCTTAATGCAGTCAGATGCGTGGCCTCCTGCTGCAGCTGGCAAAATGGCTGGGCACTGGAGGTCATGCATATTTATACAGTTCTCCGTGGGCGGAGCCAGCCGCCAGGAGCTACCGGCGAACCTGTAGTGCAGGTCCTACCTTACATCTCCTATTACAGTGGTTCACCACATTCACCCCGTTAAAAATGAGTCCGGCGGGGGTATCGTGAAACTATATCCAATTAGTGCAATTATGTACAGTGGTAGGGAAAGAAAAGTCCATGTTGACGGTCCGGTGCTTTGGTGCTTCGTTGGGAGCGGGCGTAACGGTGGCGGTGAAGTCGGTGCTGGTGGTGGTGATGGAGGTGGCACCGATGGCGGTGGTGGCGGTGCAGATGCTGGCCAGTCATCGGGGAACTCCGGGAGCGTGCAGAAGTCCTCTTCGTCCTCTTGTGCGGAAAAGGGGAGGGCGGGGGTGCTCTGGTGGGGTCAATATTGGCGGCGCGGTGGGAGGTGGCGCATTGGTTGGGGGGGGGGGGGGGGGGGTGTGTTGGGGTGGAACCTGACGGTGCCAAGTCCCTGGGTGAGACAGTATCTTGGCGGCCGTTGCGGAACTCAACGTAGGCATATTGAGGGTTGGCGTGGAGCAGGTGAACCCGGTCCACCAAGGGGTCCGCCTTGTGGAGTCGGACATGTCTACGGAGAAGGGCCGGTCCTGGAGCAGCGAGCCAAGTCGGGAGCGACACCTCGGATGTGGACTTCCTGGGGAAGGTAAAAACACGTTCATGGGGTGTGTTATTAGTGGCGGTGCACAATAGTGACCGGATGGAGTGTAGAGCGTCAGGGAGGACTTCTTGCCAGCGAGAGGCTGGGAGGTTCCTGGACCGTAGGGTCAGCTGGATGGCCCTCCAAACCGTCCCATTCACCCGTTCTACTTGCCCGTTCCCCCGGCGGTTGTAGCTGGTCGTCCTGCTGGAGGCTATACTCCTGCTGAGTAGGAACTGACGCAGCTCATCGCTCATGAATGAGGATCCCCTGTCACTGTGGATGTAGGCAGGGAAACAGAACAGAGCGAAGATGGTGCTGAGGGCCTTGATGACGGTGGCAGACGTCATATCGGGGCATGGGATGGCGAAGGGGAATCTGGAGTACTTATCGACCACACTAAGAATGTACGTGGTACGGTCGGGAGAGGGGAGGGTGAAATCCACGCTGAGGCGTTCAAAGGGGCGGGAAGCCTTCACCAGGCGTGCACGGTCTGGCCGGTAGAAGTGCGGCTTGCACTCCGCACAGACCTGGCAGTCCCTGGTGACTGTCCTTACTTCCTCGACGGAGTAGGGCAGATTGTGAGCTTTGACCAGATGGTACAATCGAGTGACCCCTGGATGACAAAGGCTGTCGTGTAGGGCCCAGAGTCGGTCCACTTGTGCGCTGGCACATGTACCTCGGGAGAGGGCGTCTGGGGGCTCGTTGAGTTTACCGAGGTGATACAAGATCTCGTAATTATAGGTGGAGAGCTCGATTCTCCACCGCAAGATTTAATCATTTTTGATTTTGCCCCGCTGTGTGTTATTGAACCTGAAGGCTACCGACCGTTGGTCCGTAACGAGAGTGAATCTCTCACGGCCAGGTAATGCCTCCAATGCCGCACAGCTTCAATGATAGCTTGGGCCTCCTTTTCGACGGATGAGTGTCGAATTTCAGAGGCATGAAGGGTGCAGGAAAAGACTGCCACGGGTCTGCCTGCCTGGTTTAGAATGGCGGCAAGGGCGATGTCTGAAGCGTCGCTTTCTACTTGAAAAGGCAGTGACTCGTCCACTGCGCGCATCCCGGCCTTGGCGATGTCTGCTCTGATGCGGGCGAAAGCGTGTTGTGCCTCGGCCGCGAGGGGGAATTGGGTGGACTGGATGAGTGGGCGGGCCTTGTCCGCATAGTTTGGGCCCCACTGAGCGGAGTGGGAAAAGTACCACAGGCAGCGTTTAAGGGCCTTGGGGCAGTGGGGGATGGGAAGTTCCATGAGGGGGCGCATGGGGTCGGGGTCAGTCCCAAGAAGTCCGTTTTGGACTATATAGCCGAGAATGGATAACCGGGTCGTGCTGAACACACACTTCTCTTTGTTGTAGGTCAGGTTGAGAAGAGTGGCAGGGCGGAGGAATTTATCGAGGTTGGCATCGTGGTCCTGCTGGTCATGGCCGCAGATGGCGACATTATCTAAGTACGGAAAGGTGGCCCGCAAACCGTACTGGTCGACCATTTGGTCCATCTCTCTTTGGAAGACCGAGACCCCATTTGTGACACCAAAAGGAACCCTAAGGAAGTGGTAGAGGCGACCGTCCACCTCAAAGGCAGTGTATGGCCGGTCCGACTTCCGGATGGGGAGCTGGTGGTAGGTGGATTTCAGGTCAATTGTTGGGAAGACCCGGTACTGCGCAATCTGATTGACCATATCAGATATGCGTGGGAGGGGGTACGCGTCGAGCTGCGTGTACCGATTGATGGTCTGGCTGTAGTCCACGACCATCCCGTGTTTCTCCCCAGTTTTAACCACTACCACTTGGGCTCTCCAGTGGCTGTTGCTGGCCTCGATAATACCCTCCTTAAGCAGCCGCTGGACCTGATGAAGGTCTTGTCCTGGGTGCTGTACCGTCTGCTCCTAGTGGCAACGGGCTTGCAATCCGCAGTTAGATTGGCAAAAAGGGAGGGGGGATCGACCTTGAGGGTCGCGAGGCCGCAAACAGTAAGGGCGGGGTAAAGGCCCGCCGAATTTGAGGGTGAGGCTCTGGAGGTTGCACTGGACGTCTAGGCCCAACAGGAGTGCAGCGCAGAGATCAGGAAGGACATAGAGGCGGAAGTTACTAAATTCTACGTCCTGGACCGTGAGGGTGACTGTACAAAAGCCTCGGATCGGGACAGAGTGGGATCCGGAGGCTAGGGAGATCCTTTGATTGGCAGGGTGGACCGTGAGGGAGCAGCGCCTTACCGTATCTGGGTGAACGAAGCTTTCGGTGCTCCCAGAGTCCAGCAGACACGAGGTCGCGTGGCTGTTGATTTTAACCGTCGTCGACGCGGTGGCCAGGTTGTGCGGGCGAGATTGGTCCAGTTTCATCGAAGCGAGCTGTGGGTAGCCATCGGATGCTTTGGGTGGCGAGCGTGTGCGGTTCCGATGTCGTGATGTCCTGGGACCCTGTGGGGAACAAGATGGCGGCGCCCATGGTGCGCACATTGCGGGGTCGGGACAAGATGGCGGCACCCATGGTGCGCACATTGCAGGGTCGGGACAAGATGGCGGCGCCCATGGGGCGCACGTGGCCGAAGGGGGACAAGATGGTGGTGCCCATTGGTCGCACATGGACCCGGGAGGAGAAGATAGCGGCTCCCATTGTGCGCCTGGCGTGGGGGAGGGGGCAATAGCGGGCGCGATCGCAGCGACTGCGCGGGCCTGGCACACAGCCGCGAAGTGGCCCTTTATACTGCAGGCTTTACAAACTGCAGTGTGTGCAGTGTTGGCGGGGGTGCTTCTGCTGACCGCAGAAGTAGCAGCGGGGACCCTCGGGGAGCGGATCGGCGTGTGGCGCAGGCGTATTGCGAAGGCAGGGCCTCGGAGGTCGTCGGCGGAGTCCAGGAGGCATAGGAAGGGGTAGAAGGGTGGGCAGCGCGGCGGGAGAGGTACGATTGTACGATACGGGATGCGACCGTCATGGAGGGCGCTAAGGTTTTCGTCTCCGCCAGTTCGAGCGTGGCCACTTCCAGCAATCGTTCTCGGATGCGGTCTGACGCAATCCCTGACACGAAGGCATAGCGCATGAGGAGATTCGCATGTTCGGCGGCCGTGACGGCCTGACAGTCACAGTCCCGGACGAGTGGAATTAGGGCCCGCCAGAAGTCTTCGATGGACTCACCAGATAGTTGCGAGCGGGTGGCAAGTACATGCCTGGCGAAGAGCGTGTTCGCCTTCTGCACGTAGTGTTCCTTGAGGAGTTCCATTGCTTTTGTGTAATTCGTGGCGTCTTGGATCAACGGGAACACGCTGGAGCTCAGCCTGGAGTACAGGACATATACCTTCTGAGCCTCCGTTGGCGCGGGGTCCGCCGCGTTGATGTAAGCCTCGAAACATGCTAGCCAGTGAGCAAAGTCTTTCCTGGCGTCGGGCGAGTGCGGATCCAGCTGCAGGCGATCGGGCTTAATTCTGATATCCATTCTGTGGAAAATCTGACTGTAATAAATTGATGCACGATCAATTGCACAAAGACTAAAGTTGGGTACAACTGTGGCTTTATTACAGTCAGATGCGTGGCCTCCTGCTGCTGCTGGCGAAATGGCAGGGCACTGGAGGTCATGCATATTTATACAGTTCTCCGTGTGCGGAGCCAGCCGCCAGGAGCTACCGGCGAACCTGTAGTGCAGGTCCTACCTTACATCTCCTATTACAGTGGTTCACCACAAGCACTTTACAACCTTCCTGACAATTTTAGATCAAAACCTTGGCCCCTGTTGTTTCCTTTTCATTTGCTGGGCTTGATCTTTCTCTTGTTCTACTTTCTTGCCCTTTCTTTGTTTTTGGATGGCAACTGTTCATGACTCAGCCATTCATACCTGCTCTGGACAGATCTCTTGAGTCTTTAGTTGTCCCATTATCACTCCCTTTGGCTTTGCCCTTTTGTAATTTATGATCTCCTACCTCCCACCTATCACAGAACTTGTGTTCTTTTACTCACCCCTTTCCCCCTTTTACTTGTTTCATAACCGTCTTTTCTCTGACTTTTTTCAGTTCTGTTGAAACAATACTGACCTGAAATGTTAAATCTGTTTCTCTCTCCACAATTGTGTTGAGTATTTCTAGCATTTTCTGCTTTTGTTTTAGATTTCCAGCGTATTTTACTTTTGTGCTTTGAAATATATCTCCATGCAGTAAAATTGGTCCAACTGTTTTGTCTCTCTCCTGACAAGTTAAAACTCTGGTCTGGAATTTCAGGGTTGTGGGGACTCCGCAGACTCTAAAAAATGGCGGATGGGACCCTTATGCTCAAGCCTCATCCCCATTTCTGACAGATCCCATTTTTGTTGCGAGAGGAAAGGGGCAGGGCGTATCTCACACAAGGGAATCCCAAACTCAGCAGGGCCATTTGAACTCAGTGTTGAGTTCCAACAGACCTCATTTTCACTGCAGCAAGAGCCTTAACCGGCAGTGTGGCAATTACAAATTAATGCAGTGGACATAAATGCTCTAGAAAGACAGATAAAGTCTATTGAACTGTCAAGCAGTGAAGTTATATAAGACCCCAGCTCCCTAAGGATTAAAAAGGCTGCCTCAGTCTGTTCTGTACTGGCCCATTTACTCGGCCGCAGTCAGAATCAAAGAACATTCAACTTGTGGATTGCTGTAACTCAACAGGTAGGTTTTTATTATTTTATGTTGCACACTCTCACAGGCTTAAATACAAGACTGGGCCTAAAGCCTGTGCACCTGACTGACGATGTCACCAGTGCTCACGTGACTCATCTCTTAAAGGGACACTGTCCCAACATAACATACACCATGTATAATAGAGAACACCCCCTCCCCATTACTTTGAAATTTCCCTTCAAGCAAACACCCCCATAGTCATACATAGTCCAAAGGCTACACATATGCACAAGCAGCAAAACTATTTATGTAGACAGGAAAAACAGTTTCCAGTAGATACACAAACATGAGGCACACTTAGGAAGAGACTCTGTCCAGCAGGCTCCTGTTTCGTGCCAGTTGTTTCCTTACATTTGGTACAGGATTGTTCTCCACCTTATGGATACTGGGAACCTCAGGTGAAGAGGGCTCGTCCCTAGGGGGCTTACGGATAGTCTCTTCCACCGGGTGGTATCAACAGTGATTAGTCGTTCGCTCAGGGGACCTAGTGAGGCCGAGGCCCCTTCTTGATGTCCAGTGGTAATGAGTAGTTCCAACACTTGGGGGTATGTTGGTAACAGCTGGTCAGTGTGCAGTTGCCACATGATCTTGTCTCTCGTCTGAATATGGGACCTGTCTCGGGCAGGACGGCGGCAGGTACCCACTTGTCATCGTGTTGTAGCTCCAGGCCAGTACTTGCTCACCATGGCAGATAGAATGACTCTTTCCCTTCTGGACATCTGGATTAATTGGTTCCTTATGACAATCTTGTGAGTTTCTTCAGGTAACAAGGTCAAGGATGATTCATAGATTCCTTTTTAACGTCATGCATGCCAGCGAGTTCTGGGTAGTAGCATGAGGTGTGTATCAGAATATGGCCAGCAATCTATTAATGCTTCGAACTAGTGACCCTGCCCCCATTGAAGCTTCCAATGAGTCCTCAATGATTGCACAAATGGTTCTGCAAGACCGTTGGTCGAGAGATAATAAAGTGCTGATTTAACATGCCGAATGCCGTTCCATTCCATATAGTCCGTGAATTTCTGTGCAAGGAACCGAGGACCATTATCGTTAACAATCTGCTCAGGGCTTCCGAATCTTAGGAACATTTCACCCAGTTCCTCGATGATCAGGCCAGCTGAAGTGGACTTCATTATCACCACCTCAGGCCACTTGGAATGGGCATCAACCACCACCAGTAACAGGTGACCCTCAATGAAGTCAGCAAAATCCATGTGGACACATTGCCACGTCATCTTGGACCATTCCCAGGGATGTACCGGTGGTAATGGCTGTGCACTCCTGATTTGGGCACAAGCATGGCACAAACTGGCTTTTTCCTCAATTGAGCATCCAAACACGGTCACCAGAAAGAGCTCCTGGCGAGTTCCTTCATTCTCACCACCCCTGGATGCCCCTGTTGCAATTGTTCCATCATCCTGCATCTTAAATTCAGAGAAATGATCACCCGCATCCCCCATAGTGAGAAGTCGTTCTGAATCGACGACTCCTACTGCCGGGACATATATGGCTTCAATTCCAGATTGTTCCTACCAGCACTCTCTTTCAGGACCAGGTCCATCACCTGTCTCAGAACGGGGTCATTTCTGGTCCTATTCTTCACTTGCACATTTTCAGTTTGGGAGAAGTAGAGAATCTTCAACTGACTACTGGATTGCCCACTACTCGAGGGCAAGGGCAGCCTGGACAATGCATCTGCGTTTGCGTGCCGCTCCGACTGCTTGTATTTGATATTGTACAAGTGTGCTCAGTGGATTAGGGCCCACCTCTGAAGCTTACTGGTCGCGAACGAGGGTATCCCGTTGTACGGGCTGAAGATGGATGTGAGTGGATGATGAGCCATCAGAGGCACAAAGTGGCAGCATTATATGTAGTGGTTTAATTTCCTCACACCAAAAATTATGCTGAGAGCTGGCTTCTCTAGTTCTGTGCATTTTGTCTCTGCACTGGTTAGAGAGCATGAAGCGAAGATAATTGGCCTCTCCTCTCCATTGGGTAGGGTATGTGACAGCACGTTAATTCTATAGGGTGAGGCATCACAAGCCAATATCAAGGGCAACTTAGGGTCTAAGTGAACCAACACATCCTACCTCTGAAGTGCATGTTTGACAGCGAGCTATGCACGCTCACATTCCTGGTCCCATTTTCAAGATTAATCTTTACAAAGAAGATTATGTAATAGCTTTAAAAGGATCGCCAAATTTGGAATAAATTTGCCATGATTATTCATGAGACTCAGGAAAGACCTTGGGCGAAATTCTCCTGAAACGGCACGATGTCCGCCGACTGGCGCCCAAAACGGCGCCAATCAGACGGGCATCGCGCCGCCCCAAAGGTGCGGAATGCTCCGCATCTTTGGGGGCCGAGCCCCAACATTGAGGGGCTAGGCCAACGCCGGAGGAATTTCCGCCCCGCCAGCTGGCGGAAACGGCCTTTGTTGCCCCGCCAGCTGGCGCGGAAATGACATCTCCGTCGGCGCATGCGCGGGAGCGTCAGCAGCCGCTGACAGTTTCCCACGCATGCACAGTGGAGGGAGTCTCTTCCGCCTCCGCCATGGTGGAGACCGTGGCGGAGGCGGAAGGGAAAGAATGCCCCCACGGCACAGGCCCGCCCGTGGATCAGTGGGCCCCGATCGCGGGCCAGGTCACCGTGGGGGCACCCCCCCGGGGCCAGATCGCCCCGCGCCCCCCACCCCCCCCAGGACCCCGGAGCCCGCCCACGCTGCCTTGTCCCGCCGTTCAAAAGGTGGTTTAATCCACGCCGGCGGGACAGGCAATTTATCGGTGGGACTTCGGCCCATCCGGGTCGGAGAATCGAGCGGGGGGGCCCGCCAACCGGCGCGGCCCGATTCCCGCCCCCGCCGAATATCCGGTGCCGGAGACTTCGGCAACCGGCGGGGGCGGGATTCACGGCAGCCCTCGGCGATTCTCCAACCCGGCGGGGGGTCAGAGAATGATGCCCCGTAACTGGGACACAGCGTGGGAACAGTGGCGTTTTACGCCCAAACAAACGGTGCAAACCTCCACCGATCCTCCGTCTGGTGGAGGGCTAGCAGGCACGCATCATAAAGCCTTCACCTTAGCTACGGATACGGCCGGAGAATTGCTCGGTCCGTGGCCGCGCATGGCGACGGCCTGCAGTGACCGCACCGTGCTACACGGAGCCAGCCGCGCGCCAAAATAATACCCCCATTTGACCAGGTGCGCCACTCCCATAGCACCCCCACTAGTGCCCCAGCCCCCTTGCCCGCAGAACGGCTCCCACCCGACTGCGGCAGTGCTGGACTCAGTCCGCAGCCACCACGTCGGGTTCCTGAAACAAAATAGCACACATGTCCTACGCTGTCGGGAACTCGGCCCATCGGGGGCAGAGCATCGGGGGAGGGCCTCATGTGGCTGTCCCGACGGCATGCGGCGTACTGTGCAAGTCTGCCGTTTTGGAGGGGGCGGAGCATCGCAAAAGCAGCACCGGTCTTGATTTTTGCGCCAATGGGGATTCTCCGGCCGACCACCAAACGCGATTCCGGGGTCGGAGACCGTAGAATCCCGCCCAGAGTTTTTTTTAGGTTAAACAATGAATGAGTGGGCTGCATGGTAGGGCAGGGGTTAGCACTACTGCCATACTGCGCCGAGGACCCTGGTTCGATCCGGGTCCTGGGTCACTGTCCATGTGGAGTTTGCACATTCTCCCCGTGTCTGCTTGCGTCTCACCCCCACAACCAAAAATATGTGCAGGGTAGGTGGATTGGTCATGCCCCTTAATTGGAAAAAAAAAATTGGATACGCTAATGTTATAAAAAAACCAATGAGTAAGTTTATTAAACTATTCCTGAGCTAAAAAAGTGTAAGAAAAACGTGACACCCTCACAAGATTACATACATTTGTCCGGGCCCATGCACACATAAGTGCAGATGGTAAATTAAGAGGACAGGTTTATAAGGATTTTACCGATCATGAAAGAAAAAATAGAGTATACTCCATGTTCATTGATAGGTCTTGATGAGCTGATTCAAAATGTTTAGGTTAGCTGTTCTCCTGAATGCAATCATGCGGAGCAGATTTCCATGTTTTAAAATATCTTGGTTTGCAGTGGGTTTCTTCTCATCTTATAAAACGGCACATAATACTTGCAGAGAAGCAAAAAGACATACGACTCCAGCAGCCTGTTTCAACACAGCAGTCTCCTTTTTACTTCTTCCTCTCTCCTGCCTGACAGGGGTTCCCTTGCAATATCTTGCTTGATGTATATTCCAGAGCGGCTTGATTGGTTCATGCTTGCTGCAGTTACTGTTTCAGACCTTATCTAAGAAACATTTACAAAGTTTCCGTGTGGTTGAACAGTCAGAAGAAGGGGTCTTTCATGCTTTCCATGGGATTGAATGTCTCTCTTCATTCCAACTTTATGGAATGCTAAATGATGTTTTGGAGCAACTCAGATTGGCCTGTTTCTTTAAAAAGCCCAATTGTCTGAATGGAGTTCCAGTTTAGAATCGAGCCAGAAAAAAAATCATATCTTCAAAAATTATGTTCTCGTCACAGAATCGACAATACAAATCCAATGGCTATAATTAATGTTACTATAATGAGCACCCCAAATCACCCTTAACTTAACTGATTGTTGTACAAATTCATCATTACTCTTATTTATAAAACTCAAAAGGCTATTGGCCTTATTAAGGCTTTATCTGCTTGCATTAACACCTTCAGCAAATTATGTATTTAAAACTCAAGGACACTCTGTTCATCCACATACTTCAGCAACTTTATTTTGATAAATGTATTTGATCAAAATTGTGGCAACTCAATTCTAAGATTAATTTCATCTCTTTTGCTGGAAATTAAAAAGGGTGGAGACACAATTTGTCTGACTCTCAGCAGCCAAATCTTTTCATGAATTAGTTAAGGTTCTTTGACATGTCCTAATTAGTGTGAGACTTTGCATGCTGCAAATTTTCAGATTTGCTTACAAGCAGTTTGTTAAAGCTTAATGTAAATGCACTTAATGTCCCCTGATCTCTGTCAATATTCATATGTGAAAATAGGTAAAACAGGCAGTCTTTCTCAATCTGATGATAGAAATAAATAGTTCACAAAAGATCTGGGGCGAGATTCTCCGACCCCCCCGCCGGGTCGGAGAATCGCCGGGGGATGGCGTGAATCCCGCCCCCGCCGGTTGCCGAATTCTCCAGCACCGGAGATTCGGCGGGGGCGGGAATCGCGCCGCGCCGGTTGGCGGGCCCCCCCCACCGCAATTCTCTGGACCGGTTGTGCCGAAGTCCCGCTGCTAGGATGCCTGTCCCGCCGGCATGGATTAAACCATCTCTCTTACCGGCGGGACAAGGCGGCGCGGGCGGGCTCCGGGGTCCTGGAGGGGGCGTGGGGCGATCTGGCCCCGGGGGGTGCCCCCACGGTGGCCTGGCCCGCGATCGGGGCCCACCGATCCGCGGGCGGGCATGTGCCATGGGGGCACTCTTTTCCTTCCGCCTTCGTCACGGTCTCCACCATGGCGGAGGCGGAAGAGACTCCCTCCACAGCGCATGCGCGGGGATGCCGTGAGCGGCCGTTAACGCTCCCGCACATGCGCCGCCCAGAGATGTCATTTCCGCGCCAGCTGGCGGGGCACCTAAGGCCTGTTCCACCAGCTGGCGGGGCGGCAATCAGTCTGGCGCGGGCCTAACCCCTCAAGGTTAGGGCTGGGCCCCCCAAGATGTGGAGGATTCCGCACCTTTGGGGCGGCACGATGCCCGACTGATTTGCGCCGCTTTTGGCGCCGGTCGGCGGACATCGCGCCGATACCGGAGAATTTCGCCCCTGAACTGGAAAACATGTTTGATGAAGCTGGTGATTTGAGACTCATTTCACCAGGTCAAATAAAAAGAAAAGGCCACATCGAAAGACTAACTTTTTTTTTGTATATCATCCACCCTTCAGGTGTTTAAAAATATCTACTGACTTTTTTTTAACAAAAATTGGTAATCTCACATGAAGTTAACATGCTTGTTGTCAGGAGTCACCAATTACATTTAACATTCAACAGGGGCTGGTTTAGCACAGTGGGCTGAAGAGCTGGCTTATAATGCAGAACAATGCCAGCAGCGCGGGTTCAATTCCCGTACCAGCCTCCCCGAACAGGCGCCAGAATGTGGTGACTAGGGGCTTTTCACAGTAACTTTATTGAAGCCTACTTGTGACAATAAGCGATTATTCTTCTTACATTGTAACCGATTATCTGTCAGAAAAAGTAAATGTCAGGAACTGGTGATGGATGGATAATAAACTGTTAGTTTGATGTTCAATATAACTCATTTGCACCCATTCCATAAACCACTCGTCTCTGTTGGATCCTATATGTACATTTTGCTGATCACGATCAGCACCACACAATGATATTTTCTGCTGAGAATGAATCCCAGACTATGACTGTGTCAGAGCAGCTGCACTTCAAAGGCAGGAAGGGATAAAGACATTTTGCGGAGTTTTAGTTCAAAACATAGTCACCAACCATTTCAGATCCCAGCAAAAACCACTTATTTTAACAGCTCAATAACTAACCCAGCAATGTAAATTACTTCTCAGCCTTCACTAGAGAAACAAAAACATGTATAAAGGTGCAGCAGATTGTTTTGCTCAGAATGCCTGTGCTATTGTTCAGTACAATGTGTTATTTGAAATACTGTATCTAATGAACCAGGTTTCAGATATTCCAAAATAATTATTCTCGAAAGTCTCAATGAAAATGAGATTGAGAGAGTTGTTGCAACCTTTGAGTCCACAGAAAGGGAGTCTGTTTAAATAATGACGATTATTCTGTTTTCGTCTGCGTTAAAATCATGTGCAACTTTGTCATGATTTAATTGCTTTCTTCATCGTTTGTAACCTTTAACCTAACTCTTACTCATCTATTAACAACATCTCGAGGTAGTGAGCAAGCTTTCTAATTTACAACCTGTTATTGTACTAGTTCACAAACACTTCCAGTAACTACGTTATAAATGTCGATAAGCATTAATTATGTGAACACAGTATTTAGCCTTGGAATGTGGAGCTGTGGCCAAGTTGGCCTGAAATGAATGGACATCACGGCAGGAAGTTTTAAAAGCTAGATGCACTGTTAGTTAAGAAAAGATTCCTTTTGTGCTGAGGTTATTTGTGATCAGTCAATGTGCACTAGTTGCTAATGGTCCAGAGCTTGTACAGTTGCACTGACTGCAAGATATTAACTCCTTCACTCTTGAATAATGTACAGAACCTACAATTATCTTCTGTGAAATTATACTATTCATTTCAAATTACTGTTAAAGATAATTTTACAAAATTAAATGCCAGTAGGGAGCCCCACCCACTGAGAGCGCATAAAGGAAATTTAGGCACGAGGCCTTACCATTAATGTTAATGGTCAGATAATGACAGGGAGCTTGCACTTAAATTCTCAATAACCACTCCTGGCACAATTTCATTGCATCAGCCCTTAAACGTGTAAAGTTCTCAACTTACAAAACAATGTTTTCAAGTGTAAAATTACAAAAATCTGCGCCCTCAAATACAAACTACATTTGTAATCATAAACTTGAAATATTTAACTTTCTTGATAGCAGAATTTGTCAAAATAAAAATAAAAATGTTAATTTTATCTTTGATGACCTGATGAATCTATGCTTTCCATAAACCTACCCAATTACCTCATTTATATATGGCTGAGTATTTCTCCTAAATATTTGGCTTTATGGTTACCCAGGCACAAGATAACACTTCTACTTTTCAGTCAAACAAAGAAATGCATTGGATAAAGTGATATAAGAGATTTGGATGGGATAAAATAACAAAAGATTAAGGCAGTGGCTGTTGAGTGCAACAGTTGCCAACTCTACTTATAGACACAGTGACTCGTATCTGAACCCAATACCCTACCCTCTGTATTTACATTGCAGTGACTAGTCTTCCACCCCACAGTAATTACATAGAAGTGACTAGTTTCCCACACAATTGTAATTAATTGTAATCTCCCACTCCACTTTCATAAGAACTGGAATCATGCTCAATGTTGCAATATATGAACAACTTCCTTTTATACACGACCTGTAAATGTAGAAGGTTAACGCAAGGGATGCAATCAGAAATAAATAGATGTCAACTCAAAGGAGAGGATGTTAGGAGGGATGACCAAAAAGGCTTAACCACAACATGATTTTAAGAAGTAACTTGAAGGGGGAACGTGATGGCGATGAGGTTCATGGAGGAGCTTGGGTAGGGAACCCGTCCTCCTTTAACCACCTCAATCACATCAGTTTTGCCCCTAATATCACATATGCGCATATAATTTTTGAAAATACAGAAGCAGTGTTATCATTTTAGATACAATGTAAAAATGAGATTGGTCACATAACTGGAGGAATTTAGTTAACTCCATTCACATTTACCAAGGTTTGACTGTACTCACCAAAACTCAGCTGGCGGCTCTCGGAGTACTCTGCATATTGGGATGAATCCATCATTCGAGTTTGGCGCTCAGCTCTCTGGGAGACAAAAGCAATTGGCTGCATTATTTTGAAGCTGGATCAAAATATTTGCTGCAGCCTAAAAAGATTAAAGAATCTTAAGAAATTTGTTTCAAACCAATCATTAGAACAAAAATGAAAACAGCCCATTTCTGAAATGACTGCATACAAAGAACTTTTGTGTTTTAAAATTTGAGGCAATTTTCACATTCTAATACTGTGGATGAACTGAATTAACACAGTATAATGTACATGAAAGATACAATAGAAAAATACTGTCCCTGAAATCCTTAATTTAAATTTGTGCTGTTTCATAATATTTAACATAGTAATTTTACAGATTAAAAGCTAATTTAACAATTACATGCTTGGTAAGTGCCTGACACTTTGTGGGTGCAAATTATTTCTGTAAAATGTAACAGAATTACAGTAAGCAACTGCAAAATATATAGAACTGCAAATATATAGAACTGCAAAATATATAAGTGCCTGTCCATAGGTCCTTGAAGGTAGCAGCACAGGCAAAAGTTTTTTTAAAAGAGTGCAGCTGCGGAGATAAAACAGCACAAAAAAGAGCGAGATTAAGCGCGGAGCCAGTGTGATAAAAGAGCATGACCGAGGGAACTGGAGGGATAAATAGAGTGAGACTGAGAGCGGAGCAGGGAGATAAAAGAGCGAAAATGAGAGCAGACCCGAAAGATAAAACAGCGAGACTGAGAGCAAAGCAGGGAGACAAAGAACGATATTGAGAGCGGAATCGGAGATAAAAGAGAGAGGCGGAGAGCAGAACCGTGGGTTAAAAAAGCGAGACTGAAAGCGGAGGCAGGGAGATAGAAGAGCAAGACCAAGAGCAGAACCGAAAGATAAAAGAACGAGACTGAGAGCAGAGCGAGAGGTACAAGAGCGAGATTGAGATTGGAGCTGGGTGATTAAAGAGCAAGACGGAGAGTGGAGATGAGAGATAAAAGAGCGAGACTGGGATGCTAGACCTGTACAAAACAACAGATAGGCCACAGCTCGAGTATGCAAAGAATTTTGGTCACCATATTACACAAAAAATATGATTGTATTAAAGAAGAGGTTTAGAAGGATGTTGCCAGAAATGGAGAATTTTAACTCGAAGGAAGGATTTGATGGGCTGGGTTTCTTTCTTCGGACTGAGGAGATTCAGTCAACATTCATAAAATTATGGGACTCCTAGATAGAGTGGATGGAAAAACCTATATTCCTTAGCAGAGAAGGTAATAAACAGGGACATATATTGAAAGTAATTATCAGAAGGATTAAAGGGGTGTTGAGAAAAATATGTTTTCACCCAGAGTTTGGAACACACAGGAAAATGATGGCATTGTATTCCAGAGACCTAGGGAAATGCCCTGGGTATTCGTGTTTGAATTCCACCATAGCATTTGGAGAAATGTGAATTCAATAAAAATCTGGAATTAAAAGTCTGATGATGAGCATGAAACTATTGTCAATTGTCGTAAAAAAAACATTGATGTATGTAATTCAAGGAAGGAACTCTGCAATCCTTACCTGGTCTGGCCTACATGTGACTCCAGGTCCACAGCAATGTGGGTGACTCATAAATGCCTTCGGAAATGGCCTAGCATGGCAACCAGTCCAAGGGCAATTAGGGATGGGCAATAAATGTTGGCCCAGCCAACGATGCTGACATCATACAAATTAATTAAAACAAACTCCTTGACAGGGGAGCAGCGTCAAAAACACTCATTGTATTTAAAAGATATTTGGATGTGGACTTGAATTTCCGTAACCCATAGGGCTCTGTACCAAGAGCTGGAAAGTGGGGCTAAGACTGGACTGCTCTTTTTGAGCTGACATAGACATGATGGGCCGAATGGCCTCCTCAAGCGGTGGAAAGTTTCTATCTATGGATGCTAGAAATCAAAATAAAAAGTCTGACTGCACCCAGCTTGGCAGGCAGCATCAGTGGTGAGAGAAACAATTAATGTTTCAGGTTGATGACTTTTCGATGTTATTTAGACGAGTTTTAACAGCTTTTAAGCAACTGCAGGGACAGGGAGAGGAGGGGAGAAAAGAACAAAAAGGAAGGTCTGTTCTAGAGTGGAAGGCAGACTGGGAATGATGATACAAGGCAAAAGAGATAATGACAAATAAAACAATAAAAGATGCAGATGAGAAATGCAGTGTCATTAACAACAGCCTCCGTCCAAAAACAAATGGGAGCAATGTTTATGATCACTGTACATTGGGAGAATTGCTAATAGGGAGGTAAAGGCGATGCGAGAAGAGTTCAGTATTGTACAGAGCTAAAAGATTATTGAGATAGGGGCATTCGAGGATGAAGCAGAGGTCTTTGCTGAAGACTGATTGCTCATGCGCAAAGAGGCTGGGGGTATCAGTACAATCAAGCAGCTGACTTCCTCCAAGACATCATTAAATATTATACTGGTAAAAGGTATCAGTTGCACCCTTTGTCCCCATTGAGCAATACAGATTTTCTATCAATTGTCATTTATGGCAGAAAGCAGGGAAATAGCTAGGTGAATACAACTGCAAACATTGGTTTTGTACGAGGCTGAGGTGCCAATTTGAAAGATCCCCACCCAAGGCTCGTTTCAAAGAGTGTAGATATATAAAGAACAAAGAAAAGTACAGCACAGAAAAAGGCCCTTCGACTCTCCCAGCCTGCGTCGATCATGATGCCCTAACTAAAAAAAAAACCTTCTGCCCTTAGTTGGTCCATATCCCTCTATTTCCTCACTATTCTTGTACCCATCTAGATGCCTCTTAAATGTTGCAAATGTGCCTGCTTCCACCACATCCTCTGGTAGCGCGTTCCAGGCACCCACCACACTCTGCATAAAAAAACTTACTGCGCACATCTCCCTTAAACTTCCCCCCTCTCACCTTGAACCTGTGTCCCCTTGTAATTGACATTTACACTCTTGGAAAAAGCCTCTGACTATCCACCCTGTCTATGCCTCTCATAATTTTGTAGACCTCTATCAGGTCTCCCCTCAATCTCAATCTTTCCAGTGAAAACAATCCTAGGTTATTCAACCTCTCCTCGTAGCCAATGCCTTTGAGGCCAGGCAACATCCTGTTGAACCTACTTTGCACTCGCTCCAAAGCCTCCAAAGCTCCACAACCTTCTGATAATGTGGTGACCAGAACTGCACACAATACTCCAAATGTGGCCTAACCAAGGTTTTATATCGCTGCAACATGATTTCCCAATTCCTGTACTCAATGCCACGGCTGATGATGGCAAGCATGCCATATGCCTTCTTAATCACCTAGGCCACCTGTGTTGCCACTTTTAAGGATCTGTGGACCTGCACACCCAGATCCCTCTGTATGTTAATGTTCTTAAGGGTTCTGCCATTTACAGTATAATTCATACCTAGATTTGATCCTCCAAAATGCATCACCTCGTATTTGTCCGGTTTAAACTCCATCTACCATTTCTGTGCCCAAGTCTCCAATTTATCGATATCCTGTGGTATCCTTTGACAATCCTCAGCACTATCAGCAACTCCACCAATCTTCGTGTCATCCGCAAACTTCCTAATCATTCGAGCACATTTTGTCGGGTTGGGGAACTAACACATATGCCATAGATTTACTGTTCTGACCAATGCACAGGGCTTTCACCACATATTCACCTTTGAGGTGATTTTCACTTGGGAAAGTCTTGCATACAGACCACTTCCTTGAAAGGTATATGGACAATTACAATATAAACAAAAACTAGTTTGCGTGCAAGAAACCTGCCCATGCACCGTCTCTTTTCAAAGCTCTTACTTAATCTGGAATTAAAACTAACGTTAAGGAAAATATTTATATTCCCTCACATGATACGGACAGAAATGATGATGGTCATAATTGTCAATTGTGAATATTTTCTGTTTCTGAGATATAGCCAATAAAAGGTTCATGACAAAATTACTAACCACAAAACTATGAGAACATCCCTGGGGGTCTGGTATCAATACTGACAAAGTAGAGGATTATTTAATGCTGATTGAGATGATGGAATTGCTTCAGTAATACAAAATGAACATGTAGCAGCAACCTCAAGTTTTGTGCAATGTTTGAAGAATTCACTGATTGGTATTGTCGAAAAATTTATAAAATTTGAGTGCATCTTGAAAAATAAGCCCTTTGTTTAAACTAGTCACAACAGGATTTTTCTTTCCAATTGTCTGACTCCTTTAGGTTATGGTGATGTTGTATGGGTGATGTTGTATGATTTACAGACTGAAATGCTGTGTTTGCTCATGTGATCATATGCTCCGTCTTTTCGGAAAGTCATGCATTGTTGAACAGTTTACTTTTTAACCTGATCCTGCTTGATTCCAGTAAAATCTGAATCCCCGTCTATAACGTAGAACAAACTCGTAAAGGATTTTTATCAACTGCTTAAAAATGCCCTCTCTTCTCATGCAACCTCGAGTCCTTGATTCAAAATACTATGTTGATTAGCTCCACACAAAATTCCTGTTTTAGAATTAAGATTTATGTCAACTGTGCGGTAATAAAGTCTTCTGAAATGAATCACATTGCATCCTTGGAATTAAGTTCTCAATTCTACAGGCATGGCCTCAGATATTCCACAGATGAGTACAAGCGGCACGGTAGCACAATGGTCAGCACTACTCCCTCACAGCGCCAGAGACCTGGGTTCAATTCCAACCTTTCAAGTTTGCACATTGCGTGGTTTCCTTAGGATGCTCCGGTTTCCTCCTACAGTCCAAAGGATGTGCAGGTTGTGGTGATGCACATCACTGTAAGTACACAAAGGGTTAATGTACATACACTATACCTAGCTCGACACTAGAGGGAACACCAGAGGCATGACACACAGACAGTCAATCAATAGGTCAGTAAGATAGGACACGACCAATGGGCATTCATGATACACACAGAGGTGACACTACCACAGGGGGGCATTACACCAACCCATATATAAGGATATTGCACACATGATCTTCCTCTTTCCAGTGGAGACACTCAGTGAGTACAGACACAGGGTTGATTGAACATCACTCCCACCACGTGGATTGTAGCAGACTGGTTAGTCAGTCTGAATAGCTATAGCAGGATTATCAGTAGCATTGGATCCAAGTAGGAGAATTGTTAATAGTTTAATAAACGTGTTAAAGCTATCTCCAAGTCTGAACCTTCCTTTGTCAGACTGCACATCAAGGAAGCAGCTTATGCTACGACAAGAGCATAACAAAACACAGGTTAGGTGGATTTGCCATTCTAAATTGTCCCTTTGTGTCCAAAAGATGGTTATGGAGTTACGGGAATAGGGCAGGAGATCGGGCCGTAGAGTGCTCTTTCAGTGTGAACACAATGGGCCCAATGGCCTCCTTCTGCACTGTAGGGATTCTATGATTTGGCAAAGTTTTGAATGGGCTGACTACAATTACAACTAGCCCTTAACAGTAAGATTTAAAAAGGCTGATGGATATAATATGCTTGGATCCAAATCCAGAAATGTATTTTCCTAATCTTCATCTTAAAAGGAAGATGTCCTATTTTAAAATTCTGTCCCCTAGTTTTAGTCTTTCCAGAAGAGGAAACGTCCTCCTGGTATCCACTCTATCAAGGCCTCGCATTCTTCTAAACTCCAAAGGATATCAGCCTAACCTGTTTCACCTGTTCATCATAAAAGAGTGAATCTTCTCTGAAATACTTTTTTGTGAGGGCCACGAAGAATCCAGCACGAGTTTTAAGGATACAAAGTAATAACATTTATTTACAATAACATATATATATATATAAAACAGCAGCAGCAACTTCCCTTGCTGCACACTCCTTCCTGCCGGTTCCAAACTGGACAGCTTTATTTATACTTGGAGTTTATTAATGGTTTCTCCGCCCCCCTCACTGGGGAAGCTCATACTCCCACAGGATTGTGGGATTGTCATTAGTCCCCAGCCAATGGTAAGCAGGCAGGTTATAACATACTTCTAACATCCTTTTTCAAATAAGGAGATCAAAACTGTACACGGAACTCCAGATCAGGTCTCACCAAGGCCCTGTACAGTTGCAGTGAAACCTGGCTACTTTTATGTCCGATTTCCTTTGCAATAAATGCTAACATTCCAATTGCTTTCCTAATCACTTGCTGTATTTGCAAACAAACATTTTGTGATCCATGTATCAGGACACCTCGATCTCACTGTACCACCGAGTTCTGCAATCTCTCTCCATTTGAATAATATGCTGCTTTTCTATTTTTCTCCCAAGTGGACAATGTAGTATTAGGGTTAATAGCTAGTTAATTATCAGAGATGTCAGATCATGTGGCACGAGCTAAGACACACATTTTTGGAAGGAATCTTGTGCTTATCTATTCCTGTACATTTCCTGTACATTTTTCATCCTTGTCAAAGAGATCTAGGAGTACAGGTCCACAGGTCATTGAAAGGGGCAACACAGGTGGAGAAGGTAGTCAAGAAGGCATACGGCATGCTTGCCTTCATTGGCCGGGGCATTGAGTATAAGAATTGGCAAGTCATGTTGCAGCTGTATAGAACCTTAGTTAGGCCACACTTGGAGTATAGTGTTCAATTCTGGTCGCCACACTACCAGAAGGATGTGGAGGCTTTAGAGAGGGTGCAGAAGAGATTTACCAGAATGTTGCCTGGTATGGAGGGCATAAGCTATGAGGAGCGATTGAATAAACTCGGTTTGTTCTCACTGGAACGAAGGAGGTTGAGGGGCGACCTGATAGAGGTATACAAAATTATGAGGGGCATAGACAGAGTGGATAGTCAGAGGCTTTTCCCCAGGGTAGAGGGGTCAATTACTAGGGGGCATAGGTTTAAGGTGAGAGGGGCAAGGTTTAGAGTAGATATATGAGGCAAGTTTTTTACGCAGAGGGTAGTGGGTGCCTGGAACTCGCTACCGGAGGAGGTAGTGGAAGCAGGGACGATAGGGACATTTAAGGGGCATCTTGACAAATATATGAATAGGATGGGAATAGAAGGATACGGACCCAGGAAGTGTAGAAGATTGTAGTTTAGTCGGGCAGTATGGTCGGCACGGGCTTGGAGGGCCGAAGGGCCTGTTCCTGTGCTGTACATTTCTTTGTTCTTTGTTTGTTCTTTGTACTATTCCTGTTTCATTTTCATTTCATTACATCTTTAATAAATGTTTGAAAGGTCCTCGAGGCCTGATTTCCAGCAGTGTGTTGAACACACCCAGGGACCCAGGCAGCAGTAAGCCCACCGACTAGCACAGATCCCCGATACAATCAACAGTGGCAGGGAAGTGAAAGTCATAGTATACAAGGAAGCCAGGGAATGAGTGCAGCTAAGAATCAGAAGGAAAAGCGCCAACAGAGTATCAAGAAAGTTGACGAAAAGTCACAAACTGTGATGGAGAAAATCCTATCTCGACACAAATTCTTTAACCAGTTGGGAAGCGCCTGACCAGCAGCACACTAGCAAAACTGGCGCCGAAAATTCAATAGGTATAGGACTGTCTCAGAATTATCAGGGAAGCCTGATAATGAACAGTTCATTAGACTTCTCTATTCCATTGGTAGCAGTGCAGATGACATTTTAATAAGACAGGGTGCTAATGAGAACTTAGCAACCTGTGAAGAGGTTATTAAGATCTTTGATTCTGACTCATCTTTCAGTATTCGGAGGAACATTATTATAGACCAGACAAGGTTTAACAGGTGCATTCAAAAATTTGGAGAGTGCCCACTGTCGCCATTGCTGTTTGCACTGGCCATAGAGCCATTGGTGATGGCTCTCAGAGGGTCAGCGGAGTGGCGGGGGATTATGAGGGGACAGAGGGAGCATCGGGTGTCACTCTATGCTGATGACCTCTTGCTGCATGTTTTGGATCCGTTGGAGAGTATGGGAAGGATTATGGGCCTGCTGGGGAGATTTGGAGGGTTCTCGGGATACAAACTGAATGTAGGGAAAAGCGAGGTATTCCCGGTGATTTAGCTGGCACAGTGGGCTAATTTAGGGAGGATGCCATTTACGGTAGCGCGGGATATTTGGGGATTCAGGTAGCGAGGGAATGGACGGGGATCCATCAGTGGAATATAACAAAGCTGGTGGAGGAGGCCAGGGAGGATCATAGGAGGTGGGATACACTGCACTTAATGATGGCAGGCAGGGTCCAAGTGGTGAAAATGAATATTCTGCTGAGGTTCTTGTTTATCTTTCAGGCTCTCCCGATCTTTATACCAAAGGCCCTCTTTTGGAAAGTGGACACAATCATCTCAGACTTTGTATGGGCGGGGAAGGTGCTGGGGGTAGGAAGGACCCTGCGATAGAGGCAGAGGCAGCAGGGGGGTTGGCGTTGCCAAACTTGCTTCATTATTATTGGGCGGCGAATGTGGACAAGGTGCGGCGGGGGTGGGAAGGAGAAAGGGTAGAGTGGATTAGGATTAGTTTGAGGGCTATGGTGACGGCAACATTGCCAATGGCTCCGAGTAGGTATTCAGGGAGCCCAGGGGTGCAGTCCACGGTGAAGATATGGAATCAGCTGAGGAGACATTTTAGGCTGGAAGGGATGTCGGTGCTAACGCCGCTGTGCGAGAATCATGGGTTTGAGCCGGGGGAGATGGATAGTGTATACTGGAGGTGGAGGGAAGTGGGGCTGATCAAGGTGAGGAATTTGTATTTGGAGGAAGGTTTCGCCAGTCTGGAGGAGCTAAGGGAGATGGTAGAGCAGCCGAGGGGGTGAGTTCAGGTATCTGCAGGTTAGAGAGTTTGCGCGAAAGGTCTGGAGGGGTTTCCCTAGGTTGTCAGGATGCATCATGCTGGAGCGACTGTTGCTTCCGGATGTGGAAGGGGAGGGAAGAGTGGGGATATATACAAGTGGCTGGTGGAGCAGGAAGGTGAGCGGGTGGTGAGGATCAAGGAGAAATGGGAAGTGGAGTTGGGAGGGGAGATCAATTGGGGAGTATGGAACGAGGCACTGCGAAGGGTAAACGGGACCTCCTCTTGTGCAAGGATGAACCTGATACAGTTTAAGGTGGTGCACAGGGTGCATATGATTGGGGCAAGAATGAGTGGGTTCTTTCAGGGGGTAGCAGATGAGTGTGAGAAGTGTGGGCAGGGGCCAGCGAATCACGTTTTGGAGTTGCGAAAAATTGGGAAGATTCTGGGTGGGAGTGTTCGCGGTCTTAGCCAGGATAGTGGAGGAGGTGGTGGACCCGGACCCTTTGATGGCGATAGTTGGGGTTTCAGAGAAGCCGGAGCTCATGGAGAGGAGGAAGGCCGTTGTCGTGGCCTTCGCCTCTCTGATTACATGGCAGAGTAGCGGCATGGTTGGGTGACCTGTACGACTTTGTGCGGTTGGAGAAGATAAAGAATGAGTTAGGGGCTCTATAGGGGAGTATGAGAAAGGGTGGGGATGTTTATGACCGTGTTTGAGAAACTGTTCGTCGCAGGGAGGTGGGGAATGTGGAAGGGGGTGGAGGAGGGGAAGAGGGAAAGAGGAAAAATCTGTACAGGCTGTTGGGAAGTATGTTTCCCGCGGTGTTTATTTGCTGTAACCTGCTTTGATACATGTTTGTAACAAAATACATTTTTTTTTTAATTTGGTGAGAATATTGACCCTTCCATTCATGGTCTGTATCGTTTTGCTGACAGTTGCGAGTACAGGGCTCTAAAGATCGAACTAATCCGAGACCCCATTGGAACGAAAGTGTTTGATGAAGCTTTATCCGATTTTTTGGAGTCTAGGAGGATTTCACAATGGTAGTACAATTAGCGAGACATGCTAAGCTACGGAAGCAGAACAGAGTTTTATTTCAGGGTGATAGGCAAGCTTTGTGAAGTCAGACTGCTGACTCTGCCCAGATGTGAGCAATAGACTCATCAGCGCACCCTGTAAAGAGCAGACCCAGGCCGAAGAAGGAGCAGTCGCTGCCAGTGCCCAGTACTCTCGAGGTGTCGCCATAAACTCAGAGTGCTATTCCAACAGGAATTTAAAAAATTTACGGAGAGATCAGTCCGGTCTCCAAGAAATAGAAGTTATTGACGAACATGAAGTGCCTTTCTTGAGCAAGGTTTCAAAATCCAAGGGGACTTTTTGGAGCAAGGATACCAAAGTCAATGTCCACAACTCAAATTTTAAAGTAGAAAAGGGAGGGGGATGTTAATTCTTTCCGATGTAGTACAGTGGCTGAACCCCGTGTTTCTCCAGCCTTCAAACATTCAGTCCCCCTGTCTGGGGGCATCCCACTGAAGGTGCAAGGGCAAATAACTGCCACACTTTGTTATAAGGGAAGAAAACTTGCCAACACGTTATTCACAATCAAGATTGCACTGTATTTAGCAGAGAAGCTTGTATAGAGTTGCAGCTCCTTCATTAACCTGTTGCATTAGAATCCCAAATGAAACAGGAATGATCCAAGCTAGTCCTCCTAAAAAGGTTCCACACCTGCAGCCGCAGGATAAGTTCTAGAAATTGCGTAGCTCTTTGAGGAGAGACTGGATGAGGAATGTGGAGGTGACCAGAATGCCACTGAACAATGTGGTCAGGCTGGCAATCCGCCTGACTATTCTGGGGAGGATGCCAGTGACAGAACAACCTAATGCAGGATTTGCACGGTAGCACAGTGGTTAGAACTGTTGCTTCACAGTGCCAGGGTCCCAGGTTTGATTCCCGGCTTGGGTCACTGTCTGTACGGAGAGTGCACGTTCTCCCTGTGTCTGCGTGGGTTTCCTCCGGGTTCTCTGGTTTCATCCCACAAGTCACTGGCATCAGTTTTGGTACAGGGGGGACCTATACCGTTGGGATGGTCTCCACCTGAACTGAGCTGGGACCAGTGTTCTGGCGAAAAGAGTAAATAGGGTGGTCAATAGGACTTTAAACTAGAGATTGGGGAGGAAGGAAAAATCAGGGAACCAAGAGGTGAAGTAATCAGTGGGAAGCGTAGCTGCTTAGGAATACAAAAAAGCACGAAAAGACAGAACTCAGGTGAGGTTACGATAGTCCCCATCCCACAAAATATGACACAGTGTATGGAAAGGCTCAGTAAACCAAGGTCCACCACACTAAGAAAACAAAAAGGGACGGTCAATAGAGAATTAAAGGTGCTATATTTAAATGCGCGCAGTGTACGGAACAAGGTAGATGAGCTTGTGGCCCAGATTGTGACTGGCAGGTATGATGTGGTAGGCATCACAGAGACGTGGTTCAGGGGGTTCAGGACTGGCATTTAAACATCCAGGGATTCACAACCTATCGAAAAGACAGAGAGGTGGGCAGAGAGGGTGGGGTTGCCTTGTTAATCAGGAATGAAATTAAATCAATAGCACTAAATGACATAGGGTCAGATGATGTGAAGTCTGTGTGGGTAGAATTGAGGAACCACAAAGGCAAAAAAACCATAATGGGAGTTATGTACAGGCCTCCTAACAGTGGTCAGGACCAGGGGCACCAAATGCACCATGAAATAGAAAGTGCATGTCAGAAAGGCAAGGTCACAGTGATCATGGGGGACTTCAATATGCAGGTGGACTGGGTAAATAATGCTGCCAGTGGACCCAAGGAAAGGGAATTCATTGAATGTTTACAGGAGGGCTTTTTGGAACAGCTTGTGATGGAGCCCACGAGGGGACAGGCCATTCTGAACTTAGTGTTATGTAATGAGCCAGACTTGATTAACGATCTTAAAGTAAGGGAACACTTAGGAGGCAGTGATCATAATATGGTCGAATCCAATCTCCAATTTGAAAGAAAGAAGGTAGAATCAGATGTAAAGGTGTTACAGTTAAATAAAGGTAACTACAGGGGCATGAGGGAGGAACTGACGAAAATCGACTGGGAGCAGAGCCTAGTGGGAAAGACAGTAGAACAGCAATGGCAGGAGTTTCTGGGAGTAATTGAGGACACAGTACAGAGGTTCATCCCAAAGAAAAGAAAGGTTATCAGAGGGGGGATTAGGCAGCCATGGCTGACAAAGGAAGTTAGGGAATGCATCAAAGCAAAAGAGAAAGCCTATAATGTGGCAAAGAGTAGTGGGAAGTCAGAAGATTGGGAAGGCTACAAAAACAAACAGAGGATAACAAAGAGAGAAATAAGGAAAGAAAGGATCAATTATGAAGGTAGGCGAGCCAGTAACATTAGGAATGATAGTAAAAGTTTCTTTAAATACATTAAAAACAAACGGGAGGCAAAAGTAGACATTGGGCCACTCCAAAATGACGCTGGTAATCTCGTGATGGGAGACGAGGAAATAGCTGAGGAACTAAATAAGTACTTTGCGTCAGTCTTCACAGTAGAAGACATGAGTAATATCCCAACAATTCAGGAGAGTCAGGGGGCAGAGTTGAATATGGTAGCCATTACAAAGGAGAAAGTGCTAGAGAAACTCAGAGGTCTAAAAATTGATAAATCTCCGGGCCCAGATGGGCTACATCCTAGAGTTCTAAAGGAGATAGCTGAAGAAATAGTGGAGGCGTTAGTTGTGATCTTTCAAAAGTCACTGGAGTCAGGGAAAGTCCCAGAGGATTGGAAAATCGCTGTTGTAACCCCCCTGTTCAAGAAGGGAATAAGGAAAAAGATGGAAAATCATAGGCCAATTAGCCTAACCTCGGTTGTTGGCAAGATTCTAGAATCCATTGTTAAGGATGAGATTTCTAAATCCTTGGAAGTGCAGGGTCGGATTAGGACAAGTCAGCATGGATTTAGTAAGGGGAGGTCGTGCCTGACAAACCTGTTAGAGTTCTTTGAAGAGATAACAAATAGGTTAGACCAAGGAGAGCCAATGGATGTTATCTATCTTGACTTCCAAAAGGCCTTTGATAAGGTGCCTCACGGGAGACTGATGAGTAAAATAAGGGCCCATGGTATTCGAGGCAAGGTACTAACATGGATTGACGATTGGCTGTCAGGCAGAAAGTTGGGATAAAAGGCTCTTTTTCGGAATGGCAACCGGTGACGAGTGGTGTCCCGCAGGGTTCAGTGTTGGGGCCACAGCTGTTCTCTTTATGTATTAACGATCTAGATGACGGGACTGGGGGCATTCTGGCTAAGTTTGCCGATGATACAAAGATAGGTGGAGGGGCAGGTAGTATGGAGGAGGTGGGGAGGCTGCAGAAAGATTTAGACAGTTTAGGAGAGTGGTCCAAGAAATGGCTGATGAAATTCAACGTGGGCAAGTGCGAGGTCTTGCATTTTGGAAAAAAGAATAGAGGCATAGACTATTTTCTAAACGGTGACAACATTCATAATGCTGAAGTGCAAAGGGACTTGGGAGTCAGAGTCCAGGATTCTCTAAACGTAAACTTGCAGGTTGAGTCCGTAATTAAGAAAGCAAATGCAATGTTGTCATTTATCTCAAGAGGCTTGGAATATAAAAGCAGGGATGTACTTCTGAAGCTTTATAAAGCATTAGTTAGGCCCAATTTAGAATACTGTGAGCAATTTTGGGCCCCACACCTTAGGAAGGACATACTGGCACTGGAGCGGGTCCAGCGGAGATTCACACGGATGATCCCAGGAACGGTAGGCCTAACATACGATGAACGTCTGAGGATCCTGGGATTATATTCATTGGAGTTTAGGAGGTTGAGGGGAGATCTAATAGAAACGTACAAGATAATGAATGGCTTAGATAGGGTGGACGTAGGGAAGTTGTTTCCATTAGCAGGGGAGACTAGGACCCGGGGGCACAGCCTTAGAATAAAAGGGAGTCACTTTAGAACAGAGATGAGGAGAAATTTCTTCAGCCAGAGAGTGGTGGGTCTGTGGAATTCATTGCCACAGAGGGCGGTGGAGGCTGGGACGTTGAGTGTCTTTAAGACAAGTTGATAAATTCTTGATTTCTCGAGGAATTAAGGGCTATGGAGAGAGAGCGGGTAAATGGAGTTGAAGTCAGCCATGATTGAATGGTGGAGTGGACTCGATGAGCCGAATAGCCTTACTTCAACTCCTATGTCTTATGGTCCCGAAAGATGTGCTGTTAGGTAATTTGGACATTCTGAATTCTCCCTCTGTGACCCGAACAGGCACCGGAATGTGGCGATTAGGAGCTTTTCACAGTAACTTCATTGCAGTCTTCATGTAAGCCTACTTGCGCCAATAAAGATTATTATTATTATAACTTAAGACAAACCAGGAAAAGAATGCCCAGTGAAACACTTGCAGAAAATAAATCTGACTTAAGAAAGCCTGCACTCCAAACTCAAGAGGAAATAACTGCTGATCTCACACACTATCATGACAATGTGTCTTGTGCAACGTGGACTATTATTCATTAGTTTCATTGGCTGGTGTAATGCCCTGGGATTGTAAAAAGGAAACAAAACAGGTAAAACTGCAAATGCACCGTTTTAAAATGTCTGCAGAAGTCACTTGACCTACAAATTGGCCAAACTTCTAGCTATCTCTGAAAGCAGATTACTAGGGGAATCCTCAAGGCAGTTTACTTGATGGACATCCAATTTGCCATTGTCTGAACTGTCATGGTTGATCTGATTGTAGTCTCAACTCGACTTTCCTTCCTACTCCATATCCTTTGACTCCCTTGTTAATAAACTCCTGGTCATTCAATTACTTCTCAATCACATTCTAGCTTTTTATCATTGGTTTGTACTATATCTCTCTTCCCATAAAAGCTGAAATCATCATGCCACCATTCAAAAAGATCACCTTTGACCCTTCCTTGTCAAAACTGTGTCATTACTAACCTCCCTTTCTTCTCCAAGCTCCTTAAACATATCATCATCTTTATTCAATGGCAATCATTTCCCTTGTAATTCCGTACTCTGAACTCTGAATCCAGCAACACAAGTTCTCCAGCAACACGGTAGCTCAAATGCCTTCCCTCCATGATGAAACCATACTTTGCTTCTATAATTACCAGTTTGAATCTCCCCAGGCTTGTTTCTGCTCTGCTCACAGCAATGAAACAGCAGTGAATAACATCCTTTGTGATCATAGAATCATAGGATTTACAGTGCAGAAGGAGGCCATTCGGCCCATCGGGTCTGCACCGGCCCTTGGAAAGAGCACCCTACTCAAGCCCATGCCTCCACTCTATCCCCGTCACCCAGTAACCCCACTTAACCTTTTTGGGCACTAAGGGGAATTTTAGCATGGCCAATTCACCTAACCTGCACATCTTTGGACTGTGGGAGGAAACCGGAGTACCCGGAGAAAACCCACGCAGACACGAGGAGAACGTGCAGACTCCGGACAGACAGTGACCCAGCGGGGAATCGAACCTGCGACCCTGGCGCTGTGAAGCAATTGTGCCGCCGTGCTGCCCACTAATCATGATCTACCTACAGCACATGGACAGCAGTGGTTAAAGAAGCTGTCTCACCACCTACTTCTCAAGAGAAATTAGGGATGAAATGCTGACGTGTCGGTGATGTTCACATCCCAAGATTGAATTTTTTTTAAAAAGGACTAGATGCATTGTCTGAGGAAATAGACTTTGAGGATTACTTGAAAGGTACAGAGAAAAAAATGCTAGGTAGAGAAGTTTAGAAACAATGTAAGAGTCTGGGGGGGATAAAATATTCAAAAGCTTGCCATCATACTGAGTTAGGGAAGTGGAAGGGAAAGTACAAAGAAGTAGTGGTCAGGCAGAAAGTCTGCTTTGCCATATAGAGCTGAAGAAACAGATGCAAACTAGAATTATTGAAGTTGGGCTGTCTGATACAACTCACAGTAAGGTCACAGACTACATTCCACCATGATTTTGAAACCTAAAGCAGTCAGAGTCCCAGCATACAACAGTGGGGCTTTTGATGTCCGCTACCTGAACAGGTAGTCCAGTAGTAGCTCATAAAATTCTCAGAGCACATTTTCTTCAGACTTAAACCGAGATGGGGTGTATAGTAATATCCTCAGCCACGACCAACACGTTAAAAAAAAAGATCAGTGGCTGAGCAAGGAAACTTCTATTTTAGGGGTATTCATATAAAGAAACACAATTGGACATTTATTTTTCCAACATCCTAAGGTCAAGCAGCAAATTGACCCCAAGATGTCAAGGAAGTAATTTCTTTAAAGAGCATGGTTTCAACTTCTGAAAGTTTTTGTTAAGGTGCAGACCTACTGGAAAACTCACAGTAAAATATTGTTGTGTGGTTTAAAAAATGCAGTGTGAAAGTAAGATGCCAGGGAAAACACATGTTTCGTCCAATTCGCAATGTAATCATTTTACTCTGATAAAATGTCAAGAAAGCAGATGTTGGTAAAACCTCAAATTTTCACAACATCAGAATTTATCAATGTGAACAGACTAATTCTGGCACAATGAATCTCTGTGGTCAGCAAAGACTGCTCCACCCACCTCCAGCCGCTCCTGTTTGACTTCATCAGCATCATCCTCTTCAAGCCAGCCCAGCAGCTCCCCTGTTTGGTCAATGGAGCTGAGGAATTCTTGGTAGAGTTTCTGGCGCTTGTTTATACTGCTGCTGGATTTGTCTATGTGTGGGCGAGAAAAGGGAAAGAAAAGTTGCTAATGTAAATCTCTGCACATCTGCAGCACAGATGAGCCTGGGACTTATTTTCACCTGCCACACAGACTTCAGTAAAGCAAAAATACATTTCTGCTGTGTTCCCACCCATCATTTCAAACAAAGATCAGTAATGATAGACTGTGGCACAACAATATTTTCAAATGCAACATGGGGAAGAAAGAATTTAAAGCAATAGCACCATTTCTGTCGTATTTGCATCTCATAACAACAGTTGAAAATCATTTCTTAAACTTCAATGTTAAACAATTCCTATTTTGATTATGCTTTATGCTCAAGATGATGAATGGAAGGCCTGAGAAAAGGAACAACATTCTACAATTTTCCACACAATGCTGGTATTTGACACTCCCAGGTCAGGCAACATGCAAAACAGAGCTAACATTAATTTGCAGACATAATATTTTAGAAACAAACCTATCAAAGTTAAGGAAGTGTTTTGTTTAGAAATAGAAAGAAAATATTGGCACAGAAATTTAATAGTGCCATGCAAAATTTTGTTTGTAAACCGGATGCCAAAGCACCCGTTATAGCGGACAGCATGAACATGCAAGTTCTGGGCTGGAAGTGTATATCGATAAAAGCAGAAAAGGAGGCATCCTGCTTTGCCTAGCCCTTTTTTGATGCAAATGAGCGTAGCACCTGTATGATGTCCCTGTTGCAAAATTGGTCTGCTCTGAATGCACCTGGCACTGGGCCACCTACATTCAGTAAAATATGATCTACATTCATTTAACCAGCAGTTCTGAAAGGGACCACTGGAGCCACTACCATGAAAAAAAGTTAATTTATTCACAAATTACTTCCAGAAATGTGGAGTCAAGCCAAGAGCTGCAGTATCAGAGTCTCCCCCTCCCTCTAAATCACCATCGTCCCAAACTGGTCACCACCTTACCTTTCCTCCCTCAATTGTCCTCCACCCTATCCCGATCGCAGTGAAAGAACAATATAAAAAGGTGCAGCTACTGGTAGAAAGGCAATTAAATAACTGACTTGGCTGAGGAATTGGCAAATATTGCCATTTGGGCAGAGATGAAGAAGGTCTAGGAGTCAGAATTACACAAGCCTGATACCTAATGTTAAAGGGTTAAATCAATTAAATGAGCAGGAAACTAAAACATATCGAGCTAGCTCAGAAGTTACAGAACAAGTTAGACAAAATAAGAAGGCGATTAAAGTAGATTGTTCAACAGAATCCCTACAGTGCAGAACGAGGCCATTCGGCCCACTGAGTGTGCACCGACCATTCGCAAGAGGATTTTACCTCGGTCCACTCCCTCACCCCAGTAACCCGGGAATAAGGCTAAACATGCACGCTCAATTAAAAGTGAGATAAAGTTGGCATGTACAAATCTTTCAGAGAACAAGAAGAATTCCTCTGGGGTGATGACAAGGAATTACCAGAGTCATGTTGTCATGTGAGAGTACCTTTAAGAAATGGGTTTATAAATGGGTGTGTATATAAGTATCTGTAGTGAGAGTACCTTTAAGAAATGGGTGTTTATATTACTGCAATGATGTCAGAGAGTGGGTGGAGCTGGGCTGTCCATCAGCTTTTTACTTTCATTTTAGGGTGATTGCTGCAGGTTGTGTTTTAGTTTCGTTTTCAGAGCTGGATAGCTGCAGTCACAGCCAGAAGATGTATTAGAGTCTCTCTCTGTAATCTAAAGAATGTAAATTGATCCTTTGGTGATTTAAAACTAATAACTGCTCCTAGTAGTGATTTTAACCTGATGTGCTTCTGCTGAAAGCTTTTTTTTAAAAACGTCTCCTGGATGTTAAAAGCTTAAGAATTACTTAGTGTTGTATTCTTTGGGGGTTGTATTTGAATTAATGGTTGCTAAGATGTTCATTATATGTTTTTGAAAGGTTAACTTGAGTTCATAGACTAAACATTGATTTGTTTTAAAAAATATGTTTCCATTTCTGCTGTACCACAGCTGTAGGGTGGGCCGTGTGCTCCCCATACCACAATCTATTAAAAGTTGTGGGTCAGTTGAACTCCATGATACACTTTGGGGTTCTCTAAACTGTGGCCCATAACAAATTGAGGCCTCGAGAGGGATAAAAGTCGATCTATTGGATTGGCTTAGTGAACTTAAAGACAGTGAGGGGTGAGCATATTGTGGTTACTTTTCAGGTGTGGTATTATAGTTTTAGTAGGGAATGTGTTGTAGACAATGGCTCTTTCAGAGGCTCAGAAGTTTTTGGGGGTAGAGACGGTCACACGCAGTACCTTACGGACAGAAACTAAAAGCAGACTGTTAGATTTGGCAAAAACACTGCAGTTAACATTACCTGACAAAATGCGAAAAGATGAGGTAATTATGGGGGTGGCTAAGCATTTAAAGTTGCCTGAGATACAGTTTTAATCATTGGAAATGGCAAAAATTCAGTTACAAATTAAACAAATGGAACATGAGAAAGAATTAAAGCAGCTTGAATACAAAAGCGAGAGAGAGAGGAAAAGGAAATAGAAAGAGAGCGAGGAAAAAGAGAGAGAAGAAAGGAAAACAGATAGAATAGCCCGAGGAGAACAAAAAGAATGAGGAAGGGAGATACAGATCAGGGAAAATTATCAAGAAAGAGTGTTTGAACTTCAGAAAATGGCCATGAAACATGACAGTCAGTTAAAATTGTCAGACGTAAAGAGAAACGTACAGTTGGATGATAGTGATGAGGATAGTGAGAAAGAGCGTCAAAGTCGAAGGCTTGGTAGGAATCTATTTGAATATGTCCAAGCATTGCCAAGGTTTGACGAGAAGGTGGTGGAAGACTTTTTCATTTCATTTGAGAAGGTGGCTAAACAAATGAAATGGCCACAGGACATGTGGGTATTACTGATTCAAACAAAGCTGGTAGGTAGGGCTAGTGAGGTGTTTGCATCACTACTGGAAGAGGTATCTGGGTCGTATGAGGAGGTGAAAAAATCCATCTTAGGTGCATATGAACTAGTGCCTGAAGCCTCCAGAGAAAGGTTTAGAAATTTAAGGAAAGAACCTGGTCAAACATACATGGAGTTTGAAAGGATCAATCAGAGTAATTTTGATAGGTGGATAAGGGCTTTGAAAATAGACCAAACGTATGAAGCTCTCAGAGAAATTATACTTTTGGAGAAGTTTAAAAATTCAATTCCTGATGTAGTGAGAACTCATGTGGAAGAGCAGAGGGTTAAAACTGCGAGATTAGCAGCAGAAATAGCAGATGATTATGAATTAGTTCATAAATCAAAGCTTGGTTTCCGATTTCAGTTTCAGCCTGTGAGGGATAGAAACTGGGGACATGAGATGTACTCAAGTTGTAAAGGTAAAGGTGATCTGATGGGAGATAACAAGGATAGTGTACCTCAGATTAAAAATGAAATCTAGGAGGGTGGAAAAGAAATGAAAAGTTTCAAATGTTTTCACTGTAATAAACTAGGCCATGTAAAGTCAGTGTTGGTGGTTGAAGAAAATCACTGGGAAGGCTGATGTAGTAAAACAGGATAAGACAGTGGGCTCTGTTAAGTGGTTAAGGAAAGCCCAAGTGAAACGAAGGAGGTGCAAAAGATTGTACAGCCAGATCAAGAGGTGATTGATAAGAAGGTGCCAGATGTCTTTAAAGAATTTACTTGTGTGGGTAAAGTTTACTCATGTGTATCAGGAGGAGCAGGTAAAGAAGTCACAATTTTAAGAGATATGAGTGCTAGTCAATCTTTAATGGTAAGAGATGAGGAGTTATGGAGTCTGTGAAGAATGTTGCCAGAAAAGGTGGTAATATGTGGAATTCAGGGTGAGAGGAGTAGTGTTCCATTATATAAGATAAGGTTGGAAAGTCCAGTGAAGAGTGGTGAAGTGGTAGTAGGAGTAATAGAGAAACTATCTTGTCCAGGAATACAGTTCATCTTGGTAATGATATAGCTGGATAGCAGGTGGGAGTGATGCCTACTGTGGTTGATGAGCCAGTGGAAAATCAGACAACTGAAGTGTTGAAGGACAAATATCCTGGGATTTTCCGGATTGTGTAGTAACAAGGTCGCAAAGTCACAGGTTAAGACAAGAGGAGAAATCAAAGAGTGAAGATGAAGTTGAAGTGCAATTATCAGAAATGATTTTTGATCAGATGGTTGAAAAAGAACAAAACCAGGTGGAGGATGAGGCAGATATTTTTAGTTCAGGAAAATTGGCGGAGTTACAACAAAAAGATGTAGAAATAAAACGGATGTATCAGAAAGCACACACGGAAGAGGAATCTGAGTGTATACCAGAGCGTTATTACGGTAAAAGTAATATCTTGATGAGAAAATGGAGACCTTTACATATGCAGGCGGATGAAAAGTGGGCAGAAGTTCATCAAGTAGTATTGCCGGTAGGGTATGGAAAGGAGGTGTTGCAAGTTGCACATGAGGTACCAGTGGGAGGTCATGTGGGAATGAGGAAAACTCAAGCTAAACTACAAAAACATTTTTATTGGCCTAGACTACATAAAGATGTAGTTAAATTTTGTCAATCATGTCACACATGTCAAGTGATAGGGAAACCTCAAGCAGTGATAAAACCAGCGCCCTTAATACCCATTCCAGCATTTGAGGAACCTTTTACAAGGGTCCTAATTGATTGCGTAGGACCGCTTCCTAAAACGAAAAGTGGGAATCAATATCTTTTGACTATAATGGATGTGTCTACTAGGTTTCCAGAGGACATTCCAGTACGTAATATTACAGCTAAATTCTTTACTAGCTATGGACTACCCACAGAAATACAATCGGATCAAGGATCGACTTTTACCTCAAGGTTATTCAGAGAAGTTATGGATAGCTTAGGAATAAAACAATTTAAATCAACTGCATGCCATCCAGAATCGCAGGGAGCATTAGAAAGGTGGCATCAGACATTAAAGACAATGTTGAGGGCTTATTGTCAAGATTATCCAGAGGATTGGGATAAAGGAATTCCATTCGTACTGTTTGCAATTAGGGATGCACCGAATGAGTCAACCAAATGTAGTCCTTTTGAACGAATTTTTGGTCATGAGGTAAGAGGACCACTTAAATTGATTAAGGAAAAATTGGTGAGTGAGAAATCAGAACTTACATTATTGGATTACGTGTCAAATTTTAGGGAACGATTAAATAGAGCAGGTGAATTGGCTGGACAACATTTAAAAGTTGCACAAATTGTGACGAAACGGGTAGCGGACAAGAAATCCGAAGTTCGTAGTTTTGTCAGTGGAGATAAAGTTTTAGTGTTGTTACCAGTGGTAGAGGAACCTTTATAAGCTAGGTTTTGTGAACCATATCAGATTGAAAGGAAATTAAGTGAGGTGAATTATGTGGTAAAACCACCAGATAGAAGGAAAACTCACCGAGTGTGTCATGTGAATACGCTTAAAAGGTACTTGAAATGAAATGAAATGAAAATCGCTTATTGTCACAAGTTGGCTTCAAATGAAGTTCCTGTGAAAAGCCCCTCGTCGCCACATTCCGGCGCCTGTTTGGGGAGGCTGTTACGGGAATCAAACCGTGCTGCTGGCCTGCCTCGGTTTGCTTTCAAAGCCAGCGATTTAGCCCTGTGCTAAACAGCCCCAGGTACTTTGAAAGGGAAGGAGAGAAAAAGGAGGAGGTTTTAATGATTCTAACTCAAAGTGACTAACCAAATACAGATGACTGTGAATTTGATGTACCTCAAATTAAATTGGAAAACGAGGTGGTTTGTAAAAATTGGAATAAATTGTTGAGTTACCTTCCAGAGGAAAAACGGACTGACCTGAAAGAGTTATCGATATCATATGGGCAAGTTTGTGGAGATAAATTGGGAAGTACTAAAATGGCTATACATGATGTAGATGTGGGAAATACTGTTCCAATCAAACAACATCCATACAGACTTAACCCTTTAAAATTGGCACAGGTTAACAAAGCGATTGAGGGTACGCTTAAAAATGGCATAATTGGGGGCTTCCGGTGACGGCGGGCGGGAGGCAGCCGCACATTGGAGGGCTCCCGTTTGGGAACGGCATTTTTGCAGAGTAACGCCCGGTCCTAGGGCCAGCGACGGCAGTAAAAGTCGGGGGATAGCGCAAGGAGAAGAAGGATGTCGAAAATCACCAAAAAAACGGCCGGGAAAAAAGCGGCTGAAAGTCCGTTGGAGAGGGGAAAGGTCAAGCGGGGTCAACAAAGAAAATGGAGGCTGGAGCACCAGGGGAGGCCGCAGTGCTTACGGCTGAAGAACTAACTAAGGTGATGGCTGCGGAATTCCAAAAGCAGTTGGCGCAGATTGAGAAATGTATGGAGATGGTGAGGAAGGCGATGAGGGAGGTTTTGAATGTGCTGGTGGAGGAGGCGGTTTCCCCGGTGAAGACGGCGGTGGCGAGCGCAGTGGCGGTGGTGCGAGAGCAAGGGGAGGTGCTGAAGGAAGTGGAGGAGACGGTATTGCAGCACGGTGATCAACTTGCCTCGATGGGGAAGGAGATGTGGAAGGTGATGGACACGAACAAGAATCTGAGAGGAAAAATGGAAGATCTGGAAAACAGATCCAGGCGACAGAATTTGAGGGTCGTGGGGCTGCCTGAGGGAGTTGAAGGACCGAAGCCGACTGAGTATTTTGCCGCGATGCTGGCAAAACTACTGGGGGAGGGGGAGGACCCCTCCCGATATGAACTGGATCGGGCTCATCGGTCGTGGAGGCCTGTACCAAAGGCGAGTGAGCCGCCAAGGGCAGTGATTCTGTGCTTCCGTAGGTACAGTGTGAAGGAGAAGGTCCTGAGCTGGGCCAAACAGAAGCAGGTGGTGCAGTGGGCTGGAGCTGGTATACGTGTATACCAGGACTTTACGGTGGAGTTGGCGAGGAGGCGGGCTGCCTTCAACCGGGTGAAGAGGGCACTGTACATTGGCAAGGTGCAGTGCGGCATTGTATATCCAGCGAAGCTGAGGGTGACTTACAAGCTCAGGGACTTTATTTTGGAACGGCGGAAGCAGCGGAGGAGTTTGCGAAGGCAGAAGGACTGTGGCAGAACTGACAAATTGAGGAATGGTCATGTGCTGATGTAACCTCATGACTGTATTTTCTTCTTTTTTTTTGTATCACTGCGTGCGGGTGTAGAGGCTAAAGGAGCCAATGTTGCATATGTTTGGACAAGGGAAGGGACGGGACTTTCACTCAAAAGGAGGGCTCTTTGGGGTGTAGGTGGATATGCGGGGTTTGTGTGCTAAAAGGGGATCTTTGGGCTTTCCTAGGGCTGGACAAGGGGGAAAGGGACCTGGGCGGGGGCCTCCACGCTGGCCGGTTTAAGCCGGCCAGTGAACGGGAGTGAGGTGGGGGGAGGGGCTGCGGCCATCGGAGCCGGACAGAACGGGGTCCGAGTGGTCTAGCCGGGGTGGAAAGTTGGGGGGAGGGAACCGAGGTTGGGGGAGGGAACCGAAGTTGGGAGGAGGAGTTTTACAAGAGGCATTGGATGGGAGGAGCTGGAGACTTGGGAGGGGGGGGGTACAACTTTGGGGTATCATGTACGGTACTCTCTTAGAGGCTGGATGGTGGGTGGGTGGAGAGCCGTGTAGATTAAGGGTGACTACGGGTAATCCGATTCCTTTTTGTCATTTGTTTATGTAAACAGGCGGGTTGATGTTTGGGGGTTGGTGGGTGGATGGGATCGTTGTTATTATGGGGATTGACATATCTTGTTGATTATTGTTTATTGTTGATGGGTGTAAATGTGGGAGAAAACGTGAAAAAGGAGAATTTAAAAAATGGAAAAAAAAATGGCATAATTGAAGTGGGTTGCAGTTAATGGAGCTCACCCATAGTGATAGTACCTAAACCAGATGGTACCCAACGGTTGTGTGTGGATTATAGAAAGGTTAATGCAGTTACAAGAAAAGACTCTTATCCTATCCCACGTTTGCAGGATTGCATTGAGAAAGTGGGAGAATCAGCTTTTATTTCCAAACTGGATTTACTTAAAGGTTACTGGCAGGTACCTTTATCCGAAAGAGCGAAGGAGATTTCAGCTTTTGTGACTCCAGATGGTATGTACCAATTCAAAGTTATGCCATTTGGCATGAAAAACGCCCCAGCCACATCTCAAAGGTTAACTAACAAAGTCATTTCAGGATTACCCATTTGTGTGCTTTACATCGACAATCTGGTAATTTTCAGCCAGACATGGAAAGAACATTGAAAACATCTGATGGAGTTATTCGATCGACTTCAGGAGGCGGGTTTGGTGATAAACCTGGCCAAAAGTGAATTTGGAAAAGCCCAAGTCATTTTCCTTGAGGAGTTTCCGATACCCTCAACACAACGGGAAATAATGCGATTTGTTGGCATGAGTGGATTTGATCGAACATTGATGAAAACGTTTTGTAGCGTGGTTGCTCCACTGATGGACTTGCTGAAGAAACGATAAAAATTTCAGTGGACATCGGACTTTCAACAGGCATTTGACTGACTGAAAGCTGTGATAACCAATGCTCTTGTGTTGGAGAATTACAAGGGACTCTGTGATCAGATTGAACCATAGTGTCTGACTTTAAAGAGAAATGCCGAGGCGTGCAAGGACCTTCTTGTTCAAAGATACTGTCAATCGAGAAGGATTTCAGTTGGAGGAAGAAGAATGGGAAAAAATGGACTATATTATTATAACTGTTTGTGTGTGTTGTTTTTTTAAAATGATAAAGTATATTTACTGTGTGCATTTCTTAAAGGATGGTGAAAAGGTGAAAAATGAAACCATCTTGAAGTTGATGGTTTACTTTTATTCTCTTGGAGGGTGGTGTCATGTGAGAGTACCTTTAAGAAATGGGTGTTTATAAATGGGTGTGTATATAAGTATCTGTAGTGAGAGTACCTTTAAGAAATGGATGTTTATTACTGGTGATGTCAGAAGTGGGTGCAGCTGGACTGTCTGTCAGCTTTTTACTTTCATTTTAGGCTGTTTGCTGCAGGATGTGTTTTAGTTTCGTTCTCTGTAATCTAAAGAATGTAAATCGATCCTTTGGAGATTTAAAACTAATAACTGCTCTTAGTAGTGACTTTAACCTGATGTGCTTCTGCTGGAAGTTTTTTTTTAAAGTCTTCTGGATGTTAAAAGGACAGCTTAAGAATTACTTAGTGTTGTATTCTTTGAGGGTTGTATTTGAATTAATGGTTGCTAAGATATTCACTGTATGTTTTAAAAAGGTCAACTTGAGTTCATAGAATAAACATTGTTTTGCTTTAAAAAATACTTTTCCATTTCTGCTGTACCACACCTATAGTACGGGCCGTGTGCTCCCCATAGCACAATCAATTAAAAGTTGTGGGTCAGGTAAACTCCATGTTACACTTTGGGGTTCTCTAAACCCTGGCCCATATCAATGTTAAAACAAGACTTTACAACCACCACAGTAAATGGGCAGTCAGACGACCATATAAAATACGAATTGGTTTGAAACTGAAGATCAGCACAGAATAGTAAATATTCTAAATACTTTCATGTGTTTACAAGGGAAGACATGAGCAATGTGCCCTATACACTGTTCCGAATGTGATGTTTTATAAGATGATTATATTTTGGATTTTCTCTCTAATTCTAGATAGAATCAATTAATGAAGAGTCATGTGATCAGCTACGTATTCTGCCCGCCAACAAGCATGTGTTCTTTGGTTAGCGTGGAGAATGGGGGCCCAGATTGTCTGCTATTAAATGCACATGCCAGGTTTAACACCTGAAAACAAAAGATGAAGCAGTTGTTCTTATTATTGCAGACTTTCACTTAGAGACTTTCAACAGGGATAGAGAGAGAGACAGAACAGCAGTTTCTGTCGTATGCAGAGGGAAAATGGCTATTTTCTCGGTTAGTTGCTGAGCAAAATGCTGGGGAAAGCTCATCCATTGGTCAACGAGAAAGAATCCAGTGATTTAAGGACACGAAGATTTGTCTTGGTGAGGCTGGGAGAAGAAATTATTGGAGTGGGCCACACTGCTGCATAATTCTGAAAGAACTGAAGGAGAGGACCTTTCACAGGCATTGGACTCACTGAAACAGGGATATGTGAACCCCTTTGGAAGCTAGGGGTTAGAACAGTTAGACTGTTTCCTGAAAATAATGTCATTCTGTGGAAAGCGTGCAGCACAGTATATACATGACGTGAGGTTGTTTCCATTAAGATATTAATAATAATAAGATAGCTTGAGTATTGGTTGCTGACTGACGTAATTATATAGTCAATGTTACTTTTGGTTTCTAACAATAAAGGTCTGGGTGGCACGGTGGTTAGCACTGTTGTCTCACAGCAGTCCAGTCTCTTTTTTTTAGAAAATATTTTATTGAAGCATTTGTAATTTTCACAATTTAACATGTTGTTTTAGAAATGTCAACTGCACAAAATACCCCCTAAAAGAACAACAAACAGTAAACCACGTCCCCCACTTCTCCCATCCTGTCCCCAATTACCCGTATACTGAGTCCCCTGTCCATATTTAACATTATCCTGCCTCCTGTTTTCTTCCCCCCCCCCCTTTCCCTTTCCCCCCTTACTGCTGACGTTCAATTTTTGTTGAAGAAATCGAGGAACGGCCGCCAACTCCAGGCGAATCCTTGTATTGATGCCCTCAGAGCAAACTTGATTTTCTCCACACTGAGAAACCCTACCATATCGCTGACCCACACTCCTGATTTTCGAGGCTCCGAGTCCCTCCATCTCAGCAAGATCCGTCTCCAAGCCACCAGGGAGGAGAAGGCCAAGATATCGGCCTCCCTCCTCCCTTTGCCCCCGGATCCTCTGACACCCCAAATATTGCCAATTCCGGACTCAGAGTTACCCTACCTTCCAGGACTTCTGACGTAACATCCGCAAATCCCTGTCAGAATTCCCTCAGTTTCGGACATGCCCAAAACATATGAACGTGGTTGGCCGGGCTACCCCCACACTGTCCACATCTGTCGTCCACCTCCTTGAGGAACCTACTCATCCGGGCTACCATTATGTGGGCCTTGTGGACTACCTTGAACTGAATCAAGCTGAGTCCAGCACAGGACAAGGATGCATTTGCCCTTTCCATGGCTTTTTCCCATAGTTCAGTTTCCAGCTCCCTCCTAGCTCCTCTTCCCACTTCCTCTTCACCTCTCTGATCGCGGCCCCTTACCACTCTAACAATTCCCTGTATATCTCCGAAACTTTCCCACCTCCAACCCCTGTTTTTGACAGCACTTTATCCTGTAGTCCCCACAGGGGTAGGTGAGGAAAGCTTGGGAACTGACTCCGTACAAAATCCCACACTTGAAGATACCGAAACCCGTTCCCACCCGGCAAATCAAACTCCTCCTCTAATGTCTCCAAGGTCAGAAAGCCCTCCCCAAACCTCTCAATCCCTGCCCGTTGCCATACCTCAAAGCCCCCATCCAGCCACCCCCCTCCCCGGGACAAACCGGTGATTGTCACAGATCAGTGACCACACTGACACCCCCTCCAGTCTCATAATCTGCCTCCATTACCCCCACACCCTTAAGGCTGCCACCACCACCGGACATGTCGAGTACCGAGCCGGCGAGAACGGCAGGGGCGCCGTCAGTAAAGCCTCCAGACTTGTACCTTTGCAGGATGCTGCCTCCATCCGCTCCCAGATGGACCCCTCCCCCACTACCCACTTCCTGACCATCGATATGTTGGCAGCCCAGTAATAGTTAATAAAGCTCGGAAGAGCCAAGCCCCCCTCTCCGCGGGTCCATTCCAGGAGTGCCCTCTTTATTCTCAGGGTTTTACCCGCCCACATAAACCTCGATATCGCCACATTCATGCTTCTGAAAAAAGCATTTGGGACAAAAATCGGGAGACACTGAAAAAAGAAAAGCAGTCTCGGAAGGACCGTCATCTTCACTGTCTGAACCTTCCCCGCCAGCGTCAGTGAGAGCATGTCCCATCTACGGAAATCCCTTCTCATCTGATCCAATGCTTTGCCCAAATTTAACTTGTGAAGCTGCCCCCAATACTTGGCCACTTGAATCCCCAGATACCTAAAACTCTTCCCAACCACTTTAAAAGGTAGCTCCTTCAGTCTTCTTTCCTGCCCCCGTGCTTGGATCACGAACATCTCGCTCTTTCCCATATTTAACTTATAGCCTGAAAATCGCCCAAATTCTCCTAATACCTCCATGATTCCAGTCATCCCCCCCCACCAGGTCCATGGAATAAAGCAACAAATCGTCCGAATAGAGAGAGACCCTGTGATCTACCCCCCCCCCCCCCCCCCCGCCCCCCCCCCCCCCCCGGCCTCCTCACTATACCCTGCCAGGCATTTGCTGCTCTCAGGGCCATTGCTAAGGGTTCTATGGCCATGGCAAACAATAATGGGGAGAGTGGGCATCCTTGTCTTGTCCCCCGACATAGACTAAAGTATTCCGACCGAAACTCGGTTAGTTCTTACGTTTGCCACCGGGGCCTGGTACAATAACCGGACCCACTCCACAAATCCATGCCCAAACCCAAACCTGCCTAAAATTTCCCATAGATACTTCCACTCCACCCGGTCGAAAGCCTCCTCCGTGTCCATGGCAACTACCACCTCAGCCTCGTGCCCCTCCGCTGGCATCATAATTACATAAAGAAGCCGTCTAATGTTGGATGTCAGGTGCCTGCCCTTCACAAACCCCGTCTGATCCTCCCCAATTATCTCCGGGACACAATCCTCTCTTTGAGTGGCATCTATATTCAAGAGGGAAATTGGCCTGTATGATCCACAGCTCTCCGGATCCTTGTCTCGCTTCAGGATGAGAGAAATTGATGCTTGTGATAACGTTGCGAGGAGTACGCCCAGCTCCTTGAAAGCCTTAACCAGGAGCAGCCCCAGTAACCCAGAGGACATCTTATAAAATACCACTGGGAATCCATCAGGTGCCTGCCCGTAGGTCTATCCAGTGTGGTGCATGATCTGAAACCACAATTGCTGAGTACTCAGTGTCCTCAACCCCTGCTAACAGTGTTTTATCTAGCGCAAAGAAATCTATCCTGGAGTACGCCTTATGTACATGGGAGTAGAAAGAATATTCCCTGCTCCTTGGTCTCTCAAATCTCCACGGATCTACCCCTCCCATGCGCTCCATGCAGTTCCTTTGCCATTGCTGATAGCTTCCCCGACCTAGCACTCAACCTGTCCAATCTTGGGTCCAGGACAATATTAAAGTCACCACCCATGATCAGCCGGTGCGAGTCTAGGTCTGGGATCTTACCCAGCACCTTCCTGACAAATGCGACATCATCCCAGCTTGGGGCATATATATTCACCAGCACCAGTGCCATTCCCTCTAGCTTCTCGCCAACCATAACAAATCTGCCTCCCGGGTCTGCCTCTATCTTCCTACCTCGAATGTCACCCTATTGTTAACCAGGATAGCCACCCCCCTTGTTTTAAAGTCTAGTCCTGAATGAAACACTTGCCTGACCCATCCCTTCTTTAATCTAATTTGGTCTCCCAGCTTCAGGTATGTCTCCTGTAACATGGCCACGTCCGCTTTTAACTGTCTCAGGTGTGCGAACACACGGGCTCTTCAGTCCACGAACATTCCACGTAACCAAGCTGGTTGGGGGGGCCCTTGCCTCCCTCCCCTGTCGATCAGCCATAATCTTTCTTAGGCCAGCTCCTAGTGCATGTTCCGCACCTCACTTGATCCGCCCCTTGGCTGCGACCGCCATCTGATCTCCATCTCCAGTCTCCTAACTGTCCCTTACACGTCAGCAGTACCCCCCCCCCCCCCACTTCATCTTTCCTCAGCTCTTCCCCCACTTTGCTCCCATGAACTAACTATCCAGCTAGCCCATCAGCTCTCTCCCCCCCCGCCCCCGGAGTCAAAAAACATGCCATCTGCCAGATTCCATCCCCCCTAAACATAGCACAAGCACTCAACACAGTAACAACAATCCCCAAAAGCAAACACACCATCCCCCAATGCACAGGCAACAGGGCCCCACCCCTCCCCCTTTAACCGATTCTTATCAGTCCCATCACCTTCAAACAGAATCAAACACAATAGAAGAAGCTTCAAGCAGCTTGAGTAAAATTATGCATGCAAGAATCAATCATCTTTCTTACAGAAAATAAACCCCCGTCACAACTTAAAAGTTTTTTCCTTTGTAACCCAGTGCGTAAAGCAAGATCAAAATCAAATTACACAAGAAACAAAACCCTCTTCTTCCCGAACATCACGACTTAACTCACAGAATTAGAAAGACCGAAATTTTAAACTAAACAAAACAAAACACAGAACTATTTTTCTCCCCCCTCCCCCCCCCCCCCCCCCCACACTTTATCCTTTTCCCCAAACTCAGTCCACCGCAGTTTGAATTTAAAAGTCCTTAAGCCAGATTATTGTCCTTCATAAAAGTAGCCACCTCTTCCGAAGAGTTGAAGTACAGCTCCCGGTTCTCATAGGTGACCCAAAGACGAGCGGGATATAGCAGTCCAAATTTAATGTCTTTCGCAAACAGGGCTGCCTTACCTTTGTTGAAACTTGCTCTCCTCTTTGCGAATTCTGGTCCCCAATCTTGGTGCACCCGGATCTCTGATTCTTCCCATGTGTACCGTTTCATCTGCCTGGCCCACTTCATGATACTCCTTGTCGAGGAATCGATGTAGCCTCACCACCATGGCCCTCGGGGACTCACGAATCTGGGGCTTACGTACGAGCACTCTATCTGCCCGGTCCACCTCCAGCGGCTTGTCAAACACATTGGCACCGACCATCTCCTGCAACATCTTCCCCACATACGTACCCGCATCTGATCCCTCCTTTCCCTCTGGCAGCCTGACGATTCGAATATTTTGCTTGCGAGACCGGTTCTCCAAGTTTTCTACCTTATCCAGCAGTTGTTTCTGTCTGTCCTGTAGTATGCTAATTTCCAAAGCCATTGCAATGGACTCCTCCTCTCGTTCAGTCGCCAGCTCCTGCAACTTTATATCTCCTGTCCCTGGGTCGTCATTTTCTCCTCCACCCAGTCAACCGCCTCCTTAATCGAGGCGATCACCTGGGTCATGTCTTCTGCACACTCCTTACGATGCCGGGCGAACTTCTCATTCAGGTACTCAACCCATTGCTCCATCGACCAGTGAGCTGGCATGGACACGCTTTGTCTCGTTACCATTGGGCTGGATGGCCTCTGAGCCTTACTTTCACTGATCTTTTGGTTTCTTCTTTTCCGACTCTTATTTGGACACAATTCCATAAATTGAGGATCACCTCCTTTTCCTCTCCCTTCGATCAACTTATGCTGAGAAATTTCCTGAAAGATTCGGCTCAAACACCAGTAAAAAAAAACACCAAGGGCGAGAGCTGCTGACTGTGCGACCTTTCACTCCATTGTCGCCACCGGAAGCCCCCAACAGTCCAGTCTCACAGAACCGGGTGCAATTCCGGCCTTGGCTGACTATCTGTGTTGCACTTTCTCCCCGTATCTGCATGGATTTCCTCTGGGTGAACAAAGAACAGTGCAGCACAGGAACAGGCCCTTCGGCCCTCCAAGCCTGCGCCGATCGTGATGCCTGTCTAAACTAAAACCTTCCACACTTCCGGGGTCCGTATTCCTCTATTTCCTTCCGGTTTCCTTCCACAGTTCAAAGATGTACAAGTTAGGTGGATTGGCCATGCTAAGAAATTGTCCCTCAGTATCCAAAATGTGCAGGTTAGGTGGGGTTATGGGGTTAAGGGGATAGGGCTTGGGATTAGGTAGGATGCTCTTTCAGACGGTCGGTGCAGACTGTACTGATTCAATGATTCTAAAATTTAAAGAAAATGTACAACAAGGTTTCAAGTCAGTCACAAGGAATTCAAATTCAAACTTAATTCCTCTCCAGGGATTATCAAATCACACAACAATTTTCCAAGTTTGCATCTGCAAACTTACCTTCAGTGACTTGTGTACGAGGATACCCAGGTCTCGTTGCACATTTCCCTCTCCTACTTTATGGCCATTCAGGTAATAATCTGCCTTCCTGTTTTTGCTATCAAAGTGGATAACCTCACATTTATCCAAATTATACTGCATCTGCCATTCATTTGCCCACACACCACATTGAAGGATCTCTGCAGCCTCCTCACAGCTCACCCTCCCACCCAGCTTTGTGTCATCTGCAAACTTAGGAGAGATTCCATTTAGTTCCCTCATCTAAATTATTAATATATGTTGTGAATAGATGTGGTCCCATCATCGATCTTTGCGGTACTCCACTAGTCACTGCCTGCCATTTAGAAAAAGACCAATTTACCCCTACTCTTTGTTTCCTGTCTGCCAACCAGTTTCTTATCCATATCAATACACTACCCCTAATCCCATGTGCTTTAATTTTACACGTTAATCTTTTATGGGGGACTTTGTTGAAAGCCTTCTGAAAGTCAAAATAAACCACATCCATTGGCTCTCGTTCATCAACTCTCATAGTTACATTCTCAAAGCATTCCGGTAGATTTGTCAAGCATGCTTTCCCTTTCGTAAATCTGTACTGACACTGTCTGATCCTGCCAGTATTTTCCAAGTGCTCTCCTATAAAATCTTTGATAATGGATTCTAGAAAATACCCCACTACCGACATCAGGCTTACTGGTCTATAATTCCCTGTTTTCACTCTACCTCCATTTTCAAATAGTCATTCGACACTGAGGGGTCGTTCGGCCCAAGAAGAAGCAGGGTTACAGTAGCTACCCTCTAATCTGTAGGAACTGTTCCATAGACAAGAGAATCTTGGAAGATGACCACCAATGAATCCACTATTTCTAGGGCCACTTCCTTAGTACTAGATTATCAGGCCCTGGGGATTTATCGGCCTTCAATCCCATTAACTTCCTCAACACCATTTTTTTACGAATACTGATCTCCTTCAGTTCCTCCCTCTCACTAAACCCTGTGTTCCCCAACATTTCTGGTATCTTATTTGTGTCCTCTTTTGTGAAGACAGAACCAAGATATGTATTTAGTTGGTCAGCCATTTCTTTGTTCCCCATTGTAAATCCCCCTGTTTCTGACTGTAAAGCATCTACATTTGTTTTCACCAATCTTTTTCTCTTCTATAGAAACCTTTAAAGTCAGTTTTTATGTTCCCCGCAAGCTTACTCTCGTAATTTATTTTCCCCTTCTTAGTCAGTCCATTGGTCCTCTTTGCTGAATTCTAAACTGCTCCCAATCCTCAGGTCTGGTGTTTTTATTGGCCAAATTGTATGCCTCTTCCTTGGATCTAATACTATCTCTCCTTTCCCTTGTAAGCCATGGATTGGACACCTTCCCCATCTTACTTTTGCACCCGACAAGAATAAACAATTATTGCAGTTCACCTCTGCGGTCTTTGAATGTTTGCTACTGCCTATCCACCATCATCCCTTCAAGTAATGTTTTCCAATACATCACAGCCAACTTGCCCCTCATATCATCGCCAAGAACAAGTCCCAATGCCCCAGGAATTTGAAAACGTCCCCCTCACACCATCACTTCAACCACGTATTCACCCGCTATATCCTGCTATTTCTACTCTTATGAGCACGTGGCACTGGGTCGTAGTAATTCTGAGGTCACTATCTTGGAGGTCGAACCTTTCAGATTCCAACTTTCCAGGCTGAGAGGCCCAAAATTCTCCAGTCTTTTTTTAATAATTCCTGTGGGAATTAACAGGGTTTTTCAACTGTGTCTCTTGATTTTTGGTGAACATGAGTGAATGCATTATTTTAAATGTGAGATTGAATTTTTAGCCCCTATTGCACTGGGAACAGAGACAGGCATTGTGGCATTTCATGCTGCTGGTCTGCGCGTCTGTTCCTCGGCTCCATCCCACTTCCTTACCATATTCTTAGATGTAGGATGGTGGGCAGCAAGGCGAATTGACCCACTTAAAGGCCAACAAGACCTGTTAAGAGGCCAACCAGAATTTTCCAGTCAGCTTCCAGGTTCCTGGAGACAGCAGGGAACAGTTCAGTTTCCTGGAGGCAACCATCAGGTGTCAGAACCAGGTACCAGTGTTCACACCAGGCTTCGGGGCAGTATGCCATCAGTAAATAGGTAAATAAAAGAGTGCAGTGGGGGAGGGAAATTGAGGCGCACACAATATTACTGAAAAATAATTCCAGCAGTGGCACATGAGACTCATAAACCAACGTGTGTGGCATAATTGAAAATGATTCCTTCATGAATTCTAACAGCCTGTGCCTGAAACGTATATTTTTAACTCTGGTTATAATCACCACAGATTAATATCAGGTGCATAAATCTATCGTTTTTTGTACATGCAAAAACAAATTATTGCTAAGGCATCGTCTGTAAAATAAAATCAGGTTACACACATTAGCGTCATCATTCCATAGAGGTGTTTCAGCCATAGGCACAAAACTGAGAACAAAGTAGTGCTCTGCAAAGACACTTTGTGTGCAGTGACTGAAATAAATTTATTTTTTAAGAAATCTACCAAATATCTGAAGCAGCAATTATTTTCTTGTACAAATGCTGATATAACCTAATGCAAAGGATAATTCCCCCCCCCCCCCCATCACAATTATTGTGGAAAGCCTAATGGCAGCATCCCTTTTCAAAGTAAGAAAAATATTTATTTACATAATGCTTTATCATGCCCCCAAATCGCATTTCACACACTGTCACTTTTTTTAAGTGCAGTGAAGTTCTGTTGGGAAACATCATTGTCAGGTGCATTGATTGGTCTGTGTTGAAGACAGCACCAGGGCCTGGGGAGAGAGCAACTGAGTGATACTGACAGGAACTTATCTTTTATCAGTTGTGATTATAGTAATTTACTTGGTTATATAGTGGTTAATACTGCTGCCTCATAGGGACCCAGGTTCAATTCCGGCCTTGGGCGACTGTGTGGAGTTTGTACAATCTCCGTGTCTGTGTGGGTTTCCTCCAGTTTCCTCCCACAGTCCAAAGATGTGCAGGTTAGGTGGATTGGCCACGTGGGCCTAGGTATAGTGCTCTTTCAGAGGGTCGGTGCAGACTCGATGGGGCGAATGGCCTCCTTCTACACTGTCGGGTTTCTAAGATTCTCACATCGAATTAGATAAATGTCCAACACCCGTTATTTTTAAAGGACATCAGGTGATGGTGACTTCCAGCTGTGAATCCTTTCTTTCTGTAAACTTAACTCCTTCCATTTTCTTTAAACTTGCCATACTTGCCCATTAGGGTTAAATTTCAGTTTTGTAAACACTTGAATTGTAGTGCCTTCAGAGATCTGAAGCCAACACAAAGCTCATGACTTTATATTGCTAATTTAATTCTGATAAGTTCATCTTTTCTTCCAAGTACCTGCTTCAATAACATCTTCGTCTTCAACACCCTTAACAATTTTGGACTTGAAATCCCGGAAATTCATATACTTTAGCAAACGCCGTAGTTTTCCCTGCATATAAAGATAAATAAATACATGAACAGAAAATCTCCTTCACATTAAAAATACAATTTTAAGTGCCTGCCTGTTCTTACTTATCACATATTGAAATTACACAAATGCCAAGTCAGAAGTAGGAAACCTGTCAAATCAACTCTTATGGAACGTGCGACAAGATGTTATTAAATAACGCTGGTTTTCCAATATTAGGATCTTCTCTATAGACAACCCTTTCAGAGATTGTTACAAGCATGTTGCAAGCATTAGATGTCTATCATCTCATCTTGATGGATCTCTTACATTTTTTATCCCATCTGGTCGCTTGTTTCTCTGAACCAAGCAGCTCTGCATGGGCTTCCAGACTCTTTTGAAGTTGCAACCCTCAGTAAAAAGAACACAGCTGCTCAAAAATGCAGGCAGCTGCTACCATGCAGTGATATCAATACCACTGGAAGACACCTGGAAGAAAGAAGGCCCTAAATGCTAGGTCTCATTTGGGCAACCAACTTGAAGATGCTTTGCTTAAGTTAGCAAGTATATTTCTGAACATGCTCTGATCAACATAGATACTGGGAAGCATTTTGAAGATAAAATACTTGTCAACATTTTCCCTCCCCTTTAAGTACGTTTTGCAGCTGAATGAGAAACACATTGAGGACAACAGAGGACTTTAAATTCACAAATAACTTCTGTGTTCAAATTCCTTGGTCCCAAACTTGTAAATATTTTTATTTCTTGAATAGTTACTAAAGGTCCAAAATATAATTAGCTCCAAGTTTCAAATCAAGAGAATATGAATTCATAAAAATGTTCATAAGAACATAAGAACTAGGAACAGGAGTAGGCCATCTGGCCCCTCGAGCCTGCTCCGCCATTTAATGAGATCATGGCTGATCTTTGTGGACTCAGCTCCACTCTCCGGCCCGTACACCATATCCCCGAATCCCTTTATTCTTTAGAAAGGCATCTATCTTTTTCTTAAAAACGTTTAAAGAAGGAGCCTCAACTGCTTCACTGGGCAAGGAATTCCAGAGATTCACAACCCTTTGGGTGAAGAAGTTCCTCCTACACTCCGTCCTAAATCTACCTCCCCTTATTTTGAGGCTATGCCCCCTAGTTCTGCTTTCCCCGACCAGTGGAAACAACCTGCCCGCATCTATCCTATCTATTCCCTTCATAATTTTATATGTCTCAATAAGATCCCCCCCGCATCCTTCTAAACTCCAATGAGTACAGTCCCAGTCTACTCAACCTCACGTCATAATCTAATTCCCTTAACTCTGGGATCAACCTAGTGAATCTCCTCTGCACTCCCTCCAGTGCCAATACGTCCTTTCTCAGGTAAGGAGACCAAAACTGAACACAATACTCCAGATGCGGCTTCACCAACACCCTATACAATTGCAGCATAACCTCACTAGTCTTAAACTCCATCCCTCTAGCAATGAAAGACAAAACTCGATTAGCCTTCTTAATCACCTGTTGCACCTGCACACCAACATTTTGCGACTCGTGCACCAGCACACCCAGGTCCCTCTGCACAGCAGCATGTTTTAACATCTTACCATTTAAATAATAATCCATTCTGCTGTTATTCCTCCCAAAATGGATAGCCTCACACTTGGCAACATTGAATTCCATCTGCCAGACCCTAGCCCATTCACCTAACCTATCCAAATACTTCTGCAGACTTCCGGTATCCTCTGCCCTTTTTGCTTTCCCACTCATCTAACTGTCATCTGCAAACTTTGACACATTGCACTTCGTCCCCAACTCCAAATCGTCTATGTAAATTGTGAACAACTGCGGGCCCAACACTGATCCTTGAGGGACCCCACTAGTTACAGGTTGCCAACCAGAGAAAGACCCATTTATCCCCACTCTCTGCTTTCTGTTAGTTAACCAATCCTCTACCCATGGTACCACTTTACCCTCAATGCCATGCATCTTTAGTTCATGCAGCAACCTTTTGTGTGGCACCTTGTCAAAAGCTTTCTGGAAATCCAGATATACCACTTCCATTGGCTCCCCGTTATCTACTGCACTGGTAACGTCCTCAAAAAATTCTCCCAAATTAGTCAGACACGACCTACCCTTTGTGAACCCATGCTGCGTCTGCCCAATGGGACAATTTCCCTCCAGGTGCCCCGCTATTTCCTCCTTAATGATAGATTCCAGCATTTTCCCTACAACCGAAGTTAAGCTTACCGGCCTATAATTACCCGCTTTCTGCCGACCTCCTTTTTTAAACAGTGGTGTCACGTTTGCTACTTTCCAATCCTCTGGGATTCATTAAGATATAAACTTAGAAAACATCTTAATATTGATAAAAACTGAATTGCACAAAATACATCAAACCAAAGTAATACATTAAACAGTTTTTACTTTTTATATTTCTCCTTTATGCTGATATATATAATGGTACGTCTCCATGGGACTGTTAATCTTCCAACAGCCCCTCCTCACAAATTACAATTTGCTATGTGGTAGATAAACAGTGAGGGTGAGGAGAACAGGCCTCATTTTGGCTGTCAGGAAGACTCTGTGAACCGTTAAAAAGGTCAGGTGGGACCCAGGTGCGGATGTCCTGCGCCCATTTGAGACGGATCCAAGTTTTGCTGGTAGGGTAAAGGGGTGAAAACCAAACTCAGCAGGGTACATTTTAACTCTGTGCTGAGTTCAAACAGACCCCATTTTGATTAGTCCAAAGGCCTTAACTCGGGAGTCACAAATTGATGCAGCTGTAGCGCCGGGAAACACTCCGCTATTCAAAGCACTTTACCTTTTTTTTGGCCTTGGTAAGGGACAACCATCGAGGCTGCACTTACATAATTTCCTGCACTGACGAGCTCACGGATCAGGGTGCCATTTTTAAAGGCAGCCCGACATTTTGATCACCCTCAGAGATCGCACCGCAGCCTCCAGACCCTCCCACTGCACCCACCTCTTCCAGGGTCCTCGAGCTCCCCTCACCCAGCTCTTAAAGGCAAGTCACACCAGGCTAGACCCCTGGCACAGGCAGCCTGGCACTGCAGCATGGCACCTGGCAGTGCCCCTCCCAGCTTGGCAGTGCCAGGGGGCACTTCCAGGGTGTCTGTGTGGTAGTGATAAGGTGCCAGGCTGGCAGTGCCAAGGTGCCTGCATGCCAGGGTACTAACCTGCCAGAGCCCGACCTACCATGTGTCTCCAATGACCTGGGTAGACCACTGGTAGCCATTTCAACTGGTTCATATTCGTGTGGACCAGAACTAAACTGCGCCTGGTCAAGGCCTTGCTGGAGAGGCCTTAGTCCCCAGACCCCAGGGGAATACTCCACAGACATATTTAAATGTGCCATGGGCGTGATCCAGATCACAATGTCTCAGTTGAACCTCGCGAGATCTCTCAAGTGTCACCAAGTCGGGTGCGACGAAGCCAGTAGGTCCCAGCCAGAGCTTTTTCGTTGAAATTTCCCCAAAGGCTTTATTACATCATTATGAATGCTTGGTTGAGTTTCAAAACTATTGTCTCAGCACGAGTTCAAAGAAGCTATTAAAGGAGTAGCTGTCTTTGATGTGGGCTCTAATTGGAAGCGGTTTGTTTTTATAAGAGATTTACCATTTGAAAATATTTAAAAGCATTGAATGAGTTTTTGGAATTCAAGTTTGTTCCCCATAATGTGTGCAGCAGTGAGAACTATATCAGATAATTGGAAGTTTATTTTTGTTTAATCTCTGCATGGCTCCTGACATCAGTCCATAGGGGATCCTGGGTGAGTGGTTATAGAAGTAGCATAAAGGGTTTGAGGGGTCACAGAGGCTCAGTGGGTGGAATGAGTTGGCATTGAGGGTATGAGGGCCATGGACGATTGGTGGGAGCTGTGAGAGAATGTGAAGAGTGAGGGGTAAAGGGAATAATCGTTTTTGAAACTTTTGTGAGGGCCACGAAGAATCCAGCACGAGTTTTAAGGATACAAAGAAATAACATTTATTTACAATAACATATATATACAACAGCAGCAGCAACTTCGCTTGCTGCTCACTCCTTCCTGCTGGTTCCAAATTAGCCAGCTTTATTTATACAGGGAGTCTGCTAATGGTTTCTCCGCCCCCCTCATTGGGGAAGCTCATACTCCCACAGGATTGTGGGATTGTCATTAGTCCCCAGCCAATGGTAAGCAGGCAGGTTATAACAGAAACATGACCAGAAAACCAAGGCAGCATTTCTAACCTTGGCAGGCAATCTCCCCTATGGCCATCTAGCATCTGTTTCTGGAGTTCATAGAACCGGTGGGTCAGACTCCATCCCACACCCTAGCCCCAGAGTGAAAATCGGGAAATTCAGGCCACATTTTACTGAGGCAAGTCGGGTGAGTCAGAAAAATTTCCAATTTGAGCTACATGCCTTGATAGTGAAAATCCAGCCCTATTTGTCCAGTAGGGGTGTCATCCCAGTTGAGCACAATCCTAGTCTCATCCAAAATCCATACACACATGAACTTTCCAGAAAGAGTGACTCCATAGGACGGGTGAGGGTGAGGATTGGAACCATGGCATCTTTTACCCTTACTAATCGAGGGTTGCCAAGCAGCTCCTCTAATGTTGTTCCATTTGAGATCATCTAATTAAGTAAGCAACATGAATCTCAGAAGGCAGTGAGTAACAGCACTTTGTCAGAATAAAAGAGTAATTAATAAACGGAATAATGTCCTTGTTAGGAAAGTGGAGGCAAAAGTCACTCAGGAGGCATTTGGGTGCTATGATGAGGGACCATGTAATAGCCTCCCCATCCGTACATAGCTTTGTGAAAAGCACATGGTGAGATACAAAACAATCCTTCCAAAGATGTGCGGGTTAGGTGGACTGGCCATGATAAATTTCCCCTTAAGTGTCCAGGAATGTGCAAGTTAGGTTATGGGGTTACCGGGATCGGGCCGGGTGGACGGGTGAGTGGACCTAGGTAGGATGCTCTTTTGAAAGGTCAGTGCGGACTTGATGTGGCTGAATGGCCTCCTTCTCCACTGTAGACATTCTATGATTCTATGATAAACGATCAAATTTAATCCAAAATATGCATTTCACAGTATTATACTGATCCAGGTCGACAGTGTTTGTAACCTGGTTCAAAATACTTGACTAACCTTGTCTTTCCGCATTAAGAACAAAATATCTTCTGCTGCGATGACTCGAGCTCCTCTGACTTGAGAAATATCAGCTGCTTGGTGTAACTAAGGGAAACATATTAAAAATGTTGCTTATAAATTTTAAGCAAATAAAGTTGGTGTTCTGTGCTACATCAGCAATGATACCGAACTAAAACTTAACACAGCAAAGCATAATATAAACCTATACTGCATTCCATGGTAGGATATACATGAGGGGTTTAGTAAGAGTATAGGGAGAGAAGGAAACGATTCCCATTGATAGAATGGCCAATAACACGAGGACACCATGACGAAGAGCCCCTGAAAAGACAGCTTTTTCTTTTGACACAGTGAGTGCTTAGAATCTCGAATGCACTCCTCGAGAGTGTGGTGGAGGCTGATTCAATCACTGTTTTCAAAATGAGAACTGGGCAGGTACATAAAGAGAAACAATTTGCATGGCTATAGGGAAAGAATGAAGGAGTGGGACTGGCTGTGTTGCTCTTGAGAGAGCAGGCAAGGACACGGTGGGCTGTGCTGTAACCAAGTTGTGATTTTGCACAATGCTAATGTTCAATTATTTTAAAAAAAACTCACCCATCTGAAAATAGTTGAGAAATTTAACGCACGTATGGAAGAGCTATAACTTTCACTCAATGCCCAAGTTGAATAAGAACATTATTCATTCAACTCCCGTGCTGGTTAACATTTGAATTTAGTAGTGAAAAAAACTGCATCAACAGTAGCTGTTTCTAATAGTCACAGAAAAGGGGCATATTTCCTTTCTGTTGATGCAGTGGGCACAATGTCCAGTTAATAAATCATAATACTAGACCGCACTGTAGAACTACATTTTTCCCTGCAATCAGGCAGTTTAAAAAAAGTGTTTCTGGTTATCATATTCTCATATATATGCATGTCCATTTTGGCTTTTTGCCTGAAATGATAGATCAAGGCTCTGTACCATTTACACTAAATCCATCCACCATCCCGATGTTCAAACTATGGAAGCTATCACTTATTTAAAATAAACTATTCACAAAAATGTTTCAACACAGATGCACAAAAACATTATTGAAGCTCGCATTGAATATTTTGACACTCTACAGCTTGACTAGATGGAATAAATAGTTCTGTTTTCAGGAAAATATCAAAGTAGATTTCACCTTAATAAGCTGAACCATTATGTACCATTTAGTGCAATAATAACAGGCTTCATTGAAATATTTCATTCCTCTCTGAGTAGAAACAGGTGTCACTTTTTAACAGGGTAATCTATTCATCACTCATTTCAAAGCACAGATTTTATTTTCTGAGGCAACTATTTTTACCAATGCAAAACCATTTCCACTGAAGTGACAGGAGGGAACCTACATTTTAAGAATAAGATTTTCTTTCATGGCGTACTTGAACCTCTTCCTAGACCTAAGCCTGTGCAAATGACTCCAACATTTTGCAAGTTTGTTCCTTATTTTATGAACACAATTTTATCAGAACGCAAGATAACTGGACTTAGAATCCAGCACTTGTCAGTCACAGAACTGAATAATATTGGGGGGTGGAGAGCACGGACTGGTGGGGGCCAACACTCTGACTTGACCTGCAGCTATAGTATGCTGCAGGACAGATAAAAGTGGGACTCCCACCCCTTATGAGGGAGGACGCTCCACTCGCTGGGGCTGCCAATCAACCTGATTGGTCAGCAGCTTCATTAGTGCCAAGAGCATGTCAATGGCAGCTGCTGGGATTGCAGGAAAAGAAGAAAGGCAGTCCGTGGGTTCCCAGAGCAGGTATGAACGAGGTCTTGGGGAGGGAAAGTTTGGGTAGGTCAGGGAGGGGGTCAGGGTGAGGGAGAGGAGGTGGGTTTAAGTCTGTGAGCAGGTAGAGACGAATGGGGGTTCGATCTTCGGACCTTGATCGGCAAAGGGCAGCTCCCAAAGAGCAAATCCCCTCCTCCTTTCCACCATTCGAAGAACTTTTTATAAAAAGTCAGGCTGCCCTCTCTTGCCTAGCTGTCCTCCACCAAACGTTTTTTGGCATGGGCAAAATCAGGGTCAGCTGGCTTGATGATAACCTTAATTGACCCCTGATTACTTATTATTTGAATATGGTGGGCAGGTTGCCGATTCTGCCGCCAGACCACCACCACCCACCCCTTATTACCCAGGTGAGGGTGAGCCTGGGGTGGACAGGAAGGTGGTGGGGTAGGCATCCGGTGGGCACCCAGCCTACCTTACCCCAAAACGCACCCAGTGGTGACGGGTAAAATATAGCACATATAGAGTGGCAACCTTGCGGCTGACTTGCAACCATCTGTGTCGCTGACATGCTAAATTGACATTATTTTTGAACAAAAAAGCTATATTGTCCAGTATGGTGAAGATTGGTGATCATTGCTCCCCCCATTCACTGGCATGTGAACTGATATGGCTTGGATTTCTTCCAACCTTCCCTTTTCCATACTCAGCTGTTTATTCAATTTTCTTTGGATCACTGAAAACCGTCCTTATATTCATTCTGCAACCTGTCCCTCACACTATTGCAATGTAGTACATGGGCAAGGTTTTCTCTAAGTTGTGTCTCCCGTGATGCTGAACTTAAGCATCATCAATATGGCAACGGTCAACTGGAAGAAACTCAAGTTGTAAAATATTGGGTCGCAGGATCTAGTTCAAAGAGATGGAGCTGAATCAATTGTTTTTTTAACTATTTTTACTCAAGGCCTTTTACACATATACACAAAATATCAGAAGGCCAAAACATCAATTTGAACAAACAACCACAAATCCCCAACCTCCGCTGATACCAACATCCCACTACATCCTGCATTCCCAATTTTTACCCCCTTATCCCCCCCCCGCCCCGCCCCCCCCCCCCCCACCCCCGCATTCCCCCTCCCCCTTGCTGACCCCTCAATCCTCCCTGAAGAAATCAATGAACGGTTTCCACCTCCGGGTGAACCTCTCTAGCGACCCCTGCAACGTGAACTTGACTTTCTCAAACGTCAGGAATTCTGCCAGCTCACCCACATACCCGCCTTCGGTGGCTCCAAGTCCGCCAACACAACAAAATCCGTCTCCGGGCTATCAGGAGGCAAAGGTCAACACATTGGCCTCTCTACCCACCTAGATGTCCGGATCTTCTGACACACCAAATATCGGCACCTCCAGACTGGGAGCCACCCCCATACCCAGAACCTCTGACATAACATCCAAGAACATCTGCCAGAACCCCCTCAGGCCCTATGCACTACTTGAAACTGGATGAGGCTTAACCTTGCACACTACAAGGATGCGTTCCCTCCGTCCTGGCCTGCACCTCCCCTCCCAGATCCTCCCCCCACTTGCAATTGATCTCCTCCACTGGAGCGCCCTCCCGCTCCATCAATTCCTTGTGAATATCCGACACCTTCCCCTATTTTGTCCTCCGACTATAACTTGTCCTGTAATACCGGAGGCGGCAGCCCCGGGAAGGCCGGCACCTCTCTGCTCATAAAACCCCTCACCTGCAGGTACCTAAAGCATTCCCTTTGGGCAACGCATAGAATTCCTCCAACTCATCCAGCCATGTCACCTAGAATTCTTCCAACTCATCCAGCCCTGTCACCTATAAACAAGTCCCTAAAATACTCTATCCCCACCTGCCACCATCCAGCCCTGCGATATACTTCCCCAACCCAAAATGTTGCTTACACAGGCTCCACAATCTTAACGCTGAAACCACTACTGGGCTCACGGAGTGCCTGACCGGCGAGCACGGAAGAGGCGCCAATGACAGTGTCCACAAACCCGTTCCCCTACATGATGCTGCTTCCATCCGCCTCCAAACCAGCCTGTCCTCCACAGCCCATTTCCTCACCATCGCAATATTCGCCACCCAATAATAATTCATCAGATTCGGCAATGCCAGCCCTCCATCGTCCCCTCTCCAGGAACACCTGTGGGGTCTCCCCCCACCCACCCCCTCCCCCTATTCCCCCCCCCCCCCACCACCACCACCACCACCACACACACATACATACACACACACACACACAACCCCAAACTTATCCCGTTAACCGTCCTGAAAAAGGACTTGGGAACAAAGTTAGGGAGGTTCTATAACACGAACAGGAACATGGGCAGCAGTGTCATTTTGACTGTCTGCATTTGCCGAACCAGTGACAGTGGCAACGGCAGCACATCCCACCTCTTGAAATCCGACTTCATTCCCGTTGCCAATCGGCCGAGCTCAATTTGTGTAGCTGGGCCCAGCTCCACACCACCTGGATTACTAAATACCTAAAACCCACCCCCACCACCCTGAAAAGCAACTCCTCCAGCCTTCTCTCCTACCCTCTACCATTGATCGGGAACACCTCGCTCTTTCCCATGTTCAATTTGTACCCCAGAAACCGTTACTATCTGTTATTATATATCTCGGACCCGGTGGGCAGCATTGGAGGGATAATGGAGATTTAATTGAAACGACCAGTTAGTTTGGATCTTCTGGCATGTGCCTTCAATCAAAACTCTCAAGCTGTAAGACTTCCTCTGGGAAGTCACTTTCACTTTTATTAACCTGAACCTTCAACCAAAAGAACAAATCCCGGCCTGTGTAATTCTCATTTGTTGCCAGCTTCCCCAGCCTTTCCACAACAAGAACAGAGTTCCCCACATGAGATTTTAAAAAGGGTTCTTTAAACTGGCCTGCCTGCAGCTGATGCTGGACTGAATTTCCGTGCAGGTCAATCTGACTGTAGAGAGAGATTTACCCCCCGTCAAGGAGATAGAAAACTCAAAGCCTTCTTCAGCTCGGTCTAAAACTGAACTTCTCTCAGAATGAGGTCTGCCTACCTGTGCAGAACATTCTGGAATAGACAGCCCCAATCAGCATCAAGAGGTAGGTAAGACCCAGGAATTTAAAACAGCTTATTGGCTGCCAGCCAATTCCATCAAAATGTGTCATCATTGAGGCCAAACCAAGCAGCACATTTCATTGGGGATTTCCTGAGGCCAGCCCAAATAGCACATCTTGCCGGGGTAGGTTCAGCGATCGTCCTGATGCAAAAGTTAGAAAAGCCAAAATAACAGAAAATAAAGGGAAAACACATGGGAAATCAGGTTTAAACAGGAGGATCCTTAAATAAGAAATTTAGGAAGATTGATACTTCTTGACGAGATGAATTATTTAGAGTTGAGACCTCTCCTGGCATTCAGTGCAGTGCAATTGCCAAAATGTTCTCAGCTAATTTGTTTTGAAATGGATAAGTGGAAGTTTGAGTTGGACAACTCTTGGGGGAGTAAATTGGATAATCTCCAAAAGTGGGTGCAGGAAGCATGATGCGAGATTAATCCATGTCTGTTGATTGAAATGCGGCAACACACCAACATCGTGCTCTTTGGACCTTTGCATGCAGCCAGCACTAACCATGCTTTTCATCAGCTGCATGCATCAGCCATTGTCCTAAAATTATAACAACTTAAAACTAGCCTGGAACTAGGGGTGAGCACTGTGATTGGAATCACATTGTTCCTGACTGCCTTCTTTTTCCAATGATAAGAACATATGAAATAGGAGAAGGCCTTACAGCCTTTTGAGCTTGCTCCATTCAACATGATGATTGATCTTGGGCTTGAACTCCACTTTCACACTGTTCCCTCAAGACACCAGAATTTGTCTATCTCAGCCTTAAATGTATTCAATGATGGAACATCCATAACTCTCTGGGGAACAGAATTATAAAGATTCACAACCAGTGACAGCGGCAACGGCATTGGACAGCACGGTAGCACAAGTGGATAGCACTTTGGCTTCACAGCGCCAGGGTCCCAGGTTCGATTCCCCGCTGGGTCACTGTCTGTGCGGAGTCTGCACGTTCTCTCCGTGTCTGCGTGGGTTTCCTCCGGATGCTCCGGTTTCCTCCCACAGTCCAAAGACGTGCAGGTTAGGTGGATTGGCCATGCTAAATTGCCCTTAGCGGCCAAAAAGTTTAGGAGGGTTATTGGGTTACGGGGATAGGGTGGAAGTGAGGGCTTAAGTGGGTCGGTACAGACTCGATGGGCCGAATGGCCTCCTTCTGCACTGTATGTTCTATGTAAACAATTTGAGTGAAGAAATTTCTCCTCGCCTCAGTCCTAAATGATTAGCCCTTATCCTGAAACTGTTCCCCTTGTTCTAGATTCCTCAGCCATGGGAAAGAATGTCAAAGTACCTACCCTGTCAAGTCCCTTCATAATTTTGAATGTTTCCATAAGGTCGCTGCCATTTTTCTAAACTTCAGACGAAATAGACCCAATTTATTCAGCCTGTCATCATAGGACGATCGTTTCATCCCAGGACCAATTTATTGGACCTTTGCTGCACTGCCTCTAGCATATCGTTCCTCAAATAATTCTTTATTCTCCCACTACAATCCCCTTGTAATGAAGGCCAACATGCCATTGCTTTCCGAATTGCTTGCTATACTGCATATTAACATTTTGTGTTCCTTGTATGAGTACAATCAAATCTTTCTAAACATCAACATTTACGAGTTTCATGCCTTTTTAAAAACATTCTGCTTTTCTCTTCTCATGACCAAAGTGAATAACCTCACACCTCCCCATATTATACTCCAATTGCCACCTTGTTCCCCATTCATTTAACTTGTCTTTATCTCTTTGCAACCTCTGTGTTCTCCTGGCAGCTTGCATTTCCACTGGCTTTGTATTGTCAGCACGGTACTGATGCACGATCAATTACACAAAGACGAGAGTAGGATGTAATCGAGGCTTTATTACAATGAGATGTGTGGCCTCCTACAGCAGCTGACGAAATGGCTGCTGTACTGGGAGCACACATATTTATACGCCGCCTACTGGGCGGAACCTGCAGGCAGGGATCTACCCCTGTAGTACAGGGGCCTTACTGTAAAGCACCTATTTCAACATCTATATATACATCTATATATATATATATATATATATATATATATATGGGGCTGTTTAGCACAGGGCTAAATCGCTGGCTTTGAAAGCAGACCAAGGCAGGCCAGCAGCACGGTTCGATTCCCGTACCAGCCTCCCCGAATAGGCACCGGAATGTGGCGACTAGGGGCTTTTCACAGTAACTTCATTTGAAGCCTATTTGTGACAATAAGCGATTTTCATTTTTTTTCCCAATATATACATCAGTGGTGACTACCACATTCACCTCCTGTTAAAAAAAAGAGTCCGGAGTGGGTGGTGGAGAACTACATACAGAAAGTTGTGTTTTAAAAGTACAGATAATATTACAAATTCAGGCGGTCCGGTGCCTTGATCTGTCGCTGAGCGTGCCGCAGTGCTGGTGGCGACTCCAGCGGCGGCTTGGTCTTCAGTGACTCCGGGAGCGTGTCGAAATCCTCTTCATCCCCGGGTGTGAGCAAAGGGAGGACGGATTGTCCCGGAGCAGGGGCTGCGCCGGGGGAGGGGAGGGTGGCGCCGGGGCAAGGGTGGAACCAGGTGGTGCCAAGTCCCTGAGGGATACTGTGTCTTGGCGGCCATCGGGGTACGCTACATAGGCGTACTACGGGTTGGCGCAAAGTAGCTGTACCCGCTCAACCAACGGGTCCGCCTTGTGGAGTCGAACGTGTCTACGGAGGAGAACGGGTCATGGGGCTGCCAGCCATGTCGGGAGCGAAGCCCCGGAGGTGGACTTCCTGGGGAAGGCAAAGAGACATTCATGGGGTTTTCATTAGTCACGGTGCACAGGAGCGACCAAATGGAGTGGTGGGTCGGGGAGGACCTCCTGCCAGCGGGAGGCCGGGAGATTTCTGGACCGTAGGGCCAGCTGAACGGCCCTCCAGACCGTCCCATTCTCCCTCTCCACCTGCCTGTTTCCCCTGGGGTTTTAGCTGATCGTCCTGCTCGAGGCAATGCCCCTGTTGAGCAGGTACTGGCGCAGCTCATCGCTCATGAATGAGGATCCCCGGTCGCTGTGGACATAGGCGGGGAAGCCTAACAGAGCGAAGATGGTGTTGAGGGCTTTGATGACGGTGGCAGACACCATGTCGGGGCATGGGACGGCAAAGGGGAATCGGGAATATTCATCGACCACACTGAGAAAGTACGTGTTGCGGTCGGTGGAGGGAGGGGCCCTTTGAAGTCCACGCTGAGGCGTTCAAAGGGGTGGAAGGCCTTCACCAGGCATGCACGGTCTGGCCGGTAGAATTGTGGTTTACACTCCGCATAAGCCTGGCAGTCTCTGGTGATCGCCCTGACTTCCTCGATGGAGTAGGGCAGGTTGCGGGCCTTGATGAAATGGTAAAAACGAGTGACCCCTGGGTGACAGAGGTTGTCGTGCAGGGTCTGGAGTCAGTCCACTTGTGCGCTGGCACATGTACCTTGGGATAGGGCATCGGGGGCTCATTGAGCTTACCGGGGTGATGCAAAATCTCGTAATTGTAGGTGGAGAGCTCGATCCTCCACCTCAAGATTTTATCGTTTTTGATCTTGCCCCGCTGTGTGTTATTAAACATGAAGGCAACCGACCGTTGGTCAGTGAGGAGAGTGAATCTCCTGCCGGCCAGGCAATGCCTCCAATGCCGCACAGCTTCAACGATGGCTTGGGCCTCTTTTTCGACGGAGGAGTGACGAATTACGGAGGCATGGAGGGTGTGGGAAAAGAATGCCACGGGCCTGCCTACCTGGTTGAGGGTAGCGGCCAGAGCGATGTCTGATGCATCGTTCTCGACTTGGAAGGGAAGCGTCTTGTCGACCGTGTGCATCGCGGCCTTGCCAATGTCGGCCTTGATACGGTTAAAGGCCTGGTGAGCCTCGGCCATCAGAGGAAAAACAGTGGTTTGAATGAGTGGGCGGGCCTTGTCCGCATAGTTTGGGACCCACTGGGCGTAATACGAAAAGAACACCAGGCAACGTTTGAGGGGTTGGGGCAGTGGGGTAGGGAGAGTTCCAGGAGGGGTCGGGCCCCAGAACTCTGTTCTGGACCACATAGCCGAGGATGGCTAAGCGGTTTGTGCTGAACACGCACTTCTCCTTGTTATACGTGAGGTTGAGGAGAGTGGCAGTGTGGAGAAATTTTGCAAGATTGGCGTCATGGTCCTGCTGGTCGTGGCCGCAGATGGTGACGTTAACCAGGTATGGAAAAGTGGCCCTCAGCTTGTACCGGTCAACCATTCGGTCCATCTCCTGTTGGAAGACCGAGACCCCGTTGGTGATGCCGAAGGGAACCCTAAGAAAATGGTAAAGGTGGCCGTCTCCCTCGAACGCAGTGTATGGGCGGTCCGCCTTGCGGATGGGGAGCTGGTGGTAGGCCAATTTCAGGTCTACTGTCGAGAAGACCCAGTACTGTGCAATCTGATTGACCATATCGGATATGCATGGGAGGGGGTACGCGTCGAACTGCGTGTACCGATTGATGGTCTGACTGTAGTCAACGACCATCCTGTTTTTCTCCCCAGTTTTGACCACTACCACTTGGGCTCACCAGGGGCTGTCGCTGGCCTCGATGATGTCTTCCTGAAGCAGCCGATGGACTTCAGACCTGATGAAGGTCCTGTCCTGGGCGCTGTACCGTCTGCTCCTGGTGGTGACGGGTTTGCAATCCGGGGTTAGGTTTGCAAAAAGGGAAGGTGGGTCGACCTCAAGGGTTGCGAGGCCGCACAGTAAGCGGTGGTAGGGGCCCGCCGAATTTCAGGGTTAGGCTCTGGAGGTTTCACTAGAAGTCCAGGCCGAGTAGCAAGGCAGCGCAGAGGTTGGGGAGGACGTAGGGCAAGATGGCGGCGTCCACTGGCCGCACGTGGTCCTAGGAGGGGAATATGGCGGCGCCCACTGGCTGCACGTGGGGGGTGCCGGGACAATAGCGGCGATTGAACGGGCCTGGCACACTGCAGCGGAATGTCCCTTCATGCCACAGGCGTTGCAGAGGGCGCTCCGCGCCGGGCAGCGCTGTCGGTGGTGATTTAACTGCCAACAGAAGTAGCATTTGGGCCCCCCGGGGTTGGTTGGCTGCCGCGCGGCACAGTCGTTGGATTGGCTGAAGGCAGTCACTGATGGGGTCCACGATGGGGCAGCCGTCTGCGGAGTCCACGATGCACAGGGGGGGTGGGCCGCGCGGTCGGGGGCATAGGCCTGAATGTTGCGTGACGCGACCGTAAGTGAAAGCACTAGTTTTTTGGTCGCCATGAGGTCGAGCGTGGCTCCCTCTAAGAGGCGCTGGCGGATGTAGTCAGACCCTATGCCCGTAACAAATGCGTCTCTCATTAGCAAATTTGTGTGTTCCGTGGCCGAAACGGCCTGACAGTCACAGTCTCTAACTAGGGGGAGCAGGGCGCGCCAGAAATCTTCCACCGACTCACCGGGAAGTTGACGCCGCGTGGAGAGAAGGTGCCTGACGTAGAGTGTGTTAGTCCGCTGAGCGTAGTTTTCCTTCAGGAGCGCCATGGCCTCTGCGTAGGTCAGCGCATCCTGGACAAGTGGAAAGACGTTGGAGCTCAGCCGCGTGTAAAGGATCTGGAGCTTCTGGAATTTCGTCTGGCGCAGACCCGATGTATGCTTCGAAACAGGCTAGCCAATGTTCAAAGTCCTTTTTGGCGTTGTCTGCTTGCAGATGCAGCTGCAGGCGATCCGGCTTGATGCAGAGGTCCATCTCATCTTCTGAAAAACTCAGTGTAATAAATTGATGCACTATCAATTACACAAAGATGAGAGTAGGATGTAATCGAGGCCTTATTACACTGAGATGTGTGGCCTTCTACAGCAGCTGACGAAATGGCTGCTGTACTGGGAGCACACATATTTATACTCCGCCTACTGGGCGGAACCAGCAGGCAGGGATCTACCCCCGTACCTGTAGTACAGGGGCCTTACCGCAGGTACATAACTCTTTCTCTGCATCCAATTAATTAATATAGATTGTAAATATCTGAAGCACCAGCACTGATCATTGTAGCACTCTACCAGTCATTGCCTGCCAATTTGAAAGTGCCCCATTTCCCCTAGGCTTCTTGTTTATTAGCCAATCTATCAATGCTAATCTATCACCCTCAACTCTATCAGCTCTTATCATGCGTACTAACCTTTTGTGTCAAAACTTACTGAATACCTTTTGAAAATCCAAGTAAGCTATACCTGCTGGTTCATTTTTTTCTAACCTACCAGTTACAGCCTTATAAAATAACTCCAACAAATTTGTCAAACAGGATTTTCCTTTTGTAAAACCATGTTGATTGTTCTCATTATACTATGCTTTTCTAAGGACACTGTGAATATTCCCTGAATAATAGATTCCGACACTTAACTGGCCTGTAGTTCATAGTTTTCTCGCTTCCCCCTTTCTTGAATAACAGCATTACTTCCAATCTGCTGGGACCTTTCCAGAATCAAGGGAATTTGGGAAAATCATAGCCAGAGCATCCACTATTGCTGCAGATATCTCTTCTAGAACCCCAAGATGTAGATTATCAAGTCCTGGTGATTTGATGGATTTTAGTTCCTCGAGTTCCTCCAGTACCTTTTCTCCGCTGATATTAATATCCTCACTCTTTTTAGTCTCTAGGTTATCCTCTATTGCTGGTATGAAACTTGTATCTTCTACTGGGATGGCAGAAACAAAATATTTGTTCACCGTTTCTGCCATTTCCTTAATTCTCATGATAATTTCTCTTGTCCCTGTTTCAGGGGGGAAAGGAATACACTCCCCAATATTTACTTAAGCTACTCTCTTGCTTTTCATATACTTACACAAAACTCTTGCAAAATGCTTTATATTCTGGCTAGTTTATTCTTAGATTCTATGTTTTCACTTTTTAATGCTTTTGGTGGCCCTTTGCTCGTTTCTAAAACACTCCCAAGCCTCAGACTTATTACTATTTTTTGCAACATTTCAATTGAATAGTATCCTTAATCTCATTTAGCCAACCACATAAAGGATCTTTCTTGCTAAGTTTTTGCTGAGCAGGAATCCATGGGTGTTCCATTTAATCTGACAAAATTAGGGTATTAGCACAAAGTACAAACAAGTTTAAAAAAGTGAAATAGGTTGCACAGAGTTTGGTGGCAGGCGGGGTGGGAAAGAGGCGGATTGTTTTATTGTCAGAGATGTACCCATTCTATCATTGACGTACAAATTTTATAGTGAATTGTCAGTGTGGATATCTTCTGGGGAGGTGGGGGGGACATCATTGTGTCCCTCAGTCGCCATATCGCAGCGACATTTCTAAAATGCCTCTATGGCTACCTTTGTGTACGGGCTGCATTTATATTTTAAATTCTGTGTCTTTTCATGTGGGTCCCACTCCTTTCCATAGTCATTGGCCTGGTCTCACCAGTCACACCTCTGTCAAATGAACGCTGGGTCCCATTATTGATTGAGGATGAAGAAATTCCTGAAGTGTGGAGTTCCCATCACCAGTCACCCTCCACTTAGGATGATTACCTTGCTTCGAGGAGATGGAGACTGCACTTCAACAACTCTCCTCAGAATCCTAATTAGGGCCCTTGCATCTATGTACCGTCTAATTAGCAGCACACTCCTGCCGAAGTTACAATGAGCTCTGGAGTTTCATTCCGTGCACCCAAGTAACGGCAGTACATTTAAGTCTGAACTTAGATTAGACATAATATATGCTATTTTGTGTAAGAATTAAAAAAGAAAAAAATTAGAGTACCCGATTATTTTTTTTCCATTTAAGGGACAATTTAGTGTGGCCAATCCACCTAACCTGCACATCTTTGGGTTGTGGAGGTGAAACCCACGCAGACACGGAGAGGATGTGCAAACTCCACACGGATAGTGACCCGGGACCGGGATCGAACCTGGGTCCTCAGCGCCGTAGGCAGCAGTGTTTACCACTGTGCCGCCCTATTTTGTGCAAGGATAATGTTTAGAAATTATACTGAAGCAGTCCATGTCCCTATGCAGAAAATCTGGACAACCAACAGACTTGAGCTAATTAGTGGCAAGTAACCTTTGTGCCACACATGTGCCAGGCAAAAACCATCTCCAACAAGAGAGAATCCAACATCTTCCCCTGACATCACCATTGCTGAATTCCCCACAATCAACATTTTGCTGGGGGGGGGGGCTACCATTCATTCAAATTGAATTGAGCCAGCCATATAAATTCTGTGACTGCAAGTGCATGGTCAGAAGCGAGGAATCCTGCGGCGAGTAACTCACCTCCTGACTCCCTAAAGCATGTCCACCATCTACAAGGCACAAGTCAGGGGTGTGAAGGAATACTCCCCACTTACATGGATGAGTGCAGCTCAAACACTCAAGAAGCTCAACACCATCCAGGATAGAGCAGTCCACTTGGTTGGCAGCCCATCCACCACTGATGCACAGTGGCAACGGTGCGTACCATCTGCAAGATGCATAGCAGCAACTCACCATGGCTCCTTCAATAGCACCTCCCAAACGCACGTTCTCTACCACCACCTCAAAGGACAAGGCAGCAGATACTTGGGAACATCGCCGCCTGGAAAACCCTTCCAAGTCACACACCATCCTGGCTTGGATTCATTTCTTCTCAGTCACTGGGTCAAAATTCTGGAACTATCTTCCTAACAGCATTGCAGGTGTACCTATACCAGATGGACTTCAGTGGTTCAAGAAGGCAGCTCACCATTACCTTCTCAAGGGCAATCAGGGATGGGCACTAAATGCTAGCCTAGCCAGCAATGCCTACATACCATGAAAGAACAAAAAAAATAGATGTTAAATATTAGGATTGCAATTGTTAGTGTATTTAGTATAATTTAAACTACTTTGTCAACGGTGCCCTTTCTTACCACATTATTTGAAAGCACATGCAAATCAGCAGGGGATGTTTATATTTACCATAGCTTCCCTTCCTGTGTTTTTTGACATGGTTCAAAATCAAAACTAGACTACAGAGGAATACAGGGCATGATTTGAATCCTTTGTAAACATGATTGTTTCAATCTTAGCTTGCAACATGTTGAATTTGAATGTACGCTTCCTTTAAATAATTCCCAAGATACTTTATAAACTACAATATAGATAATAGATCCGAAAAACAAAATACTTCAGATAGTCAAAATCTGAATTACAAACAGGAAACGTTAGAAATATTCAGTAAATAATGCAATATCTGTGAAGAGAGTTAACCCTTCAGGCTGTTGATATTTCATTAGAACAGACAATGAATCTTGAGCATTTTGTTTAAGATGAAGTGCTGTGTGCTCTGTTTCACGGAGACATGGCTCACCCCTGCCTCACCGGACTGTGCCATACAACCTGACAGCTTCTCAATACATGGATGGACCGCATGGTGTCATCTGGCAAAGCGAAGGGTGGAGGGGTTTGCCACCTCATCAACTCCTCCTGGTGCTCGACGTGCGACTCTGGCGAACGCCTGCTCCCCAAAGCTAGAATACCTGACTGTGGAGTGCCGCCCGTACTACGTTCCAAGGGAGTTCACTTCTGCCATTATCACGGCGCTCTAGATCCCATCCAGGCGGAAGTGAAGAAGGCGCTTGACGAATTGTACACCGCTATAACTAACAGTGAAACAGAATACCCAGAGGTCTTGTTCATCGTGGCCGGGCACTTCAACTAGGCTAACCTCTAGAGTGTACTGTCAAAATTCCACCAACACACCTCCTTTCCCACCAGGGGCACCAACATTCTTGACCACTGCTACAGAAAAATAAAGGGTACTTGCCGATCCATCCCCCCATCGCACTTCGGAAAATCAATCCATAAGACGCCCCTTCAACTGGCTTACAGGTAGAAGCTTAAGCGGGGGAATCCGGTTAAGAAGGTCGTGCAGTGCTGGTCCGAGGCAACAGAAGAGCTCATACGTGACTGTTTGGAATCAGTGGACTAGTCCATATTCAAGCGACTAACCTAAACGAGTATGCCACCACCGTCACTGACTTCATCAGCAAGTGTGTAGAAGACTGCATGCCAAAGAAGGTAGTACGTACGTTCACCAACTGGAAACCATGTTTACTCGGGAGATTCGCTCCCCACTGAAAGCCAGCTCCGAGGCGCTCAAGACAGGTAACCCTGACCTATACAAGAAATCGAGGTACGACCTCCGCAAAGTCATCAGGGATGCAAAAGACAATACCAGGCTAAGCTAGAGACACAGACTAACGTCACAAACTCTTGTCGGTTGTGGCAAGGCTTAAACAACACAATGGGCAACAAAGCAAAGTCAAGTAGAATCTCCGGTGGCAGCACACCCCTGCCCGATGAACTCAATACATTCAATGCTCGGTTCGAGCAGGAAACCAACAAGCCGTTGTCAACCCTCAGACACCCATAAGTACCGTCACAGCTTCCGAAGTCAGATTGGCCTTCTTGAAAGTGAACCCTCGGAAAGCGATGGGTCCTGGCGGGGTCCCTGGTCGAGCACTCAGATCCAGCACTGACCAAGTGGCGGATGTGTTCGCGGACATCTTCAACCTCTCCCTAATCCGTCCCGAGGTTCCCACCTGCTTCAAGAAGGCCGCCGTCATCATATCAGTGCCAAAGAAGAACCAGGCAACGTGCCTCAAAGACTCCCGTCCGGTTGCCTTGACATTGATCATTAAGAAGTGCTTTGTAGAGCAGCACAGTGGCACAGTGGTTAGCAATGCTGCCTCACGGCGCCGAGGTCCCAGGTTCGATCCCGGCTCTGGGTCACTGTCCGTGTGGAGTTTGCACATTCTCCCCGTGTTTGCGTGGGTTTCGCCCCACAACCCAAAAATGTGCAGGGTAGGTGGATTGGCCATGCTAAATTGCCCCTTAATTGGAAAAAATGAATTGTGTACACTAAATTTATTTTTTCTAAAAAGAAGTGCTTTGAGAGATTGGTCATGAGACACATCAACTCCATACTCGCAGAATGCCTTGATCCACTGCAATTCACATACCACCACAACCGGCCCACAGCAGATGGCATCTCCCTGGCCCTACACTCATCGCTGGAGTATCGCGACAATAAGGACTCCTACGTCAGACTCCTATTCATTCACTACAGCTCCACCTTCAATACCATAATCCCAGCCAAGCTCATATCAACGCTCCAAAATGTAGGACTTGGTTCCCCCCTCTGCAACTGGATCCTCAACTTCCTGACCCATATCTGTAAGGATAAACAACACCTTCTCCACGATACTCGTCAATACCGGGGAACTGCAAGGCAGCGTACTTAGCACCCTATTATACTCCCTATACATACACGACTGTGTGGCAAAATTTGGCTCCATCTCCATCTACAAGTTTGCTGATGACACGCCCGTAATGGGTCGGATCTCGAACAATGATGAGTCAGAATACAGGAGGGAGATAGAGAACTTAGTGGAGTGGTGTAACAATAACAATCTCTCCCTCAATGCCAGCAAAACTAAAGAGCTGGTCATGACTTCAAGAAGCGAAGTCACACCCCTATCTGCATCAACGGGGCCGAGGTGGAGATGGTTAACAGCTTTAAATTCCTCGGTATGCACATCACCAAAAATCTGTCCTGGTCCACCCATGTCGACGCTACAACCAAGAAAGCACAACAGCACCTATACTTCCTCAGGAAACTAAGGAAAATCAGCATGTTCGCATCGACTCTTACCAATTTTTACAGATGCACCATAGAAGGCAGCCTATCTGGCTGCAGCACAGCCTGATATGGCAACTGCTTGGCCCAGGACCGCATGAAACTATAGAGAATCGTGACAGCCCAGTCCATCACGGGAACCTGCCTCTCATCCATTGACTCTGTCTACATCTCCCACTGCCTTGGAAATGCGGGCAGCATAATCAAAGACCCCTCCCACCCGAGTTTTTAAAAAAAATCAATACATATGACAGAATCTTCTGCAGAATTACTTGTTTTTCCAATATCATGGAATGCATGTGGGAGAAGAAGCTGGAAGAAGACACTAAAAGCAAGGGGCTGAAGCACTTGGGAATGTTTATAGATGGATGGATATTCAACCAGATCACTTGGGTAATAATGGGAGGGAGTAGAGCAAACCTGCAACACTTGGTGCAGGCAGACTAGAAGGCAGTGATCAAGCAATTAGTAAAATCACCAGGCATACGTATAACTCCAGACCCATCCCAACTCACCCTCTGAAATGGCCTAGAAAATCGGTCAGTTCGAGGGCAATTAGGGCTGGGCAACAAATATTCGCCTTGCCAGTGATTTACACATCCGATGAAAGAATAAAGAAAAACAACGGAAAAAGAGCCTGAGAAGACCCAGGTTTCAGAACATCTCAAGTTTATATCAATACCTGCCGCCTACCGATGATTGAGTTGCTAGAAGTCTCTTTATCAAAGTTGAAACTAGAGTCTTCAACCCAAATTAATAAGCTGGATCAGAGCTCAATTTTTCCAATGCTCATGGATCAGTTTGGCTGAAACTCCCTTCTAATCTGCTTGATGAGCTTCTCTTTCTTCTTAATTGATTACAATTTGAATTAGGAATCCATTTGAAAGATTCACTTTACACAAGATCTGTCAAGCGAAGTGTGTTAGGATTGCGGACGAGAACCCCAAAGAGTTTTTCTATTTGTAAAACTGAGGAAAGAATACTTCACCCGAGGAGTGATGACTCTGACCAATAGGTATCTTTTATGTTAAAACAAACTTTAATCTAAACACAGAATTAACCATATTAATATCAAATAAATAGCTTTACAATTAACGGTTAAACAGCTCTTAAATAAAAGGAAATCTTGAACTATACCTGCCACTACTTCCAATTCAGCGAATATCATATATCATAGAATTTACAGTGCAGAAGGAGGCCATTCGGCCCATTCAGTCTGCACCGGCTCTTTGAAAGAGCACCCCACCCAAGGTCAACACCTCCACCCTATCCCCATAACCCAGTAACCCCACCCAACACTAAGGGCAATTTTGGACACTAAGGACAATTTATCATGGCCAATCCACCTAACCTGCACATCTTTGGACTGTGGGAGGAAACCGGAGCACCCGGAGGAAACCCACGCACACACGGGGAGGATGTGCAGACTCCGCACAGACAGTGACCCAAGCCAAAATCGAACTTGGGACCCTGGAGCTGTGAAGCAATTGTGCTATCCACAATGCTACCGTGCTGCCCTCAATGCTACCCTGCTGCCCTACATATACTCCTAACCGATTCAATCTCTCCTCGTATTTCAGTCCTGCCATCCCAGGAATCAGTCTGGCAAACCTTTGCTGCACTCCCTCTATAGTTAGAACATCCTTCCTCAGACAAGGAGACCAAAACTGCACACAGTATTCCAGGTGTGGCCTCACCAAGGCCCTGTGTAACTGCCATTATGTGGAGATGTCGGCGTTGGACTGGGCTGGGCACAGTAAGAAGTCTTATAACACCAGGTTAAAGTCCAACAGGTTTGTTTGGAATCACTAGCTTTCAAAGAGTAGCTCCTTCATCAGGTGAGTGGATATGGCGGCGCGACTTCTGAATTTCAGGCTCCAACACCATTTTACTTAAGGCATGGAGCCTGTCGTGTTGGGTGTTCCGATGCACAAATGATCCAACACGGCTGTAGATGGTACAACTCTGTTTTATTGTCTTTACAACGACAACTACTAACTGCTGGCTTGGGTACGTGCTTCACCAGCTAACTTGTGGACCCAGCTCTATCACTATCTTAGTGAGGCACTCAGCACATGGTCCATGTCTGAGTGGCACGCTGTGAGCTCTGTGCTCTGAGCTATCTCCTGGTAGAATGAGCGGGAACTGTGGTGTTCCCTGTTTTATAGTGTGTGTACTCTCATTGGTGATTGGCTGCGATGTTATGTGTGTGCTGGTTGGTCCAACTACCTGTCCATCAGTGTGTGTGTGATTGCATCATGATATGCTGATGTGGATATCATGACAGAGCCTTTCTTACTTTTCCCAGAAGGTGTCAGGCCAGTAGTTCCAGAACACAAGAAAGGGACCGTAAAAAAGTCAAAATATCAGAAATATTTACCTGGTGATAATTCTGTTGTAACCATTAACATCTCCTCCAGAACTATATTTTCTTTAATTTCTTCTCCCAATACCACACATTTTATCATCACTTTTGTCATTTTTATCTCTCACTTTCCACCGCATCTCAGATCTTAATTTTTGTTCTTTCCTCATCCCCATCCTTACCACCACTGCCCACCTGCCCTTTCCATCCTCTGTACTGGCTTAAAACCTGTTATATCTGCAACATTCTGACGCAAGGTCACAGACTTGAAATGTTAAATGTGCCTCTCTCCACGGATGCTGCCTGACCTACTGGGTATTTCCAACATTTTGTATGTATCATTTGTTTGTTCAGTGCATCAAAGGAAATGGTTGATAGCATACTGAATGAAACGTGAAATGAACAAGTTCAAGAAAAGTCAAGAAAACATCTGAAGAATTATAGTTGCTGAAAGACCATGGGCAGAATTTTACACTACCCCCAAGCAGATTTCAGAGGCAGTAAGGTGAGGTAGCTGTAAAATTTTGCAAGCATGCTAGCCGCCATCGACCAACCCTTCCCCTAACCTAGCAGCAATTTAATGGGTGTGCAGACAAGGCTCAGGACTGCCTGCCTGTCCATGCTATAATTGAGGCCCTTAAGTGGCCAATTAATGTCCACTTAAGTGCTGCTTATACAAACATACAAAATAGGAGCATAACTAAGCCATTCAGCCCCTTGAGTCTGCTCTTCCATTCATTAAGTTCACGGCTCATCTGTGATTTTAATTCTACATTCCCATCTACTGTGACTACAGTACTAATGTAGCGTGAAAAAGGAATAGGATCACAAGTTGCAAAACCCCACAAGAGATTCTGAAGAAACCTTCTTAATTTATGTGGAAGATCAATGAATGAGGATTCATTTCTGCTCAGCTCAAAAAGAAAATGTAAATGCTTAAATAGACAAAAAAAGTTATATATATTGGACAAGTTACTTGACAAAATAACCAATGCAAGGCTGTATCTAGGTCAGCAACAAATGACAGATTTACTGACGAAAGGCAAAGAGCTTAATTTTGTGTTGTACTCATACGATAAGGTCGATGCACTGAATCTTAAAGCACTGATCGAATGTATTTTATTTGATAGTGCTAAGCATAACTTAGTCCACAGATATTAAAAGCCAAATTTTCATCAGCATGCCAGTTGCATAACCAGCGACTAACATTACCTAGAGCATATATATCCATTTAAGTAATTGTTATAGAAATAAAAGTAACCTTACTGAAATTTATTGCCAACATAACATTAACATGCTCAGAAGAAAATTCACAAAACATTACAGTCTTCGGTCTTCACTGTCTACTTCATTGATCAAGCTAACTTTTGTGACTGAGAATCTGGGAGTCAGGAGGCTGAGTTCATTTATGCGCCTGCTTGTACACAGTACAAGTAAATTGACAGAAAACAGAAAATGCACAGTGAAGCAAAAGCAGTCTGCTCGATCACTCTGATGGTGGCAGAGCATTTCATTGACCACAGCTGGAATCTTCAGTCTTGTCAGAATTACAGAGCAGAAAAAAATACAATGATACCAGTACCACATCACTAACCATAAACTGACTAAGAAAAAATACTACTTCTTGTGTATGACAATATGATCCCACATATAAAAATCTTCATTTATATAGCTGCAGTAAATTGAATATTTTACTGGAATGTTATATCTTTCATGGACTTGGAAAAAGAAAATGTCATTCCCAAATCAATTCATGTATGGCTCTCATGATGATCACTTCACTTAAAGAGGTTTACCCTGTGAAACTGAACTGCAAGTGGATTAAATGCTTATACTTGGAAGGATTGCGGTTTTTGTTTACTATTTCATCACAGCAATTTAATTATTTCTCAATTCCTTTCCTGAAGTTTGATTATTCTCAAGGACCACACCGAGTGTAGGAATGAGAAGGAATGTCTCAGTCCATTTGGGGTTCATCACTTTACAATCCAGATCATTGACTTGTCATTGGAACCCTGTCTCTCATGACTAATTGCAGTTCCTAGCATACCTAGTTCTCAAATTATAACTCATTACTTTGGCATAAATCTACTTCAATTTCCGACCAACTCAAATCTATATTGCTGTTGTTTGACATTTTTTAAAAACAAAATTACTGATCTCAAGCCACTGGAGGACTGAGAGTCAATATAGGTAAGTGACCACATGGGTGATGGGGAACAGAATTTGATGTCAGGGAGATTGAAGTTTAGAGCAAGTGGAGATGGGAAGCCTGCCAGGGGACTGACTACTGGAATAGTAGAGCAAAGGGTAGGCCCAATGTATAAAGTGGAAAGCCTTTGTGGAATACATTAAAAAAAAGGTGTTCTTATGATTTACCGATATAGAATCATAGAATTTACAGTACAGAAGAAGGCCATTCGGCCCATCGAATCTGCACCGGCCCTTGGAAAGAGCACTCTACTCAAACCCATGCCTCCACCCGATCCCCGTAACCCAGTAACACCACTTAACCTTTTTGGACACTAATGGCAATTTAGCATAACCAATCCACCTAACCTCACATCTTTGGACTGTGGGAGGAAATTGGAGCAGCCGGAGGAAACACACACAGACACGGGGAGAATGTGCAGACTCCGCGCCAACAGTGACCCAAGCCAGGAATTGAACCTGGGATCCTGGAGCTGTGAAGGAACTGTGCTAACCACTGTGCTACCGTGCTGATCAAGTGTTCTTTTAGTCTCTGGCCTATCTACTCAATGCTCTATCTAATTTTGAAATCTAAATAGCCAAGTGTACAATTTTTATACCCTTATTCAGTTTCCTTCTATGCTGATCAGGATTTTAACAATGGAATATTTCAGGCAAGTTACCATCACTGGAGTCAACTTTGTGCAAGACAAGATCACTTTTTCTCTACTTTAGGTTTGACAAAAAACTAGGCATTTTAAACCAGTCCAAATGTTTACTTTGGTATAGTGCTGTGGCTAACCAGGAGTTGTAACCCTTGTTAAGTATCAACTGACTTGCCATTGCTTTTTCATTTTGGGTGACCAGACCACATAATGCACTTGACATGAAAAGAGCAGGGGCTAGAAGAACAATCTGACATTTAATCAGAAACAAAACATAGTCACCTTGACAATATCTAGAACAAATTTGACCTTCTATAATGATTAATTCTTGTTTCAGTCTTTTAACTTCGGCTTACTGAGTTCTTACACTGAATAGTCTGCTACTCGCACTGTGGACAGTGTGCTACTCGCACTGTGGACGGCGTGCTACTCGCACTGTGGACGGCGTGCTACTCGCACTGTGGACGGCGTGCTACTCGCACTGTGGACGGCGTGCTACTCGCACTGTGGACGGCGTGCTACTCGCACTGTGGACGGCGTGCTACTCGCACTGTGGACGGCGTGCTACTCGCACTGTGGACGGCGTGCTACTCGCACTGTGGACGGCGTGCTACTCGCACTGTGGACGGCGTGCTACCCGCACTGTGGACGGCGTGCTACCCGCACTGTGGACGGCGTGCTACCCGCACTGTGGACGGCGTGCTACTCGCACTGTGGACGGCGTGCTACCCGCACTGTGGACGGCGTGCTACCCGCACTGTGGACGGCGTGCTACCCGCACTGTGGACGGCGTGCTACCCGCACTGTGGACGGCGTGCTACCCGCACTGTGGACGGCGTGCTACCCGCACTGTGGACGGCGTGCTACCCGCACTGTGGACGGCGTGCTACCCGCACTGTGGACGGCGTGCTACTCGCACTGTGGACGGCGTGCTACTCGCACTGTGGACGGCGTGCTACTCGCACTGTGGACGGCGTGCTACTCGCACTGTGGACGGCGTGCTACTCGCACTGTGGACGGCGTGCTACTCGCACTGTGGACGGCGTGCTACTCGCACTGTGGACGGCGTGCTACTCGCACTGTGGACGGCGTGCTACTCGCACTGTGGACGGCGTGCTACTCGCACTGTGGACGGCGTGCTACTCGCACTGTGGACGGCGTGCTACTCGCACTGTGGACGGCGTGCTACTCGCACTGTGGACGGCGTGCTACTCGCACTGTGGACGGCGTGCTACCCGCACTGTGGACGGCGTGCTACCCGCACTGTGGACGGCGTGCTACCCGCACTGTGGACGGCGTGCTACCCGCACTGTGGACGGCGTGCTACCCGCACTGTGGACGGCGTGCTACCCGCACTGTGGACGGCGTGCTACCCGCACTGTGGACGGCGTGCTACTCGCACTGTGGACGGCGTGCTACTCGCACTGTGGACGGCGTGCTACTCGCACTGTGGACGGCGTGCTACTCGCACTGTGGACGGCGTGCTACTCGCACTGTGGACGGCGTGCTACTCGCACTGTGGACGGCGTGCTACTCGCACTGTGGACGGCGTGCTACTCGCACTGTGGACGGCGTGCTACTCGCACTGTGGACGGCGTGCTACTCGCACTGTGGACGGCGTGCTACTCGCACTGTGGACGGCGTGCTACTCGCACTGTGGACGGCGTGCTACTCGCACTGTGGACGGCGTGCTACTCGCACTGTGGACGGCGTGCTACCCGCACTGTGGACGGCGTGCTACCCGCACTGTGGACGGCGTGCTACCCGCACTGTGGACGGCGTGCTACTCGCACTGTGGCCGGCGTGCTACTCGCACTGTGGACGGCGTGCTACTCGCACTGTGGACGGCGTGCTACTCGCACTGTGGACGGCGTGCTACTCGCACTGTGGACGGCGTGCTACTCGCACTGTGGACGGCGTGCTACTCGCACTGTGGACGGCGTGCTACTCGCACTGTGGACGGCGTGCTACTCGCACTGTGGACGGCGTGCTACTCGCACTGTGGACGGCGTGCTACTCGCACTGTGGACGGCGTGCTACTCGCACTGTGGACGGCGTGCTACCCGCACTGTGGACGGCGTGCTACCCGCACTGTGGACGGCGTGCTACTCGCACTGTGGACGGCGTGCTACTCGCACTGTGGCCGGCGTGCTACTCGCACTGTGGACGGCGTGCTACTCGCACTGTGGACGGCGTGCTACTCGCACTGTGGACGGCGTGCTACTCGCACTGTGGACGGCGTGCTACTCGCACTGTGGACGGCGTGCTACTCGCACTGTGGACAGCGTGCTACTCGCACTGTGGACGGCGTGCTACTCGCACGGTGGACAATGTGCTACTCGCACGGTGAAGCGCTTGCTACTCACACTGTGAAGAGCGTGCTACTCGTACTGTGAAGAGCGTGCTACTTGCACTGTGAAGAGCGCGCTACCCGCACTGTGAAGATCGTGTTACTCGCACTGTGAAGAGCGTGCTACTCGCACTGTGAAGATTGTGCTACTCGCACTGTGAAGAGCGTGCTACTCGCACTGTGAAGCGCTTGCTACTCGCACTGTGAAGAGCATGCTACTCGCACTGTGAAGCGCTTGCTACTCGCACTGTGAAGAGCGTGCTACTTGCACTGTGAAGAGCGTGCTACTCGCACTGTGAAGAGCGTGCTACTCGCACTGTGAAGATCGTGTTACTCGCACTGTGAAGAGTGTGCTACTCGCACTGTGAAGAGCGCGCTACCCGCACTGTGAAGATTGTGTTACTCGCACTGTGAAGAGCGTGCTACTCGTACTGTGAAGAGCGCGCTACCCGCACTGTCAAGAGCGTGTTTCTCACACTGTGAAGAGCATGCCACTCGCACTGTGAATAGGGTGCTCCTCAAATTCAAGGAGTTAGGCAATAGACTAACGAGCAGGACTTCTCGGGTTGTAATCTCTGGATTACTCCCAGTGCCACGTGCTAGTGAGCACAGATGAATGCGTGGCTTAAGAGTTGGTGCAGGAGGGAGGGTTTTAGATTCCTGGACCATTGGGACCATTTTTGGGGAAGGTGGGACATGTACAAGCGGGATGGTCTACATCTAAACCAGAGCAGGACTAACATCCTTGGTGGCGGGTTTGCTAGTGCTGTTGGGAGGAGTTTGAACTAGTTTTGCAGGGGGAGGGGCGCAGACTGAAAGCAGAATAGGGACACAGTCTAACATAGAAAAGCATTCAGGTCAGAGGGAATACAGCAGTAGTAAGCTTCAAGGGAGTAATACAAAGCTAGATGACCTCGACTTTAATGCCAGGAGTAATGCCAGGGCTGGTTTAGCACACTGGGCTAAAAGCAGACCAAGGCAGGCCAGCAGCACAGTTCGATTCCCGTACCAGCCTCCCCGAACAGGCGCCAGAATGTGGCGACTACGGGCTTTTCACAGTAACTTCATTTGAAGCCTACTTGTGACAATAAGCGATTTTCATTAAAGGTAAAACGGATGAGTTAAGGGTGATGATTGACATGTGTAATTATGATATAATAGCTATCACAGTGACATGATTGAGTGAGAGGCAAGACTGTCAGCTCAAATTCCCAGGATATAGAATCGTCAGGCAAGGTAGTGGAGGGGGTAAAAGAGGAGGAGGCATTACATTATTAGTTAAGGAGGCAGTTACTACAATGAGGAGAGATGGTATTTTGGAGGGGGATTCAAATGAAGCTTTGTGGGTAGAGCTTAGGAATAAAAAAGGGACAGCTACATTGTTAGGCGTTTATTATAGACCCCCAGATAGTCAACAAGAAATTGAGGGGCAAATATGTGCACAATTCGCGGAGGAGTGTAAAAATAATAACAGGTAATTATATTAGGTGATTTCAACTTTCCCAAAATTAATTGGGATACAATCATCTTAAGGGCTCAGATGGAGTAGGGGTCTTAAAATGTATACAGGAGAAGCTTTTAGCTCAGTATGTGGAGGATCCAACAAGGGCCGGTGCAGTGCTGGACCTAATTCTGGGGAATGAAGCTGGTCAGGTGGCTGATGTGTTGGTGGGAAAACATTTTAGTGATAGCGACCAGAACATGGTTCAATTTAAATCTGTTACTGGACAAAGAAATAGACAAGTTGCAAAAAATGGTTTTGGATTGGGAGAGTAGATTTTAACAAAATAAGGCAGTATCTGGCCAAGGTAGATTGGAAAGAGTTACTTGCGGGTGATGCACAATCAATGACCACTAAAGCGAGGTTATAGTCCAACTGAAGGCTTTAATAAGCTAGATGTTTCCCCCAGCAGCTCAGGTACAGAATGAAGGCTGCTGGGGCGGCACGGGCTCTTATACCCCGCCTAGCAGGGCGGAGCTATCATTCATCCTAACCAATAGAAAGCATACAGTTTCCACCAATGGTGCTCAGCCTATCAGGTACCGTAATACCTCTAATACCACATTCACCCCCTGTTAAAAAAGAGTCCGGCGTGGGTGGTGGTTTGATACTACAAACATGGCAACGTGGTAGAATTAGTTATGGAGGTACCGTAATACCTCCATACGATGTTTAGTAACTATTTACAATTCTGATAGCTATTTATAATTGATGATTTAAATTTGCAGTTTACAGTTTACAATTTAAAATCAGTCGATCGGGGGCCCTGGTCGTCCTCTGTGATCGTCGGAGCTTCGGCGGTGACTCCGGTGGAGGCGCGGGCGTCTGTGACTCCGGGAACGTGGCTTCGATCTCCATGGCAGCTTCGGCACCCCTAGACGGCGCTGGTGGGGAAAACGGTTGACCTGGATTCACAGTAACTTAATTTGAAGCCTACTTGTGACAATAAGCGATTTTCATTTCATTTCATTTCAAGGGAGCTCCTGCGGGGAACGTCGGTGGGTGGGGGGGCCTAGACGGGGCCGGCGGAAGGACCGATCCTCCTGTAAGGTGTCCCGGTGGAGGGGAGGAGGGGAGGGTGGGACTGGTGGCTGGGGTGTGCGTGGGGCTCCGGCGGGCGCCAGGTCTCATAGGGAGACCGTATCTTGTCGGCCGTCGGGGTATGCCACGTAGGCGTACTGGGGGTTAGCATGGAGCAGATGAACCCTCTCGACCAACGGGTCCGACTTGTGCGCCCACACGTGTTTCCGGAGCAGGATTTGTCCGGGTGCTGCCAGCCAGGTTGGGAGCGAGGCCCCAGAGGAGGACTTCCCGGGGAAGACAAGGAGACGTTCGTGAGGTGTCTGGTTGGTGGTGGTACAAAGCAGTGGCCAGATGGAGTGGAGGGCATCCGGGAGGACCTCCTGCCAGCGGGAGACTGGGAGGTTCCTGGACCGTAGGGCCAGTACGACGGTCTTCCAGACCGTTCCGTTCTCCCTCTCTACCTGTCCGTTACCTGTAACAGGTCGTCCTGCTCAAGGCGATGCCCTTGCTGAGCAGGAATTGACGCAGTTCGTCGCTCATAAAGGAGGACCCCCAATCACTATGTATGTAAGCGGGGAAGCCGAACAGTGCAAATATGCTATGGAGGGCCTTGATGACGGTGGTTACGGTCATGTCGGGCCGGCAGGGGATGGCGAATGGGAACCGGGAGTACTCATCAATCACGTTCAGGAAGTACATGTTGCGGTCGGTGGAGGGGAGGGGGCCTTTGAAGTCCATGCTGAGGCGTTCAAAGGGACGGGAAGCCTTTATCAGGTGCGCTTTCTCTGGCCTGTAGAAGTGCGGTTTGCACTCTGCGCAGATTTGGCCGTCCCTGGTGGCTGTCCTGACCTCCTCGATGGAGTAGGGCAGGTTGCGGATCTTGACAAAATGGAAAAAGCGAGTGACCCCCAGATGGCAGAGGTCCTCGTGGAGGGCTCGGAGGCGGTCCACTTGTGCGGTGGCACAAGTGCCGCGGGGACAGGACGTCAGGAGGCTCATTTAGCTTCCCGGGACGTACAAGATCTCGTAGTTGTAGGTGGAGAGTTTGATCCTCCACCACAAGATCTTGTCGTTTTTTATCTTGCCCCGCTGTGCATTATCAAACATGGAAGCAACCGACCGTTGGTCAACGAGGAGAGTGAATCTCCTGCCGGCCATGTAATGCCTCCAATGTCGCACAGTTTCTACTATGGCCTGGGCCTGCTTTTTGACTGAGGAGTGGCGGATTTCGGAAGCATGGAGGGTACGTGAGAAGGCGGCCACTGGTCTGCCCGCTTGGTTGAGGGTTGCCGCCAGAGCTACGTCAGACGCATCGCTCTCGACCTGGAAGGGGAGGGACTCGTCGATGGCGTGCATCGTGGCCTTTGCAATGTCTGCTTTGATGCAGCTGAAGGCCTGGCGGGCCTCTATCGACAGGGGAAAAGCTGTGGATTGGATCAGGGGACTTGCCTTGTCCGCATAGTTGGGGACCCACTGGGCGTAGTAACTGAAAAACCCTAGGCAGCACTTCAGGGCCTTGGAGCAGTGAGGGAGGGGGAACTCCATAAGGGGGCGCATGCGCTCAGGGTCGGGGCCTACAACTCCATTTCGCACTACGTAGCCGAGGATGGCGAGGCGGTTGGTGCTAAACACGCATTTATCCTTGTTGTATGTAAAGTTAAGGAATTTTGCGGTCTGGAGGAATTTTTGGAGGTTGGTGTCGTGGTCCTGCTGGTCATGGCCGCAGATGGTGACATTCTCAAGATACGGGAATGTTGCCCGTAAACCGTACCAGTCAACCATTCGGTCCATCTCACGTTGGAAGACCGAGACCCCGTTAGTGACACCGAAGGGAACCCTTAAGAAGTGGTAGAGCCGCCCATCTGCCTCGAAGGCAGTGTATTTGCGGTCACGCGTGCCGATGGGGAGCTGGTGGTAGGCGGAGAAAACCTTATAATGCGCGATCCTGTTTACCAGGTTGGATATGCGGGGGAGAGAGTACGCGTCCAGCTGGGTAACCCTGTTGATGGTCTGACTGTAGTCGATGACCATCCTATGCTTCTCCCCGGTCTTTACCACCACTACTTGAGCTCCCCAGGAACTGTTACTGGCTTCAATGACCCCTTCCCTCAGTAGCCTTTGGACCTCTGACCTAATAAAGATCCGGTCCTGGGCACTGTACCATCTGCTCCTGGTGGCGACGGGTTTGCAATCCGGGGTGAGGTTCGCAAACAGGGCAGGCGGGTCGACCTTAAGGTTCGCGAGGCCGCAGACAGTAAGGGGGGGGGGGTATAGGGCCGCCGAATTTGAAGGTTAGACTTTGGAGGTTACACTGGAAGTCTAAACCCAGGTATGTAGCCACGCAGAGGTGGGGAAGGACGTAGAGACGGACATTTTTGAACTCCCTTCCCTGGACTGTGAGGTTTGCTACACAAAACCCCTTTATCTCCACTGAGTGGGAACCGGAGGCCAGGGAGATTTTTTGATTAACAGGGTGGATGAGAAGGGAACAGCCCCTTACCGTGTCGGGGTGTATGAAGCTCTCCCTGCTCCCTGAGTCGATTAGGCAGGACATCTCGTGCACGTTGATGAATACAGTCGTTATAGCCGTTGAGAGTGTTCGAGGCCGGGACTGATCCAGGGTCACCGAGGCTAATCGCAGCAGTTGAGTTCTCTTCAGGCAGTGCGTGGTCAGCCGAGCTGGGGTCCTGGGGGTTCATCCAAGATGGCAGCACCCATTGGTCGCACATTGCTGGGGTTGCACAAAATGGTGGCGCCCATCCCTCTAACGTGGCGTCCGCAGGACAAGATGGCGGCGCCCAGGGTCCGCACGTGGCCCTGGAATGGAAGATGGCAGCGACTGCTGGCCGCACGGGGACCCTGGAGAAGTTTGTGGCGGTGGTCCGCATTTGCCGCCGGAGACCGCAGCAACCGCACGGGCCTGACATACCCCCACAAAATGGCCCTTTTTGCCGCATCCCTTGCAGGTGGATGCACGGGCCGGGCAGCGCTGGCGGGGGTGCTTCCCCTGCGCGCAAAAGTAGCAGCGGGGCCCCCCGGGATTGCCAGGCCGCCTTGCAGCGCAGGCTTGTGGGGGGATGGGGGATGTCTCGGGGTCGGCTACGGAGGGGTTCCACGCTGCCCAGGGGACTGCCGCGCGGTCGGGAACGGAAGCGCGGGCGTTCCTGGAGGCCACGTCTAGGGAGCCGACAAGGGCCCGTGCCTCCTTGAGACCCAGAGTGTCTTTTTCTAGCAGTCGCTGGCGAATTTGTGAGGATAGCATACCTGCCACGAAAGCGTCCCGGACCAAGAGTTCAGTGTGTTCGCTCGCCAAAACTTGCGAGCAGCTGCAGTTTCTCCCCAACACCAGGAGTGCACGGTAGAATTCTTCCAGCGATTCCTCAGGGGTTTGTCGCCTTGTTGCAAGCAGGTGCCGGGCGTAGACCTGGTTTACTGGGCAAATATAATGTCCTTTTAGCAGCTCTATTGCTGCATCGAAGTCATCCGCTTCCTCGATGAGGGTGTAAATCTCCAGGCTCACCATTGAGTGCAGGACTTGCATTTTCTGCTCTCCAGTGGGTGTGTTTTCGGCCGTCCAGAGGTACCCTTTAAAGCACGCCAGCAAGTGCTTGAAGATTGCAGCTGAGTTCGCCGTGTGGGGCCTGAGTTGCAGACACTCCGGCTTGATTCGGAGCTCCATCCTTTTTCTTCAAACAAAACTAGCTTATTAAATTGATGCACAATCAATGATCACTAAAGCAAGGTTCTAGTACAACTGAAGGCTTTAATAAGCTAGATGTTTCCCCCAGCAGCTCAGGTACAGAATGAAGGCTGCTGGGGCGGCACGTGCTCTTATACCCCGCCTAGCAGGGCGGAGCTACCATACATTCTAACCAATAGAAAGCATACAGTTTCCACCAATGGTGCTCAGCCTATCAAGTACCGTAATACCTCTAATACCACAGTGGGGAAATTGACAGAAGAGCAGTAGGGGTGGGGGGAAGGGCGTTCAAAGATGAAATGGGGAGGGCACTGCCCAATATGTTCCCCCTAGGGTAATAGGAAGGTGTAACAAACCCAGAGAACCATGGATGACCAGAGACATTCAGGATACGATGAAAAGCAAAAGAGAGGCTCTTAACAAGTATAAGGAAAGCAAGTCTGCAGAGGCATTGATGGAGTACAGAAAGTTCAGGATGGAGGGAGCTTAAGAAATCTAAAGTAGGGAAAATCACAACATACTCTATAAGTATATGAATGGGAAGGGGATAACCAGGGAAAGTATACGGCCCATTAATGACCAAGGGGGAAATCTGTGGGTGGAGCCAGAGGACATTGGTAGGGTAATGAATGAATATTTCACATCTGTCTTTACTCAAGAGAATGAGGAGGTCGTTATGGAACTCGGGGAGAGAGATTGTGAGGTTCTTGAGCAAATTGTAGGGAGTGACCAGGTATTGGAGGTATTGGCAGGCTTAAAGGTGGATAACGCTCCAGGTGCAGATGAATTGTGTCCCAGGCTGCTGTAGAAGGCAAGGGAGGAGATTGCCGGGACTCTGACCCAAATGTTTAATTCCTCTGGCAGGCTGAAGGTGCCAGAGGACTGGAGAACAGTTAATATGGTTCCGCTATTTAAGAAAGGCTGTAGAGATAAGCCAGGGAACTACAGGCCAATGAGTCTCACGTCAGTGGTGGGGAAACTAATAGAGAAAATTCAGAAGGAGAGAATCTCTTCTTGGAGGGGCAAGGTTTGATCAGGGATGGTCAGCATGTCTTTGTCAGAGGGAAGTCACGCCTAACAAATTTGATTGACTATTTTGAGCATGTGACCAGGTGTGTAGATGAGTGGTGTGCAGTTGATGTAGTTTTCATGGATTTCATCAAAGCTTTTGACAAGGTCCCACATGGGGGACTTATTAAGTATGGGATACAGGGTGATTTGATAAGGTGGATTCGTAATTGGCTTAGCTGGAGGAGACACAATGTAATGACAGACGGCTGCTTCAGTGTCTGGAAGCCAGTGACCAGTGGTGTACCAGAGGGATCCGTGCTGGGCCCCCTATTTGTCATTTATATAAATGACATAGATGACCATGTGGGGGGTAGGATCGGTAAGTTTGCGGGTGACACAAAGATTGGTCGGGTGCTTAACAGTAAGGTTCAGTGTCTTGTGTTGCAGGAAGATATAGACGGGATGATCAATGAGCAGATAAGTGGCAGATGGAATTTAACCCTGAAAAGTGTGAGGTGATACACTTTGGAAGGAGTAATGTGACAAGGAAGTATACCATGAAACGTCTGACATTGGGAAGTTATGAAGAACAAAGAGACCTTGACGTGTTTGTCCATAGATCTCTGAAGACAGAAGGGCAGGTTAATAGGGTGGTGAAAAAGGCAGATGGGACACTCGCTTTTCCTAATTCGGGCATAGATTACAAAAGCAGGGTGGTCATGATGGAGCTGTATGGAACTTTGGTGAGATTGGGGATATATACAAGTGGCTGGGGGGGCACGAAGGCGAGCGGGTGGTGAAGATCAAGGAGAAATGGCAAGGGGAGTTGGAAGGAGAGATCAATTGGGGAGTATGGAATGAGGCACTGTGGAGGGTAAACGGGACCTCCTCCTGTGCAAGGTTTAGCCTGAAGCAGTTTAAGGTGGTGACTCGGGCGAGAATGAGTGGGGTCTTCCAGGGTCTAACCAGGATAGTGGAGAAGGAGGTGGACCCGGACCCTTTGGTGGCGGTATCTGGAAATTCAGAGAAACCGGAGCTCATGGAGAGGAGGAAGGTCAATACCGTGATCTTCGCCTCTGATTGCAAGGTGGCAAAATTTACTGGGTAAAAAAGGGGAAAAATCTGTACAGACTGTATAGTTGATTGCTGGGAAGTATGTTTCCCGGCGTGTTGCAACCTGTTTTGATACATATTTGTAATAAAAATACATTAAAAAAAAAGAACTTTGATGAGGTGACAGCTGGAGTACTGTGTGCAATTCAGGTCGCCACATTCTAGGAAGGATGTGATTGCACTGGAGGGGGTGCAGAGACGTTTCACCAGAATGCTCCCTGCGGTGGAACATTTAAGTTATAAAGAGGTTGGATGGGCTTGGATTGTTTTCTCTGGAGCAGAGAAGACTGAGGGGTGACCTGATTGAGGTGCAGAAGATTATGAGAGGCATGGACAGGGTGGATAGGGCAAAGCTGTTCCCTTTAGTTGAAGGGTCAGTTACAAGGGGACACAAGTTCAAAGAGAGGGGTGGGAGGTCTAGGGGGAATTTGACGAAATCCCAGAGGTGGTGATGGTCTGGAATGCACTGCCTGGGAGGGTGGTCGAGGCGGAATGTCTCACATTCTTTAAAAAGTACCTGGATGAGTACTCGGCATGCAATAATATTCAAGGCTATGGGCCGAGTGCTGGCAAGTGGGATTAGGTGAGTAGGCCAGGGCCTTTCTTGGGCAGCACGGTGACACAGTGGTTAGCACTGCTGCCTCGCGTTGCCGAGGTCCCAGGTTTGATCATGGCTCTGGGTCACTGTCCGTGTGGAGTTTGTACATTCTTTCCGTGTTTGCGTGGGTTTCATCCCCACAACCCAAAGATGTGCAGGGTAAGTGGATTGGCCATGCTAAATTGCCCCTTAATTGGAAAAAATAAATTGGATACTTTAAATTCATAAAAAAAAGGTCAGGCCTTTTATGCATCGGTGCAGACTCAATCGGCCCAAAGGCCTGTTCTGCACTGTAGTATTCTGTGCTACTCGCACTGCGGACAGCATCCTACTCACACTGCGCATAGCGCCCTACCCACACGGCGAATAACATGCTTCCCGCACTGCGAATAGCGCGCTACCCGCACTGTCTATAGCGTGCTTCCCGCACTGCGAATAGCGCGCTACCCGCACTGTAAATAGCGCGCTTCCCGCACTGCGATTAGCGCGCTACCCGCACTGTAAATAGCGCGCTTCCCTCACTGCGAATAGCGCGCTACCCGCACAGTCTATAGCGTGCTTCCCCCACTGCGAATAGCGCGCTTCCCGCACTGCGATTAACGCGCTTCCCGCACTGTAAATAGCGTGCTTCCCTCCCTGCAAATAGCGCACTCCTCGCACTGCGAATAGCGCGCTACCCGCACTGTCTATAGTGTGCTTCCCGCACTGCGAATAGCGCGCTTCCCGCACGGTAAATAGCGCGCTTCCCGCACTGCGATTAGCGCGCTTCCTGCACTGTAAATAGCGCGCTTCCCGCACTGCGAATAGTGCGCTACCCGCACTATCTATAGCGTGCTTCCCACACTGCGAATAGCGTGCTTCCCGCACTGCGAATAGCGCGCTTCCCGCACTGTAAATAGCGCGCTTCCCGCACTGCATTTGGCGCTACCCGCATTGTCTATAGCGTGCTTCCCGCACTGCGAATAGCACGCTTCCCAAACTACGAATAGCGCCCTACCCACATTGCGAATAACGTGCTTCCCGCACTGCGAATAGCACGCTACCCGCACTGTCTATAGCGTGCTTCCTGCACTGCGAATAGCGTGCTTCCTGCACTGCGAATAGCACGCTACCCGCACTGTCTATAGCGTGCTACTCGCATTATGGTATTGGTTCTAATAAAATCTCAGAAGGACGAAGGTTTGAGAGGATGCTACTAGTAGTAAGGTAATTTAAAACTGGCGTGTATAATGAGCGCCACACTGTTTCGAGCAGGATTCAACATCCAACAACATAGCTTGAAACAAAAAAGTCAACGTGCACAGACGCAATTATTGAAGATCCTGGGTTTTCTGTACAATAGAAGAATCAAAACTCTAATGAAATCATTTTTTTTCATTCATTCTTTCAAGGGATGTGTGGGTGTCGCTGGCAAGGCATAGCATCTGTTGCCCATCCCGAATTGTCCTTGAATTAAGTGGCTTGCTAGACCATTTTAGAGGATAGTTAAGAGTCAACCACATTGCTCTGGAATCACATGTCGGCCAGATCGTTAAGAATGTCAAGCTTTCCTTCGTTAAAGAACACAAGTTTTTACAACAATCAATAATGGTTTCATGGTCACTATTACTGAGACTAGATTTCAATTCCAGATTTATTTCTTGAATTTAAACTCCACCAGCTGCCATGGTGGGATTCAAACCCGTGTTCCCCCATAGATTTAGCCTGGTCCTCTGGATTACTAGTTCAATGACATTGCCACTAGACCACCATCTCTCCCAAAAACAGAGAAAACAGGAAAACAGAGTTATTGTTGAGTCAGTGTGACTCTTCTTCAGAGCTAAAGAGAGGGAGAAATGTGATAGTTTTTATACTGTTTAAGGTGTAGAGTAGGTGGAGCAAAATAGAAGGTCAGGAAAAAGTGGGAGCGAGGGGAGATTTGACAAACAAGTCATGGGAACAAGACAAAGAGAGTGTTAATGGCAGTCTTAAAGACTAAAGAAGGTGTTAATAGTGGCATAAAGGTAAGGCAGCAGAATGTGCTCATAGCGGAGCAATGGGCAGCACTTTCTGAAAGAAAAACTTAAGAAAGCGTGACCAATAGCCTTGTGGGATAGGAGGGGCGTCGGGACAAAAACATTGGATTTAAAAAGGTCAAGAAGGAGGAGAGAGTTCATGCCCTGAAATTGTTGAGCTCAATTTTAAGTCTGGAAGGCTGTAAAGTGCCTAATCGGAAGATGAGGTGCTGTTCCAGTTTTAAAAAGTTAACAGATTTTTGTTTTTAAGTATATTTATTGAGATTTAGCATTTTTGAGACTAACACAACTAAGTTACAAAATATATTGCCAGAAACAAGAAGAAAACAGCTTAACACATGTGTACAGAATGGAACAGGAAAACAACATCTCAACTGGCTGGATACAATCATTGGACAAAACAAGATACTCATATGGCACCACCGGAATCCGAAGGAGGAGCAGGATAGAGTCAGAAAGATTTGGCAAAATGCACACCATTCCATGCTGCACAAGCCCACAATCATCAACAAAAAATCAGGATAAATGTTACAAGGCATAATCTGGTACCCATCAACGTATAACTCCTTTGACCCCAGCAGCCAAAGGCGTCCCATCACAGCCTCTTCTCCTCGGATATCAAACCCATCTGCACCCATGTAGGATCCAAGAACAGGCTTATAATACACAACCTTATGGAAAATAAACAAAATACACAAAAAACCCAGTTCGAAGGGGAGTTACATACATGAGACACAATGCAACTTAACCCCAATCCAGGCCCAGTACAGAACCAAAGTCATTCCATACATATGTGAAGACAGGACCGGAAACAACATATTCGGATTACAATCAAACCTTCAGGGCCACCCAGAGAAGAAAAAGAAGGAAAGGAATATGAGAAATACCAGACCTCACCCACCGAATAACAAGAGCTCAAGATGCAGCCCAGGCCCCTTGTGACCCCAGCACCCACAAATCACCCACCAACAAGAGGGGAATAAGCCACTCAATAAACAAGAGTGTGTCCCACCCTCTAGGGAATCCACAGGACAATCGTCAAGGCATAAAACTAGGATAAACACTCCAGCCCCAGCCGAGGGGAGGACACCGCCCCGTGAAGAGGAGGAATCGTCAACACACTCAGCAACTGGGCGTTCTAGGAGGGAGGGCCGACTTCTTCCTCCCTGGCACCTCCAGCAACTCCTACCATCCCGCCAACCACCGGGACAGAGCAGGATAAGAGTCTACATGTCATGACACCCTGAGCTCGTGCACAGTCAATTCCAACACAGGTGAAATTAGATTTTATTTAAAGTACCCAAGGTTCTTGGTTGAGCCCATAAATACAGTCACCAGGTTTGTAACTTTATTTTTTTAAATATAAATTTAGAGTGCCCAATTTTTTTTTTCAATTAAGGGGCAATTTAGCGTGGCCAATCCACCGAACATGCACATTTTTGGGTCATGGGGGTGAAACCCACGCAGACACAGGGAGAATGTGCAAACTCCACATAGACAGTGACCTGGGGCCGGGTCCTCAGCACCGTAGTCAGCACTGCACCACCGTGCTGTCCCTAGGTTTGTCACTTTAAAACACAAAGAACCTTTCATTTTGTACAGTATTACAAGTCGACAGATAGAAAATTTAACTGACTATCTTATACCCCTTTCCCAACCCCCCCCTTCCTAACTAACCCCCCCCCCCACCCCCCCAACCCAATTTTCTGTACACACACACAAACAACAGAGGGGAAGGGATGGTGGAATGAGAAAGAAAGTATTAATAAAAAGATAAAGATCTTTGATGCTCTGGAATGATTTCCAGCTTATGTCTTTCTGAAATTAGCTTTCGTTTTGATACTTCTTCCCTCTAGGCTTGAGATGGTAACCTCTGGCATGGTTATCTACGTACTCTGCAAGCTCAGCGTCATTTTAGGTTCACAGCAAAAAGGGTGTGCCAGGCACTCACTGCTTTCAGAACAATGCAGCAGTTTGGTCATCTTAATCCACAACTCAGATCCGTGCATTCAGCCTTTGCCTCCCTTATCACCCGCTGACGATTCCTGCTCGGCTGGAGATCAGGAGTGCCACCCAAGGCCGCGGACTGGCTGTCCGACTGAGTGGAATTCTTGAAATTGGAGAAAATAAAATTCGCCATCAGGGGATGGGAAGAAGGTTTCCACAATAGATGGAGGCAATTCACCAACCTTTTCGAGGATCTGTTTGTGACAGCAACTAAGGAGGGGGGGGGGAATTATTAATATGTCCCTTGTTCCTATGTATGTTTCCTGTGTTATCTTATCTTTTCTCTTTGTTATAAATACAAATGAAGATCAATAAAAACATCTTTAAAAGAAAAGCAAATGCCAGAAATACTCAGCAGATCAGGCAACATCTGTGGAGAGAAACAGAGTTAACTGTTTCTCTCCACAGATGTGAATGGGCTGGTTTAGCACACTGGGCTAAACCGCTGGCTTTTAAAGCAGGCCAAGGCAGGCCAGTAGCACGGTTCAATTCCTGTACCAGTCTCCCCGAACAGGCGCCGGAATGTGGCGACTAGGGGCTTTTCACAGTAACTTCATTTGAAGCCTACTTGTGACAATAAGTGATTTTCATTTTCATTTTCAACTTTTCAGATCGAGGAAGACCCTTTTTCAGAGCCCCGACCTGAAACATTAACTTCTCGCTCCACAGATGCTGTCTGACCTGTGGAGTATGCTGAGCATTCTCAGATTTGATTTCAGATGACCAGCATCTGTTCTTACACATGTTGCCTTCTGGTTTTTCTCTCCGTGTGAATCATTCAATGTCATTGGCAGCTTTGCCTGCTTGATGTCATAGAAAACATTCCCATCGGGAAATATCATCGGGAATGTGAAATCTATGCCACAGACCTAATGAAAATTTTTTTAGGCATCTTTTTTTCAGGTCAGTGGCAAGTGTCATCACTTCAGTGCTGACAACAAAATCCTCGCTCCAGTCTTTATTTTTCAAAATTTAGAGTACCCAATTATTTTCCAATTAAGGCGCAATTTAGTGTGGCCAATCCACCTACCCTGCACATCTTTGGGTTGTGGGGGCAAAACCCACGCAAACACGGAGAGAATGTGCAAACTCCACACGGACAGTGACCCAGAGCCGGGATCGAACCTGGGACCTCAGCGCCGTGAGGGAGCAGTGCTACCCACTGCGCCACCGTGCTGCCCATCCTCGCTCCAGTCTTAACTATAAGGATCCATTCTGTGCACTGAAATTAATACTTACTAAGTATATCAAATTCTTCAGAAGTACAGATACCCTGCAAGCCCACAAGCGAAGGGTAAACAAGCTAAGTTGGAGCTGGCCGTAGAATGAATACGCATTGATTTAGTGAAGAGAAATGTCACCATGTTTCAAAGTTGTGAAAATCACACATCATGTTTGCTATTCACGCTACATCAGCAAGGCACTGAACTTCTTAGTTAACTTAAAACAGAAACATCAGTGCTCTTATTTTATTGGCTAAAATATTGCACCTGGTTACATAAATCAAATTGGACAGCTGAACCAATTGCTTCAAAACAGATGCAGGAAATGATGACCAGCTGAACTTTTGTTTTACTGCTGTGTTTGCATAATATTGGTCAGACTCAGGAAACAAAAATAAATTAGATGTATTATAATAATTGTTTCAAATTATGGGTGAAGGAAGAGTAACCCTCGTTGACTGGAGTTTTCTGCTGAAAGTAAGACATTGCAACTGGGTAAGGAATTAGACATTTATTGTTATTTGTGTTACATTGCTTAAGACAGAAGAAATATTAAGTTTGTTATAATAATAATCTATATTGTCACAAGTAGGCTTACATTAACACTGCAATGAAGTTACTGTGAAAATCCCCTAGTCGCCACACTCCGGCGTCTGTTTGGGTACACGGAGGGAGAATTCAGAATGTCCAAATTACCTAACAGCACATCTTTCGGGACTTGTGGGAGGAAACCGGAGCACCCGGCGGAAACCCACGCAGACACGGGAAGAACATGCAGACTCTGTATATAGTGACCCAAGCCGAGAATCAAACCTGAAACCCTGGAGCTGTGAAGCAACAGTGCTAACCGCTGTGCTACCGTGCCGCCCCTTAAAAGGAAAGACTGCATGCAAGCAACCCTTTTGGGGATGGTAGGTTGTTAATTCCAACATATTAATTGCTCAGTTGCAGCAATATTAATGAAGCTTTTGGAATTTAACTGAATGCAGGTTTCCTGGGCTTCTTGGAACATGACATTGAAAGCAAGGTGAGAACAGAGCAGCAGTTAAGAGAGGGTGAAGACACGACAGGAAAGGATTACATTAAGAATTGAAATCTCACAGCTGATTTCTTGCCTGATTGTGTGAAAGGGTTAATTTCCATGACTTGCGCTGAGAGGTTACTTTAACACCATTAAATATTTAGATGTCTGATCTCCATTCAAGAACAGTCACTCCTATCCACTCCCATCAGGTCAGCATGGGTGCGTGGATCTCAGTTGTGGATTAAGATGACCAAAGCCACAGGAAGAGCACCAGCATCAGCAGGAAAAGGAACAGCCTGCTCTTTACAGAACTGCCTCTCCAGAGGAGAGAGGGGGGATGGCAGACAGGCACGACTCACAGGAGGCCACACTGACAACGCACGATTTACAGGCAGAGGATAAGCTTCCCCAACCACTGATGCTGCACAGAGACAGGGACCCGATTTAATTCTGACCTTGAGTGAATGTCTGTGTGGAAATTTCTGAAATTTCTCTTAGTTGGTGTTTTAAGCCAACAATAAGTAGGGGAGTGAGATGGGTAGGGTGATAGCTGGATAATGCAGGTGAGTGGGCAGTCAGATATGCTTATGGGCTAGTCAGGTTGACTCAAGGGCTAGTCAGATCCAGTCAGAAGGCATGGGATCAGTGTGAGTGATTGGTACGTCAGTTGTATGGTTACCCTGGCGTTAGATTAAGTTTCTTTCCTGTTTAACTTTTCCTGAGTAACTAAGGAGGTAAGTCAGAACCATCCAAAGTCTCTGACTGTCAGAGTTGGGGACTTTTTCCAGGGTGTCTGGGAGAGCAAGGTAATTGCCCAATTGAAAGTAAAACTTCTTGGGAAATTCCCACCAAGTTCTCACACTGGTCCATCAGAAGGTTCCCATAGTGCATCTCGAAGGATACAACTGGTCTGACATCTGGGGCGTCATTCTCCGACCCCCCGCCGGGTCAGAGAATGGCCGTTGGCCGCCGTGAATCCCGCCGCCCGCCGAAGTCTCCGGGACCGGAGATTGGGCGGGGGCGGGAATCGGGCTGCGCCGGTTGGCGGGACCCCCCGCTCAATTCTCCGGCCCGGATGGGCCGAAGTCCCGCCCAGAAATTGCCTGTCCCGCCGGCATAAATTAAAGTTGGTATTTACCGGCGGGACCAGGCGGCGTGGGCGGGCTCCGGGGTCCTGGGGGGGGGCGCGGGGCAATCTGACCCCGGGGGTGCCCCCACGGTGGCCTGGCCCGCGATCGGGGCCCACCGATCCGCGGGTGGGCCTGTGCCGTGGAGGCACTCTTTCCCTTCCGCCTCACCACGGTCTCCACCATGGCGGAGGCGGAAGTGACTCTCCCCACTGCGCATGCGCGGGAAACTGTCAGCGGCCGCTGACGCTCCCGCACATGCGCCGCCCGGAGATGTCATTTCCGTGCCAGCTGGCGGGGCAACAAACGCCATTTCCGCCAGCTGGCGGGGCGGAAATCCCTCCGGCGCCGGCCTAGCCCCTCAATGTTGGGGCTCGGCCCCCAAAGATGCGGAGCATTCCGCACCTTTGGGGCGGCGCGATGCCCGTCTGATTGGCGCCATTTTGGGTGCCAGTCGGCGGACATCGCGCCGTTGGGGGAGAATTTCGCCCCTGGAGACTGGAAGATCTGGGCCACGATATGTAACTTCTGTTCTTAAGCCACTAATTTTATGCCTAAGTTTTATGGCGAATTCCATATGTTCAGAGAATAATGGTATACCTTAAAAATACTGTCTGGATAAAGTATAATTCTTTCATACAGATATGGTTAGCACCGTTGCTTCATAGCGCCAGGGACCCGTTTTTGATTCCCGGCTTAGGTCATTGTCTTTGCGGAGTCTCTCACCGTACTTTCTCCCCGTGTCTGCGTGGGTTTCCTGTTGCGCTCCGGTTTCCTCCCACAAGTCCCGAAAGACGTGCTTGTTAAGTGAATTGGACATTCTGAGTTCTCCCTCCATGTACCCGAACAGGCGCTGGAGTGTGGCGACTAGGGGATTTTCACAGTAACTTTGTTGCAGTGTTACACTATCCCCTCACACACACAGGGCACCCAAGAGCCTAATCCCCTGGCGCAGGAAAAATGCCAGCCTGGCATCTTTGCACTGCCAGCAAGGCACTCTGGCAGTGTCCCTGCCAGCTGGCAATGTCACATGGGCACATTGGCACTGCCAGGATGGCACCCAGGTGGCATTGCCCAGGCTGGAAGTGCCAAGGTGCCAGTGCCAAAATGCCTGGGTGGCACCAGTGCCAGGGTACCACCCTGCCCAGAGGGCAAGCACCATGAGGTCTCTGGGAGACCCCAAGTGCTGTCTGCGTATGTAGGGACCGAAACTGAATGGCACCTGCCCGAGGTCTCCGAGGTGAAGAGGTTAGTTCCCAACGCCTCGGGTAGATCAGGGGAGTGAATATTTGAGTGGACTAGCTGTCTTGCTCAAATATGTAGATTTGCTATACATATATAATATATACACACACACACGTGCAAACACACACACACACCAAAGACATATCGTCATAACCACAGTCCATCAGAGGGCCAGATAAGACCAGCATATATATATATATATATATAAAAAAATATATAAATAAATAAGAATAATTATTTATTTATTTATATATTTTACTTTATATATATATACTACACACACACACACCAAAGACATATCATCATAACCATAGTCCACCACAGAGGGCCAGATAAGACCAGCAGAAATATGAGCTAACACATTGGCCTATTAAGTCACAACATCATGACATGGCAGGAAACTTAAAAATTTAAATGGCAAAATATAAACTAAGTGCGGAAAATATGGTATTGAATTGAACATGAATATTATTCCTTACTTTGTTTTTCCTCTAAAAAAATAAGTATTCAATGTCACTTAAAATTACAGTTCTGCTTTCTCACCTATAGATATAGATGTTACATAGTTTGAATTACAGCTGGAAGTGATAAATATATAGAGCATGACATCATGATGATACTGCTTTCACAATTTAAGTGCACAGAAGGTTACTGCAACTGTTTGCTTTTATAAAATCCTGCGAATTCAGGGGCAGCATAGTTACCCATTTTTAAACTTCACAATGAAAATGTCCTTTTCTGTAAGTAAGAGTAGCACTGGGCTCTTCTTGGATTCCTAATCAAATTGGTTCACTCAGTAGGTAGTAGATTTAAGCCCCACTCCTGGGCATAGACTAGGCTAACACTTGGGCACAGAAACAAATTATTCAACCCAAATGAGATGTTAAATCAAGGCTCCACCTGCCTGTTTAGGTTGACATCAAACATCCGATTGATTTTACAGAGGAAAAACAAGGATCCCCTTGATTGATCTCCTAATCAATATTCAGCCCCAAATCTACCACCACCAAAGTAGGTTAACTCAATTTAAATGCTGCTTCAACCACAAATGTCATAAGTTATAAACAATTAATTCTAAAAGCAATTTCAAGACTGTTGTTGAAAATGTGGTAAGTGATGAAGCAATGCGGGTGAGCATTATTTACTTGCAGAATTATTTTCATTTTTGGAAAAAGTTAATTTTAGTTGAGTGATTTCATATGTTGTTGTCCCTAGACAGGAACTGTACCATGTGGTACAAAGAGCTGACTTCAGCTCTCCCATTTATTCAGTAGACAGGATCAGCTTAAAAAAAACACTTGTTGTAAGCAGTAATCAGTCTAATGATTAGGTTTGCGCCACATTTATGGAAACGATGGATTGCTGAAAAAAGAATGAAGAATGCTGGCAACACACATGATGTGAAAGAGAAAGACAAGCAAACATTTGATCCTTCACTCGAAGTTACTAGTTCTAATCATTAATTATCTATGATCCTATTCTCACACATCTGAGGCATTTGGCCCCTTCAGTGGGGATATTCAGAGAGAATTTTGCTGTTTACTTTGGACTGGCAGACATGTGACTAAATTCACTGTGAGCTGAATGTGCTATCAAAGAAAAGTATCAAACACCAGGTTATTCTCTAAAAGGTGAAACATCAGAGGTTGACTCACCCAGGTTGTCCTCAAACACTGTTTCAATAGTAATAATACTAAATATGAGATTTACCCATGCAGCATACATTACACCTTCTGACCCACTGATGTACCACTTAGCAACCTATATTGTGTTTTCACATCACTGGGGTTATGTTTCATTATTACTTTTCTTAATAAGGAATAGTTAACATGGATTTCAAAAGGGAAGGTCATGCTTGACCAACCTTGCTGATTTATTTGAGGAAATAACAAGAAGTGCTGATAAGAGCAGTGGAACAGATGTAACACACTTGGATTTTCAAAGGCCACAGTAGACGCATAACCAAGATCAGAGCATGTGGATTCAAGGGTCAAGTAACAGAATACATAAGCAAGCTGGCTGGAAAGCAAAAAACAAAACATAGGGAGTTAAAGGTAATTATTCAGACTGGTGGGAGGCGGGAAGTGCTGTTACACAGGGATCGTTTCTTGAATCACTGCTTGTGATGCTCTTTGCTTTCTGAATGAGGGCTGCTTCGAAATGCAGTATCTCACAAAGAACATCAAGCTAAGTTTTGAACAAAGCTAATTTATATGCACTACAACTAAATAGATTTAATAATAATCTTTTTATTGTCACAAGTAGACTTACATTAATACTGCAATGAAGCTACTAAGAAAAAACCCTAGTCGCCACATTCCGGCGCCTGTTTGGGTACACAGAGGGAGAATTCAGAATTCTCAGCTGGTACGGGAATTGAACCCAGGCTGCTGGCCTTGTTCTGCATCACAAACCTGCTAACTAGCCCACTGAGCTAAACCAGCCCTGCATACTTGCTTGCTAAGATATAAAAGATTAAGATTCACTAAAACTATGATTCTAATTACAGAGCTTCTGATGACACGACTATTCTCGACCTCACTTAACAACCTTCTCCCCTGAATGAAGAGTAGCATGTGATCCACATGTATGCGCTTGATCTGCATCTAGTGGTTACAGTTACAGTATGCAGTTACAGTAAATTGCTAACCCTTCATTATTCTTACAATATACATATTGTCACACTGCTGTTCATTATTTACTTAAGCGATTTGGATTTGGGAGTCTGAAGGACAATTTCGAAACTTGTGGAGGATACTACCTCACCGACTGGTGCAAGAAAACCAACGTGTACCAGTGTTTGTCTCCAGCTCAGGTAAAAGGAGAGGGTTAGTGGCAGGCAGGACATCTGGCTGTAAAATCACCCAACAAATACAAAAAATAATGACTGATATGAAGGTGGTCAATCAGCATTGTGGTGGCCCCATGTAACATGGGAAAAGCCGGAAAAGGATAGAGAAGAAATATCAGAGGACACTAAGTTGGGGGTATGGTTAATACGGAGGAAGAATGAGACTTCCGGTGGTGGCTATGGAGGAGTACGTCGCACATTTGGTGGCTCCCGCTCTGGTCGGATTTTTGGACCTTTTCCCCGGACTTTTCTCTGGTTTTGAACGGTGGACTCGAAAGCTGAGGCAATTGGGCACTGTTTCCATGCATTGGTGTATGGAGCAAAGGACCAGAAGTGCACGAAAGGGCAGAAATAAGAAGTTAGCCACGAGCTGTGTTGAAACTGCAGCGGGAGACAGTATGGCCAAGGACCGGACCCCTCGGGTGACAGTGCAGCGACCAACGGACCCGGTGATGCAGGTCATCCAGGATGGTTTTGCCAGGCAGAAGCGGGAATGTTTGGACCTGATTAAAGAATCGATCGATCGGCTAGAGCGTAGATTGGACGCCCAGGATTGGGCGATTCAGAAGGTTGAGAAGGCGCTGGCTGAGCAGGAGGAGCATCAAACAGCGGTGGAGCTGGAGGTGGGGATGCTTCGGGATAAGCAGAAAAGGCTCCTGCAGAAGGAGGAAGACCTTGAGAACCGGTCCCACCAGCAGAACTTAAGAATTGTTGGGCTCCCGGAGGGGGCTGAGGGAGCAGACGCTGGGGCATACGTAGCTGGTATGTTCGGAAAATTGCTGGGGGAGGGGGCATTCCCCGACCGTTGGAGGTGGACAGGGCATACCGAGCGCTTGCAAGGAAGCTGCAAGCGGGGGACCCTCCGAGGGCAATGGTGGTGAGATTCCACAGGTTCCTGGACAAGGAATGCATTCTTTGGTGGGCCAAGTGAATGCGGAGTTGTAAGTGCGACAACAGCATCCTGTGGGTGTACCAGGACCTGAGCGTGGAGGTGGTGAGGAAGTGGGTAGGCTTTAACGAAGTCAAGTCTATTTTCTTCAAGAAGCAGGTGAAGTTCGGTCTGCTGTATCCGGCGCGTCTTTGGGTCACGCATGAGGACCAGCATCACTATTTTGAGGCACCCGATGAGGCGCTGGACTTTGCGAAAAGAAATGGAATGGTGGGGGTCTGAGAACTCTCGAACTTTGAAACAACTTGTTGGCCTATATTGGGTCCCCTTTTTTTTTCTTTCTGTTTTTCCCCTTGGTTTTTTGGATTTTGTTTCCCTGTTTTTAAATTGGCTGTGCCTTCTCTTATTGTTTCGTGTCTGTTTTTGGGGTCCCGTTTAAGAAAAAGGGGGCAGGGGGAGAAAGTTGATTTTTCGTTTTTGGGTTCTTTTTCTCAGTGAATGTTGGCAATGTTTTTATTGATGTGCACTTTTGTGGGATGGAGAGGTCACTGTTTGTGTTTCGGTGGGTTGTGCTTTTGTTTTTGGGTTTTCTTGCTGTTGGGTGTTTGTTTAGGGATTGTTCGATGAGGGAGTTTGTTTGTATAAGCGGGAGGAGGGAAGCAAGGGAACAATAGGTGGGAGACTTCTTGGCACCTGGGTCGGGGGCCACCAAGCTAGCAGGGTGAGCTCGCTCACGGAAGCACAGTGGGGGGTGTGCATACGTTTAGTTAATTATATGGGTTACGTTTTAGAGTAGTGTTGCTGGGGCGGAGAGGGGAGGGATGGGTTCTGCTGACGAGGGAGCGACTTTGGTGGAGGGACACTGAGGAGGTCGGGGGTGGGGGCCGCTGTGTGGTGGGCCGGAGGAGGTGCAGTGCAGGAGACGGGCCTAAGCAAGGGGATGGCTGATCAGGGGGGGGGGTGGGGGGGGACACTTTGCCCCCCCAACTAGGCTGATCACCTGGAATGTTCATGGGCTAAATGGGCCGGTAAAGAGGGCATGTGTGTTTGCGCACCTGAGGGGACTGAAGGCGGACGTGGTAATGTTGCAGGAGACGCACCTTAGAGTAGTGGACCAGGTCAGGTTGAGGAAAGGCTGGGTCAGTCAGGTTTTTCACTCGAGGCTGGACACAAAGACTAGAGGAGTTGCGATCCTGGTTAACAAGCGGGTGACATTGGAGGTGGGAAGAATAGTCTTGGATGTGGGAGGCCGGTGTATCATGGTCAGTGGCAAGCTGCAGGGGATGAAGATAATGCTGGTCAATATATATGCGCCAAATTGGGATGACGGGGATTTTATAAAGAGGGTGCTAGGGAAGATTCCGTACCTGGACTCGCACAAGCTGATCATGGGAGGGGATTTTAATATAGTTATTGATCCCGGCCTGGACCGGTCATGCTCGAGAACGGGCTGGTTGCCAGCAATGGCAAAGGAGCTGAAAGGGTTCATGGAGCAGATGGGGGGGTGGTATCCATGGAGATTTAGGCAACCGAGGGCTAAGGAATTTAAGGAATTTTCTTTTTACTTCCACGTACATAAGGTGTACTCCCGGATCCATTTCTTTGTTTTGGGTAGGGCCCTACTGGCTGGGGTGGTGGTCATGGGGTACTCGGCAATCACAATCTCAGACCATGCCCCGCACTGGGTGGACCTGCAGGTTAGTATGGATAGCAAGCAGCGCCGCAATGGAGGCTGGATGTAGGGCTATTGGTGGACGAAGCGGTGTGCGAGAGGCTGAAGAAGTGCATGCAGGTAAATGATACGGGGGAGGTCTCAGCAACGGTGGTCTGGGAAGCGCTGAAGGCAGTGGTGAGAGGGGAGCTGATCTCGATGCGGGCTCACAGGGACAGGACGGATAGGGCAGAGATGGACCGACTGGTAAAGGAGATTTTATGAGTTGATAGGAGGTATGCGGAGGCTCCAGAGGCAGGGCTTTTAAGGGAACGCCAGAGGCTACAGGCGGAATTTGGCTTGTTAACCACAAGGAGAGCAGTGGAGCAGCTAAGAAAGGCGAGGGGGGCAATTTACGAGCACAGTGAGAAGGCCAGCAGGATGCTTGCACAGCAGCTCAGAAAGAGGGAGGCAGCTAGAGAAATAGGGAAAGTTATTGACGGGGATGGGAGCTTAGTTGGGGACTCTGCAGGGGTGAACAAGGCCTTTCGGGACTTTTATAGCTGGTTGTATAGGTTGGAACCCCCTGTTGGGCCGGAGGGGATGAGGCACTTCCTGGAGGGGCTGACTTTCCCGAAGGTAGATGGGGAGCTAGCAGAGGGGCTGGGGGCCCTGATCGGGCTGGAGGAGATAGTGGGGGTTTGAAGGCCATGCAGTCAGGTAAGGCCCCGGGACCGGACGGGTACCCAGTCGAGTTCTATAAAAAGTTCTCCGGAATATCGGGGCCAGTGCTGATGAAGGTCTTTCACGAGGCTAGGGAAAGAGGGGTTCTGCCCCAGACGATGTCACAGGCCATGATCTCGCTCATCCTGAAACGGGACAAGGACCCGGAGCAATGTGGGTCTTACAGGCCGATTTACCTGTTGTATGTAGATGCCAGGCTTCTGGCCAAAAGTTTGTCCTCCAGGAGTGAGAACTGTGTACTGGACGTTATTGTGGAGGACCAGACGGGGTTCGTTAAGGGCAGGCAGCTGGTGGCCAATGTAAGAAGGCTGTTAAACGTGATCATGATGCCCCCGGAAGGTAGGGAGGTTGAGGTGGTGGTTACGATGGACGCGGAGAAAGCTTTTGACCGGGTTGAGTGGGATTATTTATGGGAGGGGCTGGAGCGGTTCGGATTTGTGAGGGGCTTTATTGACTGGGTCAGGTTGCTGTACCGGGCTCCGGTTGCAAGTGTACGGACAAATAGGACGACTTCAGAATATTTCAGACTGCCCCGGGGGACGAGACAGGGTGGTCCCCTCACCCCACTGCTGTTTGCACTGGCAATAGATCTGCTGGCAATTGCTCTGAGGGCCTCAAGGGGCTGGTCGGGGGGGGGGGGGGGGGGGGGGGGGTGCAGCACAGGGTCTCGCTGTATGCGGATGACCTACCTTTGTATGTCTCAGACCCAATGGAGGGGATGGAAGAAATTACGCAAATTTTTGGGGAATTCGGCCGGTTTGGTTATAAGCTCAATATGGGGAAGAGCGAGATGTTTGTGGTCCAGGCGAGAGGTCAGGAAAGGCGACTGGGGGAACTACCGTTCAGAGTGGTGGGGACAGTTTCAGGTACCTGGGTATCCAAGTGGCGCGGGATTGGGACCGGCTACATAAATTGAACGTGGCCCGGCTGGTGGATCAGATAAAGGAGGATTTCCAGAGATGGGATGGGCTCCCGTTGTCTCCGGCGGGCAGAGTCCAATCGGTAAAAATGACGGTCCTCCCGAGATTCCTATTCGTTTTCCAATGCCTCCCCATCTTCATCCCGCGGTCCTTTTTTAAGTGGATCAATAAAGCTAATGCGGGCTGTGTGTGGTGGGGCAAGTCCCCGCGAGTGAAGAGGGCAATGCTCGAGCAGAGTCGGGGGGATGGTGGGCAGGCGCTGCCGAATTTCAGCAATTATTACTTGGCAGCTAATATATCCATTGTGAGGAGGTGACTGGTGGGGGGGGGAGCCGGCATGGGTGCGCATGGAGGCGGCTTCTTGCAAGGGCACAAGTCTGGGGGCGTTGGTAGCAGCCCCTCTGCCGATCCCGCCGGCGGGATACTCCACCAGTCCAGTGGTGGTGGCGGCCCTGAGAGTCTGGGGGCAGTGAAGGAGACATGTGGGAGCAGAGGGGGCATCGGTGTGGTCCCCAATCTGTGATAACCATCGGTTTGCCCCGGGGAGGATGGATGGGGGGTTCCGTATTTGGCGGAGAGCGGGGATTGAGAGGATGGGGGACTTGTTCTTGGAAGGTAGCTTCCCGAGAATGAGGGCGCTGGTGGAGAAGTTTGCACTGGCTGGAGGGAATGAACTCCGATATGTACAGGAACGGGACTTTTTGCGGAGGCAGGTACCAACCTTCCCACTCCTGCTGTTGAGGGAGATTCAGGACAGGGTGGTCTCTAGAGGATGGATAGGGGAGGGGAGCGTCTCGGACATATATAAAGAGCTTATGGGGTCGGAGGAAACACAGACCGAGGAGCTGAAGCAAAAGTGGGAGGAGGAGCTGGGGGGGGGGGGGGGGGGGGGGAGATAGAGGAGAGCCTTTGGACCGACGCGTTGAGTCGGGTCAACGTGACCGCAACATGCGCCAGGCTCAGCCTGATCCAATTTAAGGTTGTTCACCGGGCTCACATGACAGTGGCCCGGATGAGCAGATTCTTTGGGGTGGAGGACAGGTGTGCGAAGTGTGCGGGGGGGCCAGCGAACCATGTCCACATGTTCTGGACATGTCCAAAATTGAGGAGATTTTGGCAGGGGTTTCCCGACGCCATGTCCAAGGTATTAAATACGAGGGTGGCAATGAGTCCAGAGGTGGTGATTTTCAGGGTGTCGCAGGATCCGGGAATCCAGGAGGAGAGAGGCAGATATTCTGGCCTTTGCTTCCTGGTAGCCCGGAGGTGGATACTATTAGCTTGGAGGGACTCGAAGCCGCCGAAATCGGAGACCTGGCTATCGGACATGGCTAGCTTCCTCTGCCTGGAGAAAATTAAGTTTGCCATGAGAGGGTCTCTGTTAGGGTTCGCCCAGAGGTGGCAACAATTCGTCGACTTCTTCGCAGATAATTAATTGTCAGCAGAGGGGGTGGGGGGTGGGGGGGAAGGGAAGGGGTTAGGCTAGTGTAGATTAGGGGGGTAAGTAATGGTGGGACCTGTGGGGGAGGGAGGTGGTATTTGCACTATGTTAATACTTTCCTTGTTATGTACATTGTTGATTTTGTTGCTGCTACAATGCCAAAGAAATACCTCAATAAAATGTTTATTAAAAAAAAACGGAGGAAGAATGTGACAAAATACAATAAGTTAATGAGCGTGCAAAATGGGCAGAAAATGGCACATTAATTTTAATATAAGTAAGTGTGAGGTGCTGCATTTTTGTAGAACAGATAGGAGGGCACATAACTAATGGGGCCGAAGAGCAAAGGGATCTCGGAATACGCATTCACAAATCATTAAAAGTAGCAACACAGTTTAGCAAGAAAATACAAATGTAAACCAAGCACTGAAGGGTTCATTTCCAGAGGAATATTTATTTTCTACTATTCTTTGATGGAATGTGAGAATTTTGCCAATGCTAACATTCATTGCCCCATCCCTGAATTCAAAAGCCAAGAAGTTAAATTAAACTTGCATAGAACCTTGCTTAGACTACACTTAAAGCAATATATACAATTCTGCTCATCCTATTACAAAAGGATATATAAACACTGGAGAAGGTGCAAAAATGAGTTAAAGGTGTGCTATCCCAATTAAGAAGTTATAAATTAAAAGAGAAACTGAAAAAGTTGGTGTTGGCACATGTACAGAAGGTGTTTCCATATGTGCGGGAATCTAAAACTGGAGGACATTAAGACAAAGTCATTATTAATAGGTCCAATAAAGAATTCAAAAAATCTTTATATCCAGAGTGTGGTTACAATGTGAAATTCTCAATCACATGGAGTAGTTGAGGCAAATAACATAGATCATGAGGAAGAAAGGAACAGAAGGATTTGCAGAGAAGGAGAGGAATTAAAGTGGGAGGACATTCATGTGGAAAACCAGCACAAGCATGTACGAGTTAAGCTGTTTCTGTTCTGCAAATGCCACGTAATGCCAGCATCCAGTATTTATTCAACTTCAATTGCCAATTCATATGGGATTGAAGTTTGTTATATTGTTGCTGATATATCATTGAACTACATCTAAAAGGATGACAGCAAAGGCTGGTGGACCAAGAGGCGGTGGCAGAATGAAAACCGGTTGCTCACTCAGCTCTATGGGATCTGTTTTTAGGTCATTGTTGTTCATAATTATATCAATGTCTTGCAGAATAGAATATTCTCCCTAGTGTCTCCGTTTGTCAATGACACCAAATTGGGTGCGATGGCCAATGGTGCCAGCTAATCTAAAGGCGAAGGACAAGCATGGGCACTGACTAAGGAGGCAGAGAAATGTCATAAAATTAGACAGAAGTAGTAGATAGATTACACATAGAATCCCTGCAGTGCAGAAGGCTATTAGGCCCATCGAGTCTGCACCAATCCTCTGAAACCACCCAAGCTCACTTCCCTGCCCTATCCCAATAACCCCTTAAGCTAACCTACACATCTTTTTTTGAACACTAAGGGGCAATTTAGCATAGCCAATCCACCTACGTTTTACATCTTTGGACTGTGGGAGGAAACCGGAGTACATGGAGGAAATCCACGCAGACACGAGGAGACTGTGAAAATTCCACACAGTGACCCGAGGCTGGAATTGAATGCTGGCGCTGTGAGGCAGCAGTGCTAACCACTGTGCCACCATGCCGCCCAATGTGTTCCATGTGATAAAAGAGCTTGAGTAGTTTGGTGCATACATTGGATTAGCTTGGATTTGTCACGTGTACCGAGGTACAGTGAAAAGTATTTTTCTGCGAGCAGCTCAAACAGATCATTTAGTACATGAAAATAAAATAAAATAAAAATAAAATACATAATAGGGCAACACAAGGTCCACAATGTAGACTTCCGGGTGCGGCGATGACCAGCTGAGTTGCACGTTTCGGCAGCTCCCGGTGAAACGGACTTTTGGGCTCTTGATAGGAGCCCCAACGGCAATTTTGACGGCTAAAAACACTGTGCGGTAAACCAGAAGGGAATCCCCCCTGGATACGGATGAAAAAAGGAGGAGAAAGTGGCCGGATTGCAGTGGATCCTTTAGAACAGCGGCAAGGAAGGCAAGCAAAAACCAAGATGGCGTCGGAAGGTGGCAGTTTAACATGGGGCCCTGAACAACAAGAGTTCTTGAAATGCTGTGTGGAAGAGCTCAAAAAGGAAATGAAGAAAGAGCTGTTGGCCCCGATACTACAGGCGATCGAAGGGCTAAAGGAGGAACAAAAGACCCAGGAGCGGGAGCTTCGGGCCGTGAAGGCAAAGGCAGCCGAGAATGAGGACGACATACAGGGCCTGGTGGTGAAGACGGAGATGCATGAGGCACATCAGAAACGATGTGTGGAAAGGTTGGAGGCACTGGAGAACAATGCAAGGAGGAACAACCTGAGGATTCTTGGTCTTCCTGAAGGTGTGGAGGGAGCAGACGTCGGGGCATATGTGAGCACGATGCTGCACTCGTTAATGGGAGCGGAGGCCCCGGCGGGTCCGTTGGAGGTGGAGGGAGCATACCGAGTGATGGCGCGAGGACCGAGAGCAGGAGAAATTCCCAGAGCCATAGTGGTGAGATTCCTCCGTTTTAAGGGTAAAGAAATGGTCCTTAGATGGGCAAAGAAAACTCGAAGCAGTAAATGGGAGAACGCGGTGATCCGCGTTTATCAAGACTGGAGTGCGGAGGTGGCGAGAAGGAGGGCGAGCTTTAATCGGGCCAAGGCGGTGCTTCATAAAAAGAAGATAAAATTTGGAATGCTGCAACCGGCAAGACTGTGGGTCACATATCGAGGAAGGCACCACTACTTTGAGACGGCGGATGAAGCGTGGACTTTTATTGTGGAAGAAAAACTGGAATGAGCGGGTTATTAAAAAGAAAGTTTGAACAAAGTGGTGGGGCGAATGTGGGGGGTGAAGAGGGGGGTTAAAAAGGGGGGAAAGAGGAGTTTTATGTACTAATCCTGCGATGTGGTAAATTTTCTCTCTTCCACAGGTGGTGATGGGGGAGGAGGGGAGGTGGAGGAGATGGGGCGTTGGCCATTGGGGGCGGGGCCAAGGGAAAAGCGCGGGCTTGGTTCCCGCGCTATGATAATCATGGCGGGAATAGAGAAGCAGGAAGGAGGGGGCGTCGCACGGTGCGAGCCGAGGTCACGGGGGGAAGCCGAGGTCGGCCAGAGTTTGCTGACTTCTGGGAGCAACATGGGGGGAGTAATTACGCTAGCGGGGGATCGAGCGGGGAGGGTGGGCGGGGGGAATTACTGGGTTGCTGCTGCTGGGGAGAGGGGGGAGCTGGTATGGGAGGGGATGGGCGGGGGGGGCACCGCCTGGGGGAGATACAGCTGCGTGGGAACCGGGTGAGGAGCTGGAAAAAGGGGATGGCTAATCGACAAGGGGGGGGGGGGGGGTAGGAAGCCCCCCAACCCGGCTGATCACGTGGAACGTGAGAGGGCTGAACGGGCCGATAAAGAGGGCACGGGTACTCGCACACCTTAAGAAACTTAAGGCAGATGTGGTTATGTTACAGGAAACGCACCTGAAACTGATAGACCAGGTTAGGCTACGCAAAGGATGGGTGGGGCAGGTGTTCCATTCGGGGCTAGATGCGAAAAACAGGGGGGTGGCTATATTAGTGGGGAAGCGGGTAATGTTCGAGGCAAAGACTATATTGGCGGATAACGGGGGCAGATACGTGATGGTGAGTGGCAAACTACAGGGGGAGACGGTGGTTTTGGTAAACGTATATGCCCCGAACTGGGATGATGCCAATTTTATGAGGCGGATGCTAGGACGCATTCCGGACCTAGAGATGGGAAAGCTGATAATGGGGGGAGATTTTAATACGGTGTTGGAACCAGGGCTGGATAGGTCGAAGTCCAGGACTGGAAGGAGGCCGGCAGCAGCCAAGGTACTTAAAGATTTTATGGAGCAGATGGGAGGTGTAGACCCGTGGAGATTTAGCAGACCTAGGAGTAAGGAGTTCTCGTTTTTCTCCTATGTCCATAAAGTCTACTCGCGAATAGACTTTTTTGTGCTGGGAAGGGCATTGATCCCGAAGGTGAGGGGAACGGAGTATACGGCTATAGCCATTTCGGATCACGCTCCACACTGGGTAGACTTGGAGATAGGGGAGCAAACAGGAGGGCGCCCACCCTGGAGAATGGACATGGGACTAATGGCAGATGAGGGGGTGTGTCTAAGGGTGAGGGGGTGCATTGAAAAGTACTTGGAACTCAATGATAATAGGGAGGTCCAGGTGGGAGTGGTCTGGGAGGCGCTGAAGGCGGTGGTTAGAGGGGAGCTGATATCAATAAGGGTACATAAAGGGAAGCAGGAGAGTAAGGAACGGGAGCGGTTGCTGCAAGAACTTTTGAGGGTGGACAGACAATATGCGGAAGCACTGGAGGAGGGACTGTACAGGGAAAGGCAAAGGCTACATGTAGAATTTGACTTGCTGACTACAGGCACTGCAGAGGCACAATGGAGAAAGGCACAGGGTGTACAGTACGAATATGGGGAGAAGGCGGGCAGGTTGCTGGCACACCAATTGAGGAAAAGGGGAGCAGCGAGGGAAATAGGGGGAGTGAGGGATGAGGAAGGAGAGATGGAGCGGGGAGCGGAGAGAGTGAATGGAGTGTTCAAGACATTTTATAAAAAATTATATGAAGCTCAACCCCCGGATGGGAGGGAGAGAATGATGGGCTTTTTGGATCGGCTGGAATTTCCCAAGGTGGAAGAGCAGGAAAGGGTGGGACTGGGAGCACAGATCGAGGTAGAAGAAGTGGTGAAAGGAATTAGGAGCATGCAGGCGGGAAAGGCCCCGGGACCGGATGGATTCCCAGTCGAATTCTACAGAAAATATGTGGACTTGCTCGCCCCGGTATTGACGAGGACCTTTAATGAGGCAAAGGAAAGGGGACAACTGCCCCCAACTATGTCTGAAGCAATGATATCGCTTCTCTTAAAAAAGGAAAAGGACCCGCTACAATGCGGGTCCTATAGACCTATTTCCCTCCTAAATGTAGATGCCAAGATCCTGGCCAAGGTAATGGCAATGAGAATAGAGGAATGTGTCCCGGGGGTGGTCCACGAGGACCAAACGGGGTTTGTGAAGGGGAGACAGCTGAACACGAATATACGGAGGTTGTTAGGGGTAATGATGATGCCCCCACCAGAGGGGGAAACGGAGATAGTAGTGGCGATGGATGCCGAGAAAACATTTGATAGAGTGGAGTGGGATTATTTGTGGGAGGTGTTGAGGAGATTTGGTTTTGGAGAGGGGTATGTTAGATGGGTGCAGCTGTTGTATAGGGCCCCGATGGCGAGCGTGGTCACGAATGGACGGGGATCTGCATATTTTCGGCTCCATAGAGGGACAAGGCAGGGATGCCCTCTGTCCCCATTATTGTTTGCACTGGCGATTGAGCCCCTGGCGATAGCGTTGAGGGGTTCCAAGAAGTGGAGGGGAGTACTTAGAGGAGGAGAAGAACACCGGGTATCTTTGTTTGCGGACGATTTGTTACTATATGTGGCAGGCCCGGCGGAGGGGATGCCAGAAATAATGCGGATACTTGGGGAGTTTGGGGATTTTACAGGGTATAAATTGAACATGGGGAAAAGTGAGTTGTTTGTGGTGCATCCAGGGGAGCAGAGTAGAGAAATAGAGAACCAACCGTTGAGGAAGGTAACAAGGGACTTTCGTTACCTGGGGATCCAGATAGCCAAGAATTGGGGCACATTGCATAGGTTAAATTTAACGCGGTTGGTGGAACAAATGGAGGAGGATTTCAAGAGATGGGATATGGTATCCCTGTCACTGGCAGGGAGGGTGCAGGCGGTTAAGATGGTGGTCCTCCCGAGATTCCTCTTTGTGTTTCAGTGCCTCCCGGTGGTGATCACGAAGGCTTTTTTTAAAAGGATCGAAAAGAGCATCATGGGTTTTGTGTGGGCCGGGAAGACCCCGAGAGTGAGGAAGGGATTCTTACAGCGTAGCAGGGATAGGGGGGTCTGGCACTACCGAGCCTAAGTGAGTATTATTGGGCCGCTAATATTTCAATGGTGAGTAAGTGGATGGGAGAGGAGGAGGGAGCGGCGTGGAAGAGATTAGAGAGGGCGTCCTGTAGGGGGACTAGCCTACAGGCTATGGTGACAGCCCCATTACCGTTCTCACCGAGGAACTACACCACAAGCCCGGTGGTGGTGGCTACACTGAAGATTTGGGGACAGTGGAGACGGCATAGGGGAAAGACTGGAGCCTTGGGGGGGTCCCCGATAAGAAACAACCATAGGTTTGCCCCAGGGGGAATGGATGGGGGATATGGAATGTGGCAAAGAGCAGGAATAACGCAACTGAAAGATCTGTTTGTGGATGGGAAGTTCGCGAGTCTGGGAGCGCTGACCGAGAAATATGGGTTGCCCCAAGGGAATGCATTCAGGTATATGCAACTGAGGGCTTTTGCGAGGCAACAGGTGAGGGAATTCCCGCAGCTCCCGACACAAGAGGTGCAGGATAGAGTGATCTCAAAGACATGGGTGGGGGATGGTAAGGTGTCAGATATATATAGGGAAATGAGGGACGAAGGGGAGACTATGGTAGATGAACTAAAAGGGAAATGGGAAGAAGAGCTGGGGGAGGAGATCGAGGAGGGGCTGTGGGCAGATGCCCTAAGCAGGGTAAACTCGTCGTCCTCGTGTGCCAGGCTAAGCCTGATTCAGTTTAAGGTATTACACAGGGCGCATATGACTGGAGCACGGCTCAGTAAATTTTTTGGGGTGGAGGATAGGTGTGCGAGGTGCTCGAGAAGCCCAGCGAATCATACCCATATGTTTTGGTCATGCCCGGCACTACAGGGGTTTTGGATGGGGGTGACAAAGGTGCTTTCAAAAGTAGTGGGGGTCCAGGTCGAACCAAGCTGGGGGTTGGCTATATTTGGGGTTGCACAAGAGCCGGGAGTGCAGGAGGCGAGAGAGGCCGATGTTTTGGCCTTTGCGTCCCTAGTAGCCCGGCGTAGGATATTGCTAATGTGGAAAGAAGCCAAGCCCCCGGGGGTGGAGACCTGGATAAATGACATGGCAGGGTTTATAAAGCTAGAGCGGATTAAGTTCGTCCTAAGGGGGTCAGCTCAAGGGTTCACCAGGCGGTGGCAACCGTTCGTCGAATACCTCGCAGAAAGATAGATGGAATGGAAAAAAGAAGGCAGCAGCAGCAGCCCAGGATCGGAGGGGGAGGGGGAGTGGGGGGTGGGAGGAGGAACCAGAAGGACTCTCAGGGTTGTTAATATATACTGTATAATATGTATAGGTCGTTGCGACAGATAATTATATATTGGACTGTTAAATTATATTTTTGGAGAGTGTTACTTGTGATAAGGCAGTTGCCAATTAGGGTTAGTTTTCATTTTTGTTATTTATTATTTATTCATTTTCTGTTTATAAAATAGGTCATTGTTATTTGTGTGGTTATAATATTGTGTAAAGGATGCACAATGTACTGTGTTGGTTGACCAAAAATTTTCAATAAAATATTTTTTAAAAAAAGGTCCACAATGTAAATACATAGACACCGGCATCGGATGAAGCATACAGGGTGTAGTATTAATCAGGTCAGTCCATAGGTGGATCGTTTAGGAGTCTGGTAACAGCGGGGAAGAAGCTTTTTTTGAGTCTGTTCATGCGTGTTCTCAGATTTTTGTATCTCCTGCCCGATGGAAGAAGTTGGAAGAGTGAGTAAGCCGGGTGGGAGGGGTCTTTGATTATGCTGTCTGCTTTCTCCAGGCAACGGGAGGTGTAGAAACTAATTGTCAGGATATATAGGCAGGGTATGATTTATAACTAAAAAGATGTTAAAATTTCACCTGGCCTTGGTGGGACCAAATCTGGAACACCTGTATTCAACTTTGGCCTTTGTGCGGTAAACAGTTATTTCATTTTTTTATTTACTGCGCAGCAAGGTGCAAATCTGGCTCTGGCCATGCGGATTTTTAATTAAAAATAGCTAAATAAATGGAAATACTCATTACTAGAGCAGGGTGTCTGTTGTGGTTTTTAAACTTAGGAACAGGAGTAAACCATCCAGCCACTTGAGCTCGTTTTGCCAATCAATTATCCTTTCATTCTATGGGACCCAAGAGGCAGATCCCTACCCTCACTAACAAAAACATTGCAGCCCTAAAGCGAAAGTTTATTCATGGAATCGACGGCTAGGTTTGGGGCAGCATCTGAAACCAAGGCTCCTGCCTCAGAATATGAGGCTGGTCATTTAGGTCTGAGATGAGAGAAATTCCTCCACTACTGTGAATCTTTGGGATTTCCAGTCCAGAGAGCTATAGATGCTCAGTCATTGAGTATATTAAAGACATGATGTGGAGATGTCGGTGTTGGACTGGGATGAGCACAGTCTTACAACACCAAGTTAAAGTCCAACAAGTTTATTTGGAATCGCTAGCTTTCGGAGCGCAGTTCACTCACCTGATGAAGGAGCTGTGCTCCGAAAGCTAGTGATTCCAAACAAACCTGTTGGACTTTAACCTGGTGTTGTAAGACTTCTTACTATATTAAAGACAGAAGTCTTAAGGGATATGGGGAGCGTGAGGGAGGGTGGAGTTAAGGCAGATCATCACGCCATAGAAACATACAAAGAAAGGAAGTAGGCCATTCTGCTCCTCAAGCCTGTTCTGCCATTCAATAAGATCATGGCTGATCTGTTTGTGTTGAGTTCCACATTCACCATACCCCCGATAGCCTCTGCCTTAAAAACATTCAGTTATCCCGCTTTGCCTTCTGAGGCAAAGTTTCAAAGTTGTTCAACCCGAAGAGGAAAATATTTCTCATCTCTGCCCTGCAAGAGCCACCCCTAATTTTAAAATAGTGCCCTCTGGTTCTGGACTTACGCACAAGATGATACATTCTTCCAATGTCCACCTGGTCAATTCCCTTCAGGATCTTACATACTTCAACAAGCCACCCCTCACTCTGCTCAACTCCTATAGAAACAAGCCAAACCTTTCCAACCTAGTCGCATAGCATAACACACTCATTTCAAATGTCTATCTAGTAAATCACCTCGGAACCGCTTCTGTTGCATTTACACCCTTCCTTAAATAAGGAAACTAAAACTGCACAGAGTACTTAAGATGCAGTCTGACCAATATCCTGTATAATTGAAGCATAACATCCTGACTTTAATATTTAATTCATCTTGTACTAAAGAATAGCATTCCATTAACCTTCTCCTGCATACTACCTTTTTGTGACTCTAGCACGAGAACACCTAAATCCCTCTGCACCTCGGAATTCTGCAGTCATTCTCCATTTGAGTAACGCTCCGTATTTTTATTCTTCCTGTCAAAGTAAACAACTTCACATTTTCCTACATTATACTCCATCTGCCAGATTTTTGCCCACTCACTCAATCTATCTATTTCCATCTGCAAACTCCGTAGGTCTTCCTCATGACATACCTTCCTACCTATCTTTCTGTCGTCTGCAATCATGCCTTCACTCCCTTCATTCAAGTCATTGATGTAAATTGTAAAAAGTTGAGGTACCAGCACAGACCCCTGTGGGACTGTAGTCGTCACACCCTGACAATCAGACAATCACCCATTTATGCATACCCTGTTTTCTGCAAATCAGCCAATCTTCTATCCAGGTTAATATGTTACCCCTAATACCATGAGCTTTTATTTTTTGCACTAACCTTTTATATTGCACTAACCTTTGATATGCCATCTGCAAATCTAAGTACAGTATGTCCACAAGCTTCCCACTATCCAAAGCACATGTAACTCCTTCAAAGAGCTCTCATAAATTGGTTAAACATAATTTCCCCTTCATAAAACCATGCTAATTCTTCCCAATTATCTTGAGCTTGTCCAACTGCCCAGCTATAATCTTCTTAATAATCGATTCTGCCACCTTCCCCAGGACAGATGTCAAGCTAACTGACCTATCATTTCCTGTTTTCTGCCTCCCTTCCTTCTTGAATAGAGGGGTTACATGTGCTCCTTTCCACTCTAAGGGAATCTTTCTAGTATCTAACAAATTTTGGAAAAATAACACTAAAGCACCTACTAACTCATTAGCCACTTATTTTAAGACCATAGAACGAAGTCTATCAGTCCACAACTCCATTAGTTTACTCAGCACCACTTCCCTAGTGATTGTAATTTCCCCAAATTCTCCCTTCCATATCCTGATTTACAGAATGCTTCTTCTGTCCTCTAATGAATACAGAAGCAACATATCTGTTCACTTCATCAACCATTTCCTTATTATCTACTATTGACTCCCCATTCTCCTTCTCCCGGGACCAACACTCAGTTGATCTACTTGTTCCTGCTTAAATACCTGTGGAGAGGCTTGCTATTTATTTTTATATTCCTCGCTAGTTTCACCTCATATCCTAATTTCTTTCTCTTGATTAGCCTTTTAGTCATTCTCTGCTGCTCTTTATTTTCTGACCAATCATCTGATCTGTCATTCATCTTTGCGCAGTTATATGTTCTTCCTTAAGTTTGATTCTTTCCTTAACTTTTTCAGTTAACCGTGACTGATGGTGCCTCCCTTTAGAATTTTTCTTTACAGCAGGAATTCTGAGTATTCTGAAATATCTCCTTATATATCTGCCACTGCTTCTCTATTGATCTATCCCCTAGCCTAGTATCCAAGTTTACTTCACCTATGGCAGCTCCCAAGCCCACATAGTTGCCTTTATTTAAGTTTAAAATACTAGTCTTAGACCCACTTTTCTCCCTTTCAAACTGGATGGTTTTGTTAAATGATAGAACAGGCTTGAAGGGCCAAATGGCCTCCTCAAGTTCCTATTTCTTAATAGTTTTAGTCTAGACATAATAAGGAACACTCAAAAGCAATATCCAAAGGATCCACCACACAAATAGATTTAGCAATCTTCTCATGAGTTTACATGTATTTTAACACAGATGGAGTGCAAAGTTTATTCTCAATTAATGTTTACTTCAAATGATCTAATAATGTTTTCTTGGTGCTGAATTCCTATCTTTGATGTTTAATTCAAATGATGGGATAATTCAAATACTTTTAGCACAAAAATAGCTTTGAATTACAAATAAACTGTATGGGGTACTGCATACAGGGTCTAGAGTAAATGTTGTAACCTGGAGTACTCTGTACAGTTTTGAGTTTTGGGCCCCTTACTTGAGGAAAGATGTAGTTGCACTGGAGGCAGTTCAGAGGAGGTTCACTTGATTGATTCCAGAGGTGAGAGGTTTGTCGTATGACGAGAGATTGAGCAGTTTAAGTTGTTACTCTCTCGAGTTTAGAAGAATAAGAGATCTAATTGAGGTATATAAGATGATAAAAGATATTGACAAAGTAGATGAGAGCGGATGTTTCCTTCTGTGGGAAAATCTAGAACAAGAGGTCATAGTTTTAGAATAAGGGGTAGCAGATTTAAAACAGAGGTGAGGAGAAATGACTTCTCTCAAAGAGTCGTGAATCCGAGGAATTCATTACCACAGAGTGCAGTGGATGCAGGGACATTGGGTAAACCTGAGGTGATAGACAGATTTTAATTAGTAATGGGTTGAAAGATAATGAAGAAAGTGGAGTTGAGGCTGAGATGAGATCTAGTACAAACGTGTTGAATGGCAGAGCAGGCTCGAGGGGATGAATTGCCTAATTCTTTTCCTAATTCATATGTTCCTATAAATTTATGCATGCATAATTTTGAACTATACAGATACAAACGGTAAAGTGAATGATTGACAATGGATCGAATATAATTCAACATTCTTTTCTGTCATGGATATAGCGAGGATATTTTACCCCATCACTTAGATATATCTGCCCTTAAAAATAATTTTTACTACCGGAGATCAAAGCAGAGTTAACAGTAGTTGGGTTATTTAGCAAACATGAAATAAAGGAAGGCCAACAAGATTGTTACTTATGTTACCATATACAATATGCTGCTTCGGCTGCACAAAGCTATTAATCTTTAAAGTTCTGGAAAATTCAATCATCCTAAATATTCGATATTCTAAAAGGCTCTTTAAAACTTAACTCAAAGATCACCTTGAAACAGACATTACAGAGGAACAATGGGAAAACATGTGTTTCATCTTCTTGTACTAACAAGCACTTGCTTACTTGAGGACCAATTAAAAATTACATATCACACTAACTGCACATTAGGATGCCTGTTGACTGAGACTATAGAGCAATTTCCTTTGCTTCTGTTCCTTATCCAAAGGTCAACCAAATTAGGGCGTATTGTTCAAATTACCATGAGAATGAAAATTGCCCTAAATACCCATATTGGCTCTTAGGTTTCCCAATTAAGCTTGATAACTCTCCTAGATTGCCCATGATTCTCCCAGAATGGGCAATCGATCTCCTGGATGCTGATACTGGCAACCTTGTTTGTACAGTTCATGCAAGCGCAGCGTGCTGGCTGCTTCCCCTAGCAACCAATCAGTGATAGATTCCCTGGCTCCTGGTGGTTACGTATTGGTATGATATATAGTGCTGGAGCAGGGCAGAAATACCGATGAATGATGTTGTTACAGAATCGGTAAGGGATGATAATGAGGAACACTAGGGGCTCTATTACACTGATAGGCCTATACTATAGACCACCAATGGGAACAATTCAGGGCAAATTAGTAAAAACTTCAGCGTGGCAATAGGAGACTTCAATAATTTTAATATAGATTGAAAAAATAATGGTGTAAAGGAAAAATGGGGAGAAAAATTAATAACATTTGTACAGGAGGTACTTCTCGATCATCTCAACAAGGAAGGAAGCAGTGCAGGATCTAATTCAGGTGAACAAGTGAGGGCAAATCAACGCGCTGCAGTTGGGCAGAATTTGGGAAATAATGATCATAGAATAATTCAGTTTAGCCATGAAAATAATCAACAGCAGAAAGACTGAGTTGAAGGGGGTTTTGGCATCCAAAGCTAGGGCTCCCTGGATGAAAAAGAGCGTAAAATGAAACAAAAAAACGATAAATATAAGGTTCATAATACAGCAGCGAGGAAGCTGAATGCAGAAAGTACAGAAGAGAACACAACATTGAAATAAGAGGGGCAACAAAAGTGTATAAGAATTGATCACCTGCTAACATAGAGGAAACTCAAAGTCTGTTATAGATCCATAAAGAGTAAAAATGTAATCAAAGTAGTCATATGGAGACAGAGGAAATAGCTGAGCTAGTAAATGAGTACTTTGCATCTGTCTTCACATATGAATAGGGGTTTGTCAATAAAATAATAGAAGAGGTAGTAGACAAATTGGTTGGGATAAAACAAAAATAAAAAGTTACTTTAAAGGTTGGCGGTACTCAAAGTAGAAAAGTCATCAGATCCAGATGAGTTGGATCCTAGGCTGCTGAAGGAAATAAGTGTGTAAACTACAGAATCTCTGTCCACAATCTTCCAATCCTTCTTAGATAACTACAGACCAGGCTGTAGAGACAAAACTCCAGGACAAAATTGACATTTGGAAAAATCTGGAATAATAAATGAAAGCTAACATGGATTTGTGGAAAGAAAATTGGTGTTTGACTAACTTGACTGCATTCTTCGATGACATTATAAAGAGGTTTGATGAGACTGGTGCAGTTGATTTTCTGTACGTGGATCTTATCAAAAAGATTTTGATAAAAAGCCAAGACTTATTAGTAAAATTCCCAAGGGGGTAAAGTTTACGAGAGCAGCACCGAGGAAATTCCTGGCCTAAGGTAATTCGAGGAAGCATACATTTTTAAAATATTATTACCGCAAAATCGAACATCTGTCAAGTTTAAAATGCAAATTCAGATTTCATTCCTCAGAAACTTGTCACTTCTTATCTCCTTCTTTCCTGGGCCATTTTGGTGATGTCCTTACAGGGAAATGTGTGCTCCATACTGTCAGCAGCACATTTCCTTGCAGCTGATGGGCTGAATGAAAGTGTTCTAGGAATGAAATATCAATAATGTTACTGGAGTGACTGAGGAAATGGGGCAGGACTTAAGAACATAAGAACTAGGAACAGGAGTAGGCCATCTGGCCCCTCGAGCCTGCTCCGCCATTTAATGAGATCATGGCTGATTTTTGTGGACTCAGCTCCACTCTCCGGCCCGTACATCATATCCCCCAATCCCTTTATTCTTTAGAAAGGTATCTATCTTTTTCTTAAAAACGTTTAAAGAAGGAGCCTCAACTGCTTCACTGGGCAAGGAATTCCAGAGATTCACAACCCTTTGGGTGAAGAAGTTCCTCCTAAACTCAGTCTTAAATCTACTTCCCCTTATTTTGAGGCTATGCCCCCTAGTTCTGCTTTCCCCGACCAGTGGAAACAACCTGCCCGCATCTATCCTATCTATTCCCTTCATAATTTTATATGTTTCAATAGGATCCCCCCGCAAGCTTCTAAACTCCAATGAGTACAGTCCCAGTCTACTCAACCACTCGTCATAATCTAATCCCCTCAACTCTGGGATCAACCTAGTGAATCTCCTATGCACTCCCTCCAGTGCCAGTATGTCCTTTCTCAGGCAAGGCGACCAAAACTGAACACAATACTCCAGATGTGGCCTCACCAACACCCTATACAATTGCAGCATAACCTCCCTAGTCTTGAACTCCATCCCTCTAGCAATGAAAGACAAAACTCGATTAGCCTTCTTAATCACCTGTTGCACCGGCACACCAACGTTTTGCGACTCATGCACTAGCACATCCAGGTCCCTCTGCACAGCAGCATGTTTTAACATCTTACCGTTTAAATAATAATCCATTCTGCTGTTATTCATAGAATTTACAGTGCAGAAGGAGGCCATTCGGCCCATCGAGTCTGCACCGACTCTTGGAAAGAGCACCCCACCGAAGCCCACACCTCCACCCCATCCCCACAACCCCTTAACCCAGTAACCACACCCAACACTAAGGGCAATTTTGGACACTAAGGCCAATTTAACATGACCAATCCACCTAACCTGCACATCTTTGGACTGTGGGAGGAAACCGGAGCACCCGGAGGAAACCCACGCACACACGGGGAGGACGTGCAGACTCCGCACAGACAGTGACCCAAGCCAGGAATTGAACCTGGGACCCTGGAGCTGTGAAGCAATTGTGCTATCCACTATGCTACCGTGCTGCCCCAAAATTCCTCCCAAAATGGATAGCCTCACACTTGGCAACATTGAATTCCATCTGCAAGACCCTAGCCCATTCACCTAACCTATCCAAATCCTTCTGCAGACTTCCGGTATCCTCTGCACATTTTGCTTTACCACTCATCTTAGTGTCATCTGCAAACTTTGACACATTGCACTTGGTCCCCAACTCCAAATCATCTATGTAAATTGTGAACAATTGCGGGCCCAACACTGATCCTTGAGGGACCCCACTAGTTACAGGTTGCCAACCAGAGAAACACCCATTTATCCCCACTCTATGCTTCTGTTCGTTAACCAATCCTCTACCCATGCTACCACTTTACCCTCAATGCCATGCATCTTTAGTTTATGCAGCAATCTTTTGTGTGGCACCTTGTCAAAAGCTTTCTGGAAATCCAGATATACCACATCCATTGGCTCCCCGTTATCTACTGCACTGGTAACGTCCTCAAAAAATTCTACCAAATTAATCAGACACGACCTACCCTTTGTGAACCCATGCTGCGTCTGCCCAGTGGGACAATTTCCCTCCAGGTGCCCCGCTATTTCCTCCTTAATGATAGATTCCAGCATTTTCCCTACAACCGAAGTTAAGCTTACCGGCCTATAATTACCCGCTTTCTGCCGACCTTTTTTAAACAGTGGTGTCACGTTTGCTACTTTCCAATCCTCTGGGACCACCCCAGAGTCTAGTGAATTTTGATAAATTATCACTAGTGCGTTTACAATTTCCCTAGCCATCTCTTTTAACACTCTGGGATGCATCCCATCAGGGCCAGGAGACTTGTCTACCTTTAGCCCCATTAGCTTGCCCAATACTGCCTGCTTAGTGATTACAATCATCTAAAGGTCCTCACCTATCATATCTTTATTTCCATCAGTCACTGGCATGTCATTTGTGTCTTCCACTGTGAAGACTGACCCATAAAACCTGTTCAGCTCCTCAGCCATTTCCCCGTCTCCTATTATTAAATCTCCCTTCTCATATTCCAAGGGACCAATATTTACCTTAGCCACTCTTTTTTGTCTGATACATTTGTAGAAGCTTTTACTATCTGCTGTTATGTTCTGAGCCAGTTTACTTTCATAGTCTACCTTACTCTTCTTTATAGCTTTTTTAGTAGCTTTCTGTTGTCCCCCAAAGACTTCCCAGTCCTCTAGTCTCTCACTAATTTTTGCCACTTTGTATGTTTTTTCCTTCAATTTGATACTCTCCCTCACCTCCTTAGATATCCACAGTCGATTTTTCCCCTTTCTACCGTCTTTCTTTTTTGTCGGTATGAACCTTTTCTGAACACTGTGAAAGATTGCTCGGAAGGTTCTCCACTGTTCCTCAACTGCTTCACCATGAAGTCTTTGCTCCCAGTCTACCTTAGCTAGTTCTTCTCTCATCCCATTGTAATCACCTTTGTTTAAGCACAAAACACTAGTGTTTGATTTTACCTTGTCAGCCTCCAAATGTATTTTAAATTCCACCATATTGTCGTCACTCCTTCCAAGAGGATCCCGAACTATGAGATCATTAATCAATCCTGCCTCATTACACAGGACCAGATCTAGGACCGCTTGTTCCCTTGTAGGTTCCATTACATACTGTTCCAGGAAATTATCCCGGACACATTCTATAAACTCCTCCTCAAGGCTGCCTTTACCAACCTGGTTAAACCAATCGACATGTAGATTAAAATCCCCCATGATAACCGCTGTACCATTTCTACATGCATCCGTTATTTCTTTGCTTATTGCCTGCCCTACCATCCTGTTACTATTTGGTGGCCTATAGACTACTCCTATCAGTGACCTTTTCGCCTGATTTCCACCAAAATTGATTCAACCTTGTCCTCCATAGCACCAATATCATCCCTTACTATTGCCCGGATGCCATCCTTAAACAACAAAGCTACACCACCGCCCTTACCGTCCATTCTATCCTTTCGTATAGTTTGATACCCTTGGATATTTAACTCCCAGTCATGACCATCCTTTAACCATGTTTCAGTAATGGCCACTAAATCATAGTCATTCACGATGATTTGCGCCATCAACTCATTCACCTTATTCCGTATACTACGAGCATTCAGGTAAAGTACACTTATGCTGTTTTTTATGTCTTTGTTATGAATCCTAACACCTTGATCATTAATTTTTCGCAAATTATTTTTCCTCTTACCCTTTCTCCTAATTTTCCTCGTCTTTGAACCCATATCTCTACATAATAACCTGTCCCGTAACCTGATGCCCTGCTCTCCATTAACCATTATACTGTCCATAGCTTTACCCTTCCCTTCCCCCCAACTTGCTAGTTTAAAGTCCTTGTGACCAACCTATTTATCCTATTCGCTAGAACACTTGTCCCAGAATGGTTCAGGTGAAGACCGTCCCAACGGTACAGGTCCCTCCTGCCCCAGTACTGATGCCAATGCCCCATGAAATGGAATCCCTCTTTCCCGCACCACTCCTTTAGCCACTTCTTTTATAATTTTATTTTTTCCTACCTGCACTGTTGAAATTGGAGTTGGAAAGACATAGAGAGAGGAGATGGAGTGTTAATATGACACTTCATATTCCATTCATATAGACAACATTAAATAATATTCATCATTGTCTCATATCCATAGTCTTATCTCTTCTCACCTTTTTCAAACAAGACAAGGTAAACATTCAGTAGTTGTTCTGTAAATTCTTAGGCATCTGATCGGCAGGCAAATATTTGTAATTCATATTCAGCAAAGGCAGCGTTATGGCAAAAAGTATTCATAAACAGTTTTCTTCGTCCCTATCATGACCGCAGTACATTCATAAACAGGATTTGAATCTTGAAAGCCTATTAATATTTTAAAACAGAAGTTAATCATTTCAGCCAATCGTACTGTGGCTGGGTTGAATGCTTGCTTCATAAAACTAAATGAAGATACTGTTCACCATTCATTAGTTTATGGGCAAGGGATTTCTGGAACTCAAGAATTTTTAAGATTACTCTGTGCATTTGTATGCTTGTGAAACATAAATCAAATGTCTGAAAAACTATACTTTTTATTTGATTGCCTTGCTTTGTGTAAAATAAAATGTTTTTTTTTATGTAGCTTGATTTCCCCAACCAAGTTATGAAATAAATATTGACAAATTAACTCAATTTCTAAATTCAGAACTGCATATCAATTAAATTCCCATAATGTAACATTCCCCATCACAGATATATTATTTATCTTCACTACTATTTTGGAATGTTTTTTGTCTGACTTGCTTGCCAAATATCCAGATTACTTCACCAACTTGTACTTTATTATACATCTCTTCATATACCCACCAGCCGTGGTCCCATTAAGTCTGGATTCACAGAGGAGTTCGAGGATGTATTTTATGTAAGCATGCAAACACAAACTCACATCAGTAAGAGGCAGCTTGACCTGTATATGTTTGCTACATTGCAAAATGACACTGCAATGTTTCTAATTGTGGTTGTGTTCTCCATTCATAAGGCGGGCACTCCCTAGTCTGGTTTGTTTTTTGTATAAAATAAAGACTCGTCATTTTTAAAACTTTACCGATCTTTTGTACTTATGTATAAATGAAGAAAAATTGTTTGATCAAACATTAATACACATGAAGATAAGATTGAAGAAAAAAGCAACATGCAAGCATCAGTTTGCAACCTTCAGTCCAGGATTTAAAACATTGGAAGATAAACTGGGGGCTCGGTACATTCAGATACCTCTTGATATGCTTTCTCGAATAGAAGTTTACATCAAATACTATTCTGAAATGTATGCAGCTACATAGCGTAAAGAGAGTTACAAGATGGTTGTAGTTAGGTTAACTTTTTGCAATGGGGTGCAAGGGTGGATGGTGATCGGCAGGATTGAAGCTGACAGCTTCCTTGAAAGGCTGGGATGGGCACTTCCATTCCTTCTGGCCCTCAAAGTGCTGAAATGGGAAAGAGTACTTGCACAGCTGGCAGCTTCTTCTGACCTTTCACCCGCTCCCTTTCCCTGTCTGGTTTCTTAATTCCTCACTAACTTGCGGATCAGCACTGAGTTTTAAATTAAGCTTCCAAATTGCACTGAAAGAGCCCAGTTTAAATATGCTAATCAAGCATGATGCCTCTCCAATAGGGAAACACTTGGATCCCATGATAGCCACGATGTAAAACTGATGATGAGCCTGTAGCATGCTGGGGATACAATTCCTGTATTTAAGTCTTTACCCACCTCCCTCAACCATCATAGGGGGAGTAATGTCAAGGTCATGACTTTTGTCATGCTAATCACTGGCCATGATTTCTGGAAATAGAGACACAACTGGAATGGACAGAGAATATGGTGCTGTTTTTCCAGGATTACCAATTTGCCAGTTGCGATAACCCTCACAAGGTCCACGGGGGATCGCTGACTGATCTCCCTGTTGGCTTCATGGAATACGAGTTCCCATAGTGAGCGGGCCAAGGGAGGGGCTTGTTAGCGGGACCTTTAAATGTCACTCCCAGACCCAAACCGGTAGTCCCAGATAGTCCTTGTTTTGTGTGCTGCAGTATTGGCTTTATTTTCAGTTTAATATAAAACTGGCTTGGCTTTTTACGCCGCACCTCCTGGAATTATTACATTGGCAGCGTGGATCAAGCACAAGATTCTGAACAGCCTTTTTGAAACTCCCCAAGGGGGGGCGTTAGCAGGACCTGCAGAAAAGCCAGCATTTCCGGCGAAGGCCCCCTCATGCTTCACCGATCATCAACTCTGACATAATATACATCTATGTATATAATGGAGTGCAGACAGGCAGTGATTGACACACAGGATGACCAGTAAGCACACAGAACAGAGCAGCCAATCACCAGACAGGACATGACCACTTTAAAGCCAGAGGGCACCAGTTTTCCCGCTCTCTCGGGACCCAGCCTCTGAGACAGTCAGAGTTCGTGAGCTGGCCAGTGCAAACACCATGTGGTAGCTAGTAAATCTGGTTAGGCTAGTATCAGGTCTCCAGTCAAGTTAGCATAGTGTCAACCCACAGTTGAACATGTATAATAGTTTAGATGTTAAATAAAATCGTGTTGCATCTTATCAAGTGTTGGAGGTCTGTCGCTCGCTACACTGCATCAAGTGCAGTCCACATCGACCCAGCCTACCCAACACATCAAACTCAACATTCAGCCAGGACATTGTGGCATCTCAAAAGACTACCGTGTAAATAGAAGTACCAGGGAAGCCTCCTCGGAAGACTACAAGTGTCAGCCGCAAGGCTGCCGTAAGTATGGCCAAAGGAGGTGTGGAGCGGCACAGTGGTTAGTACTGCTGCCTCACAACGCCAAGGGGCCAGGTTGGTCGCAACACAGGGGAGTTTGAAGTGGAAGATCGAGGACCAGGTAAACCGATCGAGGTGCCTACACTTGCGGATTGTGGGCCTTCCGGAGGATCGAAGGTAGGAACCCCACGGAATATGTGGCCCAAATGCTGGGCAATTTGTGGTGGGAAGCGATAACTTCCCCAACCCAGCAGAAATAGACAGAGCCCACCGGTCACTTCGCCCAAAGTCCAGAGCCGGGAAACAGCAGAGAGCGATAATTGCTAAAATGCACCTGTACCATGACCGGGAAAGAATACTGCGCTGGGCGAGGTAAACAAAGAACTATAACTGGGAAAGTCATCGGATCAGGATCTACCAGGACATTGGGGCTGGCCTGGTCAAGCGATGGGCAGAATTCAACAGGGTGAAAGCAGTGCTGTACAAGAGCGGCGTAAAGTTTGGGATGCTGCAGCCATCCAAACTCTGGGTCACATTCCAAGGCAGGGAGCACTTCTTCAATGCTCCTGCGGAAGCTGACAAATTTCGCGTAGAGAATGGGTTTGAGAAACAGCAGCAAGGACAGCGGTGAAGAGATCATCTGAAGAGACTTTATTTGTTTATTTACTAAATGTTAACCATCTTGAGGAGCGCTGCTCTGCCTCGTTCTGGGGGCGAGAGGTGAAATAGAAGAAGGAAAGAGCGAAAAAAGCAGAGCGCAGGAAAGAGTGACAGGAACTGCAGTTAGGGAGCTCAGAAAACGGACAACAGGATGTCACACAACCAACCTCGGGAGCAGGGAGGCGGCACCATACTAGCAGGGAAGCTAGAACCTGGAAGCGTGGAGGAATGAGAGGCCACAGCGCATCTCTCGCAAGGGAGAGAGTACCTGGCAAGGGAGAAGGACATCAGCAACAGGAGGACAATGAGGGGAAGAAACAGAAGGAAAATACCATAAGAGGAACATAAGAACAAAGACAGCAAGGTGCATTAGGCTGGCTGCAACAGGCCACCCGTGGCGATTTGGAATTCAAAGGCACCGCAAGCAACCACTTTGGAGAGTCCCTAACTAAAGGGAAACCCCGGAGCTCAGGGGCCCGGCATCATGGGATGAACGGTTATCGCAGCCATCGTGGATGGCCCCCTAACAAAGGAAAACCCCAGAGTGCAGGGGCGAGTCCACCAGGTAATTATGGTTGACTCTGCAGGAGATGGGGGGGGGGGGGGGGGGGGGGGGCAGAAAATTCCCATCAGGATAATCACATGGAATCCAAAGATTCCTGCTCGGCTGGCGATCGGCAACACCACCCAAAGCTGCAGACCGGCTGTACAGGAGTTGAAGAGGAAAGAGGGCACACCAGGCGACTAGAAGGGGAGTCGAGGAGAAAGTGGGGGGGGAAGAAAGTGGGCGACCCAGTTGGGAATAAGCACCCACTGGAGAACACAAAACAAGAAGCCGCGAACGATGTAAATAGCTAAACACAACCGATGTATGTACAATTTTTCCTTTTTTTTGTTCTATTTCATTCCTGTTATTTTTCAATGTATGTTCACAATTGCCTTTGTCTTGTATAGCTTAAAATCCTTAATGAAAACACTTTAAAAAAAAAAAAAGAATTATAATATTTTCCGATCCTCTTAAACAACTATGGGAAATTTATCCCAAACCTGCCCACTTAATTGTCACCCCTGCACATACCATACCATAGGCCCCTCGAGCCTGCTCCACCATTCAATAGGATAATGGCTATTCTGACATCCACTTTCCTGCCCTTTCCTTATAACCCTTGATTTCCTTACTGATCAAGAATCTATCTACCTCGGCCTTAAATATATTCAATAACTCTTCCCCCACAGCTCTCTGTGGCAAAGAGTTCCAAAAACTTAACCAACAGAGAAGAGATTCCTCCTCATCTCAATCTTAAATGGCCATCCCTTTATTCTGAGCCAATGCCCTCTCGTCCTCGACCCATGAGGGGAAACATCCTCTCAGCATTTACCCTGTCAAGCCCCTTAAGAATCCTGTATGTGTCAATGAGATCATCTCTCCTTCTACTAAATTCTAATGAGGAAGTCCCAACCTGTTTAACCCTTGCTCATAAGACAATCCCTCCATACCCGGGATCATCACTGATCAGGGATCAGTGAACCTTCTCTGAAACGCCCCTAATGAAATATCTTTCCTTAAATAAGGGAAACCTGTTCGCAGTACGCTAGATGTGGCCTCGCCAGTATCTTGTTTAGTTGCAGCAAGACTTCCTACTCTCATACTCCAACCCTCTTGAAGTAAGGGCCAACATTCCATTAGCCTTCCTGATTGCCTGCTGCACCTGCGTGTTAGCTTTCTGTGTTTTGTGTTCAAGTACCTCCAAGTGCCTTGTGTTGCAGCTCTCTGTAGTCTTTCTCCATCTAAATAATACTGAACTTTTGTTCGCCGATGCAAAATGAACACATTTTCCCACAATATACTCCGTTTGACAGCTTTTTGCCCAATTACTTAACCTATCAATATCTCTTTGCAAACTGCCTTTCCACCTATTTTTGGGTCTCTGTAAATTTGGCTACAGCACATTCACTTCCTTTCTCCAAGTCATTAATAAATATTGTAAACCGTTGCGGTCACGCTCTGCTCCCTGTGGAACTCCACTAATTACAGGTCACTAACCTGAAAAAGAACCCCTTATCCCCACTCGCTGTTTCCTGCCCATTAGCCAATTCTCTATCAATGCCAACATCCTACCTTCAACACAATGGACTCTTATCTTATGACTTAACCTTTTGTGAGGTACCTTGTCGAACACCTTCTGGAAGTCCAAATGCAACACATCTACTGGTTCCCCTCGATCAATTCTGATTGAGACTGCCTCATAAAACCCTAATAAATTAGTCAGACACGATTTCCCTGAAGCCATGCTGACTCGGTTTGATTAGATTCTGATTTTGCACATGTGCTGCTATTACTTCCTTTATTATTGACTTCAACATTTTTCCAACACACTTTTTAAAATAAATTTAGAGTACCCAATTATTTTTTTTCCAATTTAGGGGCAATTTAGCATGGCCACTCCACCTAACCTGCACATCTTTGGGTTGTGGGGGTGAAACCCATGCAGACACGGGGAGTGTGTGCAAACTCCATTTTCCAACACACTTTAAAAAAAACCCACCAAAAGTGGTTGTGACGGGCACCAAGGATGAAGGTGAAGCAGCAATTGTTATCAAACATCATGGAACATACAGTGCAGAAGGAGGCTATTCAGGCCCATCAAGTCTGCACCAACCCACTTAAGCCCTCACTTCCACCCTACCCCGTAACCCAATAACCCCTCCAAGCCTTTTGGTCACTAAGGGCAATTTATCATGGGCAGTCCACCTAACCTGCACGTCTGTGGACTGTGGGAGGAAACCGGAGCACCCGGCGGAAACCCACGCGGACTCTGGGAGAATGTGCAGACTCCACACAGACAGTGACCCAGAGCCGGGATCGAACCTGGGACCTCGGCGCCATGAGGCAGCAGGCCTAAACCACTGCACCACCGTGCTGCCCCTTCGGCATTATTGTTAGCGGCGTTAAAATACTCTCTCGAGCACTGCCCAGAAACACACATTGCCAACACAGATGCCCTGAGTTCCTTCCCATTGCCCACAAACTTGGCCCTTCTACCGGCACTGGAAGAAGTCATCATGACCGTAAACTTCCTGGATACTTTGCCAGTATCTGCAATGATTATCTAGGACAAAGATTATCTATGATTAATCTAGGACAAAGGTTCGGCACAACATCGTGGGCCGAAGGGCCTGTTCTGTGCTGTATTTTTCTATGTTCTAATGCACATTAAAGCATGGAACCAGAATGGCCCCACATTGGCAGAATTGTGCCATATGATCCTCAGTGGCAGAATCCGAGCGAGACCACCCCATGGATGACATGAAGCCCTTCCTCACTAAACAACAAGAGCTGAGTGTAGAAGATGGCATCATCCTGTGGGGTGCCTGAGTACTCACCCCTGCCCAGGTCAGCGCCCAATCTTGACGAAATTATGCAGTGGACACCCCGGGGTATCCAAGATGAAAACGTTCGCAAGGAGCTATGTCTAGTGGCCTGTGCTCGACACAGACATCGTCAATTTGTTGAAGCAGTGCTCCTTGTGCCAGGAGAACCAGATGCTCCCACCTTCGGCTTCTTTGCACCCATGGGAATGGCCAGGAAGACCATGGGTACGGGTGCGGGTACACGTGGACGTCGATGGCGTGTTCTTGGGATCGATATTCCTTATTATGGTCGACGCGCACTAATAATGGTTAGAAATATATCATATGTCCTCCACGACTTCTCGTGCAACAATAGAAAAACTCCAGTAAAGTTTCAGCTTCTTATTATTATGTTATTATTCTCAGGAAGTCTATCAATTTCGATCTTGAACAATCTCAATGGCTGAGCTTCCGCAGCCCCCTGGGGGAGAATTCCAAAGGTTCACCACCCCCTAAGTGAAGAAATTCCTCCTTATCTCTGTCTTAAATGGCCTGACTCTTATTATGAGATTATGTCCCCTGGTTCTTGGCTCACCAGCCAGGGGAAACATCCTACATATACCCTGTCACTTAAGAATTTTGTAAGTTTTGATGAAATTACCTCTCATTCTTCGAAGCTTTGGAGAATACAGGCCGGGTTTCCTCAATCCCTCCTCATAAAACAATCCCGATATCTCAGGGAATAGTCTGGTGAACCTCCATTGCTCTCCTGCTATGGAAAGTATATCTCTACTCAGATAAGGAGATCAAAACTGTGCACAATACTCCAGGTGAGGTCTCACCAATTGCAGCAAGACATTGATATTTCTGTACTGAAAGAGTGGTCACCTGCAGTGACTCATGAACACGGAAACCCAGGTCCCTTTGGGCATCAACACTTTCCAACCTCTCACCATTTAAAAAATATTCCTTCTTTCTGTTTTTTTTCTACCAAAGTAGATCATTTCACATTTATTCATGTTGTATTCCATCTCTCATGTTTTTACCCATTCAGTTAGTCTGTGCAAGTCCTCTTGAAGGTTCCTCCTTTCCTCCTCACAACTTACCATAGAATCATAGAATTTACAGTGCAGAAGGAGGTTATTCAGCCCATCCAGTCTGCACCGGCCCTTGGAATGAGCACTCGACTTAAGCCCAGGTTTTCACCCTATTCTTTAACCCAACCTAACCTTTTGGACACTAATGGGCAATTTAGCATGGCCATTCCATCTAACCTGCACATCTTTGGACGGCGGGAGGAAACCGGAGCACCCGGAGGGAACCCACGCAGACACGGGGAAAAAGTGCAAACTCCACACAGACAGTCATCCGAGGCTGGAATTGAACCTGGGACCCTGGAGCTGTGAGGCAGCAGTGCTAACCACTGTGCCATCCCATGACTTACATTTCCACCTCGTGTTTTTCATCACTAATATGGAAATATTACAACTGATACCCACATTCAAATCACTGATATAGATTGTAAACAACTGTGGCCCGATCACGGATTCTTGTTGTATGCCAATAGTAACAGCCTTCCATCCTGAGAATGCCCTGTCTATTCCTTTGCTCTTTGTCTGTTAACCAAATCTCAATCCATACTAGTATATTACCCCCTAATCCCATGCACTCTAATTTTGTTCACGCTATTGCTGTGTGGGACCTTATTAAAAGCCTTCGGAAAATCCAAATATGCCACATCCACTGGTTCTCCCTTATCTGAGCTAAAAGCAACATCCTCAAAAAACTCCAATAGCATGAATGGTGTAAGTATTTCATCCTCTGGCAAAATTTGAAAGCATTTAAAAAGGAAGCAATAGGCCAGTAACAGAATTCTAAAAATTTGTTTCTTAAATTATGCAAATTTTGAGAAACATCCAGAGTGGGCAACTGTTCATCATTCATGAGATTGTCCCATAATTTTCCGATCTGTTAGTGTCCCGTGCGCCGGATTCTGGAAGGCCATTTGACCTGGATTTATCCAGGCAGTGACTGGAGAGACTGCTGGAGTCTCCTCTTGCCGCTGCTTGTGCATCTTTCATGTCTGCACACACTCAGCCCATTCAGCCAGAAGGAGCAGGCGGACCAGCAGGCCCAGCGGGCAGGGTGGAAGAGATAGGCTGCTGAGTGAGCAGGTGGATTGAGGAAGGCTTTTGTGAATGGAGAAAGGGAGGTTGGGGAGAGGGGCTTCTCTGTGAATGGGGCCAAAGCTGGTTTGGGAAGAGGGGCTGCTGAAAGAGCATGCAGAATCTGGTTAGGAAGAGGAGATTCTGAGTGAGAAGATGGAAGGGGGTTGGGAAGCGGGGATTCTGAATGAGGGGACGCAATGGAGTTGGAAGTAGGGGCTTCTGAGTGAATACATGGAAGAAGGGTCGGGGAGAGGGGCTGCCAAGTGAGCGGGGTTTGGGGAGAGGGCCTTCTGAGTATGCCTGTCGCGGGAGGCGAGTTGGGCAGAGGTACATGTGTGTTTGTCTGTTGGGAAGCAGCATGGATTGTCTGTGGTGCAACTTCAACGGAGTGGCTGACAGAGTCGAGGTGGCAGACCGTAAGTATTTTATTTGTGGAATGATAGGAAATCTTTTTATTTGAACACTTCTGCTGGTCCCCTCAGCCGTCCCCCTCCCACCTCAGTCCACCAGTCTCATTAGCGCCCCTCCACGTTCGTGTGGTCCCATCAGCATCCCTCCCCCATTGGTCCTCCTGCCTAGTCAGCAAATATAGCCTCCAGCCCGCCTGCTGAAGAGTCTGTTTCTTTCCTCCGAGTTGGTCACCCTGCAAACATCCCAGCCAGAAGCATTATGCGGCGGGGTGATTACAGTAAGTAATTCATCTTCAATTTCAAGCTAATCAGTGCACTTTCTGTTTCACTGCCCTGTAACAGAGTCTGTAAGGATCTCAAGATGAGGGCCGAGCTACAGAGATTGTACATACAGATTAACCTTTAGCCACACGTCAGAGTGGATAGTGCTTCTTGCTGTCAATTTTGACAGCTTTACTAATCCTTGCGCAACAATAATTTCCTAGCGTCTGACAAGCAGGCACACCAGGCAAAGGGTTGAAGAAGGGGGTTAAAATTCTTGAGCTAGATTATAGATTCTCTTGCATTATTGTCCAGAATGGTTGGATGGGAAGGGAGACTGAAACACGTATGAAAGCAGATCCATACAGTTATAATTGTACAGCACAGAAAGACACCCTTCAGCCCATCGGGTCTGTGCCGGCCATCAAGCACCTATCAATTTTAATTCAATTTTCAAGGACTTGGTCCATAGTCTTGCATGCTGTAGCATTTCAAGTGCTCATCTAAATGCTTCTTAAATCTTGCGAGGGTTCCCCACCTCCACCACTCTTTCAGGCAGTGAGTTCCAGATTCCCACCACCCTCTGGGTGAAAAGGTTTTTCCTCAAATCCTTTGTAAATCTCCTGCCCATTACCTTAAATCTATGCCCACTTGCTATTGACCCCTCAACTAAGGGGAAAAGTTCATTCCTATCTACTCTGTCGATGTCCTTCATAATTTTGTACACCTCAATCAAAGAACAAAAAATAATACAGCACAGGAACAGGCTCTTCGGCCCTCCAAGCCTGTACTGATCATGATACCAACCTTTGCCAAAAACTCTCAGCACTTCCTTGTGCCGTATCCCTCTATACCCACCCTATCATGTGTTTGTCAAGATGCCTTTTGAACGCCGTTAATGTATCGGCTTCCACAACCTCCCCTGGCAACGCATTCCAGGCATTCGCCACCCTCTGCGTAAAAAACCTGCCTCGCACATCTCCTCTAAACTTTGTCTCACGGACCTTAAACCTATGTCCCCTGGTTACTGACCCCTCCACCCTGGGAAAGAGTGCCTCCCCATCCACTCTATCCATGCCCCTCATAATCTTGTAGACCTCTATCAGGTCACCCCTCAACCTCCGTCTTTCTAATGAAAACAGTCCGAGTCTATTCATAGTTAACACTGTTAACCAGGCAACATCCTGGTAAACCTCATCTGCACCCTCTCCAAAACCTCCACATCCTTCTGGTAGTGTGGCGACCAGAATTGTGCGCAATATTCCAAGTGCGGCCTTTCCAAGGTTCTATACAACTGTAGCATGACTTGCCAGTTTTTATACTTGATGCCCCGTCCAATGAAGGCAAGCATTCCATATGCTTTCTTGACTACCTTGTCCACTTGTGTTGCCACTTTCAAAGATCTGTGGACCTGTATGCCCAGATCTCTCTGACTTTCTATATTCCAAAGAGTCTTACCATTTATGGTATATTTCCCCTCTATGTTAGACCTACCAATATACATTACCTCACATTTGTCCGGATTAAACTCCATTTGCCATTTCTCTGCCCAAGTCTCCAACCTAGCTACGTCCTGCTGTATTTTCTGAAAATCCTTAACACTATCTGCCACTCCACCAACCTTGGTGTATCCGTGAACTTACTAATCAGAACGGCTACATTTTCCTCCAAATCGTTTATGTACACCACGAACAACAGAGGCCAAAGCGCCAATCCCTTGGAACCCCACTAGTCACAACCTTCCATTCAGAAAAACACCCTTCTACTGCTACCCTTTGCCTTCTGTGACCGAGCCAGTTCTGTATCCATCTTACCACCTCAACTCTGATCCCGTGTGACTTCACCTTTTGTACCAGTCTTCCATGAGGCACCTTGTCAAAGGTTTTATTGAAGTCCATGTAAACAACATCCACCGCCCTCCCCATATCAATCATCTTTGTCACCTCCTCAAAAAACAACCTCTCCTTTACAAAACCATGCTGTCTATCGCTTATGAGTTCATTTGTTTCCAAATGGGTATAAATCCTGTCCCTGAGAATTCTCTCCAATAATTTACCTACTACCAATGTGAGGCTCACCGGCCTGTAGTTTCCAGGATTATCCCTGCTACCTTTCTTAAACAGCAGTACCAAATTAACTGTTCTCCAGTCCTCTGGGATCTCACCTGTAGCCAATGAGGATACAAAGTTGTCAGTCAAGGCCCCAGCAATTTCCTCCCTTGCTTCCCTCAGCATTCTGGGATAAATCCCATCCGGCCCAAGAGACTTATCTACCTTAATATCTTTTAAAAGACCCACACCTGCTTCTTTTTGATGTTAACATGATCCAGACTGTCCACAAACCCTAACCAAGAATCAACTTCCACAAAGTCCCTTTCTTTCGTGAACACTGTCCCCCTCAGCCTTCTCTGCTCTTACAATCCCAGCCTAACCAACCTCTCTGCAGATCTGAAATGCTCCAGCCCAGGCAACATCCTGGTGAATCTCCTCTGTACCCTTTCTCATGCAATCACATCTATCCAATCGTGTGGAGGTTAGAACTGCACACAATACTCCAGCTGTATTTTAACAAGCATTTTATGTGACTCCATCATAACCTCCCTGCTCTTACATTCTGTGTCGGCTAATAAAGGTAAGTATCCCATATGCCTTTTTAACCACCTTATCTACCTGTGCTGTTGCCTTCAGGGACCTATAGATCACTCCGGACCACTGTACTTTCTAGCATCCTGCCGTTCATCCTGTATTCCCTTTCCTTGTTAGTCCTCCCAAAATACATCACCTCACACTCTACAGGGTTAAATTCCATTTTCCACTGTTCTGTCCTTCTGACCAGCCTATCTATATCACCGCGTAATCTAAGGTTTTTCACCTTGCTATTTACCACACCGCTAAATTTTCCTCACCAACAGACCTCCACCAAGCATTTGTGAAATCCACCAGAGAAATATATGCTTGGTGAATGATTTTGATTTTGCACAGGTTATTGCTGTACAGATAATCAGAACATTATCCACAAGAAGGGGGATAAATCTAATTGTGAAAACTATACCTTGGCGCAGTGGTTAGCACTGCTACCTATAGTGCCAAGGACCTGGGTTCAATTCCGGGCTTGGGTCACTGTCTGTGCGGAGTCTGCACGTTCTTCCCGTGTTTTATGTGGGTTTCCTCCGGGTGCTCCAGTTTCCTCCCACAGTCCAAAGATGTGCGGGTCAGGTGGATTCGCCATAATCAATGCCAGGGATTGGGTGGGGGAGTGGGCCTGGATGGAGTGCTCTTTCGGAGGGTCAATGCAGGCTCAATGGGCTAAATGGCCTCATTCTGCATGTAGAAATTCTATGGATTTCCTTCCTGTCCATTGGATAAGATGCTGGCCATCTCCAAATAACTGCACCACCAACCTCACAAACTGCCTAATACACCACATTATCATTGGCCATCTCCAGCAATCAGGACTCATGCTTAACATTCATATAGTGCACATCGCCCTCACACGCTTACCACAACTGCAAGCCTCACAACCACATTTCACAGATTCTACATACTTCCAACTATTCAACTGTGGCAGGCACATCACCCAAACACATTGCGATGCACCCATTGACACTCCTCCCTCTCTTTTCAGGACAATGTGACACATAACAGGAAGCTGAAACAAAAAACCTTGGGGGGCTGGCAGGACTGCATGGAACCCTTGAAGGAGAAAATGCTCTGCATTATTGCACTGGCCATCATTGAGGCTGTGGGAACCTAAGTCGTTGAAGCCATCCAGGATGATTGTATGTTCCTGGCTTGTCCACCGTCTCAAAATCCACTATCCTCTATCCTGAAATCTGATATGAAATACAAGTCGCAGATGGTACGATCATCCAACTCTTGCTTTCCACCAACCCTCAACTTATTAATTTTGGCTTTCAGACAACCGAGAACTGAGACTTAATTTTCAGTAACAAAGCTAGGCAAGTGGTTGAAGTATCAGTGGTGAGCATTTTGCAGACGGTGATCAGAACTCCGTTAGATTCAAGATTGCTATGAAAAGGAGGAGGATGGGCCTGAGATCAATGTTCTAAACTGGGGGAAGACTGGTTTTCATCAGAGCAGATTATGATTTGGCCAGAGTGGACTGGGAGCAGACACTTTTAGGTATATCTGTGATAGAACAGTGGGATGATTTCAAGAAGGAAATAGGGAGAATACAGAGCCAACAGGTTCCAATCAAGAAAAAGTGTGGGACCAACAAATCCAGTGAACCTCAGATATCGAGGGATATTCAGCATTGGATAAGGAGAAAAAGGGAGGCTTATGGCAGATATCGAGTGCTCAAAACAGCAGAAGCCCTAGAGGTGTATAGAATGTGCACGAGGGAACTTAAAAAGGAAATTAGCAGATCAAAAGGGGACATGAAAGGAGGTAAAATAAAGGAAAATTGTAAGTTGTTTTACAGTGGGCTAAACAGCTGGCTTGTAATGCAGAACAAGGCCAGCAGTGTGGGTTCAATTCCCGTACCAGCTTACCTGAACAGGCGCTGGAATGTGGAGACTAGGGGCTTTTCACAGTAACTTCATTGAAGCCTACCTGTGACAAGAAGCAATTATAATTTAGTACATTAAGGGTAAAACAATAGCTAGGGAATGAGTAGGTTAAGGACCACAGTGACAATTTGTTTGTGAAGCCAGGCGATATAGGTAGGGTTCCAAATGAATACGTTGCGTCAATGTTCACTTGTGAGAGGGACAGTGTGGCTATAGAAATCAGGGAGGAGAACAGTAATAAAATTAAACAGCTTAACATAGACAGAGAGGAGGTGCTGAGTGGTTTGGGAGGCTTAAAAGTAGACAAATTTCCAAGGCCAGATCAAATGCATCCCAGGCTGAGGAGTGAGGTAAGGGAAGAAATAGCAGGGGTGATAGCAATAATTTTCAATTTCTCTCTGGCCACAGTAGAGGTGCCGGAGGACTGGAGGATAGCCAGTGTGGTGCCATTGTTAAAGAAGGTAGGAAGGGATAAACCAGGAAACTACAGGCTAGTCAATCTAACCTCAGTTATGGGGAAACTATTGCAAGCAATTCAGAGAGACATAATTAGCCTATATTTGGAGAGGCAGGGGTTTAGTTAGGAACAGTCAGCATGGATTTGTTAAGGGAGGTCATGTCTGACCAACTTAATGTGTAGATGAGGGAAATGTATTTGACATAGTCTCCTTGGACTTCAGCAAGGCTGTCCATGGGATCCAAGAAAATTTTGTAAATTGGATCCAAAATTGGCTGAGTGGCAGGAAGCAGAGGGTAATGGCCTGGGATGTTTTTCTAACTGGAAGCCTGTGTCCAGTGGGGTCCCACGGGATCAGTGTTGGGGCCCTTGCCGTTTGTGCTTTATATAAATGATTGAGACACGAATGTCGGAGGGTTGATAAGCAAGTTTGCGCATGATACAAAAATTGGTAGGGTGGTAGTGAGGAGGTTAGCCTTCAATTACAGAAGAAATAAGTACTTGGCCTGCCTAAGAAGAAGGCAGACTTTAGGGCTATCCCCACAGTGCGACTTTTGGGGAGATGGGAGGTTAATGAAGATGGAAGAGATTAATGGGGCTTTTAGGGATTTCTATGCAGGTGAGATTAGTTTAGAGATGTGATGACATTTGTTTTCTTTCCTTTCAGCTCCCTGCGGCATCGGAGGATCAGCGCTTGGACCTTAACGCCACAAGATGGCGAGGAGGGAGCTTCAACTGGACAATGCCCCGAAGCCAGGTGGTTTTGGGTTTTACAGGGAGTTTAAAGATCTGTTGATAGAACCATTGGTGGGTATGTTTGCAAACTCTTTTGAGGTAGGGCTGTTGCCACCGACACTTCGAGAGGCTATCATCTCTCTGATTTTGAATAGAGATAAAGATTGGAGCAATGTGCCTCTTACAGGCTAATCGGTCTTTTGAACGTTGATTTGAAATTGTTGTCTATGGTACTGGCAAGATGACTAGAGGGTATCCTTGTGTTGATTATTCAGGAGGATCAGACTGTGTTTATTAACGGTAGGTTCTCCAGTAGTGTTAGGAAATTGCTGAACGTGATTCAGGCCTTCCAGAAGCAGGCTCTGGATGGACTTGTGATCTCCTTGGATGCGGAGAAAGCCTTTGATTGGGTTGAGTGGAATTATCTGGTGTACACGCTGCGGAGATTTGGGCTGGGTGAGGATTATATGAAATTAATTCAGGTGTCATACCATAGGCCTCTGATTGTGGTGCTCACGAATGATTTCAGGTCTGAGAATTGTGAGCTCCAGGGCTGCCCCCATCCACCTTGTTATTTGCGCTGCCCATGGAGTCATTGGCAGAGGCTATTAGGCATGACCCTCGATATTGGAGCTGGAGTGTAGGGACAAGCAGCACAAGATTACGCTTTATGCGGATAATGTACTTCGATTTGTGTCAAAACCGGATTTTAGGTTCCCGTTAGCATTAGTGTGGTGGATAGCCTTCTCCGGATAGAAGATCAAGTTTACAAGGTCAGAGGCTAGGCTGATGTGAGAGCTGAGGGGTAGAACTCCCCCCTTGTTAATTTACCCTTTGGATGGTCCCCATTCGGGTTGAAGTGTCACAATTACCTCTTGTTTTCGGCAGTTGCATGGGGCCAATTTCCCTATTAAGTGGGTCTTGGCTTGTTGGTCATCACTGCCGGTTTTATGGCTGGACAAGATTTCCTTCATTAGAATAAACACATTGCCTAGCTCGTGTTTTAAAAGGAAATCAATGGAATGATCAGTTTGTTTATCTGGAAGAAGCCTGGCCTTACTTTAACTAAGCTGCAGCTCCCGGGGGTTAAATGGGGTCTGGGCATCCCGAATATTATGCTGTGTTGACTGGCTTCTCACCTCAGGTTCATAAAGGACCCTACCTCCATTTGACTCGATATTGAAGCAGACTAGTTAGCTTACCCTCTGCAGGTCTTGTTATTTTCTGGCAATGTTAAGGCAGGAACTGCTAAATGTGATAATCCTATTATTATTAATATTCAGAGTGTGGAGATTGGTCCACAAATTAGAAGAGCGATCTAAACTGATTCTGCTCTCTCTCCCATCCAGGGCAGTCCAGACTTCCCACCAAGTCTTATGGGCCATGGATTTGATACAGTTTTAGGCTGGAGACATGTTCAGCGATGCTTCCTTGTCATCCTTTCAGCAGCTATGCCAACAATTTGACATCTCCAAGCACACCTTTTTAAAGTATTTTCAACTTAGAGACTTTATCCTTAATAAGACGTCTTGACTCCTCTATTTCCCCGGTGGAAAAAATCTTGAATTCTGTGGAGTCTAAGCAATTAATCAGCAAGTTTCATGATACCCTATGTCCTAGATCTTGCATTAGGACATTGGGTACCCTGCAGTCTTGGAAAAAAAGACTTGGTAACTAACATTGATGAGGAGACATGAGGTAGGATATGGAATTATGCCAGTAGGATTCCTGTTGCAATAAAATTAACGATATTCAAATTATCATCCAGCATCGCTTTCACATCACCCCTATAGCGCGATTCTCCTCCAAAATTTCTAAGTTACTTTGTGACGGTTTTTCAGGGAGTTTCCAGCCGGCGGGTTCCCCACCGCTATTTGATGACATTTAGTCACTTTTTTGAGCCCTGGGGAGTTTCGCACTGGTTTAGCCCAAACTTAGAATTTTCTTTAGCACTGGGGAGCTGATTCAGAAATCGGGCCGCCATTTTGAAAGGGTGCCCCCATCTCTAAGTGAGACTTGTCAGTCCCCCGCACCCCCAACCATGGGCAATGTCACCCCCCACAAACATGGACACTACCCCACATCCCATATGGTAGCATAGTGGTTAGCATTATTGCTTCATAGCACCAGGGTCCCAGATTCGATTCCCGACTTGGGTCATTGTCTGTGCGGAGTCTGCACATTCTCCCCGTGTCTGCGTGGGTTTCCTCCGGGTGCTCCGATTTCCTCCCACAGTCCAAAGATGTGCGGTTAGGTAAATTGGACATTCTGAATTCTCCCTCTGTGTACCCGAACAGGCGCTGGAATGTGGCGACTTGGAACTTTTTGCAGTAACTTGCAGTGTTTTTTTTTGTAAAATATTTTATTAAGGCATTTGTGATTTTATATCAGTAAAAGTAAACCATATACAAACAACTATAAACATAATGCAACAATCCTCTACCTCCCTCACAGGTCCCATCTTCCCAAAACAGTAATCTAGACTAAACCCTCCCCCCCACCCCCCCACACCTTCTGCTGACAGTTAATTTTCTCTGAAGCAGTCGACAAACGGCTGCCACCTTCGGACAAACACTAGCATTGATCCTCTTAGGGCGAACATGATTTTCTCAAGACTGAGAAAACAAGCCATGTCATTGACCCAGGTCTCTGATTTCGGGGGCTTCGAGTCCCTCCGTGCTACCAGTATCCATCTCCAGGCTACCAAGGAGGCAAAGGCCAAGATGTCAGCCTCTCTCGCCCCTTGGACTCCTGGGTCCTCCGACACTCCAAAAATCGCCACCTCTGGACTCGGTGCCACCCTTGTTTTTAACAACGTGGACATGACGCCTGCAAACATCTGCCAGAATCCCCTAAGCTTTGAACACGCCCAAAACATGTGGACATGGTTCGCTGGCCCTCCTGCGCACCTTGCACACCTGTCTTCTATCCCCCAAAACTTGCTCATCTGGGCCATCGTCATGTGTGCCCGGTGAACAGCCTTAAATTGTATCAGGCCGTGCCTGGCGCATGATGTGGACGTGTTGACCCTGCTTAACGCATCTGCCCAGAGACCTGCCTCTATCTCTTCCCCTAACTCCTCCTCCCATTTGTGCTTTAGCTGCGTTCCCTCTGACTCCATGAGTTCTTTATAGATATCTGAGACATTCCCTCCCCCTCTCCCACCCATACTGTAGAAATTACCCTATCTTGTATCCCAGGTGGCGGTAGGAGTGGGAAGGTTGGAACCTGCCTTCGCGAAAAGTCCCGAATCTGCAGATATCTAAACCCATTCCCTCCCGTCAACTCAAACTTCTCCTCCACCTCCTTCAAACCGGGGAAGCTCCCATCTGTAAACAAATCTCCCAACCACCCGTTCCCTGCTCATTGCCATCGCGGAAACCCTCCATCCAGTCTCCCTGGGGCAAACCGAGGGTTGCTACAGATTGGAGCCCAAACCGATGCTGCCTCCGCTCTCACATGTTTCCTCCACTGCCCCCAGACACTCAGGGCCGCCACTACCACCGGGCTTGTGGAGTACCGGGCTGGTGAGAACGGCAGAGGTGCCGTGACCAATGCCCCTAAACTCGTGTCCTGACAAGATGCTGCCTCCACTCGCTCCCACACCGACCCTTCCCTCACTACCCACTTCCTAATCATGGCCATATTTGCCGCCCAGTAATAGTTACTAAAGTTTGGCAGCGCCAGCCCGCCCTCCCTCCAGCCACGCTCCAGCATCACCTTCTTCACTCGCGGGGTTTTACCCGTCCACACAAAACCGGAGATCACCTTATTTACCTGCTTAAAAAAGACCTTTGGGATAAAGATGAGGAGGCACTGAAAAACAAACAGGAATCTCATGAGGACTGTCATTTTCACTGTCTGTACCCTTCCCCGCCAGTGATAACGCGAGCAGATCCCACCTTCGGAAGTCTTCTTTCATTTGTTCCACTAACCGGGTCAAGTTTAGTTTATGTAACAGCCCCCAGTCTCGTGCCACCTGGATCCCTAAATAACAGAAGCTTCCTCCCACCACTCTGAACGGCAGTTCTCCTAGTCTCCTCTCCTGCCACCTTGCCTGGATCGCAAACATCTTGCTCTTCGCCATGTTCAATTTGTACCCCGAAAAACAGCCAAATTCCCCTAAAATCCTCATGATCTCTCACATCTTTAAGTCATCTCCGAACAGGCGCCGGAATGTGGCGACTAGGGGCTTTTCACAGTAACTTCATTTGAAGCCTACTTGTGACAATAAGCGATTTTCATTTCATTTTTCATTTCATTTCATCTTTGTCTACAGGAATAGTGCCAGAAGACTGGAGGATAGCACCCTTGTTCAAGAAGGGGAGTAGAGACAACCCAGGTAACTATAGACCAGTGAGCCTTACTTCTGTTGTGGGCAAAATTTTGGAAAGATTTATAAGAGATAGGATGTATAATCATCTGGAAATGGAATAATTTGATTAGAGGTAGTTAACACGGTTTTGTGAAGGGTAGGTCGTGCCTCACAAACCTTATTGAGTTCTTTGAGAAGGTGACCAAACAGGTGGATGAGGGTAAAGCAGTTGATGTGGTGTATATGGATTTCAGTGAAGCGTTTGATAAGGTTCCCCACGGTAGGCTACTACAGAAAATACGGAGACATGGAATTCAGGGTGATTTGTCACTTTGGATCAGAGATTGGCTAGCTCGAAGAAGACAAAGGGTGGTGGTTGATGGGAAATGTTCAGACTGGAGTCCAGTTACTAGTGGTGTACCACAAGGATCTGTTTTGGGGCCACTGCTCTTTGTCATTTTTATAAATGACCTGGAGGAGGGCGTAGAAGGATGGGTGAGTAAATTTGCAGATGACACTAAAGCCGGTGGAGTTGTGGACAGTGCAGAAGGATGTTACAAGTTACAAAGGGACATAGATAAGCTGCAGCGCTGGGCTGAGAGGTGGCAAATGGAGTTTAATGCAGAAAGGTGTGAGGTGATTCATTTTGGAAGGAATCACAGGAAGACAGAGTACTGGCCTAATGGTAAGATTCTTGGCAGTGTGGATGAGCAGAGAGATCTCGGTGTCCATGCACATAGATCCCTGAAAGTTGCCACCCAGGTTGAGAGGGTTGTTAAGAAGGCGTACGGTGTGTTAGCTTTTATTGGTAGAGGGATTGAGTTTCGGAGCCATGAGGTCATGTTGCAGCTGTACAAAACTCTGGTGCGGCCGCATTTGGAGTATTGCGTGCAATTCTGGTCGCCGCATTATAGGAAGGATATGGAAGCATTGGAAAGGGTGCAGAGGAGATTTACCAGAATGTTGCCTGGTATGGAGGGAAGATCTTATGAGGAAAGGCTGAGGGACTTGAGGCTGTTTTCGTTAGAGAGAAGAAGGTTAAGAGGTGACTTAATTGAGGCATACAAGATGATCAGAGGATTCGACAGGGTGGACAGTGAGAGCCTTTTTCCTCGGATGGTGATGTCTAGCACGAGGGGACATAGTTTTAAATTGAGGGGAGATAGATATAGGACAGATGTCAGAGGTAGGTTCTTTACTCAGAGAGTAGTAAGGGCGTGAAATGCCCTGCCTGCAACAGTAGTGGACTCGCCAACACTAAGGGCATTCAAATGGTCATTGGATAGACATATGGGCGATAAGGGAATAGTGTAGATGGGCTTTAGAATGGTTTCACAGGTCGGCGCAACATCGAGGGCCGAAGGGCCTGTGCTGCGCTGTAATGTTCTATGTTCTATCTCCTCTAACGGGTCGGAAACATACAGGAGCAGGTCGTCGGCGTATAACGAGACCCTGTATTCCACCCCACCTCGGCCTCTGGATGCTCAATGGCCAGAGCGAACAGCAACGGAGAGAGGGGGCATCCCTGCCTCGCCCCCGGTGCAGTCTAAAATAGCCCGACATCAGCCGGTTCATTCGAACATTCGCCTCTGGTGCCTGGTACAGCAGCCTGACCCAGTAGATGAAACCCCGACCAAACCCGAACCGCCCCAACACCTCAAACAGATAGTTCCATTCCACCCGGTCAAAGGCCTTCTCTGCATCCATTGCAACCACTACTTCCATCTCCTTTCCCTCTGGGAGCATCATGATTACATTCAAGAGCCTACTAACATTGGCCATTAGCTGCCTACCCTTAACAAACCCGTCTGGTCTTCCCCATCACCTACGGGACACAGTCTTCTATTCTTGAGGACAAGATTTTCGCTAACAGTTTGGCATCAACTTTCAACAGGGAGATCAGCCTGTAAGACCCGCATAGCTCAGGGTCCTTCTCCCGTTTCAGGATCAATGAGATCGAGGCCTGTGACATTGTCGGAGGAAGAACACCACGCTCCCTTGCCTCGTTAAACTGCCTCACCAACAGTGGGCCCAGCATCTCAGGAACTTTTTAAAAAACTACACTGGGTAACCATCTGGGCCCGGGGCCTTGCCTGACTGCATGGCCTCCAGTCCATCTGCTATTTCTTCAATCCCTATTGGGGCTCCCAGCCCTTCGACCAACCCTTCGTCCACCTTTGGGAACTCCAGCCGTCCCAGAAATTGCCTCATTCCTTCCACGCCAGCTGGGGGTTTCGACTCGTATAGCCTTCTGTAGAACTCCTTAAACACGCCGTTAACCCCTGCTGGGTCCAAGACTGTGTTCCCTCCTCTGTCCTTCACTCTCCCTATCTCCCTCCCTTTTCCTGAGCTAGTGTGCAAGCATTCTACAAGCCTTCTCTCCATACTCATACATCGCCCCCCCTCGCCTTCCTGAACTGCTCCACACCTTCCCCGTAGATAGCAAGCCAAATTCCACCTGTAGCCTCCGTTGTTCCTTCAGTAATCCTCCTCCGGGGCCTCCGCATACTTCCTGTCGACCTGAAGTATTTCCCTGACCAACCTATCCGCCTCTGCCCTCTCGTCCTTCTCCCTATGGGCCTGAATCGAAATGAGCTCCCCTCTGACCACTGCCTTTAGTGCGTCCCAAACCATTGCTGCTGAGACCTCTCCCGTATCGTTAATCTCCAGGTAGTTCTGGATGGATTCAATCATCTGCCCGCACACCCCCTCGTCCGTTAACAGTCCCACATCCAATCTCCATTGCGGGCGCTGACCACCCTCCTTGCTCACATGCAGGTCCACCCAATGTGGGGCATGGTCCGACACAGCAATCGCCGAATACTCGGTGTCAACTACCCCCGCCAGTAAAGCCCTGTTCAAAATAAAAATGTCGATCCGGGAGTATACTTTATGTACATGTGAGAAGAAGGAGAACTCCTTCGCTCTTGGCCGTCCAAACATCCATGGGTCTGCCCCACCCAAACATCCATGGGTCTGCCCCACCCAAACATCCATGGGTCTGCTCCATAAACCACTTTAGTTCCTTCGCCATTGCCGGCACCCTGCCTGTCCTTGAACTCGACCAGTCCAGCCTTGGGTCAATGACCGTATTGAAGTCCCCCCCATGATCAGCTTCTGTAAATCCAGATCCGGGATCTTCCCTAACATCCGTCTTACAAACTCCACATCATCCCAGTTTGGTGCGTAGACATTCACAAGCACCACCGGCAACCCTTCCAGCTTCCCGCTAACCATGATATATCTACACCCCATATCTGCAACTATTCTCCCCGCCTCAAATGACACTCGCTTATTAATCAGGATCGCGACCCCTCGAGTCTTAGAGTCCAGCCCCGCGCGAAATACCTGCCCGACCCATCCCTTCCTCAGTCTGGTCTGATCGATTACCCTCAGGTGTGTCTCCTGTAGCATTACCACGTCCACCTTCCATCCCCTCAGATGTGCGAACATGTGCAGCCCTCTTAACCGGCCCATTCAGCCCTCTGACATTCCACGGGATCAGCCTGGTCGGAAGACTTCTCACTGCCCCTGCCCCCTCTGCTGATCAACCATCCCCCTTCCTAGGCCAGCCTCCAGCTCGTGCCCCATGCTCCCTCCGGCCCGCCCACAGGTAGCCTCCATCCCCGACCTCCCATTTATCTCCAAGCAACCGCCCCTCCCCTGTCAGCAGAGCAATCCCCCTCCGTTAACAGCACAATAAATGCAATCCCTTTCAACAAACAAAACATCTGCTCACCCCCCACTGTTCTTCTGTGAGCCAACCCGCCGAGCTGGCTTGGTGACTCCCCACCATGGCGCCAGACATCTTACCTCCTATTGTTCTCTCCCCCTCCCCCCCGCTCGGACATACCTATTCGAAATGCACTTTTCCACCCAAACATATCCAAAGAAAAACATCAAAGATTCACCCACCCTTCCCTCACCAGTATAAAGTTAATTCAGAAAACTTAGCAACAGCCCCCAAAAAATGTTATAAAAGGCATTTCTCATGTAGTGCAAAAGTAAGAACAATTTTAGCAGAATCGCGACAGTAAAGATCAGTCACCTGAGTCTCTATCTAGACCTTTGCTTTTCACAATTGCTTCATCCGGCGACTCAAAGTAAAATTGCCGTTCTTCATAGGTGACCCATAAACGAGCTGGATAAAGTAGACCAAACTTCACCTTCCTCTTGAGAAGGGTCGATTTCACTTGGTTGAAACCCGCTCTTCTCTTGGCCAGGTCTGCACCCAGACCTTAGTAGATGCGCAGAATGTTATTCTCTCACTTACAGCTCCATGCAAAATCTGCTCCTTATCCAGGAATCTGTGCATTCGCACCACCACCGCTCTCAGTGGCTCAATCGTCCGCGGCAACCTCGCAAGCGTTCTGTGCGCTCTGTCCACTTTCAGTGGTCTAGAAAACGACCCCTCGTCCATTAACATCTCGCGCATTTTCGCCACATAAGTCCTTGCGTCCGTTCCCTCACATCCCTCATGGAGGCCAACGATCCTCAAGTTCTGCCGACGTGACCTATTCTCTAGGTCCTCCACCTTGTCTTGCAGCCTTTTCTGTTGCTCTTTCATCAGCCCCGCCTGTGCCTCCAGCGCAGTTAGGTGTTCCTCATGCTCAGCCACCCTTTCCTCCACCTTCTGGACCGCCCGATCTTGGGCTTCCAGTCTCTGCTCCACCCGAGTGATCGACTCCTTGATTGGGTCCAGGCATTCCTTTTTTTGCTTGGCAAAGCCCTCCCGAATAAACTCCACCAGCTGGTCTGCTGTCCTCTGGGCCGCCGAGCCAGTACTCTGCAGATCCACCATGCTTTCCTTTGCTGCAGAATCAGCACGTGTCTGCTCGATTCAGTTCCTCCTTCCCTTACGTCTACTTCTGCACCATTTCTCCATAAACTGGGTGGGATTCCTCCTCACAGTCTCATCCACCACCGGCCCCTCAACAGAATTCCAAAAAAAGTCGGGGGAAAAGGTCCAAAAAGTCCGTCACGAGCGGGTGCCACCAAAAGTGCGACCTATTCCCTCATGGCCGCCACCGGTAATCTTTCGTAACTTGCAGTGTTAATGTAAGCCTACTTGTGACACTAAAGATAAAGATTATGCCATCACCCCCACACATGAACACTACCCCACACCGCCCAAATGGGGGCACAGCGCTATGGGGTCCTCCTCTTCAGACCTCCCCCAAACCCCCTTACAGCACCCCACACATCAATCCTCCAACTTCCCAGAGGCCCCTACCTACCTGCCCTGCACTCTCCCACCCTTAAAACCCCCCTCTACCCTCATTTTATGGGGATGGCCCCCCCACGCCAGGCCCATGGTAGTGCCAACCTGGCACTCGGGCATCCTTGCACTCCTACCCTAGCAGTGCTCCTGCTGGCTTGCCAGGGCCGTCCTGGCACCTTGGTAATGGCAAGATGCCTGCGTTCCAGGGGAAGGGCCAGGGAGCCACCCTGCATGTACCCTGACCACCCAGGTCCGTTTGTGTGGACCAGCACTGATCGATGCTGGGTGGCAGTATCCCAGGGAAGGCCGAAGAATTGAGGGAGGCTGGTGGATCCAGCATGAGTAGGTCATAAGTGGGTTTACGACTTACTTCCGGGAGCGCCGTTTGGTCACGCCCATTTGGGGCAGAGTTCCGACTCCGACATCTCGGGGAACTTATGAGAATCCCACGAGGCGCGGAGGCTGTAAGGAGGCTCGCTGGAAGCCTCTCCCGACATTCGCTGGCCGCATTGCGCATTCCCTTGAGCGCAACGCGGCCAGAGAATCGCACCCCCAGTCTTAGAGATTTGAAGCTAATGGGCGCAATTCTGGGGCTGGTTTAGCTCACTGGGCTAAATTGCTGGCTTTTAAAGCAGACCAAGGCAGACCAGCAGCACGGTTCAATTCCCGTACCAGCCTCCCCGAACAGACGCCGGAATGTGGCGACTAGGGGCTTTTCACAGTAACTTCATTGAAGCCTACTTGTGACAATAAGCGATTTTCATTTCATTTCAATTCTCCCATCGGGAGACTAAGTCCCTGATGCTGGAGTGAAAACCGGAGTGTTTCACTCCGGCGTCGGAGGCCGTTCCCAGCCCCCTAGTCTCCCGCCCCCAGTGGGCTAGGAGCGGCGCTGCGTCATTTACGCGCGTCGGGTCTTGGTGCCGCGTAAAAGCGGCGCCGCGTAAATGACGCGACCGGCGCCGCGTAAATAACGTCACCCACGCATGCTCGGTTGCCATCCTCCCCATGGCCGCCCCGCAAGAAGATGTCGGATGGATCTTGCGGGGCAGCGGAGGAAAGGAGGTCCTCCTTCAGAGAGGCTGGCCCGCCGATCAATGGGCACCGATCGCGGGCCAGATCCCTTTTGAGCCCCCCCCCGGTGCAGGAACCCCCCTCGCATCCCCACAGACCGCCCCCCCAGCATTCCCGCACTGTTCCCGACAGCAGCGTCCAGGTGTGGAAGGCGCCGGCGGGAACCTGTCGTGTTGGGCAGGCCGCTCGGCCCATTTGGGCCGGAGAATCGCCGCTCGTCCATTACCAATGGCAAACGGTGATTCTCCCAGCGGCCAGCCATGATTTGCGCCGCGCCGGTTTGGGGGGGGGGGCGTGGTAGAATCGTGTGCGGGCGGCAGGGCGGGACTCGCGCGGCGCCCGGGCGATTCTCCTACCTTGCGTGGGGGGGGGGGGGGGGGGTGAGAATTCCACCCAATATGCCCAAAGTGTCTGGTAATTGAGGATCATTATACTCATTGAGTATGGGCCTGTTAAGGTTCAATCCTATTGGTCTGGTGAAGTCAGAGTGCTGGAGATCTTGACAAATCTTAGAATTTAATGCTCTGTGCCTAATTCTGGGTCTTCCAGATGGAAGAATTACTGATGCTAATGAAAATAGGCTATACAATATCCTGACTTCTGCATTTGTAAGAATATCTTATGCTCATGGATTAATGACAACTATCCTTTAATTCAAAACTGCCACAAATTAATTATGAAATGTCTTCTTTTGGAATTCTGACATCTGTGATCCATTCTAAATCTAATGCATTCCATAAAAGTGTGGGACCTTTATCTTAAATCGATAGGCCCCACCTCGTCTTACTTGTTCCTGTTGGGTTTTCCATGAGCGGTATTGTAAATCTTGATTGTGCAATACATGACGTTGTGCAGCTGAATTGTTATCTGGCCTTATCCTCCTTTTCCCCTTAATCTGTTATTAAACTGTAATTGGATTGATCCAGTATCAAACAGGAGGCACAAATTCCTTAAGTATACTGTTATAAATTTATCCCGTCTTGTTTATTCCAATATTTGCCATAATTCTTGATCCGCACCTATATTGTACTGTTAATTACTTTTTTTATTTTTGTGGGGTGGGCACGGGAGCAATAGGGCAGAAGGTGAGAGCGTTGAGGGAGAACTAGGGAATAGGGACAGTGTGGCTCTGAGGCAGAGCAGACGGGGAGAAGTTGCTGAACACAGCGGGTCTGGTGGCCTGAAGTGCATATGTTTTAATGCAAGGAGCATTACGGGTAAGGCAGATGAACTTAGAGCTTGGATTACTACTTGGAACTATGATGTTGTTGCCATTACAGAGACCTGGTTGAGGGAAGGGCAGGATTGGCAGCTAAACGTTCCAGGATTTAGATGTTTCAGGCGGGATAGAGGAGGATGTAAAAGGGGAGGCGGAGTTGCGCTACTTGTTCGGGAGAATATCACAGCTATACTGCGAGAGGACACCTCAGAGGGCAGTGAGGCTATATGGGTAGAGATCAGGAATAAGAAGGGTGCAGTCACAATGTTGGGGGTATACTACAGGCCTCCCAACAGCCAGCGGGAGATAGAGGAGCAGATAGGTAGACAGATTTTGGAAAAGAGTAAAAACAACAGGGTTGTGGTGATGGGAGACTTCAACTTCCCCAATATTGACTGGGACTCATTTAGTGCCAGGGGCTTAGACGGGGCGGAGTTTGTAAGGAGCTTCTTAAAACAATATGTAAACAGTCCAACTAGGGAAGGGGCGGTACTGGACCTGGTATTGGGGAATGAGCCCAGCCAGGTGGTAGATGTTTCAGTAGGGGAGCATTTCGGTAACAGTGACCACAATTCAGTAAGTTTTAAAGTACTGGTGGACAAGGATAAGAGTGGTCCGAGGATGAATGTGCTAAATTGGGGGAAGGCTAATTATAACAATATTAGGCGGGAACTGAAGAACATAGATTGGGGGCGGATGTTTGAGGGCAAATCAACATCTGACATGTGGGAGGCTTTCAAGTGTCAGTTGAAAGGAATACAGGACCGGCATGTTCCTGTGAGGAAGAAAGATAAATACGGCAATTTTCGGGAACCTTGGATGACGAGTGATATTGTAGGCCTCGTCAAAAAGAAAAAGGAGGCATTTGTCAGGGCTAAAAGGCTGGGAACAGACGAAGCCTGTGTGGCATATAAGGAAAGTAGGAAGGAACTTAAGCAAGGAGTCAGGAGGGCTAGAAGGGGTCACGAAAAGTCATTGGCAAATAGGGTTAAGGAAAATCCCAAGGCTTTTTACACGTACATAAAGAGCAAGAGGGTAGCCAGGGAAAGGGTTGGCCCACTGAAGGATAGGCAAGGGAATCTATGTGTGGAGCCAGAGAAAATGGGCGAGGTACTAAATGAATACTTTGCATCAGTATTCACCAAAGAGAAGGAATTGGTAGATGTTGAGTCTGGAGAAGAGGGTGTAGATAGCCTGGGTCACATTGTGATCCAAAAAGACGAGGTGTTGGGTGTCTTAAAAAATATTAAGGTAGATAAGTCCCCAGGGCCTGATGGGATCTATCCCAGAATACTGAAGGAGGCTGGAGAGGAAATTGCTGAGGCCTTGACAGAAATCTTTGGATCCTCGCTGTCTTCAGGGGATGTCCCGGAGGACTGGAGAATAGCCAATGTTGTTCCTCTGTTTAAGAAGGGTAGCAAGGATAATCCCGGGAACTACAGGCCGGTGAGCCTTACTTCAGTGGTAGGGAAATTACTGGAGAGAATTATTCGAGACAGGATCTACTCCCATTTGGAAGCAAATGGACGTATTAGTGAGAGGCAGCACGGTTTTGTGAAGGGGAGGTCGTGTCTCACTAACTTGATAGAGTTTTTCGAGGAGGTCACTAAGATGATTGATGCAGGCAGGGCAGTAGATGTTGTCTATATGGACTTCAGTAAGGCCTTTGACAAGGTCCCTCATGGTAGGCTAGTACAAAAGGTGAAGTCACACGGGATCAGGGGTGAACTGGCAAGGTGGATACAGAACTGGCTAGGCCATAGAAGGCAGAGGGTAGCAATGGAGGGATGCTTTTCTAATTGGAGGGCTGTGACCAGTGGTGTTCCACAGGGATCAGTGCTGGGACCTTTGCTCTTTGTAGTATATATAAATGATTTGGAGGAAAATGTAACTGGTCTGATTAGTAAGTTTGCAGATGACACAAAGGTTGGTGGAATTGCGGATAGCGATGAGGACTGTCTGAGGATACAGCAGGATTTAGATTGTCTGGAGACTTGGGCAGAGAGATGGCAGATGGAGTTTAATCCGGACAAATGTGAGGTAATGCATTTTGGAAGGTCTAATGCAGGTAGGGAATATACAGTGAATGGTAAAACCCTCAAGAGTATTGAAAGTCAAAGAGATCTAGGAGTACAGGTCCACAGGTCATTGAAAGGGGCAACACAGGTGGAGAAGGTAGTCAAGAAGGCATACGGCATGCTTGCCTTCGTTGGCCGGGGCATTGAGTATAAGAATTGGCAAGTCATGTTGCAGCTGTATAGAACCTTAGTTAGGCCACACTTGGAGTATAGTGTTCAATTCTGGTCGCCACACTACCAGAAGGATGTGGAGGCTTTAGAGAGGGTGCAGAAGAGATTTACCAGAATGTTGCCTGGTATGGAGGGCATTAGCTATGAGGAGCGGTTGAATAAACTCGGTTTGTTCTCACTGGAACGAAGGACGTTGAGGGGAGACCTGATAGAGGTATACACAATTATGAGGGGCATAGACAGAGTGGATAGTCAGAGGCTTTTCCCCAGGGTAGAGGGGTCAATTGCTAGGGGGCATAGGTTTAAGGTGAGAGGGGCAAGGTTTAGAGTAGATGTACGAGGCAAGTTTTTTACGCAGAGGGTAGTGGGTGCCTGGAACTCGCTACCGGAGGAGGTAGTGGAAGCAGGGACGATAGGGACATTTAAGGGGCATCTTGACAAATATATGAATAGGATGGGAATAGAAGGATACGGACCCAGGAAGTGTAGAAGATTGTAGTTTAGTCGGGCAGTATGGTCGGCACGGGCTTGGAGGGCCGAAGGGCCTGTTCCTGTGCTGTACATTTCTTTGTTCTTTGTTGCAATATTTGTAAAAAATTGAAAAATCTAATAAAAATATATATTTAAAAATACAGCATATCCCGGAGATCTAAAAGAAGAAGAGAAAGTGCTGGAAGATTAAATCTTCTCTCTGCATACAGGGTCTTAATGCTGCAATGCTCGGACAACAGAGAAACTCACCAGCTCCAACCTGGAATAATCCTATGTTGGAAATTGATGGCCATGTTAACCTCAATATGCAGCCACTAGCAGCACAATCTTTAGCCTGCAGTGTTACTGCAGATCCAGGTTGAGGAGGTTGCACGGGTCAGTGGCCACCTCATAGATGGAGAGTAGAAACTGAAGACATTTCTCCTGGCTGGTGAAAGTGCTCTTTGAAGACTCCAGTTGTACAAGGCCTCCTGTTGGGAGTCCCTTGCTCCACCATCTGCTGTCTCTGCTCCATCTCTCATGTCATGCTCCAACCCAAGACCAACGGGAAACAGATTTCACTGCTGGGAGCAAGTGTTATTTTCAGAGGCCTTTTAAAACCAAACCATAACACTCCCCTCTCACTGAATGATCTTCTGTCAGCTCCTCCAACAACACAAAGGTTCTACTAAATAATGCAGCAGCAAAAGGAAGTCAAAAGTACCTATCCTAAGAATTGAATGATAATTCCTTCAAATATTATTGGTGGGGTGTTACCAACACAAAATTAACACAACAATCTGTCCACTCTGCATGCTTCCTCTACATACACGGGATGCTTCCATTGTTGCCCTGATCAGCGAGGGTCATGCCAGAATAGTTGGTATGGAGTTCTGCCATTTTTTCATCTCCCAGTTCTCATTACAAGAACAATAGGATCATAGTATTACACACAGGACGCCATAATTTGGCCTCTCATATTCATCCCTGTTCTCTACAAGAGCAACTTAGCTAGTCCCACTCCACCGTCCTTTTCCTATAGCCCGCTAATGCTTTTCAATTTCAGTCGCTTAACTATTTCCCTTTTGAAAGCCCTCTTTGAATCTGCCTTCACCAGACGTTCAGGCAGTGCTTCCCTGATAAGACATAATCACTCTCTGAGCAAAGAGGTTTTTCTTCACATTGCCTTTGTTCTTTTGCAATTCGCCTTAAACCTGCGTCCTTTAGTTCTCCACCTTTCCACCTGTGGAAACAGCTTCTCTCTGTGTACTCTGTCTAAACTCACCATGTTTTGAAGACCTCCATTAAATTTCCTCTCCATCTTCTTTCCTCTAAAGTGAATAACCCTAATTTTTCCTGTCTATCCTTCGAACTGAAGTCCCTTATCCCTGTATCCATTCTTGTAAACTTTTCTGTATCCTCCTAAAAACTTCATACTCTTTCTAAAATGACGTGCTCAGAATTGGACGCAATACTCCAGTTGAGGTTGAACCAGTATTTTATAAAACTTCATTATAACTTCCTTGCTTTTCTGCTCAATACATCTATTTATAAACCCTCCGATTCCATCTGCCTGTTTAACCAGTCGAGTCAAATTTTGCAGCCCAGATATCAGTGTAAATGTAAAAAAATATTTTAAAAGTACTTTGTATCTTAGTCTAATTTTCATTAGTGTTAAACACAATTCTTTATCAATCTTGTGCTTGTTTTCGTACATATGGAAATTTTAGCATGGCACAACTTTGGCAACTCAAAAGTAAATTCTTGTGTGGGACTCCGTAGCAAAGACACCACAACCTCCAGTAATGACAGCTAAAAAAAAATCAAATAAATAAGCCCGAATTCAAAACTGGGATCATGTTCTCATATACTCTTAATTTTATTTATTTTTTGAAAAAAGATTAAATTATCCTCTTCCTTTCCAGATTATTTTCAACAAAATTATACGTTTCTGAATTATAAGTTCATTTTGTATTCAATCTGAAGCATTTTCTTGGGTTGGAATCTTTTAAAAAAAAGAGTTAACCAAGTATTTTGGTAACCGTGAGTTTCTTGGTACTGTCTTTTAATTTCAACAGCCATCAACATCCAAATTCCTAATCACAACCATAGTTTTACTTAATGAAATATATCCCTTCCCAATCCGCACAAGCACATCTGTTGCTTATAATATAAATTATGAACAAATTTCACCAAAAAAGTTGTATTTTCTCATTAGCAGTGTACTTGAGGGTTTTGGAGCAAACGCATTGTGCATTTTTCAGCAGTAACATCTGCTGGCAAAATTTAGAACAGCATGTTAAACAACAAATTAAAATAGATTTTTATATGTACTTCATTAAATTACTTGGATGTTAGTAATGGTGATAATCAAATGGGTCTTATTTGATTTTACCTGAGAGTCTGAGTTTAAATTTGGAATTTCAAAGCTATTACATGGTCAAGAGTGCACAAGGACAAAGCCAAAAACCCTTTGAAGCTATACCATTTGCAGTATAATGGACACTCCACTGAAACAAATAAACCACTGGTCATGCAAGGTTTTCTCAATATTAGTCTACTATTATCACCTTTAATTATGATTTAAGACTATGAATATTCGAAGGACTATTGGTTCAAAGTCACAACAGGATTGTAACCATTAGATTGCATACTGTAATTAACTATCTGGGTGTCTATACTCATCCTCACTGATCTTGTTCTTAGTTATTCATCTGACACCTTTTCAAAGCAAATAAATTCTTGCTGCATTGATTATCAAGTGGAAGCCTTCTGCAAAAACATGATCGCTGGTCGTAGTTGATGATTTGACCTTTACTTTGCTTAAACTGAGATCATTAAAGCAAACCGCTTTTAACCACATTATTTATTTTCTCTGTTGGATTGAACACCCAGATTATATCTCATCTCAATGTTCTATTCTGTAATAAACACTGGCTCAATTTGATCAATTCCTGTCCATTACTGGCATTTGGAAGTCATAGTTCACTTATGAATTTCTCCTGGTGTTTGAATTATAAACACTACAAATATTTCAATTGTGGACTTACGAATAAAGTAATGAAAGATTTAAAAAATACTGTTTGGCACAACCTAATTCCATGAAAATTCTTGCCAATTCTTCATTATCTTATCGATAATTGCCTGAATTTAATTGTACACTAAAAGAAAACTCTGCTAACAGATCCTCATCTACATATCATAGAATCCCTACCGTGCAGAAGGAGGCCATTCAACCCAATGCACTGACCCTCTGAAAGAGCACCTTACTCATGTCCATTCCCCATGCACCCCATACTAACCCAAACCTTGTAACCTAACCTGCACATCCGTGGATACAAAGTGGCAATTTAGCATGGCCAATTCACCTAACCTGCACATCTTTGGACTGTGGGAGGAAACCCACGCAGACATGGGGAGAACGTACAAACTCCACACAGCCAGTGATCCAAGACTGGAATTGAACCCAGGCCCTGGCGCTGTGAGGCAGCATTGCTAACCACTGTGCCACCGTGCTACCAAAATATATATATTTCATCTTTGTTGTACACCAATATTCTTCACATTCTATTTAACCACATTAAATTCCCACTGCCATTTCTTAGCTCATTTGCTTAATTGTTTAGATCCATTTTGAATACTATCAATTTTCTCCGCAGTCACCATCCACCCACAATTCTTGATGTTATTAGAAAACGTAAAATTATTACCTTCTTTCATCAGCGTTCATACCAAATTGGTGTGAAACTCTCTTAGCTGTTGCCTCCAAACTAAGTTCCATGTATTGTGACTTTCTACATGTACTGCATCACATATAAATCTTTAGGGACTAAAAATGTACTTTTCTTGGTCTCAAATCACGTTAATAACATGAATGTGCAACAAAATACCGACCTAACTAGACAAAATTAACTGCCATGCAATCTATTGATGGCCTTCCACAGGTACTTGGCTAGTCTTCTCGCTAACCTATGACTTAACATCCCACATATTTTGGACTGACCATTTTGGTGGCTGAAGGAAATGAGAAAGAACTCAACTTGGCATCAGTGGTCAGCCTGAGAAGTTCTACTTTCTGTGATCCATTGCCAAGACAAACTGGCAATAAACAATCAAGCTGTAAAAGTTCTGGTGGGATGGAAACAAACATGAAGCAATGGCTCAGAAACGAATAAAGGCAAAAAAAGCAATAGAATATGATGGGGACAAGAAAGAGGCAGACAACTGTGACAGGGAAATTTCTGATCAGAATGATGAATTTACACAAATAAATAAAGATTGTAGATGTAGTTAGGTGATAAAGCCCTGTCACAAATAATCTATAATTTCATGGGAAAGCAAAATAACGAATTGGCGGCATTTAACAGCCAACCACAGACAGGGAAATCAAAAACAGAAATTATGAACACTGGTGATATCCCAAAAGTAAGCAGATGAAGCAACCACTGAGTAACTAAGTTAAGTTAAGCAACATGGAAAATACAGCAATACAAAGGCATCATAATATTGTAGATGGCTTCAGGCGATGGATGTGATCGAGGGAACGCAACGGGAGACGCTCTGACCCAAACCTGACCTGTAAAGCGCTAAAATGCAGCGTTAGCCAAAGAAAATTGAAGAAATCGCTGGGGGAGCAATACAACCAAGAAGAATGCCAAAAAGCAACAAAACTAAAAGAGGGGTGAGCCATGTGTGTTCCTCAGACTCAGAAGCTTCCCTGGAATCAGCAGGGGACAAAGTTGTTGGGAGTATACTGTTACCTAGATGATATACTGATTACTGGTACCAATGAACAGGAACATTGACATTTACATAACTGAGAAGCCACATTGGCCTTTGGATGCATAGTCAAGTGAGGAAAGATAATTGTGACACCTTTCAAACATCAGTCCAATATCTAGGCCCATGTGATCGATCGCAAGGGTTTACACAAGTCAGCTAAAAAGATAGAAGTTATAATGGAGGCTCCACGACCAAACAATGTCACACAGTTAAGATCATTCCTAGGGTTAATTAACTATTATGGAAAATTTGTTCCGAGTCTAGCAACCTTACTCAAACTGTTACGTATGTTGTGCATAAATGAAGCATGGCAAGGATACCAGTCTGATAAACAAGCACTGAAGTCAGAAATTCTGGTACATTTCAACCCTAAGTTACCTTTATAACTTGCCTATGATGCTTCGCCGTAATGTGTTGTAGCAGTAGTGTCACACATGCTAACTTCAGGGGACGAAAGACCAATAGCTTTTGTGTCACGTGTCTTAGCAAGTGGTGAATCAAACTATGCTTAGTTGCAGAAGGAGGCACTGAGTATTATTTCTGGTGTGAGAAAATTTCAGCAATACCTCTATGGTCATCACTTCACATTGTTGACGGATCACAGATCCTTTGTGGGCCACATAAAGGTATTCCATAGTTGGCAGCAAGTAGATTCAAATGATGGTCTTTAATGTTCGTACAAAACCTATTACCATCAGAGAGTCATGCCAATGCTGACGCAGTCACGTTTGCCTTTGCCTGCTGGTCAGGTACCACTCAGTCGTGAAAATATCTTCGATAGTGCGCAGATAAACCGCATTTCAGTGACTGCACTCAGGCCCAATGACATACCAGAAATGATCTTGTGATGGGGAAGATATTGGCAGTAATACTAAAAGGGAGAATAGAGGGAACGCATCCTGATTAAAGCCTTATATTACAGAAAACCCAAGTTAACAGTACAGGACAGATGCCTGTTGTAGGGTAAGAGGGTAATAATTCCTCTAAACTTGCATCAAAGAGTTTCAGAACAATTAGATGAAGGACACCCAGGTATAATTTGAATGAAGGAACTAGTTTTGGTGGCTCGGAATCAATGCCCAGATCGAGGAAAAAGCAAGTCTATGCCAGTCATGTGCGCGGGTAAGGATCGCATGGCTGTTGTCCTCATTGCATCCATGGGAATGGTCTAAGATGCCTTTGCAACATCTACACATCGGCTATGCTGGTCCATATGAGGGCACATGTTCATGGTAGTCCTATTCTCACTCCAAGTGGCCTGAGCTGCTCCTGATGAAGTCAACAACCGTGGAACAAATCATCAAAAAGTTCCATGAGATTTTTGTTTGATTTGGGAAATCAGAACAAATCAGGAGTGTCAACAGTCCATAGTTTATGGCTCAGGAGTTGGAGAACTATTGAAAGATGAGTGGCATCAACAAATAAAATCAGAACCTTAACACCCAACCATAAATGGTTTAGTCAAAAGGTTTGTCCAGTGCCTCCAAAAATCAAGATTTCTTGGTGACATAACGTAACACCATACATGGCACTGCTCAGAGGTCCCCAGCTTTACTACTACTGGAGAGGAAGCTGAGAACTACATTTGATCTACGCTTACCACAGGATCCGTCCGAAATTGTAGAACACAATCAGCTGTCACAGATCCTGAGATTTGAGAAGACACATGTTTAAACAAGGAAAGCAAGTGTTGGCACACAGCTATGCCACTAACAAGTGGGTACCTGCACCTGTATTGGTTCAAACTGACCCTATCTCTTACATAGTACAAACTGAAGATGAACTAGTGTGGGGGCGACACACAGATCAGTTGTTATCGACATGCATCAATGTGCTAGTACTGTGTGTGTCAGAACTACCTCAAGAGGAAACGCCATTCATACTGCCAGATCGTGGCTTTGTGTCAATCCATTGAAGCAGAGATTGCAGAAAAATCTCTTGCTGTTACTAGTCTTCCTTCTGCGAAAGAGACTGGAACACCTTCCGGGATGGAGACATACACTGAAGAACCGGAGAGTACCTCTAAAGTCATGAACAACCAAATCCTTGAAGTGCATTGGCAACCAATGCGGAGTTGGTGCTCACCAGATCGCCTGTCATATTAACTATAATACTGCCATGTAATGGTTAAATGCCTGCCCTTGTATATACATTTTAATGACTATGTAAAAATACTCTGGTTATTTGTTGTGTTGGACCTTAGAAGTAAAAGGGAAATGATGTTATATATGTGAGTTTTTGTTGTGTTATTGCATGGTCACTTTAAGAATTTAGTCTCGTGATATCCGTGACATCATCGGCTACTTCGCAGGCTTTCTCTCAGTAGATCAAGCCTTTGTGCAGTTCGCAAACACCTAATAAACCTCTGTTGATTACTTCATTCAACCCACCTGCTTCAACATTTCCATTTTTATTGTGTAAGTAGGATACATAAGTTGGGCACAAGGGAGGGGGGCACAAGGGCCAGTGTTGGTCAGGGAACACAAGGAAGACAGGAGAAGGAGCCTGGAGCAAGTTAAGATGAAAACAGCATAGTTTTGGAAGACATCAAGTTTCTAGGGGGTATAGTGTAGAATGTGGATAGCTGCGAGAGGTGTACCGGAAGAATTAAGTTTAAAGGTAACGATGGCACAAACAATAGTTCCAGAAGCTGAGAGGCGACAGCGGCAGAATGGGGCAATTTTATGGATGTGGATCTTAGCGGTGGCACAAATTAGATGTGGGGAAACTTGTCTCATAGTCAAATGTAACCTCAAGGTTTCAAGCAGACTTTAGTCTCAGACTGTTGCCAGGGAGAGCGATGGAATTGACACCAAGGACTGTAGTTTGGAGTGGAAATCGAAAACAATTGCTTCAGTAATTTCAATATTTAATTGAAGGAAATTTCTGCTCATCGAATAAGAAGTCTGATAATTTAGTAACAGTGGAGGTGACATCAGTGTAACATGTGAAAATTAACATTATGCTTTTGGACGATGACGCTGAGGGGCAGCATGTAGATGAGAGATTGGAGAGGGCAAGGATCGAACCTCAGCAGATGCAATTAATGTTTGGAGGAAGAACCACTGAGCGGGATTTCTGGTTCCACCAGCAGCACGCATCAGTGCGGCTGGGCAGGGAAAATTTGGAGAGCAGCCAAAAGTCAAGCCACACTAATTCCTGTCGCTGGCGGGACTGGAAAATTCCAGCCATTGTTCAGTGGTGGGAGCTTGCCACTTTTTCATAGTGCCTTCACGCATTTCATAATTTCCTTTAATATGAGGAATGTGAGTAGAGCACTGGATGCAACTAGATAATTTGCCAAATACTTCAAAGCATCCATCTGTACAAAAAAAGCAATGATAAATTTGAATTTTAGTAGACACGTTCAGACAGAAATAAAATCTGATTTGACAATCTCAGTAAAGCAAACACCTTGAAAAGCAGTAAAAGGCAAACCTTTATTTTCTAGTTAAAAACCATGAAAGAAGTGCATCTGTCAGTCAAGGCATTACGTGGTCACATTGCATTTCTCCCAAGTCAGAGGTGAGAATAATGAGTCTTGTTATGGTTGTTGTGTGCAAATTGGTTGCAACATTATTCCACAAACATCAATGAGATAAAACTGTTGCTGGAATATTGAAGTATAAATAATGGCTAGGACACTGGGAGATTACCACCTGTCTTCTTCCAACAGCGGCAGGGATTTATTTTCACATCTACCAGGACAGGCTGACATGATCTTACTTTAACATCTCATCTGAAAGATGGTGCCACTGGAAATGCAGCGCTCCTTTATAATCGCACTCAAGTATTAACCTCGATTATGCTTGAGGCATAGTGCAGAGGTCGAATTTGTAACTTTCTGAGAGTGCTACAAAATGAGCGAGCTGATCCAAAATTCAGACTGTATATTGACTCCCAAATTGAACGCATAGTGCACATCTGAGCCGAGTAAATGATGCCACAGCTGGAGTTCTGGAGAAAATAGTAACACATTTTTTTCCACATAACTACAGATTGCTGCACATTAAAAATAAAAAATTTAAACTCTTACTTTGAAGTCTTAAGGTTAAAATAATCCTTTAATACTTCCTATCAATGCATTAATAATTGTTTTTACTGCTCTTAAGAACTATTCCACACGATAAATTATACGTTGATTTGGTATTGCTGACAAATTTGAACACCATATCTCAATTTGAGTTATGTTTATGATAAGTAACAGTGGTCCCAGGACAGGTCCGTGAGGGGCACCATTTTACGCTGATCTGAGAAATTGTGCTTAATTCATACGCTGCTTTCTGCTCTGTGACCATCTCTCAATCCATACTGCTACCCATAGCTCCCGGCTTCACACTGCTTGACCTTTGTCATATTTTTCTTCTGTGGCACCTTATCAGAGGCCTTCTGAAAGTCCTGCATACCTCATAAACTGAATTGACTGATCATTTGCTGTTTTTCTAAAAAAATTAATAAGTAGGGGAAACAAGACTCCAGCATAATATTGAGTGTGCTCATTACATTTTTCAAATGAATGTTAAATCAAGAATACAAGTCTCAATAGTGTGTTCTTTGGTAAACCTTACCACGTTAATCAATTGAGAATGCACAATATCTTCAACCAAAACAGCGGTTTCCGGGAGAGATCGTCGAGCATCCCCAAAAGCAAACCTGCAATGCAAAGAAGAGATTTAAACTTCCATGAATTGTTAAAAATAACCAAATATAGGGCAAGAGCAGCAGATACCTGGGGACACCGTCACATGGAGGTTCCCCCTCCATCATCGTCGCTGGGTCAAAATTTTGGAATTTCTTCCCGAACAAATTTGTGGGTGTACCTACACCTCAGGGTCTGCAACGGTTCAAGAAGGCAGCTCACCACCTCCTTCTGAAGGGCAACTAGGAATGGGCAATAAATGCTGCCCTAGCCAGTAACGCCCACATCCCATAAATTAATTTTTAAAAATATATATAAAAGACCATAAGAAATAAGAACTGGAATTGGCTATTTGGCCTGTTAGGCCTGCTCCGCCATTTGATACAATCATGGCTAATCTCACACTCACTAAATCCACTTTCCTGCCTTATCTCCATAGTTATTTCCTTAAAGGAGCACTGCTGCCTCACAGCGCCGATGACCAGGGTTTGATCCCGTTCCCGGGTCACTGTCTACATTGAATTTGCACATTCTTCCTGTGTCTGTGTGGGTCTCTCCCCCCGAACCTAAAGATGTGCAGAGTAGGTGGATTGGCCAAGCTAAATTGCCCCTTAAATGGAAAAAAAGAATTGGGTACTTTAAATTTCTAAAAAAGATATACCCGCGCAACTTGATTCCAAGTGTTGTACCAACTCTGCTTTCCCGTTACCCCCTATTATCTTGCCAGGCCCTTTCCACTCTCGATTTACCCACCGCTTTTACAATATTAGACCATAAGACATAGGAGCAGAATTAGGCCACTTGGCCCATCGAGTCTGCTCTGCCATTCAATCATGGCTGATATTTTCTCATCCCCATTGTCCTGCCTTCTCCCCATAACGCCTGATCCCCTTATTAATCAAGAACCTATCTATCTATGTCTCAAAGACACTCAGTGACTTGGCCTCCACAGCCTTCTGCGGCAAAGAGTTCCACAGATTCACCTTCCTCTGGCTGAAGAAATTCGTCCTCATCTCGGTTTTAAAGGATCGTCCCTTTAATCTGAGATGGTGTCCTCTGGTTCTAGTTTTTCCTACAAGTGGAAACATCCTCTCCACGTCCACTCTATCCAGGCCTCACAGTATCTTGTACGTTTTGTAGCCATCTGGGATGGCCACTTCCAGATTACAAAATGGACACTCTGCGCAAATTGCAGGGAAAATGGACAATATTAAGAAAGCCAGCAGGTTCAAGGTTTGTCTGTTGATTGGAGCCGTAGCTCCTAGACAAGACCGATACTGCAAACCATTTCCATACGAATGAGCCATCCCCGGGAACAAAAAGGTAACATTTAAGTAAACAATACCAAGACAGACAACCAGGCGCCAGAGGAGACCAGAACAAAGCAGGCCAACGGCCACATAGGACCCGCCCAGCAATCAGGGCACCCACCCCTCTATTGGAGGAAATCGATTGGAACGATTGGGAAACGGCCCAATTAATTGGGGCTAAGTTCAAGGCCCGCCCAAAAGCGCGCGAAGCCCCTTTTGGGTATAAGAAGAATCCCCCAAGAGAGAATCGCTCTCTTGTGGCTCAGGCTCTCCCCTAGGAGAGACCTGCCCAATAGCAACATCAGAACAAGTAAGTCCCAGGTCAACGCACGCTCCGAGACAGACGCTCCTAGCCGTTATTTCATACCAATCCGACCCCAGCAGCCTCAGAACCGAACAACAGCCATTGTTCCTCTGACTGAGTGGGCGCCCGAAGCTAAGTATAGACTTTTAGCAGTAGTGATAGTTTAGTTTGTAGAGTTTTATGCATGAGTATATTTGACTGTGTGTGTAAACAAATGAGCATTGAGTTTGAACTTACTAACTGGTGTATCGAGTCTTTGATCAGTATTCGGTTTTGAACCTTGTGGCGGTATCGAAAGATACCTGGCGACTCAAGAGCAAAACGTAATTAGAATTAAGGAAGGCGACCATATTGGCCGCCATCTTCAGAGCCAAATTAAGAGAAACACAATTAGCAACAGTTTCAATAAGATCTCCTCTCATCCTTCTAAACTCCAACGAGTACAGACCCAGAGTCCTCAACCGTTCCTCATACGACAAGTTCTTCATTCCAAGGATCATTCTTGTGAACCTCCTGTGGACCCTTTCCAAAGCCAGCACATCCTTCCTTAGATATGGGGCCCAAAACTGCTCACAATACTCCAAATGGGGTCTGACCAAAGCCTTATACAGCCTCAGAAGTACATCCCTGGTTTTGTATTCGAGCCCTCTTGACATGAATGCTAACATTGCATTTGCCTTCTTAACTGCCGACTGAACCTGCACGTTAACCTTAAGAGAATCGCGAACAAGGACTCCCAAGTCCCTTTGTGCTTCTGCTTTCCGAAGCTTTTCCCCATTTGGAAAATAGTCTATGCCTAGATTCCTCCTTCCAAAGTGAATAACCTCACACTTTTCCACATTGTATTTCATTTGCCACTTCATTGCCCACTCTCCTAGCTTGTCCAAGTCCTTCTGCATCCCCCTTACTTCCTCAATACTACCCGTCTCTCTACAGATCTTTGTATCATCTGCAAACTTAGCAACAGTGCCTTCAGTTCCTTCTTCCAGATCATTAATGTATATTGTAAAAGGTTGTGGTCCCAGCACAGACCCCTGAGGAACACCACTAGTCACCGGCTGCCATCCTGAAAAAGACCCCTTTATCCCCACTCTTTGCCTTCTGCCAGTCAGCAAATCCTCTATCCATGCCAGGATCTTACCCTGAACACCATGAGGTCTTAACTTATTTAACAGTCTCCTATGCGGCACCTTGTCAAAGGCCTTCTGGAAATCTAAATAAATCAGGTCCACTGGTTCTCCTTTGTCTAAATTTGTTTGGGATGAACTTGCCCAGAAAATTGACCATGCCCAGGAAGCGCAATACCGCCTTCTTGTCTAGCGGGACCTTCATGGCTGCGATGGCCTTGACCTTGTCTGTGTCGGGGCACACGCCCTGCTGAGAGATCTGGGCTCCTAGGAACTTGAGCGTTGTCATGCCAAAGCAACATTTGGCCCTGTTCAGCTTCAGGCGATTGGCATGGACACGGCGGAATACCTGCTGGAGATGGGAAACATGCTCCTCAGGGGTCGTGGACCATATGATGACGTCATCCATGTGCACACGAACCCCTTCGATGCCCTCCGTCATCTGCTCCATGATGTGATGAAATATCTCTGATGCCGAGATGATGTCGAATGGCATACGGTTATAGCAGTCCCTGCCAAACGGTGTGTTGAAGGTGCAGAGCCTTCTGCTGGACTCATCCAGCTGGATTTGCCAGAATCCATGTGACGCATCTAACTTCGTGAAAAACCGTGCATGTGCCACCTCACTGGTGAGTTCCTGCTGCTCCGGGATGGGGTAGTGTTCGCGCATTATATTCTAGTTGAGATCCTTGGGATCAATGCAGATGCGCAGGTCTCCAGAGGGCTTTTTAACCACCACCATCGAGCTGACCCAGTCAGTCGGTTCGGTTACCCTGGAAATGATCCCCTGCTGCTGCAGCTCCTTGAACTGTTCCTTCAGGCGCTCCTTCAGCGTAGCCAGGACCCGGCGTGGTGCATGGACCACTGGCTTGTCATCAGGCCGCAGGAGGATCTTGTACCAATATGGCAAAGTGCCCATCCCGTCAAACACATTTGGATACTGAGCGAGGATGTCGTCAATGCCAGCTTTAAGATCCATGTTGGAGGATGTCGTTGAATAAACCTGCTGCACAAGGTTTAGCTTTTTGCAGGCATGCGCGGCCAGTAGGGATGCCCTGTCCGGCTTGACAATTTCAAACCTTAACCGTGCATGGGTGATCCAGTTGGAGACGAGTAGATGGCAGGGCCCCAGTGCCGTGATGGCATTACCGTTATAGTCCAGGAGCTGGCAGGCTGCTGGAAGGACCTTGGGGGGCTTCTTGATGAGTTTGAATTCTGCCTGTGAGAGGAGGTTGGCAGAAGCACCTGTGTCCAGCTTGAACTGGATGGAGCAGCGGTTGACCTGCATCACTGCACGCCATTCGTCCTCCGAATCCACAGCGAGGATGGACTGAATGTGAGATGAGTTAGGTGTGGCATGTTCACGTGTGGTAATGATTCCCACTCGGTAGGCAGACTCCAGGCACTCGTCCTCTGGATCCGTTGTACTGCCAGGATCAGAATCCTGTAATCGTCGTTACACATTCTGGTCGCGCCGTCATCGGAATTGGGAGCGCTGGCCTCTGACTGGTGGTGCAGACCTGCACAAGGCTGCATAGTGTCCAGGCTTCCTGCAGTTTAAACATCGCCTGCCTCTTGCAGGGCAGTGTCCCTTTAAGTGAGCGTTGCCACAGTTTGGGCACGTCATGACGTCGGCATCGTGACGTGGTGTACAGCATCGCACATGCACAGTACAGTCAGCAGACATCTGCAACTGCGCAGTGTGGGTGTCGGCCGCTTCATTATCCCGTTCGCATCGCGCATACGTGGGGCTCCGGGAAAAGCACGCAAAATGGCTGCTGTCTTCAATGCTGAGGCGCTGCATCCGGGAGATGGCCTGCACACTCTCTGCCTTGTGGGAGGCAAGTTTCTCATTTTTAGCTGATTTGTATTGGGAATACCGATTTTTTGCGTGCTCATGCACTGTACATGTTTCAATCGTGACTGGCAGGGTCATATGCTTGATTTTTAAGAGCTGCTCTCTCAGAGGATCAGAGTGAACTCCAAACACGATTTGGTCTCTGATCATGGAGTCAGCAATATCAGCAAAGTTGCAGGACAGCGCTAGCAGGCGGATGCTAGTTAAGAAGGCACTGAAAATTCATCTTTACCTTGAAGACGTTGTTTGAATATGTAGCGCTCGAAGATTTCATTGGTGTCCACTTCACAGTGACTATCGAACTTGTCCAGGATAGTCTGAAACTTTGTCTTGTCCTGGCCTTCGGTGAAGTTAAACCAGTTGAAGAGTTTGTTGGCTTGATCACCCGGTGTCGCGAGGAGAAGCGCGATCTTTCTTGCATCAGACGCACCCTTGAGGTCTGAGGCTTCGATGTACAGCAGAAACTTTTGCTTGAATATCCGCCAGTTGGCACTGAGATTGCCGGAGGTCCTGAGCTGGTGAGGAGCCTGAATCTTCTCCATGGTGCCGGGATACATTTGCTGATCGTCACGGAACGGACTGAGGTAAGCCACCTTAAATTAGTAGTCTCCTGGTATCATGTGTTAGGTACACTGGTCTAACACTGGCTGCAACTGGATGCAGCTTAAATCAGAAAGATATTCCAGACCTTGAAGTTAGTTCAATCAGGTTTATTGAACTAATAGCACAGTTAGCACAGTTCTCTGTGAGTTCGACTCTCTGCTAACTTAAGTGTGGTTACTCTGTCTGACTGAACCAGACTAGCTCTTAGCCACATGGTGGAGGTGTGAGATTGTAACAACACCCTTGACTGACTCTCTAGATGTTCATCAGTGGAAAGAGGCGGAGTGTGAGTGCCTTGTGTCTTTTATAGTGAGATCCCACCCCTGAGTGTCCTGCCTGCTTATTGGTCATGTTCTGTTCTCTGTGTCCATTAGTTGCTTGTCTGTATATCATTAGGAGGTAGGCAAAAAGCGGGTAATTATAGGTCAGTGAGCTTAACCTCGATAGTAGGGAAGATGCTGGAATCTATCATCAAGGAAGAAATAGCGAGGCATCTGGATGGAAATTGTCCCATTGGGCAGACATGGGTTCATAAAGGGCAGGTCATGCCTAACTAATTTAGTGGAATGTTTTGAGGACATTACCAGTGCGGTAGATAACGGGGAGCCAATGGATGTGGTATATCTGGATTTCCAGAAAGCCTTTGACAAGGTGCCACACAAAGGTTTCTGCTGCATAAGATAAAGATGCATGGCATTAAGGGGAAAGTAGTAGCATGGATAGAGGATTGGTTAATTAATAGAAAGCAAAGAGTGGAGATTAATGGGTGTTTCTCTGGTTGGCAATCAGTAGCTAGTGGTGTCCCTCAGGGATCAGTGTTGGGCCCACAACTGTTCACAATTTACATAGATGATTTGGAGTTGGGGACCAAGGGCAATGTGTCCAGGTTTGCAGACGACACTAAGATAAGTGGTAAAGCAAAAAGTGTAGAGGATACTGGAAGTCTGCAGAGGGATTTGGATAGGCTAAATAAATGGGCTAGGGTCTGGCAGATGGAATACAATGTTGACAAATGTGAGGCTATCAATTTTGGTAGGAATAACAGCAAAAGGGATTATTATTTAAATGATAAAATATTAAAACATGCTGCTGTGCAGAGAGATCTGGGTGTGCTAGTGCATGAGTCGCAAAAAGTTGGTTTACATGTGCAACAGGTGATTAAGAAGGCAAATGGAATTTTGTCCTTCATTGCTAGAGGGATGGAGTTTAAGACTTAGGGAGGTTATGCTGCAATTGTATAAGGTGTTGGTGAGGCCACACCTGGTGTTCAGTTTTGGTCTCCTTACTTGAGAAAGGACGTACTGGCGCTGGAGGGTGTGCAGAGGAGATTCACTAGGTTAATCCCAGAGCTGACAGGGTTGGATTATGAGGAGAGGTTGAGTAGACTGGGACTGTACTCGTTGGAATTTAGAAGGATGAGGGGGAATCTTATAAAAACATATAAAGTTATGAAGGGAATAGATAAGATAGATGCGGGCAGGTTGTTTCCAATGGCGGGTGAAAGCAGAACTAGGGGGCATAGCCTCAAAATAAGGGGAAATAGATTTAGGACTGAGTTTCGGAGGAACTTCTTCACCCAAAAGGTTGTGAATCTATGGAATTTCTTGCCCAGTGAAGTAGTAGAGGCTCCTTCATTAAATGTTTTTAAGATAAAGATAGATAGTTTTTGAAGAATAAAGGGATTAAGGGTTATGGTTTTCAGGCCGGAAAGTGGAGCCGAGTCCACAAAAGATCAGCCATGATCTCATTGAATGAGATCGAGAGGCCAGATGGCCTACTCCTGCTTCTAGTTCTTATGTTCTTAATATGTGTGTGTCTGCATATCATGACAGTCCCCTGCTGTCCAACCATTACATTTTCATATACATAATTATGCTTTGTATTTTAATTTAAATCTTGCTGGTTGGAAGTTAATGATTTACTATTGCAATTATCATGCAACCGTCTTAATACCATGATTGATACCTCTAATTTGATTAAAAGGCCCAGAAATGGCACCTGGTCAACAATCATAGCCAATATCCAAACTCGTTCAGTACTGTTTGCATAAGCCTTCAAGCGGTTTGCACACCTGTAGTGGGAAAAACATCTTGAAAACATGTTTTCTACACTGGATTCAGCTCATTTTCCAGCAAATTTCAAATTTTCTTGGTGAATATGGAAATCAGGTGCAGCACCGCGTGTTAATGCAGCAGCTTGTTAGAATACGGAGAACATCTAAATCGCCACTAAAATAGAACAGCTGATGGCGCACTTCCATCGTGTTGCCTTATCTCCCAATTCGATCATGGCCGGTTTCTACCCTAATGCTCTTTTTTCACATCTTTCCCATAGGCTGGCTGCTAAATTATTTCACACTCAGAGCAGATGCTGAGAAAGAGGAAGGAACCCAACATGTTCATAAGCCACAGCTACTTCCTTTACATCAATGATTATTTTAGGCCACTGGAAACGTCAGGCTTAAACTGAAGGTTTAAACAATTCAGATCTGTGGCTCTACTGGCATTTGCACCCAGTGCCAATTTACTTTGTTACGTTGTGAAAAACATCTTATTGCAAATTGTCACATTACCAAGATGTCGCCTGCTGTATTATTTGCTGTTTTTTATTGGCTAGAATTCAGTAACGTTTCAACAATTTCAATCTTTAGAAGATATTTAGTATTTATAATGGCAAAACTTGGAATCATAAAGCACATAAAACAGCCATCTGGCCCACTGCACCTGTGCTAGTGGTTTGCTTAGTTCCATTCTGCAGTTATTTCCCTGCATCTTCTTTTTTCAAATATTTTCTAATTCTCCTTAAAGCAGTTATGGATTCTACTTTCACCATTGTTTCTGGTATGATACTCAATATTCTAACAAGCTTCTGCATTTAAAAAAAGTCCTAACCATTCCCTTCCTTCTTTCAAACAAATATACACTGTCCACTGACTAATGCACCAACCGGTGGAAACCGGTTTCTCTGACTTTGTTAAACTAAGGTTAAAAAAGGTTTTGGAATAGCTTTTAACCTATCCTGTTCTAATGAAATGAACCTCAGTTTCTCCTCCATCTTCTTGTATTTCAGGTTGCCAATGTTCCTGGAAATGACCGGGAATCTATCAGAATCAGCAACAATCTCCCAGTGGTTAAATAAAGCATTTTGGGAGATTTTAAAATGATATTTAAACAAATCAACCCCATAATTCATCAGCAACCCACCAAGAAGGGGGAAAAAAATGAGAAGTCCCATCATCATGAGGAATTGTCACGCTGTGACATCATATCCAGCACAGTGCTGCCCAATCAAATTCAAGCCTTAAACCAAACAAAAAACCAGGAGGATTCCGATTGGCTGGGATTCTGGAAGAGTGCAATGGGATTGGTGGGGGTTTGAATTTCATTGAGGGATTGGACGCTAGCAGTGAGCTTCAGTTTGAGTGTGATGGGTGTGAGCAGGAGTTACGATCACTTCATTTCATTAAAAACACAAATATGGAGAGAGGGGGAAAAAAATAATCTTACGTCAAGTTTGTAATGTCCCGATTTGAAACAATGGCATCAGATCTTGCACCAAGCCTCTTTATTGTGAGTAAAGCTTTTTTCCCTCTAAATCTTCATCATTATTCATCTTTGCTGAAAATTCATCCGGTTTGCCTAATTAAAATTGGTTTGGTTTCCTCACTCATGCTCCCTTAGAACCCGCTCGTGCCACACCTCTGGCTTTTCATGACATAATTTCTGCCAACATCTTTCGAAATATGTCAAGCCTGAGTTGACAATTCTACTTGTATTCTGGTAGGGCAGGGAGTATAATAATGAAATTAATCCATGGCCTGGCATTTAAAAAATAAATAAATTTAGAGTACCCAATTATTTTTTTTCTAATTAAGGGGCAATTTAGCGTGGCCAATCCACCTAACCTGCACATCTTTGGGCTGTGGGTGTGAAACCCACGCAGACACGGGGAGAATGTGCAAACTCAACATGGGCAGTGACCCAGGGCTGGGATTCGAACCCGGGTCCTCAGCGCTGAAGGCAGCAGTGCTAACCACTGTGTCACATGCTGTCCTCTGATCGCTGGCATTTTCATACACCATTCTTCAATCTCACCAACTGCAGACCAAGTAAACACTAGATGAGACAAAGTTTACAGTGTAAATCATAAGTTGGTTTGTTCCATAGTAAGGCAAATTGACAATGCAAGTATAATGATCAGAGGCGAACAATTCAAATTATATTTGTGTAATGATGCAAAATAGAAAATGTGTGAGGCTGCTAACATAGGTTCATTGCCCAAGGTTGCAATATGGTACATGGTGTTGCTCTTTTTAGCCTTAGTTTTATTACCTCTGATTATGTCACCTTTGCTCACGAGTCGCCAGGTATCTTTCTGATACCGCCACGTGGTTCAAGCTCGAGTTATGATTAATAAGTCAGCACACCGCTTAGTAAGATTGAAATCAACGGTCATTTATTATATACAACAATTAATGCTTACACAATAAACCTACTCTCTATATCGAAACCTATCACTACTGGCCAATACTTAACTTTAGGAAGGGCCCACCAGGTCAGGGAAACGAATGGCTTATGGAATCGGATCTGGCCCGCGGGATTCAAAAAGGCTGATACGGGTCGATGGCTAGGCGTCTTTATCGGGTAGCGATCGCTGGAGTCAGACTTACTGTTTCTGGTTGATGTTCTTGCGAAGGTCTCGAGTGTGGTGTTGGGTGTTCTGACACACAGATGAGCCAACACAGTTGCATATGGTACAACGCTTCTTTATTTAAACTCACTATTTACAACTTGGTCTTTGCACTCTGCACGTGGGGGGCTCCCTGCTTGTGGTGTTTCAACAGCTCTTTCTTGTTCCCTTCTCCCCAGACCTACTGACCTCCAGGTGTCGTGCTCGTGCTTTTTATGTGGTTGGTGTTCTTGTCTGTGATTGGTTGTGGTGTTGTGTACTCTGATTTGCCTGTTAGTGTGTCCATCATGATGAGTGTGTTTGAATATCATGACATCCCCCCTTTTTACAAAGATATGTGCCTACGTGGTGATAAATATGATCGTGACGTGAGTGCATCTAAGAGTGTGTGTGTGTCGTGTTCAGCATGTGTCTATGACGGAACTATGTACATGGGGCGATGTCGAGTGCGTCACATGAATCCAGTTGTACCATAACATAACAGAAATGCGAACGAGAGAAGAAGAAAAAAAATTTGAACAGTTGTCCAGTCAGACGACATCTGGAACGATAAACAACAACAGGTTATCATGTAAAATTGTCCAACTTATTAAACATATGAACTGTATTATAAGTCCATTCTAATGGGTTTGCGACGAATTCGGGTTGACCGTCAGGGTGGCACACCACTCATCGGCTGGATTGATGGCATTGACCTTGTTGACATCAATGACGGCAACTCGGAAGGCATCCTGGTCATCTGCATCACTTAACTGGAAGTCTTGATGCGTGGGCTGGACGGTCCTGACTCGTGCGCGAGGTTGTCGAGGATGCGCCGGATCCATGGGTTGAGCCGCACGACAGCGGGCTGCGTAGTGGCCCATCATGGCACATCTGTTGCACTGTCGGTTTTTTGCAGGACATTGCCCTTTTAAGTGTAGACCTCCACAATTGCTGCACGTCATGATGTCACGGCGTTCGTTGCGCCACTGCGCATGCGCAGTGCGATCTTGCAGTGGGCACGCCTGCGCAGTGCGTCCCTCGTTGTGGCCGTTATTTTTGGCGCGCACCTGCGCGGGAGACCGCGAAAAGCGCGGGAAGCGGCCGCTGTCGTCCGGGCCGTGGGGCGGGAAGAAATCGACGGCCTGGATGCGTTCGACGTCGACGTCGTGGGCGGCCTGGCTTGCCGATTCGACGGCTGGGGACCCCCTCCGTGCCAACTCGGACGCCTGAAATCGGGCAAAACGGCAGGTAGCATTTTCATGGAGGACACAGGCTTCCACAGCAGACGCTAAGGTGAGGCTTTTTATTTTAAGAAGCTGCTGGCGTAGGCCACTAGAGGCAACGCCAAAAACAATCTGGTCCCTGATCATGGACTCTGTAGTGGTGCCGTAACCGCAGGACTGCGCTAGAATCCGGAGGTGCGTCAAAAAGGGTTGAAAAAGCTCCTCCTTACCTTGCAGGCGTTGCTGAAAGATGTATCTTTCAAAACTTTCGTTTACTTCAACTTGAAAGTGCTGGTCCAGTTTGAGGATGACCGTGTCATATTTGGCCTGGTTTTCGCCTTCTTCGAACACCAGTGAATTAAAGACATCGGTTGGGTGCTGGCCTGCGTAGAAGAGGAGCATTGCAATCTTCGAATCATCCGAGGCATTCTGTTTTTCGGTGGCACGGATGTACAGGTCAAATCGCTGCCTGTAGAGCTTCCAGTTGGTGCCTAGGTTCCCCGTGACTTGCATCGGCTGCGGTTTGCCGGTGTGGTCCATGTCCAGAATGGCAGGTTAGTAGGCAGGTATCGATCCACTCCTGTACCATGTGGTGTTGGGTGTTCTGACACACAGATGAGCCAACACAGTTGCATATGGTACAACGCTTCTTTATTTAAACTCACTATTTACAACTTGGTCTTTGCACTCTGCACGTGGGGGGCTCCCTGCTTGTGGTGTTTCAACAGCTCTTTCTTGTTCCCTTCTCCCCAGACCTACTGACCTCCAGGTGTCGTGCTCGTGCTTTTTATGTGGTTGGTGTTCTTGTCTGTGATTGGTTGTGGTGTTGTGTACTCTGATTTGCCTGTTAGTGTGTCCATCATGATGTGTGTGTTTGAATATCATGACATCGAGCAGGTGAAGAAGGGAGAGAGAGAGAGATCTGAACTTGGCCCCTCACTTTATAGGGCCCAGGGGCTTCCCGCCTCTTGGGGCGGCCCTTGACCCTGAGTCCCAAGTGATTGGACTTGTTCCCAATCACTGGGTTCGATATGTCCAATAACGGGGCGATTCCTCGATCGGGGGGTGGTCGTTCACCTGTCTTTGTTTCGGCCACTGCAGGCGCCGACAGGTTTGGTCCAGCATTCAATTGCTAATACGTTGCAATTGTTCCCGGGGATAGCCGATTAAACTGCAGATGTCTGTGTTGATGTGCTGCTAATAGTCTTGAGTATCGATCTGGGCCGACTTCCCCGGAGCCGAATACGCTATTCTGTCTGCAGCTGTCCGTTTGTGTCCTGTTGGCTGCTTTTCCCATCAGCCTTTTCGGTTAGCCATTTTAAATCGGGTTTTGGCCAAATTAATAGGGAATCAGCCATTTTAGGTGGCTACAATGGTAAACACATGCAAAGATCTTAACACTGGTTATTAGCCTTCATAATTATGTTTTGAGATTTGGGTACAATTTTGAACAAGACAACTTGATTTAGGGCATATAAAATGTCCCACTCATCCACAAACTAATGAAAATACATGGCATCTTAAGATTCATTATCACTGAAGACTGTTCTGATTTCCAAAGAATACTGATTTAATAGCTATAATGCACCTTAAATGCTGTAAACTACAGGGCTCTAGACCGGATGCAGAAGGAAGGTGGGAGTAGAAAAGGCACCTGGGTGTCCTCGGGCTGGAATGGAAAAGATGGGCCAAATGGCCCGCTTCTGTGTTGTAACTTTTCTGAGGTTCTAATGATCATTTGATCTGGCATTTCTCAAAGGGTTGATTTTTGGTTAATGTGAATAATACAGAAAAAGATCAACTTTTTAATCATGATCTTGTAGTAAGTGATTGCAAGTTGAGATCCACCCCTGTTACCTATTCAGAAAAGTGAAATATGTGGTTATTTAGTTTGGTCGATTCATATCACAGATTAAGTTTGCATTTCATAGTAATTAGATATTGCGTGTGAACTTTCTATCAAGTTTCTTTAGTTCGGCTCGGAGTAATTACAACAGTGCAGTCTCTAAAGACAAGACCTATGATCACTGAGTATCCAACTTTAATTCCAACAACTTACAATTTCTTCGAAACACAATTGTCCATCCATTTTGTACAGTCTCTTGGAGACATGGCATATCTTTGTCCCTAACAGTCTCCTACGTGAGTTGATCATGTTTGTGGTTAGATATCAGTGCCAATGCTAACAAACTGAACATCCACTGTGACCTCACCATTACTGCCAATCTTCATTTGGGACATTTTTTTTAAAACTAATTTTTATGGGATATGGGCTTCGCTGGCTAAGGCAGCATTTGTTGCCCATCCAGTTGCACTCGAGGAGGTGGTGGTGAGCCTTCTTGAACCTCTGCAGTCCACGTGGTGCAGGTACACCCACTGTGCTATTAGGGAGGTAGTTGCAAGAAGACACCAGTGGGATGCCAGAGCTCCAGGAGAATCAGGGGGCAGAGGTGAGTGCAGTGACCATCACTAAGGAGAAGGTTTTGGGGAAACCGAAAGGTCTGAAGGTGGATAAATCTCCTGGACCGGATGGACTACACCCCAGGGCAGTAAAAGAGATAGCTGAGGAGATTGTGAAGGCATTGGTGGTGTTCTTTCAGGAGTCACTGGAGACAGGAAGGGTCCCAGAGGACTAGAAAGTGGCTGATGTATCACCCCTGTTTAAGGAGGGAGGGAGGTAGAAGACGGGAAATTATACGCTGGTTAGCCTGACTTCGTCATTGGTAAGAATTTAGAGTCTATTATTAAAGATAAAATCGCGGAGTACTTGGAAGTGCATGATAAAATAGGACTTAGTCAGCAGAGCTTCGTCAAGGGGAGGTCATGTCTGACAAATCTGTTCTTTGAAGAAGTAACAAGGAGGTTAGACAAAGGAGAACCAGTGGACCTAATTTATTTCGAGTTCCAGAGGGCCTTTGACAAGGAGCCGCATAGGAGATTGTTAAATAGGTTAAGGGTAAGATCCTGGCATGGATAAAGGATTGACTGACTGGCAGAAGGCAGAGAGTGGGGATAAAGGGGTCTTTTTCAGGATGGTAGACGGTGACTAGTGGTGTGCCTCAGTGGTCTGTGCTGGGACCACAACTTTTTACAATATACATTAATGATCTGGAAGAAGGAACTGAAGGCACTGTTGCTAAGTTTGCAGATGACACAAAGATCTGTAGAGAGACAGGTAGTATTGAGTAAGCAGGCGGGCTGCAGAAGGACTTGGGTAGGCTAGGAGGGTGGGCAAAGAAGTGGCAAATGGAATACAATGTGGAAAAATATGCACTTTGGAAGGAGAAATGGAGGCATAGACTATTTTCTAAATGGGAAGATGCTGAGGAAATCAGAGGCACAAAGGGACTTGGGAGTCCTTGTTCACGATTCTCTTAAGGTTAACATGGAGATTCAGTCGGCAGTTAGGAAGGCAAATGCAATGTTAGCATTCATGTCGAGAGGGCTAGAATACAAGACCAGGGATGTACTTCTGAAGCTATACAAGGCTCTGGTCAGACCCCTTTTGGAATATTGTGAGCAGTTTTGTGCCCCGTATCTAAAGAAGGATGTGCTGGCCTTGTAAAGGGTCCAGAGGAGGTTCACAAGAGTGATCCCTGGAATGAAGAGCTTGTCATATGAGGAACGGTTGAGGACTCTGGGTCTGTACTCGTTGGAGTTCAGGAGGATGAGGAGGGATCTTATTGAAACTTACAGGGTACTGCGAGGCCTGGATAGAGTGGACGTGGAGAGGATGTTTCCAATTGTAGGAAAAACTAGAAGCAGAGGACACAATCACAGACTAAAGGGATGATCCTTTAAAACAGAGATGAAGAGGAATTTCTTCAGCCAGAGGGTGGTGAATCTGTGGAACTCTTTCCGCAGAAGGCTGTGGAGGCCAATTCACGGAGTCTCTTTAAGACAGAGATAGATAGGTTCTTGATTAATAAGGAGATATGGGGTTTTGGGGAGAAGGCAGGAGAATGGGGATGAGAAAAATATCAGCCATGATTGAATGGCAGAGCAGACTCGACGGGCTGAGTGGCCTAATTCTGCTCCTATGTCTTATGGTTATGGTCTTATTTTAAACCAGCGACAGTGAAAGCATGCCAATATATTTCTAAGTCAGGATGGTGAGTGACTTAGAAAAAAAAAATGAAATGAAATGAAAATCGCTTATTGTTACAAGTAGGCTTCAAATGAAGTAACTGTGAAAAGCCCCTAGTCGCCACATTCCGGCGCCTGTTCGGGGAAGCTGTTACGGGAATTGAACCGTGCTGCTGGCCTGCCTTGGTCTGCTTTCAAAGCCAGCGATTTAGCCCTGTGATGGTGCTTCCAGGTGATGGTGTTCCCATGTATCTGCTGCCCTTGTCCTTCTAGATGGTAATGGTTGTGGGTTTGGAAGGTGCTGCCTAAGGAGCCTTGGTGAGTTCCGACGGTGCATCTTGTAGATGGTACACACTGCTGCTACTGTGCATCGAGGATGGAGTGAATGAATGTTTGTGGGAGAGGTGCCAATTAAGTGAGCTGCTTTGTCCTGTATGGTGTTGAGCTTCTTGAGTGTTGTTGGGGCTACACTCATCCAGACAAATGGGGAGGACTCCATCACACTCCTGACTTGTGCTTTGTAGGTAATGTACAGGCTTTGGAGAGTCAGGAGGTGAGTCCACAGAATTCCCAGCATTGCACCTGCTCTAGTAGCCACAGTATTTATATGGCTAATCCAGTTCAGTTTCTGGTCAATGGCAAACCCCAGATATTGACAGTGGGAGATTCAGTGATGATAACAGAACAAAGAACAAAGAAAACTACAGCACAGGAACAGGCCCTTCGACCCTCCAAGCCTGCGCCGACCATGCTGCCCGTCTAAACTAAAATCTTCTACACTTCCGGGGTCCGAATCCCTCTATTCTCATCCTATTCATGCATTTGTCAAGATGCCCCTTAAACATCACTATCATCCCTGCTTTCACCACCTCCTCCGGCAGCGAGTGGGTACACACCAACTACCCTCTGTGTAGAAAACGTGCTTCGTACATCTCCTCTAAACCTTGCCCCCCGCACCTTAAACCTATGCCCCATAGTAATTGACCCCTCTACCCTGGGAAAAAGTCTCTGATTATCCACTCTGTCCATGCCCCTCATAATTTTGTAGACCTCTATCAGGTCACCCATCAACCTCCCTCGTTCCAGTGAGAACAAACCGAGTTTATTCAACCTCTCCTCATAGCTAATGCCCTCCATACCAGGCAACATCCTGGTAAATCTCTTCCGCACCTTCTCTAAAGCCTCCACATCCTTCTGGTAGTGTGGTGACCAAAATTGAACACTATACTCCAAGTGTGGCCTAACTAAGTTTCTATATAGCTGCAACATGACTTGCCAATTTTTATACTCAATGCCCCGGCCAATGAAGGCAAGCATGCCGTATGCCTTCTTGACAACATTCTCCACCTGTGTTGCCCCTTTCAGTGATCTGTGGACCTGTACACCTAGATCTCTCTGACTGTCAATACTCTTGAGGGTTCTACCATTCACTGTATATGCCCTACCTGCATTAGACCTCCCAAAATGCATTACCTCACATTTGTCCAGATTGAACTCCATCTGCCATCCCTCCGCCCAAGTCTCTAAACAATCTAAATCCTGCTGTATCCTCTTGACAGTCCTCAACGCTATCTGCAATTCCACTAATCTTTGTGTCGTCCGCAAACTTATTAATCAGACCAGTTACATTTTCCTCCAAATAATTTATATATACTACGAACAGCAAAGGTCCCAGCACTGATCCCTGCGGAACACCACTAGTCACAGCCCTCCAATCAGAAAAGCACTCTTCCATTGCTACTCCCTGCCTTCTATGACCTAGCCAGTTCTGTATCCATCTTGCCAGCTCACCTCTGATCCCATGTGACTTCACCTGTTGTACCAGTCTGCCATGAGGGACCTTGTCAAAGGGCTTGCTGACGCCCATATAGACAACATCCACTGCCCTATCTGCATCAATCATTTTTGTGACCTCCTCGAAAAACTCTATCAGGTTGGTGAGACACGACCTCCCCTTCACAAAACTGTGCTGCCTCTCGCTAATACATCCACTTGCGTCCAAATGGGAGTAGATCCTGTCTCGAAGAATTCTCTCCAGTAATTTCCCTACCTCTGACGTAACGCTCACCGGCCTGTAGTTCCCTGGATGATCCTTGTTACCCTTCTTAAACAAAGGAACAATATTGGCTATTCTCCAGTCCTCCGGGACATCACCTGAAGACAGTGAGGATCCAAAGATTTCTGTCAAGGCCTCAGCAATTTCATCTCTTGCCTCCTTCAGTATTCTGGGGTAGATCCCATCAGGCCCTGGGGAATTATTCACCTTAATATTTTTCAATACGCCAAACGCCTCATCTTTTTGGATCTCAATGTGACCCAGGCTATCTACACACCCTTCTCCAGACTCAACATCCACCAATTCCTTCTCTTTGCTGAATACTGATGCAAAGTATTCATTTAGTACCTCACCCATTTCCTCTGGCTCCACAAATAGATTCCCTCCCCTGTCCTTCAGTGGGCCAACCCTTTCCCTGGCTACACTCTTGCTTTTTATGTACGTGTAAAAAGTCTTTGGATGTTCTGTAAGCCTATTTGCCAATGACTTTTCATGACCCCTTTTAGCCCTCCTGACTCCTTGCTTAAGTTCCTTCCTACTTTACTTATATTCCACACAGGCTTCGTCAGTTCCCAGCCTTCTAGCCCTGACAAATGCCTCCTTTTTCTTTTTGACGAGGCCTACAATATCTCTCGTTATCCAAGGTTCCTGAAATTTGCCGTATCTATCCATCTTCCTCACAGGAACATGTCGGTCCTAAATTCCTTTCAACTGACATTTGAAAGCCTCCCACATGCCAGATGTTGATTTACCCTCAAACATCTGCCCCCAATCTAGGTTCTTCAGTTCCCGTTGAATATTGTTATAATTCGCCTTCCCCCAATTTAGCACATTCACCCGAGGACCACTCTTAGCCTTGTCCACCAGCACTTTAAAACTTACTGAATTGTGGTTACTGTTCTCGAAATGCTCCCTTACTGAAACTTCTACCACCTGGCGGGGCTCATTCCTCAATACCAGGCCTAGTACAGCCCCTTCCCTAGTTGGACTATCTACATATTGTGTTAAGAAGCCCTCCTGGATGCTCCTTACAAACTCTGCCCCGTCCAAGCCCCTAGCACTAAGTGGGTCCCAGTCACTATTGGGAAAGTTAAAGTTTCCCATCACAACAACCCTGTTGCTTTTACTCCTTTCCAAAATCTGTCTACCTATCTGCTCCTCTATTTCCCGCTGGCTGTTGGGTGGCCTGTAGTAAACCCCCAACATTGTGACTGCACCCTTCTGATTCCTGATCTCGACCCATATAGCCTCACTGCACTCTGAGGTGTCCTCCCACGGTACAGCTGTGATATTCTCCCTAACCAGTAGCTCAACTCCTCCACCCCTTTTACATCCCCCTCTATCCCGCCTAAAACATCTAAATCCTGGAACGTTTAGCTGCCAATCCTGTCCTTCCCTCAATCAGGTCTCTGTAATGGCAACAACATCATTGGTGAAGCAGCTGGTGGTTGGGCCTAGGACACTACCGTGAGGAACTCCTGAAGTGATGCCCCGGGCAGCATGGTAGCACAGCGGTTAGCACAGTTGCTTCACAGCTCCAGGGTCCCAGGTTCGATTCCTGGCTTGGGTCACTGTCTGTGTGGAGTCTGCACATTCTCCCTGTGTCTGCGTGGGTTTCCTCCGGGTGCTCCGCTTTCCTCCCACAGTCCAAAGATGTGCAGGTTAGGTGGATTGGCCATGATAAACTATCTTTAGTGTCCAAACAGATTAGGTGGGGTTGCTGCATTATGGGGATACGATGGAGGCGTGGCCTGACGTAGGGTGCTCTTTCCAAGAGCCGGGGCAGACCCGATGGGCTGAATGGCCTCGTTCTGCACTGTAAATTCTATGATTCTATGACTGACCTCCAAGAAACACAAGCATTTTCCTTTGTGCCAGGTATGAAGTATGAAATGCATTGAGTTACATACAATATATTTCAAGAATAATTGTCACATGTAGCTCATATTTCTTAAAATGCAACAATAAACTTTGTATTAGTAATGGACAATCATTGCCTGATGTCTTTAAAATGACAGAAGGAATCATTTAGCCCAACATCTAAATGCTTACTCTTCTGGCACGACAATGGAAAAATATGTAAAATATGCAAAAGTAGTAATATTGAATTGTCTGTTGAACACTCAAGCCACACCTCTGGTATTAATTACTACAGTCTATCTCTTCCATTTTGGTTTAAATCCTTTGGACATTATTAGATATAACACTCAAGCTGAGCTCCACTTTTTGGATCTTTCCCCTGGTTTACTTATTTAACTTTTTGATATCCTTAGCCCCTTGTAAGACAGTGTTTCTATCTCTCTCAACTTCAACACTTCTTTCGTTCCATTTTTTCTCTACTAGTTCTTTCTCTATTTGTTTCAACTAGGTTTTATTTTCTTTACAGTGTAATTCTTTCCAGATATTCACAATGTTGGTTTCCAATCAGCATGCTCATATCACAGTTAACTTTCACATCTTGAATATGTACTTTTTCCTCAAGATCAGACCAGGTAAGTTAGTTTGCCTGAGAACACTTCTTCTGCTATTTCTTTGTCTCAAACGTCATTGCTTGATAGCTACATTCAAATTCAGCAAATCGGTTTGAGGAATCCTACATCACGGGGCGGAACGGTGGCACAGTGGTTAGCACTGCTGCCTCGCAGCACCAGGGGCCCGGGTTCAATTCCAGCCTTGGGTGACGTGGAGTTTGCACTTTCTCCCCATGTCTGCGTGGGTTTCCTCCGGGTGCTCCAGTTTCCTCCCACAGTCCAAAGATATGCAGGTTAGGTGGATTGGCCATGATAAAATTTCCCCTTCATGTCCAGGGCCGTGCAGGTTAGGTGGGGTTACGGGGATAGGGCGGGTCAGTGCAGACTTCATGGGCCGAATAGCCGTCTTCTGTACTGTAGCGGTTCTATGGTAAGGTAAGTACTACTCAATCAACTGCATCCTTCTGCTACCAACTCCCAAGTTAGTATACATAGTCATATTTGAGATATGGACTGAGACATACTCTACCTTTTCACTTTAAGAAACTATGCCACAGTGCCCTACCCTTCTGTTTATCCTTGAAGGAGAACAAAATACTTATCTGTTTGCTTTTTTTTTTGCTCGTATATAATACAAACACAATATGGTAATAGAGGAAATTGGAGCATTATCTGCAAAACAGTTAAACAAGGTAAACAATATCCAAATTTGAATAATTATACCCCTCAATTACATAGGAACTTTTTTCATTACAACTGTGAATATGGCAACATCAATGCTGGAAATGCAGCCCATTCTTGCTACATGTAATTTCTGTAGTGCAGTGAATGAAAGCTATATTTTATAGTTCAATGTGCCATAAAACTGCAGGATTAAATAATCTATAGATGTATTGACCAATTTAAAAAATATGTTTAGAACATTTTTCATATTACTGAAACATGTGATACAGTGCTACAATGGCAAAGAACTGGAAAGTGTGTCACATTACTAAAAAAAATACAGTAGCATCTCAAATGCCACTGCTCACAATAAACTGGAGGTTTTATAAGAACAAGGAGTTATGCCAAGTACCATTACCAAGGATATTGACTTATCAGCAGTACAGAAGAACAACACTTAATGCACAATAAGTGAGTTTGCTGACTTGCAGTCTTTAATAAAACTAAATTTCCATTAAAAATACCCTCATAAAATGCTCACTGTTTATTCAGTTTCCAAGCTTCATATATTTTAAATAAAAATGGTTTGGAACAGATTGTTCATGAATTGTCAAAAGCGATAAGTCCCATTCTCTATATCAATCTTTTCATTTGCGTTTCGAATTATCAGAAAAACCCATGATCACAGGTACTTCTGTTAACACATACTGTACATAGGTATTGGTTGTTCATAGCTTTAAATAAATGGCAAACTTGTGCAAATTTGATAATTTACTCTTCAATCTTTTGGAAAAAGCAAAGAAACCCTCATATCCTCACAGGATGAGGGTGTCACATTCTTTGATCCTTTAACTACTTTTGCTCAATTGATAATAATGTAATTTAATAAAAGAAACTACATTTCATTCAGGGAGTCTTCCACAGCTTCTATCATATAACTGCTATGTTGCTAACCAACTGCTCCATTCTAGATCCCATTGCAACCTCTACTCCATCACCAATGGCGGAGTTTTCAGTCACCTTACTTTGAGCTCTGGGATTCCTATCTGCTTTCCGTTCCGACCTCCTTGCCACCCTTAAACATTTTCCTTTAAACTCCCCATGTGTCTGGACAGCGTTTAATTTGCCTGTCCTACTTTTTGTCTGGTGTCCACCACATCAGCCTGTGGTATATTTTGTTATAGGAAAGGTGCCGTTTCAATATCATAAATCACTGTGGGCGAGATCTATCAGCCACGTCCCACTGGAACTGAGGCGAGACACAGCTGGTAGAATCTGGGAGAGGCCTCCCCCCGGATTACTGACAACTGTTACTCCTTGCGGGATCTAGCCAGATCTCACAAGACGGCGTGATCTGGATACCGATCACAAGAACCCACTTAACAGTGCTCGAGCCGAATCTAACGGGCACCCGGCATCTATCGACCTCATTGAGAAGACGCCAGCCGGGCGCTGTTCAGTACTGGCTCCCACAAACGGGGACCAAGCGAATGATACCTGGGTAGGGGAATAGGGGTGGGGGTCCCCCCCCCCGGTGATCGGATGCCCCTGGGTGGTCGGTCTCCGGGCAGGGTGGCATCCTGGCACTGCTGGTGCCAGCCTGGCACTGTGGCACTGCCAGCCTGGCACCCCTGCAGTACCACCTTGGCACCCAAGCAGTGCAACCCAGCCAGAGGCACTGATAGGGTTCCAGGCTGGCAACACTAGAGTGCCAGGCTGGCATTTTACCCCACCAGTGATCGGGGCTCAGGGATGCCCTGCCTGTGAGAGCTGGGGTACGGGGGCCCTCCGAAGACCCCCAACACATTGGTCAGGGGTCAGGGGTTGCATCTGGAGGTCGGGAGATCGGGACGTCATTTAAAAATGGTGTTAGGATTTCATCTTGAACCGGTCGCAGGAGCTCCTCAGTGCAGGCCTCGGGTGGGTGTTCCCCTCCAGGGCACTAAAGGAAAACAGTGCTGTTAGTTGGCAGGGTCATTTCCGGCACTTGAATTGACTCTTATTTTTTAGTTAGATCCAACCTATATAAATTCTAATATTAGCACTAATAAAACATTTATTGGTGCTAATGGAACATTACTAGTTCTAATATTCAAATTGATATCATTACACGTTTGTAAGTGTTTTACAGGTTAAAGCACAAGTCACCGTGGTTGAATCCTTATTTAGTAAATAGTACTGGCAGGGCAATGAATAAAATGTTTGTTTACACAATTCAAACTCATTCAGTAGAATGTACATTTTTGATATATTGAAGGAAATGCAGAACAGATGATTCTTTAATAGTTTTCATGTATTTAAAATAAACACATCTATTATCAGGAATTAAATTAAATTTCACAATTTTTCATGTCTGGTTTACATTTACTGTAAATTACAGCACTGCCACCAGTAAATTAGTAGCACCTTATTAACGAAGCACACATTGAGGTGAAACATTCAGATGCAATCTTGCAATTGATGGCCCTCTCAAGTAAGTTTTTAATATCTTCTTAACTGGGCTGTATAAAGGTTTTATCAAGCAGATATGAGACCATCCGCCAAAAAAAAGGAGACTGAAAAATGGAAGACTGATTAATCCACTAAATTACCCTACTTCAGAGCAGCTATTACAAAGAAGCATCCGCTCAGGCCAACTTCCACAGGAAAATAGCAGGTGGTATGGTGGATACGGAAAAGAACAGAATAGGAAATATATCTTTATGAAGTTACTCTTTTGATGCCTCTTCACCTGTTGATATGTATTGTGATTAGTTGCTATAAATATTGGGCTCTTTGTGCTGCCTTGGGAAAGGAAAATGGTATTAGGCTCTATCTGGGTGGGTAGAAGTCAGACAAGTGATTCATTGTACATCGTTCGGGAATATTTCTTACTGCAAAGCTTTACTTATCAAACATGGTGCCATGTTGTCTGTTTAATAAAAGCAAAAAGCTTTTAGCAAGTGGCGCTGCTAGTTTGGAAGAAGGTCTGAAATACAGGTTCAGCTTGTACATCACTTATCAGTCCTTTTAAGTGGCATGAGTCAAAAAAAAATGCATTTAATGTAATGATAGAAACAGAAATTCTAAGGTCGAGCCTAAATTATTTCACCAATTGTGTTTACGCATGGTATTTTCCCTCTTCAAAATATGAAGGATTTTGATGACTTATCATAGAATTTACAGTGCAGAAGGAGGCTATTCGGCCCATCGAGTCTGCACCGGCTCTTGGAAAGAGCACACTACCCAAGGTCAACACCTCCACCCTATCCCCATAACCCAGTAACCCCACCCAACACTAAGGGCAATTTTGGACATTAAGGGCAATTTATCATGGCCAATCCACCTAACCTGCACATCTTTGGACTGTGGGAGGAAACTGGAGCACCCGGAGGAAACCCACGCACACACTGGGAGGATGTGCAGACTCCGCACAGACAGTGGCCCGAGCCGGAATCGAACCTGGGACCTTGGAGCTGTGAAGCAATTGGGCGATCCACAATGCTATCGTGCTGCCCTTAGAGGTAAAAATGAAGGAGAACAATATGAAGAAAGTAACATTTAGTTAGGAAAACCACTTGTTAAAATATGATTTATCTGTAAAAAAAAAAGTTAGTGATCTTTGAAGCATTTCTAGATCACAACTCTGAATTGCTCACGATTTAACGACTGTGCCCTCTTTTAAGCAGACAAGATATGGTAAAATAGTTTACGACACATAAAAATTCAATTAGGTCAATCAACAATAGTATAGGTAACCATGTTTCGAGGGTGAGGGGTTGGGATGTGTTTAATAAATGTTTTCCATTTAAGCAAGAAAATTTGCTCCAGGTTAACCATTAGCAATAACCAACCGGTTTCGAAAACAGGTCACTTAGCCTTTGCACTGTCGTCAGCATCTACATCCAAAATAATGCAACAGATTTGCAAGCATTTTTCATTATCATCTGCTTTCTATTTCAATCCAATTTTCTTATTTCCCTAATTATTCTGAACTTTAATCTTTCTAATCATCATCAGAACTTCATTAGATGATCTCTCTAAAAATCCATGTGCATTATATTCAGATGGTATTCACCTGCTCCAAAGGATTGTCTCTAGATTTGAGAGACATAACATTACCTTCAACATCCACACTAGTTATTCCACAAGGCAAGTTGTTAGTGTGTTGTAAAATATTCTTCACCATTTTATCCACCATGCATTAGGTCTAACTGGTCGAAGATGCTTTAGTTCATTCCTCTTTCATGCATTGAAATTGCACTCACAATCTCATAATGCTCATATGAAACTCCCAGAAAGTAATCTAGACATTCACCTATTACCGCTACTAGTTTCTATTCATATGTATGCCGTTTGGTTCAAGTATTTTGCAGACATTTTATAACTGCTTGTATATATTTTTTACATAACATCACATTTAATGATGTTTAATTTTGTACGTTTCTAAGCCAAAACAAATGGGTCCGAAACTCAAGCTGAAGTCTTTATTCGTGAATAATCAATTCAAAATCAATCTAAGATATCGACCATTTCCTGATCTACCCAAACCTCTCTTGTCTTTGCCCTCGGTCTGCCATAAACTAGCTAAAAAAAACCTGGATTCTTAATATAATTTACACGTCAACTTTCTTTTGTGCTCTTACCTCATCAGCTAATAGAATTTACTAAAATTTCTTTGATAATTTCTAGATTCCAGCATACCAAATTCATAATTATGTGCAATATGCACATTGCAAAAATACAAGTTAATATCAACCTCAGTCCAAAGATACCAACTGAGCACAAAAGCACAATACATGCCAAAAAGTCCAAAGTAAATCTGGCTTATTCATCTTGTCTGCATGCAACAATCAGACTACGATAACTATATTTCAATAAAAATAATCATGGTTGTACTAAATTGATCCCTACAATCTACTGAACTGTATCGTTCCAAAGTTTGAATATTTTAGATTTTGTACATTTTGGTTATAGCAAATACTCTGTAAATAATAATAGTATAAATCAGTGAGGTATATGACATGCTGACAACTGAGCTTGAGACAGAAATGACAAGGCTGAGGTTCAGTGCATTATCTTTGTATACATCAACCAGCCTCTCATTTTTATGAAATAGAAGAACAAGTAGATCATACATTGTTCCTCGAGCCTGCTCCACTATCGAAGATCATAGCCTAACATCTACATCAATTTCACTTGCCTCCCCTCCTCCTGTATCCCTTAAATCACGTAGTGACCAAAATCTTTGAGCACTGCCTGTCCTCTGTGGTAGAAAATTCTAAAAACCCATACCCCTTGGAGTGAAGAATTTTCTACTCACCCCAGTTCTAAATGGCACCAGAGACCCGGGTTCAATTCCGACCTTGGGTAGCTGTCTATGTGGGGTTTGCACGTTCTACCCGTGACTGTGTGGGTTTCCTCCCACAGTGCAAAGATGTGCTGGTTAGGTGGTGTTACAGGGAGAGGGCAAGGGAGTGGGCCGAGGTGAGGTGCCCTTTCGTTGGAGTGGTGCAGAATCGATGGGCCAAATGGCCTCCTTCTGCACTGTCGGGATTCTAGCTCAAGAACTTAGGTTAAGGTATACAGATTATACATCTGCTAAAGCTGTGATTAAGGGGCTAACAGCCAGGCTGACTGTGATGTCACTCATGGGAGGGGTTGGGTCTGTTTTAGTTTCATTTTAAGCCCTGCCCTGTCTATTTTTTAGTTTCATTTTTGGAGTTCTGCTCTGGTATCTGAGGTAAGGAGCTGTTTCTCAGATTGACTTCTGAAATCATCTGTCCCACGGCTTTGTGAACAAATCTGTAAGCCAATGTGTTAACTTTATTAAGAAGTGGCATTTGACCTGTGTGTGGATTCTGTTTAATTGAAAGTTTAGAAGCAGATGGGAAAGTAAGCTCAAAGACCTTTCTTTATTTTGTTTTCTAAGAACTGTCTAACTGTTAATTGAAAAGCTGTTTTTTTTCTCCCTTGATGTTAATGGAGTTAATCCTTGGTTCTCTGTGGAATCACTCCTGGAATTAAATATGCTTACCTCCAGGTTACAAATTGAAAACTTGTTGGGGTGTCGTCCGGTTTCCTAATATAAATTGGGGGGTTTGGTCCTGTGCGATAACAGGGCTTTCTGTGAGGTCATGCCTGCACAATGGAATTGCAGTAAGAGTTCCTTTCTCTTATACTCCAAGTTCCTTGAAATAAAGGTCAATATACTATTTTCCTTCCTGATTGCTTGCTACACTTGCATATTAAACTTTCTGTGATTCGTGTACAGGGCACCAAATCTGTCTGAATACCAACAGTAGCTCTTCCTTCACTTGCTTGAAAAATTTGCTTATCCATTCTTCCTACAAAAGTGGACAATTTCACACTTGTGCATATTATAATCCATCTTTTTAAAATAAATTTAGGTACCCAATTCATTTTGTCCAATTAAGGGGCAATTTAGTGTGTCCAATCCATCTATCCTGCACATCTTTGGGTTGTGGGGGTGAAACCCATGCAAACACGGGGAGAATGTGCAAACTCGACACGGACAGTGACCCAGAGCCGGGATCGAACCTGGGACCTCGGCGCCGTGAGGCAGCAATGCTAACCACTGCATCACCGTGCTGCCCATAATCCATCTTCCACCCTCTTACCCAATCACTAAGCCAGTCTACAGCCAGTCGCATGCTCCTCACACTTTATTTTCCCACCTAACTTTGTATCTCCAGCTAATTTGGTTCTGTCATACTTGGTTACCTCATCTAAGTCATTGAGAAATGGTCATTGTAAATGGCAGAGGCGACTTCCGGGTGCGGCAATGACCAGCTGAGTCGCACGTTTCGGCACCTCCCGTTGGAACGGACTTTTGGGCTCTTAATAGGAGCCCCAACGGCAATTTAAACGGCCAAAAACACTGTGCGGTAAACCAGAAGGGAATCCCCCCGGACACGCATGGAAAAAGGAGTGGATAGCGGCTGGATTGCAGAAGATCCTCTGGAGCAGCGGCAAGGAAGGGAAGCTCGAAGCAAGATGGCGTTGGAAGGTGGCCGTTTGTTATGGGGCCCGGAGCAACAAGAGTTCCTGCGGCGCTGTGTGGAAGAGCTGAAGAAGGAGTTGAAGAAGGAAGTGTTGGCCCCGATATTACAGGCGATTGAAGGGCTAAAGGAGGAGCAGAGGACCCAGGAGCTGGAGCTTCGGGTCGTGAAGGCAAAGACTGCTGAAAACGAGGATGAAATACAGGGCCTGGTGGTGAAGGCAGAGACGCACGAGGCACAGCACAAAAGGTGTGTGGAGAGGTTGGAAGTACTGGAGAATAACGCGAGGAGGAAGAATTTAAGAGTCCTGGGTCTTCCCGAAGGCGCAGAGGGGGCGGACGTCGGGACATATGTGAGCACGATGCTTCACTCGCTAATGGGATCGGAGGCCCCGACGGGCCCTTTGGAGGTGGAGGGAGCCTATCGAGCTCTGGCGCGAAGACCAAAGGCTGGAGAAATACCTCGAGCTATAGTGGTGAGGTTTCTCCGCTACAATGACAGAGAGACAGTCCTCAGATGGGCGAAGAAAACTCGGAGCTGTAGGTGGGAGAACGCGGTGATCCGCGTATACCAGGATTGGAGTGCGGAGGTGGCGAGAAGGAGGGCAAGTTTCAATTGGGCTAAGGTGTTGCTTCACAAAAAGAAGGTTCAATTTGGAATGTTGCAACCGGCGAGACTGTGGGTCACACACCAAGGGAAGCACCACTACTTTGAAACGGCAGAAGAGGCGTGGACATTCATTGTGGACCAGAAGCTGGAATAGTCTGGCGAGAGAAAGAGCTTCTGGGACAAAGTGGTGGGGTGATTATGTGAGGCGAGGAAGGGGAAAGGGGGATGATTTTTCAATTTGTTAATTCTATGATCCTGTAACTTTTCTCTCTTCCCCATGTTGGGGGGGGGGGGGGGGGGGGGAGTATGAGGAACTGTGGGCGCCGGTGGGACGGAAAGGGGAAGGAGAAGGGAAATGAGCCATTAGGGGCGGGGCCGAGTGGGAAACGCGGGCTTTGCTCCCGCGCTATGGTAATTGTGGCGGGAACAGGGACACAGGAAGGAGGGGGCACAGTGGGGGCCGAGGGCAAGGGGGAAGCCGAGGTCAGCCAGAGTTCGCTGACTTCTGGGAGCAACATGGGGGGTGCAACAACGCTAGAGGGGGATCTAGCGGAGGGGGGGGGGGGTTAACTGGGTTGCTGCTGCTAAGGAGAAGGGGGAGCTGTTATGGGACGTGGTGGTCGAGATGGAGGGGGCACCGTCGATGGGATATACAGGTACGTGGGAACCGGGTGAGGAGCTGGGTTAAAAAAGGGGATGGCTAGTCGACAAGGGGGGGGGGGGGGGGAAAGAGCCCCCCAACCCGGCTGATCACGTGGAACGTGAGAGGGCTGAACGGGCCGATTAAAAGGGCACGGGTACTCGCACACCTTAAGAAATTAAAGGCAGATGTGGTTATGTTGCAGGAGACGCACCTGAAACTGATAGACCAGGTCAGACTACGTAAAGGATGGGTGGGGCAGGTGTTTCATTCGGGTTTAGATGCGAAGAATAGGGGGGTGGCTATCTTAGTGGGGAAACGGGTACTGTTTGAGGCAAAGACCATAGTGGCGGATAGTGGGGGTAGATATGTGATGGTGAGTGGCAGACTGCAAGGGGAGGCGGTGGTTCTGGTGAACGTATACGCCCCGAACTGGGATGATGCAAATTTTATGAGGCGTATGTTGGGGCGTATCCCGGACCTGGAGGCGGGAAAGTTGGTAATGGGGGGAGACTTCAATACGGTGCTTGATCCAGGGCTGGACCGGTCGAGGTCCAGGACCGGGAGGAGGCCGGCAGCGGCCAAGGTGCTCAAGGACTTCATGGAGCAGATGGGAGGAGTAGACCCCTGGAGATTTATTAGGCCTAGGAGTAAGGAGTTCTCATTTTTCTCCCATGTTCACAAGGTATACTCACGGATAGACTTTTTTGTCTTGGGAAGGGCACTGATTCCGAAGGTGACAGGGATGGAGTATACGGCCATAGCTATTTCATTGGGTAGACCTGGAGGTAGGAGAGGAAAAAGAACAGCACCCACTCTGGAGAATGGATATGGGCTTATTGGCGGATGAGGGGGTATGTCTAAGAGTGAGGGGGTGTATCGAAAGGTACTTGGAGCTTAATGACAATGGAGAGGTCCAGGTGGGAGTGGTCTGGGAGGCGTTGAAGGCGGTGGTCAGAGGGGAACTGATATCCATAAGGGCACATAAAGGGAAGCAAGAGGGTAAAGAAAGGGAGCGATTGTTGAGAGAACTTCTGAGGGTGGACAGGCAACATGCAGAGGCACCGGAGGAGGGACTGTACAGGGAAAGACAAAGGTTACATGTGGAATTTGACCTGCTGACCACGGGTAAGGCAGAGGCACAGTGGAGGAGGGCACAGGGTGTACAGTATGAGTATGGAGAGAAGGTGCGTCGGCTACTGGCCCACCAATTGCGGAAGAGGGGAGCGGCGAGGGAGATAGGTGGGGTGAGAGATGAGGAGGGAGAGATGGAACGGGGACCGGAGAGAGTGAACGGGGTGTTTGTGGTAGTATGTATTGGGGTCATGTGGGACTGGAAGCCCTAATGTCATTGGCTGACAGATCCCGGGTCCTGGTTGGCCGTTGACCTCTAGCTCCGCCCTGAAGGCGGAGTATAAGAAGCCGGAGTCCTCCCCCTCAGGCCATTCTACTATCGAGCTGCGGGGGAACAGACACGCTTAATAAAGCCTCATCGACTTCACTCCATTCGTCTCACGGAGTCTTTGTGCGCTACAATTTATTAAGCGTGCCTAAAAAGGACTATGGAGCTCAGGATCATTCCGGAATGCCTGAGGATCAGCCCCCACGCAGTGAACGCGGCAGCAGCCTTCAAGCACTGGCAGACTTGTTTCGAGGCCTACCTCAGAACGGCCACCGGCCGGGTCACAGAAGACCAAAAACTACAGGACCTGCACTCGAGGGTGAGCACGGAGATCTTCTCCCTCATCGAAGACTCGGAGGATTTCCAGACGGCGTTCGCAGCACTGAAAAGTCTCTATGTCCGCCCAGTTAACCAAATCTACGCTCGCTACCAGCTCGCGACGAGACGGCAAGGTCCCGGAGAATCGATGGTCGAATTCTACGCCGCGCTGCTGATTTTGGGACGAGCCTGCAGCTGCCCTTCGGTGAACGCAAATGAATACACGGACATGTTAATGCGTGATGCTTTTGTGGCAGGTATGAATTCCTCCCAAATCCGCCAAAGACTTCTAGAAAGAAAGTCGCTAGGACTCTCAGAGGCCCGGGCCCTAGCAGCCTCCCTAGACCTGGCCGCGCATAATACCCGCGCCTACAGCCCCGACCGCGCGGCAGCCCATTGGGCCCCGTACGTACCCGTCGTGACAAACCCCCCCCTCCCCCCCCCCCCCCCCCCCCCCCCACGGACACCCCACAGGCTTGCGCAGTCCAAACGCCAAGTCGCACCGGGGGCGCCCGCTGTTATTTCTGCAGCCAGGCGAAACACCCCCGACAGCGCTGCCCGGCCCGCGCAGCTATCTGCAAGAGCTGCGGGAAAAAGGGCCATTACGCGGTTGTGTGCTGGTCCCGCGAGGTCGCCGCCGTCCCGGGAGAACAGGGAGCCCTGCAAGCCGTTTATGCTCCCCAACCCCCCCAGCACGCCATGTACGACCCGCAGGCGCAGCCGCTCTGGGTCCCGACCACCGCGGTCCCGGGAGAACAGGCAGCCCTGCACGCCGCTTACGCTCCCCAACCCCCCCGCCCCGCACCCCATGTATGACCCGCCGGCGCTACCGCTTTGGGTCCCGACCACCACTCTCCACAGCGAAGAGGGAGTTTTGCGCGTCCCTAACGCCCCCCTAACTCCCCCCCCCCCCCGCGCCCCACGTCTGATCCGCCGGCGCTACCAACTTGGGTCCCGACCACCGCTGTCCCCGGTGAGGGTGCTCCACGCGGTCTTAGCGCTCCCAGCGCCCCATGTGCGACCCGCAGACGCCGCCATTTTGGGTCCCGGCCACCACGAGGGGAGGAAGTGCGCCGCCATCTTGGACCACCCCAGACCTGTACGACGCGTGGGGGCGGCCATTTTGTCCACCCCCACCGCCATCTTGTGACCCCCCAGCCACGTGCGATGTATGGGGGCGGCCATTTTGTTCATCCCCGACGCCATCTTGGACGGCACAACGGACCCCACTCCACTACTACAACCACGTCTCGCTTCAATTACGCTCGATCAAGCTCGGCCCCGGACACTCCAGACGACGACGACAACGGTGCTAATCAACGGCCACGAGACACCATGCCTAGTCGACTCCGGGAGCACGGAGAGCTTTATCCACCCCGACACGGTAAGACGCTGTTCATTGACCACCTATCCCAGCGCACAAAAGATTTCCCTAGCTGCAGGATCCCACTCCGTACAGATCCAAGGATTCTGCATAGTTACCCTAACGGTGCAGGGGAGGGAGTTCAAAAACTACAAACTAAACGTCCTTCCCCAACTCTGCGCCCCCACCTTACTGGGATTAGATTTCCAATGCAATCTACAGAGCCTCACGTTCAAATTCGGCGGCCCAATACCCCCACTCACTATCTGCGGCCTCGCAACCCTCAAGGTGCAACCCCCGTCCTTGTTTGCGAACCGCACCCCGGATTGCAAACCCATCGCCACTAGGAGCAGACGGTACAGCGCCCAGGACCGGACCTTCATTCGCTCCGAAGTCCAGCGGCTACTAAAGGAGGGCATAATCCAGGCCAGCAATCGTCCCTGGAGAGCGCAGGTGGTAGTAGTGAAGACAGGGGAGAAACAAAGGATGGTCATAGACTATAGCCAGACCATCAACAGGTACACACAACTAGACGCGTACCCTCTCCCCCGCATATCCGACATGGTCAATCGGATTGCCCAAAATAAAGTCTTCTCCACCGTGGACCTCAAGTCCGCCTACCATCAGCTCCCCATCCGCCGAAGTGACCGCAAGTACACAGCCTTCGAGGCAGACGGGCGACTATACCATTTCCTAAGGGTCCCATTTGGCGTCACAAACGGGGTCTCGGTCTTCCAACGGGAGATGGACCGAATGGTTGATCAACATGGGTTGCGGGCCACGTTCCCGTATCTCGACAATGTAACCATCTGCGGCCACGACCAGCAGGACCACGACGCCAACCTCCAAAAATTCCTCCAGACCACCAAAGCCTTGAACCTCACGTACAACGAGGACAAGTGCGTTTTTAGCACCAATCGGCTAGCCATTCTGGGCTACGTAGTGCGCAATGGGATAATAGGCCCCGACCCCGAATGTATGCGCGCCCTCATGGAATTCCCCCTCCCGCACTGCCCAAAAGCCCTGAAACGCTGCCTGGGGTTCTTTTCATACTGCGCCCAGTGGGTCCCCCAGTACGCAGACAAGGCCCGCCCCCTAATACAGACCACGACCTTCCCTCTGTCGACAGAGGCTTGCCAGGCCTTCAGCCGCATCAAAGCGGATATCGCAAAGGCCACGATGCGCGCCATCGACGAGTCCCTCCCCTTCCAGGTCGAGAGCGACGCCTCCGACGTAGCTCTAGCAGCCACCCTTAACCAAGCGGGCAGACCCGTGGCCTTTTTCTCCCGGACCCTCCACGCCTCAGAAATCCGCCACTCCTCAGTGGAAAAGGAAGCCCAAGCCATAGTGGAAGCTGTGCGACATTGGAGGCATTACCTGGCCGGCAGGAGATTCACTCTCCTCACTGACCAACGGTCGGTAGCTTTCATGTTCGATAATGCACAGCGGGGCAAAATCAAAAACGACAAGATCTTAAGGTGGAGGATCGAGCTCTCCACCTTCAACTATGAGATTTTGTATCGTCCCGGAAAGCTGAACGAGCCGTCTGATGCCCCGCGGCACATGTGCCAACGCACAAATTAACCGCCTCCAAACCCTCCACGAGGACCTCTGCCACCCGGGGGTCACTCGGTTTTTCCACTTCATCAAGTCCCGCAATCTCCCATACTCTTTAGAGGAGGTCCGTACAGTCACAAGGGACTGCCACATCTGCGCGGAATGCAAACCGCATTTTTTCAGGCCGGATGGTGCGCACCTGATTAAGGCTTCCCGCCCCTTTGAACGCCTTAGTCTCGATTTCAAAGGGCCCCTCCCCTCCACCGACCGCAACGCATATTTTCTTAATGTGGTGGACGAATACTCCCGCTTCCCATTTGCCATTCCCTGCTCTGACATGACCGCGGCCACAGTCATTAAAGCCCTGAACAGCATTTTCACACTGTTCGGTTGCCCCGCATACGTCCACAGCGACAGGGGGTCCTCTTTCATGAGTGACGAGCTGCGCCAGTTCCTGCTCAGTAAGGGCATAGCCTCAAGCAGGACGACCAGCTACAACCCCCGGGGGAACGGGCAAGTAGAGAGGGAGAACAGCACGGTCTGGAAGACCGTCCTACTGGCCCTACGGTCCAGGGACCTCCCAGTTTCACGGTGGCAGGAGGTCCTCCCGGACGCTCTCCACTCCATCCGGTCGTTATTATGTACGAGCACTAATCAAACGCCTCATGAGCGTCTCCTTGTCTTCCCTAGGAGGTCCTCCTCTGGAACGTCGCTGCCGACCTGGCTGGCGGCCCCAGGACCCATCTTGCTCCGAAAGCATGTGCGGGCACATAAGGCGGACCCGTTGGTCGAAAGGGTTCACCTCCTCCACGCGAACCCGCAGTACGCTTATGTGGAGTACCCCGACGGCCGACAGGACACGGTCTCCCTGCGGGATCTGGCGCCCGCCGGCAACACACACATCCCCCCGACACCATTCACCCAACCCCCCCCTTCCTGCCACCGCCGCACCCCGCGACTGCCCCCTTCCCAGGAGGATCGGTTCCCCTCCCCTCAGGCCCGACCAAGAATAAAGCCCAAGCTGAAACCGTAAGGCTCCCGGAGACGACAACACTGGTACAAGCACCACCACCGGGGCCGAGGCGATCGAAACGGACGACCAGACCGCCCGACCGACTCGTGGCGTCGATCTAAATCAAAATATGGACTTTTCACAAGAACATTTTGCTTTTCTCCCTATACCCTCTGTAAATAGTCGAAACAGGACAAAATTGTACAATACTGTATTGCCATGTGAATGTTTTTCCTCCCAGGACCAGCCCTGTAAACCCTTACCACCATACGAAGCATCACCCCGCCGGGTTCATTTTTGACAAGGGGTGAATGTGGTAGTATGTATTGGGGTCATGTGGGACTGGAAGCCCTAATGTCATTGGCTGACAGATCCCGGGTCCTGGTTGGCCGTTGACCTCTAGCTCCGCCCTGAAGGCGGAGTATAAGAAGCCGGAGTCCTCCCCCGCAGGCCATTCTCCTATCGAGCTGCGGGGGAACAGACACGCTTAATAAAGCCTCATCGACTTCTCTCCATTCGTCTCACGGAGTCTTTGTGCGCTACAGTGTTCAAGGCATTCTATGAGAGGTTATATAAGGCTCAGCCCTCGGAAGGAAAGGAGGGAATGATGTGTTTCTTGGATCAGCTGGAATTCCCGAAGGTGGAGGAGCAGGAGAGGGCGGGACTGGGAGCACAGATTGAGATGGAGGAGGTGGTAAAGGGGATTGGGAGCATGCAGGTGGGGAAGGCCCCGGGACCGGATGGATTTCCGGTGGAATTTTATAGGAAATATATGGACCTACTGGCCCCGCTTTTGACGAGAACCTTTAATGAGGCCAGGGAAAGGGGGAACTTGCCCCCGACTATGTCGGAGGCGACGATATCGCTACTTTTGAAGAAGGAAAAAGACCCGCTGCAGTGTGGGTCCTACAGGCCCATTTCCCTTTTAAACGTAGATGCTAAGCTCCTGGCCAAGGTGATGGCGACGAGGATAGAGGACTGTGTCCCGGGGGTGGTCCATGAGGATCAAACTGGGTTCGTTAAGGGGAGACAGCTGAACACGAACATACGGAGGCTGCTAGGGGTGATGATGATGCCCCCACCAGAGGGGGAGGCGGAAATAATGGTGGCGATGGACGCCGAGAAAGCATTCGACAGAGTGGAGTGGGACTATCTGTGGGAAGTGTTGAGGAGATTTGGTTTTGGAGAAGGGTTTATTGGATGGGTACAGCTGCTATATAGGGCCCCGGTGGCAAGTGTGGTCACGAACAGGCAGAGGTCTGACTACTTCCGTCTTTATAGAGGGACGAGGCAGGGATGTCCCCTGTCTCCGTTACTGTTTGCATTGGCAATTGAGCCCCTGGCCATAGCACTGAGGGGCTCCAGGAAGTGGAGGGGAGTACTCAGGGGAGGAGAAGAACACCGGGTATCATTGTATGCAGATGATTTATTGCTGTATGTTGCGGACCCAGTGGAGGGGATGCCTGAGATAATGCAGACACTCAGGGAGTTTGGGGAATTCTCGGGGTACAAATTGAATATGGGAAAGAGTGAGTTGTTTGTGGTGCATCCGGGGGAGCAGAGCAGGGGAATAGATGATTTACCACTGAAGAAGGTAACAAGAGATTTCTGGTACTTAGGGATTCAGATAGCCAGGAGTTGGGGAACCTTACATACGCTTAATCTAACACGATTGGTGGAACAGATGGAGGAGGATTTTAAGAGATGGGACATGGTGCCCCTGTCACTGGTGGGTAGGGTGCAGGCGGTCAAAATGGTAGTCCTCCCGAAATTCCTTTTTGTGTTTCAGTGCCTCCCGGTGATGGTCACGAAGGCTTTTTTCAAGAAAATCGAGAAAAGTGTCATGAGTTTTGTGTGGGCTGGGAAGACCCCGAGAGTGAGGAGGGGGTTTTTGCAGCGTAGCAGGGATAGGGGGGGACTGGCACTACCGAGCTTAAGTGAGTACTACTGGGCCGCCAATATCTCAATGGTGTGTATTTGTTCTCACTGGAACGAAGGAGGTTGAGGGGAGACCTGATAGAGGTATACAAAATTATGAGGGGCATAGACAGAGTGGATAGTCAGAGGCTTTTCCCCAGGGTAGAGGGATCAATTACTAGGGGGCATAGGTTTAAGGTGAGAGGGGCAAGGTTTAGAGTAGATGTACGAGGCAAGTTTTTTACGCAGAGGATAGTGGGTGCCTGGAACTCGCTACCGGAGGAGGTGGTGGAAGCAGGGACGGTAGTGACATTTAAGGGGCATCTTGACAAATACATGAATAGGATGGGAATAGAAGGATACGGACCCAGGAAGTGTAGAAGATTGTAGTTTAGTCGGGCAGCATGGTCGGCACGGGCTTGGAGGGCCGAAGGGCCTGTTCCTGTGCTGTACATTTCTTTGTTCTTTGTTCTTGTAAGTGGATGGGAGAAGGGGAGGGAGCGGCGTGGAAGAGATTGGAGATGGCGTCCTGCAAAGGAACCAGCCTACAAGCACTGGCGACGGCGCCGTTCTCCCCGAAGAAATACACCACAAGTCCAGTGGTGGTGGCAACACTGAAAATTTGGGGGCAGTGGAGACGGCATAGGGGAAGGACGGGAGCCTCGGTGCGGTCCCCGATAAGAAATAATCATAGGTTTGTCCCTGGGAGAATAGATGGGGGATTTGGAGCATGGCAGAGAGCTGGGATTGTGCAACTGAGAGATCTGTTCTTAGACGGGACGTTTGCGAGTCTGGGAGTGCTGACGGAAAAATATGGGTTGCCCCAAGGGAATGCATATCGGTACATGCAACTGAGGGCTTTTGCGAGGCAACAGGTGAGGGAATTCCCGCAGCTCCCGACGCAGGAGATTCAGGATAGAGTGATCTCAGGGACATGGGTGGGGGATGGTAGGGTGTCGGATATATACAGGGAAATGAGGGACGAGGGGGAGATCATGGTGGATGAGCTGAAGGGAAAATGGGAAGAAGAGCTGGAGGAAGAGATTGAAGAGGGGCTGTGGGCCGATGCCCTACGTAGGGTAAATTCTTCGTCCTCGTGCGCCAGGCTAAGCCTGATACAATTCAAGGTTTTGCACAGGGCGCATATGACCGGAGCAAGGCTCAGTAAATTTTTCGGGGTAGAGGATAGGTGTGGGAGATGCGCGAGAGGCCCAGCAAACCACACCCACATGTTTTGGTCATGCCCGGCACTGCAGGGGTTCTGGGTGGGGGTGGCAAATGTGCTTTCGAAGGTGGTGGGGGTCCGGGTCGAGCCAAGCTGGGGGTTGGCTATATTTGGGGTTGCAGAAGAGCCGGGAGTGCAGGAGGCGAGAGAGGCTGATGTTTTGGCCTTTGCGTCCCTAGTAGCCCGGCGAAGGATATTGCTCATGTGGAAGGAAGCCAAACCCCCGGGCGTGGAGACCTGGATAAACAACATGGCAGGGTTTATAAAAGTAGAACGGATAAAGTTTGTATTAAGGGGTTCGGCTCAAGGGTTCACCAGGCGGTGGCAACCGTTCATTAACTACCTCGCAGAACGATAAAGGAAATGGGAAGGTAACAGCAGCAACCCAGGGGGGGGGGGGGGGGGGGCTCGGTGGGTCCTCAGGGGTGTTTTGTATAGATATTTGTACTTGGCTATGTATATTGGACTGTTTGATTTTATTATCTGGGAGAGTTATTATTTTTGTTATGGCAGTTGCCATTTAGTTTATATATTATTTATTTATTTGTTAAAAACGGTCAGTTATTTGTACTGTTTTATTGTTGTAAAAAGGGAAAAACCTTTGTATTGTTTTGTTTGGCCGAAAAATTTGAATAAAATATATATATTTTTTAAAAAAGTAAATGGCAGAGGCCCGAGCATTGATCTTTGCAGCATTTAACTAGTTACACTCTGCCATTCTAAAAACTACCCATTTATTCAACTCTGTTTTCTGCCCATTAACATGGATTGAGGATTGGTTAATGTTACGCTCAATTCCAGGAGTCCTATTCCTGCATATCAACCTTCTGTATAGCACCTTATTGAAGGCCTTCTCAGAATACAAATATACTACGTGCATTGGTGCCCCTTATCTGCTGGACACCCTCACAAATGTATAAGTGATTTATCAAACATTATTTTCCTGAATAAAATATTGTTGACTGCTTAGGCATTTCGTGATCACAGCACAATAAGAAAAGGTAATGATTAAAGCATTCTTTTGAACATTACAATGTGCTTTAAAAGTTACAACTTTTTCATTTGTCCCAATGATCTTGTATAAATCTATTTCCTGTCAAATGCTTCAATGTAGAGAAAAAAGTTTTTAAAAAATCATCTTGAAGTACAAGAAACCTCAAAAATGCAAAGCATTTTTAATATTTGTTCTTAAATTAAATACAGGACAATGGACATAGTCAAATAGTAAACAACATTTTTGTGGGGGGTCTATTTTAAGCTGTTTTTAATGGGTTAAATTTATCAAAGTTGTAGAAACCAGCTGTAAAACATTTAAGACATTTTAAAGAGGCATACTTTACTAAAACCATTTGAACAGTAATCATGATCTTAACAGTTTCAACAAATGTATACATGATGTGTCATATATTTGATAGTTGTATGTGTAGGATAAGAATCAGTGTAGGATGTGTAGGATAAGAATCAGTGGAAGGAATAATGATGCGTCTTAAACAGTAAGTCCATTTAAAATCAGTGGACTATTCTCCATGATCTGTTGATTGCTGATCAGATCTTACATTCATTGTTAGCATCAGAACTGCACGGAGTAGATTTTTGTATTCCAATCCAAATTTAGTATAAAATGCCACTAAGACAATTGCTCAAAATCAATCATCAGAAGCAATTCAAGCCATGCTTGACATTTCATATTTTTGAAAATAATATAAATTCACAAAACCCAAAATTCATTTCAGATCCTTAATGCGTTTCAAATAAAGTCTAGTATCAGATGAATGCAGTAATATAATTTGAGACTGCTGAATAGGTTTTGCACTATTCTTAGACCAATATCTGCGATATAACTACATTTTATATAGATTTTTAATTCTGGCCCAATATTTACTTGGTCGTGGTTACTGGAGGTGAAGAGAACCCAGAAATGCCATTGTCCTTGCATGCTGTGGAGTTTTAATTTGAAGGAATTTGTGTTTCTTTTTTTAATTGATTGACAAGTTATATTATTTGTCAGCAGGATAAAATCCAAAAAAATCATAGGTTTGGCGGCTTTCGGGTGGGGGGGGAATGGAAGGGGGGGGCAGGGTAGAGATAGAGGAGTGGGGATACAAAGTGATTAGGAAGTTCAGGAGAAATCATAGAGAGATGGATGGTCAAAGATTAGGGGAGAAATCGGGGTGGAGGAAGAGTTGGTGGTCACAAGAATTAGTTATTGGAGGGGGCTTGATTGACTGGGGGGGTGGGGGGGGGGGGGGGTGGGGAAGGAGAGATTGTGGAGGTAAGTGGAATACTTGCATGATAGGTTATTGTGGAGCCATCATATTTTCGAAACTGAATCCAGGGGCACGCAATCCCAATCTCTCACACCAACTTAGGTCACCGAGGGTGCTCTGATCAAGCTCCAGCTGCTGCTCATCAGTTCAGTTATCTGCATCCCCGGTTATTTCAATATTTTGACTCCTGGGCTATTTTCAATTCAATTATATTTCTCAGGAAAACACAGGGGTGTGGAGTGAAGTGGGAAAGGGCATAGCATGTGCAGTCATAGCGTGCTGTCTCTGCATAACTTAAAAGTCTCCCAGTTAATCTACTGCTTCTGCTGGTTGAAAACATGAGATTTCCATCCATCTCACCAATCAGAATCTGCCCCAGCAACTTTATTAACTAAGCGCAGGGGAGCTCATGTCACCCGGCTACTCTTGTGAAGGAATGTGGCCATTAATAGGCTATTAATTTGAGGGGGAGTTTAGCAATCCAAGGGGCTCTTCCAGAGACACAGCACCTCATCAAATGAGGGTGTATATTCCTGGCTTATTGAGCCTGGAGGAGACATTCTGCTTCTCTTGGCCAACAAGCAGTGCTGAAAAGGCACTTATCTTCTTGTGTTCATTTATTCACCGGCCTGGGAAGCACAGCTAACATGGGACAAAATTGAAAACCTGTTAAATGAAGGAATGCTGGCCCCTCTGAAAGGTTTCAATGAACAACTCACCTCTTGAGCGCAGATTGGTTGCCCACCTCACATCCCTCGTCATTAAAAAGGGGAATGGACAGGTTCAATGTAGGTTGTTTCAGGTCTTCTCTTTTTTAATAAATTTAGAGAACCCAATTATTTTTTTTCCAATTAAGGCACAAATTAGCGTGGCCAATCCACCTAACCTGCACATCTTTGGGTTACGGGGGTGAAACCCACGCAGACACGGGGAGAATGTGCAAACTCCACACGGACAGTGACCCAGGGCCAGGATTCGAACCCGGTCCTCAGCACTGTCGTCCCAATGCTAACCACTGCACCACGTGCCGCCCTGTTTCAGATCTTTTTAACATCTAAACTTCCCACCAGACCAAAGCACTTTTGGGGGCTTACAATTACCACAAATTAATTTTTCCATAATTCTTGCCAGTCATTTTGCTTTATTCCCTAGATAGCCTTGTGAATGAGTACTCATAACCCTAGTCTTAGTTTTTTTAACTTTCCCAATGCATAATAAAATTATATTTGTCATCTCTGCCATTGAGCTTGTCAATATTTTGTATTTACAGCACTGGAAGGCTACATGAAGAAACTGTATGCCTTTTTATAATGTCTCTTTCTTTTAAATTGATTCAGAAAATAAAGCTAATGTGGTTTGATAGAATATACAAGGATTAATAGTTTATAGAAAAATAAACCAAATGATGCTTAAAGTCATAACTCTAGCACTTCCAACTATACAAATGCCTTGCATATGTTCCATACTACATTTGTTAGTTTTTTGCTTTAAATACATCATCTAATTGTCATTTGAATCCTATGGCACATCATTTGTCATGTACTGTACTAAATTATGATAATTCATTAACAATTATTTAGTTCTTCTAAAGGATAATCACACATTAGTAAGGATGCATCAATTTGCCATCCACAGGCTGGTGATATCCAGGGTAAAAAAAAGATCAATTTAATCAATTACATAAACCCGGCACGATAAATCTGGTGCTCTAAATATTTTATTCTGCCAGGTTATCCTATATATGCTGCACAAAAGACAAATATACAAAAGTTACAAGAACATATTATTTACTGTTTACTGAAATTTTGCTAAAAATCTACATTATTATAATCACTTTAAGCTGTGCAATATGTTTCTGTGGTTTGCATTGTGTGGTCCTCCCTTACTGCTTCTGGCCAAACCTTACAACAGAACACTGAATAATTTTGTTTCCATGTAATTTTGAAGAAATTGTTGGAGTAGAATAAAACCTCTTCTGTGTAGTATTTCATAACATAGTGAGCAGTTTCATCCTATCAGTTTCCCCTAAAAAAACCTCACATTTTCACTATACTGAGTAACACGGTGTCCAAATAGAGTAAGGTTATTTCTCCAATATACACAAGTATCTTATACACAACGGCACCATTATGGCATGTCTACTTCATACATCCTCTAAGATTGTGGTTCCAACAGTGACAATCCATGGCCAGTTTTTTTTTTGTTGAGAACCAGTCTCCAATAAAGGCTCTCAGATTGGACCATGAGATACTAACGTGCAAACCTTCAAGGAATGGTTTGAAATTCCTATCTCTGATTAAATGATTCATTAACAGCAGGACGTGGAATTTCAAATGAATGCCTCGAGTATTCTCACATTAGTCATCCAAGATATAATTTTAAGGCCTGAGATGAATATTCAAACCTATTTCACTTCCAACTGCAATAGATTCCAGTGCTTCCGGCTGAGCTCCAAAACTCAGCAAATTATTAAAGCGGAATATTGTTAATCACATGCACAAAATGCTCCCTCCCACATTCCCCACCTCCTGGCCACCAGCAACATCAGTCACCCCACAAAACAGCCCTGCACCCAGTGACACAGAAGGCCCTGTGGAATATCTCAATAAATTGAAGGCTCCACCCATTTCCCTCATTTAGTTAGAACTTGGTTCTAAACTAATAGTCTATTTCCAAATGTTACCTTTCTAAAAGATAAAATCTTTGTGTGCTAACAATTAATCGGTGCTCAGTTTATGAACTTTATTGTCATATAGCATGGCATAGGACCATGCCTTCTGAAGACATAGAAACATAGAAAAAATAGGAGCAGGAGGAGACCATTCGTCCCTTCAAGTCCGCTCCGCCATTCATTCTGATTATGGCTGATCATCCAACTCAAAAGCCTAATCTCGCTTTCCCCCATATCCTTTGATCCCCTTCGCCCTAAGTGCTAGATCTAACTGCTTCTTGAAAACATACAATGTTTTGGACTCAACTACTTCTTGTGGTAATGAATTCCAAAGGCTCACCACTCTGGGTGAAGAACCTTCTCCTCATCTATCATAAATGGTCTACCCCATATCCTCAGAGTGTGACAATTTCATTGTTGAAATGTATCATTCATGATGCATATAATGTAGCATTTGAGGAAACCTCAAAAATGCATCATTTAATAAAGTGGTCAGAACAGAATGAAAGCATAAATGTCAACCTAAAAAAAAATCAAAAGCTCTCCAACAGCTTCAAAAAACAAAACTTGATACAGCCAACAGCTCATAAACAGCAATGAATATCATCTTCTCAACGGAAGTGGGGGAGTTGAGAAAGGGGAGGTAGAGCTGCATGTTATCTTCATGCATGTATAACCTTGCTTTGGATTTTTGGTCTTTGAGTGATTGTCACCAAGGGGAGCTTGAAGAGGAGGGGGGAGCAATTGTTAGGTGATTGCAGAGGTAATGAAGAGAGAGTGGACAGAAAGCCATTGTTGGGAGATGCTCTGGATGCTTAGGCTGACAAGTGGCAAGTTACATTCATGCCACTTAAGTGCCAGCCAATGGCCATCTCTCCAATAAGAGAGAATCTATCCATCTCTCCCTGATATGCAATTGCATTACCATCACTGAATCCCCCACTATCAACATCCCAGGTGTTACCATTGACCAGAATTTGAACTGGACTAGCCATATAAATACTGTGGCTACAAGAGCATTCAGATGCTGGGAGATCTGTGCTGAGTAACTCACCTTCTGACCCCTTAATGCTTGTCTACTATCTTCAAAGCACAAGTTAGGAGTGTGATGGAATATTCTCCATTTGGCACCCCATCCACCACCTTCAACATTCACTCCCTCCTCCGTCGACACACAATGGCAGCTGTGTGTACCACCTACAAGATACACTACAGTAATTCACCAAGAAGATGCACTGCAGTAATTCACCAAGGTCCCCTCGACAGTACCTTCCAAACCCGTAGCCTCTGCCAAGAAGGAAAAGGGCAGAAGATGCATGGGAACACCACGACCTGAAAGTTCCCCTCGAAGGCACACACCATCCTGAGTTGGAACTATATTATTGTTCTGTTACTGCTGCTGGGTCAAAATCCTGGAACTACCTTCCTAATAGCAGCATGGGTGTTTCTACACCACATGGACTGCGGTGGTTCACGAAGGCTCAGCACTACCTTCTCATGGGCAATAAATACTGGCCTAGCCAGCGACATCCACATCCTGAGAGAGAGAATACAAAAGAATACGAGATAAAATAAGAGGCAAAGTGGGACCAAGTGAGAACAATCAACTAAGCGAGTCAACATGATGGTATGATTGGTTTAGCACAGGGCTAAAGAGCTGGTTTTTAAAGCAGACCAAGGCAGGCCAGCAGCATGGTTCGATTCCCATACCAGCCTCCCCGAACAGGCGTCGGAATGTGGCGACTAGGGGCTTTTCACAGTAATCTCATTTGAAGCCTACTTGTGACAATAAGCGATTTTCATTTCTTTTTTTTTCATTTCATCAAAGGCTGCAAAGACAAAAAGGATGGATAATACATAAAAGTCATAGATGCAGAGGATACCACTTATGACTTTTATTAGAGCTGTTTCAGTATTGTGTCAGACTTGGAAATCTGATTGATGTGATTCAAATATGAAGTGCCAAGAAAGATGGATATATGTTTGGGAAGCAACAACAGAACCATCAACAGTCTAAATCAATCAATGATTTGATTGGCAAACAAGGTTAATTATGCTAAGAATTACACCAACAACTTCATGATGTGCAGGTTAGGTGGATTGGCCTTGCTAAATTGCCCCTTAATGTCTAGGGATGTGCAGGTTAGGTTATGGGATTAGGGGATAGGGAGAGGTGGACACTCGTAAATGGGCAGAGTGCTCATTCAAAGGGTCGATGCAGACTCGATGGGCCAAATGGCCTCTTTCTGCACTATGGATTGTATGATTTGCCTAGTAACAGCAGTAAAACAAATTTAATAAGACATAATAGGAGTGACCTGCCAAGCAACAGCAGTAACCAGTATTCAAAAGGCAAGATGAGGCCTTGGAGATTGGGTCATGGATCACATTAGCGTGATCCATGACCCAACCAATTTAAGATCATCAGTGAGGCTGACTTACACATGTTAGAAGCTACATATATTCATGCACAGGGCCCTATCCTTTGCAAAGAGAAAGAACATGTCCATGTATTGAACCATTTCAACCAAACAAAAGCTTGGTGGCACAGAGGTTAGTGCAGGCACCGGTGGCACAGTGATTAGCACTGCTCCTCACAGCGCCAGGAACCCAGGTTCAATTCCAGCCTTGAATAACTGTCTGTGTGGAGTTTGCACATTCTCCCAGTATCTGTGTGGGTTTCCTCCAGGTGCTCCAGTTTCCTCCCACAGCCCAAAGGTGTGCAGGTTAGGTGGGGTATGGGGATGGGGCAGAGGAGTGGGCCTAGGTAGGGTGCTCTTTCAGAGGGTCGGTGCAGACTCAATGTGCCGAATTTCCTCCTTCTGCACTGTAACCATTCTATGACAGCCATCCTCTATGACATTCATTCCACATGGCAATGCCTTGACCAATCAAAGCTGACCTGCCTGGCTTGATCTTAAAACAAAAGTTTGGCAATTAACTCCATGGCAACATCTATACCAATAATAGTCCACTTGCCAACCAATCAGCACTCTCTATTCATGCAGTATAAACTGTTGCTTCCATTGAGATTTGGTATTCCTTTGAATCCATCCTGATGAGTGCAAAAAGAAAAGCTTTGACAGCTTTTTTCAGAAATTATCCGATTATCCTCATAACTAGTTATTTATAAGTATTGTCCTAATGGGAACTACTTTTCTCAACAATCTAATTATACTTTCCACAGAAGAAAGGAAATCTGAATTGATATCATAAATGCTAATATATCCAGGAAGCTATCTAAGAAACTAAATTCTCGTATGTGGTCTTTTTCAATTGTTTCCAACAAACCACCGATGCCCGACTGAAAAGTAGCCAATGCATACTGACCTGTAACAAAGGATCATGGTCAAAAAGCAGCAACGACCGTGAAACATTTCTCCTAGCTATTGAAACCGCAATATGAGCCTGTTGCAACAGGCAAGTCACAACTAAACTACAAGCCCAACAGTTGGCTCAGGGAATTACTCCATTCTTGTGGTGGACTATTATCATATGCATCACTCAATGGTCCAAGTTTTATTGCCAAAATAAGTTAAATGACATTTTCTGATATTAATGTGCAAATAATCCAGCAATTTGTGGCAAAGACGACATTCAAATTATGAAAAGCTGATGATTTATGCCACTCCATCGCTAGCCTTGTGAAAACAACTTTCCCTCAACCTTCCCACATTTCACAGAATTGCTGCATTTGCACATTAATTGACTAAACATGCTACAAAGGTTTGAGATACTAAATAGTGCAAGTACCTTTTTAAATGAGTGAATTTATATTCCTGCAATGTAAGCGATACCACAAGCCCAGAAGGAGTCCAATCCGAGGGAATCAGGGTAGTATGGAAGAGTTTTGATTCCTGATCTTGTGGGAGGGGTGGCAATCAGAGGCTTTGGGGGGGGGGGGGGGGGGGGGGGGGCGAGGATCGAGGATCAGAGGCATAGGAAATCAGGGGCTGGGGGCAGAAAAGTAGCAAGCTGGAGGCCTTGGAGATTGTGTCCAATTGCAGGTGCAGGAGGGTGGTTGGTGAGGCAGGAACCTAATCCAGGAAGTAATGCGAAAGATCCTAGATCTAGCAGTCCTTTGGCCAAGTCCAGAGAAACCCAGCTGTCCAAAATTAAATTTGAAACAATGTATTAATTTGGCTATCAGTCTCATTATAATATTGAAATTGACAATCTACTGCCTAGGAGGAGGTTGGTTGATCCTCCCCCAAGCAATTTTATTCCATGCCCTCTCCCCGCCATCCCCCCAAAATTGCAGTTGTCTCCTTCACCTCTCTGGCCCCTATAATCCTCTGTCCCCCCCACTCCTCTCCCCCTCCTTTTACACCTTTATCTCACAACCCCTCTGCCCTCCTCACCCCCTCCCCAATCCCCCTTTCTACCCTCCTTCGCTTTCCTTGCACCCTCTCTCATCCCCTTCCCTTCTCTACCACCTCCCCCACTTTCCCATTCTCCACCCTTCCCTGATCTGCACTCAAATTCATTCCAAGTTAGAACATTTGACGTCAAATGATTGCTGATAGTTTTGAGCACACTGAACGATATTGTACGTTCAGGTAGGAAGAGTGCCCCCTGGAAATACTGTCTGCAGATCATTGCTAGAAAATTAAAACAATGATACAATGTTTCCATGCAATGTGCCTACTCAACCCATTCTACATATAAATGCTAAATTAGGCATACATCAAGGTTTGTTTACAAATATTTCAACTGAGAATTTTGGTATCTCCCTTTCACTTTCCTCTTCACTCCTTTAGCCCACAGTCACAATCAATCATACATGAACTTCAGTGTAAGAGACAAACTATGATCAGAGACCGAGCTCTAATTTAGACAAAGCCTCTCAAGATCCTAATCAGGCAGATCACAGTTTAAAATTTTCTTTCAAGAAGGTAAATTTTCAAAATTGCCTGCCACTTTCATCTTGAAAATAGCATGACATCAATTAGTAAAAATGTAAAACTTACGAATTAACCATAATTTAATCCTTAATGAATGCACCTGTTGCACAATTATTGATAATCTAGTGCAGGCGCAGTTTGCTTCTGCTGTCAGAAGTCATGACTGCACCTTCATTAATTTAATATTCTTAATTTTTATCAATTTTTACCTCTTTTTACTTATGCCAGGCCTCTCTAAACTGCAAATGATCAAAAACTGTATGACACCAATGTCGAGTCTTGTATTGGAGTAAAACTAATAGGAAAGATCAAACAACTTTGACGGTCTTTATTTAATTATTCTATAAAAGGCTTATGTTGATTTAGAATTCCTTTTTTTAAAGTTCTGTGATTTCTCCATCAAGGAATAAGCCTTTTGGACAAGGCAACATTATAATAATCCAATTAATTAATTGCTACATGGGGAAATGGCAAAGGTACAGACTTCCCAGTATTCGTGCCAACTAACATACGATATCGCCCTTGCTATCCAAAGTGTCTGAGAGATATTCCAGTTATGACAAAACAAAAATGTAGAATGCAAAAACAGACTTATTTCTTGCGTTACAACACCAATGCTGGTCATTAATTTGATAATACTATAACTGTAATGCTCATTCTTTAGAATAGCTTTCACATTTGGAATTAGCCACCATAATAGCAAAACAAGGTACATCAAGAGGAGGTTTCACTCTCATGAAGACAACAGAAACTGCCAAAGAACTATGCATTCACTTAGGTCCAGTTTGCTACTTAAAATAAAATAGATATTGAGTAATTATTTTGCCGTAATAAACACTCATATTTGTGCGCTAATATGGCTATTTTTCATTTCAGACTCTCCCAAAGATAACATTCTAGAATATGAGGAGACCATATGATTATTTCCTTCAGGGGATATTCTAGTGTTCAATAATGAATATCCAAGATATATTATAGGTAACAACTTTTGACAGGACAAAAGCAAAATATTGTGGATGTTGTAAATCTGAAATAAAAACAGAAAAGCTGGAAACACTCAACAGGTGCCGCAGCATCTTCTTTTAATAGGGACTATACTTTATGAGGTGCATTGAGAGGTTGGTCATAAGACACATCAACTCCATACTCCCAGAATGCCTTGATCTACTGCAATTCGCATACTGCCACAACTGGTCCACAGAAGACGCGATCTTCCTGGCCTTACACTCATCCCTGGAACATCTCGACTAACAAGGACACCTATATCAGACTTCTAATCATTGACTACAGTTTCACTTTCAACACCATAATCCCAGCCAAACTCACATCAAAACTCCAAAACTTAGGACTTGGCTCCTCTTTCTGCAACTGTACCCTCGACTTCCTGACCCATAAACCACAAGGATAAACAACAACACCTCAACGATAGTCCTCAATACTGGGGCCCCGCAAGGTTGTGTACTTAGCCTCCTACTATACTCCCTGTACACACACGATTGTGTAGTAAACTTTGGCTCCAGTTTCATCTAGAGAACCTAGTGGCGTGGTGTAATGACAACAATCTCTACCTCAACGACAGCAAAACTAAGGAGCTGGTCATTGACTTCAGGAAGCAGAGTATCGTACACACACCTGTCTGTGTCAATGGTGCTGAGGTGGAGATGGTTGACAGCTCCAAATTCAGAGGTGTGCACATCACCAACAATCTGTCCTGGTCCACCCACGTCAATGCTACCAGCAAGAAAGAACACCAGCACCTATACTTCCTCAGGAAACTAAGGAAATTCAGGACATCCACATTGACTCTTATCAATTTCTACAAATGCACCATAGAAAGTATCCTATCTGGTTGCATCACAGCCTGTTATGGCAACTGCTCAGCTCCAAGACTGTAAGAAACTACAGTCGTGAACACAGCCCAGTCCATTGTGCAAAACTGCCTCCCATCCACTGACTCTGTCTACACCACCCGCTGCCTTGGGAAAGTGGGCAGCATAAGCAAAGACCCCTCCTATCCGGGTTAATCTCTCTTCCACCCCCTTTTATCTGGCTGGAGATATAAAAGTCTGAGAACATACACTTACAAATCAAAAACAGCTTCTTCCTGCTGTTACCAGACTCCTGAATGACCCTCTTATGGACTGAACTGATCTCTCTCCACACATCTTCTCTACTTCAACGACACTACACTTCGTATGCTTCACCCGATGTCTGTGTCTATGTATTTCAATTGTGTATTTAACATATGTTCTTTTTTTAATGTATGGAACAATCTGTCTGGACTGCACGGAGACAATACTTTTCGCTGTACCTCGGTACATGTGACAAATACTACTGGAGGGTGATTTTTTTTTTGTCATTCAGGTAAAGGAACAAAACCCATTGTGCTGGTCAGTACCAAGAATTAATAAAGTAGGAAAGAGAATGAGGTAATACTAGTTATGTGATCACAAACCTGCAGTGATTTGCTTTGCCAGAACTTACTCGCTTCTTTTCTGCATTACTTTTGGTTTTGGATTTACTACATTACTCATTTTTACAGGCAATTTACTGAACTAAATGTGCTTGGTTACATTTTTGTTCTTGTAATCTTAACTTTTGTCTTGTTAACTAAAAGCTTTTACCAGCTCAATTTCCATTCACTAATGACAGACCCAAATCATTAAAAGGCCATCGATAATTGTGGACTTTGAGATCTTTACTACGATTATTGCATCACAAAACAAAATGTATTTTCTCACTGTTAGAATTGAATCCTCTTTTAAATGGACACAATAATCAAAACGATGAATACTGGAAGTGATTACCAGACAGTAGGGGATGGTGTTCCTGATGGAGGAAAGCTGTGTGACAAGAGTGAATTGGGTGGGCAATGGGGGAAAGAGTGCAAGCAGGAACAGGTGACAGAATAGAAGTACCAATTTTCAATGTCAGGGTGACTAATGTATATAACCAATCGGATTTAAGCACGGAGAAAATTAGCGACACAATTTTCCAAGGATATTAATGAAAACACATCAAACCTTTTCCACAATCTTCCACTATAGAAGGTTGAGAATATTTGAAGCTGAATAATGAAAAGTCTGTACCACTGCAATTACAAGTCATACACAGAAATAAATATAATACTTTGATTAACAAAGAGCCTTAAAGCCTCCTCCTGTACTGTAATGAATCTGTGTCCTTTGGATGTTCAAAAACATTTTGCAACCAACAAATTGCGTATTGAAATGTAGTTGTCTCAGATTTTGTGTCTTTTACAGTCGATATTTTGCCATGTTCGGTCATAAATATCTAATCCAAATAATAGCATGATCCACGACATGTAACAGTGAACCTTGACGCTGTACCAACTGTGCTAAAGGATTGGAAAACTGCCAATGTGGTACTCTTGTTCAAAAAGACAAGGAAGCAATATGCAGGAAACGACTGGCCAGTTAGTCTAACTTCAGTTATTGGAAAAATATTAGAATTGATTAAGGAGAGAATAGCAATGCCTTTGGAAAGTCATAATCTGATCTAGCAGAGTCAGCATGGTTTCATGAAGGGGAAATCATGTCTGACAAATTCACCAGAGTTCTTTGAGGAAGTATCAGCCAGAGTAGATAGAGGAGAACTAGTCAATGTTGTACGTTTGGGTTCTAAACGGGCATTTGATAAGGTGCCACACAACAGGCTACTATGTAATATAGGAGTTATGGTGTTGGAAGTAATATTCTGGCATGGATAGAGGATTGGTTAATGAACAGCAAGCAGCAAGTAGCAATAAGGAGGTCTTTCTCAGGTTGGAGGGCAGGAACCAGTAGAGTGCCACAGGGATCAGTGCTGGGACCTCAACTCTTTACAATATTAATGATTTGGAGGAAGGAAGACAAAATTTGTGGATCATGTAAAGGTGGGTGGGAAGGCAAGTCCTAAGTAGGATATAAGTAGCTTATGGAGACATATTGACAAGTTTGGGCAGAAAATTAGCAGATGGAATTCAAAGTGGGAAAACTCTGTTCATTTTGGAAGAAAGAATGACAAGGCGGATTATTATTTAAACGGAGAGAGACTGCAGAAAGCTGTAGCACAAAGAAACTTTGGTCTTTGTTCATGAATCTCAGAAAGCTACCAGACAGGTGCAGAAGATAATAGGGAAATAGAATGCTGGCTTTAATTTCAAAGGGGCTGGGGTTTAAAGCAGGTGTTGCTGCAACTTTACAAGGCTCTAGTGAGGCCACATTTAGAATACGATGTACATTTTTGGTCCCCTTATTTAAGGAAAGATATATTATCACCAGCAGTACAAAAGAAGTTTACTAGGATGATCCCAGGTATGGAGGGACTGCCTATGAGAAAAGATTAAACAGGCTTGGTCTGTACTCCTTGGAGTTCAGAAGAACGAGAGGTGAAATAATTGAAACAGACAAGATTCTTAGGGGGCTAGACAAGGTGACTTTTGGGAGAATGTTTCCACTTATGGGAGAAGGTAGGACCAGAGTACATAATCACACAATAAGGGGGTGCTCATTTAAGATAGACTTAAGGAAGAATTTCTTCTCTCCAGGAATGATGAAGCTTTGGTATTCTTTAGCTCAGGAAGCTGTGGAATCAGAGATCTTGTGCATTTTCACACTGAGAGTGATAGCTTGTTCATCAGTAGGGTAATTAAGGGCTATGAAGAGAAGACAGGAAAATTGATTTAGTGAGTGTGAGATCATCCATGATCTTATTAAAGAGTGGAGCAGGCTTGAAGTGTTGAATGGCCTACTCCTGGTTCCTATTTATAATGGTCTTATGGTAAACGGACTACTGGAACGTATTACTTGCTATTATATGAATCCTTTTTTAAAGCAAACAGACAGATTGCCATGAACGAACGTCTCATGGCCCATCCATCTACAACTTGCCAAGAACCAGCAGGCAATGGTAGTGAGTGTCTATGCCTCAACCCTTGATGCCAATGATGAGTCCAAAGCAGGCTTATAATCCGCCTCTCCAAAATTCCTATGGAAGGCAAGATCATCCTCCTTGCCAACTTCAATGCCAGGGTTGGAAAGGACTCCCAAATCTGGAAAGGAACCATCGAAAGGAAGGAGTTTGGAATTGTTCATCAAATATGTGACCAGCTTGACATCACTAACACACTGTTCCGCCAAAAGTACAAGTTCAAGACATCCTGCAGATGTCCACGATCAAAGCATTGGCACGTGATCGACTTCACCGTTGTCTGATCCCGAGACCAAAATTATGCCCCATATCAAAGCAATGACCAGTGCAATGATTGCTGGACAAACCACCGACTTATCCGCTCCTTTAGTCTATCAAACTCCACCAGAAACAGCAGAAGATGAAGAAACAGTTCAGAAAAAGGTAAGCATTGAGCGGCTTCAAGAGTCAAGCATGCTAGTGAGCTTCCAACAATGTCTTCTCCAAAATCTCCAAATTGTCCATTCTAATGGAGTGGAGAATAACTGGAAAGAGCTGAAGACAGCCTTCATCTCAAGCTGTGAAGAAATCATTGGCTACAAGACCAGTAAAGACCAAGACTGGTTCGATGAGAACAATGCCATCCAAAACCTCTTATTATTATTATTACTATTACTACTACAAGAAGAGGAAAGCTCTCTGCAACTGGTAAAATGGCACAACCAATAAGACAAAGAGGAGAGCTCATCAATTAGCCAAAGTGGAGATACAAAAGAGAACTAGGGAAATAAAGGACCAATGGTGAACTGAGAAAGCTAACCAGCATGGCACCCAGGACTTCTTCAGCGCCACCAAGGCAATATATGGACGCAATACCCTGGGTCTCAAACCAGGGCGGAGTAAGGACAGAATCGTCTTGAAAGTCAGAGAAAACATCAGCCTTCAAAGGAGAGAACACTTCAGAGAACTCCAAAACTATGAGGACGTGTCTGAGGAAATCCCCCAACTCCCCATCAAAGATGATCTTGGACTCCCACCAAGCGTGGACAAAGTCAAAGCCGTCATTAAACAGACGAAGAGTGGACGAGACCCCAGCGGAGATTTTCAAACTTGGAGGAGAAGAGATCATTTGTGTGGCTTCTGACCATACTGTGGAACAGTGGACATGATTTTCATTGCCCGGCAACGTCAAGAGAAATGCCAAGTGCAACGTCAACCACTCTATATGACCTTCAGCGATCTGACCAAGGCTTTTCACTCCATCAATCGGGAAGTGCTATGGAAGATCCTGCCAAAGGCCAACTGTCCAGAGAAATTCATCAACATCCTCTGATTCCTACACAAGATGTCAGTGACAGTCTTCACCAACACAAATAAGAGAGAAACTGTAGGTCAAGACTGGAGTCAAGTAGGGATGTATTATCACCCACCCTTTTATCCATCTTCACTGCCAACATCCTTCACCTTGTCAAGATCAAGCTTCCCAGTGGAGTGTACATCGTCTACAGGATGCATGGAAAATCAAATCCAAGAAAACGACACTGACATCGCTCGTGGAACTTCAGAATGCGATATCTTCGCCATCTCCACTCTCTCTCGCAAGAGAATCTCCAAGCCATGCCTGACACCTTCACAGATGCATGCTAAAGAATTGGTCTCAGCCTCAACTTCAAGAATACTCGTCCTTTACCAACCATTCCAGGGCAAGGTCCAGTCTCTCCCTCCATCAAGATCAAAGGAGAAACCCTCCCAAATGTGGAACATTTCCCATACCTGGGCATCTATGGATTGTGGGAGGAAACCAGAGCGCCCGGAGGAAACCCACGCAGACGCGGGGAGAACGTGCAAACTCCACACAGACAGTGACCCAAGCTGGGAATCGAACCTGGGACCCTGCAGCTGTGAAGCACCTGTGCTAACCACTGTGCTGCTATGCTGTCCATACTGACATCGCTCGTGGAATGCAAAATTCTATGAATCTATCTATGAGTTGTGTTTAAATTGCTGCCACTGTCCAATTTTCAGTTTATCTGACATTTCCTATACCCACGTCTCCTCGAAGGCTAACAGTGATATAGACATCCAATATTGTGACGGGCAGCACGGTAGCATTGTGGATAGCACAATTGCTTCACAGCTCCAGGGTCCCAGGTTCGATTCCGGCTTGGGTCACTGTCTGTGCGGAGTCTGCACATCCTCCCCGTGTGTGCGTGGGTTTCCTCCGGGTGCTCCGGTTTCCTCCCACAGTCCAAAGATGTGCAGGTTAGGTGGATTGGCCATGATAAATTGCCCTTACTGTCCAAAAATTGCGCTTAGTGTTGGGTGGTGTTACTGGGTTATGGGGATAGGGTGGAGGTGTTGACTGTGGGTAGGGTTCTCTTTCCAAGAGCCGGTGCAGACTCGATGGGCCGAATGGCCTCCTTCTGCACTGTAAATTCTATGATTGTAGCCAATCGACGACCAGAGTCTTTGATTACCGCGATATCCATGCTTCCACCAAGATCCCAGTGTACAAGGCTGTCGTCCTTCCAACTCTTCTTTACAGCTCAGAAACCTGAACTACGTGCAGACGCCACCTCAAGGGCCTGCAGAGGTCCCACCAATGCTGTCTGAGATGGATTCTCCGCATCAGATAAGAGAAACAGGTGTACTAAGATCAGTGTCCTTGGAGGAGCCAAGAGCACCAGCAGCGAGGCCATGACCATCCGAAACCAACTCCACTCGGCCGGCCATGTGCTTAGGATGTCAAAGTCCCAACTGCCAAAGCAAATCTTCTTTGCCCAGCTTAAGGGAGGCTTCCAAGCAAGAGGGCAACAAAGGAAGCTCTTCAAAGACACCTTCTTCAAGAAATGCAACATAGATGTCAATGCCTGGGAGACCCTTGCACAGAAGAGACCTACTTGGAGGAACCTATTGAAGGACGGAATGGCCTACACCTGTTCCTATATTTATGGTCTGATGGCAAACTGACTACTGTAATGCATTAAATGCCATTATATGGATCCTTTTTGTAAGCAAACAGACAAATCAGATAACGAGTCTGACAGATTTGAGACACAGGCAAGTGGCTTTACATACAAGAGATAAATGAATACTACCATAAGCATATTATACATTTTTCTGCTTTCCACAATATGAAAGCAATAAATATACAACTCACTTTTTCTTGTTCAACTTTGGTACTCACTTGTCATATATGTTATTATTAGTTGGCTACTCAAGCGATATTTTGGGTTTGGGGTGGGAAAACTAGCAGTAAAATGTTCAGAGGAGATATGGCATGTGGGTGAGTTAGATAGGATGAATAATAAATCACAGATATGTCCTGTTCATGGATGGTGGACAGTGGGAACATTTCATCCTGAAAACACCGTGGGACAATACGTAAATGATAAACATTCTGAACCGTCCGATAATTCATCTAGCACAGCCTACAGAAAATGCTCAACGAGGCAAAAAACCTTTTACATAGTCTGAGATGCAAGGGAGAGGTTTAAATCCCCTTTAACCATAAACGCATGTGACCATCTGGGAGAGATGGAAACACCCTCTCTCACCAGCACCAACTCTCTACTTTGTTTTATTTTGGTCAGTATGGACAGCATAGTAGCACAGTGGTTACCACAGGTGCTTCACAGCTGCAGGGTCCCAGGTTCGATTCCCAGCTTGGTTCGCTGTCTGTGCGGAGTCTGCACATTCTCCGTGTCTGCGTGGGTTTCCTCCGGGTGCTCTGGTTTCCTCCCACAATCCATAGATGTGCAGGTTAGGTGGATTGGCCATGATAAATTGCCCTTAGTGTCCAAAATTGCCCTTAGTGTTGGGTTGGGTTACTGGGTTATGGGGATAGGGTGGAGGTGTGGACCTAAGTAGGGTGCTCTTCCAAGGGCTGGTGCAGACTCGATGGGCCGAATGGCCTCCTTCTGCATTGCAAAATTCTATGAATCTATCTATGAGTTGTGTTTAAATTGCTGCCACTGTCCAATTTTCAGTTTTTCGAACTGTCGCTGACCACAATCTTTACTTCATAAACGGGAGAATCTTTATGCAAATTGGGAAAGGGATGGGAGAATGAACACTGAGCACAGACCAGACAATTTGTGTAGACTGACAAGAGAAAAACAGGGTTCTTTGTCATTACAAAACTGTCTAGAACTTCTTCCTCTCTGTCAAGTCATTTTGGGCAGAAATGGATCATAACCTTATTTACTTGATGCATTTCTAGCTACTTCCTATTTTATAAAGTGGACTGCTTCAGTCCAAAGGATTCAAATATTCTGCTTTTATAACTCAAAAGGTAAGAAAACAAATCTGATATTCTGACTAAAAGCCATAGATAAATCTTCACAAAATGCCTTTGCAATTTAAAATTTGCTTTAAACTTTAAGAGTTCTAAAGGAAAATATTTTCTGTGCAATTTAACACATAATATACAATATCCTGTTTATTTGTCTAGTACAACAACTCTGTCAAAACATGAACCTTGCGATCTCACCTCCATTTAAAAGAATGAGGGGGTTCTCATTGAAATCTATAAAATTCGAACATAACTAAACAGAGTAGATGCAGGAATGATGTTCCCAATGGCAGGGGAGTCCACAACCAGGGGTTACAGTCTAAGAATACGGGGAAACCATTTTGGTCTAAGATGAGGAGAAATATCTTCACCCAGAGAGTGGTCAGTCTGTGGACTTTTCTACTACAGAAAGCAGTTGAGGTCAAAATATTGTATGTTTTCAAGGAGTTAGATTAACTCTTGGGGAGAAAGGGATCAAAGGTTACAGGGGAAAGTGGGAACAAGTTACGGAGTTGGATGATCGGACATGATCATCATGAATGGCGGAGCAGGTTCAAAGGGTCGGATAATCTACTCCTGCTCCTATTTTCTGTTTCTCTGAAAAGGATATCTGAAGTGAGCTCTCAGGTAACCATCACCCTCCATGGTGGCAATCACAGATAGGGCACTGTAGAGTAGTCATTTTCAAAGTCGGGGTTGCGACTCGCGGGTGGGTCGCAGGCAGGTGTCGGGAGGCTCGCGGAGCCATCCATCGTGGCATGCCCGATTGCAGGAATTAACGCGCAACAGCCGCAGCATCCGACTTTTTAAAATGCCTGCTGCGAGCGGCTTTAAATATGCAGGCGTGCTGAGCTCATCAATGCGCATGCCCGGAGCCCAGCGTGAAGCACCGCCTCCACCGGAATTCAGCGCCATAACTCAGGGAAAGTGTGACTCGGGGCCGGGGGATGGGGGGGGGGAGGCTGTGGGGGAGGGTTCGGTCTCGGCATCTCTGGGGGTGGGGGTCACTCGCAGACATTAGTGGCCCTTCATGGTTGAGAGACTTTAGGTTTAAGGAGTCTGGAGGCTGCTTTACAGGTATCGCTTCCTGTGTCCTTCTTGCTGAGTTTGTGACAATATCACCGTTGAGGGATTATCCTTTCACAGCGGCAGCTGGAAAGTAAGTTGGAGCAGATGAATCCACAAGGTCAACACAAGGGGTGTCTGTGAGGTCCTTGTGTGGGCTCCTATGAGAAGCCAGGCTGTGTGGGCAGAGTGGTGGTTTCCAACCTCATGGGGGCCGAATTCCCTCCCAAAGGGGGGAGGATGAGTGCAGTCACATCCGTATAGCCCCCACACTCAGGTTACACTTTGAAGATAGATGGCATGAGATGTCTGGAACTTCAAGGCCACTGGTTATGGTGGACTATCAGGGATTAGTGTCTGGGTGGCTGTTTGTTTAAGTTGGAAAGCTGATTTAACCCGCAGCCCATGAGAGCTGGGGGAATGAGGATGCCCCAGAAGGATGAAATTCACTGAAAATTGCAGTCTTCACATGCATAAGGCATTTGTTGCCTGCCACAAGAAGAAGCCAGTTGCCTCATCAGCTCCCTGGCCCTTCATTGATGAGTCAATTGTGCCAATTTAGTTCGCATTCTAATGCACGAGTATGCCACTGATTGGTGTCCAATTAACCCTTCTCTCTACCCTGTCGAAAAAAACAAGCAGATGTCTCACATATTCAGTTCCAATCTCCAGAGCAAAAATGTTGGAAGCTCAGCCCCAAGCGTTGAACTCCAAGGCTAATACCCACATCTCCATTAAAGAGAGGTGACACAGATGTGGCCCTCAATGCAAGGCGTCACGGTGCAGTTGTTCATCAGTCACCCCGAAGAGAAAGAGAGAGGCTCAGTAGAAAAGTGCTCACAAAGGGGAATGTGCATAGGTGGATGTCTCAGATCCAGAGAGGGCCAAGAGTCAGGGCATTGTCAGGACTCTTCATCGCTCACTTTGAAGTTCTCTTCCTTTCAGTTTTCGATCATTCAGCCAGTCGAGTTAGCTACTCTACTGACTGCGATCGATATGCCGCTACATGCAGCCAGTACCAGCATCCAGTAGAGGAGGAGAGGCAGGGTCCGTTAATCTAATGGGAGCTGGGCCACACATGGCAGAGCCTCAGAGGAAACACTACCGGCCATTGGTATTCCACCATAGAACATCCTTGCTGCAGATGTCAGAGTTCCAGTGCCGGAGAAAACTGCATCCAAGGGACGCTGTGCCAGGTAATGCAAGAATTAACATTACATGGACTGGGGGTCACTCATTGCCTATGGCCCTGAAAGTCACAGCTGCTCTGAACTTCTATGCCAGCAACTCATTTCAAAGCTGCACAGGGGACATGTGCAGCATCTCCCAGTTAGCAGTACACAAGTGCATAAGGGAGGTCACAGATGCACTATTCGCGAGGAGTCACATGTACATCAACTAGGACTGGGATCAGGCTAGCCAGGACCCCAGGGCCATGGACGTCACCCATATAGCAGACATGTCCCAGATTCAAGGTATCATCGACAGTCCCCGCATGACTCTGCGCTCCCCATGGCAGCAGAGGGCACCATTTTGAACTGTAAGCGATACCACTCCCTCAATATCCAGATCACCTGTGACCACGCGAAGCACATCATGCTAGTGTGTGTCTATTTCCTGGGGAGCGTTCATGAAATTTACATCTTGAGGCGCTCGCCAATCCCAGCCATTTGAGGGAGAGCAGCTGTTGAAGGGATGGCTCCTCAGGGACAATGGGTACACATTCAGGAGGTGGCAGATGGTGCCAGTGCGGAGGCCACAAGCACCCATTAAGACTCACCACAACAAAGGTCATGCATCAGGGTGCGCTGGTTGAGCAGGAGATTGGTCTGCTCAAGATGTTATTCCAGTGCCTGGACCAGTCAGGGGGGGCCCTCCAACACAGCCCTCAGAGGGTGTCCTGCATCATAGTAGTCTACTGCACTCTGCACAACCTGACACTGCAGCGGGCGGGCAGTTGGACCAGGAATAGTTGGAGGAGTACAACATCTCCTGGGATGAGGAGGATGTCGAGAAGAGTGGTGAGGGGACTCTCGAGGAGGAGGAGGAACCTCGGGCGATGGCTGGGGCCCGCATGAGCCACAGAGCTAGGGACACCCTCATAGCCTCTCAGATGACCAGAATTATGGTCTGAAGACTTCTCCCACCATGGGGTCTGACACCTGCTCACTACCATGGTGCCTGTGGGAGGTCATTGTGATGGTGGCTACATTCATGGGCAGGGTGCTAAAGCGTTTGGCCAGACGCTGGGGAGAAAGAAATGATGACTTGCAGTGACAGTGAGGACAGAGTGATGCTCCTCTTTTCCTCTGCTAAAAAGCTAACTCCTGCCTGACAGACAGCTGAGCCCAACCTGCCACTGAATGGGCTCATCATGGGGCCCAGATACTAGATGGCAAATCGCAGCTGCTACTGTCTCCTCCAAGGTCAGGGGCCCCGGTGTCTCTCTCTCTACCTACTGACAAGGCAGACAGACTCTCCACACATAATAATAATCATCATAATAACCATACTCTTTTTTTTTATTGTCACAAGTATGAAGTTACTGTGAAAAGCCCCTAGTCGCCACATTCTGGCGCCTGCTCGAGTAAGCTGGTACGGGAATTGAACCCGCGCTGCTGGCCTTGTTCTGCATTACAAACCAGTTGTCTAGCCCTCTGAGCTATTGTTTCTTACTCGTCCCCGCTCTCTCGCTGCATCTAGGTATATCCCCAGCATCCATAGCTGAGAGTGCAGTGGCCTGCTTACTTCCACACCCTATTGCCTGAGATGACTTTGGCAGGAATCCCGAGGTGTACCTGAACTTTGAGGACCTGGGCCTACTTTCGGGTAATATTGGTGCTGCAATGCTTCCCTCCTCAATGTGCAGGGCTGAAGCTGTGTCGCTCATCTGGAGAGGGTTATTAGATGGGCTGAAGAGCCCCAAGGTCTCCTGGGTGAAAGGCCCTTAGCTGCACTCCTCCCTATCCTTTTCCCTTCAGGTTTCCGGGTAGCTGGCCTCCTCATGGGATAGAGAGGCTGGAGTGAGATCCAGAAGCCCCATTAGCCTCTGACACTGACACTCGTGGACTCCAACTATGCAGTTGATGCCCTGCATCGTGGTGCTCATGCTCTAAGGCATGGAGGCCATGAGCTGAACCATGGAGTGGAATCTTCTGCCATGGAGTGAATGTCCTGCGCCAAGATCTCCACCACAAACACCACCCTCACAGAGTTGGCCTTGTTGCATAGGAGTAACAGCATCATCTCCATCGACAGAAGGCGATGGGACTCCTCTGGTTGGCCATGAAGTTCCAGGAGGAATGCAGTCATCCCTCCCCAAATCTCGTGGCTCTGGGACCACCGGACCTAGTGCATGTCATTGGTCTGAGGCTCCAAGTGCCGGACCCCTGGGACGTTCCTGTTATATATTTATATGGAGTCTTAGTAGCGGTAGTAAGCACTGTGTATTAATATATGCATGTTGTCACCAGAAGTGATGTCACAGGGCACTAGCACAGGAAACCGACTGAAGAATCAGCCTGTAGGGAACACACTTTGTAAATAAAGCTCTGTTAGTTTTTGGTCCTCCATGCTTTCTAGAGTCAGTTCTCCACAATACAAATCATAAAAACCGGTGACGAGTACTTCGATGATTGCGAGCCACCGGGTAGGAAAACAATTTACTGGAAATCAGGAAAGAAGATTAGAAGGAAAGCTCTGATAAATGCTTCGGCCATAATGGGCGGGATGGACGTCAGTAGCGAGCCCATGCAAAGCAATTATAGAGCCTCGGGTGATTAAAAAAGTGGCTGAAGCTCAGGTTGCTGCCTTGTTTAAAGGGGAAAACACGTTGCAAAGTGTGCATATGGGGAACCCCCATTAGGAAGAAAATGGCAGGGGCTTTTGGCAACGTGGTACTCTTTGATGAAAACGTGGAGCTATGGGGTTCCTGTATTGAGTGTGTTGGCTATTTTGCGCAGGCAAACACAATAGCAGAAGATATTAGGATTCCCACGTTCCTGAACGTGATAGGGAGAAAAATGTTCATTCTCCTCAGAAACTTTAGTGGAACCGGAGAAGCCAGGCTTTAAAGTATATGGAAGAATTGTAGGGATCCTGCAAGCACACAATTCGCCCAAATCTTTGATGACTGCAGAGCGCTTCAAACTCCATGAAAGACATCAAGAAGGGGGGAAATCAATTGCGCAATTTATGGCTGTATTAAAAGGATTTGCAGAGTATTGAGAGTTCGGTAATGTGCTGAATGATACAAACCGGAACAGAATGGTCTCTGAAGTGAGGCAATACAGAAATGGTTGCTAAGACAGCAACATTACACTGAAACAAAACATGGAAATTGCTGTTCCGATGGAGCTGGCCGCAAAGGAACTCAGCAACTGAGTTCAAATACTCAAATACACAATATGTCGGCTGAATCGACATCTAAAAGTTTTGAAACTGGTACATGTCCAATGAGCGAAGCCAGGTCATTCAACTGCAGAATGCTGCTGCAACAATCGAATATGCAGAAACGGTGGAAAAATTTTTTAGAGTGTGTGCCTGCTGGAAGAAAAAGCTACGAGCAAAAATAATAAGGAGCAAGAGCAAACCAAAGCAGCATGTAAACAGGACAAAAGAAGAAGTGTTCACGCTGTGTAAAAGGGTTGAGAGAAACAAGGCGACTTGCAGTCTGAAGATTCACTGAATGTGCTAGCCATCGCTAGTGCTACAAATAGATACTGACTTACACCACTGCTAGATGGACAGCCAGAGGTGGAAGTCAACACTGGGACAGCAGACTTGCTGGTGCCCGAGACTATCTATAAGGCAAAACTCACATACATTCCCTTGAAACCTTCAACAATAGCGTTGAAGACATATATTGAAGTGGTTCCATTGAAGAGCTGCATTGATATAACTGCAACTTAACGGGCAAACTGCAGATTTATCTTTACATGTAGTAAAGGACAATTATCCAGCATTGATGGGTGTAACATGGTTAGAAAAGATCTGACTGAACTGGGCCAAAGTCAACCTGATGACCAATGAAGAATCAGGCCTGACAAAAACTCTGAAGAAGCACACTGTTGTGTTTAATGGAAAACTGGGGAGTATGAAAGACATCACAGTTAAAATGAAGGTTAAAGAAAGAAGGCAAGCAAAATGCTTGAGAGCAAGGTCGGTATCCTATGCTTTCAGGCCGAAAGTGGAGTCTGACTTGGAAAGATTGGCGAAGAAGGGAGTCTTGGACCCAGTCAGTATTAGTGAATGGGATACACTGATAGTACCAGTCGTCAAAAAGGATGGTTCCGTACAGATTTGCGGAGACTTCAAAGGCACCCTTAAGCAAGTATTGTGTTCAGAACAATACCCACTGCTCCACATTGATGACCTGCTTACAGTATTGGCAAGAGGCCAACATTTTAGCAAAATCAACCAGAGCCAGACATACTTTCAGATGAATGTAGACGAGGAGTCAAAGGAACTTCTGACAATTGTGACACATAAAGGTTTGTTTCAATACGGAAAATTACCGTTTGGTATCACCTCAGCTCAGAGACTGTTTCAAAGAGGACTAGATTGGATCCTGAATAGACTAAGTGGAGTCCAATACTATCTGGATGACATCCTAGTCACTGGAAAAGACGAAGAGGAACATCTTCAGAATTTGGATGCCACTCTTCAAAGATTGGAAGACTGAGTATCCACAAAGAAAAGTGCAAGTTCTTCCAATCTTCCATTGAATATTTGGGGCAGGTGATCATTGGCATGGACGTCACAAATCTCATAGGCGTTTGCACCTCAGAGCGGATAACCTGTTGCGATCCTTCCGAGGATTGTTGAACTACTATGTAAGATTTGTTCCAAATTTGGCAACCATTGTAACCTACTGAGCCAACACAAGTGGAAGTATCAGATCAATGCAATAACACTTTTGTGCAAGCCAAAGAAGCTTTGCTCAAATCTGAAGTCCTTATGCATTTCGATTCTACCCTACCCCTACAGTTGGCTTCTATCGCATCTTGTTATAGTGTTAGAGCAGTGGTATCCCACTTCATGCCGTCAAGTAAGGAAAGACCCATTGCCTTTGCATCTCGAACACTGAGCAAAGCTGAAAGTAACTATCCACAAATCAAAAGGTAAGCCTTAGGGATTATCTTTGGAGTAATGAGACGCTACAAATTCCTGTACGCCACAAAGTTCACACTGTTGATGGACCTTCATCCATTAACAATGTTTGGGCCCCGCACAGGAATTCTGTCACTTGCAGCAAGTAGAATGCAGAGATGGGCATTGCTTTGTCAACAAGTGTCAACAATCAAGTCTCCATTGTAATCCGGATGGACTTTCACAATTACCACTACTAAGTGGTTCGTCAGCAAGCAGTTCATCAAACTACTCAAGATTAAGTATCTTCTACTTTGAACAGATAGACAGTACACCTGTCACTTCAGGATAAGTGAAAAAGTGAAATGAAGGGGGTTTGTTAGCTCCGTTGGCTGGATGGCTGGTTTGTGATGTGGGGAGACACCAACAGCATGGGTTCAATTCCTGTACCGGCTGAGGATATCCATGAAGGCCCTGCCTTCTCAACCTTGCCCCTCACCTGAGATGTGGTGACCCTCAGGTTAAATAACCATCAGTCAGCTCTCTCTCAAAAGGGCAGAGCATCTTATGGTCCTCGAGGACTACTGCGACCTTCATTTTACTGCAAGACAAGATCTCCAAACTAAAACCCGACTTGAAACCATATTCCACAAGAGGATTGCAGCTGTCTATTCAGTCAGGATGTCTTCCTTGGGGGCTCAGAAGACGGACGCTAAACAAATTGCATGAGGGCCATTGTGGAATTGTGCGCATTAAAGAAATAGCAAGGCGTTATTTCTGGTGGCCTGGATTGGACACGGAGATTAAAGTGAAAGCTGGAATGTGTTCAGGTGTAAAGATCCAAAACCTGTCATCATCATAACGGTTCGCAGGTATATTTGAAAGAAATAGTTCTTGGTAATTATCAATTCTCATTAAAAGTGGATATAAATCGCGATAATGGTCGATGCTCATTCAAAGTGGCCATAAATCATCATAATAAACTGAAATTCATCAGAAAAGGCAATCGAGGTGCTAGGTTTTTGTAGGTTTGGAATCAGTGAAGTATATTTCACATGTGGGTTCTTACAAAAATGTCAGAGAATCAATTCGCTGGAGAACTCACGATTCTCCAGGTAATCAGATTCCAGCTTCAATTGGACAACCAAAGGGGAAATTATGAAGCAGCAGCATATATGTCAAAGGATGAGTGAGAAAAGCAGCGGACAAGTCAACAGAGACTTTACAAAGTATTTGCAGCAGAGAAACAGACCATCTAGTGCAACAGGTCCATGTCAATGTTTCTTTTCCACAAGACGTTCCTCCCATCCTTCTTTTCCTTTTCTTTTCAAATTTATCTTGCATCCCCTTGAATACACCCAACGCTATTCACCTCAACTGTTCTCTGCAATGGCGTGTTCCACATTCTAAACACTGTCTGGCTGGGTAAAGAAATTTTTCATGAATTCCCTTTTGGATATTAGTGACTATTTGAGACTTATGTCCTCTAGTTCTGGTTACCCCTGCAAGTAGAAACATCAGGCAGAATTTAATACTCCTCCTGGAGGCGAGCTGGGAAGTGTGATGTCTTTCCCGCCTGGAGGTCAATTGCGGCCCTTAAGTCGCCACTTAATTCTATTCATAGTCTAAATTCTATTCATAGTCTACCAGCAGCAGCCGGGCCTACGCTAGGTAGAAACATCAGGGAGAATTTACGTGGAAAAAAGATTGATAAAGAGACTGAATATACGGTGATTTTTTTTCCACCACAGGCGAGATTCTCCCCGGTATTCTCACCAGGACCGACATTTTGAAAAAATATAGGAAAATTCCACTTACGTTTTTTTTTAAAACAAAATGCTTGTGAGTCTTCAATAATGGTACTTTGGCAAAGTTTTACACAGATCAATTTTGTAATTTCCACTTTTGGAAACGTGATAGTGAGCTTTCTCTCAGAAAGAGTAATGTAAGAATCTCAGTTTCTCTGCATTCCTTATATCTAGAGAAGTTAATTAATAGGTGCCATTCTCCTGTAGTTTTTATTCATACTTCCATTTTAACTTATGTGATTCACTGCACATTTGCAGCATTGCAAAGCAGAAGTTGCGATTTGCAGTTTGCTTGGGCCCAAAGACTGGCTGTACATCAAAATAATGTAATGGAAATTTTGCTTTCAAAGCAGGGGATTTCTCTGCTATTTAAATAAAATTCCCCTCCATTTTTTTCTTCCTTTTCCGTCTTCTTAAACTATTGACATAATGGTTACAGCACCGAAAGAAGTCATGTCTATGCCAGTCCTCTGCAAGATCAACTCAGCCAGTGCCAATCCTTGTCTTTTCCCCTGCAGTCCAGCAATTGTTTTCCACTCAGAGTTCTCTTTTTAAAGTCAGAATTGAATCTGCCTCCACCACACTCAGGCAGTGCATTCCAGATCTTAACCTGCATAACAAAGTTTTTCCTCATGTCGCCTTGGTTCTTTTGTCATTCACCTTAAATTGGTGTCCTGTGATTCTCAACCCTTCTGCCAATGGAAACAATTTCCTCTCTATCTACTCTGTCCAAACGCCGCATGATTTTGAATCCCTCTTTCCAGTTATGAAGTAGCTACAGGTTCTCCAATTTAATTGTGGAACTGAAGTCCCAACCATTCCATTCTTATTAAATTTTTATGCACCGATTCTATTATTTCATATCCTTCCTAAAATGTGGTGTTCAAAATTGGACATAATACCCCAGCTGAGGCTAAACCAGTGCTTTATAAAGGTTCACCTTAACTTCCTCGTCATTGTCTTCTATGCCTTGGTTTATAAAGTCCAAGATCCCAATATGCATTATTAATCACTTTCATGATCTGCCCTGCCATATTTGACAATTTGTCGCAAGTCCCTCTGCGCCTGCACCCCCTTTAGAATTGTATCCTTTATTTTATTTTGCCTTTCCTTCTTCCTACAACCAAAATTTATCACTTCAACACTTCTGATTGAATTTCATTTGACATGTGTAACCACATTCTGCTTTGATGTTCCCCTTGCTCCTTCACTTGTTGGACTTTTCAAATAATGGATAAGAAAGGAGTTCTGCATGTAATGCAAAATCTCCATTTCCTGTATCCTTTTCATTACTCTTGCCAGCTAAAAGGATTGGGAGCAAGTCAGTAGAGAATTCAGGGGAATTTGGGTACGGTGGGGGTGGAGAAGAGTGCAAGGAAACGAGTTAGGAGTTAGGGTTAGGATCAGTAAATGAAAATAAATTTAAAATTGTTCTGCAATCTGACACTTGAATTCTAACTGTCCACTTTAAAATAAGCTTCTCGATCATTTGCAAATTTGAAACCAATTCTTGGTTTCAAGGAAAGTTTCAGCTGGGGATCCTTCATCAGTATCGCTGTGCATTGTGAACACTTTAAAGTTTCTTAGATTTAAGAATTCTTCTAGCATCAAGTAATGAGAACAAATTAACTAAAAAAGCTAAATTTGAAACTCTCAGACTTAAGTTTCTAATTCCACCCTGTCACCAACACCACCATACTGTTGATGTGATATATTGCATTCGCACGCAAACATTCATGCATCCCTATGAAGCCACACTTAATGTGAAACAAAAAAGGAAAGTGAATCTTCTGCTTTTTTCCCTCCCATTTTCTCACGATCCGATCTACACATTTTCTAAAAGTGTCCAGCATGTCATCAGTGGTAACCTCAACTCCGGAAAAGAGCACTAGCTGTCTTGTCACGAAAAGGCTAGCCAGAAAGGTCATGTGACCAACAGACGTGATCTCAGAACAGAAGTACTGGGGATGCAGAGAATCTCTCGTTTGCATGCTGAATTTGCTTCCCTATGTCTGGTACTATTGAAGCCAATGAAACCCACATCCTAAGCCACAAATCTTAGGCACCTGGCATACTCTTAACACAGGATGAAATTAAATTACTTTCAGTTTACACATGTCATTAGGAGATCTTGCACATTCATCCAGGCTTTTTCACTAACAAAATGTTACATCCTCTTCATATTGTTGAAAGTAATCAACTGCAAATATTTATTTAAAGAGAAATATATTCCTGATGGCTGAATACAACCCAATCTAACAAACATGTAGTCTTCATATCAAAGTATAAGCTATGCATGTCACCTAAACTAAAGTAGATTTAAAAAAGCATTAAACAGACAAAGAAAAATAAACAAGTTAAACAGGTTGAATATGGTAAATCAACTATTTCTGATTTGTAAGGATCAGAATAGATTTTGGCAACATTTCTTAAACAAGTACACCAACATTTATCCAAATCTGTAGCACATGGGCTCCTTCAATATTTTATTCAAGAGAGGAATAGATGTCCACCTTAAGTGCAACACCCAAGCCATCAGATTAAAAATACTAACTCTGGTGCCTGCAAATTGGGATCTGTGATAATTGTATCTAGTTTATATTAAAGTGGCTGCTGGAGGATGCTCAATGAAGGCCTAAAATAATTAAAAAGCTTGTATTTTATGGAGTCAAAAGGCGAATAGTTCTTCCTGACTCTAAAAAACAACAGTATTGTCCCTCTCCTGGTTGCCCTGCTACTGCCCAAACGTGGGCCTTGGCGTGGCGTAAAGCTAGAAAGGCCTCATCAAGTGAGCTGCATCACTGCACACGATTTATTCTGATGAGGCTCAAGAATAAATTTAATTCATTTCTCAGACTTCTCCAATATGGTGCACTTATACTACATGCTGCTTTACCACTGTCAGTATGGACACTAAGGAATTTAGTCTCCGTGACTGATCGAGATTAATTCAATTTTTAAAAAATCTGAAAGTAAAAGCTGATACCAGCAAATGTGGCCGTGAGGTTGCAGCTGGTTGACTAATGTTTGGTAGGAAAGAAAATCTGTTATCCCCAGTCCAGTGGACACGTGACCTCCAATCCCTCCCCAACATGATTGATTAAGGAATGACATAAGAAATCGGTGCAAGAGGAGTCCATTCAGCTCCTGAACTTGCTCTGCCATTGAAGGTGATCAGAGCTGAACCTCTATCTGAACTTCACTTTCCTGCTCTATCGTCGTAACCCTTGATTCCTTAGAGGCCTAGAGGTCTACAGCAGAGAAAAAACCCTTTGGCCCAACACATCTGCACCGGCCAAAAGCAACCACCAAAGTATTCCAATCCCATTTTCCAGCACTTGGCCTATACCTTGTAAGACTTGGCATTGCAACTGTACATCTAAATACTTCTTAAATGTTATGAAGGTCTCTGCCTCCACCATCCTTTCTGGCAGTGAGTTCCTGATGTCCACCATTCACTGGGTGAATTTGTTTTCCCTCACATCCCCTGTTAACCTCCTTCCCATACCTTAAATCTATGCCCCCCCCGTCATTTATCCCTCCGCCAAGGGGAAACGTTTCTACCTGTCTGACTACCGGATTGCACGCTACTTGAGAAAATGCTGCTCCGAGACGAGGCAGGATTGGGGATATATATGGGTGGTTGGGAAAACAGGACAAGGCATTAGTGAAAAGGATCAAGCGGGTGGACACTATCACCTCCGTCTCTCGCCCCCCTGATGGAGTCAAAATTACTACCGAGCTGCCTCCCCTTCACAAACCTGTTTCATCCTCAGAGACCACCTCCGGCACATACCTCTCCAGCCGACACGCCAACACCTTTGCCAAGACTTTCACGTCCATATTCAGCAAGGAAATGGCCTACAGGACCACACTCCAATGGGTCCTTTCCCATTTTCGGGAACAGCGAAATCAACACCTGCGCTAAAAGTAGCCGGCGGCTCCCCCTTTCCCACCTCCTCACTAAACATGCCAAACAGGTGGGGAGCCAGCTCCGTCGCAAAACTGCATATAAAATTCCACCGGGGGCAAAAAGTGGTTGAAGTGTCTGTGGGGAAGCATTTTGCAGACACCGATCACTCTGTTAGGTTCAAGATTGTCATGGAAAAGGACAAGGATGGGCCTGAAATCAAAGTTCTAAACTGGGTGAAGACCGAATTTAATAGGATCATGGGACCAATGATGGGAACTAAACATTGAGGTTTATTCAGTTTTAGGAAGGATAGACAGAAAGGAAAAGGTGGTGGAGTTGCACTGTTGATTAAAGAAGATATTGAGACAATATTGAGGAAAAATATTAGTACAGATGATGTGAAATCTGTCTGGGTTGAGTTAACAAACATCAAGGGGCAAAACACATTCATAGGGGTGGTATACAGACCACCAAACTGCTTGATAAAATTTTAGGAATAGCATTGAACAGGAAATCAGAGACGCGTGTGATAAAGGAACATCTGTGATTATGGTTGACTTTAATCTGTATATAGATTGGGCGAGTCAAATTAGTCTCAGTACAATAGAGGAAGAATTTCTCAAGTGTATATGGGATGGTTTTCTGGACTAATATGTTGAGGAACCAACAAGGGAACAGGCCATCTTGGACTGGGTGTTGTGAAATGAGAAAGGATTAGTTAGCAATCTAGTTGGGATTGAGTGACCACAATATGACAGAATTCTTTATTACGCTTGATAGTGAGTTAGTTGATTATGAGACCAGGGCCTTGAACCTCAATAAAGGTAACTATGATGGTATGAGGCACAAGTTGGCTAATACTGGGCAGCACGGTGATGCAGTGGTTAGCACTGCTGCCTCATAGCACTGAGGTCCCAGGTTCAATCCCGGCTCTGGGTCACTGTCCGTGTGGAGTTTGCACATTCTCCCCGTGTTTGCGTGGGTTTTGCCCCCACAACCCAAAGATGTGCAGGGTAGGTGGATTGGCCATGCTAAATTGCCCCTTAATTGGAAAAAATGAATTGGGTACTCTAAATTTAAAGAAAAAAAAGTTGGATGATACGGACTGGGAATCATTACTGAATGGAAGGACTGTGGACAGGCAATGGCAAGTTTTTCGAGGAACGGATCGGTGAACTCCAAAAGTTGTCTATTCCTTGGTGGCCCAAGAGTAGAAAGGGAACTGTGGCCAAACCATGGCTTACAAAGAAAATCAGAGATAGTATTAGGTTTAAAGAAGAGGCAGAAAAATTAGCAGGAAATACCAATAACCTGAGGATTGGGAATAGTTTAAAATTCAGCAAAGACAGACCAAGGGATTGATTAAGGGGAAAATACAATATGAAAGTTAGAATAGCGGGGAACATAAAATCGGACTGTAAAAGTTTCTATAGAGAGAAAGATTGAAATAAACCAATGTAGGCCCCTTACAATCAGAAACGGGGGAATTCATAACAGGGAACAACAAAATGGCTGAGGAGCTAAATTCATACTTTGCTTCTGTCTTCACAAAGGAAGACACAAATAATACCGTAAGTTCTGAGAAGCACACGTTTTAGTGAGGAGCTGAAAGGAATTAGAATTAGTAAAGAAATGGTTTTGGGGCAATTAATGGGATTGAAGGATGACAAATCTCCAGGGTCTGATAATCTTCATCCTAGAATACTTAAGAAAGTGACCCTAGAAATAGTAGATCGATTGGTGGTCATTTTCCAAAATTCTTTGGATTCTGGAATGATTCCTACAGATTGGAGGGTAGCTAATGTAACCCTGGATAAAAGCAAATTACTGGGGTTGCTGGAATCTGAAACTAAAAGAGAACATGCTGGAAATTCTCAGCAGATCTGGCAGCATCTGTAGGGAGAGAAAAGAGCTAATGTTTTGGGTCCCGTATAACCCATTAATATAATAATAATAATTAATAATAATCGCTTATTGTCACAAGTATACTTCAATGAAATTACTGTGAAAAGCCCCTAGTCGCCACATTCTGGCGCCTGTTCGGGGAGGCCGGTACGGGAATTGAACCCGCGCTGCTGGTCTTGTTCTACATTACAAGCCAGATGCTTAGCCCACTGTGCTAAACCAGCCCCCGATATAATATAACCCGCTATTCAAAAAGGGAAGGAGAGAGAAAACAGGGAACTATAGACCAGTGAGACTAACATCAGTAGGAGGGAAGTTGCTCAAGTCCATTATCAAGGATTTCATAGCACAGCATTTGGAAAGCAATGGTGTAATCAGAAAAAGTCAGCATGGATTTATCAAAGGAAAATCGTGCTTGAAAAATTTATTGGAATTCTTTAAAGATGTAACTAGTAGAGTTGACCAGGGATAACCGGTGGATGTGGTATATTTAGACTCTCGGAAGGCTTTCGACAAGATCTCACATAGCAGATTAATATGCAAAGTTAAAGCGCATGGGATTACGGGTAGTGTCTTGAGATGGATTGAAAACTGGTTAGCAAACAGGGAGCAACAGTTGGAATAAATGGGTCTTTTTCTGATTGGCAGGCAGTGACTAGTGGGGTACTGCAGGAATCTGTGCTAGTATTTCCAAATTTGCAGGTAATAAAGTTGTTTGGAAGGGTGAGCTGTGAGGAGGACGCAGAGATTCATCAGTGGGATTTGGACAGGCTGAGTGAGTGGCCATGAACATGGCAGATGCAATATTTCGTGGATAAATGGGAGTTTACTCATTTTGGTAGCAAAAATAGGAAAGCAGATTATTTGAATGGGTGTAAATTGAGAGAGGCGGATACGGAGCAAGACCTTGGTGACCTCGTGCACAAGTCACTGAAAGTAAGCCCGCAGGTAAAGCAGGGAATAAAGAAGGCAAATGGTATGTTGGCCTTCAGAGCGAGTTGATTTGAGTATAGGAATGGAGATGTTCTACTGCAATTATATAGGGCATTGGTGATGCCACACCTGGTGTATTGACTGCAGTTTTGGTGTCCTTATCTGTTAAGTGTGTCCAGGAAGGTTTTTTGGAACAATATGTGGATAGTCCGACTAGAGAAGGGGCTAAATTGGACCTAGTACTAGGGAATGAGTCGGCCAGGTCTTCAAAGTTGCAGTGGGGAAACATGTGGCGAACAGTGACCACAATTCCGTAAACTTTTGGATACTCATGGAAAAGGACGAGTGTTGTCCTAGGGTTAAGGTGCTAAATTGGAGGAAGGCTAACTACAACCAGATTAGGCAGGATTTAGAGATTTTGTTTGGGAGAGGTTGTTTGAGGGTAAATCCACATTTGGCATGTGGGAGTCTTTTATGGAGCAGTTGATGGGAGTACAGGGCAGACATGTGCCGATGAAAAGGATAATAATAATAATCTTTAATATTGTTACAAGTAGGCTTACATTAACACTGCAATGAAGTTACTGTGAAAATCCCCTAGTCGCCACACTCCGGCACCTATTCGGGTCACAGAGGGAGAATTCAGAATGTCCAAATTATGTCACAGCATGTCTTTCGGGACTTGTGGGAGGAAACCGGAACACACGGAGGAAACTCATGCAGACACAGGGAGAACGTGTGGACTTCGCACAGACATTGACCCAAGCCAGGAATCAAACCTGGGGCCCTGCCGCTGTGAGGCAATAGTGCTAACCACCATGCTACAGAGCCAGGGAAGGCAGGATTCAGGAACCGTGGATGATCAGGAAAATTGTGAGTCTAGTCAACAAGAAAAAGGATGCAGACATGAGGTCTAGGCAACTAAAAACAAATGAAACAGTTGAGGAATCCAGGGAAAGTAGAAAAGAGCTCAAACAGGGAGTTAGGAGGGTAAAAAGGGGTCACAAAATTCCTTGGCAGACATTATTAAGGAGAATCCCACGGCATATACGTATATTAGGAACAAAAGGGTAGCTGGAGAAAGAGTTAGCCCACTCAAGGACAAAGGAGGGAAATTATGCGTAGAGCCAGAGGAAGTAGGTGAGATCCTTAATCAGTACTTTGCATTGGTATTCACAAAGGAGAGGGACATGTTGATTGGTGGTGTCTCAGAGGAATATGCAAACACTTTAGAACAAGTCATTATTACGAGGGAGGAAGTGTTGGGTGTGTTAAAAAGCATTAAGGTAGACAAAACTCCAGGGCCAGATGGCATCTATCCCAGATTACGGAGATGAAATCACTGGGTCACTAACAGAAATCTTTGTTTGCTCATTGGCCACAGGTATGGTCCCAGAGGATTGGAGGATAGCCAATGTTGTCCCGTTATTTAAGAACGGTAGCAAGGATAACTCGGGTTATTATAGGCTAGTGAGCTTGACGTCAGTGATGGTGAAAATGTTGGAAAAGATTCTCAGTGATAGAATCTATGCATATTTGGAAATGAGTGGTCTTATTAGTGTCAGACAGCATGGTTTTGTACGAGGGAGGTTATGTCTCACTAATTTAATTGAGTTTTTTGAGGAGGTGACAAAAATGATTAATGAGGGAAGAGCTGTGGATGTTGTTTACATGGATTTTAGTAAAGCATCTGACAAGGTCCCTCATGGCAGGCTGATGCAAAAGATTAAAGTACTGGCTTGGCCACTGAAGACAGAGGGTAGCAATGGAAGTGTGTTTTTCTGAATGGAGGTCTGTGACTAGTGGTGTTCTGCGAGGATCAGTACTAGAATCTCTGCTGTTTGTAATATATATATATATATATAAATGATTTGGAAGAAAACGTAGCTGGTCTGATTAGCAAATTTGCGGATGATACTAAGATTGCTGTCATCCCCGCACATGCGCAGGGGGGGGGGGTCTCTTACGCGTTGGCCATCGTGAAGACTTTGGCCGAGGCGGAGGGAAAAGAGTGCCCCCATGGCACAGGCCCACCCCCGGATCGGGAGGCCCCGATCGCGGGCCAGGCCACCGTGGCCGCGCCCCCCCCCCCCCCCCCCCCCCCCAGGACCGCGCCTGTGCCGCCCTGTCCCGCCGGTAAGAGAGGTGGTTTGATTCTCGTCGGCGGGTCAGGCATTCCAACAGTGGGACTTCGGCCCATCGCAGGCCGGAGAATCGCCAGTGGGGTCCGCCATCAGGCGCGGCGCGATTCCTGCCCCCGCCGAATATCCATTGCCGGAGAATTCGGCAACCGGAGGGGGAGGGAGTCACACCAGCCCCCGGCAATTGTCCGACCCGGCGGGGGGTCAGAGAATCCCGCCCAAGGTGATGCATCTTAGTAGATCCAATTCAGGTAGGAGCTGTAAAATAAACGGCAGAACCATCAGGAGCATAGACACACAGAGATCCGAGCGTGCACAGATCCTTAAAAGTGGCAGCACAGGTGGAAATACTGGTAAAGAAAGCATATGGCATGCTTGGCTTAATCGGATAGGGTATTGAGTATAAAGGTTCGCAAATTACAGTTATATAGAACGGGTTGGTTTGGCCACATTTGGAATACTGTGTCCAATTCTAGTCACCACACTGCCAGAAGGTCGTGGAGGCTTTGGAGAGAGTACAAAAAAGGTTTATCAGGATGTTGTCTGGTATCGAGGGTATTAGCTATGAGGAGAGATTGAATAGACTGGGATTATTCTCACTAGAAAGATGGAAGCTGAGGGGGTGACCTGATAGAAGTTTAGGAGGGGTGTAGATAGGGTGAACTGTTGGAGACTTTTTCCCAGGGTGGAAATGACAATTACAAGGGGCACATGTTCAACGTGAGGGGGGATAGGTTCAGTGGAGATGTGTGGGGAAATTCTTTACACAGAGGGTGGTGGTGACCTGGAATGCACTGCCAAGTGAGGTGGTTGAGGCAGATACGTTCGCGACCTTGAAGACTTATCTAGCTAGACACATGAACAGATGGACTATAGAAGGATACAGGTGGTTGGTTTAGATAGGACATGTGATCGGCACAGGCTTGGAGGGCTGAAGGGCCTGTTCCTGTGCTGTACTGTTTTTGTTCTTTATTTGTTCACAACAACCCTCTTTGCTACAATATTTCTTAATAAAATGGCCTCTGGCAATCGAGTAGACTAATTGATTATGGTTAACAAATACTGATTCCCACTTTTTGTCTTAGGAAGGGATCCAACGCAATCAATTAGGATCCTAGTAAAAGATTCCTCAAATTCCGGAGATTTAAAAAGCGCGGGAGCTGCGAGTCGGAGCAGAGATTTAAAAAGAGCGGGAGCTGTGAGTCGGAGCGGAGATTTAAAAAGCGCGGGAGCTGCGAGTCGGAGCGGAGGTTTAAAAAGAGCAGGAGCTGCGAGTCGGAGCGGAGATTTAAAAAGAGCAGGAGCTGCGAGTCGGAGCCGAGATTTAAAAAGAGCGGGAGCTGCGAGTCGAAGCGGAGATTTAAAAAGAGCGAGAGCTGCGAGTCGGAGCAGAGATTTAAAAAGCACGGGAGCTACGAGTCGGAGCGGAGATTTAAAAAGAGCGGGAGCTGTGAGTCGGAGCGGAGGTTTAAAAAGCGCGGGAGCTGCGAGTCGGAGCGGAGATTTAAAAAGAGCGGGAGCTGCGAGTCGGAGCGGAGGTTTAAAAAGCGCAGGCGCAGTAGCTGCGAGTCAGAGCGGAGATTTAAAAAGCGCAGGAGCTGCGAGTCGGAGCGGAGATTTAAAAAGCGCGGGAGCTGCGAGTCGGAGCAGAGATTTAAAAAGAGCGGGAGCTGCAAGTCAGAGCGGAGATTTAAAAAGCGCGGGAGCTGCGAGTCGGAGCGGAGATTTAAAAAGCGCGGGTGCTGCGAGTCGGAGCGGAGATTTAAAAAGCGCGGGAGCTGCGAGTCGGAGCGGAGATTTAAAAAGCGCAGGAGCTGCGAGTCGGAGCGGAGATTTAAAAAGAGCGGGAGCTGCGAGTCGAAGCGGAGGTTTAAAAAGCGCAGGCGCAGTAGCTGCGAGTCAGAGCGGAGATTTAAAAAGCGCAGGAGCTGCGAGTCGGAGCGGAGATTTAAAAAGAGCGGGAGCTGCGAGTCGAAGCGGAGATTTAAAAAGCACGGGAGCTGCAAGTCGGAGCAGAGATTTAAAAAGCGCGGGAGCTGCGTGTCGGAGCAGAGATTTAAAAAGCGCGGGAGCTGCGAGTCGGAGCAGAGATTTAAAAAGAGCGGGAGCTGAGAGTCGCGGAGATTTAAAAAGAGTGGAAGCTGAGAGTCGGAGCGGAGATTTAAAAAGCGCGGGAGCTGCGAGTCGGAGCGAAGATTTAAAAAGATCGCGACCTAGTTTCGGGAGCCGTTTGGAGGAGGAGGAGTCTCTGTCAGGGAGAGAACCTGAGAACATCTGAGACCCTCAGAAGGTAAGTAAGTGATTTTTACTCATTTTTACTTTTATTACCTTTTCAAATTGTGTGTGTGTGGGGTGGGGGGGGGGGGAAACTGAAGTGACATCACAGGAAAGCTGTGACCTGAGTGGCTGGTTGGGAATCTACACTAAATTAAAAAAATTAAGCATTGGTAATTAATTAAGCATAATTACTTAACTATAATTTAGAGGGGTATCTAAGCCAGAGATCGGAGAGTACTATATTTAGCTTTCACATTTATAGTAGAAATCTAGTGCTAGGAAACAGATAGTTAACAGTAACCTTTTTAAATTTTTTTAACTTTTAACTTTAATTTACTAATTAATTGACGAATGTCAGTTAGATTGGTGCAGTGCTCTGACTGTGATATGTGGCAGGTCCGGGAGGCTTCCAGCGTCCCGGATGGCTTCATCTGCAGAAAGTGCACCCAACTGGAGCTCCTCACAGACCGCGTGGTTCGGTTGGAGCAGCAATTGGATGCACTTAGGAGCATGCAGGTGGCAGAAAGCGTCATAGATAGCAGTTATATAAATGTGGTCACACCCAAGGTGCAGGCAGAGAAATGGGTGACCACCAGAAAGGGCAGGCAGTCAGTGCAGGAATCCCCTGTGGTTGTCCCCCTCTCGAACAGGTATACCCCTTTGGATACTGTCGGGGGGGGATAGCCTATCAGGGGAAAACAGCAGCAGCCAGAGCAGTGGCACCACGGCTGGCTCTGATGTTCAGAAGGGAGGGTCAAAGCGCAGAAGAGCAATAGTAATAGGGGACTCCATAGTCAGGGGCACAGATAGGCGCTTCTGTGGACGTGAGACTCCAGGATGGTACGTTGCCTCACTGGTGCCAGGGTCCAGGATGTCTCTGAACTGGTAGAGGGCATCCTGAAGGGGGAGGGCAAACAGGCAGAGGTTGTTGTACATATTGGTACAAACGACATAGGCAGGAAAGGGCATGAGGTCCTGCAGCAGGAGTTCAGGGAGCTAGGCAGAAAGTTAAAAGACAGGACCTCTAGGGTTGTAATCTCAGGATTACTCCCTGTGCCACGTGCCAGTGAGGCTAGAAATAGGAAGATAGAGCAGCTAAACATGTGGCTAAACAGCTGGTGTAGGAGGGAGGGTTTCCGTTATCTGGACCACTGGGAGCTCTTCCGGGGCAGGTGTGACCTATATAAGGAGGACGGGTTGCATCTAAACTGGAGAGGCATAAATATCCTGGCCGCGAGGTTTGCTAGTGTCGCACGGGAGGGTTTAAACTAGTCTGGCAGGAGGGTGGGCACGGGAGCAATAGGGCAGAAGGTGAGAGCGTTGAGGGAGAACTAGGGAATAGGGACAGTGTGGCTCTGAGGCAGAGCAGACAGGGAGAAGTTGCTGAACACAGCGGGTCTGGTGGCCTGAAGTGCATATGTTTTAATGCAAGAAGTATTACGGGTAAGGCAGATGAATTTAGAGCTTGGATTAGTACTTGGAACTATGATGTTGTTGCCATTACAGAGACCTGGTTGAGGGAAGGGCAGGATTGGCAGCTAAACGTTCTAGGATTTAGATGTTTCAGGCGGGATAGAGGGGGATGTAAAAGGGGTGGCGGAGTTGCGCTACTGGTTAGGGAGGATATCACAGCTGTACTACGGGAGGGCACCTCAGAGGGCAGTGAGGCTATATGGGTAGAGGTCAGGAATAAGAAGGGTGCAGTCACAATGTTGGGGGTTTACTACAGGCCTCCCAATAGCCAGCGGGAGATAGAGGAGCAGATAGGTAGACAGATTTTGGAAAAGAGTAAAAACAACAGGGTTGTGGTGATGGGAGACTTCAACTTCCCCAATATTGACTGGGACTCACTTAGTGCCAGGGGCTTAGACGGGGCAGAGTTTGTAAGGAGCACCCAGGAGGGCTTCTTAAAACAATATGTAGACAGTCCAACTAGGGAAGGGGCGGTACTGGACCTGGTATTGGGGAATGAGCCCGGCCAGGTGGTAGATGTTTCAGTAGGGGAGCATTTCGGGAACAGTGACCACAATTCAGTAAATTTTAAAGTGCTGGTGGACAAGGATAAGAGTGGTCCTAGGGTGAATGTGATAAACTGGGGGAAGGCTAATTATAACAATATTAGGCGGGAACTGAAGAACCTAGATTGGGGGCGGATGTTTTGAGGGCAAATCAACATCTGACATGTGGGAGGCTTTCAAGTGTCAGTTGAAAGGAATTCAGGACCGGCATGTTCCTGCGAGGAAGAAGGATAAATATGGCAATTTTCGGGAACCTTGGATAACGAGAGATATTGTAGGCCTCGTCAAAAAGAAAAAGGAGGCATTTGTCAGGGCTAAAAGGCTGGGAACAGATGAAGCCTGTGTGGAATATAAGGAAAGTAGGAAGGAACTTAAGCAAGGAGTCAGGAGGGCTAGAAGGGGTCACGAAAAGTCATTGGCAAATAGGGTTAAGGAAAATCCCAAGGCTTTTTACACGTACATAAAAAGCAAGAAGGTAGCCAGGGAAAGGGTTGGCCGACTGAAGGATAGGCAAGGGAATCTATGTGAGGAGTCAGAGGAAATGGGTGAGGTACTAAATGAATACTTTGCATCAGTATTCACCAAAGAGAAGGAATTGGTAGATGTTGAGTCTGGAGAAGGGTGTGTAGATAGCCTGGGTCACATTGAGATCCAAAAAGACGAGGTGTTGGGCGTCTTAAAAAATATTAAGGTAGATAAGTCCCCAGGGCCTGATGGGATCTACCCCAGAATACTGAAGGAGGCTGGAGAGGAAATTGCTGAGGCCTTGACAGAAATCTTTGGATCCTCACTGTCTTCAGGTGATGTCATGGAGGACTGGAGAATAGCCAATGTTGTTCCTCTGTTTAAGAAGGGTAGCAAGGATAATCCAGGGAACTACAGGCCGGTGAGCCTTACTTCAGTGGTAGGGAAATTACTGGAGAGAATTCTTCGAGACAGGATCTACTCCCATTTGGAAGCAAATGGACGTATTAGTGAGAGGCAGCATGGTTTTGTGAAGGGGAGGTCGTGTCTCACTAACTTGACAGAGTTTTTCGAGGAGGTCACAAAGATGATTGATGCAGGTAGGGCAGTGGATGTTGTCTATATGGACTTCAGTAAGGCCTTTGACAAGGTCCCTCATGGTAGACTAGTACAAAAGGTGAAGTCACACGGGATCAGGGGTGAGCTGGCAAGCGTGGATACAGAACTGGCTAGGTCATAGAAGGCAGAGAGTAGCAATGGAAGGATGCTTTTCTAATTGGAGGGCTGTGACCAGTGGTGTTCCGCAGGGATCAGTGCTGGGACCTTTGCTGTTTGTCGTATATATAAATGATTTGGAGGAAAATATAACTGGTCTGATTAGTAAGTTTGCAGACGACACAAAGGTTAGTGGAATTGCGGATAGCGATGAGGACTGTCAGAGGATACAGCAGGATTTAGATTGTTTGGAGACTTGGGCGGAGAGATGGCAGATGGAGTTTAATCCGGACAAATGTGAGGTAATGCATTTTGGAAGGTCTAATGCAGGTGGGGAATATACAGTGAATGGTAGAACCCTCAAGAGTATTGAAAGTCAGAGAGATCTAGGAGTACAGGTCCACAGGTCACTGAAAGGGGCAGCACAGGTGGAAAGGTAGTCAAGAAGGCATACGGCATGCTTGCCTTCATTGGCCGGGGCATTGAGTATAAGAATTGGCAAGTCATGTTGCAGCTGTATAGAACCTTAGTTAGGCCACACTTGGAGTATAGTGTTCAATTCTGGTTGCCATACTACCAGAAGGATATGGAGGCTTTAGAGAGGGTGCAGAAGAGATTTACCAGAATGTTGCCTGGTATGGAGGGCATTAGCTATGAGGAGCGGTTGAATAAACTCGGTTTGTTCTGACTGGAACGATGGAGGTTGAGGGGCGACCTGATAGAGGTCTACAAAATTATGAGGGGCATAGACAGAGTAGATAGTCAGAGGCTTTTCCCCAGGGTCGACGGGTCAATTACTAGGGGGCATTGGTTTAAGGTGAGAGGGGCAAGGTTTAGAGTAGATGTACGAGGCAAGTGTTTTTACACAGAGGGTAGTGCGTGGCTGGAACTCGCTACCGGAGGAGGTGGTGGAAGCAGGGACTATAGTGACATTTAAGGGGCATCTTGACAAATACATGAATAGGATGGGAATAGAGGGATACGGACCCAGGAAGTGTAGAAGATTTTAGTTTAGTTGGGCAGCATGGTCGGCAGGGGCTTGGAGGGCCGAACGGCCTGTTCCTGTGCTGTACATTTCTTTGTTCTTTGTTTGTTTTGAGTATCAAGGATGCTGGTTTGATTACCACTTGAGGTTTTCCTGACCTGACATGTACAGAAAATTCCCACCACATCCTTATGCAATCCAAGCCAATAAAAATGTTTTCAAATTTTTGCTCAAGTTTTCCTTACTCCTAAATGACCCCCGACCGGAACCTCATGCGCTACCCACAAAAATTTCTTTCTATAACCCACCAGTAATACAACTTGATTAACCTCTGCCCATTTCTCATCTGCCTGAATATGTATACACTCAAGTTATATTTCTGTGCATGCTTTCTGATACAACTACTTTGTCTGCGAACCCTTCTGTTGTTCTACCAACTATCCTGACAAAAGATATCATCTTCATCCTGCTCTTGGTCTTTATCAACCATCTGGTCTACGATTGTTTCTGATAACGGAACCTCAGCCTTCCTATCTGTAACTCCTCGATTTCTCCTCCTCCTGTCTCAACCCGTGGCTTCATTTTGTTACCTCACAACCTGGAAACACCCCAGGATGTAACTTTCCAACGGCGTTTCAACCACAGTAGACATCACTCCCACGTGATCCAGCTATATCATTACCCAGGATAAATGTATTCCTGATGAAGGCAATTTCTCTATTACTCCTACCACCATTTCACCATTTTTCACCAGACTCTCTAACCTTACCCTACAAAATGGAATACCACTCACTTCACCTATAATCCCAGATATTACCACCATTTCCTGCAATATTCCTTCTTCACTACAAATCTCATTATCTCTCACCATTAAAGATTGACTGGCTCCTGTATAACCTTAAGACCTTAACCTCCTTATCTACTCCACCTTATGCACACAAGTAAAGCTTATCCTCACAAATAAAATCTTTAAAAAGATCTGACACCTTATCAACCAACATCTGAACCGGCTGTACTCTCTTTACAACTTTTCAGCTGCAACCATGGTTTATTTTGCCACAATAAACCCTACTGACCGAATCTGTTTTAAAGAATTTGCCTTGCCTTTTCTTAAGCCATTAACACTGCCTTACTACTGTCCAACCTTACTACAATAAAAACATTTAAGTTTTATTATCTCTTTTCCACTCTCATAAGTTTCCTTTTTACCTGAGGCAAAATCTCCTTAATATCTCCAACTAAACCTCCTTTACCTTGACCACCTGTGGATTTCTCATTTCCCCAGTTTCTATCCTTCACAGATTGAAATTGATGTTGAAAACCAAATATTATTTTGTGAACAAATTCAAAATTATCTGCCAATTTGCTGCCAGTTCCTTCAGAATTTCATTGGTTTGGTCTATTTTTAATGCTCTTATGCATTATTATTAAAATTATCAAAATTATTTTGTTTGATTTTTCAAATTCTCTATATGTCTGACCTAGTTCTTTCCTTAGTTTTCAAAACTTCCACGTGGAGGCTTCATTTGCACTTAAGGCAGCTCTTCTCACGTCATCATAATCCCTAGATAGTTCCTCTGATAACTATGCAAACACTTTACTAGCTCTACCTGCCAACTTTGTTCGAACCAACAATACCCACACGGTTTTTGGCCAGTTCAACTGATTAACTACTTTCTCAAATAAGAAAAAAAAGGCTTCCACATCTTTTACGTCAAACCTTGGCAGTGCTTGAATATATTTAAACCTATCCCCACTAGTCGTTTGACGAAGAGGGATTTCTACTCCCTCTAAACGTTCCTCAAATTCTGCCTTGGCCGTCAACATTTTAAGTTAATGATCTCTTTGAAGTTCCATTTTCCAAAGTTCAAATTCTCTTCCTTTTTCTCTAACATCTGCCATTGTCACTTTGTTCCTTTGCTCATCTTTCCATTTCCACCTCAGGTTTCCGCATTTCAATTGCCTTTTGAGAAACTACTTCCTTTTCCTGCATTTCTATTTGTTTAATCTGTAATTGAATTTTAACTAATTGTAATGATTCAGACTATGCCTCTGGCAAAATTAAATGCTGAGCAATCGCTTAATTATCCCACCTTCAAGTAAAGTTAACTGCAGTTTGACAGCCAAATCCAAAAGCTCTGTTTTAACCCCACTTTGTAAATCAACCTCTTCCAACCTAGGAAACTCAGCTACCAAAAGAGGCATTTTATCAGTCACTCCCTATTTAAACTGACAGCATGGTGGGCGGCACGGTAGCACAGTGGTTAGTACAGTGCTTCACAGCTCCAGGGTCCCAGGTTTGATTCCCGGCTCGGGTCACTGTCTGTGCGAAGTCTGCACATTCTCCCCGTGTCGGCGTGGGTTTCCTCCGGGTGCTCCGCTTTCTTCCCACAGTTCTAAGATGTGCTGGTTTGATGGATTGGCCATGCTAAATTGCTCTGACTATCCAAAAAGGTTGGGAATGGCTACTGGGTTACAGGGATAGGGTGGAGGTGTGGGCTTAAGTAGGGTGCTCTTTCCAAGGGCCAGTACAGACTCGATGGGCTGAATGGCCTCCTTCTGCACTGTAAATTCTATGACAGAATTTAACACCTAGAAGAAAGCACCAATTCCTCACACACTCAATTATACTTTGTAATCCCAGGAAAGAGCCTCAATTTTGTTACGATTGCAGATCCGACCCCAGGATTTGTTAGGATACCGGACAAGAAGCCCAAACTATTTTGTAAAACTGTAAGGAAAGAATACTTCACCCCAGGAGTGATGACTCTGACCAATAGGTATCTTTTATGTTAAGACAAACTTTACTTTAAATACAGAATTAACCACATTAACATCAAAGAAAATAACTTTACAATTATCAGTCAAACAGTTCTTAAACATCTCTACTGTGCAGGAGCCTATTTTACCCTTCGCGTTTGCACTGACCCTCTGAAGGAGATCCCCACCCAGGCCCGCGCCCTATTTCCATAAGCCCACCTAACCTATTTGGACACTAAGGGGCAATTTAGCATGGCTAATCCACCTAACCTGCACATCTTTGGACTGTGGAGAAAACCGGAGCACCCGGAGGAAGCCCATTCAGATACTGGGGAAGGTACAAACTCCACACAAACTGTCACCCGGGTTGGAATTCAGCCCGGGTCCGTGGCGCTGTGAGGCCGCAGTGCTAATCGCTGTGCCACACAAGTGCCACTTTAACTTATGCCTTATACCTTCTCTATAACTATTCTAACCAAGCAACTGAATACAGTTCAAACACCACTTATAAATAAAGTTAACATTTACTTGCTCATCTGTGCAAAACTTTGGAGAGAGAGAGAGAGAACCTTTCAGGACCAACCTGAAAATCCTTCTGTCTTGTCAGACTCTTCTGTTCAACCTGAGAATTTGGCAAAACTACTGTTCGACTAAAAAACTTCCAGCACACTGAAAACCAACAACAAGAACTGGCTCCTCCCATTAATTACATCATCCGTATCCCACTATGATGTTCCATCATTCGCTTAGCTAGGACAACACACAATCCCTCATAAATTATCAACTCGCCAAGGAATTTCAGGCAATAATAATAATGTTGCATTAGGTATCTTTCGGTCAACAAGTAAATGGTTAAAATTCAATGAGATCATGGCTGATCTTTTGTGGACTCAGCTCCACTTTCCCACCCGAACACCATAACCCTTTATTCCTTTATTCTTCAAAAAACTATCTTTCTCTTGAAAACATTTAATTGGCTTCACTGGGCAGGGAATTCCATAGATTCACAACCTTTGGGTGAAGAAGTTCCTCCTAAGCTCAGTCCTAAATCTACTTCCCCTTATTTTGTGGCTATGCCCCCTAGTTCTGCTTTCACCCGCCAGTGGTAACAACCTCCCCGCATCTATCCTATCTACTCCCTTCATAATTTTCTATGTTTCTATAATATCGCCCCGCATCCTTCTAAATTCCAACGAGTACAGTCCCAGTCTACTCAACCTCTCCTCGTAATCCAACCCCTTCAGCTCTGGGATTAACCTAGTGAATCTCCTCTGCACACCCTCCAGTGCCAGTACATCCTTTCTCAGGTAAGGAGACCAAAACTGAACACAATATTCCAGGTGTGGCCTCGCTAACACCTTATACAGTTGCAGCATAACCTCCCTATTCTTAAACTCCATTCCTCTAGCAATGAAGGACAAAACTTTATTCACCTTCTTAATCACCTGTTGCACCTGTAAACCAACTTTTTGTGACTCATGCACTAGGACACCCAGGTACCTCTGCACAGCAGCATGTTTTAATATTTTATCATTTAAATAATAATCCCTTTTGCTGTTATTCCTGCCAAAATAGATAACCTCACATTTGTCAACATTGTATTCCATCTGCCAGACCCTAGCCCATTCACTTAACCTATCCAAATCCCTCTGCAGACTTCCGGTATCCTCTGCACTTTTTGCTTTACCATTCATCTTAGTGTCGTCTGCAAACTTGGGCACATTGCACTTTGTCCCCAACTAGAAAAATCATCTATGTAAATTGTGAACAATTGTGGGCCCAACACTGATCCCCGAGGGGCACCACTAGCTACTGATTGACAACCAGAGAAACACCCATTAATCCCCACTCTTTGCTTTCTATTAATTAACCAATCCCTTAATAACATTACTGAAACAGATATAAAATACCAATTTCTACATTCATCACACTCACAAGGCTGATGTTAAAAAAATGAACAATTTTATTAATAGTTTGGCAACAGATGGAGAGAGGTAGTAATGGGACAAGTGGAGAAAAGCAGTCAGATGAGTTAGTTTATGGAAGAAGCTGAGATCCGGATGAGGGAGTGTCAGATGTTCCTCCGCATGGCTTGGAAGCTGGAAGCTTAATGGAATCAAGAACAAATATGCGCAAATCTGTTTGAGAACAAAAGAATTCAACTCTGTATTTACCAACATGCAACTACAGGAGATTTGGTTCATCCAGGTCCAGGTCTGCTTGTGGCGCAAGCAATTGGAAGACAATAGAAGCAGCTGTAGGATTGATGGGGAAGGCTTTCATCAGTGCTTTCATCAGGCCTGTGACTGCTGACCCCATTTTTCTGGAGAATGTTACCCAAGGAATAATCCTTCCTTCTTGGGCAGTCCCTCAGCATCGAGGATGGCTTGCTTCCACTCTGGTGAAGTGAGTTCTGTGGTGTCTGAAAAGTTCAATCCTAGATCCGCAGGCTCTGCCACAGGTCTGCCATGTGGTGCTTGATGAGGTGGATGAGATGCTCGAGCTTCTGCGCTCTCCTTTCGCTGTTTCTGCTTGGCCTCCGTGTGCTCCACCCTACGATGCTCAAGTTGATTGGCACCTTTCCGCGTACCTTTTCTTCAGCTTGTGAGTTGTAAGGCAAGTGATTCTCACGTGTCAGTTGCATTTATATTGGGAGGCTTTCAGAGTGTCCTTGTAGCGTTTCCTCTGCCCTCCTAGTAATTGCTTGTCATTGCGGAGCTCATAGTAAAGCACTTGCTTTGGGAGTCTTGTGTTGGGCATGCAGGCAATTTGGTCCGTCCATCGCAGCTGGTCGAGCATGACCAGAGCCTCAATACTGGAGGAATTGGCCTGGGAGAGGACGCTCACGTTGGTGTGCCTATCCTGCCAGTGGATTTGCAGGATTTTGCAGCAGCAGTGTTGATGATATCTTTCCAAGGATTTGAGGTGTCCATGTTGTTGATGCATACAGGAGGACGAGGACCACGGCTGCTCTTTAGACCATGTGCTTGGTGCTGGGTTTGAGGTCTCGGTCTCCGAATACTCTGTCCTCAGGAATCTGAAGACTGCACTTCAATCTGAAGACAGTTATCAATATCTGCTTCCACCGAGTGGAGGCTCCCGAGGTTTGAGGAATGATTCACAGTGTGAAAGGGGTCACCGTGGACCTTGATGGTTGTGGAGCAGTTTTGTGTGGCAAGAGCGAGTGGTGGAGAACCTTTGATTTCCAGATGTTTGAGGTCCATTCTCTCATATGCCTCGGTGAATGCATCAACAATGGTTTGTGTTCTGGCCTCTGAATGTGCACACACACAGACATCGTCTGCTTACTGCAGCTTGATAACAGGTGGTCTTGGTTCTGGCCTGGATGCGTAGGAGGTTGAACAGTTTCCTGCTTGCTCGGTAGGCTAGCTTCACTCGGGGAGCTTCAGTGTGATCGGGTGGAGGGTTGCTGCAAAGAAGATAGAGAGGAGCGATGACCCAGCCCTATTTGACCCCAGTTTGCATACGTATTGGGTCTGTGGTGGCTCCATTGGTGAGGGTCACGGCTTGCATGTCCTCGTGGAGCAGGTGGAGAATGGCGATAAATTTCTGCGGGCAGTCGGATTTGAGGAGGATGCTCCACGATCCCTCACGGTTGACAAGAGTCGAAGGCCTTTTCGAGATCGAAGAAGGCCATGTACAGAGGTCATTGCTGATCCCTGCACTTCTCCTAATTTGTCACGTGCTGAAGATCATGTCCATTGAACCTCTTGATGGGCAGAAGCCGCACTGAGACTCAAAAAGGAGGTCTTCAGCCACTGGAAGGAGGCGATTGAGGAATATTCTCATGATGATATTTCCTGTGGCGGAGAGCAGGGAAATCCCTCTGTAATCTCCTCAGTCGGACCTGTCTCCTTCTCGAAGATGATCACAATTAAGACGTCTCCGAGATCATCCAGCATGTTCTCTTCCTTCCAGACAAGGGTGATGAGGTTGTGGATTCTTGTCAAGAGTGCATCTTCGGCACATTTTAGTATTTCTGCGGAGATTCCATCTGCGCCAGAGGCCTTGTTGTTATTCAGCTGTCAGATGGCCTTTTCGATCTTATGGCGAGCTCGATTTGCGCTGAGATGGTGGTGGGTAGCATGTTGTGGGATGGTGTTGAGGACACTTGTGTTGAAGGCTGTGTCTTGGGTTGAGGAGGTCCTCAAAGTGCTCACTCCAGTGGGAGTTGACTGCCTGTCTTTGATGAGCACCTCTCCATTTTTGGCTCTCCATTGGGTGAGCCCTTGGGTACTCAGACCACAGATGGCTGTGATAGTGCTGAAGAAGCCGGGCATATCATTGTTGTCAGCGAGTTGCTGAGTCTCCTGTGCTCTTTCCACCCACCATAATATGTAAATGATGAAAATGGGGTGGCCAAAAATGGCAAAGATATCCTAAAAATAGGTTGCGCTGCCAGAACTCCCCAATTGCATAAATGAAAGGGTTATGACCCTTCACCTACAACTCGTCCGTAACCAATATGCCAGTCATCAGCGCATCTGCCCCGAGCCACGACTCTGGTGAAGATGCAAGGAAAAATTGATAAGTCCTCACTGCCTTCCCAAAAGACAAAAAGATCGTCCTTCTGTAAATCTTTAATGCCAAGGTTGGTCATGACTCCAAAGCCTGGAGCGGAGACACTGGGAAAAAATGGGCTGGGAAAACCCAATGCAAATTGCATCTCCCTGCTGGCAAAGTGTACTAGGCAAAGACCAGCGAAGAAAGAATTATTGTTTCACCTGAGTCCGGAAACAAAGTCCATTAGTGTATTCTTTCCCAGAGATTGGCAGGCTGTAGGCTTATGCTGAATAATTCACTTTTTCATGCTATTATTATAACAACCATCCTCTTGCACCAGTAGGACAAATACAAAACCACATGGAGACATCCTAGATCAATGCATTGGCAACTGCTGGACTATGTCATTGTTCAAATCAAATATTTAAGTGATGGCTGTATCATAGAATCATAGATTCCCTACAGTGCAGGAGGAGGCCATTTGGCCCATTGAGTCTGCACCGATCCTCCGAAAGAGCTCCCGAACCTAGACCCAATCCCCCATCCTATCCCTGTAAAGTCACTTAACCTTTGGATACTAACGGGCAATTTAGCATGGCCAATCCACCTAACCTGCACATCTTTGGATTGTGGAAGGAAACTGGAGACCCGGAGGAAACCCATGCAGACACAGGAAGAATGTACCATCTCCACACAGCCAGTCACCCAAGGTCGGAATCGAACCCAGGTCCCTGGTGCTGTGAGGCAGCAGTGCTAACCACTGTGCCACCATGCAGCCCATACTTGATCACTTGTATCACTTGATCCCTTGATCCATGCTGATCCACTTGACTGATGCCTGCTGGATAGATCATCACTTGTTCGATCAGTTACTGTCATGGAGCTACAACCTCACACTATATTTTTATGAAATATATAATATATATATATATATATATAAACACATCCATTTCTGAAAATTTTAAAAACTGGGCAATAACTTTTAAAAAGTTGACGTTATGTCTGCCTGTAACCCTGAATAAAGGGAACTCTCTGGCAATATCCGAGAAGCTGACATATTGTTATCTTTGAAAAGAGGCTAATGACCCCCGGTGACTGCAGAGATCAAATTCGAATGAAATTAAACAAAGGCCATCTACATTTCTTAAGTCAGGTCTGCCCAATGGAGCATACTACTCTGCTAGGAAAAGGGCCCCGCAACAAAAATCTCTTCAGACAAAGGAATGTACATCCTTTGTCAAAATCAAAGTGAACAAATGGAAGTCATGTGACATGACCACCCAAACTAGAGGAACTGGTAACACAGTATTGCTGCACAGTCAAACAGTCTGCCATCTTCCATGTAGCAAGCAGCAGCTCAGAACAAAGGCTCGGTCAGATGAATGCCAACCCCTACCCCCATCGACACTGTTTCTATTGGAACTTTAGTGCCAGCGCCTGCAAGGCCAATTCATTTATTTATGCCAGTGTTATTGTGGAAGTCATTTCTATTGACAAAGTGAATTATTCAGCATAAGTCTACAGCCTGCCAATCTCTGGGAAAGAATACACTATTGGACTTTGCTTCCGGACTCAGGTGAAACAATAATTCTTTCTTCGCTGGTCTTTGCCCTGTAAACCACCTTTTCCCTATCTCCCCCTCTTTTATAGTAGGAGTGAAAAAGGATACCACCATGTTGCATCCCTTCTCTTGTGTTTCAGTGTGTGCAAACAAACTAACCCTATTTTGAGTTTTCTGTGGAGTTAATAAAACTTGGATCACACCAAAACGGAGTGGTTGGAAAATAAGTCATTGCTTATAAAGGAGGAAATTAAAATCAAAAAACATTTCTGTTTATGGACAAGTGGTGAGAGGAGAAATTAGGACTGTTTAAGTTAAATCACCTCCTGTACGTGACAGGGATGAACGTTAACCTAGCAGCAAAACACCACAAGACCCAAAATTCCAACAGGAAAATCATCAATATCTCAACACTAAAGCAGCCTAAATGAAGAGAGAAATTCCAAATGCAGCTCACGACCAGGTTAGAAAATCTTCACACATCTAACTCAATTCTAAAACAGTGAGATCAAATAAAGTCAGCTGTACAAGGCTCCTCTATCTAGAGCACGGCATCACCAGGACTGGTTCAACAAAAGGGATGCTGAAAATTGTGACTGCTTAGAACAAAAACATACAGCAGCCTTCATCGCCTGGGAGAACAATGCAAGGTCACAATTCAAGAAGGCAGCATTCCAACAGCTCAAGGTTGATGCCCAAAGACAAATCCAGAAGATAAAAGACATGGAAGTGGGAAGAGAAAACGCAAGAGATCCAACAACATGCTGACCATCATAGAACATACAGTGCAGAAGGAGGCCATTCGGCCCATCGAGTCTGCACCAACCCACTTAAGCCCTCACTTCCACCTATCCCCGTAACCCAATAACCCCTCCTAACCTTTTTTTTTGGTCACTAAGGGCAATTTATAATGGCCAATCCAACTAACCCGCACATCTTTGGACTGTGGGAGGAAACCGGAGCACCCGGAGGAAACCCACGCCGACACGGGGAGAATGTGCAGACTCCGCACAGACAGTGACCCAGCAGGGAATCGAACCTGGGACCCTGGTGCTGTGAAGCCACAGTGCTAATCACTTGTGCTACCACGCTGCCTATGAGAGCAAAACATTTTTGAAGACAGCAGGTCCTTCTTTAGACCAAGATTAAATGGACAAAATCTCCTCCACTCACAGGATGGTGTTTCTCTTCTTAAGGGTGACAATGCCATTCGTTGATGCTGGAGCTGCCTCCAGGAAGGACACTAGTATATTTTCATCGGTCCTCCTATTGAATCTGGAGAACAAGGTGTGGCCATTGTCAATGGAATTTCTCGAGACATCGTATGTGTCGCTGAAACGCAGTCCAGGTCTCACTGCAGTACAGCAGTGTCTTAACGGCAACTGTTGTGCACTAGGACTTTTGTTGATTTGTGGGGGTCTTTGTTGTCAAATACTCACTGCCGTAGTTTTCAGAATGCTGAACTGGTGCAGCTGATTTGCTGTTGGATATCCTCATCAATGATGGCCTTTAGGGAGGTGGCCGTGTGAGAGGAGTGAAAGGAGTGAAGTGAGTGTGTATAGAATATTTGGCTGACGAGGTGTGGGTTTATATACAACTTCTGATTTGGCAACATTCAAGTTTGTATATGTAGAATTGAAGGGATCAAAATTGTCTTGCAAATTTGGTGACGAGTGGGCAACCCGTCAGTCATCCACAAACAGTAAATCACCTATGTCTAAGTGGTCAGTTTATTTTTAACACGAAGGCGACTGTTGCCAACTAGGCGATATTTAATACTGACACTAGAGGGCGGTTGATCTTTGATGAGGTGAGTAGCCACTTTCAGGTAGATTGTAAATACTATGGTGCTATCACGCAGCCTTGTTTGACCCCAGTCTGGATTTTGAAGGCATATGTTTTCGATCTCCCACTCAGGACAGTTGCAGTCATATCATTATGAACGAGTTGTAGGGTTTTAATTAAGCTCCTTGGATGTACAAATCTTTGGAGTACAAGCGACCTTGCAATTTAATGAGTCAACTGCTTTGGTCAGGTTGATGAATGCAATGAAGAGCTTCTGGCTTTGTTCTCGACATTTTTTTTGGATTTTTATGGCAGCAAAGATAATTTCAGAGGCTCCTCTGGAATGTTTAAAGCCACACTGTGCCTCTGGGAGGATTTCTTCTGCCACAGGAAGTAGGTAATTCAGGAGAATGCATGTCAGGATTTTCCAAGCAATGGTCAATAGGGAAATATTCCACGAGTTTCCATGACTATCAATCATTCAAAATGGGAACAACTTGTCCATCAAACTCCTTCACACTTTGAGTCAGTACGTCTTAATGATGAGAGAGAGCTGTGGCAGAGAAGGAAAGAAAAGGAAGCAAATTCTGCACTCAAAATCCATCACCTCGTGGCAAATCCTGCCTCATGTCTGTGGGTTAAAAATTAGCCAGTTCAGTCACATAAAGAACAGTAATTTATGACCCCAGGTAGGCATCATCCTCAAATCAAGAGACAGCCGACGACGATCCTCTGAGCTGAATTTCAGCCGAGCAAAAACACACCATCCACTTCTCAAATGATTCAGTCAGAAAAACATGGAGGCCCACAAAGGCACAGCCAACTAGTTACGCAGTGATAAGAAATATAAATACAGCAATGGGCTTGTGAGCGGGACAAGTAAGATCTTTGTGATGAATTGAAATGCATTTGTAAAGTTGTATAGAAGGAATGAAAATAAAGATAAATTAAAATCAACATTTAACAAGGAAAGTCTTGTACGTATATAACACTAAACACGACCACTGGACATATCAAAACGCTTTACAGATGTACTTTACTTTTTTCAGTCGAGTCACTGTTGTAACGTAGGCAACACGGCAGCCAACCCACAAACAGCAGTGATAATGACGAGACAATATGCTTATTGTGATATTGATCTACAGGTAAATGTTGGCCATAGCATCATGGATAATTCCCCTTTGTGTTTTTTGGTATTATATCATGGGTTCTTTGACATCCATCCAAGCATGCAGATGTAGCCTTGGATTAACACATTTCCTAAGTACTGTACTGGAGTTAAGCAACAGCTGACATCAGAGCATGCTATACCTTGCTCAACGACACAAATGAAACCCCAAAGCCTTGGCAGAATCCAGGAGAATCTGTGACAGCAAGGACAAAATCTTAAGAAATTTTAAACCAACATGGTACATGATGAAACCAGAATCTCCCACAGCCCTCCATTACTGGTGTGATGTTATTTTCTTGTATTAAAAATGAGCCATTGCACCTTGCAAAACATTTTGAGAAGCAGACCTCATATCCTTTACTTATCACAGGTTGAGCGCAGAATTTTGTTCATACAGGCATCTTACGCCTGTGCACATTTCCAGATTGAGTGCCCACTGCACTTGGTTTTACTCCAAGTCACTTTACAGAAAGGCGATATGAGAACACTGCACAAAAACTGGGAAGAGATTTCAAATTAATGAGCTATGTTTATTTGTATCAAATGGATAACATACAGCAGAAGCTTGAATAATTTCTGAAAGGCTTGAATCTTTGTAGCTAAAAGAGCAGGTCAAAGGCTAGGAATCCTGCGGCGAATAACTCACCTCTTGATTTCCCACAGCATATCCACAACCTACAAGGCAAAAGTCCGAGTGGACCTGCCTGGATGAGTGCAGCTCCAAACAATGCTCAAGAAGCTTGACACCATCCAAGACAAAGCAGCCCATCCACAAACATTCACTCACGCCACCACCGACGCACAAGAGCAGCAGTCTGTACCATCTACTAGATGCACTGCAGGATCTCACCATGGCTCCTTAGGAAGCACTTTCCAAACCCATGACCACTACCTCCTGGAAAGACAAGGGCAGCAGATACACGGGAACACCACCACCTAGAAGTTCCCCTCCCAAGTCACTCACCATCCTGACTTGGAAATATGTCACCGTTCCTTTCATGTTGCTGGGTCAAAATTCTGGAACTCCCTCCCTAACAGCACTGTGGATGCACCTACGCCACATGAACTGCAGCAGTTCAAGAAGGCAACTCATCACCACCTTCTTGAGAGCAATTAAGGGTGGGCAATAAATGCTGGCCTAACCAGTGACACCCATATCCCTTGAATGAATAAAAAGGTACATCCCAATCCTGACAGCAGAGAATGCAACTAGATCCTCTATCAAAATTTTAGACCACGTTCAATGGCTCACTTTCAGTTCCATTTCACCGAGGACTACACTAATTTTCATGACTTTGTGTTTGCCAGCCAGTCACTGTATCTCACACAAAGTAAACAAATTTAAATGTCCAATGCACCTTGCAGAATTCCAGGTAAATGTAGGAAAAAGGCATATTAATAGTTTAATGCTTCTTTTGGGTCGGCTCAATATCAGGTAGAAGGCTCCAAAAGTTGATGCTGTTTTGATCTTTATACATAATACACAACATCAGCTCTGCTAACTACCTGTACACAGTAGCAATACCATTGTATTTTCACAAGCATCTTTAACAAAACAAAGTTCATAGCACCTTAGCGGGAAAAATAAAAAGATCTATGGGCAACACTCCATGGTGAGAGAGATAGGAGTGCAGACTAAAAGCTTAGCTGAAAGGATGAGTTTCAAGAAATTGCATCTTTTTTAAAAAAGATTGTATTCACTTATGAGCTGAGTGTTGATTTCTTGCTGCTGTATATCACTTTGTCTGCAACTGTTTCTCGAACACATGTTGCTCAGAAAACTACTAAAAGAAACGCTTCATTAAACAATTGAGACAAGCACAAGACCAGAAGAAATATAGAAAGCTAGAACAGATAATTTTAGATTAGATATTGTAAATTTGCATCTTCACTGCCCCACAAAATAAATGTATTCAGTACTCAATAAGGCAAATCTGATCTGCTGTCAATCCAAAATAAAAATAAAAAATTCAGGTAAGTTGAAATAGAACAAAAAAATTCAGCCAATCTGAAATAATTACATAAAACTCTGGAGATACATTTTACAAAGTTTAGTTTACAATGCTAAGGGCGGGTTACACCCAAAATGTTTTTTCTTCATGCAGATGCTGACTGACCTGCTGCACATGTCCAACATTGTCTGTTTTCATTATCTCAAAGTATTTTCACGACAGTAAATATACCACTACACAGCTGGTTGAAATTAAGCTTTCCAGAATAATGTTTGGCTCTATCCAATTTCTAAAACCACAAATTGTAAGAAGTGTATACTGCAAACACAAATAGCAAATGCACGCTTCAGCAGTTTTAAGAGGATATGGAAATTGGCAACAGAAATGCAGCACAAAATGTATATGAGTTTACAACATTAAGATTAAATCAGGTGATACCAAATTTGCAGCTGGTCCTGGCTAGTTACTGTACCTTGTGTTTTTCCATTATTCACAGGGCAGAGTTTCACATCTGGGGACTCAGCCTCACAGTGACTCTGAAAACCGCAACAAGCTACTTCTAATTCTACTCCTTTAGAAGCTTTTGCACAAAGTACTCCCACCCAAACTTCCACATCAGGAATCAGATTTACAAGATTAACTCTGCTTAGGCACAATTTTACTAACTCAATATAAAAGAAAGACCATCAGTTTGGAATTTTTAATTCAATTTCAGCATTTTTATGTACCCAAAAAGAGCACTGCATTATTTAATTTAATAATGTTCAATCTTGGGCGAAAAGTCTTTTAAGACCTCCTTTATTTTGAATATGAATCACATAAAAATGAAGATGCTGGAACCACACTTTCCTAAACTTATTGTATTCCTGTCACGTTTATCATCTGAGGCCAGTTTGCTTTTTTTGTTAATGTCCGTAACACTAGAATGCTGAAGCATGGATCATGACCCCACAAAGTGACCTCCTAATATCAAATCATGCCACTGTGGCAATTTCCAAGTGGAAGTTGGCACTTCCTAACCCCAAGAGGAAAAATAAATCTTATTTAGAATTTTGTAGGGCTTCTTATTTTCTTTATGGAGCAACGCAATTAGAGGCAACATTGCTGGATCCCAGCACGAATAACAACAGTAACAAGAATGGTAACAACAGTAACAACAATCAGTAACAACAATGAAGGATGGCGCGGCTTCAAACGGCTGTTGGGTAATACAATGAGCACCACTGCCACTGACTGTACATGGGAATGAGGAAACTTGACAGAGATGGCTCTATATGTCATTCTTTTCTAAATTTCCAAAGAATAGCAATAATAAGAACTACAATTCATATTCTACTAATGATTGCATTATTTTAATTGTAAATAGCGCAGATAGTGATTAAGATATTCAGCAGAAACATTGCTGAATGTCATCCTGAGAAAAATTAATCTCAATGCCATCAAATAGATCATCTAATTTTAAAGCATCATGCATGTAGCACGGTAGCATTGTGGAGAGCACAATTGCTTCACAGCTCCAGGGTCCCAGGTCCGATTCCGGCTTGGGTCACTGTCGGCGCGGAGTCTGCACATTCTCCCCGTGTCTGCGTGGGTTTCCTCCGGGTGCTCCGGTTTCCTCCCACAGTCCAAAGATGTGCAGGTTAGGTGGATTGACCATGCTAAATTGCCCCTTAGTGTCCAAAAAGATTAGATGGGTTATTGGGTTACAGGGATGGGATACACTTAGGTTGGGCGCTCTTTTCAATGCTGACTCGATGGGCCGAATGGCCTCCTTCTGCACTGTAAATTCTATGAAATAATTGTTTTGAGAAGCTTTCCCACCAGTGATGTTAAATTGACTGGCCTGTAATTGCTGGGGCTATCCTTATAAATCTATTTGAACAAGGGCGTAACATTTGCACTTCTTCAGTCCTCTGGCACCTCCCATGTCTAGAGAAGATTGGAAGATTATGGCAAACACACTGCAATATCCATTCTTATTTCCTTCAATATCCTTGGATACATCTCAGCCAGTCCTGCAGTGCCTTGTCAACAACTCCCAGTACTGACAGTCTGTTCAACACGGTAGCACAAGTGGATAGCACTGTGGCTTCACAGCGCCAGGGTCCCAGGTTCGATTCCCCGTTGGGTCACTGTTGGAGTCTGCGCGTTCGACCCAGTGTCTGCATGGGTTTCCTCCGGGTGCTCCAGTTTCCTCCCACGGTCCAAAGACGTGCAGGTTAGGTGGCTTGGCCTTGATAATTTGCCGTTAGTGACCAAAAAGGTTAGGAGGGGTTATTGGGTTACGGAGATAAGGTGGAAGTGAGGGCTTAAGTGCGTTGGTACAGTCTCGATGGGCTGAATGGCCTCTTTCTGCACTGTATGTTCTATGTGCTATATTCCTGATCAATTTTGAACCTTTCTGGGGACAGAGTTTTTTCATCTGTCACCATATCCTGGGTAGCATCTACCTCCTTGATAAAGACCAGGGGAATCTTGGAAAAAATCCCCTAAAGCTGGAAGCAGAATTTGCTGAACATTCAAAAAAGTTAAATCCACAACACAGAACTTGCTGATCTTTGTAAGCATCTTTCGTCAAGATGAGTGGAAAGTTCCTTCATCTCACAGCTGGTCCAAAACCGAGACCAATGTTTTAAGAATTGCCATTTATAAAAGTTTTCATTGCACAAATCACCTGGATATTGAGCGAGTGGTAGCTCTTTCTGTTCCTGGAGCTGTGGGTTCTGAATGAGAGCCTTGAGCCTCACGTGCATTCCGTAGATCACAGTCAGCACTCTGGGTCATCAACAATCCTATAGAAACCTATTGCTCAGGTTTTTCTTGACTGCGGACATTCCAAATTGTATGGTCTCACCACCCCTGCTCCTATTTCTTACAAGAGGAGTTACCTGCTGTTAAAACCAGTTGTGAGGGTTCGAATGACTCCCTTAATTTCCCTCTCCTCATTTGATCGCAACAGGGTTTGAAAAGGATATACTTGCCAATTCAATGAGTACTTAACTGTTCACGCACTGTAATCATAAAGAACCAATAGGACAGATTGTCTTGAGTTTAACAAAGAAAAAGATTTGCTTTGTTATACTTAAACCGATCTAAGTGAAATAATAAGATGCTCCAACTTTCGCACAGGCACACTCAAAGTTAACACAGATTACAGACTGGGGGAGGATGGGCTGGCCAAATTAGAGCCCATGAAAGGTGAAAGGAATTTACAGTCTTTAGTTTGGTGACTCATAGAATCAACAGTGCAGAAGGAGGCCATTCAGCCCATCGAGTCGGCACCGGCTCTTGGAAAGAGCACCCTACCCAAGGTCAACACCTCCACCCTATCCCCATAACCCAATAACACGAAGGGCAATTTTGGACACTGAGGGCAATTTATCGTGGCCAATCCACCTAACCTGCACATCTTTGGACTGTGGGAGGAAACCGGAGCACCCGGAGGAAACCCATGCACACCATAAGACCATAAGACGTAGGAGCGGAAGTAAGGCCATTCGGCCCATCGAGTCCACTCCACCATTCAATCATGGCTGATTTCAACTCCATTTACCCGCTCTCTCTCCATAGCCCTTAATTCCTCGAGAAATCAAGAATTTATCAACTTCTGTCTGAAAGCCACTCAACGTCCCGGCCTCCACCGCCCTCTGTGGCAATGAATTCCACAGACCCACCACTCTCTGGCTGAAGAAATTTCTCCTCATCTCTGTTCTAAAGTGACTCCCTTTTATTCTAAGGCTGTGCCCCCGGGTCCTAGTCTCCCCTGCTAATGGAAACAACTTCCCTACGTCCACCCTATCTAAGCCATTCATTATCTTGTACGTTTCTATTAGATCTCCCCTCAACCTCCTAAACTCCAATGAATATAATCCCAGGAACCTCAGACGTTCATCTAATGTTAGGCCTACCATTCCTGGGATCATCCGTGTGAATCTCCGCTGGACCCGCTCCAGTGCCTGTATGTCCTTCCTGAGGTGTGGGGCCCAAAATTGCACACAGTATTCTAAATGGGGCCTAACTAATGTTTTATAAAGCTTCAGAAGTACATCCCTGCTTTTATATTCCAAGCCTCTTGAGATAAATGACAACATTGCATTTGCTTTCTTAATTACGGACTCAACCTGCAAGTTTACCTTTAGAGAATCCTGGACTAGGACTCCCAAGTCCCTTTGCACTTCAGCATTATGAATTTTGTCACCGTTTAGAAAATAGTCCATGCCTCTATTCTTTTTTCCAAAGTGCAAGACCTCGCACTTGCCCACGTTGAATTTTATCAGCCATTTCTTGGACCACTCTCCTAAACTATCTAATTCTTTCTGCAGCCTCCCCACCTCCTCAATAATACCTGCCCCTCCACCGATCTTTGTATCATCGGCAAACTTAGCCAGAATGCCCCCAGTCCCGTCATCTAGATCGTTAATATATCAAGAGAACAGCTGTGGCCCCAACACTGAACCCTGCGGGACACCACTCGTCACCGGTTGCCATTCCGAAAAAGAACCTGTTATCCCAATTCTCTGCCTTCTGCCTGACAGCCAATCGTCAATACATGTTAGTACCTTGCCTCGAATGCCATGAGCCCTTATTTTACTCAGCAGTCTCCCGTGAGGCACCTTATCAAAGGCCTTTTGGAAGTCAAGATAGATAACATCCATTGGCTCTCCTTGGTCTAACCTATTTGTTATCTCTTCAAAGATCTCTAACAGGTTTGTCAGGCACGACCTTCCCTTACTAAATCCATGCTGACTTGTCCTAATCCGACCCTGCACTTCCAAGAATTTAGAAATCTCATCCTTAACAATGGATTCTAGAATCTTGCCAACAACCGAGGTTAGGCTAATTGGCCTATAATTTTCCATCTTTTTCCTTGTTCCCTTCTTGAACAGCGGGGTTACAACAGCGATTTTCCAATCCTCTGCGACTTTCCCTGACTCCAGTGACTTTTGAAAGATCATAACTAATGCCTCCACTATTTCTTCAGCTATCTCATTTAGAACTCTAGGATGTAGCCCATCTGGACCCGGAGATTTATCAATTTTTAGACCTCTTAGTTTCTCTAGCACTTTCTCCTTTGTGATGGCTACCATATTCAAATCTGCCCCCTGACTCTCCGGAATTGTTGGGATATTACTCATGTCTTCTACTGTGAAGACTGACGCAAAGTACTTATTTAGTTCCTCAGCTATTTCCTTGTCTCCCATCACTAGATTACCAGCGTCATTTTGGAGCGGCCCAATGTCTACTTTTGCCTCCCGTTTGTTTTTAATGTATTTAAAGAAACTTTTACTATCATTCCTAATGTTACTGGCTAGCCTACCTTCATATTTGATCCTCTCTTTCCTTATTTCTCTCTTTGTTATCCTCTGTTTGTTTTTGTAGCCTTCCCAATCTTCTGACTTCCCACTACTCTTTGCCACATTATAGGCTTTCTCTTTTGCTTTGATGCATTCCCTGACTTCCTTTGTCAGCCATGGCTGCCTAATCCCCCCTCTGATAACCTTTCTTTTCTTTGGGATGAACCTCTGTACTGTGTCCTCAATTACTCCCAGAAACTCCTGCCATTGCTGTTCTACTGTCTTTCCCACTAGGCTCTGCTCCCAGTCGATTTTCGTCAGTTCCTCGCTCATGCCCCTGTATTTCATGGTGCATTTTGTGCCCCTGGTCCTGACCACTGTTAGGAGGCCTGTACATAACTCCCATTATGTTTTTTTTGCCTTTGTCGTTCCTCAACTCTACCCACACAGTCTCCACATCATCTGACCCTATGTCGTTTAGTGCTAATGATTTGATTTCATTCCTAATTAACAAGGCAGCCCCGCCCCCTCTGCCCACCTCTCTGTCTTTTCGATAGGTTGTGAATCCCTGGATGTTTAAATGCCAGTCATGAACCCCCTGCAACCACGTCTCTGTGATGCCTACCACATCATACCTGCCAGTCACAATCTGGGCCACAAGCTCATCTACCTTGTTCCGTACACTGCGCGCATTTAAATATAGCACCTTTAATTCTCTATTGACCGTCCCTTTTTGTTTTCTTAGTGTGGTGGACCTTGGTTTACTGAGCCTTTCCATACACTGTGTCATATTTTGTGAGATGGGGACTATCGCAACCTCTCCTGAGTTCTGTCTTTTCGTGCTTTTTTTGTATTCCTAAGCAGCTACGCTTCCCACTGATTACTTCACCTCTTGGTTCCCTGACTTTCCCTTCCCCCCCAATCTCTAGTTTAAAGTCCTATTGACACCCTATTTACTCTTTTCGCCAGAACACTGGTCCCAGCTCGGTTCAGGTGGAGACCATCCCAACGGTATAGGTCCCCCCTGTCCCAAAACTGATGCCAGTGTCCCATGAAAAGGAACCCCTCTTTCCCACACCACTCTTTCAGCCAAGTGTTAACTTCCCTTATTCTTGCCTCCCTATGGCAATTTGCACATGGCTCGGGCAGTAATCCGGAGATTATGACCCTTGAGGACCCGTTTTTTAATTTGAATCCTAGCTCTTTATAATCTCTAAACAGGTGCTCTTTCCTAGACTTGCCTATGTTGTTGGTATTGACATGGAATACAACAACTGGATCCTCCCCCTCCCTCTCCAGTATCCTTTCAAGTGGGTCAGAGATGTCCCGCACTCTAGCACCGGGCAGGCAACATACCATGCGGGACTCTTTATCCTGCTCACAAAGGATACTATCTATCCCCCTGACAATAGAATCCCCTACAACTACAACTTGCCTATTTATTCCCTCCCCTTGAATGGCCTGCTGAACCATGGTGCCTTGGTCAGTTGACTCATCCTTCCTGCAGCCCTGTTCGCCATCCATACAGGGAGCAAGTGCCTCATACCTGTTGGACAGGGTCAAGGGCTGAGGCTCCTGAGTTCCTGACTGCTGGTTCCCTTTACCTGCCTGACTTGCAGTCACACCCTGCTGTCCCTGGCCACTGGCAGGATTTAAACTACTTACTCTGAAAGGTGTGACTGCCTCCTGAAACACAGTGTCCAAGTAAGTCTCCCCCTCCCGGATGTGCCTCGGTGTTTGAAACTCAGACTCCAGCTCATCAACTCTGAGCCGGAGCTCTTCGAGCAGCCAACACTTACTGCAGATGGGGTCACTGCAGTTCGCAATGGGATCTGCCAGCTCCCACATAAAGCAGCTCAAGCACATCACCTGACCAGCCATCTCTAATTAATTAATTCGTTTAATTTAAGTTTACGAGTTAAGCTGTGTTTTTTTTAAATTTGGGGCAGATCTGCTATCAACCAATCAGATCACAGCTTCCCTCTGACGTCACTTTTGGAAAAAAAAACCTGGAAAACAGGACGTTACCGTTAGGTTTTTATACTCAGAGACTGCTCCGCCTCCTCCGAACGGCTCCCGAAATTAGGCCTGAAGAAAGAGAGAGAACAAAACAGTAGGGAAAAAGCACCTTCTCCCACTCTTCACCGAATTACCTCACTGCACCAAATTACCAAGTTTCAAATTCTCACTCTGTCTGTGTCTCTCTCACTCAGGCTGTGTCTCCTTGACCAGCGCAACGCTTACTGAGTGTGCTTTCTGTCTGTCTTTTATACAGACTTTAGGATGACTCACACTAAAACATCAAAGAGAAGAATACAATGTGTACCTTTGTGCCCCTAAACAGGCCTCAGGTGACTGCCAGATAACTGTCTCTCAGCAATTAGGGTGGGGGCAGCTTCAGCCAATCAGACACTAAGCTACACTGCACTTTTAACTGAAAAACACACGGGAAGGATGTGCAGACTCCGCACAGACAGTGACCCAAGCCGGAATCGAACCTGGGACCCTGGAGCTGTGAAGCAATTGTGCTATCCGCAATGCTACCATGCTGCCCACTCAGATGGCTTCAGGCTGAAACCGGTGGTCTTGCTGCTTTCACTCAGGTGATCCCTTGCTTTCAGCATTGAGGCAGTTTAAAACTGCAGATGGATGATCCATCTGTTCTTCTGAAGATATTGCTGTGGAGTTACATGGAGAGAGAGCCAAACAATAGCAGACAGGTCCCAAAAGCTTGCAAGTTGGGTAGAGAACGAGAGAAAGAGTGTGTGAGAGAGAGAGAGAGAGCGAGGAAGAATCTCCCTCCGCTGCTTGTCCTCATGAGAAAACATGTGCTTCAAACTTTCAAATGGTTGGCTTATCATGTGACTGCCCTCTCCAACTGACCAATAAATCAATCATGATCATATATTGCAATCGTAAATTGGTTAGGTCAGTATGGGAATTCCCCTTAACCAGGGTCCCCTTGTTCAAGTGAATATGTTTAATGGTTTGTCTCCAGCCAGTTGAGTATCTGGATATGGTGCAAACAAAATGAAAACATGGTTCATTCATATTCCTCTGAGGGAATTGTCCCGGATGGGTTTTTGCAGACATGCCATCATCATCTCAATGGGGTTGGAATGTGGAATATACAGTAATGCACATTAGGTAACCATCTTGGCTGTGAGTTCAAGTCACTCTCTTCTATGTTGTGTTATGTACTCTGGGATAACACAGGCTGCAACTCGATGCAGCTTTGACCAAAAGATACTACAGACTTTGAAGTAAGTTGAATGTGATTTATTCAACCATTTGCACAGTTCTCGGAGTTCGACTCCTGCTAATCTTGCTACAGTAACTCAGTCTAACTGACCAGTCTGCTCTAAGCCACGTGGTGGGTGTGATGCTTCTGATCTGCCCCTGTCCTATTCTCTTAAGTGTCGCCTGTGGATAGAGACAGAGCACGTGTGCCCTGTCCTTATATATGGGTTGTGTAATGCCCCCTTGTGGTAGTGTCACCTGTGGGTGTCTTGATTGCCCATTGGTCGTGTCCTATTCTATGTGTTCATTAGCTGCATATCATGACATCTCCGGTGCTCCCTCTAGTGTTTACTTAGTTGTAGTGTATTTACATTAACCCCTTGTGTATATACAGTGATGCATATCCCCACAGTCTATGCATTAAAAAGTCTGTTTTTGTAAAGTTCAATTCATGTTTCCAGTCAGTGGATTAAAAATCATTTGGCATAAAGCACATCTCATGACACTGCCAATTACAGGCTCTTACTGGCCCTTGACTAACACTGTCAAGGTCCCCCATGTGTGTAATGGGAAGAATTGAAGCACATAAAAGTTGAGAATTGTGGTCACCTTCATTTCTCTATTTAAGACTCCACTGCACGTGGACCAAGGCTTTAAGTCATTTTTTGATGGATTCCATCATCAGTTCCTTGAATGTGGAGGCCTGTGCACTCTTCCTGCTGGGTACAGTTATGATTCGGTCAGGGACCGTTAATTTAAAATATAAATCAGAATACCAAGCAATTCACCATCAGAACCATGCCACAAGATTTCACTTGAGAGTACAGACGGAACCTCGGTTTAACATCTCACCCACAAGAACACCTCTGACATGTATTGTGGAAGGAGATGATTTTTCTGTGTACTTACTATGCTAATTAATGCTTCTCAAACAGACAAAGAATACACTCAAGAATCTGAATATTTGCTTTCTTTTTGCCTGGTAACTTCAAAGAGAGCAAAAGATACCAACTGGACATGTCATTTCACAATTCATATTCATACAGAGTAGGCATATACACTTTAACATTTTGCATTTCTGTTGGTAAAATCGTATGATGAAAGCAAAGTGCATGAGTGTTTTTTGATCATTGTGTGAACTTTACTTCTTTAGTACTGCTCAGTGGTTATCTGCTAAAGTGTTGAGTAAGATTGGTAAAGTTGCCAGACATCAGCTCCACAGAAACACCTGCAATATTATACGGAGAGAAATGCTGAAATTATAATCAGCTCAATCTATTAGAATAAAAGGCCAGCAGACCGGACCAATACTGAGCAAATCCAATGGGGTATTACAATGTAAAGGGACAATATCATCCCAGTGTATTCTAGATGGAGAAAAAGGGTGGCTCGGTGGAACATCTTGTGTGAAGCAACATTCTCATTATTCACAATACGAATCCAGCAGAAGCTGAGAGAATTGACAAGGAGATAAAGAGGGAGGGTTGTAACATATCAATAGGAAAGGTTTTAAGGATCATGCTATACCATATTTTAAAAGCCACGTGAACGGAGTCACTATCAATTTAGATGATGAAGGACGTTGATCATGTTTCAGATCAATTTGGCTATTTTACAGGTTTCATGCCAAGCCAATCTGCAATTTCTATTTCAGTAAATATAGATTTAATTTAAATAGACAGAAATTCTTGTGGTATTTTTAGCTGCATCCACAATATAGGTGCTACACACACATGGATCATTTTTTGTCACAAAATACAATAAAACATTTACAATCTTGAACTGAGACAGAAACTTGCTATACAGCAGTTTAATGCCGTTAAGAGACTTGATTCCAGAGTTTGTGCGTAAAATAGGATAAAGTTGTAACTATGTCTGGCCCTTTAGGCAGTAGGCATAATTAATGGGACAAACTAGGAGCAAAGTCAATATTAGTCCACATATAACTTGGCAGAAGGTGCAGGGCTGTATGACATAATTTTCACGCCTTACAAAAGTGGTTCTTTTCCAAGGCCTTGGGAGCCACAGATCAGATCATCACTTCATCAGCATCATATAAACCTGCATTATACCAATGGTCAGGGTAAAGGTTGGTCATAAAACTGTCTAGCCACCATATCTGTCACATATCATTTCATTGAAGGGTCTTTGATTTTGATTATCACAATAAAAAACACTTCCCAATGGTGTCTTTTATGCTGATTCTGATTTGGAAATCAAACAAAAGATTTTTAACAAGTGTCAAACTGAAACTTTCTCTCATCAATGTTTTGGTTTGAATTTCCTCAAGAAACTGATTGCAGGAAGATTAATTCTTGTAGGTTGATTCTGCATACTTCTTCAACTTGACCACACAATAAATTATATCTTCAGTCTCTCTTAATTTAATCATCTCTTTTCTATGTCAAAATTTTGGACACCACTGAGATTTCCAGCAGAACTCTCAATGTAAATTTGAAGGCTACAGGAAAGCACCAACCGTTACAGTTTACTGAAAGGAGCTTCCTTTGATATTGGTGAATTCAACAAGAAAAAGAGTTGAAACAAATTCTCAACAACATGTTAAATGACAGTACCACAAGGGTGTTTACCTTTTACGCAAAGATGCAATTCAAGTAGATCTAATAGCAACAATAGGAACATAACAAAATATATGACTCATGCTTCAGTGCTGCACAACATATACCAGGCATGCGAGTGAGGCATCACAAGCATATTTTTTTAATTGGACTGATAAATTACAGTGGCTGGGCCTTAATTGCAAAGGCTCTGAGCTCTCCAATTTACTTCATAAACCACTCTGCCTCTTTAATTTGCTTCTCTCCTTTAAAACATTCCTTAAAACTTGCCTATTCGGTCAAATCTTTGGTTTTTTGCCCTAATATCCACTTATGTGCCTGTTATTTTTTGTATGAAGTGCTTTGGAACATTTTATTATGTTAAGCTTCTATATAAATACAAGTTTTACTGGGCTGGCGTTCTGGCAGGGGCCACCTCGCTAGCTAATGAAGGACAGGTCTGAGGCGTTCAAGTCAGGCACCCTGACCTAGACAAGTAATCCAGGTACGATCTCCGCAAAGCCATCCGAGATGCCAAGAGAGAATATCAGACCAAGCTAGAGTCACAGACAAGCGTTACAGACCCTCGGCAGTTGTGGCAAGGCCTAAACAACATAACAGGCTACAAAGCGAATCCGAGCAGTATCTCCAGCAGCAGCGCACCTCTCCCCAAACACCCGTATATGATCCAAGTACGTTTCTTCTGATCAAGGAACTCCTAGGAGTTGACATCGATGTTGCCTTCAGGATGTCTTTGAAGTGCTTCCCCCCTTTGTCCTCTTCTTGTTCGGGACCACAATTGTTTACAATTTACATAGATGATTTGGAGTTGCGGACCAAGTGTAATGTGGCAAAGTTGACAGATGACACCAAGATGAGTGGTAAAGTGTTCAGAGGACACAAAGTCTGCAGAGGGATTATAGATAGTTTAAGTGAGTGAGCAAGGGTCTGGCAGATGGAGTACAATGTTGGTAAATGTGAAGTCATCCATTTTGGTAGGAATAACAGCAAAATGGACTATTATTTAAATGGTAAAAAATTGCAGCATGCTGCTGTGCAGAGGGACCTGGGTGTCCTTGTGCATGAATCGCAAAAAGCTGGTTAGCAAGTAAATCATAAGGCAAATGAAATTTTGTCCTTCATTGCTCGAGAGGTGGAGTTTAAAAACTCCAGTTTATGTTGTTTATGGAGTTTATGTTGCAGCTGCAGAGGGTGCTGGTGAGGCCACACCTGGGGTATTGTGTACAGTTTTGGTCTCCTTACTTGAGAAAGGATGTACTGGCGCACGTGGCTGTGTGGAGGATATTTACTAGTTTGATTCCAGAGTTGAGAGGTTTGGTTTATGAAGAGAGACTGAGTAGACTGGGACTATACTCATTGGAATTTAGAAGAATGAGGGGGGATCTTATCAAAACATATAAAATTATGAAGGGAATAGTTAATATAGAAACAGGGAGGTTGTTTCCACTCGCGGGTGAAAGTAGAACTAGGGGGCATAGTCTTAAAATAAGGGGGAGCAGATTTAGGATTGAGTTAAAGAGGAATATCTTCACCCAAAGGGTCGTAAATCTGTGGAATTCCCTACCCAGTGAAGCAGTTGAGGCTACCTCGTTGAATGTTTTTAAGGCAAAGATAGATAGATTATTGAACAGTAAAGGAATTAAGGGTTATGGTGAGCGAGTGGGTAAGTGGGGCTGAGTCCACAAAAAGGTCAGCCATGATCACATTGAATGGCGGAGCAGGCTCGAGAGGCCAGATGGCCTACTCCTGCTCCTAGTTCTTATGAAAGTCCTCCTTGAGCTGAGCAAAGGTACTCTGACACCCTAAGCACATGGTCAGCCCAGAGGAGTTGGTTTTAGATGGTCATGGCCTCGGTGCTGGTGCTTTTGTCTCCTTCAAGGACACTGAAGTTAGCCTGTCCTCCCAGCTGATGCGGAAAATCCGTTTCAGACAGTGTTGATGGTACATCTCCGGGGCCTTGAGGTGGCATCGATACATAGTCCAAGTTTCTGAGCCTTATAGAAGAGTTGGGAAGCTGGCTGCCTTGTACACAAGGATCTTGGTGTCAGCACGGATGTTGTGGTTGACAAAGACTCTCGTCCTTAGGCAACCGAAGGAGGCACTCGCGGATTGCATATGACATTGTATCTCCGCATCAAATTAAGCCTCAGAGGTGAGGTGGCTCCCCAGATATGGGAAGGTTTCCCCGTTGATCTAGAAGGAGGTTGAGACTGATCTTGCCCTGGGGTGAGTTAGTGAAGAGCTTGGGTCTTCTTGAGGTTGAGGCTGAGACCGATTCTTTGGCATGTTTCCGCTAAAGTGTTAAACATGGCTTGGAGATTCTCTTCTGAGAGTGGAGATGGCGATGCCGTCCACACACTGAAGTTCCACGGGTGATGTCAGTGCTGTTTTCCTCTTGGATGCAATGAAATATATAACGTATAATGGTATAATGTCTGTTCATTTCATTATGAAACTCAGCTTACCTTAATCTTGAGCTCAGAGGAACTCCATGCCCCAACAAACCTTGGACCTCTCTTACGTGCACAGGTTAGGAGCGAGCTGCATATGTGTACATTGTCACTTTTACATTATTTGGAGCCCAGCGCATCTGTGCCTAGATAAATGATGCAAAAACCCAGGTCAGATGACCGGGAGCAGAGCACCATAGCCAGCAAATGTCCCAGAAAAAAAAAAAGGACAAGGGAGAGTGGACAGGGAGAGGTTGCAACAAGCATCCTAGATAAGAGGTAAGAGAGGGAGGACAGGGAAATGTCCCACTTAATGAAGAAAAAGCGAGGAGCAGAGAAACAGGCTCTGATTAGTGAAAGGGCTGCAGAGAGCAGACTTTAAGGACGTGGGCTCAGTAGAACTCCTGGATGTCAAAGAGGGCTCAAGAGAAGCCCTGGAGGTCCAAGATTGCAGCTGAAGGTTGGTGACTCAGTGCAGTATGCCACTGGGACAAAGGTACCCTGTAGAACTAGTGTTCTTGGCACATCCAAAGAGCTGAAACTGTGCTTGTAAGCTGAAGCTTCAATTTAGTTGGGAATCTAGGTGAACGAATCTCAGAAGATGATATTAAAATCCTGCGGGGTGGACTGTTGTTGAAGCGGTCCAAGTTGAAGCAACCTCTGTCGGGATGATGTTTGATGGTGTAAATTGAACACCCATGGGAGAGAGACAGAGCTTCAGTGTGATTGGTTGACTCACAGTGCTATGAACGTACGGATGGGCAGTTGAGAAATCCATAGAACCCGTTTTGGTCTGATTTAGCATCTATGCTGTTGTGTGGTGTGTTAGACCACAATATGCCTGTTAATTCATATGTACTGTATGGGCATACACTGCGGCACAGTGGTTAGCACTGGTGCCTCACAGCACCGGGGACCAGGGTTCGGTTCCGACCTCAGGTGACTGTGTGGAGTTTTCACATTCTCCCGTCTCTGCGTGGGTTTCCTCCGGGTTCTCCGGTTTCCTCCCAGTCCAAAAATGTGCAGATTAGGTGGATTGGCCATGCTAAATTGCCCGTTAGTGTTGAAAGATGTGTCAGTTAGGTGGGGTTACAGGGATACAGGGGGAGGGGGCCTAGATAGAATGCTCTTTCAGAGGGTTGGTGCAGACCCGATGGGCCAAATGGCCTCCTTCTGCACTGTAGGGATTCTATGACCTCACGCTTACTGAATGTTAGTGTAAGATTAATATTGTAAATTATTTTATTGTTCTGAACTTGTATAGTGAAGTTCATTTTCATTTGTTTAAAACCCGCAGAATCTTGTGGCTTTATTCACTTGGTAAGTGTCTTGAATCTCAAACATTGTTTACTTTAAACAAAACATTATTGGTCCCTAACCGGATCTCACCAACAACTCAGGGGTCTGGCTAAAGATCATAAAAATTTTAAGTGGGTAGAGAGCCAAGCCAGCATGGCAAATTACTAAGTCATCTTGTTATGATGCAAATATTGCAACTATCAGCAGTAACCTTTTTATAAAAACAATTTAAAAAATGTTCAAAGGGAAGCCACTCCTGCCTAGCCTTCTGATCTTCTGTGAGAAAGTTACGGATGAAGTAATTCAGAATGACAATTGGTCTTAAGCTTCAACAAATATTTGAAGAACTTCTACATGAAATGTTTCGAGTGAATCAAAAAACTGTAGAAACCCAAGGTAGAGGATGGCAGTAGATAGCCAGTAGGTTAGAAGACAGTATTTGAGAGTTGAAGTTTAAGGAGGTTGCAGGGGTAAGGAGATTAGCCAGGCTAGCACTGGATTAATGAAGTCTAGAAGAGACAAAGATACGTACAAGAATTTCACCAACAGATGAGTTGAAATGGAGGGGTTATAATTATGGTGATGATACGTAGGTAGAAGTAAGTGTTTTTTGTGATGAAAAGGATATTGAATTAGAAGTCCAGCACAGGGTTGAACATGGTGCCATGAATGTGCATTGTCTGTTTCATTAAAAAGTCTGGTATAAAATATAATGCCTCACATCCATCTCCAGCCTTCTTCAACCACTTCCTTATCTCCACACATTAAAGCACGCACACCCTATTAAATTCATGCTAGATCCTTTATTCTATTTTGGATACTTCACTGGTCTTATTTGTCTAACCTTAAATACCACTGTCTGTCTGGGTTTACGAATAGAAAGTGCTCAAACTACAAAACAAAAAAAAACTTTGCTTATTGTAAGCCATGCACATACTGATTCCATTATATAAAATTATACATCTAAGGAAAAACTAAATAGAAAAATAATTAAACGTTTAAATGCAGTGTGACACAAGGAAGATGTTCAAATGTACTTCGCACTTCTGGACATGAAAGAAAGCTCTATGATTCAGCACAAGTATGAGCCCATAAAAATACCAACCTTCCTCCCCCACAGTTATTTCATAAAATGAGTTTTGAATAGTTCATGGTAGCCTGCAGCCTTCATTATACAAAAAGCTGGTTTTAAGCTTATGGATCAAAATACATAAAATTATTAAATTCATAACATTGATACTAGTTATATATTGAACTAAAATATTTTAACTATATTAGAATTGATATGTGACACAAATAATGCAGACAAAAATCTTAATCTCAATGACAGGACCTTAAGAAATAGAGCAGGAGCCTGCTCTGCCATTCAATGCAATCATGATGGATCTTGGAGTTTGATTCCACTTTCCTGCCCACTGCCCATCTCTTGATTCTCTGAGATACCAAAAATCTGTCTATCCAAGCCTTAAATATATTCAATAATGGAGCACCGACAAACTTTGGGATAGAAAATTTCAACAATTCACAACCCTTTGCGTGAAGAAAATTTCTTCTCGGTCCTAATACTTGCAATTAAGAGTGAATAATTTCTTACAAATTTATTTTCTATCATAGTAAAATAGAGGATCAAAATGGGCAAGGATAGGTAAATGAAAAAAATGTAGGTAAAACACGTTTCCCATAATGCATTTTGGAAGTTCTCCATTCTAGAACCAAGCAGAATAGTTTAACATCTGACAAGGAGAGATGGTTCTAAACCATCATTGTAAAAGTCAAGGGATGATATCAGTTGGGCAGCACGGTAGCATAGTGGTTAGCGCAATTGCTTCACAGCTACAGGGTCCCAGGTTCGATTCCCGGCTGGATCACTGTCTGTGCGGAGTCTGCACGTTCTCCCCGTGTGTGCGTGGGTTTCCTCCGGGTGCTCCGGTTTCCTCCCACAGTCCAAAGATGTGCAGGTTAGGTGGATTGGCCATGCTAAATTGCCATTAGTGTCCAAAATTGCCCTTAGTGTTGGTTGAGTGGGGTTACTGGGTTATGGGGATAGGGTGGTGTGGGCTTGGGTAGGGTGCTCTTTCCAAGAGCCGGTGCAGACTCGATGGGCCAAATGGCCTCCTTCTGCACTGTAAATTCTATGAAAGTCTATGAAAGTAATATGCATTTAGAGAGCACATTTGATGCAGAGAAACACAAGGCGAAGTCAGACAAAAATGGATGCCACCAAAGCAGTTATGGGGGTAGCCAAAAGCTAGATTTTAAGCAGGCTCTTATGGGAGGGGAGCAAGGTGGAGAGGCAGTGAGGTTGACAAAGAATTCCAGAGTGAGGGGCTGATGTATAAAGTCATGGCTGTAAATGGTGGAGTGATGGAAGGAGGTAATGCATAGGAGGTCAGAAATGAAGAAATTGAAACATAGGAGTTGGTTTGTAGGTGTACAGAAATAGGGAGAGAGAAGGCCATGAGGGATGTAAACACAGTGAGAATTTTAAATTGGATGCAAGAGGGTGGGCGGAAAAATTGGTAGCCAGTGAATATTAGCAAGGGCAGGGATGATGGATGAGCAGGAGTTGGTATGGAATAGGCATGTGTAGTTCAGTTTTGAGTGTTATGGAAGGTGGAAGATGGGAGAGGATGTCCAGGAGAGCATTGAAATAGATCTGAAGGTGAGGAAGACTAGAATGAGGATTTCAATGCCAATAATCTTCGGATACAATTGTGGGATACAGGCTATTGATGTTACAGAAGCTTAAGTAGTCATTCTTTGTGATGCAGAGGATATATAGGAGCAGCAGTAGGATATTTAACCCCTCAAACATGCTCCACCTGCCATTCAATGAGAATGAGGTTGATCTATGACCCAATTCCATGTGCACAATACAATAGATTGGAAACTCAGCTCAGTGTGGAATATAGAACATAGAACATAAGAACATTACAGCGCAGTACAGGCCCTTTGGCCCTCGATGTTGCGCCGACCTTTGAAACCACTCTAAAGCCCATCTACACTATTCCCTTATCATCCATATGTCTATCCAATGACCATTTGAATGCCCTTAGTGTTGGCGAGTCCGCGACTGTTGCAGGCAGAGCATTCCACGTCCTTACTACTCTCTGAGTAAAGAACCTACCTCTGACATCGGTCTTATATCTATCTCCCCTCAATTTAAAGCTATGTCTCCTTGTGCTAGACATCACCATCCGAGGAAAAAGGCTCTCACTGTCCACCCTATCCAATCCTCTGATCATCTTGTATGCCTCAATTAAGTCACCTCTTAACCTTCTTCTCTCTAACGAAAACAGCCTCAAGTCCCTCAGCCTTTCCTCATAAGATCATCCCTCCATACCAGGCAACATTCTGATAAATTTCCTCTGCACCCTTTCCAATGCTTCCACATCCTTCCTATAATGCAGCGACCAGAATTGTACGCAATACTCCAGATGCGGCCGCACCAGAGTTTTGTACAGTTGCAACATGACCTCATGGCTCCGAAACTCAATCCCTCTGCCAATAAAAGCTAACACACCGTACGCCTTCTTAACAACCCTCTCAACTTGGGTGGCAACTTTCAGGGATTTATGTACATGGACACTGAGATCTCTCTGCTCATCCACACTGCCAAGAATCTTACCATTAGCCCAGTACTCTGTCTTCCTGTTATTCCTTCCAAAATGAATCACCACACACTTTTCTGCATTAAAACTCCATTTGCCACCTCTCAGCCCAGCACTGCAGCTTATCTATGTCCCTCTGTAACTTGTAACATCCTTCCGCACTGTCCACAACTCCACCGACTTTAGTGTCATCTGCAAATTTACTCACCCGTCCATCTACGCCCTCCTCCAGGTCATTTATAAAAATTACAAAGAGCAGTGGCCCCAAAACAGATCCTTGTGGTACACCACTAGTAACTGGACTCCAGTCTGAACATTTCCCATCAATCACCACCCTTTGTCTTCTTCGAGCTAGTCAATTTCTGATCCAAACTGCTAAATCACCCTGAATCCCATGCCTCCATATTTTCTGCAGTAGCCTACCATGGGGAACCTTATCAAACGCTTTACTGAAATCCATATACAACACATCAACTGCTTTTTCCTCATCCACCTGTTTGGTCACCTTCTCAAAGAACTCAATAAGGTTTGTGAGGCACAACCTACCCTTCACAAAACCGTGTTGACTATCTCTAATCAAATTATTCCTTTCCAGATGATTATACATCCTATCTCATAAAACCTTTCCAAGATTTTGCCCACAACAGAAGTAAGGCTCACTGGTCTATAGTTACCGGGGTTGTCTCTACTTCCCTTCTTGTACAAGGCGACAACATTTGCTATCCTCCAGTCTTCTGGCACTATTCCTGTAGACAAAGATGACTTAAAGATCAAAGCCAAAGGCTCAGCAATCTCCTCCCTAGCTTCCCAGAGAATCCTAGGATAAATCCCATCCGGCCCAGGGGACTTATCTATTTTCACACTTTCCAGAATTGCTAACACCGTCTCCTTATGAACCTCAAGCCCTTCTAGTCTAGTAGCCTGAATCTCCGTATTCTCCTCGACAACATTATCTTTTTCCTGTGTGAATACTGATGAAAAATATTCATTTAGCACCTCTCCTATCTCCTCGGACTCCACGCACAACTTCCCGCTATTGTCCTTGACTGGCCCTACTCTTACCCTAGTCATTCTTTTATTCCTGATATATCTATAGAAAGCTTTAGGGTTATCCTTGATCCTACCTGCCAAAGACTTCTCATGTCCCCTCCTGGCTCTTCTTAGCTCTCTCTTTAGGTCCTTCCTAGCTAACTTGTAACTCTCAAGCGCCCTAACTGAACCTTCATGTCTCATCTTTACATAAGCCTCCTTCTTCCTCTTGACAAGTGTTTCGACTGCTTTAGTAAACCACGGTTCCCTTGCTCGACCACTTCCTCCCTGCCCGACAGGTACATACTTATCAAGGACACGCAGTAGCTGTTCCTTGAACAAGCTCCACATTTCCATTGTGCCCATCCCCTGCAGTCTTCCTCTCCATCCGATGCATCCTAAGTCTTGCCTCATCGCATCATAATTACCTTTCCCCCAGATATAACTCTTGCCCTGCGGTATATACCTATCCCTTTCCAACACTAAAGTAAACATAATCGAATTGTGGTCACTAGCACCAAAGTGCTCACCTACCTCCAAGTCTAACACCTGTCCTGGTTCATTACCCAATACCAAATCCAAAATGGCCTCGCCTCTCGTTGGCCTATCTACATACTGTGTCAGGAAACCCTCCTGCACACATTGGACAAAAACGGACCCATCTGAAGTACTCAAACTATAGCGTTTCTAGTCAATATTTGGAAAGTTCAAGTCCCCCATAACAACTACCCTGTTACTTTCGCTTCTATCCAGAAGCATCTTTGCAATCCTTTCCTCTACATCTCTGGAACTTTTCGGAGGCCTATAGAAAACCCCTAACAGGGTGACCTCCTTTCCTGTTTCTAACCTCAGCCCATTCTACCTCAGTAGACGAGTCCTCATCAAACGTCCTTTCTGCCACCGTAATACTGTCTTTGACTAACAATGCCACCCCTCCCCCTCTTTTACCACCTTCCCTGAGCTTACCGAAATATCTAAACCCCAGCACCTGCAACAACCATTCCTGTCCCTGCTCTATCCATGTCTCCGAAATGGCTCCAACATCGAAGTCCCAGGTACCAACCCATGCCACAAGTTCACCCACCTTATTCCGGATGCTCCTGGCATTGAAGAAGACACACTTTAAACCACCTTCCTGCCTGCCGGTACACTCCTGCAACTTTGAAACCTTACTCATGCCCTCACTACTCTCAACCTCCTGTATACTGGAGCTACAATTCAGGTTCCCAAGCCCCTGCTGAACTAGTTTAAACCCTCCCGAAGAGCATTAGCAAATTTCCCCCCCAGGATATTGGTACCCCTCTGGTCCAGGTGTAGACCATCCCGTTTATAGAGGTCCCACCGACCCCAGAATGAGCCCCAATTATCCAGAAATCTGAAACCCTCCCTCCTGCACCATCCCTGTAGCCACGTGCTCAACTCCTCTCTCTCCCTATTCCTCGTCTTGCTAGCACGTGGCATGGATAACAACCCAGAGATAATAACTCTGTTTGTCCTAGATCTAAGTTTCCACCCTAGCTCCCTGAATTCCTGCCTTACATCCCTATCCCTTTTCCCACCTATGTCGTTGGTACCTATGTGGACCACGACTTGGGGCTGTTCCCCCTCCCCCTTAAGGATCCCGAAAACACGATCCGAGACATCGCGGACCCTGGCACCTGGGAGGCAACACACCAACCGCGAGACTCTCTCGTTCCCACAGAATCTCCTGTCTATCCCCCTAACTATGGAGTCTCCAATGACTACTGCTCTGCTCCTCTCCCCCCTGCCCTTCTGAGCAACAGGGACAGACTCTGTGCCAGAGACCTGTACCCCATGGCTTACCCCTGGTTAATTCCCCCCCCCCCAACAGTATTCAAAGCGGTATACTTGTTCCTAAGGGGAACGACCACAGGGGATCCCTGTACTGACTGCTTCCTCCCAGCCCTTCTCACCGTCACCCATCTATCTTTATTCTTCGGAGTAACTGCATCCCTGAAGCTTCTATCTAGGACCACCTCTGCCTCCCGAATGATCCGAAGTTCATCCAGCTCCAGCTCCAGTTCCCTAACGCGGTTTCTGAAGAGCTGGAGATGGGTGCACTGCCCACAGATGAAATCAGCAGGGACACTGTCGGCGTCCCTCACCACAAACATTCTGCAGGAGGAACATTGCACTACCTTCCCTGCCATCCCCTCTAGATAAAAAAGAAAAAGAAAGTGCTTACCTGCTATTCACTCCCCTTCTCAGCAAGCAGTCACTCAGCAACCTCTGCGCCCCACACGATATCACCTGAGGGAAAAGAAAAGAAAAACTACTTACCAGTCACCAGCCAATCCCTTACCTGAAGGCTGTGACGTCACGGTTCAACTTGTTTCTACTTCTACCTGCCCTCGAGCCTTCCTCTTGGTCTTTACAGCGGTTGTTTTTTTGTTGGTTAGAGGAGGGGGTACGGAGGGAAACACTGAAGAAGTGTTTCGGGTTTAAGTGTCACTTGACAACAGCTCCTCCTCAAACCACCTTCAAGTTAGGGTGACTGCACCGGATATATGCAAATTTCCCCTGCAACAGCCAATCAGCAGCTCCGCTCTATTGCCCTCTGCTGGATGCTTGTCTTCACTTGAACAGCTAGGGTCTCTTGCACAGGTACACCTTCAAGTTCGAGTGACCGGACCGGACGTATGCAAATTTTCCGCGCAACAGCCATGATGCCATGGTTGCCAAGCATCTCGTTGATTTTAGAAGAGCAGCTGGGGAAGGAGTTAGAATTGGTAGTGGGGCTGAAAAGAATGGTTTCGACCTTCCTACTTAACTGGAGAGAATTACGATTAAATGTCGAACAAGCAGTCTGTCCAAACAGAAACACTAGAGGAATCGAGTGAGTTGGAACAGGTATCACCAGCCTGCAAGTGGAAGACACGGTTTGAGTGCCATGTGCAGCTTTGGGCACCCCCAGTACAAAATATTACAGAGTTTAGCAGCACATAGCATATAGCTTCAATCGGATGATGAAGCATAATAAAACTTCCCTTTGTTGGATGACTTGAGTTACCCAAACAATTTCCACCACAACACTCAAGGCTAACTGGATGTTGACTGAAGGTTTTTGGTAATTCTGACAAGTGAAAAATAGATACATATTATTTCAGATTTTTCCTCTGGCTAGATAGTTTTTCACGAAAGATAATAATGTAAAATCATCACCAAAAAAACAAGACAGGTTTTGAATACATTTCTTTACACAGAGGAAATTGGGATATTATGGAGTCATTGTGACACAAAAGGAGGCCATCCAGCTCACTGAGTCCATGCTGGCTCTGTGGTTGAAGTGGAAGGCATTGGGACAATTGGATACATATTTAAAACAAAGGAAGATAGAGGGCTATGAGGAGAGTGCAAAGCTGGCTGATTAACTTTGGATTGCTCAAGCAAATCGCCAACAGATACAGTTAACTACCTGCACTGTAAACCTGTATGATTCCTTCTGAGATTGGGATTAAAGGGTCTTCTTTGGGCTGAGAAGGGGAGTGCTTTTCAAATCAATATTAATTGCACCAAGCAGGTGTCTGCACATGACAGTAGCCATAACCCAGCAAACTATTTTGACAGTGGACTAAAGCAGATACGCATAACCAATGTACCTCTCTAGCAGTTAGTTGGGGCTTGCAATTTAAAAAAAATATTCACTCAAGGGAAATGGGCTTCACTGGCTAAGCCAGCATTTATTGCCCTTCTCTGATTACCCTTGGGAAGATGCATTCTTGAACTGCTGCAGTCTATGTGGCGCAGATACAGCTACAGTGCTGTTAGGGAGGGAGTTCCAGGATTTTGACCCAGGGACAGTGAAGAAACTGCGATATATTTCAAAGACAGGATGAGTGGCTTGGAGGGGTACTTGCAGGTGGTGGTGTTCCCATATATCTGCTGCCCTTGTCCTTCTAGATGGTAGCGGTTTTGGATTTGGAAGGTGTTGGCGAAGGAGGTTTGGTGAGTTCCTGCAGTGTGCGTCTTGTAGATGGTGCACACTGCTGCTCCTGTGCATCAAGTTGCAGAGGGAGTGAATGTTTGTGGATGGATTGCCATTCAAACAGGCTTCTTTGGCTTGAACAGGGTCAAGCTTGAGTACTGTTGGAGCTGCATTCGTCCAGTTATGGGGAGGGTATTCCATCACATTCATGACTTGTGCCTTACAGATTGTGGATAGGCTTTGGGGAATCAGGGGGTGAGTTACTCGCCACAAGATTCATAGCTTTTGACCTGCTTTTATGGCTAGTCCAGTCACGTTTTTCGTCAATGGTGGCCCTCAGGATGTTGACAGTGGGGATTCAGCGATGCTAATGCCATTGAATGTAAAGACGCGATGGTTAGATTCTTTCTTGTTGGAGATGGCCATTGCCTGGCATTTGATTGGCGCGAATGTAAACTTACCACTCATCAGCCCAAGGCTGGATATTGTTCAGGCCTTGCTGCATTTGGAAATGGGCTGCTTCAACATCTGAGTTGCAAATGGTGCTGAACATTGTCCAAACATGAGCGAACATCCCCACTTCTGACCTTATGATAGAAGGAAGGTCATTAAAGAAGCAGCTGAACATGATTGGGCCAAGGATGCTACTCTGAGGAACTCCTGTAGTGATGTCCTGGAGCTGTGATGGCTGAAGTTCAGCAACAACAACCCTCTTGTGCTAGGTAGGACTCCAACTAGCGGAGAGTTTTCCCCTGATTCTGATTGACTCCAAGTTGGCTCGGGCTCTATGATGCCACAAAGGCGGCCTTGAAGTCAAGAGCAGTCATTTTCATCTGAGCACTGGACGTGGTAATTCATGTTTGACCTGATGCCATGAGACATGGGGTCCGGAGTCGATATTGAGGAGTCCCAGGACAATCCCTCCTGACAATACATCACTGTGCTGCCACCTTTGCGCGGTCTGGCAGGACATACCCAGGGATGGTGATGGTGACAATTGGGACATTGCCTGTAAGGTATTATTCCGTGAGCATAACTATGTCAGGGTGTTGCTGGATGAGTCTTTGAGACAGCTAACCAAATTTGGGGCAGAAGCCTCCAGATGTTAGTAAAGAGAACTTTGCAGGGTCGACGGGATTGAGTTTGCAGTAATCGATTCCGATGCCTAGGTCAAAGTCAGATGGTCCATCTGATTTCATCACTTTGAGACTTTTTAACTGGCTTAATACAACTGAATGGCTTTCTCAGGCATTTAAAAGACCACCTCATTGCTGTGGATCTCTAGTCACACGTGGGCTAGACCAGCTAAGGATGGCAGATTTCCTTCCCTGAAGGACATTAGCAAAAGGTTTTTACGACAATCGATTCATGGTCATCATTAGTCTTTTAATTACAGAATTTTTATTGATTCCAAAGTTCACCAGCTGCCATGGATTTGAACCCAGGTGCCCAGAGTATTACCCTGGATCCAGCAACAACATTACGATGCCACCGCCTCCCTATTGCAATATCCAAGCATGCAAAGTCTCACTCAGTGGAGTGGTAGAGGAATTCTGCATGAATTCAACAACCAAATGGCCGACAAAGCAAAAAGGTTGTGGAGTGCTAAGGGTGTGGTCAGGCATTCAAGGTACCAAAACCACCCACTCCATTTTCATAGAATCATAGAATTTACAATGCAGAAGGAGGCAATTTGGCCCTTCGAGTCTCTACTGGCTCTTGGAAAGAGCACCCTACTTAAGCCCATGCCTCCACCCTATCCTCGTAACCCAGTAACCCCACTTAACCTTTTTTTGGACACTAAGGGCAATTTATCATGGCCAATCTACCTAATCTGCACATCTTTGGACTGTGGGAGGAAACCGGGGCACCCGGAGGAAACCCACGCAGACACGAGGAGAACGTGCAGACTCCGCACAGACAGTGAGCCCAGCCAGGAATTGAACCTGGGACCCTGGAGCTGTGAAGCAACTGTGCTAATCACTGTGCTACCGTGCTGCCCCTAATCAACTCAAGCCATCTCAAGTTTATCTTGCCAGTGGGTTTGTTCTTGGAGAGGAGTATGAGATTGACACAGCACAACTCTCCCTCACTATAATTCATTTTGCATGCAAGTAATGCTACACCCAACTGCAGTTTATTTGTTAATCCTTCATAGTCAAAGATGGCCATAACATCAACTCAATTTTATTGAGTTAAGTTTTAGGTCTAATGTGTAATGATATGTATATTGACTGGGATGTAAAGAGTTAACAAGTTAATGTTAATGCTTCTTACCACTAGAGGGAACCACAGAACAGTCATATATATATCATGTGACTTTGAGATTTCTGGGAGTTAGGAGAGAACTGGCTAACATAGGAGGCATGAGAGAGAGAGAGTTGTACTTGAGAAGTCTGCAGTTAGAGAGAACATAGTTCAACATAGAAACCTTCTACTTTAGGAATGTGAACAAATTTTAGTTAGTAGTGTAATACTATTATTCAGCACTATGCATCTGAGCCATCCAGGTAAAGCAAAATCGAGAACACAACACTCTTTGCATCCCAGTCAATATACATATCATTATATGTGTTAAAAAAGACTAATCAGTCCAATTTGAGCATGAAAACAACGATTGCACATTGGATACAAATGTATGGTTGGTGCAAAAGAGGTGCTTGTGGCTCTGGATATGCAAAGCTCACGTTTCCTGTTGGCCAATATGGCTCTGTGCTCTCTTTACTTATGAGATTGTACAATATAGAGTAATTCTGTGCGTGGTTCTCCCATGTCTTGGGGGCAATTTTTAATTCAATGAGACCTTTCGGTGTCCTTGAAGTTCTTTTACTGGCCTCCATGTGAATGATTCCCATCAATTAAGTTGCCGTAGAAGAGTATTTTGGCAAGCACTCATCAGGGATTCTGGCAACATGTCCTGCACCACCTTTCTGCTGGAATAGATGTTACTTGTCACTTTGTTTTCCAAAGTTACCAATGTTTTTTCTTTAACTCGATGGAGGATTAGGGGATACTTTCACCATTAACATCCATACTTTTATTACTACTCTGTATCCAAAAGATATAGGGACCGATTAATTTTATCCTCGTGTCCTCTATGCTTCTAGTCCAAATTAAATATCATGCCGGCATCATCACTACTAATTCCTCTCCACTTTTAAAAAGATCTGGACCATGCCTCATTTTAATCTCTAGTGATGATCTAATTTGAGCTGGCAAAGTAATATGAACAGGAGGACTCTGTAGGGAACTTGTTCCATTTGGTAATAATACAACCTACAGCAAAATGGGAAAAGAGAGTCACACCAAAGAGACAATAAGGAAATGCTCAGTTGACTGCACAATGTCTTAAATGGGAGTAGTTAATGACATAACTTCTTCCAAAATAGTAATATAATGAATGCACCTTTGACGGTCTTTCTTCAATTCAATAAACACAGATGTACAAGTAATGTGATTTTAAAGCTTTACAAACATTTGCATTAATAATTTTTTTATGCAAGTTACATATTACTGACATAATTTGGCAATCCTCAAAGACTGTTTATTGGCCAGCCAACCACATATATTCAAATATTCCCCTTACATACTATCTTATTGCTGAAACAACTGCAAATACAGACACATGAAGGGCATTGATCTCAGGAAATTAGGAGGATTAAACCACTGCTTGTAGTTTTCATTGGAATTCACATAACTATCAGTCTTAGAGCCACTACTGGAGAAGCAATATTCAGAGAAAGTTAAACAGTCTTGGATTGTGTGTCTTGGTCTTGGAAGGTAAATGCCAGATTTGTTGCAGTTGGATTTAAAGGCTTTGTTCCACTAATGATGCTGCCATTGGAATAATCTGATCACATTTTATTTTTAAGAAGTAATCCATGATTTTATGGTATGGAGTCTATGCAATTATGCACAGGCAGCACAAAGAAAGAAAGTCAGTTGTAACAGACTCCTAGCTAGGACAGGTTGTTGCTTATTTGTAGCATTTCTAAGCTAAAATACTGAGAATCAATAAATTGCAGAAAATGTATGACAGCAAAGATTATGATGGCTGGAGTGGTTTCAGACCTCTGCAACAGTTCCCTGGAACATTATTTCAAAATTATTTAAAATGTGTTATGTTCCAGTTAGAAACCAGGAACTTATTTTTAGAAGATAAAGAAATCCTAAATCCTCGTAATTTACTGATAAAGGTGAAGCCACAGGATTCCATGGTTTAGAGCAAAATAATTTCACGATACAAGAGTTAAACTAAGCAAACATGATAGGATCCCATAGAATCCCTGCAGAAGGAGGCATAACCTCCTATACCCGAACATCCAGAATCAACACAAGTTAAACATGAATTAAAAGACAAATTACAGTTGATTACAAACTATAACTTACACATTAAATGGCAGATGCAACTAAGACAGATAATACAAATTGGCTCAGCAGACTACTCAGCAAATAAGTCATCAGTGTCGGTCACAAAGTCCCTCTCGCAAAGAAATTCAACACTTCTAGACTGATACCCAGTTGACAGCAGTTCGCAACTAAACCAAATTCCACCGCCACGACCAAAGTGTCATTCTTCACCAAAAATGGCACATTTCTATCCTCAACTCTGCTTACGATGATCTGGGTGGCATAGGCCCACCAATGTTATCTTCAAATAGGTGCAGCAATTGTACATTTGCCTTGTTCGCAGCTTCTGAATTTAGCCTCTATCTTCAACCAGCCTCTACTGCATCTCTGGGATCATCGGAGCTGTGCCATTTCATGTGCCGTCAATCAGTTTCGGGCTCTCCTGAAGTTTTGGCTTTCAATCTCCGTTTCAGTCTTAGTTTCCTTAAGGGTTAGTTTCCATTCTCAGTTTCCCTTTTCAATTGGGATCTGTCTCAAAAAATACAAACTTTGAAACCATGGATTCCTTCACAAATATCTTTTATGGTATTGGAAGCAAAGCACTTGCAAAAACTGTACAATTGTAGGTGGTGAAGATCAGCACTTGACACAGCTTGTTGTCCCACACAAGGCATACGTGATCAGTTACTCTTTTTACTACAGGTAAAGGATTCAAAACTTCAAAAGAATTAACTCTGAACTTCCAAGCTATTTACAGAACATAAATTTTCTTTGGAATCTATTTTCTTTCCATTTAACCCATGTCCTTTAGGCTGCCTAAATTTGATTTCCCTTAAGAGCTATATATAGAACATTTTCCAAAGGAAAGAGGATGTCTTTGTTTGATCAATGAATAGTCAGGGCTTAAGCATATTTAAGTAATTTAGGATTTTCTAATTTCTTGTTACAAACTTACAAAAGCTCTTACATTTGAAAGCGATACCAGCCAGCCAAGACTGAAGAAGTGAACATTTTCAAATAAGCATATGCATTTTGCATGAATAAAAAGCTTTACGCACACGAGACAGTTAAAATTCTGTGATCCCACATCCCCACAGGCAGCTGCACTTGGAGAATCAGGGCTATAATGTTGCAACCCACCTTGGTCCTGCTCTCCCTTTCAAAAGCGTGTCCCTTTTGCAGCACTCACCTTTCACATCATAGATGGTATTGGAGCTACTGGGAATCCTGGTAAGTCACCATGCTTCAGCCTGGAGTGGGAAGGGAGGGCCTCCCTCAGATTCTCCCTTTCCATATTGGGTGCCTCTCCTTCAAGGCTGCTGTTCATTGCTACCCACTGACCTCACCAAAGATCTCCACACTCCTTTCCCCAACCCCGGGCCTCACCTTCTCTCTCTTTGATGTGACACCTCACAATTACCTGGTCCTGGACTTTAGGGCTTAGAATTTGGGGAGTGCGTGCAGTCCCTGACCTGGCCAATGCAGGGCCTACAGAGCTGCCGGCCAATCAGATTGGCCAGCAGCTCTCTGAGGCAAGACCCCTGCCCGAGCAAGTGGCGGAAATCCGTCTCCAGTCCATTCACATTCATGAAGGGCTAAATGGCTGTGAGGCTGTATTTCCCACCAAATTTTTCAGGTGGGAGAACAGGAAACATAATTATTCAAAAAAGCCTGCCCAATAGCACAACATGCATTTAAATAGAACCTTCAATGTAGCAAAAAAGTCTTTAAATACTCCCAATCTCTCTGATAGAACAGAACCTCCTTACTGAAAGTACCGCGGGCGCTATTCTCCCCCCCCCCCCCACACGCCGGGGGGGAAGAATCGGCGGGGCGCCGCGCGAATCGCGCCACGCCACCCCCGCACACGATTCTCCCACCCCCCGGAAACCAGCGGCGCGCGATTCGCACCGGGCCGCTCGGAGAACCCGCAAGCGGCGATTCTCTGGCCGGATGGGCGTGCGGCCGCTACGATACGACAGGTTCCCGCCGGTGCCGTCCACCCCTGGTCGCTGCCGGCGGGAACTCTGCGGGAACGCTGGGGGGGGGGGGGGGGGCGGCATCCGATGGGATATGGCCCGCGATCGGGGCCCCCCCCTGGGCCTACCTCCTTCCGCGCGTGGCCCCATGTTGGTATGGGGCCGGCGCGCGTAAGATGTTCCCCGCGCATGCGCAGGATGGCGCAGCCCAACTGCGCACACGCAGGATTGGGCTGCCCCAACTAGCGTTGGCGCGGCGCCCATTTGGCACCACGTAAGGACGCTGGAGCGGTGTGAACCGCTCCTGCTCCATGCTGGCCCCCTGTGGGGCCAGAGTAAGTCACGCCCAGGCCCTGTTCGTGCCGTCGTGAAACGCGACGGCGTTCACGATGGCGTGAACACTTGGCCTCCATATCAGAGAATCGCGCCCCCTCATATTTATTAGAAATATTATACAGAACCAAAGTACTGAACCTTCTATAATTTCATGTGAAACAATAAAAGTTCCTTATTTGCTTATGACTTGCATAGTTCCACAGTCAAATAGGAAAATCCCCAAACAGCATTGAAAACTCAACTCATTACAGATTATTCTTTCTTTTTAATGCAGGGCGTCATCTGCAATTAATCAATTGTGCTTCAGTTTGAAACATTTTGCATTGAATATTTTCATACAACAAAGCACAACGAAACATTTCCAGTATATATGAAAGTTAGTCTGACTTATCCATGTCATAGCTAAAAATGTAAGAACAGGGGCGGGATTCTCCGACCCCCCGCTGGGTCGGAGAATCGCCGGGGGGCGGCGTGAAGCCCGCCCCCGCCGGCTTCCGAATTCTCTGCCGCCAGGGATTTGGCGAGGGCGGGAATTGCGCCGCGCCGGTCGGCGGCCGCTTGTAGCAGCCCCCCGGCGATTCTCCAGCCCGCGATGGGCTGAGTGGCCGCTAGATTTCGGCGGGTCCCGCCGGCATATGTTACGACAGATATTTGCCAGCGGGACCTGGCTCCGCGGGCGGCCTCCGGGGTCCTCGGGCTGTGCGGGGGGATCTGGCCCCGGGGTTGCCCCATGGTGGCCTGGCCCGCGATCGGAGCACACCGATCCGCGGGCCTGTGCCGTTGGAGCACTCCGCGCCGGCTGTGTAACAGTCCGCGATGGCCGGGCGGAGATGAACCCCCCTTGTGCATGCGCTGGGATGACGCGCAAACCACTCCAGCGCCGGCCTAGCCCCTGCACCTTCGGGGCGGCCCGACGCCAGAGTGGTTCACGCCACTTCTTCGCGCCGGAGTTGCCCACCCCGCCGGTTTCCGAAGAATCCCGCCCCAGGTATGTGTCCAGTGAGCCCTTCAGAAGCATGCAATAATTACAAATCCAATAGACTTGAAGTATATATGACAGATTAGATATATATGTACATTTAACTGCCTAATCAGGATTAATCCCTATTATCTGGCATGAAAGTTGAGATCTTCTAACACTGCCCAAGCAAGAAGCATAAGAGGAAAAGATAGGGCAAACAAATCCAAAGCTCCCTGGCTGATGTAAGTGGCAGGGGGTAAGATAAAGCAGAAAAAGGCAACAGCTTTCTGGTAAATAATAAATTGAGACTATAGGCTGACTGTAGAAAGTTCAGAGGGGCCGAGGCGGCAATGAGAAAGGAATTATGAGAAAGGAAATAAGAGAAAAGGAAAAAAAGGCAGCGTATGAGAAGACACTGGAAGTTAACATAATAGGGAATTTAAAAGTCTTCTACATGCATAGAAATAGTAAATGTGTGGTAAAAAGATAAGTGGCTCTAATTAGGGACCAAAAAAGCATTTACACATGGAACATGGGTCAGATAGAGCAGAGTACCTTACATTGGTCTTTACCAAGGAAGAATATGCTGCCAAAGTCATCGTGAAAAAACAGGTAGTTGAGACATTGGATGAGCTGAATATTGATGAAGAGGAGCTATTAGGTTGGTTGAATTTGATAGTGTCACATGAGAAGACACTGGCAGTTAACATAATAGGGAATTAAAAAGTCTTCTACATGCAGAGAAATAGTAAATTGTTGTCAGCAAAGTTTGATCTCATGGACAAAAATAGATAGTGGCACATGAAATTTAATACAGACAAGTATGAAGTGAATCCTTTTGTAAGGAAGATTGAGAAGAGGCAATGTAAAATAAGGGGGTGTAGGGGAGATGAACTTGGGGGCACAAATCAGTGAAGCTGGCAGGGTAGGTTGAGAAAGCAAGTAATAAAGCATATGGGATCCAGGGCTTTAGAAACGTGGGCATAAAGTACAAAAGCAAGGGAATTATGATAAACCTGTCTCAAATACTGGTCCAACCTCAACTGCGTCCAGATCTGGGCTTTAATAAGGATGTGAAGGCGTTAGGGAAAGTGCAGAAAAGATTCACGAGAATGGTTCCAAGGATGAGTAAATTCTGTTAGTTGAATAGATTGAAGGCACTGTGGCTATTCTCCTTGGAGAACAGAAGATTAAGAGGAAATTTGACAGAGGTGTTCAAAATTATAAGGGGTCTTACAGGAGATGGGGAGAAGCTGTTTCCATTGACGGAAGGATCAAGAACCAGAGGGCACAGATTTAAGGTAATGGGCAGAAGAAGCAACAGCAACATGAAGAAAAACTGTTATAATCCAGCAAGTAGTAAGGATCTGGAACGCACTGCCTGAGAGTGTGATGAAGGCAAATTTAATTGAAGTTTTAAAAACTGAATTGAATTGTTATCTGGGGAGTAAGAAATTGCAGGGCTATGGAAGGAAAAGCAGCTGAGCGGGCCTAGGTGAGTTGTTCTTGCAGAGTCAGGACAGACATGATGGACCATATGGACTTCTTCTGTGCAGTAATCATTATATGATAAGACCGTTAAACTCTTGCCAGAATGCGACAACTTGAGGCGTAAAAAGGGAGCATGGTTTAACATCCCCTGATAATCCTGCACAACGAGGAAGGGCTAGCAGAACACATACATTCCACATTTCAGAAGCCCGAGCGAGAAATGAGGAGCTCTGGTGCAAGGTTAGAAAATAGGAGTGGAGTGGTAATCCAAAAGCAAATGCCACTCTCTGAAGACTCACTCCAATATATTACAAACCATTTTGACTTAATGTAAAGTCGACTTTATGAAAATGTAATTAGCACAGCATTTCTATTGAATAACAGATAATGAGCAAATAACAAAAACATATATTTCTATTTCCAGGTTAACCTGCAGCAATGTGCACTTCTACTAAGCTACTAGACTTCTGGCTGGTACCATGCCAGTCCAATAGAGTGCTTAACTGGTTTGGCTGTCTGTACAAAAATGAGTTTTCAAATTAGCAGAAAGGTAAATATCAGTAGATAAATTATGCTGACACTGAGCTTTATCACTGGTGACCAGCCAAAAATCACTATCTTGAACACATACCAAAATCATTCCCTTCATGCATTCACAAGGTGCTTCCCCCATCTCACCTCCATGATCCTCACTTGTATCTCAGTTTATGGAGGTCTAAACTTTAGATTGTTGAAGCTGGCATTTAAAATAGTAATGTTGTTGCCCACGAAAGCAAATATCATCAATAGTAACCTCAATCAATGGCACTCATGAGACTATTTATGCTCCAACTGGATCAACTACTGATAAGGTTACAATTCTGGTTTGGTTTGTAAACCCAAACCTATCTAATCCTTCAGGCAATGTATTTATGCAGTTCCTGCATACCATACTTCATCTGATAATTTGTGAATTATTTAAATATATTTTTTCATTTCAAATGTTCTTTTCTGTTGGGTTAAATTAAAACAGATTTTGGTTGTTTAATGAAATGACACTTTTTCTGGTCCAGGAGTTACAACCTAGCTTCAAGACATGATAGTACAGTTAAAGCACTCATTGCAAAATTCACGGGGTGAATATTATAACCTGGCAGGCATATCTGGTACAATTTGGCACAATGGTTAATTTCTGGGAATAGCATGAACAAATTACTGTGATTTTATGTGTAGCCAACATTCTTGTAAGCTGTTCTTTGAATTAAATTCATACAAATTAGATTCAACATTTTAGTACTATAACAGTCATCACCAATTAATTAAAGAAAGCTCAGGGAAAGCTCAACAACTGGGACTCTGCTACAGTGAGAATTTCTATTCCTTCATAACTAGGATTTAGTATCAAGAGTTTTAACTTTCCTCAGTTAAGACCACCTAGTGTGAATTACATGTTGCATCAGCACAGAGAAATGCTAATATAGCATATTATGCATCTCAACCAAGGCAAACTCTAGCCAATTTAGTAATGTAGGACGAACATTAGAAATTATGGAATCAACTTCTCTCTGGCAGAGAAGAATGTGATGAAAATGTAGGGACTGGAGGAGGTTAAATGCAAACATATAAAAAGAAAATTGTATCTGCAGAGGTCATTGACTTCAGGAAGCAAAGTACTGTACACACCACTGTCAGCATCAACGGGGCCGAGGTGGCGATGGTTAGCAGTTTCAAATTCCTAGGGGTGCACATCTCCAAAAATCTGTCCTGGTCCACCCACGTCGACGCTACTACCAAGAAAGCACAACAGCGCCTATACTTCCTCAGGAAACTAAGGAAATTCGGCATGTCCACATTAACCCTTACCAACTTTTACAGATGCACCATAGAAAGCATCCTATCAGGCTGCATCACAGCCTGGTATGGCAACTGCTTGGCCCAGGACCGCAAGAAACCTCAGAGAGTTGTGAACACCGCCCAGTCCATCACACGAACCTGCCTCCCATCCATTTACTCCAGCTGCACCTCCCGCTGCCTGGGGAAAGCGGGCAGCATAATCAAAGATCCCTCCCACCCGGCTTACTCACTCGTCCAACTTCTTCCATCGGGTAGTAGATACAGAAGTCTGAGAACATGCACGAACAGACTCAAAAACAGCTTCTTCCCCACTGTCACCAAACTCCTAAATGACCCTCTTATGGACTGACCTCGTTAACATACACCCTGTATGCTTCATCCGATGCCTGTGCTTATGTAGTTACATTGTATATGTTGTGTTGCCCTATTATGTATTTTCTTTTATTTCCTTTTATGTATTTAATGATCTGTTGAGCTGCTCGCAGAAAAATACTTTACACTGTACCTCGGTACACGTGATAATAAACAAATCCAATCCAATCCTAAAAGTGCAGAAAGTAAAGCTCTGCTTGTTTTGTTTGTGAAACATTACCATGAGGTACATTTTAAATGTTAACTTTGCAGTTTTTAAATAATTCTTAGTCGTGGATTGCTTATATTCAAATGTACAATATATATGTTGACACAGTAAAGATAATAGAGCACCCAATTCGGCTTTATATACTTACATAATGTCCCAAAGGGTGAAATTAAGAGCAGAATTTTTGGCAAAGCAGGAAACAAAAGTAAATTTATCTGGCATTTCATTATGGATTTTGATTATTTTTTCATTTGTCTAGTGTTCTGTACTACACTTTGCTTCTTTGAATGCATTTTATGGCATCAATATGTTACATGAAAAATTAGAATCCTCCACAATTGCTTTTCCTTAAAAGTGCTGGACTGAAATTCAAAAACTGGTAGATTTTGGCCAGTAGGGATGTTAAAAATGTCATACTCAACACCAACACCACCATTTTTGGGTTTACCCATCCTCCTTCCAGGAGATGGATTACTCAATTAAATGTTTTAATGAGACTGGCATCCTCCGATTTAACCTGGCCGAATTGGACCTCAGTATACAAGGCAGCTGAAGAGATGGAAGGACAAATTTGGAGAAAAGGGAATGTTTTCCCACTGACTCCCAAGGGATTGGACCCACCCCAGCACCCCACCCCCACTAGCAGCACTATTCATCTGTGACTCCTGCCTTCTCTAGAGTGCTCTCCGCCTGACCGGAAGGCAAATCTACCAATCATGCTGACAACTGGGTGAGGAACCTGTCAAAGCAAAACTTTATAGTGTACGGGGAACCTAATCTTCCAGGTTTCCCAACAAAAATGTTGCTTTGCCATCTGTCAACTCCCTCCCCCCCCACCCCGCTCCCAACACTTCCTCCTTCAACTCCCAGCCTCCAGTGCTGCAAATCAAGATTCAATCAAGTGTGTCCAATGTGCTTGAATTAATAGTTTCAAATCAGCAAATAAGTGTGTGTGTATGTAAGTGTGCATGCCAGTTTGACCACAATGACAAATCAGACCCGCCAGTGCCCACCATGTGAGAAATGCAATCTGCTGCAGGTAACAAGAAACTCAACAAATAATAGCCTGCAAGTAGAATTTTGTAATGGCAGTGTATCGTTCTTTTCAACATTGCTTTCAGAAAGATGATGAGTTTGATCACCACATCCTTGCCTATTCATCAGTGACTGATTTCAATTATCAATGCAAATTTTCCAGCATGCTGTGGAGAAAAGACAGGAAGTGGTGGTCAAACAAGCAACCTCCCCCCAAAGCCATGATTCTGCATACACACTGAGAATAGACAGAAACTTCATCAGGATAAATGCAACTGTGAGGCAGGGAGGGGGGTTGGGGGAAAGCAAGACAGTGAGGGCATGCGAGCACAGAACAACATAGGCCTACACTAACGTAACAAGCAAAATATCAAACATCAAAGAAGCTCCAGCTTAGACACAGGTACAGCTTTTTCTGTTGCGGTCTCTCTCATTCTCTAAAGCTTCTCTTTTTGCTGCCTTTTGCCTTGCCACACTACTAGTTCTGCATTACAGCTTCTGCAATAGTTTATTTTTCCTGTTTATCGCTCATGGCTTTTGGCAAAGCAGTACTCTTTGCACGGACCTCCAGCCAGCTTAACATTGCTTATCACAAGTTGCCAACTTTACTGAGCTTTGCCAGTGGTCTCTGATTTGAATGAAGAAATGGATTTCAACAAAAGGAAGAAAGGCAGGTACGCTTGCTCTTCACGTATAAAATTAGACAGAATGCAAAGAAATCAAGAGTAACTCAACGGGTTTTGGATTCCATCCCTCAGAAATTACACCTTGTATTGCCAAGAATTTAATTCCATTGGCTACATTGTATCAGAAGTTTTCACAATCAGATTGTACAGCGCATAACCAATAAATCCCCTGATCAGATTTTAGTTCTGAGACCAGGATGAGGTGATCATGTCTTCTGCTGCTTTAAAATTGCAGAACTCAACATTCAAATTTGGATGGTTGGAAACAGTTGATCTGAAAGTTTGTTTGTAAATCTTAAACTAAATTTTTTAGATGGGAAGGGAAAGAATGAACGCAGATATAAATGCAATCCACAGTCTATGTGATCTAGGTATGGCACTGTGAGGGAGGGATGTCCAGGATTTTGACCCAGCGATAGTGAATAAATGATGAGTTGTTCGAAGTCAATATTATATTGTTACATTATTCATAAAGATCTATGATTTAGTTGTTATATGAATATTTATCCTGGGGTGCTACATTCACTGTCGCACTTTATCAGTTTATCAGTCCAACAGCCACATGGAAAGCAGCAAGAAATATAATCAACGGAGCTCCAGCATTTTGGGTCCAGATGGTCAAGAGAACTCTCATGAAATGCCAAAATAAAAAGGCACTCTAATCTACATCACTCAAGGCTGACATGAAAGCGCCACAGAGTTGTTAAACAGAAGAAAGTTGAAGACAACTGTGCCAAGCAAGGCACTTCCTTGCTATGTGAATCAGAAGATACGACATGATGGCAGCGGGTGTCTGTGATTGAAAAAACCCATTTTGAATGAATTTAATGCTGAATTAGGTTGGAAAATCAACCCAAATTAGTGCCAGAGAGAGAAGAAAAACTGAGTGAATTGTGTGAAAATTCAATAACCAGCCTGCAATGAAAGCACAGCTGCAGCTCATGATGAATTGGCAGTCGTCTGTAGATGTTAGAAATTCCTTATATATCTCTATGGGAGAATGTTCATCGTAGAGAGTGACCATCGTCCATTGGACCAGGCCTAAAAGGAGAATGTGTGTGAAGCACAAGCAAGACTGCTGATGCTACTCTGACTTAAGACTTACGATCTCAATCTGAAATACATGGCAGGAAGAGAAATGGTGCTAGAAAATACACAACCTTTGTTGTTGCAAGGAAACATGACATTAAAGACCTAACTATAAAGATCCATCACCTAGTGAACATTAACCCACCAAGACTAAGTCAAATTAGAGATTAAATTAACAACGATGAAGAGTTACAGATGTTCTCTTTCTCAACAAATGATCCAGGGATGATCTGATAAGGTACAACAAACTCAACCAGCAGTATAGGTCAGAGATAATATCTTGCTAAAGATAGTGTTCTACTACATGAAACCAGAATAATAATCAGAATAACCATAACAATGCAAGAAGGACAGAGGATAAATGTAGGCCAGATGGGAATAGAGAATTGTAAACTCAGAGCCAGATTAGCTGTGTACTGGGCAGGCATCTACAAAAACATCAAAAGAATTATGTCGACATATGTCAAAAATACACAGCAGAAACAGGAGACGAAAGCACCGTCCAGACCATAGCATACTGTGTAAGCAAATTAGTTCATACACAATCAAGAATGGTACCTCATAGTGCAGACTACTATTCAAAGTTCCCTTTTATTTGAAAGTTGAAAGATTTGAGAGCTGCAACAATCATCTCAACCGTACGAGTTCTATTCGTTGAGCAAGGAAAGGTGACAATGGCACCCAATTCAACTTCAGAGAATTTAAGGAACTCGCTGAATGTATGGTTCAACATAGTCAACTCATCACCACTTTACCCAAAGGGACACAGGTTTACAGATGGTCAAGAGAACCCTCATGAAAAGCCAAAATAAAAAGGAACTCTAATCTACATCTCTCAAGGCTGACATGAAATCGCCACAGAGCTGTTAAACAGAAGAAAGTTGAAAACAACTGTGCCAAGCAAGATACTTCCTCCAAGTGATGAGGAGGAAGTAAGACAACAACTCAGAAATGCACAGTTGGGAGGGCAACAGTTCAACCAGTATGCTAAAGGCCAGCCTGAGTTGTTGAAAGGACAAACTAGACATATACAGGATCCAATCATGAAAACCAGGGACCCAGCCAAAGTTGGTCATGAAGCTGAGACTCCAAGGTCATACATCATTGAGATCGAAATGGGGAAGGAAATGAGAAGGAACAGAATCCATATTCGACCTACATCTGAGCTGTAAAGCAGAAAAGATCAACAATAAAAGCAGTATCACTAAACAGCAAGACATCAACAACATCACCGACAAATGGTGCAACATCAACAACAACCAAGTGTCACATTAGCAGTATCAAGCATGACTCCCAGAACAGGAGCAGCACGCACACACATCCCTGTGCAATGTGCTACCTCACCAGCAAGAGCAATGAATGCCAAATATGCGAGATGGAGACACAAAATCCGACCCTCCAAGTGATACCGGAATAACGCTTTTCCCAGAAAAGAAAACAAGCTATAAGGCTCTTCAGGTGTTCGACTTATTTATAAAAGTTGATTCTTAATCTTCTTTAGTTAGAAAGAAAAGGTTAATGATTGGAATAGCTTTATTCATATAGAGGCATGATCATTTTTTAAAAGAGGGATGTCATATTGTTACATTATTCACAAAGAGCTCAGGACTAATTGTTATATGAATATATATCCTGGAGTGCCACGGTCAATGTCACACTGCAGTCATGTGCCAATGCCCAATCATCTTTAGTTGCTTCATCAATGACCTTCCTTCCATCATAAGGTCAGAAGTGGGGATGTTCACTGACAACCATTCGCGACTGCGCATTCCATGCCCAAATGCAGCAATACAGGGACAATATCCAGGCTTGGACTATCAAGTGACAAGTTACATTCACACCACACAAATGCCAGGCAATGATCATCTACAACAAGAGAGGATCTAACCATTGCCCCTTGACATTCAATGCATGATCATTGCTGAATCGCCCACTATCAACACTCTGGGGGTTACTATTGACCAGAAACAGAAATGGACTAGCCATATAAATACCATGGCTACAAGAGCAAATCAGAGGCTAGGAATTCTGCGTCGCGTAACTCACCTCCTGACTACCCAAAGTCTGTCCACCATCTACAAGGCACTAGTCAGGTGTGTGAGGGAATACTCCCCACTTGCCTGGATGAGTGCAACAACACAGAACAAGCTCAACATCATCTAGGACAAAACATCCCGCTTAAATCGGTACCCCTTCCACAAACGTCCCCTCTTTCCTCCACTGACGCACAGTGGTAGCAGTGTGTGCCATTAACGAAATACACTACAGCAACTCACTAAAGCTCCTTAAAGTGATGAGGTGCTGACCAAGCTGGCTGCTTTGTCTTGGGTGGTGTTGAGTTTCATGACTGTTGTTGGAGCTGCACTCATCCAGACAAGCGGAGACAAAAGGACTCCAGTAATGATTATTAACTGAAGACCAAATTGTTCTGATGAAGGGTCACGCCCTGAAACATTAACTCTGATTCTCTCTTTACAGATGCTGCCAGACCTGTTGAGTATTTCCAGCATTTCTGTTTATATTAAAGTTGAATATTGAGGAATTTTAGTAGACTAGACACTTAATATTTCCATTCACTACAAACTTTTGACAAATTTAGAATAATGAACTATACAACCAAAGAGTACAAGTCAGATGTAGCCGTGCTCAAATTATGCAATCAAACCACACCTTAAATAAATTAGCAACTTCTCTGCTATCATTGTTGTGGATTTGAGATCAAGTTATTCTTGGTCAGGAGTGATAGAAACTGCTGGAGGCTCGGTTGTTGGGAAACCTTACTTGCCTGATTGAACATCCTACAAACTATGTACATTCAAGCCTTACCACAAGACTTCAACGATCTCCTCAACCTTGTTTTCAGCTCTCTTGGAGGGTGAATAGGATTGAAGTTCTCCATGATCTCTCTCAAACTCGGTAGTGTAGTTTGTGAATCTTCAGAGCACACAGGCTCTCTGTTTATGTTGTCCTCACGATCACTGGATAATTGGTCCCTTCCATTGATGATCTTCTTCTTGTAGATGCAAATGCAATTCGGAATCTTCTCACTATTCCATTTTCCGTCTCTACGAGATAAGATCATAGATGTAGTGTTTCTGTTCCAGAATTTGGTCTTTGGAACCAAATTCACCTAGTTGGAGTGAATTCCGGTAAATCCAGTGTTGATTAGTTTCTGGTTTGATTTGCACGATATTCATCCTTCTTTTCCTTTACTACCTCTATCTGCATGTTGCTTTGAGATATGGCACAGGTGTGTGTGGAAGAACAGGAAGCCGAATCCATGGTTATCTTCCATTCCGAAGTTCTGATGGAGCCAAACCATTCTGGAGTGGTAGGCGAACAGTGCCAAATTCATAGTTACTTTTTTTCAACAAAGCCTTGACTATTCTTTTTTGCCCTCTCCATTAGCATGTGGGTATGCCATGTGGACAAATCTATAGTCTTCTGTAACTGTTTAACGATTTTTACAACAATCGAAGATAGTTGCACAGTCACCATTAGCGAGACTAGCTTTATATTCCAGATTAAATTTAAATCCCACCAACTTTCATGATGGGATTTGAAGCCATAAACTAATACAAAGCATACTTAGGGCTGATGACCGGAATTTCGTATTCATACAGAGTGATCAGCAGATAAAGCAACGTCCACAAAAGGCAAAATAGTGCAGATGCTGGAAATCTGAATACAAGTACAGAATTGAGAAATACTCAACAAGTAAGGCAACATCAGCTGGGAAACTGAATTAACATTTCATGTTGATGACCTTTAAACAAATGTTGCAAACTTCCATGTAGGACTGTGAAGGCAAAATCATTAAGAAATTATTCATTTTTCATAAATCATTAAGAAATGGCTGGGTGCTATATTAGATGGACTACAGGAATATTATGGTTGAGTGAACTGAAGATGGCCAAAATGGCATTCCTATTTGAATTACCCTGATTATTTTTAAAGAGAAGCTTTGCATCTTCTACCACAAACTTTTTAATTCATTTAGGCCAGCATTTTTTTGTCCATCCCTAATTACCCTTGAGAAGGGTAATGGCCTCTCTATCCATCACTTTTAACCATTTGAGAAAATCTTCTGTCAAACTCCCCCTCCAAGAGTAAAGGTAAAATGAGCAAAATGAGGTCTGGCAAAAATAAAACAAAAATGATCCCCAAACCAAATAATTTGAATATTAATTAAAACTTAAAATTGCCAAAATGAATAAATAAAAGAAAAATGATAATAGGGCAGACAAAAAGAACAGCTTTGAAAACAGAAAAGTTTTGAAAGAGACAGGGCCAAAGGAGAAAAATAAAGGATTCAATGTCCATAGTAAAACAAAGCAAACATTGGCTCATCTTCTTGTCCATTATTGTGGTGAAATCTGTGCAAAACGCATCAAACTGTTATGCTTTAAGAAAAAGTATCTATTCTAATATTATCAAGTATCGGATGACTGTTTAACAGTCCCTTTAAGAGAAGCCTTGGACCAAAACCATTACTATGACTAGTTAAAGAAAAATTTAATTATGTGACTTAAAATGTATAACATTATGCAGCCGTCCAATTCAATGCCAGCAGAGTAATCACTTTAAGCTACTCATGTCCTAGAACAAATGAAAACAAGATTTTGGAGTTTTGATGACAATGTAATATGCTACTATATGTCCATTAATATATAACTAAGAACTGCTAGAATGTCTTTGTCTGCATTTAGAGCCAGGTACTGCTCTCAATTAGTCATAAAATATTTAGTCTTGTATGTCCAATCTCTTAGATTCAACAATCCCTAATCTGTATACTTAGTCAGTTTATTCCCACTTGACAAAATATCATTGCTAACCACAACAGAACTTATTCACTGCAAGGGAGCCATGTATCACAGCTAACACAACAAAAATGTTTAATAAAATTATATAATTATTAATAATAGTATTTATACTCCAATTCAAAAATTATCATGTTGCTTTTGGAAGAAAAACCGACCTCTGGAATTCAGTAACTTCTGTGAACTTCTGTGTCAACGGTTCCGCATTTCTACTCTAGACAGTGCCTGACCACAGACCAGCCGGCTGGTACAATTATTCATACTACTGGTAATAATCACGTCTACATATTTTCAATATAGACCAGCAATTATACAAACAGGATATCCTCAGGCTCTGGGAAATGACAGACAACCAACATCAATTTCACAGTCAATAATCTGAACACTGACTAAGTATTATTTGAAAAGCATATCTTATCAAATTTATTCTACAAGCACATCTCTGCGACCCAAAACAAGTTGAGAAACTGCTAAAGATTAACTATTGTTACAGAAACTCAAAATACTAGAATTTCTGTTGTAAAACCTCATGTGGATGATGGGTCAAGAATCACCTCAATTAGTATATACATTAAAGTTTATGTATACGTTTAAGAATATGAGGGGCATGGATAGAGTGGATGGACAGGCACACTTTCCCAGATTCAGGGGTCAGTCACCAGGGGGCATAGGTTTAAGGCTGTGGGGCAAAGTTTAGAGGAGATGTGCAGGGCAAATTTTTTTAACGCACAGGATGGGTGCCTGGAAAGCGTTGCCAGGAAATTGCGGAAGCAGATATGTTAACGACGTTCAAAAGGCACCTTGACAGATACATGGATAGGATGGGTATAGAGATACAGCACACGGAAGTGCTGAGGGTTTTGGCCAAGGTTAGTATCATGACCGGTACAGGCTTGGAGGCCGAAGGTCCTGTTCCTGTGCTGTATTGTTCTTTGTTCTTTGCCACCACCTCCTCATGTTTTGTCTCTGTTTCTCTCAGAATAGATGCTGGCAAACTTGCTAAGTTTGTCCAATGTCCTGTGTTATTGTTACCATCTCATCTATCTTCTCTCAAACACTTGCCTGGATGAGTGCAACTTCAATACCACTCAGGAATGCCAACATCATACAGGACAAAATAGCTAGCTTGATCAACATCTCATCCATCACCTTAAATATTATCTCCTCCACCACCACTGCACAGTGGCAGCAGCATCTACCATATACAAGATGCACTGTAGCAACTTACCAAGCTCCTTCATTATTACCTTCCAGACACTCGACTTCTACCCCAAGAAGGACAAGGGCAGCAGGCGCATAGGAACATTACCATCTGCAACTTCCCCTCTTAGCCACACACCATATGGAACTATGTCACTGTTCCTTCACTGTCACTGGGCCAAAATCCTTGAATTGCCTTCCTAACAACACTATGGTTATACCTATACCACATGGACCACAATGGTTCAAGAATTGGCCCACCATCACCTTCTCAAGGGCAATTACAGATGAGCAATAAATCCTGGCCTCAGGAATGCTCACATTTCATGAATACATAAAACAAGGCACAGTCCCACAAACAGCAAATGAGATGATAAACCAGACAACATAAAACATGCTTAAGCTTATTTTCATAATATGTATTGCATTTTCCCATATATTAAGAATCACATTGAACAATCCGCTTGAGGTGATAATCACACTTCACATCTGAAAAATGGTTTCCCCAACAGCTATTGATGGGTAAATCATGACTTCAGAGCATGATGCTGACTGTGTTGCATTTTCAGAAGCCATCTTTCAGATGAGGCATTAAATAGTGACACTGACTTGCTAATCACAATGATGCATAAGTTCCCATGGCACTTTTTTGTGGCACTTTCCCAGTGTCATAAGCAATACATAAGCAATACTCATATCAAAAACAGATTATCTGTTCATTAATGTCACATGCTGTTGGAGAAAACTTGCTATGCACAAAATGGCTATAATTTCTCTTCAAAAGCAGTTCATTGGTTGTAAAGTGCTTTGGTACATCCCAAGAATGTAAAAAATGTTATACAAAGGCAAGCTCTTTTTTTATTCTTAAAGGAAACACATGATACTACAGGACACAAGAGCTTGCAATACAACTTACTAAAGGGTCAGGATTCAGCAGCATGATCAATTTTGCAACCCTTCTGTCTGCAACAAATAAACTCTATGTTGATTTGCTGTAGAATATTTCACTTTTTAAAATTTTTTCAAGTTGAAAGGAACCCTTTCAACAGTCGAGAAAGCAGTTTCAAACAATTAGTTCAGTGTAAACAAATTAATGGGAAAATTTTCCACTTTTTCGGAGCAGCCTGCACTTAAGACACTTTAATTGCACTTCAAACAGCAAAGTCCAGATTCAGCAGTGCAATGCAACATGGCAAAAATGTAATATTACCTGATTCGTCTTCATTGGCATTAGGTTTGTATCCATGTTTCTCAATGTGGTGAATTCTGATCTTAAAGCGTTTGAAATCCATTTGCCTCATTTTTAAGCAATCCACAATGTGCCAGTCAGAATTTTAAGCATTCATACAGATATCGGCGAACACTACCAAATCCAACTACTTTATTAGTGAATGGTAAAATACATCAGTGGACTCAGGGAAGATTAGAAATTGGTCATTACAGTTAGGGGGAAACAAAGTACATCAAAAGTAGCAGGAAAGCAAAAGTCATACAAACAAGAGAGCTAGGTAGCTAGGTGGAAGGTAGAAGAGTAAATTTCAAAAGTCTTCAATTATTTTAAGTAGATGAAGGATGATAGATTGAGCCAACACTATAAATTAGCTGATATAACAGTTTTCAGACAGAGGGCAAAAGGACTTGAAGAAGCGGCACTAGATATGAAGTGACCAAATCCATGTGTTCTGATGCATATGATCCAGCAAAGCATCATTGTAACATACTGATGGTACATATGTGCTTCAACTTCTGAATTAAGGGAAAATGTTCCAGACGAGAATTTTGTTTTGGAGTGAATCCCACAGAATGGAGAAACAATGGCTGAAGTTTCACTGCCAATATTGTCCAAGATTTTTGAATTAATGCAAAGTTGACATCTAGCTCTAGGTGCCTTCCTAGTATAAACAGAGGTCTGACTTAAGAGCCGACACTCCAGTGTTGTTGCAACCATCATAACCTGGCAGAGAATTACTGACCAAGCCTGTTTTAATAGTACATCTTTCAACTTTACAGATTTCATGATTAAGAATGGACTTCTTCAGCTGCCTATGAAATAGTACTTTGATATTCCACCACTGAGCAGATAAAACTTTGAAAATGATGAGAAACAAGTCTGAACTTCCTTGATGTTCCAATTCTTCGACCAGCTTTTCCAACCTTCTCCACCATCATCGTTCCAGTGTTAATAAAGAAGTTGGAACCAAGCTTAATATTAATTGAAGAGAGTTTGCAAATCTTAGAGTAAAGGGTGGGCAATATCACAGTCCTTCTTTCACAAGTGTTACTGAATTGGTCTTCTTAACACTGAAAATAACTCACTATTCTTCCACCTACTATCCATTTGGCTCATTTAATATTCGGTTGGTCTCTCCCATTCCACAACTAACTATGTTACTGAAAAGCTCTTTATATTATATAGTATGTTGTGGATGCTATGAGGCTATAATTGAAATTACTTGTGTTTACTTTAAGCCAAGTTTTAGAAATGATTACAGTTAATTATTGATGTTCAATATTTTCATCTGCATTTCATTAACTGAATGCCACACAGAGAGGAATTGTACTAGCTGCACAAAATAAAGATTGCAGCACAAGCTCAACGGTAGATTTATGCCACCCTGAAGATATTTTGAAGTGTATACTATATCTACGTTTATGTTAATAAAAGTGCATTCAATCAAGATTCATTGAGCCTGCCAAGTGAGGTCATCAGTAACTCCTTAAAAATGGTTATTAAGCATTATCTTTAACAATCTTAGGTACATTTTGTTATACTCATTAATTAAATTGTAAATGAGGATGCGCATCAAACATGGGAACTAATTGGGAGGCTTTACTGGCTTAGCATGCACACTTCTGAAAAGTCAAGATCACTGAAGCATACTGTACTGATAATTAACTTCATCTGTTAATTCAAGGCATTTTACAGAAGAATTTTACTTTAGACCTCGGGCTCCGACTCATAACTGCCACAGCCATCTTCCCCTTCATCAGAATTGACTCTTTAAACACATTTTTTCCCCTCAGATTTAGTATTTAACAAAGTATTTAACGAAGTTCCCCATGTGAGGTTATTAAGAAAGCTTAATGCTAAAGTTTAGTTGAGGAAATACTTGTTTGGACTGAGTATGGGCTTGGGAGTTTTAATGATAAATAGAAAAAGTTCTGTTTGGGAAAAAGTAAACTTCAATCCGAAATTCTCAAACCCTTCTTTAATGTCAACTACTTTTTTTAAATGCCTTTACTTTCTGTAAAGCTCAAAGTTAATCCCAAGATTTGAATGCTGCTCCCAAGTGTCAGGAAACTGTTTGACACATTTCTCACAATCCCGGGAGCATGTAAGAAGCAGCATGCTGTTTAATAAGTGGTGCATCTTGACCTAAACCTGACTCCGTATCTCCTCCTTTCGTTTTCACTCTCTCCCCCTCTACGCGCCCCCCCCCCCCCCCCCCCCGCCTCTTGCTCTGTTGTCTCTAATTTATCACTATTATTAAGGTCTATATTCTCTGAACAGGCATATTCCTGAAAACTTTCATACATCTCAAGGCAGGAATGAGGGTAGGAACTAGGGAACTTATCCAAGATACAAGAGCCAAAGTCATTGCGAGTGAAAATGGTAGAAATTACGGAAAAGCATAACATCCCACATTTAGATTTCAGCTCTTAGTTTTGGTCTCAATTTGAAAAAGACAGTCTTCAAAAGGAAAGTCTAAAAAGAAAGTTAATTTTCTATCTGTTTCAGTTGAAATGCTTTCAGTTCAAGCAAAGCATTGTAAATAAAGTTATAATGGACACATTTGGCATTGTTTTTCCATCAATAAACTTAAAAAGTTGACACTGCATTAGAAGTAACTATCTTCATTTGAGAAAGCAAATAACTAGGTGGATCTAATTCAATGGGTTTCAATGGAGTAAAACTACTTTGTAATATATTCATGGTTAACATACTTCTCTGCTGATCTCTCGGAAATTTATAAGAAAGCTTGGTTAATTTAAATGTTAAGTTTAGAGAGTCCTGCATCATTCTTTTTATTGTGTTTTACTGGTCACTAAATGAGGGTCACTGATGCTTTCAACGCCTATCCTTTACAGGCTGAAATTTAGCACACTCATTAATGTTCCTACTAAGCTATGTAACAGCAGGCTGGATGGTCCTGTGCAGGCTTTGTTCCACATTAAATATTGCACAAAACATTTTAGAGGGAACGCACATTCAGAAAATTGGTTGCACACAACAAAATTTTACAGGGAATGCGCCCGTACCAAGATTTTGTTCTCTTCAGTTCCAGACAGTATTCATTGTCATGATATTCAAACACAAATCACAACACACACTTCATGATAGACAGACCAACAGACCAATTAGCACACATAACACGACAGCCAATCACAGACAAGAGCAGACACTGTATAAGACAAGAAACACGACACCTGCTGGCCAGTCCATCTGGAGACAGGACAAGACTATGACCTCATTAACAAGACACTCACACAGTCATCACGTGCTGAGTACCAAGTCAGATGTGTAAATAACTAGTTGGAATAAAACTGCGTTGTACCAATCGCAACCGTGTTGGTTCGTCTGTACCTCAGAGCACCCAACACCACATGGTACCAGTGAGTGAATCAATACTTACCAGCAAATCTGCCATCCTGAGCCATGGACACCCACAACAAACCGCAGCCGTTGCAAGTCGCTGGGAACCTGGGCACCAATTGGAAGCTCTTCAAGCAGCGATTCGAACTGTTCATGCGAGCCAACAAAAAACAGGGCGCCTCGGACGAAACAAAGATTGCCATGCTCCTCACTACCGCAGGTCAGCACGCCATCGATGTATACAACTCCTTGGTGTTCGCGGAAGGCGAGAACAAATCTAAATATGACACAGTCCTCCTCAAGCTCGACCAGCACTTCAACGTTGAGGTCAATGAAAGCTTTGAGACGTATATCTTTCAGCAGCGCCTACAAGGTAAGGATGATCTCTTTCAGTCCTTCCTGACGCACCTCCGCATACTCGCGCAGTCCTGCGGTTACAGCACCACCTCAGAGCCCATGATCCGGGACCATATCGTTTTTGGCATTGCCTCCAGTGGCCTACACCAGCAGCTTCTAAAAATTAAAGGCCTGACCTTAGCATCTGCAGTTGAAGCCTGTGTCCTGCATGAAAATGCAACCAGCCGCCATGCCCAATTTCAGGCGACCAAATCGGCACGGAGGGGGTCCCAAGCGATCGAATCGGCAAGCCAGGCCGCCCACAAGGCCGACCGCATCCAGGCAATCGAGTTTCTCCCGGCCCGCGGCCCAGATGAGGGCGGCCGTTTCACGCGCTTTTTGAGGCCTCCCGCGTTTGTGCGCGCCAAAACCTACGGCACCACTGAGGGACGTGCTGCGCAGGCGCGCCCGACGCAAGACCGAACTGCGCATGCGCAGTGGCGTAACGAACACCATGATGTCATGACGTGCGGCAACTGTGGAGCTGCACATTTAAAAGGGCAATGTCCTGCAATAACCCGACAATGCCTACGCTGTGGCAAGATGGGCCACTATGCTGCCTACTGTCGAGCGGCTCAACCTGTGGATCTTCCACATCTCCGACAACATCGCAGACACATGCGACCATCCAGCCTCCACATCACAACATCCAAACCGACGACACAGATGACCAAGACACCTTCCGGGTTGCGGTCATTGATGTGAACCGGGGGACTTCCGGTGACGGCGGGCGGGAGGCGGCCGCACAATGGAGAGCTCCCGCTCAGGAACGGCAATTTCGGGGCTTTAAGCCCGGTCCCAGGGTCCGCGGAGGCGGCAGAAGAAGGGAGAAGGCACGGAGGAGGCACTGAGAAGACACAGGTGGAAAAAAAGAACAAAGAAAAATGTCGAGGGTGAGCAGAAAAACGGCCGAAAAAAACCCAGCTGGAGGTCCGTCGGGGAGTGGAAAGGTCACCGCGGGGTCACCAGGAAAAATGGAGGCTGGAGCACCAGGGAAGGCCGCACTGCTTACGACTGAAGAAATAACCAAGGTGATGGCTGCGGAATTTGAAAAGCAGTTGGCGCAGATTGCCAAATGCATGGAGACGGTGAGGAAGGAGATGAGGGAGGTCTTGAGTGTGCTGGTGGAGGAGGCAGTTTCCCCGGTGAGGACGGAGGTGGCGAGCGCAGTGGCGGAGGTGCGAGATCAAGGGGAGGCGCTGAAGGAAGTGGAGGAGACGGTATTGCAGCACGGTGATCAAATTACCTCGATGGGGAAAGAGATGCGGAAGGTGATGGACACGAACAAGAATCTGCGAGGAAAAATGGAAGACCTGGAAAACAGATCCAGGCGACAGAATTTGAGGATTGTGGGGCTGCCCGAAGGAGTTGAAGGACCGAAGCCGACTGAGTATTTTACCGCGATGCTGGCAAAACTACTGGGGGAGGGGGAGGACCCCTCCCGATATGAACTGGATCAGGCTCATCAGTCATGGAGGCCTGTACCAAAGACGAGTGAGCCGCCAAGGGCAGTGACTCTGTGCTTCCGTAGGTACAGTGTGAAGGAGAAGGTCCTGAGCTGGGCCAAGCAGAAGCGGGTGGTGCAGTGGGCTGGAGCTGGTATACGTGTATACCAGGACTTTACAGTGGAGCTGGCAAGGAGGCGGGCTGCCTTCAACCGGGTGAAGAGGGCACTGTACATTAGCAAGGGGCAGTGCGGCATTGTATATCCAGCGAAGCTGAGGGTGACTTACAAGCTCAGGGACTTTTATTTTGGAACGGCGGAAGCAGCGGAGGAGTTTGCGAAAGCAGAAGGACTGTGGCAGAACTGACAAACTGAGGAATGGCCATGTGCCGATGTAACCTCATGACTGTATTTTCTTCTTTCTTGTATCACTGCGCGCGGGTGTAGGGGCTAAAGGAGCCAATGTGGTATATATTTGGACGAGGGAAGGGACGGGACTTTCACTCGAAATGAGAGTTCTTTGGGGTGTAGGTGGATAGGTGGGGTTTGTGTGCTAAAAGGGGATCTTTGGGCTTTCCTGGGGCCGGGCAAGTGGGAAAGGGACCCGGGCGGGGGCCTACACGCTGGCCGGTGTGTGCCGGCCAGTGAACGGGAGTGAGGTGGGGGGAGGGGCTGCGGCCATCGGAGCCTGGCAGAACAGGGTCCGAGTGGTCTAGCCGGGGTGGAAAGTTGGGGGGGAAGGAACCGAGGGTAGGGGGAGGAGTTTTACAAGAGGCAGTGGACGGGAGGAGCTGGAGGCCTGGGGTGGGGGGGGGGGGGGGGGGGGGGAGCTATGTATGATTAAGGGGGACTACGGGTAATCCCTGATTTATTTTTGTCATTTGTTTATGTAAACATGTGGGTTGAGGTTTGGGGGTTGGTGGGTAGATGGGATCTTTGTTGTTATTATGGGGACTGACATATCTTGCTGATTATTGTTTATTGTTGATGGATGTAAATGTGGAAGAAAATGTGAAAATGGAGGAGAATAAAAAAAAAAAAAATTTTTAATTAAAAAAATAAATTGATGTGAACCGGGTCAACACCATCAATACGGCCGATGAATGGAGTGCCACCCTGACGGTCAACCGATCGCCGATCACTTTCTGCCTGGACACTGGCGCCTCCCCCAACCTCATAGCATGGTCAGCATTCTATGCCATGAAGGTCAGACCACCAATCCAGCCATCCCGGTGCAAGATGGTCGACTACAACGGGAACGTTATCCCGGCCATGGGATCCTGCCAGCTCCAGGTGACACACAAAACACACACGTCCACACTCTCGTTCGAGATAGTTGGCTCATCGAAGGACTTCCTGCTGGGCGCACAGGCATGTAAGGCTCTCCACCTTGTGCAATGAATTCTCTCTCTCTCTCCAGACGGCACGTCTGACTACCCGGATGCAGAGTTCAACGCACAACTCCAATTGCTCCTCGCCCACAACCAGGAGGCATTCGAAGGCATGGGAACACTGCCATACACCTACCGAATTCGCCTCAAACCGCCATCCCGGTCGTTCACGCACCTCGCAGGGTTCCTGCGCCACTTAAAGACCGCCTCAAGCTGCAGCTGCAGGATCTCCAGGACCAAGGGGTCCTATCCAGGGTCACGGAGCCCACGCCATGGGTCAGCTCCATGGTGTGTGTCAAGAAGCCCTCTGGCGAGCTCCGCATCTGTATAGACCCCAAAGACCTCAATAATGACATTATGCGGGAACATTATCCCATACCCAAACGGGAGGAGGTCACCAGTGAAATGGCCCAAGCGAAGATATTCACGAAACTGGATGCTTCTAAAGGATTTTGGCAGATCCAACTGGACCCGTCCAGCCGAAAGCTATGTACCTTCAACACCCCTTTCAGCAGACTCTGCTACAACCGGATGCCATTTGGCATCATCTCGGCATCCGAGGTCTTCCACAGAATCATGGAGCAGATGATGGAAGGCATCGAAGGGGTGCGCGTATATGTGGACGATGTCATCATCTGGCCCACCACACCGCAGGAGCACATACATCGTCTCCAACGCGTTTTTGCCTGCATACGGGAAAACGGCCTGCACCTCAACCGAGCCAAGTGCGCCTTTGGCCAGACCGAATTGAAGTTCCTGGGGGACCATATCTCCCGGTCAGGGGTCCGTGCGGATGCAGACAAGGTGAGCACCATCACAGCCATGCCGCAGCCGGCCGACAAGAAGGCTGTCCTACGCTTCCTTGGAATGGTCAACTTCCTCGGGAAATTCATTCCCAACCTTGCCTCCCACACAACGACTCTGCGCCACCTCGTCAAAAAATCTACAGAGTTCCGGTGGCAACACACACACCAGCTGGAATGGGAGGAGCTCAAACGCAAACTCACCACGGCACCAGTGTTGGCGTTCTTCGACACGTCTCGTCCCACCAAAATCTCAACTGATGCCAGCCAATCCGGCATTGGAGCAGTGCTCCTGCAGAGGGATGACATATCGTCATGGGCCCCGGTTGCCTATGTATCGCGGGCCATGACCCCCACAGAACAGCGCTACGCGCAAATCGAAAAAGAATGCCTGGGCTTGCTAACCGGTTTAGACAAGTTCCACGATTACGTCTATGGTCTTCCACGGTTCACGGTCGAAACTGACCACCGCCCCCTGGTCAGCATAATAAACAAGGACCTGAACGAGATGACCCCTCACCTCCAGCGCATCCTACTTAAACTCAGGAGGTACGACTTCCAGGGAAGGACCTCATCGTGGCGGATGCCCTATCCAGAGCAGTGAGCACGCCGCCAGATGCAGAGAGGTTCGTATGTCAGGTCGAGGCACAGGTGATCTTGACAGCGGCAAATCTGCCGGCTGACGACTCCAGTCTGTCCCGCATCCGCCGAGAGACAGCGGCCGACCCCCTTTTGCAGCAAGTGATGCGCCACATGACGGGAGGATGGCTCAAAGGGCAGTGCCCGCAGTTCTATAATGTACGAGACGACCTAACCATCATTGATGGGATCCTTCTGAAGCTGGACCGGATTGTGATTCCGCACAGTATGCGCCAGCTGGTTCTCGATCAAATACACGAAGGCCACTTGGGGATCGAGAAGTGCAGACGGAGGGCCCGAGAGGCGGTATACTGGCCGGGCATCAGTGACGATATTGCCAACATGGTGATCAACTGTACAACCTGCCAAAGGTTTCAGCCGGCGCAACCTCCTGAGACGTTTCTGCCCCATGAGCTGGTGACGTCCCCCTGGGCGAAGGTGGGTGTCGACTTATTTCACGCGCTTGGCATGGACTATGTTATCATAGTGAACTACTTCTCCAATTACCCAGAAGTCATACGCCTGCACGATCTCACGTCGTCTGCTGTCATCAGGGCGTGCAAAGACACCTTTGCTCGCCACGGCATTCCGATGACTGTCATGTCGGACAATGGGCCCTGTTTTGCCAGCCATGAATGGTCGTCCTTTGCGGCCTCGTATGGCTTCACACACGTGACGTCCAGTTCTCTGCATCCCCAGTCCAATGGAAAGGCGGAGAAGGGCGTTCACATTGCCAAGCGGCTCCTCTGCAAGGCTGCTGCTGCCGGATCGGACTTCCACCTCGCCCTGCTGGCCTATCGCTCGGCCCCACTAGCCACGGGTCTCTCGCCAGCACAGCTGCTGATGGGTCGCGCTCTCAGAACCACTGTGCCTTCCATCCTGGCACCAACAATAGACCATGCTCCGGTACTGCATAAGATGCAACTGCAGCGCGATCGCCAGAAGAGATCGTACGACATACGGGCAACTGATCTTCCCTCCCTGGCCCCTGGAGACAACGTCCGCATCCACCTACCAGATGGTGGCTGGTCAGCACCCGCCGAAGTTCTCCGACGCATGGCTCCCCGCTCGTTCCTGGTACGCATGCCGGATGGATCCGTGCGTAGGCGCAATCACCGAGCCCTTCGCCTACTTCCATGCTCACAACGGAACCATACACAGACGCCGTGTCCTCCACTGGTTCCTGATAGCGACTTTGTGGAGCTGCCATATACCATGCCCCTTCTCACGCCGCCAGTGGCCAGGCTCGCACCTCAGCCGGTGGTTCTCGACCCATCCTTGAGGCGGTCAACCCGAATTCGTCGCCCACCTACTAGACTGGACTTATGAGACTGTTCACACGTTACATTTTAGCAACTACTGTATTGTAACATGTCACTGTTTTATCGTTCCAGGCATCGTTGATCGGTCCAAATTTCAACGTTCATCTTCTTTTGTTATGGTACAACCTCGTTAGCATGTCACACCTGACATCGCCCCTTGTATATAGTTACGCCACATGTACATGCTGTAAATATCACGCACACACACCTTTAGCTGCACTCAGGACACATTTATATTTATAACCACGTAGGCACATAATCTTGTAAAAAAGGGGGGATGTCATGATATTCAAACACACATCACAACACACACACCATGATAGACAGACCAACAGACCAATTAGCACACAGAACACAACAGCCAATCACAGACAAGAGCAGACACAGTATAAGACCTGGGGCGTCATTCTCCGACCCCCCGCCGGATCGGAGAATCGCCGGGGGCTGGCGTGAATCCCGCCCCCACCAGTTGCCGAAGTCTCCGGCACCGGAGATTCGGCGGGGGCGGGAATCGCGCCGGTTGGCGGGCCCCCCCGCTCGATTCTCCGGCCCAGATGGGCCGAAGTCCCGCCGATAAATTGCCTGTCCCACCGGCGTGGATTAAACCACCTTTTGAACGGCGGGACAAGGCGGCGTGGGCGGTCTCCAGGGTCCTGGGGGGGGCGCGGGGCGATCTGGCCCTGGGGGGTGCCCCCACGGTGGCCTGGCCCGCGATCGGTGCCCACCGATCCGCGGGCGGGCCTGTGCCGTGGGGGCACTCTTTCCCGTCCGCCTCCGCCACGGTCTCCACCATGGCGGAGGCGGAAGAGACTCCCTCCACTGCGCATGCGTGGGAAACTGTCAGCGGCCGCGCATGCGCCGCCCGGGGCTGTCATTTCCGCGCCAGCTGGCGGGGCAACAAAGGCCGTTTCCACCAGCTGGCGGGGCGGAAATTCCTCCGGCGCCGGCCTAGCCCCTCAATGTTGGGGCTCGGCCCCCAAAGATGCGGAGCATTCTGCACCTTTGGGGTGGCGCGATGTCCGTCTGATTGGTGCCGTTTTGGCGCCAGTCGGCGGACATCACGCCGTTTCGGGAGAATTTCGCCCAAGAAACACGACACCTGCTGGCCAGTCCATCTGGAGACAGGACAAGGCCAGGACCTCATTAACAAGACACTCACACCGTCACCACGTGCTGAGTACCAAGTCAGATGTGTAAATAACTTGTTAGAATAAAACTGCGTTGTACCAATCGCAACCATGTTGGTTCGTCTGTACCTCAGAGCACCCAACACCACATTCACAAATAAATCATCATGCGACATATCTGTGTTTCCATGTTTCAAGATTGACTTTAACAAAGAAAGATTTAGGACACAGAAGAAAGCCACTTAGCCCATCAGTCACAAATCTAATCACATTAAACATTTAACTTGAATCTCTTTAAGCTTTGTAAAATAATGCATATTGGGGCAATCAGCTTTATATTGAAGTAACTTATCAGTTTAAAAAAAATAAAAAGCCAATCTGCTGAGGAACCACACACAGAAAGTCAAGACAAAGCATAGTCTTCAGTTGATATGGCATCAAGAGAAAAGGGGATAATGAGCCCAGCAAACTTAATTCGGTCCCCAATTTTAAATAAGGTATTCTGACATTTTTATATTTTCTTTCCAAGTTCCTACATTCATATTTATATGCAAACTTGCTAATACCACTGTCCCACCAGTGGTGGCAAAATCAGAGCTTCCATTTGCAGGATGACATAATTACACCACAACAATTGTGGACATGGAAAGAGCCCATATCTATTAAGGATTTTTAATATATTTAATATAGAGAGCGTTAAAAAAAAATTATTATTCTCAGCACACAAAACTAGGCCCTCAGTTTTTTTTTAAAGAATAAACAAATATATGATCACTGATTTATTCCTGTAATTTTTGTAGCACTATTGATAATTTATGAGAAAAATTATTTTCTCCCAAATGAAACTTACCATAAACAATTTTCTAAGCATGTTAACGGGACTGAAATTAAAAATATGCAACTGGAGAAATATCAGGTCAAGAAGGCAAATGGTTAAGGTTGTACACATTGTGTTTAATTTAACGTTAATAAATTATTCTGTTGTTTTATTTGCATTACCTCCCGAGTGCAAGAAAAAAGTCTTTGCAGATCTTTTATTCATGACATTTCAAGGATTGGATTAAGTCCATGATAGAGCAAACAGAATGGGCTGGATCCTCCGTCAGCAGCAGTCCATTCACACCCACGGATTTTCTGATGGCGTAGGAGTGCCCACAATGGAAAACCCCCATTGGCCGGCTGCCAGGACGGAGGATCCCACTGCCGGCAAGGGCGCACTGCACCAGAAAACGGCTGTGGAAGGACAGAGAATCCCGCCCCATATACCTTTGCAAAGAAGAAGGTTAATGATCAATAATTTTTTAAAAGTGTTTAATATTACAAAAATAGTTATAGCAAAATCCGCAAAAGATTGTTCAATTGAATTCATGCTTGCTGCATTTACAGGAACAGTGAAGATTAAAAATATCTACTTGCAAAGGTTCTTTTGGAATCACTACCTTCTTTATACCACAGAAACTTACATTTTCATAGCACCTTATCACGTAGAATTCCTACGGTGCAAAAGGAGGCCATTCAGATTATCAAGTCTGCACCGGCCCCTCAATCGAGCACTCTACCCATATACACTCACGCAACCACCCTTCTCTTTCCCCCATCATCCCATAACCTAACCTTCACTTCCCTGGACACTAAGGGGCAATTTAGCATGGCCAATCCACCTAGCCCGTACATCTTTGGAATGTGGGAGGAAACAGGAGCACCCAGAGGAAACCCACACAGTCAAGGGGAGAATATACAAACGCCACACAGTGACCCAAGCCGGAATTGAACCCAGGTCCCTGGCACTGTGAGGCAGCAGTGCTAATCACTGTGCCACTGTGCCACCCAATGAAAGACTTTTGAAATGTAGCTACTGTTATGAAGGAAAAATCACAGCAGGCAGTTGTATTCAGCAAGCTCTCACATCAGCAAGAGAGATTAATGATTAGTCAAGCTGATTTTGGTCTGAGAGAATGTTGTTCAGAACACAGAACAACATTCTTAAGGGAGCTGTCAAATGAGGCAGACAATAGATGTAAGGATAGCATCTTTACAATGTAATGCTCCCTCTGCACTGCATTTATATGCCAGCTTGTGGGTTCAAATTCTAGAATGGGAATGTTACTTTTGGACACTCCGAGGCAAAAGTGCTACTACTTGAGATACACTGATGTCATGCACACAATTCATCCACAACAATGTACTTTCGGACACAAGACGTATCTGCCTGTGTCAGAGAAATGGCAAAGACTAGTTCAACCACAAAAAAAATGAGCAAGGAAGAATGCCTCCCCTCCCATATCCCAGTGGATTAAAACAAAATGCAAAACCATTAAACATTACCAAAATGACAAATGTTGGCAACATTGCCATCTGTGGTTCCATTTCAATTCCCTCCACTATGAAATGATAGGAGCTAGAGAAAGACTGATTTTTGGTCCCTCAGGAAATCAAGGGGTGTGGAGCCTCGTGTGGGAAAGCAGAGCTGAAGATCATGCTGAATGGTAGAGCAGGCTCAAATGGCCTTTGCCTGTTCCTATTTCTTGGATTATGTAGGCAATGTATTGGCTATTGTTGTTGTAGTACAGGTCTTAATTCGACCAATGAAGCAATCATCTTATGCCATCCAGTATCATTGAATAACACATATCAACTATGATTTGAAATTACAGAATTGTAACAGCACAGAAGAAGACCATTCAACACCGGCTCTCCGGAGGAGCAATTTAACTGGTGCCATTCCTCTGCACATTCCTCCTTTCAGCTAATAATTCAATTCCCTCTTGAATACCTCAATTGAATCTGCCGCCAACACAAACTGAGGCAGCACGTTCCAGATCCTAACCACTCGCTGCAAGAAAAGGTTTTGCATCACAATTCCATTGCTTCCTTTGCCAGTTACCTGAAATCTGCACCCTCTCGTTCTTGATCTTTCCACCAGTGGAAAGAAATATTCCCCATCTCATCTGTCTGGACCACTCAGGGCATTGAATACGGTCATCAAATCTTCTCTCAACCTCTCTTCTCCAAGGAAAACGTTTCCAACTTTACCAATCTATGTAACTGAAGTTCCTCATCCATGACACTGTTCTTGTTAATTTTTCCTGCACTGGTTAAAATGTCTTCATATCTTTCCGAAAGTGCGATATCCAGAAATGGATGCAACAGACCAGTTAAGGTTAAACCAGTCTTTTTTACAAGTTAAACCTAATTTCCTTACTCTGTGCCCAAATAATAAAGCCTAGGACACGGTATTCTTTATTAACCACTCTCTCAGCCTGTCCTGGCATCTTCAATCACTAATGCATATATACATCCAAGTGCCTCTGCTCCTGCACTACCTGAAGAGTTGTACCTTTTATTTGATATTGTTTCTCTATGTTCTTATGCCAAAATGAATCACTTTACACTTCACTACATTGAATTTCATCTGTCATTGTCCACTCATTCCACCATCATGTCCTCCTCACAGCTCAAAATGCTTCCAAATTTTGTATCATCTATAACTTGTAAATTGTGGACTGTACATGTCAGGAAGAACAAAGGTCCCAACACCAACCCTTGGGGAATTCACAAGCAAATATTCCTCCACAAGAACACATGAAATAGAAGGAGTGGAGCTTATGGCCTGTCAAGCCTGTTCCACCATTCAATATAATCATGGGTGAATTTGACTTCAACCCCACATTTCCATCTGCTTCCCATATTCCTCGATTCCCTGAGACACCATAAATCTGTCTACCTCAGCCTTAAATGTATTCACCATGTATTCTGGGTTAGAGAATTCCGAAGATTCAGAGTCTTTTGATTGAAGTAATTTCCCTCATTTCTGTCGTTAAGTAATCAGTCCCTTATCCTGAGACTGTTCCCCCATGTAGTAGATTTCCTGACCAGCGGAAAACAATCTCTCTGCGTCAACGCTATCAAGCCGCTTCAGAATCTTTTGTATTTCAATGAGATTGCCTTATTCTTCTAAATTCCGGATAATAGACCCAATTTATTGAGCTCTCATCATAGGACGCTCACTCATTGAAGGGACAAATTCAATTTGCATATTAATTTGAGGGATCTGGGCGCCGATGGCTGGACCAGCATGTATTGCCCATCCCTAGTTGCCCTTCAGGAAGTGGTGGTGAGCCATTTTCTTTAACTGCTGCAGTCCTTTGGTGTAGGTACATCCACAGTGCTGTTAGGGAGGGAGTCCCAGGGTTTTGACCCAGCGACACTGAAGGAACAGCGAGATATTTCCAAGTCAGGATGCTGAGTGGCTTGGCAGAGAACTTCCAGGTGGTGTTGTTCCCGTGAGTCTGCTGATTTTGTCCTTCTAGATGGTAGTGCTTGTGGGTTTGGAACGTGCTGCCTAAAGATCCTTGGTGAGTTCCTGCAGTGCATCTTGTAGAGGGTACATGCGGCTTCCACTGTTCCTCGGTGATGGAGGGATTGAATGTTTGAGGAAGTGGTGCCAATTAAGTGGGCTGCTTTGTCCAGGATGATGTTGAGTTTGAGAATCGTTGGAGCTGCATTCATCTGGGCAAGTGCAGAGCATCCCATTACACTCCTGACTTTTGCCTTGTAGATGGTGGACAGGCTTTGGGGAGTCAGGAGGGTAGTTACTCGTCGCAAGGTTCCTCGCCTTTGATCTGCTGAGGTAGCCATAGCATTTATATAACTAGCACAGTTCAGGTTCTGGTCAATGGTAGCCCCAAAAATGTTGATAGTGGAGGATTCAGCGAGGGTAATGCCATTGAATATCAAGGGGCGATGGTTAGATCCTCTCTTATTGGAGATGGTCATTGCCTGGCACGAATGTTACTTCCACTTGTCAGCACAAGACTGGATATTGTCCAGGTCTTGCTACATTTTGACATGGACTGCTTCAGTCTCTGAGGAGTCACAAATAGCACAGTGGTTAACACTTGCTTCAGAGCTCCAGGGTCCCAGTTCGATTCCAGCTTGGGTCACTGTCTGTGCAGAGTCTGTACGCTCTCCCCATGTCTGCGCGGGTTTCCTCCGAGTGCTCCAGTTTCCTCCCACAAGTCCCGAAAGACGTGCTGTTAGGTAATTTGGACATTCTGAATTCTCCCTGTGTACCCGAACTGGCGCCGGAATGTGGCTTTTCACAGTAACTTCATTGCAGTGTTAATGTAAGACTACTTGTGAGAATAAAGATTATTATTATATTGTGCAGTCATCTAGATGGTAGAAATTTCACTGATGAAGCAGCTGAGTTGCAAATGGTGCCGAACATTGTCCAATCATGAGTGAACAATCCCACTTCTGACTTTGTGATGGAAGGAAGATCATTAAAGAAGCTGCTGAACATGGTTGGGCCTAGGACACTACCCCGAGGACCTCCTGCAGTGATGCCCTGGAGCTAAGGTGGTTGACCTGCAACCACCACAACAATCTTCATTTCTGCTCAGTATGACTCCAAACAGCCAAAATCAGTCCCCCTGATTTGCATTGTTGCCAGGTTTACTAGGACACCTTGATGCGGGGTGGATGCCAGTGTTTTAGCTGTACTGGGACAGCTTGGATAGGGGTGCGGCAAGTTCTGGAGCACAAGTCTTCAGTACTATGGCCGGAATATTGTCAGGGCCAGAGCCTTTACAGTATCCAGTGCCTTCAGCAGTTTCTCAATATCACGGGAAGTGAATCGAATTGGCTGAAGTCTGGCATCTGTGATGCTGGGGACCTCTGGAGGAGACCAAGGTGATCTTCCGCTCAGCACTTTTGGCTGAAGATTGTTGCAAATGCTTCAGTATTATCTTTTACACTGCTGTACTGGGCTCCTCCACCATTGAGGATGGGGATATTTGTGGAGCCACCTCCTCCAGTGAGTTGTTTAATTGTCCACCACCATTTATGGCTGGATGTGGCAAGACTGCAGAGATTAGATCTGATCCGTTGGTTGTGGGATCGCTTGCGTACACTTTTTGACATGCAAGTAGTCCTGTCTTTTAGCTTCACCTGGCTGACACCTCATTTTTAGGTATGCCTTGTGTTGCTCCTGTCATGCCCTCCTGCACTCTTCGTTGAACCAGGGTTGATCCCCTGGTTTGGTGGCAATGGAGAGTGGGGGGTATGTCAGGCCATGGAGTTAGAAATTGTGGTGGAGCACAGTTCTGCTGCTACTGATGGCCCACAGTGCATCATGGATGCCTAGTCTGGAGTTGCTCGATCTGTTCAAAGTCTATCCTATTTAGTAAGGTGGTAGTGCCACACAACACAATGGAGGGTATCTTCAATGTGAAGACGAGACTTTGTCTCCACATTGTATGGTGGTCACTCCTACCGATACTGTCATGGACAGATGCATCTGCACCAGGCAGGTTGGTGAAGATGAGGTCAAGTATGTTTTTCTCTCTTGTTGGTTCCCTCACCATCTGCTACAGTCCCACTCTAGCAGCAATGTCTTTTAGGACCCAGCCAGCTCGGTCTGTGGTGGTACTACCAAGCCCCTTGGTGATTCACATTGAAGTCCCCACCAACAGTAAATTCTGCACCCTTGCCACCCGTGCTTCACCCAAGTGGTGTTCAACATGGCGGAGTGCTGATTTAGTTGAGGGAGGATGGTACATGGTAATCAGCAGGAACTTTTCTCACCCATGTTTGACCTGGTGCCATGGGACTTCATGAGGTCCAGGTTCGATGTTGAGGACTCCCAGGGCAATTCCCTCCTGACTGTGTACCACTGTGCCACCACCTGCACTGGGTCTGTTCTGCCGGTGGGACATTTAGTACCTGCAAACTATCAGGTTCTTGCTTCACTAGCCTGTGAAACAGCTCTCCCAATTTTGATGTTATTAAGGAGGACTTTACAGGGTTGGGTTTGCAGTTGTCATTTCCGGTTTCCAGGCCGATACCGGGTGGTCGGTCCAGTTTATTTCCTTTTTGTGTCCGTTGCAGCGGTTGAATACAACAGATTTCCTTCCCTAAAAGACATTAGTAAACCAAATGGGTTTTTAATGACAATCGACAATGGTTCAAGGTCATCATTAGACCTTTAATTCCAAATGTTTTACTGAATTTACATTCCATCATCTGCTGTGATGGGATTCGAACCCGGGTCCCCAGAGCATTACCTTGGATCTCTGGATTACATGTCAAGCGACAATCCCACGATGCCATCACCTCCCTAATTACGAATCCCTAACTACCCTCGATCTGAATGGCTTGCTAGGCCATCTCAGAGAGCATTTAAGAGTCAACCATACTGCTGTGGATCTGGAGTCACATGAGGCCAGACCAGGTAAAAGTGACAGATTTCCTGAGCTAAAGGACATTAGGAAACCAGGCGGGTTTTTGTGACAATCAACAATGGTTTCATGGGCTTCTGAATTATTAGTGCAACGACAGCACCACTATGCCACTATCTCCCCCTTAAATATAGAGATCAAAATGAACACAGTATTCCATATGTGGTCTCACCCTGTACGATTGTAACAAAACTTCTTTATTCCTGAACTACAATCTCCTTGCAGTAAAGGCCAACATGTAATTCGCCTTCCTAATTGCTTGCTGTGCCTGCATGATAATTTTGTGTTCCTTGTATGAGCACACCCAATCGTCTCTGAACATCAACATTTACAACTTTCACACCTTTTGAAAAACATTTTGGTTTTCATTTCTTACTACCAAAGTACATAACTTTCCCCCTTTATACTTCATCTATACTTTACCTGCCAACTTGTTGTCCACCACTCACTTAATCTGTCTATATCTCTTTGCACCGCAAATGATGATCCCGCTGGCTAATTCTCTGGGACTGCTTCCACCAATAAGGAGGGTTGGAAAGGGAGAGGGGTGGCCCCATTGGGGGCCAGGCTCAGCTGGGGATACATATATGCAGCATTAAAAAATGTTGCACCCAGGAAATAAGACGCCTCTGGCATTTTCTTCCGCAATGCGGGCTGACCCTCAATTCCCTGACATGGTGGTTGTGGTTTCCTGCCCCTGCCCCTTCCAGGCACATTATGTGCAGGTGGTGGGTGTGAGCAAGCACTCAATAGACAGCTGGAGTCAGACTAGGGCAGTGATCGAGGAGCACCAGCACAACTCTCAGCAGGTTAAAATCACCCCCCTGTCTTTGACAGTGACCCATTGACAGCACCGTCACAGTCCCAACACATTGGTGTGATGCTGCACAAACCCTGGGAGGATGGAACAGGGTGGGGGGGTCAAATGACAGACAAAGCCACGTCCCATGAGAAGTGGGTTTACCGGACCCTCACCGGTACCGCCTGTCCCCAGCCTCCGGCTGATCCTGTGGGTCCTCCCCTGGCTCGTCCTCCCGTCCTTTCTGGTCTGGCACCTCCTCGTCCTTCTCCTCTGAGGTGGCTGCATATTCCTCCCCCTCCATCTACAGCACGTTGCACCGCTGCTGTGCCAGGTTGTGGAGGGTACAGCAGGCCACCACGAAGCGGGCGACCCTCTGGGGGGTGTACTGCAGTGCACCACCAGCTCGTTGGAGGCATCAAAACCGCATTTTGAGGAGTGTGATGCACCGTTCAATGACAGCACAGTTGGCAGCATAGGCTTCAGTTTATCGGTCTCGGCATTAGTCACCGGCCTCGGTACTCCCGCCATTAACCAGGTCCTCAGCACCCCTTATCCACAAAGAGCCAACCAGCCATCCTGGTTGATCCTCGAAGATGCCAGGGATCTGAGAGTGTAGCTGTCGTGCACATTCCCCGGGAAGCGTGCACATACGTGCATGATCTTCATGTGGTGGTCGCACATGGTGGTCACACACGAGTTGGACGTTCAGGGAGTGGAACCCCTTCCTGTTGATGTACGGCAGTTCCCAATGGCCAGGTGCACACAAGGCACCTGGTCCATGTTGAAGCTTATATAGTTTGCTGCCCGTGACGTCACGGATGCACTTGTGGAATGTAGCTTGTGATATGATAATAATAATAATCTTTATTACTGTCACAAGTAGGCTTACATTAACACTGCAATTAAGTTATTGTGAAAATCCTCTAGTCACCACACTCCGGCTCCTATTCGGGTACTCTGATGGAGATGCCAGACAAATCCCCGCTCAAGCCCTCAAATCATCCTGAGGCGTAAAGGTTCAGGCCTGAGCAGGTACTTTCCTCCTCCACTTGATGTCAAGTCCGTAAGGGCATGGCACAGGTGCCACACTGTTGCCTTGTTGAGGCAGAGCCTCAAGGGTGAAGCAGAGCCTCAAGGGTAGGGCAGTCTCCTCGGGGTCCAAGGTATCATCCACCCCATGTAATATCTGTACGAAATTGGAGAGGGTAAGAGACTGAAAACCAGCAGTGTCTTCGACCCAGACACCCTCTATTCCCCTATTGCTTCCCCCCCACGCTCCACCACCACCATCCAACATGCCCTGCATACATCCCTGGCGCTGCAGCAGGGGTCTGGTCACTGGACCCCACAACCTATACCACAGACACTCGCACGTAACATTACCTGGGCGCTGGTCCCCTCCCCTGCACACACCCACCCTCTAGTCACTGAAATGTCTACAGAGCTAGGGCCCAGACTCTGGGTGTTCAGATGTTGGCTGCTGCATGAGTGGTGTTGCTTCCTGCAGTGTTCAGACACAGTTTCTAGGCATCACAGTCTGATTTGGATGCTAGGCAATAATTCCCTCATGCTACATGATACACCTACCCACTGAATCTACTTGGGAGGTGTGAAGTGCTCACTTAACTACGATTGCCAATTCCCAATTAGCAATAGCCTTCAACCACACGGCCAGTGGCCTTCTAGTCAGTGGGAGTTATGGGTAGTCGGTGGGACAGACAGGCAGGGCTTGGATTGCCCCCATTATGGGTACACATGATCAAGGGGGTTGCATGGCGGACCCTTGGCTCTCCCCTCTCCCGATCCATCAGGCGTGTGGCTCACAATGTCCTCTCTTTATCGCCACAGGAGAAGAAACCCCACAATAAGAGGGAAAGGGGGAAGACTGGGTGAAGCTCCAGAGGAGTCCCCTATTTGAAAGATGAGAGGCTGTTCCTGTCATGTTGGGCTTCACTGGAGGATATGTCAGCATCAGAGCCAGATGAAGAATTGACTTAACAGGTGATTATTATTATTTGGTCAGTGACAGGTTTATTTTGATGTGAAAGGAACAATTGGACTTGTACGAATTTCTGTTATACACATGTGGTACACATTAAAGAGTCGGTGGTGCACGCATCCCCACCAACTCAGACAGGCTCACTGCCATTTTAGGCTTAAAGAATGTTGATTGGCAGGAGGCAGGACTCCTGCCCTCAGGTGGAACAAAAGTCCTGCCTTGGATAACTTCCGGCCAATCAGATTGGCCGACAGCTCTTCAGCCTATCCAGGTACAGGGCTGCAGCAACATGCTTGGGTATAAGTGGCGGGACAGTGTGGCTAGGCAAGTGACAGGGGTTCTGGGAAGGAGAGGGTAGAGGACTCCTGGGGGAGCCAAGAGGAGGGAGATTGTGGTATTAGTATTTAAGCCCAGGTGGTGGTGTCCCAGAGGTGTGCAGTCCCTGAAGGGAGGCACCTCTAGTCAGAAGGGTGCTTCTGATGGCAGTCCCCACCTACCTCCTTGCTGGAGATTTTGAATTCATTGGCCCGTGTACCGAGGTACAGTGAAAAGTATTGTTCTGTGTACAGTCTAGACAGATCGTTCCATACATAAAAAACAGATACATAATGTAAATATATAGATATCAGGTGAAACATACGGAGTGTAGTACTAAGCAGGAGAGAAGACTGGATTGGAGTTGGGTTTGTTGTCACATATATCGAGGTGCAGTGAAAAATATAGTTCTTTTTTTTTTAATTAAATATTTTATTGAAAATTTTTGGTCAACCAACACAGTACATTGTGCATCCTTTACACAATATTATAACAACACAAATAACAATGACCTATTTTATAAACAAAAAATGAATAAATAACAAAAATGAAAACAAGCCCTAATTGGCAACTGCCTTGTCACAAGTAACACTCTCCAAAAATATAATTTAACAGTCCAATATATAATTATCTGTAGCAACGACCTATACATACTATACAGTATATATTAACAACCCTGAGAGTCCTTCTGGTTCCTCCCCCCCCCCCCCCCCCCCCCGATCCTGGGCTGCTGCTGCTGCCTTCTTTTTCCCATTCCGTCTATCTTTCTGCGAGGTATTCGACGAACGGTTGCCACCGCCTGGTGAACCCTTGAGCCGACCCCCTTAGGACGAACTTAATCCGCTCTAGCTTTATAAACCCCGCCATGTCATTTATCCAGGTCTCCACCCCCGGGGGCTTGGCTTCTTTCCACATTAGCAATATCCTGCGCCGGGCTACTAGGGACGCAAAGGCCAAAACATCGGCCTCTCTCGCCTCCTGCACTCCCGGCTCTTGTGCAACCCCAAATATAGCCAACCCCCAGCTTGGTTCGACCCGGACTCCTACTACTTTTGAAAGCACCTTTGTCACCACATCCAAAACCCCTGTAGTGCCGGGCATGACCAAAACATATGGGTATGATTCGCTGGGCTTCTCGAGCACCTCGCACACCTATCCTCCACCCCAAAGAATTTACTGTTCCGTGCTCCAGTCATATGTGCCCTGTGTAATACCTTAAACTGAATCAGGCTTAGCCTGGCACACGAGGACGACGAGTTTACCCTGCTTAGGGCATCTGCCCACAGCCCCTCCTCGATCTCCTCCCCCAGCTCTTCTTCCCATTTCCCTTTTAGTTCATCTACCATAGTCTCCCCTTCGTCCCTCATTTCCCTATATATATCTGACACCTTACCATCCCCCACCCATGTCTTTGAGATCACTCTGTCCTGCACCTCTTGTGTCGGGAGCTGCGGGAATTCCCTCACCTGTTGCCTCGCAAAAGCCCTCAGTTGCATATACCTGAATGCATTCCCTTGGGGCAACCCATATTTCTCGGTCAGCGCTCCCAGACTCGCGAACTTCCCATCCACAAACAGATCTTTCAGTTGCGTTATTCCTGCTCTTTGCCACATTCCATATCCCCCATCCATTCCCCCCGGGGCAAACCTATGGTTGTTTCTTATCGGGGACCCCCCCAAGGCTCCAGTCTTTCCCCTATGCCGTCTCCACTGTCCCCAAATCTTCAGTGTAGCCACCACCACCGGGCTTGTGGTGTAGTTCCTCGGTGAGTACGGCAATGGGGCTGTCACCATAGCCTGTAGGCTAGTCCCCCTACAGGACGCCCTCTCTAATCTCTACCACGCCGCTCCCTCCTCCTCTCCCATCCACTTACTCACCATTGAAATATTAGCGGCCCAATAATACTCACTTAGGCTCGGTAGTGCCAGCCCCCCCCTATCCCTGCTACGCTGTAAGAATCCCTTCCTCACTCTCGGGGTCTTCCCGGCCCACACAAAACCCATGATGCTCTTTTCAATCCTTTTAAAAAAAGCCTTCGTAATCACCACCGGGAGGCACTGAAACACAAAGAGGAATCTCGGGAGGACCACCATCTTAACCGCCTGCACCCTCCCTGCCATTGACAGGGATACCATATCCCATCTCTTGAAATCCTCCTCCATCTGTTCCACCAACCGCGTTAAATTTAACCTATGCAATGTGCCCCAATTCTTAGCTCTCTGGATCCCCAGGTAACGAAAGTCCCTTGTTACCTTACTCAACGGTAGGTCCTCTATTTCTCTACTCTGCTCCCCTGGATGCACCACAAACAACTCACTTTTCCCCATGTTCAATTTATACCCTGAAAAATCCCCAAACTCCCCAAGTATCCGCATTATTTCTGGCATCCCCTCCGCCGGGTCCGCCACGTATAGTAGCAAATCGTCCGCATCCAAAGATACCCGGTGCTCTTCTCCTCCCCTAAGTACTCCCCTCCACTTCTTGGAACCCCTCAATGCTATCGCCAGGGGCTCAATCGCCAGTGCAAACAATAATGGGGACAGAGGGCATCCCTGCCTTGTCCCTCTATGGAGCCGAAAATATGCAGATCCCCGTCCATTCGTGACCACGCTCGCCACTGGGGCCCTATACAACAGCTGCACCCATCTAACATACCCCTCTCCAAAACCAAATCTCCTCAACACCTCCCACAAATAATCCCACTCCACTCTATCAAATGCTTTCTCGGCATCCATCGCCACTAATATCTCCGTTTCTCCCTCTGGTGGGGCCATCATCATTACCCCTAACAACCTCCGTATATTCGTGTTCAGCTGTCTCCCCTTCACAAACCCAGTTTGGTCCTCGTGGACCACCCCCGGGACACATTCCTCTATTCTCATTGCCATTACCTTGGCCAGGACCTTGGCATCTACATTTCGGAGGGAAATAGGTCTATAGGACCCGCATTGTAGCGGGTCCTTTTCCTTCTTTAAGAGAAGCGATATCGTTGCTTCAGACATAGTCGGGGGCAGTTGTCCCCTTTCCTTTGCCTCATTAAAGGTCCTCGTCAGTACCGGGGCGAGCAAGTCCACATATTTTCTATAGAATTCGACTGGGAATCCATCCGGTCCCGGGGCCTTTCCCGCCTGCATGATCCTAATTCCTTTCACCACTTCTTCTACCTCGATCTGTGCTCCCAGTCCCACCCTTTCCTGCTCTTCCACCTTGGGAAATTCCAGCCGATCCAAGAAGCCCATCATTCTCTCCCTCCCATCCGGGGGTTGAGCTTCATATAATTTTTTATAAAATGTCTTGAACACTCCATTCACTCTCTCCGCTCCCCGCTCCATCTCTCCTTCCTCATCCCTCACTCCCCCTATTTCCCTCGCTGCTCCCCTTTTCCTCAATTGGTGTGCCAGCAACCTGCTCGCCTTCTCCCCATATTCGTACTGTACACCCTGTGCCTTCCTCCATTGTGCCTCTGCAGTGCCTGTAGTCAGCAAGTCAAATTCTACATGTAGCCTTTGCCTTTCCCTGTACAGTCCCTCCTCCGGTGCTTCCGCATATTGTCTGTCCACCCTCAAACGTTCTTGCAGCAACCGCTCCCGTTCCTTACTCTCCTGCTTCCCTTTATGTGCCCTTATTGATATCAGCTCCCCTCTAACCACCGCCTTCAACGCCTCCCAGACCACTCCCACCTGGACCTCCCCATTATCATTGAGTTCCAAGTACTTTTCAATGCACCCCCTCACCCTTAGACACACCCCCTCATCTGCCATTAGTCCCATGTCCATTCTCCAGGGTGGGCGCCCTCCTGTTTCCTCCCCTATCTCCAAGTCCACCCAGTGTGGAGCGTGATCCGAAATGGCTATAGCCGTATACTCCGTTCCCCTCACCTTCGGGATCAATGCCCTACCCAGCACAAAAAAGTCTATTCGCGAGTAGACTTTATGGACATAGGAGAAAAACGAGAACTCCTTACTCCTAGGTCTGCTAAATCTCCACGGGTCTACACCTCCCATCTGCTCCATAAAATCTTTAAGTACCTTGGCTGCTGCCGGCCTCCTTCCAGTCCTGGACTTCGACCTATCCAGCCCTGGTTCCAACACCGTATTAAAATCTCCCCCCATTATCAGCTTTCCCATCTCTAGGTCCGGAATGCGTCCTAGCATCCGCCTCATAAAATTGGCATCATCCCAGTTCGGGGCATATACGTTTACCAAAACCACTGTCTCCCCCTGTAGTTTGCCACTCACCATCACGTATCTGCCCCCGTTATCCGCCAATATAGTCTTTGCCTCGAACATTACCCGCTTCCCCACTAATATAGCCACCCCCCTGTTTTTCGCATCTAGCCCCGAATGGAACACCTGCCCCACCCATCCATTGCGTAGCCTAACCTGGTCTATCAGTTTCAGGTGCGTTTCCTGTAACATAACCACATCTGCCTTAAGTTTCTTAAGGTGTGCGAGTACCCGTGCCCTCTTTATCGGCCCGTTCAGCCCTCTCACGTTCCACGTGATCAGCCGAGTTGGGGGGCTTCCTACCCCCCCCCCCCTTGTCGATTAGCCATCACCTTTTTCCAGCTCCTCACCCGGTTCCCACGCAGCTGTATCTCCCCCAGGCGGTGCCCCCCCGCCCATCCTCTCCCATACCAGCTCCCCCCTCTCCCCAGCAGCAGCAACCCAGCAATTCCCCCCTCCCACCCCCCCCGCTAGATCCCCCGCTAGCGTAATTACTCCCCCCATGTTGCTCCCAGAAGTCAGCAAACTCTGGCTGACCTCGGCTTCCCCCCGTGACCTCGGCTCGCACCGTGCGACGCCCCCTCCTTCCTGCTTCTCTATTCCCGCCATGATTATCATAGCGCGGGAACCAAGCCCGTGCTTCTCCCTTGGCCCCGCCCCCAATGGCCAATGCCCCATCTCCTCCACCTCCCCTCCTCCCCCATCACCACCTGTGGGAGAGAGAAAAGTTACCACATCGCAGGATTAGTACATAAAACCCCTCTTTGCCCCCCACATTCGCCCCACCACTTTGTTCGAACGTTCTTTTTAATAACCCGCTCATTCCAGTTTTTCTTCCACAATAAAAGTCCACGCTTCATCCGCCGTCTCAAAGTAGTGGTGCCTCTCTCGATATGTGACCCACAGTCTTGCCGGTTGCAGCATTCCAAATTTTATCTTCTTTTTATGAAGCACCGCCTTGGCCCGATTAAAGCTCGCCCTCCTTCTCGCCACCTCCGCACTCCAGTCTTGATAAACGCGGATCACCGCGTTCTCCCATTTACTGCTCCGAGTTTTCTTCGCCCATCTAAGGACCATTTCTCTATCCTTAAAACGGAGGAATCTCACCACTATGGCTCTGGGAATTTCTCCTGCTCTCGGTCCTCGCGCCATCACTCGGTATGCTCCCTCCACCTCCAACGGACCCGCTGGGGCCTCCGCTCCCATTAACGAGTGCAGCATCGTGCTCACAAAAGCCCCGACGTCCGCTCCCTCCACACCTTCAGGAAGACCAAGAATCCTCAGGTTGTTCCTCCTTGCGTTGTTTTCCAGTGCCTCCAACCTTTCCACACATCGTTTCTGATGTGTCTCCTGCGTCTCCGTCTTCACCACCAGGCCCTGTATATCGTCCTCATTCTCGGCTGCCTTTGCCTTCACGACCCGAAGCTCCCGCTCCTGGGTCTTTTGTTCCTCCTTTAGCCCTTCGATCGCCTGTAGTATCGGGGCCAACAGCTCTTTCTTCATTTCCTTTTTGATCTCTTCCACACAGCATTTCAAGAACTCTTGTTGTTCAGGGCCCCATGTTAAACTGCCACCTTCCGACACCATCTTGGTTTTTGCTTGCCTTCCTTGCCGCTGTTCTAAAGGATCCACTGCAATCTGGCCACTTCCCTCTCCTTTTTCCATCCGTATCTAGGGGGGATTCCCTTCTGGTTTACCGCACAGTGTTTTTAGCCGTCAAAATTGCCGTTGGGGCTCCTATCAAGAGCCCAAAAGTCCGTTTCACAGGGAGCTGCCGAAACGTGCGACTCAGCTGGTCATCGCCGCACCCGGAAGTCCCGAAAAGTATAGTTCTGCGTACATAGGACATACAATAAATACACAATGTAAATACATAGACATTGGCTGAAGCATATGGAGTGTAGCACCACTCAATAGAGAAGATGAGTGGAGAGATCAGTTCAGTCCATAAGAGGGTCATTCAGGAGTCTGGTAGCAATGGGGAAGAAACTGTTTTTGAATATGTTGGTGCGTGTTCTCAGACTTTTGTATCCCCTGCCAGATGTAAGAAGTTGGAAGAGAGACTAACCCAGGTGGGAGGGGTCTTTGATTATGCTGCCCGCTTTCCCAAAGCAGCGGGAGGTGTTGACAAAGTCAATAGAAAAGAGGCGGGTTTGTGTGATGGTCTGTATTCGCTGTAGTTTTTTTCAGTCTTGGGCCAAGCTGTTGCCATACCAAGCTGTGATGCAACCAGAAAGGATGCTTTCTACGGTGCATCTATAAAAATTGGTACGGGTCAATGTGGACATGCCAAATGTCCTCAGTTTCCTGAGGAAGTATAGGCGCTGTTATGCTTTCGTGGTCGTGGGTGGACCAAAACAGATTGTTGGTGATGTGCATATCTCAGTATTTGAACTTCTCAATCATCTCCACTTTGGCACCATTAATGCAGACAGGGGTGTGCTTCTACAGATGTGCGATAGAGAGCATCCTATCCGGCTGCATAACAGCCTGGTATGGCAACTGTTCGGCCCAAGACCACAAGAAACTGCAGAGTGTGGAGAACTCAACCCAACGCATCACACAAGCTTGCCACCCCACATTAATTCTATATACACCTACCGCTGCCTCAGGAAGGCAGACAGCATTGTCAGAGACCCCTCCCACCCAGGCATTGCCTTCTTCTAGACCCTTCCATGAGGCAGAATGTACAGAAGTCTGAAGACCCGCACATCCAGACATAGGAACAGCTTCTTCCCCACAGCTACTAGACTTCTCAACAACTCTCCCTCGGACTGATCTGTTCCCTGTAAGAACACTATTTACCACCCTATGCTGCTCTTGCTCATGTATTTGCTTTGTTTGGCCCCTTGTTCCGCACTGTAACCAATCACTGTCGATGTACCATTTGTCAATGTACTCTGTTGATTATTCTTTTTGTCTATATGTACGTACTGTGTACGTTCCTCGACCGCAGAAAAATACTTTTCACTGTACTTCGGTACATGTGACAATAAATCAAATCAAATCAATACTTCACTTCCTGACATCAATGACCAGCTCCTTAGTTTTCCTAACATTGAGGTAGAGATTGTTGTCATTGCATCGTGCCATCAGGTTCTCTATCTCCCCCCTGTACTCTTTTTTAAAAATATTTTTTATTCTCCTTTTTCACATTTTCTCCCAAATTTACACCCAACAATAAACAATAATCAGTAACAAATATGTCAATCCCCATATCAATAACAACGATCCCATCCTCCCACCAAACCCCAAACATTAGCCCGCATGTTTACATAAACAAATGACAAAAAAGAATCAGGAATCACCCATAGTCACCATCAACACACACCACCCCCTCCCCCCAACCCTCCCACCCATCCCCCAACTAATGTTGGATGTTATCCAGTTCTTGATAGTGCATAATGAATAATGGACAGGAATTGTAGAACCCCTCCATCCTTCCCCTCAGTCCAAACGTAACCTTCTCAAGAGTCAAGAATTCCAACAGGTCCCCCCGCCACACCAGGGCACAGGGTGGAGAGGCTGCCCTCCAACCTATCAGGATCCACCTTCGGGCGATCAACGAGGCGAAGGTTACGATATCTGCCTCCGCACCCGTTTCCAACCCTGGCTGGTCCGACACCCCGAATATGGCCTCCCGGGGACCCGGGTCCAGTTTCACGTGCACCACCTTGGAAATTACCCTAAAAACCTCCATCCAGTAATCCTCTAGCTTTGGACAGGAACAAAACACATGAACGTGATTAGCCCCCCCGCCCCCACCCCCCCCCCCCCCCCCCCCCGCAACGCTCACACACATCTTCTACTCCTTCAAAGAATCGGCTCATCCTCGTCCCTGTGAGGTGTGCTCTATACCATCTTCAGCTGTATCAGCCCCAACCTCGCGCACGAGGTGGAGGCATTCACTCTCCGGAGCACCTCACACCAGAAACCCTCCTCCATACCCTCTCCCAATTCTTCCTCCCACTTTGCTTTGATCCTTTCCAGTGGTGCCGTTCCTCTTCCAAAATAGCTCCGTAAACCACTGACACTACCCCCTTCTCCAGCCCCCCTGTCGTCAGCACCTCCTCCAGCAATGTGGAGGCCGGTTCCACCGAGAAGCTCTGTATCTCCTTTCTGGCAAAATCTTGAACCTGCATGTATCTAAACACTCCCCCCCACCCACCCTCCAGCCCATACTTCGCTTCCAGCTCCTTCAGTCCTGCAAACCGACCCCTAAGAAACAAATCTTTTAGTGTCTTCATCCCCTTCTCCTCCCATTTCTGAAAATTTCCATCCCACCTCCCTGGCTCAAATCGGTGGTTCCCCCGAATCAGCATTTCCCTTGACCCTGCCCCCAATCCGAAGTGTTGGCAAAACTGCCTCCAAATTCTCAATGAAGCTATTATTACCAGACTCCCTGAGTATTTCCCTGGGGCTATCGGGAGCGGCGTTGTTGCTAGTGCTTTCAATCCCAACCCCCTGCACAAACTCTCCTCCATTCTGACCCACTGGGATTCAACCTCCCTGATCCAACTTTGCACCTTCTCCACATTCGCCGCCCAGTAGTTGTACATCAGGTTCGGAAGACCCAGACCCTCTGCCTGCCTTCCTCTCTGTAGCAGGACCTTTTTAATTCTGGCCACCTTCACTCCCCATATGAACGAGGTAACCCTTCCCTCAATCTCTCTGAAAAAAGCCTTTGGCAGGAAAATCGGTAGGGACTGAAAAATAAACAGAAATCGCGGCAACACCGCCTGTACCCCACCCGCCAGTGACAGAGGGAGATCATCCCATCGTGCCAGATCAGCTTTCACTCTGCCAACCAAACTAGAGATGTTGTACCTGTGAAGCCGCCCCCCCCCCACCCCGCCCCACCCCCGGGCAACCTGCACCCCCAGATACCTAAAGTTGTTAAGTAATGGGTTAAGAAACATTGCAATTAGTTGTCTCATTTATGTTAAGTATCCATTCATTGACACTGATATGTAAAGGGGCTTCAGGTGGCCTCTGCCAGGTGGTGTGTTGTTAAGAGTTTTGTGCAGAGGCTGTGGAAGTGAAATAAATGGTGTTTGGTGAAAAGGGACAAGAACTTTAGACTCTTCATTTCACAGCAACTAAAACGTCTAACAAAAGTGAGTCCCTGCCCGACGGAATCGCAGCCCCCCCACCCTTGCCCTCCCTCCTGTACTCTGACTCATTGTTGTTTGAGTTCCGACCCACTACAGTCGTGTCATTAGCAAACTTGTTGATGGAGTTGGAGCCAAATTTTGTCACACAGTCATGTGTGTATAGATAGTGTAGTAGGAAGCCGAGTAGGTAGCCTTGCGGGTGTTGAGGAGTAACGTGGAGGAGGGGTCGTTGTTTATCCTTACTGATTGTGGTCTATGGGTCAGGAAGTCGAAGACCCGGTTGCAGAGGAAGGAGCCAAGTCTTAGGTTTTGGAGTTTTGATATGAGCTTGGCTGAGTTTGTGGTGTTGAAGGTGGATCTGATTTAGTATTGTAAACGTTTCTGTTTCCCACCCTGATCAATCCGGAACCTGCCAGCCTAAAAATTGAGGTTTGAATAAAGAAAGGAAGCCAACTAATTCCTCCTCACCCAGGAGAATAACAAAATTGGGGTCCCGTTCAGGAAGTTAACAAATTATGACTGGGGACTGGTCATAACATCATGCAGAATTCGAACGCAACCCTGTAGACATATTTAGAATAAGGTCCAAGTGCCACTGTATAATCAAGCTGAGATAGTTAATGACAAATGGAAAAGGCATTCAGCTTATTCTCCAGTTTTCATGACAATTTTGAATCACATGAAACTATAGGATCCAGAGGGTGGGTACTTTCGCCTGTACAAAGCCTGATTCCAGTATTAGACTGGAGCCAAAAGCTTTGAGCACTAATCTTCCAGGACTGCTTCACAAATCTGAATACTAACAGATGTCTTTCCCCTCACAACCAAAGAGGAAAAACATTCAGATACAGTTATGAATTTTGTCTTAATGGAACAGATTCAAATGCCTTCAGCCTCTGAGATCAGTCCACACAACCTGAAATCCTTCGGTTCTCTATTCTGCACCAAACACCATCTCTGAAAAAAAATTGCAATTCTTAAGAATGCAAGAGTTTGATGTGAATAGCTATCCTCCAAAAGATTAAGGATATTTGGGGAATTTGCCAATAAATTAGTAGAAATAGAATCAAACATTTCCCATAGTCTGTGATGTAGCTCTCCACTCTCAACTTTCTCCCCTTACATTAAAAGATAAAATGATCATTCAATTTAATTTATTTTCTTAGAGACTCCTGAACTACATTATAGGCAGTTAACAAAATGCTAAGGCTCTGCCAGTGTCCAGCATTAAAAATTGCATAGAGGTAATCTGGATTCAGGTGAAGGGATGTTCCATCTTTCCAGTACCTCTTCAATAACCTGGTCAAAATCAGAAAATTCTCTACTTCCTTTCCAGCAATGCGGAAATCCAAACTTTCCCCTCTACTCCACGCTTGCGAACCACATCTACAGAAACAAATCCTTAATTTCCTTCACTTCTCTCTTCCTGTCCCCGAAACCTCGCATCCATCCTCCCGGCTACAAACAGGCAAGTTATAAAATGGGAGGATAGAGTTAGCTGTTTTTAGAAATTTTAAAAAGTCAGGTCTATACGGATTTGGCAGATTGGTGCCTTGTATGATTTCAGACTGGGATCAATGGCATTTCCGAATTCTGCAACGGGATGATTTGAAGATGTTAACAGACAGTTTCTATTTGGTCTCCTGGAGTCAGCAGCTGCTAGGTTGGTTTTCTGATGCTACGCGCAGTGTAAAACAGGTCAAACAACAGCAAGGCTCAAGTTTGCAAGATGGATAGAGAGAGGGAGTGCCACCCAGTGAATAGCTTAGTTGGCATCTCTTCTTCTGTTCACTGGCCTGGAGAAAAAGTGTTCCCTAAAGACAAAGAGGTTTAGTTGACTCACCATCTGAGCAGTTAGCCAAAGATGGTCAGAGCATAGCTGATTCCAGGTCCATGGTTTAGACAAGATTAGATTATGGTTGGATGAGTTCATTTGTTAGCCAGGGTCCATTTTCCCAAGTCAAATAGTTCAATGGTTTTATCCCCACCCAGTTGCACACAACGTTAGGCGAATTGGACATTCTGAATTCTCCCTCCGTGTACCAAACAGGCGCCGAAGTGTGGCGACTAGGGTATTTTCACAGTAACTTCATTGCAGTGTTAATGCAAGCCTACTTGTGACAATAATAAAGATTATTATTATTAAGTGATGTATGAATGTTTTGTGAATGGATCAGGAGATGGGATCATTCACATTTTTCTGAGGTGATATCATTGATGGGTTTTTCGGGACAGGCTGACACCATTTTAATGGGTTTGGAATCTGTGAGGTCCAGTTATGCAAATATTTGGTCACCTTAGAAGCTAGGGAAGCAAGGTGGTGCAGTGGTTAGCACTGCTGCCTCACGCCACCGAGGTCCCAGGTTCGATCCCAGCTCTCGGTCACTGACCTTGTGGAGTTTGCACATTCTCTCCATGTTTGCGAGGGTTTCGGCCCCACAACCCATAAATGTGCAGGGTAGGTGGATTGGCTACGCTAAATTGCCCCTTAACTGGAAAATATGAATTAGGTACTCTAAATTTACTTTAAAAAATCTTAGAAGCTGTTGTTTTAAGTCACTGAAATTTTGTTGTTCAGTCTTTTAAAGCTTAACCAGTACTTTCAGTCAATAAACAAAGTCATTCGATGAGACTTCCATCCCCATCTGGGAGGAAGTCCTGCCTCCAAGAACTGTCAGCCCATCAGATGACCAATTGTGCTCCAGTTGCAGTGGCACAACTGGGGGCAGTGGCCACTGTTGGGAATGCAGGCAATCCCCCAAACGAGACGCCACAGATCTGGGATTAAAAATGTCTGGGGTTTCACTGGAGTCAGACTAGCCATCTCTGGCGAGAGGGTTGGGGGCCCAGGTTTGTAAGAACGGGAGGGGGCTTCCTTTGAGCAAACGGCGTACAAACAGGAGACACCCCCACAACCAGCAACAAGGCTGCCAGGTTTTACATGGCAGACTGGACACTTGTCCCTGGCACGCACCACCACAGGTAAAGCCCCAGCAGTGGCAGAAGGAAACCCATGTGGCCATTAATTGCCGACTTAAAGACCTCAATTGTCCCACAGGCAAGTAGGCAGCCTGACATCTTATCTGCTGTGGGTAAAATCCCAGTGGTGGTAGGAAGGCAATGGGCACAGAGCCACTGCCTTGGCGTCCAATTTTACACAACCCCAGCTGCCAATCCACCCCTCGAAGGTGGTGTAAAACTCCAGCCCAAAATTCACCATCAGTACCTTTATAAAAGATTTGTGAAAAAACATGTACCCTGAACTGCACAGGTTTTTTTACTGCTTATGTTGACTTAAAATCAAACGGCTTATTGTTTCAGTGTGTGATGTGGAGATGAAATCTTCAATTCCTATAATTCACCTCAAAACTGTTATCACAAACAAGTAATGTCCTTCCATTCACAACTTGCTGATATGTAGATAATAAAAGCAAACAGGAAAACAAATTAAAAGCCGTGTTAATATCTCCAATGTGCTTTTCATGTTGATAAGTGAGTGATTTCCTAAACATAGAAACAATCCAGAGAAGGGTCGTGGAACAACAGTTAGTGTCCACAACACATTTAGCTATTACCAGGGTTTGCTCTCGATCCCAACAGGCAATTGCCACCTGACCCCAATGGTCACTACACTGCTTTGCACTGTAACTGCAGCTGTCAGCCAAATTTCTGATCCTAATTGAAATAAATGCATGTCCTGCATTAATTTCTGTGAACAAGATGACGTGTAGATTCCAAAAAATAATGAATTTAACAGAAACCCAAATGTTGTCCCAGTTAGAAACAACAGGCTGCTTCATCAGCAGATAGTTAAGAAGCCAATGGTACGGGAATACGTGATCATTTGACAAATAGGAACAGGAAAACATTCGGGTAGAAAGGGAGAGGAGGTAGCCAACAAAAAACCTGACCAACAAGAACACTACCTCCTTCACTCTAGGCCAACTGCAATGAAACCAATTACTGGTCCTTCTCCAAGAATTTCAACTTTTATTGGTGATTTAATTAACTTTTCATGCACATACATAGTTTCTAATCAAATAACCACCGACAAAACTATGTAGAAAATTTCCATGGATCAACGTTTTCCACAAAAAGTCACTGGATACAGATGTTTATTCTGTTTTCCTTCAAATTTGTGATCTTTTGCTTTAGATGGCCATCTCTTTCCTGCTCCCCATCAGAAAAGAATAAACTTTCTTTTCTGTCCAGCCCCTGATGATTCACCTGAGAATAAGAACGGAGTATAGAATTGTGGATATGAAGCCATTACTATCTCTCCTTTACCAGAAGCAGAGGGGGATTACACTCAAGTACCTGATTGTAACAGACTAATTATTGGCAGAAGTCTTGGGAGTCACATGTCATTTTGCTAGCAATAGTGCATTGCACAGAAGCACCTAGTCTCAGTAACGTTTGTCCAAGTCCCTCCTGGCAGTAAAAGATAATGAAAATATCCATGCTATGATCATTTGCGAAAATGGTACTTTTTAGATTTGGCTTGATTATAATACAAACCTCATAAGCAAAATGAGCGTGTCAAACAATAGTGTTTTTTGCAAATATTTGTCAATAGAAAAGCTGCATATTTAAAGATTTTAGGTATTTTAAGCACTCAAGCAGTGCAGAACCCGACTATTTTCTAATACACCTGATAGGTAAAAGATAGCTATTTAGTGTAAATATTAAGCCCCAGTTTTTAAATACCCATTTTACATTCACTCATAACCTCAGGCTATCTCAAAACATACAGAGACACAAAACAGCATGAAACAGCATAATTCCATTATAGATTAAAACAGCACTTTTATTGAGCTAACAAATACATTTGCAAGACAGTTTGACACTATACATGTGCTGAACTATTTATCAGATCAAGGACATATCAACACCATAGCAACGGCATAGTAATATGAAGGCACCATTGTTCACAATATTGATAACAGCTAAGTCAGCAGAAGACCAGTTTAAGCTGGTCGCGATAACAGCACAGAATCGCATTCCATAACATGCACAAGAATGCAGACATGAAGTATTTAAAACTAATGTTGCACATTGAAGATTGACAGCTAACCGTCAAATCAAACTCATTTGATTCTAACACAAACCAATTAGGATTACATAGGGATGTAGATAGATGGTTAAAGACTGATATGATTTTGTATAACCGTGAGAGTCCGTACGGTCATCTTTATTCCGGAATCATCTATACTTTGATCTAAACTATTCACCGTCTCTATATTTTCACTTTTCCACTCTAACTCTTGAAGTAAATGCAAGCTGTTTTGCCGTAAGCAAGATACCATTTCTGTATTATTTTGAAAGTTAAATTGTGTACAAGCTGCTTCTCTTTCCCTTTTTGCTAGCCGGACGTATTAGAGAATAAGATTTAAGTGACTCTCAATTGTAATCAAATAGAGGCAATAAACGATTCTTATTTGCACCCAAGAAGTTTTAACTCAAATTTCTACTGAGTTTTAGTGTCGCAAGTGCCACTAGATCCACATGGTAGATCTCTACAAGCAGTTAAAAGGAAAAAAAACTAACTTTGACCAAACATCTTGGCAATAGTTTTACTTAACGTGATGCTGCGGACTCAAGAAGTGAAGCTGTCATTTAAAATGATTGCTCATTAGTTTCTTTTAAATTTGCATATTGACCAATCATTTCTGTCCATGATTTTAATCCTTTGTTTTACTTTTTCCAGCAGTGAGTAATTGTCAGTTGAGAAATTAAAAGTAACTGCTGTAGCATAATTAGTAGGCTGTGTCTATTTTAAATTGTATGAAAAGAGCAAGTATGATTTCTTTACTAAGTATCAAAAGCAAGAATTTTACCCAATTTTCTACTCCCTGGTGCGGGAGCAGTGAGAGGCCAATTGTGGTGTTTCAGTGCATCCTGAAATTAGCCTACACAGCACAGGCAAAGGAATGAATCTCGGCCCTTTCTTATCTGTTTGATTTAATATTGATTACTGAATTTTTCCACTGCATCGAAGTAGTAAGACATTTAAAAACCCAATTCTCAATGGAATATTTAAATACATAGGTTTGAAATGCATCTGATAATCAACTGGAGTCAAAGGCAATACAAAAGTCTTGGGACAAATTACATTTCAAATTTGGTCCCAGCTTTGCACAATTATGCCAGGGTAGCATGGTAATTTTCCCAATCTGTCATTTGATTTTCAGGGATCCTGATAGCAAGCTTTGAAAATATCAAAATAAAATAAAACACATTAAAAAATAAACCAAACTGCTTCAGCATTCAAAATATGTTTGATTCTAAAAGGATGCGAAAGGGTATCCATTTGCCAGCATAAGGCTCTGCGTTCCTGGTGAGAAAAAGGAAGCGGAACCATCACAATGCAAGGAACTGATCTTTGTTCCTTTTGGTGTTTGCGTGAGAATAAAATTGCAAGACGCTTCAGTGAAAGTATATTTATTCAGACGTTCATTGGAAGAATTTAAAATAAAATATAAAATGTTGCCTATAATTCTGTTGATTCTGCCTTAGGACTCATCCACCTAGCTCTGAACCCCACTTACAAGAATTAATGAAGTGCACTGAACAGAAACTCATAATAATTTGCACTTATCTGAATAAATGTAAACTGGAAAATATAGTAAATTAAACATAACATAAACATCCATTTTTCTTCACAGATGCTGCCTGGCCTGTTTTTTTCCAGTACTTTGTTTTTATTTCAAATTTCTTTTATCTGCAGTAGTTTGTTTGTGTATAATGTTAACAGTTCTGTGGAGCCTAAATGTAGTTTGAAAAGTTTCAAATGAAACTCCTGGTATGCAGGGAAAAAGGATCGTCTCTTGAAACCGTAGTAAAAAATATAATCACTAAATAATTAATTCACATAGCAAACATTATTCTGAATCCTGATTTTGGGGTCACGTGCCACCACAGGTATCTAACTGAGCTAGCAATCTGGCTATTATGGAAAGAACATTGACATATAAAATTGAGAATTTCTGTAATCGCAGTTTAAACATAGGAAAAAATGATGTGAGTCAGAAAAAGGTTTCAATATTCCTTCCTCTAGATTCCTTTAGCATGGGCTTTTAAAACAAATTCACACACACAAACCTATTGCGCCTAAATAACTAATTTACCCCATTACCAAATTGGATTTATTTAACTAACAATAGTAACAGTTACAGTGAATAAACATGAAAGCTTTTTATAGAGCTTGAAGTGGCAATAAATTGATTACAGGAAGACTCAATCGGTAATGAGACAATAACCCAAATCTTCCAGTCTCTAGCTCATGTCTGGTGGGGGAGAACATCTGGTGGGGGGGGGAAACATCTGGTGGGGGGGGACATCTGGTGGGGGAAACATCTGGTGGGGGAACATCTGGTGGGGGGAAGTGGGAAGGGGGAAGATTAGCGGTAGGGGAAGTTATGTGAGGAAGGTGTTTTTTGTTTTTTTTCTTGAGGGGTAGGGGAGTTTAGTGAGGGAGGGGGGATTTTGGTGAGGGAGGGGGGAATTTGTTGAGGTGGGGGTAGGTGGCGTTCATTTTCTTTTTCTACCGTTTTAGCCTTGTAGGGATTGGATTGGTTCTTCCTACTACATGGAAAGTGTTTGCCAGTATCTGGCAAGCGGGTACGGTCTATTCCAGTCCTAGTGTTTAAAATAGTATTCAAACTGGTGGTAAAGTTAATAAAATGTATAAAGAAGCAACATAAATAAGTGAATAATATAATTAAGTAATTAAAGCATATTAAAAATGGCAGAATGTGACACGGATGCAGCATGTCGGAGTTCCTGGATACCAGTGTGATCCAGGGCAAACATGGCTGCAGTAAGTGTTTGCGGTTCAACATTGTTAGTAAGTTAGACAAGCAGTTCTGGCAGAAAGATAGAATAATAGGAGTTTACTGTACAGAATGATACTACTCATTACCTCTTGAAAGGTAAAATGTGTTTTGTTTTTTTCTTCCTCCACTCCCAGTGCAAGTATAACACGTTACAACAAACATGCATAAATTTGTCATTAGTTTCTACTTACAACCCTATTCTAAAACTCAAAAATGGTATTGGCTATTTTTATGGCTTCATCTACCTCTATTCATACTTTCAAGAATTATGTATTTAATATTCTTGATCAATGTTTATCAAGACTTTCACTGTATTTCTAAAAAGATTTTTGGGGGTAAGGGTGTGTGTGGGGAAATAATATTTTACACTGGAGTTTTCACTAAGAACTAGGTTTCTCTCAATGTTGATTTCTGATAAAGAACTTGGCTGCCAGTAAATGATCATGTGACCAAGCTGCCTATGAGATAAATAATAGAAGAGCCAAGGGTCACAAGAAGTTAATTACAGAGTTGAGTAGATTATGGGTGGGGCTCTGGTCTCAAACAGGGTTTAAGAATAATCTGGCTCCAGAGCAAGGAATGTCTATTTCCAGCAGAGTTCATTCGAAATGTAATGTGTTAGCTAAAAGAGTTTAAGCCTCTTGTTAATTAAAGGATGCTAATTAACAGTGAGTTAAAGACTTCTGAGAAATGTTACGACCCCAAGTTTGTAGATTGTAATTTAATTTTTTGTTTAGCAATGTGGATAAACGGAGTCACCAAGCTTCCAATGAACTTTTGACAAAAGAAATCATAGACAAAAGGTCCACAGCACAATAAAGGTCCTTCAGCCCATTGCATCTGAACAAGATTTATTGAACAAGAAACGATTAACTATAATACACTACTTCTTCACCCCAGCTCCATCATTGCAGATATGTTCCCAGACCATTTAAACCTATAGGAGCAAGGTGGTCAGATATCACACTCTGAAAATAAGTGACAGATGCCACCTAAAACATCTTCTGTGGATTTTTCATCAATTTCCCCCAGATGATTGTCACAGTGAGCCAACTGGTTTCACTGGAACTCTGTCTTCCACACAAGGGTTTCCAAACTCCATTCTCAAAGAATATGCTTGGAATCTTCTCCAATCAATGCTCTCTCTCAGATGTCTTCACCAAGGATACAAATCCAAATTTCAACCTCTCCTTTCAGTATTCCTCTGCCTTGGATTGCCAAGAGCATTCAAGCTTCCACATAATCTCAGGCACTCAGCCATACTAACAGAACACTACTTCTTCAGAGAATGCATTAAGGTGTCACCAAATTTTGGATTTACCTCGGATGCCTGGCTTCTCACCTAGCTGACTTTAATCTATTTTTGTGGCTGTTTCTTAAATTCAGAGCCCTAATCTGCTTTATAATTTAACATCATTGAACTGAGCCTTGTTCAACTTCTTGTTCTTATCCTTTAACTTAACTGTCTTCCTGAGAAATTCTTTTGTCCTCACCCCCTAGCTTTTGAGATTTTGTCTTGCAAAATCTGCTTTCTGCAGTTTTCCTTGATTTCAGCTTTTTCTGGCTCTAGCTTACCATGAACTCAAAGGTTCTTGCTGTTTCAGGGTGAGCCTCTGGTTGCTAAGCAATAGCTTAGTTTTTCTGAAACCTGAAATTACTTTTACATTGTAAACCCTTAATTATAATTCAGGAAACATTTAAAATTAAACTAAACTGCAGATTTGCAGGTATCGGTGCTTTACATGAAACTAACTGACGTTTTAACCCTTTCTCAGCAAATACAGAAACACAAATTAAGCTTAAACTTATACTTTATTCATAATATCCACAATGCAAATATAATTTATTTAAACCAGGTTTATTTCAAGAAAATAGCCAAGTTGAGAAAAGGGAGAGACTTCTCATATTCTTTAATTCTGGAGTTGTGTATTTTGAACTGTGCAGATTCTGACCCAAAAACGCCAGCTATGCCTTTTGTTGAGCTGCGAGTCAACAACCATGGGACGGTTTGAGGAGATTTGAAGGGAAAACCTTGCTGGAAGTATGCAGAGAATCTTTGAAGCAGTATTTAGGCCAAATGGTTATATCTTCCAAATTTTGATAAATATTGGACTTGAGATTTGGGGGTGTAGAAAAAGAGTTGAATTGAGCTCAATTTAGAAAATGAATAACTGAGTTCGGTGTACTTTGACGTAACTGACCATTTAGGATAGAGTGTAGTTTTGAATATTAATTTCTTTGACTTTTGTTTAGTAAAATTGTTTTAAATTAAATCATGAACCGTGTGGCTTCATTTTCTTTTTCAGCAAATACCTGGATTTTCAGATTCTAAAAAATAACAAATAAACATATTATTGGCCTCTAACTTTCTCGATCATAACAACTGATGGTCTTATACTGGATCATAATAATTGTGAACATCCATTTCTTTATTACCCCTCCAAAACGTGTTACATTATACTTCTCCAATATTAAACTGCAGCTGCCAGTCCATTCGGCTAACCCTATATCTTCTTGAACTCTGCTACAGGTATCCTCACTATGTGCCAAGCTGTGCATTTTTTGTTAGCAAATTTGAAGATTGTATGCCAGTTATCCAAGCCCAAATTGTTTATGTATAATCGAGAATGAAAATGTAGCTAGTATAGATTGTTGGAGTGCACCACTCCCAATTCTTCTCCAGTCTCAGCAACACTCATTTACCCTGACTTCTTACTCTCTAACCGTGCTGCTATATTCTTTCTTATATTCACACACCTCATAAGCCTCTTGTGATTGAATGCCTTCTGTAAATCCATAATACATTTTCACTGTGTCCCCTTCATCTAGTCAATGGATCACTTTCTCAAAAAACTATTACATTTGTCAAATGGAACATGCCTTTAACAAATAGGTGCATTTGTTTGAACCATATAATTCTAAATGCTGAATAATTGTATCCTGGAAGGGACAGCAAAGGACTTAACTCAATTTTTATTTACCAAATAATTTTCCATAAAAACACACACTGGGAGTCAAGCCAAACTCAATTATCCCAGTTAAGCAGATAGGAAGGAAGAAGGCAGATGAGAAGTAGAAATGGAAGTGCGAGGAGGGAGGAGCAATGGCGGGGGGGGGGGTTAATGTCAGGAAAGAAAGAAAGAAAGGAAGAAGATAATAGTGGAGGCTCTTCTTCCCACCACAAATTTCCAATGTTCCTATGATATGGGCTGGTATCAGAGGATTGGAGGAGGCTTACAGATGTTTCGCACCTCTTCATAAAAGTGAAGAGGGATAAGTCTGGAAACTGTAGGCCCATCAATGAGGAAACCTTGAGAGACAATAATTCAGGACATAATTAATTGGTACTTGGGAAAGGAAGAAAGAAAGACTTATATAGCGCTTTTCATAACCAAAGGACATCTCAAAGCTATTTACAACCAATTAATTACTTTTTGATGCGTTGCCACTGTCGTAATGTAGGAAACCTCACAGCTAATTTGCGCTCAGCAAACTCCCACAAACGTAAATCTTGCAATGATCAGATATGTTTTAGTGATGTTGATTGAGGGATAGGTTTTGGTGAGGAGAACTCCCCTGTTCTTTGAAAATGTGTCATATGGTCTGACACACCACTTGAGGGGCCAAATGCATCTTGCTTGACCATCTTATGTGAAAGCCTGTACCTTTAACTGTGCAGCACTCCCTCAGAGCTGTACTGGAGTGCCAGCCTCGATTTTAGGCAGAAATCTCTGAAGTACAGCTTGAACCTATGACTTAACTGGCAAAAAAGGGAGATTGCTAACACTGAGAAAAAAAATAGATAATGAAGGTGTAAAGAGGGCAAAATGGCTCTGCGGGGGTTATAAGGGAAGGAAGAGCATGGAATAATTAGATGACCTGCGTAGTGGGCAGTTTCTCAAGAACTACCAATTATATGTTGTTTTAAATTATTAATTTCCATATTGTGTATGAATGAAATGAAATGAAAATTGCTTATTGTCACAAGTAGGCTTCAAATGAAGTTACTGTGAAAAGCCCATAGTCGCCACATTCCGGCGCCTGTTTGGGGAGACTGGTACGGGAATTGAACCGTGCTGCTGGCCTGCCTTGGTCTGCTTTAAAAGCCCGCGATTTAGCCCAGTATTAGTATTATATTTAGTATATAAACGAAGAAAAACAGAAAATATAGTACTGACGATCCTTAGTAACTATTTAATGTTATTTCAGAAATTTAGCATGAACTGCTGAATAATACTGATGACTTAAAATGGTATTCCAGCACATTAACCCTCATGAAGAATGTGTCACAAAAGAAAACAACGATAGCACAAGTCTTTCCCAAGCCAGTTGTCATTCAGATCACACAAGAAGGTAAAGTGCTTAGAAAACCAAATCACAAAACAGACTTGTCTGCTGAGGGCAGGCTTGAATATTGTCGCCCCTTTATACTTATATAATCTAAAATTAGACTACTCAAAGAAAGATTTACATCCACTTTGTGAAATGGATTCATGTGACTAAGTTACATTTAAGAATTACTTCTCAGAAACATAACCGCGTATGGTGCACTATAACAAAGGCTGAATGTTTAATCTGACCTTTTACATATACTGGTAAATTATGCAACAGAGTGACAAATCAAACTTCAAACCACAAAATCAGGCTTATAAAGTCATGGTTATTATACTGTTGTTGACAACAAATGTTGATTTCTGTATAAATGACTTGTTTTCCTCAATTTGTAAGCGCTCTGCACAGCTTTGTATTCTTTGAGAATAAACTACTTTTAGTGAAACACAATGGTAAGTCTGTGTGCAACTGCTTTAAAGCTGCAATTAGTGCATTAAACATCTTCAGTAAAGTCTGAAGAAGGGATTATCAAGCCTGATACTTACTTGCGTATTGATACTGTATTAACTGTAGGTCAATCTCATAGGCTTGGAGTCAATGCCATTGTCAGTACAATCAAGTGCAGGGAGTCACCAGAAGAATATTTATGACAAAAAATTTAAAAGTTAGATCTTCCGTGCTTTGGCTGGCACATGCAAGAATATCAAATGCCAGAAACCAAGGGCGTCATTCTCCGACCCCCCGCCGGGTCGGAGAATGGCCGTTGGCCGCCGTGAATCCCGCCCCCGCCGAAGTCTCCGAAGGGAGAAAAGTCGGCGGGGCGTTCATGGCGCCGCTGCCGCGGAGAATGTCACGGGTCTGCGCAAGGCAGCCGATTTTCGGCCTGCCGATATTCTCCCTTCCGGATGGGCCGAAGTCCCGTCGACGTGATGACCGTTCACGTCGACGTCAATCAAACCTCCTTTTCATCGGCGTGACCCGGTGCTCCAGGCTCACGCCGACCAGCGAGGAGGTGAGTGACGGCCTGGGGGGTTGGCTCTGGGCAGGAAATGGCGTGGCCGCAGACTGATTGCGTGAGGAGAGGTGTGTCTCGGCTTGTGTGTGTGTGTGTGCGGCGGGGGCGGGGGGTGGTTAGAGTAGGCTGGGCTCCGGGGGAGTGCCGGGAGGGGGTCCGTGCCGGGGTGGAGGTTGGGGGGGGGGGGTCCGTGCCGGGGTGGAGGTTGGGGGGGGGGGTCCGTGCCGGGGTGGAGGTTGGGGGGGGGGTCCGTTCTGGGGTGGAGGTTGGGGGTTGGGGTCCGTGCCGGGGTAGAGGTTGGGGGGGGGTCCGTGCTGGGGTGGAGGTTGGGGGGGGGGTCCCTGCCGGGGTGGAGGTTGGGGAGGGGGTCCGTGCTGGGGTGGAGGTTGGGGGGGGGGGGTCCGAGCCGGGGTGGAGGTTGGGGGAGGGGGTCCGTGCCGGGGTGGAGGTTGGGGAGGGGGGTCCGTGCCGGGGTGGAGGTTGGGGGTTGGGGGTCCGTGCCGGGGTGGAGGTTGGGGGGGGGTCCGTGCCGGGGTGGAGGTTGGGGGGGGGGGGGGGGGTCCGTGCCGGGGTGGAGGTTGGGGGGGGGTCCGTGCCGGGGTGGAGGTTGGGGGGGGGGGTCCGTGCCGGGGTGGAGGTTGGGGGTTGGGGGGGGTCCGTGCCGGGGTGGAGGTTGGGGGGGGGTCCGTGCTGGGGTGGAGGTTGGGGAGGGGGTCCGTGCCGGGGTGGAGGTTGGGGAGGGGGTCCGTGCCGGGGTGGAGGTTGGGGAGGGGGTCAGTGCCGGGGTGGAGGTTTGGGGTTGGGGTCCGTGCCGGGGTGGGTGATGGGAGGGCAAATGAGTTGGTCCACCTGGCCAGGTGCCAGCCTCCAACAGTTGGACCCATGCGGTCCATGCCACCTGGCTGGGGGGAGATGGGGATATGGGCAATGATGACATGTCGTCGTTCCCCTCCCCCCCACCAGGCCGTCATGTTTTCAGACCATCCAGCGATGTTGGCCGCCGTGGTGGCAGCCGCTCATGTCTATGTTGCTCTGGATGAGGAGGAGGAGGAGGAGGAGCGTGCCAGAGAGGCGGCGCAGGCTGCCGCAGAGGGGCAGGCGGCAGCCGCCCAGGCTGGAGGGACACCTGACCGACAGGACGAGGAGGGGGAGGAGGACGTCGCGGCCCCACGGCAACGGAGGCACCCGAGGGCGCCCCGTGTGTACCGGCCCCGGCAGTCATACCAGGACCTCACGGACTGGGAATGCAGGAGGAGACTCCGGATGAGCCGGGAAACCGTGGCACACATCTGCCACCTGCTGGCACACCTGTCACCGCGTGGCACTGGCGGGGGACACCCTCTCCCCGTGTCCGTCAAGGTTACGGTGGCCCTGAACTTTTATGCAACGGGGTCATTCCAGGCACCGAGTGGGGACCTGTCCGGCATATCGCAGATATCGGTGCATCGGTGCATCCGGGCAGTGACAGATGCCCTTTATGCCATGGCGCACCGCTACATCCGCTTCCCCGTGGACCGGGCCAGCCAAGATGCCCGGGCCGTGGGCTTCTCTGCCGTTGCCGGGTTCCCCATGGTCCAGGGCGCGATCGATGGGATGCACGTCGCCGTGCGGCCACCTGCAGAGAACAGGGCCGTGTTCACTAATAGGAAGGGGACCTATTCAATGAACGTACAGGTGGTCTGCGACCACCGCATGATGATCCTGCACGTCTGCGCCCGTCACCCAGGCAGTGTACACGACTCATTCGTGTTGTCGCGGTCATCCATCCCCGGCATGTACGAGGGACGCCATCCCCGGCTGAGGGGCTGGTTGCTGGGCGACAGGGGCTACCCATTGCGATCGTGGCTGATGACGCCTATACGGAGGCCACGCAATGAGGCGGAGAACCGCTACAATGATGCCCATGTAGCGACAAGGGGAGTGATCGAGAGGTGCTTTGGCGTGCTGAAGATGCGTTTCAGGTGCCTGGACCTCTCTGGGGGCGCCCTCCAGTATCGGTCAGATAGGGTCGGCCGCATCATTGTGGTGTGCTGCGTCCTGCACAACATAGCCCAGCAGAGGGGCGATGTGCCGCAGGCAGAGGAGGGCGGAGTGGAGGAGCAGCAGGAAGAGGCCCAGTCCTCCCCAGATGAGGGGGATGGGGGCAATGGTCAGGGCAGACGGGGTAGACACAGGCGGGTGGCTGTCCACCGTTACCGGCTGGCCCAGCGGGCACGGGACAGACTGATAGACGCCCGCTTCACTGACTAGATGGGCGTGGGAATCGGGTAGTATGGCCACAGACCGCACACCATGACAACAGCCGACCACCCACACCCCCCACCCATCCACCCACCCAGCACCCTCACCCCCCTCGCCAACCCCACACACCCCACCCGCATGCACACCACCCCCCCACCCCCAATTGCCGATCCACCGGCGGCACAACGGGCCGGGCTCACCCAGTTGCGGGTGGACGCGTGTCTATCGCAGGCCATGGAGAATGATGACAACCCGCCTCCGATGAGCTCCTGGCTCTACATCGTTGGACTATGTCTGACCCATGGCCACAGTACCACCATCCACCCGGACCATCCCTGCATGCGGCTGTGACACTGCAGCGCACGGTCCCGTCCTCTGCCCGGGGGATGTTGATGGCGGCCCAGGGGGAAGGGGGCAGACTCACCTGGGGCTGAGGTAAGACCACCCCTCACACACACACTTGCGCTCAACGTACATGACACCCCCGCACACTTTGGACAGAGCACAAAGGCAGCTTCGGTAGGTGTAACATTGACTTTAATAACCAAAGGAGTTCATGCACGTGCCCTAGCTCCTAAAACTCATCTGTGCCCTGCACCCGTGCCAACTTACTCAGTGTCTAATTGTTTGGCCTTACGGGCCCTTTGACTACGTCTACGTGGTTCCCCAGACGGTACAGCAGAACTGGAGGTGGACTCCTGTGATTCCTGCCCTCTGACACTGGATCCCTTTGGCGGCCGTTTCCTGGGGCGTCCTGGCCTAGATGGGCCAGGCTGCGGCCCGGGCGACTGGGATGGCGAGCTGCCAGCCTGTCCTGCCCGTTGCCCACCCGATGCACCTGGGACGGAAGGGGGGGGGGGGGGAGTCCGAGGTGTCGCGGTGTACCGGGACCTCCCCTACAGAGGGAGCCGGGATGGACCACACCACCTCCTCCTCCCTCGGGGTGCCCGATGGCCCCCAGGCCTCTACATGGGTGGGGGATGCGAACGGACTGGCCATCCGACGCGCCCCCGACATCTGGCGCTGCCAGTCCTGGAGGCCCGTGCTGGTATCGACAGGGGTCTGCAGGTTTGCAGCCATGGAGCCCAGGGGGTTGTCGAACCCTGTCTGCGACAGTGCGACGCCAGCTCGCACATGGCCACTGGCGCCGATGCCCTCAGCGATGGCCTGCTGAGACTGGGCCATGGCCTGCTGAGACTGGGCCATGGCCTGCTGAGACTGGGCTATGGCGTTTAGCGCCTCTGCCATCTGGCGCTGGCTCATGGCCTCCTGTGAGAGGGCAGCCATTTCCTGGGCCACAGACGCCGCCTGCACGGAAGGCCCCAGGCCTCGCAAACCGTTCCCCATGTCTGACACCGTCGCACCCATTGCCTCCACCGCGGACGCCACCCGTGCGGTGTCAGCCTGGGTGGCACGCATGACCGGGACCACTCCCAGCTCCTGGACGCGGGTGGACTCCTCCAACCTGCGGCCGCAGCCGCCGCAAGCCACCCGTCACCCTATTCGCTCGTCTCCGTGTCGGTGGTTGCATCGGATCTATGTGTGGGTGTGGTAACTGCAGGAACCCGGGATCCATCTGGGCGGCAGATGTTCGCTTGGCCTGGGCTGCCCTCCGACCGCCCGGTCCCTCTGCTGCTCCTACCTCCACCTGCTGTACCGGGACGGCTGTGTTGTGCGCACCAGTGAGTGTACCAGACGCCTCATCACTAAAGTGCCCAACCGTGGTGAGTGTTTCTGCGATGGTGGAGGGTGTTGGTGACAGCAGTGGCGTTGTGTCGTGCTCTTCGTCCCACTCTGAGTCCATGGCACTTTGGGGTGGGGGTTCGTCTCCACCCATCCACTCTGAGTCACTGTCCGGTATTTCGTCTTCCCGGGTAGGGGTGTCCTGGGTAGTGCTGTCCAGGGTAGTGCTGTCCCGGGTAGTGCTGTCCCGGGTAGTGCTGTCCCGGGTAGGGGTGTCCTGGGTAGTGGTGTCCCGGGTAGGAGTGTCCTGGATAGTGGTGTCCTGGGTAGTGGTGTCCTGGCTCGGATGTGACGGGGGCCTGTGGCTGCCCCCCTCATCGCTGGGTGGTCGCTCCCGCACGTGACGGGGGTGTCGTCTCCCTGTTGCTCCAGGTCTCTCCGTCTCCCGTGGTGTGCGAGGGGCATCCTGCGGGCGTCGCATGCTGGAGGGTCCGGGTCTCTCCGTCTCCCGTGGTCTCCGAGGGGCATCCTGCGGGCGTCGCATGCTGGAGGGTTCGGGTCTCTCCGTCTCCCGTGGTCTCCGAGGGGCATCCTGCGGGCGTCGCATGCTGGAGGGTGCGGGTCTCTCCGTCTCCTGTGGTCTCCGAGGGGCATCCTGCGGGCGGTCTGCATCTGCGGGGATGGGTGCCTGGACGTTTGGTCCTGCGATACACAATGAAGCATGCATGGTTAGACATCAGGCAGTGATCAGGTGATACGGGGGAGGGGGATATAGGGGAGGGGGGATATGGGGACGGGCTGTTGGTGGCTCACTTGCTCGTGGGGCCCCGACCTCTGCATCAGCAACCTCCCGGTCCTCAGGTCCGCCAGCCAGTTCCAGGGCCCTTTCCTCGTGTACGGTCAGTGGCCTCTCATCAGCGGGCCCTCCTCCAGTCCTCACATGCTCCCTATTGTTGTGTGCGCGCTTCTCCTGGGGGGGGGGGGGGGGGGTGGGGGTGGGGGGGGGGGTGGCAGGGGTAAAAGGCAACAGTGTTAGGCAGGTATATGAATGCACGCCATCGGTTGCGCGTGCATTGCAGAGGTTAAGGTTAGGGCTGGATTCACTTGGGGATATGGGGGAGGGGGGATATGGGGGAGGGGGTATGGGGGATATGGGGGAGGGGGGGGATATGGGGCAGGGGGGATATGGGGGAGGGGGGATATGGGGAGGGGGATATGGGGGAGGGGGGATATGGGGGATATGGGGGAGGGGGGAGTATGGGAGATATGGGGAGGGGGGATATGGGGGAGGGGGGAATATGGGGGATATGGGGGAGGGGGAATATGGGGGAGGGGGGATATGGGGGATATGGGGGAGGGGGGATATGGGGAATATGGGGGATATGGGGGAGGGGGGATATGGGGGATATGGGGGAGGGGGGATATGGGGGATATGGGGGAGGGGGGAATATGGGGGATATGGGGGAGGGGGGATATGGGGGATATGGGGAGGGGGGGATATGGGGGAGGGGGATATGGGGGAGGGGGGAATATGGGGGATATGGGGGAGGGGGATATGGGGGAGGGGGGATATGGGGGAGGGGGGATATGGGGGATATGGGGCAGGGGGGATATGGGGGAGGGGGATATGGGGGAGGGGGGATATGGGGGAGGGGGATATGGGGGAGGGGGGAATATGGGGGATATGGGGAGGGGGGATATGGGGAGGGGGGAATATGGGGGATATGGGGGATATGGGGGAGGGGGGATATGGGGGAGGGGGGATATGGGGAGGGGGGATATGGGGAGGGGGGATATGGGGGAGGGGGGATATGGGGAGGGGGGATATGGGGGAGGGGGAATATGGGGGATATGGTGGAGGGGGGATATGGGGGAGGGGGGATATGGGGGAGGGGGGATATGGGGGAGGGGGGGATATGGGGGAGGGGGATATGGGGGAGGGGGGAATATGGGGGATATGGGGGAGGGGGGGATATGGGGGAGGGGGGATATGGGGGAGGGGGGATATGGGGGAGGGGGGGTATGGGGGATATGGGGAGGGGGGATATGGGGAGGGGGGGATATGGGGAGGGGGGATATGGGGAGGGGGGATATGGGGGAGGGGGGGATATGGGGGAGGGGGGATATGGGGGAGGGGGGATATGGGGGAGGGGGGGATATGGGGAGGGGGGATATGGGGGATATGGGGAGGCTCACCCTGCCTGCTCTGACGAGGTCGTTCACCTTCTTGTGGCACTGGGTGCCTGTCCGTGGTGTTAGGGCCACAGCGGTGACGGCCTCTGCCACCTCCCTCCACAGACGCCGGCTGTGGCGTGGGGCAACTCTGCGGCCGTGCCCGGGATACAGTGCGTCCCTCCTCTGCTCCACCGCGTCCAGGAGCGCCTCCACATCGCGTGACTCTAACCTCGGGGCTGAGCGACGGCCAGCCATCAAGTCGGGTGTTGCGGTCGGCTGTTCCGGTCGGGTGGGGGGGGGAGCTGCGCGGCCTTATGAGCCGGCACGCCGTGCAGCGCCTATGACGCTGCACGGCGTGAACCACTGCGCAAGCGCGGATCCCGTTACGTCGCTGCTAGCCCATTTCGGGCCGCAGACTATCGGCCCATTTTTATGACGTGACGCAAGTGGGATTTGCGCCGTTTTTTGCGCCGATCGGCGGACTTTCCGCCGATAATGGAGAATTTCGCCCCAGATCTTTCAACATTTGTTCCTAACATACAGTACTCCACCACAAGCTACAAGTAATTTTAGTGCAATCAAGTCCAAATTCATTGCAGTAGCCAGTTGACTTATATTTTTTGCAGAGTTAACAAATATAGTAGCAAGTAGCAGCTGAGAATTTAAGAATATATTTGCAAATAAAATTTACCCTAAAAGATGAGGACATTTTTCAATGATTGTACAGATACTCGTCAATTCAATGGAATGAAAATTTGAATTTCCACTCATGGTTCTCAGTCCTTCAAGAGATACAAGCATCAGTGGCTAGGGCAGCATTTATGCCTGTCCCGAAATGCCCTTGAGAAGGTGGTAGCGAATAGCCTTCTGGAACCACTGCAGTCCATAAGGTAAAGATGCATCCACTGTGCGGTTCCAGGATTTTGATTCAGTGACAGTGAAGGAACGGGGCGATATAGTTCAAAGTCAGGATGGTGTGTGGCTTGGAGAGAACTTGGGAGTCTTGGGGCTAATTAATTTCTATTCCCACAGTAAACAGTCTAAATTCATATCAAATCAAACAGATCTGATTACATTTTCTCCTTCAAATGGCTTACAGGTCAGCTTTCCTACATCAGACAACCCTAAATGGATTGAGAACTCCTGTTTTCAAACTGGTGTGACCTGTAAAGTCCTGCTAAACATCAAAGCATTAATATAATTTACATATTGTTTAATAATACTTTATAACAATATGTATGTGAACGCACATGAAAGAAAATTATCGCACTGCTCACCAAATGTAATCTCTGCGATCGAATTGCAGAATTTACTTCAATGTTAACTTAAACTATCAGCAAAATATGTTACAAAAATGCAAAAGAATTAAGTGTGTGAAATTCATGCGCTTAAAAGATGGAAGTAAAACTAAAATGGAGAAATAAAACTTTTACTAAAATTGAGGGGGGAATTTTATCACAACATAAAAAGACCTCTTGGACCTGATGAGCATTCCTCACTAGAGTGTGTAAAGAAGCAAATAAGATTTGGGTTAAGTATTTTTCACAGCACCATAAATACACAAGCTTTGCTTAAGGACTACAGCTTACTTATTATTAACTTATTTAAGAAAAGGACTGCCATGAATCAAGTAATTATAGGCTAGTTAGCCCAACATCAATAGTACAGAAAATGCTTAACGGTACTTAATGTGATCCATCAATGCTTTTTTTTTAAAAAGAGTGCAAAGCCCATAAGGAATGGTTTTAAACAGGTCTTGCATCAGAAATCCATTAATTCTTTGAAGTGGGTGAGGACTAACTAGTAGATAATATTCACATGGCTTTTCTAAAGGCATCTGATCAAAGTTCCACAGTTTCAACTTAGAGAATTATGATTCATGAAAATAATAGCACGTTAGCTGTCTGGACTAGAAACTGGCATAGCAGCACAAAGCAAAAATGGAACAGTGAAAGTTAAAGGTTTGCTCATGGTCTATTGCAGTTTGATTCATCAAGTTCTATGCAAGATGTTTTTTTCTTTCTTTCGCTGAGAAGATCTAGAAAAATCCATCTTTCCTCATACATTTAAGTTTGTGATCAAATCTTGTCACCATTTTCAACATGCCCTCCAATAATTAATCACCAACATTCTATTTGTTTGAACAGCCTGGGAAATATCGAACTGATAGCTTTAGCGCCCTGTCCACTAAAATCCACAAGATCTCACATCTTGCTATGATACTTCAAGTATATTTCCATTTAGCATGTAATCCACATTCCCTTGCCAAATCTCATAACCTGCATTTCCCTGTATTAAATTGTATCTGTTCACTGACAAGGAGGTCAAGATCCTTTTGAATTTGTGCTCATTAATCTTTTGCATCTGTTGCCAGTTTGGTATCATGTCTGCGTGGGTTTCCTCCAGTGCTCTGGTTCCCTCAGACAGTCTAAAGATTTGCAGGTTAGATAAATTGGTCATGATCAATGCATGGGGTTATGCAAATAGGGCAGGGGAGTGGGCCTAGGTGCTCTTTCTGAGAGTCGGTCTCGATGGGACAAATAGCTTCCTTTTGCACTGTAGGGATTCTATGGATATATCAACATTGTCCTTTCATTAAAAAAGTGGGTGAGGAAAAATCTTTTAATTGGGTGGTCCAGCCAATATAATTATTTTAAAAACTTTGTTTAAAATGTATTCAAATCAAGACAACACAACTGGGTGAAATAATGCTAAATGTATCACGTGGTCCCTACTGATCTAGAAATGTCTTGAGAGAACTGGAAAAACTGTACACAGGAACAGCATTCAAAGGTCATTAACATATCGGCTAGAATGCAAAATACTGGCAAGCAGGCTGAAGAACACTGTCCACTAATTTTATGAACTATTAATGCAGATGGCAGATTGGGCCAGGCCAAGAGCAAACAACCAGGAGACCCTCTGATCTGCTTCTTTTCCACACAGAGCTTCAGAGAGTCAAAAACAGGATGCAGCTAAAACACTATGCACACACACAAACACATTTTCCATGCTATAAAACTGGCAATCAACTGAGGGGCCAGTGATTCAGAAATCCTTATGTCTCCCCAAGGTCTCAGACCCCATACTTCTGAAAACCTCTTCCCATATTTTCCAACTCTTGGTCTTCCTCCTTCCTCATGAAATGAAGGCAAAGAAATTGAGACTTCAGCACTAAATGTACGCGAAGTATTGGAGCACAAGAGGTGGTCTTATGTATTTTAGCAGACAGATCACTGAAATCATCAGTTCAATATTCCAGGATGTTTAAATAATAGAATATTGGGAAAATTATCAAGGGAAAAAGGTGCAAATATGGACAAGACTACATATGAAAAAAATGGAGGTATACAGATATTATAAACAATTGTTCAGCACAGTGTGGAATTCAGATAGTTTGGCAGAGGCTCTGAGGTGGGAAATCGTTATGAGTTGATCATACAAAGTTGATAGGAAAATGTGATCAATCAAGGTTAGCATGAAGTGAATGACCCAATGTACAGAGTCATTTCTGTATGCCTCAGGAGTCTAGACTTTAAAAAAATATTTTTGTTGATCTTTTTATCATTTTATACGAATCACAACCCCCAATAACACATATAACGATAGCAGCGTAAAAACAAGGAAGAAAGAACAACACCCTTGCCCCCACCCCCCCAAAAAAAACCTGGAACTACCCCCTCCCCCACTAACAGCTAGCAGTGACCAGCTCCTTGAAGTGCAATATAAATGACTGGCATCTACGATAGAACCCATCTAACGACCCCTTTACCCTAAACTTGACCTTCTCAAGATACAAGAACTCCATCAAATCACTCAATCATGCTACCTACCTCCAACTCAACAGAATCCACCTCCTGGCCAGCAAAGAGGTGAATGCCAAAGCATCTGCTCCCACCGCTGTCCTCAGCTCTGACTTCTCCCCACCAAAATTAAACCCGTTATGAGTCGCTCCATCTCCCGAAAAACGACTTCAGGAGAAAAACTGGGTGGCATTGAAACAAGAACATAAATCGTGGCAAAATATTAATCGTACTAGATTGAACCCGGCCTGCAAACAACAATGGGAGGCTGTCCCGTTTTTGTAGATCCGCTCTAAACCTAGTCACCAGGCTCTTAAAATTTAGCTTGCGAAGTCACGCACAGTCCTGGGCCACTTGTTCCCCCCAAATAGCGAAAACTAATCCCTGTCTGGCAGAACGGCAGCCTCACCAGCCCAGTTCTTCCCCTCCCCCACCCTTGAAGGGCTAACCACAAAATACTCACTATTCCCAATCCTGAAAGGGAGCCGAGCCTCTTGAATATGCGCAATATACCCCCCATATCTGGCCCAGGATTCCTTACAGGGACACACTATGCTCTACTATCCCCCTTGCAATCCATCTCCACTCTGAATTCTCCCTCAGTGTCCCCCAACAGGCGACGTAGTGTGGCGACTAGGGGATTTGCAAAGTAACTTCATTGCAGTGTTAATGTAAGCCTACTTGTGGCAATAATAAAGATTATTATTAGTTGAAACAGAGATGATCAATGATTTCAAAAGGAAATTGGATGGGTACTTGAAGGAAGAGTCGGGAAAGAATGATGGAATGGGACTGACTGGTTTGCCCTGCAGTAAACCAACATGGACTTGATGGACCAAATAGCCTCCTCCTATGCCATAATGGCTATGACTCTCTCTTGCACGTTGCATGGCTGAGTAGGAGATTTATGTGGTAATTGCAGAGAACTGGTCCTTCCCTTTTGCTCAGAAGAAAGGTTCTCCTGCAAGATCCCAGTGAAAGGCAGGGATAATTTTTTTTTAAAATAGTTAAGAAGGATTAAAACTATGGAAGTTAGCAGATTAAATAAGTCAGACATGAGCACAGAACTAGAGAACAAATACAAAGTTATCCAGCTTCAAGCAAAACACTACCCTCAATCCAATAAATGCTATGATTCAAACATTTGAAACTGTGCTGGATAAGTATCTGTGAAAGAATCAGATAATCGTTAGGTCAGGGGTGGCCAAACACTTAATAATAATAATAACTTATTGTCACAAGGAGGCTTCAATGAAGTTACTGTGAAAAGCCCAGAGTCGCCACATTCCGGCGCCTGTTCGGGGAGGCTGGTACGGGAATTGAACCCGTGCTGCTTGCCTTGTTCTACATTACAAGCCAGCAGTTTAGCCCACTATGCAGCAAGGAATCAGACCCATTTTCTTCCAGCTGAATAAAGAAAACTGAGAGGGTTACATGGTCTGTTTTAACCTTTCCAATTTGCTGACATTTTCCATATCTAGGCATTCTACTGTGCCCAAATCCAGACCCACTAAAACAACTGTAAAATGCAATTGATCAGAGCATGCAATGGTTTAGAGGTTGGATTGATATTTAAGTGCCTGGCTCAATTAACTCAACAGTGTTTTAGTTTCTTAAAGGTTCGCCTGCGGTTGACCATTCTCTCCAGGGATTAATTGGGTTTGGTACAGTTTGTCACAGGGAAAGTAGAGATGGTCTGTCAATTACCAAAATACCTTTTCTATATTCCACACTTTATGCTCCCCTCATTCAATGATAATGTTAAATTGTAGTGACAAAGGAGCAATTTAAAATTTGCAGGCAGAGCAGAAAACATGAACTGAATTATTCCAATCTAATACATGTAAACCACCCAGATCACCACAGAAAATGTTGTGTGCTGCACTAAGTAAAACCTGATTTATTCAGTTAAGAGGAGCAGTAATGCAAAAATAGTACAGCTTGAAGTATCCCAAAGGTCTACCAAGGAAAGGATAGAAACATAGAAAATAGGAGCAGGATGAGGCCATTCAGCCTTTCTAGCCTGCTCCGCCATTCATTATCATGGTCGATCACCCAATTCAGTTGCCTAATCCTGCTTTCCCCCCATATCATTTGATCCCCTATCTAACTGCTTCTTGAAAACATACAATGTTTTGGCCTCAACTACTTCCTGTGGTAACGAATTCCACAAGCTCACCACTCTCTAGGTGAAGAAATGTCTCCTCTTCTCTGTACCAAATGGTTTACCTCGGATCCTCAGACTGTGACCCCTGGTTCTGGACACACCCAACATCAGGAACATCCTTCCTGCTTCTACCCTGTCTAGTCCTGTTAGAATACATGGTGATTGCCGAAAACCTGGAAAACTTGCAAAATAGAAACACATTTTTTGTGCACTTTTCCAGCTACTGGAATAATTTTTCCTCTCCCAATATTTTTCCCAATCAAAAGACATTACCTATTGTTCACCTCTGCACATTAGTCATTCATATCAAAGTATGTACTTTACAGCTTTATCCATGGTTTCAAATTATTAATGTTGCACCATTAGTTGTCTGACAGCACACATAATAAGTAGATATGGAGGGAGGCGGATTTGGAAAAAGATTTGACCAACTGAAATGGAATATTACCATAGAACCATTGAATCCCTTAAGTGCAGGAGGAGGCCATTCAGCCCATCAAGTCTGCACCAACCCTCTGAAAGAGCACCCTATTTAGGCCCACTCCCTGCCCTATCCTGTAATCCCACCTAACCCGCACATCTTTGAACACTAAGGGGTAATTTAGCATGGCAATTCCACCTAAGCTGCACATCTTGGGACTGTGGGAGGAAACTGGAGCACCCAGAGGAATTACACGCAGACAAAGGGAGAATATGCAAACTCCACACAGACAGCCAACTAAGGTCTGAATTGAACCGGGATCCCTGGCGCTGTGAGACAGCAGTGCTAACCACACAGCAACTAAACATTTTTCTTAAATATTGTCTACTAAATCCATTAACCACGGAGAAAACATCCCATGGAGAGTATCCTGAGACTTGTAGATCATAGAAACATAGAATCATTACAGTGCAGGAGGCATTCAGCCCATTGGGTCTGCACTGAACCACTGAAAGATTACACTACCTAGGCCCACACCCCCAACATACCCCTGTAATCCCACCTAACATAATCTTTTGGACTCGAAGGGACAATTTAGCATGACCAATTCACCTAACCTGCACATTTCTGCACTGTGGAAGGAAACCAACACAGACACGGGGAGACCGTGCAAACTCCTCACAGACAGTCACCCAAGGTCGGAATGCAACCTGCAAGATAACAGTGATAACCGTTGGGTCACCGTGTCGCGGACCTTAGATCTGAGATCTGTATTTTTCTATCTTAAAGTTGCACAGCAACACTAAATTCAGAGATTTTTTTGAAGTTGTTAAAATCATTCAGAAAAAACTCTTAATTGAGGTAGGTAAATTTACTCATCTGTTGTATTTTTTTCTTCATTCTTTCATGGGATATAGGCATTGCTGGCAAGGCTACCATTTATTACCCATCCCGAATTGCCCGAGAACTGAGTGGCTTGCCACAGCACTGTGAGTCTGGAGTCAGGCCAAGCAAGGACAGCGGATTTCCTTCCCTAAAGGACATGAGTGAACCAGATGAGTTTTTACAACAATCGACAAAGGTTTTATGGTTGCTGAGACTATCTTGTTAATTGCAGATTATTCATCCGATTTCAAATTCTATCAGCTGTCAGGGTGGGATTTGAACACTTGTCACATTAGCCTGGCCCTCGGGAGTACTGGTTCAGTGATATTACAACTACAGTTCCATCACCCCCTGTTGGTTATCGAGTTCCAACAGCCAGTAATGCCTATATTTATTCAACACAGTCCTTCTATGTTTGGATGCAATGCAAACTTTTGATTAGCTGGAGAGAAACAAAATGAGCTTTAAAGCAATGAAAATCAAGTTTTGGAAATGTTGTTCCATCTCCAAAGTGCAGTCAGGTGGTAGACAAAAAGTCTTGATTCTTCTTGAACAAATTTACGGTGTAGAAAGAAAAAAATTACTTTAACAGGTTTTCTATTTAATTTTATTATAGAAGATGAAAACAAAGATCAGGGAATGGAATATGGAATAGCAGGAGGGTAGCCTGCAAAAATATATTATTTTTGAGTTCAAATACTATTTTAGATGCTTGTTCCTGTAGATTAAGATTATTTATATTAGCATAGAATCTAGTGGTGTTCAAATGTAATTATAATGCTAATGTTAGCTTCAGTTTTACAACGCATGACCTGAAAATACACATCTTGCGGTCCAGCAAAACACATGTTTTCCTGGACTGATCAGAATCAGAATGGGTTAAAATGCCCAAAATGTACGTTGAAAGAAACTAGTGCACACAAGCCTCTTAAACTAAATTCAACAGATCCCACTCATGATCTTGAACAACATAGTCTACAAAACAACCTAAGCACTTTTCCCTCTGAATAACACTTGTGTCGTGTACGCTGCATACACCATTTGGTGAGTTGCAATACATAGTTAATACTTCAATCAACTCAATTTTGAGCAGATAGTTCTGTTGAACACTTGCTTAGGAAACTCACACTGCTGAGTCCAACTATTTTTGCAGGGTCTATTTTCAAACATGTGACATAAAAATAAATTCTCGGCAGCAGCAGCAGCCCAAGGAAAGACAAAATTCATGTTGGCAGAGCTTACGTCTACTAGTAAAGATGCACTTTCTTCACCAGTCAACAAATGTTTACCCATACTGCAAGTAAATCCAGGAAGAAAGTTGTATACTTGTTAAGGAGTTTGTTTTGAGTTGTATTCATTGAAACTCAGAGAAATCAGTGCTTGGATCAAGAGGTTTCAGTGTAAACTACATCCATCACAAATCAATTCCCGTACCAGCCTCCCTGAACAGGCGCGGAATGTGGCGACTCGGGGCTTTTCACAGTAACTTCTTTTGAAGCCTACTTGTGACAAGTTTCAGAGATCTTTTGTACTAACCCAAAAAACATGCCACACCCCCAATAAAATTAATCACTATAGATAGTATTCCCATTTCTAGTCTTTGGAAAAGGCTTTTAAAATTAAACTTTAATTTTCAGGCTCAAAAGTACAAATAGGCAAATTTTAAATTTTTTAAATAGTTCATTTGCTAAGAAACCTACGTTATATACCAATCAAACTAGTAAATGGCTCTGTATCCATTTTTAATGTCATTTTCAGTTATTTAAAATCCGGCTATTCATAGGTGACTGACTAGTCTTGTTTCTTAACCCCATTTTTCGTTGTATTAATAAATCTTGAGAGGGTTACCACTCTTAAACCCATCAAGGAATCATTGTAATTCAAGGAAAAAAGTGAAGTTCTACTTGTCCAATCCCACTGATTCATAAGATTTTAAATTGTAATTAGGTGAACGAGCGGAAACTTGAACCAAACTTTACTTCAAGAAACTAGTCCAATTTTAACCACAATTTACAAACAGATGACGAATTAAGCCCAAAGCAAATATATTATTTGATATATTAATAATCCAAACTGTGTTATTGAATTCTATCTCAGTGATGGAAGTCTGGTTATCAAAAATCTGCTCATCAATGCTCTGTTCGTGTATTACAGAAATATTTTACTCCACACCTCAACACAGTCCTGATTCAGATACGGACGTGAACCGAATGCCAGAGGAGAGACAAAATAAGACTGGCTATCCTCAATATCAAAACAACATTCATCAAAATATGCCACCAAGAAGCCTGAGCAGAACTGAGGTCAATGGGAATCAAAGTGAAAACCTTGTAATTGTGGACTAACCTCACATAGAGGAAAATGGTCCTTGCTGTGGGAGGCCAACAAACACTGATGTCCAGTGTTCAACGCTGTTCACAATTAGGCCAATAATGAAGCAGCCCATGCCAGCACCTGGATAACATCCAAATTTGGACTAATGAGTGCAAAGTTATATTATAATAATAATTTCTTATTGTCACAAGTATGAAGATACTGTGAAAAGCCCCTAGTCGCCACAATCCGGCGCCTGATCGCGTAAGCTGGTACGGGGATTGAACCCGCGCTGTTGGCCTTTATCTGCATCACAAACCAGCTGTTTAGCCCACTGAGCTAAACCAGCCCGTTTTGTGCCACGTAAGTACAAGAGAAAATTACGGCAATTCCCTTGACACTTAAATGGTGCCACAATAGCCAAGTCCGTCACCATCAAAATCTTGAGAGGTTCACTATGGACTAAAATCTTAACTGGAACGCAATGCATCAACACTGTGGCAGTGCAGAAGCATAATTCTCTCTCGCGAGTGCCTCACCTTCTAATTCCCTCAAAAACTCTATCCATAACCTAGAATGCTTAAGTGAGGAGTACAATGGAACACACACCACTTACCTGGATGGATGCATCCACAACAACATCCAGAACAGAGCAGAGCAGTTCGCAAGAAACCTCTACCATTGGAATCAATATCTACCACTACATATAATCGGCAGGATGAACTGCACAATAAATCAAGATTATTTTGAAAATAGTTCCCTCCCATGCACCCTCCACCACCAAGACAGACAAAAATAGAACAGATCCATTCACTCAGCAATTGCTGTATATTGTTACTTTTGTAAATATGTCGTATATGCTCTAAGCAGCCGGCAATTTTTTTTTAAAAAGGGGATGTCATAATATGCACCCATGCACATCATGAGGTAAAAGTAGGCAGTGACAGACACCCAGGTGAGCCAATCAACATACAGAACAGAACACAACCAATCACCAGACAGAACACCAAAGGGCGGCTTCCAACTATAAAACACACGAGGCATCAGCACTCTGCCTCTTTCCACTGGGTGACAACTGTATTGACAGTCAGGGTGTACAAATCATTCAGCACCTTCTACACGTGGATCAGAGCTAGCCTGATCTAGATAGTTAATGTTAGTTTACTTAGAGTAGTAGAGAGTCAACCCACAGGCAGCTATGTGCATCGTTACTGAAGTTCAATAAATCTTATTGAACCAACACATACGTTTTGTGTATGCTTGATGATTTAACTGCATCGTGTTGCAGTCCGTGTAACCCCAGGGTGAATAACACGACACTGTGAAAACACAAATCACCTTCAAGTCTCTCTCTAAGACCCAGAGCATTCTGATTTGAACGTATAGTGATGTTTGTTTATTACCATTGTGTCAATAACCTGGAATTCTGTAGCTAGCACAAGTATGACACCATCATCACAAAGAAAGGGCCCATCATCACCTTATCAATGCAGCAGGGATGGTCAAAAAATATGTTATGGCAATATAGAAAGGACATAAGAGTCAGAAGGCATGGCCATTTAGCCCTTCAAGCGTACTCAAGGTTGAAAGGGTGTAGTTTTTAGACCTTATATCAAAATTACTTTTAAAGACTTTAGTTATCTAAGTGCTGAAGGGGTTAAAACTCTTCTGTATCGATCTGTACTACACACACAAGCTGTTTAGCTGAAGTTGTTAGCTGCAGGCAGAAAGTCTGCCCAACGACACATCTCGCAGATGACTGGAAACACCACCACCTGGAAGCTCCCCTCCAAGCCACTCATCATCCTGACTCTGAACTATATTGTCATTCCTTCACTGTCACTGGGTCAAAATCTTGAACTCCCTCCCTGACAGCACTATGGCTGTACCTACATCAGATGGAATGCAGCAGTTCAAGAAGGCAGCTCACCACCACGTTCTCAAGAGCAATTAGGAATGAATCAGAAGGAGACCATTTGGCCCATCGGGTCTGCACCGACCCTCTGAAAGAGCATTCTATCTTGGCCCTCTCCCCCTGTATCCCTGTAACCCCACCTAACTGACACATCTTTCAACACTAAAGGGCGATTTAGCATGGCCAATCCACCTAACCTGCACATCTTTGGACTGTGGGAGGAAACTGGAGCACCCGGAGGAAACCCACGCAGACACGAGGAGAAAGTGCAAACTCTACACAGTCACCCGAGGCCGGAATTGAACCCGGATCCCTGGAGCTGTGAGGCAGCAGTGTTAACCACTGTGCCACCTAAATGGGCAATAAATGTTGGCCTAGCCAGTGATGCCCACATCTAATGAATTATTTTTAAAAACTAGTTAAGCTATATATTTAATTCAAAACTTATATCTGCCCAGTACCAGTTTAAACTACTGCCCCCATTTATAGGGAGAAACAAAACTTAAACGCACTAAACACTCACCAATCTTCTCACCACATTAATGCTTCTGTGCTTCAGTTCTCAAACTGCTGATCTCTAGCTCCCTCTCAGGGACCACTCCTTTTTGTCAAAAAAAAGGTCAGAACAGCACCTCCGCACTTCCTCCGTAACTGCACCAAATTCCCTCAACTGCCAAATTCCTAAGCTTGCACTCTGTCATGATCTGCACTTAGTCACAAGCTGCTACCTTCGTACTTGCTTGCTTTGAGTGCTCAGTAAGTCCACCTGTATTAGTACTGCCTGAAATTTTCCAGGGTTGAGTCAGGCATGGCTAGCTATAGAAACCAATTTTAACTGGCTACCTAATTAACTAACTGTAGTTGCCTCTCCATCAGGGAGCTTGTGTATCCCTGACTAAGACTGAAATAAACTTAACAGTAAATTGCAGTTAAATTCTTAAATGAAAACTTGACTAGATTTTAGAAAAAGAGATTAACCGTTAAAATTCCCTCACTTACCAAATTCCCAAGTTACATACTGTATCGAGCAGCATTCAGTCACAAGCTGTTATCTTCATACTTGCTTACATGCCCATGTCGAGAGAGCAAAATTTAAAATCTTAAGCTTTCAGAAATGTGCCTTCTTTGAATCGGAGACGTCATATACATTCATCTGAATCACAGAGTTACATTCCAGAAAATGCATGCATTATAGAGAAGGTTTTAATATATTTTGTTTATATTTTTTGCGAGCAGTGCATATCCATGTTGTTGCTGAGTATTGCAGTGATAGATTGACGTGAAGATCCGATCGCACAATTTCTGAAAAACACCAAATCCTTTTCATGTCCTGACAAACATTCCTCCTTCAATCAAAAACAAAGCTAACTGACCATGGACTTCTGCTAATTTTAGGGCACTGATGTGTGTGGTAATTGGTTGCCGCATTGGCAAACAAGGTAACAGTGACTACACTTCAAAATTAATTAATTGGCCGCAAAGTACCTTGGGATGTCCAAAGGATATAAATGAACATTTATGTAGACGCGAGTACTTTCTTACTCAAATGCACCAAAATGGTGGAATACGGAGTCACAATGACAAAATGGTAACTGCATTTAGTGACAGTTTAATGGCAACTCGAATAGTGACTGCAAGACTTCAAGTGACGGGATATGCTGAGCAGACGCACAAAAGGTGACTTTCCTTCTGGAAACTAAATTAGGCATTTTAAACCCAAAATAGCCCGCTAAACCTGCGGGGAAAAAACCCACCTTCCTCCAACATGAACAAAACATTTCAGGCAACAACAACCTGAGGAGCTGAAGAGATGCAGAGGTAGTAACAGCCTAGATAAAGTCTGAGGTGGGGCAACGACGTCCCGGGCTACCTCCCAATAAATTAATGGATGGAATTCCTAACACAAGAACTCAAAGACGGCATCAAACTTGAAATGGTGGCAACAGTGTAAGTGGCATTAGCAGAGGACCTTTCAAGCATTGCTGGAAAAGATGGAGCAGCATCTAGAGTCGCAAGAGGTGACGATCAGAGAGCTGGTGAAGGCCACGATCAACCCAGCGCGATCAGATCGCCTCACTGGAGACAGAGTTGGCAAGGTTGGTAGCAATACAAGGGACACTAAGGGGGAAGGTCGAGGGCCAAGAAAATAGAGCGCCCCGCCAATATCTCCACATCGTGGGCCTATCCGGGGGGCAGAGGGGAGGAACCCTATGGAGTACGTGGCCCAGATGTTGGGCAAGCTGTTGGAGGGGAAAACCTCCACGAACCCCCAGAAGAGGACACAGCCCACAGGTCACTCTGGCCAAAGCCCAAGGCCAGGGAGCAGCCACAGGCCACAGTGCAAAGCTGCAGAGGTACCAAGACCGGGAAATGATCCCGAACTGGGTACGGTCCTGTAAATGGGAGGGACTCTCGATTAAGGCGTACCAGGGCATTGGGGCAGACCTGACCAAGCGCCGGGCTGAATTTAATAAAGCCAAGGCTTATCTTTGTAAGAACAGTGTGCGGTTTGAGATGCTGTACTCTGGGTGACTTTCCAGAGCAGGAAGCACTATTTCACCACACCGACGGAACCAGATGAATTTGAGCATATGCATGGGCTGGGAAGGCAACAAAACCAGCAGTGACCCAGACATTTCATCGTATCGGTCAACAGAAAATGTAGAGACCATTTGCACGGGACTGAACCTCCTCGTCTTCAAATCTGAAGTTGAGTCTCAAAAAGGGGGGGTTGAGAGCTATTGGTCACCAGAGGAGGGAGGAGAAGGAAAGGGGGGGAAGAGACATGCATCGGTCAGGGAGAGGTATATAGATTGACCTGGAGGGGCACTACCACACGAGCGGGTGAGCTAGCACACCTCCCGGCACACCTCCCAATGGGGAGAGGGTACCTGCCGACAAGTGGGGAAGGGGGGATGGGGGGAATTTTTTTTAGATGGGGGTAAAATGGGGGGGGGGGGGGTAAATAGGGAGGGAATAACTGAGGGGGGGGGGAGAAAGAGGAGGAGTGACAAACCAGGGAAAGCTGAGGGATGAGTGGGGGAGGGGCAATAAACTGGTCAAGACAGATTGCACATGGCAGCAAGGAAAACAAAGGCACCGGACACAAACACTTTGGAGGGCCCCCAAACAAAGGGAATTCCTGGAGTGCAGGGGCACATCCACACGGCATAGTCAATGATGGCGGCCACCTTGGTTGGCCCTTGGACAAAGGGAAACCCCGGAGCACAGGTGCATGTCCACATGCTAAGTCTGGTTGATCCTGCAGGAGGGGAGTGGCAGAAACTCCCATTAGAATAGTCACCTGGAACGTCAAGGGTCTTAAACCCGCCACCCCAGTGAAAAGATCCAGAGTGTTGGACCACCTGAAAGGTGTGAGAGCCAATGTAGTCTTCCTCCAGGGGACCCACCTGAGGAAGAAGGACCAACTGCGGGGAGGGAGAGTGTGAGAGAGAGTGAGAGATGGAATGAGAGAGAGAGAGAGAGAGAGAGAGAGAGAGAGAGAGAGAGAGAGAGAGAGAGAGAGAGAGAGCGAGCGCGTGAGAGAGCGAGAAGGAGCGAGAGAGAGCGAGAGAGAGCGAGAAGGAGCGAGAGAGAGCGAGAGATAGGGAGAGATAGTGAGAGATACCCCACAGACAGCCAAAGTCCGAAATTGGGGAAAGGTCAAACATGGCGAAGGAACTGGGCGTGTACACAGAACAGATGGGGGCAGTGGACCCATGGAGGTGCACACCCCAGGGGAGGAGTTCTTCTTCTTCTCACAGGTACATAAGGTAAATACTAGAATCAACTTCTTTGGGGAAAGAATGTAGTGATCGTAATCTCCGACCATGCTCCACACTACATGGATGTGAGTTTGAGACGAGCCAGGCACAACACCCCCCCATGGAGGCTGGACGCAGCCATCCTGGCCAACAAGGCATTCTGCAAACAGATATCACAGGCCATAGATGGCTATGTTATCAACAACCAGAATTGGGGGGGGGGGGGGTCTCACCCTCCACGTTCTGGGAGGCGTTGAAGGCAGTGTAGGGGGGGAAAACTACTGCATACAAGGCTCGCAAAGATAGGAAGGAGAGGGTGGCTAGGCAAGAGCTGGTCGACTCCGAACATGGAGACAAAGACAGCCACTTGCTGGCCCACCATCTGAGAAAGCAGGCAGCCATGAGGGAAACAGCCCAGGTTCGGGAAAGCAGCGGTAGACTAGTCGCCATGCCAGAAAGGGTCAACGAGGCCTTCGCGGCCTTTGACCGGGGGTTGTACAACTCCGAGCCTCCCCAGGGAGGGCATGGGGATGAAATAGTTCCTCGATGGACTGGACTTGCCGGTTGTGGAGGAAGAGAAGAGACGAGGCCTGGAAGTACCATTAAAACTGGCAGAAATCATGGAGTGTCAACTCCATGCAGGTGGGGATGGCGCCGGGGCCAGATGGATTCCGGTGGGCTTCTACAAAAAATCTGTGCCCGCATTGGCCCCACACCTGCTGGAGATGTTCGCAGAGTCGCTGGTTAGGGGCACCGTGCCACTGCCACTGGCACAAGCCTCGATATTGCTGATGCCTAAAAAGGACAAAGCATGATGGAATGGGGGTCCTACACGCCCATCTCATTGCTCAATATAGACACAAATATCCTGGCAAAGGCCCCAGAAAAATGACTGGAGAGCTGCGTGCCAGAGGTAGTCACGGAAGACCAGATGGGCTTTGTCAAGGGCAGGCACTTGATAGCCAACATCAGGCACTTGCTAAGTGTGATAATGGCCCCATCTGGGAAGAGAACACTTATGTGTTAGGTGCTCTGCTACACAGACGAACCAACACGGTTGTGAATTGTACAACTAACCATTATGCTTTATTACTAACATAAATTTACAGTGGTAAACTGGTTACTGAGGTTCGATCATAACCCTTGAATATGTGGACCTATTCCGAGCACTATCTTGGAGTGGCACTCAGCACATGGTGGATGTCGGAGTGGCTTGCTGTGAGCTCTGTGCCCTGAGCTGTCTCCTGCTGGAATCAGCGGGAAGTGTCGTGTTCCCTGTTTTGTAGTGTGTATGCTCTTGCCTGTGATTGGCTGTGGTGTTGTGTGTGTATTGATTGGTCCGTTGATCTGTCCATCAGTATGTATGTGTGTTTGCACCATGATGTTTACCTGAATATCATGCCATCCCCCCTTTTTACAAGAACATGTGTCTATGTGGTTATAAATAGAGATGTGTACTGAGTGCAGCTGAATGTGTGTGTGTGTGTGTGTGCAATATCAACAGCATGTACATGAGGCTAAACTATATACAAGGGGCAATGTCAGGTGCGACATAGCAACGAGGTTGTCCCATAAACAAAGGACGATGAAATGTTGAACGACAAAACAAACTCCTGTAACGACAAGGAAAAATAGAAACATATTAACACAAGTGGTATTATGAGTTCAATGTCCAAACAGGCTCATAAGTCCAGTCTAGTAGGTGGGCGACGGATTCGGGTTGACCGCCTCAAGGGTGGGTCAGGATCCACTGGCTGAGGAATGGGCCTGGCCACGGGCGACGACAGAACGGGCATGGTGGCAGGAAGCTCCACGAAGTCAACATCAGGAACAACAGGAGGGCGTGGTACCGGTGTAAGTTCCCATAGCGAGCGTGGAAGTAGGCGAAGAGCCCGGCGATTGCGCCTGCGAGTGGAGCCATCAGGCATGCGAACCAGGAACGAACGGGGAGCCACGCGTCGGAGAACTTCGGCAGGTGCTGACCAGCCACCTTCTGGTCGGTGGATGCGGACGTCGTCTCCAGACGCCAGGGCGGGAAGATCAGTTGCCCGTGTGTCATGTGTGTCATGGCGAACGCGCTGCTATTGCATCCTGTGCAGTACCGGAGCATGGTTGGTTGTGGGTACCAGAATGGATGGCACAGTGGTTCTGAGGGCGCGACCCATCAACAGCTGGACTGGTGAGAGGCCAGTGGCTAGTGGGGCCGAGCGATAGGCTAGCAGGGCTAGGCAGAAATCCGATCCGGCAGCAGCAGCCTTGCAGAGGAGCCGCTTGATGATGTGAACGCCCTTCTCCGCCTTTCCATTGGACTGGGGATGCAGCGAGCTGGACGTCACGTGTGGGAAGCCATACGAAGCAGCAAAGGATGACCATTCCTGGCTGGCAAAACAGGGCCCATTGTCCGACATGACAGTAATCGGAATGCCGTGGCGAGCGAAGGTGTCCTTGCAGGCCCTTATGACAGTGGACGATGTCAAATCGTGCAGGCATATGACCTCTGGATAGTTTGATAAAGTAATCAATGACGAATACATAGTCCCTGCCGAGCGCGTGAAAAAGGTCCACACCCACCTTCACCCAGGGGGACGTCACCAGCTCATGGGGCTGAAGCGTCTCAGGAGGTTGCGCCAGCTGAAACCTTTGGCAGGTGGGGCAGTTGAGCACCATATTGACAATGTCATCACTGATGCACGGCCAGTATACCGCCTCTCGGGCCCTCCGTCTGCACTTCTCGACCCCTAGATGTCCTTCGTGTAGTTGGTCGAGGACCAGCTTGTGCATGCTGTGCGGAATCACAATCTGGTCCAGCTTTAGGAGGACACCATCAATGATGACCAAGTCGTCTCGGACATTGTAGAACTGCGGGCACTGTCCTTTGAGCCACCCTCCCATCATGTGGCGCATCACCCGTTGTAGAAGGGGGTCAGCCACAGTCTCCCGGCGAATACGGGCCAGACTGGAGTCGTCAGCTGGCAGATTTGCCGATGTAAAGGCCACCTGCATTTCGACCTGACAGACTAACCCCTCCGAATCGGGCGGTGTGCTCACTGCTCTAGATAGGGCATCCGCAATGATAAGGTCCTTTCCCAGGGTGTAGACCAGTTGGAAGTCATACCTCATGAGTTTGAGTAGGATGCACTGGAGGCGAGGAGTCATTTCGTTCAGGTCCTTATGTATGATACTGACCAGGGGGCGATGGTCAGTCTCAAAAGTAAACTGGGGGAGATGGAACTTGTCTATTCCGGTTAGCAAACCCAGGCACTCCTTTTCGATCTGCGCGTAGCGCTGTTCTGTGGGGGTCATGGCCCGCGAGGCATAGGCGACCGGGGCCCATGACGCAGTGTCATCCTGCTGTAGGAGTACCGCCCCAATGCCGGACTGGCTGGCATCAGTCGAAATTTTAGTGTCACGAGAGGTGTTGAAATACGCCAATACCGGGGCTGTGGTGAGCTTAATTTTAATTCCTCCCATTCCTTCTGGTGTGTGTGCTGCCACTGGAACTCCGTGGACTTCTTGACTAGGTGGCGCAGAGCTGTCGTGTGGTATGCAAGGTTGGGAATGAACTTCCCCAGGAAGTTGACCATGCCTAGGAAGCGTAGCACTGCTTTCTTGTCTGCCGGCTGCGGCATGGCTGTAATGGCGCTCACCTTGTCTACATCCGGACGGACCCCTGACCGGGATATGTGGTCCCCCAGAAACATCAGCTCAGTTTGGCCGAAAGAACACTTGGCTCGGTTGAGGCGCAGGCCGTTTTCCCGTATCCGCGCAAAGACGCGCTGGAGACGATTGATGTGCTCCTGTGATGTGATGGACCAGATGATGACGTCATCCACGTGGACGTGCACCCCTTCGATGCCCTCCATCATCTGTTCCATGATCCTGTGAAAGACCTCGGATGCCGAGATGATGCCAAATGGCATTCTGTTATAGCAGAACCTGCCGAAAGGAGTGTTGGAGGTGCAGAGCTTCCTGCTGGACTGGTTCAGTTAGATCTGCCAAAAACCCTTCGAGGCATCCAGTTTTGTAAAGATTTTAGCCCGGGCCATTTCGCTCGTGATCTCTTCCCGTTTGGGTATGGGGTATTGTTCCCTCATTATGTTGTTGTTGAAGTCTTTTGGATCAATGCAGATCCGGAGCTCGCCAGAGGGCTTCTTAACACACACCATGGAGCTGACCCATGGCGTGGGCTCCGTGACCCGGGATAGCACCCCTTGGTCCTGGAGATCCTGCAGCTGCTGCTTGAGGCGGTCTTTGAGTGGCACTGGGACCCTGCGAGGTGCGTGAATGACCGGGGTGGCGTCCGGTTTGAGCCGTATTCTGTAGGTGTAGGGCGTTGTGCCCATGCCCTCGAATGCCTCCTGATTGTGGGCGAGGAGCGATTGAAGCTGTGCCCTAAATTCTGCATCCGGGAAGTCTGATGTGCCTTCTGGAGACAGAGCGTGGACCCGCTGCACGAGGTGGAGAACCTTGCATGCCTGTGCACCTAGCAGGGAGTCCTTTGATGATCCGACTATTTTGAATGACAGTGTGGCCGTGTGTGTATTGTGTGTCACCTGGAGCTGGCAGGATCTCAGCCGGGATAACGTTTCCCTTGTAGTCGACCGTCTTTCAACGGGATGGCCGAATTGGTGGTCTGACCTTCATGGCGTAGAAGGCTGACCATGCTATGAGGTTGGCGGAGGCGCCAGTGTCCAGACGGAATGTTATCGGTGATCGGTTGACCGTTAGGGTGGCACACCATTCATCACCCGGATTGACACTGTTCACTTGCAACGGCTGGTGGGTCCTGGCTGGAGACATCCGGTTCCTATCAATGACCGCAACACGGAAGGCGTCCCGGTCGTCTGTGTCACTGGTCTGGATATCGTCTGGGCACGACTCATAGTAAGGAGGCTGAATGGTCCGCACGTCCCTGCGAGGTTGTCGGAATTGGGGAACATTGGCAGGTTGAGCTGCTCGTGTAGAGGAGGAGGGTGATTTTCCTGGTGTCCGAAGCGCCCTCCTTTTCGTTGGCTTCCAGGAAGAGCTGGAAGCGCTGTTTGAACAGCTTCCAATTGACGCCGAGGTTTCCAGCGATTTGTAGCGGCTGCGGCGTGCTGACGGTGTCCATGGCACAGGATGGCAGATTCCTGAGGATTCGTAGGTAGGTCTCAGTTACCGGGTTCCAATCCTGGTACTATGATGTGTTGGGTGCTCTGCTACACAGACGAACCAACATGGTTGCGAATGGTACAACTCAGTTTTATTACTAACATAAATTTAGTGGTAAACTGGTTACTGAGGTTCGATCATAACCCTTAAATCTGTGGACCTATTCCTAACACTATCTTGGAGTGGCACTCAGCACATGGTGGATGTCTGTGCCCTGAGCTGTCTCCTGCTGGAATGAGCGGGAAGTGTTGTGTTCCCCGTTTTATAGTGTGCTCTTGCCTGTGATTGGCTGTGGTGTTGTGTGTGTATTGATTGGTCCGTTGATCTGTCCATCGGTGTGTATGTGTGTTTGCAGCATGATGTTTACCCGAATATCATGACAAACACCAGAAGCGATCATCGCCATGGACGCAGAAAAGACCTTCAATATGAGTCGAATGGGATACATACTGGAACGGTTTGTGTTCGGACCAGAGTTCACCTCCTAGGTGAAACTACTATGTAGCGTTCCCATGGCGAGCATACCTACAAACACCACCAGCTCTGAATACTTCCAGCTGCACAAAGGCACAAGTCAGGAAGCCCATTGCCGCTGCTGCTGTTTGCTCTGGCAATCGAGCCACTGGTGATCACTCTCAGAACGGCAAAGGGTGGAGAGGTATCCAAAGGAGGGACAGAGAGCATAGAATTTCACTCCATGCGGATGATCTGCTTCTCTACAGCTCGAACCCCCCCGGGCCAGCATGGAAGGGATAATGAAACTCCTAAAGCTGTTCGGAGCCTTCTCGGATTACAAACTTAACCTGAGCAAAAGTGAGATCTTCCCTGTGAACCCGCAGGGGAAGGTCAGAGCTGGGGGTACTGCCATTCAAGCAAACTCAGATCAAATTCCGCTGCCTGGGGATCCAAGTAGCCCACGACTGAACACGGATCCACAAAAGGAACCTGACAAGTCTGGTGGAGGAATTCAAAAGGGCCCTGCAGAGGTGGGGCCTACTCCCACTTTCCCTCGCAGGGAGAATACAGACAATTAAAATGATTAAGCTGCCCAGGTTCCTCTTCCTGTTCAGACCCATACCGATCTACAACCCCAAGGCCTTTTCCAACATAGTATAACACGGCATGTGATCTTAAAAAGTGGTCCAACAAAGGAAAACAAATGTGGGAGGCCTGGCCCTCCCAAACCTACAGTTCTACCACCAAAGCAGAAAGAGTGAGGGGACAGGTGAAGGAATCGGAAGCAGAATAGGTTAAGATGGAGACTTCCTGCATAAGGACATCCCTCCAAGCACTACTCATAAATGCTCTCCCATCCTCCCCCGGCCAAGCACTCGAGAAGCCCAGTGGTTGTAGCCACGCCCCAGACATGATACCAAATGAGGCAACACTTTGGTCCAACCAAAATGTCCACCATGGCCGCCATCTCCAAGAACCACAGGTTTACTCCCGCAGTAAAGGTGGAGACAGGACGAGGGGACACTGACAGCTAGGGACATGTACATCGACGTCAGAGTAGCGACCCTGGGGGAACTCACAGAGAGGTTCCAATTGCCAACAGGAAGCAAGCTAAGGTATAGACAGGTCAAAAACTTCCTCCGGAGGAAACAGCGACGTACCCCCAGAAACCAGAACATTCGTTCGTCCAAGAACTGCTGCAAACATAGGGAAGGGAAACTTTGGGGACCTGTGCGGGTGACTGTTGGAGGAGATACACACTCCTCCTTGGAGATGAGGAGGTACCCTCCCGCCTGGACAAGACGAGGGAAAAAAGGGAGGAGGAACTATGCATAGAAAAAGGGGAAGACTCTGGGTCGAAGCTCTACCTAGGACAAACTTCACCTCCACATGCGCAGGACTTAGTCTAAAGCAGCTAAAGGTGGTGCACAGTGCATACCTAACCAGAACCCAAATGAGTAGGTTCTAGCCAGTGGTTGTAGCCACGCCCCAGACATGATACCAAATGAGGCAACACTTTGGTCCAACCAAAATGTCCACCATGGCCGCCATCTCCAAGAACCACAGGTTTACTCCCGCAGTAAAGGTGGAGACAGGACGAGGGGAGGTGGAGGACAAATGTGAACGGTGCCAGGGGGGACCAGCCAACCATACCCACATGTTCTGGGCTTGCCCCAGACTTGCTGGGTAGTGAGCGAACCTTTTTGAGGCAATGTCTAGGGTTGTGGGAGTGAGGGTGGAGCCATGCCAAAAGTGGCGGTGTTCGGGGTCTTAGACCAGCCAGATCTCTTCATGGGGAGGGGGGCCAACGCCCTAGGCTTTGCATGCCTGATCACTGGCCAAAGAATCCTGCTGGGCTGACGATCGGCAGCACTACCCAAAGACTGGCTGTCCGACCTGTCGGAATTTCTTAAACTGGAGAAAATAAAATTTGCCATCAGAGGGTCACCAACTTGTTCCAAAATCTGTTCGCAGCCAGCAACCAATACAGTAAGGGGGTGGGGGTGGGTTAACACAAGCGAGTCACTGGATAAAGATGTAAAGGAAAGAGGGGGAAAAAGGAGGACACGCAAGGAAAACGAGAAGGACAAGGGATCAAAACTGTAAATAGACATCTGTAAATACGTGCCCGGGCCATACTCGGAATTGCAACAAAGGTACGCCGACCAAAGGGGGGATCCCAGCCACAGCAGGAGGGAAAGCAATTGTATGTAAATATCTGCACTGACTTCTGACCGCCTTTTATCTCCATTTATTTCCTGGTCGTTTTTTGTTTCTTCCTCTTTTTGGGCGGTTATGTAAAATGTAACATATGAATTGTGACATACAAAATGTCAAAACCCAATTAAAACACTTAAATAGTGACTGCACATCAGAGGTAATTTATAGTTTGTGAAAAGCTGTGGACATGTGAAAGGTGTGATAAAGTGCAATTACATAGAATAGTGGAAGAAACGGTACTTTATGCATTTATTGCAAAGAGAATAAATTTGGAAATAAGATAAAGAAAACATAAATACAAGTTCTTACACACTCTAGCTTAAATACAAGTTCTTACACACTCTAGTTTAAATGCTGATGGCATCAGAACAATAGTCAATGATTTCAGATATAATTTCATATGCTGTAATAATTATGTCAGAATTACAATTATAAGAACATGATGTAAAAATAACAATTTCATTTTGAAATTAAGGTGGTCTAAGCATGGAAATCAACTTGTTAATTATAGGGTAGGGCTGAAACTCACAAGTGAATTCAACCAGATATTTAAAACATAGGAAGTCAGTGCCCTTTCTGAATAAAAATGTGTTCAAAAGTATACTTGTGGAAATAAAATACTGAACTATGACTACGAGGTGAAACCTGAATGGTAATACGGTTTCAATGCACAGGGTTCTCTGGAAGAACCAAGCCTGAACTCAGGAACTAAATGTTTCTGAGCACATATATGGTCTCATGGAATCAGAGTTAACATACAGTACTGCACAGATTGTATGAACTTTACTTGTGTTCTCAATAAGATGTTGCAAAAAGTGTAAAACATCTTTAAACCAGAAAGTATTTTCACTGTATGTAATGTTCCAGAAGCAAATACATTTACTACTACATAATTGCTGTTGCATACATTCAAAAGAGGTTTCAAGATAATTAAACAATTCAGCAACAAAGCTGAAGTAATATGTAAGGAATCCCAGCTCCCCACAAACTCAGTCCAAGAAATCTGTTTCTCAAAGCTTGGAATAACTTGGGAGAAGGCCGAAGCATTCAGACAGGCCGACCTTTTTCCCCAATTCCCTAGAATGTCATAGCATATTTAATGAAAAGAGAAGATGATTGCGGCATTTTTGTTTAAAAACAGCTTTTGGACAGTATTGTTCCTGGATCAGACACAATGAAGAATAACGTTTTCTTTTCTTTCCTTTCTCAGTGTGGTAATACGCTATGCTGACACTGCAGACTGATTGAAAGTTCTTTGAGAATGAGGGAAAGTTCGTCTCAGAACACAACTGAAGCCTGGATATTTCACGGTGTTCACCCATGGGAAAGAAGCAGCAAGATCATTTTTTTTAAATTCGTTTTTGGGATGTGGGCATCGCTGCCTGGCCAGCATTTGTTGCCCATCCCTAATTGCCCTTGAATTGAGGTGGGGGGCAGTTAAGAGTCAATCGCATCGCTATGTGGGTCTGGAATCATATGTCGGCCAGACCTGGTATGAAGGACATTAGTGAACTATCGGCAATGGCTTCATGGTCATCATTAGATTTTTAATTACAGATTTTTTTATTGAAGTCAAATTTCACCATCTGCCATGGTGGGATTCGAACCCAGGACCCCAGAACATTACTATGGCTCTCTGGATTACTAGTCCAGTGACAATACCACTATGCCACCGCCTCCCCAAGAACTACGCATGATGAGAACAATTAGTAATGACTGGTGATAAGTGATTTAAGGAGGAAACAGTGAATATAAGGAATGAAACTTTAAAGGAGGATAGAAATGGACAGGTAAGAAGATGAACAAAGAGCAGAAAGTAAAGACCAGAGATATGAAATTGATTAAATCAATTTGCCATTTTTATGACAAATGAATAATTTTCATATATGCTGGATGGATTTTTGGAGCCCAGCAGAGCTGGGATGAAGAAAGGGTGGAAATATGTAGCCTTTTAGAAGGGCCACATTTTGCAGAACAAAGACAAATCATGGCTATATCATTCACAAACCAAGTCATGCTTTTTTTCAATGTGCATGTGAAAGCTTTAAATTCAAAAATATGCATTTAGCACTATGTCATTTGTGCTTTTACAGGTTACAAAATCCTGATAAAACGGCTATTTGATGCACTTTCTAGTTTTGACTTGTGTTTTACCCAGATACCTAAAGATATGTATGAGATAAAAGCACTTTCTGTTTTGGCAAAGTAACAGCATATCCCAAAAATGCTCTTATCCTATGCCACAGCCACAATCGAACCATGTGTTTCCCTCCTCTTACTGCATTTCACTTCTTCAGAACCGTTACGTCTAAGGTGAATTAGACTTGGGTTAAGTAGACTTAATGAACAATGTTCACTTCAACCAAGTTCAATTATAGATTTACCGCTGCAGGTTAGCTAGATCTACAAAGAGCTTAGCAAAAACATTCCTTGCATATCTTCACAGATGATTACTGCAAAAACAATTTGCAGCAGTGATACAATGCTTCTGATTATATTCTAGAATGTATTTTAAGATTGTTCTAAATGGAAATCTATTGTAAAATAAATTTCTTTCTTCCAAGGATCATGTTGCACAGTGCTTTGTTGAACAGAATGCCCAAATAAATCCATGAAGGCATTGTTTGAGATGTTCTTCATGTCTGCGCACTATACGATCTCCCCATATAAGGGAATGTTCTTTGGTTGATGGGGGAAACAATTGGGTCTTTTCCCCAGTGAAGACAAATTGTAACAATAATTACAATATTCATCAATAAAGGGGCACCAGGCTGATGTTTGATAAAGGATGCTCCATTTCAAAAAGCAATCCTATTGATTAGATAACCAAGTTTCATTGTCCTGACATAATCCACATATGACATGAACTCAGTATTGCCTAAACCAGTGTTTTTCAAACTTTTTTCCCCCCCAAGGACCAATTTTGCCAACTGGCCAACCTTCAGGACCCACTCCAGCCAACCTTCTCAACCCCGCTGGCTGATTTCCGTGACCCATGCCACGTTTGCTTACCTTTAATGTGAAAGGGGAGCCTGCTTGGTCCTCATGATCGCACTCCAATCAGGTTCACAGGACGAGAGAGAAATGCGCTTATCAGATGCAGACTTCAGCCAGTCCCTTTTTCTTTGTCTTCATCTGTGAGAATAGAAAATCCAAGCTCTCACATATAGGTCGTTGTGAAGGGCAATGGCAACAAAATGCTTGTTTTGCTCAGCACTGGATACTCCTGGGAGATGCTACTCCAGTATGCGGACAGACCCATGGATTTTTGGCGTGTTTTTAATGTGCTGTCACAGGTCAGGTACAGCAGCTTAGTCTTTTCATTTGAAGTCTGCTGTAAGTTATTAACTGATTCTTGGGTCTCAACCTCAAAAGGAATTTTTTACCCACCACTTCTGATTCAAAATCTGAAATTTCTCTTCTCATGTGTCAGTACTTCGCCGCATATAACACACCTGGGCTTTGCATCCTTATTTGTATTGGCACAATTGACAAAACCATACCGCAAGAAATTATCTATATACTGCTTTGTTCCAGAGTTAAATTTCTTCTTTGTAGGCTGTTAACCAGAGGTCCTGGAGCGCTGTTCAGAACTAGGCCCTGGAGCTCCGTACAGAGCTAACACTAGTACTGATCTGCCCCACCGTGGATTCTCCTGTGAAGCTCTCTCCAGCGGATTCAGATGTGAGATTCTGGCCAGTAAGTACACTGCCTATTTTTATCTCTAGCCGTCTCTTCCTTCTGACAAATTAATCCAACTTCACAGTCCTCTTACCTTGCTTGCTGGCAGTTTGAAAATGGAAGAAGCTCTCCTCCATGATTTGCCGCCAAAAGCGTATACCTACAGGGCATGACATCAAAAGTGTGTGCAGAGCATGCGGCCTGCTCACTCCTGCCGCTTATGGTGGTGAGACTGCACACAACCTCTTTTCATCTCATTTAAAAGCCAGTAGCAGCTGCCAGTCTCAACTTAAATGCCAGGATTGGCAGTTCCCCTGTGATCAGGGCCTCCACCGCGTGAGTGCCGCCACCGATCACTCTGCATCCCTCCCGCGACCCACCTGTGGGTTGCAACCCAGACTTTTGAAAAACCCTGACTGAGACTGAAAGGAAGCAATCGTCCATGATTTGCAATCCTTTCTGGCAAAAATCCTTTCAGTCTGGCAAAAAAAGGTACTATTTAATCGATAATTCAGAATGTAGGTTACACTCCTATGACAGTTTCAAGGCAAACAACGCAAATATGTCCTCTTGAAGGTGCAAAGGTTTTGAGATTAACCAGTGAAGTATTCTCTTTCACTTTTCCCAAGTTTCCCTAACTGCTAGGTAATAGCAATATCAGATGTAATTAACCAATTATTTCCAAAATAACATGTAAACTCTCACTTACATAGCACCTAAGTGGAACCTCAGGATGCCCTGAAGTGATTTACAACGAATGAACGGACATCGCGCGACAATCACCAGGCAGGAATGTTCCCTTCCAGTCGGGGAACACTTCAGCAGTCAAGGGCATTCAGCCTCTGATCTCCGGGTAAGCGTTCTCCAAGGCGGCCTTCAGGACGCGCGACAACGCAGAATCGCCTAGCAGAAACTTATAGCCAAGTTCTGCACACATGAGTGCGGCCTCAACCGGGACCTGGGATTCATGGCGCATTACATTCATCCCCCACCATCTGGCCTGTAAAATGCTACCAAATGTCCTGGCTTGACACAATTCACACCTCTTTCACCTGGGGTTACCCCATCTCTGGATCTGTAAAGATTTAATCACCTGCCAATGCTCGTATTCCAAGCATTGTCTGGCATCTTTGAATCTGTCTATATATATGTTTCTGGAACATGCCTCTTCATTCACCCGAGGAAGGAGCAGCGCTCCGAAAGCTAGTGACATCGAAACAAACCTGTTGGACTTTAACCTGGTGTTGTAAGACTTCTTAGTGATTTACAGTCACAGAGGTAGTTTTGACAGGATCAATTCTACAGGTAAGAAATTCCTTGGAGCTGCTCCCACTCAGCTGCTGCATATTCAAAAATTCGACGGAAAACCCATTTACGCATACAAACATGGATTCTGCCACATTTACAACAAAGTTATAGCAGCAGAGCAGGAACAGTTCCAGGGAAATTCCGAGCCAATGTATGTTACAGGATGCTCAAAGCTGATGAGCTTAATGACTTTTTCTGTCACCATTATAGGTTAAAAACTTAGTATCCGTAAGAACAATTTTCATTCCAATTTAAAAATTCATCTGGAAAAGGAAAGGCAGTTTTCTACCACAAATAGAATTTGGAGCTTAGCTACAGTAGAAATTAAGGATGATTTGATCATTGTGGCTCAGCAAATAGAGCTCATCAAGATACATCTTGGCATTTTAATTCTTTTAACAAAATGTTTATTGAAGTTTTACATAATAACAAATAACAAACAAGAACGCAAGAGTGCAAGAAATTACAAGTAAATATAAAACAAATACCCATAATTAACTTAAACACTGTAACTAAACCTCCTAACAGCTGACAGTGTCTAGATTCTCAGAAAAGGAAATAGATGGTTGCCATCTCAGGTAAAACCTCTCCACAGACCCCCTAATGGTGAATTTTATTTTTTTCCCAAGTGTAGGAATGGCAGTAAGTCTCCCCACCAAGCAGAGGCACTGGAGCAGAATGGGAGACCACCAACAGAGCAATATTTGTCTCTGGGCTATCAGTGAGGCAAAGGCGACAACGTCTGCCTCTATCCCAGAAACACGAGTGAATGCAAAATCCCATATATAGCTACCAGCGGACATGGGTTTAAATCTACCTGGATTATCTCCGACATAGTACTAAAAAAGGAAGACCAGAAGCTGGAGAGTTTGGGGAAGGGCCAAAATATATGCGTGTGATTAGCTGGGACAAGCGAACTGCGATCACATCTGTCCTCAACGTTTTGGAGAAAACCTACTCATCCCAGCCTTGATCAATTGCGTCCTGTGTAACACCTTAAACTGAATTAGGCTCAACTGAACACATGGATGAAAGCAGATATCAATTTGTTAACCTTAATAAAAAAGGATTTGGGCAGAAAAATGGAGACTCATTGAAAGTGAAATAAAAACGTGGGAAGTTCATGCATTTTAATTCTTTGAATTCTCCCGCTAAAGATAGAGGAAGATTGTTCCATCTCTGCAGGTCCGTTTTAACATTATTTATCAGGCTTCAGTAATTCAACTTTTTAACTGAGGTCCTATTGTGGGCCACTTGGAACCCGAAGCAACAAAAAACATGTATTAGAGAGACGGAAAGGGTTGGGTCCATAATATAAAGAAGTAGGTCACCTGCAGAAAGAGATATCCGATGCTCCACCACATCACGATTAATACCTCTCTATTGACTAGGCGTCCTCAAAGCTATAGAGTGGCTCTATTGCCAAGGCAAACAAAAGTGGAGAAACAGGGCAGCCCTGTCTGGCTGGGCAGCACGGTAGCATTGTGGATAGCACAATTGCTTCACAGCTCCAGCGTCCCAGGTTCGTTTCCGGCTTGGGTCACTGTCTGTGTGGAGTCTGCACATTCTCCCAGTGTGTGTGTGGGTTTCCTCCGGGTGCTCTGGTTTCCTCCCACAGTCCAAAGATGTGCAAGTTAGGTGGATTGGCCATGATAAATTGCCCTTAGTGTCCAAAATTGCCCTTAGTGTTGGTTGGGGTTAACGGGTTGTGGGGATAGGGTGGAGGTGTTGACCTTGGGTGGGGTGCTCTTTCCAAGAGCCGGTGCGGACTCGATGGGCCAAATGGCCTCCTTCTGCACTGTAAATTCCATGATAATCTGTCTAGTGCCCCTATTTAATGTGAATGTAGTGTTCATACAAACGCTGGCCGTAAGGACATTATACAAAAAGCGAATCCAAGAGGCAAATTTATGGCCAAATCCAAATCGCCCAGGGATCTCAAATAAATATTCCCATTCGACCCTATCAGATGCTTTCTCAGCATCAAGCGATACTATCACTTCAGGCTCGGGTGCAGGGGAGGGAGAAAGAATAACATTTAAAAAGCAATGTATATTGGCTGAATCTCTGAGCGCCACAACCCTAGCAAGCACCTTAACTTCCGCATTTAAAAGTGAGATGGGTCGGTATGAATAACATTCGATCAGATCCTTGTCCTTCTTGAGGAGTGAAGAAATAGAAGCTTAAGTGAGAGTCGGAGGCAATGAAAACCGAGATATGAAGTCATTGAACATGTCCAATAACAAGGGTATGAGCTATGGAAGCACGGTGGCGCAGTGGTTAGCATTGCTGCCTCATGACGCCGAGGTTCCAGGTTCGATCCCAGCTTTGGGTCACGGTCCATGTGGAGTTTGCACATTCTCCCAGTGTTTGCGTGGGTTTCGCCCCCACAACCCAAAGATGTGCAAGGTAGGTGGATTGACCAAGCTAAATTGCCCCTTAATTGGAAAAAATTAATTGGGTACTCTAAATTTATTAAGAAAAAAAAAACAAGGGTATGAGAACCTCTTGTAAAACCAGATCGGAAAGCCATTCCAACCAGTGCCTTGCCAGACTGCATTAGACAATATATTTTAAAATCTCATCAGGACGCAACAAGGAGTCTATCTCACAGCTCTTGTCCACATCAACAGTTGGGCAGACTTACCAGAAAGTCAGACATAATCGATTTATCTCTGCAGGGACCTCCGATACATACAGGTTGCGGTAATATGGTTTAAAACCCCATTGACCTGGAGAAGGACGGAAACGAGGTTTCCACCCGGATTAATCTGAGGGATCTGCCGGGAAGCCGCTTTATGTTTGAGTTGCTGAGTCAGAAGACGACTGGGCTTCTCCCCGTACAGAAGTACCCCTGGAGCACTATAACTGACGTACAGCCTTGCTAGTGGTCAATAGTTCGAACTGGTCAGCAATTGTTTTCAGCTTGCCAATAGCTCTGGATTGGATTGAGCGAGTATGGTGATCCACTTCTAGAATGGAAGCCACCATCCTCTGCTGCTCCAACCTCATTGTCCTTAGCATGCAAACAAGTGGGCTTTATCCCCAAACGTTACTCGGAGACAAGCCGGTTGACCATGTCATCTGAGAGTACCTTTAAGAAATGGGTGTTTAAGAAAGGTACCTTTAAGAAATGTTTGGCTGCTCATGTTACTGCAGTGATGTTAGAGTGTGGGTGGAGCTGAGCTCTGGTTCTGCTTTTTAGTTTCACTTTAAGAAAAGCTTGGGTGTGTCTGTCTTTTTGGTTTCGTTTTTCAGTGTGTTGCAGCTGAAGTCAGCCAAAGCAGCTGTATTGTTGAGCTTTCTGCCATGAAGGACTATCTCTTCATCATTTGGTGAATTCAGAATTATGAATGTAAACCCTGATGTGCTTCTGTTTAGAGGTTTGTTCAGTCTTCTGGGTGTTAAAATGACAGCATACAGATTACTTAGTGGTGTATTCTTTGGGGGGTGTATTTGAATTAATGGTTGCTAAGATATTCACTGTTTGTTTTAAAAAGGTTAACTTGAGTTCAAAGAATAAACATTGTTTGCTTTAAAAAAAAGAACTTTTCCATTTCTGAAGTACCACACTTGTAGAGTGGGCCCTGTGCTCCCCATACCACAATCTATTAAAAGTTGTGGGTCAGGTGAACTCTATGATACACTTTGGGTTTCTCTAAACCCTGACACATAACAATTGGGGGCTCGTCCGGGATAAAAGTCTATCTATTATATTGGTTTAGCAAACTTAAAGACAGTGAGGGGTGAGGATATTGTGGTTGCTTTTCAGGTGTGGTATTTTAGTTTCAGTGGGGAGTTGTTGTGGACAATGGCTCTTTCAGAGGCTCAGAAGTTTTTGGGGGTGGAGACAGTCACACGCAGTACCTTACGGTCAGAGACTAAAAGCAGACTGTTGGATTTGGCAAAAACATTGCAGTTAACATTACCTGACAAAATGCGAAAAGATGAGGTAATTATGGCGGTGGCTAAGCATTTAAAGTTGCCTGAGGTACAGTTTGACTCAATGGAAATGGCAAAAAATTCAGTTGCAAATTAAACAAATGGAACATGAGAAAGAATTAAAGCAGCTTGAATATGAAAGAGAGAGAGTGGAAAAAGAGAGGGAGAGAGGAAAAAGAAAAGGAGAGAGAAGAAAGGAGAAAAGAAAGAATAGCCCCAGCAGAACAAAAAGAAAGAGAACGGGAGATACAGGTCAGGAAAAAAGATAAAGAGAGGGAGTTTGAACTTTAGAAAATGGCCATGAAACGTGACAGTCAGTTAAAGTTGGCAGACGTAAAGGGAAAGTACAGTTGGATGATAGTGATGAGGATAGTGAGAAAGAGCGTCAAAGTCGAAAGCTTGGTGGGAATCTATTTAAATATGTCCAAGCATTGCCAAGGTTTGACGAGAAGGAGGTAGAAGCCTTTTTTCAATTCATTTGAGAAGGTGGCTAAAGAAATGAAATGGCCACAGGACATGTGGGTATTACTGATTCAAACAAATCTGGTAGGTAGAGCTAGTGAAGTGTTTGCATCATTCCCGGAAGAGGTGTCTGGGACGTATGAAGAGGTGAAAAAATCCATCTTAGGTGCATATGAACTAGTGCCTGAAGCTTACAGACAAAGGTTTAGAAATTTAAGGAAAGAATTTGGTCAAACATACATGGAGTTTGAAAGGATCCAACAGAGTAATTTTGATAGGTGGATAAGGGCTTTGAAAATAGACCAAATGTATCAAGCTCTCAGAGAAATTATACTTTTGGAGGAGTTTAAAAATTCAATTCCTGATGTAGTGAGAACTCATGTGGAAGAGTAGAGGGTTAAAACTGCAAGATTAGCAGCAGAAATGGCAGATGATTATGAATCAGTTTCAGCCTGTGAGGTATAGAAACTGTGGACATGAGAAATACTCAATGGTAAAGGTAAAGGTGATCTGATGGGAGATAATAAGGAGAGTGTACCTCAGATTAAAAAAGAAATCCAGGCGGGTGCAAAAGAAATCAAAAGTTTCACATGTTTTCACTGTAATAAACTAGGCCATGTAAAGTCACAGTGTTGGTGGTTGAAGAAAAGCACTGGAAAGGCTGATGTGGTAAAACAGGATGAGACAGTAGGGTTTGTTAAAGTGGTAAAGGAAAGCCCAAGTGAAGCGAAGAAGGTGCAAAAGATTGTACAGCCTGATCAAGAGGTGATTGATAAGAAGGTGCCAGATCTCTTCAAATAATTTACTTGTGTGGGTAAAGTTTACTCATGTGTATCAGGAGAAGCAGGTAAAGAAGTCACAATTTTAAGAGATATGAGTGCTAGTCAATCTTTAATGGTAAGAGATGAGGAGTTATGTAGGTTGGGAAGAATGTTGCCAGAAAAGGTGGTAATATGTGGAATTCAGGGTGAGAGGAGTAGCATTCCATTATATAAGGTAAGGTTGGGAAAGTCCAGTGAAGAGTGGTGAAGTGGTAAGTGGAGTAATAGAGAAACTATCTTGTCCAGGAATACAGTTTATCTTGGGTAATGATATAGTTGGATCACAGGTGGGAGTGATGCCTACTGAGCCAATGGAAAATCAGACAACTGAAGTGTTGAAGGCCAAATATCCTGGGATTTTTCCAGATTGGGTAGCAACAAGGTCACAAAGTCACAGGTTAAGACAAGAGGAGAAATCAAAGAGTGAAGATGATGTTGAAGTGCAATTATCAGAAACTATTTTTGATTAGATGGTTGAAAAAGAACAAGAACAGGTGGAGGATGAGGCAGATATTTTTAGTTCAGGAAAATTGGCGGAGTTACAACAAAAAGATCTAGAAATAAAACAGATGTCTCAGAAAGCATACACGGAATAGGAATCTGAGTGTATACCAGAGTATTATTACCGTAAAAGTGATAGCTTGATGAGAAAATGGAGACCTTTACATATAGTGGGCAGAAGTTCATCAAGTAGTGTTGCCGGTAGGGTTTAGAAAGGTGGTGTTGAGAGTTGCACATGAGGTACCAGTGGGAGATCATTTGGGGATAAGGAAAACTCAAGCTAAAATCCAGAAACATTTTTATTGGCCTGGCCTACATAAAGATGTAGTTAAATTTTGTCAATCATGTTACACATGTCAAGTGATAGGGAAACCTCAAGCAGTGATAAATCCAGCGCCCTTAATACCTATTCCAGCATTTGAGGAACCTTTTACAAGGGTCCTAATTGATTGCGTAGGACCGCTTCCTAAAACAAAAAAAGTGGGAATCAATGTCTTTTGACTATAATGGATGTGTCTACTAGGTTTCCAGAGGCCATTCCAGTACGTAATATTACAGCTAAAAAGATTGTGGAGGAGTTACTTAAATTCTTTACTAGATATGGACTACCCATAGAAATACAATCGGATCAAGGATCAAATTTTGCCTCAAAGTTATTCAAAGAAGTTATGGATAGCTTAGGAATAAAACAATTTAAATCAACTGCGTACCATCCTGAATCGCAGGGAGCGTTAGAAAGGTGGCATCAGACATTAAAGACAATGTTGAGGGCTTATTGTCACGATTATCCAGAGGATTAGCATAAAGGAATTCCATTCGTACTGTTTGCAATTAGGGATGCACCGAATGAGTCAACCAAATGTAGTCCTTTTGAACGAATTTTTGGTCATGAGGTAAGAGGACCACTTAAATTGATTAAGGAAAAATTGGTGAGTGAGAAATCAGAACTTACATTATTGGATTACGTGTCAAATTTTAGGGAACGATTAAATAGAGCAGGTGAATTGGCTAGACACGTGATGAAACAGGTAGCCGACAAGAAATCTAAAGCTCGTAGTTTTGCCAGTGGGGATAAAGTTTTAGCGTTGTTACCAGTGGTAGGGGAACCTTTAAAAGCAAGGTTTTGCGGACCTTATCAGATTGAAAGGAAATTAAGTGAGGTGAATTATGTGATAAAAACACCAGATAGAAGGAAGACTCACCGGTAGTGTGTCATGTGAATATGCTTAAAAGGTACTTTGAAAGGGAAGAAGAGAAAAAGGAGGCGGTTTTAATGATTCTAACTCAAAGTGACGAACCAAATCCAGATTACTGTGAATTTGACATACCTCAAATTAAATTGGAAAATGAGGGTGTTCTTAAAAATTGGGATAAATTGTTGAGTTATCTTCCAGAGGAAAAACAAACTGACCTGAAAGAGTTATTGATATCACATGAGCAAGTTTGTGGAGATAAATTGGGAAATACTAAAATGGCTATACCTGAAATGAAATGAAATGAAATGAAAATCGCTTATTGTCACAAGTAGGCTTCAAATGAAGTTACTGTGAAAAGCCCCTAGTCGCCACATTCCGGCGCCTGTTCGGGGAGGCTGGTACGGAAATTGAACCGTGCTGCTGGCCTGCCTTGGTCTGCTTTAAAAGCCAGCGATTTAGCCCAGTGAGCTAAACCTGATGTAGATGTGGGAAATGCTGTTCCAATCAAACAACATCCATATAGACTTAACCCTTTAAAATTGGCACAGGTTAACAAAGAGATTGAGTGAGCTTAAAAATGGCATAATTGAAGTGGGTTGCAGCCAATGGAGCTCACCCATAGTGATGGTGCCTAAACCAGACGGTACCCAACGGTTGTGTGTGGACTATAGAAAGGTTAATGCAGTTACAAGAACGTACTCTTATCCTATCCCACGTTTGGAGGATTGCATTGAGAAAGTGGGACAATCAGCTGTTATTTCTAAACTGGATTTACTTAAAGGTTACTGGCAGGTACCTTTATCCGAAAGGGCGAAGGAGATTTCAGCTTTCGTGACTCCAAATGGTATATCCCAATTCAAAGTTATGGCATTTGGCATGAAAAACACACCAGCCACATTTCAACGGTTAACTCACACAGTCATTTCAGGATTACCCAATTGTGCGGTATACATCGACGATCTGGTAATTTTCAGCCAGACATGGACAGAACATTTGAAACACCTAATGGAGTTATTCGATCGATTTCAGGAGGCGGGTTTGGTGATAAACCTGGCCAAAAGTGAATTTGGAAAAGCCCGAATCACTTTCCTTGAGGAGTTTCCAATACCCTCAAGACAAAGGGAAATAATGCGATTTCTTGGCACGAGTGGATTTGATCGAACATTTATGCAAAGGTTTTGCAGTGTGATTGCTCCACTGATGGACTTGCTTAAGAAATGTCGAAAGTTTCAATGGACAGCGGACTTTCAACAGGCATTTGACGGCCTGAAAGCTGTGATAACCAATGCTCTTGTGTTGGAGAATTACAAGGGATTCTGTGATCAGATTGAACCATAGTATCTGACTTTAAAGAGAAATGCCGAGGCATAGAGAAATGGACAGATCGTGCAGAGACCTCTTGTTCAAAAAGGCTGTCAATCGAGACGGAATTTCAGTTGGAGGAAGAAGAACGAAAAAAAAAATGGACTATTATTATACCTGTTTGCGTGGGTTTTTTTTTTTAAACGAAAAAGTATATTTGCTGTGTGCATTTCTTAAAGAATGGTGAAAAGGTGAAAAATAAAACCATCTTGAAGTTGATGGTTTATTTTTTTTTCTTGGGGGGAGGTGTCATGTGAGAGTACCTTTCAGAAATGGGTGTTTAAGAAAGGTACCTTTAAGAAATATTTGGCAGCTCAGGTTACTGCAGTGATGTTAGAGTGTTGGTGGAGCTGAGCTCTGGTTCTGCTATTTACTTTCACTTTGAGAAAAGCTTGGGCGTGTCTGTCCTTTTGGTTTCGTATTGCAGTGTGTTGCAGCTGAAGTCAGAAAGTGCAGCTGTACTGCTATGCTCTCTGCCATGAAGGACTGTCTCTTAATCATTTGGTGAATTCAGAAATTTAAATGTTTTCAGTATTGAATGTAAACCCTGATGTGCTTCTGTTTAGAGGTTTGTTCAGTCTTCTGGGTGTTAAAAGGACAGCATACAGATTACTTAGTGTTGTATTCTTTGGAAGGTGTATTTGAATTAATGGTTGCTAAGATATTCACTGTTTGTTTTAAAAAGGTTAACTTGAGTTCAAAGAATAAACATTGTTTTGCTTTAAAAAAAAGAACTTTTCCATTTCTGAAGTACCACACTTGTAGAGTGGGCCCTGTGCTCCCCATACCACAATGTATTAAATGTTGTGGGTCAGGTGAACTCCATGATACACTTTGGGGTTCTCTAAACCCTGACCCACAACAACCATCCCGAACTTGACTCCATTTTTATACAAGATGGCTCTTGTATAAAGTGGCTCTTCTCTTTGCTAGGTCTGCACTCCTGTCTTGGTACAATCTAATGGAGTGTCCTTCCCACTTAAGATCACAATGTTCCCTTGCCCATCGAAGAGCCTGTTCTTTTCTTTAAAACTATGGAATATTATGATCAACGGATGAGGCAGATTTCCAGAACAAGGCTAAGGTCGTAGTGAGCGATGGGCCAGTTCTAATTATGGGGGAATGCAAATACACCCCCATCCACCATCTTATTGAATATGCTCGAGAAATGTTCAGTAGGGGTTCAGCCCTCAGTCCCCTCCAGTAACCAACAATACAAATGTTCTGTTCTCCAGGCCATTCAATTTGATTTTTAAAGATTTGTTGCATTCCCGTACCAGCCTCCCCGAACAGGCGCCAGAATGTGGCGACTCGGGGCTTTTCACAGTAACTTCATTTGAAGCCCACTTGTGACAATAAGCGATTTTCATTTCATTTCATTCAACCACCAAAGCAAGATTGGACTCCACAGAGGTGATCTGATCACTGTGATCCGATAAAGCCTCCTCCATGCTCTTAATAGTGGCTCCATGAGCTTCGAAGGTCTTACTTGTGGAAGAGTCAAACGAATGGAGACCAAGCCCTCTTCAATTGGTCTTTCCATCGACAGGTTTTGTTGGTATTTATAAAGCTCACTCGCCAAAATGCTGCTGAGAGCCTCAGCCATTAGTGGAGTGGAAGGAGAGGAAGAAGCTACCTCCACCGTCTTAACTCCAGTTGAATCCTGAGATGCTTCAGAACCAGTCAACGGGTTTCGGCTTGAATTTATCTGGACTTTGCCTCTCTTGGCAACTCAGAGGAGAGATAACTCTTCCCCGTTAAATTTCAGAAACTTCTGAAAGGTAAAAGATCCGTGGCACCAGAAAAAAGGGCAACAAAAAAAAAATCAGCTTTCCAGCAGGAGCCACCTCGCACACGTATTCCCCTCACATCGCGCCATTGGAATTCTGGCATTTTGGATCTAATTCAGAACTGTATCTTAATAAGAGAAGTATTCACGTAAGCAACAGAGTGAAACAAATGCCTAGGAGGTCACATAAGTTAAGAAATTTCAAGCTTAAGTACCAAGGAGAAATTGAAGCAAAGGACATTCTTTTATTTAGGTTCACGAAATGAAAGTCTTTCAAGCAGAGAGAAGCATCTGCTTAAAAATTCTAATGTCAAGACAAAGGTCAGCACACTATGAAGATACTTGACAATATAAGCATATAAAGAGTGCAGTTCTCAAAGGAAGCATTTTAATTGTTGATTACTGGATATTTACATTTTGTTTGGTCATACAGACATTGAATATTGCTGAAAATGGAGACACGTTATCAAAGTTTTTTGCCGTGCATTCATAAGGACAAATGCAAGAATGCCAAATTTCAATCACAACAATTTATATTACAGGGGGAAAGGGTTGCAAGTCGACTCCACTTGGCCAAGACGTTGCAAAATTGGCCGAGAACGAAAATAAACGATAGCTCCCGGGTAATTCAAAAATGGCACAAAGCTTGAACATATTCCTTTTGTTTGCAGAGAACAAGACCCAGCGTAGGAATGTATGTTGCTTCGAACAAGCATAAATGAGCCACGATACAAGCTAAAACTATTAACTTAAATTGATTAATGTAGCCTTTAGATATAGATAGATAGTTTTTTGAATAAAGGGATTAAGGGTTATGGTGTTCGGGCCGGAAAGTGGAGCTGAGTCCACAAAAGATCAGCCATGATCTCATTAAATGGTGGAGCAGGCTCGAGGGGCCAGATGGCCTACTCCTGCTCCTAGTTCTTATGTTCTTTAGAGCATTCTTGATTGTTCAGCAAGTGCTGCCCAATCATGGAATCTCATCTAACAGTAAATTTTATTTGGGATTTTGCAAGCATGGGCTGTTTAAGACCAGTGTGCAGTACTTAAGAAGCAAAGACAGAAAATATTGGAAACACTCAGTAGGTCTGGCAGCATCTATGGAGAGAGGAACAGAGTTTGAGGTTTCAGTTCAATTAGCTTTGATCAGTTCTGAGTAAGTGCTGCATTTTTGTAAAGGCCGTCTTTTAAATGAAATCCTAATCAATGTCCCTGTACACCTGCTCAAGCTTACATGAACAATCACATTTATGCTATTAAAATGAGACTCGGAAGGCCTCTAAACTTCCTGGCCAACTCTCCCCAAATTAAAAAGGAACAGTTATGCAGTCACCCAAACTTTTGTGCACAATTTGGTTGCCAAGTTTGCCCACCAAACTCATTAGTTGATTGTAAAGTTCTTAGAGATATCCAAAAGACATGATAAGAAGCTATATAAATGCAAATTCTTTCCTAACTTTTATGGTGAATTTCTCACCACACCAAATCTAAATTTGCTTTCGTTCAGTGCCTAAAGCAGAAAGCATAATTTGCTTTACTTATGAAAGATCTGAGAGCCACCCATGCTATTGGAATGAAGTAGGAAGAGAAGAGAATTCAATTTTACTCTAGGAATTGCTTCCAATGATTCTTCAAACTGGTGGGTCTGAAGTATACACCACAAGTCGCATTTCCATCTTTCCGATTTTGTCAATGAAAATGTAAAAATCAAAAGGGGATACTGAAAATCAAATGTAAATTTTATGTAAGATTTGAAATAAGGTATTATACGATTGTGACACTGGTAGTAACAGTTACCGGTCTCTGCCTGGCCACATCCTTTGCAGTAACTCAAGACACCTTTACAGATTTTCCCATACATAACCTTTTGTTTCTTTATCCTTTCAGTAAAAAGGGAGAAACAAAGGAAACAGTGGATCTCCATAAGTTATACAGCATTTTGAGCAGAACCGTATATTTTCCAGACACAGGAGTACAGCTACTCGGGCACTGAAGTAGGTGTCCTATGAAAAGCATTCCTTAATCTCCTGCCCCACATTCCATACACACATATCTACATGCACAGAAATCACAATGATTTTTATGTACCCAGAGTCCAAATTATAGCCTTGATGTCCAGTTAAACTGTCAATGAGCTGATATAATACTTAAATAGGTAGTTTTGCCCCACTGCTTATAGCTTTTAACAGCCAGTTTTTAAATCTCTGCTTAGAATGTTATATATTGGACACCCATGAAAAATTGCTGCTGCTGCTAATGCGAATCCCTGTGCACAATGTGCTATTGCTTTTTAGATCAGGTCAAAAATAAAGCTTAGTAGTAGACCCATCACATCACTGATCTGATCAATGGATTCCCATTGGCAATTGGAAATTTCTAAGAGATTCAAATACCTTCAATATTCTAGACTATTTATTGGCTGCAGCTTTGTAATTCTTTTGCTGGAGAAACTGCTTCCAAACCTGAGTTCTGCAAATATATATTTTTCTGTTGGAATAACAAGGTAAGATTCAGCAGTGTAATGGGTATGTTGTATGTCATTGAGTGAGGTGGAGAGTCTCAATTGTGCTCCCTTCCTGGAAAATCTAATTTGTTGCCCTTCATATGCCATATTTTCTAGGATTGTGGATTACATTTTTCCCTTATACAAGAACATAAGAAATAGGAGAAGTTGGCCATTTGGGTCCCTCACGCCTGCTCCACCATTCATTATGGCTGATCTGATTGTGACTTTAACTCTACTTTCCTGCCTGTCCCCCAGAACCCTTGTCTCCCTCAGTAATCAATAAAATGCAAAAATATTTTATAATCCAGTTAACTATTTTAAAAATACAGCACATGATCACATTAAAATCAAATTAAAATCACATTAAATATACTCTCAGGCTGAAGCTCTCCAATTGAATCAGGTGTTCTTTATCTACTGAATAGGTGGGTACAAAGTAACAGTGCTAGCCAATCCACTTCAGTTCATTCATCGGTCTGCACCCAACCAGCAGCCACCAACAAGCAGGCAAAACCGAGCCAACTACACCAAAGGCCAACCAGCAAAATAAAGCATTCAACTACCCAACGATAACAGCAGAGATCAGAAACAATCCACAGCCAGTCGATCATCTAGCAACAGGAATTCCACTTCGGTCGCCAGGAACCAGCGAGCAGCAATTAGACTCTAGCTATCTGCTACGATATGACTGGAGGCACAAGACAGAATTCAGGCCCCTGATCGATGGCAAGAACTGAAAAGCAGGGTGCAAAAACATAATTGCTACTGGTACTAGCCAGAGATGCAGAGAACAACCTAGGAGTTTTCTTTCGTTCTTTCACAATTTATGGGCATCACTAGCTAGCCATCAGTTTTATTCTCAAGTCAGAATTGAACCCGGGTCCCTGGCGCTGAGGCAGCAGTGCAAACCCGCTCCTTCCATCACCTTATGGATTCTATTGAGAACCATGCTAGCTATAGGGGGGGGGGGAGCAGTTTAACTGAAAGAGCCCCTCAAAAATATTAGCCATGCAAAGTTGACCCCGAGTATTTTGTCTTTTACATGCGCATATACAGTACAAAATGAATTGTGTGATTTTTTTTACTTCCCAATTTGCTGTCCGAGAAATCGTCAATCTGTTTGGCTACTTAGCCTGCTTGATGGCATTATTGCTGAGACATAACAGATCCTCTATAGATGGTGCCAGATTGAATGTCACTGCAGAATAGGAGGAAATCAGTGCTCTAGATCCCTCTAAATCTCTGTGGGCAGCCTTCCTCGAGGTCAGCTGCTGACCATAATATCCGGGCTATGATTTCCAAGGGTTTTCTTGTGGCAAGCAAACTTGAATTAAGCAATCAAGTTTTTGTGGTGAATGAGTACCAAGGCACAGTATGATGGCAATCCAATAATATGAATCCTACAAAATATCCGATTTCACCGTCCCAAAATCCCTGTTATACTAAATGATGAAGAAAAGGAGTTTCCTCCACTCTTTCCTGCGACAGAAATTTAATGGAAGCCAGGAGTAAATACAGCTTAACTGTTCTTACAGCAGTCCAGAACTCTAAAGCAAATTAATGGAAAATTCAACTTAAGCTCAAAAAAAGGCAGGAAATTACAATGCACCAATACCCACATCAAATATGAAACTGAAACTAAGTCCTATATGCTTAAACCAATCACTGTATGCTGATATCCACCTTAAGAAGCCAGACAATATTTTGTAAGTCCAAAGAGATCGGAATTGAATCCTAAAAGTCCTGAAAGACCTGCTATTAGGTAATTTGGATATTCTGAATGCTCCCTCTGTGTACCCGAACAGGCGCCGGAATGTGGCGACTTGGGGATTTTCACAGTAACTTCATTGCACTGTTAATGTAAGCCGACTTGTGACAATAAAGATTATTATTATTAAAAATATCTCAACCGTTTACCAAAAATATCTCTAACTGCAAACATAGGATCCACGGAAATAAGAGCAGTAGGAGACCATTTCACCTCAAGCTGGCTCTGCCATTCAATTAGATCATGACTGATCTTCTACCTCAATGCCATTTTTCCACACCATTGCCAGATCCCTGGGTGTCTTTATTATCTAGAAATCCATCGATCTCGGTCTTGAAAATATTCAATGACTGAGCCTCCACAGCCCTCTGGGATAGAAATTTCAAAGATTCACCACCCTCTGAGTGAAGAAATTCCTTTTCGCCTCGGTCTCTCAATCAGACTATTTAAAATCAGGCTATGTGTCCAATGCTAGATTCCCCAGCCAAGGGAAATAATTTCCCTGCATCTACCCGGTCAAGCCCTGTAAAAAGCTTGCATGCTTCAGTAAGGTGTGTTCTCAGTTTCTGAAATTTAGAGAATACAGGCTCAATCTCCTTAATTTCTGCATTCAAGGAATCAATCTGGTGAACTTTTGTTGCACTCCCTCCATGGCAAATATATTCTTCCTTAGGGAAGAAGGCCAAGACTGTACACAGTACTCCAGGTGCGGTCTCACCAAGGCTCTGTACAGTTACAGAAAGACATCTTTACTCCTGTACTCAAATATGCTTGCAATAAAGGCAATGACACTATTTCCTACTTGCTTGTTGCGGGGAGATGACAGCGTAGTGGTCATGTCACTAGGTGAGCAATCCAGAAGTCCAGGTGAATTCTTTGGGAATTTGGGTACAAATTCCTCCACAGCAGCTGGTGGAATTCATAAATTAATCTGGAATTGAAAAGCTTGTCTCAGTAATGGTGAAACCATCATCAAAGGTTATAAAAACCCATCTGGTTCACATGTGTCCTTTAGGAAAGGAAATCTGCCATCCATCTGTAAGTCACTCAAATTACAGGCTATTGGGAATGGGCAACAAATGTCATCCCTTGAATATATTCTATATTACCACTACTATTTGGAGGCATACAAATAACTCCCACCAATAGTTGTCGCGCCTTGTTCTGTCTTAGCTCCACGCAAGCTGATTCTACATTTTAATCTTCCAATTTGAGATCTCTCTCACTGATGCACTAATGCACTGATCTCATCCTTTAGCAACTATTGCACCTTCTTTCCTTATTTTAATAAAGGGGAGTAAGACAAGTAAACAAAAGAAGACATTCAGTTATAATATGTACTATTTACAAGGGGCCCGGTTGAACCTCACCAGGTCCTCTCTTTGTGTCAGTCGATTCCACAGAATCCCGACAGTGCAGGAGGCCATTTGGCCCATCGAGTCTGCATCGACCCTGCGAAGGACCACCTTATCCCCCACCCTACCCCATAATCCCACCTAAACCTTTGGACTCTTAAGAGGCAATTTAGCATGGCCAATCCACCTAATCTGCACATTTTTGGACTGTGGGAGGAAGCTGGAGCACAGGGAGGAAACTCACGTAGACATAGGGAGACATTGCAAACTCCACGCAGGGAGTCTCCCGAGGTCAGAATCAAACCTGGGTCTCTGGTGCTGAGAGGCAGCAGCGCTAACCACTGTGCCACCGTGCGACCCCGTTCCTATCTGGTCGACCCATTATACAACTTGGCATCAGCCCCATGGTTAGCGAGGGAGCTCATACTTCTCGAGAGACACAGGGAAAACAATCAAACCCACCCATGCATTCCATCCCTGCCCCCCCCCCCCCCCCCCCAAAGTCAGAAGGCCCCCAAAGGGAATGATGAGGACGAAGACAACGAGTAGGCAGAGAAGAAATTAAAAACACCAATGACAAGGAAGGAACAGAAGAACACTTTGCAGTCCTGGCGGGTGGAGGATGACGCAGGCACTTTGGCACATTGTTGCCTGGGAACGGAGGAGCTGGCGATAGAGCCAGAGAATGACGCTTGCCGCTGGACCGTCTGGGTGGAGAGCACTCCGAAGGCAGCTGAACAACGACATCCAAATCAGAGATCCCAGAGGTCTATTTCTCAATATCGGAATCAGACAAAGAAACATCAGGCATCATGAGAAAAAGACGACTGAGTCGGATGCACAGGTTCCGAACCAGTGCAATCCGGCAGAGTTCTCCTGAGGAGAGCTTCCCCAATGGCGAACCGCTGGGCATGGGGGTGATCTAAGTGATGCTTCATGAGCTGACCTCGAAAACAGACCTGGTATGATACGGAACCGGTTTGATGAAAGACAACCTCTGGAAGCCAGCGAGGAACTTCACCAAAGTTACAGGCATGACCGCCTCATCAGGTGCAAAGCAACGCAGAAGACGGAGCCTTGTCGGCAACGCTCTTGTAAATCTTGTGCGCGGTGAACTTTTGCGCCAATGTGGGGGAGCAAGAAGCCCAACCGAGTCCAGAGTCGGCGACCCACCAACATTTTGGCCATGGCCTACCCAGTCACAGCAGGAGGTGTAATTCTATGAGAATAAAAAACGTGCCAACCGGGTATCCATCAAACCTGTGGCTTGTTTCTTTAGGCCTCGCTTCACTGTCTGTACGGCGCACTCCACCAGTTCATTTGACAGCAGGTGAAAAGGAGAGTGCAAACATGGCAAATGCCAGTCGTTTTCGCAAATACGGCGAAGGCCTCGCTGGTAAATGAGGTTCCATTGTCGGTAACGAGCACCTCCGATAAATCATGGGCCACAAAAGAGGTGCAGAACTGTTCAATGGTTGTGTGGGAGGTGATGGATGCCATTTTGTGGACCTCGAGCCACTGAGTCACATCCACCAAGATGAGAAACATGGATCCTAAAATCAGGCCAGTGAAATGCAGGCCAGCGAGCCCAGAGGCATCCAGGCCACTCCCACCAGTGCAGAGGCGCCGCTGCTGGAAGCTTTTGATGGTCTTGGCAAACAGAGCAGCGCTGGGCGACCAGCTCAAGATCTGCATAAATTCCCTGCCACCATTTTCATCTTGCAAATACCCGGATGTGCCATATGAAGGTCTTTCAAACCAATGCTTGCCCCTTTTCAGGGACAACGGCTCTCGTGCCCCACAGGAGGATATCATGCTCAACGGTCAGCTCCGAAACTTTGATAGAAAATGCCTTTAACTGCATTGGAAGCCGTCGCCATGGTCCACCAGACAAAATCAAATGTCATACCTTAGTCAGCACCGGGTCATAATGTGCCCACTCATGAATGCAGGCACCGTCACGGGCAGAGTGTCCAAGGAATTTAGGAGCACAACAATTGTGCCAGCTGTGGAGAGATCCACCAAAACCACGGGTAGGGGAAGACGACTCAACACGTCCGCATTCGCTATCAGTGTTCCCGGTCGGTGTTTGAAAGAATACTGGTACGCCTCTGGATCCAACCAGATGTGATTGGCAGCACTGCCTTATCTTCACGAAATAGGCCAAGCAGTGGTTTATAATCAATAATTATTTTAAAATGGTGGTCGTATACATACTGATGAAAATGTTCGACTCCGAACACGACCGCCGGAACCTCTTTCTCCAGGTGCGCATGGTTACACTTCATGACAATCGACGTCCTGGAGGTAAAAGCTATCGGACAGTCCTGGCCGTCACGCATCCGAAGGGAAAAGACGCGCCAATACCATACAGAGATGCATTGCATGTCAGATACAGGGGCTTAGCTGCGTTGAAATGGGTCAGTACTCTCGACAAAACCAATGTCTGCTTCATCAGCTGGAAAGCAACCTCCTGTTCATCACCCTAAACCCAGGGCCAGCATTTCTGAAGGAGAAAGTGAGTTGTGGGGGGGGGGGGGGGGGAGGATCAGGATTGTCGCTAAATTTGGAATAAAACGGCCATAATAATTGATGTGGCCTAAGAAGGAGTGAAGCTTTCTAGCATCATATGGCATGGGGGCCCATCTTATTAGTTTATACTTTGTCGGCACTGGGTGCAGGCCATCCCGGTCGACCCAGTAGCCCAAATACACCATCTCTTTAGCATTGAAAACGTACTTCGTCTTGCGCATGCGGATGCCATATTCTGAAAATCTCTGCAATACCGCATCAAGATTTTGCAGGTGCTCAGCCTGTGTGGCCCCTGTGATCAACACATCATTAAGATAGACAGCAACGCATGGAAGACCACGTAATATCCCCTCCATGACGCGTCAGAACATGGTACATGCTGAAGAGATGCTGAATGGAAGCCGGGTGTACTTGTACAATCCTTTATGAGCATTGATAGGAGCAGCACCACAGCACAATGGTTAGCACTGCTGTCTCACAGTGCCAGGGACTCGGGTTCAATTCTGACCTTGGGTGACTGTGTGGAGTTTGCACTTTATCCTTATGTCTGCATTGGTTTCCTCGGAGTGCTCCAGTTTCCTCCCAAAGTCCAAAGATGTGCCGGTTAGATGGATTGGCCATGCTAAATTATCCCTTAGTGTCCAAATGTTAGGTGGGGTTACAGGAATAGGGCTGGAAGTGGCAGGGTTCTTTTTCAAAGGGTCAGTGGAGAATTGATGGGCCGAATGGCCTCCTTCTGAACTGTAGTGATTTTATGATTCTATGATATTTTCTCGAGGCCTTGTGCAGTTTAAGCTGTAAATAGCATTGCTCATATCTAACTTGATAAATGCAGAACCATCTGTCAGTGTGGTATAGAGATCTTCAATTTGAGGTAGGGGGAAATCGGTCTAAACAGAATGCCGTACTGACGGTTAACTTGTAATCGCCGCAAAGGCAGACAGTTCAATCCAGTCTCATCACCAGAACCACCATCATTGCCCAGTCGGCGAAACAAACCAACCGAAACATACCGAGGCTCTCCAAGCACTGATATTCGGCCTCGATCTTCCCACAATAGCACAAGGGACCAGTCGAGCACAAAACAAATAGAGCTGGGCCTGCAGATTCACCTGGATTTTTGCCGTGGCTCCTTTAAGTTTCCCAAGGCCAGGCCCAAAAATGTCGGGGAACTTTCACAGTACCGTATATAAGCCCCCCCCAGTCTCCACTTGGAGGATGCATCGCCAGTCGATCTGCAAATAGCGCAGCCAATTCCGACCCAGCCGTCTCCCTGAACCACAATGAGGGGAAGGCGCAAGGACTAACACCCGGGGTGAGCGTGGAGCCCAGAATAGCCAAACCCTCCCCTGTATACATGGCAAGGCGGGTGGCTGAAATAGCCAACAAAAACTGACTTACCCAGTGTTGTGTCCTGTCAAACAAGTGGTGCGTCACCACCGAGACGGCAGCGCCTGTAGCCAACGCCATTTGAAAGAAGTGTCTGTAGATCTGCACAGGGATATGAATAGGGGCCACAAGTGGTGCAGCTACACATTTCACCTCCATTTTCGACTCGTCTCCAGCATCATCCAAATGTAGGACACTAACAGGAAGCACAATGTCTATCTCGACCCGGGCGGTGAGGGCGCTGTCCATCACACTACCGGCGGCTTCGACAACCCCGGGTCACACTTCTTGCAGGAGGCGGAGTCAGCACCTCCCAAATCTGGAGGGTGCGTGCTACTGTCCAGGACATCGAGCGTACAGCATTGCGACAGTCCGTTCTAGTCGCTGAAGGGCGGTGTGGGGGGTGCAGACAACATTTATCTCCGTTCCCAGGAGTTTCTGTATGCACCAAGCGGCACTCTCCTGTGAAAGAGAAATTTTCAAGGCCTGCTGCAATGTTCAGGAACCTTCATCTCGGGGCTTCTTTTGTATTTTGGGATTGTTAATACAGAAAACTAAGCAGTCACGGAGCATATCCACCATCGCAGAGCCATAGTCACAATATTTGGCCATTTTTGGCAAAGGGGAAACATACTTGACAACTGACTCCCCTTACAACCTTTGTCATATTGAATCCGTACCTTTGCACAAATATGGACAGTCGGGTTGAAATGATTCTCCATCAGCGCGATGGGCTGATCAAATGCTACCGCTGGCGGTGGTGGAAATGCGAGGCCCCTAATTAGTGCACGTTCCTCATCCTATGAATGGGATCACTATCTAACGCTCATTTTCCGTAATGTTGTTTGCTTTGAAAAAGTATCACAGGCGTTCCACATACTGATTCCAGGATTTAACAGAAGAGCCAAAAGCTTCCAATCGACCAAAGGCATAGTGAAGTGCTTCACGCCGGACCTTCGTTCGAGGAGTAGCAAAGTCACGGAGAAGCAGTGTAGTCGAGCAGAGTTGCAAATTGATAGTTCCAGTTTATCCTCGTCGCCAGTTTAATAAACCCGAGGGGAGTCAGACAAGTAAACAAAAGATGTTTATTTATAAGAACATAATATTTACAAGGTGCCCGGTTAAAACTCACCTGGGTCCTCTCTCGGTGTTGGTCGGTTCCTATCTGGCCAACCGTTTATACAACATGATTATCAGCCTCATAGTTAGCGGGAAAGCTCATACTCCTCGAGCCACACGGGGGAAACAATCAAACCTGCCACTGTGTCCCGTGCAGGTTATTAAACTTATCTTTCCTACAAGTTAAATAGTCCAGAACATTCAGTTTCCAGCCTTGGTCACTGCAAGGGAAACATTCCCAACAGCATTAGCAATTCGCCTGGCAGGATATTGGCTCCGGTCCTGCTAAGGTGTAACATGCTAGTCTTGTACAGATCCCACTGTTCCAGAATCACTCCCAGTGCCTCAGAAATTTCTTCTAAAGTCCTTCTTCCTGTGCCATCTCTCCAGCTTGCATTTGTTCTATCTTCCTATTTCTGCACTCACAAGCATACAGAACTTGTAGTAAAGCGGAGATTATGGCTTTTGAAGACCTAATTACCTAAAATTTGCCTTCAGGACCTCATCCTCTTTCTACCTATGTCATTCATACCAATGTGAACCACGACCTCTGCATCCCCATAAGAATGTCCTGCAGCTCTATGTCAACCTTGACCCTGGTACCAGGGAGGCAACATTCTGGAGTCACATCTACAACCACAGAAACACTTGTCTGTTCCCCTAACTACTGAATCTCCTGAAGCTCCTCTTCCTCCCCTCCTGTACAGCTGAGCCACACTGTTCTGAGAAGCCATCACCCTCAATAGTATCCAAAGTGGTAAACCAGCTCATGAGCAAGATGGACTCAGGAGACTCCTGCACTACCTACCTGGTTCTCCCAGACTGTCTAATGGTTACCCATTCCCCCTCTGCTTGTACTCCCTTAATCTGCATTGCGACCACTTCCCTAAACATGCTATGATATAGCTCTCAGCCTCATGGATGTGCCACTTTAACTCCAGCCGATGCACAAGTTCTAAAATCTGGAGCTCAAGTTCTGCAGATGGTGACATTCCCTGTATATCATAGAATTTACAGTGCAGAAGGAGGCCATTCGGCCCATCGAGTCTGCACCGGCTCTTGGAAAGAGCACCCTACCCAAGGTCAACACCCCCACCCTATCCCCATAACCCAGTAACCCCACCCAACACTAAGGGTAAGTATACATATGATCGCTTAAGCCACAGGAAGCGTCCACAACTTTCCACATGTTACAGGATGGACATTCCATATGGTCAAGCTGCTCTGCAAAACAAATTAAACTGTTCAGGTGTGCCAATATGATTCAGCTCCCATTAAAGCCCATGTACAACTTGATATTGGTGGCAATGGCTCAGATAATAAAAACCGTTTCCCTTGTTTAATCGGTCCAAAGGTTTGACAGAATATACTCATGTGTTAGTGATGCATAATTACAGAAAGAACCACTTTTAATTAGCTTTACATTCTTGATGTTACGCTTGCTTGCGTAAAATCTATTGCAAAACCAGTATGTTTTGTCCTTATTCTAGAAATTATATATTATGAAATGTTAATATAAAGCAAATTTTATTTATTAAAGCAAATTTGTGTTTTATATCTCCATTACTGAATCTTTAGTATAATCTCACAATCTGGGATTACTCAACAGCTTCTCAAATGACATCTGCAATGGTAATTCCATTCCAAACCTAATCAATATTGCTGGTTTAAAAGAATTCAAACTCTCAAATACAACATGCGTCAGGAAACAGTGAGTTCAGGAAACCACTTATGACACAACTGACATAACTCACACGCACCACAGCCCAAACCATTCAACTTACTTTTCGTACTCCACCAGTTCCCATTGTGCATCTATCTTTGCGATGAAATTGGTGGTCTTGAATGGAATACGAGCAGAAACTTTTAATATTTACTCTTGTACTACAGGTGGGCAAAGTCTTTTACTTTTCAATTAAACATATTTGAATACTTTCTTGTTCTGACCTGTAATACTGTGCCTGAAGTCAATTTTAAATTAGTTTTAAACCCATCTCCATGGAGGATTTCTAAAAAGATTGATTTCAATGTGTTTCTGGTTTAGAGGTCCACAGTTCAAACTGATTTACCTCAATATGGATTGGTTTAAATTCCCCAGTTTGAACAAAATGTACAATTTTGACATCAGCTCTGCTTTGCAAAATTAATGAAGTACACAAAGAAAAAGTTTTTAAAAATATTATCCTCAACATCTTTTACCGAACACTAACCTCGTGTACCTTTTATTGTGATTCTTCCATTTAAATAAAATAGAAATCTGAAGATATTTAGTTTTCGAAGTACAGTATTTTATAATTACTCAAAAGAATAGTAATTAAGAGGAATGATAGCATTTATTCACAATCACGTTAATATGTACCAAAAGTTTAGAAAAAAGATGCACTTTAAGTGAGATCTCTCCCCCCCCCCCCCCTTTGAGGAGCTGTATGTATGGATTCTGTGACTATTGCTGCTCTACTACTTAAAACAAAAAAAGATTTTTTACATTTTAGTCAATTGATAGATAGCAATGCACTCTGATCAATTCCAATAAATGACAAATGAAAACTTCTGCTGCATTTTACTGAAATAAACAAACTTCTGCTGCATTTTACTGAAATAAACAAACGATTTGTTGCATTCATTTCATTATTCAAGCAAAGCTCCCAGGCAGCAACAGAAAACATGATTTACCCTCAGTCTTGAATTGGAATACCATGGCTTGCACTTCAACAACAGGCAGTTACAGTTTAAAATGTACAACAAGCAACCTTCTGGTAACCAGCCCCAACATAGATGACTTTCTTTCAAAAAGGAGTAGCATGATGCTAGCAAGGGGAGGGGGGGGTTCATTCAGAAATCACAAATATAAATCATACTCTCTCAATAATGGACAAATTCACTATTTTACTGTTAGTCATCACTGATCTAAAGAACTTCACACAACTGTCAGCAAGTTATGTTCAGTTTTCTCCACAAATGACATTGCATTGGTAAGACTAAACGGAGTACGAGTCATTCCTGCTGCCCATATGCTTCATCTGTAGATGAGTTTGTTCTTTTTTTTTCCCTTCACTGCATTTGTACTGCTGTCCAAATCCCCATGAGTCATATAACGTGAAGCTGGTCCCTCTTTATGCCAGGAAGATTTCTACCACGAGTCTTTTGTCAAAAACCCACAGGGATAGGCTGTCCCACTTTGCTTTGTGTATCATGATGTCACAAGCCATGTGATCCAGATTCTCCAGTAAGAGCACATGAAGAGTTTAAAGCTCATGCTTTTTGGATTGTGTAAATGCTTCATTCGCCTCACAAACAACCACAGAACCACAAGTGTGGTGCAACTTTCTCTCCAGGACGACGAGAGAACCTCTGGTTCTAAATGGTTAATCTCCGCAGGTCACTACCAGCCACCAAGACCAACTCTGTCAGTAAGTGCCTGCTAACCACAGTCTTTACAGTAAATACTTGCCCATCAAATGTTTATTTGTCCTTTTTGCATGTTGTATGTTATTTTGTGGCCAAACAAGTTAATGACATCAAACAGCTCACCTAAGCACTTCTGGCAAGTTCTTAAACTTCCTCTGCAATGGTTATATTTTCAGTTTAAGACTTCGAAGGACACCAAAACCACAGACGAAAAGTATATTTGAAAGAAGAAGTATGGCATCTAACAGCCTATTCAGTTCAGTCACACCATGTCAGCAAAACTTTTTCTGGGGTAAGTACAAATCATATGTATATTCCCCTGCACTAGAAGTGGAATTTTACTATTAATATTTCCATTTGGTACATCTTTATGAAACCTATTAATTTGGTGACTGGCAAATACAAAAGCTCATCTCCTAAGCTTGCAGTAAAGCTGAGACGATGCAAAAGGCAAATGAAACTTAAATGGATTAGTAGTTGATAAAAACAAATTTATTTCAAATAGCATGGCTGTTTTTTTCAAACCTAAACAGGATGATTTAAAAATTCTAAATTTGAAAATGATATTGTGGAAATAGGATTTTGCCTATTTGTCAATAGAGGACTACAACCTATCTTTTCCCGTCCAACATTCCTGTGGTATGCATTTCTTTCACAGAAAAGAAACAAAACAGCAGATTACAAACAAACTGAAGATGGTTTGTAAAATATGTAACTGGTGCTGTTTGGTTTTAACTCTTCCACATTACAAAAAAGAATGATGGTGGCAAGGAAAAAGCATACGTCCTACTTTTAAAACTTCATTCAAATACAGCAGCACATATTATATTGATTACGGTTTTGTACAGGAAGCATACAGAAGTTTCTTGATATTTGCATTGTGGATTTGTGGGTATGCGGCTGACCTGGCTTTACTGCTTAAAATGCAACCTCTAACAACTAGGTCACCGTGTTATCTGACCGCTAAGGTGGTTTCTAATACTCGTAAAGAATTTAATTTAATTTTAGAATAAGTGGCATGTTTTGCACGCATGCAACTGTATTTGGTCTTGACAGAAACTGATCCGATTAAAATGAAACAACTAATATCTTCAAAACATACGCACATATGTTTAAATCCTTTGCATTGCTTCCTGCCAGAGCTGCCATTTATGGTAATATTACTTGGGAGTCACACTGATTAAAATAAATGCAAGTACTTCTAGTTTATGTGAACTGGGTCTATTAAACTAATGTATTGATGAAAATCAACAGCAAATTAGTAACATTAGTGTACTTTCAAAGGTTTCACATTAACAAATAAAGACTACGAATTGAAATACCGAACTCGATTTTACCAAAATACGCATTATAGAGATATAAACTAGGTTCACTTCGAAAGAATCTGTGTTGCTTTTAATTTCCTGTGGGTATCATGATATTACTGTTCTCCACATAACAGACCATAGAGATAACATACTGCATAACTTTTAAAGAACAGCAAGAAAAAGTTCTGAAGTGTGAAGAAGTCATTTATCATTGCAATAAGCTAATGCATATGGCTAAATCACTAAATACTGCAGATAACACAACTTATTTTCCATAATCTTTTACAAGTAGTCAGCTGAAACTTTAATCCCTTAAATGTGGCTTTGGAAGTATAACACATTTCAAAAAATATTCAAATCCCAAAAATACATTCTACTTTGCACTTGCGAATTTATAGTCAGATCCCAAAGCAGAGATACCCAAATTAACAAAGACAGGTAGTAAAATATCACAAGAAAATTGTTCACTACTACTCGGAGAACATCTGAGAGAGTAATTCAGGCAGTTGTTAATCAACTAAATTAGTAATGACTAACAATACCAAAATGATCTTTTCTTTTCTCCTATGCCTCTCCATTGACTCATTGACTCCACAGATATACATCAGTTTAAAACATTAGATTTATGCACGGTTAAGGTTTGCAGCAACTTTTACACATCCAGCCATAATCTACAATGGGCAATTAACGTATTAGCCCTGGTTAGTTCTTAGATATAGTTTAATTAATTTCATCACATAATTACACATGGTCTCACGAACAAAGTAGCAGTTTCACAAATGACTCTTGCCTAGTTGTGTGCAATTAAAGAAAAATTAAGGAAACCATTCATTGTAAAAACAGGTGCTAAATCTACACTAAACTGTAAGCTGCTTTTGTAAACCAAGAGGAATAACATCCGCTGAGTAGCTGGGCCACATTATTTAAATGTTTATAATGGATAATGTAGGTTTACAGCTGTGAATAGTCTATTTAGCTTGAACTTCCGAACAGCAATTGGAAAGGGTCACGTATTCCTGGATCTAGCTAGATTAAAAATTAGTAGCTTTAAAAATTATGGTTTTACAACACTTAAATGAGAATTTAGTATTTTATGTTATGAATCAAATTTTAAAAACGTTTAATGCATAACATGAGTCCATCCATTATTTGATGACTTATTTTTTAATACAAATACATCCAGCAAACCTTAAATCCAATATACTGCCATTCCTATGTGAAGAGATCACTAATTACAGTCTACATATTAAAAGATTTAGATCTTTACAAATCATACGTATTTCTTGTTCTATTAATTTAAATTAATAGAAATATTAATATTAAATTATTAATCGTTTTCACTACTATAAAAAATATCCAATGATATCATGCCAGTGTAGTCCTCATTTGATATCATCTGCAGCTTGGTTATATGTCATTTGGATAAAGAATAAAACTGAAATTTGTAACAAATAATTGATTTAATAAGCAAGGCAATGATTATGAAACATTTGGCCTCAAAATTACATTTATAAAAATGGGAGAATGTAGTTTATTAATGAACTGCAGCAATTTCACTGAAAAGCCTTTTAACGTAAGGTTTTGTTAAAAAGGAATATCACCCACCTTGATCTCTAGTAAGTGCTTGTGTAGGGTTTCAGGAGTCTAAATCCAGGTAAATCTGCCCAGTACCCTGAACAACAAATAAATTGTACGAAAACTGCAAATTTTGACTTATTGAATCTGAAGTGTTCTCATTGTTATTACTACACCACAACAATGCAAATGCAATATTCCAACTACACCCTTTAGTCAACTGCATAGATGATGTGTGCAACTGCCATTTTAAAAATATTACACAAAACAGTATCTTCGTTTTCAAAATAGACAATTTAGAAAAACATTGCATTCGGGTTTTTAAACCTTGGTCTCCTGGCATAGTCATGAAAAGCACATTTCATTTCAGCAGGCTTTAAATTACAATATTTAATACTTTAAAACTTTAAGTGCAAGGGAAAATAAAAGGAAACTCAACCAGTGTGGAAACACAGATGGCACTTGTTGCAGTGTTAACTTTCTCATTCTACCATATAGACTATTAAAAGCACACATTTATCCATTTTTTTCAGACTGAACATCTGAGAAGCAAAGTTGTCTACTAGTTTCAAATTGAAAATAGAGGGACAGAAGAGAATACAAAACCTTTTGTTAAAATGCAAAGGCAAATTCAAAGGCAGACTCAACTCAATAAGTGGAACCATCCAGGGATTGTACCCGCATATATAATTATTTATCCCTATCGCCAACTCCATTGGTCAGTAGGAATCATACTGAATATAAATTATTGCAATGCACATTTAAAATGCTAAGTTCTTTAATGCACAAATAATACAATTCCTCAGGTTTAACATTGATATGTACATAATTTTGATACTAAGATTACAAAAATGCAGAAATAATACATCCACAGCACTCAATGCTGTTACAGCTTTACAGAAAAGTGAGTAAGAAAAGATCCTGTTACCAACTTGTGTCAAAATGATTTTCTCTTCCAAATGCTTGTGTATATTCCACAGTCAATTGAATAAAATTCACACAACTCGACACATCAGTTAGTCTAAAGCAAAAAGCATCCATTAAAGTATACGTATGTGGTGACCTCAAACATTTTCAATCATTTTGCACAAAAATCTCAAAGTAAAAATGGAAGGGAACTTGAATTTCACAATCTCAATCGTGCCAAAGAAATTACAGGCAATTGAGTACTAGTTGTAGTATATTAATTGTTGTATTATAGGCAAGTGTGGCAGTAAATTTGCCCACAGCAAAGGTTCACAAACAGCAATGCAATAAATGGCTAGATCTTCTGTTTTAGCGATGTTGGTTCAGGTATGAATATGGGCCAGGTGCTCTGAGAACTCCTCTTCTCTTCATATAGGTCAAATTTTGCTTTCCCAAAATTGCAAGTACTGTTATAATATGCTTTGATGAAAACTCCAGAAAGGTCTTGCTCAGTAAATTTCTAATCTCATACATATTTTCCACATTGTACATCACAAAGATTTAAGCCTTAATTAAAAGCTGGCTCTGTTTGGTACAATCACCTTGTGAGGCATTTTGAGCACTGTTAGGCACAGAATCATGCTGTGAAAGGGACATTAATTAGTAATTCTGCTGGACTAGTCAACTTGCAAGTAACAACGCTCAACTGTTAACTTCTTAAAGAAAAAGATCCGCCTTCAAAATAATTGCTACTATCTCTTTACAATGCAAACCGTATCGGCAATGGCCAAATTAATCATCGCCTAGGATTCTTATTCTCCAACTGTGTATGATACTGAAATGTTAACATTATGCAATCTTAATTCTATTTAATGAACCATTCATCCTTAAAATAATGCCACATTCAGTGTAAGAGTTGTGATACAAGTCTTATTATTCTGCTTCAAACAAAATAATGATTTATTTTTTGAAGTAGATAGAAAGTGAAGCTTCGTAACAATGTGGACTATGCGACTTTGTTAACCTAAACAAATGTTGACCTTAATTTTTCTCTCAGCAGTAACACAATAATAATTCATATCTATTAGGGATAAACCATAAATGGTCTATTATTCTCACCTCATGGAGAAGCTAACATATTTAAATGAAGTAAAAGCTAAATATTGTGTATAGTACTAAATCTATTTACAGATAGAAAACTCAATCAATGAAAAAGCACCTTTCTGCAGCAAATCCCCAACAATAAATAAAAGTTTTGAACTTTGATCAATAGTTTACTTGAATTGGAATTAGAAACATTAAAGGTGTTGTCTTCAGACATTTCTAGTTTGCAAACCAGAAACTGCCAAAGTAATTCAACTCAATAAGGTAGAATATTTTAAAGTCTAAATGGAATGATTTCATGCATGTTTCTTTATAAACTAGATGATATCAACTCTTCAAAAACGGTATTATTGAGAATCATAGAATCCCTACAGCGCAGAAGGAGGCCATTCGGCCCATCAGATCTGCACCAACCCTCTGAAAGAACACCCGACCTAGGCCCATGCACCCACATTATCCCTGTATTCCAGTAACACCACCTAACCTTTTGGACAGTAAGGGACAATTTATCATGGCCAAACCACCTAACCTGCACACCTTTGGACTGTGGGAGGAAACCTGAGAACCCGGAGGAAACCCACGCAGACACGAGGAGAAAGTGCAAACTCCACACAGACAGTGACCCAAGGACGGAATTGAACCTGGGTCCCTGGCGCTATGAGGCAGCAGTGCTGACCACTGTATAACCAAGTAAATTACTATATTCACGACTGATAAAAGATTGATCTAAGTTCCTGTCAATGTCACTCAGTTGCTCTCTCCCCAGGCCCTTTGCTGTCTTCAACACAGACCAATCAATGCACGTTGATGTTTCCCAACACAACTTCACTGCACTTCAAAAAAGTGACTGTGTGAAATGCAATCAGGGGACATGATAAAGTAAATAAATATTTTTCTTTCTTTGAAAAGGTATGCTACTGTTAGGCTTTCCACAATAATTGGGAGGGGGAAAACTATCCTTTACATAAGGTTATATCAGTATTTGTACAAGAAAATAATTGCTGCTGCAGATATTTGGTAGCTTTCTTAAAAAAAAATGATTTCAGTCACTGCACACAAATTATCTTTGCAGAGCACCACTTTCTTACTTTTGCACCCATGGCTAAAACACCTCTATGGAATGATGACGCTAATGTAGTGGTACCTGATTTTGCAGACAATGCGTAGCTAAGCACTATTTGTCATATTGTCAGAGGGAGTTAATTCCTTGACAGCTCACTGCTAGAATTGACCAGATAAAATAAACAACCATCAAAACTCAACAACAATTTACAATTATCTCAGACCTTTAACACAATATAGCATCTCAAAGCACTTCACAGGAGCACAACAACAAAGTGACAAATATATGAAAATATTAGGTTAGATAACCAAAAGCTTGGTGACAAAGGTACATTTTATGGAATGCTTAAAGGAGGCAAGCAAAGTAAAGGAAAAAGCTGAGGTAGAGTGATGTGGGGAGGGAATTCCAGAGTTTAAGGCCTAGGCAGCTGAAGGCTACAAATGGTGGAGTGACTAAATTCTGGGTTGCTCAAAAGGCCCTAGTTACAGGAACTCAAATATCTCAGACGGTTGTGGGGCTGTAATAGATTATAGAGCCAGAAGGGAGTGAGGTCCGTAAAGGGGTTTGAAAACATGGATCATAATTTTATAATCAAGACATTGTTTGACCAGGAACCAATGCAGCAAGCACAGGGGTGTTAGGAAAATAGGACTTGGTGTGAGTTAAAACATGGGCAGCAGAGTTTTAGAAGATCTCAAGTTTCCGGAGGGTAGAATGTGGGAGGCCAGCCATGAGTACATCAGAACAGTCGGGTCCAGAGGTAACAAAGGCATGAATGACGGTTTCGGCAGATGAATTGAGCCGGAGTAAAGTCAGGCGATTTTATGCAGGTAGAAATAGGCAATCTTAGAAATGGCATAAGTATGTAGTTGATAGTTCATCAAAAGATCAAATATGGTACTAAGATTGTGAACAAACCGGTTTCATCTCAATCTGTTGAGAAGGAGAAGGATGGAACTGAGCAGGACTGGACAGTTAAATGTTAGAGTTTTATGTTTTTGCAGAAACCCATCATTCTGATCTATGGCCTTAGTATCTATTTGGTAGACACACAGCGCTAGAAATTTAACATTCATCTCAAATTAAAATGCAATTACAATTTAATCTTTCATTTAAGGAGGCACTTTGTTTTCTATTTGACCTTTTTTCAGACTAGACACCCAAGTAAATTAGGCTTTGGAATTTAATTCAGCTTGTGGCGGTTATTAAAGCTAACAACAAAAAAATAATTTTGTACCTCCACAAAGCTTGCATTAACTCATTGAATGTTGAAGTTATGCCAAGGAGAACATACCCTTGACAAGAATCTTAATTCAAACAGTACTGAAACTTTAGTTATGATGTGGTTGTCTCGAAGACAAGCATGTAGCTCCAAGTAGTCCTCTGAAATATGGCATATTGCTGTTGCGTGTAAACAATTTTCCTGTCGAAGCAAAACAATTGAACTAAATATACAACTAGTGTGTTCCCTAACAATTGCTTCAACTTTTTCAGTAGCATAAAATGAAACTGCCCTTTTTGTTATAAATGAGTCTATGACTGCAACCTGACCACGGTTTTTTGTCCATAGACAGTTGATATCCACAAAGCCAGCCAGACATCCTCCCTTTACCACATAACCCCAACAAGAAACTACTTTAATGACTGGGTCAGGGAGTTGGGCGGGTGGGGTATAATTAGAAACCAGATGGTGGCAAATAAGACTACTTGATTATTCACCAATTTCTCTTCATCTACCTACAAACTGTTAGTTTATTTACAGGAGGCATATTAAAGCAATTGAAAAAAAACCTTCAAGGCTATTTTAGCACATAAAAGAACATTTGGCACAAAGCAGCCCAGATAGACTTTCTTCATTAGCCACAAATTTAAAAATATTTTCCCCTTCCATTTATCATGGTCAAAATTACAAGCAACTGTATTGGAGCACCCAATAAATTTTGCATCCTTGGACCTGAAACATGGACCATGTGTTTGTCGGCTACGAGGTAGGTTTACACAGGTCAGGCATTTCATGGTTGAGTTATTTAATACTATATGGCTCTGCTTAGACACTTTAACCCAATTAATTATTATTTATAACCATCCAGGCTAGATTTTGTTCCCTAAAGCTTTCAAAATATCTCAAATATATTACAACATTGTCATAGCAGTTTTACTGTCTAGTAACAGAAAAACGTGAGTTTTCAGTAATTTCCAAATGATTACTTAACATTCCTAACTTATGTTTTCAATCAGAAGTTTGAATTTCCTTTTATATATAAAGCTAATACATTTAAATTTAGAAAAAAGGTTTTTCAGAAAGTTTTATACTAAAATTAAAATTTAGAATGACCTAGCAAAAGCATATTTTTCAATTCTTTGTAATTACTTAATGTAATATACAATTTAAACAATTGAAAAAAGTCAATAAAATTTAAGTTTTTGTAAAGCTTTCTTCATTTAGCATTCCAATGACGCAGGAAAAATAGAACTGGCTTCTCATAGAGTTATCATAGAATTTACAGTGCAGAAGGAGACCATTCGGCCCATCGAGTCTGCACCGGCTCTTGAAAAGAGCACCCTACCCAAGGTCAACACCTCCACCCTATCCCCATAACCCAGTAACTCCATCCAAAGGGCAATTTTGGACACTAAGGGCAATTTATCATGGCCAATCCACTTAACCTGCACATCTTTGGACTGTGGGAGGAAACCGGAGCACCCGGAGGAAACCCACGCACACACTGGGAGTACGTGCAGACTCCGCACAGACAGTGACCCAAGCCGGAATCGAACCTGGGACCCTGGAGCTGTGAAGCAATTGTGCTAACCACCATGCTACCGTGCTACCGTTCTGATGTTAACTAAAACTCTTAACATGGTTTTGAAAAGAACATCTTTACAAGGTTTAGGATAAATATCTACATAGCATCTTAAAATCTAACTAACATCTCACAATAAAACAAAATGCAATCAATCTTTTCCTCTCTCCTATATTGTAGCAACCATATTTCTGCAGAAGTTCATTCCATTTCATTTTAATGAAAAATTCATAAAATATTTTACATTTACTGCTGCACATTAATCCAAAATAATTCAGTAGAATTCTAAATCTTTGCAAATATTGATTTTAAACATTAATATGTAGATGGTTAACATATTATGAAAGATGTGAGCATTTACAAGTCACCTTTGAAGGGCAACATTACAATTAGATTACAATTTAAAACAGCTGTCAAAAGAAAAACAAAACTGTTAAAGAGAAAATTACATACCTTCCTTTAAATCAACAGTTATGCCATTGTAATCAGTATCTATTCTTTATTTTGTATCCAACTATGCCAAAATTTTAGAATTGCTTTCGTAGCATTAATTTTTAAGTTGCAAATATTTCTATTCAGTTTCAGCATGAAATAGTCTAGGCTACGAGTCAAACTATAAAGAGAAACACAAAATTAATCAATACGGAATCAAAACTACACATCCACTGGTGAACTATACAATATAGGATACACTGTTTAGACCTTTAACTTTGTTCTCCAATTTTTCTAAAACTAAAAATGATAAACAGCCAAATAACCAAAACCCAGGATGTTAAATACATAAGGCATAGCTGCGTCGTTCACAGATCATTCACCAGTCAAAAAAGCACTAGGGAGTACAACTTTCACAGTCATTTTATTTGAAAATATAACAGCATTGCTCCATTTCCCACATTAACAGCATTATGACCACAGAAGAACAATCAGGATGACACTTTTATTGCACAAAGTCGATTGCCTTTAATTTTTCTTCATATGCATGTCGAACCATGAAATAATTTTGATTTCAAAAGTTACTTGTGCAAGTCATTGCATCTCTCCATATTCAACGATTAATCAATCAATAAAGTGGAATTCAATGTTAAAAATTAAAGATACGAGTAACTTAATGTCAAAGGAGTCCATGGATATTATGGATACCAATCAAGTGAATGACAAGAAAGAAAGAAAAGACGATGAACCAAAAAAGTATATGATGCATGTCAGATCAATTCTTCAACCGTAACTAAGTCAGGTTAAATACAGTAAGTTTAAAAGAAAAATTAAGAGAAAACAAAGAGACAATGAGATTAGAATGGCAATTGACATAAAAGGTAATACAAAAATCTACCAGCATGCCATCCTGATTGTTCACGGTATACTACAAAAAAATGTGGGCACTGTAGCAGTGCTGTTAGCTTTACAAATAAAATGTCAGTGAAAGTTGCATTTACGAGTAAGCAAATAGCAAAAGATGGAGTGGGATCTATGAGGACAATGATGGTCAGTTGGAGGCACAGAACAAGGCTAGAAAACGTCATGAGTACGTTGTAACACTGTTTACAAGAAAGTGGGTGATGACAAAAAATTGACACAAACAGAGATGATAGAAGTAATGGATGAGGTGAAAATTGATCGGAAGAATGTACTGGAAGGCTGGCTACGGTCCAGCGTGGATAAGTTGCCGGTCCGGATGACTTGCTTCTCAAGTTCTGAAGAAAATGGTCGCTGAGATGGCTGAAGGCCTATACTTGCAACCTTTCCTAGATAAAGGGAGGTGCCAGAGAATTAGACAGTAGCATACGTGACACCCTTGTTCAAGAAGGGAAAAAGTAACAAGTACTTGAAGAGGTTTGAGTTTATAAAAGAGAACCGTAAAAGGCAGATTGTGCCATATGAATTTTTTTGACAAAGTGAAAAAGGTTGATGAAAAACAATGCAATGGATATTGTCCATAGGCATTGATTTGAAGAAACATTTGACAAAGTACCACAAAAAAGGCTGATTAACAAAAGTGATGCTCATGGAATAGGAAAGTTACTTGAATAAAACAAATTACTTAAGGGCATAAACAACTACTGTTGGTAAATGGGTGTTTTTCAGATTGGAGGATGACGGTCATGGAGGATGTTCTCCATGGATCAGTTATAGGAACACTGCTTTTTGTGATATACATATCTAAATATATATATAAATGAGATATTGGAATACAGAGTAAAATTTCAAAATGTGTTGATACAAAACGTGGAGGCATGGTAAATAGTGAGGATGATAACAATCAAAGGTAACAGGGCATACACAGGCTAGCTGAATAGGCAGACAAGTGGCAGGTGGAATTTAATACAGAGGACTACGAGGTGATGCACTTTAGCAGAAGGATGCAGGGAGGCTATACTTAATAGTACAGTTCTGAAGAGTGTAGAGTGACAGAGGGACCTAGGGGTTCATGAGCATAGGTCTTTGAAGGTCGCAGGACATATTGAGAAACTAATCAGCAATATTAGGTTTTTATAAACAAGAGGTTTTGAGTACAAAAACAGAGATTTTTGTTTAAACCCTGGTTAGGCCCTAAAGTGTTGCATCAAATTCTGATCACCACCCTTTAGGAAGGATGTGAGGGGTACAAACGAGATTTACTAGAATGCTACCAAGGATGAGAGAAATTTGCCAGTGGATTTAGAAGGAAGATGAACATTTTACAATTTACCATGACAAGATGTGGGGCGCGGGGTGGCGAGGAGGTGGTGGTATCGTGGACTTCTTTTGTGTTTTCTGACAGTAACTCCCTCATTTCCAGGCATGTCTCTGTGAAAATATTACGGTGCAAACATCTTCTCCCAGGTGTTGATAATTGTCCCTTTCCATTTCACTTAAAATGACTCAAAGTAACAATACCTGATAAAATTGCCAGCCTCATGGAGATAGAAATGCAATTCAAATAAAGATAATTCGGAAGTTATTCACAACTGGAATGTTGATGGGTATATCAAACATTCCCCATTGTATGAAAATTGCCTAGCTCACCAGATTGTTTGTGTGGACAATGGAAATATCAATGTTATGGTCACATGGGAGAAACTGGCTTGCAGTAAGAAATATCTTATGAATTCACGCAGGGAAGCTATCCTGCTGAGCAAAAGAAATAACTGTCTATAAGTGGGCCACTTCAGTTTACTTGCAGAACTATATTTTCACAACAGGGGCTCAATCACAACTTTGACAGGAAAAGCCCAAACCCCGCTGAATCACGGAGTAAACCATCGTGAGTTTATCACTAGAAACCTCCAACCTCTGTGTTTTCTTCAGTGAACCAAAAGAGAATCCTCAGGCCAGTTATGCTTCCCACTACCATCTTGCAGAACTAAAGTAAAATAGTGATTTCTCATACTTTTTGAAAGATATCAATGCACGCTACTTTTTTTTGTAATCACCTTTTCTTATGTCTGTGCCTTGTGTGTAAGAGAAGTGGGTGTTGTTGCATTTACATCTTGGGTATTTACTCTTTCTTCTAATTTACCTCGCTGAGAAATTCTACCTTGTGTCTGTTCTTGAAAGTCACAGTACTCACGAGGTTAAAACACTTCTTTTAAAACACATCTTATCACGCTCAATCGAGAAGTGGGAAAAAGCGGAAATTATCCCAGATTTGTCCGTAACAGTGAACATTGTGAAATATGATCCTAGTTGTTTTGTTGATCATACACTGAAAAACATATATATCCCAAGTCTATCTGTATTTCATACTTAATCCCTTTTTTAATATCAATTGTTATCATTGTCAGATGTTCTTGATTAAGAGAATTAACAGCTATTCTACTTTAGGAGTTAGGAGGCTTTTCTACTTTCAAAGTTAGGAGGTAACTATAAATCAATGCAACATTTGTAAATGATATATTTTCAAGAATATGTTCAGATTTCTAAGGAGCATGTTGTGTCTTGGTAGTTCTAACTCGCTGCGAAATGTAGTTTGCTCAACAAAAAACATCAGTTTGTAAAAGTACATTATTGAAAGATTAAGACTTTATTGCACTTTAATATGGATGGTAAACTCTGATATATCCTGTATTGCAAGTTGGCATTGAAAAAGACTGGCATTTACTCTGTGCCTTTACTTAGTCTCTTCGCCATTTCAAAGCAATTCTGCTCATTAGGTGTCTTTACGCAGGTCTTTCCAGCAGCCATTGTATGCCTAAGATTCTACAAATGAGGAACAGCCAGTTAATATGATTTCATTGATGCTGGTTAAGCAAGAAATATTGGCCAAATTTACACAAAATCTACAACACAGAAGCAGGATATTCATACTCAACATGTCAGTCTTTATATTTCCAATAAACCCACTCGTTATTTCTTCCACCCAGTCTTAATATTCTTTCATTCCATCCTCTTTCATGTACACCTCCCTTAAATTTGTCAATGCTAATTGCGCCAACCACTTCTTGTTCAGGTTCCACATTCGCAATAAGAAAATATTCACTCCGAAAACTCCCTGACATTCTTTGAATAAAGGCATCAAATCTTTAACATCCATTTGCACTGCTGCAAAAATTGGTGATTTTAAGTCTGAGACAAAATGGCAGATTTCCTAGAAATTACAATATCATACTTCGTTTCAGGTCATATATCATTATTCAATTTCCGCTGCTAAAGTCAATGGACAGTGAGTTCATATTTTAAATGTTAAATTCTCACAACCTTGGAAAATCAATGCATCAGGTTCCAATGTATTTTTCATGTAACAAAACCATAGCAAACACATAATGAAGCATTTAATTATTGTGCAGAGCATTACTTTCTTATCTAACACTAAGTGAAACTTGTGCACATCTCTGGCAGTTCTTGTATCACACTATTTCTCATTAGCAATAAAAAAGCCACAATAATATCTAAAGTAGCAGTGCTAAAAACTAGTATGAACAGGGTGAAATTCTCAGCCCAACAGTACTGGAGACCATACATTTAGTCCAGGAACATAGCTCTCCACTTTCATCCTTAACTACATATTTATTTGTCATCTCAATGACTCAACTTTGAATTGGGCTACAAAAAAAGGAACAAAACATATCAGGCTTGCATATCATATGTCAGGGATCCACATATTAAATTCTCTATTAATACAATTTGTTGCATACTCATTAGAGAAAGCAAGCCTTCGGCAAATATCAGGGAGCATCAGAAAAAGGAGACCCACTGCATTCTGAGCCATTCGAAAATCAAACAATATTTTATGTGAAATAATCAAGATCAGTTTTTCTAAGCTCGTGACTGAAACTCAGTGCAGGTAAATAACGAAGCCAAGACCACACCTTGAATCAGAACAGTATGATGTTTCTCAAACAACTGTGACTGAGCACTTAGCTTGTTAGGTTTAACAGATTGCACAAGTTGAAAATAAATCAGAAATTCATGCCACTGCAGTTATAATAGAATTTCGAATTTCTACTGCGATGTACATGCAATCAGCAAGCTTTTCTTTAGAGAACAGCAATCACACATCGGCCACTGATGACAGTTCTGAAGAGAAAAACAGTAATGGTAGTAATTACTGGCAGTAATGATTATTCTTCACAGATGTTACTGGTGAACTACTATTTGGAACATTCTGGCGTGATTAAAAGAAATATTAACCACAATTGCACCAACCACAATTATCATTCCAAAAATAGTTTAAGCGATCTTCTATCTTATTGATAATTTATCTGGTTTCATGTGCCTCACACCTTGGAATTTTCATCAAAACTTTTACACTACATTTAGTAAAGAAGTAATAATTGATACCTTATAATAAAACCATTAGATACCGTTTAGTGCAAGTTTGAAGAAAATGATGGAATGATACTGAGCATCTGGTATTTCAGATTCTGTATGGGTGATAATTGAAAGTTTGTGCCACTGCAAGCTTCAAACATTGCTGTACCGAACACTCCTGACATGTTGACTACCATCTCCTATAAAATGCTGCAGTGCCACAAAATAACTTGCGGGTGTTATTCATTTGTTCCTGCCCAAATAAAATTATCATGAAGTGAGTGATATTTGCGATACCTCTCATGTCCCAATTGCACCAGAAATTGCTAGTGATTTTAATCCTCTCTCAATGTCCTGAATGGAATCAACATATTTTAAAATTCTATTCATGCTATTTATGTCAACCATTCCTTGTGCTTGAAGGTTTAATGCTTTTCTTAATGTTACGCGGGTTAGCGTAAAAGATATGTCTTCAACATTCACATGTTTTCCCCCTCAGTTCTCAGTAGAACTAACATTTTTTATTGCATATTACTGGTGCATATTTTATACAAATTAAATATTTGCAAATATTATTTCATCTGAGGACCGTATAAAAAGTAAATAAACACACTATAGAGTCCAAAATGTTTGGAGGTTTGTACTTAATAAGTATCCAAACTAAACTTTCAACAAATGTGAACAACAGTATGCAGAAGATTGAACTCTGATTAATTATACACACACTATATATAAACATACACTTGCTGCATAATGTACGTATCTACAAATAGATGAACCTACACTTATTTTGGAAAAGTCAGATGGAAAGAAATAAGTACAAGTATGAAATAAAAATATTTCTCTGATGGACTGACAAATCTCCCAGAAGGCATAAACCTAATTCCTTGATGCAGTGGGAATTTCAGCGCCTTTCATTGACCCACCTGCACATAAATAACCTGATATCATCAAGATGTCAACTTGCAGCTAGGCAGCAAGGAAACCTGCATTAAAATTTGGACGGTACAAGTTTATTTTCTTTGATGATCCCAAAACTCAAATGTATTCTCTGTTGGCATTTCATATGCACACTAGTAATAAGAGACAGTGAAACTTTCTGCCATTGGCTCAGATCAAAGAGATCAAGAAAGCCTTTATGCATTTAGTTATTTTACTTTTTAAAAAGAGCAATTGGAAAACATAGTAGCTGAAGAGACTGGCTGCTGTTGTCGCTGAAGATTGGAGAACAACCTTCAACAGAGATTTACAAAATGCAAGTTGAATTTAGAGTTTTACTGCTCCAGTATCTACTTCTGTAAACTGCTGTGGAAAGAAAAATCATGTTTTATATATATATTTTCTAAACTGCCATTACTGTATTTTGGTTATAATTGGGTTTATGATGTTAACATGACAAATGTTACTCTTCTCATTTCCCCCTTACATACTGATTTTATGCATTCATTTTGTGGAAACCATAGCAATGAGTAGAAACCTACAAATAGTATGCAAATTGAAAAAATAGGTTATTTCAAAGTTTTGTTTTCTTCATTGGCAGGGTCAGCAATTGTTGCCCATCCCGAATTTCTCTTGAACTGAATTGCTTGCTACGCTATTTTAGAGAGCAGTTAATAGACAGCCACATTGCTCGTTTGTCTGGAGGCACAGGGAGGTCAGACTGGGCAAGGATGGTAGATTTTGTTTCTTAAAGGAAACTGGATAACCAAATGGGCTTTTACAAGACGGAAACATAGAAAATAAGAAATGTAGAAAATAGGAAACATAGAAGATAGGAAACACAGAAAAAAGGAGCAGGTATAGGCCATTCGGTCCATCAAGCCTGCTCCACCATTTATCATAGCTGATCATCCAACACAGTGACCTGCTCCCGATTTTCCCACCATAGCGTTTGATCCCTTTAGCCCAAAGAGCTTTATTTAACTCCTTCTTGAAAACATACAATGTTTTGGCCTCAACTGCTTTCTGTGGTAGCTAATTCCACAGGATCACCACACTCTGGGTGAAGAAATTGCTCCTTATCTCAGTCCTAAATGGTTAACCCCGTATCTTCAGACTGTAATCCCTGGTTCTGGAGTACTCCGCCATAAAGACCATCCTTCCTGCATCTACCCTGTCTCGGCCATAAGTTTCTGTGAGATCCCCTGATTATTTTAAACTTAAGCAAATATAAGCTGAGCAGATCAAATCCTCTCGTACGTCAGTCCTTCCATCCAGGAATCGATCCGGTAAACCTTTGCTGCACTCCCTCCATAGCAAAGGTATCATTTCTCAGCTAAGACCAAAACTGCACACAATATTCCAGGTGTGGTCTCACCAAGGCCCTGTATAATTACACTAAGACATCCCTGCTCCTGTGCTCGAACCCTCGCGTTATGAAGGCCAACATACCATTTGCCTTCTTTACCGCCTGCTGTACTTTAATGCTTACCTTCAGTGGCTGGTGTACAAGGCCAGACAGGTCACGCTGCACAAAAGAATCAATGGTAGTTGTCGTGGTTACCATTATTAAGATTGGCTTTATAGTCCAGATTTAGCAATGGACTTCAAATTCCACCAACTGCCGTTGAGATTTGCACCCATGTCCCTGGAGCATTAGTCTGGATCTCTGGATTACTAGTCCAGTGACTTTACCATTATGCCGTTGTCTCCCCAAAGTAGATAATAATGACCTGAAGACTCCATTGAGAAGACAGTCAGTAGAATAAATCAATTGGAAAAATAGGTGGACTAAGAATAAGACTTGACAAATGTCGATCTGGGTCCAGAACTGAGTTTTGAAGTGACTTGCATAGCTTTGTAATATCACAAGAATTATGAAGCTCTAGAGGTTTGTTACATGCAATAGGTTATGACATAGACTTTTAAAAATATTGTTAACATTCACTGGATCTGCCAGAGATTATTTTGTACAGCAAATAAGAAATATGTTCATAACAATGTAGTTTATATACTATTGTGGACCATATCAAGAGAACAGAAACAAAAATTCTAAGTCACAATGATATTTTAAAAGTTTTTTTTTATTTAGCTCATCTGTAGCAATCTGTCATAAAAGAATTAAAAGTGGTCAAAGAATAATCTTGGAGTGACTAAAAATTACTAATAGAACTCTTTTGGTATTGCTTATAGATAATCTCAAATCTGGAGCCTGGTTTCCAATTTTCACCACAGCTTTGCTGCGAGGTCCAGAAGCTCTTGTTCCCACTCAGACAGCACCTCTGCTGTCACTTCTGCAATGATCCCATTAAGTTCCTAAAATCAGAACCACTGGAGAAGAACAAACATTTAATCAACAACAAAGCCAAAAATTTACAGGCTTTCAAAGAACCCGATTAACATTTATGCAATTGTGTATTTACAGCTTGGAATTTTACTCCACTTAAAACCCAAATGAAGTCACATTGGCAACATTAGGGCAGATGGCCAAAAACCTGGTCAAAGAGGTGGATTTAAAGGATGGTCTTAAAGGAGGAAAAAGAAATGGAGAATGAAGAGATTTTAAGGGGGAATTCTAGTGTATTACCAAAGCAGTTGAAGACAAGATCATCAATGGTGTAACACTTAAAATCAGGGGTGCTCAACAAACAAGAATTAGATAAGTGCAGATACCATGAAGAGGTTGGGAGGCCAGAGGAGATTACAGTGATAGAGAGAGACATTGCTTCACCAGGAACCAGTGGAGATCAATGAGCAAAGGGGTGATGAGTGAGCTGGATATGGTGTTATTTACAGACGGAATAATGTGGAGGCCAATCAGGAATGCATTAGAATAGTCAGGTCCAGATGTAAAAAAAGGTGAATGCGCAAATGAACTGACGTAAAGGTTGGGCAGTGTCACAGAGGGGCCAAAGACAGTCTCAGTGTTGGCATGAATGTAGTTGGCAATGCAGCTCAGAGTCAGATATGACGCCATGGTTGCAAACAATCTGGTTCAATGTTAGATAGTTGCCAGGGATGATGCACAGTAGATAGAGAACTAAATGTGTAGCGGGGACAATAACAATGGTTGGCTTCAGTCTTCCCAATACTCAATTAGAGGAAATTTGGCAAATTCAGTATTGAACGTCCAATAAGCAATCAGATAATTTTCCATGTTAACTGTGGGTGTAATCATATAGTTTGAATAGCTAACATGTCGAAGTTACCCAAGTTTGCTATAACATTTAAAATGCCATTCTGTCAAAGTTCTCACTGTACACAATAAAAAGATTAGCTGGTTTTATGACCCATTAAATGGATACTCAGCGAGAGCTTGGTGTTCTCATGCTTAGTTGCTGAAAGTAAGCGCACAGGTACAGCAGGCAGTAAAGAAGGCAAATGGTACCTTGGCTTTCACAGCAAGAGAATTAGAGCATAGGAATGGGGATGTTTTGCCTGCCCTATACAATTGCAGTAGAGGCCACACCTGGAGTATTGTGTGCAGTTTTGGTAACCTTATCTGAGGAAGAATGTTCTTGCTATGGAGGGAGAGCAGCAAAGGTTTACAAAGCTGATTCCTGGGATGGCAGGACTGTCATATGAGGAGAGACTAAGTCGGTTAGGATTATATGCATTGCAGTTTAGAAGAGTGAGAAGGGATCTCATAGAAACATAAATTTCTAACAGGATTAGACAGGGTAGATTCAGAAAGAATGTTCCCGATGGTGGGAGAGTCCAGGAGTATCTTAGAATCATAGAACTTACAGTGCAGAAGGAGGCCATTTGACCCATCGAGTCTGCATCGGCTCTTGGAAAGAGCACCACACTTAAGCCCCACACCTCCACCCTATCCCTGTAACCCCACCTAACCTTTTCTGGACACTAAGGGCAATTTAGCATGGCCTGTCCACCTAACCTGCACATCTTTGGACTGTGGGAAGAAACCTGAGCATTCGGAGGAAACCCACGCAGACACGGAGAGAATGTGCAGACTCCGCACAGATAGTGACCCAAGCTGGGAATCGAAAGTGGGACCCTGGCACTGTGAAGCAACCATGCAAACCACTGTGCAACCGTGCTTGGGTCACTGTCTGTGCGGAGCCTGCACATTCTCCCTGTGTCTGCGTGGGTTTCCTCCGGGTGCTCCAGTTTCCCTCCACAAGTAGGGGTCATAGATTGAGGATAATGGGTCACAGTTTGAGGATAAGGGCTGGTTTAACTCAGTGGGCTAGACAGCTGGTTTGTGATGCAGAACAAGGGCAGCAGCGTGGGTTCAATTCCCGTACCAGCTGAGAATACTGAATTCTCCCCTCTGTGTACCCGAACAGGTGCCGGAATGTGGCGACTAGGGGCTTTCCACAGTAACTTCATTGCAGTGTTAATGTAAGCCTACTTGTGACAATAAAGATTATTTTTTTTTAAAAATTATTTAAACCTTTAGAACTGAGGGGAGGATAAATTTCTTCACCCAGAGAGTAATGAATCTGTGGAATTCACCACCACGAAAAGTAGTTGAGGCCAAAACATTGTGCAATTTCAAGAAGGAACTAAATATAGCTCTTGGGAATAAATGAATCAAGAGATTATGGGGGAGGGGAAGGTGGGATCAGGGTATTAAATTTGATGATCAGCCATGATCATAATGAATGCCGGAGCAGGCTCGAATGGCCGAATGGCCTCCTCCTGCTTCTATTTTCTATTTTGTTTCTATGTAAATGCGCCCATGCCCCCAGTTTGAAAATTGCTCCATAGTTTGTAAATCTCCTCATATTTCTTCAATCATGCCAAAATAATAATGAAGAACATTACAATGATGCTTTTCAACATGAAGAACTATGAAATGTAACAACTTTTACTTGGGAAGTTATGACAAAATTACAGCAATTTATTCTGCATGACATTGTAGCTGTATATGTGCCAATTTCTCCTCCTTTTGTGAAGGTGCTTTACACCCATTTTCTGGATGTTTCCAGTTGTTCATCCCTAATTTCCCAAATACGTTGGTAGAGAGCCTCCTTTTTCAACAGTAGCTTTGAAACAACTGAGTGACTTTTAGAAGGTAGTCAGGAAGCTTCCAAGTTGACATGGGCCATTAGTCACGTGCAAGACAAACCAGGCAAGGACTGCCGGTGTCTTTCCCTAGAAAGGATATCAGTCAGGTTTTTATGACAATTTGACAGCATCATGATCCAAATTTTAAAATACTAATTTTAATTTTGTGATTAGAATAATCTATAATCTTCATTAGTGTCACAAGTAGGCTTACATTAACACTACAATGAAATTACTGTGAAAATCCCCTCGCCGCCACACTCCGGCATCTGTTCGGGTACATGGAGGGAGAATTCAGAATATCCAATTCACCTAACAAGCACGTTTTTCGGAACTTGTGGAAGGAAACTGGAGCGCCCAGAGGAAACACAGGCAGACACAGGGAGAACGTGCAGACTCCGCACAGGCAGTGACTCAAGCGGGAATCGAACCCGGGACCCTGATGCTGTGAAACAATGGTGCTATCCATTGTGCTACCGTGCCGCCTAATTACAAACTGAACTCAAATCCTCAAACTGTTATAGTGATATTGGAACTCGTTGTCTGGATTACTCTTCCAGCAACATTTGATCACTTGATAAATTACAAGTGAACTTTGTACCTCTCCCACCTGGTAGCTAGTTATTTGCCGACAACGGGCAGCATAGCTGAGTCAATTTTATTCTCATGACATATGCATAGATACACATACACTTCCAGCAGGATTCTATGGATACACCCAGCAGGATTCTATGGATATACTTCCAGCAGGATTTTATGAATATTAATCGGGATCAGGTACCCTTACTAAATTTTCCCTCTATGACCACAAGGTGCAGGACTTAATTACAGCCTCTATCCCACCAACCTGGGTGAGATGAGCCAAGTCAGGACAGGTAAGCAAATCCAGGTCTGTTTGGTTAGCAATTCACTGTCTTAACCAGCTGTACTAATGCAAGAGCTTTATGACAATCTGCAAGTCCGATAATTATGCCCGAACGGGTCATTCCATCCAAAATTACTGTAGATCTTAAACCCCTAACTACAAGTGATTCAGTATACTGGTGATGAAATAGACACGAGAATGGCACAAGTCCAAATATGAGTAAATTCACAATGAATAGGGCCTCATTATTGTAAATAATGTCAACAAGAACCTTAAAGAGCACATTATTTAATGACCTGACATGTATCAATAAACATCATAATTATAGCTGATTAGTAATTCCTCAGATGCTATATTTAGTAACCACCAGTTCATAACTGCTTTTTCTATTAGCGTGCAATCTTTATGGCTTGAATTAATTACTCTTCACAAAATGATGCATACAGTCCAGTGTGACCACACAACGACTAACAGCATTATCAAGGCTATTCTCAAGGTCTGAAGCCAAACTGTGTTAAGCTAAATTTAGCAAAAGTGCTGTATGTGTAACATCTATCAGAAACACTATATCATCGTTGTATACACCTTTGAATTGATACAAAAACCATCTTTCATTTTTGATGACTAAAGTTACATTATGCACAGTAAAAATATAGTTATTTTATTCTCCTCTACAGTCCATTAATGTTTTCTTCTGCATCACATGGCTACATATCGTCTCTTGACATTTCTTTACACTTAAAATCTTCAAACAGGGCATCAAATGAGACTGTACTCCTCAGTTACATTAAGGAAATCAAATCTTTTTTTTTTTTAATTGTGGTGGGCATCAGGACACTGAAGGATGACCCACCTACTCGCCACAATTTGCATTACTGACTCTTTATTGTACATTAGAACAAATAGATACCTAAATTTCAGGTCTCCAGCAAAGAATAACTTATCCCCAGAGGGTAGTATAAATTGCAAGATCTCATCTCCACCTTTACAGCCCTCCATCCTATTTCTATATTAATCCAACAAAGAGAGTTCGGAAAAAGCAAAATCCCAATGATTTAAATCCCAGGGGATCCACCCACAAATTGGTGTTAAGCAGTGCTTTGTGATAGCCGAGGAGGCCCCAATCCCACATGAATGCACCTCTATGAACAGTTTAATTGTATTCTTGCTTCTCATCGATGGCCTCAATAAACAGAGATAAGTGCCATTGAGGCTTTTCAAGTTCCCTCCTTCTCAGCATCCTGAGTCCAATGGAGTAAACAATCAGTGAAATTGGAGGGACCCTCCAGAAATCCTTGAAAAGGACACCCTTCACACCTCCAGTATCAGGCTGGGGCTTCCATGAGTGGCTATGGCAATCCCAACTTACTCACCATCATTCCAGGGTTCCAGTGATGATCTTCAGCCTAGGCTTCCGATTGTCCAACATCTTACCAAGACGAGCTATCCACCTTAACCAAGAGGTCTGGGAGGAAATTGACCCCAGTGGAGCCTGGAACCCCGAAAGGTTGCCTGATTGAGACTTAACTCCAATGGGGCTCCTGGAAATCTCTCAAATTATTTGTGTGTTGGCAGAAAACTAACTAGCTTTCCAAGAAGGGTAATTGCAATGTGTTATTAAACACAAAGCAATTTGCACCATTATTATACAAATAGCGCATGTTGGACCACTTTTTATTAAATATCAAGTTGTTGATTCACAAAATAATTATAAAATTAGTCTGTCATAAATTAAAATATTATAGTTACATTGACAGCTTTTGAAAATCTATTATACTGCTGATTAAAAGAGTTTTATTGTTCAACCTATTTACACAAAGGTAAACAAAGTGCAGTTATAGTTCAATGCATAGGTTTTATAGACTATTTTACATCTTTCCTTAAAATTCACTGGTTCTTTCTGTTCTCAGAAAGAAATTTCTCTGCATAGATATTAAAAGGTGAAAAGGGGCATTCAGTACTAAAATGCCAAAGTCCACTCATTAATTTTGCGACTGGAGTTTTTCAGTTTTTATTACAAATTATGGTTGTTCAAACTGCAAGCAGTTCTGTGACACAAATTAGTGCAGAATGTGCAAGGGCTTGAATTCAAATGTACCAAAGGAAAGTCCTACATTCTGGGATATAAATTATGGTTCACTGTTCTTCTTTCCATATTAACTAAACTCCAGTGTGAGTTAACTCTAGAAAACGATCAAGGTCAGTGTAAGTGATTTCTGCATTTGAAACAATCGAATTAAAAAATCAGGGGCTGAATTCTTCATCGTCGGGATTCTCCGTTTTGCCGGCAGTCTGGGGGTTTCTCGATGGGGTGGGGCTGCCCCACAAGGGTGGGGCTGTCCCACAATGGGAAACCCCATTGACCAGCCGGCGAAACGGAGAATTCCGCCGGTGTGCCGCACCAGAAATCTGGTACGGTGGGACGGAGAAACCCACCCAAGATATCTCCACCTCTTAACATTTTTCCTGCTTCAGTTAAACTTTGCACATCCCGATATAGTTTTTTCAATGTGTAAATAAATAAAATTTATATTTTCAGCTGATTATATTGCCTCAACAAACCAGTTGCAAGGCTCATAGTTACAGCACAGAACCAAGTACATATGAATCCTCTCTTATACCTTTGACAGATAATGTATCTTCCAGAGATTTATAACTAATTGTACAAGAGAGACTTTTTAACATTCTCACAGCTCCATAATGAAATGCTCCTGAAATCTAGGACTAGCTGCTACTGGCTGTGCCCAGGATTAGAGCCATTTTTCTTTTATTGATTTAGCTTCATCTTTTTTTAATATAAATTTAGAGTACCCAATTAATTTTTTCCAATTAAGGGGCAATTTTAGCGTGGCCAATCCACTATCCTGCACATATTTGGGTTGTGTGGGCGAAACCCCCGCAAACACGGGGAGAATGTGCAAACTCCATACGGACAGTGACCCAGAGCCAGGATTGAAACTGGGACCTCGGCGCCGTGAGGGAGCAGTGCTAACCACTGCACCACCATGCTGCCCCCATGATTTAGCTCCATCTTAAAGAGATACAATGTATCCACAAGTTCAAAAATGTGTTCTATTTGCTAACTCAAAATTTGATGCAGCCCCAAAGTTAGATAGGTTGAGGTGAGGCTTCATCTGGAATGCATATAACCTCAGTGCAAGAGGGGCAATATCTTTATTAGCACCAATAAACAAACAAAAATAATAATGCTAATTATTTATAATCAAAATGAACGTTGTAATGTACATCCAACACAAAAGGGAATCTCAATCTACATAAGCCCAATTCATAGCATTTGAATTATTGCCATTAAAGACAGAGCCAAGTAATGCTTTTAACTCTGAAAAGTAACTTACCTGACAAAGCAACTGTAACTAATTAAATTGATGTTCACCTTGCATTACAATGCCACAATAGCACAGGACAGATGGGCACGGAAGCAGTGAGGAAAAAGGTTATCATAAAAGGAAGGCACAATGCAAAGGCTGTTTCTAGATGACCCTTTGTAAGCACAGAAAAAGTTAAAAAGGGAACAGTGGTTTTGGAGGAGAGTTGAAACACAAGTCTCTGATCATAGAATCATAGAAGTTTACAGCATGGAAACAGGCCCTTCGGCCCAACCAGACCATGTCGCCCATGATGGAACAGTGAGAATGGGTAGCAGGCAGTATTCCTGGAAGAGAAATGGAAGGCTGGAGAAGATTTTCCAGCAAGACAACACAAGGAAAAATTTAACAATGAGTATAAAGATTTTTGGCATTCATTTGCTGGGCACAGGAAGCAAGCACCACTTGATAAACTTGAGTGCTTGATGCACAGATTTTATAGTAGAATGAGTTTGGACTGTGAAGTTTGTAGCAGAAAAAAAGTGGGGAAGTCACTAATAAAGCTTTAGAGAAATCAATCTTCGAGATAATTAAGGTGTATATGGGTCTGCTAGCAGTGTTTTCCACAGGCAACTTCCTATAGATGAAAAACAATGATTTTAGCAATGGGCCACATGAGGTTTAAATCTCAATTTGCATCACTAGATTGAACCTGAGCAAACATTTGGGAGGGGTCAATGTTTGCTCAGTCCCAGAGGCACTCAGAGTTCTTCACGGCCACACAGACATTTACTTTTTGCTAAACATCAATTCAGATCATAGGGTACCATGCTCAATAGTGCAAAACAATCAATAATACCTAAATTCTTTGCTGTTTAAACAGCAAGGCAAGAAGTGGAAAAACAATGTATGAGATCATGCTGTGCAATTAAATAAATTCATGCTATGCTTTTTTCGTTAATATTTGACAATGAAATACAAATGGTTGCAAATACACAGCCGAATCATGGCTTTTTTTAAAATAAAGTATTTTATTACTTTACATGTATCAAAACAGGTTACAGCAAAAAATAACCCAGGAGACATACTTCCCAATAATCAACTAGACAGTCTTTAGAGATTTTTCCCCATTTTCACCCTCCCTTCCCCCCCCCCCCCCCCCCCCCCCCCGAAGAACAGCTCCTCAAACGCGGTCACAAACATTCCCCACCTTTTCACAAACCCCCCTGCAGAGCCCCTTATCTCATACTTTATCTTCTCTAACTGCAGGAAGTCGTACAGGTCACCCAACCAAGCCGCTACTCCTGATGGCGATGCTGACTGTCACTCCTGTAAAATTCGCCGCTGTGCAATCGTCCTTCCTCCTCTCCACGAGCGCTGGCTTCTCTGAAACCCCAAATATCGCCACCAAAGGTCCACCTCCTCCTCCACTATTCTGGCTAAGACCACGAACGCTCCCGTCCAAAATCTTCCCAATTTTTCACAACCCCAAAACAAGTGCGCATGATTCGCTGGACCCCACCCACACCAATCTGCTACCCCCTGAAAGAACACACTCATTCGTGCCAGAGTCCTATGCACCCTGTACACCAACTTAAACTGTATCAGGCTCTTCCTTGCACAAGGAGGTCCTGTTTACCCTACGCAGTGCCTCACTCCATACTCCCCAATTGATCTCCCCTCCCCATTTCTCCTTGATCTTCACCACCCGCTCGCCTCCGTCCTCCACCAGCCACTTGTATATATATCCCCAATTCTTCCCTCCCCTCCCACATCTCCGGAAGCAGTGGTCGCTCCAGCAGGGTGTATCCAGGCAACCCAGGGAACCCCCTCCAGACCTATCGCGCAAAGTCCCTAACCTGCAGATACCTGAACTCAATCCCCCTTGGCAGCTCTCCCTCATCTCCTCCAGACTGGCGAACCCTTACTCCAAATACAGACCCCTCACCTTAACCAGCCCCAATTCCCTCCACCTCCTGTATATACTATCCATCCTCCCTGGCTCAAACCCATGATTCTCGCAGTGGCGTTAGCACTGACATCCCTTCCACCCTAAAATGCCACCTCAACTGATTCCATATCTTCACCATGGACTGCACCACCGGGCACCCTGAATACCTACTCGGAGCCATTGGTGCTGCCGTCACCATAGCCCTCAAACTAGACCCCTTACAAGATTCCTCCTCCATCATAGAACATATAGAACATAGAACAATACAGCGCAGTACAGGCCCTTCAGCCCACGATGTTGCACCGAAACAAAAGCCATCTAACCTACACTATGCCATTATCATCCATATGTTTATCCAATAAACTTTTAAATGCCCTCAAAGTTGGTGAGTTCACTACTGTAGCAGGTAGGGCATTCCACGGCCTCACTACTCTTTGCGTAAAGAACCTACCTCTGACCTCTGTCCTATATCTATTACCCCTCAGTTTAAAGTTATGTCCCCTCGTGCCAGCCATATCCATCCGCGGGAAAAGGCTCTCACTGTCCACCCTATCCAACCCCCTGATCATTTTGTATGCCTCTATTAAGTCTCCTCTTAACCTTCTTCTCTCCAACGAAAACAACCTCAAGTCCGTCAGCCTTTCCTCATAAGATTTTCCCTCCATACCAGGCAACATCCTGGTAAATCTCCTCTGCACCCGCTCCAAAGCCTCCACGTCCTTCCTATAATGCGGTGACCAGAACTGTACGCAATACTCCAAATGCGGCCGGACCAGAGTTCTGTACAGCTGCAACATGACCTCCCGACTCCGGAACTCAATCCCTCTACCAATAAAGGCCAACACTCCATAGGCCTTCTTCACAACCCTATCAACCTGGGTGGCAACTTTCAGGGATCTATGTACACTCCTAACACACTCTACCCATTCTCCTTCCCACCATCGCCGCACCTTGTCCAAATTCACCACCCAATAATAATGAAGCAAGTTTGGCAACGCCAACTCCCCTGCTGCCTCTGTCTCTGTAGCAGGGTCTAATCATGATTTTGTTATAACACTTCAAAGTAAATAGTCCTTCCTCTGAAGATAGAAAGTTGAGAAAAGTTTGTCAAGCACTATTTACTTTCATAAAAGCAGCTATGGTTTGCATTCCACTGCATACAAGGCAGAAGATCATGTAAGATTATACTGTGATTCTGTTAAATGTGTTAATAAGGTTACTATAATAGATAAGGAGGCATCCACCAAAATGACTAAAAACCAAATTGTCTGCTTGTATTTAAGCAAACTCGCTACCTAATAAATTGGCTGATTTTATATTCAGTTATTCGGTGCATCTCTTACCCCTTTTCAAAATTAAATGCATAACAAAAATTAATTGTTTAAAATAATGTTGAGGCAAATCCGTACATATTAATCAAGATGTGTAAATCTACCGTATAGAAAGCCTACAGAATGTAAAAGCCAACATGAAATCACACAAATAAATTTATATATTTTTTTTTAAATCAGAGAACTCGCAAGACACATTAATACATTACTGAAAAGCACCATAACTGAGGAATGGTGTATGCTGTCAGCAATCATTGACATAAATGCAATAAAAATAAGTTTAGGAAAGCAAATTCTCAATTCTTCGGGTGCGTGGTATAATTTCAAACCTTTCCTCCTTTAATTAGATTATAGCGCGATAATGTATTCATCTTATATAAGACTGAATGCAATCTAGACACATACATAAAGTATATGCAAAGCATCCGACATAACTCACTGCTGTTAACATTCCAAACACTATGAAATTAAATTATCTAATGTTAGGACTCTAATTTGAACTAATGTGATTTGATGGCCAACATCCACCAACTCACAGAAAAAGAGGCAGCAAAGTCTTGAAACAAATGCCAAGATCACTTTTATGAGAGCAGACATAAAGTTGAGGAAAACAGCAGTATTTTTTAAGATTTGAAAAATCTCAAGAAACATAAAAATAGGCTGAACAGAAAGGAAACATAAGCATACTTTTACTGTAAACCACCCACATGTCTCATCTTGATGACTGACTTGAGCATCACACTGGACCATGAGTATTGAGATTACTATTGGCAGTGCCTGTGAGCAATTAAGCTTGTACTGTTATAGTGTGTGTGTGCATGCGTGTATGTGGTGGGGCACGGGGGGGGTATAAAATTATTTTTCTGCACGCTTACACAGTTTTATAACAGGCTTCCTACTGACTCACAAAAGATAATGAACAACTGGTCAGATGGTAGTGCATGAAGTCAAGTTGTTTCAAATAAGAATAATTAAAAAGCAAACATTAAACCAACAGCAATTATTGCTACAAAAGGGCCCGTTATCTCGGTTGACTAAATAGTAGTGCGTGGTTCAGAACTGATCAGCGGTTGTTGAATTCCCATCCTGGCTAAAGTAGATTTAGGAACTATTTCCTAGTCCTGCCCTTGAGAGTGGAAGGCAATGGCAAAAAAAACTGTCAAGAAAACAGCTCAGGATAAAGTATCAGCGAACAATGATCAGAGAATCTGCCTTCAGGCGTAGCACATATGACAATGGCAAATGAAATAAATCACAATTTTCGAAGTGTGAAAGGCTTAGAGGGTGCAGAATTTTTAAAGCGCATACAGAAGTACTTTTTAATGCCAGCATATCGAAAGTCTTGCAGGAGAGGGGGCAGTGCTGGACCTAGTTTTCAGGAATGAAGCCGGGAAAGTGGTAGAAGTTTCAGTGGGGGACTATTTTGGTGACAGTGACCATCACTCAGTAGGATTTAAGGTAGTTAGGGAAAGGGACAACGGTCACTAAAATGTACAACAGTTGGAATCAGAATAAAATCATACAGCTGAATTATTCCAATGGTAATCAGCGAAGAATTTAGTGAAAAACAAAATTTCAGTAAAAAAGTACTTTGTTTTGCATGTGTGGTATATATGTGCCTGCATTTTTTTCTTCTTTCTGTACTAATGTCAACATTTGAAGGAAGCGATAAATTGCTGTTGAAACCTTAACTCTTTGAGGTTTACTCAAAGTACACATTACAACAGATTAAGGTGCACTGACATAATTATTACTTTACAATGTTACTAGGAAGAGGATATTTGATCAGAGGTACCAAATGCTGCAGAACACATTAGCTGCTTTAAGTTTGGGTACACAGAGGCAATGCTTTACACCAAGGTCCTGTTACAACTACGATAGCAAAACATTGCTTTGCTATTTCTTCCTGCTGAGTCAGAGGACAGAACCTACAAATGCTTGAAAAAACATTGTAACTTTACCTTTCAGGGCACAAAAGAACATGCACAGTTCCAAACAGAAGTGCAAAGCAGAACTATAGTGTCTCTCTAGCTTTGAAGTGGATTTATATATTTCATCTGTTGTTACTGTACCAGTACAGAGATGGCTAAGAATGTGCCTCAGTGTCCACGGGCAATACATTGGCCTTGTAATGAAACAGTGCAACTTTTGTTATTATAAAATAGGTTGCATTTCTCAATTTATTGCATATGCTACATCAACTCTCCACTGGTATTTCCGGTTGCCTTGGTATAAAAGAGGCTCATTGTTGTTGCTTTGAAAGGTATCACACGGTGAATTTTCTGGACTGTGTAAAGTGAAAGCAGCTTCTTTAGGACAGCTATTAGAAGTTTATTTAAAATATGCTAAACTTTACACGAGCACAAGGATGCATCAACAATCCTCGCAAAGTTGGATTATTATTTTCCTACAATAAAATCAATATAGTTCATTGAAAGGATTGCCTAACATTGAAAATGGATTTAAACAATAGGGTCTGCTAATATATTTACAAGATAACAAAAATTGCCTTTTTTTTTTGGAAGGAGGGATAAACAGGATAGGAAAAAAAAGGAACAGTCTAAAAATTAAGGCTACACCGTTCAGGAAATATGTTAGGAATCACTCCTTCACTCAAAGTGTGGGAGAGGTTTGAAACTCTATCTCACAAACAGCAGTTGAAGGTGGAACAGTTGTTAATTTTAAATCGGAGATAGATTTTTGTTCAGCAAAGATATTAAACGATATGGGCCAAAGGCAGGTATACGGAGTTTGGCCACAGATCAGCCATGATCTCATTAAATGGCAGGTCAAGCTTAAGCGACTGAATGGCCTACTCCTGATCCTATGTTCCGAAAAGGTGTTATGCATCAGTCAAATGGATGATCTCCGGGCTCCATCTTGTTATTTCCAATACTCAGCACTCAATCATATTGCTGACTCACAAGTCAATTCCCAGTATGTTTGAGAACATTCCAGAATTTTCCAGAATCTAAAGCTAAAACGTCATTTCAGACAAATAGTGATAGACTATTCAAAGGTACAATCCTTAAGTGGGATACAACCTATGCTTGCTCATTCTTATTAAATAAAGGCGATTTTCTCTAAAAACTTAAATACTTATGCATCAATATACTTACTTCCCTTAAAGACAGGTGCTCAAATAGAAGCTTGCATTTTCATGAAAAAAATGAAGTTAAACACATCACCCATCGCACTGGCAGAATACTCATAATTCTATGTAATAAAAGTGGAATTTAACCTATTCAGTCACTGCATTTATCAGCTCTGCCCATCATTCACATTAAACAAACTGTAGTAAACATTTCAATCGTACATTTTGTTTAAAAATATTTTTATTCTCCTTTTTCACATTTTCTCCCAGATTTACACCCACCAACAATAAACAATAAGCAGTAACGAATATAATGTCAATCCCCATATCAACAGCAACAATCCCATCTTCCCACCAACCAACTTCCCACATGTTAACATAAACAAATAACAAAAAGGAATCAGGAATCACCCATGGTCACCATTAACACATACAGTCCCCCCTCCCCCCCCCCCACCCCCCTAATGTTCAATGTTATCCAATTCTTGAAAATGCAGAATTCGGAATCTTTAAGGTCCAACATTGCGAAGGTGCATCTCGCTGGTTGCTTCCTTCCTCCTCTGGTCAGTCTTCCAGATCGTAACGGTCACCTCCATGTTGAGTCTTCACTGGGGTGTGTCTTGCGGATCTAATTTTTTTCCCTATCCTTTCGACCCTTTCTAGAAACATCTCTGGTTTAAGGCCAATGAGGCTTCGGGAGGGAGTCCCAAGACCCAATGGATTAGATGGTGACCGCTTGACAGGACACCAGGGCCCGCCTCTGGGTGTCCATCTCTTGTGTTGTTGCTTGCACATAACCTGTTGCCATACAAGGTAACGGCAGGAACTCTAGGTGCCAGAAAGTCTGGCTCAATCTGGGCAACCCAAAACAAATCGGTGCATATCAGTAGAATCAATGATCTCCTGATGCGTGCTTGACAGGGTAGGTCAAGACATGTCCTGACAGTTTGTCGGTGTGTTGTGTATTTGACTTTGGTCAAGTCCGAATTTGCATTAGCCTGCCTGAGGTTGACTGCAGTTTGATTTAAGATATCCAATTCTTAATTTAAAATGTCCAATTTTATTGGGCCTAAAATCCAGGCCTTGCCAGATTTACCATACTACTGTTTGAACAAAAAGTTAATTGGTGCACAGCAAGGTCTCACAAAACACAAGAAAATAAATAACCAGATCATTTCTATTAGTAACATTGACCAGGACATGAGCAAGCCACACTATCTGATGACTGCAACAATAACTGTGAACTCAGCGGACTCATATCACCAGCTTTTCTCCAAACATTCAAGATTGTTTTTGCATTTATTCCTTAAAGAACGCCTACTGGTATGAAATCGCATTATGTGATACTAATTAAGGTATTCAAATTAAATTATTTCATCCACTATTTTCTGAGATGTTGACGCATTCAAAACTCAACTCTCTCAATAATAGCAGAATTATTATAAATACATACAATGTAAATAAGCATTTTGGAAGGGAAAAGCTCCCCACTTGAGAGGCGAATCTCTTCTTTACGCAATCATCAGTGGGTCGTTGACAGGCACGTCGGTGGTGTTGGTCAATGTGTATGCACCGAACTGGAATGACACGACATTCATTAATAAGGTGATGACAGCTATCCCACATCAATTAATTATTGGAGGGGGGGGGGGTTCTTCAATTGTGTTTTGAATCTCAGATTAGATAGGTCGAATCCCAAGTCTTGGAGTCCATCAGAGGTGGCGAAGGAATTATTGGTGTTCATGGAACAGATGGTGGGTGAGGAACAGACTCGTGGAGATTTTGTTTCCGAAGGATATGGAGTTTTCTTTTCTCATGTCCATCGGGTCTACTCCGGATTGACTTCATGGTGGGTCGTTCTATTTTTCTTGGGGTGACGGGTGCAGGGTACTCGGTGATCATTATATCGGATCATGCTCCGCATCTTGCGGACCTGCTGCTGGAGCTGGATCCCTGGGAGATTGACAACGAAAAAATACTTTTTGTGAGTGTGTATCCTCTGCCATTAAGAGTACGTTGAGTTTAACAGGAATGAGGCGATCTCGCCTTCGATGTTGTGGGAGGCCCTGAAAGTGGTGGTTAGAAGGGAGATAATCTCTTTTAAGTCGCAGAGGGGTAAATCTGGGAAGTTGAAGAGGCAAAGACTGGTGGATTCCATTCTCGAGGTCGACAGCCAGTACTCAATTGCTCTGATGGCAGAGTTATTGGTGGACAAAAAGAAATTGCAAATGGATTTTGAATTGTTTTCAAAAGGTAAGGCAGTGGCCCAGTTGCATCACTCGAGGAGGACTTTTTAATGAGTATGGGGAGAAAGCTAGTCGACAATTAGCTCACCAGCTGAGGCGACAGGCAACCTCCCGAGAGATAGTGCATGGTAGAGACTCTAGTAGCAGGTAGTTTCTACCCCAGAAAGGTTAATGAAATGATTGAGGCATTCTAACACGGGTTGTATGAGTCAGAACATCCGGAGGAGGGTGCATCAATGAGGCACGTTTTGGATGTGTTGACCTTCCTGGAGGTGGAGCAGAAGAGGAGACACAGATAGGGCTGGAGGAGATTATGAGATGTGTTCAGTTCAGGCACTCGGGCAAAGCACCGGGTCCGCATGTGTTCCCCATTGAATTTTACGATGTGGAGATGCTGGCATTGGACTGGGGTGAACACAGTAAGAAGTCTTACAACACCAGGTTAAAGTCCAATAGGTTTGTTTCAAACACTAGCTTTCGAAGCACTGCTCCTTCCTCAGGTGAATCACCAGAGGAAGGAGCTCCGAAAGCTAGTGTTTGAAACAAACCTATTGGACTTTAACCTGGTGTTGTAAGACGTCTTATTGAATTTTACAAACAGTTTGCTAGTTAGTTGGCTCACTTCTGCTGGATATGTTTAATGATTCCATTTGCCAGGGGATTTTGCCAGCCACACTGACGCAGGCACCGATTTCCTTGATCTTGAAGAAGCACAAGGATCCCATGCAATGTGGGTCGTATCAGCCTATTTTGTTGTTAAGCGCAGTGTTGTTGGCTACGGCGTTGGCAATGCGTTTGGAGCCCCAACTACCGGGTGTGATTTCGGAGGAGCAGACTGGATTTCAGGGCAGTTGTCGACCAATATTAGGAGGTTGTTAAATATTGTGATGTCGTCCTCTTTCGAGACCAAGCCAGAGGTTATTATTTCGATGGACACGGAGAAGACGTTCAATAGGGCTGGGTGGGATCTTTAAAATCTTGGTACGGTTTTCGCTTCAGGCCAAAATTTATTTTGTGGCTTAGTCTTTTGGACAGGGTCCCCACCACAAGTGTATGCACTAATGTCCTGACCTGGGGTTATTTCCAACAAGGCAGGGGTGTCTATTGTCTCTTCTTTTGTGGGCCTTAGCAATCAAGCGATTGGCAATTGCATTGATAGTGTCTACCAGATGGAAGGGGATAGAGCATTGGGGGAGGAGGGGTGCTGGGAAGAAAGCATAGGGTGTCCTTTTATGCAGACGATCTATTGCTATATATTATGGATCCTCTCTTCGATGTGGGGGGATAATGGGGCTGCTCAGAAAGTTTGGCTCCTTTTCGGCGTACAAGTCAAATCTGAGCAAGAATGAATTATTTCCGGTGAACCGCCTAGGCAGGGGAGCAGATCTGGGGCGGCTGCTGTTGATCTGTCCAAGACTGGCTTCTGGTATCTGGGAATCCTGGTGGTCCATGACTTGGCCACGCTCCATAAATGTAACTTTTCTAGTCTGGTGGATGGGGTGAAGGCCGATTAGAAATGGTGGAATGCCCTCTCTCTGACCTTAGCGGGAAGGGTACAAACGGTGAAGATGAATATTCTCCTGAGGGTTTTCCTTTGTTCCAGTGTTTCCCAGTCTTTCTACCCAAGGCTTTCTTTTGAAGGGTTAATAAATTGATATCTATTTGTTTGGGCTGATTAGACGCCTCGGGTTCGTAGGACGTTTTTGCAAAGGGTTGGCATTACCTAATCTGTTATACGATTACTGGGCGGCAAATATTGATAAGGTGCGGGGGTGGTTCAAGGATTCAGACTCTATATGGGGGCGGATGAAGGAGGTTTCATGCATAGGGCCACGTCTGAGTGCCCTGGTTTCAGCACAACTTCCTTTTTTCCCTGCAGGTTTCTTCGAGCCTGGTGGTGATGGCCACTCTGAGGATTTGGAATCAGTTTAGGCAGCATTTTAAGCTGGGCTCTATGTTGCAGTTGGCTCCATAGGTTTGTGCCGTCTGGTATAGATTCATCGTTTAGGGCATGGGAGAGGAGAATTGGGCCGTTAGAGAGGTTTAAGAGACATGTTTTTGGAGAGTAAGTTCGCCAGACGAGACTGGTTGTTAGGGTTCCAGTTCCCAAGAGGGAATGTATTCAGGTACTTTCAGATATTTTTTACACAAGGAACTTCCTTCATTTCCCCTGGTACCGTCGCCTTTGCTTATAGACAGGGTCCTGTCCTGGGCAGAGTTGGGGAGGCTAAGATTTTGGATGTCTATGGGTAGATGTTGGTGATGAATCAGGCATCATTGGAGGAAGTGTAGAGGAAATGTGAGGGCGAGCTGGGTTTGGTCTTTTGGGGGGGTGGGAGGGGGGAGTGTGCAGTGAGGACCTTTGCAGACTTAACTTCATATCTTCATGTGCAAGGTTAAGCCTGATCCAATTCAGGTGGTGCACAGGGCGCACCGGACTAGGGAACGTATGTGTGGCTTCTTCTTGGGGGTGGAGGATAGGTGTGAGCTGTACTCTAGGGTACCAGCAAATCATACACATATGCTTCGGTCATGCCCCAAGCTGGTTTGTTTTTCTGGGTCGCCTTTTTGATAAATGTCGGGGATTGTAAGCATTCTACTGGTGCCATGTCTGCTGGTGGCCATTTTTGAAGTATCAGACAAGCCAGTGCGGCCGATGGGGACGAGGGCTGATGTCCTAACCTTCATCTCGCTAATAGCTTGGAGGCGAGTTCTATTTGGGTGGAGGTCCCCAGGGCCGCCAACGACCTCAGCTTGGTTGGGGGACATGATGGAATTTTTGCACCTAGAGAAGATTAAGTATACCATGAGGGGGTCAGTGGAAAGGTTCTACTCAAGGTGGCATCCCTTCATCTCCTTTTTCAGGGAACTGGCTACCGTCAGTTGTGGGGGGGGGTGGGGGGGCGGTTTGTATTTTTTTAGTCTGATTAAGCTCGGAGAGGGTGGGGGATTGGATTGGGAGGACTGGATGGATGTACTTCGGGAATAATATGCGGTTGGGATTTGTTGTATTGTTGTGTTTCTAATAATGAAACATTTTGTATAAATTTTGTCTATACGTTTTAAAAAGAAATTGACTGCCTCTTCAATTTAATAAAGAATGGTTTCGCAAGCTGAAGTTGACTCATCTTCAATGCAAGCTCTCTAGTTACTTTCGGTAATCTACACTTTGTCTCAGTACATGGCCTTCAAACTGAAGTTGATAGGAAGACTGTCAAGTTACAAACTGTGAATCATCATAGCGAGACGACAGACCAGCTGTTTGTCACACTGGGGAGCACAGCAAAACAAACTATTGTGTGTTTCACCCATGTAAATGTTCTGCTGTCTCCGGGGACAGTACTGGTTTTTAAGAGCTCTTCAGTGTTTTATTCACAGCTTTAATGAGGTTTCATTTCTTATTCTGGTCAGATCCCTTGCAAAAAATAAGCTTTTGTTTGGAGAAGAATTAAGAGATGATTCACAAACCACAGCAGCTCCAGCTTTACAAAATTGTATAAATCGTATTACTGGAGGAGTGAAAAACAACCAAGACGAAAAACATACTACTGCATAATGCATTATGGGTCTGTGGATTTTCTTGTAGTTCAGTGACACTGAATTTAAGACAAACATTAAAAATCCTTCACATACAAAATAATTCCATGTTAAAATGGGTCAATCGACTCTGAATCGGTCTCAATAATGCAATTTTCAATAATAAACCACCTACTACTGTGGAAACCACTTCCTATTCATTTCCCAACGACTTATTCCTATTCACCTTTCAATGTCATAATACTGATGAGTTAATATTGGTCATGCTGGCCAACTGCAAGAAATTTTAAATTTACATTGTAAACATGTGTTTTCAACATAACGTTTATTGTTTGTCACCATAGTCCCAAATGACCATAGGCTGCTTTCCCCTTTGAGGGGGAGGGCTGACTGATGGTGATTTAACCAGAGGATCATCACACCTCAGGGCGAGAGGTACAGTTGAGAATAACCTCAGCCCGCGCTGTTGGCCTTGCTCTGCATCTCAAACCAGCTGTCCAAGTGACCTAAACTGGCCCCCATTCAACATTTCAAGATAATAAAAGAAAACACTTTTAATTTAATAAAGCACTGAGCCTGGGTTTTCTCTGGTAGTGAAGGAAACTACTCTTTTGGGCCCTTAACATCCAGGGGCTGGTTTAGCTCAGTGGGCTAGACAGCTGGTTTGTGATGCAGAACAAAGCCAGCAGCGCGGGTTCAATTCCGGTCCAGCTGAGAATTCTGAGTTCTCCCTCTGTGACCCAAACAGGCACAGAATGTGGCGACTAGGGGCTTTTCACAGTAACTTCATTGCAGTGTTAATGTAAGCCTACTTGTGACAACAAAGATTATTTATTTTTAATCAACTTTAACAGGTCACTTTGACTGTTATTCAAGCAGCAGGCCAGCATAAATTACACTGGGGATGTTGACACCATTCCTGAAGGGGACAATATGTCAGAGTCATAACTGCACTGAAGGAGGCCATGTTCTGTAGAGTAATCCAATCAGGCCCATTTCCCTGCTCTGAACCCTGCAAGTCTATTTCGCTCATGTGCCCATCGGTTTTCTTTTGGAATAATTTTCATTGTCCTGGCTTGCACCACCATCAGGGTGTTATTACCACTTACTGTGTAAAAAAAAGTTCTTCCTCACATTTCACCTCCACCCCGGCATCTCTTGCCCAAAATCTTAAATCTGTGTTGGTTAGTCCCTGTACAATCAGCTAACAGAAACAGCTCGACTATCTTATCTAAACCCTAAATAATATTGTACATCTGTCAAATCTGCTCTCAATTTCCTTTGCTCCAAGAGGAACTAGCCTAGCTTCTCCAACCTAACACTGAAGTGAAATTTCCTCATCCCTGAAACCATTCAGGTAAATCTCCCCTGTACTCTCTGAAGGGCCTCACATCTGTCTTTAAGGGTACTGGCCAAAATTGGATGCAGTACTCTAGTTGTGGCCCTAACCAAAACTTGATTCCAGTTCAGCAAAACTACACTGACTTTGTACTCAACACCACTATTTGTGAAAGCCCAAGATCTCTTGTTGGAGTGGATTGGAAGGGCCTATTTACCTTAGCAGAGGTCAGTGACTAAAGAACATATATAAAATTGAGGGAGATGAGGAAACTCTTTTCACCCAGAGGGTAGTACGGGTCGGGAACTCATTGCCCGAGAGGGTAGTAGAGGCAGATACTATCAACTCATTTTAACTTTAGCACAGGGCTAAATCGGTGGCTTTGAAAGCAGACCAAGGCAGGCCAGCAGCATGGTTCAATTCCCATACCAGCCTCCCCGAAACAGTCGCCGGAATGTGGCGACTAGGGGCTTTTCACAGTAACTTCATTTGAAGCCTACTTGCGACAATAAGCGATTTTCATTTCATTTCAGCAGCACGGTTCAATTCCCGTAACAGCCTCCCCGAACAGGCGCCGGAATTTGGCGACTAGGGGCTTTTCACAGTAACTTCATTTGGTGCCTACTTGTGACACTAAGCGATTTTCATTTTATTTCATTCATTTCATATGTCTGGATATGCACCTCAAGTGCTGTAACCTGCAGGGTTTTGAACCAAACACTGGAAAGTGGGATTAGGCTGAGGGATTGTTTTTTGGTAAATTTTCTGTGATTCTATCCCATATGCTTTAACTGCTCACTGCTCTCTCAATATGATCTGCCACTTTCAAAGGTCTATTCATATGAATGCCCCCAACCCCTCTGAACCGTTTGCACTTTTTAGAACTGTGCCATTTAGTCTATACTGCCTCTCAGTATTCCTTCTGCCAAAGGAATTTTTCTTCTGCCAAGATTTTTCCTTGGGGCAGCACGGTAGCATGGTGGTTAGCACAAATGCTTCACAGCTCCAGGGTCCCAGGTTCGATTCCGGCTTGGGTCACTGTCTGTGCGGAGTCTGCACATCCTCCCCGTGTGTGCGTGGGTTTCCTCCGGGTGCTCCGGTTTCCTCCCACAGTCCAAAGATGTGCGGGTTAGGTGGATTGGCCATGCTAAATTGCCCATAGTGTCCAAAATTGCCCTTAGTGTCCAAAATTGCCCTTAGTGTTGGGAGGGGTTACTGGGTTATGGGAATAGGTGGAGGTGTTGACCTTGGGTAGGGTGCTCTTTCCAAGAGCCGGTGCAGACTCGATGGGCCGAATGGCCTCCTTCTGCACTGTAAATTCTATGAAAATGTGTCACCTCACACAAATAAATTCTGTCTGCTATTTGTCTGCCCATTCTACTAGCCTATGTTCCATTTCAGTCATTGGTATCATCTCCACTGTTTGTCACGCTTCTGGTTTGGTATCATTGGCAAATTTAGAAATGTTACTTTGTATTCCAGTATCCAAGTAAATTATATAGAGCACAACAAGCAGTAGGTCCAGTCTACTGGAATACCACTGTCTACCATCCTCCAAACTTAAAAACAGCCATTTACTTACACTCGCGATATATTCTGTCCTTTAGCACTGCTGCCTCACAGCATCGAGGACCCGGGTTCGATCCCGGCCCCGAGTCCCTGTCCGTGTGGAGTTTACACATTCTCCCCCTCAACCTAAAGATGTGCAGGGTAGGTGGATTGGCCACGCTAAATTGCCCCTTAATTGGAACATTTTTAAAAAAATATTGTCTTTAAGACAAGTTTTATCTAAGCTGACTCCTATTCCGTGAGCATCAATTTTGTTAACGGCCTCTTATGTTGTAGTTTGTCAAATACTTTTAAAAATTCATATAAACAACATTCACCGCATTCCTTTCATTAAGCTTGTGTTACTTTATTTAAAAATTCTATTTTTATTTTATTAATTCATGGGATGTGGGCATTGCTGGCTAGGCCATCATTCATTGCCTAATTCCAATTGCCCTCAAGAAGGTATTGGTGAGCTGCCTTCTTGAACCATGGCAGTCCATATCAATCAGATTATTCAGGCCTTCTATAAATATCTATTTATTCTCCTTAATTAACTCAGACATCCCCAAGGTTTCTGTTGGTTTTTGATTCTAACATTTTACCCACCACTGATCTTAAACTAACCAGACTGTAGTTACTGGGGATGTCCTTGAACACTTCCTTTGAATAAGGGTACCAAATTTGCCACTGACCAATCCTCTGCTGGCACCTCTCCCATATCTAGGTAAGATTGGAAGATAATGGTAAGCCCTTCTGCTATCTCCAGTACCTTTAGTGATGTGGGGTGCAAACCATCCAGGTCAAATTATCCATGCAAAGCATTGCCAGCCTTTCCAGTGTATCCTTCTTACCAAATTGCACCCCATCCATTACCTCCACTATCTCCGCTTCTACGACTGTTGTCAACGTCCTCTTAGTAAGCACCAATACAAAGTATGCCTCTAAGCATATATCTTCCTCTTTGCCCTTAATAAGCCCACACCACCTTTTATTATCTGCTTATTATTTACATACAAGATTTTTGGGTTCCCTTATATGTTAAGTGCCATTCTAATCTCATATGTTCCCTTTCTCCCTCAACTATTATATTTGATCTATTTCTCAGAATTCACTTGCTCACGTGTCATATACCCTCTTTTTTTCCTTTTCGTCACTTTCTCCATTTCCCTCGTCAATCAAAGAGCTCATGCTTTGATTCCCTTATATTTCATCCTTGTTGGAATGTATCTAGCCTGTACTTGAAACATGACTTCCTTAAAGATCATCATTGTCCATTACAGATTATCTTGTCAATCTCCAGTACCGTTTACTCGCCTCGATTTCCTCACACCCCATGACATTACCCCTCTTCCAATTTAAAAGGCCTACTTTACATTGTTCCTTGCTCTTCTACATGACTATTCTAAACCCATTGAAGTGTCTGTTGCTTAATTTAGGTTTTAGAAATGTTATTAAAATGAAAACAGCAAACAAGTACTTTACACTGATAAACTCCATCTGGTTCACTAACGTCCTTTTACAGAAGGAAATCTGCCCATTGCTGCCCATTCTGTTCTATATGTAACTCTAGATCCACAGCAGTGTGGTTGATTTTTTACTGTCTTCTGAAATGCCTAGCAAACCACTTAGTTATATTCAAGACAATGCCTCACCACTTTCTCAAGGGCAATTAAGGGTAGGCAATAAATGCTGGCCTCGTCAGCGATGCTCACATCACTAAATGAATAAAAATATGCCTTTCATGCTGTTCTGTGAATGAACATTATGTGAATACCGAGCACTCTCTGTTCACCACATTTCTTCTTTACAATGCTTCATAAGAACGAAAACTCCAAATACTAGGCGAACATTTGCTGCTGCCTTAACACACCACCTGATGTTTTAGAATTGCTCAAACTGTCCATTTCTTGGAATGTCTGTTTAAAAACATCTCACAAACAGCATGTTCTGATAGCATGAGAATTAATGTCCTTCACCTCCCACTCAAAGTTCTCTAATTCTCTTCTTCCATTATATCTGCCCGACTAACCCCTTTAGAATATGACTCAGATTGCGGTACGGTTCCTCAGTCAGCATTTCATCGCAGATACTTCACTCAAGTGAATAATCTAGGCAGTGTGTGGCAGCAGCTAATGCAATCATGGAGACGATAATAGCTAAACTCAAATATGCCCTCACACAAGAAACATTTCTGGTAAGAGTGAAGGGAAAGTAAGCAGAATGCTGAAGTAAACTGCACAGCTAACTTAACAAAGATGAGGGATCGAATACAAGCTCTATAAGCTTAGTACTACACCATGCACTGAATTTACCCAAGCTGGTATCAACAGAGGAATTCTGATGTTTCCACGCATTTTATTTCCCCCTACACTACCAATGGATTGTGCCGCACATCACTTCTTCAGAAAAGGAGTGAGCAGAGGAGGGAGACCTGATGGAGATCACCTTATCCAAATTGTTTGTTCTGCTTCCAAAGATAGGCAGGCCTGCTACTTGCTATCCTGCACTCAAAATGGAGATCAGAGTGTCGACATAACGGGAGGGCAGCACGGTAGCATAGTGGTTAGCACAATTGCTTCACAGCTCCAGTGTCCCAGGTTCGATTCCCGGCTTGGGTCACTGTCTGTGCGGAGTCTGCACGTTCTCCTCGTGTGTGTGTGTGGATTTCCTCCGGGTGCTCCAGTTTCCTCCCACAGTCCAAAGATGTGCGGGTTAGGTGGATTGGCCCTGCTAAATTGCCCTTAGTGTCCAAAATTGCCCTTAGTGTTGGGTGGGGTTACTGGGTTATGGGGATAGGGTGGAGGTGTGGGCTTGGGTAGGGTGCTCTTTCCAAGGGCCGGTGCAGACTCGATGGGCCGAATGGCCTCCTTCTGCACTGTAAATTCTATGAAATTCCAAACCTGTGATGCTGTTAGTCCTGCAACGTGCAGATAACATTCCACTACACCTAGTAAGTGAGAGGAAGAAAGACTGAAGATGATAATCTCCAATTATTCTTCTTCCCACATTGCTATCTGTTGATTCACTCCTGCAGATGAATGTTTTCGGTCAAGCAATTAATGAAAAACAGAAGGAAATCACACATCAGGGCCTATCAAAGAACATATTAAGCCACAATCAGTTTATTTAAATATAAATCTCAGCTGTGTAAACGAAAAGGTTAAAAGTAAAAGCAGAAATGAGTATTTTCAATCAAATCAAAACATAAATTAGTTTCACAGGTACTGTAATTAACCACAATTATTTTTATTTTACAACAGTTTTAGAAAATAACTTTCCAAAACATCCTACAACTATTCTTTCAAACCATAACAATAATTGATAGTGACTTTGAGACTTAATTAATAGCACACTGCATGTTCATCCTGAACAGAATCTTTGGTAACAAATATCAAATGCCTTTTAGAAACACTTCTCAGCTTCTAAATTGCAGGCTGGTTAACCAACCAACTTATTAGTGCTGTTCATGTCAAAATTAAACTTCTCCTAACAGAGCTCTATATGAACAAGAGGGGCCCATTTAGCATTGTTTTTTTTAAAGCAACTGAAAAACAATCAACTGCTTGGGAGTAGTCAGATCGAAAACAATAATCAGACGGAATAGAATCAAGACATAAAACCCAATTCAAGTTCCCTCTACAGTTGCCCTTAAGAGATTTGTCTGGTGATGTCATGTTGAGTGTGTCTCTCTTTTAGAGTCTCACCACAAACAACTTAGAACTGGACTTTTACTCTGCTATTTACCACCCACGCTAGACTGCAAGTAACTTTGCACTTCAGAATGTCAGTTTGATTATTAACTCTTGCCTGGCCAGTGGCATATTGATTCCTTCTTCATGCCTGTTGAGGTCACGTGGACAGATGCAAATAGCTCAAAGTGGCACAAGTTTTGTAAAGCATGGGACTGTAAAACCATGGACGCGATTCTCCGGTCTTGTTGCACTCTCGCTCAAGCATAATGAGGCAGGTCTACAGCGGAAGAAGCCAAAAATTAGGACTGTGCCTGGCGCCAAACTAACAGTTGCGATGCAACCAGCCTGCTCCCAGAGGTGAAATCGGGATCTCACCGTAGATGGCTAGAAACTAATTATCACCACTTAAGTCCTATTTCCATACAATCAACGAGAGCGACCCCAAGTCCAACGGACTCCCATCATTCAGCTGTCTCCCCAGCAAGTGGTCACTCTGGTATCGATTAGTACTCCTTTTGAAGGTGAACCTGGCAGAAGGGCTTCTGTGGTGAGCTAAGGCGAGTAGCCATTTTTGCTCACAGGCAAAGGGCCCGGGGTGCTGGGATTGCCACTCCAGTGCTCTTCTAGAGAGAAGAGAGCTTGGCTGGGGGTGGTGACCCTCCTCCACAGGGGTGGGCCATCATGGTGGGGTAGGGGGGACGTGCTGGGGTGGCAATCGCTCGCCGCAACACCATGCCAACACCTGGATCATGTGTACCCGTTCCAGGAACAACCCTTATCCCTGCCTGTCTGCACCACCTACCACCCGATTGCTGAGGCCTCTGGCTGGAGCGTGAATGCTGCTATAGGGAATTGGCAATCTTGGTTAAGTGAGCACTTGACCCACCAAGTGAATTTCTGTGGGTGGGTGGGCCATGTAACATGTGGGAGTCATTGCCTAGAATCGCAAACAGACCGTAATGCCTGGACACTGTGCCTGAAGACTGTGAGGCAACACTACACATGCATCATCCGAACATCCAGGGAATGGGACACAGCTCTGCGGACATGTACACACTGGAGGTTGGGTGTGCGCCATGGTGTGGGGGGATGCCTGGAGCGATGGGAAAAGGGTCCGGAGGATAGCCTGCATTGCTGAAGAAAGTGATAGAGACATCATAATTGTTGTGCAAAAATGTGTTTAGTGTACTGTGCAATACCTCACTATCGATGGTGTCGCCACCCCCCCCCCCCCCCCCCCCCCCCCCCCCACCCCAACCAGCCTGCCACTCAACGTCCTCTCCTTTCGATCGGTGTCCTTACAGTCCTGGGCTCATTTTGGGACGGATGGGCAGCAGGTTTGAGCCCCAGCTACCCCTGCATAAACTGGTTCTGCCAGCCCTGGCAGTTCTCCATGGTCTGCACCATCGTGTCGACGCCCTCGGCGATGCTCCTCAGTGACTGGGCAATGCTCGGCAGTGCCTCAGCCATGCCCACATGCGAGTGGGACAAGTTCCGCCGTGCGTTGGCCATTCCCATCATAGAGTGGGACATGTCCCGCAGAACCTCATCAAGGTCAGCCAGGTGCCATCCCCCAGCGAGGGGGTCATTCTGCCGAGGTTCGGGGCCATGGCCTTCACCGACAGTGCAACGCTTTGGACGCCTCTCATGCTGCCCACGTCATGCACCAGGCTCTCCACTGCTTAGCTGGCCTCGGTGCCACTCACTGCCGGTGGCATCTCCTGCTCCCGTAACCTCTGGGATTCTTCCAAGGTGCTATGGATCTGCAGGAGCGACGCTGACATCTCCGTCTGAAGGTCCTGGCCGCTCCAAATCGTCTCCATCAGCTCTGGGTAAACCATTTCCACAAGCTTTTAATCAGACTGGGACCTAGCTGGATCCTGGGTTTCAGCAGACGTCCCACTACTGTCTCGCCTGGGAGTTCTTGCCTCCACCTGATGTGTACCATCAGCAGTGTGATGCTCACCAGATTGTGTCTCAGAAGCCTGTCCACTAACATTTTCCACCGAGGTGTGTGTATTTGCGCAGGTGAGGGTGATAGCTGTGCTGCGACCACGGTGCCATCCTCGGAGCTCTCTTCCGAGGTGTTCTCCTCGGAGTCAGGAGAGGGGGTCGGCCTGGATGAGCCGGCGCTGTTGACTGGAGGACCTGTGGGAGAATGGACATGTGGTCAGTGGGAGGGATGGGTCGTTCTGCAAGGCAGTGACAACTCACGTTTGACAGCCCTCCGGGTGGCGCCCCTCCACCGGTCTGGGCGGGCCCTCTCCCGCCAATTGTGGAAGAGCTTTTCCTGCGGAGACACAGAGAGGGCATCATTAGCCACACGCATGGTTCACAGTGGTGGGAGAGGGGTGTGAACAAGGGTTGAGGGGTGAGGGGGGGGGGGGGGGGGGGGGAAAAGAGGGAGGGCTGGGGTTCACGGAGAGTTGGGAGATGGATGCTCCCGTGGGGCAGAAGGGTCTCAGGCCGGGGGGGTGGGTGGGGGTATCTACTCACTCGTGCTGCCTGGTGTAAGTAGTTGACCTTCTTCCTGCTGGCCAGTCCTCTTGATCATACTGTTCAAACTAACGGCTGCCGCCACCTCATCGCAGGCAGCACTGGCTGTCTTGTGGCTCACCCTCCGGGAAACAGGTCACCATTCCTGGCCTCCACTGAGTCCAGAAAACTCCCCAGGTCAGCAACACCGAATCTCTTAGGGCTGATCGCCTTGGCGCCATTGTTGTGAGCTGGCTTGGGTTGGTTGAGCAAGTGCAGCTTAAGTGCTGCTCCATCTTGTTAGCGGGGGGCTGGTGAGCGCAGTCCCGACGAATCAGCTGCAAGCCGTTATTTGCAGCAAGAAGCACGTGAGGCCTTGTTAAGTGGACTAATTAACATTCAATTGTATTGCCCGCTTCGCTGGGCTGAACGCTGGAAAGTTCACGGCAATTCCCACTTGTTACAACAAAGAACAAAGAACAAAGAACAAAGAAATGTACAGCACAGGAACAGGCCCTTCGGCCCTCCAAGCCCGTGCCGACCATACTGCCCGACTAAACTACAATCTTCTACACTTCCTGGGTCCGTATCCTTCTATTCCCATCCTATTCATATATTTGTCAAGATGCCCCTTAAATGTCCCTATCGTCCCTGCCTCCACTACCTCCTCCGGTAGTGAGTTCCAGGCACCCACTACCCTCTGCATAAAAAACTTGCCTCGTACATCTACTCTAAACTTTGCCCCTCTCACCTTAAACCTATGCCCCCTAGTAATTGACCCCTCTACCCTGGGGAAAAGCCTCTGACTATCCACTCTGTCTATGCCCCTCATAATTTTGTATACCTCTATCAGGTCGCCCCTCAACCTCCTTCGTTCCAGTGAGAACAAACCGAGTTTATTCAATCGCTCCTCATAGCTTATGCCCTCCATACCAGGCAACATTCTGGTAAATCTCTTCTGCACCCTCTCTAAAGCCTCCACATCCTTCTGGTAGTGTGGCGACCAGAATTGAACACTATACTCCAAGTGTGGCCTAACTAAGGTTCTATACAGCTGCAACATGACTTGCCAATTCTTATACTCAATGCCCCGGCCAATGAAGGCAAGCATGCCGTATGCCTTCTTGACTACCTTCTCCACCTGTGTAGCCCCTTTCAGTGATCTGTGGACCTGTACTCCTAGATCTCTTTGACTTTCAATACTCTTGAGGGTTCTACCATTCACTGTATATTCCCTACCTGCATTAGCCCTTCCAAAATGCATTACCTCACATTTGTCCAGGTTAAACTCCATCTGCCATCTCTCCGCCCAAGTCTCCAGACAATCTAAATCCTGCTGTATCCTCAGACAGTCCTCATCGCTATCCGCAATTCCACCAACCTTTGTGTCGTCTGCAAACTTACTAATCAGACCAGTTACATTTTCCTCCAAATCATTTATATATACTACAAAGAGCAAAGGTCCCAGCACTGATCCCTGTGGAACACCACTGGTCACAGCCCTCCAATTAGAAAAGCATCCCTCCATTGCTACCCTCTGCCTTCTATGGCCTAGCCAGTTCTGTATCCACCTTGCCAGTTCACCCCTGATCCCGTGTGACTTCACCTTTTGTACTAGTCTACCATGAGGGACCTTGTCAAAGGCCTTACTGAAGTCCATATAGACAACATCTACTGCCCTACCTGCATCAATCATCTTAGTGACCTCCTCGAAAAACTCTATCAAGTTAGTGAGACACGACCTCCCCTTCACAAAACCGTGCTGCCTCTCACTAATACGTCCATTTGCTTCCAAATGGGAGTAGATCCTGTCTCGAAGAATTCTCTCCAGTAATTTCCCTACCACTGAAGTAAGGCTCACCGGCCTGTAGTTCCCGGGATTATCCCTGCCACCCTTCTTAAACAGAGGAACAACATTGGCTATTCTCCAGTCCTCCGGGACATCCCCTGAAGACAGCGAGGATCCAAAGATTTCTGTCAAGGCCTCAGCAATTTCCTCTCCAGCCTCCTTCAGTATTCTGGGGTAGATCCCATCCGGCCCTGGGGACTTATCTACCTTAATATTTTTTAAGACACCCAACACCTCGTCTTTTTGGATCACAATGTGACCCAGGCTATCTACACCCCCTTCTCCAGACTCAACATCTACCAATTCCTTCTCTTTGGTGAATACTGATGCAAAGTATTCATTTAGTACCTCGCCCCAACACTTAGAAATGTTTCTGTTGAATCGCGCTCCATGGGTTAATTAGTACCTGGAACGACTACTTACATTGGCAAATTGGTCTATTGAAATTCTGTTTGGAAGCTACTGAAAATTTTAAAGAACTGAATTTCCTTTTGCCAAATAGTACGCCTGCATCATTGGAACAGCAACACACGTATGTATAATGGTGTAAATTTATGCTTTCTGTGAACAGGTGAGAAAACATCTCACTAGTGTAATGAGGGAAAATTTGTTGGGTGATTCCATTCGACAATTTCAATGCCTCCTGGTTACCAGCCAAACGTAGACTGTGATCTTGAAAAGAAGAATGAGCAGGATTACAGGGAGAAGGCAGCACGGTAGCATTGTGGATAGCACAATTGCTTCACAGCTCCAGGGTCCCAGGTTCGATTCCGGCTTGGGTCACTGTCTGTGCGGAGTCTGCATATCCTCCCCGTGTGTGCATGGGTTTCCTCCGGGTGCTCCGGTTTCCTCCCACAGTCCAAAGATGTGCGGGTTAGGTGGATTGGCCAGGATAAATTGCCCTTAGTGTCCAAAATTGTCCTTAGTGTTGGGTGGGGTTACTGGGTTATGGGGATAGGGTGTAGACGTTGACCATGGATAGGGTGCTCTTTCCAAGAGCCGGTGCAGACTCGATGGGCCGAATGGCCTCCTTCTGCACTGTAAATGCTATGAAGACGGACAAATGGCACTATGCTCATTCAGAAAGCCAGTGCTGGGCTAAATGGTCTCTTTCTGCACTTTAACAATTCTACGATACTGACATTGGTGTAACATGTCTTTAGATCATCATCTCAATGATCAGTTCGTTTTTCTGAAATACAATAATGGAAGCTTTATCAAGAAATGTTCAACGATGGCAGCACAGTGGCGCAGTGGGTTAGCCCTGCTGCCTCACGGCGCCGAGGTCCCAGGTTCGATCCCAGCTCTGGGTCACTGTCCGTGTGGAGTTTGCACATTCTCCCCGTATTTTCGTGGGTTTCGCCCCGACAACCCAAAGATATGCAGGCGAGGTGGATTGGCCACTCTAAATTGCCCCTTAATTGGAAAAAATGAATTAGGTACTCTCAATTTATTTTAAAAAAGAAATGTTCAAAAGCTGAAAGTTGTAATTTTTTTTATCTCATCAGTCTTTGCAGCAATGACTGTAATTTAAAATGAACTCCACAAAGCTGGCACTAAAGCAAAATACGCAATTGTTGAAAATCTGAAATAAAAACAGAAAATACTGGAAATACTCAGCAGGTCTGGCAGCATCCATGAAGATACAAATAGAGTTAATGTTTCAGATTAATAACCCTCCAGCATTTTGTATTTTAATTATGGTACAAAGCTGGTCCTATTTTATTTCTCTGGCCTTCAGTAAATTTGCATTAATGTAATATCTTAAAGGATAAACAGCTGCAGCTGTGATATATATAGAGTCAGTTTTACAGTGTAGAAAGAGGCCCTTCTGCCCATCACATCCATTGCGACCATCAAGCACCTAACTATTCTAATCCCATTTTCCAGCACGTGGTCCGTAGCCTTGTATGCAATCGCATTTCAGGTGCTGATCTAAATACTTCTTAAAAGTTGGGAGGGTTCCTGCCTCTACCACCCTTTCAGGCAGTGAGTTCCAGATTCCAACTACCATCTGCGTGAAAAAGCTTTTACTCGCATCTCCTCTAAACCTCTTGCCCATCACCTGAAATCTATGCCCTTTTGTTATTGGCCCCTCCGTTAAGGGGAAATGTGCTTTCCTGTCCAAGTTGAGATCAAGTTGTCATATGACAAGATACCAAGCAAACAAGGTAAACTGGTCATGGGTGATACAAGATTTGCTTATAAGAGAGCTAAAATTTGTAACAAGGTGTGGAAACGGCCAAGATTTCAATTACTGTGCTCTTTCTGACCATTGGCCAAGATTTCAATTACTGTGCTCTTTCTGACCACTTTCTTATTTCCTTTCTTTCATTCATCCATTTGACAAGACAATCATCCTCCATTTTCACTTTTCACCCTTGGGAACAAATATGGCCTCAAACTCCAATCTTTCCCTGTTCTGCTCTGCTGCAATTAAAGAAATGCATGATATTACCAAATCACCCCCACATTTAAGCCCTGAATCCCATTAATCTTGGACCATCTTTCACCCCCAATGGTTGTGCAATTATGTCAATTATGTTTGTGGCTACACATCCATGGGTCAATCCTGACTGCCATTAAATTAGCTTTAAAAAGTTCACTGCTAGATTTTTGATATCATATTGCTGCATTCAACTTCCATAACTATATGCATTCCCATTTCCTCCTTTTCACTGACTCCTTTTTAAAAAACTTTTTTGGCAACTTTTACTGCGATGTTGCCTTTCATGTAGCAAAACATCCAAGATGCTTTATAGGAAGACAGATTAGCACTGCACAGAAGAAGTGGAAGAAAAGCTCAGGCAGACAGGCAGAAGCACAATTGGAGGTGTTTTTTTTAAAGTTAGAATAATACGGACAGGTGGAAATGGACATTGTATCACAAAACTTCTATTGAATACTACCAACAGAAATGAAAATACAATCCCCTGTGCAAGCACAATGATCATCCAGTTTCTCAAAACCTGGCGAGAATCTCAATCCTAGATATTGCGGATAGTAACATCTTATTTACCAATAGGTTACAGTCCCTACTCAGCACTTCTACAAATCACAAAATGCCCATTATGAAACAAAAATAAATTCTAAACAGAAGAAATTCTGGGTTGATTGATTATTTGCTTGCATAACAGACATCCAAAGCAAGTTGTTGTCTGGTAAACACTTCAAGTCATTGTGAGGAAAATTAAAACACCATACAAGAGTAACTCCTTTTCTTTCTTATTCTTGCTCAATAGTTTAGTCTGTTTCTTTTATAAATCATATGTGAGAATTTTAATGCCTCCATGGGAGTGGATGCATTTTAAGATGTTGCAGAATGCACTGCATCGTAAAATTGCATGATTAACCAACAGCGTGTTTAATTTAATTACCGATATCATATTTCTGAATAATTTACAATATGACATGGCTTTTAATTTGTGGGGAAAACAAATTTACAGCTATAAAATTAAAATATGTTTTTTTAAATTCCAATTCCAAACAACCCCAATTTTCACTTCTTTTGTAAAGTGTACTGTGGCATCATAAACAGCAAATTTGCTTCTGGGTTTTTGATCTATTGCTAATAATCCATGTCATTTATCAACAACAAATGCAGTAGGGAACTTTAATTTATGTAGTACCGTATGATGTTGATAGAACTTTGCTTAAAAAAAATACTTTTGAAGTGCAGTCGTAGCTAATTTGCATGCAGCAACAACCATAAACCACAAATTAATGAATCGGATTATTTTTTACACGATTGTTTGAGGGAGAAGTACAGGCAAAAATGCTTGGAACTTTAATTTAAAGCCATGGGATTGAGCAGGAGGATGGGAGGCTTAGTTTGAAGTTGCATTCAAGAGACAATCCAGCAATCTTGCGTGCTGCACTGTGTCAGCCTAAATTATGTGATTGTAGGTGGGTTTAAACCTTTGGTTCCGAGAGAAGAGTGAAACCAACTAAGCCAAATTGGTTAATACTTAAGAATAAATAAATCTGAATAAATGCAAGTTATTCAGACTATTGTTCTTCAAGTTTACCCTTAGGTTTGTCTTTATCTGCAAAACATAGGTGAAACCAAGGCCCATAATTTGCAATATTACTAAGTAATAAGTAATTAAAAGAGTAAGTGAAAAGGCAACATAAATCGAGAATTGGTGATTAAGTGACAACTAGTTTGGGTTATGAAAGTATTTAGATTGCCCAGACAAGATTGAGGGAGTAAGGTTTTCTACAAGTCCACGTCCCTGGGAAAGAGTGGTTAAAGAAAGACAGAAGGCATTCAACCTTAAATTTAACCAGTGCGAATGAAGGGAGCAGGAAAAAAATGATTTATCTGGAGCTTATAAGGAGCACAAGAAAAAAATCTCAAGAATGTGTTCAAATGTGATACAACTGAAAGGGCAGTCATTAAAATTTAGTTTTTTAAAATATTTTCACCTGGAAAGATGTATACAATTATAACTTTTAATCTCCCATCTGTATTCCTAACCCCCTTCAACCTTACCATTTCACATATTTCACTCTCGTCACCCTGATTTGAGGAAAGACCACCTCCAATCACGGCTTGATATCCCTCAGCATTCACATCACCTACTGTTTCCAACCTTACTTCTTTCTCCATTGACCTCAGGTAGATTTTCTCCCAAGTCTCTTGCAACTCGGACTGTCAAGCCTTTGCCATGGTAATTCTGCAGCTTCTTTCCTTTCCTTCCACACCTCGCTTAATGCTTCTATCCCATCATCCAACACAAATAAGACTACCCTCACTTGACTCCATTCTTAATTATCCACTCAAAGCTAAAGCATCTCTAGCGAAAGCATCACGATCTAACCCCACTGTTACCGTTGATGTCTACCAAGGATCTATGTTTGACCCCACCCTCCATCTCATCTCTATTCTGCCCTTCAGCAACATCTCCTTCAAGTTCCACACTACCATATATCCACTCCCTTTTAACTATCAAGAAAAACATAAGGGGAAAAAGGAGAAAGAAGCAATAACAATTACTGGATAAAAGCAAATTACTACGGATGCTGGAATCTGAAACCAAAAGAGAAAATGCTGAAAATTCTCAGCAGGTCTGGCAACATCTGTAGGGAGAGAAAAGAGCTAACGTTTTGAGTCAAGGTGACCCAATTACTTGCATTTCTAGAGTGGATTCAACAGAAAAATAAGAGTGTAAAGCCATAGAGGAAGAGATTTCGAAAGGTGACAAAAGGTTTAGTCACTCAGGCGTCAAGGGGGGGCTCACGATGGCACAGAGGTTAGCGCTGCTGCCTACCAGAGCCAGGGACCCAGGTTCGATTCCCGGCTTGGGTCACTGTCTGTGCGGAGTCTGAACGTTGTCCCCGTGTCTGCGTGGGTTTCTTCCGTGTGCTCCGGTTTCCTCCCATAAATCCCGAAAGACATGCTTGCTAGGTGGATTGGACATTCTGAATTCTCCCTCAGTGTACCCGAACAGGTGCCGGAGTGTGGCGACTAGGGGATTTTCACAGTAACTTAATTACACTGTTAATGTAAGCCTTCTTGTGATACTAATAAATATTATTATTAAGAAGCAGGTTTAGGGAGGAAATTCCAGAGAATTTCACAAGTCCAAAAACAGTAATACTCAAGTAAAACCCAAGTAAACTCAAGTAACGCCAAGGAACTGCAATTAACCTTGATTAAAATAAATCTATTAAACAACCAGCTGGGCATTACTTTGATGAGAAGTAAAATTTATTTAAAAGTTTCATATTAATGGTCCATTTGGTGTGTAAACATCTTTCGTTCCACTGTCCAACTGGATTGGTTCTGTTAACTCTCATGCTGTCTTCCAACCAATTAGATTGGATATGGCAGCCTTCTAATCAGTCAATCGTGTAAATCTGCATGGCAGGGGCAAATAGGCACTTTTCCTTATGAAATAAGTAGAAGAGGACACATGAATGAAAACACTGTCACTTAAAGCGCCAAGCTATTTTGCTTGGCTACTATAAACAGTATGATTTCAGTGTAAACGAAAATAGAAATGGAAAGTTGGAGGCAGGGGAAAAAACAGGATACCCCTTCATACAGAACTTCCTAATTTATTCTAATATAAGAGTAATGACCAATGTTTTTAGGAAACAATTTAATCTCCGCTCTATTGCACAATCCAAGGTGACTGCTGGTCACAGTGCTGAACAATAAAAATACAAAAGGAATACTGTTCTTTTATGACCATCATTCCAAAAATTCAAAGTATGCTTCAAACTATTTAAATTTAAACCTAGTTATCAGGGTCCACTGGAGAGACAGAATGGAAAAAAAGTTTTACATTTTTGTGGCAAACTTTCCCCATATAAATACTTGCATGAGATTTGCTTGAGCATATTCATTCCATCCCATCAACAGCCATCCACAAACATTATGCCCAAACGAATTAGAAATGTAATTAGAGAAATTCCTGCATGTGCAAAGCAGCCAAATTTGGACGTTTTTTTTTTAAACAGGACACTGACCATCTTCCACTTAACAGTCGATCCATTTGCAAAATATGCTCCCACAAATGTCACTATTTTTGTTGTGGTTAACCTTTTAAAAGGTATTTTTTATTTTAAAGACACCACTATTGGTTCAAAATTTTCAGTATATCTTCCATTTGTATGCTGTTACTCTATTACCATGTCATTCTCAAAAGCATTTGAACACAATGCTACAGAAGTATCAGGCAAGGACAAATGCGAAAGTCCGGAACTTGGGAGTCCAAGGTGTGCCACTCTGCGGAAATGGCAACTGGCTGACTGTCTCACAACTGAAATGCATTGAACAATGTGGATATTCACATTTAACTATCCATGTGTGCACTCCAGAAGCTACTGTCCATTTCAGAGGAGTAATAATGGTAAAGAGGTCAAGGACAGCAGATTCTGGAATCTGCACGTGCTTAGTTGAATGTGAATTTCCAGGAGTTGGTGCCAGTGAATCTACACTTCCTCAATGGGTGTGCAATTGAAGTACCCAGAGGAAGAAATTGTAGAACTGCTGAAAATTTGCCCTTTTATGCTATTAGTCTATCCATAAAAATCCTTGAAAAGGGTACACCTTGTTGACTTAGATGAAAAGATCAGCAAAAGAGCAAGGAGAGGATGAGGTAAAGAGAGAAAGACAGAAAGAGAAAGTGTTGCGATCCTAGTTGATGTTATAACTGGACAGAAAGATCCAGAGTAGAACCTTGGCTCAGAAGACCGTAACTATACTTTTTTAAATAAAAAATTGGAGAAACAGACCGCTAACTAGTTTTAACAAAGAAAAAATTAATTGAACAGGAAAATATTGCTTAACAAATAAACACAGATTTAAAGATTAACACGGATTACAAAGTACATCTTAAGATACAATGGTCTCATTAACACAAAAAGTCCCTTTTAAGCACACAGGATGACTGTGGTCAAATACACGCACTCCATTCTGAACCCAAGTTGTCTGTGGTTTTTTTTTCTCAGAATCCCCCTAGATGATTGTCACATGAGAGTTTCCAAACTCCAGTCCAAAAAACACGCTTTAAATTCTTCTCTCATAATAATGCTTTCCCTTGGATATTTGCATTCCAAAATCCAGTCCAGGTTTTATAAATGACACTTTCAGCCAAAGCTTCTACTCCACTTTTAACAGAGAATCCAGTCCAGGATTTCACACCAGTCCCTTTAGGTTTTCTTGGTCTTGACTGCTGTGCAAACTGCTCAAAGTTGCTTTAACTCTAGATTCCCAGACTATACAAATTACATCAACTCTTTCATTTACCTCTGAAGTCTGCTGTCTCACTTTAAATCTAGTTGCTGCAAGTGTCTCCAATTCAAAACCCTTTTTTGATTCCTCCTTGAATTCTACTGAACAATGCCTTGGTTTCTGTTCACTTAACACCAGACTTCTTAGGCACTCTTTCTGTCCCAATTTCCTGGTTACCTTGACTGTAACTTGTACTTTAAGAAAACTGTCTCTTTGCAGCTCCCATCCTGTCCAGTCTTTCTTCTGGCAGAGTTGTGAGATGATCACTCCCCGGGATCCTGTCTACAAATGCTCTCAATTACCTAAAACATAGAAGCTTTTTACCTTACAAGGACCTCCAGTTGCTAAGCAAAGGCCACATGCTTATGCCTTTAATTTACTTTTCACAAAATAGCCCCGTCTAAGCACAATAGAAACACAGCTGGAACTTAACCACCCCTACACATAATAACACCTTTGTCCAGGATGAATATAATTATAGGTTTTACCCTTCCAGGCACAGAAAAATGAAATTAAAAACATTTAAAACTAGACCTTATTTCTAATGTTCACTAATACAAAACCCACAAAGCTAGGAAGGCCAGAGGGTAGACAGAGAGAGTGCATGCATGTGCGCAAGCGAAAGGGCGGAGGTGGAAAGGGCGGAGGGGGAAAGGGCGGGGGGGGGGCGGAGGGGGAAAGGGCGGAGGGAGACAGGGCGGGGAGACACAGGGCGGGGAGAGAAAGGGCGGGGAGAGAAAGGGCGGGGAGAGAAAGGGCGGGGAGAGAAAGGGCGGGGAGAGAAAGGGCGGGGAGAGAAAGGGCGGGGAGAGAAAGGGCGGGGAGAGAAAGGGCGGGGAGAGAAAGGGCGGGGAGAGAAAGGGCGGGGAGAGAAAGGGCGGGGAGAGAAAGGGCGGGGAGAGAAAGGGCGGGGAGAGAAAGGGCGGGGAGAGAAAGGGCGGGGAGAGAAAGGGCGGGGAGAGAAAGGGCGGGGAGAGAAACGGCGGGGAGAGAAAGGGCAGGGAGAGAAAGGGCGGGGAGAGAAAGGGTGGGGAGGGGACAAGAGAGAAAGGGTAGAGAGGGGTCAAGAGAAAGGGTAGAGAGCAAAAAGGTAGAGAGGGAGCAAGAAAGAGAGAGAGGGAAGAGTAAAGAGAAATGGATAGAGAGAAAGGATGAAAGGTAAAGGGAGACATAAAATGGTGGAGAGAGAGAGAATGATAGAGAGAGTAACAGAAACTAAGTGTGTGTGAGAGCAGGGGATGAGAAAGAGCCAGCAGTGGATGTGAGATAGAGAGGGTGTGTACAAATGTTTGCCATCTATCAGCTCAGAGTCAAGCTATATATCACCAGTTCCAGTCCCAAGGTGCAGGCCAGAAAGTTCGATAGGAAAAATCAAATGGTTTATTTTACCAACATTGAGCTAGGGGAAGTTTTGATTTCTGAAGGACTTGACGTAGGGCGGAGATTTAAACAATGTTGATAGTCTTGGAGTCAGTAGCGTGAAGTAGAATTAAACATGATAAGCATAGGTTTGAAAACGGTCTCTGTGCAAATTGTGTCACAAAGTCAAAAGTCAACATCTAGGTATTAAGTAGAAAACGAGCGGGACTGAGGGTGGATCCATCGGAACACCTCTCACAGCCGCTTGACATTATTAAATGGTTTCCAGAGAAATAAGAATGGAATCAGAAGATGAGTAGTGCCATTGTGGAGGAGTCAACTGGGTCAAGCCACTGTTTGATTAGCAGGTTTTGTAAATTATAACAAGAAGTCTAAATACAAACAAACCAGAAATGCAGTACAACAATAAGACTTAACAGGAAACTCTCAGAAGGCAGCTTAATAGTAACTTTTAAATCAACAACTCATCTCTAAAACAAGTAATATTTTCACATTGAACTGATTGCATGATGTGACTATTATGAAACTATCATTGGTCACCGGGTATTTCAGATTGCTGATCTGTTTATTGTTCATTTTGGACCAAATGTTTAGTTATATTGGCAACATAGAAAACAGTAATAAGAACATAAGAACTAGCAACAGGAGTAGGCCATCTGGCTCCTCGAGCCTGCTCCGCCATTCAATGAGATCATGGCTGATCTTTGTGGACTCAGCTCCACTCTCCGGCCCGTACACCATATCCCCGAATCCCTTTATTCTTCAGAAAGGTATCTATCTTTTTCTTAAAAGCGTTTAAAGAAGGAGCCTCAACTGCTTCACTGGGCAAAGAATTCCAGAGATTCACAACCCTTTGGGTGAAGAAGTTCCTCCTAAACTCGGTCCTAAATCTACTTCCCCTTATTTTGAGGCTATGCCCCCTAGTTCTGCTTTCCCCGACCAGTGGAAACAACCTGCCCGCAGCTATCCTATCTATTCCCTTCAGAATTTTATATGTCTCAATAAGATCCCCCTGCATCCTTCTAAACTCCAATGAGTACAGTTCCAGTCTACTCAACCTCTCATCATAATCTAATCCCCTCAACTCTGGGATCAACCTAGTGAATCTCCTCTGCACTCCCTCCAGTGCCAATATGTCCTTTCTCAGGTAAGGAGACCAAAACTGATCACAATACTCCAGATGTGGCCTCACCAACACCTTATACAATTGCAGCATTACCTCCCTAGTCTTGAACTCCATCCCTCTAGCAATGAAAGACAAAACTCGATTAGCCTTCTTAATCACCTGTTGCACCTGCACACCAACTTTTTGCGACTCGTGCACCAGCACACCCAGGTCCCTCTGCACAGCAGCATGTTTTAACATCTTACCGTTTAAATAATAATCCATTCTGCTGTTATTCCTCCCAAAATGGATAGCCTCACACTTGGCAACATTGAATTCCATCTGCCAGACCCTAGCCCATTCACCTAACCTATCCAAATCCTTCTGCAGACTTCCAGTATCCTCTGCACTTTTTGCTTTACCATTCATCTTAGTGTCGTCTACAAACTTTGACACATTGCACTTGGTCCCCAACTCCAAATCATCTATGTAAATTGTGAACAATTGCAGGCCCAACACCGATCCTTGAGGGACCCCAGTTACAGGTTGCCAACCAGAGAAACACCCATTTATCCCCACTCTCTGCTTTCTGTTAGTTAACCAATCCTCTACCCATGCTCCCACTTTACCCTCAATGCCATGCATCTTTAGTTTATGCAGCAACCTTTTGTGTGGCACCTTGTCAAAAGCTTTCTGGAAATCCAGATATACCACATCCATTGGCTCCCCGTTATCTACTGCACTGGTAACGTCCTCAGAAAATACTACCAAATTAGTCAGACACGACCTACCCTTTGTGAACCCATGCTGCGTCTGCCCAGTGGGACAGTTTCCCTCCAGGTGCCCCGCTATTTCCTCCTTAATGATAGATTCCAGCATTTTCCCTACAACCGAAGTTAAGCTTACCGGCCTATAATTACCCGCTTTCTGCCGACCTCCTTTTTTAAACAGTGGTGTCACGTTTGCTACTTTCCAATCCTCTGGGACCACCCCAGAGTCTAGTGAATTTTGATAAATTATCACTAGTGCGTTTACAATTTCCCTAGCCATCTCTTTTAACACTCTGGGATGCATCCCATCAGGGCCAGGAGACTTGTCTACCTTTAGTCCCATTAGCTTGCCCAATACTGCCTCCTTAGTGATTACAATCATCTCAAGGTCCTCACCTATCATATCTTTATTTCCATCAGTCACTGGCATGTTATTTGTGTCTTCCACTGTGAAGACTGACCCAAGAAAATCTGTTCAGCTTCTCAGCCATTTCCCCGTCTCCTATTATTAAATCTCCCTTCTCATCTTCCAAAGGACCAATATTTACCTTAGCCACTCTTTTTTGTCTGATACATTTGTAGAAGCTTTTACTATCTGCTTTTATGTTCTGAGCCAGTTTACTTTCATAGTCTACCTTACTCTTCTTTATGGCTTTTTTAGTAGCTTTCTGTTGTCCCCTAAAGACTTCCCAGTCCTCTAGTCTCCCACTAATTTTTGCCACTTTGTATGTTTTTTCCTTCAATTTGATACTCTCCCTCACCTCCTTAGATATCCACGGTCGATTTTTCCCCTTTCTACCGTCTCTCTTTTTTGTCGGTATGAACCTTTTCTGAACACTGTGAAAGATCGCTCCGAAGGTTCTCCACTGTTCCTCAACTGCTTCACCAAGAAGTCTTTGCTCCCAGTCTACCTTAGCTAGTTCTTCTCTCATCCCATTGTAATCACCTTTGTTTAAGCACAAAACACTAGTGTTTGATTTTACCTTGTCATCCTCCAACCGTATTTTAAATTCCACCATATTGTGGTCGCTCCTTCCAAGAGGATCCCGAACTATGAGATCATTAATCAATCCTGCCTCATTACACAGGACCAGATCTAGGACCGCTTGTTCCCTTGTAGGTTCCATTACATACTGTTCCAGGAAATTATCCCGGACACATTCTATAAACTCCTCCTCAAGGCTGCCTTTACCAACCTGGTTAAACCAATCGACATGTAGATTAAAATCCCCCATGATAACCGCTGTACCATTTCTACATGCATCCGTTATTTCTTTGTTTATTGCCTGCCCTACCATCCTGTTACTATTTGGTGGCCTATAGACTACTCCTATCAGTGATCTTTTCGCCTTACTATTCCTGATTTCCACCCAAATTGATTCAACCTTGTCCTCCATAGCACCAATATCATCCCTTACTATTGCCCAGATGCCATCCTTAAACAACAAAGCTACACCACCGCCCTTACCGTCCATTCTATCCTTTCGTATAGTTTGATACCCTTGGATATTTAATTCCCATCTTTTAACCATGTTTCAGTAATGGCCACTAAATCATAGTCATTCACGATGATTTGCGCCATCAACTCATTCACCTTATTCCGTATACTACGAGCATTCAGGTAAAGTACATTTATGCTGTTTTTTATGTCTTTGTTATGAATCCTAACACCTTGATCAGTAACTTTTCGCAAATTATTTTTCCTCTTACCCTTTCTCCTAATTTTCCTTGTCTTTGAACCCATATCTCTACATAATAACCTGTCAGGTAACCTGCTGCCTTGCTCTCCATTAACCATTATACTGTCCATAGCTTTACCCTTCCCTTCCCCCCAACTTGCTAGTTTAAAGTCCTTGTGACCAACCTATTTATCCTATTCGCTAGAACACTGGTCCCAGAATGGTTCAGGTGAAGACCGTCCCAACGGTACAGGTCCCTCCTGTCCCAGTACTGATGCCAATGCCCCATGAAATGGAATCCCTCTTTCCCGCACCACTCCTTCAGCCACGTGTTAACTTCCCTAATTTTCTCAACCCTATGCCAATTGGCACGTGGCTCGGGTAGTAATCCAGAGATTTTAGGCCTGGAGGACCTGTTCTTTAATTTAGTCCCTAGTGTTTGATAATCCCCAAACAGGTCCTCTTTCCTAGTCTTACCTATGTTGTTAGTCCCAACGTGGACCACAACAACTGGATCCTCCCCCTCCCTCTCCAAAATCCTTTCAAGCCGATCAGAGATGTCCCTCACCCTGGCACCGGGCAGGCAACATACCATGCGGGACTCACGATCTGGCTTACAAAGGATGCCATCAATCCCCCAAATTATAGAATCCCCTACAACTACCACTTGTCTTTTTGCTCCCCCCTCTTGAATGGCTTCCTGTACCATGGTGCAGTGGTCAGTCAACGCATCCTCCCTACAGCCCTCTTCCTCATCCACACAGGGAGCAAGTACCTCATACCTGTTGGACAAGGTCAAGGGCTGAGGCTCCTCAACTCCTAAACTCAGGATCCCCCTACCTGCCTCCCTTGCAGTCACACCACTCTGTCCCTGACCACTGACTGAATTAACAGTAGTTATTCTACCGGGGATGACTGCCTCCTGAAACAAAGCGTCCAGGTAATTCTCCCCCTCCCTGATGTGCCGCAGTGTGTGCAGTTTGGTCTCCAGCTCATCAATTCTGAGCCGAAGTTCCTCGAGCAGCCAACACTTGCTGCAGATGTGGTCACTGACGGTCTCAATGGGATCCACCAGTTCCATCATCATACAGCAACAGCACATCACCTCTCCAGCCATATTCAACTAGTTAATTAATTTAATTTAAATAATTTGTAAAAAAAATAATTTATAGAACCTCAAGGATAAACCCGAACACCAACAAAAACACAGCCCTCTCTCGCCACTCACCCGAACTCAGTCACTCACTAAACTCAGATTCACTCTGTTCCAATGATTCCTTTACAATGAGAATCAATTATTTTCAGAGGAAATTTTCTATGCCTTAGATTTCTCCCCCATAGCACATATTTATTGTAGGTGTACATTTATGAAACATAGACAAACTAGAATTCATTTTGGACATATCAAAATATCCACATATATTTCAGTACAAACTGAAAATCGCAGAAAACTACCTACTTCAATATGTATTCTGAATTTCAAAAAGGAAAATATGGGTTTCGCCAAAGAGAAAACATTAGAGACAACCCTCCTATCACCACGTCTGCAAACTATTATCATAGTTTAATAATTTTGTTGTTTATACTTCTAAAAGAGGGATTCAATTTACAGTCATGGGCCACCTGAGGTTCCCTAGCCTTGGTAATCCGGTCATCAACGTTCAAGGAATTCACTGATATTGGCACTTGCGTTTTTTATTCACTGGTTTGCCTGCATGATGTCTGAAACATGAGGGTTCTGAAAAAGTTGTTCTTAACCACTGTTGCCTCACTAATGGATAAAGTCTAAAACAAGACACCAAGATCAATTAATATCAGCAAATAAGATATATGAAAATTAACAGCATCATAATCTGCTTGCGTGATTCAATTGGACAAAATCCAAGTGACCAAAAAACAGTGAACTTGGACACCACTGTTCTAAAGCCATTTAGAAAAAATAAAAGTTTATATTCAAATTTAAGTAAACAGGCCAGTTTGGCATTCTCCACTAACTCTGAAGCAAATCTTGTTCAGAGATCTGATGACCTTTTGCAAGAATTTCAGGTCCAGCTTGTGCAGAAGAGCTGCAACTGGTTGCAGCGCTCTTTATGAGTATTTATAGTGTAGAGCAGCAGTGATGTCATCAAGCTATCCATGTAGCCAATCACATTAAAGAATTTTAACAGACATCCAAGCAAGAAACATAAAAGCATTAACTAAAATTAGTTGCAAAATATGTTTTACTTCAGGTTAAAGGTTGGGATATATACATGTAGTGAAGGTAAAAGTCAAAATATTCTTTGAAAAAAGTTCTTAAAAATGAAAATTTAGTTGAACAAAATTTACTAATTAACTGCTCTCTGCGATTATACCATTACCTTTTCGAGATCAGTTTGGTTGTTCATCAAATATTATTAATTACATTGTTACAACCAGTTATATTTTCATTATCAAGCATTAAGCTACCAAACCTAAAGAAAACTCTCAAAAAATGCTACTGCCATAGACTTTTAGTAATTTTTAAAATACAGGTTGTGTGGTCAATTAAATGCAGAGCTGTTGCTCCAAGCAACTGTTATCTGAGGAAGCCATAAATTTGATGCAATATAGGAAGGTTTTAGTATACAGGACAACATTTTGCCAAACAATATTTTTTTTCTTCAAACTTACTACAGTTAAGATTTTCACCCCATTATAAACACTCTTGTTCCATTTAAACTTCCCGTGAGCCCTTTTCTTTCCTGTCATGCATGTGCACAAGTGATCTCAATTAAAGACCTCCATGAAGGCAGAAGAAATAAGACATTGTAACCAAATAGAACAGGAAATAATTATTTCTGTAAATGCACTGACAAACCTGTCAGCCCAAATACAGTATTGAACTGCCAAAATCTACTTTGATCTCATATTTTGAGAGATTTTGGTGGTTTATGTTTCTTTGCTCGTTTCAAATCTCTTTTCGTGTGCAGTAAAATATCGCCTCCTTATCAACATCAGATGTGCATTCATTGGCACCCATCTGTGCCAGTTCCAGCTTCCAGTGTTGGTTACCTTGGCGCGTCAAAATGAAGGCACCATTTCTTTTGTGCCGATGATCATAAAACAAAACCAGAATCACAGGAACACTTTAATTGCATCCCCATGGAGTCCCTAAAAAGTCCAACTTGGATTGCAAAAATTGCAAACTGAAATGTCAGTGATTCACTGAGGCAAATTGCAACTTTTTTGCTAACATTGTTAAACCTCTCACATCCAGACGTGTAAATCTGTAACAATAGGATGTCAAAGAAAAAATGCTAATATCCAGACTGATTAAATATTGTGACAATCAATGGAGACTTTGGGCAGCAAGAACCATAGTCTAAAAGATAGTTCCAGCCAGCACTCAACAATGGAAATGGAAACAGCGGGAAAGAATGAAATCATATCATACCATCACTATTGTCAGCCTATTATGGAGGTTGTTTTTAATTCATTCCCTTTTTTAAACTGTCAAAGATCAATGTAAAATTTATTGTATCGTGCAGGGAGAGAAAGTGCATTATTTTTGCTTTCCAAAAAAGAAAAAACAATCCCTATTTGCACAAATAAATGCAAAGTTCCTTTAGGACATTTTTGCCCATTAAACATCTAACGCGTTCATAGAATTGAGGTATGAACTTTATTATTCAAATGACCCATTTTGTTTCTGTATTTCATCCCTGCCTTCAGATGGAAATGACCCCCACCAGTATTATTCCTTCATTAACAATTCTAGAAGCCTACATAAGAGGATACTTACATAATCCAGTCAGCCAATGCGCTTCCCAATTTAACAAAAGTATATAAAACGGAGTTGATGATGATGAATTAATCACATTTAAATTAATATAACTCTAGGGATCTAAAGAGCTCATTATAATACATCAAAATTCTCTCTACACAGCAATAAAAATTGCATTGTCTTACACTGATTAGAAGAACAAAATGCAAATTTTAGCCATAAATATTCATTTCAGATATGGTCAAATAATATGTATCTTCAGGTACATATGGCCAAATGCTTTTTGTATCTTCGTGACAAATTCCTTTGTCTAATTTAATTGTTTTTACTTGCTCATAATGATTCACAATCTGATCAAAATAATAAGTAAATTGAATGGTTTGTTTACATACATCATGGTCTGAAGTTCCATAACAAAGCTGGTCGATTTTGCAGATCCCCTCCCGCTTGATGTGCTTCCTGCGCCTGACATGGGACTGGCTGCATTACTGCTCATCTAAAAGAAACAAATAAGGACTCATTAACATTAAGAGAATTTTGTTAGAATTCAGGTTTTGGAAATACATGAGCAATCATTAAAGCAAACAACAAACTGATCTGGAACCTGACATTAAAATAATATTAAATATTTCAAAATGTTTTTATACATAGTTTCAAAAATTATCAGGAAATTTCCTTCCGACTCACTGCACCAGGGCTGAGCTCTTAATTCAGCTTCATGATCAATTTTGTACAAGAGACTCGGCAAAAGCAACAGATGCAAACATGCAAGTTAAGCTATTTTTTCCGAAAAATATGCATGTTCTTCTTTGATGCCTTGTCCAGGTGAAATTACATACTTCAAAATATTTCGAAACAGCTTATCAATTTAATCAATCTTATTTAACAACCTAGTGCAACTTGGTGATGGACCACAGGATGCAGAAGTCCAGGCATCCTAGAAAGAAAATACCAAACTTCCAAGCAGAAAGAGAAGGTTTTAGTCAAATGTTGACACAATTTCAGTTAAACCTATTAGCTCCCATTAATTCTGATTTAATTTTTTGCCCTTTGAAATATTATTATAACTTTTTACGGAATTCCTATCTATAGCCAGTTCTAATGATTTGTAGAAATCTTTAACACATTACAAATATTTCACAATCAATTATTTCAAGCACTGGATCCACTGAAGTGATTCACATTTCTTACGCAAAACTGAAAAGGTTAAAGAAGGATAATAACCGCAAAAATTTCCAATTTATAGAAACAGAAAATACCAATCTGCGATAAAATGCTCCATCAAAATAATTGCTTGTGTGACAAGAACATGAACTGCCAATGGAAACACTGGAGTAATGGCGGTAGTGATCAGAAACCATTGTCCATCAAGTTTTAAACAAAAGAAATATATGTATTTCACACATCTCATCAGCACAGATTTTAGTTATACAGATTTTCAAAACTTATTTTCCTTCACATTTGCTTTTTATTTTCTCTCCCGCTTTGTAGCAATTTAGTGTAGCAAATATATTTAGCCTGTCTCCAGAAGGCCTGCTTCAGCAAAATAGGATGGGTCCAACTGATGCAATTTTTAAAAAGTTATTGCACATGATCGTGAATGGTAACACTTAAAGAGGAGCTTAGATTGAGATCAAGGTCAGGCCATCTTGAGTATAATGCTTACTACCTCAACAAAAGACCACTCCCTCCAAAGGGTTCCTGATTTGAGGATAATCTCGAAGGTGCACTGTTTAGTTCAGTTCACCATTCCCACTATCATGAGAATCAGAACTCTTCATTTATCTTCCAGTTTAATGTTGCACTTTAACAGTGCTATGAATAGAAAACAATTTTTCAGATAAACAACTGAGTGTATTCATTTATAAATGACAGAAAACAGTTCCTAACAGAACATAGGATAAATAAATAGGATAACTGCATTGTGCCACTTTGTCACTCCTTAAATTGAAAAAAAAATGACTTTATGGTTTTAAAATCTAACATATGTACATGTACAAAAGAGTTACTTGTCTCTCAACATGAAAGCAAATCAGACTTTTAGAAACTATAAAAGTCTGCCTATAATCAGTATGGAATGCCGCAGTGACAAACACATTTTAGACCCATTAGCAAAACAGCATAAGAATTTCAAACCATCAAAGATTCACTGGCAAATCTTCATAAGATTCCTTTATTTATTCCAGCAATTGGAAAAATAGTCTAGAAATGTGTCTCCAAGTACACAGACAGCTTCTTTACCATTAAATCCCGCATCTGTTGTTTATTTGTTGAATTCTGGAAAGCTCTCAACCAAACATTTTCAATGCAAAATTAAGGCATGCAAATGGAAAACACTTTTGCATTGCACTTTTGTCATTGTGTAGATCGGCAGAAAATTCCTCATCAAACTTTCACCTTTATCTTAAATCAGAAATTTATTGAAGAAACAAGATCTAATTTGTCAATCTATACAAATGCATTAACTCCTAAAGAGTAGCAACATTTATTGCCCTAATCCTACCTTATGTATTTTGCAGATTACAACAGAAAACTGTTTCTCATAACACCACAATTTTTCCCAAACAATACTGCCGTTTCTTTCTAAACACATGCTTCAATAAAACACTTTTTAAAATGGAAGAATGTTTTCACAGCCATAGTACAATTCAGACAGCATAATTTATGTATATCTCAACAGATGCTTGCTTGTTAACATGATGCAACTGTTGCCCAAAAGGGAATCTACATTTGACATTATTCCTCTCCATCTAGTTTGAGATACTGTTCTGAGTCTGATCTTACTTTGGAACAGAATCATCAGAGACCTTTCAAGATTTATCTAAGACACAAAGCAGAAGGAGAAGACAGGTTTATAATTTTCATGCTACCCTTCAGATTTATTTGGATTCATTTTTCTTTACCCGAATAAACATCTTCTTCAAGAAAGCAAAGTTGGAACGGCGTCATTGTTGTGGTTTAAAAATTGGGTGAGCCAGACCTTTCTCACCTAATTCCCTACCTTCAGCATCATCCAACTCAACTAAAGATACAGACTGGCAGCACTGAGATTTATGGTCCTCTTATTAGGAGTCTTTGATAAGAAAATAAGTGCAGTTCCATAAGGCCTTTTTAATTTGCACAGCCTTTTCTGGGGATATTTGTGAGATAGAAGTTCCAACTAGGAACCCCAGATGAGGCCTCAATTTTGCAGTGGTGAGGAGAACCAGAGAGGTGGGGAGGAGGCAGGGGAATGAGAGCCGGAAGGAAGGCACGGGATACAATAACGAACAAGGCATCTCCAGGAGCAGGGAACGAGGGGAATAAAGACGAAAGACGGGAGGAACGGCAGAAGCGGAGGTGAGCGTGAGACGGCAGCGAGATCCGTCCGGGAGAAGCAAGCGACAACACCAACACCAAACCCATTTGAGTATTGCCCACTGTAATTGTTTCTCCGGCACCCAAATGTATACTTACCTCCCCAGTCTCCACCCCACCCCATCCCTCCCCCCACCAACAGTCGCCCACTTGTGTGTTGTAAATAATTTTGCCAGGTGTAGAGTTGCTGCTATTGAGCTGGTGCACAATACCCTACCAGTTATTCTATTTTATTTTTTATTGTATTTTTAAAAAAATTATTTACCATTTTATTTTCTTTGTATGTTTGGGTGTGCCCTTCTCTTCTATATATATATATATATATATATATATGTCTCTTATCCTGTGTACATAACGGTAAATAAAGTTTGTTCAAAAACCCAATAAAAAACATTTTTTTTTAAATCAATTTTGCAGTGGTACTGATGGTGGAATTGTCACATTTACAGACATATTCCACTGAAACTGACAGCAACTTTAGGATCTACAAATATACAGAAGAGTGCTGAAATTCATAAGTTGCTGTCAGTGGCCCGACACTCTTCCAAAGTTACCCCCCCCCCCACACACAAGTTCAATCCTGAAGTAATGAACTTCCAGTTTTTGTGGAATGGGCAGCACGGTGGCACAGTGGTTAGCACTATGGCTTCACAATGCCAGGATCGATTCCCGGCTTGGGTCACTGTGCGGAGTCTGCACATTCTCCCCGTGTCTGTGGGTTTCCTCCGGGTGCTCCGGTTTCCTCCCACAAGTCCCAAAAGACGTGCTATTAGGTAATTTGGGCATTCTGAATTCTCCCTCTGTGTACCCAAACAGGTGACAAAATGTGGCAACTAGGGGCTTTTCACAGTAACTTCATTGCAGTGTTAATGTAAGCCTACTTGTGACAATAAAGATTATGTCAAATCATTTCATGAGAAAATACGACCAGTTTTTAATTTTGTTTAAAGTTTGCTTATATTGCTTTTTCTAAATTCTATCAAAATCCAATTATAATATGTATTGCACTATCTGAATTGAAGGAGAAAGTGCTGATAAAATCCTAATTTTTGGTTGGTTATCCTGCTTCCTGACATCTCTATTGTTACACGTCTGAAGATCCTCTTAACTTGGTTCCATATCTAAACTCCTGTTGGGAAAGGGGAAATCTATCTACAGAGGTCACTAGATCTTTGTGGGCAGTTTTCTTTGAGGTCAGCAGTGAGCACCGTTGCTTCACCACTAACCACAAATCTTGCCAATAAAATACCACAGCACAGAATTAGGCCATTAGGTCCAACAGGCCTATGCCAGTGTATATGCTCCATACCTTATTTCAGTTCACCTTATTTTCTCATTCCTTTCTCACTTATGTACTTATCTAGCTACCTCTTAAATCCATCTATGCTAAAAGCCTCAATCATGCCATAGAACGGCAAGTTTCACATTCTTAGCACTCTGAGTAAAGAGGTTTCTCCTGAATTTCAGACAGGCTTTATTTGTGACTATTTTATATTTAAGGCCTCTAATTTTGGCTTGTTCAAAGCAGTAGCTCTATTTAAATATTACAGCAAGAGTTAGATTCTTGTGAAAAAGGGTTATTATGCAGAATTGCAGGATCGAAACCCCAATAATAACAATATATTGAGTGTTATGCAGCAAGAAAGTATTATCAGTAGTCTTGGCCCAACTACTTCAGCCAATTTTTCTCCATTTAAAAGTTGCATATAGTTTCTTTGACTGATGCAGGTGCATCTTCTGGCTTCGGCAAATACTATTTGAGGCTCTTAATGAATTACTTCCTCATCTCAATATTGGTAATTAGATAATTGACTTCTTTACACATCAAAGTCTTGCTTTGTGAAACTGCCTGATTTCCTCTCTTCCGGACATTAAAATATAACCTAAAAGATGAAACACATTAGAAAACGTACTTTAAGCAATAGACTGAACATGAAATTGAAATCACACTGTAATCTTTAGACATATGGTAATGTATCAGTTGCTCTGAAGTGAAAGGCAGCTGTTTGCCATACCAAGTAAAATGAATTCAGATGTATAAAGTCTGTGAAGACCATTTTAACAAGTAACTCTGCACTACAACAAACTATATCAACAATACCAGTCAAATCGCAGTTCTAAAGCTCATTAGTAAAATAAAATTAATCATTCCTCAGAAGTTGTCTCCTTCTCTATAAATGTGAAGTTTTCCAACTGACATTGCTTGAAAATATGTAACCCTTTGTGAACTTATGATATTTTTGCCAGTCATCAGAATAGAATCCAAGATTGCCAGACTACACCAAGAGACATGTACAGTCTACAAACCATACAGCACCTGAAATTAAGTACTGTAATTTATTAACAATCTTTGTATGCTTTCACCAGTATTTCATCTTCGGGTGAAGGGATGGGGGAGGTTTTGGAAAATGTCCCATCTAAACCACAAGTTATTCAGTTCTCAAATGGTTTATTTCCAAAACTTTGCATTTCCAAAGTCTAAAAGACAGCTCCCCACTGACCCAGCTAGTCTGTCTGGCAGTTAGCTGACCCACACAGACCACAAAATACGAATTTGTGTCCAGTTAATCAATCTCATCGGAGACTCTAGACACGTCTGCACAGCTAAGGTCAGAGACATTAGATACAACCATGTTGTATGTTAAAGCTACGAGCAACCTCTCTGTCCACTATTTAGATAATCAACAAATCCCACAACTTCCATTGCTAGTATTAAAGACTTTTCCAAAATGCATTATAAATGAAATGCCATGGCAATGTGAGGATACAAATTCCACCCATCAGTCCACAGATGCCCCATCTCGGCTTCATGACCAGGGGTAAGAGTTAATTAAAAGCTGCCTTGACCACAAAGAGAAATAAAATGGAGAAAAAAATTACCAAAGACTGTCTTGGATCTCTTTGATGTTGCCCAAGCAGTAGTTCTTGCAACTCTCAAACAGATCAGATCTGTGCCTAGTAAAACTGCAAGAGGAAGAAAATAATAATAATCTTTATTGTCACAAGTAGGCTTACATTAACACTGCAATGAAGTTACTGTGAAAAGCCCCTAGTCGCCACATTCCGGCACCTGTTCGGGTACACGGAGGGAGAATTCAGAACGTCCAAATTACCTAACAGCACGTCCTCCACAATCGTCCTCAACACCGGCGCCCCGCAAGGCTGCGTACTTAGGCCCCTACTCTACTCCCTGTACACACACGGCTGCGTGGCAAAACTTGGTTCCAACTCCAACCACAAGTTTGCTGACGATACGACCATAGTGGGCCGGATCTCGAATAACGATGAGTCCGAATACAGGAGGGAGATAGAGAACCTAGTGGAGTGGTGTAGCGACAACAATCTCTCCCTCAATGCCAGCAAACCTAAGGAGATGGTAATTGACTTCAGGAAGTACTGTACACACCCCTGTCAGCATCAACGGGGCAGAGGTGGAGATGGTTAGCAGTTTCAAATTCCTAGGGGTGCACATCTCCAAAAATCTGTCCTGGTCCACCCACGTCGACGCTACCACCAAGAAAGCACAACAGCACCTATACTTCCTCAGGAAACTAAGGAAATTCGGCATGTCCACATTGACTCTTACCAACCTTTACAGATGCACCATAGAAAGCATCCTATCAGGCTGCATCACAGCCTGGTATGGCAACGGCTCGGCCCAGGACCGCAAGAAGCTTCAGAGAGTCGTGAACACCGCCCAGTCCATCACACAAACCTGCCTCCCATCCATTGACTCCATCTACACCTCCTGCTGCCTGGGGAAAGCAGGCAGTATAATCAAAGATCCCTCCCACCCAGCTTACTCACTCTTCCAACTTCTTCCATCGGGCAGGAGATACAGAAGTCTGAGAACACGCACGAACAGACTCAAAAACAGCTTCTTCCCCACTGTCACCAGACTCCTAAATGACCCTCTTATGGACTGACTTCATTAACACTACACCCTGTATGCTTCATCTGATGCCAGTGCTTATGTAGTTACATTGCATACCTTGTGTTGCCCTATTATGTATTTTCTTTTATTCCCTTTTCTTCTCATGATGATCTTAATGATACATAGTGATCTGTTGAGCTGCTCGCAGAAAAATACTTTTCACTGTACCTCAGTACACGTGACAATAAACAAATCCAATCCAATCCAATCCAAACCGGAGCACCCGGAGGAAACCCACGCAGACACGGGGAGAACGTGCAGACTCCGCACAGACAATGACCCAAGTCGGGAATCGAACTTGAGACCCTAGCGCTGTGAAGCAACAGTGCTACCCACTGTGCTACTGTGTCGCCCATTGGAAAATAAAAACAAAACAATGTGCTACAGTTATTAAGTTAAATTACAATAAGTTTGCAGTTATGCAGTAGGTAATTGACAATCTCGACCTGCAGCCCTATCAATCTGCCAAACCTCTATTACAACTATTTTATTCATAATACTACTTACATTTGCAAGAAATCATAGAAAGACTGTACATATTTATGTTAGTACCAAATAGTGTTTCTCATTAATGTAGTGGAGCTTGAAAAGTTGGTTGCTGAGGCAGCACCTCCCAAACTCACAACTATCTAGAAAGGCAAGAGCAGCAGATGTCTGGAAACACCACCACCCTGAAGTTCCCCTCCTAGTCACTCACCATCCTGACTTGGTAAATGTATCACCATTCCTTCGCTGTCACTAGATCAAAAACCTGGAACTCCCTCCCTAACAGCACAGTGAGTGCACCTCAGGGACTACAGCAGTTCAAGAAGGCAGCTCACCACCACCTTCTCATGGGCAACTAGGGATGGGCAATAAATGCTGGTCTAGCCAGTGACGCCCACATCCTGGAAATGAATAAATAAAATAAAAATATATTGTCTCCTCAAAATATGCTGTCTCCTCAAAATCTGCAAGCCATACAGATCCACATGCATAATGCTGCTAATAAAAAGATATTACTGGCTTTGCTTAACCACAAATAAATAAATACTATAGGGAAGAAGGATGGAGAAGCCTCTTCAAAATTGTTAGAAGATGAATATTAAAACTTCTGACCATCACTGAAAAATATCAATTAATTATAATGCTTACCAAGATTTCAAATGCTTCTTAATACTGCCTTTCAATTTAGACATTAAACAAAGGCTAACAGTTAATGGAAACATGTAAAGCAATTCCTGCATTAGAGGTTCCTACTTTAAGTACATAGCATGTAGTCCTGTGACAAATCAAAGTTTTAAGATCAGAAAACTCGCAAACTTTTTCTCACGTGTTGCTCCCTTACCCATTCTAAGACTTTGATTTTAAAAATATATTGTTTAACAGCACACAGCATTCAATTTTTTAAAATAAAAGTGCGCCAAATTGAATTAGTTTACATCTCCAAATATTTAAGGATAAGAAATTATTTTTGCCTATTAACAAATTCATAGTCCAACGATGCTGCATGACAATGTGGAATCACAATGATTTCAAAAATGTAGTGACAAAAGAAAAATATCAAAGGAGTAAACAAAACTGATACGAAAGTAACTCAGATATTGAAAAAAAACCTGAAAACAATTCTAAACTTTCCCTTCTTGTAAAAACCTTTAAAAATTCTTCAAACTCTTACAATGTTTAATGCATGGCAGAAAAGGAATACAAACTACAGAAGTGGTATACAAATATGAACCTTGACATATTTCACAATCTATCCATTACATGTATTTAAATTAAAATCCATTACCAACGGACTAACAAAACGTTCACGACAAATGCTGTAAGTGGACATGTCTAACCTTTGGCATCCTTATTTAAACACAAACATTCTGAATATATGATTTCATCTTTATGGTCTGTTTTATCGAGTGGGTGGTCAGGAAAAGTACATTGAACCCACTCAGTGAAATAACATTGTAACATTTGAGTAGCTCACCACAGTTTACAAAGAAAAACAAAGTGTTTGGCTGACTCAAAAGCATTGCAGCTGAAAAGCTGCTCCGTCAATCAATACTACTGGATGAAATTTGAATTGTAGAGGATGTTACTGTCTGCTCCCGCACAACTGGAAGCAACTTTCCCATTAATGTTGGAAGAATTACAGGATAGCCCAGGCTGCAGGTGCATGCCACTTGCTTTCTCATGCAGTTCTCGAGCTCACACATCATCATTTATAAATCTCCTCCCACATTTTGCTATTAACTTTTAACAAAAGGTGCTCTCAGGGTTTTAAACACATGAATTTTGTTTCTGCAATATAAACCTAGCAAACAAAATATTTACTTCTACTAAAGCATTGGAAGTAGATTTTAAATATTTAGCTGTTTTCTGAATAAGTCAAAAATCATTTTAAATATGGTTATATCCTTGTCCAAAAGCCATTACAAGATTTGCAAAACATGACATCATAAAATAAAAACTGCATTCCTAACCCGAGTAACTAGACACAAGTCTTTCCCCCTAATCTGCCCTAATTTCACCTTGCAATTATGAAAAACATTTTCCAAAAGTACATTTTTTTTACTTCGTAGAGCAGAATCATCGAATGCACACAGTGCAGAAGGAGGTCATTCGGCCCATTTAGTCTGCATAAGCCATTGAAGGAGCACCCTTCCTAGGACCACTCCTCCTGCCCTATCCCCATAACCCCACCTAACGTGCACATCTTTGGACTGTGGGGGGAAACCGGAACACCAAGAGGAAACCCACACAGACACGGAGAGAACGTGAAAACTTCATGCAGACATTTGCCCAAGGTCGGAATTGAACCCAGGTCTTTAGTGCTCTGAGGTAGCGGTGCTCACATTAAGGTGTGGTTATTTTAAAACATTGGACTGAAATCCCTCGATATACCATTCACTGGAATTCATTCCAATCTTTTATCAGCAATTTTTCAGGGACATTCAAAACTTAAAAACCTGGCTTGAAACAAGGGGAAATCTACACAAACAACCTGGAACCAGGCAAGCACCAAACATACACCATTTAACTTCCGTAGGTCTATCTGTACTGTGCAGTATTGATATCAAGATGTGATATTATAAAAATTAAAAGTTTGAAGCCATCATTTGTACATATTAAGTTCAGCACACTTGCAAAAATCAAATAATCAAGTTTTTTTCTCTTTTTACTGCAAGATACTTTAAAAAGCATTTAAAGACATAGAAAACAGCGCCTGTGAAAAATTAAATGCTATAACACATCACAAATAGTGTCAGAGCTTCATTATCCAGCTAAGTGAGCTAACATAACTCACATAACTGACGACATTTCAGCAGACCTAACTTGGGGACGAAGAAATTATGCACAGCAATATTTCTGCATAAAGCCAGCATAAATCTGTTATGCGTGAGATTCTTTAGAGAAAAAACATCAGCACAATCCCACTCGTGCTACAATTATACTGAAACTCAAGGTCAATATTATTTTATGGTAAAAAGTGTCAAAATATACATTTGAATGTGCTGTTGCATTTTACTCCCATTATAGAATGACAATCAAACTCACTGGTGAAATCCACCACGACATTCAGACTTTTAAAAAATGTACTACTTAATTTAGAATAGGTGGCCTGACAGCATAGACATAGTTTATGGGGCTGAGGAAAGAGATAGTCCTGGAACTCATCAGCAGAGAATAATCAGAATATAATATGGAGGGCAATAGAGGAGTTTAGCAAGCCAATAAATAATCTATCTAGCTAATCTCAGCTGGAAAGGTAATTGATAACAATGATCAAATTTATTCTTTCACGAAAAGCAAAGAAAAATAATCCAATAATTATTGTAAGTTTATGTGGTGTGGAAGCCAAGTTAATTGTAGCTGGGAGTTTCAGGAAGGAGGAGAAAGAGAATAAAGTTTCAGAGAATGGTAACTTTGAGAGCAAACTACACTTTCCTGAAAACAAAGTTCCACTCTTATTGAAATTCACAATTCTTAATATTACTTTTCAAAATAATTTCTGAAGGAGTATCTTTTTCATGTAATTAATCCCAGTCGATATCAAACACCAATCACTGATGACTCTCTTTCAACCCACACCCTAACTCGCAGTGACATGTGTGATGAATTCCTCATTCCCAACTTTCGTAAACACGTTGAATCTATGCAAAGAAAATGTTTTCTGTGAACAGCAAACTTTCCTTGAAAAGAAAATAATGTATGTCTGTACTCGTGAGTTGAATAAACAATCAAATAAAGTCACAATAAAAGCCATGTTTATTTTGCTGTTAATTAAATTATAACACAAAAAATGTATTTTCCCTTTTGATTTCTTAGGCAGTAGTCATAAGAATCACCAAATTAAATCAGTGCAGGGTACGCAAGAAATTCAATTTCAGCTATTGCTTTCAGAGGTTTGACAACATCTAACGTTTGTGTAAATAACTTTTACTTACATTTCTGAAGCTAAAGTCAAAAATTAGGGAATGTCTCCTGTTACGGTTAATAGTTTATTTACAACAGATTGTTGTTGAGAAAATGTTTCATTTTCCAGCATTTTGCTTAGGCCAAGAACAGCAAATCCTTAACTAACCTCCTTAGTGTTCTCAACGAATTCCTCAACTGATGTCTGCTTCTTCTTTCAGCTTCACCTATTTTCTTGGAATTTCCAGAATATTGGTTTGATCGTCCTTTGCCTTCTCATCCTGTCAATCACCATTCTTCCTTCAATCTTTCACCACCACAATCTTCCATCTTAAGCCCTCCTATTCTCCTTCTTCCTGATAGTCCCATCTCCTTAACTCACCTCACCATATGTCCTCTCACCGCAACAAGATAACCATACCATTTTGATCTCTTCTCAGTTACTTTTTTGCTCTTCATTGACCCGTTGATGTATTGGTTCTGATATTTTCCTTTATCCTCACTCCACACATCCATCTCAGCATCTGCATCTCATTTGTATCCAACTGCTGTTTCTCTCTTCTTGATGTTGCCCAGGTTTCTGTGTTATAGAACAAGGCTGATCTCAGAACTGTCTTACAGCCATTTCCTTTCAGTTTCAGCAGCACTTATCTAACACACCACACTCCACTGCACTACTTCCAATTACTCTAACCAAAGCTAATCCCTTACTTAATTCACACTTGTCATACTTTCATTTTCTGCCATCACTGACCTCAGGTTCAATAAAAAGGCAGGACAGGATACATAGCGATGATAATATATTTGTCATTTGAAAGCTTTAATCCATTTCAGACTACCAACGAAAAAAAAGTTGAATTAGACTCAAACTATCATTTTCTCGGATAAACTTTTTTAAAAATCTAACTGGTGTACTTTAGGAAGGAGATCAGCAGATAATAAGAAAACAGGTTTAAACGGTTAAAAAATACAGAATACAGGGTGGCATGTGGCGCAGGGGTTAACACTAGGACTGCGGCGCTGAGGACCCGGGTTCGAATCCGGGTCCTGGGTCACTGTCCGTTTGGAATTTGTACATTCCCCCCATGTCACCCCCACAACCCAAATATGTGCAGGTTAGGTGGATTTGCCACGCTAAATTGCCTCTTAATTGGAGAAAAAATAATTGGGTACTCTAAACTTATTTTAAAAAAATACAAGATACAGCAGTATATACTCATGTATTTTTTTTTCAAATTTCAAGCTAAAGACGAGTTTCTGAAAAAACGCAGTTCAAAACATAGAATAGAATCGTAGAATTTTACAGCACAGGTCATTCAGCCTATCATGGCTCCACCAGCTCACGAGAAAGCTACCTAGCTAGTCCCATTCCCCAGCCCTATCTCCATAGTCCTCTAAATTCATCATTCTCAAATGTATATCCAGCTCTCTTTTGAAACCTCCTATGGAAACCGCCTTCACCACTCACCCAGGCATCGCATTCCAAATTCCAATAAGTCTCGCAATAAAGAATTTTCTCCTCATCTCACTCATCGCTCTCTTGCTGACCATCTTGAAATTGCAAACCCCCCTACCCCCAACTACTGGAAACAGAATAGCCTTCTTTACCCTGTCAAAATTGTTCATAATTTTGAACACCTCTTAATCATCTCTGGTCTAAGGAGAACAAGCCCAATTTCTCTAATCTTTCTTTGTATCTCAAATTCCTCATTCCTGGTATAATTCTAGTAAATCTCCTCCACACACTCTCTAGGGCTTTAACATCCTTCTTTAAATAAGATGCTGGAACTGAACAATGTGGTCTGACCAATGATTTGCAGAGGTGCATCACTTCCTTGCTTTTATACTCTATGCCTCTATTTACAAACCCAAGGATCCCAACAACTGTTTCAACTTGCCTGGTCACATGTTAATTAAAAAGATGAAACCTTTATCTGTATTCTTCTTTAGAATATTTATTATGATTGTATCTAATACCTCAGGAATTTAAGTGATGAGAAACAAGTTCATATACTTTGAAGTAACAGAGAATTTAATTGCTCTAGAACTGTTGGCCAGGGCTGGATATTAATGCTGCAGGACAGTTAAGACAACAGGATCATAGAAATAAAAATCACCAGTATGCTAACTGAAGTTTGGAGACTGATAGTGCAGCAATGGGAAGAACTGGTTACTCTCGAATTGTTTGCAACTTAAAACAATTTTAAACCTACAAAACAAAGAACTTGACTTGGGAATCAAATGGAGGGTGTGTCAAACTGCTGCACTGCACAGAAATGTAACTGCTGTTTACTTTCAAAACAGTAAAGACGACATTCAGAATCACTTTTTAATTTTCACCCCTTTCAGACACAAACGTCCAGAGTCTCTTCTCAAAAAAGCCGACACAAAAAGCTTCCTGCATGTTTAACTGGAAGGTGCTCACTGATCCATCAGGTCAGTTATACTCCTGACAATAGTCCACTGCAAAATGTACTTTTCTCCTAAATATTATTAATTTTAGCCATTAACTCAGGTACAATATTTATCTGCTATTTTGAACATTTTTAATCAAAGTAGTTATGAAATAAAAGCAATGAACAATTTTTAAACCTGCACTTTAAATTAGCCTGCAACACCGTAAAATTATTTCTGTACAATTCTGATCAATATTGATAATGGCCTGAAGATGACAAGTACCGTGAATAGTTTCTAGCTGGTCAACATGCAACTACCAGATGCTCTTACAATGGGAAGTATAAAAAACTACAATTAAAACAAAAATGAACAGCAGTTTCTATTGAACCGCAGTTTCTATTGAAATTAACAAAACAAGCAAGCAACAGGGAAAAATATTTGAGGGAGGTATTGCGAGTGGAAAAAGCACATGAACTACAGTTCATTCTGCCTGCTTACATTTTAAATAGGGGTCAAAGCACAGCTCAAGGTAAACTCTTGAGGGAAAATAAAAACAATCTTTAAGCAGTTGTTTCTTATTTATTGATCATTATTGGTATCATGAGAAATGCAAGTACAATTTATTGGGGCAAAACCTATTTGGGCAGGGTAATAAATTGGAGAATGGATATAGTTCAATTCTCTACCCACTTAATTCTCATCGGTAACACTTGTGTAGGAAAGTATTCAGGCAAAGCTACACATCTAATCAGATTGGTGAGACAGAAATAAGAGTAAATAATGTTAAGGCTTAAATTAAATTACAGGAGATTTTGCTTGAAAAGAACCGATATCCGTCAAGTAACATTTAACAGACATTTTAGCACAGAAAATTACCATTCAATAGATCACACTTTTTTGCCAGTAGCTCTTTCACTACAGCTACGACTCTAACCCCATTTCCCTGCACTATCCTCTTAAATTTTTCTTTTCTACTCAAAGAGCCACATGGTTAGACTCTGGAAGTAATTTAAATCTCAATTCTGCAGCGGGAGGTTGGCATTCGAGTATATTGCTGGAATTAAGTAGCTGAAGATATTGTCTATAGCAACTCTGCCACAGCACACTTTCAAGCAGTGCATTCCAGATCCTAGCCACTCACAGCAAATCAAATGTTTTTCCTCATGTCACCATTGCTTATTTTGCCAATCTTCAGGTTCTTGATCCTTCCACCAAACTAACAGTTTCTCACCATCTACTCTATCCTGGCCCCTCGTGATTTGAATATCCATCAAATATCCTTAATCTTTTCTTCTATAAGGAGAGCAACCGCTTCTCCAATCTATCCACACTGAAGTTCCTCATCCCTAGAACCATCCTTGTGAATCTTCTCTGCACCCTCTCCAATGCCTTTACACCTTTCATAAGGTTGCCCAACATTGGACACAATATTCCAGTTGAGGCCAGACCTGATTTATAAAGCCCTGATCCCATTTGCTCTTTTAACCACTTTCTCAACCCTGCTGTTACCTTTAATGATTTACACACAAACATTCTGAGATCACACTGCTCCCGAATCCTCTTTATGATTGTACTCTATTTTACATTGCCTCTTCTTGTTCACATCAAAATGAATCACCTCAGATTTCTCTGCATTCAATTTCACCTGCCATTTATCATCCTATCCCAGACGTCCACTTGACATGATATCAACCTCACAATATTTCCAAGATTGATGTCATATGCAAATTTTGAAGTAGTGTACTATACACCAAAGTCTGGGTCATGAGTATAGGTCAAGAAAAGCAGTGGTCCGCGCACTTGCCTCTGGAAACCTCACTAATATATGCTGCCATTGTCCCTTTTATTCCATGGTGTTCAGCTTTGCCTTTTGGAAGTTCATGTACACCACTATGGAAAGACGCAAGGTATAAATATACCACCTCCATACACTAGTGGTAAAGACACAGGGCCTAAGTTTCATGAACACCGCATTGATTTAAAGAGTAGCAAAATATGGAAATTCTATAGGTACAAAGTAGGTCGGGATAGCTATTAGACCCGTTTAAGCAGCCTCACTAATTTGCTTGCAGGTACCTACAAACTTCCTGCACTCGTGCATGGATTAAAAGGTCCTAAAGCAAAGGAAAAACAATTAAAACAGGAATAGAGTCCGTTTTCCATCATATATGCGAACACGATTCCTGACTACACTGGAATGTTATGCGGCTCCTGTGTACGTGCGGGAATCCGGTGCGGCTTCGGTGCACGTGCGGAGATACTGGATTCCAGTGCGGATCCTGTCCACGTGCAGGGTACTGGAATGCAGTACGGATCCTGGATTCCAGTGCGGATCCTGTCCACGTGCGGGGATACTGGATTCCAGTGCGGAGCCTGTCCACGTGCGGGGATACTGGATTCCAGTGGGGATCCTGTCCACGTGCAGGGATACTGGATTCCAGTGCGGATCCTGTCCACGTGCGGGGATACTGGATTACAGTGCGGAACCTGTCTACGTGCAGTGCGGATCCTGTCCACGTGCGGGGTTACTGGATTCCAGTGCGGATCCTGTCCACGTGCGGGGATACTGGATTCCAGTGCGGATCCTGTCCACATGCGGGGATACTGGATTCCAGTGGGGATCCTGTCCACGTGAAGGGATACTGGATTCCAGTGCGGATCCTGTCCACGTGCGGGGATACTGGTTCCAGTGCGGAGCCTGTCTACGTGCGGGGTTACTGGATTCCAGTGCGGATCCTGTCCACGTGCGGGGTTACTGGATTCCAGTGCGGATCCTGTCCACGTGCGGGGATACTGGTTCCAGTGCGGATCCTGTCCACGTGCGGGGATACTGGTTCCAGTGCGGATCCTGTCCACGTGCGGGGTTACTGGATTCCAGTGCGGATCCTGTCCACGTGCGTGTTCAGTATGTGAAGTTTAAACGGATGGAAGCTAACGCACCGCTCGGTGAAAAATGTTCAGCCCACTTCACAGCGAACAGCTCGACCCGTCTGGTTCACGTTTAACCTCAAACGTGTTACCTACAACAAAACAGAGCAAACAACTGGATTAAGGGCGTCAGGACTGTGTCAAATTATATCAAATTTAAAACTTAGGCCAGTGGCACAAAACCTCTATGAATGTTGAATGTTTTACTCACTTTTGTTTTAATAAGGAAGCCCTCTGTAAACACACACTATCCAGTACGACAGGGTTTGACTTGTAATGTATATATGTGTGTGTCTGGGATTTTTGTTTTGTTGTTTGTTTCTCTCCTCCGGATACTGACAGCTGCTCACGCGCGCACAACCATAATTCCGGTCCCTATCACATCCACGCAGTCGCGGTGCGCAGCGCACGCTGGGAGTTGTAGTCCACCCGTCGCGGGAGGCGTCTTCCCGATCCAGGCGGCGCGCGAACTTCAATTCCCGCCATGCTGAGCACCGACGTCTCCTCAGACGTCCATGACAAACAGGTTGGGCATCCGCTGCCCGCCAATCGCGAGCGCTGATTGGTTTACCTAGCCTCTTATTTACCCTGGTTGCCAAGAGCCATTTTACTGATGATTGGATCATTGGCACGTCAATCAAAGCGTGCGTGCGACCTTCAAGACGCGTGCGCGGAAATCCGATACAAATGAGGGTTTGCTGGTATTTCATTTGGATCTGCGAGCCAGCCGTCAGGGTGTTCGTGAGGTTGCACTGGTGCAACTGAATAATAACCCTCATTATAGCGAGTTCAGATCCAGATATCCCCCGCACCACAGACTGAATTAGAGACTGGTCGATTCATATATGTGAATTATGTTACGCAGTACATTTGAACAAACTGCGTTCAGGCCCCGACAAGGCCCCTTTTGGGAGAAAGGGACGCGAGCTCGTAATAGAAATATTTGGGATATAATTTTATTAAGGTATTACCTAATCTATATTAAGCAGAATGGCTTGGCAGTGCTGGGTGTTGCGTCAATAATGCTGCTCGTTATTGTGTAAGGAACCTGCAACATTGCTCCCGCCGAACAGGATAATATTGCAGATAAACCTGACTGGATGTATAGTTATCTGGATGGAAGCGTAATGCCCTATTTTTATTAGTCATTTGGTGTAATAAGTTTATCTAATATAATGTTTTGCCATAATGTTATATGCAATACATCATGTCTCTTTGATGAATACTTCTGAAAAAGCACTTCGTTTGAAGTTGGGTTAACAAGAGTGATGCCAGTGCCAGATTACTGGCTGGCTAAATAATTGCTTCCTCACTCAAATTCAAGTAGCATTTGTACACTTGAAAGTTATTGTTGGGTTTACCACTAATTTACAGTAATAGTTTAACAGTTTGGGATTTGATTCGTTCCAAACTCAGTGCGCTTGTGCACTCTCCCTCCCTCATGTATTGTAAATAATTTTAATAAAATTTACCGACAGTAGCACTATTGCGCACGTTTATACTCCGGCAGCGAGTCGCATTTAGAAGCCATTTACAGTGTTTTGCAAACATTTGAACACACATCATCGCTATGAACTCAGCAGCAAGATTTAACTAAAACCACAACAGAAACTGGAAGTCGGCAGCCTCCTAACACTTTTTGAGGAAATAAACTGTGAAGAAACCATCTGAGGGCTTTGATAGGCTCAGACCATAACAAGTAGGCGTTTGCACTTTTTTACGATTGGATATGTAAATGATTTTAATAGAGCCTTTTTTTAGCAAAGCCTTACTCTGGGGGGACGCTTTATAACTTCCATTCATTCAAGAAAATGTTTTAGTGTGCAATCTACAGCCGTTTTTGAAAATTATTCCTCCATCAGCGAGGAGCAGGAGAGATATTTATGTATATATTTCGGATAAGAATCGGATTTGGAAAATACCATCGTGATCGCCTCGACCTCTCGTTTTACAAGGGAATACGGAGTATTTTTAAGTCGTGTATGACCCCTACAGCTACCACGTGCTCTTTGATGTCTCATCATCTCTCACTTTTTTCATGACCACAAACTTGCTTTATAATCCCAACCTCCGTGAAACCACCAGTTGGAAATTGTGGCTTTTCCCCCTCTTGATCGCCTTGACCACAAGTTGGATTAGAATTTTTCTCCCCAAAGACAGGCATTTGGAATATATTAATAGCTACAGGAGGAACAAGTGACTTTCCTGAAAAAGAAAACAGTTCATTATTTAAAAGGAGAGAAGGCGAAAAAAATAAAGAAACTGGACTGGATTGGATTGAGTGACAATAACTGGCATTAATTGGACAGATTGACTTTGTGGCTATTGTAAGCCCCTAATCAAAGTGTTGTGATGCGTATTCCCGTAGATCCCACTACGAGCCGGCGCTTTACTCCTCCGTCCACCACATTACCAGCATCGGGAAAGATGAGCGATGTGAGCGGGATGATCCCTCACCAGGAACCCGGGCCCGGAGTGGGAACATCGGCACTCGGCAGGTCTCTGATCCGGCCCCATGAGAACCGAACCATGGTGGATATCATTGCCGATCACCCGGCAGAGTTGGTCCGGACTGACAGCCCCAACTTCCTCTGCTCTGTCCTACCGTCCCACTGGAGGTGTAATAAAACCCTGCCTGTGGCATTCAAGGTAAAAACTGTCTTTTTTTCCCCAGTACATGCAGAGTATGTTGGAATGTTGGAAAAATGTATCGAGCAGTTACTACTGTGTAAAAGTGAAGCCTTGTATTGTCGGCATCCTGACATGTATAAAGATGTATAATTGCCGCTTTAAAGTTGAACATTTGTAGTCATCAAACCACTTTATGCGAATTTATAACATTTTAGTTTGTTAAGATTAATGCATTAGCAACTTTCTGAAGATGTAGTTTGTATTTCAACAGAGTTAGACTGTAAACTAGTGAATACGCAGCATTTTCCCCGCTGTTGCATATGGCACATAACATTGAGCTATTCATGTACACCTATGTCAGAGGAAAGTGTGAGCAACTCTTGAAGTGAATTTTGAGCGTTTAACAATTGTCACATAAAATATTGAACAACAAACATCAAGTAATTGTAAATAAAGTAACTTCGGTGACAGTAACTTATTGGGAACACCGGATCAGTCCAACGCTTTCTAAAGAGCATAATGTGCGTTTGAAATTAATTGCCTACATGCGATACCGTAATGATCAGGAGGTTGCGAAAGGCACAGCTGGGGAAATGTTCACACATTCCTGCAAACCACAACAACAGTTCTTTGCTTTGCACAATAAAATATGGTTAAGTCAACACATTTATTATTATTTTTAGTTTGAAACGTATTTGGGTAATTGAAACAAATCAACCATTTAGAAACAAGACTGGACAATACCCATCTTTATTAAGTTGTTCAGGGACAGTTTAAACTTGGTGCTAACTAACCCTAACCCTCGAGGTCTTCGAGTGAGGCAGCTCCCCGGTGACAGTAGCTAGGACACTACTAATGGTGTGTTGTTCTCTGACAGGTGGTAGCCTTGGGGGATGTTCCTGACGGCACTGTGGTCACTGTCATGGCCGGCAATGATGAGAATTATTCGGCCGAACTCCGCAACGCCTCGGCAGTAATGAAAAACCAAGTGGCCCGTTTCAATGATTTGCGCTTCGTGGGTCGGAGTGGAAGGGGTATAGTAATTTACCTAACTTAAATTCGTGGGCATTTTACCTCTGTGTGTGTAATACGTATATATTATATATATATATATATATATATGTGTGTGTGTGTGTGTGTGTGTGGTCCCAGTGCAGTATTTCCCAGGCACGGGAATATGACACCATCCTGTATTTATGCTGGTACAGTAATGATTGTTAACAAGAGTTAGCTACATCTGATGTTAAATAATGACTATGGGGTCTATGTATCTAATACTTTCTGCTGAAATGTTACATTTTGTCATGTTCTTTTCAATCTGTTTATTTATCCTGTCAACTTTTCAGTATTTTGGGCATTCGCTCTCCTGTTTTTTTCACTCCTCTCCTGTGTTCGCCTGAACTTCACTAGTCGCCTTTCAACAAGCTGCAAACGTTCAACAGAGTTGCAAGAACCTTTTCCAGGTGCCCTTTGCAGAAATGTATAAGTATTTTGATATTCAAAGATGTCAGAATCTTTGCAAGCACTACTTATTCTCCTGAAAAACAAAATTGAGGGAAGTGACAGATCTCCTTTCAGCTTAATCCTTTGTAGATCAGCTTTTTCTTTTTTTGCTTGAAACAGACATACTTTTAATGGCCGGAAGGATTTCTCTTACAAGCCAACAACTTTTCTAAAATTAATCCTTTGCGAAAAGGGAGAAAAAAGGGGGTTTCTAAAACTCATATTGGGTGCCAAGTCTTCGTTGTTTTCGATATCAAAAAAAAGTATTAACCAAAGGACTCTTGAGGCAACACAGAATGTAAGCACATAAACCATGTACCTGAAAAAGTTGTTTTAAAGTTCAAAGAAATCACAAAGGAGTGGTGTACCCAGTTTTACTGTTTTGCTTTTCTCTTGGCTGGCTTCCCAAAAAGCATTTTTTTCTTTCCAAAAAAAGAGACTAACTGCTTGCAGGCTTTTCACGCATGGGAGATGAAGAAAGCTTCTTTTGATGAAGTGTAATTATGTCCAAACAGACTTGACCCTTTTTTTCTTATGATCTTCGTGGAACAAACCCCTGGTTTGCTTTGAAGCAGACGGCTTGTTTCCAGCTCCGTGTGCCACAGGCAGGAAGAGCTGCAAAAGAGTTTTTAAGTCGAGACTTGTCTTGTGTGATTCAGTTTGAGTAAGGAGGGAGGTTGAGATAAGATTGCTAATAGATTCCCATTTCTACTGAACATTCATTGAGCCACCACCAACAGATCATAGTCGGTGTGAGCACAGGGAAGCAAGTATTCAAGCTATTTAATCACTTAGAACTCGAGTTACCTATTAACTGATCCTGGACAGCAGACTGTGAAAGACAGCTTAGCTGCAGAAGCAGAAAGATCCAACACGTAAAGACAAACCTAAACAATGGACAAAGGGCATAAGATCACGGGTGGACAGTTACATGTAGATATTTGAAAACTGAACATGGTAAAGAGGTCTGCATAACTTACTCAGCAAGCCAAAAAATTTTAACAACAGAGAAAGCAAGTTGGACAGAAAGGCAAGTTGAAAGCTATCAATCACAAAATGATAGATTTTTTAAAAAACTTATGGACATTCAAGTCTACCAAGTACAGTCAGTAATAGAGTTTGACGCAGTCTGTTCTGATTCATTCACTGATTTATGCAAAATCTTGTATTGATGCAAAGTGATGACTGTTTTATTGACTCACTTTACAACACCCACCTCTTCCTGTCTTGAAGCATTACTGCACTAACTGCTATTGGGAATGACTAACAATTGCATATCTAACTTATTACATGTGTGTATTCAAAAGGTACAGGAGTTTAGTTCGTACAATCCATTCCTTTTTTTGATACCCCTACAGCATTTTACAAATTGTACAGCCGCTGTATAGTATTAAATAAGGGAAATTTTAAATTATTCAGCTGGTTAACACATTAATTTAGCTCTAATGAGTAAGGTAGTTACACAGAAAAAAAATGACCTTCATAGAATTTTACATTTCAAACTGTACTTGGAGGAATGTTACCAGGTTTTAAATGATATTGTGGATAATTTAAATATTCAACATTTAGCTTGTCAAAATAGAAACAGTAGAAACAGGTAGACTACAAAACTTAGATATTCATTAAATTTGTGAAATGTATTATAATCAATTATTGTTTGAGTCGGAGATTAAATTAATTAAAAGATTAAATGCATCAATGTCCCAGATGAACTTTGGCAGTTTAACATAAAGTTGATTTAGTGACTGATAGTGCATTTGTATCGCCCTTCTCACAACCACCTGATGCTCCAAAATGCTTTATCCTCAGTCTTAACCTTCAATCTTCTTTTGAAGTGTCATCACTTTACACCATAAGAATATATGATACATACTTATTCCCGCCACAGTCCTTCAGTTTTTGAGCTAAAGAAAGAATTTCCAGTTGGATAGTGGCTTATCACAGGATGTCCAAAAATGCTTTAAAACTAACTAATTGCACACCGCGAAGTCCTACAAACAGCAGGTGAATGAATAATCAATTAATCGGTTTTATTTGGTTGTATCAATTGAAAAAGGAATGTGACCCGTGACTGCACTCTTGGAGGGTGGTGTCATAGTAACGTTCTTGGACTAATTATCCATCAACCCAGGCTAATGATTTGGAATCAAAACCCACCACAGGGCCTGTTGGAATTTAAAATTGATTAATTCTTCTGGGAATTTTTTTTAAAAAGTGAGTCTCAGTAATGATGGCAATGAAACCAGGGCAGCACGGTAGCATAGTGGTTAGCACAATTTCTTCACAGCTCCAGGGTCCCAGGTTCGATTCCTGGCTGGATCACTGTCTGTGCGGAGTCTGCATGTTCTCCCCGTGTGCGTGGGTTTCCACCGGGTGCTCCAGTTTCCTCCCACAGTCCAAAGATGTGCAGGTTAGGTGGATTGGCCATGCTAAATTGCCCTTAGTGTCCAAAATTGCCCTTAGTGTTGGTTGAGTGGGTTTACTGGGTTATGGGGATAGGGTGGTGTGGGCTTGGGTAGAGTGCTCTTTCCAAGAGCCGGTGCAGACTCGATGGGCCGAATGGCCATCTTCTGCACTGTAAATTCTATGATCTATGAAACAATTAGATCGTTTCAATAAGAAATCTGATTCACTTTTGGGGAAGGAAACCTGCCATCCATACCTGATCTGGCCTACATGTGACTCTTAAGTATCCTCTTCCTGGTCGAGAAAACCATTCATTTCTACCAAACCACTACAAAAAAGGTCAAAGTTGAATAAAACCGGAGAGGCCACCCATTGTCGACCTAGGCTCTAGAAATGACAATGACACACCATGCCCATTCAGTCCTGCAAGGTTTTCCTTACTATCATCAGGGGACGAATGCCAAAATTCGGAGAGCTGCCCTACAGAATAGTCAAGCAACAGGCTGACATAGTCATGCTCATGGAATCATCCCCAGGTACGCTTATCAATCTACCAGTCACTGATGCATCTGTCCATAACGGTATTGGTTGAAGTGGCCACCACACAGTCCTTATGGAGATTAAGTGCCATAATTGCACTGAGGATATTCTCCATCATGTTGAATCCAATTCATGGTTCCCACAAGAGAGACATAACAGATCCAGGCATTACACCTGATCTCACACTCAACGTTAGCCAAAAGGCCAAGAAGCGATCTTTCCATCACGTTAAGTGGCTCTACCATTGTGCTAAATAGGATAGATTCAGAACAGATTTAACAGCTCAGAACTGGGCTTTTTTTAAAAAAAATAAGTTTTATTAAGGTTTTCACAGAATATCAATAACAAAATGCAAAAGGAATCCAACAGGGTTAAATACAAAACAGTCAAAAAAAAAAAACAACAACCCTCCATACCTCCCTCCCCCCTGTACATGAATAATAAATTAATACCCCGACTTAACACAAAGCCAACATAGTAAATATATACACCCCCTCAGATCCCCCAGTGTAAACAAACAAAAAGAAATTAAACCCCCCCCCCCCTTAAACCTGCCATTGACCAATGTCTACCGTTCTGCCAGGAAGTCTAAGAACGGTTGCCACCGCCTGAAGAACCCTTGTACCGACCCTCTCAAGGCGAATTTCACCCTCTCCAACTTCATAAACTTCGCCATATCGTTGATCCAGGATTCCACGCTTGGGGGCCTCGTGTCCTGCCACTGAAGAAGAATCCTCCGCCGGGCTACCAGGGACGCAAAGGTCAGAATACCGGCCTCTTTCGCCTCCTGCACTCCCGGCTCCTCTGCCACACCAAATATTGCGAGCCCCCAGCCCGGTTTGACCCTGGATCCTACCACCCCCGACACCGTCCTCGTTACGCCCTTCCAAAATTCCTCCAGCGCTGGGCATGCCCAGAACATATGGGTGTGATTTGCTGGGCTCCCTGAGCACCGAACACACCTGTCCTCACCCACAAAAAAATGGCTCATCCTTGTCCCGGTCATGTGTGCCCTGTGCAGCACCTTAAAATGTAAGAGGCTGAGCCTCGCGCACGAAGAAGAAGAGTTCACCCTCCCAAGGGCATCTGCCCACGTCCCCTCCTCTATCTCCTCCCCCAACTCCTCCTCCCACTTACCTTTCAACTCCACCACCGAGGCCTCCTCCTCCTCCTGCATCACCTGGTAAGTTTCCGAGATCTTCCCCCCCCCCCTCCCGGGAGAGCACCCTGGCCTGTACTGTGTGTGGCAGTAGCCGCGGGAATTCCACCACCTTCCAACGCCCTTACCTGGAAGTACCTGAAGGTGTTCCCCGCGGGGAGCCCGTACGTCTCCTCCAGCTCACCCAGGCTCGTGAACTTCCCGTCCACAAACAGGTCTCCCAACCTTCGTAGCCCTATCCTGTGCCACTCCGAAAACCCTCCATCTGTCCTCCCTGGGATAAACCGGTGGTTCCCCCATATTGGGGTCCACACCGAGGCCCCCCCCCCCCTGTGCCGCCTCCACTGCCCCCAGATTTTGAGGGCAGCCGCCACTACCGGGCCTGTGGTATACCACCTTGGAGGGAGCGGCAGCGGCGCCGTTGCCTGCGCCCCCAGACTCATACCCATACAGAATGACGTCTCCAGCCTCTTCCATGCAGCCCCCTCCCCCTCCATCACCCACTTGCGCACCATCGTCGCATTGGCAGCCCAGTAGTACCCACAGAGGATGGGCAGCACCAGCCCCCCCCCCCCCAATCTCTACTCCGCTCCAGGAACACCCTTCTCACCCTCTGAGTCCCTCGCGCCCACACAAACCCCATTATACTCCTGTTAACCCGCCTGAAAAAAGGCCTTCGGGATAAACACGGGGATGCACTGGAACAGGAACAAAAACCTTGGGAGCACCGTCATTTTTTCTGACTGCACCCTACCCGCCAAGGACAGCGGCAACGCGTCCCACCTCTTGAACTCCTCCATTTGCTCCACCAGCCTTGTAAAGTTAAGCCTGTGCAGGGCCCCCCAGCTCCTGGCCACCTGGACCCCCAAATACCTGAAGCTCCTCTCCGCCCTTTTTAGTGGGAGCTCGCCAATCCCCCTCTCCTGGTCTCCTGGGTGAACCACAAACAGCTCGCTCTTCCCCATGTTGAGCTTGTACCCAGAGAAATCCCCGAATTCCCTGAGGATCCTCATTACCTCCGGCATTCCCACCACCGGGTCCGCCACATATAACAGCAAGTCGTCCGCATAGAGCGAGACCCTATGCTCCTCCCCACCCTGCGCAAACATCCTCCAGTTCCTTGACTCCCTCAGTGCCATAGCCAGGGGTTCAATCGCCAGTGTGAAGAGCAGGGGGGACAGGGGACACCCCTGCCTCGTCCCTCGGTGCAACCGAAAGTACTCAGACCTCCTTCTGTTCGTGGCCACACTCGCCATCGGGACCTCATACAACAGCCTGATCCACCTGATAAACCCCTCCCCAAACCCAAATCTCTTCAGCACCTCCAACATGTACCCCCACTCTACCCTATCGAAGGCTTTCTCAGCGTCCAACGCCACCACTATCTCCGCCTCCCCTTCCCTCGCCGGCATCAGAAGCCTCCGCACATTCGCGTTCAACTGCCTCCCCTTCACGAACCCAGTCTGGTCTTCGTGGATGACCTGCGGCACACAATCCTCAATCCTCGTGGCTAAGACCTTCGCCAGCACCTTGGCATCTACGTTTAGCAACGAAATCGGCCTGTTAGACCCACACTGCATGGGATCCTTGTCCCGCTTCAGGATCAAGGAGATCAGTGCCCGGGACATCGTCGGGGGCAAAGCCCCTCCGTCCCTTGCCTCATTAAAGGTCCTAACTAGCAACGGGCCCAACAGGTCCATATATTTTTTATAGAATTCGACTGGGAAACCGTCCGGCCCCGGTGCCTTCCCCGCCTGCATGCTTCCTATCCCTTTGGTCAGCTCCTCCAACCCAATTGGGGCCCCCAATCCCGCCACCAGTCCCTCCTCCACCTTCCGGAAACCTCAATTGGTCCAGAAAGCGGCCCATCCCTCCTTCCTCCAGTGGAGGCTCGGACCGATACAATTCCTCATTAAATTCCCTGAAGACCCCACTGATGCCAACCCCACTCCGCACCACACTCCCTCCGCTGTCCTTCACTCCCCCGATCTCCCTAGCTGCGTCCCGCTTCCGAAGCTGATGCACCAGCATCCGGCTTGCCTTTTCCCCATACACTCAAATCGCCCGCTGGGCCTTCCTCCACTGCACCTCCGCCTTCCTGGTGGTCACCAGGTCGAATTCGGCCTGGAGGCTGCGCCTCTTCCTCAACAATCCTTCCTCGGGCACCTCCGCATACCTCCTGTGTATCCTCACCATCTCCCCCACCAGCCTTTCCCTCTCCCTCTGCTCCCTCCTCTCCTTGTGGGCCCTAATGGAGATCAGCTCTCCCCTAACCACTGCCTTCAGCGCCTCCCATACCATCCCCACTCGGACCTCCCCGTTATCGTTGGCCTCCAGGTACCTCTCTATGCTTCCTCGGACCCGCTCACTCACCTCCTCGTCCGCCAACAGCCCACCTCCAAACACCACAACAGGCGCTGGTCCCTCTCCTCCCCAGGCTCTAAGTCCACCGAATGCGGGGCGTGATCCGAAATGGCTATCGCCGAGTACTCCGTATCCTCTACTCTTGCTATCAGCGCCCTACTCAAAATGAAAAAGTTGATCTGGGAATAAGCCTTATGGACGTGTGAGAAGAATGAAAATTCCCCCGGCCTTGCAAATCTCCAAGGGTCGACCCCTCCCATCTGGTCCATAAACCGCCTCAGCACCTTAGTGCTTCCTACCCGTCCTAGACCTGGAGCGATCCAGTGCCGGATCCAACACCGTGTTAAAGTCTGCCCCCATTATCAGGCTCCCCACTTACATATCTGGGATCTGACCCAACATGCGCCGCATAAAACCCGCATCGTCCCAGTTCGTGCATACACATTGACCAGTACCACCCTCTCCCCTTGCAGCTTACCACTAACCATCACGTACCTACCGCCATTGTCTGCCACAATGCTCGACGTCTCGAACGACAACTTCTTTCCAACCAAGATCGCCACCCCTCGATTTTTGGCATCCAGCCCCAAATGAAACACCTGAGCTACCCACCCTTTCCTCAATCGTACCTGGTCGGCCACCTTCAGGTGTGTCTCCTGGAGCATGACCACATCCGCCTTCTGCCCCTTCAGGAGCGCGAACACGCGGGCCCGCTTGACAGGCCCGTTCAGTCCCCTTACATTCCAGGTTATCAGCCGGATCAGGGGGCTCCTCGCCCCCTCCCCCGCCGACTAGTCAAAACCCCTCCTCGCCCAGCCACGCGCCTGCACCCCATGCCCGGCCCGTTCCCCACGGCGGCAGAACCCCGTCTCGACCCCCCCCCCCCCCTCGCTCCAGATCCCCCTTAACCATAGCAGTAGCAACTCAATAAACCCCCCCCCCTCCCCCCACTAGGACCCCTCCTAACTGGTTTACTCCTCCCATTGCACTTCCGCAAGGCAGCTGACCCCGGCCACTCCCGCCTCTCCTTCGACTCCTCCCATTGTGTGACACACCCTCCTCTTCCATTCCCCATCCGCAGGCTCTCCACCTCCCCCTTCCATCCCAAGCACGGGAAACAACCCTCGCTTCCCCGCCCCGGCCCCGCCCCCTCCAATCTTCAGCGTGGAAAAAGCCCACGCTTACCACCTACCCGCCCCCGCCACCTCTGACGCAGCTCCTTTTACAGGCCCTCCCCTCCCCCTCGGGGCCCCATCACACTGCCGGCCACCCACCCCTGTTCCAAGAGCCCCCCCCAACCAACCCAACCAAAACAGTGCCTAACCCACCCCAACCACCCACACCAAACCAGAAAGAAAAAAAAACGCAAAGGACCTCCCTCAAAAAGTAACATATCAACCGCAATCCCCAAACGCCCATCCCGACCCTCAATCTGTGTCCAACTTCTCGGCCTGAACAAAGGCCCACACCTCCTCCGGAGACTCAAAATAATGGTGCCGGACCTTGTAGGTGACCCACAGTCGTGCTGGCTGCAACATGCCAAACTTCACCCCCTTCCTGTGCAGCAACGCCTTCGCTCGATTGTACCCGGCCCTCCTCTTCGCCACGTCCGCACTCCAGTCCTGGTATATTCGAACCTCCGCGTTCTCCCACCTGCTGCTCCTCTCCTTCTTGGCCCGCCTGAGCACACACTCCCGATCAGTGAACCGATGAAACCGCACCAGCACCGCCCGCGGAGGCTCGTTAGCCTTGGGCCTCCTCGCCAACACTCTATGGGCCCCTTCCAGCTCCAGGGGCCCCTGGAAGGACTCCGCTCCCATCAGCGAGTTCAACATGGTGACCACATAGGCCCCCACGCCTGGCCCCTCCAGCCCCTCTAGGAGGCCCAGAATCCGCAAGTTCTTCCGCCTTGACCGATTCTCCATCTCCTCGAACCGCTCCTGCCATTTCTTGTGGTGCGCCTCCACTTTTACCGCCAGGCCTAAGGTCTCGTCCTCGTTGTCGGAGATCTTTTGTTGGGCCTCGCGGATCGCCACCCCCTGGGCCGTCTGTGTCTCCAGCAGCTTATCGATGGAAACCTTCATCGGCTCAAGCAGGTCCGCTTTAACCTCCCTAAAGCAGTGCTGGATAACCTCCTGTTGCTCCTGCGCCCACTGCATCCACGCTGCCTGATCTGCGCCCACTGCATCCACGCTGCCTGGTCTCCGCCCGCCGCCATTTTGTTCTTCTTCCCTCGCACCTTCTTCGGTTCCACCACCACCTTTTTTAGTCGCCCCGCTCCTGGTAAAAGCCATATACTGTCGGGGAACTATTGTACTCTCCTTCCCACAGCGGGAAACGTCAAAAAAATTCAGTTGGGGGCCCTGACAAGAGCCCAAAAGTCAATTTTTTGCGGGAGCTGCTGAATGTGCAATTTAGCTTCGCATAGCCGCAACCGGAAGTGAACTGGGCATTTATAAGGTGCTGTGGTCAATCAGGAGAATTGTATTCAACCAGTGTCCGTAACATCATGGCTCTCTCCCTACCATTATATCAAGCCAGCAGAACAATCCTGGTACAATGAGCAATGCAGGACAGCAAACACCAGGCATACCAAAAAATGAGTACCAACCTGATTTGCTAGGTATGTCAAACAGCAGGGGTAGCATGCAACAGGCAGAGCTAAACAATCACACAACCAATGGATCGGATCAAAGCTCTGTAGCCCTACCATATCTAGTCTTGAATGATGATGGAAAATTAAACCGCTAACAGGAAGAGGCTCCACAAAAATTCCCATCTTCAATAATGGGGGGGCCCCAACAAATTAGTTCAAAAGACAATGCTGAACGATTTGCAACAACCTTCACGTAGAAGTGCTGAGTGGATGATCCACCTTGGCCTCCTCGGAGGTCCCCTGCAGCACCCAATTCAATTCACTCCATGTGACACCAAAATAACATCTGAAGGCTGTAAAGGCTATGGGGCTGACAACATCCCAGCACTAGAACTGAAGACTTGTGCCCAGAGCATGCTGCATTCTTTTCTTTTTAAATTTAGAGTACCCAATTCATTTTTTCCAATTAAGGGGCAATTTAGCGGTTCAATTCACCTACCTTGCACGTCTTTGGGTTATGGGGGTGAAACCCAAGCAAACACTGGGAGAATGTGCAAACTCCACACGGACAGTGACCCAGAGCCGGGAGCGAACCTGGGATCTCGGCACCGTGAGACTGCAGTGCTACCACTGCACCACCATGCTGCCCCATGCTGCATTCTTAACCATTCTGTACAGCTACTACACTGGCATCTATCTGGCAATGTGGAAAACTGCCCAGGAATTTTCTGTCCACAAAAGGCAAAACAAATGAAATCTGGCCAATTACCACCCCATCAGTGACGTTAAGCAAAGTGATGGAAGATGACATTGATAGTACTGTCAAATGGCAATTACACAGCAACAAGCTGTTCACCGATGTCCAGTTTGAGTTTCTCGAAGACCAATCAGCTGCTGATCTCATTACAGCCTTGGTCCAAACATGGATAAAAGAGCTGAACACAAAATGGGAGGTGAGAGTAACTGCCCTTGACATAAAGGCAGCATTTGACCAAGTGTGACATTGAGGAGCCCCATTAACATCTAAGTTATCAAGAATCAGGATGAAAGCTCTCCATTGGTTGGCGTCATACCTGGCACAAAGGAAGATGTTTGTGGTTGTTAGTGCCTAATCAGTTCAGCCCCAGGACATCACTGCAGGAGTTCCTCAGGGTAGTTTCCTAGGCCCAATTATTTTCAGCTGCTTCATCAATTACCTTACCGTTATGCCTAAATTGGTGATGTTGATTGATGATTGCAAAATGTTCAGTACCTTCCCTGGCTTTCCATATAATGAAGCAGTCCATGTCAATACGCCACAAGACCTGGACAACATTCGGGCTTGGGCTGATAAGTACTAAGTAACATTTATACCACACATGTGCCAGGCAATGATCATCTCCAACAAGAGAGACTCTAACCATCCCCCTTGACATTAAACTGCTTTACCATCACTGAAATCCCCACTATCAACATCCTGGGGATTACCATTGACCTGAAACATAACTAAATCAGACATATAACGACAATTCATCCAACCTGGCAAAAATGGCGGGTGCCAGGTTTGGGGGTGGAAGTTCTGGAGTCAGGTCTCCAGCCTCATTTTGGCTATGCTGAAGATCCTCTCCACCTTTACAAAAATTCAGGCCCTAGCATTAGGCATAGACATAGAATTTACAGTGCAGAAGGAGGCCCATCGAGTCTGCACCGGCCCTTGGAAAGAGCACCCCACTTAAGCCCACATCTCCACCCCATACCCGTAACCCAGCAACCCTGTCCACCTCTTTGGGCACGAAGGGCAATTTAGCATAGCCAATTCACCTAACCTGCATGTCTTTGGAGTGTTGGAGGAAACCAGAGCACCCGGAGGAAACCCATGCAGACACGGGGAGAACGTGCAGACTCCTCAAAGACAGTAACCCAAGCCGGGAATCGAACCTGGGACCCTGGAGCTGTGAAGCGACAGTGCTAACCACTGTGCTACCGTGCCACCCATTACCATAGGGATAGTCAAATCTTTATTCCCTCAAGTTCAAGGGATTCATGTGTTACCATATCTGGTGTACAGTTGGATTATTCTTCCATTACGAGGCCTTGTGGGACCCAGCAAGTACTCCCAGGCCTCTGTCTCCAATATCACAACTGGCATTATTCTGCAATCATCTGGGAAGCAAGGACTCCTTTTATCCACTCTCAATCATACCCTTAAACCACTCTCCCCTTCTTTATCTACCCTTAACTTCCCTCAAATTCTCCCCTGTCTTTTCCCTGGTCCTGTGTCCTTCTCGAATTTCTCTCCTATCTTCCCTAATTTCCTATTCATGCTCACTTTTTCCATGATTTTTGCTCCCTTGGTCACTATCAATTACCCAATTTGCTTTCCACCAAACTAGCTGATGTTGTAAATAGTTCCTTTCCTCCTGAGAAAATTCTATCCCTCTCCATTTCCAAACCTTGGTTTTCATTGACCTTCTCAACCCCACTCTTGATGCCTCTACCTGCAAAAGATTACTCCAATGTTCACTTCCTGTCCACAGTCCTTGAACATGCTGTTGCTTTTTAAATCCATGCTTCGCTTTTGCACAACTCCATGTTTGAATCTCTCCTATCAAGTTCCCGCCAGTGGCTCAGCACTGAAATTAGCCTAAGTAATGGCCCAACAACTATTTTGATGACTGACGGTGCATCCTTTGATATATTGGTCAACCACATAATGCACCTCCAATGTCTCTCCTTCATGTTCAGCTCAGTGGAACCTATTGGGCCATCGACTGGTTCCATTCTTACTGATCAATCACAACCTGAGCATATCTAATAATAGCTTCACTTCTCACACCTTTACCCAGGTGTCTATCATAGGTCCCTTCTATTTCTCAAGTTTATGCAGTGTAGCACACAAAGACTCCATGAGACGAATAGAGTGAAGTTGATGAGGCTTTATTAAGCGTGTCTGTTCCCCAGCAGCTCGATAGTAAACTGGCCTGCGGGGGAAGACTCCGGCTTCTTATACTCCGCCTTCAGGGCGGAGCTTGAGGTCAACGGCCAACCAGGACCCGGGATCTGTCAGCCAATGACGTTAGGGCTTCCAGTCCCACATGACCCCCAATACATACTACCACATTCACCCCTTGTCAAAAATGAACCCGGCGGGGTGATGCTTCGTATGGTGGTAAGGGTTTACAGGGCTGGTCCTGGGAGGATAAAACATTCACATGGCAATACAGTATTGGACAATTTCGTCCTGTTGCAACTATTTATAGAGGGTATAGGAAGAAAAGCAAAATGTTCTTGTGAACAGTCCATATTTGTGTTACATCGACGCCACGAGTCGGTCGGGCGGTCTGGTCGTCCGTGTCGATCGCCTCGGCCCCGGCGGTGGTGGTGGTGCTTGTACCAGTGTTGTCGCCTCCAGGAGCCGTACGGTTTCAGCTGTCGGTGCAAAAGGGAGGGGGACCGATCCTCCTGGGAAGGGGGCGGTCGCGGGGTGCGGCGGTGGCAGGAAGGGGGGGGGTTGGGTTGATGGTGTCGGGGGGGTGTGCGTGTTGCCGGCGGGCGCCAGATCCCGCAGGGAGACCGTGTCCTGTCGGCCGTCGGGGTACTCCACGTAGGCGTACTGGGGGTTTGCGTGGAGGAGGTGAACCCTTTCGACCAACGGGTCCGCCTTATGTGCCCGCACATGCTTTCGGAGCAGGATGGGTCCTGGGGCCGCCAGCCAGGTCGGCAGCGACGTTCCAGAGGAGGACCTCCTAGGGAAGACAAGGAGACGCTCGTGAGGCGTTTGATTAGTGCTCGTACATAATAACGACCGGATGGAATGGAGAGCGTCCGGGAGGACCTCCTGCCACCGTGAAACTGGGAGATCCCTGGACCGTAGGGCCAGTAGGACGGCCTTCCAGACCGTGCCGTTCTCCCTTTCTACTTGCCCGTTCCCCCGGGGGTTGTAGCTGGTCGTCCTGCTTGAGGCTATGCCCTTGCTGAGCAGGAACTGGCGCAGCTCGTCACTCATGAAAGAGGACCCCCTGTCGCTGTGGACGTATGCGGGGTAACCGAACAGTGTGAAGATGCTGTTCAGGGCTTTAATGACTGTGGCCGCGGTCATGTCAGAGCAGGGAATGGCAAAAGGGAAGCGGGAGTATTCGTCCACTACATTAAGAAAATAAGCGTTGCGGTCGGTGGAGGGGAGGGGCCCTTTGAAATCGAGACTGAGGCGTTCAAAGGGGCGGGAAGCCTTAATCAGGTGCGCTCCATCTGGCCTGAAAAAATGCGGCTTGCATTCCGCGCAGATGTGGCAGTCCCTTGTGACTGTACGGACCTCCTCTAAAGAGTATGGGAGATTGCGGGACTTGATGAAGTGGTAAAACCGAGTGACCCCCGGGTGGTAGAGGTCCTCGTGGAGGGTTTGGAGGCGGTTAATTTGTGCGTTGGCACATGTGCCGCGGGATAGGGCATCGGACGGCTCGTTCAGCTTTCCGGGACGGTACAAGATCTCATAGTTGAAGGTGGAGAGCTCGATCCTCCACCTTAAGATCTTGTCATTTTTAATTTTGCCCCGCTGTGCATTATCGAACATGAAAGCTACCGACCGTTGGTCAGTGAGGAGAGTGAATCTCCTGCCGGCCAGGTAATGCCTCCGATGTCGCACAGCTTCCACTATGGCTTGGGCTTCCTTTTCCACTGAGGAGTGGCGGATTTCTGAGGCGTGGAGGGTTCGGGAGAAAAAGGCCACGGGTCTGCCCGCTTGGTTAAGGGTGGCTGCTAGAGCTACGTCGGAGGCGTCGCTCTCGACCTGGAAGGGGAGGGACTCGTCGATGGCGCGCATCGTGGCCTTTGCGATATCCGCTTTGATGCGGCTGAAGGCCTGGCAAGCCTCTGTCGACAGAGGGAAGGTCGTGGTCTGTATTAGGGGACGGGCCTTGTCTGCGTACTGGGGGACCCACTGGGCGTAGTACGAAAAGAACCCCAAGCAGCGTTTCAGGGCTTTTGGGCCGTGCGGGAGGGGAAATTCCATGAGTGCGCGCATACGTTCGGGGTCGGGGCCTATTATCCCATTGCGTACTATGTAGCCCAGAATGGCTAGACGGTCGGTGCTAAAAACGCACTTGTCCTCGTTGTACGTGAGGTTCAAGGCTTTGGCGGTCTGGAGGAATTTCTGGAGGTTGGCGTCGTGGTCCTGCTGATCGTGGCCGCAGATGGTTACATTGTCGAGATACAGGAATGTGGCCCGCAACCCATGTTGATCAACCATTCGGTCCATCTCCCGTTGGAAGACCGAGACCCCGTTTGTGACGCCAAAAGGGACCCATAGGAAATGGTATAATCGCTCGTCTGCCTCGAAGGCTGTGTACTTGCGGTCACTTGGGCGGATGGGGAGTTGATGGTAGGCGGACTTGAGGTCCACGGTGGAGAAGACTTTATATTGGGCAATCCGATTGACCATGTCGGATATGCGGGGGAGAGGGTACGCGTCTAGTTGTGTGTACCTGTTGATGGTCTGGCTGTAGTCAATGACCATCCTTTGTTTCTCCCCTGTCTTCACTACTACCACCTGCGCTCTCCAGGGACTATTGCTGGCCTGGATTGTGCCCTCCTTTAGTAGCCGCTGGACTTCGGACCGAATGAAGGTCCGGTCCTGAGCGCTGTACCGTCTGCTCCTAGTGGCGACGGGTTTGCAATCCGGGGTGAGGTTCGCAAACAAGGACGGGGGTTGCACCTTGAGGGTTGCGAGGCCGCAGATAGTGAGTGGGGGTATGGGGCCGCCGAATTTGAACGTAAGGCTCTGTAGATTACATTGGAAATCTAATCCCAGCAAGGTGGGGGCACAGAGTTGGGGAAGGACGTTAAGTTTGTAGTTTTTGAACTCCCTCCCCTGCACCGTAAGGGTAACTATGCAGAATCCCTGGATCTGTACGGAGTGGGATCCTGCAGCTCGGCAAATCTTTTGTGCGCTGGGATAGGTGGTCAAGGAACAGCGTCTTACCGTGTCGGGGTGTATAAAGCTTTCCGTGCTCCCGGAGTTGACTAGGCATGGCGTCTCGTGGCCGTTTATTAGGACCGTTGTCGTCGTCGTCGTCTGGAGTGTCCGGGGCCGAGCCTGATCGAGCGTAATCGAAGCGAGCCGTGGTTGTAGTAGTGGAGTGGGGTCCGTTGTTGTCGTCCAAGATGGCGTCGGGGATGAACAAAATGGCCGCCCCCATACATCGCACGTGGCTGGGGGGTCACAAGATGGCGGCGGGGGTGGACAAAATGGCCGCCCCCATGCGTCGTACAGGTCTGGGGCGGTCCAAGATGGCGGCGCCCCTCCTCCCCTCGCGGTGGTCGGGACCCAAAATGGCGGCATCTGCGGGTCGCACATGGTGTGTTGGGGGGGCTGGGGAGCGCTAGGACCGCGAGCGCTAGGACCGCGCGGAGCTCCCTCACCGCGAGCGCTAGGACCGCGGGCGCTAGGACCGCGCGGAGCTCCCTCACCGAGGACAGCGGTGGTCGGGGTCCAAGTAGGTGGCGCCGGCGGGTCAGGCGTGGGGCGCGGGACGGGGGTTAGGGTGGCGTTATGGACGCGAAAAACTCCCTCCTCTCCGTGGAGAGTGTTGGCCGGGACCCAAAGCGGTAGCGCCGGCGGCGGGTCATACATGGGCTGCGGGGAGGGGGTTTGGGGAGCGTAGGCGGCGTGCAGGGCTCCCAGTTCTCCCGGGACCGCGGTGGTCGGGACCCAGAGCGGCTGCGCCTGCGGGTCGTACATGGCGTGCTGGGGGGGTTGGGGCGCATAGACTGCTTGCAGGGCTCCCTGTGCTCCCAGGACGGCGGCGACCTCGCGGGACCGGCACACAACCGCATAATGGCCCTTTTTCCCGCAGCTTTTGCAGATGGCTGCGCGGGCCAGACAGCGCTGTCGGGGGTGTTTCGCCTGGCCGCAGAAATAACGCGGTGCGACTCGGCGTTTGGACCGCGCAAGCCTGTGGGGTGTCCGGTGGGGGGTAGGGGGTTTGCCGCGACGGGTACGTACGGGGCCCAATGGCCTGCCGCACGGTCGGGGCCGTAGGCGCAGGTATTACGCGCAGCCACGTCTAGGGAGGCTGCTAGGGCCCGTGCCTCTGAGAGTCCTAGCGACTCTTTTTCTAGAAGTCTTTGGCGGATTTGGGAGGATTGCATACCTGCCACAAAAGCATCGCGCATTAACATGTCCGTGTGTTCGTTTGCGTTCACCGATGGGCAGCTGCAGGCTCGTCCCAACATCAGCAGCGCGGCGTAGAATTCGTCCATCGATTCTCCGGGAGCTTGCCGTCTCGTCGGGAGCTGGTAGCGAGCGTAGATTTGGTTAACTGGGCGAACGTAGAGACTTCTGAGTGCTGCGAATGCCGTCTGGAAATCGTCGGTGTCTTCAATGAGGGTGAAAATCTCCGTGTTCACCCTCGAGTGCAGGACCTGCAGTTTTTGTTCGTCTGAGACTCGGCCGGTGGTCGTTCTGATGTAGGCCTCGAAGCAAGTCTGCCAGTGTTTGAAGGCTGCTGCCGCGCTCACTGCGTGGGGGCTGATCCTCAGGCATTCTGGAATGATCCTGAGCTCCATCGTCCTTTTTAGGCACGCTTAATAAATTGTAGCGCACAAAGACTCCATGAGACGAATAGAGTGAAGTGACAGCTGCTCAGTGACATATAAAAGCATGGAGTCACTTTCCTCAGGTACACTAATGACACCATACTCTACCTCTCCACCACCTCTCTCAAACCCTCCACTGCCTCCAACTTGTCAAACTGTTTGTCTGGCATCCAGTCCAGGATGAACTGCAATTTTCTCCAGTTTAACAATGATAAAACCACATCCTGGGCTGGATTTAATCAGGAGCCATGGCAGCCAGGCCCACATAATCAAATGAAATTAAGTGTGACAAAACCGTACCCAGTCAGAGGACAGAAGGGGCTGACGTGGGATTCCTGTCCCCACAGCATAGGGATGTCAATTGGACCCATTAATATTGACACCAATCCCCATGTAAGCAGACAAAACTGACCAGCTGAACTACATTGGCAACCGTACCCTCAAAGCCTATGATTTTAAAATTCTTATCCTCGTGCTTAAGTCCTTTCATTGTCTTGCCTCCAGTTCCATATCTATTTCCTCAGAACTTTGGGTCCCTCTAACTCTGATCTTGTGCATCCGCCCTACTTTGTCCCTCCAGTGGTAGACATGAGCCAGTTAGTTCCCATACTCTCCCCGGCTCCCTGTCCTCTTTTAGATACTCATTCAACTCACATCTTTGACAAAAATGCTTAGTCACTGATACTAATATCCCCTCCTTTGGCTGATTATACATCTGGCAAGGGCTTTGGGACATTTTCCTAAGCCAAATAAATTCAAGTTGTTGTTGAATTATAAGTTTTTCGCACTCATAAATTAGCTTATACCATTTACCAATACCTATGATTGTACCATACATGATTGTTTATATTATGGGATATTATTTGGCATTAAGAACAGTTTCCTATTTCCATGTTAACAGGCTGGGAAGAATGCAATGTATAATGAGCAACAGAAAGAATTATAATCAATAACGGAATCAACCTGTGACTTTGAGTTAACATTATTTTAAGCAAGTCACTTTCTGTCACTTGGGAAACACTCACCTCAGGATTGCAATGACCAGTATAGATGCTCTTAGCTATCTAAATCCGCACTATCGTAATGCTGCAAAACAGAAATAGTTGTTGATGGGAGGCTTGGACATAATGGTCATTATAAGTAAAATTAAATGTAACTATATTTTTCAGGTAAAAGTTTTACATTGACAATCACAGTATTCACAAACCCACCCCAAGTGGCCACCTATCACAGAGCTATAAAGGTTACAGTGGATGGACCTAGAGAACCAAGAAGTAAGTGCCACCTTCTTATGTTCATTACTGATATGATTTATACAGACAGATAATTACAGTATTTTTGTTTGATTAAATGAGTTGAAATTTGGAAATGGATTTGTCATGTCAGATTTGTAATGAATGGAAGCTCTTATGGTATCTCAACCATGAGAGAATTTCTGGACTTCTCGTTGAGAAAGCCAAAAGTTATTTGGGTTAACATTGGTGTTTATCTTTTAAACCACAAAGTGTTAAATTAACTTTAATTAAGTGCAACTGTTTTAAGATTTAAACCAACTACTTTATTGAACTCTTTTAGCAAGTTATATTCCTTTCCCAACATAACTTTACTGTTTTCAGGTGGGAGATTTACTGAATCAGTTGCTCATCTGTAACCATTTTCAACTCAATGATTGTGCGGGATCTCAGTTTATCTGAGATACTCTGGTCAGGTTCAATTCAATTTTGTACTAAGGTATGTGCCAAATAACATGTCAAAATGTCCAGACTAGAAACTGTCTGATGTAACTGACTGGTACTTGAGTATTCACCAACGCTGATGAACAATAGTCAGCAAAACTTTCTTAAATTTTGAGGTTGAAACTTCTAAAGGCTTGGTGATAAAGGGAGGGATTTCCTGGCTGTTCAGGCCGGTGGGAAATTCCGGTCCCACGCCGGCGCATGGGTTTCCCGGTGGCGAGAGCTGAAGTCAACGGGAAATTATGTTGACAATGGCAGGACCGGTAGATCGCACTGGCAGCCCACCTCCCCACCGAAAAATCACGCGGCATGGTGGTCAGGAAATCCCACCCAATGTCTCTATATTTGAAGCTTACAGGCCAGGATCCCCAATCTCTACTTTGATCTTGGCACCACACTATAAGGAGTGGTATAATTTGCTCTATTGCTATTTAATTAAACAATTAAAGATTGGCTAACCCTATTTGTGAATCCGTGTCCATTGCAGGGAGTGTGTATCAGCATAGGATTAGGATTGCCAATCATGATCTCCACACTGACTAGCTTGCTGGCACTCATTGTTATGGTTAACCAGAAAATAATGGAAATTTGGGTAAAGTAACAGAGCCCTATGCCAACTTGTTACACATAAATCATAACAAACTTTTTGAATATGATGTAAATGTTGACATCTTTCTTTTTTAGCTCATCACAATATATCTTTTTTTAAAAATAATTTTTATTAAAGGTTTTCATAAAATATCAATAACAAAATGAGAAAGAAAAAAGAACCCAACAGGGTTAAGTACAAAACACAATCTAAAAGGCAACCCCCCCCCCCACCCGTACATAAATAATAAATTAACATTAACACCCTGACTTAACACAACAGGTGTATACACCCCCTCAGATCCTCCAGTGTAAATAACATAAACAAAAATAAAGTAAACCCCCCCCCCCCCCCCCCTGCTGAGCTGCTGCTGCCATTGACCAATGTCTATCGTTCTGCCAGAAAGTCTAAGAACGGTTGCCACCGCCTAAAGAACCCTTGTACCGATCCCCCCCCAGAGAGCACCCTGTCCTGTACTGTGTGTGGCAGTAGCCGCGGGAATTCCACCACCTGCCGTCTGGCAAACGCCCTTGCCTGTAAGTACCTGAAGGTGTTCCCCGGGGGGAGCCCGTACTTCTCCCCCAGCTCACCCAAGCTCGTGAACTTCCCGTCCACAAACAGGTCCCCCAACTTTCGTATCCCTGCCCTGTGCCACCCCGAAAACCCTCCACCTGTTCTTCCTGGGGCGAACCGGTGGTTTCCCCCGTAATGGGGTCCACGCCGAGGCCCCAACTTCCCCCCTATGCCGTCTCCACTGCCCCCATATTTTGAGGGCCGCCACCACCACCGGGCTCGTGGTATACCTCCTTGGAGGGAGCGGCAGCGGCGCCGTTGCCAGTGCCCCCAGACTCTTACCCACACAGGACGCCGTCTCCAGCCTCTTCCATGCAGCCCCCTCCATCACCCACTTGCGCACCATCGTCGCATTGGCGGCCCAGTAGTACCCACAGAGGTTGGGCAGCGCCAGCCCCCCCCCCCCCCCCCCCCGGTCTCTACTCCGCTCCAGGAACACCCTTCTCACCCTCGGAGTCCCTCGCGCCCACACAAACAGGTTACTCCTGTTAACCCGCCGGAAAAAAGCCTTCGGGATAAACACGGGGAGGCACTGGAACAGGAACAAAAACCTTGGGAGCACCGTCATTTTGATTGACTGTACCCTACCCGCCAAGGACAGCGGCAACGCGTCCCACCTCGTGAACTCCTCCTCCATTTGCTCCACCAGCCTTGTAAAATTAAGCCTATGCAGGGCCCCCCAGCTCCTGGCCATCTGGACCCCCAATCATCACAATATATCTGAGCATACAAAATAATTACAGTTTTTCCATCTTTTGCATAACTACCGAAATGTCAACCAGCCTGACCCTTTCTGAAATATCCAAATCCTCAGTATTATCTGAGGAACATTCACTTGACATATGTTTAATGGACAAAAGACACCTTATTGTTTTCTCATTATTTTCACTTAGAATTGAATGGCATCACACCCCAGGGAAGGTATCGAAGACAAAATCATTTGCATAATATTCTTGTGTTAATTTTCACAAGTTATGCTTCTAAGCTATGAATCACATTTGGAAAATAGAATTAGAATTTAAATATAGTTTATACTTGTAGCAGTATGCACGTTAAACTTTTTTTGAATGGTATGGCGGCACCCAGCACTTGACTGTTAAATGATCAAAAATATTCTCGTCTTATTTGTTCAGTTTCTAAATTCTAAACTTTAGAAATAAACAGAGCAAACAGCCATCAAGTCTGCGCTGTCTATTTTAAAGGGTATTCCAGTCAGTCCAACTTCTCCACTGTTTGCCTATATTTCAGTGATTTGTTTTCCCCTTAAAGAATTTATTCAATTTCCTTTTGAAAGCTGCCATTAAATCTGTTTCCATTATGCTAATAAGGCAATGCATTCCAAATGTTAACCATTCGTTGCTGAAAAATATTTTTCTCATGTCTCCTTAGGTTCTTTAGCCAGTTGCCTCAATTCTGTGTCTCAAATCTAGTTATCAACCCTTCAGTCATCAGGAACAGTTTCTCTTTACTTACTCATCTAAACCTTTCATGATCTTAAATGCCTTTATCAAATCCCTTCTTAACGTTATCTGGACTAAGGAAAACAACCCCATCTTCTCCAGTCTATCCACATAACCGTAATCCTCCATCCTTGGAATCTGTCGAATGAATCTCTTCTGTACTCTCTCTGAAGTCTTCATGTCTTTCCTAAATTGTGATGCCCAGAATTTGCCATGATACTCCAGCTGTGGGCAACTAGTATTGTATATAGATTTAGTACAACTTCCTGTTTTTTTGTGCTCTATGCTTCTACTTATAAAGCCCAACATTCCATATGCTTTAGTAATTGCGTTGTTAACCTGTCCTGTCATTTTCAAAAATATGTGTGCAAAGTCCCCCAGATTTCTGTTTGTCACTTTCTTTAAAATGATAGTTTAGCTTTTATTGTTGATCCTCATTTCTCCTACCAACATTTATCATCTTATACTTTTGTGTGTTGAATTTCATCTGTCATATGTCCACCTATTATTCCACCAGCCTTGCTATGTCCTCGTGAAATTAAATGAAAATCGCTTATTGTCACAAGTAGGCTTCAATGAAGTTACTGTGAAAAGCCCCTAGTCGCCACATTCCGGCGCCTGTTCGGGGAGGCTGTTACGGGAATTGAACCGTGCTGCTGGCCTGCCTTGGTCTGCTTTCAAAGCCAGCGATTTAGCCCTGTGCTAAACAGCCCCAGTCCTTTCTTGAAGTCCTTTCCAATCGCCATACTATTTATTGCAGGACAGAGGGAAGGAAGAGTGAGGGAAACAAACTAAATTATACAACAGAAGAGGAAGAGAACATGAGAAGCAACAAAGGAAGATAAAAGAAACCACAAAAAAGATAAACAAAATCAGGGCAAAGAAACAATAATTATGAATAATGAGATGCAGAATGACATTAAAAAAGAAATATCAATCATTAGTGCGTTATTGTGAATCAGAACTCAATTTTGTGTAGAAATAGGTGAAGAAAGTCACGGGGGCCATTTCAAATTCTTCCCTTTGCTTCCTTTTTACATTTTCGTGAGACTTTTCTACGCATTCATCACCAAGACAGATACGTTTCACATGGTTCTTTTGAGGAAGACAATTTTCCCGTCATGGTATGTGAATTTCACTGGCTATGATAGCATTTATTGCCATCTAATTGCCTTTGAGAAGGTGGTAGTGAGCTGCCTTCTTGAAGCATTGCAGTCCATGTGTTGTAGGAACACCCACAGTGCTGTTAGGAAGGAAGTTTCAGGATTTTGACCCAGTGACTGTGAAGGAATGGCAATATAGTTCCCAGTCAGAATGGTCTGTGGCTTCAAGGGGAACTTGCATGTGGTGATGTTCCCATGTATCTGCTGCCCTTGTCCTTCTTAGTGGGTTTGGAAGGTTCTGTCAAAGGAGCCTTTGTGAGTTGTTGCAGTACATCTTGTACATGGTACACACTGCTGCCACTGTTCGTCCATGGTGGAGGGAATGAACATTTATTGTGGTCAATGGCGTGCCAGTCAAGTGGGCTGAATTGTCCTGGATGGTGTTAAATTCTTGAGTATTATTAGAGCTACACTCACCAAGGCAGGTAGAGTCGTTTCCATCACTCCTGGCTTGTGCCTTGTGGATGGTGGACAGGCTTTGGGGAGCCAGGTGAGTTACTCTCTTCAGAATTACCAGCCTCTGACCTTTTCTTGTAGCCACAGTGTTTATATGGCTAGTTCAGTTCAGTTTCTGATCAATGTTAATGCCCAGGATGTTGATAGTGGGTAATTCAGAATGTTACTTGCTAATTCTAAGCCAAGCCTGAATATTGTACAGGTCTTGCTGCACATTATCCCGGAATGTTTCAGAACATGGACTGCTTCAATGTCTGAGGGATCATGAATGGTGCTGAATATTGTGAAATCACCTGTGAACATCCCCACTTTTGACCTGATGATGAATTGATGAAGCAGGTTGTTTTCACCCCAAGGGAGGTCCCTGGATCAGGCCTATACGATTTCCCGTGGCCTCCCCAGATTTTGAACATACCCTTTAAGACTGGCAGGCCTTCCCCTTTAAGGGGGCGGTATTTCCCCTTTACAAGGAGAGCCCCAGTTGCATAAAAACCCTGGCCTAGCTGCAGGTCAGGGAAGGAGACCCTGAGTGGAGTGGAGGAGTATTGTAATTGTATCAAAATAAACCTTGGTCTATAATTTCTATTTTTGTCTATACGTTCTGCCTACCACGGATTCAACACAGGTGAAAGTGGCTGTTCTTGGAATCTGATGGAACCCTACAGTGATGTTCCAGCACTGAGGTGATTGACCTCCAACAACCATTTTCCTTATGCTAGTTATCACTCCAACCAGTATAGAGTTCTGCCACTGATTTCCATTGACTCTAGTTTGCTAAGGAACCTTGTGCCACGCTCGGTCAAATGCCGCCTTTATGTCAAGGGCAGTCTCTGTATTTGAACCAATGCTGCAACAGGGTTGAGTTGAGTGACCCTGGCGGAACTCTAACTGAGCATCAGTGAGCAAGTTATTGCTGAGTAAGTGGCACTTGATTGCTGTGTCACCAACACTTTCCATCGTTTTCTCATGATAGAAATGATAGATGCCAGTGTTGTAGCTGTACTGGACTAGCTTGGCTAGGGGTGCAGTTACTTCTGGAGCACAAGTCTTCATTAGTATTGCCGGAATCTTGTCAGGGCTCATAGTCTTTGCAGTATCCAGTACCTTCAACCATTTCTTGATATCACATAGAATGAAATGCATTGGCTGAAGACTAACATCTGTGATGCTGACCTCACGTGGAGGCCAACATAGATTATCCATCTTCTGGTTGAAGATAGCTGCAAATACTTCAACCTTGTCTTTTGCACTGATGTGCTGGGCTACTGAGCCACTCTTGGTAATGCACCTTGAAGTGCTCCACCCAGAGTATGCTCTGTGCCCTTACCACCCTCCTCCTCCAAATGGGGTTCAACGTGTAGGAGTACTGATTCATCAGCTGAGGAGGAATAGTAGATGGTAACCAGCAGAATGTTTCCTTGCTCATGACCTGATGCCATGAGACATCTTGGGAAACAAGATGTTTAGGTCTGCTAGCCGACCACTTACGACCATGTGCGCCACCTCTGGTGGGTCTGTCCTGCCGGTGGAACAGACATACCCAGGGATGATGATTGTAAGCTTATGGTTCTTTGTGCTTGACAATGTCAGGTTGTTGCTTGACTAGTATGTGAGACAGCTCGCCCAATTTTAGTAAGGAGGACTTTGCAGAGTCAACAAGGCTGGATTTGCCGTTGTTGTTTTCAGTGCCTAGGTCGATGTTGGGTGGTCCATCCGGTTTTATTCCTTTTAGACTTTGTAGCAGTTTGATACAAGTGAGTGGCTTGCTGTTTGAGAAGGCATTTAAGCTTTGACCAAATTATTGTGGATTTGGAACTAGACTAGGTAAGGGTGGTAGATTTGCTTCTCTGAAGGACATTAGTGTACGTGATGGTTTTTTTACAATAATTGACAATGATTTTGTCGTAACCATTAGACTAGTTTTTAATTCCAGATTTATTCATTGAATTCAGATTCCACCAGCTACCGTGGTGGGATTTAAACCTGTGTCCTCCGACCACATGGGCCTCTGGATTACTAGTCCAGTGACATTACCATTATGCCACCACTTTCCCAATTTTACCTTAAAATTGCTCCTTTCCGAGCAAAACATTACATGGTGTAACCATAAATTTGACCTACTCAGTGTTACTGCTTTCACCATGAAAACCTTGAAACAACTTTGATGTTTCCTTTTGTTATCCATTCAGAAATATCCTCTAGATGTTTTATGCAAAGCTGCGATACTGGACCATCAATCCTGATACAAGCAGTAATTGTAGGAATCTGCAGTATGCTTTAGCATACCACTCGCTCACTGTAGATATGGACAGGTCAATAATTGATATGAGAGAAATAAAATCCAAAATAAGTTATTTTAAATGTAGAGACGTGATTTTCAGGCGTCGTTACACATCCCGCATCACGAAAGAAAGTGACACAGGCATCAAAATGTTTGTGCAAAGGGTTGTTTAATGTGCTGTACAACACCCCAATCGCAATAGTGCTAGGTCCAGAGATCCAGCAGACCTTCGGCTGCTGTCTTGCATGGGGGTTCCTGCCTCCATCAGATGTACGTCAGCAGCAGTGTGGTGTTCACCAGATTGTGCCCCAGAAGCCTGACCACTAACATCTCCCACCGAGGTGTGTGTATCTGCGCTGGTGGAGGGTGGGAATGACAGCTGTGCTACCACTATAACAGTTGCATCCGCGGAGCTCTCCTCCGAGGTATTGTCCTCTGAGTCAGGGGAGGGAGCAGCGCGGGATGGGCCAGCACCGTCGGCTGGTGGACCTGCGGGAGAATGGACACGTGGTCAGTAGGTGGGATGGGTCAGTCAGTAAGGCAATCACTGCTCACGTTAGACAGGCCCTCTGGTGGGGCTGGTGGTTCCTCACCTCTGCGGCGTCTGCCAGCCTCCACGTGGGTGACCGCCCTATCCTTGGCCACACCAGACACCTCCAGGACACACTCCTCGAATGAGGTGAGGATTCTCAAGTTTGGCACCCCATCGCCAGATTGTGGGAGAGCTTTTCCTGAGGGGACACCGAGAGGGCATCATTGGCCACATGCGTGGTTCACAGTTGTGGGGGGTGGGAAGGGAGGGTTGGGATGAGGGGAGGGTTGGACGGCTGGGTGGAGGGAGTGCAGTAGGGGGATGGAGGAAGGGTGGGGGGGTCGCCCGGGGGATGTTCCCTTGGGTAGGGTGACGGTGATGCCTACTCACTCTGGCTGCCCATTGTAGGTTGTTGACCTTCTTCTGATACTGGACGCCAGTCCTCCTTGTCACACTGCTTGAGCTGACTGCTGCCGCCACCTCAGGTCCCAGGCAGTACTGGCTGCTCTATAGCTCACCCTGCAGGACCCTCGGGGGAAGAGGACATCCCTCCTGGTTTCCAACGCGTTCCGGAGCCTTCCCAGGTCAGCATCCCCGAATCTTGGGGGACGGTCTCCTCGGCGCCATTGTTGTGAGCTGGCTGGGGTTGGCTGAGCAAGTGCAGCCTAAGTACTGCTCGAACCTGTTAGCGGGGGGCTGGCGAGCACGGTCACGCTGAATCAGCTGGTGAGCCGCCATTGGGGGCGGGAAGCCCGTGGGTCCTTGTTAGGTGGGCCAATTAACGTTGAATAGTTTTGCCGGCCTCGCCGGGAAACACACGGCAATTCCCGCTCGCTATGGCACCTGGACATTGTTGCAGAGAATCGCACCCGAGTAGCTCAAAGGTTTTGTATTCATCACTAAATTACCAATTATGATTCAAATAGGGAGTTTTTGCCTTTATCCCCAAAAGTGCTGTCTTCTTTGGGTTTCTCATGGGTAGAGATCATCTTGATTTTTACAAAGTAAGTGCAAAATGGGATTCTGGGGTGAAATTCTCCGGTATCGGCGCGGTGTCCGCTGACAGGCGCCAAAAACGGCGCAAATCAGTCGGGCATCGCGCCGCCCCAAAGGTGCGGAATCCTCCGCATCTTGGGGGAGCTGAGCCCTAACGTTGAGGGGCTAGGCCCGCGCCGGACTGATTTCCGCCCCGCCAGCTGGCATGGAAATGACATTGCCGGGCGCGCATGCGTGGGAGCGTTAGCGGCCGCTCACGGCACCCCGCGCATGCGCAGTGGAGGGAGTCTCTTCCGCCTCCGCCATGGTGGAGACAGTGGCGAAGGCGGAAGGAAAAGAGTGCTCCCACGGCACAGGACTGCCTGCGGATCGGTGGGCCCCGATCGTGGGCCAGGCCACCGTGGGGGCACCCCCCGGGGCCAGATCGCCCCGCGCCCCCCCCAGGACCCCGGAGCCCGCCCACGCCGCCTTGTTCCTGCCGGTAAGAGAGGTGGTTTAATCCACGCCGGCGGGACAGGCATCCTAGCAGCAGGACTTCGGCCCATCCGAATCGCGGGGGGGGAGGGGGCGCCATCCGGCACGGCGCGATTCCCGCCCCCACCGAATATCCGGGGGGTCGGAGAATCTCGCCCCTGGTCTCCACTCCAGAGAGTACACATTCTGCAGTGGAGACCAGAATCCAATTTTGCACTTTCTTCTAAACATTTGTACTTCAGAAGAGACTTTTGCTGATAGTTTAAGGTGTAATATGTATTTCAGCAACACTGCATTTTTGGCAAAGTACTGGGGTAATTCTATGATCTGATATTTCCAGCAGCAGTGGTGTTTGCAAAGTCTATAGGACTGATTTTCCATCTGGCATATAGATAAAGGAAGTCACAATTTGCATGTTCACCATTTAGAATTATAGAATCCCTACAGTGCAGAAGAAGGCCTTTCGGCCCGTTGAATCTGCATCGACCATCCGGAAAAGCACCGTACCTAGGCCCACTCCCCCGTCCTATCCCCATAACCCCACCTAACCTTTGGACACTAAGGGGAAATTTAGCACGGCCAATCCACCTAACCTTCACATCTTTGGACAGTGGGAGGAAACCAGAGCATCTGGAGTGTTAGAACCTGCCTGATTACTACTGGCTGGGGACTAATGACAATCCCACAATCCATAGTGAGTATGAGCTCCCCCAATGTGGAGAGCGGAGAAATCATTATCAGAGTCACCTGCATAAATAGAGCTGGCCAGTGTGGAGCCAGCTAGAGAGGAGTGACCAGTGGTGGAGTACTGCTGCTGTTGTATATAAATAATTGTAAATAAAGTTATTTCTTTCGATTCTACAAACTCGTGCTGAATTCTTCATGGCCCTCAAAATTGAGGAAACCCACGCAGGCACAGGGAGAATGTGCAGACTCTACACAGACAGTCATCTAAGGTTGGACTCGAATCTGGGTCCTTGGTGCTATGAGGCAGCAGTGCTAACCACTGTGTCATCATGTCGCCACTCTGCAAGGACCACTTCCTACTAGAATCTAAAATCAATCAAAATAGCTTTACGTGGGAGTATTACCAGCAACTGAGGCACGATCATTTGAAGCTTATTTTCAACTTTTCTGACTGAAGCCTCTTCCTTATTAAAGCCTTGGCTTCAGCTCAAGGAAGGCAAGCCGCCATCAGTGTTATCAAAGAATCAGGAAAATACCTAAAACTAAAACACGATTAAAGTTACCATTTGAACTGCGCTTGTCAGCCCACAGTAATAAAGACACCTGGGTAGAATGTATGTTATGATAGACACTCTTACTTACATGATTATATTTATTTATCATGACACATGGGAGCATCAAAATCAAATATGAATGGAATTTCTGTTGGACTGCCAATGGTAAAACCAATTGATGAGGATAACATCTTGGCTGTTTTCTGTTTAAACCACTGAGGACTGAATTAGTGCTTCTGCATCAGAATAGCAATATGCCAAGATTTTTTTCTTTCTGTGGATTTTTGACATATGGATGTTATGTGGAGCTTCAAAATTGAAAGGCTAGATATTTTTCGGATTGAGAATTGCTAAATCATAGCAGCACATTGGTACACCAGCTCGGTGCAGTGTCACTGAATGATGGACCTGAGTCCACATGTGTGATTCCACGGGTAGTAAATTGTTGCATACAACCATGCTGTCAGGGGGCGGTAGGGGCTGGTATAGAATAATAAAAGAAATTCCAATGGTGAATTATTTAGCCCATTCTCTCATACTCCTCCCAATGGGCAGCGTAAGGAGCAGTAGTGTTGATTAAAGTCTGGCATCTGATCCTTTTGCTGCCTTTCTGTATCAAAATAATGCTTAATGTGGAAGGATGCCTTAAAGAGAAGATTTGTGTGTAAAATTATATGATGGGGAAAAAAAGGAAAAGTTAATCCAAATGAGGAACAAGGAAGGTGGCAATACCCCAAAACAAATCTTTACTGGAGAAACTAGTCAGATTTGACACGGGAAAAATAATGTTAGATTTTACTGACTAATATAACTGTAAATTGATAGCTTTAAGCCTCTCACCCTAGTCTGAAATCGTGTTTATGTCAGCAGGCTTTATGTGGTTGAGGAAAGTAACTCTGGAGGTCAAGACCTCTCGAGCAATAGTGTACTCACAAGAGATAATGTAACTGGGTTTAAGACCTGTTTAATTGGGGATTTTGGTGCAGGTATCTCCAGAGTTGTCACATGCTCCACTGTAAACTGCAGTGCGTAGAGAACTTCTTGCGTGACCTGACAGGTATGGATACTGGACTGTTCCATATGCCCAGACAGATTTTGCAAAGTATTTAGGACGGTTTGAAACTGAGTCTTGTAGACTCTCCTGCTCAGACAATCATTTTCTTTTATATGGAGGTTTTAAGATATGTTTGCTAGTTTTATGACTGTCACTGATGTACATTTAAATGTTGATTTGCTTCGGGCTATTTGTAATTTTCTTCTCACCCTGCAAAAACAGAAGAAAATCATGTAATATTGGCTCTAAAGGTGCTGACGTGATGCAAAAGACTGCATGTAATGTTTCCATGGTTGAATGTATCGTATGTGGGAATGAGTAAATAGGAGGACAAGAGATTAACAAGAATGGAATGGCACCATCCCTGAGTATGACGGACATCACCAGCTTCACATGCATTGCTTCGAACCCTTCATAGCCAATGTTGTCTTATGTAGCATTCTCTGAGAGAATTAAGAGATTGTAGTTTATTATGCTCCATGTTGTTCTGCAAGCAAGGAAACTCTCTTGAGCTGTTGCAAATTTAAGGACTTTGTACAATAGCAAGATGTGAGACCGTTCTGTGACCTGTTCTGTATTGTTAGAAGGATTTGCTGCATGAGGTCCATTTGACATTTCAGTATAACAACTGTTCCAGATTTAAGTTGCAGTTTGTATTTATGTTCTGCATTATGATCCAAAGACCTGTGACATTGTATAAATTCTTTGGATGGGCGGTGAAAAGAGAGTAATTGAGGTAATGAAGCACTTTGTGATATATATACTCAAAGCAGCTAATTGTCATAAAAAGATGGTTTGTAGTTTTATGGTGCAAGTTACTTCATGTCTGCAATCTTCTCTGTTTGGGTGCCGTAACAGCATTCAGGTATCAGTTATCTGCTCTGGTTTGCGAAGCGTGCCTTTCAGAACCAAAGACGATTGCCTTGCTACAGCATAGGTTCCAGTGCAATGTCAGTCAATAAATTGACAGTGATTGATTAACTAGGATTTTTGCAGCTCTTTTGTGTAGTAGGCATGAATGCAGTTGTGTAAATGGTTGTTGGAGCTATTTAAATGATGCTTAGCAGCTGATTGCATGCAAATGTTCCATTAGGCAGTCTGCAATCCAAGTGGAAACCTGCACCAATTAGCCAAAATATACCACTTCTGAATCTTGGGAGTCAAAAAAAAATAAGCGAGGTAACAGAATATACTCCGAGCAAAAGGGTTACCCTAGAGGGTTCAATTCCCGTACCGGCCTCCCCGAACAGGTGCCGGAATGTGGCGAATAGGGACTTTTCACAGTAACTTCATTGAAGCCTACTTGTGACAATAAGCGATTATTATAGATTTGTGTGCAGATGTGTATTTACGAGTTCTTAAATTCTCCCCAGCTTCTCCCACCACCAAACTCTCCCACACCATTTTCATTCAATACTCGAGTTCAGTGTTGGGACCTTTGATATATGGCACTCATCAACATGAAACTTGACCTATTTTAACTCCAGACTCCATTACCATAGTATAGGTCTAATTCCCAGCAGCTCGCAAGTGGGAATGAGAATTGTGATGGAAGGAGGCCACTTTCAGGGACACACTGGAGTGGTCCATGGTACTCAGCTAGGTGGTTGTGGGGAGATGGGTGTTGGAGATGGTCATTCCCTGAATATTGGTAGACAAAGGAGTAAGGGAGTTAAACCTGCCTTAAATTGGCCTATCTGGAGCTAGGAACTCCAATATGTGCTCCAAAACACATATTTAAAATAGACCGGGCATTCATATTCCATGAAGAAGGTGATTAGCATGCTGCTATAACTTTGGCTCCCACTTCCCTCATGCTTCATTCTCTCAAAGTATGGGGTGGGGGATGGGGGGGTGCATGGATTTAAAATCAGGACTATTTTGATTTGGAATAACAACATTTCCCACCCTGGCCTAGGCAGAACTCAGGAAGACCTATTGTCAAGAGACCAAAAGTTAGGATGGGATTCAATTCCACCTGCAATCTGTCCCTTTCTTAATTGGGAGCTGGTTTGGCCCACTGTCTCAGAAAAGGGCCCCAATTCTCACTAAAAGGTTATTAGGCCTTGGGAAGGGCCTCCCTCTGCCCCTAGGTGAAAGGTTGCATCCAGTGAGTGGAGGCAGGTGCTAATGCACTCATTTCAAATCAACCATTAACCTTTCACTGGGATTTTGAATGGGTTTGGTATACATGGATGCAGGTGGCCTAAATGCTGGTTTTCGAGTGATAAAGCAGATATCATAGAAACTTGGCCTGTTTATCATTTTGTTTGAACACTAGGTAGCTCCAGCAATTATGGTTCATACGAGTTTCAAATTGTGCACTAAAAAATGAGTTCTGGCTGATCGCCATGACTTGTGGGCGATGATATTCATGTGGGGCGTCATTGGTGTAGTTACATCTTGTTTTCCTTGCTTTGAAAGTGCATTTCACTTTCCTTATTGGATGATCTTTCAAAGTAGCATGACAACTCATTTTTTTTAATGTCAAACAAACTTTTTTTTGCAAGCGGAGTGCCAAAGTTTTGCAAGGTGCTTTCCTCTCTGAATTAGAGCTGCAGTGTGCTGTACTCGTAAAATGTCACAATTTCCAGTGTGCTTCAAGGATCAGTTTTCCAGCTGTTGACAGTTGATCTTTTTATTTCACATGTCAGTAACAGATTTTTTCCATTGCCTGCTTCCAAGCAAGTGCTATTACATCACAGGTGTTTTTTTAAAGAAGTGAAAGCATCTGGCACTCCCTCTTGGAAACACTGCTTAAGACCATATGACCATCATGCACTAAAAGATTAAAAACTTCTCCATCTTATAATTGCTGTGTTGAACTTCGAACATTTGTCACTCCCCCTCCCCACCCTGTACTATGATTCTTCTTTATTTGAACGACTGCATTGCTTTATTCAAAAAAAAAAAATCAACAGATGAATTTCTGGATTGCGGAGGTTTTTTTTTCCAGTTGCTTGAGTTTTCAGTCATTAAATAGGTAGCAAGGCAGATAGTGACACATCTAGAGTCATTTGGTTGTGCAACCTTTTGTCTTACTGATGTCTTGGCTTGGAGTGCTGGTAGTGTTGTCAGTGCTTCTGAAACAACAAGTACACGGAAGAGATTTAGTCACAATGTGTCCAAGTCTTTAGTTAACTTCAAAATATACTTTAAAAGGTCACCGGTTACAAAATGAGCAATTGCATTAAATAACTCAAAATATACATTAGTAATACCATGTTGCAGATTTTTGTGTTTTACCATTAAAAGGAAAATGCCATTCACAAATTTTTATAGCAGTTGACAATTTGTCATTAAACACAGGAAGAGATAGGGTTTGAATGATACAGATCTTAACTTTCAAGAGGATGAGCCAGGAAGAGTCAACAACAGTAAGAAACCTCGACATGTAAGAAAGCGTAAAATATGTCCACAAACAAAAATCACTCTTTTGCCTTTAAATTGAACATTATTGATTTGCAACAAAGTTTAGTAACTTTTAAAATTTTCATTTCAATTTATTTTCAATGACTGTCATTAGACACGGGCCTGTCTAGTCATTTAGAATGTAAAATGCAATGTTATAACTACCAAAATGTTATGTGTTAATCTCAGTCCTGCTTACACTTTATAGCTAACAAAAGAGATTCTGGGCCCAATTTGATCCTCTCCAACATAAATCACTTTCCCAGCTTATTTATATCACCATTAGCAGTGCTAAATTCTCCTCCCATGTAAGGTTTGAGTACTCCACTGGGATGAATAAAACCTGTTAATTGCAGCCTCTAAAAAGCCTTGAATGGCTGACTGTATACAACCTCAAGCTTGAGGGAGCAGAAGGTAGGTATCAGATAGTTTAAAGGACTGAGTAGACTGAGATAGTTAATCATTGACACTGACAGACACTAGAACCAGCTTGGATGTTACTGTCTCTCGGGGCTTTCAGTGTCCGATTAGACAAGCCAGCGCACAGTTTAGTGGACATGCAGATCCACGGCTTTGTCCAGCGGTGATCAGGCAGCAGCGTGCATAGGGCTGTATTTTCACAGGACAACAGCATGAATCTTGCATCTGACCTTCCCCCTCAGTGCACTATGCAAATGACAAATAGGAGGTGACACAAGCTCCAGAGATCCAACTAGCATTGGGTCACTACCAGAACCAGGATTCCACGAGATGACAGCACTCGTATCTAAATCATTTTTTAAATCCCCAGGGTTGATATATCTGTGCTGCCGTTCATTTGCTCAGTTAGAAGGTAATAAGTCACTGTGCAATGATCACTGACTCATGTCTCAGCCATACCTACAAAGAGGAGAAAGAATGGCAGCACGGTGGCACAGTGGTTAACATTGCTGCCTCACGGCGCCGAGGTCCCAGGTTCGATCCCGGCTCTGGGTCACTGTCCGCGTGGAGTTTGTACATTCTACCCGTGTTTGCGTGGGTTTCACCCCCACAACCCAAAGGTGTGCAGGGTAGGTAGATTGGCCATGCTAAAATTGTCCCTTAATTGGAAAAAATGAATTGGTTACTCGAAATTAATTTGTAAAAAAGAGAAAGAATGTTGCATGTTTTTATTACAATTTGCTTGTGTTCCGAGCATGGACTAGCTGTTGTCCAGTGAGTACTTCACTGAACAGGATGAAGTATAAAGGGAGAATAAATATGTCATACTCCCAAACTGGGACTAGAACTTTTACTTCCCCATTTCTTCCAAGTCCTGGCTCGAGATGTAGAGAATCTCATCAGAGGCAGAAGGAGGATGCAGCGTGGTTGGTTATCTTCCCCTTTTCATCCACTCCCATTTTAACAACAGAAGAACAGAAGAAATAGGAGCAAGAGAAGGCCACATGGCACCCTGAGCCTGCTTCATCATTCAGTAAGATCACAGCTGATCTGATTATGGCCTTTATTCTACCAGGGGCTGGTTTAGCACACTGGGCTAAATCGCTGGCTTTTAAACCAGACCAAGGCAGGCCAGCAGCACGGTTCAATTCCCGTACCAGCCTCCCCGAACAGGCGCCGGAATGTGGCGACTGGGGGCTTTTCACAGTAACTTCATTTGAAGCCTACTTGTGACAATAAGTGATTTTCATCTTCATTTTCTGCCTGCCACAGTTAGCCATTGACCTCCTGGTCAATTGGAATTTGTCTGATCCAGCCTTAAATATATTGGGGACTGGGGAAGAGAATTTCAAAGACTAGTTATCCTCTAACAACTGGAATTCCTTCTCATCTCTGTCTTAAAATGGTAGACCACTTTTTTGAGCTCTTTTCTCCTACAAAGGCAGAGGCAGGAATTGGCTGTATTGCAAACACCAAAACTGGCGTACTTGGAATTGATCCGTAACTACAAGGAGGATGGAAACATGTATCATGCAAATGTTGTGCATAGAAAGAGTTAAATGTAGTTACAAAGTGAAGGCTGTTACAGAAGAAAATATGCTGGGAGGGAGTGCAGCAAAAACGAAACCAGGGGATGCTAAATAAATATCAGAAGAATGTTTAAGCAGGAAGGAACATATATAATGATGCTAACAGTTGCTGCACTACATAATTTTAGTTAATAGTGTGCACGCCTACTTTACCACTCCTCGAAAGGTTATTGATCCTTTCCCTGCATTGAATCTGGGTCCTTTGCACAATATTTCTGACATTTCATATCTTGACCACTCACTTTCTACTCAGCCATCTAACCCAACCCTTCTTGAATCATTGAAGAGAAATGTGGAGGTTTCATTTGTGCTGCTTTCTATGCTGCTTTTCCCAACTGGGGTGCCCTGCTGGTGGCAGTACTGCTCCTAGATATTTTCTGAGTTGATTTCATGATATCGGCATCCACCTTGAAAAAGGACAATTTCTCTCATGAGGTGCTTCAGAGCTTTAAGACCAGCAGCAGCACACACATTATTTCCTGCCTTCTAATGCGTGTGTGCTGAATCACACCTGGTGTTTGCCCACCTGATGGTGATCAGCTGGAAACAATTTAGATGAGGAATACGTTGATTTGGATGTGGAATAAATTGATGTGGAAGTTATGACCGTATGGCATGATATACATGTATATCAATATCATGGTCACAATTTCCAGTATGCATATTGGTGAGTGAATCAGAAAATCAGTGCCATTTTCTCAAAATTGCTGCTATTATCTTGTTTTTTCTATAGATAAGAAAAAGGTTTATTTGGCAAAATGCCAACAAATCCATTGCATAATGGACACCAAAACATACAACTGGTATAATAGTTATGCGGGTGCTGGCAGTAATTGGAGCTGCATTTATGGAGCACGTGCATGATAAGGAAAGATAAAGCAGTGCACAGGCTTCTGTGGTACAGAATTCCAAAGATTCATAACCCACTGTATGAAGAAACTCTTCCTCCTCTCAGTGATAAGTAATCCTGAGACTATGATCTGAGTTCTAGATTCTCCAACCAGGGGAAACAGCCTCCCAACATTTACCTTTGACAAGTCCGAGGAGACTTTTACATGTTTCAATCAGATAATCACCAATTCTTCTGAACTCTGGAGAACATAGGTCCAATCTACCCAATCTTTCTTTTTGGGCAACCGTCTCATCTGAGGAATCAATTTCATAACATAATCTGATAGCCCAAACACTTGTAAACCTCGCCCCTTGTTTTAGAAAAGGTTTGTGATAATATGGTATGGATTTTTTAAAAATTCATTTACGGGATGTTGGCGTTGCTGGTGAGGCCACTATTTATTGCTCATCACTAGTTGCCCTTCAGAAGGTGGTGGTGAATTGCCTTCTTGAACCGCTGTATATTGAGGTGTAGGTACACCCACTGTGCTGTTAGGGAGGGAGTTCCAGGATGTTGACCCAGCAACAGTGAAGGAACGACGATATCTTTCCAAGTCAGAATGGTGAGTGACTTGGAGGGGAACCTCCAGGTGGTGGGTTTCCCAGGTGTCTGCTGCTCTTGTTCTTCTAGATGGTAGTGGTTGTGGTTTTGGAAGGTGCTGTCTAAGGAACCTTGGTGTGTTACTGTAGTGCATCTTGTAGATGGTGCGCACGGTTGCCACTGTGCATCGGTGATGGAGGGTTTGAATGTTTGTGGAAGGGGGAGCAATCAAGCAAACTGCTTAGTCCTGGAAAGTGTTGAGCTTCTTGAGTGTTGTTGGAGCTGCACTTGTCTAGGCAAGTGGAGAGTATTCCATTACATCCTGACTTGTGCCTTGCAGATGGTGGACAAGCTTTGGGTGATCAGGAGGTGAGTTACTCGTGATAGGATTCCTCGCCTTTACCTGGCAACCACAGTATTAATATGGCTAGTCCAGTTCAGTTTCTGATCAATGGTAACCCCCAGGATGTTGATTGTGGGGGATTCAGCGATGGTAATGCCATTGAATGTCAAGCGGCTGTGGCTAGATCCTCTCTTGTCGGATATGTTCATTGCCTGACGTATTTGACGTCATTGACAAATGTAACTTGCCACTTGTTAGCCCAAGCCTGGATATTGTCCATGTCTTGCTGCAGGAGTCGTGAATATTGCGCAGTCATCCGCAAACATCCACACTTCTGACCTTATGATGGAAGGGAGGTTATTAATGAAGCAGCTGAAGATGGTTGAGCCGAGGACATTACCCTGGGGAACGCCTGCAGTGATGTCCTGGAGCTGAGATTATTGACCTCCAACCATCACAAGCATCTTCCTTTGTGCCAGGTATGGCTCCAACTAATGGAGAGTGTTCCCCCTGATTCCTATTGACTCTAGTTTAGCTAGGGCTCCTTGATGCTATATACGGTCAAATGCTTCCTCGATGTCAAGGGCAGTCACTCTCACCTCTGGCATTCAGCTCTTTTGTCCATGTTTGAACCAAGGTTGTAATGAGGTCTGGAGCTGAGTGACCCTGGCGGAACCCAAATTGAGAATCTGTGAGCAGGCTGTTGCTGAGTAAGTGCCACTTGATAGCACCGTTGATGACTCCTTCCATTACTTTGCTGATGATGGAGACATAAGAAATAAACTGATAGTGCAGTAATTGGCTGGGCTGGAATTGTCCTGTTTCTTGTGCATGGGACACACCTGGGCAATTTTTCACATTGCCAGGTAGATGCCAGTGTTGTAGCTGTAGTGGAACAGCTTGTCTAGGGGTGCGGCCAATTCTGGAGCACACGTCTTCAGTACTATTGCTGGGATATTGTCAGGGCCCATAGTCTTTGCAGTATCCAGTGCCTTGAGCCGTTTCTTCACACTGCGTGGTGTGAATCGTATTGGCTGAAGACTGACATCAGTAATGCTAGGGACCTCCGGAGGAGACCGAGATGGATCATCCACCTGGCACTTCTAGCTGAAGATTGGTTTGTTGTGGAATCGCTTAGATCTGTCTATAACATGTTGCTTATGCTCTTTGGCACACAAGTAGTCCTGTGTTGTAGCTTCACCAGGTTGACATCTCATTTTTAGGTATGTCTGGTGTTGCTCCTGGCATGCTCTCCTGCACTCTTCATTGAACCAGGGTTGATCCCCTGGTTTGGTGGTAATGGTAGAGTGAGGGATATGCTGGGCCATGAGGTTGCAGATTGTGGTTGAATACAATTCTGCTGCTGCTGATGGCCCACAGAGCCTAATAGATGCCCAGTCATGAATTGCTCGATCTGTTTGAAGTCTATCCCATTTAGCACAAAGGTAATACCACACACATGATGGAGGATACCCTCAATGTGAAGGCGGGACTTTGTCGCCACAAGGACTGTACGGTGGTCACTTCTACCGATACTGTCATGGACAGATGCATTTGCATCCCACAGATAGGCCCACTTCATCTAGACTACCTTCTCTTGGCACGCTCACTGCAAGACAATTTTATGGCTGTAAGACCGTTAATTGGCTCAGGGCTCAAGGTGAGAGACACTTGCATCTCCCTAAATCCCTAAACTCTCAAAAGTCCCAGGGTGGGATCCTCCGGCTGTTTATGCCGGCGGGAACTTCCCTTTATGGTTTTCCAAGGGCATGGGGTGGATTCAATGGGAAATCTCATTGATTGAAAGATCCCACCATCAGCCAATGGCGGACCCCCCCCCCCCCCCACCACCACGAGAAATACGCTGCAGGGAAGCCAAAGAATCTCACCCCTGTGTGGTCAACCAGGTGGCCAGCAGCTCTTTAGTCTCAGCACCGCCACTGAGAGCAATTCAGCATGACGACAAAGCATGGAAATGGAGGAGAAAGTGAGTGGGAGATTTTGTTGGGGCCAGATTGGTAGGTCCCAGCAAGGGGGAATGGATATTGGGTTCAGGAAGGCAATGGGAGGACCATACTGGAGGTGGGGGGGGGGAGCATCTGTTGGGCACAGGGTGCCCATAGTGGTGCCCCCACCTCCTCAGCCCGGAAAAAGACCAGGATCACAGTGGTCATTATTTTGTCACTTAAGGTCCCCAATGGATTCCAGGGTGGTGGGCCAACCAATATCTCCCCTGCTGATAGCAAAATACCATCGGAGGTGAGTAGGTGACTGGCAAATCCGTAAGGGCAACGGAATTCATGCCCTATGCCACTCTCTCCAACTTTCCGACCTGCTCCTGTTATCGGGTGAACTAAAATTACACTCCGTGTTTGTAAAATGTAACACGCTGCATTTCTATTTATGATATCTTGAATGTAACCTCGGTTGTTGGCAAGATTCTAGAATCCATTGTTAAGGATGAGATTTCTAAATTCTTGGAAGTGCAGGGTCGGATTAGGACAAGTCAGCATGGATTTAGTAAGGGGAGGTCGTGCCTGACAAACCTGTTAGAGTTCTTTGAAGAGATAACAAATAGGTTAGACCAAGGAGAGCCAATGGATGTTATCTATCTTGACTTCCAAAAGGCCTTTGATAAGGTGCCTCACGGGAGACTGCTGAGTAAAATAAGGGCCCATGGTATTCGAGGCAAGGTACTAACATGGATTGACGATTGGCTGTCAGGCAGAAGGCAGAGAGTTGGGATAAAAGGTTCTTTTTCGGAATGGCAACCGGTGATGAGTGGTGCCCCGCAGGGTTCAGTGTTGAGGCCAGAGCTGTTCTCTTTATATATTAACGATCTAGATGACGGGACTGGGGGCATTCTGGCTAAGTTTACCGATGATACAAAGATAGGTGGAGGGGCAGGTAGTATTGTGGAGGTGGGGAGGCTGCAGAAAGATTTAGACAGCTTAGGAGAGTGGTCCAAGAAATGGCTGATGAAATTCAACGTGGGCAAGTGCGAGGTCTTGCACTTTGGAAAAAAGAATAGAGGCATGGACTATTTTCTAAATGGTGACAAAATTCATAATGCTGAAGTGCAAAGGGACTTGGGAGTCCTAGTCCAGGATTCTCTAAGGGTAAACTTGCAGGTTGAGTCTGTAATTAAGGAAGCAAATGCAATGTTGTCATTTATCTCAAGAGGCTTGGAATATAAAAGCAGGGATGTACTTCTGAAGCTTTCTAAAGCACTAGTTAGGCCCCATTTAGAATACTGTGAGAAATTTTGGCCCCACACCTCAGGAAGGACTTACTGGCACTGGAGCGGGTCCAGCATGATTCACACGGATGATCCCATGGTAGGCCTAACATAAAATGAACGTCTGAGGATCCTGGGATTATATTCATTGGAGTTCAGGAGGTTGAGGGGAGATCTAATATAAACTTACAAGATAATGAATGGCTTAGATAGAGTGGACGTAGGGAAGTTGTTTCCATTAGCAGGGGAGACGAGGACCCGGGGGCACAGCCTTAGAATAAAAGGGAGTCACTTTAGAACAGAGATGAGGAGAAATTTCTTCAGCCAGAGTGGTGGGTCTGTGGAATTCATTGCCACAGAGGGCGGTGGAGGCCGGGACGTTGAGTGTCTTTAAGCTAGAAGTTGATAAATTCTTGATTTCTTGAGGAATTAAGGGCTATGGAGAGAGAGCGGGTAAATGGAGTTGAAATCAGCCATGATTGAATGGTGGAGTGGGCCGAATGGCCGTCCGCTCCTATATCTTATGGTAAATATACAACCCATTTAAAAGGTCAGTTTTCATGCAAAGGTGTTTCACAAATGCTTTCTTGTTCATTTATTAATATACCGCATGAGGCTAAATTCACCAATTTCATAATTGCATATTCACAGTGGGGAAATCATGCTTCGAAGGAGCACCGATTCTCCTGAATGTGCTGTACTTGAGCACAGCACCCCAGTAGAATCAAGGGAGAACTCAATTTACCCTAAAATAACAAATAAGAATATATTTTGTGAGTTTAGGTGTTTGTTGGAATGCAGGATTGCATCAGTTCCTAGTGAAGTCATTATGTTGGAAATTATTTATGCATCTTTTGTTTCTTTTCATCCTCCCAAAAAGTAAAAGGTTTGTGAAACATTTTTTAATCGAGGGAGGGACTTAAAAAATACATAGCTCTAAAGCTTGACTAAAATACTAGCAACGAGTTACATACTCATGGAGGAAGAAGTGTGACAGGTTTGGGTAATTATGTAAAAGTGTGCAGAAGGTTTCTGTTGCAAGTGTTTCCTGCACTGGAAATATCCTAACGGAACTATAGCTTTCTTGAACCTTCAAAATTATGGCAGGGATAAAAAATGAAAAGGACTGTGGAAAATGACTGCAACAGCTTTCTGTTAACAAGGAAGTGCTTGCCACAGAAGCTTCCTGCTTTCAGCCACATCATCAAACAGAAGGAATGATGGTGATAGCTCAGTTTGCAAAGCTCTGGATGGCTCAGTAGCAATGGTCAATCAATCAAAAACAGAAAACAACATCAGGCAGTCTTTCAGTTCCTCTGTGGTGTGATTTTAGATCAATTGACTCTTGTCCTCCATGAATTCATTCTGGATGATTGCATTGGCATTATGGCCTTGACAGAAACTTTGCTAAAGGATGATCCTTATCCCCTAAGTGAAGCCCCCTGCCTGGCTGTACCATCCATCAATTGCCCAACCAGGCCATTGTGGAGGTAGTGTGAATTTTATCACCAACTCTCACCTGTCTCTCTATACTCTGAAGTTAATACCTCCAAGAATTCTCCACCTGAACCACAAAGGATTGAGAAATCATTTAGAAATCTCCCCCTACACCAAAAAGGGTTGAGAAATTCTATGTGGTGAATAGGGACTCCCTTGTGTCCCAGAACCCTAGACAGACTTAGGTGGGTGCTATTCGGATCAAACAAATTTTTCAAGTTAATCACCGGTATAACCCATATCTTCCTAGAAGATTTTATTTACCGATCACTTAATAGCTCTGCACACGGGTCAGGCTTTTTAAGTAGAATAAGTAAACTTTACAATTGGAATTAACAGCAATTCTTTCAGGATATTAACTTAAATAAAGTTTATTTTCAAAATTAAAAGATTAAAGCTATTTTTTAAAAAAAGGATATAACAGATCTTTTACTTTCGATGAATTGGGCCAGTAGTAAAACCTTCAGGTCTTCCTTGTCAATCATCCTTTTAGTCTTGGGTCATCCAATATATTTTCTGGGCTGCTTGGTTTTTCCTTCTTCTTCCTTCCTTCTGCTCTTTATTTATTTATTTCTGAACTTGTTCTTTATAGCTGCTGGCACTTTATTCGCTTTGCGGAGCCATTCGCCCAGCCTCAGCATGCCGTTGGCATTTTTCTTCTGCTCCGGTTGTCGGCTGCCTTCCTCTCCGGCTGCCTTTCTCCAACTAACTGCTTTCAATTGTCAGCCGCCTCACAAATGCCCTCACTTGCATGTACCTGAAAGCATTTCCCGGGGGTAGTCCAAACTTCTCCTCCAGCGCCCCTAAGCTCGCAAATGTCCCATCGATGAACAGGTCCCCCATTCTTCTAATCCCTGCCTGATGCCAGCTCTGAAAACCCCGTCCATCCTTCCTGGGACAAACCGATGGTTATCTCTGATCGGGGACGATACTGAGGCTCCCAATGCACCCCTGTGCCGTCGCCACTTCCCCCAGATCTTTAGCGTTGCCGTCACCACCGGACTCGTGGTGTATCTTGTCGGCAAGAGCGGCAGCGGTGCCGTCACCAGCGCCCCCAGGCTCGTTCCTTTGCAGGACGCCATCTCTGACCTCTTCCATGCCACCCCCTCTCCCTCCATCACCCACTTACGGATCATTGCCACGTTGGCTGCCCAGTAGTAGCCACCCAGATTCGGCAACGCCAGCCCTTCTCTAGCTCTACTATGCACCAGGAACCCCCTCCTTACCCTCGGGGTCTTACTCTCCCACACAAAACCCATAATGCTCCTGCCTACCTTCTTAAAAAAGGCCTTGCTGATCACAATTGGAAGGCATTGGAATACAAAAAGAAACCTCGGGAGGACCACCATTTTAATCGACTGTACCCTGCCCGCTAGCGAGAGTGGTAACATGTCCCACCGTTTAAAGTCCTCCTCCATCTGCTCCACCAGCCACATCAAATTAAGTTTGTGCAGGGCCCCCCAGCTCCTAGCTACCTGGATCCCCAAGTATCGAAAGCTCCTTTCCGCCCTCCTCAACGGTAGGTCATCTATCCCTCTTCCCTGATCCCCCGGATGCACCACAAAGAGCTCACTCTTCCCTACATTAAGCTTGTAGCCCGAGAAGTCCCCAAACTCCCTTAGGATCTGCATGACCTCCACCATCCGCTCCACTGGGTCCACCACATACAGCAAGAGGTTGTCTGCATCCAGAGACACTCAATGTTCCTCTCCCCTCGAAACACCCCCCTCCATTTCCTGGACGCTCTTAATGCCATGGCCAAAGGTTCAATTGCTAATGCAAACAACAGGGGGGACATGGGGCACCCCTGCCTCGTCCCTCAATACAGCCGAAAATACTCCGACCTCCGCCAATTCATAACCACACTCACCACCGGGGCTCTATATAGGAGCTTAACCCAACTGATAAACCCCTCCCCCAACCCAAACCTCCGCAACACTTCCCAGAGATACTCCCACTCTACTCGGTCAAAGGCTTCTCCGCGTCCATAGCTGCCACTATCTCCGCCTCTCCCTCCACCGATGGCATCATTATCACATTTAGGAGCCTTCGCACATTGGTATTTAGCTGCCTGCCCTTTACAAATCCCGTCTGGTCCTCGTGAATCACCTCCGGGACACAGTCCTCAATCCTCATGGCCAACATTTTTGCCAGCAGCTTAGCATCTACGTCGAGGAGCGAGATCGGCCTATATGACCCGCATTGACAAGGTGCCACACAAAAGGTTGCTGCATAAACTAAAGATGCATGGCATTGAGGGTAAAGTGGTAGCATGGGTAGAGGATTGGTTAACTAACAGAAAGCAGAGAGTGGGGATAAATGGGTGTTTCTCTGGTTGGCAACCTGTAACTAGTGGGGTCCCTCAAGAATCAGTGTTGGGCCCGCAGTTGTTCACAATTTACATAGATGATTTGGACTTAGGGACCAAGTGCAATGTGTCAAAGTTTGCAGACGACACTAAGATGAGTGGTAAAGCAAAAAGTGCAGAGGATACCTGAAGTCTGCAGAAGGATTTGGATAGGTTAGGTGAATGGGCTAGAGTCTGGCAGATGGAATTCAATGTTGCCAAGTGTGAGGCTATCCATTTTGGGAGGAATAACAGCAGAATGGATTATTATTTAAACGGTAAGATGTTAAAACATGCTGCTGTGCAGAGGGACCTGGGTGTGCTGGTGCACGAGTCGCAAAAAGTTGGTGTGCAGGTGCAACAGGTGATTAAGAAGGCTAATCGAGTTTTGTCTTTCATTGCTCGAGGGATGGAGTTCAAGACGAGGGAGGTTATGCTGCAATTGTATAGGGTGTTGGTGAGGCCACATCTGGAGTACTGTGTTCAGTTTTAGTCTCCTTACCTGAGAAAGGACATATTGGCACTGGAGGGAGTGCAGAGGAGATTCACTAGGTTGATCCCAGAGTTGAGGGGATTAGATTATGACAAGAGGTTGAGTAGACTGGGACTGTACTCATTGGAGTTTAGAAGGATGCTGGGGGATCTTATTGAAACATATAAAATTATGAAGGGAATAGATCGGATAGATGCGGGCAGGTTGTTCCCACTGGTCGGGGAAAGAAGAACTAGGGGGCATAGCCTCAAAATAAGGGGAAGTAGATTTAAGACCGAGTTTAGGAGGAACTTCTTCACCCAAAGGGTTGTGAATCTCTGGAATTCCTTGCCCAGTGAAGCAGTTGAGGCTCCTTCTTTAAACGTTTTTAAGAAAAAGATAGATACCTTTCGAAAGAATAAAGGGATTCGGGGATATGGTGTACGGGCCGGAGAGTGGAGCTGAGTCCACAAAGATCAGCCATGATCTCATTGAATGGCGGAGCAGGCTCGAGGGGCCAGATGGCCTACTCCTGTTCCTAGTTCTTATGTTCTTATTGCAGTGGGTCCTTATCCTGCTTCAGGTTCAAAGAGATTGTCGCCTCCGACATTGTCGGGGGCAGGGTCCCCCCCTCCCTTGCCTCATTGAAGGTCCTTACCAGCAATGGGCCTAACAGGTCTACATACTTCCTTTAGAACTCCACTGGGAACCCATCTGGTCCCGGGACCTTCCCTGCCTGCATGCTCCCCAGTCCTTTAACCAGCTCCTCCACCCCAATTGGCGCCCCCAAACCAGCCACCTCCTGCTCCTCCACCCTTGGGAACCTCAGTTGGTCCAAGAATCGTCGCATCCCCTCTTTTTCCCCTGGGGGCTGGGACCTATACAGCTCCTCGTAGAAGGCCTTGAATGCCTCATTCACTTTCACTGCACTCAGCGCCGTAGTTCCCCTGCCATCCTTGAGTCCACCTATTTCCCTCGCTGCCATCCTCTTACGGAGCTGATGTGCCAGCATCCGGCTCGCCTTCTCCCCATACTCATACATCGCCCCCTGTGCCTTCCTCCACTGTGCCTCTGCCTTCCCTGTGGTCAACAGGTCGAACTCCGCCTGGAGACTTTGTCTCTCCCTGAGTAGTCCCTCATCAGGGGCCTCTGCATATCTCCTGTCCACTCTTAAAATCTCCCCCACTAACCTCTCCCTTTCCCTGCCCTCTCTCTTCTCCCTATGAGCCCTGATGGAGATTAACTCTCCCCTGACCACCACCTTCAGCGTCTCCCATACTACTCCCACCTGCACCTCCCCGTTCCCGTTGGCCTCCAGATACCTTTCGATGCACCCCTGCACCCTCCCACACACTTCCTCGTCTGCCAGCAGTCCCACATCCAACTGCCACAGCGGGCGTTGGTCCCTCTTCTCCCCCAGCTCTAGTTCCACCCAGTGCGGGGCGGGGTCTGAAATGGCTATGGCCGAATACTCCGTTCCCTCCACTTTCGGGATCAATGCCCTGCCCAGAACAAAAAAATCTATCCGGGAGTAGGCCTTATGTACATGGGAGAAAAAAGAAAATTCTCTGGCCAAAGGCCTGGCAAATCTCCACGGATCTACTCCCCCCATCTGGTCCATAAACCCCCTAAGGACCTTGGCCGCAGCCGGCCTCTTTCCGGTCCTAGATCTGGAGCGATCCAGTGCTGGATCCAACACCGTGTTGAAATCCCCACCCATTATCAAGCTTCCTACCTCCAAGTCCGGAATACGCCCCAACATCCGTTTCATGAATCCAGCACCGTCCCAATTCGGGGCGTAAACATTTACCAATACCTCCCCCGTCCCCTGCAACCTACCGCTCACCATCACGTATCGGCCTCCATTGTCCGCTACTATGTTCTTGGCCTCAAACGACACCCGCTTCCCCACCAGTATTGCCACCCCTCTATTCTTCGCATCCAGCCCCGAATGGAACACCTGTCCCACCCATCCCTTCCTTAACCTGACCTGATCTGCCACCTTCAGATGTGTCTCCTGAAGCATGACCACGTCTGCCTTCAGTCCCTTTAAGTGCGCGAACACTTGGGCCCTCTTAACCGGCCCATTTAGGCCTCTCACATTCCACGTGACCAGCCGGATTGGGGGGCTACTCACCCCCCCCCCCCCCCCCCCCCCCCCCCGCCGACTAGCCATCTCCTATCTTAGGCCGTGCCCGCGTCTCCCGCACCCTCCAGTCCCCCAGACGGGAACCCCCGCCCCGACCACCTCTTCCATTTTCAGTTCCCCCTCGACCAGTGCAGCAGCAACTCTATTGTCCTCCTCCCCCCCCTCCCCTCACCCCCTCCCTGCTAGATCCGAATCTAGCTCTTTTGCTCCCCCCATAATACTTCCGTAAGTCAGCTGACTCCTGCTGACCCCGGCTTCCCCCGCCTTCCCGTTGACCCTCCCCGTGTGGAAATCCCTCCTCCTTGCGCTCCTCCATCTCCCCCCCCGCCCCCCCCTCCCTAACGCGGGAAAAAGCCCGTGCTTTCCTGAGCCAGCCCCGCCCCCTGTGGCGCAGCTCCTATTGCGGCCTTATCCCAATTCCCCCATCCCCGAATCCCCGAGTCACCATTCTAAAGTTGAGTTATCCAAAACTCCACTGCCTGTTTCCAATCTGACCCCATTAGGACCGGGACCAATATCCTCACAGAGGTATATGCTCGTACTATTTGGGAGGGATTAAGCTTGAGTGGCAAGGGGATGGGAACCTGAGTTGGAAGCAAAGATAGAAATGAAAAATAGAAAAGTAGAAAGCAAAAGTGAAAGGTAGAGAAAACAAGGGCTGACAGCAAATAGGGCCATAATACCAAAGAAATGTGTAAAAATGTTAAAAAGACAAGTCTAAAAGCACTGTATCTGAATGCATGGAGTATTGACAATAAAATAAACGAATTAAGAGCAGAAATTGATGTAAATGTGTATGATATGGTTGCAATTACGGAAACAAGGCTGTAAGGTGACCAAGGCTGTAAACTGAATATCCAAGGGTATTCGATACTTAGGAAGGACATGCAAAAAGGAAAAGGAGGTAGGGTGGCATTGTTAATTAAGGATGAAATCAGTGCTATATGAGAGAGGATAGTGGCTCAGAAAATCGAGATGTAGAATCAGTCTGGGTAGAACTAAGAAGCGAGAAGAGGAAGAGCAATCTATAGGTCTCACAACACTAGTGTTAGGATAGGGGATGGCATTGAAGAGGAAGTTAGAGATGCATGTGATTTTAATATACATATACACTGGAAAAAGTAATTAGCAATAATACTGTGGTGGATGAATTCCTGGAACATTTATGAGATGGATTGTCAGACCAGTACATTGAAGAACCAACTAGACAACAGGCCATACTAGATTTGGCAATGAGAGGGAGTTAATTAATAATCTTGTTGTGAGGGATTCTTCAGTGAACAGTGATCTTAACATGATAGAATTCTTCATTAGGATGGAAGAAGTACAATCTGAAACTTAAGGTCCTAAGTCTAAACAAAGGAAACTATGAGGTGTGAGTTGGCTAAGGTAGATTGGGGACCCTCATTAAAAAGAATGGAGGTGGATAGGCAATGGGTAATATTTAAAGGAATGCATTGCAACAGTTATACTTCCTTTCTGGTGCAAAACACAACAGGGAAAGCAGTCCTACCATGGCTAACAAAATAAATTAAGGATAACATTCGATCCAAAAGGGAGTTATATGATGTTTCTAGAAAAGGTAACAAGCTTGAGGATTGGGAGCCATTGAGAATTCAGCAAAGGAGGACCAAGAGATTGATTAATAGGAGAAAAGGATTCTCCGTTCTCATCTATGGCAGGACCTGTTGTGAGCAAGAATGGAAAATCTGGGGCTGGATTCTCTGCGTGTTTCTCGGGGACACGTTCTCTACTGGTAGGATTCTATACTTCCACCTCTTACCAATGGGATTTTCCATTGAAGCCACCCCAGTATGCTGGGAAACCTGCCACTAGCGGGAACAAAGAATCCCTATGGTCGGAGAATTCCAGCCTAGGTGTCCCAGCCAAAACTTCATTCATTCTCAGTGGCACCGAAAAGTCCTAGCAGTGAATGCAGCTGTGAATGAGGACAGAAGATTTTGGGCTAGGTATGAGAGTTAACTTGTAACTTACATAAAAGTGAGCTGTTTAATTATGTAAAAAGAATAGTGAAGTCAAATGTAGGTCCCTTACAGTCTGAAACCGTCGACTTAGACTTCATAACAGAGAACAGGAAAATGACAGAGCAATTAAACAACCACTGGCTTCTCGGAGGATGAGACCAATAACATCCCAGAAATGCGAGGGTACCAAGGGTCGCGTGAGAAGGAGGAATTGAAGGAAATTAGTATTGCGAAAAAATAATGCTGGAGACAGGAACTGCAGGCTGATAAGTCCCGAGGACCTGATGATCTACATCCCAAGATGTGGCCATGCAAATAGTGGATTTGTTGGTTTTCATCTTTCAAAGTTCTGTAGATTCTGGAAAAGTCCCGGCAAATTGCAGAGTTGAAAATGTAACTCCGCTATATAAAAAAGGAGGGAAGGAGAAAACAGGGAATTACACACCAGTTAGCCTAACATGTAGTAGGGGATATGCATGAGTATATTTTAAAGAATATGATAACAAGAGACTTATAAAATATCAATGTGATTCGACAAAGTCAACATGGATTTATGAAAGGAGAGTAATATTTGACACGCCTACTGAAATGTTTTGAGGATGTAACTAGCAAAATTGTTCAGACAGAACCAGTGGATGTGATATATTTGGTTTTTCAGAAAGCCTTTAATAAAGTCCCCGAAAAGAGGTCAATGTGCAAAATTAAAGCATATGGGATTGGGGGTAATATAGTGGCATGGATTGAGAATTAGTTAGCAATCAGAAACAGATAGTAGAAATAAATAGGTTATTTTTAGTGGCAAGCGGTGACCAGTGGGGTCCTGCAGGGATCAGTGCTTGGGCCCTAGCTACTCACAATATGCATCTATAATTTGGACGAGGAAGCCAAATGTAATATTTCCAAGTTTGCTGTCGTGATGACATGAAACTTGGTGGGAATGTGAGTGTTGAGAAGGATGTTAAGCGGCTTCAAGATGATGTAGACAAGTTGAGCGAGTAAGAAAATACATGGCAGATGAATAATATCGTGGATAAGGGTGAAGTTATCCCTTTGGATGGAGGAACAGAATGAGCGAGTATAATTTAAATGGTAATAGATTGGGAAATGTTGACGTGCAAAGTGACCTGAATGTCCTTGTACACCAATCACTGAAAGCAAGCAAGCAGGTACAGCAAGCAGTTCGGAAGGCAAATGGTATGTTGACCTTTATTTCAAGAGAACTTGAGGATAGGAGCAAATATGTTTTACTTCAGTGGTACAGGGCTTGGTGAGACCATATCTGGAGTATTGTGTGCAGTTTTGTGGTTAACCTCCACATCTAAGAAAATATATACTTGTCAAAGAGGGAATGCAGCAAAGGTTCAGCAGATCGATTCCTGAAATGGCAGAACTGTCCTCGGAGGGGAGATTGGGTTGACTCGGGCTGTATTCACCAGAGTTTAGAAGAATGAGAGGGGATCTCTTTGTTGTATAAAATTCTGATAGGGCTGGACAGATTGGATGCAGGAATGACATTTCCACTGGCTGGGGGGTCTCTAGAACAGGGGGTCACATTTTTCAGGACACGGGTTGGCCATTTAAGACTGAGGTGAGGAGAAACTTCTTCATTCAGAGGGTGGTGAGCCTGTTGAATTCTCCATCGCAGATGGGTGTGGAGGCCAAGTCACTGAATATATTTAAGAAGGAAATAGATAGATTTCTGGACTCTAAAGACATCGAGAGAGCATGGGAGTACGGCATTGAGATGAACAACATATAACAACATAAGAACTAGGAGCAGGAGTAGGCCATCTGGCCCCTTGAGCCTGCTCCGCCATTCAATGAGATCATGGCTGATCTTTTGTGGACTCAGCTCCACTTTCCGGCCCGAACACCATAACCCTTAATCCCTTTATTCTTCAAAAAACTATCTATCTTTATCTTAAAAACATTTAATGAAGGAGCCTCTGCAGCTTCACTGGGCAAGAAATTCCATAGATTCACAACCCTTTGGGTGAAGACGTTCCTCCTAAACTCGGTCCTAAATCTACTTCCCCTTATTTTGAGGCTATGCCCCCTAGTTCTGCTTTCACCCGCCAGTGGAAACAACCAGCCCGCATCTATCCTATTTATTCCCCTCATAATCTTATATGTTTCTATAAGATCCCCCCTCATCCTTCTAAATTCCTACGAGTACAGTCCCAGTCTACTCAACCTCTCCTCGTAATCCAACCCCTTCAACTCTGGGATTAACCTAGTGAATCTGCTCTGCACACCCTCCAGTGCCAGTACGTCCTTTCTCAAGTAAGGAGACCAAAACTGAACACTACTCCAGGTGTGGCCTCACTAACACCTTATACAATTGCAGCATACCCTCCCTAGTCTTAAACTCCATCCCTCTAGAAATGAAGGACAAAATTCCATTTGCCTTCTCAATCACCTGTTGCACCTGTAAACCAACTTTCTGCGACTCATGCACTAGCACACCCAGGTCTCTCTGCACAGCAGCATGTTTTAATATTTTATCATTTAAATAATAATCCCTTTTGCTGTTATTCCTACCAAAATGGATAATCTCACATTTGTCAACATTGTATTCCATCTGCCAGACCCTAGCCCATTCACTTTGCCTATCCAAATCCCTCTGCAGACTTCCAGTATCCTCTGCACTTTTTGCTTTACCACTTATCTTAGTGTCGTCTGCCAACTTGGACACATTGCCCTTGGTCCCCAACTCCAAATCATCTATGTAAAATGTGAACAGTTGTGGGCCCAACACTGATCCCTGAGGGACACCACTAGCTACTGATTGCCAACCAGAGAAACACCCATTAATCCCCACTCTTTGCTTTCTATTAATTAACCAATCCTCCATCCATGCTACTACTTTCCCCTTAATGCCATGCATCTTTATCTTATGCAGTAACCTTTTGTGTGGCACCTTGTCAAAGGCTTTCTGGAAATCCAGATATACCACATCCATTGGCTCCCCGTTATCTACCGCACTGGTTAGGCACGACCTACCCTTTATGAACCCATGCTGCGTCTGCCCAATGGGACAATTTCCATCCAGATGCCTCGCTATTTCTTCCTTGATGATAGATTCCAGCATCTTCCCTACTACCGAAGTTAAGCTCACTGGCCTATAATTACCCGCTTTCTGCCTACCTCCTTTTTTAAACAGTGGTGTCACGTTTGCTAATTTCCAATCCGCCGGGACCACCCCAGAGTCTAGTGAATTTTGGTAAATTATCACTAGTGCATTTGCAATTTCCCTAGCCATCTCTTTTAGCACTCTGGGATGCATTCCATCAGGTCCAGGAGACTTGACTACCTTTAGCCCCATTAGCTTACCCATCACTACCTCCTTGGTGATAACAATCCTCTCAAGGTCCTCACCTGTCATAGCCTCATTTCCATCAGTCACTGGCATGATATTTGTGTCTTCCACTGTGAAGACCAACCCAAAAAAACCTGTTCAGTTCCTCAGCCATTTCCTCATCTCCCATTATTAAATCTCCCTTCTCATCCTCTAAAAGACCAATATTTACCTTAGCTACTCTTTTTTGTTTTATATATTTGTTGAAACTTTTACTATCTGTTTTTATATTCTGAGCAAGTTTACTCTCATAATCTGTCTTACTCTTCTTTATAGCTTTTTTAGTAGCTTTCTGTTGCCCCCTAAAGATTTCCCAGTCCTCTAGTCTCCCACTGATCTTTGCTTCTTTGTATGTTTTTTCCTTCAATTTGATACTCTCCCTTATTTCCTTAGATATCCACGGTCGATTTTCCCTATTTTTACCGTCCTTCCTTTTTGTTGGTATAAACATTTGCTGAGCACTGTGAAAAATCACTTGGAAGGTTCTCCACTGTTCCTCAACTGTTTCACTATAAAGTCTTTGCTCCCAGTCTACCTTAGCTAGTTCTTCTCTCATCCCATTGTAATCTCCTTTGTTTAAGCACAAAACACTAGTGCTTGATTTTACCTTCTCATCCTCCATCTGTATTTTAAATTCCACCATATTGTGATCGCTCCTTCCGAGAGGATCCCTAACTATGAGATCCTGAATCAATCCTGTCTCATTACACAGGACCAGATCTAGGACCACTTGTTCCCTCGTAGGTTCCATTACGTACTGTTCTAGGAAACTATTGCGGATACATTCTATAAACTCCTCCTCCAGGCTGCCTTGACCGACCTGGTTAAACCAATCGACATGTAGATTAAAATCCCCCATGATAACTGCTGTACCATTTCTACATGCATCAGTTATTTCTTTGTTTATTGCCTGCCCCACCATAATGTTACTATCTGGTGGCCTATAGACTACTCCTATCAGTGACTTTTTGGCCTTACTATTCCTGATTTCCACCCAAATAGATTCATTTATCCTCCACAGCACCGATGTCATCCCTTACTGTTGCCCGGATGTCATCCTTAAATAACAGAGCTACACCACCTCCCTTACCATCGACTCTGTCTTTCCGAATAGTTTGATACCCTCGGATATTTAACTCCCAGTCGTGACCATCCTTTAACCATGTTTCAGTAATGGCCACTAAATCATAGTCATTCACGATGATTTGCGCCATCAACTCATTTACCTTATTCCGAATACTATGAGCATTCAGGTAAAGTACACTTATGTTGGCTTTTTTACCTCTGTTCTGGATCTTAACACCTCAATCAGTAACGTCTCCTAAGTTATATTTCCTCTTAACCTTTCTCCTAATTTTCCTTGTCGTTGAACCCATATCTTCATGTAACAACCTGCCGTGTCGCTTACCATTAATGTTTTCACTTCCCGTTTTATTCCTTTTAGTATTCCTGGTCCTATTCACTGAGCTCCCCTCAGTCACTGTACCTTGTACTGTCGCCCTTTTTGATTTTTGACTATGGCTTCTCTGCCTTACACTTTCCCCCTTACTGCCTTTTGTTTCTGTCCCTGTTTTACTACCTTCCAACTTCCTGCATTCTTATCATAGAATTTACAGTGCAGAAGGAGGCCACTCGGCCCATCGAGTCTGCACCGGCTCTTGGAAAGAACACCCTACCCAAGGTCAACACCGCCACCCCATCCCCATAACCCAGTAATCCCACCCAACACTAAGGGCAATTTTGGACACTAAGGGCAATTTATCATGGCCAATCCACCTAACCTGCACGTCTTTGGCTGTGGGAGGAAACCGGAGCACCCGGAGGAAACCCACGCACACACGGGGAGGATGTGCAGACTCCGCACAACAGTGACCCAAGCCGGAATTGAACCTGGGACCCTGGAGCTGTGAAGCAATTGTGCTATCCACAAGGCTACCGTGCTGCCCGCTTGGTTCCCATCCCCCTGCCACATTAGTTTAAACTCTTCCCCAACAGCTCTAGCAAACACCCCCCCCCCCCAGGACATCGGTTACAGTCCTGCCCAGGTGCAGACTGTCCGGTTTGTACTGGTCCCACCTCCCCCAGAACCGGTTCCAATGTCCCAGGAATTTGAATCCCTCCCTCTTGCACCATCTCTCGAGCCATGCATTCATCCTATCTATCCTGACATTCCTACTCTGACTAGCACGTGGCACTGGTAGCAATCCTGAGATCACTACCTTTGAGGTCCTACTTTTTAGTTTAACCCCTAACTCCCTAAATTCAGCTTGTAGGACCTCGTCCCGTTTTTTACGTATATCGTTGGTGCCTATGTGCACCACGACAGCTGGCTGTTCACCCCCCCCCCCCCCCTCCCCCCAGAATGTCCTGCAACCGCTCCGAGACATCCTTGACTCTTGCACCAGGGAGGCAACATACCATCCTGGAGTCTCAATTGCGTCTGCAGAACCGCCTGTCTATTCCCCTTAAAATTGAGTCCCCTATCACTATAGCCCTGCCATTCTTCTTCCTGCCCAGCTGCGCAGCAGAGCCAGCCACGGTGCCATGAACCTGGTTGCTGCTGCCGCCTTCCCCTGGTGAGCCATCTCCCTCAACAGTATCCAAAGCGGTATACCTGTTTTGCCGGGAGATGACCGCAGAGGACACCTGCACTGCCTTCCTACTCTTGCTCTGTCTTTTGGTCACCCATTTTCTATCTCCCTCAATACCTTTCACCTGCAGTGTGACCAACTCGCTAAAGGATCAGCCATGATCATATTGAATGGTGGAATAGACTCAAAGAGCTGAATGGCCTACTTCCACTCTGGTTTTCTATGTTTCTATTTATTTGCTGATCAACATTCGATCCCAGTTAAGCAACGCCATGATTTTAGCTGTTGTTGTGTTTTACAGATGGTAATAATCTAATTTTTAAGAAATCAAGAAAGTTTATTCACAAAATATTCTGCCAAGGCCTTTAAACCACATCCTTCTTTGTTATGGAAAAGTGCAGTACATTTTAGGAAAAGTGACATTACTGTGCCCACCAGCTATGCCGCCAAAATAATTTTTCAGAGTTTTTTGCAAGCAAGGAGAAGCAATACAAATTACCAATGAAAAGCAAAACTCCTAATTGTAAGATGACTTTTCTTATATGACTAGTCTACAAGCTTGCCAAGATGATCTCATGCTCCCCATACTGCATTGCATAAAACAATACATTTCAGAGCACTTGAAGAAATTTGTGTAAGCTTTTGAAATGCAGTTTTTTAAACTATTGTGGAGATTTTCTTAGGTGCTTTATTCAAAATTACACTCCCCTTGCCACCCCCATCCATAAAATCTGGGCCACGTTTTTTTAAAGTTAAGACAGAACATAATCATAATACGAAATAGAAGCAATGATCTCCAATTGGCCCATTCCTGCAAAAGTATTATGTCTTCATTGCCCAGTATTTGTTCAAGTGATTAATGGCATTAGAAAACCGTCCTGGTATGAAGTTTTGTCTTTGCAGCCATGGGCTTTCTCAACAAAGCTACTTCACTCAGTCTTTTATTTTTAATGAACTAGGCACTTCTCTTCAACTTGCACTGTGGTCAATCAATCACTCCATCTTCCTTTATAAGGGCCATAAATATAAGGGCACGATTGAACGGCCTTGTCGCACCCGAATTGGTGACGCAACGAGGTTGTTAAATCTCTTTTAGGCTCATTTAAATAAGTCTGCGCCGGATCATCCCAGCACCTGGAACTAATGCCCGTTCCTGGGAGACCTCGCAATGGCGCTGTTTAGCACTGGTCCACACGAACATGGACCTGACGTAATGGCACCTGGGGGTGTCTCCCAGACCATTGGATGGTCTCAGTGGTCAGGGCAGGGTACCATTCTGGCACCCGGGCACTTTAGCACTGCCAAACTGGCACCTTAGCACTGCCATGCTGGCACTGCCAAGGTATCAGGGTATCACCACCAGGCTGGCACTGCCAAGGTGCCTGGGTGGCAGTGCCAGGGTTCCTGGGTGCCAGGGTGGTGCAGCCAAGGGCCGGGCCTGAGGGGGAGCCATGCCCATGAAAGGGGGATGAGGGAAATATGCAGGGTAGGTGGGATGAAGGGCCTCTTAAAGATTAAAAGGATGGAAGGGGTCCTGAAAGGAGGGGGGCGGCAAAAGGGGCATGGTGAGGATGAAGGAGGGGGGGGGGGGGGGGGGGGGGGGGGGGGGGGGGGGGGGGGGGGGGGGGGGGGGGGGAGGCCTCCGCAATCCCAAGCGGGGTGTCCTCACTTGGGGGGTTAGGATAAAAGAGCATGGGAGTACAGCATTGCGATGAAGGATCAGCCATGATCATATTGAACGGTGGAATGGATCCTAGGCGATCAGAGAACCTCAGGTGGTTGGCCCCTGGCAAGGGTGGAACCCTGGCATTGCTGATGCCACCTGTTCACTGTGGTACTTCCAGCCTGGAACACTGCCACTGCCACCTGGGTGCCACTGTGGCACTGCCAGGCTGGCAGGGACACTGCCATGGTGCCAGGCTGACAGTGCCAAGGTGCCCGGTGGCAATTTGTCCGCACCCAGTATCTGGCACGGGGTTGCCCTGCCTGTATGAAGTGGGGTGCGTGGAAGGGGACTTGAGGACTCCTCAACAGGTGAATTTGTGCATTGCAGGGGGTCCGAGGTTTGCTTATGAGGTTTGCGTTGAGAGATTGCGATCCCTGCTGTGGACCAAAAATATCAGATTGCCCTTTGATAGCGGTGTCGTCCCGCCACTACAAGCACCAGGAACCACCCTGCTAATCCCACCTAGAGTGGGACTGTTTTGTTGTTAAATCGCACCCTTAGTGTGGGTAATACAGATGTGGATCTCACCGAAAAACAGGCAGGACACACCCTGCCAAATCCTCCCAAAATGACACTTAGAAACGTTTCCGTTAAATCGCGCCCAATGTCTTCTTCAGTTGTCTGCCCAAAGGCCGGTCCTTGGCAATTATTTGCTGAACAGTGCAAAATCCCATGATTTTTGCTCCTGGAAGGGTGAGGATCGAGACAGGCTTTGTCTCTTTCTTAGCCGGTGCATTGCTTGGACCCTCATCCGCATGTTCACCATCTAACCAACTGAGCTAACGAGACCCCCAAATATAAGTTAGTCACCAATAAATCAAATAAGGAATTGAAGAGTAGCAACTTTACACAAGGTGTGGTGAGAATGTAGAAACATGAGCACAAGAAATAGTTGAGGTGAACAGCATGTATGCATTTAGGGGATGCTAGCGAAGTCCATGTGTGAGAAAGGAATAGAAGGTTGCACTGACAGAATGAGATAAAGTAAAGTGGAAGTGAGACTCACGTGGAACATAAACACTGACATAGACCTGTTGAACAGAACGGCCAATTTCTGTGCTGTAAGTACTACGGGCTACATTTTAGATCCCAACTGCCGGAGGCAGTGCAGAGACAGCCGTAGGGGCAGCCGGGTGCCAAAGCGGCCTGTTTAAAAAGCCTAGATTAGTGTGGACTTCGTCCCAGTGGTTTAAAAAATCAGTAAACCAAACACAACCATCAACCCCCCCCCACGTACTCCTCATACCCCATCTATGCCACCCCATAACTCCTCATACCCGTCATGCCAATTCCTGCCAACCCACGACGTCACAATCATCTCTATAGCCCTTATGTCAGCTTAGTGCCAACTCATTCCAATCCATCTACATTATTCACTGCAGCATCACACCAAAGCTCCTTCGACAGCCCTTTCCAAACCCACAAACTCAATCACTAGAAACACAAGGGCAGCAGATGCATGGGAACACTGCCACCCACAAGTTCCCCTCCAAGCCACACACCATCCTGATTTGGAACTATATCGCTGTTCCTTCACTGTCACTTGGTCAAAATGCTGGAACTCCCTCCCTAACAGCACTGTGGATGTACCTACAAAACATGGACTCTAGTGGTTCACGAAGGCAGCTCACCGCCACCAAGGGCAGTGAGGAATGGCCAGTGACACCACATCTCTTGAACAAAAAGACCTTTTCCTCAAATGTCTAAAGCCCACGGTTCCTGTTTCTGAAATTTCCATGACCAAAATTGCTTATTGTAACAGGCAACTGCACTTGTGTCTCCGCCTCCATGAACTGTAGATATGTAAAATACTTCTTGCCCCTGTTTCATTCCCCCCCCCCCCCCCCCCCCCCCCCCCCGACTTAATGAAAATTCAGGCCTGTATATATCTGAAGAAAAGCAGGGAGTTCTCCCAGGCGTCATGGCCATATCTCAGGACCAACATTACCAAAATAGATTATCTGGTCATCTTTTGTTTGTGGGACCTGGCTTTGTGCAAATTAGCTGGCACATTTTGTCCAACAGTTAATATTTTTCCAAAAACTTAATTGGCTGTAAAGCACTTTAGGAGCTTGTAAAGGAACAATGTGAATTAAAATTAGTCCTTCTTTCCCAACTATAATTATGCAACATTACCCACAATTCTCAACTGACAAACTGTTGTGTACAGAACTGTGTTGAATTCAGAGCTGGTCATCTAACAGCAACGTGGTCCAAATGCAAATAGATGACGTATTTCAGTGTTGTCACGATTACTGTCGATGATTGTTTGAAGGTAAGCAGTAAACGGTGTAAGACATACAGACGAAACCACTTTTTATTATCGTTTGAATGGTGCAATAGCCCAGCAGAAATTGAGATAATCCTGTTTGCAGACTCTGTTACACTCTAATGCTTTGCATAGAGTCAGAAAGGCTGCCTATTTAATTCTCTAAAGACTACATTGTAGTACAAGAATTCCTGAATAATTTATTGGATTGCAGCAATATTGCCATGTGTTATTAAATGCTTGGTGTGAGGTTGCTTTTTGTTGTCCTTTGAGAAATTAATGTGCTGGTGCGAAGTGATATACAGGTAATATTATAAACTGCTTACACCAGCATTGGATTAAGGCCAGCAAGTTTTGCATACAGTGGTTCACACTTTTGTCACTAATGTCAGGCAAATATCTCTCGCCAGACCTAAATTTAACTTGGATTTGAGCATCATTTTTCATCTGAACAAATTTTGAGTTCCAGTTCTGATACCTAATTGTGAATCCTTCACTAGAGTTACCAAATTTTCAAAATCAAAACTGGGACACATCGAAAAGCCTTGGGAAAGTGAGGCTCCACGATGTTGGGCAACATGACAGCAGTCTGGGCGAGGGGCAGTTGAAGGTAGGAAGTCATATGATGACATCTTAATTGGCATAAACATGGCAGAGTCACGTAATAGTCAGAAGAATGAAGAGCGTGTGACTAGACTGGCATATTAGGCACTATTTTATTGCCATGTTGCGCCCTGAAAGCAGGTGCATGCCTTCCAGGCAGGGTGGCACCCTGGCACTGCCTCCTGGCTGCCAGCCTGGCATTGCTGAAGTGCCCAGGTGGCATTGCCAGCTGGCATGGGCACAGCCAGGGTGCCACGTTGGCACTGCCAAGGTACAAAGCTAGCATATTATGCTGGCAATCAGGCCGGGAGTGCAGGGGAGTGGCCGGGAACCCTCCCATAGTGCATTGCAGCTTGGGGGGTACGGGGGTCACGTCGTGTGGCATCCTGATATAATAATAATCTGTATTGTCACAAGTATGCTTACATTAACACTGCAATGAAGTTACTGTGAAAATTCCCTAGTCGCCACATTCCGGCGCCTGTTCGGATACATGGAGGGAGAATTCAGAATATCCAGTTCACCTAACAGCATATCTTTCGGAACTTGTGGGAGGAAACCAGAGCACCCGGAGGAAACCCATGCAGAACATGCAGACTCCACACAGGCGGTGATCCAAGCCGGGAATCGAGCCTGGGACCCTGGAGCTGTGAAGCAACAGTGCCAACCACTGTGCTATCGTGCATGGGGAGCCATGTGCAACCTCATGGCCCGTCATAACTGCCACTCTACCATTTGTTTAACCATGAAAGGGGGATGAGTGAGATATGTAGAGTGGGGGGGGATGAAGGGCCTCATAAATATTGGAAGTGTGGAAGGGGCCCTGAAAGGACGGGGGTGGGGGGCAAAAGGAATGTGGGGAGGGCAAAAGGGGGGAGGGGGGGGGGACGACTGAAAACGGAGGTGTTTGAAGAAATTCAAAGAAGGTCTACCAGATTAATACCTGGAATGGACAGATTGTCTTATGAAGAAAGGTTGGGTAGGTTGGCTTGTATCTGCTGGAGTTTAGAAGAGTAAAGGGCAACTTGATTGAAACATATAGAATGTTGAAGGGTCTTGGCAGGGTGATGTGGAGCGGATGTTGCCTCTTGTGGGAGAATCTAGAACTGGGGGGAAGCACTGTTTAGAATAAGGGGCTGGATTCTCTGCACCCTGATGCCGAAATCGCGGCCGGCGCCGGGGCGGAGAATCCAGTTTGACTGCGTAATCGGGCCCGGCGCCGGTTCAGCGATTCTCCGGACACCGAAAAGCGGCATACTCGGGGAGTACTAACCTGTGTGGAACCCGGGTGTGGAACTAACCTGCTATTGCCGGTCAGGATACTAGTGTGGCGGCTGCAGACTCAGTCCACGGCCGCCCTGGTCGGGGGCGGGCAGATTGGAGACCAGGGGGGGCCTTATAGCTAGCCAGGGAATTAATGTGTGGGGTTTGAGGGTCGGGAGTGCGGCTGATTAGGGTTTTTTTTTTTGTTGATCTACCTCTGCGGTCCGAGTCTGCCATGGAGCAGGCAGCCGCTGGAGGCCGCCGCCCTGCGCATGCGCGGCCTCTGACCCAGAACTGCGGGGCCCATATCTGCAGTAAAAGCTGCGAGATTCACTCCTGGTCCTTGCTAGCTCCCTGCAGGGCTGGGAATTTGTTTCACTTTCTTGCAGGAATTTCAACTCCACCGTTTTGATGCCAATAATGGAGAATCCAGCCCAAGGGACTTCACATTTGAGACTGAAATGAGGATTTTTTTTCTCTGTGGGCTGTGATACTTGGAATTCTGTTCCTCAAAAAGTGGTTGAGGCAAAGTCTTTGAATATTTTAAAGGCAGAAGTAGATAAATCCTTGATAAGCAAGGGGGTGAAAGGTTATTGGGAGTAGGCAGGAATGTGAAGTTGAGATCAGCCATGATCTTAATGAATGGGGGTGCAGACTTGTATGGCCAATTGGCTTTCTGCTGCTCTTAATTCATAGCTTCATATCTAACTTCACACGGGTTTGACGCAGCTCGTAGGCACCAATCAGCGCCCGTGCCTCTGATTGGCTGAAGTTCCCTCACATGACGAGCCAGCCGAAGGCTTTTGTTAGGGGCCCATCAACACTCATTTTACAGATTTGCAATTTAAAAGGAATCTACTTCTTCAAAAAGTTATGGTTTGGCTCTCCTGTGTTTGGTATTGATGTACATGAAATTGAATGCAAAGGACGCAGCAACACTGCCTTGCTGCAGTTTGGTAGCTGTGCCAATCCACCGTGTTGAGAATAAAAATGAACTCAGAAATGTGACTGTCAACAAGAAAACAAAAGCTTAAAACACCCTTGTCAGGATCTGGCGATGTTATTCAGACCCCAGCGAGATTTTAACCCTGGCCGGCACAAGTCACAGAATTGATTGTTGTAGAAAGCTGCCAGATGATGGCTCCAGGGCCACAAGAGGTTCAGTGAAGTAATTTTTTTAAAACAACTTTACTGTTTTAAGCCATGAGGAGCAGCAATGTGCCTCCACCACCACAAGGAATTCTTATTGACACTCGTCCCTCAACCATGATAGTTTTCCAAGCTTCCTTGTTCCAAAGTACGATGGAGGCCCATGATAACCTTCAGTTTAGTGTCACACACTTCATTGACCATGAGATATTTGGGGTGGGATTCCCTGTTGCCCAACGCCGATATCATAATCTGTGATCGGGCGGAGAATCCCTTCCCACGCCCAAATTGGGGGCAGCGGCGGTTTGACACCAGTTTAAGTCTCCGCCCCCTCCGAAATGGCATCATCACTTGTGCGCCATATGCCATTGAAACGGCGTTGGCCTGTCATCGGAAGGCCCTCCCCTGATGCCTCGCCACACTCGACCAGGAGCCATGCTGCTGGCCGGGAGGGGGGGGCTTCTCCGAGGGCTGGGGGGGAACTGGTGGGGGATGGCCTGTGGGGCCGTATTTGGCGGGTTGGGTTGCTAGCCCCTCACCAGTCCCGGAATCGGCCAGGGTTCGATGTCGTTTTTGGCACCATAAAACGCCCCTGGCGCTTCGCCGCTGAAACGGCTTATGATGTTTTACACATCTATGTGCATAATCACAATAACAGAACCCCTATATTCTTATCCAAAAATGTTAATGCCCAGTAATAACCCGCTGCTCATGTCTAAATTGTGATTTTCTACTGCACCTCAGTAGGTCAGGAAATAATAAATATTAAAAAATGAGTTATTGTCATTCCACGGAATGTACTGTAACATTACAACAAACTGGCAGGTGTTTTGGATAGAAGGTGGAAAGCAGTGCAGTAGTTTGTGACTGTGATATTGGTGATGACAGAGCCCATTGGGAAATGGCTGGAACTATTAATCAGGAACAGCTGTTTTCTCCTTCCATTGCTGGGTCCCCACACAACCAGACAGCATTTAACTATTAATAACAGCAGCTGACACCATTTATCTTCTACTTAATGTGTATTACCAACATATTAACCTTGTACTGCCTCCAATAAAACAAATCAATCAAATGATATTTAACAAGGTAATATGAAAAATTGTGATATCAATTTCAGGAAGGCCCAATTTTTCTAAGGAATTGTAAGCAACAATTAACGTAAAGGTTTGCAAGGGGCTTGGTGAGATGACCCCCACAAATTTACTTAGGGTCTGAAATTTGGTTAGGACCAAGATACAAGTTACATTGGGATGGATCTCCGATCACAGAATCAGAATCAGGGTGGTGGTACCAGGTTGCATCTAAAATGTGCCCTTTTTTCTGAGCTATTTTATGGGGTGGTGATGGGGTGGTGATGTGTGGGGTGGTGAGGGGAGGTGGAGGGCGGAAGTTGGGAGTGGGCAGGGGCATGATTGCACCTTTCCATCCCACTACCTTCAGTTAGTGAGGCTTGTCCAGAATTCTGAGGCCACCCCAGGCATCCCAAACATTGCAACCTTTAATGGTTTGAGCAAGACCCTGTCTCATTTAAAGGTGTCAGATCTTGCCAGAAGTAGTGATTGTCCTTGGAGTGAATCCCCTTACATCTCCCATTAGGGCTGAACATTCTTTGGAGTTACATTTACTTCAGCCCAGTAAAAAGGCCCAGGTGGAATAGTTTGTACCTTCCCCTTCTTACAGGTTGGTTTGGGGCAGACACCACTGATCTGCTCTTACAACCATAATGCACCCAGCCCAAATATTGGATGGAATTCACCCATCCCACCCATGACAGATTTGGTGCCGGGCAGGAGCGGAGAATTTAGTTCGGAATTTAGAAACCCGCCAGCATAAAATCGCGTAGCAATTCTCCAATGGTGGGTTAATGGCAGGTTGGCCTTCCCACTGGCTGGTGACATGAGTTCTATTTGTATCCATTTGCATACCATGAATGCTCATTAAAACAGTTGCCTGCTGGCCTTGTTAGCCCTTTCAATCTTGTGTCACGCCAGAGTGAAATTACATTGGTCTGAACCTGATTGCAAATGAGTGATGTGCACAAGGCAGTCCTCGGTTTGTAAGAGACTTTGGGGTGAGTTCAACAAAGCCTACATGCCACAATGCTGTTCTGCTCCTGATACGTACACCCCTTTGCCAGGGCAGACCGGTTCCTGCCCTCCATCTCAATGCCGAGCTGGTCTTCACGGACAGCACTATGCTTCTGGACCCACGGACCCTCCTATGTCACCGAGTCAGATCACTACTGCACTTGGGGTTGGGGAGGCACCAGTGTCTATCTGGGCAGGACTGTGTTATGGGATGCACTGCTACGAAGGTCCAATGTTAGATTGAGGGTGGAATGCGAGGTGAGGCGTGGTTTGGGGAGATAGAGTGGCCAAATGAAGTCATGGGGCAATGTGGAAGGAGGGCTGCGCATGGAGAGGGGGAACGGGTGATGGCTCACAATGACATGCAGAGGGGCAAGGAGGTGGAAGAGGATGACAAACAATGGAAGGCATCGAGAAGACTGAGGGGGGGGAAGCTGGACCCTGACAAGTCTACATGAAAAGCTCACAAACAAAGAGGTCAAAGGGATAGCACAATGTTTACTGGAAGGGGACGGATGAAAATTCCAGATGCGGGGGGCAGAGGTCCAAGTGGGGCATGGGCACCACGCAGGCTCTGGAGAAGGCTCAGGGGTGGGGGGTTTATCGAGAAACAGACTTCCTCATGAGGCTGCTGGCCTGATTCTTGGGATGATTACATCTTGCACTGGTGATGATAGGTGGGTTGGAGAGAGTGATATGAGAGTGCTGGATTGGTATTTAAATATGGCGGCAGGTCCTTCGAACCTGCCAGCCCATCCAGAGAGCCCATGCATGTTATCAAATCCCAACTCCACGTCATGTACACATGCTAAAATATATGTGCTTTAAAAAAAGTTTGAATATCACTCGGCAGCTGAGTAATCATAGGGTGGGACCTACCGGCTGTTGGACACTAAGGGGAAATTTAGCATGGCAATGCACCTAACCTGCACATCTTTGGACTGTGGGAGGAAACCGGAGCACCCGGAAGAAGCCCATGCATACATGGGGAGAACGTGCAGACTCCGCACAGCCAGTGACCCAAGGTCAGAATTGAACCTGGGTCCCTGGTGCTGTGAGGCAGCAGTGCTAACCACTGTGCCACCACATCACTTAATCTGTAACTGCTCTATTATTGCCTCAGCTATCCCCCATCATGAAACCTGAGGCCCTGGGAATGCTTCCTGCTTCCATTATTCAAATGTAGGGAAGGTCAATAAATCCAAATCTTTCCATTGGAAGTAAAACCAGAAAGTGGGAACCAGAAACCAAAGTGGCTTGTGAAATAGCTTTAAATAATGGATAGTTCTGCAGATGCTTAAAATGTGAAACAACAAAGGACAAATTCTGGAAATATACAGCAGATCAGTCAGTAGACCGCAGAGAAGCCAATGTCTTGGAAGCAAACTCTTCTTCATGAACTTAGTGCCATGGGTTGTATATATTTCCCCCCCAGGACACCCCCTTAGATGCCCTCTGGCCCCAGCTGACCCATCAATGGGATGGGCAAGCTCCAGCAGAACCAGTGCCATCTTGTTTGCTGGGATGAGTGTGTGTGGGGAGTGTAATGTATCTATACGGCTGCAGCTTACCCTAACCCTAACCCTACCCCAGCCTCCCAAGTGTCGATCATGGACCCAGCGAATCCTGCACCATTTTTAATTTAAATCAATTGTGTGCCTTGTGGCACCGGTGCTAGCACCTCCACAGTTGCTGAATTGATCCAGGTTCGGCTCCAGTTTTGCTGTCATGAAAGTCCACAAATTCTGTCTCAGAAAGGGAGAACTCTGCCCAGAGGGTTTGTTTTAAGAAGGGAGATTGAGTAGTTTAGGCCTATACTCTCCAGAGTTTTGAAGAATGAGGGGAGATCAAATTGAGGTATAGAAGATGATAAAAGGTATGGATAAAGTAGACGTGGAGCGGATGTTTCCTCTTGTGGGGCATTCTAGAATGAGAGGTCATAGTCTCAGGATAAAGAGTAGCAAATTTAAAACCGAGATGAGGAAAACCATTTCTCCCAAAGGCTTGTGCATCTGTGGAATTCGCTACCCCAGAGTGCGGTGGATGCTGGGTCAGTGAGTAAATTTAAGGAGGAGTTAGACAGATTTTTAATTAGTAATGGCTGAAGGGTTACGGAGTACAGCCAGGGCGGTGGAGTTGAGGCCAATTGAGATCAACCATGGTCATATTGAATTGTAGAGCAGGCTCGAGAGGCTAAATTACCTACTCTTGCTCCTAGTTTTTATGTTCTTGTATTCCAAGAAAGAACTATTCTGTCCAATTCCACCTTCCAGCTCTTTGTCAGTTGCCCTGTAGGTAACAGAACCTCAAGCACAAATCTGGTGTTCTTGATTAATAAGGGGATCAGGGGTTATGGGGAGAAGGCAAAATAATGGTGATAAGGAACACAGCAGCCATAGCAGAGCAGATTCGATGGGCTGAATGATCTAACTCTACCACTATTATTATGGTCTTGTGGTCTTAACAGAGGCATGAGCAGAAGCCTGCGGGTAAAATTTCTCTACCTGTTCTTAATGTGGATTGAAAGGAATAGTACAAGCAGTTACATTAAAGATGTTTAAAATTCCTAGGGAACCACTTGGGCAATTAAATGCTTAGGAAGAGAAATGTTTGTACATTGCTGTATGGTGCTGTCAGCCCCCAGGGAATCCAAGATCAGTCTGTGTCTAGAGTTGGTGCTCTGCAGAACTTCTGTTGTTCACCATTGTCTCCCCGTGTTGAAATTCTGTTTTGACAGATTAACACTGTTATTCTCGGTGAAGGTTTTGGCAGTTCATAACTGTGCCATGAGTTAAAAAGCTTTATGACTACAGACCATTTTGAAGATGAGCATGGCGAGAAGAATTATTAAGAAAACCTAGTATGTTATTCAACAGATTTTTTATGTTCAAGGGAGTGATGGATTTTGAGGGGCAGGCAGGAAAGTAGAGATAAGGCCGCAATCAGATCAGCCATGATTTTATTGAATGTCAGAACAGGCTGGATGGGTCAAATGACCACTCCTGCTTCTAATACTTGTGATCCCAGAGTCAATCAGCTAAGTGCAAATCTCTTGCAGGATGCCCAACAATCTGTCTTCCAACAGATTACCACGATTGCACCACCATGGAGAAGTGGCAATGGCTCCAAGGAACAAGAACCTGCTATACACTTTCTGGAAGACAACATTAATTTTCCCACCCCTGCCATTCCACAGCTACCCACGCTGTTGCCTGACATCCAGCCAGGCCAGACTTCTGCCACTGATGCTGAAATGGTGTCATCCATAGACAGATCTCATAGGACCAGAACTGCTTGAGGTCATCCTCCATGGCCATTTGCAGTCTTCCTCGAAAGTCAGCAGCCTTCCACCAGTCATGCTGCAGCCACAGATGAGCACTGTTTAGGAGCTCACGGATGCCAGGTACTAAGTGGATGCAAAAGGATGATTATTTACTTATGTATGTCATATGATTTATTTACAAAATAAATTTGGAATTTCTCTTGTCGTGGCTTTTATTTTTGCATTGTGGTCAAGTGGACAGACTATGGACAGAGCAAATTTAAGTTCTGAAACTGTTGGTGAATGTGGAATTGAAGTTGTCATTATTATTATTGCACTCAGACGAGTTCTTCATATGCAGCTCAGTCAGAAAGGGGTTGAATAGGTTACATTCTCTCTCCTTTTTCACCTTCTTCTCTTTATGCACCTATATCTCCTCCTTTTCTCCCTCTCCTTTATGTGTCTGCTGCTCCATATCCTCACACTGTTGCTCCTATGGTGTTCAATATGTAAACTGACAAGGGCTGCCCCTCATGATGACGCGATCACAGAATATTGAGGGAAGCAAGAGAGGACATTGCTGGGGCCTTGATTGACATCTTTGTATCTTCATTGGCTACAGGTGAGATCCCAGAGGACTGGAGAATAGCTAATCTGGTACCGCTGTTTAAGAAAGGTAGCAGGGATAATCCTGGGAACTATAGGCTGGTGAGCCTCATGTTGGTAGTAGGTTAATTATTGGAGAGAATTCTCAGGGACAGGATTTATACCCATTTGGAAACAAATGGACTCATTAGCGATAGACAGCATGGTTTTGTGAAGGGGAGGTTGTGCTTGACTAACTTGATCGAGTTTTTGGAGGAGGTGACAAAGATGAGTAAGGTGTTCTTTCCAAGGGCCGGTGCAGACTCGATGGGCCGAATGGCCTCCTGCACTGTAAATTCTATGATTCTATACAGCAGGCAGCAATTCACCATGAATCTTGATATGCACTTTGCCAATTACTGCAGGGCTCTTACAGAGCTCTTCAGGTAGAGGAAACATTGTTTCAACAAGCCAATGGTCTGTTCTAACACATTTTTTATGGCAGCATATTGTTTTTTTAAAAAAATATTTTTATTCTTCTTTTTCACATTTTCTCCCAAATTTACACCCATCAACAATAAACAATAATCAGTAACAAATATGTCAATCCCCATATCAATAACAACGATCCCATCCTCCCACCAAACCCCCAAACATTAGCGCACATGTTCACACGAACAAATGACAAAAAGGAATTAGGGATCACCCATAGTCGCCATTAACACACACAGCCCCCCTCCCCCCAACCCTCCCACCCACCCGCCCCAACTAATGTTCAATGTTATCCAGTTCTTGAAAGTGCATAATGAATAATGCCCATGAATTGTAGAACCCCTCCATCCTTCCCCTCAGTTCAAACGTAACCTTCTCAAGAGCCAAGAGGTACCCCTGCCACGCCAGGGCACAGGGTGGAGAGGTTGCTCTCCAACCTATCAGGATCCGCCTTCGGGCAATCAACGAGGCGAAGGCTACAACATCTGCCTCCGTACCCGTTTCGAACCCTGGATGGTCCGACACCCCGAATATGGCCTCCCAGGGGCCCAGGTCCAGTTTCACGTGCACTACTTTAGAAGTTACCCTAAAAACCTCCTTCCAGTAATCCTCTAGCTTTGGACAGGACCAAAACATATGAACGTGACCCCCCCCCTGCTCCGCTCATCCTCGCCCTCGTGAGGTTTGCTCTGTATACCATCTTCAGCTGTATCTGCCCCAACATTGCGCACGAGGTGGAGGCATTCACTCTCCGGAGCACCTCACACCAGAACCCCCTCCTCTATATCCTCTCTCAATTCTTCCTCCCACTTTGCTTTGATCCCCTCCAGTGGTGCCTTCTCCTCTTCCAAAATAGCCCCGTAAACCGCCGATACTATCCCCTTCTCCAGTCCCCCTGTCGTCAGCACCTCCTCCAGCAATGTGGAGGCTGGCTCCACCGGGAAGCTCTGTATCTCCTTTCTGGCAAAATCTCGAACCTGCATGTATCTAAACATTTCCCCCTGCTCCAGCCCATACTTCGCTTCCAGCTCCTTCAATCCTGCAAACCGACCCCTAAGAAACAAATCTTTTAGTATCTTAATTCCCCTCTCCTCCCATTTCCGAAAATTTCCATCCCACTTCCCTGGCTCAAATCTGTGGTTTCCCCGAATCGGCATTTCCCTTGACCCTGCCCCCAGCCCGAAGTGTTGACGAAACTGATGTGCAGTATGTATACAATATGCTGCCAAGTGTGCACAAAGTGGGCACTGGAGTCATCAACAATCTCATCAGTGGATAGCCCTCGTTGCCCAGTATGCCGGCCTTTGGTTTTCTTGGGTGTTTAAATGCAGCTGGATTTGATCTGTATGACGGCTGGCTATAGTCGCCAACCAATCGGACGTTGAGGGTGGCATCAATTTTGGTTTCAGTATAAGGCAGAGTTGACATGCAGCATGCACAACGTGATCTGCGTGTGGTCAAAGGCACTTTGCACGACCGGGAATCTGGCAATCCAGACAAAATGACGTGTTTGTTCTACTTGCTCCTCTCTGGTAAGTGAGAATGAAAAGTAAATAGCTTCATTGGGTAGAGGGCTTCAGTGACCTCCCTTGCTCCCAGCGGATGCAAACTGTGAGATGTTGTAAATATCTCCAACTCTAGCCTCGAAGAAGCCAAACACATGAAAGTTCCAAACCATGGTCACTTTCACAACCATTGCTGATGCTGTCCTTGTCCTGCTCTGAAGTTGAAGTTGAGGTTGTACAAGGTAGCAGATTTCAGTGAAACTGTTTTTACTGAAGCACAGACATTTCACACTTTGTTGCTCACTGAGGTTCAGGGAGGAGAATTGTTCTCTGAGCACCCTGGGCGGTTATGGCCTCCTGCTGAAAGCCTTTCTACCTCTCATTCCTCAGCCAGCAGCTCCTCCGGCTCCATCCATTTTCTTTGTCATGCTCTATTCCAAGTGGGTTGGCTGAGTGTGCCCATGTCTGGGAAGAACAGGTTTGTGCAGAATCTTTGAAGTTAGCAAAAACTCATTCAGCACCTGCCAGTCCATTTAGATTTTTGAAACTTTAAACAACTATACAAAGCACCAAACACTTGTAGCATCGAAGCAACATCGAGAACAAATCAAACAACAATTCACCTGTAAGAAGTTGATAATCCTTTTATGTAGCACTGGTCAGAACAGCTGTCCTATTGTTGAGCGTGTGCTCAGCAATGTGAGGCCTGGATTGTTGAGATCTGCTGGCGTCACATCACATGTTGCAGGCTAATTGACACCATGATCTTCTTTCTCTGGATAATTGTAAAGACCATAAACTGCATGTATGCTAACACTCATACCAATCTGTCGTCGCTTGTGATTTGCCCCATAAGCTTATAATGTAAGAAAATGTGAAGTTATGCACTTTGGTAGGAAGAATAAAGGAATTGGATATTGCCTAAATGCAGAAGGCTGCAGTACTGAGGGATTTGGGGTCCTTGTGCATAAATCTGGCCCCTCGAGCCTGCTCCGCCATTCAATGAGATCATGGCTGATCTTTTGTGGACTCAGCTCCACTTTCCGGCCCGAACACCATAACCCTTAATCCCTTTATTCTTCAAAAAACTATCTATCTTTATCTTAAAAACATTTAATGAAGGATCCTCTGCAGCTTCACTGGGCAAGGAATTCCATAGATTCGCAACCCTTTGGGTGAAGAAGTTCCTCCTAACCTCAGTCCTAAATCTACTTCCCCTTATTTTGAGGCTATGCCCCCTAGTTCTGCTTTCACCCGCCAGTGGAAACAACCTGCCTGCATCTACCCTATCTATTCCCTTCATAATTTTATATGTTTCTACAAGATCCCCCCTCATCCTTCAAAATTCCAACGAGTACAGTCCCAGTCTACTCAAACTCTCCTCGTAATCCAACCCCTTGAGCTCTGGGATTAACCTAGTGAATCTCCTCTGCACACCCTCCAGTGCCAGTACGTTCTTTCTCAAGTAAGGAGACTAAAACTGAACACAATACTCCAGGTGTGTCCTCACTAACACCTTATACAATTGCAGCATACCCTCCCTAGTCTTAAACTCCATCCCTCTAGCAATGAAGGACAAAATTCCATTTGCCTTCTTAATCACCTGTTGCACCTGTAAACCAACTTTTTGCAACTCATGCACTCGCACACCCAGGTCTCGTTGCACAGCAACATGTTTTAATATTTTATCATTTAAATAATAATCCCTTTTGCTGTTATTCCTACCAAATTGGATAACCTCACATTTGTCAACATTGTATTCCATCTGCCAGACCCTAGCCCATTCACTTAGCCTATCCAAATCCCTCTGCAGACTTCCAGTATCCTCTGCACTTTTTGCTTTACCACTCATCTTAGTGTCGTCTGCAAACTTGGACACATTGCCCTTGGTCCCCAACTCCAAATCAGCTATGTAAATTGTGGGCCCAACACTGATCCCTGAGGGACACCACGAGCTACTGATTGCCGACCAGAGAAACACCCATTAATCCCCACTCTTTGCTTTCTATTAATTAACCAATCCTCTATCCATGCTACTACTTTCCCCTTAATGCCATGCATCTTTATCTTATGCAACAACCTTTTGTGTGGCAACTTGTCAAAGGCTTTCTGGAAATCCAGATATACCACATCCATTGGCTCCCCGTTATCTACCGCACTGTAAATGTCCTCTAAAAATTCCACTAAATTAGTTAGGCACGACCTGCCCTTTATGAACCCATGCTGCGTCTGCCCAATGGGACAATTTCCATCCAGATGACTCGCTATTTCTTCCTTAATGATAGATTCCAGCATCTTCCCTACTACCGAAGTTAAGCTCACTGGCCTATAATTACCTGCTTTCTGCCTACCTCCTTTTTTAATCAGTGGTGTCACGTTTGCTCATTTCCAATCCGCCGGGACCACCCCAGAGTCTAGTGGATTTTGGTAAATTATCACTAGTGCATATCCCTAGCCATCTCTCTTAGCACCCTGGGATGCATTCCATCAGGGCCAGGAGACTTGTCCAACTTTAGCCCCATTAGCTTGCCCATCACTACCTCCTTGGTGATAACAATCCTCTCGAGGTCCTCACCTGTCATAGCCTCATATCCATCAGTCACTGGCATGTTATTTGTGTCTTCCACTGTGAAGACCGACCCAAAAAACCTGTTAAGTTCCTCAGCCATTTCCTCATCTCCCATTATTAAATCTCCCTTCTCATCCTCTTAATGACCAATATTTACTTTTGCCACTCTTTTTTGTTTTATATATTTGTAGAAACTTTTACTATCTGTTTTTATATTCGAGCAAGGTTACTCTTGCAATCTATCTTGCTCTTCTTTATAGCTTTTTTAGTAGCTTTCTGATGCCCCTAAAGATTTCCCAGTCCTCTAGTCTCCCACTAATCTTTGCTACTTTGTATGCTTTTTCCTTCAATTTGATACTCTCCCTTATTTCCTTAGATATCCACAGTCGATTTTCCCTCTTTCTACCGTCCTTCCTTTTTGTTGGTCTATACCTTTGCTGAGCACTGTGAAAAATCACTTGGAAGGTTCTCCACTGTTCCTCAACTGTTTCACCATAAAGTCTTTGCTCCCAGTCTACCTTAGCTAGTTCTTCTCTCATCCCATTGTAATCTCCTTTGTTTAAGCACAAAACACTAGTGCTTGATTTTACCTTCTCACCCTCCATCTGTATTTTAAATTCCACAATATTGTGATCGCTCCTTCCGAGAGGATCCCTAACTATGAGATCATGAATCAATCCTGTCTCATTACACAGGACCAGATCTAGGACTGCTTGTTCCCTCACATACTGTTCTAGGAAACTATCGTGAATACATTCTATAAACTCCTCCTCCAGGCTGCCTTGACCGACCTGGTTAAACCAATCGACATGCAGATTAAAAATCCCCCATGAAAACTGCTGTACCATTTCTACATGCATCCGTTATTTCTCTGTTTATTGCCTGCCCCACCATAATGTTACTATTTGGTGGCCTATAGACTACTCCTATCAGTGCTTTTTTTCACCTTGTTATTCCTGATTTCCACCCAAATGGATGCAACCTTATCCTCCATAGCACCGATGTCATCCCTTACTGTTGCCCGGATGTCATTCTTAAATAACAGAGCTACACCACCCCCCTTACCATCCACTCTGTCCTTCCGAATAGTTTGATACCGTTGGATATTTAACTCCCAGTCGTGACCATCCTTTAACCATGTTTCAGTAATGGCCACTAAATCATAGTAATTCACGGTGATTTGCTCCATCAACTCATTTACCTTATTCCGAACACTACGAGCATTCAGGTAAAGTACACTTATGTTGGCATTTTTCCCTCTGTTCTGAATCTTAACACCTCAATCAGTAACCTCTCCTAAGTTATATTTCCTCTTAACGTTTCTCCTAATTTTCCTTGCCGTTGAACCCATATCTTCATGTAACAACCTGCCGCGTCGCTTACCATTAATGTTTTCACTTCCCGTTTTATTCCTTTTAGTATTCCTGGTCCTATTCACTGAGCTCCCCTCAGTCACTGTACCTTGTACTGTCGCCCTTTTTGATTTTTGACTATGGCTTCTCTGCCTTACACTTTCCCCCTTACTGCCTTTTGTTTCTGTCCCTGTTTTACTACCTTCCAACTTCCTGCATTGGTTCCCATCCCCCTGCCACATTAGTTTAAACTCTCCCCAACAGCTCTAGCAAACACCACCCCCCTAGGACATCGGTTCCAGTCCTGCCCAGGTGCAGACCGTCCGGTTTGTACTGGTCCCACCTCCCCCAATGTCCCAGGAATTTGAATCCTTCCCTCTTGCACCATCTCTCGAGCCATGCATTCATCCTCTCTATCCTGACATTCCTACTCTGACTAGCTCGTGGCACTGGTAGCAATCCTGAGATTACTACCTTTGAGGTCCTACTTTTTAGTTTAACTCCAACTCTCTGAATTCAGCTTGTAGGACCTCGTCCCATTTTTTCCCTATATTGTTGGTGCCGATGTGCACCACGACAGCTGGCTGTTCACCCCCCCCCCCCCCCCCCCCCCCCCACAAGAATGTCCTGCAGCCGCTCCGAGACATTCTTGACCCTTTCACCAGGGAGACAACATACCATCCTGGAGTCTCGATTGCATCCGCAGAACCGCCTGTCTATTCCCCTTAAAATTGAGTCCCCTTCCACTATAGCTCTGCCATTCTTCTTCCTGCCCAGCTGCGCAGCAGAGCCAGCCATGGTGCCATGAACCTGGCTGCTGCTGCCTTCCCCTGGTGAGCCATCTCCCTCAACAGTATCCAAAGTGGTATATCTGTTTTGCAGGGAGATGACCGCAGGGGACACCTGCACTGCCTTCCTTCTCTTGCTCTGTCTTTTGGTCACCCATTTTCTATCTCCCTCAGTACCTTTCATCTGCGGTGTGACCAAGTCGCTAAACGTGCTATCCACGACGTCCTCAGCATCGCGGATGCTCCAAAGTGAGTCCATCCGCAGCTCCAGAGCCGTCAAGCGGTCTAACAGGAGCTGCAACTGGACACACTTCTTGCACATGAAGGAGCCAGGGACAGTGGACGTGTCTCTGAGCTCCCACATCACACACGAGGAGCATGACACGGGTCTGAGATCTCCTGTCATGTCTTAAACCTTTGGTTAACTTCAACAACTACAATTTCAAAAAACAACGAAGAAAAACTAAATAAATATACCAATGAAAAGAAAAAGAAAAATGAAAGTCTTGCTAAAACCATGCAAGGCACTAATTAGATCACACCTGAAATACTGTGATCAGTTTTTGTCTCCTTATCTAACACGAAAGATATACTGGCATTGGAAGCAGCCCAGAGAGGGTTCATTATATTGATCCGGATATGGAGTATTATGAGTAGAGGTTGCGTAGATTGGATCTGTGCTCATTGAAGTTGAGAAGAATGAGAGGTGACCTTATTGAGATATAAAGGATTCTCAGGGGGCTTGATGGGGTAGATTCTGAGAGGATGTTTTCCCTTGTGGGAGAGTCGAGGACCAGAGGGCATAATCGCAGAGTCAGGGGTCACCTATTTAGAACAGAGATGAGGAGGAATTTCTTCTCTCGGCAGATAGTGAATCTGTGAAATTATTTAGCGCAGAGGGCTGTAGAAGTTGGGTCGTTAAGTATGTTCAAGACTGAGCTAGACAGATTTTTGTTCTGTCAGGCAACCAAGGGTTATGGGCATAAGGCGGGAAAATGGAGTTGAGGATTATCACATCAGATCAGTCATGATCTTATTGAATGGCAGAGGCAGAGAAGATTTGATGGGCCAAATGGCTTATTTCTACTGCTTCATCTTATGGTCTTATGGTACATGCGCACATGCCATAGACAACATTTTAGAGTTTTAGGCTGTGTCTTAGCATTTGAAGAAACAGGCAAAAAGGATCCTAATTTCTCAGCCAATGTATTTTGGGTCAGTTCGATTTCGGAATCTTGGTTTCTTTGGTAAACCTAACAGGCGGGATTTAACTAAATGTGAACAAAGTCCCATAGTGAGCGCGTTAGCCGTGTGTTTCCCGCCGCTCACAGCGCTGAGAAACATGACACTATATAAAACGCCACCCAGGTTCGATAGCGGGCAAGCGGGGAATGCATGACCGAGGCCCATTTTGTGCACTTGGAACTCTGCTCACTGGAACTCCTCTGTGTAGCGGGAGATCGGGACACTATTTTTAAATGGTGTCCTGATCCCTGGAGCCTCCGCAGTGATGCCTGACTCCTCCCCGCAAGCCACAACGGGAGGCCCCCAACACCTGCACAGGGCACCCCCGGCTCGATCACCACCACCCAAAAAATGCCTGCTTGGCATCTTCACAGTGCCAACCTGGCAGTTCCCCTGCCAGCACACAGTGCCAGGCTGGCACCCACATGCAATCCCCTGGGAGACCCCCACTACTGTTGTTCCGTCTGGTCCCTGTTGTGGAGACCAGTACTGAAATATGCTCAACCGAGGTCTCCTAGGCGAAGGGGATAGATTCCAGCGCCTTGGGAACCTCGGGAATCAGCACATTAAAGTGAGACTATCTGTTTCGCTTTAATGTGCAGATTTTCCAAAAAGCGATGCTGCCCACAATGGGTGGGCTTTACATCGCAACATCTCACGAGATCACGTTAGGTCTCGAGAGGCATTGTGAGCTGGGTAGATCCCGGGAGCGGGGTCGCCCGACTTCTATCGGTCATGCTGTGCCACAGCGCACTGCTTTTCAAGCACAGCGTGGCTGTCCATTCGCGCCCAATTAGTGAACTTGTTGGCATGTGCAATATTAGGATGTTTAAAACTAACAATAAAACCTGCACTGCAGTTCAAAGAGAAATAATCTTCAGTCAGTTTCAAGGAAATTTTCCGTCCCCTACATGCTGCTTACAATTTACATGTGAATTATAACATATCAGGGTAGCACATAATGCTTGACAATTCACAATTAAGTGTACTAAATGTCATATCCCATTATCCCTGTGGTTAACAGTTGGTGAACAGAAAATCGGTATTTATAGCAATAATCTTTCTAAAAAATAGGATGGAATGACCAATCAGATGGTAAGTAGTATGCTGGAACACCAGCATGTGGTGCATTAGATTAGTGGGATGTAGCTTTGATCTCTGATAGTGCTGAATTTTGATCTGGGGACCAGAGACAAATGTCTTGGAACAACAACTGTTCTTGATGCGTGTTGGTGGGGAGAAAGTCTGAGGAAAAGCAACTTTTAAAGTTCTGAGTGAAATTGAGCATTTTTGAAGTCAATCAATACATAATTGACGTCAGTATCATTAGATATTGTAAATGGATATCATATGAAAACAATTTTAACTTTGTTGGCACATTTTCAAATGCTGTTTTTCCCTTATTAAATATGGTGTATAGGTTTTCATTACAATAGTCACTTAGTTGTTTGGGCCTCACCTTTGCTCAAGTGCTCACTTTGTTTGCAAAGCTTCTTTACACCGTAGATGACATCAGGCTGCTTGTTTTGGCCTCTTGCCCACATTTCAGCATTACAAGTATCCTCTTGCACTCCCATGAGCATTCTTCAGCATTTGTTTGCCGCGGGCTGCTGAGGCAACTAAAAAGACATAATTTAAAGTGGCTTTTTTATGCCAATTGTTATGGGAGCTTTCTTTTTCTCTCTTAGTTAGCCGACATCAGGATACAAGTACCACTTTGTGCTTAAGAGTATTTATTGGGAGAAAGTTCCTGTATGACAGAAAGTCATTAATCATTCTCATTTTCATTGAATGGGAAGCTGTCATTCACAGTTATTCTGATTTCCTGAAGGCAGGTGCATTAACAAGGAGAAGAGACTGGCGGAGGTTATTGACTATATGAAGTATTGCAGTCTTTGCACTACCAGCATCACACTTTCTAGTTGCCATTGTCCCCAAGGTCCATAGGCTGCTTTGCTCTTTTGAGAGAGAGCTGACTGGTGAAGATTTAACCTGAGGGTCACCACACCTCAGGAGAGGGGCAAGGTTGAGAAGCCGGGGCCTTCGTGGATCCCCTCAGCTGTCACGGGAATTGAACCCACTCTGTTGGCATTGCTCCACATCACAACCCAGCCTTCCAGCCAAATGAGCTAACCAACCCACAGAATCACACTACACTGTGTCCAATTCCTATTATTTGTGTGGCATGTTGACCAAAACTTAGAACCTGTCTGATATTTTAATTTATCTGGAATTCATGTTGTAATATTATTGCCCAGTCTGTAGCAGATTTCTGATTCGCAGTTACTTACATTCGAAATATATAAATTATAGATTGCTTTGCAGTAATGCCTCAAGTTTGTTTGGAATCATTAGCTTTCGGAGTGCAGCTCCCTCATGAGATGAGCCACTTCATCAGATGGAGCTACGCTCCGAAAGCTAGTGATTTCAAACAAACCTGTTGGATTTTAACCTGGTGTTGAAGACTTCTTATTATGCTCATCCCAATCCAACGCCGGCATCTCCACATCATGGCCTCAAGTTTACTCTTCTGGAGTCTAAAATAAAAAATACTGATTGAAGAACAATTGAGGGAGTAGTTGCAGAAGTCGATGGCTGCAATCTAGTGGCTGCACTAGCCGTGGGCGCAATCCTGTAATAGCCACTAAATTACATGAGAGACCCAGAACAGGATTTGAGCCAGTGAAATTTTGGTTTGGAATTCCCCACACCCCCCTCCGACAACAGGATGAGGTTCATTCCCAGGAAGGGTGTGGGCCTGATGAGCACATTTTAACATAAATTTAACCCTCGTTGTAGGGCTTACCGCCACCCTCTCTGCATTGCCCCATCCAGCAGCATGATGTTATACTTGCGCGAATCACTACTGGTTTTCAAGAACGAAAATCAATCATGGTGACCAGGCTGGGAACGCACAGCTAAGAGTAGCCCTTGGGTGGTAAGGGGCATGGTTGGGCAGTGCCCTGTCATTGCAATTGGCACTCTGGCACTGTCCCTCAGCTTCTGCAGGGTTCATCCCTGTTCTTTTGGGGATGGGAGGGAGTTTATTTTTATCGCAGGTCAGAATGCCCTTTAACAATGGCGCCCGAGACTTCCGGGTGTGGCTATGCAGAGCTAGGTCGCATGTTCGGTAGCTCCCGCTTGGAACAGACTTTTGGGCTCTTTACAGGGCCCCCAACGGCATTTGTTTGACATTTGCCGGTGTGGGAAGAAGACTGCAACATTCCCCCGACACTGTCCCCCAGGAATGGTATGTCTCTTGGTTACCAGACCCGGCAGAAACAGTAAAAGATTTGGCTATCGCTGCAGGGGCGAGAGGGGCCTCTTCCAGCATGCAGGCCGGGGAAGGGCAAGCTTAAAGGCTGCAAGCTGACTTGAGGACCTTTATTAAAGGTGAATTCTAGCAGCAGAGGGAACAACTGTGAAAAGATCTACCAAGGCCATTGAAGAAGCAGGGCCGAGGCTTCTGGTGGCAGCCATGGAGGAGTAGGTCCCGCATTCGGCAGCTCCCGTCTGGAACGGACTCTCAGACCTTTTTCAGGAGTTTCCACAGACTTTTTGGGGCAGATTGGTGAAGCGAACACTGCCAAAAGTATTCCCTCTCGAGACTTCCGGTTGCGGTTATGCGGAGCTAAGTCGCACATTCGGCGGCTCCCGCAAAAACTGACTTTTGGGCTCTTTTCAGGGCCCCCAAGGGCACTTTTTCGACGTTTCCCGGTGTGGGAAGGAGTTAATAATAGCTCCCCGTCAGTATATGGCTTTAACTAGGAGCGGGGCGACAAAAAAGGTGGTGATGGACCCGAAGAAGGGAGGGAAGAAGGACAAAATGGCGGCAGGCGGAGACCAGACAGCGTGGAGGCAGTGGGCGGAGGAGCAACAGGAGGGTATCCAGCGCTACCTCAGAGAGATTAAAACGGACCTGCTAGAGCCGATGAAGGCTTCTATTGATAAGCTGCTGGAGACACAGACGGCCCAGGGGGTGGCGATCCGAGAGGCTCGACAAAAGATCTCTGACAATGAGGACGAGGTCTTAGGCCTGGCGGTAAAGATGGAGGCGCATGAGGCGCTCCACAAGTAATGGCAGGAGCGGTTCGAGGAGATGGAGAGTCGGTCGAGGCGGAAGAATCTGCAGATTCTGGGCCTCCCGGAGGGGCTGGAGGGGCCGGACGTGGGGGCCTATGTGGTCACCATGTTGAACTCGCTGACGGGAGCGGGGTCCTTCCAGGGGCCCCTGGAGCTGGAAGGGGCCCATAGAGTGTTGGCGAGGAGGCCCAAGGCTAACGAGCCTCCGTGGGCGGTGCTGGTGCAGTTCCATCGGTTCGTCGATCGGGAGTGTGTGCTCAGGTGGGCCAAGAAGGAGAGGAGCAGCAGGTGGGAGAACACAGAGGTCCGAATATACCAGGACTGGAGTGCGGAGGTGGCGAAGAGGAGGGCCGGGTACAATCGAGCGAAGGCGGTGCTGCACAGGAAGGGGGTGAAGTTTGGCATGTTGCAGCTGGCGCGACTGTGGGTTACCTACAACGACCGGCACCATTATTTTGAGTCTCCGGAGGAGGCGTAGGCCTTTGTTCAGGCCGAGAAGCTGGACACAGACTGAGGATCGGAATGGGCGATTGGGGACTGCGGTGGATATGTTATGCCTAGTTGCTGCTGCTAAGGTCAAGGAGGAGCTGGAGCGAGTGGGGGGGGGGGGGGTCGAGACAGGGGGGTATGCCGCTGTGGGGAACGGGTGGGGTGTGGGCGCGTGACTAGCCGAGGAGTGGTCATGGCTAGTCGGCGGGGGAGGGGGGCGGGTAGCCCCCTGATCCGGCTGATAACCTGGAATGTAAGGGGACTGAATGGGCCGGTTAAGCGGGCCTGCGTGTTCGTGCACCTGAAGGGGCTGAAGGCGGATGTGGTTATGCTCCAGGAGACACACCTGAAGGTGGCAGACCAGGTAAGATTGAGGAAAGGGTGGGTAGGTCAGGCGTTTCACTCGGGGCTAGATGCCAAAAATCGAGGGGTGGCGATCTTGGTGGGAAAGAAGGTGTCGTTCGAGGCATCGAGCATTGTGGCAGATAATGGCAGTAGGTACATAATGGTAAGTGGTAAGTTGCAGGGAGAGAGGGTGGTACTGGTCAATGTGTATGCTCCGAACTGGGACGATGCGGGTTTTATGCGGCGTATGTTGGGTCGGATCCCAGACTTGGGAGTGGGGGGCCTGATAATGGGGGGAGACTTTAACACGGTGTTGGATCCGGCACTGGATCGCTCCAGGTCTAGGACGGGTAGGAAGCCGGCGGCGGCTAAAGTGTTGAGGGGATTTATGGACCAAATGGGAGGGGTGGACCCTTGGAGATTTGCAAGGCCGGGGGCTAGGGAATTTTCATTCTTCTCACATGCCCATGAGGCTTATTCTCGAATCGACTTTTTCATTTTGAGTAGGGCGCTGATAGCGAGAGTAGAGGGTACCGAGTATTCGGCAATAGCCATTTTGGACCACGCCCCACATTGGGTGGACTTGGAGATGGGGGAGGAGAGGGACCGGCGCCCGCTGTGGCGCTTGGAGGGGGGGCTGTTGGCGGACGAGGAGGTGAGCGAGCGGGTCCGAGGAAGTATAGAGCGGGACTTGGAGACCAACGACAATGGGGAGGTCCGAGTGGGGATGGTATGGGAGGCACTGAAGGTGGTGGTGAGGGGAGAGCTGATCTCCATTAGGGCCCACAAGGAGCGGAGGGAGCGGGGGTATAGGGAGAGGCTGGAAGGGGGAGATGGTGAGGGTAGACAGGAGGTATGCGGAAGAGCCTGATGAAGGATTGTTGAGGACGAGGCGCAGCCTCCAGGCCGAATTCGACCTGGTGACCACCAGGAAGGCGGAGGTGCAGTGGAGGAAGGCTCAGGGGGCGGTCTACGAGTATGGGGAAAAGGCAAGCCGGATGCTGGCGCATCAGCTTCGGAAGCGGGACGCAGCTAGGGAGATCGGAGGAGTTAAGGACAGTGGAGGGAGCGTGGTGTGGAGTGGGGTTGGCATCAATGGGGTCTTCTGGGGCTTCTACGAGGAATTGTACCGATCCAAGCCCCCACGGAAGGAGGGAGGGATGGGCCGCTTTCTGGACCAATTGAGGTTTCCAAAGTTGGAAGAGGGACTGGTGGCGGGACTGGGGGCCCCGATTGGGCTGGAGGAGCTGATCAAAGGGATAGGAAGCATGCAGGCAGGGAAGGCACCGGGGCCGGATGGTTTCCCGGTCGAGTTCTGTAAAAGATATTTGGACCTATTGGGCCCGCTGTTAGTTAGGACCTTCAATGAGGCAAGCTTTACCCCCGATGATGTCCCGGGCACTGATCTCCTTGATCCTGAAGCGGGACAAGGATCCACTGCAATGTGGGTCTTACAGAACGATTTCCTTGCTAAATGTAGATGCCAAGGTGCTGGCGAAGGTCTTGGCCACGAGGATTGAGGATTGTGTGCCGCATATCATCCATGAAGACCAGACGGGGTTTGTGAAGGGGAGACAGTTGAACGCGAATGTGCGGAGGCTTTTGAACGTTATCATGATGCCGGAGGGGGAGGCGGAGATGGACGCTGAGAAAGCCTTCGATAGGGTCGAGTGGGGGTACCTGTGGGAGGTGCTGAAGAGGTTCGGGTTTGGGGAGGGGTTTGTCAGGTGGGTTAGGCTGTTGTATGAGGTCCCGATGGCAAGTGTGACCACAAACAGGAGGAGGTCCGAGTACTTTCGGTTGCACCGAGGGATGAGACAGGGGTGTCCCCTGTCCCCCCTGCTCTTCGCACTGGCGATTGAACCCCTGGCTATGGCACTGAGAGAATCGAGGAACTGGAGGGGGTTGATCTGGGGTGGGGAGGAGCATAGGGTGTCGCTTTATGCGGACGACCTGCTGCTGTATGTGGCGGACCCGGTGGGAGGAATGCCAGAGGTAATGAGGATCCTTAGGGAACTTGGGGACTTTTCGGGGTACAAGCTCAATATGGGGAAGAGCGAGCTGTTCGTAGTTCAGCTAGGGGACCAGGAGAGGGGGATTGGCGAGCTCCCACTAAAAAGGGCGGAGAGGAGCTTCAGCTATTTGGGGGTCCAAGTGGCCAGGAGCTGGGGAGCCCTGCATAGGCTTAACTTTACAAGACTGGTGGAGCAAATGGAGGAGGAGTTCAAGAGGTGGGACGCGTTGCCGCTGTCCTTGGCGGGTAGGGTGCAGTCAATCAAAATGATGGTGCTCCCAAGGTTTTTGTTCCTGTTCCAGTGCCTCCCCGTGTTTATCCCGAAGGCTTTTTTCAGGCGGGTTAACAGGAGTATAATGGGGTTTGTGTGGGCGCGAGGGACTCAGAGGGTGAGAAGGGTGTTCCTGGATCGGAGTAGAGATAGGGGGGGGCTGGCGCTGCCCAACCTCTGTGGGTACTACTGGGCCGCCAATGCGACGATGGTGCGCAAGTGGGTGATGGAGGGGAGGGGGGCTGCATGGAAAAGGCTGGAGACGGCATCCTGTGTGGGCACGAGTCTGCGGGCGCTGGCAACGGCGCCGCTGCCGCTCCCTCCAGGGAGGCATACCACGAGCCCAGTGGTGGTGGCGGCCCTCACAATTTGGGGCAGTGGAGGCGGCATAGGGGGGAAGTTGGGGCCTCGGTGTGGACCCCATTACGGGGGAACCACCGTTTGCCCCAGGAAGAACAGGTGGAGGATTTTCGGGGTGGCACAGGGCAGGGATACGAAGGTTGGGGGACCTATTTGTGGACGGGATGTTCGTGAGCTTGGGTGAGCTGGAGGAGAAGTACGGGCTCCCCCTGGGGAACACCTTCAGGTACTTGGAGGTAAGGGCGTTGGAAGGTGGTGGAATTCCCGCGGCTACTGTCACACACAGTACAGGACAGGGTGCTCTCGGGGGGGGGGGGGGAGTGGGGAAGGTCTCGGAAACGTACCAGGTGATGCAGGAGGAGGAGGAGGCCTCGGTGATGGAGTTGAAAGGTAAGTGGGAGGAGTTGGGAGAGGAGATCGAAGAGGGGACGTGGGCAGATGCCCTAGGGAGGGTGAACTCTTCCTCTTCGTGCGCGAGGCTCAGCCTCATACAGTTTAAGGTGCTGCACAGGGCACACATGACCGGGACAAGGATGAGCCGGTTCTGTGGGGGTGAGGACAGGTATGTTAGGTGCTCAGGGAGCCCAGCAAATCACACCCATATGTTCTGGAGGAATTTTGGAAGGGCGTAGCGAGGACTGTGTCGAGGGTGGTAGGATCCAGGGTCAGACTGGGCTGGGGGCTCGCAATATTTGGGGTGGCAGAGGAGCCGGGAGTGCAGGAGGCGAAAGAGGCCGGAATTCTGGCCTTTGCGTCCCTGGTAGCCCGGCGAAGGATTCTCCTTCAGTGGAAAGATGCGAGGCCCCCAAGCGTGGAATCCTGGATCAGCGATATGGCAGGGTTCATTAAATTGGAGAGCGTGAAATTCGCCTTGAGAGGGTCGGTACAAGGGTTCTTTAGGCGGTGGCAACCGTTCTTAGACCTTCTGGCAGAACGATAGACATTGGTCAATGGCAGCGGGCGGGGGGGGGGGGGTTACTTTATTTTTGTTTGTTATTCACACTAGATGGTCTGAGGGGGTGTATACACCTGTTGTGTTAAGTCGGGGTGTTAATGTTAATTTATTATTTATGTACGGGCGGGAGGGGTTTGGGGGGTTGCTTTTTTAGATTGTGTTTTGTACTTAACCCTGTTGGGTTCTCTTTTCTTTCTCATTTTGTTATTGATATTTTATGAAAACCTTTAATGAAAATTATTTTTTAAAAAAACAACAATGGCGCCTGATCTCTGGCACCGGCCTTGCTGGTTACATCAGGCCCTGCCCCGTCCAGCCAGAGAAACCGCGCAAACTGCGACCCCCCAGATTTTTTTGCACTGAGTGTCAGACAAGATGGAGTGAAAACTCGGCTATGCATCTGGAGAGATATAACCCGGTTTTGAATCTAAACCGGAACTCTGCAGATTTGGGGAAATTCTGCCCATGTAAACATTTGTTGAATATTTTATTCTTTGTTAATAGTGATGAAAAACTTGTGGCAATGTGTTAGATCATTCAAGGAGTCAAAGTTGCAGTATTATATTCATTTTGGTCTGGAGTTATGGATTGTAATGATAGAAGATCCAACTTTCACTCCAACACATGGCTGACCACCAATCTCTCTTACTACCCATCATTGGCATGTGTTGGAAAGAATTGTGGGTTGATAATAAACCTCTTTGGCCACATTTTGAACATTACTTCCTTGACCATTATGTCCCGGGGTGAGACTTCAAGCTAGAAGCGCCACAATACCTCTACAAATGAAAAGGTAGAAATAAATTAATAGACAAGCAAGATGGGTAGGAAGAAAGAAACACATTTTATCCATTGGTATCTTGAACCTCGCTCCCATTCAACAATGCGTTTATGAAAGATAGTCCAAATGTTCCCTTATTAAGGACTGTTCAGACTTTGTTAAAGGTCAAACAAATAGAGTTTGTTCTGAACTCCAGTTTATCGGAAAAGTGACTCAAGTCTTTGCCACCAATGGAAATCCAAGATAATATGTGGATGAGGGAGTGGATGTAAGGCTGGAGGAGTTTGGAGTACAAGATAGGGTGAAAGGATGAACATTTTCAAGGATGAAAGTGGTTAAGTTCAAAACATTGAGGGGACTGGTAGACAATGTAAACTACTGAAAGATATTTTGCATAATACTATCATTGACCGAAGTCTCACCTTGGACTTGGATGAGCATAAGAACATAAGAACTAGGAACAGGAGTAGGCCATCTGGCCCCTCGAGCCTGCTCCGCCATTTAATGAGATCATGGTTGATCTTTGTGGACTCAGCTCCACTCTCCGGCCCGTACACCATATCCCCGAATCCCTTTATTCTTTAGAAAGGCATCTATCTTTTTCTTAAAAACGTTTAAAGAAGGAGCCTTAACTGCTTCACTGGGCAAGGAATTCCAGAGATTCACAACCCTTTGGGTGAAGACGTTCCTCCTACACTCCGTCCTAAATCTACCTCCCCTTATTTTGAGGCTATGCCCCCTAGTTCTGCTTTCCCTGACCAGTGGAAACAACCTGCCCGCAGCTATCCTATCTATTCCCTTCATAATTTTATATGTCTCAATAAGATCCCCCTGCATCCTTCTAAACTCAAATGAGTACAGTTCCAGTCTACTCAACCTCTCATCATAATCTAATCCCCTCAACTCTGGGATCAACCTAGTGAATCTCCTCTGCACTCCCTCCAGTGCCAATATGTCCTTTCTCAGGTAAGGAGACCAAAACTGAACACAATACTCCAGATGCGGCCTCACCAACACCCTATACAATTGCAGCATAACCTCACTAGTCTTGAATTCCATCCCTCTAGCAATGAAAGACAAAACTCGATTAGCCTTCATAATCACCTGTTGCACCTGCACACCAACTTTTTGCGACTCGTGCACCAGCACACCCAGGTCCCTCTGCACAGCAGCATGTTTTAACATCTTACTGTTTAAATAATAATCCATTCTGCTGTTATTCCTCCCAAAATGGATAGCCTCACACTTGGCAACATTGAATTCCATCTGTCAGACCCTAGCCCATTCACCTAACCTATCCAAATCCTTCTGCAGACTTCCGGTATCCTCTGCACTTTTTGCTTTACCACTCATCTTAGTGTCGTCTGCAAACTTTGCCACATTGGACTTGGCCCCCAACTCCAAATCGTCAATGTAAATTGTGGACAACTGCGGGCCCAACACTGATCCTTGAGGGACCCCACTAGTTACAGGTTGCCAACCAGCGAAACACCCATTTATCCCCACGCTCTGCTTTCTGTTAGTTCACCAATCCTCTACCCATGCTACCACTTTACACTCAATGCCATGCATCTTTAGTTTATGCAGCAACCTTTTGTGTGGCACCTTGTCAAAAGCTTTCTGGAAATCCAGATATACCACATCCATTGGCTCCCCGTTATCTACTGCACTGATAACGTCCTCAAAAAATTCTACCAAATTAGTCAGCACGACCTACCCTTTGTGAGCCCATGCTGCGTCTGCCCAATGGGACAATTTCCCTCCAGGTGCCCCGCTATTTCCTCCTTAATGATAGATTCCAGCATTTTCCCTACAACCGAAGTTAAGCTTACCGGCCTATAATTACCCGCTTTCTGCCGATCTCCTTTTTTAAACAGTGGTGTCACGTTTGCTACTTTCCAATCCTCTGTGACCACCCCAGAGTCTAGTGAATTTTGATAAATTATCACTAGCAAAAGCAGCAAACTACGGAAGAGATGAACAATTTAACTTTACGTCTGTATTTGTCATTCGTTTCCATATTAAAAGATAAACCTTGCTGTAATTAGCTGCTCTGTCTCAAATCATGAAACTGCTTCTGATATTCCTAGTTTCTCAGAATAATTGAGCCCAAGCTTACACATAAAGCCTTGCCAAGTTCCTTGTTATTTTACTTACTTGTGGAAACAATGCCTGCACCAACAAGATAAGTCCATACCTGAATTTGATAAAATGCTTGATTTTACACTAGTAGCTTGTTAGCTCCCTGACATACGTCAGGAATATTATGATGCACTGCAATTGGTTTTGTCACCAACACTAAGAAATCAACCATCGCAAATTAATTTGTCATTTTGATTAAACCCTACAAAAACTGTTGTTATGAATCACTTTTGCAAATAAGAGAAATAACAATAAAGCTCCTCGTTTATAAATGTGGTGATATATTCTTTGCCAATTTATTATTTTAACGTATCATTTTAAAATACCTCCTTAATTTATAGAATAAATAACTAAGTAATAAATAAAACAGCTACAGTTATAACTTTTTCAATTTCTGTTCAGTTAATAGAATTAATTAACTATAAGGCCCAGAATATCCTGTTTATCTAAAATGAGTTGGAAGCAGAAAGATTAAATTAATGTATAACTATGATAGATGGACCTAAGACAGGTTTATTCAACCTTTTTGCTCAGGGGCCACATTTGCATGTTTTTCTCATTCAGTGGGCTGATTTGCAAATTTTGGAAAGATTGGCACAACAATAAACTGAATTTTAAATAAAAGTTGGGGTCTAAGGAAAGAAGCAATTGCTGATCAAATGGACAACAATGTCACATCAATAAATTGTTACATTTAAAAAGAGTGAGTAATAAAAATGACCAGAGTGTGAGAGGGTCAGTGTATGTGGGTGGGTGAGTGTGATTGGCTGTGTGTGTATGTGTTAGTGTGTGGAGGTGAGTGTGTTAAATCCTCAGTTTCTTTACCCGTCAGTCTGGCCTCAATAAAAGTCGAGATGGATTTGCAGGTACAGCATTAGTTATTTTATTCAGCTTGCAAGCTTTCTCAGTTCACAGCAGTACAGAATGCCTCTCGCTCTCTGTACCTCCAGAATCAAGTGAAGTTATCAAACTAAGAGCTCTGTACTGATACATTCAAATGGCATCAAGTTTCACATACTCGACACCCATAGGTCATCCTATGTCCCTCCTGACCTGTTTGATCTATTCTGATTGGCTCACTTCCAATCCCTTCCTCTGGCCCCTATTACTCAGCATCACTCTCGTAGACACACCTCTTCCTGCTTTTCCATGCGGTCTGAAATCCTTTGTCTGTGAACTCACCAGAATGAGACTGGCCTATCTCTACATTACAGTAACTAATATCTCTAAAGTAACTATTTTATATCACATTCGTCATTCCCTCCTTTTATCATTCCATGATAACCGGACTATCCAATCCATAGCTACGGTTCCTCATCTAAAAAGATCCGTCGCTGCATTTCCAATTCCTGGCTTAGCCCCCCCTCATCTGCTTCACCCTCATGGATTTTAACAGTTAAGTTTTTAGGGGCGTTGATCTGATCCAGTGCACCCCGCATTCTACCCATCACACATTTAAGGATGGCCAGGCCCACAAAGATGCAGCCGATAGCTACCACTAAATACATGGCCATATTTATCAACCAGTCCTTCCAACCTCCAAATCCCCAGTTACCCCAAGAGCCAGGATCCTGCATCCCGTCCAGGTGATCCCGTATGCGATCCATGAATTTAGTGATGTTAGCGGTCAAGTCTTGAACTCCCATGATACACTTGCCCTGCACTATGGCGCATACCCCACCCTCACGGGCCAGAAGATAGTCAAGAGCATACCGGTTCTGCATTGCAAACAACCGTAGCTGAGACAATTCCTTGGTTATTGCCCCGAGGGCTCCCAAGGTTTCCTTTCCCAAGATGGTAAGGCCACAAATAAAATAATTCCTATCACTGACAGCCAAGGAACCCCCCACACCTCCCAGTGTCAATACGCTCAGAATCCCCCACCCGGCTGAGTGGCCCCGGTTGGGTGCAAGAACCTGAGGTTTTTTCCAGTTCTCGCAAAATTCAGCAGAGACTGCCCGGCGTGCTAACTGATTATGCAGCTTCCACGCCGAAGGGCAGGGGACTGTGGTAGGGACTAGAGTCCCTATAGCAATTCGGCGGGGAAATGGGGGTGACAAAACGTTGGTCGCTGCACCATTAAATAAAAAGTAGTATCCTTGCTCCGTGTGCAGGCTAGCATCACAATCAGCATATCGGTTGCGTAAGGACCCCCCAGTAGCCCAGTTTATCCAGCTTTGAAACGCCCATTCGGGCCGCCTAGCAATGCGGAAAGCCCTAGTCCCAACAGTGATATGAGAGACATTCGCCCAGCCACAAAGGAGCTGGAGGCCGGCGTTCAATGGAACGCAAGTGGTGTTGTAACAAACGCATTGGCCAGACGCCTGGGTGATATGGCACCTCCTGTCCGTACAGGTGGGGAACAGACATGTTATATTCGTGTCCACCTCTACCAGCAAACAGCCGTATCCTTCACTGCTGAAACAATTCTCGTACGACCGGGAATCCCTATTGGGAGTGAAGTGGCTAGGTATGTACGCCCTCCACCGTTGCAGCCCATCGTACTGTGAATGGGAATTATCCCGAGGAAGGGGAAGGCAAATAGCCGGTGGTGCTGAACCCGGATCGTAAGGAAGAGTGACTTGCTCGGGCAGTGGCTCGGAATGCTGACAATGAACCACCGTTTGGGGAGTGCCCCAAAGCGGTGAAACAGAAAATAACCTAGACACCGCTGCGGGGTTCGGGTAGCAGACAACCCGTCCCTGGCCATACAAGCGGTGGTAAATCTGGTAGAAGAGATTCATACTACCCGGGTTTTCCTCAGTTCGGTCTTTAGCTAACTTAAGTGTATCTCCCGGTAACCTACGTTCTAGCTGTACTTCCCTTCTCATACGCCCCGTCCTCTCTCTAGTCCCTTTCACTTTCTCATAGCCTCTTCCTACGCTCTTCTGACGGCCTGATGTTACCTTTATTGCACCACTCTTAACACATCCAAAATCGAATTTACATGTATTCCAAAAACAAGGCAATGTCCATATAATGTTCCCTTCCTATCGCCGGGACCGGTGCAATTGCTTCAGGAGTCCTGCATTCTCCTTAACTTTGACGACCTTCCATGAGTCGATACCATTTCCTCGTATATGGGGGCAGCGAAGAACATCACCTTTGCATAGGTGATGTATCCTTGTAGATTGGTTGGGGTTACAAAAATATATAATATTTCCCTTTTCCATGTCCATCGCCAATAACACTCCAAGCGAAGTGAGGCCAAATATCACATAGACGGTGCGTAGCCACTCCATCATGCTCCACACCTGTAAAATAGCACTGGAGAAGGGAGGCAGGTTAATATCCGACCTTTTACAGTAGTGGAGATGGACTCAATTTACAGTGATGTAGGTGGACCCAAGCACTTCGCCCCTCCACTTTAACTGCTGTGGGGGTGGTAAGGAGAACTTGGAAGGGCCCGTCCCATCGCGGCTCCGACCCCTTCCTAGTCCAATTTTTGACCATGACATAACTGCCGGGCTGGACTGAAAGTGAGCTAGGTACTGGGGGCGATGGCTGGTGAGCCGCGTGGACCTGGCCATGGAGTTCCTTGAGCACTTGCGTGAGGACTAGAACATAGGTGGTCATCTCTTCAGTCATCTGGTGAAACTGAACCAGTCTGGGAACCTGCAGGCTCCAGGGAGTTCTAAGAGGCCTGCCATAAAGAATCTCGGCAGGAGAGAGCTGGGCCGGTCCCGCAGGTGTAACCCGCAGCTGGAAGAGGGCAACGGGGAGCAACTTAAGCCATGTCAGTCCCGTGTCTGCTCTTAATTTAGCCAATTTAGTTTTGAGGGTCTGATTGTGTCTCTCAACTAACCCGGCCGTCTGCGGTCTATAAGCACAGTGTAACTGCTGGCGTATGCCCAACTGGGAGCAAAACTCCTTGTTAATTTGTCCAATAAAATGAGGCCCATTATCAGAACTTAACTGAGCTGGTATACCGTACCAGGGAATGATTTCCCGCATCAAGACTTTAACCACAGTAGCAGCTTTATTATCGATAGTCGGATACGCCTCGACCCATTTGCTGAACACATCCACAATGACCAAAACATATTTATAACATTGACACCTTTCCAACTCAATGTAATCCATTTGGAGCGTCTCAAAGGGACCACTGGGCAACGGGGTTTGCCCCATCCCACAAGGGATACCTTTTCCGGTGTTATATTGCTGACAAATCAAACACCGATTACTGATACTTTGGGCCAACCCCTGCATTTTAGGGTGCCACCAAGTGTCCAGCAACAAATCACTAGTCCCTCGAGCCCCACAATGAGTTGCAAAGTGTACACATTCAATGACCCATAAAGCCAGTACATCAGACATACAAGTCTGATGTGCTGGTGTGGTCCATAAAGAGGAAACACAATCATATGTACAACCTAACCGTTTCCACATTTGTTTAACACTCTCAGGAGCGTCCTCCTGTAACCGTATGACGTCTTGGATGGTTGGCATTGACTTGTCAGAAGCAGACATATTTATAGTAGATCGTTTAGTCTGACTTAACATCTTAGGCACCATCACTTGCTGAATTTGCGCGGCTGTTCGCGCTGCACAATCTGCTCGTTCATTACCAACGTCAACTGGGGTCCTACCATTCGTGTGGGCAGCGCATTTAATAACGGAAATCTGCGCGGGCATAAGGAGGGCCTGCAGTAGGTCATTAACTAAACCCCGGTTGGATATTTCTGTGCCTGCCGAGGTAAGGAATCCCCTATTCTTCCAGAGTTGTCCGAAGTCATGAACTACCCCGAAAGCATATCGGGAGTCAGTGTAGATATTTACCCGGCGATCTCCCCCAAGTATACATGCACGGGTGAGGGCAAAAAGTTTGGCTTGTTGAGCTGAATAAGGGGTCTGGAAAGCTGCCGCTTCTAAAATCAGACCATCCTGATCTACGATTGCATAACCGGACAGTCTCCGGCCAGTGGGGCTTACTAATGCACTGCCATCAACATACATAATCATGTCAGGTTGTTCTAACGGAATATCACTCAGATCGTCCCTTATTGTTGTAGTTTCCTGAATCAAGGCTAAACAGTCGTGACCAGGCGCGTCCTCATGGACAGGGGGACCGCTAAGAAAACAGGCTGGATTGATAGTGGTACAGTATTTAAATGTCAGACGTGGATTGTTCAAAAGGTATATCTCATACCTATTCTGACGAGCTGCGGTAAGATGCTGAGTCTGCAGTTGCCCCAATAGTGCGATTACCGAGTGGGAGCTATACACCGTAATATTCTGTTGGAGAGTGATATTGGCAGCAGCCTGCAAACTATTGTATATCGCTGCCAAGATCTGGGTGCAAACAGGGTGGCCCAACGCCACTGGGTCGAGTTTGGAAGAGTAATATGCTACGGGCCGGTGCTTGTCCCCATGTTGCTGGGTGAGTACCGCTGTTGAACATCCTTCCAGAACAGTACAGTATATCTGGAATGGTCGGTCATATAGGGGCCTACCAAGGGCCGGTGCTTGTAACAAGGCCTGCTTCAGGCAACGGAAGGCCTCGAGTGCCTCGGTGGTGAGAGTAAAGTTCCCCTCTTCACTAGTGTAAGGCGTCAGCAGCTTTGTATAGACAGCGATGTTTGGTATCCACTGCCGACAATAATTCACCATACCCAGCCAATGACAATGACTCCTTGGCTATTGTAGGGGCGGGGAATTGGCATATTGGTTCAATCCTACTGGGTTCGAGACTTCTTTCTGTGTCTGTAAGTAAAACTCCTAAGAACTTAACTTTTCTCTGAGCCACCAAGACCTTTGCTTGTGAGACAACATAACACAACGAGGATAGGTGGTTCAATAATTGGATCACATCATCCCTATTACTGGGCTCGTCAGGACTTGCCACCAATATGTCATCTACATACTGCACTAGAGTGGAACCATGCTCCAATGTCAAGGCCTGGAGTTAGGTCTGCAGACATCTGGAGAAGAGTGTAGGTGAGTTGACGAACCCCTGTGGCAGTCGGGTCCAGGTATTGACTTTCAGTCGCAAGTGGGAGGGCAAAGAAGGCGTGCTGAGGGTCAATTACGGCGAAGACCCGGGCTTGAGCCTCCTTCCTGGCCTACACCCTCCTTCCAATAAAATCTGACTGCCCTTGCCATCTGGGAAGGGTCGTTCTCTGTCCAATTCATGTTATTACATTTCACAGCAGTAACCACAGAAGGTGGTAGGCAATGCATTAACATAGCACAATATTGAGGGGAATTCTGACCATTTTGATACAGCAAGTCGCCTGACTGCCCACGGTAGATTTCATTAAAAAGCTCCAGAAATTCCTCTGGCTCTTCAATCTTCTTAGGTTTTAGGTCTAAGATAACAGAAAGATTTATGGGCTTTTGAAATGTGCTATTCAACGCATTCAGGATCTGTGTCCTTCTATCGTCGTATAACGCATAGGCCTGCTGAAGTGCGGCATGGCTAGCATAATTCAAGTGGTTAAGATAATTGCGGTACTCTGCTGGGGTTAAAATCTGCTGGACTAGGGCCCAGAGATCCCTTGAATCAGCTTGATAAATTGAGATGGTAGTTCTCAAGGAATCCACGAAAGCAGCAGGAGATTTTTTTCTATCTGGGATTGTAGACATAATAGCCATCATCTCACTGGGTGTCCATGGGAAGTAAACGTCTATCGTGGGGTTCGCTCCCGCAGTCGCCGCGTCAGGGTTTCGCATCTTCCTAATCGGTAACTGTCTCCGAATGTCACCAGGGGGCACTCTAGCTGTTTCCCCTGGTTGTTCCAAGACTTCAACGTCTCTCCCTGTCACCACGGGGAGCTCTTTCTCTTCAAAAGAATTTGTTGCAGCTTCCTTTGTTCCCGAACCTTGTGGTTTCTCCTTAGTTTGGAGAGACTTAGGTGGTATACTTAATTGTTTCTGGTGAGGGTCAAGCTCCTCTCTCGCTGTCCGAGATCTTGTCCTAGAGCTAACTGGGCTTGTGGAACAGAGCTCCTCTTGTTCTACTGATCGTGAAGATGGTAAATCAGGACCCACACTGTCACCCAAAAGGGCTTGAGTTACTGGCATATTTGGAATCTGGGGAGCAATGACTGGGTATATATTATTATACTCTGGTGGTTCTGGAATGAGTGCAGACCATGCTACAGGTGCAGACGGAACTTTCAATGACTTTTCCAAATTATTGAATTTATCATTTTCTGTCAATTCAAGGCCAGCCATTGAACTACGTAGCTCATCTCTTGTTTGACCCGCGTCTTTCCTGTCTATACTTGCGCTTTTTTTGAATGCACATTCCTTTTTCAAGACCTGTAATGTTTTTAGGTTACCCTGTTCACTAATTGGAATTCCCATTTTAAGGGCATTGTCCTGCCAACTGGACAACATGATCTTATCTCTTTCCTCTTGACAATATTACTCCATAATCCAATTAATTATTTTGCTTTCATACTTTGACTCTTTTTCCAAATTTGTCCCTGGATTTTCTTAACCATTTCTAGGTCTTTGGTGCCCCCTAGTGGCCATTCATCTCCCATTTTACTTCTTAACTGTGCTGACAATTTTCTAAAATCCTTCGCTTTATCCGGATACTTATCACATAATATTTGCAGTGGCATGCCTATATCATTTGTGCTATCCAAGGAATTCCCCATAATCTCAACTAGTCCTCGGAACTGCGTTTTTCGCCATTACAGTCCAAGGGTACAATTTTAGCTTAATCAACTATATATTTAACACACTCACACATGGAGGTGAACCATTTTGAATTTCAAATGTCTCATCGACCTCCCATAACCTAACCCAAGCTGAATTAACTCACACATGAAGTTGAACCATTTACAATTTCAAATGTTGCATCAACCACATAACCTAACCCAAGCCAAATTAACTCACACATGGAGGTGAACCATTTTCAATTTCAAATGTCCCATCGACCTCCCGTAACCTAACCCAAGCCGAATTAACAATATGAAATCCCATCAATTAAATTGCTAATCCCCAGACTGACCTTTGATTTCGTCGAGACGATCTTTCTGTACCAACCGCGAGTGACCAGACTAATCAGACGATAAGAAGAGGGGAAAAATCAATGCGCGGTCATTTTCCAGCTGTACATTGAGGGCCCTTTCTTCCCCATCCTCCTGTTCATAATCAGTCTAATTCTGATTTCGCAGTTGGATCAGGATCGTCTTGAGAAATCCGGGTTTTCGGCACCAAATGTTAAATCCTCAGTTTCTTTACCCGTCAGTCTGGCCTCAATAAAAGTCGAGATGGATTTGCAGGTACAGCATTAGTTATTTTATTCAGCTTGCAAGCTTTCTCAGTTCACAGCAGTACAGAATGCCTCTCGCTCTCTGTACCTCCAGAATCAAGTGAAGTTATCAAACTAAGAGCTCTGTACTGATACATTCAAATGGCATCAAGTTTCACATACTCGACACCCTTAGGTCATCCTATGTCCCTCCTGACCTGTTTGATCTATTCTGATTGGCTCACTTCCAATCCCTTCCTCTGGCCCCTATTACTCAGCATCACTCTCGTAGACACACCTCTTCCTGCTTTTCCATGCGGTCTGAAATCCTTTGTCTGTGAACTCACCAGAATGAGACTGGCCTATCTCTACATTACAGTAACTAATAGCTCTAAAGTAACTATTTTATATCACATTCGTCAAGTGAGTGAGAAACCTGAGACTGGGTGTAAGGCATTTCACTCACCGTTCCAAATACTCACTCAGTCTCACACACTCACTCAATCTCTTGCACGACCCCCTCGTACCTACCCCACACACTCAGTATCTCACACTCCCTTCCACACACCCACCTTCATGACCCCCCTCCCCTTCCCACAGCCACTGAGTTACTCCTCACACATAGTCACTCACTCACTCTCACTCCTTCTCACGCACTTGGTCACTCACTTTGCTCTCTTCGTGCCATCCTAGACTTCACTCCCCCCCCCCCCCCCCCTCCCCCCCCGGTCCTACCTGGACTTCACTCTCCCCTGGTCCTACCTGGACTTTACTCTCCCTGGGCCTTCTAGGACTTCACTCTTACTGTTTAATGATAAAGGTCATAGGGAGAGGAGGTACTGTTGAAGTAATCTTGGTAAATTTCTGCCATACATTCTGTAGATTGTTATGTGAAGTCAAAATGTGTTGGCAGTAGAAGGATACCTATTCAGAGAAGAGGCAGAGAAACCAAGCAATCTGCTCCACTCTGGATGTCACTGACTTTCCTGATAACTGTTGCAGCTGAATCCATCCAAATGATGACAATTCCATAACAATTCCAACTGAAATCTCATAGTGGATAGAGGGATTCTGAGGTGCCAGGAAATTAGCTGTCTGTTACAGAGTACACAAAATGTTATGGCAAATACAAGCTATGATTGATTCATTTCAGCTTCTGGTCAGTGGTAACCTCAGGATATTGATGATGGAGTGACTTGACATGGGGTTGCCACTTGGGAAGCCATTTCTGCACAAACTAGCAATGGGCAATAACTGCTGGCCTAGCCAGCAACACCCACATCCCATAAATGAATAAAATAAAAAAAGTTAAAAACTGCCTTCTGTATTAGCATAGAAACTCACACATTTGACCCCCAACTGACTTCAGTCGTAATGAAGTGCTTCGAGAGGTTGATCATGAAGCGCATCACCTCCATACTCCCAGAACGCCTTGATCCACTGCAATTCGCCTACCACTGCAACCGGTCCACATCAGACACCATTTCCCTGGCTCTACACTCATCCCTCGAGCATCTCGAAAACAAGGACTCCTACATTAGACTCCTATTTATTGACTCCTATGGTATTGCCTTCAACACCATAATCCCAGCCAAGCTCATATCAAAGCTCCAAAACCTAGGACTTGGCTCCCCACTCTGCAACTGGATCCCCGATTTTCTGACCAACAGACCACAATCAGTAAGAATGAACAACAACACCTCCTCCACAATAGTCCTCAACACCGGCGCCCCGCAAAGCTGCGTACTTAGCCCCCTACTCTACTCCCTGTACACACACGACTGCGTGGCAAAACCCGGTTCCAACTCCATCTACAGGTTTGCTGACGATACGACCATAGTGGGCCGGATCTCGAATAACGATGAGTCCGAATACAGGAGGGAGATAGAGAACCTAGTGGAGTGGTGTAGCGACAACAATCTCTCCCTCAATGCCAGCAAAACTAAAGAGCTTGTAATTGACTTCAGGAAGCAAAGTACTGTACACACCCCTGTCAGCATCAACGGGGCCGAGGTGGAGATGGTTAGCAGTTTCAAATTCCTAGGGGTGCACATCTCCAAAAATCTGCCCTGGTCCACCCACATCGACGCTACCACCAAGAAAGCACAACAGTGCCTATACTTCCTCAGGAAACTAAGGAAATTCGGCATGTCCACATTGACTCTTACCAACTTTTACAGATGCACCATAGAAAACATCCTATCGGGCTGCATCACAGCCTGGTATGGCAACTGCTCCACCCAGGACCGCAAGAAACTTCAGAGAGTCGTGAACACCGCCCAGTCCATCACACTAACCTGCCTCCCATCCATTGACTCCATCTACACCTCCCGCTGCCTGGGGAAAGCAGGCAGTATAATCAAAGATCCCTCCCACCCGGCTTACTCACTCTTCCAACTTCTTCCATCGGGCAGGAGATACAGAAGTCTGAGAACACGCATGAACAGACTCAAAAACAGCTTCTTCCCCACTGTCACCAGACTCTTAAATGACCCTCTTATGGACTGACTTCATTAACACTACACCCTGTATGCTTCATCTGATGCCAGTGCTTATGTAGTTACATTGTATATGTTGTGTTGCCCTATTATGTATTTTCTTTTATTCCCTTTTCTTCTCATGTACTTAATGATCTGTTGAGCTGCTCGCAGAAAAATACTTTTCACTGTACCTCGGGACACGTGACAATAAACAAAATCCAACCCAATCCAGTCCAATCCAAACAAGATTCCAGCCAATGCATCGACTAATATTGAGGGCCTTCTCTTCCTCTCCTCATGTTACCGGACCTAACTAATCCCCCAACACCAAGACAAATCATTTCTCTCTACACCTTGATTCACTTTTCTTCCAGTTCAAGCATAGCCATGCCAGGAGACCTGAACATTAATGCAAGCTTAGTACAATAATGTACAGTGGTTTCATAAAATATATATATGAATGCACTCTTATGAAAATTCAATTTAAAATAAATTATTTGGACTGATGCCAGCAGGTAATGATGCCTGTGTCTGCTCAATTCTGCCCACATCTACATCATTCTACATCTCTCTTGGCCAATTTGTCTCTGTTTCTCTTATTGCAGAGAGTAAAATGAAATATAATCCAATTTAAGATTATCAGTGTGGCTCGCTTATGCATGTTAGAAGTCACATTTATTCACACACAGCCATGGCATTTACAGACCGAAAGAACGTGACCATGCATTACACCTTTTTCAACAAAACGAAAGCTCGGGGGACAGCTATTCCCTGTTCATTCCCCATTGGCAATGCCTTGACCAATCAGAGTCAACCTACCTGGTTGGAATTTCTCACTTAATTCACATCATTACATCACACTCCGATGTATTTTACATCTGCAGAGCTATTTATTTGGAATAAACATTTAATTTGAAAATGCAACATGAGTTCAGATGCATTACCTGCATTGAGATTTTTTATAAAAATTCATTTTAAAGGATGTGGGCTTAGCTGGCTAGGCCAGCATTTATTGCCCATCCCTAGTTACCCATCAGAAGATGGTGGTGAGCTGCCATCTTGAGCTGCTGCAGTCGTTGAGGTGTAGGTACACCCACAGTACTGTTAGGAAGGGATTCCAGGATTTGGAATGAACGACAGTGAAGGAACGGTGATATATTTCCAAGTCAGGGCGGTGCGTGACTTGGAGGGGAACCTCCAGTTGGTGGGGTTCCCAGGTATCTGCTGCTCTTGTCCTTCTGGATGGCAGTTGTCATGGGTTTGGAAGGTACTGTGTGTGGTGATATGCATCACAGTAAGTACACAAGGGGTTAATGTAAATACACTTAGACTAGATAAACACTAGAGGGAGCACCAGAGACATCATGACACACAGACATTCAACCAATAGGTCAGTAAGTTAGGACACGACCAATGGGCAGTCAAGACACACCCAGAGGTGACACTACCACAGGGGGGCATTACACCAACCCATATATAAGGACACAGCACACATGATCTTCCTCTTTCCAGTGGAGACACTTAGTGAGTACAGACAGGGTTGATTGAAACACATCACACCCACCACGTGGATTGTAGCAGACTGGTTAGTTAGTCTGAGTAGCTATAGCAGGATTAACAGGAGAGTCGAATCCAAGTAGGAGAATTGTTACTAGTTTAATAAACGTGTTAAAGCTATCTCCAAGTCTGAACCTTCCTTTGTCAGAGTGCACATCAAGGAAGCAGCTTATGCTACGTCAAGAGCATAACAAAACACTGTGTATTCCAAATTAATTTTGCCGATTATTTGACACTATTACAGATATAGTGATACAGACATGAATGGGTAGGAACAGTTTATTTGAATCCTTTCAGGCCTCATCTCAGTTTTTTTTTCAAAAAGTATGTAACGTGATCATTGCTTGGGTTTTGGCTTCTGTTCCAAGTAACCAGGAATAATTCGCACTGTGCATAGCTGTAATACAGTGGGTGCCTTTTCATTGTAAGTTTAAAACATTTTAAATGTTTATTTTTTAAAAATAAATCCAGGTAACAATTTTCCGTATTTATTAGTGTAAACAAAAGACCTTCTTCTAAACTTGAAAGTCCAATACAACGTCTCTTTGCCTCTTGTATCCATAGGACTTGGATTCGTAAGCTGAGTTAATCATTGTTTTCTGCCAATTGGCAATCAGCCAGCACAAGCAACTTTTTTTCTACTGTTAGATATTTACTTTGCTTCCATTAAAAGCTGCTAGTTGAGGCCTGATAGGCAGGCCCAAACTATACAAAGTGACTGGCTTTATTTTGCTTTCATTCTTTCCATAGTATTTATACAAAAATCAAACAGCTAATGCACCTGTAGGCTGCTGTTTTTATTACCAGTGTTTGCATTGCTTCTCTCTTTCATAAGAGTCAGGGTATGTGTACTTGTCTGTGATTGGGATGCTGAAAGAAAGGATTTGCGTGACTGGCTATGTTTGCATGCAAAACTACTTCAGAATCTGTGAATAATAATGATAGCCACAGCTGTTATTGGAAATGCCAGTGGATGATTCCAATTTGCTCAGTCATACAGCCATTTGAAGTATCGCGGTTCAAAATATAGTTTTATTGACATGATGAACAGAGATTAGCTTTAGAAAAAGCCCCAGAGCACTGAATCAATGTTGTATTTTATTAAATATAACCAGTCCAGCCAAAAACATTCTCGTATGTATTGAAGAGATCTAGTTTATGTTTCCCTCAATGAAATGTCAAAGTTTTTACTAAAAGCAGGACAAAACATTTGAGATAGCAGTAATCCTTGTCTGATGGATTACTTCATTCATTGCAGTAAAATACTTAAAGCTTAAATACTTGACTGATATATTAGTTATTAATGCAGCCATTTCAAAGGCTGGTGATGAACAGCAATACAACTACATTGATTTTATTTTGGATAATGTAAAGTATATATGTCATATATATTTTACCATTGCCGTGCCATGGGAAACCTATAGCTCTTTTGTACCCTAGTGCCACATTGTTCATGACACATTGCTTCTACCTTCCTTTATTTTCTTCTTAACGTCTTGTGTCATTCTCTGCCATCGCCTTTCCTTCCTGTCGCTCAGTCCAATGAGAGGGTCAGCTTTAGCTGTCATTGTTATTCACAGATTCTGGAGTAGTCATTGCTGTCTTGCAGAATCCAATGACCATTTGACTTTCACCAATGGATCAATAATCACCACTATATATCGCTTCATAATTTCCATTCTTTGCAGAACAAGGCTCTTGCTACCCATAACTTATTGTGAATTATTGCATTGATATTCTGGCTTTGATGGAAATTTGCCTTATGATTGGCGACAGCTTGCTCATTACTGGAATCTTTCATTCTGGCTATACTTTGTACCACCTGCCTTGCCCAACTATCGGAATGATAATCTTGTCCACATCATGACTATAACAACACCCACTTCCGGCCCTTCCTCAGCCCACCTGCTCAGCAGCCTCAGCTGCATAAACTCTCATACATGTCTTTGTCACCTCCAGCCATGATAGCACAATCCTTTTTTTGCAGCTTCCATCTTCTACGTACTATAAACCTCAACTCATTAACCTTTTTCAGCTGTGTCTTATGTCTCATGGAATTCTGTTTAACAATCACTTTTTCTTTGCTGACATACATTATTTTCCTGACCCTCAATTCCCCCAATTTAAATCCCCAAATAATTTTGCTCCTTCTTAGCTCAGTCGGATGTAGGACATCAGATCCAGGACATTTGTTGGCTTCCAGTCCAATTAATTTCTCCAATACTACTTCTTTACTGATGCTAAGTTCTTTATGTTCCTCATTCCAAATGAACCCTTGGTTCCCCACTATTTCCTGGAATTATTTTTGTATTTGCAACCATGAAGGCAGATACTTGTGTCATGGCTCCATTTCCTCATATCCGACTATAGGTTCTCCTGCCTTTACCTGGAAGGAATCCATGGTTCATTTTACTAATCATTTTGTATACCTATAGGAGCTTTTACGATTATTTTTATGTCTTTTGTTACTTTATTCAATAATCTATTTTTTCTCTTGTTTTCAATATTGTACTCCAAACTCTTACCGATCATCAGGCTCACCTTTCTTTGTGACAACATTATAGACCGCTTCCTTTAATCGAAGAATCTCTACCTTCCCTTGTTGGCTGTGGTTGCATGGTTTTCACATGAGCTTTTTTTCCTCAGAAGAATGTATATTCATTGCAAAATCTGATTTATTTCTGTAAATGTTTGCTATTTCATACCTTATGTCATATCTTTGAAGCTACAGTTTCCCAACTGAGCTCTTCCAACTCTCCCTTCATACCTCAGAAATTTGCTTTGTTCAGATTTATGACCGGAGTTTCTTAACTAAATCACTATCAAACTCAACATGAAATTATATTATATTATGATTACTCCCACCCCCTCCCCGGCCTCCATTCCTACATGGTTATTAATCAATTATGCATCATTGCACAGAATTAGATCTACTTGTTCTCCAGTTCTTCGACTTTTTGACCTGGAAAATGATCTTGTATACATTCCATGAATTCATCCTCCACAATAATACTGCAGATTTGGATTGCTCATTCTGTATCTATCTTAAATTCCTCATGTATTACCCTTGTTACATGAACTTGTAATTTCCTGATTTATACTTGCCCCGACACTGCAACTACTGTTAGGGGCCCTATAAATTACCCCCACTGATGCTTTCTGTCTTGTTTCTGAGCTGCATTCAAACTGATCTGTTTTTCTGAGCTAAGGTTCTTTCCCCCTACTCTCTTTATCCCATTCTTTACGATAAGGGCTACCCTCCACTCTTTCCAATTTTCCTATCTCTTTTAGATGTCCAGTGTCATATAATATTTAGTTCACAACATTGATTGCTCTGCAGGTACATTTAATGGCTAATAGGTCAAACTTATTTATTTCTATCTGTGCTATTACTTCATCAATTTTATTGTGAATACTTAATGCATTTAGATATAGTGCCTCTAGTTTTAACCATAGAACCACAGAATTCTTACACCGCAGAAGGAGGTCATTCAGCCCAATAAGTCTGCACTGACCCGCTGAAAGAGCACCCCACCCAGGCCCATTTCCTCGCCCAATCCTCATAACCCATTAACCCCATCCTACCTGCACATCTTTGGATGTCATCTGAGTCACTTTATGCCCTTTGTTAAGCTCTCACTCCATTCATCACCCACTTAGTCACCAACTTGCTCTAAAGCTTGGCTTCTCTCAATGTTTTTAAATTTACCCATTCTTGAATCCTTCAAACTCCACCTTCCCGCCCCATCTTTTTAGTTTACAGCCTAATTTACCACCCTAGTTATTTGATTTTCCAGGACAAGTGCAGCCATTCCCAATGGGACAGATGCCTCTTTCCGCAAAACTGTTGCGCGTGCCCCATGGATCAAAACCCTGACTTGCAAATCACTCTTTCAGTCATGCACTTAACTTTTGAATCCTTTTGCAACTATGTTTGCATGTGGCTCAAGTAACAATCCAGAGATTACCTGTCAAGTTCCTGAATTTTAAAATGAACCCTAGCTCCTCAAATTCTCTCAAAGGAATCTCATTCCTAGTTTATCTATGTCATTAGTTCCTATGCTGACCATGAAAACTGGATCTTTCCCCTCCCATCCAGGCTTTTCTCAAACCTTGAGGGAGCGTACTCAACCTTGGCACTGAGAAGTCAATATAAGCTTTGGAACTGCAGAGAATGGTATCTATCCCTTACTCCACTGACTCTTACTACTACACATTTCCTTTCATTCTTCCCACTTGAATTACTTCCCTGTACAATGGTGCCCTGGTCAGTTTTTCAAACTTTGCCCTGATCTACACAGGCAACAACCTTGTATTTGTTGGATAATGGCAAAGGCTAAAACTCCTCCAGCATTGGACCTAGGATCCTCTTACCTGCTTGAGTCACGGTCACACCTCCAGTTCCTGACCATCAGCCAGTTCAGTACCACTAACAAAACTTTGGGTTGTATGTGCCTCTGGATCAAAGTGCCCAGGTAACTCTTCACCTCTCTGCTGCTCTTCAATATCTGCACCTCAGATTCCAGCTTAGGATGAGGTTTCTTGGGACATTTATTGCAGATGTGGTTGTCCAAGATTGCACTCCTCTCTACAAACTCCCATGTACTGCAGTTGAGACACACCACCTGCATTAACATCTCCGTTGCCCTTACATAAGAACATAAGAACTAGGAGCAGGAGTAGGCCATCTGGCCCCTCGAGCCTGCTCCACCATTCAATGAGATCATGGGTGATCTTTTGTGGACTCAGCTCCACTTTCCGGCCCGAACACCATAACCCTTAATCCCTTTATTCTTCAAAAAGCTATCTATCTTTATCTTCATTAAAAACATTTAATGAAGGAGCCTCTACTGCTTCACTGGGCAAGGAATTCCATAGATTCACAACCCTTTGGGTGAAGAAGTTCCTCCTAAACTCAGTCCTAAATCTACTTCTCCTTATTTTGAGGCTATGCCCCCCAAGTTAAAGTTAAAGTATTAAGTTAAAGCTTATGGGCGGGATTCTCCATCCCCTCAGACTCATTTTCTGGCACGGTGTGCCCCGCTGGTAACGAGATCCTCCGTCCCGGCAGCCGGCCAATGGGGTTTCCCATTGTGGCCACCCCCACGCGGTCGGGAAATCCGCAGGCGTGAATGCACTGCCGGCGAAGGGGAGGATCCTGCCGCCAGATTAACTTAGTTAATTATTAGAAGTTTTTAAACTAATTACCTAATCTGTTTTAACTCGCAGGTGGATTAAATTCCATATTTACCCATAACCTACCCTACCAGTTCCCATGGTGTTGTAACCTCACTTTGTGATTTTTCTTGTATGTTGCTCAAACTCTTTATCTACTGCTCTACACTTGGCCTCACCCGTTCCTCCGGCTCTGCTCTCGGCCTCATCCTCTTTTAGCACCTCTGATCTCCATCTCCACCTTTTATACACGTCCACTCCCGCCTTGCCCTTTTCTACACCTGTGCTCTCATCCTTGCACTTTTCTACCTCTGCTCTTGGTCTCACCTTTTTTTTAGATCCTTTTCAACTATTACAATTCTTGCTTGACCCCTTGGCTTTTCCAATATGAGGAGATTACACCTTTCAAGGATAAACCTACAATAAATTCACCTTTCAGCAGAAAAAAGATGTATAATCTACATTTTAACAAATAAGTGGATAAAAGAGAATTTTTGTAGATTGCCATTTTGTTCTCTTCTAACCAGGACACAGACAGAAGCCTGAAGACCAACCCAAAGTCGGATTATTCTCAGAAAGGCTGAGTGAATTGGAACGCCTTCGGCAAACTGCAATGAGAGTGGGTGCCTCAACACAGAGTCCTCGTCCATCTCTCAATCCTGCACCAGCTCCTTTCAGTCCTCAGGCTACATCTCAGATTGCAGGTACGTAGAAAGAAGAGCAGAGTGGACCGCTCCTTGAGTTGTGACATTTAAATCAATTGGGGGGTGATTTTGCAGCAACGTTGCGCTCGGTGCAAATCCCCCTATGTTGGGAAAGTTGCAGGACAGCCATCAAATGGGATTTGCGATGGGCGTCAAACCGGACATGATGTTCCCTGGTCCTCCCAGCTGCCGTAATCTGGTTCACGGCTTTGCTGGGTGTGAACCAGATTAATTTATTAAAAATCAAACTTAAATATTCACAATTAGCTTTGAGCCAAATTATCCCAGCTCGCGCAATTCTCTTGCATTGCTGGTGCAACATCTGGCTGGCGCAAATCACTACTTGTCTTGACAAACGGAAAACAGAAATGATGACCACACCATGGGGGCTCGGAGATCATTGTAGGCCCACATGGTTGGGGCACCTTGGCACCCTGGCATTGCCATGTTTTCATTGTCAGGTTGGCACTGCCAGGTGCCGGGGCAGTGCCAAGGGGTAGGATACTGAGGGGGTGGGACATGATGACGACAGGGCATTTGGTGACCCCATGGCAGGGTGACCTCATCTGGGCAATGGGGGGACTGGTACCGCCACTTGCGGGGGCAGCTGATGCTGGCGACTGAGGGAAGCCCTGATGCCGGCGATTGGTGGTGGTCTTTGCCGGCGAGAAGGGTGCCCCAATCTCTGAGGATTGGGCCTTGTCAGCATCTTTGGGTCCCGTACATCTCAATCATGGCGCATATCACTACCAGCTTCAAATATAATGACTAAGTGCAGGAAGATCACGATCAAAATCACTTCGGATTTCACACCGATTTTCATGCCGAAAATGACACTTTGTCATTTTTTGGAAAACTTTGACCCAGTATCTCTTTCTCTCTTCATCACAAGTAGTTTAATATCTTGTTGCTTATCTGGATGCTTATGAATGGAGATATACCATGTACATTCAATTATTTATAGCAGAATATCTAATGAGCCTAATACTTGAAATAAATTCTCGTTTATACCTTTTGAATTATTACGTATTTATACTAATTGCAGTTCATGCTAATAGGGTGGATTATGTTGTAGTCCTCTACATTTTGCGCCCACCACTCACCATTTGTTTATTTACCTATACCTCCAGTCAATCTTCCCTCTGCTGCCCTGAAGGTGTTGATTTATGGTGGTGTACCGTTCCTTCAGGGGTGCTGACAATCCTCTATTTACCTTGTCCAAGTGGTCATTCCTCATGCATTAGTCAAGAGATTTAGCAATGTCATTGGGTACTGATTCCAATTCGAAAAAAGAAAGAGTTTTACAGCACAGAAACAGACTGTTTGCCTAGTGAAGTCTGTCTCCATGCCCTTCACTACCAGTCACTTGGTCTAATCCTACTCATGCTCGCTCCCCATATAACCATTTATATTCCTCATTTCCAACCAACAAATTTCCATACATAAAATAATAGACGAAACATAGATTACGCCAGATAGTTTCATATTCTGAGTACTTTCTGTGTAACTTTTTTCTAACTGCCACCCCCCTTTAATTTTGTTTATGTCCTTCTTAAATTTGTGCTCTCTCTCAACATGGCATCTTACTCACATTTCTCTCAAATCCTTGGTGCAGTTCAGTAGCAACTTATACTTATGAAGCACTTCAAGAGGGAAAAGCACTCTGTTGTACTTCACAGAATGAATTTTGTTGTGCAGTCATTGATGATATGTAGGCGCACAAGGCAGTCACTCAACAAGATCCTATCATCAGAAATTAAATGAGTGACCAGTTAATCTGCTCTTCTTTGTTGATGGCTGAATGGAGTGCACTAAGTTTACAGTTTTTCTTTTAAGTTGTGATGTGGGAGCTTTAACGTTCAGCTGAATCACCATTGCAAGCAGGCTATTTGATTTAATTTCTCATCCAAAGAGCAACACAAGTAATGTAGTACTTCTTCAGTGCTATCTTGCACAGATCTCATGATTGTAGGGTAAAGTACTGGATTGGAACTTAAGTTCGTAGTCCTTTTGATTCAGAGGCATACTAACAGAGTAATACTAACTGAGTTTACCTAATGCTCACACACCAACTTACAATAAATGGTGAGGGGTTAGCTGGGGCAGCAAAGGTTGATGCCTTTCCCTTCTTGCCCAGGGGCGGAACCCGACATGGTGACAACTCCAAGTTCCGACCCCGCACAGCGTGTCATTGACATACCCATTGCTATTTTGAAACGGGAAGCTAATTAAAGGTCAGGAGGTGGGCTTGCCTTCTAATCAGGGATGGTGGGCAGGTTCCTGAGGATGGAGGGCCAGTAAGGGGCCCTCCAGCACTCAGAGACCAGCAGCTCTACCCGCTGAGGTGTGGGAGCTGCTAATCTCAGAATAGAGAGAGAAAGTCGGCCAGGTAAGTGTTTTTGATTTTCAGAACTGCCACTGCTGCCTGGGCATGATCCTGGATGGCAACCCCTCTAGGATCATTCTACCGGCCGCAGCTGTGATGACGGCTGTACTGGGTTGGGTGCAGGGGTGTGGAAGTCCCTCATGTGAACAGTCGTGCCTACTCTCCAGAGTCCACCCTATGACCAGGCCATTGTGGACTGCCCACATGCTGACTGGAAATCCCATTCAGCCCGGAGACTAGGCCTTAAAGGACCCTTAATTATTTGATCCAAATGGGCGACTTACGGCCTGCCGGCAGGCTGACAAACCGACCTGACCTGAACTCTTTCAAGATGCGTTTGGGATTGTGATGAGGAGGCGGTATGATAACCATTGGCACAAAGTTGCGAGCCCTCCCACCTCTGTTTGAAAACTCATTCCAAGTTATTGCTCTTAATGATACAGTTCGAACTATTGCAAGACTCATGGGGTGCTGGATTTCATCAAAAGAACTTCAGAATAAAAGGAATGTAATACCATTGCAGTTATACAGAGAGCTGGTTGTACCTTTTTTGGATTATATGGGATATTTGCCCCCAGTCTGGTAGTAGAACCAATGAGTTGTCCAGTAGGCATCGCCAATTTCAAAAAATAATAATTTTTTACAGTATGTGGGTGCCGCAAGCTGGGCAGCATTTATTGTCTATCCGTAATTGCTCTTTAGAAGGTGATGGTGAGCTGCCTTCTTGAACTGCTGCAGACCATGTGGTGTATGTACACCCACAGTGCTGTTAGGAAGGGAATACAGAATGTTGACCCAGTGATGGAGAAGGAACGGCGATATGTTTTCAAGTCAGGATGGTGAGTGGCTTGGAAGGAAACTTCAAGGTGGTGGTGTTCCCGTGTGTCTGCTGCTCTTGTCCTTCTAGATGGTAGCAGTCGTGGGTTTGGATGGTGCTACCTAAGGATCCGTGGTGAGTTCCTGCAGTGCAACCTGTAGATGGTGCACACTGCTGCCACTGTGTGTTGGTGGTGGAGGGAGTGCCAATCAAGCAGGCTGCTTTGTCCTGGATGGTGTCAAGCTTTTTGAGTGCTGGTAGAGCTGCACTCATCCAGGCAAGTGGAGAGTATGCCATCATACTTCTGACTTGTGCCTTGTAGGTTGGTGGACAAGCTTTGAGGAGTCAGGAAGTGATTTATTCGCTGCAGAATTCCCAGCCTCTGATGTGCTCTTGTAGCCACACTATTTATATGGCTATCCCAGTTCAATTCCTGGTCAATGGTATCCCCCAGGATGTTGATAATGGGGGATTTATTGATAGTAATGCCATTTAATGTCAAGGGGTGATGGTGAGATCCTCTCTTGTAGGAGAAGATCATTGCCTGGCACTTGTGTGGCACGAATGTAACTTGCCACTTGTCAGCCCAAGCCTGGGTATTGTCCATGTCGTGCTGCATTTGGACATGGGCTGCTTCCGCATCTGTGGAGTCGTGAATGGTGCTGAACATTGCGCAAACATCTCCACTTCTGACCTTATGATGGAAGGAAGGTCATAGATGAAGCAGCTGAAAATGGTTTGGCCTAGTACACAACCCCGATGAACTCCTGCAGTGATGTCCTGGAGCTGAGATGACTGACCTCCAATCACCACGATCATCTTCCTTTGCGCCAGGTACGACTCCATCAGCAAATTTTGCTGACTCCAGCTTTGCTAGGACTTCTTGATTTGACATGTTTGGAAGAATAGGTGAACCCACTGAGTGCTGAAGGCAGGGCAATCTATATAAACAATGTCCACTCACCAGTATTTTCACACTTGAAGCTGCCACAAATGTGGACATTTGCACATTATTGTTGCTGGTGGAGGTTTCTGTTGCCAAAGGAAACTTTGGACAGGAGCCCCAATGACACCACTTAAGATGCATAAATGCCTGACTATTGTAATGTTTGATGCTTCCTTGGAAGCAACCTATTCGCACTGTCATTATTTCAGCGAGCCTGCATCAGAGGAGGCATGCCAGGGTGATAAGCCTGTATAAACTAATTGGTAGAATCAAACACGATTCAATTCATTTGATTCTGATGGCTCAGGCATATCCAACTAGCAATTGGACACATTGGACACTGTCTTCAGAGGGTTTGGGTCAGCAAAGAGACAGATGCCAACCTACTTTACAACATAGGGTTAGCACATCCAAGCAAAATAGTAGTCAGCTTTGGCTTGCAACTTGACTCCTGCTTTTAGTATACTTGCTGCAATTCATGGGTGGGTAGGGGGGTTACCACCATGTTGGTGGTGTATATGTTGGTGGTGTATATGTTGGTGGCGTACCATGTTGGTGGTGTACCATGTTGGTGGTGTACCATGTTGGTGGTGTACCATGTTGGTGGTGTATATGTTGGTGGTGTAAAAAGCATGTAAGAATTCAGAGAAAAAATCAGTGGGTTTGTTTCTGCGACTGGTGCATCTTCCTTTGGGTTATTTGAGCCTTTGCAAAATCTGCCTGTTGAGACCTCACTGACCTCATTTGCCTGGGAAAGATTTTATGGTTGGCGGGGTTTCCTGCCCTGTTACCTTGCGAGTCAGCAGGCATATACTCACCGATCACAGCAGCTTTGCAGCCATTTAATATTCCGAAGAATGCTAATTTGTTCCAGATAGGACTTCTTCCACCAATTTGGGATGACGCCTCACCTCTGAAATCTACTGTCCAATCTGATTGGCTGGCAGCTCTGTAGTCCCACCAGCAACAGCAGTGGCCAGAATTAGGACTATACGAGACCCCAGAATCCAGGACTAAGTAAGTCTGGTTGTCGATGATGGGAGGTCTCATGGTGAGTGGAGGTGACATGAGGCCGGTGGGGGGGGGGGATCTTGATGTAGAGGCCAATTGGGGAGGGAGCACATGTTGGACAAAGTTGGCGTGGCGTGTCCTATGTGGAAAAGTGGCCCTTGAGGCCGACGCCCACCCCCACCTTTCCACCGGAGGGCCGAGAAGGATGACTTGCCATGCACACCCCCCATCCCGGAACTCTTCATACCCGTCTCAAAATCAAGACTGGAGACTGCGGGGTGTGGGGAAAGGCTCTTAGGCAGCCAGTACTTTGCCTCACCCTGTAAAAGTGCAGATAGGCCCCGGGAAAGTGATAGGGCAATGGGAAGACCACTCGAGTAATATTATGGCCCCCTCCCCACCTGCAAATGTGCCGGCAGTGGACCATAGAATTCTGCAGCCTATGTCAGAATAAGGTATGAGATCAGTGGCTTAGCAGCTGCAAATCTCCAGGGTTTACACTGTAAATGTACATTGAGTAACTTTGACTGAGAATCAGCAGCATCTTGATACATTTGAAAATTGGTGACTCCGAGCATGCTTTCTAAAACATTTTTTTCTATTTAGCTTACATATACTTGCACTTTCATCTCACTGTTTCCTCATAGGGTCCTCACTGGCAGATTTCTAGATATCCTCTCCTCATACCCTCCTGCCAGTCAGGGGTTCTCATTAGAAAGTGTGGCATTCACAAAGTTATTCTCATTGAGAAAGAGGAGGACCACAGAATAGAACAACAGAAAGTCAGGCAGCACTTACTGCAAGAGGCACCATAGCACATGTCATGCTGTTCTGCAGAATACAGTCTACTTTTGATACCATAGCCTTACTTCCTTCACTGTCCCCCATAATTAAATGAATAAGTTTTATTTTATTTAAAGAAAGCAAAGCAGGTGAGAGAAAGAGCGAAATACACTTAGAAAATGGTGAGAATGCAAAGCTAGAGAGCTAGGACTAAGGGACTGGCAAACAACATTCAAGGGTGGAATTCTCCCAAAAACTAGGTTGGTTGGCACGATCACGATCGCAATCCACCCACAGTTAGTCAATTTTTGGGAGGGGTTGAATTTTGCACTGGCTCGGAAAGAAGCGGGTCCTAAACATGCCGGCAAGTCTGGTTCCTCCGAGATTGGGACCCCATTTCTATCGCGCTTTGACCTCAGAGTAAAATGACAGGGCCATCTTCTTTCCCCCCCCTGCCGAAGCACATCACGATGCCCCGCAGACACGGGGGGCACCCCCGACCCTTCAGCACAGAGGGGCAAACTCCCCCCACCCACACCACACAGGCATGAGGGTGACCACCCTCCCTCTCCCACCCCAGTCAGAGACATCATTACCACCCCATTGCCAAAGGCAACATTACACTCTTTCCCCCCCTCCCCGCCCCCCCCCCCCACCCCACCGCAGAAGAGAGAGACACTATTATGGGGCCACCGAAGGCGCTGCCCCCTCCTAGCACTGCCACCTGGCACCCTGAAAGTTGCAAGTTTTTACTTTCTGCCAAATTTACGCACCAGAACATAAACCATTTAGTGATGTTTAACAGTTTAAAGCAGTTTGGAGTACTATTTCCCTCCTTTGCCATCATCTCCACCATCATCCCTCCAGACGCTGCTAAAGAGTTCAGGTTATACTTTTTGAAACGGCTCAGATGTTTCCAGGTTGTTTAGTTGATTGCACCTATTCACATTGAGTTTTACACAATAACATCGATGAAAATATAAATGAACTAAACCAGGAAACCCATGTGTAATGTTGCTTGCAAACCACAGGCAGGCACAATATATTTTTAAAGCGGAAATAGCAGCATAACTCATTTGGAAGAAATTTTCGGCCAATGTTCTAACGTTTCGGACGGTCCAATTCTCAATAAGTGCAAGCTTTTAAACTGTTATAATTTTTCTAACTGACCTCATTGATAGTTGATAGGAAATCATGGACTGGATATTTGTTTCATCTTTATTATGTAACAAAGAAAGTTTGATAAATAGTCTTGTAGTTAAGGGTCCTCTTGGAAGGAGTAATCACAGCATGCTAGAATTTCAAATTCAGATTGAGCAAGAGAAGACAGAGTACCTTAAGTTTTAGCACAGGGCAGAGGTAATTATACAGGCCTGAGGAAAGAATTGGCCCAAGTAGACTGAGCACAGATAATTGAGGGTAGGACATTTGAGGAACAATGGCGGATGTTCAGGGAGATATCAAATACCACTCAATTAAAGTACATTCCTGAGAGGAAGAAGAATTGAAAAGGGAGAAAAACATTCCATGGCTAAACAAGGAAGCCAAGAAGGGATAAACGCAAAAATTAGGGCATAGTATACTGCAAAAGCTACTTGTAAGCTGACGGATTGGGAAAACTTTAATGTTCAGCAAAAGGATACTAAAAATAAAATCAATAGAGCTAAGATGAACTATGAAAGGAAACTAGCAGAAAACATCAACTCAGTTGCCAAAAACTTCTATCAGTATATAAAGAGGAAGAGAATAGCTAAAGTAAATGTTGGCCCTTTAGAGGGTGATACTGGTGAGGTAATAATGGAGAACACAGAGGTGGTGGAGGCACTGAACCAAAATTATGGCTCTGCCTTCATGGTAGAAATAATAATTTTTTTCCAGAAACTACAGTTAATGCAGAGGAACATGGTGCAGTCGCCATCACTAAGGTGACAATATTGAATAAACTGATGGGATTAAGGGCAGATAAGTCTCCAGGACCTGATGGCCTGCACCCTAAGGTATTAAGGGAGGTGGCAGCAGAGATGGAGGATGCATTGGTTAAGATATTTCAGGATTTGCTGGATTCTGGAAGGGTCCCGGTGGATTGGAAAAATGCTAATATGGCGCCCCCATTCTAAAAGGGAGAGAGGCAAAAGGTAGGAAACTATAGACTGGTTAGCTTGACCTCTGTGGTGGGGAAGTTGCTGGAATCAATCATTAAGGAGGAGATAACTGAACATTTGGAAAGACAAAGCTCAATCCATCATTGTCAGCATGGTTTCATGAAGGGTAAGTCATGCTTGACAAACTTGCTTGAGTTCTTTGAGGATGTAGCCAGCAAGGTGGATAATGGAGAACCTATGGATGTGGTATATTTAGACTTCCAGAAGGCATTTGACAAGGTGCTACATAAAAGACTGATCCAGAAGGTGTGATCACAGGGTATTGGGGTAAAGTACTAGATTGGATTGAGGATTGGCTGACTGACAGAAAGCAGAAAGTCAAGATAAATGAGTCCTTCTCTGGCTGGTGAACTTTAACCAGTGAGGTGCCTCAGGAGTCAACCCTCAGACCTCAACTGTTTACAATTTATGTAAATGATCTGCAAGCAGGGACAGAGTGTAAAAAGCAAAATTTGTGGATGATACTAAAATACATGGGAAAGCAGGCAGTGAAGAGGAGATAAAGATTTTACAAACGGGTATCGATAGGTTAGGAGATTGGGCCAAAGTTTGGCAGATGGAGTGTAACGGAGATAAGTGTGAGGTCATCCACTTTGGCCGAAAAAATAGAAAGGCAAATTATCATCTAAATAGAAAGCAGATTCAACTGCACCTGGGCAGAGGGATCTGGGTGTCTTTGTTCGTGAATTGCAGAAAGTCAGTATGTAATTAAAAAGGCAAATGGACTGTTAGCGTTTATTACAAAAAGACTGGAGTAGAGAAGTGCTGTTGCGATTGTATCGGGTGTTGGTGCAACCACACCTGGAGTATTGTGTGCAGTATTTGGTCTCCTTATTTGAGGAAGGATGTGGTGTTATTCGAGGCAGTTCAGAGGAGGTTCAACCGATTGATTCCGGGGATGAAAGAGTTGACGTATGAGGAAAGATTAAACAGTTTGGGATAATACTCGCTGGAGTTTAGAAGGAATTGAAGGGATCTAATCGAGGTCTATAAAATACTAAGTGGGATTGATAAAGTAAACGTAGACCAAATGTTCCCCTGTGGGGCAATCTAGAACGAGATGTCATGGATATAGGTTGAAAGGCAGTAGATTTCGAACTGAGATGAGGAGGAACTACTTCTCGCAGAGGGTGGTGAATTTGTGGAACTCGCTGTCCCATAGTGCAGTGGAATCGGAGTCATTAAATGGTTTCAAGAAGACGTTAGATATATTTCTGATTTTTTAAAAACACGTTAAAGAGACTTGGGCAACAGGTGGGGAAGTGGGTTTGAGACCAGGAAGAGATCAGCCATGATCTGATTGAATGGCGGAGCAGGCTCGAAGGGCTGAATTGCCCACTTCTGCTCCTAATTCCTATGTTCCCATGACACCCCTTCCCCTCAGTCCGACTCTCTTCCTCTTCCTCTCTCTGACCTCCCCCTGTCTTGTTCTTCCCCCCCCCGTGCCCTTTCCCGGTCCGACCCCACCCAGCCTCCCAGATTGACACCCGTCTTTGGACTGACCGCTCCCCTCCCCGCCACCCCCCTCCCGTACTGACTCCCCCTGCCCCGACTGGACACTGAATTCCTCCTTCCGTCCCCTCCCACATTGACCCTCCCCCACCAGACTCACCCGACCTGACACCCGACGCATCAGGTAACTGATTAGCGTAACATCACCAAACCCTTTTATCATCCATCCGTAAGCGGCAGGACATTGGACCTGTCTTTTCTAGGCTCATAACTGGTATGCATTTCTTCTTGGTGGTGTTACTCCTAGCTAGCACTCTCTCTTCCTGGTTGAATACTCACTTTTTAGAGATTTTCTCCCTCCTTAGCAACCTGTGTTTGTTGTTGCTGTTTGACAACCTCTGAAGTATCAGTGGAGTTAATAAATCAAACTGTGTTCATAGTTTACTCTTAAACAACAGCATTTCTGGTGAAATGTGCGTGGCAGCATGTAGAGTGTCACCCAATCTCTTGTAGTAACAGGTTCAATGACTCCTGTCCTTAATATTCTTTCTAGTTCTTCAACTTTAGGCTGGATGGTGTATGGTACGCTTCTAGGTTTGAGACATTTGAGTGTGCTGTCTGGCTTGACCTTTCAGTGCACCACAATTCCAGTCATAGAGCCTAGTGAATATTCAAACACCTTCTCATACTTCTTCAGAAGTTGTTGCAAGCTGCTCTTTGAACCCACTAATTGATTGATTGTTTCCCAGTTAAATTAAATCTTAGCCAACCATGCTCTGCCAGATAGAGCAGGAATGTTTCCATGGACAGGCTCCAGAGGCAACTTCACCCTCCGCCCATTTGCTTCTACTTTCACAATAATGAATCCTTTTAATGGGACAACCTCTTCAGTGTACATCCTCAGGATCACATTTGATGGTTTTAAAGGCAGATGCTTCAGATGATAAGTTGTCTCCGGCATTAGCGATACTGCTGCTCCCATTTTAATATCATGACCTTCAATTTTTGGATATGCTCAGAAATGTTGTTGATCTCCCTGCATTGTCAAGACACCTAGCTTTAGCTCTTGCAGTAGCTCGGTTTTGCTGTCTTTTCAGTGATCTTGAGCTTCATCCACTAATTTGTATACACAACTAGATTGTTTACTTGTGTTTTTCTTCTTGCACTTTCTTGGTGTAGCAGAGATTTTCTGAGCCATGCACACTTTGGCAATATGGCCCTTCTTGCCACAGTACTTGCATGTATTTGATTTACTCCAGCACCCCCCCCCCCCCCCCCCCCCCCCCCACCCTGCTGACTCCATCTTATGTGCAACGGCAACATGATTACACCTTGGCCGCGCCCTGTTCCTTGAGGCATCCATTTCGTGGATATTTGCTCCAGGCCTTATCTGCAAAGTTTCTCCCATTGCAAGCTCCATAGATGTGGTAACTTCCACAGCAGTTTCCACAGTGCAGAAGGAGGCCATTCGGCCCACCACGTCTGCACCGATCCTCCGAAAGGGCACCCTCCCTAAGCACCCCGTTCTATCCGCGTGACCCGAACTAACCTGTACATCCCTGGACATTAAGGGGCAATTTAGCATGGCCAATCCACCTAACCGACATATCTTTGGACTGTGGGATGAAACTGGAGCACCCAGAGGAAACCCATGGAAGACACTGGGAGAGATTGCAAACTCCACGCAGATAGCCACCTGAGGCTGGAATTGAACCCGGGTCTCTGGTGCTGTGAGGCTGCAGTGCTAGACACTGTGCTACCCCGATTCCGCCGTGCAGCCCCGAGCTAATACCTAGCCAATCTTCTTAAAGATGCTGCAAACGAAAAATACTTTCACCTTCTTCCTGACTACGGTGGTGAAACCAAAATTTTTCTGCAATAAATAACAGTTTAGGAGAGACATGTTTGTTTAAGGTTTTCATTACTTCACTGAAGGACTTGTCTCCTGGTTTTACGGGGTGAACAAGATTCTGTGCACTATTTACTGATCACATTGCGCTTTCCCAAGCAATTGGAGGCCCGATGACTGTTGGTATCTGGCAGGGTGACACCTGGCACTGCTGTGCCACCCGAGCACTATGGATGATGCCACCCGAGCACCGAGGTGCCAACCTGGTGCTGTCAGGGTGCACTGATGACCCTGCCAGGCTGGCAGGAGCAATGCCAGAGTACCAGTCTGGCAGTGAAAAGGTGCCCAGGTGACATTTTGCCCATGTCGGGGATTGGGACAAGGGTGCGGTGGGGTGGATGGGGGGGGGGGGGGGGGGGGGGGGGGGGCGCGGGGGGTGCTCGAGAACTGCCCAACAGGTGAGTTGGGGCATTGGTTGAGGGATTCTGGGAGTAGAGAAATCGGGCGCCATGAAGAGCTCCGCAGTGCATGAAATGTGGCTGAGTGTGGCTTCGGAGGACAGTACCTGTCAAGGCTCAAAGAAAAAGGAGAGTGGCATTAGATAGCAGGGCCGCTCCCAGCGCGACAAGCAGTGGGAACAACCCTTTTAATCCCGCTCAGAATGGGCTCTGTTTTGTTTGCTTAGATCGCGCCCTCTGTAGCAGCGTAAATGATTTGTGGCCAACTGAGCTGCGACATGTTGTGACCTTCACATCCTCCGGTGTCCGATTAACTATTTAAAAACTATTTCTTCATATGAATTCCATGTTTCATATCTTCATCAAACGCATCCATGATGCCCATTTCCCCACCATTTTTGGATCTCAGCTCCGAGGATCTACACCCTCTCTCCTGACTGTGTTGAAAAGTCTAGCAAAAACAATTTCTTTAGCAAGGAAGTAGGAAACTTCTCCCCATTTGTTTTGCCTGAGTATTTTGACTTTTCTACCGAGGCGTGGCCCATGCAGAGTCAGCAGGCTTCAAAATCCCTGTTCCCCTCAGCCCATTTAACCTGCAGCCCAGACCCCACTCATTTCAACACAAGCTTGCCTTCCCCGACTATCGATCTTAACTCACAGTTGCTGTTGAAAACCTTTGTTAAACCTTCACATCGTTGGCCCAATGTCTGTGATTGTGTACGGGTCTGGTCCCAAGAATCCTATTTTGTTCCCCATGCCGTCCCACAATGAGTCGATGAAAAGCTTCTTTCCAGAGCTTTTTTTTTTTTGCCTCAATCTTCGTCGGCAGTTTTCTCTCTCGTTATATTTCTTTACTGCCGCAAAGAGAAAAGGTATGGAGGTGCTCACACTCTGTATTCTTGTAAAACACAATGCGAGGTTTATTAAAGATGTCACTTATATAATCAAGATGGTGATCTGCCCAAAGCCCACACAAACACATGATGCAGAACAGCAAGAATGCATAACATCTAGGAACTATGGCGGCACAGCGGTTAGCATTGTCGGTTCACAGCGCAGAGTCCCAGGTTCGATTCCCGGCTTGGGTCACTGTCTGTGCGGAGTCTGTACATTCTCCCCGTGTCTGTGTGGGTTTCCTCTGGGTGCTCCGATTTCCTCCCACAAATCCCGAAAGATGTGCTGTTAGGTCATTTGGACATTCTCTGTACCCGAACAGGCGCCGGAGTGTGGCAACTAGGGGATTTTCACAGTAACTTCATTGCAGTGTTAATGTAAGCCTACTTGTGGCACTATTAAAGATTGTTGTTATTATTATTAGGAACTTTGCAATGGGAACATGGGGGGAAAGAAAGAAGTCATGCACAGCAATGTTAAAAATACCAAATTTTGTTTAGATGCATTCCTTTGTAGGAACTGTGCAGTTAAAATAAATGATTTCACTTCTACATAAATTCAATTCCTCAAGTGCACACAAATACAAAGCTATTAAACCCTGTGTGTGGCTGATTATTTTGATAATTGACAGTCAAATCTGAGCTGGCAGCCATTCATTTCTTGCAAAACAAGGAGACGCCAACTACGCCAGCAAGTCTGTCTCAGACCTGTCGAGATCTGACCTGCCAAGATATAAATTAAAAATCTTTCCTTCCTAACAAGATGCACCAGGAAGCACAATGGCCAAACAAAAAGGAGGTGCAACAAATATTGCAATTTCCTGTTACAATACTCTGATCATAGTTCTGTTATTAGCCATTTAATTCAATTCACACTGAAGTCCAACTTCTCCCTTTCTATGCATTCTTATCATGGTCATATACTGGATAAGTTTAGTATATTATAAGAGCAGAATATGTGTCTTTTCTCAGAAAGAGAGTTCAAGAAGTTTCTAAGTCACCATTCCCTTTTGCAAAGCCAGTGTGGAACTGACTAGTTATTCCAACAACAGTCTCCCAGTGTTCGGTGAAATTAGGGTTAGGGTAGAATATGATGATGCATTCAATTACTTGTCATTGATAGTAGGAGGAGGGTACAAAGTCTATCTGATGGAAAGAAATTGGCTGAAGCCGAACAGGTGCCGGAATGTGGTGACTAGGGGCTTTTCACAGTAACTTCATTTGAAGCCTACTTGTGACAATAAGTGATTTTCATTCATTTCATTTCATTTCATTTTGGTATCCTGCCTCTCTGCTGCTCTCTCCATTGGGGAGGTATAAGTAAAGTTAGTGCAATGATGGCTCCTTGTTGTGAGTCCACATGTTTTTAGAACTACAATACACAACAGCTCACAGTGAGCCTGGTGTGGCATCTTCTTTCACAGTTTAATTAAGAAATTAACGGCTAAAGAACATCGTGACACATTTTTAGAACTCCTAACGTTGATGTTGAGGGAGTTTGAGTGATCTGAAAGATTGCTCCATTTGCACGTTGTATTCAGGTATACAGTGAGTCAGTATGGTACATAAGTGAAAAAATGGCATTGAAGGGAGGGAATTCAATGTTAACAACCACAGGTATAATTACGAATAAAGCTGAAAATGAATAAAATTGAAGATAATAATCGCTTATTGTCACAAGTAGGCTTCAATGAAGTTACTGTGAAAAGCCCCTGGTTTTTCTCACCATAAAGGGACCGATGCTTTTGATATGGTGTCCAACAATTGTTGCGATGAGAACCCAGTACTATGCAAAATAGCAAAATTATGGACTCATATTATCGCACGACTAAGAAAGAAGTTTGCGCTGAGACTTCTATTCCGTCACAGGAAGCAGTTGCCAAGTGAGACTTGAAGAATTAAAGAAACTCCCTAGATACTGTGGTATGGTGTGAACTTTGAAATCAGCCTAAGCAACATGTTCAAAGGAGGCCTAAAGAACAATAAAATCCAGGCCAGGATTTTAAGCATAGGCACTGAGATAACGTGGAAGCATGTCTGTGATAAGGCAACCAGAAAAATGGCAGAAAGAGCTAGTTGCAAAATGCAAAGAAATTATTTCCCTCAGCAGGCAGGGGAGGACCGCTGGTGATTGCCATGAGATCTAAGTAGCAGCCAAGTTCACAATCTCAGAGTCAAAAATTAAAATGCGACCATTATCATGGTTGCCATTAACCATTTAAATGTCACAGTTTCCAGTCAAAGTTGGTCATATCTAGATGGCATGCATGCTCCAGTTCATGTAAAACCCCAGATCGCACTCATGCACCAGGTCCTGATAGATATAAAACTAGTTCAGGAGTCTGGAAATCCTCAAATGTGCATTATGATAGGTATGAAAACAGAAGCTGATGTTTTTGGGCAGGAAGATCAAAAGTTGTCCTGAATCAGAAGACAAGTGAAACAGCACATGGAAGATGAAAGTAACAGGGCTGAAGATATGATAATCTTTTATTGTCACAAGTATGAAGTTCCTGTGAAAAGCCCCTAGTCGCCACATTCCGGCGCCTGTTTGGGGAGGCCGGTATGGGAATTGAACCTGCGCTGCTGGCCTTGTTCTGCATTACAACCTAGCTGTCTAGCCCACTGAGCTAAACCAGCCCTAATTCCATCGCCCACAGTAGAAATGGAAGTCGGAGATTCACAACTTATTTCCATTGTTGTTACAGTTTCAGCTATGTGTATTATCTCAGAAAGAGAATTCAAGAAATTTCTCAGTCACCATTCCCTTTTGCAAAGCCAGTGTGGAACTGACTAGTTATTCCAACAACAGTCTCCCAGTGCTCAGTGAAATTAGTGTTAGGGTGGAATATGATGACTCATTCAATTACTTGTCATTGATAGTAGGAGGAGGGTACAAAGTCTATCTGATGGAAAGAAATTGGCTTCAGAAAATAGAGTTAAACTGTGCTGAGTTTTTTATAGTATGGATCAGTAAGAGTGTACTTATCATCGAGGAAGTGCCAAGAGAGCACAAAGTGGTCAAGTGAGTAAAGAGAGCCAAATGATCAAGTTATCCACCAGTATGATACTAAATCTCATAAGTCAGTAGATCATGTAAATCTAGATGTTCTTTTGAGATTTCCCGTGAAGACTAATTCATTTCTAGCCACTGAGTTACCTGTGAATTAATGTACATACACAAGTGACATGTCAATATCTGTCAGATGTGGTGCTTAATTAATTCATGAATGATTGGCCTAAAGATTGTGATAAAGAGAAACTGCAGGTGCACTCACACATAGAAATGAACTGAGTGTAGATCAAGACTGTCTTCTATGGAATTTAAGAGTCATTATTCTGCCAGGGTTTATAGAGAGATTGTTGGATGGACTTCATGCAGAGCACACAGTGCTAGGCTACATGAAGCAGCAGCAAGAAGATATTTTTGGTATCCAAAGGTAGATGAGGATATTGAAGAGTTGGGTGAAAATTGTGGTGCGTCTTGGAATGAGAAATGATCAACACATACTTGTGCCTATGGTTTTATTGTGTTTGACCATGGAATAAAAGGACCCTTTGTTGGATCATTTTCATGTTTTCTCTTCGACCCAAGCTAGTCAAGTTTCTTTTCTCCCCCAGAATAACTCCACAGTCTGCAACAGGTTGCTCACCTTATGAGTTAGTGTTTAAACACACTCCTTGGACAAAGTTCAATTTGCTTCAGCCTGATATCAGTAACAAAGTAAGAGAAATGCAATACAAAATGAAGATGTATCATGATACACAAGGCATGAAACTTGGAGAACTGGTCCTGGTTAGAAGATCATAGGAACATTGTTTCCCCTGGCTGGTGAGTCTAGAACCAGAGCACACGGCCTCCAATAAGGGGCAGGTCATTTAAGACTGTGATGAGAAAGAATTCCTTCACACAGAGGATGGTGAATTTTTGGAATTCTCTACCCCAAAGGACTGTGGAAGTACAATAATTAAGCATGTTCAAGATAGAAATTGATACATGTTTGGAAAATAATGATATCAAAGGATATAGGGATAATGGGAAAAATAACATGGAGGAAGATAATCAGCCATGACCTGCTTAAATGGTGGAAAAAGCTCGACTGGCTGAATGGTCTACTCCTGCTCCTGTTTCCTAGGTGATAAAAAAACTCTTGAGGTGATGAGAAGAAGCATGTGATTAGAGTTGTTGCAAAGTGACTAGGTGTACTCACATTGATTGGATTGGCAAAGATTGGAGAGGGACTCCATCAGTGCCTTGTAGATCATTTGCTTGAAAGAGGACATTTGACAAAGGGAGAGCATGATAACCACCTATAGTCCAAGTTTACCTACAGATACAAGTGAAAGTCAAAAAGAAACCAAAAATATGTTGGTATCACAGAATCCACTAGTAGAGCAAGGGAAGTGAAGGTCTTTGATTAAGGAAAATCAATGAATGCTACAGCCCCAACCATTGATTCTCAAAGGCAAACTTCAGATTTGACACAGTCAGAGATGCTGTGAGCAGAAACAAGGTAATGAAAATGGAAGGCGATACCCAGACAGAAAGAGAAGGAAGCTGGGTAGTTTCATTGAAAGTATGTCGGAAGGAAGAAGAAATAAGCTGTTCCTTTATTATTTCTTGTTAAATGGTGATATTTTTGTTAATCACATACTGAAGTTAAGGAAAAGTCTATTTTTGCATGTAAATTAATCTAGCATCTGTGTTTTATTTGTGATTACAGTAGAAACAAATAAGCAACCCATCGTGTTAACATTTTCAGGTATTCTTGATAGTTCAATTATATTATATTGGGGCAGCATGGTGGCACAGGTGCCTCACAGCACCAGGGACTTGGATTCAATTCCAGCTTTGGGTGATTGGATGGAGTTTGTACATTCTCCCCGTGTCTGCGTGGATTTCCTCTGAGTGCTCTGGTTTCTTTCCACAGTTAAAATATATGCAGGTTAACTGGACTGGCCATGCTAAATTGCCCCTTAGTGTCCAAAGGTTAGGTAGGGTTACGGGGATAGGGAGGGGGATTAGGCATAGGTCGGGTGCTCTTTTGGAGGGTCAGTGCAGACTCGATGGGCTGAATGGCCTCCTTCAACGCTGTAGTGATTCTATGATATTGTGTTCTGTTAAATTATGTACATGAACCATTTTATATTTTTATATATGTAACTTGATTTTTAAGTGGCGAGGGAATATAATATATCGCAAGAGCAGAACATTTTGTTATTATGCCTATCTGTTGCCCCCTCAGTTTGCGAAGTATAAATAAGGTTAGTTCAATGATGGCTGCCTGCTGTGAGTCCACATGTTAATCTTTTCTCCGTGCAATACACAAAATTATAAATCAACTCTAAAAATGAAACCTAAACAAAACAATGCATTAAAAACAAGGCCAAATCTAACTAGGGTTGCACTGACAGCAACATGAACAATGGGATAATGTCATACAGCTCGCCTAGTGTAAACATCAAATCAGAAAAGCATTTCTGCATTACAGTGCATTAGGTTGAAATGTGTTCTCACTTGCAGTGCTATGATACCATTTACTACCAGAAAGAAAACAGCAATCTTTTCTTGCATTAATGCAACAAATAAAGGTTTCTTCTCAAGTTTTACCTCCTGCTAATATTATTTTTTTGTGATTAATATGAAGGAAATATTAACTGCCAAGAAAACTCAGCAATAAAAAGATTAAAAGTACTAGGAGTTTAAGCTATTACAAGCAAAATGGCCCAATGATTATCCCAGAATGTGTTCATATTAGTTTTGGCTGCTATATTTTAATTGTCCTGTCCTTTCTCTTGCACCCAGTGAGTACAGAACGTGCACCAATCTTATAATTTCATTGGCATGTCGCTCACTGATTCCGCACATGCCTCCATGTTGTTTTAACAGATCCTTTTCGGGCAGGGTGTGAAGCAAACGTCATAGGTGGACGATTGCCTCATTCAGATTTAAAATATTGCCGTCTGATAACCTTAATCAGGCCCCAACATTATCTTTCCTCTATGTCACAATATCAATGTCATGGAGGTGCAGGGCCAGAAGAGGGTTGAGAAGGTCAGTTAGAATCATATAGCACAAAAGGGGGCCATTTGACCCATTGTTCCCCTATCAGCTCTCCGAGAGAGCTACCAATTAGTCCCACTCTGCTTATTAACCTTACCCCAACAAATCTTTCTATTTTAAGTAAAGACCCAATTCTCTTTCGAAAGTTGCTACTGACTCTGCTTCCACCTCCTTTTCAGATACTCCCTTCCAGATCATAACAATTCCTCATCTCCCTCTGATTTTTTGGCCACTTATTTTAAATCTGCGTGTGCAGGATACCGACCCTCCAAAGTTTTGGTCATCTGACTATATCTCCTTCTGTAGCTTGGTATCATATTTTGTTGGAACGCTCCCATGGAACACCTTGCGATGTTTAATTATGTTAAATGCAATATATAAATATACGTTGTTATTTACATTAACCAGAAAAATAACGTCTTTAACTTTTTTTCACAATCTTGGAAGCACATTCTGGGGTCAAATATGACACCAAGGTTGCGAACAGTCCAGCTTAGACTTACACAGGTGCCAGAGAGAGGGTTCAAATTGGTGGTTAGGCAATATAGTTTCGAGTGGGGACAAAAAATAATGACTTCAGTCGTCTGATGTTTAATGGAGGGAACCTCCGCACATCCAGTACTGAATGTTGGATATGTTGGCTGATCATTTTGCAACATTGGAGCAGTTGAGAGAGGTGATATGAGGCAGAGATTTGTGTTGTCATCATACATGTGTAAACAATCACTTTTGAATGATGTTGCCGAGAGACAGCATGTCGATAAGAAATAGGAGAGGGCCAAGGATGGATCTCTGTGGGACACCAGATGGTCGGAAGAGAAGCCATTGTAAGTGATTCTCTGGCTACAAAAATCTGATTGGAGGGATTTAAACAAGGTGTTCTGGGAAAGGTGTACATGGATTAGAAAAGCAACGACACATTAAAGGACTTTGGATAGGAAAGTGTTAAATGTTACTGAAGAACAGAACCAGCATTCAGAGACAGCAGGAAGTGGGTGTGCTTTATGTGTACTGATGCAAGACGTCATTTGCATACAAGGGTAGCACACTACACTGCTTACGTTTTCAGGTGATCCACACAGGGGTTATTTACATATTGTGAGATTGTGCACAGTCATTATAAAAATACTGCTTCTTTAGACTGAACAATCTCACACCCACGCACTGCCTCGCAGAATTTTGTTTAGCAGATTTGCTACAGGATCATGGACTGCAAGTCTAAATGCAACATTTTAAAATTAATTTGTCTGGATTTTGCAGATAAGGGGGCAGATTTTATTTTGCGTCTGTTCAACTGCGCAACTTTCGTGGCAACCCCCCCCCCCCCCCCCTGGTTTTCTGCTGCTGCTGACCTCCTCACTTAACGTTCCGCGAGAAAGTCAAGGAACGGTTGCCACTGCCTGGAGAACCCCAGCAAGGACCCTCTCAAGGCAAACTTTATCCTCTCCAAACCTAGAAACCCAGCCACGTCACTGACCCAAGTCTTCACACTTGGGGGTTTTGCATCCCTCCACATTAACAAGTGCCGTCTCCGGGCTACCAAGGAGGCAAAGGCCAGGACCCCGGCCTCTTTCGACTCCTGCACTCCCGGATCTTCTGATACCCCAAATATCGCTATCCCCCAGACTCGGCTTTCCCCGAGTGTCCAAGACCTTGGCAAAGCCTCTCCAAAATTCTGTAAGTGCCGGGCATGCCCAAAGCATATGGACATGATTTGCTGGGCTCCCTGAAGACCTCACACAACTGTCCTCCACCCCAAAGAACTTGCTCATTCTTGCCACTGTCATGTACCACCTTGAACTGAATCAAGCTAAGCCTAGCACAAGATGAGGAGGAATTGACCCTGCCCAGGGCATCCGCCACAGGCCCTCATCCAGCTCCTCCTCCCACTTGCCCTTCAGCTCCTCCGCCGAGGCCTCCTCCGCCCCCTGCAGCTCCTGGTATATGTCTGATACCTTTCCGTCTCCTACCCACATGCCCGAGACCACCCTGTCCTGTATCCTGCGGGCAGGTAGCAACGGAAATTCCACCACCTGCTTCTTCAAGAAAGCGCGGACTTGCAGGTATCTAAAGGTATTCCCTGGGGCAACCTGAATTTCTCCTCCAGCGCCCTCAGGCTAGCAAAAGTCCCATCTATAAACAAGTCCCCCATCCTTTTGATACCCGCTCTGTGCCAGCTTAGAAACCCTCCGTCCTTTCTACCCGGGACGAACCTGCGGTTGTTTCGTGTCGGGGTCCAGACTGAGGCCCCTACCTCCCCACTGTGCTGTGTCCACTGACCCCAGATCCTCAGTGCCGCCATCACCACCGGGCTTGTGGTGTACCGTGCCGGCGGGAGCGGCAGCGGTGCCGTCATCAGTGCCCCCAAGCTAGTATCCGCCTCCAGCCACTTCCACGCCGCCCCTCCCTCTACTACCCATTTCCAAATGATGGATATGTTCACTGCCCAATAATAGCTGCAGACCTTCGGCAACGCCAGCCCCCCCCCCCCCCCCCCCCCGACTGTATGCCCAAATAGCGAAAGCTCCTTTCCAGCATCTTGAGCGGGAGCTCTCCCAGTCTCTTTTCCTGGCCCCTCACATGGATCACAAAAAGCTCGCTTTTCCCGACATTCAACTTGTACCCCAAGAAATCCCCGAAATCTTTTAGGATTTGCATGACCTCCCCCATCCCCTCCACCGGATCTGAAATATACAGGAGCAGGTCATCCACGTACTCCTCCCCTCCCCGAACCAGCCGCTTCCAGTTTCTAGACATCCTCAGCGCCATGGCCAACGGCTCGATTGCCAGGGCAAACAGCAGGGGGGATAGGGGCACCCCTGCCTCGTTCCTCGATGCAGCCTAAAGTCTCTGACCGCAGCCGGTTCGTGGTCACACTCGCTACGGGGGCCTGATATAGTAATTTGACCCACCCTATGAATTGCTCGCCAAATCCAAATCTGCCTAACACTTCCCACAGGTACTCCCACTCCACCCGATCAAAGGCTTTTTCCGCATCCATTGCAGTCGCCACTTCCGCATCCCCTCCTTCCGAGGGCATCATTCAAGAGCCTCCGCACATTCGTTTTCAGCTGCCTGCCCCTGACAAACCGCGTCTGCTCCTCATTAATCACCCCCGGGATACAGTCCTCAATTCTAGTGGCCAGGATCTTGGCCAACAGTTTGGTGTCTACATTAAGGAACGATATCGGCCTGTAGGAGCCACATTGCAACGAGTCCTTATCTCACTTAAGGATGAGCGAGATCAAGGCCTACGACATTGCCAGGGGAAGAGTTCCCCTTTTCTGAGCCTCGTTGAAGGTTCTCAACAATAACGGGCCCAACAGCTCTGGGAATTTCCGATAGAATTCTACAGGATATCCGTCCGGTCCCGGGGCCTTGCCCGACTGCATACCCTCCAAACCTTTAACCAATTCCTCCAACTCAATCGGTGCCCCTCATCCCACTACTAGCTCCTCCTCCACCTTCGGAAACCTCAGTTGGTCCAAGAATTGCTTCATCCCTTCCCTCCCCTTCGGAAAAATTTTGAAGACCTCATTGATCCTTTCCGAGCTCAGGACCGTGTTACCCCCCCTGTCCCTAATTCCCCCAATTTCCCTGGCCGCCTCTCTCTTCCGTAGTTGGTGCGCCATCACCCTACTTGCCTTCACCCCATACTCGTAACCAAAGCAACTCTTTGAAGTTTACTTTTCTTTCACCTCTTTGCTTTGTACATGTACAGCCGCTCCAAGCACCAAATATTGCCCTGGTGCAAATGATGGAAATTAGTTGTATGATTTGTTTTTTTTAAAATCATTTGCATTCTATTGCAAAATGCCTACTCTGTGTGTATCCAACATTGCCTCCAAGGAACATTAAGGCAGTTGCATCAGATGATAATTAAGAAATCAGCAAATTAGCTCCTCGCGCAATTTACCTCCCTTACCTGTTGCAGCTAGTGTCATGAATCAATGTAATTACAGAGGAGAATTTGCCCTATATGGTCTGAGGACAACAGAGCTGCAGAGGTCTTTCTTTGTCACAATTTCACTCTGTGTTTATCTCTTTTCTTTTGATATCTATGTATCAAATATCAAGCCTCTTGTGTTCAGTCACATGGCTTACCTTTAAATGAAACCACGACAGAATAACTAACGCCCACAAGTGATATTAGACTCTTTAAAAAGTGACTGTACTGAGTTTAAATTTAAAGTGATATTTCTTAACAGTGCAGTATAGTTGTATTATACACATGTCTCCCATTTACATTTAACGGTTGGATTCCATTGGCATTCTTTTTAGTATCTTTTGTAGCTAGGAGTTGCTCTTTATAACAGCTGCTTTGAGAAAATGATGCACTGGAATTCACTTCAATTGAAAGCACTCTGTAGGGCCACTGCAAGCTTTTCAGTCACCTTACGGGTAATGCATTTAAATGGTGTGGCTTCAAATAGAACAAGAAAAGACGTTGACACATAAGGGGCAGAATTCACTGCACCATGGTGATGAGTTTGGAGGCTAAAGGGGGCATTTAATCCAGAGGGATGGGGTGGGGTGACAACCCTGTCACTTTCCTGCCTCCACCTAATTAAATCCAGGCGGGAAGGCATAGGGGCGACTTTCCTGCCTGGACACGAATTGAAGTCATAAGTGGGCAATTAATATTGACTTTAAGGCTTCAACGTGTTACCCTTTGAAGTTTTCTTGCGGGCTTCCAGGGTATGGTTTCTCATTCAAAAGCACCAAGTGCCTGATTGAGGGACAGGGCAAGGGAAGCACGGGGCTGCTGAGAGCCACCCTGCTGCATTTTCTTAAGGTCCCCTCTACCCCCCCTCCCCCAGCCAGCAACCCCCTCCCGTCAACCCCCATCCTACCCTGTGGTCTGGGTCCATCGTCAATCCTGGCATCTGGTGGATCTCTGATTGGCCAGCAGATCTCTGGGGAAGGGAGGAATTCCACCCCTGAAGTCCTAAATCCTGGGAAAGGCCCGATGCTGGCCAGTTAAGTATCTAATGGGCATTTAATCCTAACAGCCCTTCCCCAACAAAGGCAACCTGGTACTCCAGCTTGTGGGTGAGTTTCCTTTCGCCAACATTAAATTGCGCCCAAGCTGTCTGATAGCATACTGAACATAGAGGTGACCTAGAGATCATCTTTAAATCTGCTAATTGATAGCCAATAAAAATGATCTGATCAGGGCCTATTTTCCCACATATAAAGAAGAATTCACATTATAGTCGCTATTTCAATAGGGTTTATAATTCTGGTGGGATGTATTGCTGGAAGTTTCATCACATCATCTGCTGCCTCCAACTACTTGGTCCTTTTACAAACTTAATCATTCTCCAATATTTTAATAACTAATAAACAAAAATGAATAATGCACAATTTTTGATCTTATGGGCTCAATTCAATTAAATGGGAGGAAAGTCCTATAGCGAGCGCATTTAGCCACGTGTTTCCTGGTGACGTGTGTCGTTTAAGAGGCCTCGGCAGGGAACGCGTAGCCGAGGCCGCACATAGCCCCATTTTGTACACTGGGAGGGGCTCCGATTTACAATTCTCCGGACACCCCAACACGACGGAATCATGATGCCCGGCGGGCAGCCTGGAGAATTGCATTAGGTGGCCCGACGACCGAATCTCTGGGGCCTGTGCGATTCTGCAGCCTGGATGGGTCGAAACCCCGACGGTGTAGTTCTGACCACCTATAAAAAAATCATGAAGCTGGCGTGATGGTTGATGCGGCGGTGGGAGGAGGTAGGAGTTGGCATGAGAGGCCCACAGGCTCCCGAAACGGACAGCGCCAGGAACGGGGGCACCGACGGGGCGGAGTTGGGGGGTCATGCAAGGCTGGGGCGCGCGGTGCCAACCGGGGCCACCATGTAGTCCATGGCACCTGGTTGTGCACGGGTCCGTGTGCCATGATGACATTGTGTCCCCTCACCCCCTGCAGATCATAATGTTTGGGAATCATCCAGCGATGTTGGCCGCCGTGGCAGGGGCCGCTGCCCTGCATGCAGCCTGTGGCAGTGTGAGCGCATGTGGCTCAGAGAGGCGGCAGGGGCAGCAGCAGAGGACCGGGCCGCAGAGGGGCAGGTGCCAGCTGCTCAGCTAGAGGGCTACCAGCCCGACAGGCCGTGGGAGGAGAGGAGAGGAGGAGGAGTAGGAACAAGATGGGGAGGAGGAGTTGGAGGTGGTGGTGGTGCCAAGGAGGCACCAGATGAGGCCCCTCTTGTACCGGCGCCGCATGTCCTTCATGACCTCCAGGTCTGGGCATGCAGGAGAAGACTGCGGATAAGCCAGGAAACCATCGCTCATATCTGCCACATGATGGCACACCTGGCACCGCGTGGGACTAGGGGGGAGGACAGCCGCTACAGATCGCCCTGAACTTCTATGAGACAGGGTCATTCCAGTCGCCGAGTGGGGACCTGTCCGGCATCTGGCGGACTGATGCCCTGGCGGACTGGTACATACAGTTCCTGGGCAGCGGGCTTCGGCAGGATGCCTATGGTCCAGGGTGTCATCGATGGGGTGCACGTCGCCCTTCGGGCCCCGGCGGATAGCAAACCGATGTTGACGAACAGGAAGGGTTACCATTCCATGAACGTACAGGTGGCCTGTGAAGATCCTGCACATCTGAGCCCGGTACCCAGGCAGTGTGCATGACTCGTTTATCCTGGCACAATCATTCATCCCCGGCATGTTTGAGGGACCACCCCCCGGCTGCGGGGCTGGTTGCTGGGCGACAGGGGTTACCATTGCGGTCGTGGCTGATGACGCCTACACGGAGGTCACAGAGTAAAGCGGAGAACCGCTACAATGATGCCCACTGTGCGACCATGGGTGTGGTGGAGAGGTGCTTCAGGTGCCTTCACCGCTCTGGGATGGGCCCTCCAGTACGGATCAAGAAGGGTCGACTGCATCGTGGTGGTTTGCTGCATCCTCCATATTATAGCCCAGCAGAGGGGCGATATGCTGGAGGAGGATGAGGAGCAAGGGCAGACCTCATCAGACGAGGAGGGGGAGAGGGACAATGGGCGGGACTTGGGGGCTTGACATGCACGGGAGACCGCACTAGCCACCGGCAGGGCCAGCGAGCACGGGACGCTTTTTGATCACCGCACGTTTCACCAACTAGGGGGGGTTTCTGGGAGGGGCATGGACACCACAATACCGCACCATCTCACCACTGACCACCCTCACCACCCACAACACCGAGGAAACGCACTTCCCCCACCACTGAACCACCCCCGTGCACACCACCCCTCCATTATACATTCACCTGCGGCACTACGAGCTGAGTGCACTGGTTTGCCAGTGACAACAGGTCTGGTGCATGGCACGGAGGATGATGACTGCCCGCTCTGTGATGAGCTCCGAGCTCCACATCGTTAGACAATCTCTGAATTATTCCCACAGTAGCACCCTCCACCTGGGTTGTCCCTGCATGCAAGCTGACCAGCTCATCACATGGCCCTGTCGTATGGCTGGGGACGGGGTGATGGGTACGTCCGGGTGGGTCTGGGGGGCTGCAAGGCGCACCCACTGGAAACTCACTCTTCTATCACCGCTCACCCACAGTGGCCCTCACTAAACCGCCCCACCCACCGCACCCATCAGACAGAGCACAGAAGCAACTTCCATCGGTGATAACAGGTGTTTATTGTGGAGAGGTATATACAGTCTGTGCCCTAGCGCCTATAACTAAAAACTTAATTGGTGTTTATCTCTCTGGCCTTACGGGCCCTATCAGTATGTCCCGGTGGACCCCCAGATGGAACAGCAGAAATGAAGGTGGACTGCTGTGACCCCTGCCCTGTGACTAGGGTCCCCGTTGGCGCACGTTTCCTGGGGCGGCCCGGCCTGGGTGGGCCAGGCTGCTCCTCGGGCGTGCCGGCTGGCGTGATGCCGACCTGTTCTGCCCACCAGATGCACCAGGGACAGAAGGGAGGAGTCCGAGGTACTGCGGTGTTCCGGGACCACCTCTGCAGGACTCACCGGCACGGGCCCCCATCACCTCCTCCTCCCTCAGGGTGCCCAATGGCCCCCGGGCTTCTCCTTGGGGTGGCGGTGCAAGGCCATCTCCCGAAGCCCTTCCGACACCTGGCACTGCCAGTCCTGGATGCCCGCTCTGGTATCAACCAGGGTCTGTATGTTCGTGGCCATGGAGCTCAGGAAATGGGCCACCCCTGACTGCGACTGTGCCACCTCCCTCTGGGACTGCGCCACCTCCCTCTGGGACTGGGCCACCTCCCTCTGGGACTGGGCCACCTCCCTCTGGGACTGTGCACCTCCCTCTGGGACTGGGCCACCTCCCTCTGGGACTGGGCCACCTCCCTCTGGGACTGTGCACCTCCCTCTGGGGCTGCGCCACCTCCCTCTGGGACTGGGCCACCTCCCTCTGGGACTGGGCCACCTCCCTCTGGGACTGTGCACCTCCCTCTGGGACTGGGCCACCTCCCTCTGGGACTGGGCCACCTCCCTCTGGGACTGTGCACCTCCCTCTGGGGCTGCGCCACCTCCCTCTGGGACTGTGCACCTCCCTCTGGGGCTGCGTCACCTCCCTCTGGGGCTGCGCCACCTCCCTCTGGGACTGTGCACCTCCCTCTGGGGCTGCGCCACCTCCCTCTGGGATTGCGCCACCTCCCTCTGGGATTGCGCCACCTCCCTCTGGGACTGCGCCACCTCCCTCTGGGATTGCGCCACCTCCCTCTGGGATTGCGCCACCTCCCTCTGGGACTGTGCACCTCCCTCTGGGACTGTGCACCTCCCTCTGGGACTGCGCCACCTCCCTCTGGGACTGCGCCACCTCCCTCTGGGACTGCGCCACCTCCCTCTGGGACTGCGCCACCTCCCTCTGGGATTGCGCCACCTCCCTCTGGGACTGTGCACCTCCCTCTGGGACTGGGCCACCTCCCTCCGGGACTGGGCCACCTCCCTCCGGGACTGGGCCACCTCCCTCCGGGACTGGGCCACCTCCCTCCGGGACTGCGCCACCTCCCTCTGGGACTGCGCCACCTCCCTCCGGGGCTGGGCCACCTCCCTCTGGGGCTGCGCCACCTCCCTCTGGGACTGTGCACCTCCCTCTGGGGCTGCGCCACCTCCCTCCGGGACTGGGCCACCTCCCTCCGGGACTGCGCCACCTCCCTCCGGGACTGGGCCACCTCCCTCTGGGACTGGGCCATCTCCCTCTGTGTCTGTGCGACACCCGCCAGCACTTGGGCAATGCCGCCGATGCTGTCAGCCTGGGCCTGCTGTGACTGGGCCACACTGAGGAGCGCCGCTGCAATCTGCAGCTGGCTCTGGCACATGGTTGCCTGTGAGTTGGAAGCCATGTCCTGGGCCACGGCCCTCGCCTGCACAGATAGGCCCAGGCCTTGCATAACCTGACCCATGTCCGACACCTTCGCCCCCATGGCCTCTACCGCGGACGCCACCTGTGCGGTTTTGGCCTGGATGACACGCATGACCGGCACCACTCCCAGCTCCTGCAGGCGGTTCGACTCCACCCCTGCGACTGCAGATGCTGGAAGCCGGCTGTCATCCCCTTCTCTGGTCCCTGGGTCTCTGACTGCACCTGATCTACGGTCGTGGATATTCCAGGAACCCGGGACCCATCTGGGCAGCAGCTGGTTGCTGGGGCTGGTCTGCCCTCCGGCCGTCCAGCCCCTCGGCTGCTCCTACCTCCACCTGCTGAACCGGAGCGGCTGTGTTGTGCTCACCAGTTAGTGTCCCAGAAGCCTCCTCACTAATTTGCCCAACCGAGGTGATAGTCTCCTGAGATGGTAAAGGGTGTAGGGGACAGCAGTGACGGAAGGTCTATGACATCATCGGATCCGAACTCCGGGGTCTCCAGTGTCGTGTTGTGATGTGCGCCTGTCCCCTGTGCGCCTGTCCCCGGTGCTCCTGTCCCCTGTCCCATGTGTGTTGGTCCCCTGGGTCGTAGTGTGCTGTGTGTCTGTCCCCTGTATGTTGGTTTCCTGTGTGTCTGTCCCTGTGTGTCTGTCCCCTGTGTCGTTGTGTGCTGCGTGTCTGTCCCCTTATGTTTCCGTCCTCTGGGTCGCGGTGTCCTGGCTCGTCTTGCCCTGGCTCGTCTCGGCCGGAGGGTTGTTGTTATGGCTGCCCTCCCATCGGTGCTTGCGCATCTGGGGGGCACCGGCCCTGGCACTGTCTGGGGACGGGAAGCGCCGGATGGGCCAGGACCATCACCGGCTGGTCCTGCAAGACACAGGACAGCATGTATGGTTAGACAGACGGACGGGGGTGCGGCGTGATGTGGTGAGGGGGTGGGGTGGGATGAGGGGGTGTTGTTAGGGTCCGCGTACAGGCAGGGGGTTCTCACTTGGTGGCGCGCCTCCGACCTCCGCATTGGCAACCTCCCGCTCCTCCGGTCCGCCAACAATGTCCAGTGCTCTCTGCTCGGGCACGGTGAGGGACGCTGTTCTGGTGGTCTTCCTCCGGTCTTCTCCAGCTCCCTGCGGTTGTGTGCGGACTTTCCCTGTGGTTGGTGCGTCTGCAACCTCCGCCGACGCATGCAGAACGATGGTGCCCGCTGTCCTGCGGCCCGGCCTGGGGTACAGAGCCAGCCTCCCTTTCTCCATGGCGTCCAGGAGGGTGTCCAATTCGCCGTCTCTGAATCTCGGGACAGCTCATCTGGTGGCCATCTTGCCTGCGACGTCTGTGTGCATGGGGGGAGAATGCTTTTCAGCAGCCACAGCGAATGACGCAACCTACATATCGAAGGCCGTGCCTCTTGTGGGCCGCTGAATTGCTGCACTTGGGGGCCCGATGACACCATCATGAAACTTCATGGTTTTCATAACGGCGTCAGCACTGAACCCCATTATCGGAGAATCCCGCCCCTCGTCTCTGAAGCCCGCAGAGAGATCCCTCACCGCCCCCCAGCCCAAACACACTACATGAGGGTCCCCGGCACCCCCCACACACACACACACACACACACACACACACAGGGCAGCCCTGGCCCGATCGCAAGTGCTCAATAAATGCCAGCTTGGCATGTCGACAGTACCCAAGACAGCTGGCAATGCCACCTGGGCCCCTTGGCAATGCCATACTGGCACCCAGGTGGCACTGCCAGGGTCCCCAGGTGGCACCAGCAGGGCCAGTGTACCACCCTGTCCAAAGAGCATGCATCTGAGGGCCTCTGATCCCCTGGGAGGCCTCCACAAGTGCCACTGGCACGGGCAACCTGGCACATGGTCTCCTTGGTACTGCCAGTCTGGTTTAGCCACCTGGGCACCTTGGCAGTGCCAGGGTAGTCCTGCCAAGGTACCAGCTTGGCAGTGCCAAGGTGCCCAGGTGCCAGTGGGAGTGCCAGGATCCCACCCTACCCAATCGCTGACAACCCGGAGAACTCTATTGGCCTGGAAGACGTTTCCCCCCCCCCCCCCCCTCAATGGAGCCACCTCACGTTTGAGCTAAATGGCGCCCTGGCACGGTCTCTCAGATGACTCTATTAGTTCCCAGGGCCTAGGGAAGCCAGCGTAGAAGTATTTCCCTGATTGTGATGTCTCGCGAGATCTTGTTCGCTCTCGTGAAGCGTTCCGAGTGTCGCAAATCTCACGAGAGACCTCTCGCAAAATTTAACGGCCTCATCGCGTCACCGAGTCAGGCACGATGCGGCCATTAGATCGCGCAGGCTTTTCATTGGTATTAAGAATTGAGTCTATTAACAATCAAATTGTGCCGAGGATTCGGCAAAAATTTACGTGAAAGAGTGGTTGCATGATTTGTTGCTGGTTAACTGAGCACAGGTGAGGACATTGTTACACAATTGAAACACTAGATTATTCCACATTCTTGCCAGGATATTTTGGATCCTTTTTGATTCACTGAGTTCTTATCACTTTACCTTGTTATCCATCCCTTGTTATGAGCACAGCTGTGATTCATCTGCCCGAATAAACTGAAGTGAATAGGAGATAACCATGGCAGGTTACAACATGAGAATTCCGCTGCTCGTTTCATTACTCGTAATCTTAAATACAAGCAATTCTCTTCATTGAGCTGGTTTTCTGAAATATATCTGTGTTGTGATAAACTTTGAAACCTACTTGGTCATTTGTACATATAGAACTAGTTCCTGTGATAGAAACACTACAGATGCTGTTTTTTAGGTTGATTTACAAGCTATAGGAGCTAGTGTACAAACTTTGTTTTGAAGCTCTTTGGGACGTTTCAGAACTTAAAGGCATGCTATAAACAAATGCAAGTTGTTTTCATGTTTAGTGGCTACAACTTCTGATAACAGTGCCTGATTCAGGGCCAATTTGCAAAAGAATATAGTTAATGTTTAATATTTTCAGAAAATGATTTTATCAGTATTAATCACAAAATAGAATACCATGGAAAGGAACATGCCTGAGTTGTGGCATGCTGATCACAAAGGATGTTATTTAACTTCTTCCTTAGTTTTTAAGAGAAATCAGGTTCAATTTTGTAAGCTTTACAAGAGAGTTGAGCACCTTTTTATAAGGCTGATATTTAGTAACATTGAATGTAGTCTAAGGCCTACAAAAGTGATAGAGACTTTTTTTTCTGGCAAGGTAACAGAAGAGAAAAAAAAGAATTGACTGATTCCTCTGTTTACAGACCCCAGGCAGGCCCAGTCATCACCACCGTGGTCATATGATCAGTCCTACCCACCCTATCTGAGTCAGATGACTTCACCTTCCCTACATTCCACAACCCCTCTCTCCTCTGCCCGTGCCACAGGGCTTCCTGCAATCACTGCTGATGCGTCAAGACAACTTTCAGGTAGACACAATCTCAGGAGTAAACCTCCTGCGTATTTAAACTTTTGAAGATGGTTGGGGAAGGTGTGGGTGGGGGAATATGGAGGGGATGGATTGGTGGAAATTGAAATCATTGGCATAGTTAAATTGGCATACGTACAAGAGGGAGTCATGACTTCTAAACACCGATAGCTTTTTTATGTTTTCCCTCCTTACTGTTTGCTCCGAAAAATTGCACATTTTTCATAATATAGAGATGCTATCGCTTTACCAAATTATCTCGGTGGCATTAATCGAATTATAATTTGAAACTCCCTTAGAATTCGATCTAACTACGTTCTATGCAATGTGGCGAAAATTGTCAGTGGATTACACTTGTTTCCTATTGGATTTGGATCAACATTTCCAATTTAACACTTGAGGATAATCTCTGAATTCTAAAAAAATGTTTCCAAAGAGCTGTTTTGAAACTTCTTCTTCAAGGAGAAACTTTGTAATTTCACTGTAGCCCTTTGAGAGCCTGCGGATGAATTTCTGTAGGTATTTGCCAACTGATTTACTGAAGCATGTTGAAGACCTGTGGAAACAATAGAAAAATGACATAAACAATGCTCAGGGTATTTTCTGATGTATCCATGCAATGATTACAGTCAGCACCAATGAGATTTGTATTGAAACTAACTTATTACCTCAAACCATTAATGCTATTTTACATATTCTGCTTATGTGATGTTTTCCTTTCAGGCTACATGATAACCATATTTTTGTTATTTTAAGTGTGTTTGCGGCTCATCCAAGCTTTTCAAATTTCCAGACACTATTATTTTAGCTATTTCCCAGCCTTCCTCCTTCTCCCCTCTTAAAATAGAATGGACCTAGGTAGGGTGCAGACCCGATGGGCCTCCTTCAACAGTTCTATGGTTCCATGGTTCTATATATGCTTCGTTTTATTTTCATATGAAAAATGTGTATTTAATGACATATATAATCAGATTCCATCCTTTGGGCTGGACATACTGCTCTGTTGTTCCTAGAAAGGTTTCTATGTTTTGCAAAATTATTTGTATGAATATGGATGCAGGGAGAACATTTTTGAGGTTACCAAATCTACATGATTTCCATTGTACGGAATTACTAAAATTGCATGTGTGTGTGGTTTTTTTATAAATGATTTTTATTGGGTTTCTGTATATTTACCGTTATGTGCACAGAATAAGAGAAGGGCACACACAAACATAGCAAAAAAAACCTCCCTGGTTCTCGTCTATTGGTCCCTGTCTCTTCCCTCTTTCCCCCCCCTCCCTGCGTCTGCCCCCCCCCCCCCCCCCCCTCCTCATGTGGTTCGCCTTTCTTTCCTCTTAGGTTTAGCTGTTTCCCCCCCTCCCTCCCAGTCTATCTCTCCCTCTCATGCCTTGGCTACTTTCCCCTGATTCTTGGCTACCTGGCTATTCTTCTGCTTGTTCGTTGGCCACAAACAGGTCCCGGAACAATTGGGTGAATGGCTCCCACGTTCTGTGGAAGCCGCCGTCTGACCCTCGGATGGCAAATTTGATTTTCTCCATTTGGAGAGATTCTGAGAGGTTGGACAGCCAGTTTGCAGCTTTGGGTGGTGCTGCTGACCGCCAGCCGAACAGGATTCTACGGCAGGCGATCAGGGAGGCAAAGGCCAAGGGCGCCCGCCCTCCTCCCCAGGAATAGATCTGTCTGGTCTGAAACCCCGAAGACCGCCACTTTCGGGCATGGCTCCACTCTCATCCCCACCACTTTGGACGTTGCCTCGAAGAAGGCTGTCCAGTACCCCGCAAGTCTGGGGCAAGGCCAGAACATGTGGGCATGGTTGGCCGGGCCTCCTTGGCACCGTTCACATCTATCCTCCACCTCCGGGAAGAACCTATTCATACGGGTTCTTGCTAAGTGGGCTCTATGTACCTCTTTCAGCTGCGTCAGGCTGAGCCTTGCGCACGTGGAGGTGGAATTGACCCTGAGCAGTGCTTTGGTCCTCCTCCCATTTCTTTCTTGTTGCGTCCAGTACAGTGTCGGCCCTTTCTACCAGTCGGTCATACATGTCGCTACAGTTTCCTTTATCTAGTATGCTTGCGTGCAGTAACTCTTCCAGTCATGTCTGTCGTGGCGGTTGTGGGTACGTCCTTGTCTCGTTTCGTAGGAAGTTTTTGAGTTGCAGGTACCTTAGCTCGTTCCCCCTGGCTAGAACAAAGAACAAAGAACAAAGAAAAGTACAGCACAGGAACAGGCCCTTCGGCCCTCCAAGCCCGTGCCGACCATGCTGCCCGACTGAACTACAATCTTCTACACTTCCTGGGTCCGTATCCCTTTATTCCCATTCTATTCGTGTATTTGTCAAGATGCCCCTTAAATGTCACTATCGTCCCTGCTTCCACCACCTCCTCCGGCAGCGAGTTCCAGGCACCCACTACCCTCTGTGTAAAAAATCTTGCCTCGTACATCTACTCTAAACCTTGCCCCTCGCACCTTAAACCTATGCCCCCTAGTAATTGACCCCTTTACCCTGGGGAAAAGCCTCTGACTATCCACTCTGTCTATGCCCCTCATAATTTTGTAGCAAGCTGGAATTTCTCTGTCAGTTGGTCCAGTATTTCGATCCTGCTGTCCGTGTATAGGTCCCTGACTGTCAGTGTCCCTCCGTCCTGTCCCCACCTTTTGAAGGTGGCGTCAGTCAGCACTGGTGTGAACCTGTGGTTGTTGTAGATGGGAGCTTTGTCTGACATTTTGGTCAGGCCAAATTGCTGCCATAGTTGGTTCCAGGACTGGAGGGTGGCTATCACCACCGGGCTGCTGGAGTGTTTTTCGGGTGGGGATAGGTGTGCTGCCGTGGTGAGGGCTCGGAGGGAGGTCTCCTTACAGGAGGCCTCTTCCGCGCGCACCCACTCAGCTTCTGGCTCCTTGATCCATCCCGTTATTCGCTCGGCCGTCGCCGCCCAGTGGTAGAATTGTAGGTTTGGGAGGGCTAGCGCGCCCCTGGATTTTGTTTTTTGTAGAACCTTCTTTGGGATCCTAGCATTCTTCCATGTGTGTGTGTTGAGTATAAAATGAAAAAGAAAATAAATGACATACTATTCGATGAGAATTGCAAAATAGATGTTGTGCAACAGTTGTGAGAGTGTAGAAATGCCAGGGATATAAAAAGGCTATTTCATCCTTCAAAGCTGTTCCCTGTAGCATAGTCATTGTTTCGTTGTGGCACAAATGATATCTAAAGATTTGAGAGAAGTCAAATTCTGGCTCCTCTTCCTGATTCTTATTCAGTAACCACTGCAGGAAGTGCACACATGAACAGCGAATTAAGATAGCTTTGGATTTGGGTGTAATGTATAGACCGTTGAATATTCAGACCCACTTACAGTTACAGTTCACACATGAATAATAGCTCTTGCGCTAAAGCCCTGGAGGAGAAATAGCAACTCTGGAACTGAAGCTTAGCAAAGGAATCAATGCCTTGAGGAAATGGAAGAAAATTTGATGGATCTGGATTAAAATGGATTGAAGACAAAAGGTAGATTGTGAATCAAAATAAACTGGTCAGCATAATTTTAAATTATATTTTAGTGTTTATTTAGTAGTTTATCATTAATGATATAATTCAGCTCCTCATGACATTCGAATACCTTTATTCCTGTGACATTAAAGTTTCTTTCACTGCTATAGGGAGGGTACCTAACTAATGCCTGGATCATTTCTGAAGTCCAACCTGGTGTTAACACTTTTGTTAATGCAAAGCCCCTATTTGGGCTTGAGGCCAGCTCAGTGCCCAATTAAAGGTGTCTGGTGCTGTCTGGAGGCTGGAATTGGCTCTGGAGAGAAAATCTCCAAGGCAGACAGCAGCTTTGACTGGGCTTTCTGTTGCTTTGCAGAATGGAGCATGCAGGAGAGAAGAGGACCATTGCAATGTCCAAACGTCCAAACAATCAGTCAGACTGCCCCAATCTGCTCAAGCGATGGTAACATTTCTTAAAAATACAATACAGATACAATTACAATGGTGGATTATTGGCATAATACATTCACCACAATGTCCAAACTTTTTAAGTCAGCAGCGGCAATAAATACGGCTATGCCTGACAGCTGCACATTAATGTGTCCCACATCATTCACTCCTCCCGTTCTCAGATTTGGAAATCTCCTTCTTCTGTTGCTCTCCACTCCATTAAAAAGATCTTGAAGAAGCTTAACAATCATTTAATTGGAAGCCAATAGGTTTCCAGCTCCCCCTGCTCTCACTTTGAAAATTACAGTGCATCCTGAGTCATTAGGACAACGACATAACATTCAGGAAGAGCACAGTGAGAGTGCACCTGGACCTGACCTCATCCACACTGCCAATTGAAAATCAAGCCCATAGGCAGAAATTTCTCATGTTTCTGCAGAGCTTCGTAGAAGGCGGGAAAAACTGGGTGGACGCTGCTTGTCCCAGGGACGGCTTCATCCGCCGTAATATTGGGCACTCAGTGAACAAACTGAAAGATCCCACCCCACCAGCTTTCTCGGGTTTTAAAAGATCAGGGCGCCCCGATATAAAGAAAACAGAATGCCCCTCCCTGCACAATAACAGAAATCTCTCTTTCTCCCCCCCCCCCCCCCCCTCACCACAGAACTCACTCCCTCTCCCCCACAACCCCACCACGGAATTCCATCTCCCCCCCCCCCCAATGGAAATCCCTCCATCCCCCCCACCCCACGAAAATCCCCCCCTCCACCACAGTTCTCCCCCCTCCCCCCCACCCTCCACAGAACTCCCTTACCCCCGCCAAGGAATTCTCTTCCACTCCCCACCACGGAACAAGCACCGCACCCCACACCATACCAAGCAACTCCCTTCCCCTCCCCACCAGGGAACTCCGTTTCCCCCACCACCACGGAACTTACTCCCCCACCACGGAACACATTCCCCACCCCATACCATGGAAATCCAACCCCCACCACAAAACTCTTTCCCCCCCCCCCCCGCAACCACAAAATTCCCTTCCCCTCCCTACCAACGGAATTCCCTTTCTCTCATCATCACGGAACTCCCTTCCCTCAACCTCGGAAAACCCTCCCCCACCACAAAACTCCCTTCTCCCCCACCGCCCCCCCCACCACCACAGAATTCCCTTCCCCTCCCCACCAGAGAACTCCCTTTCCCCTCCCCACCATAGAACACCCTTCCCCTCCCCACCAGGGAACTCCCTCCCCCACCACCACAGAACTCCATTGCCCCCCCCCCCACAACCACGGAACTCCCTTCCCCCCCCCCCCCCCACCACGGAACTTTCTTCCCACCCCCAACCATGGAACTCCCTTCTCCCCCTCCCCCCCCCACCACAGAACTCCCTTTCCCACACCAGCATGGAATTCCCTTATCTCCCCCCATCACACATTCACCCTTTTCCCCCACCACCACGGAGCTCCCTTTTCCCCCACCACCACCGAACTCCCTTTCCCCCACCACCACGGACCTCCCTTTTCCCCCACCATGGATCTCCCTTCTCCACCCCCCCCCCCCCCCATCCATCCCACGGAATGCCCACCCAATAGCGCCACCTCACTACGGAGCCAATCCAACCACAGACACGGAACCTCCTCCCACTCCTTGAAACATCCATCATACCCCTACCCAACTGACATGGGAAATTTCCCCACACATACTGCCCCACAGGATCCTCTCCTCTCCCCCCGTCAACGCCAGGGCCAGTGAGAGGGGGCAGTATCTGGGTAGTGCCAGGGTATTGCCGAGCATTACTCTCTCCCCCAGAGACTGTACTTACCTGTGAATCCTCAGCAGGGATGGTTTGGCAGATCCCCATTTGGCAAAAGCTGTTGTAAACCCTGCTGACAAGGTGTGATGCGGGGGGAAGGTAAGCCCTCATGTGGAGGGATGATAGAGCGGAAGGCCCGCTAATGATATATTAATGTATGGTAATGAAAATCCCGACCTGTCATGGTGGGAACCCCATTACACCATTGGCGGGCGGGGGGAGGATGGGAAATTGCCACGGTGTGACCATTTGTGCACTCCCATTGTATTTCCCCCATGCCTCCCCCAACTAGCCTTCCCGCCCGCCAGAGAAGCCCAGCCATTGCATATTGTGTCTGACGTGTAAATCTTAGAAAATATACAGCTGAGGGAGACTGGAATCCCTGCAGGTTTTGGCAATGGAGGCTGCTGAACTCAATTAGCTGGACAGCTGGTTTGTGATGCAGAGCAAGGCCAACAGCACAGGTTCAATACCCGTACTGGCTGAGGTTATTCATGAAGGCCTCGCCTTCTCAATGTTGCTGCTTACCTGAGGTGTGCTGATCCTCGGGTTAAATCACCACCAGTCAACTCTCCCCCTCAAAGGGGCAAGCAGACTTTTTTCATTCATCTGGGACTATGGCAATTTTACCTCTGAGGAGCATTAATTGGCTGGAAACGGGCCTTCCACCCTCACTTGTACATAAGTTCTGTGAAAAAACGCACGCAAATCACTCTGGACTTACCTGGGGGCTAGCAGGGCCCCAAAGTGCTCCTTGCAGCTCCGGCTGCCGATAAGGGGCCTTGCACTTTCGGTCAGGGGTCCGGGCATGCGCACAGCGGCGGCCTCGGTCGGCCGCGCCGCACGACATGGCCGACTCACACCGCGGACTGGCACCGACAACATAGGCCCCCCCAGATCGCGTGCGCCCGCTGATCGGTGGCCCCCCGATCGGAACCCTGGCCGTCCAGGAGATCCCCCCGGCAAAGAATCCCACACACCCCACCAGGGCGGCTGTGGACTGTCCACGCCGAGTGCCCGCCGGGTGGAAACATGAGAGAACCACGCTGGCGGGAACTCAGCCAGTTGGCTTTGGTGAACCGCCGCGGGGGCATTTTTCAATGGCCCCAACTGGTGCCGCGTCGACCGCGCGCGCCTTTTTCACGGCGATTCTCCAGCGACCGGAGAATCACAGGAGTGGCGGCGGACCCGATCGCGGGTTTGAAGCCCATTCTCCTCTCCTGCGCCAAGCGCAAATCCGGTGCGGAGGCTCGGAGAATCCAGCCCCTGGAGCCCAGAACCAGCAAAATGCAGGGCATGTGGGCGGGGTCTTACAGCAGGCAATTGGTGGGCAGAGAGGGATTGGGACTCGATCTTCAGTTGTTTTGGCAGTAGTGTTAAAATAATAATGCTAAAATAATGACAAGTATAGAGGGCACTCGGTAGAGTGCAGAACTCTGCCACATTGTGTTAATTCAACGTTATTGCAATTATGCAACTCTTCCTTGTGGCTTTTTCCTGCAGAGTTGATGCTTTGCAACTGTAAAGCTGAAAAGATTAAATGTTTTTAGTTTGAACTTCCATCTTGCTAAGGAGATTTGGGTTTATCGTCACGTGTACTGAAGTAAAGTGAAAAGTATTGTTCTGCGTACAGTCCAGACAGATCGTTCCATACATGAATAACATAGATACATAATGTAAATACACAGACATCGGGTGAAGCATACAGAGTGTAGTGCTACTCAGTAGAGAAGATGTGTGGCGAGATCAGGTCAGTCCATAAGAGGGTAATTCAGGTGTCTGGTAACAGCGGGGAAGAAGCTGTTTTTGAATCTGTTAGTCGTGTTCTCAGACTTTTGTATCTCTTGCCCGATGGAAGAAGTTGGAAGAGAGAATAACCCGGGTGGAAGGATCCTTTGATTATGCTGCCCGCTTTCCCAAGGCAGCGGGAAGTGTAGATCGAGTCAATGGATGGGAGGCTGGTTTGTGTGATGGACTGCTCTGTGTTCACAATTCTCTGTAGTTTCTTACGGTCTTGGGCCGAGCAGTTCCTGTACCAGGCTGTGATGCAGCCAGATAGGATGCTTTCTTTGGTGCATCTGTAAAAATTGATAAGAGTTAATGTGAACATACCAAATTTCCTTAGTTTCCTGAGGAAGTATAGGCACTGTAGTGCTTTCAGGGTTGTAGCGTCAACGTGGGTGGACCAGGACAGATTATTGGTGATGTGCACACCTTGGAATTTGAAGCTGTCAACCATCTCCACCTTGGCACCATTGATGTAGACAGGGGTGTGTACGATACTTCGCTTCCAGAAGTCAATGACCAGCTCCTTAGTTTTGCTGTCGTTGAGGGAGAGATTGTTGTTGTTACACCACTCCACTAGGCTCTCTATCTCCTTCCTGCATTCTGACTCATCGTTGTTTGGGATCTGACTCACTATGGTCGTGTCATCAGCAAACTTGTAGATGCAGTTAGAGCCAAATTTTGCGACACAGTCATGTGTGTATAGGTAGTATAGTAGGGGGCTAAGTACACAGCCTTGCGGGGGTCCCTGTATCGGCATGGTAGCACAGTGGTTAGCACTGTTGCTTCACAGAGCCAGGGACCCGGGTTCGATTCCTGGCTTTGGTCACTGTCTGTGTGGAGTATGCGTATGCACATTCTCCCCGTGTCTGCGTGGGTTTGCTCCGGTTTCCTCTCACAAGTCCCTAAAAACGTGCTTGTTAGGTGAATTGGAAATTCTGAATTCTCCCTCAGTGTACCCGAACAGAGACCATAGCGTGCCGACTAGGGAATTTCACAGTAACTTCACTGCAGTGTTAATGTGAGCCTACTTGTGACACTGATAAAGATTATTATTATTATTGAGGATTGTCGTGGAGGAGTAAAGATAACTAATCCTTACTGATTGTGGTCTATGGGTCAGGAAGTTGAGGATCCAGTTGCAGAAGGAGGAGCCATGTCCTAGGTTTTAGAGTTTTTATATGAGCTTGGAAGGATTATGGTGTTGAAGATGGAGCTGTAGTCAATGATTAGGAGTCTGACGTAGGAGTCCTTTTTGTCAAAATGACTGTTTGGCCAGGGAGATGGTGTCTGCTGTGGATTGGTTGTGGCGGTATGCAAATTGCAGTGGATCAAGGCATTCTGGGAGTATGGAGTTGATGTGTTTCATGACCAACCTCCCAAAGCACTTCATAATGATCGATGTCAAGGCCACCGGACGGTAGTCATTGAGGCACGTTGCCTGGTTCTTCTTTAGCACCGGTATGATGGTAGTCATTGTTGAAGCAGGTAGGAACCACAGAATGGAGTAGGGAGAGGTTGAAGATGTCTATAAACACACCCTCCAGTTGGTCCACACAGGATCTGCGTGCACGACCAGGGATTCCGTCAGGACCCATTGCTTTCTGAGAGTTCAATTTCAAGAAGGCCAATCTGACTTTGGAAGCTATGATGGTAGATATGGCTGTGTCCAAGTTGACAACGGTTTGGTGGTTTCCTGCTCAAAATGAGCGTAGAATACTTGAGTTCACCGGGGAATGGTGGGCTCTTGCCGAAGATTCTACTCGGCTTTGCTTTGTAGCCCATTATTTTGTTTAAGCCTTGCCACAACCTACAAGAGTCCGTGTTGTTGGTCTGTGATCTAGCTTAGTCTCGTATTGTCTCTTGGCATCCTTGGTGGCCTTGTGGTCATACCTAGATTTCTTGTATAGGTCACGGTCACCTGTCTTGAACGGCAATACAATTGGCTTCAGGCCAATCCACATCAAACAACCTGGTCTGAAAACTCTGCTCACATTTTGGCAGCTGTGACAAATTCTACCAGAACTGAGACAGTACACAAATGTTTAAAGCAATCATGAATGAAACAACCCACAGCATGCTAAAAGAAAATGTCCTAGCTCCCAATGTTAATGGATCCATTTGGTACGATCCTCAGAGAGACAATGGGGTGAATTCTCCACCTGCAGGATTCTCCGTCCAGCCGGCAGCCGCTCCCACCCATGGGTTTCCGTGGCGTGGAGTGGCAGGAACAGAGAATTCCACTGCCAGCTCCGCTGAAAAACACGTGGCTGGGGAGGCAGAGAATCCACCCAATACTTTCAGGGTATTTCAATTTCCAGCCACCGACTTAATCCATAGAATGTGACCTTGCAGACACAATTCCAGATGTGGATTGATCCATCATTAAGCTGTAACACTAGAGGAAGAGGGGTTCTTGGCTATACCTAGAAAGGTCCCACAGGGAAGGAGGATAATTAAGCAGGGAATCTATTTTTGAGGTCCTCTGATATTGGCAGCTGCAGAATGGAGGTAGTAAATCTGAAAGACCAGGTTGTCCGCCTTCTTAGGCTTGGCTGTCCTCCACAGTCAAGGGATAACTAAATGGGAAGAAGGAAAGGAAAAAATATCCACGTTAGCAATAACTAATATATTACCACAAAATTCCACAAGGCCATCCCACAAAATCTGCCTACAAGCTGGAAAGCAGCAACATTTCAGTTCCGGTTGAGGGAGCAACCCTTCCTGTGAACTCCCCCCTGAACCTATGGCTGGGTTACCTCAGAATGGATCAACAAATTTAGGACCTTTTATAACGTTATTTGATTTAAATGTTGTTTCTGTTTATGAAAAAAAAAAATTCCACTGAAAATCCACCACTGTGTAGATTTTGACTTGAATTTTTAAATGACAAATCTATATTTACTGAAAGAAAAGTGTATCTGCATCACAAATAGTCAGTCAATGTCCCTGTGCGGAATTCTCTGATAATGTCCCCACGCCCGTGAGAAAACGGGCACGAATCACTCTGGACTTTCCTGTAGAAAGTCCAGAGTGATTCTTCGTTTTGCAGGGGGCTAGCAGGGCCCTGGAGTGCTCCTCGCAGCTCCGGCTGCCAATACGGGGCCCTGCACCTCCGGCCACAGGTCTACGCATGCACTTTCGGCCGCCTGCTGCAGCGGCCCCGCGCAACATGGCGGACCCACACCGTAGGCCGGCCCCGACAATATAGGCCCTCCCGAGATTGCATGCGGCCGCCGATCGGTGGCCCCCGATCACGAGCCTGTCGGCCTGGAGGCCCCCCCCCCCCTGGTGACGGATCCCCCCCACCAGGGGACTGTGTCCGCAGCCGCCGCTCCGAGCTCCTGCCGGGTAGAACCATGAGTGAACCACGCCGGCGGGAACTCAGCCAGTTGTCGGCGGAGAATCGCCGCGGGGGCCTCTTTCAATGGCCCCCGACCGGTGTCGCGTCGACTGCGCGCGCGATTGTCGGACCCGATCGCAGGTCTGACGCCCATTCTCTGCCCCGGCGCTGAGCGCGATTGCAGCGGGGAGGCTCGGAGGATCCCAGCCCCTGTGCTGGGTTGTAAGATGGAATGGAGAAAGGGGTGCCGATGGTGGAGATAGAATGGCTCCTGTTGGAATGAATACAGCATGATACTGTCCTCCCATATAAAATCAACTGGTTTATTATGGACAGCACCCAGTAGAATGAAATGCTTAAGTGCTGCCAAAACCAATGGAACTCTATCCCAGCAGGAATCTGTCTATTCAGGACGGGAAGAGAAAGAAAAGGCGAATTGGAGGGGGGAGAAAAAAGAAGTATCTCAAATGTGTCCTGCCCTTTGGCATAACACTGGCACTTCAAAATCTGAATTTTTGTTAATAGGAGCCTACTGCTCACAGGTCGAAGGACTGTGCCAATAGACTTCAGTCAATTCCTCCATCCATTTCCCTTTAGTATTAAGCAGTTGGGTGATCTCATGATTCATTCGTATGCACTATATATGCAGCACAGCCTATTTCTGTTAGTCCTGCAGAGACACCAAAACATGCACAAGCTAGTCAAGCAGCAGCAATAATACAGTATGTGTGGCCTCTCAAAAACATGATTTGACTCATTTTTATCCAAAACTTTGCAAATTATTCAAGCGTTTGTATTTGTTGATGAAGTGACTGTGCAGGGTTGATTTATCAATTGGTTTGTGTTTGGTTAGAATAGATTAGTCAGGGGGATGTTCTCTGCTAAAACAGGACAGTTTCCAACTAATGAAAATATCCAACAGATTTTTATCATGTTTTTCTTATCAAAATTACTTTCCATTGCTATGAAATAGGAAGTAAACATTCCTTTAACTCGACAGTACTTTTCAATGGGGCAAAACAATAATCTTTATTTTTATGAAGAGTTTAATTACAAGTCCTTTGAGAACAATTAGTATTATTGTACCACATAGGACAGCGTAAAAAAATCAGCATTTTTAGTTTATTAAAAGAATTCCCTTTTAGAAATGAAGTTGGTTTACAGTGTTAGATGAAAAACGTTTTGCTTATTTTATATTGAAATAAAAGCAGATGAGAGAGAATTGCCCAACAACAGCTGTTGCATTTGATCTGTGTTATATTTAGAACACATTTAAGTTGTTTGGTTCAGTGATATTTTTAAAGCATTTGAAAAAAAAACTTTACAAGTAGCACATTGTTAAGCAATTGCTGTTTTGAATCTCCAATAAACCTCCTATTGACTAGCCCAAATCTCTTCCAGGCTCTGTAGAGAATAAAATAGTTCCATATGAAGAATGGCGGCGGCAATAGGCACTTTAGGTTCTCACTAAAGTCACAAGTAATAACTTGGTATAATTTCACTCCAGATTAGTTCAAAATCCCCGACTGAGTAAACAGAGGCTCACTCAGCATTACTACAGAAACCCCTTTCTTGTTATGTGCCACATGTTTGCAGATTGTGGGGCTTGAGCCATGGTAATGTAACCACAGCAATCCCTCATTTACAGATGGCTCAGTCTGGGCTAACTGTGACCTAAGACAGTATAGAAGGAACAATACAGGAATGAGACAAATAGTGGAATAACCTTGTCATAGAAGCAAATTATGGGCCGGGATTTCTGCTGCCATTCGCCGAGGGCGAAAATGGCGATGCCCGTGGAAAATCTTGCGAGACCACCAAAATGAGAATCTTGATGGTGCGGTCTTGCTTTCTGATTTTTCCTTTCCCGGCAGGCGGCGACACAAAGAGTCCCCCCCCCCCCCCCCCCCCCCCCAAGAAAAGGTGGGAATCTATTTTCCAAATAAATTAGCATCTAATTAAAAGGCTTTCCTGCCGTATGTTTCCCCTACATTTAAGAATTCCCCTCGTTGGCATCACTTCACGGTCGGCACGGTTTACAACTGCTTTTCAAAAATGGGAACCAGGTGACGGGAACCCGCTGAGGGCGCACAGGTATGTAAAGCCCCCGAGGGAGGGACATGCTCGGGTGGAACCCTGGCACTGCCCCGGCACTTGCCAGGGGACGGTGCCTGGGGGTAGAGCCTGGGGGCACCTCTGGGGAGTTCCAGTGGGAGGGAGTTTTTCTTATCCGTGGGGTGTGCGGGGGAGGGGGGGAGCTGACCTTGGGTATATGGGGGTTTCCCCTTAGAGGAGAGGGGAAGATGGGTTTTTTCTTGCCGATCGGGATACTCTTCACTTTCTGTAGAGCTGGCACTGGCTCAATCAGGCTCCACCCCACAAGCGTGACAGCGTCAGAGATGCTTCGAAGTGTAACATTACCTGGCGAGAAAAACTGGTTGTGTAGCCGGGGAGCTGCACTCTGATTTTCTTGTCTTAACAAACACTTCGAGAAATTTTCACCCATAGTCCCTCTTTATGTTTGGTCACATTGAATGATGGGATGTATTTGTAAATAATTAATCAAGGGCAGTAACCTAATCAAGGGCATTGGATAATATTACAAACCAAGATATAAATTTGTCAGAAATGTATTATTTTCTTAACCAAATAGAAGTAATTACATATGTTAAGAATGCCGCTGATTAATGCGAGGGTATCCCAAAACATCGATTATCATCGATAGATTATCATCGAATTTACAGTGCAGAAGGAGGCCATTCGGCCCATCGAGTCTGCACCGGCTCTTGGAAAGAGCACCCTACCCAAGGTCAACACCTCCACCCTATCCCCATAACCCAGTAACCCCACCCAACACTAAGGGTAATTTTGGACACTAAGGGCAATTTATCATGGCCAATCCACCTAACCTGCACATCTTTGGACTGTGGGAGGAAACCGGAGCACCCGGAGGAAACCCACGCACACACGGGGAGGATGTGCAGACTCCGCACAGACAGTGACCCAAGCCGGAATCGAACCTGGGACCCTGGAGCTGTGAAGCAATTGTGCTATCCACAATGCTACCGTGCTGCCCCAAGGGTTACCCAGAAGGGTAACTTGAAAGTGGTGTATATTTTCAATTTGGTAAACTGTGAGGAAAGATATGCAAACCAGGGAGGAATAGTCCAGTTGTTTTGTGATTAATTAATGAAAAAAGTGTATTAACTTAAAAGTTGACAAGAAGGATTACAGTATAATTTGATAGTACACTGATGGCTATATATACATAGTATTACATTAAGTTACCCCTTTATTCCCAACTACGTATGTATCCTGAACTCTGAGATGCCCCTTTGTTCCTAAACAACATCCAATATTGTAAACTCTATGAGCTATATCCAGTAGATAATTACCACGCACAGGCTATTTGTCCATGTTTGGAGAAAACCGTCACTTTCAGCTAAAGTGTAATTTTGTTGGTTTGAGTTCGAGTTTAACTGGCTGTCCTTTTAGTAATAACTTGTTTTCAGAGGAGACTGTTTTCTGCAGCTGGATGTGGCTGTGATGGTAGCTGCTGCTACTGTGTCCCTTTCTCCAGTTATTCGGCTGTGGAAATATCATTTTTTTCCTTTTGATGTTACCCACCCTGTGGACGCAGCTTTTTAGCATATAAGTGCCAATTGCCTTATCTCTCCACTTTTGAAGTTATCTCTTCTATACCCCATATTACATAGGTAAGCACTTGCTTGTCTCGTTGATATGCTAATCAATTGCTCTTTTTATTTTATTTTATCCTAATTAAATGTTTTAAATCTTAATTTTCCCCAATTGTTAACACATAATATAAATTGTTGCTTACAATACAGTTGGGTTCAGTGGGCTGGATTTTCTGCTTCGGATCGTGATCCCAACATCGGAATCAATTCCAGATCCTGACCATGCCTGATGTGTGGTTGTGACAAATCTGTCAGGATTTTTGGTGAGCTGACCAATTATTAACCAGAGGGCGTACCTGCTATCTAATTATAGACAGCAAGTGGGGTCTTGAGACTAGAGAGTCAATAGTGACAACACATTGACAGTCCCATCTCACAATGGAGGCAATCTCTGACAACCAGTTTAAAAAAAAATAATAATTTGACAGCCACAGCTGTCAGACCATGGTGATGGAGGAATAACCCTTTCACTGAGTGATCAGCAGCTAATGCTGTGGTCCCCACAACCATGGCAGGTACGGGGGAGGGTCCCTAGTGGATAAAATGCTACCCACTCCCCACCCTACTTCCCCTCCCACCTAGGGACAACTTCTTCTCACTGTCTTGGCTGCAGTGTGCGGCCCATCTGCCGACTGGGAAATTCAACTCTGGGTTCAGGAAAGATGCCTTAAAATGCTCTTAGTTGCCTCAGTTGGCTACCCACCACTTGCAGGCAGGCAGCCTAGCCTAACCTTCTCGAAAATGGCTCAGGGTTAGGATGGTTCTGGCCCAAAATTCCAGGCCCACCTCCAGTCCTACCCCCGTCAGCCTTCGGAAATCCTGCCCAACATATTTTTTGGCAGTTTTTCTCACAGTAGCAACTGCAACCCCTGAGTTGATTTTGTGTGATACTTTCAGGTATGAGTAAATATCATGACACCACTGCTAGCTAATTGAGAAATAATCTACAGCCAATTATGAAAAATTCTACATATTGGGCTGGATTTTCCACAGCCCCACGCTAAAATCGCGTGAGGCGTGGGGGTGGAGGATGCCAATTTCACGACGAAATCGGGCCCGATCGGGAGGGGGACGGGCCTACATTTTGCAGTCCGCCATGGCGCTCGGCGAGGCTGCCGCCGTGCACATGCGCGGAGTCAAAACCGGAAGTGTGGGGGCCCGTTTCCGCAGCTAAAGCTGCGTGAATCACTGGGTCCCTGCTAGCCCCCTGCAGGTGAGCGAATTGGCTTATCTTTTCTTTAGGAAACTCCGGAGTGAAACGCCAGTGTTTTTATGACGGCGTGGGGACATAGTCCCATTTTGGGAGAAATCAGCCCGTTATGTTATTAGGTACATCATTTGACTTGGTTCGACGCAGGTTGAATATTCCTTTCATAATCCCTGAATCTACATAACACTGCAACATCCGGTAAAATGTGTAGTCAGATAAATTTGTATTGCTCCAATCCAATTAACATTGTGGAAAGTATTCTGCACCCAGAGCAATTGCGAAAGTTTCTAATGCGCCACTAAAACAGAAAGTTTTATTTTGCTTTTACCTGGGCCAGTGGCACAGTCAGGATGCCAGGGCCCCAAGAGAGGGTATGATGTGCTACCTTTTCTTTTGGCTTGCACAGTGCCACAGTCTAATCATGTTAACTGATTAGAATTCTAACTCACTTATTTGAAAGAAGCCTTTCCTGGGTAGCAGCCATTACAAGTCCTCCCAACATGACAATGAAAGTGGCGCTGATTATTTATTATACGCGGCAGTTAAACAATTATTTAGTGTCAGTCTGCAAGGCAGTAATTCAATTGTTTTTCCCTAGATTAGGCACATATTGAATCAAAATGTGCCTGTGTTTGCAGTAATAATGGTGCAAAAGAATAATTGTAAAGTGTGCTAATGTTTCCACCAAATTTCTGCAGGGGTTTGCCCGATTTCCTGCTGTAACTTTGGTGGAAGATTGACAGACATGTCCATTTATGGTGCTACACTGGCAGTTCTGCTGACATGAAGTGACAGCAGGAGATCAGGAGAGTTGCTGGGCAAATTCAGGACACAAAAGTATGAAAATATAGCGTTAAATCCAAATAAGACCATGACCAAAACGTGCATAGTGTACACAGATGCATAATTAAACATTAGAGGAAGGGAGTAACTATCCTTAATATTGTCCATATTTTCACTCACACTTCACCTTTGATAGATTAATATTCTCTAAAGAATTCTGAGCAGACCAACCAGAACACAGCTTCACCAACTGCAATCCCCAACATTCAACCATTGTCCTCTAGTTTGCAGTGGACTATTTTGATAAAATTCAGAGAGATAGCAGGCACATCTCCCTTTCTGCAGGCCATTTATTAGACCTCAGCTTACCGCAAGGTCTAATATGAACGTTTTCATTGGATACTTGCATTGCCAATGACTTATGTCCCTCCTCCAATAATAGTGGACATTGGTAGAGGTTCAGACAGGATCACCCTTTGCATGCGGAAAGCGTTCTGATGGAGGAAAATGAGTGAAAGTCATGGTGGAGATAGGCCCAAGGGCAGAAATCCACTTTGACGCTTTTCCATTAAAGTAGGTCAATCCATCCCTATAGATCGATAGTTATTTTTATTTTAAACATCTGAGCTACCTCAGTGTATAAACATTTTTCTTGTCATCCATCAGAGAAAGCTGTCATAAAAATTAAAACAAACGTAAAATAGAAATTATCTGATCACGTTGTTGTCATGTTTTCACACTTCTCATAACATCTGTTTAAGACGTCATCAACTCTTACTATTATCTGAAAGAAAGCCGGAAGCAAATCACGTAGTGTGCATCATTGGCGTGGGATTCTGCAGCCACAAATTGAACCAGAGCTTGGGGCTTTCAATATTTCAAGCAGTTTTTGTGGCAGGTGCATTGTTCTGAAGTAGACTAAGTGGAGACTGCTTGGCCAAAATTATTTCCTAGTACTTAAAGAAAAGTGCTGAAGCTGAACAAGTTGAAACTTTCGCTGCTTTGCTGTAGTTATCTAATGAAGAGAAAAAAAAATTGTTGAGAAAAAACACATCCTGTCGAAGCTTTTCATCTTGCACTCACCAGGATCATAGAATCGTAGAATTTACGGTGCAGAAGGAGGCCATTCAGCCCGAGTCTGCTCGGCCCTTAGAAAGAGTACCCTACTCAAGCCCACGCATCTACCCTATCCCCGTAGCCCAGTAACCCCCACTTAACCTTTTGTGGCCAATCCACCTAACCCGCACATCTTTGGACTGTAGGAGGAAACCGGAGCACCCAGAGGAAACCCATGCAGACACGGGGAGAATGTGCAGATTCCACAGAGACAGTGACCCAGCCGGGAATCGAACCTGGGACCCTGGAGGCGTGAAGCAACTGTGCTAACCACTGTGCTACCATGCCGTCCAGGATAAACACAAGAATACCAAATGAGAAAAAGGGTGCTGATTGTTTGGCAAGTGAACTATGGTTGAGATGTTGTCATGGAAACTGTGCAGGGAACAATTACTCCCAAGCTTTTATTTAAATTCACAAAATGGCAAGTCAGCACTGATTGGTCAAGATGTTGCCATGGGGAATGCATGAGCAATGCCTTGACCAATCAGCGTAGACTTTCATTTGCCAACTAATCACACCTTTTTCTCATGCATGATAAATGGTTGCCCCTTTGAAATGTATTATTTGTGTATCTGTCCTGATGAGTGCAAAAAGAAAAGCTTTGACAGCAAGTTTCTTTTTTCAGTAATACTCAGAATAAGAAATATATAATTAGTTCAAGTACAGCAATTAATATTCATGTTGACTGCTGGGGTCGCTGAGTGTCGAATAACCAGCCTACCAAGTTAAATAATGTGTACACTTGGACACTTGTATTTAGCATAAGGAATAATATTCTTGATATTTTCCACTGCATATCAAGTTAAGACAATGGGTAGAATTCTCCCATCTGGGAACTAGGTCCTGTGGCGGGTTAGGAATGTGGAGTGTTTCCTGCAGTGAAGGCCATCAAGAAAACACACCAAATCTTCTATCCCTGACCTCAATTAATTATGCAATCCGGTGTTTTGCTCTATATTCCGTGGTGGGTCAAGCCTGATGGCGTGTAGTCTGCTCTCCTATCTGGGCGGCATTTTGAAAATGCACCTAACATCACTGACCCACTATTGAAGAAAGAAGGCGGACCATCTGACAATTAAGATAGATCTCTGGGAAAACGTTGAGGCTAGAAATTGAATCTCGTGTAAAAGAAATGGAAATCCAGGAACATTTTGAGGCTGGATGATGGACCCCCATCAGGACACCGAATTTGGAAGGTCCACCTGTAGATGCTCCCCCTCCACCTACTGCCGTGGTGTTCCAGGGGTATTGACGGCCTCCATCCTGAACTTCAGATGGACCGCAGGCATTGTTCAGGTGAGTCGCAACATCTGCATGCCAAGTTCTTCCAAACATGGTTCGCACTGACATGTTTTCCTGCTGACACCGCCACTTTTTGGGCCTCCTGCCAAATTCGTGCCCCCCCCTCTCCCCAGCCCACCATTGAACCCGCCAGTGAGGGCATGGGAGCATTCTGCCCAATATGTTTGCAGAGAGTAAGTTATTATAACTCGAGGCTTTTGGATTTTTTAAAAAATCAATCAGGTTGGGGCGGCACGGTAACACAGTGGATAGCACTGTTGCTTCACAGCTCCAGGGTCCCAGGTTCGATTCCCAGCTTGGGTCACCGTCTGTGCGGCGTCTGTGCTCTCCCCGTGTCTATGTGGGTTTCCTCCGGGTGCTCCGGTTTCCTCTCACAGTCCAAAGATGTGCAGGTTCGGTGGATTGGCCATGCTAAATTGCCCTTAGTTTCCAAAAAAGGTTAGGTGGGGTTACTGGGTTACAGGGGTAGGGTGGAGGTGTGTGCTTAAGTAGGGTAGTTTCCAAGAGCTGGTGCAGACTCAATGGGCCGAATGGCTTCCTTCTGCACTGTAGATTCTATGTTCGATGAGATTTTTTTTTTTTAATCAGCAAAATAGTCCACAGAATTGTATCTCTCATGTCAGGTTGATGGAGAATTGTTTTGCTCCCAGACCTCTGCACTTTGGTTACTTGCTGGAAGGGCTGAGGCACTGTCTAGGCAGGGACGTATAGTCATTGCTGACCAAAGCCATCAGGCCGAGCTTGGCTCAAATCAGGTACTTAGCAAACTGGAGGATCAAACCTTCCACTAAAGGGAATTGAGAGATAGTGCTCCAATACTCAGCACTACCATAAAACCAGGAAGGAAAATGGTGACTTTTGCACATGCATACTGCTGTTGGGGAGCCTTGCCAAAGTACACATTCATAAATTGGTCCCTTTAGTCTCAATCGCAACTCCTCTGCTGACCTCTCGAATGGGTCAGAAGTCTACAAATACGTCTGACAGTTTCTGAAGAGGCACTATATGTCCGCTACCAGTTGTCCAAGTTTAGCCACAGCCAAGAAATCAAAGACCTTCAATAAGAAGGCAAAGTGGCAGAACTCCTTTGCATAGTTGTTAACTGGAATAATTTGAGCAGAATAGATTTTTTTTCCAAAACCTAAAAGTTTACATATCTATTTGTTATAATAAATATGTAACCAGTTGTCACTCAAAAAGTCCCCCTCCCTTCAAGTGGATTAATGATTTATAGTAGTTTTAGAATGTGAGCTGGTATGACCTACCTCTGTGTAGTGTAGTCTCTCAAGTTCCCTTCATGTACTGTACAATTGATTGCCCTTGTTGTATAGGACAGGATAAAGCTAAAGGCTGTACTTTCAGAAGGGAGTGCCTCCAACTAACAATATAAAGCAATAAGGAAACTAAATCAACACATTTTCTTTTTCACATATGGTAACATTATTCTGACTTTGGGACTTCAAAATAATTGTAGCAATCAAGAAGGACAACACTAAAATCAGCCAGTGTTTTTCATGGAACGCATGGAAATTTAGCTGCAATTTTACATTGCCTTTTCTAGAAGTAAATTTGAAATTTTTCCAATATAGTTTGCTATGTTGAAGCAGACAGGGGTATTCAATTCCTCTTTGTAATTGATGTCTGCCATCTATTTGTTGGCTACGTAACCAGCTGGTCAGGTAAGTAGAAAGTGGACTTCTTTACACCTTCCTGTGCAAACGCTAGATGACATGTTGGCCAACAGAGGGAAAGGCAGTGAGCTGAGACAGACTGTCTTGTCTCCACAGACCTCTTGGCAAGTTGGAATGTCATACTTAGTAATGTCTAAAAACAGAGGGTGGGAATTCATAACAGGTTCAAGCAGCTTACTTGCTATTTAACAGAACACCTCCACCTGTTTTCAGTTCATCTGATAAACCTATTGTCTTCTTTCAAAATATAAATGCAACTAAATTTGAATGCCCTGATTCAATAAACTGTGAATATATGAATCCTGATTAATTTTAATTCTACTACTGTGAGCCAAAATATAACATTTGGTTGTATCCGCGAGGCATTTCATTTAAGGTTTTGACAAAATGAGTAATCAAGGGCAGCAATTTTAATTGCCCATTCATATAATTAATGTTTTGAACCCTCCTCCTGTTGCAACATGAGAAATTACATTATGTGCCTCAAGGAGACAATCTGACTGGGAGAAAAACTATTGATTCTGAATAGGAATTTGAAGAGCACTGTTGCTATTTTTAGGAGGAAGGTCCTGTTTTAATGTCTTTCTGTTGTTGAACCACAAGCAATTAGTGGTTTTTAATTTTTTTTAACAAAGTTTATGGATTGAAAGGGAAAGAGGATTTGTCCTTTTTTATTTTGCTAATTTAAGGCATTGAACCACATCTAAGGGCTATGGCTCATTAAAAATTTCATGGAAACAGTTCAATGAAAACGTTTCCATATGTCTTTCCGATTCATTCTATTCTGAAGGGGTCCCCATGCACGCACTGACTGGAACCATTTCAGGGAATAGGTCTGGGCAATAGGTCCTGGGAGTGATATACTGGTCATGCGAGGCTGTGCCACAACTTGTGTGGGCTTCTTAAACACAGCGCATTTTTCCTTTGGATCTTGAAGAGCCCATTTTTAAATTACTGCAAGAAATTTTTATTACAGTTTCTCTGTTGTAGCCACTGATATTATAGTTTAATGTAATTATTCTACAAATGGTCTGATAAAAGTATTTCTTAGTAGATAAATATCATGACAGCTCAGTGGATAGAAATTGCACCCTGTGGGTTGAAAATGAGCCAAACAGATCAGGAAGATCTCAAGTTTGATTCCTGATGTGTGAAGTTAGCTGCTTTTCAGGCAGAACAACGACAGCGACTTGCATCTGTGTAACATCTTTAAGGTAGTATAGCATCTCAAAGCACTTCACAGGAGTTATATCAGAGAGAATTTTATACCAAGCCACAAAGGATGTTGGGAGAGGTGACCAAAATCTTGGTCACAGAGAAACGCTTTAAGAAACACCTTAAAATAGGAGTTGGCAGAGATGTTTAAGGAGGACATTTCAGAGCTTAGGGCCGAGGCAGCTGGAGTCATGGCCATCAGTTAGCCGTTAGAATTGGGGATGCGCAGGAGGCCAAAATTGGACACGGTCACGGATCTTGGAGATTTGCTGAGCAGGAGGAGATTACAGGGGTAGGGAGGTGTGGGAAATAGGGAGATGTGAGCCTGTTCAGGCTTTGCCAGGCCCATAGTTATGTAGATCAATGTACATTGCTTAACCAGAAGCATGTATACCAGCAACATAGAGGTGATAGGTCATCGAGACTTTGTGCAAGGACACAAGAAACAGAGTTTTAGATTCTGCAGATGTCCCTACCTCAGATCACTACCTAGCATGCACATTGACCATTCATGAGGTCAGAATTGGGTTTAGCTGTGGTTTGCCTGCTGAAGAATAACCTACTTGTGTTGATTTTGACTTTGAGAGTAAATCAGTTGAGCTGTGTGCCAGACCATTGTCGTCAGTGAGGCCCAACCCATTTTGATGTCTGGTAGTTTGCCAGTGAGGTGAAGGATGGTCAGAATTGGAATTCTGGTTGCTACTCCACAAACCAAATAGGAAATTCTATTTTCAAAGGTAAACAGTGCCGAAAATATTCATACAGCCAGGGACAATTTTTCATGCTCCTCCTGGACCTATATAAAACATTCACAAAACTTGTATTTACCTACTTCAGAAGCAGCCTGCAGCGGTTCCTTTAAGGATTACAGATTAAGCTGCTCAAAGTCTAGTGCCAGTTACACATGGGCCTGAATTTTACATTCGGGGAACACCCAAAGTCGATGTGGACGGGAGCAGCTGTGAAACCGTCTCCTGGCCAAGATTGTGTTGTTAACGCAATATTACACTGGCTAGCCAAATGGCGGCCATTTAGCCTGAAATGTACCCTGTGAAAGGTTGAGCGCTGCCTGGGAAGCAGTCGCGGGCACCGAGAAAAGGGAGCATGGCAGATTGGGCTTCCAATGTGCTTCTTCAGGGGGACAGCAGAGCTATCTCGGGGAGCTGCTGACTTGTAAATAAAAATATCACTGGAAAAACTACGCCACGAGCGTCAACACAGCACAATCATACACAGACCTCAGTCCTCGTACACTTTTGTTAATTTTATTTGAGCCTCAACTTTAATCTGCCCTGGATCAAGGTTGTAGCTAAAACGTAAAGGCCGTCTTGCCAATCAGCCTGCCCACCAACCAGCAGGCAGGCGATGTAAAATCCCAGTCAATTGATGTTTCATTAATTTATATTGGCTTCTTGATTGTAGGCGAGCGCATTTCTGACTCACGCCATTGACTTAAGTATCGCATGAGGGCGAGGTGACGTCGGTACATGCACCCGACATCTTCCCATGCGATTCTACACTCTTCCGGGTCAGGCGCGCGCCTACCCAAGCAGTGTAGAACTCTGGCCATTGACTGTATATTTGTACTGCACATCGGAACTATAAAACCAGCAGGACTCACTTTGCAGGATAAAAGCTGCCTTCCAACTCAACCAGGTGGCCCTGTGGCCAGCCAGTTCCACTGGTGGACACGAATGCTGGCAGCCATACCAGGAGGAAGCAGGGGTGGTAGGTGGCACACTGCTTTTTTAGGTCTGGTACAGCTCTATTCCTGCCAGGTGAAGGTTGTGAACATTGGGGCCACTGCCACTTTACATGTAAAGGCTGGACATGTGGGGAAGCTACTGCTCTGGAACTAATTCCCCTTCTCTCCTTCCCAGTGAAACTGCACCTCTGCATGAATGTTTTCAGAAGAAGAGGGCCAAAATTCTCTGGCCTCCCCGTAGCATGTTTCTCAGCGGTAGGTTCCGCCACTGTCAATAGGATTGCCCTTTGAATCCATCCCACGCCACCAGGAAGCCCGTGACAGGGCTGTGCCATCGGCGGGAGGGACAGGAAAATCTCACCGGTGCGAACAGTCAGAAGTTCAAAAGGTTTAAATTTGCGAGGGATAGTTAATTATTGTAACTTGAATTGTAGAAACAAAATTAAATCAGAAACCAACACACAATTGCAACAGCATAGTAAAATTGCAGGACACGATAATTGGACAAATGGCAGACTAAGGGCATTATCTACTGGCCGAACGGGAGCACGATATGGCTGGTAGATGCTGGGAGAAGCCTCCTGAAGGCTTCCCGGCAGCCAGTACGTCTGGCGAGATCTATCCAACCCTGGCAAGGCGGTGCGATCAGGATCCCGCCCACAATGGGCGTGAACAGGCCGCACATGCCTAAGTAGGTTTTAAACTTATTAAGGTGTACTCACCTGGGATCTACCGGCATCCAGGCATCTAACGGCCTCCCCAGGGAGTCCTCAGCCGGGTGCCATTTAGTACTGGTCCTCACCAATGTGGACCAGGCGGATCAGCAGCTGTAGGGTCTCCCAGGCCATTGGAGGCCCTTGCATGAGCAGTGTGGCCCCTGACCCTCCCCGGAACTTGGGCACCTTGGCACTGCCACAATGGGTGGCACTGCAAAGTCAGCAGGAACACTGCCAGAATGCCCGGGTGGTACTGCCAAGGGTCAGGGCCTGGGGGGGGGGGGCATGCCCATGAAAGGAACGTGGACGAGGGTGGGGTGTGCAAGGCTGGTATGAAGGGGTCTCTAGAAGAGTGGGGGTCCTGAAGAGGGACCTGAAAAGGGGGGTGGGAAGTCCTACCTAAAAAGGCGGGACACTTAGTGACCACTTAACGGGGTGTCATCCCTTGGGGGTGGGGGTGGTGTGGGCCGAGGCCACACATATCCCCATTTTGTGCGCTGAAGAGCTCCGCTCGCTGAACTCCTCAGTGTAGTGAGAGAACAGGATGCCATTTACAAATGGTGTCACGATCTCCGGAGCCCCCAAGGCGACCCCCCCCCCCCCCCCAAGAGCCAACGCACTATGGGAGGGTCCTGGGGCATTTCACCCAGCACCCACGCAGGGCACATTCGGGCTGATCACCACCATGCAAAAAATGCCAGTTTGACATCTTGGCAGTGCCAACCTGGCAGTGCCCTTGCCAGCTTGCAGTGCCATATGGGCACCTTAGCAGTGCCAGGTTGGCACTCAGGTGGCATTGCCAAGGGTACCAGGCTGGCAGTGCCTGGTTGCCAGGCAGTGCCAGGGTATCACCCTGTCCAAAGGGCACACCTTGGAGCCTCCGATCCCCTGGGAAAACCCCACTCTTATCGTTCCGTCTGTTGCTCATTTGTGGAGACCAATACTGAACGGCGCTCGCCTGAGGTCTCTGAGGCAAAGGGGATTGGTCACAATGTCTCGGTACATCGGGAATCTGCACATTAAAACGAGACTAGCTGAACTCGAATGAACAGGCTTTTGCCGCAGGTGGATGATGAATGTGAATGGTGCCAGAGAAGCCCGGCCAACCACGCCCGCAGGTTCTGTGCCTGCCCCAGACTTGTCGGGTTCTGGGCAGCCTTCTTCGAGGTGATATCCAAGGTTGTGGGGGTGAAGGTGGAGCGTGCCTGAGAGTGGCAGTCATCGGGGTGTCTGACCAGCCAATACTACACATGGGAAAGCAGACTGATGCCCGAGCTTTTACTTCCTTCATCGCACACTGGAGAATCCTGCTCGGCTGGTGATCAGCAGCACCACCGACACTTCAGGCTGACTGGCAGACCTGGCGGAATTTCTCCACCTGGAGAAGATCAAATACACCATCCGAGAGTCAGACGAGGGCTTCCACAAAGAGTAGGGGCCATTCATCAGCCTGCTCCAAGACCTGCTCGAAGCCAATAGTGATTAGGAAGAAAGGGGGAAAGGGAGACCAATGCGGGCTGATAAGATTGCACGGAACAGATAGTAACAAGGGAGGGGGGGCAAGCAGCAAAGAAGGAACCCAGGGAAGTATCAGGAAGGGACATGGGAAAAGAGCGAGGGGTGGGGGGCAGAGAGCCCCCTCCAGAAAAGCCATAGGGGCAACAGCAACAGTCACAAATGCAAGAATGAATATAACTTGAGTGAGAGAAGGGGCCAAGATGGAGTTCGACTAACAATAGAGGGAGGGTGGGGGACGGGGAAAAAAGGAAAGGGGGAAGGCCGCTGGAAGGGGCACATGTAAATTGTTCATAAGAAACATTTCATTCTGTAAATATTATGTTTTATATGTCTGATTGTTAAATTGTTAAAATTGGAAAATTCTAATAATATTTAAAAAAAGAAATGTATATGTAAACAATGACAAATGTTTTGAGCTGTTTTTCACTTTAAAGGAGAGTGGCTCTCCCTGAACAATAGTTTATGGGAGGAATTTATCGGCTGTTCACGTTGACGGGATATAATAATAGTATAATCTTTATTAGTGTCACAAGTAGGCTTACATTAACACTGCAATTAAGTTACTGAGAAAATCCTGTAGTCGCCACACTCCGGCGCCTGTTCGGGTACACTGAGGGAGAATTCAGAATGGACAATTCACCTAATAAGCACGTCTTTCGGGACTTGTGGGAGGAAACCGGAGCACCTGGAGGAAACCCACGCAGACACTGGGAGAACGTGCAGATGAACCCAAGCCGGGAATCAAACCTGGGACCCCGGTGCTGTGAAGCAACAGTGCTAACCACTGTGCTACCATGCCGTCCATATCGTACTGTACCGAGATATTCCGGTTCCACCGACGCCGCATGGGTTTCCCGGTGATAGTGGTGCAGTCACCGGGAAATTTCGTTGACACCGGCGAGACCAGAAAATACTGCTGGCGGGCCCCCTCCACCGAAAAACACGCGGCAAGTTGCTCGGTAAATCCCACCCTGTCATAGAATTTACAGTGCAGAAGGAGGCCATTCGGCCCAGCGAGTCTGCACCAGCCCTTGGTAAGAGTACCCTACTTAAGCTCACACCTCCACCCTATCCCCGTAACACAGTAACCCCACCCAACCATTTTTGGGCAATTTAGAATGGCCAATCCACCTAACCTGCACATCTTTGGACTGTGGGAGGAAACCGGAGCACCCGGAGGAAACCCACGCAGACACGGGCTAACATGCAGACTCTGTACAGACAATGACCCAAGCCGGGAATCGAACCTGAGACCCTGATGCTGTGAAGAAGCAGTGCTAACCACTGTGCTACCGTGCCTATGTACCTTGGATAAAGAGGAGATTGTCCTATTAGCTGTAAAATCTTGTGATAGAACCAGGCCAGAATTGATTTGCACTGCTGGTATATGGGTGTATCTAGAATTATGGGGTATAAAAAATTGGATGAGGTAATAGCGTAATGGGTTACTCAACAAGAAGGGCTCGAAATTCAATTCTGTAAGTGTTGCTGAAGGCCGCACTATGGAAGCTGGAGGTCCTAAAAATGGTACGTTTAGTGCTTCTGGCATGCCTCGCGCAGTGCCGTTGCATAGCAACTGGCCATCCTGATGATTTGTTGCATGTTCTTGGACCTTGGACTGCGCTGATTCACTAAATGCGTGTTATTTGTACTCACAAAAGTACATGTAAGAGGGAACATACATCAGCACCTTTTGCCATCGAGGCATCCAACTCGCAGGTTAGGTAATTTCGAAAAGTGTCTGCTACTTATGAAAGTACCGTAGAGATGTTTCTAGAGATGTGAGTTTCTGGAATTGGCAGCGTATATTGCTACATCTCCACAGGGAGGGCAGAGGATTTGGTAACCTATCCATGCAAAGGCTGCAACTGGCAAGGGAGCTCTAGTTGTAATGCCTCTTGTTCTACAACGTGAAAGGGCAGATAGAGCAGAGGCTGCGGAGAGGGGAAGGTCAGCATGTAGGGAGGAGGCATCTGTAATACTTTCCCTCCAGATGGGCTGGCTGTAAGTGCGCCCCTTCACCACCATTGGTCCACTATGCCACACATACCTATTTACCTGCAACATCCAGTCATAACAACCCCTTGGCCAAAATCCTGCAATAAAAGACCGCAACAAAAGCCTTGCCATAGCATCTTTATTAAACAGCATATGCAATGATAAACAACAATCCAAAAAGTAAACATGAACTATTCACCCCGTGCCTTCTTTTAGTATCCTTTGTTGCGTTGCATATGAAAAAAAAAGCTTGTATTAAAACTCTTGGGAAGATTGGGATAGATTGTGGCTGGGGGAGTGGGCAGCAGTGGATGTACTCAATTGTTAAAATAGTTCTCCATCCCCTTCCCGCACAAATCACCCACCCTTTCCCACCACACACTCCTCTCCCACCAAACTGTATATGATGTTAAAGTTCATTTCAGTTGTCTATGACTTCTTTCATTGCATATAAGTTAGAGTTGCTGGCACCTACTCCTGGCATTTGTTGGGTTACAGAGACAGGATGTAGGAGGGAAGTCACTAAGCGTAACTGGCCACACCGCATACCCCCTAAGTAAAAGAATGCTGAGAGTGGGCATACCAGACATACTGAAGAAAGGATTGCATTCCTTACCTAAGCTATCTGCTGTTGTTTAGGCACAAAATAATAAGTAATAATGCATTCCATTCAGTTTTATGTGCAGACTTCCTTTAAAGTTAGTTCAGGAATGTGTTTCAACAAATCATATGTATTAATTACAGTATAAAAACAACTGTACTCCCTCCAGGAAAAATATAGTTGAAAATAGTTCTAAGATGTTTACCTAACTTCTGTTTAACTAGAACTGCAGGGGCCACAAACACAAAGAGCTTTGTATTTATTTTGTTAGCCTACAGCTACAGTACAGTAAGCTCTCATTAGAAAATCTTTTGATATATTGATACTTAATGCATGTTATTTATAGCTCCTACTCCAACGGAGTATGGATAAAGAGTTCTCTATATGTTTCTCATTGTATATGACGTTTCACTATGGCTCCTCAAATAGGACAACAGAATGTTTCTTTGAGATTTTGCATGTTATTTCATAGATTCTGAATCAACAAATACGTTTTTCTGAATGCTTAGAATAATTTATAAAACAAGGGCATAAATCTTTACAATAGATGTAAAATAGACATATAAACTAAAATGGAAAGTTCAGATTGGCACTTTGGATTCATTTTTGACAGGGCATGGTTCTTTTAAAAAATATATATTTTTGTTTTTACAAAAGGCCTCAGTTTTACACAAAGAACTCATGAATGCTCTTGGAATTTAATCAAACATATTCCCTGTGGGCCTCATATTACTGCTCAAGAATTTAAGTCTCATTATTGGCCAATGTTCTAAATCTGCCAGCTATTTGTGTGACAATATTAAGTAATGCTTAATTTTCTGTTGGTGTCAATGTCCCAATAATTCACTTTTCATACTGGCTCTTGTATACCCTCTTTTATAACATTGGTTCCAGAAACAGAATCAATTTTCCTTCTGCTACATGGAGAGCAGTGGGATATATGTGGCCACAATAAAGTAGTGACTTGTCTCTGGGCCTACTCTTGCTGACATGGGGTCATTTAGCGCAATTGGCTCAACGGCTGGTTTGTGAGGCGGAGTGACACTAACAACGTGGGTTCAATTCGAATATGGGCTGAGCTTATTAACAAATGCCCTGCTTTCTCAATCTTGCCCTTTGCTTGAAGTGTGATCACCTTCAGGTTACATCACCACCAGTCAGCTCTCTCTCAAAGAGGGGAGCAGCCTATGGTCCCTTGGGAAGGTGGCAACATTTACATTCTCACTGACAGTTACTATGTGGCAACAACCCAAAATTATTAATGCTAGCATAGGCTTAACAAACCTCCAATCTTTTCCATGTGGTATTGCGATAAATACATATTTGTTTGTAAAAATTAATAAATGTACCAATAGAAGGCATTGGGAAAAGAGATGCCTGAAAGCCAGCCCCTGGCCGGGATTCTCTGAAATCTCGGCCAAGTGTTGACGCTGGCATCAAAACTGGCGTGAGCGACGCCGGCGTCGAAGGGCCTCCAGGGCCAGGCATTCACCCCTTTTTCGGGGGCTAGTACGGCGCCGGAGAGCTGTGCGCTCTAAAGTCGGTGCGACACAGCCGGCACGGATCCACGCATGCACGTGCGTTGCCGTCTCCACGCCGCCTCCTGGTTAATATGGCGACCCGGCGCGGAGGAACATAGGCCGCCCCACCCCGGAATAAGCCCGCCCACCGATCGGTAGGCCCTGATCGCGGGCCTGGCCACCGTGGAGGCCCCCCCGGAGTCGGATCTCCCCGCCCTGCCCACCAGGATGGCCCCCGCAGCCAGAACACCGAGGTGGGACCATACGTAACCCATGCCGGCTGAACTCGGCGGGCACTCGGCCCGTCAAGCGCGGGGATGGCCCCCGACCAGCGGGCTGTGACCACGTGGGCGCGATTAACCGGAGAATCGGCAGCCCGGCATCGGAGTGGCATGGCGCGATTCTTGCGCCCCCCCCCCCCCCCCCGCCGATTCTCTGACCCGGCGCGGGATGGGAGAATCACGGCCCCTGTCTTTGCTGCCAAGCCCCCAGCTCCCTCACCTGTGACCCGCCCCCCCCCCCCCCCCCCCCCAAGCCCACAACCCCCATTCCACCATCATTCACCTGTACCTAGACTCCCCCCGCCCCACCCTGATTCTGAGGCCCTGGGTAGTCACCACCTCAAATTGAGTTACTAAGCTGTCGGTTTCTGATTGGCTGGCTGCTTTTGTCAGGCTGGACACCTACCCTCGGGTCTTTGATCCTGGAGGAAGGCCCCACTGCTGACCTGTTAAGTGCCTTCATGGACACATGACGCAGGCCTTCCCAAACAAAAAGACAGCATGGAGTCTCACCAGCTCTCCAGCTGGCAGAAGACACCTCTGTTGCCTCCACAAGATTCTGGCCATATTCAAAACCTTTTTAGATTCTTTCGTACAGATTAAGAGATTAAATTTGCTCAGATAAACCCCATGACAAGCCGATTAGGATAAGACATGTTGTACACTATAAGAATGTAAGAAACACAAAGGCAATAGTATTAAATTTGGTTGTCTATTTTTGAAGCCACATTTTTTGCACAGCATAAGTGATAGATATACTGATGTATAACTCTAACCCTAACTTTAAATGTCTAAAACAGAATACTGGTTTATGAATGTTTCTTTGAAAGATTTGCAAGTTATATGTTTTGCACTTTTTTCTTTTGTAGGTGCTACAGACTTTCACTTCTCAGACTCCCGACAGTTTGGGCTTTCCTCCCTCACAGAAAGCCGTTTTCCTAATCCGCGAATGCACTACCCAGCAGCCTTCACCTACACACCAACTCCTGTTACAACTGGCATGTCATTGGGTATGTCTGCAGCTACACACTACCATACCTACCTACCACCACCCTATCCTGGCTCATCCCCAAACCAAAGTGGACCTTTCCAGACCAGCAGTGCACCCTATCTCTACTATGGCACCTCTTCTGGATCTTACCAATTCTCCATGGTGGCAGGGGGAGAACGCTCACCCTCCAGAATGCTGCCACCTTGTACCAGTGCATCAACTGGCAGTACACTCCTTAATCCAAATCTGCCAAACCAAAATGATGGTGTAGATGCTGATGGTAGCCATAGCAATTCTCCCACAGTGTTGACTTCCACTGGGAGGATTGATGAGTCTGTCTGGAGACCATACTGAATCTGTGATTCCTTATCTTAGAACAACAGCTTGCAAAGGAAGTCATCATTTAAATAGTGCCTATTATACAGTTTTTAACTGGAAGAAAATCTTATCATATTAAGACTGTTGAGTGAAAGAACTGGTACAGTATTTAAGGACATTTCTGTACTGATCAAGATATGCACATCACATTGCTTTTTTATAAGTTCTTGAGTGAACTTGTTATCTTGTCCAAATATATGAAGAACTTCTCGCTACTCAGCAAAACTGTATTGTTTTAGAAAGATGGGCCTTCCCAGAACTGACTGTGCAAATTGCAGTAATTTATAAATGCATTATGAGAACAACATTGAAAGTTGCAAGAAAAGTGGCTAAAAACAAGAAGAATAAGAGGACTCTAAGCTTAAGAAGATGAAAAGTCCTACAAAAGAATTGTTACCCACTTTAATTTTTTAAAATAAATTGTCTATGCGAAAAATGGTTCACTGTTGGAATAGTGGTATCAGAAACAAACATGTATGCACTCAGTTGTATCTATGCATAGAGGGGCAGAATTTTTCTTTATCAATTTCCTGAGAGATCCCTTCAAGTGTAAATAGAAAAAAGTTGTTTTCGAAGTGCCGTTTATCCAAGAATTCCTGCTAACTGAATGTTTACTACAGATTTTAAGAGGTCTGATTTGCATTCTTTAAATGCTTTGTATGTTTCAAAGAAAATTGCTTTCCAATTTCAAACGAGGTAAATGTCATCTGGCTTGATGAAATCTCACTTTACTTTAGTGTCATTAATATTTCTATTGAATATTGTTTACTCATTAAATGAATGACTCCTCCATGGTGACATAGCGATCTTAAAATAGTAATGTCTACTGTAAGCATCATTATCTGTAGCTGTCTGCACATTTGAAAAAAGTGGAACTTATTAATGTTGTCTTGATATACTCAAATTGGTTACTTAAAGTACGTGGGATTTCCCTTGAAATATTTAAAATCCCAGGATGATTTAATCATTAAATATTTGTGCCTACATAACAGAGTATTCTTGGTAGCTCATTCCAGTGGCGGTGGGAGACTTGCCTTCAAATCATCTGTTCCAATTTACAAGTTCTCCGAAAACATAAATTTTTTAAAAAACCTATATATTAAATGTTTAGATGTAAAATGTAAATTTATTTGAGGTATGAATCGAGGTGTATTATTTGACAAATTGGTCTTCTTTTCTCAAAGATGTCAAATCAAAGAAACATCCTTACATGACTGATAGGTGCAGGGCTTTGATAAATAAAGGGATGGACACATGGCTGTCCAACATCACCCAATCATAACCCTATATAACTGTTTATCGATAAACCCTCCCCTGTCATTTGACCCATAGTAACTCAAAATTTTCCCGTATTTGGAACCATAGAATTCCTAAAGTGTGGGTGGAAACAGGAAAATCTGGAGGAAACGCAGACACGAGGAGAATGTGCAAGCTCCACATAGGCAATCACCCAAGTCTGGAATTGAACCTGGGTCACTGGCACTGTGAGGCAAGCAATGCTAACCACTGTGCCACCCGGTTTTGTGGTTATTAGTCTGCATACAAATGATTAAGATCAGATGGATCTACAGAAGTAGTAAAGTTGAGAGCACAAAATGGCATCTGACTTGTATCATTTGATTATTGCGACTCACACCTTTTTTAAAAAAGAGATCAAATTCTAAAACCCTGTAATGAAGCAAATTAAAATTGAATATTTTTGTTTAATATTGCCAACTAAAAGACATGCTGTTATGGTCATTTTTTTTTTCAGTCCTGTTAATGAAATGAAATTAATTTTTCTTTATTCTCGTAACTAACTGTAAGTCTTATAAGGCCTTATATTCTAGAAGGCCTTCAACTCTTAATAAGGCATGTGTAGATGTCCATTTAAAATAGTACATTTGTAAGTGTGTATTTATAGAGAACCCACTATGTATCAAAGTAACCCAAGTCCTTGAGATAGTAGCCTTGAAATACCGATAAACCAAATAACTAACTTAGAAAGGTTACACTTGGCAATGTGTATTCAGACTTTATTTAAAAAGCACAAACTAGATGAGAGTTACATTAATGCAATATCTACTTATCCGTATGCTTCCTTAAATTCAAATGCTTTGTTCCATAAGAAACTTAGACATTACTATTTTATGTATTAAATAAAGTCAAATATTTTTCCATATTTAGATATAGTTCGCTTTTTTTTTTACTGCAAAGTTTCTTGTGTGAAGCATGCTTATGTGGACCCAAGGTTCAAAATGGCCGATTTACATTAAAGCTGGACAACTTTATTGATATTGTTTATTCCAAGTGGTAGCTTGAAGCAAACCACCAGTCTACGTTTATATATCTGTGTACAGGTAATGAGTTCAAGAGTTTTCAGCAGCACTTGAAAAAGCAGGTGTCAGGTTACACGACTCAAGTTTGAACTAATCAAATCTTACTGCCGGTGCAGGCTGTTACCTATTTAATAAGAGGTACTCTATTTGTTTAATGTAATTTTTATTGCTTAAGGTGGGCTTTCAAAGATTTAAATATGATTTTTTAATATAAAGTGATTTTTAAAAAGAACATTCTTTGTTAGGATGTGATATTTGTCGGGCTGCAGGCAGCGATTTTGGAACCAAATTTAAGATTTTGTACAGTCAAAAACATTTCGCACCACATCCAGTTAGATTCAGCATCCACCAGGTAAATTCCCTACCGCAAAAGTTTTAATACTCATCATACATTTAGGACAGCAAACAAAATGTAGTAATTCATCACTTTTCCATTAGGAACAGATTTTCTACTGCAGATGTGAACATCTTTTGGGTTTTAGATAGAGTTAGTTTTCTATGGTACTGACTGCTACCTTTAACTGTCATTTCTGCTGCAATTATGTGATGCCTCAGATGGTTTGCTAATAAATTTGTTGCTAATGGAGATGTGTTTTAATAGACTTTACAGTACACCAAGAAATGATTTGTTTATATAGTGGTAGTAGATAATCTGAGGTATTATATACTAGCAAAAAAAGGAATTCAGATTCAAATCACTCCTATTGCATTGTGCAATCACAACCAATGTTACACACTCATGTTTGAAATGTTACATTTAGATATGAGTCTCATTCTATTCGTCAAATAATACATTCCTCCACTGATGAGATGGGATTCTGCAGAAGTTCTTGGGATAGCACTGAATACTGGAGTTGTTGCCTCTCCATTTTCCTTTTTCTGCTAAATTATTGGGAATCATTTTATCATTCTGTGCGACACCCTGTTTTGAGAAGATGCTAATTACTGAGTACTGCAGGTGTGAAAATACCTTCAGACACAAAACAAACAAAAACCCTAGCAGCACAGATCGGAACCACAGGTTAAAGCTGGCTCTAGTTCTGTGCTGGTGAAACGATTAATCTGCTTTCCTCGAGACCTTTGATATTGGGATTCTTACTAAGAAAGCAGAAGCACTAACTCTAGCAGTAAATCGAAGTATTTGCCGAACACGGCAACTCATATTAATAATTGAGCACAATTTTGTCAAGCAGAGTTCAGAAAACTTTTACGGTTTTCTAAGCCAACAGCCATTCTGCTAATGTAACTGGCCAGTACTGGTGGCAAAATAAGCTTTGTTTATTAACCATTTATTGCGAAGAACAAAATATTTTTATTTGCTTCCAGTAACTGCCATGTTAAAATATGCACATGATTTTTTTTTTTTGCATAATGAAAGCAATATTCTCAAACTTGTAGTGGAAAATAACACTTTATCCTGTTATTTATTAAATAGATTGAAAGTTATAAGTGGCTGTTTCAACGTTAAAGATTGAATAGGACCTAGGGCAAGCCTCATCCATCTCTGATTTGGTACACCCAATTATCTTCAACCCTGAATTCTTTTTACAAACATTAAAAAGGCTTATTTTATCATTTCAGCAGTCTATGATACAGTTCATATTTTGTTTTCCTTTAGTTTGTGATTGTAGGCATGAAATGGAAATCCTAGCTTTCTAATGTAATTACCACATAGATAGTTGAACTCCATGAAAAAAGGCATACATTTTAATCTGTTCGTATTTCTGTGTATGTAAAACAGACAACATTCTGCAGTTTTGATTTCAAAGGTATACTTACACTCTGCCTTTTTATTCTGTGTTTTTTTACTTTTTGTATAAATACAAGCTTTTTATTGCTGTTATTGAATAATTGCTTTGCACTGAGTATACTGTACTAGCATTGTGTTTCCAAGCCATTGCCATCATTGATTATGAATCACTTTGCTACGTCTTAAAAGGGAACAATGCTAAGATAATGGTTTTTGTGTCACCAAACCACAAAATTCCTTGTCTGACATATTGTCATGATTGTAACATTGATTCAAGATTGAATTTCATTCTCAATAAAATGGCATTTTCTATTACGTTTGCATTTATGTTCTTTGATCATTTTAAGATACTGCAGAGGATATGCAGCTATAGAGTGCACAGCTGTGTAATTCAGGTTTGCACTGGTTCTTGTGTATTGTTTACATCCGGTTGTCACTGAATAAATCTTGAAATGATATTCAGATATATGATATATGGCGCCACAGTGGATATCACTGCTGCCTCACAGAGCCAGGGACCCAGGTTCAATTCCGGCCTCGGGTGTTGCACGTTCTCCCTGTGTCTGTGCGGGATTCCTCCGGGTGCTCCAGTTTGCTCCCACAGTCCAAAGATGTGCAGGTTAGGTGAAGATTGCCCCTAGCGGGATTACGGGAATAGGGTGGGGTTTGGGTTTAGTAGGGTGCTCCTTCAGAGGGCCGGTTCTGACTCGATGGGCCAAATAGAATCCCTACAGTGTAGAAGGAGGCTATGTGTCCAAGTCACCAAATGGGCCATTGTGAAAGAAACCAGTATTTCAGGGGTTGCAGTGCCCTGTTCTCAATTTCTTTGCCTTTGATAAAATGGAGACAGATTCCAGGGCTGTTTGGCATGAGAGATGATTCTGCATTTTCAGCAGGTAGGACTTCGTCATAGGGAACATTGAGCAGAGATTACAACAATAGCAGATTCAATTCTGACCTACACTGCTCACATGCATGGCTCTTGGCTTTCAGCGCAGGATTATGGAATCATCCCTTTAATTCCATAATCTGATTCTTCTTCGCCTGAGGAAGGAGCAGTGCTCCGAAAGCTAGTGATATCGAAACAAACCTGTTGGACTTTAACCTGGTGTTGTAAGACTTCTTATTCTGCAACAAAAACAGAGAATTCGAAAAATGCTCATTAATCCAGGCACTGCAGTTTCGGCACAGTGTTGTCCAATAAAAATTCCGAAGAGCCACAGGCAAAACTATGGCACCATCATAGCTACATGCATTAATTTTAGTAGAACACATCTTACCCAGAATACTGATGAATAGAATCATAGTGGGTCAAGTCCCACCACCGTAGACTTAGGTGGATTGGCCATGCTGGAAATATTTCCCCTCAGCGTCCAATGATGTGCAGGCTAGGTGGGGTTATAGAGTCATTGGTATAGGGCAGCGGAGTGGACCTAGATAGGGTGCTTTTTCTTTTTTTTTTTTAAATATTTTTATTAAGGCATATATAATTTTAACAATTTTCAAGAGGAAAAAACAGCACAGCAAATAACACCCAGCCAACAACTAAACCCAGCCAACATGGCTTACATACACAGTTCCCCAATCCCCCTTTCCCACTAACTTTCCCACCTCAACCAGCCCCCCATGCCTGCTTCTTTCCCTTTACCCCCCGCCCCCCCCCCCCCCCCCCCCCCCCACCCCCCCACTGACCCCTTCTATCTACTGACAGCTTAATTTTCCTACAGAAGTCAATAAACGGCTGCCACCTCCGGGAAAACCCTAGCACCCTTGCATCGATCCTCTCAGGGCGAATTTGATCTTCTCAAGCCTGAGAAACCCGGCCATGTCACTGACCCATACCCCCGTCTCCAGACTACCAGGGAGGCAAAGGCCAACACATCGGCTTCTCTCACCCTCTGGAGTCCTGGGTCTTCCGACACACCCCAAATCGCCACCTCTGGACTCGGAACCACCCGTGTCTTCAATACTGTGGACATGACATTTGCAACTCCTTGCCAAAATCCTCTAAGCTTCGAACATGCCAAAAACATGTGGACATGATTTGCGGGCCCTCCCGCACACCCCTACACCTATCCTCCACCCCTTCAAAGAACCTGCTCATACGGGCCACAGTCATATGCGTCCTGTGGACCACCTTGAATTGTATAAGGCTGAGCCTGGCACATGACGAGGACGCGTTTACTGTAATCAAGGCAACCTCCCACAACCCCGCCTCTAACTCTTTGCCCAATTCTTCCCCCCACTTTTGCTTCACTTCCCCTAATGGGACTCCCTCCCATTCCATGAGCTCTTTATAAATTTACGAGACCTTCCCCTCCCCCACTCCCGTTTTTGGCACAACCTTACCCTGTATCCCCTGGGGCGGTAGGTGCGGAAAAGTTGAAACTTGCCTCTGTGCAAAGTCCCTCGCCTGCCGCTGGGCAGCTCACACTCCTACTTCAAATCCTCCAAGCACGGAAAGCTGCTGTCAATAAACAGGTCCCCAAACCACTCGCTCCCTGCTCATTGCCACCTCCGAAATCCCCCATCCAGCCCGCCCGGTGCAAACTGGTGGTTGCCACAAATAGGTGTCCATACTGACGCCCCTCCACTCCCATGTGCTTCTGCCCCTATCCTCACACCCTCAAGGCCGCCACTACCACCAGGCTTGTGGAGTACCGAGCCGGTGAGACTGGCAGAGGTGCCGTTACCAGTGCCTCTAGGCTTGTGCCCTACATGAGGCCGACTCCATCCGCTCCCATACCGACCCCTCTCCCACTATCCATTACTATGTTTGCCGCTCAGTAGTAGTTCCTCAGATTCGGTAGGGCCAGCCCCCCTCCCCTCGACCCCACTCCAGGCATGCCTTCTATACCCGCAGGGTTTTACCCACCCACACAAACCCGGAGATCACCGCATTCACCCTCTTAAAGAAAGCCTTGGGGATAAAAATAGGCAGGCACTGAAATACAAACAAAAACCTCGTGAGAACCGGCATCTTTACCGTCTGCACCCTCCCCGCCAGTGACAACAGGAGCACATGCCACCTTCTGAAGTCCCCCTTCATCTGCTCCACTAACCGAGCCAAAATCAGCTTGTGTAGCTGCTCCCACTCCCGCGCCACCTGGATACCTGAATACCTAAAGCTCCCTCCCACCACCTTGGAACAGCATCCTCACCAGTCTCCTCTCTTTCCCCCTCGATGAATCGCAAAGACCTCACTTTTACCAATTTTCAATTTGTACCCCAAAACCGGCCGAATTCCCCTGGGATCCCCATAATCTCTCCAATCCCCCCCCCCCCCCATGTTAGAAATATACAAACTTAGGTCGTCCGCATATAGAAAGACCCTGTGCTCCACCACCAGGCCCCCCCCCCCCCCCCCCGTACTATCCTCTGCCAGTCCTTTGATGCTTTCAGTGTCATCGCAGTGCCTCCATGGCCAAGGCAAACAACAGTGGGGAGACTGGACCTCCCTGCCTCGTCCCCCGGTGCAGACTAAAATAATCCGAGCTCACTCGGTTCATCCGCACGCTCGCCACCGGTGCCTGGTACAGCAACCGGACCCAGTCCACAAAACCCTGCCCAAACCCAAACCGACCCAGGACCTCCCATAAGTATTCCCACTTCACTCGGTCAAAGGCCTTCCCCGCATCCATGGCGACCACCACCTCCACCTCCCTTCCCTTGGAGGGCATCATAATCACATTAGGCAACCTTCTAATGCTCGCCACTAAATGCCTCCCCTACCACCTCTGGCATGCATTCCTCCATTCTCGAGGCCAAGATCTTGGCCAGTAGCTTGGCATCTACATTTCGAAGGGAGATTGGCCTGTACGACCCACATTGTTCCAACTTCAGGATGCGAGGGAACGTACCCCTCGCTCCCACGCCTCATGAAACGCTCTTCCCAGCAGGGGCCCCAGCACTCCTGAAAACATTTTATAGAATTCCACTTGGTACCCATCCAGTCCCGGGGCTTGCCCGACTGCATCGCCTCCAGCCCTTTCCCCACTTCAACCAGCCCAATTGGGGTCCCAAGGCCCTCCACCAGCTCCTCTTCCACCCTCGGAAACTCCAGTCCCTCCAAAATCCACCTCATCCCCTCCACCCCGGCTGGGTGTTCCGACTCATACAGCCTACTGTAAAAGTCCTTAAATACCCCGTTCACCCCCACCGGGTCCAAGATCATATTCCCCCCTCTGTCTTTCACTTCCCAATTTCCTTAGCTGGTGTGCTAGCATCCTATTAGACTGCTCCCCATATTCATACACCGCCCCCCACGCCTTTCTCAACTGCCCCTGTGCCTTCCCTGTAGATAACAACCCAAACTCCATCGCAGCTTCTGACGCTCCTTCAACAACTCCACCTCCGAGTACCTCCTGTCTACTGGGAGAATCTCCTTCACTAACCTATCCATCTCTGCCTGCTCCGCCTTCTCCCTGTGTGCCAGTATCAAAATAAACTCCCCTCTCATCACTACCTTCAACGCCTCCCATACCGTAGCTGCCGAAACCTCCCCCGTATCATTTATCTCCACAGACCTCGAATGGCCTCCCTCACCCGCACACACACCTCCTCCTCCACTGATAGTCCTATTTCTAACCACCAGTGCGGGCGCTGCCCCCCCCCCCCCCCCCGCCACTCCCCTTACCCACCCGCAAATATCCACTCAGTACAGGGCATGATCCGACACCACAATCGTCGAGTACTCAGCGACCAGTCCCCCGCCAACAACGTCCTATCCATAACGAAAAGGTCAATTCGGGAGTACACTTTGTGTACATGGAAAAAGAATGAGTACTCTTTTCCTCTTGGCCGCCCAAATCTCCACGGATCCATCTCCTCCCCCAAGTGTTCCATAAACCCCTTAGTTCCTTTGCAGCCACTGACACCCACCCTGTACTCGAACTCGACCTACCCAGCCTTGGATCTATAACCGTATTAAAGTCACCCCCCCCCCCCCCAAAATCAGCCAATGCGAGTCCAGAACAGGGATTTTCCCCAATACCCGCCTCATGAGCTCTACGTCGTCCCAGTTCGGTGCATTAATGTTCACCAGCACCACCGGCAACCCCTCCAACTTCCCGTTCACCAAGACGTATCTGCCCCCCCCCCCCTCCCCACTCCCAAGTCCAGCACTATACGTCCCACTTCAAACGCCACCCGCCCGTTAATCAGAATCGGCACCCCCCTTGTTTCAGAGTCTAGTTCTGAATGGAATACCTGCCCTACCCACCCCTTCCTCAGTCCAGTCTGATCAATCACCCTCGGGTGTATCTCCTGCATCATTGCCACGTCTGCCTTTAAGCTTTTCAAATGAGCGAACACACGGGCCCTCTTGACTGGCCCATTCAGCCCTCTCATATTCCATGTGATCAGCCTGGTTTCCCCCACTCCCCCCGGCCGATCAACCATAATCACCCCCCCACCTCCCACCGATCAACCATAATCCTTCCTGGGCCACTGGGCCAGCCTCATCGTCACCGACCCTCACCATGTCACCTTTCATCAGCCGCTCCCCTGTCAGCAGTCTTTTACCGCCCCTCCCTTCCCCTTTACCACATGATAAAATAACAAGCCCATCCCCCATCAACACACTATCTACCTGCTCACCCCCCACTGCGCTTCCGTGAGCTAGACTGCTCAGCTAGCCTGCTAGCCCCACCCATGGCACCTAGCATCCTATCCCCCACTGATTCCCTTCCCCACCCGCTCAATCATTCTCCCAGTGCAAACTTTACAATCCCCACCAAACACAAAGAAAAGAGCAACCCACCATCCCCCATCAAGAACGAAACAAACCCAGAACAGAGCAATGGCCCCAAATACAGTGCAAACATGGTACATACAAAACAGAAGAAAACCAAAATTCAAAATAGGAACCTCTCCTCCAAAGTTCAATGGCCGGGATTCTCCGCCGGCGGAATTCTCCGTTTTTCCGGCAGCCCGGTGGTTTCCTGATGGCGTGGGGCTGCCCCACAATGGGAAACCCGATTGACTGGTCGGCGTAATGGAGAATCCCGCCGGCTAGTCAGGGCAGAAATGTGGTGGGGTGGAGAATCCAGCCCAATTCCTCCTCCTCCTGCCAGTCCACTGTCTCTAACAAATTCCACACCTCCTCTGGTGACCCAAAATATAGTTCCCGGCCTTTCCCGGCCCACAAACGCGCTGGGTATAACATGCCGAAATTCACCCCCTTCTTATTAAAGCTCGCCCTCCTTTTGGCCAGCTTTGCACCCATGTGCTGATAGACACGCAGCTCGCTGCCTTCCCGAGTACAGTGCCTCATCTGTCTGGTCCACCTCAAAATCCGATCCTTATCCAGGAACCGGTGCCGTCGCACCAGCATCACTCTGGCCGGCTCGTTCCCTTGCGGCTTCCTCATTAGCACCCTGTACGCACGGTCCGTCTCCAAGGGGCTGAGCAAAGGCCCCTTCACCCAGTAGCTTCTCGACCATCCGCGCCACATATGCGCTAGCATCTGCTCCCTCGCTGCTGCCCTCCAGCAGGCCCGCAATCCACATGTTCTGCCTGCGCGATCTATTCTCCAGATCCTACACCTTCTCCTGCAGCCACCTTTGTTGATCTCGCATCAACCCCATCTCCGCAGCCATCGAGGCAAGCTGTTCCTCGTGCTCCCCCATCGCCTCCTCCACCTTCTGTATCACCTGGCCCTGGGCCCCTAGCCTCATCTCCATGTGATTGATCCCTGCCTTTATCGGATCCACCACCCTAGTCACGTCCTCCAAGTTCTCCTTCCTCTGCTGGGCAAATTTCTCATGGAGGAAGCCCACTAGCTGATCCGTCGACCACTGGGCAGGCAGGCTCGGATCCTGACCCTCCGCCATCTTCTCCTGTGTCGCAGGCTCCAAACCAGCTTTCAACGATTGTACATCCTTTTTTGACCAGTTTTGGTCTACAAATCCATACACCGGCGGGATACTCACTTCCAGCCCTCCTGCACCTTTTACAATCACTCAGCTCTGCCGTTAGCCGGGGAAAAGGTCCAAAAGACTCACCACAAGCGGGAGCTTCCAAATGTGCAACCACTCACACCATGTCTGCTACCGGAAGTCGATAGGTACTTTTTTGGAGCGTTAGTGTTGACTCGATGGACCAAATGGCCTCCTTCTGCACTGTAGGGAATTTATGGACCCTACTATGGCATGCAGTGGGACCCTAGGGCTGCATTTTTCCTGCAGAAGCCAATTAACGGACTGCTGCAGGGCAACTGTCCAATTGAAGAAGGGGCCTCACCTCCACCCCCTCCATAAGAACTGTTGGCAGCTTACTGCCTTCATTGTATCACCACTTGCAATTGTGAGTGTTGAAGCTGCACCTCCAAGGAGCGATGCCCTCGAAGACAGGTGAGTCGGGGCATGCCCTGGAGATCTGGGTGGGGCAAGACTGGTTGTTCCGGTGGTGCTCCCTTTCGTGGCCCAAGGAGTGCCCATCAAGGAGGACATCCCCATTAACAGTCTCTCCACATGATGGTGGGCCCTCCCAACATGGGCAAAATATCACTATTAGAACTTCACTTAATCTCTTCTATTCCAAGGAGAAAAATCCCAAATTCTCCCAACTCTCCACATAATTGAAGTTCCTCATTTTTAGTATCATCTTGGTTAACATCCTCTGTATTCTCTCCAGAACCTTGATATCCTTTCTGCAGTGTGTGCCATCTCCAAGATGCACAGTAGCAACTTGCCAAGCCTCCTTCGACAGCACCTTCCAAACCCATGACCTCGACCACTTTAAAATACAAGGGCAGCAGATGCATGGGAACGCCACCAACTACAAGTTCCCCTCCAAGCTGCCATCCTGACTAAGAACTATATTGTTGTTCTTTCACTGGGTATAAATCCTGCCTCTCCAACGGTACGATGGGTGTACCTACACGCATGGACTGCAACAGTTCTAGATGGCAGTTCACCAGCACCTTTACAAGGCCAATTAAGGATAAGCAATAAATGCTGACTTTGTCAGCAATATTCACATTTCAAGAATTAATAACAATGTATGATGTCCAGAATGTTAAACAAGTCTCCAGCTGAAGACTAACCAAAGATTTGTAAAGGTTAGTTTGGCTTCCTTGTTTTTGCACATAATGCCCCTATTTGCAAAACCAAGTAACCCATGTGCTTTCTGAACTGCCTTATCAACTTGCCCTTCTACGTTCAGTGATTTGCAAATATGCACCACCCACGTATCTCTGATCTAGCACCTGCCCCCAAAAGAGTACCATCTGGATGTAATACTGCTTCTCCATGTTGTTTCTCCCACAGTGCATTGCTTCACACTTATTAAATTGTGCTAATATAACAAAGTAATGCATATTCCATCACACTCTTGTAAACGTATGTGGTGGACAAGCTTTGTGGAGTCAGGAGGTAAGTCATTCACCGCAAAACATGCAGCTTCTATCCTGCTCTGGTCGTCTCAGTCTGTATGTGGCTGGTCCAGTTAGGTTCCTGTTCAGTGGTGACCCCGAGGGTGCTGATGATGGGAGAATTGAGGATGGTAATAACATTGACTGTCAAGACAAGGCGGTGAGATTTTCTCTTGGTGGAGATGGCCACTGCCTGACACTTCTGTGGTGCGATTGCCTCTTGCTGCATGCGGACACAAACTGCTTCATTTCGGGAATTTGTAATTTGAGGAATTACAAATGGAACTGAACACTGTGCAGTCATCAGCAAATATCTCCACTTATGACCTTTTGAAGGCAAGGTCATTGATGAAGCAACTGAAGATATTTGTGACTTGGGCACTGCCCTGAGGAGTGTCTGCAACATTGTTCTTGAATTGGCATGATCGCTCTCCAATCCGGAGAAGTGTGATACATTTAGGGAGGACAAGCAAGGCAACAAAATGCTAAATAAATGGTAAGGTTCTGAGAGTGTAGACGAACAGAGGGACCTTGGCGTGCATAGTCACAGATTTCAGAAGGTAGTAGGACAGGTAGAACAAGTAAGAAAGCATATGGGATGCTTTCCTTTCTTGGCAGAGGCACAGAGTATAAGGGCAGGGAGTTTATGCTGTAACAGTATAAAACACTGTTTCAATCACAGCTGGAGTACTGCATACAAACATACACGTTAGAAGTAGGAGTAGGCGGCCCTTCCGGCCTTCTCCACCATTCACTAAGATCATGACTGATCTGGCTGTAACCTCTCGCCTAACCCCAATAACCTCTCACCCTCTTGGGTTATCTAGAATCTATCAACCTCTGCCTTGAAAACATTCAAAGACTCTGGGCTGGATTCTCTGCCCGTGACGCCGGCGACGCAGACAGTGATCGCACAGAGAACCGGGTGTCTGGCCGAAAACGAGGTTTGAGCAGGGCGCCAAACCGACTGCTAAGCTCCGTCACCACGCTGGCGTCAGGATCGGGGTTTGTGCCTGCACGCCAGTGGGAAGATGCTAATGGATGCAAATGGGTCCGAATGGCCCATTTACATCCACTTAGCGGGCCCAGCACCAGAGTCTCCAAGGCCTTGCGATTCTCTGGGCCGGAAATAACATGGGCGGGGATCACTACTGGTGTTTGCCAGTGTGGCCTTGACGTGGTGGACCTCATAGTGGGCCAAGGAGGTAACCGCTTAAGGGAGTTGCTCCCCAAATCCACACAAGGGCCATCCTCCACCTCACCACAATACACGACCTGCCCACCTCCACCAAACCACACCGCCCATTCCCCCAGGGACCCCCTAGATAGGGCGACCTTCCCCAGATGCACACTGTGGTAGTACCAGGTATTGCGGTACCTAAGAGGCTGATGACCATTGGTTAGACCCAGGAGTCTACCATTGGTTGTTGTACGTAGCTCCGCCCTGACAGGCGGAGTATAAGAAACGGTGCCGTCCCAGCAGCCTTCACTTTCTGTATCGAAGCTGCTGGGGAACAAGTTCTAGCAGATTAAAGCCTTCAGTTATGAAATCACTTCGTCTTGAGTGTAATTGTTCACGCATCAATTTAATCTACTAGACTTAAGCTGGAAGGATGGATCTCCGAATCAAACCGGAGTGCCTTCAGCTCAGCCCCCACTCGGAGAACTCAGCTGCAATTTTTAAACACTGGCTGGCGTGCTTTAAAGGCTACCTCGAGACGGCCGGAGGCATCCCCACAGAAGGACAGAAAATGCATCTCCTGCGCTCAAGGGTCAGCCCTGGGATCTACCCCCTTATCGACGAGGCGGAGAACTATGATGCCGCGATCGAACTGCTAGAAGGACATTATATCCGCCCTGTAAATCAGGTCTACTCTCGTCACCTGCTTGCGACTAGATGACAAAGCCCCGGGGAATCGTTGGAAGATTTCTACCGGGTGCTACTGGTGCTGGGCCGAAACTGTGGCTGCCCGCAATTTTCGGGGAGCGAGCACACGGAACTTTTAATCAGGGATGCTTTCGTAGCAGGTATGAGCTCCCCAGATATCCGCCGAAGACTCCTAGAAAGGGACACTCTGGGACTTAGAGAGGCACAGGGCCTGGCAGTGTCCATGGACGTTGCCTACAGAAACGTGCAGTCCTATGCGCCCGTCCGCGCGGCGGCCCCCTGGGCTGCGTGGCACCCCGCAGCGGCAGCCCCACAGACCTTCCCCCTGACCCCGCAGGCCTGCGCTATGAGACGGCCCGCTAACGCCACCGGGCCCCGCTGTTTCTTCTGCGGGCAGGCGAATCATCCCCGCCTGCGCTGCCCGGCCCGCACCGCCACCTGCAAAGGGTGCGGCAAGAAGGGCCACTTTGTGGGGGTCTGCCAGGCCCGCGCCGCGGTCTCCAGCGACTATGGACCGCCGCGGCAACCCACCCCTCAGGCCCCGACAGGCCAGCGCTCACCGCCACCCCCCCTATCCTAGGGCCACGTGCGACCCACGGGCGCGGCCATCTTGCCCCCCGGACATCACGCTGGACGGGTGCGTGCCGCCATTTTGTCCATCACCGCCGCCATCTTGTTCATCCCCGGACACCATGTGCGACCCATGGGTGACGCCATCTTGGATGGGGCCCCAGGCCCCCAGCATGGCCGACTTATGGAGTTCTCCCTCCCTCACTGCCCCAAGGCCCTGAAGCGCTGCCTTGGGTTATTCAGCTATTATGCACAGTGGGTCCCCAACTACGCAGACAAAGCCCGACCCCTAATCCAGTCCACAACCTTCCCCCTGTCGACGGAGGCCCGCCAGGCCTTCATCCGCACCAAAGCAGACATTGCAAAGGCCACGATGCGCGCCATCAACGAGTCCCTCCCCTTCCAGGTCGAGAGCGATGCATCCGACGTAGCTCTGGCGGCCACCCTCAACCAAGCGGGCAGGCCCGTGGCTTTCTTCTCCCGTACCCTCCATGCTTCCGAAATTCGCCATTCCTCGGTCGAAAAAGAGGCACAAGCCATAGTAGAAGCTGTGAGACATTGGAGGCATTACCTGGCCGGCAGGAGATTCACTCTCCTCACGGACCAACGGTTGGTTGCCTTCATGTTTGATAATGCACAGCGGGGCAAGATTAAAAACGACAAGATCTTGCGATGGAGGATAGAACTCTCCACCTTCAACTATGAGATCTTGTACCGTCCGGGGAAGCTAAACGAGCCGCCTGATGCCCTGTCCCGCGGCACTTGTGCCACTGCATAAGTGGACCGCCTCCGATCCCTCCACGAGGACCTCTGCCACCCAGGGGTCACTCGCTTTTTCCATTTTGTCAAGACCCGCAACCTGCCCTACTCCATCGAGGAGGTCAGGTCAGTCACCAGGGACTGCCAAATCTGCGCAGAGTGCAAACCGCACTTCTACCGGCCAGAGAGGGCGCACCTGATAACGGCTTCCCGTCCCTTTGAATGCCTCAGCATGGATTTCAAAGGCCACCTCCCCTCCACCAACCGCAACAAGAATTTCCGGAACGTGATTGACGAGTACTCCCGGTTCCCTTTCGCCATCCCCTGCCCAGACATGACCAGAACCACCGTCATCAAGGCCCTCCAGGGTATCTTTACACTGTTCGGTTTCCCCGCGTACATACACAGTGAAAGGGGGGCCTCGTTTATTTTTTATTTTTAAAATATTTTATTGAAAATTTTTGGTCAACCATCACAGTACATTGTGTATCCTTTACACAATAATATAACCGTATAAATAACAATGACCTGTTTTATAAACAAAAAATAAATAATATATAACAAAAACGAAAACTAAAACTAAATGGCAACTGCCTTGTCTCAGATAAACACTCTCCAAAAATATGATTTAACAGTTCAATATACAATTATTTATAGCAACGACCTATACATATTATACATATATATTAACAACCCTGAGAGTCCTTCTGGTTCCTCCCCCCCCCCCCCCCCCCCCCCCCCCCTCCCCGGGCTGCTGCTGCTGCCTTCTTCTTTTCCATTCCCTCTATCTTTCTGTGAGGTATTCGACGAACGGTTGCCACCGCCTGGTGAACCCTTGAGCCGATCCCCTTAGGACGAACTTAATCCGTTCCAGCTTTATAAACCCTGCCATGTCATTTATCCAGGTCTCCACACCCGGGGGCTTGGCTTCCTTCCACATCAACAGTATCCTGCGCCGGGCTACTAGGGACGCAAAGGCCAAAACATCGGCCTCTCTCGCCTCCTGTACTCCCGGCTCTTGTGCAACCCCAAATATAGCCAACCCCCAGCTTGGTTCGACCTGGACCCCCACCCAGAACCCCTGTAGTGCCGGACATGACCAGAACATGTGGGTGTGATTTGCTGGGCTTCTCGAGCATCTCGCACACCTATCCTCTACCCAAAAAAATTTACTGAGCCGTGCTCCAGTCATATGCGCCCTGTGTAACACCTTAAATTGAATCAGGCTTAGCCTGGCACACGAGGACGATGAGTTTACCCTACTTAGGGCATCCGCCCACAGCCCCTCCTCAATCTCCTCCCCCAGCTCTTCTTCCCATTTCCCTTTCAGCTCATCTACCATAATCTCCCCCTCGTCCCTCATTTCCCTATATATATCTGACACCTGACCGTCCCCCACCCATGTCTTTGAGATCACTCTGTCCTGCACCTCTTGTGTCGGGAGCTGCGGGAATTCCCTCACCTGTTGCCTCGCAAAAGCCCTCAGTTGCATATACCGGAATGCATTCCCTTGGGACAACCCATATTTCTCAGTCAGCGCTCCCAGACTTGCGAACTTCCCATCCACAAACAGATCTTTCAGTTGCGTTACTCCTGCTCTTTGCCATATTCCAAATCCCCCATCCATTCTCCCCGGGGCAAACCTATGGTTATTTCTTATCGGGGACCCCACCAAGGCTCCCGTCTTTCCCCTATGCCGTCTCCACTGTCCCCAAATTTTCAAAGTCGCCACCACCACCGGGCTTGTGGTGTATTTCTTCGGTGAGAACGGCAATGGGGCCGTCACCATAGCTTGTAGGCTAGTCCCCCTACAGGACGCCCTCTCCGATCTCTTCCACGCTGCTCCCTCCTCTTCTCCCATCCACTTACTCACCATTGAGATATTGGCGGCCCAGTAGTACTCACTTAGGCTCGGTAGTGCCAGCCCCCCCTATCCCTACTACGCTGTAAGAATCCCTTCCTCACTCTCGGGGTCTTCCCGGCCCACACAAAACTCATGATACTCTTTTCGATCCTTTTGAAAAAAGCCTTTGTGATCACCACCGGGAGGCACTGAAACACAAAGAGGAATCTCGGGAGGACTACCATTTTAACCGCCTGCACCCTCCCTGCCAGTGACAGGGATACCATGTCCCATCTCTTGAAGTCCTCCTCCATTTGTTCCACCAATCGCGTTAAATTTAACCTATGCAATGTACCCCAATTCTTGGCTATCTGGATCCCCAAGTAACGAAAGTCCCTTGTTACCTTCCTCAGCGGAAAGTCCTCTATTTCTCTGCTCTGCTCCCCTGGATGCACCACCAACAACTCACTTTTCCCCATGTTCAGTTTATATCCTGAGAATTCTCCAAACTCCCGAAGTGTCCGCATTATCTCTGGCATCCCCTCCGCCGGGTTCACTACATATAACAATAACTCATCCGCATACAGAGATACCCGGTGTTCTTCTCCTCCTCTAAGTACTCCCCTCCACTTCTTGGAACCCCTCAATGCTATTGCCAGGGGCTCAATCGCCAGTGCTAACAATAATGGGGACAGAGGGCATCCCTGCCTTGTCCCTCTATGGAGCCGAAAATATGCAGACCCCCGTCCATTCGTGACCACACTCGCCACTGGGGCCCTATACAACAGCTGCACCCATCCAACACATTCATCTCCAAAACCAAATCTCCTCAGCACCTTCCACAGATAATCCCACTCCACTCTATCAAATGCTTTCTCGGCATCCATCGCCACCACTATCTCCGCTTCCCCCTCTGGTGGGCGCATCATCATTACCCCTAGCAGCCTCCGTATATTCGTATTCAGCTGTCTCCCCTTCACAAACCCAGTTTGGTCCTCATGGACCACCCTTGGGACACAACCCTCTATCCTCATTGCCATTACCTTGGCCAGAATCGTAGCGTCTACATTTAGGAGGGAAATAGGTCTATAGGACCCGCATTGCAGCGGGTCCTTTTCCTTCTTTAGGAGAAGCGATATCGTTGCCTCAGACATTGTCGAGGGCAGCTGTCCCCTTTCCTTTGCCTCATTAAAGGTCCTCATCAGTAGCGGGGCGAGCAAGTCCACATATTTCCTGTAAAATTCAACTGGGAATCCATCCGGTCCCGGAGCCTTCCCCGCCTGCATGCTCCTAATCCCTTTCACTACTTCCTCTATTTCAATCTGTGCTCCCAGTCCCACCCTTTCCTGCTCCTCCACCTTGGGAAATTCCAGCCGGTCCAGAAAGCCCATCATTCTCTCCCTCCCATCCGGGGGTTGAGCTTCGTATAATTTTTTATAAAATGCCTTGAACACTCCATTCACTCTCTCCGCTCCCCGCTCCATCTCTCCTTCCTCATCCCTCACTCCCCCTATTTCCCTCGCTGCTCCCCTTTTCCTCAATTGGTGTGCCAGCAACCTGCTCGCCTTCTCCCCATATTCGTACTGTACACCCTGTGCCTTCCTCCACTGTGCCTCTGCAGTACCCGTTGTCAGCAGGTCAAATTCTACGTGTAGCCTTTGCCTTTCCCTGTACAGTCCCTCCTCCGGTGCCTCCGGATATTGCCTGTCCACCCTCAGAAGTTCTTGCAGCAACCGCTCCCGTTCCCTACTCTCCTGCTTTCCTTTATGTGCCCTTATTGATATCAGCTCCCCTCTAACCACTGCCTTCAGCGCCTCCCAGACCACTCCCACCTGGACCTCCCCATTATCATTGAGTTCCAAGTACTTTTCAATGCACCCCCTCACCCTTAGACACACACCCTCATCTGCCATTAGTCCCATGTCCATTCTCCAGGGTGGGCGCCCTTCTGTTTCCTCCCCTATCTCCAAGTCCACCCAATGTGGAGCGTGATCCGAAATGGCTATAGCCGTATACTCCGTTCCCCTCACCTTCGGGATCAACGCCCTTCCCAAAACAAAAAAGTCTATTCGCGAATAGACTTTGTGGACATAGGAGAAAAATGAAAACTCCTTACTCCTAGGTCTGCTAAATCTCCACGGGTCTACTCCTCCCATCTGCTCCATAAAATCTTTAAGCACCTTGGCTGCTGCCAGCCTCCTTCCAGTCCTGGACCTCGACCTGTCCAGCCCTGGTTCCAACACCGTATTGAAATCTCCCCCCATTACCAACTTTCCCACCTCTAGGTCCGGGATGCGTCCTAGCATACGCCTCATAAAATTGGCATCATCCCAGTTCGGGGCATATACGTTTACCAAAACCATCGTCTCCCCCTGTAGTTTGCCACTCACCATCACGTATCTGCCCCCGCTATCCGCCACTATAGTCTTTGCCTCAAACATTACCCGCTTCCCCACTAATATAGCCACCCCCCTGTTTTTCGCATCTAGCCCCGAATGGAACACCTGCCCCACCCAACTTTTGTGTAGTCTCACCTGGTCTATCAGTTTCAAGTGCGTTTCCTGTAACATAACCACGTCTGCCTTAAGTTTCTTAAGGTGTGCGAGTACCCGTGCCCTCTTTATCGGCCCGTTCAGCCCTCTCATGTTCCACATGATCAGCCGGGTTGGGGGGCTTTTTACCCCCCCCCCTTGTCGATTAGCCATCCCCTTTTTCCAGCTCCTCACCCGGTTCCCACGCAGCTGTGTCCCCCCCAGGCGGTGCCCCCCCGCCCATCCCACCCCATACCAGCTCCCCCCTCTCCCCAGCAGCAGCAGCCCAATAGTTCCCCCCTCCCACCCCCCCTCCCACCCCCTCCGCTAGATCCCCCACTAGCGTAGTTACACCCCCCATGTTGCTCCCAGAAGTCAGCAAACTCTGGCCGACCTCGGCTTCCCCCCGTGACCTCGGCTCGCACCGTGCGACGCCCCCTCCTTCCTGCTTCCCTATTCCCGCCATGATTATCATAGCGCGGGAACCGAGCCCGCGCTTCCCCCTTGGCCCCGCCCCCAATGGTCAACGCCCCATCTCCTCCACCTTTCCTCCTCCCCCCATCACCACCTGTGGAAGAGAGAAAAGTTACCACATCGCAGGATTAATAACATAAAACTCCTCTTTCCCCCCTTTTTACCCCCCTCTTCGCCCCCCATACTCGCCCCACCACTTTGTTTCAAACGTTCTTTTTTTTTTAAACCCGCTCATTCCAATTTTTCTTCCACAATAAAAGTCCACGCCTCATCCGCCGTCTCAAAGTAGTGGTGCCTCCCTTGATATGTGACCCACAGTCTTGCCGGTTGCAGCATTCCGAATGTTATCTTCTTTTTGTGAAGCACCGCCTTGGCCCGATTAAAGCTCGCCCTCCTTCTCGCCACCTCCGCACTCCAGTCTTGGTATACGCGGATCACCCCGTTCTCCCACTTACTGCTCCAAGTTTTCTTTGCCCATCTAAGGACCATCTCTTTGTCCTTAAAACGGAGGAATCTCACCACTATGGCTCTAGGAATTTCTCCTGCTCTCGGTCCTCGCGCCATCACTCGGTATGCTCCCTCCACCTCCAGCGGACCCGCCGGGGCCTCCGCTCCCATTAACGAGTGCAGCATCGTGCTCACATATGCCCCGACGTCCACTCCCTCCGCACCTTCAGGAAGACCAAGAATCCTTAGGTTGTTCCTCCTCGCGTTGTTCTCCAGCCTTTCCACACATCGTTTATGGTGTGCCTCGTGCATCTCCGTCTTCACCACCAGGCCCTGTATGTCGTCCTCATTCTCGGCAGCCTTTGCCTTCACGACCTGAAGCTCTCGCTCCTGGGTCTTTTGCTCCTCCTTTAGCCCTTCGATCGCCTGTAATATCGGGGCCAACAGCTCCTTCTTCATTTCCTTTTTGAGTTCTTCCACGCAGCGTTTCAAAAACTCGTGTTGTTCAGGGCCCCATATTAAACTGTCACCTTCCGACGCCATCTTGGTTTTTGCTTGCCTTCCTTGCCGCTGCTCTAAAGGATCCACCGCAATCCGGCGACCTTCCTCTCCTTTCTTCATCCGTATCCAGGGGGGATTCCCTTCTGGTTCACCGCACAGTACTTTTAGCCGTTAAAATTGCCGTTGGGGCTCTTATTAAGAGCCCAAAAGTCCGTTCCACCGGGAGCTGCCAAAACGTGCGACTCAGCTGGTCATCGCCGCACCCGGAAGTGGGGGGGGGGGGGGGGCCTCGTTTATGAGCGACGAACTGCGTCAATTCCTGCTCAGTAAGGGCATTGCCTCGAGCAGGACGACCAGTTACAACCCCCGGGGAAACGGGCAGGTAGAGAGGGAGAACAGAATGGTCTGGAAGACTGTTCTACTGGCCCTACAGTCCAGGGACCTCCCAGTCTCCCGCTGGCAAGAAGTCCTCCCGATGGCCCTCCACGCCATCCGGTCGCTGCTCTGTACAACCACAAATCAGACACCTCATGAATGTCTCCTTGTTTTCCCCAGGAAGTCCTCCTCTGGGACCTCGCTCCCAACTTGGCTAGCGACACCCGGACCCATCATGCTTCGGAAGCACGTGCGGGCGCACAAGTCGGACCTGTTGGTCGAGAGGGTCCACCTGCTGCACGCTAAGCCCCAGTACGCCTACGTGGCGTTCCCTGACGGCCGGCAAGACACAGTCTCCCTTCGGGACCTGGCGCCCGCCGGAACCCCACCGCACCCGAACCATTGCCCCCACCCCCACCTCCCCCACAGCACCTCACTGGAGGGTCAGTACTCCCGCCGCTCTTGCCTAAGCCCGACCACCCACCGACGCCCCCTACAGGCGCCCCCCCCCGTGTCAACCTTTTGCCCCAACAGCGCCGCCTAGGGGTGACAAAGCTACCAGGGAGGACGAAACCACGCTCCCGGAGTCGCAACCACTGGGACCCCATCAGAATCACCACCGAAGCCCAGACGCTCCAGAAGGACGACCAGGCCACCCGATCGACTGATTGCTTCACTGTGAACACTTTGTAAATATCCTCGACAGCACGGTACCTCCATACCTGGTCATGCCATGCTAAAAGCGACTGTTAACACTGGCCACCACCCCCGCCGGACTCTTTTTTAACAGGGGGTGAATGTGGTAGTACCAGGTATTGCGGTACCTAAGAGGCTGATGACCATTGGTTAGACCCAGGAGTCTACCATTAGCTGTTGTACGTAGCTCCGCCCTGACAGGCAGAGTATAAGAAACAGTGCCATCCCAGCAGCCTTCACTTTCTGTATCGAAGCTGCTGGGGAAGAGTTCTAGCAGATTAAAGCCTTCAGTTATGAATCACTTCGTCTTGAGTGTAATTGATTGCGCATCACACATTAAATAGGGAAAGACCCCAAGAGACCCCTAGATAAAAGACCCTCCCAAAGTGACCACCAGAATAGAAGGCCCCCCCCCCCACAGACCCCATCCACTACTTCAGAGAGTTAAGTGCATTCCAATCATCCCCCCCTCACACTTTCAGGTGCTGCACTGAAAATTAACAGCACTTAACTCTCTTTAAAGTGATTGATGTTTGTAAACATTGCGGTTACAGCACTTAAGAGTTACTCATCCATGAAAGGAGATGAATTCTTTCCAGGAATGGACACATGGGGACAGATTTTCCGTTCCAGAGACTAAGGGGTTGATTCACTGATTCTGCGGCTATGTCCGCAGGATACATCTGGTCTTACGACCAGAACGTCGATGCCGCCCCCGCACCGATCTCCACTTGGAGGGGGGCTAGCAGCCACCCTAAAGCACCCGGCTTTACCTGCGGATACGGCCGCAGAATGGCCAGGTCAGTGGCCGTGCATGTGCACAGCGGCGGCCTGCGATGGCTGCACCTTCCAACATGCCAAAATCTGCCTCCCTATAACCCCCCTCGGCACCCCCAGACCAACCTCCCACCCTCGCCTCAGCCCCTGCCGATGCCTCCCCTGCCAGCAGAATGCCACCCCCCCCCCGACTGTGGCGGTGCAGAACACAGTCCGCAGCCGCCACGCGAGGTCCTTGAACGTTGTGAGGACATGCGCCCCACGCCGTCGGGGACTCGGCCCATTGGGGGCGGAGCATCGGGGGAGGGCCTCATGTGACGTCCTGAGGCCGTCCCAGTGGCGTGCGGCGTACTTCTTGAGTATGCCATTTTTGAGGGGGCGGAGCATCGGATAAACGGTGCTGCCCCTGATTCCAGCATTAAAAATGCATTCTCCGGCAGATCACCGAACGCAATTTCGGCACCGGCGATCGGAGAATCCAACCCTAAGTGTTGACGCCGGGGCAGGATTAGTGGACTTCTACGACAGCAAAATTGGCGCTGCACCTGGACCAATTCACCGACCATTGAGGGGCTACCGCCAGCGTCATGTGGAACACGATCAATTCCAATGAGAAACGGCGCCGGATTCGCCGGGTTCAGGATTGACACTCAGGCTGACCAACTGTAGCCACATATACACTCTGAACCCCCACTCACACTCATCCCAACCAACAAGATGGCAGCAAGGAGAGCAGCACCCCATTTCACATGATGCTGAACTGGAGACCCTGCTAGACACTGTGGGAGAAAGGCGGGCAACCCTGTACATTGAGGTAGGAAGGAGGCTGCCAGTCATCGCTATTAACTATGCATGGATGCAGGTGGCATCACCGTCCGGACCGGCCAGTAGTGTTGTAGAAAACTGCACAACCTCGTCAGGATGGCCAGGGTGACTAGGCAGCACTATGACTCTCAGCACCAAACCCCCTCACGCATACCCGTAACCCCACCCCACCCCCTCAGGGAGGACGGCTGAACCCTTACTACATGCCAGCACCCATACCGGCCTCCATGACTGGGTGCCCACTGAAGCCACCAGCTACCCAATTCCTGGGCTGCCAATGTTGGACTGTCTAACACTGTGTGCCTTTTGTCCATTCCAGAAGCCCAAAACCCACCTGGACAGCAGCGAGTCGCTGGGGTCGGCCCCCCAGCCGACCGTCCTGCCCCTCGGGAGTTCCTACCTCCACCTGATGTACTGAAGCATCTGTGAGGTGCGCACCAGAGTGTCGCAGCAGCCTCTTCACTAAAGTGCCCAAGTGTGTCATCCTCGGACTCGAGCTCTGGGCTTTCCTGGGTGTCAGGCATATGGGTCCCCTCCACGTCAGTGTAGGCATCACTGCTCAGCACACAGAGGGGTTGTGGCTAGGGGCGGGGACACCAGATGGACCCACTCCAACTCCACCAGCTCCGGCAAGACACAAGACAAGATGCATGATTAGACGGTGGGCTGGCAGGTGGAGTGGGGGTGAGGGTAGTGAGGGGAAGAGAGTGGTGTTGGTGGGGTTGACACTCATGGCACTGGGAACTGCAACTCAACAGGACCTCACTTCCTCGCAAGCGGTGACCTCGCTTTACTCATCCAGGTATCTCTCCTCTGCCACAGTGAGGGGCGGCAGGTCCGGCGGTCCCCCTGCAGTTTCCTCCCGCTCCCTCCGGTTATGGGCGTTATTCTCCTGTGGGGTGAACAGACAATGCACAGTGTTAGACAGTCCGATGCATGCAGCCCGAGGGTGGTTAGCTGGTGGTTTCAGTGGCTGGTATGGGTGCCGGCATGCGGTGCAGGTTAGGGGTTCGGCCGCCCCCCTGGTGAATGGGGTGGGGTTACGGGTGTGTGGAACGTGGGCTGCTGCCAGGGGCACAGTGCTATCTACTCACCCTGGCTGCCCTGAGGACACCATGCAGTTTCTTCTGGCACTGCAGGGCGGTCCGGCAAACGGCGGCGGCTGGCAGATTCCTTCCCGTGCCGGGGTACAGGGTGGCCCGCTTCTCCTCCACAGTGTCCAGGAGGGTCTCAAGCTCGGCGTTCAAAAATCTTGGGGCTGCGCATCTTGCTGCCATCTTGTTAGCTGGGATGGTGTGTGTGGGGAGTGAAGTGCATATATGCGGCTGCAGCTTGTCAGCCTCCCAAGTGTCAACCGTGAATTCGGCGAATCTGGCACCGTTTCTCATTGGAATCGATTGTATTCCATGTGGCACCAGTGCTAGCCCCTCAACAGAGAATTGATCCAGGTGTGGCGCCAATTTTGCTGTCGTGGAAGTTTACGAATCCTGCCCCGGCGTCAACATTTAGTCTCAGGAACGGAGAATTCTTCCATTTATTTTCTGTAATCAGATTTGATGTGACACTTTATCAACTGCCTTCTGGAAATCTAAATACAGGACATCCACCAGTTTCCCTCCATCCAAGGCACCTACCCGTTACTTATTCAAAAAACTCTAATAAATTGGTTAAGCACGATTTCCCTTTCGCAAAACCATGTTGACTCTGCCCGATTACCATGAATTTATCTAAGTGTCCTGTTATAACATCTTTAATAGTAGCTTCCAACACTTTCCTGATGAGAGACATTATGCTAGCTGGCCTGTTGTTTCCTGTTTTCTGTCTCTCTCCCCACCCCCCCTTGAATAAATTTGCAATTGTCCAATGTAATGACACCTTCGACGAAACCAAGGGATTTTGGAAAATTGAAACGCGTCAACTATTTCAGTAGTCACTTCTTTTAAGACCCTAGCATGGAGTCCATCAGGACCCGAGGACTTGTCAGCCCGCACCATCTCCAACAAGTTGAAAAGTACCATCTCTCTGGTGATTGTAATTTCCCTGAGTTTTTCCCTCTTTTTCAATTCCTGATTCACAGCTATTTCTGGGATGTTACTTGTATTCTCTATAGTGAAGATTGACGTAAAATACCTGTTCAATTCATCTGCCGTTCCTTTATTTTCCATTGTTTGCTCCCCAGACTCACTCACTTTCTGTCAGACCAATGCTCATTTTGTTAACTCTTTACTTTAAATATCTATAAAAACTCTTACTATCCATTTTTATATTTTTAGCCAACTTTCTATCATACTCTAAATTTTCCCTCCTTATTAATCTTTTTGTCATTCTTTGCTTTTCTTTAAACTCAGTCTAATTTTCTGAGCTATCACCTGTCTTTACCAATTATATGCTTTTTCTTTAAGTTTGATTCTGGCCGAGATTTTTGGTCCCTCCACGGCGGATTTTCTGGCGACGCAGGATCTTCTGCCCCTGCCAAAATCATTTTTGTTGCTTACCAGATGTGCTGCCAGGGAACCCACCAGCCAATGGTGATCCTCCTCCGCTGCCTCCTCCACTGCCAGGAAACGCACTGCGGGAGGGGAACTCCTGGCCACTTTCTTTTAACTATTTTAGTCAACCATGGATGGAATGGATCTATTCTGTATAGTCTGAAATATTCCTTTGAATGTCTGCCACCATATCTATACATTGGCCTATCCCTTAACCTAATTTTCATTCAATTAATTTGAATATAGTAGTTCTGCTCACTCCATTACTGTGATCACACTAGAGATTTTGGCGGGATATTTCCCTCTGACTTATTGGGTGAGATCCAGACCGGGATTCACCCACCTTAGTCATTCTTTTGGGCGTTGGAAAGTTTCTCCCTGGTCTAGCCCACACTTAGAAATTTTTTCAGCAATAGAAAGGTGAACATTGCTGGCAAGACTGGCTTATCAGAGATTGGGGCACCATTTTGAAAGGGTGCCCTGATCTCTGTGAGCTTGAGGGTTCCCTAAACTCCCATCCATGGACAATTCCACCTCTCCCAGACATGAGCATAATCCCCCCTCGAGTGAGCGCACCCGCTATGGGATTGCTGAGGGCCCCCGCATTTCAGGGCGCACAACCCCCATTTCAGAACAGCCCCTCCCCCCCCCCCCCCCCCCCCCCAGCCTTTAGGAAGCCGCCTCATACCTCCCTTCAGCCCACCATCCTTCAGAACACCCTGTCATGGGTATGGTCCTCCTCAGTAGTGCCAACTTGGCACCTGGGCACCCTGGCATTGTCAGCCTGACACCCAGTCAGTGCTGCTGGAACCATGACAGCTTGGCAATGCCACGATGCCTGGATGTTCCAGGGTGTGGCCTTGCAACTACGCCCAGTAACTGTCCGGCGCAAGGAAAATGCGGTTTTAAGGAAGCTGTGCTTATTTAATATAGCCTAATGGCTCATTTAAATATGGCCGGGCTTCTCCATTTGGGAGACTAAGGGCGCGATTCAGCGGCCTCGTCGCACCTGACTCGGTGTTGTGATGAGGCCATTGAATCTCGTGAGAAGCCACTTGCACGATTCGCGACGCTTGAAGCATCTCTCAAGATTCAATGGAATCTCGTGAGACGTCATGTTCTGGATCTCGCCCTCACTGGACGTGACCCAGATCAGCATATTTACGGCTCATTTCTGTATACATTTTACATTTCTCTATACTCAAAAAGGAAAAATTATAGGGCAAAAAGCAGGAGTTTGGGACTAGGGTCTCTCAAGGAGCTGGCGGTGACACAATGGGCTAAATAGTCTCCTGTACTGCATGACTCTATGGTAAGTGCCAGCATGTATCCAACAGGAATTTCAATTGGACTTGTGCAAGGAACCACAATTTAAGTACACCTGGCAAGTGGCTTCTGCCATTGTGGACATATCTCAAGGGAGCCACTGCGGAGGGGATAATGTTCTGGCACTGGAAAGCTGGTCTGCGGAGCTGTTAGAGCCACAGATGTGAAAAAAATAAAAGCTGTAGCGCAGAAAAACCTCTTGGGTATATTGTCAGAGGTATGTGACAAATTGTCAGCTTGGATCTCTTAGTGGCTATATTCCTGCTAGCAAGTGCACATGGCATACTGTTCACACACCAACATATCCTCCTCCACATCGTGGACTATTCAGCAACCTCGCTGCGCCTGATTTGGTGTCAGGACGAGGCCATTGAATCTCCCAAAAGGCCTGGATCGCGATCTTGAGATTCAATGGAATCTCACTTTCGCTGGGTGAGATCCAAGCGTGCATTTTTAAATGAACCATTAGACTCATTTGAAAATGCGCTCGCCCAATTCTGCCAGGGCCCGAGATTCACCACCCTCGCCGACGAGGCCTCAACCAGGCGCAGTTAGGTATTGGTTCAGAAAGATATGAACCAGTCATGATGCTACCTTGGGGGTGGGGGGTGGGGTGGGGGGGGGGTCGCTGGGGAGTTGAGGCCTCTGGACAGGGTGGTACCCTGGCACTCTCTCTTGGCACTGCCAGGATGCCAGGCTGGCAGTGCCAGGTACCCAGGTGACAGGTTGCCTATGCCAGGGGTCAGCCAGAAGGGGCCTTGCCCATAAGAGGCGGGGTGAGGTAGGGCTCGAGGACCCCAGAAGAAGTAAGCTGGGTGAAGTGGGGGGGGGGGGGGTCCTGAGGCTGTGGTGGAGCACAGAGGGGGGTTGAAAGATTGGGGCTGCCTTTAAAGATGATGCCCCGATGTACGAGTAGTATTGCTGCACTGGCGAGGTTTCTGAGAGTGACCGCGACAGGGGGTTTCTCGCTGAGGCCAAAGAAAACGGTAAAGTGCCGTTGAATAGTGGGGTCTTTCACTTCAGAATCATCCCGCGAAACGCACCATTCAGCAGACTACAACTTGAGTTCGCTGAATCGTGCCCCATGTCTCCTCCAACACAAGAGACTTTGGAGGGTTTTTTCCCCAAACAGACACTGTCAGTGTAGACTGAGAACGGGCAGAAGTGTGCCACATTCCTATGGAAATTCAGGGCCCTTATAATCCATATTTAAATGTTGTCTGGTTGGAACTTTGTTCAAATTTGCTTTTTCTCTCTCTTCTGCTGCACAAGCTCAATCTCTCGGTTTTCCTGAATAACATTGAATACAAAGGAAGGCTTAGTAGCAACATTTGGCTATATGATAATGTCAAGACAAAAGGCAGATGCTTAGAAGCAAACTTCTGAATCTGTATCCAAACAATGCCTAGTTCTAGCTACTCATGAAGCACATATGTCTCTGATGCCATGAGGATTTTGTACAGCTGTTGATTGTTTGCTATGAAGCACAAATCCATTTCATGGATAATTGACTTGCATCATTGTAACTCCCGAAAAATGGCAACACCGATCCCCAACTTATAATTCTTAGTTTTCTCCATTAAAACCGATAAAATTGATCATTCTTGTTTATTTGAGTGTCTCATCTATGTCAACATTTTATTCACATATTTTATATTGTTTTGAATAGATTTTGAAAAATCCATTGAATCCAGCAGTTCTGTGTGTTTTGCTGTTCACATGGATCATAAGCACATTGCCGATCATCACCTGCACACAATAGAGTAGCAAACATTTCAGCTAGGATTTTCCGCTCCAATGGAAACCCGGCATAAACTTGGCAAGACTGTGCTCCTGACCCTGGCTGATTTTCCAGGGTCAAGCTAATTTTATTTATTTTTTCTCTGCCAGACTCCAGGCAGGATTTCTGTCTCCATTGGAAATCACTGCGGTAATTTTCACCTTCTCTGCTTGGTCGATCAACTAACCATGCTTTATAGAGCCTGTCCGGTTTTCATTTTCGCTAAAATTAGTGGGAATCAGTGGTGTGTTATATAATGAGCGTGTGGTGGACTCTGCCAGCTTACTGTTCAAGCAGTGAAGTTGAAAATTAGGCTCACCGTTTTTCAGGAGAGGAGTGTAGTAGCATCAAGCCGAAGGTTGTCAACTCTGAGTTGAGGTTGAGTTCCTGGAGATCCTGGAGATTTCATCTCTATATGAGACATGACTCGCTGCCTTCCTAACAACCTCCCCACCCAGTCAAACAACCTTTAGTCTCCCATCTCCAACATTTTGATAACTAATAAATCCAAGTTGTCAAGGAAAATGAAAAACACACACATTTCTAATACCCCAATGATGTTTCCTCCGGGGTGCTTAGACCAGTTTCCATGAGGTAAATCTTCAATTCCTGGAGACATCAGAACAATAAAGTTGTTGGCAATCTCAGTGATTAGCCAAGGAGAATCTGTTTTAAACGGCAGTTTTCAAAAAGCTTTATTTCAGCTTTGCTTTATATATGGATAACACTGCATGATACCTCGAGTGTGCTGGATGGTTGGTAATTTGTTTGTACTTTTAAAACAAAACAAAAGCGCATGAGTGGAGTCGGGTGTGCAAACGAGCTTGAGAGGAACAGGAGAGCAAAAAGAGCACAAGCGAAGCAAGAGAGCAAAATGAGCATGAGAGGAGTGGCGAGTGCAAAAAGAGCACAAGAGGAATGGGGGGGAAAAAGCATGAGAGGAGTGGGGAGTGCAAAGCAGTGCGAGAAGAGTGGGGAGTAAAGAAAGAGTGCAAGGGGAGTTGGGAATGCAAAAAGAGCGTGAGAGGAGTGGGGAACGCAAAATGAATGTGTGAGGAGTGGGGAGTACAAAAGGGGCGTGAGAGGAGCGAGGAGTGCAAAAAGAGAGCGAAAGGGACGGGGAGTGCAGAAAGAGCGCATGAGGAGCGGAGAGTGCAAAAAGAGCACAAGAGGAGCGGGGGGGGGAGGCATGAGTGGAGTGGGGAGTGCAAAAGCTGGGCGAGAAGAGTGGGGAGTAAAAAAGAGTGCAAGATGAGTTGGAAATGCAAAAAGAGCATAAGAGGAGTGGGAAACGCAAAAATAATGCGCAAGGAGTGGGGAGTACAAGTGGAGCACGAGAGGAGTGGGGAGTGCAATAAGAGTGTGGAGGAGGAGCTGGGAGTGCAAGAGGGGCAGAAAGTGCAAAAAGAACGCAAGAAGAGTTGGAACTGCAAAAAGAATGACAGAAGAATGGGGAGTACAAAAATAGTGTGAGAAGAGCTGGAGGGTAAAAAGGATCGAGAGGAGCTGGGATGCAAAAAGAGCGTAAGAGAAGCGAAGAGTGCAAAAAGAGCATGAGAGGAGAGAGGAATGCAAAAAGAGCATGAGAGGAGAGGGGAGTGAATGAGCACAAGAGGATCCTGAAGTGCAAAAAGAACGTGAGGAGAGAGGGAAGTACGAAAAGAGTGTGAGAGGAGCTGGGAGTGCAGACCAGTCTGTTTACTTCAGTGGTAGGGAAACTTCTGGTAGCTATAACTTGTGATAAAATCAACAGTCACTTAGACAAGTGCCGAATAATGAAGGAAAGCCAGCATGGATTCATTTCAGAAAGATCATGTTTAACTAACTTGCTGTAATTTTCTGAGATGGTAACAGTGAAGGTTGTTAAAAGCAAAGCTGTCGATGCGGTGTATGTGGATTTTCAAAAGACATTTAGTACAGTGACATACAACAGACTTGTGAGCAAAATTCTAGCTCATGGAATAAAAAGGAAAGTAATTGGTTGAGTGACAGGAAACAGAAAGTAGCGATAAATAGTTTTTTTTTAAGGTTCGTGGAAAGTTTGAGGTGGGATTCCCCAGGGAATGCCAGGTGTTGGGACCCTTGCTCTTCCTGATATATATCAATTACCTAGACTGTGGCGTACAGGGCATGATTTCAAAATTTACAGTATATACAAAGATTGGAAGCTTTGGGCGTGATTTTACTAATAGGAAACAAAGCCCCATTGCAAGAATGTTTAACCGCATATTTCCCAAGCGCCGAGAAAAGCATGGCTATAAAACGCCACGCATGTCACAAAAGGGGCCTCAGCGGGGAATATGCGGCCAAGGCTGTGTATAGCCCCATTTTCTACACTGAGGAGCTCTGTTCGCCAGAACTCTTTAGCATACCGAGAGATGGCGACGCCAATTTTGAAATGGCATCCCAAACTCCGAGGCCCTGATCTGACCCCCAAACATCCCCAAGTCGCAAAGCACTATCGGAGGGCCCCGCCCCGCACCCTCCCATGCATATTCTTTTCAAAATGTCGCACTCGGCGAGAAAACCGGGGAGAATCCCACTGTCAGAGCCCCTCTGTAATCACTGGCATGCTCCTTTTAAATGCCTTCCCAGCACGTGTCCAGTCAGGAGGGACGGCTTCATGGAGGGATCCCTCACCAAACTCCTGGATGGTGTCGAGCAGAGGCGGGAAACTCTCTACCCACGATCGGCCAAATGTCCAGTGAACAAGGTCACCATCCTCACCTGGGAGACTGTGGCTGTGATGGTGAGTTTGTTCCATTAGAGGGCAGGGTTACAGTACTGAAAGAGGATGAATGAACTTCTTTGTGCAGTCAGCTTACATCTGCCTCCTCATGATTCCCGCTGCATGTCTTCACACCCCCATCACACATCCATGGTGATCTCTCACCCAGCCACCTCACGGGTTCCCAACACATGTCATGGGTATGTATCCACCCCCTACCACCTCACTCTCCATGGACCCCCCAGTAAATAATCTGCTCCTCACATGCCCGCTCCCATTCACCTCCCAAGCATGCCAGACTTCATCACCATCTGATCTGGCAAGACTCTGGCCTATACTCTCCCCATCTCTCTCATTGCAGGACAAACTTGGGTATAATTGGCATGAGTGGGCACAGCCTGCCAGAGCCATGCCAGAGCTCAGAAGCCTAACATCACTTGAGGAGAAGGCCTCGAGCTGGCTGGTGAGGAGCAGGACCACACCTGTGCAGAGGGCGAGGTAGGTGCACCAGACAAAAATGAAAACCCTCAACACATTAAGTTAACTTTCTCCCATCAATCTGCCCCTGTGATGCACAAAACAGGTAAGCTCTTTTTTTTTTTAAATCTAGAGGGGATGGCCGGGGAGGTAGTGCAATGTTCCTCCTGCAGAATGTTTGAGGTGAGGGACGCCGTCAGTGTCCCTGCTGATTTCATCTGTGGGAAGTGCACCCATCTCCAGCTCCTTAGAAACCGCGTTAGGGAACTGGAGCTGGAGCTGGATGAACTTCGGATCATTCGGGAGACAGAGGTGGTTATAGATAGAAACTTCAGGGATGTAGTTACTCCGAAGAATAAAGATAGATGGGTGACGGTGAGAGGGGCTGGGAGGAAGCAGTCAGTACAGGGATCCCTGGTGGTTGTTCCCCTTAGTATCAATGCTTTGGATACTGTTGGGGGGGGGGGTCGACTTACCAGGGGTAAGCCATGGGGTACAGGTCTCTGGCACAGAGTCTGGCCCTGTTGCTCAGAAGGGAAGGGGGAGAGGAGTAGAGCATTAGTGATTGGAGATTCCATAGTTAGGGGGATAGATAGGAGATTCTGTGGAAACGAGAGCGAGGTTGGTGTGTTACCTCCCAGGTGCCAGGGTCCGTGATGTCTCGGATCGTGTTTTCGGGATCCTTAAGGGGGAGGGGGAGCAGCCCCAAGTCATGGTCCACATAGGTACCAACAACATAGGTAGGAAAAGGGATAGGGATGCAAGGCAGGAATTCAGGGAGCTAGGGTGGAAACTTAGTTCAAGGACAAACAGAGTTATTATCTCTGGGCTGTTACCCATGCCACGTGCTAGTAAGATGAGGAATAGGGAGAGAGAGGAGTTGAACATATAGAACATAGAACATTACAGCGCAGTACAGACCCTTCAGCCCTCGATGTTGAGCCGACCTTTGAAATCACTCTAAAGCCCATCTACACTATTCCCTTATCATCCATATGTTTATCCAATGACCATTTAAATGCCCTTAATGTTGGCGATTCCACTACTGTTACAGGCAGGGCGTTCCACGCCCTTACTACTCTCTGAGTAAAGAACCTACCTCTGACATCTGTCCTATATCTATCACCCGTCAATTTAAAGCTATGTCCCCTCATGCTCGACATCACCATCCGAGGAAAAAGGCTCTCACTGTCCACCCTATCCAATCCTCTGATCACCTTGTATGCCTCAATTAAGTCACCTCTTAACCTTCTTCTTTCTAAAGAAAATAACCTCAAGTCCCTCAGCCTTCCCTCATAAGATCTTCCCTCCAGACCAGGCAACATCCTGGTAAATCTCCTCTGCACCCTTTCCAATGCTTCCACATCCTTCCTATAATGCGGCAACCAGAACTGCACGCAATACTCCAAATGCGGCCGCACCAGAGTTTTGTACAGCTGCAACATGACCTCATGGCTCTGAAACTCAATCCCTCTACCAATAAAAGCTAACACACCGTATGCCTTCTTAACAACCCTCTCACCCTGGGTGGCAACTTTCAGGGATCTATGTACATGGACACCGAGATCTCTCTGCTCATCCACACTACCAAGAATCTTACCATTTGCCCAGTACTCTGTCTTCCTGTTATTCCTTCCAAAACGAATTACTTCACATTTTTCTGCATTAAACTCCATTTGCCACCTCTCAGCCCAGCTCTGCAGCTTATCTATGTCCCTCTGTAACTTGTAACATCCTTCTGCACTGTCCATAACTCCACCGACTTTAGTGTCATCGGCAAATGTACTCACCCATCCTTCTACGCCATTCTCCAGGTCATTTATAAAAATGACAAACAGCAGTGGCCCCAAAACAGATCCTTGTGGTACACCACTAGTAACTGGACTCCAGGCTGAACATTTCCCATCAACCCCACCACCCTTTGCTTTCTTCCAGCTCGCCAATTTCTGATCCAAACGTGGCTACAGGGATGGTGCAGGAGGGAGGGTTTCAGTTTTCTGGGAAATTGGGGCTCATTCTGGGGTCGGTGGGGCCTCTACATACGGGATGGTCCACACCTGGACCAGAGGGGTACCAATATCCTGGGGGGGGGGGGGGGGGAAATTTGCTAATGCTCTTCGGGAGGGTTTAAACTAGTTCAGCAGGGGATTGGGAACCTGAATTGTAACTTCAGTATACAGGAGGTTGAGAGTAGTGAGGTCAGGAGTAAGGTTTCAAAGTTGCAGGAGTGTACCGGCAGGCAGGAAGGTGGTTTAAAGTGTGTCTTCTTCAATGTCAGGAGCATCCGGAATAAGGTGGGTGAACCTGTGGAATGGGTTGGTACCTGGGACTTTGATGTTGTGGCCATTTTGGAGACATGGATAGAGCAGGGCCAGGAATGGTTGTTGCAGGTGCCGGGGTTTAGATATTTCAGTAAGCTCAGGGAAGGTGGTAAAAGAGGGGGAGGGGTGGCATTGTTAGTCAAGGAGAGTTTTATGGTGGCAGAAAGGACGTTTGATGAGGACTCGTCTACTGAGGTAGTATGGGCTGAGGTTAGAAACAGGAAAGGAGAGGTCACCCTGTTAGGGGTTTTCTATAGGCCTCCAAAAGTTCCAGACATGTAGAGGAAAGGATTGCAAAGATGATTCTGGATAGGAGCGAAAGCAACAGGTGTTATGGGGGACTTTAACTTTCCAAATATTGACTGGAAACACTATAGTTCAAGTACTTTAGATGGGTCCATTTTTGTCCAGTGTGTGCAGGAGGGTTTCCTGACACAGTATGTAGATAGGCCAACGAGAGGCAAGGCCATATTGGATTTGGTACTGAGTAATGAACCAGGACAGGTGTTAGATTTGGAGGTAGGTGAGCACCTTGGTGATAGTGACCTCAATTCGATTACGTTTACTTTAGTGATGGAAAGGGATAGTTATGTACCGCAGGGCAAGAGTTATATCTGGGGGGAAAGGCAATTATGATGCAATGAGGCAAGACTTAGGATGCATCGGATAGAGAGGAAAACTGTAGGGGATGGGCACAATAGAAATGTGGAGCTTGTTCAAGGAACAGCTACTGCGTGTCCTTGATAAGTATGTACCTGTCAGGCAGGGAGGAAGTGGTCGAGCAAGTAAACCGTGGTTTACTAAAGCAGTCGAAATACTTGTCAAGAGGAAGAAGGAGGCTTATGTAAAGATGAAACATGAAGGTTCAGTTAGGGCCCTCGAGAGTTACAAGTTAGCGAGGAAGGGCCTAAAGAGAGAGCTAAGAAGAGACAGGAGGGGACATGAGAAGTCTTTGGCAGATAGGATCAAGGATAACCCTAAAGCTTTCTATAGATATGTCAGGAATAAAAGAATGACTAGGGTAAGAGTAGGGCCCTAGTCAAGGACAGTAGTGGGAAGTTGTGTGTGGAGTCCAAGGAGATAGGAGAGGTGCCAAATGAATACTTTTCATCAGTATTCACACAGGAAAAAGACAATGTTGTCGAGGAGAATACTGAGATTCAGGCTACTAGACTAGAAGGGCTTGAGGTTCATAAGGAAGAGGTGTTAGCAATTCTGGAAAGTGTGAAAATAGATAAGTCCCCTGGGCCGGATGGGATTTATCCTGGGATTCTCTGGGAAGCTAGGGAGGAGATTGCTGAGCCTTTGGCTTTGATCTTTAAGTCATCTTTGTCTACAGGAATAGTGCCAGAAGACTGGAGGATAGCAAATGCTGTCCCCTTGTTCAAGAAGGGGAGTAGAGACAACCACGGTAACTATAGACCAGTGAGCCTTACTTCTGTTGTGGGCAAAGTCTTGGAAATGTTTATAAGAGATAGGATGTATAATCATCTGGAAAGGAATAATTTGATTAGAGATAGTCAACACGGTTTTGTGAAGGCTAGGTCGTGCCTCACAAACCTTATTGAGTTCACTGAGAAGGTGACCAAACAGGTGGATGAGGGTAAAGCAGTTGATGTGGTGGTCTGGATTTCAGTAAAGCATTTGATAAGGTTCCCCACGGTAGGCTACTGCAGAAAATATGGAGGCATGGTATTCAGGGTGATTTGGATCAGAAATTGGCTAGCTGGAAGAAGACAAAGGGTGGCGGTTGATGGGAAATGTTCAGACTGGAGTCCAGTTACTAATGGTGTACCACAAGGATCTGTTTTGGGGCCACTGCTGTTTGTCATTTTTATAAATGACCTTGAGGAGGGCGTAGAAGGATGGGTGAGTAAATTTGCAGATGACACTAAAGTCGGTGGAGTTGTGGACAGTGCGGAAGGATGTTACAAGTTACAGAGGGACATAGATAAGCTGCAGTGCTGGGCTGAGAGGTGGCAAATGGAGTTCAATGCAGAAAAGTGTGAGGCGATTCATTTTGGAAGGAATAACAGGAAGACAGAGTACTGGGCTAATGGTAAGAGTCTTGGTAGTGTGGATGAGCAGAGAGATCTCGGTGTCCATGTCCATAGATCCCTGAAAGTTGCCACCCAGGTTGAGAGGGTTGTTAAGAAGGCGTACCGGTGTGTCAGCTTTTATTGGTAGAGGGATTGAGTTTCAGAGCCATGAGGTCATGTTGCAGCTGTACAAAACTCTGGTGCGGCCGCATTTGGAGAATTGCGTGCAGTTCTGGTCGCCGCATTATAGGAAGGATGTGGAAGCATTGGAAAGGGTGCAGAGGAGATTTACCAGAACGTTGGCTGGTATGGAGGGAAGATCTTATGAGGGAAGGCTGAGGGACTTGAGGCTGTTTCGTCAGAGAGAAGAAGGTTAAGAGGTGACTTAATTGAGGCATACACGATGATCAGAGGATTAGATCGGGTGGACAGTGGGAGCCTTTTTCCTCGGATGGTGATGTCTCGCACGAGAGGACATAGCTTTAAATTGAGGGGAGATAGATATAGGACAGATGTCAGAGGTAGGTTCTTTACTCAGAGAGTAGTAAGGGCGTGGAATGCCCTGCCTGCAACAGTAGTGGACTCACCAACACTAAGGGCATTCAAATGGTCATTGGATAGACATATGGATGATAAGGCAATAGTGTAGATGTGCTTTAGAGTGGTTTCACAGGTCAGCGCAAAATCGAGGGCCGATGGGCCTGTGCTGCACTGTTATGTTCTATGTTCTGATGCCATCTTGCTTTCCTCGCAGGTTAATCAGTTGACCAACCCTGACCATCCTCATGCCTTCTGGAAACCACAGATCCAAGCAGCTCCGAGGAAGACATGCATCGAGGAGGTGCACCCTCCACCAGCGCAGATACTCACACCTCGGTGGGATTAACTAATAGGCAGGTTTCTGGGTCACTTACTAGTGAGCACCTCACCGCTGAAGATTCATAGCATGTGGAGGCAGGGGCGTCCCAGGGATCCAGCACTTGGAGGTATTTATTTGCCCTACTTTTCCCCTTCAGGGGACTATACCTTGACTTTGCCTGCAGTACTATCACTTTGAAGGTGGTTCATTGTACAACCATCCCTTTTTCTTTAAAAAAAAAAATTTTTATTCACCATATTTTCAACATTTTCACCATACAAAAAAGAAACTGAAACAGAACACCCCGAACAGTATAAAACAGAAAACAGAAATGAAAGCAGTCCCTCCCCCACCCCCCTCCATTCCCTCCCCCCTTAGCATTCAACAGCAACCCACTCCCGAAAGTGCATAATAAACAAACCCCAAGAATTGTAGATCCCCTCCTTCCCTCAGCTTAAACTTCACCTTCTCCAGAGTCAAAAACTCCAGCAGGTCCCCCCACCACGTCAAAGTACAGGGTGGAGAAGCTGACCTCCACCCCAACAGGACCTGCCTACGAGCGATCAGCGAGGCGAAGGCTAAAATGTCTGCCCCTGCACCCGCCTGCAACTTGGGCCGGTTCGACTTCCCGAAAATGGCTTCTAGGGGACCGGGCTCCACATCCGTATGTAAAACCCCCAAGATTGTGCTAAATACCTCCCACCAATAACTTTCCAGCTTCGGGCAGGACCAAAACATGTGAACATGTGGTTTGCGGGACCCCTCCCATATCGCTCATAGACATCCTCCATCCCCTCAAATAGCTGGCTCATCTTTGATTTTGTGAGGTGCACCGTATGCACGGCCTTCAAATGTATCAACCCCAGCCTCGCACACGAGGTTGAGGCATTTACCCTCCGCAGCACCTCACACCACAGTCCCTCTTCCATCGTCCCCCTCAGCTCTTCCTCCCACTTCGCCTTAATCTCGTCCACAGACTCCCTATTCTCCTCCAGGATTCTCCCATAAATCGCCGATACAATTCCTTAAATCCTCTCTCGTCCAACCTACAGAACCTCGCATCCATCCTTCCTGGCTCGAACTCTTGATTTCCCCTAATCGACATCCTCCGACACGGCCCCAGCTTAAAATGTTGCCTAAACTGCCTCCAGATCCTCAGAGTGGCCACCACCACCAGACTCAGCACTTACCCAGTGCCCTCGGGAGTGGTGCCCTTGCCAGCACTCCATCTTAATCCATTGGGTCTTTTTAGTCCAGCCCTGCACTTTCTCCATATTCGTCGCCCAATAATAGCACAGTAAGTTTGGGAGGCCTAGCCCCCCTGCCTGTCACCCTCTCTGCAAGACCAGCCTCCTAATCCTGGCCACCAAACTGGTAAAAAGATACCTTCGGAGTCCACCCCAGACCCGAGCCACATGCACCCCCAAGTACCTAAAGTGGGTTGCCGTCAGATGAAATGGCATCACATATAAGGATATCCTATGCTCCACCCCCAACCCCCACTATCTACTTTCACAACCCGAGCTCCTTAGTGCGATGGCCAAAAGTTCTATAGCCAGTGTAAACAACAGGAGGGACATAGGACACCCCTGCCTCGTACCCCGGAGAAAGTACACCAAATTCAGCGAACGCTTGCCATTGGCTCCTTGTACAACAGCCGTACCCACGGCGCGAACCTTGGCCCGAACCCAAATCTTTCCAATACCGCCATCAAATAACCCCACTCTACCAGATCAAATGCCTTCTCTGCATCCACTGCCACCACCACCTCCGTCTCCTTTCCCTTCGCCGGAGACAGGATCACATTTAGTAAACTCCTCATGTTCGAAAACAGCTGCCTTCCCTTCACGAACCCTGTAAGATCCTCTCCGCTCACCTTCGGGAGACACCCCTCCAGCCTTGCCACCAAAACCGTTGCCAGTATCTTGGCATTTACATTCAGTAGGGATATGGGCCTATACATCCCACAGTCCACTGGTTCCTTATTCTTCTTTAACAGCAGAGAAATCGACACCTGCCCCAAAGTGGCAGGACATCCCAACCTATCGCCTCCTCAAACATTCCCACCATCGGCGGCGCCAACTTATCCTTGAATTTCTTATAGTATTCCACTAGGAACCCTCCACTTTCCCTTGCTGCATCCCAGTTGCCTCCTTCACCTCCTGCTCCCCCACCGGCCCCTGCAAGCCTACCCTATCCTCTTCACCCAACTTCGGGTACTCCAAGCCGTCCAGGATCTCTCTCATCTCTCGCTCCTCTCCCGCTGGCTCTGACCTATAGAACTTCTTGTAGAATTCTTCAAATACTTTATTGATCTGCTCCTGGGCCACAACCAACTTCCCCATATTATCCCACACCTGAACTATCTCCCTCACCATCGCCTCTCTCTGGACCTGACCATGCTCATGGACCACCACACTTCACTTTTCTCCACTGGCACACCACTTTCCCTGTGGACAACTGGTCAAACCTTGCCTTGAAGCTCCTTTCTTTTGGCCAAGAGGGCTGGGTCTAGGTTCCTTCTTTCCACCTCTAGCATCTCCTCTATCAATTTTTGACTCTCCTCTCTTTCCTCCTTGTCCACCTTAGCCTTGTAAAAAATCACCTCCCCCCTCACTACTGCCTTCAGAGCCTCCCAAACTACCGACTGCGAGACTTCCCCCGTGCAATTAAACACCACATATTCCTCAATCACCTTCCCAATCTTGTTGCAAAAGCTCCAATCCCCTAACAACCACACGTTCATTCTCTTCCCCGGCCTCTGAGCTGTCCCCTTCTCCAGAACACATCCACCCAATGCGGCGCATAGTCTGAAATCAATATCACTGAATACTCCGACCTTCTGACCCCAGCCAATAATGCCTTCCCCAACATGAAAAGGTCTAGTCTCAAGTACACTTCATGTACCGTGGAGAAAAACAAATACTCCCGCTTCCTCGGGTGCAGGAACCTCCACTGATCCACTCCTCCCATCTCTCTCATCAGCCCGGCCAGCACCTTTGCCACCCGACTGGGCCAGCGAGCGCGGCTGAGATCTATCCACCTTCGGCTTGTTATGTGTCAGGGTTTAGAGAACCCCAAAGTGTATCATGGAGTTCACCTGACTCACAACTTTTAATACATTGTGGTATGGGGAGCACACGGCCCACTCTGCAGGTGTGGTACAGCAGAAATGGAAAAGTATTTTTTAAAGCAAAACAATGTTTAATCTTTTTAAAACAAACAGTGAATATCTTAGCAACCATTAATTCAAATACAACCCCCCAAAGAATACAACACTAAGTAACCTGTATGCTGTCCTTTTACACCCAAAAGACTTAACAACCTTTAAACAGAAGCACATCAGGGTTTACATTCAATACTGAAAACATTTATAATTCTGAATTCACCAAATGATTAAGAGATAGTCCTTCATGGCAGAGAGATCAACAATACAGCTGCTTTGGCTGACTTCAGCTGCAACACACTGAAAAACCAAACCAAAAAGACAGACACACCCAAGCTTTTCTCAAAGTGAAACTAAGAAGCAGAACCAGAGCTCAGCTCCACCCACACTCTGACATCACTACAGTAACATGAGCAGCCAAACATTTCTTAAAGGTACATTTCTTAAACACCCATTTCTTAAAGGTACTCTCACATGACACCACCCCCCAAGAAAAAAACCCCATCAATTTCAAGATGGTTTCATTTTTCATCTTTTCACCATCCTTTAAGAAATGCACACAGTAAATATACTTTATCGTTTCAAAAAACAACACATGCAAACAGGTATAATAATAGTCCTTTTTTTTTTGTTATTCCTCCTCCAACTGAAATCCTTCCTGATTGACAGTCTCTTTGAACAAGATCCATCCATTTCTCTACGCCTCGCATTTCTCTTTAAAGTCAGATACTTTAGTTCAATTAGATCACAGCGTCCCTTGCAATACTCCAACACAGGAGCATTGATTATCACAGCTTTCAGGCAGTCAATTGCCTGTTGAAACTCCGCTGTCCATTGACATTTTTGACGTTTCTTCAGCAAGTCCATCAGTGGAGCAATCACGTGATGTGACCATCAATTCACACGAAACCAGGAGTAGAAGTAAACTGTGGCTTTAATCAACTAGAACAGTGCCTGCCTGCGACTAGTCTGCTAGTGAGAGCTGCCTACAGGGCTACTGCTCTTTATACCTCCCCTCAAGGGGTGGAGCCAGGGGTGGAGCCCACAAGGCACCAACATGATACATTACAGGTAATACCTTACAATGGTCCATAGGTGGAGCCCACATGGGCAACAGCGTGATACAGTTATATACACGGTGAATGGTTACTGCATTACATTCACCACATCATGCTACAAAACTTTTGCACAAATAATCGATCAAATCCATTCATGCCAAGAAATCGCATTATTTCCCTTTGTCTTGAGGGTATCGGAAACTCCTCAAGGAAAGTGACTTGGGCTTTTCCAAATTCACTTTTGGCTAGGTTTAACACCAAATCTGCTTCCTGAAGTCGATCAAATAACTCCACCAGATGTTTTAAATGTTCTTTCCATGACTGGCTGAAAATTACCAGATCGTCGATGTATACCGCACAATTGGGTAATCCTGAAATGACTGTGTTAGTTAACCGTTGAAATGTGGCTGGGGCATTTTTCATGCCAAATGACATAAGTTTGAATTGGTATATACCATCTGGAGTCACAAAAGCTGAAATCTCCTTCGCCCTTTCAGATAAAGGTACCTGCCAGTAACCTTTAAGTAAATCAAATTTGGAAACAAAAGCGGATTGTCCCACTTTCTCAATGCAATCCTCCAAACGTGGGATAGGATAAGAGTCCGTTCTTGTAACTGCATTAACCTTTCTATAGTCCACACACAACCATTGGGTACCATCTGGTTTAGGTACCATCACTATGGGTGAGCTCCATTGGCTGCAACCCACTTCAATTATGCCATTTTTAAGCATACACTCAATCTCTTTGTTAACCTGTGCCAATTTTAAAGGATTAAGTCTATATGGATGTTGTTTGATTGGAACAGCATTTCCCACATCTACATCATGTAGAGCCATTTTCGTACTTCTCAATTTATCTCCACAAACTTGCCCATGTGATATCAATAACTCTTTCAGGTCAGTTCGTTTTTCCTTTGGAAGATAACTCACCAATATATCCCAATTTTTAAGAACATCCTCATTTTCCAATTTAATTTGAGGTCTGTCAAATTCACAGTCATCTGGATTTGGTTCGACACTTTGAGTTAGAATCATTAAAACCTCCTCCTTTTTCTCTCGTTCCCTTTCAAAGTACCTTTTAAGCATATTCACATGACACACTCGGTGAGTCTTCCTTCTATCTGGTGTATTTACCACATAATTCACCTCACTTAATTTCCTTTCAATCTGATATGTTCCACAAAACCTAGCTTTTAAAGGCTCACCTACCACTGGTAACAGCACTAAAACTTTATCTCCACTGGCAACACTACGAACTTTGGATTTCTTGTCCGTGACCCGTTTCATCACATTTTGTGCAACTTTTAAATGTTGTCTAGCTGCTCTATTTAATCGTTCCCTAAAATTTGACACGTAATCCAATAATGTAATTTCTGATTTCTCACCCACCAATTTTTCCTTAATCAATTTAAGTGGTCCTCTTACCTCATGACCAAAATTTAGTTCAAAAGGACTAAATTTGGTTGACTCATTAGGTGCATCCGTAATTGCAAACAGTACGAATGGAATTTCTTTATCCCAATCCTCTGGATAATCTTGACAATAAGCCCTCAACTGTCTTTAATGTCTGGTGCCACCTTTCTAACGCTCCCTGCGATTCTGGATGGTACGCAGTTGATTTAAATTGTTTTATTCCTAAGCTATGCATAACTTCTTTGAATAACTTTGAGGTAAAATTTGATCCTTGATCCGATTATATTTCTATGGGCAGTCCATATCCAGTAAAAAATTTACATAACTCCTCCACAATCTTTTTAGCTGTAATATTACGTACTGGAATGGCCTCTGGAAACCGAGTAGACATATCCAGTATAATCAAAAGATATTGATTCCCACTTTTTAGGAAGCGGTCCTACGCAATCAATTAGGACCCTTGTAAAAGGTTTCTCAAATGCTGGAATGGGTATTAAGGGCGCTGGTTTTATCACTGCTTGAGGTTTCCCTATCACTTGACATGTGTGACATGATTGACAAACTTTTACTACATCTTTATGTAGTCCAGGACAATAAAAATGTTTCAGGATTTTAGCTTGAGTTTTCCTTATCCCCAAATGACCTCCCACTGGTACCTCATGTGCAACTCGCAACACCACCTTTCTAAACCCTACCGGCAATACTACTTGATGAACGTCTGCCCACTTTTCATCCGCCTGCATATGTAAAGGTCTCCATTTTCTCATCAAGCCATCACTTTTACGGTAATAACACCCTGGCATACACTTAGATTCCTTTTCCGTGTATGCTTTCTGATACATCCGGTTTATTTTTATATCTTTCTGTTGTAACTCTGCCAATTTTCCTGAACAAAAAATATCCACCTCATCCTCCACCTGTTCTTGTTCTTTTTCAACCATCTGATCAAAAATCGTTTCTGATAATTGCACTTCCACTTCATCTTCACTCTTTGATTTCTCCTCTTGTCTTAACCTGTGACTTTGCGACCTTGTTACTACACAATCCGGGAAAATCCCAGGATATTCGTCCTTCAACACTTCAGTTGTCTGATTTTCCACTGGCTTATCAACCACAGTAGGCATCATTCCCACTTGCGATCCAGCTATATCATTACCCAAGATAAACTGTATTCCTGGACAAGATAGTTTCTCTATTACTCCTACTACCACTCTTCTCTGGACTTCCCAACCTTACCTTATATAATGGAACGCTACTCCTCTCACCCTGAATTCCACATATTACCACCTTTTCTGGCAACATTCTTCCCAAACTACATAATGCCTCATCTCTTACCATTAACGATTGACTAGCTCCCGTATCTCTTAAAATTGTGACTTCTTTACCTGCTCCTGATACACATAAGTAAACTTTACCCACACAAGTAAATTCTTTAAAGACATCTGGCACCTTCTTATCAATCACCTCTTGAACAGTCTGTACAATCTTTTGCACCTCCTTCGCTTCCCTTGGGCTTTCCTTTACCACTCTAACAAACCCCACTGTCTTATCCTGTTTTACCACATCAGCCTCCCCAGTGCTTTTCTTCAACCACCAACACTGTGATTTTACATGGCCTAGTTTATTACAGTGAAAACATTTGAAACTTTTCATTTCTTTTGCACCCTCCTGGATTTCTCTTTTAATCTGAGGTACACTCTCCTTATTATCTCCCATCAGATGACCTTTACCTTTACCACTTGAGTATTTCTCATGTCCCCAGTTTCTATCCCTCACAGGCTGAAACTGATGTCGGAAACCAAGCTTTGATTTATGAACAAATTCATAATCATTTGCTATTTCTGCTGCTCATCTCGCAGTTTTAACCCTCTGCTCTTCCACGAGTCCTCACTACATCAGGAATTGAATTTTTAAACTCCTCCAAAAGTATAATTTCTCTGAGAGCTTCATACGTTTGGTCTATTTTCAAAGCCCTTATCCACCTATCAAAATTACTCTGTTGGATCCTTTCAAACTCCATGTATGTTTGACCAAATTCTTTCCTTAAATTTCTAAACCTTTGTCTGTAGGCTTCAGGCACTAGTTCATATGCATCTAAGATGGATTTTTAGTCTCTGTCCGTAAGGTCCTGCGTGTGGCCGTGTCCACCCCAAAAAACCTCAGAACCTCTGAAAGAGCCATTGTCCACAACACACTCCCCACTTAAATTAAAATACCACACCTGAGAAGCACCCACAATCTGCTCACTGCTCACTGTCTTTAAGTTCACTAAGCCAATCTAATAGATAGACTTTTATCCCCCTCGAGCCCCCAATTGTTATGTGTCAGGGTTTAGAGAACCCCAAAGTGTATCATGGAGTTCACCTGACTCACAACTTTGAATAGATTGTGGTATGGGGAGCACACAGCCCACTCTACAGGTGTGGTACAGCAGAAATGGAAAAGTATTTTTTAAAGCAAAACAATGTTTATTCTATGAACTCAAGTTAACCTTTTTAAAACAAACAGTGAATATCTTAGCAACCATTAATTCAAAGATAACCCCCCAAAGAATACAACACTAAGTAACCTGTATGCTGTCCTTTTACACCCAAAAGACTTAACAACCTTTAAACAGAAGCACATCAGAGTTTACATTCAATACTGAAAACATTTAAATTTCTGAATTCACCAAATGATTAAGAGATAGTCCTTCATGGCAGAGAGCTCAACAATACAGCTGCTTTGGCTGACTTCAGCTGCAACACATTGAAAAACCAAACCAAAAAGACAGACACACCCAAGCTTTTCTCAAAGTGAAACTAAGAAGCAGAACCAGAGCTCAGCTCCACCCACACTCTGACATCACTGCAGTAACATGAGCAGCCAAACATTTCTTAAAGGTACATTTCTTAAACACCCATTTCTTAAAGGTACTCTCACATGAAAGCTCTTGCACCATCTTCTAATCCCCCCCCATTATTAACTCATGGGTATCCAAATCCGGGATGGCACCCAGCACCTCTTCACAAACCCACGTCGTCCCATTTGGGGGCCTTATACACTCACCACCACCACCAACCTCCCCTCTAGCACCCCTGTCACAATGACATACCTGCCCCCCCCCCTGGTCTGCCACCACTTTCTCCACCGGAAACCTCACCCTCTTGCCCACCAATACCGGTAGCCCCCGAGCCCTGCTATCAAACGCTGAATGGAAAACCTGGCTTACCCAACCCATCCTAAGCCTCACCTGGTCCTTTACCCTCAGGTGGGTCTCCTGCAGCACCACCACATCGGTCCTTAACTGTGAAAAAATGTGAAAAAACCCTTGACCTCTTCACCGGTCCTCCTAACCCCCTCACGTTCCACGTTACTATCCTGACCGGACGTCTCTCACCTTCCCCGCCCCTCTTATCAGCCATCATTGTAACCCCGGGCCCTGCCCATTGAGCCAAACACATCCCGTCCATTTGTTGCAACAAAACCTTCCCCCTCTCCCAGAAACCCCTCCATTTCCTCCTGCAAACATCTCTCCCAGTATTGATCCCACACCTCCCAGGCCCATCGAATCCTATTGGACCAAGTTCCAATGACCGCAGCCCCTCACCACACTCCCGTTCACAACCTTCGCTTGCCAGTATGGAGGCCCCTGCCAGGGCCCCCTCCTCCCAATCACCTCCCCCATCACCCAGTCCCTGAATACAAAGACAAGCAAGCAGAATCAGTGCAACAAACCGTGCCACAGAAAATCGCCATAACCCCCAAGCCCATTATTCTCCTAACCACTGTAGCCCGTAACAGAGGTACACTACCCTTCCCCGTGAACCAACCCAAACCCCCAACTGTTCCTCCCACTAATACAAAACAAATACACGTCCTGAAACAAGATTTAAAGCCGTACACATCATTTCACTGCCCTCCCTTCAGTCCAAAACCAAACCCCATTCCTATTTCTCATTTCAACCCCAGTTCTTCGGCCTTCACAAACGCCTCCGCCTCCTCCACAGTCTCGAAGTAGAAGTCCCTCCAGTTGTAGGTCACCCTCAACTTCGCCAGGTAGACCACGCTGAACCATACACCGTTGCTTAAAAGTGCTGCCTTCGCCCGACCGAAGGCCACCCACCTTCCCGCAAGCTCCACAGTTACATCCTGGTATATATGAATACCAACTCCTTCTCAATTCATCTCACGCCTTTGCTTTGCCCAATTCAGGACGATCTCCTTAACATGGTATTTGTGAAAACAATTATCACTGCCTTCGGCTTGGACCTGAGCGACCGATGAGCTGTGTCCAGTCCGTATTGGCAGGGTTATTCCCCCTACCCCAACCACTCCGCCAACATCCTTATGAAGTATCCAGTCAGCTTAGGGCCCGAAGCAAGCTATTCTCCAGTTCCTCCACCTTGGCTCTAAGTCCTTTGTTGGCCTCCACCCCCTCCGCAGCTCCTCACTCATCGAGGTGAATTGGTCACTGTGCTACGACAGAGCTTCCTCCACCCCCTTCAACCTCTCCTTGTTCCCGTACCTCGGCCGATGTCTTCAACACCAACTGCCTTCACTGGGGCAATCACCTCCTCCACCAACTCCTTCATCGCAGCCATCATCTCCTTATGCATTACCTCCATGTGTTTGGCGAACTGCCTCTCAAATTCTCCGGCCATCAGCTCGGTAAGAGTTTCCACTATGAAGGGCGGGGCCACACCCAGCGATCCTGCCTTCCCCATCTTCACTGCCGCCGGGCTGACCTGTTCACTCGATGACGAACTTTAGCTCACCCCCTTCTTCCAGTGGCTTTTTTCTGGGTCTTCGACATTCCCCACCTTCCTTATGTTTTCTTGCACCAGCTCATCCAAAAACTGCCCCTGGAACCTGGCATTAAACTCCAGTAACCAGAGCCTCAAGCAGGAGCTACCTATCATGCGACTTCCACCTACATGCTGCCACCAGAAGTTCCCAACCATCGTTTTTACTGCCAACATTTGATTTCAACTCACTCGACTCAGATGCATTCCCATCCCATCAAAGTTGGACTTCTGCCAATTAATTATCCTTGCTCTGGATTGTTCCTTGTGCTTTTCCATGGCCAACCTAAACTTTATGACATAATGGTCACTGTCCCCTAAATGCTCCCCCACTGATATTTGATCCACTTGGGCCAACTGAATCCCCAGAAGCAGATCCATCAGTTCCTGTCCTCTCATTGGACCAATAACATACTGCTTCAGGAAATTATCCTTCAACACACTCCAGGAGCTCGCGTCCTTCTTGTCATTTTGCACTATTCCTCTTCGAGTCTATATTTGGATAATTCAACCCCCCTCCCCCCATTATAATTGTTCTATAATTATTGCACCTCTCTTTGCAAATCAGTTTCTCTGCGCCCATTCCATTGGTTGGTAGTTTAGATAATACACCGATCAATGTTATTGTAGCTTTTTCATTCCCTACTTCTAGCTAGAGAAATTCCATCCTTGACCCCTCTGGAAAATCCTCTCTCTCCAGTATTGTAATACCACCTTTAATGAATCCTGGGACACTGCCCCCCACCCCTGCCTTTAATTCCTTTGCTGACTCTGCCAAATACCTTCTGATGTGTTACGTACTCTGGGATAACACAGGCTGCAACTGGATGCAGCTTTAACCAAAAGATACTCCAGACCTTGAAGTTAGTTCAATCTGATTTATTGAACCAGTAGCACAGTTAGCACAGTTCTCTATGAGTTCGACTCTCTGCTAACCTAAGTGTGGTTACTCTGTCTGACTGAACCAGACTAGCTCTTAGCCAAATGCTGGAGGTGTGTTACTGTACATACACCCTGACTCACTCTGTAGATGTTCATCAGTGGAAAGAGGTGGAGTGTGAGTGCCTCGTGCCTTTTACAGTGAGATTCCACCCCTGAGTGTCCTGCCTGCTCATTGGTCATGTTCTGTTCTCTGTGTTCATTAGCTGCCTGTCTGTATATCATTATCTGCATGTCTGCATATCATGACATCTCCCCTTTTTTTAAATGTTTTGTTGGCATATGTGGTGGCATATATTAACATATTTACAAGCGGTAGCATATGTGAATGTATTTACATGGGAAGACAGCTGTCTAATGTGAGAAGACAGAGCATAGCAAACAAAACAAATTTTCATTAGTCCAGTCTCTGGGGCTTGCATCTGATCCTTGTCGACCGCTGGAGAGGTGGTGGTGGGGACGCCGGCGCCTTGACAGGCGGGATGGAAGCCTGACTGGTGGTGCAGACCTGTACAAGGCTGCATAGTGTCCAGGCTTCCCGCAGTTTAAACATCGCCTGCCTCTTGCAGGGCAGTGTTTCTTTAAGTGTGCGTTGCCGCAGTTCGAGCACGACATGACCTCGGCGTCCTGACGCTCCGCACGTCGTCGCACATGCGCAGTGCGGGTGTCGGCCGCTTTGTTATCCTGTTCGCATTACGCATGTGTGGGGCCCCGGGAAAAGCATGTCTGCATATCATGACACCTTCTACCCACGAATATTTAACACCCATTGCTGTCCTTCTTTGAGCCAGGTCTCTCTTTATGCAATAATATGTCAATATGTCCATATGCCAACCTGTGCCTGTAGTTCACCATTCATATTAACCACACACCTTGCATTCACATACGTTCACAGTAATCCTGATTTAGGCTTTTTAACTTTTCCCCTTACTCTGACCTCATCTAATGACTCCCTACAGCCTACTCAAGTTCTATCAAACTCTCCAGGTATTCTATTTACCTTGATACTATTCCAATATATCCTCCTTATCAGTTAGTACTTCTGTACATTCCACTGCCAGTTTTTCTCGTCTCCTCTCTAAATTTCCCCTCAGGTTCCCATCCCTCCTGCCAATCTAGTTTGGACCCTCTCCAACAGCACTGGCAAACGTCCCCAGGAGGAAATTGGTTCCAGACCATTAGATCTTTTGCGGCACTGGATCCAGTTGTAACGCACAACATCATGCCTGTTGACCTGTGCTGCCACCTCTGACCAGGCCTTCTGGTGTGGTGGCCTGTTCTTGCCAACCCGAGGCAAGAGAATGCCCCACTCCCACCTGGCACTCACTGCCTCCACTAGAGTGCGTAGGCAGTCATCCAAAAAGCTGGATGGGGGGAGGGGGGCAAATTGCCCTCCCGCCTGGTGTGCCCAGTGGGTTCTGAGGCCATAACTGATACCAATTTGTATTGTCTCTCCTTGTCTCCTCACCAACTTTAAGCCTTCAGGGAGCTGCCTCTGCTGAATTTAAATCCATTGCTGGGCCCCCATTGCACCCAGCGCTTGCCACACTCCCACCCTGCTGGCAGTGCTGCACCAATGTCTACGCTGAAATCGTTTTTGGGTTCCAATTGCGACCTGAGGTAGAAATCACATCCATTTCCAGGCCCATCGATCATGCATGTACAAAGTGTGAAAATTCAGTCCATAGACTGTAAGTAGATGAGACTCCTTTGGAACTTCATTGGTTACAGTTTGCCATCCTGAAAGTGAATCATTTATCCTGACTCTCTGTTCCTTGTTAATCAGTCCTCTATCCATGCTAATATATTACCCCCAAAATGATAAGCTCTTATGTTGTGTATTAACCTCTTATGTGCCACCTTATCGAAGCCTCTTGGAAATTGAAATACACTATATCCATTGGTTCTTCTTTATCTACCCTGCTTGTTACATCTTCAAAGAACTATAAAAATTTGTCAAGCATGATTTCCCTTTCATTTAACCATGTTGATGCTACCTGATAGTATGATGATTGTCTAAATGCCCTGCTAATAATGGATTCTAGCATTTTGCTCAGAACCAATGTTAGGCTAACTCACAAATAATGTCCTGCTTTCTGTCTGCCTCCATTCTTGAACAGAGTTGTTACATTCACATTTTTACAATGCTGGGACATTTATAGAATCCACAGAATTTTGAAAGATTACAACCAATGCCCCTATAATCTCTGCAGCTGCTTCTTTTAAGACCCTAACATCAGGCCATGAGATTGGGGTGGCGGCGGCGTAGTGGTATTGTCACTGGACTGATAATCCAGAGACCCCGGGTTCAAATCCCACCACAGCAGATGGTGAAATTTGAACTGTACAAAAATCTGGAATTAAAAGTCCATTGATGATCTGCCATCCGTATCTGGTCTGGCCTACACGTGACTCCAGATCCACAGTAAGGTGGTTGACTCTTAACTGCCCCTTCAGGGCAATTAGTGACAGGCAGTAAATGCTGGTCCAGCCAGGCGACACCCGCATCCCCATGAAAGAATTGAAAAAGAATGTTATGGGGATTTCTCAATCCAAGTTTCAGGAGTTTTCCCAATACTCTTTAATCAAGTGATTGTGATTATCTTAAGTCCCACCCTATCTTTTGCCTTTTCTACTATTCTTGGGATTTTTTTTTGTGTTTTTACTGTAAAGATGGAAACAAAATATTTGTTCAAAGTCTCTGCCATTTCCTTGACCAGTTATTAATTCCTTTGCCTCATCCTTTAAAGGGCTAATGATCACTTTAGCTACTCTTTTCCTTTATGTACATCACGGGACCGGGAAGTCCAGGCACAGACCGCCATTGCCGCGACCCACAAGACAGCCATCTTGCTGCGCACCCCACTGACCTTGGCCCCAGTTCTGCAGTGTGACACTGGCCGTATGGGTGCCCCACTCCTCCACCCCCACATCCCAGCCCCCACTCTCCCACCCCACTCCCCCTGTCATGCACCCACCACCCCACCCACCACCATACTACGTCCCCCAACTGACCACCATCCACCAGCAGGGCATCACTAGGCCCACACAAAGCCAATGCCCACAGTAGCCCCTACAGGGGGCGTGGACAGGGGGCACGGAGTGTACCACTGGCATGGGCAGTGGCAGTCAACGTTACCCCTGGCAGCAGGGATGAGCGCCAGGGCCAGAGACCCCAAGGGTGCCGGGTACCGACGTGGCCAGCGGTGAGGGGACTGAGGTGTGTGGGAGACATGCAGGGGCAGGGTCAGCAGTGCCGTCCAGGGCCACTGTGTAGTCCAGTGGACCTGGTTGGGCACAGGGATACACACCATGCTCATATATCGGCATTTCAACCCCTGCAGACAATGTATATTGGAATCCAACCAGCAACGGTGGCCACAGCCATGGTGGATGCATTGCGTCTGTACGAGCTGGAGCTGTTCAAGGAGGAGGAAGATGCAGTAGCGAAGTGTGCCCCAGAAATACAGGAGGCAGCCGCCCAACAGGGCGAGGAGGAGAATAAGGAGGTGCAAAGGAGGTGCCGCATTAGGTCTCGTGTGTACCGGCAGCGCCTGTCATTCGAGCACCAGCTGGACCGGCATGCTATCAAAGACTCCGGCTGAGCAGGGCGACAGTGCGATATATCTTCCAGCGTTGGCTCCTTGGCGACAGGAGATATCCACTGCGGTCGTGGCTGATGACACCTATCTGGAGGCCACAGACAAAGGCAGAGACCCACCACAATGATGCCCAGACAGCGACCAGAGGCGTGATCGGGTGGTGCTTTGGCATTCTGAAGATGCGGTTCAGGCGCCTGCCTGGACCTCTCTGGAGGGGTCCTCCAGTATGACACTGGGTCACCCGCATCGTGGCGGCCTGCTGCATCCTCCAGAACATCGCGCAGCAGAAGGGCAATGTGCTGGAAGAGGAGGATGAACGTCAGTCCTTGTCCGACGAGGTGGATGCGGGGGAGGCAAGGATGGACAGAACATGAGGCCTGGGCTCCCCCTCCCCCATCCGGCTGACCACCCCCCACTACCTGAAACCCCCTCTGTGATACATACTTGCGGCACCATGGGATGTGGACCCTAGGTTGCCAGTGACAGCGGATCTGGTCCATGGGATGGAGGTTGATGACAACCTGCTCTGCGATGAGCTCTGGTGCTCCGTATCGTTTGGCAACGTCTGACTCCCGCCGGCAGCATTGTCCACCTGTGTGGTCCCTGCAAAGGAGCTGGCCATTCCATCACGCGGACTCATCGATTTCCTGGGGTGGCGGAGGTGGGGATGGGGGTGTTGCGGAGGTGGGGATGAGGGAGGGAGCGGGGGGGGGGCGGGGGGGAGCTGGGACATCAGAGCGGTGAGCATTGGCTGAACTGTGGTCCCTGAGCCAAGCTTACCGCTAACGGTTGCCAATTCCCCGCCCCCCTCTGTGATCAGCCCAGACCAGCCCACCCCTCACCCATCTGACAAAGCACTGAGACAGGTTGTAACATTGTGCACAGGTGTCCAATGTGAAAACATATATACAGATACTTGCCCTAGCCCCGATCACTAAACTGTGTCCTGCACTTGTGCCAAATTAACTGGAGTATACTTTTCTGGCCTTACGGGCTCTAACGCTACGCCTAGGTTGGCCATCAGATGGTACATCAGGAGTGGAGGTGGCCAGCTGCGATTTCCGTCATGTGACCTGAGTCCCTGGTGGCGAGCGTCTTCTGGGGTGTCCGGGCCTGGATGGGCCCGGCTGCTGCTCGGGTATCCCAGGTGGCGTAGTGCTACCCTGTTCTTCCCGCTGCCCATGTGATGAACTGGGACAGGGGATGGGGTCTCAGGTGGTGCGATTTCCCGGCACCTCCCCTGCGAGAGTCACCAGCACAGGCCCCATCACCTCCTCCTCCTTGGTAGACCGGAGGTGTGGGGGTGGTGGGGGGGTGGTGTGAGGGTGGCGAGAATGGTGTGAGGGTGGTGTGGGGGTGAGGGTGGTTGTTGGGGGGTTTGGCAGGTGTCAACGGGAACCGTAACTCAGCGGGGTCTCACTTCCTTGCCCAATGCCGACTTCCACCCGACGACTACATTTTCCTTGGGCTTGCTGACCATGCCCAGGGCCTGCTGCCCTGCTGCGGTGAGGGGCCGCAGGTCCGGCAGTCCCTCTCCAGTCCTTTCTTGCTCCCTGCGGTTATGGGCAGCCCTCTCCTGGCAGGGGGGTGGGGGGGTATTCAAAAATCACACAATGTTAGACAGTCCAACGCACGTGGGTAGCTGGAGGGTTCAGTAGCCGGGATGCCCAGCCTCGGCGGCCGGTATGGGTGCCGGCATGTGGTGCAGGGTGGGGGTTCAGCGGCCTCTGGGTGGGGGTGTGGTTATGGGTCTGTGGCATGGGGGTTCGTGCCAGGGCACAGTGCTGCCTACTCACCCTGGCCGCCCTGAGGAGGCCATGCAGTTTCTTCCAGCATTGCTGGCCGGTCCGGACGGTTTGCTCGTGGTGCTGACAGCATCTGCCACCTGTGCCCAGGCATGGCGAACGGCAGCGGTTAGCAGTCTCCTTCCCCGGCAGGGGTACAGGGTTGTCTGCCTCTCCTCCACGGCGTACAGCAGGGTCTCAAGCTCGGCGTCTGTAAAATGGGATGCCGCTCTCCTCGCTACCATCTTGTTGTCTGGGATGGTGTGTGTGGGGAGTGATGTGTGTAAATGTGGCTGCAGCTTGTCAGCCTCCTGAGTGTTAATCACGAAACCGGTGAATCCCACACGGTTGCTAATTGTAATCAATTGTGTTCCACATGGCGCCGGTGCTAGCCCCTTAACGGTCGTTGAATTGGTCCAAGTTCGTGGAAGTCCACGAATCCTGCCCCGGCGTCAACACTTAGTCTCAGGAATGGAGAATCCAGCAGTTTATTTTCCCCACCTAATGTAGATGATCTTTAAGTGATAAGCTGTAGTAATAAATTCCAGCAATTCTGGATCTTAAATCTTACCACAAAGGTGGAGAGGTTATGATCAGGAGATGATGTCTCCCTGCACCCATGGTGGACACATATGTTCAGAAATAATTGCAAGCCCACTTTCCACCGTAGAGTGTCTTTTTGATGTCAATTTAGCTTTTTGGAAAAGACACGATTCATCTTCTGTAACAGGACGACACCCACCCCCAGGTCACCATCAATTGCTACTTTGAAGGGTTTAGTGAAATTTGGAGCCGAAATCACCGGTTCATTGATCAAAAATTGCTTTTAGCCTTTCAAAAGATGCTTGGCACTCATCCAACTACACTACCACCAAGTCTGTCCAGTGGCAGCTGTAGTGCTGAAACTTTGTATGAATTTGCATATAAACCCATCCCCAAAAACCTCATCATCTCTTGCTTAGTTTTAGAGGCAGGGAACTCCACTGATGCTTATTCTTTGCTGCTCTTGGCAGCTCGTGTCCTTGTCCTGCTATATGCCCTAGGTATGTTACCCGCGCTTTCGCAAACCCACTCTTGGTAATGTTTATTGCCAAATCAGCTGACTGCAGTTTTGTAAACAGGTTTCTAACTGTTTCAAGTAGTCTTTCCAAGTATCACTATATATCATCAAAATAAACCACAGTTTGGAACACTGGTTGTGACTTGATTAATTATGGGGAGGCAGTGGCACAGTGATATTGTCACTGGACTAGTTAACCAGAGGCCAGAGTAATGCTCTGGGGATCCAGGTTCAAATCTTGCCACTGCAGATTGTTAAATTTGAATTCAATAAAAATCTGGAATTAAAAGTCTAATGATGACCATGAAATCCTTGTTTTATTGTCGTAAAAGCCCACCTGGTTCTCTAATGTCCTTTCGGGAAGGAAATTTGCCATCCTTACCTGGTCTGTCCTACATGTGACTCAAGACGCACAGCAATGTGGTTGCCTCTTAACTGCCCTCTCAAGGGCGATTAGGGATGGGCAATAAATGCTGGCACAGCCTGCGATGCCCACGTCCCATGAACAAATTTTTAAAAACCAGTCCCTAAAACGTTGGTGGTGCATATTTTTTTGCCCAGAGTGGCATCATTTGGCATTGGAAAACACCATCTGATATGACAAAAGTCGATATTTCTTCAGCTTGGGATGTTGAAGGAACCTGCTGATATCTCTTTAACAAATCTACCTTGGTAAGAAACATCACACAGCCAACTCTGTCAATACAATCTTCCAAACGAGGAATTGGGTAGCAATTTGTTTGTTACTGCATTGACCTTTTCGTAGTCTACACAGAACATTGTTGAATCATCCGGTTGAGGCACCAACTCAAGAGGATCTCTACTTTCACCTGAGCCTATTTTTCTGGAAATAAATGGCTAGGATACTGTTTTATAGGAAAGGATTCTCCTACATCCACAGCATGGGCGAAATTCTCCGTTAAGTCCACAAAGTCCGCCGATCGGCGCCAAAAACGGCGCAAATCCCACTTTCATCACGCCGCCCCAAACGTCGCAAAGTCTCCGGCCCGGAATGGGCTAGCAGCGATGTGACAGGATCCGCGCTTGCTCACGTGCTTCACGCCGTGCGGCGTCATACATGCCGCACAGCGTGACGGCTCATCAGGACGCGCTGCTCCCCCCCACCCGACCGGAACACCCGACCGGAACACCCGACCGGATGGCCCCCCGCCGCTCAGCCCCGAGGTTCCAGTCACGGGATGTGGAGGCGCTCCTGGACGCAGTGAAGCAGAGGAGGGAGGCCCTGTATCCCGGACACGGCCGCAGAGTTGCCCCACGCCACAGCCGGCGTCTGTGGAGGGAGGTGGCAGAGGCCGTCACCGCTGTGGCCCTGACACCACGGACAGGCACCAAGTGCCACAAGAAGGTGAACAACCTCGTCAGAGCAGCCAGGGCGAGCCTCACCCCCTGCCCGATATCCATATCCCCCATATCCCCCATCCCCCATATCCCCCATATCCCCCCCTCCCCCATATCCCCCATATCCCCCCTCCCCTATCCCCCCTCCCCCATATCCCCCCTCCCCCATATCCCCCCTCCCCCATATCCCCATATCCCCCCTCCTCCATAGCCCCCCTACCCCATATCCCCCATATCCCCCCTCCCCATAGCCCCCCTACCCCATATACCCATATCCCCCTCCCCATATCCCCCCTCCCCCATATCCCCCCTCCCCCATATCCCCCCTCCCCCATATCCCCATATCCCCCCTCCTCCATAGCCCCCCTACCCCATATCCCCCATATCCCCCCTCCCCATAGCCCCCCTACCCCATATCCCCATATCCCCCTCCCCCATATCCCCCCTCCCCCATATCCCCCTCCCCATATCCCCCATATCCCCCCTCCCCCATATCCGCTTTCCCCCATTTCCCCAAGTGAATCCAGCCCTAACCTTAACCTCTGCAATACACGCGCAACCGATGGCGTGCATTCATATACCTGTCTAACACTGTTGCTTTTTACCCCTGCCACCTGCCCCCCCCTCACAGGAGAAATGCGCACTCAACACCAGGGAGCATGTGAGGACTGGAGGAGGCCCCGCTGATGAGAGGCCACTGACCGAACACGAGGAAAGGGCCCTGGAACTGGCTGGCGGACCTGAGGACCGGGAGGTTGCTGATGCAGAGGTCGGGGGCGTACTAGCAAGTGAGCCACCGACAGCCCGTCCCCATATCCCCCCTCCCCTATATCCCCCTCCCCCATATCACCTGATCACTGCCTGCGTGTCTAACCATGCATGCTTCATTGTGTATCGCAGGAGCAAACGTCGAGGCACCCATCCCCGCAGATGCAGACCGCCCGCATGATGCCCCTCGGAGACCACGGGAGACGGTGATGCCCAGACCCTCTGGCATGCGACGCCCGCATGATGCCCCTCGGAGGCCACGGGAGACGGAGAGACCCGGACCCTCCGGCATGCGACGCCCGCAGGATGCCCCTCGCACACCACGGGAGACAGAGAGACCCGGATCCTCCGGCATGCGACGCCCGCAGGATGTCCCTTGGAGACCACTGGAGACGGAGAGACCTGGAGCAACAGGGAGACGACGCCCCCGTCTCGTGCGGGTGCGACGACGCAGGCGTGTGCCACCCAGCGACGAGAGGGGCAGCCACAGGCCCCCGTCACAGCCGAGCCAGGACACCACTCCCCAGGACACCACTACCCAGGACACCACTACCCCAGGACACCACTACCCAGGTCACCACTACCCGGGACAGCACTACCCAGGAAAACGAAATAACGGACAGTGACACAGAGTGGATGGGTGGAGACGAACCCCCACCCCAAAGTGCCATGGACTCAGAGTGGGACGAAGAGCACGACACAACGCCACTGCTGTCACCAACACCCTCCACCATCGCAGAAACACTCACCTCGGTTGGGCACTTTAGTGATGAGGCGTCTGGTACACTCACTGGTGCGCACAACACAGCCGTTCCGGTACAGCAGGTGGAGGTGGGAGCAGCAGAGGGGCCGGGCGGTCGGAGGGCAGCCCAGCCCAAGCGAATATCTGCCGCCCAGATGGATCCCGGGTTCCTGCAGTTACCACACCCACACATAGATCCGATGCAACCACCGACACGGAGACGAGCGAAGAGGGTGACGGGTGTCTTGCGGCGGCTGCGGTCGCAGGTGGAGGAGTCCACCCGCGTCCAGGAGCTGGGAGTGGTGCCGGTCATGCGTGCCACCCAGGCCGACACCGCACGGGTGGCGTCCGCGGTGGAGGCAATGGGTGCGACGGTGTCAGACATGGGGAACGGTTTGCGAGGCCTGGGGCTTTCCGTGCAGGCGGCGTCTGTGGCCCAGGAAATGGCTGCCCTCTCACAGGAGGCCATGAGCCAGTTCCAGCGCCAGATGGCAGAGGCGCTCAACGCCATGGCCCAGTCTCAGCAGTCCATAGCCCAGTCTCAGCAGGCCATGGCCCAGTCTCAGCAGGCATCGGCGCCATTGGCCATGTGTGAGCCGGCGTCGCACAGTCACAGACAGGGTTTGCCAATCCCCTGAGCTCCATGGCTGCAAACCTGCAGACCCCTGTCGATACCAGCACGGGCCTCCAGGACTGGCAGCACCAGATGTCGGGGGGGGGCGTCGGATGGCCAGTCCGTTCGCATCCCCCACCCATGTAGAGGCCTGGGGGCCATCGGGCACCCCGAGGGAGGAGGAGGTGGTGTGGTCCGTCCCGGGTCCCCCTGTAGGGGAGGTCCCGGAACACCGCGACACCTCGGACTCCCCCCCTCCGTCCCAGGTGCATCGGGTGGGCAACGGGCAGGACAGGCTGGCAGCTCGCCATCCCAGTCGCCCGGGCTGCAGCCTGGCCCATCTAGGCCAGGACTCCCCAGGAAACGGCTGCCAAAGGGATCCCGTGTCAGAGGGCAGGAATCACAGGAGTCCACCTCCAGTTCTGCTGTACCGTCTGGGGAACCACGTAGACGTAGTCAAAGGGCCCGTAAGGCCAAACAATTAGACACTGAGTAAGTTGGCACGGGTGCAGGGCACAGATGAGTTTTTGGGGCTAGGGCACGTGCATGAACTCCTTTGGTTATTAAAGTCAATGTTACACCTACAGAAGCTGCCTTTGTGCTCTGTCCAAAGCGTGCGGAGGTGTCATGTACGTTGAGCGCAAGTGTGTGTGTGTGAGGGGTGGTCTTACCTCAGCCCTAGGTGAATCTGCCCCCTTCCCCCTGGGCCGCCATCAACATCCCCCCGGGCAGAGGACGGGACCGTGCGCTGCAGTGTCACAGCCACATCCAGGGATGGTCCGGGTTTATGGTGGTACTGTGGCCATGGGTCAGACATAGTCCAACGATGTAGAGCCAGGAGCTCATCGCAGGGCGGGTTGTCATCATCCTCCATGGCTTGGGATAGACACGCGTCCACCGGCAACTGTGTGAGCCCGGCCCGTTGTGCCGCAGGTGGATCGGCAATGGGGGGGGTGGTGTGCATGCGGGTGGGGTGGGTGGGGTTGGGGAGGGGGGTGAGGGTGCTGGGTGGGTGGATGGGTGGGGGGTGTGGGTGGTCGGCTGTTGCCATGGTGTGCAGTCTGTGGCCATACTACCCGATTCCCACGCCCATCTAGTCAGTGAAGCGGGCGACTATCAGCCTGTCCCGTGCCCGCTGGCCCAGCCGGTTACGGTGGATAGCCACCCGCCTGTGTCTAGCCCGTCTGCCCTGACCATTGCCCCCATCCCCCTCATCTGGGGAGGACTGCGCCTCTTCCTGCTGCTCCTCCACTCCGCCCTCCTCTGCCTGCGGCACATCGCCCCTCTGCTGGGCTATATTGTGCAGGACGCAGCACACCACAATGATGCGGCCGACCCTATCTGACCGATACTGGAGGGCGCCCCCAGAGCGGTCCAGGCACCTGAAACGCATCTTCAGCACGCCAAAGCAGCTCTCTATCACTCCCCTTGTCGCTACATGGGCATCATTGTAGCGGTTCTCCGCCTCATTGCGTGGCCTCCGTACAGGCGTCATCAGCCACGATCGCAATGGGTAGCCCCTGTCGCCCAGCAACCAGACCCCTCATGGCGTCCCTCGTACATGCCGCTGATGGATGACCGCGACAACACGTATGAGTCATGTACACTGCCCGGGTAACGGGCGCAGACGTGCAGGATCATCATGCGGTGGTCGCAGACGACCTGTATGTTCATCGAATAGGTGCCCTTCCTATTGGTGAACACGGCCCTGTTATCTGCAGGTGGCCACACGGCGACGTGCATCCCATCAATCGCGCCCTGGACCATGGGGAACCCGGCCACGGTAGAGAAGCCCACGGCCCGGGCATCTTGGCTGGCCCGGTCCACAGGGAAGCGGATGTAGCGGTGCGCCATGGCATATAGTGCGTCTGTCACTGCCCGGATGCACCGGTGCACCGATGTCTGCGATATGCCGGACAGGTCCCCACTCGGTGCCTGGAATGACCCCGTTGCATAAAAGTTCAGGGCCACCGTAACCTTGACGGACACGGGGAGAGGGTGTCCCCCGCCAGTGCCACGCGGTGACAGGTGTGCCAGCAGGTGGCAGATGTGTGCCACGGTTTCCCGCCTCATCCAGAGTCTCCTCCTGCATTCCCGGTCCGTGAGGTCCTGGTATGACTGCTGGGACCGGTACACACGGGGCGCCCTCGGGTGCCTCCGTTGCCGTGGGGCCGCGACGTCCTCCTCCCCCTCCTCGTCCTGTCGGTCAGGTGTCCCTCCAGCCTGGGCGGCTGCCGCCTGCCCCTCTGTGGCAGCCTGCGCCGCCTCTCTGGCACGCTCCTCCTCCTCATCCAGGGCAACATAGACATTAGCGGCTGCCGCCACGGCGGCAAACATCGCTGGCTGATCGGAAAACATGACGGCCTAGTGGGGGGGGGGGGGGGGGGGCGCGGGGAGGGGGGGGGGGGGGGGGGGGGGAAGACGACATGTCATCATTGCCCATACCCTCTCCTCCCCCCAGCCAGGTGGCATGGACCGCATGGGTCCAACTGTTGGAGGCTGGCACCTGGCCAGGTGGAGCAACTCACTTGCCCTCGCACCCCCCCTCCCCGGCATGGACCCCCCCATCCCCCCTCCCCGGCACGGACCCCATCCTCCTCCCCGGCACGGACCCCCCCATCCTCCTCCCCGGCACGGACCCCCCCATCCTCCTCCCCGGCACGGACCCCATCCTCCTCCCCGGCACGGACGCCCCCATCCTCCTCCCCGGCATGGACCCCCCCATCCTCCTCCCCGGCACGGACCCCCCCATCCTCCTCCCCGGCACGGACCCCATCCTCCTCCCCGGCACGGACCCCCCCATCCTCCTCCCCGGCACGGACCCCCCATCCTCCTCCCCGGCACGGACCCCATCCTCCTCCCCGGCACGGACCCCCCCATCCCCCCTCCCCGGCACGGACCCCCCATCCCCGGCACGGACCCCCCCATCCTCCTCCCCGGCACGGACCCCCCCATCCCCCCTCCCCGGCACGGACCCCCCCCCCATCCTCCTCCCCGGCATGGACCCCCCCATCCCCCCTCCCCGGCACGGACCCCCCCATTCCCCCTCCCCGGCACTCATCCTCCCGTCCCCGGCACTCAACCCCCCTCCCGGCACTCCCCCGGAGCCCAGCCCACTCTAACCACCCCCCCCCCCCGCCGCACACACACACACAAAACCCTACACACACCTCTCCCCCACACATTCAGACTGCGGCCTCGCCATCGCCTGCCCAGCGGCCAACCCCCCAGGCCGTCACCCACCTCCACGCTGGTCGGCGTAAACCTTGAGCACAGGTTGACGCCGATTAAAAGGAGGTTTGATTTACACCGACGTGACCCGTCATCACGTCGATGGGACTTCGGCCCATCCGGACGGGAGAATATCGGCAGGCCCAAAATCGATTGCCTTGCGCCCACCCGTGCCATTCTCCGAGGTCTGCGGCGCCATTGACGCCCCGCCGACTTTTCTCCCTTCGGAGACTTCGGCGGGCGGCGGGGGCGGAATTCACAGCGGCCAACGGCCATTCTCCGACCCGCTGGGGGGTCGGAGAATCTCGCCCCATGTGCTAAGGTTGTACATCCTGGTTCATCCCTGCAGACCTTTTTAAATGCTGCGTGAAGCCTTGTTAGGTTTTCTTGTTGTTCTGCATCTGAATACAAAAACGTGTCCAGTTTTCCTAATATTTTAGCGAACCTGATAGTAGGAGGTTCAATTTGTGAATTGTCTAGGCTTCATCTTCAGTATCTCCTTCAGCCTCAACTGTCCTTACTATCTGACATCCTCTTCATGCTTAACCTCCTCCCGGTGATGATGTTGCTTCGATATATTGATATAGCTGGTTCTTTTTTCTTATCTAGGGGCTAGCTGGGCTGTTAATTAAATAATTATCTGTACCAACCAGTTTTACTACCTTATATGGACCACCGAATAATGATTTTGGTGGTTTGCCCTGTAAAGGCAGTAATACTAACACATCATCCCCTCATTGAAAGGTTTGGGTCCTGCCGTGCTTGTCTATCCATTTCTTCGTTGTTGTTTGGGAAGCTTTAAGGTGCTCCTGAGCCTTATTGTAGGCACTTGCAAGCCGCTCCCTGGACCTACACACGTAATCTACCATGGAATATTTGTCCCTCCATTCCAGTAACTTTTCTTGGAATAGTTTCACAGAAACTGTCACCTCATGCCCATAAACTAACTCAAAAGAATGAAAACCAGTACACTTATCCCTAATGGCAAGCAAAATAAATTCTAACCCTTGTCCCAATCATGGGGATAGAACAAAGAACAAAGAACAAAGAAATGTACAGCACAGGAACAGGCCCTTCGGCCCTCCAAGCCCGTGCCGACCATACTGCCCGACTAAACTACAATCTTCTACACTTCCTGGGTCCGTATCCTTCTATTCCCATCCTATTCATATATTTGTCAAGATGCCCCTTAAATGTCCCTATCGTCCCTGCCTCCACTACCTCCTCCGGTAGTGAGTTCCAGGCACCCACTACCCTCTGCGTAAAAAACTTGCCTCGTACATCTACTCTAAACTTTGCCCCTCTCACCTTAAACCTATGCCCCCTAGTAATTGACCCCTCTACCCTGGGGAAAAGCCTCTGACTATCCACTCTGTCTATGCCCCTCATAATTTTGTATACCTCTATCAGGTCGCCCCTCAACCTCCTTCTTGGCAGACTTGGCAGTGTGCCCTAATCATCATTTTGAGTGTCTGATGGTATTATTCTAAAGCTGCTCAATAGCTTTTTTGCAGATTTGTATTTTTATGTGTCTATTTTCTTCCTTCACTCTCTGACACTATGGGCTGGATTCTTCCGTCCCGCCTGCCTCAAGGACGCCATGGGCGAGAGGCGGACATTGGAGAACTCCATTGACCTCGGGCAGGATTCTCCGATCGGCGGGCAAACATGGCCGGAGAATCCCGTCCTATGTCTTATGTGTAAGGACAGTGGTCTTCTTCAGAATCTGTTTCTGCGAGAGGCTTTAATGAACTGCTCTTAAGATGTCTGTTTCCAGAGGCAGCATTAGGGCATAGTCACATGACTATGAAAACCCAGAGGTGTCAATTAAAATGGTCACATTTCAAAACCCAAACAGCCCATTCCTTGTTATTATGGCATTAATATGGAAATCTGAAATAAAACAGAAATTGCTGGAAATGAACAGCAAGTCGAATAGAAAATGTGGAGGAAAACAGTGTTGATGTTTCAGGCTGTGACGTTTCTCAACTGTAGGTTGAGTGACTGAAATTTCAAATATTTCAAACATAAAACTAGAAAATATTTGATCACCTTTATGATGTAACGCCCATCATATTGCAACACCACAATAAAACTCTTGCCTATTTCTTGTCATGACATACATCAGCATATCATGGTGCAATCACAGACACACTGACACACTGATGGACATACAGTAGGACAAACCAGCATACACAACATCGCAGCCAATCACCAATGAGAGCACACGCACTATAAAGACAGGGGACACCAGAGATCCGGCTCATTCTAGCAGCAGCCAGCTCAGAGCACAGAGCTCACAGCCTGCATCACAGACATTCACCATGTGCTGAGTGCCTCACCTAGATAGTGATAGGAAAGGGTCCACAGATAAGCTGGTGTTATAACCTGCCTGCTTACCATTGGCTGGGGACTAATGACAATCCCACAATCCTGTGGGAGTATGAGCTTCCCCAATGAGGGGGCGGAGAAATCATTAACAGACTCCCTGTATAAATAAAGCTGGCCAGTTTGGAACCAGCAGTAAGGAGTAAGCAGCAAGTGAGGTTGCTGCTGCTGCTGCTGCTGCTGCTGCTGCTGTTGTGTGTATATATATGTTATTGTAAATAAATGTTATTTCTTTGTATCCTTGAAACTCGTGCTGGATTCTTCGTGGCCCTCACAAAACTGGCGACGAGGGTTAAAGTGAATAGCTGTCTACACTGCTGAAGCCACCTCCCTGGATTTTTGTTGGATACAGGTTGGAAGTTGTTTTCTATTATACCGTGCCTCTGTACGGACGTTTGGATGTTTTTGATGCTGCGCTGGAAAGCTGGAACCAGTAAACACAACGGATGCGTTACTATTTCCGGGCAAACAATATCACTGAAAACGAGCGCCAGGTGGTCATATTGCTCACCGCCTGCCGCCCACATATGTTTGGGGTGATTAGGAGCCTTACGTACCCAGCTGCGCCGGGCACCAAAATGTTTGATGAACTTGTGAATTTGGTGGGGCAGCATTTTAACCCAACCCTGTCCACGATAGTCCAACGTTACCGGTTTAATACAGCTGACAGGACCCCAGGAGAATCCCTTGCCGACTTTCTATCCAGGCTATGCGGGATTGCGGAGTACTGTGACTATGGTGAGACTTTGTCAGAAATGTTACACGACCGTTTGGTTTGCAGTATTAACAATGCGGCCACCCAGAGAAAGTTGTTAGCTCAGCCAACATTGACTTTTCAACAGGCCATTCAAATAGTTTTGGCCCGAGAGAGCGCAGAACGAGGAGTGCAGGAGATACAGGGAATGGAAGTGCATGCCTTGGGGCACAACCCCTTCCGTCCGAAAACGTCCCCCCGCACTCCTGTGGTACCTTGGGCGAGACGACGTCCGGATCGACGGCAGTAGCCGTCGGACATTCCTCCCCGAAGGGAGCTGGATGAGGAGCCATGTCCGTGTCAGACCTGTAGGCGCCGACCCTGTCGCGGACGCCGGTCCTGGGGGCGCCAGAGGCGCTGTCGTTCCGACCGAAACTGGGACCAGCCCAGGGGCCGTACCTTCCATGTGGATGAACCTGTGGCGACTACTCCTGAGGACGTGGAGATGGAGGACGACTGCCTGCAGCTACATTGTGTGGCAGCTCCCCGTGTGGCCCCCATTAAGGTGACAGTACGGGTCAATGGTCACCCGCTTGAGATGGAGTTGGACACTGGCGCAGCGGTCTCCGTGATCGCCCAGAGGACATTCGACTGCATCAAGCAGGGTATACAGACCCTTACATTAACCGACTCACAGGCCAGGTTGGCCACCTACACGGGGGAACCATTGGACTTTGCAGGAACTACGATGACCCCTGTTGTTTATGGACGCCAGGAGGGGCGTTTCCCACTTATCGTGGTGCGCGGCCATGGGCCCAGCCTGTTGGGTCGGGACTGGTTGCACCATTTGGGCTTGCAGTGGCAGCACATCCTCCAAACAGTTTCTGGAGGGTTGACTGAGGTGCTAGGACGATACATAAATGTATTCCAGCCCGGTTTGGGGAAAATAAAAGGGGCCGTAGCCCGTTCCAAGTCGAACCAGGAGCCACGCCGCACTATTTCCGGGTGCGCCCGGTGCCTTACGTCTTGCTCGAGAAGGTAGAAGGGGAGCTCACTCGTTTGGAAGCTTTGGGTATTATCAGGCCCGTCCGTTTCGCTGACTGGGCAGCACCAATTGTACCTGTAATGAAGCCAGATGCCACAGTTCACTTGACTATAAACTTACAGTGAATTAGGCTTCCCGATTCGACCGATGTCCAATGCCTCGCATAGAGGATCTCTACGCCACGCTTGCAGGTGGACTCTCATTCACAAAATTAAATATGAGTCACGCCTACCTACAGTTGGAGCTGGACCCTGCCTCCCGACCATATGTAATGATTAATACACATCAGGGCCTGTATGAATATACACCTTTGCCCTTTGGAGTATCCTCTGCCTGCGCTATTATTCAACGCGTTATGGAGGGCATTTTGAGAGGTTTACTGTGTGTTGCTGTCTACTTAGATGACGTTTTGATCACAGGGACGTCGGAGCAGGAACATTTGGTAAATCTGGAGGCTGTCCTTAGACGCTTTTCGGAGGCTGGAGTCCGTTTACGTTGCACAAAGTGCGTCTTTCAGGCGAAGGCAGTAGTCTACCTGGGTTATCGGGTGGACCGCAAAGGTTTGCACCCCGTCGCAGAGAAGGTGCACGCGATTCAACAGGCCCCCGCCCCGACTGACACTTCGCATCTTCGTTCTTTTCTCGGCCTCGTAAACTATTATGGGAAGTTCCTCCCCAATCTGGCAACTACGCTGGCCCCATTGCACCTTCTGCTAAAGAAAAATCACACCTGGGTTTGGGGTCAGCCGCAAGAAACCGCTTTCTGGCGGGTAAAACAACAATTGTCGTTGTCTGGGTTACTAACCCACTATGGTCCTGGAAAGCCTTTGCTCGTCACATGTGATGCATCCCCGTATGGTATTGGGGCCGTCCTGTCCCACAAGATGGAGAATGGGGCCGAGCGGCCGATAGCTTTCGCCTCCCGCACATTGACTGCAGCGGAAAAAAAGTACGCGCAGATCGAGAAGGAGGGCCTGGTGGTGGTCTTTGCGGTGATACGCTTCCACCAGTATGTGTATGGCCGCCACTTCACTATCGTGACTGATCATAAGCCTCTGCTGGGACTTTTCCGAGAGGATAAGCCAATACCGCCCATTGCTTCCGCACTGATCCAGCACTGGGCTTTGTTGCTCGCTGCATACGAGTATTCTCTGGAGCATAAACCAGGAACCCAGATAGCGAATGCCGACGCACTGAGCCGATTGCCTTTATCGACCGACCCCATGTCGACCCCCACGACCGGTGAGGTGGTTGCAACCCTAAATTTTATGGACACCTTGCCTGTCACGGCATCACAGATCCGTGAGTGGACCCAGACGGAGCCAGTCCTGTCAAAGGTTCGACACATCGTCCTGTATGGTGGGCAGCATAGACATCTCCCAGGTGAGTTGTGGGCATTTGCCTCCAATCCGTCAGAATTCAGCGTGGAAGACGGCATCCTCTTGTGGGGGACGCGTGTGATTGTCCCGGAAAAAGGACAGGAGTTGATACGAAGAGACTTGCACAATGGGCATCCAGGTGTGACCAAAATGAAAATGTTGGCCCGGAGTTATGTTTGGTGGCCAGGCCTCGACGCCGACATTGAGAAGGTGGCCCAAAACTGCTCCATTTGTCAGGAGCATCAGAAGCTTCCGCCGGCCGCGCCCCCACATCACTGGGAATGGCCAGGGCGGCCTTGGGCGCACTTGCATGCGGATTTCGCCAGCCCTTTTCAAGGATCCATGATCCTTTTATTAATCGACGCCCAGTCTAAATGACTAGAGGTGCATAAGATGCAGGGCACAACGTCCTGCACAACAATTGAGAAGATGCGTTTGTCTTTTAGTACACATGGCCTCCCCGAGGTGCTGGTCACGGATAACGGCACTCCATTCACTTAGTATGGTTTTCCTGGACATTGGTGCAAAAGTACGCCCGCCGCTCACAAGAACGGCAGGGACAGGGATTTTCTCGGCATTGGCCGATTCGGCAGTGTGTGTCCGGTGACGCAGTGTTCGTTCGCAATTTTGCTGGTGGTGCCCAGTGGGTCCCTGACGTAATCGTTTGCCAAACGGGCCCTATATCTTACCAGGTGCAAGTCCAGGGTCGTCTCCAGCGCAAACATGCAGACCACGTTCGGTCCAGAAGACTATCCCTTCCAAAGATTCCCCGCCCCCGGAGCTCATTTTTACAGCCGCAGAGACCAGAGACAATGGAAAGTAGTCCTCACAATCTTCCACTGGTGCCTTACTCATAGCCTGCGCAGGTCGTTACAGAACCGCGTGGAGATAGAGACGACGAGATGACAGAGGTAGCAGACTCTGACTCCGAGATGGAGACACAGGACGCATCAGAGGGGGAATCCTCGGGCCCACGGGCTGTGGATGTACAACCGTTACGCCGTTCATCATGGATGCGCCGGTCTCCGTCCCGTTACACGCCTCCCGATCCAGCGCCTCGTGCAAATGGTGTCCGGCTGTAGCCACCTAAATTGGCCAACTCCCGATTTAAAATGGCGAACAGCAAAGGCTGATGGGAAAATCAGCCAACATAGACAGAAACCATCAGCTGCAGGTATGCTGTGTATTTACCTCTGCAAAGGCCAGACAACATCGATACCAGCGACCATCAGCATAACAAAGTAACAGCCATCTGCATACAGATGAGCAATCCCCGGGAACAATAAGTAACATTTTAGACACATAAAGCAAAGCCAGACTCCTCGGCGCCAACAGGAGCCAACACAAAGGAGGTGAACGAGCACCTCAAGACCGCCCATCGATCAGGGAACCGCTCCAGTATTGGAGTATATCGAACCAAGCGATTGGGACAAGGTCCAATAACTTGGGACCAGGTACAGGGTCCGCCCCGAAAGGCGGGAAGCCCCTAGGGACTATCAGAGTTAAGCCCAAGTTCAAATCGCCCTCTTCTTCATCTCTCTTCACCTCTTCTTCACCTCTGCGTCCTGCCCGGGTCACCCAGCAACACGAACCAACATTGACCGTGACCGGTGCAGTGACGACCGACAGAAGTAAGTCTTAATTCAACGCTCGCTACGAGATAAGCGCTCCTAGCTACCAATCCATACCAACTTCGAATCCCGCAGACTCAGAACCCGAACAAAAGGCCATTTGTTCCCCTGACCTGGTGGGCCAGTCCGAAGTTAAGTATAGGCCTGTTAGTTGTAGAAGTAGCTTAGACGTAGAATTTGTGCATGAGTAGTGATTACTGTGTATAATAAATGTGCTTTGATTTACATCATACTAATCGGTGTATTGGGTTATTGATCATTACTCGGACTTGAACCTCGTGGTGGTATCATAAAGATACCTGGCGACTCGAGAGCAAAGGTAATAAAACAGAGCAATTGAACCAAGGAGAAAATAAGCAACACGGCCTGCGGCAAAACGAGTCCGACGCCCTCCTTCGCTAGGGTCTTCGGTGGATTCCTTGGACTTTGGGGGGGAGGGATGTTATAACCTGCCTGCTTACCATTGGCTGGGGACTAATGTCAATCCCACAATCCTGTGGGAGTATGAGCTTCCCCAATGAGGGGGGCGGAGAAATCATTAGCAGACTCCCTGTATAAATAAAGCTGGCCAGTTTGGAACCAGCAGTAAGGAGTAAGCAGCAAGTGAGGTTGCTGCTGTTGTGTATATATATGTTATTGTTTATTTTTTTGCCTCTTTGAAACTCGTGCTGGATTCTTCGTGGCCCTCACAAAAGCTGGTAATGCATGTACCCAAGCTTACAGTATGTTATTACAGTTGAGTTGTTAATAAAATAGAGTTACACCATCTCCAGCCGTGTTGACCTGTTTGTTGACCAGAACACCCAACACGACATTTCTGTGGGGAGCCTCTAATGCAAGATAAACTGAAAATAAGCATTGACCTTAAAGTCATGTGACTATGTCCACATGGCACGGAGCTAGCCACTTAACAGTCACCGAATCGGTGTGGCACCAGTTTTGCTGTCATGGAAGTCCACGAATCCTGCCCCGGTGTCAACACTTAGTCTCAGGAATGGAGAATCCAACTACAAATATATTTTGGGCAGTGGCCATATTGAAAATGCATTATTGCAGTTTTTTAACAGCAAACAAAGTTAACAAAAGCAAGCACATGGATGTAATTATATTGATATCAAAATATGAAATTATAATGTGAGAACATAACTCTGTCATCTGTGATGATGCCATTGCAATGAAATTCAGCTTTTCTCCTTACTTGCAATATATTGTGCATGAGAATATCTCAATGTCTCCTCTTCAAATGAGCAACATGGAGAATCACGCGTTTTTCAAAAAAGTGCACCTTTGAAAATAAATAGATGGGGTGAATAGACCTTTTGGGAAAATATTTGAATACTCCATACTTGTAAAGATTCGCTGACTGTTTATAGACTTCCACAAGACTCATGCCAGCTGTCAGCTGGTGTGAATTCTACAGACTGTAAAGCTGACACTTGCTGGGGAAATCTGGGCATTTCCCTAGATGGTTCCTCTTGGTGCAGAGATGCTGGTGGAAGATTCGGCCACGGATCCTCCACCGAATGAAATGTAAAGTTCCCAAATAAATGAATTGAAATCCTCATTCATCTCAATTCTGTCCCAAATTCCAGTCTCCCTCTAACCCACTCCCATTTTCCCAAGAATGAGACACCCTGGGCTGGATTCTCTGCCCCACCGCCGCCACTTTTCAGTCTCGACCCGCCGGGGGGATTCTCCATTACGCCGGCTGGTCAATGGGGTTTCCCATTGTGGGGCAGCCCCACGCCATCGGAAAACCCCTGGATGCCAGTAAAACGGAGAATCCAGCCGGCGGAGAATCCTGCACCCTGCCTTCTCTGATCGCTAGAATCTTTTGGACACATGATCTTGCAACCATGAGCAGTAACATGTTCGACAGGAAAACTGCATCAAAAGCACTTTGACAGTGGTGACAAACTGAACCATCTATTTGGATTCAGGGTAGGCCATGATTTTGGTTAAACAAGGATAACATAGTCCAAACCATGCACCACGGTTATTTTTAGGGCTTAATATATGAATATTTATAACCTGGGTTCAGTAGCTACTAGACAGCCAAGATAGAATTCGATATTACGTTTGTGCACTTCACAAAGATTTCACTGTGTTTTATTTTCATCCAAACTGATCCCCTTCTGACAGCATGGTGTAATTTTCACCCAGTTAAAGAACTACTTTTGTGGACTTCTCTCTTTACTTTTACAAGTTTAAACTTTCTCCCACTAGTTTTTAACTTGGAAAAAATTAAACACCCAAAGTGCGTAGCTAACCCTTTGAAGACTTCTCAAGGATTTGAAGCTTTTATATATTTTTCAACAGCTGTTAAGGATAACTATTATTAACTGCATTGGCTACATATCTGATTGAACAGATAAAAAAATGCCAATCTTATATATGTTTTAATTCAGTGCAAAAAATTGTGACTGCATCACAGTCCTGAAAGAGTCCAAAGAATACAGTTTCTCCACATTAATCTGGTCTGAACACAATCCAAACATTCTGAAATCTAATCAACTACCATGACAGAATCAGATTTTTCTTTGTTGCAAGAATATAACAGCTGATCTGATTAACTGCTTTCTGCTGCACTTTGGGATTTGAATGAATGAAGTGTGAATTGCTAAAGAGAGCTCAGAAGCAGTTGCCAGTCACTAACACTTTCCGCATGTTGGCAGATATGGAGTTGTGGTCTGAAACCTTAACCCTCTGAGGACTATGGTAGGGTGAGGCGCCAAGCTGTCCATGTGTCTAGTATTTTTTCACCTTGTCAAAATATTTATTCTCGTTCTTCATTTGTCTTTTTATAACAAGACAGTATCCCTATTGTTGAAACAAGAGGCTGCATTTTATAAGAAGCAGAACAGGACACCCCTCTTTAAAAAAAAACATATCCAATCAATGCTGAGCAGTAATCACCAAAGCAAAGAGAATTTTGAACTTTCGAGCCAAAATGGAAGAATGTAAGTCAAAGAGAGTCCTGACCAAATTATTTGGAGCTTTGGTCAGACTATACCTTAAGGATTGAGTGTAACTATGATCACTGAGACACAGAGAAAACATTCAAGTCCTGGAAGCAAGACTGTTATACGGAAAGGCTGGATTACATGGACTTTTTAAATCTGGAATTTATCGGGATATGGGGAGGGTGTGGGGGTAACTGGAAAGGCCAAAGAACCCGTCAAGACCAGCAATGCAACACTCTTCCAAAATGTAATCGTAGGACCTCATTATAATTTATTTTCTTCCGTTATGCCCAGCAGGTCAGTATGTTGACAGGCTGGCTGTCTGCCAAGTGGGAAAACCAGCAGCAAGAGCCAGGACTCTTTGGAAATAGTCTCTGATAGCTGGAGTGGGGATGGTGGGGGAAGTCAGCTACAATTGTGATATGGAGAGGGAGGCATTCAGACGTATTTAGCGAAGGATAGGCTGTGAGTAGCTGGATGGGGAGAGACACCGTTATAGTTGGGACGTTGGGGAAGTTGATAAACATGGCAAGCAGGTGAGAGCAGCTATGTTCAGCTGGAAGGGTGGAGTAAGGCACTCCTGCTCCTCCTAGCCCTCAAAGAGCGCTGAGAAATCCATTTACCTTGTGGATCTGGTAGCTCCCACATTCCTTTCACTGCCGTTTCACCCCTGGGAAACAACTTGGGAGTTGTAAAATTAAATCTGACTCCCAGGTGCACCAGAGGAGCCTGATTTAACTACTTTAAACACAACAAGACACTCAAACACCACCAAAGTTACCACGCAAAAGCAGTAATATGTGGCAGTTTGGGGATTATAGTCTCCATTTTTAAATGTTAACAGTCTCCTATCCCACCAACTGTCTCCTACCTGTCAAACAATTCTTCAGATCCTGGATCAGTTGCAACAGGTTGTAAAATAGCAAAACATCAAAACAGAAAGTTCTGCAGAAGCCCAGCAAGTGTGGCATCATCTGTGGTGAAAACATTTTCTAATATGACTCTTCTTTGGAGTGGCTGCACTCATCCAAACAAGTGGAGAGTATTCCATCAGTTAGGGGCAGCACGGTGGCATAGTGGTTAGCACAGTTGCTTCACAGCTCCAGGGTCCCAGGTTCGATTCCCGGCTGGGTCACTGTCTGTGCGGTATCTGCACGTTCTCCCCGTGGCTGCGTGGGTTTCCTCCAGGTGCTCCGGTTTCCTCCCACAGTCCAAAGATGCGCGAGTTAGGTGGATTGGCCATGATAAATTGCCCTTAGTGTCCAAAAAGATTAAGTGGGGGTAACTGGGTTATGGGGATAGGGTAGATACGTGGGCTTGAGTAGGGTGATCTTTGTAAGGGCACCCTACTCAATGGGCCGAATGGCCTCCTTCTGCATTGTAAATTCTATGATTCTATGACTCCTTACTGGTACGTTGCAAATGGTAGACAGACTCTGGTGGCAGAAGACGATTCTGGGAGCAGTCGACTCAGTCACCTCGACTGTACTGGGGGTAGCCAAAGAACAGCTTCAGTGACAAGTGGGAGGAAGTCCATCCAGTAGAGGTGGCAGGAGAGGATTCTGGGAGAAGTGCACAGAGGCACAAATGATATAGGTTAAAAAATGGGATGAGGTCCTAAAGCTGAATTTCGGGAGTTAGGTGTTTAACTAAAAAGTAGGACCTCAAAGATAGTAATCTCAGGATTACTATGGGGAGCCGAAGAACTGGTGTCAAGGAGCGGTTAAACCCAAAACACTAGAACACTGTTTCCCTCCCTCCCTCCTCCATGAACAAAAAAAAAACACTGGGCGGGTTTCTCCACTACCCGGTGGAGGGGTCCCGGCGCCGAAGAGTGGCGTGAACCACTCCGGCGTCGGGCTGCACCAAAGGTGCGGAATCCTCCGCATCGTCAGGGGCTAGGCCGGCCCCGGAGTGGTTTGCGCCGTGCCAGCCGGCGGGAAAGGGGCTTGGCACCACGCCAACCGGCACCGAAGGGCCTCCGTAGGCCGGCGCGAGTTGGCGTATGCGCGGGGGCACCAGCGTGTGCTGGCGTCATCCCAACGCATGCGCAGAGGGCTTCGTCTCCGCACCGGCCATGGCGGACCAGTACAGCCGCCGGTGCGGGAGAAGAGAGTGCCCCCAAGGCACAGGCCCGCCCGTGGATCGGTGGGCCCCAATCACGGGCCAGGCCACCGTGGCGGCACAAGGTCCCGCCGGCGTATGTTAGACCAGGTATTTGTCGACTGGCTGAAAACTGGCGGCCACTCGGCCCATCACAGGCCGGAGAATCGCCGGGGGGGCCGCTGCCAGCGGCCGGCGAGTGGCATGGCGCGATTCCCGCCCCACCAAATCCCCGGCGCCGGAGAATTTGGCAGCCGGCGAGGGCGGGATTCGCTCCACCCCCCAGCAATTCTCCGACCCGGCGGGGGGTCGGAGAACCCCTCTGACTGTGAGGAGGACAAGCAAGGGTAAAGAAAGATATAAAAGCCAGCAGGTAAGTCATTAACTGGTGACTGGTAAGTAGACTGGTAAGTATTTTAAGCTTCTATTTTCCTTTCACTTATTCTCTCTTAGTATTATTGTAAAGTTAATTCGAGGGTTAAATCATGGCAGGAGATCCCAGCCCTTCCAGTGTCCCTGACTGCTTCACGTGCAGAACTGTCAGACTGCTTGACAGCTCTGGAACTGTAGGTGGATTCACTCTGGACCATCCGCGATGCTGAGGAATTCGTGGATGTGTTCAATAAGTTGGTCACACCGCAGATTAAAATGACTGAGGATGATAGGGAATGTGTGACCACCAGACAGAGGAAGAGTAAGAAGGCAGTGCAGGGGTCCCCAGCGGTCATCTCCCTCCAAAACAAATATGCAATTTTGGATACTGTTGGGGAGATGGCTCACTGGGGGAAGGCAGCAGCAGCCAGGTTCATGTCACCGTGGCTGGCTCTGCTGCACAAGAGGGCAGTAAAAAGAGTGGCAGAGCTATAGTGATAGAGGATTCAATTGTAAGGGGAATAGATAGGCATTTCTGCAGCTGCAAATGTGACTCCAGGATCATGTGTTGCCTCCCTGGTGCAAGGGTCAAGGATGTCTTGGAGCGGCTGCAGGGCATTCTGGGGGGGGTAGGGTGAACAGCCAGCTGTCGTGGTGCACATAGGCACGAATGATATAGGTTAAAAAATGGGATTAGGTCCTAAAGCTGAATTTAGGGAATTAGGTGTTTAACTTAAAAGTAGGACGTCAAAGATAGTAATCTCAGGATTGTTCTATGCTATCAGTGCCACGTGCTGGTCAGAATATAAATGGCAGGATAACTAAGATGGATATGTGCCTTGAGGGTTGGTGCAAGAGAGAGAGATTCAAATCATGGGACATTGGAACCGGTTCTGGGGTAGGTGGGACCAGTACAACTGGACGGTCTGCACCTGGGCAGGACCGAAACCAATGTTCAAGGGGGAGTGTTTGCTACTGCTGTTGGGGAGATTTTAAAATAAGATGACAGGGGGATGGGAGCCGATGCAGGAAGTCGGACCGAAGTAAGGTGAGGACAGAAACAAAAGGTAGTAAAGGGTAAAGTGGAAGGCAGAGAAACCAAAGACAAAAATCAAAAAGTGCCACATAACATCATAATTCTAAAAGGGCAATAAATGTCAAAAAACAAGCCTGGAGGCTCTGTGTCTCAATGCGAGGAGCATCTCTAATAAGGTTGATGAATTAATTACGCTGACAATCATTAACAAATATGGTGTAATTGGGAACACGGAGACCGGGCTCCAGGGTGACCAAGGATGGAAACTCAACATCCAATGTTCAGGGTATTCAATGTTCAGGAAAGATAGAAGGAAAGGAAAAGGAGGTGGGGTAGCGTTGCTGGTTACAGAGGAGATTAACACAATAGTAAGGAGGGACATTAACCTGGACAATGTGGAATCTGTATGGGTGGAGCTGCGAATCACCAAAGGGAAAAAAACGTAAGTGGGAGTTGTGTACAGATCACCAAACAGTAGTTTGAAGGTTGGGGATGGCATCAAATAGGAAATTAGAGATGTGTACAGTAAGGGTACAGCAGTTATTATGGGTGACTTAAATTTGCATATTGATTGGGCTAATCAAACTGGTAGCAATGCTATGGAGGAGGATTTCCTGGAATGGAAAAAGGATGTTTTTTTCGACCAAAAAAATACATGCATTTACACAGTACTTTCCAGGACTACTGGATGTCTCAAAGCCCTTCACAGACAATTAAGTATTTGCTTTGAACTGTAGCCACTGTTGTAGGGCGCGATTCAGCAACCACATTGTGCCCAGCTGGCAGCTAGGTGTGGCGGGTGAATCCTGGGAGAGTCCCAAATCAGGCTTCGTGCCGGGCGCTGGGCCGATCGCGAGTCACCTGATTCGCTCCACCTGAATCAATGACATTTAAATATCATTCGGCTTATTTAAATATCCCGACACTGCATTCATCTGGTGCCCAGGAGTCAACGGCCGCCCTGCGAGGCCTCAACTGGGCGCCAAATAGTACTGGTTTCCACAAGCGTGGACCAAACATGATGGCAACTTGGGTGGGTTTTGGAGGCCATTAGAGCCCCCTGGTGCCAAGGTAAGGTGCCCAGGTGCCAAGTTGACAGTGCAATGTGCCTGGGTACCATTTGGCATTGTCAAAGGTCGGCGCCTGAGAAGGGCCATGCCATGAAAGAGGTGAGGGGGGTTTGAAGTGGCTGCAAAAAGGTTGAGAAGGGTGAAGGGAGTGTCCTGAAAGGTGGGATCCAGAAAGGGGGTGGAGTGTGGAGTTGGGGGCAGTCTTCCAAATGGCTACCCTGATGTCTGAGGAGCCGGTCTCGCCAGCTCCCCAGTGCCAGAAACATTTCAAAGTCTAGCTTCAACCGGGGAGAAACTCCCCAAGTGCCGTTGAATAACGGTCTCCATCTCAATTTTGCAGCCATCCTGAAACACCCCGCCAAACCCAGGTAGGATCATGGAAATAGGATCAGGGAAAACCCAAAAGCTTTCTATAGTATGTCAGGAATAAGCGAATGACTAGGGTAAGAGTAGGACCAGTCAAGGACAGGGATGGGAAGTTGTATGTGGAGTCTGAAGAGATAGGCGAGATACTAAATGAATATTTTTCGTCAGTATTCACTCAGGAAAAAGATAATGTTGTCGAGGAGAATGCTGAGACCCAGGCTAATAGAATAGATGGCATTGAGGTACGTAGGGAAGAGGTGTTGGCAATTCTGGACAGGCTGAAAATAGATAAGTCCCCGGGGCCTGATGGGATTTATCCTAGGATTCTCTGGGAGGCCAGGGAAGAGATTGCTGGACCTTTGGCTTTGATTTTTATGTCATCATTGGCTACAGGAATAGTGCCAGAGGACTGGAGGATAGCAAATGTGGTCCCTTTGTTCAAAAAGGGGAGCAGAGACAACCCCGGCAACTATTGACCGGTGAGCCTCACGTCTGTAGTGGGTAAAGTCTTGGAGGGGATTATAAGAGACAAGATTTATAATCATCTAGATAGGAATAATATGATCAGGGATAGTCAGCATGGCTTTGTAAAGGGTAGGTCATGTCTCACAAACCTTATCGAGTTCTTTGAGAAGGTGACTGACCAGGTAGATGAGGGTAGAGCAGTTGATGTGGTGTATATGGATTTCAGTAAAGCGTTTGATAAGGTTCCCCACGGTAGGCTATTGCAGAAAATACGGAGGCTGGGGATTGAGGGTGATTTAGAGATGTGGATCAGAAATTGGCTAGCTGAAAGAAGACAGAGGGTGGTGGTTGATGGGAAATGTTCAGAATGGAGTTCAGTTACAAGTGGCGTACCACAAGGATCTGTTCTGGGGCCGTTGCTGTTTGTCATTTTTATCAATGACCTAGAGGAAGGCGCAGAAGGGTGGGTGAGTAAATTTGCAGACGACACTAAAATCGGTGGTGTTGTCGACAGTGTGTAAGGCTGTAGCAGGTTACAGAGGGACATACATAAGCTGCAGAGCTGGGCTGAGAGGTGGCAAATGGAGTTTAATGTAGAGAAGTGTGAGGTGATTCACTTTGGAAGGAATAACAGGAATGCGGAATATTTGGCTAATGGTAAAGTTCTTGGAAGTGTGGATGAGCAGAGGGATCTAGGTGTCCATGTACATAGATCCCTGAAAGTTGCCACCCAGGTTGATAGGGTTGTGAAGAAGGCCTATGGAGTGTTGGCCTTTATTGGTAGAGGGATTGAGTTCCGGAGTCAGGAGGTCATGTTGCAGCTGTACAAAACTCTGGTACGGCCGCATTTGGAGTATTGCGTACAGTTCTGGTCACCGCATTATAGGAAGGACGTGGAGGCTTTGGAGCGGGTGCAGAGGAGTTTTACCAGGATGTTGCCTGGTATGGAGGGAAAATCTTATGAGGAACGGCTGATGGACTTGAGGTTGTTTTCGTTGGAGAGAAGAAGGTTAAGAGGAAACTTAATAGAGGCATACAAAATGATCAGGGGGTTAGATAGGGTGGACAGTGAGAGCCTTCTCCCGCGGATGGAAATGGCTGGCACGAGGGGACATAGCTTTAAACTGAGGGGTAATAGATATAGGACAGAGGTCAGAGGTAGGTTCTTTACGCAAAGAGTGGTGAGGCCGTGGAATGCCCTACCTGCAACAGTAGTGAACTCGCCAACATTGAGGGCATTTAAAAGTTTATTGGATAAGCATATGGATGATAATGGCATAGTGTAGGTTAGATGGCTTTTGTTTCGGTGCAACATCGTGGGCCGAAGGGCCTGTACTGCGCTGTATCGTTCTATGTTCTACGTAAACCCGCCTGAGATCACAGGTCGCAATCTTTCCATTGAATTGCGCCTGTAGGAAACGCAGCAGCCAATTTGTGCACAGCAAATTTCTACAAACAGCAATGTGATAATAAGCAGATATTATCAGTTTTCTGTGATACACCTCACCCCATTTTCTGCTGAAACCTTATCCCCTTCCTTGTCACCGGCAGGCTTTGTCGTTTCCAACGCTCTCCTTGCTGGCTTCCATTCTGCATCCAGAAACTCCAATTTATTCAAAGCTTTGTCAAACCTATGCTGCCTAGCAGTAAGTTCAGTTCAAAAATCTTCCCAGCTAATGCCTCTCCATTTCTCAATGCAAAGGCCAAATCTAAACTTTAACATTTACTTTGAAAGGTATAGTTCGATTTCTATAATCCTTCTCACTATTCTGTAGATATAAAATTTACTCCCAAATAAAAAGGATACATGGTCAGAAGTCCTGTAAAATTGATGAATGAGGGAGAAGAAAAGATAAGATTATGATGACAGATTTAGATATGGACAGGTGGGAGGAGGCTTGATTGGAGCATAAACACCTGACTGGGTCAAAAGACTTGTTTCTGTACCCTAAACCCTATGTAATCCCAATCACATTGGTGTCTGCTACATAACCCAAAATGAGCGATATTGAATCATGCACTATCCCCAAGTTAGTGTTATAGGCCTAATCATCCTCAGCTGCTTCATCACTGAACTTCCTTCCATCATAAGGTCAGAGATGAAGATGTTCGCTGATGATTGCACAATGTTCAATACCATTCGTGATACTGAAGTAGTTCATGTCCAAATGCAACAAGATCTGGACAATATCCAGGCTTGGGTTGACAAGCGGCAAGTAACATTTATGCCACACAAGTGCCAGGCAATAACCATCTCCAACCAGTGAATGAAACAATCCCACTTTGACATTCATGACATTACCGTTGTTGAATCCCCCACTATCAACATCTTGGGGGTTACCATTGACCAGAAGCTGAACTGGACTAGCCATCTAAATATTGTGGCTACAAGAGCAGGTCAGAGGCTAGAAATCCTGTGGCAAGTAACTCACCTCCTGACTCAGCAAAGTCTGTCCATAATTTACAAGGCACAAGTCGGGAGTATGATGGAATACTGTCCACTTGTCTAGATGAGCGCAGCTCCAACAACACTCAAGAAGCTCAACACTATTCAGGAGAAGGCAGCTAGCTTTATTGGCACCACATCCACAAACCAATACATAGTGGTAGCAGCGTGTACCATATACAAGATGACTGCAGGAACTCACCGAGTGCCCTGTTAAGAACCCCACTGATGTTAAATGTGAGGGTCTCCTAAATCCCAGAAGGGAAACTTGGAACACCAGTTCTTAACTGTATTTATTTGAAAATTTGGAATAATATGAGAAAGAGATGAAAACCAGTGAGGTTTAAAAAAAATTAAACACACCATAAACAAAAAGAGAATAAAATGACTATTAACTACAATAGTGGCTACACGCACAGGATACTTTAATTAGCCCAATTCCAAATCCATCTACTTTCCTAAGCTCTGAGAATATACCTTTCCCCAAACCACCTCCCATAGATTTTAATGCCATGAACCAAATCCAGAAATAATTACCACACAAGACTAAAATCTTCAATTTGGTAAACTGCTTCTGGTTCAATGTACCATTTAGAACAAGAGAAGCAGACACATGGGATCACCATGACCTGCAAGTCCTCCTCCATGCAACACACCATCCTAATTTGGAAATATTTGCCATTCCTTCACTGTTACTGGGTCCAAATCCTGGAATTCCTTCGCTAACAACACTGTGGGTGTACCTACACCATTTACACTGCCGTGGTTCTAAGAAGGCAGCACACCATTACCTATTCAAGGACAATTAAGGATGGACAATAAATGCTGACCTAACCAGCGACGCCAACATGTGAATGCATAAGAAAAAAACCTAAGCTAGTTCAGAGTAAAGCAAATAATTTAGGTTTCCATACCATTGAATAGGGTTCTTTCAAAATATTAATTCTTAGAAGTCATGAGAAATCCAATTTATATATTCATAAATAGGGGCCAGGATTCTCTGAAATCCCAGCCAAGTGTTGACGCTGGGGTCAAAACCGGCGCGAGGGACTCTGGCGTCAACGCGCCTCCAGGCCCAGGCATTCACCCCTTCCTAGGGGGCTAGTACGGCGCGGAGTGGTGTCCGCTGCTTGAATGCCGGCCCGCCACTGCCGGCGGGGTCCGTGCATGCACGTGGGTTGCCGTCTCCGCGCCGGCCCCCGGGCAATATGACAAAGCCCTACAGGGGCCCGGCGCAGAGGAACATAGGCCCCCCCGGAATTAGCCCGCCCGCCGATTGGTAGGCTCCGATCGTGGGCTTGGCCACCATGGAGTCCCCCACACCAGGACTGCCCCCGCAGCCAGAACTCCGAGGTCCCGCCCGGTAGGACCAGATGTAACCCACGCTGGCGGGACTCGGCGGAACTCAGCGGGCACTCGGCCCGTCGAGGCGTGGAGAATCGCCGTGGGGCAGCTGCTTTCAACGGTGCCCGACTGGCGTGGTGGCGACCCCGCGAATGCGATTGCCGCCGATTCTCCGGTCGCCACGGGTCATGCCGGCGTAAATCAAACCACCTATTTAACGGCGTCAACCAGCCATGCTGGTTGACGTCGGCCAGTGCGGAGGTAGGGGTCGGCGTGGGGCGGCCACCGGAAGTGACGGCACGGCCGCAGGTGGTGGGGAGGGGGTCGCAGGAGCCGGTGGAGTGTGCGTGCCCGGGGGCGGGGGGGGGGGGGGGAGGGGCTGGGGAGGGAGGGGGAGGGGCTGAGGTGGAGGGGGTGGAGGGGATGGAGGTGTGGCTGGGGGGAGAGGGGAGGGGCTGGGGGAGGGGCTGGGAGGGAGAGGGGGGTGTTGTGGAGGGTGCGTGATGGAGAGGGTGCGTGACGGGGAGGAGGGGAGGGGGCTGGGGAGGGCGAGTGATGGAGAGGGTGCATGCCGGGGAGGAGGGGGGCGGGGGTTCGGAATGGTGCATTCAGGGGAGGAGGGGGGGGTGTCCGGGGAGGGCGAGTGATGGAGAGGGTGCATGCTGGGGACGAGAGGGAGGGTGGTTTGGGGAGGGTGCGTGCCAGGGAGGAGGGGGACGGGGGACGGTTTGGGATGGTGCATGCAGGGGAGGAGAGGGGGTGTGTGTCCGGGGAGGGCGAGTGATGGAGAGGGTGTGTGCTGGGGAGGAGAGAGGGGGGTGGTTTTGGGGACGGTGCATGCCGGGGGGGGGGTCGGCATGGCCATGTGCCAGCTGGCAACAGTCGCGGCCATCCAGCCCATGGCACCTGGCTGCGGGGGGGGGGGGGGGGGGGGGGGGGGGGGGGTATGGGCAATGGTGACATGTCGTGTAACCCCCCATCCCCAATCCCCACCCCACAACCCTTGCAGGCCGTTATGTTTTGCCATCACCCAGCGATGTTGGCCATCGTGGCGGGAGCCGCACTTCTGCATGTTGCCCTGGGGAGCAGGAGCAGGAGCGTGCCAGGGAGGCGGCGGAGGCTGCCGCAATGGAGCGTGCTGCAGGGAGGCAGGTGGCGCTGCCCAGGGTGACAAAGACGCCCGATGAGGCCCATTGTGTACCGGCCCCGCTCGTCGTACCAGGACCTCACAGACCGGGCATGCAGGAGGACACTCCGGGTGAACCGGGAAACCGTGGCACACATCTGCAACCTGATGGCACACCTGGCACCGCGTGGCACTGGGGGAGGACACTCTCTCCCCGTAGCCGTCAAGGTTACGGAGGCCCTGAGTTTCTATGCCACGGGGTCATTCCAGGCACCGAGTGGGGACCTGTCCGGCATTTTGCAGGCATCCGCGCAGCGGTTCGTCCGGGCAGTGACAGGCGCCCTATATGCCATTGCGGACAGCTACATCCAGCTCCCTGTGCACCGGGCCAGCCGGGATGCCCGGGCAGCGGGCTTCGCTGCCGTGGCCAGGATGCCCATGGTCCAGGGGGCGATCGATGGGATGCACGTCGCCGTGCGGCTACCTGCGGATAACAGGGCCGTGTTCACGAATAGGAAGGGGCCAATTCCATGAACGTGCAGGTGGTCTGTGACCACCGCATGAGGATCCTGCATGTCTGCGCCCGGTACCCTGGCAGTGTACATGACTCATTTGTATTGGCGCAATCTTTCATCCCCGCCATGTTCGAGGAACGCCCCCCCCCACCCAGCTGAGGGGCTGGTTGCTGGGCGACAGGGGTTACCCGTTGCGGTCGTGGCTGATGACGCCTAGACGGAGGTCACAGACTGACGCGGAGAACCGCTACAACGATGCCCATGCAGCGACCAGGGGTGTGATAGAGAGGTGCTTTGGGCTGGTAAAGATGTGCTTCAGGTGCCTTGACCGCTCTGGAGGGGCCATCAGATAGGGTCAGCCGCATCGCTGTGGTCTGCTGCGTCCTGCACAACATAGCCCCGCAGAGGGGCGATGTGCTGCAGGCAGAGGAGGGGGAAGGGGAGGAGCAGCAAGACAAGGAGCAGACCTCCCCAGATGAGGAGGATGGGGGCAATGGTCAGGACAGACGGGCTGGACATGGAGAGGAGGCTGCCCATCGTTACCGGCTGGGCCAGCGGGCACGGGACAGGCTGATAGCCGCCCGGTTCACAGACTAGGGGAACGTGGGAATCGCTGAGTATGGGCACAGACTGCACACCACGGCACCAGCCTACCACCCTCACCCCACCCACCCAACACCAACCGCCCTCACCCCGCCCACCCAACAGCAACCACCCTCACCCCACCCACCTAACACCAATCACCCTCACCTCACCCACCAACACCAATCATCCTCACCTCACCCATCCAACACCAACCACCCTCACCCCGCCCACCCAACAGCAACCACCCTCTCCCCACCCGCATGTACACCACACCTTGATTGCACATCCATCTGCGGCACAACGGGCCGGGCTCACACGGTCGCCGGTGGACGCGTGTCTATTGCAGGCCATGGAGGATGATGACAACCCGCTCTGCGATGAGCTCTGGGCTCTACATAGTTGGACAATGTCTGACCCATGGCCACAGTACCACCCTCCACCCTGACCGTCCCTGCATGCGGCTGTGACACTGCAGCTCACAGTCCCGTCGTCTGCCTAGGTTGATGGCGAGGGCGACCTGGGGGGGGGGGGGGGCACACTCACCTGAGGCCGATGTTTTATCACCGTTCAGAGCACAAAGGCAGCTTCTGTAGGTGTGAAAGTGATTTTCATAACAAACAGTTCACACACATGCCCTAGCCCCTATAACTAATCTCTGCCCTGCACCCGCACCAACTTACTCAGTGTGTAATTGTTTGGCCTTACAGGCCCTTTGAGTACGTCTAGGTGGTTCCCCAGACGGTACAGCAGAGATGGAGGTGGACTCCTGTGATTCCTGCCCTGTGACTAGGGACCCCTTTGGCAGCTGTTTCCTGTGGTGGCCCGGCCTGGATGGGCCAGGCTGTGGCTCGGGCTACTGGGATGGCGAGCTGCCAGCCTGTCCTGCCCGTTGCCCACCAGATGCACCTGGGACGGAAGAGGAGGAGTCCGAGGTGTCACGGTGTTCCGGGACCTCCCTGACAGGGGGACACGGAACGGGCCCCAGTGCCTCCTCCCTTGGGCTGCCCGATGGCCCCCGGGCCTCTACCAGGGTCGGGGATGCAAATGGACCGAGCACCCAACGCCCTCCCAACACCTGGCATTGCCAGTCCTGGAGGCCCGCCCTGGTATCAACAAGGGTCTGCAAGTTTGCAGCCATGGAGCTCAGGGAGTTGGCCATCGCTGTCTGAGTCTGGGCGACGTCAGCCAGCACCTGGGCAATGGCGCCGATGCCCGATGGCCTGCTGAGACTGGGCCACTGCCTGCAGAGATTGAGCCATTGCCTGCTGAGACTGGGCCACGGTGTTGAGCGCCTCTGCGATCTGCTGCTGGCTCTGGCTCATCGCTGCCTGTGAGAGGGCAGCCATGTCCTGGGTCACGGACGCTGTCTGCATGGAAAGCCCCAGGCCTCGCATACTGTGATCTATGTCTGACACCATCGCACCCATTACCTCCACCGCGGACGCCACCCGTGCGGTGTCGGCCTGGGTGGCACGCATGACCGGCACCACTATATGCTCCTGCACGCGGGTGGACTCCTCCACCTGCGTCTGCAGCTGCCGCAAGCCGGTCGTCACGCCCTTCGATCGTCCCTTGGTCCGTGACTGCGTCGGGTCTATGGGTGGGTGTGGTAACTCCAGGAACCCGGGACCCGTCTGGGCGGCAGATGGTTGCTCGCGCCGGGCTGCCCTCCGACCGCCCGGCCCCTCGGCTGCTCCTGCCTCCACCTGCTGTCCCGGGACGGCAGTGCTGTGCGCTCCAGTTAGTGTCCCAGATGCCTCATCGCTAAAGTGCCCAACCGAGGTGAGTGTCTCGATGATGGTGGAGGGTGTTGTTGCTAACTTTGCCTTAATTTAATTGCTCTGTTTTATCATCTTTGCTCTTGAGTCGCCAGGTATCTTTCTGATACCGCCACGTGGTTCAAGTCCGAGTAATGATCAATAATCCAATACACCGCTTAGTAAGATTGAAATCAAAACACATTTATTATACACAGTAACCACTACTCATGCACAAATTCTACGTCTAAGCTACTTCTACAGCTAACAGGCCAATACATAACTTGGAACTGGCCCACCAGGTCAGGGAAACGAATGGCCTTTCGTTCGGGTTCTGAGCCTGCGGGATTCGAAGTTGGTACAGATTGGTAGCTAGGGGCGCCTATCTCATAGCGAGCGTTGAAGTAAGACTTACGGGATATCGGCAGCGGCTGAACCGGTCACTGTCAAGGGTTGGTTCGCGTTGCTGAGTGACCCGGTCAAGAAGAACGATTTGAACTTGGGCTTAATTCTTATAGTCCCCAGGGGGGCTTCCCGCCTTTCGGGGCGGACCCTCCTTTGCACCTTTTCCAAAGCTTCCACATCCTTCCTAAAATGAGGTGACCAGAACTGTACACAGTACTCCAAATGTGGCCTCACCAAAGTTTTGTACAGCTGCATCATCACCTCACGGCTCTTAAATTCAATCCCTCTGTTAATGAACGCGAGCACACCATAGGCCTTCTTCACAGCTCTATCCACTTGAGTGGCAACTTTCAAAGATGTATGAACATAGACCCCAAGATCTCTCTGCTCCTCCACATTGCCAAGAACTCTACCGTTAACCCTGTATTCCGCATTCATATTTGTCCTTCCAAAATGGACAACCTCACACTTTTCAGGGTTAAACTCCATCTGCCACTTCTCAGCCCAGCTCTGCATCCTATCTATGTCGCTTTGCAGCCGACAACAGCCCTCCTTACTATCCACAACTCCACCAATCTTCGTATCGTCTGCATATTTACTGACCCACCCTTCAACTCCCTCATCCAAGTCATTAATGAAAATCACAAACAGCAGAGGACCCAGAACTGATCCCTGCGGTACGCCACTGGTAACTGGGATCCAGGCTGAATATTTGCCATCCACCACCACTCTCTGACTTCTATCGGTTAGCCAGTTCGTTATCCAACTGGCCAGATTTCCCACTATCCCATGCCTCCTTACTTTCTGCAGAAGCCTACCATGGGGAACCTTATCAAATGCCTTACTAAAATCCATGTACACTACATCCACTGCTTTACCTTCATCCACATGCTTGGTCACCTCCTCAAAGAATTCAATAAGACTTGTAAGGCAAGACCTACCCCTCACAAATCCGTACTGACTAACCCTAATCAAGCAGTGTCTTTCCAGATGCTCAGATATCCTATCCTTCAGTACCCTTTCCATTACTTTGCCTACCACCGAAGTAAGACTAACTGGCCTGTAATTCCCAGGGTTATCCCTAGTCCCTTTTTTGAACAGGGGCACGACATTCGCCACTCTCCAATCCCCTGGTACCACCCCTGTTGACAGTGAGGATGAAAAGATCATTGCCAACGGCTCTGCAATTTCATCTCTTGCTTCCCATAGAATCCTTGGATATATCCCGTCAGGCCCGGGGGACTTGTCTATCCTCAAGTTTTTCAAAATGCCCAACACATCTTCCTTCCTAACAAGTATTTCCTCGAGCTTACCAGTCTGTTTCACACTGTCCTCTCCAACAATATCGCCCCTCTCATTTGTAAATACCTGGGCGTCGGTGTCCTGGGTGTGGGTGTCCTGGGTGTGGGTGTCCTGGGCGTGGGTGTCCTGGTCGTGGGTGTCCTGTGTATGTGTCCCCTGGGTGTGGGTGTCCTGTGTGTGGGTATCCTGGGTGTGTGTGTCCTGTGTATTGTGTGTCCTGGGTGTGTGTGTCCTGAGTGTGTGTGTCCTGTGTGTGGGTGTCCTGTGTGTCGGTGTCCTGGGTAGACGTGTCCTGGGTAGATGTGTCCTGGGTGGGTGTGTCCTGTGTGTGGGTGCCCTGGGCGTCAGTGTCCTGTGTGTGGGTGCCCTGGGTGTCAGTGTCCTGTGTGTGGGTGCCCTGGGTGTCAGTGTCCTGTGTGTCAGTGTCCTGGGTGGGTGTGTCCTGTGTGGGTGTGTCCTGTGTGGGTGTGTCCTGGGTAGGTGTGTCCTGGGTACGTGTGTCCTGGGAAGGTGTGTCCTGGGTGGGTGTTTCTTGTGTGGGTGTGTCCTGGGTAGGTGTGTCCTGGGTGGGTGTTTCTTGGGTGGGTGTGTCCTGGGTAGGTGTGTCCTGGGTAGGTGTGTCCTGGGTGGGTGTTTCTTGGGTGGGTGTGTCCTGGGTAGGTGTGTCCTGGGTAGGTGTGTCCTGGGTGGGTGAGTCCTGGGTGGGTGTGTCCTGGGTGGGTGTGTCCTGGGTGGGTGTGTCCTGGGTAGGTGTGTCCTGGGTAGGTGTGTCCTGGGTAGGTGTGTCCTGGGTAGGTGTGTCCTGGGTAGGTGTGTCCTGTGTGTCAGTGTCCTGGGTGGGTGTGTCCTGGGTAGGTGTGTCCTTGGTGGGTGTGTCCTGGGTGGGTGTGTCCTGTATGTGGGTCTCCTGGGTGCTTCTGTCCCGTGCGTCAGTGTCCTGAGTCGGCTGCGACAGGGGCCTGTTGCTGTGGCTGCCCTCCTCGTCTCTGGATGTGGCCCGCCAGCGTCGGCGCACTCGTTCTAGATGGGGGCGGCGTCGTATGACTGATGGGCCGGGTCTGTCCCTGGCTCATGGCCGTCCTGGAACGTCCTGGGGGCGGTTGGCATCCACGGAGACGGGTGGGTCGACGTTTGATCCTGCAATACACAATACAGCATGCATGGTTAGACAGGCAGATGGGGATAGGGGGCAGGAGGGAAGGGGGGATATGGGGGAAGGGGGATATGGGGTGTGCTAAACCACTGTTACACCTGTATTAGGTGATGTACGGTAGGACCTGTACTACAGGTTCGCTGGTAGTCCCTGCCTGCTGGCTCCGCCCAGGATGCGGGTTATAAATATGCGTGTCCTCCTGCCAGCAGCCATGGGAGGCCACACATCTGATAGCAATAAAGCCTCAGTTGGATTCAACTATCGTCTTTGTCCAATTGATCGTGCATCAATTTATTGCTTCAGTTTCTAAGGATGGACCTCCGTATCAAACCGGATCGCCTGCAGCTGGATCCGTACTCAAGCGACGCTAGAAAGGACTTCCAGCACTGGCTAGCTTGCTTCGAAGCGTATATCAACGCGGCGCCGACCCCTGTTCCAGAGGCTCAGAAGATTCAGATTTTATATTCCAGGTTGAGCTCCAAAGTCTTTCCGTCAATCCAGGACGCGCCGAACTACGCCGAAGCCATGACTCTACTCAAGGACAACTACGCACAGAGAACGAACACGCTCTTCGCCAGGCACGCACTCGCCACTCGCTCTCAACTCCCTGGTGAGTCCATAGAAGACTTCTGGCGGGTCCTAATCCCACTAGTCCGGGACTGTGACTGTCAGGCCGTTACGGCCACGGAACACTCAGACCTCCTTATGCGGGACGCTTTTGTGACTGGAATTGGGTCAGATCTCAGACGCCAGCGGCTCCTAGAAGGGGCCACGCGCGACCTCGCAGAGACTAAAACGCTAGCGCTCTCCATGACAGTTGCCCTGCGCAACGTCCAGTCCTACGCTCCCAGCCGCGTGGCCCACCCCTCCTACGCTTCGTGGACCCCACAGACAGCCGCCCCAGCTGGGGCGCTGCCCACCCAATACGCTTGTGCTGCACACCAGCCAGCGAACCCCAGGGTCCCCCGATGCTATTTTTGTGGCCAACAGAAGCACCCCCAGCAACACTGCCTGGCCCGTGCTGCCCTTTGTAAAGCCTGCGGGAAGAAGGGCCACTTCGCCGCGGTGTGCTAGGCCCGCTCAGTAGCCGCTATCACCCCCACCCCCCTCGGTCACGGACATTGGGTGCCGCCATCCCCCCCCCTCAGACCGCGTGTGGCCAGTGGGTGCCGCCATCTTCCCCTCCGCGCAACATGTGCATTTCATGGCCGCCGCCATCTTGTTCCACCCCCGCAACGTGCGTTCCATGGGCGCCGCCATCTTGTTCCAGCCCCGCAACGTGCGTGCCATGGGCCCCGCCATTTTGTAACCTTCAAGATCTCCGGGTGCCGCCACCTTGTCTACCCCTCAGCACATGGGCACCACCAGCGTTCCAGGACCCGGGCTCACCAGCCGCTCCATTACCCGACGACCAATCAAGACTCGCCTCCATGTCAATCAACCAGTCTAACCTGACCAACGCATCCACCAGCGTGAAAGTCAACGGACATGTAACCTCCTGCCTGCTGGACTCCGGGAGCACCGAAAGCTTCATACACCCGGATACGGTAAGGCGCTGCTCCCTCATGATACACCCCACCAACCAAAAAATCTCTCTGACTTCCGGATCCCATTGCGTAGTGATCCGGGGGTACAGTACGGTCACGTTCACGGTCCAGGGCGTAGAATTCAGCGGCTTCCGCCTCTACGTCCTCCCTAACCTCTGCGCTGCACTAATCCTCGGCCTGGACTTCCAGTGCAACCTACAGAGCCTAACTCTGAAATTCGGCAGGCCCTTACCACCCCTTACTGTGTGCAGCCTCGTGACCCTAAAGGTCGACCCGCCTTCCCTCTTTGCCAATCTAACTCCAGATTGCAAACCCATCACCCCAGGAGAAGATGGTACAGCACCCAGGACAAGACCTTCATCAGGTCCGAAGTCCAGCTGCTGCTCCGGGAAGCAATCATCGAGGCCAGCAACAGCCCCTGGACAGCTCAAGTGGTAGTAGTTAAAACTGGGGAGAAACACCGAATGGCCGTGGACTACAGCCAGACCATCAACCGGTACACGCAGCTCGACGCGTACCCCCTCCCACGCATATCTGACATGGTTAACCAGATTGCGCAGTACCGGGTCTTCTCAACGGTAGACCTGAAATCCGCCTACCACCAGCTCCCCATCGTAAATCGGACTGTCCATAAACCGCCTTCGAGGCAGGCGGCCGCCCATACCACTTCCTTAGGGTCCCCTTCGGCGTCACTAACGGGGTTTTCCAAAGGGAGATGGACCGAATGGTCGACCGGTACGGGTTGTGGGCCACCTTTCCGTACCTAGACAATGTCACCATCTGCGGCCATGATCAGCAGGACCACGACGCCAACCTTGCTAAATTTCTCCACACCGCTACTCTCCTAAACCTCACTTACAACAAGGAGAAGTGCGTGTTCTGCACAAACCACTTAGCCATCCTCGGCTATGTGGTCCAGAACGGAGTTCTGGGGCCCAACCCCGATCGCATGCGCCCCCTCATGGAGCTCCCCCTCCCCAACTGCCCCAAGGCCCCCAAACGCTGCCTGGGGTTCTTTTTGTACTACGCACAGTGGGTCCCAAACTATGCGGACAAGGCCCGCCCACTCATACAGTCCACCTAGTTTCCCCTGACAGCTGAGGCCCAACAGGCCTTCGCCCGGATCAGAGCTGATATTGCCAGAGCTGGGATGCACGCTGTAGATGAGACACTGCCCTCCCAAGTAGAAAGCGACGCATCAGACGTTGCCCTTGCCGCCACCCTCAATCAGGCAGGCAGGCCCGTGGCATTCTTTTCCCGCACCCTTCATGCCTCAGTAATTCGACACTCATCCGTGAAAAAGGAGGCCCAAGCTATCGTTGAGGCTGTGCGGCATTGGAGGCATTACCTGGCCGGCAGGAGATTTGCTCTCCTCACTGACCAACGGTCGGTAGCCTTCATGTTCAACAACACACAGCGGGGCAAGATCAAAAATGATAAAATCTTGGGGTGGAGAATCGAGCTCTCCACCTATAATTACGAGATTATGTATCGTCCCAGCAAACTCAACGAACCTCCAGACGCCCTCTCCCGAGGTACATGTGCCAGCGCACAGATAGACTGACTCCGGGCCCTGCACGACAACCTTTGTCACCCGGGAGTCACACGGTTGTACCATTTCATTAAGACACGAAATCTGCCCTACTCCGTCGAGGAAGTAAGGACAATCACCAGGGACTGCCAGGTCTGTGCGCAGTGCAAGCTGCACTTCTACCGGCCGGACCGCATGCGCCTGGTGAAGGCCTCCCGCCCCTTTGATTGCCTCAGCGTGGACTTCAAAGGCCCCCTCCCCTCCACTGACCGTCACACATATTTTCTCAGTGTGATCGACGAATACTCCAGATTCCCCTTTGCCATCCCATGCCCCGACATGACGTCTGCCACAGTCATTAAAGCCCTCAACACAATCTTCACTCTGTTCAGTTTCCCTGCGTACATCCACAGTGACAGGGGATCCTCATTCATGAGTGATGAGTTGCGTCAGTTCCTGCTCAGCAGGGGTATCGCCTCCAGCAGAACGCCAAGCTATAACCCCCGGGGAAATGGACAGGTAGAAAGGGAGAATGGGACGGTATGGAGGGCCGTCCAGCTGGCCCTACGGTCCAGAAACCTCCCGGTCTCCCGCTGGCAGGAGGTCCTCCCTGATGCACTCCACTGCATTCGCTCATTACTCTGCACTGCCACTAACAATACACCCCATGAACGTCTTTTTGCCTTCCCCAGGAAGTCCACATCCGGGGTGTCGCTCCCGACTTGGCTCGCAGCTCCGGGAACCATGCTTCTCTGCAAGCACATCTGACTCCACAAGGCGACCTGTTGGTAGAGAGGATGCACTTGCTCCACGCAAACCCCCAGTACGCATACAGTTTCCCGACGGCCGCCAGGATACTGTCCCCCTCAGGGACTTGCCATCAGCTGGTTCCACCCCCACACCCCTTCCGCCCCCGGCGCCACCCTCCCCTCCCCCGTCGCTCCCAACAGCACCCCCCCAGGACCATCCACCCCCCCTGCCCACGCCCGACCAGGAGGCTGGGTATAAATATGCGTGTCCTCCAGCCAGCAGCCATTTCGCCAGCTATTGTGGGAGGCCACACACCTGATAGCAATAAAGCCTCAGTTGGATTCAACTATCGTCTTTTTCCAATTGATCGTGCCTCAAGGGGGGATATGGGGGAAGGGAGAATATGGGGGAAGGGGCATAAGGGGGATATGGGGGAAGGGGAGATATGGGGGAAGGAGGGATGGGGGGGATATGGGGGAAGGGGATAGGGGATATGGAGGAAAGGGGAAATGGGGGAAGGGGATATGGGGAAGGGGGATATGGGGGAAGGGGGATATGGGGGACGGGGGGATATGGGGGAAGGGGGGATATGAGGAAGGGGGATATGGGGGAAGGGAGAATATGGGGGAAGGGGCATCAGGGGGATATGGGGGAAGGGGAGATATGGGGGAAGGGGGGATGGAGGGGATATGGGGGAAGGGGATAGGGGATATGGAGGAAAGGGGAAATGGGGGAAGGGGATATGGGGGAAGGGGGATATGGGGGAAGGGGGATATGGGGGAGGGGGGATATGGGGGAAGGGGGGATATGAGGAAGGGGGATATGGGGGACGGGGGGAAATGGGGAAGGGGAAAGAGGGGCAGGCAGTGGGGGGTCTCACTTGGTGGTGCACCCCTGACCTCTACATTTGCAACCTCTCGGTCCTTGGGTCCGCCTGCAAGGTCCAGGGCCCTCTCCTCATTGATGGTGAGTGGTTGCAGTTCGGATGGACACCCTCCGGTCCTCGCGCTTCCGGTTGTTGTGTGTGCGCTTCTCCTGTGGGTGCGGGTGGGTGGCAGGGACAAAGAGCAACAGTGTTCGGCAGACATATACATGCGGACCAGCGGTTGTGTGTATGTTGGCAGAGGTTCACAACCCATCTGCTACTGCAGCCTGCATGGGTGGGTGCAGCCATGTCGGTTGCACCTAGGGCTGTGCCGCCCATCGGAGGTGGGGGAGGGGGGTACTCACCCTGGCTGCCCTGACAAGGCCATTGATCTTCTTGTGACACTGGTCGCCTGTCCTTGCTGTTACAGTCACGGTGCTGACGGCCTCTGCCACCTCCCTCCACAGGCGCCGGCTGAGGTGTGGAGCGACCCTGCGGCCGTGTCCGGGGTACAGGGCCTCCCTCCTCTGCGTCCTGGAACCGCGGTGCTGCATGGCGGGTGGCCATTTTGCTGGGTCTCCGGGGGCGGGGGGGTGGGGGGGTGTGGACGTCTTTTGTGATGCAACGCCGTGCGCGTCCGTGACAGATGACGCCGTCGCGAATGGCGTCACGCCGCTGCTAGCCCATTTCCAGCCGGAGAATTTGCGACGTTCCGGGGGGGGGGGGTCTGAGGCCGGAGTCATTTGCGCCGTTTTTGCCGTCGGGTTCGGGCCATTGTGCCGATTCACAGAGAATCCCGCCCATGTTAAGAGACTGCCAAATATACTTTATCTTTTGGATAATAAATGAAGTGGCAGATGATGGCCTTGAGTCACAAGTAATACAGTAACCAAGTAACATGCCCGTCTCTCAGAAAAATCCTGGTAGCTAAACAAAGTTGCTGAAAAAGACTGAATTGATAACGCAGCAGCTGTGAGGGAAATATACATGTCTGCATCTAAAGAGGCATTTTCAACAGTTCTCCTTGAACAGAAACTTGGTGGACAGAACATTCAAATTGGCTGGGTGATTTACTCACTGAGATCTTACACCATATCTATTGTCTTCAATTTTAAGCTTCTCTTCCATACGTGGGGCAAAGACAGCCAGTTGAAGCTGGTGGAGTCCTCCTTTAAGGAGATCATTGGACTCCTACTGCAATTCAAACTGCAGCCTTGCTTTCCCACCGGCTAGGACCAGAAGAAGTCCAAATAAGTATATTTCCACTTTCCTTGTGGGGCCAGGAGAGCCCTCATTACTTCCCAAGATTCTCCAACCCCCGCCGGGTCGGAGAATCGCCGGGGGTCGGTGTGAATCCCGCCCCCGCCGTCAGTGTGGATCCCGCCCCCAAAAAATCGGCCCAGCGTGAGTCGCGCCACCCGCCCCAGAGAATGGCGGGGACCGGCGCGACCCAATAGGCCCCGAGTCTCCCCGAATTCTCAGGGCCGCGGTGGCCCGAAGTCCCGCCCGTTTTTTGCCAGACCCGTCGGCGTAAATTGGAGTAGGTTCTTACCGGCGGGACCTGGTGGCGCGGGCGGGCTCCGGGGTTCTTGGGGGGGGGCGCGGGGGGATCTGGCTCCAGGAGGTGTCCCCACGGTGGCCTGGCCTGCGATCGGGGCCCACCGATCCACGGGCGGGCCTGTGCCATAGGGGCATTCCATTGTTCCGCACCGGCGGCTGTCCCAGTCCTCCATTGCCGGTGCGGAAACAAAGCCTTCTGTGTATGCGCGGGGTGACGGCAGCACATACTGGCGCTCCCGTGCATGCGCCAACTCACACCGGCCGGCAGAGGCCCTTTGCCGCCGGTTGGTGTGGCGCCAAGCCCCTTTCCCGCCTGCCGGCGGGGCGCAAACTACTCCGGGGCCGGCCTAGCCCCTGAAGGTGCGGAGGATTCCACACCTTTGTGGCGGCCCGACCCCGGAGTGGTTCATGCCACTCCGTCCCTCCGGAGTTGCCCGCCCCGTCGATTACGGCAGAATCCGGCTCCCTCAAAATTCCTTCACTGCCTTTTGTCAGCAGGATGCTCATCAGTTAGATAGAGATGAAAGTTTTGATCTTCTATTAGACTTTCTGGATGAAACTTACAAGAAAGATGATTTGATAAGTACATTTGGAGTATTGTCATAGTTTTTAGGAAGTGCCAAGTTGACAGTGCCAAGTGGGAAAAGCCAAGGGTGGTGGCTCTGGCAGGGGCGGGGGGGGGGGGGGAAATCCTCCTCCATTGGGGGGGCTTCCCCTTATGGAGAGCCCCAATGACAGCACAGAGGGTTGGGGCCCTGGCGGTAAAGGGGAAAGTGCCACCCAATACGTCCATGGAGGGTTGCCCCGATGCTTTTGAAGGTGATCTTCCATGTCCTTCCCGGGGCGGCGGGGGTTGGGCGGCGGGGGGGGGGGGGGGGGGGGGGGGGGGGGGACTATAGTTTGAATGCAAATTAGGGTGCCCTTTAAAGATCGTGCCCCGATCTCTGTGGAGTCAGCCTTGCTGGCTCTAACAGGCCTCATCCCGCCAGAGTGACAGCAGAAATCATGCCTCCCCCAGAAATCATGCCTCCCCCAATGCACTGAGTGCCAGAAAATCTGGTCTGAGAACTCGGCTGTGTTTCTGGAGGGAAACAAGCAGGTTTTCAGTAAGAGCCTGACACAGAAAAATATTGGGAAAATCCCGCTCCACGGTTCTGCAGGGCAAGACTTTCCAGAGAAAAAAGGCAGCAGATGTAGAAGGGAAAGTATGGAAACTAAAGGCCGGAATTCGTTGGCCATTGGGATTCTTTGTTCCCGCCGGCAGCCCACTCCCACCTGCGGGTTTCCCGGGGGAGTGGGGTGGCTTCAATGGGAAATCCCATTGATTAGAGGTGGGAGCAGTGAATCCTGCCGCCAGCAATTAGCGCACCACTGAGACCACATAGACGGCTGAGTGACTGGAGCATCCAGCATCATCTATGCCTGAAAGATGGGTGATGTTCAACTGAAAGCAGATCCCACAATGTTCCATTGGTATGAGAGATAAAGGAAATTTTCAGCTTTGATCACGATGCCGATTGATAATTTCTTATGAAGTGGTACTGCAGAAACTAAGAAATATTATTAGTAAGATTAGAATTCAAAATTGGGAATCAGGCTTACAGGACATTTAAGTAAATTGGTTTTGATATTAAGCAGAGTTGGTCTGGAATACCTTTAAGTTAGCAATCCAACTCAAGAGTGATACTTGCATCCTTGTTAACCATGCTAGGTCATCACAGAAATGTGGGTCAGAATAAAATGGTTGCTGGAATGAGCTCGTCCACCAGCTGGAATGCCAATGTCAACCGCACCGTAGTCATTCAGGGGCTTCTTGATCCTACTTAATTGCAATTGGGCACTGAGCTGATTGGCAACAGGGTACTCAGAACCTTCAGGATGAATGCCCCGCCTCTGAAAGTTGCCAGCCAATCAGAGGCTGGCTCCTCTCCAATATGAACAATGTCACCAGGAGTGGTGCCCACTGCTAGTACTGCAGTAGGGCCTAGAATCAGGATCATTGCTGGAGTCCTGCTGCTAAGGTAGATGAGATGGGATTGTCGGGGCCCATCAGCAAGGTGCTGGTGGGGTCTATTTTAAGGTCAAGTGAGGGTCTTTTTGCAGGACCTGTCCTTGCTGCTGGCAGGTCTCTCTGCTGAGCACAAGCTACTCCCATAGGTATCCCCTCCACCAGGCTGTAGGCATACCCGCCAGTGTTTACCTGTCGGTTTTCCCACATGGTTTAGTCCCGCCTATCACTGGTAGAATACCAGTGACAACAGACTGGCGCTCCTAAATGGACCATGGTCTTTCAAATCTGCTCTGCAGTCAATGCGTTCATGGCTGATCTAATTGCCTCCTTAACTCCATTTTCCTGCTTGCCTCCCAATAATGCGTGATTCTCACGTAGATCAAAAATCTGTCTAACTCAGGCTTTAATATATTCAATGACCTAGCATCCACTGCTTTCTGGGGAAGAGAATTCCAAACATTAACAACACTCTGAGGGAAATAAAAATCATCCTCACCAGTATCTAAAACGGGAGACAAGTGTGATTCTCCGGAAAAATCTCTAAGCGTGATAGCGAGCAGGAATTGGCGTGAGCTTTTCGGCGCTTTGCCCAGCGAGGCTGGCAACGCGATTCAATGTTAATTGGTCCACTTAACGAGGCCTCACGGGCTTCTCGTCACAAATGAAGGTTCGTCAGCGCTCGGCAGCCCTCAGCTAACAAGGTTGAGCAGCACTTAAGCTACACTTGCTCAGCAAATCCCAGCCAATGGCGCCAAGGAGACCGGCCCCTAGATTCGGGGATGCTGACCTGGGGAGGCTCCTAGACACGGTGGAGGCGAGGTGCAAAACGGCCACGGATTCCATGTTCTGGGGGTGGGGTGGGTGGGGGGGGGGGGGGGGTGGGGGGGGGGTGGTGCTAGCAGCCAGGCAGCAGAGAGCACCCAGCTCTAGCTGCTGATAAGGTCTGGAGAGTTGCCGGGTCCCTGGCCGCTGCAGGCCGCCACCGTGCTTCATGGTGGATGCCGCTCACGTACCCGGCCTGCGAAATAGTCCCCTCCTTCGGCCGGCTCGCGTGCCCCGGACCGCCCCAAATATGTCCGCCCTTGCCCGTGGATCGGCCCTGCCCCGACTGTGGTGGCACTGGACACGTGTCCCACACCGTCCGGAACTCAGCCGGCCGGGGACGGAGCATTGCGGGGCAGGCCTCAGCCAACGTACAGAGGCCGCAAAAGCGGCGCCATCCCCGATTTCTTTTGATTAGACACGTTATTGCCTTCTGAACTCAACACTGAGCTCAATGCATTTCGACCATAATCTTGTTTCCTTCTCTTTGCATTTTTTGGTGTTAATCTTGTTTTCGATTCTAGATAACAGCTGTTCATTACTTTTCCATTCCCACCTCCTCAGAACACATCTTTTTTCCTTCATGTGTCCTACTCTCCCTTCCTTTGACCTCATCAAGTTTTGGTCATTGAACCTCTCCTGCCTTCCAAGCAATCACTGACTTTCCCTTTTGTTTTTTTCCCACCTCCCACCCCATTTGATCCACTTAAAACTTATTACATTTCTAACTTTCCCCAGGTCTGATGAAACATTAATTCAGCTTCTCTCTCCACAGATACAATGAGATGTGCTGAGATTAGCAGCACTTTTTATTTTTATATCAAAGCACTGGGATTGCTTTGAAGATTAAATACTATCAGCTACATCCAACCAATAAAAATGCTGTGAAGTGCCCCTTCTTCCTCATTGCACACTTCATCTTTACCCATACAACAGTATATATCATATAGAAACCAACTTTAACAAATCAAAACTTGGTCCAGCTGAAGTTTAATGGCAATTCAAAGCCAATTCAAAGCCAAAATTGAGTTGGGGTTGAAAAAGAAAATCCGGATCAAAAGTATTGTTAGCTTGATAATGAATGTGTTCTCCATTATAGGAGCTCATATGTGTTACTAAAATATAGCATTGTTTTGGATAGTGTAGAAAATCAACAAGGAAGTTATCAGCTTATATATGCTTAAAGTGAGCAATTCAACAACATCTTAAAAGGAAAGCACAAGCAGGTTTTCTTTGGAGTTAATTGAATGAGTAGGAGGAGGAAGTAGGCCAGGAATTACGGAGCTTGTAATTAGAGTATATATTATGGTGTCTGCTTGGGTGTATCACTTATCAAGTAAAGCTGAATCTCATGCAAAATGTCATGTGCACTAAAACTAAGAATCAATTATACTTCTATCGTTCCCTTTGATAGTCTTTGTTCTCCCTGGGAGATGAGAAGGTTGTGGTAAAACAGCCAAGCAGGATAACAAATAGCAAACACATGAGTTCAGGATGTGAAGATGAACAAATCCAACAAACCATTCCTTCCCTTCCAATTCACTGCCAGGGTAGCACTTAACCGCCCCCACATCAGCACTTCCTGTCAGGCTCAGGGAGTGCCAAGTCACATTACAGTACTGAATGAATCCTCCAGTCAATCACTGAAAACGCCACTTGATAAATTATCAAACTTGCCAGCAGTGACAAAAGCTCTTTAATACTCTCTAATTATCATTTCTCAGGAAGATGATAAACATCTTCCCTGTTAAACATCTCCCTCTGCTGGTGGTCATTGTTTGGCATTTATTTATTCTTCCATGGATTCATAAGATCATAAGACATAGGAGCAGAATTAGGCCACTCGGCCCATCGAGTCTGCTCCGCCATTCAATCATGGCTGATATTTTTCTCATCCCCATTCTCCTGCCTTCTCCCCTTAAACCCTGCTCCCCTTATTAATCAAGAACCTATCTATCTCGGTCTTAAAGACACTCAGTGAATTGGCCTTCACAGCCTCCTATGGCAAAGAGTTTAACAGATTCACCACCCTCTGGCTGAAGAAATTCCTCCTCAGCTCTGTTTTAAAGAATCGTCCCTTTAGTCTGAGATTGTGTCCTCTGGTTCTAGTTTTTCCTACAAGTGGAAACACCCTCTCCACGTCCATTCTATCCAGGCCACGCAGTATCCTGTAAGTTTCAATAAGATCCCCCCTCATCCTTCTAAACTCCAACGAGTACAGACCCAGAGTCCTCAGCTGTTCCTCATACGACAAGCTCTTCATTCCAAGGATCATTCTTGTGAACCTCCTCTGGACCATTTCCATCCCAGCACATCCTTCCTTATATACGGGGCCCAAATCTGCTCACAATACTCCAAATGGGGTCTGACCAGAGCCTTATATAGCCTCAGAAGTACATTCCTGGTCTTGTATTCTAGCCCTCTCGACATGAATGCTAACATTCTATTTGCCTTCCTAACTGCCGACTGAACCTGCATGTTAACCTTGAGGGAATTGTGAACAAGGGCTCCCAAGTCCTTTTGTGCTTCTGATTTCCTAAACATATCCCCATTTAGAAAATAGTCTATGCCTCCATTCCTCCTTACAAAGTGCATAACCTCACACTTTTCCACATTGCATTCCATCGGCCACCTCTTTGCCCACTGTCCTAGCCTGTCCAAGTCCTTCTGCAGCCTGTCTGCTTCCTCAATGCTACCTGCCCCTCTACAGATTTGTTGCCTATTCCTAATTGCCCTTGAATTGAATAGCTTACAAGACCATTTCAGAGGATGCAAGAGTCAACCACACCACATTGTAATTATATTGAATGGTGCAGCGGGCTCCAGGGGTTGAAATTGCCTACTCCTGCTCCTAGTTCTTATGTTCTTATATTCTTAGATCTGGCGTCACATCTGGGCCAAGCCAGGTAAGGACAGCAGATTTTGTTCTTGAAAGGAAACATGGCGAGTTTTTACAACAATTGATGAAAGTTATCATGGATATCATTACCGAGACTAGCTTTATATTTCAGTTTTATTAACTGGATTTAAATTACATTAGCTCTTCTTGTAAGATTTGAACCGCTGCCCCCAGAGCATTAGCAGTACTAGTTAATTAATCATTACCACAACGCCACCATCTCCCCCAACTCATGGGCTGGGAAGCAATTAACTTTAAACTTATTACATGAGAAAATCCAACAAGAAAAAGGAACTATTAATAGTTATGACGCTGTCTGCTGTCCAGATTTCTGAACTGTAAATCCCTCCTGCTGTTCTAGGGAATCTGCCCACACTCTTCTGGCTGGACGTCAGTATACAGCCCTCATCCAAATGCTATTTCTCACTTGTAATGAATGTCCTCCTGCTTGGCTCCTGTACAGAGACCCAACCCTATGCTAATCACTAGTGCCCAGATTTACTGTTCGTCCTTTTGGCAAAATTATGAGGAACATAGAAACATAGAAGGTAGGAGCAGGAGTAGGCCATTCGGCCTATATCACCACGCCTCCCCCCGTCCCCTCTCCATATCCATTGATCCCTTTAACCCCAAGAGCTCTATTAAACTCCCTCCTGAAAACAAAAATGTTTTGGCCTCATCTTCTTTATGTGGTAGCAAAATCCACAGACTCACCGCTCTTTCAGTGAAGAAAGTATCCTAATTTAATCCTAAATGGTAAATCCCTGTATTTTAAGGCGGTGATCCCTGGTTCTGGACTCCCCTGCCATTGCATCTACCCTGTCTAGTCCTGTTAGAATTTGATAGGTTTCCATCCAATTCATAGAATCATAGAATTTACAGTGCAGAAGGAGGCCATTTGGCCCATCGAGTCTGCACCGGCTCTTGGAAAGAGCACCCTACCCAAGGTCAACACCTCCACCCTATCCCCATAACCCAATAACCCCACCCAACACGAAGGGCAATTTTGGACACTAAGGGCAATTTATCATGGCCAATCCACCTAACCTGCACATCTTTGGACTGTGGGAGGAAACCGGAGCACCCGGAGGAAACCCACGCACACAAGGGGAGGATGTGCAGACTCCGCACAGACAATGACCCAAGCCGGAATTGAACCTGGGACCCTGGAGCTGTGAAACAATTGTGCTATCCACAATGCTACCGTGCTGCCCCTTATTTTTCCAAACTCCAGCAAATATAATCCATTTGACTTAATTTCTCCTCATATGTCAGTCCTCCCATCCCAAGAATCAGTCTGGTAAATGTCCTGCACTCCCTCTATACAAGAACATCTTTCCAAGGCCCTGTATAATTGCAGCAAGACACCGCTGCTTCTCTACTCAAATCCTCTCGCAATGTAGGCCTACATTGCCCTCTGCAGCACTTGCATGCTTACTTTCAGCGATTGGTTTACAAGGACACCTAGATCTAGTTGCACATTTCCCTCTCTCAATCTATAGCCATTCAGGTAATAATCTGCCTTCCTGTTTTTGTTACCAAAGTGAATAACCTCACATTTATCCACTTACACTGCTTCTGCCATGCATTTGCCCACTCAGTCAACTTGTCCAAATCACACTGAAGCATCTCTGCATCCACCTCATAGCTTATCCTCCCACCCAGCTTTGTGTCATCTGCAAATTTAGAGATATGACATTAAGTTCCCTCATCTAAATCATTAATATATACTGTGAATAGCTTCCACCATTTGGAAAAAGACCGTTTATTTCTACTCTTTGCTTCCTGTCTGCCAACCAATTTTCTATCCATCTCGATACACTACCCCCAATCCCATGTGCTTGAATTTTAGACGCTAATCTCTTATGTGGGACTTTGTTAAAAACGTTTTGAAAGTCCAAATAAACCACATCCACTGGATCCCCCTCATCAACTCTACTAGTTACATCCTCAAAGAATTCCAGTAGATTTGTCAAGATTTCCCTTCCATAAATCTATGCTAACTCTGTCCGATCTGGTCACTGTTTTCTAAATGCTCTGATATTTAATCTTTTATAATGATCTCCACCATTTTCTCCATTATCAACGTCAGACTGGTCTATAATTCCCTGTTTTCTCTTTGCCTCCTGTTTTAAATAGTGGGGTTACCTTCGCTACCCTCCAATCAGAAGGAACTGTTCCAGAGTCCATAGAATCCTGGTTATCAGGACCTGGGGATTTATCAGCCTTCAATCCCATCAATTTCCCCAACACCATTATCCTTCAGTTGCTCCCTCTCACTAAACCCTGGGCCGGATTTTCTGATCCTGAGACTAAGTGTTGACACCGTCGTAAACACCATTGCGTTTCTCGACGGCGTCAACATGACCTCAGGAGCAGCGATTCTGACCCCTACAGAGGGCCAGCACGGAACTGGAGCGACCCACGCCACTCCAGTTGCCGATCCCAGCATCAGATGGGCGCCACGGGTCTGTGCATGCGCAGTGGGACTGGCGCCAATGCGCGCATGCGCAGTGGCTCCCTTCTCCGCGCCGGTCCTGACAGAACAGGGGCGGCACGGTAGCATTGTGGATAGCACAATTGCTTCACAGCTCCAGGGTCCCAGGTTCGATTCCGGCTTGGGTCACTGTCTGTGCGGAGTCTGCACATCCTCCCCGTGTGTGCGTGGGTTTCCTCCGGGTGCTCCAGTTTCCTCCCACTTTCCAAAGATGTGCAGGTTAGGTGGATTGGCCATGATAAATTGCCTTTAGTGTCCACAATTGCCCTTAGTGTTGGGTGGGGTTACTGGGTTATAGGGGTAGGGTGGAGGTGTTGACCTTGGGTAGGGTGCTCTTTCCAAGAGCCGGTGCAGACTCGATGGGCCGAATGGCCTCTTTCTGAACTGTAAATTCTATGAACATGGCGTAGCCTACAGGGGCCGGCACGGAACAAAAGAGGCCCCCAGCCTGAGAGACCGGCCCACCAATTGGGAGGCCCCGATCGCGGGCCAGGCCACAGCGGAGGTCCCCCGGGGTCAGACCCGCCTCCCCTCCCGCCAGGCCGCCCCCAGATGCATGCACGGGTAAGACCAGATGTGAACGGCGCCGGCGGAACTTGGATTTTTTGTGTGGCCACTCGGCCCATCCCGGGCGGAGAATTGCTGGAGCGGCCGCTCCGCACTGGCGCCAATGCCTCTGATTCTCCGCTGTCCGGGGAATCGGCAGACAGGCGATGGGGCGGCGGCACGCGATTCGCGGACGTCCCGGCGATTCTCCGGCTCGGCCTGGGCTGAGAGAATCCCAACATGTTGTTCCACAACATTTATCACATTTTTTATAAATAAAAACTAGCATCAAACTACACTAAGCACATATGGCACATTCTTAATATTGTAAAATGATGGAGAAGGTAAGAGCTACATATTTTGCATGTTAGAACATATAAAATGAGCGTGATTTACCGGCCGCGTTCCACCAGAATCGGGATGGGACGGGGCAGATAGATTATCCGGGTGATGTGTGTTCTGGGATTTCTGACGGTCGTTACCCCTCGCGAAATCTCATAATTGGCAGGACCGAGACTTGCAGAGTTAAGTGAGTTTAAAAACTCATTTAACTCTGCCGATGCCAGATCGAACTGGCTCTCGGAATCTACCGGAGTCTCGCCGAGGAGACCCCAGTCAGGCGCCATTTAGCACTGGTCCCCAAAACGTGGATCAGACGGGTCGGCACTTAGGGGGGTCTCCCAGGTGATTTGTATCTGGGAAGGGTGGTACCATGGCACTTCCGATGTCACTTGAAGACAATGGCACTGCCAGCCTGGCAGTACCACCTGGGCACCCTGGCAGTGCCACCCAGGTTCCAACCTGGCAGTACAGGGTGCCCAGGTGGCATGGTCAGGCTGACAGGGGTTTTGCCAGGATACTGGACTGGCAGTGCCAAGTTACCCAGGTGGCATTTTGTCCATGCTGGAGATCAGGCATAGGGGTGCCCTGCCCGTTTGAGGTCTGGTGTGGAGGGGATCGGCAATAAGTGAGTTGGGGCATTGAGGGGCCGGGGGTCGCATTGGGGCAGGCCAGGAGATTGGGGCTCCTCAGTGCAGGAAATGCAACTGAGTGCGGCCTTGGTAGGGCATTTCCTGTTGGGGCTCAACAAAAAGAGTGCCGTTAGATGGCAGGATCATTCCCGGCACTTGACCCCAAAACAGACTCTTTTTTTTTTGATTAGCTCACACATAATCGGTGGAATTTCCCATTCCTGAGACTAAGTGTTGACACCGGGGCAGGATTTGTGGACTACTACGACAGCAAAACTGGCGCCGCACCTGGACCGATTCTGCCACCGTTAAGGGGCTAGCACCAGCGCTACATGGAACACGATTGATTCTAATGAGAAATGGTGCCGGATTCGCCGGTTTCCTGATTGACACTCAGGAGGCTGACAAGCTGCAGCCGCATTTACACACTGCACTCCCCACACACACTATCCCAGCCAACAAGATGGCAGTGAGGAGGGCGGCAGCAGCGGCGTGAGCAACACCATCTGGACCGGCCAGCAGTGAGGAAGAAACTGCAGGACCTCCTCAGGGCGGCCAGGGTGAGTCGGCAGCACTCTGCCCTGGCACCAGAGCCCATTCCACACACCCGTAACTCCACACCCTCCCCCCAACTCGGAGCGTGGCCGAACCTCCACCTTGCACCACATGCTGGTACCCAGGTGCCCTGGCCATTGAAGGCACCAGCTACCCTACCCCTGTGCTGCATGCGTCGTACTGTCTAACACTGTGTATTTCATTCCCCCCCCAACGCACACACAGGGAAAAGAGCGCCCATAACCATAGGGGCGGGCGAAGACTGGAGGGGGATTGCCGGACCTGCGTCCTCTCACTGCAGCAGAACACAGGGCCCTGGATGCGGCAGGCCCAAAGGAAGGGCAGTGGCTGGGGCGGAGGTCGGCATCGGATCAGGAAGTGAGACACCACTGAGTGCAGGTCCCCATGTCACCCCCGCTCCAACACCACATCCACACCACACCCACACCACACCCACACCACACCCACACCCACACCACACCCACACCACATCCACAATCCATAGGGATTGAATACTTCAATACCACAATATGTACCACTTTGACCAACGTTTTGGTCACCTGTCCAAATATCTCCTCTGCGACACAATGCCAAATTTTGATAACACTCCTGTGAAGCGCTTTGGGGGTATTTGTTAAGAGTGCTGTAAAGGGACTTCTGGTGGCGAGGATGTACTGAGCAGTTTCACATCATGTGGCTCTCCTCTGAAAGGCATGAAGATATGCACTTTTAGCCTAAATTAGCCCATGAAAATACCCGCACAAATCCTGGTAAGCGTCTGGAGAACTGCGTGCCTGAGATGGTCGCAGAAGACAGCTAACAGCGAACATCAGACGACTGCTAAACGTGATAATGACCCTATCCAGGGAGAGAACACCAGAGGTAATCATCTCTCAGGACGCAGAAAAGGCCTTCGACGGAGTTGAGTGGGAGTATCTCATCTAGGGACTAGAGTGGTTTGGGCTGGGGACAGGGTTCACCTCATGGATGAAACTCCTGTGCAACTCCTCCATGGTGAGCATACGGACCAACACCATCAGCTCTGAATACTTCCAGCTGCACAGAGGAACAAGGCAGGGATATCTGCTGTCCCCGCTCCTATTCGCCTTGGCAATCGAGCCATTGGCAATTGTCATCAGAGTGGTGAAAAACTGGAAGGGAATCCAAAGAGTAGACATTGAGCACAGAGTCTCACTCATTGCTCCCCCTTCCACAAACATTCAAACCCTCCGAATCGTGGCAGCCGTGTGTACCATCTACAAGATGCACTGCAGGAACGCACCAAGGTCCCTTAGACAACACCTTCCAAACCCACGATCACTACCATCTAGAAGGCCGATGATGCCAGTGCTTATGTAGTTACATTGTATATGTTGTGTTGCCCTATTGTGTATTTTCTTTTATTCCCTTTTCTTCTCATGTACTTAATGATCTGTTGAGCTGCTCGCAGAAAAATACTTTTCACTGTACCTCGGTACACGTGACAATAAACAAATCCAATCCAATCCAATCCAATCCAAGAGCAGCAGATACCTGGGAACCCCACCACCTAGAGATTCCCCTCCAAGTCATTCACCAACGTGACTTGGAAATATATCGGCGCTCTTTCACTTCATCGGGGTAACATCCTGGAACTCCCTCCCTAACAGCACAATGGGTGTACCTACACCACAAGGACTTCAGTGATTCAAGAAGGTAACTCACCACCACCCTCTGAAGGGCAACTAGGGAATGGGCAATACATGCTGGCCTAACCAGCGACACCCACATCCTGTAATTTAATTTTTAAAAAGCCCTGTGGGGGTAGGCACACTCCGAACTTGGAATCAAATGAGACAGCAGTTTGGCCTACCGAAATGTCCATTATGGCCTTCATCTGTGGCAAACAAAGGTTCACGCCAGCCATTCTAGACACCACCTTTAAGAGGTGGAAATAGGATTGGGAGTGGGGGGTGGGGGGGGGACGCTAACTGTTCGTGACTTCTGTACAGAGGACAGGCTAGTGACCTTAGAGGAACTGGCAGAAAAACTGCAACTATCCACCGGGAACAAATTGTGACATCTACAGGCAAAGAACTTCCTCCGTAAGGACAACATATCCACGGACCCCAACACACACAATGTTAGAGGAACTACTGGGCACAGGAAATATGGGAGGGGGGACTGCGGAGACGTGTATGGACGACTATTACAAAGAGCACGGTCCTCACTGGACGAAAACTGGCAAAAGTGGGAGGAAAAACTAGGGATAGAAATAGGGTGGGGCTCTGAAACAAAGCACTGAACAGGGCCAACTCCATCTCCACTTGCACAAGGCTAAGCCTCATGCAATTGAAAGTGGGAAATTACTGGAGAGAATTCTTCGAGACAGGATCTACTCCCATTTGGAAGCAAATGGACGTATTAGTGAGAGGCAGCTTGGTTTTGTGAAGGGGAGGTCGTGTCTCACTAACTTGATAGAGTTTTTCGAGGAGGTCACAAAGATGATTGATGCAGGTAGGGCAGTGGATGTTGTCTATATGGACTTCAGTAAGGCCTTTGACAAGGTCCCTCATGGTAGACTAGTACAAAAGGTGAAGTCACACGGGATCAGGGGTGAGCTGGCAAGGTGGATACAGAACTGGCTCGGTCATAGAAGGCAGAGAGTAGCAATGGAAGGATGCTTTTCTAATTGGAGAAATGTGACCAGTGATGTTCCGCAGGGATCAGTGCTGGGACCTTTGCTCTTTGTAGTATATATAAATGATTTGGAGGAAAATGTAACTGGTCTGATTAGTAAGTTTGCAGACGACACAAAGGTTAGTGGAATTGCGGATAGCGATGAGGACTGTCAGAGGATCCAGCAGGATTTAGATTGTTTGGAGACTTGGGCGGAGAGATGGCAGATGGAGTTTAATCCGGACAAATGTGAGGTAATGCATTTTGGAAGGGCTAATGCAGGTAGGGAATATACAGTGAATGGTAGAACCCTCAAGAGTATTGAGAGTCAGAGAGATCTAGGTGTACAGGCCCACAGGTCACTGAAAGGGGCAACACAAGTGGAGAAGGTAGTCAAGAAGGCATACGGCATGCTTGCCTTCATTGACCGGGGCATTGAGTATAAGAATTGGCAAGTCATGTTGCAGCTGTATCGAACCTTAGTTAGGCCACACTTGGAGTATCGTGTTCAATTCTGGTCACCACACTACCAGAAGGATGTGGAGGCTTTAGAGAGGGTGCAGAAGAGATTTACCAGAATGTTGCCTGGTATGGAGGGCATTAGCTATGAGGAGTGGTTGAATAAACTCGGTTTGTTCTCATTGGAACGACGGAGGTTGAGGGGCGACCTGATAGAGGTCTACAAAATTATGAGGGGCATAGACAGAGTGGATAGTCAGAGGCTTTTCCCCAGGGTAGAGGGGTCAATTACTAGGGGGCATTGGTTTAAGGTGAGAGGGGCAAGGTTTAGAGTAGATGTACGAGGCAAGTTTTTTACACAGAGGGTAGTGGGTGCCTGGAACTCGCTACCGGAGGAGGTGGTAGAAGCAGGGACGATACTGACATTTAAGGGGCATCTTGACAAATACATGAATAGGATGGGAATAGTGGAATATGGACCCGGGAAGTGTAGAAAATTGTTGTTTAGTCGGGCAGCATGGTCTGCACGGGCATGGAGGGCCGAAGGGCCATTTCCTGTGCTGTACATTTCTTTGTTCTTTGTTCTTTGTTCTTTGGTGCTCTAGCGTACATGAAAATGAAAATGAAAATCGCTTATTGTCACAAGTAGGCTTTAAATGAAGTTATTGTGAAAAGCCCCTATTCGCCACATTCCGGCACCTGGTACGGGAATTGAACCGTGCTGCTGGCCTGCCTTGGTCTGCTTTCAAAGCCAGCGATTTAGCCCTGTGCTAAACAGCCCCTGCAAAACAAGAACCCGAATGAACAGTTTCTTCCCGGAGGTGGAGGACAAATGTGAAAGGTGCCAGGGAGGCCCAGCCAACGATAACCACATGCTGTGGGCATGCCTAGACTTGTCAGGTTCCAAGGGTCAGAGAAGGGCTTCCACAAGATATGGAAGCCATTCATCAACCCGTTCCAGGACCTGTTTGAAGACAACAGCCATTAGAGTGAGGGGAGGAGGGCACACAGGGGTCAACAAGACACCGGGGAACAGGAAGAGGGAGGTAAGGAGGGAGGGGGGAGAGCAGGGAGAGAGGAGGGGGGTTAGGAAGACCTGGGATAGACAATGGGGGGCCAAGAACAAGGCCACAAAGACAGGACCCTCTGACAGGGACGATGGGCCCCAGGACAAAGAAGGGGCCGGCCAAGGCCGAACCACCCAATGTGGGGAGGAACAACCCACCCCCAGGCGGAAAGTCCATGCCAACTGGCAGACCAACAGGGCCAGCTACTGGGCCTAGAGCCTGGCCGGGGTGGGTAAAAGCAAAATAGACCAAGACCCTCAAAGGAACATCTAAAGCAAGGGGGGAGGATAGGGAGGAGGTGAGGATAGGGAGGATGGGCCAATCGATGGGGGGGGGGGAGGAGAAAGGGGGGGGGGGGGAGAACTATACATATGTAAATACATGACAATCACCTTTTGTTAACTATGTATTCCAATAAAAATATTTCAAAATAACATAAAAGGAAAGGGGGTGTTTGGCTTTTAGGGGTTATTTCTAATGTTTGGCCTTTGTAAGTTGTATCTGATTATTATAAACACAGATCTATTTATTTTGTATTTTATGAAATGACAAACTTTAATAATGAAAAAATAAGAGTGCTATATAAATCCATGTTGCTATTGTTGCTGTAATGGAGGTCCTCAGCTTTGAAACCTAATTCACTAAAATCCACTTATTAGCACTGTTAACAGTTTGGATGAAATGGAAGAAGATTATTAATACAAAAAGGTAGTGAAGAGTACGACAATCTCTACCCTGAATGCAGAAAGTCAGTGCGTAAATGTATTAAAAGTGTAATCATAGCTCTTTTCTGTTTCACATATTATGGAATACTTTATTTGTCAGAAGTTTACAGATCTTATGTACCTTGTTAGGTAAACACTCCAGTACAATACATTAACTTTTTTTGGAAAGTAGACTAACCAATGACATTATCTCATTCTATGACCATGGTATTAGAAATAAAGCTGCTGACCTCTAGATCAGAGCAACAGAAAAGAGAAGAGGAAATTTGAGTTACATATGAATTTACACCTTGTATTTTGTTATGGAATGTCAATCTTAATAGACCATGGTGCCCATTGACTGCTTTTCTTTGCTCAGGGTCGATCCATCAGGATTTATGATTTAACCAGACTCCGCGTCACTGTGATGGCTCTGTAATTGAAATTTATCAATGATGGGTTGACTAATAAGCTTTTTCAGAGGCTAATGAAGATAACCAAAAGAATTTAAGCTTGAAATACCCAATCACAAGTCAGGAGTGCGATGGAATACTCTCCACTTACTTGGATGAGTGTAGTTTCAACCTTATCCAAGAAGTTTGACACAATCCAGGACAAGACATGTCTGCTTGATTGGCACCCCATCCACCAACTTCCATTCACTCCCTCCAAAACCAATGCAGAACAGCAGCAGTGTGTATGTAGATAAGATGTACTGCAGCAACTCACCAAGGCTCCTTTGACAGTACTTTCCAAATCCACAACCTCTAACACCTCGAAGGTCAAAGGCAACCGATGCATGGAATCACCTCCACTGGCAAGTTCTTCTCCAAGTAACTCACCATCCTGACTTGGAACTATGTTGACGTTCATTCTTTGTTGCTGAATCAAAATCCTGGAGCTCCCTCCCTAACAGCATTGTGAATGCACCTACATCACATTGACTCCAATGGTTCAAGAAGACAGCTCACCACCATATTCTCAAAGGCAATTAGAGATAGGCAATAAATGCTGGCCTTTCCAAGGATGCCCACATCATCTGAAAGAATAATAACAAAAATCATTTTGAAAGCATTTTGAATAATTTTCTTATCTAAAGCACACTGCCACAAATCTTCAAGTGTTAGAAATATATATCCGATGCGCATCTAAATTCTTGGTTCTTCTCTCAAATGTGTCGTGTACTGCACTAGTAAAGTTAAGGAAGTAGGTCGGCTGGATTCTCCATTCCTGTGTTGACACCGGGGCAGGATTCGTGGAGTTCCACAACAGCAAACCTGGTGCAGCACCTGGACTGATTCAGCGACCGTTAAGGGGCTAGCACTGGTGCCACGTGGACATGATTGATTCCAATGGGAAATCATGCTGGATTCGCTGGATTCATGATTGACACTCAGGAGACTGACAAGCTGCAGTCGCATATACACACTTCACTCCCCACACACATCATTCCAGCCAACAAGATGGCAGCAAGGAGAGCGGCCCCATAATTCACCGACACTGAGCTTGAGACCCTCCTGGTCATGGTGGTGAAGAGGCAGGCTACCTTGTACCCTGGTTGTTCACCATGCCTGGGTGCAGGTGGCAGAGGTGGTCAGCGCTACCAGCAACACCATCAGGGCCAGCCTGCAGAGCTGTAAAAAAACACACAACCTCCTCAGGGCAGCCAGGGTGAGTAGGCTGCACTTTGCCCCTAGCACCAAACCCGGCCAACACACCCGTAACTCCCCCCCCCGCCGCCCGCCCCCCCCGCCACCGCCCCCCCCCGCCGCCGCCCCCCCCTCCCCCCCCCCCGCCCCCCCGCCACTGTATGAGCGTTTCCAAGGCCTGAGTATTGAGCCCGCTTTTAGGTGGTGTTCCTCCCTCATAGTTATGGCTTAGCTTAATAAACAGGTTAGCAGACACATCAACCTGGTTAAGACCGCTTTATTATTCCAAGCTTGGTTCATGTACATGGAGATAGATCTGGATACATGCCACAATCAATCTGGCTAACACTGATAAAAACACACTAAGTATACAATTTTCCAAAAATCAATAGCCCATCCCAGTTGGACTTGATCCAATCCTTGGCGCTGTCACTTCTATATTATTCAGTAAAATTTACTTGAAGCAAAATGATGACTTGTGATCAGCTCGTGATTTAACCCCATCCTGTCACCTGTTGTTTACTAGGATCTTGAGTCCATTCTAAAGTTGCTTTCCTGACATTCCCATCCTACGTGTCGCAGTCAGTTCCTGTCCACCTCATTGTTCATCCAGAGGCAGGATGCCAAAGCTGGTTTCCTCTTTACTCCATGGATTGTCTGAGACAAGATATTGGGGCCACTGATAAAAACTGTTTACCGAGTTGACTGTGATATTTGTTGTCCACACAAACTAATTTGTCTCAAAAATATGGGCAAGTTCGATAGCTTAAATCCCATCATGCATTGTGGTCACTGCTTGTAGCAAGGAGTTAAATGCTTATTACTGCTATGTCCTAAAAATACAGGTTTAATAGTTAATAACGATTACTGGGTATACCTTCCATGGTTAATCTCAATCCTTAATAAACTAATTTATGTAGAAATATTCTAGTGTTGTCCTTGCTATTTAGTTTTAAGAGGTCACATCTCTGGACACCAGGAGGGTGGTAGAAACCTACGCTGCACCACATGCTGGAAATCATACCAGCCGCCATGGCTGGGTGCCCTGGCCATTTAAGTGATCAGCTACCCGCCCCCTTGGCTGCATGCGTTGGACTATCTAACATGTTCAGTTTCTGTGTGTCCCCCCCCCCCCCCCCCCCCCCCACCCCAGGACAAGGTGGCCCATAACTGCAGGGAGTGGGAGAAGTCTGGAGGGGGACTGCTGGACCAGCGACCCCTCAGCGCAACAGAACAACGGGCCCTGGACGTGGTCTGCAGGCCCGAGGACAGGGCAGTCGACAGGGTAGAGATCGGCCGGGGGTTTGGAAGTGCGACACCGCTGAGTAGCAGTTCCCCATGCCACGTGCGTCAACCCCCCCCAACACCACCCTCACCCCCATACCACCCTCACCCCCGTACCACTCTCACCCCCAGATCACCCTCATACCATCCTCACCCCACCACCCTCACTCTCACCACCCTCACCTCCACACCACCCTCACCGCATACTCCCCTCACCCCCACCACCCTCACTCACACACCACTCTCACACCACCCTAGCCCCCACACCACCTTCACCCCCACTCCAACTTCAATTCCACCACCCTCAACCGCACACCACCGTCACCCCCAGACCACCTTCACACCACCCGCACCCCTACCACCCTCACCCTACCACCCTTGCCCCCACATCAAGCTCACCATCTGTTGCGCCCCGCCTCTAGCCACAGCTATAGCTACAACCCGAACCATGGTTTCCGAGCAGCGACAACGACACCGACCCATTTGTCAGACTACGGAGGGAGATAGATCACTTGGTTGCATGGTGTACCGAAAACAACCTCTCTCTGAATGTCAGCAAAACCAAGGAACTAATCACCGACTTCAGGAAGCGTAGTATGATACACGTCCTCATCTATATCAATGGCTCTGAAGTGGAGATGGTCAATAGCTTTAAGTTCCTGGGGGTCACCATCACCAACAGTCTGTCCTGGTCCACTCACGTTGATGCAACAGTCAAGAAATCCCAACAACATCTCTACTTCCTACGGAAGCTAAAGAAATTCAGCATGTCTGCATCGACGCTCACAAACTTCTACAGATGTGCCATAGAGAGCATCCTATCAGACTGCGTCACAGCCTGGTATGGCAACTGCTCAATCCAAGATCGCAAGAAGCTGCAGAGTGTGGTGAAATCAGCCCAATGCATCACACAAGCTTGCTACCCCAACATTGATTCTGTATACACCTCTCGCTGCCTCAGGAAGGCAGACAGTATTGCCAGAGACCTCTCCCACCCAGGCTTGGCCTTCTTCCAGACCCTTCCATCAGGCAGAAGATACAGAAGTCTGAAGACCCCCACATCCAGACATAGGTACACCTTCTTCCCCACAGCTACTAGACTCCTCAACGACTCTCCCTTGGACTGATCTGTTCCCTGAAAGACACTATTCACAACCCCCTATGCTGCTCTTGCTCACATTGTTGCTTTGTTTGGCGCTTGTTCCGCACTGTAATCACTTACTTATTTGTCAATGTACTTTGTTGATTATTTTTTTTTCTACTGTGTGATGCACTATAAATTACGACGACACGAGGGTAGAGAGTAATCGAGGCTTTATTAAGCAGAGATGTGTTGCTTCCTGCAGTTGCTGCCGAAATGGCTGCAGCTCGGTGAGCACACACATTTATACTCCGCCTACTGGGCGGCGCCAGCAGGCAGGGATCTACCCCCGTACCTGTAGTACAGGAGCCTTATCGTATTACTTCTCATATATGTAATATATACAAACAGTGGTGACTACCGCATTCACCCCCTGTTAAAAAAGAGTCCAGCGGGTGTGGTGGAAAAACTATTTACATGGTATGTGAGCATTTTTAAAGTATACAGTTTGGTGAAAGTTCACAAATTTAGCCGGTCGGGTGCCTTGATCCTCCGTTGTGAGTGCCGAAGTCCCGGTGGCGATGCAAGCGCCGGCTTGGTCGCTGGTGACTCCGGGAGCATGTAGTCCTCATCTTCATCACCGGGTGGGACCAAGGGGAGGGCGGATCGTCCTGGAGCGGGGGCTGTGGTGAGGTGCGCTGGGGGGAGGATGGGTGGCGCCGGGGCAATTGGGGGGGGGGGGGAAGCAGCTGGTGCCAGGTCCCTGAGGGAGACTGTGTCTTGGCGGCCGTCAGTAGGTGTACTGCCAGTTTGCATGGAGTAGCTGTACCCTCTCGACCAACGGGTCCGCCTTGTGGAGCTGCACGTGCTTGCGGAGGAGGACGGGTTTGGAGCTGCCAGCCATGTTGGGAGCGAAACCCCGGTGGTGGACTGCCTAGGGAAGGCAAGGAGATGTTCATGGGGGGGTTGCATTAGTCGCAGTGCAAAGTAGCGATCGGATGGAGTGGAGGGTGTCCGGGAGAACTTCCTGCCAGCGGGAGACCGGGAGATTTTTAGACCGTAGGGCCAGCAGGATGGCCTTCCAGACCGTCCCGTTCTCCCTCTCCACCTGCCCGTTTCCCCGGGGGTTATAGCTGGTCATCCTGCTCGAGGCAGTGCCCTTGCTGAGCAGGAATTGACGCAGCTCATCACTCATAAAGGAGGATCCCCGGTCGCTGTGGACGTAAGCGGGGAAACCAAACAGAGTGAAGATGCTATTGAGGGCTTTGATGACTGTGGCGGACGTCATGTCGGGGCAGGGGATGGTGAAGGGGAATCTGGAGTATTCATTGACCACGTTAAGGAAGTACGTGTTTCGGTCGGAGGAGGGGAGGGGACCTTTGAAATCCATGCTGAGGCGTTCAAAGGGACGGGAGGCCTTCACCAGGTGCGCTCGGTCTGGCCGGTAGAAGTGCGGTTTGCACTCCGTGCAGACGGCAGTCTTTGGTGACCGCCCTGACCTCCGCAATGGAGTAGGGTAGGTTGCGGGCCTTTATGAAGTGAAAGAACCGGGTGACCCCTGGGTGACAGAGACCATCGTGTAGGGCCCGGAGTCAGTCCACTTGTGCGCTGGCACATGCACCTTGGGATAGGGCATCGGGGGGCTCGTTGAGCTTACGGGGCGATACAAAATCTCGTAATTGTAGGTGGAGAGCTCGATCCTCCACCTCAAGATTTTATCATTTTTGATCTTGCCCCGCTGTGTGTTATTGAACATGAAGGCAACCGGCCAGGTAATGCCTCCAATGCTGCACACCTTCTACGATGGCTTCGGCCTCCTTTTCGACGGAGGAGTGCCGAATTTCGGAGGTGTGGAGGGTGTGAGAAAAGAATGCCACGGGTCTGCCTACCTGGTTGAGGGTGGCGGCCAGAGCGACATCGGATGCATCGCTCTCAAATTGAAAGGGGAGGGTCTCTTGACCGCGTGCATCGCGGCCTTGGCAATGTTGGCCTTGATCCGGTTGAAGGCCTGGTGGGCCTCGGTCATCAGGGGGAAAACTGTGGAGTGAATGAGTGTGCGGGCCTTGTCCGCATAGTTAGGGACCCACTGGGCATAGTATGAGAGGAACCCCAGGCATTGTTTGAGGGCCTTGGGGCAGTGGGGGAGGGGGAGTTCCATGAGGGGGCGCATGTGGTCAGGGTCGGACACTCGAACTCCATTTTGCACCACATAGCCAAGGATGGCTAAGCGGTTGGTGCTGAACACACACTTCTCCTTGTTATTCGTAAGGTTCAGGAGTGTGGCGGTGTGGCGAAATTTGAAAAGGTTAGCGTCGTGGTCCTGCTGGTCATGGCCGCAGATGGTGACGTTATCTAGGTACGGGAAGGTGGCCTGCAGTCCTGACCGGTCAACCATTCGGTCCATCTCCCGTTGGAAGACCGAGACCCCATTAGTGACGCCGAAGGGAACCCTAAGGAAGTGGTAAAGGCGGCCGCCTGCTTCGAACGCAGTTTATTGGCAGTCCTCCGGGCGGATGGGGAGCTGGTGATAGGCAGATTTCAGGTCAATTGTTGAGAAGACTCGGTACTGTGCAATCTGATTGACCATATCAGATATGCGTGGGAGGGGGTACGCGTCGAGCTGCGTGTACCGATTGATGGTCTGACTGTAGTCAATGACCACCCTCTGTTTCTCCCCAGTCTTTACAACTACCACTTGGGCTCTCCAGGGGCTGTTGCTGGCCTCGATGATGCCTTCCACAGTAGCCGCTTGACCTCCGACCTGATGAAGGTCCTGTCCTGGGCGCTGTACCGTCTGCTCCTGGTAGTGACGGGTTTGCAATCCGGGGTGAGATTTGCAAACAGAGAAGGCGGGTCGACCTTAAGGGTCATGAGGCCGCAGACAGTAAGGGGTGGTAGGGGCCCGCCGAATTTCAGAGTTAGACTTTGGAGGTTGCACTAGAAGTCCAGGCCGAGTAGCAAGGCAGCGCAGAGGTTGGGGAGGACGTAGATCCGGAAGTTGCTGAACTCTACGCCCTGGGCAGTGAGGGTGGCGGTGCAGTACCCCCGGATCTCCACGGAGTGGGATCCGGAAGCCAGGGAGATTTGTTGTACCGTGAGGGAGCAGTGCCGTATTTTGTCGGGGTGGATGAAGCTCTCCGTGCTCCCGGAGTCGAGAAGGCAAGGTGTCTTGTGGCCATCGACTTTCACCGTCGTTGACGCGGTTGCGAGGTTGCGTGGTTGGGACTGGTCGAGCGTGATGGAGGCGAGCTGCGGCTAGTGTTGGTGGGCCCCGGGCAGGTCGGCGGCGGTTGCGGGCGATGAGTGGCCCGATGAGGTGCCTGATGAGCAGGGGTCCTGAGGCGCCGTCCAAAATGGCGCTGAAGATGGCAGCGCCCACGGGGCGCACAAGGCGGGCGGCATTAAAGTTGGCAGCGCCCACGGACTGCACGAGGTCTGATGGGGGGAAGAAGGTGGCGCCCACGGGCCGCACGTGTGTTGTGGGGACGAAAATGGCAGCGTCCACGGGTCGCACATGGGGGGTGCAGGAACAATGGGCCTGGTTACAGCTGCGATCGACCGGGCCTGGCACACCGCAGTGAAGTGTCCCTTCTTCCCGCAGGCCTTGCAGATTGCACTCCGCACCGGGCAGCGCTGCCGGGGGTGCTTTGTCTGCCCGCAGAAATAGCACTTGGGCCCCCCGGGGTTAACTGGCTGCTGCGCGGCGCAGGCTTAGGGTTGGTTGTGGGCAGTTGCTGGTGGGGTCCACGATGTCCAGGAGGGGGCGCCGTGTGGTCGGGGACGATGAAAACCTATTCAATAAACCTCTGTTAATCTTGTGTTAAACCCACATGCTTTGGCAATCTATTTATTTTATGCTGTTAGTCTAAAGCTATGACAACTAGGATAACTCCTTTAGTCTGGTATTCCATGTCCACATTTATAAAATTCGGCATGTTATTATTTTTTTTGTTTTCTATGTCTTGCACTTTCAAGGAACATTGTCCCTGATCCTGTAGATTTCGCTGTTCATCCATTTCCTTTATCATGTTTTCATTGAGGGTATACTGCCATTCACTGTATTTTCTCACAAAATGTATAACTTCACACATATGTTGATATCTCTCGCTCTTCAGTAGTAAACCCAGACTGGGATATAACTCAGTCCCCAGGTTACACCAAGAAAATTGACAAAGGAAAAAGCAACAAACAGTAGAAAAGACAAGTATGATCATGAATAATTATTTGGTCCTTTACTTACCTGGGTTAGTCTAACATGAATTCACCGATGTGAGATTAAAGTATAACTAATGGTCTACAATGGATTGGGTTACTAAATATGCCCTCAATCCAGACATGTCCGAAATATCAACTGATGGCAAGAAAAAATATTTCGTTAAAACAGGAGTCTTTTTATCTCACTTACTTCTGAAGCTTTTGATATGTAGCCTGATGTTATTAAAGTTACTCAAGTTTTTAATAAATTTTCACCAGAAGGAAATCAGGCATCAGACTTCAAACTATGAACCAACTTACTGTACCCCTTTTCTGGCCCCTGACTAACATCAGGAAAAGGTATTAATCATCTGGAGTTGGGAGGTATTTTCTTGTGCACGAATACATTACCTATTCGTTTCATATCTTCTGATTCCATCCATGTGTTTAGTTTGATCGAATTAGGTTGCACTGCCTAACAATGCTGATCAGACAATCACCATATTATATATTGTCTATAACTGGTTCCTTTGATTGCATTATTATCCATCTCAAAATGTCCAGACTTTTCATGGAAGCAGTTGGAATTTGGATGCCTTCCTCAATCAAACCTATTGAGTGGAGGTGCGAACCATTGATTAGAGGTGGTAAGAGTACAAAAGGTGAGCAAAAATGGTGTTGCCTCATTTATTGTTCATCATGCAATGCTGCAGTTGTAGCTGTGTTTACTAAAGTGAGTGATGACAGTGCTGTGGTTGGAACTCCCTGTGTCTGCGTGGGTTTCCTCCGGGTGCTCTGGCTTCCTCCCACAAGTCCAGAAAGTTTGTTAGGTGAATTGGACATTCTGAATTCTCCCTCAGTGAACCCGAGCAGGCTCCAGAGTGTGGCAACTAGGGGAGTTTCACAGTAACCTCATTGCAATGTTAATATAATACTTGTGACACTAATAAAGATTATTATTATCATGAAATGTAAGTGACCATTAAATAATGTGGTTATCAGGTTGTTACTTCTGAGAACTGTCAAGTGAAATAACAGCATTGTAAAAGTAGAAAAGCCCTCAAACACATTAGACTAGATTGTCCACTGGATAAAATAATATTCTGCATTGTTCAATATTGATTCACCCAGTGTAAGATCCAAGGCTAAATGCTTAAATTGTCCCCATTTCTTTCATTCAATCTTTGCAGCTCAGCTCAGCCCTCTGTTTGGCTGTTTGAAAGCTGTACCAAATGTTTGAGCTTTTGGCTGCCTTCAAAAGTACTAATGTATTATGAAGTGCGGACTATGTTTATTCAGCAGTCCTTTGGAATGTGACCTTGTTGGTTTGCCTAATTTACAATCTTCTGAAGAGGCTTAGGGTTTTTTGTGCGCTTATTCAAGTGATGTTTGTTTATTTTGACATATTTATGATCTTTTCAATGTAAAAATGTTATTATTGGCCTTGTGAATTCTATTGGTGACAGAAGGGTGTTAAGGAGGTGGGGGTGAATTTGGCCACTCATTCAACTTGTCAAATCACACTGATGCATTTCTGCATCCTCCTCAGAGCTCACTTTGTGTTACCTGCAAATTTGGAGATATTGGGTGTGATTCTCCATCCCACTGTACCTGTTTTCTGGTACGGCATGCCCCGCCGGCAACGGAATCCTCCATCCCGGCAGCTGTTCAATGGGGTTTCCCATTGTGGGATCCCCCATGCCGTCGGGAAATCTGCAGGCGTGGGTGCGCTGCCGGCGAAGTGGAGGATCCCGCCGATAGAGAATCCAGCCATTAGATTTAGTTCACTCATCTAAATCACTAATATATATTGTAAATAGCTGGGACCTAGCACTGATTCCTGGAAAAAGACTTGTTTATTCCTACTCCTTGTTTCCTGACTGCAAACCAATATTCTATCCATTTCAATACACCCCCAATCTCATGTGCTTTAATTTTACACGCTAATCTCTTATCTGGGACTTTGTCGAAAGCCTTCTGAAAGTCCAAATAAACCACATCCACTGGCACCCCTCATAAACTCTGCTAGTTACATTCTAGATTTGTCAAGCATAATTTCCCTTTTGTAAGTCCATACTGACTCTGACTAATCCTGCAACTGTTTTCCAAGTGCTCTGATATTAAATCTTTTATAATGGACTCTCGCACTTTCCCCTACTAACATCAGGTTGACTGGTCTATAATTCCAAGTTCTCTCCACCTCCCATTTAAAATAGTGGGGTTACATTATCTACCCTCCAATCTGGAGGAAATGTTCCAGAGTCTATAGAATCTTGGAAGATGACAACCACTATTTCGAGGGCCACTTCCTTAAGTACTCTGCGGGATGTAGATTGTCAGGGCCTGGGATTTATTGCTCTTCAATCCCATCAATTTCCCCAACACCATTTCCCTACTAATATTGATTTCCTTCAGTTCCTCCCTATCCTTAAACCCCGTGTTCTCTAACATTTCTGTTATGTTATTTGCGTCCTCCTTTGTGAAGACAAAACAATGTATGTATTTAGGTGGCCGGCCATTTCTTTGCTCCCGATTATAAATTTTCCTGTTTCTGACTGTGTAGCCATCGGGGATGGCCACTTCCAGCTAGGTACAGAGCAACTCGCAAAGACTGATGGGTAAAATGGACAAGCCAAGAATAAGGCAGGCTCAGAGCCTGAAATGCATATTTGTCAGCAAAGTCCAGACGGCATCGAAACTCCATCCCATTAGCACGTTAATCAGGCCGATTAGCAGGTGATGGCCCATCTTCCCCAAAACAAAGGACTGGCACTCCAGCAACCGGGACAGTCCCAGACATTTCGACACCACTCCCTGTCCAAGGGAAACGCAAACAACGGGGTCAATGACCGCTTGGCACACGCCCAGCCATCCAGATCCCCGCCCACTTATTGGCCAAGGAATCGAACAGAGTGATCAGGGATCACTCAATTAGTAAGGCCCAAATCGACGGACCGCCCAAAAGAGCGCGAAAGCCCCCTAGTATAAAAGAAGAGTTCGCCTTATGTTCACTCTCTTTTGGCCTTGGTACCCCGGTCACGGCCATTGCCAACTGCAGCAACACCAGAAGCAAGTTCGAGTTCAACGCCCACTACCAGACAGATGAGCTGAGCTGAGCAGCAGTTACCACTTTGAACCCAAGAGATCCAGAATTGAACAGCGGCCACTGTTTCCTGACCTAAGCCGGGTGCCCAAAGTTAAGTACAGGTTGTCTTAGTAATAGGTGTAGTTGACTAGTAGTGTTTATGTTGCATGACTGATTGTATGTAAATAAAGTACCCTTGACCTTGAACTAACTAACTGGTGTTTGCCTCTTTGATCGATAGCCAGTTGAAACTTGTGGTGGTATCATTCGATACCTGGCGACTCTAAGCATTCAAAGAACAAAGAACAAAGAACAAAGACATGTACAGCACAGGAACAGGCCACTCGGCCCTCCAAGCCCGTGCCGACCATGCTGCCCGACTAAACTACAATCTTCTACACTTCCTGGGTCCGTATCCCTCTATTCCCATCCTATTCATGTATTTGTCAAGATGCCCCTTAAATGTCACTATCGTCCCTGCTTCCACCACCTCCTCCGGTAGCGAGTTCCAGGCACCCACTACCCTCTGCGTAAAAAACTTGCCTCGTACATCTACTCTAAACCTTGCCCCTCTCACCTTAAACCTATGCCCCTTAGTAATTGACTCCTCTACCCTGGGGAAAAGCCTCTGACTATCCAATTCGGACATAGACAATATAGGAAGAAGGCAAATTCACTGATTGCCCTAATTGGAACAGAGCCACAGAAAAGACCAAAAGTAGTAGAGAAAACGCACAACAGTTATTGGCGACATCTGACGGGACTCAACTCAGAAGTGACCGTGTCACTCCGAGAGAACCCACAAAAACATTTGAATGAGAATCTAAATTGGCAAAGTAATAGAAACCACAAGCGAAACCAGTATCGATCAGACCTCCAGCATTCGGAAGTGTGTAATTTGCATGCGTACTAACAAAGGGATATAAGGTAACCTCGATAGATTTTGTTGCATAACACTTTCGGGAGTTGCGTAAACCGAAAAATAGCTTAAGCCGTACCCATGTTTGCACCACCACTTTATTCCCCTTGTTCCAAATTTCCGGGAGTCAGAAGTATTTGTAGGGATGGCCATGAAGGCAACGGAATGCCTGATGCATCCACAAGAGCCCGAGGTCGCAGCGACCAATAGATCAGAACAGTGTCCCGTATGGGAAGAAGAGCTTAGGAGATACCTAAAGGGGAAAGGATGGCCCCTATTGTCTGAAATTTGAGCGAATGAAGAGACAGGTCCTGGCAGCATAGGACTACTTGGTGGGACAGCCTGACCGAGATCCATAAAAGGAGTTTGACTAAGGTTCGTAAGCCAATGGCAATCGTGTCCTGTCTGGCACAATTGCGAGGCACAGAGGAGGTCGTGAAGGCGCTCCACAAGCAGCTAGAGGAGAAGGAGAAAAGTGGAGAGGGAGATTTAAGACAGAGAATCAGGTACAGATCCTAAAGAAACAATGTAAGGACCTAAAAGCAGCCCTCCGAGCACTCCACAGTTCCACCACGGAACAGAGGCAGAGTTAAGTGGACCATGCCAAATGCAGGTAGCAAATTGCAAGGTTGCAATCCCTGCTATCAGTTCAAAATGGGTTTAGAGATATCTTTGGTCCACTGCTGGACCAGGAAGACAGCCCCGATTGGCAGGAACTCAGTGAAATGGCCCAACAGTACGTAAGTGAGACCGAGAATCAAAATAGAGCCCCCCAGGCCCCGAAAAGAAAAGCACCCGCACCACCGACTGCACAGGCAGCACCCAACCCAATGAACCCCATCACCACGCAGCGCAGGGTTACCATGGAAGACCAACCCGATATTGTGTACACACCCCATTATCGATCACCCAGTTACGAGATGCCCGCGAGAAGATAGAGACGTTCCACCCCACATCGGACCAACATTCTTTTTTGAGTTAGTAAAACAACAAACCCTGATGTATGGTTTAGACGAGCCGGAGCAGATTATGCTCATAGTTATGTGCTTAGACCCCACAGTTAGTTCAGCCCTTCCCGACCAACAAAATGGAGGAGGAGGTAGCCTCCAAGAAATGAAAACAGCCATTTTAGACGCCATAGGATATAACAGAGGAGATTCGGTAGACGGACTCAACCGGTGCAGGCAGAAAAAGGGAGAGCATCCAACAGCGTTTGCTGGACGCCTTTGGATCCATTTCACTGCGGTATTCGGTGAGTTAGCCCGCGCCCATTTATCAGCAGACAATATTGCCAATTGGATCCATACGTTAGTGTCCCATGCCACAGAGGCAGGACAGAAGGCTTGCGCCAATTATGACCCCTCAGACCCAGCACACAATGAAGTGTGGGTTCAGAAACGATTGTCCAGAGCTTGGGAACAGTCGGTACAGAAAAAGACAGAACATGAGAGAGTAGAGGCCACAATGAACCCAGTAAGGGCACACCAAGACCCCGCATGGGTAAATGAAGGCAGAGGCACAGCGCAGCACCCCAAGACACAGGAATGCTATAATTGCGAACAGAAAGGACATTATGCTCGAGAATGTCAAGCCCCCCCCCTAAAGCAGCAAAGGAATCAGCACCCAAACTCCCTCCCCAGAAACAATACCCGACCCATTCACAGCATTAGCGCCTGACCAGATAATTCGGCCACGAGTGGCACTGATTGACGGTGTTCGGGCTCCCCAACTTGGGTCTGCGATACACTTTGGGATAAGTCTGGAAGACTGGTAGTCGCAGGCACAGTCCGGGGACACCCCGTAGAGTTCCTTTGGGACACAGGAGGGTCCCGACCCACGTTAAACTCCTCCATCATGTTCCAGGAAGAGATTTGGCCGACTACGGATACCATTACCCTTAGTGGCTTTACAGGTCACCTCCAGCAGGGACACATCACAGTCCTGTGGACATAGAGCTCAGTAATATTAGGACAAAACATTTGGTTGTTTTAGTAGACTTGCCCAGGCAGCAGAACACAGTCTAGGTATCGATTTCATGAGTACACACAACCTCTCATTTGACCCAGTTAACCGATGCATCTGGAAAATGGCTAGAGCAGCACGAGCCCCCGCCACGCTCACAGTAGGAGATTATGCCCATAGAATCAGCTCTGTAGGAGAGTACTGGTTTGATCCACAAACCATTACCACAGACAAAGCAGTTAGGGAGGCCTTGAAAAGACATAAGACAGCATTTGCCCAGCACAAGCACGACTGCGGAAAAATCCCAGGTGTTGTAAACATTACAGGTCCCGCTCCCAAGCCCCAGAAACAGTACGGCTTCCCCCAGCAAGCCGAGGGAGAGATAGCCAAGGTAATTCAAAGTTTATTGAATCAAGGCATGATTCGACCCGTTGCATCAACAAATAATGCCCTGATTTTGCCAGTAAGAAAACCCGATGGATCATGGTGACTGACCATCGACTACAGAGAATTGAACAAAGTGACTCCCCTAGCAGCCCCCACCATTGCCACAAGTCCTGAGACCACGTTGAGGCAGGGTCTCAAGTCTAAATTTTTTTCGGTATTAGACATCAGTAATGGCTTTTGGTCCATTCCACCGGACAAAGCATGCCAGTATAAATTTGCGTTCACCTTCCAGGGACAGCAGTACACGTGGACGTGCCTTCCACAAGTCTTCCACAACTCCCCCTCCATTTTTCATAGACAGTTGGCAAACGGATTATCTAAATTTTCCCACCCTGAATGCCTTGTTCAGTATGTGGACGACTTGCTCCTACAGACTGACACCAAGGAAGAGCACATCTCGCTTCTTTCTGAATTATTGGAACTACTTACAACGATTGGATCCAAAACTAACCCCAAGAAAGCCCAAATTCTTCAGGAAAAGGTCACTTATTTAGGTACAGTCATCACGCATGGGAAGCGTGAAATAGAGCTCAAACGGATTGATTCCATCGTAGATTTGCCCTTGCCCCAGAACGTTACACCCTCCAGTCATTTTTAGGACTGGTTGGTTATTGTCGGAACCATATCGCCGGATTCGCCACAAAGGCAGCCTCACTCTCCGATTTATTAAAGAAACAGGCACCATGGAAATGGCTTCCACAGCACATGGATACCATGGATGCATTGAAACGCACCCTGGGCACAGCCCCCGCTTTGCAAGCCCCCGATCCCCACTCCCTGTACGCTATAGAGGTAGCGGCCACATATCGCACCCTTTCGGCCGTACGCCTGCAGGAAAGGCATGATCATCTGGGACCCGTAGCCTATGCCTCACGAGTCTTAGATCCGGTCAAACAAGGATTTTCAGCCTGCGAGAGGCACCTATTAGCAGTTTTCTAGGCAGTACAGTACTTCTCGTACATAACCGGACTCAACCCAGTAACCATTTTGACCGAGCACACCCCGACACAGCTTTTATTGGATGGCAGACTAAAAGACGGCACAGTAAGCCAAATTCAAGCAGCGCGATGGACCCTACTCCTACAGGGACGCGACATCACTGTAAAATGGACCAAAACGCACAAGTTTCTGGCCGATAACTTGCATTATTCAGGGACCCCCACATGAGTGCGAGACCATAGCCCCAAAACACAACACAGGACCCTTTGTTCCAAAGTCGGTACCAAGAAAGACAGGTATCGGACCCCAGCCCACAGACAAAGCCCTGAGAATGTATGTAGATGGATCCGCCACAGTCCTTGAGGGAAAAAGGATAACAGGCTGTGGCATTTATGTCGAGGACGCGCAGGGATGCGCTTTAGAAGAGATAGCTTTAAAGTTGCCTGGACACTTAGGTTCGCAGGCAGCTGAGTTAGCAGCCATTGCTTACATTGTCCAGCACCGTGATTCATTCCCGATCCTGCAGATATATATATTCGGACAGTTTGTACGTCTGCAACAGCCTTATGGAATTCCTACCCCTGTGGGAATCGAGAGGATTTATTTCCGCGGATGAAAAACCTCTACCCTCAGCCCCATTACTCAAACATATCCTTCAGACAGCTAAAGGCAGAGAATACGGCATCATCAAAGTAAGAAGTCACCATCTCTCCTCCCCACTCGGTAATGTGAAAGCTGACGCCCTAGCAAAGGCAGGCTCACGACATGGCCACTTTTGGCAACCCCCCGAGAGTGCCCCAGTGCACGCAGTTCAGGTCTCACAGACCAACATCCAAGACCTAGCCCAGGCACAAAGGAAGACGAAGCATTAAAGGAGATTTTAAAAGGAACCTTCCCAGCCCCCTATGAAAAATTTAGAAATTCTTTGACGGTCCATGAGGGAATCGTTCTCAAAGATGGAGTTTATGTAGTCCCCACCCAGGACAGAAACAAAATAATTTGCAAGTTCCATGCCGGACATGGACATCAAGGGATTGAATCCACCCTTGCCCACCTCCGACCCCTCTGCTGGTGGCCCGAGATGAAAACCAACGTCTCGCACTACATCGAAAACTGTTTAATTTGTCCTCAAAATAACCTCGATAGGTATGCGGGAAAAGCCCAGCTCCCACACACCCGCCCTGTAAATGGCCCATGGACAAACCTCCAATTGGATTATATTGTCCCCCTCCCCCCTGCAGAAATGGTTACAAGTATGTGTTAGTAGTGATAGACACATTTACGAAATGGGTCAAAGCGTTCCCATTGAGAACAAACACAGCCAAGGCCACCGCAAAGGTATTAACAGAACAGATTTTTACAAGATGGGGACTCCCCCGTAGTATTGAATCGGACCAAGGGTCCCACTTTACGGGAAGGGTCATGAAAAATGTAATGACGATATTTGGAATTAAACATAAGTTCCACATTGCCTATCACCCGCAGTCCAGCGGCACTGTGGAGCGCATGAATCGGACGCTAAAGGCCACCCTTAGGAAAATGGTGCAGCAGCACAATACAACATGGGACACAGTGCTCCCATTCGCGCTGATGTTTATTAGAAACACAGTGTTGAGCTCTACAGGATATATCCCCCATACCCTCATGACCGGACAATCCACGAAGGGTACCGAATTCTTATTCGGACTTGATTTGGCCAGCCCTGCAGTCATCGCCCTGACCCATGAGAAAGCAGTCCAGCACATGGTAGAGAATATTAAAGCAGCACAGCTCACTGCAGCTGTTCGACTCGGCGCTAAACAAATTTGTATACCTCTTCCTTGAATCTCATACAATCTCTAATTTCCCTTATAAGCCATGGTTTGGCCATCTTTCGTGTTTTATTTTTGTGCCTGAAGGGAATGAAGAATTGTTGCAGTTCACCCATGCACACTTTGAATGCTTGTCATTGCCTATCCACCATCATCCCTTTCAATAACATTCCTCCATCCAGCTTAGCCTACTCACAACTTATACCATTGTAGTTCCTTTATTTAGATTCAGGGCCCAAGTCTCAGAATCAACTACGTCTCTCTCTCCATCTTGCTGAAGAATTCTATCATATTCTGGTCGCTCACCCCCAAGAGGCCTCGTACAGATAGATAGTCAATTATTTGTTTCTCATTTCACAGTACCCAGTCTAGGATGGCCTGCTCTCTAGTTGGTTCCTGCTTATTAAGTATCTTTTTTATTCTGAATGACTTTACAATGTAAATGGTTACATGGGGATTGCATCAATATAAAACAAGGCAGCAAAAGATGCACCAGTAATACACCTCCAAATGAAACAGGCACAGAAGATAGTTATAAAATGAAAGAATTATGACTGTTGTTTGGAAAGTTGGCACGAACCTGCATTTCTGTTATGGTGGTAACTGTCTATCGAAACATTGATGGAATTGAACCACTTGCGATTTATGACTACTGTATTATTGTGCTTAAGGTCTCGAATGAGTTCAAAATATCCACCTGGGATTTTCATTGGATTGAAATTGGGCATGGCGGGAATGCAAACTATGAAATATTGCGTTTGCCACACATTATATTGTACGACGGATATTCAGTGTAAAGAGTGACCAAGGCAATTCAGCAGGTTTAGTATTCCTGTCCATGTTCATTTACACTCCTTCTCGAGTCCGTAAGTACCTGAACCCTTGTTATTATTTTCATATTCATTTGCAATGACCTGAAAGACTGATGTAGCAAACAATTCCAAAATAGTGGAGTCCTTACCCAGTAGTTTCCAATTCACAAAAATCTTTTGCACTTTTTAAAAGTAGCAACTTAATTTCCATTAAAAGACTAAACAAAGTCCACATGCATTATAATTCAAAGCAGGGACAGAACTAAAACCCCAAGCCAAGAAAAGGAAAGTAAAGGAAATGGGCTGAGTTTGTATCTACCCCAGGCAGTCTTGTGCGTAAAATAATATGAACTGAACTATAATCCCTCATCTTCAATCACTCAGAGTAAATCTGACTGTTCACAATGCTTTATTATGGCAGTTCTTCAGGTGTAACTCAGTACTTTCCCTTCCCTTCAGTTCTAAAACTCTTTTATTATTAATTCTTATAGATGGCCATTGTCTTCATCCTTAGCACTCATTCATATTATATAAATTTATGAAAGACAGGAAGTTACTCTGTCTTAGTTCCTTTGTATTTCACTTCACTTTTATTACAAAGAAAGGTAGCATTTCATGTTTAAGATATTTCAAAATACTAACTGCTCTAGCAGCTTGCTTAGAGAAATATAACAGAACAATAATATGTTAATAGGCAGAATACTGTAACTTTGACATTAGACAAAGATGAAGATCCCTAATCTCTTGCATGATCTCCCATATTGAAATGGCTTGGCGACCAAAGATTCTTCTTAAGTGACATGTCAGATTTTGCCACCTGGGTGCTGGGAGATTCACCAGGATGTTGTCTGGGATGGCGCATTTGAGATATGAAAAGAGGCTCTATAGGCTCAGGTTCTTTTCTTTAGAGCAACAAAGGCTGAGGATGGGGGAACCTGTTTGAGGTGTCTAAAATTACGAGGGGTATGGATAGGGTGAACAGGAAGCAGCAATTCCGCTTAGTTGAAAGGTCAATAATGAGGTGGCATAATTTTAAGGTGAGGGGCAGGAGGTTTAGAGGGGATTTGAGGAAAATTGTTTTCACCCAGAGAATGGTGGGAGTCTGGAATGTACTGCCTGGGAGCGTAATAGACGAGGAAAATGTCACATCTTTTAAAAAGTATGTGGATGAAGGTAGGTAGTTTTCTGTAGCATTCTGGAGTTGACTTTGTTCAGGTCTGCACATTGCTGGAGACACCCTGGGCGGGATTCTCCGATCACCGACGCCGAAATCGCGTTCGGGAATTGGCCGGAGAATCCCCGTTTACGCCGGAATCAGGGGCGGCGCTGTTATTGCGATGCTCCGCCCCCTCAAATACGGAATACTGGTGGAGTATACCGCACGCCGTATGAACGGCCTAAGGACGTCACCTGAGGCCCTCCACCGAGGCTCCAGCCCCGATGGGCCAAGTCTTCGACGGCATCGCTCGTGTGTGCTTACACTGTTCGTGAACCTCATGTGGCAGCTGCTGACCAAGTCCAGCACCACCATAGTCGGAGGGGAGCCGTTCCGCTGACAGGGGGTCTTCGGCGGGGGCTGGGAGGACTGGTGGGGGTGGTCCGGGGCTGGCGAGGCTGGTTACAGGAGGGCAGTTTCTGGCAGGCCGGGTCCACACGTGGCCGGCGCCATGTTGTTTGGCGCCATGTTGTTCGGCGCGTCCGCCGCAGGCCGCTGCCGTGCCCATGCGCAGCCAAGGACCCAGCCTTTCTCCGGCCGTATCCACCATTAAAGCCGGGGGCTTTACGCTGCGCGGCTGCTAGCCCCCCAACGGACGTAGGATCGGTTCGGGGGCGGACATAGTCGCAGGCTCAGAGAATTCAGCCCCCTTTTAGTTTCCAGTGAGATATTTCCAGCAGTATTTTCGATGGCCGGCATGCTTCTTTCATCTCCTGCTTCTTTTTTCTGATTCGGCTTGGCAGCACCAGTCTTTGACTCTCTGTATGTTCCTGGAAGGGAATTCCATTAGCATGCTTTGCATTCATTGTTGCATACCAAATAATCCAACTTTCCGATCTTTTCACCTTTGAAATCTTTGACACATTTCAAAATAAGATGGAGATTATTTTGTCCTCGACAGAAGTTTTTTTTAAATGTTTGATGATCATCTGGTCAAAATCCAGCATTTTACATCTTTAGTTCCTTCCTTTTCAAGAGGGTTTGAAGTGGGTCTTGGCGCCCCATAGGTATAAAATTCCATGTAATGGGTTTGCTGTGCAACACATATGGCCAGAATTTTCCAACTGTTTAAGCAGACGGGACCTTCTGGTCCCACTGATGGAGTATCACCACTGTGGGTTTCCAGGCAGTGAGGGGTGCATTCAATTAGAAACTCCATTCTGATCCCGCCACTGGCTAATCGTGGGCCGCCTCCATCGTGGCACATCCCACCCATAAACTTTCCTGAGAAGCCGCCACCTTTACAATATTTGTGATCAGGTGACTCGTGGCAACCATTTTTGATCAGTGTTTTTTCTCTTGCCTTTTTGAGAAATAGTTCTTCTTTTTAAACAGTTTAATATATCTGTGGTTAGCTTCTGAGGCTGTCGGTAGCTCTCACACAGTCACAGTTTCCTGCATATTGGCCAGTTGTAAATCTTCTCTTTTATTTCACTTTGAAATTCAACATCTAAAATCCAACCCCTCATTTATCTCTGAAGCCAAATCCCCTTTCATGTTGTATTTACTTGTATCCTATCTTAGCTTATTCATCCTCATTTCAAAATGCTTCCTTTTATACCTAGCCCTTTGATGATTTACATCATGCAGCCTAATTGTCTTCAGTTTGATTAAATTAATCACTCACTCACACGCACACACATACACAAACATACACACAGCCTCCACAAACCTGCTTCATTGTGTTCCATGGTAAAACTGAAAATTTGCTATTTTCTTTACACTAGGTGGCCAGACCTGCTGAGTTTTGTGTGTGTGTGTGTGGGGGGGGGGGGGGGGGGGGGGGGGGGGGGGGGGGGGGGCGGGGGGGGGGGGGGGGGAGTCAACGAAGGACTCATCCAAGCGCAATGCCTATAACCTTGATAACTATAAGTTATATCCTATAACTAACAGTCCCACTCCTTCCCTTCCCTCTGTCACTATGTCACAGGGTCCAAAATTATAACTACTGCCAAATTAACAGCCCAAATGCAATTTATAAATCTAAGTGTGCCATGTCACATACAATGTCAACTAATACTTCTGTGCTCCCTTAATGCGTACCTTCAATCTGCATTTGCCTGCTCTAGTGCTTCAACATAGTGCTACTCCAGTTGTTGCAGTATGGTTGATGGAAGGCTGCTGACTTTCAGGGTGAGAAGCTGCAGGTAGCCTTGGGGGATCACCTGGAAGATAGTTTGCACCATCTTGGCATGGGCTGCAGCAGTCGAGCCAGCAGACTGATAGGCAACAATGGATACACTGGAAGATTGAGGATGTTGAAGCTGAATGCTGCCTTCCCAAGAGAGGACCATGGAATTCCATGGAGCCGCTGTCAATGTCCTGAGGTGACGCCGCAGCAATTCTAACTTTCTGCTGGAGGACAGATTACTGGTTTGCTGTGGCACATAGCAAGTCCCTTTGCACCCTCTGATCCACAGCCGTGATATCAGCAGTCTGAGCCTGCATGGTAGCAAACTGACATTGCATGACATCATTCCAAGCTTCCACTGCAGCATTCAGAGTCTGTGGGGCTTCTGCTTGTGTGGCATTAGAAACTGCACATCTCCCATCAGGCGGTTTATCAATATTGAATCATAAGTGTGGGAACAGAGTTAGCCAACACTTCCATGCTGAAAAGTCTGGCACTGAGCTTTGTGCATTGTTGGTGCTGAACTCCTCCATGCTCCTTGACATTGATCACTGGCTTTCTGGCAGGCCTGTCAACACACCAAGACCATCATTGTGAATACCCATCAGCATTCTTTTGTAGCTTAGTCCATCAATGTGTTCCCCTAGAGCGTAAATAAGTTGGATGCAACCTTGCCCTCCAGCAAACTGGCACCTGTGCTATCCTTTGATATTAATAATAATCTTTATTGTCACAAGTAAGCTTACATTAACACAGCAATGAAGTTACTGTGAAAAGCCCCTAGTCGCCACATTCCGGCACCTGTTCAGGGAGGCTGGTACGGGAGTTGAACCGTGCTGCTGGCCTGCCTTGGTCTGCTTTCAAAGCCAGTGATTTAGCCCTGTGCTAAAGGGGTAATTGTAAGCTATTTTCTTGTGTGATATTGAAGATATTTTAATACGATGTTAGTAATAAAGTTTGTTTTAATATACAATATCCCTATTTTGCATGAAATCATTCCTGGAGCGAGGTATCCTTTCCTCACAGTCTCACAAAATTAAAATTAAATATTGGGGTGTCTGACCAGTACCCTAGCCACTGTTGGGATCTGGTCAGGGATTGTAATAGTCTCAAGTAGCCAGGATCCAGAACATCAAATATAACCTAAAAGGAATAGATGTCCACCTGAGAGACTGCCTTATTGAGTTGCATGTATGAGTATAGAGATAATGCATATGTAGGTCTGTTGTAAAACTTTTAAGCAATTGTCATTGCACTAAATAAGTAAGGGGGTGGGGGGTGGGGGGTGGGGGGAGGGGTGTTATGTATCAGAGAATATATCCCTGCTAGTGAAATGTAATGTGATTTGTTATGACATCAACAGTGAGTGTTTGCGTGGGTTTCAATTCTCCATCTTAGATTGTATGAGCAACATCCCTAATAAAACCTCTCATCATGTTTGTAAGAATGCGGAGTGTAGGCACCTCCATATCTTTTCTCTTTGCAGCAAACTTAAACATATAAGAGTCATGAGAATGAGCATTAGGAATTACTTTTTTAAAATGTATTTTATTCCAAACATATTCAAAAGTACAAAAATATAAATAGGTCGGAAAACATTCTCCACATCTCACAATTTAAAGTTTTCCCCCTTTTTCAGCCTCTGCCCCCCCCCCCCACGCCCCCCTCCCCCCACCCCCTCGGCCCCGCCACATGACGAACAATTCCTCAAACAGTCCCCACCGCGTTTCAAAGCCCTCCGCTGAACCCCTTAATTCAAACCTAATCTTCTCCAACTCCCGGAGGAGGTCGTATAGGTCCCCCAGCCAAGCCGCCACCCCCGGCAGCGATGTCGACCGCCAATTCAGCAAAATCCTTCGTCGGGCGACCAGAGAGGCAAAGGCCGCCACATCCACCTTCCTCCCTTCACAACTCCGGCATTCCCAATACACCTTAAATCGCCACCATTGGGTCCGGCCCAGCCTCTACCCCCACAATCTTTGTTAGCGTCTCGAACACCCCCTCCCAGTATCCCTCCAACTTCTCACAACTCCAGAACAAATGTACATTGTTCACTGGTCCTTTCCCACACCTCTCACACTTGTCTGCTATACCCTTGAAGAACCCACTAGTCCTCACCTGAGTCATGTGTACCTTTGTACCACCTTAAATTGTATAAAACTCACCCTCTCACACGAGAAGGTCGAATTCACATTGCGCATCGCCTCCACACTCCCCAACCTATCTCCCACTCCCCAACTCCTCCTCTCATTTCTCCTTGATCCTCACCACTTGCGCTCCCCCAGCCACCCATATATGTCCCCGATCCCACCCTCCCCTTCCACATCTGGAAGCAGCAACCGTTCCAGTAGGGCATATTTCAGCAGCCTGGGAAACCCTCTCCATACCATCTGTGCAAAGTTCCTCACTTGCATACGCCTGAATTTGCTTCCCTTCGGGAGCTCTACCCTCTTCCAGATTTGCAAACCTCTTCTTCAGATATAGATCCCTCGTCCCCACCAGCCCTACCTCTCTCCACCTCCTATAGATGCCATCTGTTTACCCCGGCTTGAACCCGTGCTTCTCACTCAACAATGTTAACATTGACATTCCCTCCATCCTGAAGTGTCTCCTCAGCTAGTTCCACACCCTCATCGTGGACTAACGTCTGGCTCTCAGTATTACTGCATAGCTCCAGGGTCCCAGGTTCGATTTGGGGCTTGGGTCACTGTCTGTGCAGAGTCTGCACATTCTCCCCGTGTCTGTGTGGGTTTCCTCTGGGTGCTCCGGTTTCCTCCCACAGTCCAAAGATGTGCCGGTTAGGTGGATTAGCCATGATAAATTGTCCATAGTGTCCAAAAAAGGATAGGTGCGGTTACTGGGTTACGGGGATAGGATGGAGACATAGTTTTAAGTAGGTGCTCTTTTCAAGAGCCAGTGCAGACTTGATGGGCCGAATGGCCTCCTTCTGCACTGTAAATTCTATGATTCTATGATACCTCCTTAGTGCCAGCAGCCCTCAGGCTGGACCCCCCATAGGAGGCCTCCTCCATCCTAACCCATTCCAACCCCTTTGCTTTCCACCACCACCTCACTTTCTCCACATTTGCCACCCAATAATTGTGCAGCAGTTAAGGTAACGCCAACCCCCCTTTCTGCCTCTGCCTCTGTAGCAGGGCCCTCTTTTCCCTCAGTACCTTCTCCACCCATATAAACTCCGAGACTGCTGTGATCAGATTCCGGAAAAAGACATTCAGAATGAATGTCGGGTGGGTCTGGAATCTGAAAGGAACCTGCAGGACATTCATTTTCACCACTTGGACCCTCTCAGCCAATGTCAGGTGTAACATATTACATCTCCTAAAGTTCTACTTTACCCCCTCCACCAATATTGTTAAGTTCCATTTGTGCATTGTCACCCACTCTCCTATTACCTGGACCCCCGAATACCTAAACCTATCCCTGGCTACCCTAAATGGTAGCACCACTAAATTGACTCCCCGATCCGCCTCGTTCACCGGAAACACCTTGTTTATTCCCACATTCAATTTATAAGCCCATAATTCTCCCCATATTCTTCAATGGGTCTGAGACAAACAGCAACAGGTTAATTGCATACGGCGACACCCAGTGTTCCCTACTCCCCCTCATAATCCCCTGCCACTCCACTGACCCCTTAAAGGCCATCGCCAAGGGCTCTATCACCAGCGTAAACAGCAGCGGCGACAGCGGACACCCCTGCCTTGTTCCTCTATGCAACATGAAGTTCCGCAAACTCATCTTGTTTGTCCGTGCACGCGCCATGGGGGCCACGTACAGCAGTCGCATCCACGTCACAAATTTTGACCCAAACCTTCCCAGAACGTCAAACAGGTACCGCCATTCCACCGGTTCAAAAGGCTTCTCCCCGTCCATAGGTACCACTACCTCCAGTACCCATCCCCTCGACAGGGTCACAGTCACATTCAGTAACCGCCTAATATTACTGGAAAGTTGCCAACCCTTCGCAAAGCCCGCTTGATCTTCTGCATCCATCCTCGGAACACATCCTTCCATCCTCCCCACCACTAACTTAGCCAACATTTTGACATCTGTCCTCAACAGTAATATGGGCCTATATGACCCACACTCTAGCAGATCCTGCTCTTTCTTCAGAATTAACATAATCGTCACATGTGTCAGTGTCTCCGGCACCTCCCCCTTCTCCAATGCCTCGCTAATCGCCTCCAGTAAATGTGGTGTCAACTCCGTTGCAAATTCCTTATAGAACTCCACAGGGTATGCGGCACGGTAGACTGTTGCTTCACAGCTCCAGGGTCCCAGGTTCAATTCCCGGCTTGGGTCATTGCCTGTGTGGAGTTTTCAAGTTCTCCCCAGGTCTGCGTGGGTTTCCTCCGGGTGTTCCGGTTTCCTTCCACAGTCCAAAGATGTGCAGGTTAGGTGAATTGGCAATGCTAAATTGCCCTGTAATGTCCAAAATGTTAGGCGGGGTTATTGAGTTAAGGGGGATCGATTGGAGGTGTGGGCTTAAGCAAGGTGCTCTTTCCAAGGGTGGTGCAGACCCGATGGGCCGAATTGCCTCCTTCTGCACTGTAAACTATGATTCTATGATTAAAACCGTCCAACTCCGACTTCATCCCTTGTATGCTTTCCATCACCTCTCTCAGCCAGCCCTAATGGCTCTTCTAGCGCATGCTTCTTTTCCTCATCTAGCCATGGGAATTCCAGTCCACCCAGGAACTGCTCCATATCCCCTTCCTCACCCCCTGGAAAGACCCTGTCTTTTTACTCAACAGGATGGCCATCTCCCACAACTTTGAATCAAACCCTGAGTGAAATACCTGGCCCACCCATTCCTATCTCAACCTAACCTGGTCCTTCACCCAGTGGTGCATCTCCTGCAGGAAGACCATCCCACCTTCAAGCTCCTCAAGTGCACAAAGCCCAAGATCTCTTCACCGGCCCGTTCAGCCCCACACTTTCCATGTTACAATCCTTACCGGAGGATTGCGCCTCCATTCCCTTCTACCATCCGCCGTCCTCCACTACTGATTCTGTCCCCTTTAATTTCACCCTAAACCGGGTCGATCTAAAATGGCCTCCTTCTTCATCTCTGACTATGTTCCTCCTCCCACACTGCCACGTCACACCCCCCCCCCTTCCCCTTCCCTACCCCCCAACCCCTTGGCCAATCTCCATGGTATTCTCCACCACCTCACTTCTGTTCACCAGCATTACCTGCCAGTGGGGCAGCCCCTGCCCGAAAGCTCCTCCTAGCTATATCTCCGCCCCTTCCTCCCTGGTCAATGTAACTGGCTCCCTGTGGACCTCCCCCACCCCCACCCAAACAAAGACCCATCCAAAGCCAAAGGTCATCTTCTTTAAAAACTAATCACCACCACAGGCGATGGTGGTGGTGGGGGGCAGGAAGTTGCCCCCTTACAAACTTATTGCCCCTTAACAAATAATCGCAACAGTAAATCCTCACCCGAGAAGAACCCCCCTTTCCCAACCCTCCGGCCTCCACACAACCCACATCTTCTGAATTTGGTTGTTCCAACTCCTCCGCCTCCCATCAACAGTCATATATATATCATATGACTTCAGGGATTCTGCGAGTTAGGAGTTCGAAGGCAACTGAAAGAGTGCCAAACCTAAGAGCAGTTGTACTTGAGAAGTCTGCAGTTAGATAGCATAGTTTAATAGAGAAACATTTCACTTTCAGAATGTGAACAAATTTCAGTTAGTAGTGTCATAAATGTATAGTTTTGTTCGTTAAGGACATAAGAACAGAAGAACTAGGAGCAGGAGTAGGCCATCTGGCCCTTCGAGCCTGCTCCGCCATTCAATGAGATCATGGCTGATCTTTTGTGGACTCAGTTCCACTTTCCGGCCTGAACACATAACCCTTAATCCCTTTATTCTTCAAAAAACTATCTATCTTTATCTTGAAAACATTTAATGAAGGAGCCTCAACTGCTTCACTGGGCAGGGAAGCTTTGTGTTCTTTATTTAACACTGCGCATCCGAACCAGCCAGGTAAAGCAAAATAGAGAACACAACATGGTACCAGAAGTGGCCCTCGAGTAGATTGGTAAGGTTCAGAGAGAAAGAAAGAATCTCCGCTCAAAGAAAGAAAAAAATGTGCAAAAGAAATCTCAACCGGACTGCAGTAGCAGCAATCAGACTCCAAGAGCAATGACCAGAAACATCACAAAAAGAAATACCCAGCCGAAACTTCATGGAGGGTCTGCAGACTCCAAAGTAATTCAGGACATCGGGTAATGTAGATGTGAACTGGAACATTTTCAAACAAGAGTTTGAACAGTACCTTTCAGCCTTAAACCTCCAAGCAGCCAGTGAGAAGTGAAAGATTGCGCTGTCACTCACTTTGGCTGGACCACAGGCTATAGAAGTGTATAACTCATTTCGCTTTGAGAATGAAGTTGAACAAAATAAGTTTGAATTAACATTAAGAAATTTGATAGCTATTGCGACCTGAAAAGAAATGAACAGCTGAGTAAACGACTGCAAAGGCAAAAAAAAATAATGCTGGAAGATTCTATTAAATTGGTCCATGCGAGTAAAGCAACTAAAATTAGGGGCGGGATTCTCCGACCCCCCGCCGTGGCCCACCGATCTGCAGTGGGCCTGTGCCATGGGGAAACTCTTTCCCTCCGCGCCGGCTGTTGTAACAGTCCGCCATTGTCGGCACAGAGAAGAACTCCACTGCGCATGCACTGGGATCACGCCAGAACACGCTGGCGCTCCCGCGCATGTGCCAACTCGCGCCGGCTGGCGGAGGCACTTGTTGGTACTGTAACACACTACCACAGTACATACTCACATTTGTGGACTGTAAAAAGTTTTTAAAACTTTGGGATTCTGTGAGTTAGGAGTTAGAAGGCAGCTGGAAGAGTGCAAGTCCTTGGAGCAGTTGTACTTGAGAAGTCTGCAGTTAGAGATAGCATAGTCTAATAGAGAAACATTCTACTTTAGGAATGTGAACAAATCTTAGTTAGTAGTGTAGTAAATTTATAGTTTTGTTCGTTAACAAAGCTTTGTGTTCTGGGACTTCTGGTGACGGCGGGCGGGAGGCAGCTGCGCGTTGGAGGGCTCCCGTTCGGGAACGGCATTGTCAGGGGTTAACGCCTGGTCCTAGGGACAGCGAAGGCAGTAAAAGTCGGGAGACAGCACAGAGGAGGGGAATGTCGAAGACCAGCAAAAAAACGGCCGTGAAAAAAATCAGCTGAAAGTCCGTCGGGGAGTGGAAAGGTCACCGCGGGGTCAGTAAAGAAAATGGAGGCTGGAGCACCAGGGGAGGCCGCATTGCTTACAGCTGAAGAAATAACTAAGGTGATGGCTGCGGAATTCGAAAGGCAGTTTACAAAATACATGGAGACAATGAGGAAGGAGATGAGGGAGGTTTTGAGTGCGCTGGTGGAGGAGGCGATTTCCCCGGTGATGATGGCGGTGGCGAGCGCAGTGGCGGAGGTGCGAGAGCAAGGGGAGGCGCTGAAGGAAGTGGAGGAGACGTTATTGCAGCACGGTGATCAACTTGCCTCGATGGGGAAAGAGATGCGGAAGGTGATGGACACTAACAAGGATCTGTGAGGAAAAATGGAAGACCTGGAAAACAGATCCAGGCGACAGAATTTGAGGATTGTGGGGCTGCCCGAAGCAGTTGAAGGACCAAAGCCGGCTGAGTATTTTGCCGCGATGCTGGCAAAACTACTGGGGGAGGGGGAGGACCCCTCCCGATATAAACTGGATCGGGCTCATCGGTCGTGGAGGCCTGTACCAAAGGCGAGTGAGCCGCCAAGGGCAGTGACTCTGTGCTTCCGTAGGTACAGGGTGAAGGAGAAGGTCCTGAGCTGGGCCAAGCAGAAGCGGGTGGTGCAGTGGGCTGGAGCTGGTATACGTGTATAACCAGGACTTTACGTTGGAGCTGGCGAGGAGGTGGGCTGCCTTCAACCGGGTGAAGAGGGCACTGTACATTGGCAAGGTGCAGTGCGGCATTGTATATCCAGCGAAGCTGAGGGTGACTTATAAGCTCAGGGACTTTTATTTTGGAACGGCGGAAGCAGCGGAGGAATTTGCGAAGGCAGAAGGACTGTGGCAGAACAGACAAATTGAGAAATGGCCATGTGCCGATGTAACCTCATGACTGTATTTTCTTCTTTTTTGTTTCACTGCGTGCGGGTGTAGGGGCTAAAGGAGCCAATGTTGTATATATTTGGACAAGGGAAGTGATGGGACTTTCACTCGAAATTAGGGCTCTTTGGGGTGCAGGTGGATATGCGGGGTTTGTGTGCTAAAAGGGGATCTCTGGGCTTTCCTAGGGCCGGGCAAGGGAGAAAGGGACCCGGGCGGGGGCCTCAACGCTGGCCGGTTTAAGCCGGCCAGTGAACGGGAGTGAGGTGGGGGGAGGGGCTGCGGCAATCGGAGCCTGGCAGAACAGGGTCCGAGTGGTCTAGCCGGGGTGGAAAGTTGGGGGGAAGGAACCAAGGTTGGGAGGAGGAGTTTTACAAGAGGCAGTGGATGGGAGGAGCAGGAGACTTTGGGGGGGGGGGGGGGTGTACAACTCTTGGGTATCATGTACGGTACTCTTTCAGACGCTGGATGGCGTTGAATGTAGGGAGGGAGGGGAAGTGGACTCTATAGGTCAATGGTGACCATGGGCGGTCCCGGACTCCTTTTTCTTTTTCTCCTTTGTTCTTTGTTTCCACCGTGGGAGGATTTGGTTTATTGGATGCATATATTGACAGGTGGTCCGTTGTTTGGGGTGGTGGCAGGATGGGATCGTTGGTATTGTTAAGGGGATTGCTTTTGTATTTGTTACCGTTTACTGTTTGCGGGTGGGGTGTACATTTTTGAAGGAAAATGTGAAAATGTAGAATAAAAAAATATTTAAAAAAAAAACTTTGTGTTCTTTACTACATATCTTTACTACGTAGCTGAGCCATCCAGGTAAAGGAAAAGTAGAGAACACAACAGGTGGCACATGGCATTTGAAGATGAATTCACTGACTTTGACCACTGATGGAAGATCATTGAACTTCTTGTGGCACTGCATCCAGGCTCTGGGGTCTCAACTCCTGCCATTTATTTCCACAGTCCTGCTCCTGCTGCCGACTGAGTGTTGTCATGATAAGCAGACACACACATAATGATGTACAGACAAGCAGCTAATGGACACAGAGAACAGGACATGACCAATAAGCAGGCAGGACACTCAGGGGTGGGATCTGACTATAAAAGACACAAGGCACTCACACTCCGCCTCTTTCCACTGATGAGCATCTAGAGAGTCAGTCAAGGGTGTTGTTACAATCTCACACCCCCACCACGTGGCTAAGAGCTAGTCTGGTTCAGTCAGACAAAGTAACCACACTTAAGTTCGCAGAGAGTCGAACTCACAGAGAACTGTGCTAGCTGTGCTATTAGTTCAATAAACCTGATTGAACTAACTTCAAGGTCTGGAGTATCTTTCTGATCTAAACTGCATCCAGTTGCAGCCAGTGTTAGACCAGTGTACCTAACACGACAAGTGTCTGCAGGCTACAGGACATCTCGCCTCCTGTGACATCTCTCCTTCTTTACACCTTCTCCAGCAAGGGCTTTGGAGCTGCATCTGAAAACCTTGGAGCCTGCTGCTTCCCATGTTACGCCATTCTTCAATGTTGCCTGGGTCAGAGTCACTTCCTTCTTGATTGCCAACTTCTATAATGTCTCTCCCCTTTAAATGGTGCAGGCTAGCTTTAAGTGGTATTAACTACTTACAACATTAGCCTCTTGCTGATAAGTTGAGACAGTGAATAGCACTGTGAGTGCTAGCTGAATGCAGAAACTATGGAAAGGAACAGGCAGCATGGCATTTGCAACGAATGGGCACATGTTAATCACACATCATGATCACCACTTTCATGGCATTTGTTCACCACGCTTGTTCCTTAGGTGCTTTTTTGAGGAGAATTTAGCCCTCTCCCCCATGTTTTATGTGAAATTAAGCTGACAGCTTTATGAATGTTAAGCTGTGCAAAAATCCATAATGTTGGTATACTTGAGCAACTGTAGAATTATAAATCTCCACTCAAGCATTTTAAAACAAACACAAAGTAGACAGCTAAAAATAATTTCCATAGATGCATTGAATAAAATGAGCCACTAAAACCTTTACAGTGACTGGCTTTATCAGACTCAAATATTCCAGATTAGCTTTGCAAAAGGCATTTCTCTTGGAGCACAATTAATCTTTTTTTTTGCTTGTCTCACTAGCATTCAAGATCGGTTTTATAATTCATACATTACACACTGTCCGACTGTAAGTCGTGATTGAAAAGTGAGGGCAACTCTCCAGATTACTCGGTTGGCTTTATGTCACTTTTTAAACAATTGAATTGAGTTATCTCTACATACAAATGTTACATACTACATACAAGTAATCCATTCATTTGCTGTATCTGGTACATTGAGTTGATAGGGCAATTGCTGCAGGGAAGCAGATACCATCTGGCTTGCGACATAGCCATCCAGCCCACTGTCACAGTCAGGATTTGTTGCTGGAATCATGAGTCACAGTTTCAGTCCATGGGCTGCAATGTGAGGAAGTGACACTGGCATTTATTTAAAAATAAACACAGGCACTCACATCAGTCGGCTGAAACCTTACTTTCAAAAGACTGTCAAAAGCGAGAGTTTGTGGGATTTACAGGTCTTTGATACCAATGAGAGATTTATGGGGAGTGGTGTCAACTCTTATACTCAGCTCTGGTTGTGCCGTTAAATAGTGAACTATGTTGAGGACAGTTAGAGCCTCCGCCATAGAATGTTGGTCAATGTGAAAGCATTAAAAAAGCCAGTGGGTGTTGGATTACAATTGAGTACAAGAGGTATACCAGGGAGTTTTAGGAAATTGTCTAGTACTATCAGGAAACACAAGAGGAGGAGTAGAAGATCCACATTTTGTATTAAAAGGAAAGCTGAGAGGAGACAGCTCATGGAAGGGAGTTTTGAACAAATCAATACTAGAGAATAGGCTGGAGTGAAGGAAAACAACAAAAAAGAATGGATGAAAAATAAGTAATGTACCACAAGGCCCAGGTAAAGGAATAGAAACTTTTAGAGGGTTAGGGTCCATAGGGAAAAAGAAAGAGATGAATAATGTAAAGAACAACAGCGGGAACCTATAAAACCAAAAAAGGTCAGGTAAACACAAATCGTTAGCCCCATTCTTCCGGAATACCAATCTTCCTACCTTCTTTTTTAACGGCCTCTGAAAAGACAGATAAAGCTCAAGTTTACAGCTCATCTGACAAGCAACAGCTCTGACAATACAACACTCCTGTAATATTTCATTACAATGTTAGGCCAGATTTTGGACTCAAATCAAGCCTTCTGAACCAGAGGCAACAGTGAAGATTATACTCACTCATGAACTTTGCTGAGTAAGAGCAATGCATTCGAAGTGGAGTGTTGGAAAGCAAAGACAAAAGGAGAATTCCATGGAGGAGTGGCGGAGAAGTGTGGAGTGGGGGGGGGGGGGGGGGGGAGGGTTGATTCGCAATCAATTACTCTCAAGACAAGGTGAGGCATAACTAATAGGCTTTAATCTTCCCCAGCAGCTTCGATACAGAAAGTGAAGTCTGCCTCTCAGGGCGGAGGTATGTACATCAGCCAATGGTAGACTCCTGGGTCTAACCAATGATCATCCTCCTCTCAGATACCGCAATGCCTGGTATTACCACAAGGGTTTACTCTGGGACGTGGGTCTGGCCTCAGCACACATGGTACTAAAAATCTGATTCCATAAGAACAAAGGTTTTCTTTAGATTTTGTGGCAACACTCCAGGCATATGCTGGCCTCATAGCTCCTCAAAAGTATGGGAAATAAAGTAATATAAAATTAGAATGTTGGCCCGTTAAAGGTATGACATATTAACTGAATATATTGAGCGTGATCGAATGGCCTTGTCGCGCCTGACTCGGTGACGCGTCAAGACCGTTATATCTCGTGAGAGGTCTCTCATCAGATTTGCAATGCTTGGAACGCTTCAAGAGATCGAACGAGATCTCGAGAGATGTTATGATCTGGATCCCGCCCTCGCCGAGCAAGATCCAGCTGAACATTTTTATATGAACCATTAGGCCTGCTAGGAATGAATGCCCATGCCTGGGAAACCTCACCGTAGTGCTGTTCAGCACTGGTGCACATAAACATGGACCAGGTTTAATGGCACCTGGGCGTATTTCCTAGGCCATCAGAGGCCCCTGGGTCAGGCTCTGGGCAGGGTGATACCCTGGCACACCAACTGGCACCTGAGCACTGCCATCTGGGCACCAGATACCCAGGTGGCATGGCCAGAATGGCAGGGCAGTGCCATGGTGCCAGGATGGCAGTGCCAAGGTGCCCAGATGCCAGGTTGCCTGTGCCAGGAATCAGCCAGGGGGTGCCCTGCCTTTAAGAGATGGGGTGAGGGGGGACTCGCCGACCCCCTTAGAGGTAAGTTGGGGAAGTGGGTGGGTCCAGAGGCCACCGTGGGGTATCTGAGGGAGGACAGATACTATACATGCCCAAAATGGGACTCTTTTTGCATGTTAAATTGTGCCCAGTGGGCGCAGGTGAGAAACAAGAGGCTATATTTCATGCTCCCCCACCAGCAGGAAGAAGGGGTGCATGTACAATCCCCGCCCGCCCTGGTCTTTCTGAGATTCAATGGGCGAGGAAGTGGTATGGTGTCTGGCTTTTAGCCCATTCCTGGGCCTATTGAGGCCTTTAAGGGCCTCATCCCAATGTCACTTCCACAGCGAAGGTAGGCCTATGACATGTGGGAAACCCAGCAGCTTTACTTGCACAGTGTTGCTAACTTTAGCCTTAGTTTAATTGCTCTGTTCTATCATCTTTGCTCTTGAGTCACCAGGTATCTTTCTGATACCGCCACGTGGTTCAAGTCCGAGTAATGATCAATAATCCAATACACCGCTTAGTAAGAGTTAAATCAAAGCACATTTATTATACACAGAATCAATACTCATGCATAAATTCTACGTCTAAGCTACTTCCTACAACTAACAGGCCAATACTTAACTTGGAACTGGCCCACCAGGTCAGGGAAACGAATGGCCTTTCGTTCGGGTTCTGAGCCTGCGGGATTCGAAGCTGGTACAGATTGATAGCTAGGAGCGCCTATCTCGTAGCGAGTGTTGAAGTAAGACTTACGGGATGTTTCGCAATGGCTGGACCGGTCACTGTCAAGGGTTGGTCTGCGTTGCTGAGTGACCCGGTCAGAAGAAGAAGCAGAAGGGTGCAGGAGGATGCAGAAGGGTCGATTTGAACTTGGACTCTATTCTTATAGCCCCCAGGGGCTTCCCGCCTTTCTGGGCGGACCCTGTACCTGGTTCCAAGTGATTGGACTTTGTCCAATCGATATTTGCTCGATATTCTCCAATGCTGGAGCAATTCCTTGATCGATGGGCGGTCTTGAGGTGGTCGTTCACCTCCCTTTGTGTAGGCTTCTGCTGGTGCCGAAGAGTCTGGGTTGTCTATGTGTGTCTAAATTGTTGCACATTGTTCCCGGGGATTGCTCATTAGTATTCAGATGGCTGGTGTTTTGTTGTGCTGATGGCTACAGGTATCGATCTTGTCTGGCCTTCCCAGAGGTGAATACACAGTCTACCTGTAGCTGCTTGTTTTAGTCCTGTTGGCTGATTTTCCCATCTCCCTTTGCCGTTCGCCATTTTAAATCGGGGTTAGCCATTCTAAATCGGGAGTTAGTCATTTTAACTGGCTACAACAGGCTGCAGTCAGGCAAGGGAGAGACCTCCTTTGAAAGGCTCTCAGGCTTATTGGAGGATCCTACTCCAAAGGTCCTTCCTTCTTTAACCCTCCTCCCTGGTCTCTTGAATTTGAGCCCCCACTAAGGCCCCTGACCCAAATGCTTAGAATCATAGGATAGAATTATATAATTCCTAAAGTGGAGAAGGAGGCCATCAAGTCTGCACTGACCTTCCAAAAGAGCACCCTATCTAGGCCAATGCCCCACCCAATCCTCACCAAACCGTTTGTGATACTAAGAGGCAATTTAGCGTGACCAATCCACCTAACCTGCACCTCTTTGGGCTGAGGGTGGAGAGCGGAGCACCCGAAGGCAACCAACGCTTGGGGAGAGCGTGCAAACTCCACACAGTCACCCAAGGTCAAAATCATACCCAGGCCCCTGGCGCTGTGAGGCTGCAATGCTAACCATTGTGCCACTGTGCCGCCCTTACCCAGGCTCCTTGGCTTGATGAGACTGCCTGTAGTCCCAACAGTGTCCATCACTCCTGCTTGGCTACAGAGTTGCCCACCATTCAGTGAGTCGGTAGCTATCTAAAGCAGGACTTCCTCCTGAGATAGGGGCAGAACTCTTGATTTAAAGCAATTACTATTGTTCCCAGCATTAAATTGATGCAGGGCAGCCATCAGTACACCCCATTCCCCATGACCTGTCAGCCGGACAGTTGAGACCACAGTGCCTTGTAAAATTCAGTCCATGGCAACTACATGTGGTAGAAGGATCTGGTACTTAAAGGGTTAACATGGGACTGAGGAGAGTACCACCCACACAGTGATGTAAGACGGCACATGACCTAGAGCTAATATTAGTCTAGATATAGGTAGCAGCATGTAAGGACTTAGTATGGGATCTTCTCCATTCCTTACCCACGACTGTAAATATGTGCCTAGTTCAGTAATGTTAATAAAGACTTCTTTGTAACTTAAACAAGACTGCTTCATGGTGTTGAATCAGCACACATCATGGGTGTTGACAACAGAACAGATTATTGCGGCAGTGGGGGATAAAAATCCACATCCTTTCTAAAATAGTAAAGAACCCACAATGATTCTGCCCTGAAACAACCTTACTCAAGAAGCAAAATGCTGAGAAGAGTCACCTGAGAAGCTCCAGAGACATGACAGCTTGGCAGCAGCAAAAAGGTAGAAATTGAGCTCGAGCAAAGATCTCCACTGAATTCATGTGGAAGATAAACTTCTACACAGCAGAGCCGGCAGCCTGCAGAGTGAGATTGAACCCTTTTAAATTTCCAGACGAGCCAGTCCTGTGAACCATTAAAATTAATCGAGTCAGCCAAAGTTCCGTTGTGCATTTCATCGCTATCCTGAATTCTAAGTCAAATGCCCTGAGTCTGGAACATTACGAAAAAAGACATGAAAAGGGGATCAAACATGGAAGAATAAAATAAATAAATCAGGTGCCATATGACTCTTCAGCTTCCTGGCCAATGAGAACTCTGTCCTCCCGATCCATCCAACCTGTAGTGATCTGCATCACTGTTTATACACAAGGGGTTAATGTAAATACACTACAACTAAGTAACCACGAGAGGGACCACGAGAGATGTATATAATAGACAGGAAGTCAGGAGGTCACTCTTCACAGGAATGGCAGCTAGTGAGCAGGACACAGATAGACAGCCCTCATGTGACATCTAGTATAAGCTCTGGAGAGAGAACTAACTTACTCAATAAAGCATTTACTTCAACTGGAAGACTACGAGCTTCATTCAGACATAAGAAATAATATACAACCCTCAGTAACAACCTGACCCACAGTCATTTTGAGGCTTTTCCTTCCCACCGACTCCACCATTTAGAATTTTGTGCCAAAACTGCAAATCACAAACATCCCAGGCTGGATTCACCCAAAATGGGACTATGTCCGCACACCGGCGTAAGAATGCTGACGTTTCACTCCGCCGTTTCTGATAAAAAGATAAGCCAATTCACCCACCTGCAGGAGGCTAGCAGGAACCCAGAGTGATTCACGCAGCTTTAGCTGCGGATACGGGCCCCCACACTTCCGGTTTGAGTCCGTGCATGCGCTCGTCGGCGGCCTCCAGCGGCCGTGCTGAGCGCCATGGCGGACTCAGATCGCAGAGGCAGCTGTAAAATGTCGGCCCCCCCTATCGGCCACACATCTGAAAATCCAAACTCCCGATCTGTTCCCCGGCCACCCATAAGGCCCACCCCCCAGTGTCCGATCCTCCCACCCACCACCAGGGCGGCCGCGAACTGGGTCCGCAGCCTCCACGCGAGCTTCCCGAACAGCGATAGGTGGTTAGAACCACGGCGTCGGGAACTCGGCCAGTCGGGAGCCGAGGATCGCCGGGCGGGGCAATGGCCCCCCAGCCACGTGGAGTACTCCGCGAACACGCCGATTCTCGGGTCCCGGAGATTCGCCGGACCAGCACCGGCCCTGATTTTGGAGTGAAATTGGATTCTCCGCCCCCGCGCTAAACGTGATTTCGGTGTGGGGCTGCGGAGAATCCAGCCCCCTTGTCTTCATCCATACCAGCAAGAACATCTTGAAATCACTATTAAAGAGACAAACACACATTAAAACATATTAACGATGGAACACAATTCTTCACTACCACCCCCGATAGGCCTCACCAATGGCTCTGACCAATCTTACAATTGGAGTTGTTGGAGGAAAAAGTACTGAGGTATCGCATTGCTGCAGGATTAAAGAAAAAGTCAGAGATAAAACAGGCTATCACATTATTCTATGCCACAGGGCCAACAGGAGACAGTATCATTGCCAGGCAAGCCAATCCTCTGCTATATTTCATAAGTTCACAAGATATAGAACAGAATTAGGCCATTTGGCCCATCGAGTCTGCTCCACCATTCGATCATGGCTGATATGTTCCTTATCTCCATTCTCCTGCCTTCTCCCCGTAACTCCTGGTCTTCATATTAATCAAGGTGATGATATTTTAAAATCTTTCAGCCTTTTCTTCAACTTGAGATCTAAGAAGATCTTGGAAACCGCCAAAATTAACAGGAGAATCTAGCAGCAACAAACAGATAACAGAACTAATGCACATTGTGTGGACTCAGCTCTTTTGATGACTCAGCAGAGATGTCTGCAAATCTCTCAATCTTCTTCAACTAATAAAAGATGTGAAGACAACTATAGTCCCCACCCAGCTTGAAAGGCATCCTCCCGAAGGCCCAACCGTTACACATCCTTCAAATGTTGACTCTATTTGTAACCTCTCTTCTCTGTTGTTCTTTATTTCCACTCTCCCCAAAGGATGACAAATAAGATGTGGCAGGAATACAAGATCTCCAGGTTGCCTAAATCCCCAACTTCAAAGACTTAAATAGGGGAGATGGGGTAGTAAGAACATTGTTAATGCATTCTGTTAATGTTGCAATGTTAATCATAAAGCAGTTTAGAGTTAGAATAGTTGATTGTTGCAACACTAACATTAAGTATATAAAATATATTTCAATGTAAGACTTGAGGCAAACTGTAAGGAAACTAATGTCAGTCTATATCCAAGGGATAAAGACTTGGGGAGTGGCGCAGCAGTAGGATCCACTACTAAAGGGTTAACATGGGACTGAGTACAGTATTACCCACATAATGATGTAAGAAGGCACATGACCTTGAGCTAAGGGCAGTCTAGAGATAGGGAGCAACATGAAAGGACTGAGTATGGGGTCTTCTACATACCTTCACCCTCTACTGTAAATATGTACATGGTTCAGTAATGTTGATTAAAACTTCTTTGTCACTTCAACACGACTGCTTCATGGTAGCCAAATAATACATATGACAGGTAACAACAATAGAATAGACCACTGGTTTAACATCTAATGTTGGATGGTAACTGGGATCTGGTGCAGAAATGTGTGGCCCCATCACGCTGAGGCAGGGCCATGAAATGCAGTGAACCACTCAAAAGTCCATTGACCTCTGTGGGAGCATAAGATTCCACCAACGTGAGGGGACAAAATGTTTTGCCCCAAGATGCTAAGCATTTGGACATGAATCAGTTATTCAAAGATAGTTAGCATGAGTTATTGAAGAACAAAATACTGCAAATGCTGGAAATCTGAATAAAATAGCAGAAAATGCTGGAAACACTCAGCAGGTCTGAAAGCAACTGTGAAAAAACGAAAAATGAAATGAAAATCGCTTATTGTCACAAGTAGGCTTCAATGAAGTTACTGTGAGAAGCACCTAGTTGCCACATTCTGGCGCCTGTTCGGGGAGGCTGGCCTGCCTTGGTCTGCTTTAAAAGCCAGCAATTTAGCCCAGTGTGCTAAACCAGGAGTTAACATTTTGTCAGATTTATGATTCTAATCATATTTGTGAAGCAGAGGTTATGTATGTATAATCTATTTGAATTACTTGAGGTGAATAAGGGAGTATCTATGGATGTTACCAAAATAGGCAGATGATATTTGACAAGGTTTGACATAATAGTGATAGACTAGGAGCTATGCAGGAACAAAAGAATTTATGTATCCATATATACAATCGTTAATAGCCACTGCACAAGTTAAAAAACAAACAAACAAGCTAATGGAATAATTGCCAATATCTTAAGAGGATTGGAATACTCAAGTAAGGACATTATTGACTGAGTGTTAGGTTCGAGCAGGCTGAAACAAATTATTTTCTTATTGCGCTGACATGATATAATCAAATACTTCCTCAATGACCTTCACCTCACATACTTTGGTGAGCTGCTCCTCATCTTATCCACAGAATAACGTATTGCCTCCTCAGCTAGCAGCGAGGGTTTTTGGCTAATGATTAGCGGGCAGCATGGTAGCACAGTGGTTAGCACAGTTGCTTCAGAGCTCCAGGGTCCCATTTCGATTTCTGGCTTGGGTCACTGTCTGTGCGGAGTCTGCACATTCTCCCTGTGTCTGCGTGGGTTTCCTCTGGGTGCTCCCACAGTCCAAAGATTTGCAGGTTAGGTGGATTGGCCATGATAAATTGTCCTTAGTGTCCATAAAAGGTGAGGTCGGGTTGCTGGGTTAAGGGGATAGGGTTGAGGTGTGGGCTTAAATAGGGTGCTCTTTCAAAGAGCCGGTGCAGACTCGATGGGCAGAATGGCCTCCTTCTGCACTGTAAATTCTATGACTCTATGATTACAAGCACCCACCTCCTTTGAAAGCAAACTAAAGAGCATCATAAGGCAATATGAGGGGGCACCACAATGGTCAGCTAACATCTGAGAGCATGTAAACAACTACTGAAGCAATACAATGAGTTAGTTTGTTTTATATCTTCACACACACCCCTTTGGGGAGCATTGGGGAAGTTTTGAAAGTACTCGCAAACTGTTGAACCACCTCTTCAGTGTTCCTTCCATGACCAATAAGTCCTGGAGTGGGACTAAAATTTGAAGCTTTGAGTTCAGAGGAAGGGGCAGTATGTATTGGGCCATAAGACCAGTGAGATAGCGAGGAAGCACACCAGAGCTATGCGAAAGAAAGGAGGTTGTACAACTTCAAGTATCTAATAGAAATGACAAGCTGCATACTGTAGGTTGAGTTACTGCATTGAAATCCATTTATTTTTCCTGGGCATTCTTTAGTGTGTCCTGTCTTGGCACTTGAGAGAACTTCTTTCCTCCTATTAGCGTTGCACTGAGAAGGCAACATTCACAAGATTGGACATCTCTTCTATGTACACTGGGGATATTTTTGAAGACTTGCTTCTGCATCAGAAATTGACAGGGTTACTTCCTCGAATAAAACAGTCTCTTCACTTAAGGGAGCAGTTCTGGGAACTCATCCAGGCAAACTGTCCATTAAGTCAGTATCCGAAGACTTCCGATGGCAGCGATGGAGGAGTAAGTCGCACATTTGGTGGCTCTCGATCTGGTCGGACATTTGGACCTTTTCCCCTGACTTTTTGTACTTTTGAGTGCTAGTTTGGAAGGCATAGGCACTCAGACACTGACTCCAGACACAGGTGAATGGAATTAAGAAACAGAAAGAATTGCAAACAGTTGAAGAAGTGGGCAAACAAGGGCAGTGTAGAAACTGCTGCTGAGGACAACATGGCCGATGTCCGGACCCCGAGGCAGACAGCTCAGCCAACAACGGAACATCTGTTGAAGGTCATCCAAGAGGACTTTACTGCTTTGAAGCGGGATAGCTTAGACCCGATTTAGAAGTCTATCGAGCACCTTGAGCATAGGCTGGATGCCCAGGATCGTACGATCCAGAAGCTGGAAAAGGTGCTGGAGGAGCAGGAGGATCATCAAACGGTGGTGGAGGCAGAGGTGGAGAGGCTGAAGGACAGCAAAACAGGTTCCTGGAAAAGGTGGAGGACCTGGAAAATAGGTCTCGTCGGCAGAATTTGAGAATCGGTGTTCTCTCGGAGGGGGCTGAGGGAGAGGATGCCGCAGCGTATGTGGCGGGCATGTTCCAGAAGCTGTTGGGAGATGATGTTTTCCTGCGCCCGGTGGAGGTGGATAGGGCGCACAGGGCGCTGGCCAGGCAGCCGCGAGCGGGGGGCCCCCCACGAGCGATGGTGGTCTGATTTCACAGGTGCCTGGACAAGGAGCGGGTGCTACAGTGGACCAAGTGCAAGCGGATCTGCCATTGGAATAACAGTGTCTTGCGCATCTACCAGGACCTGAGCATGGAGGTGGACAGAAGAAGGGCAGGCTACAGGCAAGTCAAAGAGATTTTATTTAGGAAGCAGGTGAAGTTTGGGCTGCTGTATCCGATGCGACTGTGGGTCACACACGAGGGACGGCACCATTACTTTGAGGAGCCCGAGTATGCGATGGACTTCGCCAAGAGAGAAGGGCTGGTGCTGAACTGAGGACCTTTTGGACTTGTGTTAATAAGACACTGAGTGATGTTTACATATTTTTCTGGTGCTATGTGTTTTTCTTTTTCTTTTTTCCTGATTTTTCTGTTTCCCTCCTGTACTTGAGTTTTTGTTGGGATAAAAGAGGGAGGTTAAGGTATGTGGTGCTTGGTGCTGAGGGCTTTTTGTGTTCGGACCGGGGGGGGGGGGGGGGGGGGGGCGGTTGGAAGTGCATATTACTTATTCTGTTTTATTTGATTTGCACTAGCGTTGGGGTTTTCTTTGCTTCTCCTTTTGCTTGTTTCTTTTCAGAGCAATTGCTCGAGGACGGCTGGATTGGGGAAGTGGTGTTGATGGGCGGGAGGGGGGGATGGGTCAGAGGGAACAATAGGTGGGAGACTTGTTGGCACCGGAGTCGAGAGTCACCAGGCTAGCTGGGTGAACTGGTCTACAGAAGCCAGGTGGGGGGGGGTGTATTTAGTTAGATTATGGCAGGGGTTGGGTTACAGGGTGTTGTTGCTAGGGAGGGAGGGGGGGTAGTTGTTCTGCTTATGAGGGAGGGACTTAGGTGCGGGAGCATGGAGGAGGTCGGAGGTGGGGGCTGCCAGGAGGCAGGCCAGGGGAAGCGCGACACAGGGGCTGGGGACGGCCCCAAGAAAGGGGATGGCTGATTGGTGGGGGGCACAATGCCCCTCAACCAGGCCGATCACCTAGAACGTTAGAGGGTTAAACGGGCCGGTAAAGAGGGCATGGGTGTTCGCGCATCTGAGGGCGCTGAAAGCGGACGTAATAATGCTTCAGGAGATGCATCTGAAAGTAGCTGACCAGGTCAGATTGAGGAAGGGCTGGATTAGCCAGGTCTTCCACTCGGGGCAGGACACTTAAACCAGGGGGGTCGCGATTTTGGTCAACAAACGGGTGCAATTCGAGGTGGGTAGCGCAATCTTGGATGGAGGAAGGCAGATTTGTCATGGTGAGGCAAACTCGAGGGGATGAGGGTGGTCTTGGTCAATGTATATGCCCCAAATTGGGACGATGTGGACTTGATAAAGAGACTGCTGGGGAAGATACCTGACCTGGACTCTCACAGGCTGATTATGGGAGGGGATTTTAACACAGTCCTTAACCCCGGCCTAGACCGGTCGTGTTCAAGAACGGGTAAGATGCAGGCTATGGCGAAAGAACTGAGGGGGTTCATGGAGCAAATGGGGGGGGGCTGATCCATGGAGGGCTAGTCGGCCGACGGGGAAGGAGTTTTCGTACTATTCACATGTCCATAAGGTGTATTCTCAAATTGATTTTTTCATCATGAGCAGGGATTTGTTAGCGGGGGTGACGGACGTAGAATATTCGGCGATCGCTATTTCAGACCATGCCCCGCACTGGGTTGCAAGGACAGTTTTCAGCACCCTCAATGGAGACTGGAGGTCGGTTTGTTGGCGGATGAGGATGTGTATGCAAAACTACGTGCAGGTCAATGACACAGCGGAAGTCACAGCTGCGGTGCTCTGGGAGGCGCTGAAGGCAGTGGTGAGAGGGGAGCTGATTTTGATCAGAGCACATAGGGACAGGACGGACAGAGCAGAAATGGACCGACTGGTAAGGGAGATCATACAGACAGACAGGAGATACGCGGAGACCCCGAGAGCAGAGCTACTAAGGGAACGACGAAGGTTACAGACTGAGTTTGGGGTGTTGTCCACAGATAAGGCTGTGGAGCAGCTTAGAAAGGTGAGGGGTGCGATTTATGAGCACGGGGAGAAAGCCAGTAGAATGCTGGCACAGCAACTGAGGAAGCGGAAAGCAGCCAGGGAAATAGGGAAGGTAGTCGACGGGGGGGGGGGGGGAAACTTGGTAGGGGATTCGGCGGGGCTGAACAAGGTGTTTAGGGACTTCTATAGTAAGCTTTACTCATCGGTGATGTGTTATATATGTTGGATTAACACGGACTGCAACTCGATGCAGTATCACTTGAAAACAGGCTTCCAACGCTGTAGATGGTTCAGCACTGCTTTATTGAACTTGCCGAGTAATGTACACAGTTCGCTGTGGGTCGACACTCTATTAATGTAAGCTTGCTAACCTTGGTCTGGCTTGCCCAGATTTGCTCTGTGTCATGTGTAGTAGGTGCTGACCGTAGACTGCACCCTGACTGTTGCTACAGCTATCACCAGTACGAAGAGGCCGAACCTTCCTGCCTTGTGTGTTTCATACTGGTAATATGATGTGTAGTGTCCTGCCTGGTGATTAGTTTTTCTGTATTCTGTGTGGTGATTGGTTCCTGTGTGTGTCCATCACTGCCTGTCTGTATCTCATTATGAACATGAGTGCATATTATGACACTCAGACCCCCCCGGGTGGGAGGGGATGAGACGCTTTTTTGATGAACTGACCTTCCCAAAAGTGGGCAGGGGATTGGTAGATGGGTTGGGGGCCCCGATCAGGACTGAAGAAATTCTGGTGGGCTGAGTTTTACAAAACGTTCTCCAAGATAGTGGGGCCGGTGCTGGCTAGGGTTTTTAACGAGGCAAGAGACAGAGGGGTGTTTCCCCCGATGATGTCGCAGGTCACCATCTCCCTGATATTGAAACGGGACAAAGACCCGGAGGCATGTGGGTCCTATACGCCGATCTCTCTGCTTAATGTAAATGCTAAAATTCTGGCCAAGCTCTTGGCGGCTAGGATTGAGGACTGTGTGCCGGACATCATTGTGGAAGATCAAACCGGGTTCGTCAAGGGCAGGCAGCTGGTGGCCAACCTAAGAAGGCTGCTGAATGTGAATATGATGTCCCCGGAAAGTAAGGAGGTAGAGGTAGTTGTGGCAATGGATGCTGAGAAGGCTTTCGACCGGGTTGAGTGGGACTATCTATGGGAGGTGCTGGGACGATTTGGGTTCGGGGAGGGCTTTATTGACTGGGTCAGACTGCTGTACCAGGCTCCGGAGGCGAGTGTGAGGACGAATAGGACGACATCTGACTATTTCAGACTGTACCGTAGGACAAGGCAGGGGTGTCCCCTCTCCCCACTGCTGTTTGCGATAGCAATAGAACCGCTGGCAATTGCCCTGAGAGCTGCTAGGGCTGGAGGGGGCTGGTACGGGGCGGGGGGGGGGAGAGGGGGTGGAACACAGAGTTTCATTGTACGCCGACGACCTGCTCTTGTACATCACGGATCCAGTGGCTGGGATGGATGAAATCATGGGAATCCTGAAGGAATTCGGCCAGTTCTCGGGGTACAAACTGAACATGGCAAAAAGTGAGTTGTTTATAGTTCAGGCGAGGTGCCAGGAGGTTCGGCTGAGGGGGCTGCCGTTTAGGTTAGTAGGGGACAGTTTTAGATACTTAGGGATACAGGTGGCGCAGGACTGGGGTCGGTTGCACAAGTTGCACTTATCTCATTGGTGGAGCAAATGAGGGTCGAGTTCCGGAGGTGGGATACGCTCCCATTGACACTAGCGGGAAGATTGCAGACGGTTAAAATGACGATCCTCCCGAGATTCCTGTTCGTTTTCCAGTGTCTCCTCATTTTCATTCCGCGGTCTTTTTTCAAGAATGTTAATAAAATGATTATGGAATTTGTGTGGGCGGGAAAGTCCCCGCCGGTGAAGAGGGTGATACTCGAGAGGAACCGAGGGGAAAGGGGGCTGGCGCTGCCAAACTTTAGTAATTACTACTGGGCGGCCAACATAGCTATGATAAGGAAGTGGATGGTGGGAGTGGGGTCGGTTTGGGGCGGATGGAGGCAGCTTCGTGCGGGGGACCAGTTTGGCACCCTGGTTACGGCTCCCCTGATACTTCCGCCTGCACGGTACTCCACCAGCCCCATAGTGGTGGTGACTTTGCGGATCTGAGGCCAATGGAGAAGGCATGTGGGGGGAATGGGAGCATCGGTTTGGTCCCCAATTTGCGACAATCACCGGTTTGCCCCGGGGAATATGGATGGCGGGTTCCGACCATGGCGGAGGGTTGGGATTGAGAGGATGGGGATTTGTTCTTGGAAGGGAGCTTCCCGAGCATGAGGGCATTAGAGGAGAAATATGGGCTGGCGAGAGGGAATGAGTTCAGGTACCTGCAGGTGCGGGGCTTTCCACGCAGACAGATTCCTTCCTTCCCACGCCTGCCACTTCGGGGGGGTCCAGGACAGGGTAGTGTCCAGTGGATGGGTGGGGGAAGGGAGGGTCTCAGATATATATAAAGAACTTATGGAAATCGAGGAGTCAGAGACCGAGGAGCTGAAGCTTAATTGGGAAGAGGAGCTCGGAGGTGAGATAGAAGAGGGCTTATGGGCGGAGGCGTTGAGCAGGGTAAACACGACTGCAACATGCGCTAGGCTCAGCCTGATTCAATTCAAGGTCGTCCACCAGGCCCACATGACAGTGGCCCAGATGGGTAAGTTTTTCGGATTGGAGGACAGGTGCGCCAGATGTTCGAGAGGACCTGCGAACCACGTCCACATGTTTTGGGCATGTCCAAAACTCAGGGGGTACTGGCAGGGGTTCGTGGATGTTATGTCCCGGGTACTGAAAACCGGGGTGGTGATGAGTCCAGAGGTGGCTATTTTGGGGGTTTCGGAGGACCCGGGAGTCCAGTAGGAGAGAAAGGCTGACGTTTTGGCCTTTGTTTCCCTGGTAGCCCGGCGATTAATTCTGCTGGCATGGAGGGACTCAAAACCTCCGAAGACGGAGGCCTGGCTATCAGATATGACGAGCATTCTCGGTATGGAGAAGATTAAGTTCGTTTTGAGAGGGTCACTGTATGGGTTCCCCCGGAGGTGGCAACCATTTATCGACTTCTTCGCGGAAAATTAATCGTCAGCAGGGGGGGTGGGGTAACGTAGGTTAGGGGGTAGTTAGGCTGGTCCTTGTGGGAGGGGAGCTGGGTTTCACGCACTATAACGACTGTTTTTTGCACACTGTTTTATATTATTGTTGTTTATTGTGCCAAAATGTCTCAATAAAATTGTTTATTAAAAAAAAAGTCAGTCTCCGAAATAAAGAAGGTGCTGCCTCTCTTTACATTCAAAGAGCTGCTGCACGTCTGGATTCCTATCCCTACAGCTGAATGAATTCTCCCTTTCACACATGAAAACCATACAGGATGTTACTTAAATTATGCTGAGTAACCTACCCATAGAATGCTTTGAATGAGAGCTAAATCATCATAATTCCTTCAATTCTGACAATTCTGGCAACAAAATAACCCAGGCTACTGCTGAAATCGTTGCAAACAGTAGGGAGAGGACACATATGAAAACATTTGCATTTTATTTTGACTTCCAAAGTATTGTACCAGAGCATTTTCTCTAGATTTTACACCCAAATTTGTGATGAAGTGTTCTCTAAATTGAATTTGACAAACAGCTACTAAAACAAGGCCAATGTAACAACACTGGTACCTTCAGGGAACTGAAAATGAAAACAGATGTTTGATGAATACCAGGTGATTTTATAGCTACGCCACATATGTTGCACGTCTAAGAATGACTGGTTGTTATGTCACACCCAAAAAGAAGAACATCAAAAACACAGACATTAACTGATCTGGACACCAGGGGCGAGATTCTCCGACCCCCCGCCGGGTCGGAGAATCGCCGGGGGCTGGCGTGAATCCCGCCCCGCCGGTTGCCGAATTCTCCACCACCGGATATTCGGCGGGGGCGGGAATCGCAACGCCCCGGTTGGCGGGCCACCCCCCGCGATTCTCCGGCCCGCATGGGCCGAAGTCCTGCCGCTAAAATGCCTGTCCCGCCGGCGTAGATTAAACCACCTACCTTACTGGCGGGACAAGGCGGCGCGGGCGGGCTCCGGGGTCCTGGGGGGGGGCCCCGGGGCGATCTGGCCCTGGGGGGTGCCCCCATGGTGGCCTGGCCCGTGATCGGGGCCCACCGAACCGCGGGCGGGCCTGTGCCGTGGGGGCACTCTTTTTGTTCCGCCTCCGCCACGGCCTCCACCATGGCAGAGGCAGAAGAGACTCCCTCCAATGCGCATGCGCGGGAATGCAGTCAGCGGCCGCTGACACTTCCGCACATGCGCCGCCCGGAGATGTCATTTCCGCGCCAGCTGGCGGGGCACCAAAGGCCTTTTCCGCCAGCTGGCGGGGCGGAAATTCGTCCGGCGCCGACCTAGCCCATTAAGGTTGGGGCTCGGCCCCCAAAGATGCGGAGCATTCCGCACCTTTGGGGCAGCGCGATGCCCGACTAATTTGCGCCGTTTTGGGTGCCAGTCGGCGGACATCGTGCCGTTTCCGGAGAATTTTGCCCCAGAGCAGAGTACTGCACTTCATCTGTGTGGGTACAAGACAATCGTCAGATACACAATGACATTCACCCATCACCACTGGCTCCAAGGTGCCAATAAACCAGACTAATTTCAGAGCCAGCCCTTTCTACAGGAAATACAGCATACCTGAAAAATTTATTTTCGTGGGCCTGAGATTATGTTTGAAAGCAATATCTTTGTGTTTCTGTCCCCCTTTTCTGTTTTTGATACCTCAGTGAATAATGCGAATTAAATCCGATCAAGATAGTTACCTTATCTGCCATTCAGTGAGTTGCATCAATGAAGTTTAGAGAATTACAAAGCATGTGATCCCACCATTTAACCCTACCTCACCCCACACCCTGAGATTTAAATGTTTTCCCTAAAATGATTATTTTGCTAGAAAAACACTTTACAGGAGAGATCTTCTCCAATTCGCAACAGAGGATAATTGTCGTAATTTTGAGGAGGTATTTTGAATTCAGATAAGTCAAACGCCAATATCAGTACAATAACCAGCTTTCACATTGAATACCAACAAACGCATTACCTAAAAAGCTAGGTGTGAAAATGCTTGAGTCACAATCCTGATGGTTATTTCAGGATTGTGACCATTGTTGCCCTCCAATATTGTCTCCTCCCGAGTCATTGGTGGACATCCAATTAGCATGGAGTACGTGGGCACAGGTACTATCACAATGTGTCTCTCACATTGGTTGCAAGCATCTCAAAACTCTGCCCACTACAGATAAGCCAGATCTCAACTGTACCACTAAAATGGGAAAATCCAGCATTGAGGCTCAACCTCTGACTCCGCCCCTCCTGTTGATATTTTTGGCTTTAATGGGTGGAGCTTCTGCCCCTTCTGAACAAGTTAGAAATTCTTAGAGCAGGTAGAACTCCTGAGGAATGCAGCTGTTTGAACGTATCTCCATCTGGTATAGCAGAAAGCAGTAAAACTGGAATTTTGATTTTCTTTAATCGTCCATGGCGCTGGGCCAGCATTTGTTGCCCAACCCTGAGGGGATTTAAGAGTTAACCACATTGCTGTGGGTCTGGAGTCACATGTAGGCCAGACAAGGTAAGGAGGACAGATTTCCTTCCCAAAAGGACATTAGTGTATCAGATGGGTTTTTACCTCAATTGATAATGGTTTCATGGTTATCATTAGATTTTTAATTCCAGATATTTATTTAATTCAAATTCCAGCATCTGTACTGGTGGAATTATAGTGCAGAAACAAGGGAAAGGCCTGTATTTCTATTGTGCTTTCCATGTCTACTGGGCATCTCAAAGCGCTTTACAACCAATTAAGTACTTTTAAAGTGTACAGCTTTTGTAATGTAGAAAACACAGTAGGCAAATTTATGCGCCGCAAACTCCCATAAACAGAAAGGTAGTCATGCCCAAATAATCTGTTTCTGTGATGTTGATTACTGCAGCTGTCTCTCTAACTCAGAACACCTTATCTACTTTTGTCTTAAATTCTCCTGACCAGTTCCTTGTTCACCTCTTGTTCTCTGTTCCCTTAATTTCAGTCTTCCTTTTTAAAAAAAATTTAGAGTACTAATTCTTTTCCAATTAAGGGACAATTTTGCATGGCCAACTCACCTACCCTGCACATGTTTGGGTTGTGGGGCTGAATCCCACGCAGACACAGGAAGAATGTGCAAACTCCGCACGGTCAGTGACCCAGGGCCGGTACTGAACCCGGGTCCTCAGTGCCATAGGTAGTAGTGCTAAACACTCTGCCACCAAGCCACCCTAACTTCAGTCTTCCAAGACATTCTTTCTGTCCCAGTTACTTGTCTGTCTGGAATTTATTTTATTCTTTGGGAAGTCTGCCTTTTGCAGCCCCATTGCCCTGTCCAGCTTTTCTTCTGGCAGATTTGAGGGGAGCGATTCAGCAGGACAAAAATAGAGCCACATTTCGGGCACATTAAGTGGGGTGTTTCTCAGCACCTGCCACGTCGAGAAAGACCCTGCTATTCAACAACACTTTGTCTTTTGTTTTGGTCTCAGTGGGGAATGCTCCATCGAACCCACATTTATATACTTTTCTGCACTGATGAGCTCAGCTCTTACAGTTCCATGGACCTGGGTGACTGAGTGGAGTTTGCACGTTCTCCCTGTGTCTTTGTGGGGTTTTCTTCAGATGCTCCGTTTTGCTCCCACGGCCCAAAGATGTGCAGGTTGGGTGGATTGGCCAGTCTAAATTTTCCCTTAGTTTCCAAAGGTTAGGTGTGGCTATGGGGTTACAGGGATAGGGCTAATGGCTCACTTAAATATACTAATCTGGATCTCACTCAGTGAGGGCGGAATCCAGATCACGAGACGTTTTGAGCATTGTGAATCTCGCAAGAGACCTCTTGTCAGATTCAATTACCTCGTTGTGCCACTAGGTCGGGCAGGACAAGGCCCGTAAATCACGCCCGAGAGATGTTCACTCCCTAGTGTTCTATCTCCAACTGCCCTGGCATCCTTCTAGAATCTCTCCCTTCTAGAAAGTGGCTCCTGGTTACGGAGCAACGTCTTCATGTTTCTCCAAGATTTTCACGCCATAACTTCTCTCATGCATGATAGAAGCACAGTTTGAATTGAAACCAAAACCCCCACACATACAAACACCTTTGTCCAGCATGGATCTAACTATAGGTTTACCCTTCCTTACATAGAAATATTAAATTAAATCCACTTAAAATGATACCTTATTTCTTCTATTTATCACTACAAATATAAATCCCTTAAATCGAACTTTGTTTTCCTAACAGAGCGTATTGCAAAGTGAAAACCATCATAAATAAATGATGATCGGGTATGTGCCATGTGACACAACTCACGCAAATACAGGAACAAAAACCTTTATACAAATAAAACTATCTTGTTAAACTAATGATATTCACCAAATGGTACTATTCAAAATAAATTAAGAACAAGAGTGGAACTGTTTGTTAGCAAGCTTTGAAGATAACGGGTGGGATTCTCTATTTGTGAGACTAAGTGTTGATGCCAACGCAGAATTTGTGGACTTTCATGACAGTAAAACTGGCGCCGAACCCAGATCGATGTAGCAACTGTGGAGGGGCTAGCACCGACGCCACATGGAACACAATCGATTCCAATGAATAACAGTGCGGGATTCGCTGGGTCCGTGATTGACACTTGGGAGGCTGACAAGCTGCAGCCACAAATACATGTTACACTCCCCACACACATTTATCCCAGCCCACAAGATGGCACTGGTTATGCTGGAGCACGCCCATCCCGCTGATGGGTTGGCTGGGCCAGTGGTCACAAAAGGGAGTGGTTGGGGAAACACCTATATGGCCCATGGCCCTAAGATTACAGTAGGCTGTCAGCGGCATGCGCAGCTGCATGGCTGCCTTTCCGGCTGTGGTAATGGTGTTCCGTGCCCGTCCACCCCTACGCCACAGCCCACCACCTGGCCACCCCCAGTTAATTCCCATTGGAGGCAGAGCATCGCGGGGGCCCCCGAGAATACCAGGTCAGGTTTGCTAATGATACGCAAATGGAGTTTACTGTGCGTGAGCTTTGGAACGCGATGACGTCATTGTCGAGATGGTGGAGAACTGCGATTTGGCGTCAAATCGCCGCCCACCACGATTTTGATGTCGGAACCTATTCTCTGCCCAATCGCGTTTCGCTATTTTGGCATCAGCCAATGGAGAATCCCACCCATGTTTCCAGTGCAGAAGGAGGCCATTTGGCCCATTGGATCTGCACCGACCCTCTGAATGAGCACCCTAACCGAGTTCCCATCCTATCCCTGCAACCTCGTAACTACACTGAACACGCATATCCATGGATACCAAAGTGCAATTTTTCAAGTTAATTTTAATGTGAAACTATTACATTCTTATTTTCTGTTCTGTCGTTTCAGGTCAGCTCCATACTTAAACGTATCATTTTCTTAAAACAACATTCCATATTTTTAAGCAGTTCATACAAGACCAGATATAGACTTTGACTGAATTTGATTCCGTGGCTATTCCATTCATTACTGATAACCGCAGTCCAATAAATATTCCACAGTCAAATTCTGCTTCAGCCCACACAGGGGGAATGACATACATGCTTCCTCAGTGAGAGCCACAGAAAATTACTAATTTTATGAACATCTGGTATTTTTTATTATTTTATATTTCCATGTTAATATTGCAGAATTCTCATCAAATTTACCATTTGTTAATTGTATTATCTCGTTCAACAAACCACACTGAGATAGTTGCCCAGGGTGCTGACCGTGCACGGAACCCATGTGGGGTTGTCCCTCGTTCAAAGGAACTCAGTGCCTGATTGAGGGACCCGGCATTGGGGAGGCGGAGGGCCCCCGTTATCTGAAATTATCAGTTTGAACATTTCTCCATTTGCTCCGGCAATTCAATTTTTAAGTTGGGGAGACAGACCATGGACGTTGAAAAGAAGAATTCAAATAGGCTTCAATGTTCTGATTTGTGACCGTGTCTTCGTCATGTACCTATCAATATACTTGCTACCTCTCGGTCACTCGATAGCAAATCACCTTAGAAACTCTCAGTAGCCCCATAATTTACTTTTCAATGGTTCGATGTATAAACGTACACAGTAATGCTCGATATTGATTTTAACATTCCCTTTTATTCTATTTTTTAATGTATTTTATTCCAAACTTCTTAAAACAGTTACAAAAGCAGTTACATCAACAATCTAGTAAACATGCTCCCCATCATACAATTCTGCAGTTTGTACAGGTTTTTCCACATTTTCATCCCACACCCCTTCCCACTCTCCACCCCCCCCCCCAACCCTAACCCTAACCCCCCCCCCCCAACCCTAACCCTAACCCCCCCCCCCACTGCGATGAACAGGTCCTCAAACATAGCCGCAAACAGCCCCCACCTTGCCACAAAGTCCTCCATTGCACCCCTCAGCCCATATTTGATCTTTTCCAAATGGAGAAAGTCATATAAGTCTCCTCGCCAGGCCGCCACCCCCAGCGGCGACGCAACCACCATTCCAATAAGATGCTTTGCCAGGCAACCAGAGAGGTGGAGGCCACAACATCGGCCTTCCTCTCCTCCATCAGCTCCAGCTTCTGTGATATCTCAAATATCGCCTCCACAGAGTCCGGCCCGACCTCTTCCCCCACAATCTTTGTTAGTGTCACGAACACTCACGCCCAGTATCTCTCCAATTTTGCACAGTCCCAGAACATATGTGTGTGGTTTGCTGATCCCCGCCCACACTTTTCTCACTCGTCTGCCACTTCCAACGCCGGCATTTCCACATCATGACTTCCTGGAAGAATCCACTCATTCTTGCCCGAGTCATGGGGCAGCACGGTAGCACAAGTGGATAGCACACAGTGCCAGGGTCCCAGGTTCGATTCCCCACTGGGTCACTGTCTGTGCGGAGGCTGCACGTTCTCCCCGTGTCTGCGTGGGTTTCCACCGGGTGCTCCGGTTTCCTCCCACAGTCCAAAGATGTGCAGGTTAGGTGGATTGGCCATGATAAATTGCCCTTAGTGACCAAAAAGATTAGGAGGGGTTATTGGGTTACAGGGATAGGGTGGAAATGAGGGCTTAAGTTGGACCGAATGGCCTCCTTCTGCACTGTATGTTCTATGTTCTATGTTCATATGCACCCTGTGTATCACCTTGAATTGTATCAGGCTCATCCTCACACACAAGGTGGAGTGAGATGCATAGCATCTCACTCCACACTCCACAATTTATCTCCCCTCCCAGTTCCTCCTCCCACTTCTCTTTATTCTTCAGTACCTGCTCGCCCCTCTGTTCTCCGAGCCATCTATATATGTCTCCGTTCCTGCCCTCCACTTCCGGGAGCAGCAACCGCTCCAGTAGGGCAAACTTCGGCAGCTCGGGGAACTCTTTCCAGACCTTCCGTGCAAAGTCCCTTACCTGTAACTATCTAAACTCACTTCCTCTCGGGAGCTCTACGCTCTCCTTCAGTCCCTCAATACTAGATATCCTAAAATGCCTCCTCGGCTGGTTCCACACCTTCACCGTGGACTGCACAACTGGGCTCTCTGGCGCCAGTTGACGTCACCATAGCCCTCAGGCTGGACCCTCGACAAGATTCTAACTCCATCCTCACCCATTCTGCCCCTTTTCCCTCCCACCACCGACTCACCTTTTCCACGTTCGCCGCCCAGTAATAATGTAACAAGTTTGGCAACGCCATCCCCCCTTCTGCCTCTGCCTCTGTCTTAGAGTCCTCTTTACTCTTGGCATCTTCCCCCCCCCCCACACGAACTCTGAAATAATCGTATCCAACTCACAGAAAAAGGCCTTTGGTACAAAACTCGGAAGTGTCTGGAATACGAATAAGAAATTTGGTAGGAAATTCATCATAATTCCCTTTTATTCTAACCTCTGTAGCCAGTTAAAATGGCTAACTCCCGATTTAAAATGGCTAACTCCCGATTTAAAATGGCGAACGGCAAAGGCTGATGGGAAAGTCAGCCAACAGGACACAAACGAGCAGCTGCAGGTTGAGTGTGTATTTACCTCAGGAAAGGCCAGACAAGATCAATATTTGGAGGGGCACAAATATCCTGGGGGGGAGATTTGTTAGTGCTCTTTGGGGGGGGTTTAAACTAATGCAGCAGGGGCATGGGAACCTGGATTGTAGTTTTAGGGTAAGGGAGAATGAGAGTATAGAGGTCAGGAGCACAGATTTGACGTCGCAGGAGGGGGCCAGTGTTCAGGTAGGTGGTTTGAAGTGTGTCTACTTCAATGCCAGGAGTATACGAAACAAGGTAGCGGAACTGGCAGCATGGGTTGGTACCTGGGACTTCGATGTTGTGGCCATTTCGGAGACATGGATAGAGCAGGGATAGGAATGGATGTTGCAGGTTCCGGGGTTTAGGTGTTTTAGTAAGCTCAGAGAAGGAGGCAAAAGAGGGGGAGGTGTGGCGCTGCTAGTCAAGAGCAGTATTACGGTGGCGGAGAGGATGCTAGATGGGGACTCTTCTTCCGAGGTAGTATGGGCTGAAGTTAGAAACAGGAAAGGAGAGGTCACCCTGTTGGGAGTTTTTTATAGGCCTCCTAATAGTTCTAGGGATGTAGAGGAAAGGATGGCGAAGATGATTCTGGATATGAGCGAAAGTAACAGGGTAGTTATTATGGGAGACTTTAACTTTCCAAATATTGACTGGAAAAGATATAGTTCGAGTACAATAGATGGGTCGTTTTTTGTACAGTGTGTGCAGGAGGGTTTCCTGAAACAATATGTTGACAGGCCAACAAGAGGCGAGGCCACGTTGGATTTGTTTTTGGGTAATGAACCAGGCCAGGTGTTGGATTTGGAGGTAGGAGAGCACTTTGGGGACAGTGACCACAATTCGGTGACGTTTACGTTAATGATGGAAAGGGATAAGTATACACCGCAGGGCAAGAGTTATAGCTGGGGGAAGGGCAATTATGATGCCATTAGACGTGACTTGGGGGGGATAAGGTGGAGAAGTAGGCTGCAAGTGTTGGGCACACTGGATAAGTGGGGCTTGTTCAAGGATCAGCTACTGCGTGTTCTTGATAAGTATGTACCGGTCAGACAGGGAGGAAGGCGTCGAGCGAGGGAACCGTGGTTTACCAAGGAAGTGGAATCTCTTGTTAAGAGGAAGAAGGAGGCCTATGTGAAGATGAAGTGTGAAGTTTCGGTTGGGGCGATGGATAGTTACAAGGTAGCGAGGAAGGATCTAAAGAGAGAGCTAAGACGAGCAAGGAGGGGACATGAGAAGTATTTGGCAGGAAGGATCAAGGAAAACCCAAAAGCTTTCTATAGGTATGTCAGGAATAAGCGAATGACTAGGGAAAGAGTAGGACCAGTCAAGGACAGGGATGGGAAATTGTGTGTGGAGTCTGAAGAGATAGGCGAGATACTAAATGAATATTTTTCGTCAGTATTCACTCAGGAAAAAGATAATGTTGTGGAGGAGAATGCTGAGCCCCAGGCTAATAGAATAGATGGCATTGAGGTACGTAGGGAAGAGAGGTGTTGGCAATTCTGGACACGCTGAAAATAGATAAGTCCCCGGGACCTGATGGGATTTATCCAAGGATTCTCTGGGAGGCCAGGGAAGAGATTGCTGGACCTTTGGCTTTGATTTTTATGTCATCATTGGCTACAGGAATAGTGCCAGAGGACTGGAGGACAGCAAATGTGGTCCCTTTGTTCAAAAAGGGGAGCAGAGACAACTCCGGCAACTATAGACCGGTGAGCCTCACGTCTGTAGTGGGTAAAGTCTTGGAGGGGATTATAAGAGACAAGATTTATAATCATCTAGATAGAAATAATATGATCAGGGATAGTCAGCATGGCTTTGTGAAGGGTAGGTCATGCCTCACAAACCTTATTGAGTTCTTTGAGAAGGTGACTGAACAGGTAGACGAGGGTAGAGCAGTTGATGTGGTGTATATGGATTTCAGCAAAGCGTTTGATAAGGTTCCCCACGGTAGGCTTTTGCAAAAAATACGGAGGCTGGGGATTGAGGGTGATTTAGAGATGTGGATCAGAAATTGGCTAGCTGAAAGAAGACAGAGGGTAGTGGTTGATGGGAAATGTTCAGAATGGAGTACAGTCACAAGTGGAGTACCACAAGGATCTGATCTGGGGCCGTTGATGTTTGTCATTTTTATCAATGACCTAGAGGAAGGCGCAGAAGGGTGGGTGAGTAAATTTGCAGACGATACTAAAGTCGGTGGTGTTGTCGATAGTGTGGAAAGATGTAGCAGGTTACAGAGGGATATAGATAAGCTGCAGAGCTGGGCTGAGAGGTGGCAAATGGAGTTTAATGTAGAGAAGTGTGAGGTGATTCACTTTGGAAGGAATAACAGGAATGCGGAATATTTGGCTAATGGTAAAGTTCTTGAAAGTGTGGATGAGCAGAGGGATCTAGGTGTCCATGTACATAGATCCCTGAAAGTTGCCACCCAGGTTGATAGGGTTGTGAAGAAGGCCTATGGAGTGTTGGCCTTTATTGGTAGAGGGATTGAGTTCCGGAGTCGGGAGGTCATGTTGCAGCTGTACAGAACTCTGGTACGGCCGCATTTGGAGTATTGCGTACAGTTCTGGTCACCGCATTATAGGAAGGACATGGAGGCTTTGGAGCGGGTGCAGAGGAGATTTACCAGGATGTTGCCTGGTATGGAGGGAAAATCTTATGAGGAAAGGCTGATGGACTTGAGGTTGTTTTCGTTGGAGAGAAGAAGGTTAAGAGGAGACTTAATAGAGGCATACAAAATGATCAGGGGGTTGGATAGGGTGGACAGTGAGAGCCTTCTCCCGCGGATGGATATGGCTGGCACGAGGGGACATAACTTTAAACTGAGGGGTAATAGATATAGGACAGAGGTCAGAGGTAGGTTCTTTACGCAAAGAGTAGTGAGGCCGTGGAATGCCCTACCTGCTACAGTAGTGAACTCGCCAACATTGAGGGCATTTAAAAGTTTATTGGATAAACATATGGATGATAATGGCATAGTGTAGGTTAGATGGCTTTTGTTTCGGTGCAACATCGTGGGCCGAAGGGCCTGTACTGCGCTGTATTGTTCTATGTTCTATGTTCTAAGATCGATACCAACAACCATCAGCACAACAAAACACCAGCCATCTGCATATTAATGAGCGATTCCCGGGAACAATAAGCAACATTAGGCACACAAAGCAAAACCAGACTCTTTGGCGCCAGCAGAAGCCGACACAAAAGGAGGTGAACGACCACCTCAAGACTGCCCATCGATCAGGGAACCGCTCCAGCATTGGAGAAAATCGAACCAAGCGATTGGGACAAAGTCCAACCACTTGGGACCAAGTACAGGGACCGCCCCGAAAGGCAGGAAGCCCCCCTGGGGACTAAAAGAATTAAGCCCAAGTTCAAATCGTTCTTCTTGACCGGGTCACTCAGCAACGCGAACCAACCCTTGACAGTGACCGGTTCAGCCACTGCCGATATCCTGTAAGTCTTACTTCAACGCTCGCTACGAGATAGGCGCTCCTCGCTACCAATCTGTACCAACTTCGAATCCCGCAGGCTCAGAACCCGAACGAAAGGCCATTTGTTTCCCTGACCTGGTGGGCCAGTTCCAAGTTAAGTATTGGCCTGTTAGCTGTAGAAGTAGCTTAGATGTAGAATTCATACATGAGTAGTGGTTACTGTGTATAATAAATGTGCTTTGATTTAAATCTTACTAATCGGTGTATTGGATTATTGATCATTACTCGGACTTGAACCACGTGGCGGCTCAAGAGCAAAGGTGATAAAACAGAGCAATTAAACTAAGGCAAAGTTAGCAACACCTCACTTTTGAGATTATCTCTTCCTACCAGTATCTGAAGTCCCTTCATCTTAATTTTATCTCATTTCACCATATGGCCTGAAAATTCCCTTGTGAGGCAAATAATTAGTCCTGTTCTTGAAGGTAGAGTGAGAGAGAGAGAGAGAGACAATGTGTTGCTTCATTCCACTCATGCCGTGGAAATAAATCCAATAATGAACATTTGCAGCTAATTGAACTTCTGTATTTGAAAAATGGCAGGGCTTGAGATAGGGAGGAAATGGCATTCTTTTTTTTGTCAACTGGGAAAGAAGATGGATGCTTCTAATGTTAATCTAATTCTGTTATAGAATCAGACACATTACCGGCTCAATAGGAGGGCAATATCTGAATACCTTTTCTCTCCTAGATCCTGTTCATTTCACTGGAAGCACAGAGTAAACTAATTCAAATGGAACCGAAGATTACATGAAGTCTAACACCAAAAATATACACATGTCATTTTGCAAGGGCTTATTTTCCATTGAAGCAAGTGGAAACATTTGTGTAATGTGCAGCACACCAGCTGTGTGGTCAGCAGCAGCAAGCTCAATGTGCTGAAGCACAGCTTGCTTATTTGCTATGAAAGCTTTGAATAGCACCATACTGGTTTATTAAGTGGTGTGGTTGCTAATAGAAGAAATATGTGTCTTAGCTTAGAGAGGGTGGTATGACACTTACATTCCCTGGTTTAGTTTAGTTCAAAGCAAAATTTTCTTCCATCACTGGTGTGCTAACTCATATTCTGCAACACCAAGGAGGGCAAAATGATCTGGGTCACAAAATGGAGACTATTACCGATGCCACTATGGTTAGATAGTAGGAAGTATAATACCAATGGACTAAATTGCACGTTGTCAGGATGATTTACCCTGTGGAATATAACGTTTAGTTCCTATATCCTTTCCATAATAGCATTGGGAGCTAATTAAGCCCACTCAATTGGAAAAGATAATTGGAATGGGAGGGAGTGACTGTAAACTGGTTGATGTCTTTTTAAAAATATATATATTTATTAAAGTTTTAACAACACAATTTTTTCCCCTTACAAACAATAACCCCCCCCCGTAACAAAATAACACAAAATTGCACTGAGTAAGATATATACGTGGCAAAATGGTATATTTACATAGCTTTATACACTGGCTCCCTCCCGCACGTGACAGTTTCCCCCACCCTTCATGTTACCTCCTGCTCATCCATCCCCCAAGCAATCCGCCATTTTCCCCCTCCTCCCCCCCCTCCCAAGACGTCCTACACACCCCCTCCCAGGGTTGCTGCTGCTGCTGACCGACCTTCCTCTAACGCTCCGCGAGATCGTCTAGGAATGGTTGCCACCGCCTGTAGAACCCCTGCGCAGACCCTCTCAAGGCAAACTTAATCCTCTCCAGCTTTATGAACCCAGCCATGTCGTTTATCCAGGCCTCCACGCTAGGGGGCTTCGCCTCCTTCCACATTAGAAAGATCCTTCGCCGGGCTACTTGGGACGCAAAGGCCAGAATGCCGGCCTCTTTCGCCTCCTGCACTCCCGGCTCATCCACTACTCCAAATATTGCTAGCCCCCAGCTTGACTTGACCCGGACTTTCACCACCTGAGATATTACTCCCGCCACTCCTCTCCAGAACCCCTCCAGTGCCGGGCATGACCAAAACATATGGACATGGTTCGCCGGGCTCCCTGAGCACCTTCCACATCTGTCCTCTACCCCAAAGAACCTACTCAGCCTTGCCCCCGTCATGTGCGCTCTGTGAACCACCTTAAATTGTATCAGGCTGAGCCTGGCACACGAGGAGGAGGAATTAACCCTACCCAGGGCATCAGCCCACAGATCTTCCTCGATCTCCTCCCCCAGCTCCTCCTCCCATTTACCCTTCAACTCTTCTACTAGCATTTCCCCCTCTTCTTTCATTTCTTGGTGTATTGCTGACACCTTGCCCTCCCCGACCCATACACCCGAGATCACCCTGTCTTGAATTTCTTGTGCCGGGAGCAACGGGAATTCCCTGACCTGTCGCCTCACGAAAGCCCTCACCTCATATATCTAAAAGCATTTCCCGGGGGTAACTCAAACTTCTCCTCCAGTGCCCCTAGGCTTGCAAACGTCCCGTCAATGAACAGGTGCCCCATTCTTCTAATCCCCGCCCGGTGCCAGCCCTGGAACCCCCCGTCCATCTTCCCCGGGACAAACCGGTGGTTACCCCTGATCGGGGACCACACCGAGGCTCTCACTGCACCCCTGTGCCGTCTCCACTGGCCCCAGATCCTTAACGTTGCCGCTGCCACCGGGCTTGTGATATACTTTGACGGCGAGAACGGCAGCGGTGCCGTCACCAACGCCTCCAAGCTCGTTCCTTTACAGGACGCCATCTCCATCCTCTTCCATGCCGCCCCCTCTCCCTCCATAACCCACTTGTGGATCATCGCCACATTTGCTGCCCAGTAGTAGCTCCCTAGGTTTGGCAGCGCCAACCCTCCTCGGTCCCTACTGCGTTCCAGGAACCCTCTCCTTACCCTCGGGGTCTTATTCGCCCACACAAACCCCATAATACTCCTACCTACTCTCTTAAAAAAGCCCTTGGTGATCACGATGGGAAGGCACTGAAACACAAACAGAAACCTCGGAAGGACCACCATGTTGACCGACTGCACTCTACCCGCCAGCGAGAGCGATAACATGTCCCATCTTTTGAAGTCCTCCTCCATTTGGTCCACCAACCTCGTCAGATTCAGTTTATGTAGGGCCCCCCAACTCCTGGCTATCTGGATCCCCAGATAGCGAAAACTCCCCGCCGCCCTCCTCAGCGGTAGGTCCCCTATCCCTCTTTCTTGGTCCCCTGCCTGTAATACAAAGAGCTCACTCTTCCCTACATTGAGCTTATAGCCTGAAAACTCCCCAAACTTCCTCAGAGTCTGCATGACCTCCACCATCCCCTCCATTGGGTCCGCCACGTACAGCAACAGGTCATCCGCGTATAGCGACACCCGATGCTCTTCTCCCCCTCGGACCACCCCCCTCCATTTATTAGACTCCCTCAGTGACATGGCCAAGGGTTCGATCGCCAATGCAAACAACAGGGGGGACAGGGGGCACCCCTGCCTCGTTCCTCGGTACAGCCGAAAGTACTCCGACCTCTGCCGGTTCGTCACTACACTCGCCACCGGGGCTCAGGAAAGGAGCTTAACCCAGCTGATAAACCCTCCCCCGAACCCAAACCTACGCAGCACCTCCCAGAGGTACTCCCACTCTACTCGGTCAAAGGCCTTTCCGGCGTCCATAGCTGCCACTATCTCCGCCTCTCCCTCCTCCGATGGCATCATTATCACGTTTAAGAGCCGCCGCACATTAGTGTTTAATTGCCTGCCCTTTACGAATCCCGTCTGGTCCTCATGGATCACCCCCGGGACACAGTCCTCAATCCTCGTGGCCAGCACTTTTGCCAATAACTTAGCGTCCACATTGAGGAGTGAAATCGGCCTGTACGATCCACATTGCAGTGGGTCCTTGTCCCGCTTTAGAATCAAGGAAATTGTCGCTTCCGACATTGTCGGGGGCAGGGTCCCCTCCTCTCTTGCCTCGTTAAAGGTCCTCACTAGTAGCGGGGCCAACAGGTCTACGTACTTTCTGTAGAACTCCAACGGGAACCCGTCCGGCCCCGGGGCCTTCCCCGCCTGCATACTCCCCAAACCCTTACTCAGCTCCTCCAACCTGATTGGTGCCCCCAAACCAGCTACCTCTTGCTCCTCCACCCTCGGGAACCTCAGTTGGTCTAGGAATCGTCTCATCCCCTCTTCCCCCACTGGGGGCTGGGATCTGTACAGCTCTTCATAGAAGGCCTTGAATACCTTGTTTATTTTTGTTACACTACGAACCGTGGCTCCCCTTCCATCTTTGATTCCCCCTATTTCCCTCGCTGCCGTCCTCTTACGGAGCTGGTGTGCCAGCATCCGACTAGCCTTTTCCCTGTACTCGAAGGTCGCCCCCTGCGCCTTCCTCCACTGTGCCTCTGCCTTCCCCGTGGTCAACAGGTCAAACTCCGTCTGGAGCCGTCGTCTTTCCCCAAGTAATCTTTCCTCCGGGGCCTCTGCGTATCTCCTGTCCACTCTCAAAATCTCCCCCACTAACCTCTCCCTTTCCATGCCCTCTGTCTTCTCCCTATGAGCCCTGATGGAGATTAGCTTTCCCCTGATCACCGCCTTCAACGTCTCCCATACCACCCCCACTCGCACCTCCCCGTTGTCGTTGGCCTCCAAGTACCTTTCGATACACCCCCTCACCTTCCCACACACCACCTCATCTGCCAGCAGTCCCACATCCAGCAGCCACAGTGGGCGTTGGTCACTCTCCTCTCCCAGCTCCAGTTCCACTCAGTGCGGGGCGTGGTCCAAAACGGCTATGGCCGAATACCCCGTCCCCTCCACCCTCGGGATGAGCGCCCTGCCCAGAACAAAAAAATCTATCCAGGAGTAGGCTTTGTGCACGTGGGAGAAGAAAGAAAATTCCCTGGCCTGCGGTCTTGCAAACCGCCATGGGTCCACTCCCCCCATCTGATCCATAAACCCCCTAAGCACCTTGGCCGCCGCTGGCCTCTTTCCCGTCCTTGATCTGGAGCGGTCCAGTGCTGGATCCAACACTGTATTGAAGTCCCCTCCCCATTATCAGGCCTCCTACCTCCAGGTCCGGAATGCGCCCCAAAATGCGCTTCATGAATCCAGCATCATCCCAGTTTGGCCCCACCCCACCCCACCCCACCCCCACCCCCCACCCCACCCGCCGACTAGCCATCTCCTTTTCTGGGCCAGTCCCGTGTCTGCGTCTCCCTCACCCTCCAGTCCCCCAGCCGGGGGACCTCCGTCCCGACCACCTCTTCTGAGTCCCATTGGATTGATGTATTTTATGTTTTGAGCCATTTCGTGCTGCAGTCCCATCCAAAATGTTTTGCCCCTGACTTGCCCCAAGATTACACTTATTTCCTGCAACAGGAAATGCATGGACAAGAAGCATCCCTGCACAGGCCTGATTACTCCTTGTGCAGTCAGAAAAATTAGGGGTAGATACAAGCCGAAGAAGTCTACAGCTTCAAGTCTGGCCATGCCCACATAGACATTTACTCTGCTGATGGAGACTGGCACACCAAAGCCTGTTTGGACTTCAGGATCCTGAGGGTAGGGCAGAAGGCTCATCTTAACTTTGGGGTGTTTCTCGCGGGGCTCTAGCAGACCCTCTAGGCTGCAGACTTTGGGAGCAGCTCAAGAGTGCCACTGTTCCGGGATGATCCTGTGCTGGAATACAAGGCCTGAATTTAATGCATGACATGCGTGTATGGTGAGCAGGACTGGAAGCTGCCACTTTTCTTGGTCCCGTCCCAGATTAATTGAGGAATGCAATATTATGCTGGCTGACCACTTAAGTTGCAGCCAATATGAAATGCATCCGGAGAAGGTCAGGAAGGCTGGTGGTAACGTGCGTACATTGTGTATCGGGTCCAATGGCAGCCGAGCGGGAAGTTTCAAGGCGGCTGTCAGAGGCCACTGAAGACAACAGTGGAGCCAGAGCGAGGTCTCCATCATGGTGGCTGCAGCACCAGGAAGACACACAAGGCATGAGAAAACTTGAGGTGGGAAGCAACCCCCCCCCAATTTCTCTGACTGGTGACTGCATACCCTTGTGGAGGCAGTGACAGCCAGGAGGGACATCCTCAGGCCGAGAGATGGAAGGAGGAGGCCACCCCACCTCACCGAGAAGGTCTGCACAGAGGTGGCAGCTGAGGCCAACGGGCATGACCTTGTCTGATGCATGTGGATCCAGTACCGCGAGAGGTTCAATAATCTTCTGCGCTTGGCAAGGGTGAGTTCTGAATGGCCATTGTCCAGTCTGGGGGACTGGGAAAGTGTGCCCATCCACAGTTGCACTCTAACATGTGGAGATCAGGGAGTCTCAGAACGCATCTCTGCTCATGCGTGTTAACGGTGGAGAGAGAATCTGAAAACCTGGTTCCATCAAAGGGTCAGGCCCGTAAAAGGGATGGGAATATCCACATGCTTTGTGGGGGTGAAGTGGGGGGTGGGGGGGGGGGGGGGGAGACAGCTTGGTATGGTGCTAGAGGTGGAGAGTTGAGTACTCAATGGAGCTCTGTACTTATAGGGGAAACATAGCCATAACAACTCTGAGAGATCTGTCACTGGTGGTGGATGCCTAACCTGGCAATTCTCACCAGCCATGAGCTGGGAGCCCTGCTGCTTGAGTACGAGTGGGAAAGGAGGTCATCAGGTCACGGAGAGGCTCAGGAAGGTAGGAGCCTAGTGGGCGGAAGTGGGACAGGCTGAAAGTGAAAGGGCGGCATGGTGGCATAGTGGTTAGTACCCCTGCCTCATAGCGCCAGGGACCCAGGTTCAATTCTGACCTTGGGTGACTGTCTGTGTGGAATTTGCACACCCTCCCTGTGTCAGCGTGGGTTTCCTCCGGGTGCTCCGGTTTCCTCCCACAGTCCAAAGATGTGCGGGTTAGATGGATTGGCCATGCTAAATTGGCCCTTCGTGTGCAGGTTAGGGGGTGGATTGGAGAATGGATATGAGTAGGGTGCTCTTTCAAAGGTCCATTTCAGACTCGATGGGCCAAATGGCCTCTTTCTGCACGGTAGGGGTTCTATGATTCTATCCTATGAATATATGGGCATTTTATCCCTCATAAGGACTTTAGTGATGCACCAATCACTGAGCCACTGTGATGCAATTGATACTAATCGCACTGGGCAGCATACCATGGGTATGTGTGGTTTGACTAATAGTTCTGACCCATTGCTTTCACCCATTGAAGTGTTGGGTTCTCTGAGTAACAGACGAACCAACACGGTTGCGAATGGTACAACACAGTTTTATTTCTTTTAACTATTTATATAACTAACTTGGTTCTCAGCACATGGTGACTGTCTGAGTGTTTGGCTTGGAGGTCCTTGCCCTGAGCCGTCTCCTGCTGGACTGCCCAGGAAGTGTTGTGTTCCTTGTTTTGTACTCTGTATGCTCTTGTCTGTGATTGGCTGTCGTGTTGTGTGTGCTAATTGGTCCGTTGATCTGTCCATCACTATGTATGTGTGTATGTGCTGTGTTGTTCACTTGAATATCATGACATCCCCCCTTTTTTACAATATTATGTGCCTACGTGGTTATAAATAGAGATGTGTACTGAGTGCAGCTAAATGTGTGTGTGTGTAATATTTACAGCATGTATATGGGGCTTAACTATGTACAAGGGGCGATGTCGGGTGTGACATAATAATGAGGTTGTACCATAACAAAGAACGCGGAAATGTGGAACGATAAAACGAATTCCTGTAATGATAAGAACATAAACATGTTAAAACAGTGGTTGCATGAGTTCAACGTGTAAACAGTCTCATAAGTCCAGTCTAGTAGGTGGGCGACGAATTCGGGTTGGCCGCCTCAAGGGTGGGTCTGGAACCACCGGCTGACGTGAGGGCCTGGCCACGGGCGGCGACGGAAGGGGCATGGTAGCAGGCAGCTCCACGAAGTCACTATCAGGAACCACAGGAGGACACGGTGCCAGTGTAAGGTCTTGTTGCGAGCATGGAAGTAGGCGAAGAGCCCGGCGATTGCGCCTACGTACGGATCCATCAGGCATGCGAACCAGGAACGAGCGGGGAGCCACGCATCGGAGAACTTCGGCAGGTGCTGACCAGCCACCTTCTGATAGGTGGATGCGGACGTCGTCTCCCAGGGCCAGGGCGGGAAGATCAGTTGCCCGTGTGTCATATGACCTCTTCTGGCAACCGCGCTGCAGTTGCATCCTGTGCAGTACCGGAGAATGGTCTATTGTGGGTGCCAGGATGGAAGGCACAGTGGTCCTGAGGGCGCGACCCATCAGCAGCTGTGCTGGTGAGAGACCAGCGGCTAGCGGGGCCGAGCGATAGGCCAGCAGGGCGAGGTAGAAGTCCGACCCGGCAGCAGCAGCCTTGCAGAGGAGCCACTTGACAATGTAAACGCCCTTCTCCGCCTTTCCATTGGACTGGGGGTGCAGAGGGCTGGACGTCACGTGTGTGAAGCCATACGAGGCAGAAAACGATGACCATTCCTGGCTGGTGAAACAGGGCCCATTGTCCGACATGACAGTCATCGGAATGCCGTGGTGAGCAAAGGTGTCTTTGCAAGCCCTGATGACAGCAGACGACATCAAATCGTGCAGGCGTATGACTTCTGGGTAGTTGGAGAAGTAGTCAACGATGATGACATAGTCCCTGCCGAGCGCGTGAAATAGGTCCACACCCACCTTCGCCCAGGGGGACGTCACCAGCTCATGGGGCAGAAGAGTTTCAAGAGGTTGCGCCGGCTGAAACCTTTGGCAGGTGGGACAGTTGAGCACCATGTTGGCAATATCGTCACTGATGCCCGGCCAGTATACCGCCTCTCGGGCCCTCCATCTGCACTTCTCGACCCCCAAGTGGCCTTCGTGTAGTTGGTCGAGAACCAGCTTGTGCATGCTGTGCGGAATCATAATCCGGTCCAGCATCAGAAGGACACCATCAATAACGGCCAGGTCGTCTCGGACATTGTAGAACTGCGGGCACTGCCCTTTGAGCCACCCTCCCGTCATGTGGCGCATCACACATTGTAGAAGGTGGTCAGCCGCAGTTTCCTGGCGAATATGGGCCAGACTGGAGTCGTCAGCTGGCAGATTTGCAGATGTGAAGGCCACCTGCGCTTCGACCTGACAGACGAACCCCTCCGAATCTGGCGGCGTGCTCACTGCTCTGGATAGGGCATCCGCCACGATGAGGTCCTTCCCTGGAGTGTAGACCAGTTGGAAGTCATACCTCCTGAGTTTAAGTAGGATGCGCTGGATGCGAGGGGTCATCTCGTTTAGGTCCTTGGTTATGATGCTGACCAGGGGGCGGTGGTCAGTTTCAACAGTGAACCGGGGAAGACCATACACATAGTCATGGAACTTGTCTAAACAGGTTAGCAAACCCAGGCACTCCTTTTTGATCTGCGCGTAGCGTTGCTCTGTGGGGGTCATGGCTAGTGATGCATAGGCAACTGGGGCCCATGATGCCGTGTCATCCTGCTGCAGGAGCACTGCTCCAATGCCGGATTGGCTGGCATCAGTCGAGATTTTGGTGGCGCGAGACGTGTCAAAGAACGCCAATACCGGTGCAGTGGTGAGTTTGAGTTTGAGCTCCTCCCATTCCAGCTGGTGTGTGTGTTGCCACTGGAACTCTGTGGACTTTTTGACGAGGTGGCGCAGAGCCGTCGTGTGGGAAGCAACGTTGGGAATGAACTTCCCCAGGAAGTTGACCATGCCAAGGAAGCGTAACACTGCTTTCTTGTCTGCCAGCTGTGGCATGGTTGTGATGGCGCTCACCTTGTCTGCACCCGGACGGACCCCTGACCGGGAGATATGGTCCGCCAGGAACTTCAGCTCGGTTTGGCCAAAGGAACACTTGGCTCGGTTGAGGCGTAGGTCGTTTTCCCGTATGTGGGCAAAAACGCGTTAGAGACGATATATGTGCTCCTGTGGTGTGGTGGACCAGATGATGACGTCGTCCACGTATACGCGCACCCCTTCGATGCCTTCCATCATCTGCTCCATGATCCTATGAAAGAACTCAGATGCCGAGATGATGCCAAATGGCATCCGGTTGTAGCAGAACCCGCCGAAAGGGGTATTGAAGGTGCATAGCTTTCGGCTGGACGGATCGAGTTGGATCTGCCAAAACCCCTTAGAGGCATCCAGTTTTGTAAATATTTTCGCCTGGGCCATTTCATTGGTGATCTCCTCCGTTTGGGTATGGGATAATGTTCCCTCGTGATATTGTTATTGAGGTCTTTTGGGTCAATACATATGCGGAGCTCGCCGGAGGGCTTCTTGACACACACCAGGGAGCTGACCCACGGCGTGGGCTCCGTGACCCTGGATAGGACCCCTTGGTCCTGCAGACCCTGCAGCTGCTGCTTGAGGGGGTCTTTGAGTGCGCAGGGACCTGCGAGTTGCGTGAATGACCGGGATGGCGTCTGGTTTGAGGCAAATTCGGTAGGTGTATGGCAATGTTCCCATGCCCTCGAATGCCTCGTGGTTGTGGGCGAGGAGCGATTGGAGCTGTGCGTTGAACTCTGGATCCGGGAAGTCAGACGTTCCGTCTGGAGAGAGAGAGTGGACTCGTTGCACGAGGTGGAGAGCCTTGCATGCCTGTGCGCCCAGCAGGGAGTCCTTCGATGAGCCGACTATCTCGAACGAGAGTGTGGCCGTGTGTGTGTTGTGTGTCACCTGGAGCTGGCAGGATCCCATAGCCAGGATAACGTTCCCATTGTAGTCGACCATCCTGCACCGGGACAGCCGGATTGGTGGTCTGACCTTCATGGCGTAGAAGGCTGACCATGCTATGAGGTTGGCGGAGGCGCCAGTGTCCAAGCGGAAAGTGATCGGCGATTGGTTGACCGTCAGGGTGGCACATCATTCATCACCCGGATTGATTGTGTTGACTCGGTTCCCATCAATGACCGCAACCCGGAAGGCGTCTCGGTCATCTGTGTCATCGGTCTGGATGTCGCAATGTGGAGGCTGAATGGTCCGCACGTCCCTGCGAGGTTGTAGGAGATGTTGAAGATCGACAGGTTGAGCTGCTCGACAGTAAGCAGCGTAGTGGCCCACCTTGCCACAGCGTAGGCATTGTCGGGTTTTTGCGGGACATTGCCCCTTTAAATGTGCAGCTCCACAGTTGCCACACGCTGTGACGTCATGATGTTCGTTGCGCCACTGCGCATGTGCAGTTCGGTCTTGCGTTGAGCGCGCCTGCGCATCACGTCCCTCAGTGTTGCCGTAGGTTTTGGCGCGCACAAGGGCGGGAGGCCTCGAAAAGCGCGCGAAACGGCCGCCCCCGTCCGGGCCGCGGGCCGGGAGAAACTCGATCGCCTGGACCCGTTCGGCCTCGTGGGGCACCTGGCTCGCCTATCTGGTCGCGTAGGACCCCCTCCGCGCCGATTCGGTCGCCTGAAATTGGGCATAGCGGCTAGTCGCGTTCTCGTGCAGGACACAGGCTTCAACTGCAGATGCTAAGGTCAGGCCTTTTATTTTTAAAAGCCGCTGGCGTAGGCTGCCGGAGGCAACCCCAAAAACGATCTGGTCCCGGATCATGGACTCTGAGGTGGTGTCGTAACCGCAGGACTGCGCGAGTATGCGGTGATGCGTCAGGAGTGACTGAAAGAGCTCATCCTTACCTTGCAGGCTCTGCTGAAAGACATACCTCTCAAAGCTCTCGTTGACCTCAACGTTGAAGTGTTGGTCGAGCTTGAGGAGGACCGTGTCGTATTTAGATTTGTCCTCACCTTCCGCGAACATCAGGGAGTTGTATACATGGATGGCGTGCTGACCTGCGGTGGTGAGGAGGATGGCAATCTTTCTCTTGTCCGAGGCGCCCTGTTTTTCGTTGGCTTCCAAAAAGAGTTTGAAGCGCTGTTTGAACAGCGTCCAATTTACGCCAAGGTTCCCAGCAACTTGCAATGGCTGCGGTGTGTTGACGGTGTCCATGGCGCAGGATGGCAGATTTGTGGGTAGGTTCTAATTCACTTCTGGTACCATGAAGTGTTGGATTCTCTGAGACACAGACGAACCAACACGGTTGCGATTGGTACAACGCAGTTTTACTTCTTTTAACTATTTATATAACTAACTTGGTACTCAGCACATGGTGACTGTCTGAGTGTTTGGCTTGGAGGTCCTTGCCCTGAGTCGTCTCCTGTTGGACTGCCCAGGAAGTGTTGTGTTCCTTGTTTTGTACTCTGTATGCTCTTGTCTGTGATTGGCTGTCGTGTTGTGTGTGCTAATTGGTCCGTTGATCTGTCCATCACTATGTATGTGTGTATGTGCTGTGTTGTTCACTTGAATATCATGACACCCCTCAGATGAGCCATCCACCAAAGCCAGTCAGAAGGCCAATGGCCCTCCATTGGCACCGGAGCAGGTGCCCATGGAAGATTTACCCACGGCACATCCTCTCTCAGCACTAAGCACCAGCACAGACACACGCATGTCGGTGGATAATAAGGCATTGGCTCATTTGGTAGTGCGCAGCGGTGAGGGGACATCACACTCACTTGAGCAGATGGTGGATGCAGGAAGTACCCAGGGTGCCAGTAGTCATAGGAGTTCTGAAGAGCAGGACCTTGCCAAGTCCGAACGAGATGATGAGCCTCTGGAGGAATCAATAGGTAGCCAATGGCGGATGTCCAGTGGGATGAGCGTGCAGATGTGGTGGAGATCCCCGAGGGTCTGTGCGTCATTGTCTCTGTCATGGAGGAGTCCTTGCTAACATGAGCATTGTGTTGACCCTTAGCTCCAAGCGCACAACCTCACCCATGGAGAGAGTGCCAACTTTCCTGGAAAGGCAGCTCCGGGGATGGAATGAGGGGTTCCTGGGATTGCGCTCGGATCTGCAAGCCCTCACACAGGCACTGACCTCAGGAGGTCACTGCGGGTGTGGGAGAAGGACACAGTGAACACAGCAATGGGTTTGTCCATTGGAGGCATATGTATTTTTTTTAATATCACGTGTTTCAATCTGTTCCAATTGGATGGTTTTATTTTATTTGACATTAAAGTGATAAAGTAATATTACTACTTGTTCACAAGCCCCTAGTGTCGTGTGTATTCGATGGGTGTTTGTCTCATCAATGCCTGGTGAGAGCTATTAGTGGCATCAAACTTTATTACTGAAGCTGTGATGCCACATTAGCCTCATAGGATGGTCACGCATGAGACATTTGGTGTGGAGTAGTGCCCATAGACTCAGACAGAAGTCAGGCTTTGCAATTTAACTGAAAGAACGTTGAATCAAGGACTCCCTGGTGTTTCTAACTCCGAGGTTCCTCATTTCAGCCTATTCATCCTCGTTGTCTGCCTGCCGGGCTCCGCATCTGAGACTTCATTAGATTCCTCTTCTGATGGCCACATGGGTGTAATCAATGACACCCTGGATGCAGGGAAACCCTGCAATTAGAGCGAAGCCTCGGGCTCGCTCCACCTGGCTGATATGACCCATCCTGAAATGTATACATATTCTCACCCACCTGAACAGAGGGTCAGACATCACTTTGACACAGCTGAGTGCAGCTGACCTGGAGACTCTGCAAAGATCACCCGCTGAGCCCGAGAAAGGTCCGGAGGTATAAAGGTTAAGTGCAACAGTGACTTTGAGAGTCATGGGCATTGGGTGTCCACCCACACAATTGGAGGTTACCTGCAGCCCAATCATCTGACAAATAGTTGAGGATTGGATTGGATTTGTTTATTGTCACGTATACCGGGGTACAGTGAAAAATACTGTTCTGCGTACAGTTCAGACAGATCATTCTGTACATGAAAAGAAATACATAATAGGGCAAACATAAAATACACAATGTAAATACTTAGACACAGGCATCGGGTGAAGCATACAGGAGTACAGTATTACTCAGTAGAGAAGATGTGTGAAGAGATCAGATCAGTCCATAAGAGAGTCATTCAGGAGTCTGGTAACAGCGGGGAAGAAGCTGTTTTTGAATCTGTTCGTGCGTGTTCTCACACTTTTGTATATCCTGCCCGATGGAACAAGTTGGAAGAGTGAGTAAGCTGGGTGGGAGGGGTCTTTGATTATGCTGCCCGCTTTCCCCAGGCAGCGGGAGGTATAGACAGAGTCAATGAATGGAAGGCGGGTCCATGTGATGGACTGGGCTGTGTTCACGACTCTGTAGTTTCTTACGGTCTCAGGTTGAGTAGTCACACCAGGCTGTGATGCAGCCAGATAGGATACTTCCTATGGTGCACCTGTAAAATTTGTTAAGAATCACCTGAGGTTCTGGACATCAATCATGTTTAGGTGATTAGATCCCGACCTGTACACGCTGGCAGCTGAGAGTGGTGTCTTCTGCGGGTAAGTCCTCCTTGCCTTTCCTGCTGGCCCTAAGCACCCTGTGCCTCTGCTCTGAGGTGATACCTGCGACTACCTGGTCTCCTCTTTCTGTCACCTCCTCAGAGGAAGTGCTCCTTGCTGAATAGACAAGGCCCATCAGCAGAGATGCAATGGGGCTGCCGCGTGCAAGGAGGGTGCAAGAGGGTCGCAAATCTCAGATATCAAAGGACAGCAATGTCCTGAAAGCTCCAGACTGAATGATGAAACCTCCAAAGAAAGCAGTGAAAATTCACAATGCTCCAGAACAAACCCTAACCAAACTCCCAAACACTCCAACCAACACAGCCTGCCATTGCTCCAACCCACGTTTATCCTGCACTACCATGAGAAGACAGGATTGGCCGCCTGCCCGTGTACTGACCACAAATCACACAGGTCACGCAATATTCTGGGCAATTACAGCTTCAATCCTCTCTATGGACTCTTTAATTCTTGGTGGGCATACGACCGATCTGTGCTTGCGCCGCCCACTGACCAAAATATCACACGAGTGCATGATGACGTCGGGATCTGCGCCCGCCATCTTTACATGTGATTTCACATGCTTCTGGGATGGGCGCATACACAGTGGTACATTCTGTCCCAAATCTTGCAGTCAGAAAACAAATCTGGAAATTCCTCCAAGTACCTAATTGGAATAGATTCGATGGACCAAGCTTCACTCCCAGGAAATCGCTGGCCTGGTTTAGCACAGTGGGCTAAACAGCTGGCTTGTAATGCAGAACAAGACCAGCAGCGCAGGGTTTAATTCCCGTACCAGCCTCCCCGAACAGGCGCCGGAATGTGGCGACTAGGGGCTTTTCACAGTAACTTCATTGAAGCCTACTTGTGACAATAAGCAATTATTATTATCATTATCCCAGGGCAGGGTTATCTTGGCCTATATACCCAGGGACCTCAGTATGCTCTGGGCAAAGATTATGGAAAGGAGCTCTTGTAACCTCACCAGTTTAAAGCTATGATTTTAAGTTGAAAAATTGCCCATTCGAGTGATTCAGTGCTTAAAGGGTTAGCATTGTCCTTCAGCAGATGGAATAAAGGCTTGAAAACAAAACTATATGCACACGATGATATTGCCTTTTAAAGTAATACTTGTGCGAAGATGACTTATTAATTTTGTGCATGCTTGTGAGCCCTCTGAGTTTGAAAAATGCACCAAGTGGGCCGTGATAAATTTCTGCTGTCATTTTGGCCAGAATTATTGGCTAATTCTTTTTTCTACTGATGGGAACACCAATTTCCTATTGGGAGTGTGTTGCTCAGGAGCCTGGTCACTGTGAAATTCAACACAGTGATGATTTACACAGGCGGAGGTTGAAAAAATGATTGTGATAATATTGACTTGAGAGGTGGAATAAATGAACTGTCAGTGATGAAGAGAGGAACTTGGCAGCTGCCTGCAACTTAAAGTAAAGCTGTAACTGTTCTCTCTTTGTAAAGAATGTAATATTCAGCAATGTTCAAAAATCAATAATCTAGCTTTGGTGGTTCCAGGAGCAAATTCTTAATGTCTGGAACACATTCCAAACATGGCCATGACATGCTGGCCATGTCATTATTCCACCAGCTCACTGGCGCCTCAGAGACATGTGATGTTTCCCATTGGCATAAATAGAAAACTGAACAGTCAGGTCCTAAGCCTAACCTTACGAGTTTATATGGCACTGAAAATATAGGTAAATTACAGTGCGATTATAGAGGAGAAGGCCTGTCAAAGAACCTATTCAACAGCTCGTGACACATTTTAACAATAATACCACAGCCCCTTGGGAATCATTTCCATGCGCACAGAGTCTTTAACAGTATCAAACTTCACAGGAGGAAAACATACACATTTGCAGTTTCCCCTTGCAAATGGATGTCTACAATTCCTGCTTAACCTTTCAAGACATGTATAAAGTTTCTGCAAGAATAATTTCTGCAAATGACCCTCAGTAAATTTCTTTCACTGGTGCCTGGAAAGTAGAAGCTAGAGAAATTCAGGGAAACACAAAATATTACACAAAATATAAACTGCTGTAAAGTGCCTTTAAGGAAGAGTATTATGTCCTCGCGAGGAGGGAAGTGTGTCATGTGATCCAGTTTCAGTTTCACTTCGACCCGCGAGCAGAACACAGTACACACAGCTCAGGTGGGGTCTTCAAGATGTCTACCTTTGCACAGCTGTTCTGATGTGCCTAGCCTAAATAAATAAACTCACAATGCGAGTGACACCTGTGAGTGATTGGTGCCTGCATATCATTATAAAAATACAACATAAACAAGTATTAATTCCTTTATAACAGTATATTCCATGAAAAATTGAACCCTGTAAAAATTATTTCATCATAATTTTGTGATTTCTATGTCAGATCTCCATCACAATAAGGTGCCATGTATTCTTTGTGTTATTCATTTTGGTTATACAACTAACATTGTTACAGGTAATAAAAGGTGTATCTAGTAATGTTATTAAATCTCTGTAAGCACTTCCTCTCCATAACTTTGTCATGTCACATTTCATCACACTTTTTGTTGTAAATTTAGAGTACCCAATTCTTTTTTCCAATTAATGGGCAATTTAGCATGGCCAATTCACTTACCCTGCACAACTTTTTGGGTGGTGGGGGTGAGACGCACGCGGACATGGGGAGAATGTGACAACGCCACACGGACAGTGAGCTTAGACCAGGGTCGACCCCGGGTCCTCAGCGCCGTGAGGCAACAATGCTAACCACTGCTCCACCGTACTGCCCCTTCATTGCACTTTTTAAACACAATTTTGCCCAATACGTTCCTTTGTCTGTATTTGTATGGGGTTTTCTCCATGCAACTTGATTTTGCTATCTGGTCAAATTGCTTAAAGTGCTCGCTGAAAAATGTTTTCAACAGCTGTATTTTTCTCTGTAACTAAAAATTCTAGGTGGCTAAATTGGAGAGTCTCCAAAAATGTGTATAGAGTTGGTGATGTGTGATTAGGCCGTGCCTTTTCAATGTGATACAGGCAGCATGCCAACTTTTTGCTGCTTGGTCATTGCTGACAGCACATTACAATAATGTCAATGACCAAGTTGTTGAATAGCTGGGGTCACAAAATCATGAGAGGTGAGCATGAGTTAAAACTAGCTAGCACAACTTAAAGCCAGCCTGTACCTCTTAAAGGTCACCTCAAAAAGCATTATGGCTGGAGCAGGTGCTGGAAGTCATTGTACAAGTCACTCAGAGCGAAATAATTAAATAGTGGCACAACACGGGAAAAAGCAGGCTCCCACATTCTCAGACATTTCTCTGGAGGCCTTGGTGGAGGAAGGGAAGAGAGGATGGAAGTGTTGTATCAACAGGAGACTCAGAACATGTGCTCAGAAAGTGGTGGGGTCTGTCAATGCCAGAAGTTAAGCCCTTAGAATCTGGAAAGAATACCACAAAAGGTTTGATGACCACTTTGATATCTGTTTTCTGTGTGTGATTACTTAAGCTAATGTGGGGTCACTTAGAAAAAGAGACTAAGCTATAGGCAAGTAGCTGTAAGTGTGAAAGAGCAGACATTTTAAAGCATTGAATAAAACTTGTGTTGTATATATATAGAAGTTGGTGTATCATCTTTGCATATCTCCGAGGCATAAAACAAAACAACATCCCACCAGTTGCACAACTAACCTGACACACAGCTCATTGCACCACACCTCGATCACCCATCAACAATCTCTATTAATCAGGACTCTTATTTAACATTCATAACGTCAGTTCTTAGGACTGCGGCAAGCCTCCCACCTTCATCTCACACGTTGCACACATTGCCAGCCATGGCTGCACATTCTCCCAACACACTGCACCTCACTCATTGACACACTCTTCTCTTCTGCAACACAAGGTGGTGTATAATTGCAGGTAGCAGCAGCTAACAGGTGGTGGCAGATATGGTTGCATGTGCTTACCATCATGGAAGAGAAGCAATAGGCACAGAAAATGTCTGAAACACTCAGCGGTTCAGGCAGTACCTGTGCAGAGAAACAGGGTTACTGTTTCAGGTCGTTGACCCTTCATCAGAACTGAAGGATGTTTCCTCATTCCTGATGAACAAATGATCGTTTCTGTCTGCTTGTCCCGCTTCTGTCTGCTTGTCCTGCTCTGCTGCGCTCTGCTCTTTCTCGATATATTCCAAGGGGAATATCTACAACTGCACCCATGTCTTGGAACAATTGGTTTATGCAGGATCCTTCAAGTCAGGACAAAATACTTAAGTACATGCTACACCACTCCCTATAAATGTTGGGAACTTTGAAGAACTTTAGGAAGCACAAAATACTTGTGCAATCGTAGAAACAGTCAGTTTAAATCAACCAGCCGCCAACCTCAAAGTAGTTGATGATATTTTGTAATAGTAATGGTAGGGCCCTTTCTGCTGCTCAATGAATGGTCAATTGTGTATGCTTGGACTTCCGGTGGTGGCTATGAAGGAGTAAGTCACACATTTGGTGGCTCCCGCTCGGGTCGGACTTTTGGACCTTTCCCCCCGATTTTCTACCGGACTTAGAACATAGAAAAACATAGAAAAATACAGCACAGAACAGGCCCTTCGGCCCACGATGTTGTGCCGAACCTTTGTCCGAGATTAATCATAGATTATCATTGACTTTACAGTGCAGAAGGAGGTCATTCGGCCCATTGAGTCCGCACCGGCTCCTGGAAAGAGCACCCCACCCATAGTCAACACCTCCACCCAACACTAAGGGCAATTTTGGACACTAAGGGCAATTTACCATGGCCATTCCACCCAACCTGCACATCCTTGGACCGTGGGAGGAAACCGGAGCACCCGGAGGAAACCCACACAGACACGGGGAGGATGTGCAGACTCCACACAGACAGCGACCCAAGCCGGAATCGAACCCGGGACCCAGGAGCCGTGAAGCAACTGTGCTAGCCACAATGCCACCGTGCTGCCCTTACGAACAAATAAATTTACACTTTATCATTTTACCGTAATCCACGTACCTAGCCAATAGCTGCTTGAAGGTCCCTAATGTTTCCGACTCAACTACTTCCACAGGCAGTGCATTCCATGCCCCCACTACTCTCTGGGTAAAGAACCTACCTCTGACATCCCCCCTATATCTTCCACCATTCACCTTAAATTTATGTCCCCTTGTAATGGTTTGTTCCACCCGGGGAAAAAGTCTCTGACTGTCTACTCTATCTATTCCCCTGATCATCTTATAAACCTCTATCAAGTCTCCCCTCATCCTTCTCCGTTCTAATGAGAAAAGGCCGAGCACCCTCAACCTTTCCTCGTAAGACCTACTCTCCATTCCAGGCAACATCCTGGTAAATCTCCTTTGCACCTTTTCCAAAGCTTCCACATCCTTCCGAAAATGAGGCGACCAGAACTGTACACAGTACTCCAAATGTGGCCTTACCAAAGTTTTGTACAGCTGCATCATCACCTCACGGCTCTTAAATTCAATCCCTCTGTTAATGTACGCTAGCACACCATAGGCCTTCTTTACAGTTCTATCCACTTGAGTGGCAACTTTCAAAGATGTATGAACATAGACCCCAAGATCTCTCTGCTCCTCCACATTGCCAAGAACGCCACCGTTAACCCTGTATTCCGCATTCATATTTGTCCTTCCAAAATGGACAACCTCACACTTTTCAGGGTTAAACTCCATCTGCCACTTCTCAGCCCAGCTTTGCATCCTACCTATGTCTCTTTGTAGCCGACAACAGCCCTCCTCACTATCCACAACTCCACCAATCTTCGTATCATCTGCAAATTTACTGACCCACCCTTCAACTCCCTCATCCAAGTCATTAATGAAAATCACAAACAGCAGAGGACCCAGAACTGATCCCTGCGGTACGCCACTGGTAACGGGGATCCAGGCTGAATATTTGCCATCCACCACCATTCTCTGACTTCTATCGGTTAGCCAGTTCGTTATCCAACTGGCCAAATTTCTCACTATCCCATGCCTCCTTACTTTCTGCAGAAGTCTACCATGGGGAACCTTATCAAAAGCCTTTCTAAAATCCATGTACACTACATCCACTGCTTTACCTTCATCCACATGCTTGGTCACCTCCTCAAAGAATTCAATAAGACTTGTAAGGCAAGACCTACCCCTCACAAATCCGTGCTAACTATCCCTAATCAAGCAGTGTCTTTCCAGATGCTCAGAAATCCTATCCTTCAGTACCCTTTCCATGACTTTGCCTACCACCGAAGTAAGACTCACTGGCCTGTAATTCCTAGGGTTATCCCTATTCCCTTTTTTGAACAGGGGCACGACATTCGCCACTCTCCAATCGCCTGGTACCACCCCTGTTGACAGTGAGGACGAAAAGATCATTGCCAACGGCTTTGCAATTTCATCTCTTGCTTCCCATAGAATCCTTGGATATATCCCGTCAGGTCCGGGGGACTTGTCTATCCTCAAGTTTTTCAAAATGCCCAACACTTCTTCCTTCCTAACAAGTATTTCCTCGAGCTTACCAGTCTGTTTCACACTGTCCTCTCCAACAATATGGCCCCTCTCATTTGTAAATACAGAAGAAAAGTACTCGTTCAAGACCTCTCCTATCTCTTCAGACTCCATACACAATCTCCCGCTACTGTCCTTGATCGAACCTACCCTCGCTCTAGTCATTCTTATATTTCACACATATGTGTAAAAGGCCTTGGGGTTTTCCTTGATCCTACCCGCCAAAGATTGTTCATGCCCTCTCTTAGCTCTCCTAATCCCTTTCTTCAGTTCCCTCCTGGCTATCTTGTATCCCTCCAACGCCCTGTCTGAACCTTGTTTCCTCAGCCTTACATAAGTCTCCTTTTTCCTCTTAACAAGACATTCAACCTCTCTTGTCAACCATGGTTCCCTCACTCGACCATCTCTTCCCTGCCTGACAGGGACATACATATCAAGGACACGTAGTACCTGTTCCTTGAACAAGTTCCACATTTCACTTGTGTCCTTCCCTGACAGCCTATGTTCCCAACTTATGCACTTCAATTCTTGTCTGACAACATCGTATTTACCCTTCCCCCAATTGTAAACCTTGCCCTGTTGCACTCACCTATCCCTCTCCATTACTAAAGTGAAAGTCACAGAATTGTGGTTACTATCTCCAAAATGCTCCCCCACTAACAAATCTATCACTTGCCCTGGTTCATTACCAAGTACTAAATCCAATATTGCCCCTCCTCTGGTTGGACAATCTACATACTGTGTTAGAAAAGCTTCCTGGACACACTGCACAAACACCACCCCATCCAAACTATTTGATCTAAAGAGTTTCCACTCAATGTTTGGGAAGTTAAAGTCACCCATGACTACTACCCTGTGACTTCTGCACCTTTCCAAAAACTGTTTCCCAATCTGGTCCTCCACATCTCTGCTACTATTGGGGGGCCTATAGAAAACTCCTAACAAGGTGACTGCTCCTTTCCTATTTCTGACTTCAACCCATACTGCCTCAGTAGGCTGATACTCCTCGAACTGACTTTCTGCAGCTGTTATACTATCTCTAATTAACAATGCCACCCCCCCACCTCTTTTACCACCCTCCCTAATCTTATTGAAACATCTATAACCAGGGACCTCCAACAACCATTTCTGCCCCTCTTCTATCCAAGTTTCCGTGATGGCCACCACATCGTAGTCCCAAGTACCGATCCATGCCTTAAGTTCACCCACCTTATTCCTGATGCTTCTTGCGTTGAGGTATACACACTTCAACCCATCTCCATGCCTGCAAGTACTCTCCTTTGTCAGTGTTCCCTTCCCCACTGCCTCATTACACTATTTGGCGTCCTGAATATCGGCTACCTTAGTTGCTGGACTACAAATCTGGTTGCCATTCCCCGAAGAGTACTAGAAAACCTCCCTCCCAGGATATTGGTGCCCCTCTGGTTTAGATGCAACCTGTCCTGCTTGTACAGGTCCCACCTTCCCCAGAATGCGCTCCAATTATCCAAATACCTGAAGCCCTCCCTCCTACACCATTCCTGCAGCCACGTGTTCAGCTGCACTCTCTCCCTATTCCTAGCCTCGCTATCACGTGGCACCGGCAACAAACCAGAGATGACAACTCTGTCTGTCCTGGCTTTTAACTTCCAGCCTAACTCCCTAAACTCATTTATTACCTCCACACCCCTTTTCCTACCTACGTCGTTGGTACCAATGTGCACCACGACTTCTGGCTGCTCCCCCTCCCCCTTAAGGATCCTGAAGACACGATCCGAGACATCCCTGGCCCTGGCACCCAGGAGGCAACATACCTTCCGGGAGTCTCGCTCGCGACCACAGAATCTCCTATCTATTCCCCTAACCATTGAATCTCCTACAACTATTGCTTTTCTATTCTCCCCCCTTCCCTTCTGAGCCCCAGAGCCAGACTCAGTGCCAGAGACCTGGCCGCTAGGGCCTTCCCCCGGTAGGTCATCCCCCCCAACAGCATCCAAAACGGTATACTTGTTTTGAAGGGGAACGGCCACGAGGAATCCCTGCACTGTCTGCCTGTTTTTTTTTTTCCCCTGACTATAACCCTGCTATTCTTGTCCTGTACCTTGGGTGTGGTTACCTCCCTGTAACTCTTCTCTATCACCCCCTCTGCCTCCCGGATGATCCGAAGTTCATCCAGCTTCAGCTCCAGTTCCCTAACACGGTCTTTGAGGAGCTGGAGTTGGGTGCACTTCCCGCAGGTATAGTCAGCGGGGACACCGGTGGTATCCCTCACCACCCACATCCTACAGGAGGAGCATGCAACTGGCCTAGCCTCCATTCCCTCTTACCTTAAAGAATATAGCTGCTGTGTGGACTAACTAGATCTCCGCCCTCCGACTCTGCTCCCAGTCAGCTACACTTCCTGTAAACTCCTGGCTCTCTTCTAGCTCTTTGCGGAAATGTAGGAAACAAAATGAAAGGAGCACCTTACTCCCTCCTCACCTAACTCCCTCAGTCACCAAACTCTCACTATAGCACTCAAATTCACCAAATTCAGCACTCCCTCAGTCACCAAACTCTCACTATAGCACTCAAATGCACCAAATTCAGCACTCCCTCCGTCACCAAACTCACTGTAGCACTCAAATGCACCAAATTCAGCACTCAGTGCAAACAATGTCTGCACTGTAGAGGATCACTTTTATACTGTGAATCTAGCCTCTGAAAACTGGCCTAATCCAATTAACTAATTAACAAGCTCCAGCTGCAAGTGCCTACAAGTAGAAGCTTTGTTTTATACTGATTGAAAATTCACCTTCTTCGAAACCAAACAGCAACTTTTAAGTTAATTAACTAAATAAAAGAAAGACTAGACTTTAGATAAAAATGAAGCCTTATACTCTCTCAGTCACCAAACTCTCACTACAGCACTCAAATGTACCAAATTCAGCACTCAGTGCAAAACCTACTTGAACTGTAAATCTGAAGACGGAGGCAATTGTGTACTGAATTCCCACATCTGTGCTTGGAGAGAAGGACTAGGAGTGCTCGTTAAGGCAGAAACAGAAAGACAGAGAAGGCTTGGGCTGAAGCTGCAGTGGGAGACAGCATGGCGGAGGACCAGACCTCTGGTTTGTCGACCCAGCGGTCTATGGAGCAGCTGATGCAAGTTATTCAGGAAGGCTTTGCTAAGCAGAAACGGGATTGCTTGGACCCGATAAAAGAGTCGATTGAGCGGCTGGAGCTTAGATTGGATGCCCAGGATCGGGCGATCCAGAAGGTGGAGAAGGCGCTGGCTGAGCAGGAGGAACATCAAACTGCGGTTGAGTTGGAGGTGGGGATGCTGCGAGACCAGCAGAAGAAGCTCCTGGAGAAGGTGAAGAATAGATCCTTCTGGCAGAACTTGAGAATCGTTGGTCTCCCAGAGGGGTCCGAAGGAGCGGACGTTGGGGCATACATTGCAGATATGTTTGAGAAGCTGCTGGGGGATGGGGCATTCTCCCGACCCTTGGAGGTGGACAGGGCTCACAGAGCACTCGCGAGGAAGCCGCGAACGGGAGCACCCCCCCCCCCTAGGGCAATGGTGATGAGATTCCACAGGTACATGGAAAAGGAGCGCATTCTACAGTGGGCCAAGCAGACACGGAGCTGTAAATGGGACAATAGTAACCTGCGGGACTACCAAGACCTGAGTGTGGAGGTGGCCAGGAGAAGAGCAGGCTTCAACCAGATTAGGTTGATCCTTTTTAAGAAAAAGGTGAAGTTCGGACTGTTGTATCTGGCCCGTCTCTGGGTCACATACGAGGAACAGCACTTTTATTTCGAGTCGCCTGAGGACACGCTGGACTTCGTGAAAAGGAAAGGACTGGCGGTGGACTGAGAACTTTTGAACTTTGCTGCAACGTTCATGGTTTTTTTTCTTCTTTTTGTTTCTCTGTTGTTTTTTTTTTTAAAATCTCATTTTTCCTTTTGTGGAAGCTGTTTGTAACGCCTTCTGTTTTGATTTGGGACCAGTGGCAGAGCTGAGTGAGTTAAGGTTTTCATTTGCACTGTTGGGGGATGGAGGTGTGCTTGTTTAGATTTTGGTGTTTTTCTGTCGGGCAATAGTGTGGGGATTGTTTGATGTTGGAGTATGTTTGTATGAGTGGGGGGATAGAGTGGGGAAGGAACAATATGTGGGAGACTATCCGGCGCCAGGTATGGGGCCACCAAGCTAGCTGGGCGGCTAGCTCATGGAAGCGCAGTGTGCATATGTTCGGTTTATCAAAGGGGTTGGGTTACAGAATGTTGTTACCAGGAGTGGGAGGGGGTGGGGGGAAATGTTCTGCTGATGAGGGAGGGACTTGGGCCAAGGGACAGAGAGGAGGTTGGGGGAGGAGGCTGCCGGGGGGTGGGCCGGTGGAGGCGCGGAGCATGGGCTGGGGCAGGCCCAATAAAAGGGATGGCTGATCGGCGAAGGGGGGGGGCAATGAGCCCCCCAACTAGGCTGATCACCTGGAATGTTCGAGGGTTAAAGGGGCAGGTCAAGAGGGCACGTGTGTTCGCGTATCTTAGGGGACTGAAGGCGGACATGGTAATTTTGTAGGAGACGCACCTTAGAGTAACTGACCAGATTAGATTGAGGAAAGGCTGTGTCAGTCAGGTCTTTCACTCGGGACTGGATTCAAAGACTAGAGGGGTCGCGATCCTGATCAATAAGCGGGTGGTGTTTGAGGGAAGAATAGTTTCCGATGTGGGAGGTCGGTACAATATTGTCAGTGGGAAGCTAGAGGGGGTGCAGGTGGTATTAGTAAATGTGTATGCGCCAAATAGGGATGCTGTGGAGTTTATAAAGAGGATGTCATGTTGGTCATGGGAGGGGACCTCAACACAGTTATTGACCCTGGTTTAGACCGGTCAAGCTCGATAAAGGGCAGGGTGCCAGCAAAGGCAAAGGAACTAAGAGGGTTCATGGAGCTGATGGGGGGGGGGGGGGTGGATCCATGGAGATTTGGGCAGCCGAGGGTGAAGGACTTCTCCTTCTACTCTCACGTACATAAAGTGTACTCCTGGATCGATTTCTTTATTTTGAGCAGGGCCTTACTGGCAGGGGTGGTGGACACGGGGTACTCGGCGATCACCATCTCAGACCATGCCCCGCACTGGGTTGACCTGCAGGGTAGTAAAGACAGTAACCAGCGCCCGCACTGGAGGTTAGATGTGGGACTTTTGGCTGACGAAGGGGTATGCGAGTGGCTGAGGAAATGTATTCAGAACTACCTGCAGGTCATTGACATGGGGGCAATTTCAGCAGCGATGGTCTGGGAAGCACTGAAGGCGGTGGTCAGAGGGGAGCTGATTTCGATCCTGGCCCATCGGGAGAAGGTGGATAGGGCAGAGACGGACCGACTGGTTAAGGAGATACTATAGATCGATAGGAGGTATGTGGAGACCCCAGAGGCAGGGCTTTTCAGGGAACGGCGGAGGCGACAGGAGGAGTTCGCTTGTTAACCACAGGGAGGGCAGTGGAGCAGCTGAAAAAGGAGAGGGGGGCGATCTATGAGTATGGAGAGAAGGCACTTTTTGGGCAGGCTGAATTTCCCAAAGCTGGTAGAAGGGCTGGGGGCCCCGATCGGGTTGGAAGAGATAGTGGAGGGTCTGAAGGCCACGCAGGCGGCTAAAGTGACGGGTACCCAGTGGAGTTTTATAAAAAGTTCTCTGGGATATTGGGGCCAGTGTTGATGAGGGTGATCAATGAGGCAAGGGAAAGAGGGATGCTGCTCCCGATGATGTCACAGGCCACGATTCTGCTGATTCTGAAGTGGGACAAGAACCCGGAGCTGTGTGGGTCCTGCAGGCCGATATCCCTGTTGAATGTGGATGCCAAACTGCTGGCCAAAATTTTGTCCTCCAGGATTGAGGATTGTGTTCTGGGCGTTATTGGGGAGAACCAGACGGGGTTTGTTAAGGGTAGGCAGTTGGTGGCCAATGTAAGAAGGTTGTTAAATGCGATCATGATGCCCCTGGAAGGTAGGGAGGTGGAGGTAGTGATCACAATGGATGCAGAAAAGGCTTTTGATCAGGTAGAATGGGACTATCTGTGGGAGGTACTGGGACGGTTCGGATTTGGGCTTGTTGCTCTTTTTAGCCTTAGTTTTATTACCTCTGACTATGTCACCTTTGCTCACGAGTCGCCAGGTATCCTTCTGATACCGCCACGTGGTTCAAGCTCGAGTTATGATTGATAAGTCAGCACACCGCTTAGTAAGATTGAAATCAACGGTCATTTATTATATACAACAATTAATGCTTACACAATAAACCTACTATCTATATCAAAACCTACCACTACTGGCCAATACTTAACTTTAGGAAGGGCCCACCAGGTCAGGGAAATGAATGGCTTATCAAATCGGATCTGGCCCGCGGGATTCAAAAGGCTGATACGGGTCGATGGCTAGGTGTCTTTATCGGGTAGCGATCGCTGGAGTCAGACTTACTGTTTCTGGTCGATGTTCTTGCGAAGGTCGCGAGCAGGAGAAGAAGGGAGAGAGAGAGAGATCTGAACTTGGCCCCTCACTTTATAGGGCCCAGGGGCTTCCCGCCTCTCGGGGCGGCCCTTGACCCTGAGTTCCAAGTGATTGGACTTGTTCCCAATCACTGGGTTCGATATGCTCGAATGGGGCGATTCCTCGATCGGGGGGTGGTCGTTCACCTGTCTTTGTTTCGGCCACTGCAGGCGCCGACAGGTCTGGCCCGGCATTCAATTGCTAATATGTTGCAATTGTTCCCGGGGATAGCCGATTAAACTGCAGATGTCTGGGTTGATGTGCTGCTAATAGTCTTGAATATCGATCTGGGCCGACGTCCCCAGAGCCGAATACGCTATTCTGTCTGCAGCTGTCCGTTTGTGTCCTGTTGGCTGCTTTCCCCATCAACCTTTTCGGTTAGCCATTTTAAATCGGGTTTTGGCCAAATTAATAGGGAATCAGCCATTTTAGGTGGCTACAGGCTGTGCTTTATTGACTGGATCAGGTTGCTGTATCAGGCTCCTTTGGCAAGTGTACAGACGAATAGGACAACATCAAACTATTTTAGACTGCACCGGGGGATGAGACAGGGATGCCCCCCCTCCCCACTGTTATTCGCGCTAGCTATAGAGCCGTTGGCAATTGCTCTGAGAGCCTCAAGGGGCTGGAAGGGGCTGGTCCGAGGGGCAGGTGGAGCACCGAATCTCGCTGTATGCAGACGACCTGCTTCTGTATGTATCAGACCCACTGGAGCGGATGGAAGAAATCATGAGGATTCTAGGGAAATTTGGCCGGTTTTCGGGGTATAAGCTAAATATGGGGAAAAGTGAGATGTTTGTGGTCCAGGTGAAGGACAGGAGAGGCGATTGGGGGAGCTGGCATTTAGATTAGTAGGGGGAAGCTTTAGGTACCTAGGCATGCAAGTGGCGCGGGAATGAGACCGGCTGCATAAATTAAATCTGGCCTGGCTAGTAGACCAAATGAAGGATGATTTTCGGAGATGGGACACGCTCCCGTTGTCATTAGCTGGGAGGGTTCAGACGGTGAAGGTGACGGTCCTCCCGAGATTCCTGTTTGTGTTTCAATGTCTCCCTATCTTTATTTCGCGGTGCTTTTTTAAGCGGGCAAGACCCGTGGGTAAGGAAGGTAATGCTTGAGTGGAGTCAGGGAGAGGGCGGGCTGGCGCTGCCAAATTTTAGTAACTATTACTGGGCGTCGAATATAGCCATGATCAGGAAGGGGTCGGCATGGGAGCGTATGGAGGCGGCTTCATGCAAGGGCACCAGTTTGGGGGTGCTGGTAACTGCGCCTCTGCGGTTCCCGCCGGCACGGTACTCCACCAGCCCCGTGGTCGTGGCGGCCCTGAGAGTCTGGGGGCAATGGAGGAGACATGTGGGAGCAGAGGGAGCATCGGTCTGGTCCCCAATCTGTAATAATCACCGGTTTGCCCCGGGAAGTATGGATGGGGGGTTCCGGATATGGCGGAGAGCAGGGATTGAGAGAATGGGGGCTATGTTTATAGAGGGGAGCTTTCCGAATATGAGGGCGCTGGAGGAGAAGTTTGGGTTGGCGAGGGGAAACAAATTCAGGTATCTGCAGGTCGGGACTTCCTACGTAAACAGGTGTCAACCTTCCCGCTCCTACCGCTAAGGGGGAAACAAATTCAGGTATCTGCAGGTCGGGACTTCCTATGTAAACAGGTGTCAACCTTCCCACTCCTACCGCTAAGGGGGATTCAGGACAGGGTAGTTTCCAGAGGGTGGGTAGGAGAAGGGTGTGTCTCGGACATTTACAAGGAACTTATGGGGTCAGAGGAGACGCAGACCGAGGAGCTGAAGCACAAGTGGGAGGAGGAGCTGGGAGGAGAGATAGAGGATAGTCTATGGGCGGTCACATTGAGTAGAGTCAACGCGTCCGCAACATGTGCCAGGCTCAGCCTGATACAATTTAAGGTCGGTCACCGGGCTCACATGACAGTGGCCCCGATGAGCAGATTCGTTGGGGTGGAAGACAGATGTGCAAAATGTGCGGGAGGACCAGCGAACCATGTCCACATGTTCTGGGCATGTCCGAAGCTTATGGGATTTTGGCAGGGGTTTGCAGATATCATGTCAACGGTGTTAAAAACAAGGGTGGCGCTGAGTCCAGAGGTGGCCATTTTCGGGGTGTTGGTAGACCCGGGAATCCAGGAGGCGAAAGAGGCAGACGTTCTGGCCTTTGCTTCCCTGGTAGCCGGGAGACGGATATTATTAGCTTGGAGGGACTCAAAGCCCCCAAAGTCGGAGACCTGGCTATCGAACATGGCTAGCTTTCTCTGTTTGGAGAAAATCAAGTTTGCCTTGAGAGGGTCAATGTTAGGGTTCGCCCGGAGGTGGCAACCGTTCGTCGACTTCTTTGCGGAAAATTAATCGTCAGCAGAAGGGGGGGGGGGGTTAGTTTAGCTTAGAGTAGGGGGTTAATAAAGATGCGACCTGTAAGGGAGGGAGACGGTTTTTGCACTATGTTTATAGTTTCATGTACATTGTTTATTGTGTTGTTGTTATAATACCGAAAAATACCTCAATAAAATGTTTATTAAAAAAAAACTGTGCATGCTTAACAGAGAGCATTAGCTGGAGTACTGAGCTCCAAATGGCAGCACTGGCATCATACCAGCATTATGCACTGATCAATATCATAACCTTCAGGGTAGCACGGTGGCACAGTGGTTTGCACTGCTGCCTCACGGAGCTGAGGACCCGGGTTCAATCGTGGCCCTGTGTCCCTGTCTGTATGGAGTTTGCATATTCTCCCCGTGTCTGCGTAGGTCTCACCCCCACAACCCAAAGTATGTGCAGGGTAGATGGATTGGCCTCGCTAAATTGCCCCTTAATTGGATTTTTCTTTTCAGAAAGGTCTTGATCTGTTTACACCATATACTTCCAGCAGACATTCACTACACATGCAATATCACACAGGGATTGTGCACATATACCATGGATGGCATTTTAGACCTCTAAGGACATTCAAGGTACCCATAAGACCAGGTGTTAAAGATCCGAATGGTATGCCCTCAATGCCCATAACAAAACTTGACCAAACTAAAGAAATCAAAAGATTACAGGCATAAAACACAGAGTCCCGTTTTGGGCGAATATAGCAGGGTGTTTCTCCGCACCTGCAGTGCCAAGGACGACTCCGCTATTTAACAGGACACTGACATTTGTTTTAGCCTCGGCCAGGAATGCCCTGCAGTGGCCGCACTTTTCTCATTTCCTGCACTGCCGAGCTCAGCTCACCAGGATGAATTTTCGTGGAGCAGGACGTCATTTTTAAATGTCATCCTGATGTTTCAATGCCCCCCCCCCACCCTGCTCCTCCACCGCGGCCTCTGGGCCCCCCTCCCACTGCCCCAACGTACCTCTTAGGGGGTCCTCGAGGCCCTCCTCACCCCACCTCTTAAGGGCAGGCACCCCTGGGCCTGATCCCTGGAAGATGTAGCCTGGCACATGGGCACCTTGGTACTGCCAGTCTGGTACCCTGGCATTCTCACCCATGCTCACTGGCAATGCTAGGGCAGCACTGCCAGTATGCCCATCTGGCAGTGCCAAGGTGGCCAGGTGCCAAGGTGAGTGCCAGGGTGCCACCCTGCCAAGAGCCCAACCACCCGGGGGCCTGAGAGACCCCCCAGGTGCCATTATTTGTGTGGACCAGTGCTAAACGGCGGCATGGCGAGGTCTCCCAGGCAAGGCCGTTAGTTCCTAGGAGAATACGGCGGCAAATGGCTCATTTAAATATGTTAATCTGGGTAATGGCCAGTGAAGGCAAGATCCAGATTGTGACAACTCATGAGATCTCGTCAGATCTCGCAAGGCGTTCCGAGCGTCTGAAGCCTCTCGCGAGATTTAACGGCTTTGTCACGTCTCCAAGTCGGGCACAACAAGACCATTAGATCGTTCCCTTCTTATGTTACAATAACATGTTTATGTCTGTCCACAGAGATATTTTTGCAGCTTTGAATGCTTTCCAAACTTAATATTTTTAAAGCTTTAGTCATTCCTTGAACTCTGCTGGTCTTCAACAAAAGAGTTCCATGAGACCTTTAACATACAACTGAACAGGGTGGTTGATGTCTCATCTAAAAGGAGCCACCTCTGACAGTGCTTGTTTTTTCTTTCATATGAATAATAGTGTTAAAATTTGGGAAAAACCTGACAAAGAGACAGTGTGACACAGCAGCGTTTATTTCAATATCAAAGGCCCACAATTTGCTGTCCCATTAATGTCACATTTAAGGACATCATTAACATAGAAAATAGAAGCAAGAGGATGCCATTCGGCCCTTTGAGTCCACTCTGCCATTCATTATGATCATGGCTGATCATCGAGTTCAATACCCTGATCCTTTCTTCCCTCATATCCCTTGGCCCTTTAGCCCCAAGATCTACATCTAATTCCTTCCTGAAATTACACAACGTTTTGGCCTCAACTACTTTCTGTGGTAGCGAATTCCAGATTCACCACTCACTGGGTGAAGAAATCGCACCTCAGTCCTAAAAGGTTTACCCCTTATCCTCAAACTATGACCCCTAGTTCTGGACTCCCCACTATTGGGAACATTCTTTCTGAATCTACCCTGTCTAATTCTGTTAGGATTTTGTAAGTTTCTATGAGATCCCCTCTCACTCTTGATGTGTTGGGTGTTCTGGATCACATACAGGTCACCGAGGAGAAGAGCAATCTTTCTGGTGTCTGAGGCGCCCTCCCTGTCCGTGGCTTCGATGTAGAGCTGGAAACGCTGTTTGAAAATCTTCCAGTTGGCCCCGAGCGGCGGCGGCGGGCTGATGTTGTCCATGTTGCAAGATGACGGAATGCTGGCGGAAGGCAGATCACTTGCAGGTAGGTCTAAGAAGTGCTAGTATCCCACCACTCCTGGTATCATGATGTGTTGGGTGTTCTGGATCACATACAGGTCACCAACACTTGAAATAGTGCAACACTATTTTATTGAATCATTAACTGTTTAAACATACTTAGACTGTGGGTTAATACGATACTAGCTTTAACTAAAGACCTTTGCCTTGTCCTAACCAGTCGATGCACTCAGTACATGGTGACTGTCTGTGTTGCAGGCTGTGAGCTCTGTGCTCCTAGCTAGCTGCAACTCGAATGAGCGGAAACTCTGATGCCCCCTGTCTTTATAGTGCGTGTGCTCTCACTAGTGATTGGCTGCGGTGTAGTGTGTGTTGATTGGTCCCACTGTGTGTCCATCAGTGTGTGTCTGCACCATGATATACTGGTGTATATTATGACAACTCTTCTAAACTCCAATGAATATAATACTAACCGATTTATTCTCTCCTCATATAACAATCCCACCATAATCCCAGCCAAGCTCATATCAAAGCTCCAAAACCTAGGACTTGGCTCCCCACTCTGCAACTGGATCCTCGATTTTCTGACCAACAGACCACAATCAGTAAGAATGAACAACAACACCTCCTCCACAATCGTCCTCAATACCGGGGCCCCGCAAGGCTGTGTTCTTAGCCACCTACTCTACTCCCTGTACACACACGACTGCGTGGCAAAATTTGGTTCCAACTTCATCTACAAGTTTGCTGACGATACGACCATAGTGGGCCGGATGTCGAATAACGATGATTCAGAATACAGGAGGGAAATTGAGAACCTAGTGGAGTGGTGCAGCAACAAAAATCTCTCCCTCAATGCCAGCAAAACTAAAGAGCTGGTCATTGACTTCAGGAAGCAAAGTACTGTACACACCCCTGTCAGCATAAATGGGGCCGAGGTGGAGATGGTTAGCAGTTTCAAATTCCTAGGGGTGCACATCTCCAAAAATCTGGCCTGTTCCACCCACGTCGACGCTACCACCAAGAAAGCACAACAGCGCCTATACTTCCTCAGGAAACTAAGGAAATTCGGCATGTCCACATTAACCCTTACCAACCTTTACAGATGCACCATAGAAAGCATCCTATCTGGCTGCATCACAGCCTGGTGTGGCAACTGCTCGGCCCAGGATCGCAAGAAACTTCAGAGAGTCGTGAACACCGCCCAGTCCATCACACGAACCTGCCTCCCATCCATTGACTCCATCTACATCTCCCGCTGCCTGGGGAAAGCGGGCAGCATAATCAAAGACCCCTCCCACCCGGCTTACTCGCTCTTCCAACTTCTTCCATCGGGCAGGAGATACAGAAGTCTGAGAACACGCACGAACAGACTCAAAAACAGCTTCTTCCCCGCTGTTACCAGACTCCTAAATGACCCTCTTATGGACTGACCTCATTAACACCACACCCTGTATGCTTCAAGCCGATGCTTATGTAGTTACATTGTATACCTTGTGTTGCCCTATTATGTATTTTCTTTTATTCCCTTTTCTTCCCAGTTACTTGATGATTGTTTGCACTGAGTGCTGAATTTGGTGCTTTTTGAGTGCGATAGTGAGAGTTTGGTGACCGAGGGAGTGCTGAATTTGGTGCTTTTTGAGTGCGATAGTGAGAGTTTGGTGACCGAGGGAGTGCTGAATTTGGTGCTTTTTGAGTGCGATAGTGAGAGTTTGGTGACCGAGGGAGTTAGGTGAGGAGGGAGTAAGGTGCTCCTTTCATTTTGTTTCCAACATTTCCGCAAAGCGTGCGAAGAGAGCCAGGAGTTTACAGGAAGTGTAGCTGACTGGGAGCAGAGTCGGAGGGCGGAGATCTAGTTAGTCCACACAGCAGCTATATTCTGTAAGGTAAGAGGGGATGGAGGCTAGGCCAGTTACATGCTCCTCCTGTAGGATGTGGGTGGTGAGGGATACCACCGGTGTCCCCACTGACTATACCTGCGGGAAGTGCACCCAACTTCAGCTCCTCAAAGACCGTGTTAGGGAACTGGAGCTGAAGCTGGATGAACTTCGGATCATCCGGGAGGCAGAGGGGGTGATTGAGAAGAGTTACAGGGAGGTAACCACACCCAAGGTACAGGACAAGAATAGCTGGGTTACAGTCAGGGGGAAAAAAAAAACAGGCAGACAGTGCAGGGATCCCTCGTGGCCGTTCCCCTTCAAAACAAGTATACCGTTTTGGATGCTGTTGGGGGGGATGACCTACCGGGGGAAGGCCCTAGCGGCCAGGTCTCTGGCACTGAGTCTGGCTCTGGGGCTCAGAAGGGAAGGGGGGAGAATAGAAAAGCAATAGTTGTAGGAGATTCAATGGTTAGGGGAATAGATAGGAGATTCTGTGGTCGCGAGCGAGACTCCCGGAAGGTATGTTGCCTCCCGGGTGCCAGGGCCAGGGATGTCTCGGATCGTGTCTTCAGGATCCTTAAGGGGGAGGGGGAGCAGCCAGAAGTCGTGGTGCACATTGGTACCAACGACATAGGTAGGAAAAGGGGTGTGGAGGTAATAAACAAGTTTAGGGAGTTAGGCTGGAAGTTGAAAGCCAGGACAGACAGAGTTGTCATCTCTGGTTTGTTGCCGGTGCCACGTGATAGCGAGGCTAGGAATAGGGAGAGAGTGCAGTTGAACACGTGGCTGCAGGAATGGTGTAGGAGGGAGGGCTTCAGGTATTTGGATAATTGGAGCGCATTCTGGGGAAGGTGGGACCTGTACAAGCAGGACGGGTTGCATCTGAACCAGAGGGGCACCAATATCCTGGGAGGGAGGTTTGCTAGTACTCTTCGGGAGGGTTTAAACTAATTTGGCAGGGGAATGGGAACCGGATTTGTAGTCCAGCAACTAAGGTAGCCGATATTCAGGACGCCAAAGCATGTAATGAGGCAGTGGGGATGGGAACACTGACAAAGGAGAGTATTTGCAGGCACGGAGATGGGTTGAAGTGTGTATACTTCAACGCAAGAAGTATCAGGAATAAGGTGGGTGAACTTAAGGCATGGATCGGTACTTGGGACTACGATGTGGTGGCCATCACGGAAACTTGGATAGAAGAGGGGCAGAAATGGTTGTTGGAGGTCCCTGGTTATAGATGTTTCAATAAGATTAGGGAGGGTGGTAAAAGAGGTGGGGGGGTGGCATTATTAATTAGAGATAGTATAACAGCTGCAGAAAGGCAGTTCGAGGAGTATCACCCTATTGAGGTAGTATGGGTTGAAGTCAGAAATAGGAAAGGAGCAGTCACCTTGTTAGGAGTTTTCTATAGGCCCCCCAATAGTAGCAGAGATGTGGAGGAACAGATTGGGAAAAAGATTTTGGAAAGGTGCAGAAGTCATAGGGTAGTAGTCATGGGCGACTTTAACTTCCCAAATATTGAGTGGAAACTCTTTGGATCAAATAGTTTGGATGGGGTGGTGTTTGTGCAGTGTGTCCAGGAAGCTTTTCTAACACAATATGTAGATTGTCCGACCAAAGGAGGGGCAATATTGGATTTAGTACTGGGTAATGAACCAGGGCAAGTGATAGATTTGTTAGTGGGGGAGCATTTTGGAGATAGTGACCACAATTCTGTGACTTTCACTTTAGTAATGGAGAGGGATAGGTACGTGCAACAGGGCAAGGTTTACAATTGGGGGAAGGGTAAATACGATGTTGTCAGACAAGAATTGAAGTGCATAAGTTGGGAACATAGGCTGGCAGGGAAGGACACAAGTGAAATGTGGAACTTGTTCAAGGAACAGGTGCTACGTGTCCTTGATATGTATGTCCCTGTCAGGCAGGGAAGAGATGGTCGAGTGAGGGAACCATGGTTGACAAGAGAGGTTGAATGTCTTGTTAAGAGAACAAAGGTGACTTATGTAAGGCTGAAGAAACAAGGTTCAGACAGGGCATTGGAGGGATACAAGATAGCCAGGAGGGAACTGAAGAAAGGGATTAGGAAAGCTAAGAGAGGGCATGAACAATCTTTGGCGGGTAGGATCAAGGAAAACCCCAAGGCCTTTTACACATATGTGAGAAATATGAGAATGACTAGAGCGAGGGTAGGTCCGATCAAGGATAGTAGCGGGAGATTGTGTATTGAGTCTGAAGAGATAGGAGAGGTCTTGAATGAGTACTTTTCTTCTGTATTTACAAATGAGAGGGGCGATATTGTTGGAGAGGACAGTGTGAAACAGATTGGTAAGCTCGAGGAAATACTTGTTAGGAAGGAAGATGTGTTGGGCATTTTGAAAAACTTGAGGATAGGCAAGTCCCCCGGGCCTGACGGGATATATCCAAGGATTCTATGGGAAGCAAGAGATGAAATTGCAGAGCCGTTGGCAATTATCTTTTCGTCCTCACTGTCAACAGGGGTGGTACCAGGGGATTGGAGAGTGGCGAATGTCGTGCCCCTGTTCAAAAAAGGAACTAGGGATAACCCTGGGAATTACAGGCCAGTTAGTCTTACTTCGGTGGTAGGCAAAGTAATGGAAAGGGTACTGAAGGATAGGATTTCTGAGCATCTGGAAAGACACTGCTTGATTCGGGATAGTCAGCACGGATTTGTGAGGGGTAGGTTTTGCCTTACAAATCTTATTGAATTCTTTGAGGAGGTGACCAAGCATGTGGATGAAGGTAAAGCAGTGGATGTAGTGTACATGGATTTTAGTAAGGCATTTGATAAAGTTCCCCATGGTAGGCTTCTGCACAAAGTAAGGAGGCATGGGATAGTGGGAAATTTGGCCAGTTGGATAACGAACTGGCTAACCGATAGAAGTCAGAGAGTGGTGGTGGATGGCAAATATTCAGCCTGGATCCCCGTTACCAGTGGTGTACCGCAGGGATCAGTTCTGGGTCCTCTGCTGTTTGTGATTTTCATTAATGACTTGGATGAGGGAGTTGAAGGGTGGGTCAGTAAATTTGCAGACGATACGAAGATTGGTGGAGTTGTGGATAGTAAGGAGGGCTGTTGTCGGCTGCAAAGAGACATAGATAGGATGCAGAGCTGGGCTGAGAAGTGGCAGATGGAGTTTAACCCTGAAAAGTGTGAGGTTGTCCATTTTGGAAGGACAAATATGAATGCGGAATACAGGGTTAACGGTAGAGTTCTTGGCATTGTGGAGGAGCAGAGAGACCTTGGGGTCTATGTTCATACATCTTTGAAAGTTGCCACTCAAGTGGATAGAGCTGTGAAGAAGGCCTATGGTGTGCTCGCGTTCATTAACAGAGGGATTGAATTTAAGAGCCGTGAGGTGATGATGCAGCTGTACAAAACTTTGGTAAGGCCACATTTGGAGTACTGTGTACAGTTCTGGTCGCCTCATTTTAGGAAGGATGTGGAAGCTCTGGAAAAGGTGCAAAGAAGATTTACCAGGATGTTGCCTGGAATGGAGAGTAGGTCTTACGAGGAAAGGTTGAGGGTGCTAGGCCTTTTCTCATTAGAGCGGAGAAGGATGAGGGGCGACTTGATAGAGGTTTATAAGATGATCAGGGGAATAGATAGAGTAGACAGTCAGAGACTTTTTCCCCAGGTGGAACACACCATTACAAGGGGACATAAATTTAAGGTGAAAGGTGGAAGATATAGGAGGGATATCAGAGGTAGGTTCTTTACCCAGAGAGTAGTGGGGGCATGGAATGCACTGCCTGTGGAAGTAGTTGAGTCGGAAACATTAGGGACCTTCAAGCAGCTGTTGGATAGGTACATGGATTACGGGAAAATGATATAGTGTAGATTTATTTGTTCTTAAGGGCAGCACGGTAGCATTGTGGATAGCACAATTGCTTCACAGATCCATGGTCCCAGGTTCGATTCCGGCTTGGGTCATTGTCTGTGCGGAGTCTGCACGTCCTCCCCGTGTCTGCGTGGGTTTCCTCCGGGTGCTCCGGTTTCCTCCCACAGTCCAAAGATGTGCGGGTTAGGTGAATTGGCCAATGATAAATTGCCCTTAATGTCCAAATTGCCCTTGGTGTTGGGTGGAGGTGTTGAGTTTGGGTAGGGTGCTCTTTCCAAGAGCTGATGCAGACTCAAAGGGCCGAATGGCCTCCTTCTGCACTGTAAATTCAATGATAATCTATGATTAATCTAGGACAAAGGTTCGGCACAACATCGTGGGCCGAAGGGCCTGTTCTGTGCTGTATTTTCTATGGTCTATGTTCTATCTGTTGAGCTGCTCGCAGAAAAATACTTTTCACTGTACCTCGGTACACGTGACAATAAACAAATCCAATCCAATCCATCCCAGGAGTCAGCCTGGTAAACCTTTGCTGCACTCCCTCCACAGCAAGAACATCCTTCCTCAGATAACGACACCAAAACTTCACACAACACTGAGGTGTGGCCTCACCAATGTCCTATACAATTGCAGTAAAACATCTCTATTCCTATATTCAAATTCTCTCGCTATGAAGGCCAACATACCATTTGCCTTCTTTACTGCCTGCTATAACTGCGCACTTACTTTCAGTGACTGATGCACAAGGACACCAAGGTCTCGCCGAGTATCCACTTCTCTCAATTTACACCATTCATATAATAATCTGCTTTCATATTTTTGCTACCAAAGTGGATAATGTCATATTTATCCAAATGATACTGCATCTGCCATACATGTGCCCATTCACTCAGCCTGTCCAAATCCTGCTGAAGCATCTCTGTACCCTCCTCACAGTTTGCCCTCCCACCCAACTTTGTATCATCTGCAAATTTTGAGATCCTACATTTAGTTCCCTCGTCCAAATCGTTAACATACAATGTGAACACCTGGTGTCCTAGCACAGATCCCTGCGGTACCCCACTAGTCACTGCCTGCCAATCAGAAAAAGGCCCCTTTATTCCAACTTTTTGCTTCCTGTCTGTTAACCAGCTTTTTATCCATCTCAAGACACTATCTGCAATCCCATGCGCTTTAACTTTACATATTAATCTGCTATGTGAGATCTTGTTGAAAGCCTTCTGTAAGTCTAAATGAACCACATGCACTCGTTCTCCCTGGTCAACTCTACTAGTTACATCTTCAAAGAATTCTCGTAGATTTGTCAAGCATTAATTTTCCTTTCGTAAATCCATGCTGACTTTGTCTGATTCCTTCACTGTCACTGGGGAAACATCCTGGAATTCCCTCCCTAACAGCATGGTGGGTCTACCTACACCTCAAGGACTGCTGCGGTTCAAGAAGACAACTCACCACCACCTTCTGAAGGGAAACTAGGGATGGGCAATAAATGCTGCCCTAACCAGCGACACCCACATCGCGTAAATGAATTTAAAAAACACAACTACTTTTCAAATGCTGTGCTATGAAATCCTCGATCGTGGACTCCAGCAATTTCCCTAGTACTGACTCACTGGTCCATAGTTCCCTGTAAATCATCCAGAAACTTGTATTGCAGAGTAGCTATCATGTGAATTACTAATTGTCACAAGTAGTTAGACAATTTTCATTATTCTGCCTTTTGACCAAAATGCAGCTCACCCTCAACTTGTCTGTGATTGTTTAAAGGTGCTGCATTTGAACATTAATTGCCCATTAAAATTGTCACAGAAACTGCACGGCCATGTGATATTTGCCAATGCAAAGCCACTCAACGTCTCCCACCCAGAAAGGGAATTATTTATTTATTTATTTTATAAATTCAGTGTACCCAATTATTTTTTTCCAATTAAGGGGCAATTGAGTGTGGCCAATCCACCAAACCTGCACACCTTTGGATTGTGGGGGTGAAATCCACGCAGACACGGGGAGAATGTGCAAACTCCACACGGACAGTGACCCTAATGTCTCACTAAGGTCCCAGATGCTTTGTTGCCTTCCATCCCCTCTATCAGCTCATTTCCCTTAGTGGGTGGTGATTGACAGCTCCCACACACAGCAGTGAGCCTTGCTTCATTCATATTCCTTCGTGGTTGAGTAACTCTAAAGTGCCCTGATCACAATGTTTGCAAATATCAACCACTTCAAAGAGAAATCTCCAAGATGGTATCTTCTCGGCTTTAATGAGAGTGTGTGGGAATTTGTGGCTTATCTGCAGCTCCAGCTCGTCAGGCTGAATCCTGCAAATCCTGAACGCAGCCAATCCGACGGCGCCGTGAGTTGGAATTGCACTATTTCCATGCGACGTGAGTGCTGTCCCATTAGTATGTCTTGAATCGCACCGGGACCATTGCTGCCATCAGGCCGGTGGAACACCTTCCATTCAGTCCCGTCATCGGCACTTAGTCACTCAAGTGGAGAATCCAGCCCAGAGTCTCCCAAATGGAGAATCACGCCCATTGTTTTTTTAAGTGAAATTTGTTTTTGCAATAGTTTACAGTTTGGATTTTACTTTTCTATTTAAGGAGGATTCAAAATGAGCCTTGGCTCAATGTAGCACCAGGAATACCTAAATAAATGAGGTCTTAACCTGGTTAAGCTACAACACAGGATGATTTGCATAAGCAGCAAGTAATAGACAGAGCTAAGCAATCTGACAACCAACGGATCAGATCTAAGCTCTGCAGTCCTGCTACATCCAGGTGTGAATGGTGGTGGACAATTAAACAACTCATTGAAAATGAAATGGGGCAGCACGGTGGCACAGTGGGTTAGCCCTGCTGTCTCATGGCGCCAAGGTCCCAGATTCGATCCCGGCCCTGGGTCACTGTCCGTGTGGAGTTTGCACATTCTTCCCGTGTCTGCGTGGGTTTCGCCCCCACAACCCAAAGATATGCAGGGTAGGTGGATAGGACACGCTAAATTGCCCATTAATTGGAAAAAATGAATTGAGTACTCTAAATTTTTTTTAAAAGATTAAAAAAAGAAAGAAAATGAAATGAAAATTGCTTATTGTCACAAGTAGGCTTCAAATGAAGTTACTGTGAAAAGCCCCTAGTCACCACATTCCAGCGCCTGTTCGGGGAGGCTGGGACGGGAATTGAAACCGCGCTGCTGGCCTGCCTGGGTCTGCTTTAAAAGCCAGCTCTTTAGCCCTGTGCTAAACCGGCCCCATGCTGGATGAGAAGGCTCCACAAATTTCCCCGTACTCTGTGAAGGAGGAGCCCAGCACATTAGCAAAACGTAAGGTTGAAGCATTTGCAACAATCTTCAGCCAGAAGTGCCGAGTGAATGATCCATCTTGGTCTCCTCCAGAGGTCTCCAACATCACAGATGTCAGTCTTCAGCCAATTTGATTCATTCCATGCGAAATTCAGAAACGGCTGAAGGCACTGGATACTGCAAAGGCTATGGGCCCTGACAATGTTTAGGTAATAGTACTGAAGGCTTGTGCAATTAACCGTGCCCATAACCAAGCTGTTCTAGTACAGCGACACCAATGGCATCTATCCGGCGACATGGAACATTGTCTGTTGTACCCTCAATAACGACGCTAGAGAGAAAACGGTAAAGAAGGCTTTAATAAGCTAAGAACTAGCCTGGTTTCGAGGCGGGTGCTTACTGGGTGCCGCCTGCAAGGCGGCCCCTTATATACAACTCCCAGTTGGGCGGAGCCAGAGGCGGAGTCCTCCAGGGTTACAAGTCCGGTCTTAAATGGAACATCACCTTACATGATGATAAGGGTACAGTAATACAATAACCGCTCATCACATTCACTCCCTGTTTAAAAAAACAAAGTCCGGCGGGGGTGAAGTAGAATCATAAGTCCATTCGTTTCGGCGGCCTGATCGTCCTCATCGACCTCCTCAGCTCGGGCGATGGTGCGGTGGACGCGTCTTAGTTGAGGGTAGGTACGTCAGGGAGCACGGTGGTCGGAGCCTTGGTCTGGGTCGGGGTAGGGGACCAGGGCGCAGGGGAAATAGCTGGGGCTGGGGATAGCGGTGCCGGCACCGGCGGAGGATGTAGAGGGGGAGGGCTGCTGGGGGGCGCGCGCAGTCGGTGTCCACCGACGGGGATTGGGACTGGGGGGGGGGGGGAGTAGTGGGTGCCAGATCCCGCAGGGGAGCCATCAGGGAAGGGGCGTCTGTAGTGGGGAACCAGCGTGTGCCAGATCCTGGAGGGAAACCTTATCTTGCCTGCCGCCAGTTAGTCGACGTAGGTGTATCGGGGGTTCGCATGCAGTAATTGGACCCTCTTGACCAGGGGGTCCGTCAGCCAAGGTGGAAGCGAGACCCCGGAGGTGCACTTCCTGGGGAAGACAAACAAGCGGTTGTGAGGGGTCTCATTCGTGGCCGGGCAGAGGAGCGACCTAATGGAGTGTAGGGCATTGGGTAGGTTGGGAGATTTCTCGACCGTAGGGCCAGAAGGACAGCCTTCCAAACTGTCGCATTCTCCCTCTCCACTTGCCCGTTTCCCCGCGGGTTATAACTGGTCGTTCTGCTCGAGGCGATGCCTTTGCTGAGCAGATACTGACGCAGTTCATCGCTCATGAACGATGTACCCCGGTCGCTGTGGATGTAAGCGGGGAAACCAAACAGGGTGAAGATGCTGTGCAGTGCCTTTATCACGGTGGCCGAGGTCATGTCGGGACAGGGGACGGCGAATGGGAAGCGGGAGAACTCATCGATGACGGTGAGGAAGTAGGCATTGCGGTTGGTGGATGGGAGAGGGCCCTTGAAGTCCACACTTAGTCGCTCAAAGGGCCCCGAGGCCTTACGAGGCGAGCCTTGTCTGACCGATAGAAGTGCGGTTTGCACTCCGCGCAGATCTGGCAAGCCTTGGTCATGGCCTTGACCTCGGTTGAGTAAGGTAGGTTGCGGGACTTGATAAAGTGGACGAGCAGGGTAACCCCTGGGTGACAGAGGTCATTGTGGATGGCTTGCAGGCGGTCCTCCTGCACGTTGGCACAGGTGCCACGGGACAGGGCAATACTTGATATCGTACGTGTAGGTGGAGAGTTCGATCCTCCACCTCAAACGTTTATCGTTTTTTATTTTGCCCTGTTGTGCGTTATCAAACATGAAGGCCATTGGTCGGTGACGAAGGTGAACCTCCTACCGGCTAAGTAGTGCCTCCAGTGCCGCACAGCCTCCACAATGGCTTGTGCCTCCTTCTCGACTGCAGAGTGCCAAATCTCGGAGGCGGTGAGGGTCCGGGAGAAGAACGCTACTGCTCTGCCTGCGTGGTTGAGGATAGCAGCCAGGGCGATGTCTGATACATCGCTCTCTACCTGGAAAGGGATAGTTTTGTCCACCGCGTGCATAGCGGCCTTGATGATGTCGGCCTTGATGCGGCTGAAGGCCGATCGGGCCTCAGTTGACAGGGAAAATATTGTGGTCTTTATGAGTGGGCGGGCTTTGTCCGCATATTTGGGGACCCACTGGGCATAATAGGAGAAAAGCCCCAAGCACCGTTTGAGGGCCTTGAGGCTGCGGGGGAGGGGAAGTTCCTTAAGGGGGTGCATGCGGTCGGGGTCGGGACCTAGGATCCCGTTTTCCACGACATAGCCGAGGATGGCTAGCCGGGTTGTGTGGAAAACGCATTTTTCCTTGTTATAGGTCAGGTTGAGGGCTCGGGCGGTCTGGAGGAACTTTTCGAGGTTCGCGTCATGGTCCTGCTAATCATGGCCGCAGATGGTGACGTTGTCCAAGTACGGGTATGTAGCCCGCAAGCCGTACTGGTCCACCATTTGGTCCATCGCCCTCTGGAAGACGGAGACCCCATTTATGATGCCGAAGGGGACCCTGAGGAAGTGGAAGAGATGGCCGGCTACTTCGAAGGCAGTATAGGGGCATTCTTTCGGTCAGATAGGGAGCTGGTGGTAGGCGGATTTGTGATCGACCGTGGAAAATACCCGGGATTGGGCGATCCGATTTACCATTTCTGCTATGCGAGGAATGGGGTACGCATCGAGCTGCGTAAAGCGGTTTATGGTCTGGCTATAATCCACGACCATCCGTTTCTTTTCCCCGGACCGGACTACCACCACTTGTGCTCTCCAGGGTCTGTTGCTAGCCTCGATGAACCCTCTCCCAGTAAACGCTGGACCTCTGACTTGACAAAAGTCATGTCTTGGGCACTGTACCGCCGGCTCCTGGTGGCGACGGGCTTACAGTCGGGAGTGAGGTTCGCGAATAGAGAGGGGGGTGCGACTTTCAGTGTCGCAAGGCTGCATATCGTGAGGGGGGCAAGGGTCCGCCGAACTTCAATGTCAGGCTTCGGTGGCTGTACTGGAAATCCAGTCCGAGCAGCAGGGGGACGCAGAGGTGAGGGAGGATATACAGTTTGAAACGGGTGTGTTCGGCGCCCTGGATCGAGAGATCTGCAATACAATACCCCTTGATTTGGACCGAGTGGGACCTGGATGCGAGGGCTGTGGTATGGGACACGGGATGGGTGCGCAAGGTGCAGCGCCTTACCGTTTCTGGATGAATAAAGCTCTCTGTGCTCCCGGAGTCCAAAAGGCATGGAGTGTCACGCCCGTTGACCTGGACCTGCATCATAGAGTTCTGCAGCTGTTTTGGCCGAGTTTGGTTGAGGGTGATCGCTCCCAGTTGCGGGTAGTCCGAGTCCTCAGCCGAGTCGGATTCGTAAAATGGCCACCGCCGTCGGTCTCACATGTCGGGTCGAGAATATGGCCACCGCCAAGATGGCCGCCCCCATGATTCGCACGAGGCAGATGATGCGTCAGAAGGGGGCGTGTCGAGTCGATGCGCAGCCGCATTGCGAGGCCTGCGGGCCTGTGAGCCTGATTTTCGGGTCTGCTGTTCTTTGTGTTTCTGGCCCTTGGGCCTGGCATGGCAGACCCTCGCAAAATGCCCCTTCTTCCAGCAGTCGCTGCAGATGGCGGAGCGTGTTGGGCAGCGTGGGCGTGGGTGCTGGCCCTGCCCACAGAAATAGCACGGTGTGCCCCCGGTCTGGGCGGGTCGCCGCGCGGCGCAGGCCCGTAACATGGTCAAGTCTGGGGAAGTCCGAGGGGCATCGCAGGGTCAATGGGATACATGCCTAAATTATGTTGGGCCACTTCCAGCGAGGTGGCGAGCGTTCGCATGTCCTGGAGATCTTTTGCCCCGATTTTGAGTCGTCGCTGCCGGATGTAGGTCGAGCGGATGCCGGACACGGAAGCGTCTCTGATGTGCAGGTTCATATGGGTTTCCCCCGTCACATCCTGATGGTCACAGTCTCTGGCGAGCGCGGTGAGTTTTTCTACAAATTCGTCTAGAGTTTCCCTCGAGCGCTGCCGGCAGGTAGAGAGCAAATGCCGGGCATGTACCTCGTTGATTGGTTTGACAAACCGCTTACATAGTATCTCGACCGCCTCTTCATAGGTAGTCACCTTTTCAAGCGTGGCGGAGATTTTGTGACTCACCCGGGCGTGGATAGGTGCAGCTTGCGTGGCCCCAGAATGGGAGTCTCTGAGGAGTCCAGGTAGGCCTCGAAGCATCGGAGCCAGTATTTAAAAATTTCCTTTGCCTCCAGTGTCCGTGCTTCCAGAATGAGCTTCTCTGGTTTTAAGCCTGCGTCCATCCTGATGTAGTTTAGCTTATTAAATTGTTGTACACTCAATAATGACTCTAGAGAGTAAAACGGTAAAGAAGGCTTTAATAAGCTAAGAACTAGCCTGGTGCCGAGACGGGAGCTTACTGGGTGCCGCCTGCAAGGCGGCCCCTTATATACGACTCCCAGGTAGGCGGAGCCGGAGGCGGAGTCCCCCAGGGTTCAAAGCCCGGTCTTAAAGGGGACATCACCTTACATGATGATAAGGGTACAGTAATACAATAACCATTCATCATATTGTCCAAATATGTCCTGTACACAAAAAGCTATGTCAAAACTCCTCAAACTCTCTGCTAACAGCACCAAGCATGTACCTACACCAAATGGACTGCAGCAGTTCAGGAAGGCAACTCACCACAACCTTCTCAAGAGTAATTAGGGATGGGCAATAAATGCTGGCCTAACCAGCGATGCCCACATCTCATGAGATAATTTAAAAAGTCACCATGTTTAGGCTGATTTATGAATCCATTCCAATTCTCTTCCCACGCCGAGTGATACACTAAGACAGAACTAATAATTTCCAGAGCAGGTCACTAGTCTGTCGCCATGGCTTATAGCTTATGGGGTACCAGTCCACATCAAGCGTAGCTGACCAGGATCTCTCCCACTCTTACTACCAGCCATTAGCATGTTTGAAAGAATTTGTTTGGCTGTGTTATGATGCACCTTCCTGGCCATCAAGTCCTTGGCTGGGACTTGAACCCAGAGCTTCTGGCTCAGATGTAGGAGTGCTACCCGTTGCACCACAAGATGACCTGATTTATGAATCAGTCCTGGACTCTCTGAGCTCATCAGTTTTTACTATTTTAGCATTAGGAGAAGGGAAGTTAGGCACGATCGAAGCGAAAGGTAACAGAGTCCAGCAACGAGTGTGTTTAGCTGGGTGTTTTCCTGCACTCGCAGTGCCGAGAAACACAATGTTATCTATCACGACTCTGTTTACCCCCATGAGGCCGAACTTAGTCCCTTTTCCTACACTGAGGAGCTCTGCTCGCCGGAACTCCTCAGTGTAGGAGAAAATCGGGCAGCCCGATCTCTCGACCTCCCCCTGACACGACTCCCAGACCTCCCCAAAGCCCCAACTCACCTATAAGGGGGGCCTTGGCCACCGATCACCCTCCCGCATCCCCCCCCCCCCCCCCAACCATCCCGCCCCTCCCCCGGTGCACTACTTCACACGGAAAGAGCATCCCCCGGCCTGAACTCTGGCAATTGTGCTACTGCAAATCAGGACTCAAAGTTCATGTGAGTTAAATGCAGGGAAGCACTGGCAAGTGAAAGTTTAATGCCCTCAAACCTTCAAGACATTTGAAGACTAAGCATGACGGGGTTGAGGACAAACTTCTTTATTTTTTTCAACGGTTGCAGTGAGATGTTAAATCATCAGCTGAAGTCATTACCAGAAATGTAACATTGAATAACAAAGCAGTGAGATCGTGAGGACCGAGCAGACTCACCTGTCACATTAGGTAAGTGAAAATGGTGGGTCTGCCAGATTCAGTTGCAAAGGTTGGCCGGCGTGGGTCTCGAAGATTGGCGTGGGTCCTGAAGAATGGCCAGTTAGTAAAAATGGGTCCCGGGCAAAAAAGCTTGAAAAATTCTGTAGTGGAGCATATTAGAGTGAGAGTAGCTGTCCTACTCTGATATGCAGATTGAAAAGTAGTGGTCCCGCCCACAATGGGCAGGATTGAGATCGGAAAGTCTCGCGAGATCGTGTTAGGTCTCAGGAGGTGTGTCGAGCCGGCTAGTTCCCGGAAGATGGATCTCCCAGCATCTACCAGCCACGTTGCTCTGCCTTTCAGGCGCAACGCAGCCGATAGATCATGTCCAGTGGTGGGTCTGCTCTTCTGTTCTTCATTGTCCTGACTGACTTGCTCATAAGAGAAGAAATGGGATGTTAAGAATTGAAGAAAAGACTATTCAACCCATTGCGCTAGTTCCCTTTACATACTCGGCACAATTAGCTTTGTCATGGAATTTACCACATCCATCAGTTTCTTGAGAAATATAACCACCTGTTGGTAAATTAAACTCCAGGATATTAATGCAACACTGCAACTTATGGCTTTCACCTCTGACCAATTGTATTCCACAGGTAATCTATTCATTATTCCTGCAGCACAGCAAGTATAATTTGATCAACCTTCAGTTCCAATGTTAAGGCAATGTAGCACAGCGGTTAGCACTGTTGCTTCACAGCGCCAGGGGCCTCAGTTCGATTCCCGTCTTGGGGCACTGTCTGTGCGGAGTCTGCACGTTCTCCCTGTGCCTGCGTGCGTTTCTTCCGGGTGCCTTGGTTTCCTCCCACAAGTCCCGAAAGACATGCTGTTAGGTGAATTGGACATTCTGAATTCTCCCTCAGTGTACCCGAACAGGCGATTAATAAAGATTATTATTAAGTTGAAAAATATTTTGTAGTTTAACAGCATTTCACTGGAGGAATCTCATGAAAAAGCTTTCACCCCCTCCTCTTTGCTGCCATCCCTGACTTTTGCATTGTATAAGAAACAATCTTATCAGAATATTATAGAACTACAAAGCTTCAAATATTATTTGCAAATGTTTTTGTACTACAGTTATTTGGACTTAGTCCAAAAATCAAAGAGACATTAAAGTTAATACTTTACAGCAGAAAATTAGATTTAGTAACTGATAGAAGACAAAGCAGCTGAGGATGAAAGCACAGGCATTCCACAACAGAAAAAGATCTATATCTGCAATTTCCTTTTGCTTTGTACAACTAAAGATGACAAAGTGTATTAGGAAGAATGTTATTATTACTTAGTGCTGCTCATTTAGCTCTAGCACTAAGCTGTAACTTACTGAATAGGTGCGCATGTAAAGTAAACATTCTAAAACATTTAGCCCACAGATAAATCTCAGCCATTCCGGGTGAAAAACTTCATAGCCCTTGGACATATTGGGGCTGGTTTAGCACAGGGCTAAATAGCTGGCTTTTAAAGCAGACCAAAGCAGGCCAGCAGCACGGTTCAATTCCCGTACCAGCCTCCCCAAACAGGCGCCGGAATGTGGCGACTAGGGGCTTTTCACAGTAACTTCATTTGAAGCCTACTTGTGACAATAAGCGATTTTCATTTTTATTTTCTTTCTTTTTTCTTTCTAAAATAAATTTAGAGTACCCAATTCATTTTTTCCAATTAATGGGCAATTTAGCGTGTCCTATCCACCTACCCTGCACAACTTTGGGTTGTGGAGGCGAAACCCACGCAGACATGGGAAGTATGTGCAAACTCCACACGGACAGTGACCCAGGGCCGGGATCGAATCTGGGACCTTGGCGCCGTGAGACAGCAGGGCTAACTCACTGTGTCACCGTGCTGCCCCATTTAATTTTCAATGAGTTGTTTAATTGTCCACCACCATTCACACCTGGATGTAGCAGGACTGCAGAGCTTAGATCTGATCCGTTGGTTGTAGATTGCTTAGCTCTGTCTATTACTTGCTGCTTATGCAAATCATCTTGTGTTGCAGCTTAACCAGGTTAAGACCTCATTTATTTAGGTATTCCTGGTGCTACATTGAGCCAAGGCTCATTTTGAATCCTCCTGAAATATAAAAGTAAAATCCAAAATGTAAACTTTTCACAGTAACTTCATTTGAAGCCTGTAGCGCACAAAGACTCCGTGAGACGAATAGAGTGAAGTCGATGAGGCTTTATTAAGCGTGTCTGTTCCCCCGCAGCTCGACAGTAGAATGGCCTGCAGGGGAGGACTCCGGCTTGTTATACTCCGCCTTCAGGGCGGAGCTAGAGGTCAACGGCCAACCAGGACCCTGGATCTGTCAGCCAATGACATTAGGGCTTCCAGTCCCACATGACCCCTAATACATACTACCACATTCACCCCTTGTCAAAAATGAACCCGGCGGGGTGATGCTTCGTATGGTGGTAAGGGTTTACAGGGCTGGTCCTGGGAGGAAAACATTCACATGGCAATACAGTATTGTACAATTTTGTCCTGTTTCAACTATTTACAGAAAGTATTGGGAGAAAAGCAAAATGTTCTTGTGAAAAGTCCATATATTGATTTAGATCGACGCCACGAGTCGGTCGGGCGGTCTGGTCGTCCGTGTCGATCGCCTCGGCCCCGGTGGTGGTGGTGCTTGTACTGGTGTTGTCGTCTCCGGGAGCCTTACGGTTTCAGCTTGGGCTTTATTCTTGGTCGGGCCTGAGGGGAGGGGAACCGATCCTCCTGGGAAGGGGGCGGTCGCGGGGTGCGGCGGTGGCAGGAAGGGGGGGGGGTTGGGTGAATGGTGTCGGGGGGGGGGGGGTGTTGCCGGCGGGCGCCAGATCCCGCAGGGAGACCGTGTCCTGTCGGCCGTCGGGGTACTCCACGTAAGCGTACTGCGGGTTCGCGTGGAGGAGGTGAACCCTTTCGACCAACGGGTCCGCCTTATGTGCCCGCACATGCTTTCGGAGCAAGATGGGTCCTGGGGCCGCCAGCCAGGTCGGCAGCGACGTTCCAGAGGAGGACCTCCGAGGGAAGACAAGGAGACGCTCATGAGGCGTTTGATTAGTGCTCGTACATAATAGCGACCCGATGGAGTGGAGAGCGTCCGGGAGGACCTCCTGCCACCGTGAAACTGGGAGGTCCCTGGACCGTAGGGCCAGTAGGACGGTCTTCCAGACCGTGCCGTTCTCCCTCTCTACTTGCCCGTTCCCCGGGGGTTGTAGCTGGTCGTCCTGCTTGAGGCTATGCCCTTGCTGAGCAGGAACTGGCGCAGCTCGTCACTCATGAAAGAGGACCCCCTGTCGCTGTGGACGTATGCGGGGCAACCGAACTGTGTGAAGATGGTGTTCAGGGCTTTAATGACTGTGGCCGCGGTCATGTCAGAGCAGGGAATGGCGAATGGGAAGCGGGAGTATTCGTCCACCACATTAAGAAAGTATGTGTTGCGGTCGGTGGAGGGGAGGGGCCCTTTGAAATCGAGACTAAGGCGTTCAAAGGGGCGGGAAGCCTTAATCAGGTGCGCACCATCCGGCCTGAAAAAATGCGGTTTGCATTCCGCGCAGATGTGGCAGTCCCTTGTGACTGTACGGACCTCCTCTAAAGAGTATGGGAGATTGCGGGACTTGATAAAGTGGAAAAACCGAGTGACCCCCGGGTGGCAGAGGTCCTCGTGGAGGGTTTGGAGGCGGTTAATTTGTGCGTTGGTACATGTGCCGCGGGATAGGGCATCAGACGGCTCGTTCAGCTTTCCGGGACGATACAAAATCTCGTAGTTGAAGGTGGAGAGCTCGATCCTCCACCTTAAGATCTTGTCATTTTTGATTTTGCCCCGCAGTGCATTATCGAACATGAAGGCTACCGACCGTTGGTCAGTGAGGAGAGTGAATCTCCTGCCGGCCAGGTAATGCCTCCAATGTCGCACAGCTTCCACTATGGCTTGGGCTTCCTTTTCCACTGAGGAGTGGCGGATTTCTGAGGCGTGGAGGGTCCGGGAGAAAAAGGCCACGGGTCTGCCCGCTTGGTTAAGGGTGGCTGCTAGAGCTACGTCGGAGGCGTCGCTCTCGACCTGGAAGGGGAGGGACTCGTCGATGGCGCGCATCGTGGCCTTTACGATATCCGCTTTGATGCGGCTGAAGGCCTGGCAAGCCTCTGTCGACAGAGGGAAGGTCGTGGTCTGTATTAGGGGGCGGGCCTTGTCTGCGTACTGGGGGACCCACTGGGCGTAGTATGAAAAAAACCCCAGGCAGCGTTTCAGGGCTTTTGGGCAGTGCGGGAGGGGGAATTCCATGAGGGCGCGCATACGTTCAGGGTCGGGGCCTATTATCCCATTGCGCACTACGTAGCCCAGAATGGCTAGCCGATTGGTGCTAAAAACGCACTTGTCCTCGTTGTACGTGAGGTTCAAGGCTTTGGCGGTCTGGAGGAATTTTTGGAGGTTGGCGTCGTGGTCCTGCTGGTCGTGGCCGCAGATGGTTACATTGTCGAGATACGGGAACGTGGCCCGCAACCCATGTTGATCAACCATTCGGTCCATCTCCCGTTGGAAGACCGAGACCCCGTTTGTGACGCCAAATGGGACCCTTAGGAAATGGTATAATCGCCTGTCTGCCTCAAGGCTGTGTACTTGCGGTCACTTGGGCGGATGGGGAGCTGATGGTAGGCGGACCTGAGGTCCACGGTGGAGAAGACTTTATATTGGGCAATCCAATTGACCATGTCGGATATGCGGGGGAGAGGGTACGCGTCAAGTTGTGTGTACCTGTTGATGGTCTGGCTATAGTCTATGACCATCCTTTGTTTCTCCCCTGTCTTCACTACTACCACCTGCGCTCTCCAGGGACTATTGCTGGCCTGGATTATGCCTTCCTTTAGTAGCCGCTGGACTTCGGGCCGAATGAAGGTCCGGTCCTGGGCGCTGTACCGTCTGCTCCTAGTGGCGACGGGTTTGCAATCCGGGGTGAGGTTCGCAAACAAGGACGGGGGTTGCACCTTGAGGGTTGCGAGGCCGCAGATAGTGAGTGGGGGTATTGGGCCGCCGAATTTGAACGTAAGGCTCTGTAGATTGCATTGGAAATCTAATCCCAATAAGGTGGGGGCGCAGAGTTGGGGAAGGACGTTTAGTTTGTAGTTTTTGAACTCCCTCCCCTGCACCGTTAGGGTAACTATGCAGAATCCTTGGATCTGTATGGAGTGGGATCCTGCAGCTAGGGAAATCTTTTGTGCGCTGGGATAGGTGGTCAAGGAACAGCGTCTTACCATGTCGGGGTGGATAAAGCTCTCCGTGCTCCCGGAGTCGACTAGGCATGGTGTCTCGTGGCCGTTTATTAGCACCGTTGTCGTCGTCGTCTGGAGTGTCCGGGGCCGAGCTTGATCGAGCGTAATTGAAGCGAGACGTGGTTGTAGTAGTGGAGTGGGGTCCGTTGTTGCCGTCCAAGATGGCGTCGGGGATGAACAAAATGGCTGCCCCCATACATCGCACATGGCTGGGGGGTCACAAGATGGCGGCGGGGGTGGACAAAATGGCCACCCCCACGCGTCGTACAGGTCTGGGGTGGTCCAAGATGGCGGCGCCCTTCCTCCCCTCGTGGTGGCCGGGACCCAAAATGGCGGCGTCTGCGGGTTGCACATGGGGCGCTGGGGGGGTTGGGGAGCGTTAGGACCGCGCACGGCTCCCTCATCTCTGGGGACAGCGGTGGTCGGGACCCAAGTTGGTAGCGCCGGCGGGTCAGACGTGGGGGGTTTGGGGGGCGTTAGAGACGCGCAGAACTCCCTCTTCTCCGGGGAGAGTGGTGGTCGGGACCCAAAGTGGAAGCGCCGGCGGGTCATACGTGGGGACGGGGGTGGGGGTTGGGGAGCGTAAGCGGCGTGCAGGGCTCCCTGTTCTCCCGGGACCACGGTGGTCGGGACCCAGAGCGGCTGCGCCTGCGGGTCGTACATGGGGGGCTGGGGGGGTTGGGGAGCGTAAACGGCTTGCAGGGCTCCCTGTTCTCCCGGGACAGCGCCGACCTCGCGGGACCGGCACACAACCGCGAAATGGCCCTTTTTCCCGCAGCTCTTGCAGATTGCTGCGCGGGCCGGGCAGCGCTGCCGGGGGTGTTTCGCCTGGCCGCAGAAATAGCGGTGCGACTTGGCGTTTGGACCGCACAAGCCTGTGGGGTGTCCGGGGGGGGGGGTGGGTTTGTCGCGACGGGTACGTACGGAGCCCAATGGGCTGCCGCGCGGTCGGGGCCGTAGGCGCGGGTATTACGCGCGGCCACGTCTAGGGAGGCTGCTAGGGCCTGGGCCTCTGAGAGTCCTAGCGACTCTCTAGAAGTCTTTGGCGGATTTGGGAGGAATTCATACCTGCCACAAAAGCATCGCGCAGTAACATGTCCGTATGTTCATTTGCGTTCACCGAAGGGCAGCTGCAGGCTCATCCCAAAATCAGCAGCGCAGCGTAGAATTCGTCCATCGATTCTCCGGGACCTTGCCGTCTCGTCGCGAGCTGGTAGCGAGCGTAGATTTGGTTAACTGGGCGGACATAGAGACTTTTCAGTGCTGCGAACGCCGTCTGGAAATCCTCCGCGTCTTCGATGAGCGAGAAAATCTCCGTGCTCACCCTCGAGTGCAGGATCTGTAGTTTTTGGTCTTCTGAGAACAGGCCGGTGGCCGTTCTGAGGTAGGCCTCGAAACAAGTCTGCCAGCGCTTGAAGGCTGCTGCCGTGTTCACTGCGTGGGGGCTGATCCTCAGGCATTCCGGAATGATCCTGAGCTCCATAGTCCTTTTTAGGCACGCTTAATAAATTGTAGCGCACAAAGACTCCGTGAGACAAATAGAGTGAAGTCGATGAGGCTTTATTAAGCATGTCTGTTCCCCCGCAGCTCGATAGTAGAATGGCCTGCGGGGGAGGACTCCGGCTTCTTATACTCCGCCTTCAGGGCAGAGCTAGAGGTCAACGGCCAACCAGGACCCGGGATCTGTCAGCCAATGACATTAGGGCTTCCAGTCCCACATGACCCCTAATACATACTACCACAAAGCCTACTTGTGACAATAAGCGATTTTCATTTTTTTTTTCACATTGCTTTACACTCAATAAGTCACATAAATAATGCACTTTATACTGACTCAGAGTTTTATTTGGGGGAGAGACTTGTTTCTCATTGACTTTCATGGAACAATTCCCACCAAGAAATTGTCTATTAAAAACAATAAACTTTTCCCATCCTTATTGTTCATTTAAACTTTTCAAAAATAAAAGTGAAATCAGTTGCTGCAGAATATCGAGGGCGCACATTCTCTGCAACTCGGCCCTCAGCCCACCCGGATCTACCCTCAACCCCAAGTATGTTCATTTCCCTGAAACTCCCCCACCTTATCCTCCTGGTTTCAGCCCCAGTTCCCTGCCAGTTAGCAAGTTTTGTACTCCCCACCTCACCATGATGGGCATTGTTCTCTCTCCTCTATTGGCTGAATTTCCAATTCCACCCCATCTTCCCCTATTTTGCTGCAGTTGCCCCTCACAGACTACCCGAGCATCCTACAATTCTCCTTTTACAATGTTCTGACTAGATTTTCCATTCCAGGGGCTCCTTCACCTGTATTTCTTCTTGTCCTGTGACTTGCTGCTCCATAGCCCATCCTTCCTACTACTGCCGTTCTGAAACCTAAATCAATGCAAGGGCAAGGTACTATTCAGGAATCAACCCTTTAGTTTTAAAAAGGTTTTAATAAAAACGCTTTCTGAGGAGGTGTAGACAAATGGCCCTACAACAGCTTACCTTCCTGATCATTGCAGATCTTGGTTGTACATTCTGAATTCCCCCTCTGTGTACCCAAACACATGGAGTGTGTACACATGGAGTGTGGTGACTCGGGGATTTTCCCAGTAACTTCATTGCAGTGTTAATATAAGCCTACTTGTGACAATAATAAAGATTATTATGATGAAGATTTTATAGCTTAAATAGTAAGATAATTTTATCCAGTTGGAAATCCCCCACTACTAAATCGTGCCCCTCCAGCACACTACCAGGAGTATTTGCTCTACCTTTGATGGCCCAAACAAGAAGCAGGAAGTAAAATAATGCATCTCATCTCCCCTTTGCATAAGACATGACAAAACACATGTGAAAAACAAGCTAGACCTCTCCAGGCTGAATGACTATCTCCACCTCTCCCCCACCCCACCTCTCCCCTTAACTGTACAACCAAACAAACCTTCTGATCCTTGTGAACTCAAGCTGACATAGGGATTAAATGTTTATTGTCAGCAGAAAACGTGACAGCTCCACATGCATGTTCTTAATATCTGCCTAACTTCCTGAGCTATGTGTCCCTGCAGTATATTCCATAGCAAGCAAAAGACATTTAGGTGATTTCTTAGCAGTTTGTCCCGAATACTCTTGAGTATGCTGAATGTGAAACAATTAGCTGGTCAAAGGAAAATCACAGCTTACGTTCTATATTGTTCTGCTAAGTTAATGATCAAGAGAATAATAATAACTATTTCAAGGTATTTATGGTCACTGAGGTTAAAAGGAGTCATTGAATTCTGCAATAAATAAGGAGATATGCAACAATTCAACATTTAAAGACTAAATATTTTTGTCACGATAAATGATATCCTTTGGGAGGATGCAGGTGGTCCTAGGATTTACAGTTTTCACAAAGTGCTTTTAGCTTTTAATCGCCATAGTAACACCAGTTAAGGACCTCAGATAGAAGCCAGATTCCAGATCTGGGTTCAGGGAACAATTTAACTGCAGCAGAGAAAGGCACTGCAGATCTGGCTGAGATAGCTTGCAGCTAGCTCATGCGTACTGAGGTTTACCCAACTCTGAGCTGTTATTTGGCAGAAACAATTACGTGTCTAATCTGCATGTTTTACTTTTGTTGTTTATGTATTAACAATAAATTAGATTCCTTCAGTTTTCAGTTTGTAGTTTTTGTTTCTGAAGGAGGAAGAGAACCTATGCAGCTGTTATGGGTCTGCGATTATGCGCCTTTCAGCAGGTGTTGCAGGCATCAGTGTACACAGTGGGGTGAAAGCTCTTGGGCATTTTCTCCGTCAGCCGCGCCGGAATTGGGAAATGGGATTGGGCAGAGAATCGCGTGTCAGCCAAAAATCCTGGTCGGCGGCAGACGCCCGACGGAATGCCATGCTCCAGTGCCGCAACAGCACCGTCAATGCGTCCGACTTCGCACGTAGAGTAAACGCCGATGGCATATCATTAACGAGCCCAACTCAGTATTCTCCGGGCCTCCCGTGATACTCTGTTTCTTCCAGGAGGAATTGCTGACGACGGGTTTCACTTGTAGTTTTAAAAATCAGGAAAGAGGTTCTTGGCTGCTGAGGGAGAGAGGAGGGAGAACATGTTCTCAGGGGCGCAACTGTGGGCTGCCGGTCCTGCCGCTGGCACAGCTGGTTGGGGGGGAGGGGGCGTTTGCCAGAGCTGGGGGAGAGGAATAGTGGGAGGCGATCAGGGAATGGGTGGTGAAGTTGGGGTGACCCTCCTGGGACCTGGGCCGCTGAGCATGAACCGCCATTGCCGCAGCCTGCAAAGCAGCCATCTTGCTGTGCACCCCACTGACCGCCGACCGTAACCCGCAGAGGCCCCAACAGGAGGGCGACAGACGGCGGCCACAGAGTGGACCTCTGGCATGGGTAGCGCCAGCCACTGGTACCCCTGCCAGCAGGGACGGGTGTCGGTGCCAGAGATCCCCACTATGCCGGGCAACAATGGGGCCAGGGTGCAGGCATCAGAGTGCTTGGGGTGGGTGTGAGAAAGGGGTGGAAGGACGGGGATGAGGGGAAGATGCGGGGACAAGGGCTGCAGTACAGGCCAGTGCATAATGTAGCCCATTGAACCAGGTTTGGCACAGGGGTTGGCACCATGCTAACATGTCTTCCTAAGCCAATGGACTTTGGAATCCAACCACGATAGTTTTTTCATCCTGGCCGCTGCAGCCCTGGGGGATGCACTGAGGCTTTACGAGCAGGAGCTGCTCGGGGAGGACTCTGCAGCAGCGGAACCTGCCCCTGAGGAACAGAAGGCAGCAGGTGAGGATGGAGAGTCGGCTGCCCAACAGGCCAAGGAGGAGGTGGAAGGAGGCATTACATAAGGCCTCGTGTGTACCGGCAGCGTCTGTCATTTGAGGACCTGCCGGACCGGGCATATCGTTGAAGGCTCCAGCTGAGCAGCGGGACCGTATAGCATGTTTGCAGGATCATGGTACACCTGGAACCGCGGGGGTATGGGGGAGGAAATCCGCTCCCGGTGGCCATCAAGGTGACGGTCGTCCTGAACTTTTACGTTATGGGGTCCTTCCAGGCGCCGAGTGGGGACATGTCTGGATTCTCACAGACCTCAGTGCACAGGTCTATACAACCGTTACTGAGGCCCTGTATGCGACAATGAGTTCCATAGATTCACCACCCTCTGGCTGAAGAAATTCCTCCTCACTGAATCTGTGGAACTCTTTGCCGCAGAAGGCTGTGGAGGCCAATTCACTGAGTGTCTTTAAGACAGAGATAGATAGGTTCTTGATTAATAAGGGGATCAGGGGTTATGGGGAGAAGGCAGGAGAATGGGGATGAGAAAATATCAGCCATGATTGAATGGCGGAGCAGACTTGATGGGCCAAGTGGCCTAATTCTGCTCCTATGTCTTATAGTCTTATGGTCTTATCTCTGTTTTAAAGGATCGTCCCTCACTCTGAGATAGTATCCTCTGGTTCTGGTTTTTTTTTAATAAACATTTCATTGAGGTATTTTTGGTATAGTAACAACAACAAAATAAACAATATACATGAAATAATAAACATAGTGCAAAAGCCATTTACCTCTCGTACAGGTCCCACCCTTATTGACCCACTACTCTAAACTATACTACTCCCCCCCTTCTGCTGACGATTAATTTCCCGCAAAGAAGTCGACGAACGGTTGCCACCTCCTAACAGTGACCCTCTCAAGGCGAACTTGATTTTCTCCGAATAGAGAAAGCTAGCCATGTCCGATATCCAGGTCTCCGACTTCGGGGGCTTTGAGTCCCTCCATGCTAATAGTATCCGTCTTTGGGCTACCAGGGAAGCAAAGGCCAGAACGTCTGTCTCTTTCTCCTCCTGGATCCCTGTGTCTTCTGACACCCTGAAAATCGCCACCTCTGGACTCAGCGCCACCCTTGTTTTTAACACTGTGGACATGACGTCCGCGAACCCCTGCCAAAATACCCTAAGCTTTGGACATGCCCAAAACATGTGGACATGGTTCGCCGGTCCTCCCACACATTTTGCACACCTGTCTTCCACCCCAAAGAATCTGCTCATCTGGGCCACTGTCATGTGAGCCCGGTGTACAACCTTAAATTGTATCAGGCTGAGCCTGGCGCATGTTGCGGACGTGTTGGCTCTACTCAACGCATCTGCCCATAGACCATCCTCTATCTCTCCTCCCAGCTCCTCATCCCACTTGCACTTCAGCTCCTCGGTCTGCGTCTCCTCCGACCCCATAAGCTCACTATAAATGTCCGAGACGCTCCCTTCTCCTACCCAGCCTCTGGAAACTACCCTGTTCTGAATCCCCCTTAGCAGTAGGAGTGGGAAGGTGTTTACGAAGGAAGTCTCGCACCTGCAGATACCTGAATTTGTTTTCCCTCACCAACCCAAACTTTTCCTCCAACGCCCTCATACTCGGAAAGCTTCCCTCTATAAACATATCCCCCATTCTCTCAATCCCCGCTCTCCGCCATAACCGGAACCACCCCGTCCATACTCCCCAGGGCAAACTGGTGATTATCACAGATTGGGGCCCAGACCGATGCTCCCACTGCTCCCACATGCCACCTCCACTGGCCCCAAACTCTCAGGGCCACCACCACCACTGGACTGGTGGAGTACCGTGCCGGCGGGAATGGCAGAGGCGCAGTTACCAACACCCTCAAACTGGTGCCCTTACATGAAGCCGCCTCCATACGCACCCATGCCGACCCCTCCCCCACCACCCACTTCCTGATCATGGCTATATTAGCCGCCCAGTAATAGTTGCTAAAATTTGACAGTGCCAGCTCGCCCTCTCCCGACTCCGCTCACGCATTACCTTCCTTACTCGCGGGGTCATGCCTGCCCAGACGAAGCCCGTGATCACTCTGTTGACCCGCTTAAAAAGGACCGCGGAATAAAGATGGGGAGACACTGAAGTACAAATAGGAATCACGGGAGGACCGTCATCTTCACCGTTTGCACCCTCCCAGCCAGAGACAACGGAAACTCGTCCCATCTCCGAAAATCGTCCTTCATTTGGTCCACCAGCCGGGCCAGATTCAATTTATGCAGCTGGTCCCATTCCCACGCCACTTGGATATCTAGGTACCTAAAACTTCCCTTTACTAACCTAAACGGCAGCTCTCCCAGTCGCCTCTCCTGTCCCCTCGCCTGGACCACAAACATCTCACTCATTTCCATATTAAGCTGATATCCCGAAAACCGGTCAAATTCCATTAGAGTCCTCATGATTTCTTCTAGCCCCTCTATTGTGTCCAAAACGTACAGAACCAGGTCATCCGCATAGAGCGAGACCCCTCCACCCCCCCCCCCCCCCCCCCCCCTGCCCGGACCAGTCCTCTCCAGCCCCTCGAGGCTCTCAGAGCAATTGCCAATGGCTCTATAGCCAGCGCAAACAACAGTGGGAAGAGGGTGCATCCTGTCTTGTCCCCCGGTGCAATCTAAAATAGTCCGTATACTTGCCACAGGAGCCTGATACAGTAACTTGACCCAGTCAATAAAGCCCTGCCCGAATCTGAACCATTCCAGTACCTCCCACAGATAGCCCCATTCTACCCGATCAAAAGCCTTTTCTGTATCCATTGAGATCACTACCTCCACCTCCCTACCTTCCGGGGGCATCATGATCACATTTAACAACCTTCTTACATTGGCCACCAACTGCCTACCCTTAACAAACCCCATCTGGTCCTCTCCAATAACATCCGGAACCTCTGGTTCTAGTTTTTCATACAAGTGGAAACATCCTCTCCACGTCCACTCTATCCAGGCCTCACAGTATCCTGTAAGTTTGAATAAGATCCCCCTCTCATCCTTTTAAACTCCAACGAGTGCAGAGTCCTCAACCATTCCTCACATGACAAGCCCTTCATTCCAGGGATCATTCTTGTGAGCCTCCTCTGGACCCGATGAAGTTCAACCGGATGCTCTAAATACCATGTTAATGGGGTATTAAGGCAATAAAATATCAATGGATCCCCAAAAATTCAAAATTGGTGATTTTAGGACATGACATTTTGAATTCTGAAGCGATTCTCCGAGAACTTCACCATTGGATTTGCTTCGTTAAGACAAGAGATTGAGAAGAACTTGGCCTCACTCCTTTAATGACCGAGAAATATGTATGTTTTAAATATTAATAAATTATTTAATTTGGATTTAAACCCCCAAATTACAAGCATGAAATTAACAAGACACATAGAACATAGAACAGTACAGCACAGTACAGGTCATAATTCAGTGCAATAAAAAGAAAACGCTACAAATGCTGCTTGAATGTATTAGATTGGATTGGAAATATCTTTGAAATGCATTTTAAGAATGGGATCATTACTTTTCATTTCATGCTTTCTATTCTCATAAACTAGGGGGTGTTTACCTCAGTTGGTTGTGTTGTCAGCAGCACGGGTTCAATTCCCATACCGCCTGAGGTTATTCATGAAGGCCCCACCTTTTCAACATTGCCCCTCACCTGAGGTGCAGTGACCCTCAGGTGATCACCACCCATCAGCTCTCAAAGAGGAGAGTGGCCTCTGCTCCTCTGGGACTGTGGTGACGTTTACATTTTATACTCAGAGGCTTTCATTGCTTGATTGTAAACAATGAGGAGGAAATTATTCATTTGTCAATTTGGAAAATGTGAGCTGTACCATGATAAATAACTTATCATTTATTCAAAGAAATGGACAGACATTACTGAATATTTCACAATGTACTTAAAAGTAATTAAAGTAAAATAATTACTCGATTTGAACTCAAACAGAAGTCATGTCGTAAGTGTTATGATTTACTGCTCTGTATGAAAGGAATGCATATCAGGAATTCTAATTTGAATGGATTGAAAATTGTAGATTATGCTGACTCCCCACTCACAAATTCCCAATGTTCCATCGGAGGAACTTTGAAATGGGTAGTTTTAAATCATAAAATTTACTTTTATGCTTATTTATTATTATTATGTGAAAGTGAAAGAAAAAGAGAAAGGGCGGCTTGAAAAAATTGGATCGATGGACAATGAGATCCTCTGTGATAACTATTTTCTTCCAGTGTGAATGGAATTCTGCATAATCTGTGTGGTGGCTTGAGACATACACTGGAGGCTTCCAGTAGCTAACAAAGGGGTTTATTGATGAAAGACAAAGGCAGTGAAGTAACATGCACAGAATACAATATAACAGCTCTTAATACTTTGATTCTGGGGGCCACACTGCCCAGGGTCCTGCTCCCAGGTCCCAGCACAAACTCCCTGCTGGCCAGGCTTCATGTGCTCCTGCAGGATTGGCCCGAGCCAGTCACGTGGTCCAATAGAGGAAAGATAGTCCATCGAAAAGTCCCTCTGGGCAAATGTATTGTCAACAGTCCGTATCACCTCAGAAGGCACTGCCTCAACGACAGGCAAACTGAACTCACCAGCTTCGGTTGAGTAAATTCAGGAACCCCTGGCTCCCCTTGGCCAGACGGAGTTACAGGACTGTTCAAGATGCTCGTGAAACCTGTTGACCCCAATCTGGAGGTCACCACACCTTGACTCTTCAAGTGGACAATGTGCTATCGGACGGTCTTCTCATTGATGTTGACCACATATGACACCGGCCCCAACTGGGCCACAATCCGTCCCACTAATCAAGGCAGACCTGAAGCAAAATTACTGACCAAAACAGGGTCTCCCACCCGGAATGACCTGTCACCCTACTACTCTGACCGCTGACTCTGCTGGGAGGCCTGACGTGCCTTCCTCCTTCCCACCAAATTTGGAAACAAGCATGCTAGCATTGTCATCTTTGCCTGCCCTGTGTGGGTGCTATGTAGCTCTTGTAGGAGGTGGCCCCTGGCTGGAGGCGGAATGATTACACGTGCTCCCCATAAAATCATGACATCCTCACAGGTCAACTCAGTCTGACGGGTGAAATAGAGCCTTAGATTTCTCGTAGCATCACTCAGTCTGTGTCATTCTTTTCACCTTTGAGTAACGGGGTCTCTCTGGGTCCAATTTCAGATGTCTTTGGCAGACACTGGCAGAGTATCTAGGAAGTTCAACGAGCATGATCTCCTGGGATACTGATGGTAGCAGGATGCTCTTTGGCAGGGAAAGATAATTTAGTGCACCCATAGACTGCCAGCAGCAAGGTCTAATGCTGCACCCCCACTCAGGCAATGGGCAGTATGGGCTTGATTTCCCTTAAAAGGCCCTGTAATAGCTTATGGTCGGTCACTATGCCAAACCACCGTCCATACACATATTGGTGGAATTTCTTCACACCGTATATAATTGCTAATCCCGCCTTCTCAATCTGGACATAATTCCATTCTTCTTCTGAAAGGGTCTTCCCGGCAAAGGCAATAGGGTGCTCAGAACCATCTCCCACTTTGTGGGATGAAACTGCCCTAACACATTAAGGGGACGCACCACATGGTTCAAGGACTGTAATGCTTGCTTCATGACTTGGAAGGCTTCCTCTTGGGCTCTCTCCATTGCCATCCCTGATTCCTCTTTAGTAGCTGGTGCCAATGTTCTGGCTAAATTCAAACTGAACCTTCCATAATAATTTAGCATATTGAGGAAGGATTTGAACTCGCTCACAACTTTGGGCGCAGGGACTTTGCATATAGCCTTGACCTTTTCTTCCAAGGGTTGCAATCCTGTTAAATCAATGTAAAGTCATTTCTGAGGCATGGAAAGTACACTTTTCAGGTTTGAGGCGAACCCTTGCTTTTGAAACCTCTTCAATACTTCCTCGAAGCTGGACATGTGTTCTTCAGGTGTAGTGCTGGTGACTAACACATCATCAAGGTAGACCGTCACCTTGGGAAAACCCTGGAGGAGACCTTCCATCATACACTGGAAATAGCTCAGGCTGAAGCGATGCTGAAAGGTAGCCTTGTGTACTGAAAGAGGCCTTTGTGGGTATTTATCGTGGCAAACTTCTGAGACGCTTCGTCCAATTCTAGTTGCAGGTAGGTGTGGCTAAAGTACAATTTTGAATAGATAAGGCCTGCACCAGCTGAGCGTAGCGGTCCTTGATCCGGGGAATCAGGAATCTATAAACCTGGGCAGCCTGATTTATGGTTAATAAATTCTTATCGAGCGATCTGGTTTGAGAACAGGGCCTATTGGCGCCACCCACTCGGAAAATGGAACCAGCTTGATTATGCCTAACTCTTCTAATCTCTACCTCTGCTTCAACCTTCTGATGCAGTGCCTATGGCACTAGTCTAGCTGTGAAGAGCTTGGGTGTCGAATCCTGATTGACATAGATTTTGGCTTTGTTGCCTTTAATGTGTTTGGTTCCTTGTGAAAACATCTGCATACCTTCTTACGACATCTTGAAGTATTCCAGCCAATTGAGCCTTATCTTCTGTAACCAGTCTCGTTCCATCATACTTAGTCTGTGCCCTTCCATGACAACCAAGGGCAGATTGGCCTCTTGTCCTTTGTACCCCACTGGTGTATTGGTGGTTCCAAGGATTTTCAAAGTCTCCCCAGTCTACCTGGAAAGGTTGGCTGTAGTACTCTTCAAGCTTCTGAGTTACCACAGTGGTAGCGGGGTATAGCTCAGTGGTAGAGCATTTGACCTGCAGATCACAAGGTCCCTGGTTCAAGTCCAGGTGCCCTCTCGTCTTTAATGATTACAAATAAGGTTTGTGGGCAGCACGGTGGCACAGTGGTTAGCACAGTTGCTTCACAGCGCCAGGGTCCCAGGTTCGACTCCCGGCTTAGGTCACAGTCCGTGCGGAGTCTGCACGTTCTCCCTGTGTCTGCGTGGGTTTCCTCCGGGTGATCCGGTTTCCTCCCACAAGTCCTGAAAGACGTGCTGTTAGAATTCGAAGGCCTCTGAAATCTCCCTCTGTGTAACCGAACAGGCGCCGGAATGTGGCGACTAGGGGTTTTTCACAGTAACTTCATTGCACTGACAATAAAGATTATTATTATAAAGATATTGGGAAGTCTGCTCCCCCACTACGGTTACTGAAGCCTAGTGTCGACTTCCAATATTAAGGGGTTTGCTATTTACCCTTAAGACAATTTCAGTTGTGGCCCTCTTATTCAAATGGACAGAATTCAGTTGATACACTGCATACTCTTCCCGAGAGTGCTTCTCCACTATGCTCAGTGGCGCTGAGGACTAACGCTGCTTCTGTTCTTTTTTTGCATTGACATGCATTGCCTAGCGCGGAATGGCCTTGAATGTGCCCGCTTCAGTTTCATTGGAAACACACAAACTCCCAAATATGGCAGGTCTCTTGGGGGTGGTCTCCCCCGCAACGATAGCATCCACCTCTGACTTCAGTTTCCTGGCCTTTGACTCCGGTCTGGTCCCGACGACCGTGTCTGATTCTCCACTGTGCCTGTTGGTCCTGATGCACACCTCGCGACCATACTGCCCAACACTTAGTTAACCTTCCCTTCAGCCATACTTTGGAGCGCAGTGGCCCCTTTTTCAGTGCACTCCTTCCCCTGAGCTATCTCGATAACTTATCCAATTGATGCACTATCAATTATGAGATGAGAGTAGAATGTAATCAAGGCTTTATTACACAGAGATGTGTGGCCTCCTACAGCAGCTTACGAAATGGCTGCTGTTCGGAGAGCACACACATTTATACTCCGCCTCCTGGGCGGAGCCAGCAGGCAGGGATCTACCCCCGTACCCGTAGTACAGGGGACTTACCGTAATACCCATATATACAATATAATGCAACAGTGCCAGATCCCTGAGGGAGACTGTGTCTTGGCGGCCGTCGGGGTACGCTACGTAGGTGTACTGCGGGTTCGCATGGAGTAGCTGTACTCTCTCAACCAATGGGTCCGCCTTGTGGAGCCGCACGTGCTTGCAGAGGAGAACAGGTCCTGTACCTGCCAGCCACGTTGGGAGCAAAACCCCGGAGGTGGACTTCCTGGTGAAGGCAAAGAGTCGTTCATGGGGTGTTTCGTTGGTCACGCTGCACAGGAGCGACCGAATGGAGTGAAGTGCGTCGGGGTGGACCTCCTGCCAGCGGGAGGCCGGGAGACTTCTGGACCGTAGGGCCAGCTGGACGGCCCTCCAGACCGTCCCATTCTCCCGCTCCACCTGCCCATTTCCCCGGGGGTTGTAGCTGGTCGTCCTGCTCGAGGCAATGCCCCTGTTGAGCAGGTACTGGCGCAGCTCCTCGCTCATAAATGAGGATCCCCGGTCGCTGTGGAAGTAGGTGGGGAAACCGAACAGAGCGAAGATGGTGTTGAGGACTTTGATGACGGTGACAGACGTCATATCGGGGCATGGAACGGCGAAGGGGAATCGGGAATACTCGTCGACCATATTAAGAAAGTACATGTTGTGGTCGGTGGAGGGGAGGGGCCCTTTGAAGTCCACGCTGAGGCATTCAAAGGGGCGGGAGGCCTTCACCAGGCACGCACGGTCTGGCCGGTAGAAGTACGGTTTACACTCCGCGCAGATCTGGCAGCCTCTGGTGATAGCCCTGACCTCCTCGATGGAGTAGGGCAGATTGCGGGCCTTAATGAAGTGGTAAAAGCGGGTGACCCCCGGGTGACATAGATCGTCGTGCAGGGTCCGGAGTCGGTCCACTTGTGCGCTGGCACATGTACCTCGGGGGGGGCTCGTTGAGCATACCGGGGCGATACAAAATCTCGTAATTGTAGGTGGAGAGCTCGATTCTCCACCTCAAGATTTGATCATTTTTGATCTTGCCCCGCTGTGTGTTATTAAACATGAAGGCAACCAACCGTTGGTCAGTGAGGAGAGTGAATCTCCTGCCGGCCAGTTAATGCCTCCAATGTTGCACAGCTTCAACGATCGCTTGGGCCTCCTTTTCAACGGAGGAGTGCCGAATTCCAGAGGCATGGAGGGTGCGGGAAAAGAATGCCACAGGCCTGCCTGCCTGGTTGAGGGTGGCGGCCAGAGCGACGTCTGATGCATCGCTCTCGACTTGGAAGGGGAGCGTCTCGTCGACCGCGCGCATCGCAGCCTTGGCGATGTCGGCCTTGATACGGTTGAAGGCCCGGTGAGCCTCGGCCGTCAGTGGGAAAGCGGTGGATTGAATGAGTCGGAGGGCCTTGTCCGCATAGTTAGGGACCCACTGGGCGTAATACGAATAGAACCCAGGCATCGTTTGAGGGCATTGGGGCAGTGGGGGAGAGGGAGTTCCATGAGGGGGTGCATGCGATCGGGGTCGGGCCCGAGAATTCCGTTCTGAACCACAGAGCCGAGGATGGGTAATCGGTTTGTGCTGAACACACACTTCTCCTTGTTGTAGGTTAGGTTGAGGACTGTGGCGGTGTGGAAAAATTTGGAAAGGTTAGCGTTGTGGTCCTGCTGGTCGTGGCCGCAGATGGTGACGTTGTCCAGGTATGGGAAAGTGGCCCACAGCCCGTACCGGTCAACCATTCGGTCCATCTCCCGTTGGAAGACCGAGACCCCGTTGGTGACGCCAAAGGGAGCCCTAAGGAAATGGTAAAGGCGGCCGTTCGCTTCAAACGCAGTGTATGGGCGGTCCGCCTTACGGATAGGAGCTGGTGGTAGGCAGATTTCAGGTCCACTGTCGAGAAGACACGGTACTGTGCAAACTGATTGACCTCATCAGACATGCGTGGGAGGGGGTACGCGTCATGCTGCATCTACCGATTGATGGTCTGACTGTAATCAATGACCATCCTGTTTTTCTCCCCGGTTTTCACCACTACCACTTGGGCTCTCCATGGGCTGTTGCTGGCCTCGATGATACCTTCCCGCAGCAGCCGCTGGACCTCAGACCTGATGAAGGTCCTGCACTGGGCGCTGTACCGTCTGCTCCCGGTCGGGACGGGTTTGCAATCTGGGGTGAGGTTTGCAAACAGAGAAGGCGGGTCGACCTTAAGGGGTGTGAGACCGCAGACAGTAAGGGGTGGTAGGGGCCCGCCAAATTTCAGGGTTAGGTTCTGGAGGCTGCACTGGACGTCCAGGCCGAGTAGCAAGGCAGCGCAGAGGTTGGGGAGGACGTAAAGCTGGAAGCCGCTGAACTCTACGCCCTGAACGGTGAGGGTGGCGATGCAGTACCCCCGGATCACCACGGAGTGGGATCCGGAGGCCAGGGAGATTCTTTGGTTAATGGGGTGTACCGCGAGGAAGCAGCACCTTACCATATCGGGGTGGATGAAGCTCTCAGTGCTCCCGGAGTCCAGAAGGCAGGATATCTCATGCCCGTCAACCTTCACCTTTGTCGAAGCGGTTGCGAGGTTGTGCAGTCGAGACTGGTCGAGCATGACCGAGGCGAGACGCGGCTGGTTGTCAGCTGTTGCAGGCGATGAGCGGCCCAATGAGGTGCCCGATGGGCAGGGGTCCTGAGGCAGGTAAGCTGGCGGTGCCCATGGGCCGCACGTCTCCTGCGGCAGGCAAGATGGTGGCGCCCTTGGGCCGCACGTGTCCTGGGACAGGCAAGATGGCGGTGCCGATTGGTTCTGAGGCAAGCAAGGTGGCGGCGCCCATGGGCCGCACGTGTTGTGAGTGGAGCAAAATGGCAGTGCACATGGGCCACATGTGGTCTGAGGAGAGGAAGATGGCGGCGCATGGGTGGTGCCAGGACAATAGCGGTGATTGAGCGGGCCTGGCACACTGCAGCGAAATGTCCCTTCTTGCCACAGGCCTTGCAGAGCGCGCTCCGTGCCGAGCAGCACTGCTGGGGGTGCCGCATGGATAGGAGGTGCCTGGCATAGATCTTGTTGGTTTGCTGAGCGTAATTCTCCTTCAGTAGCGCCATGGCCTCTGCGTAGGTAGGCACGTCCTGGATGAGGGGAAAAACGTTGGAACTCAGCCGCGTGTACAGAATCTGGAGCTTCTGTGCTTCTGAGATTGGGCCTGGCGCAGACCCGATGTATGCTTCAAAGCAAGCTGGCCAATGTTGGAAGTCCCTTTTCGCATTGTCTGCTTGAGGATGCAGCTGCAGGCGATCCGGCTTGATGCGGAGATCCATCTCTGAAAAATCTCTGTGTAATAAATTGATGCACTATCAATTACATAAGAACATAACAACATAAGAACTAGGAGCAGGAGTAGGCCATCTGGCCCCTCGAGCCTGCTCCGCCATTCAATGAGATCATGGCTGATCTTTTGTGGACTCAGCTCCACTTTCCGGCCCGAACACCATAACCCTTAATCCCGTTATTCTTCAAAAAACTATCTATCTTTATCTTAAAAACATTTAATGAAGGAGCCTCTACTGCTTCACTGGGCAAGGAATTCCAAAGATTCACAACCCTTTGGGTGAAGAAGTTCCTCCTAAACTCAGTCCTAAATCTACTTCCCCTTATTTTGAGGCTATGGCCCCTAGTTCTGCTTTCACCCGCCAGTGGAAACAACCTGCCCGCATCTATCCTATCTATTCCCTTCATAATTTTATATGTTTCTATAAGATCCCCCCTCATCCTTCTAAATTCCAACGAGTCCAGTCCCAGTCTACTCAACCTCTCCTCATAATCCAACCCCTTCAACTCTGGGATTAACCTAGTGAATCTCCTCTGCACACCCTCCAGTGCCAGTACGTCCTTTCTCAAGTAAGGAGATCAAAACTGGACACAATACTCCAGGTGTGGCCTCACTAACACCTTATACAATTGCAGCATAACCTCCCTAGTCTTAAACTCCATCCCTCTAGCAATGAAGGACAAAATTCCATTTGCCTTCTTAATCACCTGTTGCACCTGAAAACCAACTTTTTGCGACTCATGCACCAGTACACCGAGGTCTCTCTGCACAGCAGCATATGTTTTAATATTTTATCATTAAAATAATAATCCCTTTTGCTGTTATTCCTACCAAAATGGAAAACCTCACATTTGTCAACATTGTATTCCATCTGCCAGACCCTAGCCCATTCACTTAGCCTATCCAAATCATTCTGCAGACTTCCAGTACCTTGAAAGTATGTAGATGTTTTTTTAACAGTTTTGTTTACGCTTTCTTTTAAACAGGCATTATTATTGTTGTTGATTCTTTTGAAGTAATTTTAAATATTGTTTTATGATTAAAGGTCATTATTTATAAGTAAATGTAGGTTTGGTTATTTGTTTTAAATCTGTGAAACTATTTCAATCTGCACTATATTATTATATAATTTTACAGGTGGCATTAATTTAGATTATGATCATAAGATTTCAAAAGCGCCCCAAGGTTTTTTGCTGTTACTGTCTTTGTAACATCTGATTTACTTCGATTTATGTTATAGAATCACTACAGTGCAAAAGAAAGCCATTCGGCCCATCAACTCTGCACCACCACTCTGATAGAACACCCTACCTCGGCCCATGCCCCCACCCTATCCCCATAACCCAGTCTAACCTTTGGAGACGAAGGGGCAATTTAACAAGGCAAATCCACCTAACGTGCAAATCTTTGGACTGTGGGAGGAAACCGGAGCACCCGGAGGAAATGGCAGAGGCATGGTGACACAGTGGTTAGCACAGCTGCCTCACAGCGCCAGGGAGGATTCAATTTCGGCCTTGGGTGACTGTGTAGACTGCGTTGGTTTCCTCTGGGTGCTCTGGGTTCCTCCCACATTCTAAAGATGTGCATGTTAGGTTGATTGGCCATGCTAAATTGTCCCTTAGTGTCCAGCGATGTACAGATTAGATTCCGGGGATAGGGCGGGGGAGTGGACCCAGTTAGGGTACTCTTGCAGAGGGTTGGTGCAGGCTTGATGGGCCAAATGGCCTCCTTCTGCAATGTAGGAATTCTATGGTTCTATTCCATGGTTCTAGGGGAGAATGTACAAACACCAGTCACCCAAGCTCCAAATCGAACATGGATCCCTAGAAGTAGCAGTGCCACAGTATTACCTGTGTTAAATAAGTTTCTGCCATGTTTACTTCAATTATCTTATTCATTTATAATTAACTCATAATTAAATGTTGCATTCTCATGTTTCAGTAAGACATTTGTAGAAGCTTATAAAGTTTAATATAAAACATTTTTTTATTTTAAAAAAAATATATTTTTAGTAAGGTTTTTTAACAACACAATTGTTTCGCCTTACAAACAATAACCCCCCCCCCCCCCGCCCCCGTAACAAAATAACGCAAATTCTCCCTGAGCAAGATATATACAAGGCAAGATGGTATATTTACATAGCTTTATACACTGGCTCTTGGCCGCGCGTACCGTTTCCCCCCACCCTCCATGCTATCTCCCGCTCGTCCATCCCCTCAAACAGTCTCTCATTCCCCCCTCCCCCCCCCCTCCCCAGGGTTGCTGCTGCTGCTGATCGACCTTCTTCTAATGCTCCGCGAGATATTCTAGGAACGGTTGCCACCGCCTGTAAAACCCCTGTGCAGACCCTCTCAAAGCAAACTTAATTCTCTCCAATTTTATGAATTTTATGAAACCCCTTTCATTAATCCAGGCCTCCAGGCTAGGGGGCTTCGCCTCCTTCCACAATAGCAAGACCCTTCGCCGGGCTACTAGGGACGCAAAGGCCAGAATTCCGGCCTCTTTCGCCTCCTGCACTCCCGGCTCATCCACTACTCCAAATATTGCTAGCCCCCAGCTTGGCTTGACCCGGACTTTCACCACCTGGGATATTACTCCCGCCACTCCTCTCCAGAACCCCTCCAATGCCGGGCATGACCAAAACATATGGACATGGTTCGCCAGGCTTCCTGAACATCTTTCACATCTATCCTCTACCCCAAAGAACCTACTCAGCCTCGCCCTCGTCAAATGCGCTCTGTGAACCACCTTAAATTGTATCAGACTGAGCCTGGCACACGAGGAAGAGTTATTAACCCTACCCAGGGCGTCGGCCCATAGCCCTTCCTCAATCTCCTCCCCCAGCTCCTCCTCCCATTTACCTTTCAGTTCTTCTACTAGCGCTTCCCCCTCTTCTTTCATCTCTTGGTATATTTCCGATACCTTGCCCTCCCCGACCCATACCCCCGAGATCACCCTATCTTGAACTTCTTGTGCCGGGAGCAACGGAAATTCCCTCACCTGTCGCCTCACAAAAGCCCTCAACTGCATATATCTAAATGCATTTCCCGGGGGTAACTCAAATTTCTCCTCCAGTGCCCCTAGACTCGCAAATGTCCCGTCAATGAACAGGTCCCCCATTCTTCTTATCCCCGCCCGATGCCAGCCTTGGAACCCCCCGTCCATCTTCCCCGGGACAAACTGGTGGTTACCCCTGATCGGGGACCACACCGATGCTCCCATTGCACCCCTGTGTCTTCTCCACTGGCCCCAGATCTTTAGTGTTGCCGCCACTACCGGGCTTGTGGTGTATTTTGTCGGCGAGAGCGGCAGCGGTGCCGTTACCAATGCCCCCAGACTCGTTCCTTTACAGGACGCCATCTCCATCCTCTTCCATGCCGCCCCCTCTCCCTCCATAACCCACTTACGGATCATCGCCACATTTGCTGCCCAGTAGTAACTCTCTAGGTTTGGCAAAGCCAACCCTCCTCGGTCCCTGCTGCGTTCCAAGAACCCTCTCATAACCCTCGGGGTCTTATTTGCCCACACATACCCCATAATACTCCTACCTACTCTCTTGAAAAAGCCCTTGGTGATCAAGATGGGGAGGCACAGAAACACGAACAAAAACCTCGGAAGGACCACCATTTTGACCGACTGCACCCTACCCGCCAACGAGAGCGGGAGCATGTCCCATCTTTTAAAATCCTCCTCCATTTGCTCCACCACCCTCGTCAAATTCAGTTTATGTAGGGCCCCCCAACTTCTGGCTATCTGGATCCCCAGATACCGAAAACTCCTCTCCGCCCTCCTCAGTGGCAGGTCCCCTATCCCTCTTTCTTGGTCCCCTGCCTGTAATACAAAAAGCTCACTCTTCTCTACATTAAGCTTGTAGCCCGAAAACTCTCCAAACTCCTTCAGAGTCTGCATGACCTCCACCATCCCCTCCATTGGGTCCGCCACGTATAGCAGCAGGTCATCCGCATATAGCGATACCCGATGCTCCTCCCCCCCGCGGACTATCCCCCTCCATTTCTGAGACTCCCTAAGTGATATGGCCAAGGGTTCGATCGCCAATGCGAACAACAGGGGGGACAGGGGGCACCCCTGCCTCGTCCCTCGGTACAGCCGAAAGTACTCTGACCTCCGCTGGTTTGTCACTACGCTCGCCACCGGGGCGCTGTAAAGGAGCTTAACCCATCTAATAAACCCTCCCCCGAACCCAAACCTGCGCAATACCTCCCAGGGGTACTCCCACTCTACTCGGTCAAAGGCTTTTTCCGCGTCCATAGCTGCCACTAACTCCGCCTCTCCCTCCTCCGATGTCATCGTTATCACGTTTAAGAGCCGCCGCACATTGGTATTTAACTGCCTGCCCTTTACGAATCCCGTTTGGTCCTCGTGAATCACCCCCGGGACGCAGTCCTCAATCCTAGTGGCCAGTACCTTCGCCAATAGCTTAGCATCCACATTGAGGAGCGAAATCGGCCTGTACGATCCACATTGCAGTGGATCCTTGTCTCGCTTTAGGATCAGGGAGATTGTCGCCTCCGACATTGTCTGGGGCTCGGTTACCTCCTCTCTTGCCTCGTTGAAGGTCCTCACTAGTAGCGGGGCCAGCAGGTCCACATATTTTCTGTAGAATTCCACCGGGAACCCGTCCGGCCCCGGGGCCTTCCCCGCCTGCATGCTCCCCAAACCCTTACTGAACTCCTCCAGCCCAATTGGTGCCCCCAAACCAACCGCCTCCTGCTCCTCCACCCTCATAAAACATTTATTAACAAAAATAATTTTGTAAATACAAAACTTTGAAACCACTTAACATTTAACTTTATCAACTGAATGACGTAAGACTACTTCAACTTTTACAAATTTCTTGCAATAAAAACTGCAAAGTTGTTCATCAAAAAAAATAGTAATGGAATTTTTTTTTAAAAGAAGTGGAATGGAAGTCACAATAAAATATATTTAGATGCCCTCAGATTTGCTTTTCTGATGATAGAATCAACATTTGTAAGGAAAGATCCATCTCTTCTAACCTCGATATTACCATTTGGGATGCATTCAGACACCGTTCCTCTGTCTGCTGGAGTTTGTGAGTGAATATTGCAAAGAGTACGGCAATACAGCAATTGCCTGTACTGAAATTTGCAGCCCATTTATGAAAATCAGGACACGCCTTTTTACTGACCTGGTTATGAAAGTATATGCAAAATGATCAATTCACCTGAAAAAATGCAAATGAATCTAGTCTGGGAAGGGTAATCATGGAAAATGAGAACAGGAGGAGGCCATTCGGCTCTTTGAGCCTATTCCGCCATTTATTATGATCATGGATGATCACCCAACTCAATAGGCTGATCCCACCTTCCCCTCTATCCTTTGATCTCCTTCGCCCCAAGTGCTATAACTAACTGCTTCTTGACAACATACTGGGTGTGATCCTCCGCCAAAAAACCAGCTCACCGTGTCGCAGCATTTCCGTTGAGAGCCAGGAGATCGTGCTCCCGGAATCTGCACGGCTCGCAACGCCTCGCGAGATTCAATGCAATCTCACGATTTTTTAAATAATAATCTTTACTGTCACAAGTAGGCTTACATTAACACTGCAATGAAGTTATTGTGAAAAGCCCCTAGTCGCCACACTCCGGCATCTGTTCGGGTACACTGAGGGAGAATTCAGAATGTCCAATTCACCTAATAAGCACGTCTTTCGGGACTTGTGGGAGGAAACCGGAGCACCCGGAGGAAACCCAAGCAGACACACGGAGAACGTGCAGACTCCGCGCAGACAGTGACCCAAGCCGGGAATTGAACCTGGGACCCTGGCGCTGCAAACCAACAGAGCTACCCACTGTTCTACCATGCTGCCCTATGCGTTGCAAGGTAAATCCTGGCCACAATGGGTGGGATCACTTTTTGGTAAATCTGCATATTAGAGCGAGGCAGTAATTTCTGAGGTAGCTGAGGCTTTGGGATTCAATCGCTTTGCCTCGGGACCTCAGGCGAGCACCATTTGATACTGGTCCCCACAATGGGGACCAGGTGGAATGGCACTCATGGAGCCACCAAGGAATCAGAGGCCCCCAGCTGCATGCCCTTTGGGCAGAGTAGTACCATGGCACTACTGGTGCCACCTGGGTACCCTGGAACTGCCAGCATGGCACCCTGGCAGTGCCACCCTGACAGACGGCACTGGCATGTGCCAGATTCGCATTGCCAAGGTGCCAAGCTGGCATTTTATGCTAGTGCACGATCGGGCCAGGGTTGCTTGGCATGGGTGTTGAGGGGGTGGGGGGGCAGTGGGGGACTCTCCCATATTGCGTTTGGGCTGGGGGCAAGATCGGGGCTTCTTTTGGGGGCCTCGGAGATCTGGATGCCATTTGAAAATGGAGTCCCGATCTCTCACTACAACGCGGAGTTCCAGTGAGCAGAGCTCCCCGTTGTAAAAAATGGGTCTACGTGCAGCCTCGGCCACACGTTCCCCGGTCAGGCCTTTTATGCAAAGTGAGCCGCGTTGAATGGTCATGTGTTTCTCGGCACTGCGAGTGCCAGGAAACACACGGCTAAATGTGCTCGCTCGGGGACTTTGTTCCCTTTTTGGGAAGATCGCGCCAACAATGTTTTGGCTTTAACCACCTCTTGTGGTAACAAATTCCACTGTTTGACCAGTCTCTGGGTGAAGAAATGTCTCCTCATCTCTGTCCTAAATGATCTACCCTGTATCCTCAGACTGTGACCCCTGGTTCGGGACATCTCCACCATCGGGGACATCTTTATTGCATCTATCCTGTCTAGCCCTGTTAGAATTTCATAGATTTCTATGAGATCCCCCTTCATTCTTCTGAACTCCAGCAAATACAATCGTAACTGACTCAATCTCTCCTCATCCATTTTAAGATTCAGTCTGGTAAACCTTCACTGCATTCCCTCTATGACTAGATCATCCTTCCTCAGATTAGGAGACCAAAACTGCACACAGTATTCCAAGTGTCGCCTCACCAAAGCCCTGTATAATTGCAGCAAGACATCCCTGCTCCTGTACTCGAATCCTCTCGCAATGAAGGCCAGCATACCATTAGCCTTCTTTACCGCCTGCTGTACCTGCATGCTTACCTTCAGCGACTGGTGTACAAGGACACCCAGGTCTCGTTGCACATTCCCCTCTCCTAATTTATGGCCAGATCACACTGAAGGATTTCTGCATCCTCCAGACAGCTCACCCTCCCACCCAACTTTATGTCATCTGCAAATTTGGAGATTTGTTCCCTCATCTATACCATTAATATATGTTGCGAATAGCTGGGGGTTGTAGCGCACAATGACTTACGAGAGAGACGAGAAGTGATGAAGTCGATTCAGGCTTTATTAAGCGAGACTTGTCCCCAGCAGTTCAGCAACAGAATGGAGCGGCGGGGAGGAGCTCGGGTTCTTATACTCCGCCTTCAGGGCGGAGCCAGGAGTCAGCAGCCAACCAGGACCCGGGATCTGTCAGCCAATAGCATCACGGCTTCACAGTCCCACATGACCCCTAATACATACCACCACAGGGGTCCCAGCACTGATCCCTGTGGCACCCCACTAGTCACTGCCTGCCATTTGGAAAACGACCTGTAAATTCCTACTCTTCTGTTTCCTATCTGCCATCCAGCTTTCTATCCATCTCAATACACCAAATCTAATCTCGTGAGCTTTAATTATACATGCTAATTTCTTATGTGGGACTGTTGAAAGCCATCTGAAAGTCCAAATATTCACTGGCTCCCCCTCATCAACTCTACAAGTTACATTCTAGGGAGGGGGTGCAGTGGATTGCGCAATTGTTAAGAATTCAGGAATTGGTCAACAAATTACTGAACAGAATTCTGACACAGAATTATCATTAACTCCAGAATAAATAAGAAAGTTGCCATGAAAGATGGATGAGTGACACTGCCAAATTTTGATATTAAACAGATGGACATGGGTATGAATGATGCACAGTTTGCAGAGAGCTTTCACTCGGGCACAAAACAAGAAAATAGGCCCCAAAAATGTATCAGCTGTCATACATTCGCTATTTAACATATGTAAATAATTATTTTGATTTTATACAACCGCTCATTTGTTTATATCTCTGAGGTAATTAGCAATCTGCCTTGATCTGCCCTCTGATAGATACGACATATGTAACAACCCCTGAAAATAGATAAACAGGAAGGTCTACACATGGTAGCATTAAACTGAAGGCATGAAGATGAGGAAAGCAAAGACAGCTGGATAGGGATTTTACTTTGCATTTGTCAAACATATACGTATATTCACCAAAGTGAACCAGGACCGTGGGCGGGATTTCAATTGCTGGATCAGAGCCCCAATGTCGCCATGACGTCCACATCCTGACCTCATACTGACATGAAGACTAGCAAACACTGCTATTTTGATATTCAATGCATCTAATTAGCCAGGAGTGACAGCAAAACGTGCCAGGTCATCGACATGGATACCACCATTACACGTGAGAACACCATCCCCCAGGTACGCGGTACATACTCGTGCGACTCGGCCAATGTTGTCTACCTCATACGCTGCAGGAAAGGATGTCCCGAAGCGTGGTACATTGGCGAGACCATGCAGACGCTGCGACAACGAATGAACGGACATCGCGCAACAATCACCAGGCAGGAATGTTCCCTTCCAGTCGGGGAACACTTCAGCAGTCAAGGGCATTCAGCCTCTGATCTCCGGGTAAGCGTTCTCCAAGGCAGCCTTCAGGACGCGCGACAACGCAGAATCGCCGAGCAGAAACTTATAGCCAAGTTCCGCACACATGAGTGCAGCCTCAACCGGGACCTGGGATTCATGTTGCATTACATTCATCCCCCACCATCTGGCCTGCGAAATCCTACCAAATGTCCTGGCTTGACATAATTCACACCTCTTTAACCTGGGGTTACCCCATCTCTGGATCTGTAAAGATTTAATCACCTGCTAATGGTCGCATTCCAAGCATTGTCTGGCATCTTTGAATCTGTCTATATATATGTTTCTGGAACAGACCTCTTCATTCACCTGAGGAAGGAGCAGCGCTCCGAAAGCTAGTGACATCGAAACAAACCTGTTGGACTTTAACCTGATGTTGTACCTGTGCTCACCCCAACATCTCCACATCATTCACTGTCCAATTAGCAGCAGTGAACACGGGAGGGAGATGGGATCAAGCCAGATGTGGCCCTGATTTAAAGGGCCAGCACAAGCTCTGCTGCTGGTCCACCAAATGGAAGCAGAACCGTAGAGCTGAGACTTAAAAATATTTTATGTACCAGTTGTTGATGATTTTTTTGTTTTGTTTATAAATTTAGAGTACCCAATTATTTTTTTCCAATTAAGTGGCAATTTAGCATGTTCAATCTACCTACCTTGCACATCTTTGGGTTGTGGGGGCGAAACCCACACAAACACGGGGAGAATGTGCAAACTCCACACGGACAGTGACCCAGAGCCGGGATCGAACCTGGGACCACTGCGCCACCGTGCTGCCCTTGTTGATGATTGTTTACAGTACTTTATCAATATAACCAACTAAATAGTTAATTATATAGAGGGTAAATGCCTGTAATTCCACAGGAGGCCTTGGCCACAATTCTTTACAGTTACATTATTGAGCCTGTCAGTGACCTTGATGAGAAATACCAAAAAGACCGAATGATGAACTAGCCTTCTCAGCTGGTAGAGGTGTCATGTGTATCTCAGAGAGATGGCTGAGGCCTAACAGCACCTGTTGTGGCATTTCAAGTTTCACATCACACATCTAGAGCATAACTAAGGGCGCAATCTAATGGAAAGGTTTCTAACTGTCATTTCAGGTGGGTCTCCCCGACTTTGTTGGTGAGTTACCCACCGCTATCTAAGAACACTTATTATTATATTTTGCAGGCCTTGGGGAGTTTCTCTCCGGGCTTGTACACACTAAAAAAAATTTCCAAGACTTTGGAGTTGAACCCTCTGGCCAGACCAGCTCCACAGAGATCGGGCACCATTTTGAAAGGGTGCCCTGATTTCTAAGTGAGCTTGAGGGTCCCTCCCCCCCCCACACATGGGCAATGTCACCCCCCCACACACACACATGGGCATTACCCCACACCCCCTCAATTGAAGACACCCCACTATGGGGTCGTTGAAGGGCTCCCCCTTTTCAGGCAGTCCCAAGTTGCCTTTTGGTTCCCGACCCCCATTCAAGACCACTACCCTTCTTCTCCCCCAGCCTTCCAGAGACCCTTGCATATCCACCCTTCCACCCCCCCGTCATATCGCCCCCCCCCCCCCCCCCCCCACCCATCCCTACTTTCATGGGCATGGCCAACTCCCTCATGCCCCGGCCCTTGGCAGTGCTACCCGGGCTCCATAACACTGCCACCCTGCCAGGGTGCCCAGGTGCCAGAGGGAGAGCCAGGGCACCACCCTGCCCTGGCGCTAACCACCCAAGGGTCTCCAATGGCTTGGAAAACCTCCCGGTGCTGTGATGCCTGGACAACACTTGTGTGAAGAGTACAAATTAATGCCCGGGTGACCTCTCTCTTGGGAACCAGTTAGATCAAGGGAGGCCGTAGATTGCCCTTCAGTGGCTTCAATTAGCTCCATGCCGCGTCTAGGCGGCATCCAGATCCCACCAAGAGGAGGAGGCCGGTTAGATCGCAAACCACTTGGCGCTTGGCGCTATTCCTGATTTGGGCCCCTCCCATGATCTAACTGGCCCGCACGGATCCTCGTCAGACGCAATGCGGCCGTTAAATCGCGCCCTAAGACTATGAAGGAAAACCTAGTTGAATTGGTCAGATCTGAAAGGCTCCAAGCCTGATTTTCGGTCTGTGCTGAGTTTACTGATCCTTCAGCCAGGAAGGCAGTAACTAATTTACCATTGGCCTATCTACTGGTGTCCAGTATTTCTGAAGAGTCAAACAAGAGACAAGGGAAGATAATTGGAAATGAAAAGTATCGGTCAGATCTTTAGTTCAATATGTAAGTAATCCCTCATAGTAATTCTAATACTTAATTGCCAGTCCTGGATATTTTCATCAGCAATTACCCTAAAACACATTTAAGTCAACTCAATATATAAGACAACCTAATTTTCCTGGCCCCAAAAATCAAGTTTTTGCATACACTCAGCATGTAGGTCAGTCCCCTCTTTTCAGCCGTGACGTGCTACGCTCATTAATCAGCCACTATTTTTCATCCCACAATTGCATGTTTTACTTACTGTACCTTATAACTGGATGAACGGGATCAAGCACACAAAATGGACTGTGTTGCAAAAATGTGTACGAGTTTCAAATGTGCTCACTTCCTGCGTAGGATGCTGACGGTATTTCAAAATGGGGATTACCCACACCAGCAATTTTGCCGTCGATATATAAATCAAATCCCATTTTTGGAGGGATATTTTGAGGCTTCAAAGGTCAATTTATATGCCAACATCAATGGTAATTTCCATCTTTTGAAGATTAAGCACAAAGCTAACTTGATTTTATTGTTACACATGCATTGATATGTGAGGCTGTTCAAAACACACAAGTCTGAAATAAGAGCAAGTTATTTTAAGATTTTAAAGAAGAAAATCCATTCTCTGGCTCCAGAAGCTATGGTTAATGTCACTGTAAAAGAGCGAAAGTGTGTCGCATTGAAGGTTTTTTACTTGTACTTTAGTAAGCACAAGCTGTCCTTGAATATTGCTGAAAGGAGAAAAATGCTTCCAAAGCTTTTTGTCCTACACAGATCAGGATAAATGCAAGTATGCCAAATCTCAAACAATCATAAAGATTTACTACCGGGAAAAAGGATGCTGATTGGTTAGCAAGTCAACGCTGATTGGCTGAGTCACAGCAATGGATAAAGCAATGGACTCCCTAAGCTTCCAGGTAATTCAGAAAATGCAAGGCTTGAACATATTCCTTTTGTTTGCAGAGAATGGCTCCTTGTGTATGAATACATCTCACTTCTAGCAAGCGTGTATGAGAGATGTTATGAGCTTGACTGATGATCTTAAATTGGTTGCTGGTGTAGTTTTAAGTGCATTCAATTGTACAGCAAATTGTGCCCAATCACAGAATCACATCTGACAGTGTTTTGGTCTTTTCAAGCACAGGAACTTACTTTCCTCTTAATTAAACAATATACGCTGCAAAGGACAGCGCAGGTCGCATTGCTGCAGTATTTGTTCTAATCGTACCCATTTGGTATGAGTTACAAGCTCCCGGCTGTTCACTCTGCTGACTGCACACTGTGTCCTGTAAATGTTGACAGAGCCTCTGGTCATTTGTGAGCCCACACAGGTCCCCCCTCTGGAAACTTTCAGAGCCCAGCTGACCCATCAATGGGAGGACATGGCCAAACTCAATCAGCGGCACACCAGGTGCTGCCGCTCCTCAGTGCAGCCCCACTGCAGGGGAAGCAGGGGAGTAGCAGAGCTCACTCCAAACAAAGGACACATGCATCCGCCCTGTAACACTGCCCCTCTCAGGGCAGAGGCCTCACCAGTGACATTATCAGCTCACCCACTCCTCAGGACCAGCAGCTGTGTCCAACCCCTGCCTACCCACTGGACCCCAGCTCCCACCCATCCTGCCCCCGGTCAGGTTGTCACAACCTGTGTGTCACACCCAGGACTCACATTCCAGCAGATGCACACTTCTTCACTTACCCTCATCTGCAGGCGCTGCCCACACACAAACCTATAGACATGACGTGATTGGTGGCACACCTTGGCCATCACCACACAATCCTGCTGGGGTGGATAACACACAGCCCACCCATTGAGGACACCCACAGTAGTCCCACTGGGAAAATTGGACAGGGGCCACAGAGCCTATCACTGACATGGGTTGCAGCATCCACTGGTACCCCTGTTGATAGGGATGGACGGTGAGGATAGAGGTTCCCCGATGCCACTCACTGATCGGGACAGGGGTGCAGCGTGGAATGCAACATATCGGGGAGGGGGGTGGGGGCACGGCTGAGGGGTGGGGATGGGGTTGCCAGAGACATATGGAGGGTGGAGCTGAAGTGCAATTCAGGGTCACCATGTAGCCTGTTGGGTCTGGATGGGCAAGGGAATAATCATCTTGCTAACATGTCTTCTCTTTTCTCCACCTGCAGAGAATGAATTTTGGAGTCCAGCCAGCAATGCTCACTATCTACCTAGCCGCAGCTGCCGTTACAGATGCACGGGGCTGGAGGCACAAGTCCTGCTCAAGGAGGATCCTACACAAGAAGAGCCCACCCTAGAAGAGCAGGGGCCATCCAGTGAGTCTCGAGTGCCAGTCGTCCAACAGGGGGAGGCGCGAAGGAGGCAGTGCATGAGGGCACGTATATGCGATCGGTGCCTGTCCTTCGAGGGACTGTCAGACTGCCTGTGCCACCGCCGACTCCGGCTCAAAAAGGAGACTATGCGGCACCTGTGCCAGATGTTGATGCACCTGGCACCGCGTGGGTGTGGAGGAGGATATCTGCTCCCAGTGGCTCCCAGGTGACGGTCGCCCTGAACTGTTATGCTTCTGGATCTTTCCAGGGGCTGAGCGGGAACCTGTCAGGGATCTCGCAGACATCCGCACACAGGTGCATCTGCACTGTTACAGATGCCCTATGCGTTGGCAGTGGACTATATAAACTTCAGTCTGGACCAGGCAGACCAGAATGCCCGGGCAGCAGGATTCTCTGCCATCGCTTGAATGCCCCAGGTGCAGGGGGTGATCGATGGCATGCATGTCCCTTCACGAGCACTAGCTCATCAGGGAGTGCCCTTCATCAATAGGAAGGGCTTCCACTCCCTGAAAGTGTAGTTGGCGTGTGACTACCAGCTGCATATCATGCATGTCTGCAGCCGTTACCCATTTGGCGTGCAGGACACTAATGTCATGGCGCACTCGTCGGTTCCTGGTACCTTCAAGGCATTCCCTTGGGTGAGGGGTTGACTCTTGGGCGACAGGGTTACCTGCTGAGGTCTTGGCTAATGACGCCTGTCCAGAGGCGTGGGGATGTGGGGACCCGTTATAACGACACCAATGCACCAACCAAGTGCATCATTAAGAGGTGCATTAAGGTCCTCAATATGCACTTCCGATGTCTGGATCACTCCACTGGGGTGCTCCAATATAGCCGTAGGACGGTCTCTAACTGTGCTGGCCTGCTGCGTCCTGCACGACATCACATAGCAGAGGGGGAATATGCAATAGGAGGAGGAAGAGTGCCAGGCTTCATCTGACGAGGTGGATGAGGAGGATGGCCAGCAAGAATCGAGCAACGGGCGGCATGTGGCGCAGTGGTTAGCACTGGGACTGCGGCACTGAGGACCTGGTTCGAATCCCGGCCCTGGGTCACTGTCCGTGTGGAATTTGGACATTCTCCCCACGTCTGCGGTTATGGAGATGGTGAGTGGTTACAGGTCACTCTGGGTAAGCGGTCCTACAAGATGGCCTTATACCCCTGGTCCCATTCCCTGCCACCTCTGAGGCTTACCCCAGGTGGAATATTCACGTGTCCTGGGGGCCTTGACCGGTACCATCCTCCAACACCCCCACCCTCCCTCACCCCCATCCGGCACATCTTCAACACCCAGCCCAGTCCATCCATCACACCCTACAGACAGAGGATTGAGGCAGGTCAGAATGTTGGTGAAAAGGTAGTTAATTGTGATTATATACATTGTTGTACCCTGACCCCTCCCATCAATCTATGTGCTGCACCCATGCCAACGTAACTGGTGTCTAACTTTCTTAGACACCTCCTTCTAGGTGTGACCCCAGACAGAACCTTAGGCGTGGAGGCCGCCTGCTGCATCCTCTGGAGCTCCTGGATCTGGATGGGCCTGGCTGACTTTCAGATGTCACGGGTAACGAGGTGCCACCCTGTTCTGCCCACTGCTCATCAGATGCGCTGGTGTCAGGCGTAGGGGATTCCGAGCACTGAGGTGTCCCAGCAGCTCAACTGCAGGAGGCACCGGTACAGACCCCTTCACTTCCTTGTCCCTCAGGGTACTTGATGGCATCCGGGCTACTCCATGGGATGGAGATGAGGCCGGAGTGAGCTCCAGAGGCTCCACTATCTCCTGGCGCTGCCAGTCCTGGAGGCCTGCTCTCGTCTTAACCAGGATCTTGATGGTCTGAGACTGCGACATGTCCCTCAGTGAGTGAGTCATGTCCCATACTGCCTTGGTCATGTCCCTCTGGCACTGTGCAATGACCCTCTGTGCCACATCCCACTGTGACTGGTCCGGGTCAGTCAGTGCCCGGCCAATTCTCTCGATGCCCTCAGCCATGATCCTTTGTGACTGGGCCAAGCTCTGGAGCGCCGCAGCAATGTTTATGTGGGCCCAATGCATGTCTGCCTGTGACTGGGCTCCCCTGTCTTGAGCCTCAGCCATCGACTGCACAGTGTGCCCCAAGTCTTGGACTTCATGACCCATGGCCTTCCATCGCAACTGCCATCCATTCAGTGTTGGACTGGGTACCACATATTGTCAGCACCATCTCCTGCACCCAAAGGTGGTTGGACTCCTCCAGCTGCACCTGCAGGCGCTGGAAAGTTGCTGACACCCCCTCCTGTAAATCCTGGCTCTGTGTCTGCATCTGCACCAGTGATGGGATCACAATTTCCAGAAGCACAATACATATCCAGACTGCAGCTGAGGTGCAGTCCTGAGATCGTGATTGAAATGCCCTTAGAGCTTGGAATGCACCTAGTGCTAGGAATGCACTTACCTCTCTTTGATGTGGTTCATGTTTGCAAACATTGGGGTTTCACCACTGAGGCCACTGAACTGTGAGGGGAGATGAATGAATCAAAGCTGCTTATGGACTGTAGAGGCTGACAATCACAGACCACTACCAGAAAGCTATGACTGGCTTGCAGCTAATGGATCTGTAGGAACCAGATGCAAGCCACAGCTGTTCTCCCTTCTCAAATGGACACGTGGAGCTGCAAGGTAAGTGTTACAGCTGTAATTCTTCTCACTGCCCTGTGTGGACTGCTCTCGAGCTTCCAGACAGGAGTCTCCTTTCTGGGGGGCTGTAGGCATTTGTGTGAGGGGCGATCTGTGGGGGTGGGGTCTCTTTCAGCAGGGGATCTCTGGGGTGTCCCCTTTTGCAGGGGTCCCTGTGGGGTGTCCCCCTATTGCAGGGCTCTTTGGCGGGGGGGGGGGGGGGGGGGGGCGGGGTCTGGCAGACATGGATCGGGCAGGCAGTGCATTGTGGGAGAGTGGCATTTGGTTGGCCTCAGATGGTCTCTACCAGTGTGGCCCTGGCATGATGGACCTCGTGGTGGGCCAATGGTGTCACCATGCCAGGGCCACGCTGGTAGAGACCACAAGAGATCTGCGTCCACATGATTCCTGGCTGCAGGGACTGGTAATTCATGGAGGGCCGGAGCAGAGGGTCATTCAGACCAATTGGCTTTCATTTACCTGTTCCCGCGGGCGTGCCATTTGGACCTCGATCCTGCAGGCAGCTGGGGGTCAGAGCATCACGATTTTGCACCGATTCTCCTTCCCATTCAGGAACGGGTTCTGGTCGGCCTGGGACAGAGAATCCCGTCCTTAGTCTGCCAAATGGAGAATCCTGCCCCATATCTGGAAAAGGGAATTATGCGAGATCACTGGCGAGAGCTGAAGCCGCACAGACACTCTGCACTCCCCACACACAGACACCACCCCAGCCAACAAGACGGCATCGAGGAGCGTGGCATCCTGTTTCACAGCTGCCGAGCTGGAGATCCTCCTGGATGCCGTGGGGGAGAGGCGGAGGACCCAGCACCCCGGCTGGGAAGGAGGCTGCCAGCCGCTGTCATTTGTCGTGCCTGGGCGCAGGTGGCAGAGGCGGTCAGCACCATGGGCAACACCATCTGGACCAGCCTGCAGTGCAGAAAGAAACGGCACAACCTCCTCAGGGCGGCCTAGTAGGCAGCACTGTGCCCCTGACTCTAACCCCATCCCACACACCCGTAACCGCACCCCCCCCTCCCCAACCCGGAGGGTGGCCGAACCCCCAACCTACACCACATGCCGGTAACAAAGCCGGCCGCCATGAATGCCCTGGCCACTGAGGCCACCAGCGACCCACCCATGGCCTGCATGCGCCAGACTGTCTAACACTGTCATTTTTCATTTGCACCACCCCCCAGGGAGAAGGCTGCACATAACCATCAAGAGCGGGAGAAAGCTGAGGGGGACCGCCGGACCTGCGGCCCCTGACTGTGGCAGAGCAGAGGGCCCTGGATGTGGTCGGTGGCCCGGAGGAGCGGAGGTCACTGGGGTGAGTAAGCGAGACCCTGCTGAGTTGCGGTTCCCCATGACACCCAACACCACCCCCTCACCACCCTCACCCTCCCCATCACCCCCACCCTCACACCACTCGCACCATGCTTTCACCCCACCCTCACCCCCATACCACCCTCACCCACACCACCCTCTCCTCAACACCACTACAATTCCCCCACCCCCCCCAGCCAACGGCCTGCGGACTAATCATGCGTCCTGTCTTGTGTCTTGCAGGAACTGCTAGTGATGGGCTGGGTCCCCACCCCGCCAGTGCCATAACTGGCGCCACCCTGTGAGCTGAGCGCTGACGAGGAGAGCAGATCGGACGGCAGCCCTCAACCCGAGACTCAGGACACCCCGGAGCTCGAGTCGGGAGGATGACACAGATTTCCCGTCACAGCCGTCTCCAACACTCTCCACCATCCCAGACACACTCACCTCGGTTGGGCACTTTAGTGAAGAGGCTCCTGAGACACTCTCTGGTGCTCACCACACAGCAGCTCCGGTACAGCAGATGGAAGTAGGAACACCCAAGGGGGTGGACGGTCGGAGAGTGGACTGACCCAGGAACTAGCTGCCATCCAGATGGGTTTCGGGCTTCTGGAACGGACAGTCCCATCGATCGTGGAGATGCAGTCGCAGAGCCAGGGCCTACATGAGGGGTTGTCGGCGAACATTCAGTTCCTGTGGGTGCAGTTGGAGGAGTCCAACCACGTGCAGGAGCCGGAGGAGGTGCCGACCATGCGTGACACCCAGGACAACACCATACAGGTGGCAATAGGGGCAATGATTTTGCCTCTGGATCAGCATGTCCAAGGCCAGGGGCACTCTATGCAGGCGCAGACGAGGCCCAGGACAGGGCTGGCCTCTCACAGGCAGCCATGTGCCAGTGCCACCTGGAAATCACAGCGGGCCATGGCTGGGAACGTCGGCGGCATTGCCCAGACACCGACCAACGTGGCGCAGTCACAGAGGGACATGGCCCAGTCACTGGCTGATGTGACACAGACCCAGAAGGTAGTGTCACAGTCAACGAGTAATGTTGCACAGCCCCACATGGAGATTGTCCACTCCCTGTGCTCCATGGCCACGAGCATGCAGACCCTGGTCGAAACCAAAGCAGGTCTTGAGGACTGGCAGTGCCAGGTGGCGGGGGAGCCTCAAAGGATTGCTCCGCTTGCACCCCCATCCCATGGATTAGCCCAGTGGTCATCGGGCAGGCCAGAGGGAGGAGGAGATGACGGGACCCCTGCTGATGACTCCTTCAGGGGAGGTGTCTGTACACCGCAGCATCTCGGACCACACCCCTCCTGTCACTGGCACATCTGAGGTGGGCAGTGGGCCGAACAGGGCAGCACCACGCCACCTGGGACACCCGAGCAGCAGTCGGGCCCATCCAGGCCTGGTCACCCCAGAAGATGACCGCCAATGGGAACCCAGGTCGCACTGCAGGCTCTGTCCCTACATGTTCACAAAGGATTTTACTCTAAGTGTATTCCGGACTGCATTGCTGCTGCTGTCGAGATGGAGAATTGCGATTTGCTGTCAAAGCGGCGCCCGATGTGATTTTGGTGTTGGAGCCTATTCCCCGCCCAATCGTGCTTCCCGGTTTCGGTGACAGCCAACGGAGATTCAGCTACTGTGGAGGGGCTAGCGACCGGTGCCACGTGGAACACAATCTATTCCAATGAGAAAAGGTGCGGCTTTCACCAGGTCCCTGATTGACACTCAGGAGGCTGACAAGCTGCAGCCGCATATACGCACTTCACTCCCCACACACACATCCCAGCCAACAAGATGGCACTGGTTGCCTTGGACCACGCCCATCCCACAGATGAGTCAGCTGGGGCCAGAGGGCACCTAGGGGGGTTGCTTGGGGGACACCTATATGACCTGTGGTCCTAAGTTCACAGTGCGCAGTCAGCGGCGTGCACAGCTGCATGGCTGCGTTGCAAGCCGCGACAATGATACTCCGTACCCGTCCACCCTGACCCCATAGCCCACCTCCTACTCCCCTCGGCCCTGGCAGAACCCCGCCCGGGCAGCGGCACAATGTCATAAAACTATTGTGATGTTGGACACTTTCCGCACTCCCGCTCTCTCTCAGCAGCCACGCCACCTCATCGGCATGCCCAATCCGTCAGGTCCTCGAATGACAGGCACTGCAGGTACACGCGAGGACTCAGGCAGCACCTCCTTTGCACATCCTCCTCCTCCTCTGCATCTGCCTGTTGGGCTGCATCCTGTCCCTCTGGGGCAGGCTCCACATGGTGCATAACCCCATGCCCTACAGGCCACACCGTGGCCCCAGTTGGTACTGCGGAGTCTGCCCCCGTATGTCCCCCCCCCAACCCTGCACCCCTCGCCGCGTTGGTGTTGGCACTGCGGCGGCCTCTGGCCCGGATGTCCGTCCCTGCTGCCAGAGGTACCATTGGCTGGCACTGCCCATGCCAACTGTACAGACTGCGGTCCCCCGTCCAATGTCCCCCAGGAGGGGCTACTGTGGGTATTGCCCCCCCCCCAGCCCCGCCAGAGGCCACCCCCCACCCCATTCAACCCAGCAGTGTCAGGATCAGCAGCCACAGTCGCGCCTCTCCATATCCTACCTCCTCCCTCATCAGCCACATGCCTATTTCTCGATTTTTAAAAGCACAAGTGTAACTCACCATCGGGAATGCCCCCCAGTGGAGGCGGAGAATCACGCAGTCCCCGGAGAATACTGGTTCGGGCCTGTTAATGATATGCAAACAGCCTTTACTGTATGAGCGGAGTGGAATGCATTGACGCCGCTGTCGAGGTAGCGGAGAATTTCGATTTGGCGTGAAACTGGCGCCCACCACAATTTTGGCGTCAAAACCAATTCTCAGACCAATTTTGTTTCGCGACTTTGGCGCCAGCTGACAGAATCCCGCCCTCACATATTTCACTGATGTTGTCAGCTTGCACCTTCAGCAACTTGCTACATGCAGGAATTTAAACAACCGAAATGAGCAAGGGCATGTATAACCAGCAACACATGCCTTTAAGTACTCTGCGGCAGCAAATTATGGGCCATTATCCAAGTTGGTGATGATGGATGGGGAGTACTAGAATGACTTAAGGACATCTTTCAGTCACTGACAATTTTATTTTGAAGTTTTGATTGTTCAAGAGTTAGTGGTAATGGCACCTTGCTCCTGTTTACTGGATTAGTACAACATGATCATATTCTTCTTGTGGATGTGCATCAAAAAATACTGTACCATTTGGAAGCTGGACATGAGCATCTGAAAATAGGGGGTAAGCAAACCACACCGCTAAAATTAGACTTTGGGGATTCATAAATGTCTTGCACTCCCATGCAGTGATATTTATATGCTGTAGAGGGCAGCAGAGTACATCAGCTAATTGCAGAGGCTCGTATAGGCGAAGCTTTGAAGCAAAGGCATTCTTGGCACAAGAAATGTGCATTAAAGCTAGCCAAACATGACCAAACAACTTCACCAAAATCTAACACAGTAGACACCTCACCACCAACTCAAAAGACAACTGAGTTTTGCTCTATGGTAGGTAAGTACTATTTGAAAGTTTAGGGGGACACATTTTTGTCAAAACTCACAACTGCAAGTATAACAAAGTATACAACATTCTTCCAGGCAGGTTTGTTGCGAGGTGGCAGCGGAGAATCTAGAAGGAGCCAAAATGTTGGACAGCCGCCAGCTAACATCGTGTTTCAATTCTCCCAATGGCAGGTTGGTCTCCCGCTGGCTGGTGGTATTAATGATATTTGCATTAGTTTGCATCTCATGAATGCTCATTAAAACAGCTGCCTGCCGGCATCCGATCAGCTCTTACAATCTTGTTTCACGCCAGAAGGAAATCACATTTGTTTAAAGCCCGATTGCTAATGGGTGGCGTGTGCAAGATGGCCCTCAGTTGGCAAGAGACTTTGAGGTGTGTGCAACAAAGCTTTCTGCCATCGTACTGTGTTGCTCCTGATGCGCTGTTCACCACTCTGCCGAGACTGACCGGTTCCTGCCCCTCCATCTCCATGACGAGCTAGTCTACATGGAGAGCACCATGCTGCAGGACCCACGGACCCTCCGGTGTCACCGTCTCAGATCAGTGCAATGCCTGGGTTGGGTAGTGCAGGGTCTCCTTCTCCCTGGTGCCACACACTAGTGTCTATCTAAATAATGCCATCATAGAGTCACACAGCACAGAAAAGGCCATTCAGCCCATCGACCCTGCGCTGGTCAAAACCACCACCAAACTATTCTAATCCCATTTCCCAGCACTTGGCCTATGGGCTTGTGTACTTTGGGGTCGCAAGTGCACATCTAAATATTTCAATGTTATGAGGGTCTCTGCCTCCACCACCCGTTCAGGCAGCGAGTTCCAAATTCCCACCACCCTCTGAGTGAAAAAGTTTTCCCTCACATCCCCTCTGAACCTCCTGTCCCTTACCTTAAATCTAAGCCCCCCCCCCCCCCCCCACCCATCCCCCCCGGTATTTGATCCCTCCACCAAGGGGAAGGTTTATTCCTTTCTACTCCACCCAGGACTGCACACAATATTCTAGCTGTGGCCTAACCAATGTTTTATATAACCCAGCATAATATCCCTGCTCTTAAACTCTATGCCTCAGCTAAGGGTGAGGGTGAGGTAGTGAATGTGTGGCACTGTGTGAGGGTGAGGTAGTGAATGTGTGGCACTGTGTGAGGGTGAGGTAGTGAATGTGTGGCACTGTGTGAGGGTGAGGGTAGTGAATGTGTGGCACTGTGTGATGGTGAGGTAGTGAATGTGTGGCACTGTGTGAGTGTGAGGTAGTGAATGTGTGGCACTGTGTGAGGGTGAGGTAGTGAATGTGTGGCACTGTGTGAGGGTGAGATAGTGAATGTGTGGCACTGTGTGAGGGTGAGGGTAGTGAATGTGTGGCACTGTGTGATGGTGAGGTAGTGAATGTGTGGCACTGTGAGTGTGAGGTAGTGAATGTGTGGCACTGTGTGAGGGTGAGGTAGTGAATGTGTGGCACTGTGTGAGGGTGAGATAGTGAATGTGTGGCACTGTGTGAGGGTGAGGTAGTGAATGTGTGGCACTGTGTGAGGGTGAGGTAGTGAATGTGTGGCACTGTGTGAGGGTGAGGTAGTGAATGTGTGGCACTGTGTGAGGGTGAGGGTAGTGAATGTGTGGCACTGTGTGAGGGTGAGGTAGTGAATGTGTGGCACTGTGTGAGGGTGAGGTAGTGAATGTGTGGCACTGTGTGAGGGTAGTGAATGTGTGGCACTGTGTGAGGGTGAGGTAGTGAATGTGTGGCACTGTGTGAGGGTGAGGTAGTGAATGTGTGGCACTGTGTGAGGGTGAGGTAGTGAATGTGTGGCACTGTGTGAGGATGAGGGTAGTGAATGTGTGGCACTGTGTGAGGGTGAGGTAGTGAATGTGTGGCACTGTGTGAGGGTGAGGTAGTGAATGTGTGGCACTGTGTGAGGGTGAGGTAGTGAATGTGTGGCACTGTGTGAGGGTGAGGTAGTGAATGTGTGGCACTGTGTGAGGGTGAGGTAGTGAATGTGTGGCACTGTGTGAGGGTGAGGGTAGTGAATGTGTGGCACTGTGTGAGGGTGAGGTAGTGAATGTGTGGCACTGTGTGAGGGTGAGGTAGTGAATGTGTGGCACTGTGTGAGGGTAGTGAATGTGTGGCACTGTGTGAGGGTGAGGTAGTGAATGTGTGGCACTGTGTGAGGGTGAGGTAGTGAATGTGTGGCACTGTGTGAGGGTGAGGTAGTGAATGTGTGGCACTGTGTGAGGGTGAGGTAGTGAATGTGTGGCACTGTGTGAGGGTGAGGTAGTGAATGTGTGGCACTGTGTGAGGGTGAGGTAGTGAATGTGTGGCACTGTGTGAGGGTGAGGTAGTGAATGTGTGGCACTGTGTGAGGGTGAGGTAGTGAATGTGTGGCACTGTGTGAGGGTGAGGTAGTGAATGTGTGGCACTGTGTGAGGGTGAGGTAGTGAATGTGTGGCACTGTGTGAGGGTGAGGTAGTGAATGTGTGGCACTGTGAGGGTGAGGTAGTGAATGTGTGGCACTGTGTGAGGGTGAGGTAGTGAATGTGTGGCACTGTGTGAGGGTGAGGTAGTGAAAGTGTGGCACTGTGTGAGGGTGAGGTAGTGAATGTGGCACTGTGTGAGGGTGAGGTAGTGAATGTGTGGCACTGTGTGAGGGTGAGGTAGTGAATGTGGCACTGTGTGAGGGTGAGGTAGTGAATGTGTGGCACTGTGTGAGGGTGGTGAATGTGTGGCACTGTGTGAGGGTGAGGTAGTGAATGTGTAGCACTGTGTGAGGGTGAGGGTAGTGAATGTGTGGCACTGTGTGAGGGTGAGGTAGTGAATGTGTGGCACTGTGTGAGGGTAGTGAATGTGTGGCACTGTGTGAGGGTGAGGTAGTGAATGTGTGGCACTGTGTGAGGGTGAGGTAGTGAATGTGTGGCACTGTGTGAGGGTGAGGTAGTGAATGTGTGGCACTGTGTGAGGGGAGTGAATGTGTGGCACTGTGTGAGGGTGAGGTAGTGAATGTGTGGCACTGTGTGAGGGTGAGGTAGTGAATGTGGCACTGTGTGAGGGTGAGGTAGTGAATGTGTGGCACTGTGTGAGGGTGAGGTAGTGAATGTGGCACTGTGTGAGGGTGAGGTAGTGAATGTGTGGCACTGTGTGAGGGTGAGGTAGTGAATGTGTGGCACTGTGTGAGGGTGAGGTAGTGAATGTGGCACTGTGTGAGGGTGAGGTAGTGAATGTGTGGCACTGTGTGAGGGTGAGGTAGTGAATGTGTGGCACTGTGTGAGGGTGAGGGTAGTGAATGCGTGGCACTGTGTGAGGGTGAGGTAGTGAATGTGTGGCACTGTGTGAGGGTAGTGAATATGTGGCACTGTGTGAGGGTAAGGTAGTGAATGTGTGGCACTGTGTGAGGGTGAGGTAGTGAATGTGGCACTGTGTGAGGGTGAGGTAGTGAATGTGTGGCACTGTGTGAGGGTGAGGTAGTGAATGTGTGGCACTGTGTGAGGGTGAGGGTAGTGAATGTGTGGCACTGTGTGAGGGTGAGGTAGTGAATGTGTGGCACTGTGTGAGGGTGAGGTAGTGAATGTGTGGCACTGTGTGAGGGTGAGGGTAGTGAATGTGTGGCACTGTGTGAGGGTAGGTAGTGAATGTGTGGCACTGTGTGAGGGTGAGGTAGTGAATGTGTGGCACTGTGTGAGGGCGAGGGTAGTGAATGTGTGGCACTGTGTGAGGATGAGGGTAGTGAATGGGTAGCACTGTGTGAGGGTGAGGTAGTGAATGTGTAGCACTGTGTGAGGGTGAGGTAGTGAATGTGTAGCACTGTGTGAGGGTGAGGTAGTGAATGTGTGGCACTGTGTGAGGGTGAGGGTAGTGAATGTGTGGCACTGTGTGAGGGTGAGGGTAGTGAATGTGTGGCACTGTGTGAGGGTGTGGTAGTGAATGTGTGGCACTGTTTGAGCGTGAGGGTAGTGAATGTGTGGCACTGTGTGAGGGTGAGGTAATGAATGTGTGGCACTGTGTGAGGGTGAGGTAATGAATGTGTGGCACTGTGTGAGGGTGAGGTAGTGAATGTGTAGCACTGTGTGAGGGTAGTGAATGTGTGGCACTGTGTGAGGGTGTGGTAGTGAATGTGTGGCACTGTTTGAGCGTGAGGGTAGTGAATGTGTGGCACTGTGTGAGGGTGTGGTAGTGAATGTGTGGCACTGTTTGAGCGTGAGGCTAGTGAATGTGTGGCACTGTATGAGGGTGAGGTAGTGAATGTGTGGCACTGTTTGAGCGTGAGTGTAGTGAATGTGTGGCACTGTGTGAGGGTGAGGGTAGTGAATGTGTAGCACTGTGAGGGTGAGGTAGTGAATGTGTGGCACTGTTTGAGCGTGAGAGTAGTGAATGTGTGGCACTGTGTGAGTGTGAGGGTAGTGAATGTGTAGCACTGTGTGAGGGTGAGGTAGTAAATGTGTGGCACTGTGTGAGGGTGAGGTAGTGAATGTGTGGCACTGTGTGAGGGTAGTGAATGTGTGGCACTGTGTGAGGGTGAGGGTAGTGAATGTGTGGCACTGTGTGAGGGTAGGTAGTGAATGTGTGGCACTGTGTGAGGGTGAGGTAGTGAATGTGTGGCACTGTGTGAGGGTGAGGGTAGTGAATGTGTGGCACTGTGTGAGGGTAGTGAATGTGTGGCACTGTGTGAGGGTGAGGTAATGAATGTGTGGCACTGTGTGAGGGTGAGGTAATGAATGTGTGGCACTGTGTGAGGGTGAGGTAGTGAATGTGTAGCACTGTGTGAGGGTGAGGGTAGTGAATGTGTGGCACTGTGTGAGGGTAGTGAATGTGTGGCACTGTGTGAGGGTGAGGTAGTGAATGTGTGGCACTGTGTGAGGGTAGTGAATGTGTGGCACTGTGTGAGGGTGAGGTAGTGAATGTGTGGCACTGTGTGAGGGTGAGGTAGTGAATGTGTGGCACTGTGTGAGGGTGAGGTAGTGAATGTGTGGCACTGTGATGGTGAGTTAGTAAATGTGTGGCACTGTGTGAGGGTGAGGTAGTGAATGTGTGGCACTGTGTGAGGGTGAGGTAGTGAATGTGTGGCACTGTGATGGTGAGGTAGTGAATGTGTGGCACTGTGTGAGGGTGAGGGTAGTGAATGTGTGGCACTGTGTGAGGGTGAGGTAGTGAATGTGTGGCACTGTGTGAGGGTGAGGTAATGAATGTGTGGCACTGTGTGAGGGTGAGGTAGTGAATGTGTGGCACTGTGTGAGGGTGGTGAATGTGTGGCACTGTGTGAGGGTGAGGTAGTGAATGTGTGGCACTGTGTGAGGGTGAGGTAGTGATTGTGTAGCACTGTGTGAGGGTGAGGGTAGTGAATGTGTGGCACTGTGTGAGGGTGAGGGTAGTGAATGTGTGGTACTGTGTGAGGCTGAGGTAGTGAATATGTGGCACTGTGTGAGGGTAAGGTAGTGAATGTGTGGCACTGTGTGAGGGTGAGGTAGTGAATGTGTGGCACTGTGTGAGGGTGAGGTAGTGAATGTGTGGCACTGTGTGAGGGTGAGGGTAGTGAATGTGTGGCACTGTGTGAGGGTGAGGTAGTGAATGTGTGGCACTGTGTGAGGGTGAGGTAGTGAATGTGTGGCACTGTGTGAGGGTGAGTGTAGTGCATGTGTGGCACTGTGCGAGGGTGAGGGTAGTGAATGTGTGGCACTGTGTGAGGGTGAGGTAGTGAATGTGTAGCACTGTGTGAGGGTGAGGTAGTGAATGTGTGGCACTGTGTGAGGGTGAGGTAGTGAATGTGTGGCACTGTGAGGGTGAGGTAGTGAATGTGTGGCACTGTGTGAGGGTGAGGTAGTGAATGTGTGGCACTGTGTGAGGGCGAGGGTAGTGAATGTGTGGCACTGTGTGAGGATGAGGGTAGTGAATGGGTAGCACTGTGTGAGGGTGAGGTAGTGAATGTGTAGCACTGTGTGAGGGTGAGGTAGTGAATGTGTAGCACTGTGTGAGGGTGAGGTAGTGAATGTGTAGCACTGTGTGAGGGTGAGGGTGGTGAATGTGTGGCACTGTGTGAGGGTGAGGGTAGTGAATGTGTGGCACTGTGTGAGGGTGTGGTAGTGAATGTGTGGCACTGTTTGAGCGTGAGGGTAGTGAATGTGTGGCACTGTGTGAGGGTGTGGTAGTGAATGTGTGGCACTGTTTGAGCGTGAGGCTAGTGAATGTGTGGCACTGTGTGAGGGTGAGGTAGTGAATGTGTGGCACTGTTTGAGCGTGAGGGTAGTGAATGTGTGGCACTGTGTGAGGGTGTGGTAGTGAATGTGTGGCACTGTTTGAGCGTGAGAGTAGTGAATGTGTGGCACTGTGTGAGTGTGAGGGTAGTGAATGTGTAGCACTGTGTGAGGGTGAGGTAGTAAATGTGTGGCACTGTGTGAGGGTGAGGTAGTGAATGTGTGGCACTGTGTGAGGGTGAGGTAATGAATGTGTGGCACTGTGTGAGGGTGAGGTAATGAATGTGTAGCACTGTGTGAGGGTGAGGTAGTGAATGTGTAGCACTGTGTGAGGGTGAGGGTAGTGAATGTGTGGCACTGTGTGAGGGTAGTGAATGTGTGGCACTGTGTGAGGGTGTGGTAGTGAATGTGTGGCACTGTTTGAGCGTGAGGGTAGTGAATGTGTGGCACTGTGTGAGGGTGTGGTAGTGAATGTGTGGCACTGTTTGAGCGTGAGGCTAGTGAATGTGTGGCACTGTATGAGGGTGAGGTAGTGAATGTGTGGCACTGTTTGAGCGTGAGGGTAGTGAATGTGTGGCACTGTGTGAGGGTGAGGTAGTGAATGTGTGGCACTGTGTGAGGGTGAGGTAATGAATGTGTGGCACTGTGAGGGTGAGGTAGTGAATGTGTGGCACTGTTTGAGCGTGAGGGTAGTGAATGTGTGGCACTGTGTGAGGGTGAGGTAATGAATGTGTGGCACTGTGTGAGGGTGAGGTAATGAATGTGTGGCACTGTGTGAGGGTGAGGTAGTGAATGTGTAGCACTGTGTGAGGGTGAGGGTAGTGAATGTGTGGCACTGTGTGAGGGTAGTGAATGTGTGGCACTGTGTGAGGGTGAGGTAGTGAATGTGTGGCACTGTGTGAGGGTGAGGTAGTGAATGTGTGGCACTGTGTGAGGGTGAGGGTAGTGAATGTGTGGCACTGTGATGGTGAGGTAGTAAATGTGTGGCACTGTGTGAGGGTGAGGTAGTGAATGTGTGGCACTGTGTGAGGGTGAGGTAGTGAATGTGTGGCACTGTGTGAGGGTGAGGTAATGAATGTGTGGCACTGTGTGAGGGTGAGGTAGTGAATGTGTGGCACTGTGTGAGGGTGGTGAATGTGTGGCACTGTGTGAGGGTGAGGTAGTGAATGTGTGGCACTGTGTGAGGGGGAGGTAGTGATTGTGTAGCACTGTGTGAGGGTGAGGGTAGTGAATGTGTGGCACTGTGTGAGGGTGAGGGTAGTGAATGTGTGGTACTGTGTGAGGCTGAGGTAGTGAATATGTGGCACTGTGTGAGGGTAAGGTAGTGAATGTGTGGCACTGTGTGAGGGTGAGGTAGTGAATGTGTGGCACTGTGTGAGAGTGAGGTAGTGAATGTGTGGCACTGTGTGAGGGTGAGGGTAGTGAATGTGTGGCACTGTGTGAGGGTGAGGTAGTGAATGTGTGGCACTGTGTGAGGGTGAGGGTAGTGAATGTGTGGCACTGTGCGAGGGTGAGGGTAGTGAATGTGTGGCACTGTGTGAGGATGAGGTAGTGAATGTGTAGCACTGTGTGAGGGTGAGGTAGTGAATGTGTGGCACTGTGTGAGGGTGAGGTAGTGAATGTGTGGCACTGTGAGGGTGAGGTAGTGAATGTGTGGCACTGTGTGAGGGTGAGGTAGTGAATGTGTGGCACTGTGTGAGGGCGAGGGTAGTGAATGTGTGGCACTGTGTGAGGATGAGGGTAGTGAATGGGTAGCACTGTGTGAGGGTGAGGTAGTGAATGTGTAGCACTGTGTGAGGGTGAGGTAGTGAATGTGTAGCACTGTGTGCGGGTGAGGTAGTGAATGTGTGGCACTGTGTGAGGGTGAGGGTAGTGAATGTGTGGCACTGTGTGAGGGTGAGGGTAGTGAATGTGTGGCACTGTGTGAGGGTGTGGTAGTGAATGTGTGGCACTGTTTGAGCGTGAGGGTAGTGAATGTGTGGCACTGTGTGAGGGTGTGGTAGTGAATGTGTGGCACTGTTTGAGCGTGAGGCTAGTGAATGTGTGGCACTGTGTGAGGGTGAGGTAGTGAATGTGTGGCACTGTTTGAGCGTGAGGGTAGTGAATGTGTGGCACTGTGTGAGGGTGTGGTAGTGAATGTGTGGCACTGTTTGAGCGTGAGAGTATTGAATGTGTGGCACTGTGTGAGTGTGAGGGTAGTGAATGTGTAGCACTGTGTGATGGTGTGGTAGTAAATGTGTGGCACTGTGTGAGGGTGAGGGTAGTGAATGTGTGGCACTGTGTGAGGGTGAGGTAATGAATGTGTGGCACTGTGTGAGGGTGAGGTAATGAATGTGTGGCATTGTGTGAGGGTGAGGTAGTGAATGTGTAGCACTGTGTGAGGATGAGGGTAGTGAATGTGTGGCACTGTGTGAGGGTAGTGAATGTGTGGCACTGTGTGAGGGTGTGGTAGTGAATGTGTGGCACTGTGTGAGGGTAGTGCATGTGTGGCACTGTGTGAGGGTGAGGGTAGTGAATGTGTGGCACTGTGTGAGGGTAGTGAATGTGTGGCACTGTGTGAGGGTGTGGTAGTGAATGTGTGGCACTGTTTGAGCGTGAGGGTAGTGAATGTGTGGCACTGTGTGAGGGTGTGGTAGTGAATGTGTGGCACTGTTTGAGCGTGAGGCTAGTGAATGTGTGGCACTGTATGAGGGTGAGGTAGTGAATGTGTGGCACTGTTTGAGCGTGAGGGTAGTGAATGTGTGGCACTGTGTGAGGGTGTGGTAGTGAATGTGTGGCACTGTTTGAGCGTGAGAGTAGTGAATGTGTGGCACTGTGTGAGTGTGAGGTAGTGAATGTGTGGCACTGTGTGAGGGTGAGGGTAGTGAATGTGTAGCACTGTGTGAGGGTGAGGTAGTAAATGTGTGGCACTGTGTGAGGGTGAGGGTAGTGAATGTGTGGCACTGTGTGAGGGTGAGGTAGTGAATGTGTGGCACTGTGTGAGGGTGAGGTAGTGAATGTGTGGCACTGTGTGAGGGTGAGGGTAGTGAATGTGTGGCACTGTGTGAGGGTAGTGAATGTGTGGCACTGTGTGAGGGTGAGGTAATGAATGTGTGGCACTGTGTGAGGGTGTGGTAGTGAATGTGTGGTACTGTGTGAGGGTGAGGTAGTGAATGTGTGGCACTGTGTGAGGGTGAGGGTAGTGAATGTGTGGCACTGTGTGAGGGTGAGGTAGTGAATGCGTGGCACTGTGTGAGGGTGAGGTAGTGAATGTGTGGCACTGTGTGAGGGTGAGGTTAGTGAATGTGTGGCACTGTGTGAGGGTAGTGAATGTGTGGCACTGTGTGAGGGTGAGGTAATGAATGTGTGGCACTGTGTGAGGGTGAGGTAATGAATGTGTGGCACTGTGTGAGGGTGAGGGTAGTGAATGTGTGGTACTGTGTGAGGGTGAGGTAATGAATGTGTGGCACTGTGTGAGGGTGAGGTAGTGAATGTGTAGCACTGTGTGAGGGTGGTGAATGTGTGGCACTGTGTGAGGGTAGTGAATGTGTGGCACTGTGTGAGGGTGAGGTAGTGAATGTGTGGCACTGTGTGAGGGTAGTGAATGTGTGGCACTGTGTGAGGGTGAGGTAGTGAATGTGTGGCACTGTGTGAGGGTGAGGTAGTGAATGTGTGGCACTGTGTGAGGGTGAGGTAGTGAATGTGTGGCACTGTGTGAGGGTGAGGTAGTGAATGTGTAGCACTGTGTGAGGGTGAGGTAGTGAATGTGTGGCACTGTGTGAGGGTAGTGAATGTGTGGCACTGTGTGAGGGTGAGGTAGTGAATGTGTGGCACTGTGTGAGGGTGAGGGTAGTGAATGTGTGGCACTGTGTGAGGGTAGTGAATGTGTGGCACTGTGTGAGGGTGAGGTAGTGAATGTGTGGCACTGTGTGAGGGTGAGGTAGTGAATGTGTGGCACTGTGTGAGGGTGAGGTAGTGAATGTGTGGCACTGTATGAGGGTGAGGTAGTGAATGTGTGGCACTGTGTGAGGGTGAGGTAGTGAATGTGTGGCACTGTATGAGGGTGAGGTAGTGAATGTGTGGCACTGTGTGAGGGTGAGGTAGTGAATGTGTGGTACTGTGTGAGGGTGAGGTAGTGAATGTGTAGCACTGTGTGAGGGTGAGGTAGTGAATGTGTGGCACTGTGTGAGGGTGAGGGTAGTGAATGTGTGGTACTGTGTGAGGGTGAGGGTAGTGAATGTGTGGCACTGTGTGAGGGTGAGGGTAGTGAATGTGTGGTACTGTGTGAGGGTGAGGTAGTGAATGTGTAGCACTGTGTGAGGGTGAGGTAGTGAATGTGTGGCACTGTGTGAGGGTAGTGAATGTGTGGCACTGTGTGAGGGTGAGGTAGTGAATGTGTGGCACTGTGTGAGGGTGAGGGTAGTGAATGTGTGGCACTGTGTGAGGGTAGTGAATGTGTGGCACTGTGTGAGGGTGAGGTAGTGAATGTGTGGCACTGTGTGAGGGTGAGGTAGTGAATGTGTGGCACTGTATGAGGGTGAGGTAGTGAATGTGTGGCACTGTGTGAGGGTGAGGTAGTGAATGTGTGGCACTGTGTGAGGGTGAGGTAGTGAATGTGGCACTGTGTGAGGGTGAGGTAGTGAATGTGGCACTGTGTGAGGGTGAGGTAGTGAATGTGTGGCACTGTGTGAGGGTGAGGTAGTGAATGTGTGGCACTGTATGAGGGTGAGGTAGTGAATGTGTGGCACTGTGTGAGGGTGAGGTAGTGAATGTGTGGCACTGTGTGAGGGTGAGGTAGTGAATGTGTGGCACTGTGTGAGGGTGAGGTAGTGAATGTGTGGCACTGTGTGAGGGTGAGGTAGTGAATGTGTGGTACTGTGTGAGGGTGAGGTAGTGAATGTGTGGCACTGTGTGAGGGTGAGGTAGTGAATGTGTGGCACTGTGTGAGGGTGAGGTAGTGAATGTGGCACTGTGTGAGGGTGAGGTAGTGAATGTGTGGCACTGTGTGAGGGTGAGGGTAGTGAATGTGTGGCACTGTGTGAGGGTGAGGTAGTGAATGTGTGGCACTGTGTGAGGGTGAGGTAATGAATGTGTGGCACTGTGTGAGGGTGAGGTAATGAATGTGTGGCATTGTGTGAGGGTGAGGTAGTGAATGTGTAGCACTGTGTGAGGATGAGGGTAGTGAATGTGTGGCACTGTGTGAGGGTAGTGAATGTGTGGCACTGTGTGAGGGTGTGGTAGTGAATGTGTGGCACTGTGTGAGGGTAGTGCATGTGTGGCACTGTGTGAGGGTGAGGGTAGTGAATGTGTGGCACTGTGTGAGGGTAGTGAATGTGTGGCACTGTGTGAGGGTGTGGTAGTGAATGTGTGGCACTGTTTGAGCGTGAGGGTAGTGAATGTGTGGCACTGTGTGAGGGTGTGGTAGTGAATGTGTGGCACTGTTTGAGCGTGAGGCTAGTGAATGTGTGGCACTGTATGAGGGTGAGGTAGTGAATGTGTGGCACTGTTTGAGCGTGAGGGTAGTGAATGTGTGGCACTGTGTGAGGGTGTGGTAGTGAATGTGTGGCACTGTTTGAGCGTGAGAGTAGTGAATGTGTGGCACTGTGTGAGTGTGAGGTAGTGAATGTGTGGCACTGTGTGAGGGTGAGGGTAGTGAATGTGTAGCACTGTGTGAGGGTGAGGTAGTAAATGTGTGGCACTGTGTGAGGGTGAGGGTAGTGAATGTGTGGCACTGTGTGAGGGTGAGGTAGTGAATGTGTGGCACTGTGTGAGGGTGAGGTAGTGAATGTGTGGCACTGTGTGAGGGTGAGGGTAGTGAATGTGTGGCACTGTGTGAGGGTAGTGAATGTGTGGCACTGTGTGAGGGTGAGGTAATGAATGTGTGGCACTGTGTGAGGGTGTGGTAGTGAATGTGTGGTACTGTGTGAGGGTGAGGTAGTGAATGTGTGGCACTGTGTGAGGGTGAGGGTAGTGAATGTGTGGCACTGTGTGAGGGTGAGGTAGTGAATGCGTGGCACTGTGTGAGGGTGAGGTAGTGAATGTGTGGCACTGTGTGAGGGTGAGGTTAGTGAATGTGTGGCACTGTGTGAGGGTAGTGAATGTGTGGCACTGTGTGAGGGTGAGGTAATGAATGTGTGGCACTGTGTGAGGGTGAGGTAATGAATGTGTGGCACTGTGTGAGGGTGAGGGTAGTGAATGTGTGGTACTGTGTGAGGGTGAGGTAATGAATGTGTGGCACTGTGTGAGGGTGAGGTAGTGAATGTGTAGCACTGTGTGAGGGTGGTGAATGTGTGGCACTGTGTGAGGGTAGTGAATGTGTGGCACTGTGTGAGGGTGAGGTAGTGAATGTGTGGCACTGTGTGAGGGTAGTGAATGTGTGGCACTGTGTGAGGGTGAGGTAGTGAATGTGTGGCACTGTGTGAGGGTGAGGTAGTGAATGTGTGGCACTGTGTGAGGGTGAGGTAGTGAATGTGTGGCACTGTGTGAGGGTGAGGTAGTGAATGTGTAGCACTGTGTGAGGGTGAGGTAGTGAATGTGTGGCACTGTGTGAGGGTAGTGAATGTGTGGCACTGTGTGAGGGTGAGGTAGTGAATGTGTGGCACTGTGTGAGGGTGAGGGTAGTGAATGTGTGGCACTGTGTGAGGGTAGTGAATGTGTGGCACTGTGTGAGGGTGAGGTAGTGAATGTGTGGCACTGTGTGAGGGTGAGGTAGTGAATGTGTGGCACTGTGTGAGGGTGAGGTAGTGAATGTGTGGCACTGTATGAGGGTGAGGTAGTGAATGTGTGGCACTGTGTGAGGGTGAGGTAGTGAATGTGTGGCACTGTATGAGGGTGAGGTAGTGAATGTGTGGCACTGTGTGAGGGTGAGGTAGTGAATGTGTGGTACTGTGTGAGGGTGAGGTAGTGAATGTGTAGCACTGTGTGAGGGTGAGGTAGTGAATGTGTGGCACTGTGTGAGGGTGAGGGTAGTGAATGTGTGGTACTGTGTGAGGGTGAGGGTAGTGAATGTGTGGCACTGTGTGAGGGTGAGGGTAGTGAATGTGTGGTACTGTGTGAGGGTGAGGTAGTGAATGTGTAGCACTGTGTGAGGGTGAGGTAGTGAATGTGTGGCACTGTGTGAGGGTAGTGAATGTGTGGCACTGTGTGAGGGTGAGGTAGTGAATGTGTGGCACTGTGTGAGGGTGAGGGTAGTGAATGTGTGGCACTGTGTGAGGGTAGTGAATGTGTGGCACTGTGTGAGGGTGAGGTAGTGAATGTGTGGCACTGTGTGAGGGTGAGGTAGTGAATGTGTGGCACTGTATGAGGGTGAGGTAGTGAATGTGTGGCACTGTGTGAGGGTGAGGTAGTGAATGTGTGGCACTGTGTGAGGGTGAGGTAGTGAATGTGGCACTGTGTGAGGGTGAGGTAGTGAATGTGGCACTGTGTGAGGGTGAGGTAGTGAATGTGTGGCACTGTGTGAGGGTGAGGTAGTGAATGTGTGGCACTGTGTGAGGGTGAGGGTAGTGAATGTGTGGCACTGTGTGAGGGTGAGGTAGTGAATGTGTGGCACTGTGTGAGGGTGAGGTAGTGAATGGGTGGCACTGTATGAGGGTGAGGTAGTGAATGTGTGGCACTGTGTGAGGGTGAGGTAGTGAATGTGTGGCACTGTGTGAGGGTGAGGTAGTGAATGTGTGGCACTGTGTGAGGGTGAGGTAGTGAATGTGTGGCACTGTGTGAGGGTGAGGTAGTGAATGTGTGGTACTGTGTGAGGGTGAGGTAGTGAATGTGTGGCACTGTGTGAGGGTGAGGTAGTGAATGTGTGGCACTGTGTGAGGGTGAGGTAGTGAATGTGGCACTGTGTGAGGGTGAGGTAGTGAATGTGTGGCACTGTGTGAGGGTGAGGGTAGTGAATGTGTGGCACTGTGTGAGGGTGAGGTAGTGAATGTGTGGCACTGTGTGAGGGTGAGGTAGTGAATGTGTGGCACTGTGTGAGGGTGAGGTAGTGAATGTGGCACTGTGTGAGGGTGAGGTAGTGAATGTGGTACTGTGTGAGGGTGAGGTAGTGAATGTGTGGCACTGTGTGAGGGTGAGGTAGTGAATGTGTGGCACTGTGTGAGGGTGAGGGTAGTGAATGTGTGGTACTGTGTGAGGCTGAGGTAGTGAATATGTGGCACTGTGTGAGGGTGAGGTAGTGAATGTGTGGCACTGTGTGAGGGTGAGGTAGTGAATGTGGCACTGTGTGAGGGTGAGGTAGTGAATGTGGCACTGTGTGAGGGTGAGGTAGTGAATGTGTGGCACTGTGTGAGGGTGAGGTAGTGAATGTGTGGCACTGTGTGAGGGTGAGGGTAGTGAATGTGTGGTACTGTGTGAGGCTGAGGTAGTGAATATGTGGCACTGTGTGAGGGTAAGGTAGTGAATGTGTGGCACTGTGTGAGGGTGAGGTAGTGAATGTGGCACTGTGTGAGGGTGAGGTAGTTAATGTGGCACTGTGTGAGGGTGAGGTAGTGAATGTGTGGCACTGTGTGAGGGTGAGGTAGTGAATGTGTGGCACTGTGTGAGGGTGAGGGTAGTGAATGTGTGGCACTGTGTGAGGGTGAGGTAGTGAATGTGTGGCACTGTGTGAGGGTGAGGTAGTGAATGTGTGGCACTGTGTGAGGGTGAGGTAGTGATTGTGTAGCACTGTGTGAGGGTGAGGGTAGTGAATGTGTGGCACTGTGTGAGGGTGAGGGTAGTGAATGTGTGGTACTGTGTGAGGCTGAGGTAGTGAATATGTGGCACTGTGTGAGGGTAAGGTAGTGAATGTGTGGCACTGTGTGAGGGTGAGGTAGTGAATGTGGCACTGTGTGAGGGTGAGGTAGTGAATGTGTGGCACTGTGTGAGGGTGAGGTAGTGAATGTGTGGCACTGTGTGAGGGTGAGGGTAGTGAATGTGTGGCACTGTGTGAGGGTGAGGTAGTGAATGTGTGGCACTGTGTGAGGGTGAGGTAGTGAATGTGTGGCACTGTGTGAGGGTGAGGTAGTGAATGTGTGGCACTGTGTGAGGGTGAGGTAGTGAATGTGTGGCACTGTGAGGGTGAGGTAGTGAATGTGTGGCACTGTGTGAGGGTGAGGTAGTGAATGTGTGGCACTGTGTGAGGGCGAGGGTAGTGAATGTGTGGCACTGTGAGGATGAGTGTAGTGAATGGGTAGCACTGTGTGAGGGTGAGGTAGTGAATGTGTAGCACTGTGTGAGGGTGAGGGTAGTGAATGGGTAGCACTGTGTGAGGGTGAGGTAGTGAATGTGTAGCACTGTGTGAGGGTGAGGTAGTGAATGTGTGGCACTGTGTGAGGGTGAGGGTAGTGAATGTGTGGTACTGTGTGAGGGTGAGGGTAGTGAATGTGTGGCACTGTGTGAGGGTGTGGTAGTGAATGTGTTGCACTGTTTGAGCGTGAGGGTAGTGAATGTGTGGCACTGTGTGAGGGTGTGGTAGTGAATGTGTGGCACTGTTTGAGCGTGAGGCTAGTGAATGTGTGGCACTGTGTGAGGGTGAGGTAGTGAATGTGTGGCACTGTTTGAGCGTGAGGGTAGTGAATGTGTGGCACTGTGTGAGGGTGTGGTAGTGAATGTGTGGCACTGTTTGAGCGTGAGAGTAGTGAATGTGTGGCACTGTGTGAGTGAGGGTAGTGAATGTGTAGCACTGTGTGAGGGTGAGGTAGTAAATGTGTGGCACTGTGTGAGGGTGAGGGTAGTGAATGTGTGGCACTGTGTGAGGGTGAGGTAATGAATGTGTGGCACTGTGTGAGGGTGAGGTAATGAATGTGTGGCACTGTGTGAGGGTGAGGGTAGTGAATGTGTAGCACTGTGTCAGGGTGAGGTAGTAAATGTGTGGCACTGTGTGAGGGTGAGGTAGTGAATGTGTGGCACTGTGTGAGGGTGAGGTAGTGAATGTGTGGCACTGTGTGAGGGTGAGGGTAGTGAATGTGTGGCACTGTGTGAGGGTAGTGAATGTGTGACACTGTGTGAGGGTGAGGTAATGAATGTGTGGCACTGTGTGAGGGTGAGGTAATGAATGTGTGGCACTGTGTGAGGGTGAGGTAGTGAATGTGTGGCACTGTGTGAGGGTAGTGAATGTGTGGCACTGTGTGAGGGTGAGGTAGTGAATGTGTGGCACTGTGTGAGGGTGAGGTAGTGAATGTGTGGCACTGTGTGAGGGTGAGGTAGTGAATGTGTGGCACTGTGTGAGGGTGAGGGTAGTGAATGTGTGGCACTGTGATGGTGAGGTAGTAAATGTGTGGCACTGTGTGAGGGTGAGGTAGTGAATGTGTGGCACTGTGTGAGGGTGAGGTAGTGAATGTGTGGCACTGTGTGAGGGTGAGGTAATGAATGTGTGGCTCTGTGTGAGGGTGAGGTAGTGAATGTGTGGCACTGTGTGAGGGTGGTGAATGTGTGGCACTGTGTGAGGGTGAGGTAGTGAATGTGTGGCACTGTGTGAGGGTGAGGTAGTGATTGTGTAGCACTGTGTGAGGGTGAGGGTCGTGAATGTGTGGCACTGTGTGAGGGTGAGGGTAGTGAATGTGTGGTACTGTGTGAGGCTGAGGTAGTGAATATGTGGCACTGTGTGAGGGTAAGGTAGTGAATGTGTGGCACTGTGTGAGGGTGAGGTAGTGAATGTGTGGCACTGTGTGAGGGTGAGGTAGTGAATGTGTGGCACTGTGTGAGGGTGAGGGTAGTGAATGTGTGGCACTGTGTGAGGGTGAGGTAGTGAATGTGTGGCACTGTGTGAGGGTGAGGTAGTGAATGTGTGGCACTGTGTGAGGGTGAGGGTAGTGCATGTGTGGCACTGTGCGAGAGTGAGGGTAGTGAATGTGTGGCACTGTGTGAGGGTGAGGTAGTGAATGTGTAGCACTGTGTGAGGGTGAGGTAGTGAATGTGTGGCACTGTGTGAGGGTGAGGTAGTGAATGTGTGGCACTGTGAGGGTAAGGTAGTGAATGTGTGGCACTGTGTGAGGGTGAGGTAGTGAATGTGTGGCACTGTGTGAGGGCGAGGGTAGTGAATGTGTGGCACTGTGTGAGGATGAGGGTAGTGAATGGGTAGCACTGTGTGAGGGTGAGGTAGTGAATGTGTAGCACTGTGTGAGGGTGAGGTAGTGAATGTGTAGCACTGTGTGAGGGTGAGGTAGTGAATGTGTGGCATTGTGTGAGGGTGAGGGTAGTGAATGTGTGGCACTGTGTGAGGTTGAGGGTAGTGAATGTGTGGCACTGTGTGAGGGTGTGGTAGTGAATGTGTGGCACTGTTTGAGCGTGAGGGTAGTGAATGTGTGGCACTGTGTGAGGGTGTGGTAGTGAATGTGTGGCACTGTTTGAGCGTGAGGCTAGTGAATGTGTGGCACTGTGTGAGGGTGAGGTAGTGAATGTGTGGCACTGTTTGAGCGTGAGGGTAGTGAATGTGTGGCACTGTGTGAGGGTGTGGTAGTGAATGTGTGGCACTGTTTGAGCGTGAGAGTAGTGAATGTGTGGCACTGTGTGAGTGTGAGGGTAGTGAATGTGTAGCACTGTGTGAGGGTGAGGTAGTAAATGTGTGGCACTGTGTGAGGGTGAGGGTAGTGAATGTGTGGCACTGTGTGAGGGTGAGGTAATGAATGTGTGGCACTGTGTGAGGGTGAGGTAATGAATGTGTGGCACTGTGTGAGGGTGAGGTAGTGAATGTGTAGCACTGTGTGAGGGTGAGGGTAGTGACTGTGTGGCACTGTGTGAGGGTAGTGAATGTGTGGCACTGTGTGAGGGTGTGGTAGTGAATGTGTGGCACTGTTTGAGCGTGAGGGTAGTGAATGTGTGGCACTGTGTGAGGGTGTGGTAGTGAATGTGTGGCACTGTTTGAGCGTGAGGCTAGTGAATGTGTGGCACTGTATGAGGGTGAGGTAGTGAATGTGTGGCACTGTTTGAGCGTGAGGGTAGTGAATGTGTGGCACTGTGTGAGGGTGAGGTAGTGAATGTGTGGCACTGTGTGAGGGTGAGGTAGTGAATGTGTGGCACTGTGTGAGGGTGAGGTAGTGAATGTGTGGCACTGTGTGAGGGTGAGGGTAGTGAATGTGTGGCACTGTGATGGTGAGGTAGTAAATGTGTGGCACTGTGTGAGGGTGAGGTAGTGAATGTGTGGCACTGTGTGAGGGTGAGGTAGTGAATGTGTGGCACTGTGTGAGGGTGAGGTAATGAATGTGTGGCACTGTGTGAGGGTGAGGTAGTGAATGTGTGGCACTGTGTGAGGGTGGTGAATGTGTGGCACTGTGTGAGGGTGAGGTAGTGAATGTGTGGCACTGTGTGAGGGGGAGGTAGTGATTGTGTAGCACTGTGTGAGGGTGAGGGTAGTGAATGTGTGGCACTGTGTGAGGGTGAGGGTAGTGAATGTGTGGTACTGTGTGAGGCTGAGGTAGTGAATATGTGGCACTGTGTGAGGGTAAGGTAGTGAATCGTGGCACTGTGTGAGGGTGAGGTAGTGAATGTGTGGCACTGTGTGAGGGTGAGGTAGTGAATGTGTGGCACTGTGTGAGGGTGAGGGTAGTGAATGTGTGGCACTGTGTGAGGGTGAGGTAGTGAATGTGTGGCACTGTGTGAGGGTGAGGTAGTGAATGTGTGGCACTGTGTGAGGGTGAGGGTAGTGAATGTGTGGCACTGTGCGAGGGTGAGGGTAGTGAATGTGTGGCACTGTGTGAGGGTGAGGTAGTGAATGTGTAGCACTGTGTGAGGGTGAGGTAGTGAATGTGTGGCACTGTGTGAGGGTGAGGTAGTGAATGTGTGGCACTGTGAGGGTGAGGTAGTGAATGTGTGGCACTGTGTGAGGGTGAGTTAGTGAATGTGTGGCACTGTGTGAGGGCGAGGGTAGTGAATGTGTGGCACTGTGTGAGGATGAGGGTAGTGAATGGGTAGCACTGTGTGAGGGTGAGGTAGTGAATGTGTAGCACTGTGTGAGGGTGAGGTAGTGAATGTGTAGCACTGTGTGAGGGTGAGGTAGTGAATGTGTAGCACTGTGTGAGGGTGAGGGTAGTGAATGTGTGGCACTGTGTGAGGGTGAGGGTAGTGAATGTGTGGCACTGTGTGAGGGTGTGGTAGTGAATGTGTGGCACTGTTTGCGCGTGAGGGTAGTGAATGTGTGGCACTGTGTGAGGGTGTGGTAGTGAATGTGTGGCACTGTTTGAGCGTGAGGCTGGTGAATGTGTGGCACTGTGTGAGGGTGAGGTAGTGAATGTGCGGCACTGTTTGAGCGTGAGGGTAGTGAATGTGTGGCACTGTGTGAGGGTGTGGTAGTGAATGTGTGGCACTGTTTGAGCGTGAGAGTATTGAATGTGTGGCACTGTGTGAGTGTGAGGGTAGTGAATGTGTAGCACTGTGTGAGGGTGTGGTAGTAAATGTGTGGCACTGTGTGAGGGTGAGGGTAGTGAATGTGTGGTGCTGTGTGAGGGTGAGGTAATGAATGTGTGGCACTGTGTGAGGGTGAGGTAATGAATGTGTGGCACTGTGTGAGGGTGAGGTAGTGAATGTGTAGCACTGTGTGAGGGTGAGGGTAGTGAATGTGTGGCACTGTGTGAGGGTAGTGAATGTGTGGCACTGTGAGGGTGTGGTAGTGAATGTGTGGCACTGTTTGAGCGTGAGGGTAGTGAATGTGTGGCACTGTGTGAGGGTGTGGTAGTGAATGTGTGCCACTGTTTGAGCGTGAGGGTAGTGAATGTGTGGCACTGTGTGAGGGTGTGGTAGTGAATGTGTGGCACTGTTTGAGCGTGAGAGTAGTGAATGTGTGGCACTGTGTGAGTGTGAGGGTAGTGAATGTGTAGCACTGTGTGAGGGTGAGGTAGTAAATGTGTGGCACTGTGTGAGGGTGAGGGTAGTGAATGTGTGGCACTGTGTGAGGGTGAGGTAGTGAATGTGTGGCACTGTGAAGGGTGAGGGTAGTGAATGTGTGGTACTGTGTGAGGGTGAGGGTAGTGAATGTGTGGCACTGTGTGAGGGTGAGGGTAGTGAATGTGTGGTACTGTGTGAGGGTGAGGTAGTGAATGTGTAGCACTGTGTGAGGGTGAGGTAGTGAATGTGTGGCACTGTGTGAGGGTAGTGAATGTGTGGCACTGTGTGAGGGTGAGGTAGTGAATGTGTGGCACTGTGTGAGGGTGAGGGTAGTGAATGTGTGGCACTGTGTGAGGGTAGTGAATGTGTGGCACTGTGTGAGGGTGAGTTAGTGAATGTGTGGCACTGTGTGAGGGTGAGGTAGTGAATGTGTGGCACTGTATGAGGGTGAGGTAGTGAATGTGTGGCACTGTGTGAGGGTGAGGTAGTGAATGTGTGGCACTGTATGCGGGTGAGGTAGTGAATGTGTGGCACTGTGTGAGGGTGAAGTAGTGAATGTGTAGCACTGTGTGAGGGTGAGGTAGTGAATGTGTGGCACTGTGTGAGGGTAGTGAATGTGTGGCACTGTGTGAGGGTGAGGTAGTGAATGTGTGGCACTGTGTGAGGGTGAGGGTAGTGAATGTGTGGCACTGTGTGAGGGTGAGGGTAGTGAATGTGTGGCACTGTGTGAGGGTGAGGTAGTGAATGTGTGGCACTGTGTGAGGGTGAGGTAGTGAATGTGTGGCACTGTATGAGGGTGAGGTAGTGAATGTGTGGCACTGTGTGAGGATGAGGTAGTGAATGTGTGGCACTGTGTGAGGGTGAGGTAGTGAATGTGTGGCACTGTGTGAGGGTGAGGTAGTGAATGTGTGGCACTGTGTGAGGGTGAGATAGTGAATGTGTGGCACTGTGGGAGGGTGAGGTAGTGAATGTGTGGTACTGTGTGAGGGTGAGGTAGTGAATGTGTGGCACTGTGTGAGGGTGAGGTAGTGAATGTGTGGCACTGTGTGAGGGTGAGGTAGTGAATGTGGCACTGTGTGAGGGTGAGGTAGTGAATGTGTGGCACTGTGTGAGGGTGAGGGTAGTGAATGTGTGGCACTGTGTGAGGGTGAGGTAGTGAATGTGTGGCACTGTGTGAGGGTGAGGTAGTGAATGTGTGGCACTGTGTGAGGGTGAGGTAGTGAATGTGGCACTGTGTGAGGGTGAGGTAGTGAATGTGGCACTGTGTGAGGGTGAGGTAGTGAATGTGTGGCACTGTGTGAGGGTGAGGTAGTGAATGTGTGGCACTGTGTGAGGGTGAGGGTAGTGAATGTGTGGTACTGTGTGATGCTGAGGGAGTGAATATGTGGCACTGTGTGAGGGTAAGGTAGTGCATGTGTGGCACTGTGTGAGGGTGAGGTAGTGAATGTGGCACTGTGTGAGGGTGAGGTAGTGAATGTGGCACTGTGTGAGGGTGAGGTAGTGAATGTGTGGCACTGTGTGAGGGTGAGGTAGTGAATGTGTGGCACTGTGTGAGGGTGAGGGTAGTGAATGTGTGGCACTGTGTGAGGGTGAGGTAGTGAATGTGTGGCACTGTGTGAGGGTGAGGTAGTGAATGTGTGGCACTGTGTGAGGGTGAGGTAGTGATTGTGTAGCACTGTGTGAGGGTGAGGGTAGTAAATGTGTGGCACTGTGTGAGGGTGAGGGTAGTGAATGTGTGGTACTGTGTGAGGCTGAGGTAGTGAATATGTGGCACTGTGTGAGGGTAAGGTAGTGAATGTGTGGCACAGTGTGAGGGTGGTGAATGTGTGGAACTGTGTGAGGGTGAGGTAGTGAATGTGTGGCACTGTGTGGGGGGGAGGTAGTGTTGTGTAGCACTGTGTGAGGGTGAGGGTAGTGAATGTGTGGCACTGTGTGAGGGTGAGGTAGTGAATGTGTGGCACTGTGTGAGGGTGAGGGTAGTGAATGTGTGGCACTGTGATGGTGAGGTAGTAAATGTGTGGCACTGTGTGAGGGTGAGGTAGTGAATGTGTGGCACTGTGTGAGGGTGAGGTAGTGAATGTGTGGCACTGTGTGAGGGTGAGGTAATGAATGTGTGGCACTGTGTGAGGGTGAGGTAGTGAATGTGTGGCACTGTATGAGGGTGGTGAATGTGTGGAACTGTGTGAGGGTGAGGTAGTGAATGTGTGGCACTGTGTGATGGGGAGTTAGTGTTGTGTAGCACTCTGTGAGGGTGAGGGTAGTGAATGTGTGGCACTGTGTGAGGGTGAGGGTAGTGAATGTGTGGTACTGTGTGAGGCTGAGGTAGTGAATATGTGGCACTGTGTGAGGGTAAGGTAGTGAATCGTGGCACTGTGTGAGGGTGAGGTAGTGAATGTGTGGCACTGTGTGAGGGTGAGGTAGTGAATGTGTGGCACTGTGTGAGGGTGAGGGTAGTGAATGTGTGGGACTGTGTGAGGGTGAGGTAGTAAATGTGTGGCACTGTGTGAGGGTGAGGTAGTGAATGTGTGGCACTGTGTGAGGGTGAGGGTAGTGAATGTGTGGCACTGTGCGAGTGTGAGGGTAGTGAATGTGTGGCACTGTGTGAGGGTGAGGTAGTGAATGTGTAGCACTGTGTGAGGGTGAGGTAGTGAATGTGTGACACTGTGTGAGGGTGAGGTAGTGAATGTGTGGCACTGTGAGGGTGAGGTAGTGAATGTGTGGCACTGTGTGAGGGTGAGGTAGTGAATGAGTGGCACTGTGTGAGGGCGAGGGTAGTGAATGTGTGGCACTGTGTGAGGATGAGGGTAGTGAATGGGTAGCACTGTGTGAGGGTGAGGTAGTGAATGTGTAGCACTGTGTGAGGATGAGGGTAGTGAATGTGTAGCACTGTGTGAGGGTGAGGTAGTGAATGTGTGGCACTGTGTGAGGGTGAGGTAGTGAATGTGTGGCACTGTGTGAGGATGAGGGTAGTGAATGTGTAGCACTGGGTGAGGTAGTGAATGTGTAGCACTGTGTGAGGGTGAGGTAGTGAATGTGTGGCACTGTGTGAGGGTGAGGGTCGTGAATGTGTGGCACTGTGTGAGGGTGAGGGTAGTGAATGTGTGGCACTGTGTGAGGGTGTGGTAGTGAATGTGTGGCACTGTTTGCGCGTGAGGGTAGTGAATGTGTGGCACTGTGTGAGGGTGTGGTAGTGAATGTGTGGCACTGTTTGAGCGTGAGGCTAGTGAATGTGTGGCACTGTGTGAGGGTGAGGTAGTGAATGTGTGGCACTGTTTGAGCGTGAGGGTAGTGAATGTGTGGCACTGTGTGAGGGTGTGGTAGTGAATGTGTGGCACTGTTTGAGCGTGAGAGTATTGAATGTGTGGCACTGTGTGAGTGTGAGGGTAGTGAATGTGTAGCACTGTGTGAGGGTGTGGTAGTAAATGTGTGGCACTGTGTGAGGGTGAGGGTAGTGAATGTGTGGCACTGTGTGAGGGTGAGGTAATGAATGTGTGGCACTGTGTGAGGGTGAGGTAATGAATGTGTGGCACTGTGTGAGGGTGAGGGAGTGAATGTGTAGCACTGTGTGAGGGTGAGGGTAGTGAATGTGTGGCACTGTGTGAGGGTAGTGAATGTGTGGCACTGTGAGGGTGTGGTAGTGAATGTGTGGCACTGTTTGAGCGTGAGGGTAGTGAATGTGTGGCACTGTGTGAGGGTGTGGTAGTGAATGTGTGGCACTGTTTGAGCGTGAGGCTAGTGAATGTGTGGCACTGTATGAGGGTGAGGTAGTGAATGTGTGCCACTGTTTGAGCGTGAGGGTAGTGAATGTGTGGCACTGTGTGAGGGTGTGGTAGTGAATGTGTGGCACTGTTTGAGCGTGAGAGTAGTGAATGTGTGGCACAGTTTGAGTGTGAGGGTAGTGAATTTGTAGCACTGTGTGAGGGTGAGGTAGTAAATGTGTGGCACTGTGTGAGGGTGAGGGTAGTGAATGTGTGGCACTGTGTGAGGGTGAGGTAGTGAATGTGTGGCACTGTGTGAGGGTGAGGTAGTGAATGTGTGGCACTGTGTGAGGGTAGTGAATGTGTGCCACTGTGTGAGGGTGAGGTAATGAATGTGTGGCACTGTGTGAGAGTAGTGAATGTGTGGCACTGTGTGAGGGTGAGGTAGTGAATGTGTAGCACTGTGTGAGGGTGAGGTAATGAATGTGTGGCACTGTGTGAGGGTGAGGTAGTGAATGTGTAGCACTGTGTGAGGGTGAGGGTAGTGAATGTGTGGCACTGTGTGAGGGTAGTGAATGTGTGGCACTGTGTGAGGGTGAGGTAATGAATGTGTGGCACTGTGTGAGGGTGAGGTAATGAATGTGTGGCACTGTGTGAGGGTGAGTTAGTGAATGTGTAGCACTGTGTGAAGGTGAGGGTAGTGAATGTGTGGCAGTGTGTGAGGGTAGTGAATGTGTGGCACTGTGTGAGGGTGAGGTAGTGAATGTGTGGCACTGTGTGAGGGTGAGGTAGTGAATGTGTGGCACTGTATGAGGGTGAGGTAGTGAATGTGTGGCACTGTATGAGGGTGAGGTAGTGAATGTGTGGCACTGTGCGAGGGTGAGGTAGTGAATGTGTAGCACTGTGTGAGGGTGAGGTAGTGAATGTGTAGCACTGTGTGAGGGTGAGGGTAGTGAATGTGTGGCACTGTGTGAGGGTGAGGGTAGTGAATGTGTGGCACTGTGTGAGGGTGAGGTAGTGAATGTGTAGCACTGTGTGAGGGTGAGGTAGTGAATGTGTGGCACTGTATGAGGGTGAGGTAGTGAATGTGTGGCACTGTGCGAGGGTGAGGTAGTGAATGTGTAGCACTGTGTGAGGGTGAGGTAGTGAATGTGTAGCACTGTGTGAGGGTGAGGTAGTGAATGTGTGGCACTGTGTGAGGGTGAGGTAGTGAATGTGTGGCACTGTGTGAGGGTAGTGAATGTGTGGCACTGTGTGAGGGTGAGGTAGTGAATGTGTGGCACTGTGCGAGGGTGAGGTAGTGAATGTGTAGCACTGTGTGAGGGTGGGGTAGTGAATGTGTAGCACTGTGTGAGGGTGAGGGTAGTGAATGTGTGGCACTGTGTGAGGGTAGTGAATGTGTGGCACTGTATGAGGGTGAGGTAGTGAATGTGTGGCACTGTGCGAGGGTGAGGTAGTGAATGTGTAGCACTGTGTGAGGGTGAGGTAGTGAATGTGTAGCACTGTGTGAGGGTGAGGGTAGTGAATGTGTGGCACTGCGTGAGGGTAGTGAATGTGTGGCACTGTGTGAGGGTGAGGTAGTGAATGTGTGGCACTGTGTGAGGGTAGTGAATGTGTGGCACTGTGTGAGGGTGAGGTAGTGAATGTGTGGCACTGTGTGAGGGTGAGGTAGTGAATGTGTGGCACTGTGTGAGGGTGAGGTAGTGAATGTGTGGCACTGTGTGAGGGTGAGGGTAGTGAATGTGTCGCACTGTGATGGTGAGGTAGTAAATGTGTGGCACTGTGTGAGGGTGAGGTAGTGAATGTGTCGCACTGTGTGAGGGTGAGGTAGTGAATATGTGGCACTGTGTGAGGGTGAGGTAGTGAATGTGTGGCACTGTGTGAGGGTGAGGTAGTGAATGTGTGGCACTGTGTGAGGGTGAGGTAGTGAATGTGTGGCACTGTGTGAGGGTGAGGTAGTGAATGTGAGGTAGTGAATGTGTGGCACTGTGTGAGGGTGAGGTAGTGAATGTGTGGCACTGTGTGAAGGTGAGGTAATGAATGTGTGGCACTGTGTGAGGGTGAGGTAATGAATGTGTGGCACTGTGTGAGGGTGAGGTAGTGAATGTGTGGCACTGTGTGAGGGTGGTGAATGTGTGGCACTGTGTGAGGGTGAGGTAATGAATGTGTGGCACTGTGTGAGGGTGAGGTAATGAATGTGTGGCACTGTGTGAGGGTGAGGTAGTGAATGTGTAGCACTGTGTGAGGGTGAGGGTAGTGAATGTGTGGCACTGTGTGAGGGTAGTGAATGTGTGGCACTGTGTGAGGGTGAGGTAGTGAATGTGTGGCACTGTGTGAGGGTGAGGTAGTGAAAGTGTGGCACTGTGTGAGGGTGAGGTAGTGAATGTGTGGCACTGTGTGAGGGTGAGGCAGTGAACGTGAATGTGTGGCACTGTGTGAGGGTAGTGAATGTGTGGCACTGTGTGAGGGTGAGGTAGTGAATGTGTGGCACTGTGTGAGGGTAGTGAATGTGTGGCACTGTGTGAGGGTGAGGTAGTGAATGTGTGGCACTGTGTGAGGGTGAGGTAGTAAATGTGTGGCACTGCGTGAGGGTGAGGTAGTAAATGTGTGGCACTGTGTGAGGGTGAGGTAGTGAATGTGTGGCACTGTGTGAGGGTGAGGGTAGTGAATGTGTGGCACTGTGTGAGGGTGAGGTAGTAAATGTGTGGCACTGTGTGAGGGTGAGGTAGTGAATGTGTGGCACTGTGTGAGGGTGAGGTAGTAAATGTGTGGCACTGTGTGAGGGTGAGGTAATGAATGTGTAGCACTGTGTGAGGGTGAGGTAGTGAATGTGTGGCACTGTGTGAGGGTGAGGGTAGTGAATGTGTGGCACTGTGCGAGGGTGTGGTTTTACATCATCCGAGTCTCGATCGTCCTTCACCACTGTCCTCATTTCATCTCTTATTAACAGTGCTATTCCTGAATATTTAATTCTGAGTTTCAATCTCCTTGCAACCATGTTTCCTAATGGCTGTTAGATCAGATCCATTTACCTCGATTTGTGCCAAGTCAGACTTCGGCAATTGACCACCCTGGCCACCTGCTCCCATTCCCTTCAGAGGATATTCCTTGAGGGCCTCCTGATCTACTGATGAAATGTGTCTCTCGCCTCCTGTTGACCTCAATCACGAAGGCATCCAGCGTGGGATCAGTAAACCTGAGAACCCCTCCCTCTCTCTCTTCCCTGTTGCTTCATTTTATTTGCTTTCACTTGCACCTAATTTCAATTCAGGCAGTCAGCAGCAGCTTCACATCAGTGCAGATCCTCTTTAAAAGGGGCACAGCTACTTTTAAGAGCTGGAGGCAAAATTCACTGACTTCACTTTGGTGATCAAGATCAGCAACACGTTGTAGCCTCATGTTTCAAGACTCCATGCTGAGCATAATAATAATAATCTTTATTGTCACAAGTAGGCTTACATTAACACTGCAATGGAGTTACTGTGAAAGCCCCAAGTCGCCACATTCCAGCGCCTGCTCAGGTACACGGAGGGAGAATTCAGAATGTCCAATTCACCTAACAGCACGTCTTTCGGGAGTTGTCGGAGGAAACTGGAGCAAACCCACGCAGACACAGGAAGAACATGCAGACTCCGCACAGACAGAGACCCAAGCCGGGAATTGAACCCTGGTCCCTTGCACTGTGAAGCTAACCACTGTGCTACCGTGCTGCCCATTCAGCCAGCAGCATGTGCTGTGCTCCTGTGCAATCCTGGTATTCTCAGGTTGGGTTGATATCCAATCTTGAATTATAAGAGTGGTCTTCCACCATTTAAGATATATTCTTTAATTGGATTTAACTATTTTTCAGCAGTAGCACTATTCTTTCCTTGTTTCCGACCATGTTGGGATACAATTCATAACAAACATTTTGGGAACCTATAGAGATTTAAAGATTAATTTCACCAATTTACACCCCTTACTTGGGAGCTGACCGTGCCTGAACTACATAGTAGAAATTCTGACTTATGGTCAGAGGATCCCTGCCGACCCAGAGTTTTCTGCCCATTATAAGAGCATAAGAACTAGGAACAGGAGTAGGCCACCTGGCCCCTCGAGCGTGCTCCGCCATTCAATGAGATCATGGCTGATCTTTGTGGACTCAGCTCCACTCTCCGGCCTGTACACCATATCCCCGAATCCCTTTATTCTTTAGAAAGGTATCTATCTTTTTCTTAAAAACGTTTAAAGAAGTTGCCTCAACTGCTTCACTGGGCAAGGAATTCCAGAGATTCGCAACCCTTTGGGTGAAGAAGTTCCTCCTAAACTCGGTCTTAAATCTACTTCCCCTTATTTTGAGGCTATGCCCCCTAGTTCTGCTTTCCCCGACCAGTGGAAACAACCTGCCCGCATCTATCCTATCTATTCCCTTCATAATTTTATATGTTTCAATAAGATCCCCCCGCATCCTTCTAAACTCCAATGAGTACAGTCCCAGTCTACTCAACCTCTCGTCATAATCTAATCCCCTCAACTCTGGGATCAACCTAGTGAATCTCCTCTGCACTCCCTCCAGTGCCAATATGTCCTTTCTCAGGTAAGGAGACCAAAACTGAACACAATACTCCAGATGTGGCCTCACCAACACCTTAGACAATTGCAGCATAACCTCCCTAGTCTTGAACTCCATCCCTCTAGCAATGAAAGACAAAACTCGATTAGCCTTCTTAATCACCTGTTGCACCTGCACACCAACTGTTTGCGACTCGTGCACCAGCACACCCAGGTCCCTCTGCACAGCAGCATGTTTTAACATCTTACCGTTTAAATAATAATCCATTCTGCTGTTATTCCTCCCAAAATGGATAGCCTCACTTGGCAACATTGAATTCCATCTGCCAGACCCTAGCCCATTCACCTAACCTATCCAAATCCTTCTGCAGACTTCCGGTATCCTCTGCACTTTTTGCTTTACCACTCATTTTAGTGTCGTCTGCAAACTTTGCCACATTGCACTTGGTCCCCAACTCCAAATCGTCAATGTAAATTGTGAACAACTGTGGGCCCAACACTGATCCTTGAGGGGCCCCACTAGTTACAGGTTGCCAACCAGAGAAACACCCATTTATCCCCGCTCTCTGCTTTCTGTTAGTTAACCAATCCTCTACCCATGCTACCACTTTACTCTCAATGCCATGCATCTTTAGTTTATGCAGCAACCTTTTGTGTGGCACCTTGTCAAAAGCTTTCTGGAAATCCAGATATACCACATCCATTGGCTCCCCATTATCTACTGCACTGGTAACGTCCTCAAAAAATTCTACCAAATTAGTCAGACATGACCTACCCTTTATGAACCCATGCTGCGACGGCCCAATGGGACAATTTCCCATTTCCCCGCTATATGACTAAAATAAAAGTCACTAAACTTGTAATGTAAATCGATTGATTAGCACACCTTATTATGAGATTTATCATGACAAAGAGGAAAATGTCTAAAATACCTTAATTTGAAATATGTCTCATTCCCGAGGCAGGCAATGATAGAAAAAGATTGGAGTCACTTTCAGCTTCCATTTTATTTCAGGAGGATATATGCAAGTAATTTTTTCTTATTCCAGTGTAAGGGTGAGTTCTGGGACCTTAAGAAGTCACCATAATAATTTCAATTTGGAGTATTTTTTTTGCAAACTGAGAAATGCTATCCTCTAAAAGCAAATTCTGACTTGGCACTTAACTGTTTCGCCTCAGCCTTATGAGAGTTTGATTCATATTATCTACACAATGGCGTTTCAGGTGACTGGAGACCCCCGGATGATAGAGGACAGGGCAGGGTGGTACCCTGGCACCCCCAGCCTGGCAGTGCCATGCTGGTGCGCAGATACAGGTCTGGCAGTGCCAGGGTGCCCAGGTGCCAGATTGACACTGCCATGGGGCCTTGCCAAGTGGAGGGGGGTTGGGAAGAGGTTCCCGGATGACCCCCCAAGGTTGGGGGCAAGAGTCACGAGCGGCATGGGAGGGGGGGGGGGGGGTTGGGGAGTGTCTGAAAGCTGGGGACCGGGGGGGGTTGGGCGCAGGGGAGAAGATCAGGGCTGCCTGACAAAATGGCGCCCCAATCTGCGAGCAGCCTATCCTGCTGGAGAACTGCAGCTCGGAGGGGAGAAACTCCCCGAGGTTAAAAAAACGCTGTGGTATTATAGGTATTACGGTACCTGATAGGCTAAAGCACCATTGGTGGAAACTGTATGCTTTCTATTGGTTAGAATGTATGATAGCTCCGCCCCGATAGGTGGGGTATAAGAACCTGTGCCGCCCCAGCAGCCCTCATTCTGTACCTGAGCTGCTGGGGGAAACATCTAGCTTATTAAAGCCTTCAGTTGGACTACAACCTCGCTTTAGTGGTCATTGATCGTGCATCAATTTAATAAGCTAGTTTTTTTTTAAGAAGAAAGGATGGAGCTCCGAATCAAGCCGGAGTGTCTGCAACTTAGCCCCTACGCGGCGAACTCAGCGGCAATCTTTAAGCACTGGCTGGCGTGCTTTAAAGTGTATCTCGGAACGGCCGAAAACACACCCACGGGAGAGCAGAAACTGCACGTCCTGCACTTGAGGGTGAGCCCGGAGATTTACACCCTCATCGAGGAAGCGGAAAACTTCGATGCAGCAATAGAGCTGCTAAAAGGACACTATATTCGCCCGGTAAACCAGGTCTACGCCCGGCACCTTCTTGCAACAAGGCAACAAACCCCTGGGGAATCGCTGGAGGAATTCTACCGTGCACAGTGTTAGGCAGAAGCTGCGGCTGCCCGCATGTTTCAGCGAGCGAACACACGGAACTCTTAGTCCGGGATGTTTTCGTGGCAGGTATGCTATCGTCACAAATCCGCCAGCGCCTGTTAGAAAAGGACACCCTGGGTCTCAGGGAGGCACGGGCCCTTTCAGGCTCCCTGGACGTGGCCTCCAGGAACACCAGCGCTTACGTTCCCGACCGGGTGACAGCCCCCTGGGCAGCGTGGAACCCCTCCGCGACCGACCCCGAGATGTCCCCCATTCCTCCACAGCCCTGCGCTGCAAGGCGGCCTGGCAATCCCATGGGGCCCGCTGCTACTTTTGCGGGCAGGCCAAGCACCCCCGCCAGCGTTGCCCTGCCCGCACATCCACCTGCTAAGGGATGCGGCAAAAAGGGCCATTTCGTGGGGGTATGCCAGGCCCGGGCGGTTGCCGCAGTCTCCGGCGGCGAATGCGGACCGCAACCACTAACCTCTCCATGGGCCCCGTGCGGCCAGCGGTCGCCGCCATCTTCATATTCCAGGGCCACGTGCGCACCCCGGGCGCCGCCATCTTATTCCACAGATGCCACGTTGGAGGGATGGGCGCCGCCATTTTGTGCACCACCAGCCATGTGCGACCAATGGGAGACGCCATCTTGGATGAACCCCAAGGACCCCAGCTCGGCTGATCACGCACTGCCCGAAGAGAACTCTCAACTGCTGCGATTAGCCTCGGTGACTCTGGATCAGTCTCGGCCTCGAACACTCTCAACTGCTACAACGACTGTATTCATCAATGGGCACGAGCCGTCCTGCCTAATCGGCTCTGGGAGCAGGGAGAGCTTCATACACCCTGACACGGTAAGGCAATGTTCTCTCCTCATCCACCCCATTAATCAAAAAATCTCCCTGGCTTCCGGTTCACACACAGTGGAGATAAAGGGGTTTTGTTTAGCAAACCTCACAGTCCAGGGAAGGGAGTCCAAAAATTACCGTCTCTACGTCCTTCCCCACCTCTGCGCGGCTACACTCCTGGGTTTTGACTTCCAGTGTAACCTTCAAAGTCTGACCTTCCAATTCGGCGGCCCTATACCCCCTCTTACTTTCTGCGGCCTCGCGACCCTTAAGGTCGACCCGCCTTCCCTGTTTGCGAACCTCACCCCGGATTGCAAACCTGTCGCCACCAGGAGCAGATGCTACAGTGCCCAGGAACGGATCTTTATTCGGTCAGGGGTCCAAAGGCTACTGAGGGAAGGTGTCATTGAAGCGAGCAACAGCCCCTGGAGAGCTCAAGTAGTGGTGGTAAAGACCGGGGAGAAGCATAGGATGGTCATCGACTACAGTCAGACCATCAACAGGTGTACGCAGCTGGACGCGTACCCTCTCCCCCGCATATCCAACCTGGTAAACAGGATCGTGCATTATAAGGTCTTCTCCACGGTGGATCTCAAGTCCGCCCATCACCAGCTCCCCATCCGCACTAGTGACCGCAAATACACTGCCTTCGAGGCAGATGGGCGGCTCTATTATTTCTTCAGGGTTCCCTTCGGTGTCACCAACGAGGTCTCGTTCTTCCAGTGCGAGATGGACCGAATGGTTGACCGGTACGGTTTACTGGCAACATTCCCGTATCTCGACAATGTCACCATCTGCGGCCATGACCAGCAGGACCACGACACCAACCTCTGAAAATTCCTCCAGACCGCAAAGATCCTTAACCTGACATACAACAAGGATAAATGCGTGTTTAACACCGACCGTCTCGCCATCCTCAGCTACGTAGTGCGAAATGGAGTTATAGGCCCCGACCCTGAACGCATGCACCCCCTTATGGAGTTCCCCCTCCCTCACTGCTCCAAGGCCCTGAAGCGCTGCCTAGGGTTTTTCAGTTACTACGCCCAGTGGGTCCCCAACTATGCGGACAATGCCCATCCCCTGATCCAATCCACAGCTTTTCCCTGTCAATAGAGGCCCACCATGCCTTCAGCCGCATCAAAGCAGACATTGCAAAGGCCACGATGCGCGCCATCGACGAGTCCCTCCCCTTCCAGGTCGAGAGCGATGCGTCCGACGTAGCTCTGGCGGCCACCCTCAACCAAGTGGGCAGACCCGTGGCCTTCTTCTCTCATACCCTCCATGCTTCCGAAATCCGCCACTCCTCAGTAGAAAAGGAGGCCCAAGCCATAGTAGAAGCTGTGCGATATTGGAGGCATTACCTGGCCGGTAGGAGATTCACTCTCCTCACTGACCAACGGTCGGTTGCTTTCATGTTTGATAATGCACAGCGGGGCAAGATAAAAAACGACAAGATCTTGCGGTGGAGGATCGAACGCTCCACCTACAACTACGAGATCTTGTATCGTCCCGGGAAGCTAAACGAGCCTCCAGACGCTCTGTCCCGCGGCACATGTGCCACCGCACAAGTGGACCACCTCCGAGTCCTCCACGAGGACCTCTGCCACCCGGGGGTCACTCGCTTTTTCCATTTTGTCAAGACCCGCAACCTACCCTACTCCATCGAGGAGGTCAGGACAGCCACCAGGGACTGCCAAATCTGTGCAGAGTGCAAAGCGCACCTGATAAAGGCTTCCCGTCCGTTTGAACGCCTCAGCATGGACTTCAAAGGCCCCCTCCCCCCCACCGACCGCAACACGTACTTCCTGAACATGATTGACGATTACTCCCGGTTCCCATTCGCCATCCCCTGCCCGACATGACTGCAACCACCATCATCAAGGCCCTCCATAGTATCTTTGCATTGTTCGGTTTCCCCGCTTACATACACAGTGATAGGGGGTCCTCCTTTATGAGCGACGAACTGCATCAATTCCTGCTCAGCAAGGGCAATCGCCTCGAGCAGGAGGACCAGTTACAACCCCTGGGGTAATGGACATGTAGAGAGGGAGAACGGAACGGTCTGGAAGACCGTCCTACTGGCCCTACGGTCCAGGAACTTACCAGTCTCCCGCTGGCAAGAAGTCCTCCCGGATGCCCTCCACTCCATCCGGTCACTGCTTTGTACGACCACCAATCAGACACCTCACGAAAGTCTCCTGGTCTTCCCCAGGAAGTCCTCCTCGGGACCTCGCTCCCAACCTGGCTGGCAGCACCCAGACCCATCCTGCTCCGAAAACACGTGCGGGCGCACAAGTCGGACCCGTTGGTCGAGAGGGTCCATCTGCTCCATGCTTACCCCCAGTACGCCCACATGGCATACCCCGACGGCCGATAAGATACGGTCTCCCTACGGGACCTGGCGCCTACCGTAACTCCACGCACATTCCAGCCGCCAGTCCCACCCACCAGTGCACCTTACAGGAGGATCGGTCCTTCCGCCGGCCCCGTCTAGGCCCCCACACCCACCGACGCACCCCGCAGGCGCTCCCTTCCCAGGTCAACCGTTTTCCCCACCAGCTCCATCTCGTGGTGCCGAAGCTGCCATGGAGATCGAAGCCACGTTCCCGGAGTCACAGACGCCCGAGCCTCTACCGGAGTCACCACCGAAGCTCCGACGATCACAGAGGACGACTGATTGCTTCCTTTTAAATTGTGAACTGTAAATTTAAAACATCAATTGTAAATAGCTATCAGAATTGTAAATAGTTACAAAATGCTGTACGGAGGTATTACGGTACCTCCATAACTAATTCTATCACGTTGCCATGTTTGTAGTATCAGGCCACCACCCCCGCCAGACTCTTTTTTAACAAGGGGTGAATGTGGTAGTAGAGGTATTACGGTACCTGATAGGCTGGAGCACCATTGGTGGAAACTGTATGCTTTCTATTGGTTAAGATGTATGGTAGCTCCGCCCTGCTAGGCGGGGTATAAGAGCCCGTGCCGCCCCAGCAGCCTTCATTCTGTACCTGAGCTGCTGGAGGAAACATCTCGCTTATTAAAGCCTTCTGTTGGACTACAACCTCGCTTTAGTGGTCATTGACTGTGCATCGAACGCAAAGTGCCATTGAATAGCAGGGTGTTTTTTTGGCACTGCAGGGGGAAACACCCCACTGGACCTACCCTTCAAAGGACTTTAATTGGAATTTGCTGAATCGTGGCCAATATATTTAACATTGATGTGGTTCAAAAGCTGCCATAGTTTCAAAGGGCATCAGAACATTGGTTGTGTGCTTCAAAGAGCAGAGGAAAAAATATCCCTTCAACTGTGCTTTCTACTTGAATCTTGGCCAATCCTCTCCTTATAATTACAACTTGGGAGAAACATATACCTCAGGGGGTGACCGTCAACTCATTGGAAAATATTTTCAGCTGTCTAGCATTCTCTAACCATAGGTGACAGAAAAAGAACAGAAATATTGCACAGCATGGCGGAGATGAGATCAGCCATGATCATATTGAATGGCTGGGCAGGCTCAAGGGGATGAATTGCCTACTCCTGCTCTTCATTCTTATGTTATGTTCCAGGTTAATCATGACATCGAGGTCAATTCATGTTACGCTAATGATGCACTTTCAGAGTATATGGAATTTAGCAGTGAACACCCTTTTCAGTGAAAAGGACCCCATGTATCCAAAGAGTCCTGATTCTGTTGCACCTAACATTTGTGCCAATTTATATTTACAAAAAAGACAAGAGGATTCAAATTATGCTGTGAAAATATACAATTTTATTTCCTTAGCAGCTGCCAGTCAAGACTGCGGAATAATTATCTAACCAGTGCAAATAATCAGAGCAAAATATTAAATCATTTCAGCAACTAGCTTCATCCAGTGGGTGTCTCGATTGTACATTTTGTGATTAAGATTTGCAAACAGCCTTGCTATAATGCCATAACGAGAGACGTTGGACATCTTACAAGTGCCCAACATTTCAGTATGTAATTTGAGGGAGTTGTTCTTAAAAATCAATCAATATTCCTATTTATGAAAGCCATTTAATAATTATTTGGCCAATAATGAATAAAAACAAAGACTTTTAAGATTTAAAAAAAATAAGCCAAAACAAGAGTTCTGAGAATTTATACCAAATTACAGATGGTGACTAATGTCGTTATCACAGGTAACAAAATCAGAAAGGCCTTTTCTGACTGTAACTCTATATCTCCTCAACTGTTTGTATTTTCAGTTACAACACAGTGTAAAACAATTCATGTGTATCATAGATATATCTCATGGGAGCCGCACAGAACACATAAACCAATAAGAAACGGTGACTTTCACAGACCAATAAAAATTTACAGTACTGGAGAAGGACAATTCCACTCTCCATGTTTGTGTGAGCTCGTGGCTAGAGCAGCCCATTCCCATTGCCCAATCTCGCCTCACCATCCTTTAAAACAAAAACAAAATTTAGAATACCCAATTAATTTTTTCCAATTAAGGGGCAATTTAGCGTGGCCAATCCACCTACCTTGCACATCTTCATGTTGTGGGGGTGAAACCCACGCAAACACGAGGAGAATGTGCAAACTCCACAGGGACAGTGACCCAGAGCCGGGATCGAACCTGGGACCTCGGCGCCGTGAGGCAACAGGGCTACCCCACTGTGCCGCCATCTCCTCACAATCCTATGGTATTTTCCCACTTTGGACAAAATGTTCTCTACCTCAACTGCTTTCAGTGGCAAAGCATCCCTCCTTCGAACAACGCCATTAAAAAAAACATTTCTGCTTTCCTCTCTGCTCACTCTTTTAGTCACAGTTTTAAATTCACGATCCCTTCTTTACTGTTTCCTCAACCAGAGAAAAATCATCTTTTTGTGATCCAGACTTTTCTGGATTTTTTAAGCCTCCTTTAAATCCTCTCTAATTCAATGGAAAAATCCAAATATATCAACCACAGATTCTCAACCTTAGTACCAATCTGCTGAATCTATAAGACAAATGCACAGCACTTTTCCATCATCAGTGCCACCTGCTTTCTTTACAGTACCACAACTGTTCTGTTGGGCTGGGCTGTTGGCCAACTGAGTTTAGAGCACACAGCCACAAGAGTTGATACTGTTGAACATAAACATGAAACGTTGTGCCAAATGAGAGATCTCCCCTCCCCGTGTACTCTTTTTCCATTCCTGAGTTACTGTTATGGTTAGGCATAATTAATATAAGATTTGTATTTATTTCAAACTTTTACTGTTAATCCTAATTTAATAATTTCACAAATTATTATTTTTTTAAATTTTATTAATTTACAGGATGTGGGCATTGCTGGTTAGACCAGCGTTTATTGCCCACCCCTAATAGCCCTTCAGAAGGTGGTAGAGAGCTGCGTTCTTGAACCGCTGCACTATCGCAGGTGTAGAAACACCCACTGTGCTGCTAGGGAAGGAATTCCAGGATTTTGCCCCAGCGACAGTGAAAGAACAGCGATATATTTCCAAACTGAGGTGATGGGTGACTTGGAGGGGAACCTCTAGATGGTGAGGTTCCCTGGTTCTGATGGTCTTGTCCTTCTACATGGCTGTGGTCATGGGTTTGGAAGGTGCTGTCCAAGGATCCTTGGAGAGTTACTGCAGTGCATCTTGTAGATGGTACATACAGCTGCCACTGTTCATCAGTGATGGAGGGTTTGAATTATTGTGGAAGGGGGAACAATCAAACAGGCTGCTTCATCCTGGATTGTGTCAAATTTCTTGAGTGTTGCTGATGCTGCACTCATCCAGGCAAGTGGAGAGTTATTATGATAGTTTTCTGGGATACAAACTGAAAGACTAGAATTTTAGGCTGCATGAAAACCTCATGGAATAGCAATGAAGGTAACTTCTTGGAATAGCAATGAAGGAGAGGGTCCTTGAGAGGGCGTAGTGATTTGAAATGGTTCGAATGATGGAGAATGTTACTTACAAGGTTAGGTTGGATAGGCTGGGGTTGAGTGGAAAATTGGTGGGAGTGTACAAGAGCATGACAGTGCTTAGATAAAGCAGACAGGAAAAGCTCTTCCCTGATTTTACAACAACCAGGAGACACAGATTTAGGACTTTAGGCAAGAGATTCAGGGGGAATTTTAAAGAACTTTTAACTCAATGAGTGACAATGACTTGGATCTCACTGCCCATGAGTGTGTTGATGCAGAATGAATCAATCATTTCAAAAGGAAATGCAGGTGGACACTTGAAGGGATTAAGCTTGCAGGTCCACAGGGACGGAGCAGGGTGAGGGATTGAATGGGTCACTCCATGGGGAGCTGGCATGAAATTGATGGACTGAATGGTTGCTTTCTGTTCTGTAAATGACAATAAATCATCTGAAGTAAATGTATTATAGCTTATGAATCTACGCTATGTCCTTGAAATATGCAAAGACCATATAAAAGGTCACGGCTGTTTAACTGTGTACACTAGGAAGAGTAACAATGGACAGGCTGCTGTCGAAGCTGACAGGAGGAAGGTGCAATGGAAAAGCCCGGTGGTATCTCTGGTTCACCTGATTATGACTGAGTGATAGACTGACTTTCATCTCACAAAATATAGCGGGTACAACAACCCAGGGAAATCCGGTGCATGTAGATTACGTCTGCTGGTGTGAACTAATAGAAAGCTTTGGTCTAGCAGTGCCCAGTCTTGGCAAGATTCTGCCATGACACCGAGTACAAACATGTGTCCATCCATGGACCGTTAGTTTGAGATGTATGTAACATTGTTGGATGCTGCCAAGTGAAGGTGACATGCCTCTCAATATCTCCCACCTCTCCACAGGGATGGAGGGAGGAATAATTGGAGAAAATGATCTCTCATTGCCAAATTGCAACAGTTGGGTGGTAATAAATGAAAGAAAATTATTGAAACATTTTCTCGACAATTTGAGCAGTATTGAGGGATATGATATTTCCTTGGCAACGAGACTAATCAGGTGGACAGCAATGGCCCTTTCCGTTGTTGTACATTGATACTTGTAGCTGCAGCACTGGCAGAGTCCTGGTCACCAGGATGTAAAGAGATAATCAGAAATAGGAGGAGAACATTTTTCAGACGTCAAACACAATGCAGGATATCATTTCAGTTAATAGTTCACTGGCCAGAGCAGTAAGGTACTCAAGGAGAGTGATCAATTTAATTTCCTTCCAGTTATGATTGATGTCACTGGACCTGTAGATGGATGCAGCCCTGGATCAGCTGATTATTCTTTATGAACCACTTGAGAGATGCCAGGTATGGCTGAAAATTGAAGCTGTTTCCAGTGCACCCCCACCATAGCTTGAGCAGAAAGGCAACCAAATTAGGCCAGGACCGATATATGCTAAGTCTTGATCTTCAATCAAGTCAATGCTGCAGTTTTCTGAGCTAATCTATCCCCTTTGGTGCTGTCTCTTTCTTTTCTGGTGCGCAGCTGCAGTGCCACCGTGTCGTTCACCAGAAAACCCAGCTGTAACGTGGCTGAGAGTGGAAGCTGGGCTGGAGTAATTGTAAGGATGTGTTTTCAGGCAAAAGTCTGGGGGAAATGGGGGTACTGATTTACGAAAATCTACTATATTTTCATGCCCAGCTCCATTATTCCTTAAATATTCTTCAGTGTATTCAAAGAATAATACCAGTTACTATCAGTGCCTGTAATGGCCAACAATTGAGGGTATTTGGTGATATAATTTAACACCTTAAGAATCACTAGACATTTTTTAGCCAAACATACCGGGTACAACATTCAGTGATCAGTAATCAATTCTGATCAGCAATCAATGTAATCAACACTATTTAAATAACATGAAGTGAAACAACAGCAAAAGTTTATGTTAAGTAGAGAAAACTTAGTAACATTTTATATCAACCACTGCATATGGTTACTGTTGAATATGGATATTTGAAAAACTGAATAAAGTTTTAGTTTAGGCTGAATGAGTTCTTTCTTGCGATGGAACAAAAAAAATGATTGTTAAAACACTAAAATGGGATACAATATGTGTATCTACAATGACTTGTAGTAAAGTTGAATGCAACCCCATGTCTACCTTTTACTCAAGATCTTCCGTACTTCTGCCATAGATCTACCAGAACATTTCAGCTGAAATCAAGCAAAATTTATAACAAGGGACAGAATTTATAATTCCCCAGATCATGCCTTTTGAATCTCCTGAAGCAACCATTCAATACCCCAGAAGGCATCTCTTGGGCTGACCCTAACTTACGCTTCCTTTTCGGTTCCTTGAGTGTTAATTTCAAAATCTTTCAGTCTGATTAGTTTAGAGATGTACAATTGTTTGCCCTGTATGCTCAGGTCACAGATGCCCAGCTCCCCTCACTACAACATTTTCAGCTCGTACTTTCAGAAACTTGCCATGCAAAAAATTAAAAAATATAAATGAGCAAAGGTAAGTCGAACTGATGGCAGAGAGTTGGATGTTCTGCTACAGCAAATTATGATGCACTATCTACAAATCCACCTACAGTTATTAAACAGAACACCAGGGGGCACAATTTAATCATGCTCATGTTATTTTTCTGATGCTGTTCGAAAGAATAAAAATATCTTCTTCCCCTTCACTAGCCTTTGTGCTTAATATGAACATTTATATTTCAGATACAGGATTATATACCGATAGATATTTAGTTTTGTATCTACTGATAAATTCTACATTTTTCAATTATTTTTGATCAGTTGTCATTAACCTTCTGGAAAACAAGATGGGACAACCATCTCAAACTTGAATGTTTTGTCCTTGAGATTTGTTTTCTCAGTTCCATAAGGGGTCAGGATGGCACCCATTCATTCTACAAGAACAAGATCTGCTCCCATGTTGTGGGCTGTAGCCATACTTTTTCTTGCTCTTCTAGTAAAATAGTAGACAAATAACATTTTCATATAAGAGGCATCAACATATTACTAAGAAATCACAGAATTCGAACCCATAAATTACACACACTGTTTAATTTTCACTTTTCTGCCTAATTTTATCTGCAATATATTCAATTTATATTTGTCAGCTTTTTAAAAATAAAATTTACAAAGGTACTATGGGATATAGCAGGCTATCCATTTGATGACAAGTCTTCCCTTAGGCATTCTGTGAAGAACATTGGGACTTCTTTTTAAATTCTAAAAGAGCCATAAAAGAAGATCATTGGTTTTTTTTCATGTTATTTACTTTTTGTTTCAAAGTAATATTAGCTCTCAGAGTTGCTTTCACTCAAGCAATGAAAGTTCAGAAGTAAGGCTGAAATGTTAAAAACAAATGGGAAGCTTTCACACTAGAAATTATCCCTTCAACATTTCTGCTGAATGCAGAGATGAAATACAATACTAAAATGCCTTGAAATGAAACAGGAACATCCTTCAAAAGCATAACTGAATATTTTGGCTTTGTATGCCTTAGAAATAGCTGTCATATCTGATTCATTTTAGACCGATCTGGCTTTCAGACGCAATTAAGGTACCGTCAAAAAAAAAAAATTAACATACCGTCAAAAAAAAACTAACATTCTGATTGACTGTGCTAAGGATTTTAAAAAAAAAGATCCAATCAGTTATCGGCAGAGTTTAAAGCCTGCTTGCTTAAAAGCTGAATGAAGCCTTTGAGGTCAGAATGGACTGGGGTGACCAATCAGCTCCATGCCAGCCTATAATTACTTCATTATAATCATGACTTAAAAGTTGAGAGTTCAGAACTCCAAACTCAACAGTCAACTTAAGCTTTGGAAAAACAAATGGAATCAACATGGCTGTGGGTATTTTTAGAATTTGCGACACTTTTCAGATTTGAGACGTGCTACATTAATTTGGTTCCTTGAACATTCCCCACGAACTAGTGGTGTTTTTGACATTAAAATGTACATGTAAAGGCTGGCTGAAATTTTAACATAAGGCAATAAAGCTCCAAGCAGTTTCTTTCAAGAATGAGTCAGTCATCATTCATTAATTTAGGGGAGGGAGGGGGGTGGAAACAGATCACACTAGAATCTATGATCAGCGCTCAATTAGACAATTGCCATGTTATTTACAAGCATTAAACCAACTAAAACTGACAATTGAAATATTATAGTGCCAGCGAATGGGTTTAGATTTAATAATCAAGGCAATCTTGTGATAGGAGAACCATTTTGTGTCATTAGCATTGATACTCAATAACTCATTGATCTAGGATCTTGAAAGTCGTCTCGCCACATCTGCATAGGCAGATTCAATTTCACTGTCTGCCGCACATGTATTGGTGAACTCATCCCGTGCATAGGCATTCTTCAGGTATCGCCAGACTCCAGTCATTTCTGCTGGGAACTCAAAGTTCCGATACTTCATTGCTACAACCTGATAAACAAGGAAAAATATGTGTCAGCCAAAAGATTCCTCTTCTATCCTGCTTTCATGGACATTCACTGTGGCTGCAACAACTCCCCCTTCTGGCTGGTTTTCAATAGAGAAATTCACCTCATCACCTCACTAGCCAAAATTCTGTAACTATCCCAGAGTGTTTTGTTAGTTGCATGAGTGAACATTGCAGAAATGTCTATTTTTAAAAATAAATACTATTCCTCAATGTTTTACAATGTGCAGGACCTGTTTGGTGCATTTCCTAATTTATGGACTGTACAGTTCCAGTTTATTCCTTAATTAAGGATAGAAATGTCAGTGTTTGCTGCCTCCATTTCCCTAGTAATGGAAATTGCAGGGGTCCTAGCCCAGAGAGAGTGGAGATGTGTTGTTCTGTGATTTACTCTTTCTGAAGCTCAGATGCCCATGGTTTAAAAAATATCTAGGATCAAGCAAAGAAGATTAGAGGAGTGAAATTGGAATATGTCAGCAGCACAAAATGGGCCCATAGTAGCTAAATTTTCACTGCGCCTAAACTGCTTTCCATTATAATTCGCAGAATGATAACTTGAACTCATTCTGGAGGCTTGTATGTTCTAGTTCACCGTTCCTTTTACATGGTCTGATATTCAAAATCTTGACAATATTTTCCAAGTGAATTCTAAATACAAACTGGTAAAAAATTGCCTTCCAATATGCTCCAGTCCCGTTTTATGCTGCTGGAAAGCATCAATTCAGCCTCTAGATCTTGTGCGCTCTGATCTCTGGTAATGTGTTACAACAGTTCTAAATAAAGTAGTTTAGTGTTGTGCATTCATCAGCACTGGGCTATTTGATATAACCCCATGAACTGAACTAAACTGCTTTATTTAGGATTAAATAGGCAGCCCCTGTGTTTCGCAATAGACAGCCAAATAGGATAGCAGATAATTTTACTAGCGAAGTGGAAAATCAAATAACAATACAGGCCAGTTAAGAGCAGAAAAAGAAACTGGAAAATTTCTCCCCAACACTCAAAAACTAAGAGCAAGAGAAGATTTAAAAAAGAAGTATATTAAGGTTATCAGTTACCTTCACAATATGAAGCTTGGGCAGAAGGTTGCAATCAGCCAATGTTAGCTCATCGCCATCAATGAATTTGCGATTGGATACATTGACATCATCAACACAGTCAGCATCAATCTCTTCGGGCAATGGACTGTTCAGGTATCCATCCAGTACCTTCAGGGCTTTGATCAGACTCCTTGCCAGACCTGAAATTGACAGCAAGTTCTACTTTTAGGTTATCAGCTAATGTTACCTGACTTTTCCTTTATCTCATATGGTAACATTGAATGAGAACATATTTCGGGCATCCTTCTGGATTTGGTCAACTGGGGCCGATGCTCAGTAGAAAACAAAAGTACTCAGCCCTCAAGCAAGCTTTTATTTTTTAATGTTATGTTTTTTGATGACTCTGTGCTCAGCAAAGTGAAGAATTTCAATTGAAGGTCTTGTTTTTATTATCCATATGATGTGGGCAATGCAACCAGCACTTATTGCCCATCCGTAATAGCCATTGAGAAGATGGTGTGAGCCATTTTGCTGAGTATAACAGAATGGCTTGCTAGGCAAGTTTAGAGAACAGCTAGAGAGTCAAAAGCATTGTTGCATTGCTGGAGTTGCATGTAAGCTGGACCAGACCAGCTCAGTCAGGAGATTTCTATCCCTAAAGGACATTAGTGAATCAGATTGTTTTGTTGTAAAAACCTATCGCAATTTGTGATATTAGATTTTGATTCCATATTTTATTTTATTAATTTAAATTCTCCTGCTGCCAAGGTTGGATTCAAGTATCTGGATCATTTCAAGAACAGAGAACGCCAGAAAAACTCAACAAGTCTGCTAACATCTAGGGGTCATTATCTTGGGCCTCAGATGACGATTACAGTAACATAATCTATCCTATGACTAATTCTTTTGCGGGGATTATACACTATAGACCTGGAGAACCTATGTCAACATAAGACTGCAAATGATCCTTCCACCCATCCCCAATCACCGTGTGTTAAATGTATTGACCGCAAACTACCACAGAGCACTAACATATGGCAATGTGACATATCCAAGACCCATAAGAATTAAACCAGCAAAAATTAAGTATCTTCTAAAATAAGCAAATGGACATCACCAATGGGAAGTCCACCTAGATTCAGTGTTGCAATTCCAACCACAGTTACCATCGCGCCCCTCTTTGCACCAATAATTTTAAAGATTGCTTAAACTGAAGCCTTTTGTTAAAAAAAATGAATTACTCATCTAAAAACAATAGAGTATTACTTTTCACTTTGCCAGCCAAATAGCCACATTTAAGATTTGGCATCTATTGTAAATGAAATTCAGATAGTGTATCAGGGGCAGCCAATCCATGACCTCCCATTTTGTGTCCCTGCCAAAGCTGTATTTCACTGACTGAACACAGCTCAGCAATCTTATATTTATTAACCCTTGGTGAAAGAAGTTATATAAGGAAGCCATCATGATTTTTATGTCTTTTCTTTTCCAATATCCCCACTCCACTGTATTAAAGCTATCTGTATGAATTACTGGGATCTGTGAGTAGTTTATTGACTGACACACAATACACCAATGTAACCTAGATAACTGCAATGACTCCACCCCCTCTGACCTCACATGGAAGCACTCAATATACTGATTGTCAGGGAGATGATTTTATTGAAACATCGAGGAATCTCATGGGGCTTGACAGGATGGACACAGGTCATTTCCCTTGGCTGGGGAATCTAGAACACCAGGGTGCAGTCTTAGGATAAGGGGCCAATCCTGTAGGACTGAGATGAGGAGAAATGTCTTGACACAAAGAGTTGTGAATCTTTGAAACGTTCAATTCCAGAGGATTGTGAACCCTTCATCATTAAGTATATTCAAGGGTGACATTGATCATCTCTCAGGGAATCCTGATCATACTGAGTGGTGGAGAAGGCTTGAGGGGCTGTTTACTTTACTCCTGCTTATATTCTTCGTATTTCATCTCATACAGACTTATAAACCGTACAACAATTACCATTATTATTAATTAACATTAGATGTGCAAGATCACCACAACAGCTCCGAAAAATGTTCCTAATGGACTGTCAGAAGGGACACCCTAATTTGCTTTATTCTTTGTGGCACCTGTGAAAGCAAATACAATTTCCATTCCACATTCTATTAAGTGGCGTTGTTAAGAAAATTAGTGGCAAGCAATCTGACCTGAATCTCACCATTTCCCCATGTCATCAGTGGCATTAGTACAACTGAATTCCACACTATCAGCCTCCTGCGGGTTACCAATGGCTGGTCCAGTTCAGTTTCTGGTCTCATAAATACTGTGGCTACAAGGATAGATCACAGCCAGTAATTTTGCAGTAATGAGTAACTCGCTTCCTGACTCCCGAAAGCCTGTCTACAAGGCAAACGTCAGGAGTGTGATGGTACACTCTCCACTTGTCTGGATGAGTGCAGCTCCAACAACACTCCACAAGCTTGGTACCATTCAAGACAAAAGCCGCTTGATTGGCACACCACCCACCACCTTAAACATTCACTGCTTCCACCATCAGAGTACGGTGCCAGCAATGTGCATCGTCTACAAGATGCACTGCAGCAACTCACCAAGTCTCCTTCGCCAGTGCCTACCAATCCCATGAGTTCTACCATCTAAAATCCCAAGGGCAGCAGATGCATGGAAACATCACCAGATGCAAGTTTACTTGTCCGGCCAGTTGAGTCGGTAGAGCATGAGACTCTATCTATGTACTTCCAAGTCACTCATCATCCTTACTTGGAAAAATATCAAGTCTTTCACTGACATTGGGTCAAAATCCTGTAACTCCCTCCCTAACTGCACTGTGGGTGTACCCACAGGGACAGCAGCAGTTTCGGGATGGGCAATAAATGCTGGCCTAGCCAGCAACATCCATATTCTGGACAGGATTCCTGTTTGGGGGGTATGTTGTCGCACCTCTGATAAATTGCCTCTGATTTGAGCTTGCACTGGGAGCAGGAATCTGATGTGATTCACTATCCTTTGCCATGCAAATGTATACATGGTGGAGATTGCAAGGAATCCCCTCGCAAATCCTGCGATTGGGACGCCATTTTGAGTGGGTAGCCTAATGATGAGGTCCGGCGACTAGTTCCCCTACCCCACAATGCAATTCCGCCCCCCCATCACATGATGTGCTGGGTCATCCCCTCCCCCCCTCACAGTATGAGTGACCCGACACCCCCCCCCCGCATGACTCCCCACCAGAAACCCCCAAAAGAGAGATCCCCACCAGTGAACCCCCAATTACAGAGACCCCCCCAACAGGGACATCCATGAGAGACCCCAACAGAAACCCTCTCCATTACCAGAAACCCCCAGAAGAGAGACCCCAATAGAGACCCCCTGATTACAGACCCTCAGCAGACAACCCCATTAGACACCCCCACCGGAGACCTCCATTACAGAAACCCCCACCAGAGACCCCCTCATTACAGAGACCCCCTCATTACAGAGACCCCACATAAGAGACCCTCGCATAAGAGACCCTCCCATAAGAGACCCTCCCATTACAGAGACCCCTCCATTACAGAGACCCCCCCATTACAGAGACACCCCCATTACAGAGACACCCCCATTACAGAGACACCCCCATTACAGACACCCCCAATTTAGAGACTCCCACCAGAAAACCATCATTACACAGACCTCCACCAATAATCCCCATTACAGGGACCCCTACCAGAGGCACCCCCATTACGGAGACTCGTCTGGAAGCTAGACAGCAGTCCAGACAGAGATAGGGAAGGCATCACTGCTTTAAAATTCACCTGTACCCCTACACCTGCTGGTTCAAGCAGAGAAAGCAGCACTTGTAAATTCCTAGAAAGTGAAAATCGTATCAGCTGGGTTTAAACCCTCTCAGATCTGCAAGTCTTTCATTCACATCAGTGGGAAATTGCTTACACTAGGCGGTGAGTGTTTAATTTCATTTCCCTTTGCGCCTCCATGGATCTCAAGTACCCTGCTGTGTAACTAACATCAATGTTTATAAACGTACAGCTATGATTGACAGCCCTTGGGCCACATCAAAAGCAGTTACGTTCTGTAGCCATCTGACATGGCCACTTCCAACTAAGCACAGAGCAACTCGCAAAGACTGATGGGTAAAACGGACACGTCAAGAGTCAGGCAGGTTCTGAGCCTGAAATGCATATTCATCAGCAAAGTCCAGACGGTATCGAAACCCCGTCCCATTAGCATGTTAATCAGGCCGATTAGCAGGTCATGGCCCATCGTCCCCAAAACAAAGGACTGGTGCTCCAGCTACCGGGACAGTTCCAGACATTTTGGCGCTACTCCCTGTCCAAGGGAAACACAAACAACAGGGACAATGACCGCTTGAGACACACCCAGTCATCCAGATCCCTGCCCACTTATTGGCTAAGGAATCGAACGGAGTGATCAGGGATCACCCAATTAGTAAGGCCCAAATCGAAGGACCGCCCAAAAGAGCGCGAAAGCCCCCAAGTATAAATGAAGAGTTCGCCATATGCTCGCTCTCTTTTGGCCTTGGTACCCCGGTCACGGCCATTGCCAACTGCAGCAACACCAGAAGTAAGTTCGAGTTCAACGCCCACTACCAGAACGACGAGCCCAGCCGAGCAGCAGTTACCACTTCGAACCCAAGAGATCCTGAATTGAACAGCGGCCACTGTTTCCTGACCTAAGCCGGGTGCCCAAAGTTAAGTACAGGTTGTCTTAGTAATAGGTGCAGTTAACTAGTAGTGTTTATGTTGCATGATTGATTGTCTGTAAATAAAGTACCCTTGACCTTGAACTAACTAACTGGTGTTTGGCTCTTTGATCGATAGCCGGTTGAAACTTGTGGTGGTATCATTTGATACCTGGCGACTCTAAGCATTCGGACATAGACAATATAGAAAGGCGGCAAATTCACTGATTGCCCTAATTGAAACAGAGCCAGAGTAAAGAGCATAGTAAAGAGAAATAGGCAACAGTTCTTTCTGCAGAGAAAAAGAGGAAATGCCTTTGATGTGGTCCAAGCGCTGTCAATCATAGCTAGATGTTTATAAACAATGCGGTACTTGAAATCCATTATTTCATGGCTGCAATGTGTGCGTGGTGAGTGGAGTGTTTAAAAGCAACTCCAGCTTGTCAGGCTCTTTAGCGCTAATTCCAGCCCAGCGGTTTCACCACCCTATGGGTCGGGAATTGCTTCCAATTCATGTTGGCAGAGTACTGGCCTATTTGCATGTCCTGAATCACACGCTATTCAGTTCCGGCGGAAACACTTACGGATGGATTCTCTATACTTGAGACTAAATGTTGATGCCAGGGCAGGATTCGTGGACTTTCACGGCAGCAAAACAGTGCCGAACCTGGACCGATGCAGCGACTGTTGAGGAGCTAGCACTGGTGCCACGTGGAACACAATTGATTCCAATGAGAAACGGTGCTGGATGCGCCGGGTCCATGATAGACACTCAGGAGGCTGACAAGCTGCAGCCGCATATACACATTACAATCCCCATATACACTCATCCCAACCAACAAAATGGCACTGGTTGTGCTGAAGCACGCCCATCCCATCGATTGGTCAGCTTGTGCCAGAGGGGACCTAGGGGGGTGGCCTGGGTAGACACCCACATGACCTGTGGCCCTAAGTTCACAGTGGGCAGTCAGCGATGTGTGCAGCTGCATGGCTGCCTTGCCGGCTGCGGCAATGATGCGCAAGGGGCTGTTTGACACTGGGCTAAATCGCTGGCTTTGAAAGCAGAGCAAGGCAGGCCAGCAGCACGGTTCGATTCCCGTAACAGCTTCCCCGAACAGGCGCCGGAATGTGGCGACTAGGGGTTTTTCACATTAACTTCATTTGAAGCCTACTTGTGACAATAGGCGATTTCCATTTTCATTTTCAGTGCCCGTCCACCCCTACAGCCCACCTCCTGGCCACACCATGCTACTCCCCCTGGCCCTGACAGAAGCCCCCGGCTAGCGGCACAACTGTCAGCAAATGATGGCGATGTTGGACACTTTCCATACCCCCTCTCTCACCCTCTTCAGCCATGATGCCGGTTTCACGATTTTTAAAAGCACAATTGAAGTGAACTGCACCATCTAAAATTCAGCCCATCGGAGGTGTAGAATTGCAGAGGCCCCGGAGAATATCGGGTCGGGCCATCTAATGATGTGCCAATGGCAGTTACTGTACAGGGATTCCGGAACACATTGACGCCATTGACGTATGGGCAGCATGGTCGCACAGTGGTTAGCACTGTGGCTTCACAGCGCCAGGGTCCCAGGTTCGATTCCCCGTTGGTTCACTGTCTGTGCGGAGTCTGCACGTTCTCTCCGTGTCTGCGTGGGTTTCCTCCGGGTGCTCCTGTTTCTTCCCACAAGTCCAGAAAGACGTGCAGGTTAGGTGGATTGGACATGCTCAATTGCACTTGGTGTCCAAAAGGGTTAGGGGGGATTATTGGGTTACGGGGATAAGGTGGAAATGAGGGCTTAACATGGGTCGGTGCAGACTCGATGGGCCGAATGGCCTCCTTCTGCACTCTATGTTCACTGCCGTTGCAATGGAGAATTGTGATTTGCTGTGAAATTGCCGCCCGTCGCGATTTCGGCACTGTAACCGATTCTCCTCCCAATCGAGTTTCCCAACTTCCACGTCGGCCGACGGAGCATCCCGCCCTTAGTCTCGCAAACAGAGAATTCAGCCCCTGATCAATTTACCATTATCTTGGAGACAAGAATGCGCAGTGGGCTACCCATATGGCACCCTCAGCTTGCTGGAATAAAATAGCTTGGGGTTTACAGGTGAGTGTTGGGCAGGCTCCACCTACTATTCTCCACTAGTATTCAAAACTTAGTCCTATGGTTTTCAAAGAGGCTTTTGGTATTTTGATTTATTAAGCTCATTTAACTGTTCATTAAGCACCATGGCATGGATTTGCCTGGTGCTGTGTCTTGATTATACTGAATTGCCTGGCTTACAGCAAACACAGGAAAAAAAGAAATTCGAGTAGACGGCCATCGGCATGCAGTCCTTCTCCCTCCATTGTCCTGTAATCACTACCTAGGTAATGTAATATGCAAGACAGTGCACCAAGAAAATGCATCCAATTACCCTTACCCTCAATTGTCACCATCTCAGCAATGTAATATAATAAATAAAGCACAAGCAAAGTTACAGAAACAAGACCTTTGTATGTCTTGAATATTGTTGGCGCTGCACTAACCCAGGCAAGTGGACAATATTCCATTACACTTATGAGTTGCGCCGTGTGGAGATTTTGGAGAGTCAGGAGTCGAGAGTTACTTACCTCAGAATTCCTAGCCTTTGACCTGCTCCTGTAGCCACAGTATTTCCATGGTGGGTCCAGTTCAGTTTCTGGTCAATGATAACCCACCCAGGGTGTTACTAGTGGTGGAATTATGTGATGGTAATACCATTAAATGCCAATGGGAGATGGTTAGATTCTCTCTTGTTGGAACTGGTCATTGCCAGGCACTTGTGTGGTGTGAATGCTACTTGCCACTTATCAGTTCAAGCCTGAATGTTGTCCAGCTCTTACTGCATATTGGCAGACTGCTTCTGTATCTGAGAGGTTGCGAATGGTACTGAACATAGTTCAATCATCAGCAAACATCCCCAACTCTGCCAAGTTTATGATGGAGGGAAGGCTACTAATGAAGCAGCTGCAAATGGCTGGGTCTAGGACACTATCATGAGGAACTCCTGCAGCAATGTCATGGGACATTGTTCATTGCTTTCAACAACCGCAACCATTTTCCTTTGTGTTAGATATAAGTCCAACCAGAGGACAGTTTCCCCCCTGATTCCAATTGTCTTTAATTTTGCCAGGACTTCTTAACAGAACATTTGGCCTTAATGCCAAGGGCAGTCACTCACGCCTCATCTCAAGTTCAACTATTTTGCAGATGCTTTGACCAAGGCTGTAATTCACAGTAACTTGATTGCAGTGTTAAAGTAAGCCTACTTGTGACACAAATAAAAATTATTATAAATCAGGTCAGGATTTGAGTGGCCCTTCCAGAACCCAAACTGAGCATCAATGAGCAGGTTGCTATGTAAGTGTCACCTTCCGTCACTTGATTGATAATTAAGAAAAGGCTGATGGGGTGGCAATTGGTCGGGTTGGATTAGTCCTGCTTTTTGTGTACAGGACATACATGTGCAATTTTCCACATTGCCAGGTAGATGTCAGTGTTGTAGCTATCCTGGAAGGGCACGCCAAATTCTAGAGCACAAGTCTTCAGAACTATTGCTGGAATCTTGTCAGGGCCCATAGCCTTTGCTTTATCCAGTGCCTTTAGCCATTTCTTGATATCATAATCGCATTGGCTGAAGACGGACATCTGCAATGGTGGGGACCACTGGAGGAGGCGAGGTTGGATCATCCATTCGATACTTCTGGCTGAAGATTGCTGCAAATGCTTTGGTCTTATCTTTTGCGTGGATATGCTGGGTGCCCTATCATTGAGGGTGGGGTACATTCACTATGGCAACGCCTCTGCCAATCAGAGTCCATTTACCAACCAATCAGCACTCTCCTCTCATACGGTATCAATTTGTTGATTTGCCTGAATTACACTATATTCTTGCAAATGCCCTGACGAGTACAAGATGAAAAGATTTGTCAAAGAAAGTCTCTTTTTTCAAGTTCTATACTACCAAACAACTATTTCTATTATAAAAGCAAATTACTGTGGATGCTGGAATCTGAAACAAAAACAGAAAATGCTGGAAATTCACAACAGGTCTGACAGCAACTGTAGGGAGAGAAGAGAGCTAACGTTTCGAGTCTGGGTGCCTCTTCGTCAGAGCCAGGAGCTCTGACACTGGAAAACTTTAGTGGAGTTTTCCAGCCATTCCCGTCGGTGGGATCGTCCAGTCCTGCCCATGATGAGCCTCTGCAGTGGGTTCCCCGGTGGTGGAGTGTGCAAACAACGGGATATCCCGTTGACAACGGCGGACCAGAAGATGCTGCCACCAGCCAATGGCGGACTGCAAAACACGCCGCAGGGGGGAGGAAAATCTCACCCATTAACTTTGTTTCTCTCTACACAGAAGCATAACGTTCAATATTTAGGCCCCAACCGATACCATCCTGCAGCCATGCCTTTGTATTGGTCTTTGGAGCACACTTATTAATCTCGATTTGCACCGTCACCTGTTTTGTTTTGAATGCTGTGTGCATTCAGGTACAGAGCCTTAATGTTTGTTCTCCTGTTATTTTTATAATCTTTGGCCTTATTTGCTGATTCACTCTCAGACTTGTACTCCCCATACCTTCCAGTCACAGTCTGTTTATCATTTCCCATATTTATACCTTCCTCTCTTCCCTTGTCTCTACTCTTTTACCACAACTGCCCGCATTGATCACTTTAAAACTCTCTCTACTTCCCCTGTTATATAGTTTGCAAGAACAATGGTTGCAGCATGGTCCAAGTGTAGATGGTGCAAGTGTAGATTGTCCAAATGTTGTCGTCCCCACCTTACAAATGTTACAGTCCCCACCTTCTCCAACACAGATACCAGTGCCCCACAAGCTGGAACCCACTTTCCCCAACCCAATCTTGAAGCCATGTATTCATCTCTCCAATTTTGTGTATCCTATTTGCACGTGACTCAGGTAAAAATCCACAGATTATAACATTGGAGATTCTGCTTTCTAATTTAATACCTAGCTCCTCATATTCTCAATGCAGGACCTCTTCCTCATTCTACTTATGTTGTTGGTACCTACATGGACCACAACAACTGGGTCCTTCCCCTCCCACTGCACGTTCCTCTCCAGCCCTGAGCAGATGTCCTGAACCCTGCTACCAGGCTGGTAACAGCCACAGAGCTGTTTACAGTCGGGCTGTGTCACTCTCCCTCACTATGCTGTCCCCTACTACCACTACATTCCTTTTTGCTCCCCCCATGAAGGAAAATCCAGGAGGGGCTGTGGGCCATAAGTAGCAGAATTGTATTCAAATTCAACTACAACCTGTAACATTATGGCATGGACATTCCCTCACAGTATCATTACCATCAAGCCAGTGGACCTACCGGTTTCAGTGAGGGATGTAACGGGGCATGCGAGGTAACACCATTACTGACTGAGCTGGCTGAATCCTAAAAGACATATCTGCCAAATTGGACTCGAAACAGGTGATGAGAAAACCAACAGGAGGGAAACACTGACTAACCTGGTTCTCACCAATTACCTGTTACAGATCCAACTATCCATGATGTATTGGTGGGAGGTATTTTTTATTTTTTTGGAAAAATATTTTATTGAGGCATTCATATTATAAACTTTAACAGAATAAGCAACCACACACAAACAAAACCCAGCCAACATGGCTTACATAAACATCACCAACCACAATTCCCCACCAACCTTCCCCCCACCTTACCCAACTCCCCATGACTCCCCTTTTTACACCCCCCCCTCCCTCCCCCCACACCGTTGACAGTTTAATTTTTCCCAAAAAGTCGATAAACGGCTGCCACCTCTGGGAAAACCCTAGCATCGATCCCCTCAGGGCGAACTTGATCTTCTCAAGCCTGAGAAACCCAGCCATGTCACTAACCCACACCCCCAACTTCAGGGGCTCCGAGTCCCTCCATGCTAACAAGACCCATCTTTGGGCTACCAGGGAGGCAAAGGCCAAGACATCGGCCTCTCTCACCCCCTGAAATGGACTCGGAACCATCCTTACCTACAGCACCTCAGACATGACGTCAGCAAACACCTGCCAGAATCCCCTAAGCTTTGGATATGCCCAAAACATATGGACATGATTCGCAGTCCCACCCGCACACAGGTATTTTTAAAAAGGGGTGAACTCAGTATCAGTCTGTTAGCAGGGACAGCGGCATTATTAATAAAGGTGTAGGATAGAGCGCAAGTAAAGGGTGAAGCGGGACAGACAGAGTGTCAGGAAGATGAGTCTGGCTATCTATTTCTGTGGGAATATCAAAGGTGCGGGGGGAGGCAGGATGTGCAAATTTAGTCCCAAATTATCGATCACCTGAAGAAATTTGGAACTATTTTCACAGACCACATTTGCAACCCAGCTTTAAATGTGAAAGGGGAGAATGCAGTGAAGGACGAAGATAAATATATCCATGATTGGGATTTGAACTGGTTGGAGGAGGCTGACGTAATAGTGACTGAGGTCACCCAACTATCCTTAGTTGGTGTTGGTTATGGAATTGGAAGGGCTATACCCATGAACATAAAAATGTTGTGTCGGTTCAGAACATCATCAAAACACCTTCTCTGCGCAATGATCCGAGGGGCAGAAAATGGAACAAACCTCCAAGGATTACTCAGAGTTGGAAGTGGAAACTATTCTATAACAATATTTTGAGAAGCAACTACAGGCATGAGTAATGTCACTGTCCAAAAATTCCTTCTTCAATGGCGGAATTCTAATCATGCATTGATAATATTGACTATTAGTGTTTGCACAGACAGGAATAAAACTCACAAACTTTGGAATAAAAAAACACTTGCTAGCTGGAGCAGAAATAGCAGGGTATATCGGATATATATGTGGCTGAGGAAATGGTGCGAGGGGGAGGCTTTCACATTCCTGGAACATTGGGACCAGTTCTGGGGGAGATGGGACCAATACAAACTGGACGGGTTACATTTTGGCAGGACCAGGGGGAGGTAGTTGCTAATGTAGTCGGGGAGGGTTTAAACTAAAATGGCAGGTGTATAGGAATCGATGCAAAGAGTCAGAGGAGGGTGAAATACAGACACGGACAACAGACAACAGACAGTAAGGAGAATAAGAAAAGTGATGGGCAGAGAATTCAAGGGCCAGAATCAAACAACATAGTGCGAACTGGACAAGTAATGTTAAAATGACAAGCCTTAAGGTTTTGTGCCTTAACGCATGAGCATTCGCAATAAAGTGGATGAATTAATCACAGTAATCAATGTAAACGGAGGATAGTTGGAATTATGGATACATGGCGGCAGGTCGGTCAGGGTTGGGATTAACGTGTAAAACTAAAGCACATGGGATTACGGATAATGTATTGAGGTGGATAGAAAACTGGTTGGCAAACAGGAAACAAAGAGTAAGAATAAATAGGTATTTTTCCAAATAGCGGGAATTGACTAGTGGGGTAGTGCAGGGATCAATACTGGGATTTCAGCTATTCACAATATGTATTAATGATTTAGTTTAGGGACACAAACCTGGGCGGGAGGGTGAGCTGTGAGGAGGATGCAGAGATGCTTCAATGTGGTTTGGACAAGCTGAGTGGGTGGGCAAATGTAGAGGAACTGTATTGTGGTTAAAGTACCCTGTTTTGATGCCATTCACAATGTTTACAAACACTCAAATGTCAGTTCCTCGCCATATCAAAAGAAGCTAAGTGCTTTTACTTCCACTTTTTCCACAGGAGAGGGCACTTAGCTGCTTTTGATGTAGTGAGGAACTGTCTATCATAGCAAGTGTGTTTATAAATATTGTGGTTAGCATCAAAGCAGGGTACATGAGATGCATTCAAGCGTGATGGGAAGGCTAGATGAACAATCCACCATGCAGTTGACTCTGCAGTAATAAATCTGTCAATCACTCTCTTATACAATATATTGCTATTTGAAATTGAATGGAAGATTTGCATTTCAAAGGCTGTCGAGGGGTTTGAAGCCCATTGAAGTGTACTTGGCTTTAAAGGAGGCCTCTGATACGTGCAATGGATGCTGCTTTAAACACTTATCTGAGGCAGTAGATGTTGGGGAAGTGAAACTGCAGTGATCTTTCACTCTATGACCGTGGATTTCTCAGTTTTTAGGCAAAGGTTACTGATGGGGGGTCTCCGATGGGAAGGGTGGGTGGGTGAGGTGTGGGGGGGGGAGGGGGGGTGAGAGAGGAGGTATGGCCGCCTTCATGCGTGTGTGCTGTGGAGAGTGGGGATGACCCATTATTCCCATGGTACGGCTGCTGGGGAGGAGGATAACCCTAATCGTTAGTGGGAGGGGGCAGGATTTACATTGTGGGAGGGTGGGGGAGGAGAAAGAGCGGGGTCTGCTGTCGGTCTTCTGTATCAGGCTGGCCGCTCAAAATGGCGGCCCAGTAGCAGGATTCCAACTTGCATACATTAGCACGGTAAAGGAGAGGGAAACTCAACTGGGCACCGTTCAGAGCACAGCAGTGACCAGTAGCGAGTCTCTACTAGTGGAAACACTTAGTCCCCAGAACAGAGAATCCAGCCCCTGATCTCTGCAGTCCTACTACATTCACGAGAATAGCAATGGACAATTAAACAACTAACTAGAGGAGCAGGGTCCACAAATATCCCCATCCTCAATTATGCCTCAGCCAGTGAGACAACACAAAAGACAAGACTGAAGCATTTGCAAACACCTTGTGCCAGATTTGCCAAGTGAATAATCCATCAGGGCTTCCTCACAAGATCCCCAGCATCTCTAATGCCAACCTTCAGCCAAGTTGATTCACTCCGTGTGATATCAAGAAACAGCTGAGCACACTGGATACAGCAAAGGCTAAGGGCCCTGACAACTTTCCAGCTGACGATTAGCATGCCCCTAGTCAAGCTGTTCCTGAACAACAATTGGGCCTCACCAACAAAGGTGGAAAATTGCCCAGCTATATCCTGTCCACACAAAGCAGGTCAAAACCAATCCAGCCATCACACCCCATCAGCTTGGTCGAACCAAAAGGTGCAAGAGGTTGTCGATCGTACTATTCAGTGGCGCTTAGTCACCAATAATGTCACTGATGCTCAACTTATGAACCTCTAAGGGCCACTCAGCTCCAGGTTTCAAACATGGTCCAAACGTGGACAAAAGATCTGAATTCCAGAGATGAGGTGAGGTGAGAGTAATTGCAGATGACCTGAAGATAGCTTTTGAAAGAGTGTAACATCGAGGAGTCTTGGTAAAATTAAAGTGAGTACAGTGGTCGTGCTGCTGGACTAATGACCCAGAATAAAGATTAGGAGGCAAATGTTCAAATCCCACAAAGACCTTTGGAAATTTAAATTCAGTTAGTGAAATAAATCTGGAACAAAAAGATGGCATCATTAACATCATCATGAAACTGCCAGATTGCCTTCCAAATCCATCTGGTTCAATAAAGTCCTTTAGAGAAGGAAATCTGCCACCCTGATCCGATCTGGTCTATAATGTGATTTCAGACGTACAATAATGTGGTTGACTCTTAACTGCCTGCCACCTGAAATGCCCCAGCCAGCCACTAGGGATGGGAAATAAATGCTGGCCTTGCCAACGACACCCACATCCTACAAACACATTAAGAATATTAAAATTGCAAGAAACTTTCATATGGCTGGAGATGGTTATGTTTGTTGGAAGCCAATCATCTCCATCACAGGCGTTCCACAGGGCACTTTCCTCCGCATTAAACACCTTCAGCTGCTTCATCAATGATCTTTGCTCAATGTCAGAAGTGGAGATATTCGCTGCTAAATATATTGATGTCCAAATCCATCTGGAATTTTGCAGATAATGGACTAGATTTTCCACCGCATCGGGAATTCTACTACTGGCGGTGGAGAATCCAGCGTCGGGCAGAACACTGGACCGGCACTTCGGTCCCCCACTAACATCAGGATCAAGGTTCATTCCCCGCGCCAGCAGGAGGATGCAAATTGGTCTTCGGTCAGTGTGGTAGTAGAGGTATTACGGTACCTGATAGGCTGGAGCACCATTGGTGGAAACTGTATGCTTTCTATTGGTTAAGATGTATGGTAGCTCCGCCCTGCTAGGCGGGGTATAAGAACCCGTGCTGCCCCAGCAGCCTTCATTCTGCACCTGCGCTGCTGGGGAAACATCTAGCTTATTAAAGCCTTTAGTTGGGCTACAACCTCGCTTTAGTGGTCATTGATCGTGCATCAGTCAGTAAGACCAATTTGCATCCTGTAAATGGGCCGGGCATCATATTCTCCAAGCCCTCGTGATTCTCTGGTCTTCTGGGCTGGGAATCTCATGGGCAATTGGTGCAGATATTTACAAATGTGTCCATGATGTGATGGGCCTAGGGGGTGGGCCAAGGGGTTAACTCTTTAAGGGAATTGCCCCAAAGTCCATCAGAGCTGCCTTTCCTTCCCCCCCCCCCCACCTCCTCCCCACCACCCCAGGGAGGGGTCTCTCTTATGAAGGGGTCTCTGGTTGGGAACTCTTTAATTAGGGGTTCTCTGGTGGGGGTCTCGTTAATGAAATGAAATGAAATGAAAATCGCTTATTGCCACGAGTAGGCTTCAATGAAGTTACTGTGAAAAGCCCCTAGTCGCCACATTCCGGCGCCTGTTCGGGGAGGCTGTTATGGGGATTGAACGGTGCTGCTGGCCTGCCTTGGTCTTTAGGGTAATTAGGGCGTCTCTGGCCGGGGTAACTTGAATTAGGAGTTCTCTGGCAGAGCTCTCCTTAATTAGGAGATCTCTGGTTGGATTCTCTTTAATCAGGCGCCTCTGGGGGGGGGGGGGGGGGGGATTTCTTTAATTAGGGGACCTCTGGTGGGGGTCTCTTTAATTAGGGCACCTCTGGTGGGGGTGACAGATCACCTCCCTACTGTGGGTGCTGAATTGCATTGCGGGGAGGGGGAGGTGGGGGGTGCTGAATTATGTTGCAGGGGTGCTGGACCTCGCTATCGGGCTGCCCGCTCAAAATGAGGGCCCGATAACGAGATTCCCTGGGGAATCCCTCACAATCGTCACCATGCAAATCTCTTTGACATTCAAGAGTGTCACCAACTTCCCACTAATTGGGGTCACCAATGACCCAAAACCTAATGGGACCAGCTAAATAAAAACTCTGGCTGCAAGATCAGGTCAGAGGTTGAGTGTCCTCTGGCGATTGATTCATCTCCTGACTCCCCAAAACCTTTCCTCCATTTAATTAATTTAATTTATTGACACCCCATTCATCACCTTAAATATTCACTCACACCCCCCACCACCATCACTGGTCCACTGTACTGCAATGTGCACCATTTACGGGATATGCTGCAGCAACTCACCAAGCTTCGCTGGCAGCACCTTTCTGAACATTACCATTGATAAGACCAAGGGCTTCTCCCCCTCCAAGTCACACACCATCCTTCATCATTGCTAGGTCAAAGTCCAAACAGCATTGTTCAAATAGCCTCAAGGATTCCAGCAATTCAAGAAGACAGCTCTTCTCAAGAGAAATTCAGGATGGACAATGTATGTTGGTCTTGCCAATGAAGTCCACATCCCATGAATGAATTTAAAAAATAGCAACACCCTAATTGTAAAGATGGCTCTAGATAAACAATCAATGGGAAGCTTAGAAAACCTGTAAACATGTGCCTTTGGGTAGTTAGAAACTTCGGTGATGGGGCACACACTTGGGTTCTTTTCAAGCAGTGCCGAAATTCAGAGAGGTTGGGTTAAGGGCCCTTAATGGAGAGTGGGTGGGTTCTACATCAGGGAAACATAAACTCTTAATACTGTCTTCTCAGTAATTTTCTAGTTTGAAAACAGTCAAACATATAGCTAAAATATTTTTTAAATGCACTAATTTTAGATTTTATTTGAGATGCATGGGCAACTACCTACAAATGCTTTTAAAAAGGTTTTGGCAGCTTTGAAATCTTTGCTGGAGCTGCCTAGGAGCAGATGCGAGAACCTGTGCCAATGTACAGTTTGTTATTTGAAGTTCTATTGACTTCCTTCCTAACGGAACTGTTGGTGCAGGCCAATGACAATTAAACGTTAATTGGTTCAAGTACAGTATAGGGAGTTCAAGACTGTCACTGCACACAAGGTTGCAATTATGAACTGATGCCCTGTTTAATCAACAAGTTGCAAAAAATCTGTTGGAGGAGAAAGCTCTATTCATTTATCTAAGGACATGAAAACTTGAGATATTGATGAGCTTGTGATCTTAATTCTAACAAATAAAATGATACAGAGAAGACATCATATTTACAGATGACCTTGTGATTGTATGCAGTACCACATAATAATGAGTTTAACATAACTGAGTGTGTAGCAATCTGGGATGGCCACTTCCCGATTAAAAAATGGACACTTTGCAAAGATTGCAGGGAAAATGGACAATGCTGAGAAAACAAGCAGGTTCAGAACTTGTCTGTATATTGGAGCCGCAGCTTCCAGACAAGACCAAATCTGTAGGCCCATTAACATACTAATGGCCCATCTCCGGGAACAAAAGAGTAACATTTGAGTAACCAATACTAAGGCAGAAACCCCGGCGCCAGAGGAGACCGAAACAAAGCAGGCCAACGGCCACCTAGGACACGCCCAGACATCAGGGCACCCACCCCTTTATTGGATGAAATCAATAGGAATGATCAAGAAACGGCCCAATTAATTGGGGCCAAGTTCAAGGCCCGCCCAAAAGAGCGCAAAGCCCCTTTGGGTATAAGAAGGAGCCCCCAAGAGAGAATCGCTCTCTTGGACTTGGCTCCCACAGCGGGGAGACCCGTCCACCAGCTGCACCGGAAGCAAGTAAGTCCAAGGTCAACGCTCGCTACCAGATGGACAACCTTAGCTGTTTCCCCTCTACCACTTCGACCCCAGCAGCCTTAGAACCGAACAACGGCCATTGTTCCTCTGACTGAGTGGGCGCACGAAGCTAAGTATAGGCTTTAGCAGTAGTGATAGTTTAGTCTATAGTATTTGTGCATGAGTAGATTTAACTGTGTGTGTAAATAAATAAGCATTGACTTTGAACTAACTAACTGGTGTATCGAGTCTTTGATCAGTATCCGGTTTTGAACCTTGTGGCGGTATCGAAAGATACCTGGCGACTCTAGAGCAAACAAAATTAGGATTAAGGAAGGCGACCATATTGACCGCCATATTCAGAGCCAACCAAAGAGAGCAACATTTACTGGCGACTCTGACGGGACTCGACCTAGAAGTGGCCTAGTCACTCCGAGAGAACCCAAATTTGAATTGGAATCCAATTGGAAACATAAAAACCACAAATGTGAGAACGATACTGATCAAACCTCCGAGATTTGGTAGTGTGTTAATGCATGCGCACTAACAGGGATATAAGGTAAACCCGAGAGATTTTGTTGCGTAAAACTGTCGGGAATTTTACCCGTGTAACGTAAGCCGTACCCGTGTTTACATCACCACTTTATCACCCCCATTCCAAATTCAGTAGAGAACCCAGAGATAGAGAGAAAATGGCAATGAAGGCAATAGAACGCCTTATGAACCGCCCAGAATTCGAGGTCGCAGCGGAGAGTAGGACAGTGTCCCGTATGGGAAGAAGAGATCAGAAAATATCTCAAAGGGAAAGGATGGCCCCTTTACATTACCAGTGCGGTAGATAACGGGGAGTCAATGGATGTGGTATATCTGGATTTCCAGAAAGCCTTTGACAAGGTGCCACACAAAAGGTTGCTGCAAAAGATAAAGATGCATGGCATTAAGGGGAAAGTAGTAGCATGGATAGAGGATTGGTTAATTAATAGAAAGCAAAGAGTGGGGATTAATGGGTGTTTCTCTGGTTGGTAATCAGTAGCTAGTGGTGTCCCTCAGGGATCAGTGTTGGGCCCACAACTGTTCACAATTTACATAGATGATTTGGAGTTGGGGACCAAGGGCAATGTGTCCAAGTTTGCAGACAACACTAAGATAAGTGGTAAAGCAAAAAGTGCAGAGGATACTGCAAGTCTGCAGAGGGATTTGGATAGGCTAAGTGAATGGGCTAGGGTCTGGCAAATGGAATACAATGTTGACAAATGTGAGGTTATCCATTTTGGTAGGAATAACAGCAAAAGGGATTATTATTTAAATGATAAAATATTAAAACATGCTGCTGTGCAGAGAGACCTGGGTGTGCTAGTGCATGAGTCGCAAAAAGTTGGTTTACAGGTGCAACAGGTGATTAAGAAGGCAAATGGAATTTTGTCCTTCATTGCTAGAGGGATGGAGTTTAAGACTAGGGAGGTTATGCTGCAATTGTATAAGGTGTTAGCGAGGCCACACCTGGAGTATTGTGTTCAGTTTTGGTCTCCTTACTTGAGAAAGGACGTACTGGCACTGGAGGGTGTGCAGAGGAGATTCACTAGGTTAATCCCAGATCTGAAAGGGTTGGATTACGAGGAGAAGTTGAGTAGACTGGGAATGTACTTGTTGGAATTTAGAAGGATGAGGGGGGGATCTTATAGAAACATATAAAATTATGAAGGGAATAGATAGGATAGATGCGGGCAGGTTGTTTCCACTGGCGGGTGAAAGCAGAACTAGGGGGCATAGCCTCAAAATAAGGGGAAGTAGATTTAGGACTGAGTTTAGGAGGAACTTCTTCACCCAAAGGGTTGTGAATCTTTGGAATTCCTTGCCCAGTGAAGCAGTAGAGGCTCCTTCATTAAATGTTTTTAAGATAAAGATAGATAGTTTTTTGACGAATAAAGGGATTAAGTGGTATGGTGTTCGGGCCGGATAGTGGAGCTGAGTCCACAAAAGATCAGCCATGATCTCATTGAATGGTGGAGCAGGCTCGAGGGGCCAGATGGCCTACTCCTGCTTCTAGTTCTTATGTTCTTATATTTTCTTATGTTCTTTGGAGTGAATTCTGCACCAATGACGAAATAGGGAGTATAGGACATACTTGGTGGGAGAACCTGTCAGAGATTCATATGAAGATCTTGGGGAAAGCTCGCAATCCGATGGCAATCGTGTCCTGCTTGGCACAATTGCGAGGCACAGAGGAGGTCGTTAGGATGCTCCGTAGAGAGATTGAGGAGAGAGACAGAAATAGTGAGGGAGATGTGAGCAAATTTGAGAAGGAGAATAAGGAGTTAAGAGAACAGTTAGCAGCGAGAGACAGCGAGGTGGATGATGCCAAGCGGGTACACCAGTCTTGCCTCGCCCATTTGAGTAGTTTTCAGACCGAGTACGATAAGGCCTACCAGGACACGCAACGCACGGTGTTGGTAAGACAAGAAACCGAGCAACAGGTAGATCAATTGCAGAAACAGTGCAATGATTTAAAAGCAGCCCTACGAGCGCTCCACACTTCCACGACGGAACAAAGGCAGAGCTCCGTAGATCACGCAAAGTGCCGGAAGCAAATTGCAGAATTGCAATCTCTGATTTCTGTCCAGAATGGGTTTCAAAGTACGTTTGGACCCTAGTTAGACCAGGAAAACGGCCCCGATTGGCAGGAGTTAAATGAAACTGCCCACAAATACGTACATGGGACACGTACGCAAGAAAAGCCCTAGAAAAGGAAAGCACCCCAACCCCCGACTGAACAGGCAGAACACAGCCCCTGAACCCGGTAACCACACACCACAGGGCCACAGCAGAAGGAAACGCAGATTTTCTATATACAACCCCGTTAACTGTGACCCAATTATGGGACGCGTGTGGAAAAACTACACCGTTCCTTCCCACACATAGAGTTAAACAGCAGGCTACCATGTATGGCCTGGACGAAAAGGAACAAGTGAAGCTCACAGTTTTAAGCCTCGACCCTTCATTCGTGGCAGCCCTTCCCGACCCACAGAATGTAGGAGGAGGCATAATCCAAGAAATGCACACAGCGATCCTGGATGCAATCAGCTATAACAGAGAAGACCCCGTAGAAGGCCTAAACAAGTGTAGGCAAAAGAAAACACTGCACCCCACAGCGTTTGCTGGGCGCTTGTGGATACATGTCACAGCAGTATTTGGAGAGTTGGCCCGTGCCCATTTGTCCGCGGATAATATGGCCAAATGGACTTGAATCCTAGTCTCTCATGTGACAGAGGCAGGACAGAGGGCTTGCGCAAATTACGACCCCTCAGACGAGGCCCACAACGAGAAATGGGTTTTGAAAAGATTGTCCCGCACTTGGGAACAATCTGTCCAATGCAATACCGCATTTGCAAAACCAGAGGAAGAGCAGGCAGACATGCATCCAGTTAGGGCGCACCAAAACCCCGCATGGGTAAATGAGGGCAGGAACAGCCCACCGCGGCCTATATCCCAGGAATGCTACAATTGTGGACAATTAGGACACTATGCATGAGTGCAATGCACCCCAAAAGCAGCAGAGAAACCACCCTAAATAAGAATAGCGCAAAGCCAATCCATAGTGTTAGCGCCCGTTCAGAGAACGCAGACATGAACGGCACCGACTGACGGTGTTCGGGCTCCCCAACTTGGGTCTGCGACACCCTTTGGGACAAATCCGGTAGACCGGTAGTAGCAGGCAAAGTCCGGGGACACCCCGTAGAATTTCTTTGGGACACAGGAGGGTCCCACACCACGCTCAATTCCTCTATGATGTTTCAACGAGACACATGGCCCACAACAGACACCATCACACTCAGCGGCTTTACAGGTCATTTACAACAAGGACACATCAGAGCCCCTGTAACGATACAAATAGGGAACATTACGACTAAACACCCCGTAGTTTTGGTCGATCTACCCCAGACAGCTGAACACATCCTAGGAATCGACTTCATTTGCTCCCACAACCGCTCATTTGATCCGGTAAATAAATGTGTGTGGAGAATGGCAAAGGCAGCACAAGCCCCCGCCACATTCACAGTTGGAGAGTATGCAAACAGAATCAGCGCAGTTGGAGACTTCTGGTTCGACCCTTGAGCCATTAGTCAGGACAACAGGTTAGGGAAGTCCTACGGCAACACAAAGCAGCATTTGCACAGCACAAGCACGACTGTGGCAAGATAGCTGGCTTAGTGAATATTACAGGTCCCGACCCCAGACCCCATGAACAGTACGGTTTTCCCCAAGAAGCAGAGGGAGAGATCTCAACGGTAATACAGAGTTTGCCTGATCAAGGCGTACTCCGATCAGTAGCCTCCACAAATAATGCACCAATTTGGCCCGTCAGGAAACCCGATGGATCATGGCGACTGACCATTGATGACCGGGAACTGAACAAAGTAACCCCAGTAGCAGCCCCCAGCATAGCCACGAGTCCAGAGACCATGCTCAAACAGGGACTCCAGTCAAAACATTTTTCGGTTTTGGACATTACCAACGACTTTTGGTCCATTCCATTGGATAAAGCGTGCCAATACAAATTTGCCTTTACATTCCAGGGACAATACACATGGGCGTGCCTTCCACAAGGCTTCCACAACTCCCCCCTCCATTTTCCACCGACAGCTGGCAAATGGATTAGCAAAATTTTCCCGACCCGATTGTTTGGTCTAGTATGTAGATGACTTACTACTACAGACAGTCACAAAGGGAGAGCACATTTCGCTTGTTGCTGAACTCCTAGGACTCCGAAAACAGATTGGATGTAAAGTCAACCCCAAGAAGGCCCAGATTTTGCAGGAAAAAGTGATTTACTTGGGTACAGTAATCACACATGGTAAACGCGAGATCGAGCAAAAGAGAATTGACTCGATCGTCAAATTGCCCCTCCCCCATAATGTCTCAGCCCTCCGGTCATTTTTAGGACTGGTTGGCTACTGCAGAAACCATATCGACGGTTTCGCCACAAAAGCAGCGCCCCTATCCGACGTTCTCAAGAAACAGGCACCTTGGGAATGGCTTCCACAGCACACGGATGCCGTGGATGCTTTAAAGAGAGCCCTCAGCACAGCCCCCACATTACAGTTCCCAGATCCACTTTCCCTGTATGCAATCGAAGTAGCAAGCACCGACTGAACCCTTTCAGCCGTGCTCCTCCAGGAACGTCATGACTGATTAGGCCCCGTGGCATTCGCCTCACGCGTGTTAGATCCTGTCGAGCAAGGATTTTCTGCCTGCGAAAGGCACCTGCTCGCAGTTTGTTGGGAAGTACAGTACTTTGCCTACATTACAGGACTCAACCCCATCACCATTCTCACTGAACACACCCCAACACAACTATTATTAGATGGTCGACTTAAAGATGGCACAGTCAGCCAAATCCACGCAGCCCGTTGGACCCTTCTTTTACAGGGACGGGACATTACAGTCAAAAGGATCAAGACGCACACTTTCCAGCCGACAATTTGCAATATGCAGGTTCCCCACATGAGTGTGAGATCATCACCACAAACCATAATTCAGGCCCATTTATACCTAAGTCAGCTCCCAGGAATGCAGGTAATACACCCCAGAGACCCCAGCCCACAGACACGTGCACACCCCTGAAAATTTATGTAGATGGCTCCTCCACAGTTTTGAATGGAAAGAGAATCACCGGTTGCAGCATTTATGTAGAGGACGAGCCCGTGAAGAGATTTCATTAAAGTTGCCAGGACATCTAGTCTTGCAGGCAGCAGAACTGGCAGCCATAGCGTATATTGTAGACCACCCCGACTCGTTTCCAACCACAGCGGACATATATTCGGACAGTTTATATGTCTGTAACAGTTTAACAAAATTCCAGTTTAACGGAATTCCTACCCCTGTGGGAAACTAGAGGATTTGTTTCCGCAGATTGAAAGCCCCTACCCTCAGCCCCATTACTCCGGCATATCCTAGAGACAGCTAAAGATAGGAAATATGGTATCATTAAGGTTCGCAGTCATCACCGTTCTCCCCCCCCCCCGGTAACATTAAAGCAGACGCCCGAGCGAATGCAGGTTCCAGGCATGGTTACTTTTGGAACCCCCCCCGAGAGCACCCCAGAACACGCGGTTCAGGTCTCACAGACCAACATTCAGGATCTAGCGAAAGCCCAAAAGGAAGATAAAAAGCTCAGCGAAGTTTTAAAAGGAACCTTCCCAGCCCCGTACGATAAGTTTAAGAACGCAATAACCACACATGACAGTGTGATTTTGAAAGACGGCATTTATGTAGTTTCCAGCCAGGACAGGAGCCAGATTATTTGTCAGTTACATGACAAATCATGGACACCAAGGCATTGAACCCACCCTAACCTACCTCAGACCTCTCTGCTGGTGGCCAGATTTAAAAGCAAATGCAACCCATTACATTGAAAATTGCTTGATCTGTGCCCAGAACAATCCGGACAGATATGCAAGAAAGGCTCAGCTTAGTCGCACCCGCCCCGTTAATGGCCCCTGGATGAATTTACAAATAGATTACATAGGACCCCTACCCCCCTGCAGAAATGGTTATAAGTATGTGTTGGTGGTCATCGACACCTTCACAAAATGGGTGGAAGCTTTTCCATCCAGAATGAATACGGCCAAAACAACAGCTAAAATCCTAACACAGCACATCTTCACAAGATGGGGCCTCCCACGCAGTATAGAGTCCGATCAAGGCTCCCATTTTACAGGACGAGTAATGAAGAACGTCCTCACAATTTTCGGAATTAGGCAGATGTTTGACATAGCATACCACCCCCAGTCAAGCAGCCTTGTAGAGAGGATGAACAGAACTGTAAAAGCCACTCTCAGGAAAATGGTGCAACAGAACAACAGCACCTGGGATTCAGTTCTCCCATTTGCTTTAATGTTCCTACAAAACACAGTATCCACGTCCACTGGATACACCCCCCACACCCTCATGACCGGACGCCCCATGAAAGGGACAGAGTATTTATTAGGACTGGATTTGGCCAGCCCCGCAGTCACCACCCTCACGCATGAAAATGCTGTACAGCAGCTTATTGAGAATGTAAAGGCAGCCCAGCTCGCAGCAGCTGAGAGACTTGGGACCAGGAGGAAACAAAGCAAAGCGTGTTGCGATAAAACAGTACACGCCACCGAGTTTGTAGTAGGGCAGCAAGTAATGCTTTCCCTATACAACCCCAGTTCATTCCTTTCCCCCAAATTTTCCGGACCGTACTCCATTTCAGACAAAGTCAGCCCCTCGGTATACAAGATCACGTATCCCAACAGCAAGTCTGCGTGGTTTCACATAAACCAGCTTAAGGCTTATGGCTCGCAGAATAACCACACACACCACATCTCGCTCGCAGCAGCAGATGAGCATGCCCCGCCCACAGATGACGCATTCCAACGTCCCCCAGCCAGTCCAGCCCGTCCTCAGACACTTCTTCAACTCCACCCCCAGAGGCACGACTCCGCCTCTCCCTTTCTTCAACCAGCAGTGACAGCGACAGCGATAGCAATGACGACAGCCACAGCACGCCACGTTATGATTATACCCCTGCACCAGGCCCCACTACCAGCGACTCCGAGCATGATTCCAGTGGCCCCTTCGAAATCACATACATCAAAGCCCCTCACCCAGACCCACCACCCGACGATTATGGATTAAAACCTATTAGCTCCAACCTCAACACACGATTCTGGCACCGAGACAATTCATTCAGGCTCATCCTGAATGATGAGATGGACCCCAATTCGCCCCAAGCAGCTTTAGCCAAACTACTCCAGTCAAGAGTATGGCAGCCGGGAGAAGATGACGACATAGAGTCTGACTACCACCCAACGAATCCCTTGCGACCCTGTTCACTATTGAGCAATGAGGTGTCCACATGATGGCAAAAAGGAACCGATGGAGAGATACGATGTCCTTTCTGATGGAACCTGCACCATGTTTGTCGTATGTTTGTTCGTTTGATGTACATGTTAAATGCTGTTTGTGAATTTAAAAGTTTTCATGGCCCCACGCCACCACTCTTTTAACGCCCACTGGCAGTTAGTGGAACAAGTTTGTCGACAGACAACCGTTCAGAGGAACTAGTTTGTCGGCAGACAACCAATAATAGCTACTCTCCTGATTTGAAGGTAATCACGAGAGGCAGCCCGCACGACGACCACATATTCGATCCGTTCTTGCCGGTTGCTCAGGCAGTGGAGAAACGGCACTTGTCCCCGCCCTGCCCGAGGACCCCCCCCCCTCTGGTCAGCTATGCTCGGGTTGAGCACAAATGGCACTGAACACCGCCCTACCCGGGGATTCCACCCATTCTTACCCGCCGCGGCCCATACGCACCCCATTTTGGCACTTTTAGTTCGAAACGTTTTTGTTTGTTTCTGGCGACCCTTAGGTTGCTTCCGTATGCTATTTACATCCTCAAACACTAGGATGGTAGATAGCACAGGCTGCGAGACGGCTCGCACTGTGTCAGTATTTTTCTCGAATGTCTTGTCCAAATATTCAGTTTTTAAAAAATGAGTCACAGATGGTGACCAATTCTAATGGGTAATTGGCAACAGAGGACAGACAGACAGACATATGAGATCTTAAGCAAGATAATAACAGATATTATCCTTGTGTCCATAGAACTCCGGAACCTCAGGAACCCCAGAGGAAGAAAAAGACAGAAATAAGGATAGATGAAAACAACCTTCATGTTCTACACTTGGATCTTAGCGGGATCCCTCCAGTTGCGTGTGGACGCTACCCCCCTGACCCCTACCACACAGGCCGTGAATGATTCCCACCCCTGCCATACACTGTACCCCGAGATAGATAGCCCCGAGACAGTTACCGATACACCGACCTGGTGTGACAAGTTCATCACCTGGTATTCCCTATCTTACATCGTAGAAGCACTATTAGTACTGGCGATACTCTGCAGTGTCGTGCAGACACTTAGACTCAGAAAATGGCGGAGGAGAGCCTCCCGCAACCGCACTCCGGTATACCCATTTAGATCCCCTATCTTCAGACTCCAACAAACCCCCCAACCCCTTTATGTGAATTAAAGTGCATCCGTTTTTTGTGTGTGTGTTTTGTTTGTTTAATAAAGAAATGTAAACCTCTGTGCTTGACTGCCAAGCCAGAGAGACATGTGTTGCTGCTATTTGTACAGTTTAAAATGTTGTAGATTATTTTTGATTGTTTAAGTGAGTATAGTTTATAAAGGATAGTTAGAGGTTCCAGTTTTTTAATTTTTTTTAATGCATGCCTGAATGTCATAGCACCTCATAGAGTTTTATAATGATGTATGTATATAAAATAATTTTAGGTAAAAGTTGCAATTCAAAGGATAGGGCAGTGAAGAGCCTGTGAAGTGCTTATGGGTGCCCAGCTTTGCGTTGAGCATCACAAGGAGGGATTGTAGCCATCTGGGATGGCCACTTCCCGATTACAAAATGGACACTTTGCAAAGATTGCAGGGAAAATGGACAATGCTGAGAAAACAAGCAGGTTCAGGGTTTGTCTGTATATTGGAGCCGCAGCTCCCAGACAAGACCAAAACTGTAGGCCCATTAGCATACTAATGGCCCATCTCCGGGAACAAAAGAGTAACATTTGAGTAACCGATACTAAGGCAGAAACCCTGGCGCCAGAGGAAACTGAAACAAAGCAGGCCAACGGCCACCTAGGACACTCCCAGCCATCAGGGCACTCACCCATTTATTGGATGAAATCAATAGGAATGATCAAGAAACGGTACAATTAATTGGGGCCAAGTTCAAGGCCCGCCCAAAAGAGCGCAAAGCCCCTTTGGGTATAAGAAGAAGGTCCCGAGAGAGAATCACTCTCTTGGACTTGGCTCTCACAGCGGAGAGACCCGTCCACCAGCTGCACCAGAAGTAAGTAAGTCCAAGGTCAACGCTTGCTACCAGATGGACGACCTTAGCTGTTTCCCCTCTACCACTTCGACCCCAGCAGCCTCAGAACCGAACAACGGCCACTGTTCCTCTGACTGAGTGGGCGCACGAAGCTAAGTATAGACTTTAGCTGTAGTGATAGTTTAGTCTGTAGTATTTGTGCATGAGTAGATTTAATTGTGTGTGTAAATAAATGAGCATTGACTTTGAACTAACTAACTGGTTACATGGTAACTGGTGTATCGAGTCTTTGATCAGTATTCGGTTTGAACCTTGTGGCGGTATCGAAAGATACCTGGCGACTCTAGAGCAAACAAAATTAGGATTAAGGAAGGCAACCATATTGACTGTCATATTCAGAGCCAACCAAAGAGAGCAACAAGTGGAGTTATTTATTGAGAAGGGTTAAAATGCAATGCTCAACCTCTCACATGAAAAATATTCCAAATTTTGCGATAATGTACAGAATTTGTAAAATTCTGTATCTATCTCCTCTCTATTATAATACAGCACAGGAGTGAAAGTAGAATCCAGGCCTCCATGTTAATGCTTACAAACTGCCTAAACTCAATGCAACACTATTTAGGAAGAGGATTCTGTCATCGATGTCTTCAGACCTCATAACTCTCCATCCATTGGAGGGTTTCAGAGGTTTTGTCCTGACTGCTGTATTATAATGCATTTGTGTGTCTAAAAAATGGATTCTAGAGCTCCCTTTTTCAGTTGTCATCCTGAAAATGAGTTAGACTTGCCAGTGTAAATGTTGCACGACCAGGGAACATACAAATTGGATATTTCTATAATAGGCATCCAATCCACAATTTCAGGTTTACTACATGACAAGTTATCCTGTCTGGATTCCACTATGCCATGTTGCACATTGTAACATTCAAGAATGGAATTGTGTGAATGGGGTGACTTGCAGCACTGCCCTGTAGTGAGCTAACAGTACAGAATCACAGAACAGTTACAGCACAAGTGGTGGCCATTCGTCCCATCGTACTTGTGCTGGTTCCTTGAAGGAGCAATTCACCTAGAGCCACTCATCCACATTCTCCCTGTAGCCCTGCACATGACCCTTTTGCAGCCAATTCCCTCTTGAAAGCCTCGATTGAAGCGGATTTCCACTACACTCTCAGGCAGTGCATTCCAGATCTTAGCCAATTGCTGTATGTGAAAGCTTTTTCTGATGTCACCGTTACTTATTGTGCCTATCACCTTAAACCTGTTTAAATCCCTCTGGTTCTCGATCCTTCCACCCACACGATTTTTGTATCAAATAATTGTATCAAATCTCTTCTCAAAGGGGCAACATGGTGGCACAGTGGTTTGCACTGCTGCTTCACAGCGCCAGGGAGCTGGGTGCAATTCCAGCCTTGGGTGACTTTATGGAGTTTGCACTTTCTCCCCGTTTCTGCTTGGGATTCCTCCGGGTTTACACCCACAGTCCAAAGATGTGCAGGTTAGGTGGATTGGTCATGCTAAATTACCCATAGTGTCCAAAGATGTGCAAGTCAGGTGGGGTTAGAGGTTACGGGTATAGGGCGGGGGAGTGGGCCCAGATAGGGTGCTCTTTCAGAGGTTGGTACAAAATTGATGGGCTGAACAGCCTCCTTCTACACTGTAGGAATTCTATGGTTCTCTTCTTCAAGGAAGACACTCCCAACTTCTCCAATCTATCAATATAACTGAGGTTCCTCATCCCTGGGGCATTCTATTTGAATACTTTCTGCATTCTCTCCCATTACTTTGCACCCTTCCTAAATGTGCTGCCCAGAACTGCATCCAATACTTCAACTGAGGCCAGACCAGCATTTTCTACTTTGTTTCTCTTGTACTCTACGTCCCTATTGATAAACCTCAAGTAGGTATGTGCTTTATTAAGCACTCTCTCAATCTGCCCTGCCACCTTCAACAATGTATGCACATATATCGTCAGGCCCCTCTGCTTCTGCACCACCTTTTGAATGGCACCCTTTGTTTCAATACTGCCTCTCCATGTTCTTCTGACCAAAATGAATCACTTCACATTTCTTTGCATTGAATTTCATCTGCCACATGCCTTTCCATTCCACCAACTTGTCCTTTTTGAAATTCTACTCAATCCTCTTCACAGCTCTTTCAAGTTTTGTATCATCCACAAATTTTGAACATGTGCCCTGAACACAAAGATCTAGGGTCATCAACATATATTAATAAAAACAAGAGCCCCAACACCAATCCCTGGGGAACTCCACTATAAACGCAACTTCAGTCCAAAGAACAACCTTTAATCACTTCTCTGTGTCCTATCACTCAGCCAATTTCATATTCATGGTGCTACTGTCCCTTTTATTTCATGGGTTTCATTTTTGCTGATAAGTCTATTGTACAGCACTTTGTCAAATGCCTTTTGGAAGTCCCATGAGAACAACATTACCCCAAATCAACACTCTCTGCTACCTCATCAAAAAACACAAACATGTTAATTAAACACGATTGCCCTTAACAAATCTGAGCTGGCTTTCCCCATTTCTGAATTTTCACAAATGACTATTTATGTTGTCCTAAATTATCATTTTTGGAAGCAGCCCCATCGCTGAAGGTAACCCGTCTGGTCTGTAGTTGCTGGGCTTAACTTTACACCCTTTGTTGAATTATCCCGTCCTCTAGCATCGCTTCAGATTTGAAGAAAGACTGAGAAATGTATGGCTAGTGTCATGGGAATGTCTCTTTAAGAAATGTTTGTCTTCTCAAGTGGCTGCAGTGATGTCAGTGTGTGGGTGGAGCTGGGCTCTGGCTCTGCTTTTTACTTTCGTTTTGAGCTAGAAGCTGTTTTTGGCTCTGAGGTTTAGTTTTGTTTTCAGTTGGAGAGCTGCATTCAAACTACGGAGGTGTATTTTGGTCTCGCTCTGCATGCTAAAGAATGTCTCCAGATCACTTGATGATTTCAAAGTAATACCTGTTTCTGTAAGGAATGCAAAATTACTGTCTTTGTTAAAAAGGGTCTGACTTAGGGATGTTGATTGGAAAGTTACTAAGGGTTACCTATAGAGTACTGTGTCGTTTTGGGGGGGTGTCAGTGTTGGTAGTTGACAACATGTTTACTGTGTGTTTCTAAAATGTTAACTGGATTCATAGAATAAACATTGTTTTTGTTTAAAAATACTTTAGATCTCTGTTGCATCACATCTGTAAAGTGGGCCCTTGTGCTCCCCATAACCAAAATCTATTAAAAGTTGTGGGTCAGATGAACTCTACTTTGGGGTTCTCTAAACCCTGGACCATAATACTAGTGCCTGTGCAATTTTCACTCTCACGCCCCTTGATATCTTTGGATGCAGCTCAACTGGTCCTGGTCCCTCATCAGCTCAAAGTACAGATAACTTATATCCAATAGCACTTCCTTACCAATTTTAAGCCTTTCATTTGCCTGCATTACCTCCTCTTTCACCAGGACCTGCACAGCATTTTCTTCCTTAATAAAGACAGATTTAAAGTATTCATTTAATACCCAAGCCATGACCCCCTCCTCCATGTCTAAATCCTCTTCTTAGTCCCTAATGGACTCCATTCCTCCTTTTACCACCCTCATACTATTTACCTCCTATGGAAGACTTTGACATTCTCTTTTATGTTCCCTACCAGTCACTTCTCTGTTTCACTTACTTGATTTTCCATTCCCCTCTGAACTTTCTATAATCAGTCTGGTTCAGTTGTACGTTCCACCTGAAATGTGCCATCAGCACACTTATCCTTCTTCATCTTAATCTCTATCTCTTTTGTCATCCTTTGAGCTCTGGCATTGTCTGCCCTATTTACTCCTTTGTGGGAACATGGATAACTTCACAAAGGACAAAAGTAGCTTCCAGTTACATTCTATGGCACGCACCAAGTCGTTTAAGGTTTAACTGAATTCTTGAAAAATATTTGTGCAGCAAGTTACATAAATATTATGAGACAAAAATGGCCATTTGGTCCATTGGCATAGTTAGTGTCTATCCTTCATACAAGCAGTTATTCTGATCGCTTTGTATCTGCTCTATTCTCGTTAATTTACCTGCTTTCCTTGAACCCAAAACTACTCTCCTTTTAAATACTGACATGGTCTCTTTTTCAGCCAGTAGCTCCAGAGTAGTTCATGCCAGCTCTCAATCCTCAGTTTAAAAATGTTTCTCCTGCCATCAGTCCCAAATCTCGTATCACAGGTAATTCCATCTGGTAACCTTTTGCCCATTCTACCATCGTATCAATATCCCCACGTTGCTTCCTTTGATCTTTCTAATGATTTACAACTTCTACTATTTTAATATTCACTGTACATTTTGACACCCCTCCACCCACAACCCCCTCCCAACTTCTTTAGCAGAGTATTTAATTTCACGTACAGGGAAATTAAACAAAACCCTGTGAGTCACCACTATCTGCTTCCAACCATTCAGAAATTATCCTTAACTCCTACTACATTTCCTCCATGTTTACCAATTTATATTCCAATTTGCTACAATCTACTTAATCCATACACCTTCATCTTCTCCAATAGTTTCTTGTGAAGTACCTAAATCTCTATCTATATTGTAATGTTCTCCTTATCTGTCACCTCCTCAATGAAGCCTACTTTAATGCCCGGAGTATTACAGGTAAAATGGATGAGTTAAGGGAGAGGGTCGACATGTGGAATTATGAGGCGTGGTTGAGGGTGGGGCAGGATTGGCAGCTTAACATTCTGGGATACAGAATTGTCAGGAAGGACAAGGGAGGGGGCAAAAGAGGGGGAGGCATTGCACTATTAGTTAAGGAGTCAGTTTCTGCAGTTCTTGATTAATAAGGTGATCAGGGGTTATGGGGAGAAGGCAGGAGAATGGGGATGAGAAAAACATCAGCCATGATTGAATGGCGGAGCAGACTCGATGGGCCAAGTGGCCTAATGCTGCTCCTATGTCTTCTGGTTTTATGGGATGGTCAAATGGGCAGAAAAGTGACTGATGGAATTTAATCCTGAAAAGTGTGAGGTATTACATTTTGGAAGGAGTAATTTGACAAGGAAATATTCAATGAATGGCAGCACACTGGGATGTCCTGAGGAACAAAGAGACCATGGCGTGTTTGTAAATTGATCTCTGAAGGCAGGTTAATAGGGTGGTGAAAAAGGCATATGGTACAATTGCCTTTATCAATCATGGCATAGATTACAAAAGCAAGGAAGTCATGTTGGAGTTATATAGAACATTGGTCAGACCACAGCTGGATACTGTGTGCAGTTCTGGGAGCAACATAATGGAAAGGATGTGATTTCACTGGAACAGGTGCAGAGATGTTTCACCAGGATGTTGCCTGGGATGGAACATTCAAGTTATGAAGAAACGATTGATGGGCTTGAGTTGTTTTCGCTGGAGCAGAGAAGACTGAGGGGCGAACTGGTCGAGGTGTACAAGATTATGAGGGGCATGGACAGGGTGCATAGGGAGCAGTTGTTCCCCTTAGTTGAAGGGTCGGTTACAAGGGGACACAAGTTCAAGGTGAGGGGCGGAAAGATCAGGGGGGATTTGAGGAAAAACCTTTTTGCCCAGAGGGTGGTGACGTCTGGAATGTACTGCCTGAGAGGGTGGTAGCGGCGGGTTGCCTCACATCCTTTAAGAAGTATCTGGATGAGCACTTGGCACATCTTAACATTCGAGGCTATGGGCCAAGAGCTGGCAAATGGGATTAGGATTGGCAGATCAGATGGCTTTCATGCCGTGCAGACTCGATGGGCCGAAGGGGCTTTTCTGCACTGTATTTTTCTGCGATTCTGTGAAGCCATTTTGTATTGATGACAATGCTTCAGTCGTTTTTCTCATTACAAAATACATGAAACAAGTGTTGCTTTTTTAACATCAGAAAATCTTAACTGAAAGCAGTACTCCTAAGGTTACAGGAGAAGTTTTTTTTTTTAAATTGCAATTCTCTCCTTCAGTCCATTAACCCAATGCTTCTCTTTAACTATCGGATTGTAATGGGCAGCAGTATCACTAATGCGACTTCCAGCCAAACTTAGAAACTTCAAAGGACCTGATGATAACCTTCACCAACATATATTCTAGAAACCAACGTGTTATAGAACAAACAGAATATGAGCAGGGGAGGCCATTCGGCTCTTCGAGCCTGCTTCACCATTCATTATGATCATGGCTGATCATCCAACTCAATTGCCTAATCCCGCCTTCCCCCTATATCCTTGGATCCCCTTCATCCCAAGTGCTATACCCAACTGCTTCTTGAAAACGTTTTGGCATTAACCATTTCCTGTGGGAACGAATTCCACAGACTCACCACTCTCTGGGTGAAGAGATTTCTCCTTATCTCTGTCCTAAATGATCTAGCCAGTGTTCTCAATGCGTGACCCTTGGTTCAGGAAACCCCCACCATTGGGAACATCCTTCTTTCATTTATTCTATCTAGTCCTGTTCGTATTTTATAGGTTTCCATGAGATTCCCCTTCATTCTTCTGAACTCCAGCGACAACAATCCTAACCGATTCAATCTCTCCTCATACATCTGTCCCGCCATCCCAGGAATCAGCCTGGTAAACCTTTGCTGCACTCCCTCTATAGCAAGAACATCCTTCCTCAGATAAGAAGATCAAAACTACACACAATATTCCAGGTGTGGCCTCACCAAGGCCCTGTATAATTGCAGAAAGACATCCCTGCTCCTGTACTCAAATCCTCTCGCAATGAAGGCCAGCATACCATTAGCCTTCTTTCTCACCTGCTGTACCTGCATGCTTACCTTCAGCAACTGGTGTACGAGGACACCCAGGTCTCGTTGCACATCCCCCTCTCCTAATTTATGGCCATTCAGATAATTGTCTGCCTTCCCGTTTTTGCTACCAAAATGGATAACCTCGCATTTATCCAAATTGTCCTTAATAAGGCTCCCAGGAAAAGGAGTTGTAAAAGATTGAATTAATGCAAAGTCCCCCAAGGAACACCTAGCACAAGTTAGGCAAAATGGGAATGGGACGCATCCAACTGTCCAGTTCCATTTTCTGAATCCTGTTGGCAATGTTAATAGCAGTGGGTAAAAAATTCATACTTATTTAGCTCAAATCATTCATCTCTCTCTAATTCTTCTTAAAATCCTTAATACCATTACTCAGTGGACATTCATCCAAATTTTAAATGCTTTAAAAAATGAATGGCATTCTTTAAACCACATTAACTACTTTAGCTAGAAGCCTATTTTCCATTACCACTTAAACTGGTGAGAAAAGTTACTTGAAGTTTATTGATTTTATGTTCCTGTCCTCATGCACTCAAAGTGTAATTTGTACAGACATTTTAGAGCCTGAATCATATTTCCCCATTAATGTTTCTAAGGATTACAGATTCAGCTCTTAAGATTCTCTTCATAACTTGGCGCACAAGTCCCACAATAACCCCTCTCCTCTCTCTCCTTTGAACCCTCTGCAAATACCAGGGTAATTTTCAAGCTAGAGTGCCCAACTTCACTCAAAAGCAAAATAACTGCTGGAAATCTGAAATAAATCTGTAGAAGGGTCAAATGGACTTGAAATGTCAGCTCCCTGTTTCCCTCTCCACAGATGCTGCCAGAGCTGCTGAGTTTATCCAGCGTTCTCTATCCACACGCTCCAACTGCACATGTTTTGTAAATATGACCTCAATGATGTACAAACGATTTCTACCAAAATTGTTCTAACAGAAAACCTCTCAAATTGCACAAAAATTTTCAACAGCTTTCTCCTTCTCCATTTGTATTTTTCCCCATTGAAAAAGCTCTTATCCCACAGGCGAAGCTGATTATTTATCTTTTCTGTCAACAATTAATAGGTGGCTTCAAAATGCAACTTTTTGTTTAGAAAACTGAACTAGCACATTTTGTTCTCTCTCTTCAGCTTAATACAGACACCAGCCAAGTTCTTTATTCGGGGCTAAAACAAAATTAATTTCTAAAGTCAGTGTACGATTTCACAGTTGCTGAAGCTTTACGCTAACATTTATCAACACTTAACACTAACAATCTACAGTCTAATAAGTGTGAAGTTCAGCTCTTACCTTCATTAGCATTTATCCTTGTGTTTTTAATGTATGCTGAAAACTTTGCAAATATGTCAATTCCAGCAGTGTTTGATTCATAGTGCTTTGCTGCAAGCTTGGGGTACCTGAAAGTAGTAACATTCCAAAATAGATCTTCAATCAATTTTATCACAGTATCGTCACAAAAATGTCAAATAACACGACACCTGTGAAATTGTGACATAGCCGTACTGTTCAGAGAAATGTCTGATTATCTATTTACCTCACCCTCCCCACTCTAATATTGAAGGTTGTACTCTGTTTCCAGCAGCGGCAATAATTGTACATCACAGAATCGTAATGGTGCAGAAGAAGTTCAGTCTCCCCATCATGTCTGCACCAGCTCTCCAAATGAACGTTATGACTTAGTACCATTTGTCTTGCCTTGCCCCTGTACTCCTGCACCTTGTTTCTATTCAAATAATCATCTATTTGTAAATGCCTTAATTAAACTTGCCTCCACCACACTTCCAGGCAGTGAATTCCAGACTGAAACCACTCATGTGAAAAGACAATTCTCACATCACAATCTTGCTTCTTTTGCAAATCACATTAAATCTGTGCCCTCTCGTTCTTGATCCTTTTACGAGGGGGAACAGTTTCTCCCTATCTGGTCAGTCCAGCCCCCTCATGATTTTGAACATCTCTATCAAATATCTTCTTAGCCTTCTTCTCTCCAAGCAGAACAGTCCCAGCCTCTCCAATCTATCCTCAGAACTGAAGCTTCTCATCCTTGCAACCGTTCTTGTAAACCTCTTCTGCACTCTCTCCAATGCATTTGCATGCTTCCTGTAGTGTGGCACCCAGAACTGTACACAATATTTTAGCTAAGATCCAACTAGTTTCTTGTATAAGTTCAGCATGACCTTCTTGCTCTTTAAATCTATGCACCTATTAATAAACCTCAGAATTCTAAATGCTTATTAATTGGTCTCTTCACCTTCAATGATCTATCTATGCACATATACACCCAGGTTCCTCTGCTCCTGCACCTCTTTATCCCTTATTTTATATTGTCTGTCCATGTTCTTCCTACCAAAAGGCATCACACCACATCAAACTTCATCTGCCACCTATCTGCCCACTCTACCAACTTGTTTATGCCAAGTCACTGAACAATGCAGAATATTCTTGCTGTTCTCCGAGATCACTAATTTATAATTTGTTCATAGCATGTAGGATAATTCACTTAACATTTTCAAAAATTCTATCAGCATTCATAAGAAATACATTTAAATATTACTGCTGCTTTTACATTCTTGTCTGTGCCAAGATGACCAATGGCATTAGAGGAAATTACCAGTTTCAGCATCAAAAAAACACTCCCCAGTCCTGCCACTCTTTCCCCCGACCCCAACCCCACTACAGGTATAGAGCAGTGTCTGCTATATATTTTAATTCCTGCTAATGGGATGGGTTTCTCAGAAAAGACCCTGCTATTCCACCAGGGAGAGTTTCTTTTAAATTTCAATGCCAGCTTTTTTGTGGTCTTTGGTGAGACTTGCTAGTTTGATGACAACTGTGTGCATTATTGTGTTCAGTGCTGTGCTATAGATCCACACTTATTCGGAAATGGGTGAATGCTGCCCAATCAGCAGGGGCAGGAGACACATATTACATCAACGTAGGCTAGATTCAAAGTCAGCTCTGGAGATGAATGGACACATGTTAACCCATTGTGTAAACACCAGATAATTCGTATTTTAATCAAGAAGCAAAATTTTACCCAAGATTCTGAAACATTACAAAATTACATTTATTTTGTATGTGGTAATGAACTGGTGAACAGAAGCTATTCAATCACGTCAGGTTGTAGCTCATATGTCCGCTTCTTCTGAAACTACTATTAATTCTATTATTTTGATGAGCGAACATGACAGTGCAAACAGCAAGTGTTAACAAGGATTCACAAATTATGCAATTGTACCACTATGCAGCAGTGGTTAAGGGTGTGGCAGGGCATGGATCATCCCTGTGACATCCCAGAGAATGGGATACCAATTGTGAATGAGCTGTCAAAAAGTCACTAAGTGATAATTTAATACTTCCCCAGTGAGGAGCCGGAAACACGAAAAAGGCGGATTGACTCGAGGATGCCCACATTGTGCAGCAGCTGCTGAACAGCAGTAATATTAGCAGATGCCTGGGGGCAGGTGAGACAACCTGGAACAAAGGGGAAAGAATTGTCTCTGACAGCTCAGTATTTTGTTTTCCATCCAGCAATTTGACGCTCCACAAATGCTGGAAAAATGTGTTGAGGCCAGGAAAGGGAAAATGGGGAGATTTACGGATTCCTATTTAGTGATCCACACTGGAAATGCACAAGTGGACCTCGGGGAAGGAGAGAGAAAGGCCAGTGAAGAAAACAGATAAGAAAACAAAAATCTGTGAAAAGGTATCATGAAAAACATTACTTTCCAAAATATAAGTGCAGTAAATTAATAAATCAAACCCACCTTCATTATTTCCTCTCCGATTTAGAATTTATTAAAAAGAATAGTTTCGTAAATTTTCCCAGCAGTTTTCCTGATCCTACAGCTTTCTTTTCCATATTTTCCTCAGAGTTCTCACCAATCTTCCACTCAAGTTATTTCATAGAATTTACAGTGCCTAAGGAGGCCATTCGGCCCATCGAGTCTGCACCGGCTCCTGGAAACAGACCCTACCGAAGCTCACACCTCCACCCTATCCCCATAACCCAGTAACCCACCCAACACTAAGGGCAATTTTGGACTCTAAGGACAATTTAACATGGCCAATCCACCTAACCTGCACATCTTTGGGCTGTGGGAGGAAACCGGAGCACCTGGAGGAAACCCACGCACACACGGGGAGGACGTGCAGACTCCGCACAGACAGTGACCCAAGCCGGGAATCGAACCTGAGACCCTGGAGCTGTGAAGCAACTGTGATATCCACTATGCTACCGTGCTGCCTCTATTGAAGGAGATTGGGAGAAATTTTACACGGATATAATATTTTAGCAATTGCAGATGGCCTTGGTTGCAGTGTTATGGCACTATGCCAACTATAAACACTTCACACTCATGATGAAGTATAAAATATTCACTTGAAGTTTCTCTAATATATTATAAACAAGTGTCATGGTTCTGTTCTATTCATATTTCAGTCAATCCACAGGCACAGAAGGAAAAGCTCGAATAAAATTTCATTTAATAGAATTTACAGTGCAGAATTAGTGATCCACACAGTGCAAAATAATGTTCTTATTGTTATCGATTTTTCCACTAGCTCAAGATGAATAATGTGACACCTTTCCTCGATTGTTCTCTTTAAAACCTAGCTCTAGATTCACAAAAGAGGCACTCCAGATGTCACACCAGCAAGTACTGGCAATCTGTCAATGTCACACAGGCCTGAAAGTGTTTAGTTACAATATTCATGCATATATAATCTCACTATTATTGGTGATGGAAACGGTGATAATCCCCCAAAATAGTTTACAGATGTGTGAAGGAGAGGACAAAAGACAACTCCGACATATTAAATGGACAATGTGCAGTAGATTTCCCCTCAGCCGCTTGCACAGTGAATGAACTGACAACAAACCAGTGATTATCCTAAAGCTTTCTGTAGATATGTCAGGAATAAACGAATGACTAGGGTAAGAGTAGGGCCAGTCAAGGACAGTAGTGGGAAGTTGTGCTTGGCGTCCAAGGAGATAGGAGAGGTGCTAAATGAATATTTTTCATCAGTATTCACGCAGGAAAAAGACAATGGTGTCGAGGAGAATACTGAGATTCAGGCAACTAGACTAGAAGGGCTTGAGGCTCATAAAGAGGAGGTGTTAGCAATTCTGGAAAGTGTGAAAATAGATAAGTCCCCTGGGCCGGATGGGATTTATCCTAGGATTCTCTGGGAAGCTAGGGAGGAAATTGCTGAGCCTTTGGCTTTGATCTTTAAGTCATCTTTGTCTACAGGAATAGTGCCAGAAGACTGGAGGATAGCAAATGTTGTCCCCTTGTTCAAGAAGGGGAGTAGAGACAACCACGGTAACTATAGACCAGTGAGCCTTACTTCTTTTGTGGGCAAAATCTTGGAAAGGTTTATAAGAGATAGGGTGTATAATCATCTGGAAAGGAATAATTTGATTAGAGATAGTCAACACGGTTTTGTGAAGGGTAAGTCGTGCCTCACAAACCTTACTGAGTTCTTTGAGAAGGTGACCAAACAGGTGGATGAGGGTAAAGCAGTTGATGTGGTGTATATGGATTTCAGTAAAGCGTTTGATAAGGGTCCCCACAGTAGGCTACTGCAGAAAATACGGAGGCATGGGATTCAGGGTCATTTAGCAGTTTGGATCAGAAATTGGCTAGCTGGAAGAAGACAAAGGGTGGTGGTTGATGGGAAATGTTCAGACTGGAGTCCAGTTACTAGTGGTGTACCACAAGGATCTGTTTTGGGGCCACTGCTGTTTGTCATTTTTATAAATGACCTGGAGGAAGGCGTAGAAGGATGGGTGAGTAAATTTGCAGATGACACTAAAGTTGGTGGAGTTGTGGACAGTGCGGATGGATGTTACAAGTTACAGAGGGACATAGATAAGCTGCAGTGCTGGGCTGAGACGTGATTCATTTTGGAAGGAATAACAGGAAGAAAGAGTACTGGGCTAATGGTAAGATTCTTGGCAGTGTGGATGAGCAGAGAGATCTCGGTGTCCATGTACATAGATCCCTGAAAGTTGCCACCTAGGTTGAGAGGGTTGTTAAGAAGGCGTACGGTGTGTTAGCTTTTATTGGTAGAGGGATTGCGTTTCGGAGCCATGAGGTCATGTTGCAGCTGTACAAAACTCTGGTGCTGCCGCAATTGGAGTATTGCGTGCAATTCTGGTCGCCGCATTATAGGAAGGATGTGGAAGCATTGGAAAGGGTGCAGAGGAGATTTACAAGAATGTTGCCTGGTATGGAGGGAAGATCTTATGAGGAAAGGCTGAGGGACTTGAGGCTGTTTTCGTTAGAGAGAAGAAGGTTAAGAGGTGACTTAATTGAGGCATACAAGATGATCAGAGGATTGGATAGGGTGGACAGTGAGAGCCTTCTTCCTCAGATGGTGATGTCTAACACGAGGGGACATAGCTTTAAATTGAGGGGAGATAGATATAAGACCGATGTCAGAGGTAGGTTCTTTACTCAGAGAGTAGTAAGGGCGTGGAATGCCCTGCCTGCAACAGTAGTGGACTCGCCAACACTAAGGACATTCAAATGGTCATTGGATAGACATATGGACGATAAGGGAATAGTGTAGATGGGCTTTAGAGTGGTTCCACAGGTCGGCGCAACATCGAGGGCCGAAGGGCCTGTACTGCGCTATAATGTTCTATGTTCTATGTTCCATCCTTGCACACTGCTAGTGGGTGAAGGATCTTTCTACAAGCAGGATCTCAAAAAAATATATACCTTTGTATATAAACATATATTACCTCTTTCCTTATCAAGCATATAAGAGTAACAATTTTGTATAAATATAACCTTCTCAAATACTGCCACATTCAACAAGGGAAATCCAGGATTTTGAAGTTATTTTTTGATCTGTTGCACTTCATCTCTTCTCCTGGAGCAGTCAGATAACAGCTGCTGTCCACTCCTTTACCACTAGAAAACATGCTGTCTTGTATGCATATCTTGTGCCATGCTAGCACAGTGGTTAGCACAGTTTCTTCACAGCTCCAGGGTCCCTGGTTCGATTCCTGGTTGGGTCACTGTCTGTGTGGAGTCTGCACGTTCTCCCCGTGTCTGCGTGGGTTTCCTCCGGGTGCTCCGGTTTCCTCTCTCAGTCCAAAGATGTGCAGGTTAGGTGGACTGACTATTCTAAATTGCGCTTAGTGTCCAAAAAGGTTAGGTGGGTTTACTGGGATTGGGTGGAGGTGTGGGTTTAGGTGGGGTGTTCTTTCCAAGGGCCGGTGCAGACTTGATGGGCCAAATGGCCTCCTTCTGCACTGTAAATTCTGTGATAATCAGTCAATGAGAAACACATTCAAATATGTAACACAGGGCTGAATTATATGCAAAGTGCAGGTTCCCTGAACCCCAATGTAAATGTTAGGGCCCGCCACCTCTGCTTGGCTAGACCCTTCCCCCTGTTCTTCTTGGGCTGTGGTGTCCTCAGTGGGCATGATCCAGATTAATCATAATTAAATGAACTAATAGGCTCATCAAAATAGCAATGGCTGAGTCACGGCCATATTCTCCCAGCTCCCGGGAATCACGGTGCACTGCTGAGGCCTCGCCCAGGCACTGATTAGTACTGGTCCCCACAAGCAGAGACCCCAGGCACGATGGCCACTCCGGAGGTCTCGAAGGTCATTGGAGCTTACAGTGCCAGGGTACCAGGTGGCACTGCCAGTTTGTCAGTGGCAATGTCCGCGTCAGGTTAGCAGTGGCAGGGTGCCAGGGTGACAGTACCAAGGGCAAGGCCTGAGGGGTCATGTCCATGAAATGGGGTGCAGGAGGGATATGAAGGTTGGGGGGCCCTCAGCAACCCCATAGTGGGGTATTCTCACTGGGGAGTGGGGGCGGACGATGTCCCAATGCCTCCTGAGGGATGAATGGGTGTGGGGCAGGGTCACGCTCATACCTGCATGGTTGGGGGGGGGGGGGCTCATACTAACGGGCGCAGGAGGTGATGCCGACAATGCGTGGCACCATGGCCAACACTGTTAGGTTGCCGACCGCAGTGGAAAGCCTGCAGCACGAGGTCAACGCTTTGAGTGGTGGTGTCCAAGGTCTGGCTCAGTCTGTAACGGCCGTGGCTGAGGGCCTCGACATCATGTCCCAGTCACTGAGGGACATTGCCTAAACGTAGGTAGACGTTGCCCGGCCACTGCAGAGCATGGCACAATCACTGAGGGAGTCTACACCAGTGTGCAGACGATGGGGAGCCACCAGGACTGGCAAAGCTAAAAGACTCAGAGGCCTCAGGAGCTCACTCCAGCTACCCCTATGTCGCATGGAGACCCCAGGGCCCAATTGGCACCTTCAGGGACGAGGAAGCGCTGGATGCCAACTCAGGTCCTGCCAGCAAGGAGACGATGGAGGTCTCCAGTTCTTCCGTATCTCCCCCCCCCCCCCACCCTCTCCTGACACCTGCGCATCTCAAGGGCAGTGGGCAGAACAGGGTGGCATGGCGTTGCCTGTGACATCAGTAAGTCAGCCAGGGCCCTCTGGCTCAGGCCCTCCAGAGGACGTCGGTCAAGGGCATCAAAGGCCACAGGATGCAAAAAGCAGCAGGTACATTCCATCTCTGATGTGTATCCTGGGGAAACACCTAGACATAGCACATAGCACTAGACCACATAAAATCAAGAAGATTGAGGAGCACTGAGTGGGCACTGGGGTGGCATGTCACTATGTGCAGCTTGGTGAAATGAAATGTTTACTATTAAAACAAGTTGCACCTGATATATGTGAAGCCTCTGTCACATTAATCTTCACAGCATGCTGCCCATCCCCCCACCTCCGACCCAGAAGCGATCCCTGGCCTGGAACACTCCCCCCCCCCCCCCCCCCCCTCCCCCTCCCCCTTCCTGATCACTGGGGCAGCAGCTCCGGTGTCCTGGTGTTGCATGCCTGAAAATGGAAATGGCTACTCTTCCCTCAGCACAACTCAGCAGCCACTGCGCCAGTTTCACATTTTTAAAAGGGAGAACTAAACAAACTCCGCATTTTTTTTTGCTGGGGAGCCAGTTAATTTCCAAGTTCAATCTCGCTAATGAGACTGAAATGATTGCAAATGATATGCTCCCCATATTTGGCCGTGATCTGGAACTCGCCATCGGGAGCGAGCCCGTTAGATAGTAAACTAATTCGGGCACGACACAAATCTTGATTTTGGCCTTTCCCGCCATTTAACCAGCGCCCAGATCCGTGCTGGGAACCATGTGGTGGTTAAATCACGCCAGCTTCCTGACCTGCTAATTATTTCCAGCATTTTCACTTTCCTTTCATAACTGTCAATTCAAAAAATTCTAATAAGCAATATTGTTCCACAGTTACCACAATCTGGAATGTAGCTGTTAGCGATAATTCTGCTTTTCCCATTTACACCTCCTCTGGAGCCATCTTTTGTTCCTTTCCTGATCTCATTCCACCTCCTTTACCTTGTACTATCATCCCGGTTTTCATTTAACCTTCCTTGCCTTTCAATCGATCATAGGAACTCCCGTAATTATTTCTTTCCAGCTCTTTACTTGCTTAAAATCGGTTACATCTCCAACTTTTAAAAGGTAATTTACCTGAAGCATTAACTATGTTTTAACTCTCTACAGATGCTGCCTGCTCCGTTCAGCATTTCCAGTTTTTAATCAAGACCATTACTTTGATTTTGGAGGTCTGGCTGGGTCCTCTGCCGACACCTGTGGAAAATCCATACGAGCTGGTACAGTGCTTTTACCAATCTCACAACTGAGCTGAGAACTCAGCCCGCTCACCTGTGATCAGAAACAAATAAAATGGATCCAACCCAAGTGGGACCACTCCCACAAAGGCTGGTGACACCTGATAAAACCACCTGCAAAGCAAAGTCTTGCCGCTTCTAGCACTGCCATTTCTGCTGTTTATTTTCGAAGGTTACTTCTGACCATGCTCTTGCCATTGGAGGCAACCCGGCAAAGCAAATATGAAATATTATTCAAGATAATGGGGCTTACTTTGGCGGGCACAGCATCTCCTCCAAGAATTCTTCAATTTTGTTGACATCTGTCTTGACCTCCCCATTAAAGGTCAGGAATGGAGGGTGAGTGCCAGGAGCTAGGTTATGTAGGTCAGCTGGTTTTCTAGAAGTAAATAACAAAATCAACCAATAAATGCTGCTATAGGATAGAAATACTTTAAATAAATTGGTAATAATACAGGAAACCTGACCCTGGATTGCTTTAGTGCTACATGCTTAGCTCTTTGAAGTGAACTGACTCAGGCCAAATTAAAAGTACTTCGCTTTTGGTCAGTTCCGGGTGCGGCGATGACCAGCTGAGTCGCACGTTTCGGCAGCTCCCGGTGGAACGGACTTTTGGGCTCTTAATAAGAGCCCCAACGGCAATTTTAACGGCTAAAAGTACTGTGCGGTGAACCAGAAGGGAATCCCCCCTGGATACGGATGAAAAAAGGAGAGGAAGGTGGCCGGATTGCGGTGGATCCTTTAGAGCAGTGGCAAGGAAGGCAAGCAAAAACCAAGATGGCGTCGGAAGGTGGCAGTTTAATATGGGGCCCTGAACAACACGAGTTTTTGAAACGCTGCGTGGAAGAACTCAAAAAGGAAATGAAGAAGGAGCTGTTGGCCCCGATATTACAGGCGATCGAAGGGCTAAAGGAGGAGCAAAAGACCCAGGAGCGGGAGCTTCGGGTCGTGAAGGCAAAGGCTGCCGAGAATGAGGACGACATACAGGGCCTGGTGGTGAAGACGGAGATGCACGAGGCACACCATAAACGATGTGTGGAAAGGCTGGAGGTGCTGGAGAACAACGCGAGGAGGAACAACCTAAGGATTCTTGGTTTTCCTGAAGGTGCGGAGGGAGTGGACGTCGGGGCATATGTGAGCACGATGCTGCACTCGTTAATGGGAGCGGAGGCCCCGGCGGGTCCGCTGGAGGTGGAGGGAGCATACCGAGTGATGGCGCGAGGACCGAGAGCAGGAGAAATTCCTAGAGCCATAGTGGTGAGATTCCTCCGTTTTAAGGACAAAGAGATGGTCCTTAGATGGGCAAAGAAAACTCGGAGCAGTAAGTGGGAAAACGCGGTGATCCGCGTATACCAAGACTGGAGTGCGGAGGTGGCGAGAAGGAGGGCGAGCTTTAATCGGGCCAAGGCGGTGTTTCACAAAAAGAAGATAAAATTCGGAATGCTGCAACCGGCAAGACTGTGGGTCACATATCAAGGGAGGCACCACTACTTTGAGACGGCGGATGAGGCGTGGACTTTTATCGTGGAAGAAAAATTGGAATGAGCGGGTTTTTTTTTTTAAAAAAAGAACGTTTGAAACAAAGTGGTGGGGCGAGTATGGGGGGGCGAAGAGGGGGGTAAAAAGGGGGGAAAGAGGAGTTTTATGTTATTAATCCTGCGATGTGGTAACTTTTCTCTCTTCCACAGGAGGTGGTGGGGGGAGGAAAGGAGGTGGAGGAGATGGGGCGTTGGCCATTGGGGGCGGGGCCAAGGGGGAAGCGCGGGCTCGGTTCCCGCGCTATGATAATCATGGCGGGAATAGGGAAGCAGGAAGGAGGGGGCGTCGCACGGTGTGAGCCGAGGTCACGGGGGGAAGCCGAGGTCGGCCAGAGTTTGCTGACTTCTGGGAGCAACATGGGGGGTGTAACTACGCTAGTGGGGGATCTAGCGGGGGTGGGGTGGGAGGGGGGAATTATTGGGCTGCTGCTGCTGGGGAGAGGGGGATGCTGGCATGGGGTGGATGGGCGGGGGGGCACCGCCTGGGGGGGGACACAGCTGCGTGGGAACCGGGTGAGGAGCTGGAAAAAGGGGATGGCTAATCGACAAGGGGGGGGGGTAAAAAGCCCCCCAACCCGGCTGATCACGTGGAACGTGAGAGGGCTGAACGGACCGATAAAGAGGGCACGGGTACTCGCACACCTTAAGAAACTTAAGGCAGACGTGGTTATGTTACAGGAAACGCACTTGAAACTGATAGACCAGGTGAGACTACGCAAAGGTTGGGTGGGGCAGGTGTTCCATTCGGGGCTAGATGCGAAAAACAGGGGGGTGGCTATATTAGTGGGGAAGCGGGTAATGTTTGAGGCAAAGACTATAGTGGCGGATAGCGGGGGCAGATACGTGATGGTGAGTGGCAAACTACAGGGGGAGACGGTGGTTTTGGTAAACGTATATGCCCCGAACTGGGATGATGCCAATTTTATGAGGCGTATGCTAGGACGCATCCCGGACCTAGAGGTGGGAAAGTTGGTAATGGGGGGAGATTTCAATACGGTGTTGGAACCAGGGCTGGACAGGTCGAGGTCCAGGACTGGAAGGAGGCCGGCAGCAGCCAAGGTGCTTAAAGATTTTATGGAGCAGATGGGAGGAGTAGACCGTTGGAGATTTAGCAGACCTAGGAGTAAGGAGTTTTCGTTTTTCTCCTATGTCCACAAAGTCTATTCGCGAATAGGCTTTTTTGTTTTGGGAAGGGCGTTGATCCCGAAGGTGAGGGGAACGGAGTATACAGCTATAGCCATTTCGGATCACGCTCCACATTGGGTGGACTTGGAGATAGGGGAGGAAACAGAAGGGCGCCCACCCTGGAGAATGGACATGGGACTAATGGCAGATGAGGGGGTGTGTCTAAGGGTGAGGGGGTGCATTGAAAAGTACTTGGAACTCAATGATAATGGGGAGGTCCAGGTGGGAGTGGTCTGGGAGGCGCTGAAGGCAGTGGTTAGAGGGGAGCTGATATCAATAAGGGCACATAAAGGAAAGCAGGAGAGTAGGGAACGGGAGCGGTTGCTGCAAGAACTTCTGAGGGTGGACAGGCAATATGCGGAGGCACCGGAGGAGGGACTGTACAGGGAAAGGCAAAGGCTACACGTAGAATTTGACTTGCTGACAACGGGTACTGCAGAGGCACAGTGGAGGAAGGCACAGGGTGTACAGTACGAATATGGGGAGAAGGCGAGCAGGTTGCTGGCCCACCAACTGAGGAAAAGGGGAGCAGCGAGGGAAATAGGGGGAGTGAGGGATGAGGAAGGAGAGATGGAGCGGGGAGCGGAGAGAGTGAATGGAGTGTTAAAGGCATTTTATAAAAAATTATACGAAGCTCAACCCCCGGATGGGAGGGAGAGAATGATGGGCTTTCTGGACCGGCTGGAATTTCCCAAGGTGGAGGAGCAGGAAAGGGTGGGACTGGGAGCACAGATTGAAATAGAGGAAGTAGTGAAAGGGATTAGGAGCATGCAGGCGGGGAAGGCTCCGGGACCGGATGGATTCCCAGTTGAATTTTACAGGAAATATGTGGACTTGCTCGCCCCGCTACTGATTAGGACCTTTAATGAGGCAAAGGAAAGGGGGCAGCTGCCCCCGACTATGTCTGAGGCAACGATATCGCTTCTCCTAAAGAAGGAAAAGGACCCGCTGCAATGCGGGTCCTATAGACCTATTTCCCTCCTAAATGTAGACGCTAAGATTCTGGCCAAGGTAATGGCAATGAGGATAGAGGATTGTGTCCCGAGGGTGGTCCATGAGGACCAAACTGGGTTTGTGAAGGGGAGACAGCTGAATACGAATATACGGAGGCTGCTAGGGGTAATGATGATGCCCCCACCAGAGGGCGAAGCGGAGATAGTGGTGGCAATGGATGCCGAGAAAGCATTTGATAGTGTGGAGTGGGATTATCTGTGGGAGGTGCTGAGGAGATTTGGTTTTGGAGGTGAGTATGTTGGATGGGTGCAGCTGTTGTATAGGGCCCCAGTGGCGAGTGTGGTCACGAATGGACGGGGATCTGCATACTTTCGGCTCCATAGAGGGACAAGGCAGGGATGCCCTCTGTCCCCATTATTGTTTGCACTGGCGATTGAGCCCCTGGCAATAGCATTGAGGGGTTCCAAGAAGTGGAGGGGAGTACTTAGAGGAGGAGAAGAACACCGGGTATCTCTGTATGCGGATGATTTGTTGTTATATGTAGCGGACCCGGCGGAGGGGATGCCAGAGATAATGCGGACACTTCGGGAGTTTGGAGAATTCTCAGGATATAAACTGAACATGGGGAAAAGTGAGTTGTTTGTGGTGCATCCAGGGGAGCAGAGCAGAGAAATAGAGGACTTTCCGCTGAGGAAGGTAACAAGGGACTTTCGTTACTTGGGGATCCAGATTGCCAAGAATTGGGGTACATTGCATAGGTTAAATTTAACGCGATTGGTGGAACAAATGGAGGAGGACTTCAAGAGATGGGACATGGTATCCCTGTCACTGGCAGGGAGGGTGCAGGCGGTTAAAATGGTAGTCCTCCCGAGATTCCTCTTTGTGTTTCAGTGCCTCCCGGTGGTGATCACGAAGGCTTTTTTCAAAAGGATCGAAAAGAGTATCATGAGTTTTGTGTGGGCCGGGAAGACCCCGAGAGTGAGGAAGGGATTCTTACAGCGTAGTAGGGATAGGGGGGGGCTGGCACTACCGAACCTAAGTGAGTACTACTGGGCCGCCAATATCTCAATGGTAAGTAAGTGGATGGGAGAAGAGGAGGGAGCGGCGTGGAAGAGATTGGAGAGGGCGTCCTGTAGGGGGACTAGCCTACAAGCTATGGTGACGGCACCATTGCCGTTCTCACCGAAGAAATACACCACAAGCCCGGTGGTGGTGGCGACTTTGAAAATTTGGGGACAGTGGAGACGGCATAGGGGAAAGATGGGAGCCTTGGTGGGGTCCCCGATAAGAAATAACCATAGGTTTGCCCCGGGGAGAATGGATGGGGGATTTGGAATATGGCAAAGAGCAGGAGTAACGCAACTGAAAGATCTGTTTGTGGATGGGAAGTTCGCAAGTCTGGGAGCGCTGACCGAGAAATATGGGTTGCCCCAAGGGAATGCATTCCGGTATATGCAACTGAGGGCTTTTGCGAGGCAACAGGTGAGGGAATTCCCGCAGCTCCCGACGCATGAGGTGCAGGACAGAGTGATCTCAAAGACATGGGTGGGGGACGGTAAGGTGTCAGATATATGTAGGGAAATGAGGGACGAGGGGGAGATTATGGTAGATGAGCTGAAAGGGAAATGGGAAGAAGAGCTGGGGGAGGAGATTGAGGAGGGGCTGTGGGCGGATGCCCTATGTAGGGTAAACTCATCGTCCTCGTGTGCCAGGCTAAGCCTGATTCAATTTAAGGTGTTACACAGACGCATATGACTGGAGCACGGCTCAGTAAATTTTTGGGGGTAGAGGATAGGTGTGCGAGATGCTCGAGAAGCCCAGCGAATCACATCCACATGTTTTGGTCATGTCCGGCACTACAGGGGTTCTGGGTGGGGGTGACAAAGGTGCTTTCGAAAGTAGTGGGGGTCCAGGTCGAACCAAGCTGGGGGTTGGCTATATTTGGGGTTGCACAAGAGCCGGGAGTGCAGGAGGCGAGAGAGGCCGATGTTTTGGCCTTTGCGTCCCTAGTAGCCCGGCGCAGGATATTGCTAATGTGGAAAGAAGCCAAGCCCCCGGGGGTGGAGACGTGGATAAATGACATGGCGGGGTTTATAAAGCTAGAGCGGATTAAGTTTGTCCTAAGGGGATCGGCTCAAGGGTTCACCAGGCGGTGGCAACCGTTCGTCGAATACCTCACAGAAAGATAGCGGGAATGGAAAAGAAGAAGGCAGCAGCAGCAGCCCGGGGGTGGGGGGGGGGGGGGGGGGGGGGGAGGAACCAGAAGGACTCTCAGGGTTGTTAATATATATGTATAATATGTATAGGTCATTGCTATAAATAATTGTATATTGGACTGTTAAATCATATTTTTGGAGAGTGTTTATCTGAGACAAGGCAGTTGCCATTTAGTTTTAGTTTTCGTTTTTGTTATATATTATTTATTCTTTGTTTATAAAACAGGTCATTGTTATTTATACTGTTATATTATTGTGTAAAGGATACACAATGTACTGTGATGGTTGACCAAAAATTTTCAATAAAATATTTTTTTTTTAAAAAGTACTTCGCTTTTATCAGCAAGTGTAATGATTTAAAACAGTTAATCGATTCATTAAATTCTACAGTATCTGGTCAGTAACTGGTTAAGGAACAAAATACATAAGAAATAGGAGTAGTAGATCATGCAGGTTCCTCCCCGCCCCCCCCCCCCCCCTGACATTTGAAGCTTTTGTGTAGCAGCTTATTGGATGCCTTTTGAAAATCCCAACATACAACATGTTCTGGCTCCTCTTTATCTACCCTGCTCGTTACATCCTGAAAAACTCCAAAACATTTTGTCAAACATTGGACACTATTCTATGTCCAGTTTTGGGCACATTTAGTGGGGTGTTTCTCAGGAGCTGCAGCGTCAAGAAACACCTTGCTATTCAACGGCACTTTGCTGTTTTTTTTCGCCTTTTTTTGCCTCGGGGAGTTTCTCTCCGCTGAGGCCGCACTTGAACCATTTCCTGCTGGCGAGCCCGGCACGGAAGGCTCCTCACAGATCGCCCCCCTCCCATTTTCATCCCTGCCCTCCAATCTTGGGGAGGACCCAGGAACACCCCCTCAACCCACGTGGTAAGCCCCCCCCCCCAGGCCCATTCCCTGGCAGTGCCAACCTGACATGCTAGTACTCTGGCACTGACAGCTTGGTGCCCTATATGTGCCCCTGCCCATCTGGCAATAACACCCTGGTAGTGCCAGAGTGGCACTTCTAGGGTGCCAGGCTAACATGTCAGGATGCCAAAGAAAGTGCCACACTGCCCTGACCCTGACCATCCGGTGTCTCAAATGGACCCCCCCCCCAATTTTTTTTTTCATAGAATTTATCATAGAATTTACAGTGCAGAAGGAGGCCATTCGGCCCATCGAGTCTGCACTGGCTCTTGGAAAGAGCACCCTATCCAAGCCCACACCCCCACCCTGTCCCCATAACCCAGTAACCCCACCCAACACGAAGGGCAATTTTGGACACTAAGCGCAATTTAGCATCGCCAATCCACCTAACCTGCACATGTTTGGACTGTGGGAGGAAACCGGAGCACCCGGAGGAAACCCACGCACACACGGGGAGAACATGCAGACTCCGCACAGACAGTGACCCAAGCCGGGAATCAAACCTTGGGAGTGTCCAAAAGTTAGATGGGGCTGTGGGGTTACAGGGCTAGGGTGGAGGATCGGGCCGAGGTACAGTGCTGTTTCGCAGGGTCGATGCACACTCAATGGACCGAATGGGCCTCCTTCTTCAGTGTAGGGATTCTATGATTCTAGTACACCCACCATCTCTGCAGCAACCTTTTTATAAACCAAGGATGTAGGTCAACAGTTCCTGGATATTTGTTCGTTTCAAGTTTCCCCAACACATTTTCTCAGCTAATATCACTTACATTTTTCACTCTTATTAACCCTCTTGTTTATTATTACGATCCCAGACCAGGCTCCAACAGTGGCTGGGATTCTGAACCATAATCCCAATATTTTATCTTATTTTGTAAGGGTATGTGGAAAGAATGATTCGCTCCAGGAGTGATTGCATGAAAAAATAGGGCTTTGGTATTTCTAAAACAAAGCTTTCCTTTTGAATATAATATTAAGCTTTTAACTGCACACTTAAAATAACAGCTTACAATTAACCCTTAATACTGCTACTCAATTGTCCATTAAACAACAAGAAAAGAAACATCCTGGGCGGGATTCTCCGAAATGGAGGCAGTGTTCGCGCCGCTGTGAACGCCGTTGAGGTTCACGACGGCGCGAAACGTCCCCTATCCCGAGTGATTCAGGGCCCGATAATGGGCTAGGAGCGGCGCCACGTCAATTACACGCGCCAGGCCTTGGCGCCGCGTAAAGGCGGGGCCGCATACATGACGCGGCCGGCGCCGCATAACTGGCGTCACCCGCGCATGCGTGGTTGCCGGCCTCTCCGAGTCCGCCCCGCAAGAAGATGTCAGACCGATCTTGCGGGGCTGCGGAAGGAGGTCCTCCTTCAGAGAGGACGGCCCGACGATCGATGGGCACTGATCGCGGGCCACATCCCACTTGAGGCCGCCCCCCCCGGTGCAGGATCCCCCCTCCCCCCCTCCCTCCTCCCCCCCCCACCCCCCGCAGGCTGCCCCCCCCCCCCAGCATTCCCGCAGCGACCAGGTGTGGACGGCACCGGGGGGGGGGGGGGGGGAACCCGCCGTTTTGGGCAGGCCGCTCGGCCCATCCGGGCCTGAGAATAGCAGGGGTGCCGGAGAATTGCCATTTTGGGTGTCTCGGGCGATTCTCCGGCCTGCACAGCGCGGAACTCGACGGGGCCGTTCTCGTCGCTTGGGAGAATCGGAGAATTGCGCCCACAGTTCTTAATCCATCTTAAAATCAGCAGGGCCCTGGTTAGAACCCCTGCATATTCTGGTTGAACATCTTCAAATAACTGTTTCAACTGGATTGTTTCCGCCTCTTCCTTGTCTCCAGACACGACTGCTCTGCTTTAAAATATTATTACTCTTTTTTTAAACTATTCTACTGGGAAAGTAAACTGCCTTTACTTGTGGACTCTGTGGTAGCCAGATCAGAACTCTTCAAAAACCCTCTCAAAAATCTCTCCCTGAATCGCTTAGCTCCACCCAGAAATGACATCATCTCCCCAAGCTGAAACCAATTAACTTTCCAAGGACTGAAAGCCCATAAACTCCCCAGGATCTGTCCCCAGTCAAACCACAGTGCATCAGCCCAGACTGACAAACACAGTCCTCTTGGTCAATTTCACCTACTGGCTCCTAAAAGCACCTAGGCCCTGAGAAAAAGAATAATGTTTTGAAAAACCTTACCACTACAGTCATACACATTATAACCCCAGGTGTTTTAACCCTTTAATTGCCCAATCTATTTATAATCCAAAAATCCTAAAATCTTCCAGACAGTGCAGGGATCCCTCGTGGCCGTTCCCCTTCTAAACAAGTGTACCGTTTTGGATGCTGTTGGAGGGAATGACCTACCGGGGGATGGCCCAAGCGGACAGGTCTCTGGCACTGAGCCTGGCTCTGTGGCTCAGAAGGGAAGGGGGGAGAATAGAAAAGCAATAGTGACAGGAGACTCAATGGTTAGGGGAATGGATAGGGGATTCTGTGGTCGTGAACGAGACCTCCGGAAGGTAGGTTGCCTCCCGGGTGCCAGGGCCAGGGATGTCTCGGATCAAGTCTACAGGATTTTTAAGGGGGAGGGGGAGCAACCAGAAGTCGTGGTGCACATAGGCACCAACGACATAGCTAAGAAAAGGGATGAGGGTCTAAAAAGTGATTTTAGGGAGTTAAGTTGGAAGCTAAAGAACAGGACAAGCAAAGTAGTGATCTCAGGATTGCTACCGGTGCCACGTGCAAGTGAGGCAAGGAACAGAGAGCGAGTGCAGCTGAACACGTGGCCACAGAGCTGGTGCAGGAGGGAAGGCTTCAGATATGTGGATCATTGGGATATCGTCTGGGGAAGGTGGGACCTGTACATGAAGGATGGGTTGCACCTAAACTGGAGGGGCACCAATACCCTGGGTGGGAGGTTTACTAAAGCTCTTTGGGAGGGTTTAAACTAGTTTGGCAGGGGGATGGGAACCAGAGCTATGGATCAGAGGATAGGGTAGCTGTTGAACAGGCAGAAATAGTATGCAGCAAGTCTGTGAGGAAGGATAGACAGTTGATAGGGCAAAGTTGCACTCAGTGGAATGGGTTAAAGTGTGTCTGTTTCAATGCAAGGAGTGTCAGGAATAAGGGAGATGAACTTAGAGCATGGATCAGAACTTGGAACTACGATGTTGTGGCCATTACGGAGACATGGATTTCACAGGGGCAGGAATGGTTGTTAGATGTTCCGGGGTTTAGGTGTTTTCAGAAGATTAGGGAGGGAGGCAAAAGAGGAGGGGGAGTGGCACTGTTAATTAGAGAGTGCATCACAGCTGCAGAAAAGGAGGTAGTTGAGGAGGGTGGAAGTCAGAAACAAGAAAGGAGCAGTCACTTTATTGGGAGTTTTCTATAGACCCTCCAATCGCAGCAGAGAGATAGAGGAACAGATTGGGCGGCAGATCTTGGAAAAAGTGCAGAAGTAACAGAGTTGTTGTCATGGTTGACTTCAACTTCCCTAATATTGACTGGAACCTCCTTAGTGCAAATGGTTTGGATGGAGCAGATTTTGTCAGGTGTGTACAGGAAGGATTCCTGACTCAATACGTAGATAGGCCGACTAGGTGGAGGCCATATTGGACTTGGTGCTCGGCAACAAACCAGGCCAGGTGTCAGATGTCTCGGTGGGAGAGCATTTCGGTGACAGTGACCACAACTCCTTGACCTTTACCATAGTCATGGAGAGGGATAGGAACAGACAATATGGGGAGGTATTTAATTGGGGGGGGGGGAAAATTATACTGCCATTAGACAGGAGCTGAGGAGCATAAAGTGGGAACAATTGTTCTTGGGGAAATGCACAACAGTAATGTGGGGGCTGTTTAAGGAGCACTTGCTGCGAGTGCTGGATAGTTTTGTCCCACTGAGACAAGGAAGGAATGGTAAGTTGAAGGAGCCTTGGATGACAAGAGAAGTGGAGCTTCTAGTCAAGAGGAAGAAGGAAGCTTACGTAAGGTTGAGGAAGCAAGGATCTGGCACAGCTCCAGAGGGTTACCAGGTAGCCAGGAATGTACTCAAAAATGGACTGAGTAGAGCTAAAAGGGGGCATGAAAAAGCCCTGGCGGGAAAGATTAGGGAAAACCCCAAGGCGTTTATGTGAGAAATAAGAGGATGATCAGAGTGAGAGTAGGGCCGATCAGGGATAGTGGAGGGAACTTATGCCTAGAGTCTGAGGAGATAGGGGAGGCCCTAAATGAATATTTTGCTTCAGTATTCACGAGAGAGAGGGATCTTCTTGCTCATGAGAACAGTGTGAACCAGGTTAATAGACTCAAACAGGTTGATATTAAGAAGGAGGATGGATGGGCAGCACGGTGGCACAGTGGGATAGCCCTGTTGCCTTATGGTACCGAGGTCCCAGATTCGATCCCGGCTCTGGGTCACTGTCTGTGAGGAGTTTGCACATTCTCCCCGTGTTTGCGTGGGTTTCGCCCCCACAACCCAAAAGATGTGCAGGGTAGGTGAATTGGCCACGCTAAATTGCCCCTTAATTGGAAAAAAAGAATTGGGTACTCTAAACTTATTTAAAAAAAGGAGGTGCTGGAAATTCTGAAAAGCATCAGGATAGATAAGTCCCCTGGGTCTGACGGGATATACCCAAGATTACTACGGGAAGCGAGGGAGGAGATTGCTGCGCCGTTAGCGATGATCTTTGCGTCCTCACTCTGCACTGGAGTCGTACCGGATGATTGGAGGGAGGCGAATGTTGTTCCCTTGTTCAAGAAAGGGAATAGGGAAATTCCTGGAATTACAGACCCATCAGACTTACGTCTGTGGTGAAAGAATTCCGAGAGATAGGATTTATCCATATTTAAAAAAACATACTTTGATTAAAGATAGTCAGCATGGCTTTGTGAGGGGCAGGTCATGCCTCACAAGCCTCATTGAATTCTTTGAGGATGTGACGAGACACATTGAAGAAGGTCGGGCAGTGGATGTGGTGTATATGGATTTCAGTAAGGCATTTGATAAGGTTCCCATTGGTAGGCTCATTCAGAGCGTTAGGGGGCATGGGATACAGGGAAATGTGGCTGTCTGGATACAGAATTGGTTGGCAGCGAGTGGTAGTGGATGGAAAGTATTCCGCCTGGAGGTCGGTGACCAGTGGTGTCCAGCAAGGATCAGGGGCGACATTCTCCGACCCCCCTGCTGGGTCAGAGAATCGCCAGGGGCTGGCGTGAATACCGCCCCCGCCGGTTGCCGAAGTCTCCGGCACCGGATATTCGGCGGGGGCGGGAATCGCGCTGCGCCGGTTTGCGGGCCCCCCCGCTCGATTCTCCGGCCCGGATGGGCCGAAGTCCCGCCAATAAATTGCCTGTCCCGCCGGCGTAAATTAAATCACCTACCTTACCGGCGGGACAAGGCGGCACGGGCGGGCTCCGGGGTCCTGGGGCGGGGCGATCTGACCCCAGGGGGTGCCCCCGCGGTGGCCTGGCCCACAATCGGGGCCCACCGATCCACGGGCGGGCCTGTGCCGTGGGGGCACTCTTTCCCTTCCGCCTCCGCCACGGTCTCCACCATGGCGGAGGTGGAAGAGACTCCCTCCACTGCGCAAGCGTGGGAAACTGTCAGCGGCCGCTGACGCTCCCACGCATGCGCCGCCCGGAGATGTCATTTCTGCGCCAGCTGGCGGGGCAACAAAGGCCGTTTCCGGAGGAATTTCCGCCCCGCCCCGCCAGCTGGCGGGGCAACAAAGGCCGTTTCCGCCAGCTGGCGGGGCGGAAATTCCTCCGGCGTCGGCCTAGCCCCTCAATGTTGGGGCTCGGCCCCCAAAGATGCGGAGCATTCCGCACCTTTGGGGCGGCGCGATGTCCATCAGATTGCCGCCGTTTTGGGCGCCAGTCGGCGGACATCGCGCCGTTTCCGGAGAATTCCGCCCCGTTCTGAGGCCTCTGCTCTTTGTGGTTTTTATAAATGACTTGGATGAGGAAGTGGAAGGGTGAGTTAGTAAGTTTGCCGATGACACAAAGGTTGGGGGAGTTGTAGATAGTGTTGAGGGTTGTTGCAGGTTACAACAGGACATTGACAGCATGCAGAGCTGGGCTGAGAAGTGGCAGATGGAGTTCAACTTTGATAAATGTAAAGTGATTCATTTTGGAAGGTCAAATTTGAATGCTGAATACAGGGTTAAAGATAGGGGGTGAGATTCTCCACTCCCGCGCCGGTTGGGAGAATCGCCTGGGACGCCAAAATTTCCCGGGACGCCGGTCCAACGCCCACCCGCGATTCTCCCAAGCGGCGGGAACAGCCGGGTAGAGTTCCGCGGACCGCAGGCCGGAGAATCGCCGGAGACACCCAAAATGGCGATTCTCCGGCACCCCCGCTATTCTCAGGCCCGGATGGGCCGAGCGGCCAGGCCAAAACGGCGGGTTCCCCCCGGCGCCGTCCACACCTGGTCGCTGCCGTCGGGAACAGCGCGTGAGCGCTGGGGGGGCGGCCTGCGGGGGGGCGAGGGGGGATCCTGCACCGGGGGGTACCTGAAATGTGGGGTGGCCCGCGATCGGTGCCCACCGATCGTCGGGCCGTCCTCTCTGGAGGAGGACCTCCTTCCTTCCGCGGCCCCGCAAGATCCTTCCGCCATCTTCTTGGCGCCGGCCAACCAGCGCATGCATGGTGACGGCAGTAATGTGGCGCCGGCCGCGTCAACTAAGCGGCGCCGCCTTTACGTGGGCGACAAGGCCTGGCGCGTGTAGATGACGCGGCCCCGATCCTAGCCCATTGTCAGGGCCTGAATCGGTCGGGATCGGGGCCGTTTCGCGCCGTCGTGAACCTCGACGGCGTTCACGACGGCGCGGCCACTTCGGCGTGGGAGTGGAGAATCCCGCCCACTATTCTTGGAAGTGTGGAGGATCAGAGGGATCCGGGGGTCGACGTACATAGATCCCTCAAAATTGCCACCCAAATTGATAGGGTTGTTAAGGAGGGATATGGCGTGCTGGCTTTCATTAACAGGGGGATTGAGTTTAAGAGCTGCGAGATTTTGCTACAGCTTTATAAAACCCTAGTTAGACCACACTTGGAATATTGTGTCCAGTTCTGGTCGGCTCATTATAGGAAGGATGTGGATGCTTTGGAGAGGGTACAGAGGAGATTTACCAGGATGCTGCCTGGACTGGAGGGCATGTCTTATGAAGAAAGGTTGAGGGAGCTAGGGCGTTTCTCACTAGAGCGAAGAAGGCAGAGAGGTGACTTGATAAAGGTGTACAAGGTGATGAGAGCCATGGCTAGAGTGGATAACCAGAGACTTTTCCCCAGGGTGGAAATGGCTGTCACGAGGGGACATAATTTTAAGGTGATTGGAGGAAGATATATGGGAGATGTCAGAGGTAGGTTCTTTACACAGAGAGTGGTGGGTGTGTGGAATGCACTGCCAGCAGAGGTGGTGGAGTCAGAGCCATTAGGGACATTTCAGCGACTATTAGACAAGCACATGGACAGCAGTAAATTGAGGGGGTGTAGGTTAGGTTGATCTTAGATTAGGATAAATGGTCGGCACAACATCGTGGGCTGAAGGGTCTGTACTGTTCTATATTCTATGTCTCATTCTACACTTATTCTCAACTTCGAGGCAGGAATGGCAAAAATCTAGCCAAATGTGAGATATGTTTAACCAACCTTTTTAAAAATAAATTTAGAGTACCCAATTATTTTTTTCCAATTAAGGGGCAATTTAGTGTGGCTAATCCACTTACCTTGCACATTTTTGGGTTGTGGGGGCGAAACCCACGCAAAAAAGGGGAGAATGTGCAAACTCCACACGGACAGTGACACAGAGCTGGGATCGAACCTGGGACCTCGGCGCTGTGAGGCAGCAGGGCTAACCCACTGCACCACCGTGCTGCCCATGTTTAGCCAACTTGATGCAAAACGTATGAGTATTAAATTTATAAACCTTTGGATATTTGTGAAGATTAACACCAATAACAAATACGTTTTCAACTTACTTTTAACTACATAATTAATAGAAGAGACTCCTTATTTTTCAATTTTTACCTTTACATAATGTTGTTTATCTCTGGATAGGTGAAGCTATCTTGCTGCTGAATTCTACACAATTCTCATTAAAGCTAACCCACGACTTTCTGACAGGTGCGGTTTCAGCAACATCAGCCCACTCGTTATCATGCTCGAATGCATCACTATCATGGAGAATTCCAGTCAGCTGCCCATCGGAGAACTGATCAGGCCAGGCAACTAATTTCAGACAAAATTGTGCACTGCCCCGCAATTCAGATACATGACATGGCTATTATTTCCAATTACTATTCCTTTGCAGGAGGATCTTGAATAATGACGCCAATTGTTTTAACAATGATGCTGAATTTTATGACATTTGAAATCCAATTAAGTAAATGGAAGTTCAATGAGTTGGCAAAAACCCCTCACCAGTTTGGTGAATGAGCTTGGTGGATGTTGAAGGTGTAAACAAGGTGAAGGCTCACCTGACCGAAATATTTTACAATCAATGAAAATTAATGTTTGTACAGTATAATTTGTGGCAAAAGAGCATCAACAAAGACAAATATTGCTTTCTCTTGAGTAGTGGCATCAACAACTTCAAATCTGAGTGATATGTATTTATTCTGTGCATTTGACTGGCTGAAAAATAAGTAATGCTATTTATGTCCAGCACCAAATTACGTTGATATCTCTCTACATAAAGACACTATTCAAGGGATTTCAAAGAGGCAAAAAGAAAAGAAATTGAAGATTCACAGGAAAGACAGGGCTGCATCCTTAAATAGGCGCAAGATTCAAATTGGAAACAAACAAAAAATACACTTTGATGACACACAGAAATACTAAAACAGGAGGAAGAAATACTAAACAGGCCTGAAACTCCCAAGTTGAAACATTTCATCCTTAAGTTTAAGCACTGGGATCTAGTGCTCTTCCAATCTTTGCATGATTTGGTTGAGTCAGGATCCCTTTTCCACAAATGGAATAAGTCATCAACCAGGATTACTGGAGCTCAGAATTGAATTTGAGAAACAGACTACAAGAGAGAGACAGCCAACAACATCACAGGGTACGTGCATGGAAGAATATCAAGCCCAAAAAGGAGATTAAGATAGGTTAAAAAATGTTTAGGTGAAAAGACATTTTAAATGAGGAAAAATAAGTCGTGCCCAAAAATTCCAAAGGGCAGAGCTGATAGCTCTGTCACTAACAGCATGATGGAAGTGATGGTGGGGTTAGGGCCCGGTGAAGGAGACACTGACAGTGGGTGACAAAGGCAGCGAGATAAAGAAAAGGGCAGGGTGGGGAGAGAGAATTAGTGACCAGGAGACAACTAGAGGAAGAGCTAAAAGGAAGCATTTAAAACAAAATCCTTGACTAATTCCTGTATAAATGTATACAATGTATTTTTAAGTGCATGTGCTTTGTGAAGTGGCATGTATTCTGCATTACCAGTTTATTTCAAACAAACTTTAGACCCTTACCTCTTCAAGTCGACTGTTGTGACATTGAATACAACACCTTTCAGCCACAGAATCATGAAGAGACGCTGAGAAAAGGGGCAATTACCAATACTCTCTCCATCAATGCCAGCCTGCAGGAGAAACAAAAAAAAACTTGGTTAGATTGCCTACAAAATGTACAAGAGGAAAAGATTAATTTTCACATTTGTAGCATTGTTACTTCCCAACATTGGGAGCTCTGGATCCCGATTGCTAATTAAGCCCATGTTAAGTGGACATTCAGATTTGCTACATTCTGGTAAGTATACGTAAAATGATAATAAAGGGACAGTACTTTTAAAACGAATGCACTTCAGACATTTCTAAACCATTTTCTTTCTTTTAGAAAAACGTTTTTTTCTGTTGCCATTTATGTTTTCATAAGTCTTTGAGATCATCCTTCAGATAAGAAAATAAAATCAATTACTATAATGTTCTTTTTCATTGAAAAGACTCTATAACATTATTCAAAGAACAGCAGGGAAGTTCTTCCTAGTTTCCTCACAAACATTTATCCCTCAACCAACTTTACTGAAACATATTATTTGATCGATAATATATTACTGTTTGGGACTTCCGGTTGCGGCTATGCAGAGCTAAGTCGCACGTTCGGCAGCTCCCGCTTGGAACGGACCTTTGGGCTCTTTTCAGGGCCCCCAACGGCATTTTTTTTTACATTTCCCGGTGTGGGAAGAAGACTGCAACATTCCCCCGACAGTGTATGGCTTGGACCAGGAGCGGAGCGACTAAAAAAGTGGTGGTGAACCCAAAGAAAGTGCGAGGGAAGAAGTGCAAAATGGCGGCAGGCGGGGACCAGGCAGCGTGGATGCAGTGGGCGCAGGAGCAGTTGGAGGTTATCCAGCGCTGCTTCAGGGAGCTCAAAGCGGACCTGCTGAAACCGATGAAGGCTTCTATTGATAAGCTGCTGGAGACGCAGATGGCCCAGGGGGTGGCGATCCGCGAGGTCCGACAAAAGATCTCCGTAACGAGGACGAGATCTTTGGCCTAGCGGTAAAGGTGGAGGCACACGAGGCGCTCCACAAGAAATGGCAGGAACGGTTCGAGGAGATGGAGAATCGGTCGAGGCGGAAGAATCTGCAGATCCTGGGCCTCCCGGAGGGGCTGGAGGGGTCGGACATGGGGGCCTATATGGTCACCGTGGTATACTCGCTGATGGGAGCGGGGTCCTTCCAGGGGCCCCTGGAGCTGGAAGGGGCCCATAGAGTGCTGGCGAGGAGGCCCAAGGCTAACGAGCCGCCGCGGGCGGTACTGGTGCGGTTTCATCGGTTCGCTGATCGGGAGTGCATGCTCAGGTGGGCCAAGAAAGAGAGGAGCAGCAGGTAGGAGAATGCGGAGGTTCGAATATATCAGGACTGGAGCGCAGAGGTGGCAAAGAAGAGGGCCGGGTACAACTGGGCGAAGGCGGTGCTGCACAGGGTGGGGGTGAAGTTTGGTATGCTGCAGCTGGTGCGACTGGGTCACCTACAAGGACCGGCACCATTATTTTGAGTCCCAGGAGGAGGCGTGGGCCTTTGTTCAGGCCGAGAAGCTGGACACAAACTGAGGGTCGGGATGGGTGGTCGGGGATTGCTGTTGGTGTGTTACATTTTGAGGGGGGTTTCTTTGCTCTTGTTTCTTTTTGATTCGGTGTGGGTGGTTAGGGTTGGTTGGGCACTGTTTTGGTTAGGTCTGTCGGGTGGGCTCTTGAAGGGGGGCGAGTAAATGGAGTAGGGTGGATGGCCGGTAGGGGTGATGGGGCCCCACGGGGGAGGGGGAGGCCCGAGTCGGGGATGAGGGGACTGGGCCTGTAAAAGGAGCTGCGTCAGAGGTGGCGGGGCCGGGCAAGTGGAAAGCGCGGACTTTTTCCCGCGCTGAAGGTTGGAGAGGGCGGGGCCAGGGCGTGGAAGCGAGGGTTGTTTCCTGCGCTTGGGATGGAAGGGTGAGGCGGAGAGCCTGCTGATGGATAATGGAGGACGAGGGGATGTCCCACAATGGGAGGAGTCGAAGGGGAGGCGGGAGTTGCCGGGGTCAGCAGGAGTCAGCTGACTTGCGGGAGTGCAATGGGGGGAGCAAAGCAGCTCGGAGGGGTCCTAGCTGGGGGGGGGGGGGGAGAAGAGAGAGAGAGAGAACCGGGTTGCTGTTGCTATGGTCAAGGGGGAGCTGGAGCGAGTAGAGGGGGTTGGGACGGGGGTCTGCCGCCGTGCGGAACGGACCAGGCGTGGGGTACGGGCGCGTGGCTGGCCGAGGAGGGGTTATGGCTAGTCAGCGGACGAGGGGGGGCGGGTAGCCCCCTGATCCGGCTGATAACCTGGAACATAAGGGGACTGGACGGGCCGGTCAAGCGGGCCCGGGTGTTCGCGCACCTGAAGGCGGATGTGGTCATGCTCCAGGAGACACACCTGAAGGTGGCAGACCAGGTAAGATTGAGGAAGGGGTGGGTAGGTCAGGTGTTTCATTCGGGGCTGGATGCCAAAAATCGGGGGGTGGCGATCTTGGTGGGAAAGAGGGTGTCGTTCGAGGTGTCGAGCATTGTGACAAACAATGGCGGCAGGTATGTAATGGTAAGTGGTAAGCTGCAAGGGGAGAGGGTGGTGCTGGTCAACGTGTACGCCCCGAACTAGGACGATGCGGGTTTTACGCGGCGCATGTTGGGTCGGATCCCGGACTTGGAAGTGGGGGGGCCTGATAATGGGGGGGGGGACTTTAACACGGTGTTGGATCCGGCACTGGATCGCTCCAGGTCTAGGACGGGTAGGAAGCCGGCGGCGGCTAAAGTGCTGAGGGGGTTTATGGACCAGATGGGAGGGGTGGACCCTTGGAGATTTGCAAGGCCGGGGGCTAGGGAATTTTCATTCTTCTCGCACGTTCATAAGGCTTATTCCCTGATCGATTATGAGCAGGGCTCTGATAGCGAGAATAGAGGATACCGAGTACTCGGCGATAGCCATTTCGGATCATGCCCCGCATTGGGTAGACCTTGAGCTGGGGAGGAGAGGGACCAGCGCCCGTTGTGGCGCTTGGAGGTGGAGCTGTTGGCGGACGAGGAGGTGAGTGAGCGGGTCCGAGGAAGCATAGAGAGATACCTGGAGGCCAAAGATAACGGGGAGGTCCGAGTGGGGATGGTCTGGGAGGCGCTGGAGGCGGTGGTTAGGGGAGGGCTGATCTCCATTAGGGCCCACTAGGAGAGGGGAGAGCAGAGGGAGAGGCTGGTGGGGGAGATGGTGAGGGGAGACAGGAGGTACGCGGAGGTGCCGGAGGAGGGACTGTTGAGGGAGAGGCGTAGCCTCCAGGCCAAATTCGACCTGTTGACCACCAGGAAGGTGGAGGCGCAGTGGAGGAAGGCCCAGGGGGCGGTTTATGAATATGGGGAAAAGGCAAGCCGGATGCTGGTGCATCAGCTTCGGAAGCGGGACGCAGCTTGGGAGATCGGGGAGTTAAGGACAGGGGAGGGAGTGTGGTGCGGAGTGGGGTTGGCATCAATGGGGTCTTCAGGGACTTTTATGAGGAACTGTATCGGTCCGAGACCCCACTGGAGGGAGGGAGGGATGGGCCGCTTTCTGGACCAATTGAGGTTCCCGAAGGTGGAGGAGGGACTGGTGGCGGGATTAGGGGCCCCGATTGGGCTGGAGGAGCTGGCCAAAGGGATAGGGAGCATGCAGGCGGGGAAGGCACCGGGGCCGGACGGTTTCCCGGTCGAATTCTACAAAAAATATGTGGACCTGTTGGGCCCGTTGCTAGTTAGGACCTTCAATGAGGCAAAGAAGGGGGCTTTGTCCCCGACGATGTCACGGGCACTGATCTCCTTGATCCTGAAGCGGGACAAGGATCCCCTGCAGTGTGGGTCTTACAGGCCAATTTCGTTGTTAAATGTAGATGCCAAGGTGTTGACGAAGGTCTTAGCCACGAGAATTGAGGATTGGGTGCCGCAGGTGATGCATGAAGACCAGACGGTGTTCGTGAAGGGGAGGCAGTTGAACGCGAATGTGTGGAGGCTCCTGAACGTTATTATGATGCCGGCGAGGGAGGGGGAGGCGGAGATAGTGGTGGCGATGGACGCTAAGAAGGACTTCGATAGGGTAGAGTGGGGGTACTTGTGGGAGGTGCTGAAGAGGTTCGGGTTTGGGGAGGGGTTCGTCAGGTGGGTTAGGCTGTTGTACGAGGTCCCGATGGCGAGTGTGGCCATGAACAAGAGGAGGTCTGAGTACTTTCGGTTGCATCGAGGGATGAGGCAGGGGTGTCCCCTGTCTCCCCTGCTCTTCGCACTGGCCATTGAACCCCTGGCTATGGCACTGAGGGAGTCGAGGAACTGGAGGGGGTTGGTGCGGGGTGTGGAGGAGCATAGGGTGACGCTCTATGCGGACGACTTGCTGCTATATGTGGCGGATCCGGTGGGGGGAACGCCGGAGGTAATGAGGATCCTCAGGGAGTTTGAGGATTTCGCAGGGTACAAGCCCAACATGGGGAAGAGTAAATTGTTTGTGGTTCACCCAGGGGACCAGGAGAGGGGGATTGGCGAGCTCCCACTAAAAAGGGCGGAGAGGAGCTTCAGGTATTTGGGGGTCCAGGTGGCAGGAGCTGGGGGGCCCTGCATAGACTTAATTTCATGAGGCTAGTGGAGCAAATGGAGGAGGAGTTTAAGAGGTGGGACGCGTTGCCGCTGTCCCTAGCGGTCAGGTGCAGTCAGTTAAGCTGACGGTGCTCCCAATGTTTTTCGTTCCTGTTCCAGTGCCTCCCCATTCTTATCCCGAAGGCCTTCTTTAGGCGGGTCAACAGGAGCATAACGGGGTTTGTGTGGTTGCGAGGGACTCAGAGGGTGAGAAGGGTTTTCCTGGAGCGGAGTAGGGATGGGGGGGGGGCTGGCACTGCCCAACGTCTGTGGGTACTACTGGGCCGCCAATGTGGCGATCATGCGTAAGTGGGTGATGGAGGGGGAGGGGGCTGCATGGAAGAGGCTGGAGACGGCGTCCTGTGTGGGTACGAGTCTGGAGGCGCTGGCAACGACGCCGCTGCCGCTCCCTCCAAGGAGGTATACCACGAGCCCGGTGGTGGCGGCTACCCTCAAAATCTGGGGGCAGTGGAGGCGGCACAGGGTGAAGTGGGGGCCTCGGTGTGGACCCCAATACGGGGGAGCCACCGGTTTGTCCCAGGAAGAATAGATGCAGGGTTTTCGGGGTGGCATAGGGCAGGGATAAGAAGGTTGGGGTACCTGTTTGTGGATTGGAAGTTCGCGAGCCTGGGTGAGCTGGAGGAGAAGTATGGGCTCCCCCCCGGGGAACACCTTTAGGTATCTACAGGTAAGGGCGTTTGCCAGGAGGCAAGTGGTGGAATTCCCGCTGCTGCTGCCACGCACGGTACAGGACAGGGTGCTCTCGGGGGTGTGGGTTGGAGAGGGGACGATCTCGGCAACATACCAGGTGATGCAGGAGGAGGAGGAGGCCTCGGTGGTGGAGTTGAAAGGAAAATGGGAGGAGGAGTTGGGGGAGGAGATCGAGGAGGGGACGTGCAAATGCCCTTGGGAGGGTGAACTCTTCCTCTTCATGCGCGAGGCTCAGCCTCATACAGTTTAAGGTGCTGCAGAGGGCACACATGACCGGGACAAGGATGAGCCGTTTTTTTGGGGGTGAGGACAGGTGTGTTTGGTGCTCAGGGAGCCCAGCAAACCACACCCATATGTCCTGGGCATGCCCAGCGCTGGAGGAGTTTTGAAAGGGCGTAGCAAGGACGGTGTCGAGGGTGGTAGGATCCAGGGTCAAACCGGGCTGGGGGCTCGCAATATTTGGGGTTGCAGGGGAGCCGGGAGTGCAGGAGGCGAAAGAGGCCGGTATTCTGGCCTTTGTGTCCCTGGTAGCCCGGCGAAGGATTCTTCTTCAGTGGAAGGATCCAAGGCCCCCAAGCGTGGAATCCTGGGTCAACGATATGGCAGGGTTTATTAAATTGGAGAGGGTGAAATTTGCCTTAAGGGGATCGGTGCAAGGGCTTTTCAGGGGAAGAGGGGGGTTCTATTTTATTTTTGTTTGTCTACACTGAGGGATCTGAGGGGGTGTATATATTTGCTATGTTTGCTATGTGTTAATTCGGGGTGTTAATTTATTATTTATGTATAAGGGGAGGGGAGCACAGGGTTGTTTTATTTTGTTTTGTATTTAATTCTATTGGGTTCCTTTTTCATTTTGTTGTTGATATTTTGTGAAAACTTCAATACATTTTTTTTTTAAATATATATTACTCTTCGTGCTAATTGGCTGTTGTAATTCCTATATACAAGAGTAACAGACCAAAAAGTATAAGTTACTGTAGAGCTTGTGATTGTTCCATGTTTGTTGAAGATGCTCTAAAAATGCAAGTTCTTTCTTTTAATTATTCTATGTTTTTGCCTCCAGCACAGTCACCAATGAATTTCCCAGTAGAATCTGCCTCTTGGAGGCCTATGAAAGGAGCAGAACACCACATTGAAATTACGCCAGCAAGGTCACACATGGCAAGAGGAGTCACTGGCACCTCCATATCTGTAGACATAGGCGAACAGGTGGTTATTAGTAAAGGCAAAGACTCCTATTCCCAAAAGAAGTAAACACAGCAGACCTGATAATACCAATTAGAATACTGATATGAGGAGCTTCCTTGCACGCAATCATATGCCACTGAAGGCTTGACAGACCTTCATTGAAGAAAACAAGCCAGAATGACAGGCAACATGCTGACTGCTCATACTCTCCCAAGCTGCCAGTAACCAAATCTACAGGCACTGGCATATTTACTGGCCGTGCTTTCAGAGATGCAGCGTTAGAAACAGTCAGATACAAGGATGCTTGCAGATACCAAACAACATAGAACCAGCATACCCATGTTCTAGGTCCATCCATCTTCAGCTGCTCTATCAATGACCGTCCTTCCGTCATAAGGTCAGGAGTGGGGATGTTTGCTGGTGATTGCATAATGTTCAACACCATTTATGCCTTCTCTGACACGGAAACATGTACAAATGTAGCAAGACGTGGACAATATCCAGGCTTGGGCTGACAAGTGACAAGTAACATTTGTGCTACACAATTGCCAGGCAATAACCATCTCCAAGAGGAGATAATCTATCTAACCATCACCCTTGACATTCAATGGCATTACCATCGCTAAATCACCACTATCAACATCCTGGGGTTGCCATTGACCAGAAACTGAACTGGACTAGCCATATAAATACTGTGGCCACAAGAGCAGGTCAGAGGCTAGAAATCCTGCAGCAAGTCACTCAACTCCTGACTCCCCAAAGTCTGTCCACCATTTACTAGGCACAAGTTAGGATGGAATACTCTCCACTTGCCTGGACGAATGACCACCAGCTCCAACAGCATGCAAGAAACCGGACACCATTTCAAGACAAAAACAGCCCACATATTGGCACCCCATCCAACACAAACATTCATTGCTTCCACCACCAACATTACACAGGTGGCAGCCATGCATATCATCCATAAAATAAAGTGCAGCAACTCACCATGTCTCCTTATGTCACCTTCCTAACCATGTCACCTTCTAAGCCCATCTAGAAGGACAAAAGCAGCAGACATATAGGAACACCACCATCTTGAAATTTCGCATCATCCAAACTTGGAAATATATCACCACCCACAAAACTCCCAACACCCCCCCTGCAACAGCACTGTGGGTGTACCTCTACCAGACGGACTGTAGATGAAGGCAGCTCACCATCATCTGAAGGACAATTAGGGATGGGCAATGAATGCTGCCCTAGCCAGCAATGCCCACATCCCATGAATCAATAATTTAAAAAACACCCAGTGAAAGCACCAGTCAGCTGTGGTTTTAAACCCGCACCATCGCCTTGCAGACAAACTAATGTATAGGAATGGTGCTGTGAAGTAGCACAGAAGCAGCAGACCCTTGAAACCACCTCATGTTATAGTTCAACAATATAATAGGGAAGTAGGAGCCGAGATATGCCATTAAATTGTTTGCAAACTCATGGCTGTAACTTGAGTTTCCATCACTTCCGTCACCTCCCCTGTCAAAGGAGGTAATTGGCTAAAATGCCTTTTGAGCTTACCCAAAAGGTTTTGAAACTGTTGCTGTGCCCCCCGCTGTCCACTTGAAACACCCTTATAAATCATTTAAATGGGATACATGAGAACACCATCACCTGGAAGGTCCCCTCCAAATCACTCACCACACAGTTTTGGAAATGTATCGTCGTCCCTTCATTGTCGCTGGGTCAAAATCCTGGAACTCCCTCTCTAGTAGCACAGTACATAGAACGTTCAGTGCAGAAGGAGGCCATTCGGCCCATCGAGTCTGCACTGACCCACTTAAGCCCTCATTTCCACCCTATCCCCTTAACCCAATGATCCCTCCTAACCTTTTATTTGGACACTAAGGGCAATTTATCATGGCCAATCCACCTAATCTGTAAGTCTTTGTACTGTGGGAGGAAACCGGAGCACCCGGAGGAAACCCACCCAGACACGGGGAGAACGTGCAGACTCCGCACAGACAGTGACCCAGCGGGGAATCGAACCTGGGACCCTGGCGCTGTGAAGCCACAGTGCTATCCACTTGTGCTAACGTGCTGCCTGTACATGTACCTACACCACATGAACTGCAGCGGTTCAAGAAGGCAGCTCACCACCACCTTCTCGGGGCAATTAGGGATGAGCCACAAATGTTGGCCTAGCCAGCTAATCGCACAACCCATAAAAATGAATTCAAAAAAATATTACGTGAAACTTTCCCCTGCCACCATTAGGATATTGCCAGCTTTTCTTCATTTCACCTGGGGCTGATTGGGCGCGATCTTCCCAAAGGGGGACAAAGTCCCCTAGCGAGCGCATTTAGCCGCGTGTTTACCAGCGCTTGCAGTGTCGAGAAACACATGACTATTCAACGCGACTCGTGTTGAATAAGGGGTCTCAACAGGGAACACATGGCCAAGGCCGCACATAGCCCCGTTCTGTATAGTGGGGAGCTCCGCTCGCCAGAACTCCCCATTGTAACCAGAGATCGGGGCACCATTTTTAAATGCTGTCCCGATCTCCGAGGCCCCCGAAACAATTACAACCCCTTCCCACACACACATACCCCCAAACCACCCATGCTGGGCATCCCCGTCCCAATTGCACGCGTGCAAAAAAAAAAACAGCTTGGCACCTTGGCAGTGCCAGGTTGCACGCGGGTGGCACCAGCAGTGCCAGGGCACCACACTGCCAAAAGGGCATGCAGCGGGGAGGACTCTGATTCCCTGGGAGACTCCCACGAGTGCCGTTCCGTCTGGTCCCCGTTTGTGGGGACCAGTGCTGAACGGCACTTGCCTGAGGTCCTTGAGGCAAAGGGGATGAATCCCAAAGCCGCAGGAATCTGCGTATTAGAGTGAGACTGACTGCCTCGCTCTAAAATGCAGATTTACCAAAAAGTGAGCCTGCTCATTGTGGGTGGGAATCACATCGCAAAGTCTTGTGAGATATGAAGATATGAGGCTTGAGTTGGCCTTGATAGATTGGGGTGAGTTACTTGAAGGGATGACAGTGGATAGGCAATGGCAAACATTCAAGGAACGCATGGGGGAACTGCAGCAGTTGTTCATTCCTGTCTGGCACAAAAGCAAAATGGGTAAGAGGGCCAATCCAGGGCCGACAAAGGAAATTAGAAATAGTATCCGATACAAGGAAGAAGCATACAGATTGACCAAGAAAAATAATAGGTCTGAGGATTGGGAGCAGTTTAGAATTCATCAAAGAAGGACGAAGAGATTGATTAAGAAGGGGAAAGTACAGTATGAAAGGAAGCTTGCAGGGAACATAAAGACTGACACTAAGAGTTTCTATAGATATGTGAAGAGAAAGAGATTGGTAAAGAGAAATGTAGCCCCCTACAGACAGAAACAGAGGAATGCATAATAAGGGACAAAGAAATGGCTGAGCAATTGAATACATACTTTGGTTCTGGCTTCACAAAAGAGGACACAAATCAGATACCAGAAATGCTGGAGAACGAAAGGTTTAGTGAGAGGGAAGAACTGAGGGAGATCAACATTAGTAGAGAAATGGTGCTGGGAAAATTGATGGGATTGAAGGTGGATAAATCCCCAGGGCCTGAGAATCTGCATCCCAGAGTGCTTAAGGAGGTGGCTCTGGAAATAGTGGATGCATTGGCGGTCACCTTCCGGGATTCTATAGACTCTGGAACTGTCCCTGCAGATTGGAGGGTAGCTCACGTCACTCCGGTATTCAAAAAGGGAGGTAGAGAGAATGCAGGGAATTATAGACCAGTAAGCTGAACAGCGGTAGTGGGGAAAATGCCTGAATCCATTATCAAGGACTTTATAGCGGAACATTTAAAAAGCAGTGGCAGGATCAGTCAGAGTCAGCATGGATTTATAAAGGGAAAATCATGCTTGACAAATCTGTTGGAATTCTTTGAAGATGTAACCAGTACAGTTGACAAGGGGGAGCCAGTCGATGTGGTATATTTGGACTTTTAGAAGGTGTTTGACAAAGTCCCACATAAGAGATTATTGTGCAAAATTAAAGCACATAGGATTGGGGGAAATGTATTGGGGGGGATAGAAAACTGGTTGGTGGAGTGGAAACAATAATAGGGATTAATGGATCCTTTTCAAATTGGCAGGCAGTAACTAGTGGGGTGCCACTGAGACCGGTGCTGGGACCCCAGCTATTCACAATATATATTAATGATTTGGATGAGGGAACAAAATGTAATACTCAAAGTTTGCAGACGATACCAAGTTGGGTGGGAGGGTGAACTGTGACGAAGGTGCAGGGATCCTACAGCATGATCTGGACAGGTTGGGTGAATGGGCAAATCAATGGCAGATGCAGTATAATTTGGAGAAGTGTGAGGTTATTCACTTTGAAAGCAAAAACAGAAAGGCAGATTATTACCTGAATGGTTATAAATTGGGACAGGGGAGTGTGCAGAGGGACCTGGGAGTCCTTGTGCACCAGTCGCTGAAGGTAAGCATGTAAGTGCAGCAGGCGGTAAAGAAGGCTAATGGTATGTTGGCCTTCATTGCGAGAGGTTTCGAGTATAGAAGCCAGGATGTGTTGCTGCAATTATACAGGGCCTTGGTGAGGCCACATCTGGTGTAGTGTGTGCAGTTTTGGTCTCCTTCGCGGAGGAAGGATGGTCTTGCTCTCGAGGGAGTGCAGCGAAGGTTTAGCAGACTGATTCCAGGGATGGATACGAGGAGAGATTGACTAGGTTGGGATTGTCCTCGCTGGAGTTCAGAAGAATGAGGGGGGGAATCTCAGGGAATTATAACATTTTAACGGGACTAGACAGGGGAGATGCAGGGAAGATGTTACCAATGATGGATGTGTCCAGAACCAGGGGTGACAGTCTGAGGATTCAGAGTAAACCATTTTGGACAGATATAAGGAGACATTTCTTCACCCAAAGAGTGGTGAACCTGTGGAATTCATTACCACAGGAAGTAGTTGATGCTAAAATATTGAATATATTCACGAGGCGGCTAGATATAGCACTTGGGGAGAATGGGATCAAAGGCTATGGGGAGAAAGCAAGATTAGGCTGTTTAGTTGGATGATCAGCCATGATCGTGATGAAAGGCAGAGCAGGCTCGAAGGGCCAAAAGGCCTCCTCCTGCTCCTATCTTCTATGTATCTATGTATCTCGTGAGGCGTGGCAAACAGGGTAGATCCCAGGAGCGGGGTCTCCTGGCTTTCAACAGCCACGCTGTGCCACGATGAGCTGCTTTTTGGATGCAGTGTTGCCATTGGATCGTGCCCAATGACACTCAAACTCGCAGTGGAAAGCTAAGTGCAAAGATGTACTTCCATTTCATGTGTACACTGCATTTATAATGGAAAACCGGACTAAAAATCTTTAAAAAAACATTGTTCTCATCATCAGTAAGGCCAGGCCAATCACAAGTCATTTAGATTGCTATGATATCATTGAAAAAGGGATGGGCTTGTCGCCCCAAATGAATCATCTTGTACACGTTTGTTCTCATATTCTCAATGGGGTTGAAATTCCACTGATCACTGTTCTCAGCTTGCTGATTAACAGGCCAATGTAAAATTCCCATGTGGAATAGCTCAATTAAGTTTTTAATCCACTTAAAAAGGTTCATGCCTTTATTACTATATTTTATGCAAATTGATTAACTGGTATACTAAAATAGGGTGGCATGGTGGCACAGTGGTTAGCAATGCTGCCTAGGGCGCTGAGGACCCTGGTTCGTTTCCGGCTCCAGGTCACTGTCTGTGTGGAGTTTGCACATCCTCCACGTGTCTGCGTGGGTCTCACCCCCACGGCCCAAAGATGTGCAGGGTAGGTGGATTGGCCGTGCTAAATTGCCCCTTAATTGGAAAAAATATATAATTGGGTACTCTAAATTAAAAATAAATAATAAATAAATAAATAAACTAGTATCCAAAAATAATGTTATGCATATCATCAGATAGGTTATCTAATAATCCCGTTTCTGTGTTTGGATCAATCCATCTGTGATAACATCATCCAAAAATAGTCAGTGCATGTTGCAGTTTTTATGGCCTATTCTTTTACTCCTCGTGATCTATTACATATATTAGGGTATCAAAGTACAGAGGGTTTCTTGTTCCTAACTGACAAGCAGCCTTTCATTGCAGAACTGCATTTCAATGATGCATGTTCAAATTGCTAGCCTTTCAAATCCGAAGGATACATTTATCTGCATGTCCATCCTTAAACTGTTTTGTTAAATATCCTTTTATTTGCAACAGTGGGATAAGAAACTCCTGATGCAAAGAACGGAACACAAAAAGAGACTTGCAACTGGCAGCTAAGATATATGCTTCATCCAAAGAGTGCCACTATCACAACATCACTCTGCCCTAGCCTTAGTGTCGCCGATGTAATTCATAGATAGTGAATAAAGGGCAAAGAATTCTGTATTCTTAAAAATACATTATTTTCCAACATTCCTGAGAAAAGTAACAGAATGATGCTGGGGGAAGAGTCAGCCAACTGACTAACATGGCACCAGATTACTCCCAATAACATAATAATCAATGTGCGTTTTCTATTAGCCTACAGGTTCGATATTTCTCAGCATTCTCTGTCAATTAAGAACAGCTGTGTCTCTAGAACACCATTCACTATTTGTCGAGATAGTGCTCCCCACAGAGAGCACAGCACCAGAGATTGAAAATAACAGGAGAAATGCACACTGTAAAGGCCTACTGTTTTTGGATTTGGTAGGAATTCTATAATCATTGAATGAAATGCAATCTCGGCAAAAAGGTTATAAGCAAATAAACTTAATTCCAACATAATTAAAATTGCATGGCACTGTAATGAAAAGTATTTTGGTTGTTAAGCTTGTGACTGTTGGAATTTACAGTTATCCCTCCCACCCAACCACATCATGCGCTTGCAGTTAGTCATTTTCATATGTGTACCAACCCTCTTACATTTCGGAGATTGGCTGTCAAAGTTGTTCCCAATATACTCATATAAAAATACTGATAGTTGTTGTTAAAAACTATTTACAGCTAATAATACAAGCTTTGAGCTTGTCCTTTGCATCAATCGTCAACAAATACAAACCAATCTATGTATTTAAAAATTGCCCATCCTACAGGGCCCTCAAATCACAGAATTGTTGCAGCTCAGTTGGAGGCAATTTGGCCCATCGTGGCTGAACCTGCTCTCCAACTGAGCATTTAACCTAGTGCCATACTCCTGATTTCTCCCCATAACCCTGCAGATTGTTTCTTTTCAAATAATCATCTAATTTCCTCTTGAATGCTTTGGTTGAACCTGCCTCCGTCACACTTTCTGACAGTTCATTCCAGATCCTAACCATTCGCTGTGTGAAAGTTTCTTCACACATCACATTTGCTTCTTTAATTAATTTCAATTAATTTAAATCTGTGCCCTTTTATTCTCAATTCTTCCCCCAACAGAACAGTTTCCTCCTATCTAATCTATCCAGATTCCTCATGATTTTGAATACCTCGATCAAATCTCCTCTCAGCCTTATTTCCCCTTATTACATCCCCCTAAATAGTTTGCATCACACCCTTCAAAAGCGAAAAGTGTGGTCCCAAAGATATCACGCGTCCAAAGCATTTCATATGAAAAGTAGGTTTTGGTCCCCATTCCAAATATCGTTGCCTAGCTACTAACTTCGACCCTCTCCCTGTCAACAGGCTGCGATTAAGCCAGTCTGTTAGCAACACTGGTGTCCTGTTTGACTCCGAAATGTGTTTCGGGCACATATTCATGTCATCAGGAATACAGTCCATTTCTACCCATTAACATTGCCCAACGTCGTCTGTCTCCAGTCATCTGTTTCTGAAACTCTCATTCATGCCTTTACTACATCTAAACATGACTACTATAGTGAACTCCTAGCTGGTCCCCAATATTCTACCTTCAGCAACCTCAGAATTCTGCTGCCTGAATCTTAACTCCCATTTCCCTGTCACTCTGTGCTCACTGACCTATATTGTGCCCGGTGGCAACATGTCTATTTTAACATTCTCATCCTTGTTTGTAACTCCCTCCATACCCAATTATTCATCTCGATACGGAAGGGGTGCCTCAATCTGAAGGCCCCCTCAGATTTGGGGAGCTCCCCCCTCTTGCCCTCCCTCCACCAGACAATGTGATCAACTCCCCCATTTCCCAAACCCCCCAACCCCACCCTTTACAGGGTATCCCCTTCCCTCTCACCCCCAGGACCCAACATAATAACAGTCCTGAGACTTAGCTCCAGGCAGACCACTGCGGTACCTCTTCTGGCCACTGCAGCACTGTGCCTGGATGGGTTGGAGAGTTGTCGGCCAATCAGATTGGCTGACAGCTCTCCAAGGCATGACTTCTTTCGAAGGGCAGATGGAAGTCCTGTCTACTGCCAATCAGAGCTCAATTGAGTGTGAAATGAGTGGGCTTCTGAGAGTTAGCAGGAACGGGTTATGTGACAATTTTCTGGATGGCGAGCGGAAATTTTGCCCTATATGTTGTTGTTGTAGCTCATTGTGCAGAAAATATTCCTTGTCACTTCGCATGATGATGTACTGAGAAAGGGAACTCAAGAGTACCAGAATGCAGGATGTGACATCCATCTGGTCTGCTGAGGACAAACTGTCTTTTCAATTACATTAGAATGGTGCGCATGTTTGAACACAATTGCACAAGTTCCCAGATATTAGGGGGGTTGACTGAGCTAGGTGTGGCAAAGCCTAGGTTGAACCAAGTGGTCCATTGGGTTTATTCTTAATATAATTTTTGTAACTAAGGGAGGCACGGTAGCATAGTGGTTAGCATTCTTGTTTCACAGCTCCAGGGACCCGGGTTCGATTCCGGGCTTGGGTCACTGTCTGCGTGGAGTCTGCACGTCCTCCCCGTGTCTGCGTGGGTTTCCTCCGGATGCTCCGGTTTCCTCCCACAGTCCAAATATGTGCAGGTTAAGTGGATTGGCCATGCTAAATTATCCTTAAGTGTCCAAAAAGGTTAGGTGGGGTTCCTGGGTGACGGGGATAGGGTGGAGGTGTGGTCTTAAGTAGGGTGCTCTTTCCAGGGGCCAGTGCAGACTCGATGGACCGAATGGCCTCCATCTGCACTGTAAATTCTATGATTCTACTTTGATACACCTGAATGGCTTGCTGGGTCATTTCAGAGGGAATTTAAGAGTCAAACACTATGCTGAGGGTCAGGAGTCTAATATAGGCCAGGTCAAGCAACATCAGCAGATTTACTTCCCGGAAGGACAAGTAGCAAACTCAGATAGGTGTTTGGAACAATACAAGAGTTTTATGGTCACCATTACGGAGATGAGCCTTTTATTCCAGATTTAAATTCCCCAGTTGTCCTGGTGAGATTTGAGCTCCTCTCCAGATCATTATACAGGCTTTTGGATTTCTAGTCCATTAATATAACTACTAACCCAACATTCTTACTATGTTTAATGACATACATCGGACTATGATGAATAACTGGGTGGTGTGTGCACTGAGCATGTTTTACCAATACACAACAGAGGTGGCATCAAAATAGTTCAAATAAAGTTAGTTCTGTGGGTCTTGGAAGAGCAGGACTGCTGTACCAGGGTCACCATCCCCAACCTATTTTCCTGTTGGTCACCTGTTTAGAAATGATGAACAGAATGTGACAGGAAAGGATAGAGTACAAATCCATGAGTAAACCAGCAGTCAAGGCACAAAGTTACAAAAATAATGAAAGGACAAAACTAGAGGCTCTGGATCTAAATTCACATAGAATTTGAAACAAAACAGATGAACAGGTCAACACATACGATCTGATAGCCAATGTGACATATCGGGACTTGACTATTGAAGGGTGCATGGCATTTAGGAAGGAGAGGAAAGTATGAAAAGGTGGAGGGGCGGTTCTGCTATTTAATGATTGTATTCGCATATTACCAAGGGATGCCTTAAGTTCAGGAAACCAGGATGTAGAGCAGTGTGGGTTGAGATGAGAAATGATAAAGGCAAGAAGTCACTTAGACCATAAGACCATAAGACATAGGAGCAGAAATAGGTCACTCAACCCATCGAGTCTGCTCCGCCATTCAATCATGGCTGATATTTTTCTCATCCCCATTCTCCTGCCTTCTCCCCATAACCCCTGATCCCCTTAATTGATCAAAAACCTATCTATCTCTGTCTTAAAAGACTCTCAGTGTCTTTGGCCTCCACAACCTTCTGCGGCAATGAGTTCCACAGATTCACCACCCTCTGGCTGAAGAAATTCCTCCTCATCTCTGTTTTAAAGGAGCGTCCCTTTAGTCTGAGATTGTGTCCTCTGGTTCTAGTTTTTCCTACTGTCATGAGAATGTCACTTTAAGAAATGTTTGGCTGCTCATGTTACTGCAGTGATGTCAGAGTGAGGGTGGAGCTAAGCTCTGGCTCTGCATTTTAGTTTCACTTTGAGAAAAGTTTGGGTGTGTCTGTGTTTTTTTGGTTTTGTTTTAGTGTTGGAGCTGAAGCCAGACAAAGCAAGTGTACTACTGTTCTCTCTGCCATGAAAAGACTATCTCTTGATCATTTGATGAATTCAGAATTATAAATGTTCTCAGCAGTGAATGTAAACCTGATGTGCTTCTGTTAAAAGCTGTTTCTTATGTCTTCTGGATGTTGTTTGGGAAGTTATTAAGGATTACTTAGTGTTGTATTCTTTGGGGGTTGTATTTGAATTGATGGTTGCTAAGATGTTCACTGTTTGTTTTAAAAATGATTAACTTGAGTTAATAGAATAAACATTGTTTTGCTTAAAAAATTACTTTTTCCATTTCTGCTGTATCACACCTGTAGCGTGGGCTGTGTGCTCCCCATACCACAATCTATTAAACGTTGTGGGTCATGTGAACTTCCATGATACTTTGGGATTCTCTAACCCTGGCCCATAACAAATTGGGGGCTCGAACGGATTAAAGTTGATCTATTGGATTGGCTTAGTGAACTTAAAGACAGTGAGGGGTAGGCATATTGTGGTTGCTTTTCAGGTGTGGTATTCTAGTTTAAGTAGGGAGTGTGTTGTGGACAATTGCTCTTTCAGAGGCTCAGAAGTTTTTGGAGGTGGAGACGGTCACACGCAGTACCTTAAGGACGGAGACAAAAAGCAGACTGTTAGATTTGGCAAAAACATTGCAGTTAACATTACCTGACAAAATGTGAAAAGATTAGGTAATTATGGCAGTGGCTAAGCATTTAAAGTTGCCTGAGATACAGTTTGACTCATTGGAAATGGCAAAAATTCAGTTACAACTTAAACAAATGGAACATGAGAAAGAATTAAAGCAGTTTGAATACGAAAGACATAGAGAGGAAAAAGAAAGGGAGATACAGATCAGGGAAAAAGATAAAGAGAGAGAATTTGAACTTCAGAAAATGGCCATGAAACATGACAGTCAGTTAAAATTGGCAGGCATAAAGGGAAACGTACAGTTGGAAGACAGTAAGAAATAGCGTCAGCGAAGGTTTGGTGGGGATCTATTTAAATATGTCCAAGCATTGCCAAGGTTTGATGAGAAGGAGGTAGAAGCCTTTTTCATATCATTTGAGAAGGTAACTAAACAAATGAAATGGTCACAGGACATGTGGATATTACTGATTCAAACAAAGCTAGGTAGGGCTAGTGAAGTGTTTGCATCACTATCAGGGGAGGTATCTGGGACGTATGAGGAGGTGAAAAAACCCATCTTTGGTGCATATGAGCTAGTGTCTGAAGCCTACAGACAAAGGTTTAGAAATTTAAGGAAAGAATTTGGTCAAGCATACGTGGAGTTTGAAAGGCTCAAACAGAGTGATTTTGAGAGGTGGATAGGGGCTTTGAAAATAGACCAAACGTATGAAGCTCTCAGAGAAATTATACTTTTGGAGAAGTTTAAAAATTCAATTCCTGATGTAGTGAGAACTCATGCGGAAGAAGAGGGTTAAAACTGCAAGATTAGCAGCAGAAATGGCAGATGATTATGAATTAGTTCATAAATCAAAGCTTGGTTTCCGACATCAGTTTCAGCCGGTGAGGGATAGAAATTGGGGACATGAGAAATACTCAAGTGGTAAAGGTAAAGGTGATCTGATGGGAGATAATAAGGAGAGTGTACCTCAGATTAAAAAAGAAATCCAGGAGGGTGGAAGAGACATCAAAAGTTTCCAATGTTTTCACTGAATAAACTAGGCCATGTAAAGTCACAGTGTTGGTGGTTGAAGAAAAGCACTGGGAAGGCTGATGTGGTAAAACAGGATAAGACAGTGGCGTTCGTTAAAGTGGTAAAGGAAAGCCCAAGTGAAGCGAAGGAGGTGCAAAGGATTGTACAGCCTGATGAAGAGGTGATTGATCAGAAGGTGCCAGATCTCTTTAAAGAATTTACTTGTCACAAGTCACAATTTTAAGAGATACGGGAGCTAGTCAATCTTTAAGAGATAGGAGTTACGTAGTTTGGGAAGAATGTTGCCAGGAAAGGTGGTAATATGTGGAATTCAGGTTGAGAGGAGTAGTGTTCATTATATAAGGTAAGGTTGGAAAGTCCAGTAAAGAGTGGTGAAGTGGCAGTCTGAGCAATAGAGAAACTATCTTGTCCAGGAATACAGTTTATCTTGGGTAATGATATAGCTGGATCGCAGGTGGGAGTGATGCCTACTGTGGTTGATAAGCCAGTGGAAAATCAGACAACTGAAGTGTTGAAGGACGAATATCCTGGGATTTATCCGGATCGTGTAGTAACAAGGTCACAAAGTCACAGGTTAGGGCAAGAGGAGAAATCAAAGAGTGAAGATAAAGTTGAAGTGCAATTATCAGAAACGATTTTTGATCAGATGGTTGAAAAAAACAAGAACAGGTGGAGGATGAGGCGGATATTTATAGTTCAGGAAAATTGGCGGAGTTACAACAGAAAGATGTAGAAATAAAACGGATGTATCAGAAAGCACACACGGAAGAGGAATCTGAGTGTATACCAGAGTGTTATTACCGTAAAAGTAATGTCTTGATGAGAAAATGGAGACCTTTACATATGCAGGCGGATGAAAAGTGGGCAGAAGTTCATCAAGTAGTATTGCCGGTAGGGTATAGAAAGGAGGTGTTGCTAGGTGCACATGAGGTACCAGTGAGAGGTCATTTGGAATAAGAAAAACGCAAGCTAAAATCCAAAAACATTTTTATTGGCCTGGACTACATAAAGATGTAGTTAAATTTTGTCAATCATGTCACACATGGCAAGTGATAGGGAAACCTCACGCAGTGATAAAACCAGCACCCTTAATACCCATTCCAGTATTTGAGGAACCTTTTACACGGGTCCTAATTGATTGCATAGGACCGCTTCCTAAAACAAAAAGTGGGAATCAATATCTTTTGACTATAATGGATGTGTCTACTAGGTTTCCAGAGGCCATTCCAGTATGTAATATTACAGCTAAAAAGATTGTGGAGGAGTTACTTAAATTCTTTACTAGATATGGACTACCCACAGAAATACAATCGGATCAAGGGTCAAATTTTACCTCCAGGTTATTCAAAGAAGTTATGGCTAGCTTAGGAATAAAACAATTTAAATCAACTGCGTCCCATCCAGATTCACAGGGAGCATTAGAAAGGTGGCATCAGATATTAAAGTCAATGTTGAGGGCTTATTGTCAAGATTAACAAGAGGATTAGGATAAAGGAATTCCATTCGTATTGTTTGCAATTAGGGATGCACCTAATGAGTCAACTAAATTTAGTCCTTTTGAACTAATCTTTGGTCATGAGGTAAGAGGACCACATAAATTGATTAAGGAAAAATTGGTGAGTGAGAAATCGGAAATTACATTATTGGATTCCGTGTCAAATTTTAGGGAACAATTAAATAGAGCAGGTGAATTGGCTAGACAACATTAAAAAGTTGCACAAAATGTGATGAAACGGGTCGCGGACAAGAAATCCAAAGTTTGTCGTTTTGCCAGTGGAGATAAAGTTTTAGTATTGTTACCAGTGGTAGGTGAACCTTTAAAAGCTAGGTTTTGTGGACCTTATCAGATTGAAAGGAAATTAAGTGAGGTGAATTGTGGTAAAAACACCAGATAGAAGGAAGACTCACCGAGTGTGTCATGTGAATATGCTTAAAAGGTACTTTGAAAGGGAAGGAGAGAAAAAGGAGGAGGTTTTAATGATTCTAACTCAAAGTGATGAACCAAATCCAGATGACTGTGAATTTGACATACCTCAAATTAAATTGGAAAATGAGGATGTTCTTAAAAATTGGGATAAATTGTTGAGTTACCTTCCAGCGGAAAAACAAACTGACCTGAAAGAGTTATTGATATCACATGGGCAAGTTTGTAGAGATAAATTGGGAAGTACTAAAATAGCTATACATGATGTAGATGTGGGAAATGCTGTTCCAATCAAACAACATCTATATAGACTTAACCCTTAAAAATTGTCACAGGTTAACAAAGAGATTGAGAGTATGCTTAAAAATGGCATAATTGAAGCCATAATGGCATAATCCATAATGGCAGTGGTTGCAGCCAATGGAGCTCATCCATAGTGATGGTACCTAAACCAGACGGTACCCAACAGGTCCAAAGATTGGACAGAATGTGTGTGCCCTATAGAAAGGTTAATGCAGTTACAAGAACGGACTCCTATCCTATCCCACATTTACGTACATTACGTACATAAGCAACTGGGATCAAGTAGATCCCTTGAAGAGTATAGAGATTGTCGAAATAGAGTTAAGAGGGAAATCAGGAGGGCAAAAAGGGGACATGAAATTGCTTTGGCAAATAATGCAAGGGAGAATCCAAAGAGATTCTACAGATACATAAAGGGGAAAAGAGTAACTAGGGACAGAGTAGGGCCTCTTAAGGATCAACAAGGGCATTTATGTGCAGAGCCACAAGAGTTGGGTGAGATCCTGAATGAATATTTCTCATCGGTATTCACGGTGGAGAAAGGCATGGATGTTAGGAAACTAAGGGAAATAAATAGTGATGTCTTGAGAAGTGTGCATATTACAGAGGAGGAGGTGCTGGAAGTCTTAAAGCGCATCAAGGTAGATAAATCCCCGGGACCTGATGAAATGTATCCCAGGATGTTGTGGGAGGCTAGGGAGGAAATTGTGGGTCCCCTAACCGAGATATTTGAATCATCGGCAGCCACAGGTGAGGTGCCTGAAGATTGGAGAGTGGCGAATGTTGTGCCCTTGTTTAAGAAGGGCAGCAGGGAAAAGCCTGGGAACTACAGACCGGTGAGCCTAACGTCTGTAGTAGGTAAGTTGCTAGAAGGTATTCTGAGAGACAGGATCTACAAGCATTTAGAGAGGCAAGGACTGATTCGGGGCAGTCAGCATGGCTTTGTGCGTGGAAAATCATGTCTCACAAATTTGATTGAGTTTTTTGAGGGAGTGACCAAGAAGGTAGATGAGGGTAGTGCAGTAGACGTTGTCTACATGGACTTTAGCAAAGCCTTTGACAAGGTACCGCATGGTAGGTTGTTGCAGAAGGTTAAAGCTCACGGGATCCAGGGTGAGGTTGCCAATTGGATTCAAAATTGGCTGGACGACAGAAGGCAGAGGGTGGTTGTAGAGGGTTGTTTTTCAAACTGGAGGCCTGTGACCAGTGGTGTGCCTCAGGGATCGGTGCTGGGTCCACTGTTATTTGTGATTTATATTAATGATTTGGATGAGAATTTAGGAGGCATGGTTAGTAAGTTTGCAGATGACACCAAGATTGGTGGCATAGTGGATAGTGAAGAAGGTTATCTAGGATTGCAACGGGATCTTGATCAATTAGGCCAGTGGGCCGACGAATGGCAGATGGAGTTTAATTTAGATAAATGTGAGGTGATGCATTTTGGCAGATCGAATCAGGCCAGGACCTACTCAGTTAATGGTATGGCGTTGGGGAGAGTTATAGAACAAAGAGATCTAGGAGTACAGGTTCATAGCTCCTTGAAGGTGGAGTCGCAGGTGGACAGGGTGGTGAAGAAGGCATTCGGCATGCTTGGTTTCATTGGTCAGAACATTGAATATAGGAGTTGGGACGTCTTGTTGAAGTTGTACAGGACATTGGTACGGCCACACTTGGAATACTGTGTGCAGTTCTGGTCACCCTATTATAGAAAGGATATTATTAAACTAGAAAGAGTGCAGAAAAGATTTACTAGGATGTTGCAGGGACTTGATGGTTTGAGTTATAAGGAGAGGCTGGATAGACTGGGACTTTTTTCCCTGGAGCGTAGGAGGCTTAGGGGTGATCTTATAGAGGTCTATAAAATAATGAGGGGCATAGATAAGGTAGATAGTCAACATCTTTTCCCAAAGGTAGGGGAGTCTAAAACTAGAGGGCATAGGTTTAAGGTGAGAGGGGAGAGATTCAGAAGGGCCCAGAGGGGCAATTTCTTCACTCAGAGGGTAGTGAGTGTCTGGAATGGGCTGCCAGAGGTAGTAGTAGAAGCGGGTACAATTGTGTCTTTCAAAAAGCATTTAGATGGTTACATGGGTAAGATGGGTATAGAGGGTTATGGGCCAAGTGCGGGCAACTGGGACTAGCTTAATGGTAAAAAACTGGGCGGCATGGACTGGTTGGGCCGAAGGGCCTGTTTCCATGCTGTAAACGTCTATGATTCTATGATTCTATGATTTGGAGGATTGCATTGAGAAAGTGGGACAATCAGCTTTTATTTCCAAACTGGATTTACTTAAAGGTTACTGGCAGACACCTTTATCCAAAAGGGCGAAGGAGATTTCAGCTTTTGTGACTCCAGATGGTATATACCAATTCAAAGTTATTCCATTTGGCATGAAAAACGCCCCAGCCACATTTCAACGGTTAACTAACAAAGTCAGGATTACCCAATTGTGCGGTATACATCGACGATCTGGTCATTTTCAGCCAGACATGGAAAGAACATTTAAAACATCTCATGGAGTTATTCGATCGACTTCAGGAGGCAGGTTTGATGATAAACATGGCCAAAAGTGAATTTGGAAAAGCCCAAGTCACTTTCCTTGAGGAGTTTCCGATACCCTCAAGACGAAGGGAAATAATGCGATTTCTTGGCATGAGTGGATTTGATCGAACATTTGTGAAAATCTTTTGTAGCATGGTTGCTCCACTGATAGACTTGCTGAAGAAACGTCAAAAATTTCAGTGGACAATGGACTCTCAACAGGCATTTGACTGCCTGAAAGCTGTGATAACCAATGCTCCTGTGTTGGAGAATTGCAAGGGATTCTGTGATCAGATTGAACTAAAGTATCTGACTTTGAAGAGACATGCCGAGGCGTACAGAAATTGATGGATCGTGCAGAGACCTTCTTGTTCAAAGAGACTGTCAATCGAGAAGGATTTCAGTTGGGGGAAGAAGAACAAAAAATAAATAAAATGGACTATATTATTAAACCTGTTTGCGTGTGTTGTTCTTTGAAACAAAAAAGTATATTTACTGTGTGCATTTCTTAAAGGATAGTGAAAAGGTGAAAAATGAAACCATCTTCAAGTTGATGGTTTATGTTTTTTCTTGGGGGGAGGTGTCATGAGAATGTCACCTTAAGAAATGTTTGGCTGCTCATGTTACTGCAGTGATGTCAGAGTGTGGGTGGAGCTGAGCTCTGGCTCTGCTTTTTAGTTTCACTTTGAGAAATGCTTGGGTGTGTCTGTATTTTTTTGGTTTCGTTTTTCAGTGTTGGAGCTGAAGCCAGACAAAGCAGGTGTACTCCTGTTCTCTCTGCCAAGAAAAGGCTATCTCTCGATAATTTGGTGAATTTAGAATTTTAAATGTTCTCAGTAGTGAATGTAAACCTGATGTGCTTCTGTTAAAATGTGTTTCTTATGTCTTCTGGGTGTTGTTTGGGAAGTTATTAAGGATTACTTAGTGTTGTATTCTTTGGGGGTTGTATTTGAATTGATGGTTGCTAAGATGTTCACTGTTTGTTTTAAAAAAGGTTAACTTGAGTTCATAGAATCAACATGGTTTTGCTTAAAAAAATACATTTTTCATTTCTGCTGTACCACACCTGTAAAGTGGGCCGTGTGCTCCCCATACCACAATCTATTAAAAGTTGTGGGTCAGGTGAACTCCATGACACACTTTGGGGTTCTCTAAACCCTGGCCTATAACATTACAAGTGGAAACATCCTCTCCACGTCCACTCTATCCAGGCCACGCAGTATTCTGTAAGTTTCAATAAGATCCCCCCTCACCCTTCTAAACTCCAACGAGTACAGACCCAGAGTCCTCAACCGTTCCTCATACGACAAACTCTTAATTCCAGGAATCATTCTTGTGAACCTCTGGACCTTTTCCAAGGCCAGCACATACTTCCTTAGATACGGGGCCCATAACTGCTCACAATACTCCAAATGGGGTCTGACCAGAGCCTTATATATTCTCAGAAGTACATCCCTGGTCTTGTATTCGAGCCCTCGCGACAGGAATGCTAACATTGCATTTGCCTTCCTAACTGCCGACTGAACCTGCACGTTAACCTTAAGAGAATCGTGAACAAGGACTCCCAAGTCCCTTTGTGTTTCTGATTTCCTAAGTATCTTCCCATTTAGAAAATAGCCTATGCCTCCATTTCTCCTTCCAAAGTGCATAACCTCACACTTGCCCACATTGTATTCCATCTGCCACTTCTTTGTCCACTCTCCTAGCCTGTTCAAGTCTTCTGCAGCCTGCCTGCTTCCTCAATATTACCTGATCCACTACAGATCTTAATATCATCTGAAAACCTAGCAACACTTGTGGGAGTGGTGTACTTGCCCCCTGATTGTAACTATACGGTAAGACAGAGTATAAAGGATGAGATAATGGGAGCTTGTCAGAATGGTTTGGTGATAATCATGGGAGATTTTAATCTACAGATAGGAAAAATCAGATGGGTAAAAGTAGCGTGAGGAGTTCATAGAATGTTTTCAGGATGGTTTCGTAGAACAACATATTCTGGAGCCAACAGACAGAAGTCTTTTCTAGACCTTGTATTGTGCAACGGGATAGGTCTATTGATAATCTCATAATGAAGGCACCTCTGGGTAGCAGCGATCATAATATGATCGAATTTTACATGCAGTTTGAGGGAGAGCAAAGAGTGGATCCCAAGACTAGCATTTTAAACTTATTTAAGGACAATTATGTGAGAATGAAAACAGAGTTAGCTAAAGTGAACTGAGCTAAAGTGAACTGGCAAATGGCGTTAAGGGATAGGTTAATAGAGATGCAATGACAGGCTCCCACAGTCCAGAGATTTCAGGAGGTATTTCAGAATACACAGAATAGATACATCCAACGAGAAATAAAAATCTGAACAGGAGGATTCACAATCTATTGTTAACTAAAAAAGTTAAGTTAGTATCAAACTTAAAGTAAAAGCATCCAATGTGCAAAGATGAATGGCAGGTCCAAAGATTGGACAGAATATAAAGAACAGTAAAGAAGGACACAAAGGTTAACAAGGAGGAAAAGACTAGAGTATGAGAGAAAGCTAGCTAGAAATGCACCAGCAGACTGAATGTTTTGCACATTCGGTGGGCTCAGAAGCGGGCCTGAAACACGCTTCTAGCCGTGATTGGCCATAGAGCATGATTTCACACTGGCTTGTCAATTAACAGGCAGCCAGCATGAAAGGTGTGCTGGGATAGGTTCAGCACATCCAAGGGGGGAAGGAAGAGGGCAGGCTGGCACATCTGACATGTTCCCTCAGGGGGACAGTGGCTGCGGAGCTGTGTCAGGGAGCTGCAGACATGAACAAAGTAAATTGCAGAAAAGGAACTCTGAAGCATAGCCTAGGAAGCATATTCAAGCACAAACCTCAGTCCCCACACACATTTTAAAATTTTATTTCAGCCCTGACATTTCATCCCACCCTAGATTGCAGCTAAAATGTAAACGCTGCCTAGCCAATCGACACACCCACTAACCAGAAAAGCAGACGGGCCACATAAGATTGTATTTAATTGACTCCTTAATTGTTGGTGGGCATGCTTCCGTTTCGCGCACATCCCTGCTAACCAAAATATCACGCGAGTCCGCGACAATGTGTTGGGATGCCTTCCTGAAGTCTTGTTGCCGATTTCATTTGCTTCTGGGTTGGGCATACACACACCTGAACATTCTGGCCAAGAAAATTACAATCATCAGGGAAACGATACTTCGCAAATTGTTGGAGCTTCGGCCTAACAAATCCTTGGTCCTGATGGACTCCATCTAGGATCTTAAAATAAATGGCTAGTGAGATATTTGATGTACTTGTTTTAATTGTCCAAAATTCCCTGGATTTGTGGAAGGTTGCATTAGATTGGAAAACAGCGAATGTAACCCCTTCATTGAAAAAGGGAGGGAAACTACAGGCCAGTTTGCTTGACATTTGTCAGAGGGAAAATGTTGGAAGCAATTGTTAAAGATACTATGCCAGGGCACTTAGAAAACCTCAAGGCAATCAAGCAGAGTCAACATGGTTTTGTGAAGGTGACATCATGGTTAACCAATTTATTGGAATTCTTTGAAGGAGTAACAGGTGCTGTGGTGGATGTACTGTATTTAGAATTCCAGAAGGCATTTGATAAGGTGTCCTATCAAAGGTTACTACAGAAAATACAAGCTCATGGTGTAATGGGTAACATATTGGCATGCATAGGAGATTGGCTAGCTAACAGGAAACAAAGGGCAGTCCATGATTGGGTAATTCTCTGGTTGGCAGGATTTGGCGAGAGATGTGTCACAGTAATCAGTGCTGGGGGCTCAACTTTTAGAATAATAATTTTTATTATTGTCGCAAGTAGGCTTACATTAACACGACAATGAAGTTACTGTGAAAATCCCCTAGTCGCCACACTCCGGCGCCTGTTTGGGTACACGGAGGGAGAATTCAGAATGTCCAATTCACCTAACAAGCACGTCTTTGGGACTTGTGGGAGGAGACCCGAGCACCCGGAGGAAACACACAGAGATACGGGGAGAGCGTGCAGACTCCGCACAGACATGCACCCAAGCCGGGAATCAAACCTGGGACTCTGACGCAGTGAAGTAACACTGCTAACCGCTGTGCTACCATCCCTTTGGATGAATGGATTGAAGGTATGGTTGCTAAATTTGCTGATGACACAAAGGTAAGTAGGAAAGTAAGTTGTGAAGAGGACATCAGAAGGCGACATGGGGACATAGATAGGTAAAGAGTGGGCAAAGGTATGGAAAATGAAAACTGTGGGAAAATATGAAATTGTCCATTTTGGCAGAAGGAAGAAAAAAGAAACATATTTCCTAAATGGTGAGAGATTGCAAAGGAATCTGGAGCCCAAGTGCATTAATTACAAAAGGCTAGTATGCAGGTACAGTAAGTAACTAGGACAACTAATAGTATGTTATAACTTATTCCAAGGACAATTGACTATTAAATAGGGAGGTTATGCTTCAGTTGTACAGAGCATTGTTGAGACCACATTTGGAGTACTATGAACAATATTGGCCTCCTTATTTAAGGATGTAAATACAGCTGCGGTTCAGAGAAGGTTTAAGCTAATACCTGGAAGGGGATGGTTGTCTTAGGAGGTAAGTTTGGACAGAACAGACTTGCATTCACTGGAGTTTAAAAGAATGGGTATCACGGTAGCATAGTGGTTAGCACAGTTACTTCACAGCTCCAGGGTTCCAGGTTCGATTCCCAGCTTGGGTCACTGTCTGTGCGGAGTCTGCACGTTCTTCCCGTGTCTGTGTGGTTTCCTCCGGGTGCTCCGGTTTCCTCCCACAGTCCAAAGATGTTCAGGTTAGGTGGATTGGTCATGATAAATTGTTCTTAGTGTCTAAAAATGTTAGGTGGTGTTACTGGATTACAAGGGATCGGGTGGAGGTGTGGCCTTAAGTAGTGTGCTCTTTCCAAGGGCTGGTGCAGACTCGATGGACTGAATGACCTCCTTCTGCACTGCAAATTCGAATAAGAGGCGAGTTGATTGAAACATGCAAGCTCCTGAGGGGTATTGATAGGGTGGATGTGGAAAGTATGTTTCCTCTTGTGGAAGAATCTAGAACTAAGGGGGTCACTGTTTAAAAATAAGGAGTTGTCCATTTAAGATAGAGATGAACAGAATTCTTTCTCTCAAAAGTTAGTGAGTCTTTTGAACTATTTTTCTCAAAAGGCGGTAGAATCAGACTCCTTGAACACTTTCGAGCAGAGGTAGATAGATTCTTGATAAACAAGGAAGTGAAAGGTTATCAGGGGTCGATGGGAGGTTACATTCAGATCAATAGTAAGCCTATTGATTGGCGAAGCAGGCTCAATGGGCCAGGTGGCCTGCCCCTGCTCCTAACTTGTATATTTATATGTTTATCTCTGGAATCTGGACTATCCAATGTTATGCCAGGCTGGAGCTAGTGAGTTGCAGTGGTCTGCCCACTTTGCAATATAATGGTGTCCTCTTGCTAGATAGATTGGCAGTTAGTGGGTCTGCTCTGGCAGCCAAAAGCTCAATGGTTAAAATTTACCCCCCTGCCTCTTGGTGATATTGGTTGAGTGATATATTTTGACCGAGACACCAGGAGAGCTCTGCTTTGAATGGTGCTGCAAGGCGTTTTGAATCCACCTGAGAGAACAGATAGGCTTTCAGTTTAATGATATACCTGAAAGACAATACCTCCGACATTGCAGGAATTCCTCAGTACAGTATCAGAATGTGAGCCAAATTGTGCGCTCAAGTGCCTGAAAAGGGTCCTGCAGCTACAATCCTTTGCCTCAGGAGGTGATAGTTCTCATCCGGAGCCGAGGCCAAGTCTACACAGCCTCACAATAAACACATTTCGCCAGTGGGGGGAGAATCAAGGTTTTCATCCAATCACCCTGCACTAAATTCGTACTGATCTTGAGGTGGAAAGGCAATCTGCCAACCTGCTGCACCGTCCAGCTTTTTATTCCCACTGTCTTCAATGGAGAATGTTTAGTCAGTCACATTACTGCCTGTCAGGAAACCGATAATGGACATGAAATATTGGCATATATTTGGCTGAGTTACTCTCGTTCTTAAAATTCAACCTGTGTTCCAACCCAATGCAGTGAAATACTAATGTTGTTTCCAATGTAACTTGTATCGTGGTCAAATTTCCACCCTATTCTTTTTTCCTCAGCATTGAAGGTCCTTTCGGAGTTATAATGTGAGACAGGTGGTGAAATCCAAAACTGAAATTTAAACCTACTACTGCAGCTGAAATATTGATGGAAATTCCATTGGCTGCTTCATTGGCTCTAACTGCCTCTCAACAGGCAGCAGAATGAATAGGTTTCGATTGAAGCACCTCAAGTAAAATGGCAGGTGATAATGGAAGTGAAAGCAAAATACTGAAATCTGGAACAAACATAAAAAGGCTGAAAACACAGGGCAAAGCCAGTCAGTATTTACTGTGAAAATGGACATAATTACACTTCAGGCGCAGACCCTACTTCAGAACAGTAAAATATAAAGCTCATAAAATGTAAGGGAATAGCTTAAAACATTCAACACAAAGAGGATTCGGTGTTGAACAACGTAACGGAGCATTTCAGTAATTAAAGCTGGCATTTTCTGGTTAACAAGTTGAACAAAGAACAAAGAAAAGTACAGCACAGGAACAGGCCCTTCGGCCCTCCAAGCCTGTGCCGACCATGCTGCCCGTCTAAACTAAATCTTCTACACTTCCAGGGTCCAATATCCCTCTATTCCCATCCTATTCATGTATTTGTCAAGATGCCCCTTAAACGTCACTATCGTCCCTGCTTCCATCACCTCCTCCGGCAGCGAGTTCCAGGTACCCACAATCCTCTGTGTAAAAAGACTTGCCTCGTACATCTCCTCTAAACCTTGCCCCACACACCTTAAACCTATGCCCCCTAGTAATTGACCCCTCTATCCTTGGAAAAGGTTTCTGACTATCCACCCTGTCTATGCCCCTCATAATTTTGTAGATGTCTATCAGGTACCCCTCAACCTCCGTCGTTCCACTGAAAACAAACCGAGTTTATTCAATCTCTCCTCATAGCTAATGCCCTCCAAACCAGGCAACATCCTGGTAAATCTCTTCTGCACCCTCTCTAAAGCCTCCACATCCTTCTGGTAGTGTGGCGACCAGAACTGAACACTATAAGTGTGGCCTAACTAAGGTTCTATGCAGCTACAACATGACTTGCCAATTGTTATACTCAATGCCCCAGCCAATGAAGGCAAGCTTCCGTATGCCTTCTTGACTACCTTCTCCGCCTGTGTTGCTCCTTTCAGTGACCTGTGGACCTGTACACCTAGATCTCTATGACTGTTAATCCTCTTGAGGGTTCTACCATTCACTGTATATTCTACCTGCATTAGACCTTCCAAAATGCATTACCTCACATTTGTCCTGATTAAACTCCATCTGCCATCTCTCTGCCCAAGTCTCCAAACGATCTAAATCCTGCTGTACCCTCTGACAGTCCTCATCGCTATCCGCAATTCCACCTATCTTTGTGTCGTCCGCAAACTTACTAATCAGACCAGTTACATTTTCCTCCAAATCATTTATATATAATACGAACAGCAAAGGTCCCAGCACTGATCCCTGCGGAACATCACTAGTCACAGCCCTCCAATCAGAAAAACACCCTTCCATTGATACTCTCTGCCTTCTATGACCTAGCCAGTTCTGTATCCGTCTTGCCAGCTCACCTCTGATCCCATGTGACTTCAACCTTTGTATCAGTCTGCCATGAGGGACCTTGTCAAAGGCCTTACTGAAGTCCTCATGGACAGCATCCACTGCCTTACCTGCATCAATCATCTTTGTGACCTCTTCGAAAAACTCTATCAAGTTAGTGAGACACAACCTCCCCTTCACAAAACCGTGCTGCCTCTCGCTAATACGTCCATTTGCTTCCAAATGGGAGTAGATCCTGTCTCGAAGAATTCTCTCCAGTAATTTCCCTACCACTGACGTAAGGCTCACCGGCCTGTAGTTCCCTGGATTATTCTTGCTTCCCTTCTTAAACAAAGGAACAACATTGGCTATTCTCCCGTCCTCCGGGACATCACCTGAAGACAGTGAGGATCCAAGAATTTCTGTCAAGGCCTCAGCACCTCTCTTGCCACCTTCAGTATTCTGGGGTAGATCCCATCAGGCCCTGGGGACTTATCTACCTTAATATTTTTCAAGAAGCCCAACACCTCGTCTTTTTGGATCTCAATGTGACCCAGGCTATCTATACACCCTTCTCCAGACTCAACATCCACCAATTCCTTCTCTTTGGTGAATACTGATGCAAAGTATTCATTTAGTACCTCGCCCATTTCCTCTGGCTCCACACATAGATTCCATCCCCTGTCCTTCAGTGGGCCAACCCTTTCCCTGGCTACCCTCTTGCTTTTTATGTACGTAATAGTTCCATCAGTAAATTATTATAATGAACTCTTTGATAAAGGATTTTCGGTGGGAGGCAAGAATCAAGTCAAATTACTGTGCATATAACACATGTGTAAAATAGGCACTGGAACAAGCAGAGGGGAAAGAAAGAGCACCACCCCTTTGATGCTAGAAGTTGACTCATACTTTGTAAGGCAAAAGCTGAAAACAGTTTATGTAAAGATCCAAGAACTATCAAATAGAAAATTCCTCTTCACATCTATTTATTTTTAAAACTGCGATACATTTCTTGAGGCTTCTTATTTCTATCTGACCTCTTCAACATGAGAAATAATATAAGTGCACAGTTCCATTGAACATGATGCCAGATGAGCACATCTCAGGATACTAAAGGAGGTGGCCGTTGAAATAATGGATGCCTTGGTTGTCACTTTCCAAGATTCTGTAGATTCTGGAACAAACCCAGCAGACTGGAGGGTAGCAATTGTAACTCCGCTATTTAAAAAAGGCAGGAGGGAGAAAACAGAAAATGATAGACCGGTTAGCCTAACATGAGTCGTAGGGAAAATGCTAGAGTCCATTATAATAGATGCAATAACAGGACACTTGGAAAATATCAACAGAATCAGGCAAAGGCCAGGGTTTCCACATCGGATTTGTCAACGTGAGCAGCCAACCTTGTGAGATATCCAAATTATGTTTCACATCAATGTAAAAGCATGACACGATAGTCCCGTCGCCTTGCCAGTGACGCAACGTTCAATGTCAGGAACATAATTTCCATACTTTAGCTCATTAGCGGGCCCCTACGTCAAAATCATTCTCTTCCTCCCCCCCCCCCTCCCATAAGAAAGTCCCTTCAGGGGCTTGGTGAGTACACACCTATGAGTATTGTGTGCAGTTTTGGTCTCCTTAGCCAAGAAAATATATATTTGCCTTACAGAGAATGCAATGAGGGTTCACCAGACTGATTCCTAGGGTGGCAGGATTGTCGTATAAGGAGGGATTGTGTCGACTAGGCCTGTACATAGGAGTTTAAATGAATGAGTGTGTCGTGTTGGGTGTTCCGATGCACAAATGATCCAACACGGCTGTAGATGGTACAACTCTGTTTTATTGTCTTAAACAATGACAACTACTAACTGCTGGCTTAGGTTCGTGCTTCACCAGTTAACCTGTGGACCCAGCCCTATCACTATCTTAGTGAGGCACTCAGCACATGGTCTATGTCTGAGTGGCACGCTGTGAGCTCTGTGCTCTGAGCTATCTCCTGGTAGAATGAGCGGGAACGGTGTTCCCTGTTTTATAGTGCGTGTGCTCTCACTGGTGATTGGCTGTGATGTTGTGTGTGTGTTGGTTGGTCCAACTACCTGTCCATCAGTGTGTATGTGTGATTGCACCATGATCTGATGTGGATTTCATGACAGAGTGGAGATCTGATTAAACATATAAAATTCTGACAGGGTTAGATGGACTGGACACAGGGATGATGGGAGCGATCTATTGGCCGGGTCCTGCCAGAACCGGGGCACGATGTGGCCGGTAGATTCCGGGAGAGGCCTCCCCCGTGATTCCCAATGGCCATTATGCCTTAGGAGCTCTAACCAGATCTCGCAAGACGTCGCAATCTGGATTCTGCCCAGCCAAGTGAGTTTAAGAACCCACTTAAGCTGTGTTGCCGCCGGATTGACCAGCCACCCGGCATCTTCTGGCCTCGCCGAGGAGATCCCAGCTAGGCGCCGTTCAGTACTAGTCCCCACAAATGGGGACCAGGCAAAATGATACCTGGGAGGGTCTCCCCAAGCACTTGGATGGTCGGCATCCGGGCAAGGTGGCACCCTGCCACTGCTGCTGTCACCTAGACACCTTGGCATGGCCAGCCTGTCAGTGCCACCTGGGTGCCAGACTGACACTGCCAGGGTGCTCAGGTGGCACTGCCAGGTGCCAGGCTCGCATTTTGGCCATGCCAGAGATTGGGCCCGGGGACCTCCTTAAAAGGCAGGTTGCGGCATCGAGGGGGGGGGGGGGGTCCGAGTGATCGGGGAGCCATTTAAAAATGGCATCCTGATCTCTTCCTGCACTGAGGAGTTCAGCTCGCTGGCGATACTCAGTGCAGGAAATGATGCGGAGTGCGGCCTCGGGGAGCATTCCCCACCAGGGCACTAAAATAAACAGAGTGGTGTTACATAGCGGGGTTGTTCCCAATCCTGCCCAGAATCGAATATTTTTTTTTTTTTAAGTTCGATCGGACTGGAGGTTTAGCGCAGTGGGCTAGACAGCTGGTTTGAGGTGCAGAGCAAGGCCAGCAGCATGGGTTCAATTCCCATACTGACTGAGGTTATTCATGAAGGCCTTTTCAACTTTTCTCCTCGCCCAAGGTTAAATCACCAAGTCAGCTCTCCCCCTCAAAAGGCAGCCTATGGTCATCTGGGACTATGGTGACCAATGTGTAATTAAATGCACACAATGGTGAAAGGTACCACTGCACAATATTAATCTCAGTAAGACTCAAGAAAAATGGGAAAACTTCAAGAAAAGAATTTCAAGAAAAGTTGAATTAATTGACGCGACTGCAAAATTTCACGTGAAAAATCAAGATGTGTGAGCTGATGTCAGTAAACCTCCATGTAAACCAAGGCACAACTAAATACTGACATTAAACAGCAAATCCAAGTCTCTTCTCAAATGGTCACACCTACAAGCATTAGCTTGGTCACTGCAGCAAAGGCATTATCATTGTCTTGTCCTGGAATCAAAATTATGAAATCAAATGCACTAATGTGCTTCAACTTGTTCCTGCAGCACAACTTGACAACAGACAAGACTTCCTCTTCACAGCATTAACTCCAAATTGTTAACTTGATGGGTTAAAGCAAGTGAATTTAATTTAGTGCTGCTGTTGAAAAAGTGCTGTTCACAGACTTCAAGATTAACAATATTTTGCTGTAAATTTGTGCGCATTTCAGCTTTAATTTCACAGCACCAAATTTCTCTTCATGATCGCAATAATAACTGCGAATTTAATTATTGTGTTAAATTCAGCATTAATGCTTTATTCGCAGGATGGTGAGGAATGTGTAACTCACTAAAAAACTTTCCACTGACCCTGCCCGAAACAAAGCCAGCGAAGCTGCGAGGCCCATCCACTCTTTTAAAGCAATATTCATTCAGAAAAATATAAACAACATTTCAACAACAAAAGAACAGCATGATCATTGACTCAACAATAGTCAAATGGAATGCGCCAAGCAACTACTGACATTCAATTTTTGTTACTGTGTTAGGTTTGACATGAACTTTTCATTGAGCGAATGAAGCACAAAAAAAACACAGCAGTAATTCAAAACAATGTACCCACAATGGAATAAAGGTCTAGAAAATAACCGACAGCAATAACTGAAACTTCAATGCTGTTCAAAAATTCTGTTGTAATACTGATTCTCCGAGTCGGACAAAAAAATGGCAACAGAATACAGGTGCACTTGTATGGCAGATGAGGACAATTTGGCCTGCCACTTGAACTACAAGTCATATCAATTGCCTCTCATCAAGGGATAAGTTACAATGGCATCAAAAACCAAACATCAGCAGGCATTCAGTCCAGTTCCTCCAAGGCATGTAGCTGCTGCACACTAGTCTCTAACCTGCATCTGAGTTAGACAGATCCTCACTTAGACAGGTCACAGGGTAGGAACTGAAATAATTTTAAATGAGTGGAGTAGAGGAGCTGTTTGGAGATTGGAGCTCGGCAATGCTGTGGCCGAGTTTGACTTTATAAGTACTGAGGAACTCAAACAGTAGTCAAAGCTGTGATTTGGGATTTATAAGTACTGATGATGCACTTGACATTCATGTCCCCCTGCCATCAATACTTATCAATGAAAGATCAGAACGGTTCACCTCTCATGGTACTTTCATTAAAATCAAACTAACGTTGTGCTACAAACGCTGGACTTTCAACCAGGGGGCCTAGAATTCAAATCCCAGCTTTGACTACTGTTTGAGTTCCTCAGCTTTGACAATTGTTTGAGCTCACCTACATTCAATGGACAAGCTCTTGTCCAAATTATTAAATGAAGTTACTGCATGTGTATACGAATGCCACCCCTCCCATCAAACAGCATTTCCCAGATAAGTATCAAGGGAGTGCTAGTTCAATATTCATATTCGCTTCAATGTTCCACATATTAATTAGATTGCTTATGCAAAGCAGGCATTTGTTTGTGTTTCCATAGTTAAGTCTTTGATGAGGTTTCCAACAATCTAACATGTCTGGGCATGCTGACTGCGTTTAAGCAGTATATTTATTGGTGGAGGGCTTTTCTGTTACTGAGTTCAGAAAATAAGCATGATTATTTGCTTGCCGAGGACCAAGTTGAAAAAAATTCACAATTCTCCTTCTTGTTGATAGTGGAGAAAATGGAAACAGCTTAACCAGGATGAGATCTAGAGGTTCAGCCATGTAACACCTATTTTTCAGCTCCTAATCCTCCAATATGGCAGGCAGGAAATACATGCTCATTGAGCCCTAAATAGACAAAGAAATATCAGCATGCAGCATACACCTCAGCATCTTTTGCTTCGGGGGAGCGGGGAGAGGGGGAATTAATTTAAACAGCACTAATTATCCCTCTCACCACCCACCTATAAACAGAAAGGTGTTTTAATTTGTTTCTCCCTTTATGGTGGTGTTTTTCCCAATCCCATAATTTTGGTGTGATCCAATTTCTATTAATCACAGCATATTCAGGGCAGCACGGTGGCACAGTGGGTTAGCCCTGTTGCCTCACGGTGCCGAGGTCCCAGGTTCAATCCCGGCTCTGAGTCACGGCCCGTGTGGAGTTTTCACATTCTCCCCGTGTTTGCGTCGGTTTCGTGTCCCCACAACCCAAAGATGTGCAGGGTAGGTGGATTGGCCTCGATGAATTGCCCCTTAATTGGAAAAAATGAATTGGGTACTCTAAATTTTAAAAAAAATTACAGCACTCTAGATAGGATGAATTCAAAGGGTAAATTTATTTGTAGAACAACAAATGTAGGGTGGTGTCACAACATTGCCCACTTTGCATTCATACAGGAATAGAGAAAGTAGAAATTTGTAGCGAAAAGACCACAAGGAAAAGACATTGGGTTTCACATGGGTTTGAGAGTCCCAAATCAATGAGATATTCTTTCACAGGGGACAGCAGCCTAAAAACTGATGTAGGTTAATTCACATTTTTGGTGGTGTTGACTTCAAACATTGAGGCAGGCATGTGCAGATTAATCGGTCTCGTAAATTATGGTACAGAAGTGCCAGTAGGAAGTGTAAATAGGGGCAGGTATTGAATCTAGGCAGGGCTCCTTTCGGTGACCTTGCTAGTTGGATGGTAAAATGACACAGTAAGAAGTCTTACAACACCAGGTTAAAGTCCAACAGGTTTGTTGCGATGTCACTAGCTTTCGGAGCACTCCTCCTTCCTCAGGTGAATGAAGAGCTATGTTCCAGTAACATATATATCGACAGATTCAAAGATGCCAGACAATGCTTGGAATGCGAGCATTGGCAGGTGATTAAATCTTTACAGATCCAGAGATGGGGTAACCCCAGGTTAAAGAGGTGTGAACTGTGTCAAAAATGGCAGACTGAGCTTGCAGTTCCACAAGGCAATATTATTGATTTCACAAACTAGAGGAAAAAAGGCGCAGGGTCCGTCAGCAGCTCCATACGACAGGTCCCTCGCCTCAGATTCGGAGGACATTCGGGCCCAAATCCGAAGCTTCTACAGCGCTCTCTTCTCTCCGGATCCATCCAGCGAGGATGCTTGCAGAGTTTTGTGGGAGGACCTGCCGCAGGTCGGCCCGGAGTGCGCCGGGAGGCTTGATACCCCTATGAGCTTGGGGGAGCTGACCGACAACTTCGATAGCCTGTCCGGGGCAAAACCCCAGGGCTGGATGGGCTGACTGTGGAGTTCTTCAGGACATCCTGGGGAGCGACTATGAGGGGGTCCTGGGGGAAAGTATCACAATCGGGGAGATGTCACTCTCATGGCGCAGAGCCACCATTACCTTGCTGCCAAAGAGGAGGGCTCTCCGCCACCTTAAAAACTGGCGTCGGGTCTTCCTCCTTGGCACGGATTACAAGATTTTCGCCAAGGCAATGAGTTTGCGCCTTGGCACCGTGCTGGACCACCCTGACGAGTCCTACACAGTCCCAGGCTGCACAATCCATGACAACATTCATCTGGTCCGGGACCTGGTCCATCATTCTCAGAGGGCTGGTATGTCGACTAACTTCCTGTCCCTTGATCAGGAGAATGCGTTCGACAGGGTGGATCACGAATATTTAATCGGGACCCTGCAAGCATTCGGGTTCGGGATGCAATTTGTTGCCCGGATCCGACTTCTGTACACTGCCGCAGAGTGTGTCGTTAATGTTAACGGGTCTCTGACGGCGCCCCTTCGCTTTGAGAGATGAGTGCGTCAGGGCTGCCCTTTGTCTTGCCAACTTTATTCTATTTGCGTGGAGCCTTTCCTGCGCCTCCTGCGGAGGAGGTTGTCGGGACTGCTGCTGCATGGGCTGGGCATTGGCTTATGCTGATGACGTGCTCCTCATGTTCACTGACCCTGCTGAGCTGCGGAGGATGCGAGAATGCCAGGCTATGTACTCCGACGCGTCCTTTGCCAGGATCAACTGGGCCAAATGTTCAGGACTCCTGGTCGGTCCATGGCAGACGACCCCCTCCCAGAGGAGCTCAGGCCTTTCACCTGGAGCAGGACCAGCCTCCTCTATTTGGGAGTCCATCTGTGCCCAGCTGAGGAATCCTGGACGGCTAACTGGCAGGAGCTAGAGACCAAGGTCGCCGCTGCTTGAGAAGCTGGACAGGGCTGCTCAGAGTGCTGTCATACAGGGGTCGGGTTCTCGTCATAAACCAGCTGATAGCCTCCATGTGGTGGGACCGGCTGGCCACTTTGACCCCTCCCCCTGACTTTGTCAAAAAGATTCAGAGAATGCTCGTAGAGTTCTTCTGGGACAAGAGACTGCACTGGGCCGCTGGGGTCACTGCTGAGGTTCTGAGTCACCCGCTTAGGGAGGGTGGCCAGGCGCTGGTGTGCCTTCGCACCCAGGTGGCGACCTTCTGCCATCAGACCCTGCAACGATACCTTTACATTAAGCCCCCTCCACGATGGTGTGCCCTGGCGACGCATTTCTTCCGCCAGGTGCATGGCTTGGATTATGATGTGCAGCTCTTGTTCATAGATCTTCAGGGTCTTTGTTACCCTCTACAGGCTGCCCGTCTTTTACCAGAACCTGCTCAAAGCCTGGAACATGGTCGCCTCGCGCCGCAGCTCCCCCCAGTCAGGAGTGGTGGCTGCTGTCAGGGAGCAGGTGCTCAGGAATCCGCACCTCCACCAATACCATTTAGAGTGGCTGGCAGAGGAGCGAGCTGTGGCTGCCAGCGTGACCAGGATCGGGGACGTGCTGGGTGGTGGAGGAGTTGGCTGAATGACACCCTATGAGTTCGCACAACGGGCAGCAGTGGACATCCGGCTTGCAGCCAATGCCATCCGAGACCTCAAAACGGTTGTGCTCGGACCTGATGGCACTCGTGGTTTGGAGGACGCGCAGGTGTGTGGTGGTATCTAGTCTAGGCGAACCCCTGCCTGGACGGAATTCCACATTGGTTCCAGGCCCCGAAACCTCCGTTGGGGGCTGGTGCCCCACAATCCTAGCCGCCTCACGGAAATACCCTCCGTGCCTTTTCGCACTGCGCGGAGGGGTTTCCTGTACAGGCTGCTGCTAAACACCCTTCACCTCCTTACCCTCGCCCGTCGTCTGGACACACCATGGCATGCCTCGTTGCCGTCCGGCGGCGGAGGTCCCTACTGAAGGTCCCTCTATGGAGGAGTCCGACCCCTCAATCTTGGGGACCTAGGGTGGAGGGTGTTGCACGTAGTAGTGCCATACAATCAACGATTGCACCGGTTCACTGACTCCCAAGAAGCCTGCAATTTTTGCGGCCTTGTGGAGTCCGTGGACCATGTCTATGTTACATGTTTTAGGCTGCACTCCCTTTTTAGTTTTCTAACCAATCTTTTGCTGGAGTTTTGTTTGCACTTCAGCCCCACGTTCCTAATCTACTGGCACCTGGTGCGGAGAGGGGCGGGAAAGGCGGAGGATCTCCTTGTGAACCTGCTCCTGGGCGTGGCAAAGCGCACCATTTATAGGTCCAGGCAGCGGGCAACCGAGGGGGTCGTCCGGCCAGACTGTATATCCCTTGTCCACGGCTACATTCACGGCCTGGAAAGGGAGCATGCCGTGTCCACGGGCGCCATCGAGGCCTTCCATGCCCCGTGGGCACCGCAGGGGTTGGGGTGCTTTATTGACCCCTTTAACTGCACTCTTATTTGATGTTTTTAAGTTTCCGTTGATCTTTGTTATGTTCGGGCAGTGCCCCTAACAGGAGCAGCCCTTTTTTGCTTTGTCCCTCAGTTTGTTTTCCTTTCATCTGTTTTGTTGGTGGAACTCAAAAGAGTGGCCAATCCACCTAACCTGCACATCTTTGGGTTGTGGGGGCGAAACCCACGCAAACACGAGGAGAATGTGCAAACTCCACACAGACAGTGACCCAGAGCCGGGATTGAACCTGGGACCTCGGCGCCGTGAGGCAGCAGGGCTAACCCACTGCGCCACCGTGCTGACCTTCCAGACACGATTTAAGGAAATGTTTTGAAATGTCATTTCGGGCAGGTTTGGTGGGTGTTTCCCATCGACTCTTTCAGTGAGATCCACACCAACACTTAGAACTATTTCAGTTAAATCGCACCCCAAATGTAATTTCAGGCGTGACTTCCCAGGTGCTTCCCGACAGCCGACCTGGTGAGACTACAGCCCAATTTTAGGGTCTCGGTCGGTCCCAGCAGGAGAAGATGGCCCATAACAGGTGGGAAAGCGCCCAGACAGGGGGCAGGGTTCTGGACATCAGAGTCCTCACCCTCTTTTGAGGAATGGGCCCTGGGGATCGCAGGGACGGCCGAGGAGGGAGCAGTCACTGACAGCGAGATTGGCCTGCACCGCAATGGTGAGGAGCCACTGCCCCTTCACCCAGATTACCTGTCCCAAATAAGTTGTTCACGTCAGACAAAATTATCCTTTCCTATCACTGACCACATGTCCATTTTTTTGGAGGATCTCCATCTGATGGGGTTGGGCCATCCGTGGTCGCCCAGCCCCCACCTCCCAACAGAACACCTTGGAGGATAGCTCGGAGGAGAGAACCATCAGGGTTTCACAGCTGTCATACCCACCCTCCACCAGTGCAGAGACACACACCTCAGTTGGTGACATTAGTACACAGGCTTCTGGGGCACAATTTGGCGAGCACAACACAGTTGCTGATATACATCAGGTTGAGACAGGAACATCCAAGGGAGTCAGCAGTCAGAGATCTGCTGGATCCCAGGACTCAGCTGGATCCCAGTCAGATGCCGAGCCTCTGGACAAGGTTAACTCAAGAGCTGATTCAGACACTGGGACACGGCTGTGAAATTCAGGAGGGGGTGTCAGTGACACTCCAGGGAGTACATAGCCCATTGGAAGAGTCCCAAAGGCTACGGGTGCAGGAGATTGTACCAACGCTAACCCAGCTAGGGTGGCAACTTCAGCGGTAAGCATGGAGCACGGCATCAGCATCACGAGTGGAGTGTTCAAGGTGTGCCTCAGTCAGCAACGGCCATGGCTGAGGGCCTCAACATCATGCCCCAGTCGCTGAGGGATGTGTCCCAGACACAGGTGGGTGCTGTCGGGGCACTGCAGAGAATGGTCGAATCACTGAGCAGCATTGCTGAGGGCGTCAACAGGGAGGCGCCAGGACCGGCAGAGTCAGATAACACAGAAAACCAATGAACTCACTCCAGCTGCCTTTCCATCACATGGAGACCCGCAAGGACCTACGGGCACCATCCGGGAGGAGGGAGCGCTGGAGGCACAGACCCATCACTGTGCAGTGATGTTACACAGGCCATGGGAGAGTGGAATGGGGAGAGGTGTGTGTGGGAGCATCAGGGATGGGGGTGGGCAGAGGTGATTGGGGGAGTCAGCGGGGGGTGAACTGACGGACAAAGCTTCGTCCTACGAGAGGCGGGTGAAGATGAGGGCCTCCCTGGCCTCCAGATATGCTGTTTCTTCGCCGCCGCCTGTCCTCCTCCTCCTCCTGCATTCTCCGGCTGCTCCCGTAGGCTCGTCCTCCAGCGTATCGTGGTCCGGCCCCATCTCAGATGAGTTTGCATGTCCCTCCTCCTCCAGCACGTCACCCTACTGTTGTACCAGGTTGTGGAGGGCACAGCAAACCACGACAAAGCAGGAGACCCTCTCGGGGGGGGAAGGGGTGTATAGCAGTGCCTCACCAGAGCAGTCCATGCATCGCAACCGCATTTTGAGCAGACTGATGGAGCGCCCAATGACAGCACAGGTGGCAGCATGGGCCTCGTTATATCGGCCTCCGCCTCGGTCTCCAGCCGCCACACTAGCATCATCAGCTAGGACCTCAGCAAGTATCCCTTCTTCTCCCACGAGCTAACCCATCATCCTGGGGTGGTGCTCGAAGACACCGCGGGTCTCCGAATGTCCCAGGATGTAGCTGTCGTGCACACTCCCTGGGAAGCGTGCACACACATGCATGATCCGGAGGGCGTGGTCGCATACAAGTTGAACATTCAGGGAGTGGAACCACTTCTGGTTAATGTAGGGCACGCCTGATGTCCTGGTGCATGCAAGGCTACACTTGTGTACCCTCCTGACCTGGGGCATTCCGGAAATGGCGGAGAATCTTGCAGCCCAGGCATCTTAATGGACTTGGTGCAGTTCAAGTTTAATATTATCAGCTGCCCAGGCATACAGAGCATTCATGAAGTCATGGATGCACTTGTGGCCCACAAGTCCCTGCTTGAGCCCTGGAATGAACCTGTTGCATAAAGGTTCAGGACTGCGGTGACCTTCATGGCTACCAGACGCGGGTGTCCTCCTCCTCCACAGGGTGCCAAGTCCACAAGGACATGCACAGATGCCGCATCATCGCCTTGTTGAGACGGAGCCTCCTGTGGCGCATGCTGTCCGTCATCTCCTCGAATGACCAACAACACCTGTACACCTTGGTCTGTCACTGGCCTTTGGATCCCTCCTCGGCCTGATGGGCAGTCAGGTGTGCAGGGTGTGAGACAGCCCCCTGCACACGGGGGTGCCACCTGCGCTGAAGCTGCTGATGCCTTCTCCAGCGTCTGGCTGCCCGAGCTGCCACCAGACCGCGAGGGCTGTTCCAGCTGGTCAACAACACCATCCATCTTGGTTGTTGTAAGGAATTGGAGAAGGAGAGACACCAACAATCAGTTCGGGCTTCCACCCCGGGAAACTCATATCCTCCAAGCCTCACCCACCCTTACGTGCCCGCCTTCTCTCAGAGTGCCATCCACCGAGTCAGTTGTGCTGGAAAACCTGCTCTACACACTCACCCCTGTCTATAGAAGGAGCCTCTTGACCCAGTCTCCTGCTGGCAACATTAGCAAGCCAGCTCTGATGCCCACCCCTGATCCACACACTCACCCTCCGGTTGCGGGGATATCCCCTGTGCTGAAGCCCAGCTCGAGTGTTTGATTGTCGGCTGGTGCCTTGGTGGTGCTGACGCTTCCAGGTATTCAGGCAAAGTGTCCAGGCCTCAGTTTTATTGGAATGCTAGGCGATAATACTCATCTGAGACATGGCACATGTACTCACGGTAATGCATTTGAGAGCTGTGCAGTGCTCGCATAACCAAATTACCAGTTCTTTATTAGCAATAGCCTTCACCTCTGCAGCCAGACACTGCTCTCAGCCAAAGGGAGTTAAAGTGACCGTCAGTATATAACCACGATCAGCGCTCTGTCTTGGAAGTATTCGGCAGGACAGACAGGCAGCAGCAGCTGTAGTTACCCCAGTTATGGGCATGCACAACATTCGAGGTTGGTCTGTAGGCACCACAGACGGTGAGCCCCTCACTCCAACAACCCTCAGCTCAGCGGCGACCTTCGACCTATGGCAATTGGCACCCAGCCCCCACGCCCCCACCCCCGGGCAGGGATACGAACATTAAAGCATGCCCTTCGGCAATTTTCTGGGCCATGGGGAGGTTTCCCCCCGGTCTAGCCCACACTTGGAAATCCGTTAATTCGCGCCCGAGGTGTCATTTTGGGTGGATTTGGCTAGGTGCTTCCCGCAGGCGTTGTCAGTGAATCCTATTTAACCACACTTTGTCGTTTCTATGGACCTTGGGAAATCTCCCCAGTCTAGCCCACACTTCTAAATGTTTTCAACATTGGGGAACTGAACTCTCTGGCCAGACTGGCTCCTCAAGAGATCGGGCTGCCATATTGAAAGGGTGCCGGATCATCCCTGTAACTTCCCTACACACATGAGAATTACCCCACAACCACCGCCTACCCGCCCTCCTCCCCCCCCCCCCCCCCCCCCCTGCCCAAGTAAGGGCGATCCGTGCTGGGCGTAACACGGCCGTTAAAACATGATCCTACTTATCTGTAGCCTGGCTTGCTTCACAATCCTGAGACCCGGGTACCTGTCTTTCCAACAGTGATTAGGCAAGGTTAGGCTATTGAGTTGGATGATCAGCCATGATCATAATGAATGGTGCAGCAGGCTTGAAGGGCTAAACAGCCTCCTGCTACTTCTATTCTCTTTGTTTCAGCCACACACTCCACAAGGGTTCTGCTGAGCACCTCAAATTCCAGGAGAAGGCCGGTCATGCCACTAACCAATGGGCTTGTGGTGCAGCAGAACTTCCCGAAAAGAGGCAGCGGCGCAGCGCGGGTGTCTCACTGGCTCTCCAACCAGCAGGCAGGGACCCCAATGTCTCCAGAAGATTCCACTTGTAGAATGAGATGGCATCAACGCATCAAGCCAACCATCTTCATGGAATAGAGAACACCAAACAAATCTTACAAATTAAGTGATGCTGGATTTCAAACAACAAGACATGTGTGATATGACAAAACGCGTTCAAGCAGCGATGGCTCAAGTGCAAGTTTTGAAATTCACCATGTTTGCTGGGATATAAATGAGGCAGTGGATGTGGATGGCAGCACAATTTTAATCCCTGTTGTATTTGATCCAAGTTATAGATACCTAATGTGCTAATCAATACATTTCCCATTACAATAGCAATCTTCATCATGAAGAAATATTCTGAAAACTTGACTGAATTGGCACACTGAAGGTCAGGTCTTCTCAGTGGGATTCCTTTAGTGTACAATCTCATTTAACTTTCACTACCCTGATATTCTATCTCTGCACTTCAGAAATAAAAACTTTCAAATCACTGACATGATTCTTACCGTAGCAGAGAATATTGCTGCTAACAGAGGGAGTGATTGGCCATCACACCATCATGCCTTAAGATGTTCTGAAGTTGGTCTGAATGAACATTATATTCACACCTTTCTCGGGGCAATTAAAAATATGCCAATATTTTATTTATAACCACAGCAAAGTCGAATTGTGATGCTGTTTTGCGTTCACTCAAATTAGATGGTGTAGGATTCTCAGAATTTCTCATGTTTTAAAATTTCTAGTTTTCCCAGCTTGCTCCATTGGTCACATTTGCTGAGTTGCTTGTCGAAACATTACTGGAAAACTACAGCGACTGATGCATTCAGCTCATCTCAACAACACAGCACCAGTGAATAGTGCTGCTGGTTTATTTTAGGACTAAATGTCAACCAATCCTCTTTCTGGAAAGCTCCCCGCTATCGGGTGTCAACTGAGTACTGCATCTTACCATTAGATGTCTAACTATCTCCAAACTCTTCCAGCACACAGAGGACTTTGAACAAGGAAACACCGCAATGAAAAAATTTGGATGCATAGAAAACAACTTGGTTTCACTCATACCTAACTCAATTTGTTAATGAAAATTCAGAATTGAAGTTGCTTCAACAAGTTTTTCTTATTCACTGTTGGCATTTGATCCAAACATTCATTGGTGTCTCAGGTTACTGAGCTGGAGTGTCATTCACCCTTGCATCTCTGTTGTCACTGACAGCTATGTGCCATCAGAAGATTGCTACAGTACTAACACTCTGGACGCTGATGATAATTGAGTAGCTGCTTCATCCTCTGTTTCACCTTGTACTGAAGTACAGGAGGAACGTATGTCGCCACATTTTAACATGGTCTCTGTCGCAATGCTGTAGTTGTGTTTTGCAGTTAATTTGCTTTTAAACCAGAAAAAAAGGGTGAATTTTTCCCAAAAAATGACAACATGTCAGGTTCAGTCAGAAATCCGGTGTTTTCTCCCCAGAGGAACAGGCAGATTTCCCGATGAGATCTTCCCACACTCTGCTTTTTTTTTTGAAGGAGGGTGTGTTTTGGGCCATCATTCTGAGGAGCGGGGCAAAAAGGGCGCCCAAGCTCAAAGTGAAATTAAAGAACTCCCCCACCCCACAAATATTAGGACTGTCCCCCCCCCCACCCACCGCCAATGATGGCATGTTTCCACCTTCCCTGAACATAGATCGCTGGCCGGATCTATCATGTTCCGTCCCCTGAACATGGATCGCCAGAATCTAGGCCCTCTCAATTGGGTGCCCTATATGTCCTGTTTCTTTCAGTCTCCACACCCTTCAGGCGCCTGGTGAAACGCAAGCCATTTTCAGAGTTTAAATATGTGCATCTATCTTGTTGACACACAGCTACAGAAAGCTTCCCTCTACTTAGGCTGCCTAAGTAAACAGCTCCTCCGTCATTTCTTCCTCTTGTACTCCAGAGGCAACAGGATTCCACCGGACTCACCTGATTTTCTGTCCATCAATTTGAACCGACAATCAGGTGTGCGATATACTATGCTGAATTTTCATCTATTTTCTTTTCGTTTTGTAAAAAATAATTTAGAGTACCTAATTCTTTTTTTTTCCAATTAAGGGGCAATTTAGCATGGACAATTCACCTACCCGGCACATCATTTTTGGGTTGTGGGGGTGAGACCCACGCAAACACAGGGAGAATGTGCAAACTCCACACGGACAGTGACCCGGGCCCAGGATCGAATCTGGGTCCTTGGCACCATGAGGCAGCAGTGTTAATCACTGTGCTGCCCCGTTCTATTTTCTTTTTTGATGCAATCCAATGCTCTCTACCTGGAAAATTTTTCCTGCTACATTTTTAACATTGGTTAAGAATGAGGCTTACGGGCGAGATCTACCGGCCGCGTTATGCCCAAAAGTCAGCGTGGCCAGTAGATGTTAGGAAATCCCTCTTCCGGGATCTACCCGCTCGCCAGGCTTCGCAAGATCAAACGTGATCTCGCGACATATCGAGCTGTGACTCCCGCCTATTGTGGGGGGGGGGGGGATTACTTTTTAGCAAATCTGCATATTAGAGTTAGACAGCTAGTCTCACTCAAATGTGCATTCCCCAATCTACTCAAGGTGTGGTATCCAATTCCCTCTCCTCAGGGATCTTGAGCAAGCACCATTCAGTGCTGGTCTCCATAAATTAGGAACTGATGGAACGGCACTCGTGGGGGTCTCCCAGTGGATCAGAGACGCCCCAGGCGCTTGCCCTCTGGGCCCTGGTACTGCTGGTGCCACCCTGGCAGTGCCAAGGTGCCAAGCTGCCATTTTTCCACGATGCATATTGGACCCGGGGGGTATCCCATGGTCACTTATCCGAAATTGGATCAATGTTGCTCCTTTGGCAGCACAATCATTTGGAATTTAGAGGCAGGGAATCACTTGCGGTGTTAACATTTTCAAGAGGTACCACACTTAGGTTTAAAAATCATTGTGATTATTTATGGAGACAGTGGTCTAGATCTTGCACTCAGCGGGGTGGTAGCAGGGAGGGACATATAAATAATTCAGAAGATGTATCAGACTCTGGCCAAAGTTCCAGCCTGGCCCAAGCAAGCAGAGTATTTGCTGAAGAGTTTCCGGACCTACTACATTCAAGTTGTTGCAATTTGGATGGAAAATCTAAGCCAATATGTACGCAGATATGAAATAGCTTTTGAAGTCCTTTCAATTGTTGTTTGCTGTTCATCACAGTTTCAGGCAAAGATGCAGAGCTACATTCTTATTTCATATGCAGTCTGAAGTTGGAGCTTTGAACACAAGGTCTCAAAAAAAAAAGCAACTTTGACAAGACTAATGAAGAAATTTTCTTTGCTTCATGCTACAGAATGTTTATTTTTCCCGTATCTCATTGTATTCGCTCTTAACCTGAAGATGCCGATTGCACTGGAGTACATTTTGTTGATGCCTGCTATTGACTGATTGCTAATTGATTCCAGAGATTGTACCTCTGTTGCTCTACCCAGAAGCCCCCTCTCTTTGCTCGAAGAAAAACTTCCTGACATCAGCCCTGGATTTGCATTTCATGCATTTTTAATCCTTTTCCCCCTTGTCCTAACGTCATGATTTAGTCTGAAGTAATACTCCAGATTTACTTTTGCTATTACTTTTGTTTGTCGCTTTATATGGCTCCTTTCGAGGATTTGCAGCTCAGCTTTCTGCAATATTTCTCAAAACAATGATGTTAGCAGTCAGTCACATGGCTATTCTCCAAAGGGCTCAAATGCCTCTTGTGACTGGTACCAGACACAGTGTGCAAGTTGCGTTAGAATCTCTGGAGGACTCGTACTCTACTATATAGCTTAGAATTCTAAGTGATTTCACTGTTACCACTCTGCAGCGAATTAACATTGAGCAAAATTTCCTAATTCTCCTAAGTCTATTTCACTTATATTGGCGATCAGCTCACTCAGCTAGGACTGGGGGCTAATCTTTGGATTTTTCTGCTTGATGTGTTTTGGTCCACATGAGGTAGTTCTCCTTACCAACTGATCCAATTATAGAACTGATTAAATATATAATAAATTATTTATTGTTATTTAGTCACTGAAATGTGACAGTTGTATTTTGGGGCAGCAGGATAACAGACTAATTTTTGCAAAATAGATGGTTCATTGACTTCCCTGCATTTGGAGATGGCATTTTGTACTGTCATGTTTATCAGTTTTAGAACAAAGTGCGAAATGAACTCTTGTTTTTGATGATTATTTACTGTATGACATCATTTTTTTTTTCCAGCGTTCACTCGTGAGCAGCTCAAACCAACATTTTAATGAACACACCTGCTGTACAAATCTTACTAAACATTCACTCTACCAAAACAGATGATCATAAAAAGCTTATTAAAAGCATCAGTGTGTTTCGACTACAAATATGGTAGTCCAGGATATGGAGGTATCAGTTTTTAGGGTCTTCATGCCCGTTTCATTCTTTGCAAACTTGCGACTCCAAAAATAAATATTGCCTCTCATGTAGAACAATTTAAAGGGCATCCTACCTTAACAAACAGTTCTATTTCAGGATCCTTGTCTACCCCGTTGACAGGAACCAAGTCAGCCATGTCAAAGTCCTCTGATCCCTGCTTTCCTTCAGCTCAGAGCTTCAATAATCCATAAGGCACCATTCACGCATTCCTCCACCAGGACAGTTCCAGCAAGATCCGAATACCATTTAGTCAAACTTAATATCACCAATGTATTCCTCCCGTTGAAAGAACTTTCATCAAAGACAGATGTTTTAAATCCCAGGTTGCTGTACACGATTAATGTTCTTTAGAGAAAGCAACAAGTGCCTCCTGTTTTTTTTATCCTTTATAGTGCAGAGCTTCTCTCTGCTGACTTCTATTAATTGTACATGCTCTAAGTGAGATAGGAAGGCAGCCAAAAATAGTCTGTGGCAGTAAGAGGGGGGCTGGGTCACACACACACACACACACACACACACACACAGAGGGAGGAGCTAACCTGTGTCAGCAACTCTGATCTCCTTTTATTTATTTTCTTTCAGCCAATTAGGCAGACCGTTACTTTTGCCTCACCAGTTAACATCCAATTCATGCTGCCGCACTGAAAAATACTGCAATTATTCAACATAAACAGACATTTGTCACCCTCATCCATTCATTGATAGAAACTAACATGCAGCTTTGAAGTGGGTGCTTGCCGGAAACAGTACTGTTCACCATATTAATGTTTGATCATTATGGAAGGATGGTGGGGAGAACACACAATGTGCTAGGTGTAGTGAAATCACACACAGAAAATCTTCCCTCTATTTTGTTCTTATTGCAGTCGGTTAGGCTAGTAATTGATATGCCTACTAAATTAATGAGGTATATTTTTTAAAGCCATCTAGTTCTTAATGTAGGGCCTACTTCTATTGAAGGATTCACCTAAAAAACCTTTTCCCAATCAGCAGGAAGCTGCTTGGGTGTGTGCAGCCCATTCATCAAGTCTGAGCTTGTAAATGGACCTAAACCTTCTCCCAATGTTTATTTCATCCATTGAATTGTAGTCTGCTTAATGTCATTTATTGCCCAGGATTCTTCTTACACAATACACTAGCAGCTAACATCATCATTTAAAGTTGCCTTGAGCCTCAGATAAATGCAACAGTTATCAACTCATAGAATAGACTCATAGAATTCCTACAGTGCAGAAGGAGGCCATTTGGCCCATCAAGCTGGCACCAATCCTCTAAAGGAGCACCCTATCTAGGCCCACCCTATTCCCATAACCCCATCTAACCTGCACATTTTTGAACACCAAAGGGCAATTTATCATGGCCAATCCACCTAACCTGCACATCTTTGGACTGTGGGTGGAAACAGGAGCACCCGGAGGAAACCCACGCAGGCACGGGGAGAACGTGCAAACTGTGAGTCACCCAAGACGGAATTGAACCGGGGTCCCTGGCACTGTGAGACAGCAGTGCTAACCGCAGTGCCATACCGGGGTCCCTGGCACCGTGAGACAGCAGTGCTAACCGCAGTGCCATACCGGGGTCCCTGGTACTGTGAGGCAGCAGTGCTAACCGCAGTGCCATACCGGGATCCCTGGCACTGTGAGTCCGCAGTGCCATACCGGGGTCCCTGGCACTGTGAGACAGCAGTGCTAACCGCAGTGCCATACCGGGGTCCCTGGCACTGTGAGGCAGCAGTGCTAACCGCAGTGCCATACCGGGGTCCCTGGCACTGTGAAGCAGCAGTGCTAACCGCAGTGCCATACCGGGGTCCCTGGCACTGTGAGACAGCAGTGCTAACCGCAGTGCCATACCGGGGCCCCTGGCACTGTGAGGAAGCAGTGCTAACCGCAGTGCCATACCGGGGCCCCTGGCACTGTGAGGAAGCAGTGCTAACCGCAGTGCCATACCGGGGTCCCTGGCACTGTGAGGCAGCAGTGCTAACCGCAGTGCCATACCGGGGTCTCTGGCACTGTGAGGCAGCAGTGCTAACCGCAGTGCCATACCGGGGTCCCTGGCACTGTGAGGCAGCAGTGCTAACCGCAGTGCCATACCGGGGTCCCTGGCACTGTGAGGCAGCAGTGCTAACCGCAGTGCCATACCGGGGTCCCTGGCACTGTGAGGCAGCAGTGCTAACCGCAGTGCCATACCGGGGTCCCTGGCACTGTGAGGCAGCAGTGCTAACCACAGTGCCATGCCGGGATCCCTGGCACTGCGAGGCAGCAGTGCTAACCGCAGTGCCATACCGGGGTCCCTGGCACTGTGAGGCAGCAGTGCTAACCGCAGTGCCATACCGGGGTCCCTGGCACTGTGAGGCAGCAGTGCTAACCGCAGTGCCATACCGGGGTCCCTGGCACTGTGAGGCAGCAGTGCTAACCGCAGTGCCATACCGGGGTCCCTGGCACTGTGAGGCAGCAGTGCTAACCGCAGTGCCATACCGGGGTCCCTGGCACTGTGAGGCAGCAGTGCTAACCGCAGTGCCATACCGGGGTCCCCGGCACTGTGAGGCAGCAGTGCTAACCGCAGTGCCATATGCTTGCGTTTATTTTCTGACAATAACATTACAGTAAATGGAGAAAAAAATCAACTGATATTTTCATCTTTCTTGATCTTTCTGGGCACACAGCACTGTAAATGAGGCAGTAGCTGGACAACTACTACCATCACTCCAAGTTGAATAGTTTGCCATAAATCACACAACAGCAGCATTGGGATGACTTTCCTCTTGGAATTTCCGCTCACGGCCAGAGGAAAGGATCTGCTCTGTCGTGACATTCCAACCACATGAAACCAAAACTGTGACCCATCATGTTATTCAACTGTACCTTGGTGCTCCACTGATACAAGATTTACCCCAGTCCCCTCAATCATGTAAAATGCATAATAATTAATATACCTGACCTACTGATACGGAGTGGCATCTTAAAACATTGAGCTGATTTTATGAGTTTGCATTGTTGAAAAGGTCTTGCCAATCACCGGAACACACGAGAATTTGCAGGGGCACTTGCTCACAATCTTTCACCTGTAATAGCTGCAAATCAGTGGTGGAATACTGCCGCTTTCTTGATGGTCACAGCAGTTTGGTGGGCGGCACGGTAGCACAGTGGTTAGCGCAGTTGCTTCACAGCTCCAGGGTCCCAGGTTCGATTCCCGGCTTGGGTCACTGTCTGTGCGGAGTCTGCACGTTCTCCCCGTGTCTGCGTGGGTTTCCTCGGGGTGCTCCGGTTTCCTCCCACAGTCCAAAGATGTGCAGCTTAGGTGGATTGGCCATGGTAAATTGCCCTTAAGTGTCCAAAAAACGTTGGGTTGGGTTACAAGGGTAGGGTGGAGGTGTGTACTTAGGTAGGGTGCTCTTTCCAAGGGACGGTGCAGACTCGATGGGGCGAATGGCCTCCTTCTGCACTGTACATTCTATGATTCTATGATGTACTTCACTGCAATTATGGAATTGAAATGTTAGGCCCATCAATGGCATCTTTCTGTCAATTAGAGATTTACCTTGTTGGTTATTATTTTTAAAATTATAAATGGCCCACATACCAGGGTGTCAATAAGAAATCTAACAGCCTATTATCAAATATTTATCCAATTGCCCAATCCTACATTGGTATGAGTGTTGTCAGTTTGAGTGAGTCTGTGAAAAGCATGCAAAGGAAGTCTGACATTTATGTGAACATTTGGTAATTAGAATGTTAGGAAGCTTGGGCCAAGGCACAATAATGATAGCTTAATAATGTAACAGTGTATGGTAATCACCATAAATTGCCATATGGAAAAGTAACTTCAATTTCAAGATATGTCACTGCCAGAAGTGAAGATTAGCTCCAATAGCCTATCAGTTTTGATGCCAGTCTTCACAAACACTTTGGTAACAGGCGATACATCTGTGTTCACACCAGACCTGGTTAGCTTGTGTGCAAACTGATTGATAAATGTTCACCGTTATGAATATGTTGATTGACATGCTAGGGCAAACTGACCGAGAAAAAAAAACTTTGGGAAAGCCCGAATGGGAGATATTTTGATTGACAACCACAACATGGGTGTTAGCACACAAAGGAAGAATCAGCAACTGAAGATCAAAGAGACAGGCTGGACAAAATGGTCCAGAAATTCAGGTGCCCATTTTTGGACATGATGAGAGTGAGGGTGCACAGATGCACACACTATGTGAGAAGGTCCAAGGCAGCTATGTTTTGGGTTTTAGGGATCATAGGAAATCAGAGCAGGATAGGCGTTTCAACAAATAAAGCCTGCTCCATCAGGCTGATCTTATCGTGGCCTGAACTCCATTTTCCTGTCCTAAACCCTAAATTCCCTTCCCAATCAAAAATCAATGACCAATCCTTCAGTGCTCTCTGTTGAAGTTCCAAAGACCAATGGCCCTCAGAATAGAAATTCCTCCTCATTTCTTTCTTAAATGGGGGAGACATTATTTTTTAAGTGTGGCCCCTGTATCTAGATTCCCAATGAGGGGAAACATCTGCTCAGCATCTTTTCTATCAATCCCTCTTAAGAATTTTATATGTTCCAATAAGATCACCTCTCATATTTCTAATCTCCAATGAATATGAGTGCAACCTGCTGAGTCTTTCCTCATATGACATCCCAAGAATCAGCCTAATGAACCTCCTCGGAACTGTTGCAAGGCAAGTATATCCCTCCTTAAGCAAGGCGACCAATACTGTATGCAGTATTCTAGGATTGGGTCAATTGGTCCTAATTATTTGCTGTATCAGCATGTTAACTTTTTGTGATTAGGATGTACAAGGATATCCAGATCCATGGGTACTGAATCCCTCTGTCTGCAGTCTCTCTCCATTTGAACAATATTCAGATTTTTTTTATTTGTCCAACCAAGTGGACAATCTCACCTTTTCCTATATTATACTCCATCTGCCAATTTTCTGCCCATTCACTTAGAACATCGAACATACAGTGCAGGAGGCGGCAATTCGGCCCATCGAGTCTGCACCGACCCACTTAAGCCCTCACTTCCACCCTATCCCTGTAACCCAATGACCTCTCCTAACCTTTTTTTGGTCGCTAAGGGCAATTTATCATGGCCAATCCACTTAACCTAGGACGTGTAGAAGATTTTAGTTTAGATGGGCAGCATGGTCGGCACGGGGTTGGAGGGCCGAAGGGTCTGTTCCTGTGCTGTACTTTTCTTTGTTCTTTGTTGTTCTAACCTGCACGTCTATGGACTGTGGAAGAAAACCGGAGCACCCGGAGGAAACCCACGCAGACACGGGGAGAAGGTGCAGACTCCAAACAGACAGTGACCCAGCAGGGAATCAAACCTGGTGCTGTGAAATCACAGTGCTAATCACTTGTGCCACCATGCTGCCCAACTTAACCAACTTATATCCCTTCACAGTATTTTGGCCAGGATGTTCCAGCCCCAGTACAGTGGGTCTTGCCACAGCCAATGTGGTGGGCCATTCAAACGTCCATTCACATTGGTGGGACCACAAGATCCTACTGGTGGGAGGCACTGGAAAACTCTGGCCTTTGTATCTTCCTCACAACTTGCTTCCCTACTCATGTTTGTATCATTTGCAAATTTGGCAACAATACAGTCTATCCATCCAGCCAACTCAGTAATTTAGATCTTTAACTGTTGAGGCTCCAGCACTGATCACTGCAGCAGTCCACTGGTTAGAGCTTACCAAACACCAAATAGTCCATTTCTCCTGACTTTTCCCATTCACTAGCCAATCCTCTATCCATGCTAATATAGCAACGTCAACACCATGAGCTCTTATCTTGTGCAGTAACATTTTAAGTGACACTTTATCAAATGCCTTCTGGAAGTCTAAGTACAGTGGGCGTGATTCTCCAATCGCGGGACAGAGTATCTGCGCCATCGTGAACGCCATCGCGTTTCACAATGGCGCGAAATGGGCGTGGGCACTAGCGATTCTCACAGGGGGCCAGCACGGTGCTGGAGCAGTTCACTTCCAGCCTCACTTCCTGGCGTGCACTGGGGCGACGCCAACCCGCGCATGCGCAGTGGCAAAGCTCCAACCCGCGCATGCGCGGTGGCAAAGCTCCAACCCGCGCATGCGCGGTGGCTTTACGGAACATGCTGGCCCCAACGCAAAATGACGTGGGGGTTCTGGGGCCGGACGCGCAACAAAGTAGGCGGGGGGGGGGGGGGAAGGAGGCCGGCCCACCGATCCTTCACGCAGAGTTCCTGCCGGCAGCGACCAGGTGTGGACGGCGCTGGCAGGACTGCTTTTTCCGCGCGGTCGCTCGGCCCATCTGGGCCGGAGAATCGGCGGCTTGGCCTCGTACAGCGGCCCGCGACCGGCGCCGCGCCAAACGCGCCGACGCATATGGCGCCGATTCTCCGCACCTCGGAGAATCGCGCGCCGGCGTCAGGGCGGCCCGGAGCGGGGCTGGGAGAATCGCACCCAGTGCATCTACAGGTTCCCCTTTACCCACCTGGTTTGTTACATTCGCAAAAAAACTCAAATAAATTTGTCTAGCACCATTTTCCTTTCAGAAAACTACATTGACTCTGCCTGATTGTATTATGATTTTCCCAATCACAGATAGACGAACTGCTGTCTATCTCCCTCCTTAAATAGTGGTGTTACACGTAACAATTTTATAATCTGCTGGGACCTTTCCTGAATCTACAGTGCAGAAGGCAGCATTTGGCCCATCGAGTCTACACTTACTCTCTGAAACAGCACTCCACCAAGGCCCACTCCTCCGCCCTATCCCTGCAACCCCATGCTGTGATCATCGCCAACCACCTAACCTGCACATCTTTGGACTGTGGGAGGAAACCAGAGCACCCGGGAGGAAAGCCACACAGTTATGGGGAGAATTTAAAAAGTCCACGCAGTCACCCAAAATCGGAATCAGAATTGCCCCTTACTGTCAAAAAGGTTAGGTGAGGTTACAGGGACAGAGTGGGGTGTGGGCCTAGGTAGGTTGATCTTTCAGTGAATTGGTGCAGACTTGATAGGCCAAATGGCCTTCTTCTGCACTGTAGGGATTCTATGTATCCTCTAAGGGACCAACATTCACTTTAGCTACTCTATTCCTTCTGATATACTGTAGAAGCTTTTTATCTTTCCTACTAGTTTTCTCCCATACTCCAAATTCTCCCTCTTTATCATATTTTTAATCAACTTTTGTTGGTTACTAACATTTTCCCAATCTTCCGACTATCACTAATCTTTGAGGCACTGTCCATTTTGATGAATGTAAGAAATTGTTGCATATTTTATATTTTGCTGTGGTGATGTTATTTAACCATGTAAAGCCCTCTGTTGGTTTGTATTCTCGAAGAATGCATTTGGATCTACTGTTGGTTCAAACACCTCCATTGTCTTGATGATGTTAGTTAGCTGCGCTACTGTGGACGGTTACATACGTGACATTGGCATTCTGGTTATCTCGCCGGCTAATGCTGAGCGGGTTCATAGGGGCTGGGGAGATTTCTGGGGGTGCCGTCGGTTCTATCGTCAGGAACAAATGTGGAACACCCATTATCAGAGTTGGTGTATTCGTGGGCATCCTCCTCTATCTCTTCCCACTCTGCCCCTGGGTCACTATCCCCAAATTTTGTTGTGAAGGTGCCAATTATCCTTTCTTTTATGAATAATTGGGGGGGGGGGGTCTCCCTATTAAAGGGGCCCCAGGGAGGGAGGCGTGGCCCTATTACAGTTGTCGGGTGGGGGGGCTTTCTCCCTTGTTCGGGGTGCCAGGGGTTTGGCGGGTCAGGTCACCCCTGAACATGTAGGAAGGTGGGTCACCCAAGCAATCCGGGGGTGGGGGGCTGATTTGCGATGCGGGGTGGGTAGCCAGCCACAGGCCTTCACTATAGTGCCGTCCACTCAAAATGGCAGCCTGATAGCAGATTTCTACGGGAATGGCAAGGGATATGGAATTGCATCCTGATTTGTACTCCCAGGGGAGTCTTAAATTAGTTGCGATTCTCCTCCTGCGATTCTCCAGTCACATCCGCCCAGCGACTGGAGATTCTCGCCCGAGGTCAACGGATCTCTCCATTGTTCGCCTCCCACCTGTGGTGTCCTTGCAGCGGGTGGGGTAGAAGAAACCAGCCCATAGTCTCCCAAATGGAGAGTCCACCCCTGGATTTCCACCATCAGGGAGTTATGGATAAAACCCACGAAACCAACAGACATGACGGAGGACCCAGGGGCACATGGAATCCTTGTGAAGCACACACAGGCATTCACAAGCCAAAAACTTGACTGTCACCAGATGATAGAGGGTCTTTATAGAAGGCCATGATCCAAAACCCCAAAGATAGTGCTGCTTCCCTCAGCAAGCTTCCATAAGTAACAGGGCTTCCATAGGTAACAGGGCTTCCATAGGTAACAGGGCTTCCATAACTCACCCTCCATATTTCACCAAAGACTAGCAAAGGGTCTAGAAGGGTTTATAAAACCTAAATGTTTGGTGCAGTATGTGGACAAAATCTCCTCCTCAAGCCTAAAACCACAGGGGATCATTTTAAACTGTTGAAGGAACTGCTGAACCAATTTACTACGCTAGGCCTAAAAATCAACCCCAAGAAAGCTCAGATTATGAGATCACAGGTCTCATACTTGGGGACAGTAGTGACCAAAGGGAAGCATGAAATAGAAAGGAAGTGGATCGAGTTGGTAACACGCCTCCCCTGCCAAAGGACATCAGCTCATTGCGCTCCTTTCTAGGCATGATGGGGTACTGCTGACACCATATCGAAGGTTTAACTCCCAAAACCACCTGCCTATTAGACCTCCTAAAAGAAAAATGCTCCATGGGAGTGGACCGAGGCTGTCTCGAGAGTTAAAACAGCCTCTAGTGCTGCAAGTGCCTAACCCAGACCTTCCCTTTGCGCTAGAAGAAGCAGCCGTACCTCTGCATGGAGCACCACAGGAGACACGGGCCTGTGGCCTTTGCCTCCAGGCTCCTAACCTCCGTTGAACAGGGTTTCTCAGTATGCGAGAAACCCTTTTAGCTGTTTTCTGGGCCGTACAACATCTTTGACCTAAGCCCATTAACATTCTCATGGAGCACACCCCTCATACAGTTATTGTTAGACGGCCACATTAAAGATGGGAAGGCTAGTCAAAACCATATATTACGCTGGACCCTCATGCTCCAGGGCCGCGACATCGCGGTAAGGCATACCCAAGCCCCCACTTTAATAGCTGACAATCTGAGCTACAGTAAGAAGAGCTACAGACAATCTGAAGAAGACAATCTGAGCTACGGCAGGGAAACTCATGAGTGAGGTTCCATTTATGCCAAAATAAAAGGAGGGATGATTCAGGGAAGCAGACAAATAGGCCCTGAAAATATTTGCAGGCAGATCCTCTCTGTAGGTGAGGAGGGGAACAGAAAGACACGGTGCAGCATCTATGTGGAAGGCCAGCAAGGCAAGCCCTTGCGGGAGATAAGCTTAAAACTTCCCACTCAAATGAGCGCCCAGGCTGCAGAGATAGCAGCCATAGCTCACATGGTCAGCCACCCTGACCAGTTCCCCACTCCGGTAGACGTACACTCTGACAGCATGAATGTCTGTAATAGTTTAACTGACTTCCTGCCACTGGAAAGCTAAGGTATTTGTGTCGGCAGAAGGGACAGAGAAGCATGACAACTCCTGATCACTGAGCAGATCAGTGCCGTCACTGTAATGATATGTATATATGCATACAAGTAAAGGGTTAATTATTACATCTCAGTGTAATACAAACACTAGAGGGCATCCTATCAGGCTGCATCACAGCCTGGTATGGCAACTGTTCAGCCCAAGACCGCAAGAAACTTCAGAGAGTCGTGAACACCACCCAGTCCATCACACAAACATGCCTCCCATCCATTGACTCCATCTACACCTTCCGCTGCCTGGGGAAAGCAGGCAGCATAATCAAAGATCCCTCCCACCCGGCTTACTCACTCTTCCAACTTCTTCCATTGGGTAGGAGATACAAAAATCTGCGAACATGCCAGAACAGACACAAAAACAGCTTTTTCCCTGCTGTTACCAGACTCCTAAATGACCCTCTTATGGACTCACCTGATTAACAGTACACCCCTGTATGCTCCACCCAATGCCGGTGTTATGTAGTTACATTGTGTTGCCCTATTATGTATTTTCTTTTATTTTCATGTACTTAATGATCTGTTGAGCTGCTCGCAGAAAAATACTTTTCACTGTACCTCGGTACACATGACAATAAACAAATCCAAATCCACTACCAGTTCCCAGTATAAATACAAGAACTCAGGGAATCTTGGGTAGTCAGTTAAGTGCTAGCAGAAGGGAGAGATTGACCACAGCTCAGGGACTAATTAAGATTAGATAGAAGTAGCACTTGTAGTTCATTAGTTATTAGTTAATCATAGATTACTTTTTAATAGTTACAGTTCTGTGGAGCGTGCAAACTCAATATAATTTAATCATTATTCAATAAATCAGTTTTGCTTTAAGTTAGAAATTGATGGTTTCTTTATAATCACACCATCAGACCATTCTGGATTACAAAGCAAAGAGTAACGATATATTACCACAAAGTGAAATATAATAGTCACTATAAGCAAGACTTAAGCCGAAGACCTTAAACAGGCCACAGCAGTGACCAGGACTTGAAACAGATCAGGAAAGAGCACATCTAGCTTCTTTGACAAGTTGTGGGATATAATTACAATTAAGGATGGGCTAGTCCTTAAGGATGAGTGGGACATGATACCGACGAGGGACCGCAACTAAATTATTTACCAATATCACGATGTCCAGGGCCATCAATGGGCAGGGGCCATGGGTGAGCGAATGAAGGGATTGTGCTGGTGGCCAGACATAGACAAGGACTTGCGGCATTACATAAATAACTCCATAATTTGTGCCCAAAACAATCCTGACAGATAGACCCGTAAGGAAGAACTGATGCATACCTTAACCGTGGAAGGCCCCTGTACAAATTGATTATATCGGTCTCCTACTGCCTCGCACGGGAGGTTACAAATACGTCCTGGTCATCATTAACACTCTTAGTAAGTGGGTCGAAGCATTCCCAACTTGAATCAATATGGCCAAAGTCACGGGAGATATCCTAGTGCAGCAAATCTTCACCACGTGGAGTCTCCCTCGTAGTATAGATTCAGACCATGGCACTCATTCAGAAATGATGTGCAAGATCATCCTACTGAATAACCATACTTGGAACAAAGTCCTGCCAATTGTCCTCGTGGTAGTACGGCTTCCAGTTCCACCGGCTCACCCTCCATGTACTCATGACCGGGCGACCTATGAGGGACCGAACCCCTGTTAGGGCTGGATTTATCCGCATCGGAGCTTGCAGCCCTTATCCACGAGACCCCAGTCAAAACTCTGCTGGAGAACATTCAAGTTGGACTACTGGCAGCAGCCGTTAAAATGGGAAAAAGAGATGATCAGAGTAAGGCCTACTCTGATGGCAGGGTGAACATCATTAAATACATGAGGTCAGGCGGAAGGTAATGCTTCAGATTTTCTATCCAGGCACTTTCCTATCCTACAGATACAGAGGACCCTACCCGGTGGTGGATAAGGTGAGCCCATCCGTTAACCGGGTACTGATGGATTCCGGGAAAGCTGGATGGTACCATATGAACCAAATGAAGGCATTTGACTCCCAAAACTACTACCCCCAGTATCATGTAGCCCAAGACGGAATTGAGGCAGTGGTCCCCAGGCCCCATCCCAGGGTCCGGACCCTGACCCCTTGCTCAGATTCCCACACCTACAGACACCAGACTTAAAAATCCATCCAATGTTCCGGGGGGTAAAAAAATGAGTTGTGATTAAGCCAAGTACACTCAAAGGCACCTGGCATAGGGATCTCTGGAAGCATCAAATAGGCACTCAGATAGGGAGACAGTGCAAGAGAAGGTCTGAAGTAGCCAGAGCACACCTCAGGAAGAATACAGGGACACGTACATGTGTATAGTGTGTGGTAATTTGCCTCTGTGCCATATCATAGTTAGATGGTGTGAGACGTCCAACCAGTAGGTGCTGGTACAGACACATCAGCAATCTCAAGACCAAGGTTATGTGACCGTGGACCTGTATATAAAGGGAGACTCATCCTGCCATCTCCAGAAGAACATGAGATAGAGGATAATAAGACGTACATGTAACAGGTCAGCAGAAGTTGTAAGTTCCAGAGGAGTAGCAAGACTCCATGATAACGCGCTCTGTATCAGATTGCCATAACTACTGCACGAGACACAATAACAGGATCTTGGTTTGACAGATTGAAGTGTTTGGTGAGTTTATCTTAAAAGTACAAGGGACTGGGCAGCACGGTGGCGCAGTGGTAGCACTGCAGTCTCACGGCGCCGAGGTCACAGGTTTGATCCCGGCTCTGGGTCACTGTCTGTGTGGAGTTTGCACATTCTCCCCGTGTCTGCGTGGGTTTCGCCCCCACAACCCAAAGACGTGCAAGGTAGGTGGATTGAACATGCTGAATTGCCCCCTTTTTGGCAAAAAATGAATTCGGTACTCGAAATTTATTTTTTAAAAGATGCCTAAAAGTACAAGGGACCAAACACAACATAGTGTCCGTTTTGTGTTAACTCTACTCCCTGCGAACGGCCCTTTGCTCCTTTTCCCTTGATCCACATTTCCTTCTTCCTTTGGTTTCACAGAAGATAGTCTCCATGAGACTGCCTGCCTATTCTGCTCGATGAATAAACTGCACTTGAGAGCTCCCAAGGAGTAATATTTGGTATCAGTTACTAACATACCACCTTACAGTACAATATGATGGGTAATGTCATGGGAGTGTCTCTTTCAGAAATGTTTTTGTCTTATTACCACGATTGTTCCACTTACCCTCGGACCCCTTCCATACAAGAACATAATTCATCACTCTGTACCCTTCCGAAGTCTGAGAACCTTTGCCATAATCTTCGTCATCTGTTCTCATTTCATTAATTTCATTTTCGTCATCTCTTCTCATAAGTGCGGCTTCTGCCTATGCAACTCTGCCATGTGGCGAAAGCCACGACTCATCACTCCAGGAAAGCTACCAATTAAACACAGATGTCTAAACTACTCCAATTCCGAGTAGACATGCAGACCCCTACCACAACCTCGAGACAAACCTTCATCCTGATCATATAAGAACTTAGTCTCCTGCTAAGTTGCTTTAACCTTGACTCACTTTCACCATCTCTTCTCGTCTCTGCGGCTTCCACTTGTGCAACTCTGCAATTCAGCAATACTGGAATGCAAACTCATTAAGCATGGATGTCTAGACAATCCTGCCTTGTGGTGTTAGCCTCAAAACTCTTCGTCCACACGATGCGCACATTTACACACGGATACCTACCTGGCCACCTCAAACTCTGGGGCAAAGATATTATTAAAGGGGGTCAGTAAGAGCGTGAGCCAGCATCTTTGGGGGGGGGGGGGGAATCAGATATTGGGAAATAAAACAGATGCTACCCTGATCGCTTTGCAGATTGTATTACACACTTGCGGTGTGCTACCTGGGATTCTTCACCTTGGACATGAGGATACAGACCCACAGAAGGAAGGACCAACAACCAGAAATTGAATTAATATATCCTGGATACATGTGGTTCACCTCACTGGACATAGGAATTAGGGTTGTTTGCCTGAGGTTCTGATGCTTACCCGTCTGGGAACTTGAAAATGAAAAAAAAAATGAAAAATTGAACTTGGTTAGAGTTGTGTGATCCGGCTCGCTGACGTTCACTCGATCAACAGGAGGGACTGTGGTAAAATGGCCAACGGCTTGAATTTTAGGCCCGATGCAGAATTGGACACTTTAAATTAAAAGCACAGTCAGACCACAGACAGACTTGATGGAAAGTCAAACATCCAAACCCAAATATACTGGTCTGAGACAGACAGCCGGCAGGTCCGGGCCTGGCCTGTAAACAAGTCATTGGACGATAATCGGTCCGATTCAAATAGATAGATTGTTGCGGATTGCCCAGATGAAGCCAGACTTTCTGGCACCTAGATTTCCTGCCCTTCATTTATATGGGATAAAGTTAAGTGCAGACATTGCACCTGAAGATGGATCCCTTCTGGAGGGGCGGGGTTCCTGGTGTCCTGCAGAGTTGCAATCTGCAACTTCATTGGGTGTTGTGACACCTGCCCCATGATTCCATTGGCTTAGGGCCAGAGAAGCTTTTGGAAGAGAGCAAACAGGGGTGGATTGGGGGAAAGAGAGATATGGACAGGATACCTATAGATCCTCCCCAGCAAAGACTCGACACAGAGATAGCGGAGAATACTGAACGGCAGACCAGAGGACAGAAGGAAGCAACGTGAAAGACCCACCTTCGTGGACGAAGGCCCTGAGGTGACTAGACTCTGGATTGAATCTGCAGCTCGATCCAGTTCATTGGCAGGGGTAGTATTCAAATATTGGGCATATTGTAGTTGGGATAATTTTTTTTGGGGGATAACTGTTTTATTGTGTTTGAAAAAAAACTTGGGTCGAATTGTGAATTTGTGTCTGTCCTTTGTTCATCTCATAAATAAGGGCAGCTGGTAAAACATTTGAATAATAAACTGGCCGAAAAAGTGTCTGAGGTTTTACAAACAACACCACGAGGTGAAAGAACCTCAAAAGCACTTGGACAATTTCACATAATTGCACGACAATTGCAGCAAGTAATTAATCAAATTAATAGATTGCTGTTGCTTTTTGAAAGAGGTTTTGAATGCAAAAGTAAGAATGTTATGCTTCTCTTGCACAGGGCACTGGTGAGACCATATCTGGAGTACTATGTACAGTATTGGTCTCCTTGTTTAAGTAAGGATGTAAATGCTCTTGCAGTTCAGATAAGCTTTACTAGACCAGTAATAGGAATGTCCAGGTTGTCTGAGGAGGAAAGGTTGGAGAGGTTAGGCTTGTATCCACTGGAGTTTAGAAGAGTAAGAGGCGACTTGATTGAAATCTTTAAGAATCTGAGGGGTATTGACAGGGTCGATGTGGAGAGGATGTTTCCTCTTGTCGGAGAATGCAGAACTAGGTGTCACTATTTAAAAATAAGGGTTCACTCTTTTAAGACAGGGATGAGGAGATTTTCTTTCTTTAGACGGTTGAGTGTCTTTGGAAGCCCCTTCCAAAAAAGATGGTGGAAGCTGAATCTTTGAATATTTTTAAGGTGGAGCAAGATAGATCCTTGATAAGCAAAGGTGAAAGTTTATCGAGCGTAGGCGGGAATGTGGAGTTGAGGGTACAATTAAATCAGCCATGATGGTATGGAATGGTAGAGCTGGCCCAAGGGGAAGGGGCTGAGTGGCCTACACCTGCTCAGAGTTTGTATGTTACTAAGAGCTGAGGCCTTTTCCTAGCTCCCTTCCAGATCCCCATGCTGGACTCACTTCTCGCCACTCCCACCTGTTCTTGACCACAGACAATATCAAAAGTACCTAGCCGAAGTGTCGTCGAGGGAACTATTCCCACACCCACTTGATGCATCGCAGTGTCTGAAGCTCTGGCTCTAGCTCAACAACCCAGAGCTGAAGTTCCTCAAGCTGCGGACACTTAGACATGTGGTTGCCGTGGATCACACTGGAGACCACCAGCTCCCAGATTGACCTCATTATATTGGAGCTGAGACAGTACATCAACCCAAGGCAAAGAATAGAGAAAAATGGAACCACTGCTAGATTCACAATATTCCTCAAGTTGTTCTGGTAGTCGGCTTGAAGATGGAGAGACAAGGCAATGTGTGGTGAGGGCCTGGGCATTATAAGATGGAGTGCGCGATTCTCCAGAAAATGTTCTAAGTATGGTAGCGAGCGGGAACTGGCGCAAGCTTCCCGGCGCTCGGCCTAGCGAAGTGGAAACGCTATTCAACGTTAATTGGTCCACTTAGCATGGTGGTACAGTGGTTAGCACTTATGCCTCACGTCACCAAGGTCACAAGTTCGATCCCGGCCTTGGATCATTGTCCATGTGCAGTTTGCACATTCTCCCTGTGTTTGCGTGGGTTTCACCCCCACAATCCAAAGATGTGCAGGGTAGGTGGACTGGCCACGCTAAATTGCCCCTTAATTGGTACTCTAAATTTATTTATTTTTAAAATTGGTCCACTTAGCGAGGCCCCACTGGCTTCTCACCGCAAATGAAGGCTCGCCAGCCGATTCGCAAGCACCGCACTCACCAGCCCCCCGCTGACAAGTCAAACAGCACTTGCTCAGCCAACTGCAGCCACCTCGCAACAATGGCGCCCAGGTGACCGGCCCCAAGATTCGGGGATGCAGATCTGGGGAGGCTCCTAGATGCTGTGGAGGCCAGGAGGGATGTCCTGTTCCTTCGAGGGTCCCGGAGGGTCAGCCATAGGGCAGCCAGTGCTGCCTGGGATGAGGTGGCGGCAGCTGTGAGCACCAGGTGTGTGACCAGAAGGACTGGCCTCCAGTGCCGAGAAAAGGTCAACGACCTACACAGGGCAGCACGAGTGAGTATTCACCAACGCGCTCCCCCCGGGGCCTTCCTACCCCCAAACGAGCATCCACCCCAACTCTCCATGCAACCACTAAAATTCCTCCCTCCCCCTCTCCCTTCAACACCCTCAACCCTTACTTCACACCCCCCCTCCCACCACTGTGAACCACGCCTGTGGCTAACGATGCCCTCTCTGTGTCTCCTCAGGAAAAGCTTTCACACAATCGCCGGTAGAGGGCCCAGGCTGGCGGAGGGATGCCAGACATAAGAATCGTCACCTCCTTCGAGGAGCGGGCCCTGGAGGTGACTGGGGTGGCCGAGGACAGAGCAGCCACCAATGCAGAGGCTGGCGGAAGCCAGAGAGGTGAGGAACCTCTAGGCCGTAGCCAAAGGACCTGTCAAACGGGAGTTGTTATTGCCTTACCGACTAACACATCCCTCCCACTGATACATGTCCATGCTCCCACAGATCCTGCAACCAATGGCACCGGCCCATCCTGGATGGGCCGCCTCTCCAGTCTCCCATGAGAACACCTTGGGGGAGTTCCGAAGATGCCACCATAATAATCGCGACACAGCTGTCATCCACACACTCCACCAGCGCAGATACACGCACCTCGGTGGGAAATGCTAGTGGTCAGGCTTCTGGGGCACAAACTGGTGAGCACCACACTGCTGCTGATATACATCAGGTTGCGGCAGGAACCCGCAGGTGAGACACAGTCGGAGGTCTACTGGATCCCAGGAACCAGCTGGGTCCCAGCCTGATGCTGAGCCTGTGGAAGAGGCTTTCCCGGAGCTGAGGGAGACGTTCGGGTGCGGTCAGGATATTCAGAGGGAGATGTCAGTGATACTCCAGCACGTCCATAGCCGATTGGAGGAGTCCCAAAGGGTACGGATGATGGAGATGTCGCTGGCAATGAGTGGCACCGAGGCCAACACTGCTAGGGTGACGACCACAGTGGAGAGCTTGATGCACAAAGTCAGCACGATTAGTGATGGCTTCCAAGGTGTCACGCAGTCGGTGACGGCCATGACTGATGGTCTCGACAGAATATCGGCCTTGCTGGCGGATATGACCCAGTACCAGGCTGACCTTGATGACATTCTGCGGATTATGTCCTGCTCTCAGATGGGAATGGCCGAGGCGCTGCGGAGCTTGTCCCAGTCACAGGTGGGCATTGTTGAGGCGCTGCAGAGCATGGCCCGGTCACTGGGGGATATGTCCCAGTCACTGAGGAGCATCGCCAAGGGCGTCAACATCATGGTGGAGACATTGGCAAGCCACCAGGGTTGGCAGAGCCAGATAATGCAGGGGCAACCAGGGCTCAAACCAGCTGTCCCTTCATCCCAAGATGAACCCCAGGGCCCTATGGGCACCTGGCAGGAGGAGGGGGAGCTGGGTGCCAACCCAGAACCGTCCCATCAAGTGGAATGGTGGCCACCAGCTCCCCAGAGTTCCACCCCTCTGATGAGGCCGCATCTCTCAGTCAGCCCTCCGGCCCCAGAGGACACCCGCCAGGGACATCGAAGGCCACAGGACGTGGTAAGCAGCTGGCGAGAGCGCAACAGGTCCAGAGAATCACGCCCACAGCTTCCTCCGTTAGTACAGTGGTTAGCACTGTTGCTTCACAGCTCTAGGGACCCGGGTTCGATTCCGGGCTTGGGTCACTGTCTGGGTGGAGTCTGCACGTTCTCCCACTCTTTGCTTGTGTTTCCTCCGGGTGCTCCCGTTTCCTCCCACAAATCCCAAAAGACATGCTGTTAGGTAATTTGGATATTCTGAATTCTCCCTGTGTACCTGAACAGGTGCCAGAGTGTGGCGACTAGGGGATTTTCACAGTAACTTCATCGCAGTGTTAATGTAAGCCTACTTGTGACACTAATAAAAATTATTATTATTATAACGTCTCTTTCTGAAACAGGCAAAGGATAACTTTTGTTTGTCTCTATCCAACATTGTGGATGATGCACTTCAACCTAGAATAGCGTACACTTCCTGCCTGCCATATTGACAGGACTTATTATTTTGAGTAGCATCAGAAAAATGGGTGCTGCACAGAACAATTTTTAGGCCACCATATTTTCTGATTTACTGCACAGGAATTTCTTTTTAAGATGCCCCTGTTAAATTTCATATACCATGTGGAAATCTCCGTCATACTTTTCAAACTAAACTGCAAGATACTGCACTTAAGGTGACCAGATGTCTCGGTGTGGCAAGGAGAATAAGGAGTTTTCACTAGACATACCGATGTCCTGACAGTTTTCTTTAGGTTGCTCAAATGTTTGGGTGTTTAGCTTCACTGAGGCCCTTCCCCTTTAACCTGCCTTATGTTTAATTTTTTACAGATCGGTCGCTTACCTGGAGAGAGTCGAACACAACTTTTTAAAAAAAATAATAGATTCCTAATCTTTCAAATCGTAAATCAGTACAAGGACCTGGCTGACATGTGGAAATCAACGGGCCCCTAACAAAAGTCTTTTGCTGCTGGATCATGCGAGGGAGCTTCAGCAAATCAGAGGCATGGGTGCCTTCACGCTGCGGCAGTTTTAAACCAACGTGGTGGTTTGTGACCGGCAGCCGCTGCCGGCTGCAGGCAGATCAACAGACACAATTCAACCACGCACACCAACACCATGAGCCAGACATAGTCAATGGAATAAGAGACCAGCACTCAAGAAAAAATCTTTAGTGACTTCCAGCAGCAGCATTCGGTGAGTGAATGAGAGCAGAGTAGGGGGAGGCGGCCAGTTCCAGGCACAAAGGTTGCGGCAAAGGCTTGGCAGGGCTGCACCATCCTTCACTTAATCCCCTCCAACCCCTTTGCAACCTTCCCACCTGATGCATGATCACTGACCACTAAAGCGAGGTTGTAGTCCAACTGAAGGCTTTAATAAGCTAGATGTTTCCCCCAGCAGCTCAGGTACAGAAAGGCAGCTGCTGGGGCGGCATGGGGAAAATGTGCCGCGGGACAGGGCATCAGGAGGCTCGTTTAGCTTCCCGGGACGATACAAGATCTCGTAGTTATAGGTGGAGAGTTCGATCCTCCACCGCAAGATCTTAACATTTTTTATCTTGCCCCGCTGTGCATTATCGAACATGAAGGCGACCGACCGTTGGTCAGTGAGGAGAGTGAATCTCCTGCCGGTTGGTGTCATGGTCCTGCTGGTCGTGGCCGCAGACGGTGACATTATCGAGATACGGGAATGTTGCCCGTAAACCGTACTGGTCAACCATTTGGTCCATCTCGCGCTGGAAGACCGAGACCCCATTAGTGACACCGAAGGGAACCCTGAAGAAGTGGTAGAGCCGCCCGTCTGCCTCGAAGGCAGTGTATTTGCGGTCACTAGTGCGGATGGGGAGCTGGTGGTAGGCGGACTTGAGATCCACCGTGGAGAAGACCTTGTAATGCGTGATCCTGTTGACCAGGTCCGATATGCAGGTGAGAGGGTACGCGTCCAGCTGCGGTAAACCTGTTGATGGTCTGACTGTAGTCGATGACCATCCTATGCTTCTCCCCGGTCTTTACCACCACTACTTGAGCTCTCCAGGGACTGTTGCTAGCTTCAATGACTCCTTCCCTCAGTAGCCTTTGGACCTCTGACCTAATAAAGATCCGATCCTGGGCACTGTACCGTCTGCTCCTGGTGGCGACGGGTTTGCAATCCGGGGCGAGGTTCGCAAACAGGGAAGGCGGATCGACCTTGAGGATTGCGAGGCTGCAGACAGTGAGGGGGGGTATAGGGCCCCCGAATTTGAAAGTTAGACTTTAGGTTGCACTGGAAGTCTAACCCTAGGAGTGTGGCCGCGCAGAGGTGGGGAAGGACGTAGAGCCGGTAATTTTTAAACTCCCTTCCCTGGACCGTGAGGTTTGCTACACAAAACCCCTTTATCTCTACTGAGTGGGAACCGGAGGCCAGGGAGATTTTTCGATTAACGGGGTGGACGGGGAGAGAACAGCACCTTAACGTGTCGGGCTTTATGAAGCTCTCCGTGCTCCGAGAGTCAATTAAGCAGGACGTCTCGTGCCCGTTGATTAGTCCCATTGTTGTAGCAGTTGAGAGTGTTCGAGGCCGGGACTGGTCCAGGGTCACCGAGGCTAATCGCAGCAGCAGTTGATTGTTCTCTTCGGGCAGTGTGTGGTCAGCCGAGCTGGGGTCCTGGGAGTCCATCCAAGATGGCGGCGCCCATTGGCTGCACATGGCTGGGGGTGCACAAAATGGCAGCGCCCATCCATCGCATGTGGCGTCTGCGGGACAAAATGGCAGCGCCCGGAGGCCGCATGTCGCCCTGGAGGAGGAAGATGGCGGCGCCCGCTGGCCGCACGGGGACCGTGGAGACAATTGTGGTGGTGGTCCGCATTCGCCACCGGAGACCGCAGCGAACGCCCGGGCCTGGCATACCGCCACAAAGTGGCCCTTTTTACCGCATCCCTTGCAGGTGGATGCGCGGGCCAGACAGCGCTGCTGGGGGTGCTTGGCCTGCCCGCAAAAATAGCAGCATGGCCCCCCGAGGTTGCTCGGCTGTCTTGCAGCACAAGCTTGTGGGGGGATGGGCGCTGTCTCGGGGTCGGCCGTGGGGGGGGTTCCACGCTGCCCAGGGGGCTGCCGCGTGGTCGGGGACGTAAGCGCGGGCGTTTTGGGAGGCCACATCCAGGGAGCCGGCAAGGGCCCGTGACTCCTTGAGGCCTAGGGTGTCTTTCTCCAGCAATCGCTGGCGGATTTGGGAGGACAGCATACCTGCAACAAAAGCGTCCCAGATCAAAAGTTGTGTGTGATCGCTCGCCAAAATTTGTGGGCAGCTGCAGCTTCTCCCCAATACCAGGAGCGCACGGTAGAATTCTTCCAGCAATTCCCCAGGGATTTGTCGCCTCGTCGCTAGCAGATGTCAGGTGTAGACCTGGTTTACCGGGTGAATAAAATGTCCTTTTAGCAGCTCCATTGTTGCATCAAAGCCGTCCGCGTCCTCGATGAGTGTGTAAATTTCTGGGCTCACCCTCGAGTGCAGGACTTGCAATGTCTGTTCTCCCGTGGGTGTGTTTTTGGCCGTTCCGAGATATCCGTTAAAACACGCCAGCCAGTGCTTGAAGATTGCTGCGCAGTTTGCCGCGTGGGGGCTGAGTTGCAGACACTCCGGCTTGATTTGGAGCTCCATCCCTTTTAAATCTAGCTTATTAAATTGATGCACGATCAATGACTACTAAAGCGAGGTTGTAGTCCAACTGAAGGCTTTAATAAGCTAGATGTTTCCCCCAGCAGCTCAGGTACAGAAAGAGGGCTGCTGGAGCGGTACGGGCTCTTATACCCCGCCTTGCAGGGCGGAGTTACCATACAGCTTGACCAATAGGAAACATCCAATATCTACCAATGGTGTTCCAGCATTACGAGGTACCGTAATACCTCTACACAGACTACCACACCACCCCCTCACTTTAAATACAATTATATTGCTATCAATCTCACAGTATAACTGCAACCTAAAATTGTATTATCCAAAATCAATGAATGTGGTGAACCACTGTATTAGGGGGTGTAAGGTAGAACCTGCACTACAGGTTCGCCGGTAGCCCCTGCCTGCTGGCTCCGCCCACTAAGATCTGTATAAATATGCGTGACCTCCAGTGCCCTGCCATTTCGCCAGCTGCAGCAGGAGGCCACGCATCTGATTGCAATAAAGCCACAGTTGTGCCCAATCTGCATCTTTGTGCAATTGATCGTGCATCAATTTATTGCAGTCCGACTTTTCCACAGAATGGATATCAGAATTAAGCCCGATCGTCTGCAGCTGGATCCGCACTCGCCCGACGCCAGAAAAGACTTTACTCACTGGCTAGCCTGTTTTGAGGCCTACATCAAGGCTGCGGACCCCGAGCCAACGGAGGCTCAGAAGATAAACATCCCGTACTCCAGACTGAGCTCCAACGTGTTCCCGTTGATCCAAGATGCCTCGAATTACGCGAAAGCAATGGCACTCCATAAAGAACACTACGCTCAGAAGACGAACACGCTCGTCGCCAGGCATGTATTCGCCACCCGCTCGCAATTATCTGGTGAGTCCACCGAAGACTTCTGGTGCACCCTAATTCCACTCGTCCGGGACTGTGACTGTCAGGCCGTTACGGCCGCTGAACACGCTAACCTCCTCATGAGCGATGCTTTTGTGACGGGGATTGCGTTGGACTGCATCCGAGAACGATTACTGGAAGGGGCCACGCTCGAACTAGCAGAGACAAAATCCTTGGCGCTCTCCATGACGGTCGCATCCCGTAATGTACAGTCCTACCCCTCCCGCCGCACTGCCCACCCTTCTACCCCTTCCTACCCTTCCTGGACCCTGCCGACGACCTCCTCAGCTGGGGCCCTGCCTTCCCAATACGCCTGTGCCGCACGCCGATCCACACACCCCGGGGGTCCCCACTGCTATTTCTGCGGTCAGCAGAAGCACCCCTGCCAACACTGCCCGGCCCGCACTGCCGTTTGTAAATCCTGCAGTAAGAAGGGCCACTTCGCGGCTGTTTGCCAGGCCGCGCAGTCGCTGCGATCGCACCTGCTATCACCCCCTCCCCCATGCCAAATGCACAATGGGAGCCGCCATCTTCTCCTCCCGGGGCCATGTGCAACCAATGGGCGCCGCCATCTTGTTCCCCTTCAGCCACGTGCACCCCATGGGCGCCGCCCTCTTGTCCAGACCCTGCAATGTGCGCACCATGGACGCCGCCATCTTGTTGCCCACGGGGTCTTCAGACATCCCGAGATCGGAACCGCACACGCTTGCCGTCCGAAGCCAACCGACGACTACCTGCAGCTCGCTTTGATGACGCTGGACCAATCTCACCCGCACAACCTGGCCACCGCATCGACCACGGTGAAAATCAACGGCCACGCGACCTCATGCCTGCTGGACTCCGGGAGCACCGACAGCTTTGTACACCCAGATACGGTAAGGCGCTGCTCCCTCGCGGTCCACCCTGCCAAGCAAAGAATCTCCCTAGCCTCCGGATCCCACTCCGTCCCGATCCGAGGTTTTTGTACAGTCACCCTCACGGTCCAGGGCGTAGAATTTAGTAACTTCCGTCTCTATGTCCTTCCTAATCTTTGCACTGCACTCCTGTTGGGCCTGGACTTCCAGTGCAATCTCCAGAGCCTCACCCTCAAATTCGGCGGGCCCTTACCCCCCCCATACCGTTTGCGGCCTCGCGACCCTCAAGGTCGATCCCCCCTCCCTTTTTGCCAACCTAACTGCGGGTTGCAAGCCCGTTGCCACCAGGAGCAGACGGTACAGCACCCAGCACAAGACTTTCATCAGGTCCAAAGTCCAGCGGCTGCTTAATGAGGGGATTATCGAGGCCAGCAACAGCCCCTGGAGAGCCCAAGTGGTAGTGGTTAAAACTGTAGTGAAACCGCCAGGATGGTCGTGGACTACAGCCAGACCATCAACCGGTATACTCAGCTCGACACGTACCCCCTCCGATGCATATCTGATATGGTCAATCAGATTGCGCAGTACCGGGTCTTCTCAACAATTGACCTGAAATCCGCCTACCACCAGCTCCCCATCCGCGAGTCGGACCGGCCATACACTGCCTTCGAGGCGGACGGTCGCCTCTATCACTTCCTTAGGGTCCCTTTCGGCGTCACAAATGGGGTCTCAATCTTCCAAAGGGAAATGGACCGAATGGTCGACCAGTATGGTTTGCGGGCCACCTTTCCGTACTTAGATAATGTCACCATCTGCGGCCATGACCAGCAGGACCACGATGCCAACCTCGATAAATTCCTCCGCACTGCCACTCTTCTCAACCTGACCTATAACAAAGAGAAGTGTGTGTTCAGCACGACCCGGTTAGCCATTCTCGGCTATGTAATCCAAAACGGACTTCTCGGGCCCGACCCTTATCGCATGCGCCCAGTCATGGATCTCCCCCTCCCCCACTGTCCCAAGCCCCACAAACCTTGCCTGGGGTTCTTTTCCTACTACGCTCAGTGGGTCCCAAACTATGCGGATAAGGCCCACCCACTCATTCAGTCCACCTAATTCCCTCTCGCGGCCGAGGCACAACACGCTTTCGCCCGCATCAGAGCAGACATCGCCAAGGCCAGGATGCGCGCAGTGGTCGAGTCACTGCCTTTTCAAGTAGAAAGCGACGCTTCAGATATCGCCCTTGCCGCCACTCCAAATCAGGCAGGCAGACCCGTGGCATTCTTTTCCCGCACCCTTCATGCCTCGGAAATTCGACACTCATCCGTCGAAAAGGAGGCCCAAGCTATCGTTGAAGCTGTGCGGCATTGGCGGCACTACCTGGCCGGTAAGAGATTCACTCTCCTCACTGACCAACGGTCGGTAGCCTTCATGTTCAATAACACACAGCGGGGCAAGATCAAAAATGATAAAATCTTGCGGTGGAGAATCGAGCACACCACCTATAATTACGAGATTTTGTGTCGCCCAGGTAAACTCAACGATCCCCCAGAAGCCATCTCCAGAGGACCAACTCCGGGCCCTACACGACAGCCTTTGTCACCCGGGCGTCACTCGATTGTACCATCTGGTCAAAGCTCTTAATCTGCCCTACTCCGTCGAGGAAGTAAGGACAGTCACCAGGGACTGCCAAGTCTGTGCGGAGTGCAAGCCGCACTTCTACCAGCCGGACGTGCGCGCCTGGTGAAGACTTCCAGCCCCTTTGAACGCCTCAGAGTGGATTTCAAAGGGCCCCTCCCCTCCACCGACCGTAACACGTACATTCTCAGTGTGGTCGATGAGTACTCCAGATTCCCCTTCGCCATTCCGTGCCCCGATATGACGTCTGCCACCGTCACCAAGGCCCTCAACACCATCTTCGCTCTGTTCGGTTTCCCCGCCTACATCCACAGTGACAGGGGATCCTCATTCATGAGCGATGAGCTGCGTCAGTTCCTGCTCAGCAGGGGTATAGCCTCCAGCAGGACGACCAACTACAACCCCCGGGGAAACGGGCAAGTAGAACGGGAGAATGGGACGGTTTGGAGGGTCGTCCAGCTGGCCCTACGGTCCAGGAACCTCCCAGCCTCTCGCTGGCAGGAGGTCCTCCCTGACGCTCTACACTCCATCCGGTCACTATTGTGCATCGCCACTAATAACTCACCCCATGAATGTGTTTTTACCTTCCCCAGGAAGTCCACATCCGGGGTGTCGCTCCCGACTTGGCTCGCTGCTCCAGGACCGGTCCTTCTCCGTAGGCACATCCGACTCCACAAGGCGGACCCCTTAGTGGACCGGGTTCACCTGCTCCACGCCATCCCTCAATATGCCTACGTGGAATTCCCCAACAGCCGCCAAGATACTGTCTCACTCTGGAACCTGGCATTGTCAGGTTCCACCCAACACACTCCCCCACCCATGCCCCCCCCTCCCCCCGCACTTCCAACATTGATCCCACCAGACCAAACCACCCCCCCCCTTTCCACACAAGAGGACAAAGAGGGTTTTGGCATGCTCCTGGAATTCCCCGATAACTGGCCAGCATTAGCACCGCCACCACCGCCATCGGTGCCACCTCCACCACCGCCAGCACCGACTTCGGCGCCACCGTTACGCCACTCCCAACGAAGCACCAAAGCACCGGAGCGGCTGAACCTTTGATGGACTCCGGACCGTCAACATGGACCTTTCGTTTTTTCCGTCTTCCTTGTTTTCCCCATCCTTAACACTGTACATAATTGCACTATTTGTATATAGTTTCACATCACCTCCGCCGGACTCATTTTTAACAGGGGGTGAATGTGGTGAACCACTGTATTAGGGGATGTAAGGTGGGACCTGCACTGCAGGATCGCCGGTAGCTCCTGCCGGCTGGCTCCGCCCACTAAGATCTGTATAAATATGTATGACCTCCATTGCCCTGCCATTTCGCCAGCTGCAGCAGGAGGTCACGTATCTGACCCCAATAAAGCCACAGTTGTACCCAATCTGTGTCTTTGTGCAATTGATTGCGCATCAACAAAACAATGCAAGCAGGAACAGTTACATCAGGAGGGTCACAAGTTTTGCATTCTTTAAATTATTACTGTTACATTTTGGACCATTTAAGTTTATGCTCATTAGGGTGTCATTCTATGGCATCCTACCTTCAACTGCGCTGCCCCACCTCACCTCTGACTCCTGCCAACATGTCAATCATCCACCCCCACTGTACATAACACATTCAAACTTCACGGCTCTGAAAGAATATGCCAGAATACAGGTAGCTCCATCCTAGCAGCGCAATAATATGTTGTGAATTATGCAGTGAAAAGTTTCAATACTTCTAAAACCGTGCTACTTCATGTCACAATACGTGGGTATTGTAGAGTACATGAAGGGTTAATACCATGTTACTACTCATGCCTCCTTGACTTCTGGGAGAGAGACTGGAAGCGAGCAAGAAGAGTAGAGACAGAGTAGGTGTGAGATAGATATTGTAAAGTGTAATCTTTACTTATCTAATTCCTTAGTAATATGCTTGAATCTAATTCAGTGCAGTGTAATAAATTAGCTTTGTTTGTTAAACACTGCTTGCTGTTCTTTGTTAGCACTACAACCTTCACCATCCTGAAAGAAGAAAAACAAAGAACACAACACTTCGGAGTTACAATAAATCGGCCAGTAATTAATAAAGTATGTTGTCTTCCAACAGAAGCGCCTCTTTGCTGTTTTAGTTAATCTCAATGCTCAAAACGTTTAGTAGCATTCCTGGCTCACCATGTGGAGCCATTCAAGTCAGGTTAAGTGACCTTGATTTCCCCAATAACAATGAAACTGGATAGTAAGGAGAGATAAGACCAATTTGCCAGCCAACTCAACTCATTAGGGTAAAACAGAGACACAGCTCAATCTCACCACTGAATTGTTTAATTCTGGGATGACAAACACGCTGTGCACCCATTCTCAACAATAGCTTCCAATCAACAGTATTCCAACTGTAAAAGAGTATTTTGTCACTGCTGGGAAAATAAATATCTTCTGGCAGGAATACCACTCAGAACTTATTAACTGCCAAAGTCACAGCTGCTCTTTTTCAATGTTTTGCCATCAGAAATCAATGAGTCTACTGTATGCGCTGAGAATACAAATCATGATGACACTTCATCCAGCTCTGTGACATGGAGGGACTGTGTGTCACAGGGTTGATATTTTCCTGCAGTTTAAACACAGGCATTGGATTGAAATTACTAAATTTCTGTGGAAATGTTTCAAAACACGTTCTGCAGATTTGGTACATCGTTATTTTCATTACGATCTTCAGAATTCAGTATAAGTGAAGCCGCTTCTCGGCAATTGTAGCTTATATCCTTGATATGTTACTACAATAGAAAAAGAAAAGTAGTTTGATGATCCAGAATTACTACAATTAATTTTCAAAGTCTTGATATAGTAGATCCTGTACATTTCAATTTAGCCTCTCCAAATTTGATGCAATACATTTTATTCTGATGATTGAGCCTTTGAGTAATATTTTGTCCTATTGAGCTAAAAAAAACCTACAATCATTTTCTTAAAATGAGATGAACATAATTCTTTATAATGAGCAAGATGATAAAGTATTACTGTGGTAATTCAGCATCTTGCCATGTCCCCCCCCCCCCCCCCACATTAAAAAAATTAATTGTAATTACTGCATTATTAATTGGAAGTTTTGCAAAATGTGGCACAAGCAATTAGTTTGCTTACTCAGTACAGTCTCAGTAAACCCTACTCAAAAGATACACAACCATCTAGCATATTAATCTGACCATAAATAATGCAGTTACTGTATTAGACAAAGACTTCTCTTTTTCCAAGCACAGAACATTTGTTCAGGTAACACTGTCCTTTTAGTCCCATTAAATAACATTTCAGCACTGTTTTGGATTCCCAATTTGAGAGAGTACAGAACAAACCAGGCTTATTCCTGCCTCTATGTTGCAATTATTGTTAACTGTTTGATGACGTCCCTCTTTAAACAGGACAGGTTTTGAGTTACACATTCAGCAGAGATTAATTCAAGCCGCTGATCTTTTCAGCGATCAAACTCATTAACAGAATGATTCCTGAATACAGACAATGACAGATCCATTACAGATGAAGACAATGCCAAAAATGTCACTCTAAAGATTATTGGGTGACAGCATTCCTTCACATTCTACAGGAATGCACACACCAGTAGTTTTTCTTATTTGCAACTTCTAAAATGCATTACAGGATTCAGTGTCGAACCAAGTCAAATTCAAACTAATGGACTTCACAGAGAACACAAAATTACAATTGTGACTTGATCTAATTGTTTCAGATGTGAGGATAATATGTGTGGAGATATTCTCTACCAAGAAGAATTAATTTTTAGCATGTAGACAACCTTGTTAACAATTGGATAAAAACAAATTACTGCGGATGCTGGAATCTGAAACAAAAACAGAAAATATTGGGCAATCTCAGCAGGTCTGACACCATCTGTGGGGAGAAAAGGGAGTTAATGTTTGGAGTCTGAATGACAAATATTCTAAATTCTCACTGAAATCAAAACATCAACTTCTTAGACTGAAGTCACACATCCTGTCTAAAAATACTCTCATATACTATTAGCTTTATTTCACCTTATTTCTGCAAATGTAGAACCAGAACATTTTTGTGTTACCACAAGCACATCAGCATGTTGAACACCACCTGGAAGGTGTGCATAGGGTGGCAAGGGCACAGATTGTACCCTGGGTATTGGACTTAATGTCCAACGCCAAGAGTGACTCAGTAGCACCACTACCGAACAAGCCGGTCACGTTCAAATGGAGATAGCTGCTCGACTGGATCTGCAGCAGGTGGTGATTATTCTTTCATCAAATGTGGGTATTGCTGGCTAGTGGGACAACGATGGTGATGAAGGAGTCTGAAACTTCAGCTGTAAGGCATGATTCAGTGAGTATGATAATGTCAGGCTGTTGATTAGTCTATGGGATGAAGAGCAGGGCATACTTTGAAGTTTTTGGTGCCGAGCTCAATGCCAAGTGGTCCATCCAGTTTTATTCATATTTTACATTATTGTAGCAAGACCATTTCAGAGGGCAGGTAAGAGTCACCCACATTGCTGTAAGTCTGGTGTCAGAGGCAGGCCAGACCAGGAAAGGACAACAGAATCCCTTCCCTCAAGGACAGAAGTGAACCAGATGGATTTTTACAACAATCCAGCTGTTTTCACAATTGCCATTACCAAGACTAATAATAATTAACGCTTATTGTCACAAGTAGGCTTCAATGAAGTTACTGTGGAAAGCCCCTAGTCGCCACATTCTGGTGCCTGTTCGGGGAGGTCAGTTTTGTTTAACTGGGTTCCTGTAGTAAATGCAATGATTGGCAACCACCAGTTGTCTAACGAACAACGAAGGGCTTATTAAATAACAAACTATACACAGAGTACAATCAACAATGTCTTCATTCTCAGCACTAGGATCACAACTAGCTGCAAAGCCCATGCTTGCACCAAGATACCTGCGCTTATTCCCCATTGGCTGACCAGGTCACATGGTCCTTCCTACACATGACCCCTTAAAGGGTCGAGCTACTACTGTTGCCTTCCCAGATTTAGGTTAATTTAAATTTCTCAGCTTCTATGGTGGGAGTCAAACTCATGGGTAGGATTTTTCAGCTGGTCACTTAGTGGCCTCAATAAGCCCAAGGGCAGGCGGGCTGTTCGGCACGAAGGGGCAGGAAGGGAGGTGGAGAGCAGGCTGCATGCTGCATTTTCTGAGCCCTGCTTCAAACCTACCAGTGAGTGACCATATCATTCCGCCGTATCTCTGGGGGTATTAGTTCAGGCCTCAGTGTTAGTCCTGTGAAATAACCACTATGCTGTCATTACTGACATATATTGGCAATGTTTTTAAAAAGTTAATCCACGTGTGTTCCTCTTTCAAACTCCACCAGTTTTCTCAAAAGTAGCATTGAATGTGCACTGCTCAAAGTAATAGTTGACCTTTTAATATAGGGAACATACGTGTAACCTGCAAACAGGTAATCCAGCCAAGATATAGGCAATCCAGCCAAGGTGCTACACATGTAATTCTAAGGGAGAATGCTCAACAGCAGTGCATTCACTTTTGCTGTTGTAAGCCATGTACCCAATGAAGATATTAATGTCCTGAACTACTTGAGATTTAAACCTTAATGCTTTGTATTAAGTCAGGAGGTGTGGTGCTGTGAAAGTGAACAAAGAGTTTCGTAAAAGTATCAGCAGCAGACTGGGCGAGCTTACTGATTTTCTGCTGGTTTTATATACCAATTCTATTTTTAGCTGCAGTCAAAGTACAAGTTTGAACCAATCATAGAATGAGGAAGTACCTCTGCTCATATTGTGCCTGCCCCAATTCAAATTTCATTTAGTGAAGGCCATCAAGCCAAATATTATTTTGATCAACATATCTGAGCTAATTTTCTTTTCAAGCTGTAATTTTTCACTTTGCAAAGTACCTAATCATCTCATGAGCATTTGATCAATCTTTAATGTTTAAAAATAGGCACAATTATTATAAAGAGTTTCCATTATTTTAAGTAGATTGATTTGCTCACCTTATGGATTTGTTAACACGGGTTGCTGTTGAAAAATAACAAATTACTGAATTTAGGTTTCATTTTAAAATTAATAATCAAAGTGAAGCATTTTTAAAATCCCTGTGTGACATAACATTATTCTAAAATTAAGAAGAAAATGTATTTGGAAGATCTACAAAACTTATTAAAAATATAAATATGGTTTTGGCAGAATTTGACAAGTAACTTATTATGTAGAACAAAACAATGGATTGTGACCAAGGTTAGTTATAAATTGTTCAGTATTTGAACAGGACATTACCACAATTAAATTTAGTGCTGGACTATTCAGCACAAGGACCATCAATAATGAGCCCAAATTTGACAACGCATCTTACTTTCTTGGACACTTTTATACCTTGGATCCATTCCTTATAATTGACCTGAATCAAGACTTGATTTCCATACCTATTTGATGGCAATGAACTGAAACAGACATAGAAAGGTTTGGAAGTGGGATAAACAGACATTTGTACACTCCAAAATGTCACTACCGTGGGCAGCACGGTAGCATAGTGGTTAGCACTATGGCCTCACAGCACCAGGGTCCCAGGTTCGATTCCCGGCTTGGGTCACTGTCTGTGCGGAGTCTGCACGTTTTCCCTATGTCTGTGTGGGTTTCCTCCGGTGCTGCGGTTTCTTCCCACAAGTCCCGAAAGACGTGGGGCGAGATTCTCCGACCCCCGCCGGGTCGGAGAATCGCTGGGGGCTGGCGTGAATCCCGCCCCCGCCGGTTGCCGAATTCTCCACCACCGGATATTCGGCGGAGGCGGGAATTGCGCCGCACCAGTTGGCGCCCCCCCCCCCCCCCGCCCCGTCCCTGTGATTCTCCGGGGTCCTGGGGGGGGGGGGGGGCGTGGGGCGATCTGGCCCCGGTGGGTGCCCCCACGGTGGCCTGGCCCGCGATCGGGGCACACCGATCCGCGGGCGGACCTGTGCCGTGGGGGCACTCTTTCCCTTCCGCCTTCACCACGGTCTCCACCATGGCGGAGGCGGAAGAGACTCCCTCCACTGCGCATGCGCGGGAATGCCGTCAGCGGCCGCTGACGCTCCCGCGCATGCGCTGCACGGAGATGTCATTTCCGCGCCAGCTGGCGGGGCACCAAAGGCCTTTTCCGCCAGCTGGCAGGGCGGAAATTCGTGCGGCGCGGGCCTAGCCTCTTAAGGTTGGGGCTCGGCCTCCAAAGATGCGGAGCATTCCGCACCTTTGGGGCGGCGTGATGCCCGACTGATTTGCGCCGTTTTGGGCGCCAGTCGGCGGACATCGCTCCGTTTCCGGAGAATTTCGCCCGTGTTGTTAGGTGAATTGGACATTTTGAATTCTCCCTCTGTGTACCCGAACAGGCGCCAGAATGTGGTGACTAGGGGTTTTTCACAGCAAACTTGTTTGCAGTGTTAATGTAAGCCTACTTGTGACAATAAAGATTATTAACGGCAACAAGAGGTTACCTAGAGACCACAGATATTGCAGTCAGTACAAAGGGTTGCCATTTGGCAAACACACTGTCAATACTAATATGTAAATCAGAACTATATAGTCTGTGGCGATCATCCCCCAGGCGAGGTTCCCCAAAAGTTGTTGATCCGTATGCGAGCCCTCAATTCATCACCGTCTGGCTGGGAAACCATCAAATAGTTACAATCCGGGTGAGGAGGAATGACTGGCTCCGTATCTTTATTCAACCCATCCTCTGCTGGTAGCAACAAATGTTTCATCTAGCAAGGTTTGCATTCCCTTGGCTTAATTTTCCAGACCCAACCAGAGAGATTTAAGATATTTCTGCTAAGGACGGCTATTGCCTTTTGGCAGGGACGCTGCTTCTGGCACACACACATGCAGGCACACACGAGACACACACACAATGAGCCACACACACGAGACAACACAGACAACCTCCTTAGTAGCATATTCCAAGACAAAATCAGAATGCACCTGGCTGTCGAGATGAGCTAGTCTTTATGTCCCTTTGTTTTTACTGGAGAAGGTAATCAGTCTTTGGATGCTTGGAGAAGTTCCTTGTCTGGAAACAGAGTTGAGTGAGTGGGCAAATGCATGGCCGATGCAGTATAATGTGGATAAATGTGAAGTTATCCACTTTGGTAGCAAAAACAGGAAGATTATCTGAATGGCGATAGATTGAGCAAGAACATAAGAACATAAGAACTAGGAGCAGGAGTAGGCCACCTGGCCCCTCGAGCCTGCTCCGCCATTCAATGAGATCATGGCTGATCTTTTGTGGACTCAGCTCCACTTTCCGGCCCGAACACCATAACCCTTATTCCCTTTATTCTTCAAAAAACTATCTATCTTTATCTTAAAAACATTTAATGAAGGAGCCTCTACTGCTTCACTGGGCAAGGAATTCCATAGATTCACAACCCTTTGGGTGAAGAAGTTCCTCCTAAACTCAGTTCTAAATCTACTTCCCCTTATTTTGAGGCTATGCCCCCTAGTTCTGCTTTCACCCGCCAGTGGAAACAACCTGCCCGCATCTATCCTATCTATTCCCTTCATAATTTTATATGTTTCTATAAGATCCCCCCTCATCCTTCTAAATTCCAACGAGTACAGTCCCAGTCTACTCAACCTCTCCTCGTAATCCAACCCCGTCAGCTCTGGGGTTAACCTAGTGAATCTCCTCTGCGCACCCTCCAGTGCCAGTAAGGGTAGGCCGGCACAGTTAGCACTGCTGCCTGTAGCCACCTGGGTTGGCCACTTCCCGACTTTAAAATGGAGATCCGCTAAGAATGCAGGGAAATTCAGCCAACGCAGGAAAAACAAGCAGGTGCGAAGTTTCCTGTAATCAGAATTTGCAGGAACCCAGACAGCACTGAAACTAACAACCATCTACGTATTAATGAGCGATCCCCGGGAACAATTGGAAACAGTTGAGGTAAACAAGGCCAAGCCAGACTCCTCGGCGCCAGCAGGAGCCAAGACAAAGGAAGGCCAACGGACACTTAGGAACCACCCAGCGATCAGGGAACAGCTCCAGTATTGGAGAAATCGATCCAAGTGATCAGAACTTAGTCCAATCACTTGGAACCAGGTACGGGGTCTGCCCAAAAAGGTGAGAAGTCCCTGGGGACTATAAAATAGAGTCCCTAAGTTCAATTCGTCCTTCTTGGCAGGGTCTCTAAGCAGCTCGAAACAACCCTTGACCATGACCCGCCTAGTAGCTGCACCAACCAAGTAAGTCTCCAGTCAAGGCATGCTACGAGTTAGGCGCTCCTAGCTACCAGTCTATACCAGCTTTGAAGCCTGCAGACTCAGAATCGAACGGAAGGCCATTTGTTCCCCTGACCTGGTGGGCCAGTTCCAAAGCTAAGTATAGGCCTTTTAGTGTTAGAGATAGTCGAGTAAGTCGAGTTTTATACACGAGTAGTGATTGACTGTGTATAATAAATGTGTTTTGATTTGAAACGTACTAACTGGTGTATTGAGTTATTGATCAGCACTTGAACTTGAACCTCGTGGTGGTATCATAAAGATACCTGACGACTCTAGAGCAAAGGTTATAAAACAGAGCAAATTAAGTAAAGACACAACGAGCAACATTTACTAAGAGCCAACCAAAAGTTAGCAACATGCCTCACGGCGCTGTGGACCCGGGATCGATCCTGGCCCCGGTCACTGTCCGTGTGGAGTTTGCACATTCTCCCAGTGTCTGCGTGGTTCTCACCCCCACAACCCAAAGATGTGCAGGGTAGGTGGATTGGATATGCTAAAATCGCCCCTTAATTGGAAAAAAAAGTTTTAAAAAGAAAAAAAAAAGATTGCAAGAGGGGAATGTGCAACAAGACCTCGGTATCCTCGTCCATCAGTCGCTGACGGTAAGAGTGCAGGTGCAGCAGGCGATGAAGACAATTAGTTTGAGCACAGGAGCAGGGATGTCTTGCTACAATTATACAGGGCCTTAGTGAGACAACACTTGGAATATTTTGTGCAGTTTTTGTCTCATCTGAGGAAGAATGTTCTTACTATGGAGGGAGTGAGAAAAGGTTTACCAGACTGATTCTGAGGATGGCAGGACTGACGCACGAGGAGACACCGAGCTGGTTAGGATCCTATTCACTGGAGTTTAGAGGAATGAGGGGAGTTATCATAGAAACATATAAAATTCTAACAGGGCTAGATAGGGTAGATGCAAGAAGAATGTTCCTGGTGACAGGAGAGTCCAGCACCAGGGTCACAGTCCGAGGATATGGGCTAAACCATTTATGACTGAGATGAGAAATTTCTTGACCCAGAGAGTACAGAGCCTGTGGCATTCACTGCCACAGAAAGCAGTTGAGGCCAAAATATTGTTTTTTTCACAAATGAGTTAGATATAGTTCTTGGGGCTAAAGGGATGCAAGGAAGGCAGGAACAGGTTACTGAGTTGGATGATCAGCTATGATCAGAATGATTGGCGGAGCAGGCTCAAAGGGCCTCCTCTTGCTTCTGGTTTCTATGTTCCTTTATCCCTTAGAAAAACGCCCCGCAGCCATCTTCAAGATTTGTGTCCATTTTTAAAAATCTAAGGTCCAATATTTCCATGTAGAATTCCATGGTTTTTTCTCCATCATTTGGAGATAGACATTTGAAGTAAATTTGGCACAGAGCTATTACAGCAAATGACCAAATGCTGGATCAAAGAGATGGATTTTAAGAAGCTTTTTAAAGGAGTATGTCACTCAGTAGTCACGGTAACAAAGGATGGGTAATAAACGCTGCCTTTTTCTGCACTATCCACTGCCAAAGAATAAAATGATAAAGCTTTTGTCGACCCTTTTACTCATACCTTCTTTGACTTGACATTCATTTTTCCTTATAGTCCTGCGAAATGCCACAGAATATTTTTGTATATTATGGATGCTATACAAATGCAACTTTTTATTGTTGTGGTGTTGATGCCCCAGATCTCGGTTGATCCACTCTGTTCTCAACCGTATGATCGAGGATATATTTCACTTCACTGTTCTTTTTCCAAAAATACAATAACTCACACTGTTCTGCATTGGTTTGTGTCTGTCACTCTTCTAACCTAACCCTGCCTACATCACTTAGCTCAGTTAAATCAGCTTAGAGGGGAAAAAGAACGTGATGAAGCAAATTGCACTTTATTTTTGCTGCTTCAATATTTAATAACTAATATTCTATATATTTATAAATAGGGGGTTTTGAATACAAAAGCAAGGAAGTAACATTGAATTTGTACTAGACGGTAAAATTGTCAATATTATGTTTAGTTTCTCCTCATTAAATTAATATTTGTCCAGCTATTAAATGCACCTCATGTGACTATGCTGCAATCTATAAACATACTTTGTATAAAATTGAATTTAAACTATTGGTTGTATTGCATCGTACTTCAATACAGAACAATCCCTTGGAGAATTCCAGAGTTTATGCCCTTGGTAGCTTAAGGAATGGTCGCAAATGGTGGAGGGGTTAAAATTGGGGCTATGTAAGAGGCCAGAATTGCAGGAGTGCAGATATTTCAGCCTAGCAAGCCACTCAGTTATCACAGTAATAAGGTCTGGGAAATAAAGTGATCTGTTTTCTCTGACAGTGGTACAACCTGTAACTCAGTATATTTTTTTTCTTCTATTATTAAGTTCATAATGATGATGATGATGTTAATAATGATAATCTTTATTCTCATGAGTAAGCTTACATTAACACTGCAATGAAGTTTCTGCGAAAAGCCCCTAGTCGCCACATTCCGGCACTTGTTCGGGGAGGGAGAATTCAGAATGTCCAAATTACCTAACACCTCATCTTTCAGGACTTGTGGGAGGAAATCGGAGCACCCGGAGGAAACCCACGCAGACACAGGGAGAAGGTGCACACAGACAGTGACCCAAGCCAGAAATCAAACCTGGGACATGCCATTCATTCCTTTTACTATTTCCTGACTGTTTGAAAACATTCATCTAGAGCCAGTCCCCCAAGGATTTGTCGTAATTGTCTTGTGGGAAACTTGGGAAGCACATTGTGTACCACAAGACCTCATAACCAGTGTTTGTGAAGGAGAAATGTTGACCAGGACACCAAGCATCTCACTATTCTTCTTCCAGTCATGCCATGGGATTGTTTTATTCACTTGAAAGGCAGACAAGACTTTGGTTTCACATCTTATCCCAAAGACAGCATTTCCCTCAGCACTACACAGAATTACTAACCTAGTTTGAGTACTCAAGTCCCAGATTAGGGCATGAATTCACAACCTTCTGACATAAAGGTGCAAGTACAATTATATCAAGATGTCATTCCCCAGAGCATGATAAAACATCCTATTGTGATTGTCATAATCATCAATGCTTCAAGGTATTTCAGTTTATTGGCAATCACAGTATATACATTAGTAACAGTTTGAAAAGTACGGTTGGTAAATTATGTAATTTATTCACTCAATAGTTAATTTGGTAGTTTGTACCTGCCAACAAAAATTATATTGTTACTGACGTAGCTCACTTCAAAATTACATTGCATGTGATGATAGGAAGAGCATCAGCAGTGAGATAGCTAACAGAGCACATTTTCCCTAATATTATTCCGATTTGTGTCTGATATTATTTTAGCTTGTTAAGACCGGTCCCCAGGCGGGGTCCCCAAATCGTTATGCCCAGGGGAGGAAGGAAAAACTGGTTCCTTTCATTAATCAATTCCCTCGGTTGGACATAACAAGATTAATTTAAAAAGGATCCCTTCCTTTGTGGATACCTTTTCTCAGCCCAGTATACTAATGTTTTAAAAGGAACCAATTTAACCATGCTTTCTTGAGTTTAAGATTGAGTTTTATTAGCTACTAACTGTGATAAAAATTATAAAACACATGCAATTACATTCACACAGATTAGAAATGAGAATGGAGTCCAAAGGTTACAAAAAATACAAATCAGTATTTGACTTGTCCACGAGGAATAGATGGTGTCACATTGTGGTCGTTGAGATTCATGATTCCAGCAGTGCTGACTTCTGCAGGTGAATAGTTCTTTTTGAGTTTTGTTGGTTTAACCAAGAAGCTGCCCGGTTTCCTTTTCAGCTACGGCTTTGGTCACTTAACTTCCAGCAACAGAGAGAGAGAGAGAGAGAGAGAGAGAGAGTTACCTGCAAAACGTTTGCAGGGGTCTGCTGTTGCCTTTATTCAATGTCATACACAGACACACCCAGCGCTAGTTGACACTGATGAAGTTTTACAGATGGCTTATCCCAGTCTTTGTATACTCCTGGAAGGCAAAAACTCATAAACCGGTCTGGGATGTTGCTCACAGGATATCTTTCCTGCTAAGATGATAATCAACTCCCATTATCTCCACAGGAGGCAACAGTTTACTTCTGCATGACGTTTGACATACCCTTCTGTCTGTAAGCACGGTGTGATTTTATTGTCTCTCTTATTATCACCCACCAGAAATTGAACCAGTGATTGAATTTACACCTTCTGTCATCTTTGGCGTGTGTATTCATTCCTCTGATTCCTTTAGGAATCAGTAAGACAACCTTTCGTATTGTTAAAAGTAAACAGGATAATGTATTTTTTACACACAAACTCATTGAAACTGTCAAACTATCAAAGACTAACTGTCAAGAAACTGTCCAGCTGCCAAGCCTGCCCAGTAAGTGTCGAAGCTGTGAAACCTATCCAGGAAGTGTCAAAGCTGTCAATCATATCCAGAAAACATCAAAGCTGTCAAGAAACTGTCCAGCTAGGTGTCAACCTTCCCACTCCTACCACTAAGGGGGATTCAGGACAGGGTAGTTTCCAGAGGGTGGGTAGGAGAAGGGAGCGTCTCTGACATTTACAAGGAACTTATGGGGTCAGAGGAAATGCCGATTGAGGAGCTGAAGCGCAAGTGGGAGGAGGAGCTGGAAGGAGAGATAGAGGATGGTCTATGGGCGGACCAATTGAGTAGAGTCAACGCGTCCACAATATGTGCCAGGCTCAGCCTGATACAATTCAAGGTCGTCCATCGGGCTCACGTGACAGTGGCCCAGATGAGCAGATTCTTTGGGGTGGAAGACAGGTGTGCAAAATGTGCGGGAGGACCAACGAACCATGTACACATGGTCTGGACGTGTCCGAAGCTTAGGGGATTTTGACAGGGGTTTGCAGATGTCATGTCCACAGTGTTAAAAACAAGGGTGGCACTGAGTCCAGAGATGGCGATTTTCGGGGTGTCGGAAGACCCGGTAATTCAGGAGGAGAAAGAGGCAGGCATTCTAGCCTTTGCTTCCCTGGTAGCCGGGAGACGGATACTCATAGCTTGGATGGACTCAAAGCCCCCGAAGTGGGAGACCTGGCTATCGGACATGGCTAGCTTTCTCTGTTTGGGGAAAGTCAAGTTCGCCTTGAGAGGGTCACTGTTAGGGTTCGACCGGAGGTAGCAGCCGTTCGTCGACTTCTTTGTGGAAAATTAATCATCAGCAGAAGGGGGGGGGTTAGTTTAGCTTATGGAGTCGGAAGTTAATAAAGGTGGAACCTGTAAGGAAGGGAGACAGCTTTTGCACTATGTTTATAGTTTCATGTACATTGTTTATTTTGTTGTTGTTACAACACCAAAAATACCTCAATAAAATGTTTATTAAAAAAAGAAACTGTCCAGCTGCCAAGCCTGTCCAAGGACGCGAGTTGATACGGGACGGGGTAAGAGCAAAGGATGGCCGGTGGTGGCATGGGCAGGCATGAGGTGAAAATAAGTTCACATAGGTGGTATGGGAGCTATGGGGTGGATGGATGGGCACAAATTTTGCATATGTAATTAGGGACCATGGGGTGGGGGGGGGGGGGTGAAATTGAGCTGGGATAGATGTTTAGGGGATGTGTAAAGCATATTAAGTTGGCATGGGTTGGTATGGATGGGACGTAGGGAGTGTAAAGTGGATGAGGGGGGCAAGGGATGTTTTAGTTTTATTATTTATTCCAAAAGTTCCAGAGCTTAGAGGCAGGCATTATGCCCAGCCTGACTCCACAACCAGCAGCCTGCGAATTGATTCAGAGATCGCCCACCCAGACTCTTGGTTAAGCCTGTCCCATACCCCAGGGTAGACATTTTTTTTTTTTTTTTAAAAAAAGGTCGGGTTTATAGGCCAGGGACGAAAATCTGTGCCTTAATTTTCTCTTCCATCTGTGAAGGTCAACAGAAATATCAGCAATAAGTGGATTTTACTTTCACCCACTTTATTTGCTAATGTTGTATTTTATTGTATTTGTTTTATTGTCACGTGGACCGAGGTAAAGTGAAAAGTATTGTTCTGCGTACAGACCGGAGAGATCATTCCATATATGAAAAAAACATAGGACATACATAAATACACAATGTAAATACATAGACACAGGCATCGGGTGTAGCATACAGGAGTGCAGTACTACTCAGTAGAGAAGATGTGTGAAGAGATCAGATCAGCCCATAAGAGAGTAATTCAGGAGCCTGGTAACAGCTAGGAAGAAGCTGTTTTTGAATCTATTAGTGCGTTTTCTCAGACATTTGTATATCCTGCCTGATGGAAGAAGTTGGAAGAGTGAGTAAGCCGGGTGGGAGGGGTCTTTGATTATGCTCCCTGCTTTCCCCGGGCAGCGGGTGGTGTAGATGGAGTCAGTGAATGGGAGGCAGGTTCATGTGATGGACTGGGCGGTGTTCACGACTCTCTGTAGTTTCTTAAGGCATTGGACTGAGCAGTTGCCGTCCCAAACTGTGATGCAGCCAGATAGGATGCTTTTTATGGTGCATCTGTAAAAGTTGGTAAGAGTCCATGTGGACATGCCGAATCTCCTTAGTTTCCTGAGAAAGTATAGGCTCTGTTGTGCTTTCTTGGTCATAGCGTCGACATGGGTGGACCAGGACAGATTGTTGGTGATGTGCACACCTAGGAATGTGAAGCTGTCAACCATCTCCACCTCGGCACCATTGATACAGACAGGGATGTGCACAATACAAGGGTGTGAATGGGGTGTTTAACATTTTAGCAGACAAAATATAGTTTATTTTGTGACGCACAACTGAGTATCACTGAAGTCAGAGGCATGGGGCTGGATGCCCTGCGCAAAAATCGCGTTTGGTGCGGGGCAGAGAATTGGCGTTCCAGACAGGATCGCGACCGGTGCTGCTCCGGCGATTCTCTGGGCCCCGGAAAATCGCTCATCTGTCAATCATGCCGCGCAGCTGGGGGGCCATTGGCAGAGGCCCTCCCAGCGATACTCCGATCCTGACCGGCCGAGTATTGAGCACGGGGGATCCAGCACCGGGGGGGGGGGGGGGTTGGGGGCTTATGTGCGGCCGGGGCAGTGGTCGGCAATGGGGCCGATTGGGGGGACCTTCTTTCTGGCGGACGGTCCGCGGTCCGAGCCCTCAATGGTGCTCTGCGCGGCCGCTGGAGTCCACCGCCGTGCGCATGCGCGGTCTCGGAACCGGAAGTGCGGGGGCCCGTATCCGCAGCCAAAGCTGCGTGAAGCTCCCCAGGTTCCTGCTAGCCCCCTGCAGATAAGTGAATAGCTCTTTATTTTTTGCAGGAAACTGGGGCGGGATTCTCCTCTCCTGCGCCGAAGTGGCCGCGCCGTCGTGAACGCCATCGAAGGTCACGACGGCGCGAAACGGCCCCGATCCCGACCGATTAGGCCCTGACAATGGGCCAGGATCGGGGCCACGTCATCTACACGCGCCAGGCCTTGTCGCCCGGGTAAAGACAGCGCCGCATAGATGGCGTGGCCGGCGCCGCGTAACGGGCGTCATCCGCGCATGCGCGGGTTGGCCGGCGCCAACCCGCGCATGCATGGTTGCCGTCCTCTCTAGTTCCGCCCCGCAAGATGGCGGACGGATCTTGCGGGGCCGCCCCACCCCCCGCGTTCACGCACCGCTCACGACGGCAGCGACCAGGCATGGACGGCGCCGGGGGGAACCCGCCGTTTTGGCCTGGCCGCTCGGCCCATCCGGGCCGGAGAATAGCGGGGGTGCCGGAGAATCACCATTTTGGGTGTCTCTGGCGGTTCGCCGGCCCGCGAAACACGACCGGGCCATTCCCGCCGCTTGGGAGAATCGCGGGAGGGCGTCGGACCGGCGTCCCGGGAAATTTTGGCGGCCCAGGCGATTCTTCCAACCGGCGCGGGAGTGGAGAATCGCGCCCCTGGGGAGTGAAAGGCCAGCGTTTTTACGCAGGCGTGGGGACATAGCCCCATTTTTGGGAGAATCTAGCCCATGATTTTTATTCTGTTTACAGACCACTTCAGTCAGTATATTATGTTCCTCCCATCTGGTCTTTTTGTTTTGAATAATCTCTATTTTGATTTACATAATCCACACTGCCCATTACAACATCAAAAGAAAATCCATTACCTAAAGCAACCAGCAATTGATTATCTCAAAGGTGTTGTGGAAGCTAGTAGCTGCATGGCTAGATATATATTTTGACGAGGAACAATAATCATTCAGAATAGCATCATGTCTAACCTGTCCTGGATTTAGTCCTTAGATTGTATTTATACAGTTGAACTTTATTGGTGAAGGAATATATTGTGCACAAACATATTTCTTGACTTGTTAAAGCATTATCAGCCCATTAATGGCAAAACAACATTGCAGTTCAACAAACATTAGCTCCCTTCTCTCTTCACAGATGCCGTCAGACCTGCTGCGATTGTCTGGTATTTTCTGTTTTTGTTTCAGATTCCAGAATCCGCAGTAATTTGCTTTTATGTTATTGCATTCCAACTGCCTACTCACTACTACCCTCTAGAGGCGAATGTTTGAACAGCATGCAACAGTCTCGATGCAGTGCAGCAAGTCCCGAAGTAAAGCTGTGATTGCGTTCCCGAAAATCACAACTTTAAATGAATCGTGGGGTCCCATAGGAATCAAAGTTAAAGGCTGAAGTAGATTCATTTGCATATTGCTTGCCCTGAAAAAACAATGTACAAGTTGAAATACTGCACAGCACCAATACGTGTGCAGCACCGTGTGCTCCTTAGCTGTAATAACTTGCAAAGTAAAATTTTAAGAATCACTGAATATAACAGAAATGCTGTACAAATTTCAAATTGGGTAACTCTAAATCTCCTCAAGCCCCGAGTAGTACAGATTTGGTGTCTCACGCACACCATTCCTGAAATTCAACTCCACTTTTTGCTCACTTTCCCTTGCCCATCCCCCTACACCACCACCCCAGCCCAGTGCAGTGACACAACAACCCAGGGATCTGACCCAAGTACCAGTCTGAGGCCGCACCTGGGCCGAAGCCAGGACTTCCTCCTGACAGTCTGCAGTGGACTATTTCAGGCTGCAGACTGGACCCCTCCCCCGCACCCCACCACAAATCGAGCAGGGGGAACGCCTGGCCTCCCTCACGTTTGCCCGCTCTCCCACCCCTTCAGTTTCACACCCAAGCGGCCGAGGCAACGCTCCGAGTGGCGGTGACTATCCTGGCCGGGCCTCTGGGTCAAGCACCTTGCCCTGTTCCTACTCACAAGATCCCGGGCCTTGGACTCAGTCCGCAGCCTCCACCTCTGGTGGTGGCGGCTCCAGCATCAGAACATTTCCATCAACCCCAAATTGCCACTAAAGTGACCCTGGAGGGATAGCTGAAGAGAATGGACTTGAGCACCTTGTCCACCCTTTCTGGGACCATTTCTGACTCAAACCAACATCTAGGGAAATAGTTCACATATCCACCATCCACTGCAGGCTCCCAGCAACACGACAAAGAAGGACCCTAGTCTAGTCACAGAGCACCCCTACCCAAACAGTGTAACTATTTTAAAAAAATATATATTTTTATTCTCCATTTTCACATTTTCTTCAGAATTTACACCCCACCAACAAGCAGTAAACGGTAATAAATACGAAGTCAATCCCCTTATCAACAACAACAATCCCATCCTCCCACCACCCCAAACAACGGCCCACCTGACACTATAAGCATCAAATAAAGCAAACCCTCCCACGGTGGGAAAAGCAAAGGGGAAAAAAAACAAAAAGGGATCAGGAATCGCCTATGGTCACCATTGACCTATAGAGCCCTCCCCAACATTCAATTCCATCCAAACCCCGAAAGTGTTCCGTAAATGGCACCAATGAGCCGTAAACCCCCCCCCCCCCCTCCCCGACCCCTCCCCTCCACTTCCTCTTATAAAACTCCTCCCCCCAACCTCTGTTCCTTCCCCCCAACTTTCCACCCTGGCTAGACTCATCGGAACCGGTTCTGCCAGGCTCCGATGGCCACAGCCCCTCCCCCCACCTCACTCCTGTTCACAGTGTGGAGGCCCCCCCCGGTCTCTTTCCCCCTTGCCTGGTCCCAGGAAAACCAAGAAATCCCCTTTAGCATACAAACCCCGCATACACACCCAAACCCCAAAGAACCGTCATTGCAAGTGAAAGTCTCCTCTCTTCCCTTGTCCAAATATATACAACGTCAGCTCATTTAGCACATACACCAGCACGCAGTGAAAAAGTACAGTTACATGAGGCTACATCGGTACACGACCCACTCTCAGTCCCATTTCTCAATTCAGCCACAGTCCTTCTGCCTTCGCAAACTCCTCCGCTGCTTCCGCCGTCCCAAAATAAAAGTCCCTGGATTTGTAGGTCACCCTCAACTTAGCTGGATATACTATGCTGCACTGCACCGTACTGATGTACAGTGCCTTCTTCACCCGGCTAAAGGCAACCCGCCTCCACGCCAGCTCCATCGTAAAGTCCTGGTATATGCGTATACCAGCTCCAGCCCACTGCACCACCCACTTCTGCTTTGCCCAGCACAGGACCTTCTCCTTCACACTGTACCTACAAAAACACAGAGTTACTACTCTTGGTGGCTCACTCTCCTTTGGTACAGGTCTCCACGACCGATGAGCCCGATCCAGTTCATATCGGGAGGGATCCTCCCCCTCCCCCAATAGCTTCGCCAACATCATGGCAAAATACTCCGTCGGCCTCGGGCCTTCCACTCCTGCGGGAAGACCCACAATCCTCAGATTCTGTCGCCTGGATCTGTTTTCCAAGTCATCCATTTTGGCTCGCAGCCCCTTGTTGATCTCTATCACCTTCCGCATCTCCTTCCCCACCGAGGTGACTTGATCACTGTGCTGCGATAATGCCACTTCCTTCAGCGCCTCACCTTGCTCCCGCACCTCCACCACTGCGCGCAATCGCCTCCTCCACCAGCACTTTCAATACCGCCCCCATCTCCTTCCTCATTGCCTCCATGTGTTTTGTGAACTGCCTTTCGAGTTCCACGGCCATTACCTTAGTCATTTTTTCAGCCGTGGGCAATGCGGTCTCCCCTGGTGCCCCAGCCTCCACTTTTCTTGCTGCCCCCGCGGTGACCTTTCCACTCCCCGACAGACTTTCAGCTGCTTTCTTCACGGCCATTTTGTAACTTATTTTTGACATTTCCCTTCACTGTGCCTTCCCCCTGCTTTTGCCGCCTTCGTTGCCCCTAGGACCGGGCGTTAAACCCCAAAAATGCCAATCCTGAACGGGAGCCCTCCACCCACCGTCACCGGAAGTTCCCAAACAGTGTAACTATATATGATTCTTAATGCTAGATCCAGTAATTATCATATGGTACATACACTATCAAATCATTTCAGAGAGCTCGCAAATGAGGGGGTCGGGGGAGACCAGTTAAAAAAGAAACACAGGGTAGAAAATATAACTTCACTAATACGCTAACTGTCACACTAAACTCCCACACTCAAACAGAACCACAAAGAATTGACCCATGGGCAAGTTCAGTAGGGGGAAACCAAGTGGTTTCCAAGTGGAAACCAACCTCGGACCCTCAACAGCCGCACAGCATAAAAATAATACAGGAGCAAAACAAATAGGAGCAGGTAGGTTCAGGCCATGCGATCCATTGAGCCTGATCTGTCACTCGATAAGATCATGGTTGATCATCTACCTCAAACTCCTGCACTATCTCCATATCTCTTAATCACCTTAAAATCTACCAATCTCTGTCTTGAATATGTTCGATGACTGAACACCCACTGCTCTCTTGGGTAAAGATCCACAAGTCTTTGAGAGAAGAATTTTCTCCTCAGCTCCATCCTAAAGGATTGACCCCTTATCCTACACCGTAACCCATATAGCTTTCCCTGCTCGTGGAAACATTTTCTCAGGAAAATAAACCTGGCAGCTGTTCACGGCTCTAATCTCTCCACCAGGATATTTGGTTTTAAAAGCATTAAATATATAAGATTAACATTTGGGCAGTGAGTGAGACTTACCTAGAGAGAAAGAGACACAAATCTAGAAAAGGAGGGGGAGACAGAATGAGATACAGATGGTGTCACATGGAGGAAATAGGTTAAAAACAAATTAAAACTTCATTGGGGCTAAAGCAGCATGGTCACTATTTTACTTTACTGTATTAACATATTTGCACCAAATGCTGTTCTCCATTGATTAATCTTGAGATGGTAATCGGGTTTCCATGTAATTGAGAAGGAAAACACCACATATTATGAACAGTTGACAGTTTAAATCCATGACCTACGGCATTGTTTTGACCTTTGCTTTGTTCTTTACAACCATTAAGTATGTGACAATATTTGCTCTCCAAGCCATGTCAGAAATGACGCCAGGTTTTCCCAGACTCTGGTCCATCTCTAATGAAAGGTCCGAATAATAGCAGAAGTACCTGTGGCGCAAATGCAATACTCTGCAGGAAGTATGGGGGGCTGGGTGACAGGCCTGTACAGACATGTAGTACTATTGTTCTTCAAATATCAAACACATCAGCTATGTTCTGCGATATTATATCAACCAACACAGTGAAATGATCAAACGGTACTTTCTGTAAAAGGGAGTAAATTGCCAAAAGTGAGTCATTTTACAAACCAAGGCAACAGGGGAAACATTTCAGTTAGTACAGTAAGAAGTCTTACAACACCAGGTCCAACAGGTTTGTTTCGATGTCACTAGCTTTCGGAGCGCTGCTCCTTCCTCAGGTGAATCACATCATTTCAGTTAGTGACACAGGAACAGAGTAGGGTTGCACGAGTCAGCGTCTATAATAGATCAAACCATCAGACCGTCCACCAAATTAAAAGAATTGCTCTGTCGGCAAGCCAAGCGGATGGATGGTACATAAAGATAAAAGAAAATGACTGCGGATGCTGGAATCTGAAACAAAACAGTAAATGCCGGAAAGTCTCAGCAGATCTGACAGCATCTGTGGAGAAAGAACAGAGCTAATATTGAGTCTGGATGGCTCTTCGTTAGAGCAAGAGAGAACTGGAAATAGGATGAGATTTATATTGTGGTGGGGCAGGGGGGGGGGAGGGGGGTGGGGGGAGGTGGAGCAGTAAGGGGGCTGGATAGAAGGCCAAGGTTGGTGGAGGCTGGGGAGAGATTGGCAAAGATGTCGTGGACAAAAAGGCAAGGAGAATGTAAATGGTGGTGATAATGACTTAAGACACGCTTAAGTGTCCAAATGACCATAGGCTGCTTTTCCCCTTTTAGGGAGAGAGCTGACTGGTAGTGATTTAAGCTGAGGTTCACCAAACCTCAGGCATAGGGCAAGGCTGAGAAGGGGCCTTCATGAATAACCTCAGCTGGAACAGGAATTGAACCCGCTGGCTGTGCACTGTATCACGAAACAGCTATCTAGCCAAGTGAGCTAAATCAGCCCTGGACTTAAGAAGGGTGCTGATGCTGGCACAAGAGATTAGAATGTGTTCATTGCAAAACAGAGGTAAGCAGTGTGTCAAGACTACTTGCAACAAGGAACAAATGGCTCGGGTGGGGTGGTAAAGGAAAAACAAAATCGATGGAAGAAGTGAAAATAAATTGATAGAAATAAAAATCAGGTGAAGGTGGAGGAGAGAGTTCACAGTCTGAAGTTGTAGTCTTGAAGGCTGTAACGTGCCCAATCGGATAATGAGGTGCTGTTCATTTAGTTTGTGTTGGGCTTCACTGGAACTTTGCAGCAGGCCAAGGACGGACATGTGTACATGAGAGCAGGATGGTGAGTTGAAATGGCAAACAACAGGAAGGTCTGGGTCCTGCTGGTGAACAGACCAATGGTGTTCTGCAAAGCAAAGCAGTCACCCAGTCTGCATTTAGTCTCTGCAATGTAGAGTAAACCACATTGGGAGCCGAGAATGCAATAGACCAGATTGAAGAAGGTGCACGTGAAGCGCTGTCTCACTTGAAAAGAATGTTTGGGCCCTTGGATGGTGAGGGGAAGATGTTTTGCCTTCTGTGATTGCATGGGAAGGTGCTGTTGAAGAGGGTGAGGTATTCTAAATTCTGGATTTGTTTATTGTTTTGAGTACCAAAGTATAGTGAAAGTATTGTCCTGTGCACAGTCCAGACAGATCATTCCATACATAAAAAGAAAATACATAAGGAAAACATAAAATACACAATGTAAATACATAGACACAGGCATCAGGTGAAGCATGCAGATCTGTAGTACTACTCAGTAGAGATGATGTGTGAAGAGATCACATCAGTCCATAAGAAGGTTGTTTAGGAGTCGAGTAACTGCAGGGAAGAAGCTGTTTTTGAATCTGTTAGTGCATCTTTCACCTTTGAAAATGCAACCGAAACTTCAGCTGAAAGTTTCCTCACTTTATCGCTACATGAAAGAGTTTAAATATTTGCATCTCAGTTAAAAAGTTCCAACATCGGTACTACTTTTAAACGCTCAGGAGCAGAGAAGGATGGCTATAGTAATTAAAAGCTTTTATAGTGATGTGAAAGAAGAATTTTATTAAAGGTTGCTGCATTGTTGGAAAAGTTTCACCTTGCATCTGATCTTGCCTTTCTGCTCGAGACCGTGAGCCGACAAACTGAATACATATTTCCATTTCTCAGCACTGATCTTCGACACCTAAATGAGCATAATATGCCCCAAGTAGTTGTAGGAGGCGTAAAATGTAGTGTATATTCTGTGGTGACCAGGGCCTAGCTTTTAGGCCTGACTAAAACTGGCCATCATCATATGCTATTGATCCTGCTTGGGTCATTCTCTGTGTGGAGATTGCACATTCTCCCTGTGTCTGTGCGGGTTTCCTCCGGGTGCTCCGGTTTCCTCCCACAAGTCACAAAACACATGCTTGTTAGGTGAATTGGACATTCTGAATTCTCCCTCCGTGTACCCGAACAGGCGCCATAGTGTGGCGACTAGGGGCTTTTCACAGTAACTTCATTGCAGTGTTAATGTAAGCCTACTAGTGACATTAAAGATTATTATTATATGCACAGGTCTATTGTCAGTAGCCCAGATCGGGCCAGACTTTGTCACCTTAGATGGGAACAGGTTATACGCAGCCCACACCACCAGAGATGGGACACCTAGGACGGGCTCATGAAGCCTGTCAAATGGTCATCAACCGGCCCATTGAGTGCTGAGAACCCCTCCCGAGATCATTGGCAGCAAGCCAGAGAAAATGGCAAAAGGGTGTGAAGAGAGAGCGATACAAACAGGCACACAAGCACATCAGGAGCGAAGACTCGGCATGGGAGGTGACCTTGCCCAGACCGGAGAAGTGAAGGCCAGACCTTGCCCAGACCAGAGAAGGAGGAAGGAAGGAAGGAAGAAACTGCCAGCGAGAACCATGTTCGTGAAGACGGACTTGAGGAACGCAGCGATCGAATCCATAGCCCTACCAAGCCATCTTTGTGGGTAGTATAAACTGATCTTGGGTACCCCTACAGAGTATATTTTCTCGGTAATGTACGGGTTAATTGTGTTAAATAAATATTGCTAACTTGAATTCTCCTCGTTTTAAGACACCTAGGTAAACCTTTAAGTAATCTGGTCAAAAATATCTGAGGTTTTACAGATACAACAATTATTTTATTTGTAAATCGGAAACGCACAACGTAATATGGTCCACAATACTATTTACGGCTGTTCGAATTGGGGGACATGTTAGAATTAATCGGAACAGATTAATGGCAGGTTATTAACCCAGTGGGCAGCACAAGTGGATAGCACTGTGGCTTCACAGCGCCAGGGTCCCAGGTTCAATTTCCCGCTGGGTCACTGTCTGTGCGGAGTTTGCACATTCTCTCCGTGTCTGCGTGGGTTTCCTCCGGGTGCTCCGGTTTCCTCCCACAGTCCAAAGACGTGCAGGTTAGGTGGATTGGCCATGATAAATTGCCCTTAGTGACCAAAAAGTTAAATGGGGTTATTGGGTTATGGGGATAGGGTGGAAGCAATGGCTTAAGTGGGTCGGTGCAGACTCGAGGAGCCAAATGGCCTCCTTCTGCACTGTATGTTCTATCAACCGATATTCACTACAGGTCCAATGAGCTCTCGGGCTACCTGCATTACATTTTTTCACATCCCATTTCCTGTAAAGACTCAATTCCATTTCCCAGTTTCTCCACCACTACCACATCTGTTCGAATGATGCAATCTTCCATACTAGTGTATCTAATATGTCTTCCTTTTACCTCAGCTGAGGATTCTCTCTCGTAGTGGTTGACAGAGACCTCGATCATGTTTGTGCTGTTATACTCACTTCTACACTCACCCTGAGAGCTATGGTAGGTGCTCATCATCACTCTCTTTAGCCATGTGACATGATGCCTTTGGTCAATGAATCTCTCCTGCCCTCCACCTTATCACAGACCTCTTTTGCTCTTCTCACCCTCCCCACTTCCACGTACTCAAAACCAATTTCTAACTTTTCTCAGTTCTGATGAAACAGACCAGAAACATGAACTGTTTCTCTCTTCACTAACGCTGCCAGAACTGTCGGGTTTTTCCAGCATATTCTATTTTAATTTCAGATTCTCAGCATCCGCAAATATTTTGCTTTTAGACCAATTATATTCAAGAAGAATCTGCTGATCACTCCCAATGTGTGAACTGAATGGAAATCCAGTTTTCTCAGCAAGAATAAACCTTTCCAAAATGCACTAAAACATGCAGCCAATGTAAAAAGCATGGAAGGCAAGCAATCATGCTATTAATTGAAACTGAAGCAAGTTATTGGAGATAAAGATGACCTAAATTGGGCAGGTGTTTACCGTCCCACACCAGTAGGTTTGTTTGGAGGTCTGTAAAATTCCTTCATTCATCATTTTACTTGGCGTTAAATGGCTGCGGAGTTGTCCACATCAGTGGGGATTGGTTAGCTGCCCACGAGTATTCATTAACAGTTAGGAAGTTTGCCAATTGCTTGCTGATAAAGTGCAATCCTAAAAATCATGTGGCCCTCGCGCCAAGGTTTCTGGTGGGCACAGTGCTGACGTTATGCCCATTTTGGATATTATATTACAAAAGGGAGATAAGCGGCGATGATTCTGGACACTTCAGGAGCCAACAAGCATGAGGGTAATGGGCAAGCATGATATAGTGCCAGTTAAAATACAGACATCTGAGATTTATATTAGCTCAGTCCATGGGTGCAAAATAGGACCTCGGCCAGGACTGCATTGGAATAGTTAAATCTGTGAGCTAACAAAAGCATTGATGAGGAATCAGAAGCAGGCATGTTTAGACGCATAAATAAATGAAAAAATGTTGCAGAACAAAAATCAGGTGCGTTCCAGCTCAGTAGGTAAATTCCTTTCTTCAATCCTGGTGCCCACTATAATGGGAAATGTTTATTTATAACACTTGCAGTTCAGCAAATGTAAGATGTCAAAACTTCACATAAAATGAAATGGGAGCATACAATGACCTAATAAATAACCTACCAAACAAAGTACATTATACATAAACAACCAAGTGGCAGAATACTGAGCTACATTTAAAGGGACATGACTTCATCAAGAAGAGTTTGACAAACTGCTTTCCATTTCTTTGCAGGCAGAAAACACAAGGGGCGGGGATCTTCCACCTGGCCAGCCGAACAGCCAGCAGGGAATGCATCCCCACCGATCACGTCTGCCCTGCAGCCATTTAATGCTCCGAATTGGCCGGAGATAGGATGCCCACCCTACCTCAGGCGGAAGCCCCACCTCAAGACAGCTGCTAGCCAATCAGATTGGTCAGCAGTTCTGTAGTTCAAGAAAGCAGTCCCCAGATTCAAAGTCCTGACATCCAAGACCAGGTAATACTGAGGGGGGTCTTATGGCAAGGGGGGTGGGGGGGAGGGAGAGAGACGATGCAAAGGGAATCTTGATGAGAATCTAGGAGGCTGGGAGTTGGGGGAGGGTTTCTTTGGGAGCACCTGCAGGAGGCAGTCCTTTGAGGAGTGTTTGTGGGTCCCCAATGTGGGGACCTTGAGACAGGAGTGCAAATTTCCTCCAGACTCTACTATTCCAATGCACTCCTCACCAGTGTCCACATTCTACTCCACATAAATTTGAAGTCATCCAAATTTCTGCTGTCCTTGTCTGAACTGACTCCCCCTCCCTCACCCCGATTGGTATTGTCACCTTCAGTTGCCGAACCCAGTCTCGGGAATTCCCTCCCTACTCCTCACCACCTCACTTTATTCTCCTCAAAATCTACGGTTTTGGCCAAGCTTTCAGATCTAATATCTCTTTATTTGGCTTGGTGTCATCATACCTTGTTTTATATGATTCCTGTGAAGCATCTTGAAACATTTTATTATGCTGACGTTCATAGATTAAGTTGTTGATGCTGCACTCCTTCAGGCAATTGAAAGGTATTCCATCTCATTTGTGATTTGTGCCTTGTGGATGGTGGACAGGCACTTTGGAAGTTAGGAAATGGGTTATTCACCGCAGAATTCACACACTCTTACCTGCTCTTGTAGTCACAGATTTTATATGGCAGCTCCAGGCAAATTCCTGATCAATGGATGTTGATAATGGAGGACTCGGTGATGGCAATGCCATTCAATGTGAAGGGGAGATGGTCAGATTCTTTATTATTGGATATAGTCATTGCATGACACTTGTGTGACATGAATGTTACTTGCTACTTATCATCCCATCTGGATTCTGTTAAGTTCTTGCTGCATCTGGACATTTAGACTGTTTCAGCATCAGAGGATGGTGAATGGTACTCAACATTTTGCAAACACCAGCAAACACCCCCACTTCGAACCTTATAATGAAGGGAAGGTCATTGAAGATACAGCTGAAAATGGTTGGGCCTAGGACACAACCCTGAGGAAGTCCTGCAGAAAATGCTGTGGGTCTGAGATTATTGGTTTTCAATAACCACACCATCTTTCTTTGTGCTAGGTGTGACTCCAACCAATGGGGAGATTAAGCCGGTCGGATTCCCATTGACTTCAGTTTTGCCAGGGCTCCTTGACGACACACTCATCAAGCTGCACGATGTGAAGGACAGCCCCCCCCCCCCCCGCCCCCCCCTCCACTCCCGTCCATGTTAGACCAAAGTTGTAATGAGGTGTGAATCAAGTCGTCCTCCAACACCCAAACTGAGCATCAGTAAGCAGGTTATTGGTGCTGGAAGTGCCATTTGATAGCATGATGAAACTTTCCACAGTTTGCTGATGGTACGGAGTAAACTAATGGTAACTGGCTGGATCGGATTTGTCCAGCTTTTTGTGAAAAAGGCATAGCGGGGCAATTCCCATATTAGTCAGGTAATTGTGTTGTCGCTGTACTGAAAAAATTGTCTAGAGGCACAGCCAGCTCTGGAACTGAAGTCTTTGTTGAATCAAATAAGGTGGTAAAGATGCAGTGATGTTGCGTGTGATTTAATGGAAAAGGAACAGTCTCGTTTTGGGAGCATTTAGCCAGGTGTTTCCTGGCACTTGCAGCACCGGGAACGACCCCGCTATTAAACAGGGTTCTGCTTATTTTCTGGGCCTCGGTGTGGAATGCCCCGTCAAGGTCGCACTTAGGCTCATTTCCTGCACTAACGAGCTCAGCTCACCAGTGCAGGAAGAGATCGGTGCAACTTTTTTAAATGACGGGCCGATCTCTGAACCGCAGCCGCCAGATGCCTATGCCCCAACTTACCAATTAGGGGGTTCTTGAGCCCTCCGCACCCTACCTCATAAGAGCAGGGCACCCGCACCCTATCTCATAAGAGCAGGGCCCCCCCCCCCTTTAGCCTGATCCCTGGTATGGTCAAGATGTCAACTGAGCACATTGGCATTGCCAGGGTGACACTGGGGGGCCAGGGTACCACCCTGCCATAACCCAACTACCCAGGGCCCCCCAATCGCCTGGGAGACCCCTCCAAGTGCCGGGGTACGTTTGATCCATGTTTGTTATTGTTTATAGCGAAGGGAATTGAATATAAAAGTAGTAAGGTTATGTTTCAGTTAAACAGGGCATTGGATAGACCACATCTGGAATGCAGTGTAGAGTATCGGTCTCCTTATTTATGGAAAGACGTAAATGTGTTGGAAGCAGTTTAGAGGTTTACTGGACTAACACCAGGAATGGGTAGATTGTCTTATGAGGAAAGATTGGAAAGATTAGGCTTGTATCACTGGAGTTTAGAAGAGTTGACTTGGTTGAAATCTTTAAGATCCTGAAGGTTTTCACAGGGTGAATCTGGAGAGGATGTTTCCTCTTGTGGGGGAATCTAGAACTAGGGTTCACTGTTTAAAAATAAGGGGCTGTTTATTTAAGATAGGGGTGAGGAGAAGTCTTTTCTCCAAGGATCATGAGTATCAAAAGTCAGTGGAACTAGATAGATTCTTGATTAACAAGGCGGTGAAAAGTTATCCGGGGTCAGCAGGAATGGGAGGTCGAAGTTATAATCAAATCAGCCATGATCTTATTGAATGGCGGAGCAGGCTGTGAGGGACCAGGTAACCTCGCCATGCTCCTAATTAGTAGGTTTGTGTAACACCTTTCAAATCAACAACATGGTAAATATTTTAGCAATGAGATGTATATTAAAAAGCATTAGTACAAATCTATAGGGAATTACAAAGTAATCTTTCACAAAGCACAGAAGAGAAACAGTTTTGTTGACCAGAATGGAATTGCTGTTTTACCAGATTAGTAACATTAGTCGCCAATTACACCAGCATAATGTTGGCTTTGTTGAACACAATGGGATGAAATTTCAAATTGTAATGGAATAACTGGTTAAGTCTTCCTTAATTGCAGATTTTGCTGGGTACTTGGATGTCAAGTGCTTTTTCTGGCATGGACAAGATGGGCAGTATGGCCTCCTTCTGTGCTGTAACATTTCTATGATGCTATCATGTTCTTAAGTAAGCCAGTCCATTTAAGCTGCTGAAAGCATCAGAGGCCTGTGGCAATTATTAAATCCCCCATGCCCCCCCCCCCCCCCCGCCCCCCAGGAGGTTCCAAAGCACAGGCAAGGACTGTGCCAGAAATTCATCAACTATTCCCTTCAGTTCCCAGCATAGCGATGATAAAGAAATGGATGGTGGGTGCGGGGTCGGTTTGGGAGCGGATGGAGGCTGCTTCATGCAGGGACACTAGCTTAGCAGCCCTGGTCACGGCGCCTCTGCCGCTCCCGCCGGCGCGGTACTCCAGCAGCCCAATAGTGGTGGCGGCTATTCGGATCTGGGGCCAGTGGAAGAGGCATGTAGGGGAGGTAAGAGCATCAGTGTGGACCCCAATCTGCGGCAACGACCAATTTGCCCCGGGGAACATGGACGGGGCGTATCGACTGTGGAGGACGGCGGGGATTGTGAGGATGGGGGATCTGTTCCTGGAAGGGAGTTTTCCGAGCATGAGGGTGCTGGAGGAGAAGTTTGGGCTGGCGAGGGGGAACGAATTTAGATACTTGCAGGTGCGGGATTTTGTACGCAGGCTGGTGCCGTCCTTCCCACGTCTCCCGCCGAAGGGGAGGCAGGACAGGGTAGTTTCTAGGGGAGAGGTGGGAGAGGGTAGAGTCTCAGACGTCTACAAGGAACTAATGGGAACTGAGGATACGCAGACCGAGGACCTGAAGCTTAAGTGGGAAGAGGAGCTTGGGTGGGGGAGGGGGGGGGGGGGGTGGAGGACGGTATCTGGGCAGAAGCCCCGAGCAGAGTAAACGCGACCGCAACATGCGCCAGGCTCAGCCTGATCCAGTTTAAGGTCGTGCACCAGGCCCACAAGACGGTGGCCCGGATGAACAAATTATTTGGGCTGGAGGACAAGTGTGCCAGATGCGCCGGATGGCCGGCTAACCATGTACACATGTTCTGGACGTGCCCTAAACTCAGGGGGTACTGGCAGGGATTCGCAGATGTCATGTCCCGGGTCTTGGCTTCTTTTTTTGTCCTGTACAATGTCACTTTTTCTTTATGCCTAAAATACCTCAATAAAATTGTTTGTTAAAAAAAAAACTATTCCCTTTAATTCGACATGAAAGACTCGGAGATTATTTTGGTTGATGGGTGGGCTGAGGTTGGCACGAAGCCTGCTTGCCAATTTAACACCAGCACTGAGGAAAAACACAGCCTACAACAATCTTTGCCTCACATCTGCTAATCAGTGGAAAATCATCAAGTATTTCACAGTTTTGAAGTATTAATGAATATTTGATATATTGCAGATTTCCTTAGCAATAGCCACTAATGTTCCTGCATGTTGCATTAGTCACACAACAGGTGCCCATTACTGTCTGAGCATGCATGATGTAATAGTGAGTTGTGGTAAAAAAATATATAATTCATGGAGCTTACCAAGAGCAGCACAGATTCACTGAAAAGATTGAAAGTGAGCACAAATCTTTCCTGCACAACAGATTAAGTTATATCATAAGAACATAAGAACTAGGAACAGGAGTAGGCCATCTGGCCCCTCGAGCCTGCTCCGCCATTCAATGAGATCATGGCTGATCTTTGTGGACTCAGCTCCACTCTCCGGCCCGTACACCATATCCCCGAATCCCTTTATTCTTTAGAGAGGTATCTATCTTTTTCTTAGAAACGTTTAAAGAAGGAGCCTCAACTGCTTCACTGGGCAAGGAATTCCAGAGATTCACAACCCTTTGGGTGAAGAAATTCCTCCTAAACTCAGTCCGAAATCTACTTCCCCTTATTTTGAGGCTATGCCCCCTAGTTCTGCTTTCCCCGACCAGTGGAAACAACCTGCCTGCATCTATCCTATCTATTCCCTTCATAATTTTATATGTTTCAATAAGATCCCCCCACATCCTTCTAAACTCCAATGAGTACAGTCCCAGTCTACTCAACCTCTCGTCATAATCTAATCCCCTCAACTCTGGGATCAACCTAGTGAATCTCCTCTGCACTCCCTTCAGTGCCAATATGTCCTTTCTCAGGTAAGGAGACCAAAACTGAACACAATACTCCAGATGTGGCCTCACCAACACCTTATACAATTGCAGCATAACCTCCCTAGTCTTGAACTCCATCCCTCTAGCAATGAAAGACAAAACTCGATAAGCCTTCTTAATCACCTGTTGCATCTGCACACCAACTTTTTGCGACTCTTGCACCAGCACACCCAGGTCCCTCTGCACAGCATCTTTTAACATCTTACCATTTAAATAATAATCCGTTCTGCTGTTATTCCTCCCAAAATGGATAGCCTCACACTTGGCAACATTGAATTCCATCTGCCAGACCCTAGCCCATTCACCTAACCTATCCAAATCCTTCTGCAGACTTCCGGTATCCTCTGCACTTTTTGCTTTACCACTCATCTTAGTGTCGTCTGCAAACTTTGCCACATTGCACTTGGTCCCCAACTCCAAATCATCTATGTAAATTGTGAACAACTGTGGGCCCAACACTGATCATTGAGGGGCCCCACTAGTTACAGGTTGCCAACCAGAGAAACACTCATTTATCCCCACTCTCTGCTTTCTGTTAGTTAACCAATCCTCTACCCATGCTACCACTTTACCCTCAATGCCATGCATCTTTAGTTTATCAGCAACCTTTTGTGTGGCACCTTGTCAAAAGCTTTCTGGAAATCCAGATATACCACATCCATTGGCTCCCCGTTATCTACTGCACTGGTAACGTCCTCAAAAAATTCTACCAAATTAGTCAGACATGACCTACCCTTTATGGACCCATGCTGCGTCTGCTCAATGGGACAATTTCCCTCCAGGTGCCCCGCTATTTCCTCCTTAATGATAGTTGACAAGGTGGAATACTTAAATAAGAGTGATCAGACAAAATACATAACTAACAAAGACTGAGAAAGGTGCATTATTCAATTCAATGCTATGTAAACATGCATTACACTTGACGTGTGAAGACCTCAATATTATTGATCACATAATTCTCAAGACAGGGAGCATTTCTTGGATCAGTCATTTCTTGGATTGGTCAATGTCTTATCTTATAACTTAATATATTTACAAATAAGATTCCAATTCAAGGTACACATTTAACCAGATCTTGCACAGCTCTAGTTTATCACAAAGTCACAACCATTTATTCTTTTAGTGAAAAAGATTAGTGGAGAGATACCATCCATGGTACAAAACACTACCAAGGTTGAAAGCAGAAGAAAAAAAATAAAGTATCTGAAGTTGCAATTAGGAAGGTTATCTGTCCAATAACTGCACTTAATTGATAAGAACTTGCATTTATAAGAGCTTCACACAGGGAAAATAAGTGGCAGTAATTAAGCGAAGAGGTGAAACAGGATTGAAGTGACAGGTTTTGAAAGAATTTTTAAAGTCAGGAGAAAATTAGTATGGTGGAGGTTCTGTGATGAATGATATCTGTATACACATGTACCTTTAATGCGTAGGCCCCTTTAAGACCGGGTTTGGAACCCTGGGGGACTCCGCCCCTGGCTCCGCTCCCAGGAAGCTGTATATAAGGTTACGTTCAGTAGGCAGCGTGCAGTGAGCACACTTCTCGGCAGCTGTCTGGTTTTCTGGTTATTAAAGCCTTTGTATTATCAAACTCCTCTCCCGAGTCGTAATTGAGGGTATCTCAGGTTCTTAGGGAGTGAATCCCAGTGTGTAACGCCAAGATATTTATAGTTTATAGGCATTCAGTTATTTCTCGTGACTGGTAGGACATAATGGAAAGTAGGGCAGCAGTTACCAAGCCTTTCCATTGGGCTCATGAAGAGACATACTCAGAGTCAGCACTGCCCATGGCAGAAGGTCATATGGTGCCAGTGTTTATACCAGTAGCTGCTTCCAGCAGCAACACAATCAGGTTTAGTTCAAAGAGATTCAAGGATCTCAACAACTACTAGGACCCTAGACAGTGAACTAGATGGGACCTTGATCATGTTCCTCTGGTACCACAGATAAGTTTTGATGCGTTGAATTTTTAAAAATAAGTATCTGCTCTTTTTCTAGGTCATCAGGATGACACGAGAGATTAATGCGTTGCTTTCTAAGATTTTTTTTTCCTTTCTAACCTTCGTGAAAATGTTCTATGGAATTAAACACTTTATTCATATGGTCAATAAATACAATTCAGCATCAATTAACTATTGCTGCAAAATTTGTCCAACAAGTCTCAGTTTTTATTAAAATGCTCTTGTTCTTATAACCACCAGGTTAAAACTGAGTCCTCAATAATCAATGGATTAGAATATAATATGGATGGCAAATATAGAGAGATTTTTAGAATTCCAAGTAGTGTCACAATAATTGAAAATAATAGGATCACCAGAATTTTATGGTCCAAGACTTGTTAATTTAGCACAAACTAGTTATTTAGTACATGTAACTAAAATATGAAATCTTCCTTATTTATGTGGCTTATATTGCATATTGAACCGAACCTCCAAAAAAGCACTCTGCCTAAATCCACACCAACACCTTATCAACGTAAACCCACGGATTGATCATGGATTGAGCCCCCGGACGAAACCCACGCAGACACAGGGAGAACGCGCAAACTCCACACAGTCACCCAAGGCCCGAATCAAACCAGAGTTCCTGGCGCTGTGAAGCAGCTAACTACTGTGCCATCTGGGAAATTCTACTTGAAGGCTTATTCGAAAAGTGATATATATATATATATTTTGGTGTTATGGACAAAGGGGTTGGGGGTTAATTTAAACAGCACTGATTTCTCCTCTCACCACCTATCCACAAATAGAAAGGTGCTTTGATATGCTTCCCCCTTCATTGCTGTGATCCGATTTCTATTAATAACAGCAATTCAAGAAAGGGCGAAATTATTAGTCATCTTCTTCTTGGGCAGTCCCTCAATGTCAAGGGTGACTTGCTTCCACTCCGGGGAAGTAGGTTCTGTGATGGCTGAATAGTTCAATCCTGGAACCATAGACTCTACAACAGGTTTTGAAGGTGGCGCTTGATGAGGTTGGTGGGTGGGACGCTCTGATTCTGCGCTCTACTTCCGCTGTTTACACTTGGCCTCCACGTCTTCCACTTTACAATGCTTGGGGTGATTGGCGCCTTTGTGGATGCTCTTTCTCCAGTTTGTGCATTCTAAGGCAAGTGATTCCCATGTGTTGATGGGGATGTTGCTTTTATTTAGGAGGCTTTCAACGTTTTCTTGTCGCCTTACCTCTGCCCTCCTAGTGATCACTTGTCACTGTGAAGTTGGAGTAGAGCACTTGTTTTAGGAGTCTGTGCCGGGCATGTGGACAATGTGGCCTGCCCATCGCAGCTGGTCGAACGTGACCAGTGCCTCAATATTGGGGACATTGGCCTGGGAGAGGACGCTCACATTGGTATGCCAATCCTGCCAGTGGATTTGCAGGATGCAGTTTTGGTGATATCTCTCCTGGGATTTGTGGTGCCTGCTGTACATTGTCCATGTTTCTGATGCATACAGACCATGGCTGCTCTGTAGACCATGAGCTTGGTGCTGGGTTTAGGTCTCGGTCTTTGAAAACTCTGTTCCTCAGGCATCTGAATACTGCTCTGGCGCAGAGTCGATGCTGAATTTTGTTGTCAATGCCTGCTTGCACCAAGAGGAGGCTCCTGAGGTATGGGAAATGATCCATATTGTCCAAGTGCCCACCGTGGATCTTGATGGTCTGAGGGCAGTTGTGTGTGTCAGGAATGGGCTGGTAGGGAACCTTTGTTTTCCGGATGTTTAGTCTGAGGCATGTTCTCTCATATGCCTCGGTTAATGCGTCGACGATGGTTTGGAGCTCGGCCTCGTAGTGTGCACACACGCACAGACGTTGTCTGCGTACTGCAGCTCGGTGGCAGAGGCCGGGGTGGTGTTGGTTCTTGCCTGGAGGCAGAAGTTGAACATTTCCTGCTTGTCTGGTAGGTTAGTTCCACTCCAGCAGGAAGCTTCAGGATGTCGGGGTGGAGTGTTGCCGCGAGAAAGTTGGAGAAAGATGGAGAAGAGCGTCGGTGCAATGACGCAGCCCTGTTTGACCTCAGTTTGCACACATATTGGGTCTGCGGTGGTTCCGTTGGTGAGGGTCTCGGCTTGCGTGCCATCGTGGAGCAGGCAGAGAATGGTTGCAAATTTCTGCGGGCAGCCGAATTTGAGGAGAATGCTCCACAGTCCCTCACAGTTGACAGAGTCGAAGGCCTTTGCAAGATCGAAGAAGGCCATGTACAGAGGTTGATGCTGCTCCCAGCACTTTTCCTGGATTTGTCATGTGACGATCATGTCCATTGAGCCTCTTGATGGGCGGAAGCCGCACTGAGACTCAGGAAGGAGGTCTTCAGCCACTGGGAGGAGGCGACAGGAGTATTCTCGCGATGACATTTCCCGATGTAGAGAGCAGGGAAATCCCTCTGTAATCTCTCAGTCGGACCTGACTCCTTTCTTGAAGATGGTCACAATTAAGACAACTTGTAACAAGGGTGATGAGATTGTGGATTCTTGTCAAGAGTGCATCTCCGCCGCTTTTACTACGTCTGCGGGGATTCCATCTGTGCCAGAGGCCTTGTTATTCAACCGTCGGATGGCCTTTTTGACCTCAAAGGCGAGCTGGGGTTGCATTGAGCTGGTGGTGGGTAGCGGGTTGCGGGATGGTGTCGAGGGCGCTTGTGTCGAAGACTGTGTCTTGGGTTGAGGAGGTACTCAAAGTGCTCTCTCCAGCGGGAGTTGACTGCCTCTCTGACTTTGATGAGCGCCTCCCTGTTTTTGGCTCTCAGTGGGGTGAGTCTCTGGGTAGAATCATAGAATTTACAGTGCAGGAGGCCATTCGGCCCATCGTGTCTGCACCAGCCCTTACAAAGAGCACCCTCACATCTACCCTATCCCCGTAACCCAATAACCAACATTTAACATTTTTTGGACACCAAGGGCAATTTAGCATGGCCAATCCACCTAACCTGCACATCTTTATACTGTGGGAGGAAACTGGAGCACCCGGAGGAAACCCTCGCAGACACGGGGGAGAACGTGCAGACTCCGCGCAGACAGTGATCCAGCCAGGAATCGAACCTGGGACCCTGGAGCTGTGAAGGAACTGTGCTAACCAATATGCTACCGTGCAGCCCCTAGTCGGACTGTAGATGGTTTTAATTGTGCTGAAGAAGCCGTGCACATTGTTGTTGTCGGTGAGTTGCAGAATCTGTTGCGCTCTTTCCACCCACCATCTCTTCTTTAGGTTGTGAGTTCTTTGTTGCACCTTGGCCTTCAGATGCCTGTATGCATGTTTCCTCACTCGAAAGCTGGCACAGCTGTCAGTTCAGGAACGCCTTGTGTCTGCGGTCAAGGAGATTCTGGATCTCCTGATCGTTCTTGTCAAACCAGCCTTGGTGTTTCTTGGTCGAGATCCCAAGCGTCTCTTCGCAGGTGCTGACTATAGTGGCTTTTAAGGTGGACCAGGCACTGTGGGTGTTGTGTGTGGTTGTCGCCAGGTTAGCTGAGAGGTGCCGACTGAATAGCTCTTTCTTCTCAGGGTCTTTGAGTCCAGTGACATTTGAGTTTCCTGTGACAGAGTTTCTGCCTGTGCTAGTTTTGGGCCAGGGGGAGGAGATGGTAGAGCAGATCAGTTGATGGTCAATCCAGCAGTCATTGGCTCCGGTCGTGGCGTGGGTGATATGAATGCCTTTGCAGTCCCTTGCTCGGGCGATGATGTGGCCTATTAAGTGTCAGTGCTGGGAGCAGGGGTGTTGCCATAGGACTTCTGCTTGTCCCTCTGTCAGAACAGGGCGTGTGTGATGACTAGGCCACGTTATAAACATTTTGTCAGGAGAAAGACTCCGTTGGCGTTTGTTTCCCCCACGCCTGCCTTCCTTGCCTAACATGCCCCTTCAAACGTTTGTCCTTTCTGACTGTAGCATTGAAATCGCCGAGAAGAATTAGCTTGTTTCCCTTTGGGATGTGGGACAGTGATTAGTCAAAGCTGGAGTAAAATATCTCTTTTGTCTCGTCCATTGCATCTAGGGTTTGGGCAAAGGTACCGACGTCTGTGATGTGCTGATTCTGGGTCAGGGTGAGCCGTAGGGTCATGAGCTCATGCCGTAGTGGGGGTTCGTTTTTACGACGAGGCCGACCCCGTAGAGGCAGTGATCTTCCTTCTGGTTTGCCTTTCCAGAAGAAGGTGTATCCACCACCTTGTTCTTTAAGCTGGCCTTCTCCTGTCAGCCGTGTCCCCCTCAGGGCAGCAATGTCAATGTTGTGGCGTCGGGGTTCTGGGGCTTTGACGGTGGTGTGACTTTCAGATCTGTTGCTGTTGAGGTTGTCCTCGATGTTGCTGATGTTCCAGGGCCCAAAATTCATTTGGGTGGGTGGAAGATGCCCGTGCGTAGATTCTTTTAACGTGGGGTGGGCGTTACACAGCAATCACCACATGGTCCCAGCCGAGCCCAGTGACTGGGAAATCAGAGATGACTGGAGACCAGGCTTTGCAGTAGGACGGGGACTAACACACACTCATCAATCTCCAATCATCTGCCTGCCGGTTAGTGACGTGACATTTAATGGGTAACGTCATTTCCATTTTCCCTCCCCCTAGTGCTTTGCAGTCTGCTTGCACAGTGGGGCGAGAAGGGCAGCAGCAGGGGCGAGAGGAGCAGCAGCAGTTTGCACACAAACTGCAGGTGGTAGTGGCAACGTTGCCTCCTTTTTATTCATAAAGTAAAAGAGAGAGAGATACAGAAAGTAAATATTTTTAGTGCAGAGACCACAGAGAAAAGAATAGGTCAGAACTTTCTGGCCTTTCACACAGGCAGGATCTTCCAATCGTGCTGACAGCGCATCTCCGCCCCTGGTTTCCCGTAGCGACAAAGACATTCAAATGGAAAATCTGTTGACAATGGTGGGGCCAGAACATCCCCCCCCACCAGCCAATGGTGGGCCACCTCCGCAGAACATGCCACAGGTTGCATGGAAAATCTCGCCAATAGTGATTCATGTGGGTGCAGAGTCCAGAATCAAAGTCCAATTAGGTTCAGAGAGGTTTATGAGTCCAAAACTGATGCTGGATAATTCACTTGACTTCACATGATGAGATAGACACACACAGATGAATCAGTCTTGTAGGCAAGGATACAAAGGTTGCAGCCACAGCAATGTAGGTGGGACCAGGTACTCAATTTGGACTGGACTCCTTTTCTGTGATGCTGCATGATAGATGGTAAAATGGCAGACTGAGATTTTGCAGTACAGCAAGACAATATTACTGGTTACACCAGCTGGAGGCCCATGTACATGACTCCCACCTCTCCGCATCGTCTTTCACAAAGGATATGTATCCCTTAACTGGGTCTCAAAGATGGTTAAATGTCTCAACCATTCAAAATTGAAAGGAGGTTTGCGGGACACTTTGTCCTGGCAGATGAGTAGACTTCAGTTGGCCAGCCTGGGTTATGAAGTACAGGTGGCCTTCGTATAGTTCTCTTTGGATTGGGTCTGTGCAGCCCACAGGGTTGATAACAATGTGTGGGTTTCCCAGATACTTCCAGGCAGCTCCTTTTGCTCGACAGTCACAGACAAATATAGTTTATGGCTTATGGGCAGCAGGGTGGCACAGTGGTTAGGTTAGGACAGTTGTTTCATGGCTCCAGGGTACTAGGTTCGACTCCCAGTTTGGGTCACTGTCTGTGTGCAGTTTGCACTTTCTCCCCATGTCTGCGTGGGTTTCCTTCGGGTGCTCCGGTTTCCTCCCACAGTCCAAAGATGTGCAGGTTAGGTTGATTGGCCATGATAAATTGCCCTTAGTGTCCAAAAAGGTTAGGTAGGGTTACGGGGATAGGGTAGGGTGCTCTTTCCAGGCACAGATGCAGACACGATGGGCCGAATGGCTTCCTTTTGCACTGTAAATTCTATAATTCTATGATTGTCCTGTTTTTAAAATTTTGGAAATAATCATGAGAATAGCTACATACATTTTGTAAAAATGTACAATGTGATGTCTTAGTCCCTTCGCAGTAGGAAGAATGAGAAAAGGCCAACCTAAATTAAATGGTCCAATTTTAAAAGGGATGCTGAAACATAGACCTGGGGATCCAGACATAATTCTTTGAAAGTGACAGACAAGTTGGGAATTCTTGACTGACTAATAGAGACATGGAATCATGTCACTTATGCTACTTGAACACTAGTTATTCCCAGTTTGAATATTGTGGCCAACCAGTGGCACCACAATTCTCAGATGTCAATGTCATAATATCCACCCATGTATATAATGAGATGCAGACAGGCAATGATTGACACATAGGAAGACCAGTAAGCATACAACACAGCACAGCCAATCACCAGACAGGACACTACCACTATAAAGCCAGAGGGCATTAGGTTTCCCGCTCTCTCGGGACCAAGCCACTGAGACAGTCAGAGTCCACGAGCTAGCACAGTGCAAACACCATTCAGTAGCTAGTAATTCTAGTCAGGCTACTACAAGGTCACTCGTCAGATCAGTATAGTGTCGACCCACAGCTGAATATGTACAGCAGTTCATATCGTTGAATAAAACAGTTGTGGATCTTCTCCTGTGTTAGACGTCTGTCTAACTTCCCTGCATCGAGTGCAGTCCACATCAAACCAACCTGCCTAACACATCATGGTACCAGAGTGATATGACGGACCTACCTCAAGTGAATCAGCATCGACCAGCAAGCAGCCATCCAGCGAAATGGAAAATCCAGCCTCCTCCGCAACTCTGGCAACCTCGGCGCCAACTGGGAAATCTTCAAGCAAAAGTTCCTCTTGTACATCGAGGCCTCCGACCTCGAGGCAGCATCGGATGCCAGGAAGATCACGCTATTTCTCTCCACTGCGGGGGACCACACCATCCATATCTACAATTTGCTTACGTTCACTGACGGCGAAGACAAAACAAAATTCAAAACAGTCCTGCTGAAGTTTGACAGCCACTGCGACATTGAGGTGAATGAGAGCTTTGAATGGTACCTCTTCGAGCAGAGGCTCCAGGGTAAGGATGAACCTTTTCAGTCCTTCATGACCCATCTCCGCATCCTAGCGCAGTCATGTAACTATGACTCGACGGCCGATTCCATGATCCTGGATCAGATCGTTTTCGGGGTTCACTCCGACTCCCTGCGGCAGCAGCTCCTTAAAAATCAAACAGTTGACCCTCTCTGTCGCTATCAAGACGTGCGTTGTCCATGAGCATGCCAAGAATCGTTACTCTCACATTTGGGTGGCAGAAACTGCAAAGCTGGCCTCCCACGAGGCAGAAAGGTTGCAGGACATTGCACAGATGCAGGGCCTGAGCATCGAGGAGAGTGGCCGTTTCGCGCTCTTTTCTCGGATTCCTGCGCATGCGCACCACGACCGAGTGGACGACGAGACCGAAAACCCGACTGCGCAGGTACGTACGTTGGCCAACCGCACTGCGCAGACGCGATGGCGCACGGATCGTGCTGATGTCATGACATGTCTGAATTGTGGCTCCACCCACTTAAGCAGCAATGTCCGGCAAGAGGACGCCGATGTCTCCAGTGTGCAAGCTTGGCCACTACGCAGCCCTCTGCAGATCCGCTCCACCGCTCAGCAGCCAGCGATCCCAGCTGCGGCACAGAAGTATCCGCTCAATACAACAAGGCATGCCAGATTCTGATCCCGACAACCCAATGGACCCTGATGCTGACTACCTCCAGTCTCCATATCGGGTGGGCATCATAACCACACATGAACCGGCCTCCACCACACCTGCGCAATACTTCTCGATCCTCAGTGTGGATCCCGACAACGAGTGGTGTGCTGTCCTCACAGTTAACAAGGCCCGTATCCGATTTAAACTGGACACCAGCGCGTCTACGAACCTCATCTCGCAATCCGACCTCGGCACCATCCGGGCCCGGCCAAGCATTCTTCCACCGGCCTGCCAGCTCCTTGACTACAATGGCAATGCCATAGCTGCCAGTGGCTCGTGTCAACTAGGGGTGTCCAACAAGGCGATCAAGACAACGTTACGATTTGAAATCATCAGACCTGACAGGGCGTCCCTGCTCGGTGCTCATGCCTGCAAGCTCCTGGATCTGGTTCAGCGAGTCCACACCATGTCATCGGCACCGGCGACGGCCTCGCCCGATGGAAATTTGAAAGCTGACATAGATGACATTATCACGCAGTACCACAGTGTATTCGATGGAATGGGCACGCTCCCGTACCGATACAAAATACTGCTCAAGCCGCACGCCACCCCTGTAATCCATGCACCACGCCGGGTGCCGGTGCCCCTCAAGCAGCGTCTGAAAAAGCAACTACAGGGCCTCCAAGGCCAGGGCATCATCTCGAAGCTCACAGAGCCAACAGACTGGGTCAGCTCCATGGTCTGCGTAAAGAAGCCATCAAGGGAGCTCCGCATTTGCATTGACCCCAAGCATCTAAACCGCAACATCATGCGGGAGCATTACCCGATCCCAAAGCGTGAAGAGTTAACCAGTGAGATGGCTCATGCCAAATTCTTCACAAAGCTGGACGCCTCCAGGGTTTTTGGCAAACACAGCTGGACACGTCCAGTCGCAAGCTGTGCACGTTCAACACCCCATTCGGCCGCTACTGTTACAACCGGATGCCTTTTGGCATCATATCTGCCTCCGAAATGTTTTATCGCATCATGGAGCAGATAACGGAGGACATCGAGGGGGTGCGAGTATACGTGGACGACGTGATCATCTGGTCCACAACGCCCCAGGAACACATCGCTCGCCTCAAATAGGTCTTCCAGCGAATTCATGAACATGGTTTCCAGCTCAACAGGGCCAAGTGCTCATTTGGTCAATCTGATATAAAGTTTCTAGATGACCACATCGTGCTGCAGGGTGTGCGGCCAGACGCCAACAAGGTCTTGGCGATCAACAGCATGAAGACCCCGGAGGACAAGAAGGCGGTCCTCCACTTCCTCGGGATGGTCAACTTTCTCGGGAAATTCATTCCCAATATGGCATCCCACACCACGGCCCTCCGCCATCTCGTCAAGAAGTCAACGGAATTCCAGTGACTGCCCACACTTGAAGCGGAATGGCGTGAGCTGAAGGCAAAGCTCACCGCACTATGAGGAAAAGAAACAATGTTCTAAAAAGACTAATGGAAACAGATGCAATAACAACTTTCAAAGGGGAATTGGATGAAGGAGCAATATTGTAAGGTTGTGGAAAAAGAGCAGAGAAGTGGGACGAATTGGATATCCCTTTGAAAGAGCAAGCACATGACCTTCTCCTGTGCTGTCATTCTATGATTCTTATCAACAACATGGTGAAACAGAGCTAAGTAAATAGATATGTTTAATTCTATTTTTTGCCATCAATACCAAAAACACATTTTAAAAAGCTCCAAGAATTGCTTTGAAAGTGGAAAGCAATTCCTTTGATACCGCAAACATCTTCAATTTCTTTCCCCCACAATTCTGGCTAAATGTTTGTTTTTATACAGTAATTTACAGAAATAAAATATTGTACAAAATGATTGCCATTGCAACATTAGAGACCACAGTGATTTTTTTAACCGGTGTGGTTTTAAGTACTGACATTAAATATCGCAAAACTGTTGTTTGTAATATGTTCAAAAGGCTGTAATATAAACCTCACATTAAGTTACTAAATAAATCGCAAGGACACAGATCATCAAAACAGTGAGATTAAAACTCATCAGTTGCACATAATCATTTTATAAATACCATGGCCTCAAAACCTGTGGTCACCAATGCTGGCCCTGTCAGAGCAAGATCAGTGCAAAGGCATTAATTTGCACGTGAACACCCTTGCCACTAGCTGCACACCCCATTCAGCCAACAAATTAACTAATATATTCTAGATTCCAATCCCCAATACTTCACTTTTCTCCTCACCCTGTTGTGCAAAAGAAAAATACAACTAATTATTTTTTTAAAGCTACAATTTCTTCAGGATTCGATTCATCCAAGCATCACAAGTTGGCCCATTTCCACCTACCTGGGATAGTATGCCTCACCATAAAATAGCCTCCAATTCTACACAGGCAAGCATGGAGGTGATAATCAGATAACTACACCCCATCAGTTTACCATCAATTGCGGGAAAATTCCTGGATTCTATCACCAGACACAGAATACATGAGTACTCAAACTACAACGATACTCATATGGACTGATATAGTTTTTATTTGTTGAGATGGCCTCTAGGATGGCAGATAAGGAAGAGTCTACCAATGATGTCTACATGGATTTGAAGATAATAATAATCTTTATTAGTTTCAAAAGTAGGCTTACATTACACTGCAATGAAGTTACTGTGAAACTCTCCTGGCCGCTACACTATGGCGCCTGTTCGGGTACACCGAGGGAGAATTCAGAATGTCCAATTCACTCAACACGTCTTTCGGGACTTGTGGGTGAAAACCGGAGCACCCGGAGGAAACACGCAGACACGGGGAGAACGTGCAGACTCTGTACAAGCAGTGACCCAAGCTGGGAATCGAACCTGGGTCCCTGGCGCTGCGAAGTAACAGTGCTAGCCACTGTGCGGATAAAGATCTTCACTAGAGATCACTAGCAAGGACGAGCAATCACAAACTAGAAAATAACCTTGTGGGGCCAGGATCAGAATTGTTAGTCAGACTGAGGCAGGAGAGAGTGCTATGGGAAGATGAGCTCAGACTGAACATGAAGGAAGAGTGTCTGCTGCTACTCAAGAGGAGACAGTCCATTTTATGACATTGACCATGATGTTTCTCTCATACTGCTTTCTTGTTTTATTCTGTTCATAGCACAGTCTCTTGTATCCTTGTTAATCTCGGGTGTGAAACATCCGAATAGTCTGGACAAAGGAAATAAGTGCTTATTATAATATTTTACTTTGTAAGAGTTTTGGCAGGAAATTAAAAATGACTTTGATATAAAACAGTTAACTCATCACACATGCCCTGCTTTGTCATTATTAATGGATAAGTTATGGGAAATGCAGGGGCAATTTTTATTGCAGAATGACTTGTTTTTGACAATAAAGCTGTAGGGTATTTTACAGTGAACTTCTGGCATTTCTAGTCACAGTAAACTTTAATACATCAGAGATGTCAGTAAAATAGTGAATATTAATATTTGCCTCAGCCCATGTGATCCACCTTTACACACTACAGTTCTGATTCCAACATTTGGTAAATTTGTGAAAATTGCATTAATGTAATATCTTTTGCTGGTTTCACAGAAAATACTTCTCTGGAGCCAACATGCACCAACACTGGTGTAGCCTTGCATCCATTGGCAAGTACAAAGGTTTCCTGGTTGTCTCGTCTGACTAGAAATATTTGTATTATTGACATCTGCATTTTGTGTACAAAATAAGTGATGAATCTAAACCACATTATTTTTCATTTCACTTTGTAGGGTTCTACAACAGAATCAAGTCAGCGTGACAATCATTGAGCCTTCTGCTGTTCACACTTTTTATAAACTGCAAACAGATATCACTGGCATTGCTCATGGTGAGTCAAAGGATACATTTCACAATGGGAAAGCAATCAACACAATCTGACAGAAAGTATTCCAAGAACTGAGTGTCATTCTTACAGCAAGTTCACATTATGGCGCAAGGGCAGCGCGCAGCACAGTGGTTAGCACTGTTGCTTCACAGCTCCAGGGTACCAGGTTCGATCTCCCAGTGTCTGCGTGAGTTTCTCCCGGGTGCTCTGGTTTCCTCCCACAAGTCCTGAAAGACGTGCGGTTAGGTAATTTGGACATTCTGAATTCTCCCTCAGTGTACTCAAACAATGATCCTTCTCTGGACAGTTATCATGTTGCTCTCTCATTTTTTCCCCTGGTCCTTGACTCTCCATCTTTGGCTTCTCTCTGAATGACACACACACACACTCGCGCACGCACACACACACGCCCTTTCCGCACATGCCTGGATATCTTCAATATCTAATGACTGAGCCACCTCAGCTCTTTGGGATAGAAAGTTCCAAAGATTTGCCACCTTCTGAGTGAAGAAATTCCATTTCCTAAATTACCTAGTACCCTTTCTTATTCTCCATATACACTTATTAGCCAATGGATGGTTTGGAAAGCTGTGCCTTTTACAGTTTGAGTGGCTGTTATTGTAAAAAGTAACACACTTCCCATTGTATCATGTTTCCCGAACCTCTTTATTTGCATCCTCAGCCTCCTACCATTTCCTCACTAGTTCCATCCCCTTCCCTTTTTGAATTAAGAACTCAACCATTATACCAATTCCTCTTCTACCTCTTCCCTTTCCCCTTACTCTTCCTCCTCCCTCTAGTAGTCAAATAGGGAGCATCTAAGGATGCCTTAAAAGGAAGGCAGGGTGCTGGACAGGTCATAAAGTACAACATGGAGACCAGAACATGGAGCCTAGCTAGCCTAAGACACAGGTTTGGAAGGTGCTGTTGAAACAGCCTTGATGAACTGCTGCAATGCATCTTGCATCTGGTACAGCAAGTCCGCTGATGGCCCAGGACTTCAGTGACCTTTCATTGTTGGTTTTCTTCCTCAAACATTTCCAAAGTGAACAATACTGAAACATCATACACTCTGTAAGGAACAAATGAACTGCTTCTGTTCACACTGCAACATCCCCCCCATTCTGTTGTGTAGATCTGCTGCTGTCTGTCTCCCTTATCTTAATATTTTCTTTTATTGGTGCCATTATGTGAGCTTGTCGGAAAATAAGCAAAAAATCATTTTTGATCAATGTTTAAATCATTCAATGGATAAAAACGCTCCATGCTGCCAAGTTTCTGATTTTGTATCCCCATTGGAGATGTTCCAGACTGCTCGTGGACAGTTCCTCATAAAGAACATGGCATTGTACAGAAAGATGAAGCGATGATGCAGACTTGTACATTAATTTTTCTGAAAATATTTTGCTGCTGGTATTCGGCCATACGTTAAATTTCTAATCTCAGGCTGCCTAGGTATGCTAGTGAATGCAAGGGATTTTGCATTGTGATGAAGGGAAGAATATCAGTGAAGAAAACAGACCTGGCACCAGACTTTTGCATTCACTTAGTTTGAAGGAGTTGAAGCATTTACACAATGGCTCAGAGAATCCAGAGTTTGCCATTGTAGAATGTGTATTCATGTATATGTTGCTATGAGCTGTACACTGAAAGTGATATGTTGGTAGTGCGGGAGTTCCTTCCAATGTGACTACAGGCATGGCATGTGTTGCTAACTTCGGTTGGCTCTTAATTCGTAATTTGCTCTGTCTGTTTAACCTTTGCTTTAGAGTCGCCAGGTATCTTTATGATACCGCCACGAGGTTCAAGTTCAAGTACTGATTAATAACTCAACACACCAATTAATAAGATTCAAATCAAAACACATTTATTATACACAGTAAATCACTACTCATGCATAAACTCTACTTTCTAGGCTATTCCTATCACTAAAAGGCCTATACTTAGCGTCGGAATTGGCCCACCAGGTCAGGGGAACAAATGGCCTTTAGTTCAGATCCTGAGTCTGCAGGATTCAAAAGCTGGTATGGACTTGTAGATAGGAGCGCCTATCTCGTAGCGAGCGTTGACTGGAAACTTACTTACTTGGTATGGCCGCTGGACAGTTCACTCTCAGAGGTTGCTTCACGTTGTTGAGTGACCCTGTCAGGAAGGACGATTTGAACTTGGGGGCTTTACTTTATAGTCCCCAGGGGCTTCCCGCCTTTCGGAGCGGACCCCGTACCTGGTTCCAAATGATTGGACTGCGTTCCGATCACTTGGATCGATTTCTCCAATACTGGAGTTGTTCCCTGATCGCTGGGCGGTCCCTAAATGTCTGTTGGCCTTCCTCTGTCTTGGCTCCTGCTGGCGCCGAGGAGTCTGGCTTGGCTTTATTCACCTTAACTGTATCTATTGTGCCTTGGAATCGCTCATTATTATGCAGATGGCTGCTATATTGCTATGCAGATGGCTGCTGGTTTCAGTGCTGTCTGGTTCTTTTGCAAGTTTCAATACACATGATTCCTGCACTTGAGAGTCTTTGCCTGTGTTGGCTGAATTTCCTTTCAGCCTTTGCGGTTCTCCATTTTAACTTTGCGGTTCTCCATTTTAAGTAGGGAAGTGGCCAACCCAGGTGGCTACACATGCAAGCGCTTCTGGAGATCTTAACAGTCTTTTGCATTATCCCTACACAGCTCAGCAACTTTACAGGCATATTCTTCTAAGTTAATAAGATTCATTGCAACACAATGTTTTTTAAATTAAGTTTGAACTTGGTTTGTAACCACGGTAGCAGAGTTGTTAGCACTGTTAGCCCCGGGTTCGATTCCCAGCTTGGGTCACTGTCTGTGCGGAGTCTGCACGGGTTTCCTCCGGGTGCTCTGGTTCCTCCACAAGTCCTGAAAGATATGCTTGTTAGGTGAATTGAACATTCTGAATTCTCCCTCAGTGTACCCAGGCGCCAGAGTGTGGTGATTAGGGAATTTTCACAGTGACTTCATTGCATGTTAATGCAAGCCTTGTGACACTAATAAAGATTATCATTAATTCCGCAGTCTTAATGAGCAATAATTTTGCATTAGTCAAAAAAGGGAATAGCTTTTGAAAAGAAAATCTGATGGCAATGGAACCAGCAGCAACTGGATTTGCATAGGTTTAACAAGATAATTAATTTACTTGTGCACAGTTGGACAATCTCTCAATTCTGCTAAGTTTTCTTTCTGTGTTTCTATTTTTGTTCATCAATTTTGATACTGCAGTAGGGGCATAAGCATTCTTGAAGGGATTTCAAAAAGATGCCTGGGAAAGATTAGCACAGATTCGGCTGTGAAAGCACATTCACGGACATGAGAGGAAAGGGAGATGAGATAATAGTTTGCGAGCACAATGGGGTAGGGGTTATTTTTTATGATCAGGAGGTTTAATGACAGCAGATCTGAAGGAGGGATACATTACCTGAAGAGAGTAAAACACATCTAGTTTCCAGATTAGACCAAATCTTCTTAGGTCATTGGTTGAAAACTAAAATTGCAGCTAACTAATTTTATTACCATGGATGCCTGTTGCTGAAAGGTTAATGCTCTGTTTACTAATATACTATTGTTTTTATTGTTTATATAAATTGTATTGTGTAATTATTTTGGTTGCTGATGCTTTAGCCTCTTGGCCAAGTCATTATTGTAAATGATAATTGGTTCGCAATTGACTTATCTAGCTAAATAAAGGTAAACAAAATAAATAAAGACAACGTTTCTACTCTATTATTACAGAAATTATTATTACAGAAATTATTTTGAATTTGGATAGTTTGCCCGTTGCATATTCCATTTTACAAGCTTGGAGCTCCAAGTACAGGTTGCTGTCCTATGTCCATCAGTTTCTTATTTCATTGTGCCACACTTGAAATCGGAAGCTTAAGCAGATACAAAGTTAACTTTTCATGCAAAGCTTTATCATCACAAACTCATGCTCAGTATCATTTATCATTTCAAGACTGAAATGCTGAAATGACTGATCTCCCACTTTCTATATACATCAGCTCATCCAAAACGTTGAAATGTGTGCCCCCTTCGGCACCAAATCCTGTTCCTGCTGACTTGCAATGGCTCACAGTCCTCCAATCCTCATGTTTAAATTCTTCAAAAGGCACACTCTTTCTCATTTTGCCCACTTAAGAAAGAGAGGAGGACCTTTTTCTCTCAGAGGGTTTAATCTTTGAAACTCTTCCTCAAAAGACAGTGGAAGAAGAGTCTTTGAATATTTTTAAGGCAGAGTTAGATAAGACTCTTTACAAGCAAGGGATGAAAGGTTATTGGAGGTAGGCAGGAATATGGAGTTATAGTAAAAATAAGATCATCGATGTTCATATTTAATGGTGGAGCAGATTGAAGTGGCCTACTCCTGGCCCTAATTTATTTGTTTGCATCGCTAACTTCCTCAGTGCTCCAATTCATTTCAAACTCACTTGTTCCACTTTCACTTGATCCACTGGCACATCACCCACACCCCATGTTATCTGTGAGGGTTTCCCAACTTGCAAATCTGCTTTTGTTTTGGTGTGAGAATCATTGAAGTTACAGTGCAGAAGAAAGCCATTCGGCCCATCGAGTCTGCACCGGCCCTTGGAAAGAGCACCCTACCCAAGCCCACACTACTCTATCCGTACATCTACACCCTACCCCCGTAACCCCACCAACCTTTTTTGGACACTATGGGCAATTTAGCATAGCCAATCTACCTAGCCTACACATCTTTGGACTGTGGGAGGAAACCGGAGCACCCGAAGGAAACCCACGCAGACACGGGAAGAACATGCATACTCCACACAGACATTGACCCAAGCCGGGAATCAAACCTGGAACCCTGGAGTTGTGAAGTAACTGGGCTAACCACTGTGCTACCGTGCTGCCCTTAAGGAGGCAAGTGAAACGATAATGAGAATAAACAGCCTAGTCATCATGTAACATTAAAGACTGTTCATTCATGTAAAGAAAAGACAAATATACATGAACAGGACTACTCTACTCACAGACAATTACGGCAGATGAATTTCTAAACACACACAAACAGTTTTTGTATTATTTACCCCTTATTCCAATATGTATCTACGATACCCAAACTCTGTAAGACTTCCCCTGTTCCCCAAACAACATCCAAATTAAATAACCAGCTTAAAGTTATCGCACAATACAGGATGATTCTCAGGTCTGGGAAACTTTTACAGGTCCAGCAAAGATATGTAAAACTGCTGTCACAAAGGTATCCTGTACGGCCTTGGTTAAGACTTAAAGGGCTGGATTCTCCGCCGGCGGGTTGCTCCATTTTCCCGGCAGCCCGGGGGTTACCCGACAGCATGGCGCTGCCCTACAGTGGGAAACCCCATTGACCAGCTGGCGAAAGGGAGCATCCTGCCGGCGGGGTGAACCTGAAATGTGGCGCAGCAGGGCGGAGAATCCAGCCCAAGATGCTGCTTTATGAAACTGCTAGGTGTTAACTGCCTCCCCTTGCTTCTGGTCATCTGGCCAATTATACCTTTGTCCCTCTTTGATTATGCCTGCTGTGTATATGGCTGCATGCCCCTCTCAACTTCCTTGACTATACATTAACATAGGTATACTTCATTATCTTCCCAAACATCTATAAACTGTTTCCCCTCATTAGACATTCACCTTTGATTCACATTTAAACTGCCTTTTAAACTCATTACTGGGGAGAGAAGCACATCACTGGGGCCTTTAGAATATTGCCCATTGCTGCCTGCAGGCAGATTTCTATCTGTTGCTGGGCATCTCGCATCCTAGTATGTTTTGTTAAACTTTTCTTAACTGCAGTTGCTAGACAAATTCATGACAACCCCAATATTGCTCTCTGTGCCAGGTTCTACATGGTCACATTCTTACTCCTGGGTGTCTCTTCCTACCACTTCTTCTACAAGATTTACTCCTGGGTGTCTCTTCCTACCACTTCTCCTACAAAATTTTATAACAACTTACTTTTAGACAGTCCTCCTAATATTATCAATTGGACTTCTTTATGTTTACATGATGCATCAAGAGGTTTTAATAAGTTAAGCAACAATTGATTAGGTACGAGTTGTCCTATATTATAAAGCCAGAAATGATCTGGAATCAATTTCAGTCTGAAACATAGTTTATACTGGAACTGCTTTAAACTAACATGCCACTTGTTTATCACTTTCTGGTTGAACCCAAGGCTGTGTTTACTTTTCCTTGAAACTTTACCAAAAAGCACATGATGAATAAAAAGCAGTATAATGTTAGTAGAAAATCTGAATGCACTATTTGTCCGTGTATAGAAATCTGTGTATAGTAATGCAATCATTGCATTTTAAAGTTGTTTAATGAAAAAGATCAGTTTTTAGGTCCCGAGGTGGTTAGAGACCAATTATGAAAAGAGTATAGAATTGCCCAGCTCCAGATTATCTGTCTCCTTCAGTACTAGCCACGGTTAGTCACCACTGTAGCATCTTAAGAGTTAGTTGCTTTGCCATGTACTGTTCCATTAAAGCTTCGGTCCTGTATCACCTTGCAGCCACTATATATACTCATTCTGACCCTGCGCTACTTCAGGAGTGCAACAGTGGAGGGTACCACCTTGTAGAGCAGTAAACACATAGAAAGTTTCAGAATTTCTCGGTCATGCTTTCACATGATTCCCCAAACTAGTTGGAGCCAGCGATGATTGCATCTTGAAATTTGGATCTTCAATGCAGTGTAGCAAAATGAGGTACAACAAATCGAAAGATATTTCAACTGTCTCTATGCCCCATAACTATCGTTGTGTTGGGTGTTCCGCTATACAGACGAACTAACACAGTTGCAGATGGTACAACTCTATTTTATTACTATCAATAACAACATCTGTAAACTTATGCCTGTGGTTCGTTCTTTACCCTTTAACCTGTGGACCCAGCCCTAACACTATCTTGGAGAGGCACTCAGCACATGGTGTATGTCTGAGTGGCTTGCTGTGAGCTCTGTGCCCTGAGCTGTCTCCTGTTGGAATGAGCGGGAACTGTGGTGTTCCCCATTTTATAGTGCGTGTGCTCTTGCTTGTGATTGGCTGTGATGTTGCGTGTGTGTTGATTGGTCCGTTAATCTGTCCATCAGTGTGTATGTGTGTTTGCACCATGATGTTTATCTGAATATCATGACAACTATGTTCTCTGCTGCAGATGTCACTGTTTGTGTCGTGACCAACTGCAATGTAAACAGTTGTTCTGCAACATCGTCCACGAGTAACTGTTGGGAAATTGTGATAAAATGAAAAATAAGATATCCAATCATTGGGAATGTGTTCTGGTGGTAGTATATTTAAAGAGGAACAAACTATTTAAAAATCGAAATTGTAGAAAATATAGATTGGCTAAGTTGATGGAACTGAGGTTTGTGAGATGCTGATTAGCCTAGCAACACTATAAACAAATGTTTACCGAAAGCAAATTGAAAACAATAGGAACTAGAGTGTCAAAGGTTAAAGTAAAGATGATAAAAGTCCAAAAGAGAAGATGGGGGTGAATTTCACACTTACATTCTAAAGGCTGATTTGACCTGATAAAAGTAATTATCTGAGAGTGTTAGTTTAGACAAGGGAAGATTAAAAAGGAAGTTTACCCTGCGTAAGGGAGATGATTTGAGATCACAGGCCACAGCAGCAAGAGGTGTCCAATCCAACAAGCTGTGCCTGGGGAAAGCTTGTTTGAGAAGCATGTTGTCTCTATCCTAACTCAGAAGCAACACCAACCACATAGCAGAACTAAAAGTGATTTTTTAGATTGTTAGTTCAGATAAGGGAAGATAAAAGGTATAAAAAACAGCATCAAAAATGAATAAGAGGCAAGTTCACCCGATGCAAGGGAACTGTTTTCAGACTGCAGCCTGTTGCAGCAAATTGTGTACATTCCCAACAAGCTGTGCCTGAGAAAGCCTCCGGACCCCCCCCCCCCCCCTCAATCGGCCTGAGCCCCTTCCCCTCAATATATTAAGGGCAGGGCACCCAAGGTGCCTGGGTATTAGCAGGAGTGCCTGGTTCCATCCTGCCCAATGCCGAACGACCATGATCTTGGCAACCCCTCCAGGTGCTGGTAAGCCTAGTCCACCTTTGTGTTATCAGTGCTAAATGGCACCATGGCAAGTTCTCCCAGGCAAGGTGATTATTTCCCGGGCCTTGGAAGAATCATAGGTAGACATATTTAAATGAGCCAAATGGCTCACTGAAATATGTTAATCTGGATCTCATGCTCACTGGGTGAGATCCAGATCGCAACATCTCACGAGATCTAAAGCGAGGCATTCCTAGTGTCGCAAATCTCATGAGAGGCCTCTCATGAGATTTAATCGCCTCGAAGGCGTCATCAAAGCGGGCATGATGAGGCCATTAGATCGCACCCACTGTGTTTAGCCATTAATGTAAGTAACTATTTTGAGTTGACTTTCTTGTAGTGTGCTTACTCTTAAATAAACGTTTTGCTTAAAATCATTACAAAAACGTCTGCAAAATCCTTCACTGGACTTTACATCTTTCCTCACATTATACAAAATGGTAAAATACAGTTCAGAGCAGGCTTTCCAAATTTTCCTTCTGGGATTTGAAATACCTTAGCTTTTAACATCAGTTGTTCTCCTAACAAGAACACAACATATCCAGGCTTTGTGACTCCTCATGCCACCCAGTATGTAACCATCATTTCTCTGGGGAGATAGCAGCATAGCAGTGATGTCACTAGCCTTGTAATCTAAAGCCCCAGGTTAATCCTTGGGGGCTGGGTTCAAATCCCACTACAACTGGTGGAATTTAAATTAAATTAATAAAGTTTGAAATTGAAAGCTAGTCTCATTAATGGTGGCCATGAAACTGACACTGATAGTCACAAAACTCAACCTGTTTCTGCCCTGGTCTAATCTACATGTGATTCCAGACTCCAGACCATGATTAACCTTTATAGTCTCAAATGGGCAGGCAAGCCACTCGGGTCAGGGGCAATTCAAGATGGGCTTTGCCAGTGATGCCCACATCCCATGAAAGAATAGATTTTAAAAGTAACTTTGCGAAATGGGACTACTGCCATTAAGGTGTCCATTTGAAAAGAAGTTCTTTGTTATCAGTGCCCAGAAATTCAATTTGCTTCCTCCTCAACCATTGCATCACTAGTAGCATCTCCATCTTTGCTAGCACTTTCAGCAAATGGGAATATTGACAGTTGGTACTCAGGTGTGTGCTGTTCTTTGAATGTGGCCAATTGCCATAAGATTACAGGAATGGGAGTAGACCATTTAGCATCATGAGCTTGTTCAATCATTCAATTGGATCATGGTTATCCTGTGTTGTAATTACAAGTGCTTGCATTGATTCCATAACCCTGCCTAACACAAATAAATCTCAATTTTGCAATATTCAACTGACCTAGCCTGAACTGTCTGAGGGAAAGAATTACAGATTTCTATTACCCGGAGTATGGAGAAATGATTTATCACATCACATCTGAACAGCCCAATTCAAATTTTATTGTGAAATCTTTATTCTGGACTATTCCACCAAGGGAAATAATTTATCTCTCACGCTCCATAAATCATTTTAAACATAGCCTTCTCCTTAATCTTCTATACTCAAGAAAATATACATTTGTCCAGTAGTGGTTGCCAAGAAACAAGAAATTCCAAGTGTTGGGAGGGCCAGCACCGTAACATAACCTCCATTAATCGTATTCCAGCCCCTCGAGACAAAGGCCAACATTCCATTAGCCTTTTAAAGTACATTTTTGAATCTGCCCACTAACCTTTAGCAATTGCTTTACCTGGATCACTAATCAATCTGTTCATCCAGGGTTTACTCTCTCCATCTCTCTACCTCAAGTTCCTCCTTTAAACCTACCTCTTTGACAGAGCTTTTGGCCATCTGGCCTACTATCTCCTCATGTGGCTCAGCCTTATTCTCTGAAGAAGTATCTTAGGATACCTCCTGTCAAAGGCGCTCTATAAATATAAGCTGCTTTTGTTAACCCATTTAAATTGAATTACCTAACAAATTTAACAAATGTTAAAATAACCCATTGATTTGAAAATTTAGGCCAACAGTTCAAATGGATTAGTTAAGATTTTGTTCACAAAATATAACATTTTTGTTGTCTGCAGATTTGAAATCCCACTTCATAATATTTAACAGCAGGGTTTTTCTGAAACATATTCATATTTTAGAAACTGGATTGGCACTCATGTATTTACAAAGTACCTGTAACATAGGTTTCTATGAACAAATTTTCTAATTCGAAATTATGTTGTGCCAAAGAAGGTTGGTGAAAGAAGTGGATTTTAATGGAACAGAGAGGGGTGGGGCAGCAGGGAGATTTAAGGAGAACATTCCAGAACGCAATGTCTAGATGACTGAAGTAAATGTTTTTATATAACTAGCCTGTTACGGCAAATCAAAAATCTTTGTGTTTTATTTTTCCTTTGAAACAATAGTCAATGAATGCTGGCTATTACACATATTGGTGCTCATGGTTTACAACCAATGGACCATATTTAGCTGGTGAAGTTTGCCCCAGCTTATCCCCACCCTGTGGGAATCATCCAAACATCTTATCAACAATCTATCAAGTGTGTGAAATCAGCAAATATCTTCATGTAATTAATTAAAGTGAACACTGTACTGCTGAGGGATACACAATATTCCCTCAGTGAAAAAAAATATGTTAACCTTTGTGCACCCAATAAGCTCTTGCGATATTTTTTTTTTAAATATAGATACCGCTTGTCTATATAACACTGATTGCATTTCAAACTAATGAATCATATTTAAAATGTATTGACCGAGATCTTTCAGCAACGCGATAAAGCACTATCTGTCAATGCAAGCCTTTTACTTTTATCCTTTGCCCAACACCAACCTTGGCATGGATAGGCAGGTGACCTGAACCCAGAATTTGGTCAATGCTGTAATTAGCTAACTGGAATGTTTCACCACCTTGGTGATGAAATATTTTGGTTACTTTTTTAAAAATCAATTTAGAGTACCCAATTATTTTTTTCCAATTAAGGGGCAATTTAGCGTGGCCAATTCACCTACCCTGCACATCTTTGGGTTGTGGGGGCGAAACCCACGCAAACACGGGGAGAATGTGCAAACTCCACACGGACAGTGACCCAGAGCCGGGATCGAAACTGGGACCTCGGCGCCGTGAGGCAGCAGGGCTAACCCACTGCGCTACCGTGCTGCCCATATTTTGGTTACTTGACTATGCTGTTGAGATTGTCGATTTAATATGTACTGTACTGAGGTATACGGAAGTTAACAAGGATGCTGGTTGAAAAGCAGCATTACTCGAAGGCTTTCAGAGTATGTCAACTGTCAGGGATGTCAACATTACTAATAATAATATTTGCTTATTGTCGCAAGTAGGCTTCAATTAAGTTACTATGAAAAGCCCCTAGTCGCCACATTCCGGCGCCTGTTCGGGGAGGCCGGTACGGTAATTGAACCTGCGCTGCTGCCTTGTTCTGCATTACAAGCCAGCTGTTTATGCCATGTGGCACTTTAATCACCAGCTATGCCACTAAAAAAGTTATTTTGTAAATTATATCAAAACAATGGCCGCCTTGCTCCTCGCCTGGATCCGTGCGTGGCTAGATCGCGGGAGGCGCCAAAATCGGCGTCCGCACTACATGCCAATCGGTTTGCGATCTAATCAACCTGCTGCCATTGGTGGGTTCCGGATCCCACCTGGACATGGTGAGACACCAACTGTCACTAATTAAGGGCAATCGCCATCTCATTAACGTAATGGATGCCCAATATAATTGCCTCCTGGGATCTACCCGTTCCCCAGCGAGACATCACACGAGTGCCATTTAGCACTCTTATTTAGAAACAAAAACCTAGTGCAAAGGCTGCTGAGGAAATCGGAGGAGGCAAGTAGCCATTTTAATTTTTAGGCATGCAGCCCAGGGGCACTGGAACTGCCGTCACAGTGCTGGGACTGGGAGGGGGGAGGCGAGGGGCTCAGTGTCTGCGGGTCCCACAGGCCATCCCCCAAAATTGCGTATACCCATAACAGGGGCAACTGTCTGCCCCACCAAACACTTCCAGGACAGAGCCCTGTGCGTTTATATGGTGAGGTCACTTCAGCTCCCTCGGTCTGACATTGCTAATGCTGTGAGCATTTCACTGCTCTCAAGTGCATTCTTGTGGGTACACGTGCAATGTCTCAGACATGTTTTATTGCCCAGCATTCCAATCAAACCCCGAGTCCTGGACACTTTGCCTGAATCAAGAGGGCATCAGCACCACAGAAGCAGCAGCCAACAACCAAACACTCTAGAGCTGGGCTTCAGCAGAAGGGATATCCCCGCTACCAGAGGGTGAGTGTGTGGATCGGGGGGTACCCGAGCACTTCCCCTAATTTGCCTGGCAGGGGTCTGGAGTCTTGGTGCTGCTGATGTGGCCGGGGGTGATTGCGCAGGGTAGGGTCCCCCAGCAGAATCGGTTCAGTGGATTGCACTCAGAGAATGCAGGAAACACACGACTGAGGGAGGCTTGGGAGATTTGAGGGTCCAGTGGAGAAGCAGTAATTGATTGTTTGTCTCTCTTCCCTCTCAGACTCCTTACAGATATAACAATATGGATGGTGTTGTCGATCACACAGCTGCAGCAGCAGCAGCCCTCGCAGTGCTGGTGGCAGCCCAGGTGGCCAGACGCCAGAGAATGCAGCAGCCGTGTCGACGCAGGCTCGAGGCGGCTCCCCATGTGCAGGGGACCGCTGCATACCCTGGAGACCCGGCCATCCATTAGGCCAGGGAGAGACCCAGAGGGGGAGGCCCGAGGTGCACAGGCGTCATTCATCTTTCAATGAGATGACGGACAACACAGGAAGCTTCGTCTCAACAAGGAAACAGTGCGGCACCTGTGCCTTATCCCGTGGACTTTACACCCATGGAGGATACCCTCTCCCAATGGCGGTGAAGGTCACCGCAGACCTGAAACTTTATGCTACTGGTTCCTTCCAGGGCTCAAGCTGGGGCAGCTGACTATATAAACTTTGAGCTTGACCAAATCCATCAAGATGACTGGCTGCAGGATTCTCCTCCATCACCAGGATGCCCCAGGTCCAGGGGGAATTGTTGACACACATGTCGCCTTGCGTACACCAGGGAGCGCCTTCCATTAACATGGAGGGGTTCCACTCGCTGAAGGTTCAACTAGTGTGTGACCACCATCTTCGGATCATGCACGTGTGTGCACGCTTCCCAGTACTTTGGACTGCTGAAAATGAGGTTCCTATGCCTGAACCGCTTTGTTAATGCACTGCAGTACACCCACAGGGTCGCCTGCTTTGTGGTGGTCTGCTGTGCTGTCCACAACCTGGCACAGCAGTGGGGCGATGTGCTAGAAGAGGAGGATGGTCATATGACTTCAGCAGGGAGAATAAGGACGGGCCAGACCAGGAGGGGCTAAAGGGCGAGCCCAGGGAGGATCCACAGGAGCAGCGGGGCGAAGGAGGACAGGTGGCGTTAGGTGTCACAGACGGAATGTCCAGATGGCCAGAGAGGTCCTGATTCTCATCCACTTCTCATACAATGGGGTTCGTCCATCATAGCATGCCCTCTTCCACCCCCCCAATCCCCCACTTCACTACATCATCTCAGTTCTCCCATCCTCCGCCCATCCACCCCGACCCCCTTTTCCCCATTGATGACCCTCACCCATTTCCCCACTCCTCTTGTCTTTCTGCTGACAACACACTCACACCCATCACCTTCACATGGTGTGCATTGGAGGCTCCTGATCTAGGAGTACTGTGCCTGGGGAGCAGGGGGCAACAGCGAATGTGGGTGCAGGCTGGCCGTTGTGAGGAATAATGTGGCAGAGGCTTTGCATGTATCGGGGTAACAGGTTTTAAAACCCTAATTGTCCTTAGCTACCGATGGGGTCCTGGCCGCTTTACTGGTGACACTGGTGTCGCCATGTCGCCCTATTCTACTTGCGACAATACGCGGTTATTATTGACTTTGAGACGTGCCGGTGTCAGGAGGGGAGGGGGTTCAGAGGAACTGGAGACCACCATCATTCATCTCCCTGGTGGAAGACACCAGGTTGGGGTCCAGCACTCCCTCCTCTCGGACGGTGTCTGTGGGGCCTTGGGTGACTCCATGGGACAGAGTGGCAGCTGGAGTAAATTCCAAAGGGCCCTGCATCATCCGTCCCTGGCAGCTCCCCATTGTCTGCACCATGGTACTGACAATCTCAGTAATGCTCCTCCGCGACTGGGCCACGCCAATGTCACCTGCACCTGTGACATGTCCCCCAGCGACTGGGGTATGCTGTCGAGACCCTCAAGCATGGTTGCCACTGACTGAGCCACACCTTAGACACCATCACTCAAGACATGATGTTGTACTGCACGCTTTCCACGGCGGTCACCACCACAGCAGTATTGGCCTCAGTACCACTCATTGCCGGTAACATCTCTTGCTCCCGTAGCCTTTGGAACCCCCCAATCGGCTAAGCACAAGCCGGAATGTCGCTGGCATCCCCTCCTGAACCTTATGGCGGTCTCCTCGCATCTGCCTGCATCAGCTCTGGGACAACCTTGCCCAGAGATTTGGCATCTGGCTGGGCCTCAGCTGGGTCCTGGGATCCAGTAGACCTCCAACTGCTGACTTCCTTGAATGTTCCTGCCTCCACCTGATGTGCATCAACAACTGTGTGGGCATCCATCTCACACATGGATGGGTTGTGCTGGTGGATGCCAGGGCACAGGCACGGTGGTATTATGCTGGAGGGTGTGAGGTGCCAGCCGCTGACTCATTGGGGGCTAGGATAGTGGCAGGCGGGACTGGTGCCAGGGGGCCGGTTTCAACCTGGTAGAAGTCACTGGTCTCCTTCCTGCACTTCCCCCAGGTAGCATTAGAGGCCCTGTGGGTGGTCCTCTAACCCCCTCGGGGAAGCAGAGAGTCCCGTCATGCCTCCACGGTGTCCAGAAGCCTGGCCAGGTCAGCATCCCCGAAACATGGAGCAGGTCTACGTAGTGGCGTAGCTTGTGGGCTGCCTGGAGGGTGTTAGGAGGGAGCGTTTATGAGCAGCTCCACCTTGTTAGTGGGGAGCAGCCAGGCTCGGCCATCGGGAAGCACCCGGGAAATCACGCCCCGAATGTGGGCCAAGTCCTTTAGCAATTAAAATAAACAATCTGGATATCACTGAAAGAACATTTGGTTGGGTGGATATGCTCCTTATAGCCCACAATAAATGCACCATTTGAGTTGCACAATAGTCATATTTCAGGGTAAATGGATAATAAAACTCAAGTTCTGATGGGAATAAAATGCTCAAGGTACATGTTTCGCTGCTTTCAGTGGACCATCATAAATCCAAATGTAGAATCAAAAACCACATGTCAGTCTTGACTCTTTCTGCAATTTGCAAACAAAGTATGTTCTGAGTTTGCAATCTCGAGCTGAACTTTGATACCCATTTTTTCTCAAATTCTGATCTAATGCAGGCTATTTAATGGTGAGCTGTGAGGCAGTTGCAAGCACTGTCCAAAGTACAAGCTAATCAACCCTGCCTGTGTGGAGCTGATTTCTGGTTACCAAGCAGCAGAGTTTACAGCTTAAAGCATGGAAATGTGGAATTCACATGGGTCTCCTTTGGAGGAAAACCATTGGCATACTACAAACTACTACTTTTATTTGTTTCGGTGTTAATTTTTCCCTTTGTTTTCTCCCTTCGCAGCCTCCATTCGCAGCTGATGTAGCTATAAAACTGGTGTTCTGTGAATTGAATATTGAGCATCTTAGAGTGAAATAACATGATCGGACAAATAATGCAAGAGATTATTCTACTTGGTGCTTCCACAGTACTTGGCTTGCCCAAAATGAGTGCCTTTAAACCCTTTGAAAAGATCAACCTCAACACTTCTGACTTCGTGAATTACTACCACATCTCCGACCTCCCTTATTTCTCCAAGATCCTTGAGTGATACTTTCATCTCCCAAGTCTGTGCCCATTTCATCTGAAACTCTCTTTACCTCAAGGCAAATTTCAGCCCTCCAAAAGTGCCAAAAATGTCCTAGCTAAAAACACATACAAAATTCTCTGACTGTAATAAGGATTGATTATTCCTCCTCTATCTCTCTGCAGCTTGCAACTCTGTCAGCCATATGATCCACCACCAACACATGTCCACCTTTATTCAGCTTCAATCTGTCCTTCATTTATTGCACTTATTTCAGCAATGGCTTCGCTTCCTGTTCCAACAATATCACTAGAATCCCTCAAGGATCTATCCTTCATCATTTCTCTGCCTCATCTACATTCCTCCTCTTAGCAACACCATCTTTAGACATGTGCTCAGCATCCACATGTATGCTAATAACACCCAGTTCTGCCTTGCTCACAAAATGCTTCTTCATTATCCAGTCTTGGATAAGTCATACTTCCCTCCATCTAAACATATAGAAAACCAAATCCATTGTTGTCAGCTCCTCAGCTGAAACTCTCTACCCTTCCCACCAAAGCCATCTTCTCCCTGACAGAACACCTGCTGAACCAGGCTTTTCACAATCTCCATGTTCTAAAGCTGAATTTCCACCTCATATTCCTCCATCAAATGACCACCTATTTTCATCTCTTAACATCACCTGCCTGTTCCCCATATGAAATTGAAACCCTTATTTCATACCTGATGCAATTATTCTGAAGCTCTACAACTTACTGTTCTGTCACCCATGACATGTATATTCCAGTTGACCAAAATAACAGTGATAGTGCACTATCCTGCTTTCTGTCACCACCTCCTATCTCGTTACCTCCCTTTCCTCTTCAATTCCTACCTGCTTTGCGAAGCGTTTGGTCACTTATCCTAATCTTTCCTTTGGTCCATTTCCCTTATATTGCCACACCTTTGGGCATTTTTAATGCAAATTCTCGTTGACTCTAATCACTGAAATCTTCTAAAGAGGGATTTGGGAGTATCAGCTATCCAAAACAAAGAAATGCATACAAAAACCTAATTAGTGATGTCCAGTTTCCAGCAAAAGTTCAAAGTTTCAGTGGAACAAACATTAAAAGTATGAGCACAGGTTTGTGCTCAAATATATATAAAGCATTTACCGTGGCACAAAGTGACACTGGCACCCAACACTACGGAGATCTGAGTTTTAGGGATATGTTCTGTTTGACCACATCTCAATTTTTTGAGTTTTTTTCCTTTTACCGATTGCTTGATATCCATTGTTTTATTACCAGAATAAGATGTCTTTCAGAAATACAGGGTGTTGTTTTTTGGATTTCGGATTAGGTTTAGTGCGTCAACCTGCCCAAGTGTTTACCTGCATGATCCTTTTCGGTGCATTATCAAGCAGCTCCATGTGTAGTGAGCAGTTAGCTGTTTGCATTAAAAAACCCTTTCGAAATTTTCATGTGTGCTAAATTCAAATAAATTAGCAAACTAGAAACACAAATTGTGCCACTTTTTGGGGGGCTTTGTAGATCATAGGTCACAGTTGTGTAGGATCTATGGCTGAAATTTGAACACCCTACAGGTATCTTACAACATGTCAATTACTGGCTAGCCAAGAATAGCATTATACAAAAAGTTCTGCTTGATCAAATGTAGGAAATGAACTGCTGAGAAGTCATAGAGCACAGAAATGGCCCTTCAGCCCATCGTGTCTGCGCCAGTCAAAAACAGCCACCTAACCATTCTACTCCATTTTCCAGCACTTGGCCCATAGCTTTGTATGCCCTGTCGTCGCAAGTGCACATCCAAATACTTATTTAAATGTCACGAGGGTCTCTGCCTCCACCACCATTTCAGGCAGTGAGATCCAAACTCCTACCACCCTCTGGATAAAAAGGTTTTTCCTCACATCCCCTCTAAACCTCTTACCCGTTATCTTAAATCTATTCCGCCTGGTCATTGACCCCTCCACCAAAGGGAAAAGCTTGTTCCTGAGAGCAAAAGAAAAAATAAATTATGCTCGCCTTTCAAAATAAAACATTTTAATTAATTGTTAACCAGCTGACTGATGAGGCTGTTAATGAACAGCAAGAGATTTCATAAGTGCAATGCAAGCTCATCCAAATCACAGTCTTGAAACATTTTTAGCTAGACAGGTTTAAAGCCGCATAAAGCAAAATACTGTAGATTCTGGAAACTTGAAACAAGCAGAACATGCTGGAGAGGAGTGGCAAGTTAACATTACAGGCATAACCCTTCATCGGGTCTAAAGTTACAGTCACTTGAAAATATAACTTTCAGAATAAATTAACTGGTAAAGAATAAATGCCATTAATGTGGTTTTTTTTGCAACTGTCCTTTGGATTGTTTCTGCACTAAATAAATTAGTTCTTATAAACTACTTTTCAAAGTGTATGAAGTACCATGAGAAAAACTGTTTGAGGTTTATCCGTGTGATTATTCATAGAAACAGGCATTTGCAGTTGGAGCCTGGAAGCAGCTTTGGAATAAACAGAGAGAGAAATCTGTCAGGAGCTGTTGACCCAGCAGCAAAGGGTTATTAGAAACCGTGAGTGTTGACTGAGCAAGAAAGCTACAAGGCCAATGACTGAGCTGCAAAATCCACAATCATGAGTTGCTTAGCGGAGAGATGTCGAGCCAGATGCTGTGGGAAGGACCCCAAGAAAACGCATACCTTGCAGAATAGAAGTACTTGGGAGAATCAAACTGAATCTCTGAGAGCTTTGCCACACTTTGGTTTTGTACCAAGTAAAGCAACCCTCAAGATCCTGTAGACTGTAGAGTACAGTGGAACTCTTGGGTGGAAATAACACTAGAACGGAGGTGTCATGTTGAAAATTTGAACTTAACACAATATTTTATAAATAAACACTTATTCTTTAAGTTAGTACTTTTCTTTCTCTTTAATTCTTATACAGTAAAATAATTTGTTTAAAACGTGAAACCCTTGTGATGTAATTCTTTCAATTAATAACTGGTAGTTCAATTTTCACATTAAATATTACTGGACTCCACCAAGATCATAGCACAATTAAAACTTTACAATTGAGTCCAATGTCTTCAACTTGGAAGGGAACCCAAAAAGTATGGAAATCTACTCCTGTACAGCTTTCCAGTGAGCACTGTTGAAAAGTGAACATGTGGATTAAGGGTGAGAAAAGGATTAGACCAATGATGAACTCTTTTCAAATAGCTTGCTGCTACTCACTTCCATGTGGAATGTTAGCCACTTAAGCGAAGTGCTAAAGGCTGTTGTCACACTTCAGAAGAAAACAAAAGAAATAATGGCACAGAAAGAGGCCATTCAAGTCATCATGTCTGCACATGCTGAAAAATTAAAACCTAGCTACCCATTGTAACCTTCCAGGACCTGGGTGTAGCCTTGCAGTTTACAGCACTTCAGGTGCAGATCAAGATACCTTTTAAATTATTTGAAGGATTCTGCCTTCACCACCAAACCCAGCAGTGAATTCCAGACACCTACCATCTTCCAGGTGAAGACCATTTTCCTCATCTCCCCTCTAACTGTTCAATCACCTGAAATCTGTGCCCCTGGCAATTGACCACTCCAGTGGGGGAAACAGGGCATTCCTGTCTACTCTATCTAAACCCCTCATAATCCTGTACACCTAATTTAAGTTACCCCTCAGCCTCCTCTGTTCCAAGGAGATCAACACCCCTATTCAATCTTTCCTCATAGCTGCAAGTTTTAGAGCCCTGGCAACATTCTTGTAAATCTCCTCTCAACTCCCACCAGAGCAATTATGTCCTGCCTGTAATGTGGTGACCAGTACTGTACACAAAGAAACAGCTGTGGCATAACCAGTCACCAGACCTGTTCCCAGGATGGCGTGCCTATCCTATGAAGAGCGATTGGGAAAACTGGGCCTGGATTCTCTCGCGTTTCGAATAATGAGGTGATCTCATTGAATCCTACAAAATAATTAAAGGGATAGACAGGGTGGATACAGGCAAGATTTTTCCCTTAGTTGGGGAGTCTGGAACCAGAAAAGCAATTCCAAAATAAGGGTGAAACCACTTAGGACCGAGATTAGGAGAGTTTGTTTTACTCAGAGGGTTGTGGATCTTTGCAATTCTCTACCACAGAAGGCTGAAAAAGCATGGTCATCGGGTATGTTTAAAGCAGAGATTGACAGATTTCTAAATATTAATGGCATAAAGAGATATGAGGGTAATGTGGGGAAAAAGGCATTGAAGTGAATGATCAGCCATGATCGTATGATGAATGGTCTATTCCTGCTCCTATATTCCTATCTCTGGATTCTTTGGAATTCCCACAGAAGAGGAAAAGGCACAAATAATACAGTACTATAGAATAATGTGTGGAGGACCTTGAGACATTTCCTGATATTTCATATCACCAGTTCTGAAAATGGTTGGGCCTAGGCCACTACCTCGAGGAACTCCTGCAGCAACATACCATAACTGAGATGACTGACCTCCAACAGCCACAACCATCTTCCTTTATGCCAGGTATGACAAACAGTGGAGAGTTTCGCCCCAGATTCCCATTGACTTCAGTTTATCCAGGGCTCCTTGATGCCACACTCGATCAAATGCTGCCTTGATGTCAAGTGCAGTCACTCTCACCTCACTGCTGGAGTTCAGCTCTTTTATCCATATCTGGACCAAGGCTAAGTCAGGGCGGAGTGACCCTAGCAGAACCCAAACTGAGAGTCAGGGAGCAGATTATTCCTAGAAGTCCCACCTGATAGCACTGTCGATGACATCTTCCATCAGTTTGCTGATGATCAAGACTAAACTGATGGCACAGTTAGTGGCTGAATTGGATTTGTCCTGCTTTTTGTGGACAGGACATACCTGGGTAATTTTCCACATGTGTCCCAATATTTCTTTACGCAGCTCATTGTTAAATTTTGTTTTGTGACTCACCTGTGAAGCACACTATAATGTTTTATTATATTTTTAAAAATAAATTTAGAGTACCCAATTATTTTTTTCCAATTAAGGGACAATTTAGCATGGCCAATCCACCTACCCTGCACATCTTTGGGTTAGAACATAGAACATGCAGTGCAGAAGGAGGCCATTTGGCCCATCGAGTCTGCACCGACCCACTTAAGCCCTCACTTCCTCCCTGTCCCCGTAACCCAATAACCCCTCCTATCCTTTTTGGACACGAAGGGCAATTTAGCATGGCCAATCCACCTAACCTGCATCTCTTTGGACTGTGGAAGGAAACCGGAGCACCCGGAGAAAACCCACGCAGACACGGGGAGAATGTGCAGACTCCGCACAGTGTCCCAGCGGGGAATCGAACCTGGGACCCTGGCGCTGTGAAGCCACAGTACTAGCCACTTGTTCTACCACGCTGCCACAATTGCTCAGGGTTGTGGTGGTGAAACCCACGCAAACACGGGGAGGATGAAAACGCCACACGGACAGTGACCCAGGGCCAGGATTTGAACCCAGGCCCTCAGCGCCGTAGGCAGCAGTGCTAACCACTGTGCTACCATGCCACCCGATGTTTTATTACATTAAATGCACTATATAAATAAAAGTCATCATCAAACTCATTTAGCACTTGTGTTATATCTGTTCCAAATACAGACAGTGATATCATTGGGATCTGCAGCTTAGGTTGTGGGGTTACAGGGATAGCAGCGAGTGGGCATGGGTAGAATGCTCATTTGAAGAGTCGTTGTAGACTCGATGGGCTGAATGGCCTCTTTCTGTACTGTACAGATTCTATGTATTGTATGGTGTAATTACATCACTGAACTCTCGACTGGTTGGTTCATAGAATCCCTACTGTATGGGAGGATGCCATTCATCCATCGAGTCTGTACTGACTCTCCAAAAGAGCACTCCATGTAGGCCCAAGCCCTAACCCTGTAACCACGTGCCAATCCACCTAACCTGCACATCCCTGGGCTGCGGGAGGAAACTGGAGCGCCCAGAGGAAACCTACACAGACACCGGGAGAATGTGCAGTCTCCAATCAGATAGATAGTCGCTCAAGGCTGGAATCAAACCCGGGTCCCTGCTGCTGTGAGGCAGCAGTGCTCACCACAGGTTTTTCCTTTTAAAGAGTAGAAAATAAATTTCAATGTAATCAATTGCACACACACCAAAAGTAATCTATTAAAAAAATTGATAGCCTTAAGCAGAGATTAACTGTCTTAACACTGATTATCCCAGTCACACTGGTGATTTGCATTCAACCCTTATCAGGACTGGTTGCATTTGAAAATGATGCGTAGCTGAATCTAGTGTACAGGAGCAGTATATCTCATTTTATGCACAGTGGCATCCAGCTTTATGTACATGCAATGAGATATAGTTCATGTTTACAGTTGCAAGATAATGCAACACATGCACTGCAACAGCATAGCACAGTAAATGCAGTACAACTTGAACGTATAAATTTGAACAAAGGTGACCAAGACTGTCATTCTATTATCACCATTTTAAGTGCTGACGGTCACCTTTTATAGTTGGCAAAGTTCTCAGTATCAAAAGCACAGTCAGCTGTTAATCCATTTAACCGCAAGTGTACAGAGCTGTACAAATCCTCCCCCTCAATTGTAACGTGGCTGCCCAGCATAACAGCGAGTACCTGCACCTATGGATACACACTGTCATTTGGGTCATGAACCATCCGTGGCTTTCGCAACCATGCCCCTCGCCTCAGGTGTGGTGATTCTCAAGTTCAACCAGCACCAGTCAGCTCTCCCCCTCAAAAGGGGAAAGCAGCCCCATGTCACCTGGGACTATGGCGACTTTACCTGTGTCAGGTAGCAGCAATGTTGATCAACCCTGTACTGCACCCGTTTAAAAAAATGTTTACAATTTGATTTTGTTCTGCAACAATGTTTTGAGAAGAAAATATCACCGAGGTGCATTTAAATCTGAGTGATTTAAACAATGTATTAGACGTGGTTTGAATAGATTCACTAAAGTTCGTGGCAGGAGTTGCCCGAAATGTAATTTATTTTATTTACATTCACGTTTTGAATTCACAAGGCTGTTAAAGGTGCGGGAACATTGATACTTTCAGCTTCCGAGACACGACTATATATATTTATGCTGAAAAAGGTGCAGATTTAGGAGTTACTGAAGCGTGTTTGTTATTAAGTTTCTGGGTTTGGTTGTAGCATGGTGTGAGGGGCTCCTGTTTACCCGCCGGGGGGATGAAGCGAGGAGGTTCCAGCTGCAGGAGAATCGCACTCTTTATACAAAACCACCACCTCCAGTAAAAAACCTAAACCCCAACAAGTTGGGAACTTTGCTCCCCGGTGTCTCCGGGTGCGTTCGGGCGGAGGGAGGGGGGGGCGTGGTCAATTGGGAATTCTGGTGACTTTATTAGCCTGGAAGTTGCTATTTTCAACACGAAGAACATTTCAGGAGCAAATGTTTTGAAGTTGTGAACTTATGGGAAGGGGAAGGGGGGGTGTGGATGACTTTTGTGCTGTTCCACAGCACTGGCCAGACTACTTCTTACCTTGACATACAGAGAAATCTCGAACTGCTGGTGATCCTCGCCGCTTTCACGCGGGCTGCCGTTGAAGTGCCTGCTGTAGATCTCGGCGCTCTGGCTGTCACTCTGCACCCCCGGGCTGTGGAACACCTCTTGGTAAATGCCGCTGTCCGGCTGCTCGCCCTGCTCCGAGCCGTTCTGCTGCTGCAGCTGCTCGCTGAGCTCCACACTCTCCCGGCTGGAAGCAGCCGACGAGCAGGAGGAGCGGGGGGAGGAGGAGGACGGGGGCGAGCGGGGCACCTCGTCGTATTCCGGCTCCACTTCGCCCACCTGGAGGGAGGTGCCGTAAGTCACCGCCAGCTCCACGGCGGGGCTTTCGTAGACGTTTTCCCCCAGGCCGTTCTCCATGGGTGTGCGCCGGCGGCTGGCCCCCGGGACCGGTCTCCTGTCACTGGTTAGCGGCTGAGCTGAGGGCTCAGACTGGATGTTTGCAGAGGTGGAGCGGACGAGGTGCGCACTGGTTGCTATTGGAGACGCGCTCTTTCCAAAAAGAAGGAAAGCCAGAAGTTAGCCGTCCGTGCAATACTGCCAAATGAAATGGAACAAAAATAAAACCTTGTAACGGTGCAAGTTACAGAAACATTTGCAACACTAAAAAGATTATGATATTTATATGATCCAAATTTTTCTGAGTAAATCATTAACTACCTTGCTGATTTACAACTCACCAATGGGTAAGCTGTTAACTTCCCACAAGGACATTTATTTTCTAAGCATTATCTATATATTATTGTTAACCTGATCGTGCGCAAGGCGTTTTGAAGGGTTGTTTGATCAGGTCACTGAGGTGTTTGACAACGTTTTGGGCAGCTGCTTTGCTCAATCGCTTTTGAAGGTGATTAAATGGACGAGGCGCCTCCAGAGGCGGAAGGAAAGAGCGAATGCCCCCCGCCAGAGAAGGAAAAACCCACCCCCAAAAATAAAAACAATGATATCAGGTTGATATCTCTCCTAGATATGGAAAATTCAGAGAGGAAGTGGAAAAGGAAATCAAAGAGGCAAAGAAAGTATGAAAAGAGACCGACAGCTGACAGAAAAGGGCAGGGGAGTGGGAATTATAGAGAGCCAGCAGGGGCGCGATGGCCCGGCGATCTCCTCCTGTCCTGTAGCCATTCTACGATTCTATAAAAGCGGGAGCAGGGGTGAATTTTAAGATGCAATTGACAGGAGAAAATTGAAGCTGGAAAGGGGACATTTACACCGGGGTGCAATAACTCATATTGCTATAAATGCCTTCAATATAAAACATAACATTACCTTCAACATACACCATGGTGCTTCACAGATGGACACAATGATGGTGGAGACCGAGTCAGAATGGCAGGGATTAAGGGGGACTACCAAAAGCTAGGGTTTAATGGGTTCTTTGAAAAAGCTGGGAGAGGAACAGAGACAGCGAGCTTTCAGTAGTTCCGAAGATTAGGACTTAAGTTGATGGTAAAGTGAGCAAAGAGAGGGACTGTTGCCCAGAGCATGATTTATGTGAGAGATAGGTTGTGTCTCACATTTCTGTGACTGCACCATCGTGATTAATGCTAAACTGGACAAAATTTCAAGTAAATATTTATTATATCCCATACGGAAGACGTGATAACACATCTTCATTATCCATACGAATTACGAGCAGGGATAGGCCATTCAGCCCTTGAGCCTGCTCCGTCATTCAATGAGATTGTGGTTGATTTGATTGTGTCCTCTATTACTCCTTATATATACATTTTGACTCCCTAGTAAGTCAGGAATCTATCTAACTCAGCCTTAAAATATTCTGTGGCTCTGTCTCCACCACTCTCTGAGGAAGAGAATTTCACAGACTAAGGACTGAAAGAAAAAAAATCTCTTAATATCCATCCTAAGTGGGAGACCCCTAATTTTTAAACAGTGTCTCCTAGTTCACTAGTCTTTCTCATAAAGGGAAACATCCTCTCAGCATCCATTCTGTCAAGTATGTTTCAATAAATCAGCCCATCCTTCGAAACTCCAATGGACACAGGCCTAAACTGTCCAATCTTTCCTCAGAGGAAAATACATTCATCCCAGGAATCAGTCAAGTAAACTTTCTCTGCACTACTTCTGATGCAATTATTTCCTTTCTCAAATAGGGAGGCCAAACCTGTACACAGTACTCTAGGTGTGATCTCACCAATGTCCTATGTAACTAGTAAAACTTCCCTGTTTTTAAATTCCAAATTCCTCTTGCAATAAACAATAATATTAGATTTGACTTCCAAATAACTTGGTGTATCTTCACACTAACTTTGGTGATTCGTGTACCAGAACATCCAGACTCCCCTGCACCACAGAGTTTTGTAATCTATCCATTTAAATAATGTGATTTTCTTGCCGCGAAAGTGGACAAGTTCACATTTTTCCTACATTATACTCCACCAGCCAATTTTGTGCCCACTTACAGACTCTTTGTTCTCTTCAAAATTTCCTCTCTTACCTGTCTTAATGCCATCAGAACATTTAGTCGCCACATATTTGGTCCCTTCCTCCAAATCGTTGATATAGATTGTATATCATTGAGGCTCTAGCATTGATCCCTGTGGCACTTCAATCATTACATCTTGCCAATCAAATATCCACAATTAAGCATTCTCTCTATTTCCTGTTAGCAAACCAAACTTATCTATGCTAATATGTTACTCCCAACACCATGAACTCTTCTTTTGTGTGGTAAGTTTTGATGTGGCACGTTGCCAAATGCCTTCTCAAAGTACAAGTACACCATATCTACAGGGTTCTCCTTTATCCCATGCTGCTCATTACTCAACTATTTTCTGAGATTTGTTGAAGAGTTTTTTCAGACTATAAACATATAATATCTCTAATTACGCTAGCAGGATGTGAGATAAGATTCCATATGTTCTCTATCACATTTCTCTTGTGAACAACGGCTTATACAATATGAACAACTAGAAAATTGTAGAGGGCTGTTTCATTTTCGTTGATGGGAGTTGGTTCGCTCAGTTGGCTGGACGACTGGTTCGTGATACAGAGCGACACCAACGGCATAGGTTCAATTCCTGTGCCGACTGAGGTTATCCAGACTGGTGCCCCCACACAAAGCCGCCTCCATCTGCTCCCAAAGCGACCCCGCCCCCACTACCCACCCCCCCATCATGGCTATGTTAGCCGCCCAGTAACAATTACTGAAATTCGGCAGCGCAAGCCCCCCCTCCCCCCGATTCCGCCCGAGCATCACCCCCTTCACTCGCAGGGACCTACCCACCCACACAAAGCCAAGGATGATTTTATTAACCCTCTTTAAAAAGGACTGCGGGGTGAAAATTGGGAGACACTGAAATACGAACAAAAATCTCGGTAGGACCATCATTTTGACCATCATTTTGCACTCTCCCAGCTAACGACAGCGCGAGCGCGTCCGATCTCCGAAACTCGCCCCTCTGTTCAACCAACCGGGACATGTTCAACTTGTGTAATCGGACCCAGTCGCGCGCCACTTGTATCCCTAAGCACTTGAAACTGTCCCCTACTAATCTGAACGGCAGCTGCCTCAACCGACCCTCCTGACCCCTTGCCTGGATTACAAACATCTCACTTTTTGTCATATTCAGTTTATACACCGAAAACCGGCCAAATTCCCCCAAAACCGCCATAATTTTGCCCATCCCTGCCCCTGGATCCGATACGTATAAAAGCAGGTCGTCCGCATACAATGAGACTCTATGTTACCCCCCCTCCCCCGAATCAGCCCCTTCCAGCCCCTTGAAGCTCTCAGAGCAATTACCAGCGGCTCAATAGCTAACGCAAACAACAGTGGGGAGAGGGGGCACCCGTCTTGTCCCCCGGTACAGTCTAAAATAGTCCAAGGTCATCCTATACATCTTTACACTAGCCTCCGGGGCCTGGTACAACAGCCTGACCCAGTCGATAAAGCCCCTACCGAACCCAAACCGTCCCACCACCTGCCATAGATAGTCTCACTCCACCCGGTCGAACGCCTTTTCTGCATCCATTGCCACAACTACCTCAACCTCCCCACTCTCCGGCGGCATCATGATCACATTGAGCAGCCTTCTTATATTGGCCACCAACTGCCTGCCCTTGACAAACCCGGTTTGAGCTTCCATAATCACATCCGGCACACAATCTTCAATCCTGGAGGCCAAAATTTAGGCCAGCAACTTGGCATCCACATTAAGCAGTGAGATCGGCCTGTATGACCCTCATAGCTCCAGGATCTTGTCCCGCTTCAGTATCAACGAAATAGTGGCCTGTGACATCGTCGGGGGCAGCACCCCTCTGTCCCTCGCCTCATTGAAAACCTTGACCAGCAACGGCCCTAAAATACCCAAGAACATTTTATAGAACTCCACCGGGTACCCGTCTGGCCCCGGGGCCTTACCCAACTGCATTGCCTTCAAGCCCACCACTATTTCTTCAGCCCTAATCAGGGGCCCCAGCCCATCTACCAGCTCCCTACCCACCCTTGGGAAGGTCAGTCCGTCCAAAAGGTGTCTCATCCCCTCCGGCCCCGTGGGGCTTCCGAGCGATAGAGTCTGCTGCAAAAGTCCCTGAACGCCCTGTTTAGCCCAGCCGACTCCCCTACCAAGTTCCCATCCCCATCAACCACCCTTTCTATTTTCCTGGCTGCCTCCCTCTTCCTAAGCTGCTATCAAGCATTCTGCTGGTCTTCTCCCCATGTTCGTAAAACGCCCCCCTCGCCTTTCTAAGCTGCCCCACTGCCTTACCTGTGGACAACACCCTGAACTCCGCCTGCAGCTTCCGATGTTCCCTTAAGAGCTCCACCCCCGGGGTCACCGCATACCTCCTGTGTATCTGTAAGATCTCCTTAACTAGTCAGTCTGTTTCTGCCCTATCCGTCCTGTCCCTATGAGCCTGGATCGATATCAGCTCCCCTCTCACCACTGCCTTCAGCACCTCCCAGACCACCATTGCTGAGACTTCCCCTATGTCATTAACCTGCAGGTAATGCTGCATGCACTTCCTCAGCCTCTCGCACACCGTCTCGTCCACCAACAACCGCACATCTAACCTCCATTGCGGGTGCTGGGAGCTCTCCTCACTAACCTGCAGTTCCACCCATTGTGGGGCATGATCCGAAATAGTGATGGTCGAATACCCATGTCCACCACCCCTGCCAGTAAATCCCTGCTCAAAATGAAAAAGTCTGTCAGGGAATAAACCTTGTGAACATGCGAATAAAAAGAAAACTCCTTCCCGTCGGCTGAGTCCAGGTCAGGTATCTTCCCCAGCAACCTCTTTATAAATTCCATGTCATCCCAATTTGGCACATACTTAACCAAGACTACCTTCCTTCCCTCCAGCTTACCGCTAACCATGACATAACGGCCCCCCCCGTCCGAGACTATACTGCCCACCTGAAATTGCACGCGCTTGTTGATCAAGATCGCAACCCCTCTAGTCTTGGTGTCCAGCCTCGAATGAAAGACCTGACTGACCCAAGTCTTCCTTGGCCTGACTTGATCCGCCACTTTCAGGTGTGTCTCCTGCAACATTACCACGTCCGCCTTCAGAGCCCTCAGGTGCGCGAACACACGGGCCCTCTTGACCGGCCCGTTCAACCTTCTAACATTCCAGGTGATCAGCCTAGTTGGGGGGCACCGGGCCCCCCCCTCTGCCGATCAGCCATCCCCTTTCCTGGGCCCCCCACCAGCCCATGCACCGCGCCTCCATCGGCCTGCCTCTTGGCAGCCCCCACCACCGACCTCCTCTCTGTCCCAAAACCTAAGTCCCTCCCTCATCAGCAGAGTAACTCCCCCCTCCCCTCCAGCAACAACACTTTGTAACCTAACCCCTGCCATAATCATATGCCCCCCCCCCACTTTGCTTCCGTAGACTAGCTCACCCAGCTAGCCTGGTGGCCTTCGCCTCCGGCACCAAGAAGTCTCCCACCTATTGTTACCTCACTCCCCCCCCCCCCCCCCCCACCCCCACCCCCCCCCACCCCGCCCATCAAAACCACTTCGCTCATCAAACCAACCCCAAACAATCACCCAATTAACATAAGAGACAACCCAAAAAGAAAAACACACAGACCCCCCCCCAATAGTGTAAATCAAAGTCATTTACCTTGATTTGGCATCTCCCCATCCAAATTCCAGGCCTTTTGCTATTGTTTGAAAGGAGCTCTCGGCACACTACCATCAGTTTGGTACTGAAGACTGACAGGAAACATATTTACAAACCTCCTCAGTAATTGACAACTAGATTACATATAAAGTGTCTTTAAAACTTCATCCACACCCCCTCTCCTAATTAATCAGCTCACTTTATGTAACAGACCACAAAGTTTGCGTTTGGATGTCACCCTTAACATGCCTGGGCTGAACAGTACCTGTCCACTGAGGATGGACTGGGAGGTGTGAAGGAAGGTAAAATGGTGCAGGAAGGTGGCGGGTGGCATGCCCAGCATCAATGTCATTTCGTCTGCAGTGGCAAAGCCCTCTCATTGGCCCAGCGACTCTTGGGTGTGATCTGCTACCCTTAATTAGGAGCAGCAGCCCTAGTGATAGCCACCTAATGACTGACACCAATAAAGTGCAGCCAGGAGTCCTGCTGTCCACCGAATCAGGGTCACTCTGCTGCATCCCACACTGAACCCCCTCCCCACCTCCCCCAGCAACCACAACCAAAGAGTCACTTTCTTTCAATATTCTGAAAATTCGACCTGAACTGAAAAATTAACCTGGCTTTTCTCTTCACAGTTGCAGATTGACCTGCTTCATATTTGCACCATTTTTTTTTGTTTGTGGCACTTCTTTTCCTTATCTGACATCATATTATGGTCTTTGCACTTTGCTCCTTTCAAAGCACTCAATTAGAATTATATGGTCTCTTCAGATAACTATTGTTCGTAGACACATAATCACTGTGAAAGCAATAGTCAAGTGGCTAGATTTCATTTTTAGTATTTCCCACATAAATCTGACTTTTGTTTTTAATTCATGCAAGCTTAATGACTATTGAATATTATGAATGTTTTGCATTCGTAATAAGCAAGTTGTCTGGCCTGAGACCGGGCCATACATATGGACAAAATATGAAGATCATGAGACAGTTCCATCGCATTTAGCGGCATCAGAACTGTCAGTGATGACCATAACAATGCTGGTGTCAGCTGTGACTATCATTTCTAGAGTCAAAGGTCCAACTCCAAAGACTTGAATAGATACTCCAGTGCAGCACTGAGGGGGTGCTTTGGCGGTCAGACTGCTTTTGAATGAAATGTTAAACTGAAGTCCTATCTGCACTCTCAGGCGGATGTAAAAGACCCCATGACACTATTTTGAAGAAGAACAGGGGAATTATCTTTTGTGCCTTGGCCAATATTTATCTCTCAATCAACATCTGCTCAGGGTCCTGGGTTCAATTCTCAGCTTGGGTCACTGTCTGTCTGGAATCTGCACATTCTCCCTGCGTCTGCGTGCGTTTCCTCCGGGTGCTCCAGTTTCCTCCCACAAGTCCCGAAAGACGTACTGTTAGACATTCTGAATTCTCCCTCAGTGTACCCGAACAGGCACCAGAGTGTGGCGACTAGGGAATTTTCACAGTAACTTCATTGCAGTGTTAATGTAAGCCTATTTGTGACAATAAAGATGATTATTATATAATTAAAACGGATTATCTCGTCATTATTATGTTGTTGTTTGTAGGAGGAGCTTACCATGTACAAATTGGTTGCCACATTTCTTAAATTACAGTAGTGACTACACTTCAAAAGTACTTCATTGGTTGTGATTTGCCCCTTTGATAGAACCTTCAGCCCATGGTCTCTTCCACTTAGATGGACAGCAAATTCATGGGAACCCCATCACCTGCGATTTCCTCTCCACGTCACACACCACCTAACTTGAAACTAACTTGCCATTTCTTCACTGTTGTAGGATCAAAAGTCCTTGAATTCCCATCCTAACAGCATTGTGGACTGCAGTAGTTCAAGGCGGCAGCTCACTGTTACCTTCTCAATGGCAATTAGGGGAGGGTAACAAATGCTGGCCTAGTCAATGATGCCCACATTCTGTGAAAGAATTTTTAAAAAGAAAGTGCTTTGAAACATCCAGTGGTGCTGGAAAGATCTATATACGTGTAAGTCAGTCAGGGCCTGTGAATAGTGGGAGAGGCCAGAAATGAGAACCGCGACAGGTGACACACAGTTTGTGATGCAACTGGCCCGTTCCCGTAGGGGAAATCGGGATCTCGCCGTAGAGTGGTGAGAAACCAATTATCAACACTTAAGCCCTATTTCCATTCAATTAATGAAAGCCACCCCATATCCACCGGCCTCCTGTCATTCATCAGCTTCCCCAGCAAGTGGTTACGCTGGCACCGATTAGTACTCCTTTTGAAAAACATGAACCTGGCGAAAGGGCTACTGTGGGGAGCCGAGGAGGTGAGTAGCCATCTTTTCTCACAGGCAAAGAGCCCGGGGGCACTGGGCTTGCTGCCCCAGTGTTCGGTGGGGGATAGGGGACCCTCCGCAGGGGTGGACTGCCATGGGAGGGTGGGGAGGCTGCTGGTGGGTCAACTGGGGGGCAGCCGCTTGCTGCACCACCATGACAACCCCTGGATGGTGTGTACCCATTCCAGGGGCAACCCTTGTCCCTGCCCGTCTGCCCCACTGACCACCCATAACCCCCACTAACTGTTGAGGTCTCTGGCTGCGCGGATTAATGTTGTAGCCTGCAGGGAATTGTCAATCGTGGTTAAGTGAGCACTTCACACATCCCAAGTGTATTCCCGTGGCTGGGCGGGCCATGTAGCATGTGGGAGTCATTTCCCAGCACCCCGACTGGACTGTGATGCCTGGACACTGTACCTGAACACTGCGGGAGGCAACACGACACACGCAGCAGCCAACATCCGAACATCCAGGGGATGGGACACAGCTCCGGGGGACATGTTCACGGCCGGAGAATGGGTGAGTGCCACGGGGAGGGGGCCAGCAACCGGTCCGGCTGATGTTGTAAGCGGGTGTCCGACATACAGGGTCTGGGGTCCGGTGAGGGGGGCCTGCTGCGGCCAGGAGTACATGGGCGGGTGTTCTGGGTAGATGGGGGGGGGGCAATCAGTGGGGGAACGGAGGGTCCCGGGGTGGGAGCCACCACTGTTTGTCAGTCTAACCCCCTCTCCCAATGCGTTACAGGTATTGAACGCTATGACAGGGATGTTGGACGCAGATGTTTCCCCAGTGGTGCTGCAGCTGCACGATGCGGCCAGAAGCCGGAGAAGGTGGCTGCAGCGTCTGCTCGAGGCAGTGGCCCATGTGCCGGACCCCGCCCCACAACATGAGGACCCAGCTGCCCATCAGGCCAGGGAGGAACCCAGATGGGCAGTCCCATGATGGCCTAGGGTGTACAGGCATCGCTGGTCCTTTAAACAAGTGACAGACAGCGCATGCCGCAGGAGGCTCCGCCTCAACAAGGAGACAGTGCGGCATCTGAGCCATATCCTCACAGACTTGGTACCACGTGGAGGAGGAGAACATCCGCTCCCGGTGGCCATCAAGGTCAGTGCAGCCCTGAACATTTACACCACAGGATCATTCCAGGGCTTGAGCGGGGACCTGTGTGGCATCTCATAGGCTACAGCCCACAGGTGCATCCGGCAGGTCACAAATGCCCTGTATGCCCGGGTGGAAGACTACATCCACTTTGACATGGGCCAAACCCAGCAAGAAGCCCGGGCAGCAGGTTTCTCTGCCATCACCGGGATGCCCCAGATCCGATGGTAAATGCCACTCATGTTGCACTGCGCTCACCGGGTCATCTCGGGGTGCCCTACGTTGACCAAAAGGGGTTCCACTCCCTCAACATACAACTCATCTGCGACCACCAGATGAAGATAAAACACGTGTGTGCACGCTTCTTGGGAGTGTCCACAACAGCTACATCCTGGGGCAGTCGGTCATCCCTGCTCTCTTTGAGGAGCACCCCAGGATTGTCGGCTCTTGGGGATAAGGGATATCCGCTGAGGACCTGGCTCATGACGCCAGTACGGAGGCCAGAGACCAAAGCGGAGACCCGCTACAACAAGGCCCATGCAGCCACCTAGACTGTCATTGAGTGGTGCATCAGACACCTCAAGATGTGGTTCCGGTGCCTTGACTGCTCCAGTGGTGCACCCCAGTAAACCGCCCTGGAGGGTTGCCCACTTTGTTGTGGTCTGCTGTGTCCTCCACAGCCTTGCACAACAGCGGGGTGATGTGCTGGAGGCTGGTGATGAGGAACATGTGGCCACCTCTGAGGAGAAGGAAGAGGAGGGGGAACGGGAATGATGAGGAGGGGTCGGACCAGCAGGAGGACAAAGTCAGGGAGGAACCTGAGGCCCAGCCGGAGGCTGCAGGACAGGCAGCAGCAGTGAGGATCCGGCAAGTCCAGAGGGCCAGGAAGGCCCTCCTACTCACCCGATTCACTTAGAACATGGCCTGATCCATCGTCTCAACCTTTATCCACCCACCTCCTCCATTTCCCACCCTCCCCCGGTATTTGTCACATCACTCTAGGGTGCTGGGACTGTGACACGGGTCACTGTCGAGGGTAGGGGGCTGACGATAACCCGCAGGGAGCTGGGCGGTGGTGCTCCTCAATCTATGCCATAGTCTGACCCCTGCCTCTCTGCTGAGTGTTCACTCACAAATATTACCTGCACGCCGTGATGCATTATGGAAGAAAGTGACAGAGCTTCCTACTGATTGTGCTCAAGGTTGTTTATTGTCCAATATAAGACCCACTCTCCTGATGGTGCAGACCCCCCAACCCCACACTCCCTCACTCCCCCATCCTCCCTCACCCCCTACCTATCATCCCCTACCTACCCTGCCCTCCCTCCCCTGGTGCCCTCAGTGATCCTCAATGTGCTTTGCCCTCCTAGCTCTACCACTACATCTAGATGTCTGCCCAGGATGCACATCTGAGGTGGAGGCAGCCAGCTGCTTACCTCGTCCCATGGCCTTCGATGCCCCTGGCGGTTGTCCTCTGGAGGCACTGGGGTCGGAGGGCCCCAGCTCACTTGTCGACGGCACATGCTGAGCCATGTCGCCCTGTCCTATGTGCTGACCTCGAGACGCAGCCTCATCGGAGGGGTGGAACTCGAGGGAGCTGGTGGCCTTTGTCGCCATTCCATGGGACAGGTCCAGGCTGGCACACAGCACCCCTCCTCCCGGCCGGTGCCCATAGGGCCCTGGAGTCTGCCTTGGGATTATCTGGCTCTGCCAGCCCTGGCGGTTCCCTATGGTCTGCACCATGTATCAATGCCTTCGGCGATGCTCCAGTGACTGGGGCATATTCTGCAGTGCATCAGCAACACCCACCTGCAACTAGGATGAGCTCCGCAGCGGCTCAGCCATACCCATCTGAGAGGGGGGTCATGTCCCGCAGAACCTCTTCAAGGTAGGCCTGGTACTGGGTTACATCCTCCAGCGAGGCAGGCATATTGCCAAGACCCTCAGCCATGGCTGTCACCAACTGTGCGACGCCTTGGACACCTTCACTAATGGTGCCGACATCGTGCACCAAGCTCTCCACTGCGGTCACAACCCTAGCAGTGTTGGCCTCGGTGCCACTGATTGTTGCCGAAGTGTTCTCCTCGGAGTCAGGAAAGGGTGCCATCCAGGATGGGCCGTGCATCGGCTGATGGACCTGCCGGAGAATGGAGATGTGGCAGTAGGAGGGATGGGTCAGTCAGTAAGGCAATCAGTCCTCACGTTTGACAGGTCCTCCGGGTGGGGCCCGGTGGTTCCTCACCTCTGCGGCGTCCGCTAGCCACCACATTGGTGACCGCCCTCTCCTCGGCCACACCAGTCACCTCCAGGTCCCGCTCCTCGAAGGAGGTGAGGGTTCTCAAGTCCGGCACCCCACCACTCTGAGTAAATTATGACTCTTTGAGCATTCGTGACTCAAGGACATTGATTAATTAGTGCTGCCCTGTGAATATGTGGCTGGAAGTATAAAAAGGAGAGACAATGAGACGTCTGAAGCAATAATCTGCAGGAATAAACATTGTAAGAAGCCATGCCCTGTTTCTGGGACCCAGAGAGCACATCGGGATCCACAGGTGCACTGTAGAAAGCATCCTATCTGGCTGCATCAAAGCATGGCTTGGCAACTGCTTGGCCCAAGACCGCAAGAAATTTCAGAGAGTCGTGCACACCGCCCAGTTCATCACATGAACACACCTCCCATCCATTGCCTCTATCTACACCTCCCGCTGCCTTGGGAAAGCAGGCAGCATAATCAAAGACCCCTCCCACCCGGCTTACTCACTCTTCCAGCTTCTTTCATCGGGCAGGAGATACAAAAGTCTGAGAACACTGTTACCAGACTCCTGAACGACCCTCTTATGGACTGACCTGATTAATACTACACTCCTGTATGCTTAACCTGATGTCGGTGTCTATGTATTTACATTGTGTACCTTGTGTTGCCCTATTATGTATTTTCTTTTCAAGTACAAATGATCTGTTTGAGCTGCACGCAGAACAATACTTTTCACTTTACCTTGGTACACGTGACAATAAACAAATCCAATCCAACCAAGAGGGAATCTGATCACCTCACCTCTTAACAGTTGGTATTTAGGTCCAAGCCATGAGTTCTGATATATTTTGTCGAACAGTTTTGATACTGTATGTAACAAAGCTTTTGATACTTTGTGTAATTAAGTTTTGATACTGTGTGTAACAGAGCTTTTGATATTTTGTGTAATTAGGTTTTGATACAGTGTGCAACAGAGTTCCTGATACCCTTTATAGTCGAGTTTTGATACTTTTGGGGTAACTTGGTAAGGTACAATGAAGGAGATTGTTGTAAGATAATTTGAGAGCTTTACATTTTGGTTTAACTTCAAAAGCTATCTGTGACTGTGAAATATTATTAAACTTAATTTTAAGGGGAAATTTAACATGGCCAATTCACCTACCCTGCACATCTTTGGGTTGTGGCGTTGAGACCCAAGCAGACACGGGAAGAATGAGCAAACTCCACATGGACAGTGACCCAGGGCCAGGATCGAACCCGGGTCCTCAGCACCGTGAGGCAGTGGTGCTAACCACTGCGCCACTGTGCCGCCCACTTAATTACAGTTTTCAAAGAAAGAAGAATGAAGATGACTGTCTTAATCCATTTCCTTTGTTTTCTTGAATATTCTATTTTATTTGTTTTAATTGTTAAGACTGAATGAAAGCAAAATGTCGTGGAGATGTGTAAATATGGAAACTTCCATGAATCAATGAGTGTGTGTGTTTAACAAAGAATCCATGGGGATTTTCTTTGTTGTGTTGCTAGCTTTAATGTTTTAATGTTTTATTTCCTTAAATTATGACTTTGCAATAGTAGTTTCAATACTGTGGTTAAAATAAAATGGGTGCTGTGAGTCGGATTAGAAGTGTAATTTGAAACAAAGTAAATGTTTGAAATTCCTTAATCTTGGGTATGACTGCTGGCCACAATCACTGCTCAAGATATAGATATACGTATGAATAGAGAGAAGAATAATAATCAACATTTTGGAAGTTACTCTGAATACTATTCTCAGAAAGAAAATGGAAAATGTAAAAAATATCGACGTATATAAATTGGAATTTGGAAATAATCAGTTTACGTTTGCAATAATGCTGGATACTCAGTTCAGAATTGTGGGGGGAAAAGAGGATCTAATGCTTGGAATTTGTCGATAGTGTTATTTGTTTAAGGAGACCATGTGCTCCTTTCTTTTTTATGTTGTGGAGATGCCAGCGTTAGACTGCGGTGAGCACAGTAAGTTTGTTTCGAATCACTAGCTTTTGGAGCACAGCTGCTTCATCAGGTGAACCATTCAGCTGATAAAGGAGCTGTGCTCCGAAAGCTAGTGAATTGAAACAAATTTGTTGGACTTTAATCTGGTGTTGTCAGACTTCTTACTGTGCTCTATTAAGTAGAAGGGGATAAAATGGGAAGGGTGGAGAATTGGGTGTTCTTTTATGAGGACAACCTACTTCTCTACATTGCAGACCCAGTCCCCTCCATGGACGACATAATGAAGTTGCTCAGGATTTTTGGCTTCTTTTTCGGTACAAGTTGAACTTAGATAAGAGTGAATGTTTCCCGGCAAACCCCCCCTGGGAGGAGAACGCAACTGGGGAGGTTACCTTTTTGCCTTGCCAAGACTGGTTTCCATTATCTGCAGGTCAATGTTGTCCACAACTGGGCCTCACTTCATAAAGTAAACTACACCAGTCTGGTTAGCAGTATTATAACAGACTTGCAGAGGTGGAACAACCACCTCTTTATCCTTGGCGGGTAGGGTTCAGACTATTAAAATGAACGTACCCCCAAGATTTTTATTTCTCTTTCAGTCTCTCTCCATTTTTCTCCCCAAATCCTCTTTTGTTAAGTTCAACACATTGATGTGGCCGGGTAAGACTTCCAGAATCCGTAGTGTTCCGCTCCAAACAGACAGACCCAATTTTTTGTTTTATTATTGGGCAGTCCCCATTTGCAATAATCAACTTTCCCTCCCAGCTGGTTTGGGAGGAAAAGGGTCTGGAGAGATTTAGGGACCTGTTCGTGGAGGTGAGGTTTGCTAGTTTTAAGGAGTTAGCTGAGAAATTCCAACTGCCCGTTTCCAGTATTTTCAGGTATTTTCAAATTTGAGATTTTTCGCGCAAAGCTTTTCCCTCCTTTCCTTTGGTACCGCCCTCTTCTCAGTTGGAGAAGATTCTGTTACTGGCTAGGCCTGATGGGGTATTTCAGACCTATATGGTCAGATTCTGTTCTGTTGAGTGGGATGAGGATGAAATGGGAGGGTGAATTAAGTCCTATTATTAATGGTGAAGTGTGGAGTGAGACTCTTCACAGGGTCAACTCCACGTCTTCTTGTGTCCGGCTGGGCCTGATTCAGTTTAAGGTTTTGCATCGGAGGTGCTTGACCAGGGCTAGGATGAGTGGATTTTTCTCTGGGGTTGAGGATAAGTGTGAGTGCTGTGTCCGTGGGCCGGCTAATCATACACTTATGTTCTGGCCTTATCCCAAGTTGATAGGCTTCTTTATTTAACACCATGCTCAATGTATATTTGGATCCATGTCCGCTGGTGGCCATATTTGGGGTGTCAGATTAACCAGTGACTCAGTCTGGCGTGAAAGTGGATGTCCTCGCCTTTGCCCCATTGATAGCCCGGAGTCGAAATCTACTTGGGTGGAAGTTTCCTACTCCGCCTAGTGTCTCGGCTGGGCTGGGTGACCTTGTTTCATTTCTGCATTCGGAGAAGGTCAAGTACACCATCAGAGGGTCGGTGGAGAGCTTCTACCATTCCTTTTTTAGGGAGTTACACTGTCAGCTGTTAGGGAGATTAGCTTAGTTATTTGTGTCAAAAAAAAATTTTTTCCTTTTTAAAATAAATTTAGAGTACCCAATTCTTTTTTTTTCTTTCAATTAAGTGGCAATTTTGCGTGGCCAATCCACCTAACCTGCACATCTTTGGGTTGTGGGGGTGAAATCCATGCAGACGCGGGGAGAATGTGCAAACTCCACACGGACAGTGACCCAGGGCCAGGATTCGATCCCAGGTCCTCAGAGGGTCCCATTGCCAACCACTGTGCCACATGCCGCCCTTTGTGTCAAAATTAATTAAGTGTTGTGTGTGTATTTTGCTTTTATGTTTTTTCTTTTCTATTTGTGTATTTCTGTTTGATTTTTTCGGGTTGTTTTGATTAATATCAAAACATTTTAATAAACATTTTTTTGAAATGGCGATTGCCAAGTGGACAGTGCAAACCTCCTGGAGATGCCCGTATTATCTACTCTTTCAATGGAGGGAATTCCTGTATCTTGTGCTACTGTAAACTCTCAACTTCTTTGCCTTCGATTTCTGTCAGAGAATTTTCTGACTTCTGGTGTGGGTGAGTCTTCCCCTTGAAACGTCATGTGAATATTTCTTGGTAGTACAGAAAACGTGGGGTGGGGTGTGCTCTGCAGTGTACTATCACGAATGTCCAGACCACCTGCCCATTCTGCAACCAGGAAATAAAATGGCAGATGATTTTGCAGCTGCTTTGCGCCAGGCGCAAACCCCACAATGCCCGGAAAATTGCGGGAGAGCCACAAAATGAGATTTATGCTGGGTGCCAAACAGTGCACAATATTCCTGGGCCCTCTCGCCAGATGTAAGCTGGTTCAGGCCCTCGCTGGGCATGAACCAGTTCGGCATATTAACATTAACATTTAAATATTCAGCGCATGCTATGGCTCTTGCAATTTTCCCATCCGCCAGTGCAATGCGAAGCCGACGCAAATCACTATTGGTCTCTACAAATAAAAATCTGACGTGATAACCATGCTGGGAAACCATTGTTGCCTCTGGGTTGTCGGGGCCATGGCAGAACCTGGCAAGGCCAGGTTGGCACTGTCAGGAGGCCAAGGGGCAGTACTGGAACAGTGCCATAAAGTGGGACATGAAGTGGGGGGGGTCTTTGGCGACCACCATAGTAGGGAGTCACTCAACTTGTGGGGGGAGTGGCATTGGTACTAGTGATTGGGGGGTTGGTGCCAGCGATAAAGGGGAAGGGATGATCCTTTAAAACAGAGATGAGGAGGAATTTCTTCAGCCAGAGGGTGGTGAATCTGTGGAACTCTTTACCGCAGAAGGCTGTGGAGGCCAAATCACTGAGTGTCTTTAAGACAGAGATAGATAGGTTCTTGATTAATAAGGGGATCAGGGGTTATGGGGAGAAGGCAGGAGAACGGGGATGAGAAAAATATCAGCCATGAGTGAATGGAGGAGCAGACTTGATGGGCCGAGTGGCCTAATTCTGCTCCTATGTCTTCTGGTCTTATGGAGATGTTTATGAACACTGCAGTTAGGAAAGAGGAACTGCAATTACTTAGTATTTTTGAAGTTGCCAGAAGCTGTCAATCAGAACAAGAATGCATACAAGTACTGTGGTTAGGAACAATGGAGGGCATTTCAGATGCATTCAAGCCAGAGGTAAATATAAAGATAAATAAACAAAGCTCATGCCTGCTGTGTACAAACCAGTAAACTGCCAATTGAAGGCTAGGTAAAGGTATTGAATACAAATGAATACAAAGCAGTTCAAAGTTCTTAGGGATTTGCAAGGGTTCTGAGTATTCTAGGAGGGCTCAGGGGCTTCAAATATACCGCAGTGTGAAAAGCATGGGGCTGAGTGAGCAGAGGTGGAGAAAGGGAAAGTACTTGAGGCTTCCTGCTTTTATCTTCAATGAACTGTTTGATCTGCTCATCAGCTAACAAGCAGAGCAGTTCAAAGTGAGCAGGCCACTTCAAAGTTGTCACATTACACAGACAAGGGTGATGATTTTGATGTGAGAGCTGCCTGAAATAATGAGTGATCTTACGCTAACCCAGGGCTAGAAGGGGCAGTCCAGCCACGGGACCCCCAACCTGGGTGAGAGACCCGAGGTCAACCCCTTAACCTGAGCCCAGGCTCACCCAACTTCAGGACCCTTGGAGGACACTCCCATTGCAGCCTGGCAGCGGTAGAGGGATACATGGGCAATGGACCTAGATACTTGAGCACCTTCGGGGTCCAACACTCCAGACCAAGGGTGCCCCTGTCAGGGTGTCAGTGCCAGGGGCAGTGCACAGTTGGCAATCCCAAAGGTCAGGGCCTGAAAGGAGGCGTGAGGGGATGGCTGACGGGAGCTGAGGGGAGCTGAGGGGGGTGGCTAAGGGAGAAGGCTGAGGGAGTGGCTGAGGGGCAGTTACTGAGTGGGCTGGTTAAGGGAGTGCCTGAGGGGCATGATAGAGGGGTGGCTGAACTGGTGGCTGGGAGGGGTGACATGGGGTGTATCTGTGGGGGGTGGCTGAGGGACGTAGCTGAGGAGCTAGCGGAGTGGGTTGAGTGTCTGAGGGGAGCTGAGGGGGTGGCTGAGGGAGGGTTACTGAGTGGGCTGACTTCAATTGGCTGAGGGAGGGTTACTGAGTGGGCTGACTAAGGGGGCTGAGGGAGGTGGCCGAGGGGGTGGCAAAGGGGGTGCTGAGGGGGGGGGTTACTAAATGGGCACGCTAAATGAGCTAAGGGGGTGGCTGAGATGTTGGCTAAGGGGGTCTGAAGGGAGGTGGCTGGAGGTAGCTAAGGGGGGCTAGGGTCACCCTCATGTGTGCGTGGTTTTGGGGGTGACCCGTTATTTCCGTGGTGAGGGAGAGGATGCCCCTCTTTGCCCTCTTTGCTGATGTGGGGTTAGAGCTGCCCTTGTCATCGGGGGTCACCATTTCTGTTGTGGGCGGGGGGGGGGGGGGGGGCGGGAGAGGGGGCCTGTCTCTGGATGATGGGATCGTGGCAACCGTTAAAAATGACATCTGGAAATAGGTAAGTGCCGACTGGCCGGTGTGCTAGCCACTATGCATATTTAAGAATGCTAAAGCTGAGGGAATCCCACCTTGGCAATGCTCCTAGTGCCAGTGGGAACTATTTCTGTTCTCTGGGAACACAGTTTCAAAACCAGAGATTTGCGCCCTATGTTTTTCAAGACTCAAATGTTTGTAATGATATTGTGGGATGTGGTACAAAGGCTGATAAATTGAGTTGAGGTACAATCCAGACCCGGAGCGATGATACGCAAATGGACATTTTGTATTGATCTTAGAAAACATTGTGTATACTATTCTCCTAAACAAGCTAATAATGGATCACAATGGGAAGGTTTAGCTACTGCTAAAATTTATCATATCAGCTTATGTAGAAGATTCTTGACCTATTTTTCGAAGGAATATGACTTGGACATAACATGTCAATAGCACCATCTCGAATAAGTAACACTTTGAGTTATCAAGTATAATTCTCCATGACCATCCTCTTTTTCTTCAACCTCTATGCTCTCGTCAATCAAAACATCCTACTCTCACACCTCTGTTTAGTTGTCAAACTCAGTGTGAATGCCCTTTTTTGGTTCCATTCTTGCCTATCTAATCATAACCAGAGCATCTCCAGCAATGGCTTCTCTGCCTACTCTCATGATGTCACCTCCAGAGTTCTTCAATGGTCCTTCTCTTCCTCATCAACATGGTGACATCTTCCACAGACATCAGGTCAACGTCTAATATTTATGTTGATGACACCCAGCTCTGCCTCTCCAAGAACATTTCTCTTCCATTGCCTTTAAGCTGCCAGGCTGTTTGTGATGTCTGATCTTGAATGAACTGTAATGATTTTCAAATGTAATGACATCATCACTACTCCTTAAAAAAAGAAAGTAAGAAGTCTTATAACACCAGGTTAAAGTCCAACAGGTTTGTTTCAAATCACTAGCTTTCGGAGCACTGCTCCTTCCTCAGGTGAATGAAGAGGTGGGTTCCAGAAACATATATATAGACAAAATCAAGACCCATTGAAAATCGTCGTTCTGTTTTCCCCAACTGGCAGAGATTTTACTATTTTCTGCTCAGTTCATTACACATCTAATTTGCTGATCGAGAAATTGGCAAGATAAATCTTGGCCAAATTATAACATTTGGCTCCAGACCAAATGTATTTTTATGCTTTTGTTATAAAATAGATGGATCATTAATCACAGAAAACAAGCAAGTCAGGCAGCTTCAAGACTTCCAGATTGCTTATTACAACATAGTGATAATCAGTTAACTCATTCAAACTCATCTGTTACCATTTGAGTCCATTGTAAATTAATATGTATTTTGTAATGCATATTAATCTTAAAATCTGTGTATTAAGGTAAGTGGGGAGTAAAGGTATATTGTATAATAATCCAATCTTTCATGTTTAATTTTTAAAAATCTAAACCTAATTAGCGATCTTGTGACTCTGTTCCTCAACGTTTTCTAAAAAGAAAGTCAAAGTTACTGGCCGGGATTCTCCCTTCCGGTGGGAAAACCGGCGCCAACGACTCCGGCGTCAACAGGCCCCCAAGGTGAGGACTTCTCACCTGCCTCGGGGCTAGGTGGACGGCGGAGGGGTTGGCGCCGCTCCAGCATGCGCCAAAGGGCCGGAGTGATCTCGCGCATGCGCGGAACCGCCGCTGTGGTTCCGCGGGTGCACAGACCGGCCGGCATATTTTGGCGCATGGGGGGTTCTCTTCTCCGCGCCAGCCATGGTGGAGCCCTACAGGGGCTGGCGCGGAAGAAAGAAGTGCCCCCACGGAACAGGCCCGCCTGCAGATCGGTGGGCCCTGATTGCGGGGCCAGGCCACCGTAAGGGGCCCCCCCAGGGTCAGAACTCCCTGCGCCCCCCCGAGGAACGCCCCTACCGATTTACCTGCCAGGTCCTGCCATGCGGGACCATACGTAACCCACGCCGGTGGGACTGGCCAAAAACGGACACCCGCTCGGCCCATCAGGGTCCGGGGAATTGTCAGGGGGCCGCTGCCAATGGCCACCGACCGACGTGGCGTGAATCCTGCCCCCCGCCTGAAAAACGGCGCCGGAGAATATGGCAGCCGGCGTCAGGGCGGCGGGGTGGGATTCACGCTGCCCCCCGGGGATTGTCCGACCCGGCGTCGGTCAGAGAATCCCGCCCACTGTCTTTTGAGCCATGGTTCCATTCTGGGGACTTCCCGTCCAGTATGCTAACAATGATGTTAGAGGTCTAAAGCTAAGATCAGGGCCAATGAGATGTTACAGTTGGATACAGTCCACTTCAGGTAGAAACAATGGCCAGGGAGTGGGAGGCAGTCAATGGAGATAGAATGGAATTTGGGGTGGGGAGGCTCTAATAAGTTACAGTTCATTCAAGAGCGGACATCACAAACAGCCTGGCAGCTTAAAGGCAATGGAAGAGAAATGTTCTTGGAGAGGCAGAGCTGGGTGTCATCAACATAACTATTGGAAGTTGAGCTGGTGCCTGTGGAAGATGTCACCATGTTGATGAGAAAGAGAAGGACCATTGAAGAACTCTGGAGGTGACATCATGAGAGTAGGCGGAGAAGCCATTGCTGGAGATGCTCTGGTTACGATTAGATAGGCAAGAATGGAACCAAAAAAGGGCATTCCTATTGAACTGAACAGAGGTGTGAGAGTAGGATGTTTTGATTGATGAGAGCATAGAGGTTGAGGAAAAAGAGGATGGGCATGGAGGATTATACTTGATAACTCAAAGTGTTACTTGATTCGAGATGGTGCTGTTGACATGGTGGGCGAGATTCTCCACTCCCACGCCGGTTGGGAGAATCGCCTGGGCCGCCAAAATTTCCCAGGACGCCGGTCCGACGCCCTCCCGCGATTCTCCCAAGCGGCGGGAACGGCCCGGTCGAGTTATGCGGGCCGCAGGCCGGAGAATCGCCGGAGACACCCAAAATTGCGATTCTCCGGCACCCCCGCTGTTCTCATGCCCAGATGGGCCGAGTGGCCAGGCCAAAACGGCGGGTTCCCCCCAGCGTCGTCCACACCTGGTCGCTGCCGTTGGGAACAGCGCGCGAACGCTGGGGGGGGGCGGCCTGCGGGGGGGGGCGAGGGGGGATCCTGCACCGGGGGGTACCTCAAATGTGGGGTGGCCCGCGATCGGTGCCCACCGATCGTCGGGCCGTCCTCTCTGAAGGAGGACCTCCTTCCTTCCGCGGCCCCGCAAGACCCGTCTGCCATCTTCTTGTGGGGCGGACGTAGAGAGGACGGCAACCACGCATGCGCGGATGACGCCAGCTATGCAGCGCCGGCCGCGTCATCTATGCGGCGCCGCCTTTAGGCGGGCGACAAGGCCAGGCGCGTGTAGATGGCGCATCCCCAATCCTAGCCCTTTGTCAGTGCCTGAAACGGTCGGGATCGGGGCCGTTTCGCACCGTCGTGAACCTTGACGGCGTTCACGACGGCGCGGCCACTTCGGCGTGGGAGTGGAGAATCCCGCCCGGTATGTCCAAGTCATATTCCTCAGAAAAAAATAGGTCAAGAAACTTCTACATAAGCTGATCTGATAAATTTTAGCAGTAGCTAAACCTTCCCATTGTGATCCATTAGGAGAATAGTATACACAATGCTTTCTAAGATCAATACAAAATGTCCATTTGCGTATCATCGCTCCGGGTCTGGTTTGGACCTCAACTCAATTTATCAGCCTTTGTACCACATCCCACAATATCATTACAAACGTTTGAGTCTTGAAAAACATAGGGCGCAAATCTCTGGTTTTGAAACTGTGTTCCCAGAGAACAGAAATAGTTCCCACTGGCACTAGGAGCATTGCCAAGGTGGGATTCCCTCAGCTTTAGCATTCTTAAATATGCATAGTGGCTAGCACGCCTGCCAGTCGACACTTACTTATTTCCAGGTGCTATTTTTAACAGTTGCCATGATCCCATCATCCAGAGACAGGCCCCCTCTTCCCCCCCACAACAGAAATGGTGACCACCGATGACAAGGGCAGCTCTAACCCCACATCAGCAAAGAGGGGCATCCTCTCCCTCACCACGGAAATAACGGGTCACCCCCTAAACCACGCACACATGAGGGTGACCCTAGCCTCCCTTAGCTACCTCCAGCCACTTCCCCTCAGACCCCCTTAGCCAACATCTCAGCCACCCCCTTAGCTCATTTAGCGTGCCCATTCAGTAACCCCCCCTCAGCACCCCCTTTGCCACCCCCTCAGCCACCTCCCTCAGCCCCTTTAGCCAGCCCACTCAGTAACCCCCCTTCAGTCATCCCCTCAGCCACCACCTAACCTCCCCTCCGTCACCTCCCTCTGCCACCCCCTCCGCCAGCCCCCTCCGCCACTCCCCTCAGCCCCCTTAGCCAGTCACTCAATAACCCTCCTGTTATAACCTGCCTGCTTACCATTGGCTGGGGACTAATGACAATCCCACAATCCTGTGGGAGTATGAGCTTCCCCAATGAGGGGGGCGGAGAAATCATTAGCAGACTCCCTGTATAAATAAAGCTGGCCAGTTTGGAACCAGAGGAAGGAGTGAGCAGCAAGCAAGGTGCCTGCTGCTGTTGTGTATAAATGTTATTGTAAATAAATGTTATTTCTTTGTATCCTTAAAACTCATGCTGGATTCTTCGTGCCCCTAACAAAACCTCCCCAAGTCACCCCCTGAGCCACGCCCCTCAGCCACCCCTCTGACACCCGCACCTCCTCCCTCAGTCTCCTTAGTCAGCCCACTTAGCCAGCCCACTCAATAACTCCCCCTCAGCCACCCCCTCAGCTGCCTCCCTCAGCCACCCCACTAACCCCCCTCCGCCAACCCCCTCAGCCATCCCCCTCAGCCCCTTTAGCCAGCCCACTCAGTAACCCTCCCTCAGCCAACTCCATCAGCCACCCCCTCAGCTCCCCTCACTCAACCCACACCGCCAGCTCCTCAGCTACGTCCCTCAGCCACCCCTCTCAGCCCCCCTCAGATACACCCCAGGTCACCCCTCTCAGCCACCAGTTCAGCCTCCCCTCTATCATGCCCCTCAGGCACCCCCTTAGCCAGCCCACTCAGGAACTGCCCCTCAGCCACTCCCTCAGCCATCTCCCTTAGCCATCCCCCTCAGCTCCCCTCAGTCACCCCCTCAGGCCTCCTTTCAGGTCCTGACCTTTGGGATTGCCAACTGTGCACTGCCCCCTGTCACTGACACCCTGACAGGGGCACCCTTGGTCTGGAGTGTTGGACCCCGAAGGTGCTCAAGTATCTAAGTCCATTGCCCATGTATCCCTCTACCGCTGCCAGGCTGCAATGGGAGTGTCCTCCAAGGGTCCTGGAGTTGTGTGAGCTTGGGCTCAGGTTAAGGGGTTGACCTCGGGACTCTCACCCGGGTTGGGGGTCCCGTGGCTGGACTGCCCTTCTAGCCCTGGGTTATCGTAAGATCACTCATTATTTCAGGCAGCTCTCACATCAAAATCATCACCCTTGTCTGTGTAATGTGACAACTTTGAAGTGGCCTGCTCACTTTGAACTGCTCTGCTTGTTAGCTGATGAGCAGATCAAACAGTTCATTGAAGATAAAAGCAGGAAGCCTCAAGTACTTTCCCTTTCTCCACCTCTGCTCACTCAGCCCCATGCTTTTCACACTGCGGTATATTTGAAGTCCCTGAGCCTTCCTAAAATACTCAGAACCTTTGAAAATCCCTGAGAACCTTTGAACTGCTTTGTATTTAGGAGCAGAATTAGGCCACTCGGCCCATTGAGTCTGCTCCTCCATTCAATCATGGCTGATATTTTTCTCATCCCCGTTCTCCTGCCTTCCCCTCATAAACTCTGATCCGCTTATTAATCAAGAACCTATCTATCTCTGTCTTAAAGACACTCAGTGATTTGGCCTCTGTGGCCTTCTGTGGCAAAGAGTTCCACAGATTCACCACCCTCTGGCTGAAGAAATTCCTCCTCATCTCTATTTTAAAGGATCGTCCCTTTAGTCTGAGATGGTGTCCTCTGGTTCTAGTTTTTCCGACAAGTGGAAACATCCTCTCCACGTCCACTATATCCAGGCCTCGCAGTATCCTGTAATTTTCAATAAGATCCCCTCTCATCCTTCTAAACTCCAACCTGTACAGACCCAGAGTCCTCAATCGTTCCTCATACAACAAGCTCTTCATTCCAGAGATCATTCTTGTGAGCCTCCTCTGGATCTTTCCCAAGGCCAGCACATCCTTCCTTAGATACGGGGCCCAACTGCTCACAATACTCAAAATGGTGTCTGACCAGAGCTTTATACAGCCTCAGAAGTACATCTCTGGCCTTGTAATCTAGCCCTCTTAACATGAATACTAACATTGCATTTGCCTTCCTAACTGCCGACTGAACCTGCACGTTAACCTTAAGAGAATCGTGAACAAGGACTCCCAAGTTCCTTTGTGCTTCTGATTTCCTAAGCATCTCCGTCTTTAGAAAATAGTCTATGCCTCCAATTCTCGTTCCAAAGTGCATAACCTCACACTTTTCCACATTGTATTCCATCTGCCACTTATTTGCCACTGTCCTAGCCTGTCCAAGTCCTTCTGCAGCCGGCCTGCTTCCTCAATATTACTGTCCCTCTACAGATCTTTGTATCATCTGCAGACTTAGCAACAGTGCCTTCAGTTACTTTCTCCAGATCATTACTATATATTGCTAAATGTATAACGCTAAAGGCCCTCCCCCCTGCTTCCTGCTGGGAAAGCCCCCCTTATCAAGTGTATCAGGCCCTCCCCTTTATCGCTGGCATCAACCCCTTCAATCACCAGTACCAATGCCACTCCCCCTACAAGATGAGTGACACCCTACTATAGTGGTTGCCAAAGACCCCCCCACTTCATGTCCCACCTTATGGCACTGTTCCAGTACTGCCCCTTGGCCCCCTGACAGTGCCAAAGGCCAGGTTCTGCCATGGCCCCGACAAACTAGAGGCAATAATGGTTTCCCAGCATGGTTATCAGGCCTGGTTTCTATTTGTGGAGACCAATAGTGATTTGCGTCGGCTTCGCATTGCACTGGCGGATGGGAAAATTGCAAGAGCCATAGCATGCGCTGAATATTTAAATGTTAATGTTAATAAGGGACTTGGCACTGATCCCTGTGGTACACCACTGAACACTGATCTCCAGTCACACAAACAACCTTCTACCAGCACCCTCTGTCTCCCACCTCTAAGACAGTTTTGTGTCCAATTTGTAGGTGGTACACACTGCTGTTACTGTGTGCTGGTGGTAGAGGGAATGAATGTTTGTGGAAGGGGTGCCAATCACGCTTTATGCTGGATGGTATCAAGCTCCTTGAGTGTTGTTGGAGCTCCATTCATCCAGGCAAGTTGAGAGTATTACATCACACTCCTGACTTGTACTCTGTAGATGGTGGGGCAGGCTTTGGGAGTCAGGAAGTGAGTTACTTGCCACAAAATTCCTAGCCTCTGACCTCTCGTAGCCACAGTATTTATATGGCTAGTCTAGTTCAGTTTCTGGTCAATGATAACCCCCAGGAGGTTGATAGTGGGGGATTCAATGATGGTAATGCCATTGAATGTCAAGGGGTGATGGTTAGATTCTCTCTTGTTGGAGATAGTCATTACCTGGGACTTGTGTGGTGAAAATGTTGCTTGACACTTGTCAGCTCAAACCTGGATATTGTCCAGGTCTTGCTGCATTTGTGCATAGACTGTTTCAGTATCTAAGCAGTCCTTAATGGTGCTGAACCCTATGAAAGTGGGGAAACATCCCCACTTCTGACCTTATGATCAAAGGAAGGTCATTGATGAAGCAGCTAAAGATGGTTGGGCCTGGGGCAGCCTGAGGTACTTCTGCAGTGAAGTCCTTGAGCTGAGATGATTGACCTCCAACAAGCACAACCATTGTCCTTTGTGCCGGGTATGACTCCAACCAGTAGAGCGTTTTCCCCCTCCTGTACAGGTGCAGTATACCTTCCCTACTTTTATATTCTATTCCTCTTGCAGTAAACACCAACATTTCATTTGCCTTCCGATTCACTTGCTGAACCTGCAAAGTAACATTTCTGATTCAGGTACCAGGACACCAAAGTCCCCTGTGCCACCAAGTTCTGCAACTTCTTTCCATTTTAATACTATACTGCTTTTCCAATCTGCCTGCCAAAGCAGACATGTTTACATTTACCCACATTGTACTCCATTTGTGCACACTCACATAATCTATCGATATCCCTTTGCAGACTCTCTACCTCCTTTTGACAATTTACTTTCCTGCCCATCTTGGCAAATTTAACGACTGTATATTCGGTTTCTTCATCCAAATCATGAAGTCCCTGAGCCTTCCTAAAATACTCAGAACCTTTGAAAATCCCTGAGAACCTTTGAACTGCTTTGTATTCATTTGTATTCAATACCTTTACCTCGCCTTCAATTGGCAGTTTACTGGTTTGTACACAGCAGGCATGAGCTTTGTTTATTTATCTTTATATTTACCTCTGGCTTGAATGCATCTGAAATGCCCTCCATTGTTCCTAACCACAGTACTTGTATGCATTCTTGTTCTGATTGACAGCTTCTGGCAACTTCAAAAATACTAAGTAATTGCAGTTCCTCTTTCCTAACTGCAGTGTTCATAAACATCTCCATAAGACCAGAAGACATAGGAGCAGAATTAGGCCACTCGGCCCATTGAGTCTGCTCCTCCATTCAATCATGGCTGATATTTTTCTCATCCCCGTTCTCCTGCCTTCCCCTCATAAACTCTGATCCGCTTATTAATCAAGAACCTATCTATCTCTGTCTTAAAGACACTCAGTGATTTGGCCTCCACAGCCTTCTGTGGCAAAAAGTTCCACAGATTCACCATCCTCTGGCTGAAGAAATTCCTCCTCATCTCTGTTTTAAAGGATTGTCCCTTTAGTCTGAGATGGTGTCCTCTGGTTCTAGTTTTTCCGACAAGTGGAAACATCCTCTCCACGTCCACTCTATCCAGGCCTCGCAGTATCCTGTAATTTTCAATAAGATCCCCCCTCATCCTTCTAAACTCCAACCTGTACAGACCCAGAGCCCTCAACCGTTCCTCATACAACAAGCTCTTCATTCCAGAGATCATTCTTGTGAACCTCCTCTGGATCTTTCCCAAGGCCAGCACATCCTTCCTTAGATACGGGGCCCAGCTGCTCACAATACTCAAAATGGTGTCTGACCAGAGCTTTATATAGCCTCAGAAGTACATCCCTGGTCTTGTATTCTAGCCCTCTTAACATGAATACTAACATTGCATTTGCCTTCCTAACTGCCGACTGAACCTGCACGTTAACCTTAAGAGAATCGTGAACAAGGACTCCCAAGTTCCTTTGTGCTTCTGATTTCCTAAGCATCTCCGTCTTTAGAAAATAGTCTATGCCTCCAATTCTCGTTCCAAAGTGCATAACCTCACACTTTTCCACATTGTATTCCATCTGCCACTTATTTGCCACTGTCCTAGCCTGTCCAAGTCCTTCTGCAGCCGGCCTGCTTCCTCAATATTACTGTCCCTCTACAGATCTTTGTATCATCTGCAGACTTAGCAACAGTGCCTTCAGTTACTTTCTCCAGATCATTACTATATATTGCTAAATGTATAACGCTAAAGGCCCTCCCCCCTGCTTCCTGCTGGGAAAGCCCCCCTTATCAAGTGTATCAGGCCCTCCCCTTTATCGCTGGCATCAACCCCTTCAATCACCAGTACCAATGCCACTCCCCCTACAGGATGAGTGACACCCTACTATAGTGGTTGCCAAAGACCCCCCACTTCATGTCCCACCTTATGGCACTGTTCCAGTACTGCCCCTTGGCCCCCTGACAGTGCCAAAGGCCAGGTTCTGCCATGGCCCCGACAAACTAGAGGCAATAATGGTTTCCCAGCATGGTTATCAGGCCTGGTTTCTATTTGTGGAGACCAATAGTGATTTGCGTCGGCTTCGCATTGCACTGGCGGATGGGAAAATTGCAAGAGCCATAGCATGCGCTGAATATTTAAATGTTAATGTTAATATGCCTATCTGGTTTATGCCCAGCGAGGGCCTGAACCAGCTTGCGCCTGGTGAGAGGGCCCAGGAATATTGTGCACTGTTTGGCTACCACCATAAATCTCATTTTGTGGCTCTCCTGCAATTTTCCCGGCATTCGAGGGTTTGCGCCTGGCACAGCTGCAAAATTATCTGCCATTTTGTTTCCTGGTTGCAGAATGGGCAGGTGGCCAGGTGTGCTCCGAAAGCTAGTGATTCGAAACAAACCTGTTGGACTTTAACCTGGTGTTGTAAGACTTCTTACTGTGCCCACCCCAGTCCAACGTTGGCATCTCCACATCATTAATAAGGACCTCAGTGCTACAGCGAGCGGCTCCATTGCCAAAGTAAACAAGAGGGGGGACAATGGACAGCCCTGCCTCGTGCCCCTGCTCAACGGAAAATAACCAGAATTTAGGACATTCCCATGAACATTTGTAGTGAGGTCCTTGTACAATAGTTGAATCCAAGGAATGAATCTGTGGCCAAAACCAAACCTCCTAAGAATCTCAAATAGATTATACCACTCCACTCTACCAAATGTCTTTTCGGCATCCAGAGAAACAATCACCTCCGATTGGGCATCACGGTGGGGAAAAGGACAATATTTAACAAGCGGCATACATTGGCCGACAATTGTCGACCCTTCGTGGAGCCCGTCTGATGCTCCGAGATTATATTTGGGAGGCAAGGCTGCAGCCGAAGTGGCAACACCTTGGCAAGTAGATTGACATCCATGCTCAACAGTGAAATTGGACTGTATGAACCACACTCTGTCGGGTCTTTGTCCTTCTTAAGAATCAAAGAGACAGAGTGAGGGTAGAGGGCAATGATCCTTGGGATCAGGAGTCAATGAAAATGTCCAGAATTAAAGGCACAAAGTGCTCCAAGAACTACGGGCGCCATTCTCCCATGCCGCGCGTACCGGAGAATCGATGATTGCGCCATTTTACCGCGCGACGCCGGTCCGACGGCGTCCCGCCATTCTCCCAACCGGCGGGAACAGCTGATTCATGGTCTGTGCCGCGCACGTCTGAGAAACCGCGGAGAGGGCAATCGAGGCGCTTCACACAGGTCCCTGCTATTCTCCGGCCCCGATCACGCCGTCACCATTCACCCCTGCAAAATAAAATCGTCAGCCAGTCATGCTGGCTGACGAAGTGGAAGAGGGAGGTAAGTAGGCGGGCCCACCCCGGCAAACCAGGAAGTAGCGTCTGCAGTCAGTGATATGGGGGGGGGGGAGTGGGGGGCAGGGGGTAAGGTGGGGGGGGGGGTAAGGGGGGGGCATGGGGGGGGAAGGGGGTGGGGAGAAGGGTGGGGGGTAGGGGGGAGGGTGGAGGGGGTGGGGGGTGGGTAACGGGGGGATGGGGGTGGGAATTGGGGTGGGGGTGGGAAGGGCAGTGGAGGGAGGGGGGGAGGAGGAGGGGGGAGGAGGAGGGAGGAATGGAGGGGGGAAGGAGGGAGGGTGTGCAGGAGTGGGGGGACGGCGGTCTGGGACAGGCGACGACAAGGCCAACGAGGATGGGTTGTGTGCGGGAGTGCACGGAAGGGGGAAATGGGGTTGGGGGCGGTGGCGGTGTTGATGTCCTGGGCAGGGGAACGGAGGACGGAGCGGGGAAATGATCCCACCATCCTGCCGGGTTGGGGGGTGGCCCAACTAATGGTTGGCTGCGGGACGGAGAACCCCCGATGGAGTGCAGCGGCAGGAGGGTGGCGAAGACATCGTGCCAAACCGGCGACATGGTGAAGGGGTCTGTCTGTGCCGAGCGATGCGGAGGCACGGGTTGAGCGGTGCGGGAAACGGATACCGTGGCGGGTGGACGGTGCGTGTCTGATTGAACAGTGTGCAGGCTGCCTGGGCACCCATTCACCCAAAGGGCCCTGGCTGCCGCTTGTCAAAGCGCCCTACTAACAACCGTCCTTGCCTCTCCCTCCCATACCAACCCCCCCTTCAAGTGCATGATGTTTTCGCAGCAGCCGTCGATGTTCGCCGCCGTGGCGGCAGCGGCAGCCATGCAGATGGCAAACCGTCGCGTGTGAGGAGGGAGGCTCATGGAGGGTGTGGCAGAGGGAGTGGCAGCGGAAGGCCCCGTTCCAGGCACTGCTGCTACAGGCCACCGTGCCCGACCAGTCCACGAGGAGGCGGAGGGTGCGGACCACCCCCAGGTCGCCAGCCGGGAACAGGGCGACGACACTGTTCCTGAAGCGTCACCTGGGGTCGAGGACGATCAGGTGGTCGTGCCAAGGCGGCGGAGGCGTGCCATGCGTGACCGAGTGTACTGGGACCGCATCTCGTACGAGGACATGACGGAGGTGGCATGCAGGAGCAGACTCCGGATGAGCCGTGGAGCGGTTGCACATATATGCAACCTGCTGGCACACCTCGAGCCACGTGGAACAGGGGGAGGACATGCCCTCCCAGTGAGGGTGAAGATAACTGTGGCCCTGAATTTTTTTGCGACCGGCTCCTTCCAGTCGCCGAGCGGGGACCTGTGCAGATCAGTCAGGCGTCGGTGCACCGGTGCATCCGGGCAGTAACTGATGGCCTCTATGCAGTCGCGGGACGGTTCATCGACTTCCCGGAGGACCGCGCTCACCAGCCTGCCAGGGCATCGCAATTCGTCAAGATGGCCGACATTCCGATGGTAGAGGGCGTCATGGATGGTGTTCATGTCAACCTGCGTGCACCACCACGGGACAGGGACGTCTTCATGAACAGGAAGGGGGCATACTCGATCAATGTACAGGTGGTGTGCGACCAGGGGATGAGGATTATGCATGTTTGTGCCCAGTATCCACGAAGCGTGCATGACGCCTTTATTTTGGCACAGTCGTTCATCCCCGCAATTTCCGAGGGTCACCCACCCCGGATGAGGGGCTGGTTGCTGGGTGACAGGGGTTATCCGCTGCGGCCGTGGCCAATGACGCCCATACGGAGGCCACAGACGAACGCGGAGCGCCGGTACAATGGGTCGCACGCAGCAACCAGGGGTGTCGTGGAGAGGTGCTTCGGTCTCCTCAAAATGAGGTTCAGGTGCCTGGACCGATCAGGGGGCGCCCTGCAATACGACCCTGACAGGGTCGGACGGATCGTCGCTGCATGCTGCGTTCTGCACAGCATCGCCCAACAGAGGGGCGATGTCTTGGAGGAGGAGGACGCACGTGAGGCCGCCGACGCTGATCATGAGGAGGAGGAGGAGGGTGTGGTGGGGGAAGAGGACGGGGGCAGGGGGGGGGGGGGTGGGCGGCGAGGCATAGACACCATCGGGGAGTGGGATACGGCCGAGAGGCCGCATGACGGAACCGATTGGGGCAGCGGGCACGCGATGCGCTGATCAGCGCACGGTTGGTTCACTAGGGGAAGGGCATCGTTCTTCAGGGCACTGGCACCGTTGACCACGCGCGTTGGCACCACGCAGCACCCCCCTCACACATGTCCCGCAACAACGCCCAACCCTACCAGACACGGCACCACCATCACGCCGCACTGCACCTGCGGCACCTCGTCACTGTCGGTAGACTGCTGCCTCCGTAAGCGGGTGTGAACACTGCCATGCTGGATGATGACAACCCGCTCTGCGATGAGCTGTAAGCCACAAATCGCTGCTGACCGTCTGACTCATGGCCATTTCTGAACACCACCACCTCGGTGTCCCCTCTATGCGTCAGGGACACTCCATCACATGTCCATGTGGAGCCACGGGCGTTGCCGCACGGAGGACAAGGTGTGTTTGGTGTCGGGATGGGGTCCACTCCCGGCCTCACCCTAGCGATGATCCTCGGCCAGAACCGTCAGTGGACACCCCCACTTCCCCCCATAACCCCCACACATCGCCACCCCCGCTTCCCACCCCTAACCCCCCCACACCGCCACCCTCCCTTCGCACCCCTAACGCCCCCACACCCCCACCCTCCCTTCCTACCCCTAACGACCCACACCGCCACCCTACCTCCCCTCCCCAACGCCCCCACACCGCCACCCCCGCTTCCCCCCCTAACCCCCCAACACCCCCACCCCACCCCCAGAAAAAGGGCAGACGCATGGAGGTTTGGAGTAGCAACATTTATTGTGACAATGCAACACACGTGCCCTAGCCCTTATAACTAATCTGTGCCCTGCACCCGTGCCAACTTACTACGTGCCTAACTCTTTTGCCTTACGGACGCGACCACTACGTCTCGGTGTTCCCCCAGACAGTACAGCAGGAGTGGATGCGGACTGCTGAGAGTCCTGCCCTTCGACTTGGCTTCCTGTCGACACGTGCTTCCTGGGGCGGCCCGGCCTGGATGGGCCAGGCTGCTCGGCGGGCGTGCAGGATGGCGTGGTGACACCCTCCGCTGCCCGCTGCCCACCTGATGCACCAGGGACATGACAGGGGGAGTCGAGTGCCCTGGTTTCTCCCTTGCTGTGGCTACAGGGACAGGCACCGGGACCACCTCCTCCCCCGGGGAGCTAATTGGCCCCCGGGCCTCTCTAAGGGACGGCGGTGCGTGGGGAGGCACGCCCCGTTGCCCCACCGACATCTGGCACTGCCAGTCCTGGAGGCCCGCTGTGGAATCGACCGGGTCTGAACGTTGCCGGCTATGGAGCTGAGGGAGTGCGACATTCCTGTCAGGGACATTGCTACATCCCGCTGGGTTTGGGCGACGCCGTCCATCACAAGGACAAGGCCGCCGGTGCTCTCAGCGATGGCCTGCTGAGACTGGGCCAGACCCCGGAGCACGGCGGTAATGTCCATGTGGCTCTGGAGCATGGCTGCCAGTGAGCGGGCAGTCCTGTCATGGGCCACGGATGACGCGTGCGCACAGGGCCCCACGCCCTGAAGAACCTGACCCATGGCCGAAGACATTTCCCCCATTGCCTCCATCGCGGACGCCACCCGTGCGGTGTTGGCCTGGGTTGCAGCCATGACCGGCAACACTCCCTGCTCCTGGACGCGGATGGACTCCTCCAGCTACGTCTGCAGTTGCCGGAAGACAGCCGTCATCCTGTCGTCTGGTCCCTGGGGTGCCAATTGCATCGGGTCTGTGGGTGGGCCTGGGATGGCCAGGAAAGCGGGAGCCGTCTGGGCAGCAGCTGGGTACTGGGCTTGGCCTGCCCTCCGACCGTCCAGGCCCTCGGCTTCTCCTACCTCCACCTGCTGTACCGGTTTGACTGTGTGGTGCGCACCAGAATGTGTACCAGATGCCTCGCCACTAACTTGCCCAACCGACGTGAGTGTATCTGTGGTGTTGGGGGGTGTGAGTGACAGCAGTGCCGCTAGGTCTTCGTCTGTCCCCAGCTCTGTCTCCCGTGTGGAGCCGTGGCCCGCTGGGTTTCGACCACGGCCGGTGCGAGGTTCCCTGCCCCCGTGCCTCGAGTGCCGCGAGTGCCGCGATGTCCTTTGTGCGTCACTGTGCGGACTAGCTGTCCCCTCCCCGTCCATCAAACTTTCATATGAGTCGTTATCATCCGTCCCAACGTCTCTGTCTGTCCTCTGTGCGTCAGGCCTCGGTGTGCCAGCCTCAGAGGATGGCTCTCCTGCCCATTGTCGTCCCCGTCTGTCCGGTTGGAGACTGTGGCCGGAAGAGGTTGGTGCTGCACGTCGGCGTGATGAACGGTCGGTCCCACGGCGGTGCTCATGTGGCCCTGGATAACACATTAAGGCAGGTCTCATTGGTCTTGTGTCGTCGTTTATTAGGGGTTGAGGGGGTGCGAAGTGAGGGTGTTCACTGTGGGGTGGTGCAGTGTCAGGCGGTGGGGTGGTGAGGGCGTTCACTGTGGGGTGGTGCAGTGTCAGGCGGTGGGGTGGTGAGGGCGTGGACTGTGGGGTGGTGCAGTGTCAGGCGGTGGGGTGGTGAGGGCGTGGACTGTGGGGTGGTGCAGTGTCAGGCGGTGGGGTGGTGAGGGCGTGGACTGTGGGGTGGTGCAGTGTCAGGCGGTGGGGTGGTGAGGGCGTGGACTGTGGGGTGGTGCAGTGTTAGGCGGTAGGGTGTGAGGGTGGGGTGGGGACAGAGATGGGATGAGGGACTGTATGCATACAGTGGATTCTCACTTGGAGCTTCGCCTCCGACCTGGCACGGCGCTCCCTCCCAGCTGGCGGCTCCCCCGGCAAGGTCCAGTGCCCTCTGCCCGTATGGGGTCAGGGGGTGCAGCTGGGGAGATCCACCTCCGGTTCTTGCACGCTCCTGGAAATTGTGCGCTGTCTTGCCCTTGGGGGGTGGGTGGGGGGGGGGGGTTGGAGCACATGGTTAGACGCACATTTGCAGGACGCACGTATGAACCCAACTTTATCACACGCAGGGGACACTCCGACCCACGCCATGGCACCTGCCCACGGAGGGGGGGGATTCACATGTGTCCCGGGTGCAATCAGCCCCCACTCCCTGCCCCCTGGCCCCCCCCGGCCCCCTAGCCCCCCCCCCTGGCCCCACCCAGCCCCCTGGCCCCCCCGGCAACCCCTGCCCCCGGTGCCCCCCCGCCCTCTGCCCCCCCCACCCCCTGGCCCTCTCCGCCCCCCCCCACCCCATGGCCCCCCCCACCCATCCCACCGCCTGCCCCCCCCCACCCCCGGCGCCCCCCCTAATGTGGGCAATGGGGGGGGGGGGCATTGCCCAGGGCGCGGCTCAGGGATCTTACCCTCCATATCGGAGAATCGCCCCCTCCTTATAGAATTCCATTGGAAAGCCATCCAGTCCAGGAGCTTTGGCAATTGTCATTAATCACCGATTGCCTACCTCTGCTGCCCTCTATCCCTTGTGAACTAAATTGGCAGCTATTCCTTTTCAGACCTTATATAAATCAAAGGTTTATCACCCCTGTTAGACTTGATCCAAATCTGCAGCTGCCATTCTCCAGTGGTTCCAATCAAAATTTTCTACGCTGCTCCATATTTGACCCAATGCAAATCCTTTTGGGATTTCAGATAGGCTATATATGGCGCTATTACATTTGCTCAGCAACCTTCCAGAGGAAAAAAACATTAAAATGGAGAAATAAGTACCTGAACAGGCGCCATAGTGTGCCGACTAGGGGATTTTCACAGTAACTTCATTGCAGTATTAATGTAAGCCTACATGTGACACTAATAAAGATTATTTTCATTATAATAAGAATACTGTTCGGAAATGACCTTGAAAACTTTAAAATGGATCAGCAGTAAAACAGGGAAATAAGCGGCGAAATTCTCCTACCCGCCCCGCCACATTTCTGCGCCGACCGGCCGGCGGGAGTCTCCGTAACACCGGCCGGTCAATGGGGTTTCCCATTGTGGGGCAGCCCCACGCCGTCGGGAAACCCCCGGGCGCCGGCAAAACGGAGACTCCCGCCGGCGGAGAATGACGCCCATGAATACTAGGACGGGATTCTCCCCTACCCGGCGGGGCGGGGGGACCCAGTGGGATGGTGTGGCGTGGACCACTCCGGCGTCAGGCCGCCCCAAAAGGTGCGGAGATCCGCACCTTTAGGGCCAAGCCCTCACCGTGAGGGGCTAGGCATGCGCCAGAGTGGTTGGCGCGCCGCCGACCGGCGGGAAAGGCCTTTGGCGCCATGCCAGCCGGGGCCGAAAGGACTTCGCAGGCGGCGGAAATCCCCGCATGCGCGGGAGCGTCAGCGGCTGCTGACGTCATCCCCGCGAATGCGCGGGGGGGATGTCTCTTCCGCGTCGGCCATGGTGAAGACTGTGGCCGAGGTGGAGGGAAAAGAGTGCCCCCACGGCACAGGCCCGCTCGCGGATCGGTGGGCCCCGATCGCGGGCCAGGCCACCGTGGGGGCACCCCCCGGGGCCAGATCGCCAGGACCCCGGAGCCCGCCCGTGCCGCCTAGTCCCGCCGGGAAGAGAGGTGGTTTGATTCGCGCTGGCGGGACAGGCATTCCAGCAGCGGGACTTCAGCTCATCGCGGGCCGGGAATCGCCGAGGGGGGCTCACCGACCAGCGCAACGTGATTCCCGCCCCCGCCAAATATCTGGTGCCGTTTAATTCGGCAACTGGCGGGGGCGAGATTCACGCCTGCCCCCGGCGATTCTCCGACCCGGCGGGGGATCGGAGAATCCCGCCCCTAGTCTGTACTGATTTTTCGCGCCACGCCGCCCTGACCCCTGCACGCGATTCTCCCACCCCCCGGAAAACAGTCGCGTGCGATTTGCACCGGGCCGCTCGGAGAACTGGTGAGCGGCAATTCTCCGGCCGGATGGGTCGAGCGGCCACTACGACACGAAAGATTCTCCCCCGCGCCGTCCACCCCTGGTCGCTGCCGCGGGAATTCTGCGGGAACGCTGGGGTTCGGCCTGTTGGGGGGGGGGGGAGCGGGGCTCCTTCACCGGGGTGGCCTCCGATGGGGTCTGGCCCGCGATCGGGGCCCACCGATCGGTGGGCCAGCTTCTCCCCCCCCGTGCCTACCTCCTTCCGCGCTCGGCCCCAGAACACCAGCTCCATGTTGGTGAGGGGCCGGCGTGCGTAAGGCATTCCCCACGCATGTGCAGGATGCGCGGCCCAACTGCGCATGCGCAGGATTCAACTGCCCCAACTGCGCATGCGCAGGTTGGCGCGGTGCCCATTTGGCACTGCGTACGGAGGCTGGAGCGGCGTGAACCGCTCCAGCGCTGTGCTGGCCCCCTGTGGGGGCCAGAATAGGTCGTGCCCGGGCCCTGTTTGCGCCGTCGTGAAACGCGACGGTGTTCACGACGGCGCGAACACTTGGCCTCAATATCGGAGAATCGCCCCCTATACTCCAGTTGAGACCTAACCTATAAAGGTTCAGCATATCTTCCTTATTTGGTACTCTATGCTTACTTTTATAAACCCAAGGATTTTGTATGATTAATAGCCACAATTTGCTATATGCGGGTGAATTTTTTGTTTTAACCAGCTACCAATGCAAAACGGGCACAGGGAGTAATCCATGTGCCAGAGAGATCAGCCCAAGACCCTCTCAGAATTTCAGAGACAGAACGTTCGTGAGCATAGATCCAGTTTGGACTAACTGACTTGTTGATAGCCCTTGTTTATGTGCTGGAATGTATGGGCGTGTGGAGGGAGTACAGTGAAAGGGGGAAAGATCAGACGCTGGCTGCAGCCTTCAGCAGTGCTGCGCAGCTGTGAGGATCACTCCTGCTCCTTCCATCTCCACATGAAAAGGGATTTTTTGCAGTAACTTCATTTGAAGCCTGATGTGTTGGGTGCTCTGGATCCGTGGAACACATACAAGCCACCAACACTTAAAATAGTACAGCACTATTTTATTAAGTTAGAAACTATTGAACATACTTTCACTGTGGGTTAACACAATGTTAGATTAAACTAAAGACCTATGCCTGTCCGAACCAGTCTATGCACTCAGCACATGGTGAGGACTTGTGCCGTAAGCTGTAAGCTCTGTCCTTGTAGGAGACTGCATCCCGAATGAACGGGAACTCTGATGCCCCCTGTCTTTGTAGTGAGTGTGCTCTAACTAGGGATTGGCTGCGGTGTTGTGTGTGTTGATTGGTCTTGCTGTGTGTCCATCAGTGTGTGTGTATCTGCACCATGATATACTGGTGTATATCATGAGAAAGCCTACTTGCGACAATAAGCGATTTTCATTTCATTTCAACCTTTGTTCTACCTTTGTTGGCAATACCTTGTTTGGTTTCCTGCCATAGCAGGAAACCATTCGGGGCAGTTGACTTCCAGGAAGTATCCTAAAAGAGACATAACAGGTCCATCCATACCAGGCCCATGGGGAACAAATACGAGTCCTAGGAAAGAGTCAGAACAAAATCATTAGTAAAAGCACCAGCTGCAAGATGAGAAATACAGAAATAAAATATGCTGCCCAGTTAAAATTGATTTGCCCAGTACAGACTAGGCAGTCTATTTGACATATGACGACACAGCTCCTACATGCATTAAGCCACAACAAAATTGACATATGGAGATCTTGGGTGTTTTGACAAAGAGCCATCCAGACTCCGAAACATTAGCTCCCTTCTCTCTCCACAGATGCTATCAGACCTGCTGCAATTGTCCAGTATTTTCGGTTTTTGATTGAATGTTTTGTTATTTTAGATTTTGGAGTCGCTTTTGTTTCTCCCTCACTCTGAGCTGCTAAAAAAGTCCAACTTGTCAAGCACCCAGGCAGAATATCAGAGGTTATTAAGGAGACCAGTGCAATTTAAAACAAGGAAATGCATTTCTTAATTTTATGTATCACTGATATTTATAAAGTGGTTCAACTTTAAACCATTTCATCTGTGTATCTTACTTGATTGATTTCCTTCACTTAAAGTTCAACATGAATGTGTCTAAATATTTGTTCACGGCTGAGCTCAAATGATCCATTTTCCACAGAAGTCAAACTGTTGGAAACAAACCAGGAAAGGGATTTCTTCATTCAAACAAAAACATTTGCTGTTTCAAAGCTCATTTTCATTCCCCAAGCAGATTTGTAAAAGAACATCTCAGCTCAGCCTCCACAGTGGGTGTGTAAAGACCATGCTGAGAGCAATTACAGTTGTTTAAAAAATATTCTCTGCATGGGGGAGCAGAGGAAAAGAAAAAGGTGAAACCATAAAAAAGCTCTTTGATAGACTTATTTCAGAAAAAACAATTTTCATAAATGCAGATTTAATGAGCTGAAACTTGTAGAAGCATGTTAATGCCGCAAAGACACTATTGAACAAAACATGAGTGTTTTTTGATTGACTGAGGTGAAGGACTGAAAAGCCAGATAGACTTGGAGGCCCTACTTCAGCACATGCTGATATTGTAGCCATTCACAGATCACTTTTGGAGGAAAACAGAAAATGCTGGACAATCTCAGCAGGCCTGACAGCATCTGTGGAGAGATAACAGAGTTAACGGTTCGAGTCCAGGTGACTCTTTGTCAAAGCTGGAGAAAACTGTAAATGGGATGAGATTTATACTGTTGTCGGTGGGGAGGGTTAGTGCATGGAGCCATGGGGCTGGATAGAGGGCTAGCGATATATGGAGATTGACATAGACAAAAAGATAAAGGGAATGTAAGTGATGGTGTCACGGCAAAGAAGGGTGCTGAGAGTGACACATTAAGAGATCAGAATGTGTTAATGGCAGAACAGAGATAAGCAGTGTGTCAAAGGCCAACTTGGAACAGGAAACAGATGGCTACAGTGAGTGGGGTGTGGGAGGAGAGACAATAGTGAGGGGAAAATAGATCAATGGAAGAAATGAAAATAAATTGATAGGAATAAAAATGGGTGATGGTGGTGAAGAGTCCACAATGGTTGAACTCAATGTTACGTCTAGAAGGCTGTAATGTGCCTAATTAGAAGATGAGGTGCTGTTCCTCCAGTTTGCGTTGGGCTTCACTGGACCATTGAAGCAGGCCAAAGATGGACATGTGGACATGAGAGCAGGATGGTAAGTTGAAATGGTGAGCGGCAAGGAGGTCTGTGTCCTGCATGTGGATAAACCAAAGGTGTTCCGCAAAGCGATCATCAAGTCTGTGTAGTCTCTCCAATATGGAGCAGACTGCATTGGGAGCAGAGAATCAACCAGGAGCAGCACGGTAGCACAGTGGTTAGCACAGTTGCTTCCCAGCCTCAGGGTCCCAGGTTCAATTCCCGTCTTGGGTCACTGTCTGTGTGGAGTCTGCACGTTCTCCCCGCATCTGCGTGGGTTTCCTCTGGGAGGTCTGGTTTCCTCCCACAGTCCAAAGGTGTGCAGGTTAGGTGGATTGGCCATGACAAATTGCCCTTCGTGTCCAAAAAGGTTAGGTGGGGTTACGAGGATAGGGTGGAGGCGTTGGCTGAAGTAGGGTTCTCTTTCCAAATGCCACTGCAGACTTGATGGGCCGAATGGCCTCCTTCTACACTGTTAATTCTGTGAATTCTCTGAGGTGCATGTGAAGTGCTGCCTCACCTGAAAAGAGTATTTAGGCCTTTGGATGGTGAGCAGGGAGGAGACAGGTGTTGCACTTTCTGCGATTGCATGGAAAGGTGCCATGGGAAGAGGGTAAGGTGTTGGAGTGATGGAGGAGTGGATAAGGATATCCCAGAGGGAGCAGTCTTTGCAGAATATTGCCAGGGGGTGAAGAGGAGACGATGTGTTTGGTGGTGGCATTATGCTGGAGTTGGTCGAACTGGCAGAGGATGATGCTTTGAAGGCGGAGGCTGGTGGGGTGAAAAGTGAGGACAAGGGGGACCCTATCTTGATTCTGGGAAAGATGGGAAGGGATGAGAGCTGAGGTGCGGGAGATGGGTCGGATACGGCTGAAAGCCCTGTCAACCACAGTGGGTGGAAAACTACGATTGAGGAAGAATGTAGACATGTTGGCATCATTGTTTTGGAAAGTGGCATGATCAGAACAGATGCAACAGAGGCAAAGGAACTGGGAGAATGAGATGGAGTCCTTACAGGGTGTGGGATGTGAAGAGCTGTAGTCAAGGTAGCCGTGGAAGTGGGTAGGTTTTTAATGGATACTAGTGGACAGTCTATCCCCAAAAATGGAGATACAGAGGTCAAGGACAGGAAAGAGTCTTAGATGGACCACGTGATAGAGGAGTGGAAATTTGAAGCGAAATCGATAAACATTTCCAGGTCCAGACATGAACATGAAGAGGCACCGAAAATTATTGATGGACCGATAAAAGAGTTGTGGGATGGGGCCGGAGTAGGACTGGAAGAGGGAATGTCCCACATACCCCATAAAGAGACAGACAAAACTGAGACCCATAGGGGTACCCATAGCCACACCTTTGATTTGAAGGAAGTGAGACAAGTTAAATGAGAAATTGTTTAGTAGGAGAACAAGTTCAGCCAGACAGAGGAGAGTGGTGGTGGATGGGGATTGTTCAGACCTCTGTTCGACAAAGAAGCAGAGAGCCCTCAGACTTTGGACAGTATACCGGCTGGAGGTCGGTGACGCAGGGATCTGTTCTGGGCCCTCTGCTCTTTGTGGTTTTTATAAATGACTCGGATGAGGAAGTGGAAGGGTGGGTTAGTAAGTTTGCCGATGACACAAAGGTTGGTGGAGTTGTAGATAGTATTGAGGGCTGTTGCAGGTTACAACAGGACATTGACAGGCTGCAGAGCTGGGCTGAGAAGTGGCAGATGGAGTCCAACCCAGATAAATGTGAAGTGAATCATTTTGGAAGGTCGAATTTGAATACAGGGTTAAAGGCAGGATTCTTGGAAGTGTGGAGGATCAGCGGGATCTTGGGGTCCACATACATAGATCCCTCAAAGTTGCCACCCAGGTTGATAGGGTTGTTAAGAAAGCGTATTGTGTGTTGGATTTCATTAACAGGGGGATTGATTTTAAGAGCCGCAAGGTTTTGCTGCAGCTTTATAAAACCCTGGTCAGACCACACTTGGAATATAGTGTCCAGTTCTGGTCACCTCATTATAGGAAGGATGTGGATGCTTTGGAGAGAGTGCAGAAGAGATTTACCAGGATGCTGCCTGGACTGGAGGACATGTCTTTTGAAGAAAGGTTGAGGGAGCTAGGGCTTTTCTCACTGGAGCGAAGAAGGCAGAGAGGTGACTTGATAGAGGTGTACGAGGTGATGCGAGGCATGGATAGAGTGGATAGCCAGAGACTTTTCCCCAGGGCGGAAATGGCTGTCACGAGGGGACATAATTTTAAGATGATTGGAGGAAGGTATAGGGGAGATGGCAGAGGTTGGTTCTTTACACAGAGAGTGGTGGGTGCGTGGAATGCACTGCCAGCAGAGGTGGTGGAGTCAGAGTCATTAGGGACATTTAAACCACTCTTGGACAGGCACATGGACAGCAGTAAATTGAAGGGGTGTAGGTTAGGTTGATCCTAGATTAGAATATGTGGTTGGCACACCATCTTGGGTCGAAGGGCCTGTACTGTGCTGTACTGTTCTATGTTCTATGTATCCTGGTGGGGAATTGAGGCATAGAGGGGTTGGATATCCATGGTAAAGAGGAGGCGTTAGGGCCGGGGAACTGGAAGTTGTTGATATGATGTAGGACATCAGAGGAATCGCAGATGTTAGCGAAGGGACTGGACAAGATGAGAGAATAATTCAAAATGGCAAGAAATGTGTTCAGTGGGGCAGAATAAGGGTGACATGATGGGACTACCAGGACAGTCCTGTTTGTGGGTTTTGAGAAGGAGTTAGAAATGGGCTGTCCGGGGTTGGGAGATTAAGAGGTTGGAAGCTATGGAGGGAAGATCTCCAGAGAAGATGAGGTCAGTGACAGTCCTGGAAACAATGGCTTGATGATCTGTTGAATGGGGGGGAGGACTCCTGCCTGAATAAGTGAGCACGGAGACGAAGACAGTGGAAGAAGAGTTCAGCATCATGTCGAGCCTGAAATTCATTGCAGTGGGGGCGTAATGGTATGAAGCTGAACTCTTTGATGTGTGCAGCTCATTCAGCCTCAGAGAGGGGAAGATCAGAGGGTCACTTTTGGAGGAACAGTTAACCTGTTGAATGATTACCTCTGTTGCATCATGCAACTATTTTCTTAGTCTGAATCACTCATCCCACGACCATATCTACCCTAAATTGCTTTCCTTAGTGAGTGCTGTATCTTTTCTCAAATTTGGCCTATAAATTCCTGGACATCTCTGGATATGAAGACTGTGTTTCTGCATTCAACTACACTATAAGACTCAGTCGCTGTGTGTCTGACCTGTTGCTCTGCTGTTTAAATTTTGAAGTAACTTTGATCACTTACAGCAGCCCTTCCCTGCAGTTTTGTGCTGAAATTGTAATTGGCCTACTGGTCCGACCAGTTTTTCAGCTTTAGTCTGGTCCCTGGCCAATGATTCACTTGCCTCGGCCAAAGTACATTTCTCCCTCACTTCGGGACCTCCAATATCTCCACAGTTGTTTCTTTTTTCCCACAATCAAATTTGCGCACATCTTGGATCTTCATGGAATTACCACACTCATCTGTTTTCAGATATTCTACCCATCCAATAACTTCTGGAGCCACTCACCCTCACCTGTCTGCAAACCTGAACAATAGTTCACTGATGCTCCAAGCCCACTCCACCTTACCTTTATCGATTTTAGAACACTACCGGAACTCTGACTTTAATTCTGAACTGCCTCCTATTGTCTGCACTCTATTCCCCGCTTAACACCAGGATATGTGTATCCTAAATAAAATTCAAATGTGCTGGAAATACTGAGCACATCTGGCAGCCTCTGCAAAGAGAGAAGCTGGGTGTAAGGTTTGAGGGTTTCAAGGCAAAAAACACTTTGGGAAAAATTCTTAAAATCTAACACTAGGGTCCTCAGTTGCGTTTGACTTACAAGGTATGAATTACTAGTTTTTATAAATCAAGTAGAGTATTTTAAGCTAAGTTTTACATATACATAACAAGAAGCAGTGAAAACAACATCAAAGTCGAAGTTTCTCTTCTCTCAAGGCCATAAGAGTCCTTAAGCATTGCCAGCACAGGCAATGGCTTTCCCTTCTTTGTCTTTGAAGTGATGCTGAACTGTATTCAAAAGAGTCATTCCCCAGATGTCATGGTAACAGTATCCAAGAAAGATTACAATTCCAACGTTTATCCCTAAGTCTCATTATTTCAGGATTCTTTATTTGGAAATAGTCCAAATTCATCTCTTCCATTGGCTTACGATGCAAATCATCTTGAGTCACACCATCCCTGCAACCCCTGCTTGGGGTGGCACGGAAGCACTGTGGTTAGCACAGTTACTTCACAGCTCTGGCATCCCAGGTTCGATTCCCGGTTTGGGTCACTGTCTGTGTGGAGTCTGCACATTCTCCCGGTACCCGTGTGTGTTTCCTCTGGATGCTCCGGTTTCCTCCCACAGTCCAAAGATGTGCAGGTTAGGTGGATTGGCCTTGCTAAATTGCCCTTAGGTTAGATGGGGTTGCTGGGTTACGGGGATAGAGTGGAGGTGCGGGCTTAATTAGGGCGCTCTTTGCAAGAGCCGGTGCAGACTCGATGGGCCGAATGGCCTCCTTCTGCACTGTAAAGTCTATGATTCAATGATTCTATGATTCATGGGTTGTAAAGCGAGACACAGCTTTATCTCCTACTTCCTTGGGCCCCTCGCAGTTCACATTCCATTGCAAACAAATGCTATGTTTCCTTTAGGTACACAGTAGTAATATCCTCTTGTCAAAGCACTTCATACTAGAATATCAGAAAATAAATGTTTCCTTATTATACAGATGTTCTGCCCAACCAATATAGATGATCAATTAAATCAATACATGGATTTTGTTGAAAGATGAAGGGGGTGATATTCCCACTGCATTGCGCCTGACACGGAGTCGAGCGCAACGGAACAATCGCAGCAGAGGCCCAAATTGGGTTTCACACCAGGCACAAAGCCAAGTCACTCGACTCCCAGCACCTGGCGCAATCTGGATCGCGATTTTGCTGGGCATGATCCCGGTAATGGTATTTTTAAAAAAATTTTTATTCAGGCATTTATATAATCAAACAGCAAACAAAACAAATAAGAGCAGAAGCAAAATTGTACAACATATTAAATAGTCAGCACACACTCTCCGCCCCTGTCGTTCCCCTCCTCCCGCCCTGCCTACCCCATTTTCCGACACCCTAAATATCGCTACCTCTGGGCTCGGGGCCACCTTCACCCCCAACACCTTGGGAATTACATCCACAAACCCCTGTGTGCACTACTCACACCTATCCTCTACTCCCTCAAAGAACCTACTCATCCTTGCCACTGTCATATGCGCCCTACGGACCACTTTAAACTAGATACGACTGAGCTTTGCACATGGCGAGGAGGCAGTCACACTCCACAGGGCCTCCTCCCATGTCCTGGCCTCCACCTCCCCACTAGCTCCACCTCCCATTTCTGTTTAACATCTCCTATTGGGGCCCCCTCCCAGTCCATCAGCTCCTTATAAACCTCGGACACCTTCCCCTCCCCTATCCCCTCCCTTGACAACACCTTATCTTGTAGCCTCAGGGGCGACAACCCGGGAAAGGAAGGTACCACCCCCCCTCATGAAGCCCCGCACCTGTAAGTACCTGAAACGATTCCCCCTGGGCAGCTCATGTTCCTCCTCAGGTCGTCTAATTTTGCAAAGCTGCCCCTTACGAACAGATCCCCAAGCCGCTCAATCCCCGCCTATCGCCAGCCCCGAAACCTCGCATCCAGCTCCCCCGGTGCAAACCAATGGTTGTCACAAATCGGTGCCACACCAAGGCACCCTCCAGCCTCAAATGCTGCTTCCATTGCCCCTCTAACCTCAAGGCTAGCACCACCAATGGGCTCACGGAGTACTTGGTCGGCGAGAAAGGCAGAGGGGCTAATCAACAATGTCCCTAAACACTTTCCCTGCAAGAAGCCGCCTCCATCCGACCCATACCGACCCCTCCTCCACTACCCATTTCTTAACATCCGTAGTGATGTTAGCCGCCCAGTAATAATTAATTATATTCAGCAACACCCCCTCCTCCCCGCCCTCCTCCTTGCCCCCCACTCCAAGAAACCCCTCCTGACCCGCAGCGTCCTCCCCGCCCACAGGAACCCCGAGATCAATGCATTGATCTTTTAAAAAAATGATTTCGAGTGAAAATCGGGAGGTTCTGAATTATAAACAGGAACCTTGGCTGCATTGTCTTCTTCACTGTCTGCATCCGCCCACCAGCAACAATGGCAGCACATCCCACCTAAAATCCCCCTTAATCTGCTCCACGAACCAAGCCAAATTTAATTTATGCAGCTGCACCCAACCCTGCGCCACCTGGATGTCCAAGTACCTGAAACTCGCCCCCACCACCTTGAAAAGCAGCTCCCCCAACCACTTATCCTGCCCTCTGGCCTCAATTGGGAACACCTCGCTCTTTCCCATGTTCAGCTTGTGCCCAGAGCACCGATCAAAGTCCTCGAAAATCCCCATAATACTGCTAATGCCACCCAAATGGTTCCAAAATATATAACAAGTCATCAGTGTACAGCCAAACCCTGTGTTCGCAGCCCCCCCCAACCCACACAATCCTTTCCAATCCCCCGGTGCTCTAAGTGCCATAACCATTGATTCTATAGCAAGGCAAGAAGCAACCGGGAGAGTGGGCACCCCTGCTTTGTCTCACAGTGCAGCCCAAAATATCCCCAACTCACCCGGTTTGTCCACACACTTGCAACTGGTGCCTTATACAGTCACCGGAAGCAGCCCACAAACCCCTGGCCAAACCCAAACCGTCCCAACATCTCCTATAGATATCCCCACTCCACCTGGTTGAAAGCTTTCTCCACATCCATCGCCATTGCCACCTCCACTTCCTGCCCTTCCAGGTTTAGGTTAAGTAACCTCGCCACATTTGATGACAACTGCCTCTCCTTCATAAACCCCATTTGGTCCTCACCTATTACCCCCGGGGAACAGTCCTCAATTTGCAAAGCCAACACCTTCGCCAGCAACTTGGCATCCACATTTAGCAACGATATCGGACGGTAGGATCCATACTACTCCAGATCATTATTTTTCTTCAGTATCAGGGAGATGGACGCCTGCGATAGTGTAGGGGGGTGCTCCACCCTCTCCCTAGTCTCATTACATGTCCTCACCAGCAGCGGCCCCAGATCCCACTAAACGTTTTATAGAACTCCACCGGGAACCCACCCGGGGCCTTCCCTGGCTGCATCACCCCCATACTCTCCATCACCTCCCTCAACACAATGGGGGGCCCCCAATCCCTGCACCAGCTCCTTGTCCACCCTGGGAAACTCCTACCCATGCAGGAACCGCCGCATTCCCTCCCACAACTGGAAGCTCTGACTCATATAACCTCCGATAAAACTCCTCAAACACCCCATTCATCCCCACCAGGTCCAGCACCACCTTTCCCATCCCTCACTCTGCCAATCTCCCTCACTGCCTCCTGTTTCCTAAGTTGATAGGCCAACATCGTACTCGCCTTCTCCCGTACTCTCAAACCTCCACGGGTCCACCCCCACCCCCCCATATGTTCCATAAACCCTTTCAGCTCCTTCGCCACCCCCGACATTTTCCCTGATCTCAGGCTTGACCGGTTCAAACGTGGCTCAATTACCGTGTTAAAATCCCCCCCATTGATCAACTGGAGCAGGAATCCACAATGTGACCACCTTGAACATCACCTGCTTGTCTATCAACACCGCCACCCTCTTTGCCTTCATGTATAGTTCCAAATGGAACACCTGCCCTACCCATCCTTTCCTCAGCTTTGTCTCATCCCCTATCTTTAAATGCGGCTCTTGTAGAGAAGCTACATTCGCCTTCCGACTCCTCGGGTGCGCGCCACATGTGACTGTTTTACTGGTCCATTCAGCCTCCTCACCAGCCTCATTGGGGGGGCTCCCCGCTGTGAAATTATGAGAAATGTACAGAACTGTAAGGGTTAATGTTATGTCTGAATCAAAGACTAGAGGGAGCTAGATGCAGAACTATATAAAGCATCAATGTGGGAGAGTGTTGAGGAGAAGGCTAGAAGAAAGACTGTAGGAAAGCTAGTGTGAGTGAGAGCAGATCATAGTTATTGTATTGGTGTAGAGATTAGCGGTAGATGAGTGTAGATTGTATATTTATTGTCAATTGTTCATTATATAGAAGTAAGAGGTCGAATTCAATTAAGTACTGTAAATAAATCTTTAGCTTTGTTTAATACAAAAGCTAGTTGTGCTCTTTGTGAACACTATGCCAACCATCCTAGGATCTGAACCACAAAGAACACCACACCCCTCCCTTGCCTGCCGATCAACCATATTTATTTTTGGGCCTGCCCCCGGTCCATGTGATGCGACACTCCGGTCCCACCCTCGGATGACCACTGTTATCATTCCTTTTCCATCTGCGCCACCACGACACTACATCTTCGTCAGCATCCCCCCTCCCCCCCTTCTCATTGATAATGATATTTAAATAAACCATTAGGCTGATGTAAATATCCCAACGCCGCATTCATCTGCCACCTGGAATTCAATGTCTGTGCCTGCGAGGACTCAACAGGGTGCCGATTAGTGCTGGTTTCAATAAGCGTGGACCAGGCGTGATGGCAACATGGGTAATATCGGAGGCCTTTGAAGGCCCCTAGGTGGTCGGGGAAAGGGCAATCTAGTAGCCAGTGCCAGAAACATTTCGAAGTGTGGCCTCAACAGGGAGAAACTCCCTGTGGTGATATGCATGTGCACATCAATGTATTTAGTTATCTATCAATTTATATAGTTATCGGTTCGACCTCCGACCAGAAGGTGGTGCTAGAGATCCACCATGTGACTTGATACATTCGGCAGTTGTGAGTCATGCTAGAGGACAGTCGCATTAGAAGTACTTCCCGGAAAATTCACTGAATTCATTTATTAATTAACGTTTGTATTATAGTTCATTAGTTATCTTTCCATGTGTTAATCTTGTTCATAAATTAACTTATTAGTCAAAGAACTAGATGCTCTGTGTGCATCTGTACTATGTCCATAACATAGAACGTAACATGGTACCAGGTGTGTTGCATAATTAAAAATAACAATGGAGAAGATAGGAAGAAGCAGGCTGAAGAAAAAAAAAATTCTTCTGCCTACCTGGTAAACTACAGCTAACTAGAACTGAACGCAAGGAAAGACTGTGAAGTTAGAGATAGAAGGTTTGAAGGCACCCCACCAGGTTCAAGTCATCGGTAATGTTGATGAGAATTGGCATGTTTTTAAGCAGCAATTTCGACTCTATGTTGCAGCACTGTTACGCAGTCAAAAAAGAAACATGGTCGCAGTGCGGGTGGCCATTTTGAGTGGCCGACCGGATACGTCATTTTGTAGCAGCAAAGTGGCAATCGACATTTGCCACGACAATGTCCCGCATTTGGAAAGGTGTGTTAAGTGTGGAAAAACAAATCACTTTGCTAGGCGATGTCTCTCATATCCAACAGTTGACCAAACAGGGCCAGTTAACTTAGTTAATGAGATATGCATCGATGACCTGGCTCCTGTGGACTTGGGTTCAACTGAGGACATGAGTAGTCCGAACAGCCAAAATGGCAAATTTTCCCTCACCATTTGCAGCCACAGTGATGCGGATGCGAATACCATAGAAGATAGATGGACGATTCCGTTGATGGTTAATGGCATGCTAATCAAATACAAGCTTGACACAGGAGTGATAGGGATGGCCTACGGGTTCCTGCTCGGGTTACTACAATGTGCGGGCAGAGCTGAGTGAGGCGAATGGATTTCTGCTGTGACAGTACAGAATTGTGATTCTGTATTCCTTGAAGCCGCTCATGCTCAAGAAGCTCCATGAAGGGCACCTGGGCATTGAGAAGTGCAAGCGCACGACCAGGGATACAATTTACTGGCATCACGCAAGACAATGCAGTCATGGTTGATAACTGTGACACTTGTCAGAGGTTCCAGTGCAAGCAGAGCAAAGAGCTGATGCACATGGGTGAAATCATCACAACTTCTTGGCAGAAGGTGGGCATGGATTTTTTTTTGCTTCAATGGAAAAGACTACCTTCTGGTAATCAACTAATTCTCTAATTACCCGGAGGTAGCACAGTTTGTGAACTCAACTGCTCGGTATGTTATCCAACATGCTAAAGCGAGTTTTGCCCGGCATGGCATACCAAACACTGACATGAAGAACGACTCTGCCTTCCATTGCAACCCACTCTGTAGATCGAGAACTGGAGCCGAAATTACTTCTTCAAAAAAGGAGGCAGAACGGGTTTTATGATTGACCCACAAGACAGATCCAGGTGGCACTGTTAGAGTGGAGGATGCCAATGAAATGGATGGTTAAGGCTTGCAATGTTACTGCAACAGGCAGGTCCACATTTGTTTCTTGTCATCACTGAGGATGGGTCAGTCTTACGAAGAAACCGAAGAGCACTGTTGAAAGTTCAACGTCCCTTCGTTTTGAGTGCAGCAGAAGAGTTGGTGTGTAATCCCAAATCACTTGAAGAGGATGCAGACCACACATCAGAGCCAACGATCAGAGAAACATTCACAGCAATTAATACAGAACAAGCAGAAACACTGTAATAAAGCCAGGGGAGTCCAACGAGCTTCTTAAAAATCCTTTATTTCAGCAACAGCATCATACATGCACAGGGCCCGGTTACCTTTCACCGGGTCCTCATTCCTTTTTAGCTGGCTCTACAACTGCCGGCCTTTTATGCTAGCACTGTGTTAATTCAGTCCAATTGAACACGGGTAACAATCATCCCCAGCTGAATGAGTCCTGTGCAGGTTATTACACCCTCCCCCCCCAAAGTCCGTAACCCTTCGCAAGCACGGCCATTTAGGAGGGGTGGGTAGGAGGGGAACAAACAGTGCAAACCCCACAGTAGTCTGACAACAAACCTAAAAAAAAAATTGGTTTGGATAAGGCGCCACCGAACGGGGAAGCAGGACGGCAGGCGTGTACTCCATCAAGCATTACATCCGGCCCAACGCCCTCACCAGTCACACAGGGGGCGAAGCTGCCAGCAGCCAAACCCGGGAATGGTGTGCACCACGGCGTTGGACCCATCAACCCAAGGCCCAATTGGCGTGGCATGCCTTCCAGACACAGAGGGAATAGATGGGGGGGAACATCGGACAACGTCCACCTCAACGTCCTGTAACTCCCAAACGCCCTTTAATTTAAAAAAAAATCGGGCCCTCTAAATTCTACCTAAAAATAAAGCACCGACCAAAATGCCCAGGGAGCTGTCGCCCCGACATTCTTACAGTACTTCTACAACTAAACACACAGCGCAAATTTAAAAAAAACCAGCAGGGCTCCGTGCAAGGTGCCACAGGACCGGAAGACACATATGGAATGTGCAGTCAACTCCACACCAGAGTCTCTATGCACAAAACCTGCAGTCGTACAATAACTGTCAGATCGCAGGCAAAACATCACTGTTGCAAATCCCACAGTCGAAGCAGCCGCAGAACAGACTTCCAAACACAACTCTGCACTCACGACCAGAATGACGTTCCAAAACAGCGGCGGCAACTCGAGAACGGCCTGCCCACTCTGCCAGCAAGAGGAAACAACAGCAGACAGAGACGGACGAAATGCTATGCAACCCACACCAGAAGTCACTCAGAAGATACCACATCCGGTACTGCCGGACACGTCAGACTGCAGAGCACTCCCAGCGGACACACTTCACAAGCCGGCAGCAAAAAACTCAACCCGGCGCTTGCCTTCCATTGCATTGCAGGCTCCGGAAAAAAAAAACCACAGAACCAAACTCTGTACCATCGTCCACACTTTTAAAAAAAAAAATTCCGGGCAGGTAGCTCAGCCAAACAGACAGCACACCGACAGCTCCAATTCATCATCGTCGCCAATGTGATAAAGCCAGGGAAGTCCAACAAGCTTCTTAAAAGTCCTTTCTATCAGCAACAGCATCATACATGCACAGGGCCTGGTTACCTTTCACCGGGTCCTCATTCCTTTTTAGCTGGCTCTACAGCTGCTGGCCTTTTAGGCTAGTGCTGGGTTAACTCAGTTCAATTGAACACGGGGAACAATCATCCCCAGATGGATGAGTCCTGTGCAGGTTATTACAAACACCAACAATAAATGAAGGTGGAACACGATCGCCTACTCAGCCATTGCTCAGGAGATCAACGAGGTTATGTCGTAAACCTGACAGACTGAACTTGTCGTGAACTGTGAACAGTACATTTCTAAAGTTATCATGCATATTTGGAAAGCATAGTTAAATTTATAAATGTTACCACTCCCAAAGGAAGGGGGATGTGACACACTAATGTATATAGTTATCGGTATGACCTCCGACCAGCAGGTGGCGATAGAGATCCACCATGTGACTTGAGAGATTCGGCAGTTGGTAATGAGTCATGCTCGAGGACAGTTGCATTAGAAATAGCTCCAGGAGAATTTACTGAATTCATTTATTAGTTACCGTTTGTAATATAGTTCGTTAGTTATCTTTCCTCGTGTTAATCTTGTTAATAAATTATCTTACTAGTCAAAGAAGAAGATGTTCTGTGTGCATCTGTACTACCACCATAACACAGAACATAACACTTCCCAAAAGAACGGCTAAGTGCTGTTGAATTGCGGCCTCAATCTTGACATTGCAGCTGTTGCGAAACACCCCGCCAAATGCGTCCAACATCACACTTTGAAATTTTCCTGTTGAATTGTGTCCGAATTGTCAGCCTAAGAAGAAAGCTATCCTAGGTAACATACTTCATAGAACAAAAATGTTTGTTTCTCACAAACAACAGCCTCCTAATAAAGAATCCCAACTGGCAGAAATTCAAACTGAGCCTTTAAAAAAATAGTTAAGGAATAAAATATATTAATGTTACATACCCTAAAAGTCACCCCCCACCTCCCCATCCCAGATCAAAAAATGTATGTTACCAAGCATTTTAAAATGAGGCATGTCTGCCAACTCGGGAAATTTTCCAACTCGAGCAACCCACCTCGGTGACAAAAATCCAGCCTTTATACTCCAATCCCTTGGCAACAAAAGTGAATATACCATTTCAGAATATACTATAGAATCTATGGGCATGAATCTTCCAAAACATTTCTAAGTTAATTTGTGGCTGGTTTTTCAGGGAGTTTCCGCCTGCTCTACCGGCGAGTTCCCCACCGCTATTCAATGACACTTAGTCAGTTTTTTGGGAATTTTTTTTAGCATTGGGGGGCTGAATTCAGATATTGGCCCGCCATTTTGAAAGCGTGCCCTGATCTCTAAGTGAGCTTGTGGGTCCCCCCACACCCCCCACCCATGGGCAATGTCACTCCTCACACACAGGTACACTACCCCACACCCCCATGCAAACGGTGTTTATTGTACGTGCGTTCCAGAGTACATTGACGCCGCTGTCGAGGTGATGGAGAATTACAATTTGGCGTCAAATAGTGCCTGCCGCAAATTTGGGATCAGAACCAATTCTACGCCCAATCACGTTTTGCGATTTTGCCGTCAGCCAACGGAGAATGCCGCCTGATAACTGTTTCTCCCCATAGATGCTGCCTGACCTGCTGATTATTTCCAGTATTTTCTGTTTTGTTTCAGATTTCCAATATTCGCAGTGTCCTGCTTTTGTGTTGCACACAGGCCCCTCCTCTAAGTCAACAATCTAGATTGCAAATAGCTGAAGCCCAAGTACTGATCCTTACAGTACCCTGCTAGTTACAGTGTGCCAATCTGAATATGTTCTGTTTATGTGTACTTTGTTTTCTGCTCATTAACCAAGGTCATGCAGGCATACTTTACTCAGTTCAGTAAGGATTTTGATTACTTTCATCAAGAAAAACAAATTATAGATCTGCCACTGGGTGACAATCCCTAACACTCACTGCCCCCTATTAGGCTTTGACATATTCCTCACCTGAGGAACCTGCATTTTGAGACACATTTTACCATTCTGTTTGTTCATAAATAAGACCAGCAGTTCATGGTGACTGAACAAGTGAAGTATGTTTTTTAATTACATTAAATTATGGGATTCCTCAAGACATTTCCCATTATTTTGGAGATTGAATTCCATCCATATGACCACATCCAAGCTGACTTTCAATTTCGAAATCTACTGTTAGCTCCAGCCTTAAAAAGCACCTCCCATGAAGGTGAGCCTTGAAAAAGCACCCTACATACAGGTGATGCTTGAAAAAACACCTTGCATATAGGTGATCCTTGAAAAAACATCCTGCATACAGGTGATCCTTGAAAAAGCACCTCCCATACAGGTTAGGGAGTATTCTTGTTGAAATTGAAAGTCAGCTAATTGGACACGGTAACACTTGTGGCTTCTCACAAAGCTGGAATGAAAGTCAGGAATAAATTAAATTGAAAAGGTTTGGTCAGCTGATCCCTCAAGCTCAAAACTTGTAACTCGGTAAGTCCCTGGTCTTATACTGTAAGGGTCTCAGGCACACGTGCAATTATTTTTAGTAATAGTTATACAGCTTTGTAACCTTTCCCTATCAGTTAAAACTTTGGCTGGCTGGAATTCCTTTTACTAATTGAACATTGCTACCTCACATGGACTATGTTGTGTGGCAGCTCTGTGATCAGAAGGATATTGGGAATACATTTATATTTATAGTGAATTCTGGCATGAGACCAGCAGTTCCTATGAGCTACAGTTCTGGTTAATTAGGTAGGACTCAAACTATCTCTTTGGCAGTTGTCTAATGTCCACCCAAAGACTAAAAGTAAAGTCTCCATTGTCCCGGATGACCATAGGCTGCTTTCCCCTTTGAAAAACCTCTGTCGGTATGGGAATCAAGCCCATGCTGTTGGCTTTGCTATGCATCACAAACCAGCTGGTCAGCCAACTGAGCTAAACTGCTCCCTATCCTCCATATAAATAGTTGGGGCCTATTTGGAGTCAAGACTGACATGATTAAAGTGGAAGTTTGGAATCATTTAGCTTTTCTCACAAAATGTGGCAATCTAATGTCTGGGTCAGGCAAGGATCCATATTACCCTAGATCAATATTAATGATAACACGGCTCAAAGGGCTGGTAAAGCTCAGTGGGCTAGACAGCTGGTTTGTAATGCAGAAAAAGGCCAGCGCAGGTTCAATTCCCATACCAGCCTACCCGAACAGGCGCCGGAATGTGGCGACTAGGGGCTTTTCACAGTAACTTCATACTTATGACAATAAAAGATTATTATTATTAAATGAAACCTGAAGGAATAGACCAGTCAATGGGAGATGGTATTCCTTTCCTTTATTCTTTCATGAGATGTGGGTGTCACTGGCAAGGCCAGGATTTCTTTGCCCATCCCTAATGCCCTTGAATTCAGTGGCTTGCTAAGCTATTTCAGAGGATATGTCAGGTCAACCACATTGCTGTGGGTCTGGAGTCACAGGCAGGCCAGATTCGATAAGGATATTAGTAAGCCAGATGGGTTTTTACAACAATCGATCATAGTTTCACGGTCGCCATTACTGAGACCAACTTTAACTTCCAGTTTTTTAAATTAAGTGAGATTAAATTTCACCATGGTAGGATTTGGACCCATGACTCCAGAGGGTTAGCCTGGGAGTCTAGATTACTAGTCATGTGACATTACCACTATGCCACCATTTCTCCCCTTTCTAACTAACCCCCACCACTGCTCCCTCATACCCTTCCCACTTTGCTCCAGATAACCTTGCTGGTGGAAACGCTGATGAATGGCGAGTTTGACTGATGTCAGAAATGTTATAAAAGCTGTTCTGAATTCGTTGCTCGAATGCCATCTGGAGGGCTCAATATGCAATGACTGTCCTTCTTGATCACCAGAAGGTAGTTTGCCAACACCTTCTCAAGGGTAATTCAGGATGAGCAACAAGTATCTCACATCTCAGGAAAGAATAAAAAGTGTAGTCCCAGTGCTGATATTTTCTCTTGTGTCAAGCTCTAATGAATATGTAAATTAAAGGGTCAGCAAGTTTTATTTTTCAGTTTATGAAATAAATCAAATATATTTTAGAAAATTAAGGGTCACAATATGTGCCAGAAAGGCATGTTTGTAATATCATTTTAAAAAACTAAAATGTACAAAAATGTTGAAACAATATTTAGCCCCGTTTAGCTAACAGCTTTGAAACAATCATATCAGACACAAGCCTGGCATAGTGTAACAACAACAGCTTGCATTTATATGGTACCTTGAACTTGGTAAAACATCATAGGAGAATTAGCAAATAAAGTTTGACATCAAGTCCATAAGGTGACTAAAATCTTGTTTAAAGAGTTAGATTTTAAGGAACATCTTAAAGGAGGTGACAGGCAGAGAGGTTTCGGGAGGGAATTCGGAAGTTTAGGAACCAGACATGGCCACCATTCGGAAAAGAATGAAAGTCAGAGATGTGCAGGATCCTGGAGGTATAGAGGCTCAGTTATCCCAGAAGATTGTAGAGCAGCAGGAGGTTAAACAGATATAGAAGGACGAGAGCATGCTAGGATTTGTGAATTTTTAAATTGAGGTGTTGTCAGACGAGGAGCCAATGTAGGCTTGGTGTAAGTTTAAAGCTTAAAATGAATGAAATAGATTGCTTGATGGTCCAAAGTAAGTTATTTATTGTTTTGTGATTATGGAAATTTTAAAATAAATAATTGAATAGTATACAATAAGGTGCATTAGATTATTGTAGTGAAATGAATTGCTGATTGCAGAGGAGACTTTGAGACGAGGACTGGAATATGTAACTCCAAAAGACACATTCAAGAAAGCAAAACTGGGAGAAACACTAGATCAGCACCATCATGACCGACCATACATTAACCATATCTCTGTACTCTCCTTCAGTCCTTTAACCCTTTGAGATAGCTGTGCTGCTCATATTCTGCCTTCTTGTATGTCAGGGTTTAATTGCTCAATCATCGGTGGCCATGCCTTCAGCTGCCAAGGTCCTAAGCTCTGGAATTTTCTCCCTAAACATTTCCACCACTTTTTCCCCTTTTAGACACTCCTTTAAACTTAGCTCTATGACTACGCTGTTGGATAGCTACCCTAATATCTCCTGTATCATGGCATTGTTTGGCCAAGAGGTTCTTGAGGAGGATGACATAAGTTGAGCTGACTTTGGTAAACCTCTTCCCTCCCATCTTATGCTTTCCCATGGTCCACTTAACGAGGCCTCACGCTGGAAATGAAGGCTCGCCAGCTGATTCGCTGGGAGTGCGCCCGCCAGGCTCCCCCCTGCCATTAAGGTTGAACAGCACTTAAACAGCAGTTGCACAACCAACCCCTCTCAGATCGCAGCCATAGAGGAAACCGGCCCCAAGGTTTGGAGACACGGATCTGGGGAGGCTCCGAGAAGCGGTGGAGATCAGGTATAATATCCTGTTCCTTTCGCGAGTCCTGGAGAGTGAGCCATAGAGCAGCAGCCTCTAGCTGGGGCAGTTTGTCCAGGACTGGCCTCCCGTGCGGCAAGGTGGTCAATGACCTACACCAGGCAGCATGGGTGAGTTGACCAGCCCTCCACCCTGGACCCCCCCATAAGGAGACCAGCCCCCCCAATTTTCCATCTGCCCCCCCCCCCCAATCAACCCTTCAACACCCCTTTCCAACCCTCCCATCACCCCACTTCACATCACCTCCCCCTCCCACCAATGTGAACCGCACGTGTGGCAGGAAAAACTCTCCCTAAATCATCAGGTGGAGGGGTGCTGGACATAAGAATCCTCTTGGCCTTCGAGGAATGGGCCCTGGAGGTTACGGGGGTGGCCAAGGACAGAGCGATCATCTATGCGGAGGTTGGCACACACCACAGTGATGAGCGTCCACTGGATCCCACCAGGATGTGCAGTCACACATGAATCTTTAATGCCATCCCTCACACTGAGCACCCGGAGCTGATGGAGACATTAGGGAGCAGCCAGGACATTCAGAGGGAGATATCAGCAACATTCCAGCAGATCCATAGCTGATTGGAGGAGTTTCCAGAGGCAATGGAAAATGTCACCAGCAATGCGTGGCACAGAGGCCAACCTGCTAGTGTGGCAACTGCAGTGGATGTCAGCAGCATTAGTGGAGGTGTCCAAGGCGTAGCAGTCGGGGACGGCCATGGCTAAGGGCCTTGGTAAGCTGTCCAACTTGGTGGGGGACGTGACCCAGTACCAGGCTGACCATGATGAGGTGCTGCGGGACACATCCCGCTCTCAGATAGGAATGGCCAAGGTGCTACGGAGCTTAGTGGGCATTGCCGAGTCACTAGAGCGCATGGCACAATCAGTGAGGAGCATCTCCGAGGATGTTGACATGCCCCACATGCTAAATGGCCGGCCCACCCACGATTTCCCACTTGGGATGTGAGAAGAGTTCACTTAACTACAATTGCTAATTCCCTATTAGTAATAGCCTTCATCCGCAAGGCCAGAGGCCCCCGCGGTCAGTGGGAGTTATAGGTCGTCGGTGGGGCAGACAGGCAGGGACTAGGGTTGCCCCCAGTATGGGAACACGCGGTTCAAGGGTTGGCGTAGCAGACCCGCACGTGGCCGGCTCCCCCACTCCACAGCCCCGCAGGGACCCCCAGCCCCACTAATCCCGGTTTGTAAAGAAGTACTAATCAGTGCCAGCGTGACCACTTGCTGGGGAGATCACTGAATCACGGGGGGGGGGCTGTTGGATGTGGGGTGGCTCCGTTAATTGTATGGAAATAGCGTTTAAGTGGTGATAATTGGTTTCTTGCCACGCTGCAGCTGGATCCTGATTTCGCCCATGGGAGCGGACCGGTTGCATCGCATATGGTTTGGCGGCCAGCGCAGTTCTCGCTTTCCGCCTCTCCCACTATTCACTGGCCTCGTTTCGCTCGAGCGAGAGCGCATCGAAACCGGAGAATCGCTTGTCTCTTCTTGTTCTTCCCTTTCCATTAGGTTTGAGGTGGTTGCTGGCAAGGTGTCATGGAGCAAGTAGTCCCAGTTGTTGGAGTGTTATTTCATTGGTCAATACAGGGGAAGTGTGGGCGACAGTACTCAGGGGAAACTTTCCCATTTCTTTTTTTTTAAATATTTTTTTATTAAAGTTTTGCAAAGTTTTTCATAATAAATAGTAATAATCCTAACTCAGCAAAATAGAGTGAACATTAACATAGTGCAAAAAGAGAATATACAATAGCAATTGACTAGACGTGACCCCACGCGCATCAGTCTTCCCACACCCTCCCAACGGAGCACTCACCCCCCACTCCCCTTCGGGTCGCTGCTGCTGCTGACGTTTTAATTTTCCCTGAGAAGCCATCGGACGGTATTATGCCCCCGTTCAACAGCAGCAGCTCTGTACACTTGGCAAAATTAATTACACTCATAAGTAGGCATCTGTTCGTGGTGTTGTCGTCCCTTGCTTCTCCCAAACGGAGTTGGCTGCCGTTGTCGTCTCGTTCCGCTTCTGCGCACTTCCACTTCTGCGGCCCTCCCGTCTTCCCTGTTTTCTCTGTTCCTGTGGATGTTAAGTTTGTTAACGTTTCCCTGCCTCCCCCCTCCCCCTCCCTGGCTCTCCTCTATTGTTCCGTCTCTTCCCTCTACCCTCCCTCTCCCCGTTCCTGCCCCCCCAGGTGGCTCGTCTTTCCTTCCTCTTAGCTTTAGCTGCTCCCCCCCCCCCACCCCCCCACTCTCCTGGTCTATCTCTCCCTCTCATGCTTTGGCTATTCTCCCCTGTTTCTTGGCCACCTGGCTATTCTTCTGCTTGTTTGTTGGCCACAAACAGGTCCCGGAACAATTGGGTGAATGGCTCCCACGTTCTGTGGAAGCCGCCGTCTGACCCTCGGATGGCAAATTTGATTTTCTCCATTTGGAGAGATTCCGAGAGGTCGGACAGCCAGTTTGCAGCTTTGGGTGGTGCTGCTGACCGCCAGCCGAACAGGATTCTACAGCGGGCGATCAGGGAGGCAAAGGCAAGGGCGCTCGCCCTCCTCCCCAGGAATAGATCTGGCTGGTCCGAAACCCTGAAAACCGCCAATTTCGGGCATGGCTCCACCCTCACCCCCACCACCTTGGACATTGCCTCGTAGCAGGCTGTCCAGTACTCCACAAGTCTGGGGCAAGACCACAACATGTGGGTGTGGTTGGCCGGGCCTCCTTGGCACTGTTCACATCTGTCCTCCACCTCCGGGAAGAACCTACTCAAACGGGTTCTTGTTAAGTGGACTCTATGTACCACTTTTAGCTGCGTCAGGCTGAGCCTTGCGCACGTGGAGGTGGAGTTGACCCAATGCAGTGCTTCGCTCCAGAGTCCCCACCCTATCTCGATCCCCAGGTACTCCTCCCACTTCATTCCTGTTGCGTCCAATACGGTGTTGGCCCCTTCTACCAGTCGGTCATACATGTCACTACAGTTTCCTTTATCTAGAATGCTTGCGTCTAATAACTCTAATAACTCTTCCAGTAGTGTCTGTCGTGGTGGTTCTGGGTATGTCCCTGTCTCCTTTCGTAGGAAGTTTTTGAGTTGCAGGTACCTTAGCTCGTTCCCCCTGGCTAGCTGGAATTTCTCTGTCAGTTCGCCCAGTGTTGCGATCCTGCCGTCCGTGTATAGGTCCCTGACTGTCAGTGTCCCTCCGTCCTGTCCCCACCTTTTGAAGGTGGTGTCAGTCAGTGCTGGCGTGAACATATGGTTGTTGCAGATGGGAGCTTTGTCCGACATTCTGGCCAGGCCAAATTGTTGCCGTAGTTGGTTCCAGGACTGGAGGGTGGCTATTACCACCGGGCTGCAGGAGTGTTTTTTGGGTGGGGATGGGGATGGGAGCACCACCGTGGCGAGGGCTCGGTGGGAGGTCCCCTTACAGGAGGCCTCCTCCGCGCGAACTCACTCGGCTTCTGGCTCCTTGATCCATCCCGTTATTCGCTCGGCCGTCGCCGCCCAGTGGTAGAATTGTAGGTTTGGGGTAGCTAGCCCTCCCCTAGATTTTGTTTTTTGTAAGACCTTCTTTGGGATCCTAGCATTCCCCCCCCCCCCCACCCCCACCCACACACCCCAATACGAATGCCATGATTAGTTTGTCTAGTGCTTTGAAAAAGGCCATGGGGATGTAGATCGGAATGGATCTAAGTAGGAAGAGGTACCTGGGCAGCACATTCATTTTGATCGTTTGGAGAGTGGGAGTGTGTTCCATCTTTGCAGGTCCTTTTTTACTCCCTCTGTCAGACTGGTGAGGTTCCATTTGTGGATCCCTTTCCAGTCATGGGCTATTTGGATCCCCAGGTAGCGGAATTTGTGTCGGGCTTGTTTAAGCGGCAGTCCCGTTAGTGCTGCCCCCCCTGCTTCTGGATGTACCGGGAAGATCTCGCTTTTGCTCATGTTGGGTTTGTAGACCGAGAAGGCATCAAACTCTTTCAGGAGCGCGATGATTCTGTCCATGCTCCTCTGTGGATCGGAAATGTAGAGGAGCAGGTCATCTACATAGAGTGAGACTCTGTGCTCTCTGCCTCCCCTTCAGATCCCCCTCCAGCTTTTTGCTGCTCTGAGCGCGATTGCTAGTGGTTCGATCGCTAGAGTGAACAGCAGCGGGGACAGTGGGCATCCTTGTCTGGTGCCCCTGTGCAGCTGGAAGTATCGGGAGTTGGTATTGTTGGTCCGTACGCTCGCCATGGGAGTGTTGTATAGGAGCTTTACCCAGGAGGTGAATCCTGTTCCAAGCCCGAACCGCTCCAGTACCTCTATGAGGTATTTCCATTTGACTCTGTCGAAGACCTTTTCTGCATCTAAGGAGACGATCACCTCTGGTGTTCTCTCCCCGGAGGGGATCATTGTTAAGTTCAGCAGGCGCCTGATGTTCGAGGTAAGCTGTCTACCTTTGACAAAGCCCATCTGGTCCTCTGCGACCACCTCAGGTACACAATCTTCTAACCTTTTGGCTAGGATTTTGGCCAGTATTTTGGCGTCTGCATTCAGCTGTGAGATGGGTCTGTATGACCCACATTCCGTTGGGTCTTTGTCTTTCTTAGGTATCAGCAAGATTGAGGCTTGTGCTAGCGTTGGTGGCAGTGTGCCTCTAGCTAGCGAGTCTGTGAACATCTCCAACAGGTGCGGGGCCAGTGCTGTCGCAAATTTCCTTTCCTCCCCATCTCTTTGCGCGTTGAAAGCAATGATTTCCCCTCTTAGTACGGCCTTTAGTGCTTTCCAGAACTTGGAGGGTGAGACCTCCCCATTCTGGATGTTCTCTGTGTACTCTGCAATGGCCCGTGATAACCTTTTGTTGAAGGCCTTGTCCGCTAGTAGGGTGACGTCCAACCTCCATATGGGACGTTGGGCCCTGCCCGTCTCCAGCCTTACGTCCATGTAGTGTAGAGTGTGGTCTGATATCACAATTGCGGAGTATTCCACATTGTCTATCCCCGGAAGCACCGTTTTCCCTACCACAAAGAAGTCAATTCTGGTGTGTACATTGTGTACTGGGGAGAAGAAGGAGAATTCCTTCTCCCCGGGTGGGCGAACCTCCAGGGGTCCACCGCTCCCATCTGCTCCATAAAGTGACCGAGTTCCCTTGCCATGCTTGAGGTTTTCCCCGTTTTGGGGTTTGATCTGTCTGTCTTTGGATCCTGTACACAGTTGAAGTCCCCCCCATGATTAGTCGATGCGCGCTATGTCAGGGATTTCTGCCATGGTCTTCTTGATGAAGCTCGTGTCGTCCCAGTTGGGTGCATACACTTTAACTAGTACTAACGGTGCCCCATCCAGGGCCCTGCTGACCATGATACACCGTCCCCCTGGGTCCGTAACCGCCTTTGTCACCCTAAACATCGTCCTCTTGCCGATCAATATCGCCACCCCCCCTGGCCCTTGTCCCATAGCAGGAATGGTAGGTTTGTCCCACCCAGCCCTTTCTTACCCGCAGTCGGTCCTGCTCTCTCAGGTGTGTCTCTTGGAGGAAGACTACATTGGCCCTAATATTTCTTAGGTGGTTGAGGACTCTGGATCTCTTCACTGGGCCGTTGGGTCCCCTTATGTTCCAGGTGACTATCCTGGTGGGGGGCTTCTGCCCCCTCGCTCCTGTGGGATTAACCATACTTACCTGGTGGACGCGCCCCTGCCCTCCAGGGTTTCCCTTTGTCCCGGGGGCACCCGACATGGCTGCCCACTGTGTGTCCGCCATGTGGGTAGTCCCCTGCACTCTGGGGTCTCCCTTCGCCCAGAGACCGTACTGGGTGGGTGCTTGCAGCGATTCCTTGTTTCGAGCCCTTGGTTGTGGCACTTTGTAGCCCAATTCCTTTTCTAGCCTTGTTTGTCTCTCTTTTCCTGTGTCGCCCCTCCCCGGTCTCTCCTTCCCTGTGTCACCCCCCCCTTCCGGTCTCTCCCCTTTCCCCCCTCTCCCTTGAACCCCTCCTTTGTCCCTCTTTCCCCTGTTCCTGTCCCAGTTTGCTCTCCCGTCTCTGTTAAGTGGTCCCCCCACCTCCAGCCTGGCGCCTTCCCCCCTGTTGGTGGCACGCTGCCGCCCTGCTTTGTTGCATGCCCCCGGCGCTAGCTTCCCCGCTAGTACGGTGGCCCCCCTCTCGGGAGTTACTGTCTCGCTTCTCCCCTGCCCGGCCTCTGCGGTTTTCTGCCCCCTCTTCCCCTATCCTACCCTGCACTCCTCTTGCTTGCTCTCCCTTCTCCGCTACTCTCGTTCCCTCGTGCTGGGGCCTGGCCTCCCACCTGAAGCGGTCCCTCGGGCAGTGGTCTGTTCTTAGTTCAGGGTGCGCTCGCTGTGGCGGGGGCAGGGGGGGTGCCTGGCATTGTCTCCCCCCTCCCCTCCCCCCCGTCGGCATGTTGTTGCCCCTTGCCAGGGGCCCCTCATTTCTACCTTCGCTGGTGGTTTTCCAGCCCGTGTTCCTCGACAAACTTGTTTGCTTCGGCAGGGGCTGTAAAGAAGTATCCTCTTTCTTGGTATGTGACCCAGAATTTCGCTGGGTACAGCTTCCAAAATGCACATTGCTCTTGTGAAGAGCTGCTTTCGCTCTATTAAACTCGGCCTGTCTCCTTTAGGTCTGCCCCAACGTCCTCGTAAATTCTAATGGCGTGTCCTTCCCATTTGGAGGTTCTGTTTTTCCTGGCCCAGCACAGAATTGTTTCCCTATCTTGGTACCGGTGCAGTTTAGCTATAACTGCTCTCGGGTGGTCCCCTGCTTTGGGCTTCGGGCGCAGCGACCGGTGTGCTCTGTCCATTTCTGGTGGGTTGGGAAAGGTTTTCTTCCCTACTAAGTTGCCCAGCATCTCGGCCACGTATGTCATGGAGTTTCTACCCTCGATCCCCTCTGGTAAGCCCACTATCCTGACATTTTGCCTCCTCGAGCGGTTTTCCTTGTCATCCACTCTGCCCTTCAGGCTCCCCTGTGTTGTGCCCAGTCTCGCCATCTCCCTCTCCAGGGCCGTGATCCGGTCGCTCACGTCAGTCGCTGCTTTCGCCAGCTCCTTGATGGTCGCCTCTTGGGCTTCCAGTTTCTTCCCTTGGGTGTCCAATTTCTCCTCTGCTCTGCCCAGGGCGAGCTGCACCTCTGCCAGGGCCTTGGCCATTGCTGCCTGCACTGCGGCCTCTATGTCTGCCTTAGCCTCTGCCTTGTTTACCTGCTGATGTTCCCTCAGCGCATCGGCAAAGGCTGCCATCCAGTTCCAGCTCCCCCCTGGCCCCAGGGGAGACTACACCTGTCTGACCAGCGCGTTTTGATGCGGCGATACTTCCGTTCTGCCGCTTTGCTCACTGATTGGCTAATCTGAACTGGCTCGCCTTTGGTGCGTCTTCTCCCTCTGCTTTGGCTCCCTTCTGGCATTTTTCCCCCCCTTTTTTATCTCTCTCCCCCTCTTATTTATTTATTTATTTATTTTCTCCCCCCCCCCTTCCCTTTTTCTTCTCCCCTCCCTTCTCTCCTTTACCACTTTATTTTTCTCTTTTATAAAATTCTTCTCAGGTGAACTTGTTTTGGGTGAGAACAAGAAAAGTGCAAAAATAATTAAAAAAAAAAAAGTTTTAAAAGTTTTCTTTTCAGAGTTTTGTTTTGCAAAAGTTTTTTTCCTTCCTTTTCCCTCACTCACCCAGGTCGAGAGAGAGAGAGAGCGAGAGTGGCTTCTGGTCCGGAGTCCCTCTTTGTTCCTGCCTCGTGGTGGTCACTGCCGGAGGGGGGGGGGGAATCGGTCGGTTGGTCCCCGCTGCTGGGTCCATGCTGCCGCTCGTCGCACCCTGCGGTCTCCTGCTGGGGGGGGGGGGGGGGGGGGGGGGGGGCTGTCAGTCGTTCCTCCATTCCTTCCTCCCTGCAGGTCCTGGCTGTCATGATATTCAAACACACACATCATGATGGACACACTAACAGGCAAATCAGAGTACACAACACCACAACCAATCACAGACAAGAACACCAACCATATAAAAAGCACGAGCACGACACCTGGTGGTCAGTAGGTCTGGGGAGAAGGGAACAAGAAAGAGCTGTTAAAACACCACAAGCAGGGAACCCCCCACGTACAGAGTGCAAAGACCAAACTGTAAATAGTAAGTTTAAATAAAGAAGCGTTGTACCATATGCAACTGTGTTGGCTCATCTGTGTGTCAGAACACCCAACACCACATGGTACAGGAGTGGATCGATACCTGCCTACTAACCTGCCATTCTGGACATGGACCACACCGGCAAACCGCAGCCGATGCAAGTCACGGGGAACCTAGGTACCAACTGGAAGCTCTACAGGCAGCGATTTGACCTGTACATCCGTGCCACCGAAAAACAGAATGTCTCGGATGACTCGAAGATTGCAATGCTCCTCTTCTACGCAGGTCCGCACGCAACCGACGTTTTCAACTTACTGGTGTTTGAAGAAGGCGAAAACCAAGCCAAATATGACACGGTCATCCTCAAACTGGACCAGCACTTTCAAGTTGAAGTAAATGAAAGTTTTGAAAGATACCTCTTTCAGCAACGCCTGCAAGGTAAGGAGGAGCTTTTTCAACCCTTTTTGACGCACCTCCGGATTCTAGCGCAGTCCTGCGGTTACGGCACCACCACAGAGTCCATGATCAGGGACCAGATTGTTTTTGGCGTTGCCTCTAGTGGCCTACGCCAGCAGCTTCTTAAAATGAAAAGCCTCACCTTAGCGTCTGCTGTGGAAGCCTGTGTCCTCCACGAAAATGCTACCTGCCGTTTTGCCCGATTTCAGGCGTCCGAGTTGGCACGGAGGGGGTCCCCAGCCGTCGAATCGGCAAGCCAGGCCGCCCACGACGTCGAACGCATCCAGGCCGTCGATTACTTCCCGACCCACGGCCCGGACGACAGCGGCCGCTTCCCGCGCTTTTCGCGGTCTCCCGTGCAGGTGCGCGCCAAAAATAACGGCCACAACGAGGGACGCACTGCGCAGGCGCGCCCACCGCAAGATCGCACTGCGCATGCGCAGTGGCGCAACGAACGCCGTGACGTCATGACGTGCGGCAATTGTGGAGCTCTACATTTAAAAGGGCAATGTCCTGCAAAAAACCGACAGTGCCACAGATGTGCCACGATGGGCCACTACGCAGCCCACTGTCGTTCGGCTCAACCCATGGATCCGGCGCATCCTCGACAACCTCGCAGACGAGTCAGGACCGTCCAGCCCACGCATCAAGACTTCCAGTTAAGTGATGCAGATGACCAGGATGCCTTCCGAGTTTCCGTCATTGATGTCAACAAGGTCAATGCCATCAATCCAGCCGATGAGTGGTGTGCCACCCTGACGGTCAACCGATCTCGCGTTGCCTTCCGTCTGGACACCGGCGCATCCGCCAACCTGATTGCTTACTCTGCAGTCCAGGCCATGAAGGTCAAACCACCCATCACGCCATCCCGGCTCAAGATGGTTGACTATAACGGGAACGTCATCCCGTCCATAGGATCTTGTCAGCTACAGGTGACTCACAAGAGGTACACGGCCACACTCCCCTTCGAAGTTGTCGGCTCATCAAAGGACTCGTTACTCGGCGCACAGGCGTGTAAGGTCCTTCACCTGGTACAGCGCATTATGTCTCTCTCTCCAGATGAGACATCCGACTTCCCGGATGCTGAGTTCCACGCAAATCTCCATTCCCTCCTTGCTCACAACCAGGAGGTTTTTGAAGGCATGGGGACATTGCCATACACGTACAAGATTCGACTCAGACCGGACGCCATCCCTGTCGTTCACGCACCTCGCAGGGTTCCTGCGCCACTCAAAGACCGCCTCAAGGCACAACTGCAGATTCTTCAGGACCAAGGGGTCCTATCCAGGGTCACGGAGCCCACGCCATGGGTCAGCTCCATGGTCTGTGTAAAGAAGCCCTCTGGCGAGCTCCGTATATGTATAGATCCAAAAGATCTGAATAACAATATCATGCGGGAACACTATCTCATCCCGAAACGAGAAGACCTCACCAGCGAGATGGCGCGAGCCAAAATATTCACTAAATTGGATGCGTCCAAAGGATTCTGGCAGATCCAACTGGACCCGGCCAGCCGAAGACTATGCACATTCAACACCCCTTTTGGCAGATTCTGCTACAACCGGATGCCATTCGGCATCATTTCGGCATCTGAAGTATTCCACCGCATTATGGAGCAGATGATGGAAGGCATCGAAGGGGTACGTGTATATGTGGACGATATCATCATTTGGTCCACCACTCCGCAGGAACACGTGCATCGTCTACGACGTGTCTTTACCCGCATACGACAAAATGGCCTGCGTCTCAACCGTGCGAAGTGTGCCTTCGGCCAGACGGAGCTGAAATTCCTCGGGGACCACATCTCAAGGTCAGGGGTCCGTCCCGATGCAGACAAGGTTAGCGCCATCACAGCCATGCCACGACCGGCTGACAAGAAGGCTGTCTTAAGATTCCTGGGCATGGTCAACTTCCTTGGGAAGTTCATTCCCAACCTGGCTTCTCATACAACAAATATGCGCCATCTTGTAAAAAAAATCGACAGAATTCAACTGGCACCAATCGCATCAGCGGGAATGGGAGGAGCTCAAGCACAAACTGGTCACGGAACCAGTGCTGGCCTTCTTTGACACGACTCGCCCTACAAAGATCTCAACAGACGCCAGCCAATCTGGTATTGGAGCGGTACTCCTGCAAAAAGACAGCACGTCATCATGGGCCCCGGTTGCGTATGCCTCACGAGCCATGACCCCTACCGAACAGCGCTACGCGCAAATCGAAAAAGAATGCCTGGGCTTGTTAACTGGACTGGACAAGTTCCACGACTATGTGTATGGCCTGCCACGATTTACGGTCGAAACTGACCACCGCCCCCTGGTCAACATCATTAACAAAGACCTGAACGACATGACTCCTCGCCTCCAGCGCATCTTACTTAAACTCAGGAGGTACGATTTTGAACTGATCTACACTCCGGGGAAGGAACTCATCGTGGCGGACACTCTTTCCCGAGCAGTGAGCACACCACCAGATGCGGAGGGGTTCGTGCGTCAAATTGAGGCACACGTAACTCTGACAGCAGCAAATCTGCCAGCTGATGATCCTAGTCTGGCCCACATACGCGCAGAGACGGCGACTGACCCCCTTCTGCAGCGAGTGATGCGCCACATGACGGAAGGGTGGCTAAAAGGGCAGTGCCCCCAGTTTTATAATGTGCGAGATGATCTCACCAACATAGACGGGGTCCTTATGAAATCACACAGGATCGTTATTCCGCACAGCGTGCGCCAGATGATTCTTCATCAACTACACGAAGGCCACTTGGGCGTCGAAAAATGCAGACGAAGGGCCCGGGAGGCGGTATACTGGCCGGGTATTAATGAAGACATAGCCAACATGGTGCTCAACTGCACAACCTGTCAGAGGTTTCAGCCGGCGCAACCTCCGGAAACACTTCTACCACACGAGATGGTGACGTCCCCCTGGGCGAAGGTGGGTGTTGACCTATTTCACGCACTAGGCAGAGATTACATTGTTATTATAGACTACTTCTCAAACTACCCGGAAGTCATGCCTCTCCATGATCTGACGTCGTCCGCAGTCATTGGGGCCTGCAAGGAAACATTTGCTCGCTATGGCATTCCAAGGACTGTCATGTCAGACAATGGACCTTGTTTTGCCAGCCGTGAATGGTCGTCCTTTGCCGCAGCATATGGTTTCACTCATGTGACGTCCAGCCCTCTGCATCCACAATCGAACGGGAAGGCTGAAAAGGGTGTCCACATCGCCAAGCGGCTCCTGTGAAAGGCGGCTGCTGCCGGATCGGACTTTAACCTTGCCTTGCTGGCCTATCGATCGGCCCCGTTATCCACGGGTCTCTCGCCAGCGCAGCTACTAATGGGTCGCTCCCTCAGGACGACGGTACCGTCCATCCTGGCACCAACGACAGACCATGAGGCGGTTCTTCGGAACATGCAACTGCAGCGTGATCGCCAGAAAAGTCGGTACGACACACGAGCGACGGACCTGCCCCCCCTGTCCTCCGGAGACAAAGTACGCGTCCATCAACCGTATGGTGCCTGGTCAGCACCGGCCGAAGTCCTCCGACAAGTGGCTCCCCGCTCGTTCCTGGTTCGCATGCCGGATGGTTCCGTGCGTCGCCGCAATCGGCGCGCCCTTCGCTGACTTCCACGCTCACAGCCACACAGCACGCACACGCCAGATCCTCAACAGGCTTCCGAGGATGACTTTGTGGAGCTGCCGCACATCACGCCCTTTCCGTCGCCGCCCATGGCCAGGCCTGCACAGCAGCCGGTGGTTCTTGATCCACCCTTGAGGCGGTCAACCCGAACTCGTCGCAAGCCCATTAGACTGGACTTATAATACCGTTCATATGTTTAACAAGTTGCACAATTTTACATGATAACCTGTTGTTGTTTATCGTTCCAGAGGTCGTCTGACTGGACAACTGTTCAAGTTTTTTTTTCTTCTTCTCTCGTTCGCATTTATGTTATGTTATGGTACAACTTGGCTCATGTGACGCACCCGACATCGCCCCATGTACATAGTTCCGTCATATGCACATGCTGCACACGACACACACACACTCCTAGATGCACTCACGACACGATCATATTTATCACCACGTAGGCACATATCTTTGTAAAAAGGGGGGATGTCATGATATTCAAACACACACATCATGATGGACACACTAACAGGCAAATCAGAGTACACAACACCACAACCAATCACAGACAAGAACACCAACCATATAAAAAGCACGAGCACGACACCTGGTGGTCAGTAGGTCTGGGGAGAAGGGAACAAGAAAGAGCTGTTAAAACACCACAAGCAGGGAACCCCCCACGTACAGAGTGCAAAGACCAAACTGTAAATAGTAAGTTTAAATAAAGAAGCGTTGTACCATATGCAACTGTGTTGGCTCATCTGTGTGTCAGAACACCCAACACCACACTGGCCACCGCTTGTCCTGCCCTGTGCTCTGCTGTCGTGCATTGGCCGGGGGCGGGGGGGGGGGGGGAATCGCTCATCTCCCGAGGGCCCAGTTCCCCTGCTCCCTATTTCTCGGGAAACTTTAAAAACAAAATGTGATTAAAAAATATATAATAATCCTGAGACCCCTGAAAAAGCCCCGACTTCGGGGAACTGCGGGAGCCTTTTTGCTGCGACCGCTCCGCTCTAACTTTCCCATTTCAGTGCTCTCTCTCCCTTACCCACTTGCTTTCTTACAGGATGCTAAATCATTAGATTGTTGCACTAAATCCCTTTCCCAATTCAGCTTTACAATTCAGTTGTAAAGACATTAGACAGGCTAAATGTCCTTCTTTGATCAGACACTGGCATTCACAGAGAAGCAGCACAATGCAGATACCCCGGGCTGGATTCTCCCAAAACGAGGCTAAATGTTGACGCCATCGTGAAAACCGTGGAGTTTCACGACGCAGCTGGAGTTAAATAATCTCCCCCCCCCCACGCACAGCGTCGCAGGCAAGATGGCCGCCAGAAGAGCAGCCCCGAAATTTATGGACGGGGAACTAGACACCCCCCTAGACGCCGTGGAGGCGAGGAGGCTGGTGTTGTACCCCGGGCTGGGCCGCAGGACAGCAGGCACCATCGTTCGCCGTGCCTGGGCGGAGGTGGTCGAGGCCGTCAGCGCCGTTGGGATGGTGGCCAGGGACGCAGACCAGTGCCGGAGGAAGCTGCACAACCTCCTCAGGGTGGCCAGGGTAAGTACCCAGCATTGTGCCCCTAGCACCAAGCACCCTACCCCCCACACACATGTGACCCACCTCCCCCAGGGGCCGTCCCACCCCCACCCTGACCCACATTGCTGCACCCACCCATGCCAGCCACAATGGCCGGGTGCCCTGTGCACCAGTGCCATCGGAGACCCAACCCTTGGCCTGCATGCATCGGATCGTCTAACACCCCCCCCCCCCCCCCCCCCCCCCGGACAAGACCACTCATAACTGCCGGGAGTGGGAGTAGACCGGAGGGGGGCGTGCCACCAAGTGTAACCCCCTGTCTGGTTCCGGCCCCTGGCGCCACATGCGTGCACATTCCTCACCCCACACACCCTCACCCCACACGCCTCGCCCCTCCACCCCACACATCCTCACCCCTCACTCCATACCCCCTCACCCCAAACCCCTCGCCCCCACCCCCTCAACCCAAACCCCTCACCCCACACCCTCACCCCACACACCAACAGCCCTTACCACCTCACGCCTCACCCCCGGTCTGCCTGTCTAACCATACATGCTGTCTTGTGTCTTACAGGATCAGGCGGCGATGGGTCGGCCCATCTGGGGCCCCCCACCCCAGCCAGTGCCAGGTCCGGTGCCCCCCAGGAGCCCAAGCACTGACAGGGAGAGCAGCTGGAACACCAGCCCTCTGCCCGAGACAACCCAGGACATCACTGGTCTGGTCGCCTCATTTTAGGAAGGATGTGGAAGCTTTGGAAAAGGTGCAAAGAAGATTTACCAGGATGTTGCCTGGAATGGAGAGTAGGTCTTACGAGGAAAGGTTGAGGGTGCTAGGCCTTTTCTCATTAGAACGGAGAAGGATGAGGGGCGACTTGATAGAGGTTTATAAGATGATCAGGGGAATAGATAGAGTAGACAGTCAGAGACTTTTTCCCCGGGTGGAACAAACCATTACAAGGGGACATAAATTTAGGGTGAAAGGTGGAAGATATAGGAGGGATATCAGAGGTAGGTTCTTTACCCAGAGAGTAGTGGGGGCATGGAATGCACTGCCTGTGGAAGTAGTTGAGTCGGAAACATTAGGGACCTTCAAGCAGCTATTGGATAGGTACATGGATTACAGTAAAATTATAGTGTAGATTTATTTGTTCTCAAGGGCAGCACGGTAGCATTGTGGATAGCACAATTGCTTCACAGCTCCAGGGTCCCAGGTTCGATTCCGGCTTGGGTCACTGTCTGTGCGGAGTCTGCATGTCCTCCCCGTGTCTGCGTGGGTTTCCTCCGGGTGCTCCGGTTTCCTCCCACAGTCCAAAGATGTGCGGGTTAGGTGAATTGGCCAATGATAAATTGCCCTTAATGTCCAAATTGCCCTTGGTGTTGGGTGGAAGTGTTGAGTTTGGGTAGGGTGCTCTTTCCAAGAGCGGTGCAGACTCAAAGGGCCGAATGGCCTCCTTCTGCACTGTAAATTCAATGATAATCTATGATTGATCTAGGACAAAGGTTCGGCACAACATCGTGGGCCGAAGGGCCTGTTCTGTGCTGTATTATTTCTATCACGACTCGGGGACAAAAACACAGGGGACAGACACACAGGGCACCACGACACAGGAGACCCCGGACGTCGGGTCCAATGAGCACACTGACATTCCAGCACAGCTATCTCCTACACCATCCACCATCACAGAGACTATCACCTCAGGTGGGCACTTTAGTGATGAGGCTTCTGGGACACTCACTGGGACAGCCGTCCCGGTACAGCAGGTGGAGGTAGGAGCAGCCGAGGTGCTGGACGGTCGGAGGGCAGCCCGGCTCCAGCAACCAGCTGCCACCCAGACAGGTCCCAGGCTCCTGGAAGATCCATTCTCACCCATAGTTCAGGCGCAGTCAGAGACCCAGGGTCGAGAGGAGGCTTCCAGCACCTGCGGGGCAGGTGGAGGAATCCAACCGCCTGCAGGAGCAGGTAGTGGTGCCGATCATGCGTGTCACCCAGGCCGAATCCGCACGGGTGGCGGCCGCGGTGGAGGCAATGGGGGCAATGGTGTCAGACATGGGTCATATTTTGCAAGGCCTGGGGCTATCTGTGCAGGCGAGGGCCGTGGCCCCACTCACAGGCAACCACGTGCCAAAGCCAGCTGCAGATTGCAGTGGCGCTCCTCAATGTGGTCCAGTCACAGCAAGCCATGGATGACAGCATCGGCGGCATTGCGCAGGTGCTGGCTGGCCTCGCACAGACACACAAAGGGAGGTGGCGCAGTCCCAGAGGGAGGTGGTGCAGTCCCAGATGGAGGTGGCCCAGTCCCAGACAGGGATGGCCCTCTCCCTGTGCTCCATGGCCGCTAACGTTCAGACCTGGTCAATACCAGAGCGGGCATCCAGGACTGGCAGCGTCAGGTGTCGGGGGGGGGGGGGGGGGAGCCTTGGTTTTGTCTCCAAGCGCACCCCGTCCCATGGAGACGTCCGGGGGGGCCATCAGGCACCCTGAGGGAGGAGGAGATGCTGGGGCCCGTGCCGGTGACTCCTGCAGGGGAGGTGCCGGAACACCACAGCACCTCGGCCTAGGCATAGTGTTAGGGCCCGTAAGGCCAGAAAACTAACCAACAGTTAAGTTGGCATGGGTGCAGGGCACAGTTTGGTTATAGGGGCTACGGCACAGACTGTATATACCTCTTCACATTAAACGCATATTCACACCATTGAACGCCACGTCTGTGCTCTGTCTGATGGGTGTGGGTGTGGGGCGGTCAGTGATGGCCGCTGTGGGTGAGGGGTGGTGGACGAGTGAGGCCCAGCGAATGGGCCGTTCAGCCTCCCCTCCCACTCCCTCTCCTCTGACCGTTCCCATCACCCATCCCCAGCTATTCGAGAGGGCCATGTGATGGACTGGCTAGCTCGTATGCAGTGATCACCCAGGTGGGAGTTGTAACTGTGGGCATGAGTCAGACATTGTCCAACAATATGGAGCCCGGAGCTCATCGCAGAGCGGGTTGTCATCATCCTCCATGCCATGGACCAGACCCGCTGTCACTGCCAACCCAGCGCCCTCAGCTCGTTGTGCTGCAGGTATATATAATGGAGGAGGATGTGCATGCGGGTGGTTCGGTGGTGTGGGAGGTGAGGATGGTCAGTGGTATGGGAGGTGAGGGTGTCTGGTGGTGAAGGGATAGTATTGTGGTGTCCGTGCACCTGCCGACCAACCCCCCCCAGTTGGAGGAACATTTGTCCACTAATACGTCCCGTGCTCGCTGGCTCTGCCGATGGCGTCGTGCGGCCTCCCGTGCATGTCCAGCCCCGTGTCCCACCCATTGTCCCCCTCCCCCTCATCCTCTTTGTCCGACGAGGCCTACCATTGCCCCTCATCCTCCTCCAGCACATCGCCCCTCTGCTGGGCTGTATTGTGGAGGACGCAGCGGACCACAACAATACGTCCGACTCTCCTTGAGTCGTACTGCAGGGCCCCTCCAGAACAGTCCAGGCACCTGAAGCGCATCTTCAGCACCACGAAGCACCTCTCTCCATACCCCTGGTCACATAATGGGCTTCATTGTAGCGGTTCTCCGCGTCGCTTTGAGGCCTCCCTATAGACGTCATCAGCCACGACCGCAGCAGGTAAACCCTGTTGGCCAGCAACCAGCCCGCAACCAGAGTGGGTGTCCTTCGAACATGCCGGGTATCAATGATTGCGCCAACACGAATGAGCCATGCACACTGCCCGGGTACCGGGCGCAGACGTGCAGGATCCTCATCTGGTGGTCACAGACCACCTGAACGTTCATGGAGTGGTGCCCCTTTTGGTTGGTGAACAGCAGCCAGTTATCCGCAGGTGGCCACATGGCGACATGCACCCCATCGATGACCCCCTGGACCCGGGGCAACCCGGTGTTGGCGGCGAAGTCCACTGCCCGGGCATCTTGGTGGGCGCTGTCCACAGGGAACTGGATATACCGGTCCGCAAGGGCATACAGGGCGTCAGTGATGGCTCAGATGCACCTGTGCACCGATGCCTGCGAGATGCCGGACAGGTCCCCACTCGGCGACTGGAACGACCCCGTCGCATAGACGTTCAGGGTGACTGTCACCTTGACGGCCACCGGGAGCGGGTGTCCTCCCCCACTCCCACGCAGTGCCATGTGTGCCATCATGTGGCAGATATGTCCGAGGGTTTCCCGGTTCATCCGCAGCCTCCTCCTGCATGGCCGGTCCGGAGGTTCCCCAAAGGACATGCGGTGCCGGTACACGTGGGGCCACATCAGGTGCCTCCTTGGCACCACCATCACGTCCTCCTCCTCGTCCTTTTCCTCCTCCTCCTCCTCCTCGGACTGTCGGGCAGGCGGCCCTCCAGCCTGTGCGGCTGCCACCTGCCCCTTTGCGGCCCGCTCCTGTGCTTCAGCCTCCGCCTCCTCTCTGAGCCACCTGCGCTGATGATGACACAGGGCTGCATGCAGAGCAGCGGCCGCGCCACGGCGGCCAACGTCGCTGGTTGGTTCCCAAACATGATAATCTGCAGAGGATGAGGAGAGAAAATGTTACCATGGCGCATAGACTCATGCACAACCATGTGGCATGGGCTACAGTAAAACAAATGGATTGGCTCCGTGCGCCCCAGCCATGCATGTCCCCCACCCTCACCCCATCGGTGCCCCCGCTCCTGGTGCCCGTCCCTGCTGCCACGGCCATCATTTCATGGCACTGCCCTAACTGGAGGCTGCCGTTGGTGAGGCCCTGGGTGTTCCCCCCGGTGGATATCGCCGATTGAGTGGGGTGGTCAGGGAGGGGGCAGTTCGCCCAGGGGCCAGGGTGGGTGGCCAACAAGATGGCCACCATAATGGCTCTCATTGCATGGGCACCGCCCTGTCATGGCAGGGGGTCCCCGACTGCTCGATCACTACCCTCCCCTTCCCCTCCCCTCCCCGGACCCTGGCAGGGCCCCCCTCTCGCAGAAAGCATGGCCGGTGTCCGTTTGGGAGCACGTGGTCCCCCCCACGCCAACCCCTACCTCCTCCCACAGCCGCCTCAGCCAGCACGCTGGTATCACAAATTTGTACAGGAGTATGGAACCACGCTTTCGGGAGATCGGCCCATCTGGGACGCAGACTCACTTAGGCCCCGGAGAATCGATAGTTGGGGCACTTGAGGTGATTCTCCAGGCTGCGCGGCAGGCGCTGCGATTCCATCATTTTGGGGGGAAAACGGCATCAAACCCAATTTCGGCGTCGGAGCCGATTCTCCAGCCGATCGCGTTTCGCGATTTCTGATCCAGCCCCTACTATCTGACTTACCTTCACCTGTTAGAGAGTGGATGTTTTACGTGGATGTTCGTCCACATTAAGGTTCAGAGACAGTTAGTGGCTTTCACAGGAATCAAACATACGATTATACCCATTATTATCAACAATGACACATACAATTACAATCATTACTAACAATAATTACACAAATACTCAGGGTCACTTAAAGTAAAAGAAATGACCAGAGAATTCACTGTATTACAGAATTCAAAGTCAAGGGAATCAGTTGGCCAAGCTTTTACGTCCCTCCTAATATTTTTTCCTCTGGTACAGGTTTCTATATTATCAAAGTATAATCTCATCCCATTGTTCACTTAATAATTTTCAGTGTTAACAAGACAGCCTCCTCCCAAACCCCTTATCAAACAACATTTACTTTTCCACTGGTCATTCCACGGGAAACAAAGGTGACATTTTCAACCTTCTAACAGAAGGTGACTTAATAGATAAAGTTAATATGAAGAAATTAACCATTTCCTTACCACTCCTTCTCCACACCCCCACTTCACCTTCATGACAGTCAGCATAAATATGCATATAAATATTTCAGTGGTAACACTATTGTTTCACAGCGCCAGGGTCCCAGGTTCGATTCCCGACTTGGGTGACTGTATGTGTGGAGTCTGCACGTTCTCCCCGTGTCTGCGTGGGTTTCCTCCGGGTGCTCCGGTTTCCTCCCACAAGCCCCGAAAGATGTGCTCTTAGATAATTTGGACATTCTGAATTCTCCCTCCGTGTACCCGAACAGGTGCCAGAATGTTGCGACTAGGGGATTTTCACAGTAACTTCATTGCGATGTCAATGTAAGCCTACTTGTGACAATAAATATTATTATAATAACCATTATGAAAAGTTACTGAATCAGTTTCATATATCTATCGGCACAGGAGCACAGTGGTTAGCACTGTTGCTTCACAGCTCCAGGGACCTGGGTTCGATTCCCAGTTTGGGTCACTGTCTGTGTGGAGTCTGCACGTTCTCCCCGTGTATGGGTTTCCTCCAGGTGCTCCGGTTTCCTCCCACAAGTCCCACAAGTGCTGTTAGGTGAATTGGATATTCTGAATTCTCCCTCAGTGTACCCGAACAGGCGGCGGAGTGCGACGACTAGGGGCTTTTCACTGTAACTTAATTTCAGTGCTAATTAAGCCTACTTGTGACACTAATAAAAAGATTGTTATAAAGACTATCCTTTTTGTCATGCAAATTTCTGCCAATTTCTTTTACATGACAGAGCATAATACGTTGAATTAAAAGTAAAGTCTATTTGTCCCTCCAAGAGCACTTATACATTAAAAAGTAACCTTCTTGGCTTAAAGACCTTATAGTACTCTACTGCTAACCATGCTATGAGGAATTTTAATTTCAATTTTGGGTTCACTTAAAATTAGATTTTTCAATGTGATATTTCTCCCTACTCGGATTTCCAGTTTCATTAAAAAAATGTCAGTTTCTCTAAGGAACAGTTGCCAGTGTCTTGATTAAAAAGTTTTTTCACTTTCCTAAACCACTTTAAACATTTCGTGTAATGGTAGTGTCAGCCTGACCGCGCTTTTCTGAGACGCATTCTTCAATCACTTTCACTAGGCAATTTGCACTGTGGGAAGATAGATTTAAAGAAGATCAGCTGTGATCTTCTTGAATGCCGAAGCAGACTCAAAGGACCAAATGGCCTACTTCTGTTCCCTTTTCTTATGTTCCCTATATCATATTTGCACAGGTACCACATCCAAAGATCATGCTGCATGTGACAAAAGATACAAGTCATTCCTATGCTCTGAAGCTATCTTATCAAAAGCTCAAAGAGTGGTCTGAGATCGTCCCTTATCACCTTGCACAATCCCAATGTCTCAAGAAGTGGCCAGTTTATCAAACACATTTGGTTTTTCACTGTACAGTACAACCATCTCATGGAGAAATCTAGCAATTAATTATTTTTAACTACATCATCCTGACTTTCACTACATTGCACATTGATAACAGATTGATATCTTTTGGTGAATAACAGCCGGATTAATTAGTTATTTGTAAATATATGCGCATCTTTCGCTCAACCCTTTAGTGCAGTTCCTGAAATTTACCCATCGTCACGATGGGCAATGACCTTGGTTCCTACTTGGTGTTGTAATTTTACTGTTTTTGTATTCTCAATCGCTTCCTCTCATTCAATTTTACACACTCCATTATAATGCCATTTCATCTCATTTATGAACTCCTGGAGGAAATTCCCATGATTAAAACATATATTAAAATGTCACAAATTGGTCCAAGTTAGCAGCACATTTATTTTATTTCAACTGTTCATGGGCCTCTTTTTATCCTCAAAATATCCCATTATATTACGCCAGAGTTCATTGTATCTTTTCAAATTTATCCCAATAGTCCAATCTGTAAGACAAAGATTGTTTGTTCCCCAATAGTCTCCCCACCCACAACACCTCCCCCCCCTTCCCCCCCCCACCCCCATCACCACACCACCCCTGACCATCAGTCAGTGTTTCAAATAGACTGGTATTGTTGGGCAGGGAGGACTTGTCAATGCTCAATTTTATTTCCAAACCAAAATCTTTCTTCCTTATCACAAAATACCGGGCTGAATTACCTGGATTAAACACTTTTTACATTTAATTATCCTGTTAAGCCTTTCCAATTTTTTTTCTTGATTGCTTGAAGAGCAAGTTCTATCCAAAGATCTCATCAATTTTAACTTCAGAAACAAACGGTTCCCAGGTTTGGTGGATTTACGGTAAAGACAAAATTGTGATTGCAATTACTTTTGAAAGCCAGTCTTTTGTTCCCTTGCCCACAGCAAAGTCTGGTTCACAAATTAACAGTGACTCTAATTCAGATCAATATTTTAAATTTACAGTCCACCAGTAAATTACATCATTTTACCTCTTGCTCTTTCTTCAGGCACCTTCCTTTTTAAAAAAAATGTGTTTATTCAAATTTTCCAACAAAATTTTTAACAAATCCCCCCTCCCCCGCCCAATAACAAAAAGAAAAAAAAACGCAAACACAACAGTCAAAAATTATACAAAACTTTTACATTGGGTTTCCCCGTATACAGTAACCCCTCCATATGACATTCAAAGATACCCGTAGGGAAGCCCCCCCCTACCCACCCAAATTCCCCCCCCGAAAGAGACCCCCCCTCCTCCCCGCCCCACCTTTGGGTTGCTGTTGCTGCTGCTGCTGACCTTATAACGCTCCGCGAGATAGTCTAGGAACAGTTGCCACCGACTGAAGAACCCCTGCACAGACCCTCTCAAGGCAAACTTTATCCTCTCCAGCTTAATGAACCCTGCCATGTCATTTATCCAGGCTTCCACACTGGGGGGCTTCGCGTCCTTCCATAATAGCAAGATCCAGGGCCGGGCTACCAGGGACGCAAAGGCCAGGATACCGGCCTCTTTCGCCTCCTGCACTCCCGGCTCGTCCATTACCCCAAATAGTGCCAACCCCCAACTCGGCTTGACCCAGACTTTCACCACCTTGGACATAGTCCTCACGAAATCCCTCCAAAACCCATTCAATGCCGGGCACGACCAGAACATGTGGACGTGATTCGCCCGGCTTCCCGAACACCTCCCACATCTATCCTCCACCCCAAGGAACCTACTCAACCTCGCCCCTGTCATATGCACTCTGTGAATAACCTTAAATTGTATTAGGCTGAGCCTGGCGCAAGAGGAGGAAGAGTTAACCCTACTCAGGGCATCCGGCCACAGACCCTCATCTATCTCCTCCCCAAGCTCCTCCTCCCACTTGCCCTTTAACTCCTCTACCGAGGCCTCCTCCTCTTCTTTCAGCTCCTGGTAGATCGCCGGAACCCTGCCTTCTCCAACCCATACACCCGAAATCACCCTGTCCTGAGTCCCCTGTGCCGGGAGCAGCGGGAATTCCCTCACCTGCCGTCTCACAAATGCCCTCACTTGCATATACCTGAAAGCATTTCCCAGGGGTAACCCAAACTTCTCCTCCAGTGCCCCCAGGCTCGCAAACGTCCCATCTATAAACAGGTCCCCCATTCTTCTAATCCCTGCCCGATGCCAGCTCCGAAATCCCCCATCCATCCTTCGCGGGACAAACCGATGGTTCTCCCGAATTGGGGACCAAACCGAGGCTCCTGCCTCACCCTTGTGCCGTCTCCACTGCCCCCAGATCTTCAACGTCGCTGCCACCACCGGACTCGTGGTGTACCTTGTCGGCGAGAGCGGCAGCGGTGCCGTCGCCAGCGCCCTCAGGCTCGTGCCCCTGCAGGACGCCATCTCCAACCTCTTCCACGCCGCCCCCTCTCCCTCCATTACCCACTTACGGATCATCACCACATTGGCTGCCCAATAATAGTCGCACAGATTCGGCAGAGCCAGCCCTCCCTGTCCCTACTACGCTTCAGAAACACCCTCTTTACCCTCAGGGTCTTATTTGCCCACATGAAACCCATGATACTCCTACCTACCCGTTTGAAAAAGGCCTTGGGAATCATAATGGGAAGGCACTGGAACACAAAGAGAAACCTCGGGAGGACCGTCATTTTAACCGACTGCTCCCTGCCCGCTAGCGAGAGTGGCAGCACATCCCATCTTTTGAAATCCTCCTCCATCTGCTCCACCAACCGCGTCAAATTGAGTTTATGCAGGGCCCCCCAACTCCCAGCCACCTGGATCCCTAAGTACCGAAAGCTTCTTTCCGCCCTCTTCAACGGCAGGTCGTCTATCCCCCTTCCCTGGTCCCCTGGATGCACCACAAAGAGCTCACTTTTCCCTACATTAAGCTTATACCCTGAAAAGTCCCCAAACTCCCTTAAGATCCGCATGACCTCCGCCATCCCCTCCATTGGATCTGCCACATACAGCAACAGGTCGTCCGCATACAGCGACACCCGATGTTCCTCTCCCCCTCGGACCAGCCCCCTCCATTTCCTGGACTCCCTTAGTGCCATGGCCAGAAGCTCAATTGCCAATGCAAACAGCAAGGGAGACAGGGTACAGGCGTCCCTCGGTACAGCCGAAAGTACTTCGACCTCCGCCGATTCGTAGCCACACTCGCCACCGGGGCTCTATATAGCAATCTGACCCAGCCGACGAACCCCTCCCCGAACCCAAACCTCCGCAACACTTCCCAAAGGTACTCCCACTCCACCCGGTCGAAGGCCTTCTCCGCGTCCATAGCTGCCACTACCTCCGCTTCTCCCTCCACCGAGGGCATCATAATCACATTGAGGAGCCTCTGCACATTAGTGTTCAGCTGCCTGCCCTTTACAAATGCCGTCTGGTCCTCATGGATCACCCCCGGGACACAGTCCTCAATTCTCGTAGCCAGCACTTTTGCCAGCAACTTAGCATCCACATTGAGGAGCGAGATCGGTCTATACGACCCACACTGCAGTAGGTCCTTGTCCCGCTTCAGGATCAGAGAGATCAACGCCTCGGACATTGTCGGGGGCAAGGTCCCCCCCTCCCTTGCCTTATTGAAAGTCCTCACTAACAACGAACCTAGCAGGTCCACGTATTTCCTGTAAAACTCGACCGGGAACCCATCTGGTCCCGGGGCTGTCCTGCCTGCATGCTCCCCAATCCTTTAACCAGCTCCTCCAGCCCAATTGGCGCCCCTAAACCAGCCACCTCCTGCTCCTCCACCCTCGGGAACCTCAGCTGATCCAAAAATCGTCGCTTCCCCTCTTCCCCCGCTGAGGGCTCAGATCTGTACAGATCCCCATAGAAGTCCCTAAATACCTCATTTATTCTCACCGCACTCCGCACCGTATTCCCCCCGCTATCCTTAACTCCACCTATCTCCCTCGCTGCCTCCCTCTTACGAAGCTGGTGTGCCAGAATCCGACTCACCTTCTCCCCATACTCATACGTCGCCCCCTGTGCTTTCCTCCACTGTGCCTCTGCTTTCCCTGTGGTCAACAGGTCAAACTCTGTCTGGAGGTTCCGCCGCTCCCTGGTTAGTCCCTCCTCGGGGGCCGCTACATATCTCCTGTCCACCCTTAAGATCTCCCCCACCAACCTCTCCCTCTCCCTGCTCTCTCTCTTCTCCCTGTGGGCCCTGATGGAGATTAACACTCCACTGACCACTGCCTTCAGCACCTCCCAGACTACCCCCACCTGCACCTCCCCGTTGTCATTGACCTCCAAATATCTTTCAATGCACCCCCGCACCCGCCCGCACACCTCCTCATCCGCCAATAATCCCAGATCTAGACGCCACAGCGGGCGCTGGTCCCTCTCCTCTCCTAACTCCAGCTCCACCCAGTGCGGGGCGTGGTCTGAGATGGCTATGGCCGAATACTCCGTTCCCTCCACTTTCGGGATTAGCGCCCTACTCAAAATAAAAAACTCTATCCGGGAGTGGACGTGGGAAAAGAATGAAAATTCCCTGGCCTGGGGCCTGACAAACCTCCATGGATCCACTCCCTCCATCTGGTCCATAAACCCCCTGTGCACCTTGGCCGCAGCCGGCCTCTTACCCGTCCTGGACCTAGAGCGATCCAGTGCTGGGTCCAGCACCGTGTTGAAGTCCCCCTCCATTATCAAGCTTCCTACCTCCAGGTCCGGAATCCGACCCAGCATGCGTTTCACAAATCCGGCATCATCCCAGTTCGGGGCATATACGTTTACCAGTACCACCCGCACCCCCTGCAACCTACCGTTCACCATCACATATCGACCTCCATTATCTACTACAATATTCATTGCCTCAAACGACACCCGCTTCCCCACCAGTATTGCAACCCCTCTGTTCTTTGCATCCAACCCTGAATGGAATACCTGTCCTACCCATCCCTTTCTCAGCCTAACCTGATCTGGCACCTTCGAATGTGTCTCCTGGAGCATAACCACGTCTGCCTTCAGTCCCTTTAAATGCGCGAACACCCGGGCCCTCTTGACCGGCCCCCCCTCACATTCCAAGTTATCAGCCGGATTGGGGAGCTGCTCACCCCCCCCCCCCCCCCCTGCCGACTAGCCATCTCCTTTTCTAGGCCAGCCACGTGCCCGCGCCTCCCGCACCCCCCAGTCCCCCAGATGGCAGACCCCCGCCCCGACCACCTCTCCTCCTTCCAGCTCCCCTTTGGCCAATGCAGCAAAAATCCTATACCCCCGTCTCCCCCCCTTCCCCCCGCTAGATCTGCATCTAGCCCTTTTGCTCCCCCCCATAACACTCCCGTAAATCAGCTGACTCCTGCTGACCCCGGCCTCTCCCACCATTCCATCGACCCCCTCCAATGTGGGAATCCCCCCTCCCCCTCCCTGGCAGTCAGTGTGGGCTCCTTTCCAGCACCGCCCCCCCACCCCCGGCCCCCCACCCCCGTCATCCCCTAGCGCGGGAAAAAGCCCGCGCTTTCCTGAGCCGGCCCCGCCCCCTCTAGCGCAGCTCCTTTTGCAGCCTTACCCCAATTCCCCATCCCCGGGCCTCCACTCCCCCTCTTCCTTCGTGGGGGTCTGCCCCTCCAACACCGACGCCCACACTCTCCCAAAGTCTCCCCATCCAATCCCTTCACCCATCCCCCTCCAGCACCCAAACCAGAGGAACATTCCCTAAACGGAATAAACACTATATACACAGTAAACATCCCCCCACAACAAGCCTTCAATTTGAGTCCAACTTTTCAGGCTGTATAAAACTCCATGCCTCATCAGGCGTTTCGAAATAGTGGTGCCGATCCTGGAACGTGACGCACAATCGCGCTGGCTGCAGCATACCGAACTTCACCCCTTTCGATGGAGCATCGCCTTAGCCCAATTAAAACCCGTTCTCTTCTTAGCCACCTCTGTACTCCAGTCCTGGTAGATTCAGATCTCCGTGTTCTCCCACCTGCTGCTCCGCTCTTTCTTGGCCCATCTCAGGACACACTCCCTGTCCGTAAAGCGGTGAAACCTCACCACTACAGCCCCTGGCGGCACGTTGGCCTTGAGTCTCCTTGCTAGGACCCGGTGAGCCCCATCTAGCTCCAGAGGCCTCGGGAAGGCTCCCGCGCCCATCAGCGAATTAAGCATCGTGCTCACATATGCCCCAGCATCGGGCCCCTCCACTCCTTCGGGGAGACCCAGAATCCGAAGATTCTTCCTCCTCGACCTATTCTCCAGGTCCTCAAAACTTTCCGCCCACCTCTTGTGCAGCGCCTCGTGCGCCTCCACCTTCACCGCCAGGCTCAAGATCTCGTCCTTGTTCTCCGAGGCTTTTTGCCGCACCTCCCAGATCGCCGCCCCTTGGGCCTTCTGGGTCTCCACAAGCTTCTCAATCGCCGCCTTCATTGGTTTTCAGCTCCTCAAAGCAGCGTCTAAGAAACCCCTGCTGCTCCTGCGACCACTGCGCCCACGCTGCTTGGTCTCCACCTGCTGCCATCTTGTTTTTTCTCCCTCTCACTTTTCGCTGCTCCAAGATCACTTTTTTCACCGCTCCACTCCTGGTCCAATCCATATAATGGTGGGGGGACCTTGCTGTCACCTTCCCACACTGGAAGCCGTTGAACAATTGCCGTTGGGGCCCCTCTAGAGAGCCCAAAAGTCCGTTCCCGGCGGGAGCTGCCGAACGTGCGAACTACCTAGGCATAGCCACAACCGGAAGTCCTTCAGGCACCTTCCTGAATGACTATAAAAATATTTAATAAAACTGAAGAACTATATAGTCTCGACAGCTAAACAAATCTTTGCAACATTCTTACACAGAAGGGGTTAATATCTGCAGACTAAACGAAAAGGGTAGTGGAGTTTCCTGCAGCTTGTGAGCTGCAAAAACTAAACTAACATTGTTAAAGAAATAGTCCACGGAACACAAAATAAATCTGTTTTGCATCACATTCTCCTCAGAATAACTTTACTGCCTGATGCGTGTTACGAAGTTTAGCATCTTTTCATTTTGAACAATGGTGTACTGATGCATATAGAATATAGGTGGATAGTGACATTGGGGACCAGATGACACAACAGTCCCAGATTTCTGCATCTTTCAGTGTTGGCTCCAACTCGAAAACCATCCCATATTCCAAGCTGTCTACACACCTCACATTGAATTTATTACAGTGTCGTAGACTGTATCGAGATCTGGCAGCATATAACTTACCGCGGACCACCTGTTTTGTGTTAGAATAATAATCGAAGGGGACTTTAACCATTTAAACATGTCTTCACGTCTGACCGCATCCATTATGATCCTCGACGTTACTTGAACTCAATTTCTCTGAACTGTATTCCAGTTTGATAATGCCATGACAGAATAATTTACTGTAATAAGTTGGCGTTAAAAGTTGGAAAGTTAAGATCCTAAAATCTCTATCCTCTAAATTACACTAACACTTTTGTCCCCTTCATCTGGGTCTGTTCTTTGTTATAAATTTGAAAGTTACTCCACAAGATATTAGAGTTCAAGCCATTTAGTGGTTTTCATTGGAATTAATGTATTATAACTATTATTATCAAGTTACACATGTACAATGATGCTCATTACTAATAATATTTACAGATATGCTTTGTACGCTGGTCGCACCATGTACCAGGGAATTCACTGCATCACAGGTTTTGAGCTTGAGGAAGTCAAGCCTTTTTCAAGTTCTGACGTATCTGCTCTAATATACCATCTTTATATTTTTTCCTCTTGTTCAGATTCATATGCTGTCAAAGGATTACCTCCCTTGTTATCATTTGATGAATTTCAGTTTTAACAAGACCTCCCATGAACCCTTATCAAGGCTTTATCTTGAGTGAATTATCAAGCAAGTATTGAACTGGATTGTTTATTTTGTGTCTTGCACTTGTGTCCTTGGCGGTAATGCAGAGGACGGAAACTACTAACACAAAGAAAACTTATCTGCTAAACTCTCTGGGCACAAAATAAATTTCTGCCCATTTTGGAGCACTTCAAGTGCCATTACACTTCTAAAATGATGTCCTTATCATGAGCATAATCTTTTGCGGCAAGTCGCATCAGATGCTACATAGGTAACGGAGTATGTACATTGAATGGCAACTGGATATATGCGGAGCAGGCGAGCCATGACATGCAACGCTGATTTAATGCCAAGAGTGACATTTTGGAGCTCAGCACTCCAGCTAAATCCCTCTCTTAATCATGCGAAGCTTAACAAGTATTTGGCAGCAGGAAGGAGCCCACCACCAGCAATACTTAAAGGGATCATCAACTTCTTGCAGGTTAGTTGCTGGTTATTTAGGTAAAGGGTGAAAACAGTCATTAAGTGAAAATGCCTGAAACACACTAAAACCTGCAGGTTTTAGCACCGAAGCACTGATTTGTAGCTATTTTCCTGGAGTAGTATTCAACAGCTCCACACACACTTCCACTGAAAATCTGGATCTTGCACATGATGGGCAGGGCCTGACTAGGGGCAGGGGAATACATTCATCCATATGTTCACAGTGAAGGAACTGCTGGTGATAGTTTTGAGCAGAGTGGCAGGCAGGCAGAACAGGCAACCTATTCCCTAGTGGTACATGATAACTCTAGCTTCCTTACACCCACAGCTATTTCTCATCATCATAGAATTTATCATCATAGAATTTACAATGCAGAAGGAGGCCATTCGGCCCATCGGGTCTGCACCGGCTCTTGGAAAGAGCACCCTACCCAAGGTCAACACCTCCGCCCTATCCCCATAACCCAGTAACCCCACCCAACACTAAGGGCAATTTTGGACACTAAGGCCAATTTATCATGGCCAATCCACCTAACCCGCACATCTTTGGACTGTGGGAGGAAACCGGAGCACCCGGAGGAAACCCACGCACACACGGGGAGGATGTGCAGACTCTGCACAGACAGTGACCCAAGCCGGAATCGAACCTGGGACCCTGGAGCTGTGAAGCAATTGTGCTATCCACAAGGCTACCGTGCTGCCCGTAATTTCTGATTCATAAACCCCCAAATAGATTCCCACTTACCAGCTCCATATGCTCTCCTCACACAAATCCTTGCATACAAGCTATGGGTGCTATACCCCAACCCTTATAACTTTATCAGTGCAGTCTCCCAGGAGTTAGTAGGAAAAGGAGGAGACAGGATGGAAGAATCACTGCCATTGTCACAGGCACCAACTCAGGGACTGGCAAGCTGTGTAGTTTAGAGACTGGGAGGAACAGCAAGCAGCACAGTAGCACACACAATGGTGGGCAGCAGCCACATCAGGTGGAAGAGATACTATAGTTAACACTTTGTCAAGATGGAAGGTCACACACTTACAAAATCCCAATGATCACCCCTTCCCTTTCTCCTTGTGGCTGCAATAAGGTCTCCAGTGACAAACAATAGCAGAATATTCACTCTTTTCATCTGAGATCCTGAGAGATTTGCCAGAATAAAATATTGATAAGGGTGTTGAAAACAGTATTGACACAGCGATTGGATATGTATCAAAAGCCCTTTCCAAACACACTGATGTCATAGAACCCCTACAGTGCAGAAGGAGGCCATTCGGCCCATTGGGGTTGCACTGACCCTCCTACCTGGACCAAATCCCCATTCAATACCTGTAATCCCACCTCACCTAACCTTTGAACACAAAGGGGCAATTTTCTAAGGAATAGCTGCACATTTTTGGACTGTGGGAGGAAACCAGAGCACCCGGAGGAAACCCATGCAGACACGGGGAGAACGTGAAAACTCCACACAGACGCCCGTGGTCGCAATCGAGTCAGGGTCCCTAACCACTGTGCCACCATGCTGCCCAGTCAATCTCAGAATTAATAATCTTTATTAGTCTCACAAGTAGTTTACATTAACACTGCAATGAAGTTACTGTGAAGATCCCCTAGTCACTACATTCCGGCGCCTGTTCGGGTGCAGAGGGAGAATTCAGAATGTCCAAGTTACCTAACAGCACATCTATTGGGACTTATGGGAGGGAACCGGAGCACCCAGAGGAAACCCACGCAGACACGGGGAGAACACGCAGACTCTGCACAGACAGTGACCCAAACCGGGAATCGAACCTGGGACCCCGGCACTATGAGGCAGCAGTGCTAACCGCTGTGCCACTGTGCCGCCCATTGTGCTACCGTGCTGCCCAGTCAATCTCAATCAGTAAATGAAAAGTGAAAGTTGAGCCTGGCCTTGCGTAGTGCTCGCAATGTTCAAAATGACTTCTTTTGCCCGTGTCGAGCTGGTTGTTGTTAGGAGAGGTTGGTAATTGCAGTGCAAGCCAGCAAAATGGTGTGCAGCCCCTTGGATGAGCATTAGGAGCCATTCCACCCGATCTAGGCCTCTCAGTATTCTGTAAGTTTCAAAGAGATCCCCCTCATCCTTCTAAACCCCAATGAGTACAGACCCAGAGTCCTCAAACTCTCCTCATATGACAGACCCTTTATTCCGGGATGATGGAGCTGCAGAAAAGTATCCTGAAGCAACTGTTTCACAAAGCATGCTACGAGATTCATGTGGCAAAGGAGTATTATTATACTTTAATATCTGCAAATAGAATCACCCCTGCACCGGTCGGACGGGGCCGGTGGGCAGCATGGTTAGCACAGTTGCTTCACAGCTCTAGGGTCCCAGGTTCGATTCCCGGCTTGAGTCACCGTCTGTGCGGAGTCTGCACGTTCTCCCCGTGCCTGCATGGGTTTCCTCCGGGTGTTCCGGTTTCCTCTCTCAGTCCAAAGATGTGCAGGATAGGTGGATTGGCCATGCTAAATTGCCCTTAGTGTCCAAAAAGATTTGGTGGAGTTACTGGGTTACGGGGATAGGGTGGAAGGGTGGGCCTGGGTGCTCTGCCCAAGAGCTGGTGCAGACTCGATGGGGCGCAAGCCTCTTTCTGCACTGTAAATTCTATGATCATCTCGCCAATATGAAGGAATATCGTTGTTAAACACATAAAATAAAGTCACAATCAATAACCATTTATCTTATTTACAAACTTCTGTAACATACGTTAGTTTCTTTTTGGTGGCTGTAGTGTAATGGAGGCTGTTAGATTAACTCTCATAAAGGGTTAACTGGAATAGTCTAGGATATCAGAGAAGGGAGTGACATATACTCATATGATGTGCATCTAACAATCTAAAGAGGAAAGTAAGCATGGTCAGAAACTTGTAAGAGTTTCTCTCATCTGTAAATGTATTAAAGTAGAAATTAGGAGCTGGATTCTACGATTCTGGGGCTATGTCCCCGTGCCGGCATGGGAACGGTGCTGTTTTATGCCAGAAACAATGGCGTGGTGCACTTTCGCTTGTGACCATGGAGTGATTGGTCACATAAAGGACTGTTCCTGTTCAAAGTCACAGAAAAGGGCTTTTTCACCCAGATCCGGGTGGAATTTTGATGAAAAGGCATAGAAAAGGTTAGAGGAGTAGTTTACCCCGGAATAGTATGTCTTCTGATCACCGGACCCGGCAGAAAACAGTGAGAGGTTTGGCTGGAAAGTTGAAACAGCCTTGTGCTTCACAGACAATCTCTTCCAGCATGCAGGTGGGGGAGGGGCAAGCTGTAAGGCCCAAGGTACAGGAACTGATGACTTTTATCAAGGAGGAATTCTATAAACAGAGGAAAGACATGCATGAGGATCATGCAAAGGCCACTGCAGAAGCTGTGGAACCCCTGAAAAGTACTTTGGAGTGGATGGAGAGGTGTTTGGAGGTGCAGGGGTCACAGATTTGGGAGATTGAAGGAGTGATCTCGGACCACAGCGATCATGTGGAGGCGGAGGTGGGGCTCCTAGGAGACCTTTGTAAAATGCTGAGGGCAAAGGTGGAGGAGCAGAAGAATGCCTCGAGAAGGCAGAACCTGCGAATAGTGGGCCTGCCTGAAGGAGTGGAAGGTGTGTGTCACAAGGTACGTCTCGAGGATGCTGGCGGGACTGGTAGCAGAAGGGGTGCTAGATAAGGCACCTGAAGTGGACCGAGCGCATAGGTCTCTGAGGCAAAAGCCTAGAGCTGGGGAGCCGCCGTGGGCGGTGATCTTGAGACTCCATAAATTTGTGGAGAAAGAGAAAATTCTACGGTGGGCCAGGGAGAAGCATAGCTACAACTGGGAGGGAAATAATGTCCAGATTTATCAGGACATCGGAGCCGAGTTGGCAAAACGGCAGGCAGGTTTCAACAAGGCCAAGGCGGTGCTGTACCAGCGGCAGATCAGGTTTGGGGTGCTCTACCCGGCGAAATTATGGGTGACGTTCGGAGGCCGGGAGTATTATTTCAAGACCCCAGAAGCGGCCGAAGACTTCATTAAGGAGCATAAACTGGGGGAGAACTGAGTGGACAATGCTTGGGAGCCGGGGTGCTGGCACTATGTAATGGTCGGGAGCATGTTTGAAGTGGGTGTAGGGATTGGGGGATTTTCACCTTTTTTTGTGGGGGGAAGGGGTTTCTGTTCAATGTTGAGACTGTAAGGAGTTGTAGAGTTGAAAAGTTTATGTGGGGATGGATGTTCCCATTGCCCCTCATGTTTTATGGGACTGTTTGTGTTTAACATCCGTTTGTTTGCTTTTGGAGAAGGCTACCTGGAGTTCAGGAGAAGTCCTTGTTTGGGTGGGGGAGGGTAAGGCCAGCAGGAGGCCTTCTTCTTTGAGCTGAGGAGTTGGGGGGTCGAGGGAGGGGGGGGTCATGAGGATGTGCCTTTGGGCAGGGGCAGCCGCGCTAGCAGGTTATGCTGGTGAACGGAAGTGAGGTGGTGGGGGAGAAGGCCAAGAGGGGTGGCCGGGGGTAGGGGGAAAGGGGAAGTGGGAGGGGAAGAAGGGGAAGGGGAAAAGAGGGGGGGGGGGTTCTGCAACACGTCAGGGAGTGAGAGATGACATGGTCAAAGGCGAAGAAAGGGGCCATCTGGGATGGGCTAGGTACAGAGTGAAATTAAAGGGGCAGAAGTATGGGCAGCGCGGTAGCACAAGAGGATAGCACTGTGGCTTCACAGTGCCAGGGTCCCAGGTTTGATTTCCCGCTGGGTCACTGTCTGTGCAGAGTCTGCACATTCTCCCCTTGTCTGCGTGGGTTTCCTCCGGATGCTCCGGTTTCCTCCCACAGTCCAAAGATGTGCGGGTTAGGTGGATTGGCCATGCTAAATTGCCCTTAGTGTCCAAAAAGGGTAGGGGGGGTTATTGGGTTACGGGGCTGGGTGGAAGTGAGGTGGGGGGGGTGGACATCCGGTTGCGGCGATGCGGAGCTAAGCCGTACGTTTCGGCAGCTCCCGCGACAACGGACTTTCGGGCTCTCCAGAGGAGCCCCAACGGAGCTTTTTTTGAATTAATCCCGTGTGGGAAGGTGCAGTAAGGTCCCCCCTTACGATATATGGCCGAGATCAGCGGTGGAACGACGAGGAAAGAGGCCCTGAAGCAGAGACCAAAACGAGGGCAAAAAAGCAAGATGGCGGAGGGCGGAGAGCGAGCAGCGTGGGGGCCAGACCAGCAGGAGTTCCTCAAGCGATGTGTGGAGGAGCTGAAAAAGGAGGTGCTGGCGTCAATGCTGTTGGCGATCGAGGGGCTGAAGGAGACCCAGAAGACCCAGGCGGTGGAGCTTCGTGAGGTGAATGATAAAGTGAATACCAACGAGGACGAGATCCTGGGCCTGGCGGTAAAAATGGAGGCGCACGAGGCGGTGCACAGGAGGTGGGCCGAGAGACTCGAGGTCCTGGAGAACAGGTCGAGGAGGAAGACCCTCCAGATTCTGGGTCTTCCTGAAGAAGTGGAGGGAGCTGATGCCGGGGCGTATGTGAGTACGATGCTCCATTCGCTGATGGGTGCGGAGGCCTCTCTGAGTCCCCTGGAGCTGGAAGGGGCCCACCGGGTCCTGGCGAGGAGACCCAAGGCCGATGAGCCGCCAAGGGCGATAGTGGCAAGGTTCCATCGCTTCGCTGTAGCCATGTAAAATGGCTGCGTTCCGATTAATCTGGCCAAAATCCAGTTTAAAATGGCTAACCCGAAAGACTGCTGGGAAAAGCAGCCAAGAAGACACAAGCAGGCAGCTGCAGACAGTATTGCATATTCAGCTCTGGGAACGTAGCCCAGATCGATACTCAGGGCTATCAACAACCCATCAACCCAGGTATTTGCAGTTGCATTCAGGACTGTTTGCAGCCCATCTATTCAGACATCCACAGTTAAATCGGTTATCCCCAGGAACAATTGCAACATATGAGCAATTGAATACCGGGCCAGACCTGTCGGCGCCTGCAGTGGCCGAAACAAAGACAGGTGAGCGACCACCCCCCGATCGAGGAATCGTCTCACCATTGGACACATCGACCCCAGAGACTGGGGACAGATCCAATCACTTGGTACTCAGGGTCAAGGGCCGCCCCGGGAGGCGGGAAGCCCCTGGGCCCTATAAAAGTGAGGGTCCAAGTTCAGATCTCTCTCTCTCCTCTTCGCCTGCTCGAGACCTTCGCAAGGCCAGCCACCGGCAACAGTAAGTTTGAATCCAGCGATCGCTATCCGGTAGAGACATCTAGACACCGACCTGTAGCAGCCTTTTGAATCCCGCGGGCCAGAGCTGATTGAACAAGCCATTCGTTTCCCTGACCTGGTGGGCTCTTCCTAAGTTAAGTATTGGCCAGTAGTGATAGGTTTATTATATAGAAAGTAGTATTAGGGTATTAATATTGCTTGTTGTATATAAGAAATGACCGTTGTTTTAATCCTTACTAAGCGGTGTGCTGTATTATTAATCATAACCTGAACTTGAACCACGTGGCGGTATCATAAAGATACCTGGCGACTCATGAGCAGAGGTGACGTAAACAGAGCAAATGGGCTAAGGTTAAAAAGAGCAACATAATTGGCGACATCCTGACGGGACCCGACTTAGAAGTGGAAAACCACTCCGGGAGAACCCCAACATTTTGAATTAGAATCCAATCGGAAACAAAAAAAAAACCACAAGTGTTCAAGCGGTTCTGGTTAATAATTCACAATTCAGAAGTGTGTATATGCATGCGTAACTAACAGGGTTATAAGGCAAAACTGATAGATATTTTGTTGCGTCACAACTATCGGCAGTTGGTATTTCGGAAATTAGCGCAAGCCGTTCCCGCATCTACCACACCACCTTAGCCACCTGTTCCAAATTCGAACGTAACGAGCAGATAAGAGAGAGCCATGCAGGCAATGCAAGCGATGCAGCGCCTCATGAACCCCAAAGATTTTGCTGTCGCACCAGTCAGCAGCGTAGAAGCGGGACAGTATCCCGTTTGGGAAGTGGAAATCCGCAAAATTCTGCAGGGCAAAGGATGGCCCATGTGGAAGGATTTCTGCAATAACGACGACTCAGGTCCTGGAAGTATAGGGCATACTTGGTGGGAGAACCTGAGTGAGATCCACAAAAAGAGTTTAGCAAAAGCGCACAAGCCGATGGCAATTGTGTCCTGTCTGGCACAATTGCGAGGCACAGAGGAGGTCGTCAGGACGCTCCGCAAGGAAATAGAAGGCATACATCGGATGAGTAAAATCGATGTATGCAAAATTGAGAAGGAGAACCTGGAGTTAAAAGGGAAATTAGCAGCAAAGGACGAAGAGGTGGCTGACGCCAAACGGGGTCACCAATCTTGTCTGGCGCACTTGAGTAGTTTCCAGTCACAGTATGAAAAGGCTTATCAGGACCAGCAGCGTGCAGTCCTGGTAAAGAAAGAAACAGAAAACCAGTTAGAGAGGCTCCAGAAACAATGCAGTGATCTCAAGGCAGCCTTGAGAGCGCTCCACGCCACAACCACGGAACAAAGGCAGAGTACTTTGGACCATGCAAAGTGCCGAAAGCAGGTTGCAGACTTGAAAACACTGCTTTCTGTCCAAAAGGGATTTCAAGAAACCTTTGGGGAAAATTTAGACCAGGAAGACAGCCCTGATTGGGAAGAATTGCAAGAGACAGCGCAGAGATATGTTCAGGGAGCATGTGCGCAGGGAAAACCCCAAAGGAGTAAAGCACCCCCACCCCCCACACAACAGATAATACAGGCTCCCATGAACCCTGTAACGACCCACTGCACCGCCACAGCAGACGAGGCGGAGGTCTTATATTCCACCCCCCTCACAGTGACCCAATTACGGGACGCGTGTGCCAAAATCACACCGTTCCTCCCCGCTTCAGACCCACACCATTTCTTTGCCACCGTCAAACACCAGGCGACCATGTACGGACTGGATGAGAAAGAGCAGGTAAAGCTCACTGTCCTCAGCTTAGACCCATCGGTCGCAGCAGCCCTCCCCGACCCACAGAATGTAGGAGGAGGCACCCTTGCAGAAATGCATACCGCCATCCTGGATGTGATCGGGTACAACCGGGGCGACCCCGTAGACGGTCTGAATAAATGCAGACAGAAAAAGTCTGAACACCCCACAGCGTTCGTAGGACGCTTGTGGATTCATTTTGAAGCCGTTTTCGGCAACGTAGATCGTGCCCATTTGTCCCCAGACAATATGGCCAAATGGACCCGCACCCTTACCTCCCATGCCACAGAGGCAGGACAAAAAGCCTGTACGAATTATGACCCCTCAGAGGAAGCCCACAATGAGAAATGGGTTTGAAAAAGATTGTCCCGCGCCTGGGAGCAGTCTGTACAAAGTAAACCCACAGTTAAAAATCCTGAAGAACAGCAGGCAGAAGCAGACAAACCCGCAGTTAGGGAACCCGAGGAAGAGCAGGCAGACATGCATCCAGTTAAAACGCACCAGAACCCAGCATGGGTAATCGAAGGAAGGAACAGCCCCCCACAGAAACCACCGGAATGTTACAATTGCTGACAATTAGGACATTACGCACGAGAATGTCAAGCCCCCCTGAAACAGCAGCGGAATCAGCCCACAAATGCCCCCCGAACCAGCAAAGAAACCAACAGCCCCGACCCCCCCACCCAGGGAACCACAACCAAGGGAACAATGCACCAGAGAGTCTCCTCCACCTTATGTGCCTCAGGGGTCATGTTACAACTGTGAGCAGCCAGGACACTTCGCCCGAGATTGCAGGAGACCCCCACCAGCTAGACTAGCCCCCAGATATGGAAGAGAACACCACCCACAGCAGCTACAAGGTCCCAGCTGCCCCATGCAAACTGGGAGCGCTTACCCACCACTTCTCATGGCAGCGTTACCGCAGCAAGGCCACTTCATTTTTGTTTCACTCCTCCTTCCTTTCTTCTTCGGTCACGCTGCACTCCCTCCATATGCTAATTACACCCCAGCCCAAATGTGATTTACGATGTCCCGTATTCTGATGGAACCTGCAGAATGTTTTATGTTGTCTGTCTGTTTGTTAAATGCTGTTCGTTCTACAGGAGAATTTTCTCACCGCCCCACACCCATTCACCTGAACTTTTAGCTCTTTTCCAATTGGACAAGCCAGACGCTTGTTCAGCGGTACCAACTTGTCGACAGATACCTGGTCACCAGACCAGACGCCCATTCAGAGGAACTAGCTTTTCAGCTAATACGTGGTCACCAGACCAGACACCCGAACGTAGCTACTCTTCTGATTTGATGGTAGAATCAGAACAGTAACCCCACCATGATGACTACATTTTTGTCCGTTCTTTGGTCGCTCAGGCAGTGGAGAAACGGCGTGAGACCCGCCCTGCCTGGGGACCGCCCCGTTGGTCAAAAACGCTCGGGTAGGGACTTCCAGTGACGGCGGGCGGGAGGCAGCCGCACAATGGAGAGCCCCCGCTCGGGAACGGCAATTTCGGGGCTTTAAGCCCGGTCCCAGGGTCCGCGGAGGTGGCAGAAGAAGGGAGAAGGCACGGAGGAGGCACTGAGAAGACACAGGATGGAAAAAAACCCCAAAGAAAAATGTCGAGGGTGAGGAAAAAAACGGCCGACAAAAAACCAGCTGGAGGTCCATCGGGGAGTGGAAAGGTCAGCATGGGGTCACCAGGCAAAATGGAGGCTGGAGCACCAGGGAAGGCCGCACTGCTTACGGCTGAAGAAATAACCAAGGTGATGGCTGTGGAATTTGAAAAGCAGTTGGCGCAGATTGCGAAATGCATGGAGACGGTGAGGAAGGAGATGAGGGAGGTCTTGAGTGTGCTGGTGGAGGAGTCGGTTTCCCCGGTGAGGACGGAGGTGGCGAGCACAGTGGCGGAGGTGCGAGAGCAAGGTGAGGCGCTGAAGGAAGTGAAGGAGACGTTATTGCAGCACGGTGATCAACTTGCCTCGATGGGGAAAGAGATGCGGAAGGTGATGGATACTAACAAGGATCTGCGAGGAAAAATGGAAGACCTGGAAAATAGATCCAGGCGACAGAACTTGAGGATTGTGGGGCTGCCCGAAGGAGTTGAAAGACCGAAGCCGACTGAGTATTTTGCCGCGATGCTGGCAAGACTACTGGGGGAGGGGGAGGACCCCTCCCGATATGAACTGGATCGGGCTCATCGGTCATGGAGGCCTGTACCAAAGGCGAGTGAGCCGCCAAGGGCAGTGACTCTGTGCTTCCGTAGGTACAGGGTGAAGGAGAAGGTCCTGAGCTGGGCCAAGCAGAGGCGGGTGGTACAGTGGGCTGGAGCTGGTATACGTGTATACCAGGACTTTACGGTGGAGCTGGCAAGGAGGCGGGCTGCCTTCAACCGGGTGAAGAGGGCACTGTACATTAGCAAGGTGCGGTGCGGCATTGTATATCCAGCGAAGCTGAGGGTGACTTACAAGCTCAGGGACTTTTATTTTGGAACGGCGGAAGCAGCGGAGGAGTTTGCGAAAGCAGAAGGACTGTGGCAGAACTGACAAATTGAGGAATGGCCATGTGCCGATGTAACCTCATGACTGTATTTTCTTATTTTTTGTATCACTGCGCGCGGGTGTAGAGATTAAAGGAGCCAATGTGGTATATATTTGGACAAGGGAAGGGACGGGACTTTCACTCAAAATCAGAGTTCTTTGGGGTGTAGGTGGATAGGCGGGGTTTGTGTGCTAAAAGGGGATCTTTGGGCTTTCCTGGGGCCGGGCAAGTGGGAAAGGGACCCGGGCGGGGGCCTCCACGCTGGCCGGTTTAAGCCGGCCAGTGAACGGGAGTGAGGTGGGGGAGGGGCTGCGGCCATCGGAGCCTAGCAGAACAGGGTCCGAGTGGTCTAGCCGGGGTGTAAAGTTGGGGGGGAAGGAACCGAGGGTAGGGGGAGGAGTTTTACAAGAGGCAGTGGACGGGAGGAGCTGGAGACCTGGGGTGGGGGGTTGGGGGGGTGGGAGCTGTGTAAGATTAAGGGTGACTACGGGTAATCCCTGATTTATTTTTGTCATTTGTTTATGTAAACATGCGGGTTGAGGTTTGGGGGTTGGTGGGTAGATGGGATCGTTGTTGTTATTATGGGGACTGACATATCTTGCTGATTATTGTTTATTGTTGATGGATGTAAATGTGGGAGAAAATGTGAAAATGGAAGAGAATAATTTAAAAAAAAAAAAAACGCTTGGGTAGGGAAGATACGGTATTGGTAGCCGTCCTACCCGGGGACTCCACCCAAATCGTACCCGTAGCGGCCCACACGCACCTCATTCGAACTTTTCTTTCAAAAAACAGTTTTATTTTATTTAGGCAACCTTTGGGTTGCTGCCACATGCTATTTACATCCTGGAACATTTGGATGATAAACTTAGCACTGGTCCACCATTGGGAAGTGTGCCGTGTCCAAACATTTGTTTTGAAAAAAAAAAATGGGGGGGAGAGTCACATACTGTGACCAATTATGAGGGTTTAATTGGCCCCAAGAAGGACAGACACACTAACACACCAGGTATTAAACCGAAGTATTTACACACACTACGCTTGTCTTACAGAACTCCAGAAGCTCCAAGTCTGGAGAAAACCAGTGAGCACAGGAAAAGGAAGGAAAGAAGACAGCCATGAGGACTCCTTTCTCCATGCTCAACATGTTTGTTATGGACTTTTGGTTGCGCGGGAACGCGGACCCCATCACTCCAAACCCCTTTATTGTTAACACTTCACTAAATAATAAAACATGCACTGGTGGTTTTTCCTGTAAATAAAAAGAGAATGTATGGGAATGTATGATCCTGAGCTTGACTGCCAAGCCAGGAAAGAGTATATTAAATGTTGTAATTGTTATTGTATGTTTAGAGAGATATGATTGTATAATACTTGAAGAATTGTTTAGGTAAATTTTTGTGCATAGCTAGGGTCAGAGTAGTGGCCATGTGGGAGGTGCCCCCCCCCCCAGTCGGGAAACGAAGAGGACAAAATTTATGTGATCCTTCACGCTTCACGTTAGGATCACAAGGCGGGAATGTAGCCATGTAAAATGGCTGCATTCCGATTAATCTGGCCAAAACCCAGTTTAAAATGGCTAACCCGAAAGACTGCTGGGAAAAGCAGCCAAGAAGACACAAGCAGGCAGCTGCAGACAGTTTTGCATATTCGGCTCTGGGAAGGTAGCCCAGATCGATACTCAGGGCTATCAACAGCCCATCAACCCAGGTATTCGCAGTTGCATTCAGGACTGTTTGCAGCCCATCTATTCAGACATCCACAGTTAAATCAGCTATCCCCGGGAACAATTGCAACATATTAGCAATTGAATACCAGGCCAGACCTGTTGGCGCCTGCAGTGGCCGAAACAAAGACAGGTGAGTGACCACCCCCCGATCGAGGAATCGCCTCACCATTGGACACATCGACCCCAGAGACTGGGGACAGATCCAATCACTTGGTACTCAGGGTCAAGGGCCGCCCCGGGAGACGGGAAGCCCCTGGGCCCTATAAAAGTGAGGGTCCAAGTTCAGATCTCTCTCTCTCCTCTTCGCCTGCTCGAGACCTTCGCAAGACCAGCCACCGGCAATAGTAAGTTTGAATCCAGTGATCGCTATCCGGTAGAGACATCTAGACACCGACCTGTAGCAGCCTTTTGAATCCCGTGGGCCAGATCTGATTGGACAAGCCATTCATTTCCCTGACCTGGTGGGCTCTTCCTAAGTTAAGTATTGGCCAGTAGTGATAGGTTTATTATATAGAAAGTAGTATTAGGGTATTAATATTGCTTGTTGTATATAAGAAATGACCGTTGTTTTAATCCTTACTAAGCGGTGTGCTGTATTATTAATCATAACCTGAACTTGAACCACGTGGCGGTATCATAAAGATACCTGGCGACTCATGAGCAGAGGTGACGTAAACAGAGCAAATAGACTAAGGTTAAAAAGAGCAACATCGCGGACTAAGAAAGTGTGCTGAGATGGGTCAAGAAGGTGCGGAGCAGTAGATGGGAGAACGCGGTGATCCGAGTTTACCAGGATTGGAGCGCGGAGGTGGCAAGGAGGAGAGTTGGCTTCAACCGGGCCAAGGCGGTGCTGCATAAAAAAAGAGTCAAGTTCGGTATGCTGCAGCCTGCGCGACTGTGGGTCACTTATCAGGACCGACACCATTATTTTGAAAAGCCAGAAGAGGCTTGGACCTTTATTCTGACGGAAAAACTGGACTCGAACTGAGGGGATGTGGTTGCGGGGGGAGATGTCGGTTGTATATGGGGTTGTAAATATGGGCAAAGAATACTTCATGGGTGGGATGATGGATGGGGATGTGGGTAGAGTTCTGGTTAAAATTCCTAAAATTTCCCTTTTTTCTTTTCTGTAGACGAGATGATGATGATGGGGAATGTGGGCGTCGGTGCTGGAGGGAGGTGAGACTCGGGGATGAGGGAACTGGGATAATGGCCGCAACAGGAGCTCCACCACAGGGGGTGGGGCTGGTTCAGGAAAGCGTGGTTTTTTTTCCCGCGCCCCCAAAAAAAGGGAGGGGGGATGGAGGAAGGTAAGGAGGAGGAGAGACTCCCACACGGGGGAGATCAACGGGAAGGCGGGGGAAGCCGGGGTTAGCAGAAGTCAGCTGACTCACGGAAGCAATATGGGGGGAGCAAAAGAGCTAGATGTGGATCTAGCGGGGGGGGGGGGGGGGGGGGATTCTAGGGTTGCTGCTGCACTGTCCGAAGGGGAACTGAAAATGGAAGAGGTGATTGGGGTGGGGGTTTCCCGCCTGGGGGACTGGAGGGTGCGGGAGGCGGGAGCACGGGACTGGCCTAAGATAGGAGATGGCTAGTCGGCGGGGGTGAGTAACCCCCCAATCCGGCTGATCGCGTGGAATGTGAGAGGCCTAAATGGGCCGGTTAAGAGGGCCCGAGTGTTCGCGCACTTAAAGGGACTGAAGGCAGACATGGTCATGCTTCAGGAGACACATCTGAAGGTGGCAGATCAGGTCAGGTTAAGGAGGGGATGGGTGGGACAGGTGTTCCATTCGGGGCTGGATGCGAAGAATAGAGGGGTGGCAATACTGGTGGGAAAGCGGGTGTCGTTCGAGGCCAAGGACATAGTAGCGGACAAGGGGGGCCGATACGTGATGGTGAGTGGTAGGTTGCAGGGGACGGAGGTGGTACTGGTGAATGTATATGCCCCGAACTGGGACGATGCTGGATTCATGAAACGGATGTTGGGGCGTATTCCAGACCTGGAGGTAGGGAGCTTGATAATGGGGGGGGGATTTTAATACGGTGCTGGACCCAGCACTAGATCGCCACATTTCTAGGACGGGGAAGAGGCCAGCGGCGGCCAAGGTCCTTAGGGGGTTTATGGACCAGATGGGGGGAGTAGATCCGTGGAGATTTGCCAGGCCTTTGGCCAGAGAATTTTCTTTTTTCTCCCACGTACATAAGGCCTACTCCCGGATAGATTTTTTTGTTCTGAGCAGGGCATTGATCCCGAAAGTGGAGGGAACGGAGTATTCGGCCATAGCCATTTCAGACCACGACCCGCATTGGGTGGAGTTAGAGCTGGGGGAGGAGAGGGACCAACGCCCGCTGTGGAGGTTGGATGTGGGACTGCTGGCAGACGAGGAAATGTGCGGGAGGGTGCGGGGGTGTATTGAAAGGTATCTGGAGGCCAACGACAATGGGGGGGTGCAGGTGGGAGTAGTATGGGAGGCACTGAAGGTGGTGGTCAGGGGAGAGCTAATCTCCATCAGGGCTCATAGGGTGAAGAGAGAGGGTAGGGAAAGGGAGAGGTTAGTGGGAAAGATTTTAAGGGTGGACAGGAGCTATGCAGAGGCTCCTGATGAGGGACTACTCAGGGAGAGACAAACTCTCCAGACGGAGTTCGACCTGTTGACCACAGAGAAGACAGAGCCACAGTGGAGGAAGGCACAGGGGGCGATATATGAATATGTGGAGAAGGCGAGTCGGATGCTGGCACATCAGCTCCGTAAGAGGATGGCAGCGAGGGAAATAGGCGGAGTCAAAGATGGCAGGGGAACTATGCGGGGAAAGTGAATGAGGCTTTTAAGGCCTTTTACGAGGAGCTGTATAGGTCCCAGCCCCCAGGGGGAAAAGAGGTGATCCGGCGATTCTTGGACCAATTGAGGTTCCCGAGGGTGGAGGAGCAGGAGGTGGCTGGTTTGGGGGCGCCAATTGGGATGGAGGAGCTGGTTAAACGACTGGGGAGTATGCAGGCAGGGAAGGCCCCGGGGCCGGATGGGTTCCCGGTGGAGTTTTACAGGAAGTATGTAGACCTGTTAGCCCCTTTGCTGTTAAGGACCTTCAATGAAGAAAGGGAGGGGGGGGGACCCTGCCCCCGACAATGTCGGAGGCGACAATCTCTTTGATCTTGAAACGGGATAAGGACCCACTGCAATGTGGGTCGTACAGACCGATCTCGCTCCTTAATGTAGATGCTAAGCTGCTGGCAAAAATGTTGGCCACGAGGATTGAGGACTGTGTCCCAGGGGTGATTCACGAGGACCAGATGGGATTCGTAAACGGTAGGCAGTTAAACACTAATGTGCGAAGGATCCTAAATGTGATAATGATGCCATCGGTGGAGGGAGAAGCGGGATAGTGACAGCCATGGACGCGGAGAAGGCCTTTGATCGGGTAGAGTGGGAGTATCTCTGGGAAGTGTTGAGGAGGTTTTGTTTCGGGGGAGGGTTTATTAGATGGGTTAAGCTCCTGTATAAAGCCCCGGTGGCGAGTGTGGTCACGAACCGGCGGAGGTCGGAGTATTTCCGGCTGTATCGAGGGACGAGGCAGGGGTGCCCCCTGTCCCCTCTGCTGTTTGCATTAGCAATTGAACCTTTGGCCATGGCGTTAAGGGAGTCGGGGAAATGGAAGGGGGTGGTTCGAGAGGGAGAGGAACATCGAGTGTCGCTGTACGCAGACAACCTGTTGCTGTATGTGACGGATCCAGTGGAGGGGATGCAGATCCTACGGGAGTTTGGAGACTTTTCGGGCTATCAGCTCAATGTGGGAAAGAGTGAGCTCTTTGTGATCCATCCAGGGGACCAGGGAAGAGGGATAGACGACCTACCATTGAGGAGAGCGGAAAAGAGCTTTCGATACTTGGGGATTCAGGTAGCTAGGAGCTGGGGGGCACTGCACAAACTTAATTTGATGTGGTTGGTGGAACAGATGGAGGAGGATTTTAAAAGATGGGACATGTTGCCACTCTCGCTGGCGGGTAGGGTACAGTCGGTTAAAATGGTGGTCCTCCCGAGGTTTCTTTTTGTATTCCAATGCCTCCCAATTGTGATTACTAAGGCCTTCTTTAAGAGGGTAAGCAGGAGCATTATGGGATTTGTGTGGGCGAGCAAGACCCTGCGGGTAAGGAGGGGTTCTTGGAGCGTAGCAGAGATAGAGGAGGGTTGGTGTTGCCGAACTTGGGGGGTTACTATTGGGCAGCCAACGTGGCAATGATCCGTAAGTGGGTGATGGAGGGTGAGGGGGCGGCGTGGAAGAGGTTGGAGATGGCGTCCTGCAAAGGAACAAGCCTGGGGGCGCTGGTGACGGCACCGCTGCCGCTCTCGCCGACAAGGTACACCACGAGCCCGGTGGTGGCAGCAACGCTAAAGATCTGGGGGCAGTGGAGATGGCACAGGGGTGCGACGGGAGCTTTGGTGTGGGCCCCGATCAGAGACAACCATCGGTTTGTCCCAGGAAGGATGGACGGGGAGTTTCAGAGCTGGCATCAGGCAGGGATTAGAAGATTGGGGGACCTGTTCATTGACGGGACGTTTGCGAGCTTAGGGGTGCTGGAGGAGATGTTTGGGCTACCCCCGGGAAATGCTTTCAGGTACATGCAGGTGAGGGCGTTTGTGAGGCGGCAGGTGAGGAAATTTCCGCTACTCCCGGCACAGGGGATACAAGATAGGGTGATTTCGGGCGTATGGGTCGGAGAGGGCAAGGTGTCGGCGATATACCAGGAGATGAAAGAAGAGGGGGAGGCTTTGGTAGAGGAGCTGAAGGGTAAATGGGAGGAGGAGTTGGGGGAGGAGATTGAGGAGGGGCTATGGGCTGATGCCCCAAGTAGGGTTAATTCCTCTTCCTCGTGTGCCAGGCTTAGCCTGATACAGTTAAGGTAGTTCACAGAGCACATATGACGGGGGCGAGGCTGAGTAGGTTCTTTGGGGTGGAGGACAGGTGTGGGAGGTGCTCAGGAAGTCCGGCGAACCATGTCCATATGTTTTGGTCATGCCCGGCACTGGAGGGGAGTTGCGGGAACAGTATCTAAGGTGGTGAAAGTCCGGGTCAAGCCAAGCTGGGGGCTAGCACTATTTGGAGTAATGGACGAGCCGGGAGTGCAGGAGGCGAAAGAGGCCGGCATTCTGGCCTTTGCGTCCCTAGTAGCCCGGCGAAGGATCTTGCTAATGTGGAAGGAGGCGAAGCCCCCCAGCGTGGAGGCCTGGATAAATGATATGGCTGGGTTTATCTAGTTGGAAAGGATCAAGTTTGCCTTGAGAGGGTCTGCGCAGGGGTTCTACAGGTGGTGGCAACCGTTCCTAGGCCATCTCGCGGAGCGTTAGATGAAGGTTGGACAGCAGCAGCACCAGCCCGGGGGGAAGGGGGGGACATCGTTCGTTGCTGGGGGTGAAAGGGGGGTTACTTTTGGGGGGCATTTGAGCATTAGATAGATAGATGCCTTTCTAAAGAATAAAGGGATTTGGGGATATGGTGTACGGGCCGGAGAGTGGAGCTGAGTCCACAAAGATCAGCCATGATCTCGTTAAATGGTGGAGCAGGCTCGAGGGGCCAGATGGCCTACTCCTGTTCCTAGTTCTTATGTTCTTATGTATAGACCCATATCACTATTTTGTAAAAAATATATTTTTATTAAGGTTTTGCAGAATTGTTCAGAATAAAACAGTAATAACAATAACAAAACAAAATAGAGTGAACATTAACATAGTGCAAAAAGAAAATATACAATAACAATTAAATAGACATTACCCCATGCGACTCAGTCTTCCCACACCATCTCAATGAAGCGCCCCCCCAGGCCCACCTACGGATTGCTGCTGCTGCTGCTGACAATTTAATTTCCCCCGAGAAAGCCGACAAACGGCTGCCACCTCCGAGAGAACCCTAGTGTAGACCCTCTTAAGGCAAACTTTATTTTCTCGAGGCTGAGAAACCCAGCCATGTGGTTAACCCAAGTCTCTACACTCAGGGGCTTCGAGTCCCTCCACATTAATAAAATCTGTCTCCGGGCTACTAGGGAGGCAAAGGCCAAGACGTTGGCCTCTTTCGGCCCCTGAACTCCCGGGTCTTCTGACACTCCAAAGATCGCTATCTCTGGACTCGGCACCACCCGTGTGTTACGCATCTTGGACATTGGCCTCACGAACCCTTGCCAGAACTCTCCAAGCTCCAGGCATGCCCAAAACATGTGGACATGATTTGCAGGGCTCCCCTTGCACCTCGTACAACTGTCTTCTATCCAAAAAACTTGCTCATTCTCGCTGCCGTCATGTGTGCCCGGTGGACCACCTTAAATTGAATTAGACTGAGCCTGGCACATGATGAGGAGGAATTAACCCTGCCCAGGACCTCTGCCCACAGACCCACTTCCAACTCCTCACCTAGCTGCTCCTCCCACTTGCCCTTGATCTCCTCCACCGGGGTTTCCGCCGCCTCCTGCATTTCCTGGTAGATATCCGACACCTTCCCCTCCCCCACCCAGGTGCCGGAGACCACCCTGTCCTGTATCCTCAGTGGTGGCAGCGTCGGAAAGGCCACTACCTGTTTTTTCAGGAAGGCTCGTACTTGTAGATATTTAAAGGCTTTTCCTGGTGGCAGATTAAGTTTGTCCTCTAGCGCCTTCAAACTGGGAAAGCTTCCGTCTATGAACAGATCTCCCATTCTTCTGATGCCTGCCCTCTGCCAGCTCTGGAACCCACCATCCATCTTACCCGGGACAAACCTGTGGTTGTTACATATCGGGGTCCAGACCGACGCTCCCTCCACCTTCGTTTACCTCCTCCACTGTCCCCAGATCCTCAGTGTCGCCACCACCACCGGACTTGTGGAGTAACGGGTCGGCAAGGACAGCAAAGGAGCCGTTATCAAAGCTCCCAGACTCGTACCTTTACATGGTGCCACCTCCAGCTGCTCCCACACCGCCCCCTCCCCTCCCCATCACCCACTTCCTAATCATGGCTATATTGGCCGCACAGTAGTCGTTGCGAAGGTTCAGCAGTGCCACCCCCCCCCCCCCCCCACCCCCCGACTGCGCTCCAACAGCAATCTCCTTACTCACGGGGTCTTATTCGTCCATACAAAGCCCAAAATGATCCTACTCACCCGCTTAAAAAGGCCTTAGGGATGAAGATGGGGAGGCACTGAAAGACAAACAAAAATCTGGGGAGGACCGTCATTTTCACGGTCTGCACCCTCCCTGCCAGTGACAGCGGGAGCATGTCCCATCTTTTAAAGTCCCCTTCCATTTGCTCCACCAACCGGGTCAGGTTGCGCCTGTGCAGGGCATCCCATTTCCTGGCCACCTGTATACCCAGGTAACAAAAACTTTTCTCTACCATCCTGAGCAGCAGCTCTTTCAGTTTCTTCTCCTGCCCCTTGGCCTGGATCACGAACAACCCACTCTTTCCCATGTTCAGTTTGTACCCTGAAAAATTACCAAAATCCCTCAGGATCCGCAGAACCTCCCCCATCCCACAGGGTCCGAAATGTACAGGAGCAAATCATCCACGTATAGCGAGACCCATGGTCCGAGAGGTGAAAAAGGAGAAAAATCTGTACAAACTGTATAGTTGATTGTTGGGAAGAATGTTTCCCGGGGTGTTTATTTACTGTAACCTACTTTGATACAAGTTTGAATAAAATGCATTTAAAAAAAAAAGAAACAATAGCGTAAAACGGCCACCGATTCCCTGTTTTGCTGGGGGCGAGTATGCCGGCAGCATAGAGCAACCGGCTCTAGCTGCCGATATGCCCCGGAGAATTGCCGGGTTTGTGGCAGCGCATGTGCACAGTGGCGGCCTGTAGTGGCCGCGCCATGCTACATGGCGGAGGCCGCTCGTGGACCCGTCCCATGAAATAGTACCCCCCCCTTTGGCTAGCTTGCACGCCCCAGACCTTCCCCCCCACAATGCCCCCAGGCCCTAATAAAGTCTCCCCTGCCCGGGAACTTGGCGGGGCGTTGGACTGAGTCCGCAGCCGCCCCGCCAGGTTCCCGACGGATGAGACCACACGCGACCGACACCATCGGGAACTTGGCCGGTCTGGGTCGGAGCATCAGGGGAGGCCTCAGGCAATGTCCTGAGGCTGTTGATACGTGGCACAGCATATTCCTAGAGTACGCTGCTTTGGCGGGGGCGCGCATCGCGAAAGTGGCGCCACCCCGATTTGGTCGGTAACTTTGATTCTCCGGCCGATCGCCGAACGTGCTTTTGGCGTCGCCGACCAGAGAATCCAGTCCTAGAGTTGTTTATGACCAGCAGTCTTCTGAAATCATTGAAACTATTCCAACCCAACAACACAATAACATATGGTGGCAAGCAGTAAAAAGATGGTGCTAGAAAAATCTCTCCCTCTCGCGGAGAAAATTGCAGGCCTAAATCAGGCTGATGCATGGCCAAAGTGGTGGAAGAGATTTGCTCAATTTATGCACAACATCAGGTCTCGCAGCAAAGCCAAACTTGAGCCTGTTAGCACACCTTTGTATGCAATGGGCAACTGTGTGGACGACATTTTAGTTACACTGAGGATTGATGGGGATAATGCATGGATGCATTGGAGACACATTTGCAAGTTGCACAAAGTTCAGGGACATGGGGAAAGTATTGAAACAAAGAACAAAGAACAAAGAAATGTACAGCACAGGAACAGGCCCTTCGGCCCTCCAAGCCCGTGCCAACCATGCTGCCCGACTAAACTACAATCTTCTACACTTCCTGGGTCCGTATCCCTCTATTCCCATCCTATTCATGTATTTGTCAAGATGCCCCTTAAATGTCACTATCGTCCCTGCTTACACCACCTCCTCCGGTAGCGAGTTCCAGGCACCCACTACCCTCTGCGTAAAAATCTTGCCTCGTACATCTACTCTAAACCTTGCCCCTCTCACCTTAAACCTATGCCCCCTAGTAATTGACCCCTCTACCCTGGGGAAAAGCCTCTGACTATCCACTCTGTCTATGCCCCTCATAATTTTGTATACCTCTATCAGGTCTCCCCTCAACCTCTTTCGTTCCAGTGAGAACAAACCGAGTTTATTCAACCGCTCCTCATAGCTAATGCCCTCCATACCAGGCAACATTCTGGTAAATCTCTTCTGCACCCTCTCTAAAGCCTCCACATCCTTCTGGTAGTGTGGCGACCAGAATTGAACACTATACTCCATGTGTGGCCTAACTAAGGTTCAAGAAGGGGCAGCACGGTAGCATGGTGGTTAGCACAATTGCTTCACAGCTCCAGGGTCCCAGGTTCGATTCCCAGCTTGGGTCACTGTCTGTGCGGAGTCTGCACGTTCTCCCCGTGTCTGCGTGGGTTTCCTCCGGGGGCTCCGGTTTCCTCCCACAGTCCAAAGATGTGCAGGTTAGGTGGATTGGCCATGCTAAATTGCCCTTAGTGTCCAAAATTGCCCTTAGTGTTGGGTGTGGTTAGTGGGTTATGGGGATAGGGTGGAGGGACTTAGGTAGGGTGCTCTTTCAAAGAGCCGGTGCAGACTTGATGGGCCGAATGGCCTCCTTCTGCACTGTAAATTCTATGAAACATTTATTAATGATTTGTACTGATTCGCAAGACGGTAATTTGGAAGAAGAGCTAATTCACTTCCAAACATTTGTTGGAGTAATTGAAGATAATTATCACATAATATGCAGTCCTGTGAAGACCTGATGCTGGCGAAGGCAATTCAATTATATAGGCAAGGCGAGATCAGGATGCTGACCCTATTGTGATCGTGCCTCACAAACCTTATTGAGTTATTTGAGAAGGTGACCAAACAGATGGACGCGGGTAAAGCAGTTGATGTGGTGTATATGGATTTCAGTAAAGCGTTTGATAAAGTTCCCCACGGTAGTCTATTGCAGAAAATACGGAGGCATGGGATTGAGGGTGATTTAGCGGTTTGGATCAGAAATTGGCTAGTTGTAAGAAGACAGAGGGTGGTGGTCGATGGGAAATGTTCAGCCTGGAATTCAGTTACTAGTGATGTACCACAAGGATCTGTTTTGGGGACACTGCTGTTTGTCATTTTTATAAATGACCTGAAGGAGGGCATAGAAGGATGGGTGAGTAAATTTGCAGATGACACTAAAGTCAGTGGAATTGTGGACAGTGCGGAAGGATGTTACAGGTTACAGAGGGACATAGATAAGCTGCAGCGCTGGGCTGAGAATTGGCAAATGGAGTTTAATGCAGAAACGTGCGAGGTGATTCATTTTGGAAGGAGTAACAGGAATACAGAGTACTGGGCTAATGGTAAGATTCTTGGTAGTGTGGATGAGCAGAGAGATCTCGGTGTCCATGTACATAGATCCCTGAAATTTGCCACCCAGGTTGATAGGGTTGTTAAGAAGGCGTACGGTGTGTTAGCTTTTATTGGTAGAGGGATTGAGTTTCGGAGCCATGAGGTCATGTTGCAGCTGTACAAAACTCTGGTGCGGCCGCATTTGGAGTATTGCGTGCAGTTCTGGTCGCCGCATTATAGGAAAGATGTGGCAGCATTGGAAACGGTGCAGAGGAGATTACCAGAATGTTGCCTGGTATGGAGGGAAAATCTTATGAGGAAAGGCTGAGGGACTTGAAGCTGTTTTCGTTAGAGAGAAGAAGGTTAAGAGGTGACTTAATAGAGGCATACAAGATGATCAGAGGATTAGATAGGGTGGACAGTGACAGCCTTTTTCCTCGGTTGGTGATGTCTAGCACGAGGGGACGTAGATTTAAATTGAGGGGAGATAGATATAGGACAGATGTCAGAGGTAGGTTCTTTACTCAGAGAGTAGTAGGGGCGTGGAATGCCCTGCCGGCAACTGTAGTGGACTCGCCAACATTAAGGGCATTTAAATGGTCATTGGATAAACATATGGATGATAATGGAATAGTGTAGATGGGCTTTAGATTGGTTTCACAGGTCGGCGCAACATCGAGGGCTGAAGGGCCTGTACTGCACTGTAATGTTCTATTGTTCTATTCTATCGGTAGTCAGCGGAGGGAGAGACAGCCGAATCCCAAAGTAACCGATACAGTTGAATTCATCAGACATAAAAAAGGGAAGAAGAGGAGAAGGAGCCACGTATGGCAGCCCAAACCAGCTGGTGCAGGAAGGAAATGCACGGGCGAGAGAATTGCTCTGTCAAAGTTGTGGAATGCCATTGGTGTAAAAAGATGGGGTATTTTCTGGCAGAATGTCACTGTAGAAAAAACGGGCATAACGTTCAAAAATAAAGTTTTAAAAGGAAACAGATTCCATGAAGTTGAAGATTCACAAGACATAGAGATAACATTCTTAGAAAAAATTAAAGAAATAATAGGAAGCTATTGGAATGCGGAAATCCAGGTAGAATGTCAAGGGATATAATTTAAATTAGATACTGGAATAGTAGCTCCAGAAGCTGAACCAGGGTTAAAAAATAAAGTTCAACAACCATCTGCAAAAGCCAAAATGGACCAGGAGGAACAGAACTGAAGCTGGAGATATTAACATCTACTTTACAGCAGAGGGAGACAGTAATTCACTGTACAGTATGTAATTCATAGTTGGTCACTTTTAAAGAGAAAGACGTATATGAAAATAGATCTAATCCACAGAATAGAAGAAGGAAAGGACAATGGTCAATTATGAGACCTCAGAGAAGAATTCCCAAAGTTATTTCCAGGATTGGGAGAGCTAAAAACAGTGTATCTATAACACTAAGCCCAGAAGCAAAACCCATAAATATATACTGCTTACATACCCGGAAAAGCTCCACACCCTTAACTTCCAAAAAGATCAACTCAGTGGTAAGATAAGGAATCATTTCACCCATAAAAGAGCCAATGAGTTGTTGCTCAGGGATTGTATCAGTTCCGAAGCCAAATGGTTTTATGAGAATTTGTGTTGATCTTACACAACTCGACAAAACTATTGCAGCACGGTAGCACAGTGGTTAGCACAGTTGCTTCACAGCTCTAGGGTCCCAGGTTCGATTCCCGGCTTGGGTCACTGTCTGTGTGGAGTCTGCACGTTCTCCCCGTTTATGCTTGGGTTTCCTCCGGGTGCTCCCACAATCCAAAGATGTGCAGGTTAGGTAGATTGGCCATGCTAAATTGCCCTTAGTGTCCAAAAAAAGGTGATTTAGGGTTACTGGGTTACGGAGATAGGGTGAAGGCTTGAGCTTAAGTAGGGTGGGAGAAAATGCTGGAATATCTCAGCAGGTCTGGCAGCATCTGTGAGGAGCGAAAAGAGCTAATGTTTCGAGTCCAATGACTCTTTATCAAAGCTCATTTGACAATGAACTTTGACAGCTTTGACAAAGAATCATCGGACTCGAAACGTTAGCTCTTTTCTCTCCCTACAGATGCTGCCAGACCTGCTGAGATTTTCCAGCATTTTCTCTTTCGTTTCAGATTCCAGCATTCGCAGTAATTTGCTTTTATAGCTTAAGTGGGGTGCTCTTTCTAAGAGCCGATGCAGACTTGATTGTCCGAATGTCCTCCTTCTGCACAGTAAATTTTATGATGATGATAATGAAAAGAGGAGTCCATCCAATGGAATAAGTATATGATATTTTAGCAAAATTAGAAAAGAGCTCAATATTCTCCAAATTAGATGTTAAAAGTTGATTCTGGCAAATATCACTAGAAGTGGAATCCGTAGGCACAAACAAACAAGAGCTTTATTGGAAAGGTGTTTACTCAACAGGCTGTAAAGATAGACTGCCCGTTTGCCTGAACAAACAACCGATAACGTCATCAATACATCACATGATCAAACTCTAAAAGTGACCTTGTTCCAACACTTTCCTCTCCCTTTACATTAGATGTTACTGCAATGAAAAACAACATAACGTTAACAATCAAAATTCACAATATGAAAAATTATAAACACAACAGTCAATAAGTTAGATGTTTCAGACAACATTGCTTTCTGTGTGGTTGTCGGCGAACCACAGGCTCCATGTTTTCATGTTAACTTCAAACTTTGGTGTTTTTGGTGCAGTTTGGACATCGTCTGTAGTTGTCTCAACCAAAGTCAACTTAGTGTTCGCAGGTTGACTCGGTGTTGAAGTGTCCTCAATGGGTTACTGTCTTCCACAGTTGTTTCTGGTATTGTCAGCTTCTCAGGAATGTCTAGGTCTTCACTTGGCACAGTTTGTTGTGGATGTTTGGTTGACTCTGTCTCTGGCAAACTAGCTCCAGTTGCTAAATGTTGATCCACATTACATCATGTTGCTAACTTTGCCTTAGTTTAATTGCTCTGTTTTATCACCTTTGCTCTTGAGTCGCCAGGTATCTTTATGACACTGCCATGTGGTTCAAGTCCGAGTAATGATCCAATACACCGATTAGTAAGATTTAAATCAAAGCACATTTATTATACACTGTAATCACTACTCATGCATAAATTCTACGTCTAAGCTACTTCTTACAACTAACAGGCCTATACTTAACTTGGAACTGGCCCACCAGGTCAGGGAAACGAATGGCCTTTTGTTCGGGTTCGGAGCCTGCGGGATTCGAAGTTGGTACAGATTGATAGCTAGGAGCGCCTATCTCGTAGCGAGCGTTGAAGTAAGATTTACAGGTTCGGTCGGCTGCTGAAGAATGACGAGAGCTGGAAGAGAGCCGAAGAAGAAGAGATAGAAGCAGTGGAAGAGAGCTGGAAGAGGGCTGGAAGAGTGCCTTGAACTTGGGGCTCAATTCTTATAGTCCCCAGGGGCTTCCCGCCTTTCAGGGTGGACCCTGTACCTGGTTCCAAATGATTGGACTTTGTCCCAATCACTTGGTTCGATTTTCTCCAATGCTGGAGCGGTTCCCTGATCGATGGGCGGTCCCGAGGTGGTCGTTCACCTCCTTTTGTGTAGGCTTCTGCTGGCGCCAAAGAGTCTGGTTTTGCTTTATGTGTCTAAATGTTGCTCATTGTTCCCGGGGATCGCTTATTAATATGCAGATGGCTGGTGTTTTGTTATGCTGGTGGTTGCTGGTATCGATCTTGTCTGGCCTTTCCAGAGGTAAATACACAGTCAACCTGCAGCTGCTCATTTTTGTCCTGTTGGCTGACTTTCCCATCAGCCTTTGCCGTTCGCCATTTTAAATCGGGAGTTAGCCATTTTAAGTGGCTACATTCCCTCCTTGTGATCCTAACGCGAAGCGTGAAGGATCACATTACAATATTGCTTTCTATTCCCTGACCTGGGGGGGACACTTCCTTCATGGCCTCTGCACTGACCATAGCTATGCAAAAAAAATTTAACTAACAATTCTAAGGGCGCTATGTCAAACAGGGACAAGCATTACAAAACAATAAACTGGGAACCTCTAACTATCCTTAATACACTACACTCACGAGAACATTTCTTTATCCTAACTTCCTCATCCATACAAACAAAATCATAGCAGTTTATACATCAGTCTTCCTGGCTTGGCAGTCAAGCTCAGGATTGTACAACTTGCTCATGAACAGTTCTTTACATTTCTTTATTTACAATAAACGCAAGTGAATGCACTTTATTATAGATCGCGGGGGTCTGGTCTATTCCGAAAATAGGGGATCTGATCCTATATACCGGGGTTCGAGCGCGGTAGGCTCGCCTTCCCCATTTCCGTAGACGCATAGTCTGCGCTATGCAGCAGAGTATCGCTAATACCAGTAAGGTTTCTATTACATAGGACAGAGAGTACCAGGTTATAAACTTGGCACACCAAGATGATGTGGTGTCGCTGGTGACTGGGCTCTGGGTACTGTGGGAAAGTGAAACATTAACGGCTGGGGGGCTTGAAGTCATGGGGTTCGCGTTCACGCGCAACCAAAAGTCCATAAAGATGATGCTGATCCATGTGAAGGAAGTCCTCATGGCTCTTCTCTTTCCTTTTCTTTCTTCTCTTCTCCGGTCCTGGAGCTTCTGGAGTTCTGTGGAAACAAGCATAGTGTCTGTAACTATCTTTGTTTAATATCTTGTACGATAGTGTGTCTGTCCTGTAGTGCCAATTACACACTCTGTGTGACTCCCTCATTTTTTTTTTCAAAAATCGAATTTTAGGACAAGACACACTTCCAAATAATGAACCAGTGCGAGCCGTCTCGCAGACTGTGCAATTTACCATCCAAATGTTTCAGGCTGTAAATAGCATGTGGTTGGCAACCTAAAGGTTACCTAAAACAAAACAAAACTTTTTGAACGTAAAGTGCCAAAATGAGGTGCTTATGGGCCGCGACGGGTAAGAGTTGGGTGGAGTCCCCGGGTAGTACGGCTACCAATGCCGTGTCTCTCCTACCCGAGCATAGTTGACCAGAGGGGGGGGGGGTTCCCAGGCAGGGCGGGTCCCAAGCCGTTTCTCCACTGCCTGAGCAACCGACAAGAACGGGCAAGAAATGTAGTCATCATGATGGGGCTGCCGTAGTGGTTCTTTCCTTCGAACCAGAAGGGCAGTTACGAACGGGCGTTTGGTTCCTTAACCAGTCTCTGCAGACAAGCTAGTTACGCTGAACTAGTGTCTGGCAATAGTGAGTCTCTGTAGGCAAGTCCTCAGAGGTTTCGGCCGAATAGGCGTGGGGCAGTGACATTTTTTTTCCTGTCGGATGTACAATATTTAACAAACTTACAAACAACATAAAACATTCTGCAGGTTCCATCAGAAAGGACACCACTTCTCCCAAGCGGTTCCTTTTAAAACATCATCTGGACACCTCAGTTCTCGGTTGCGAACAGGGTCTCAAAGGGGTTCTCGGTTTGGGAGTCAGACCCAAGGTCGTCATCTTCTCCCGGGTGCCAAACTCTTGAGTGTATCAGGGCTGAAAGGGCTGCAAGGTGTGAGGTGGGGTTGCTCTCGTCGTTGCGGACGAGTCGGAACGAGTTATCTCGGTGCCAATAGTTCGTGTCTAGTTGTGTGGGGCGGAATCGGGGTCATCAGTATAGTTTGGTGGTCGGTGGTGGGGTTTGTTCAGGAATGTGATCATGAAGGGATCACTCGGATTGTAGTCGGAATCGCTGGGTGTGGGTCCTGTTGCATGGGGATAGTAGGGAGGCATGCTGTGGCTATCGTCCGAGTCACAGTCGCTGTCTCTGCTGCTGCAGTCTGTGGGCATTCCGGGACAGAGTGTATATTTCGGGGGTGGAGTTGAGGTCGAGTCCGTGGCTGGGCTGGACGTGTTGGGGGATGGTAGGTAGGGTTACGTTGGCTGTGGGCGGGGCATGGTGTGCTGCGTCGAGCATGACGTGGTGTGCGTGGTTCGACTGTGTTCCATACGCCTTCAGCTGGTATATATGGAACCACGCAATCTTCCCGTTGGGGTATTTTATTTTATACACGGAAGAGTTTACTTTATCCGCAATGGAGTTCGGACCCGAGTATTTTGGTGACAGGAATGTGCTGGGGTTATATACAGAGAGCATAACTTGCTGTCCTATACTGTACTCAGTCGCATGCACTGTCTTGTCGAAACAAGCCTTGCTCTGTTTCTTTCTTGTGCCCAATTTTACTGCGGCTGCTAGCTGAGCCGTTTTAACATTTTCAACTAATTGCTCTACTGCTTTCTCGTGTGTGAGGGCCGTCACTTCGGGGCTGGTCAAGTCCAAACCTAACAAATATTCTGTGCCTATCATGGGGCGTCCTGTCATGACGGTGTGTGGGGTGTAACCTGTGGAAGTAGAAATCGCGTTACGTATAAACATCAGCGCAAAAGGGAGAACTGAGTCCCAAGTGGTGTTGTTCTGCAGGACCATTTTTCTGAGGGTGGATTTTAGGGTCCGATTCATGCGCTCTACGATACCACTCAACTGTGGGTGGTATGCTATGTGGAATTTTTGGGTGATGCCAAATATCGTGAGGACGTTCTGCATGACACGTCCCGTAAAATGGGAGCCTTGGTCTGATTCAAAGCTGCGGGGGAGTCCCCACCTTGTAAAGATGTTGTGGGTCAAAATCTTGGCTGTGGTTTTTGCCGTGTTTGTGCGGGCTGGGAATGCTTCCACCCATTTTGTAAATGTGTCAATTACCACAAGTACATATTTATAGCCATTCCTGCAAGGGGGTAATGGTCCTATAAAATCGATCTGGGGGTTAGTCCAGGGGCCATTAACGGGTCGGGTGTGGCTGAGTTCAGTCTTTTTGGCATATCTGTCCGGATTATTCTGGGCACAGATAAGACAATTCTCGATGTAGTGGTTTACATCTTCCTTTAAATTTGGCCACCAACAAAGCTGCTTGAGATGGGCTGTAGTGGGATCGATTCCCTGATGTCCATGACCGTCATGGAACAAACAAATCAGTTGATTCCTGTCCTGTTCAGGAACCACATAAAGGGTGTCTTTTAACACCACACCGTCATGTGTGGTCAGTGCATTTCTAAATCTCTCATAGGGTACTGGATAGTTTCCTTTTACAATCTCCCTGAGATTGCTGTCCTGCTTCTGGGTCTCCACTAGATCCTCGATCTTTGTCTGTGAGACCTGAACTGCATTCACTGGGAGCTTTCGGGGGGTGTCCAACGGTATCCATGCCTGGAACCTGCTTTAGCCAGTGCGTCGGCTTTCACATTTCCAGGGGGGGAGGAACGATGGTGACTGCGGACTTTGATTATCCCAAAAGTCCTGTTCTGTGCTCTCTCTAAAATGTGACGGAGCAATGGGGCTGAGGGAAGGGGTTTTCCGTCCGCAGAAACAAATCCTTTTGCTTTCCACAGGGGCAGGAATTCCGTGAGGCTGTTGCAGCCATAGAGGCTGTCCGAGTATATGTCTGCTGGGCTGGGGAAGGAATCTGGGTGGTCCACTATATACGCGATGGCCACGAGCTCTGCTGCCTGCGTGCCTAAGTGGCCTGGAAGTTTTAACAATATTTCCTCAAGGGCGCGTCCCTGCGTGTCTTCGACATAGATACCGCAACCTGTTTTGCGCTTCCCATCCAAGACTGTGGAAGATCCATCCACATATATCTTTATGGGCTCACACGTGTCCGTGTGCTGGGGGCTCTGGGTTGAACTACCTATCTGTCTGGGGGGCGTTTTAGCGATAAAGGGGCCTGTGTTGTGGTGTAGAGAGATAATTTTGCATTCATGGGGGTTTCCGGGGAACTGTAAGTTGTCGGCTAAAAAGGTGTGCTTTTTTGTCCTTTTAACAGTGATGTCCCGTCCCTGCAAGAGAAGGGTCCATCTCGCTGCTCTGATCTGACTAACTGTGCCGTCCTTGAGTCGTCCGTCCAGTAAAAGTTGGGTGGGGGTGTGTTCGGTGAGAATTGTAATGGGGTTCAGTCCGGTAATATATGAAAAGTACTGCACTGCCCAAAATACTGCGAGCAGGTGCCTCTCACAGGCTGAAAATCCCTGCTCCACAGCATCTAAAATTCTGGAGGCGTAAGCTACGGGCCTTAACTGGTCGTGCCGTTCCTGGAGGAGCACGGCCGAAAGGGTGCGGTCTGTGGTCTCTACCTCTATGGCGTAAGGGGAAAGCGGGTCTGGAACTTGTAGTGCGGGGGCTGCTATGAGCGCCTGTTTCAATGATTCCACAGCATCCGTATGCTGCGGAAGCCATTCCCAGGGGGCTCCTTTCTTTAGGAGGTCTGAGAGGGGTGCTGCCTTGCTGGTGAAACCGTCAATGTGGTTTCGGCAGTAGCCAACCAGTCCTAAAAATGACCGGAGGGCTGAAACTTTCTGGGGAAGGGGCAATTTAGCAATCGAGTCAATCCTTTTATGCTCGATCTCGCGTTTACCGTGTGCGATAATTGTTCCCAAATATATCACCTTTTCTTCCAAAATCTGGACCTTTTTGTGGTTGACTTTACAACCGATTGAGTGTAAGAGTTCCAGGACTTCGGACAGAAGCTCTGCCTTGGTGTCTGTCTGCAGTAGTAGGTCGTCTACAGACTGAACCAGACATTTGGGGCGAGAGAATTTGGCTAAACCATTTGCCAGCTGTCGGTGGAAAATGGAGGGGGTGTTGTGGAATCCTTGTGGCAGGTATGTCCACGTGTACTGCTGTGCTTTAAAGGTGAAGGCAAATTTGTACTGGCACGCCTTTGCCAATGGAATGGACCAGAATCCATCACTGACATCCAAAGCCGTAAAGAATCGGGAATTGAGTCCCTGCTTGAGCATGGTCTCGGGACTTGTTGCTACTGTGGGGGCTGCTGCAGGGGTGATTTTGTTGCGTTCCCGGTAATCGATGGTCAGTTGCCATGATCCATCAGGCTTTCTCACTGGCCAAATTGGGGCATTATTAGTGGAGGCTACTGATCTAAGTACGCCCTGCTCTAATAAGCTTTCTATTACCTTGGAGATTTCTCCCTCTGCCTCTTCGGGAAATCCATACTGTTTTGGGGGTCTAGGGTCAGGTCCTGTTATTTGTACGGAGCCAGTCATCCGTCCACAGTCGTGCTTGTGGGTCGCGAATGCTGCCCTGTTCTTTTGCAGAGCTGCCCTAACCTGCTTGTCCGTACTAAGAACAAAGAACAAAGAAATGTACAGCACAGGAACAGGCCCTTCGGCCCTCCAAGCCTGTGCCGACCATGCTGCCCGACTAAACTACAATCTTCTACACTTCCTGTGTCCGTATCCCTCTATTCCCATCCTATTCATGTATTTGTCAAGATGCCCCTTAAATGTCACTATCGTCCCTGCTTCCACCACCTCCTCCGGTAGCAAGTTCCAGGCACCCACTACCCTCTGCGTAAAAAACTTGCCTCGTACATCTACTCTCAACCTTGCCCCTCTCACCTTAAACCTATGCCCCCTAGTAATTGACCCCTCTACCCAGGGGGAAAAGCCTCTGACTATCCACTCTGTCTATGCCCCTCATTATTTTGTAGACCTCTATCAGGTCACCCCTCAACCTCCTTCGTTCCAGTGAGAACAAACCGAGTTTATTCAACCGCTCCTCATAGCTAATGCCCTCCATACCAGGCAACATTCTGGTAAATCACTTCTGCACCCTCTCTGAAGCCTCCACATCCTTCTGGTAGTGTGGCGACCAGAATTGAACACTATACTCCAAGTCTGGCCTAACTAAGGTTCTATACAGCTGCAACATGACTTGCCAATTCTTATACTCAATGCCCCAGCCAATGAAGGCAAGAATGCCGTGTGCCTTCTTGACTACCTTCTCCACCTGTGTTGCCCCTTTCAGTGACCTGTGGACCTGTACTCCTAGATCTCTTTGACTTTCAATACTCTTGAGGGTGTGGTAGTATGTATTGGGGGTCATGTGGGACTGGAAGCCCTAATGTCATTGGCTGACAGATCCCGGGTCCTGGTTGGCCGTTGACCTCATACTCCGCCCTGAAGGCGAAGTATAAGAAGCCGGTGCCTTCCCCCGCAGGCCAGTTTACTATCGGGCTGCTGGGGAACAGACACGCTTAATAAAGCCTCATCGACTTCACTCTATTCGTCTCACGGAGTCTTTGTGCGCCACAATTTATTAAGCGTGCCTAAAAAGGACTATGGAGCTCAGGATCATTCCAGAATGCCTGAGGATCAGCCCCCACGCAGTGAATGCGGCAGCAGCCTTCAAACACTGGCAGACTTGCTTTGAGGCCTACATCACATCGACCACAGGCCGAGTCTCAGACGAACAAAAACTGCAGGTCCTGCACTCGAGGGTGAGCACGGAGATTTTCACCCTCATTGAAGACACCCGCGATTTCCAGACGGCATTCACAGCACTGAGAAGTCTCTACGTTCGCCCAGTTAACCAAATCTACGCTCGCTACCAGCTCGCGACAAGACGGCAAGCTCCCGGAGAATCGATGGACGAGTTCTACGCCGCGCTGCTGATTTTGGGAAGAGCCTGCAGCTGCCCGTCGGTGAATGCAAACGAACATACGGACATGTTAATGCGCGATGCTTTTGTTGCAGGCATGCAATCCTCCCAAATCCGCCAAAGACTTCTAGAAAAAGAGTCGCTCGGACTCTCAGAGGCACGGGCCCTGGCAGCCTCGCTGGACGTAGCCGCGCGTAATACCCGCGCCTACGGCCCCGACCGCGCGGCAGGCCATTGGGCCCCGTACGTACCCGCCGCGGCAAACCCCCTACCCCCCCCCCCGGACACCCCACAGGCTTGCGCAGTCCAAACGCCGAGTCGCACCGGGGGCGCCCGCTGTTATTTCTGCGGCCAGGCGAAGCACCCCCGACAACGCTGTCCGGCCCGCGCAGCCATCTGCAAAAGCTGCGGGAAAAAGGGCCATTATGCGGTGGTGTGCCGATCCCGCGTGGTCGCCGCCGTCCCGGGAGAACAGGGAGCCCTACAGGCAGCCTATGCGTCCCAACCCCCCCAGCACGCCATGTGCGACCCGCAGGCGCCGCCATTTTGGGTCCCGACCACCGCGGTCCCGGGAGAACTGGGAGCCCTGCACGCTGCCTACGCTCCCCAACCCCCCTCCCCGCAGTCCATGTACGACCCGCCGCCGGCGCTCCCGATTTGGGTGCCGGCCAACACTCTCCACGGAGAGGAGGGGTTTTTTTGCATCCCGAACGCCACCCTCACCCCGTCCCGCGCCCCACGCCTGACCCGCCGGCGCCACCTACCTTGACCCCGACCACCGCTGTCCCCGGCGAGGGAGCTCCGCACGGTGCCAGCGCTCGCGGCTCCACGACTGACCCGCCGGCGCCGCTGACCTGGGCCCTCACCCCCGTCCCGCGCCCCACACCTGACCCGCTGACCTGGGCCCCCACCCCGTCCCGCGTCCCACGCCTGACCCGCCGGCGCCGCCGACCTGGGCCCTCACCCCCGTCCCGCACCCCACGCCTGACCCGCCGGCGCCGTCGACCTGGGCCCTCACCCCCGTCCCGCGCCCCACGCCTGACCCGCCGGCGCAACTTACCTGGACCCCGATCACCGCCGTCCCCGGCGAGGGAGCTCCTCACGGTCCCAGCGCTCGCAGTACTGACCCGCCGGCCTGGGCCCCGACCACCGCTGTCCCCGGCGAGGGAGCTCCGCGCGGTCCTAGCGCCCGCGGCCCTGGCGCTCGCAGTCAAGGAACTCCGCGCGGTCCTAGCGCCCCCCAGACCCCCCAGCACACCATGTGCGACCCGCAGACGCCGCCATTTTGGGTCCCGACCACCACGAGGAGAGGAGGGGCCCCGCCATCTTGGACCGCCCCCGACCTGTACGACGCATGGAGGCGGCCATTTTGTCCGCCCCCGACGCCATCTTGTGACCCCTCAGCCACGGGCGATGTATGGGGTGGCCATTTTGTCCATCCCCGACGCCATCTTGGACGGCAACAACGGACCCCACCCCACTACTACAACCACGGCTCGCTTCGGTTACACTCGATCAGGCTCGGCCCCGGACTCTCCAGACGACGACGACAACGGTCCTAATTAACGGCCACGAGACGCCATGCCTAGTCGACTCCGGGAGCACGGAAAGTTTTATACATCCCGACACGGTAAGACGCTGTTCCTTAACTACCTTCCCCAGCGCACAAAAGATTTGCCTAGCTGCAGAATCCCACTCCGTACAGATCCAGGGATTCTGCATAGTTACCCTAACGGTACAGGGGAGGGAATTCAAAAACTACAAACTTAACGTCCTTCCCCAACTCTGTGCCCCCACCTTGCTGGGCTTAGATTTTCAGTGTAACCTACAGAGCCTTACGTTTAAATTCAGCGGCCCCATACCCCCACTCACTATCTGCGGCCTCGCAACCCTCAAGGTGCAACCCCCGTCCTTGTTTGCGAACCTCACCCCGGATTGCAAACCCGTCGCCACTAGGAGCAGACGGTACAGTGCCCAGGACCGGACCTTCATTCGCTCCGAAGTCCAGCGGCTACTAAATGAGGGCATAATCCAGGCCAGCAATAGTCCCTGGAGAGCGCAGGTGGTAGTAGTGAAGACAGGGGAGAAACAAAGGATGGTCATTGACTATAGCCAGACCATCAACAGGTACGCACAACTAGACGCGTACCCTCTCCCCCGCATATCCGACATGGTCAATCGGATTGCCCAGTATAAAGTCTTCTCCACCGTGGACCTCAAGTCCGCCTACCATCAGCTCCCCATCCGCCCAAGTGACCGCAAGTACACAGCCTTCGAGGCAGACGGGCGGTTATACCATTTCCTACGGGTCCCTTTTGGCGTCACAAACGGCGTCTCGGTCTTCCAACGGGAAATGGACCGAATGGTTGATCAACATGGGTTACGGGCCACGTTCCCGTACCTCGACAATGTAACCATCTGCGGCCACGATCAGCAGGACCACGACGCCAACCTCCAAAAATTCCTCCAGACTGCCAAAGCCTTGAACCTCACGTACAACGAGGACAAGTGTGTTTTTAGCACCGATCGGCTAGCCATTCTGGGCTACATATTGCGCAATGGGATAATAGGCCCCGACCCCGAACGTATGCGCGCACTCATGGAATTTCCCCTCCCGCACTGCCCAAAAGCCCTGAAACGCTGCCTGGGGTTCTTTTCATACTACGCCCAGTGGGTCCCCCAGTACGCAGACAAGGCCCTCCCCCTAATACAGACCACGACTTTCCCGCTGTCGACAGAGGCTTGCCAGGCTTTCAGCCGCATCAAAGCGGACATCGCAAAGGCCACGATGCGCGCCATCGACGAGTCCCTCCCCTTCCAGGTCGAGAGCGACGCCTCTGACGTAGCTCTAGCGGCTACCCTTAACCAAGCGGGCAGACCCGTGGCCTTCTTCTCCCGAACCCTCCACGCCTCAGAAATCCGCCACTCCTCAGTGGAAAAGGAAGCCCAAGCCATAGTGGAAGCTGTGCGACATTGGAGGCATTACCTAGCCGGCAGGAGATTCACTCTCCTCACTGACCAACGGTCGGTAGCCTTCATGTTCGATAATGCACAGCGGGGCAAGTTCAAGAACGACAAGATCTTGCGGTGGAGGATCGAACTCTCCACCTTCAACTATGAGATCTTGTTCCGGCCCGGAAAGCTGAACGAGCCGTCCGATGCCCTATCCCGCGGGACATGTGCCAACGCACAAATTGACCGCCTCCAAGCCCTCCACGAGGACCTCTGCCACCCGGGGATCACTCGGTTTTACCACTTCATCAAGTCCCGCAATCTCCCATACTCCTTAGAGGAGGTCCGTACAGTCACAAGAGACTGTCACATCTGCGCAGAATGCAAACCGCATTTTTTCAGGCCAGATGGAGCGCACCTGATTAAGGCTTCCCGCCCCTTTGAACGCCTCAGTCTCGATTTCAAAGGGCCCCTCCCCTCCACCGACCGCAACGCGTATTTCCTTAATGTAGTGGACGAATACTCCCGTTTCCCTTTTGCCATTCCCTGCTCCGACATGACCGCGGCCACAGTCATTAAAGCCCTGAACAGCATCTTCACGCTGTTCGGTTACCCCGCATACGTCCACAGCGACAGGGGGTCCTCTTTCATGAGTGACGAGCTGCGCCAGTTCCTGCTCAGCAAGGGCATAGCTTCAAGCAGGACGACCAGCTACAACCCCCGGGGGAACGGGCAAGTAGAAAGGGAGAACGGCATGGTCTGGAAGGCCGTCCTACTGGCCCTACGGTCCAGGGATCTCCCAGTTTCACGGTGGCAGGACGTCCTCCCGGACGCTCTCCATTCCATCCGGTCGTTATTATGTACGAGCACTAATCAAACGCCTCACGAGCGTCTCCTTGTCTTCCCTAGGAGGTCCTCCTCTGGAACGTCGCTGCCGACCTGGCTGGCGGCCCCAGGACCCATCCTGCTCCGAAAGCACGTGCGGGCACATAAGGCGGACCCGTTGGTCGAAAGGGTTCACCTCCTCCACGCAAACCCCCAGTACGCCTACGTGGAGTACCCCGACGGCCGACAGGACACGGTCTCTCTGCGGGATCTGGCGCCCGCCGGCACCACGCACACCCCCCGACACCATCAACCCAACCGCCCCCCCCCTTCCTGCCACCGCCGCACCCCGCGACCGCCCCCTTCCCAGGAGGATCAGTCCCCCTCCCCTTTGCACCGACAGCTGAAACCGTGCGGCTCCCGGAGGCGACAACGCTGGTACAAGCACCACCACCACCGCCGGGGCCGAGGCGATCGACACGGACGACCAGACCGCCCGACCGACTCGTGGCGTCGATGTAAAACAAAGATGGACTGTCCAATGAACATTTTGTTTTTCCTATATCCTCTGTAAATAGTTGTAACAGGACGATACTGTCCAATACTGTACTACCATGTAACTGTTCTATCCTCCCAGGACCAGCCCTGTAAACCCTTACCACCATACGAAGCATCACCCCGCCGGGTTCATTTTTGACAAGGGGTGAATGTGGTAGTATGTATTGGGGGTCATGTGGGACTGGAAGCCCTAATGTCATTGGCTGACAGATCACGGGTCCTGGTTGGCTGTTGACCTCATACTCCACCCTGAAGGCGAAGTATAAGAAGCCGGTGCCTTCCCCCGCAGGCCAGTTTACTATCGGGCTGCTGGGGAACAGACACGCTTAATAAAGCCTCATCGACTTCACTCTATTCGTCTCACGGAGTCTTTGTGCGCCACAGAGGGTTCTACCGTTCACTGTATATTCCCTACCTGCATTAGACCTTCCAAAATGCATTACCTCACATTTGTCCGGATTAAACTCCAGCTGCCATCTCTCCGCCCAAGTCTCCAAACAATCTAAATCCTGCTGTATCCTCTGACTGTCCTCATCGCTATCCGCAATTCCACCAACCTTTGTGTCGTCTGCAAACTTACTAATCAGACCAGTTACTTTTTCCTCCAAATCATTTATATATACTACAAACAGCAAAGGTCCCAGCACTGATCCCTGTGGAACACCACTGGTCACAGCCCTCCAATTAGAAAAGCATCCTTCCATTGCTACTCTCTGCCTTCTATGACATAGCCAGTTCTGTATCCACCTTGCCAGCTCACCCCTGATCCCGTGTGACTTCACCTTTTGTACTAGTCTACCATGAGGGACCTTGTCAAAGGCCTTACTGAAGTCCATATAGACAACATCCACTGCCCTACCTGCATCAATCACCTTAGTGACATCCTCGAAAAACTCTATCAAGTTAGTGAGACACGACCTCCCCTTCACAAAACCATGCTGCCTCTCACTAATACGTCCATTTGCTTCCAAATGGGAGTAGATCCTGTCTCGAAGAATTCTCTCCAGTAATTTCCCTACCACTGAAGTAAGGCTCACCGGCCTGTAGTTCCCTGGATTATCCTAAGCGTGGTCGGGTTGAACCAAAATTCGCCTACTGCGCTAATCTTGTTCATGTACTCTCCTATGTTGAGCGTTGCGGAAGCTCTTGCGGATTTTGCCATATTCCAGACACACTGGTTGACTGGATCGAATGAAAGATTATGGGAATTCATGAAATCGATTCCCAGAATGTGCTCTGCAGTGTGGGGCTGGTCAACTAAAACTACGGGGTGCTTGGTGGTGATGGTACCGATTTGAATGGGTACAGGGGCTGTGATGTGTCCCTGCTGTGAGTGGCCTGTAAAGCCGCTGAGGGTGATAGTGGCTGTAGTGGGCCAGGTGTCTTTTTGAAACAGGGTGGAGGAATTTATTGTGGTGCGGGACCCTCCTGTGTCCCAGAGAAATTCGATGGGCTGTCCCCGAATTTTCGCTGCAACTACCGGTCGTCCGGACCTATCCCAAAGGGTGTCGCAGACCCAACTAGGGGAGCCCGTACATCGTCACTCCGTTCCGGTCAAGTCCGTCTGATCTGAACGGGCGCTAACGCTATGAATGGGCTCTGTCTTTTTCTTACTCAGAGTGCCCGTCTGCTCGGCTCTCTGGCTTTTTAGGGGCATTGCACTCTCTTGCGAAGTGTCCCAACTGTCCGCAGTTGTAACACTCCTGTGACTTGGGTGGGGGGCTGGTCTTTCCCTCATTCACCCATGCGGGTTTCTGGTAGGTTTTTATTGCCTGCATATCTGCGGCGGCCTGCTTTTCCTCTGTATTCTTAACAGCGGGTTTGCTCTGAATAGATTGCTCCCAAGTGCGGGACAATCTTTTCACTACCCACTTCTCGTTATGGGCCTCCTCTGAGGGATCATAACTCGTGCAAGCTTTCTGTCCTGTTTCTGTGGCATGGGAGATAAGGGTGCGGGTCCATTTGGCCATGTTGTCTGGGGACAAATGCGCGTGGTCTAAGTCTCCAAAGACTGCTGCAAAGTGGATCCACAGGCATCCAGCAAACGCTGTGGGGTGCTCGGATTTCTTTTGCCTACATTTGTTGAGACCATCTATGGGGTCACCCCGGTTATACCCGATCACATCCAGGATTGCGGTATGCATTTCTGCAAGGGTGCCTCCTCCTACATTCTGTGGGTCGGGAAGGGTTGCTGCTACTGAAGGGTCTAAACTTAAAACTGTGAGCTTTACATGGTCTCGCTCATCCAGGCCATACATGGTCGCCTGATGCTTAACTGTGGCAAAGAAATGGTGGGGGTCTGAGGTGGGGAGGAACGGTGTGACCTTATCGCACGCATCCCGTAATTGGGTCACTGTTAAGGGGGTGGAGTATAGAAATTCTGCATCGTCCGATGTGGCTGTGCGGTGGGTGGTGACTGGGTTCATTGGAGCCTGAACTATCTGCTCTGTGGGGGGTTGGGGCGCTTTCCTCTTTTGTGGCTTTCCCTGCACACATGTTCCCTGAACATATCTCTGCGCTGTTTCGTTCAATTCTTCCCAATCAGGGCCGTCTTCCTGATCTAATTTTTCTCCAAAGGTTTCCTGGAAACCTTTCTGAACAGAAAGCAGCGATTGCAGCTCTGCAATCTGCTTCCGGCACTTTGTGTGATCTAGCGTGCTTTGTCTTTGTTCTGTGGTGGCAGCATGGAGTGCTCTTAATGCTGCCTTGAGGTCACTACACTGTTTCTGTAATGCCTCTACCTGTTTTTCCGTTTCCTCACGTACCACGACTGCATGTTGTGTGTCCTGATAGGCCTTTTCGTATTGAGACTGGAAGCTGCTTAAGTGCGCCAGACAAGACTGGTGTGCCCTTTTGGCATCTTCCACCTCTACATCTTTTGCTGTCAACTTCCTTCTTAATTCCAAATTCTCCATTTCTACCTCGCTTACATCGACCTTACTCATTCGATGTATGCCCTCAACTTCTTTCCGGAGCGTCCTAACGACATCCTCTGTGCCTTGCAATTGTGCCAAGCAGGACACGATTGCCATCGGCTTGCGAGCTTTCCCTAAGCTCTTTTTGTGAATCTCGCTCAGGTTCTCCCACCAAGTATGTCTTATATTCCCGGGACCTGATTCCTCGTTGTCACAGAAATCATTCCAAAGTGTCCATCCTTTCCCTTTGAGATATTTCCTGATCTCTTCCTCCCAAATGGGACATTGTCCCACTCTACTGCTGCTGGTTGCTGTGACCACAAATTCCTCTGGGTTCATTAGGCGCTGCATTGCCTGCATTGCTATTTTTCCTATCCGAATGCTGCTCTTCAAATTTGGGACAGGGGTTCTAATCTGAATGCTGCTCTTCAAATTTGGGACAGGGGTATTAAGGCGGTGCTGTAAATACGGGTACGGCTTTCGCTACTTTCCGAAATACAAACTTCCAACAGTTTTGTCGCAACAAAAAAAATCTATCAGTTTTACCTTATCGCCCTGTTAGTTACGCATGCATACACACACTTCCGAATTATGAGTATTGATCAGAACTGCTTGAACACTTGTGGTTTTCTGTTTCCAATTGGACCTCTAATTCAAATTCTAGGTTCTCCCGGAGTGGTTTTCCACTTCTAGATCGGGTCCTGTCAGGATGTCGCAAATAATGTTGCTAACTTTGCCTTAGTTTAATTGCTCTGTTTTATCACCTTTGCTCTTGAGTCGCCAGGTATCTTTATAATACCGCCACGTGGTTCAAGTCCGAGTAATGATCAATAATCCAATGCACCGATTAGTAAGATTTAAATCAAAGCACATTTATTATACACAGTAATCACTATTCATGCATAAATTCTACGTCTAAGCTACTTCTTACAACTAACAGGCCTATACTTAACTTGGAACTGGCCCACCAGGTCAGGGAAACGAATGGCCTTTTGTTCGGGTTCGGAGCCTGCGGGATTCGAAGTTGGTACAGATTGATAGCTTGGAGCGCCGTTCTCGTAGCGAGCGTTGAAGTAAGACTTACAGGTTCGGTCGGCTGCTGAAGAGTGACGAGAGCTGGAAGCGAGCCGAAGAAGAAGAGCTGGAAGCGGTGGAAGGATAAACAAACAAAGAACAAAGAAATGTACAGCACAGGAACAGGCCCTTCGGCCCTCCAAGCCCGTGCTGACCATGCTGCCCGACTAAACTATAATCTTCTACACTTCCTGGGTCCGTATCTCTCTATTCCCATCCTATTCATGTATTTGTCAAGATGCCCCTTAAATGTCACTATCGTCCCTGCTTCCACCACCTCCTCCGGTAGCGAGTTCCAGGCACCCACTACCCTCTGCGTAAAAAACTTGCCTCGTACATCTACTCTAAACCTTGCACCTCTCACCTTAAACCTATGCCCCCTAGTAATTGGCCCCTCTACCCTGGGGAAAAGCCTCTGACTATCCACTCTGTCTATGCCCCTCATAATTTTGTATACCTCTATCAGGTCTCCCCTCAACCTCCTTCGTTCCAGTGAGAACAAACCGAGTTTATTCAACCGCTCCTCATAGCTAATGCCCTCCATGCCAGGCAACATTCTGGTAAATCTCTTCTGCACCCTCTCTAAAGCCTCCACATCCTTCTGGTAGTGTGGCGACCAGAATTGAACACTATACTCCAAGTGTGGCCTAACTAAGGTTCTATACAGCTGCAACATGACTTGCCAATTCTTATATTCAATGCCCCGACCAATGAAGGCAAGCATGCCGTATGCCTTCTTGACTACCTTAGAACATAGAATTTACAGTGCAGAAGGAGGCCATTCAGCCCATCGAGTCTGCACCGGCTCTTGGAAAGAGCACCCTACCCAAGGTCAACACCGCCACCCTATCCCCATAACCCAGTAACCCCACCCACAACTAAGGGCAATTTTGGACACTAAGGGCAATTTATCATGGCCAATCCACCTAACCTGCACATCTTTGGACTGTGGGAGGAAACCGGAGCACCCGGAGGAAACCCACACACACACGGGGAGGATGTGCAGACTCTGCACAGACAGTGACCCAAGCCAGAATCGAACCTGGGACCCTGGCGCTGTGAAGCAATTGTGCTATCCACAAGGCTACCGTGCTGCCTTCTCCACCTGTGCTGCCCCTTTCAGTGACCTGTGGACCTGTACTCCTAGATCTCTTTGACTTTCAATACTCTTGAGGGTTCTGCCATTCACTGTATATTCCCTACCTGCATTAGACCTTCCAAAATGCATTACCTCACATTTGTCCGGATTAAACTCCATCTGCCATCCTTCCGCCCAAGTCTCCAAACAATCTAAATCCTGCTGTATCCTCCGACAGTCCTCATCGCTATCCGCAATTCCACCAACCTTTGTGTCGTCTGCAAACTTACTAATCAGGCCAGTTACATTTTCCTCCAAATCATTTATATATACGACAAAGAGCAAAGGTCCCAGCACTGATCCCTGTGGAACACCACTGGTCACAGCCCTCCAATTAGAAAAGCATCCTTCCATTGCTACTCTCTGCCTTCTATGACATAGCCAGTTCTGTATCCACCTTGCCAGCTCACCCCTGATCCCGTGTGACTTCACCTTTTGTACTAGTCTACCATGAGGGACCTTGTCAAAGGCCTTACTGAAGTCCATATAGATAACATCCACTGCCCTACCTGCATCAATCATCTTAGTGACCTCCTCGAAAAACTATCAAGTTAGTGAGACACGACCTTCCCTTCACAAAACCGTGCTGCCTCTCACTAATACGTCCATTTGCTTCCAAATGGGAGTAGATCCTGTCTCGAAGAGTTCTCTCCAGTAATTTCCCTACCACTGAAGTAAGGCTCACCGGCCTGTAGTTCCCGGGATTATCCTTGCTACCCTTCTTAAACAGAGGAACAACATTGGCTATTCTCCAGTCCTCCGGGACATCCCCTGAAGACAGCGAGGATCCAAAGATTTCTGTCAAGGCCTCAGCAATTTCCTCTCCAGCCTCCTTCAGTATTCTGGGGTAGATCCCATCAGGCCCTGGGGACTTAATATTTTTTAAGACACCCAACACCTCGTCTTTTTGGATCTCAATGTGACCCAGGCTATCTACACACCCTTCTCCAGACTCAACATCTACCAATTTTTTCTCTTTGGTGAATACTGATGCAAAGTATTCATTTAGCACCTTGCCCATTTCCTCTGGCTCCACACATAGATTCCCTTGCCTATCCTTCAGTGGGCCAACCCTTTCCCTGGCTACCCTCTTACTTTTTATGTACGTGTAAAAAGCCTTGGGATTTTCCTTAACCCTATTTGCCAATGACTTTTCATGACCTCTTCTAGCCCTCCTGACTCGTTGCTTAAGTTCCTTCCTACTTTCCTTATATTCCACGCAGGCTTCGTCTGTTCCCAGCCTTTTAGCCCTGACAAATGCCTCCTTTTTCTTTTTGACGAGGCCTACAATATCTCTCGTCATCCAAGGTTCCCGAAAATTGCCGTATTTATCCTTCTTCCTCACAGGAACATGCCGGTCCTGAATTCCTTTCAACTGCCACTTGAAAGCCTCCCACATGTCAGATGTTGATTTGCCCTCAAACATCCGCCCCCAATCTATGTTCTTCAGTTCCCGCCTAATATTGTTAGAATTAGCCTACCCCCAATTTAGCACATTCATCCTAGGACCACTCTTAATCTTGTCCACCAGCACTTTAAAACTTACTGAATTGTGGTCACTGTTACCGAAATGCTCCCCTACTGAAACATCTACCACCTGGCCGGGCTCATTCTCCAATACCAGGTCCAGTACCGCCCCTTCCCTAGTTGGACTGTCTGTATATTGTTTTAAGAAGCCCTCCTGGATGCTCCTTACAAACTCCGCCCCGTCTAAGCCCCTGGCACTAAGTGAGTCCCAGTCAATATTGGGGAAGTCAAGTCTCCCATCACCACAACCCTGTTGTTTTTACTCTTTTCCAAAATCTGTCTACCTATCTGCTCCTCTATCTCCCGCTGGCTGTTGGGAGGCCTGTAGTAAACCCCCAACATTGTGACTGCAGCCTTCTTATTCCTGATCTCTACCCATATAGCCTCACTGCCCTCTGAGGTGTCCTCCCGCAGTACAGCTGTGATATTCTCCAAAACCAGTAGCGCAACTCCGCCTCCCCTTTTACATCCCCCTCTATCCCGCCTGAAACATCTAAATCCTGGAACGTTTAGCTGCCAATCCTGCCCTTCGCTCAACCAAGTCTCTGTAATGGCAACAACATCATAGTTCCAAGTACTAATCCAAGCTCTAAGTTCATCTGCCTTACCCGTAATACTTCTTGCATTAAAACATATGCACTTCAGGCCACCAGACCCGCTGTGTTCAGCAACTTCTCCCTGTCTGCTCTGCCTCAGAGCCACACTGTCCCTATTCCCTAGTTCTCCCTCAATGCTCTCACCTTCTGACCTATTGCTCCCGTGCCCACCCCCCTGCCATACTAGTTTAAACCCTCCCGTGTGACACTAGCAAACCTCGCGGCCAGGATATTTATGTCTCTCCGGTTTAGATGCAACCCGTCCTTCTTATACAGGTCACACCTGCCCCGGAAGAGCTCCCAGTGGTCCAGATAATGGAAACCCTCCCTCCTACACCAGCTGTTTAGCCACGTGTTTAGCTGCTCTATCTTCCTATTTCTAGCCTCACTGGCACGTGGCACAGGGAGTAATCCCGAGATTACAACCCTAGAGGTCCTGTCTTTTAACTTTCTGCCTAGCTCCCTGAACTCCTGCTGCAGGACCTCATGCCCCTTCCTGCCTATGTCGTTAGTACCAATATGTACAACGACCTCTGCCTGTTTGCCCTCCCCCTTCAGGATGCCCTCTACCTGTTTGGAGGCATCCTGGACCCTGGCACCAGGGAGGCAACATACCATCCTGGAGTCTCTTTCATGTCCACAGAAGCACCTATCTGTGCCCTGACTATAGAGTCCCCTATTACTATTACTCTTCTGCGCTTTGACCCTCCCTTCTGAACATCAGAGCCAGCCGTGGTGCCACTGCTCTGGCTGCTGCTGTTTTCCCCTGATATGCTATCCCCCCCGACAGTATCCAAAGGGGTATACCTGTTCGAGAGGGGGACAACCACAGGGGATTCCTGCACTGACTGCCTGCCCTTTCTGGTGGTCACCCATTTCTCTGCCTGCACCTTGGGTGTGACCACATTTACATAACTGCGATCTATGACGCTTTCCGCCACCTGCATGCTACTAAGTGCATCCAATTGCTGCTCCAACCGAACCATACGGTCTGTGAGGAGCTCCAGTTGGGTGCACTTTCTGCAGATGAAGCCATCCGGGACGCTGGAAGCCTCCCGGACCTGCCACATCTCACAGTCAGAGCACTGCACCCCTCTAACTGACATTGCGTCAATTAATTAAAATTAAAATTAAAAAAAAATTTTTTAAAAAATATTTTTTAAAAATTTCAAAGTTACTGTTAACTATCTGTTTCCTAGCACCAGATTTCTAATAGAAATGCGAAAGCTAAATATAGTACTCTCCGATCTCTGGCTTAGATATCCCTCTAAATTATAATTAAGTAATTATGTTTAATTAATTACCAATGCTTAATTTTTTAAATTTAGTGTAGATTCCCAACCAGCCACTCAGGCCACAGCTTTTCTGTGATGTTACTTCAGTTTCCCCCCGACACACACAATTTGAAATAGGTATAAAAGTAAAAATGAGTAAAAATCACCTACTTACCTTCTCACCTTCTGAGTGTCTTAGATGTTCTCAGGTTCTCTCCCTGACAAAGACTGCTCCTCCTCCTTCTATCACAATAAAAAACATCAAGAGAGCTGGAAGAGGGCTGGAAGAGCGCCTTGAACTTGGGGCTCAATTCTTCTAGTCCCCAGGGGCTTCCCGCCTTTCGGGGCGGTCCCTGTACCTGGTTCCAAATGATTGGACTTTGTCCCAATCACTTGGTTCGATTTTCTCCAATGCTGGAGCGGTTCCCTGATCGATGGGCGGTCTTGAGGTGGTCGTTCACCTCCTTTTGTGTAGGCTTCTGCTGGCGCCGAAGAGTCTGGTTTTGCTTTATGTGTCTAAATGTTGCTCATTGTTCCCGGGGATCGCTCATTAGTATGCAGATGGCTGGTGTTTTGTTATGCTGATGGTTGCTGGTATTGATCTTGTCTGGCCTTTCCAGAGGTAAATACACAGTCAACCTGCAGCTGCTCGTTTTTGTCCTGTTGGCTGACTTTTCCATCAGCCTTTGCCGTTCGCCATTTTAAATCGGGAGTTAGCCATTTTAAGTGGCTCCAGTCATCTTGAGTTTGAACAGTGCAGGAGATCGGTCCTGTCTGTGCTAAAACGATGGCAGGCATCCACTTCTCACTGGTGGCATCGTTCCTTGCCAATACTTAGAACAATAATAATAATCTTTATTGTCACAAGTAGGCTTACATCAACACTGCAATGAAATTACTGTCGCCACATTCCGGCGCCTCATCGGGTACACGGAGGGAGAATTCAGAATGTCCAAATTACCTAACAGCACATCTTATGGGAGGAAACCGGAGCACTCGGAAGAAATCCACGCAGACACGGGGAGAACGTGCAGACTCCTCACAGACAGTGACTCCTGACCTTTCTTAAAAACATGGTGTTTAGCCCTGTTCTCACATCGCAAAATCTGACTTTGCTTTTTCTTCTCAGTAATCTCTCTTATCTTAGGCAACTTCAGCAGATCAAACGCTGTGCGTAACTGATGTTTTACCATAAGTAATCCCGGAGCACTTTGGGTTTTTGAATGTGTTGTATTCCTGCGTGTCATTGCAAATTGGCTCAGTCATTTTGACAATGATCGTTGTTCACGAGTTACCTTCAATTAATGCTTCATTGTCTGAACAAACCGTTCAACCAACCCATTTGTGGCAGGATGATAAGTAGCAGATCGGATGTGTTTGATTCCGTTCTCTTTTAGATAATTTGAGAATTCTTGTAATATGAACTGTGGCTCATTGTCATTCACAAGTTGTTCAGGGTAACCACACCCAGTCTTTCTATTGTTCTCTCCAAGGACGCAATCTTCACAATGGCGACTTCAGGCTATTTTGAATGCACTTCTATCACAATAAAAAACATTCACCCTCGGCCTCCCAAACCTCCATGGCTCCACCTCCCCCCCCCCCCTTCAAACCACCACACCACCACCACCACCATCTGCTCCATAAACCCTTTCAACTCTTTCACCACTGCCAACCCCTCGACGACTTAGAATTCGACAGGTCCAAGCTCCGTTCTATAACCGTGTTAAAATCCCCCCTATAATCAACCAATGCCAGTCCAAATCAGGAATCCTTCCTAACACCCGCCTCATAAAATCTACATCATCCCAATTTGGGGCATAGACGTTTACCAGAACCACCGTATCCCCTCCAACTTTCCACTAACCATCACATATCTCCCGCCCCGCTCGGATTGGCCACAATGCCCCACCTCAAACATTACCCGCATATTAACAAACACTGCCACCCCCCTCGTCTTCATATCCAGCCCTGAGTAAAACACCTGCTCGACCACCCCTTCCTCAACCACGTTGGGTCCTCTATCTTTAAGTGCGTCTCCTGAAAAAAAGCCACGTCTGCCTCCAGACTCCTCAAGTGCGCGAACACACGCGGCTATTTGACCAGCCCATTCAACCCCCTCACATTCCACGTGACAGCCTGGTTGGGGGGGGGGAACGGAGGGCGCTCCCCGTCCCCTTCCCTTTCTGATCTGCCAGGTCCATTTGAGCCAGCCCCCTGCCCATGCCACACGACCCTCCTGGCCCACCCTCGGATGACCACCGCCATCGATCTCTTTCCAACTGTGCCACACCAACCACACCCTTGTCAGCAACCATCCCCCTTTCACCCCCACCCTCAAAGGAAGAACCAGCCTCTTTGCCCCACCCCCCACCCAGCATGTGCCTCCTGGCAACCCTCCACTTCACTCCCATTAACTAGCCCGCCCAGCTGGCAGAGCGGCTCCTGCCCAATGCCTCCAACCTTCCAGTACCCCCCCCCCATCCATACATCCCTAAAGAGTAACAAAAGGTGCACTCACCATCGTTGTTTTCCCATGAAAACGTCTGCACTCCATGGAGTGATCTCTGTATATGCATAAGGGGTTAATGTGTAATCAGTAGCACCAGATGATCACTCGAGGGCCAGACCAACAGGGGTAGTTGGTCAGTGTAGTTACGCATAGTTACTGTATTTAGATCTAGTTAACCTTATCACTAGTATCAATGTTAAAGGAAAGAACTCATGCAATTACTGTTAGAGTTACTCAATAAACCTTTTGTTACTACTGGACGCGTTTCAGTCTTATTCATCGAGATTCAGAAGACCTCATCAGTAACCAAGGTTTGAGTAACACATATTACACTCCGTAGTATATCAAAACACGCAGAGAAGTGTAATAAAAGACAATACAGGAGTGTAATAAAAGACTCCAAACAACCCTCTCAGTCCATTGTCCCTCACAAACTCCATACTGGGGCTGTTTAGCACAGGGCTAAATCGCTGGCTTTAAAAGCAGACCGAGGCAGGCCAGCAACATGGTTCAATTCCCGTACCAGCCTCCCCGAACAGGTGCCGGAATGTGGCGATTAGGGGCTTTTCACAGTAACTTCATTTGAAGCCTACTTGCGACAATAAGTGATTTTCTTTCATTTCATTGCCTCCTCTGGTATGCCTAAGTAATACCCTTGCTTCTGGAAAGCCACCCACAGACGGGCCGGGTACAATACTCCAAACTTCACCCCCCTTTTAAAGAGGGCAGCCTTAATCCGGTTAAACCCGGCCCCCCTCTTCGCCAGTTCTGCTCCTAGGTCCTGGCACACCCACACTCGTTCCCTTCCCAGGTACATTTCCTGGTCTGCCTCGCCGATTGAAGAATCTTCTCCTTGTCCAGAAAGCTGTGCAACCGCACCACCATCTCCCTCAGTGTCTCGCCTGCCTGCGGCTTCCTCATCAGCAACGTGTGCGTTCGGTCAACCTCCAGCGGCTGGTCAAAGGCTCCTTCCCCCTTCAATTTCTCCAGCATCTTTGCCACGTACACCTCAGCCTCCACATCTTCAATGACTTCAGGCATCCCAACAATCCTGAGGATTTGCCTTCTGGAGCGATTCTCCAGATACTCCACCTTCTCTTTCAGCCTCTTCTTGGTCTCCCGTCTCACTACGAATCTCAGCCACCAATGAGGCCAACTGCTCCCCCACCACCTCCTCTACTTTCTGGATTGCCAGGCCCTGGGACTCCAGCCTGTGCTCCACTCTCTTGATCCTCGACTTAATCGGTTCCACCACCTGGATTTTGCTATTGAGCAGTGGCCATCAAAAATAGCTTCTGGCTAATCCTTCATTATTACTAACCCACAAGACCTTCATTACATAAGAACATAAGAACTAGGAGCAGGAGTAGGCCATCTGGCCCCTCGAGCCTGCTCCACCATTCAATGAGCTCATGGTTGACCTTTTGTGAACTCAGCTCCACTTTCCGGCCCGAACACCATAACCCTTAATACCTTTATTCTTCAAAAAACTATCTATCTTTATCTTAAAAACATTTAATGAAGGAGCCTCTACTGCTTCACTGGGCAAGGAATTCCATAGATTCACAATCCTTTGGGTGAAGAAGTTCCTCCTAAACTCAATCCTAAATCTACTTCCCCTTATTTTGAGACTATGCCCCCTAGTTCTGCTTTCACCCTCCAGTGGAAACAACCTGCCCGCATCTATCCTATCTATTCCCTTCATAATCTTATATGTTTCTATAAGATCCCCCCTCATCCTTCTAAGCGTTGGTCATTACGTTGATTTAAGACACTTTCTCTTAACAATGGTGGAATGGTGGCCTTCATTCTCCAGAGGAGACAATCAGCCTGTACAAATAGTTTGAGTCTTCGGTGGCATATTGCTTCAATTCCGGGTTTGCTCCCACAGTCATGCAATGAAGCACCAGGTCCATAACTTCTTTTTTAGAAGATATTTTAGAAAATATTTTATTGAGTCATTTATAATTTTAACATTCTAATCAACAGAGTGATCCAATACACACAAAAACCCCACAATAACATACCCAACTCCCCCCCCCCCCACCCTAACTCTTAGCTACCCATATATTAGATTCCCTGCCCTTATTCTTCACTTACGTGCCTCCCCTTCACCCCATCCTCCCCCCCCCCCCCACCTCCTGCTGATGGTCAGTTTTTCAAAAAGAAGTTGATGAACAGCTGCCTCCTCCGAGTGAACCCCTGTAATGAACCCCTTCAGGAGAACTTAATCTTCCCTAGCCTAAGAAACCCTGCCATGTCACTGACCCATACCCCTGACTTTGGAGGCTCCTCCCCACTACCTATTTTATGTCCATAACTTCTGATGGTCGTGGATTATTTCTGGTATACATCGTAATTTGTCTTGCGGTTACAGGAGTATTATAGACTTCTTTGAAATAGAAAATGTTACCACTCAAACTATTCATTGATAGGTTGTTAGGTAAAGGTAAACTAGAGACTCCATCAGCATTTCCTTGGCGATTTGATTGAGGATATTTTATCGTATAAGTATGTGCTAACTTTTCAAGGTTATTTGTGCAGTCTTTACATCTATGACGTGCTCCAGGTATTCAATAGACGATTTGAAGAATTCACATTTATCCTTCTGTACTCATATTCCTTAATCTTCTCGTCTCTGGAGTGTAGCATCTACATTTTTAAAGATACTCTTCTTCATTCTTACCCTTAACTAAGATATTGTCTACATAGCATTGGACTCCTTCTAGTTTGCTTAGAATGTGACCAGGGGTTGCTGAAATAACCCAAGTGTGGATCTGATGCCAAATGGAAATCTTTCATATCTCAATAGTCCTTTGTGTGTCATGATTGTTAAATATTGTTGTGAATAGGGATCTACATTTATCTGGAGATAAGTTTTACTAAGATCAATGTTATTTAAATGCTGGCCTCCAGTCAACCCAGCAAATAAATAATGAATTAAAGGCAGAGGGTGCTGCTCTGCACACAGTACCTAATTGATAGTAACTTTAAAATCACCACATATTTGTCCCGAAACATCTTTCTTCATCACGGGTACTATGGGTGTGGCCCAATCACTTACACTAAGCCCCGTCTTGACCAGCCTCCCTACTTCTGGCCGGATGGTGTACGGCACTGACCTAGCCTTTAAGCATCTTGCTTGGTTTTTGCCCTTTTTCCTTGGAATCACAGAATATACAGTGCAGAAGCAGGCCATTCAAGCCATCGAGTCTGCACTGGCCCTTGGAAAGAACACCCCACCCAAGCCCACACCTCCACCCTAACGCAGTAACCACACCTACCCTTTTTGGACACTAAGGGCAATTTAGCATGGCCAATCCACCTAATCTGCACATCTTTGGACTGTGGGAGGAAACCGGAACACCCGGCGGAAACCCACACAGACACGGGGAAAACGTGCAGACTCCACACAGACAGTGACCCAAGCCGGGAATTGAACCTGGAACCATGGAGCTGTGAAGCAGCCATGCTAACAGCTATGCTACCGTGCTGCCCCTAGCTTGACTGAAATCTCTTTCATGCTTCCCAGCTCTCCATTAAATACTATGGCATGTTTCTTTAAAATCTTTGGTACACTTGCTTCTCACTCCGACATGTGATTCACCTTGGCCCAGCTTAGCTTGATTCTCTCCAGCTAAGTTCTCTCCATTAGGGCTGGATAGTTAACTTCAATGACCTGCAGTCTGTCCATTTAGCAACACATTTACATTGAAAAGGCCCTCGCTGCTACTATTTCTGCGTATATGATTTATGTTTTATCTTTGAGGGTTTAAAGGTAATATGTCGTAGTTTCTCTTGGTGAACAGTTTCTACCATTGAAACGGCTGCTCCAGTGTCCACCTCTATTTTCACCAGTTGTCTGTCCAGTAAAGGAGTGGCCCAGTAATAGTTTATTGTGCCCACAATGGCCAGTACGTTCAATGACAGTTTGTCATCTGACTGACTCTGGTCCTTTTTCACACCTGCTTTGTTTAATGTGGATCTTTTTCCCTCTTCAGTTTACCATTTGAAACACTTGGTTCTTGTTTTTTATAGTTCTTATTCAAACTTGTTTCTATCTCCTTTTTACCACAATTCCTGCATTTTGCATCTTTGCAGGAGCAGACTGCTGCTGCAAGACCAATTTTTGCGCATCAGTGGCAATTTTGAACCTGTGTCTGGGTTCGGGTCTCAGCTAACATTTTGTGGATTCTAGTACTCAGACTTAATTATTGTGCTGCCTTATCTACTAATTCTATCAAGATCGCCACTTCTAATGTCTTCTTTAGGTTTAAATTGCTCTCTGTTAACAGCCTTTTTTGGATTAGGGTTAGCTTCACTTCTTAACCCACACACTTATCTGTCTCTAATGGTGTCATTCAAGACAGCTCCAAATTCACAGTATTTAACTAATTTGTTTAAAGTAGTTCCGAACTTTGTGATTGATTCACCTTCTTGTTGATTATGTTTAAGGAGCCTGAACCTTTTGGTGATGACCAAAGGTTTAGATGAGAAGTGGCCCTGCAATATCTCCACAATCTCACCTGAGGTTTTCCAGCCTGGTTTTTCTTGCTGCACCAGACTTTGTAGGAGATTGAAGGCTTCCAACTCCCCCCCCCCCCCCCCACCATTGTACTCAGGAAAGTTGAGACTATAATATCTGCCTCAATTTTGTTCGCTTGCACAAAATAATACATTTTTTCAGGATATGAGCTTCGTGTTCTCATCATATGGCCTCACCGCACCAGAATTTCCAGCATTTTTACTATAGAAAACCTTGTGTAAGCATGATGTGCCATAAACTTTTTAGCACAACCTCGTTTCTTTTTTCAAACTAGGTAGCCCTGAGGTCACCCTGTTTCCTTCCGACTTTGGAATTGTTTCTACTCACAATGCTCCCTGTACTGTTCCAGATCTTTCTGGGCAGAGCATGTGGTGAGCTTCTTTTTGAAGTTGAATTCACTGAAATCTGTGTTTACATTTTGTTTTCTTCAATAGCTTTTACCTCTATTTAGCACCCCTCTGTCTCCAGCTTTGAGTAGCAAAGATTTTAGCTTCTAATCCTTTTCAGATTCTGTGCACAGATCAATGATTTTTCTGTATCTTTTTTCTTCAGGAGTCTGCCATGTGGTTCCAACCTCTTCCTCGCCAATTTTCTTTGTGATATTTTTAAAGGATAGGCTTTGCAGACCACAAAGGGACAAACAAATAAGAGATTTATTGGAAAGGTGTATACCCAACAAGCTGTAAAGATAGATTGCCTGGTTGCCTGCACGTACAGCCAATGAGGTCATCAATAGGTCAGATGATTGGACTCTTAAAGTGACCTTGTTCCAACTAAGAACAAAGATGAATGCACAACAACTGGAAGTCCTGCCTAATGTTGTGGAGGCTAGTAGGGGGTGTCCTCTACCCAAAGGATGGAAGGACGACAAGCTCTCAGACCAACCCAGCATGGGAGGAAGTCTCCAGGGAGATCAGTGCCAACGGCCTCCAACAGAGGACTGCCCTGCAGTGCAGGAAACGGATGAATGCTCCGCCAGGATCAGTGAACCCTCAACTGCTCACACTCACCTCACTGAATGGTAGAGAGGATTAGGCCTAGTGGGCAAGGGCACCATTCATGTGGCCCATGTATAAAAGATAAAGTGATGCCTAGTTGTTTACAGTGGTCCCTTGAAATCGAGGATGATGTTCGTCAGGCTTGGTGAGTCTTTAGATGACGGAGGAGCCCAATTCTGGATCCACAGGTTCTCTTGCAGTGATGGCATCTTGTTGCACAGGGAACAAGGAAATTAACTTTGCCCCAGGTTGTCTTTCCTCTCCTTCCTCTGCCGCCGCTATTTTGCCTCACTGTCAACCTTCTCTGTAATTTTAAAACCAATCTGTATGTATATAGTTTTCCACCCCCCCCCCTCCCCCGCTGGACTCATTTTTAACAGGGGGTGAATGTGGTAGTCACCACTGTTGTATTATATTGTATATATGGGTATTAAGGCCCCTGTACTACAGGTACCGGGGTAGATCCCTGTTTGCTGGCTCCGCCCAGTAGGCAGGGTATAAATGTGTAGTGCTCTCCGAACAGCAGCCATTTTGTAAGCTACTGTAGGAGGCCACACATCTCTGTGTAATAAAGCCTCGGTTACATTCTACTCTCGTCTCTTAATTGATAGTACATCAATAAGAAAAGCCCATCAAGTAGAAACAATTCTGTAATTCCACCCATAACGTTGCCCTCCTGTTTAAAAAAAATACTTCAGGAGTAAGTAGAACAAGACATGATTTTAAGGATGACGGCATGTATCAATTTCCTTTTGTTGTTAACATTAAAAAAAAATAATCATTCTGGTGGTAAAGGTAGATTTAAGAAGTGCTGGAAGCATGATCGGCAGAGTGGCAACAGCCAGGGCCCAACCCCCTCTGTGCGTCCATCAAATCCACCCAAATATTGCGGAAGTCAGAGGCAGCTCCCTCGCCGAATTTGTGGTTCTCATGTTCCCCATTTGTCTTCCTCCTCCTCTTGTCAGAATTTGTTGTTCGTGTGGGAATTCTTGGCCTAATGCGGTAACAGCGGAGGTAAGCGGCGGCCCGGGATTTGACGGAAGTTGCAAACACGGTAACATTGAGAATGCGGAGCGAACCGGCGCAGCACAGCCCGAGCCAGGAGCTGCTGGCAGCGTTTGCGGGTTATCCCCCGTCCCCGGGCAGCCCCGCTGGCTCTCAGCACGCTCCGCATTGTGTCCTTTAGGCCGGAGTGAAGCCGCGGGGCCAAGCCGCAAATGGGATGCGCTTCCTTCTGCATCAGTTTTGTCGGCAATCCCAAGGGCCGATCTCTTCGGGAGTCCAGTTGTTTATAAATTATTTCATTTGTCAGATGTATAGAAAATGCCGGGAATACGCGAGAATTTGCAGTTTAATGTATCAGGTTAAACAGCGTTTAATGATCAGTAATTATTTACAGTTTCATTGGGATATCATGGTGGGCATCAATTGGTTGCCGATCCTGTGATCTGATCGTACTAATAATATCCGTGTACATCATTAACCTGACCTCACAGTGTGACTAGCCTGCCTTCTCTTCCTGCTCCCGTAACGTTGCTTCGGATGCCCCTCCCTTATCCAGAAACGAAACATCAGCAACTCGACCTCCCCGCCCTCACCACCTCTCGACTCCACTGTCTCAGACGCCCAGTGTTCCGAGCAGTAATTACCTCTAATTAAATAATTGGAAGCCCAAATCCATTGTCTTCAGTCCCTGCCACAAATCTCCCTCGGTCTATGACTCCATCCCAATCCTGCTGCCCCATTTGATCCTGAGTTTCTGACCCCATAATCACGGGCATCTTGTAGATGGTACAACTACAGCTCAATCATTATGGGCAGCACAGTAATTAGCACAGCTCCAGGCACCGGGTTCAGCTCCGGCCTTGGGTGTCTGTGTGGGTTTCCCTGGGTGTTCCGGTTTCTTCCCACAGTCCAAAGATGTGCAGGGTAGCTGGATTGGCCATGCTAAAACGCCCACGAGTGTCCAGCGGTTAGGGGTTGGGCGGGGGAATGCTCTTTCGGAGGGTCGGTGCAGACTCAATGGGACAAATGGCCTCTTGCTGCACTGCAGACATCCCTCCAATGCCTCAGAAGCATATTCGTATCCGGCTTCCTGCGATGAACATACTTCCTGGCTTGTTCTTGGTTCAGGTCTGCTTTTGCGATTGATTGATTTTTATTGTCACATGTACTAAAGTACAGTGAAAAGTATTTTTCTGCGGCCCAGGGAACGTACGTACATAGTAGACAAAAGAATAATCGACAGAGTACATTGACCAATGGTACGTTAACAAATAGTGATTGGCTATAGTGCGGAACAAGGGCCAAACAAAGCAAAAAATGAGCAAGAGCAGCATAGGGCATCATAATGGTGTTCTTACTGGGAAGATCAGTCCAAGAGGGGAATCGTTGAGGAGTCTGGTAGCTGTGGGGAAGAAGCTGTTCCTATGTCTGGATGTGCGGGTCTTCAGACTTCTATCTTTTACCTGATGGAAGGGTCTGGAAGAGAACAAAGCCTGGGTGTGAGGGGTCTCTGTCTGCCTTCCTGAGGCAGCGGAAGGTGTGTGCAGAATCAATGGGAGGGTGACAAGCTTGTGTGATGCGTTGGGTGAGCTCACCACACTCTGAAGTTTCTTGCGATCTTGGGCCGAGCAGTTGCGATACAAGGCTGTGATGCAGTCAGATAGGATGCTCTCTATGGCACATCTGTAGACATTTGTGAGAGTCGATGCAGACATGCCAAACATCTTTAGCTTCCGTAGGAACTAAAGACGTTGTTGGGCTTTCTTGACTGTTGCATCAACGTGAGTGGACCAGGGGTGGTGGGTGGTGTGGAGGGGGGGTGTGGTGTTGTGGGGTGGTGGGGGGGGGGGGTGGTGTGGAGGGGGGGTGTGGTGTTGTGGGGGAGGGGGGGTGGGGTGGGGGTGGGGGGGGGGAGTCGTGCTTCGCTTCCTGTAGTCCGATGATCAGTTCCTTAGTCTTTCCAACGTTTAGAGAGAGGTTGTTTTTGGAACACCATGCAACCAAGTGATCTATCTTCTGTAGTCTGACTCGTCGTTGTTTGCGATATGGCCTGCCACAGCCGTATCATCCGCAAACTTACAGATCGAATTGGAGTTAAATCTTGTCACACAGTCGTGAATGTATAGGGAGTACAGTAGAGGACTGAGTACAGATCCATGCGGGGCCCCGGTGTTGAAAACTATTGTGGAGGAGGTGCTTTTACCTATCCTGACAGATTGCAGTCTGTTGATGAGGAAGTCAATGATCCAGCTGCACAGGGAGGGTTCAAGTCCAAGATTGCAGAGTTGCGTTACTAGTCTTGTCGGGATAATGGTGTTGAAGGTAGAGCTGTCGCCTATGAATAGCAGTCTGACGTAGGTGTCCTTGTTGTTCTAATCTGCTTCATAGAATTATAGAAATTGGAACAGCACAAAAGGAGGCTATTCGGCACATTAATCCTGTGCTGGCTGTTTGCTCATAGCGTGACATTTCCTTTCTGTTCAAGTTTTTATCCAATACTTTTTTGAACGTTACTATTGAGTCTGCATCTACTACCCCTTCGGCAGTGCTGTACGGGTCACAACAACTAACTCACTGTGTTTTTAAAAAAATCCTCATATTACCGACCTCTGGCTCTGTTGCTAATCTATGTCCTACAGTTATCCATCCTATTGCCACAGGAAAGTTACTCTATCAAATCTTTTCTGTTCTAATTTTTACTACTTTCCGAACTTCTGCCATAAACATTGAAGGAGATATCAACTATTAAACTGAGATTGTATTCACATTCTGCACTTAGAGCTGCTACTAAATTGGTAATTGACTGGATGTGAGAATGAAAGTCAGATGATCTCTATGAATTTAATGGACGAGCAATCAATTTGATTTTGAAATAGCCTAACACAAATAGCCTAACGCAAGTATGTTAAAGATAATTCCCAATAGTTCCATCTCATGATATAAAATGCTATCTAAATAATAAAACCATGCTAATCATGTTATGCTAATTCTGGAACGAAATGATTTGTTTGATTTGTGTTCACAAAGATGAAAAGAACAGCCTGAAAGATTTCTATAGTAAATATGCAATGTGATAGCTCCCTTCTCATTTCAGTGAATAGATTGAAGAAAAATTAATTTAAATTTGACGCTATGTAATGTTAAGAAGGCGTATTGTGTGCTGGCTTTCATTACCAAGGGATTGTGTTTAAGAGCCACGTGGTTTTGCTGCAGCTTTATAAAACCCTGGTTAGACCACACTTGGAATATTGTATCCAGTTCTGGTCGCCTCATTATAGGAAGGATGTGGATACTTTGGAGAGGGTACAGAGGAGATTTACCAGGATGCTGCCTGTACTGGAGAGCATGTCTTATGAAGAAAGGTTGAGGGATCTAGGGCTTTTCTCACTGGAGTGAAGAAGGCAGAGAGAATACTTGATAGAGGTGTACGAGGTGATGAGAGGCATGGATAGCCAGAGACTTTTCCCCAGGGTGGAAATGGCTGTCACAAAGGGGACAACATTTTAAGGTGATTTGAAGAAGGTATAGGGGAGATGTCAGAGGTAGATGCTGGGTGCGTGGAATGCACTGCCAGCAGAGGTGGTCAGAGTCATTAGGGACATTTAAGCGACTCTTGGACAAGCACATGGACAGACGTAAAACGAAGGGGTGTAGGTTAGGTTGATCTTCGATTAGAATAAATGGTCGGCACAACATCGTGGGCTGAAGGGCCTGTACTGTTCTATGTTCTGTCATGAGAATGTCACTTTAAGAAATGTTTGGCTGCTCATGTTACTGCAGTGATGTCAGAGTGTGGGTGGAGCTGAGCTCTGGTTCTGCTTTTTAGTTTCACTTTGAGAAAAGCTTGGGTGTGTCTGTCTTTTTGGTTTCGTTTTTCAGTGTGTTGCAGCTGAAGTCAGCCAAAGCAGCTGCATTGTTGATCTCTCTGCCATGAAGGACTATCTCTTACTAATTTGGTGAATTCAGAATTATAAATGTTTTCAGTATTGAATGTAAACTCTGATGTGCTCCTGTTTAAAGTTTGTTCAGTCTTTTGGGTGTAAAAGGACAGCATACAGGTTACTTAGTGTTGTATTCTTTGTGTGTTATCTTTGAATTAATGGTTGCTAAGATATTCACTGTTTGTTTTAGAAAGGTTAACTTGAGTTCATAGAATAAACATTTTTTGTTTTAAAAAATATTTTTCCATTTCTGTTGTACCACACCTGTAGAGTGGGCCGTGTGCTCCCCATACCACAATCTATTAAAAGTTGTGGGTGAGGTGAACTCCATGATACACTTTGGGGTTCTCTAAACCCTGACCCATAGCAAATTGGATTGGCTTAGTGAACTTAAAGACAGTGAGGGGTGAGCACATTGTGTTTGGTTTTCAGGTGTGGCATTCTAGTTTAAGTAGGGAGTGTGTTGTGGACAATGGCTCTTTCAGAGGCTCAGAAGTTTTTGGGGGTGGAGATGGTCACATGCAGTACCTTACGGACTAAAAGCAGACTGTTAGATTTGGCAAAAACATTGCAGTTAACATTACCTGACAAAATGCAAAAAGATGAGGTAATTATGGCGGTGGCTATGCATTTAAAGCTGCCTGAGATACAGTTTGACTCATTGGAAATGGCAAAAATTCAGTTGTAAATTAAACAGATGGAACATGAGAAAGAATTAAAGCAACTTGAATACTAAAGAGAGGAAAAGGAAAGAGAGAGCGAGAGGAAAAGGAGAGAGAAAAAAGGAGAAAAGAAAGAGTAGCCCTAGCAGAACAAAAAGAGAGGGAGATGCAGATCAGGCAAAAAGATAAAGAGAGAGAGTTTGAACTTCAGAAAATGGCCATGAAACATGACAGTAGGTTAAAATTGGCAGACGAAAAGGGAAATGTACAGTTGGATGATAGTGATGAGGATAGTGAGAAAGAGCGTCATAGTCGAAGGAGTGGTGGGGATCAATTTAAATATGTCCAAGCATTACCAAGGTTTGACGAGAAGGAGGTAGAAACCTTTTTCATTTCATTTGAGAAGGTAGCTAAACAAATGAAATGGCCACAGGACATGTGGGTGTTACTGATTCAAACAAAGCTGGTAGGTAGAGCTGGTGAAGTGTTTACATCACTACCGGAGGAGGTATCTGGGTCATATGAGGAGGTGAAAAAATCCATCTTAGGTGCATATGAACTAGTGCCTGAAGCCTCCAGAGAAAGGTTTAGAAATTTAAGGAAAGAATTTGGTCAAACATACATGGAGTTTGAAAGGATCAAACAGAGTAATTTTGATAGGTGGATAAGGGCTTTGAAAATAGATCAAACATATGAAGCTCTCAGAGAAATTATACTTTTGGAGGAGTTTAAAAATTCAATTCCTGATGTAGTGAGAACTCATGTGGAAGAGTAGAGGGTTAAAACTGCAAGATTAGCAGCAGAAATGGCAGATGATTATGAATTAGTTCATAAATCAAAGCTTGGTTTCCGACATCAGTTTCAGCCTGTGAGGGATAGAAACTGGGGACATGAGAAATACTCAAGTGATAAAGGTAAAGGTGATCTGATGGGAGATAATAAGGAGAGTGTACCTCAGATTAAAAAAGAAATCCAGGAGGGTAGAAAAGAAATGAAAAGTTTCAAATGTTTTCACTGTAATAAACTAGGCCATGTAAAGTCACAGTGTTGGTGGTTGAAGAAAAGCACTGGAAAGGCTGATGTGGGAAAACAGGATAAGACAGTAGGGTTTGTTAAAGTGGTAAAGGAAAGCCCTAGTGAAGTGAAGGAGGTGCAAAAGATTGTACAGCCTGATCAAGAGGTGATTGATAAGAAGGTGCCAGATCTCTTTAAAGAATTTACTTGTGTGGGTAAAGTTTACTCATGTATATCAGGAGGAGTATGTAAAGAAATCACAATTTTAAGAGATATGGGAGCTAGTCAATCTTTAATGGTAAGAGATGAGGAGTTATGTAGGTTGGGAAGAATGTTGACAGAAAAGGTGGTAATATGTGGAATTCAGGGTGAGAGATGTAGTGTTCAATTATATAAGGTAAGGTTGGAATGTCCAGTGAGTGAAGTGGTGAAGTGGTAGTAGGAGTAATAGAGAAATTATCTTGTCCAGGAATACAGTTTATCTTGGGTAAGGATATAGCTGGATCGCAGGTGGGAGTGATGCCCACTGTGGTTATAAGCCAATACAAAATCAGACAACTGAAGTGTTGAAGGACGAATATCCTGGGATTTTTCCGGATTGTGTGGTAACAAGGTCGCTAAATCACAGGTTAAAACAAGAGGAGAAATCAAAGAGTGAAGATAACGTTGAAGTGCAATTGTCAGAAACGATTTTTGATCAGATGGTTGAAAACGAACAAGAACAGGTGGAGGATGAGGCGGATATTTTTAGTTCAGGAAAATTGGTGGAGTTACAACAGAAAGATATAAAAATAAAACGGATGTATCAGCATATACAGAAGAGGTATCTGAGTGTATACCAGAATATTATTACCGTAAAAGTGATGTCTTGATGAGAAAATGGAGACCTTTACATATGCAGGCGGATGAAAAGTGGGCAGAAGTTCATCAAGTAGTATTGCCGGTAGGGTATAGAAAGGAGGTGTTGCGAGTTGCACCTGAGGTACCAGTGGGAGGTCATTTGGGAATAAGGAAAACTCAAGCTAAAATACAAAAACATTTTTATTGGCCTGGACTACATAAAGATGTAGTTAAATTTTGTCAATCATGTCACACATGTCAAGTGATAGGGAAACCTCAAGTAGTGATAAAACCAGTGCCCTTAATACCCATTCCTGCATTTGAGGAACCTTTTACAAGGATCCTAATTGATTGCGTAGGACCGCTTCCTAAAACAAAAAGTGGGAATCAATATCTTATGACGATAATGGATGTGTCTACTAGGTTTCCAGAGGCCATTCCAGTACGTAATATTACAGCTAAAAAGATTGTGGAGAAGTTACTTAAATTCTTTACTAGATATGGGCTACCCATAGAAATACAATCGGATCAAGGATCAAATTTTACCTCCAGGTTATTCAAAGAAGTTATGGATAGCTTAGGAATAAAACAATTTAAATCAACTGCATACCATCCAGAATCGCAGGGAGTGTTAGAAAGATGGCATCAGCCATTAAAGGCAATGTTGAGGGCTTATTGTCAAGATTATCCAGAGGATTGGGATAAAGGAATTCCATTTGTCCTGTTTGCAATTAGGGATGCACCGAATGACTCAACCAAATCTAGTCCTTTTTGAACTAATTTTAGGTCATGAGGTAAGAGGACCAGTTAAATTGATTAAGGAAAAATTGGTGAGTGAGAAATCAGAACTTATTGGATTATGTGTCAAATTTTAGGGAACGATTAAATAGAGCAGGTGAATTGGCTAGACAACATTTGAAAGTTGCACGTGATGAAACGGGTAGCAGACAAGAAATCCAAAGTTCATAGTTTTGCCAGTGGGGATAACGTTTTGGTGTTGTTACCAGTGGTAGGTGAACCTTTAAAAGCTAGGTTTTGTGGACCTTATCAGATTGAAAGGAAATTAAGTGAGGTAAATTATGTGGTAAAAACACCAGATAGAAGGAAGAATCACCGAGTGTGTCATGTGAATATGCTTAAAAGGTACTTTGAAAGGGAAGGAGAGAAAAAGGAGGAGGTTTTAACGATTCTAACTCAAAGTGACGAATCAAATCCAGATGACTGTGAATTTGACATACCTCAAATTAAATTGGCAAATGAGGATGTTCTTAAAAATTGGGATAAATTGCTGAGTTATCTTCCAGAGGAAAAACAAACTGACCTGAAAGAGTTATTGATATCACATGGGCAGGTTTGTGGAGATAAATTGGGAAGTACTAAAATGGCTACTCATGATGTAGATGTGGGAAATGCTGTTCCAATCAAACAACATCCATATAGACTTAACCTGTGCCAATTTTAAAGGGTTAAGAAAGAGATTGAGAGTATGCTTAAAAATGGCATAATTGAAGTGGGTTGCAGCCAATGGAGCTCACACATAGTGATGGTGCCTAAACCAGACGGTACCCAATGGTTGTGTGTGGACTATAGAAAGGTTAATGCAGTTACAAGAACGGACTCTTATCCTATCCCACGTTTGGAGGATTGCATTGAGAAATTGGGACAATCAGCTGTTATTTCTAAACTGGATTTACTTAAAGGTTACTGGCAGGTACCTTTATCCGAAAGGGCGAAGGAGAGTTCAGCTTTTGTGACTCCAGATGGTATATACCAATTCAAAGTTATGCCATTTGGCATGAAAAACGCCCCAGCCACAATTCAACGGTTAACTAACAAGGTTGTTTCAGGATTACCCAATTGTGCGGTATACATCGACGATCTGGTAATTTTCATCCAGACATGGACAGAACAAAACATCTGATGGAGTTATTCGATTGACTTCAGGAGGCGGGTTTGGTGATAAACCTAGCCAAAAGTGAATTTGGAAAAGCCCAAGTCACTTTCCTTGGAGTTTCCGATACCCTCAAGACAAAGGGAAATAATGCGATTTCTTGGCATGAGTGGATTTGATCGAACATTTGTGCAAATGTTTTATCTCGTGATTGCTCCACTGATGGACTTGCTGAAGAAACGTCGAAATTTTCAGCAGACAGTGGACTCTCAACAGGCATTTGACTGCCTGAAAGCTGTGATAACCAACGCTCCTGTGTTGGAGAATTGCAAGCGATTCTGTGATCAGATTGAACTAAAGTATCTGACTTTAAAGAGAAATGCTGAGGCTTAGAGAAATGGACAGATCATGCAGTGACCTTCTTGTTCAAAGAGACTCAATCGGGAAGGAATTTCAGTTGGAGGAAGAAGAAGAACAAAAAAAAAGGACTATTATTATACCTGTTTGCGTGTGTTGTTTTTTGCAATGATAAAATATATTTACTGTGTGCATTTCTTAAAGGATGGTGAAAAGGTGAAAAATGAAACCATCTTGAAGTTGATGGTTTGTTTTTTTTCTGAGGGGGGGGGGAAGGTTTCATGAGACTGTCGCTTTAAGAAATGTTTGGCTGCTCATGTTACTGCAGTGATGTCAGAGTGTGGGTGGAGCTGATCTCTGGTTCTGCTTTTTAGTTTCACTTTGAGAAAAGCTTGGGTGTGTCTGTCTTTTTGGTCTTGTTTTTCAGTGTGTTGCAGCTGAAGTCAGCCAAAGCAGCTGTATTGTTGAGCTTTCTGCTATGAAGGACTATCTCTTAATCATTTGGTGAATTCAGAATTATAAATGTTTTCAGTATTGAATGTAAATTCTGATATGCTCCTGTTTAAAGGTTTGTTAAGTCTTTTGGGTGTAAAAGGACAGCATACAGGTTACTTAGTGTTGTATTCTTTGTGTGTTATCTTTGAATTAATGGTTGCTAAGATACTTTTCCATTTCTGTTGTACCATACCTGTAGAGTGGGCCGTGTGCTCCCCATACAACAATCTATTAAAGTTGTGGGTCAGGTGAACTCCATGATACACTTTGGGGTTCTCTAAACCCTGATCCATAACAGTTCTAATGTGAAAAATGCTTCATAGGCCCTTGGCAGCAGTGCTTATGAATCGTTATAGATCTGAGACTTAGAGGGGGACCAGACAGGGGTGTCCCTTAAACCCCTTGCTGTTCGCATTGGTTATAGAATCTTTGGTAGATGCTATTTGACAGAAGCCTTTGGTTTGGGATTTTGTGGGGAGGGAGGGGGGGGGGGGATGGGGGTGCAACATAAGACCATGCTTTACTCTGTTGATGTGCCGCTGTTTATGCCAAAGCCAGATGTCTTGGTTCCCACTATTATTGATTGGTCAAGAAAGTGCTGCTTTCAATGTGGTAAATTGGATAAATGTTGGCTTAGTAACAGGAAACAAAAGGGTAATTGTCGATGGCTGCCCTTGCCGTTGGAAAATTGTTTCAAGTGGTGTTCCACAAGGCTTGGTGTTGGAACCCTTATTGTTTGTGTTATATATTAATGATTTGGACATGAACATGGGGAGCATGATTGGGAAGTTTGCAGATGACACAAAGATTGGCTGAGTGGTGGCAGTGTAGAGGATAGCTAAAATCTTCAAAAAGATATAGATGAATTGGTAAAGTGGGCGATATAGTGGCAGATGGAAATTAACACAGAGAAGTGTGAGGTCATGCATTTAGGGAGGTCAAACAGTTCTAGGGTGTACACAATAAATGGGAATAGGGAATACACTAAGAGCGATAGATGAAGTGCGAAATCTTGGCATACAGGAACATAGATCCCTAAAGGCAGCAGTTCAACTATTGATATATTGATATTTATTGTCACATGTACCGAAGTACAGTGAAAAGTATTTTTCTGCGGAACGTACACAGTAGGCAAAAGAATAATCAGGTTAAAGTCCAACAGGTTTGTTTCAAATCACTAGCTTTCGGAGCACTGCTCCTTCCTCAGGTGAATGAAGAGGTGGGTTCCAGAAACATATATATAGACAAAGTCAAAGATGCAAGACAATGGTTTGAATGCGAGCATTTGCAGGTAATTAAGTCTTACAGATCCAGAGATAGGGACAACCCCAGGTTAAAGAGGTGTGAATTGTCTCAAGCCAGGACAGTTGGTAGGATTTTGCAAGTCCAGGCTAGATGGTGGGGGGGTGAATGTAATGCGACATGAATCCAAGGTCCCGGTTGAGGCCGTACTCATGTGTGCGGAACTTGGCTATATGTTTCTGCTCAGTGATTTTGCGTTGTCTCGTGTCCTGAAGGCCGCCTTGGCGAACGCTTACCCAGAGATCAGAGGCTGAATGCCCTTGACTGTGGAAGTGTTCCCCGACTGGAAGGGAACATTCCTGCCTGGCGATTGTCGTGCGATGTCCGTTCATCCGTTGTCGCAGCGTCTGCATGGTCTCGCCAATGTACCACACTTCAGGACATCCTTTCCTGCAGCGTATGAGGTAGACAACGTTGGCCGAGTCTCACGAGTATGTACCGCATACCTGGTGGGTGGTGTTCTCATGTGTAATGGTGGTACCCATGTCGATGATCTGGCATATCTTGCAGAGATTGCCATGGCAGGGTTGTGTGGTGTCGTGGTCGCTGTTCTGAAGGCTGCGTAGTTTGCTGCCTTCAACAATGGTTTGTTTGAGGTTGAGCTGTTGTTTGAAGGCAAGCTGTGGGGATGACCTTGGCAAGGTGTTCATCTTCATCGATGACATGTTGAAGGCTGCGAAGAACATGTCATAGTTTCTCCGCTCCGGGGAAGTACTGGACGACGAAGGTTGGTTGTGTCCCGTGTTTGTCTTCTGAGGAGGTCGGTGCGGTTTTTCGCTGTGGCGCGTTGGAACTGTTGATCAATGAGTCGAGCGCCATATCCCGTTCGTACAAGGGCATCTTTCAGCGTCTGTAGATGTCTGTTACGCTCCTCCTCATCTGAGCAGATCCTGTGTATACGGAGGGCTTGTCCATAGGGGATGGCTTCTTTAATGTGTTTAGGGTGGAAGGTGGAGAAGTGGAGCATCGTGAGGTTATCCGTGGACTTGCCACAGACTACTGTCCAAAATCAGTTGCATTCTTAGTCACACCCATCTCCATCAAGGACGGTCCCCTCAACACTTCGCTTTACCGCAAGTCCACAGATAACCTCACGATGATCCATTTCTCCACCTTCCACCCTTTTGTTGTTATTCGTACCAAAATGGATAACCTCACATTTGTCAACATTGGTATTCCATCTGCCAGACCCTAGCCCATTCACTTAACCTATCCAAATCCCTCTGCAGACTTCCAGTATCCTCTGCACTTTTTGCTTTACCACTCATCTTAGTGTCATCTGCAAACTTGGAAACATTGCCCTTGGTCCCCAACTCCAAATCATCTATGTCAATTGTGGGCCCAACACTGATCCCTGAGGGACACCACTAGCTACTGATTGCCAACCAGAGAAACACCCATTTATCCCCACTCTTTGCTTTCTATTAATTAACCAATCCTCTATCCATGCTACTACTTTACCCTTAATGCCATGCATCTTTATCTTATGCAGCAACTTTTTGTGTGGCACCTTGTCAAAGGCTTTCTGGAAATCCAGATATACCACATCCATTGGCTCCCTGTTACCTACCGCACTGGTAATGTCCTCAAAAAATTCCACTAAATTAGTTAGGCACGACCTGCCCTTTATGAGCCCACGCTGCGTCTGCCCAATGGGACAATTCCATCCAGATGCCTCGCTATTTCTTCCTTGATGATAGATTCCAGCATCTTCCCTACTACCGAAGTTAAGCTCACTGGCCTATAATTACCCGCTTTCTGCCTACCTCCTTTTTTAAACAATGGTGTCACATTTGTTAATTTCCAATCCGCCGGGACCACCCCAGAGTCTAGTGAATTTTGGACCCCTTATTGTGAGACACCTATTTGAAATTTATAGGTTATGCCCTGTTTGACCTGCTCGTGTAAGGTTTCCGTGAGCTGTGTTGCAAGTCCTGATTTCGCTATGTATAAAGATGTGTACCTTGTTATGTAATTCTACCATGTTTGTATGGTTTTATCCTCCTCCTCTTTCCCCCCCCCCCCCCTGTTTGTTGCATTACCCATAAAACTCTAATAAAATATATATTTCCAAAAATGTAGAGGGGGTTGTAATGTACAAAAGCAAGGCTGCCAGTGTCCATAGAAAAGTCCGACAAGCATGAATGTGATAAAATAACCAATGAATCTATTTTTGTGTAATGTCAGCTGAGGGCTAAATGTTGACCAGGACACCAGGAAAACTGCCCTGCTCCAACTATCCTCCTGAAAGAGGAGACAATAAATGAAAAACATCACTTCTGGAAATATCATACAGCACTCCCTCAGTACTGTATCAAAGTGTCCGCCTAGATTACAAACAGGTGCATTTACCTCAATATCTCCTTGAGACATTGGGTTGGAATGAGGTCCTTTTGGTCTTCAATTATTTTGTGAATTCTGGGCAACATTTATATCCGATGCCCCATTACCCTGAGAATTTGTTGTTAAATAAATTTAGAGTACCCAATTCTTTTTTTTCCAATTAACGGGCAATTTAGCGTGGCCAATCCACCTAACCTGCACATCTTTGGGTTGTGGGGGCGAGATCCATGCAGACACTGAGAGAATGTGCAAACCACACAGACAGTGACCTGGGGCCGGGATCGTACCTGGGCCTTCCGCGATGTCGGCAGTAGTGCTAATCACTGCGCCACCGTACCACCCCACCCTGAGAACTTTTAAGGGTCAACAAAAAGTGCGGATCACAATCCGATATAGGCAAGGTGGGTGCGTCCCTTTCCACAAGGACATCAGTGAGCCAGTTGGATTTTTAAGTTATATTTGTCTGGTGCCTGTCCTCATATTACTAGGTTAACTGAATTACGTTTCAAGCTTGTCTTGGTGTGCTTTGAACTCTCAACCTCTAGGTAGTTCATCTGGTATCATAACCGTGTGGCTGTTATTCATTATAGTTACCAGCTAGTTAGATATGAGCTCACGTCCGTAAAGCATTAGCCTGGGCCTCTTGATTACTAGTCAAGTGACATTACATCTTGCATAGTCATATCAAACTAGCTAGTGAAAGTTAAAATGCAAATAACAAATCTGGAATAAAGAGCTAGGGCGGATCTACTGGGCGGCACGGTAGCACAGTGGTTAGCATTGTTGCTTCACAGCGGCAGGGACCTGGGTTCGAATACCGGCTTGGGTCACTATCTTCGCGGAGTTTGCACGTTCTCCCCATGTCTGCGTGGGTTTCCTCCGGGTGCTCTGGTTTCCTCTCAAAGTCCAAAGATGTGCAGGTTAGGTGGACTGACCATGCTAAATTGCCCTTCAGTGTCCAAAAAGGTTAGGTGGGGTTACGGGGCTAGGGTGGAGGTGTGGGCTCAAGGGCCGGTTCAGACTCGATGACCGAATGGCTTCCTTCTGCATTGTAAGATAGTCCACAAGCAAACTTCGGTATATGTTAGAAATCTGAAGTAGAAACAGAAAATGCAGGAAACGTTAGACTGCATCAGTGGAGAGAAAAGCTGAGTTAGTTTTCATAAGTTCACTGTGATTTAAGTTGGTATTACTCTTGTTGACCACCTTTAAAAGGACAGTGCCTCTGTCCTTTGGGAGTATGATTGAAGCCAAGCATAATGCTCTCCGCTGTGGTTTGATAAATATTTTAGATAAATCCTACGTGCACAGAAGAACAAATGTTAATTGATTTCTGAGCAAATTTCTAGAACAGACAATTGTCCAACACAAGATGAATGCATGACAGGATATCAAACTTTTCTCTGTTCCGAAACTCAATTTCAAGTATTTATTCTATCTAATCTATATGATATATGAGTGTATGCACGATATATGGGTGTATGTGTGTGAGCGAGAGGGGGAGAAATTACATTTTTCCAGATCTGATGTCACAACCATTAAAGCTGGTCAGGGTGGGGTAAGAGGAGTGCGACAGTGGTTCGCTCAGTTGACCAGACGGCGAGTGTTAGCAGGAGAGGATCTCAAAAGAAATCACTCCACACCCGGGGCTGCTGGTCCTCGCATCAAACGGTTTATTTCACCAGCGGGGAGGTGGCGTTTGTTAAAGACCCAGACCGTCTCTCCACCGAACAAATGAAACATCCATTCTTATACATTTTTCAAAACAGCTACACAGCCCATTTCGGCTGGACCTTGTCCAATAATATGGCTTATACATTACATAATAGTTATATATCCAATTAAATTTGACATTACTTAAATTTGACATACCTTACCAGCCCCTAACTTCATGAAGAAGTCACTCCTACTAACTGTTAAAATTATCTTTCCTGCCTGCACCTGGAGACCTCGGGCTGGTGAGGATGAACAATACTTCTCTGTGTATGCCTCCCCTAGAATCTCCCATATCGGTTTCCATTCAATGTCTTAATATCAATCATCCTTGTCACCCTGACTATCTCTGCTGTCTATATTTAAATTACAGTACGAAGTCTTACAACACCAGGTTAAAGTCCAACAGGTTTGTTTCGATGTCACTAGCTTTCGGAGCGCTGCTCCTTCCTCAGGTGAGGAACATTCACCTGAGGAAGGAGCAGCGCTCTGAACGCTAGTGACATCGAAACAAACCTGTTGGAATTTAACCTGGTGTTGTAAGACTTCGTACTGTGCTCACCCCAGTCCAACGCCGGCATCGCCACATCATTATATTTAAATTGTTATTTATACCAGTTTGCAACTTAACCCAGCTAATGCTTGTTCAGGAATGTGGCTAATTCAGCTGAAAGCCATTTTGTATCTTTATTATTGCTAACTCAGCTAACAGCCATTTTGTGTAACTTATTTTTAATTGTATGTCTGTCCTTTCTGAAATTAGTAATTCTTAGGTTATAAAATCATACACATTGTTTACACAGTATCTATTCCTACAAATTGCCTGTTATACAGGCATCTAAGCCAGGGTACTTTTATCTAAAATCTTTCTAAATCTGACTTCAACAGCTAGCATGTGGATCAGATTAAAGCCAACAGCACGGGTTTCAATTCCTCTACCGACAGATGTGGACTCAGGGTCTCTCTCTTCGCCCATCCCTGGTAGAAAAAAGAATCCCTTGAATCCCTACATTGCAGAAGGAGGCTATTTGGCTATCAAATCTACACCGACCCTCCGAAAGTGCATTCTACCCAGGCCCATTCCCCGTAAACTCATGCATTGATCATGGCCAATCCACCTAACCTGCACACCTTTGGACTGTGAGAGGAAACCAGAGTTTGCGGAGGAAACCCATGCAGACACTGGGAGAACATGCAGACTCCACACAGTAACCCAAGGCTTTAATCGAACCCAGGTCCCTGGCGCTTTTCAATAGATCAACAAATTATCACCAAGGACCTGCCTTCGGGCAAAGAATTTGAAGAATCTGAAGCTCCTGTAAAAGGGACTTTCCGTCACATGAAAGATCAGATCAGAAATCAAACTGTAGTTTATAGTTTAAACCAACATAACCCACTAGAATTGAGGTAGAAGAATTTATTTCCAGAACCCAACTTTCATTTTCTGTTAACTGTGCAGTCAGATCTTTTTCTCCTATTCCAGATGACACGATTCCACTGCACATCACCAGCTGGTCTGGTTTGCCCGTTTTAAATGACTACAAAGAGCAAGTTAGGAATATAAATAAGTAATGTCCTTTGACTTGAGATGCAAATATAGTCAAATGAGTTAATATTATAAATCTTTAAAAAATAAATTTAGAGTACCCAATTCATTTTTTCCAATTAAGGGCCAATTTAGCGTGTTCAGTCCACCTATCCTGCACATCTTTGGGTTGTGGGGTCGACAACCACACAAACATCGGGGAGAATGTATAAACCCCACACCGACAGTGGCCCAGAACCAGGATTGAACCTGGGACCTCGGCGCCGTGAGTCTGCAGTGCTACCACTGCGCCACCGTGCAGCGCTTAATATTATAAATCTTAAGCAAACATCTTGAAGTATCTTGGTATGGATTCTTACCTACTGGGACTGTAAGTTCACAAATTAACCTTTGTATCTATAAAGTCTGCTTTCCCCCAATTTTTGGATACCCCCTTCACCAGTTGCTGCCAGGTTAGATCAGATACTGATGTGTAGTGGAATCATATTTCCTCTAACAGGTGAAAAAGATGCTAATCTGATTATAACAGCAACTGGAAAAGGACATTGGGCTGTGAAATCAATTATTATTCTTGTGATTCAACTTTTAATGTTTATAGTTTCTGTTCTTTTCTTAGCTTTGGCTGTTTTTCCCCCTCTTTCTGTTTCATTTACTCCCAGTTTGTCGTTTGCTACTTCTCCTATGTTCAAATCCTAGTTCCTGTTTTACAAATATTCAGTAGTTGTCTGTTTGTCTCTTCAACTGCTCAAGGGGCTGTTGGATATTTTTCAACTGTTTCTGGAGAATCAGCAATTTAAAACACAGCTACATAAAGAATCATAATGACACCTTTTTAAAAAAACATATTTTATTGATGCATTTATATATTCACACAACAAACATAATCACAAACCAACTCAAACCAACAAGGCTGCAAATAACAAACTCAACAAAATACGCCATCATCCCACTCCCCACTTCCCAACTCCCTGCTGACATCTTAACTTTTCTCGAAGAAGTCGATAAACGGCTGCCACATCCGGGCAAACCACTCAAGGCGAACTTTATTTTTTCTAACCTGAGAAACTCTGCCAGGTCACTCATCCACACCCCTGGTTTCAGGGGCTCCCGAGACCCTCCATTCTAATAATATCCGTCTTTGGGCTACCGGGGAGGCAAGGTCAAGACATCGGCCTCTCTCGCCCCCTGAACTCCCATGTCTTCTGATACTCCGAAGATCGCTACATCTAGACTCGGGACCACCTTCACCTTCAGGACCTCCAACATAACGACAGCAAACCCTGCCAGAATCTTCCAAGCTTCGGACATGCCCAAAACCTGATTCGCGGGCCCACCCGCACACTGCCAAAACCTAATAATTGCACCTTTTAAAATACTTTGAAGACAGCAGGGACAGGATTTTTACCCTGATAAGGGGGCGGGAATGGAGGCGGAAGAGGCCTGTAATATCACTGGTTGCCAGCATCATCTTGATACCGTGCCATTTTCCTGGACACCACATGAGGAACAGTTACTCGTTGCAGAACCAACTGAGCTAATTAAAAGGCGAATTAAGGCCATTAAACAGAGGCTGACTGGAAATTCTAGTGGTCCTGTTGCCACCCCACCATGTCAGGAACATGGGTGCTGCCTGGAGGCTGATAGACTGGGGGTCAGTGCCCCAGGATGCCCTTTGAGCTTCACTCCATCCTCTCAGCTCTCCACAATGATGGTTAGCATCTGTGGCTCGTTTTATTTTTGTAGCTTATTTTTTACTTCAGAAGTTATAAAAGTGCTGTGAGGGTGCCTTTGGGGCTAGCATCTGCTGCTTGTTTTTTTTTAAGCTTATTTTTTACTTCAGTAGTTATAAAAGTCCTGAGAGAGTGCCTCTGGATATATCTCTTTCCCCCCCACCCCTTTATCTGCAACACTGGCTGCAGCCCTTTACAAATATCTCAAGAGGAGCCCAGCATATTAGTGCAAAAGGTGAGGCTGAAGCATTTGCAACAATTTTCAGCCAGAATTGCCATCATGATAATCCATCTCTGCTTTCTCAGGAGGTCCCTTGCATCACAGATGCTAGTCTTCAGCCAATTCAATTCACTCTACGTGATTTCAAGAAATGGCTGAAAACATTGGATACTGCAGAGTCTGTGGGACCTGACGATATTCTGGCAATAGTACTGGATGTGCTCCAGAACCTGCTGCATCTCTAGCCAAGCTGTTCCAGTACAGCTACAACACTGGCATCTACCCGGCAGTATGGAAAATTGTACGTCCCGTAAATACAAAGCAGAAATCCAACCCAACAAATTACTACCCATACATTCCTTCATCAGTTTATTCTCAGTCATCAATAAAGTGTCGATGGTAGCCATGATGTGGAGATGCCGGCGTTGGACTGTAGTGAGCACAGTAAGAAGTCTTACAACACCAGGTTAAAGTCCAACAGGTTTGTTTTGTAAAGGCCCCGAGGAATCCAGCACGAGTTTTAAGGATACAAAATAATAAAGTTTATTTACTATAACAATATATACATAGTAGTAGCAGTAACTTCCCTTGCTACCTTCTCCTTCCTCCTGGTTCCTGGACTGGCCAGCTTATTTATAGTAGGAGTTTCTCCGCCCCCCTCATTGGGGAAGTTCATACTCCCATAGGATTGTGGGATAATCATTAGTCCCCAGCCAATCGTCAGTAGGCAGGTTATAACATCCCTCCCCCCCAAAGTCCAAGGAATCCACCGTAGGCCCTGGCGAAGGAAGGCGTCGAACTCGTTTGGCCGCAGGCCGGACGCCATTTGCACGCGGCGCTGGATCAGGCGGCGTATAACGAGACGGAGACCGGCGCTTCCGTGATGAACGGCGCGGTTGTACATCCACGGCCTGTGGACCCGAGGATTCCCCCTCTGATTCATCCTGTGTCTCCATCTCGGAGTCAGAGTCTGCTGCCTCCGTCATGTCAGCGTCTCTGTCCCCATTCGGTCCCGTCATGACCTGCGCAGGCTTTGAGTGAGGCACCAGTGGAAGATTTGGAGGACTACCTTCCCTTGTTTCTGGTCTTTGCCGCTGTTGAACTGAGCTCCGGGGGCGGGGAATCTTTTGCGGGGATGATCTTCTGGACCGGACGTGGTCTACATGTTTTCGCCGGAGACGACCCTGGGCTTGCACTTGGTACATTATAGGGCCCGTTTGGCGAAAGATTACCCCAGGAACCCATTGGGCACCACCAGCAAAATTCCGCACGAATACTGGGTCACCGGGCGCAAACTGCCGAATCGGACGATGCTGAGACAATCCCGGTCCCTGCCATTCTTGTGTGCGGCGTACTTTTGCGCCAATGTCCGGGAAGACCATACTAAGGCGGGTGCGAAGTCTCCGGCCCATTAGGAGTTCTGCGGGAGCTACCCCAGTCACTGTATGGGGGGTGGTCCTGTACGTAAACAAAAACCGAGCCAGTCTCGTGTCCATTGATCCGGAAGACTGCTTCTTTAGGCCTCTTTTGAATGTTTGCACTGCACGCTCTGCCAACCCATTTGAAGCCGGGTGGTAAGGGGCAGTGCGGATATGGCGGATGCCGTTCATCTTTGTCAACCTAGCAAACTCCTCACTCGTGAATGGAGTGCCATTATCCGTGACCAGCACCTCGGGGAGGCCATGCGTGCTAAATGATAAACGCATTTTTTCAATTGTTGCGCAGGACGTTGTCCCCTGCATCTTATGCACCTCCAGCCATTTGGACTGGGCGTCAATTAGTAGGAGGAACATGGATCCCTGAAAAGGGCCTGCGAAATCTGCATGTAAGCGTGCCCAAGGCCGCCCTGGCCATTCCCAGTGATGTAGCTTCTGATGCTCCTGGCAAATGGAGCAGTTTTGGGCCACCTTCTCAATGTCGGTGTCGAGGCCTGGCCACCAGACATAACTCCGGGCCAACATTTTCATCTTGGTCACGCCCGGATGCCCATTGTGCAAGTCTGATAATATCAGCTCCTGGCCTTTTTCCGGGACAACCACACGCGTCCCCCACAAGAGGATGCCGTCTTCCACGCTGAACTCTGACAGCTTGGAGGAAAATGCCCGTAACTCGCCTGGGAGCTGTCTATGCTGCCCACCATACAGGACTATGTGCCGAACCTTTGACAGGACTGGCTCCGTCTGGGTCCACTCACAGATCTGTGATGCCGTGACAGGCAAGGTGTCCATAAAATTTAGGGTTGGGACCACCTCACCGGTCGTGGGGGTCGACATGGGGCCGGTCGATAAAGGCAATCGGCTCAGTGCGTCGGCATTTGCTATCTGCCTACCTGGTTTGTGCTCCAGAGAATACTCATATGCAGCAAGCAACAAAGCCCAGCGCTGGATCCGTGCAGAAGCAATGGGCGGTATCGGCTTATCCTCTCTGAAGAGTCCCAGCAGGGGCTTATGATCAGTCACGATAGTGAAATGGCGGCCGTACACATACTGGTGGAAGCGTTTCACCGCGAAAACCACTGCCAGGCCCTCCTTCTCGATCTGCGCGTACTTCTTCTCCGCTGCAGTCAATGTGCGGGAGGCGAAAGCTATCGGTCGCTCGGCCCCGTTCTCCATCTTGTGGGACAGGACAGCCCCAATACCATACGGGGATGCATCACATGTGACGAGCAAAGGCTTTCCCGGATCATAGTGGGTTAGTAACCCAGACGACGACAATTGTTGCTTTACCCGCCGGAAAGCGGTTTCTTGCGGCTGACTCCAAACCCAGGTGTGATTTTTCTTTAGCAGCAGGTGTAAGGGGGCCAGCGTAGTTGCCAGATTGGGGAGGAACTTCCCGTAATAGTTTACGAGACCGAGAAAAGAACGAAGATGCGAAGTGTCAGTCGGGGTGGGGGCATGTTGAATTGCACGCACCTTCTCTGCGACGGGGTGCAGACCCTCGCGGTCCACCCGATAACCTAGGTAGACTACTTCTTTTGCCTGAAATACGCACTTTGTGTGACGTAAACGGACTCCAGCCTCCGAAAGGCGTTTAAGGACAGCCTCCAGATTTTCCAAATGCTCTTGCTCCGACGTCCCTGTAATCAACACGTCATCTAGGTAGACAGCCACACGTGGTAAACCTCTCAAAATGCCCTCCATAACACGTTGAAAAATTGCGCAGGCAGAGGATACTCCAAAGGGCAACCGTGTATATTCATACAGGCCCCGGTGTGTGTTAATTGTTACATATGGTCGGGAGGCAGGGTCCAGCTCCAACTGCAGGTAGGCGTGACTCATATCTAATTTTGTGAATGAGAGTCCGCCTGCAAGTTTCGCGTAGAGATCCTCTATGCGAGGCATTGGGTATCGGTCGAGTCGGGAAACTGTATTCACTGTAAGTTTATAGTCGCCACACAAGCAAACTGTGGCATCTGGCTTCATTACTGGCACAATTGGTGCTGCCCAGTCAGCAAAACGGACAGGCCTGATAATGCCCAAACTCTCCAAACGAGTGAGCTCCCCTTCTACCTTCTCGAGCAAAGCGTAAGGCACTGGGCGCGCCCGGAAATAGCGCGGTGTGGCTCCTGGTTCAATTTGGATACGGGCTACGGCCCCTTTTATTTTCCCCAGACCAGGCTGGAATACCTCTGGGTATCGTCCTAGCACCTCAGTCAACCCTCCAGAAACTGTTTGGAGGATGTGCTGCCATTGCAACCGCAAATGGCGCAACCAGTCCCGACCCAACAGGCTGGGCCCATGGCCACGCACTACGATAAGTGGGAAACGCCCCTCCTGGCATCCATAGACAACAGGGGTCATTGGAGTTCCTGCAATGTCCAGTGGTTCCCCCGTGTAGGTGGCCAACCTCGCCTGTGAGTCAGTTAGTGTAAGGGTCTGTATACCCTGCTTGATGCGGTCGAATGTCCTCTGGGCGATCACGGAGACCGCTGCGCCAGTATCCAACTCCATCTCCAGCGGGTGGCCATTGACCCGTACTGTCACCTTAATGGGGGCCACACGGGGAGCTGCCACACAATGCAGCTGCAGGCAGTCGTCCTCCGTCTCCACGTCCTCAGGAGTGGTCGCCGCAGGTTCATCCACACGGAAGGTACGGCCTCTGGGCTGGTCCCAGTTACGGCCCCTGGGCTGGTCCCAGTTTCGGTCGGAACGACGGCGCCTCTGGCGTCCCCAGGACCGCCGTCCGCAACGGGGTCGGCGCCTACAAGTCTGACACGGACATGGCTCCTCATCCATTGGCTCTGGAGAAGGCTCCCTTCGGGGAGGAATGTCCGATGGCCACTGGCGTCGGTCTGGTCGTTGCCTCGCCCAAGGTACCGCAGGAGTGCGGGGGGACGTTTTTGGGCGGAAAGGGTTTCGCCCCAATGCATGCACTTCCATTCCCTGTAGCTCCTGTACTCCTCGCTCTGCGCTCTCTCGGGACAAGACTATTTGTATTGCCTGTTGAAAAGTCAATGTTGGCTCCGCTAACAACTTTCTCTGGGTGGCCGCATTGTTAATACCGCAAACCAAACGGTCGCGTAACATTTCTGACAAGGTCTCACCATAGTCACAGTATTCCGCAATCCCACGTAGCCTGGATAAAAAATCGGCAAGGGATTCTCCAGGGGTCCTCTCAGCGGTATTAAACCGGTAACGCTGGACTATCGTGGACGGGGTTGGGTTAAAGTGTTGCCCCACTATATTCACAAGTTCGTCAAACGTTTTGGTGTCCGGCGCAGCTGGGTACGTAAGGCTCCTAATCATCCCAAACGTATGCGGCCCGCAGGCGGTGAGCAATATGACCACCTGGCGCTCGTTTTCAGTGATATTGTTTGCCCGGAAATAGTAACGCATCCGTTGCGTGTACTGGTTCCAGCTTTCTAGCGCAGCATCAAAAACATCCAAACGTCCGTACAGAGGCATGGTATAATAGAAAACAACTTCCAACCTGTATCCAACAAAAATCCAGGGAGGTGGCTCCAGCAGTGTAGACAGCTATTCACTTTTACCTTCGTCGCCAGTTTTGTAAAGGCCCCGAAGAATCCAGCACGAGTTTTAAGGATACAAAATAATAAAGTTTATTTACTATAACAATATATACATAGTAGTAGCAGTAACTTCCCTTGCTTCCTTCCTCCTGGTTCCTGGACTGACCAGCTTATTTATAGTAGGAGTTTCTCCGCCCCCCTCATTGGGGAAGTTCATACTCCCATAGGATTGTGGGATAATCATTAGTCCCCAGCCAATCGTCAGTAGGCAGGTTATAACAGTTTGTTTCAAACATTAGCTTTCGGAGCACTGCTCCTTCCTCAGGTGAATGTGAGTGCCTTCACCTGAGGAAGGAGCAGTGCTCCGAAAGCTAGTGTTTGAAACAAACCTGTTGGACTTTAACCTGGTGTTGTAAGACTTCTTACTGTGACCAATAATGTGATTGAAGGAGTCCTCAACAGTGCTATTAAGGACATCCGGTTGCGGCGATGACCAGCTAAGCCGCACGTTTCGGCACCTCCCGTTTCAACGGACTTTTGGGCTCTTATCGGGAGCCCCAACGGAAATTTTTTGCGGCCAAACCCAGTGTGAGGTGACAAAGGAAGGAGTCCCCCCCGGGTGTGGATGGAAAGGAGCAACAGTAGTGGCTGGATTGCGGCGGATCCTTTGGAGCAGCGGTAGAGAAGAGAAGGGAGAAGCAAGATGGCGGCCGAGGGAGCCCAGATGGTATGGGGCCCGGAACAGCAGGAGTTCCTCCGACGATGTGCGGAGGAGCTCAAGAAAGAGGTGCTGGCACCGATGTTACTGGCAATCGAGGGACTAAAGGAAACCCAAAAGGTCCAGGCGATGGAGCTCTGTGGAGTGAAGGCAAAGGCAGCCGAGAACGAAGACGAAATACAGGGCCTGGTGGTAAAAACGGAGACGCACGAGGCACTACACAAGAGGTGCATAGAAAGGCTGGAAGCCCTGGAGAACAGCTCGAGGAGGAAGAACCTATGGATTTTAGGTCTCCCCGAAGGAACAGAGGGAGCGGATGCTGGGGCGTATGCGAGTACGATGCTCCATACTCTAATGGGAGCTGAGGCCCCAACGGGCCCTCTGGAAGTGGAGGGAGCGTACCGGGTCCTCGTGAGAAGACCAAAGGCAGGGGAAACACCAAGAGCAATAGTGGTGAAGTTCCATCGCTACAGAGACAGGGAGACGGTCCTGAACTGGGCTAAGAAGACACAGAGTAGCAAGTGGGAGAACGCGGTGATACGCGTGTATCAAGACTGGAGTGCGGAGGTGGCGAGAAGGAGGGCGAGTTTCAACCGGGCCAAGGCGGTGCTCCATAGGAAGAAAGTCAAGTTTGGGATGCTGCAGCCGGCGAGACTGTGGGTCACGCATCAGGGCAAACACCACTACTTCGAGACGGCGGAGTAGGCATGGACATTCATTCAGGAAGAGAAATTGGACTAGACTTGAGAAATTGATGCCCGGAGAGGGGTAGCGAGGTGGTGGCACAGAAATATAAAGTGGGGAGAGGGGAGGGCTAATGTGTAATAATGTTGGACGGGGAATTTTCTTTTTCTCCCCCCCGATGTGGGGGACATGAAGAAATGTGGGCGCCGGTGGAAAAGGGGACAGGGAAGGGGAATGAGGGAACTGCTCCATTAGGGGCGGGGCCGAGAGGAAGGCGCGGGTATTTTCCCGCGCTATGGAAACTATGGCGGGAAAAAAGGGCGCAGGAAGGAAGGGAGCCTCACACGCAGGGAGGTCAAAGGACCTCCCAAAGGGGCAGCACGGTAGCCTTGCGGATAGCACAATTGCTTCACAGCTCCAGGGTCCCAGGTTCGATTCCGGCTTGGGTCACTGTCTGTGTGGAGTCTGCACATCCTCCCCGTGTGTGCGTGGGTTTCCTCCGGGTGCCCCGGTTTCCTCCCACAGTCCAAAGATGTGCAGGTTAGGTGGATTGGCCATGATAAATTGCCCTTAGTTTCCAAAATTGCCCTTAGTGTTGGGTGGGGTTATGGGGATAGGTTGGCGGTGTTGACCGTGGGTAGGGTGCTCTTTCCAAGAGCCGGTGCAGACTCGATGGGCCGAATGGCCTCCTTCTGCACTGTAAATTCTGTGATAATCTATGAACGGGGGAAGCCGAGGTCAGCCAGAGTTAGCTGACTTCCGGAAGCAATAATGGGGGAGTAATCAAGCTAGAGGGGGATCTAGGGGGAGGGGGGGGGGGACTAACTGGGTTGCTGCTGCTGAGAGTAAGGGGGAGCTGATACGAGACTAGGTGGTCGGGACGGGAGGGCGCCGTCTCGGGGACAGACGGGTGCGTGAGACCTGGGTAAGGAGATGGTTTAAAAAAGGGGATGGCTAGTCGACGAGGGGGTGGGGTAAATGGCCCCCCAACCCGGCTGATCACGTGGAATGTGAGAGGTTTAAATGGGCCGATTAAGAGGGCAAGGGTGTTTGCGCACTTAAAGAGACTGAAGGCGGATGTAGTTATGCTCCAGGAGACGCACCTGAAGTTGGCGGATCAGGTTAGACTAAGGAAAGAATGGGTGGGACAGGTATTCCACTCAGGGTAGGACGCAAAAAACAGAGGGGTGGCAATACTGGTGGGGAAACGTGTAACGTTCGAGGCTAAGACCATAGTGGTGGATAGTGGGGGCAGGTATGTGATGGTGAGTGGCAGATTGCAGGGTGAGGCGGTTGTGCTGGTGAACGTATGTGCCCCGAACTGGGATGACGCAGGATTCATGAAGCGAATGCTGGGATGTATCCCGGTCCGGGAGGTGGGAAACCTGTTAATGGGGGGGGGGGGGGGGGGGGGGGAGACTTTAGCACAGTGCTTGACCCAGGGCTGGACGGGTCCAGATCCAGGACCGGGAGAAGGCCGGCAGCGGCCAAGGTGCTTAAGGGATTCATGGAGCAAATGGGGGGAGTAGATCCGTGGAGATTTGTCAGACTGATGGGTAACGAGTTTTCCTTTTTCTCCCACGTCCACAAGGTATATTCCTGGATAGACTTTTTTGTTTTGGGAAGGGCACTGATCCCGAGGGTGGCAGGAACGGAGTACTCGGCTATAGCCATGTCAGATCACGCCCCGCATTGGGTGGATCTGGAACTGGGAGAGGAAAGGGAGCAGCGCCCACTCTGGCGATTAGACATGGGACTACTGGCGGACGAGGGGGTATGCGGAAGGGTGAGGGGATGTGTCGAAATGTATTGGGATGTATCGGGATGTATTGACCTGGAGGTCAATGACGATGGGGAGGTCTAAGTGGGAGTAGTATGGGAAGCGCTGAAGGCGGTGGTTAGAGGAGAGCTGATTTCCATCAGGGCCCACAAGGGGAAACAAGAGGGTAAAGAAAGAGAGAGATTAGTAGGGGAAATTTTGAGGGTGGATAGGAAGTATGCGGAGGCCCCAGACGAAGGGCTATACAGGGAAAGACGAAGACTACAGACGGAGTTTGACCTGCTGACCACGGGAAAGGCAGAGACACAGTGGAGGAAGGCACAGGGGATTAATCATATAATTTACAGTGCAGAAGGAGGCCATTCAGCCCATCGAGTCTGCACTGGCTCTTTGAAAGAGCACCCTACCCAAGGTCAACACCTCCACCCTATCCCCATAACCCAGTAACCCCACCCAACACTAAGGGCAATTTTGGACACTAAGGGCAATTTATCATGGCCAATCCACCTAACCTGCACATCTTTGGACTGTGGGAGGAAACCGGAGCACCCGGAGGAAACCCACGCACACACGGGGAGGATGTGCAGACTCCGCACAGACAGTGACCCAAGCCGGAATCGAACCTGGGACCCTGGAGCTGTGAAGCAATTGTGCTATCCACAATGCTACCGTGCTGCCTGGGATGCAATATGAATATGGGGAAAAGGCGAGCCGGCTGCTGGCCCAACAACTTCGGAAGAGGGGGGCGGCGAGAGAGATTGGAGGAGTTAGGGACGAAACGGGAAAGATGGAGCAGAGAGCAGGGAAAGTGAACGAGGTGTTTAAGACATTCTATGAGAGGCTGTACAAGTCCCAACCCCCGGAGGGGAAAGAGGGAATCATACACTTTTTGGACCAGCTAGAGTTCCCGAGGGTGGAGGGGCAGGAGGTGGCAGGTCTGGGGGCGCAGATTGAGGTGGATGAGGTGATCAAAGGAATTGGGAACATGCAAGCAGGGAAGGCCCCGGGACCAGATGGGTTCCCGGTGGAATTTTATAGGAAGTATATGGACCTGTTGGCCCCGCTTTAGCGAGAACATTTAATGAGGCTAAGGAAAGGGGGACATTACCCCCGACAATGTCGGAGGCGACGATATCGCTAATTCTGAAACGAGACAAAGACCCGCTGCAGTGCGGGTCATACAGGCCCATCTCCCTCCTAAACGTAGACGCCAAACTACTGGCTAAAGTGATGGCGACAAGGATAGAGGATTGTGTCCCAGGGGTGGTACATGACGACCAGACAGGGTTTGTTAAGGGGAGACAATTGAATGCCAATGTACGAAGGTTGCTGGGGGTGATGATGATGCCCCCACCGGAGGGGGAGGCAGAGATAGTGGTGGCGATGGATGCAGAGAAGGCATTCAATAGGGTGGAGTGGGACTATTTGTGGGAGGTGCTGAAGAGATTTGGGTTCGGGGAGGGGTTCATTAGATGGGTTAGACTCTTGTACGCGGCCCCAGTGGCAAGCGTCGTTACAAACAGGCAAATATCGGGATACTTTCGACTACACAGGTGTACAAGACAAGGGTGCCCCCTGTCCCCGTTACTGTTCGCGTTGGCAATTGAACCATTGGCCATTGCGCTGAGGGACTCTAAGAAGTGGAGGGAGGTGCTTAGAGGGGGAGAGGAACATCGAGTATCACTATATGCAGACGATTTGCTGCTATATGTGGCGGACCCGGTAGAGGGGATGCCAGAGGTAATGCAGATACTCAGCGAGTTTGGAGAGTTCTCGGGATACAAATTAAATATGGGAAAGAGCGAACTTTTTGTGATGCACTCCGGGGAACAGGGCAGGGGGATAGATGCTCTGCCGCTGAGGAGAGTAGCAAGGAATTTTCGATACCTGGGGATACAGGTGGCCAGGAACTGGGGAACCCTACATAAACTTAACCTGACGCGATTGGTAGAGCAGATGGAGGAGGACTTTAAGAGGTGGGATATGGTGCCCCTGTCATTGGCGGGCAGAGTACAGGCGGTTAAAATGGTGGTCCTCCCGAGGTTTCTTTTCGTGTTTCAGTGCCTCCCCATCCTGATTATAAAGGCCTTCTTCAAAAAAATAGACAGGAGCATTATGAGCTTTGTGTGGGCGGGAAAGACCCCGAGGGTAAAGAGGGGGTTCCTGCAGCGCAGTAGGGACAGAGGGGGATTGGCACTGCCGAGTCTGAGTGACTACTATTGGGCCGGCAATGTGTCGATGGTCTGTAAGTGGATGAGGGAAGAAGAAGGTGCGGCGTGGAAAAGGTTGGAGATGGCGTCCTGTAAGGGAACGAGCCTAAAAGCGCTGGCGACGGCGCCGCTACCATTCTCCCCGAAAAGGTACACCACAAACCCAGTGGTGGTGGCGACCTTGAAGATCTGGGGGCAGTGGAGACGACATAGGGGAGTGACGAGTGCCTCGGTGTGGTCCCCGATAAGGAATAACCACAGGTTCGTCCCGGGGAGGATAGATGGGGGATTTCAATGTTGGCAGCGAGCAGGAATTAGGAAGCTGAAGGACCTGTTTGTGGATGGGACGTTTGCGAGTCTGGGAGAATTGGAGGAAAAATATAAGTTGCCACCAGAGAATGCCTTCCGATACATGCAAGTGAGGGCATTTACGAGGCAACAGGTGAGGGAATTTCCGCGGCTCCCGACACAAGGGGTCCTGGATAGAGTGATTTTGGGGGCATGGGTTGGAGAAGGTAAAGTGTCCGAAATATACAGGGAGATGAGAGATGAGGGGGAGGCGATGGTAGAGGAGCTGAAGGGAAAATGGGAAGAGGAGCTGGGGAAGAGATTGAGGAGGGGCTGTGGGCAGATGCCCTAAGTAGGGTAAATTCCTCGTCCTCATGTGCCAGACTTGGCCTGATTCAATTTAAGGTTCTACATAGAGCGCATATGACGGGAGCAAGACTGAGCAGGTTTTTTGGGGTGGAGGACAGGTGTGGGAGGTGCTCGGGAAGCTCGGCGAACCACACTCACATGTTCTGGTCGTGTCCGGTACTGCATGAGTTCTGGGAGGGTGTGACAAGAGTGATCTCAAAGGTGGTGGGGGTCCGGGTCAAACCAAGCTGGGGGTTGGCTATATTTGGGGTTGCAGGAGAACCGGGAGTGCAGGAGGCGAAAGAGGCCGACGTTTTGGCCTTTGCGCCCTAGTAGCCCGGCGAAGGATTCTACTTGTGTGGAAAGAAGCGAAGCCCCCGGGCGTGGAGGCCTGGATAAACGACATGGCAGGGTTCATAAGACTGGAACGAATAAAATATGCGTTAAGAGGGTCGGCTCAGGGGTTCACCAGGCGGTGGCAACCGTTCCTTGACTATCTCGCGGAACGATAATGGAAAAACAGAATAGACAGCAGCAGCAACCCAGGGGGGGGGGGGGGGGGGTGGGGGTGGGGGGGAGGATTATTCCGTGTTCTTGTTTTTCTTAGTTAGTTGTTGATATTTGCTTTTTGTTTATTTCTTTTTCCACCTGTTGTTTAATATATTATTTAAATAACGTTTAATGTATATTCCTTTATTAAGTTGTAAAAACGGAAAATCTTTGTTTGAAAAACTTCAATAAAATATATTTTTTTTAAAAACCAGTGCTATTAAGCAGCACTTGCTTCGCAATAACCTGCTCACTGATGTTTGTTTTGGGTTAGAACATAGAACTGTACAGCACGGTACAGGCCCTTCGGCCCACGATGTTGTGCTGAACTAGTCTGAAACTAAGATCAAATCAACCTACTCACACTCATTCTAGTGCACTCCATATGCCTATCCAATAACTGCTTGAAAGTTCCTAAAGTGTCCGACTCCACTACCATAGCTGGGAGTGCGTTCCACGCCCCAACCACTCTCTGAATAATGAACCTACCTCTGACATCTGACAAAAGGGCAGCATGTGGCGCAGTGGATAGCACTGGGACTGCGGCGCTGAGGACCCGGGTTCGAATCCCGGCCCTGGGTCACTGTCCATGTGGAGTTTGCACATTCTCCCCATGTCTGCGTGGGTTTCACTCCCACAGCCCAAAGATGTGCAGGTTAGGTGGATTGGACATGCTAAATTGTCCCTTAATTGGAATAAAAAATAATTGGGTACTCTAAATTTATGGGGCAGCACGGTAGCCTTGTGGATAGCACAATTGCTTCACAGCTCCAGGGTCACAGGTTCGATTCCAGCTTGGGTCACTGTCTGTGCGGAGTCTGCACCTCCTCCTCGTGTGTGCGTGGGTTTCCTCCGGGTGCTCCGGTTTCCTTCCAGTCCAAAGATGTGCAGGTTAGGTGGATTGGCCATGATAAATTGCCCTTAGTGCTGGGTGGGGTTACTGGGTTATGGGGATAGGGTGGCGGTGTTGACCTTGGGTGTAGGGTGCTCTTTCCAAGAGCCGGTGTAGACTCGATGGGCCGAATGGCCTCCTTCTGCACTGTAAATTCTATGATAATCTATGATAATCCCTCCTATATCTTCCACCATGAACCTTATAGTTATGCCCCCTTGTGCTACATCCACCCGAAGAAAAAGTCGCTGAATGTCCACTCTATCTATCCCTCTCATCATCTTATACACCTCAATTAAGTCACCTCTCATCGTCCTCGCTCCAATGAGAAAAGCTCTCTCAACCTTTCCTCATAAGACCTATCCTCCAATCCAGGCAGCATCCTGGTAAATCTCCTTTGCACTCTTTGTTCAAGATCACTCAATCCTGACCTCATTACAGCCTTGGTTCAAACATGGACAAAAGGGCTGAATGCCAGAGGTGAGGTGAGAGTGACTGTCCTTGACATCAAAGAAGGATTTAACAGAGCGTGGCATAAAGGAGCCCTAGTTGATCTGAGTCATTGGAAATCAGCTGGAAAATGCTCCACTGTTTAGTCATACCTGGTTCAAAGGAACATGGTTGTGGTGGTTGAAGGTCAATCACCTCTGTTCCAGGACATCACTGCAGGAGTTCCTCAGGGTAGTTTCCTAAGCCCAACCATCTTCAGATGCTTCAGAAGTGGGGGATGTTCAACACGATTTGCATCTCCTCAGATATTGAAGCAGTCCATGTCCAAATGCAGTAACACCTGGAAAACTTCCAGGCTTGGGCTTTTTAAAAATTCATTTATGGGATGTGGGTGTCCCTGGTGAGGCCAGCATTTATTGCCCATCCCTAGTTGCCCTTCAGAAGGTGGTGGTGAGCTGCCTTCTTGAACCACTGCCGTCCCAGAGGTGGAGCTACACCCACAGTGCTGTTAGGGAGGGAATTCTAGGACTTTGGCCCAGTGACAATGAAAGAATGGTGATATATATTCCAAGTCAGGATGGTGAGTGACTGAGCGAAACCTCCAGGTGGTGGTGTTCCCAGGTATCTGTTACTCTTGTCCTTCTAGATGGTAGTGGCCATGGGTTTTGAAGCTGCTACTTAAGAACCTTAGTGAGTTCCTGCAGTGCATTTTGTAGATGGTATGGATGGCTGCCACTGTTCATTGGTGGTGAAGGGATTGAATATTTGTGGAAAGGTAGCAATCAAATGGACTGCTTTGTCTTGGATGGTATCAAGCTTCTTGAGTGTTTTTGGAACTGCACTCATCAGGGCAAGTGGAGAGTATTCCATTACACTCCTGACTGGTGTCTTGGAAATGGTGGGCAGGGTTTGGGTGGGATCTGGAGGGGTTACTTGCCGGAAGACTCCTCGCCTTAATAGTATTAATATGGCTAGTCCAGTTCAGCTTCTGGCCAATGGTAAACCCAGGATGTTGATTGTGGGGGATTCAGAGTGACAGTAATACTATTGAATGTCAAGTGGCGATGATTACATCCTCCATTGTAGGAGATAGTCACCACCTGGCACTTGTATGGTGCAAATGTTACTTGCCACTTGTCAGCCCAAACCTAGGTATTTAACAGATCATGCTGCATTTGGACATGGTCTGTTTCAGTATCTGAGGAGTTGCAAATGGTGCTTAACATTGTACAGTCATCAGCGAACATCCCCACTTCTGACTACCTGATGGAGCAGCTGAAGATGGTTGGGCCCAGGACATTATCCTGGAGAACTCCTAAAGTGATGTCCTGGAGCTGAGATAATTGACCTCCAATCACCACAGCCATTTTCCTTTGTGCCAGGTATGACTCCAACCAGCGGAGGGGTTTCTCCTTGATTCCCAATGACTCCAGTTTTACTAGGGCTCCTTGATGCCATACTCGGTCAAATGCTACCTTGATGCACCCACTCCTGCCCATGTTTGTACCAAGGTGGTAATGAGCTCAGGAGCTAAGTGACACTGGCGGAACCCAACAAGGCCTCTTACACCCCCTTCAGTTTCTCATTCTCGACACCACCACCTTCACTGGGGCAATCACCTTCTCCACCAGCACCTTCAATGCTGCCATCATCTCCTTCCCCATCACCTCCATGTGCTTTGCGAACTGTTTTACAAGTTCCACAACCATCACCTCGGTCATCTTTTCTGCCTAAACAGTGCGGCCCCGCCCAGCAACCCAGCCTCCACCATCCTTCCAGTTGCTCAGCCGACCCTTCCACTCAACTGCGAACCTTCATTCGCCCCCTTCTTCACGGCAGCTTTCCTTTGGGTTTTGGACATCTTTCTTCCTTATGTCTTCCTGAACTTATTTAACCAAAAGTTGCCCCTGGGACCGGGCATTACATTAAAAAAAAAATCAAGCCTCGAGCAGGAGCCATCAAACATGCAACCTCCTCCGACATGCTGCCCTCGGAAGCCATTAAGAATGAAATATTGCGAGAATGTTTGCTTAAACAAAAAAAAAATTAACGCTAGAAGGCGCGATTGAAATGTGTCGTGCGAGTGATCTTTCAAGAAATTAGTACACAGATATACTGATTCGGGAATGTGGCGCGAAAGAGCACAACGTGGTCCATGCCATTGAAGCTGTGGTGCACCTAAAAAATCAGCGCTACAGAAGGCAGCCGTTTGCGCGGGTGCACTTGGAAAGACAGCGCGTTCCGGATGGAGACTGTTCTGCGCATGCGCATGACCAGTTTGCGCATGACGCAAGCAGGGTCATGATGTGTACGCATTGTGGCCACGCCCATTCAACAAAATGCACAGCCTTCGGAAAAGTCTGCGCAAAGTGCAGCAGACTAAATCATTTTGCCTTGCAGTGCAGAACAGGGATGAATTCACAATGAACAGCTGTCAGAAACGTTTGCAGCATGAAACAAGAAGTGAAGTTAAACAAATCTAAAAATAAAGAGGATAAATCCGACATTGTAGAAGATGAATTAGATTTGGAAGATATATTCTGTATAAACACAATTGAAAGTGTAGACAAAGGTCCACAGGAAATTTCAGAAGCTGAAAAAATAAAATCAATCACAATTGTTCAGAATCAGGATAATTGGACAATTCCGAAAAAGATTGGCGGAACTGATAGTTCCCTGGATTATCATTGCTACCCTTCTTAAACAGAGGAACAACATTGGCTATTCTCCAGTCCTCCGGGACATCACCTGAAGACAGTGAGGATCCAAAGATTTCTGTCAAGGCCTCTGCAATTTCCTCTCTAGCCTCCTTCAGTATTCTGGGGTAGATCCTATCCGGCCCTGGGGACTTATCTACCTTAATATTTTTCAAGACGCCCAACACCTCATCTTTTTGGATCTCAATGTGACCCAGGCTATCTGCATACCCTTCTCCAGACTCAAGATCCACCAATTCCTTCTCTTTGGTGAATACTGATGCAAAGTATTAATTTAGTACCTCGCCCATTTCCTCTGGCTCCACACATAGATTCCCCTGCCTATCCTTTAGTGGGCCAACCCTTTCCCTGGCTACCCTCTTGCTTTTTCTGTCTGTGTAAAAAGCCTTGGGATTTTCCTTGACTCTATTTGCCAACTTTTCATGACCTCTTCTAGCCCTCCTGACTCCTTGCTTAATTTCCTTCCTACTTTCCTTATATTCCACGCAGGCTTCGTCTGTTCCCAGCCTTTTAGCCCTGACAAATGCCTCCTTTTTCTTTTTGACGAGGCCTACAATATCTCTCGTTATCCAAGGTTCCCGAAATTTGCCGTATTTATCCTTCTTCTGCACAGGAACATGCCGGTCCTGAATTCCTTTCAACTGACATTTGAAAGCCTCCCACATGTCAGGTGTTGATTTACCCTCAAACATCCTCCCCCAATCTAGGTTCTTCAGTTCCCGCCTAATATTGTTATAATTAGCCTTCCCCCAATTTAGCACATTCACCCTAGGACCACTCTTATCCTTGTCCACCAGCATTTTAAAACTTACTGAATTGTGGTCACTGTTCCCGAAATGCTCCCCTACTGAAACTTCTACCACCTGGCCAGGCTCATTCCCCAATACCAGGTCCAGTACAGCCCCTTCCCTAGTTGGACTCTCTACATATTGTTTTAAGAAGCCCTCCTGGATGCTCCTTACAAACTCTGCCCCGTCCAGGCCCCAAGCACTAAGTGAGTCCCAGTCAATATTGGGGAAGTTGAAGTCTCCCATCACAACAACCTTGTTGCTTTTACTCGTTTCCAAAACCTGTCTACCTATCTGCTCCTCTATCTCCCACTGGCTGTTGGGAGGCCTGTAGTAAATCCCCAACATTGTGACTGCACCCTTCTTATTCCTGATCTCTACCCATATAGCCTCGCTGCCCTCTGAGGTGTCCTCCCGTAGTACAGCTGTGATATTCTCCTGAACCAGTAGCGAAGCTCCACCACCCCTTTTACATCCCCCTCTATCCCGCCTGAAACATCTAAATCCTGGAACGTTTAGCTGCCAATCCTGTCCTTCCCTCAACCAGGTCTCTGTAATGGCAACAACATCATAGTTCCAAGTACTAATCCAAGCTCTAAGTTCATCTGCCTTACCTGTAATACTTGTTGCATTAAAACATATGCACTTCAGGCCCCCAGACCCGCTGTTTTCAGCAACATCTCCCTGTCTGCTCTGCCTCAGAGCCATACTGGCCCTATTCCCTAGTTCTCCCTCAATGCTTTCACCATCTGACCTATTGCTCCGGTACCCACCCTCTGCCATACTAGTTTAAACTCTCCCATGTGACACTAGCAAACCTCGCGGCCAGGATATTTATGCCTCTCCAGTTTAGATGCAACCCGTCCTCTTATATAGGTCACACCTGCCCCGGAAGAGCTCCCAGTGGTCCAGATAATGGAAACCCTCCCTCCTACACCAGCTGTTTAGCCACGTGTTTAGCTGCTCTATCTTCCTATTTCTAGCCTCACTAGCACGTGGCTAGTAACCCGAGATTACAACACTAGAGGTCCTGTCTTTGAACTTTCTGTCTAGTTCCTTGAACTCCTGCTGCAGGACCTCTTGCCCCTTCCTACCTATGTGGTTAGTACCAATATGTACAACGACCTCTGCCTGTTTGCCCTCCCCCTTCAGGATGCCCTCTACCCGTTCGGAGACATCCTGTACCCTGGCACCAGGGAGGCAACATACCATCCTGGAGTCTCTTTCACATCCACAGAAGTGCCTATCTGTGCCCCTGCCCCTGACTATACAGTCCCCTATGACTATTGCTCTCCTGCGCTTTGACCTTCCCTGCTGAACATCAGAGCCAGCCGTGGTGCCGCTGCTCTGGCTGCTGCTGTTTTCACCTGATAGGCTACCCCCCCCTCCTCCCCGGACAGTATCCAAAGGGGTATACCTGTTCAAGAGGGGGACAACCACAGGGGATTCCTGCACTGACTGCCTGCCCCTTCTGGTGGTCACCCATATCTCTGCCTGCACCTTGGGTGTGACCACATTTATGTAACTGCTATCTATGACGCTTTCCGCCACCTGCATGCTCCTAAGTGCATCCAACTGCTGCTCCAACTGAACCATGCGGTCTGTGAGGAGCTCTAGTTGGGTGCACTTTCTGCAGATGAAGCCATCCGGGATGCTAGAAGCCTCCCGGACCTGCCACATCTCACAGTCAGAGCACTGCACCCCTCTAATTGACATTACATCAATTAATTAGTAAATTAAATTTTAAATTTAACAAAAAAAGTTACTGTTAACTATATGTTTTCTAGCACTAGATTTCTACTATAAATGTGAACGCTAAATACAGTACTCTCCGATCTCTGGCTTGGATCCCCCTTTAAATTATAATTAAGTAATTATGTTTAATTAGTTTAACAATGCTTAAGTTTTAAATTTAGTGTAGATTCCCAACCAACCAATCAGGTCACAGCTTTACTGTGACGTCACTTCAGTTCTCCTCCCCGCCCCCCCCCCCCCCCCCCCAATTTGAAAAGGTAACAAAAAATGAATAAAAATCACTTACCATCCCAGGTTCTCAGATGCTCTCTGGTTCTCTCCATGCAGATGAAAAGTTACAGGCCAGAAGAGAGAAAACAAAACAGTAGGGAAAAAGCACCTTCTCCCACTCTGCACCGAATTACCTCACTGTATCAAATTACCAAGTTCCAAATTCCCACTCTGGATGTGTCTCACTCTGGCTGTGTCTCCTTCACTTGGGGGTCACCCTCATGCTTGTGTTTTCTTGGGGGAGGTGGGGGTGGGGTGGAGCGGAGAAGCAACAATTCCCGTGGTTCGGGGAGGTTGGGGGGGGGGGGGGGGGGTGGAGGAACGGAGAATCTAAGCAGAGGTGTTTCCCGCTTCAGAGGCTGGTGGGAAAACATTCCAAATCTTCCAGCCCTGACCTCATTAATTATGCACTTGGGTGTTTTACATCTTATTCAGTGGCGGGGCAGGCCTGGATGGTGTGTAGTCCACCGTTATGTCTGGGTGCCACATTGAAAAGTTGTCCAACATCCCTGACACCGTTGAAGAATAGGTGGATTGTCTGAAAATGAAAATAGATCAAAGGGAAGATTCTGAGACCGGAAGATGGATCTCCTGAGAACGAAGATGGATCACCAGGAACATTCTGAAGTTGGAAGATAGACCCCATTCAGGACACCTAATCTGGAAGGTCCACCTGCTCCACTGCTATGGTATTCCGGACTTTCAGGCCGCTTACATCCCAAGTTCTGTAGACAGCCTAGACATTGTTTGTGTGAGTCCCGCCATCTGTATGCCACATTGTTTCAGACGGGTTTCTTGCCTGCCTCTGGATTTTCTGAGCAACTATGGCGGGCACCGGCGGAAGATCCCACTGTAAATTCACACTGGTGTGAAACTGATTTCTGGGCCTGCTGCCATATTTTCCCTCCACACTTGCCATCGAGCGGCAGTGGCTTGGGAGAATTTAACTCTATGGGGAGCTATCTTTGACAAACAATGAGTTCCCTTGCTTCAGCGCTGACCTTGAATCTGGGCCCATATAATTGTGAGCTTCTCGCGAGGGCTGCTGCTGTCCCAAGATAAGATCTTGCCTGATCACCTATGGCTCTTATCCAAATGTAGCTTTGTAAAAGCCTTTAAAAACTCAAAAGCTGCATCTCAAAAGTTCTGAATTCAATATAAATAATGTCATGATTTTCAAATATGGTACAGCAGAAGTAATAGAGTGCGTTTTTCCTAACTCTTATGGAAATGCTTGAAACCGTATCAATATTGACCGGTATTATAGCATTGGTGCAGGGTTTATCGTGACAAGAGTATCTGCCAATTGCTAGTAGGAACAGTAATGAGAAACCCTTTTGTTACTACATGTTTAAAGACACCATTCAAGTCATAACGTGTAAGCAGTCATATTTTGATATTGCTATTGCCATTTAATAACTGCCTTGTATCTTTCAGTGTACCAATAGGCCTCCCAGAAAAACAGTAAGACTGCGGCAACTTACAGAAAACTATCCCAAAATGCAGAGCCTATGGGTTTATATCTTGGTGTTCATATCTGGATTCCTTGAGTGCCATTGTAATAATGCAACAAACACCTCTGAGGTTAGATTACTTCTTGTGTCCTTTGATGGATTCAGGGCCGATTATCTTGAACAATACGACTTTCCGAACCTTCAGAAAATGATTGCTGATGGAGTCCATGTGAAGCATGTAACAAACGTGTTTGTTACCAAAACCTTCCCAAATCATTACTCCATTGTCACAGGCCGCTATGCAGAAAGCCATGGTATTGTGGCCAATACGATGTATGATGCAGCCACCAAAAAGACATTTTCAACCTTTGCAGATAAAGATCAGTTTTGGTGGAATGAGGCCACTCCCATTTGGATAACTAATCAGCAACAAGGGCACAAGAGTGGTGGAGTAATGTGGCCTGGTACTGATGTCAGAATACAGAATCATACTTCTTCCTATTTTTTGAAATATGACCGCGATGTTGCATTCAATCAGAGAGCTGACCACATTATAGAATGGTTTTCCAACTTAACAGAATCCATTAATTTTGGGGCATTGTATTGGGAGGAACCTGATGCCACTGGACACCGTTATGGACCTGAAAGTCACGAAATGAAGAATATGTTGAAGGAAGTGGATAATCACATTGGCTATTTAATTGATAAACTTCAAAAGGCTGGACTCTGGAACACAATTAATGTAATTATCACCAGTGATCATGGGATGGCACAGTGTTCTAAAACAAAAGTTATAAAACTGGATAATTGCATTGGACGTGGTAACTACACCGAGGTGACCTCCTCTCCAGTAACGGCTATCCTGCCCCATAAAAGTAAGTACGATGTGTAGCTATTCAAACTATCATAGCAGAAAATCTATTTTACAAGCATACAGTAACCAACTGTTAGTGAATCAACACACACCGGAATATGATGGGTAAAATCGACTTCATAGACCTCTTGTAATTCTCTCATAGACCCCACTTTGAAAACCTCTGTTCTAAATCAAATAAGGAATGAAATTGTGTAATTGTTTCCTGATACCTTAATTCTAGTCAGATACTGCTAGTACTTTCAATAATTAATTCTTTATTGTAGATTGCACATGAACTACATGAGAGCCGAACATAAGCACCACATACGTCAGGAAAAAATTGCCCCCATGGGCTCAAGTATAAAAAAGACTTGTACTTTATGTAGCATCTTATAGCACCTTCACAACCTCAGGACATCCAAAGGTGCTGCACAGCCAATCAATTATCTTTTGAAGTGTAGTCACCATTGTAATGCAGGAAGCACAGCAGCCAATTTGTACACAGCAAATCCCATAAACAGCAATGTGATGATGAGCAGATAATCTGTTTGTGATATTCATTAGAGAATAAATATTGGCCCGGATACCTAGGTCAACTCAAAAGCAAAATACTGTGGCTGCTATGTTACTGGAAATCTGAGATTAAAAAACAGAACATGCTGGAAATACTCAGCAGGTTAGTTAGAGAGCATGGAGAAAGAAACAGAGTTTATGTTTCAGATCTTATTCTACAGATGGCACCTGACTTAGAATCATTATGGCACAAAAGGAGGCCATTCAGCTCATCAAGTCTATACTGGCTGTCTGTAAAGCAATCCAATCAGTTCCGATTTGTCTGACTTGCTGAGCATTTCTGACAGGAATTTTTCTGTTTCAGATTTGCAGCATCTGATTGCTAAGGTGCAAGGTTTTAACTGGTAAAAAAATAAATGTTTTAATGTTCCCAATTTATATTGACTCAAAGATTCCTGTAGCCAGTCAACTATCTGCACTCGCTGTTAGTTAGACTTCTACTGGGGAGGCCTTTAAAATGGGGCCCGATCTTCAAGGGACTAGGTTGCTGGTGAAGTGGATGAATCCGAAGCTGCCCCGCCAATGTTTTGATGTGGGACCCATCTCTTGAGGTTTTTTTTCCATATCCAGGAGAAAGCGGCTGTTGCCGTTGACAGCTTCGACGGCGCTTTTCCCGCCCTACATCGACCTTTGCCAAATTCTGGGACAATTCCACTCAAAGACACCGACACTAAAGGGAAGGAAAGGAAAATGACACACAGCTGAAAAGGGGAGACTTTCCTTCACCTCTATTTGTATCCTAAGGTGTTGTGAGAAGCTGAGATGTATTGGTAGCCTTGGTTGTATAAATCTTTGATAATAGTTTGACTATTTTTTTCCCATTTGACTCGTTGTTGTAAGGGCTGATATGTTATATGAATGAGCCTCAAAAAATCTTCTACAATTTTTTTTTTTCATCAGAACTTCTAGATTTTACTCCCGACAAAATTAGAGTCTTTTGCCAACATAATTGATTTTATTGTGTTAATTGACAGACATCTGTGGCACCTACCATAGTTACTTCTTATACCTATTCAAAGAGGTGGCACGGTAGCATCGTGGTTAGATTTGCTGTCTCACAGGGACCTATGTTCAATTCCGGCCTTGTGTTACTGTCTACGTGGAGTTTGCACATTCTCCCCATGTCTGCGTGGATTTCCTCCGGGTGCTCTGGTTTCCTCCCAGTCCAAAGATGTACAGGCTGGATGGATTGGCCATGATGAAATTGCCCATTAGTGCTCAAGGATGTACAGGTTAGGTGGGGTTTGAGGGGTAGGATGGGGGAGTGGGCCGAGATAGGATGCTCTTTCAGAGGTTCGATGTATTCATGTTGGCCCGAATGGCCTCCTTCTGTATTGTAGAGATTCTACTCTAAGTTGGTACAGAGATCAGGTGGAAGCCATGATATCTGGTAAATTCCAGTGTCTGTATAAAATCATACAGATAAGGCCATTCTGCCCATTGAGTCTTTGCCAGCTCTTTTAAAGTGCTATCCAATTGACCCACTCCCCTGCTTTTGCCCTGTGTTTTTTTCCCTTTCACGATTTATCCAATTTTCCTTTGAAAGCTCCCATTGAATCTCTTTCAACCACGCTTTTAGGCAGTGCATTCTGGATCATAACTAAATACAAAAAAAATCTTCTCTCTCTGGTTCTTTTGTTAATTGTCTTAAATCTGTGTCCTCTGGCTACTGGCCTTCCTGCCAGTGGAAACCAATTTCAGGCCAATGATGATTTGTAAAATATATTCACAGCCTATGTTGCAGTCATAAATTTGCACATGGCAGCATATATTTCTGCAATGGAAAGAGTAAAGATCATGGTAATTGTATTGTACTTTCATCAGTGGACTCAGCCAGCATTACAATGAAGTTGCACAATTAAAAAATGTTTTATTTTAGTCAGTTTTGAACATCAGGTTCAACACGTGATTCCATCTTTGTTTTTAACAGACGTAACTTACGTATACGAATTGCTGTCGAACTGTGATAGTCACATGAAGGTATATTTAAAAGAAGATATCCCAGAACGTTTTCATTACAAACACAATGAAAGGATTCAACCAATTCTGCTTGTTGCTGACGAAGGATGGACAATTGTTCAGAATGGATCAATCCCCCAGAGTAAGTTCAGGATGGAAAATATTTTTGTTTTTTGTATTTGAGCATTATATCCATCCCAGTCCTTTCCTGGTGTTGCTTCCATATGTATGTCTATGTTTCCAATAATCAATGAGTTAACATTTACGGTGCAAGACTTAAAATTAAATTGCATTTTTTTAATAACCGAAGGAAAACTTCATGCTCAAGGTCACAAAATTGTAAATAAATTGTTGGAAAGCTCTTGAGATGGAAGGACACTTTTTTCCTAATAATTGCTTATGGATTACCACCCAAACTGGCAGGATTACTCCTTTCCGAACAGGAGGATTTTTGGTTTCAACATAAAAATAGACAGAATTATCAAGTATGATTTATTTTGGTGTTTGGGGGTGAGTTTCCCAAAAACAAAAACCAATTAATTAAGTAAATTAATTAACTAGTTAAGGGAATTTGGTGCTCATCTTAAGGAGGTGCAGAGAAGCAGACCTGTGAAGGAGTCTCGGGAGCAATTACATCACAGCCAGCAGGTAAGTGATTGGCTTGTGACTGGTAAGTGATTTCTCTCTCTTTGACTTTCTCTTAGCTGTGTAGTGTAGTTCAAATTAAACTTCAGGTTTAAGTCATGGCAGGAGAGCTCAGACCCGTGTCATGCTCCTCTTGTGAGATGTGGCAAGTCAGGGACCCTTCTGGTGTCCCTGACTCCTTCATCTGCAAGAAGTGTGTCCAACTGCAGCTCCTGTTAGACCGCTTGACGGCTCTGGAGCTGCGGATGGATTCACTTTGGAGCATCGGCGATGCTGAGGAAGTTGTGGATAGCACATTCAGTGAGTTGGTCACACCGCAGATTAAAATTACTGAGGCAGATAGGGAATGGGTGACCAACAGACAGAGGAAGAGTAGGAAGGCAGTGCAGGGATCCCCTGCGGTCATCTCCCTCCAAAACAGATTTACCGTTTTGGAAACTGTTGGGGGAAATGGCTCACCAGGGGAAGGTGGCAGCAGCCAGGTTCATGGCACCGTGGCTGGCTCTGCTGCACAGAAGGGCGGGAAAAAGAGTGGCAGAGCTATAGTGATAGGGGATTCAATTGTAAGGGGAATAGACAGGCGTTTCTGCGGACGCAAACGAGAATCCAGGTTGGTATGTTGCCTCCCTGGTGCAAGGGTCAAGGATGTCTCGGAGCGGCTGCAGGGCATTCTGGAGGGGGAGGGTGAACAGCCAGCTGTCGTGGTGCATATAGGCACCAACGATATAGGTAAAAAACGGGATGAGGTCCTACAAGCTGAATTTAGGGAGTTAGGAGTTAAACTAAAAAGTAGGACCTCAAAGGTAGTAATCTCAGGATTGCTACCAGTGCCACGTGATAGTCAGAGTAGGAATGACAGGATAGCTAGGATGAATACGTGGCTTGAGAGATGGTGCAAGAGGGAGGGTTTCAAATTCCTGGGACATTGTGACCGGTTCTGGGGGAGGTGGGACCTGGACAAATCGGACGGTCTGCATCTGGGTGGGACCGGAACCAATGTTCTCGGGGGTGTGTTTGCTAGTGCAGTTGGGGAGGGTTTAAACTAATGTGGCAGGGGGATGGGAACCGATGTAGGAAGTCAGTGGGGACGGAAACAAAAGGCAGGAAGGGAGAGTGTGTAAAGCATGACCAGAGAAAGCAGGGCAGAGAGCAAGGAAAGTCTACATTAAACTGCATTTATTTCAATGCAAGGGGCCTGACGGGCAAAGCGGATGAACTCAGGGCATGGATGGGCACATGGGACTGGGATATTATAGCTATGACTGAAACATGGCTAAGGGAGGGGCAGGACTGGCAGCTCAATGTTCCGGGGTACAGATGCTATAGAAAGGATAGAACAGGAGGTAAGAGAGGAGGGGGAGTGGCGTTTTTGATTAGGGAGAACATTACGGCAGTACTTAGAGGGGATATATCTGAGGGTTCGCCCACTGAGTCTATATGGGTGGAACTGAAAAATAAGAAGGGAGAGATCACCTTGATAGGACTGTACTACAGGCCCCCAAATAGTCAGCGGGAAATTGAGGAGCAAATATGTAAGGAGATTACAGATAGCTGCAAGAAAAATAGGGTGGTAATAGTAGGGGACTTTAACTTTCCCAACATTGACTGGGACAGCCATAGCATTAGGGGCTTGGATGGAGGGAAATTTGTTGAGTGTATTCAGGAGGAATTTCTCATTCAGTATGTGGATGGACCGACTAGAGAGGTGCCAAAACTTGACCTCGTCTTGGGAAATAAGGAAGGGCAAGTGACAGAAGTGTTAGTGAGGGATCACTTTGGGACAAGTGACCATAACTCCATTAGTTTTAAGATAGCTATGGTGAATGATAGGTCTGGCCCAAGTGTTAAAATTCTTAATTAGGGCAAGGCAAATTTTGATGGTATCAGACAGGAACTTTCAGAGGTAGACTGGGGGAGACTGTTGGCAGGCAAAGGGACGGCTGGTAAATGGGAGGCTTTTAAAAATGTGTTAACCAGGGTGCAGGGTAAGCACATTCCCTTTAGAGTGAAGGGCAAGGCTGGTAGAAGTAGGGAACCCTGGATGACTCGAGATATTGAGACTCTGGTCAAAAAGAAGAAGGAGGCATATGACGTACATAAACAACTGGGATCAAGTGGATCCCTTGAAGAGTATAGAGATTGTCGAAATAGAGTTAAGAGGGAAATCAGGAGGGCAAAAAGGGGACATGAAATTGCTTTGGCAAATAATGCAAAGGAGAATCCAAAGAGATTCTACAGATACATAAAGGGGAAAAGAGTAACTAGGGACAGAGTAGGGCCTCTTAAGGATCAACAAGGACATCTATGTGCAGAGCCACAAGAGTTGGGTGAGATCCTGAATGAATATTTCTCATCGGTATTCACGGTGGAGAAAGGCATGGATGTTAGGAAACTAAGGGAAATAAATAGTGATGTCTTGAGAAGTGTGCATATTACAGAGGAGGAGGTGCTAGAAGTCTTAAAGCGCATCAAGGTAGATAAATCCCCGGGACCTGATGAAATGTATCCCAGGATGTTGTGGGAGGCTAGGGAGGAAATTGCGGGTCCCCTAACAGAGATATTTGAATCATCGGCAGCCACAGGTGAGGTGCCTGAAGATTGGAGAGTGGCGAATGTTGTGCCCTTGTTTAAGAAGGGCAGCAGGGAAAAGCCTGGGAACTACAGACCGGTGAGCCTAACGTCTGTAGTAGGTAAGTTGCTAGAAGGTATTCTGAGAGATAGGATCTACAAGCATTTAGAGAGACAAGGACTGATTCGGGGCAGTCAGCATGGCTTTGTGCGTGGAAAATCATGTCTCACAAATTTGATTGAGTTGTTTGAGGGGGTGACCAAGAAGGTAGATGAGGGCAGTGCAGTAGACGTTGTCTACATGGACTTTAGCAAAGCCTTTGACAAGGTACCGCATGGTAGGTTGTTGCAGAAGGTTAAAGCTCACGGGATCCAGGGTGAGGTTGCCAATTGGATTCAAAATTGGCTGGACGACAGAAGACAGAGGGTGGTTGTAGAGGGTTGTTTTTCAAACTGGAGGCCTGTGACCAGTGGTGTGCCTCAGGGATCGGTGCTGGGTCCACTGTTATTTGTGATTTATATTAATGATTTGGATGAGAATTTAGGAGGCATGGTTAGTAAGTTTGCAGATGACACCAAGATTGGTGGCACAGTGGATAGTGAAGAAGGTTATCTAGGATTGCAACGGGATCTTGATCAATTAGGCCAGTGGGCCGACGAATGGCAGATGGAGTTTAATTTAGATAAATGTGAGGTGATGCATTTTGGCAGATCGAATCAGGCCAGGACCTACTCAGTTAATGGTATGGCGTTGGGGAGAGTTATAGAACAAAAAGATCTAGGAGTACAGGTTCATAGCTCCTTGAAGGTGGAGTCGCAGGTGGACAGGGTGGTGAAGGTGGCATTCGGCATGCTTGGTTTCATGGTCAGAACATTGAATACAGGAGTTGGGACGTCTTGTTGAAGTTGTACAAGACATTGGTACGGCCACACTTGAAATACTGTGTGCAGTTCTGGTCACCCTATTATAGAAAGGATATTATTAAACTAGAAAGAGTGCAGAAAAGATTTACTAGGATGTTGCCGGGACTTGATGGTTTGAGTTATAAGGAGAGGCTGGATAGACTGGGACTTTTTTCCCTGGAGCGTAGGAGACTTAGGGGTGATCTTATAGAGGTCTATAAAATAATGAGGGGCATAGATAAGGTAGATAGTCAACATCTTTTCCCAAAGGTAGGGGAGTCTAAAACTAGAGGGTATAGGTTTAAGGTGAGAGGGGAGAGTTTCAGAAGGGCCCAGAGGGGCAATTTCTTCACTCAGAGGGTAGTGAGTGTCTGGAATGGGCTGCCAGAGGTAGTAGTAGAGGCGGGTACAATTGTGTCTTTTAAAAAGCATTTAGATAGTTACATGGGTAAGATGGGTATAGAGGGTTATGGGCCAAGTGCGGGCAACTGGGACTAGCTTAATGGTAAAAACTGGGCGGCATGGACTGGTTGGGCCGAAGGGCCTGTTTCCATGCTGTAAACTTCTATGATTCTATGACTGCTCCATTTTTTCAGTTTTGTGCAGGTATTGCATAAAGGGCTCATTGGAAACGCCAATAAGATTAAAATAAATATGTAACCAAAGCTGGAAAAGACTGTCCACCAGCTAATTTGCCTTGACCCCACCCGGCAGCTCCCCGCTAACGAGGGAGAGGAGCTCTTAAACCGATCCCGCAGAGCAAACCCCACACAGCACGCAGCCATTCCACCATGCAGATCAGCCTCACATTTTGGTGATGGCCTGATTGTTGGACGTGGTGGAGTCCAGACGGGATATCTAGTTTTCCCCCGAGGGGGACGGAGGGCCAGCCACAAGACATCCAGTGATGCCTGGGAGCAGTGGCAGCGGCCTTCAGCACGGGGAGAGTCACCAAGAGACCGCCACTCAGTGCGATAAGAAGCTCTACCGGGCTGTAGAGTTGAATTGGCATTGGCCTCAGGTACCACCTGCCACTCTACCCACCCCCAAGCACAGCCCTGCTATGCCACCACATCAAACCCCTCAGCACAATATTGCACCTATGCCCCTGCACACCCAGTAGCCCACCCCACTCATGCCCAGCAGCGGTGGCCATGCCTGTCCCCTTCCAAGAGAACACCTTGGAGGAGAGCTTCGAGGATACCACCATCGGAGCGTCACAGCTGCCATTCCCACCCTCCACCAGCACAGAGACACCCACCTCGGTGGACGAAAGTAGTGGACAGGCTTCTGGAGCACAACCTGGTGAGCACAACACAGTTGCTGATACACATGGTGTCCAATGGTGCTCCATGCCCGTCCACCCCAACCCCACCTCCTGGCCACCCCACCACCACTGGCAGAAGCCCTCCGGTCAGTCGCACAACTGTCGGCAAACTATGACGATGTTGGACACTTTCCATACCCCCTGTCTCTCCCTCAGCAGCCACAAAGCAAGTTTCATGACTTTTAAAAATACAACTGAACCATCGGAGGCAGAGAATCGCGGAGGTCCAGAGAATATTGGATCGGGCCCGCTAATGATATGCAAACGGTGTCTACTATACGCATTGATGCCTTTTTAGAGGTGATGGAGAATCGCGATTTGGCATCAAATCGCCCTTTGCCAAAATTTTGCCGTCGGAAGCTTCTCTGCCCAATCGCATTTCCCGATTTTGGCGTCAGCTAACGGATAATCTCGCCCCCAGTGATTGGTATGTTAAACCAAGACAAAACCAGTCATCCTACACTAGAGGCATGATAAGCATGGCACCAATAAAATTAGAAAACACCTACCAGCACACCTGCTGTAAATTCATTGGTTGTTGGAAACTTTAAGAGGTGATGGAGAATTAAATTATCCTGCTTTATGAACTTGTATTAATTAATGCAGAGAAGTTGCATCATCCCTGGATCCAAATGACATTTGAAGCAAAAATGAATTAGTCCGTTACAGAGCAGAGTGGAGTAATGCATTAGGGAAACTGTTAAACCTGGATATTGCAATGGACAAGGAGTCAAAAATGGTAGTTATGTTCTACTGTAGGTGATAGGAATGTTTCAAAGATTCCCTAATCCTCGAGAACTAAGTAGTGACATTTGATGACTGTCTTCCTGACATTGAGTTTGTGTTGGGCTGGTATCTCCCCTTCCAGATTATTATTCACCTGAAATGATCCCAGGACTCGTTCACATGGCCACTAAAATCACACTAAGCTCTGAGTTTATTAAATGGTATTTTAATTATTTTTAAAAAAAAATTCAAATAAGATCCCTTTCTGGATTTTGAGTACAAGCTCTAAACTTGTCTGGCTGAATGTTTATCAGAATAAAAGAGTGATCTTTCAAACTTTAATTAGCACACTTTTCAAGTTTCACAGTCAAAAATGGTGAAATAATTTAGGGCTAATGTATGAAATTCTGTCAACCAAAATGTAATAATCATCTAAGCTGACACTCCAGTGCAGTACTGTCAGAGATGTTGTCTGGAAGTCCCCGGCCATTGGAATTCTCTGTTCCCGCCAGCAGTGCACCATCGTTTGTGGGCTTCCCAATAGCGTGGGGTGGCTTCAATGGGGAAAACCTATTGACAAGCCGTGGGAGCAGAAATTCCCACGGCCAGCAACCGGCATGCCACTGAGAAACACTCAGCTGGGGGACCAGAAAATCCTGCCCATTGTCTTCTAGATAAGACATTAAACTAAGACACCTTCCCTGCCCTCAGGTGGAGGGCACTATATAGAGGATCAAGGGAGTTGTCTTGGTATCCTAGATAATATTTTCGCTTAACGAAAATCCTAGAAACAGGTTATCTGGTAATTTATCTGTTTATGGAACCTTGCTGAGAATAAATTGTAAGTAATTGCACTTCAAATGTACTTAGTGTGAAGTGTTTTATAATTTCTTGCTTTCACCAGCCTTACCAATGGCATGGTTACAAAAGCAGGGCAAAACTAGGCATCCTGCAACAAGTTTCTTAATCTCCTGATCCCTTCAAAGCCTCTCCAACCCCTGCAAGGCTCATGTCAGGAGTGTAATGAATAAGCAATACTTGACTGGCTGGGTGCAGATGTAACCACAATCAAATCTTAGGATGGTTCAGGACAATGCTGTCTACTTGATCAATCTCCCTGAACTTGATATCCACCTCCTTCGCCCCATCGTCCCATAGTAGTAAATCCTATCTACAGATGCACTGCTAAGTTCAGTTAAATTGCACCTCCTAAATCCACAACTTTGATCATCAAGGACCAAAGCAGCAAGATAATAGAATACCATCACTTCAAGTTGCACACCATCCTGTCTCAGAATACTTACTTTGTTCCCAAATCTTGGCTTGTGCCCCAGTCTGTCATCTTTCATTGTGTAACTTGTGGCTCCCCATATATAGTTTCTGTACTTTTCTCTTATTTGCATGTTTTGCTGTACCATGTCCTCGACCAAACCTATTACCCACAACAAATCAGCACGTTTTGGCCACCATCGTCTTGTGAGCCATGGCTTCTAACATAGGGTTAACAAGTCGAGAAATGCACACATATTAGAGGCACTCATAGGCATTGAGTGATGCACAGAAAATTGGAAAGGAAGTATGATAATGTGAGCAGTACTGCAACAGAGATATGGATGTTGATATGAGAAACATGTATGAAAAACAAAGGCATATTTAAAACAAAGTTGAGACATAGAGAATTAGAGAGTAGAAAATTGGCATGAGATCAGTTACAGAGTGAGAAATCCAATTTTTCAGCAGGAAAAATCAAGTCACAGTATAAATATACATATACAAGTGTTAACATTTTAAAAATACAATTTCTATTTGTAGTGCCAAACATATGAATACCTATTCACTACTTCACCGATAATGGGCTGAAGCAAACCTGTTCTTAAGATCATCAGTTGAAATTATTGGAGTTACACTTGAAATTATTCCGAGACTCTCCTATCACTCCACTGTTTATGTAGAGGTGAAGGAGCCTGTTACTGAAGGAAAACCCAGCAAGAAGAGGTTCTCCCCAAATTTAACTGCAAAACCTATTATAATTTTTTTCTTCAATATCCTGTCTTAGTAACTGACCAAATTGGCAACCTGGCTGACAACGGGAACACTCAGCAATGAGAGGGTGTACCTGAGGACCCTTGGAAATTGTTCATGACAATTGTGATGGGGAGGGAGCGAGAGATTGGAGCTTGGCAGATGGGTGAGATGAGGCAATTGTGAAACTGAGATCAGGGCTGGAGGTCGGTATAGGGAAGGAGCAAATGATTAGAACTTGGTGGGGGGGGGGGGTAATCAATTATTAAAGCAGGGGGTTGCAGAGGCTACAGGTGAGAGAGATGGCCTAAATTGCAGCCATGAAAATAAAACAACTGCCACTAGTATCAAGAGAAATTCAGGAAAAAAAATCCTTTACCCATAGTCATGAGAATGTGGACCTCTCTCTCTCACGTGGAGTATTTGAGGCTAGTAGCATGGGTGCATTTAGGGGAAGCCAACTAAGTACATGAAGAAGAAACAGAAGAATGTATTGATAAGGTGAGAATAAGGTTGGAAGGGCTCATGTAAAACATAAACCTGTAGGGCTAAATGTGCTGTTAAGTTCTCTGTAATGCAAGTTTCCATTGGGCAATGATCAGTGGCAGAGTACCAACGTGGAAAACAATCTCGTTCTTCTTGGGTGTCATAATTGTATCATTTGTTTTTTTCTTTTTCTTCAGTGGGTGACCATGGTTATGATAACACTTTACCAAGCATGCATCCCCTTCTGGTAGCTCATGGACCAGCATTTCGAAAGGCTTACAAAACTAACACAATCAACAGTATCGATATCTACCCACTGATGTGCCACATCCTGGGGCTGAAGGAGGAGTCTAACAATGGAACGTTCAGGAATGTGAGATGTTTGCTGGTTAATGAGCACTGTGTGAGCCTGCCAGACGTGGTTGGAATTGTGATTGGCTCCTTAATGGTATTGGTCACATTGTCCTGTCTTATAATACTAATGAAAAAGCGAGTGTCACCTCAGCATGCATTTGCTCGTCTCCAGTTGCAGGATGATGATGACGATGATCCTTTATTAGAGTAGTTTTAAAGTTAGCAGTGTGAAAAGTCAACAGTGAAATAGATTTATAATTTTAATGTGGCAGAAAGAAAAACTAATTTCCTTTTAAAGATGTTAGCAATGGAATTACTTTTTTCCCCCCATTATCCTTTCAATACTGCAGACCTAATTTGCAAATTGTGGTGGTGAAATCGCCCAAGCAACAGGGATTATCTGCTGAAATGACTGTTATCAAGAGTCAAACAATTAATAAAATGCAGAATTGTTTTTATCCATACAAATTTCTGCCACATTAAAACACAAAATTTTTTGTGTACCCTGTTTGTACTGTCATTTTTCAATTAAAGTAAATACATTTCTCATGCAGTTTGTTTTGCAAGTGACAGTAGAGACTTGAAATTGGTGCAAGACAGTTTTTAGTAGATTAGAAGTGACGTGTTAGAAAACAGTTCTAATAGAAATGAAGCCAGAAATCTCATGGATTACCGACACCAGGGGCGAGATTCTCCGACGCCCCCGCCGGGTCGGAGAATCGCCGGGGGCTGGCGTGAATCCCGCCCTCACCGGTTGCCGAAGTCTCCGGCACCGGAGATTCGGCGGGGGCGGGAATCACGCCGGTTGGCGGGCCCCCCCCGCACGATTCTCCGGCCCGGATGGGCCGAAGTCCCGCCGCTAAAATGCCTGTCCCCACGGCGTAGATTAAACCACCTCTCTTACAGGCGGCGCGGGCGGGCTCCGGGGTCCTGGGGGGGGGCGCGGGGTGATCTGGCCCCGGGGGGTGCCCCCACGGTGGCCTGGCCCGCGATCGGGGCCCTCCGATCCGCGGGCGGGCCTGTGCCGTAGGGGCACTCTTTCCCTTCCGCCTCCGCCACGGTCTCCACCATGGCGGAGGCAGAAGAGACTCCCTCCACAGCGCATGCGCGGGAATGCCGTCAGCGGCCGCAACGCTCCCGTGAATGCGCCGCCCGGAGATGTCATTTCCACGCCAGCTGGCGGGGCACCAAAGGCCTTTTCCGCCAGCTGGCGGGGCGGAAATTCGTCCGGCGCCGACCTAGCCCCTTAAGGTTGGGACTCGGCCCCCAAAGATGCAGAGCATTCCGCACCTTTGGGGCGGCGCGATGCCCGACTGATTTGCGCCGTTTTGGGCGCCAGTCGGCGGACATCGCGCCGTTTCCGGAGAATTTCGCCCCTGGTGTCAGTACAAACATAGTTATCATGACGTGAGATGGAGCTGATTACAGAATTCAGCAGACCTATGAATATTTATCACCTGCTCAGAATTAAATTGTTGCCAATGTTTGGGGTAACATGAGATCAAGATTCAGAGTTCTGCATTTCTGACCATGCATAGACACTGAAATCCCCAAAATCAAACCAAATCCGACTGCACTGATGACACAGATGTGTTTAAATTTAGATGAGACAACTTGTCCATGCTATTGGGGCTGGTTTAGCACAGTGGGCTAAACAGCTGGCTTGTGATGCAGCACAACGCCAGCAGCATGGGTTCAATTCCCTTACCGGCCTTCCCGAACAGGCGCTGGAATGTGGCAACTAGGGGCTTTTCACAGTAACGTCATTGAAGCCTACTTGTGACAATAAGCGATTATTATTATTAGAGGTTGATGCAATCAGGTTCCATGACAAAATTAATTTGTCCCGCCATAGTGATGAAGTATTTACGAGAAAATATGGATTGGGCCTGGGCCATACTGTAGCGTTGGCAGTGGTAATATCAGAGTTCTGGGCCCTGTTTTTTTTTTTAAAATGGAGTCTGGCAGCCACCCGAAATGTAGTGAGAATGTATATAACAAATATTTTGTAAAAAGGTTGAGAACCAGAATCAAGGAAAAAAAATTATATTAATAGATGAGTAAATGAATGGGGAAAGGAGGACCGTCTATGGAAATGAAGAGTTAACATTTTTAATTAGAATGCTTAAGGTATTTTGCAAAATGAAACCTTGACATCCGAGGTATTATTGTAATGCCATGGTTACTTCAATGTGAATGTATTAAGGTCTATTGTTTTTAAGTTGGCTCTGGATCTGCTGGCAGTCAAAGGGTTAAAAGATTGAAATCTACAAACGGTGTGCGCATTTTCACAAAATTATTTAAGTCTAAACTATAGTTTAAGCAGAATATATTTTGGAGGCAAGACTTTCTAGGATTTATATGGGGAGAGGGAAATGTACTTTTCAGAAAATTAACTGAAAAAATCGTAAATCTTTATTTTGGCAAGTTGCATTTGAACAGATTTTATTCAAATTAGCTGTTTTGAAGATGACCCATTTTAAAAAGAGCATTATGAATATTTACCACTATCACAAACTCAGTTAACAGCTATGACATTAAGGATTAATACTTCTATTGCTTGCGATATAACAAATTTGTATTTTAATAAGTCAAGAATAACAAAGTCCTCAAAGTGATGAGTGCCTATATATGGGTCAAAACAAAAAGTGACATGTAACATTGAGTGTTTTTGGTGCACTGGCGAACGTGGTTGGCATCTTATGGAGTTAACAGGGGTCTAGACCACCGGTTGAAGAATTGGGAGAGCCTATCAACCTTTGGCATCTCATTTCACTCAGGCGCATGACAGGCCAGCAGAAGGTCTCTTCCCTGACATCCTAGGATCAAGGACCCCAGGGGCAGAAGTCATACCCAACTAGCGAATTATGAGGCCGGGAGCTTTACTGAACAGCAGTGCTATTGGCGAAGTGGTGACTGCTGCTGGTACACTACCCACCTTTTGGCATGGTGGTGGGAAAGGAAGAGTGCTGGAGGAGGAGGTACAGATTGTGGGGGAGGTCCACAGAAAAGGCTGGAGAGTGGCTTGCAGTGGACCTCTCCATTCCCAATGCCAGGTTCCTCAATCAAGTATTGTGCCTTTTAATGTGGGATCCCACTGGGAGCCTGCAAGCAACCGGACAAAACCCTGCCTACTGAAGGGTTAATCCCAGCAGCAAGCAAATAATACCCATAAATGGGCATCAATTGCTCATCTAAGGGCCTCTATTGGCAGCAAGGTCATCCATAGGTCTTTTGAATTGGGGTGGAGGCATGAAAGTGGTGAGGTCATCTGTAACTTTCCCAGCTGATTAAGTGCCACCCCCGGCACCAAACGCACCATGCAGTCGGGGGCACAAGTTTTCTCCCCCATGTGATATATGTTATGTATGCCTTATTCCGCGGAGAATTCAGCGTTGTATGGAAAATGTACTTACACAGACCTGAGGGTATCAACAAGATAGATAGTTTTTTGAAGAATAAAGGAATAAAGGGTTATGATGTTCGGGCGGGAAAGTGGAGCCGAGTCCACAAAGATCAGCCATGATCTCATTGAATGACGGAGCAGGCTCGAAGGGCCAGATGGCCTACTCCTGCTCCTTATGTTCTTATGCATCACAATTCCATTTACATCTTTCTCAACTAACCAGTTTTTAAAGATGAGCTTGTGTGGGCAACATTTAAGTTGAAAACCTGGAAGACATCTGATAGACCTGAGGGTATCAACAAGATGCAAACAGTATTTATTCAATATAGCTTATCTGTATATATTTCAGCTGTTAAAAGCAATATGATAATTCTGGATGTTAAGACTATCTTTTACTGCTCGGGTTACATTAGTCTTTAGTATCTTGAGTATTTAATTGTTTCTCGGTACAGATTTTTTGATGTAAGTGTGAATTTCATCTATTTTATGCCAATGAAATGTGAGAATTCTTTTTAAGCTTCACACAAAAAGTAAATGTTTGGAACGTTATACAAACAAAATCAGGAAATAATTTACCGCGACCTGCCAATAAAATGATCCTAAATATCCGCCTGTCAGTCTGTTGTATCACCTGCATGTGGATCAGCACTCCCATTGTATATTTGGTTGACAGCTCGGAGCGGTAGGTTTCTACAATTGTGCTCAACAAAGTTAGAGGTTCAACTGTGCTAGATGTGTGACTCCAGGGAAAGTTTGCTTTGTGTAATTTTAGTCTTCCTTCTTACGAATAGTTATAAATGCCATGTAGCAATAATATATTTGACTTATTCTGTAGAGGTGAGCTACCTAAGGAGCACTGATCCTCCACTTAAAAGGGCCATTGATGAATTTTGGTTCCCCATCCATTATATCCAACCCCCCCCCACCCAAGCTCATGATGAGGGGGGGGGGGTTGCCCCCGGGCAGGGCAGTCCGGCCCAATCGCCGCTGCATGAAAATGCCAGCTTGGCACCACCCAACCTGGCAACACCCCTGCCAGTGGCACCTTCAGTGCCAGGCTGGCACCCTGGTGGCATTGCCAGGGTGCCTAGCTGGCACCAGTAGTGCCAGGGTACCACCATGCCCAAAGCAGGCCTCTGATCCTCTGGGAGACCTCCACAAGTGCCGTTCCATCTGGTCCTCGGTTGTTGAGACCAATACTGAACAGTGCTCACCCAAGGTCTCCGAGGCCAAGGGGATAGATCCCAATGCCTCGGGAAACTGCATATTAGAGTGAGACTAGCTTCCTCGCTTTAATATGCTGATTTGCAAAAAATGATCCCGCCAACGTCTCGCGAGATCGCGTTAGATATCGCAATGCATTGTGAACCGGGTAGATCTCGGGACCGGAGTCTCCGGCTTCTATCGGCCACACTGCACCCAACTGTGTTTTTTGGGCGCAGCATGGTCATTCGATCATGCCCATTATCTCTGATACTTGCATTATTCAGCAATCATGTTATATTTGGAGATATTTGATTCAAACCACTGTAAATATGAACTTAAAGTTCTTTAGATCTACTTGATTTAAGTCAAAACCTAACTTTCTATATTATTAACAGAGTTACTTGGATGCTAAACAACTGTGGTAAAAATGTTGATATAGAAGAGTGTTTATCTTTTGGTCATAATTTATAAAACTGAATATACGTCTATGTACTTTCTTTCAATGTAATCAATTTGTAATAACACTGAATGTTAAGGTGACATTCGATCTTAATGGACTATTCCTACAGCTATGTGATGATTTTAAAACTGTGTTTGTCATTTGTGTTTTTGTTTTGAACTATGAGAACTGAAATAGCATTTCTGCACCCCTTTTAAAATAAGAGTATGTACTATCTTCCAAAATGACAAAATATTTGTATTCACAAATCAAAAGCCTGCTTCAATACTTAAAAGGTGAAAATTAAAGATATTTTTTGTACATAATGACAAAGGAATAAGCACTCTTAGAAACTGGTACTGTTATCATTTATTTGGATTCTGAAAAATGAACAATAAGTATTTTTTCATTATACTCCTTTTTGTTATTGACCTTTTTTACATTATGTGGACATATACCATTGAAGTAATGTGATCATTCCAATCACAGGAGCTTAGGAAAGGCAGCACCCATTTCATTCCTGCCAATAATTAAAAGACCACTTTGCTGCTGCTTCCATGTTTATTCTCCGACGGATCAAAAACTACATGGTCCATTAGGTATCTTTTATGTTAAACAAACTTTAATTTAAACACAATTAACCACATTAGCTAAGAAATAACTTGACAGTTAACAGTTCTTAAGTAAAAGAGAAAACCTTAACTTACTTCCTAAACCTGCCACTATATTCCAATTAAGCAAACCAATATATTTCAAATACCACTCAAATAATGTTAACAGCCAGGTTTCTACCTGCTTTTCTCTGTGCAGAATCTTTGTAGAGAACACTTTTCAGGATCAAAGTGAAACACCTCTGTTCAGATGAGAGTTCCAGGACCAACTGAATTTTCTGACAGACATGGCTCCTCCCATTAACTGCATCATTTTTACCCAAAGCATAAAGCATTATTTACTCTCTTACAAGATGTGCCTTGACGTGTTTAGTCAGGACCAAAAACAATCCCCCGCAAATTATTTACACTCCAGGAGTCTTTCAAATGCAAACAATATTCCATTAGGTAGCTATCTGTAAACAAGTACATGGTCTTCAAGAACTATTAGCTGACACTTCACCTGCAAATCAATAATGACCTCACTTTTACAACACCTTAATCACAGTTCTAGCAGTCATACTGTCTGGTTTTAACGTTATTGCAAAAAAAGACAATTTCTTATATTCTTAACAAGGTGCAAAAATTGCAGTTATACTTTTAAACGGTGAATATTATTTTTACCAATCATAGATTGGGAGTGTTTTAATCATTTCAAATGCGGATAACTGTAATTTTACTGATCATAATTACGTTTACAACTACTGAAACTTTACACATTAGGACAGTAAGGTACAGATTTCTTTCGTGCTTGCCTGCTGTATCCTCTGACAATCCTCTTCACTATCCGCAACTCCACCAATATTTGTGTCATCTGCGAACTTACTAATCAGATCAGCTGCATTTTCTTCCAAGTAATTTGTTTCACGGAAAGCTTAACGTTATCTAGGACAAACCAGCCCATTTTCTTGGCATCCCATCCACTACTTTCAACATCCACTTCAGAGGTCCTGTCTCCTTCAACAGTACCTTCCAAACCGATGACCTCTATCACCTAGAAGGACAAAGGCAGTGGATGCATGGGAATGCTACGACTTGCAAGTTTCCATCCAGGCAACATACCATGCTGCCTTGGAACAATGTCACCATTCTTTCACTGCTGCTGGATCAAAATTCTGGAACTCCCTTCCTAATAGAACTGGGTGTACCTACACAACATGGTCTGCTGTGGTTCAAGAAAGTGGCTCACCACCTCCTCCTCAAGGAAATAAGGGATAGCCAGTGACGTCTACACCCGGTGGAAGAATAAATAAATTGCCAAAAAACAAAATAGCAGTGAAATTATCCAGGATAAGACCATAGATTTTTGAGTATTCAAGTGGAAAAATCCAGCTTGTGATAATCATCATTTGCCATTTCAAAACTCATTAAGAAGGGACAGGTCATCTACCACTTTTGCAAACATAGGAACAGAAATAGGCCATTCACTACATCTCTATCCTACAAGGGTGACCACTAATTTTAAAACAGTTTCCCATAATTCTGGACTCCCCCACAAGAGGCAACATTCTTCCCGCATCCACCTTTTCAAGCCCATTCAGGATCTTATGTACTCCAATCGAGTCACTTCCTACTCTTCTAAACATTAGCTGCTCATAAGACACCTTCAACGAATTTACATTCTTGTTTGAAACAAGGCCAAAGCTGCACATGGAATTAGACATGCAGTCTCATCAATGCCCTGAATAACTGAAGTACAACATACCTATTTTATGTTCAATTTCTTTTGTAATATAGGATGGCATTCCACTAACCTCCTTGATTACTTACCTTCATACCAACTTTTTGTGACTCATGCAGAAATCCCTCTACACTTCTGAATGTGAGTGATTCTCTGTTTGAGTAATATTCTGCTTTTTAAATTCTTCTCATTATACTCCATCTGCTTGATTTTTGGCTACACACTCACCCGATCTATCGGTCTGCAAACTCTCCTCCCTTCCTTTGTATCGTATGCAAATTTATCCAAAATGTCTTCACTCCCCTCATCCGTGGCAGCTACCGTGGGCAGCACGGTAGCACAATTGCTTCACAGCTCCAGGATCCCAGGTTCGATTCCCGGCTTGGGTCACTGTCTGTGCGGAGTCTGCACGTTCGCCCTGTCTGCGTGCGTTTCCTCTGGGTGCTCCGGTTTCCTCCACAAGTCCCGAAAGACGTGCTGTTAGGTAATTTGGACATTCTGAATTCTCCCTGTGTACCCAAACAGGCGACTAGGGGCATTTCACAGTAACTTCATTGCAGTGTTAATGTATGCCTACTTGTGACAATAAAGATTATCATCTAAGTAATTTATGTAAATTGTAAAACGTTTACACAGCACAGACTGCTGTGGACCTACATTCGTCACATCCTGCCACAAAGACTCATTTATGCAGACTGTTCTTGCCTGCCAGTCAATCTTCTATCCATGCTGTTATCTCCTGCACCAAAAGCTTTCATTTTCCAGAAGTGCTTTCTAGAAATCTAAATACAGTACATCTACAGGCTTCCATTTTTCCATCTCATATGTTACTCCTTCAAAGGACTCTATTAAATTGGTTAAACATGGGGTGTGATTTTCTTCCCGCATTGTGCCTGGTACCGATGCAGCAGTGCCAAGTGCATCGCAGGAGTGGTCCAAATCGGCCTTCGCGCCTGGCGTAAAACTTTTCACGAGTTATCTGACCCATGACACCGGCACAACCTGGGTCATGTACTCACTGGGCGTGGTCCAATAATCATTTCTAAATTAGCAATTAGGTTTCTTGAAATATGCACAGCCTACCTGAGGCCGCATTCTCCAGGCACCTGGGAGTCACCAGCTGCACTGGCGAGGCCTCACCTGGGCATCCATTACTACTGGTCGCCACAAGCGGAGACCAGGCATGATGGCCACTCCAGGGGTCTCAGAGGCCATTAGAGTCCCCGGGTGGTCAGGGAGAGGGCAGTATCCTGGCAGTGCCAGCTGTCAGGACACCAGGGACACTGCCTAAGTTCCAGGGTGCCCTGTTGGCACTGCCAAGGGTCCCGTACCAGCCCCCCCGAACAGGCGCCGGAATGTGGCGACTAGGGGCTTTTCAGAGTAACTTCATTGAAGCCTACTTGTGACAATAAGCGATTATCAATTATCATTATCAACTGTTTATCTGCCACCCTCCCTCCTTAAACAAAGGGCTTATATTTGCTACTTTTCAGTCTGATGGAATCTTTCCAGAATCTAGGCAATTTTGGAAAATTAACACCAACACATCTACTACCTCATTAACCACTGCTTTTAAGATCCTATGATGAAGTTCATCTGGATGTGGTGACTGGTCAGCGCACAGCTCCATCTGTTTCCTCAGTATCGCTTCCCTAGTGATTGTAATTTCACCAAGTTCCTCTCTCCTACCCAGCTCCTGATTTACAGCTATTCATGGATGTTTTTTGTATCCTCCATAGTGAAGACAGAATCAAAACATTTGTTCATTTCATCAGCCATTTCCTTATTTATTAACTCCCCATTCCCTCTCCAAAGGACCAACACTCTCATTACCTACTCTTTTCCCATCATTTCCTACTCATTTCCCATTTAAATACCTGTATAAACTCTTGCTATCCATTTTTACATTTATACCTAGTTTCCTCTTATACTCCAATTTCTTTCTCCTGATTCTTTATATTCTGACCAGTCATCTGACCTGCTACTTTTCAAAGGTTATCACGAAAATACCACATCTTCACTGAGCTTCAACTTTTCCTTCCTTTTTTCCTCCGCCCTTCCACTGCAGATATAGTACTTTAAAGAAATAGTGTGACAATAAAACCGATGTTTTGGTATGCTGTCCAGCAGATACATGTAGTTTGGAGCAGGAAAAATCTTACAATTATCCACATAACACAATAAATGTATCTGGCCAAGACATAGGACAAGCTTTTTTGAATGGCAAGGTTTCCCACCCTGCCAGCTAAAGAGTTGGTGGGGAATGCACCTCCTGCCGATCACAGCAACCCCACAGCCATTTAACACTGCAAGACGTGTTTTTTGGCTGGAGGAGGTACTTCTGACCCTCACTTGGGCAGGCTTAGAGAGCAGTGCCATCTGAGTCCCAGCAACAGCAGTGGCTCGGACTGTAATGACCAGCAGTCTTCAGATTCTGAGTAGTGGAGTCCAGGACCACAAGAAAGTCTGATGTGGCAGGGGATGGTGTCTCAGTGGGGAAGCAAGGTGAAGCCAGAGGGGGATGTTGATGAAGAGGCCAGGGGGAGAAAGACAGCTTCCATGTGTGGGGGGAGGGTTCTCAATGTGGACTCTTGTGGAGGGTGCCCCCATTCATGCCCGAGCAGGATCTTCTCTTGGGACAAGGCATTCTTTCCCCCCCCCCTCCCCACCTCAATTACCCCAGGCCTCTTCTGCCCCATCTCTGCGTAAAATTGGAGAGAGGCCAGAGATGGGCAGGAGGTCCAACTGGGGAATTTCATGCCATACTCCCTGGCCTACCAGTCCATTGGCGAGGGGCAACAATGGTTTCAGTTGTGATTCCTACCAGTTGCTAGGATGGGTTTTGTGTGCTGTTTATGATTGTAACATCATGTAAAATCTTTGAATAATATTTCTTGGCATAATCCTGATCAAAGTCTTCTCACACTAATATTGTCGTTTATCACCGTGGAATCCCTCTTAACAGCAATACTTAGTATATTTGTTAGTAGACTCTATTCACTGCAGTTCAGTTCCCATTCAATAGTTCTACTGGGAAAACTGACAGAAACATTTTTAAAGACCTGCAAAACTACAACCCTGAATTCACATCAAGTAAATGAAAATGAAATGAAATGAAAATCGCTTATTGTCACAAGTAGGCTTCAAATGAAGTTACTGTGAAAAGCCCCTAGTCGCCACATTCCGGCGCCTGTTCGGGGAGGTTGGTACGGGAATTGAACCGTGCTGCTGGCCTGCCTTGGTCTGCTTTAAAAGTCAGCGATTTAGCCTAGCGTGCTAAACCAGCCCCTTATAGTATAATTACAGTCTCTCAGCTTGTTGTGACAAAGGACTACTAACAAATTACATATTTAAGCATTAGGTTCCACACATCAGAGAACAGTTCAATACATACAAATTTATGTTGACAGCAGGGGTTGAGCCATCTCACCACGGTGAATATTTAATCCAGACATCTGACTTTTTGTCACCTGCTGTACAAATGCTAGAAGAAATCCAGTAACCAGTACACTTCCAAGGAGAATACCTAGCCATGCATATGAACCCCTGCTGTTTATTTCATCTTGGGACACAATCTCCACATGTAAATTTTCAGTTATGATCACTTTTTCAGCGACTAATAATTCCTGTACATTTTTTAAGGTACCATTATTAGGCATTGGGTCAATTCCCAAAATGTGGCAAAGTAGTGGATAGAGGTCAACAATTGCCATGTTTTCCTTGGTGAAATTCTTCTTGAAAGCAGGACCATGGGCGATGAATATTGGGTGCATGCTCTTTATGGTGTTATCATATCCATGATTACCCACTAGGAAAGAAAAGGAAATCTCAGTGGCAAATAATCACAATTTCACATGAACATTTAGGCACAGTATTTTTTTTTAGTAAAAACAATGTCAATTTCTATAAAAGATACAGTTTTAAAAAATTCGATACATATTTTGAATAACTGTCAATAATTCAAAATAACAGTACTAAAAAAAAAAAATCATACTTATACTCATCATGAAAAAATGAAATGAAAATCGCTTATTGTCACAAGTAGGCTTTAAATGAAGTTACTGTGAAAAGCCCCTAATCGCCACATTCCGGCGCCTGTTCGGGGAGGCTGGTACGGGAACAGCAGTGTTGTGTGGCACTACCACCGTGCTAAATCGAATAGACTTCAAACAATCTAGCAACACAACAATGGACATGCATGAGGAGCTGTGGGACATGAGCAGCAGCAGAGTTGTACACAACTACAATCTGTAACCTCATGGCCCGGCATATCTCTCATTCGACCATTAATATCAAGCCAGGGGATCAACCCTGATTCAATGAAGAGTGCAGGACATCTGAGCAAAGGATAAGACTGAACCATTTGCCGCAATCTTCAGCCAGAAGTGCCAAGTGGATGATCCATCTCCGCAGCTCCCTAGCATCACAGAGGACAGTCTTCAGCCAATTCGATTTGCTTGACATATCAAGAAATGGCTGAAGGCACTGGATATAGCAAATACTATCCTGACAATAGTACTGAAGACTTACTGAGCACCCCGAGCCAAGTTGTTGCAGTATAGCTGTAACACTGGCAACGACCTGGCAATGTGGACATTTGCCCAGGTATGTCCTGTACATAAGAAACAAGACAAGTCCAACCCGGCCATTACCGCCCTATTAGTCTACTCTCGTATCATTGGTAAAATGATGGAAGTGGTTATCAATAACGCTACCAAGTGGCATTTACTCACCAATAACTTGCTCACAGATGCTCAGTTTGCAATCCCCCAGGGTCACTCAGCTCTTGATTTTATTACAGTCTTGTTTCAAAAATGGAGAAAAGAATTGAACGCCAAAGCGAGGCGAGAATGACTGCTCTTGACATCAAGACAACATTTGACAGAGTATGGCATCAAGGAACCCAAGTCAATAGGAATCCGGGGGGAAACCCTCCACTGGTTGGAGGCACACCTGGCACAAAGGAAGATGGCTGCAGTGGTTGGAGGTCAATCATCTCAGGTCCAAGACATCACCACAGATGTTCTCCAGGATAAAGACCTAGGCCCAACCATCTTCAGCTGCATCATCAATGATCTTTCTTCCAACATAAGATCAGAAGTGGGGACGTGCGCTGATGACTGCACAATGTCCAGCACCATTCGCAACTCATCAGATACTGAAGCGGTCAATGTCCAAATGCAGAAAGACCTGGACAATATCCAGGCTTGGGCTGACAGGTAGCAAGTAACATTTGCACAACACAAGTGCCAAGCAATGACCCTCTCCAACAAGAGAGGATCTAACCATTGCCACTGGACATTCAATGACATTACCATCACTGAATCCCCCCACTATCAACAATCCGAGGGGTTACCATTGACAAGAAACTGAACTAGGCTAGCCATACAAATACTGTGGCTACCAGAGCACATCAAAGTCCGAGGTGGTGCGGTGTTCCAGGACCTTCTCTGCAGGAGTCTTCGGTACGGTCCCCAGCACCTCCTCTCTCGGGGTTCCCAATGGCCCCCGGGCTTCTCCATGGGACGGGGGTGCGAGCCCTCCCCTGAGACACCCCCGATATTTGGCGCTGCCTGTCCTGGAGTCCCGCTGTAGCATCGACAAGGGTCTGGACGTTAGAGGCTATGGAGCCCAGGGAGTAGGCCATCCCTGCCTGGGATTGTGCCACTTCCCTCTGGGACTGCGCCACCTCCATCTGGAACTGCGCCACCTCCCCCTGGGACTGCGCCACCTCCCCCTGGGACTGCGCCACCTCCCCCTGGGACTGCGCCACATCCCTTACGGACTGCGCCACCTCCCTCCGTGTCTGTGTGACGACGGCCAGCGCTTCAGCAATGGCACAGATGCTCTCAGCCATGGCCTGCTGAGACTGGCGCATGGCCTTCTGGGACTGGGCCATGGTCTGCTGGGACTGGGCCATGGCCTGCTGGGACTGGGCCATGGCCTGCTGGGACTGGGCCATGGCCTGCTGGGACTGGGCCATGGCCTGCTGAGACTGGGCCATGGCCTGCTGGGACTGGGCCACAGTGAGGAGCGCCGCTGCAATCTGCACATGGCTCTGGCACATGGCTGCCTGTGACTGGGCAGCCTAGTCCTGGGCCATGGCACCCGCATGCACAGAAAGCCCCACGCCTGTCATAACTTGACCCATGTCCGACACCGTCGCCCCCAATTGCCTCCACCATGGACGCCACCCGTGTAGTTTTGGCCTGGGTGGCAAGCATAACCGGCACCACTCCCTGCTCCTGCATGCAGTTGGACTCCTCCACCTGCAGGTGCTGCAAGCGGCTGTCATTCCCTTGTCTGGTCCCTGGCTCACTGCATCAGATCTATGGGTGGGAGTGGAAAATCCAGCAACCCCGGGACCCGTCTGGGCGGCAGCTAGTTGCTGTGGCCGGGCTGGTCTCCGACCATCTGGCCCCGTGGCTGCTCCTACCTCCACCTGCTGAACTAGAGCGGCTGTGTGGTGCGCACCAGTATGTGTCGTCAGGAGCCTCCTCACTAAAGATCCCAATCGAGGTGATAGTCTCTGCAATGGTAGAGGATGTGGGTGATAGCAGTCACGGAACGTCTGACGACACGTCTCCCTCGGACACCAAGTCCAGCGTCTCCTGTGTCCTTGTGTGCTGTCTGTTGGATCCCTGCCTGTCTGTCCCCTGTGTCTATCCCGTGTCGATGTGTGGTGTGTCGCCGTCCCCGTGTGGGTGTGTCCTGTGAGGATGTGTCCTGTGTAGATGTGTCTTGGAGCAGGGCTGTTATAGCACTGATATTGAAAGGTACTTGCAATAGAATCTAATAAAATAGTAAGATGTTTTAAAAGAAATTAAGATTTTGGCCTGGATTTTCTCTCGTCAAAAGTTTGCATCCAGAACTCTTGACCTGGCCAGTTCCATGAAGAGTATCCCCTTATCCTCTGTAATTTTCATGGAGTCAAGCCAGGTTTTAAAGAATTGTGATTCATATCACCAAAGTCTTGAACCCTCGTTCACCTAAGCACCTGGCCGGCCCTGTGGATGCCTCCCAGGTCAGCTGACCTGACTTCAGCCTGCACCCCCCAGCAATTAAATTCCCTTTTTTGTGGGCACTTTCTCCCAAGTTGGATATGCCAAGCCAGGGATTTTCTCAACTCCCCCTACTCACGGAGGATGAAAAATGTTGGAAAAATGGAACACTCAAGATTTTTACATATACATGTGTAATCTGTGCACTGTCCAAGATGCATTGCTCCTTTCTTTACCCTTTCAATTCCATGTTTTGTAGACTTCTTTTGTCTTTGCACCACAAAATTAATGTAATCTTTTCTGAAGGTACTCTAAAGAAACCAACTAAAACAGATAATATGCATTTTTATAGCTGACAATGCTATACTTAGACACAGGTGAAATTATCTTCCTTTCTTTGCCACTGCCGTACGCAATAAAATGTCTGAAAATGATCCTCGCCACCCTTTTAAGAGCTTATTAACAATATTAGAAAATGTATTAAAATACATACAAGTAAATTTTCCAGCTGTTTTATTCTGATTGATTGTCCAGCCTTCATCTGCCACAGCTATTATTGGTTGAATTCTCACATTGTGTTTGTAGTGAAAACGATCTGGAATATCCTCCTTCTTGTATACAGTCATATTGGGGTGCGCATTCACTAAAGCATTATATACCTCATCGTATTTGCCTGCAGCAAAACAAAACTGTGGTCACATCAGCAGCTTGTACAGAATTTTGTTAAAGATTTTGCTGAAAGATATTTGGAAACTAAAATGAAAATCTAGTGCCCCAGAGCATTCATAATTATTATTTCTCTGGTTAGCGAGGTTTGTGACACAGAAGAAACACTCATCGCTATAATGAACGGTCACCAAGCAAAATTGTAAAGAAACCTGTTTGCCTAATTTTGGAGTGGGGGGGGGGGGTACATGAACTGCATGCAACAAAATTCTAAAGAGCAAACATACAATATTGAATAGGAAGAATGTCAGTCTTTAGTGAATGGTCCATCCTCAAACTCCCTTAATGTAACTGATTGGCTGGTTAAATAAGTATTTTGGAAGTAACTGGATTGGGTATCAGGTTACCCAACCAGCTGCAATGATTCTTATCCAATTTTCTATCATTACTTGCCACTTTGGACCCAACCCAAAGTGAATCCACTTGCTTCCCCCAAGGAAAACAGTCACTAGTCGGTTATGAAAACTGGCAAATCTTGTTACAAATCAAATAGCAGATATGAGAATCTCTTCGCAAGTATAATAGTGGGCATTGCGTGACACCATAATAATGTGAGTGCACTGATATTGTCCTTCAAACAGATACCATTATCCTTTTAAATGGTAGTTACAATATTTTGAAAGTGCACAATTTCAGCAGCTTTTCTCTTTGCAAGCTAATTTTGCCAAGTACCAAGCCATGGATAAATGAGCATCTTCTCACAGCCCCTTTCCAGGAATGCAGATGTCTTTTCAAATTTCAGAATTCCTTAATGGCAAGATTAGTAAGGGCAAGACTGTAGTAGTCTTCACGGATAAAATGGTCAGAATCATGAATTTTACCATTAAAACATTGGTAAATATTCCATAATCTCATGTAATTAAAGCAGAATTTGCTTTATTCAATTAAAGGCCAACAGGCTTAAACTTAAAACAGAACTGCACAATGCATTCCCAAAAAACTGGTTAAAAACCTTGGAATCTTGTAAGAAAGACTGGTAGCTGACAGATTTGGTCAGAGTACATTAGTTAAAGGACTGATCTTACCTCATTACAACGGACAACATGCAATGCGCAAATCATTTCATTTATTAGATAATCCCAGGTTCAATGGGATGCGAGTATTAACTATCACCAATCGTCCATCCCAAAAATTCAGCTCTCAGATCACACACATTGAAAGGAATAACCAATATTGAGAATCATTAGAATTTTGTATGTACATGACACATCTCAAGTAGAATAACATTTAAAGGATTTTACTGGGTGCTTTGAAAAAACTGAGTCAAAGGAGGAGAATTTAGGAGGGATGATCAACACCTTTTCCAGAGAGAACAATTTTAAGGAAAGGTTATAGAAAGATTTAAGATTGGAAATCTAGAAAATGGGGTCTAAATGCTAATGGAAGAGTGAGGAAAGAAGAAATGAACAAGAGGCTAGGTCAGATGAAACTAAAGTTTGGGTGGGAAAAGGGGTTGTAAAACTGAAGGATATTAGAGACATGAAGAGCCAAGTCTCCTTCTTGTCTTCTGTTCCCACTTCCTTCACTCCACCCTTCCCAAAGAAACAAATGTTTACACTGAAGTCTAAAAATCTTCTTAAAAATTAAGTTTAGTATTCTAAAAAAAGGTTCACATTAACAGTAGGTTGACAAGCCCACCAAACCAGTCCTGCCGTTCAATTACATCACACAAATCTTCACCTCATCACCATTCACCTGCATTTGTTTGATATTTGTCAATATTCCAAAATAACAAAAATATCAATGTTAGTCTTGAAATTTTCAATTGACCCAGCATCCAGTTTTTTGGCAGAATAAGTTCCTATTTATTTCCAAGTGGCCTAGTCCTAATGTTTAGATTTTCCCATTTGTTCAACGGAAACAGTTTCCCTGTCTAGCCTACTGAATCCCCTTATCATTTTAAACACCAATTAGATTACTCAACTTTCAAACTCAAGGAAATGCAAGTCATTCTTAAGCTCCAGTGTTCTGGCGAATCTGTGGCCGTTCCATGGCCAAAATCTTTCCTGAGGTGTGATGCCCAAGGCTGAAATCCAGTACTCCAAACAGGGTTTGACTATAGCTCTGTACAACTGAAGTAACTCTTCCTCATTTTAAAATTCCAATCCACTTGAGATAAAGGCCAATATTCCTTTAGGGTTATTGGTTCCTTTTGGTAGCTGTGCACCAGTTTTTATTGGGACACCTAAACCTATGCTACTCCACAACCACTAATATATCAGTATTAAAAAAATTGCCCAGGTCCAAAACAGATGATCTTACACTTATGTTCCAGGAACATAGAGTCAAACATATCAAATAAAAAAAACAATCCTACCTTTTTTGGGTAAAATAGCAGAAACCGGTGTGAAGTCAATCCAGGTGTACAGCTCACGATCAACGTATAGATCCAATTCAATGATCCTGTTTATAGAACATTGAGCCATCCCATGGTCACTGGTGACGATTAAGTTTATTGTATCCCACAGTCCTGCTTTCTGAAGTTGTTCTACAAGGTAACCAAGCTTTAGATCAATATCTGCAATTACCTTATCCATGAGAGGGTTTTCAGGCCCTAAGTCATGGCCCGAACGATCAGGTTCTTCCCAGTACAACAAACCAAAATTAACAGGTTCTTTCCCTCTGAACCAGTCAATCAATTGAGCCAATCGATCCTCAAAAGGAACAGAGATGTTATAGATCATGTAGTGAGTTGGATACAAACCGTGTATTTGAACATCAGTACCAGGCCACATTACAGCTCCAGTCTTATGGCCTTGAATCTGGTTTGTAACCCAAAGTGGGTCGGCTTCATCCCACCAGACCGGATCAAATATATCCATTCCATCCAAAGAGAAGGTTTTATTTAAATTCTGATCGTACATTTCATTGGCTACAATCCCATGGTTCTCTGCATATAACCCAGTAACAAGTGTATAGTGGTTTGGATAGGTTTTTGTGATGAAAATATTTGTAACCTGATTTACATGAATACCATTTTCCATGATATACTTGAAGTGTGGTGTTGGAACTCTGTGGATGTAATCCCAACGAAATCCATCAAAAGATACCAGCAGCACCTTTGGTTGGTCGAGATGGAGAGATACAGCTTCAGTGAGAGTGAAGATAATTACAACCTTCCAAAGGCACATTTGCCAGACGTAAAGTGCCATGATGGGAAGTTATTTGCGGTCAGGTATTTTGACACCAGCTGCAACACAGAAAAAGCATCAATCAACTTTGACTAAAATTGCTAATATCTCCATACTAGAGTTCAGAATATCAAAAACTCTTTCACCAAAATGTTTCTCACCCAATCTTGGAAATGCTTACTGTATTGGGGTAAAAATTCTCGAAATAGCTTTATCTCTCTGGTTCAGCTAGTTGAAAAGATCAACTGTGATGTCCCAATTGATATCAACTAACTGACTGCAGATAAGTAGGTAATTAGAAGTAGCAAGTACCCAAGAAATATATAGGTGTACATACATGGGTGAAATTTTCTGAGACCCTACACCACCACTAAGGCTTTGTATACAGCAAGTTAAAAATTGCAGGTGCATTTCTCAGGATTTTGCATGGATTATTCCACACAATTTTCCAATAAATCATCTGCTGCTTACAAGACCCATCCCTGCCCAGCATTTTAAGTCTCAGGAAATTTTGCCCATAGTCTATTCCAGGAATCATATTGAAAAATATTAACGCACTGCTCAATGTGATTCCATTTATTCATAGTATATAATTTGGCCTACATTTAAGGCAACTTGTCAAGGTGGCTGCCTGAAATCGGCAGCATTCAACTGTAATAGAAATGAGGCAGAGATTCCAATGAAAGAAAATAGCTTGCCGTTTCATAATGCCTTTCACATCCTCAGGGTGCCCTGAAATACTTTACAACCAACAGAGTATTTGCATGAAAATGTGGATACTGTTATTAGCAAATCAATTTGTGTGTTCATTTGAATACGGAAATATATGTACAAACAGCAATATGACAGATGACCATTGAATCAGTTTTAGTGTTATCATGTTGATTTGGAGAGGTGTGGCAGCACAACTGAATCTCATCTGAAAGACGACTGGCTGGATTCGCCATTCCTGAGACTTGGTGTTGACGCTGGGTCAGGATTCATAAGAACATAAGAACTAGGAGCAGGAGTAGGCCATCTGGCCCCTCGAGCCTGCTCCGCCATTCAATGAGATCATGGCTGATCTTTTGTTCCCGAACACCATAACCCGTAATCCCTTTATTCTTCAAAAAACTATCTATCGTTATCTTAAAAACATTTAATGAAGTAGCCTCTACTGCTTCACTGGGCAAGGAATTCCATAGATTCACAACCCTTTGGGTGAAGAAGTTCCTCCTAAACTCAGTCCTAAATCTACTTCCCCTTATTTTGAGGCTAGTTCTGCTTTCATCCGCCAGTGGAAACAACCTGCCCACATCGATCCTATCTATTCCCTTCATAATTTTATATGTTTCTATAAGATCCCCCCTCATCCTTCTAAATTCCAATGAGTACACCCAACTGGAGCTCCTCACAGACCGCATGGTTCGGTTGGAGCAGCAATTGGATGCACTTAGGAGCATGCAGGTGGCGGAAAGCGTCATAGATCGCAGTTATATAAATGTGGTCACACCCAAGGTGCAGGCAGAGAAATGGGTGACCACCAGAAAGGGCAGGCAGTCAGTGCAGGAATCCCCTGTGGTTGTCCCCCTCTCGAACAGGTATACCCCTTTGGATACTGTCGGGGGTGATAGCCTATCAGGGGAAAACAGCAGCAGCCAGAGCAGTGGCACCACGGCTGGCTCTGATGTTCAGAAGGGAGGGTCAAAGCGCAGAAGAGCAATAGTAATAGGGGACTCTATAGTCAGGGGCACAGATAGGCGCTTCTGTGGACATGAAAGAGACTCCAGGATGGTATGTTGCCTCCCTGGTGCCAGGGTCCAGGATGTCTCCAAACAGGTAGAGGGCATCCTGAAGGGGGAGGGCAAACAGGCAGAGGTCGTTGTACATATTGGTACTAACGACATAGGCAGGAAGGGGCATGAGGTCCTGCAGCAGGAGTTCAGGGAGCTAGGCAGAAAGTTAAAAGACAGGACCTCTAGGGTTGTAATCTCGGGATTACTCCCTGTGCCACGTGCCAGTGAGGCTAGAAATAGGAAGATAGAGCAGCTAAACACGTGGCTAAACAGCTGGTGTAGGAGGGAGGGTTTCCGTTATCTGGAGCACTGGGAGCTCTTCCGGGGCAGGTGTGATCTATATAAGAAGGACGGGTTGCATCTAAACTGGAGAGGCATAAATATCCTGGCCGCGAGGTTTGCTAGTGTCACACGGCAGGGATAAACTAGTATGGCAGGGGGGTGGGCCCGGGAGCAATAGGTCAGAAGGTGAGAGCATTCAGGGAGAACTAGGGAATAGGGACAGTGTGGCTCTGAGGCAGAGCAGACAGGGAGAAGTTGCTGAACACAGCGGGTCTGGTGGCCTGAAGTGCATATGTTTTAATGCAACAAGTATTATGGGTAAGACAGATGAACTTAGAGCTTGGATTAATACTTGGAACTATGATGTTGTTGCCATTACAGAGACCTGGTTGAGGGAAGGGCGGGATTGGCAGCTAAACGTTCCAGGATTTAGATGTTTCAGGCGGGATAGAGGGGGATGTAAAAGGGGTGGCGGAGTTGCGCTACTGGTTAGGGAGAATATCACAGCTGTACTGCGGGAGGACACCTCAGAGGGCAGTGAGGCTATATGGGTAGAGATCAGGAATAAGAAGGGTGCAGTCACAATGTTGGGGGTTTACTACAGGCCTCCCAACAGCCAGCGGGAGATAGAGGAGCAGATAGGTAGACAGATTTTGGAAAAGAGTAAAAACAACAGGGTTATGGTGATGGGAGACTTCAACTTCCCCAACATTGACTGGGACCCACTTAGTGCCAAGGGCTTAGACGGGGCGGAGTTTGTAAGGAGCATCCAGGAGGGCTTCTTAAAACAATATGTAGACAGTCCAACTAGGGAAGGGGCGGTACTGGACCTGGTATTGGGGAATGAGCCCGGCCAGGTGGTAGAAGTTTCAGTAGGGGAGCATTTCGGTAACAGTGACCACAATTCAGTAGGTTTTAAAGTGCTGGTGGACAACATTAAGAGTGCTCCAAAGATGAATGTGCTAAATTGGGGGAAGGCTAATTATAACAATATTAGGCGGGATCTGAAGAACATAGATTGGAGGCGGATATTTGAGGGCAAATCAACATCTGACATGTGAGAGGCTTTCAAGTGTCAGTTGAAAGGAATTCAGGACCAGCATGTTCCTGTGAGGAAGAAGGATAAATACGGCAATTTTCGGGAACCTTGGATAACGAGAGATATTGTAGGCCTCGTCAAAAAGAAAAAGGAGGCATTTGTCAGGGCTAAAAGGCTGGGAACAGACGAAGCCTGCGTGGAATATAAGGAAAGTAGGAAGGAACTTAAGCAAGGAGTCAGGACGGCTAGAAGGGGTCACGAAAAGTCATTGGCAAATAGGGTTAAAGAAAATCCCAAGGCTTTTTAGACGTACATAAAAAGCAAGAGGGTAGCCAGGGAAAGGGTTGGCCCACTGAAGGATAGGCAAGGGAATCTATGTGTGGAGCCAGAGGAAATGGGCGAGGTACTAAATGAATACTTTGCAACAGTATTCACCAAAGAGAAGAAATTGGTAGATGTTGAGTCTGGAGAAGGGTGTGTAGATAGCCTGGATCACATTGAGATCCAAAAAGACTTTAAAAAGTGTCTTAAAAAATATTAAGGTAGATAACTCCCCAGGACCTGATGGGATCTACCCCAGAATACTGAAGGAGGCTGGAGAGGAAATTGCTGAGGCCTTGACAGAAATCTTTGGATCGTCACTGTCTTCAGGTGATGTCCCGGAGGACTGGAGAATAGCCAATGTTGTTCCTCTGTTTAAGAAGGGTAGCAAGGATAATCCAGGGAACTACAGGCCGGTGAGCCTTACTTCAATGGTAGGGAAATTACTGGAGAGAATTCTTCGAGACAGGATCTACTCCCATTTGGAAGCAAATGGACGTATTAGTGAGAGGCAGCATGGTTTTGTGAAGTGGAGGTCGTGTCTCACTAACTTGATAGAGTTTTTCGAGGAGGTCACAAAGATGATTGATGCTGGTAGGTCAGTGGATGTTGTCTATGTGGACTTCAGTAAGGCCTTTGACAAGGTCCCTCATGGTAGATTAGTACAAAAGGTGAAGTCACACGGGATCAGGGGTGAGCTGGCAAGGTGGATACAGAACTGGCTAGGTCATAGAAGGCAGAGAGTAGCAATGGAAGGATGCTTTTCTAATTGGAGGGCTGTGACCAGTGGTGTTCCACAAGGATCAGTGCTGGGACCTTTGCTGTTTGTAGTATATATAAATGATTTGGAGGAAAATGTAACTGGTCTGATTAGTAAGTTTGCAGACGACACAAAGGTTGGTGGAATTGCGGATAGCGATGAGGACTGTCAGAGGATACAGCAGGATCTAGATTGTTTGGAGACTTGGGCGGAAGGATGGCAGATGGAGTTTAATCCGGACAAATGTGAGGTAATGCATTTTGGAAGGTCTAATGCAGGTAGGGAATATACAGTGAATGGTAGAACCCTCAAGAGTATTGAAAGTCAGAGAGATCTAGGAGTACAGGTCCACAGGTCACTGAAAGGGGCAACACAGGTGGAGAAGGTAGTCAAGAAGGCATACGGCAAGCTTGCCTTCATTGTCCCGGGGCATTGAGTATAAGAATTGGCAAGTCACGTTGCAGCTGTATAGAACCTTAGTTCGGCCACACTTGGAGTATAGTGTTCAATTCTGGTCAAAGAGATTTACCAGAATGTTGCCTGGTATGGAGGGCATTAGATATGAGGAGCGGTTGAATAAACTCGGTTTGTTCTCACTGGAACGAAGGAGGTTGAGGGGTGACCTGATAGAGGTCTACAAAATTATGAGGGGCATAGACAGAGTGGATAGTCAGAGGCTTTTCCCCGGGGTAGAGGGGCCAATTACTAGGGGGCATAGGTTTAAGGTGAGAGGGGCAAGGTTTAGAGTAGATGTACGAGGCAAGTTTTTTTACACAGAGGGCAGTGGGTGCCTGGAACTCGCTACCGGAGGAAGTGGTGGAAGCAGGGACGATAGTGACATTTAAGGGGCATCTTGACAAATACATGAATAGGATGGGAATAGAGGGATACGGACCCAGGAAGTGTAGAAGATTGTAGTTTAGTCGGGCAGCATGGTCGGCACGGGCTTGGAGGGCCGAAGGGCCTGTTCCTGTGCTGTACATTTCTTTGTTCTTTGTACAGTCCCAGTCTACTCAACCTCTCCTTGTAATCCAACCCCTTCAGCTCTGGGATTAACCTAGTGAATCTCCTCTGCACTCCCTCCAGCGCCAGTTCGTGCTTTCACAGGTAAGGAGACCAAAACTGAACACAATACTTCAGGTGTGGCCTCACTAACACCTTATACAATTGCAGCATAGCCTCCCTGGTCTTAAACTCCATCCCTCTAGCAATGAAGGACAAAATTCCATTTGCCTTCTTTATCACCTGTTGCACCTGTAAACCAACTTTTTGCGACTCATGCACTAGCACACCCAGGTTTCTCTGCACAGCAGCATGTTTTAATATTTTATCATTTAAATAATAATCCTTTTGCTGTTATTCCTACCAAAATGGATAACCTCACATTTGTCAACATTGTATTCCATCTGCCAGAGGCTAGCCCATTCACTTAACCTATCTAAATCCCTCTGCAGACTTCCGGTATCCTCTGCACTTTTTGCTTTACCACTCATCTTAGTGTCGTCTGCAAACTTGGACACATTGCCCTTGGTCCCCAACTCCAAATCATCTATATAAATTGCGAATAATTGTGGGCCCAACACTGATCCCTGAAGGACACCACTAGCTACTGATTGCCAACCAGAGAAACACCCATTAATCCCCACTCTTTGCTTTCTATTAATTAATCAATCCTCTATCCATGCTACTACTTTACCCTTAATGCCATGCATCTTTATCTTTTGCAGCAACCTTTTGTGTGGCACCTTGTCAAAGGCTTTCTGGAAATCCAGATATACCACATCCATTGGTTCCCCAATTCGTGGACGTCCACGACAGCAAAACAGCACTGCACCTGGACAGATTCAGCGACAGTTGAGGGGCTAGCACCGGTGCCATTTGGAACACAATCGATTCCAATGAGAAACCGTGTGGGATTCGCCGGTTTCGTGATTGACACTCAGGAGGCTGACAAGCTGCAGCCACATATACACATTTCACTCCCCACACACACCATCCCAGCCAACAAGATGGCAGCAAGACACGCCAAGATTCACAGACGGCAAGCTGGAGACCTTCCTGAATGCTGTGGAAAAGAGGCAGGCCACCCTGTAACCCAGGCCAGGGAAGTCAGGCTAGACGCCGCCATTCGCCGTACCTGGGTGCCGGTGGCAGAGGCGCCACCAGCAACATCATCCGAACAGGCCTGCAGTGAGGAAGAAACTGCACGACCTCCTCAAGGCGGCCAAGGTATTTGGCAGCACTGTGCCCCTGGCACTGACCACTGTCCCTCACACCCATATTCTCCCCCCACGAGAGCGGCGAAACACCCACCCTGCACCACATGCAGGCATTCATACCAGCAGCCCTAGCCGGGTGCCCTGGGCTACCCACCCCCTGGGCTGCATGCGCCAGACTGTCTAACACTGTTGTCTTTTGTTCCCCCCCACCAGGAGAAGGCCCCCCTTAACCGCCGGGAGCAGGAGAAAACTGGAGGGAGGGCCGCCGGAGCTGCCCCTTACCGTGGCTGAGCAGAGGACCCTGGACGTGGCCGGCGGCCCAGAAAGGGAGGTCGCCAGGGTCGAGGTCTGCCACGGGCGAGGAAGTGAGACTCTGCTGAGCTGCGGTTCCTCATGCCACGTGTGTCAACCACACCCCCAGCCCCAAAACACTCACATCCATCCTCACCCCACACCATCACTCTTCTCGCCCCAGTCTAACCATGCATCTTGTTTTGTGTCTTGCAGGACCTGGTGATGGGCAGGTCCATCAGCCAGTGCCACAGCCTGACCACCCCCCACCCCGTGTGCCCTGCAGTGACGAGGACAGCTGCACGGACAGGAGCTCTCGACGCGAGGCCCAAGACACCCCGGAGCTCGAGTCCGGGGATGACACAGACTTTCCGTCACAGCTGACCCTGCACCCTCCACCATCCCAAAGACACTGACCTCTGTTGGGCAGTTTAGTGGAGGCTCCCGGCTCACCCTATGGTGTGCACCACATAGCTGCTCCAGTACATTAGGTGGAGATAGGAACACCAAGGCGGTGGATGGTTGACCCCAAGGGCGAGCTGCCATCCAGACAGGTTTTGGGCTTCTGGAACGGGCAGTCCCATTTATAGTGGAAATGCAATCACAGATCCAGGGAATACATGCGGGGTTGTCGCTGAGCATCCAGCATCTTCAGGTGCAGTTGGAGGAGTCCAACCAAGTGCAAGAGCAGGAGGTGATGCCGACCATGCGTGCCACCGAGGCCAACACTGCACGGGTGGCGTCCGCAGTGAACGCATTAGGGCGAGGGCTTTGGCTATGGATCAGCATGTCCAAGGCCTGGAGCATTCTGTGCAGGCGTTGGCCGAAGCCCAGGACTCGTATCTCAGGTACTCCATCCCGGTCCTGGCCCTTTCCCATTTATTATGAGCCACCTTCTCCTGTGGGGAGAAAGAGAGGGCATTGTGAACTGCATGTTTGGTGGGTCAGGGGTCGATAGCAGTTGACATATGTGGGCACCGCACCTGGACATGAAGCGGTTGTGCTGGTGGTTGCCAGGGGAACAAGCACAAAAATCGATGTGGGGAGGATGCGAGGTGTCAGTCAGTGATCTATGCCGGGGTTGGGAATTTGAGGGGTGGCATGCGGCACTGATGCCAGGAAAGAGGTGGTAACTTACCCTTGCAGCTCAGTGGAGGTCGTTGGTCTTCTTCCGACATTGTATGGCGGTCCTTCTGTTCATACTGCACGCGCTGACAGCCGCTGCCACTGCCTCTCAGGTGTTATTGCTCACCCTGCCGCAGGCTCTCTGGCCTTCTCAGGGGAACAGGATGCCCCATCTCACATCCACGGCATCGCCAAAGCAAGGAGCAGTGTGTGTGGTGCCATGCTTGTGTGTTGATGGGGTGAGCGGTGAAAAGGGGTTTAAAAGCAACTTTCCCTTGTTAGCAGTGGGCTGCCAAGGCACAAGTGTGGTAAATCAGATGGTGAGACAGCCAGTAATAAATAGCGAGAAGCTCGTGGGGGCTCATATCCGGTACTAAGTGCCATTAAATACATGCCGCGATCTCACCAATTTGGCCACCAAGAAACACCCCGCCAATCGTGCCCAAATTGACACTTCGAAATGTTTCCATTAAATCGGGCCTCTATTTGAAATACTAGTGTAGCCATCTGGGATGGCCACTTTCAGAACACAAAATGAACACTCACAGAGACTATAGGGAAATGTGGACAATACTAAGCAACAAGCAGGCACATAGCCTGAATGTATATTTGGAAAGCAGTCAGCAGATGGAATCGAAACTCTGGGTCAATTAACATATTGATGGCCCATCTCCGAGGAACAAAGGACTAATGCTCAGGTAGCCTATACTGTCGCAGACATCCCGGCCCCAGTACCCCAACCGAAAGACACAAACACAACAAGGTCAACGGCCACCTAGGACACGCCCAGCCATCAGGGCACCCACCCTTTTATTGGTTTAGATCGATGACAATGATCAAGAAGCTGTCCAATTAATTGGGACCAAGTTTAAGGCCCGCCGAAAAGTGCACGAAGCCCCTCCAAGTATAAGAAGGAACCCCCACCAGAGATTCAGTCTCTTGGGTTTGACTCTCAAGCGGAGAGACCCATCCACCAGCATCACCAGAAGCAAGTAAGTTCAAGATCAACGCTCGCTACCAGACGGACGACCTTAGCTGTACTCCTGTTACCTCTTCGAACCCAACAGCCTCAGATCCGAACAACGGCCATTGTTCCTCTGACTAAGTGGGCACCCGAAGTTAAGTATAGATGTTAGTGAAAGAGATAGTTTAGTTTGTAGTAATATCATGCATGAGTAGATCTTACTGTGTGTAAATAAATAGTATTGACTTTGAACTAACTAACTGGTGTATTGGTTCTTTGATCGGTATTCGTGTTGAACCTTGTGACGGTATCGAGAGATACCTGGCGACTCTGAAAGTATACACATAATTAGGATTAAGAAAAGCGACCATATTAACTGCTATATTTATAGCAAGTAAACAGAGCAACACTAGGAAATTCCAGCAACACTATTCATGGTTAAGTTAAAGGAGGTGCTGAAGATCATAAATACTATTTGACAAAAGGATTGCTGGAAGGCCATAAAATGTAACTGATGTCAAATACCAAGGCCCAGAGTTTTCACTCGGTTGCACTGGTTCTTTTTGGTGCAACTTGCCTGAAACCAGTGAAAGCATAGTAAAAGATAGCAAAATTTAAGTGGAAATTAAGTTCAGGGCAACTTAAGTTTCTGCAATCTTCTGCACTAGTTTAATAAAAATTAAAAAAAATCACACTAGACGCCAGCACCACCCACAAAACTAGTTGCCTCACATACAGCTCATTCATGCTCATTGAACTCATTAGCATGGCTTAAAGGACACCATAAATTAAGCTGGACCTTTTCAGAGAAACCCGAATATTGGAAGAGGTCATTTGACCCATTAGGTAGGATTTTGGGGGGCTGTTAGCCACGGCTGCAAATTCCGTTATGCTAGATCATACGAGAGTACCAAAAGGGGATTTGAACCTGCGAGATCAGTTCGATATCTTCTCCACCACCCGATACATTTGTGGTTGGTGGCGGGGGTCGCCCCAATGCTTGTGGAAGTGGTCCTCTATGTCCATGGGGATGGCTGAGGGAACTTATTTTCAATGCAGATAGGATGCCATTTGCCGGTTCTATCAGGCCTGACCCCACCAGAGTGACGACGCAAACCACTCCCCCAGATCTTCTGTGCACTAAGTTCCAGAAAATCTGGTCTGAAAACCCGGCCGTGTTTCTGGAGAGAAATATACTGGTTTTCAATCAAACCCTGACACTTTACCATTTTTTGGTAAACTCCTGCCCATTGTGCCTGTGCCAGCAACCATGTAGCCATCTAGCTCAATCCCACTTTGTAAGGAAATTATTGGAAAAGATTTTTAGAGAAAATTTACTCACATTTGGAAACAAATGGACTTATTAGTTATGGACAGCATGGTTTTATGAAGGGGAGGTCATGCCTCACTAATTTGATCGAGTATTTCGAGGACGTGACAAAGATGATAGATGAGGGAAAGGCAGTAGATGTTGTTTACATGGACTTCAGTAAAGCCTTTGACAAGGTACCTCATGGTAGACTGGTACAAAAGATCAGAGGAGAGCTGGCAAGTTGGATACAGAACTGGCGTGGGCACGGAAGACAGAGGGTAGCAGTAGAAGGGTGCTTTTCTGAATGGAAGGCTGAGACTAGTGGCGTTGCACAGGGATCAGTTCTGGGGCCTTTGTTGTGCGTGGTGTATATAAATTTGGAAGAAAATGTTGCTGGTCTGATTAGTAAGTTTGCAGACGACACAAAAATTGGTGGAGTTGCGGATAGTGAAGAGGATTGTCAGAGAATACAGCAGGATATAAACTGACTGGAGTCTTGGGTGGAGAAATGGCAGATGGAGTTTAATCCGTAGAAGTGTGAGGTTATGCACTTTGAAAGGTCCTATGCATGTTGAAATTACACAATAAATGGTAGAACTCTTGCAAGTACTGACAGACAGAGAGATCTGGGCATGCAAGTCCACCGATCACTGAAAGTGGCAACGCATGTGGATAAGATAGTCAAGAAGGCATATGGCATGCTGGCCTTCATCGGTCGGGGCATTGAATATAAAAATTGGCAAGTCATATTGCAGCTGTACAGGACCTTAATTAGGCCTCATTTGGAAAACTGTGTACAATTCCGGTCACCCCACTACCAGAAGGATGTGGATGCTTTGGAGAGGATACAGAAGCGGTTTACTAGGATGTTGCCTGGCATTAACTATGAGGAGGGGATAGATAAACTTGGTCTGCTCTCACTGGAATGACGGAGGTTGAGAGGTGACCTGATAGAGGTCTACAAGATTATGAGTGGCATGGACAGAGTGCATAGTCAGATGCTCTTTCCTAGGGTAGGAGTGATGTGGAGGTGTTGGACTGGGGTGAGCACAGTAAGAAGTCTTACAACACCAGGTTAAAGTCCAACAGGTTTGTTTCAAACACTAGCTTTCGGTGCACTGCTCCTTCCTCAGGATACACCTGAGAAAGGAGCAGTGCTCCGAAAGCTAGTGTTTGAAACAAACCTGTTGGACTTTAACCTGGTGTTGTAAGACTTCTTACTAGGCTAGGGGAGTCAAGTACTAGGGGACATAGGTTTAAAGTGCATGGGGAAAAGTTTAGAACAGATGAGTGAGGCAAGTTTTTTTACACAGAGGGTAATAAATATATGGAACGCGTTGCCTGGGGAGGTGGTGGGAGCAGGTACGATAGCGGCATTTAAGGTACATCTAGACAAATATATGAATAGGTTGGGAATAGAAGCATACGGACTCTGTAAGTGCAGATGGTTTTAGTTTAGGCAGGTACCATGGTCGGGGCAGGCTTGGAGGGCAGAAAGGCCTGTTCCTGTGCTGGTATTGTTCTGTTATTTGTTGTTCTTTGTTCTTCATAATGTCACTTGATCACTTGCATATTCAAGTACTTTTAAAAACATTACAAAGTTTCTGCTTTTCCCACCCAGTCAGGCAGTGTGATCCAGATCCCCACCACATTCTGGGAGAAAAATATTCCCCTTGAATACCCTCTAAACCTCTTATCCTGAATCCACGTTCCCTTGTTCTGGACTTCTTAACCAAGGGGACTAGGGTGCTACTATCCACTCTATCCAGACTCTTCATAATTTGATACACTAAATTAGTTCTTTCCTCAGCCTCCTCTGTTCCAAAGAAAATAACTTTATCCTATCTAATCTTTCCTCAATTAAAATTCACCAGTCCAGTCAGCATTCTCGTACATCTCCTCTGTACACTCTCTAGTGCAATCACATCTGTCATATACAACTGCACACAGTACTCCAACTTTTGCCTTCTTAGTGTTTGTACAGTTCCAGCATAACTTCCCAACTCTTATTCTCTGCCTCGGCTAATAAAGGCAATTATCTCATCTGTTTTCTTCACCATCTTATCTACCTGTCTGTGGATGTGCACTCCAAGGTCCCTCTAGTATACTTTCTCAGTATTCTACTATTTACTGTGTTTTCCCATGCCTTCATAGACTACCTCAAATACATTACCTCACACTTCTCCAGATTAAACTCAATTTGTTCCATTCCACCAGACTAGTCCATTCATATTTTCCTGCAACCTACAGCCTTCTTCATTATCAACCATGCCACCTTTTCTACTCCTTACATTCAAGTCCAAATCATTGATCGAAAACCACTAAAAGCAAGGGACTTGTATTGAGCCGAAACCCACTATATAAACAAACTTACTGCCTTCAAGTCACAAAGACACCATTTGACCATTACCATTTACTTCTTTTCTCTGAGCCAATTTTGGATCTAACTTGCTACTTTACCTTGGATCCCATGTGATTTTTTACTTTCATGACCAGCTTACCATGTGGGACCTTATCAAAAACCATGCTAAGATCCATACAGACTACATTATATCAGATGCACTACCCTCATTGAGCCTCCTTGATAGCTCCTCAAAATTTTCCACCTGGTCACGTAGACACAACCTATCCTGAATCAGTGCTGACTGTTTGCTTAATCCATGTCTTATCTTATCTTTCAGAATTTTTTCCATTCAATTTTGAGTGCAGGGCTATTAGGCAATTAAAAAAAAACTTTTGAAGACATTTACACACTACCGTAACCCACTATAACTAGCAAATAGATCTGTACATTTTTTAAAAGTCATTTTTAGTTATATAAAAATCTGATTACTCAAGTTATGGGCTAGACACTAATTAAAAGGCTTATGTTTTGTGACAAACCTATTTTTGTATCAATCAAACATCTCCAAGTTACTACTATATAAATAAATATATTTTAAAGCAATGTTTTTCTTAAATTACATATCCCAATTGCACTAGTTGATAGCAGGTTCTAAGTTCAGCAACATACAAATTTGTTTTGAGGAGAGTAAATGCTTCTCAAAACTATTACCATTTTGGGAACAGTTCAAGCCCTGTTCATCGATTGCACCAAAAGTGGAAACTCTCCCTTTGGTTAATATAAAGGCTGATTAAAAGACAACACTTAAAGTTGACCCTCATTTTTTGCGGCCCTTTGTTTTATATTTTTTTAAATTTTAAGCACAAAACAGAAATTGGAGTTACATAATAGCCAGGAAACAGAGGGTCAACATCACCTGCATGCTCAGTCAGGCAATGCTGTGCCCTAGTAGGGCCAGTGTTCAAGAGGATAAAATTGTCCAATATCTCAACTACCTATGTTCAAAACTTTATCCAGTTATTTCACGGGAAATTAGACAGCCATTTTTTCAACAATGTGTTGCCTCACCAACTGGTTACACGAATCAGAAAACTACTGGTATGTTTCCAACAATTCTCCTCACAAAGGTATAATTAATTAGCTTATCCGGATTAGACCTATTACTCCACAACAATTAAAAATGTTCAAGTCTCAAAGAATGCTACACACAGAAACAGGCCATTTGGTCTATTAAGTCTGAAATCTTGAATTAATTTCCCTTTAAAACAATGCATCGACTCTGCTTCAATTATGGCAGGGAATTCCACATTCTTATCTGTCTCTGTGTAAAGACACATTTTCCAACATTCTTTTTGTGACCACCTTAAAAACGTTTGCCCACTCAATGTTTACTGGTCTACAGAATGCTCTATGTAGGTTATCATAATCCTTTAAATGATTATTAAATTTCTATCAGGTGACCCTTAAGTATTTCATTTTTAAGGAAGGTAACCATTACTTCTCAAATCTCTGCATAACTGTCAAATGTATTCATGGAATTCCCTCAGGAGTCTTCACTGCACTTTCCCCATTGTTTTACATCTTTCCTCTGATGGGATATTCAAAGGTCTACACAATAATCCCACTATTACCCAACCAAGTCCTGTCCATGTTCAACATTACCTCCTTGCTTTTGTACTCTACCACCAGGTATAAAACCAAAGGCTCTGTTTGTCATTTTTAATGGCCTTTTGCACAATATAGGAATTAAAAAGGGTTTACTGCAAAGAAACAGGTCACTCAATCCAACTGGTCTCCACCAGTGTTTCTCCACAGGCCTTCTCACATTCCTTTTAGTTATTCCCACACTTCCATATTCCTCTTTTTTTTAAAGCCACCAACGACTTCGACAACAACTGATAACATCAACATCTTGTCTGGGATTTGAATCAGGAACCTCACACATACTCGTTCAATAAAAACTCCAAAGCCTTAGGCCAATGAGCCGGCTCATTTCCCTCCCTGTTTATTGCCTAGTCCCTCATATATATCAAGCCTTCTTTTAAATGCCTGACACAATGTGCTTTAACCATTTATCGTCACCACTATCTAAAAATATCCTCTAAAATTCATTATTTGATCAATCAGTGGTTATGTTATATGTATGCCTTTTTATCTGAACTCAAACACAAGTCAGAACTGTTTTGCCACATTACCCCATAATTTTAATGACCTCCATCATGTCTTTTCTTTTCCAGAGAAAACATCATGAGCCTGTTAAACCTTTGCTGCCCACTGCATTCTATCAGTTCTTTAACATATACCCATTCTGCCATCATCAGTGATTTGTGCAACCGCACATTAAAGTCCTCTATTGCATTAAAAAGCTTACCATTAAAGGTGGATTTGTTTGCTCACTTTAAAAAGGCATTGCAATGCATTTCTTGACAATAAACTGCATCATCACCAAATCTGCCCATCCTATCAATAGCCTCCCTGTCATTTATTCCCTTCGAATTTGTCGCTCTCCAAAATCTGGGGTTGTCAGCAAATATTGTTTTTCTCTCAATTCCCAAGTCATTCATATATACAGTAAATATTAGTGGTCCCATATTCCTCCACGGAACACCACTTAAAACACTTTGCTACTCTGTGAAACTTCCTTTTAACCGTAGCTTTCCTTCTCTTTGATAATCTCTAACCTCATTCCGCTAAATTGATCATTCCCAAAAGTCGCTTCTGCAATACCTACTTTTTGCACCACTCTCTCTCCCCCTCCCCTTCTTGCAGGTAAGAGGCAAATGTAATATCCAGTCCTCTGGCACATGGGTTGTTTTTAATGGAGGTCACAGGGATCTTGCCCACCGACTAGAGAGCTGGCAAGAGCAAGGGAGTCCTTGATCCCAGGAAAGGCCTGATTAGCACTTAATTTTGTATGCCTTCCCAAAAAGCGATCCGATGCTCTTCCTGATATATATCAATGACCTAGACTTTGGTGTACACAGCACAATTTAGAAAAATTGTGGACGAAACAGAACTGGGATGCACTGTGAACTGTGAAGAGGATAGTGTAGAACTTGAAGAGGACATATTCAAGTTGGTAGAATGGGCAGAGAAGTGGTAAATGAAGTTCAATGCGGGAAAATGCGAAGCGATTCATTTTGGTAGGAAGAAAATGAAGATGCAATACAAAATAAAAAGCACAACTGCAAAGTGGGTTCAGGAAACAGAGATCTCGGTGTATACGAGAACAAATCATTGAAGGTGTCAGGACAGGTTGACAGCATGGTTAATAATGCATTCAATTGTTTTCTTAGTCAGCATGAAGGAAGTAAAACTAAGGGAGATGGTGGAGTTGTGTCATGTAGTGGGCTAGTAATCTAGAGGTCCAGGCACTTGGTGTCTGATTCAGGGACTGAGCATGGGATGAGGGAAAATGCACTGAGAACCACCCTTTACCACCCCATCCGGCGACCATCACTCACCTGTGCCTGTGTCGCTCAGCAATTCTAGGGCTCAGGTGGGTGTGCTGGCAGCAGCCATCACCTCCGATTGGAAAGCATACAGTATCTTAGACTTTATTGATAAGGACAGACTTTATTGATAGGGACATACAAGAGCAAGGAGGTTATGTTGAATAAGACACGGGTTCAGCCTCAGCTGGAGTATTGCATTCAATTCTGGATGCCGCACTTTTGGAATGATGCAAAGGCATTGGAGAGAGTGCAGAAAAAATTCTTAACTTCAGTTAAGAACATACATTGGAGAAGTTGGAACTGTTTATTTTTCTTGCAGCAGAGGTGGCCGAGAGGCGTTTTGATAGAGGTATTCAAAATCATGAGGGAGAAACTTTTCTCACTCTTGAAAGGATCAAGAAGGAAAAGGCATAGATTTAATGTAACTGATAAAAGAAGGAAAAGCGACAAAAGGGAAAATGCTTTTCACTTAGCAAGTGTTAAGATCTAGAATGCACGGCCCGAGTGTGTGGTGGAAGCAGTCCAAATCGAATTAGGCCATTATCTGAAAAGGAGGAATGTGCATTGTTACAGGGAGATGGCAGGGAATGACACTAGGCAAACTGCCAATTCGGAGAGAAGATGCAGACACAATTCTGTGAGATTTTCAAAATTATGGAGGGCTTTGATAAGAGTATATAAGACCAAACTATTGTCAGCAGCAAGCAGTAACAAGCAGACACAGATTGAAGGGAACCAGCAAAAGCACCAGAGGGGTCATCGGGAGAATATAAATAATTTCACAAGAGGCTGTGATCTGGAATGCATTGCCTGAAAAGGAGTTGGAAGTATATTCAATAATAACTTTCAAAAGGGAATTGAATGAAGGCTTGAAAAGGAAAGATTTTTGGAATCAGTAGGAGAGTGGCAATAATTGTAAGATTATTTAAAGAGCTGGGACCAGCATGATGGTTCAAATAACCTCCTTCTTTGCTGTATTATTCTATGCATGATCTTGTTTGGATCATTTGATACTCGCTAAAGCTATGTCGTCTCAAATTATTCCTGGCATTAGGACGACACCGGGAGACTCTGGAGTAAGATCTGCCCTCCAGCCCATATGGCGAAATGCTAAATAAAGGTATTTATAATATTGTATTCCACATCTGACCCTGCAGCGCTATCACCGACCAGGGTCAGGATGCGAGAATGAAGATCTGCCGAGAGTGAGACCCACTGCAAACCTGTATCACTCTGCAAGTCAGACGGGCTGTCAAGGTCCGAGGACACATCGCTCCAATATAAAACGGTCACGAATAAATAAGATGCTGCTTACAGAAAGCAATTTTACAGCCGTGCAGAAAGAACAAAGCCACACCGCCTCCGACCGCGGCCGGGGTCTGCCAGCCGCCGAGGTGCAAGGGGAACCCGAGCAGGGTTCGGCCCCCCAGGCGAGCCGGTGCTGATGCTGAGCGGCCCCAGCCCGCGGCGATGTCCGCTGCTTGTTTTATTGTGGGGGAGCGGGGGCCGAGCTTTCCCTCTGAAACCAACCTCCTCTTCTTCCTCCTCCTCCTCCTGACACCGCCGCTGACAGTCAGTCCCGCTCGCGCGCTCCCAACGCGCGCACAAACCGTTGCGACGTCGCCCCGGCCGTCAGGGAGCACGAGCCCGGGAGACCCGCTCCGATTGGGCGGCCGCCGCCCTGTGACGTCATTGGGGCCCGCCGCCGCGCTGCCGAGCCACAGTCAGAGCGCGCCGAGCCCCGCGCGCGCGCGCGTGCGAGGTGGCCTCCGACGAGGCACGTGGGGGGGGGAGGTGTGAATTTTACAGTCAGCATAAAGTCGTTTTCAAAATGTTGGCCTGAATTAAGCCATCGGCTTAGCAAGGACGTGCACCGCTGATTTCGGCTGGGAGATCCAGATTCCTACTGTGGTGTTGGGTGTTCTGGTGCACAGATGAGCCAACACAGTTGTATGTGGTACAACTCTATTTTATTATAACTCTTATAATACAGTTCGTTCTGGATACTCTGCACGTGCTGTCTCCCTGAGTGTGTCTGGTAGCAGGTCTGTCCTGGTCTTCCTCTCCAGCTAATACTGACCACCGGGGGTCGTGTCTGTGCTTTTATATCTTTCTGTCATTGGTTGTGGTGTTGTGTGTTCTGATTTGTCTGTAGGTGTGTCTATCATGATGTGTGTGTTTGAATATCATGACATCCCCCTTTTTACAAAGATATGTGCCTACGTGGTTATAAATATAATCGTGTCATGAGTGCATCTAAGAGTGTGTGCGTGTGTTGTGTACAGCGTGTGTATATGACGTAACTATTTACATGGGGCGATGTCGGGTGCGTCACACTAACAAGGTTGAACCATAACAAAACATGGATGCGAGAGAAAAAAAAACTTGAACAGTGGTCCGGTCAGACGATATCTGGAACAATAAACAACAACAGGTTATAATACAGAAGTGTTTGACTTTTTGAACGTATGAACAGCGTTATAAGTCCAGTCTAATGGGTGACCGCCTCAAGAATGGGCTGGTCCTCAAGCCGGTTCAGCTGTGGAGATTTGGGGTCACACTGGTTCACCTTGGACTGTTGGAGGTGATGCTGTTGCCGAAGTCTCTACTTTACCATTTGTTGTACTTCGTGCAGTGCTTGGTTTTTCATTCGTGCAAATATAACATTCAACATCTTTGTTAGTGTTGCCTTGGCTGTGGTTTGGTTCTGGTGGCGATGGAAGGGGCATGATCCGTGGCATCTCCACGAAGTCATCCTTGGGAACCAGTGGAGGATCCGGCGTGTGCGTACAGTTCAGTTGCGAGCGTGGAAGGCGGCGCAAAGCTCGCTGATTGCGCCTACGCACCAATCCATCCGCCCTGCATGCCAGGAACAAGGTGGAGTCTTTTTTCTTTTTATGTTTGTGGTGGACGGCATCTTGTAGCCGATGGGTCGTTGCCATCGAAGTAGCACCATCACTAATATCATGCAAGGCGATGACTGTGCCAGATGTGGAAGTTGGCCGAGACCGTGCACGCTGGGTCCGGCCACCTGCTGTGCCGGAAGGGCGACTCCGCAGAGAAACGTCGAAGCATGTCGCCTTGGAGAGAGAATTGTTGCTCGCATCAACGTCTGGCGATGGCGCGAATTGGTGTGTCCATCTTGGACCGCCGGTGCTGGTTGCCACTGCCGACCCAGTGGGACTGCCACGCGATCCATTCCCTGTCGCCGCGGCATCCGCCGTCACCCTGAGCGTGCCACCACCGAGGCCGCGACACCGCCCGTCCGGAGCAAGGTCTGGCGTGCGCGAATCAGAGTCGGCGCTTGGCTGCTCCCCATCTGGAGTCCGGTCTGCCTTCCGTCGATGCCCCCCGTCCGGAGTCCCAACAGGTTCACTGGAGGCAGCCGAGATTCCCTGAAGCTGCACTTCTGGACTCGGAACATGCAGGAATGCACCAACCAGTGGAGAGGCTCGAGCCATTGAGGGTGGAAGCGGTGCGCCGCCACCGCAGTCGTCAGTGGTCCCACCGTGATCGTCGAGTGCCTCGGTACGCACTAGGCGAGGTCTGTCACCTTGCACCTTTTGCATGGGAAGTGGGATGCTGTCGTCACTCGTCTCACATCCCGTGGATACATCCTCATTAGCAGCTTGCTGTTCACTAGGGTTGGGTAAATTGTCAGAGTTTTCATCTGGTGGTGCACACCATGTCGGTGGACTGTCATTGTCTTGCCGTTGTCCTTCATTTGGGCTTTTCTTCTTTGGAATTTTAAATCTTCCCCCAGACATTGCAGAACCTTGTTTATTACCCCAAATTCTCCCATATGTATGGTCTCGAATATAGGATCCAATGTTTCTATCGACATTGTACTATTTTCCAAAGAACATTCCGTTTCACTTTTCTTCTCAGGTACCTCATATGTGTCTTTGTCTAATGTACATGCCTTCATGGTCTCTGGGTCTGATTTTGCTGGGACTGGCATGGTCACAGTCTCTCTTTTACTGTTCTCAATTGCCCACATTATACTCCCCATACATAACTGCTTAATCACTGGGGTTAGTGTGGTACAATGGATAATCGGGTCGACCTTATCTGCATCTTCACCATTAGTGGAAAGCACACTTGGTTCACTTGAAACTGCTGTGGGTTTTAAATTTGTTATCTGGCTACTCAATGTCGGTGTCCTCAGGATTCTTGCTCCAATGTTCTGCTCATTTATCAGTGGAGTGTGTATAGGTTCAATGCAATTAATGTTCCCCTCAAGGTTTGAAGAGTCATTACTGACTAACTGCTGGTCTCCGAAGTTGGGACTTTGCGGCGTTGTGTTGAAGGGAGACATTTGTCCCTGCTGTAGATATGATTCAGGTTGTGTTATTTCCATTACCTGAGGATCAATGTCTTGTCCATTTTTTCGATCCGTACTAAACCACTGGCAATTCTCAGTCTGCTCCTTGCAAGTTAAACATTCAATTAATTTCTTTAGCAAATCCTCAGCATCCTTCTGTGGCCGTGCAGCATTATTAATCTCTGTTTGGCTATAATGATCCTGAAGGTCAGCGCATAAACCTTTTTTCTTCGGGCTTGGACGAGGCGATTCCTTTGGCTTGTCTTCAGTTGGGCTTGAACAGTCTTCAGCGCTGTGCCCTTCATTGTAGCATGAGAGACCGTCATGGTCATGCTGCTGTGTAGTGGAGCATGGTAGGCTGTTATAGCCTTCTTGCTGTTCACGTGAGCATGGCAGACTTGCATCGTCTGCCGCTGGTTGGTCAGGAGAGGTTGCTAGACCCTCATGGTCTTGTTCCTGCAAGGACTGCACATTGGAGTCTTGCGTTGCTTCTATCGTGGAGGCTGTCCACGAGCTCTCTGTGGAGGCTTGTGACACTGGAGTCACTTCTTGTTCGTGCAAGGACTGCGCTCTGGAGTCTTGCATTGCTTCTATCGTGGAGGCTGTCCACGAGCTCCCTGTGGAGGCTTGTGACTCTGGAGTCACTTCTTGTTCATGCAAGGACTGCGCTCTGGAGTCTTGCGTTGCTTCTATCGTGGAGGCTGTCCACGAGCTCTCTGTGGAGGCTTGTGACACTGGAGTCACTTCTTGTTCGTGCAAGGACTGCGCTCTTGAGTCTTGCGTTTCTGCAATTGTGGAGTTTGTCCACGAGCTTGCTGTGGAGGCTTGTGACACTGGAGTCACTTCTGGTTCATGCGAGGACTGCGCTCTGGAGTCTTGCATGTCTTCTTTCATAGAGTCGGGAACATTGAGCGGGACGTGGACCACGCTCTGTGTGGCAGCAGGGCGCTCTCCGTGTGCTTGCAGCGCTCCCTGTCTGTTAATGTCAGGCTGCAGCATCATCCGGTACTGATAAGTTGGGACGTCATAACTGCTGGATTGAAGATCCTCAAATCCGAAAAATGAATCCGCATCTGCGTCGGATTCAATGTGGGGGCCGCCAATGTGCAACACGAAAGGTTCGTCCGAGTCATAGTCGTATAGGACCACGGAGCTATCATTGGGCTCGCGAGGTCCGGAAACACTGTAAAGATCGTCATCGAAATATTCGAGGTCAGAATCATCGGCTTGTGCGTAGGTAACTGCTTGTCGGAGGGTTCTTCGGAGGTCAAATTCATCTCCTGGGTCAATTTGCGGCAATGTGCTGTCATTCCAGGTGACGGAAGGTTGTTTTACAGCTTTAACAGATTTTTGTTTTTTTGATTTGGGACGTTTCCCTTTTAAATTGGATTTGGGACGTTTCCCCTTTAAATTGGTGCAGTCTGGGGCCTCTGACATCCTGACGCTCGGTATGTAGCACGTAGGAAGCGACTGCGCATGCTCAGATCGCTGTTCCTTTACCGATGGCCGTTTTCTTGACTGCGCATGCGCAGCATCTCGCGCATGCGCAAACGATACTTCCGGTTCTGCGCACTGCTCGCGCAACTGTGCTAGCGTGATACCTTTAGCAAGATGGCCGCCGACCTCGACCCAGCCCTCTCTCAGGCCCGGGATTTCGGCCTCTGGGAATTCGGGCTCCGGGATTCCAGCCACGAGGTGAGTACTGCAGCTTTTCTTACCTTTACTTGCCGATTGGATTGCGTTTTCTTCACAGTACTTGGAGAATTTGTCCAGGACTGCCTGGTAATCGTACCTTTGCTGCCTCCTGAAGAACCTGAACCTTGTGAATATTTCTCTTGCCCTTGCACCGGCGATGGTGAGGAGAAATTCAATTTTTTCGCTATCATCCAGCTCTTGGAGTTCAGCTGCCACCAGGAACAATTCGAACACTTGCCGAAATCGCCGCCAGTTTTCGCGGAGATCGCCGTAGCACTGGAGCGGCTGCGGAACCGGGAGCTCTATCATTTTGCCTGGGCACTGCTGGTTGTCTGTGTACACTGAGGTATGCCGGCAGGTATCGATCCACTCCTGTACCATGTGGTGTTGGGTGCTCTGGTGCACAGATGAGCCAACACAGTTGTATGTGGTACAACTCTATTTTATTTTAACTCTTATAATACAGTTCGTTCTGGATACTCTGCACGTGCTGTCTCCCTGAGTGTGTCTGGTAGCAGGTCTGTCCGGGTCTTCCTCTCCAGCTAATACTGACCACCGGGGGTCGTGTCTGTGCTTTTATATCTTTCTGTCATTGGTTGTGGTGTTGTGTGTTCTGATTTGTCTGTTGGTGTGTCTATCATGATGTGTGTGTTTGAATATCATGACACCTACCTGACCCAGTGCAGGGTCACTGCAATACATAGGCATGAGGAAGCAATAGGCTGTGGGTGCCTTGAGTGTTGGTGGTTCAGAAAGTATGTGAGGTGACTTTAGGGAGAGAAATGAGTGGAGCTGTGTTGAACTGTGGACTCCTGTGCAGGAGAATGCTGGGCAAGTCAGAGTTTGGAATGGAACTTGATGCTGTACATCATTCCATGCCCACCTGAGATCATGCATCTTAGTGTGCTGTCTCCTGGTTACAGGGAGCGGCATGGTGGTACAGTGGTTAACACTGTTGTCTCACAGCTCCAGGGACCCAGGTTCAATTCTGACCTCAGGTGACTGTGTGGAGTTTGCACTTTCTCCCTGCGTGGGTTTCCTCAGGGTGCTCTAGTTTACTCCCACAGTCCAGGTTAGGTGGATTGACCATGCTAAATTGCCCCTTAGTGTCCAGGGATGTGCGGGTTAGGTGGGAATGCAGGGTGTTAGGGATAGGACCACAATCCAAAGATGTGCAGGTTAGGTGGATTGACCATTCTGAATTGCCCCATAGTGTACAAAAGGTTATGTAGGGTTACAGGGATGAGGTAGAGGCGTGGTCTTAAGTAGGCTGCTCTCTCCCAAGGGCTGGTGCAGACTCAATGGGCCATATGGCCTCCTTTTGTACAGTAAATTCGATGTCCAACTTCTCTATCATTTCCATCCAGACCTGCTTTGTTGTAGAAGTTGTTTTCATCCTCCTGTCCTTGGAAGAGCCCATTCCCCAGGTAGAAATGAGATACCTGGGGAACAGACTTCCATTTAATTCAAACTCCTTCCTTTGACAAAATGTACACTTCATCCCACTCACATCCCCAACCTCACCTTCGATTAGTGGGAGAGTTTAGAGGCAGGATGAAATGATGTCACTTTGGGAAAGAGCCTCGGCTAAGCCTTCCCTTTAGGAAATTGGGTTCCTGATCTGAATATATGCCTGCCATTATTAAAGAGTCAGGGGGAGCAATATTCTGGCCCAAGTCTCTTTGAACCTCTGTTTATAGCTTGTCATCATTTAGTACTAATCTGCTCAAGTCAAAAATAGATGACCTCACATTTGTGAGCATTGAAATCCATTTGCCTTAGTTCTCATCCACTTCATCAATGTCTCATCCATCTGCACTGCTTACACTTTTGCCTATCTTTGAGTCCTCAGAAACCTTGGCTATGTGGCTTTCTATCCCATCACCTGAATTGTGAACTAATATGTGATTAGTTTCAGCCCACAGAAAACCACTAGTCACATCTTGCCATTTACAGTACCTACCTATTATCCCTACTCTGTCTCCTGCTGATTTGCTAATCAGGTAAATCACTTTCCTTCAATTTTGTTATGTCGTTATAAAATGATTTACTAACTATACTGTTATGCATGTGTAGACATTTATATTCACTCACTACTGCACGACAGTTTTTTGCAGAGAGGCAACATATGTATTCCGCAGCTCATGGTGATATCTGAAAAATGCACTTGATAAAAAGCTCCAGTATTTGTATCTAAAACTGTGTTTATGAGTAAAACCCAAACATTATAAACAAAATAAATGCTGAATGAGATTTAGAAAAAACAAATTAGTACCAGAAAAAGAGAATTGAGTGAATCATATGGAAATGCCTGCCACCACAGCAATTGGCACGTAGCTACTGTCAAGGATGAATTGAGAGAGTGGTGTTATTTGGGAAGTTATTTGGGAAGTTTAAACAAAACCGCAGATGGACATTCAATAGTTTCCTAAAAGATACTAGTGAAGGGGATATTGTTAGCTATGTTGTGGAGTATCTAAAGACACTTGACTCATGGTCAACTGTAGATAAAGCAAGCAACAGTTTATTCAATACAAGTATGCATATGGGGATGGCTCCCTCAGAATGCTCTAAGAGAGAATTCAAAGATACACAGTTTCCATCAGTTATTTATCGCAACTTTGTGATACCTCATCATTAACTCACAAATTTCTTGTACATCTCGTTTCATAAGTCCGCAATTATAGATGAGTTTACAAAATAATCATGGAATAACCTAACCATCAACACAGATGATGTCCACAGTTTGGTGAATCACAAACTTTGCCTTCTCTAATCTGATGATTTACTAACTTGTCCAGTCATCTGCTGATCTTGGCCTGACCCTGATACTGGAGCTTTTCATCAAGTCATCCACTTCCTAGTCTGACCAAAAGATCACATTCCTTACTATGTCCACTCGAGTCAGTTCTTTTTACTGCAAATACTGCAGCACGGTAGCAGTGTGGATAGCACAATTGCTTCACAGCTCCAGGGTCCCAGGTTCGATTCCGGCTTGGGTCACTGTCTGTGCAGAGTCTGCACATCCTCCCCATGTGTGCATGGGTTTCCTCCGGGTGCTCCGGTTTCCTCCCACAGTCCAAAGATGTGCAGGTTAGGTGGATTGGCCATGATAAATTGCCCTTAGTGTCCAAAATTGCCCTTAGTGTTGGGTGGGGTTACTGGGTTATGGGGATAGGGTGTAGGCGTTGACCTTGGGTAGGGTGCTCTTTCCAAGAGCCGGTGCAGACTCGATGGGCCGAATGGCCTCCTTCTGCACTGTAAATTCTATGATAAAAAATTCTATGATAAAACTTCTACCAGCAATTAGATCAAGCCTGGGAAATGCCAGGGTACATTACTTCAGCTATATCCTTTGTGGGTAGGCGAAAGGTTTCAATCTTTTCAATAGCTGAGGAATGAATGAGAATGACAATAAAAACCCAGATAAAATCTTTAAGAAAATTAGCACATATACCAGCCAAAGTCAAATTATCTGATCCACCCGATATGAATGTCAGAGCTTGAGGCAGGAACCGTGAACCTGTGACTATTTCTTAATGAGATTGAGAAATGTAACCAACAACTGTAAATTCAGATAAACAGATGAAAGACTGATAGGACAGAGCATGTGAAGCCATGAGTAGCTAAACTTCAGTTAAGGCGAGGGAAAGACAACAGGGTTAATGCAGTGAAACAGCAACGGTTGAATGCATAATGGACAAAAAGGAAAATGTGCAAGAGCTGTGATACTTACAGATACTTATAATGTGAGCACATTACTTCACAAACAGAAGGAAATCTCCAGCAAATAGATCAAACTGCAGAGCATGTGTGAAGCCCAGTCACTGGGACAAGATATGTTGAACAAAGATAGAAGATGGTAAAGGAGTTGCCAGAGGCAAAGCGAGAGGGCAAAAGAAAAAAAAGAAATGAAAACATCTAGACTTTGGAAGTTGACGATACACACAATAATAATCTTTATTGTCACAAGTGGGCATACATTAACACTGCATTGAAGTTACTGTGAAAAGTCCCTCATCCCCACATTCTGGTGCCTGTTCGGGTACACAGGGGGAATTCAAAATATCCACATTACCTAACAGCACGTCTTTCGGGACTGTGGGAGGAAACCGGAGCACCCGGAGGAAACTCATGCAGACACACGGAGAACGTGTAGACTCCGCACAGAGAGTGACCCAAGCTGGGAATCGAACCTGGGACCCTGGAGCTGTGAAGCAACCGTGCTAGCCACTGTGCTACCATGCTACCCATGCAAACTTATGAAATAGGTGCAGAAGTATGCCATTCAATAAGATCATGGCTAATCTGTTTGTGTTTCAAGTTCAACATTCCCATCTACCTCGGATAACCTTTGATTCCCTTGCCTAACAAGAATCTATCTGCCCTGCCTTAAAAATATTCAGCAAACCTGAGGCAGAGAGATCCAAAGTCGCACAACCTTCTGATGGAAAAAAAATTCTCCACACTTAACTTTAAAACAGTGATCCCTAGTTCTGGATTCACCCACAAGAAGAAGAATCCTTTAAATGTCCATCTTGTCAATACCATTCAGCATTGATCTTGTATACTTTAATCAAGTCACCGCTCACTCTTCTAAACTGCAGTGGAAACAGGCACAACCTGTCCAACTTATCCTCATAAGACAACCTGCCTATTCCAGGTATTGTCATAATATACACATCAGTATATGATGGTGCAGAGACACACACTGACTGACACACTGCAAGACCAATCAACACACACAACACAGCAGCCAATCACCAGTTAGGGCACAGTCACTATAAAGACAGAGGGCACTAGTTTTCCCGCTCATTCGGGATGCAGCCTCTGAGAGAGACAGAGCCCGCATCAGTAGCACAAACATCCACCATGTGCTAGCAGTATAGGCTGGTCAGGTTAGGCATAGGTCTTCAGTCAATCTAACATAGTGTCGACCCACAGTGCAAGTATGTCGGTGGCGTACCGAACGTTCTGACGTCATGACGTGCGGCAACTGTGGCTCCGCCCACTTAAAGCGGCAATGTCCTGCAAAATCACGACGCTGTCTCCAATGTGGCAAGCTTGGCCACTATGCAGCCCTATGCAGGTCTGCTCAACCTACTACCTCTCGTCGCTCCAATCAGCCACGCAGGGATGTCCGAACCATCCAGCCACCGGTCACCGATTCCGACTCCGACTTGATTCCGGACCTTGACACCGAGGATCCTAAAGCACCATTTCGGGTGGGCATCATCACCAAACATAAGATGCTCCAGAAGACAAAAGCCAAGTCTCTCCTAATATTCAGCATTGATCCGGATGACGAGTGGTGTGCCACCCTCATGGTCAACCGATCCCGCATCCGATTCCTCCTCGACACTGGCGCTTCAGCCAACCTCATTACGCGGTCTGACCTCGAAAGCCTCCATGTCAAGCCTACCATCCTGCCATCCGCCTGCCAGCTTCTGGACTATAATGGTAATGCCATTGCTGCCAGTGGCTCTTGCCAGCCTTAAGTGTCGCACCGGTCATTAAAGGCTAACCTGCCATTCGAAATAGTGGGATCCACTAAAGCCTCCCTGCTTGGTGCTCAGACGTGCAAACTTCTAAACCTTGTCCAAAGGGTTCACTCCCTGTCATCCGCTCATGCTTCCGCATCTCAGGACTCTGACTTTCGGACACAACTGAACGCCATCATCCCCCAATACCATGGTGTATTCGAGGGCATGGGCACACTCCCACACACTTCTCAAATCTTGTTAAAACCAAATGCCATGCCTGTGGTGCACGCACCTCGCAGGGTACCAGCACCCCTCAAGGACCACCTCAAGCAGCAGCTGCAGGACCTCCAGGACCAGGGCGTAATTTTGAAAGTTACAGAACCGACTGACTGGGTCAGCTCTATGGTTAGCGTGAAAAAAACATCCAGCAAATTACGCATATGTATTGATCCCAAGGACCTCAACCGCAATATTATGAGAGAACACTATCCCATTCCAAAGCGTGAAGAACTCACCTGCGAGATGGCTCGCGCCACATTTTTCACCAAGCTAGATGCATCCAAGGGATTCTGGCAGATCCACTAGACGCATCCAGTCGGAAGCTCTGCACCTTTAACATCCCATTTGGCCGGTATTGCTACACCGGATGCCGTTTGGCATCATCTCTGCATCAGAAGTGTTCCACAGAATAATGGAGCAGATGATGGAAGGTATCGAAGGGGTTCGCGTATATGTGGACAACATCATCGTCTGGTCTACCACCCCGCAGGAGCACATTGATCGCCTCCAACGCGTCTTCCAACGAATCCATGAGCATGGCCTCCGCCTCAACAGGGCCAAATGCTCCTTTGGTCAAACAGAACTTAAATTCCTCGGAGACCACATTTCACAGTTTGGCGTGCAGCTGGATGCTGACAAGGTATCTGCCATTAAGGCCATGAAGACACGGGAGGACAAGAAGGCGGTCCTCCGCTTCCCGGGCATGGTCAATTTCCTGGGGAAATTCATCCCTAACCTCGCCACCCACACCTCGGCTCTCAAGAACCTGGTTAAGAAGACGACCGAGTTCCAATGGCTCCCCGCCCACGAACAAGAATGGCGGGAACTCAGGGCGAAGCTGACCACGGCCCTGGTGTTGGCATTTTTTGATCCGGCCAAAGAAACAAAGATCTCCATGGATGCCAGTCAGTCCGGCATTGGAGCAGTGCTCCTTCAACGTGACGACACCTCCTCATGGGCTCCTGTCGCATACGCATCACGTGCAATGACGCCCACCAAACAGCGCTATGCGCAAATTGAAAAAGAGTGCCTGGGCCTTCTTACCGGAGTTGTCAAATTCCATGACTATGTCTATGGACTCCCAAAGTTAACAGTCGAGACAGACCACAGGCCACTGGTCAATATCATTCAAAAAGACCTTAACGACATGACGCCGCGCCTGCAGCGCATTCTCCTTAAACTAAGGCGGTACAACTTCAAACTCGTCCAAACCCCGGGTAAGGAGCTCATCGTCGCCGATGCACTCTCCCGATCTGTCACCACACCCTGCGACCCAGCGGGCTTCGTGTGCCAAATTGATGCTCAGGTGGCATTCGCCGCATCCAATCTGCCCGCCACGGACGAACGACTCATCCATATTCGTCGTGAGACGGCCAACGATCCCCTGCTCCAACGTGTCATGCGCCACCTGACAGACGGGTGGCTCAAGGGCCAATGCCCTCAATTCGATAACATTAAATATGACCTGGCGGTGGTAGATGGAATTCGACTAAAGCTGGACAGGATCGTCATTCCGCACAGCATGCGGAACCTCGTCCTTGAGCAGCTCCATCAGGACCACCTGGGAGTGGAGAAATGCCGCCGACGGGCCCGTGAGGCAGTGTACTGGCCTGGAATCAACGAGGACATTGCCAACGCCGTTCTTAACTGCCCAACATGCCAGCGTTTCCAGCCTGCTCAGCCAAGGGAGACTTTGCCACCCCATGAGTTGGTCACGTGCCCCTGGACTAAAGTGGGCATCGACCTGGTCCATGCACTTGGCCGGGACTATGTCCTCATAGTGGACTATTTCTCAAACTACCCGGAGGTAGTTAGGTTCACGACCTTGTTGCTCTTCCTAGCTTTAGTCTATTTGCTCTGTTTAGGTCACCTTTGCTCATGAGTCGCCAGGTATCTTTATGATACCGCCACGTGGTTCAAGTTCAGGTTATGATTAATAACACAGCACACCGCTTAGTAAGGATTAAAACAACGGTCATTTATTGTATACAACAAGCAATATTAATACCCTAATACTACAATTTATATAATAAACCTATCACTACTGGCCAATACTTAACTTAGGAAGAGCCCACCAGGTCAGGGAAACGAATGGCTTGTCCAATCAAATCTGGCCCGCGGGATTCAAAAGGCTGCTACAGGTCGATGGCTAGGTGTCTCTATCGGATAGCGATAGTTGGATTCACACTTACAGTGGCCGGTGGCTGGCCTTGTGAAGGTCTCGAGCAGGCGAAGATGAGAGAGAGAGAGATCTGAACTTGGACCTTTACTTTTATAGGGCCCAGGGGCTTCCCGCCTCCCGGGGCGGCCCTTGACCCTGAGTCCCAAGTGATTGGATTCTGCCCCCAGTCTCTGGGGTCGATGTGTCCAATGGTGAGGCGATTCCTTGATCAATTGCTAATATGTTGCAATTGTTCCCGGGGATAGCCAATTTAACTGTGGATGTCTGAGTAGATTAGGTGTAAACAGTCCTGAATGAAACTGCGGATACCTGGGTTGATGGGCTGTTGATAGCCCTGAGTATCGATCTGGGCTACGTTCCCAGAGCTGAAGCTGCAAACCTGTCTGCAGCTGCCTGCTTGTGTCTTCTTGGCTGCTTTTCCCAGCAGTCTTTCGGGTTAGCCATTTTAACATGGGTTTTGGCCAGATTCATCGGAACGCAGCCATTTTACATGGCTACAACCTCACCGCAACTGCGGTCATTCGGGCGTGCAAGGAAACCTTTGCTTGCCATGGCATCCCGCTCACGGTCATGTCCGACAATGGCCCGTGTTTTGCCAGTCAGGAGTGGTCCAATTTTGCCAAATGATACAACTTCACACATGTCACGTCCAGTCCCCATTACCCCCAATCCAATGGCAAAGCTGAAAAGGGGGTGCACATTGTCAAACGACTCCTGTGCAAGGCGGCCGATGCAGGATCCGATTTTTACCTCGCCCTGCTTGCTTACAGATCAGCTCCATTGTCCACCGGCCTGTCACTGGCTCAATTGTTGATAAATCGCACGCTGCGGACTTGGACAACCTTCCGGTCCTTTGTCGAATGCAGTTGTCTCGGGCCCAACACAAATCGGCGTACGATGCCCGCTCCACGGATCTCCCTGCTCTGGCTCCTGATGACGAGGTCCGTGTCCAACTTCCCGATGATGGTTGGTCCGCCACCGCTGTGGTGCTCAGACAAGTGCCCCCCAGGTCATTTTTGGTTCGTCTACAAGACGGCTCTCTTCTTCGCTGAAATAGGCGGGCACTACGACTCCTTCCTCGCTCGCCACCAGATCATCATGTCCTGCCCCCCCGTCACGACGAACCCGTCACGGACTTTGCAGATCTCCCTTTCGCTCTGCCACCCTCTGAGTCTGACACAGTCCCGCCCATTCCAGAACAGGCGGCCCCTGACCCACCCTTGAGGTGCTCAACCAGAATCTGTTGCCCACCTCAGAGACTGAATTTATGAACTGCCTGAATTCATGGACTCTTTAAACTCATGAACTGATTGTTTCGTTACCCTGTTTGATTAACTCACTGGTTTGTACATACTGTTGTTCCAGTTATATTTTGTGTTACATACTGTCCATCTGCACTAGACACCTTCCAATGTAAATATCTTAGAGTTTCTGTACATAGTCCTGTAAATATGCTCGCATGTGCCACACATAGTTAGGAACATTCGCATACTACATTATTTATTGCCACGAACATACATTTTTTTTTTAGAAAAGGGGGGACGTCATAATATACACATCAGTATATGATGGTGCAGAGATACACACTGACTGACACACTGCAAGACCAATCAACACACACAACACAGCAGCCAATCACCAGTTAGGGCACGGTCACTATAAAGACAGAGGGCACTAGTTTTCCCGCTCATTCGGGATGCAGCCTCTGAGAGAGACAGAGCCGGCAGTCAGTAGCACAAACATCCACCATGTGCTAGCAGTATAGGCTGGTCAGGTTAGGCATAGGTCTTCAGTCAATCTAACATAGTGTCGACCCGCAAGTATGTTTAACAGCTCTTAGTTAACTAAAATAGAGCTGTACTATTACAAGTGTTGGTCGCCTGTCTATGTTACTGCTAAGGTAAATGCAGTCTCCACAGATCCAGAGTACCCAACACATCAGATATCAATCTAGTAAACCTCCTCTGAATTACCTCCAATGAGTTTGAGGAACCATACAACTGCATGAAATATCTGGATGAAACCGTTTCCAGAGAAAAGAAATTCATGCAACCTTCCAATTAGGAAGATGATGAGAAATAAGCCCACAACCATAAAACTGAAGCTTGATACCAGAGCACAAAATAACATCATCTCATTCAGTCTATACTGGAAGATCTTTCCTGGAAATTTGAAAGAAAATGATTACCAAAGGAAAGATACCTTGTGAACAAAGAACAATACAGCACAGGAACAGGCCCTAAGGCCCTCCAAGCCTGTACCGGTCATGATACTAACCTTGGCCAAAACCCTCAGCAATTCCTTGTGTCGTATACTTCTATACCCATCCTGTCCATGTATTTGTCAAGATACTCTTTGAACACCGTTAATGTATCTGCTTCCACAGCCTCCCCTGGCAACCCGTTCCAGGCACTCACCACTCTCTGCTTAAAATAGTCTCCTCTAAACGTTGCCCACAGACCTTAAACCTATACCCCCTGGTGACTGACCACCCCACCCTGGGAAAGAGTGCCTGCCCATCCACTCTATCCATGCCATTCATGATCTTGTAGAACTCTTTCAGATCACCTCTCAACCTAAGTCGTTCTGATGAAAACATTCCGAGTCTATTCAGTCTCTCCACATAGCTAACACCTTCCAGACCAGGCAGTATCCGGGTAAAGCTCCTTTGCACCCTCTCCAAAGCCTCCACATCCTTCTGGTAGTGTGGCGACCAGAATTCTGCGTAATATTCCAAGTGAGGTCTTACCAAGGTTCTATACAACTGTAGCATGACTTGCCCCGTCCAATGAAGGCAAGCATTCCGTATGCTTTCTTGACTGCTTTGTCCACTTGTGTTGCCACTTTCACAGATCTGTGCACCTGCAAGCCCAGATCTTTCTGACTTTCTATATTCCTAACAATTTTGCCATTTACGGTATAATTCCCCTCTATGTTAGACCTGTTCATTGAATCATAGAATTTGCAGTGTAGAAGGAGGCCATCTGTCTATCAATTCTGCACCGGCTCTTGGAAAGAGCACTTCACTCAAACCCACACCTCCATCCCATCCCCATAACCCAGTAACCCCACTTTAACCTTTTTGGACACTAAAGGCAATTTATCGTGGCCAATCCACCTAACCTGCAAATCTTTGGACTGTGGGAGGAAACCGGAGGAAACCCACGCAGACACAGGGAGAATGTGCAGACTCCGCACAGTCAGTGACCAAGCCGGGGAATCGAACCTGGGACCCTGGAGCTGTGAAGCAACTGTGCTAACCACTATGCCACCATGCTGTTATGTATTTAAGTAGTAAATCTCTGCTTATTGGACACCACATGATCTGTAGTGATGTCAGCAGAGTATTGGCATGGACTTTAATTTCTCTCTTCCATCTCAGACTGGTATGAGAAGCAACTTTTCCAGAATAAACCTTGCACCGTAATTTTAAGATACCCAATTTTAAGATACACTTGGATATCTTAAAATTATGGTGCATCTCCATACTTATTCTCTTTGTGGCGATTTAAAATTATAACACTTTGAAACTATGAGATGAAGGAAACACCACTGAAGGTAGGAGGGAGTACAGTCCTTGAAAAGCATCTTCCAATCTGATCGAAATGTATTAGAGTGTTCAGTGAGGTGGATGCTTTGAAGATTTTGAGTATCACATCACCAGTGATTCATCCCCCACGTAATATACCAACAGAACTAAAAGGAAAGCTTGAAAAAGAGCTCCAAGAGATGTAGCCATAGTATTTATATTTACCGTCCAGTTCAGTTTCTGGTCAATGGGAACCTTCAGGATGTTGATAGGGCTTCAGCTATGGTAATGCCATTGGATGTCAAGGGGAGATAGTTAGATTCTCCCTTGTTGGAGTTGGTCATTGCCTGGCACTTGTGTGGTGCCGTTGTTACTTACCTCTTGTCAGCTCAAGCCTGGTTAGTATCCAGGCCTTGGTACATATGGAAATGGACTACTTCAGTATCTGAGGAGTCATGAATGGTGTTGAACATCATACAATTATCAGCAAACATTCCCACTTCTGACCTTATGATGGAAGGTTATTGATGAAACAGCTGAAGGTGGTTGGGCCGAGGAGAATACCTTGAGCAACTCCTGCAGTAATGTCCTGGGACTGAGATGATTGACCTCCAACAACCACAGCCATTTTCCTTTGTGCCAGGTACGACTCCAACCAGTGAAGATTTTTCACCTGTTTCCCATTGAGTTCAGTTTTGCGAGGGCTCCTTGAAGCTGCACTCATTCAAATGTTGCCTTGATGTCAAGGGCAGTCACTCTCACCTCACCTCTCGACTCCAGTTATTTTGTCCATGTTTGGATGAAGGCAGTAATGAGGTCAAGAGCTCAGTGACACTGCAACTGAACATCAGTGAGCAGGTTATCATAGAGTCCCTACGGTTTTCACATTGAAAACAGCGCGAGAGGTGAGTGAGCCGGGACATTGAAAACAGCGCGAGAGGTGAGTGAGCCGGGACAGTGAAAACAGCGCGAGAGGTGAGTGAGCCGGGAAATTGAAAACAGCGCGGAAGGTGAGTGAGCTGGGACAGTGAAAACAGCGCGGGAGCTGTGAAATTGAAAACAGCGCGAGAGGTGAGTGAGCCGGGACAGTGAAAACAGCGCGAGAGGTGAGTGAGCCGGGACATTGAAAACAGCGCGGAAGGTGAGTGAGCTGGGACAGTGAAAACAGCGCGGGAGCTGTGAAATTGAAAACAGCGCGGGAGCTGAGTGAGCCGGGACATTGAAAACAGCGCGAGAGGAGAGAGAGCCGGGACAGTGAAAACAGCCGAGAGGTGAGTGAGCCGGGACAGTGAAAACAGCGCGTGAGCTGAGTGAGCCGGGACATTGAAAACAGCGCAGGAGGTGAGTGAGCCGGGACATTGAAAACAGCGCGGGAGCTGAGTGAGCCGGGACAGTGAAAACAGCGCGGGAGCTGAGTGAGCCGGGAAATTGAAAACAGCGCGAGAGGTGAGTGAGCCGGGACAGTGAAAACAGCGCGAGAGGTGAGTGAGCTGGGACAGTGAAAACAGCGCGAGAGGTGAGTGAGCCGGGACATTGAAAACAGTGCGGGAGATTTAAAAAGCGCAGGAGCTGCGAGTCAGAGCGGAGATTTTAAAAGATCGCGGCCTAGTTTCGGGAGCCGTTCGGAGGAGGAGGATCAGTCTCTGTCAGGGAGAGAACCTGAAAACATCTTAAGACACTCAGAAGGTAAGAAGGTAAGTAAGTGATTTTTACTCATTTTTACTTTTATACCTTTTTCAAATTGTGTGTGTTGGGGGGAAACTGAAGTGACATCACAGAAAAGCTGTGACCTGAGTGGCTGGTTGGGAATCTACACTAAATTTAAAAAATTAAGCATTGGTAACTAATTAAACATAATTACTTAATTATAATTTAGAGGGGTATCTAAGCCAGAGATCGGAGAGTACTATATTTAGCTTTCGCATTTATATTAGAAATCTAGTGCTAGGAAACAGATAGTTAACAGTAACTTTGAAAAAATAAAAAAAATATATAAATTTTTTAAAAAACTTTTAATTTTAATTAATTGACGCAATATCAGTTAGAGGGGTGCAGTGCTCTGACTGTGAGATGTGGCAGGTCCGGGAAGCTTCCAGCGTCCCGGGTGGCTTCATCTGCAGAAAGTGCACCCAACTGGAACTCCTCACAGACCGCATGGTTCGGTTGGAGCAGCAATTGGATGCACTTAGGAGCATGCAGGTGGCAGAAAGCATCATAGATTGCAGTTATATAAATGTGGTCACACCCAAGGTGCAGGCAGAGAAATGGGTGACCACCAGAAAGGGCAGGCAGTCAGTGCAGGAATCCCCTGTGGTTGTCCCCCTCTTGAACAGATATACCCCTTTGGATACTGTCGGGGAGGATAGCCTATCAGGGGAAAACAGCAGCAGCCAGAGCAGTGGCACCACGACTGGCTCTGATATTCAGAAGGGAGGGTCAAAGCGCAGAAGAGCAATAGTAATAGGGGACTCTATAGTCAGGGGCACAGCTAGGCGCTTCTGTGGACGTGAAAGAGACTCCAGGATGGTATGTTGTCTCCCTGGTGCCAGGGTCCAGGATGTCTCCGAACAGGTAGAGGGCATCCTGAAGGGGGAGGGCAAACAGGCAGAGGTCGTTGTACATATTGGTACTAACGACATAGGCAGGAAGGGGCATGAGGTCCTGCAGCAGGAGTTCAGGGAGCTAGGCAGAAAGTTAAAAGACAGGACCTCTAGGGTTGTAATCTCGGGATTACTCCCTGTGCCACGTGCCAGTGAGGCTAGAAATAGGAAGATAGAGCAGCTAAACACGTGGCTAAGCAGCTGGTGTAGGAGGGAGGGTTTCTGTTATCTTGACCACTGGGAGCTCTTCCGGGGCAGGTGTGACCTATATGAGGACGGGTTGCATCTAAACCGGAGAGGCATAAATATCCTGGCCGCGAGGTTTGCTAGTGTCACACGGGACGGTTTAAACTAGTATGGCAGGGGGGTGGGCACGGGAGCAATAGGTCAGAAGGTGAGAGCATTGAGGGAGAACTAAGGAATAGGGACAGTGGGGCTCTGAGGCAGAGCAGACAGGGAGAAGTTGCTGAACACAGCAGGTCTGGTGGCCTGAAGTTCATATGTTTTAATGCAAGAAGTATTACGGGTAAGGCAGATGAACTTAGAGCTTGGATTAGTACTTGGAACTATGATGTCGTTGCCATTACAGAGACCTGGTTGAGGGAAGGGCAGGATTGGCAGCTAAACGTTCCAGGATTTAGATGTTTCAGGCGGGATAGAGGGGGATGTAAAAGGGGTGGCGGAGTTGCGCTACTGGTTAGGGAGAATATCACAGCTGTACTGCGGGAGGACACCTCAGAGGACAGTGAGGCTATATGGGTAGAGATCAGGAATAAGAAGGGTGCAGTCACAATGTTGGGGGTTTACTACAGGCCTCCCAACAGCCAGCGGGAGATAGAGGAGCAGATAGGTAGACAGATTTTGGAAAAGAGTAAAAACAACAGGGTTGTGATGATGGGAGACTTCAACTTCCCCAATATTGACTGGGACTCACTTAGTGCCAGGGGCTTAGACGGGGCGGAGTTTGTAAGGAGCATCCAGGAGGGCTTCTTAAAACAATATGTAGACAGTCCAACTAGGGAAGGGGCGGTACTGGACCTGGTATTGGGGAATGAGCCCGGCCAGGTAGTAGATGTTTCAGTAGGGGAGCATTTCGGTAACAGTGACCACAATTCAGTAAGTTTTAAAGTGCTGGTGGACAAGGATGAGAGTGGTCCTAGGATGAATGTGCTAAATTGGGGGAAGGCTAATTATAACAATATTAGGCGGGAACTGAAGAACATAGATTGGGGGCGGATGTTTGAGGGCAAATCAACATCTGACATGTGGGAGGCTTTCAAGTGTCAGATGAAAGGAATTCAGGACCGGCATGTTCCTGTGAGGAAGAAGGATAAATACGGCAATTTTCGGGAACCTTGGATAACGAGAGATATTGTAGGCCTCGTCAAAAAGAAAAAGGAGGCATTTGTCAGGGCTAAAAGGCTGGGAACAGACGAAGCCTGCGTGGAATATAAGGAAAGTAGGAAGGAACTTAAGCAAGGAGTCAGGAGGGCTAGAAGGGGTCACGAAAAGTCATTGGCAAATAGGGTTAAGGAAAATCCCAAGGCTTTTTACACGTACATAAAAAGCAAGAGGGTAGCCAGGGAAAGGGTTGGCCCACTGAAGGATAGGCAAGGGAATCTATGTGTGGATCCAGAGGAAATGGGCGAGGTACTAAATGAATACTTTGCATCAGTATTCACCAAAGAGGAGAAATTGGTAGATGTTGAGTCTGGAGAAGGGGGTGTAGATAGCCTGGGTCACATTGAGATCCAAAAAGACGAGGTGTTGGGTGTCTTAAAAAATATTAAGGTAGATAAGTCCCCAGAGCATGATGGGATCTACCCCAGAATACTGAAGGAGGTTGGAGAGGAAATTGCTGAGGCCTTGACAGAAATCTTTGGATCCTCACTGTCTTCAGGGGATGTCCCGGAGGACTGGAGAATAGCCAATGTTGTTCCTCTGTTTAAGAAGGGTAGCAAGGATAATCCAGGGAACTACAGGCCGGTGAGCCTTACTTCAGTGGTAGGGAAATTACTGGAGAGAATTCTTCGAGACATGATCTACTCCCATTTGGAAGCAAATGGACGTATTAGTAACCGCTTCTCATAGCTAATGCCCTCCATACCAGGCAACATCCTGGTAAATCTCTTCTGCACCCTCTCTAAAGCTTCCACATCCTTCTGGTAGTGTGGCAACCAGAATTGAACACTGTACTCCAAGCGTGGCCTAACTAAGGTTCTATACAGCTGCAACATGACTTGCCAATTCTTATACTCAATGCCCTGGCCAATGAAGGCAAGCATGCCTTATGCCTTCTTGACTACCTTCTTTACCTGCGTTGCCCCTTTCAGTGACATGTGGACCTGTACACCTAGATCTCTCTGACTGTCAATACTCTTGAGGGTTCTACCATTCACTGTATATTCCCTACCTATATTAGACCTTCCAAAATGCATTACGTCACATTTGTCCGGATTAAACACCACCTGCCATCTCTCCGCCCAAGTCTCCAAACGATCTAAATCCTGCTGTATCCTCTGACAGTCCTCATCGCTATCCGCAATTCCACCAACCTTTGTATTGTCTGCAAACTCACTAATCAGACCAGTTACATTTTCCTCCAAATCATTTATATATACTACGAACAGCAAAGGTCCCAGCACTAATCCCTGCGGAACACCACTAGTCACAGCCCACCAATCAGAAAAGCACCCTTCCATTGCTACTCTCTGCCTTCTATGACCTAGCCAGTTCTGTATCCATCTTGTCACGAGGGCACTCTGTCCCCTGTTTCTTTGGTAAGTGCCTGAGAGTCCTGGTGGAGGAGGTTGGTGCCAGCAGCAAATTCACATGCGTGGGGACAGGACGAGAATGCTGCCCATATGACCAAAAAGGACTGACCAGAGGTTGCCATCCAGGTTAGTGGGCATGTGCGTGGGCACTACACATGGCTTCAGTGTGACCAAAGGTTTCATAATCTTTTGCGGTTGGCAAGGGTAAGTAAAGATTGCATGGACCTGTGTGGAGAAGTGTAGTTGGGTGCCCATTCCTCTGTGCACTCAGGGGTCTGAGTGTGTATGCCAACTGGCACTGAATCCTGCCCTGCCAAGTCTGGGATGTCAGTGAATTGGCCTCAGTACATTGGTGGATGAGGTGTGCCATTGTGAACTGGTCTGCTTAATGCCCGGGTGGGGGAGTTGGAAAACTGGAATGGGCCTTCAGGGAGACGGAGTACGAATGAGGCTTTCTATTGTTCCCTTTCAGGAGAAGACATGGCATAATGCTATGCAGTGCCGCAGAACCAGTGGGGGAGTTCCAAATCTGCCAGTCCTCACGAAGCATGAAAGTGATGCACAGGAACTGGAGTGCCACTGGCCAGCCCCCTCCTCCAATCATGGTAAGGCTGGGGTCTCAGATGAAGGCAAGATGCAGGTCACAGATGCATATGCGCAGGTACTCGAAACATGGGCTTCTCATAAGAAAGTGAACTGTTGACTTCCGGGTGCGGCGATGACCAGCTGAGTCGCACGTTTCGGCAGCTCCCTGTGAAGCGGACTTTTGGGCTCTTGATAGGAGCCCCAACGGCAATTTTGACGGCTAAAAACACTGTGCGGTAAACCAGAAGGGAATCCCCCCTGGATACGGATGGAAAAAGGAGGAGAGAGTGGCCAGATTGCAGTGGATCCTTTAGAACAGCGGCAAGGAAGGCAAGCAAAAACCAAGATGGCGTCGGAAGGTGGCAGTTTAACATGGGGCCCTGAACAACAAGAGTTCTTGAAATGCTGTGTGGAAGAGATCAAAAAGGAAATGAAGAAAGAGCTGTTGGCCCCGATACTACAGGCGATCGAAGGGCGAAAGGAGGAACAAAAGACCCAGGAGCGGGAGCTTCGGGTCGTGAAGGCAAAGGCAGCCGAGAATGAGGACGATATACAGGGCCTGGTGGTGAAGACGGAGACGCAGGAGGCACATCAGAAACGATGTGTGGAAAGGTTGGAGGCACTGGAAAACAACGCAAGGAGGAACAACCTGAGGATTCTTGGTCTTCCTGAAGGTGTGGAGGGAGCGGACGTCGGGGCATATGTGAGCACGATGCTGCACTCGTTAATGGGAGCGGAGGCCCCGGCGGGTCCGTTGGAGGTGGAGGGAGCATACCGAGTGATGGCGCGAGGACCGAGAGCAGGAGAAATTCCCAGAGCCATAGTGGTGAGATTCCTCCGTTTTAAGGATAGAGAAATGGTCCTTAGATGGGCGAAGAAAACTCGGAGCAGTAAATGGGAGAACGCGGTGATCCGCGTTTATCAAGACTGGAGTGCGGAGGTGGCGAGAAGGAGGGCGAGCTTTAATCGGGCCAAGGCGGTGCTTCATAAAAAGAAGATAAAATTTGGAATGCTGCAACCGGCAAGACTGTGGGTCACATATCGAGGGAGGCACCACTACTTTGAGACGGCGGATGAAGCGTGGACTTTTATTGTGGAAGAAAAACTGGAATGAGCGGGTTATTAAAAAGAACGTTCGAACAAAGTGGTGGGGCGAATGTGGGGGGCAAAGAGGGGTTTTATGTACTAATCCTGCGATGTGGTAACTTTTCTCTCTCCCACAGGTGGTGGTGGGGGGAGGAGGGGAGGTGGAGGAGATGGGGCGTTGGCCATTGGGGGCGGGGCCAAGGGAGAAGCGCGGGCTTGGTTCCCGCGCTATGATAATCATGGCGGGAATAGAGAAGCAGGAAGGAGGGGGCGTCGCACGGTGCGAGCCGAGGTCACGGGGGGAAGCCGAGGTCAGCCAGAGTTTGTTGACTTCTGGGAGCAACATGGGGGGAGTAATTACGCTAGCGGGGGATCTAGCGGGGGGGGGGGGGTGGGAGGGGGGAATTACTGGGTTGCTGCTGCTGGGGAGAGGGGGGAGCTGGTATGGGAGAGGATGGGCGGGGGGGCACCGCCTGGGGGAGATACAGCTGCGTGGGAACCGGGTGAGGAGCTGGAAAAAGGTGATGGCTAATCGACAAGGGGGGGGGGGGTAGGAAGCCCCCCAACTCGGCTGATCACGTGGAACGTGAGAGGGCTGAACGGGCCGATAAAGAGGGCACGGGTACTCGCACACCTTAAGAAACTTAAGGCAGATGCGGTTATGTTACAGGAAACGCACCTGAAACTGATAGACCAGGTTAGGCTACGCAAAGGATGGGTGGGGCAGGTGTTCCATTCGGGGCTAGATGCGAAAAACAGGGGGGTGGCTATATTAGTGGGGAAGCGGGTAATGTTCGAGGCAAAGACTATAGTGGCGGATAACGGGGGCAGATACGTGATGGTGAGTGGCAAACTACAGGGGGAGACGGTGGTTTTGGTAAACGTATATGCCCCGAACTGGGATGATGCCAATTTTATGAGGCGGATGCTAGGACGCATTCCGAACCTAGAGATGGGAAAGCTGATAATGGGGGGAGATTTTAATACGGTGTTGGAACCAGGGCTGGATATGTCGAAGTCCAGGACTGGAAGGAGGCCGGCAGCAGCCAAGGTACTTAAAGATTTTATGGAGCAGATGGGAGGTGTAGACCCGTGGAGATTTAGCAGACCTAGGAGTAAGGAGTTCTCGTTTTTCTCCTATGTCCATAAAGTCTACTCGCGAATAGACTTTTTTGTGCTGGGTAGGGCATTGATCCCGAAGGTGAGGGGAACGGAGTATACGGCTATAGCCATTTCGGATCACGCTCCACACTGGGTGGACTTGGAGATAGGGGAGGAAACAGGAGGGCGCCCACCCTGGAGAATGGACATGGGACTAATGGCAGATGAGGGGGTGTGTCTAAGGGTGAGGGGGTGCATTGAAAAGTACTTGGAACTCAATGATAATGGGGAGGTCCAGGTGGGAGTGGTCTGGGAGGCGTTGAAGGCGGTGGTTAGAGGGGAGCTGATATCAATAAGGGCACATAAAGGGAAGCAGGAGAGTAAGGAACGGGAGCGGTTGCTGCAAGAACTTTTGAGGGTGGACAGTGTGGCGCACAAAGACTCCATGAGACAAATAGAGTGAAGTCGATGAGGCTTTATTAAGCGTGTCTGTTCCCCAGCAGCCCGATAGTAAACTGGCATGCGGGGGAAGGCACCGGCTTCTTATACTTCTCCTTCAGGGCGGAGTATGAGGTCAACGGCCAACCAGGACCCGGGATCTGTCAGCCAATGACATTAGGGCTTCCAGTCCCACATGACCCCCAATACATACTACCACATTCACCCCTTGTCAAAAATGAACCCGGCGGGGTGATGCTTCGTATGGTGGTAAGGGTTTACAGTACTGGTCCTGGGAGGAGAGAACAGTTACATGGTAGTACCATATTGGACAGTATCGTCCTGTTACAACTATTTACAGAGGATATAGGAAAAACAAAATGTTCATTGGACAGTCCATCTTCGTTTTACATCGACGCCACGAGTCGGTCGGGCGGTCTGGTCGTCCGTGTCGATCGCCTCGGCCCCGGCGGTGGTGGTAGTGCTTGTACCAGCGTTGTCGCCTCCGGGAGCCGCACGGTTTCAGCTGTCGGTGCAAAGGGGAGGGGGACTGATCCTCCTGGGAAGGGGGCGGTCGCGGGGTGCGGCGGTGGCAGGAAGGGGGGCGGTTGGGTTGATGGTGCCGGGGGGGTGTGCGTGGTGCCGGCGGGCGCCAGATCCCGCAGGGAGACCGTGTCCTGTCGGCCGTCGGGGTACTCCACGTAGGCGTACTGGGGGTTTGCGTGGAGGAGGTGAACCCTTTCGACCAACGGGTCCGCCTTATGTGCCCGCACGTGCTTTCGGAGCAGGATGGGTCCTGGGGCCGCCAGCCAGGTCGGCAGCGACGTTCCAGAGGAGGACCTCCTAGGGAAGACAAGGAGACGCTCGTGGGGCGTTTGATTAGTGCTCGTACATAATAACGACCGGATGGAATGGAGAGCGTCCAGGAGGACCTCCTGCCACCGTGAAACTGGGAGATCCCTGGACCGTAGGGCCAGTAGGACGGCCTTCCAGACCGTACCGTTCTCCCTTTCTACTTGCCCGTTCCCCCGGGGGTTGTAGCTGGTCGTCCTGCTTGAAGCTATACCCTTGCTGAGCAGGAACTGGTGCAGCTCGTCACTCATGAAAGAGGACCCCCTGTCGCTGTGGACGTATGCGGGGTAACCGAACAGTGTGAATATGCTGTTCAGGGCTTTAATGACTGTGGCCGCGGTCATGTCGGAGCAGGGAATGGCAAAAGGGAAGCGGGAGTATTCGTCCACTACATTAAGGAAATACGCGTTGCGGTCGGTGGAGGGGAGGGGCCCTTTGAAATCGAGACTGAGGCGTTCAAAGGGACGGGAAGCCTTAATCAGGTGCGCTCCATCTGGCCTGAAAAAATGCGGTTTGCATTCTGCGCAGATGTGGCAGTCTCTTGTGACTGTACGGACCTCCTCTAAGGAGTATGGGAGATTGCGGGACTTGATGAAGTGGTAAAACCGAGTGACCCCCGGGTGGCAGAGGTCCTCGTGGAGGGCTTGGAGGCGGTCAATTTGTGCGTTGGCACATGTCCCGCGGGATAGGGCATCAGACGGCTCGTTCAGCTTTCCGGGCCGGTACAAGATCTCATAGTTGAAGGTGGAGAGTTCGATCCTCCACCGCAAGATCTTGTCGTTCTTGATCTTGCCCCGCTGTGCACTATCGAACATGAAGGCTACCGACCGTTGGTCAGTGAGGAGAGTGAATCTCCTGCCGGCCAGGTAATGCCTCCAATGTCGCACAGCCTCCACTATGGCTTGGGCTTCCTTTTCCACTGAGGAGTGGCGGATTTCTGAGGCGTGGAGGGTTCGGGAGAAGAAGGCCACGGGTCTGCCCGCTTGGTTAAGGGTAGCCGCGAGAGCTACGTCAGAGGCGTCGCTCTCGACCTGGAAGGGGAGGGACTCGTCGATGGCGCGCATCGTGGCCTTTGCGATGTCCGCTTTGATGCGGCTGAAAGCCTGGCAAGCCTCTGTCGACAGCGGGAAAGTCGTGGTCTGTATTCGGGGGCGGGCCTTGTCTGCGTACTGGGGGACCCACTGGGCGTAGTATGAAAAGAACCCCAGGCAGCGTTTCAGGGCTTTTGGGCAGTGCGGGAGGGGAAATTCCATGAGTGCGCGCATACGTTCGGGGTCGGGGCCTATTATCCCATTGCGCACTATGTAGCCCAGAATGGCTAGCCGATCGGTGCTAAAAACGCACTTGTCCTCGTTGTACGTGAGGTTCAAGGCTTTGGCAGTCTGGAGGAATTTTTGGAGGTTGGCGTCGTGGTCCTGCTGATCGTGGCCGCAGATGGTTACATTGTCGAGGTACGGGAACGTGGCCCGTAACCCATGTTGATCAACCATTCGGTCCATTTCCCGTTGGAAGACCGAGACGCCGTTTGTGACGCCAAAAGGGACCCTTAGGAAGTGGTATAATCGCCCGTCTGCCTCGAAGGCTGTGTACTTGCGGTCACTTGGGCGGATGGGGAGCTGATGGTAGGCGGACTTGAGGTCCACGGTGGAGAAGACTTTATACTGGGCAATCCGATTGACCATGTCGGATATGCGGAGGAGAGGGTACGCGTCTAGTTGTGTGTACCTGTTGATGGTCTGGCTATAGTCAATGACCATCCTTTGTTTCTCCCCTGTCTTCACTACTACCACCTGCGCTCTCCAGGGACTATTGCTGGCCTGGATTATGCCCTCCTTTAGCCGCTGGACTTCGGAGCGAATGAAGGTCCGGTCCTGGGCGCTGTACCGTCTGCTCCTAGTGGCGACGGGTTTGCAATCCGGGGTGAGGTTCGCAAACAAGGACGGGGGTTGCACCTTGAGGGTGGCGAGGCCGCAGATAGTGAGTGGGGGTATGGGGCCGCCGAATTTAAACGTAAGGCTCTGTAGGTTACATTGAAAATCTAAGCCCAGCAAGGTGGGGGCACAGAGTTGGGGAAGGACGTTAAGTTTGTAGTTTTTGAATTCCCTCCCCTGTACCGTTAGGGTAACTATGCAGAATCCCTGGATCTGTACGGAGTGGGATCCTGCAGCTAGGCAAATCTTTTGTGCGCTGGGGTAGGTAGTTAAGGAACAGCGTCTTACCGTGTCGGGATGTATAAAACTTTCCGTGCTCCCGGAGTCGACTAGGCATGGCGTCTCGTGGCCGTTAATTAGGACCGTTGTCGTCGTCGTCTGGAGAGTCCGGGGCCGAGCCTGATCGAGTGTAACCGAAGCGAGCCGTGGTTGTAGTAGTGGGGTGGGGTCCGTTGTTGCCGTCCAAGATGGCGTCGGGGATGGACAAAATGGCCACCCCATACATCGCCCGTGGCTGAGGGGTCACAAGATGGCGTCGGGGGTGGACAAAATGGCCGCCTCCATGCGTCGTACAGGTCGGGGGCGGTCCAAGATGGCGGGGCCCCTCCTCTCCTCGTGGTGGTCGGGACCCAAAATGGCGGCGTCTGCGGGTCGCACATTGAGTGCTGGGGGTTCTGGGGGGGCGCTAGGACCGCGCGGAGTTCCCGGGCCGCGGGCGCTAGGACCGCGCGGAGTTCCTTGGCTGCGAGCGCCAGGGCCGCGGGCGCTAGGACCGCACGGAGCTTCCTCGCTGGGGACCGCGGTGTTCGGGGCCAAGGCCGGCAGGTCAGTACTGCGAGCGCTGGGACCGTGAGGAGGTCCCTCGCCGGGGACGGAGATCGGGGTCCAGGTAAGTTGTATTGCCGGCGGGTCAGGCGCGGGGCGCGGGACGGGGGTGAGGGCCCAGGTCGGCGGCGCTGGCGGGTCAGGCGTGGGACGCGGGACGGGGCGAGGGCCCAGGTCGGCGGCGCTGGCGGGTCAGGCGTGGGGCGCGGGACGGGGGCGAGGGCCCAGGTCGGCGGGTCAGGCGTGGGGCGCGGGACGGGGGCGAGGGCCCAGGTCGGCGGCGCTGGCGGGTCAGGCGTGGGGCGTGGGACGGGGGCGAGGGCCCAGGTCGGCGGGTCAGGCGTGGGGCGCGGGACGGGGGCGAGGGCCCAGGTCGGCGGCGCTGGCGGGTCAGGCGTGGGGCGCGGGACGGGGGCGAGGGCCCAGGTCGGCGGCTCCGGCGGGTCAGGCGTGGGGCGCGGGACGGGGGTGAGGGTGGCGTTCGGGATACGAAAAACCCCTTCCTCTCCGTGGAGAGTGTTGGCCGGCACCCAAATCGGGAGCGCCGGCGGCGGGTCGTACATGGGCTGCGGGGAGGGGGGTTGGGGAGCGTAGGCGGCGTGCAGGGCTCCCAGTTCTCCCGGGGCCGCGGCGGGTACGTACGGGGCCCAATGGCCTGCCGCGCGGTCGGGGCCGTAGGCGCGGGTATTACGCGCGGCTACGTCCAGCGAGGCTGCCAGGGCCCGTGCCTCTGAGAGTCCTAGTGACTCTTTTTCTAGAAGTCTTTGGCGGATTTGGGAGGATTGTATACCTGCAACAAAAGCATCGCGCATTAACATGTCCGTGTGTTCGTTTGCGTTCACCGACGGGCAGCTGCAGGCTCGTCCCAAAATCAGCAGCGCGGCGTAGAACTCGTCCATCGATTCTTCGGGAGCTTGCCGTCTCGTCGCGAGCTGGTAGCGAGCGTAGATTTGGTTAACTGGGCGAACGTAGAGACTTCTCAGTGCTGTGAAGGCCGTCTGGAAATCGCGGGTGTCTTCAATGAGGGTGAAAATCTCCGTGCTCACCCTCGAGTGTAGGACCTGCAGTTTTTGTTCGTCTGAGACTCGGCCTGTGGTCGATGTGATGTAGGCCTCAAAGCAAGTCTGCCAGTGTTTGAAGGCTGCTGCCGCATTCACTGCGTGGGGGCTGATCCTCAGGCATTCTGGAATGATCCTGAGCTCCATAGTCCTTTTTAGACACGCTTAATAAATTGTGGCGCACAAAGACTCCATGAGACAAATAGAGTGAAGTCGATGAGGCTTTATTAAGCGTGTCTGTTCCCCAGCAGCCCGATAGTAAACTGGCATGCGGGGGAAGGCACCGGCTTCTTATACTTCGCCTTCAGGGCGGAGTATGAGGTCAACGGCCAACCAGGACCCGGGATCTGTCAGCCAATGACATTAGGGCTTCCAGTCCCACATGACCCCCAATACATACTACCACAGACAGACAATATGCGGAAGCACCGGAGGAGGGACTGTACAGGGAAAGGCAAAGGCTACATGTAGAATTTGACTTGCTGACTACAGGCACTGCAGAGGCACAATGGAGGAAGGCACAGGGTGTACAGTACGAATATGGGGAGAAGGCGAGCAGGTTGCTGGCACACCAATTGAGGAAAAGGGGAGCAGCGAGGGAAATAGGGGGAGTGAGGGATGAGGAAGGAGAGATGGAGCGGGGAGCGGAGAGAGTGAATGGAGTGTTCAAGACATTTTATAAAAAATTATATGAAGCTCAACCCCCGGATGGGAGGGAGAGAATGATGGGCTTCTTGGATCGGCTGGAATTTCCCAAGGTGGAAGAGCAGGAAAGGGTGGGACTGGGAGCACAGATCGAGGTAGAAGAAGTGGTGAAAGGAATTAGGAGCATGCAGGTGGGAAAGGCCCCGGGACCAGATGGATTCCCAGTCGAATTCTATAGAAAATATGTGGACTTGCTCGCCCCGGTACTGACGAGGACCTTTAATGAGGCAAAGGAAAGGGGACAACTGCCCCCGACTATGTCTGAAGCAACGATATCGCTTCTCTTAAAGAAGGAAAAGGACCCGCTACAATGCGGGTCCTATAGACCTTATCCCTCCTAAATGTAGATGCCAAGGTCCTGGCCAAGGTAATGGCAATGAGAATAGAGGAATGTGTCCCGGGGGTGGTCCACGAGGACCAAACTGGGTTTGTGAAGGGGAGACAGCTGAACACGAATATACGGAGGTTGTTAGGGGTAATGATGATGGCCCCACCAGAGGGAGAAACGGAGATAGTAGTGGCGATGGATGCCGAGAAAGCATTTGATAGAGTGGAGTGGGATTATTTGTGGGAGGTGTTGAGGAGATTTGGTTTTGGAGAGGGGTATGTTAGATGGGTGCAGCTGTTGTATAGGGCCCCAGTGGCGAGCGTGGTCACGAATGGACGGGGATCTGCATATTTTCGGCTCCATAGAGGGACAAGGCAGGGATGCCCTCTGTCCCCATTATTGTTTGCACTGGCGATTGAGCCCCTGGCGATAGCGTTGAGGGGTTCCAAGAAGTGGAGGGGAGTACTTAGGGGAGGAGAAGAGCACCGGGTATCTTTGTATGCGGACGATTTGCTACTATACGTGGCGGACCCGGCGGAGGGGATGCCAGAAATAATGCGGATACTTGGGGAGTTTGGGGATTTTTCAGGGTATAAATTGAACATGGGGAAAAGTGAGTTGTTTGTGGTGCATCCAGGGGAGCAGAGTAGAGAAATAGAGGACCTACCGTTGAGGAAGGTAACAAGGGACCTTCGTTACCTGGGGATCCAGATAGCTAAGAATTGGGGCACATTGCATAGGTTAAATTTAACGCGGTTGGTGGAACAGATGGAGGAGGATTTCAAGAGATGGGATATGGTATCCCTGTCAATGGCAGGGAGGGTGCAGGCGGTTAAGATGGTGGTCCTCCCGAGATTCCTCTTTGTGTTTCAGTGCCTCCCGGTGGTGATCACGAAGGCTTTTTTTAAAAGGATTGAAAAGAGCATCATGGGTTTTGTGTGGGCCGGGAAGACCCCGAGAGTGAGGAAGGGATTCTTACAGCGTAGCAGGGATAGGGGGGGGCTGGCACTACCGAGCCTAAGTGAGTATTATTGGGCCGCTAATATTTCAATGGTGAGTAAGTGGATGGGAGAGGAGGAGGGAGCGGCGTGGAAGAGATTAGAGAGGGCGTCCTGTAGGGGGACTAGCCTACAGGCTATGGTGACAGCCCCATTGCCGTTCTCACCGAGGAACTACACCACAAGCCCGGCGGTGGTGGCTACACTGAAGATTTGGGGACAGTAGAGACGGCATAGGGGAAAGACTGGAGCCTTGGGGAGGTCCCCGATAAGAAACAACCATAGGTTTGCCCCGGGGGGAATGGATGGGGGATATGGAATGTGGCAAAGAGCAGGAATAACGCAACTGAAAGATCTGTTTGTGGATGGGAAGTTCGCGAGTCTGGGAGCGCTGACCGAGAAATATGGGTTGCCCCAAGGGAATGCATTCAGGTATATGCAACTGAGGGCTTTTGCGAGGCAACAGGTGAGGGAATTCCCGCAGCTCCCGACACAAGAGGTGCAGGACAGAGTGATCTCAAAGACATGGGTGGGGGATGGTAAGGTGTCAGATATATATAGGGAAATGAGGGACGAAGGGGAGACTATGGTAGATGAACTAAAAGGGAAATGGGAAGAAGAGCTGGGGGAGGAGATCGAGGAGGGGCTGTGGGCAGATGCCCTAAGCAGGGTAAACTCGTCGTCCTCGTGTGCCAGGCTAAGCCTGATTCAGTTTAAGGTATTACACAGGGCACATATGACTGGAGCACGGCTCAGTAAATTTTTTGGGGTGGAGGATAGGTGTGCGAGGTGCTCGAGAAGCCCAGCGAATCATACCCATATGTTTTGGTCATGCCCGGCACTACAGGGGTTTTGGATGGGGGTGACAAAGGTGCTTTCAAAAGTAGTAGGAGTCCGGGTCGAACCAAGCTGGGGGTTGGCTATATTTGGGGTTGCACAAGAGCCGGGAGTGCAGGAGGCGAGAGAGGCCGATGTTTTGGCCTTTGCGTCCCTAGTAGCCCGGCGCAGGATATTGCTAATGTGGAAAGAAGCCAAGCCCCCGGGGGTGGAGACCTGGATAAATGACATGGCGGGGTTTATAAAGCTAGAGCGGATTAAGTTCGTCCTAAGGGGGTCGGCTCAAGGGTTCACCAGGCGGTGGCAACCGTTCGTCGAATACCTCGCAGAAAGATAGACGGAATGGGAAAAAGTAGGCAGCAGCAGCAGCCCACGATGGGGGCGGGGGTGGGGGGAGGTGGAGGAGGAACCAGAATGACTCTCAGGGTTGTTAATATATACTGTATAGTATGTATAGGTCGTTGCTACAGATAATTATATATTGGACTGTTAAATTATATTTTTGGAGAGTGTTACTTGTGACAAGGCAGTTGCCAATTAGGGCTAGTTTTCATTTTTGTTATTTATTATATTTTCTTTTTTTTTTTTATTTTTGTTTATAAAATAGGTCATTGTTATTTGTGTTGTTATAATATTGTGCAAAGGATGCACAATGTACTGTGTTGGTTGACCAAAAATTTTCAATAAAATATTTAATAAAAAAAAAAAGAAAGTGAACTGTTACAACTAGAGTGCCCATTGAAGCTCCAATGCAGATGCACCGTGCAGCAGGTCTCTATTGTCTCTTCAGCCTGCCTAGCATACATAATGACTATGATGATTGAATTTACTGATCTTTGTTCCTTCCACCGATACCCATCCACAGTAGCTCCTGAGGACCCCCGGTATGCTCAGCGGAAGACATCGCTCTGCTCCAGTATCACACTGTCTCTCGGAACCAGGCACCAGCGAAGATACTCACATGTCAGTGGGCATTAGGTCATCATGTCTACAGATGGCATCAGTCACCAGCTTGACATAACTGTATGCAGCTGAATGAGAAACACAGCATAGATCTCGCAGTGAACCCTGAAAAGCACCAGATGCGTAAACATTGTGGGTCACTGTGACCTTTGCCACCCGCATGGGGTGTCTGCCCACGCAGTCAGAGGTGATTTGGGGAACTATCATATTGCATATTGCTGTCATCATTGTGTCCCAGGAGAGTTGTAGCCTCCTGCAGCACTGGACCTCAGACATTTGGAGGTATTTGGAGCGCTGACTGTATCCCCTCGTCACTGGGTAATGCCATCTGTAATGTACTGTCCCATTTTGGCCTTCCTGCTGGGCCTTCACTAACTGAGCCTGTACCTTTCCACTTAAAGGTTGTTGCCTATGCACACCTGGCCTCATCTGCCCTTCTCTTCCCACTTAAGAGTAGATCCTGCCAGCAGACTACACTAGCCCCATTGGATCAGACGCAGAGAACTAGTGCCTTGCAAATGCAGGATCACTATGCTCCAATTCTCAGAGAAGCCTTCCTCGGAGGAAGAGCTCCTGAAATACTGAAAGGCAGGCTTGAAATGCTAAAGAATTGCTAAAAAAAAACCTCAGGTACAACTTGCACTCACATAGCGATGAACTCATGATGACAGAGAAAGTGTTGCGGCCTGGGGCTTTTATCCCTGCGATGAGGAAACATGATTAGAACCCACCCGAGCTGAAAATCACACAGGCATCGTAAAATCGCTATCCATTGGCTTGTTAATGGCCTTAATTGACCCTTTAATTGTCAGTGGGCCTCTGATCCTGAAATTGCATGATGCTGATGGGAACCACGCCCAAAGTTATTTGACAAAAGTTTACATTTGGTCAAGTAAATCGCCTGGCCCTAATGTACTTTATTCCATTCATTCTACTTCCAATCATTAACACATGTTTTTTCCCCCTCTTTAGGAAAGCTAGGTAGACAGATATTCCTATTGTATTGTTGGTGTTTACTCAAATGCTCCTTTGAGCTACAACTTGCTTTTCAGTCAAGGATAGGAAAAATTGAATACTGTCTTTGAAATGACATTGTTCATATTAGATCACAAATGATCTGCATGGGATTAGTTCATGGCAGTAACCAGAGTCAAGGTGACAGATCCTACCTCTTGATTAAGATATTAAATATACATGATTTTTTTCTGATTGAATTCTTCCAGGTCAACAGCCAGTGGCTTACACATTTCCCTCAATCTTTATCAGCGCCATAATGATAATCTTTATAGTGCCACAAGTAAGCTTACATTAACACTGCAATGAAGTTACTGTGAAAAGCCCCTAGTCACCACATTCCGGTACCTGTTCAGGTACACAGAGGGAGAATTCAGAATGTCCAAATTACCTAACAGCATGTCTTTCGGGACTTGTGGGAGGAAACCGGAGCACCCGGAGGAAACCCACGCAGACACATGGAGAACGTGCAGATTCCACACAGACAGTGACCCAAGCCAGGAATCGAACCTGGGACCCTGGCACTGTGAAGCAACAGTGATAACCACGTACTACCGTGCCACCCTCAAGCTATACACGGTGTTATTTTCATGAATGGGCTGTTACGGATAGGAAGGGAGTTCATTTAAACATTGCTAATTTCTCCTCACCATCCCCACATAAACAGAAAGGTGTTTTTGATGTGCTTCCCCCTTTATAAGTAGTGGCATATTTCCCAACCCTTCAGATTTGGTGTGATCCAATTTTCAATTAATGATGCCAGAGCAAACTCAAGATAGGATGAACTCAAAGGATTAGTTTATTTGCACGTACTCAAAACATGGGAGTAGGTTTGCAACATAATAAGAGGTTAGAGAAAAGAAAGAAAGATAGAAAAAATAAATATTGTTTCACATGAGTTCCAGAGTCCAGAATCAAAGCCCAATAAGGTATCTGTCATTGAAGTCGGTGAGCTCAAAACAGATACTCGATCGTTCATTTTTCTGGTGGTGTTTGACTTCACACAATAAGATAGGCCTGCAGAGATGAATCAGTCTTGTAGGTGATGGCACAGAAAATCCAGCAGAAGCAGTGTGGATGGAGCCAGGTGCTCCTGTCCTGGGCCAGATTTCCTGTCTGTTATGCTGCTATTAGATGGTAAAAAGAGTTTTCAGTTCACCAAGGAAATACCACTGGTTCCATAAGCCAGAGGTCTATGTTAAATGACACCCGCCTCTCCATACTTTCTTTGACAAAGGATGTGTATCACTCATCTGAGTCCCCAAGATTGTTGAACATCTGAACCATTAAGAATTGAAAGGAAAGGGCAGCAGTGGGTTAGCCCTGCTGCCTCACGGCGCCGAGGTCCCAGATTCGATCCCGGCTCTGGGTCACTGTCCGTGTGGAGTATGCACATTCTCCCCGTGTTTGCGTGGGTTTCGCCCTCACAACCCAAAGATGTGCAGGTTAGGTGGATTGGCCACACTAAATTGCCCCCTAATTGGAAATAATTAATTGAGTACTCTAAATTTATTTTTAAACAAAGAATTGAAAGGAAGGTTGTAGGATCCTTTATCAATGCAGGTGGCCTTTGTATAGCTCTGCGCCAGCCATTAAGCACCTATTTACTCTAATCCCATTTTTCAGCACTTGGCCTTGTGTGCTATGGCATTTCAAGTGCTCATCTAAATATTTCTTAATTGTTGTGAGGGTCCTGACCTCTACCACCCTTTCAAGCAGTGAGTTCCAGATTCCAACCACCTTCTAGCTGAAAAGGTTTTTCCTCAAATCTCCTCGAAATTTCCTGCCCTTTACTTTAAATCTATACCCCCTGGTTATTGGCCCCTCCACTAAGGTGGAATAGATCTAGAGGAGGACAATGCCAGTACCCACAGAGCGGAAGGCATCCACCTCGGCCCTCCTGTTCTCCCTATCTCCTGCAGCAGCTGGTGCTGCTTTTTCTGGCCTTGTTGTTCCCCATTCTTTCCCCATACCATGGGAGACCTCTAATAAGATACCTTTTTCCTGCTGACTCCTAAAAGGTATCCAATAAAATACACTAGCACAGCACTTATATTTGTGGGTGAAATCCTCCGAGAATTTGTAGAATAAACATTGCTAGAATGCTGGTAAAATAATGAGAAATTGTGTCCCAGAAAGTCTCCTGATGTGTTTTGGAGGTTCATTTCATTGCTCCGGCAGCAACTGGACCATAAAGAGTGAGTATCCCCTCTAGTAGCATCTGAAATCCACGACAATGCCATATTTACTTCAAAACAGCTTAACACTATGAGCGAAAAGTGTTAGGACAAGTGCTAGTCACCAAAATGCCATGGAGCTTCTGTAATGAGTGCTATTTAATTAGCTGTCAGCTCCTTAGAGAGCTTCCAGGTGGTGCACACTTCAACTTCTTTTGGAAGATGGTGTTGTGTTCTCGACACAGAATAAACCAGCATTTCACCATAAAACTCCAACCCACCTAAATACTTTGCTGAAAGTTTCCCCATGAAACATATTGATCATGAATCAGTTATTTCTGGCATGCTGGCACGTTTAGATCCCCCGATAGTAGCTCAGAAGTGCTAGATTGTATAAATGCAGAAATTAGACAAGTGTGTCACAAAGGAAAGTAGTATTAATGGGGGATTTTATGTTTAGCATAGATTGGGAGAGGCAGTCAAGCAGCTGTCAGAAAGTGAATTTCTGCAGTGTGTCAGGGATAATTTCCTACAGCAATATGTTCTGGATGCAACAAAGGCACAAGCAATATTGGATTTAGTAATGACCCGGCTTTAATTAGTAACCTAATTGTGCGTGAACATTTATCAAATAGTGATCATAACATGATCGAGTTCAATGTAATGTTTGAAATTGAAATGCAGGAATCAGCTACTAGAATTTTAGATTTAGGTAAGGCCAACTTTAATGAGATGAGACAGAGACTGTCCACAGTAAACTGGGAAAATCTGCTAATGTGTAAAACAACTGAAGAACAGGGGAAGATGTTTAAATAAACAATCAATGCAACACAGAACTAGTTTATACCCCTGAGAAGGAAAAACTCCACTTCACAGAAAAAAAACAGCCATGGACAACTAATGAGATAAGGGACAGCATAAAACTAAAAGAAAAAACTTCCAAAAATGCAAAAGATAGCACAGATCTCACCAAATGGGAACGATACAAGAACCAGCAAAGGGCCATTAAGCAGCTGAAAGAGCTGCTAAAAGGGATTCTGAAAGGAAACTTGCGAGTGACATCAAACTCAATAAGAAGTTTTGTAGTTACATAAAGGAAAAGCTGATGGTCAGGTGCAATGTTGGCCCGCTAAAGACTGAAAATGGGAATATTGTCAATGATGCTGGAATCTATCATCAAGGAAGAAATAGCGAGGCATCTGGATGGAATTGTCCCATTGGACAGACGCAGCATGGGTTCATAAAGGGCAGGTCGTGCCTAACTAATTTAGTGGAATTTTTTGAGGACATTAACAGTGCGGTAGATAACGGGGAGCCAATGGATGTGGTATACCTGGATTTCCAGAAAGCCTTTGACAAGGTGCCACACAAAAGGTTGTTGCATAAGGTAAAGATGCATGGCATTAAGGGGAAAGTAGTAGCATGGATAGAGGATTGGTTAATTAATAGAAAGCAAAGAGTGGGGATTAATGGGTGTTTCTCTGGTTGGCAATCAGTAGCTAGTGGTGTCCCACAGGGATCAGTGTTGGGCCCACAGCTGTTCACAATTTACATAGATGGTTTGGAGTTGGGGACCAAGGGCAATGTGTCCAAGTTTGCAGACGACACTAAGATAAGTGGTAAAGCAAAAAGTGCAGAGGATACTGGAAGTCTGCAGAGGGATTTGGATAGGCTAAGTGAATGGGCTAGGGTCTGGCAGATGGAATACAATGTTGACAAATGTGAGGTTATCCATTTTGGTAGGAATAACAGCAAAAGGGATTATTATTTAAATGATAAAATATTAAAACATGCTGCTGTGCAGACAGACCTGGGTGTGCTAGTGCATGAGTCGCAAAAAGTTGGTTTTCAGGTGCAACAGGTGATTAAGAAGGCAAATGGAATTTTGTCCTTCATTGCTAGAGGGATGGAGTTTAAGACTAGGGAGGTTCTGCTGCAATTGTATAAGGTGTTAGTGAGGCCACACTTTGAGTATTGTGTTCAGTTTTGGTCTCCTTACTTGAGAAAGGACGTACTGGCACTGGAGGGTGTGCAGAGGAGATTCACTAGGTTAATCCCAGAGCTGAAGGGGTTGAATTACGAGGAGAGGTTGAGTAGACTGGGACTGTACTCGTTGGAATTTAGAAGGATGAGGGGGGATCTTATAGAAACATATAAGATTATGAAGGGAATAGATAGGATAGATGCGGGCAGGTTGTTTCCACTGGCGGGTGAAAGCAGAACTAGGGGGCATAGCCTCAAAATAAGGGGAAGTAGATTTAGGACTGAATTTAGGAGGAACTTCTTCACCCAAAGGGTTGTGAATCTATGGAATTCCTTGCCCAGTGAAGCAGTAGAGGCTCCTTCATTAAATGTTTTTAAGATAAAGATAGATAGTTTTTTGAAGAATAATGGGATTAAGGGTTATGGTGTTCGGGCCGGAAAGTGGAGCTGAGTCCACAAAAGATCAGCCATGATCTCATTGAATGGTGGGGCAGGCTCGAGGGGCCAGATGGCTTACTCCTGCTCCTAGTTCTTATGTTCTTATGTTCTAATTACTTTTGTCTCAGTATTTACAGTAGAAAAGGAGGATAGCTTGCCGGAAGTCCCAAAGACATTAATAGTGGACAGGGGACACGGACTAAATAAAATTAACAAAGTAAAACATCGATAATGGGGACATTAATGGAACTAAAGAGTGAAAAATCCCCCGGACTTGATGGTTTCATTCAAGGGTATTAAAGGAAGTAAGGGAGCACATTTTAGGTGCCCCAACTATAATCTTTCAGAATTCCCTGGATTCAGGAGTTGTCCCTCCGGATCGGACATTGTGCATGTCACTCTGCTTTTTAAGAAGAGGAAAAGGGGAAAAACGGAATTACAGACCAGTTAGCATAACATCTGTGGTGGGGAAATTGTTGGAGTCTATAATCAAAAATAGGGTAACTGAACACCGCAAACATTTTCAGTTAATAAGGGAAAGCCAGCATGAATTCTTTTTTTAATGTATTTCCAAACATTATCAAATTCTTACATACAAAGGCTTAACTATATCATACAAACAGTTTGTCATTTTTATTTTAACAAAAGAACAGCAACAACCCTAAATCTCCTATCACCCCTCAGCCCCACTATCCTCCCTCCCTTATCCCCTCCCCTCCTAACCCTTCCTCCCCATCCCCCTGACGACTGGCAACGAACAGGTCCTTAAAGAAAGTGGTGAACGGCATCCATCTGGAATAGAACCTTTCTTCTGACTCTCTCAGAGTATATTTAATCTTTTCCAATCTAAGGAACCCTGTCAGGTCACTTAATCATGCCGTTGGATTTGTTTTACGGTCTCGTGTACCGAGGGGCAGTGAAAAATATTGTTTCATAGATTTCATAGAATTTACAGTGCAGAAGGAGGCCATTCGGCCCATCGAGTCTGCACCGGCTCTTGGAAAGAGCACCCTACCCAAGCCCACACCTCCACCCTATCCCCATAACCCAGTAACCCCACCTAACACTAAGGGCAATTTTTGACACTAAGGACAATTTAACATGGCCAATCCACCTAACCTGCACATCGTTGGACTGTGGGAGGAAACCGGAGCACCCGGAGGAAACCCACGCACACAGGGGGAGGACGTGCAGACTCCGCACAGACAGTGACCCAAGCCGGAATCGAACCTGGGACCCTGGAGCTGTGAAGCAATTGTGCTATCCACTATGCTACCGTGCTGCCCCATTGTTCTGCATACAGTCCAGACAGATCATTCCATGCATGAAAAAAACATAGGCCCTGAGTGGCAGCACCGACCTCCACCCAAGCAGGACTGGTCTCCGAGCCACCAAGGAGGCAAAGGCCAAGACATCAACCTTCCCCCCCCACCCCCACTCAAGGAGCTCCGGGGAGTCTTGACATGCCAAGGATCGGCACCAGCGGACATGGCTCTAGTTTGATCCGAACGATTGCTGACATGAAAATGAGACCCAACTAACTTATGGCAGGACCAGAACATGTGTGAATGCTTTGCAAGCCCCCCTGAACAACGCTCACACCTGCCCTTCACCTCAGGGAAGAACCCACTCATAGAGTGCACTCTATGTACAACTTTAAATTGTATCGAGCTCCCGCCGATCTCTCTGATCGTGAAGCGGGACAAGGACCCACTGCAATGTGGGTCGTATAGACCGATCTCGCTCCTCAATGTGGATGCTAAGTTGCTGGCAAAAGTGCTGGCTACGAGAATTGAGGACTGTGTCCCGGGGGTGATCCATGAGGACCAGACGGCATTTGTAAAGGGCAGGCAGCTAAGCACTAATGTGCGGAGGCTCCTCAACGTGATTATGATGCCATCGGTGGAGGGAGAAGCGGAGGTAGTGGCAGCTGTGGATGCGGAGAAGGTCTTCGACCAGGTGGAGTGGGAGTATCTTTGGGAAGTGTTACGGAGGTTTCGGTTTGGGGAGGGGTTCATCAGCTGGGTCAGGCTGCTATATAGAGCCCCGGTGGCGAGTGTGGCTACGAATTGGCTAGGATCGGAGTACTTTCGGCTGTACCGAGGGACGAGGCAGGGGTGTCCCCTGTCCCCCTTGTTGTTTGCATTGGCAATTGAGCCTATGGCCATGGCACTAAGGGAGTCCAGGAAATGGAGGGGATTGGTCCGAGGGGGAGAGGAACATCGGGTGTCGCTGTATGTGGATGACCTGTTGCTGTATGTGGCATATCCATTGGAGGGGATGGTGGAGGTCATGTGGATCCTAAGGGAGTTTGGGGACTTCTCGGGCTATAAGCTCAACATAGAACATAGAAAATACAGCACAGAACAGGCCCTTCGGCCCACGATGTTGTGCCGAACCTTTGTCCTAGATTAATCATAGATTATCATTGAATTTACAGTGCAGAAGGAGGCCATTCGGCCCTTTGAGTCTGCACCGGCTCTTGGAAAGAGCACCCTACCCAAACTCAACACCTTCACCCAACACCAAGGGCAATTTGGACATTAAGGGCAATTTATCATTGGCCAATTCACCTAACCTGCACATCTTTGGATTGTGGGAGGAAACCGGAGCACCCGGAGGAAACCCACGCAGACACGGGGAGGACGTGCAGACTCCGCACAGTCAGTGACCCAAGCCGGAATCGAACCTGGGACCCTGGAGCTGTGAAGCAATTGTGCTATCCACAATGCTACCGTGCTGCCCTTGAGAACAAATAAATCTACACTATATCATTTAACCGTAATCCATGTACCTATCCAATAGCTGCTTGAAGGTCCCTAATGTTTCCGACTCAACTACTTCCACAGGCAGTGCATTCCATGCCCCCACTACTCTCTGGGTAAAGAACCTACCTCTGATATCCCTCCTATATCTTCCACCTTTCACCTTAAATTTATGTCCCCTTGTAATGGTTTGTTCCACCCGGGGAAAAAGTCTCTGACTGTCTACTCTATCTATTCCCCTGATCATCTTATAAACCTCTATCAAGTCGCCCCTCATCCTTCTCCGTTCTAATGAGAAAAGGCCTAGCACCCTCAACCTTTCCTCGTAAGACCTACTCTCCATTCCAGGCAACATCCTGGTAAATCTTCTTTGCACCTTTTCCAAAGCTTCCACATCCTTCCTAAAATGAGGCGACCAGAACTGTACACAGTACTCCAAATGTGGCCTTACCAAAGTTTTGTACAGCTGCATCATCACCTCACGGCTCTTAAATTCAATCCCTCTGTTAATGAACGCGAGCACACCATAGGCCTTCTTCACAGCTCTATCCACTTGAGTGGCAACTTTCAAAGATGTATGAACATAGACCCCAAGATCTCTCTGCTCCTCCACATTGCCAAGAACTCTACCGTTAACCCTGTATTCCGCATTCATATTTGTCCTTCCAAAATGGACAACCTCACACTTTTCAGGGTTAAACTCCATCTGCCACTTCTCAGCCCAGCTCTGCATCCTATCTATGTCTCTTTGCAGCCGACAACAGCCCTCCTTACTATCCACAACTCCACCAATCTTCGTATCATCTGCAAATTTACTGACCCACCCTTCAACTCCCTCATCCAAGTCATTAATGAAAATCACAAACAGCAGAGGACCCAGAACTGATCCCTGCGGTACGCCACTGGTAACTGGGATCCAGGCTGAATATTTGCCATCCACCACCACTCTCTGACTTCTATCGGTCAGAGTAGGGAGTTTGGTGGTGTGGGAGGTGAGTGGGTGTGGGATGGTGGTGTCCATGCCCCTGGCAACCCCCCTCTCCCCGTAGTCTGTGAAATGGGAGGCGACGAGGGCGTCCCGTGTGCCCTGGGCCTGGTGATGCCGTTGTGCGGCCTCCCGTGCCTGCCCAGGCCTCATGTCCCGCACATTGTCCCCCTCCCCCTTTTTGTGAGGGCCACGACAAATCCAGCACAAGTTTGTAGAATAGAATGAAATAACATTTATTTACAATTACCTATATACACAACAGCAGTAGCAGTACTCTCTTGCTGCTCACTCCTCTCTAGCCTGTTCCAAACTGGCCAGCTCTATTTATGCGGGGACTCTGCTAATGATGTCTCTGCCCCCCTCATTGGGGAAGCTCATACTCCCTAAGGATTGTGGAATGGCCATTAGTCCCCAGCCACTGGTTATAACATCCCTCATCCGCCTCGTCTGATGATGCCCTTCCTCCTCCAGCACATCGCCCCTCTGCTGCGCGATGTTGTGGAGGACGCAGCAACCACCCGCTGCAGGTGACCCTCCTAGCCTCATACTGGAGGGCCCCTCTAGAGCCGTCTAGGCATCTGAAGCGTATTTTCAGGACTCCGAAGCACCGCTCGACTACACCCATGGTCGCTGTATGGGCATCGTTGTAACGGATCTCCACATCGGTGTGTGGCCTCTGGATAGGCATCATCAGCCACAACTGCAATGGGTAACCCCTGATGTCAAGCAACCAGCACCGCAGCCGGGGGTGGGGGTGCCCCTCAAACATGTCAGGGATCACCGAGTGTGGCAGTATGAATGCATTGTGCAGTTGCCCGGCTACCACAAGGATCTGTTTTGGGGCCACTGCTGTTTGTCATTTTTATAAATGACCTGGAGGAGGGCGTAGAAGGATGGGTGAGTAAATTTGCAGATGACACTAAAGCCGGTGGAGTTGTGGACAGTGCGGAAGGATATTACAAGTTACAGAGGGACATAGATAAGCTGAAGCGCTGGGCTGAGAGGTGGCAAATGGAGTTTAATGCAGAAAAGTGTGAGGTGATTCATTTTGGAAGGAATAACAGGAAGACAGAGTACTGGGCTAATGGTAAGATTCTTGGCAGTGTGGATGAGCAGAGAGATCTCGGCGTCCATGTACATAGATCCCCAAAAGTTGCCACCCAGGTTGAGAGGGTTGTTAAGAAGGCGTACGGTGTGTTAGCTTTTATTGGTAGAGGGATTGAGTTTAGGAGCCATGAGGTCATGTTGCAGCTGTACAAAACTCTGGTGCGGCCGCATTTGGAGTATTGCGTGCAATTCTGGTCGCCGCATTATAGGAAGGATGTGGAAGCATTGGAAAGGGTGCAGAGGAGATTTACCAGAATGTTGCCTGGTATGGAGGGAAGATCTTATGAGGAAAGGCTGAGGGACCTGAGGCTGTTTTTGTTAGAAAAAGTGAAGAGGTGACTTAATAGAGGCATACAAGATGATCAGAGGATTGGATAGGGTGGACAGTAAGAGCCTTTTTCCTCGGATGGTGATGTCTAGCACGAGGGGACATAGTTTTAAATTGAGGGGAGATAGATATAAGACAGATGTCAGAGGTAGGTTCTTTACTCAGAGAGTAGTAAGGGCGTGGAATGCCCTGCCTGCAACAGTAGTGGACTCGCCAACACTGAGGACATTCAAATGGTCATTGGATGGACATATGGATGATAAGGGAATAGTGTAGATGGGCTTTAGAGTGGTTTCACAGGTCGGCACAACATCGAGGGCCAAAGGGCCTGTACTGCGCTGTAATGTTCTATGTTCTGCCGGGCGCAGACGTGCATAATGCGCATCTGTTGGTCGCACCTGTTAGTGTAGAGCGGCCTGTTATCCGCAGGTGTCCATAGGGCGACATGTATGTCATCGATCACCCCTGGACCTGGCATCCCAACGGCGGCACCGAACCCTGCTGCCCGGGAATCCTGGTGGGCGCGAACCACATGGTACTGTATGTACTGCTCTGCCTGGGCATATAGGGCCTCCATGATGGCACAAATGCACCTGTGCATCGATGTCTGCTATATCCCGTACAGTTCCCCCACTCGCCAACTGGAATGACCCCGTGGCATAGAAGTTGAGCGTGACCCTCACCGTGACAATCACCGGGAGCGGGTGCTCTCCCCCATACCCCCGTGGTGCCAGATGTGCCATCATCTGGCATATGTGTTGAACTGTCTCTCTGCTCATCCGCAGTCTCCATCTGCATGCATGGTCCGGAAGGTTCTCAAATGACCTTAGTCCAGAAGGTCCTCAAATACAGTTGCGGCACACGTGGGGCCTCATCCGGTGGCTCCTTGTCACCTCCTCCTCCTCCTTGGCATGTTGGGTGGCCGGCCATCCAGCCAGTGAGGCCCCCACCTGCCCCCCTGCAGCCCGTTCCTCTGCTGCAGCCACCGTCTCTTTGAGCGTCCTCCCCTCATGCTATCACAGGGCATCTTGAAGAGCTGCGGCCATCACCACGGTGGCCAGCATCACGGGTTGGTGTCCGAAAGCCATTCTCTGCAGGGGGTGAAAGGCCAACATGTTAGCATGGGCTCTCGTAAATTGGGCTACATGGTGGGCTCGGTTGGCACTGCGGGCCCCACTTACGCATGTCCCCTCCCCCACCCCTGCCCCATCGATATCCAGCCCTGTCGATGCCCCCAGTCCTGACGCCCATCCCTGCTGCCATGGCACCGTTGTCTGGCACTTCCCTCACTGGGGCCGCCGAGGGTGTGGTCCTGAGTCGTTCCCCAGGTGGGTGGCTGCCGGTTGGGCGAGCTGTTTGGGGGCGCGGTGTGGTGGGGGCTGGAGTGCGGGCTTGGGTGCACCCATACAGCCGGTGTCACTGTGTAGAACCAGGGACCGGGGTGGGTGATCAGCAAGATGGCCACCGTAATGGCAGTCGGTGCCTGGGCACCGCTCCAGTCCTGTGGGGGTCACCCTAGCTGCTCAGCCTCTCCCCTCCCCTTCCCCCCACTCCTCCACCCTCCCACGGCCCTGTCAGGGTTCCCCCCCACCGCAGCCAGCACGGCCGGTGTCCGGGCCAGCAGCCCGCAATCACTCCATGCCATTTCCTACCTCCTCTCTCTCTCGCTCAGCAGCCAGGGTGCCAGGTTCACAATTTTTATAACCACAAGTGAACCATGCCATCGGGAACTCGGCCCATTGGAGGCGGTGAATCACGGAGGCCCCGGAGCATCAGGTGTCAGGATCTGATCAAAGTCTTAACAGGAAAAGGCAGGGTAGATAAAGATAAATTATTTTCACTGATTGGAGATTCCAGAACTAAGGGCATAGTTTAATTCAGGAGAGATGTTAGAAAGCATGTCTGCACACAAAGGATGGTAGAGCTTTGGAACCTTCTTCTGCAAACGAAAATCAGTTAATTTTAAATATGAGATAGATCAATTTTTGCTCAGCAATGGTATTAAAGGATGTGCCATGGAAGGATTTGAATACAAAAGATGCAAAATTGAGAAATAGTATTTTAAAATGGTGAGACTGGGAAATGTTGGTATTCACAGGTACCTGAGTGTCCTTTTACATGAATCACAGAAATTTAATATGTAGGTACTGTCATGACAATGGATCATAGCCCCAAATTACTTAAGGACATATTGAACTTTTAACTAAGATGTGTATTTTTGAAAAAGGACATACAAGCAAACACTGGCTGAGACTGCAAAGTAACCAATTGCTGGAAAATTCGATTGTGGATTATACTTGACCATTAGTCCAGAGAGACCAAAATATTGCTCTTTTCGTCAGACAGAGATACTTTAAAGGAAGGGTTGCAAGTCAAAACTAAACTGTAATCTCCTGTGGAGATAATAGAGACTGATACCATCGCATTGGAAACCATCTCATGTGAATTATATCCCAGACTGTGGATATGATGTGAGTTGAAAGAAAGCAGTTCTGGGGCCGCAGCAAAGACGCTCCCACACAGCCACAAAATCACTGCTTTTTTGGGGGGGTTTTCCCGGGGAATTTTCAAAAAAAAAAATTTCTTAGGCCCCGCGAATTCGGCCCTGCCCAGGCGTCAAAACTCCGATCCACGGGGCTGGAGAAGGAGAGGGAAAAAAAAGGAGAGACTGGTCCCGGTGAGCTGCACATGGAGGAGGAGTGGGGATCGCTCAGAAACGGCCTGAAAGTCGGAGCATGGAGAGGATCACAAGGACAAAATAAGAATTTTTTAATTCAACCTTCCTTGTTCCTCTCCTGCAAATTTTTTAAAAAAAAGAAAACTTTTTTAAACGGGAAAAAAAACTTTTTTTTTTAAAAATCCCTTTTTATAAAAAGAAGAATCGTTTTTAAAAGAAAGGCACAGACAGAAATATGCCTCCAAATAATAAACTGAGGGGATGCCGAGATGTAAGAAGGAACAGCAGCGAAGGCGAAGGAAAAAAGTAGGAGCTGCGGCCGCGCAAGCAGACGACCCCACGGGGCGAGGCAGAGGTTCAGGCGAATCAGGAAGCAGAAAAGCTGGCGAGCCGAGCAGCTGAGCAGGAACAGGATGTGGCGACCATCCCCCCCCCCCCCCCCCCCCCGGCACAGGGGGAGGAATGGAGAAGCGTGCTGAAAACGGAAATAAACGCCATAAAGGAGGAGATAAAAACGGAGACAAGCGCCATGAGGGAGGCACTCAGGACGGAGCTCCACACAATGATGAAGGAGATGCTGGTGGAGACAACAGAAAAAAAGCAGCGAACCATCAACGGCCTGGAAAGTGTTGCTAATTTTCTCCTTGGTTCAATTGCTCTGTTTTATTACCTTTGCTCTCGAGTCGCCAGGTATCTTTATGATACCGCCACGAGGTTCAAGTCCGAGTAATGATCAATAATCCAATACACCGATTAGTAAGATTTAAATCAAAGCACATTTATTATACACAGTAATCGCTACTCATGCACAAATTCTACGTCTAAGCTACTTCTACAACTAACAGGCCTATACTTAACTTTAAACTGGCACACCAGGCCAGGGGAACAAATGGCCTTTCGTTCGGGTTCTGAGTCTGCGGGATTCGAAGTTGGTACGGGTTGGTAGCTCGGAGCACCTATCTCGTAGCGAGCGTTGAATTAAGACTTACGATTTCGATGATCACTGGAATCACTGCACCGGTCACGGTCAATGTTGATTCGTTTTGCTGGGTGACCCGGGCAGGAAGAAGAGAGCGGTGAAGAGAGAGCGATTTGAACTTGGGGCTTAACTCTTATAGTCCCCAGGGGCTTCCCGCCTTTCGGGGCGGACCCTGTACCTGGTCCCAAGTGATTGGACTTTGTCCCAATCGCTTGGTTCGATTTTCTCCAATACTGGAGCGGTTCCCTGATTGATGGGCGGTCTTGATGGGAGGTGCTCGTTCACCTCCTTTGTTTTGGCTCCTGCTGGCGTCGAGGAGTCTGGCTTTGTGTGTCAAAAATGTTACTTATTGTTCCCGGGGATTGCTCATCAGTATGCAGATAGCTGTTACTTTGTTATGCTGATGGTCGCTGGTATCGATGTTGTCTGGTTTTTGCAGAGGTAAATACACAGCAAACCAGCAGCTGCTGGTTTTTGTCTTGTTGGCTGATTTTCCCATCAGCCTTTGCCGTTCACTATTTTGAATCGGGAGTTGGCCAATTTAAGTGGCTACAAAAGGAAGGTGGAGGTGCAGGAGAAAACAATTCAGGAGTTGGAGAGGGCCGCCTCGGACCAGAGCGACAGGATGGTAACTCAGGAAACCGAGGTGAAAATGCTGGTAACGACCCAGGGGAGCCTAAGAGGGAAAGTGGATGTAGCACCATCAATCACACACGAGGCGAGACGTAGAGAACTTCAATCGAGGCTTTATTGAGCAGACTTGTTCCCCAGAAGCTCAGTCACAGAATGCAGCTGCAGGGAGTAAACCGGGTTCTTATACCCCGCCTATCTGGGTGGAGCCCAGTAGGCGGCAGATCCAATCGGGACCCAGCATCTGTCCTCCAATAGCTCCTCGGCATTCATGGTGTACCGTATTACGCCTAATACATACCACCGCAGTGGAGGACCAGAAAAATAGGTCCAGACGGCAGTATATTAAAATAGTGGGTCTGCCAGAGGGGATGGAGGGCAGAGATCCAACAGGCTATGTCACCAAATGCTGGGCAAGCTAGTGGGAAGGGAGAAGTTTCCAAACCCCCCAGAAATCGACAGGGCGCACAGGTCGCTCCGACCCAGGCCCCAAGCCGGGGAGCAGCCCAGAGCGATTATCGTGAAGCTGCACAGGTTCCAAGACAGAGAAAAAATCCTAAAGTGGGCCTGGCAGACGAAAGCGAGCACGTGGGAAGGGAAGACCATAAGGGTGTAGCAGGACATTGGGGCGGACCTGGACAAAAGAAGGGCTGAATTCAACAGGGCCAAATCAGCACTCTACAAAAGTAATGTGAAATTTGGGATGTTATTCCCGGCCAAACTCTGGGTAACATTTGAGGGGAAGGAGCTGTTTCTTAACACCCCAGCGGCAGCGGAGGAGTTCGTTAGAACAAACAAACTGGGGGAGGGACAGCCACAACGGCCATCATGAAAGCGACGGGGATGGAAAAGAAAGGAAGAATCGGAACAAAGAGCAGTGGGCAGACCGCAAACAGAGACAATAAGATCACGAACTGTACACACGTGTTTGGTGCACTGTACGGGACTGTGCTGACTCATTCCCGGGCTCGTTCCACCTCTCAATGCAATAGGGGGGAGTGAAGCAAGGTGAATGAGGGTGAAAAAGGCAGACAGGAGGGCAAGACAAGGGCTATCAAAAGGAAGGTAAAACAGGACCAGAGCAAGGCAAGTGCTGGGAGGGGGGTCACCGTGCTAGCGCGGAGGGCTAACACGGAAGGGCAGGAAGAAAGGAGGGCCGCGGCACGCTTCTCAGGGGAGAGGGAGCGCCTGGCACAAAGAGAAGGGGGGGCAGGGCAGAAGGGGGGAAGAACATGGGGGGGGGGGTACAGAGGAACAGGGACTAGGGGGGGGGGGAGAGGCATCGGGGGGAGAGCGCAGAACAAAAGAGAAACAAAGGGAAGGGTGAGGTAGATAAGCAGCACGAACACAGGCCTCGGCAGGCATGGAGCAGGGTGAGGAACCAAGACGGTGCCACAAACAGCCACTCGGGAGGGCTTCAGGACGAAGAGAGACCTTGGAGTGCAGGGGCGCAGCCACGTGGCGTACACACAGCTGGCGGCCATGCTCTGTGCCCCCTGGACAAAAGGAAACCCTGGGGACTGACCTCATGGTGAGAGGGGTGACCGCGGCTATTTTGTACGACTCCCTAATGACGGGAAACCCCGGAGGGCAGGGGCGCATCCACCAGGTAAGTATGGGTGACCCTGCAGGATCGGGGGGGGGGGGGGGGGTCAAAACCCCCCCCACCAGGATTGTTACCTGGAACGTAATGGGACTCAACGGCCCGGTCAAAAGATCCAGAGTCTTCACCCACCTAAGAAGCCTGAAAGCAGACATAATCTACCTAAAGAGACGCACCTGAGGGAGAAGGAACGTTGGCTGGTAAGGAAGGGCTGGGTGGGACAGACATACCACTCATGCTACGGGATGAGGGCTAGGGGAGTAGCAATATTAATTAGTAAGAGGACGAGGTTTACGGAAACCAAGACAGTTACGGACCCAGGGGGACGGAACGTCATGGTCAGCGGTGTCCTGGAAGGGGCACCGGTCGTACTGGTATATGTGTACGCTCCCAACTGGGACGACACAGAATTCATATAGAAGACCATGCCAGAAATCCCCGACCTTGACACACACCGACTGATCATTGGGGGGCGACTTCAACTGTGTACAGGACCCACTGACCGACCGATCAAACCCCAGAACAGGGAAAAAGACGGGCATGGCTAGGGCACTAGGGACATTTATGGAGCAGATGGGGGCGGTGGACCCATGGAGGTTCCTGCACCCGGGAGAGAAGGAATTTTCATACTTCTCACAAGTACACAAGGTATACACCCGTATCGACTTCTTTGCAGTGGGGAAATCGGTGCTTCCAGGGATCACGGGAACGGAGTACTCCGCGATCGTTATCTCTGACCATGCTCCAAACTATATGGATGTGAGGTTGGAGACAGGCCATGCCCAGCGCCCCACATGGAGGCTGGACACGGACCTCCTGGCCGACGAGGCCTTCTGTCAGAAAACATCGCGGGCTACGTGAGTAACAACCTAAACGGGGAGGTCTCACCCTCCACGTTCTGGGAGGCACTGAAGGCCGTGATTAGAGGAGAGATCATAGCCTACAAGGCAAGCAAAGATAGGGAAGAGAGGGTGGCCAGGCAACAACTGGTGGACTCCATCCTGGAAGTCAACAGAAAATACTCCGAGGCCCCGACCGTAGGGCTGCTGGCGGAGAGGAAAAAGCTGCAAATGGACTTTAACCTGCTATCCACTAGGAAAGCAGTGTACCAACTCCGTCAGACACGGGGGACGTTCTACGAACACGGCGACAAGGCTGGCCGCCTATTGGCTCACCAGCTAAGAAAGCAGGTAGCCACAAGGGAAATAGCGCAGGTTAAGGATAGCAGAGGCAGACTGGTAACAGAACCAAAGGAGGTCAATCGGGCATTTGAGACCTTTTACCGGGGACTGTACACCTCCGAGCCCCCCAACGGGAACGCGGGGATGAAATTGTTCCTCGACGGACTGGAACTACCAGTTGTGGGGGAAGACAGACGGGCGGAGCTGGAAGCACCAATAGACCTGGGAGAAATCATGGAGAGCATCAGCTCCATGCAGGCAGGGAAGGCACCGGGACCCGATGGGTTCCCGGCAGACTTCTACAAAAGATTCGCACCAGTCCTGGCCCCACACCTAAGGGACATATTCGCGGACTCACTGGCAAGGGGCACCCTGCCCCCAACGCTAGCGCAGGCCACAATTTCACTGATACCCAAAAAAGATAAAGACCTGACGGAATGCGGATCATACAGACCCATTTCACTGCTGAACATGGATGCCAAAATACTTGCAAATGTCCTGGCCAAAAGGTGGCGGGCTCTGTACCAGAGGTAGTCACAGAGGACCAAACCGGCTTTGTCAAGGGTAGGCAGCTCACAGCGAACATCAGGCGGCTGCTGAACGTAATAATGACCCCCTCTGGGGAGAGAACACCAGAGGTGATCGTTTCCCTGGACGCAGAAAAGGCCTTCGACAGAGTCGAATGGAAATACCTCCTCGAGGTACTGGAACAAAGCGAGCGTCCGAACTAACACCACCAGCTCTAAATACTTCCAGCTGCAGAGAGGAACAAGACAGGGCTGCCCCCTGTCCCCACTCTTGTTCGCGCTAGCCATCGAACCCCTGGCGATAGCCCTGCAGGAAGCGAAAAGCTGGAAGGGAATCCGGAGAGGAGACAGAGAGCAGAGTCTCACTCTATGTAGATTACCTGCTCCTCTATGTCTCGAAGCCACAGGAGGGACTGAAGGCAATACTGCAAATGCTGAAAGAATTTGGAACCTTCTCGGGCTACAAACTTAACCTGGGCAAAAGCGAGGCATTCCCAGTGAACCCAAATGGGGGAGGGAGAGAGCTGGAGGGGCTCCTGTTCAAAACAGGCCAGAACAGATTCCACTACCTGGGGATCCAGATAGCCAGAGACTGGACACAGATCCACAAGTGGAACCTGACCAGCCTGGTGGAGGAAGTAAGAAGAGACCTTCAAAGGTGGGGCTCACTCCCATTCTCCCTGGCGGGGAGAGTGCAGACGATCAAGATGAACATACTGCCAAGGTTCCTCTTCCTGTTTAGATCCATTCCGATCTTCATCCCCAAGGCCTTTTTCCAAAACGTAGACAGTCTAATCATGGTGTTTGTGTGTGTGGTTAGGGGGGGGGGGGTGGTGGTAAGAACCCGAGAATTCCAAAACAGACACTGCAAAGAAGGAAAATCAAAGGGGGCTTGGCCTTACCAAACCTACAATACTACCACTGGGCAGCAACGGCAGAAAGAGTGAGGGGATGGGTACAAGAACCTGACACAGATTGGGTACAAATGGAGGTGGCATCCTGTAAAGGAACGACATTCCGGGTCCTGGCTACAGCAGCACTCCCATCCCCCTCAACAAGATACACAACAAGCCCAGTGGTAGCAGCCACACTGAGGACATGGACCCAGCTGAGACAACACTTCGGGATAACTAAAATGTCCCCCATGGCCTCCATCTGCGGCAATCACAGATTGCCCCCAGCCATGCTAGATACCACCTTCAAAAGATGGAGGCGGGACGGAGGCACATTGACGGTCGGGGACTTCTACGTAGGCCGCAGACTGGCGACACTGGACGAACTGACGAGGAAGTGGAGGATAGCGAAAGGACAGGAAATGAGACACCTCCAAATAAAACACTTCCTCTGCAAAGAGACAGTGGGGTACCCTGGGGCCCCAGAAAGCACACTACTAGAGGACCTGATAGGCACAAGCAACGAGAAGGGGGGGCTTTGTGGGAAAATATACGGACAGCTACTGGACAGAGCCCGGACTCCACTGGACGAGATCAGACAAAAATGGGAGGACGAACTGGGGACAGAGGTAGGATGGGGACTCTTGAGCGAAGCACTGAGTAGGGTGAACTCCACCTCCTCCTGCGCAAGGCTAAGCCTAATGCAGCTCAAAGAACCCGAATGAGCAGGTTCTCCCCGGAGGCGGAGGACAAATGTGAGCGGTGCCAGAGGGGCCCAGCCAACCACACCCACATGTTTTGGGCTCGCCCCAAGCTTGCTGGGTTCTGGACAGCCTTCTCTGAGGCAATATCCAAGGTTGTGGGAGTGAGGGTGAAGCCATGCCCAATAGTGGCAATCTTCGGGGTATCGGAGCAGCTAGAGTTACACATGGGGAAGGGGGCCAACGCCCTCACTTTCACTTCCCTAATCGCACGCCGGAGAATTCTGCTTGGCTGGCGATCGGCGGCACCACCCACAGCTGCAGACTGGCTCGCTGACCTCTCGGAATTTCTCCACCTGGAGAAGATTAAGTACGCCACCCGAGGGTCAGAGGAAGGCTTCCTGGATACTTGGGGGCAGTTTGTCGGTCTGTTCAAAATCCTGTTCGAGACCAGCAACGAGGAGTAGCCTAATAAGAATTTAAATTTTTACAAAATTATTAAAATACCAAGATAGATGAGTTACCAAAAGACTGGGCAACACGGGGGGGGGGAGAGGCGAAAGGAAGTTAGGGAAACCATGAGAGATTATTCCATTCTGTCCGGAAAATAAAAGAGAAGCACAGCCGAAGCCGGGGGGTGGTGGGGTGAACAGGGAAGGAGGAGGAACCATTGACCGATCCAGAGGGCAATGAAAGACACGTAGGGTCAGTTAAACGAAGGACAAACTAAACCTCTGTATAATAAAGGAAATTAGCGCAGGTGAGAAAAATGTGATTGGTATATATACAACTGCTTATAAATATGAGAAATGCCAATAAAATTATTTTTTTAAAAAATAAAGCAGTTCTGTGCGAAATACATGTTTGTGTTTTTCCCCTTCTAGGAATACGCAAGAAAAGGAGATTAAAAAGTTGCTCTCTGAGTGCTAGTCGGGTGCTCTAGTTCTTCTTTGCTAGTGTGTGCTATGAATGTCACAGCTGAAGAACATTCACTAGGCATCTTGTTTGCAGGTAAAAAGGTTTCTCTCTGATTGCTGGAAGACGCCACAAGCCAGCAAAGTTGAAAAGGAAACAGAATAACTCCTTTCTGCTAACCTGAAGAGACAACAATCTCCAAACCAACTACTAAACTGCCGAAGTCAGCACTACGAGAAAGTTTTTTTTCATGTTGCCACAGTCCCAGAGGAACATATGCTGCTCTCCCCATTGAGAGCTGACTGGTGGTGATTTAACCTGAGGGTCACCGCACCTCCTGCAAGGGTCAAGGGAAGGGTCAAAGAAGATGGGACTTTCATGAAAAAAGGCCTGGTTAAATTGGCTACTTTTAAAACATAAATATATTTGGACTGGGAAAAGGTATCCATGAGGGAAAGGATCCTTTTTAAAATTAACATTCTTGTGAGCAACCGAGCGGGTGAATAAAGAAGGGAAACCAGTTCATCGCTCCTCACCCAGGAGCATAACAGTTTGGTGGCATCTCATAGATTATCATAGAATTTACAGTTCAGAAGGAGGCCATTCGAAATGGTTTTGCAGTGTTTTAACAAAATTAACACAGATTCCCTACCAGCCATTCAGGTCACAGCATTCCCATCACGTCCATTTTTCAGCTTCAGTGGAATCCCCGATAGTCACCGCTCCGATGCTATGCCCTCCGAGACTGCTCACTGGAGGGGTGGCCGTGAATCCCTAAGGTAAGTTACTTTATTTACCCGCTTCTGGGGATGTGCAGGTGGCTCCCCTCCAAAAGAAAATAGGCACTTTTAGCCGAAATTAGCTCACAAAAATCAGACTAAAACATCCCCTCACCCTCAACAATACAAGAATCAACAGAGACGCCAGAGAGCAGCAGTTCCAGAGGCCACAGAGATACCAGAAACGGCGGTAAAGGACAGGAGCAGCGACCGAGTGGGTTAGCGGACCCACAAGGCGGGGGGTCCCCGGCCAATTCTGAGAGAGTGAGACCAGCGACCCATAAAACAAGCTCCCCCAATTCCTGCCAGAGGATGGATTGAAGACATTCCTCACAAGGGAACTGAAAGAGGAGATAAAGACTGAAATCAAGGTGGCAGTCAAGGTGGTAGTGGTGGAAGCGCTAGCCATCATGCAGGTAGCCCTCGACAAGATGGGAAAGAGGCTAGAGGCCCAGGGGAACACGATAAAGGAGCTGGAGAAAGCCTCAATAAACCAGGGTGACTGAATCATCGCCCTGGAGGCTGAAATAAGGTTGGTAGCAACTCAGGGGAAGGTGGAGAACCAGGTAAACCGGTTGAGACGTCAGAACATCAGGAACCGAGGGCAGGGATCCTACAGATTACATGGCCCAGATGCTGGGAACCTGGTGGGGAGAGACAGCTTCCCCAACCCACCGGAGATCGACAAGGCCTATAGGTCGCTCCAGCCGAAACCCAAGGCGGAGGAACAACCGTGATCGATCATCGCCAAGTTACACCGGTATCAGGACCAGGAAGAGATCCTACGCTGGGCCAGGCAAACAAAGGCCTGCAGCTGGGAGAGACACAGGATCAGGGTGTATCAGGAAATTGGGGCAGACCTGGCAAAGCATCGGGCAGAATCTAACAGAGCGAAGTCAGCCCTGTACAAGAACAATATCAAGTTTGGGATGATGTACCCAGCCAGGCTCTGGGTGACAAACCAGAACAGAGAACATTATTTCACTGTCCCTGCAGATGTGGACGAATTTATCCAAAAGAATGGACTAGACAAGCAACAAAGGAGGCAGCGGTGAGGCGGACACAGACGAGGCAGAGAAAGTTAAAAAACAATTTGCACAAGACTGTATCGCCTCGCTCTGAACTGGGGAAGCAGTTCGCAGTAAGGAGGGGCGAGTGTAGCAGAGCACAAGAAGTGTGAGGAGGAGACAAAGGAGAAACTGACAGAGCGGGCGCAGGGGTGGAGGCCACCACACTAACGGGAAAGCTAGCGCCAGGAGGTACAAGTGAGGAGGGGCCGTGGTGCATCTCCCACCATGGAGAGAGCGCCTGGTCAGGGGCCTACACCACGAAGGGAGGGGGAAAACAAGGGGGCAGATGAGCGGGCAAGTAGCGAGGGGGGCAACAGTGGGGTAGGGGGGTAGCAGAAGAGGGGGAAGTAAAACCACAGGAACAAAACAACAGGGGGAAGGGCTTTAGACTGGCCTCAACAGGCCACTCGTGGGACTGGGGAACAAGATGGCACCGCAAACAGCCACTTTGCAGGGTCCCTGAACAAAGGGAAAGCCAGGAGTGCAGGGGCACACCCACATGGCTTACAAACAGTTTGTGGCCATTTTGGGTAGGTCCCGAACAAAGGAACACCCTAGAGCAGAGGCACATCCACAAGGTAAGTATGGTTGATCCCCCAGGAGGTGGGGGACAGAAACCTCCATCAGAATAGTCACCTGGAACATCAGGGGACCTATTGGCCCAGAGAAAAGACCTAGACGCTTCACTCACCTGACAAGTGTTAAAGCCGACATAATCTTCCTCCAAGAGACACATCTGACGGAGAAAGACCAACTGCAGGTAAGAAAGAGATGGGTGAGACAGATGTACCATTCATGTTATGGGACGAGAGCTAGGGGGATAGCTATACTGCTCAGTAAGAGGATGGCATTTAATGCAACGAGGAAGATTACGGACCCGGGGGGACAATACTTCATGGTCAGCGGGTCCTAGATGGGACACTAGTAGTCCTGGTGAACGTGTACGCGTAACTGGGATGACACCGCATTTGTAAAGAAAGGTGGACTGGTAGCCGAACCAAAAAAGGTCAACGAAGCGTTTGAGACCTTCTACCAGGGGCTGTACACCTCGGAGCCCCCTGACGGGGACTCAGGAATGAAACAGTTCCTGGATGCACTGGACAGTCGTGGGGGGTGAAAGGAGGAGGAGGCTGGAAGCACCACTAGAACTGGGAGAGGGCATGGAGATCATCAGCTCCATGCAGATGGGGAAGGCGCCAGGACCAGATGAGTTCCCGGCGGACTTTTGCAAAACTTTTGCAGGAGCATTGGTCCTGCACTTGCAGAAGATGTTCGCACACGCGCTGGCGAGGGTCACCTTGCCTAGAAAGCTAACACAGGCCACTATATCACTGATAGCTAAAAAAGACAAAGAATGAACCAAATGCGGATCCTGCAGACCCATTTCACTGCTCAATGTGGATGTGAAAATACTCACAAAAGTCCTGGCCAGGCGGCTGGAGAACTGCGTACCAGAGGTGGTCGCAGAAGACCAAACAGGCTTTGTTAATGGTAGACAGCTAACAGCGAACATCAGGTGACTGTTAAACATGATAATGACCCCAGGTGGGGTGAGAACACCAGGGATGATCATATCACTGGACGCAGAAAAGGCCTTCGACAGATTTAGTGTAAATACTTCATTGAGATACTAGAGTGGTTTGTACTAGGGACAGGGTTCACCTCATGAGTGAAACTCCTGTGCAACGCCTCTGATGTGTTAGGCAGGTCGGTTCGGTGTGGACTGATCCAACACGGTTTTAATGAATGATAGAACTAACATACACATTTAACTGTGGGTCGCAACTATACTGAACTGACTAGAGACCTTGTACTAGACTGATCAGACTTACTAGCTACCGCAAGATGTTTGCACTGTGCGAGCTCGTGGACTGTGACTGACTCAGTGGCTGGGTCCAGAGAGAGCGGGAAACCTAGTGCCCTCTGGCTTTATAGTGGTGGTGTCCTGTCTAGTGATTGGCTGCACTGTGCTGTGTGCTTACTGGTCATCCTGTGTGTCAAACACTGCCTGTCTGCACTTCATTATATACATGCGTGGATATTATGACAGTCTCCATGCCAAGCATAAGGACCAACACCACCAGCTCTGAATACTTCCAGCTGCACAGGGACACAAGGCAGGGATGCCCGTTGTCCCCGCTTCTATTCATCCTGGCAAATAGAACATAGAACATACAGTGCAGAAGGAGGCCATTCGGCCCATCGAGTCTGCACCGACCCACTTAAGCCCTCATCCTATCCCAGTAACCCCTCCTAACCTTTTTGGTCACTAAGGGCAATTTATCATGGCCAATCCACCTAACCTGCACGTCTTTGGACTGTGCGAAGGAAACCCACGCAGACACGGGGAGAACGTGTAGACTCTGCACAGACAGTGACCCAGCAAGGAATCGAACCTGGGACCCTGGCGCTCTGAAGCCACAGTTCTATCTACTTGTGCTACCGTGCTGCCCCTGTGCTACCGTGCTGCCCCAATAAGCCATTGGTGATCACCCTAAGAGCGGCAATAACTGGAAGGGAACCTGAAGAGGAGACAGAGAGCATAGAGTTTCACTCTATGCGGACAACCTGCTGCTCTACATCTTGGACCCGCAAAACAGCATGGAAGAGATCGTGAGGCTCCTGAGAGAGTTTGGAGCCTTCTCAGGCTCCAAGCTCAACCTAAGCAAGAGTGAAGTCTTCACTGGGAGAGGGGCAGACCTAGGGGATTCCCATTCAAGTAAGCCCTGTGCAAATTCCACTATCAGGGGATCCAGATTGCCCACAACTGGACATGGATCCACAAGTGGAACCTGGCCAGTCTGGCAGAGGAAATTAAAAGGGACCTGCAGAGATGAAACACACTCCCAATCTCCCTAGTGGGGAGAGTGCAGACGGTCAAGATGAACGTGCTGCCCAAATTCCTCTTCTTGTTCAGACCCATAGAAACATAGAATTTACAGTGCAGAAGGGGCCATTCAGCCCATCAAGTCTGCACTGGCCCTTGGAAAGAGCACCCTACTTAAGCCCCACGCCTCCACCCTATACCCTTTATCCCCGTAACCCCACCAAACCACCTAACCTTTCTGGACACTAAGGGGCAATTTAGAATGGCCAATCCACCTAATCTGCACATCTTTGGACTGTGGAAGGAAACCGGAGCACCCGGAGGAAACCCATGCAGGCACGGGGAGAACGTACAGACTGCACACAGACAGTGACCCAAGCCCGGAATCGAACCTGGTTCCTGGAGCTGTGAAGCAACTGTGCTAACCACTATGCTACCATGCTGCCATACAGATCTACATCCCCAAGGCCTTCTTTAACTCGGTCAACAAATTGATCATGGCATTTGTGTGTGTGTGTGGGGGGTAGGGGTGGGGAGCGGAATAACCTAGGGATCCCCAACAAGGTCCTAGAAAGAAAAAGAAACATGGGAGGTCTGGCCTTCCCAAATCATTTTACCACTGTGCAGCCACAGCAGAAAGTGAGGGGAAGGGTGAAAGAACCGGAAATGGAATGTGTGAGGATGGAGGAGAGCTCCTGTATAGGGACGACCCTCCAAGCCCCCGCCATGGCAGCACTCCTATCCCCGCCAGCCAAGCACTCAACAAGCCCTGTGGTGGTAGCCATACTCTGAACTTGGAATCAAAAGAGACAGCACTTTGGCCTATTCAAAATATCCAATATGGCTCCCATCTGCAGCAACCGCATGTTTGCACCAGCCTTGTTGCACGCCATCTTTAAGAGGTGGAGACAGGACAGGGGAACACAGATGGTTAGGCATTTCTGTGTGGAGGACAGGCTATCGACTTCAGAGGAACTGACAGAAAAACTACAACTACCCAACGGGAGCGAACTGCGACACCTACAGGTAAAGAACTTCCTCGGCAAGGAGATGACATAATACCCACGAATTCCGAGACACACAAAGTTAAAGGAATTACTGGACAAGGATAATCTGGGAGGGGAGGACTGCGGGGTCCTGTATGGACAATTACTAGAATGGGCACACTCCCCACTGGATGAGACATGGAAAAAATGGGTGGAAGAATTAGGGATTGAAATAGGGTGGGGCTCTGGAGCTAAGCACTGAACAGGGCGAACTCCACCTCCACTTGAGCAAGCCTCATACAATTAAAATTGGTGCACTGGACAGACAGAACCATAACCCAAATGAGCAGCTTCTTCCTGGAACTGGAGGACAAACGTGAATGGTGCCATGGAGGTCCAGCCAACCACACCCATATGTTCTGGGCATGCCCAGACTTGTTGGGTTCTGGACAGCCTTCTTTGAAGCAATGTGCAAGGTTGTGGGGGTGAGGGTGGAGCCAAGCCTCAAATTGGCAGTCTTCAGGACATCAGACCAGCCAGAACTATTTATGGGGAAGCGGGGCTGCCACCCTTGCTTTTGCTTCCCTAATCACAAGACGTGGAAGCTTTTAACAAACTTGTTCCAGGACCTGTTTGAAGCCAACATCCAATAGAGCGAGGGGAGGAGAGAGGTGCATCCAGCCACCAAGAGACCAAAGGAAAGGAAGAGAGAGGAAAGGAGGGAGGAGGAGGGTAGGGAGAGGAGAGGTGCAGGGTGAGGGGGAAAGGAGAACATAGATACATCGAAGATATGACCAGGAGGAGGCTTTTTGGCCCTTCGAGCCTGCTCCGCCATTTATCACAATCATGGCTGATCATCCAACTCAATAGCCTAATCCTGCTTTCTCCCCATAGCCTTTAATCCGATTCTCCCCAAGTGCTATATCCAGCCGCCTCTTGAATATATTCAATGTTTTAGCACCAACTACTTCCTGTGGCAATGAATTCCACAGGTTCCCCATTCTTTGGGTGAAGAAATGTCTCCTCATCTCTGTCCGAAATGCTTTACCCAGAATCCTCAGACTGTGACAGCTGGTTCTGGACACACCCACCATTGGGAACATCTACCCTGTCTAATCCTGTTAGAATTTATAAGTCTCTATGAGATCACCCCTCATTCTTTTGAATTTGAGCGACAACAATCCTAACCAAGTCAATCTCTCCTCATATGATAGTCCCGCCATCCCTGGAATCAGTCTGGTAAACCTGCGCTGCACTCCCTCGAGAGCAAGAACCTCCTTCCTCAGAGAAGGAGAAAAAAACTGCACACAATACTCCCAAATGTGGCCTCACCAAGACAATTGCAACAACACATCCCTGCTCCTGTACTCGAAACCTCTCGCAATGAAGGCCAACATACCATTAGCTTTCTTTACCACCTGCTGCACCTGTATGCTTACCTTCAGCGACTGGTGCATAAGGACACCCAGGTCCCGCTGCACATTCCCCTCTCCCAATTTACAATTGTTCAGGTAGTAATCTGCCTTCCTGTTTTTGATTCCAAATTGAATAACCTCACACATCCAAATTATACTGCTTCTGCCATTGATTTGCCCACTCGCCCAATCTGTCCAGATCATGCTGTATGATCTCTGCATCCTCGTCACAGTTCACCCTTCCACCCAACTTGGTATCATCTGCAAACTTTGAGAAGTTACATTTTGTTTCCTCATCCAAGTCATTAATATATATTGTGAAAAGCTGTGATCCCTGTGATACGCCACTAGTCACTGCCTGCCAATTTGAAAAAGACCCATTAATTTCTCCTCTTTGTTTCCTTTCTGCCAACCAGTTTTCTATCCACCTCAATACACTTCCCCCAATCCCATATGCTTTAATTTTGCACAATAAACTCTTATGCGGGACTTTGTCAAACGCCTTCTGAAGGTCCAAATATACCACATCAACTGGCTCCCCCTTGTCAACTGTACTAGTTACATCTTCAAAGAATTCCACCAGATTTGTCAAGCATAATTTCGCCTGGGCAGCATGGTGGTGCAGTGGTTAGCATGGCTGCCTCACGGCGCCAAGGTCCCAGGTTTGATCCCGGCTCTGGGTCACTGTCCGTGTGGAGTTTGCAGATTCTCCCCATGTTTGCGTGGGTTTCGCCCCCACAACCCAAAAGATGTGCAAGGTAGGTGGATTGGCCACACTAAATTGCCCCTTAATTGGAAAAAATGAATTGGGCACTCTAAATTTATTTTAAAAAAGCATAATTTCCCCTTCATAAATCCATGCTGACTCTGACTGATCCTGCCACTGTTTTCTTAAATGTTCCGCTGTAAAGTCCTTGATAATGGATTCAAGAAATTTCCCCACTACTGATGTTCGGCTTACTGGTCTATAATTCCCTGTTTTCTCTCTACTTCCCTTTTTGAATATTGGAGTGTCATTAGCTACCCTCCAATCTGCAGGGACTGTTCCAGAATCTATAGAATCCCGGAAGGTGACCACCAATGCATCCACTATCTCCAGAGCCACCTCCTTAAGCACTCTGAGATGCAGATTATCAAGCCCTGGGGATTTATCCGCCTTCAATCCCATCAATTTTCCCAGTACCATTTCTCTACTAATATTGATATCCCTCACTTCTTTACTCTCACTAAACCTTTCATTCCCCAACATTTCTGGTATCTGATTTGTGTCCGCTTTTGTAAAGACCAGAACCAAAGTATGTATTCAATTGCTCAGCCATTTCTTCATCCCTTATTATCCCTGTTTCTGTCTGTAGGGGGCCAACATTTGTCTTTACCAATCACTTTCTCTTCACAGATCTATAGAAGCTCTTAGTGTCAGTCTTTATGTTCCCTGCAAGCTTACTTTTGTACTGTATTTTCCCCTTCTTAATCAATCCCTTGGTCCTTCTTTGCTGAATTCTAAACTGCTCCCAATCCTCAGACCTATTATTTTTCTTGGTCAATCTGTATGCTTCTTCCTTGGATCGGATACTATTTCTAATTTCCTTTGTGAGCCATGGACTGGCCCTCTTACCCCTTTGCTTTTGTGCCAGATAGGAATGAACAGTTGCTGCAGTCTCCCATGTGTTCCTTGAATGTTTGCCATTGCCTATCCACTGTCATCCCTTTAAGTAACTCTCCCCAATCTATCAAGACTAACTCACACCTCATATCTTCATAGTTCCCGTTATTAAGATTCAGCACTCTAGTCTCTGACTCAACTACTTCACTCTCCATCGTGATAAAAAATTCTATCATGTTATGGTCGATCATCCCCAAGGGGTCTCCACAGCCAGATTGGCAATGATTCCCTTCTCATTACGCAGTACCCAGTCTAAGATGGCCTGCTCTCTAGTTGGTTCCTCCACATATTGGTCAAGAAAACCATCCCGTATACACTCCAGGAATTCCTCCTCTACGGCATTGTGGCTAATTTGATTTGCCCAGTCTATATGCAGATTAAAATCACCCATGATCACCGATATTCCCTTATTACATGCATCGTGTTTAATGCCATTCCCAACATCCCCACCCTAGTTTTGGGGTCTGTATATGACACCCACTCATGTTTTTTGTCCCTTGGTAATTCTCAACTCTGCCCATACAGACTCCACATTGTCAGAGTTAATATCCTTTCTCACGATTGTGTTAATTTCCTCTTTAACCAGCAGTGCCAAGGCCCCACCTTGTCTTTATGCCTGTCCTTCCTAAATACTGAATACCCTGGGACATTCAGTTCCCTTCCCTGGTCACCCTGCAACCATGTCTCCGCAATTCCAGTTATATCACACCCATTTATATCTATCTGCATGATTAGTTCATCCACTTTATTGTAAATGCTCTGTGCATTAAGGCACAGAGCCTTTAAGTTTGTCTTTTTCACATTATTTGTCTTGCTCCCAATATTTTTCTCTTTTGCCCTGTCTGAATTTTGCCCTTGGTTTCTCCGCCGATCACTTTTCTTATTCCCTTTTCAACCTTTTGTTTTTGTCCTTGCTCCCTCTTTCTCTGACTCCTTACATAGCCCATCCCCCTGGCATATTAGTTTAAACCCTCCCCAACTGCTCCAGCAAACAGTCCCCTGAGGACCTCAGTCCCAGTCCTGCCCAGGTGTAACCCATCCAGTTTGTACAGGTCCCACCTCCCCCAAAACCAGTCCCAATGCCCCAGGAATCTGAAATCCTCCACCTGACACCATCTCTTCAACCACGTATTCATCCTATATATCCTATCATTTCTATCCAACTAGCATGTGGCACCTGTGATCACTACCTTTGAGGTCCGATTTCTTAACTTCCTTCCTAGCTCTCTGTAATCTGCTTTTAGGACCTCATCCCTATCTTTTACCTATGTCGTTTGTACTGATGTGTACCACGACCATGGCTGTTCACCCTTCCCCTCTGGAATAAATAACTGGGGCCAAGGACAAGGCCACAAAGACAGGGCCCCGCGGCAGGGACAAAGGGCCCCAGGTTGAAATGGGGACCGACCGTCCGGCACCCAGAGAGTGGTGAATCTGTAGAATTCACTACCACAGAAGGTACTGAGGCCACAATGTTGTGTAATTTCAAGAAGCAATTAGATGTAGCCCTTGGGACTAAAGGGATCAAGGGAAATGGGGGGGAAGGCCTGACCAGCGTATTGAACTTGATGATCATAATGAATGGCGGAGCAGGCTCGAAGGGCCAAATGCCCTCCTCCTGCTTCTATTTTCTATGTCTGTTTCTAAGTAATCCTGTTAAGTCTGTTGATAACAGATCTCAGGCAGAAGCCACACAACATTTGAATACTTCATTGAAGGTAGTCCTGATGAAGGCATATTTAATGTTATCAAGCAAGACCAGCTTGGCCAGACTGCTGCCATCGTGACTGAGGATACCAATGCTCAAAGGACAGGCTCCCACAACCATCCAGTGATCTGTGCTCCGGCAGATTACTTGGATTGTGGAGATACCTCTTGTGGTGGCTCAAGACATAGACTGGAGGCTTCCAGTTGTTTATTGATGAACGGCAAAGGCAGTTAAGTAACAGACACAGAACACTATACAGAACACTATACAACAGGTTTTTACATTTCAGCTTTCTGGTCCATAATGCCCGAGGTCCTGCTCCCAGGGCCCCGTGAATACTCCTAATTGGCCTGGGTTTGCACCCTCCCGCACTGAGCCGGTCACATGGTCTGTGGAGCCTGCCCTACCACATCTCCCAGGGGAACATCAGTGGCTTGGTGGTGCCTGAACCTTCTGATCTCTCTCAGGGTGACAGCCACTTGATCAGTTCTCCTACTGCTGCCTGTCCGCCAGCCAGCCCAGACTGCTGCCACCATGTTGCTCTGGGAGGCCTTGTCCAGTGGAGTCAACCCTGCTCCAATATGGTCGCTTGATGATGGCACAAATGGCAGACTGTACAGGATGAAAGCATCATGACTGATGGGTTAATGGGCAATCATCAACTTGATGTGGTTACACACTAATAGCAAAATCAGGGAGTTTAAACCTGTATGGTTGCACTAACATTTCACCATTGAAATGCATGAGTTGAGCCGAGCCATGAACATGGGGTCAATAGCTTTCTGCACCATTAGAAAGTCTGCTTCATAGACAAAATTGCTTGAGCAATCCTCGTGATTCTCTCTGCAATGAGATCCCTCCCACACCGCCCCCCCCCCACACACCACATCTCTCCTTGTACTCAGTGACCTTCTGGATACAGCGATGCACAGCAAACCAAGATATGTTGACAATGTATAGTATAATCTTTATTATTGTCACAAGTAGGCTTACATTAACACTGCAATGAAGTTACTGTGAAAATCCCCTAGCCGCCACATTGCAGCACCTCTTTGGGTCACGGAGAATTCAGAATGTCCAATTCACCTAACAGCACGTCTTTTGGGACTTGTGGGAGGAAACAGGAGCACCCGGAGGAAACCTATGCAGACAGGGAGAACATACAGAGTCCGCACAGACAGTGACCCAAGCGGGAATCGAACCCAGGACCCTGGCGCTGTGAAGCAACAGTGCGTCCGTGCCACCCATAATGTTGCCATTTCAACCCTGAAGAATATGCTGGTTTAGACATCGAGGGCCACAGTGACCTTGACCTCTGGCAATGCTTGACCTGCTGTTCTTCTGCAGATTTGAGTCGAGGAGGTGATATTGTTCTGAGTGAAAGATAACCCCGCAGACAATATTCCTGGGTAAGACGGAAGGATACATTCTGAAAACCCCAGGTGATTAAAGCCTCCTGTTGAGAGCTCTCCACTTCTCTGTTGCCTCTGTTCAATCTCCATGTCCTGTTACAGCCCAAAAGGAGCTACAACAATTGATTTCCACCTCTCCTGCCTGCACCACCCATGGCAAGAGCAAGTGTTGTTCTCAGATCAACATGCGACTTTCCAAATGTCCAGCAACACACTTCCCTGTCTGAAAGAACTTTTGCCATCCCATCCAACCACAAAATACATAGTAATTCCAGTAATACTGCAGCATTAATGAAAACCAACAGCACCTCAAATGAGGGATGAATGGTGGTGGTGGAGGAGGGCCCCTCAAGCAGCCACATATGCTTAAGCGATAGTGTTAACCGGTGATGCGCAAAATGGCAGCTAATGTGCTAAATCGGCATTAGACACTGACAGATATCACAATCTGCTGACTCTACACGCTTCCAGCATACGCACAAAATATGGTAGGCAGCAGAGGTTACATCTGAAATCATTGGGAGCAGACACCTGCCATTTTGTTCTGTCCCATCTCCTGTAGTGCCAAAACCAGCAGTGGGATGGTACTGGATTTAGCAGCTGAAATCCTTTGAGTATTTGAATATTTAGCCCTGGCGCGCACATCGTGTGCGCTTACCTGGGCCCCATTTCCTGCCCATCCTCGCCCTCCCCCGCATCTTCCTCGTCTGACGAGGACTGGTGTTCGCTCTCCTCCTCCAGCACGTCGCCCCTCTGCTGTGTAATGTTGTGCGACGGTGCAGGCGACCTTTTCAACGTCATAATGGAGGGCCCCTCCAGAGAGGTTCAAGTACCTGAACCGGGTCTTCATGAGGCCGAAGCACCGCTCTATCATGTCTCTGGTCGCTGCATGGGCATCGTTGTAGCAGGTCTCCGTGTCGGTCTGTGGCCCCTGGACAGGTGTCATTAGCAACGACCGCAGTGGATAACCCCTGTCACCCAGGAGCCAACCCCACAGTTGCGGGGGTGGGGGAAGGGGGGCGGGCTCAAACATGTCAGGAATTATCACGTGTGCCAGGATGAAGGCCTCGTGCACACTGCCCGGGAATTGGGCATAGACGTCTGTATTGTTACCTGTGTGGTAGGTAACATGTGCTACTCAATCCTTGGCTAATGAAGTTGTGATGATCTTGCTGATTATACAAAACCAATTAATATTTATGAGTCCAATCTTAATTTAAAAATTTGTGAGTCCAAACTTTATGAATTTGTTCGGTTGAGTTGCTTTTGTCTTCTGTTGTTGAAGTGGTGATGTTGATTACGTTATTTCTTTGTGAACATCGTCAGTGTTCTTGTATTTAAGTGACCATCAAGTCATCGTGAGGTGTTCAAATGGTCAAATCACTTTGTTGTCTGATTTAGACTTTCTTTTTTTTTCTATACTTGTGGTAGCGATTCTGTGTTACACCATAGTCTGAACTGGACTTTTTTCTGTGCTAGCGGTATTGATTCTATATGTCATCTATGGTGTCTGACCTGGACTTTTTCCTGTGCTTGTGGTATTGATCTAGTGTGTCATCCGCCTTGAAAGCTGGCGTGCTTGCTTGTTCTGGAGCAGATGTGAATTTGTGAGATTCTTTGTCATGCCTTGGCATGTTTGTAGTCTTGTCATTGTTTCGCAGTGTGCTGTGGCATTGTCCTTCACGTGCAGAGTTGTACCATGTTGTACAGGTCATTATTTCATTGCTGTTGTTTCTGTGTCTGTTGCTTTCGTCGTTGTTCTTGATGCTGTCGTTCTTGTTGTTTCTGTTTTTGTTGCTTTCGCTGTTGTTCTCATTGTTTTTCTTGTCGTGCTTGTTGTTTCTGTATTTGTTGTTTTTGTCGCTGTTCTTGTCGTTTTTCTTGTTGTGCTTGTTGTTATGCTTGTTGTTGTCTTTGTTGTTCTTGTTGCGCTGCATGCTGTTTTTGTTGTTGCTGTTGTTGTTCTTGTTTCTGCTGTGCTTCTTGCGGTGTTTGTTGTTCTTGTTGCGCTCAATGAGTATTCCATGTGGATGATTTGAGTCATTGTCACAGTTATTGGTATCAGTGTCCGTTGTGGTATCTGTTACATCGAGCATTTCTTCCTGAGAATTGTGAGAATCATCTGATGTTGCATTGATGTTGGTGACATCAGTCATTTGTGATGGATTTAATTCCTCTTCTTTGCTTCCTTGGTACTCCTCTTCTAGAGTCATTTCTGGTTCACTTGAATCATCATTGATTTCTTTGAGCTCCTCTTCTGGAGTTATTTCTGGTTCATTTGAATCACTTTTAGTTTCTTGGTGCTCCTCTTCTGGAGTCAAAATCTTCACGATTTCATTTTCTTGTTGGTCTTGGTGCTCCTTTTCTGGAGTCAAAATCTTCAAGGTTTAATTCTCTTGTAGGTCGTGGTGCTCCTCTTCAAGATTTCAATTGACGCGGTCTCTCTGGACTCATGAGTAGCCCTCCTCTGATTGTTGAGTGCTTCTGTGCAGACGAGCTGAGAAATGTCAGTGTCGCTGTGAACCTGCACACTCTGTATGGGAATTGTGATTTATTCGTCACTTGTCTCACATACAGTGGGTAGACATTCAGTGTCTTCTTGTTGGTTAAATGAGCTCGGTAGACTTTCATAGTCTTCTTCTGGTGGCTCGAATAAGCTGGTAGACTGTCATAGTCTTATTGTTGTTCACGTAAGCTTGGTAGACTTTAATAGTCTGCTGCTGGTTGCGCAGATAAGGTGGATAGACCTTCATAGTCTTGTTCACGCCTGGCGTTTGCAATGGGGTGTTTGCTTGCTTCTATTTTTGAGTCTGTCACCGAGCTGTCTGTGGAGACTTGCGTCGCTCTCTTTGTGGAGGCTTTCATCGCTCTCTCTGAGGAATCTTTCATCGCTCTCTCTGTGGAGTCCTTCATCGCTCTCTCTGTGGAGTCTTTCATCGCTCTCTCTGTGGAGTCTGTCATCACTCTTTCTGTGGAGTCATGCAGTGTTCTCGCTGTAGAGTCGATCTGTGCTCTCTGTGTGGCGTCGTCTTCGTCTTGGGTATTGCTGACATCCAATGTATCGACGATCTGCCATGGCACCATGGTATTGGATTCATCTACCATGAGAAGAGTCGTGTTGAGCATTTCAACCGTGTTGCTGATGCAATGATCATCAATTCCGAATAACTCATCCATGTCTGAGCAGTAGTCTTCAATGAACAAATCATCTCTTTTTGTTTCAGATTTGTCATTGTTCTTTCTATGTCCAATGAAGAAATCATCTTTTGAGTGGTATTCTTCAATGAACAAATCACTGTACTCTCCTCTTTGGGTGGTGCAAACTGTTTGTGCCAGGGTGCTGCGGAGGTTATTTTTAACTGCTGGTGTATGTTCGGGCATTGTTCTGTCTTTTGATGTAAGAAAATTTGGTTTCGCAGCTTTAAATGTCTTTTTGTTCATTTTTGTGCATTTCCCTTTTAAGTGGTCCTCTGACGTCATGATGCGTGTGACGTCATGCACAGGAATCAATTGCAAATGCGCAATCCGAGTTTCCTTTACTGCATGCTCTTTTCGCAACTGTGCTTCTTGCGCATGCGCAGAACACTGTTTCGCCGGTTTGCGTCTTTTCGGGTAGTGTGCATCTGTGTACTGGACAGAAGGCTCTCGCTCAAGATGGCTGCCAATCAAAAAGTGCTGTTGCATCGAGTGAGATTCTGCCTCTGCCTCGTGGTGAGTATTCACGCCATTTTTACGGATTTTGTTTTCGAGATAATGATTCTGTCTTTGTAAAGACTCAAAGTACTGATTTTGTTCATAAGCAAGGCATTTTTGTATTGTGATTTCTAGAGTTAGATACTTATCGCGTGAAAGTTTTGTCAGATAGTCCAGAAATTAATTGATCCATTATCATAGTGTCTCTGAAATCAGCATAATCACAGCCTTGTGGTATTAACTTGAGATTTTTGATAAAATCAGCGATGGGCCCTCCGTTTCTCTGGCATTTATGACAAGAGTTAAATCTTTCCAGCATCTCTCCAGACTGACTCTTACAGTGTTCATCAAATGTTTTGAGTAATCCTTCTATTTTTGTATTGTCTTCACCTTCTAAGTAATTAAAGCAATTGTAGATTTCTCTAGCTTCATGCCCTCCTATTGAGAGTAGTAGTGCTATTTTCGTTGCATCAGAGACCGTGCTTAAATCATTAGCTGCGATAAATATTTGGAATATCTGTTCAAATCTTTTCCAGTTATAACTTAAATTAACGGTTGTTTCCAGCTGCCAATGAGTCCCATAGTTAGTCGTTGAGGATCCATTTGCTGCAAAGTCTTGCACAGTCGAATATCCGGTCTGAATTTTCTTCTCTTTTTGTCTAACCTAATCTAACTAGTTCCGTTAAAGCCAACACGCCTGGTACCATGTTTTGTTACCTGTGTGGTAGGTAACATGTGTTACTCAATCCTTGGCTAATGAAGAGGTCTTCTGAATCTCGATGAAGAAGACTCAAACTCATCCAGTAGTAACAAAAGGTTTATTGAGTAACTATAACAATAATTGCATGAGTTCTTTACTTTAACTTTGATACTAGTGATAAGGTTAACAAGATCTAACTACAGTAATTATACGTAACTCCACTAGCCATCTGAACTACTCTGCTATTGCCCTGGTCACAGTGCACCCCCGAGATAGCCAGAGACCCAATGTGGTTGCCTTTTATACCTCTGTTGGTCCGGTCCTCTAGTGATCATGTGGTGCTACTGATTACACATTAACCCCTTGTGTACATGCACATATAGAGATCACTACAACGTGCATGACGCGCATTTGATTGTCACATATCAGCGGAACGTTCATCGAGTGGAACCCTTTTCGGAGGATGGGCAGCACGGTAGCACAGTGGTTAACACTTGTTTCACAGCGTCAGGTACATGGGTTCGATTCCCTGCTACGCTTACTGGCTGTGCGGAGTCTAAACGTTCTCCCCGTATCTGCATGGGTTTCCTCCGGATGCTCCGGTTTCCTCCCACAAGTCCCGAAAGACGTGCTTGTTAGGTGAATTGGACATTATGAATTCTCCCTCTGTGTACCCAAACAGGTGCCGGAGTGTGGTGTCTAGGGGATTTTCACAGTAACATCATTGCAGTATTAATGTAGCCTACTTGTGACACTAATAAAGATTATTATAATATTATTATTGTGTTGAGCGACCTGCCATCTGGAGGTGCTCGTAGGACGACATGCATCCTGTCGATCACCCCCTTGACCTGGGGCATCCCGGCGATGGCAGTGAACCCCACTGCCGGGCATCCTGGTGGGCTCGGTCAACATTGAAATGGATGCACTGGCATATAGGGCCCCTTTGACAGCGCGGATGCACCTGTGCACCGAGCTCTGTGAGATCCCAAACAGGTCTGCACTTGGTGCCTGGAAGGACCCCATGGCGTAAAAGTTCAGGGCGACCTTGATGGTCACCGGGAGTGGGTGTTTTCCCCCATTCCCCCATGGTGCCAGGTGCACCATGATCAGACAGATATGGCGTACTGTCTCTCTGCTCAGCCAGATTCTTCAAAGGCATGCCTGGTCCGGCAAGTCCACGAATGACAGGAGCTGTCGGTACACATGAGGCCTCATATGGTGCCTCCTTTGCACCTCCTCCTCCTCTGCTGTTGTGCAGCTGGTTCTCCATCCTGGGCGGCTGACTCCTGTTCCTCTGGGGCATGCTCCGCTGCTGCACGTTCCACTGCTGCAGCTTCCTCCTCCTCGAGCAACGCCAGCTCGTACAGCCGCTGCAGCGACTAGGAGGAAGGCCACCATTGCTGGTTGTATTCAAATATCCATTGACTGCAGGGTGTGAAAGGCCAGCATGTTAGCTTGGTGCATACCTCCGTGCCCAATCAGGTCCACCAGGCTACATGGTGGCTCTGGTTGGCAGTGCGGGCTCTGCCCATGCATGTCCCTCCCCCTGATCCCCGAACCTTTGGCCCCATCGGTGCCCAGCACCGTGGGGACTCTGGCCCTAGCGCCTGCCCCTGCTGCCAGGGGTACTGTTGGCTGGGGCTGCCCTTGCCAGCCGTACACTCCACGGCCGCCGCCCGGCGCCCCCGTAGGGGCTCCAGTGGGCGTTGCCCTGGATGGGCCGCCTGATGCACCGCCAATGGGTGGTGGGCATTTGGGTGGTGGGGGGATGGGCGGGGAACGAGTTGCGGGGGTGGAGGGATTTGGCACCCATACGGCTAGTGTCACTCTGCAGACAAGATGGGTGCCTTGCAGGTCGCAATAATGATGGTCCATGCCAGGGCACCGCCCAGTCCTGTGGGGGTTTGGCCCGGCCACAGGGCCCATTCCCCCGTCACCCACCCACCGGCCCTGGCAGGCCCCCCCAACCCAGCCAGCCCAGCCAGTGTCCAGCCCGACAACCCACGGTCACGCCTCTCCATGTCCTACCTCCTCTCTCTCCCTCTTCAGCCACGATGCCGGTTTCATGATTTTTAATAGCACAAGTGAACCTCACTGTTGGGAAATCGGCCCTTTGGAGCGGAGATTCGCAGAGGCCCCGGAGAATACCGGGTTGGGCCCGCTAATGATATGCAAATGTTGATCTGGAACATATTAGCGGCGTTGTCGAGGTGACGGATAATTGCGATTTGGTGTCAAATCGGCACCCGCCGCGATTTCTGTATTGGAACCGATTGTCCGCCCAATTGCGCTTCCCAATTTCGGGAAAATCCTGCACGAGACCTGAATGTAAGAGGAAGCGGGATGAGCACCTCATTCATGCTTTCTGCCTGCGCAGATCCTTTTAATCTGGGGTTGGCATAGCGTCTTACTTACATTTTATTTCAATGCCAGCTCTACCCAACCCTAACCCTAATTCTAACCCTCCTCTGAAGCATTTATCCAGTATTAGGATTGCAGAATTAATAAGATCTGCCTCTATTTTCTCTGCTGTGCATAGAAATATTTTTTCCCTGGCTGCAATAAGCAGTGAAACATCAGCCCTTATAGGGTTATATAGATTCATGTTTCTTGTTGCTCCAGTCAGTGCTAACAGCTGGATTCATGATCTGTACATCTTGCAAGGATCACTTCCAGTGACCAATAGCAGAACTATTTGTCTTGTTTTCTGACATTGTATGGTTTCCAAAATCTAATTGCCTCTGATATGAAGCTGAGATCTTTGTGAATCGTTGCTGTAAGATGAGATGGTTTCATTCAAAATGGTATGTCAAGAGTCCTTGAAGTATATCTTGTTTAAGTAAAACAAATGTCAGATAAAATGAATCTAGTACAGGTCAGGTCATTCCCCGGAACATTCCAAAACCAAACCATAGATCAAACCACATTCTGAATTGCCAAAGAAGTTTGGGCCAAGTGGGCTCTTGCTCCTTTGCTGAAGTGCATTTAAGCACTGGATTATGCAGGGAGGGGTGGGAGGGGGGAGTATATCTTGTGACGGAGGCCATGCCCATAATGGTGAGTGAATTGTTTAAAGACATGGTGGCAAGTTGCACATAAAACTCATTGACATAACTTCCCAGGAACGGGATTATGGACAGGGGAGCTAAGATGCACTGGGGAACCCCCATCAGAACTTCATAGGTAAGGTTTGCACAGCGTTTTCCCAGAAGTACAAACTTCCTCTGGGCAACTGCCCTGTGCTGGGAACCATCCAGAAATGCAATTTAAATCAGAACCTTTGTATGACTCTGACTGGGTTACACCAATAGTTACTCAGAAAAAGTTGGAAGAAAACCTCTTGTAACATTTGGGTAACTATTGTAAGGACTCAGCCAATCCCCCCCCTTTCCCCAAAACTCTCCCTGCAACTTCAACCCCACTTCCTTCACCCCCGATTAAGCATACCACCCACACGGGACTCCTCCTTCTAGAATCATAGAATCCCTACAGTGCAGAAGGAGGCCATTTGGCCCATCAAACCTATACCGACCCTCTGAAAGAGCACCCTACCTAGACCCACTCCCCCACCCTATCCCTGTAACCCCATAACCCCACCTAACCTTTGTAGTGATCTTGGCCCCTCCTCACCCCTATGGGGTTGATTCTCACCCCATACCTACCCTATTAGAAAAGCTAATAGAATGTTATCATTTATTGCCATGGGAATTGAATACAAAATTAGTACATGCCACTAATGAGATCACATTTGGAACACTGTGGACAGTATTGGTCATCTCATTTAAGGAAGGATGTAAATGTGTTGAAAGCAGTTCAGAGAAGGTTTACCAGACACATACATGGACTGGGTGGGTGGTCTTATGAGGAAAGGTTGGACAGACTAAGCTTGTTTCCATTGGAGTTTAGAAGAGTAAGAGGTAACTTGATTTAAACGTATAAGATCATTCGGGACTTGACTGAGTGGATGCAGAGAGGATGTTTCTTCTTGTGGAAAAATCTAGAACAAGGGTCACTGTTTAAATATCAAACAAGGCTTTCTTAAGTCAAAAAAAAGCACATTTATTAACCATTAAAACCCGAACATACGAAGAAGGAGCAAGAGTAGCCCCTCAGCCTGCTTCGCCATTTAATAAGATTATGGTTGACCTGGTGGGAACCTCAAATCTATATCCTACCCAGTCCCAATAATATTTTACCTCCTTGCCTATCAATAATCTCTCCACCTCTGCCTTAAAAATGTTTAAAGACTCTGGGCTGGTGTAGTGATCCCTGTATATGTATATACATGAAGGGTTAATGTGCAGTCAGTACAGTCAGATGATCACTAGAGGGCAACACTACCAGGGAGTATAAAAACAAGCTCAATCTGTTTTCCTGCTCTATTAGGGTGTGTTGTGACTAGAGAACAGAAGTATAGTTAGCTCAGAGTGTATAGTATAATATTCATAGTTAATCTAATTCTATCTGCTGGTTTAGCTCAGTGGGTTAGACATCTGGTTTGTGATGCAGAACAAAGCCAGCAGCGCGGGTTCAATTCCCATACCAGTTACCCAAACAGGTGCCAGAATGTGGCGACTAGGGGCTTTTCACAATAACTTCATATTTGTGACAATAAAAGGTTATTATTATCTTGTTTAATTTGACTACTAGTAAAAGTATTGAAGAATCAAACTCACAAGTTAATTGATAAGTTACTCATAAATTATTTGTTATCACTGGACGACTTTGAGTATTCATCATCATCAAAGTTAAGTTCAACTCGGCATAAACAAATGAGTAACATACATTACTCCAAGTAATATAACAGCTGGATTCTCCGATTTTGAGACTAAGTGCTGATGTCGACGTGGAAACAGTGGTGTTTTACACCCGAAAACCGGTGAAAAACCTGTACCGGCTCTAGCTGCGGATGCGGCCGGAGAATTGGCAGGTCCATGGCTGCGCATCCACACGGCGGCGGCCTGCAGTGGCCGCACCGTGCAACATGGCGCCGGCCTCGCGGACCCGGCCTGCCAAATAGTGTCCCCCTTTGGCCAGGCTCGCCACCCCTGGACCACCGTCACCAGTGCCCCCAGTCCCCGCCAAAGCCCGCCCTGCCCGCGGATCAGCTCCCCCCCTCCCCGACTGTGACAGCGCTGGACTCAGTCCGCAGCCACCACACTGGGTTCCCAAAAGAAAAATTGCATGAGTGACCCACGCCATCGGGAACTCGGCCCATCGGTGATGTCCTGAGGCCGCCAATATGGCGTACTTGTACGCCATTTTCGAGGTGGCGGAGCATCACAAAATCCACGCCGCCCCCGATTTTGGAGCCAATGGGAATTCTCCGGCCGATCGCCAAACGAGATTTCGGAGTCGGAGACCGGAGAATCCCGCCCTCTGCTTCCACCAATTCTTCAGGAAGAGAGTTCCAAAGATTCACAACCCTCTGAGAGAAAGAAATTTACCCCATCTCCATTTCAAATGGGTGACCTCCCTATTTTTAAACAGTGACTTTAGTCCTAGATTCTCCCAAAAGAGAAAAAACCCTCTTCACATCCACCTTTGATGTGGAACTTTATCAAATTGGGGATCCTTGTGCATCCATCACAAAAAGCTAGCATTAAAGTTCAGCAGATAATAGGGTAAGCAAATGGAATGTTGGTCTTTTTTTCAAAGGGAATGGAATATAAAAAAGAGAAGTCCTGCTAAAGCTATACAAGGCACTAGTTAGACCACACCTGGAATACTGTGAAATGTTTTGGTCCCCTTATTAAAGGAAAGATTTAATGACATTGGAGGCAGTCCAGAGAAGATTCATTAGGTTGATCCTGGGTATGGAGGGATTTTCATGTGAGAGAAGTTGGGTTGATTAAGCCTTACTCATTGGAATTTAGAAGAATGAGAGGTGACCTTGTTGAGACGCAACAGGATTCTCAGGGGGCTTGACAGGTAGATGCTGAAAGGTTGTTTCCCTTTGTGGAAGAGTCTAGGACCAGAGGGCATTGTCTCAGATTAAGGGGTCACCGATTTAAGGCATGAGGAGGAATTTCTTCTCTCAGAGGATCATGAATCTGTGGAATTCGTTACTGCAGAGAGCTGTAGAGGCTGGGTCATCAAGTACGTTCTGGACTAAGATAGACAGGTTTTTAATCAGTAAGGGAATCATGGATTATGGGGAGAGGATGGGAAAGTGGAGTTGATGAATACATCAGATCAACCATGATCTCATTGAATGATAAAGCAGATTTGATGGGCCGAGTGGCCTACTTCTGCTCCTATATCTTATGGTCTTATAAATTCCTTTTGGAAACTAAGTGCAGCACATCCACCAGTTTCCCTTTATCCACAGCACATGTTAGTTCTTCAAAGAGCACCAATAAGTTGGTGAAGCATGATTTCCCTTTCACAAAACCATGTTGACTCTGCCTGATTACTGTTTGCTTATCCAATGGCTCTGCTGTATCTTCTTTAATAATAGCTTCTAACACTTTCCCTATGACAGATGGTAAGCCATTTCGCCCGTAGTTTCCCGCTTTCTGTCTCTCCCCCTTTTTGAATAATGTAGTTGCATTTGCTATCTTCCAATTTAATGGGACCTTTCCTGAATCTTCAGAGTTTTGTAAAATTAAAACCAATGCATCAACTGTATCACTAGGTACTTCTTTAAGACCCTAGGATGAAGTCCATCAGGACCCAGGCTTTTGATAGCCCGCATACCCAACAATTTACTCAGTACCACTTCTCTGCTGATTGTGACTTTCCTGAGTTCCTCCTTCCCTCCATTTCCTGGTTAATAACTACTTCTGGGATGTTATTTGTATCGTCTATCGTGAAAATTGATGCAAAATACTTGTTCAATTCATCTGCCATCTCCTTGTTTTCCATTATCAATTCTCCAGACTCACAGGACCAAACCACGTTTTGTTAACTCTTTTATTTCTTAAATATTTATAAAAACTCTTGTCAATTTTTATATTTCTGGTTTGCTTTCTCTCGTACTCTAATTTTTCCCTCGTCATTAATCTTGTAGTCATCCTTTGCTTTTCCTTATATTCAGAATATGTGCCTTGTAAAGTTTATCTCATCATATCACTGTATGTCATGTCACTGTTGAGTATAATAATACTTAATAGTGTGAAATTATATGGAGAGTAAACACTTTATTATCACATTTAGATACCTTTATTTCACATGTAATGTTAATAAAAGCCATGGGAAGAAAAATAAATGTATTTTAGTATAACCGTTCACAACGAAATGAAGAATATTATAATTCACTTCATTTATTTAAATTAAGGAATATTCTTCACTAATTTCTTTTATATCGATTTAAGGGTGCTTCATATTTTTGGTGAGGAATAATATAATAACAGATAATATGAAAATGTTAAAAAATCCTTTCTTAGCTCATACTTGGAGTCTGATCTATTAAAAAAACTTCAGCAACAATAGTTCAGGTCACCAATAACCATAAGCTCACAATGCAAACCTTCCCTAACAGCTGAACTAAAAATGATCTGAAAGTTAATTTATAAAACTTGTAAAAATATGTAACAAAGGACACCTTGATCTGATTAATCTTTGAACAGCACACCTGTTTTAACCAAAAATAATTTGGGAAAGTTTGTAAGTAGACTAAAAAATAAATATATGGAAATGTCAACCAATTTTTAAATGTTGTTTTAAATACATCTACTAATTATATTTTGCATGCTGGCAGTCAAAAGACACTTGGAGCAATTTGCAGTTAAAAGTGTCATATAATTGGTATCCACAAGAGGTCAGGCATTGTACAGCGAAAGACAAACCTCAAAGCCCATTTGACTCGATCTTCATGGAAAATTTTGGGCGCAATCTAAAGGTAAAGAATAGTCTGTTCTGGGCGGGTTTGCAGGGTCGTTCCCTGCGCTACACCCTGGTGGGAAACAACAGTCTGTTTCTAGTACCCTGCCGGGAAACGCGCCCACCCCCCTTCCCCAAAGGCCGCACTTAGCGTAATTTCCTGCAGGGGGTGCACGGCACCCGACGCGACAGCTGGATTCCCCCCAATGCCCAACTCATCTATAATGGTGTCATCAAGTCCCCCCTACACCCCATCTCACACGGGAGGGCATCCAACGTGCCCGGATGGCACCAGCAGTGCCAGGGTGCCACCCTGCCTGGAGGCCGACCATCCTGTGGGCCTCTGGTTGTTTGGAAGACGCCCCGAGGTACCCTTCCGCCTGGTTCCCGTCACATAGCCATGAGAGACTGGGTGGGACCCAGATCGCGTAACGGCCATTGGGAATCCCGGGGGAGGCGTCTCCCAGGATCTACTGGCTGCGGCGTGTCATAATCACCAATCACCAATCACCAGTGAGAGCACACGCACTATAAAGACAAGGGACAGGAGAGTTCCCGCTCATTCTAGTAGCAGCCAGCTCGGAGCACAGAGCTCACAGCATGCAACACAGACATTCACCATGTGTTGAGTGCATCACCTGGTTAGGACTAGGCAAGGGTCAACAGTTAAAGCTGGTATTGCATTTACCCACAGTTGAAGTATGGTAATATAGTTAACCTGAAAATAAAATAGAGTTGCACCACTTCAAGGGTTGGTGACCTGTTTGTGATCCAGAATACCCAACACATCATGATACCAGGAGTGAACTGGTTCAGTCCAGATAGCCATACCTCAGCGTACAGTGACAACCAGCAACGATACCCAGGCAAGATGTTCAAGATCCGGGTTCCGCAGCAGCTCCAGTGCCACGGCGATCTCCGCGAAAACTGGCGGGCATTCCGGCAAAAGTTTGAAATCTTCCTGCTGGCAGCCGAACTAGAAGACCTGGCCGATCCTGAAAAAACAGAGCTTCTCCTCACCATCGCCGGTGCCAGAGCAGAAGAAATCCTTTAAAAATTCACGTTCTCCAAGGGGCAAAAGAGGAGTGACTTCCAGGCAGTCCTGGACAAATTCGGCAAATACTGTGAGGAAAACGCACTCCAACCAGCAAGAAAAGGTAAGAGAAGCGCCAGTACTCACCTCAAGACCAAAATCCCAGAGCAGAGAACGATTTTGGTCGGCGGCCATCTTTCTAAAGGGACTGCACTTGCGCAGTTGCATGTCGCCGCGCATGCGCAATCACGAAAACGGCCATCAGTAAAGGAATGGTCTGCCAGATGGTTCCATTCGCCGCCATAATCGGCGTGCCCTTCGTCTCGTTCCGCGCTCGCTACGTGATCCTCCACCGGTGCCACGCCTTCCTGTTGTCCCCAACCTGGACTATGTGGAGATTCCAAATACTCTTCATCCTCCGCACTCTGCCGTGGCCCAGCCCGTTCCTCAGCCGGTGGCTTCTGACCCACCCTTGAGGCGGTCAACCAGAATTCGTCGCCCACCTCAAAGACTTGACTTCTGAGTTTTACAATGTTGGACTCTTTGATCTGTTCTGTTATCCTGTTTCATCATTCCAGTAGTTTGTATAAAATGTTCATTTTGTTGTTGGTGTGACACCCTATTTCTCTGCACCAGGCACTTTCCCATGTAAATAGATTAACCTCATTAGTCATGTAAATAACACGCACACACAGTCAGGTACATTCACTACACAATATTTATTGTCACGCAGGCACATGTTCTTTATATAAAAGGGGGGATGTCATAATATACACCAGTATATTATGGTGCAGACACACGCACACACACTGATGGACATGCAGTGGGACCAATCAGCATACACAACACCGCAGCCAATCACCAGTGAGAGCACGCGCACTATAAAGACAGGGGACAGGTGAGTTCCCGCTCATTCTAGTAGCAGCCAGCTCGGAGCACAGAGCTCACAGCCTGCAACACAGAGATTCACCACGTGCTGAGTGCATCACCTGGTTAGGACTAGGCAAGGGTCAACAGTTAAAGCTGGTATTGCATTTACCCACAGTTCAAGTATGTTAATATAGTTAACCTTATAATAAAATAGAGTTGCACCACTTCAAGTGTTGGTGACCTGTTTGTGATCCAGAACACCCAACACATCACGGCGTACTGTGGTTCCGGCGGGACGTGGCCCCCAAATCACACCCTTTATCTTTTGAAACTTTCCCATACCATATCCTGACAACACCGACAATGCTTGATAATGATTCCACTGGCAGCCACAACCCCAGTACCCAACAAGTCATTCTTCATGTATAAGATAAACAGGAAGCTCTCAGTTCATGTTTCAGGTCGCTGATCTTTTCAGAAACTCTGTCACCGTTCTTCATGTCTGACTGTTGGTGTCAGAGAACTATTCAATCATCGGAATATATTACATGTTTGGGGTTTTTTCCATACTTTTTATTCTGGATTTTTGACTTCTGTCTTTTAGCATACTCCTATAGGTGAGTTCACCTCATTAATTGATAACGAGGTAAACGTTTGGTAATATTCCCAACATAACAAAGAGCTTTCTGATTAATAATGCGAAATAGTGGGGTTTTCCCATTCTTTTGATTGGGTATTTGCCCATTAATATCAACATAACAACAGAGCTTGTTTTAGGTTTAACCTATTAGGCAAATTTATTCAGGTCATATCCTGGGCATTACCTAATTTTAATCTCTCCATCAGCGAAATGTCTGTACCTTTAGTTGCCCGAGACCCAAGCTCTAGTTTACCTCCCCTATATGTCTCCATCTCATTATCTCACTTTCTTCCTTTAAGACATATATTGAACTTTTGGTCACCTCACCTAATTTCTCTTTTCATAGCTCAGTGTCATATTAAGTTTTACATTGCTCTTGCTAAGTGCCTTACGTGCTTTCCTGACTTTAAATGTGCAATATAAATATAGGTTGTTGTAGTTGTTTAGAAGTTGATTAAATCTTCATTCAATTCCGTGGTTAGCACTGCTGCCTCAGCGCCAGGGATCTGAGTTTGATTTCTGCCTCTGGTGACTGTGTGGATTTTGCACTTTCTCCCCATGTCTGCCTGGGTTTCCTCTGGTGCTCCGATTTCCTCCCACAGTCCAAAGATGTGCAGGTTAGATGGATTGGCCATGCTAAATTGCCCCTTAGTGTCCTGGGATATGTAGGTTAGATTAAGGGATTATTGAGATAGGGGGTGGAGTGTTCTTTCAGACGGTGTGTGCATACTCGATGGGCCGAATGGCCTCTTTCTGTACTGTAGGACTTCTATGATTCTATGATTCAATTCACCTAGAAATCAAACTTCATTGTGTCCATATTACAAACATAATACAAGCCTATGTACATCCCTGTTCATTGCATTGTTGGGAGAACAAACTTGCAATCTTATTGCTGTGAGATGAACCTTTTTACCGCTTCAATAGTTTTCTTTTAGTTCAATGAAGATAATCAGTATGGAAACGCAGTCTTAGAATAAATAACTTATTGCCATACTAAAATTACTTTCTGCAGGCCATTGAAAGAATGTCCTCTGCATCCGGTCCCAAAGGAAGAGGGTCAGGAGCCGGATGACAGGTAAATTGGGAGGTTCTTGCGGGGACGGGATCGAGGCCCTGGATGGAGTGGGGCAAAGGGGAGGGGGAAGAGAGAGGGGAAGAGGGGAAGGGGCAGGAGGAGCGGAGGAGGAGGGGGAGGAAGAGGGTGGAGGATGAGGGGGAAGGAGACGGGGAGGAGGAGGGAGAGGGGGAGGGGGAGGAGGAGGGCGAGAGGGAGGAGGAGGAAGAGGGGGAGGGGATGGAGGAAGGGAGGAGAGGGAGAGCGAGAGGGAAGGAAGAGGGGAGGAGGAGGGGGAAAGGGAGGGGAGGGGGAGGATGAGGGGGGAGAGAGGGAGGGTAGGGTAGAGAGGTGGAGGGGAAGGGGAGAGAGTGAGGAAGGAAGGGTCGGGGAAGGGAAAGGGGGAGAGGGAGGGTGGGGAGTGGGAGAAGGGGGCGGGGATGGATTGAGGGAGAGGGGATGGAGGGGGGAGGGTGAGGCAGGGGGGGATTCTGTCATAATATAAACCAGTATATCATGGTGCAGACACACACACACTGATGGACACACAGCAAGACCAATCAACACACACAACACCGCAGCCAATTACCAGTTAGAGCACACTCACTATAAAGCATCAGAGTTTCCGCTCATTCGAGATGCAGCCTCTTAGAAGGACAGAGCTTAAAGCTTACAGCACAGATCGTCACCATGTGCTGAGTGCATTACTGGTTGGGACAGGCATAGGTCTTTAGTTTAATCTAACATCGTGTTAACCCACAGTGAAAGTATGTTCAACAGTTTCCAACTTAATAAAATAGTGTTGCACTATTTTAAGTGTTGGTGGCCTGTATGTGTTCCGCGGATCCAGAGCACCCAACACATCATGATACCAGGAGTTGAGGGATGTTAGAACTTCTTAGACCTACCTGCAAGTGATCTGCCTTCCACCAGCATTCCGTCATCCTGCAAAATGGACAGCGTCCGCCCGCTGCCGCCGCTCCGCATCACCGGTAACCTAGGGGCCAACTGGAAGATATTCAAACAGCGCTTCCAGCTCTACCTTGAAGCCACAGACCGGGAAGCTGCCTCAGACACCAGGAAGATCGCTCTCTTCCTATCCACGGCCGGGGACCATGCCATCCACATTTTCAATTCTCTCACCTTTGCTGATGATGAAGATAAATCAAAATTCAAGACGGTCCTCCTCAAGTTTGACAGTCACTGCAACATCGAGGTGAATGAAAGTTTCGAGCGCTATGCATTCCAACAGCGTTTGCAGGGTAAGGATGAGCCTTTCCAGTCCTTTCTCACCCACCTCCGCATCCTTGTGCAGTCGTGTAATTACAGGCCCACCTCCGACTCCATGATACGTGACCAGATCGTTTTCGGTGTTCAGTCGGACCCCCTACGCCAGCAGCTCCTCACGGTAAAGCAGCTCACCCTAGCGACCGCCATCGAGACCTGCGTGCTACACGAACATGCCACTAGTCGGTATTCCCACATCCAAGCGGCTGAAACGGCGCGACAAGGTCCCCACGAGGCAGAACGGGTCCAAGCAATCGACCAACTCCAGGGCCCCAGCCTGGATGAGAGCGGCCATCTTGCGCGCTTTTGCGGACTCACGCGCTTGTGCGCACCGAACGAGGGGACGGCGACGTCGCCAAACGTACTACGCAGGCACACCCGACGTACGACCGCACCGCGCATGCGCGGTGACGTAGCGAACGTACTGACGCTACAACGTGCGGCAACTGTGGCTCCGCCCACTTAAAGCGGCAATGCCCTGCCAAATCCCGATGATGCCTGAGATGTGGCAAACCTGGCCACTATGCTGCTTTATGCAGATCAGCTCAGCCTGCCAACTCTTATCGCTCCAGCCAGCCTCGCAAGAATGTCCGGGCCATTCAACACACGGTCACCGAGTCCGATGCGGACCTACTAGCCGATATTGACACCGAGGACCCGAAGGCGCCTTTTCGAGTCGGTATCGTTACAAAAAGCAGGGTGTCGCCAAAGCAAAGAATCCAGCCTCTATCAGTACACAGCATCGATCCAGACGATGAGTGGTGTGCCACCCTTACGGTCAACCGGTCCCAAATACGGTTCCGTCTGGACACTGGTGCCTCTACCAATCTCATTGCGCGGTCTGACCTCCAACCCTTTCGTGTCAAACCAGCCATCCTGCCATCAGCCTGCCAGCTATTAGATTATAATGGCAATGCCAGCGGCTCACGCCAACTTGAAGTGACGCACAGGTCACGCAAAGCCATCCTTCCTTTTGAAATCGTGGGCTCCTCGAAAGTCTCCCTGTTTGGCGCGCAGGCAGGCAAGCTGTTGAACCTAGTTCAGAGAGTTCACTCTCTCTCTCCTGCTGACGCATCTGCCTTTCAGGACACCGACTTCAGGGCGCAGCTCGACGCCATTATCAACCAGCACCACAACGTCTTCGAGGGCATGGGTATGCTCCCGTACACCTACAAGATTTTATTAAAACCGAATGCCACGCCTGTGGTGCACGCACCTCGCAGGGTCCCAGCACCCCTTAAGGACCGCCTCAAGCAGCAGCTGCAGGACCTCCAGAATCAAGGAATGATTTCCAAGGTCACGGAACCGACCGACTGGGTCAGTTCCATGGTATGTGTAAAAAAGCCTTCCGGCGAATTGAGAATTTGCATTGATCCCAAGGATCTAAACCGCAATATCATGAGGGAGCATTATCAAATTCCCAAGCGCGAAGAGCTCACATGTGAGATGGCTCGCGCCAAGCTCTTCACCAAACTCGTCGCCTCAAAAGGATTCTGGCAAATCCAGCTCGATAAATCCAGCAGGAAACTTTGAACATTTAATACCCCCTTTGGCAGATATTGTTACAACAGGATGCCGTTTGGGTTCATATCCGCATCAGAAGTGTTCCATAGGATTATGGAACAAATGATGGAAGGCATGAAGGTGTTCGTGTCTATGTCGATGACATAATCATTTGGTCCACCACCCCACAGGAGCATGTTAGTCGCCTCCTGCGCGTATTCAGACGTATACATGAGCATGGCCTCCGCCTCAACATGGCCAAATGCTCTTTTGGTCAGAAGGAACTCAAGTTCCTCAGGGACCACATCTCCCAATTGGGTGTGCAGCTGGATGCGGACAAGGTAGCTGCCATCACAGCTATGAAAACACCAGAGGACAAGAAGGCGGTCCTCCGATTTCTGGGCATGGTCAATTTTTTAGGGAAATTCATCCCTAAACTCGCCTCTCGTACCATGGCTCTCAGGAACCTGGTCAGGAAGACAACAGACTTCCAATGGCTCCCTGCCCACGAGCGTGAATGGAGAGACCTCAAAACAAAACTGACCATGGCCCCGGTCTTAGCTTTCTTTGATCCAGCAAAGGAGACCAAAATTTCGACCGATGCCAGTCAATCCGGCATTGGGACAGTGCTCCTTCAACGTGATGAGGCCCCATCATGGGCCCCCGTTGCATATGCGTCACGTGCGATGACCCCCACGGAGCAGCGCTACGCACAGATAGAAAAGGAGTGCCTGGGCCTTCTGACCGGTGTGGTTAAGTTTCACGATTATGTCTGTGGACTTCCTCAATTCACCGTTGAGACCGACCATCGCCCACTGGTCAATATAATACAGAAAGACTTGAACGACATGACGCCTTGCCTCCAGCGTATTCTTCTCAAGCTCCGGCGATACGACTTCCAGCTGGTATACACCCCAGGCAAAGACCTCATCATTGCTGACGCTCTCTCCAGGGCAGTCAACACTCTATGTGACTCAGCGGAATTTGTCTGCCAGGTTGACGCCCATGTGGCATTCGCGGCCTCCAATCTGCCTGCCTCGGATGAACGCCTCGTCCAAATTCGCCGCAAGACGGCGGCTGACCCCTTGCTACAGCGTGTCATGCGCCACCTAACGGACGGGTGGCTCAAGGGCCAATGCCCTCAGTTCTATAATGTATAGTAGACGGGGTTCTTTTAAAACTGGACCGCATTGTCATCCCGCATAGCATGCGCCAGCTTGTCCTGGAACAACTACACGAGGGCCACCTTGGTGTGGAAAAGTGCCGCCGACGGGCCCGAGGGGCAGTGTACTGGCCCGGCATTGATGAGGACATAGCCAACACAGTGCTCAACTGCCCCACTTGTCAGCGCTTACAGCCGGCCCAACCACGTGAGACCCTGCAGCCCCATGAGTTGGTCATATCACCATGGACCAAGGTGGGCATCGACCTGTTCCACGCACTGGGTAGAGACTATGTCCTGATCGTGGACTATTTTTCGAATTACCCGGAGGTGATACGGTTGCACGACCTCACCTCGTCTGCAGTCATTCGTGCATGTAAATAAACCTTTGCTCGACACGGCATCCCGCTCACGGTTATGTCGGACAATGGCCCCTGCTTCGCCAGCCAGGAATGGTCCAACTTTGCCAGGCGATACAATTTTGTCCATGTGACGTCCAGCCCCCTGTACCCCCAATCCAACGGCAAAGCGGAGAAGGGAGTAGATATAGTCAAACGGCCCTGCCGATGCTGGGTCGATTTCTACCTTGTCTTGCTGGCCTATCACTCCGCCCCACTGGCCTGTCGCCAACCCAGTTACTCATGGATCGTACCCTGAGGACGATGCTGTCCATCCATGTCCCAGACCTCGACCATGTTCTGGTCCATCGCCGGATGCAGCTGTCTCATGCACAGCACAAGGCGGCTCATGACTCCCGTGCAGCTGATCTCCCTGCTCTGGCTCCAAATGACAACGTCCGTGTCCATCTTCCGGATGGTGGCTGGTCTGCAACCGCAGTTGTCCTTCGGCAGGTGGCCCCCCACTCGTTCCTGGTTCATCTACCGGATGGCTCTATTCTGCGCTGCAATCGACGCATCCTTCGTCTCGTTCCACGCTCCCCACGTGATCCTCCAATGTTGCCTGCCCCCCCCCCCCCCTCCGCTGACCCTGCCACGGACTATGCAGAGCTCCCTGTCACTCTGCATCCTCCTGACTTTGATGCAGTCCAGCCCGCTCCTCACAACTCACCCTAGCGACCGTCATCGAGACCTGTGTCTTACATGAAAATGCCACGAGTCGGTATTCCCATATACAAGCGGCTGAAACGGCGCGCAAGGTCCCCACGAGCCGGAACAGGTCCAAGTGATTGAACACCTCCAGGGCCTCAGCCTGGATGAGGGCGGCCATCTCGCGCGTTTTTGAAGGACTCCAGCGCTTGTGCGCACCAAACGTGGGGACGGCGACGTGGAGGAACGGAATGCGCAGGCGCGCACCACGCACGACCGCACCGCGCATGCGCGGTGGCGCAGCGAACGTGCTGATGTCACGACGTGCGGCAACTGTGGCTCCGCCTATTTAAAACGGCAATGCCCTACAAAATCTCAACAATGCCTCCGATGTGGCAGACTTGGCCACTATGCTGCCTTCTGCCGAGCAGCTCAGCCTGCCACTTCATATCGCTTCAGCCAGCCTCGCAGGAATGTTCAACCCACGGTCACCGAGTCCGATGCGGACCTCCCACACAGCAGTGACACCGAGGACCTGAAGGCGCCTTTTCGAGTTGGTGTCGTAACGAAAAACAGGCTGTCCCCGAAGCAAAGTCACCAGCCACTGTCGGTATACAGCATCAATCCAGACGATGAGTGGTGTGCCAGCCTGACGGTCAACCAGAATTCGTCACCCACCTCAGAGAGTTAATTTGTGAACTTTGTGGACTTACGGACTTTCTGATTTGTTCTGTTCTTCCGTTTAATTGTTCAAGTGGTTTGTATATAGTGTTCATCTCGTTATTCTTGTGACACGCTGTTTTTCTGCACCAGGCGCCTTCCCATGTAAATAGCTTAGTTTTCATGTACATAGTCCTGTAAATATTTCGCACACACGTAGTCAGGAACCTTCACCACACACTATTTATTGCCATGCAGGTACATTTTTAATAAAAGGGGTGATGTCATAATATACACCAGTATATCATGGTGCAGACACACACACTGGTGGATACACAGTGGAACCAATCAACACACACAACACCGCAGCCATTCACCAGCGAGAGCACATGCACTATAAAGACAGGGGGCATCAGAGTTCCCGCTCATTCAAGTTGCAGCTAGCTAAGAGGACAGAGCTCACAGCTCTGGGACCCTGGAGCTGTGAAGCAATTGTGCTATCCACAATGCTACCATGCTGCCCTCAGGACTACTTCCCTTTATTTTTTAGGTGGTAGAGGTAATGGATTTGGAAGATGACTTGGTGAATTGCTGTAGTGCACCTTGCAGATAATACACATGGTTGTCACTATGCATTGGTGGTGGTGGGATTGAATGGGATGCTGATATAATGAGTTATTTTGTCCTAGATGGTATCGAGCTTCTTGAGTGTTGTTGGAACTGCACTCACCCAGTTAAGTAGAGTCCATCACACTTCTTACTTGTGCTTTGTAGATGGTAGACAGGCTTTGGGGAGTCAGGAAGTGAGTTACTCACTGCAGAATTCCCTTACCTGCTCTTGTAGCTACAATATTTACATGGCTGCTCCAGTTAAGTTTCTGGTCAATGGCGATTCCCCAGGGTGTTGATGGTGGGAGATGCAGTGAAGGTACTGCCATGATTGTTAAGGGGAGACAGTTAGATTCTGTCTTCTTGAAAATGGTAATTGCTTGGCTCTTATGTGATGCAAATGTAACTAGTCACTCATTAGCCCAAGGCTGAATGTTGTCCAGATCTTTCTGCATATGGACATGGACTGCTTCAGTATCTGAGGAGTTGTGAATGATACTGTACACCTTGTAATCAGCATCAGACAATCCTACTTTGACCTTATAATGGAGAAAAGATCATTCAGGAACCCGCTGAAGATGGTTGTGTCTAGGATATAGCCCTGAGGAACCCCTACGGCCATGTCTCGGGACTGCAATATTGGCCTCCAGTAACCACAATCAGCTTCTAGTGTGTTAAGTACGATTCCAACTATTGGAGAATTTTCCCGATTCCCACTGACTTTTGTATTGGTAAGACTCCCCGACGCCATGCTCAGTCAAATGCTTGTTGATGACTAGTGCAGTCACCGTTACCTTGCCGGTAGAATTCACCCCTTTTGTCCATGTTTACACTAAGGCTGTAATGATGTCTGGAGTCAACTGGCTCAGGCAGAACCCCAACTTAGCATTGGTGAGTAGGTTATTGCCAAATAATATTGCTTGATAGCACTGTCAACAATACATTCCATCACTTTGGTAAGTAAGAGCAAATTGTTGAGCAGGTAATTGGCTGGATTAGATTTGTCTTGCTTTTTTGTGGAGAGGGCATAAATGGACAATGCTTTTGTGGTAATTCGCCGACATATTTTTTTCCGAATGCCAGGATATCCTCTTGTTTTGGACTGAGAAATAAATTAATGTTGGGAAAAGGAAGGTTTGCACCCCAGAAATTTCTAGATCTTTTGGGCAGCGTTCTTTGAGGCGAGCAGCTTTGTGACCGACTACAAAATCCTGTCCAACATGTTCATGTTGTGGCTGAGTTTAAAAAGTCACTGACAGAAATGCTGCACTTTATTCTGGGTTTCCTACATCCCTGCACCCAGAACTTTGAGATCTCAAAACCTAAGTTTTTCTGTCTATCCAACTAACAAAATTCAGTACATTTATTTTGATGTATCCAACAGTTACATGCGATCCATGGTCTAGGGGACAGTGCCAAAAAACAAAATAACAGCAGCTTTAGAATTGTTCGCATATATTAAGTAGATTTGTGATCACTGAATCGGAGCTCATGCTCTCATTTTTGTTTATATTGGTATTGACACGGTGGATATAAACACTTTTGCTATGGTTGACAGCTCGTTCCCATGTCAAAAGCAGCTAAGTGCTTTCTTCTGTGAATAAGAGGAAGTGAAACCACTTAGCTTCTTTTGATGTGGTGAGGAGCTGTCAATCGTAGCAAGAGTGTTTATGAACATTGTGGTTAGCAGGGTATTTGAGATGCATTCAAGCGTGAAGGGAAAGATAGATAGAAAGTCCACCAAGCACTGGACTCTGGACTAATAAAACTGTTAGCCACTGGCTAGTGAAATGTATTGGTGTGTGAAATTGAATGGGAGTTTTGCATTTCAAAGGCTGTTGGGGGATTTGAAGCCTATGCAAGGGACTTGGTTTTTGAGGAAGCCTCTGACACTTGTAACATCTGCTGCTTTAAACACTTTTCTCTGGGACATCAGTTTATGGGAGGCGATGACATAGTGGCATTGTCACTGGACAAGTAAACCAGAGACCCAGGGTAATGCTCTGGGACTCAGGTTCACATCCCACCACTGCAGTTAGTGAAACTTGGAATTCAATAAAAATCTGGAATTCAAAGTTGAATGATGACCATTGTCATAAAAATCCATCTGATTCACTAATATCCTTTAAGGAAGGAAATATGTTGACCTTACCTGATCTGGCCTATATGTGGGCAGTACAGTAGCACAGTGGTTAGCACAGCCACTTTATAGCACCAGGGATCCAGGTTTGATTCCGGCTTGGGTCACTGTCTGTGCAGAGTCTGCACGTTCTCCCCGTGCCTGCGTGGGTTTCCTCCGGGTGCTCCGGTTTCCTCCCACAGTCCAAAGATGTGCAGGTTAGGTGGATTGGCCAGACTAAATTGCCGTTTAGTGTCCAAAAAGCTTAAGTGAGGTTACGGGGATAGGGTGGAGGTGTGGGCTTAGGTAGCGTGCTCTTTCCGAGGGGCGGGTGCAGACTCAATGGGTCGAATAGCCTTATTCTGCACTGTAGATTCTATGATTAAGGGCAATTAGGGAGGGGCAATAAATGCTGGCACAGCCTGCGATGCTCATGTCCAATGAATGAATGAAAAAAAAATGTTCTGAAATGGTAAATCAAATGCAGTGATCTTTCACTGTACCGCCTGGTCTGTATTTCAGGTTTCAGGCAGGGGTGACTGGTGGTGGTCTCTGATGGGGAGGTGTAATAGGTTCTCTGATGTGGGTCTTTGATGGGGGTGACTGATGGGGGGTCTAATTGGGCGGCTTGGGGGTGTGTAAGTGCTGTGGGGAGGGGGGGGGTGACCCATTATTTCCATGGTAGATGGGGGAGGATGCCCTCCTCGTCAGCAGGGTGTGGGGGCAGAATTAGCTTTGTGGGGGCGTGAAGTGGGGCCTGCCGCCAGACCTCAGGATCGGATCGCCCGCTTAAAATGCGGGATTGCTACAGAATTTGGCGAACTCTCCACCATGCATATATTTGCATGGTTAAAGAGAGAAACTTGCACCTGGACCCTGCTCCCAGCGCCAGTGGAGACCAGTCCCGATTTTCCACTGGCGAGAGCATTTAGCCTCCAGAACAGAGAATCGAGGTCGATTCTTCCTCTTGTCAGAGAATATAGAACTTGGGGTCACTATTTAAAAATAAGGGATGGTCATTTTTCTCTCAGAGGGTCGTGAGTCTCTGGAACCCGCTTCCCCAAAGGGCAGTGGGAGCAAACTCTTTGAATATTTTTAAGGCAGAGCTAGATAGATTCTTGATTAAAAAGGGATGACAAGTTATCGAGGGTAGGCAGGAATATGGGATTGAAGTTACAAGTAGATCTTATTCAATGGTGATGCAAGCTTGCAGGGAAGAGTGGCGTATCCCTGCTCTTAATTCATATGTTTTTATGTATGTTCGTAAAACACGTCAAAACTGCTGGCCCCAACCACATTAGTCATTCACCCGGGTGTTCGACACCATATTTAGTGGTGCAGCATGCCTTGATGGAGTGTAGTCCGCTGTCATATCTGGGTGCCATATTGAAAAGGTGCTCAACATCACTGATGCCATGTTGAAGAAAGAACATGGATCTCCTGAGAATGAAGATGGATCTCCTGCAACATTTTGATGCTGGAAAAGGATCCCCTTCCGGGATCCTAATCTGGAAGGTCCATCTGCAGGTGCTTCCCTGACCCACTGCTGTGGTGTTCCAGGATCCAGGGCCCAGCCTCCATCCCGACTTCTAGAGGGACAGCCCCGGCGTTGTTCAGATGAATCTTGACTCCGCAAGCCATGTTGTTCCAAATGTGTTTCACACCGGCATGTTTTCCGCCAGCGTCACAGAGTATCACAGCGGCACGGTGGCACAATGGTTCGCAGTGTTGCTTCACAGCTCTAGGGACCTGTGTTCAATTCCCGCCTCGGGTGACAGTCTGTGTGGAGTTTGCACTTTCTCCCCGTGTCTGTGTGGGTTTCCTCCGGGTGCTCCGGTTTCTTCCCACAGTCCAAAGATGTGCAGGCTAGGTAGATTGGCCATGTTAAATTTCCCCTTAGTATCCAAAAGGTTAGGTGGGGTTACTGGGTTACAGGGATAGGGTAGAGGCGTGGGCTTGGGGAAGGTGTTCTTTCTAAGGGCCGGTGCACACTCGAGGGGCTGATTGATCTCCTTCTGCACAGCAAATTCTATGATTCTAGAATCTGGCGTGCGGGGGGAGGGGGACGGAAATTGGGCCTTCATCTGCATCTCATCAATTGTGTGCAAATGAAGATTAAGCATCTGGCAACTTTCCAACCGATCATTGCGGGCACCAGCGGAGACTTGAAACCGATTTCTGGACCACTCTGCTCCCACGCCTGCCATCAAACTCAGTAGCGTAGGTTTGGTAGAATTCTTCCCTAAATTTTCTGAATAGCCTGTAGGTTTTAATTGTCTTTATTCATTTTTAGGAGCAGAAATTCATTGTCTCCCAGCTTTGTGTGTGAAGGTGAAAATGCGAGCACAATGTGTGCCAAACCAGGGAGCCTAAAACTAGTCTTCAGAGCACTTCTAAATCAATGGGGGGGGGGGGGGGGGAAGCGGAATATAAATGTAACTTTTCAGTGGTGACCAGTTCCTAAGGCGCCAGCCACACCTTGAAATTTGAGTGGCTTAGGCCCAGTACCTAATCCACACACATCAGTCCAATTTCTCAGACTGATCCTAAATCTGGGATTAGACTGCTCATTATCTTATACAAGAGCCCTTACACCTGTTTGATGTGGACACTCTGAATGCCTGAAAATCATAGGTGGCTTTAAGACAGACAACTGCGAAATTGATCATTTTTACCCACCTTTTCCATATGGTACAATGATAACCAATTTCTATCCCTTAGTTTGTCATGCTTTTAAGATTCAATAATTTGCAGTTTCAACACTGATTGATGTAAGTAGAGATGCAATAAGTTAAACACCCCAAAATATTCTTTATTTTGTACTATGCTTGAAATAAGGAAAACAACGTTTTGATATTTGGTCTAGTGTTACAATTATCATCACAATCCTTGAACTGTTTTTAAAACGTTGGGAAAAAGATATAATTGGACAAAAAGCGCTAAACATTTACCTAGTTATGCTAGTTGTACCTATTGCACGTTGATATTTTAGGCGCAAGTTCAAAAATTCGTAACAAAGTAGTACTATGGAAATACGAAGAACTTTTTATTTACTTGAAAACCTTGCTTTTTCATTTCAACACTCCAAAAAGGTTACAATCACCTTGGGGTGTTCATTAACTGTGTTCTGACATTCATGGGGACATCTGTACAAGAGCCCCCTAAAAAGCAATAATCTAATAAGGTGCAGTGTGATTAGTAGCGAAAAACAGCTTAGTTGGTACACAAACTAACACACAATAGACCTCTTGCAAGGACAATGTTATGTTACAGAAACAATAAAAATAATATTTTAAAAAAGAGACTTAATGGAAACATTGCTTTATATGCCCAATAATCATGATTATTTAATCACAAAAACCTTCAACTTGTGTCTAAAGAATCGATTATATTTGAGTAAAGAGATTTTTGAAGATAAGTTGTATTTGTGAGAATGTGCCTTTTGCAAAATCTTAGAGAAGGCACAGGTACAATTCTGTCACAATGACCACAATGTCGAACAATAAGACACAGTTCTGTGCACAATCCACATTGTAACAGATATATACCAGACATACATTTATAAGGCAATTAATTTATAAAGTATTATTACTAGCACCCATTCAGTGGCAAAGACAAGTAATAACACAGACAATGTCCAATACTAGTATTACTCATAATGTTAACATTCTAACTATACACAAAAGCTCTTGGTACTTGGAAAAAACAGTCAAATCTCATCATTACCAGCTAATTGTCTCTTTAGTTTTGAAAGTCTGCATTTTAGGAAGGGGTTCTTAAGCATTTGTGACTCCAGATACATCCATGATCCTGGAACCACTTCCAGGATGACTAAGACAAATTCTTTTGGCAGAAGAATGCCAGAAGACTTGGTTATTTTGGCTTGGGAGTAGATTACAAAAAATGCTAAACTGAGCAAAATTAAGTTTAAATAACAATTGGAAGATCGTATGGATGGGAGGTCCAACATTGTCATTGGAAATCACATATTTCTTCCTTCACTTTAATGGAGTTTATGAGATTGGAGTTTACAGATTTTCAAATAATTGTTTTTGATGTAATGAGGTTTGACTGTTTTATCTTCATTTTCTTCATTCAGAATGACTACATCTTAACAGTGGTATTCACTAGTTCTTTTTTGTATCCTTTTAGCATCATTTTCTTTTGTGACATTTTTGTATACAGGCAACCTAATCCAATATCTTTCCCCAAAAGCATTTTCCTTCATGTGGTTTTAAAAAGGGAAAATCCATGAAAGTATAGTAGCTGAATTGAAAGGCTGAGCAGAAACTCAGCAAGAAAGTTCTTGCAACATTTTGGAATACTACAGAAGCACTTACTTATACATTAAACACAATGGTCATTACATATTATTCATCATCCTTGATAGATACAATTAACTGAGCAAAGCAAAATAAGTGCTTAGTCAGATAAAAGCAAATACTTATGGTATTCAAACTGATAGCGATTAAAAATATTTTGTTACATGAAAACTGAAAATATGATTGAAAAGCACAAAATTTAGTTTATTTTACACTGATTTCTCGTCCAATTTAACTAACAATGTTAAATATCTTCTGAATTTCTCAAAATGGAGGAGAATCAAGAAGAAGGCTAATTTATTTGTTCGGAATGGCGATAGACAAGAGTTCAGTCTAGTTTTTAGATGTACTCAATTATGTCACTAGAATCTACACCCCAAAGGGACGAAGTGCACATTTCATCATTACAACATTAAGTAACTTATAGACCATATTTTTCCAAGCAGATACTTGGACACATCCAATTGTCATGATGAAGTGCATGTTACTAATGCTAAGTAACACAGTAAAAGAAAATGTCAAAAGTTAAAAATAAATCCTATGTTTATGGAAATTTCATATTTTTAAATGTACACCATAGAATGGGATAACAGGTCACCTTGCACAGATTGGAGCATTAATCTGGCATGTAGCAGCACAATAGGGGTCCTTCAGTGCAGCAGGTGATATCACAATATGGTCTATTGATACTCATCCTGGTCAGATAAGTGCAGACTGGAAAACTCATGACTGTGATAATACTTATTTGTCTATCTGCCTTTATACCTACGCTATCATTCTTTTTTGTTTTAATAAGTATACTCTATATAACTTCAATCAGTACACTGTATCAATATTAAAACAGAGTGATAAAATACAAATTACAGTTACACTCTTTCACAAGATTATATTAGAAGATGCTGACATTATGTACTGCACATTGATATAAATGAGATTAATCTTTCCCCTAGTGTTACCTATACCTTTTACGTTTTCTACAAATAGTCTCACAGGATTTTCGCCAAGGACATCATTGGCAATTCAATGCCAAAAAAGTAAAACTCAGACTATTTATTAACCATTTCAGTTTCTGACCAAATCAGAGAACATGGTAGATGTAATCACGATATGCCTCAAGACTTTAGGTCTAATCTAAAATTGGATCAAGCAATTATATCAAATAATTTAGAACATCAGCTTACCAGGTTCTGAATCACTGAGATGTAATTTACCTTGGAATTATAATGCAAAACTTTTCAATTACTTGTGGGTTTTACTAATGTCATTCTGACATAAATGGATGCTTTATGATATGATCGGACACTAGTTTGTATGTAGCAAACAGGCATTCACAGAGTAACTCCTTCCATCCTATTTTGATAGGCCTTAGAAACACAATCGGGGGCTTAAAACAAATGCTCCTGTGACTGACAGACAAACCTTCCTTTCAACAGAGTACGGCTGTAGCAGAGAGCACTAGATGATACTTGACTGAAAGTGTGCACCAATGTTTCAATTGGACATTGCTGGTGGCAGATCAGGGCGCCTGGTTTGAATTATTTTTGGTTTTGGAGAATTCTTCGGTTCATCCTCATCCTCTGCTTCGCTATCGCAGACGTGGACCACCACACTGGGAGTTGATTCGGTTCCTGCATGCAATTCATACTTCTCTCCTGTAAAATCAAAGATGAAGAGGTTACATTAGCTTCTAGATGAATTCCTTCTCTGAAGAAAAATTTTGGGGATATTTGGTTTACTTATTTTTGTGCTTCAATCAGTTCTGAATTAAGCAATAGCCCATTTTTTCCTGGTTCCCAAGCGCTGTATTTAGGGGTTACCCCCTAGTGATTCGCTGGGGAATCCCTTGAGGAAATTCTGACGTGAGGGTTTACCTGGCAATGGTCCAGAAGCGTTAACTTCCTCTGGACAACTACGCTCGGACAGAGCAATTTAAATCGCTAACTTTGGATGATTTTGCTGGCACAGACCGAGACTCGCATGGGACACCCTCACACACAAGACCTCCAGTGAATCCCCCCACTCGGCCCGGCGCACCGCTCCCCCACCCCGGCCCTACATAAACTGACCCCCGCTCCAGCCCAACCCAACCCAATCCAATCCCTTACTGGCTCGACCAACATATTCCCCGCCCTTCCGACCAACCCACACCCTGGCCTTACCCAACCTCTCCTCCTGGCCTGGTCTCCCCCCTCCCTCCCCCCTCTCCCCACCCCTCCCCCTCCCCCTCTCCCCCCCTCTCCGACCCCCCTCCCCCCTTCCCCTCCCCTCTCCCACCCCCTCCCCCCTCCCCCTCTCTCCCCCTCTCTCCCCCCTCCCCCCTCTCCCCCCCTCCCCCCTCTCCCCCCTCTCCCCACCACCCTCTCCCTCACTCCCCTCTCTCCCACCTCCTCCCCCTCTCCCACCTCTCCCAATCAGCTCCCAGTTCTTTCCCTCCTCCCCTCCTGGTCTCCCCCCATGCACCACCAGTACCACCCCCCCCCCTTCCAACCACCTCTCCCTCCTGATATCTCCCAGTCCCCCCCTCCTCCTCCTCCCAGTCCCCCCCTCCTCCTCCCAGTCCCCCCTCCTCCTCCCAGTCTGCCCTCTCCCTCCCGGTCTCCTTCCCCATCCCTCTCCACCCCGGTCTCCTCCCCACCTCTCTCCCGCTCAGTCCCCCCTCCCCCAATCCCTCTTCCTCCGCCTCCTGTTCTCCTTTCCATCCCGGTCTCCCCACTCCCTCCCTCCTGATCTCCCCACCCCCTCCCTCCTGATCTCCCCACCCCCTCCCTCCTGATCTCCCCACGATTGCCTAAACAATCTACTTTATGGCAGCTAGTGCTGTAAAAGAGGGCATCCCTTCCTTCCCTGCGCCTCAGTTACTCTTCACAGATGCAACCAGGGGCACACTTCGCTGCTCCTGTCTCATCCAGCCTTGGGGGAGGAAGGTTGGGCGAGACAGGGGCTTTGGGATTTCAACAAGGGTAAGTCCATCCAGAGTTGCAATCTGCCAGAGATTGCCACTCTGAGGAAATTAACCGTCAATGTGTTTTCCTATTTTAATGAGGCATGTTGGAACTCCCCAGCACGATACTGCTGTTCATTTGGTTGTGAGTCTTAAACGTCTGTCAGTGAGTTTGACAAAAGCTAGAATTTCTTAATTTTATAGGTGAAATTTGGTGAACGACAGCAGCTTAAAAATATTTCTGTTCAAAATTGCATCCTTGACAAATATTAGTTGCTGTGCTATGTGCAGAACTGAAACTTGAACTATACAATATACACACTCTGCAATAGTTTAAACAAACAATAGCATATCAAATCTTTTTTCACATCTCTTCCATTTTTAAAATGTCTAATCAATGTATTTGGAATGGATAGCCAGAAACAAGACTGAGAGATGACACATGTGAACGTGGAGCAGCCATATGCCTCAAACAATGTCATCATCATAAGGTCAGGTGGGAGAGGAGCCAGGGTGCAGGGAATTCATAAATCATGAATTCCTGCACCCTGAGTCTTCAGTGGGATCCTGCATGAAATTCGGCATGAGACCGAGCCCACCTCCCTGATTACCAGCAATTTTGAGATCCGCCTTCGGGTCCAGGACAGGATTGGACCCATGACGATTATTCAAAACTTTTAAAGTAGCCCTCTTATAACTGAAGGAGTATCAGTAACTTGTATCCAGCTTCTCCGACCTAACCTGAACATGCAATATAGAGCCAGACCTTAAAATTTTAAGTCAATAATGGGTGCTCTAGAGGCTCTTTAATTGAATGAGAGTTCCCGTTGGTATGATCATTCTCAGTGGCCCTGGAGCCCAACAGCAACCATTTATATGGTTAAATCTGAGCACTCCATCCTAGATGTTACTGAAGCAGGGTGACTGTGTGGAGTTTGCACATTCTCTCCGTTTCTGTGTGGGTTTCCTCGGGTGTTCTGGCTTTCTCCCACAGTCCAAACATGTGCAGGTTAGGTACATTGGCCATGTTATATTGTCCCTTATTGTCCAAAAGGTTAGTGGAGGTTATGGAGTTACGGGGATAGAGAGGGGATGTGGGCCTTTTAGGGTTCTCTTTCGGAGGGTGGTTGCAAGTCAATGGGCCAAATGGTCTCTTTCTGCACTCTAGGGAGTCTATGATTCTAACGGAAAGGGGTGCTATTGTTCTTTCCACCCCATCAGGATTCTCAATCGGCAGGAGAATAGAGCATCCCCCCAAAAAACGGTTTGGCGCTGTTGCGATGCTCCGATCCCCTGCTGGTGGCCTCAGCTACCTGCCCCATGCTGGCAGGGGGATGCAAATCACCAACTTAATTGATGGGTTGGAAGTCTGATTCATCCCTCCCGCTATGCACTGACCCACACATTTTGAGTGGGCGGGCCGATACTATGGTCCAGTGGGAAATCCACTGGGCGGGCTTTGGTGAAAGTTTGCCCAGGTGTGGCTCTGACACGGTGGACCCTGAGGTGGGTCAAGGGGTCAGTGCATAACTAAAATGACCCCCAAGCCCATCCGAAGGCCCCCCTACAATGCAAATTCTGCCCGCCACTGACAAGTAGGGGCATCTTTCCTCCTACCACGGGAATAATGGATCACCCCCCAACACCTTGCACATGTGAGCTTTTGGCTGTGAATAAGTCGGTGTGAAACCACTTAGCTCCTTTGATGTGGTGAGGGGCTGTCAATCATAGCAAGAGCAGTTACAAATATTGTGGCTAACATCACAGCAGGGTACTTGAGATGCATTCAAGTGTGAGGGAAAGATAGATAAACAATCCACCAAGCACTCTCAATTAATGGCGAGAGTAATGTATTGATACGTGAATTTGAATGGGTGTTTTGCATTTCCAAGGCTGTCAAGGGATCTGAAGCCTTTTCAAGTGTGCTTGGCTTTTGAGGAAGCCTCTGACACTTGTAACAGTTGCTGCTTTAAACGCTTTTGTCTGAGACAGCAGATGTTGGAGAAGCATAAGTGAAAATGCAGTGATCTTTCACTGTACTGCCTGGGCTGTTCTTCAACTTTCAGGCAGGGGTGATTGATGGGTGCAACTGATGGGGTGACTGACGAGGAATCAGATGGGGAGGATCTGATGGGGGTGTCTGATGTGGGGGGTTGGGGTTGGGTCACCCTCATGTGTATGTGCTATGGGGGTGTTACCCATTATTTCCATGATGAGGGGGAGGATGCCATTCCATGCCCACAGGGATTGGGCAGCAAAGCTTTGTGAGGGGGTGGCACCACTGGACCATAGTATCGGGCCGCCCACTCAAAATGGTGGCCCGATACCAGGATTCCAACAAAATCTGGTGAGCTCTCCCTCATGCATGTATTTTCATAGTAAAGGAGAAACTCACGCCTGGACGATGTACCTAGCGGAGACTAGTCCCGATTCTCTGCTGATGAGAGTACTTAGTCTCCACAACTGAGAATCCATGATGGCAGCAAAGTAAAAGGCTACGTTAGCTAAATGGAACAGCTACAGTTAGCTTGGGTCACTGTCTGTGCGGAGTCTGCACGTTTCCCTGTGTCTGTGTGGGTTTCCACCGGGTCTCGGTTTCCTCCCACAAGTCCTGAAAGACGTGCTTGTCAGGTGATTTGAATACTCTGAATTCTCCCTCAGTATACCCGAACAGGCGGTGTAGTCTGGCGACTAGGCATTTTCGCAGTAACTTCATTGCAGTATTAATGTAAGCCTACTTGTGACATTAATAATATTATTATAATAACAGGTTTCTTTCTGAGCTCAATCTCAGATTTGGTAGGTTGCAACTAATTGAGATTGAAACATATCAGTGACAGATCGCTTATACATGCTTGTGTGTCAGAATCTGTATCAGTCCCAGTTTCATTGCAAGATCATTTCATGACTATCTCAGAGAAATTCACTTAAGAGTCTCTAATTATGGTATTTAAATATTTTATCAAAAGGTAATTAAAGCCGTTTTGTTAAATAGACTTTGTGATCAAAATGGATGCTTCATTAAAATGGAATTATGTATACCTTGTGCATCACAGCTGCTGTAAGAAAGAAAGTCTTGTATTTATATTGCACTTTTCATGACCACAGGACATGCCAAAGCAATTTGCAGCCAATGAAGTTATTTTTGAAGTGGAGTCACTGTTGCAATTTGGGCACAGCAAGCTTCCCAAAACACCAATGTAATAATGGCCAGAAGTCTGCTTTTGTGATGTTGATCGGGGGATAGGACACTTGGGATAACTCCCCTTCTCTTGTTCAAAATAGTATTGCAGGATGTTTTGCATCCATCTGAGAGTGCAGACTGGGCCTTGGTTTAACATCTCACTTGGACGACAGCACCTCCGACTGTGCTGCGCTCCCTCAGTACTGCACTTAATTAACAATTAACACATATAAAAGAGATGAGATTGTTACCAACAGAGACACAGCTGTCACTGTAATGAATAGGTTTTACAGCATTGTGCATTCTCTGTATTCTTGTTATTGGTACTTTCAGCCTATCAGCCAAAACAGTAATAAAGAAATGTGAAGAGACAGAGAAAAGATTCAGGATTATGAAAAGACCATTGTTCTGACGGGTATGCCCATTTTTCTGCCCCTTATATTCCTTTTCTCACCGTGACAAATGGAGGGCTTTAGGAAAATTGGATTATAAATGATTTGGGCATTTAAAGGGTTAAATGCCTGGGTTTACAGTGTTATTGATTGCAGTGGACAGAGGAATGTGTTTGTCAGTCTGGGCTGATGCACTGTGGTTTGACTGGGGACAGTCCCTGGGGGCTTAATGTGCTTTCAGTCCCAGGAAAGTTAATTTTTGTTTCAGCTTGGGGAGATGATGTCATTACTGAGTGGAGCTAAGAGATTCAAAGAGAGATTTTTTAAAGAAAGCTTTTGAATAGTTCTGATCTGGCTACCACATAGTCCACAAGTAAAGGCAGTTTTCTTTCCCAGCAGGGTAGTTTAAAAAAGAGTAATAATATTTTAAAGCAGAGCAGTTGTGTCTGAAGACAAGGAAGAGGCGGAAACAACCCAGTTGAAGCAGCTATTTGAAGATGTTCAGCCAGAATCTGTAGAGGTTCTAACCGTGGTCCAAATCTTTTCAGCAAAGCAAGTATTACTCTATTCGCTGTGGATTTTAAGCTGGATTGAGAGCTGTATGTTTTATTGATGTTTAATGAGGAATTGAGTAGTAGTGTTAAGGGGTCATTGTAAGCTGTTATTTTCGGGTGTGAAGTTAAAGAATTTAACATTATATTCAAAACAAAGTTTTGTTTTAAAATACCAAAGCCCTAATTTCTCGTGTAATCATTCCTGGAGTGAATCATTCTTTCCGCACACTCTTACAAAATACACTAAAGTATTGGGGTTTTGGTCCAGTACCCTAGTCACTGTTGTGATCTGAACTGGGATCTTAATATCACTCTTCCCTTCAAACATTTCTATTTCCCAAAACACATCAAACTATTTTTGAACCCATTAATCATGTCTGTTTCTATTATTTTGTTTGGCATCTTATTCCATAACATTTTTATTATTTAGGTGTAATGGTTCCATATGATTTTTCTTTACACATTTAATTTAGAGTCATGGTTTCACAGCACGAAAGAGGCCCTTGGCCCATCGTGTCTGTGCCGACCATCAAGAACCTGTCTATTCTAATCTTAAAGTCTTGTATGCTATGGCGCTTCAAGTGCTCATCTAAATGCCTCTTAAATGTTGTGAGGGTTCCCATTTCTACTATCTGTTCAGGCAGAGAGTTCCAGATTTCAGAAATGAGAGGAAGATGTGGCAAGGTAGAAATTCTATTGAGTCCAGTAAGCATGCATCAAACAGAGGTTGTTCGAGGAACTCAGTTGGATGGAGGTTAAATGGAGTAGGTTTTGAGTCCTGGAGAGAAGCTGAATCTGGTGAGAATTGGAAGAGAGACTGGGGGCAGCTCCAAAATGCTGTGATATGAAACAGGGGTTGTGGGTTGTAAGCAGTTGAAAATAGATTTAATGGACATAGGCATAAATGGGATTTCAGAGATTTAAAAAAATGTTTTGAAAATTAAACGCTCACTTTTAAAATTTTTTTAGAGTACCCAATTATTTTTATTTCCAATTAAGGGGCAATTTAGCGTGGCCAATCCACCTACCCTGCACATACTTGGGTTGTGGGGGTGAAACCCACGCAGACACGGGGAGAATGTGCAAACTCCACACAGACAGGGACCCAGGGCCGGGATTCGAACCCGGGTCCTCAGCGCCGCAGTCCCAGTGCTAACCACTGCACCACCGTGCTGCCCTAATTAAAAGCTTAATTAACTCTGTCGATGCCATATTGAATCTGTGCCCAAGATCTACCGGCCTTGCCGAGGAGACCGCAGCCAGGCGCTGTTCAGCACTGGTCCCCACAAACGATGGCCAGGCGAATGACATTTGGGGATGACTCCTGGGGAATCAAAGGCCCTCAGCTGGATGGTAACTGGGCAGGGTGGCACCCTGGCACTGCTGATGCTATCTGTGTACCATGGCACTGCCAGCCTGGTACCTTGGCATTGCCACCTGGGCACCCTGGTTGTGCCACCTGGCTGCCATTCTGAGACTCCAGTGTGCCCATGTGGCACTGCCAGGGTGCGAGGCAGCCAGTGCCAAGGTGTCCAGGTGGCATTTTTCCTTCTCCAGGGATTGGGCCTGTGGGTGCCTTGGCCATATGAGGTGAGGTGTGGGGGGCTCGAGGACCCTCCAACAGGTGAGTTGGAGTCCAGGGGTCGCCTCGGGCTGTCGAGCGCTTGGAACCCCACAATCTCTTCCTGCACTGATAAGTGGAGCTCCTCAGTGCAGGGAATGTGACTGAGTATGTCCTCGGCAGGGCGTTTCCCACTGAGGGCAGGTAAAAAAGAGTGCCGTTAGATATCGGCCAGGAATAGCCTGGCTAACCCTGCCCAGAACGGAATTTGCTTTTTTTCCCGTTAGCTAAGTTTAAAAAGCTGAACTGCTTCCAGATTCGAAGAAAATCTCGCAGGAGAGAATGGCAGCGAGGCAGTTACTAATACACCAAGGCCAGAACCCCTACAAGAACTCGCCTCCATTTGCCCCATATGGAACTTGGATCACTAGCACTTTTTCAATATTGGCTGGTGCAAAGCATTTCTGCGAACATTAGCTGTGGGGGCCCTATACAGTAAACAAATTCAGGATATCAACCTTTGCCCAAAACCAAATATTCCCAGACTCTCAAAGATATCCCGCATTCCACCCTATCAAATGCTTTTTAAGCATCCATGGAACAACTAATTTGGGCTCGGGCACTGAAGTGGGGGAGAGGACAATATTTAATAGAAAAAGTATATTGGCCGACAATTGCCGACCCTTGACAAAGATTGGCTGGTCTCCCAAAATAATCTCTGGGAGGCAGGACTCCAACCACGGTGCCAGCACTTTTACGAGTAACTTAGCATCTGCATTCAAAAGCGAAATAGGTTGAAACGAGCCACATTCTGTAGGGTCATTGTCTTTTATAAGGATCAGGGAAACAGAGGCCTGCGCAAGTGTAATGGGCAACAAATCTAAACTTAGAGGGATCAATTGTCCCTCAAACTCCTTATAAAACTCAATGGAAAAGCCATCCGGACCAGGAGCTTTACCCTGCATCAACCCAATGCATTTCTTAATTACCTCTGGGCCCAAAGAGGATTCCAATTCTTTCCGCCTCTCCCTGCTCATGCTTTTTTTTTACAAAAGAATACTCCTCCTGCGCATTAAAAAAATGTCTTTCCCTCAAAAGTCAATCTGTGCCACAGCGGGGACACCACCCCGAATCGGACTCCACTATTATATAGGGCAGCTTACAAAGTTCATAGAATTTACAGTGCAGAAGGAGGCCATTCAGCCCATCGAGTCTACACCAGCTCTTGGAAAGAGCACCCTACCCAAGGTCCACAATTCCACCTTATCCCCATAACCCAGTAACCCCACCCAACACTAAAGGCAATTTTGGACACTAAGGGCAATTTAGCATGGCCAATCCACCTAACCTGCACATCTTTGGACTGTGGGAGGAAACCGGAGCACCCGGAGGAAACCCACGCACACACGAGGAGAATGTGCAGACTCCGCACAGACAGTGACCCAAGCCGGGAATCGAACCTGGGACCCTGGAGCTGTGAAGCAATTGTGCTATCCACAATGCTACCGTGCTGCCCCTAAGCTTGGGCTTCTTTGCCAGCTCCACTCTCAGGTCTTGATAAAGTCTGATTGCATGGCCATCCCATTTACAGTCGCGATGCTCCTTAGCCCATCCCAGGACCGTTATTTTCCTTGAAAGCTGTGAAACTTCACAATTATTGCTCGCTGGGATGGGCTTCTGTCGGATTGTATGATGGACTCGATCCAGCTCGGGAGGTGCCGTTAATCCACCTCCCCATTGTGGTGTTGGGTGTTCTGACACACAGATGAGCCAACACAGTTGCATATGGTACAACGCTTCTTTATTTAAACTCACTATTTACAACTTGGTCTTTGCACTCTGCACGTGGGGGGCTCCCTGCTTGTGGTGTTTCAACAGCTCTTTCTTGTTTCCTTCTCCCCAGACCTACTGACCTCCAGGTGTCGTGCTCGTGCTTTTTATGTGGTTGGTGTTCTTGTCTGTGATTGGTTGTGGTGTTGTGTACTCTGATTTGCCTGTTAGTGTGTCCATCATGATGTGTGTGTTTGAATATCATGACATCCCCCCTTTTTACAAAGATATGTGCCTACGTGGTAATAAATATGATCGTGACGTGAGTGCATCTAAGAGTGTGTGTGTGTCGTGTGCAGCATGTGTCTATGACGGAACTATGTACATGGGGCGATGTCGAGTGCGTCACATGAATCCAGTTGTACCATAACATAACAGAAATGCGAACGAGAGAAGAAGAAAAAAATTTGAACAGTTGTCCAGTCAGACGACATCTGGAACGATAAACAACAACAGGTTATCATGTAAAATTGTCCAACTTATTAAACATATGAACTGTATTAGAAGTCCATTCTAATGGGTTTGCGACGAATTCGGGTTGACCGCCTCAAGGGTGGATCAAGAACCACCGGCTGCTGTGCAGGCATGGCCATGGGTGGCGATGGAAAGGGCGTGATGTGCGGCAGCTCCACAAAGTCATCCTCGGAAGCCTGTTGAGGATCTGGCGTGTTGTGTGGCTGTGAGCGTGGAAGTCAGCGAAGGGCGCGCCGATTGCGGCGACGCACGGAACCATCCGGCATGCGAACCAGGAACGAGCGGGGAGCCACTTGTCGGAGGACTTCGGCCGGTGCTGACCAGCCACCATACGGTTGATGGACGCGTACTTTGTCTCCGGAGGACAGGGGGGGCAGGTCCGTCGCTCGTGTGTCGTACCGACCTTTCTGGCGATCACGCTGCAGTTGCATGTTCCGAAGAACCGCCTCATTGTCTGTTGTCGGTGCCAGGACGGAAGGTACCGTCGTCCTGAGGGAGCGACCCATTAGTAGCTGCGCTGGCGAGAGGCCCGTGGATAACGGGGCCGATCGATAGGCCAGCAAGGCAAGGTTAAAGTCCGATCCGGCATCAGCCGCCTTGCACAGGAGCCGCTTTGCGATGTGGACACCCTTTTCAGCCTTCCCGTTCGATTGTGGATGCAGAGGGCTGGATGTCACATGAGTGAAACCATATGCTGCGGCAAAGGACGACCATTCACGGCTGGCAAAACAAGGTCCATTGTCTGACATGACAGTCCTTGGAATGCCATGGCGAGCAAACGTTTCCTTGCAGGCCCCAATGACTGCGGACGACGTCAGATCATGGAGAGGCATGACTTCCGGGTAGTTTGAGAAGTAGTCTATAATAACAATGTGATCTCTGCCGAGCGCGTGAAATAGGTCCACACCCACCTTCGCCCAGGGGGACGTCACCATCTCGTGTGGTAGAAGTGTTTCCGGAGGTTGCGCCGGCTGAAACCTCTGACAGGTTGTGCAGTTGAACACCATGTTGGCTATGTCTTCATTAATACCCGGCCAATATACCGCCTCCCGGGCCCTTCGTCTGCATTTTTCGACGCCCAAGTGGCCTTCGTGTAGTTGACGAAGAATCATCTGGCGCACACTGTGTGGAATAACGATCCTATGCGATTTCATAAGGACCCCGTCTATATTGGTGAGATCATCTCGCACATTATAAAACTGGGGGCACTGCCCTTTTAGCCACCCTTCCGTCATGTGGCGCATCACTCGCTGCAGCAGAGGGTCAGTCGCCGTCTCTGCGCGTATGTGGGCCAGACTAGGATCATCAGCTGGCATATTTGCTGATGTCAGAGTCACGTGTGCCTCAATTTGACGCACGAACCCCTCTGCATCTGGTGGTGTGCTCACTGCTCGGGAAAGAGTGTCCGCCACGATGAGTTCCTTCCCCGGAGTGTAGATCAGTTCAAAATCGTACCTCCTGAGTTTGAGTAAGATGCGCTGGAGGCGAGGAGTCATGTCGTTCAGGTCTTTGTTAATGATGTTGACCAGGGGGCGGTGGTCAGTTTCGACCGTGAATCGTGGCAGGCCATACACATAGTCGTGGAACTTGTCCAGTCCAGTTAACAAGCCCAGGCATTCTTTTTCGATTTGCGCGTAGCGCTGTTCGGTAGGGGTCATGGCTCGTGAGGCATACGCAACCGGGGCCCATGATGACGTGCTGTCTTTTTGCAGGAGTACCGCTCCAATACCAGATTGGCTGGCGTCTGTTGAGATCTTTGTAGGGCGAGTCGTGTCAAAGAAGGCCAGCACTGGTGCCGTGACCAGTTTGTGCTTGAGCTCCTCCCATTCCCGCTGATGCGACTGGTGCCAGTTGAATTCCGTCGATTTTTTTACGAGATGGCGCATGTTTGTTGTATGAGAAGCCAGGTTGGGAATGAACTTCCCAAGGAAGTTGACCATGCCCAGGAATCTTAAGACAGCCTTCTTGTCAGCCGGTCGTGGCATGGCTGTGATGGCGCTAACCTTGTCTGCATCGGGACGGACCCCGGACCTTGAGATGTGGTCCCCGAGGAATTTCAGCTCCGTCTGGCCGAAAGCACATTTCGCACGGTTGAGACGCAGGCCATTTTGCCGTATGCGGGTGAAGACACGTCGAAGACGATGCATGTGTTCCTGCGGAGTGGTGGACCAAATGATGATATCGTCCACATATACACGTACCCCTTCGATGCCTTCCATCATCTGCTCCATAATGCGGTGGAATACTTCAGATGCCGAAATGATGCCGAATGGCATCCGGTTGTAGCAGAATCTGCCAAAAGGGGTGTTGAATGTGCATAGTCTTCGGCTGGCCGGGTCCAGTTTGATCTGCCAGAATCCTTTGGACGCATCCAATTTAGTGAATATGTTGGCTCGCGCCATCTCGCTGGTGAGGTCTTCTCGTTTCGGGATGGGATAGTGTTCCCGCATGATGTTGTTGTTCAGATCTTTTGGATCTATACATATACGGAGCTCGCCAGAGGGCTTCTTTACACAGACCATGGAGCTGACCCATGGCGTGGGCTCCGTGACCTTGGATAGGACCCCTTGGTCCTGAAGAATCTGCAGTTGTGCCTTGAGGCGGTCTTTGAGAGGCGCAGGAACCCTGCGAGGTGCGTGAACGACAGGGATGGCGTCCGGTCTGAGTCGAATCTTGTACGTGTGTGGCAATGTCCCCATGCCTTCAAAGACCTCCTGGTTGTGAGCGAGGAGGGAATGGAGATTCGCGTGGAACTCAGCATCCGGGAAGTCGGATATCTCATCTGGAGAGAGAGACATAATGCGCTGTACCAGGTGAAGGACCTTACACGCTTGTGCGCCCAGTAACGAGTCCTTTGATGAGCCCACAACTTCGAAGGGGAGTGTGGCCGTGTACCTCTTGTGAGTCACCTGTAGCTGGCAAGATCCTATGGACGGGATAACGTTCCCGTTATAGTCAACCATCTTAAGCCGGGATGGTGTGATGGGTGGTTTGACCTTCATGGCCTGGACTGCAGAGTAAGCAATCAGGTTGGCGGATGCGCCGGTGTCCAGACGGAAGGCGACGCGCGATCGGTTGACCGTCAGGGTGGCACACCACTCATCGTCTGGATTGATGGCATTGACCTTGTTGACATCAATGACGGCAACTCGGAAGTCATCCTGGTCATCTGCATCACTTAAGTGGAAGTCTTGATGCGTGGGCTGGACGGTCCTGACTCGTGTGCGAGGTTGTCGAGGATGCGCCGGATCCATGGGTTGAGCCGCACGACAGCGGGCTGCGTAGTGGCCTATCATGGCACATCTGTTGCACTGTCGGTTTTTTGCAGGACATTGCCCTTTTAAGTGCAGACCTCCACAATTGCTGCACGTCATGACGTCACGGCGTTCGTTGCGCCACTGCGCATGCGCAGTGCGATCTTGCGGTGGGCGCGCCTGCGCAGTGCGTCCCTCGTTGTGGCCGTTATTTTTGGCGCGCACCTGCGCGGGAGACCGCGAAAAGCGCGGGAAGCGGCCGCTGTCGTCCGGGCCGTGGGGCGGGAAGAAATCGACGGCCTGGATGCGTTCAACGTCGTGGGCGGCCTGGCTTGCCGATTCGACGGCTGGGGACCCCCTCCGTGCCAACTCGGACGCCTGAAATCGGGCAAAACGGCAGGTAGCATTTTCATGGAGGACACAGGCTTCCACAGCAGACGCTAAGGTGAGGCTCTTTATTTTAAGAAGCTGCTGGCGTAGGCCACTAGAGGCAACGCCAAAAACAATCTGGTCCCTGATCATGGACTCTGTAGTGGTGCCGTAACCGCAGGACTGCGCTAGAATCCGGAGGTGCGTCAAAAAGGGTTGAAAAAGCTCCTCCTTACCTTGCAGGCGTTGCTGAAAGATGTATCTTTCGAAACTTTCGTTTACTTCAGTTTGAAAGTGCTGGTCCAGTTTGAGGATGACCGTGTCATATTTGGCCTGGTTTTCGCCTTCTTCGAACACCAGTGAATTAAAGACATCGTTTGGGTGGGGGCCTGCGTAGAAGAGGAGCATTGCAATCTTCGAATCATCCGAGGCATTCTGTTTTTCGGTGGCACGGATGTACAGGTCAAATCGCTGCCTGTAGAGCTTCCAGTTGGTGCCTAGGTTCCCCGTGACTTGCATCGGCTGCGGTTTGCCGGTGTGGTCCATGTCCAGAATGGCAGGTTGGTAGGCAGGTATCGATCCACTCCTGTACCATGTGGTGTTGGGTGTTCTGACACACAGATGAGCCAACACAGTTGCATATGGTACAACGCTTCTTTATTTAAACTCACTATTTACAACTTGGTCTTTGCACTCTGCACGTGGGGGGCTCCCTGCTTGTGGTGTTTCAACAGCTCTTTCTTGTTTCCTTCTCCCCAGACCTACTGACCTCCAGGTGTCGTGCTCGTGCTTTTTATGTGGTTGGTGTTCTTGTCTGTGATTGGTTGTGGTGTTGTGTACTCTGATTTGCCTGTTAGTGTGTCCATCATGATGTGTGTGTTTGAATATCATGACACCCATCATCCTCCCAAACATCTTCACAAAATATTCTGTGGGTGTTGGGCCTTCCATTCCTTATGTTAACCTTACAACTCAGATATTTTGCTTCTTGGAATGATTCCCCAAATCATTCACTTTGGCCTTTAGTGCCTCATTCACATCGGCCATCAGAGACATCTCTGCCTCCAGAGAAGCAATCTGGTTGCTATGTCGAGAGAGAGTCATGTCCATGCCTTGTATCACAGCTCCATGTGCTTTTACTGACTTTTAAAAAAAAACTTGATTTTATTCAAAATTTTACAGAATTTTTACAAAACCACTACTAAAAGAAGGCATCAAAAAACAAAAAATAAGAATTAACAACTTAACAAAACAAAGTGGGATAACTACCATTTACAAGAAAAATCTAGCCACAACCCATACAGCTCCCCGCTCTCCCCCCCCCCCCCCCCCCCCCCGGTTTGCTGCAGCAAACTAGAAACCCAGCCATGTCACGGACCCAAGTACCCACACTTGGGGGTTTCACATTCCTCCACATTAACAAGAGCCATCTCCGGGCTACCAAGGAGGCAAAGGCCAAGACTCCGGCCTCTTTCGACTCCTGCACTCCCGGATCTACTGACACCCCAAATATCGCTATCCCCCAGACTCGGCTTTACCCGAGTGTCCAAGACCTTGGACATAGCCTTTGCAAAGCCTCGCCAGAATTCTTTAAGTGCCAGGCATGGCCAAAACATATGGACATGAATTGCTGGGCTCCCTGAACACCTCACACACCTGTCCTCCATCCCAAAAAACTTGCTCATTCTTGTCGCTGTCATGTGCGCCCGGGGTACCACCTTAAACTGAATCATGCTAAGCCTGGCACAAGATGAGGAGGAATTGATCCTGCCCAGGGCGTCCACCCACAGGCCCTCGCCCAGCTCCTCCTCCCACTTGCCCTTCAGCACCTCCTCCTCCACCTCCTGCAGCTCCTGGTACATGTCTGATACCTTTCCGTCTCCTACCCACATGCCCGAGACCACCCTGTCCTGTATCCTGCGGGCAGGTAGCAGCAGAAATTCCATCACCTGCTTCCTCACGAAAACCTGGACCTGCAGGTACTCCCTGGGGGCAACCTGAATTTCTCCTCCAGCACCCTCAGGCTAGCAAAAGACCCGTCAATAAACAAGTCTCCCATCCTTTTGATACCCGCTCTGTGCCAGCTTAAAAACCCCCCATCCATTCTACCTGGGACGAACCTGTGGTTGTTTCGTTTCGGGGTCCAGACTGAGGCCCCTACCTCCCCCCTGTGCTGTCTCCACTGCCCCCAGATTCTCAATGTCGCCGCCACCACCGGGCTCGTGGTGTACCGTGCCGGTGGGAGCGGCAGCAGTGCCGTCATCAGTGCCCCCAGGCGAGTATCCCTGCAAGAAGCCGCCTCCAGCCGCTTCCACGCTGCCCCGCCCTCTACAACCCATTTCTGAATCATAGAGATGTTCGCTGCCCAATAATAGCTGCAGAAGTTCGGCAGCGCCAGCCCCCCCACCCCCGGCCCCCGACAGAGCTTTAAGAACAGTCTTTTAACTCGCGGAGTCTTATTTTCCCACACAAATCCCGTGATAATCCTGTTCACCCGCTTGAAGAAGGATTTGGGGATGAGGATGGGAAGGCACTGGAAGACGAACAAGAACGGAAGAACCGTCATCTTCATGGACTGCACCCTGCCCACCAGGGAAAGCTGTAGCAAGTCCCACCTCTTAAAGTCCTCCTCCATCTGATCCACAAGCCGCGTTAGGTTGAGCTTGTGCAGGGCATCCCAACTCTTAGCCACCCGTATGCCCAAGTAACGAAAGCTCGGCTCTACCATCTTGAGCGTGAGCTCTCCCAGTCTCTTTTTCTGGCCCCTCGCATGGATCACAAAAAGCTCGCTTTTCCCAACATACAACTTATACCCCGGGAAATCCCCGAAATCTATTAGGATCTGCATGACCTCCCCCATCCCCTCCACCGGACCTGAAATGTACAGGAGCAGGTCATCCACGTACTCCTCCCCTCCCCGAACCAGCCCCTTCCAGTTTCTAGACATCCCTCAGGGCCATGGTCAACGGCTCGATTGCCAGGGCAAACAGCAGGGTGGACAGGGGGCACCCCTGCCTCGTTCCTCGATGCAGCCTAAAGTACTCTGACCGCAGCCAGTTCATGGACACACTCGCTAAGGGGGCCTGATACAGTAATTTGACCCACCCCATGAATTCCTCGCCAAATCCAAATCTGCCTTACACTTCCCACAGGTACTCCCACTCCACCCGATCAAAGACTTTTTCCACATCCATTGCAGCCACCACTTCCGAGGGCATCATGATCAAGAGCCTCCGCACATTCATGTTCAGCTGCCTGCCCTTGACAAACCCATTCTGGTCCTCATTAATCACTCCCGGGACACAGTCCTCAATTCTAGTGGCCAGGATCTTGGCCAACAGTTTGGCGTCTGCATTAAGGAACAATATCAGCCTGTAGGAGCCACATTGCAACGGGTCCTTATCTCACTTAAGGATGAGCGAGATCAAGGCCTACGACATTGTCAGGGGAAGAGTTCCCCTTTTCTGAGCCTCGTTGAAGGTTCTCAGCAATAGCGGGCTCAACAGCTCTGGGAATTTCCTATAGAATTCTACAGGATATCCGTCCGGTCCCGGGGCCTTGCCCGACTGCATACCCTCCAAACCTTTAACCAATTCCTCCAACTCAATCAGGGCCCCTAATCCCACTACTAGCTCCTCCTCCACCTTCGGAAACCTCAGTTTGTCCAAGAATCGCTTCATCCCCTCCCCCCTTCCGGGGGTTCTGACTCATACAATTTACCATAAAAATCCTTGAAGACCTCATTGATCCTTTCCGAGCTCAGGACCGTGTTACCCCCCCGTCCCTAATTCCCCCAAGTAGTTGGTGCGCCAGCATCCTACTTGGCTTTTCCACATACTTGTACACTGCTCCTTGTAAATTCCTCAACTGAGCCTCTGCCTTCCCTGTGGTGAGCAAGTCAAACTCCGCCTGCAGGCTCCGGCGCACCTTTAGCAGCCCCTCCCCGGGGGACTCTGCATACCTCCTGTCCACCCTGAGTTCCTCCCCCAACAACCTCTCCCTCTCCATCCTATCCCTCTTCTCTCTGTGGGCCCTGATAGAAATTAGCTCCGTCCTGATAACTGTCCTCAGCGCCTCCCAAACCATACTTACTGAAACCTCCCCTGTACCATTGGTCGCCACATAGTTTTGGATACTTCTCCTAAACCGCCCACAGATCTCCTCATCCGCCAATAGTCCTACGTCCAGTCTCCATAGAGGACGTTAGCCTCTCTCCGCCCCCAGCCTCAACTCCAGCCAGTGCGGAGCATGGTCTGAGACTTCAATGGCTGAGTACTCTACCCCCTCCACTCTCGGAGTTAGCACCCTGCTCCCCACGAAAAAATCGATCCGCGAGTACACTTTGTGGACATGGGAGAAGAAAGAAAACTCCTTCGCCCTTGGCCGAGCGAATCTCTACGGGTCCACTCCCCCCATCTGGTACATGAACCGTCTCAGGACCTTGGACGCTGCCGGCCTCTTACCCGATCTAGACCGAGACCGGTCCAGTGCCGGGTCCAGGACCGTGTGAAAGTTCCCCCCCCTCCCTCCATTACCAGACTGCATGACTCCAGATCCGGAATTTTATTCAACATTCGCTTCATAAAGTCCGCATCGTCCCAATTCGGGGCATACACGTTCTCTAGCACCACCTGGGCTCCCTGTAGCTTGCCACTCACCATAATATATCTAACCCCTTTATCCGCAACAATACCCCCCGACTCAAATGCCACCCATTTGCTCACCAAGATTGCGACCCCCCGGTCTTCGCATCCAGCCCCGAGTGAAAGACCTGCCCCACCCATCCCTTCCTCAGCCTAGTTTGATCAGCGAGCTTCAGATGCGTTCATTGTAGCACGGCTATGTCTGCCTTTAGCCCCTTTGATGCACGATCAATGACCACTAAAGCGAGGTTGTAGTCCAACTGAAGGCTTTAATAAGCTAGATGTTTCCCCCAGCAGCTCAGGTACAGAATGAAGGCTGCTGGGGCGGCATGGGCTCTTATACCCTGCCTTGCAGGGCGGAGCTACCATACAGCTTGACCAATAGGAAACATACAATATCTACCAATGGTGTTCCAGCATTACCAGGTACCGTAATACCTCTACACAGACTACCACATTCTCCCCCATTAAAAAAAGAGTCCGGCGGGGGTGGTGGCTTGATATTACAACATGGTAACGTGGTAGAGATTATAGCTATGGAGGTACCGTAATACCTCCATACAGCGTTTTGTTATTATTTACAATTCTATTTACTATTTACAATTTATGATTCATAATTTACTATACACTTTAAAATGAAGCAATCAGTCGATTGGGGGCCCTGGTCGTCCTCTGTGATCGAAGCTTCAGTGGTGACTCCGGTGGAGGCTCGGGCGTCTGTGACTCCGGGAACGTGGCTTCGATCTCTGGCAGCTTCGACACCCGAGACGGTGCTGGTGGCTAAAACGGTTGACCTGGGAAGGGAGCGTCTGCGGGGGGCGTCGGTGGGTGGGGGGGCCTAGACGGGGCCGGCGGAAGGACCGATCCTCCTGAAAGGTGCACTGGTGGGAGGGAGGGTGGGACTGGTGGCTGGGGTGTGTGTGGGGCTCCGGCGGGCGCCAGGTCTCGTAGGGAGGCCGTATCTTGTTGGCCGTCAGGGTACGCCACGTAGGCGTACTGGGGGTTAGCGTGGAGAAGATGGACCCTCTCGACCAACGGGTCCGACTTGTGCACCCACACGTGTTTTCGGAGCAGGATGGGTCCGGGAGCTGCCAGCCAGGTTGGGAGCGGGGTACCAGAGGAGGAAGTCCCAGGGAAGACAAAGTTCGTGAGGTGTTTGGTTGGTTGTGGTACAAAGCAGTGACTGGATGGAGTGGAGGGCATCCGGGAGGACATCCTGCCAGCGGGAGACTGGGAGATTCCTGGACCGTAGGGCCGTTCCATTCTCCCTCTCTACCTGTCCGTTACCCCGGGGGTTGTAACTGGTCGTCATGCTCGAGGCGATGCCCTTGCTGAGCAGGAATTAACGCAGTTCATCGCTCATAAAGGAGGACCCCCTATTGCTATGTATGTAAGAGGGGAACCCGAACAGTGCAAAGATGCTATGGACGGCCTTGATGCCGGTGGTTGCGATCATGTCGGGGCAGGGGATGGCGAATGGGAACCGGGAGTACTCGTCAATCACGTTCAGGAAGTAAGTGTTGCGGTCGCTGGAGGGGAGGGGGCCTTTGAAGTCCATGCTGAGGCGTTCAACGGGACGGGAAGCCTTTATCAGGTGCGCGTTCTCTGGCCGATAGAAGTGCGGTTTGCACTCCACGCAGATTTGGCAGTCCCTGGTGGCTGTCCTGACCTCCTCGATGGAGTAGGGCATGTTGCGGGTCTTGATAAAGTGGAAAAAGCGAGTGACCCCCGGGTGGCAGAGGTCCTCGTGGAGGACTCGGAGGCGGTCCACTTGTGCGTTGGCACATGTGCCGCGGGACAGGGCATCAGGAGGCTTGTTTAGCTTCCCGGGACGATACAAGATGTCATGGAGAGTTTGATCTTATCGTTTTTTATCTTGCCCCGCTGTGCATTATCGAACATGAAAGCAACCGACCGTTGGTCAGTGAGGAGAGTGAATCTCCTGCCGGCCAGGTAATGACTCCAATGTCGCACAGCTTCTACTATGGCCTGGGCCTCCTTTTCGACTGAGGAGTGGCGGATTTCGGAAGCATGGAGGGTACGTGAGAAGAAGGCCACGGGCCTGCCCGCTTGGTTGAGGGTGGCCGCCAGAGCTACGTCAGAAGCATCGCTCTCGACCTGGAAGGGGAGGGACTCATCGATGGCGTGCATCGTGGCCTTTGAAATGTGTGCTTTGATGCGGCTGAAGGCCTGGCGGGCCTCTATCGACAGGGGAAAAGCTGTGGATTGGATCAGGGGATGGGCCTGTCCGCATAGTTGGGGACCCACTGGGCATAGTAAGAGAAAAACCCGAGGCAGCGCTTCAGGGCCTTGGAGCAGTGAGGGAGGGGGAACTCCATAAGGGGGCGCATGCGTTCACGGTCGGGGCCTATAACTCCATTTCGCACTACGTAGCCGAGGATGGCTAGGCGGTCGGTGCTAGGCACGCATTTATCCTTGTTATATGTAAGGTTAAGGATCTTTGCGGTCTGGAGGAATTTTCGGAGGTTGGTGTTGTGGTCCTGCTGGTCGTGGCCGCAGATGGTGACATTATCGAGATACGGGAATGTTGCCCGTAAACCGTACCGGTCAACCATTCGGTCCATCTCGCGCTGGAAGACCGAGGCCCCGTTGGTGACACCGAAGGGAACCCTTAAGAAGTGATAGAGCCGCCCATCTGCCTCGAAGGCATTGTATTTGCGGTCACTAATGCGGATGGGGAGCTGGTGGTAGGCGGACTTAAGATCCACCGTGGAGAAGACCTTGTAATGCGCGATCCTGTTTACCAGGTCGGATATGCGGGGGAGAGGGTACGCGTCCAGCTGCGTAAACCTGTTGATGGTCTGACTGTAGTCGATTACCATCCTATGCCTCCCTCCCACCAGTAGGGTATAAGAGCCCGTGCCGCCCCAGCAGCCTTCATTCTGTACCTGAGCTGCTGGGGGAAACATCTAGCTTATTAAAGCCTTCAGATGGACTACAACCTCACTTTAGTGGTCATTGATCATGCATCAATTTAATAAGCTAGATGTTTCCCCCAGCAGCTCAGGTACAGAATGAAGGCTGCTGGGGCGGCACGGGCACTTATACCCCGCCTTGCAGGGTGGAGCTACCATACAGCTTGACCAATAAGGAACATACAATATCTACCAATGGTGTTCCAGCATTACCAGGTACCGTAATATCTCTACACAGACTACCACACCCTCCAAGTGCGAGAACACACGGGCCCTCTTACATAGAACATAGAACGATACAGCGCAGTACAGGCCCTTCGGCCCACGATGTTGCACCGACATGGGAAGTCAAAAAACAAAAGCCATCTAACCTACACTATGCCATTATCATCCATATGCTTATCCAATAAACTTTTAAATGCCCTCAATGTTGGCGAGTTCACTACTGTTGCAGGTAGGGCATTCCACGGCCTCACCACTCTTTGCGTAAAGAACCTACCTCTGACCTCTGTCCTATATCTATTACCCCTCAGTTTAAAGCTATGTCCCCTCGTGCCAGCCATTTCCATCCGCGGGAGAAGGCTCTCACTGTCCACCCTATCTAACCCCCTGATCATTTTGTATGCCTCTATTAAGTTTCCTCTTAACCTTCTTCTCTCCAACGAAAACAACCTCAAGTCCATCAGCCGTTCCTCATAAGATTTTCCCTCCATACCAGGCAACATCCTGGTAAATCTCCTCTGCACCCGCTCCAAAGCTTCCACGCCCTTCCTATAATGAGGTGACCAGAACTGTACGCAATACTCCAAATGCGGCCGTACCAGAGTTTTGTACAGCTGCAACATGACCTCATGACTCCGGAACTCAATCCCTCTACCAATAAAGCCCAACACTCCATAGGCCTTCTTCACAACCTGGGTGGCAGCTTTCAGGGATCTATGTACATGGACACCGAGATCCCTCTGCTCATCCACACTTCCAAGAACTTTACCATTAGCCAAATAATCCGCATTCCTGTTATTCCTTCCAAAGTGAATCACCTCACACTTCTCTACATTAAACTCCATTTGCCACCTCTCAGCCCAGCTCTGCAGCTTATCTATGTCCCTCTGTAACCTGCAACATCCTTCCGCACTGTCGACAACACCACCGACTTTAGTGTCGTCTGCAAATTTACTCACCCACCCTTCTGCGCCCTCCTCTAGGTCATTTATAAAAATGACAAACAGCAACGGCCCCAGAACAGATCCTTGTGGTACGCCACTTGTAACTGAACTCCATTATGAACATTTCCCATCAACCACCACCCTCTGCCTTCTTTCAGCTAGCCAATTTCTGATCCACATCTCTAAATCACCCTCAATCCCCAGCCTCCGTATTTTCTGCAATAGCCTACCGTGGGGAACCTTATCAAACGCTTTACTGAAATCCATATACACCACACCAACTGCTCTACCCTCGTCTACCTGTTCAGTCACCTTCTCAAAGAACTCGATAAGGTTTGTGAGGCATGACCTACCCTTCACAAAGCCATACTGACTATCCCTAATCATATTATTCCTATTTAGATGATTATAAATCTTGTCTCTTATAATCCCCTCCAAGACTTTACCCACAACAGACGTGAGGCTCACCGGTCTATAGTTGCCGGGGTTGTCTCTACTCCCCTTCTTGAACAAAGGGACCACATTTGCTATCCTCCAGTCCTCTGGCACTATTCCTGTAGCCAATGATGACATAAAAATTAAGGCCAAAGGCTCAGCAATCTCTTCCCTGGAAGAGAATCCTAGGATAAATCCCATCAGGCCCGGGGACTTATCTATTTTCAGGCTGTCCAGAATTACCAGCACCTCTTCCCTTCGTACCTCAATGCCATCTATTCTAATAGCCTGGGTCTCAGCATTCTCCTCCACAACATTCTCTTTTTCCTGAGTGAATACTGACAAAAAATATTCATTTAGTATCTCGCCTATCTCTTCAGACTCCACACATAACTTCCCATCCCTGTCCTTGACTGGCCCTACTCTTACCCTAGTCATTCTTTTATTCCTGACATACCTATAGAAAGCTTTTGGGTTTTCCTTGATCCTACCTGCCAAATACTTCTCGTGTCCCCTCCTTGCTCGTCTTAGCTCTCTCATTAGATCCTTCCTCGCTACCTTGTAACTATCCATCGCCCCAACTGAAACTTCACACCTCATCTTCACATAGGCCTCCTTCTTCCTCTTAACAAGTGATTCCACTTCTTTGGTAAACCACGGGTCTTGGCCGACCCATTCAGGCCCCTCACGTTCCACGTGATCAGCCTGGTCAGAGGGTTAATTACCCCCACCCCCCCCCACCGACTAACCATCCCCTCTTTAGGACAGCCACGTGTCCACGTCTCCCACACACTCCAGCCCCCCAGCCGGAGGCTCTCCATCCCAACTCCCCCTTTGAATCCGAAAATTGCTTCCCCTACAGCCAGCAAAGCTGCATCCCAGCCCCCCCCCCCTTCGATCCCCCTCTTCCAAGTCAAGCATCCGCTTAACCCTACTTCTCCCCCCATTGCTCTCCCGTAAGCCAGCTGACCCCGGCCGCTCCCACCTCTACCTCCAATCCCACTGTTGGTTCCCTCTACGGGTCTCCAACCTCCCCCCCTTCACCCAAATGAGGGGGAGAGAGTCCCCCCCATAGTCCCGTGTGTCAAGAAAGAAAAGCTCAAACAAACAAACAAACTTCGGGTGCTATCCCCAATGATGAGCGACTCACCCTGCAAACTGCTCTCGCTGTCCGTCCCGTCCCCACCGCCTATGACGCAGCTCTATATCAACAGCAAACCGACCCAGAACCTCGAGGGCCCAGAACAAAGGGGCCAAAAAAAAAAAGAAAACACAGGGGAAAACCAACATAACACCGCCACCCCCCCCCCCCCCCCCCAGCCCCCACCGCCCCACTGGGGTGCCCCACCAACATACAGCAGTCCATTAGTTCAAGCCCAGCTTCTCATTCTTAATAAAGGTCCACGCCTCATCCGGCGTATCAAAATAATGGTGCCGGTCCTGGTACGTGACCCACAGCCTCGCCGGTTGTAGCAGCCCGAACTTCACCCCTTTGCTGGCTTCGCCTTGGCCCGGTTGAATCCCGCACGCCTCTTAGCCAGCTCTGCACCCCAGTCCTGGTAAATACGGATCTCGCAGTTCTCCCACTTACTGCTTCGCTCCTTTTTTGCCCATCGCAGGACACACTCCTTGTCGGTGAAGCGGTAGAACCTTACTGTCATAATATAAACCACTATATCATGGTGCAGCCACACACACTGATGGACACACAGCAAGACCAATCGACACACACAACACCGCAGCCAATCACCAGTTAGAGCACACTCACTATAAAGACAGGGGGCATCAGAGTGTCCGCTTGTTCGGGATGCAGCCCCTCAGAAGGACAGTGCTTACAGCTTACAGCACAGATCTTCACCATGTGCTGAGTGCATAGACTAGTTAGGACAGGCATAGGTCTTTAGTTTAATCTAACATCGTGTTAACCCACAGTGAAAGTATGTTCAACAGTTTCTAACTGAATAAAATAGTGTTGTACTATTTTAAGTGTTGGTGGCCTGTATGTGTTCCACAGATCCAGAGCACCCAACACATCATGGTACCAGTAGTTGAGGGATGTTAGAACTTCTTAGACCGACCTGCAACTGATCTGCCTTCCACCAGCATACAGCCATCCTGCAAAATGGACAGCGTCCGCCCGCCGCCGCCGCTCTGCATCACCGGTAACCTAGGGGCCAACTGGAAGATATTCAAACAACGCTTCCAGCTCTACCTTGAAGCCACAGACCGGGAAGCTGCCTCAGACACCAGGAAGATCGCTCTCTTGCTATCCACAGCCGGGGAATATGTCATCCACATATTCAATTCTCTAACCTTTGCTGATGGTGAAGATGAAACAAAATTCAAGACGGTCCTCCTTAAGTTTGACACTCACTGCAACATCGAGGTGAATGATAGTTTCGAGCGCTATGTATTCCAACAGCGTTTGCAGGGTAAGGATGAACCTTTCCAGTCCTTTCTCACCCACCTACGCATCCTTGCGCAATCCTGTAATTACGGGCCCACCTCCGACTCCATGATACGCGACCAGATCGTTTTCGGTGTTCAGTCGGACCCCCTACACCAGCAGCTCCTCAAGGTACAGCAGCTCACCCTAGCGACTGCCATCGAGGCCTGCGTGCTACATGAACACGTCACTAGTCGGTATTCCCACATCCAAGCAGCTGAAATGGTGCGGCAAGGTCCCCACGAGGCAGAACGGGTCCAAGCAATCGAGCAACTCCAGGGCCCCAGCCTGGATGAGGGCGGCCATTTTGCGCACTTTTCGCGGACTCCCGCGCTTGTGCGCACCGAACGAGGGGACGGCGACGAATGTACTGCGCAGGCGCACACCACATACGACCACACCGCACATACCGCAGTGGCGCAGCGAACGTACTGATGCTACAACGTGCGGCAACTGTGGCCCCGCCCACTTAAAGCGGCAATGTCCTGCCAAATCCCGACGATGCCTGCGATGTGGCAAACTTGACCACTGTGCTGCTTTATGCAAGTCAGCTCAGCCTGCCAACTCTCGTCGCTCCAGCCAGCCCAGCAGGAATGTCCGGGCCATTCAACCCACGGTCACCGACCCCGATTCGGACCTGCTACCCAATATTGACACCGAGGACCCGAAGGCGCCTTTTTGAGTCGGTATCATTACAAAAAACAGGGTGTCCCCGATGCAAAGAATCCAGCCTCTATCGGTATACAGCATCGATCCGGATGATAAGTGGTGTGCCACCCTTACGGTCAACCGGTCCCAAATACGATTCCGCCTGGACATCGGTGCCTCCGCCAATCTCATTGCGTGGTCTGACCTCCAAAGCCTTCGTGTCAAACCAGCCATCCTGCCATCAGCCTGCCAGCTATTAGATTATCATGGCAATGCCATTGCTGCCATCGGCTCATGCCAACTTGAAGTGACGCACAGGTCACGCAAAGCCATCCTCCCCTTTGAAATTGTGGGCTCCTCGAAAGCCTCCCTGCTTGGCGCGCATGCATGCAAGCTGTTGAACCTAGTTCAGAGAGTTCACTCTCTCTCTCCTGCTGACACGTCTGCCTTTCAGGACACCGACTTGAGGGCGCAGCTCGACGCCATTATCAACCAGTACCACGACATCTTCGTGGGCATGGGCACGCTCCCGTACACCTACAAGATTTTATTAAAACCGAATGCCACGCCTGTGGTGCACGCACCTCGCAGGGTCCCAGCACCTCTTAAGGACCTCCTCAAGCAGCAGCTGCAGGACCTCCAGAACCAAGGAGTGATTTCCAAAGTCACGGAACCGACTGACTGGGTCAGTTCCATGGTCTGTGTAAAAAAGGCCTTCCGGCGAATTGAGAATTTGCATTGATCCCAAGGATCTAAATCGCAATATTATGAGAGAGCATTATCCAATTCCCAAGCGCGAAGAGCTCACATGTGAGATGGCTCGCGTCAAGCTCTTTACCAAACTCGACGCCTGAAAAGGATTCTGACAAATCCAGCTCGATGAATCCAGCAGGAAACTCTGCACATTTGGAAGATATTGTTACAACAGGATGCCGTTTGGGTTCATCTCTGCATCAGAAGTGTTCCATAGGATTATGGAATAAATGATGGAAGGTATTGAAGGTGTTCACGTCTATGTCGATGACATAATCATTTGGTCCACCACCCCACAGGAGCATGTTAGTCGCCTCCAGCGCGTATTCAGACGTATAAATGAGCATGGCCTCCGCCTCAACAGGGCCAAATGCTCTTTTGGTCAAACAGAACTTAAGTTCCTTGGGGACCACATCTCCCAATTGGGTGTGCAGCCGGATGCGGACAAGGTATCTGCCATCACAGCTATAAAAACACCAGAGGACAAGAAGGCGGTCCTCCGATTTCTGGGCATGGTCAATATTTTCAGGAAATTCATCCCTAAACTCGCCTCTCATACCACGGCTCTCAGGAACCTGGTCAGCAAGACGACAGACTTCCAATGGCTCCCTGCCCACGAGCGCGAATGGAGAGAACTCAAGGCAAAACTGACCACGGCCCCAGTCTTAGCTTTCTTTGATCCAGCAAAGGAGACCAAAATTTTGACCGACGCCAGTCAATCCGGCATTGGGGCAGTGCTCCTTCAACATGATGAGGCCTCATCATGGGCCCCCGTTGCATATGCGTCACGTGCGATGACCCCCACGGAGTGGCTCAAGGCCAATGCCCTCAATTCTATAATGTCAGACATGATCTTGCGGTAGTAGACGGGGTTTTACTAAAACTGGACCGCATTGTCATCCCGCATTGCATGCGCAAGCTTGTCCTGGAACAACTACACGAGGGCCACCTTGGCATGGAAAAGTGCCGCCGATGGGCCCGGGAGGCAGTGTACTGGCCCGGCATTGATGAGGACATAGCCAACACAGTGCTCAACTGCCCTACTTGTCAGCGCTTCCAGCCGGCCCAACCACGTGAGACTCTGCAGCCCCATGAGTTGGTCACGTCACCATGGACCAAGGTGGGCATCGACCTGTTCCACGCGCTGGGCAGAGACTATGTCCTGATCGTGGACTACTTTTTGAATTACCCGGAGGTGATACGGTTGCACGACCTCACCTCATCTGCAGTCATTCGTGCATGTAAAGAAACCTTTGCTCGTCAAGGCTGCTGATGCTGGGTCTGATTTCTACCTTGCCTTGCTGGCCTATCGCTCCGCCCCACTGTCCACTGGCCTGTCGCCAGCCCAGTTACTCATGAGTCGCGCCCTGAGGACGACGGTGCCGTCCATCCATGTCCCAGACCTCGACCACGTTCCGGTCCTTCGCCGGATGCAGCTGTCTCGTGCACAGCACAAGGCGGCTCATGACTCCCGTGCAGCTGATCTCCCTGCTCTGGCTCCAGATGACAACGTCCGCGTCCATCTTCCGGATGGTGGCTGGTCTGCAACCACTATTGTCCTTCGGCAGGTAGCCCCCCGCTCGTTCCTGGTTCGTCAACCGGATGGCTCTATTCTGTACCGCAATCGACGCGCCCTTCGTCTCGTTCCACGCTCGCCACGTGATCCTCCAGTGTCGCCTCGCCCTCCTGCTGACCCTGCTACAGACTTTGCAGAGCTCCCTGTCACTCTGCCTCCCCCTGACTTTGATGCAGTCCAGCCCGCTACTGAATCGGCGGCTCTCGACCCATCCTTTAGGCGGTCAACCAGAATTTGTTGCCCACCTCAGAGACTAGATTTATGAACTTTTCGAATTTATGGACTCTCTAAATTGTTTTGTTGCTTTGTTTGATCGTTTCCCTGGTTTGTATATAGTGTTGATCTCGTTACTCTTGTTGCATACTGCTTATCTGCACCAGGCACCTTCCCATGTAAATAGCTTAGTTCTCAATTACGTAGTCCTGTAAATATGCCTTTGCACCCCACACATAGTTAGGAACATTCTCACCACACATTATTTATTGCCACACACATACATTTATGTATAAAAGGGGGGATGTCATAATGTACACCAGTATATCATGGTGCAGACGCACACACTGATGGACACACAGCAAGACCAATCACACACACAACACTGCATCCAATCACCAGTTAGAGCACACTCACTATATAGACAGAGGGCATCAGCGTTCCCGCATTTGGGATGCAGCCTCTCAGAAGGACAGAGCTTCCAGCTTACAGCACAGATCTTCAACATGTGCTGCATGCATAGACTGGTTAGGACAGGCATAGGTCTTTAGTTTAATCTAACATCGTGTTAACCCACAGTGAAAGTATGTTCAACAGTTTCTAACTTAATAAAATAGTGTTGTCCTATTTTAAGTGTTGGTGGCCTGCCTGTGTTCCACGGATCCAGAGCACCCAACACATGACTTACCACCATAGCTCTCGCCGGCTCGTTCGCCTTCGGCTTCCTTGCCAGGACTCTGTGCGCCCCGTCCAGCTCCAGGAGCTGTGGGAAGGCCCCCGCGCCCATCAGCGTTCCCAGCATCGTAGTCACATACGCACCCGCATCCGACCCCTCATCACCTTTAGGGAGACCCAGAATCTGCAGGTTCTGGCTCCTTGACCTATTTTCAAGGTCTTCCAGCTTCTCCTGCCATCTCTTGTGCAGGGCCTCGTGCGCCTCCACTCTAACCGCCAGGCCAAAAATCTTGTCCTCTTTGTCAGAAGCCTTTTGCTGCACCTCCTTGATCACCGTCCCCTGCATCTTCTGGGTCTCCACCAACCTTTCAATAGAAGCCTTCATAGGGGCCAGCATCTCCGCTTTTAGCTCAGTGAAGCAGCTCCTAAGAAACTCCTGCTGCTCCCGTGACAACTGGGCCCAAGCTGCCTGATCCGCGCCGGCCGCCATCTTGCTTTTTCGCACCCGTTCTCCTCTCTCCTCTAAAGCCGCTTTTTTGATCGCCCCAGTCCTGGTCCACTCCATACTGCGCTGGGGGACCCTCACTGTTTCCTTACCACACCGGGAATCGTCGTCCAAGTGCCGCTGGAGCTCCGTACAAGGGCCCAAAAGTCCGTTGTCGGCGTGAGCTGCCGACCGTGTGACCTACCTAGGCATAGCCGCAACAGGAAGTCCTGCTTTTACTGACTTGATGGTCTTCTCCAACGTTAATCGAATGGGAGCCAGCACCTCTTCCATCATTTTGTGACGATCCCCTGACACAACCTGCGACTGCTTCTCAAATTCCGCGGCCAAGTTGACGGTGAGCATCTCACCGCTAGTGGAGTGGCCGGAGTCGCAGAAGTTTCCTCCGCCTTTTTATCCACTGACGAGCCCTGAGAAGCCTCCGATTCAGTCAACGAACTCCTGCTCTCAGCCCTTTTCCCTCTGGTCTTTCTGGGCATTTACCCTATGCGAGCACCTTAATTCCATTAACCAAATGGGTTTTTAAACAAAAATACCGCAGAAACTGGGTGAAAAAGGGCTAAAAGTACAGTACCCTAGCGGCAGCCACCTCAGCACATCCTTCTCCTACATAACGCCACCGGAAGTCGGATTTCAGAGATATAAGAGATTAAGTAGGCGTAAAAGGTTCCAATGTTGCAGAGGCGAAAGAAGGTGTCTTTGACAATAATGTTTAAAGATTAGCTCAGGAAGGTACAAAGAAAATACAACACCAATTCAACTTGAGTAAGCTTCTGAGAAGAGCGGCGGACTTAAAGTACAAACTTTGTTGGAAGCCAAAAGAGATTGCTCCTGTCTTTCCAATATTGAATTGAGAAAATTTTGAATCATCCATGACTTGATGTCAGATGAGAAATTGAACAGCATACCCAAAGGATGGGTTTGAGGATGATGACAGAGACAAACCTGGGGCGAGATTCTCCGACCCCCCGCTGGGTCGGAGAATCGCCGGGGGCTGGCGTGAATCCCGTCCCCGCCGGTTGCCGAAGTCTCCGGCACTGGATATTCGGCGGGGGCGGGAATCGCGCCGCGCCGGTTGGCGGGCCCCCCCCCGCTCGATTCTCCGGCCCGGATGGGCCGAAGTCCCGCCGCTAAAATGCCTGTCCCGCCGGCGTAAATTAAACCACCTACATTACCGGTGGGACAAGGTGGCACGGGTGGGCTCCGGGGTCCGGGGGGTGGCGCGGGGCAATCTGGCCCCGGGGGGTGCCCCCACGGTGGCCTGGCCTGCGAACGGGGCGCACCGATCCGCGGGCGGGCCTGTGCCGTGGGGGCACTCTTTCCCTTCCGCCTCCGCCACGGTCTCCACCATGGCGGAGGCGGAAGAGACTCCCTCAACTGCGCATGCGCGGGGATGCCGTCAGCGGCCGCTAACGCTTCCACGCATGCGCCACCCGGAGATGTCATTTCCGCGCCAGCTGGCGGGGCACCAAAGGCCTTTTCCGCCAGCTGGCGGGGCGGAAATTCGTCCGGCACCGACCTAGCCCCTCAAGGTTGGGGCTCGGCCCCCAAAGATGCGGAGCATTCCGCACCTTTGGGGCAGCGCGATGCCCGTCTGATTTGCGCCATTTTGGGCACCAGTCGGCGGACATCGCGCCGTTTCCGGAGAATTTTGCCCCTGGATACTATCAGCACGGAAAGGAGTCTTATGGCACAGTGGCTAGCATGATTCGGAACCTCAGCATTCAAATCCCACTCCAGGACTGATGGCCACACAATGTGACCAACCAGATTGATTATCAACCTCTAAATCCTTCCAACTATGCCAATGGCAGACAGTTAGCGTGGTGTTCCTTAAGCTGTAGCCTCCGGCAACAAGCTGGTGACTTGCTGTAGAAAAAAGTAGCCACAGAAGCAGACATATGGGGTGCGAAAAAGTTTCTAGGTGTGGTAGCAAGCGGGAACTGGTGCAAGCATGGTAGCGCAGTGGTTAGCACAATTGCTTCACAGCTCCAGGGTCCCAGGTTCGATTCCCAGCTTGGGTCACTGTTTGTGCGGAGTCTGCATGTTCTCCCCGTGTACGCGTGGGTTTCCTCCGGGTGCTCCAGTTTCCTCCGACAGTCCAAAGATGTGCAGGTTAGGTGGATGGCCATGCTAAATTGCCCTTAGTGTCCAAAATTGCCCTTAGTGTTGGGTGGGGTTACTGGGTTATGGGGATAGGGTGGAAGTGTGGGAGGTGTAGGCTTGTGTAGGGTGCACTTTCAAAGAGCCGGTGCAGACTCGATGGGCCGAATGGCCTCCTGCATTGTAAATTCTATGATTCTATGCTTCCTGGCGCTTGACAGGCGAGGCCATCATTGCTATAAAACATTGATTGGACCACTTAGTGAGGCCCCAGCGGCTTCACACCGCAAAGACTTTCCCATTGGCTGATTCGCCAGGTCCACAGGTTCTCAGAGGGTCAGCCACAGCCAGTGCTGCCTGGGGAGCGTCACAGGAATTACTGGCACCCAGTGCCGTAAGAAGGTCAACAACCTCCACCGGGCCGCATGGGTGGGTTGGCACCGGCCCCCTCACCCGCCCCCCCCACACAGGTCTGGCAATGCCCCACCTAGCACCGGTCCATTCCCCTTGCCCATGGCCCACCCATGTCCAGCAGTGCTTCCCATGCCAACACCCCCATACACCGCATTCCCCCACAAACTCCCCATTCCCCCCTAAACTCCCCACCACTCCCCACGCCCCACTACTCCCCACCCCCCACTACTCCCCATCTCCCCCACTACTCCCCACCTCCCCCACTACTCCCCACCCCCCCTACTACTCCCCATCCCCCAATACTCCCCATCCCCTCTCTACACCCCATTCCCACCCTCTACTCCCCTCTACTCTCCACACTATCCCCATCCCCCCCGTACTCCCCACGCCCCCATATTCCCCACACTCTCCCAAATGTCCCATCTTCCCCCCCACCCACCGAAACCCCACACCCAGAATGAACGACAGCTGCAGTAGATGTTGGTCCACAACACACAGGAGAGCCCAGATGGGTGGTGGGGTGCTGAACGTCAGAGGCCTCATCCCCTACGAGAAATGGGCCCTAGAGGTCATGGGGTTGGCTGAGGACAGATCTGTCACCGCTGTAGAGGTTGGCGTAGAGTGCAGAGGTGAGGTTACATCGGTCCCCACCCAGATGACCTGTCACACTTGAGTTGTTAATTCCAGACGGAATGACCCATCCCTCCCACCAACCACATGTCTATTCTCTCGCAGGATCCTCACCCCACACTGCCGGCCCGAGGGTGACACCGACCCACCGCCACCCCCGCCGCCTCCCATGAGAATGCCTCGGAGGGGATCTCTGAGGAGACAACCATATTTGCGGCACAGCTGTCATCCCCACTCTCCACCAGCACAGAGTCACACACCTCGATGGGTGACGGTACTGGACACGCTTCTGGGGCACAATCTGGTGAGCGCCACACAATTGTTGATGCACATCAGGTGGAGGCAGGAATGCATTGGCGAGCCAACAGTCTGCCAGATTCCAGGACCCAGCTGGGTCCCAGTCCGATGCGGAGTGCCTGGAGCATAGATGGCGTCGGCAATGTGTAGCACCGAGGCCAACACTGCTAGGGTGGCGACCACAGTGGAAAGCTTGGTGCATGATGTCAGCAGCATGCATGGAGGTGTCACAAGATGTGGCTCAGTCAGTGATGGCCATGGCTGAACCCCTCGATAGCATGTCCCAGTCACTGGGGGCGTGACCCAGTGTTAAGTAATGGGTTAAGAGACATTGCAATTAGTTGTCTCATTTATGTTAAGTATCCATTAATTGACACTGATATGTAAAGGGGCTTCAGGTGGCCTCTGTCAGGTGATGTATAGTTAGAGTTTTGTGCAAAGGCTGTTGGAATTAAATAAATGTGTGTTTGTGAAAAGGGAACAGAACTTTAGACTCTTCATATCACAGCAACTAAAACGTCTAACAATTGGTAGCAGAGGATGGTTGCTGTGTAAATGTGAAGGGTTGAAAGATACAACTTTTCCAGATCAAACCAAGGAGTAAGTGAGAAATGAAGAAAAAAAAAAGGGATATATGGCTGAACCGAGGATAAAGATTGCTGGATATGACTATCCTCCCTTATTTTCTGAAAGGGAATCGTACGACCAATGGAGAAGTGCAGTAGTTATGTGGACTAAGGTAACTGTTTTGGGAAAGAGAAAACAAGGTATGGCATTGGCTTTTTCTCTACCATGTGGCAGTAAAATCCGAAACAAAGTGCTTTCTGAGCTGGAATTGGAATTGGAAGAGTTAGACTCAGAAGAAGGTCTGGAGACTTTATTACATTATATGGATAAGATTTATAAGAAAGATGACTTGTTATGTGCGTATGAAGCATGGTCGGATTTTGATAAGTTTCGGAAAATGGAGGATATCTCCATGGAAGACTATATAATGGAATTTGGCAGACTATATAAAAGGCTACAGAAACACAACCTGGAATTTCCACAGTCTGTGTTGGCCTTTAAATTACTTGACTGTGCTAGAGTGAGCAACATTGGTAGGCTCCTGGTTTTGACAGGAGTTCAGTTTACTGATAAGGATACCTTATTCGAACAGATGACAAAAGCTTTACAAAAGTTTCTGGGGAAACATTCGATTCCGATGGCTCTGATGACCCAAATAGGTCAGCCTGCAATAAGGCAGAATATGGAAGATACACTACTAACAGGATGGCGAAATCGTATGGCTACGAACAGGGCTCAAGACTATAGAAGGAGACCGAGACAAGGAAATTATGAAGACAGAAACCCAGTTAGAACCTACAATAGGAACATGAACCCCAGAAATGCACAGGGCATGATAAATCGATGTTTTCGATGTGACTCTCAATATGCTTTCAACTGTCCAACTTGTTATGATAGAGTGTTTGAAGCGACACATGACATGGAAGAGTCAGAAGAGGAAAAAGATAGTGACCAGAAACAAGGCATTGTCCTATTGACAAGCAGTTTTATGCCGGCAATGAGGGTGTTGGTTGCAGAATCCTTCAACTGTGCTGTTTTGGACAGTGGCTGCACATCTACTGTGTGTGGAATTGACTGGTGAAAATGTTACCTGGATTCTTTGAATGCTGAAAATCGTAACCAGGTTAAGGAATTTGAAAGTTCCACAAGTTTCAGGTTTGGGGATGATAATACTCTGAAGTCGCTGAAAAGAGTGGTGATCCCTTGCAATATTGCCGGAGTGAATCATTTTATTAGCACGGATGTTGTAACAAGTGAGATACCTTTGCTTCTGAGCAGACCGTCGATGAAGAAAGCACACATGAAACTGGATTTGGAACAGGATAAGGCAACAGTTTTTGGAAAGACAGTGGACTTACAATTTACACAGTCAGGGCACTATTGTATTCCATTACTGACAAATAATATTTCAAGTAGAGTGGTTAAGGATGTGTTAATGGCAGTTGAAAATGGGACTTTAGCTGATGAAAAGCTTGTGGTATTAAAACTGCATAGACAATTTGCACATCCGTCTCCTCGGAGGCTGAAAAATGTATTAAAGGATGCAGGGGTAAGGGATGACGACTATACTAAACTGATAGAACAGGTTAGTGACCACTGTGAAATTTGTAGGAAGTACAGAAGGACACCAGCACGACCGATAGTAACCCTACCTTTGGCCAGGGATTTTAACAACATTGTGGCCATGGACCTTAAGATCTGGGATAAAGCAAATAATATATTTATTTTGCATTTTATAGATTTAGCAACCAAATTTAGTCAATCAACGATTGTACGAAGTAAATCAAAGTACGAAGTGGATCAAATCGTGGAAAAATGGACAGGGATAGGAATGGGTCCACCGGCAAAATTCCTTACGGACAATGGGGGAGAATTTGCTAATCATGAGTTTAGGGATATGTGTGAAAACATGAATATCAGAGTTATGAATACGGCTGCAGAAAGCCCATTTAGTAATGGTGTCTGTGAAATAAATCATGCTGTCATCGATGTCATGCTTCAGAAAATGTTGGCAGATCGACCAAATTGCAGGCTAAATTCAGCTTCAGCATGGGCAGTACATGCAAAGAATTCATTGCAGATGGTTAAGGGCTATAGTCCTTATCAATTAGTGTTTGGTAGAAATCCTAAAATTCCGTCCATTTTGGATGACCAGCCTCCAGCTTGGGAGGGGACTACAATTAGCTCTGGTTTTGCTGAACATTTAAATGCATTTCATAGCAGTAGAAAAGCTTTTTTGGAAGCAGAAGTCTCTGAAAGAATTCGCAGATCTTTAAGACATAACGTACGGCCATCAGATTCCGTTTTTCAGCAAGGAGGCATGGTATACTATAAGAGAGACAATTCTAATGAATGGAAAGGCCCAGGGAAGATCATAGGCATAGATTGCAAAACAATTATTTTGCAACATGGTAATCAAACTGTTAGGGTACATTCATCAAGGATAATGGGTACAGATTACAAATTTTCAAATTTAGACAGAGCAGACAGATATGAAGAGGAACCAGAATCATCTGGTACGCATGTGTTACAGAACTATAAGGACCAATTAACTGATATAGACAGGGTTTCTGTGGAGGAACACAACACTTCTGATGAATTAAACAGGCCATTGGGTTTCTGTGGAGGAACACAACACTTCTGATGAATTAAACAGGCCATTTTTCCGAAAGGGCAACTGCCAAAAGTTGGTAGAAAAGTGACATACTTGCCTGAAGGGTCTAGTCAATGGAAGGATGCTACTGTTATTAGTAGAGCAGTGAAGGCCACTGGAAAGTATAAACATTGGTTGAATGTACAGCATTCAGGGGAAGGAGGCAAGATAATGGATTGGGAAAATGAAGTTAGAAAATGGAGGGCACAGAAACGCAGTGCCAGTTCAGATAGTACATCAGATAGTGAACAGGTCCGCAGGAAAAGGTCGAGAACTATTGAAAGGACATCTCACAGCAGAAGGGAAAGATCAAGCAGCAGCCGTGCAGAACGAGATACCAGGCAGGAGAGGGGACGTAGTTTATCAAAGATCTCGGAACATGAGTAAAACTACAAATACTAATAGGAGTAGAAGCCCACATGCACGTGAGATTTTGGTGGCTTCAAATAAATTAGATGAAAAAGTTAGCAAAGAAGCTAAACAGCAAGAATTGCATAGTTGGAGTGAATTTGAGGTATACACGGAAGTACCGGATAGGGGACAAAAAGCTCTATCCCACAGATGGATTTGCACGGAAAAGGTTCTTCCGGATGCAACTTATAAGGCAAAGGCCAGGCTTGTGGCAAGGGGATTTGAAGAAAACTTAGAAGATCAGAATTTAAGGGTAGATTCACCTACAGCAGGAAAGGTTATTTTAAAGATCTTCTTGGCTCTATTAGCCATAAAGGCATGGGAATGCAAATCTGTAGATATAAAAGCTGTCTTTTTGCAGGGGCATCAGTTCCAGAGAGACATTTTTCTCCGTCCTCCTAAAGAAGCAGCTAACACAGAAGGGGTACTCTGGAAGTTGAACAAATGTGTATATGGATTAAATGATGCATCTAGAGTCTGATATTTTTCGGTAAGGTCAGTTTTGTTAAAGTTAGGCTGTTGCCAGTTGAAAGCAGATCCTGCAATGTTTTACTGGCACTATAAAGGAAATCTTTCTGGCATTTTTATGATGCATGTCGATGATTTTTTGTGGGGTGGGGCTAGTGATTTTGAAGCTTTTGTAATCTCTGGTTTGAGGAAAGAATTCAGGGTTGGAAGTCAGGCTTCCGGTGCATTTAAATATATTGGACTGGAAATTGGACAGACCAAGTTAGGGGCAACTTTACGTCAGCAATCTTATTTGGAAAGCATCAGCCCAATAGCAATTAGTCGTGGCCGAGTTTCACAAAAAGACACAATGGCTTCAAAGATAGAAAAAGAGCAACAAAAGACATAATAAGAGCAAATAAAGTGTTGGCCAAACTAAAAATGCAGGAGTGTGTTTTGAAGTTCCCGGTTTTAGGTGACCTTAGGCACTTGAAACTCATAGTTTATGGTGATGCATCCTATGCAAATTTATGTGATGGGGTATCAAGCGCAGGAGGTTTTATAATTTTCCTTTTGGGGAACAATGATAAATGTTGACCGCTTGTGTGGGAAACAAAGAAAATAAGGAGAGTGATAAAAAGCACTTTGGCAGCTGAGACATTAAGCCTTGTAGAGGCGGTGGATATGGCCTTTTATATAAGTATGATATTGACAGAAATTTTGGGATTAGGGGATTTGGGTAATATACATATTGACTGTCACATTGACAATAAATCCCTGTGGGAAAATGTGCACTCTACAAAAAGTGTCAATGAAAAGAGGTTACGGATAGACATCGCAAGTTTGAAGCAGATGTTGGACAGAGGGGAAATAACAACAATTAAATGGGTCGACAGGAGCTATCAACTGTCAGACTGTTTTACGCAAAGAGGGGCGAGTTCACAGAAACTTTTGGATATTGTTAATGAAGGGCGCTTGTTTCTGTGACTGTTTTTTTTCTTTCTCGTCCAAACAAAAAAAAAGGTGGGGAAATCATGTGTGTGTTTTTGCGTTTCTTGAAATTTTGTTTTCACCTAATTATTTTTTTTCTCCAAGGCAGGGGAGACTGTTAAGTAATGGGTTAAGAGACATTGCAATTCGTTGTCTCATTTATGTTAAGTATCCATTAATTGACACTGATATGTAAAGGGGCTTCAGGTGGCCTCTGTCAGGTGATGTATAGTTAGAGTTTTGTGCAAAGGCTGTTGGAATGAAATAAATGTGTGTTTGTGAAAAAGGAACAGAACTTTAGACTCTTCATATCACAGCAACTAAAACGTCTGACACCCAGTACCAGGTGGACCTTGGCACTGCGGACCATATCCCAGTTCCAGACCATGAGGGCCTAGAGGCAGGTGTGGACACATATGTATAGCATTAAAAAAACTTTTCGCTCGAGAAATATGACACTTTCTTCTGGCACTTTCTTCCGCAATGTGGTCCGAGCACCAATCTCGTGTCCCAGCTACCCGGACATGGAGGTCCTGGATGCCTCTTCCTCGCCACACCCCGCTACCCAGGCACATCATGTGCAGGTGATGAGTATGCGTGAGCACTCAGCGGATAGGCAGGAGTCAGACTATGGCATAGATTGAGGGGCATCTATGCTCGGCTATCAGCGATTTATCATCACCCCCCTGTCCTCAACAGTAACTCGCTGGCAGTGATGGGAGAGGGAGAAAATGCAGGGAGGGGGGAAGGGAAGACTGTGGGGTGGGGAAGTTGGGAAGGGGGGGAATGATGCACGAGTCCTATGTGAGGCATGCGAGCATTCTAGGCCATCCAGGCTTGCCGGACCTTCACTGCTGCCACCTATCCTCCATCCTCCGCTGGTCCTGCGGGTCCCCCTCAGGCTCATCCTCCAGCCCTTTTTGGTTCGGTGCCTCCTCGTCTTCTTCCGTCCACATGTTCCACCTTCCCCACTTCCAGTATATTGCCCCACTGCTGTGCCAAAGCTGGTGACCCTCCAGGGGGCGTGGTGCAGGGCAACACCGGAGCAATTGATGCATTGGAACTGCATTTTGAGGAGTCCAATGCACCGCTCAATGACTGCTCAGGTGGCCACATGGGCCTCGTTGTATCAGGTCTTAGCATAGGTCTCAGGCCTCCCTACTGATGTCATTGGCCAGGTCCTCAGCGGGTACCCATTATCCCCCAGGAGCCAACCGGCCATCCTGGGGTGGTCCTCGAAGAGGCTGGGGATGTCCGACTGCCCCAGGACGTATGTGTTGTAGGCTGTAACTTGTAAGATGACGCACAAGTCCCGCTCAAGCCCTGGAATAATCCTGAGGTGTAGAGGTTCCGAGCTGCGGTGACTTTGACGACAATCAGGAGCAGGTATCCTTCTCCTCCACATGGTGCCAAGTCCGCAAAGATGTCTCCTTGTTGTGGTGGAGCCTCCTGCGGCACACGCTGTCTGTCATCTGTTTGAAAGACCAACGATGTCTGTACACCTAGGGCCATTGCTGGCCTCCCCCTCTGGGAGCCGCCCTGGCCTGATGGGCAGCTGGGTCCTCAGTGTGTGGCACGGCCACCAGGAGCCTCTGTTGACACTGCTGTCACTGCCTCTTCCAGCGCCTGGCCGCCTGGCCTGCCAGGACTACCACGAGAGCAGCTTCTGTGGGGTCCAAGGTATCATCTATTCTGTAAGGAATTGAAATGTGTGTGAGAGTGGTGTCTTCCTCTCCCAGGATCCTCCATTCCCCCATTGTGCACCCTCCCCAACCCCCCACCCCCTGCCATCCAACCTGCCCTGCCCTTGCACCCCTAGCCGCAATGGGGGCCCCTACTCACCGGACTCTGCAACCTTTACTCCAGTCACCCGTATATAATGTTACCTGGAATGGGTGCAGATCCCCTCCCCGGTGCACATACCTGATGTGTTGGGTGCTCTGAATCTATGGAACATACAGGCCACCAACACTTAAAATAGTGCAACACTATTTTATTAAGTTAGAAACTGTTGAACATACTTTCACTGTGGGTTAACATGATGTTAGATTAAACTAAAGACCTATGCCTGTCCTAACCAGTCTATGCACTCAGCACATGGTGAAGACCTGTGCTGTAAGCTATAAGCTCTGTCCTTCTAGGAGGCTGCATCCCGAATGAGCGGGAACTCTGATGCCCCCCTGTCTTTATAGTGAGTGTGCTCTAACTGGTGATTGGCTGCGGTGTTGTGTGCGTTGATTGGTCTTGCTGTGTGTCCATCAGTGTGTGTGTATCTGCACCATGATATACTTGTGTATATTATGACATCCCCCCTTTTATAAAAGAATGTATGTGTGTGGCAATAAATAAAGAATGGTGAGAATGTTCCTAACTACGTGTGGGGTGCGAAGACATATTTACAGGACTACGTACATGAGAACTAAGCTATTTACATGGGAAGGTGCCTGGTGCAGAGAAGCAGTATGCAACAAGAATAACGAGATCAACACTATATACAAACCAAGGAAACGATCAAACAAAGCAACAAAATAATTCAGAGAGTCTATAAGTCTGCAAAGTTCATAAATTAAGTCTCTGAGGTGGGCAACAAATTCTGGTTGACCGCCTCAAGGGTGGGTCGAGAGCCGCCGGTTCAGGAGCGGGCTGGACTGCGTCAGAGTCAGGGGGATGCAGATTGACAGGGATCTCTGCATCGTCCGTGGCAGGGTCAGCAGGAGGGCAAGGCGACAGTGGAGGATCACGTTGCGAGCGTGGAATGAGACGAATGGCGCGTCGATTGCAGCACAGAATAGAGCCATCCGGTAGACGAATCAGGAACGAGCGGGGGGCCACCTGCCGAAGGACAACAGCGGTTGCAGACCAGCCCCCATCCGGAAGATGGACGCGGACGTTGTCACCTGGAGCCAGAGCAGGGAGATCAGCTGTACGGGAGTCATGAGCCGCCTTGTGCTGTGCACGAGTCAGCTGCATCCGGCGAAGGACCGGAACGTGGTCGAGGTCTGGGACATGAAATGGACGGCACCGTCGTCCTCAGGGTACGACCCATGAGTAACTGGGGTGGCGACAGGCCAGTGGACAGTGGGGCAGAGCGATAGGCCAGCAGGCAAGGTAGAAATCGGACCCAGCATCGGCAGCCTTGCATAGGAGCCGTTTGACTATATGTACTCTCTTCTCCGCTTTGCCGTTGGATTCGGGGTACAGGGGACTGGATGTCACATGGGCAAAAGTGTACCACCTGGCAAAGTTGGACCATTCCTGGCTGGCGAAGCAGGGGCCATTGTCCGACATAATAGGTACAAGGAATCGAGCAAAGGTTTCTTTACATTCATGAATGACTGCAGACGAGGTGATGTCGTGCAACCGTATCACCTCCGGGTAATTCGAAATGTAGTCCACGATTAGGACATAGTCTCTACCCAGCGCGTGGAACAGGTCGATGCCCACCTTGGTCCATGGTGACGTGACCAACTCATGGGGCTGCTGGGTCTCACGTGGTTGGGCCGGCTGGAAGCGCTGACAAGTGGGGCAGTTGAGCACTGTGTTGGCTATGTCCTCATCAATGCCGGGCCAGTACACTGCCTCTTGGGCCCGTTGGCGGCACTTTTCCATGCCAAGGTGGCCCTCGTACAGTTGTTCCAGGACAAGCTGGCGAATGCTATGCGGGATGACAATGCGGTCCAGTTTTAGAGGAACCCCATCTACTGCCGCCAGATCATCTCTGACATTATAGAACTGAGGGCATTGGCCCTTGAGCCACCCGTCTGTTAGGTGGCGCATGAAACGCTGTAGCAAGGGGTCAGCCGCCGTCTTGCGGCGAATTTGGACGAGGCGTTCAACCGTGGCAGGTAGATTGGAGGCCGCGAATGCCACATGGGCGTCAACCTGGAGTGTTGACTGCCTGGAGAGAGCGTCAACAATGATGAGGTCTTTGCCTGGGGTGTATACCAGCTGGAAATCATATCACCGGAGCTTGAGAAGAAAACGCTGAAGGCGAGGCATCATGTCGTTCAAGTCTTTCTGTATTACATTGACCAGAGGGCGATGGTCAGTCTCGACGGTGAATTGAGGATGTCCGTAGACATAATCGTGAAACTTAACCACACCGGTCAGAAGGCCCAGGCACTCCTTTTCTATCTGCGCGTAGCGCTGCTCCGTGGGGGTCATCGCACGTGACGCATATGCAACGGGGGCCCATGATGGGGCCTCATCACGTTGAAGGAGCACTGCCCCAATGCCGGATTGACTGGCATCGGTCGAAATTTTGGTCTCCTTTGCTGGATCAAAGAAAGCTAAGACTGGGGCCGTGGTCAGTTTTGTTTTGAGTTCTCTCCATTCGCGCTCGTGGGCAGGGAGCCATTGGAAGTCTGTCGTCTTGCTGACCAGGTTCCTGAGAGCCGTGGTATGAGAGACGAGGTTAGGGATAAATTTCCCTAAAAAATTGACCATGCCAAGAAATCGGAGGACCGCCTTCTTGTCCTCTGGTATTTTCATAGCTGTGATGGCAGCTACCTTGTCCGCATCCGGTTGCACACCCAATTAGGGGATGTGGTCCCCGAGGAACTTGAGTTCCGTCTGACCAAAAGAGCATTTGGCCCTGTTGAGGCGGAGGCCATGCTCATGTATACGTCTGAATACGCGCTGGAGGCGACTAACATGCTCCTGCGGGGTGGTGGACCAAATGATTATGTCATCGACATAGACGCGAACACCTTCAATTACTTCCATCATTTGTTCCATAATCTGATGCAGATATGATCCCAAATGGCATCCTGTTGTAACAATATCTTCCAAAGCAGGTATTAAATGTGCAAAGTTCCCTGCTGTACTTATCGAGCTGGATTTGCCAGAATCCTTTTGAGGTGTCGAGTTTGGTGAAGAGCTTGACGCGAGCCATCTCACATGTGAGCTCTTCGCGCTTGGGAATTGGATATTGCTCCCTCATGATATTGCGATTTAGATCCTTGGGATCAATGCAAATTCTCAATTCGCGGAAGGCTTTTTTATACCATGGAACTGACCCAGTCGGTCGGTTCCGTGACTTTGGAATTCGCTCCTTGGTCCTGGAGGTCCTGCAGCTGCTGCTTGAGGTGGTCCTTAAGGGGTGCTGGGGCCCTGGGAGATGTGTGCACCACAGGCGTGGCATTCGGTTTTAATAAAATCTTGTAGGTGTACGGGAGCGTGCCCATGCCCTCGACGACTTTGTGGTACTGGTTGATAATGACGCGAGCTGCGCCCTGAAGTCAGTGTCCTGAAAGGCAGTCGCGTCAGGAGGAGAGAGAGAGTGAACTCTCTGAACTAGGTTCAACAGCTTGCATGCATGCGCGCCAAACAGGGAAACCTTCGAGGAGCCCATGATTTCAAAAGGAAGGATGGCTTTGCGTGACCTGTGCCTCACTTCATGTTGGCATGAGCCGCTGGCAGCAATGGCATTGCCATTATAATCTAATAGCTGGCAGGCTGATGGGAGGATGGCTGGTTTGACACAAAGGCTTTGGAGGTCAGACCATGCAATGAGATTGGCGGAGGCACCAGTGTCCAGGCGGAATCGTATTTGGGACCGGTTGACCGTAAGGGTGGCACACCACTCATCGTCTGGATCGATGCTGTATACCGATAGAGGCTGGATTCTTTGCTTCGGGGACACCCTGTTTTTTGTAACGATACCGATTCGAAAAGGCGCCTTCGGGTACACGGTGTCAATAACGGGTAGTATGTCCGCATCGGACTCGGTGACCTTGGGTTGAATGGCCCGGACATTCCTGCGAGGCTCGCTGGAGCGATAAGAGTTGGCAGGCTGAGCTGATCTGCATAAAGCAGCATAGTGGCCAAGTTTGCCACATCTCAGGCATCGTCGGGATTTGGCAGGGCATTGCCGCTTGAAATGGGCAGAGCCACCGTTGCCGCACGTTGTAGCGTCAGTATGTTCGCTGCGCAACCGCGCATGTGCAGTGTGGTTGTACGTGGTGCGCGCCTGCGCAATACGTTCGTCGACGTCGCCGTCCCCCCGTTCGGTGCGCACATGAGCGGGAGTCCGCAGAAAGCACGTGAAATGGCCGCCCTCATCCAGGCTGAGGCCCTGGAGTTGCTCGATTGCTTGGACCCATTCTGCCTCGTGGGGACCTTGCCGCGCCGTTTCAGCCGCCTGGTTGTGGGAATACCGACTAGTGGCGTGTTCGTGTAGCACGCAGGTCTCGGTGGCGGTCGCTAGGGTGAGCTGCTTTACCGTGAGGAGCTGCTGGTGTAGGGGGTCCGACTGAACACTGAAAACGATCTGGTCGCGTATCATGGAGTCGGAGGTGGGCCCGTAATTACAGGACTGCGCAAGGATGCGGAGGTGGGTGAGAAAGGACTGGAAAGGTTCATCCTTACCCTGCGAACGCTGTTGGAATACATTGTGCTCGAAACTATCATTCACCTCTATGTTGCAGTGAGTGTCAAACTTGAGGAGGACCGTCTTGAATTTTGATTTATCTTCATCATCAGCAAAGGTGAGAGAATTGAAAATGTGGATGGCATGGTCCCCGGCCGTGGATAGGAAGAGAGCGACCTTCCTGGTGTCTGAGGCAGCTTCCCGGTCTGTGGCTTCAAGGTAGAGCTGGAAGCGTTGTTTGAATATCTTCCAGTTGGCCCCGAGGTCAACGGCGGTGCGGCGGCGGCGGGCGGACGCTGCCCATTTTGCAGGATGACGGAATGCTGGTGGAAGGCAGATCACTTGCAGGTAGGTCTAAGAAGTTCTAATATCCCTCAACTCCTGGTATCATGATGTGTTGGGTGCTCTGGATCCGCGGAACACATACAGGCCACCAACACTTAAAATAGTACAACACTATTTTATTAAGTTAGAAACTGTTGAACATACTTTCACTGTGGGTTAACACGATGTTAGATTAAACTAAAGACCTATGCCTGTCCTAACCAGTCTACGCACTCAGCACATGGTGAAGATCTGTGCTGTAAGCTGTAAGCTTTGTCCTTTTAGGAGGCTGCACCCGAATGAGCGGGAACTCTGATGCCCCCTGTCTTTATAGTGAGTGTGCTCTAACTGGTGATTGGCTGCAGTGTTGTGTGTGTTGATTGGTCTTGCTGTGTGTCCATCAGTGTGTGTGTGTCTGCACCATGATATACTGGTGTATATTATGACAATACCCACCCTCTGGTTGCCGATATGTCCCCAGTGCTGGGGCCCAGCCCCTGGGTGTTCTGATGTTGGCTGCTGCGTCTGTGGTGTCGCCTCCCACAGTGTTCAGACAGTGTCGAGGAATCATGGTCTGATTGGGATGCTAGGCAATAATTCCCACATGCCACATGGTGCACCTACCCACGGGATTCTACTTGGGAGGTGTGAAGTGCTCACTTAACTACTATTGGCAATTCCCAATTAGCAATATTTTTTTTGATTTATTGGCACTTGTACCAAAGTACAGTAAAAAGTATTTTCCTGCAGCCGAGGGAACGTACACAGTACATACAGAGTAGACAAAGAGAATAATCAACAGAGAACATTGACAAATGGTACATCGACAAACAGTGATTGGTTACAATGGGACAAGGGGCCAAACAAAGCAAATACAGTGAATAGTGTTCTTACAGGGAACAGTCTGAGGGGGAGTCGTTGAGGAGTCTTGGAGCTGTGGGGAAGAAGCTGTTCCTATGTCTGGATGTGCGGGTCTTCAGACTTCTGTACCTTCTGCCTGATGGAAGGGTCTGGAAAAAGGAAGTGTCTGGGTGGGAGGTGCCTCTGATAATGCTGTCTGCCTTCCTGAGGCAGCAGTATGTGTATACAGAATCAATGTGGGGGTAGCAAGCTTGTGTGATGCGCTGGGCTGAATTCACCACACTCTGCAGTTTCTTGCCATCTTGGACTGAGCAGTTGCCATACCAAGCTGCGATGCAGCTGGATATGATGCTCTCTATCGCACATCTGTAGAAGTTTGTGAGAGTCGATGCAGACATGCCAAATTTCTTTAGCTTCCGTAGAAAGTAGAGTCGTTTTGGGGATTTCTTGGCTGTTGCATCAACGTGAGTGGACCAGGACAGACAGGAACTTAAAGCTATCGACCATCTCCACTTCGGAGCCATTGATGCAGACAGAAGTGTGTGTCGTGCTACGGTTCCTGAAGTCGATGATCAGTTCCTTGGTGTTTCCGACATTGGAGAGAGGTTGTTTTCGGTACATTATGCAACCAAATGATTTATCACCCTCCTGTAGTCTGATTCGTCGTTGTTTGAGATACGGCCCACCACAGTCGTATCATCCGCAAACTTATAGATTGAGTTGGAGTTAAATCTTGCCACACAGTCATGTGTGTACGTGGAGTACAGTAGAGAACAGAGCACACATCCTTGCGGGGCCCCGGTGTTTAGGGCTGATGTCGCGGTCTGTTGGTGAGGAAGTCAGTCAATATCATCCAGCCGCGCGGCCAGAGACCTCCGCGGTCAGTGGGAGTTATGGGTAGTCTGTGGGGATGGTGGGCTAGAACTGGGGCTGCCCCTGGAATGGGAACACACAATCTAGGGGTTGGCACTGCGGACCCACAGGTGCTGAGACACCCAACTCCCCCCCTCCCCGCCCCTTCTCCCCACCAACACCATCCCGATGGCAGGCCACCCCGACCGAGATTGCTCCCTACATCCTCCGAGCAACCCCAGTGCCACCAGGCTGTTTGCCTGGGAGTGAAGATAGCTACTCATCTCCTCATCTCCTCAGGTCCATGCAGCTGCCATTCCGCCAGATTCACATTTTTAAAAAGGAGTACTAATCAGCTCCGGCGTGACCACTTGCTGGGGAGGCGGTTTGATCATGGAAGGCCATAAGATAGGGGGCCGCTCCTGTTAATTGTTTGGAGATTGGTCTGAAGTGGTGATTATTGGTTTCTCGCCACGCTATGGTGGGTTCCTGATTTTCCCAACGGGAGCGGGCTGGTAAGATCATAAACCTATCGGTGCCTGGCGCAGTTCTCATATTTGGCCTCTCCCACGATCTAACGGCCTTGTCGCGCTCTTGCTTAAGTGCAATACGGCCATTAAATCATACTCATGAACATACTTTGTCTGCCTCATGCATCATTATACACGGGAAACTTCTCAGCCATCAACATGGGATGGCAAGAAGAGACTGTATATATGAGGAACTGTACAGAAGAAATATGAACTGGACTAGCTACTTTGGACCCTCAAGCCTGCTCTGCCATTCATTAAGGTGATTTTCCACTTTCCTGCTGACCCCTATAACCCTTGACTCACTTGAAGATAGAAAATCCTTAAAAACTCAGCTTTGAATGTATTCAATGACCTTCACTGCTCTCTGGTATAAATAATAAAAAAGATTTAAAAAGCTTCTGAGAGAAGTTTCTCTTCATCTCCATCTGAATTAGGAGACTCCTTATTTTGAGACTGTGCCTCCTAGTTCTAGATTTCCCCACAAGCGAGGCACCTTCTCAGCATCCACCCTGTCAATTCCACTCAGAATCTTATATGTTTCAAAAAGATAGCCTTGCTTCTTCTAAACTCCAGCGAGTACAGACCCAACTTGGTCAATCTTTAAGGCAACTCCTTCATCGTCTGAACTGCCTCCAGTGCAAGTATATCCCTCCTTAAATAACGAGGCCAAGACTGTACACGTGTGGTTTCACCAATGCCCTTTATAGTAGCACCTTTCCTTGCAATAGCGGTAAACATTACATTTGCGTTACTAATTACATGCTCTACATGAATGCTAAATTTTTTGTGATTCATGTACAGTCTCCTCCCTCCATTCAATAATATTCTATTTTTCTATTCTTTCCACCAAAGTGAACAACCGTACATCTTCCCATATTAAACTCCACCTGTCAAGTGTTTGGCCCACTCGTTTAACCTATCGTTGCAAATACTTTTTGTCCTCCTCATAACTTGTTTTCTTATCTATCTTTGTATCATCAGCAAATCTGGCTGTAAAACAGTGTGTCCCTTCATAAAAAATTATAATGTAGATTGTTCCAAGTCCTGATGGTACTAGTGGCACTCCACTAGTTACAATTGGAAATGACCTATGTATCCTGATTCTCTATTTTTGTTAGCCAACTATTTAAACCATGTTAACATATATCCCCCACACCGGGGGCGCAATTCCCCCATCGGGAGACTAAGTGCCGACGCCGGAGTGAAAATCGGAGTGTTTCACTCCAGCGTCGGAGGCCATTCCCAGCCCCCTATTCTCCTGCTCCTGGGGGTCTAGGAGCGGCGCCGCGTCATTTATGCGCGTATGCGGCGCCGCATAAATGACACGGCCGGCACCGCGTAAATGACGTCATCCGCGCATGCGCAGGTTGACCGTCGACAACCCGCGCATGCGCGGTTGCCGTCCTCCCCGCAGCCGCCCCGCAAGCAGATGTCGGATGGATCTTGCGGGGCAGCGGAGGAAAGGAGGTCCTCCTTCAGAGAGGCCGGTCCGTCGATCGATGGGCACCGGTCGTGAGCCAGACCCCTTTTGAGTCCCCCCTGGGGCAGGAACTCCCCTCCCCCCCCCCACAGGCCGCCCCCCCCCCGGCGTTCCCGCCCTGTTCCCGCAAGCAGCGACCAGGTGTGGACGGCGCCGGTGGGAACCCGTCGTATTGGGCAGGCCGCTCGGCCCATCCGGGACGGAGAATCGCCGCTCGCCCGTTACAAACAGCGAGCGGCGATTCTCCGAGCAGCCAGCCGTGGTTCTCGCCGCGCCGGTTTGGGTGGGGTGGGAGAATCGCGTGCGGGTGCCAGGGCGGCGTGGCGGGACTCGTGCGGCGCCCCGGCGATTCTCCCACCCAGCGTGGGAGGGGGAGAATTCCACCCCATGAACCTTCTTGTGTAGTAAGCTTTTATATGGCACCTTATCGAATGCCTTTTGGAAATCTAAATACACTATATCTACTGATTCCCCTTTATCTACCCTGCTGCTTACATTCTCAAAGAGCTCTAATAAATTTGTCAAATACTATTTTCTTTTCATAATACCATGTTGTCTCTTCTTTATAGTATTATGATTTTCTTAATGTCCTGCTATTACTTCCTATTACATCCAGCATTTCTCAATGACTGATGTTTGGCTAACTGGCCTATAGTTTCCAGCTTTCTGCTACCCTCCTTTTTGAATAGAGCAGCACAGTGGCATAGTGCTTAGCACTGCTGCCTTGCAGGTGGAAATGGTGGTAAAGAAAGCATATGGCATGATTGCCTTCATAGGACGGGGTATCGAGCATAAAAGTTCGAAAATTATGTTACAGTTATATAGAACATTGGTTAAGCCACATTTGGAATATTGTGTCCAATTCTGGTCACCGCACTACCAGAAGGACATGGAGGATTTGGAGAGAGTACAGAAAAGATTTACCAGGATGTTGCCTGGTATGGAAGGTATTAGCTATGAGGAGAGATTGAATAAACTGGGATTGTTCTCCCCAGAGAGACGGAGGCTGAGGGGCGACCTGATAGAAGTTTGTAAAATTATTAAAGGTATAGATGGGGTGAACAGTTGGAGCCCTTTTCCCGGGGCGGAAATGACAATTACAAGGGGGACACAAGTTCAAGGTGAGAGGGGAAAGGTTCAGTGCAGATGTTCGGGGGAAGTTTTTTTACACAGAGGGTGGTGGTGGCCTGGAATGCACTGCCAAGTGAGGTGGTTGAGGCTGATACGTTAGTGACCTTTAAGACTTATTTGGATAGGCACATGAACAGACGGAGTATAGAAGGATACAGGCGGTTGGTCTAGATAGGACATGTGATCGGCGCAGGGTTGGAGGGCTGAAGGGCCTGTTCCTGTGCTGTATTTTTTTTGTTCTTTGTTCTGAATTCTCCCTCTGTGTACCCGAACAGGCGCTGGAGTGTGGCGACTAGGGGCTTTTCACAGTAACTTCATTACAGTGTTATTGTAAGCCTACTTGTGACAATAAAGGTTATTATTATTATTAATTACCTACTGCACCTGCAAACCAACTTTTTAAAATTCATGCACAAGGACACACAGGTCCCTCTACACAGCAGCATGCTGCAATTTTTTACCATTTAAATAATAGTCCATTTTGCTGTTATTCCTATCAAAATGGATGCCCTCACATTTACCAACATTGTACTCAATCTGCCAGACCCTCGCCCACATATTTAAACTATCTATATCCCTCTGCAGACTTTCAGTGTCCTCTACCACTTTGCTCTACCACTCATCTTAATGTCATCTGCGAACTTTGACACATTACACTTGGTCCCCAGCTCCAAATCATCTATGTAAATTGTAAACAATTGCAGTCCCAACACTGATGCCTGAGGCACACCATTTATCACTTATAGGCAATCAGAAAAATATCCATTCATCCCCACTCTTTGCTTTCTGTTAGTTAACCAATCCTCTATGATGCTAATACTTTAGTTGTAATGTTGTGCACTTTTATCTTTTGTGTTTTGTGTGGCGCCTTGTCGAATGCCTTCTGGAAATCCAGAACACCACATCCACCGGTTTCCCATTGTCCACCCCACTCGTAATGTCCTCAAAGTATTCCAGTAAATTAGTTAAACGTGTCCTGCCTTTCATGAAGCCACGCTGCGTCTGCCCAATGGGACAATCTATATCCAGATGTCTCGCTATTTCTTCCTTGATGATAGACTCAAGCATTTTCCCCACTACAGAATTTAAGCTAACCGGCTTATAGTTAGTTACCTGCCTTTTGTCTACCTCCTTTTTTAAACAGTGAACTGCTCCAGAGTCCAGCGAATTTTGGTAAATTACCAAGAGCACATTTACTCTTTCCACCGTCATCTCTTTTTGTACCCTGGGATGCATTTCATCAGGGCCAGGAGACTTATCTAACTTTAGCTCCATTAGCTTGTCCAACTCTACCTCCTTAGTGATAATAATCATTTCTAGGTCCTCGCCTGCCATTGTCTCCTTGCCATCAATTATTGACACATTATTTGTAGATGGAGATGTCGGGGACCCCTCGCCTCGTGAGTCCGCCGACCTGCTCACTCGTCGCTCCTGCCCCGTTCCACTGCTTTTGACTTCCCTGCTGCCTCTTGAGCTACAGTTTGCTGGCATATTGCTCTTCTTCTCTGCCTTTCTGTTTAGAAGTAGAATAAGTCCAGATTTTTGGTCTAAAAGTTCTTCTTTTACTATATTCAGGAGGAGAGCCACCTGATGTGCGTCTGTTCAGCACATCCCCGTCACCGGAGGTCTGGAGCATCCTGAAGTTGTGAAAAGTGCAATATAAATCCAAGCCTTTATTTTAAACATTACTTTATTCCAATCTTTACAGGTATTCCGCCTAAAATAATTCTCCCATTTAATATAGCTGAATGTTGCAGACAGATGTCACCCGATCACAGAAGAAGATAACTGTAACATCAGAGTGAACTGAGCGGGAGAAAGATATCTTTGGAAGTCTGGAATGCCGTGGAAAATGGAGGAGGTGAAGTATGAAAGTTCCTGCCAGCTCATGGTTCACCATAAACATCTGCTTCCCTTCTTTCTCATTCTATTCTCTAAGTCACTTACTGTCAGCAAAGTATGATCTTGAGCCTTTTACCACATAACTTGTAGTAACAGAAATATGTTGGACTGCTGATTATGACACCACCAACCCTCTATAAAGGGAGGTAATCACTTGCCTACCAGCAACTTGGTAGGAGTTGGGAGATGGGGCTGCTGGTGCCACCCCATCCCGAATTTCCTCATAATCCGCACTTCTGCAGTTAGCACCCAGGGTGGCGTGGGTACCCACCAACAATTCAGGCTCCATTAATACAGTTAAACTACATATAACACACCATCACTTACTCTCATCCTCTGAAGCACCAGTTCAATACATGTGTTTAAGAGTGAATTAGGAGAAAAGCAACAGATTAGATATACAGCCCATGAGTGAGCTCGAGGAAAAGAAACAACCCCTGATGGGGGGGCCAGCTTGTATCTAGCCATGGACATCACCAGATGTATTTTCAAAGGAAGGGTACTTTCAAAATATCAAGATTTGCTTCTGACATTGGAGATCAGTGTGTTGCAGATAATGGCTCGGATGGAAAACTTTTTTGGTCACTTGATAAAAAATTTGCATGAAGACATCCATCCTCCATTCCAGAGAATGTTACTACATCTCTCCTGGTTGCTTAGGATACTACATTAGAAGCCTGGTCGAAGAATACTTCCTTCAGCTTAGATAAGCTTGGCGATCATTTAGGAAGGACAATGATGGCGGGCTTTACTGATCTCATTTGTGTGATTAATTGTGCTGTCATGTTGATGAGTAGCACCGTGATGGAGTTTCCAGAACCAGGGAACTGTCTGGAAATTGCACAGATCATTGTACTGATCATCCTTTTGATGTCTGGTGCCAGCAGGCATTCAGGCCCAGGCTGCCCATGCAGTAGTAGAAATGACATAGCCATGGGAAGGTCCACCTCAGACTCCAATGCTGAGGAACAAAGGTAACTTTGATCCCAAGAGACTTTTGTGCACATGCAACAACTATCCACTGAAGTAAAATTAATCTCATGTACTGGACTAGGTTTGAAAGTACAGACATAACACACCATAAGACCACAAGACATAGGAGCAGAATTAGGCCACTTGGCCCATCGAGTCTGCTCCGCCATTCAATCATGGCTGATATATTCTCATCCCCATTCTCCTGCCTTCTCCCCATAATTCCCTATCCCCTTATTAATCAAGAACCTATCTATCCCTGTCTTAAAGACACTCAGTGATTTGGCCTCCACAGCCTTCTGCGGCAGAAAGCTCCACAGATTCACCACCCTCTGGCTGACTGTTTTCAAAAAGTCATTCTAATATGATGTGGAGATGGGGTTGTTGTGGAACCAGGACCTTGGATTCATGTCGCATTACATTCATCCTAATATGTTTGTTAGTTAAATTTGGTTACATTAAAGTTTATGAAGAGTGTCTTTGTAATGACTTTATATAGAATTGCACAGCACAGATCAGGCCATTCAGCTCAACAAGTCTATGTTTATACTCGATGCAAATCTCCTCCCACGCATAATAGCATTTTGCAATCGAGCACACAGAGCTACAAGAACTGCAATGCATAACTTCCTGCATATTCAGGAGTGTGCTGGTAAAACTGCAATTTTCTCAAGCTGCTTTTCGTTTGGGGAAGGAGATGAAATTGATTGCTCACTAAAGCAAGGCACCAGTCACTTCTTTTTTTTAATTTTTAGAGGTCCCAATTCTTTTTTTCCCAATTAAGGGGCAATTTAGCACAGCCAATTCACCTACCCTACACATCTTTTTGGATTGTGGGGTTCAGACCCACGCAGACACGGGGACCAGTCACTTCTTTTAACACATCTATAGACGGCTCATTGACTTATGCTGCACTTACTCACAGTGAACGCATGAAATTGTGACCGTGACAGTACCCAGCAGTTCTCTGCCTGTGGAAGGTTTTGGCTGTAAATCTGGTTGCAGCATGCATTGCACCTCTTGTAAATTTGAAGCTCCAGGGTCACAGCTCCTCGGTCAATTGGAAATATGTGTGTCTTTGTCTGGAGGCTTGGGATTACTGGCAAGTGGATACAGAATGTCCCTGGTTCAGTCTGTTTGGCATCCTTCGATTGATCTTTGTCATTTTCCTCTGAAAAGTACATATATTAGGGCATACCTTTTTAGAATCTAATGGAGTTATGGGGAAAAGTGTCAGCAACACAATTGCCACCAATGTCCTTGAATAGCTGAGTGAAAAACAGACAAACTCATACCTTAGCAATGCTGAATGCACATATTACATGTGGAGGTAGGTGGAGATGGGGAAGTAGATCACACAAATAACACTGAAGTTTGTTGGGACAGCAAGGGTCCGGAAGCTGCACCAAAAGACTGGGGCCAACTAAATCTCGGACATCTGGAGGACTCTCGGCTGCAAATTAGGCCCATCCAACAGCCAATTATATCATGTTGGGCTCTTGTCTCTTTCTTTATTATTATTGTCACAAGTAAGCTTACATTAACACTGCAATGAAGTTACTGTGAAAATCCCCTAGTCGCCACATTCCGGCACATGTTCGGGTACGCAGAGGGAGAATTCAGAATGTCCCATTCACCTAATAGCAAGTCTTTCGGGACTTGTGGGAGGAAACCGGAGCACCTGGAGGAAACTCATGCAGACATAGGGAGAGCGTGCTAACTCCGCATGGACAGTGACTCAAGCCGGAAATCGAACATGGGACCCTGGCGCTGTGAAGCAACAGTGCGAACCACTGTGCTACCGTGCTACCCGGTCAATCAAATTACAGCAGTGCCACTGGGAGGATCCACCTGCCACTTGTAACGTGGTGGGAAGAGTCCCTTAGTGGCCATTTAAGTAGAACAATTGGTCCCTTGTGGGAGGACTGTCTTCTACCTTCCTTGCCATTGGCAGAGATCCGATGGGCATTCCATTCCCCAACCCCATCTTCCTTTACCATTTTATGTGTGTTCCCCCCAACCCCCGCCCTCCCGACCTCTGACCCCATCACCTGAGTGCTGGTAAGATCCAGCAGGAAGATAAAAGAAAATTACTATGGATGCTGGAATCTGAAACAAGAACAGGAAATACTGGACAATCTCAGCAGGTCTGACAGCACCTGTGGAGAGAAAAGGGAGGTAATGGGCGGGATTCTCCCATTCGGCGGCAGAGTGTCCACGCCGTCGGAAACGGCTTCACGTTTCACGATGGCGTGAATGGGCCGCTGGGAGTACCTATTCTGGCCCCTACAGGGGGCCAGCACGGTGCTGGAGTGGCTCACGCCGATCTAGCCTCCCACCCCGGCGCGAACTGTGCGCCGCGCCAACCCGTACATGAGCGGTGGCCTCCCTCAACGTGCCGGCCCCGATGCAACATGGCATGGGAGTTCAGGGGCCGGCGCATAAGAAAATAGGCCCGCGGAGCAAGAGGCCGGCCCGCCGATCGGTGGGCCCCGATCGTGGGCCAGGCCCCATCGGAGGCCTACCCGGGGCCAGAGCCCCCCTCGCCTCGGCCACGGGCCGCCCCCCGACCCTGCGCGCAGAGTTTCCGCCGGCTGCGACCAGGTGTGGATGGCGCGGCGGGACTCTGTCTTTTTAGAGTGGCCGCTCGACCCATCCGGGACAGAGAATCGGCGACCCGGCCGCGTAGAGTGGCCCGTGACCGGCGCCAATGGCGCCAATTCTCCGCTCCATGGAGAATCGCGTGCCAGCGTCGGGGCAGCGTGTAGCGGTTGCGGGGATTTTCCGGCCCGGCGCAGGGCTGGGAGAATCCCGCCCAATGTTTTGAGTCTGGATGACTCTTTGCCAAAGCATGGCAAAATTAAAATTGTACGTAATTAATAGAATAAAGCTGTTATTTGCGGCAGCAGCTCACTGGTTCCATTAAATTTAGCACTGGAAATGCATATTTTTGGGCAAAATAGGAAGAAAACTGGTGTGACTGCACTCCTCATTTTCCAATTGCCAATTCTAATCCTAATTGGTATGAACATCAACATTTCCATTGAAAAATCTACCTCAATGTCTTAAATACTTTGAATCATAATGTTGGCAGCAAACTGTTGGTGAAGTGTATGATTCATTCAGCTGCAATAGCTGAGTAATGCTACAATTTGTAGACCTATCCTTACATAGCATGCAATTATTTATGCTGCTGTGTGTTGTGAATTTATATCCATGGAGGCTGGATTAAAATCGACTAACACTTTTTTTTCTTATTGGGGATCAATTTGAAGACAGGTCTCAAGTATGAAAGTAACTTTACTAATTAGTATCAGATAACAACTCTTTTATGTCTCATTGCGTTAATGGAAAAAGGAAAAACTTCAACAATTCATTATCCATTAATTACACTGAGCACTCAAAGGTCGCTGAATGACATGACTTTTCTATGTATTGGATTTTTTTCTGGCACCCTCTGCAATAGACCCATAAGAAATAGTATTTTGTTGTCGCATCCTCCTCCCACATTGTGGCTGAGATTTTCCAGGCAGTCATGGAGGGACCTGGCGCGGGAGATTCAGCGACCCAATCGAAGGTTCATTGGCATTCAGCAGGGCAGGATGATCCTGGTAGTCCAGAAAATCCCACCCTGTGACTTATTTAGATGAGTTATGTGCTGAACTCTCGTCAGCTGTGTGCTGTTGTATTTAATGTATTCACCATGTATTTAATGTTGTCTAAGCTGAAACTGGCACTGGAATTAAAAGCAATCTGAGCCACAACAGCTGCTTGTGAAATGAATCTTTAATTGAAATCCAGACGTGAAAGGCAGTAACTGGGACAAACGTCTTGAAGGAAATCCTTCCTGTTTTTGGGAAGAAAATAGTTCAGAAGTGCTAGATGTTGATTTTGTGAATGCCTCCCATGGGGCACGATCTAACGGAAAAGTTTCTACGGTGGGAACTATCCGTCGCGTTGCGTCCGCAAAGCGGTGTGGCGCAGCCTGATCTGCAGATGCCAGGATATCCCACTTCCGGGATCTACCCAGCTCGCCACGTCATGGTGTGAATCCAACCCATTGTGGCCGAGACCACTTTTTGGCAAATCTGCATATTAGAGTGAGACAGCCTGGGAGACCTCAGGCGAGCGTCATTCAGTGCTGGTCTCCACAAATGGGGACCAGATGGAACGGCACTCATGGGGGTCACCCAGGGGATTGGAGACCCCCAGGTGCTTGCCCTCTGGGCAGTGTGGCACGCTGGCACTGTTGGTGCCACCTGGTCACCCTTGCAATGCCACCCTGGCACCCACGTGACACTGCCAGCTGGCAGGGGCACTGCCAAGCTGGCATTTTTTCTGTGGTGGTGATTGGGCAGTGCGTTGGTCTGCTCTGGTGTGGGGGGACCCGGGGTCCCCCTTATAGTGAGTTGATAATTGGGAGAGGTTCGGGGTCACATCGTGGGCTCGAGAGTTCAACATGGCATTTAAAAATGGCGTCCCAATCTCTCGCTGCACTGAGAAGTTTCAGTGAGCGGAAAAGGGGGCAAAGTGCGGCTTTGTCGGGGAGTTCCCTGCTGAGACCCCCAATCTACCCAGATGGGTGTTAAGTAGCGGGAGTCTCCCAGGGGATTGGAGGCCCCCCAGGTGCATGCCCTCTGAGCAGGGTGGCACCTTGGTACTGCTGATGCCACATGGACACCCTGGCACTGCCAACCTGGCACCTTGGCTGTGCCACCTGGCTAGACAGCTCCTCAGATCCAGAGATCAGGACACCATTTTGAAAGGATGCCATGGTCTCTAAGCGAGCTTACGTGTGCCCCAAATCGCTGTCCATACACAATGTCAATCCTGACATACATGGACATTACTCCTCCTGCCCTCCCCCCACACCAAGTGAGGACACCCGCTATAGGATCACTGTGGGGCCCCCCTTGTCAGGCCTTCCCATGCCCCCTTTCAGGCCTCCCCCTTCACGCCCCCAAACCGCCTAGAGGCCCCTCCATACCCACCCTTCAAACCTCATCCTTCATACACCCTTCATCTCTCCTTTCATGGGCATGGCCCTCCACAAGTCCTGACCCTTGACAGTGCCACATTGGCACTCTGGCTAAACTCCTGCCAGCCTGGCAGTGCCACTCAAGCTGCTCAGCAATGCCAGTGTGGCAGTGCCCAGCTGCTATCCTGGCAATGCCAAGGTGCTCAGGTGCTTGATGAGAGACAGGATGCCACCTTGCCCTGTCCCTGACCACATAGGAGCCTCCAATGGCATGGGTGACCCCCTTGTACCGTTCCAGGTGGACCAGTCCAAATAGGCGCCCCGTTTGGGTCTCCTGTGGAGGCCGATAGATGCCAGGAACCAGGTAGGTCCGGCATCAGCGCGGTTAAGTGGGTTCTTAAATCCATTTAGCTGTGCAAGCCTGGGTCCCACCCACCAGATCCCGTGAGACATTACAGCTGTCAGGAAGCACAGGAGAGGCCTCTTCCAGAATTTACTCGCTGCGTCTCTCTCCGATTCCGACGTGACATGACCAGTAGATCGCGCCAAAAAGATTTGATTTCTGCAAATCGGATGCTTCAAGAAGTGTGCCAGCTGCAAGATTGGTGGCTGGTAAAATTTGAATACCCATGGCTCCCACCTAAAACAGGTACTCAGCCAGAGGCTCATAATGCCTCTTCAGAACCACAGTGTCAAATTTAGGTTTAAGGTGACTGTGGTGATATACATCACTGTAAGTACACAAAGGGTTAATGTACATACACTACACCTAGCTAGACACTAGAGGGAACACCAGGGACATGACACACAGACAGTCAACCAATAGGTCAGTAAGATAGGACACGACCAATGGGCAGTCACGATACACACAGAGGTGACACTACCACAGGAGGGCATTACACCAACCCATATAAAAGGACACATCACACATGCTCAGTCTCTTTCCAGTGGAGACTCTCAGTGAGTACAGACACAGGGTTGATTGAAACACATCACTCCCACCACGTGGATTGTAGCAGACTGGTTAGTCAGTCTGAGTAGCTATAGCAGGATTAACAGTAGTGCCGAAACCAAGTAGGAGAATTGTTAATAGTTTAATAAACGTGTTAAAGCTATCTCCAAGTCTGAACCTTCCTTTGTCAGAGTGCACATCAAGGAAGCAGCTTATGCTACGACAAGAGCATAACAAAACATGATTCCAGGAGTGAACTGTTTCAATCCATATAGTTAAAACTCAGCAAACAGTGACTACCAGCAACAGCAGCCAGGCAAGATGACGTTCGAGATTCCGGTCCCACAGCAGCTCAGGTACCAAGGCAATCTCAGTGAAAACTGGTTTTGGTTCAGGCAGAGATTCGAGATCTACCTGGTAGCATCCGACCTAGATGGCGTGGCGGATGCAGAGAAAATAAAGCTTCTACTTACCATCGCGGGTCCAGAAGCAGCTGAAATCTTCCAGACCTTCAAATACTCAAAGGGGCAAAACAAGAGCGATTTCCGGGCAGTCCTGGACAAATTCCAAGAATTCTGCGAGGAACATACAAAACGAAAATGTAAAAGAGGCACCAAAACTCACCGCGAGGTAGGCTTGCAGCAACGAACGGCAGTTTTGATTTGCAGCCATCTTGGAAAAGGTGCTGCACATGCGCAGTTGCACGAAGAGCGCACAGAACGGGAAGGTCCGTTTGCGCATGCGCGAGAAGCCGTGCATGCGCAGTTGCGAAAAAGGTCCCAAGTAATGGAACAGCGATCTGCGCATTCGCAATTGCTTCCTATGCGCGACGTCACAAGCGTCATGACGTCAGAGGCCCCAGACCACACCCACTTAAAGGGGAAATGTCCCAAAACACGGAAAAAACAATTTAAAGCCTCCAAACCAGATTCTTTCACCTGGAACAACAGCACAATGCCGGAAATTCGACTAGTAGCTGAAAGTAACCTCCACAGAACCCTGCAACAAGCTGTTAGCACCGCCCAAAGAGATGATACAGTCCTTGAAGACTATGACTCAGACCTTGAATTCTTCTTTGGCCATCGCGAGCCCAATGCCAGCTCCGACACAAAACGTGATGATGTGGTCTTGGAAGACAACGACTCAGAAGCTTTCATCTTGGGAGGTGGCTACCCCAGTACCAAATCCGAACCACAACTAGCCGTGTTGTACATTGACGACCCCGACGACGTGTTCTTCGGATTTGTGGATCTTTAGCCCAGCAAATATGACATCCCGACTCGTGAGTGCAGGATTATCCTGCGGCCTGACACCAAGAGACAGAGAGCGGTACAAGCCCACAGAGAGCGGCCTGCTGCCACACAGAGAGTGGTCCATGCACTGCGAAGGGTCCCCGACTCCACACACAGAGAGTGGTCCACACACCACAAAGGATCCCAGCCTCCACACAGAGAGCGATGAAAGACGCCACAGCGAGACAACTGCACGTCTCCACACAAGAAGTGACTCCAGTGACACAAGCCTCAACAGAGAGCTCGTGGACAGACTCCACGATAGAAGCAACGCAAGACTCCAGAGCGCAGTCCTTGCATGAACAAGAAGTGATGACAGTTTCCACAGAGAGACCAATGCACGATTCCACACAAGGAACGCTGCAAGACTCCACAGAGGGAGTGACACAAGCCTCCACAGTGAGCTTGTGGACAGCCTCCACGATAGAAGCAATGCAAGACTCTGAAGCGCAGTCCTTGCATGAACAAGACCCATGATGGTCTTGCAACCTCCTCTGAGCAACTAGCAGCAGACAATGCAAGTCTGCCACGCTCAAGTGAACAACAGAAAGACTATGACAGTCTACCACGCTCAAGTGTACAGCAAGCAGACTATGACAGTCCACCCAGATTATTTGAGCCACCAGAAGAAGACTCTGATGGTCTACCCAGCTCAAGTGAACGACAAGAAGAGACTGAGGCTCTACCCACTGTATGTGAGACATGTGACGACGGAATCCCACTTCCCATACCAGATGTGCAACGTGACAGACCTCAGCTAGAATGTACAGAGGCACTCGACAATCGCAGTGACTACTGGTGACTCCGGTGACTCCACGTCACTTCAAATCTCATTCGCTCGAGCTTCTCCACAAGCAAATGCATTCCTGACTGTTTTGACTCCAGACGGGGAGCATCACGAAACTTCAGAAGATTCAAGTGAACCTAACATGACTCTGGACGTGGAGCATCGAGAGACCTCAGAAGATGCAAGTGAACCTGAAATGACTCCGGACGGGGAGCATCAAGAAGCCAAAACTGACTCAGGTGTAACAGACCAGACTCCCGACGGGGAGCATCGACAAGCCAAAGCTGATTCAAGTAAGCCAGACATGACTCCAGATGGGGAGCGCCGTAAACTCAGTGACGGCACGCTCAAGGAGACAGCAAGCGCCACAAAGCACTATTATTATCCACAGAGTGTGGTCCTTGAGCACAGCAAACACGGCAACAAAACCAACCACAACAACAACATCAAAGGCAATAGCAAGAAGCGTACCAAAGGCAACAACGTCGAAAACAAGCACGACAAAAACAACACCAATGGAACTACGACTGGTACGACATGGTACAACTCTGCAAATGAGGGACACTGTTACTGCTCAGCTCAGTACAATGACATGCCATGGCAGGATGATGCATCTTACCAATTCACGTTTGCTGCACTACCAACAGGCAACCTGGCTTTCAGGACAGATGCCATCAAGAATTACCACCACAAGCATCGAAAGAAAGAAAAAAAAGTCCAAATCCGACAACGAAGTGATTTGACCACTTCTTGGTTCCTTCAGCACAGGGACACTGACGGTGTTTACAAAGCAATGCCACCATCAACATCACCAACACACCAACCAAACAAGAAAGCCACTCAACCATAATAATTAATTAACTTTGGACTCATGCATGTGATTTGGACTTATTGTTTAATGATCACTGTGATCATAACTTGCACAGAGTATCACTTATCTACCTAGTTTGTTCAATTTTCTTTAACACTGTACAGAAAATATGTAACACGAAAAATGGGGGGATGTGGTGATATACATCACTGTAAATACACAAAGGGTTAATGTACATACACTACACCCAGCTAGACACTAGAGGGAACACCAGAGACATGACACACAGACAGTCAACCAATAGGTCAGTAAGATAGGACATGACCAATGGGCATTCACGATACACACAGAGGTGACACTACCACAGGAGGGCATTACACCAACCCATATAAAAGGACACATCACACATGCTCAGTCTCTTTCCAGTGGAGACTCTCAGTGAGTACAGACAAAGGGTTGATTGAAACACATCATTCCCACCACATGATTTGTAGCAGACTGGTTAGTCAGTCTGAGTAGCTATAGCAGGATTAACAGTAGCGTTGAATCCAAGTAGAAGAATTGTTAATAGTTTAATAAACGTGTTAAAGCTATCTCCAAGTCTGAACCTTTCTTTGTCAGAGTGCACATCAAGAAAGCAGCTTATGCTGCGACAAGAGCATAACAAACAAATCAGATGCTTCAGGAAGTGTGCCAGCTGCAAGATTGGTGGCTGGTAAAATTTGAATACCCATGGCTCTCACCTAAAACAGGTACTGAGCCAGAGGCTCATAATGCCTCTTCAGAACCACAGTGTCAAATTTAGGTTTAAGGTGACCGAACTAGCAGCCCTTAAAAGGACAACTGGAAGTAAATGAAGGACAGGTAAGTTATTGTTTTTTATTTATCTTAGTGAGGACCCATGAGGAGTAGCAATGTTCAGCTAGGTAGCCTGTGTTTGAACCTACTTTGTTCACTTACCTGCGGGCTGGATCAGTGTCGTATTATCAAACACAGAGAATTCGTTGATGAATAATTTACTATCACTCTGGGCATTATATGGTCTGCTGCTGCTCTTATTTCTTATGTTCTTCAGCATGGAAGCCCACTATAAAATTCATCGCTGTGGCGAAACACTCCTCTTGTCTGGCTTTTAAAAAATGTGATTGTCCACGAATTTCCCCTCTTTTTCTCTCCACATCATGCGTTATTTTTAGCTGGGAGGTTATATAGGGAACTTACTTGCGATCTCTGCCAATGTCAGTATTCAGCACCTTGCATGGTGTCACAGCTTCTGTGACTGCTACTGAGGGAAAGTTTCAGCTTTGCTCAGTCCCCCTTGTCGAAGGCCAACTGCATTTGAGAACTGCACTTGTGTACACAAATGTATGGTTGAAAACTCTACGGCACACCTGTGTTTAGCATCATCAGTCTTCCTTTTGTTCTTTTGCCGAGAATGGATGTCCGCATTCACAAGCTATAGTGAAGCCACAGGTGCACATAGAAAAAGTGCATTTCTCAAATTTTATTTCAGAATCTACAGTCCGGAAAGATACGCTTGGTCCAACTGGTCTACACTAGAGTTTATGCTCCACACAAACCTTTTCCCCCATCTCCTCATCTAACTGTATCACCATTGCTTCCTCCTTCATGTGTTAATCTAATTTTCATTTAAATGCATCTGCGCCATTTGCCTCAAAGGTTATTGTTATTCCTGCTTTAATATAGAGAAAGTAATTTACATTCCAAACGAGCGGGATTCTCCGATCCCACGCCAGGTCGGAAAATCGCCGGGGGCTGGCGTGAATCCCACCCCCGCCGAGTCCCGAAGTCTCCGCCACCAGAGATTTGGCGGGAGCGGGAATCGCGCCACGCCAGTCGGCGGGCCCACCCCAGCCAATTCTCTGGCCCGCGATGGGCCGAAGTCCCGCTGCTGGAATGCCTGTCCGCCAGCATGGATTAAACCACCTTTTGAACGGCGGGACAAGGCGGCGCGAGCAGGCTCCGGTGTCCTGTGGGGGGGGGGGGGGGGGGGAGGGGGGCGGGGCGATCTGGCCCCGTGGGGTGCCCCCACGGTGGCCTGGCCAGCGATCGGGGCCCACCGATCCGCGGGCGGGCCTATGCCGTGGGGGCACTCTTTTTCTTCCACCTTCGCCATGGTCTTCACTATGGCAGAGGTGGAAGAGACCCCCTCCCCTGCGCATGCGCGGAGATGACGTCAGCAGCCGCTGACGCTCCCGCGCATGCATCGCCCAGCGAAGACCTTTCGGCCCCGGCTGGTGTGGCGCCAAAGGCCTTTCCCGCCAGCCGGCAAAGCGCAAACCACTCCGGCGCGGGCCTAGCCCCTCAAGGTGAGTGCTTGGCCCCTAAAGGTGCGGAGACGTCCGCACCTTTGGGGCGGCCCGTCGCCGGAGTGGTTCCCGCCACTCCATCACGCCAGGACCCTCCACCCCGCTGGGTAGGGGAGAATCCCGCCCATTACTTCTGCTCCACTACAGCAACACTTCCACTATCCTGACACAAACAGAAGGCATACCATGCTAAACAGTACGAGACATCACCACTACCTCCATGACAGACATAAAAATGTTGTGTTTTGTGAGGTGTTTTGTTCTGTTACATAAGCAGCAGTCAGCTTACTTAAAAAAATAGTTGTTTTGAATGAAGAACCAAAAGGAGATCTTGTTCAGCCTCTTGATCAACATAAAGGAAACAAATCTCTGTTGTTCAACAAATCTTGTCCTTGAAATGTTATTGTCTTTCTCTTTTGTCTTCTGGCAAAATTAATTCCTCAGCCAGAGAATTACGTCAAATTTCTCTGCAGTCACCAAGAGCAACGCAAGCTGCTGCAAGTTTCTGCTTTAATTCATCCTAATATTACTGTAAAATCTGACGAAATGACCACATGGGAACTCACAGTTGGATACAAAACTAACACAGATTTATTTCTCATACAATAATTTCTCCACTCCCCGAAGGGTCCTCCTCCCCGACCTGGATGCAGGTCATGGTTTATATACTGAGAGGCCAGCCTTGTTAAGGGGGAATCCCTGCCCCGTTCATCAGGGACGTTCGGGGCCTTCCGGTTCTCCCATCATGTTTCGGAATGCTGAACCAGATTTTAGATGCCCGCGTCGATTCCGTGCCACCTGAGGTAGCTGTGGGCCAGCCATTTTCATCTTGGACACTCCCGGATGCACGTTGTGGAGGTCTTGCAGAACGGGGGGGTGCCCACACGCTGGATGACCACCCGAGTCCCCCACAGGATGACGTCATCCTCAACGCTTAGCTCCGAGATCTTCGAGGTATATGCTTGGGGTCATCAGGTGAAGCCTGGCGCTGGTCCCCGTACAAAACGATGTGGTGGACCCAGGATAGCTGCGGGACTGTCTGGATCCAACCCCGTATGCCAGCCGCTGTGACCAGCGGGGTGTTCATAAAATTGAAGGTGGCGACGACTTCCTCGGCCATTGCAGGTGCTGGTGGGCTAGTGGAGAGGGGGAGGTGGCTTAGCGCATCTGCATAAGGAATCTTGGTACCTGACCAGTGCTCCAAAATATATTCAGACGCTGCCAGCAGTAGGGCCCACCGCTGGATCCTCGCCGATGTGAATGGGGGAACCGCCCGATCTTCTTTAAATAACCCGGTAACGGTTTGTGGTCGGCGTAGACCGTAAATGAATGCTCATAGACATATTGGTGAAATTTCTTCACACCAAAGCCAACAGCTAGTCTTTCTTTCTCAGCTTGCGCATAATTTCGCTCCGTGTCGGCAAGCGTTCTGGATGCGAATGCCATGGGCTGTTCTGAGCCATCGCCCACACAATGGGCGAGGACAGCCCTCACTCCATAGGGTGATGCTTTGTTAGTCAAGAGCAGCGGCTTGGAGGGGTCGAAATGGGTGAGCAGGTTTTGAGGACAACTGACCTTTCACTGCAGAGAATGCCTCCTGTTGTGGCTGGGCCCATTCCCAAGGGTGTCCCTTTTTCAACAAACAGCGGATGGGCTGAGTAGCGTTGCCGGGTTTGAGATCAACTTCCGATATTGATTAACTAAACCCAAGAAAGAACGCAACTCCATTTGTTCTCCGGGATGAAGCCTACTTGACAGCCCGAACTTTATCTTCTACATGATATAGGCCATGGCAGTCCACCCTATACCCCAAGTACATGACCTCAAGATCATTGAAAACAACTTTTCCTGACAGAGACGGGCGCCTGCCTTCTTAAAGCACCAGAGGACCTCAGCCTGTTTCTCCAAATGTTCCTGGTTGGACGATCTGGTGATGAGGAAATCATCAAGGTAGATGGCCACTCTGGGTAACCCCCACAGGATGTCCTCCATCACTCTTTGGAAAATCGTGCATGCCGAGGAAACACCAAAAGGCAGCCGGATATACTCATATAACCCCCTGTGGGTGTTTACGGTAATGAACCGCCAGGAGGCGGGGTCCAAAACCAACTGCAGGTTCGCATGGCTCATGTCGGGTTTTGTGAAGGTCCTGCTGCCACTGAACTTGGTGCAGAGGTCCTCGATTCGGGGGACTGGGTAACAGTCCAGGCGGGAGACATGGTTGGCCGTCATCTTGTAGTCGCTACAGAGGCGCAGAAAATCATCAGATTTCAGGATGGATAGATAATCACTCGGCAATCTTCAGGCGCCCAGCGGCAGCAACCTCCATCTCTGCGGCATGCACCCCACTGCCAGGATCCCATTTTTCGGACCTTGGAAAACCCGTTGGCACTCGGTTTGGGGTCCCAGGCTTACGACCGCCATCCCCTGGAGCGCTTGTACCCCTAACTCAGCACTCTCGTGGGACACAGCAATTTTGAATGCCCACTGCAGAATGAGATGGATTTTGTCAAACGTTTCCTCTGCGTGGCTGCATTGTGGATACCGCAGATGGACCAGTCTCGCAGGGACTTGTGCAGGGTAGGCCCAAATTGAGCTTCTGCAATCGTGCCAAAAAGTCATTGTTGGTGTCCCCTTGGGCCTGGTATTAAAGCAGAACTTGCAGACGATAATCAGGGGGTTTGCACAAAAGTGTTCCCCAACCAGGGCTACTAACCTGGCAAAGAACCAGGAATCCGGGTGGTACCTCTGGGTGGCTTAAGCCCTTGATGAGCGCATAGGTTGGTCCACCAATGGTTGTAAGTCAAGACCACAGTTTGTCGTAAGTCTCCAACAATTGCATTCGTCCTGAAAAATACTGCATTCGCTCAATGTACTGAGCCCAGTCATCGGTACTCACATCAAACATCTTCAACTTCCCAATGTGGGGCATCTCGGTCGGCTAAAAAGAGGCCTCCTGAGGCCTAGATGAAATAGCTTTGGTATCCAATACACGGTGCCAACGGCAGTCCGACTTCAACCTCGTCACCAGTGTAGAATGCCGATGAAGTGACCACACGGAAACTCACAGTTGTATTCAAAACAAACACAGGTTCATTTCTCATTCAATAATCTCTCCACTCCCTGATGGGTCCTCCCCCCCGACCAGGTCCCAGGTCGGGGTTTTTATACTGAGAGGCTCCCCCTGTTAAGGGGGAAGCCCGCCCCATTCATTGGGGAATTTGTATTCTGAGGTGGTCATGGGAAATGGACGGTACACATCCCAAGACTTCCAAGGGGGGTCGTAACAATTATCAAATGAAACCACATTGTATGGAAGCAGACTGAAGGTTACTGCAGGGAGGCTAATAATATAAGTCACATTATTTTCTAGACTCCAGGCTTCATATTAAGCCAGAGGCCTTTGCCTAATCCATGCCCTGAACTCAAGGAAATATGGGCTAGAAGGAACTATGGCTTCAGGACATACTCACCAACTCGACCTGATGCTCACTCATGCCCAGATGCCTGGGCAGCACAGTGGCACAATGGTTAGCACTGCTGCCTAAGGCATTGAGGACCCGGGTTTAATCCCGGCCCCGGGTCACCATGTGGAGTTTGCGCATTCTCCCCGTGTCTGCGTGGGTTTCACCCCCACAATCCAAAGATGATTCTATGTGAAGTGTAGGTGGATTGGCCATGCTAAATTGCCCCTTAATTGGAAAAAATAATTGGGTACTCTAAATTTATTTTTAAAAACTCATGCCCAGGTGCTATCAGAATTATCCTCATTGCAGGGCTGAACATACTTTGCAGTTCAAAGTTCAGCTTCAACAGCTAATTCTTCAATGGTGGTTAGTGCATCACTACATTTACAGAAAAATGGCAATGATTTAAATGTGATGAGCGGCCCTTCACTAGCTCTGATATTCTGTTCCCTGATCAACATAACATTAGCAGTGCATCGTGTTCTACGTGGTAAGGGCGGCACTGCTGCCTCACGGCGTCGAGGACCCGGGTTCAATCCAGATCCCGGGTCACTGTCTGTTTGAAGTTTGCACATTTTCCCTAAGTGCGCGTGGGTCTCACCTCCACAACCCCCAAATCTGCAGGGTAGGTGGATTGGCCAAGCTAAATTGGTCTCTTAATTGGAAAATAAAGAATTGGTCAAATCAGTTTTCTAACTAATCAGCCGGCTTCTGATGGCGAGTTCTGATCGCATTTAAGTATGGTGAGCATATCATTAACCCTCATTTGCATTCATTTCCATTTCATTAGCGAGACTGAAGTCAAATGCAATGACCGCCTGGGAATTATCCTGTTCCCCCAGCAAGAAATCATGCGGGCATCGGTTAGTACTCCTTTTTAAAAATGTGAAGCTGGCACAAAGGCTGCTGAGGGGAACTGTGGAGGAGAGTAGCCATTCTTGGACGTGCAGCTTGAGGGCACCGGATCTGCTGCCCCAGTGCTCAGTGGAGCCTGGGGGAGGGGTGAGTGCCCTCAGGAGGGTTGAAGCGTTCCAGGTTGTCGGTGGCCCCTGGGCTGGAGGGGGGGGGGGGGAGTAAGGGGCTTTTTGTTTGTGAGGTCTTCAAGCCATCTTAAAATATTGCAGATACCCATTACAGGGGAAACTCCAGCTGCTGCCTGTCCATCCTACCAAGCACTTCCAGGACAGATCCTGTTCTTGGTTATATGCTGAAGGCTACTTTAACTCCCTTCGACTGTGAGCAGCCTCTAGCTTCACAGCTGAAGTCTATTGCTAATGAGAAATTGGCTTTGTTAGTTCCGAGGGCACTTCACAGCTGCAGTTTGTTTTCTATTTCTCCTGCTGGTGGCTGCAGATGCCTGGAGGTTGATGTTGCTGTAACCTTCCTTTTCTATAGTCAAAGGAAGGGCAATCTTTTCTAAGACACCTGAGTCCAGGAAAACCAGGCTCAGGAAGTTGTATGAGTCTAGAGGACAATCCTGTTTGAGGTAGGAAGACGCTGCAGGATCTGATGTGTGACATTGATCCAAATGGACCACCTGATGATGCTATTGAAGAAATGCTTTCGCAGATTGCTGCTGCTTTTGTTGCTGATGTGGTGAGTGCTGTGTGTAACTGGCACGTCACCGCAGGTTCAACACAGTGGAAGTCAAGGATGTTCAACTACACCTTGAGCTCCAGTGGAATATGTGGATGCCAGAATTTGGTTCCTGTGAGATTGAGCCGGGTGGAAGGGCCTGCACAGCTGTGGCTCCTGGACGGAGAATGGCACTGATACGTGGAACAAGTCACACATTGATGGACAGATCATTTCTGATGGACATGATAACACATTCTCAGGCTTATCCTCCATGCCTTTTGAGGAACCTGCGAGGGGTGATACTGCGTTTTTTTGTGTGAAAATGAACTGATATAGCTTTGTATTGGTACAAATATGGAATGGTGATGTTTAATGGTTATTGTGATATGTGGAATGTTACGTAGTTGATTTTCAAATCATTGTTACTGTTGCCCATTTATTAAACAAAAATTCTCAAGTGGCTTCTCGTGGGGACATGTTCCATGTCTCAGACAATGATTATTGCATCGCATTTCAATCAAACCATGAAATCTGAACACTGTGCCTGACTCTAGAAGGGCCAGCACCATAGAGGCTGCAGCCAACAACTAAACACTCAAGAGTTGGGCTTCAGCACTGGGGATCTCCTCATGACTATAGGGTACGTGTGTGGATCAGGGGAGGGCACCTGAGCATGGTCTTCCTCCTGTTCCCGGCAGGGGTCAGGGTTCTGGGGTCTAGGGGATCCTGGTGTGGCTGGGGGTCAGTGTGCAGAGCAAAATTTTCCAGCAAAACTGGCTTAGTGGATGGCACCCTAAGGAAAGGCAGGACACAGAAGGGTGTGGGACACTTGGGGGATTTGAGGATCCCGGGGTGGAAGCCCTAACTGATTGTCATCTCGCTCCTTCTCCAATTCCTTACAGATATAACAATATGACAGAGCATGCTCTTGCGGTACTGATGAGCGCCCAGGGAGCCAGATACCAGAGAAGGCAGCAGCATCAACACAGGCTGGAGCGGCACCCCATGTGCAGGGTGTTGTGTTCTGTTGTCTTGTTCTTGCAATTATTCATACAGAACTGCTGATGACTCACTTAGAATGATTTATTCATTAACACGTGGAAGGATAACATACAGAATGCTATACAGACTAGGTTGCTCTGGAACTACCCGATGTGCAACTGTCCTTGCATACACCTTACTACCAACTGCAGAAGCGGATGTCACATAATTGATGTCTGACACCACCTGCTTGTGGGAGGTCGCATTGCTGAGTGTATGCAATATTATTCACAGGCATATCACCACACAGGGAGCCGCTGCACACCCTGAAGACCCAGCCACCCATCAGGCAAAGGAGGAACCCAGAGAGGGATGCCAGCAATGTCCCAAGATGCACAGCCATTATTCGTCTTTCATGCAGATGACAGACAATATGTGCCTCAGGAGACTCTGTCTTGAGAGTGAGATAGTGCGGCACCTGTGTATTTCCTCGTAGGCTTGGCACACCATAGAGGAGGATGACACTCTTTCCCAGTGGCTGTGAAGGTCACCGCAGTGCAGAATATCTATGCAACCGGATCATTCCAGGGTTTGAGCAGGGACTTGTGCAGCATTTCCCACACAAGTGCATCCAGGAGGTCAGGAATGCCCTGTATTCCCAGGCATCAGACTTTATCAACTTTGTGTTTGGCCAGGCCCACCAAGATGGTAATTGATGGCACGCATGTCACCTTGCGTGCACTGGGGCATCAGGGAATTCACTTTGTTAATAGGAATGGTTTCCACTCCTGAATGTTCAACTCAGGTGCGACGACCACCACCGGATTATGCATGTGTGTGCCTGCTTGCCAGGGAGCACACATGAAAGCTACATCCTGGGACACTCTGAGATCCCAGGCATCTTCGAGGACCACCCCAGATGTTGGCTCTTTGGGGATAAGGGGTACGCGCTGAGGTTCTGGCTGATGTGACTGGAGGCCAGAAACCGAGGCGGAGACCTGATATAACAAGGCCCATATTGCCACCATTGCTGTCATTGAGTGGTGCATTAGACAGCTCAAAATACGGTTCCGATGCCTGGACCGCTCTGAAGGTGTACTGTTGTACACCCCCCAGAGGTTCTGCGCTTTGTGGGTGGTCTGCTGTGCCTTCCATAACCTGTCACAGGAGCGGGTCGACATGCTGGAGGAGGAGAAGGAGAGACCTGCGGCCTCATCTGAGGAGGAGGAGGTGGTGGACCAGGAGGGGTGGAAGAGGGGCCCGGGTAGGACCAGCAGGTGGAGCTGGAGGATGGAGGACTGGCAGTGGCAAGGGTACAGCATGCCCCAAGGACAAGGGAGACCCTCATCCTTCCCCGATTCTCATAGGATGAGGCTTTGTCCATCAGCTCACCCCAATTGCTCCTACCCTGTATCCTCCCCTCTCCCCAATCCCTCCTTTCCCGATCCCTTCACTCCCCAATCCTTCCTTCAATCACTTCTTCCCACGAAACCCCCTCTCCCCCATTCCCTTCTTCCCACCCATTTCCCTCCTTCCCCCCCCCCCCCCCCCCCCGCCCCCCCATTCCTCATCCCTTCCACACCTCACCCCTGGCCCCCGTCCCCGACTACCCTGTTCCTTCCTCCAAGGGTCTGTGTAACATCACCCCAGTGTGATGGGCCTGTGTTGGCACTGTCAGGGGGATCAATATACAAGGCAGAAGACTGAAACTAATTTTCTATGAGGTAAGCTCTGGTGCTCCTCAGTTAATGCCAATGTCTGACTCCTGTCTTTCTGTCAACAGCGCACTCACACCCTGAATGGGGTCGAAATTGGGGCATTTGACCTTGGATTGTCACCCAGGCGGAGGGGAGGGGAGGAAGAGAGCGGAGGGTAACAGGGGGTGGGGATGGAGGCAGGCCTACTGTGAAGATTAACATGACAGAGACTTCAAATATATCAGGTGTAACATGTTTTAAATGTGAACATTTGACATTTCCATTCCCCCTAGCTACATATTGTGCCCCCCATCCCCGCCCGGGTTGTCCTTCGGCACTTTCTCTTCCCTGACTTTGACCGTAGGGTCCTGGGGTCTCCATGGGATAAAGGGGCAGCTGGAGTGAGCTCCAGAGGCCTCTGAGTCATCTGGCTCTGCCAGTCCTGGCGGTTTCCCCATTGTCTGCACCATGGTGTCGACGTCCACAGCGATGCTCCTCAGTGACTGGGCCATGCTCTGTAGTGCCTCGGCAATGTCCACCTGCATCTGGTACATGTTCCTCTGTGACTGGGAATGATGTCGATGGCCTCAGCCATGGTCATCACAGACTGAAACATGCCTTGGACACCACCACTCAAGATGTGAATGTCGTTCTACAGGCTTCACACTGTGGTTGCCACCCTAGCAGTGTTGGCCTCGGTGCCACGGATTGTCGGCCGCATCTCCAGAGCCCATAGCCTTTGGGACTCCTCCAACCGGCTATGCACTCACTGTGGAATGTCACTGACATCCCTCTGAATCTCACTAGGCTATGTCCTATCATCTGCATCAGTTCTGGGATGACCAGAGGCTCGGCATCTGCCTGTGACTCAGCTGAGCCCTGGGACCCAGCAGACCTCCGAATGATGAATTACTTGGATGTTCCTGCATCAACAACTTTGTGGTGCTTACAGATTGTGCGCAGAAGCCTAACCCCTAATGCCGCACACCGAGGTGTGTGTCTCTGCGCTGGTGGAGGCTGCGGGGGATCGCTGCAAGGCCTCGATGTGGTCCCCTCGGAGCTCTCCACCAAGGGGTCTCTTGGATGGCGAGGAGGAACGCCTCCGGATGGCTCAGCTCCATCAGATGGAGATCCTGCGAGACAATGGACATGTGGTCAGTGAGAGGAAAGATCATTTAGTCTGACATGAACAGACCACTTGAGACAGTCCATATGGGTGAAGAAGAAATGGATCCTCAACTCGGTGGTGCAGGCTGACCTCTCTGTCTGTCATTGTTCTCTACTAGGTCAACCCCTGGGAATAGCCTCCAGGGCCCATTCCTCATAGGGGGTGAGGACCTGGCTCGCTGGTCCTCTGCCCCCGTCTTTGCCTTTTTCTGCTTATTATGTACTACCTTGTCCTGTGGGGACAAAGAGAGGGCATTCTGAGCCGTATGCTTGATGGGACGGGGGAACCTAGCAGATGGGATGTGGGGCACCACACCTGAAAATGAAGGGGTTGTGCTGATGAGTGCCAAGAGGTTCTGAGGTGCAAGTGCGAAGATCGAAAGTGGGGAGGGTGCGAGGTGTCGGTCAATAATCTTTAGGGGGCAGTGGTTGGGAATTTGAGGGGTGGCAGGCGGAACTGATGCTCGACGAGAGGTAGTAATTTACCTTTGCGGCTCACTGATGGTCGTTGGTCTTCCGACATTGTACAGCGGTCCTTCTTGTCATGCTGCCTGCACTGTCAGCAGCTGCCACTTACTCCCAGGTGGTATTGGTGACCATGCTACTAGTCCTCCAATCCTCTCAGGAGAACAGGGGCTGGGGCCGGAGAATTCCCGGTGGGGCGCGAGAACCGGCTTCCCCATTCTCCGGCGCCGTTTTTCGGGCGCCGGCGGGATCGCCGCCACGACGGTCGGGGCCCGTTGACAGCGGCCACCCCCCCCGATTCTCCGGGCCCCGATGGGCCGAGTGGCCGACGAATTTGGCCGAATTCCGCCAGCGTGAAGTACTCACCTCACACACAGCGGGACCTGGAAGGTGAGTGTGTGGGGGGCGTCCTGGAGGGGGAGGCGGGAGGATCCGACCCCGGGGGTGTCCCCACAGTGGCCTGGCCCGCGATCGGGACCTACCGATTGGCGGGCAGGCTGGTTCTATGGGGGCCTACTTTACTCCACGCCGGGCCCCTGTAGGGTTCTGCCATATTGCCCGGGGGCCAGCACGGAGAAGGGAACCCCCGCGCATACGTGGAAATACGCCAGCCGTTCAGCGCATGCGGCGAATCAGACGGCCAGACAGCCTATGATGGTGAGAAGATCATGGGCGCTCATTTTCAGCACTAATTGCTTTTAAATATGGGCCTTGATCTCGCCAGCGCGGCTGTTGAGAAACACCCCACCAGATCGTGCCCAAAATTACACTTAGAAATTTTTCTGTTAAATCACGCTCTATATCTTGCAATAAACGGAAAGCAAAATTTCAGTCACTCCTTTTCCAAAGAATTAATACTCTGTAAGGATCAATTAGAGCACTTCATCTGTTGAAATTACAATTTTTATTTTCTTGAAAGAAGCCTTTCTAAAAATGTATCTCAAATATTATTATTTCATGATGTGGAGATGCCGGCGTTGGACTGGGGTGAGCACGGTACGAAGTCTTACATCACCAGGTTAAAGTCCAACAGGTTTGTTTCGATGTCACTAGCTTTCGGAGCGCTGCTCCTTCCTCAGGTGAATGAAGAGGTCTGTTCCAGAAACACATATATAGACAAATTCAAAGATGCCAGACAATGTTTGGAATGCGAGCATTAGCAGGTGATTAAATCTTTACAGATCCAGAGATGGGGTAACCCCAGGTTAAAGAGGTGTGAATTGTATCAAGCCAGGACAGTTGGTAGGATTTCGCAGGCCAGATGGTGGGGGATGAATGTAATGCGACATGAATCCCAGGTCCCGGTTGAGGCCGCACTCATGTGTGCGGAACTTGGCTATAAGTTTCTGCTCGTCGATTCTGCGTTGTCGCGCGTCCTGAAGGCTGCCTTGGAGAACGCTTACCCGGAGATCAGAGGCTGAATGCCCTTGACTGCTGAAGTGTTCCCCGACTGGAAGGGAACATTCCTGCCTGGTGATTGTCACGCGATATCCATTCATTCGTTGTCGCAGCGTCTGCATGGTCTCGCCAATGTACCACGTTTCGGGACGTCCTTTCCTGCAGCGTATGAGGTAGACAACGTTGGCCGAGTCGCACGAGTATGTACCGCGTACCTGGTGGGTGGTGTTCTCACGTGTAATAGTGGTATCCATGTCGATGATCTGGCACGTCTTGCAGAGATTGCCATGGCAGGGTTGTGTGGTGTATTGGTCACTGTTCTGAAGACTGGGTAGTTTGCTGCAAACAATGGTTTGTTTGAGGTTGCGTGGTTGTTTGAAGGCAAGTAGTGGGGGTGTGGGGATGACCTTGGCAAGATGTTCATCGTCATCAATGACGTGTTGAAGGCTGTGAAGAAGATGACGTAGTTTCTCCACTCCGGGGAAGTACTGGACGACAAAGGGTATTCTGTCGGTTGTGTTCCATGTTTGTCTTCTGAGGAGGTCGGTGCGGTTTTTCGCTGTGGCGCGTTGGAACTGTCGATCGATGAGTCGAGTGCCATATCCCATTCGTACGAGGGCATCTTTCAACGTCTGTAGATGTCTGTTACGCTCCTCCTCGTCTGAGCAGATCCTGTGTATACGGAGAGCTTGTCCATAGGGGATGGCTTCTTTAATGTGTTTAGGGTGGAAGCTGGAGAAGTGAAGCATCGTGAGGTTATCCGTGGGTTTGCGGTAAAGCGAAGTGCTGAGATGACCGTCCTTGATGGAGACGAGTGTGTCTAAGAATACAACTGATTTTGGAGAGTAGTCCATAGTGAGTCTGATGGTTGGATGGAACTTATTAACGTCATCGTGTAGTCGTTTCAGTGATTCTTCACCGTGGGTCCAAAGGAAAAAAATGTCATCGATGTATCTGGTGTATAACGTCGGCTGAAGGTCCTGTGCGGTGAGTAGGTCCTGTTCAAACTTGTGCATGAAGATGTTGGCGTATTGGGGTGCGAATTTGGTCCCCATGGCTGTTCCGTGCTTCTGGATGAAGAACTTGTTGTCGAAGGTGAAGACGTTGTGATCCAGAATGAAGCGGATGAGTTGCAGAATTGCGTCTGGAGATTGGCAGTTGTCGGTGTTGAGTACTGAGGCTGTTGCAGCAATGCCGTCGTCATGGGGGATGCTGGTGTAGAGTGCCGAGACGTCCATTGTGACGAGGAATGTTCCTGGTTCAACTGGTCCATGGTTGCTGAGTTTCTGTAGGAAGTCCGTCATGTCGCGACAGAAGTTGGGCGTACCTTGTAAGATGGGTTTCAAGATGCCCTCGATGTAGCCAGAGAGGTTCTCACACAAGGTCCCATTGCCTGAAACAATAGGGCGGCCTGGTGTGTTGGCCTTATGTATTTTCGGGAGGCAGTAGAGATCTCCAATGCGGGGAGTACGTGGGATGAGAGCACGTAGGGTGCTCTGAAGATCTGGATCCAAGGTCTTGATCAGTCTGTTAAGTTGGCAGATGTGTTCCTTGGTCGGATCTGCGGGTAACTGTCTGTAGTGTTCTTGGTTGTTCAGTTGTCGGTATACTTCTTTGCAGTAGTCCGTTCTGTTCAGTACGACAGTGGCCCCTCCTTTGTCTGCTGGTTTGATGACGATGCTGCGGTTGGTCTTGAGAGTGCGGATGGCATTGCGTTGTGCTTGGGTGACGTTCGGGGCTGTCTTGTGAATGCGACTGATGAATCTGGCATTGACGCAACTCCTGACGGCTTGAGCATACATGTCGAGTCTTGGACAGCGGCCTTCCGGAGGGGTCCAATTTGACTCTTTCCTCTTTGGTTGGACCAGAACGTCACCCAAGCACAACGGGGGGGGGGGGGGGGGGGGGTGAAAATCTCAATCCGAGATCTCCCGTTGTGAATCCTATTTTGGCCCTCTCGTGAGAGCTTCCAGCCATAATGGGACGGAATAGGGATGGAAAACCACCCCTTGGATATTGTCCAGGTCTTGTTGCATTTGGACATGAACTGCTTCAGTGTGTGAAGAGTCACGAATGGTATTGAACATTTTGCAATTATCAGCGAACATCCTATTATGGGCCAGGGTTTAGAGAACCCCAAAGTATATCATGGAGTTCGCCTGACCCACAACTTAAAATTTTTTTTTTTTTAAGAGTATCCAATTCATTTTTTTCCAATTAAGGGGTGATTTAGCGTAGGCAATCCACCTACCCTGCACATCTTTGGGGGTGTGGAGGCAAAACCTATGCAAACACGGGGAGAATGTGCAAACTCCACACAGACAGTGACCAGAGCTGGGATCGAACCTGGGACCTTGGCGCCATGAGGCAACCGTGCTAACCACTTGCGCCACCGTGCTGCCAACCCAAAACTTTTAATAGATTGTGGTTATGGGGATCACACGGGCCTACCTTATGATGTAACAGAGATTTACAGTACTTTTAAATTAAAACACTGTTTATTTATGAAGCCAGTTAACACTTTATAAACCCACAGTAAACATCTTAACAACTATCAACACCAATAAATCCACCAAAGAACACAGTACTCTCTAAGTAACTCTTAATCTTTCCTTGCAACATCCATAAGACAAAAAAAGAACCCTTTTACAGGAAGACATCAGGGTTAACTTCTCTACTGAGACATGTACCACTTTGAAATCCCCAAATGAGCTGACGTCAGTCTGTAGCCTGCAGAGAGAGATCCCTGCAGCTGCTTTCTTTGCCTGCAGCAGTCCAGCTCTCAAAACGAAACTAAAACACATCCTGTAGCTGCAAGTCCAAAGCGAAAGTAAAAGTTGACAGACAGCTCAACTCCACCCACACTCTGACATCACCGCAGTAATAGACACCCATTTCTTAAAGGTACACCCACTACTGCTATTCTATAAAAGAAACCATTTCTTAAAGGTACTCTCACATGACAATCTTCACTTCTGACCTCATGATGAAGAGAAGGTCATAGATGAATTAGCTGAAGATGGCTGGGGCGAGGACACTACCCTGAGGTACTCCTGCAGTGATGTCCTGGAGCTGAGATGATTGACCCCCAACTATCGCAGCCATCTTCCTATGTCCCAGGTATAGAATCTCTACAATGCAGAAAGAGGCCATTCAGCCCATCAAGCCTACACCAGCCTATGGAAAGAGCACCCTACTTAAGCCCACGCCTCCACCCTATCCCTGTAACCCAGTTGAACCTTTTGGACACAAAGGGGCAATTTAGCATGGCCAATCCACCTAACCTGCACATCTTTGGACTGAGAGAGGCAACTGGAACACCCGGAGGAAACCCACGCAGAAACAGAAAGTCCAAACTCCACCAACACGGTCACCCAAGGCCAGAATTGAACCGGGATCCCTGGATGACTCCAACCAGTTTTCCCCCCCAATTTCCATTCACTCCAGTTTTGCTCGGGCTCCTCGGAAAGCACGGTAGCATTGTGGATAGCACAATTGCTTCACAGCTCCAGGGTCCCAGGCTTGATTCCGGCTTGGGTCACTGTCTGTGCGGAGTCTGCATATCCTCCCCGTGTGTGTGTGGGTTTCCTCCGGGTGCTCAGGTTTCCTCCCACAGTCCAAAGATGTGCAGGTTAGGTGGATTGGCCATGATAAATTTCCCTTAGTGTCCAAAATTGCCCTTAGTGTTGGGTGGGGTTACTGGGTTATGGGGATAGGGTGGAGGTGTTGACCTTGGGTAGGGTGCTCTTTCCAAGAGCTGGTGCAGACTCGATGGGCCGAATGGCCTCCTTCTGCACTGTAAATTCTATGATAATCTATGATACTCGGTCAAGCGCTGCCTTAATGTCAAGCGCAGTCACTCACCTCACCTCTGGGATTCAGCTCTTTTCCATAGAATCCAGAAAATGCCTATAGTGCAGAAGAAGGCCATTCGGCTCATCAAGTGTGCAAGAACCCTCCGAAAGAACATCCCACTTAGGCCCACTCCCCCGCCCTATCCCACAACCCCATAATTGCTTATTGTCACATGTAGGCTTCAGTGAAGTTACTGTGAAAAGTCCCTAGTCGCCACATTCCGGGGCCTGTTCAGGGAGGCCGGTACGGGTATTGAACGCACACTGCTGGCCTTGTTCTGCATTACAAGTCAGCTGTTTAGCCCACTGTGCTAGATCAGCCCCTATCTAATCCCACTTAACCTCCACATCTTTGGTGGACTGTGAACAGAAACCGGAGCACCCAGAAGAATATGCAAACTTCACACAGTCACCTGAGGTCGGAATCGAACCCGGGTCCTTGGTGCTGTGAGGCAACAGTGCTAACTATTGTGACCCGTGCCACCCCAAGGTGATGGCAAAGGAGCTTTGGTGAGTTGTTCTAGTGCATCTTGTAGATTATATACATTGCTGCAACTGTGTGTCCATGATGGAGGGAGTGAATATTTAAGGTGCCATCAATTTGGCTGCTTTTTCCTGGATGGCATTGAGCTTCTTGAGTGTTGGAGCTACACTCATTCCAGGTAGGTGGAGGGTATTCATCATACTCCTACCTTGTGCCTTGCAGATGATGGACAGTCTTTGGGCAATCAGGAGAGGTTACTCGCCGCAGAATTCCCAGCACCTGACCTCTTGCAGCTGCAGTGTTTATATAGCTGATCCAGTTCAGTTTCTGGTCAGTGGTAACCCCCAGGATGTTGGCAGTGGGGGATTCAGCAATGGTTATGCCATTGATTGTCAAAGGGAGTTGGTTAGATTCTCTCTTGTTGGAGGTAGCCATTGCCTGGCACTTCTGTGGTGCGAATGCTTCCAGCCACTTATCATCCCGTGCCTGAATGTTGTCCAGGTCTTGCTGCATATGCAATGGACTGCTTCAGTATCTGAGGAGTTGTAAATAGTGCTGAACATTTTGCAATTATCAGTGAACATCTCCATTTCTGCCCCCATCATGGAGGGAAGGTCTTTATGAAGCATCTGAAGATGATTGGGCCTGGAATATTACCCAGAGGAAGTCCGACAATGATGTTCCAGGACTAAGATTATTAACCTCCAACAATACAACCATCCTCATCTGTGCTAGGTATGACTCTAACTAGTGAAGAGTTTTCCTCGATTCCCATTGACTCCAGTTTTTGCTAGGGCTCCTTCATATCACTCTCGGTCAAATGCTGCCTTGATGTCAAGGGCAGTTACTCTCTCCTCACTTCCGGAGTTCAGCTCGTTTGTCCATGTTTGGACCAAATCTGTAATGAGGTCAGGAACTGAGTGGCCTGGCGGAACCCAAACTGAGTGTCAGTGAGCAGATTATTGCTGAGTAAGTGCCAGGGTCTTTGGATGGTAATGGGAAATTGGAATTCAGGCTGATTTTTATGTTCCTAACACAGAAATATTGATACCAACTGCAGTACTCTTACAGTTGTCTCGGCAAAGGAAATCACCATATCTAAAGGAAGTAAACTCTCCCAAAAAATGATTGTGTTAATTTGAGCGGGAGAACCGGTGGAAATAATGCTGGCTGTTCTGGCTCAATTCCCATCGTATTTCTCCCACAATTAGTAATTTTGGAGCCAGAGGTGCAACCCGCTGAAAAAATGATGTGTGGAACCAAGACTTCCCTTGGCAGTGCGTCTAGCACTCTGATGGTGCCCCAGTCAAGTCCCAGCTGGGGGCTCCAATGGGCTCTGAGCCCCCGCTGTTGTATTCATCACATTTGGGGCGGGAAACAGGATTGGGCAGAAAATAGGCTCTGACGCCAAAATTACGTAGGCGCCAATTTGACGCCAAATCGCAATTCTCCGTCACCTCGACAGCGGCGCCAATGCGGTCCAGAACACACGTACAATAAACACCGCTTGCATACCATTAACGGACCTGACCTGGTATTCTCCGGGGCCATGCGTCTCCACCTCCAATGGGCCAAGTTCACTTGTGCTTTTAAAAATCGTGAAACCGGCGTTGTGGCTGATGAGGGAGAGAAGGGGTACTGAAAGTGTCCAACATCACCATGGTTTGCTAACAGGTGTGCCGCTGGCCGGGGGGCTTCTGCCAGAGCTGGGGGAGTAGCAGGGAGTGGCCAGGAGGTGGTCTGTGGGGTCGGGGTGGACGGGCATGGAACTCCACTGCCGCAGCTGGCAAGGCAGCCATGCAACTGCACACATTTCTGACATCCCACTGTGTGTGTGCGGGGAGTGTTGTGTGGATATGTGGCTGCAGCTTGTCAACCGCCCGAATGTCAATCATAGATCCTGCGAATCCCCTTCCACAAAGAGATGGCTAGGGAAATTGTAAACGCACTAGTGATAATTTCTCAAAATTCACTAGACTCTGGGGTGGTCCCAGAGGATTGGAAAGTAGCAAACATGACACCACTGTTTAAAAAAGGTGGTCGGCAGAAAGCGGGTAATTATAGGCCGGTAAGCTTAACTTCGGTTGTAGGGAAAATGCTGGAATCTATCATTAAGGAGGAAATAGCCGGGCACCTGGAGGGAAATTGTCCCATTGGGCAGACGCAGCATGGGTTCACAAAGGGTAGGTCGTGTCTGACTAATTTGGTAGAATTTTTTGAGGACGTTACCAGTGCAGTAGATAACGGGGAGCCAATGGATGTGGTATATCTGGATTTCCAGAAAGCTTTTGACAAGGTGCCACACAAAAGGTTGCTGCATAAACTAAAGATGCATGGCATGAAATGAAATGAAAATCGCTCATTGTCACAAGTAGGCTTCAAATGAAGTTACTGTGAAAAGCCCCTAGTCGCCACATTCCGGCGCCTGTTCGGGGAGGCTGTTACGGGAATTGAACCGTGCTGCTGGCCTGCCTTGTCTGCTTTCAAAGCCAGCGATTTAGCCCTGTGCATGGGTAGAGGATTGGGGGTGTCATTCTCCGCCGGCAGGAGTCTCCGTTTTGCCGGCGCCCGGGGGTTTCCCGACGGCGTGGGGCTCCCCCACAATTGGAAACCCCATTGACCGGCCGGTGTAACGGAGCATCCCACCGGCCGTTCGGGGCAGAAATGTGGCGGGGCGGGTAGGAGAATTTCGCTCCAGTTAACTAACAGAAAGCAGAGAGTGGGGATAAATGGGTGTTTCTCTGGTTGGCAATCAGTAACTAGTGGGGTCCCTCAAGGATCAGTGTTGGGCCCGCAGTTGTTCACAATTTACATAGACAATTTGGAGTTGGGGATCAAGTGCAATGTGTCAAAGTTTGCAGGCGACACTAAGATGAGTGGTAAAGCAAAAAGTGCAGAGGATACCGGAAGTCTGCAGAAGGATTTGGATAGGTTAGGTGAATGGGCTAGGGTCTGGCAGATGGAATTCAATGTTGCCAAGTGTGAGGCTATCCATTTTGGGAGGAATAACAGCAGAATGGATTATTATTTAAACGGTAAGATGTTAAAACATGCTGCTGTGCAGAGGGACCTGGGTGTGCTGGTGCACGAGTCGCAAAAAGTTGGTGTGCAGATGCAACAGGTGATTAAGAAGGCTAATCGAGTTTTGTCTTTCAGTGCTAGTGGGATGGAGTTCAAGACTAGGGAGGTTATGCTGCAATTGTATAGGGTGTTGGTGAGGCCGCATCTGGAGTATTGTGTTCAGTTTTGGTCTCCTTACCTGAGAAAGGACATATTGGCACTGGAGGGAGTACAGAGGAGATTCACTAGGTTGATCCCAGAGTTGAGGGGATTAGATTATGACGAGAGGATGAGTCGACTGGGACTATACTCATTGGAGTTTAGAAGGATGCGGGGGGATCTTATTGAAACATATAAAATTATGAAGGGAATAGATAGGATAGATGCGGGCAGGTTGTTTCCACTGGTCAGGGAAAGCAGAACTAGGGGGCATTGCCTCAAAATAAGGGGAAGTTGATTTAGGACGGAGTGTAGGAGGAAATTCTTCACCCAAAGGGTTGCGAATCTCTGGAATTCCTTGCCCAGTGAAGCAGTTGAGGCTCCTTCTTTAAATGTTTTTAAGAAAAAGATAGATACCTTTCTAAAGAATAAAAGGATTCGGGGATATGGTGTACGGGCCGGAGAGTGGAGCTGAGTCCACAAAGATCAGCCATGATCTCATTAAATGGCGGAGCAGGCTCGAGGGGCCAGATGGCCTACTCCTGTTCCTAGTTCTTATGTTCTTATGAATCCCACACCGTTTTTCATTGGAATTGATTGCGTTCCACGTGGCGCCAGTGCTAGCCCCTCCATAGTCGCTGAATCAGTCCAGGTTGCGCGCCAGTTTTACTGTCGTCAAAGTCCACGAATCTTGTCCCGGTGTCAACAATTAGGGTGAGATTCACCATTCCCAGATGCCGATATCGGTGATCGGGTGGAGAATCCCTTCCGTCGCAGAAATCGGGGGCGCCGCCTCCGAAATGGCGTCATTGAGTCGTGTAGCGCATGCCGTTGGAATGGCATGCCGCGCCACCTGAAGGCCTTCCCCCAATGATCCGCCCCTGATGGGCCGAGTTCCCCACTGCATGGGAGACGTGCGGTCTCAGCAGTTGGGAACCCGGCTTGGCGGCTGCAGACTGTGTCCAGCGCCGCCACAGTCGGCCGGGAGCCGTGGGGCTGGCTGGGGGGGCTTCTGCAAGGGCTGAGGGGACTGGTGGGGGGTGGCCAGTGGGGATCTATTTGGTAGTCCGGGTCCACATCTTGTTTTACGACATGACTGCTGCATGTCATCGCCGTGCGCATGCGCGGCCACGGACCCACCCGTTTATTGCGTGGGAGCCGGGAGTTTTACTCGGTGAGGTTGCTAGCCCCTCACCGGTCGCAGGATCGGTGAGGGTTCGGCGAGATTTTGCCACTGTAAAAACGTCACAGTTCCTACGCTGGCATCGGCATTTATCCTCCAAAAGGGTGAATACAGCCCTCAGTCTCAGGAATGGAGAATCCAGCTCCTGGTCTTTGGTGATGGAGACCAGTCGTTATTCCCGCTAGCCTCAGTTGCGGCAGCAGTGGGTGCAGAATAAATAGTTTGAGTATATGAACCAGATTGCGTCAGGTGCCACGGGCCAGGAGCATCCTGCTCCATTTGGTGCCCGATGCGAACCTAGCTTAGGGGCTCTCCCACTATTCCTCCAGAATTGTGCGATGTGCACCAGGCGCAATGTGGCTGGGGAAGCGCCCTAAAATTTGGGATCTTCCTGGGCTGTAATGTTGAGCTACTCACCAAATAAACAGAATGCGCCATCATCGAATAAACATTCAACATTTGTAAACCGAAGGTCCTGGTGTATATAGTCACAGTTTGAAACAACAGACTTTTAAAAGCCAAGAAAAGAACTGGTGAAAAATGCAGTATCAAATTGTCTGACCTTATAAAACACAATAGGGGGTCAAATTCTTTGAGTTTCAGATGCCATGTTACCCTATAAAATGCTCAGAGCCCATAAACCTTTGCTTGTTAACTTCTCCCATGTTCCCACCCCCTGTTGCTTTCAAGCAAATGTTTTCCATCACATTTCAAAGCAATTAAATTGGTAAACAAAATCGCTGTGTCTAATTATTTTGCCTTAATGATTCCATTTATACATTTTAAAGTTTTTCCCACATATTTTATTCATGACCATTCATAAAAATGCAAAACAATGCAAACTTTTATTTTCTTAACTAGAATTTAAAGATAAGTTGGAAAACCTATTAAGAACATTAATCTTCAAAATTCTAATGAAAGCAAGATTTTGCAAATGGTTGGCATTTAATGGCTTGAAGTTTACTTAGTATCTTGAAAAATATCTCTGGTTGCAGCACATCAGTATTTATTTTATACACTAAAACAACGCTGAAGGTTGCACTGGCTACCTGGAATAAGAATGGAAAGGCTCAAATTGAGTCCATCAACCGAGGAAAATGTGTCAAAAGCTGCTCATATCTGAAACAGCTATCAGATTTCATGCCTATGAAATATGAAAAAAATGACAGCAGAACAAATAAAGAAATACCCAATTTTGCATTGATCTGGTTGTGTGAATATTGCTTACACACCACATGCAGGAATTACAGCTAGGCAGTGCACTTTCACCTTGTAATGAGCAGCAATTCTCCCAAGTATGTTCAATGGGGGGGAGAATATGGCAGGAGGCTCTGAAATCGGTTTAACACAGGTGTGAATTTACAGTGGAATCTCCTGCTGGTGACTGCCATGGCGGGTTGGAAAACCTGTTGGAGGCCAGCATGATCCTCATTTACGTCCCATTAATAGGATGCAGATGCAGGTCCCCCCACCCCCCCAAGATTCTCTACGATGCCAGCTGGAAAACACCCTGGCATGAACGACGCTATGAACAATGTGGTGTGCAGATGTTGGGATTCATCTGAACAATGGCTCCCGATTTCAGGACGGAGGTTGCCCGCAACCCTGGACCCTGGGAAACCATAGCAGTGGGTCGGGGAAGCAACTGCAGGTGGACCTTCCAGATGAGGTGTCCTGGAAGAGTTCAAACCTCCAGCCTTAGAATGTTCCAGGAAGTCCATCTTTGTTCTTAGGAAGACAATAGTCCAGTGATCCTGGGGATCCATCTTCATTTTCAGGGGGTCCACCACCTTTCTTCAATGATATGTCAGTGATGTTGGGTGCCTTTTCAATGTGACACATGGACAAAACAGTGGATTATGTGCCAACTAGGCTCGCCCCACCACTGAATATGGCTTAAAATAGATAGGTGCATAATTCTTTTTATAAAAATGGATTTTTTTTTTGAAAGTTTTTTTTTCCCTTAAAATTTTTTTTTAATTTGCAGGAGAGGAACAAGGAAGGTTGAATTTTAAAATTCTTATTTTGTTCCTGTGTTATCCTCTCCGTACTCCGACTTTCAGGCCGTTTCTGAGCGATCCTCACTCCTCCACGTGCAGCTCACCGGGTCCAGTCTCTCTTTTTTTTCTCTCCCTCTCCAGCTCCGTGGAACGGAGCTTTGGCGCCTGGGCAGGGCCGAATTCGCGGGGCCTAAAGAATTTTTTTTGTGAAAATTCCGCAGGAAAACCCCCCCAAAAAAGCCACGATTTTGTGGCTGTGGGGGAGCGTCGTTGCTGCGGCCGCTCCGTTCGCGATCGCTGCCGGAAGTGTCCCCAGGTGCATAATTAATGAGGTTGGATCGGATGATGTGGCGTGTTTATCCCGCTGGCCGCCACAGTGGGAAACACTCCACACTCCCACCCCCCGCCACGGCACTTAGCTTCAAAATGGGGGAATTCTGCCCAATGTATACACTCACCTGGTGACTTCTTTGAAAAATTGAATCAAATAAGCACTGCCTTTTTTTCTGGAAGCTGTGTTGCATGTCCCTGATATGCTCTTCTCTATCTGTTCTCCCTTATCCTCCCTTTAATTGGTTTTAAACTGCTTCAGCCTCAGTTGGATCAACACCAGCCTATTAACTAAATGCATTGTCGGCACAAGTACACACTGGTGGTACTGAATGATACTGTATTATCTTTTGGTCAGGCAAAATTATAGAATCATAGAATTTACACTACTGAAGGAGGCCATTTGGCCCATCGAGTCTGCATCGACCCTTGGAAAGAGAACCATACTCAGGCCCACGCCTCCACCCTATCCCTGTAACCCAGTAACTCCACTTAACCTTTTTGGACACTGTGGTGGTATGTATTAGGGGTCATGTGGGACTGTGAAGCCGTGATGCTATTGGCTGACAGATCCCGGGTCCTGGTTGGCTGTTGACTCCTGGCTTCTCCCCGCCGCTTCATTCTGTTGCTGAACTGCTGGGGACAAGTCTCGCTTAATAAAGCCTCATCGACTTCATCACTACTCGTCTCTCTCTCGTAAGTCATTGTGCGCTACAATTTATTAAGCGAGCTTAAAGGACTATGGAGCTCCGGATCGCCCCGGAATGCCTGCGGATCAGCCCCCACGCAGCGAACTCGGCAGCAGTATTTAAACACTGGCAAGCATGTTTTGAAGGCTACCTCTGAACGGCCCCCGGCCGGATCACAGAAGACCAGAAAATGCAGGTCCTGCATTCGAGGGTAAGCCCGGAAATTTACCCTCTCATAGAAGACGCAGAGGATTTCCCGACGGCGCTCGCATCACTGAAGAGCATCTACGTTCGCCCCGTGAACCAGGTCTACGCACGCTACCAACTCGCAACGAGACGGCAAAGTCCCGGAGAATCGCTAGAAGAATTCTACGCCGCGCTGCTAATTTTGGGACGGGGCTGCAGCTGCCCGCCGGTGAACGCGATAGAACACACGGACATGCTAATTCGCGATGCGTTTGTGGCAGGTATGAACTCTCCCCAAATCCGCCAAAGACTTTTAGAAAGAGAGTCGCTAGGACTCTCAGAGGCACGGGCCATTGCAGCTTCCCTAGATGTGGCCTCGCAAAATGCCTGCGCCTACGGCCCCGACCGCGCGGCAGCCCCTTGGGCTCCGTGGACCCCCGTTGCGACAAACCCCCCCCCCCCCCTCACAGGCTTGCGCGGTTAAAGCGCCAGACCATCCCAGGGGGGCCCGCTGCTATTTCTGCGGGCAAGCGAAACACCCCCGGCAGCGCTGCCCGGCCCGCGCAGCTATTTGCAAAAGCTGCGGCAAGAAGGGCCATTACGCGGCTGTGTGCCGGTCCCGGGGGGTCGCCGCAATCCCCGGAGAAGAGCGAGCCCAGCGCATCCCAAACGCTCCCCAACCCCCCCCAGCGCCCCATGTGCGACCCGCGGGCGCCGCCATTTTGGGTCCCGGGCACCACGAGGGGAGGATGGGTGCCGCCATCTTGTGACCCCCCAGCCACATGTGATTCATGGGAGCGGCCATTTTGTCCACCCCCGACCACGTGGCGATCCATGGGGGCAGCCATTTTGTCCACTCCCGGCCGCATGCGATTCATGGACGCCGCCATCTTGGATGACAACAAAGGACCCCAGCATCGACGGCTCCACGGGGTCCGAAGAAGACGCCGACACACTACGACCACGACTGGCTTCGGTGATGCTGGATCAATCACGGACCCGAACGCTCCAGACGGCGACAACAACGGTGCTGATCAACGGACACGAGACATCATACTTGATCGACTCCGGGAGCACCGAAAGTTTCATTCACCCAGACACGGTAAGACGCTGTTTTCTGACCATCCATCCAAGTACGCAAAAGATTTCCCTAGCTGCAGGATCCCACTCCGTAGAGATCAAAGGGTTCTGCATCGCGAACCTAACGGTGCAAGGGAGGGAGTTTAAAAACTACAGGCTCTACGTCCTTCCCCAACTCTGCGCGCCCACATTACTGGGATTAGATTTCCGGTGTAACCTGCAGAGCCTAACATTTCAATTCGGCGACCCAATACCCCCACTCACTATCTGCGGCCTCGCAACTCTCAAGGTTGAACTGCCGTCCTTGTTTGCAAACCTCACCCCGGATTGCAAACTCGTCGCCACTAGGAGCAGACGGTACAGCGCCCAGGACCGGATATTTATTCGGTCTGAAGTCCAGCGGCTGCTGAAGGAAGGCATAATCCAGGCCAGCAATAGTCCCTGGAGAGCCCAGGTGGTAGTAGTAAAGACCGGGGAGAAGCAAAGGATGGTCGTAGACTATAGCCAGACCATCAACAGGTACACACAGCTAGATGCGTACCCTCTCCCCCGCATACCCAACATGGTAAATCAGATTGCCCAGTATAAGGTTTTCTCCACCGTGGACCTCAAGTCCGCCTACCACCAGCTCCCCATCCGCCCAGGTGACCGCAAGTACACAGCCTTCGAGGCAGACGGGCGTCTATACCACTTCCTAAGGGTCCCATTTGGTGTCACGAACGGGGTCTCGGTCTTCCAACGGGAGATGGACCGAATGGTTGACCAGCACGGGTTGCAGGCCACGTTCCCGTATCTCGACAACGTAACCATCTGCGGCCACGATCAGCAGGACCACGACGCCAACCTCCAAAAATTCCTCCAGACCGCTAACGCCTTGAACCTCACATACAACGAGGAAAAGTGCGTTTTTAGCACAAACCGGTTGGCCATCCTGGAATACGTAGTGCGCAATGGGATAATAGGCCACGACCACGAACGCATGCGCCCCTTATGGAATTTCCCCTTCCCCACTGCTCCAAAGCCCTGAAACGTTGCCTGGGGTTCTTTTCATATTACGCCCAGTGGGTCCCCCAGTATGCAGACAAGGCCCGCCCGCTAATACAGACCACGACCTTCCCTCTGTCGGCAGAGGCTTGCCAGGCCTTCAGCCGCATCAAAGCGGATATCGCAAAGGCCACGATGCGCGCCATCAACGAGTCCCTCCCCTTCCAGGTCGAGAGCGACGCATCCGACGTAGCTCTGGCGTCCACCCTTAACCAAGCGGGCAGACCCGTGGCCTTTTTCTCCCAAACCCTCCACGCCTCAGAAATCCGCCACTCCTCAGTGGAAAAGGAAGCCCAAGCCATAGTGGAAGCTGTGCGACATTGGAGGCATTACCTGGCCAGCAGGAGATTCACTCTCCTCACCGACCAACGGTCGGTAGCCTTCATGTTCGATAATGCACAGCGGGGCAAAATTAAAAATGACAAGATCTTAAGGTGGAGGATCGAGCTCTCCACCTTCAACTACGAGATCTTGTACCGTCCCGGAAAGCTGAACGACCCGTCCGATGCCCTATCCCGCGGCACATGTGCCAATGCACAAATAGACTGTCTCCAAGCCCTCCACGAGGACCTCTGCCACCCGGGGGTCACGCGGTTCTACCATTTCATAAAGTCCCGCAACCTCCCCTACTCTGTGGAGGAGGTACGTACAGTCACCAGGAACTGCCACATCTGCGCGGAGTGCAAACCGCACTTTTTCAGGCCGGATAGAGCGCACCTGATCAAGGCTTCCCGCCCCTTTGAACGCCTCAGTCTGGATTTCAAAGGGCCCCTCCCCTCCACCGACCGCAACGCATACTTCCTGAACGTGGTGGACGAGTACTCCCGTTTCCCCTTCGCCATCCCCTGCCCCGACGTGACAGCGGCCACAGTCATTAAAGCCCTTGGCACCATATTCACACTGTTCGGTTGCCCCGCACATATCCATAGCGACAGGGGGTCCTCCTTCATGAGTGATGAGCTGCGCCAGTTCCTGCTCAGCAAAGGCATAGCCTCGAGCAGGACGACCAGCTACAACCCCCGGGGGAACGGGAAAGTAGAGAGGGAGAACGGCACGGTCTGGAAGACCGTCCTACTGGCCCTACGGTCCTGGGATCTCCCAGTTTCCCGGTGGCAGGAGGTCCTCCCGGACGCTCTCCACTCCATCCGGTCGCTGCTATGTACCACCACTAACCATTCGCCTCATGAGCGCCTCCTTGTCTTCCCCAGGAAGTCCGCCTCCGGAACGTCGCTGCCGACCTGGCTGGCGGCCCCAGGACCCATCTTGCTCCGGAAACACGTGCGGGCGCACAAATCGGACCCGTTGGTCGAGAGGGTTCACCTTCTCCACGCGAACCCGCAGTATGCCTACGTGGCATACCCCGACGGCCGACAGGACACGGTCTCCCTGCGGGACCTGGCGCCCGCCGGCAACACACACACCCCCCCGACACCGATCATCCCCTCCCTACCACCGGTGCACCCCACGACCGCCCCCTTCCCGGGAGGAACGGTCCTCCTCCCGTGCCCACCCAGGAGTGAAACAGGAACGAACACCGAAACGCTCCCGGAGACGACAACGCCTGAACAAGCACCTGCACCACCACCGGGGCTGAGGCGATCGACGAGGAAGACCAGACCGCCCGCTCGACTCGTGGCTTCGGCGTGAGACCAAGAATGTTGTTGGATTGTAACAAAAAAAAAAAATTTTTTCTCTTACTAATATTGTAAATAATTTCACAAACTTTGTACATAGCCCAGTGTAGGGCTAAAACTGTAGTAACATGCCCAAAATTTTCCTCTCAGGACCAGCCTTGTAAACCCCTACCACCATGCGAACCACCACCCCGCCGGGTTCCTTTTTAACAAGGGGTGAATGTGGTGGTATGTATTAGGGGTCATGTGGGACTGTGAAGCCGTGATGCTATTGGCTGACAGATCCCGGGTCCTTGTTGGCTGTTGACTCCTGGCTCCGCCCTGAAGGCAGAGTATAAGAACCCGAGCTTCTCCCCGCCGCTTCATTCTGTTGCTGAACTGCTGGGGACAAGTCTCGCTTAATAAAGCCTCATCGACTTCATCACTACTCGTCTCTCTCGTAAGTCATTGTGCGCTACAGACACTAAGGGCAATTTAACACAGCCAATCCACCTAACGTGCACTTCTTTGGACTGTGGGAGGAAACCGGAGCACGCGGAGGAAACCCACGCAGACATGGGGAGAACGTGCAGACTCCGCACAGACAGTGACCCAAGCCGGGAATTGAACCTGGGAGCCTGCAGCTGTGAAGCAATTGTGTTAACCACTGTGCTGCATAAAATGAAGCTCTATTTTTAAAATATATATTTTTATTAACCTTTTTCAGTTTATTAAGTACAAAAGTAGAAACAACAACAGTAAAAGTGAACAAGCCAAATCACATAACCCATACCCCCATCAACCAAATAAAGAAAAAAGGGCCCCCTCCAACAATTAACACCCCGCCCCCCATCGTGGGAGGAACAAGCCCCCCCCTTTCCCCACCCAGCAGCTAACAGTGCCCAACTCCTTGATAAACAGTTGGCATCGCCGGCAGAACCCTTCAACTGACCCCCTCACGGTGTATTTAACCTTCTCCAGGTGTAAGGCAAGATCTCCATTAAGTCACCGAGCCAAGCCGAGGCATTGGGCAGAGTTGCCAACCTCCATTCCAACAGGATTCACCTCCGAGTGATCAGCGAGGTGAAGGCAAAACCATCTGCCCCCATCACCTTTCGGCAGCTCCAGCAAGTCCCATTCCCGAATATGGCTATTAAGGGACATCTTGATGTTCAGAATCGCTGACATGTTGTTGTAAAAGGAGGCCCAAAAGCCCAGCAGTTTTGGACAAGACCAAAACATGTGCGTATGGTTAGCTGGCACCCTAGAACAGCACTCGCACCTGTCCTCGGCCCCAGCAGAAACAGATCTATTCTAGCTCTGGTAAGGTGTGACCTAAACACTACCTTAAGTTGGATCAAACTCAGCTTCACACACAAGGACATGGCATTCACCCTACAAAGTGCCTCACTCCACACCTCATCCTCCAATATGAGATCCAGTTTCTCCTGCCACTTGGCTTTCACCCCTTCCACTTCCACCAGAATCCACCCATATATACTGGACATATTGCCCTCCTCCGACCCCACGCACAAAAGGATCCTCTCTATCAAGGAGGATGGTGGCACATATGGGAATGCCGGGAATGCTCGTCTATCAAAATTTTGTACCTGAAGGTACCTAAACGAATCCGGGCCCTGAGAGTCCAAACTTCACTTTAAATTTCTCCAGGCTGGCAAATTGCCCATCCAGGAATAGGTCACATAATCTCTCCAGCCCCTTCCACATTCCAATTGTGGCATCCAATCTCACCGGCTCAAACAAGTGTTCAGCACAAATGGGGGCCAGCCTTATACTGACCCGAGTTTAAAATGTTGATGGAGTTACCTCCTTATTTTCAGAGTGGAGACAACCACCGGGTTCAACGAGTACTTTGATGGTGTGAACGGAAGAGAAGCTTCCCCCAGTGCACCCAAACTGGACCCCCTGCATGGCCCAGACTCCATCTGCACCCAGGTACCCCGGGTCCCCACACCAGCCCAACACCTCTGCATTAGCAGGCCAGTAATAAAAAGCGGTTCAGCAGCACGAGACCTCGCGACTGTCTATCCCTCTGTAGAACAACCCTCCGAATCCTCGTAGATTTACCTGCTCATATGAAGGCTGATATTAACCGTTCCACCACCCAAAGAATGATTTGGGAAGAAAGACCAGAAGACACTGAATTAGAAATAGAAATCCTAGCAAAATGTTCATCTTCATTGACTGATTCCTACCCCACCAGGGACAAAAGAAGGTTGTCCCATCTTTGTAGGTCAGATTTGGCCTATTCACCAGGCTAGTATGATTCACCTTACGGAGTCGAGCCCAACCTCAAGCCACCCAGATCCCCACGTCGGGGAACTCTAAGCCCTCTAAAAACACTGTCACTCCAAACTCTTCCTCTGGCGGCTCCAACCTGTAAAGCTTCTAATAAAAGGTCCAAAATGCCTCATTCACTTTATCCGGGGCAGAAACCAGCTTGCCATCTGATTCCCTGATTTGGATAGTCTCTGAGAGGCCGCCTGCCACCTTAGCTGGTGGCCCAAGAGACAGCTGGATTTCTCCTTATATTCATAGGTCAGCCCCCTCAGGCGCAGCAACTGGCGCACCAGCCTATCCGTAGATAACAGTCAAACTGCATTTACAGCTTTTCCCTGCTTGCCAGGATTTACAGTTTGGGTCACTCAAATGTCTACGGTCCATTTCCAATATGTCATCAACTAACTTCTGGCACTCCTTCCTAGCCTACCTGTCCATGTGTGCCTTACGCAAAATAATTTCCCCTCGAATCACTGCATTCAATGCCTCAAATAGAACAGAAAATGAAAGTATCCCATTCCCATTGAACTCCACATATTCATCTGTGACTCTCGAAACCCCGCCCGCAAAACCCCTCATCCGCTCTCTGCCCCTCCCCACCGAGCTCACAGACTGCCTGCCACCCCTGCTAACCCCCTCCCCCACCAATCAAACAAGCTAGACTCATTGAACCTCATCTAACCAGGTCCAAGAAATCGCAGCCCCTCACCCCGCTCCGCTCCCATTCACCAACCTGCACGTTAGTGCTCGTGAGACAGCCCCCTACACAGGGTACACACCCAAAACGCAACAGAAAACAAAAACATAAACCCGCTGGCCCGTCTTCCCTGCACAATTGCCTGAGCCCCAGCAACCCTACTTGATGCTCTATTTTTAACACGATTGAGAATGGATGTTTAAAATTTTTTAATTTAAATAGTTTAATCTCCCTTGAAGCAGTTGCAGTTAAGTTTGAAGAATAATTTTTTAAAACAGCTCAACACCTCTTTTACTCCTCTCAAAGTCCACAATTAAAATTGTGTCAAATGCTGTATAATATTTTTGAATTATGTGTATGTGAAGTAGAGTTTCACTTACTTCCTCAAACAGGTTTTGATGTCGTGTTTTTCAACAGAGCTTTTAGAGGATAACAGAAAGAATGTTCTGAATCAAACTAAATGTATTTTTATTGAATATTGCACACAGTCAATATTTTCCTCTACCTTTACTGCTTGGAATGCAGCATTGTAACTAAATGTTGACCTTAATCAAATGTCTTTTAACAGATTGCTATTCAATTCGTTTGTTTGTTTTTTGGGTCTGATGCCTGTCACTGTAAATCAAATCAAGTACAAATCTGAGCAAACAAAATGCATGTCCCTCTTGTGTGAGTCTGGCATTATTCTAATAGGATATTTCCAGTTGCACAAGATTTTTATGGTGCCAACAAATATCACTTTATAAATAGGTTTATATGAATCAGAACTTTGGAATAACATTTGGCACTCAGTGCGTGCTCGAGGGCAAGCAAAACCGAGGACAGAACTTATTGTTGCAAGATTTATTTTTTAAATCGTCTCATGCTGTTACCATTAATCCAATCCACTGAAGTGTTAGTACTTTGAAAGTGCAACATTGAAACTAAGCGTGGTCTCTGAAGTTGGAACTGGGAAATGTGATCTGACCACTGGTGCGTAGAGGCGGGTCTTTCTCCTGATGCTCCCACAGGTATAGAGATACTGGAGCAATACATCATACTGTTTCACACTGGCCCCTTTCTAAGACTAGAGGGGTAAATGGTCTGATATCTGCTGTCAGAAAAAATACCTCCTAGGCCAATGAATCCATAATAATGACACGGGGCGGGATTCTCCTACGCGTCGGCCATGGTGGAGGCTGACGGTCGGCGCATAGGAAAAGAGTGCCCCCAAAGCACAGGCCCGCCCGCGGATAGGTGGGCCCGGATCGTGGGCCAGGCCACCGTGGGGGCAACCCCCGGTGCCAGATCGCCCCGCGCGCCCCCCCCCCCCCCCCCAGAGCCCGCCCGCGCTGTCAGGTCCCGCCGGTAAGGGACCTAGTTCAATTTACGCCGGCGGGACTGGCATAGGAGTGCCCATCGCAGGCCGGAGAATCGCCGGCAGGGGGTCGGAGAATCCCGCCCATGGTCTTCCACCACCCCTGTCATAACATGATTTTAAACAGCAACAAACTTGCAGTCAATATAAAAAATGTCGTAAGGCATTTCGGAGAGGTGTAATCAAAATATCGACATCTAGCTAAATGTGATAGTAGGTGGGTGGTTAGAGAGGAATTTAAGTAGAGTCTTCATCAGAAAGATTGAGGTTGTGAGGTGGGTGCTATAGGAAGGGAATTCCACTGTGTGGAGTTTAAATGGATGAAACTATAGTCACCAATGATAGGATAATACATGGAAACATACATAGAAAGTAGAAGAAGGAGGAGGCCATTCGACTCTTCGAGCCTGCTTATCATGGCTGATCATCAAGTTCAATACAGAGCCTGCTTCCCCCATATTCCTTGATCCCTTTAGCCCCAAGAGGGTGAAGAGATTTTTCCTCCCCTCAGTCCTAAAAGATTTAGCCCTTATCCTCAAATTATGACCGCTAGTTCTGGACTCCCCCACCATCGGGGACATTCTTTCTGAATCTACCCTGTCTAATCCTGTTAGAATTTTGTAAGTTTCTTTGAGATCCCCGCTCACTCTTCTAAACTCAAATTAGTATATACCTGACCGATTTAGTCTCTCCTCATATGACAGTCCCACAATCCCTGGAATCAGCCTGGTAAACCTTTGCTGCATTCCCTCCATAGCAAGAACATCCTTCCTCAGATAAGGCACCAAAACTACACACAAGAGGGAGAGTTGCATAAAGGCCAGTGAGGGAAAGGGAATTTGGTAAGGGTGGTAGGGGTGAAGGAGGTTACAGAGCTAAGGACTAGTGAGGTCTTGAAAGGATTTAAATGCAGGGATAAACAATTAAAACTTTAGGCATTTGGGAACTGGGAGGTAACACAGGTCAATGGGGATGGAGACAATGGGAAAATAATGTCGGGCAGAATGTGGCTAGGAGGGTTGAGGATGAAATGCAGGCTAGTAAAGCAATGGGATAGTAAAGTCTAGAAATTACAATGAATGCGAGTTGAGGAGAGGCAATGTTGCAGACATGGAAAAAGGCAGTCTTTGTGATGCACAGGCCAGAAGCTCAGCTCAAGGTCAAATAGGATGCTAGGGTTTTGACATCTGGGGCGAGATTCTACGACCCCACCGCCGAGTCGGAGAATTGCTGGGGGCTGACGTGAGTCCCGCCCCCGCTGGTTGCCGAATTCTCTGGCATTGGATATTCGGCGGGGGCGGGAATCGCGCCGTGCCGGTTGGCGGCCCCCCTCCACCCTCCGTGATTCTCTGGCCCGTAAGGGCCGAAGTCCCGCTGCTAAAATGCCTGCCCCACCAGCGTAGGTTAAACCACCTACCTTACTGGCGGGACAAGGCGGCGCAGGCAGGCTCTGGGGTCCTGGGGTGGGCGCGGGGCGTTCTGGCCCCGGGGCTGCCCCCACGGTGGCCTGGCCCGCGATCGGGGCCCACCGATCCGCGGGCGGGCCTGTGCCGTGGGGGCACTCTTTCCCTTCCGCCTTCGCCACGGTCTCCACCATGGCGGAGGCGGAAGAGACTCCCTCCACTGCGCATGCGCGGGAATGCCGTCAGCAGCCGCTAACGCTCCCGCGCATGCGCCGCCCGGTGATGTCATTTCCACGCCAACTGGCGGGCACCAAAGGCCTTTCCCGCCAGTTGGCGGGGCGGAAATTAGTCCGGCGCGGGCCTAGTCCCTTAAGGTTGGGGCTCGGCCCCCCCAAGATGCGGAGCATTCCGCACCTTTGGGGCGGCGCGATGCCCGACTGATTTGCGCCGTTTTGGGCGCCAGTCGGCGGACATCGCGCCGATACCGGAGAATTTCACCTCTGATTCTGCCTCAGGCACTTGGTAAAGGAAAGGAATGGAACTGATTCCATGGGGCCAGACGGCAAGGAAGTCGGCTTTGGTTGGAAATTGCAGCTCATCCAAGATGGGATATTGTACAAGCAGTCATCACACATGTCCTTGAGTGGTCAAGAGAAGTGATGTCATCAATGTATATGTGGAAGCTGACTCCATGAGTGCAGATGATATCGAATGAGGCATAGCATGAAGATCAGAAAGAAAAGTGGGCCATGAGGAACTTTGAGCGTAACAATGTGGGTATAAACAGAGAGGTAAAGGTGAAAGAAACTGAGGGATATCCCAGGGAGAGACAGCAGAGGGATTGGAGGAGGATTGTGAGGGCAATCATGTTAATGGCTGCTGAGGGAGCGAGGAGGTAGGACATTAGGACATGTTGCCAGAGGCACGACAATGGGCTGCAAGTTCTGTTGCTGGCACGGCTGGCTGAGGGGGTGGGGGAGAACGGACATCTGCTAGGACCAGGGAGAGTAGCGGGGCGGGGGGGGGGGGGGGGTGGCGGAATGACCAGGGGATGAGCCATGGAATTCGGTAGACCCCCAGGACCAAAGCGGTGCCCAGGCACAGACCGCCATTGCTGCGGCATACAAGGCAGCAATCTTGCTGCATAACCCACTGACTGCCCACCTTGGCCATAGTTGTACAGAGTGACACCGACTGTATGGGTGCCCCAACCCCCCCACACTCAACCACTCTCTCCACCCCACCTCCAACCCACGCACCCTACCCTCTCCATAACCGGCGGGGCATCTGACCCACGGTTACCCCTACAGGAGGGTGCTGGATGGGGGCCGTAGAGCATACCACTGAAATGGGTAGCGCTAGCAGACAGCGCATGCCGCAGGAGGCTCCGCCTCAACAAGGAGATAGTGCGACACCTGTGCCATGTCCTCATGGACTGTGCCTGTGGGCCTGTGTGGTATCTCACAGGACACAGTCCACAGGTGCACCCAACAGGTCACAGATGCCCTGGTTGCCCAGGCGGAAAACTACTTCAACTTTGACATGGACCAAGCCTGGGCAGCAGGTTTTGCCGTCATCGTTGGGATGCCCCAGGTGCAGGGGGTAATAGATGGCACACATGTGGCCCTGCACACACCAGGCCATCTGGGGTGCCCTCTGTTAACAGAACGGGGTTCCACTCCCTGAACACACAGCTTGTGCGACCACCACATGAAGATCATGCACGTGTGTACACGCTTCCCGGGGACCGCCCGTGACAGCTACATCCTGGGGCAGTCGGTCATCCCGGCCCTTTTCGAGGTCAACTCCAGGATGGGTGGTTGGCTCTTCAGGTACCCGCCAAGGACCTGGCTAATGATGCCAGTACAGAGGCTAGAGACCGAAGCGGAAACCCGTACAACGATGCCCATGTGGCCACCCGAGCTGTGCATCGGACTCCTCAAGATGTGGTTCCCATGCCTCGCCCGCTCTGGTGGTGCCCTGCAGTACTCCGCCCTGAAGGTCGCCCGCTTTGTGGTGATCTGCTGTTACCTCCACAACCTCACACAGCAGCGGGGCGGCGAGCTGGAGATTGGTGATGAGGAATGTGTAGCCACCGAGGAGGAGGAGGAGGAAGACAGGGCTGAGGATGATGAGGTGGCACCGGACCAGCAGGGGCTGGAGGATGAACTCTGCCGCCACCTCGTCCCAGGCAGCACTGGCTACCCTGTGACTGACCCTCCGGCACCCTTTGGGGAACAGGACATCCCCCTGGCCTCCACTGCGTCTAGAAGCCTGGCCAGATCTGCATCCCCGAATCTTGGGGCCGGTCTCCTGGGCGCCAATGTTGCGAGCTGGCTGGGGTTGCTGTGCAAGAACTTGTTTAAGTGCTGCTCGACTTTGTTAGCAGGGGGGCTGGCAAGCCCAAAGCAGGTGAATCGGCTGGCAAGGCTTTGTTTGCGGCAAGAAGCCCTTGCAGCCTCGTTAAGTAGACCAATTAACGTTGCCGGCCTCGCTGGGTCGAGCGTCGAGAAGCCCACGGCAGTTCCTGCTCACTATAACACTGAGAAATCTTTCCGGAGAATCACGCCCATTATCACATTCCGTCCATGTGGCATCATCAAGGAAAGAATTGCCTTTTTCCTTGTGCCCTCCATGTATATCTATGTTACTTTTTTTTTTGCTCTCAGGAGGTGGAAAATGCTGGTAAAGTCGTATTTATTATCTACCTCTGGTTGCTGAGGAAATAGTGTTGGCCCTGTTTCTTGATACGGATCTTTTTTTTTTTACAGCTCAGTGTGCTGCTCCAAGGGCTACTAAAGATCAACCACATCATGTGGACTGCATACCCATGTAAACCAGATTTGGCAGCAGGAGTGGCAGTTTCCTTTCCTTGCACAAAGAGTTGAGTTTTTAACAACCTGCCAGTTTTTGTGGTTATGCTTTCTTGGTGGCAGCCCAGAAATTGCTAGATTTATTGAAGTCCATTATAACTTGGCATTATGGGATTTGAACTCACCTAATAAGATTGCTATTCTAGTACCATAACCACTGCACAACAGAGCAGTGTCTCTTTTATAAAATTGCAACATCTATTTGAAGGTTTGATTCTTGTGGGTAAAGTCTGAAAGCTAACATGTCAGTTGAGACTGGCCTGAAGTACTGAAAGATTTAGTTGCAAATCAATAGGAAGCTGTACAGCTACCCATACTTACATTTTCGCAAGAAGGTCACTCTTTCAGGTCAACAAGCAATGAGCTTTACTGAAGTGTTCCCATAGCCCACTCCTAAGACTTTCAAATCCAAAACAGTTTTCATTTTAGCAACATGAGTCACAGGACAGGATCTGGTACATGCCAGACTTCATGACCTAGATTTCCATCCTCGAGACGGGTCGTTGGAAAATTCCTGGTTCAGTCCACCCATGTCCGGATAAGATGTTCGTAAAGGTGGGATCTTCATTGCTGGGGTCAGTGTGAGCTAGAATCGGGCCAGCCGACCCGTGAAGGAGTGCAGAGGCAGCTGTTTAAAATCCCAATCTTAATGCTGTGGGACTTTGTCCCAGTGAAAAGAAAAAACACGGTGGCCCTCCAGCCCTCAGCCTCTCTTTATCCTGCAAACACTGAATTTGACTGCTAAGGTCAGAGACTCTGTCAGAACTGTCAATCAACCAAATGACTCCTCTAGGGCACAGGTGCTATTATATTGTAATAGCTGTTTGGGCTGTTAGCCAAGCCTCATTATGTATGTTTGGCTGGGCGTCCAGGCAGCTATTCCAACAGCTGGGATCTTCCTAATGCCTGGAGGGGCCCCCACTGAGGCCAAAGACCAGCAGGTTCTTGGTGCCCATGAGGCCTCCTACACATGACCCCTGTCAGTGACCTGGCAACTATGGCCACAGATATTTGTTCAAATTTATATGTTCTCGAAGAAACCGCAAAATGGAGTTGTCTTCATGGTCCCCCACCTACAGTGTCCAACTTTCCTGGTAGATGTGCCATCCTTCCAAGGCTGTAAGCCCAAGCAGGAACCCGCCCACTGTCCTGGAGTTCACACTGCCTGACATGCTAACCGGCAAGTGCAGGGTTGGAATTCCACCCAACGGGCGATATCTACCAGCCATGTCGCTTGTAGATGCTGGGTGTAACCTCCTGTTGGCTTCCTGACAGTTGCAACACCTCGCTAATCTCCCCAAGTAGATCCACAAACATGGACCAGGCGGAACAGCATTCCGGAGGGAGGGGGTCTTCCAGGCCATTGAGGCCCGTGGAGGGCCAGGGATAGTGCAGGGCAGCCAACTGGCCCTCCTGTTGGAACATGGGCACTTTGGCACTCCCACCCTGGCACTACCAAGATGCTCAGGTGGCATTGCCAAGCCAGCAGAATCACTGCCAGGGTGCCAGTGCAAGTGTATCTGGGTGCCAGGGCGGCACTGCTAAGGGTCAGGGCCTGAGGGGGCCCTGAAAAGAGGGTGGAGTGGGGTATGAAGGATGGTGGGGTGCCAGGTGGGGCTCCTGGAAGGGGGGAATCGTGGAAGGGGTTTGAGGGACGGCCTGAAGAGGGGAGGTCTCGAGGGATCCCATAGCAGGGTGTCCTTACTTGTGGGGGGGGGGGAGTAATGCCCATACGTAGGGGGGGGGGGGTAACACTGCCCATGGATTTCTAGAGATAGTTCTGTTGAGTGTCGAACTCAGATATAATCAATCGTTACTTCAAATAAATTAGTTTGCTTAAGTTGAAGACTCATGGTTTCTTCAGGATCACACCATCAGAATCAACATCAACTACTGATGATACATATTACTAGACCCAGTAATATAACACTGGCCAGCAGAGCTCCTCAATGCGCAAAACAGAGCTATGTGCAGCCTCGGCCGCGCATTCCCCGCTGAGGCCCCCTATCTAACCTGGGTGCCGTTTCATAGCATTGTGTTTCTCAGCGTTGCGAGCTCCAGGAAACACATGACTAAACGCGCTTGCTGTGGGACTTTGTTCCCATTTAGTTAAATCCCGCTAAACGTCATTAGATAGCGGTGGGGAACTTGCCTGCGGGTAACTCCCAGCAAAACCCCCACAAATGATACTTAAAAACTTTTCCCATAATTTGTGCCCAATGTCTCCAAGATCTGCAGCTATGACTTCAGTTTTCTCTGCCATTCTTATGCATCATCTCAGTGGCCTAGACATTCAGGCTTGTCCATTTTTATGCATGTATGTAGGGCATAGGTTACAATGTCTGCGTGAGAATGGCAAGACTCTAGGCATCCCTGATATTGGCCTTATTTTCATGAAGCAGGCAGGTTATGGAGAGTAGAAGTCAGCTCACCCAGCTTAGTGTCATTGAAGGTCTGGTTACAGTGAGGCTACTAGCGTCCCATGGGTAACTGAGGAAAGTGAGTGATGCTGGTCTGAGACACTTGTGAGGCACTCTTGAATACAAAGAGGTAGATAGGATAAAATATTTGATAAGTCGATACTGAAATTGTTGGATTTACCTCTTTTCTATTTGCGGTAGGAAAGACAAGGGGCGAGATTCTCCGACCCCCCGCCGGGTCGGAGAACCGCCAGGGGCTGACGTGAATCCCGCATCCGCCGGTTGCCGAATTCTCCGGCACCGGATATTTGGCGGGGGCGGGAATCGCGCCGTGCCGGTTGGCGGCCCCCCCCCCCCCCACCCCCCCGCGATTCTCCGTCCCGAATGGGCCGAAGTCCCGCTGCTAGAATGCCTGTCCCGCCGGCGTAGATTGAACCACCTACCTTACCGGCGGGACAAGGCGGCGCGGGTGGGCTCCGCGGTCCTGGGGGTGGCGCTGGGCAATCTGGCCCCGGGGGGTGCCCCCACGGTGGCCTGGCCCGCGATCGGAGCCCACCGATCCGCGGGCGGGCCTGTGCCGTGGGGGCACTCTTTTCCTTCCGCCCTCGCCACGGTCTCCACCATGGCGGAGGCGGAAGAGACTCCCCCACAGCGCATGCGCGGGGATGCCGTCAGCGGCCTCCCGAGCATGCGCCGCCCGGAGATGTCATTTCCGCGCCAGCTGGCGGGACACCAAAGGCCTTTTCCACCAGCTGGCGGGGCGGAAATTAGTCCAGCGCGGGCCTAGCCCCTTAAGGTTGGGGCTCGGCCCCCAAAGATGCGGAGGATTCCGCACCTTTGGGGCGGCGCGATGCCCGAATGATTTGCGCCATTTTGGGCGCCGGTCGGCGGACATCGCGCCGATACCGGAGAATTTCGCCCAAGCTGTCAGATGGCATAATGACATTTTCGAATGGCTCTGAAAACATCAGCTGTTCCGACGTATGCCCACCTTAATAATAACAGCGTGCAGCAGAACAGCCAGGAATTAGATATATGGGTCGGCAGAAACAGGACCTCCAAAGGGGAGTGATACTTTTGGAAAGTATTTATTACTGAGACCAGTTACAAGGTGTGGCTGCCGTTTATCGCGTTTCTGGTGGAGTGAACTGGCTTTCCTCTCCCTTCTCAAGTCGCTGCCTGCTTTCTGATTTTTTGCCAATAATAAATGTGCCTTTAATGGTATGGGTGCCCGCTTTGGTATGATAATGAAAGGACCTCCAGTCTGACTCCACCAACCTTGGCAGATTTCTGGGGTCAAAGTGTCTCGAGATGGATCTTTCATTAACCTAAGTGCATTAAGATTACTTGGCTGGGTCTACCTATCCACGTATCATTTTAGATTATTTTAATGAGCTGTAGAAAATGCTGTTCCAATGAGATGACAAAATTCCTCAGTACTGTGCGATTATTAGGAGCGTTCTGCAGCCATCTGCACTGAGCGTGTCTGGCAACTGTGTACAAAGGCGCTATGAAAAATTACAACCACCTACAAACTCTAAGTTTGTAAATAAAAGTGTCACTGGGAATCAACATTGCTCTAAATTGCTTGCTTTACACCCCATGAGGGTAACGTTAAAAATTCTAATTATGGGATAAATCACTGTACTGTAAACTTTTGAAATAAAGGACATGATTTTAGTTTTCTAAATATCACATATCCGCAAGCTGACTGACTCCCAGCACAATCACAGAAGCATGAATTGGTACTGGCATTCATTTTATTTTGGAAATGTGAGCAAATCATAGAATAGAATCATGGAAGCCCAGGAGGCGGCCATTGGCCTATTGTGTCCGTGCAGTCTCTCTGCAAGAGTTTTCCACTTGATTTCAATCCCCTGCCCTTTCGCTGTTTCCTCTTAAAATTTTCCTTTTCAAATATTTATCTACTTCCTTTTACAAGCTTTTATGGATTGTACTTCTACCGCTGTGCTGGGCTTTTCAAGTCTGACCTATTCTCTGTGTAAAAGAGCATTCTCCTTATCAATCCCTAAAATCTTTTGGTGACAATCTTACATTTTTTGCTGATAGATTACTGGCTCTCTGGTAATTGGATGTCGTTTTTTCCCCCAAATTGATGCATCAAATTCTTTTATAATTTTGAATACTTTTATCATAACTCCGTGAAACCTCTTTTTGTTTAAAAGAACCTCTGTTTCTCTAGTATGCTCTCATAATTAAAGCCTCGCATATAATTTTAATGTATCCTTTCTGAAACCTTGCCATGGTCTTGATACATTTCCTAAAGTAAGGAGTCCAAACTGGACTCAATGGGCTGGGTCTTTTTCGCAACAACTAGGTAGGGCTTCTGCCTGCCCCACCAACGTGCACAACCCTGGGTCATAAGTAAAGGATAGAAGAAAATTCAGACCAATATTCTAACTGTGGCCTGATAAATAATGTGTGCAGAGTATATTTACCAATCCTGTGTATGCAATAAGGAGGATATATTGGTGGCCAAGGACATCCCCAAGCATTTCACATCCAATGAATTATGATTAAATATAGTCACTGTTGATCTATAGACAAATATAGCAACCAATTCACACCAAATGAGGTTACAGAAAATGAGATGACTGATCAGATAATCTGCTCTTTTTTATGTTATTAGTTGAGAAATATAGAAATATATATTGGCCGGCACATTGGAAGAACTGCCCTGCTCTTCATTGACGAGTACCTCGGATTCTTTTACAGTCACCTGAACAGGCTTGCAGATTGATTTAATGGTCCCAATATTTTTGGAGAGGCATTTTGGAGCTGGGTGGGGAAGTTAATGCTCAAGAAACCCAGAAACCCAGGTCTCTCCAAATGCCATGAACATTTAACTCCAGAGAGTGCGTGTTTTAAAAAACAAAGATGCCCCACTTGGAAGTCAGCCAGATTGCCAGATTTTCCTGTTTGTTGGGTTGAGGGAGGTGGGAGCTATGCTCCAAAAAAGGTCGCAGTCAAGGATTGGGTAGGGTTAGTGGTTGCTGGGAGTTGAGTTTATCGGTGTTCGGTGAGATGTGAGCAAAGTATGGTTGGGAGGGGAGGGGAGGCGTTACAAATTGCGGGGGGGGGGGGGGGGGGGGGGGGGGGTCAGATTGAAATCAGAGAGGGTGGGAAATTGGGGGTGACAGATGGTGGGTGGGTGGTGGGTCGGGACAGTGATGGGAGAGGGGACCGGCGCGATTGTGAGAGAGGGGTTGTTTACACATAGATTGTTATATCAGCGTGAAGCACTTCTGTTTCTCAGCCACAAGGGAGAGAAAAGGACACTTATGTGACGGATTCAGGCCTTCCCACTTCGTTCTACCTGTCAGTTTCCCCACATTCTGGGAAACCTGCCCAACAAAATAAGGATCCTGTTATAAGATACCCAGGCTCCATTAAAGGTTTCAGAAAGCGGCTCCCCTCCACAGAGCAGATTCGTCACCCAGGGCCCAATCCCACCCTCCCTCCATTCAAAACAGAATTAGGTGGATTCATGACAAGTTTGGATTCCTGCTTCATGTTTTCAATATTTTAACTGCCCACCTGACCCAGGCCTACCTACCCTTTTATCATGGTTTAAACTATCCTCAATGTCTTTATCTGAAAAATGACACCTCTAATTGTGCAATGCTCAGCAAGGCAATGCACAGTATTGCAATTTATCTTTACATTGTTATCTATTCCCTTCTATATAAATTAGGTACAAAGACAAAGTACTGTTAAACTTAAGACTCCTCAACTGATGTAATTACTCTTTCAGATCGTGAACCAGTTATATTGGGCATTTCTTCAAAACACAGTGGGAAATGCAGTCAAATTGGCATGAAAATAGCTCATTATTACAAGATAGAAACAGGAAATTTCCTTTTTGAAGGAACTATATTTTATTGGCAGAAATTAAGTTTCAGCTTTAAGTAACACTGTTAATGCCATATGTGTGAGGCTGTTTTCCTCTTCAAAAATGTGAAGGTGTGGTGTACCTTACAGATATGGGGGCCCCAATTTTAACACGGGGTGTGAGGGCAGTGTGAAGGACTGGGAGGAGGGAGTGGGAAGAGCAACAAGCTCACGTGGCCAAGCTGGTGTCAGGCTTAGGTTATTTTAACCCCCAAGTCCTGTTACCATATTCCAGGAGAGACTCACTCTGTGGTAGTGTGGCCCCTGTAGGTGGGGATTCATTTGCAGGTCACCTAACCTGCCTGGGGCCTATTGCTTGGAGCTTCGTAAACCTTGGCCAGTGGTAAGCAAGTACGCAGGTCTGGGGAGCAAGCAGACCCTTAGTGTGAGCCTGGGAGTCAATGAGTAAAGACCTGTATTGTAGTTGCCATGCCTGTATATAGTTTTACCTTGTTGTTGTTTGAATAAATCACTTTGTGATTTAGTCAGTCTCCTCATGGATACCTCACTCTATTGCACATCTCGGTGGATGTGGCAATCTCCCCAGCAAAGTCACAAAATGAGCCTGATGACACATTTCCAGGTCAGGTACAAAGCTGAATTTGTTTTATTTCAGTCAATTACATTATTATATACAGGAGTCAAAGCCAGAAGGTTAGCTTTTGGACTGATGTAAAGGATCAAATGACAGCAGTAAGAGAAAGATCATTCAATTTCCCCTTTTGTTAGCAAATGATACCACTGATGAAGAATTTAAACATTGCATGCTAGATTTTACAAGTCAGATGTCAAAGGTGGATGCTGCAGAATTCTAAAATCCATCTGCACGGTGGCACAGTGTTTAGCACTGCTGCCTCACAGCATGAGGGACCCGGGTTCGATTCCGACCTTGGGTCTGTGTGAAGTTTGCACATTCTCACCATGAGTGCGTGGGTTTCCTCCGGGTGCTCCGGTTTCCTCCCACAGTCCAAAGATGTGCATGTTAGGTGGATTGGCCATGCTAAATTGCCTCGTCATGCTCAAAAGGCTAGATGGGGTTACGGAGGCGATGAGGGCCTAGGTAGGGTGCTCTTCCGGAGGGTTCTTGCAGAGTCAATGGGCCGAATGGCCTCCTTCTGGACTGTAGTGATTCTATGAATCAATAGAATAATCAGTGGAGAAGATCAAAAGTGAAAAAACAATCATTCTTTTGTCTAACAAACTTGTAAAGAAGGCTTCATTAGCAATTGCTCTGATTCCAACTAAGTGCCCAACTATGAACCCAAGTATTGCCAAATTTAACTTCTGAATGCTGATTGCAAAGCTCTGGACTAGGAAAATGGTTAATAAATTCTATCTGTGATTGGAATTTTTGATTAACTCCTCTTTAAATAACAAAAGGTTATTAGGTGATCCAATGTTTGCTGTCAAAATAATAGGGAGGCTAATTATGTTTGCCGTTATTTTTGTATAAATACCATAGCAACCTCAGGTGAGAACAAATGCGGAAATCCAAACATTGCAGTCAGAGTTCCACTGGGGTTAGCTTCACAAAATGGCACCTCACTGTCTGGTTCCACATTGGGTGGCATGAGATAAATACAAACTAAACTTGCCAAAAAAAGTAGCATCATTTCCAGCCTAAGTACCTTTTTAATGATGTGGTGCATGTTAATTACTGCTATTCAAGCTTTCCTGCACTGAAAGTTATCTAATACAAATGTGAGGTCTCATTCAGGTTCTCTAGTTGTTCGAGATATATTTAAATTGAAAATTGATTTTCCTTCCTGTCTCTTTATCTCCCTCTTTAAATCAAGCATTTCATTCCCTCTCTTTGGGTGGAATAACCGGCCCTTCATGCTGGCGGGATTTTCCATTCCCGCTGACAGCGCCGCCCCCCCCCCCCCCCCGCCTCGGGTTTCCCAGTGACGAGGGGTGCATTCAACGTGAAATCCCGTTGACAACAGCAGGACCAGAAGACCCCGCTGCCAAAAAACACACGGCGGGTTGCTGGGTAAATCCTACCCCTTATTTCTCTTTCTGTACAAAATCTGACATTGAATTTTGCCACCATCATTTAGACCTGGGGCGTCATTCTCCGACCCCCACCGGGTCAGAGAATGGCCGTTGGCCGCCGTGAATCCCACCCCCGCCAAAGTCTCCGGTACCGGAGATTGGGCAGGGGCGGGAATCGGGCCGCGCCGGTTGGCGGGACCCCCCCGCTCAATTCTCCAGCCTGGATGGGCCGAAGTCCCGCCCAGAAATTGCCTGTCCCGCCGGCGTAATTCAAAGCTGGTGTTTACCGGCGGGAACAGGCGGCGTGGGCGGGCTCCGGGATCCTGGGGGGGGGGGGGGGCGCGGGGCGATCTGACCCCGGGTGGGTGCCCCCACGGTGGCCTGGCCTGCGATCGGGGCCCACCGATCCGAGGGCGGGCCTGTGCCGTGGGGGCACTCTTTCCCTTCCGTCTCAGCCACGGCCTCCACCATGGCGGAGGCGGAAGAGGCTCTCCCCACTGCGTATGCGCGGGAAACTGTCGGCGGCTGCTGACGCTCCCGTGCATGTGCCGCATTTCCGCGCCAGCTGGCGGGGCAACAAACGCCATTTTCGCCAGCTGGCGGGGCAACAAACTCCATTTCCGCCAGCTGGCGTGGCGGAAATCCCTCCGGCGCCGGCCTAGCCCCTCAATGTTGGTGCTCGGCCCCCAAAGATGCGGAGACTTCCGCACCTTTGGGCCGGCGCGATGCCCGTCTGATTGGCGCCGTTTTTGGCGCCAGTCGGCGGACATCGCGCCGTTGGGGGAGAATTTCGCCCCTGTTCTCAGTTTTTGCACTGTGAATTTCACAATCCCTCAGGAGATATTGATGGCGTGGCTCACTGAATGCCCTGTTTCCATTTCACACTTCCAGCATCTTGCCGTACAAAATATCATTAACATGAAATGATCAAGGGCAAATCTAATAAACAGCTGGTGCCATTTGTTGCCCCGTAACAACCCATTTTGGGCCAATATGTGTCACACAGTAATAGCAATGGAGTCTCCTGTAGTTGTATTACCGTTGTCATTGAAAACACCATTGGAGATTTTCCCCCCAAATGTTTAGCTTGATAAGTTTACATAGGCATTTTCCATTATACATATGAATCAACTTATTCAAAAAACTACTTGATCCATCATTAATTTCAGTCTTGGCCTAGGAATTCAATGACCCTGTCCAGGCCTGTTGACTGTAAAATTGATGAATGGCATGTGCACTTGCATCCTCTCTAGGTCCACTGCCAGCATCTCAAAATCCCAAAATTGAAATCCTATTTGCTGATGAGCCTTTGCCTGAAGTAAATATAGCCTGAGACCCCTCCTCCCCCCCGCTACCCACATCTTTTTGATGGTGGGTGCAAGCTGATTGGACTAGATATTTCAAACATTTTTGGACTATCTGGGAGTGAATTTCCTCAGAGCATCATAGGCAGCACTGCTGTAACTTCAGCAGAAGGCCCATTTACAAATGCAAGCTGGTTGCCCACTGAACTTCCACCATGGTTATAAACGAGCAAAGAGAAAAACCTCAAGGCAATACATCCCCCTATATTTGTTTGCACAGGTTACAGTGAACATAGTACACAGCAACAGGTCATTCTACCCAACTGGTCCCTCTGCTGTTTATGCTCCATATATGCCTCTACCATCTGCCTTCACCTGACCCTACCTATTCCTTTCTTCCTTATGGGTTTATTCAGCTTCTCCTTGAACGTTTCCAACTGATTTGCCTTAACTACTCTTTATGGCAGCAAGTTACACATTCTAACCACTCTCAGTGTAAAGACATTTCTCCTGAGTTCCTGACTGGATTTATTGGAGAATTTCTCATATTTATGGCCCCTAAATTTTATCTCCCCCACATGCGGAAATATCTTGGCTGGGATTCTCTGTTTGCCGCCGCTAAGATCCGTAATCCCGATTGGGTGGAGAATGCCGTGGCGGGGCAAAAAAGAAGATTCACGTTGGGCAGCAAACCAATCGCAAATTTTCGTGCCCGTCCCACCAGTCTCTCGCCCCAACTCGGTAGGACATTGCAAATAGCTCATTAGGGCTATTTTACACGTCACTGTTGGGCAGAACGCCATTCACAAACCAGGTAGGACACTCCCCCAGTCGATATTCCCTCTGGCGTGAATTGGTGAAAGTATTGAGGAAACTGGGCCTGGTGGCTTGTAGTCCGAAGGCTGGAAAGATGGGAAGTACCGTCCTGACAATAGCTTCCAGGGTGCCGAGGGAGGGTCCTTCCTGGGAGGTGGAATCAGGGACGTTCGTGCTGGGCTGGAGGGGCTCAAGTCGGCGGTCTTCCCTGGGATGGGGTTCCTTTAACTGCTCTCCCCATCTGCAGCCTTTAAATCCATTAAAATCACTCAGTGTGTAAAAAATAAAGTTTGCCCATAATTCAATGAAAGTGTTCTTACCTGTAGTCATAAACTAAACAGTCAGTGTTTAAAAGTTTGTTTTCCCATAATAAAGTGAAATGTGCTCATCTGTACCCCTATCTCATTAATACACATCTCTAATAATAAAGTGTAAGTGTTCATATTTGAACGTCTAAACCCTTTAAACATTAAGGGCGCGATTCTCCAGAAAAATTTCTAAGTGTGACGGCGAGTGGTAACTGCCATGAGTGCCCTAGTGCTCGGCCCACTAAGGCTATTCAATGTTAATTGGTCCACTTAACGAAGCCCCATGGACTTCTCGCAGTAAATGAAGGGTCGCCCTCCGATTCACCTGGACCCCCTGCTAACAAAGTTGAGCAGCCCTTAAACAGCAGCTGCACAGCCAGTTCCACTCAGCTCGCAGCAATGGCACCAAGATCAACAGCCCCAAGAGACCCCTCGATGCAGTGGAGGACAGGAGGGATGTTCTGTTCACCTGAGGGGACCGGAGGCTGAGTCACAGGGAAGCCTATGTCGCCTGGGAAGAGGTTGTGGCGGCTGTGAGCTCGGGAAGTGTGACCAGGAGGACTAACCTCCAGTGTCACAAGAACATCAATGAGGTAAGCCGGGCAGCATGGATGAGTTGACACCAATGACCCCAAAACCCCCTCCGAGACCTTCCCACCCCCACGAGCATTCATCCCCCCAACCCTCCATACGGCCCCCAAAACTCCCTTCACTCTCCGTCTCTTTTCAACCCCCCAACCCTTCCATCACGCCCCCCCATCCCCCGCACCACCACTGTGAACCATGCCTGCGGCTGACGATGTCCTCTGTGTCTCCCACAATCACTGGGAGAGGGCCCAGACTGTCAGAGGGGTGCCGGTCATACAAATCCTCACCACCTTCGAGGAATGGGCCCTGGAGGTGACTGGGGTGGCCAAGGAAAGAATGGCCACCAATGTGGAGGTTGGCAGACGTCAGAGGATCCACCGGGCCCCATCCGGAGGACCTGTCAAACGTGACTTGTTATTGCCATACTGACTGACCCAACCCTCCCACAGACCACATGTCTATTCTCCCGTCAGGTCTGCAGCCAACGGCGACGGCCCATCCCGGGTGGCCCCTCCCCTGCCCCAGGAGAACACCACTGAGGAGAGCTCCGAGGATCCCATGATCGACGCGTCACTGCTGTCATCCCCACCACCAGCGCAGATACACGTATCTCGGTGGGACATGTTAGTGGTCAGGCTTCTGACCATAATCTAGTGAGCACCACACAGCTGCTGAGTTACATCAGGAGAACACAGGAACCCGCAGGTGAGACAGCATTTGGAGGTCTGCTGGATCCCAGGACCAACCTGGGTCCCAGCCTGATGCTGAGCCTCTGGAACAGGGTTACCTGGAGCTGATGGAGACGTTAGGGAGCAGCCGGGACATTCAGAGGGAGATGTCAGCGACACTCCAGCAGGTCCATAGACTATTGGAGGAATCCCAGAGGCTACTGGTGTAGGACACGTCACTGGCAATGAGTGGCAACGAGGCCAACACTGCTAGGGTGGCAACCGCAGTGGGGAGTCTGGTGCATGACATCAGCACAATTAGTGGAGGTGTCCAAGGCATGGCGCAGTCGGTGACGGCCATGGCTGATGGCCCCGTCAGAATGTCCGACGCACTAGGGATGTGACCAGTACCAGCCTGGCCTTGATGAGGTCTGCGGGACATGTCCCGCTCTCAGATGGGAATGGCCAAGGCGCTGAGGGCTTGTCCCAGTGGGCATTGCCAAGTCATGCAGAACACGGCCCAATCACCGAAGATAATCGCCGAGGGCATCAACACAATGGTGCAGACATTGGGGAGCTGCCATCGCTGGCAGAGACTGATTCTGGGGCACCCGCGGCTCAAACCAGCTTCCTCTCCATCCCAAGGTGAACCCCAGGGCCCTATGGGGACAGAACAAGAGGAGAGGGTGCTGGATGCCAGCCCGGACCCATCCCATGCAGTGCGGATGGTGGCCTCCAGCTCCCTTGAATTCTACCCATCTGACGAGGTTGTGCCTCAAAGTCAGCACACAGGCCAGGGCGGCATGGCTGTCCAAGTGCCAGCGACAAGTGTGCTGGGTCGCTCTGGCCCCTAGTGCCCCCAGAGGACGCCCGCCAGGAACATCGAAGGCCACGGGACATACCTAGATGTAGCGGCAGAGCAAGGAAGGTTAAGCACACTGAGAATCATTGAGGGCGCTGGATGAGGGGGGGAGAGGGGTTAGGTAGTGGGTGAGAGTGGATCAGGGGTTGGTGGTATGAAGGGGTGGTAGGGTGAGTGGGGCGGCACCATCGGGAGAGTGGGGAATTGTTGGACAATTGTGACACATTAAAAACCCTTGACCACAAGCAGTATGAAGCCTCTGTCACTTTCTTCTGCAATGCGGTACCCGGAACATGATCCAGAAGTTGGCATGGTGGGCTGTGCATGTTGCCTCCCCCTGCACCCCCTCCCACCCTTCGCATGGCGGCCCACCACTGCAAAGGATGCCCCCCCTCCCCCCAGCCGAGGTTCCCCCACCACCATGCCGAGCACTGGGACTGCAAGCACAGCATCCCTGGGCTCTTTGCCTGTGAGCAAAGATGGCTACTCACCTCCTCAGCTCCTCACAGAAGCCCTTCCACCAGGCTCACGTTTTTCAAAAGGATTACTAAGTGGTGCTAGCATGACCACTTGCTGGGGAGGCAGATGAATCACGGGAGGCCCTTGGATATGTATGGAAATAGAACTTAAGTGGTGAAAATTGGTTTCTCGCACACTACAGTGGGATCCCTCCTTCATCTACGGGAGCAGGTCGGTTTGCATCGCAACTGTTTGGCTCCTGTCGCGGTTCTTGTTTTTGGTCTCTCCCATTATTTACCAGCCTTGTTTCATTCAAGCGAGAGCGCCACAAGGCCTGAGAATCGCGCCCTAAGTCAGTATGTGAAAAATAAAAGTTCTCTCATAACAAAGTGAAAGTGATCCCATCTGTACCCCTTAACCTTTGAAAGGTCAGTCAGTACGCCAAGTCTGTGAGGTGAAGGTAACAGTAATTCCCTTAAAGTGGTGCAAACCTTTGAAGTGGTTTCCATACATGCAATTTCATTGCCTTTTGAAGTATTGAAGGCAGTATGTAAGTCTAGGAGCCTGATTGCTTTGAACTGGATTGTTTACATTGAATTTCACACTCCATTGCCTTTTAAAAGCATCATGATTGATATCTCGCTGAACCTTCAAAACAATGAATCAGATTGGTTTTTTTTAGGAGCCATTAAGTCAGGGTAGCAGCTGTTTCTCTAACCGCTATTCATTTTATGAGTCTGCCTCTTTGATCTTGAGTGCTTCATAGAAAGTGAAGTGGCAGCCCCCAAAGCCGTTCTTTCCTGGAGAATAAGCCCTCCCCTGATCCACTCATCTCCCACGAAGGACCCCACTTGGCACCCTGACGACAATTGTTGAGGTGGCACTTACCACCTTGCCACCCCTCGGACTGCAAGGTGCCAGGTTTGCACTGCCAAGGGATGGGGCCTTAAGAGAAAATGTAGCGGGACTGAAGGGAGGTCTTGGGGGGCTGGGTTGGGGGAATGAGGGGGGGATGAATAGGGGGCCTGGAGGGGCTCATGGGGGGCTCTGAGTGAAGGGGGTGCCTTGCCAATGATTAGGCTGGGGTGATACCCTGCCTGCCGTCCGGGAGGTGGGGGGAGGCAGCTGATTGAGATCAGAGCATTGTTTAAAAATGGCACTTTGATCTCAGAGGTCCTGGACTGTCCGGAGATTAGGGCCCGTCCCTCTCAGTTGCAGTGCAGACCCCAACCTGCCACAGAATGGCATGGAGAAGCCGATTTCCAAAAATGTTTTTTCCAAATGCCATGGAATGGTCCATCGGGGTCTCTCCTAGCACCAACGGGAACCACTCCGGGTTCTCCGCTGGTGGGAGCACTTAGACTCCGCAATGGAGAATCCCTCCCCTTATCGATGTACATTCTGACGAACACTTTCAAAATTCTCCACATTATACTTTCCTATATTGATATTAATTTGCTTGTTATGTACCAATTCTGCAAGTTTATACCCAGTTACCCTTTATCTAAAGGCAAAATCAGTTAGGTGACCCTTCACAACATGTGCAATAAACAAACATTTCTTTGCTATAACAGAGAAATTGGCAAATCAATGCATTTTTGTTAGACATATTGCCAAATGGGAACAGAAGTCTCATTTTTATGGAGCCTTTCATTTCCAAACGCATTGCATGCAAAAACTCCCTCCAATAATTTAAACGCCCCCTTCCCTTTATTTAACAGGGATTGATCCTCACCAACAAGCTCACAATGCTCCTAAAATAGAACTCTGACTGCTAATGGTATTTGTTAATGGGCCCAGAGGCACTTATGTTTGATGGCAAACATGACCTTGGTGGGAACAGCAGTCTTTAAAACAGTTTAATGAGTGACATATATGCTCAAGCATCCCAGAGCAGTGATTCATTTTCCAGTAAAGATACACAACAAAGGCTTGCTGGGCTCATTCACAATTACAGTGCACCCAGTGCCAATGCATTCCACAATAGAGCCCTCAACTTTGGGGTGATTTTCAGGCCGTGATCGCCATCAGTAAGAATGGCAACGCGGGCAGAAAATGTGGTGGGAAACTCTTTTAAATGGATGATACTAAATTTTAATATTATTAACAGGCCTCCCACCACATGATTCCCTCCTCACTAAACATTCATATTTCACCGACATTTACAAGAGCTTTTTAAAACCGGGATTTAGTTGAGAGGCTCCCTCTGGGTGCGCAAAGGTATTACAGCCCCTGGGGGAGAGGAGCATGCCCAGGCAGTGCCCTAACAATTGTGAGCGGGTACCTAGCACCTTCCAACCCCTTGGACTGCAAGGTGCCAGGTTGCCACTGCCAAGGGGCGGGGCCTGAAGGGGGAAATGGGGGTGGCTGAAGGGGATTGTTGAGGGGGGGGGGGGGGTGAGGTGCGGGAATGAGGGCGGGGTTAATAAGGGGGGGGGGCAACCTGTTCTGGACGGCAGTGCCAGGGGTAGGCACTCATGGGAGCCCCATTGAGGGGAAGGGGATTCCATTTATGTGTGGTGGGGAGGGAAGGGGCAGCGAGCAAGCTGTGAGGTGGCAACTTGCGGGGGTGGGGAGTGGGCACTGAGTGGGGGGGGGATGTCAGCGATACTTTCGCAGTGGTGAGGGAGCTCCTGATGATTGTCCTGGGGAGGTGAGGTGGGACCCCCAGATACCGATGTGGCGGGTGGGGGGGCTCAGATACCTATGTGCACGTTGGCACCTTGGCAATGCCCCATGTGTGTGGCGGCAGACAGTGGGTAGGGGGTGTGGGGGACCCACAAGCCCGCTTACGAGATCAGGGCACCCTTTCAAAATGGTAGCCCGATCTCTGAGGAGCCAGTCTGGCCAGGGACTCAGCTCCCCAGTGATGAAAATCGTTCTAAGTGTGGCCTTGACCTGGGAGAAACTTCCCAGTGCCCATAAAGTGACTCAGTGTGTTTAGGAGCGGTGGAGAACTCGTCGACAGAGCAGGGGAGAAACTCCCAACAATACCCACTACAAATGACACTTGAAACTTTTCCGTTTGATTGCGCCCAACATTTTCATTCAGGGGTCCCTCTTTTTTCTGAGTATATACTCATTAACTTTTGGCTGGACTGTAAAATAATTAAGGTTAAGGCCAGGTTGCAGAAATTTAACTACACACGAGTCCTGGTTAGCAAGACTGGCCTCTTGGCTGCATTAATGGCAGTGGCAAGGGTTTGAGCAAGAATGGTTCATAGCATCGCAACCGAGTGAAAGAGAAAATGATGCAGTGTTGGTATCTACTGGGATAAAAATGGTCAATCTTTCCACAAACTATTTAGCCATGCTAAGACCTTAAGAGTTGACTCAATAGGTTAAGTTTTGTTGCTACATAGATTTTGTGTATAAAAGCTGATAGATTATACATGATATGCATCATAAACATTAACTAAGTACCATTCTTCATTAGTAGGATGATATATGACCCGAGTGGACAAGGCTCCGCAATGCGAGAAAATCATAAAATCATCAGCATCTTCTGCCTATTTGAATATGGTGGGGATTACCACAGAAACTATTGTTGGCCTCTGCCTGATAGAGATTGGGAGTAGATAAGTAACTTACTTCCGGTTGCGGCATGTAGGTGGAGGTCGCATGTTTGGTGGCTCCTGCCAGAGTTGTCTTTAATAGACTCTTTACACCCAGATTTTGGGAACATTCTTAGGTGAGAAGTTGTGGGAAAGTCTGAGGCATTTCAAGAATGTCAAAAACTGAAAAAAGAACCCAGGAAGAAAAGAAATGAGTGGAAGTCCGCTGTCAAACATAGCGACGAGTTCAGCAGGAGACAAAAAGGCAGGAGAGAGCTCGTTGGGTGGGGCCACACCCACCACGGTGAAAAGGGTGGCTGAAGTGATGGTTGGGGAGTTTGAACGGCTCTTCTCATAAGAACATAAGAACATAAGAACTAGGAGCAGGAGTAGGCCATCTGGCCCCTCGAGCCTGCTCCGCCATTCAATGAGATCATGGCTGATCTTTTGTGGACTCAGCTCCACTTTCCGGCCCGAACACCATAACCCTTAATCCCTTTATTCTTCAAAAAACTATCTATCTTTATCTTAAAAACATTTAATGAAGGAGCCTCTACTGCTTCACTGGGCAAGGAATTCCATAGATTCACAACCCTTTGGGTGAAGAAGTTCCTCCTAAACTCAGTCCTAAATCTACTTCCCCTTATTTTGAGGCTATGCCCCCTAGTTCTGCTTTCACCCGCCAGTGGAAACAACCTGCCCGCATCTATCCTATCGATTCCCTTCATAATCTTATATGTTTCTATAAGATCCCCCTCATCCTTCTAAATTCCAATGAGTACAGTCCCAGTCTACTCAACCTCTCCTCGTAATCCAACCCCTTCAGCTCTGGGATTAACCTAGTGAATCTCCTCTGCACACCCTCCAGTACCAGTACGTCCTTTCTCAAGTAAGGAGACCAAAACTGAACACAATACTCCAGGTGTGGCCTCACTACCACCTTATACAGTCTTAAACTCCATCCCTCTAGCAATGAAGGACAAAATTCCATTTGCCTTCTTAATCACCTGTTGCACCTGAAAACCAACTTTCTGCGACTCATGCACGAGCACACCCAGGTCTCTCTGCACAGCAGCATGTTTTAATATTTTATCATTTAAATAATAATCCCTTTTGCCGTTATTCTTACCAAAATGGATAACCTCACGTTTGTCAACATTGTATTCCATCTGCCAGACCCTAGCCCATTCACTTAGCCTGTCCAAATCCCTCTGCAGACTTCCAGTATCCTCTGCACTTTTTGCTTTACCACTTATCTTAGTGTCGTCTGCAAACTTGGACACATTGCCCTTGGTCCCCAACTCCAAATCATCTATGTAAATTGTGAACAGTTGTGGGCCCAACACTGATCCCTGAGGGACACCACTAGCTACTGATTGCCAACCAGAGAAACACCCATTAATCCCCACTCTTTGCTTTCTATTAATTAACCAATCCTCTATCCATGCTCCTACTTTCCCCTTAATGCCATGCATCTTTATCTTATGCAACAACCTTTTGTGTGGCACCTTGTCAAAGGCTTTCTGGAAATCCAGATATACCACATCCATTGGCTCCCCGTTATCTACCGCACTGTTAATGTCCTCAAAAAATTCCACTAAATTAGTTAGGCACGACCTGCCCTTTATGAACCCATGCTGCATCTGTCCAATGGGACAATTTCCATCCAGATGCCTCGCTATTTCTTCCTTGATGATAGATTCCAGCATCTTCCCTACTACCGAAGTTAAGCTCACTGGCCTATAATTACCCACTTTCTGCCTACCTCCTTTTTTAAACAGTGGTGTCACGTTTGCTAATTTCCAATCCGCCGGGACCACCCCAGAGTCTAGTGAATTTTGGTAAATTATCACTAGTGCATTTGCAATTTCCCTAGCCATCTCTTTTAGCATTCTGGGATGCATTCCATCAGGGCCAGGAGACATGTCTACCTTTAGCCCCATTAGCTTGCCCATCACTACCCCCTTGGTGATGTCAATCCTCTCAAGGTCCTCACCTGTCATAGCCTCATTTCCATCAGTCACTGGCATGTTATTTGTGTCTTCCACTGTGAAGACCGACCCAAAAAACCTGTTCAGTTCCTCAGCCATTTCCTCATCTCCCATTATTAAATCTCCCTTCTCATCCTCTAAAGGACCAATATTTACCTTAGCCACTCTTTTTTGTTTTATGTATTTGTAGAAACTTTTACTATCTGTTTTCATATTCTGAGCAAGTTTACTCTCATAATCTATCTTACTCTTCTTTATAGCTTTTTTAGTAGCTTTCTGTTGCCCCCTAAAGATTTCCCAGTCCTCTAGTCTCCCACTGATCTTTGCTACTTTGTATGCTTTTTCCTTCAATTTGATACTCTCCCTTATTTCCTTAGATATCCACGGTCGATTGTCCCTCTTTTTACCGTCCTTCCTTTTTGTTGGTATAAACCTTTGCTGGGCACTGTGAAAAATCACTTGGAAGGTTCTCCACTGTTCCTCAACTGTTTCACCATAAAGTCTTTGCTCCCAGTCTACCCTAGCTAGTTCTTCTCTCATCCCATTGTAATCTCCTTTGTTTAAGCACAAAACACCAGTGCTTGATTTTACCTTCTCACCCTCCATCTGTATTTTAAATTCCACCATATTGTGATCGCTCCTTCCGAGAGGATCCCTAACTATGAGATCCTGAATCAATCCTATCTCATTACACAGGACCAGATCTAGGAACGCTTGTTCCCTCGTAGGTTCCATTACATACTGTTCGAGGAAACTATCGCGGATACATTCTATAAACTCCTCCTCAAGGCTGCCTTGACCGACCTGGTTAAACCAATCAACATGTAGATTAAAATCCCCCATGATAACTGCTGTACCATTTCTACATGCATCTGTTATTTCTTTGTTTATAGCCTGCCCCACCATAATGTTACTATTTGGTGGCCTATAGATTACTCCTATCAGTGACTTTTTCGCCTTACTATTCCTGATTTCCACCCAAATGGATTCAACCTTATCCTCCGTAGCACCGATGTCATCCCTTACTGTTGCCCGGATGTCATCCTTAAATAACAGAGCTACACCACCTCCCTTACCATCCACTCTGTCCTTCCGAAAAGTTTGATACCCTCGGATATTTAACTCCCAGTCGTGACCATCCTTTAACCATGTTTCAGTAATGGCCACTAAATCATAGTCATTCACGATGATTTGCGCCATCAACTCATTTACCTTATTCCGAATACTACGAGCATTCAGGTAAAGTACACTTATGTTGGCTTTTTTACCTCTGTTCTTAATCTTAACACCTCGCTCAGTAACCTCTCCTAAGTTATATTTCCTCTTAACCTTTCTCCTAATTTTCCTTGTCGTCGAACCCACATCTTCCTGTAACAACCTGCCGCATCGCTTACCATTAATGTTTTCACTTCCCGTTTTATTTCTTTTAGTATTCCTACTATTATGATTTCCCAGTCCTCTAGTCTCCCACTGATCTTTGCTACTCAAAACATTATGAAAGGCATCGGACAGAGATGATAGGCTGGATTCGCCATTTCAGCGGCTAAGTGCCGGCTCGAACGGAGAATCCGCGGGAGATTTACTCACAAATATTGGCGCGAACCCCTCACCGATTCCAGTACCAGTGAGGGGCTAGCAGCGGCACCGGGTGAAACGCCCAGCTCAGCGCTGAAAACGGCCAGAGAATGGCCGGGTCACTGGCCGCGCATGAGCAAGGCTGACGATCTGCAGCGGTCGCGCCGTACAGCATGTCGCCGGCCATGTGCGGACCCGACCTGCCATCCGTGATCCCACAGGCCAGCCTCTGGCCAACCGCCACCATTCCCCCCAACCAGCGGCACATTACGGCCGAGTGTGGCGGCGCTGGACAAAGTCTGCAGTCGCCACGCTGGGTTCCCGACCACTGAGACTACACATGTCCTGTGGGAACTCAGCCCATCGGGGCTGGAGAATCGCGGGTGGACCGGCCGATATCGCGCCAACGCCGTTGTAATGATGGCGAGGGGGCGGAGCATGGCTGACCGGCGTCAACCCGGTGGCGGCCCTGATTTGGGTGTCTGAGCCGATTCTCCGCCCGGTCGTCGGGCAATGGAGAATCCTGCCCGATGTACTCGCTTGAGGAGTGGGTGGGTGAGATCCTTGCCCTCATAAGAGAGGAGTTGGTGAACACTTTGACAGCGGTGCAGGAGCAAGGAGAGGAAATGAAGGAGTGAAGTAGGCATTGTCACTGCATAGCGACCAGTTCAACTCAATGGGTGAGGAGTTGTGGAAGGTGGCAGAGAGGGCCAAGAGCCAAAGTAGAGAACCTGGAGAACAGGTCACAAAGGCAGAATTTGAGGATTGTGGGTGCGCCTGAGGAAGTGGAGGGCTGGAAGCCTGCAGACTACTTTGCCGAGATTCTTATGATGATGTTGATGGGGGAGGGAGAGGACACGTCCCATTACGAATTGGACAGGGCCCACTGGTAGCTCCAGCTGAAACCAAGAATGAATGAATCGCCAACAGCTATGATCATCTGCTTTCACAATTTTCAAGTAAAGGAGAAGGTGCTGAGGTGGGCAAAGTAGATGAAGGAGGTGGTGCGGGACGGCAACGGTATACATATGTACCAGAGTCTGACGACAGAGCTGACGAGGAGGCGGGCGACCTTCAAGCGGGCCAAGGGGCCGTTGTATAAATGCAATGTGCGGTTTGTTGTGGTCTATCCGTCGCAGCTAAGGGTCACACATACCGGCAGGGATTACTACTTTGAGACAGCAGCGGAGGCTAAGGCGGTGAAGCAGAAGGCCTGTGACTGGACAGGGTTTGAATGTTAAAGGTTTTTGACTGGGTTTTTCCTTTATGGATGTCATGGTTAACTGTTTTGTGTAAAAGATGTTTGGGTTGGGGTGATTCGGGGAGGATAGTTGGGATTGGTTTGTTAGCTTTGGGAGCTTGTTTGGATGTAGCGTGTTGGGAATTTGGAGGGAGTGGGTGTGGGGGCTTTGAAGTTGGGCTGCCATGCTAGCAAACGCAGTGTTGGCTAGTGAACGGGCGCAAGGTGGGAGGAGGGGCCGCAGTCATTGGCACCAGTATGGGCAGGTTCCGATAGGCTTGGAGGTGTGAATGGTTTTGGGTGGGGATGATACTGGGTGAGGAGTTTTCAAGAGGAAGTGGTTGGGGAGTTTCTGGGAAGAGGGGTGGGGGGCGAAGGGTGTGACGGTGACTAGGGCTGGAGCTGGGTCTTGCTACTAGGCGGGGCCTGGGGGTATGGTCAAGGTGGGTAGGAAGGGCGAGGGGGGTGGTAACAGCCCCCGCCAGAGTGGTGATGTGAAAGGTGGGAGGATTGGGGAGAACGGTGAAGGGTCTGAAAATGGAGCTGGTGCAGTTACAGGAGACCCATTTAAGGGTGAAGGACCAGATGAAGCTCAGGAAGGGTTGGGTGAAGGGCGCCCTGCGGCACAGTGGTTAGCACTGGGACTGTGCCGCTGAGAACCCGGGTTCGTATCCCAGCCCTGGGTCACTGTCCGTGTGGAGTTGCACATTCTCCCCATATCTGCGTGGGTTTCACCCCCCACAACCCAAAGATGTGTAGGGTAGGTGGATTGGCCACTCTCAATTGCCCATTAATTTGAAAAAAAAAATAATTGGGAACTCTAAATTTAAAATAAAAGGAAGGGTTGGGTGAGCCAGGTGTTTCATTTGGGCTTTGACAGAGCCCAGAGAGTGGCGATTCTGGTCGGTAAATAGATGAGGTTCCAGATGGAGAAGGTGATGGCGGACCAAGGGGGCAGGTACCTGATAGTGACGGATTCACCGCCCCTCCGTGCCGAAATCGGGCTCGGCACGGGGGTGTAGAATATCCCAAATAGGCTCCCATGCTGACACACGATTCTCCGGTGACAGGAGAATCGCTGCCAGTCACACGCACGCGATCAACGGGGGCCATTGAAAGCGGCCCCCGCGGCGATTCTCCTCGCTCGACGGGCCAAGTGCCCACCGAGTCCCGCCGGCGTGGTTCACATGTGGTCCCACCCGGCGGACCTCGGCGTTCTGGTTCTGGCTACCGATCGGCAGGCGTGCTCATTCCGAGGGTGACCTATGTTCCTCCGTGCCGGGCCCCTGTAGGGCGCCGCCATGTTGCACGGGGCCGGCGCGAAGATGGCTGCTGCGCGCATGAGCGGCCTTGCGGTCTGCACAGCAGGGCCCTGCCCGCAGCCAGAGCTGAGGGACGCACGCCGGGGCCCTGCTGGCCCCCTTGAGGACAGCGAATCACCCCGGACTTTCAAAGAAAAAGTTCGGAGTGATTCCTGCCAGTTTTCTGGATGGCGTAGGGTCTTAGTCCCCAGAAGGGAGAATCCCGGCCGTGGTGCTGGTTAGTGTGTATGCCCCAAACTGGGGCGACATTGGGTTTGTGAGGAAAATGCTCGTGGCCATACTGGATCTGGATACTCGCCAGGTGATATTAGGGTGTGGGGCCTGGAATATGGTGTTAGAACCGAAGGGGGACAGATCCCGGCCACGCTCGCAAGCCCCATCAGGGGGTGGGGGGGGGGTGGAGAGACAGGTTCATGAGGGAGATAGGAGGGGTACATCCATGGAGAGTTTTACATCATGAGATAGGGAGTACTCGTTCTTTTCGCCGGTGCATAAGGTGTACCCAAGGATCGAATTTCTCATGGGGAAGAAGGCAGAGTATTTGCCAATCGTGATATCGGACGATGCGCCGCACAGTGTGGATGTGGTCTTGGAGAAGGGTCCAGCTCAGAGGCCTCTAGTTGAGGCTAGATCTGGGTTTCATTGCAGACCCGAACTTTTGCAATAAAATGGGGAAGGTGATTGAGCAGTATTTGGAGTTTAACTGGAATCTGGAGGTCTCGATGTCGGTGGTCTGGGAGGTGTTGAAGGTGGTAGTGAGGGGCGAGGCCATTTCATTCAAGACAAAGGTCAATAGGGAGGTGCGGGAGGAGCAGCTGATAGGGTAGATTTTGGAAGTAGACGGGAGATGTGTGGAGGATTGGAGCAGCGACTTTTGGTGAGGAGGGAGTTGCAGGTGAGGTTTGAGCTTCTACCCACAGGGAGGACGGTTCAGCAACTGAGGCGAGTGAGCGGGCTTATCCATGATCATGGTGAAAAGACCAGTCGATTGCTGGTGAGCCAGCTCCATCGGCAGGCAGCAGGGAGGGAGACTGTGTGGATAAGGAGTGGGACGGGAGGTTGGTGGTGGTGCTGGAGCAGGTGAATAAGGTGTTTGAAGACTTTTGTGGGGGCTTGTACAAATCAGAGCCGCCGGAGGAAGAGTTGGAAATGAGGGAATTTCTGGAGCGATTGTAGTGTCCAGAGGTGGGGGAGGAGGAGAGGGTGGGATTGGAGGAACCAATGGGAGTGGAAGGAGTGCAGGCAGCGATAGGGAAGATGCAATCAGGTAAGAGCCAGATGGGTCTCCTGTGGAATTTTATAAAAAATTCAAGAATCTGGCACCACTGATGGTAGAAATGTTTGAGGATGCGATGGTTAGGGGAAATATTGCCAGAGATAATGGGGCAGACATCCATCTCACTATTACTTAAAAAAGAGAAGGATCCAGTGGAGTGTGGGTCATACAGGCCCATTTCTATACTGAACATGGATGCTAAGATATTGGCAAACGTGTTGGCGGTGGGGCTGGAGGAGTGCCTCCCGAAGGTGGTGGAGGAGAATCAGAAGGTGTGATGCGCAATCAATTACCCTCGAGACAAGGTGAGTCATAACTAACAGGCTTTAATCTGCTAGAACTCTTCCCCAGCAGCTTCGATACAGAAAGTGAAGGCTGCTGGGACGGCATCGGTTCTTATACTCTGCCTCTCAGGGCGGAGCTATGTACATCAGCCAATGGTAGACTCCTGGGTCTAGCCAATGGTCATCCACCTCTCAGGTACCGCAATACCTGGTATTACCACAAGGTGTTCATCAAGGGCAGGCAGCTGTTGCTGAATGTGCGACTGCTGATGGTTGTGCTGCTTTCTCCGGCAGAGGAAGGGAGTTGGAGATGGTGGTGGCATTAGATGCAGAGAAGGCGTTTGACAGAATGTAGTGGAGTTATTTGTTTGTGATGCTGGAGAGGTTTGGGACTGGGCCGAAATTTGTGGCATGGGGAAAATTGTTATATAAGGATTTGACAGCATGTGTGTGGACAAACGATATGAATTCGGGGTACTTTCCACTATTTTGGGGAACGAGGCAGGGATGGCGATTGAGTCCTTGGCCATTGCGCTGAGGGGTTCGGACTTATCATAGATTATCATAGAATTTACAGTGCAGAAGGCGGCCATTCGGCCCATCAAGTCTGCACCGGCTCTTGGAAAGAGCATCAAGGTCAACACCTCCACCCTATCCCCATCACCCAGTAACCCCACCAAACATTAAGGGCAATTTTGAACACTAAGGGCAATTTATCATGGCCAATCCACCTAACCTGCACATCTTTGGACTGTGGGAGGAAACCGGAGCACCCGGAGGAAACCCACGCACATACGGAGAGAGGGTGAAGACTCCGCACAGACAGTCACCCAAGCAGGAATCGAACCTGGGATCCTGGAGCTGTGAAGCAATTGTGCTATCCACTATGCTACCGTGCTGCCCTATGGAAGGGGATTGTGAGGGGGAGGGATGGAGCATATGGTGTCTCTGTATGTGGACAATCTGCTGCTGTACATCTCGGACACGAGCACGTCAGTGAGGATATAATGGGGTTGCTAAAGACATTTGGGACGTTTACGCCGTACAAGTTAAATTTAGGGAAAAGCGATTTTGTGGTGTGTTTTCCAGGCACAGAGGCAAACGTAGGAGTTTTGCCATTCCGGGTAGCGACAACCCACTTCGAGATGCAGGTGGCGCAGGACTGGGCATGACTTTGTAAGCTTAATTTCACGAGCCTGTTAGGGAAGATGAAGTAGGTTTTTGTGCGATGGGATAGTCTCCCCTTGTTGCTGGCAGGCTGAGTGCAGGCAGTAAAGATGAACATTCTGCCACGGTTCCTGTTTCTGTTTCAGTGTCTGTCAGTCTTTCTGCCAAAGGCATTCTTTAGTGGGGTGGAAAGGCTGGTTTCATTGTTTGTGTGGACAGGGAAGATGGCCACGGAGTGGGGAGGCAGTGGTGAAGCGATATTGTCACTGGACTAGTAATCCAGAGATCCAGGGTAATGCTCTGGGGCAGACCTGGGTTCGAATCCCGCCCGGGCAGATGGTGGAAATTGAATTCAATAAAAATCTGGAAATAAAAGTCTAATGACGACCATGAAATCATTGTCGATGGTCGTAAAAACCCATCTGGTTCACTAATATCCTTTAGGGAAGGAGCTCTGCCATCCTTACCTGATCTGGCCTACTTGTGACTCCAGATCCACAGGAATGTAATTGACTCTTAAATGCCCTCAGGGATGGGCAATAAATGCTGGCCCGGCCAGAACCGCCCACATCCCATAAACGAATAAAACTAAAACGGTTCCGAACTTGTTATGTCATTACTGGGCAATGAACACGGAGAAGGTGCGGGGCTGGAGTAGAGAGACGGAGGCTTTGTGGGTGCGGGTGGAGGTGGGTTCTTGTAAAGGGTCGGGTAGCGGGAGCTGGCAATGACACCGCTACCGTTTGCCCCAGGGAAGTACTCAGGTAGTCTTGTGGTGGGAGTCACGCTGAAGATTTGGAGGCAATTCTGACAGCACTTTAAGTTGAGGGAAGGTTCGAGGATAATGCCGACAAGAGGGAACCATGGGTTTGAGCCAGGGAGGATGGATGCGAGGTTCCGGGGATAGGAGGACAGATGGATGAAAGAGATGAAAGATCTGCTTTTGGACGGGCGGTTCGTAAGGTGGAGTTACATAGAAACATAGAAATAGGAGCAGGAGGAGGCCATTCGGCCCTTCAAGCCTGCCCTGCCATTGGTCACGATCATGGCTGATCGTCCAACTCAATAGTCTAATCCTGCTTTCTTCCCATAATTTGGGTGGCATGGTAGCACAATGGTTAGCACAATTGCTTCACAGCTCTAAGTTCCAGGTTCGATTCATGGCTTGGGTCACTGTCTGTGCGGAGTCTGCAAGTTCTCCTTGTGTCTGCATGGGTTTCCTCTGGGAGCTCCGGTTTCCTCCCACAGTCCAAGGATATGCAGGTTAAGTGGATTGGCCATGCTAAATTGCCCTTAGTGTCCAAGGGGGTTGAGTGGGGTTGCTGGGTTACGGTATGGGGCGGAGGTGTGGGCTTGAGTAGGGTGCGTTTTCCAAGGGCCGGTGCATAAGACCATAAGACATAAGACATAGGAGCGGAAGTAAGGCCATTCGGCCCATCGAGTCCACTCCACCATTCAATCATGGCTGATGCAGACACGGTTCAGACTGGTGCAGACACGGTGGGCCGAATGGCCTCCTTCTGCACTGTAAATTTTATTCTATTCTATTCTAACTCTTGATCCCATTCACCTCAAGTTCCATATCCAGCCGCCTCTTGAATGTATTCAATGTCTTAGCCTCAACTATTTCCTGTGGTAACGAATTCCACAGGCTCACCACTCTTTGGGTGAAGAAGTGTCTCCTCATCTCTGTCCTAAATGGTCTACCCCGAATCCTCAGACTGTGCCCCCTTGTTCTGGATGCACCCGCCATCGGGAACATCCTCCCTGCATCCACCCTATCTAGTCCTGTTAAGAGTTTTATAAGTCTCTCTGAGATTCCCCTCATTCTTCTGAACTCCAGCGAGAACAATCCTAACCTAGACAATCTCTCCTCATTTGACAGTCCCGCCATCCCTGGAATCAGTCTGGTAAACCTTTGTTGCACCCCCTCGAGAGCAAGAACATCCTTCCTCAGAAAAGGAGACCAAAACTGCACACAATATTCTAGGTGTGGCCTCACCAAAGCCCTGTATAATTACAGCAGGACATCCCTGCTCCTGTACTCGAAACCTCTCGCAATGAAGGCCAACCTACCATTTGCCTTCTTTACCGCCTGCTGCACCTGCATGCTTACCTTCAGCGACTGGTGCACAAGGACACCCAGGTCCCCCTGCACACTCCCCTCTCCCAATTTAGAGCCATTCAGGTAGTAATCTGTCTTCTTGTTTTTGCTTCCAAAGTGAGTAACCTCACATCTATCCAAACTGCATCTGCCATTGATTTGCCCACTCACCCAACCTGTACAGATCATGCTGAGGAGTTGGGGGTAAAGTTTGGGCTCCAGTGTGAGGGGGGCTTCAGCTGTATGCTGGTGTGGAACTTCAAAATCTGGTCCCTGGCACTGTGAAGCAATAGTGCTAACTGCTGTGCTACAAGTACGGCCAAGTGGGAGGAACAGTTAGAAATAGTATTGGAGGAGGGATTAAAGTGCGAAGTGCTGCGAAGGGTCAATGCCTCACCCTCATGCTTGAGGCTGGGGTTGATTCAAAATCGTGTACAGGGCGCACTTAACGAAGGTGAGGATAAGCCAGTTAAGGGGGTGATGGGTGAAGGATAGCTGCGAGTGGTGTGGGAGGGGCCCAGCCAATCATGTCCATATGTTATGGTCCTTTCAGAAGCTTTCAAATTTTAGGGTTCGTTTTCAGCACCATGTCTGAGGTTCTGCACGTGAATTTGGAGCCGGGATCCTGGAGGTCATATCCGGGATGCCAATCCTGCCAGAGTTGTAGACAGGTGAGGGGCAGATGTCTTAGCCTTCACCTCGTTGATTGCTCGCAGACGGGTCCTGTTGGGATAGTGGTCAGCATCTCCCCTCTGTGCCTTGGTGTGGCTGAGGGATCTAATGGAGTTCCTGTATTTGGAGAAGGTGAAATTTGCTCTGAGAAGGGCAGATGAGGGGTTCCACAAGAGATGGGGTTTGTTTATCTTAGACTTTGGGGATCTGGTTGCCTTCAAGGGGTGGGGAGTGGTTCGGAGGGGGGTGGGGGGGAAGGGTTGTGTTTATTCGTTATACAAATGTTGAAAATTTGAATAAAAATATATTTTTTATAAACTTAAAAGGCGCTGAAACTAAATGTTGCACCCCAATGCCAACCCAAATCAAGATCTACCAGATTTGGATACAGCAGGGATTGATCTCAAGCGTATTCTCACAAAATCTGTACCTAAAGAGTGAAGAGCAGCCTTACCATTTACTCAAGTTAATAACCAGATCTTGCCATCACATGAGGAGGCATGTATTTCATGTTAAAAATACTTCCCTCAGTGACACACAATGACATGACCACATATTTTTTAAAAATCATTGTATAAAACCACTAACTCTGGGAGAATTTGACAAGTACATTGGGTGCAAACCAGTAGATTACAAATAATGAATGAAGTAATCATTCTGTTAGTATAAAGAGACAATTATTTATCTGAACAGCTGGTTCAGTAAAAACTTTACATACCATGATGCCCCAGACCAGCGAGGAGAGTAAAGTTGAAACAATGGGAAAAACTCTTACGAAATGTTTTATTCAAGGTCTACAATGGTTTTTGTAATTATTTAAACCACATGATGATGATAATGATCCGTGATTGCCAAGTTATGCTCGTGCTCATAGCCCACTTGCTTGAATGTGGAGGAGTTTATTTCTCCATAAACAACTGTTCCTCATCATTTATTTAATGGATACCTTGGGCCTGAAATTCTAATTAGGAGAGAAAGCACAATAAGTGCAGCAGATCGCTCTCAACTTGGATAAAGCAGGCAAGACAAGGTGGAAATGTAAAATGCTGAGAAGTTGGAGGGAAAGAGAAAGTGATGAGAAAGAGGAGGGAAAGGAGGGGGCAGAAATCTAAAAAGTAATTTGAGCCAATTGTGTGACATCTAGAAAAGCATGAACTACAGAAGTGAGGGATGATACAGGGATGATACAAGAAAATGTTGTAATGTTGCAGTAAACCACGATCAATTAATTTTGATAACAGGTAGTTTAAAAGTACTAATGTTTTGGTAATTTAGCTATAATGCTTGACCTTTTCTTCCTCATCCACTGAGTGTACATGGCAGCAGGTGGAATAGGAACTAAGGCCCGGATATTCATGTTGGAGGTGGGAATCAGGAGCTAGGAAATTTCCCAGCGTTGCGATTGGGGAGGGTGTGTTGGCATGGAGTCAGCCTGCCATCTTTCACACCAGCAGGGAGGAGTCTGACAATGAGGCATCTGTGGATAATCCTTCTCGGAGAGGGATGTTCCACTGGCAGGTCACAGGTTGGGGTTCAATAATTGGAAGAGCAGTCAGAGTTCCCTGAGGCTTTGCAATCTCATGCTCTGTGACTAGAGGTGACCATTGGGCAGTTGAGCTCAACCATATCTTGGCCAACCTCATGGAGAGTCCATGTGGCAGCATCTGCAATGCATGTAAGAGCAGCATGGTGTCCTGCACTGGGTGCATGGCACTCTCTGTTGCCTGGGCCAATTGCTTCAGAACCAAGAATGCCAGTTCAGCTGATGTTCATGGATTATGTGAGGCCTAACGGTGGCTGGAGGGGATACCAGCTGCACCCAGCAGCAGACTACATCAAGTCAGCATTAAACCGCTTGAAGGGATGAGAGTGTGCAAGAGGAGGATGAGGGATTCATGCAGCTTGTGGGATCCTCTTCATTCTCAGCTTCTTGACAGAGGAAGCATGTGGTCCCAATGACGATGGCTGTCCTTGCACAGATGTAGACAACGCAGTCACAGATCAGGGCCTTAAAATCCAGCCCCAAATCTCCAGCAGATTTCCCTCCCATCCAACCATGCTACCATTAGGTCCCAGGTGACCATGTGGAAGAGAACAGCTTTGAGGCATCTTTGTAAAGAGAGAGAGGGAGACAGCCTTGTAGCAGCCTCATCGCCATAGAGTCTGCCTAAGACCTGGGATGGTGTTTCTGAGTTTGGGTGCTTCTCCTCTCACTATTACAACAGCATCCTCACTGTGTTGTTATTCTGTTCTTCAGACTGGCAGGCTACCCCTTGGCACCATAAATTCCCAACATTAGACTGTCCAAGATCAGATGCAGCGTGGTTAGAAAGAGCACTCTACCGCAGGCTCGAGGAATTGGTCTCACCACAACCCTAGGAGGTGTTGTGGCTCTGTTGGTAGCACCCTTGCCTCTGAACCAGAATCCAGTGGGCTCAAGTCCCACTCCAGAACCTGATGGCCACACATGGAGCGTTCATGATATTGTTTAGACAGGGTGATAATCAGCCTGCCAAACTATTCCCCAAGGGAAAAAGAGGGGACGCAATGCCACACCCGCTTTGATCCAGGCTCCATTTCAGTATTTAGAGTGGTCACTGCTCCCAGTGGTGCTTTTGGTATCAGTGAGCTGCTGTCCTTTGATTGTCCGAGCAATCTCAAGAGGCAGGGATTTGACCTGCATCAAAAGATGCAGTGGGAAATTGCCCCTGCTGGAACAGTGGGGTTCCCACCAGCTGTCCAGCCAATGGACAGGCCCATCACCATGACCACTAAATTCCACCCAGTATATGTGAGGATAACTAACAAACCTCTGCATTAGTGAGATTTTTTTTCCATTACCCTCATCTTGTGATTTCACTGGGTGGGATTGTCAAATTAAGGAAAGATTTCTTCTTTGAACCCATGTCCACTTGGAACTGGATGAAGCTGCCAAATTGATTTCAGGCAGTATTATAACTTTTTAGCCAACATATGTCCATCAGTCTATGATTAATTTGAACCCATGTGCAATGTGTAGCCCATTGTATGACCCAGTTATATATCTTTTGCGCAACCCCACCCTGCCACCCAAAAATCTTCTCAAACTTCCTTTTTGTATTGTGAGCAGAGTCAAGAGTTGAATCAGCTCTTTGAAGACATTAAAGCTTAACCAAGTTTGACTCCTGTTTCCCATAGCACCCGCAGACTAAACACTGTTTAGCACAGAAAAGAAGTGATGAGGGGCTCATTGGGTCTGGCAGCCTTCCACCATTCGAAACACTGGTATTATCATAGCTGTAAGAACTACAAGGGTTACTGAAGTGTCTACAGTAGCCACTAGAGGGAGCTACAGTTACAAGTATATAAGGCGGTGATGCCAAGCCTTGGGGGAGAGTGTGTGCAGGCGTGAGCTAGAGAGAGTCAGAAATACAAATAGTGTGAGTGAGAGCAGTACATAGTTTATATCAGTATAAAGATTAGTTGTAGATGAGTGTAGTTTATATGTTAATAATCAACTGTGTATTCTTTAAGAGTACGTGTCAAATCCAAATTAGTAGTGTTAATAAATTTATAGCTTTGTTTAAGTTCAAGCTGTTTTGTGGTCTTTGTGAACACTACACCAACCATTCTGAATTAAGCAATACAAAGAACACCACAAACACGAGGCAGTTTTTAAATTGATCCCTGTGGACAGAAATAATGAAAACAAAACTTATTTTCATCAAGAGTTTAAAGATGACTTAAACAACATTGGGTTCTGAAGCTCAGTGGTGTTTTACTTGCAAGGTCAACATTTAGTTACGTCAATTTCAGAACTTTTCTTCAACTCGATGAAAGGCCAATGTCAATGCCAGGTATCAAAAAGCTCGAGTCAACCATTGCAAAATGGTACAAAATTATCATGGTGTGACCTTTCATTGCTGTGAAAGTGCAACACAATTCATTATTCCATGAGGCTTAACTCTGAAATCGCTTTTGAGCCTTGCTAAAATCAATTCCTGCAGGAAGGCGATTGGGAAGAGTGCTGATCTGACATCAACATCTAAATCTGCTCTTTAACTCACAAACATGCACCTGTTATAACTCTAATTTACAGGCAGAAGATAAAATATACCTTTGATGCAAGATGAATGTGAGGCTGTCTTTGTTGGCCTGTGACTGTAACCAGACTTATTTTCCTGATTCAGCACTTGAAATTGTAAATGTCACATCTGCAGACTCTTTTGAGCTATATTTTCACCTCTCTAGTCAAAGGTTGACGTGAGTAATATTTAATGCTACAACATATCCCCAACTCCCTGTTACTTACTACTGGCCAATCTGATAAGGGGGCTGGGAGCTGTGACCTGTGCCTCCCCATTTTGTAGGTCTCCGCATGGTAAATGAATGCAAGTGAGAGAAAAGGCAGCCTCCAGTGAGATTACTATCACTTATACTGCAGGAAAGTTGGACACAGGCACCATAATCCCGTGTTTAGATGTTGGTGAGAGGTGCACAGCCTAAAATGAGAAGAGGAGACTGATTATTTTTCAGGGCATGGCCATACTGAGGTTCCATCAGGGAAAGTTAGCACTGTAATGAGGCCTAAAAATGATTCCACCAGTTATATACCAGATGCCTCTTTCTTTTCGCTGGGGCAGAGCCCTACAGCACGACACACTTCCCCAGAGTGCAATGACTCCCTGGCAGAGGCTAGGAAGCCTGTCTCCTACTTATTAATGCTCCTGAGGCTGGAAGCAGGTGGGCATTTCTGAGTTATGTTGAAGGGCTCATCTACCTCAGTTCCACTAGTACAACATCCAAGCAGAAAGTTTTGGTTATGCTGCAAAATATTAACAAGCAGCCGTTTAATGATGGTTACTGTGTAACTACCCAATGGAACGGAAGTAACTGAAGTATTCACAGCTATATAATTACTAATGGTCATATATTGGCCAGAAGTCTCCAGCCATTGGGATTCTCTTTTCCCGCCGGTAGCGCACCTCCACCCATGGGCTTCCTGGTAGAATGGCATGGCGTCAATGGGAAATCCCATTGACAAGTGGCGGGAGTATAGAATCCTGATGCTAGCGAATGGTGCACTGCCGATAAACAAGCCTTTGGTGGACCGTAGAATCAAACCCCTTATCTAGTTGTTCATTGAATACTTTGAATTGAACATAACTAATGGTATTATTTGAGTCAGAACTATGTTGGAGTCTTGTTAAGGAAATAAATTAAGTAAACATTTCATGGGGTTATCTATGCAGCAAAGTTAACAATTTGGAGACGAAGCTTAATGTTCCATCATTTAGGCTCAAGGCATGATGCTAAGCTGAGTCCCAGTATTATCAACAGAAACCAAAGCAAATCAAATTAATCAGCAAAAATGCTTAACATTTCTTGAAATATTGCACACAATTGTGGTCGCCACACTACCGGAAGGATATGGAGACTTTGGAGAGGATACAGGGGAGGTTTACCAGGATGCTTCTCAGCTCTTGCTTTTAGATCTCACCATTGGCTTCCAGTGATGTGTTGGGTGTTCTGGATCACATACAGGTCGCCAACACTTGAAGTAGTGCAACACTATTTTATTAAAAGGTTAACTATTTAAACATACTTGAACTGTGGGTAAATACAATACTAGCTTTAACTAAAGACCTTTGCCTTGTCCTAACCAGTTAATGCACTCAGCACATGGTGAATGTCTGTGTTGCAGGCTGTGAGCTCTGTGCTCCTAGCTAGCTGCTACTCGAATGAGCGGGAACACTGATGTCCCCTGTCTTTATAGTGCGTGTGCTCTCACTGGTGATTGGCTGCGGTGTTGTGTATGTTGATTGGTCCCACTGTGTGTCCATCAGTGTGTGTCTGCACCATGATATACTGGTGTATATTATGGCATCCCCCCTTTTATATACAAAAATGTGCCTGCCTGACAATAAATAGTTTGTGGTGAATGTTCCTGACTATGTGTGTGCAAAATATTTACAGGACTATGTACAAAAACTAAGCTATTTACATGGGAAGGTGCCTGCTGCAGAAAAAAAGTGATTCACACAAATAACGAGATGAACACTATATACAAACCACTTGAATGATTAAACGGAAGAACAGAACAGACCACAGAGTCCATGAGTGCAAAGTTCACAAATTAAGTCTCTGAGGTGGGCGACGAATTCTGGTTGACCGACAGGGTGGCACACCACTCATCGTCTGGATCGATGCTGTATACCGACAGCGGCTGGTGTCTTTGCTTCGGGGACAGCCTGTTTTTCGTTACGAAACCAACTTGAAATGGCGCCTTCGGGTCCTCAGTGTCACTGCTGTGTGGGACGTTGGAATCGGACTCGGTGACCGTGGGTTGAATTGCCCGAACATTCCTGCGACGCTGGCTGAAGCGATATGAATTGGCAGGCTGAGCTGCTCGACAGCAGGCAGCATAGTGGCCAAGTCTTCCACATCGTAGGCATTGTCGAGATTTTGCGGGGCATTGCTGCTTTAAATGGGCGGAGCCACAGTTGCCGCACATTGTGATGTCAGCACGTTCGCTGCGCCACCGCGCATGCGCGATGCGGTCCTGCGTGGTGCACGCCTGCGCATTACATTCCTCCATGTTGCCGTCCCCTCGTTTGGTGCATACAAGCGCTGGAGTCCGTGAAAAGCGCGCAAAATGGTCGCCCTCATCCAAGATGAGGCCCTAGAGATGTTCAATCACTTGGACCTTGCCGCGCCGTTTCAGCTGCTTGTATATGGGAGTACCGACTGGTGGCATTTTCATGTAGGGCACAGGTCTCGATGGCGGTCGCTAGGGTGAGTTGCTTTACTTTGAGGAACTGCTGATGTAGGGGGTCCGACTGAACACCGAAAACGATCTGGTCGCGTATCATGGAGTCGGAGGTGGGCCCGTAGCTGCAAGATTGTGCAAGGATTCGGAGGTGCGTTAAAAAGGATTGGAAAGGTTGTCCTTACCCTGCAAACAGTGCTGGAACACGTAGCGTTCAAAACTTTCATTCACTCACCGCTGCAGTGAGTGTCAAAGTTGAGGAGAACCGTCTTGAACTTCGTCTTGTCTTCGTCATCTGCAAAGGTGAGAGAGTTGAAAATATGGATGGCATGGCCCCTGGCCGTGGAGAGGAGAAGAGCAATCTTTCTGGTATCCGAGGCGCCCTCCCTGGCTTCGAGGTAGAGCTGGAAGCGCGGTTTGAAAATCTTCCAGTTGGCCCCGAGGTTGCCGGCGATGCGGAGCGGCGGCGGCGGGCTGATGTTGTCCATGTTGCAGAATGACGGAATGCTGGCAGAAGGCAGATCACTTGCAGGTAGGTCTAAGAAGTGCTAGTATCCCACCACTCCTGGTATAATGATGTGTTGGGTGTTCTGGATCATATACAGATCACCAACACTTGAAGTAGTGCCACACTATTTTATTAAAAGGTTAACTATTTAAACATACTTGAACTGTGGGTAAATACAATACTAGCTTTAACTAAATACCTTTGCCTTGTCCTAACCAGTTGATGCACTCAGCACATGGTGAATGTCTGTGTTGCAGGCTGTGAGCTCTGTGCTCCTAGCTAGCTGTTACTCGAATGAGCGGGAACACTGATGTCCCCTGTCTTTATAGTGTGTGTGCTCTCACTGGTGATTGGCTGCGGTGTTGTGTATGTTGATTGGTCCCAGTGTGTGTCTGCACCATGATATACTGGTGTATATTATGACATCCAGTACAACTATTACAAAAATGGAGCTGAGCGTGTGAGCCTCTTCATTGCAAGCTTGATGTAATGCATCCCCATGGTGGTATACGTAAATTGAGTACCTTGCAAGATCTGGCTAAACTACAGGGGACTCACATAGCTTGCAGGCCCTTCAGCATATGGTTACCCCCTTGGGCCCATGAACTTGATCCCCAGCTATGTGTAAATGCCTTGTGGGTGTTTTGAGAAAGAAGAAGCTAAGGGAGTGTTGGCATTTTTAAAGGATATGCTTGTAGTCCATGAGGGTGCAAACAAATAGGAGTTTTATTAGAAAAGTGTTTACTCAACAGGCTGTAATTAGACTGCCCGTTTGCCCATGCAAATGGCTGATGATGTCATCAATATGTCAAGTGATCGGACTCAAGTGACCTTGGTTCTAACGAGGAATAAACATGAATACACAACATTTTCCTCCCCCTCTACATTCGAGGCGTCTGGAAATAAACACAATATAATGTTAACAGTCAACATTTACAATATGAACACAACAGTCAATAAGGTAGATGTTTCAGAGTATGTCAATTTCTCTGTGGTTGTTGGCGAACCCCAGGCCTCTGCGTTTTTGTGTTGACTGCAACTTCTGATGTTTCTGTTCTAGTTTGGACATCGTCCGTCGTTGTCTCAACCGGAGTCAATGTGGTGTTTACAGGTTGACACTGTGTTGAAATGTCTTCAAATGGGTTACTTCTTCCATAGTTGTTTCTGATATTGTCAGGTTCTCAGGAATGTCTAGGTCTTAATTTGGTACAGTTTGTTGCAGTCTTTCGGTTGACACTGACTCTGGCAAACTAGTTCTAGTTGCTGAAAGTTGATCAGCGTGTCTTCTCCACACTACGCCATCCTGAGTTTGAAAGGTGTAGTAGGAGACCGGTCCTGTCTGTGTAAAGGTGATGGCAGATATCCACTTCTCACTGGTGGTATCGTTCCTTGCCAATACTTCCTGACCTTTCTGAAAAGCATGGCATTTAGTCCTGTTCTCATGTCGCAAAATCTTACTTTGCTGTTTCCTCTCAACAATTTGTCTCATCTTAGACAGCTTCAGCAGGCCAAATGCTGTGCGTAACTGATGTTTTACCATGAGTAATGCCGGAGAACTTTGGGTTGTCGAATGTATTGTATTCCTGAATGACACCAGGAATTGACTTAATCATTTTGACATTGATCCTTGCTCACGAGTGTTTCACTGAATGCTTCCTTGTCTGAACAAAACTTTCAGCCAGCCCATTTGTGGCAGGATGATAAGGAGTAGATCGGATGTGTTGGATTCCGTTCTCCTTTAGATAATTTATGAATTCTTGCAAAATGAAGTGGCTCCTTGTCGCTAGTAAGTTGTTCAAGGTAACTGAGTCTTGCAAAACTCTTATCCAGTCTTTCCATTGTTCTCTCCAAGGACGTAGTCTTCATAATAGCGACTTCAGGCTACTTTAAGTGCATGTCTACCACAATTAAAAACATTTGTCCTTCGATTGATCCGGCATATTCTATATGAACTCTTTGCCATGCCTTCTGGCCATTTCCACGGATGTAATGGCGTTAGTGGTGGCAGGTTTCGAACCTTTACACAAGCCAAACACATGCCCATGATCTCCTCGATTTTGTTATTGAGCCCTAGCCACCAAAATTAGCTTCTGGCGATCTCCTTCAGCCTTATTATCTCACAATGACCTTCATGAAGTTGGTTTAGGACACATTCCGCAAATAATGACATAATAATGACCCTCATTCTCCAGGGGAGACAACCAGCTTGGACAGGTAGTTTGAGTCTTCGGGTAACATAAGGCTTCAACTCCAGGTTTGCTCCCCTGGTCTTGCCTTGAAGTACCATGTCCATAACTTCTGAAAATAGTGGATCATTTTTGGTATACTTCTTAACTTGTCCTGCGGTGCAGAAGTGTTATAGACTTCTTTGAGATAGAAAATTACCACTCTAACTGTTCATTGATGACTCGTTAGATAAAGGTAACCCAGAGAATCCATCAGCGTTCCCATGGAGATTTGATTGATGACTTTGTATCATTATATGTATGTGCTGACAACAGCAACATCCATCTCTGCATCCAGCTCACTGCTGGAGATGGAATACCAGTGTGCCGACCAAGTATCGTTGTCAGTGGTCAATGATCTGTTAACAAAGTACATTTCCATCCATATAGTTATTAGTAAAAATGTTTGATTCTGAAAATGATGCCTACAGGTTCTATCTCTACCTGTGCATTGTTCATTTCTGCTTTGTTCAAGGATCTTGATGCAAACGCGATTGGCTTCTCTTCACCATTGGGCCGTATGTGACAAATCACTGCTTCCCACCATACGGTGATACCTCGCAAGCCAGTTGCAATGGTAACTTTGGATCAAAGTGTATCAGGACATATGGCTTTAGTAATGCCTCTTTAGCTCATACGAAGGCCTTCTTGCACTGATTCACCCAATTTCCATTTCCTGTTTTGACACAATAAATTGTAAATGCTTAAGAATAGTTAGTTGCTAGATTGGGGAAAACCTTCCATAACAATTTGATAAGGTCAAAAATGATAAAAGTTGATTTATATTTTACGGTGCAGGTGCCTCAGTTATGGCTTTTACTTTTGAAGGCGATTTGTGCAGTCCCTTTACATCTATGACGTGCCCCACGTATTCAATAGAAGATTTGAAGAATTCACATTTATCCCTAAATACACGTAGTCTGTAATCCTCTAGTCTCTGGAATGTAGCATCTAAATTTTGCAGATGCTCTTCTTCATTTTTTTCCCGTAACTAAGATATCATCTAAGTAGCACTGGACTCCTTCTATTCCACTTAGAATTTAATCCATGGCATGTTGGAACAACACACATCCGGATATGATACCGAAGGGAAGCCTTTATATCCAAATAGTCCTTTGTGTGTCACGGTTGTCAAATATTGTTGTGAATCTGGATCTGGATCTACATTTATCTGAAAATAAGTTTGACTAAGGTCAACTTCATTGAATTACTGGCCTCCAGCCAACCCCACAAATAAATCATCAATTAAAGGCAGAGGGTACTGCTCTGACAGCTTCATCCCCATTGCTACTAAACTCCTGAATGACCCACTTATGGACTGAACTGCTCTCTCCACGCATCTTCTCAACTGAGAAGCACTCACCACATATGCTTCACCCGATGTCGATGTTTATGTATTTACATTGTGTATTTATTTGTATGTGCTATGTTTTTCATGTATGGAACAATCTGCCTGGACTATAGGCAGAACAATACTTTTCACTACCTCAGTACATGTGACAATAAATCTAAATCAAATCAAATCTGCACAAACCGGATTGATAGTGACTTTAAAATCGCCACATATGTATACCGAACCATCTTTTTTCATCACGGGTACTAGGGATGTGGCCCAATCACTTACATTAATGGGTATGAGGACCCTCGTCTTGACCAGCCTCTCAAATTCTGCCTTGACATTAGGCCTGATGGTGTATGGCACTGACCTAGCCTTTAAGCATCTTGCTTGGCTTTTGTCCTTAATCTTTAGCTTGACTGATATCTCTTTCATGCTGCTCAGCTCTCCGTTAAAGACAATGGTATGTTTCTTTACAATCTTCAGTCGACCTGCTTCGTACTCTGACATGAGATTCACCTTGGCTCAGTTTAGCTTGGTTCTCTCCAGCCAGGTTCTCTCCATTAGGGCTGGATAGTTACAACGTGCAGGGACAAGTCATCTATCTGCCCATGTGCCTGCTCATTTACATTGATATGGTCCGTCAATAGCACTATTTCCCGGGTATCTGTTTTAAGTATTATCTTTGAGAGTTTTATGGTGATATGTCGTAGTTTCTCTTCTTAAACAGTTCCTGGGAACAGTGAAATGGCTGCACCCGTCCCACCTCCATTTTCATTGGTTGCTTATCCAGTAAAGGAATGACTCATTAGCGGTTCTTTTACCCGCAATAGCCAGTACGTTCAACGACAGTTTGTCATCTGACCTAGTTTTCTTTCTTGCTTTTTTTGTATCACGTGAATCTTTTTCCCTCCATTTGGTTTTCCATTGATGCACTTGGTTCTTGCATTTTATAGTCCTTGTTTGGAACTTGTTTCTATCTCCAACACGCAAATCGATGTGCCTTTTTTTACCTGTTCCTGCATTTTGCCTCTTTGCACCAACAGTCTGCTGCTGCGGGACATGTTTTTGCACATCAGTTACAATTTCGAATCAATGTCTATGTTCGGATCTCAGCTGACATTTTATGGATTCTAGTACTCAAACTTAATTGCTGGGCTATTTTAGCTGCTAATTCCATAGAGATCACAACTTCTAAAGCCTTTTTTAGGTTCAAGTTTCTTTCTATTAACTGCTTTTTTGGATAGCTTCATTCTTAACCCACACACTAGTCTGTCTCTCATGGTGTTGTTGAAGACATCTCCAAAATCACAGTATTCAGCTAAGTACCTACGAACTTTGTGATTGATTCAGCTTCTTGTTGGTTACGTTTAAGGAGTCTGAACCTCTTGGCAATGACCAATGGTTTAGATGAGAAGTAGCCTTGCAATATCTCCACAATCGCATAGATTTTTCGAGCCTGGTTTTTCTGGCTGCACCAAACTTTGTAGGAAGGTGAAGGTTTCCCCCCATTGTACTCAGGAAATTTGGGTCTACAATAGCTGCTGCCATTTTGTTCGCTTGGACAAAATAATCAAATACTTTACTATATGAACTCTACCGTTCATGAGTTCTTGTCATATGGTCCCACCACGCCAAAATTCCTGCCATTATTACTTTGGATAGGGCTTGCATAAGCACGGTGTTACAACAAAAATGTTAGCACTCCCTTGCTTTTTCTCAAACAAGGTACCTCGGAGCTCAATCTCTTCCCTTCTGACTTTTGGAACGCCCCAGCGGCACGGTGGAACATTGGTTAGCGCTATTGCCTCACAGTGCCAGGAACCCGGGTTCAATACCGGCTTGGATCACTGTCTGTGTGGAGTTTGTACTTTCTCCCCATGTCTGCGTGGGTTAACTTTGGGTGCTCCGGTTTCCTCCCACAGTCCAAAGATGTGCAAGTTAGGTGGATTGGCCATGATAAAATGTCCCTTCATGTCTAGGGATGTGCAGCTTAGGTTTTGGGGTTACGGGAATAGGAAAGAAGAGTTTGTTCATTTGAAGGTCGGTGCAGACTGGATGGGGTGAATGGCCTCCTTCTGCACTGTAGGGATTCTATGAAACAATTGTAGCAGGATACTTGCTATTCTCAATGCTCTCTGTACTGTTCCTGATCTTTCTGGGCATGCGCATGGCGAGCTTTTCAATGTTGTTTCCTCTGAAACCTATGTTTAAATTTTGATTCCTTCGATGGCTGCTACCTATACTTTGCACCCCTCCATTGCCAGCTTTGGTGTTGTGAAGTATTTAGCTTCATAATCCTTTTTGGACGTCTGTGCATGGATCAACGATGTTCCTTTTTTTTGTTCTCTGGGCGTCTGCCAGCATGGTTCCGACCTCCGCTTTGCCAATTCTCTTTGTAGTATTTTTAAAAGAAAGGCTTGCAAACCACGAAGGCACAAACAAACAAAAGCTTTATCAACAGGCTGTAAAGATAGACTGCCCGCTTGCCCACGTAAACGACTGATGATGTCATCAATACATCATGTGATCGGACTCTTAAAAAAGCAACCTTGTTCCAGCTAGGACAAGCATGAATACACAACAGGTGTCAACTCTGACAGAAAATCCAGAGTTTAGTCCTCTAGGCAGTAATCCCTCATCTATCAGGCAGGTTTCTGGTAACTCCTGCAGCAGAACTGATACCAAAGAGTTTTATCCTTTTCTTTGGACAGTAACAGTAATTCTGAGAGTGGAGTCCTGATGCTTGGACAATTCCTGGGTCTCCAGAAGGGTGGGTTGCTAATCTATGCGCCAGGTGGGACAAATTAAACAAAGAAGATACTAGTCTTCCGCATCACAAGCTGGAATGTAAGGACAATGAGTCGTGGCCTTACCAACTACCTTCTGCAGATTGATGATGCATGCAAGACAGACAAACAACTTACATGGCTCAATGTGGACATTGCTGCACTGCATGAAACTAGGCTCACTCAAATTGGATCCCTTAAAGAGAAACACAACGGGCAGTCTTCTCCCCTGCCACCCCCGCCGGGTGGGAGAATTGCTGGGGCGCCGCGTGAATCGCGCCACGCCGCCCCGACCCCCGCACGCGATTCTCCCCCCCCCCCCACGAAACCAGCGGCGCGCGAATCGCGCCGGGCTGCTCGGAGCATCACCGCAAACGGCGTGCGGCGATTCTCCGGCCCGGATGGGCCAAGCGGCCGCACGTAAACGGCCTAGTCCCGCCGGCGCCGTCCACACCTGGTCGCTGCCGGCGGGTACTCGTCGCAAAGGCTTGGGGGGGTAGCCTGTGGGGGGGGGGAAGGGGGCTCCGTTCCCGGGGGGGCCCTCCGGAGTGGCCTGGTAAGCGATTGGGACCAACCGATCGGCGGGTCGACCTCTCTGTCGAGCCTGGATCCATCCGCCATGTTTGTGCGTGACGGCCTGGGGGAAGACGGCCACAGCGCATGCGCTAGTTGGCGCCGGCCCAACTGCGCATGCGCGGGACCCAAGGCGCCTTTTACGGCGTGCCGGGTCTCTGACGCCATGCCGAGGCCCCACCTCCGTAAAGCCGCGATGCCCCTGCTAGCCCCACGGAGGGGGTAGAATAGGGGTCTGGGAACGGGCGCTGACGCTGGAGTAAAACACTCCTGTTTTTACTCCAGCGTCGGCACTTGGACTCCCGTTGGGAGAATCCCGCCCAACTTGTGTTTCTGGTGGGGGAAACTCAAAAGGCAACATATGAGCATGGAGCGGGTTTCACAATAAAAAACAATCTTGTGGTAGTATGTATTGGGGGTCATGTGGGACTGGAAGCCCTAATGTCATTGGCTGACAGATCCCGGGTCCTGGTTGGCTGTTGACCTCAAGCTCCGCCCTGAAGGCGAAGTATAAGAAGCCGGTGTCTTCCCCCGCAGGCCAGTTTACTATCGGGCTGCTGGGGAACAGACATGCTTAATAAAGCCTCATCGACTTCACTATATTCGTCTCATGGAGTCTTTGTGCGCTACAATTTATTAAGCGTGCCTAAAAAGGACTATGGAGCTCAGGATCATTGCAGAATGCCTGAGAATCAGCCCCCATGCAGTGAATGCGGCAGCAGCCTTCAAACACTGGCAGACTTGCTTCGAGGCCTACCTCAGACCGACCACCGGCCGGGTCTCAGACGAACAAAAACTGCAGGTCCTGCACTCGAGGGTGAGCACGGAGATTTTCACCCTCATTGAAGACACCGACGATTTCCAGACGGCGTTCGCAGCACTGAGGAGTCTCTACGTTCGCCCAGTTAACCAAATCTACGCTCGCTACCAGCTCGCGACGAGACGGCAAGCTCCCGGAGAATCGATGGACGAGTTCTACGCCGCGCTACCCGCGCCTGCGGCCCCGACCGCGCGGCAGGCCATTGGGCCCCGTACGTACCCGTCGCGGCAAACCCCCCCCCCCCGCACACCCTACAGGCTTGCGCAGTCCAAACGCCGAGTCGCACCGGGTGCACCCGCTGTTATTTCTGCGGCCAGGCGAAGCACCCCTGACAGCGCTGCCCGGCCCGCGCAGCCATCTGCAAAAGCTGCGGGAAAAAGGGCCACTATGCGGTGGTGTGCCGATCCCGCGAGGTCGCCGCCGTCCCGGGGCCACAGGGAGACCTACAGGCAGTCTATGCCTCCCAACCCCCCCAGCACGCCATGTGCGACCCGCAGACGCCGCCATTTTGGGTCCCGACCACCGCGGTCCCGGGAGAACTGGGACCCCTGCACGCCGCCTACGCTCCCCAGCCCCCTCCCCGCAGTCCATGTACGACCCGCCGCCGGCGCTCCCGATTTGGGTGCCGGCCAACACTCTCCACGGAGAGGAAGGGGTCTTTCGCGTCCCGAACGCCACCCTCAACCCCGTCCCGCGCCCCACGCCTGACCCGCAGGCGCCGCCTACCTGGGCCCCGACCGCCGCTGTCCCCGGTGAGGGAGCTCCTCGTGCTCCTTGCGCTCGCAGCCCCACGCCTGTCCCGCCGGCGCCGCCTACCTGGGCCCCGACCGCCGCTGTCCCCGGTGTGGGAGCTCCGCACGGTCCCAGCGCTCGCGGCCTCGCGCCTGTCCCGCCGGCGCCGCCTACCTGGGCCCCGACCGCCGCTGTCCCCGGTGAGGGAGCTCCTCGCGCTCCTTGCGCTCGCGGCCCCGCGCCTGTCCCGCCGGTGCCGCCTACCTGGGCCCCGACCACCGCTGTCCCCGGCGAGGGAGCTCCGCGCGGTCCTAGCGCCTGCGGCCCTGGCGCTCGCAGTGAGGGAGCTCCGCGCGGTCCTAGCGCCCGCGGCCCTGGCGCTCGCAGTGAAGGAACTCCGCGCGGTCCTAGCGCTCCCCAGACCCCCCAGCACACCATGTGCGAACCGCAGACGCCGCCATTTTGGGTCCCGAACACCACGAGGGGAGGAGGGGTGCCGCCATCTTGGACCGCCCCCGACCTGTACGACGCATGGGGGTGGCCATTTTGTCCACCCCCGACGCCATCTTGTGACCCCTCAGCCACGTGCGATGTATGGGGGCAGCCATTTTGTCCATCCCCGACGCCATCTTGGACGGCAACAACGGACCCCACCCCATTACTACAACCACGGCTCGCTTCGGTTACATTCGATCAGGCTCGGCCCCGGACTCTCCAGACGACGACGACAACGGTCCTAATTAACGGCCACGAGACGCCATGCCTAGTCGACTCCGGGAGCACGGAAAGTTTTATACACCCCGACACGGTAAGACGCTGTTCCTTTACTACCTACCCCAGCGCACAAAAGATTTGCCTAGCTGCAGGATCCCACTCCGTACAGATCCAGGGATTCTGCATAGTTACCCTAACGGTACAGGGGAGGGAATTCAAAAACTACAAACTTAACGTCCTTCCCCAACTCTGTGCCCCCACCTTGCTGGGCTTAGATTTCCAATGTAACCTACAGAGCCTTACGTTTAAATTTGGCGGCCCCATACCCCCACTCACTATCTGCGGCCTCGCTACCCTCAAGGTGCAACCCCCGTCCTTGTTTGCGAACCTCACCCCGGATTGCAAACCCGTCGCCACTAGGAGCAGACGGTACAGCGCCCAGGACCGGACCTTCATTCGGTCCGAAGTCCAGCGGCTACTAAAGGAGGGCATAATCCAGGCCAGCAATAGTCCCTGGAGAGCGCAGGTGGTAGTAGTGAAGACAGGGGAGAAACAAAGGATGGTCATTGACTATAGCCAGACCATCAACAGGTACACACAACTAGACGCGTACCCTCTCCCCCGCATATCCGACATGGTCAATCGGATTGCCCAGTATAAAGTCTTCTCCACCGTGGACCTCAAGTCCGCCTACCATCAGCTCCCCATCCGCCCAAGTGACCGCAAGTACACAGCCTTCGAGGCAGACGGGCGATTATACCATTTCCTACGGGTCCCTTTTGGCGTCACAAACGGGGTCTCGGTCTTCCAACGGGAGATGGACCGAATGGTTGATCAACATGGGTTACGGGCCACGTTCCCGTACCTCGACAATGTAACCATCTGCGGCCACGATCAGCAGGACCACGACGCCAACCTCCAAAAATTCCTCCAGACCGCCAAAGCCTTGAACCTCACGTACAACGAGGACAAGTGCGTTTTTAGCACCGATCGGCTAGCCATTCTGGGCTACATAGTGCGCAATGGGATAATAGGCCCCGACCCCGAACGTATGCGCGCACTCATGGAATTTCCCCTCCCGCACTGCCCAAAAGCCCTGAAACGCTGCCTGGGGTTCTTTTCGTACTACGCCCAGTGGGTCCCCCAGTACGCAGACAAGGCCCGCCCCCTAATACAGACCACGACCTTCCCTCTGTCGACAGAGGCTTGCCAGGCCTTCAGCCGCATCAAAGCGGACATCGCAAAGGCCACGATGCGCGCCATCGACGAGTCCCTCCTCTTCCAGGTCGAGAGCGACGCCTCCGACGTAGCTCTAGCGGCTACCCTTAACCAAGCGGGCAGACCCGTGGCCTTCTTCTCCCGAACCCTCCACGCCTCAGAAATCCGCCACTCCTCAGTGGAAAAGGAAGCCCAAGCCATAGTGGAAGCTGTGCGACATTGGAGGCATTACCTGGCCGGCAGGAGATTCACTCTCCTCACTGACCAACGGTCGGTAGCCTTCATGTTCGATAATGCACAGCGGGGCAAGATTAAAAATGACAAGATCTTAAGGTGGAGGATCGAGATCTCCACCTTTAACTATGAGATCTTGTACCGGCCCGGAAAGCTGAACGAGCCGTCCGATGCCCTATCCCCGCGGCACATGTGCCAACGCACAAATTAACCGCCTCCAAACCCTCCACGAGGACCTCTGCCACCCGGGGGTCACTCGCTTTTACCACTTCATCAAGTCCCGCAATCTCCCATACTCTTTAGAAGAGGTCCGTACAGTCACAAGGGACTGCCACATCTGCGCGGAATGCAAGCCGCATTTTTTCAGGCCAGATGGAGCGCACCTGATTAAGGCTTCCCGCCCCTTTGAACGCCTCAGTCTCGATTTCAAAGGGCCCCTCCCCTCCACCGACCGCAACGCATATTTCCTTAATGTAGTGGACGAATACTCCCGCTTCCCTTTTGCCATTCCCTGCTCCGACATGACCGCGGCCACAGTCATTAAAGCCCTGAACAGCATCTTCACACTGTTCGGTTACCCCGCATACGTCCACAGCGACAGGGGGTCCTCTTTCATGAGTGACGAGCTGCGCCAGTTCCTGCTCAGCAAGGGCATAGCCTCAAGCAGGACGACCAGCTACAACCCCGGGGGAACGGGCAAGTAGAAAGGGAGAACGGCACGGTCTGGAAGGCCGTCCTACTGGCCCTACGGTCCAGGGATCTCCCAGTTTCACGGTGGCAGGAGGTCCTCCCGGACGCTCTCCATTCCATCCGGTCGTTATTATGTACAAGCACTAATCAAACGCCGCACGAGCGTCTCCTTGTCTTCCCTCGGAGGTCCTCCTCTGGAACGTCGCTGCCGACCTGGCTGGCGGCCCCAGGACCCATCCTGCTCCGAAAGCATGTGCGGGCACATAAGGCGGACCCGTTGGTCGAAAGGGTTCACCTCCTCCACGCAAACCCCCAGTACGCCTACGTGGAGTACCCCGACGGCCGACAGGACACGGTCTCCCTGCGGGATCTGGCGCCCGCCGGCACCACGCACTCCCCCCCGACACCATCAACCCAACCGCCCCCCTTCCTGCCACCGCCGCACCCCGCGACCGCCCCCTTACCAGGAGGATCAGTTCCCCTCCCCTTTGCACCGACAGCTGAAACCGTGCGGCTCCCGGAGGCGACAACACTGGTACAAGCACCACCACCACCGCCGGGGCCGAGGCGATCGACACGGACGACCAGACCGCCCGACCGACTCGTGGCGTCGATGTAAAACAAAGATGGACTGTTCAATGAACATTTTGTTTTTCCTATACCCTCTGTAAATAGTTGTAACAGGACGAAACTGTCCAATACTGTACTACCATGTAACTGTTCTATCCTCCCAGGACCAGCCCTGTAAACCCTTACCACCATACGAAGCATCACCCCGCCGGGTTCAATTTTGACAAGGGGTGAATGTGGTAGTATGTATTGGGGGTCATGTGGGACTGGAAGCCCTAATGTCATTGGCTGACAGATCCCGGGTCCTGGTTGGCCGTTGACCTCCAGCTCTGCCCTGAAGGCGAAGTATAAGAAGCCGGTGTCTTCCCCCGCATGCCAGTTTACTATCGGGCTGCTGGGGAACAGACACGCTTAATAAAGCCTCATCGACTTCACTATATTCGTCTCATGGAGTCTTTGTGCGCTACAAATCTACTCACAATAATTAAATGCTTCAGTGAAGGCAGCACGGTGGCACAATGGTTAGCATTGCTGCCTCACAGTGCCTGGGACACAGGTTCAATTCCGGCCTTGGGTCACTGTCAGCGTGGAGTTGTACATTCTTCCCAATGCGTGCGTGGGTTTCCTGCGGGTGCTTCAGTTTCCTCCCACAGTCCAAAGGTGTATGGGGTAGGTGCATTGGCAATGATAAATTGCCCCTTAGTGTCCAGGGATATGCAGTTTAGGTTATGGGGTTGGAGAGATATGGCGGGTGGACATGGGTGGAGTGTTTATTTGAAGGATCGGTGCAGACCCGATGGCCCGAATGGCCTCCTTCTGCACTGTAGGGATTCTATAATTCAGGGAGAATCACTTTTCACTTGTCAGCAAGCATGGGCCCAGTTAACCTCACATGCATCTATGCCCTGACACTCACCTCCACACCAAATATAAAGGGTCAATACTTTGAGGCACTTGATGCTGTTCGCAGCACAGAGGGACTGTACCCTCTAAGGCACTTCAATGCAAGGGTGGGTACCAACTAGACAGCTTGGCCAACTTGCATAGGGAACCAGGGAATTGGCAAAATGGACAGAGGTTGCTGGAGCTATGCTATTGCCATGGACCGACGCCAAAGACCAGAGTGCAGTGTCAAAGTGGGATTATCTGCACAACACCACATATAACTATGTACTCACTGCTTACAGGAAAAAAGATCAGAAGAATGCCGGTTTGAGGCCTACTGGGCTGAAATGGGGCCGGTTACTGCAACCAAGAGTAGAGCCCTCGTGAACCACAAGCAAATCCCCAGCAAAGAAAATCTAGATACTCTCAGAGTTGCCAAAATCAATTCTCAACACTGCATGACCCTGCGCCAAACAATACTAGTTGAAACTCTGCAACAAAAACAATCGGCTGCAGAATCCGGAGATGCAGGAGGGATGTATGAAGGAATGAAGAAAGCCACAAGCCCAGCAGAAGCCAAATCAGCCCCCCTTGAAGTGCAAGACCAGGTGATCTTTACTGAAACTAGCAAGCAGATGGGAAGGTGAGTGCAGCACGACCTCTAATTCTATGTAATGGTGAATGTTGTCACTGAAGAAGCTCTCAATGCAATTCCATACTTTCCTGTCATGGAGAAGCTGGACAGTGAACCCACCAAAGTAGTGCTCAACAAGGTCTATGAGCATCTTTCCAGTGGTGAAGACCTAAGAAATAGAATCATCAAATTGGGGCCAAAAACAAGAAATACTGGACAATCTCAGCAGGTCTGACAGCATCTGCAGAGAGAGAAGGGAGCTAACGTTTCGAGTCTGGGTGACCCGTTGCCCCCCCCCCCCCACAAACATTTGGGCGACCCTACCACACAAGCACCGGAGTTGGCACTGCCAGGGTGTCACTGCCATGTTGGCATGGCCAGAGTGGCATTATAGGAACAGTGCCACGGTTCTTCCCAGCCATGTCACTCACCACCCAGGGCCTATACTCACCTGTGTGTGCCTGGCATGATCATCATGATTGGTTTGCATTTTTGAAAACCAGTCTTGATTATCGCCAGCGTGATGTCATGCTGGCTGGCTGGGACGATACAGTGAGGGCAGAAGTAGCGATGTTAAGCCCATAAGTAGATCAAAATTTATTTTAAAATATACTAATCAGGCTTGCGCTTGTCCTGGGTGTGAACCTGATCGCATCATCGGAGGCTGGCAGGGAAGATCCCAAACCAAAATCTTGCTGACGTGAATCCGATTTTGGGCATCTCACGAGATTTCTCAGCCATTACAAGATTTACGCCCGTGGCTAGTGCAGCCGCCAGATCATCATCTGTGCCAGCAGCAGAAGGGGCTGCCATTCATGAATTGACCTTAACAGCCACAACAGATAATGTCCAATCCAGATGTGGTATATAGTCCAGGTGCATTTCATTGTCTCCCAAGACTGACCAATGTTGAAGAGAGTAGAATATATACAAATTAGTCAGAGCAGAAGCTTGGGGGGGGGGGGGGGGGGGGGGGAAACACACATTTCAAAAGGTTGCAGTTTTGGACACAATTTATGTACATTTTGCCCAAAGCCGATACTCTCTGGGCTGGATTCTCCACAGCCCCGCGCTAAAATCGCGTTCAGCGTAGGGGCGGAGAATTGAAGTTCCCAACCAAATCAGGCCCAGTGCCGCTCGGCGATTCTCCGGGCCTCGGAGAATCGCTCAGCAGCGCGGCTGGGGGGTCATTGCCAGAGGCATTCCCAGCGATACTCCACTCCCGACCTGCCAAGTTCCCGACGGCGTGGAACTAATGTGGTATGGCCTGTCAGGACTCCCGCGCGGTGGCTGCGGACTCAGTCCGCGGGATGCGGGGGTATCGAGCACCGGGGGGGGGGCAGACGGGGCAGCGATCGGGCCGGTCCAATGCAGCGGTGCACAGCCGATTGGGGGGGGGGGTCTATATTGTGCGCGTTGCTCCGCATTCCGATTCCGCCATAGCGCTCAGCTCGTCTGCTGGAGGTTGCTGCCGTGCGCGTGCATGGACTCGGAACCGGAAGTGCCGGGGCCCATATCCGCAGCCAAAGCTGTGTGAAGCTCCCCGCGTCTCTGCTCTAGCCCCCTACAGGTAAGTGAATAGCCTTTTCTTTTTTGCAGGAAACTGGGGAGTGAAAGAGCAACGTTTTTACGCCGGCGTGAGGACATAGCACCATTTTGGGAGAATCCAGCCCTCTATCTTAGAGTTATGAAATTTCTATGTAATAGATCCTGTCTCAGCTAAATTGCATCTGTCCTGAACAGCTAGATAGTGCAGGCAAGCATTTATACCACTACAGTTAGTACTAAATGGTCAATACAAATAGTAGTTATGAGATTAAGTAAAATGGGAAAATCTACCAGGCCCCAGTTTAACAATGGGAAAAACAATTATATAATCATCAGACAATTGGGAGGCAAGTACAGGCCAAAAGGCATGTAAAGAAAAACATTATTTTTGCAGATAATACCATGTAGAAGCTCTGACCAGTAATGACACTTTGCAGTTAAAAATGTCATTGACCTCAGCTTCCTTCTCTACAAAATATTCTCATTCTTATGGCTTGTAAAACAAAATAGTGATACCATACATTAAGCGTAACTTTGCAAAATGAACATTCCATTGGCTATTATTAAATAGTAATTATGAAAGATGGAAAATCCTACCAGGTCCCAGTTTTGCCACTGCATAGAGGAGATCATAATTGATGATTGGGGTGGCATCATCAATTTGTTGCCAACCCACGGGTGGTGATGCTGGAGGAGAGATGAGAAATTGTTTTGCTGGCTGAGGAGGGGCAAGGTGCAGATTATCTCCATCTGGACCTTGATTTTGAACCTGGAAAAAAATTGACATCTGTTGAAACCATAATCCACCGTGTATCAGATGACAGCAGCCGTTCACTTCCAATGTTTAAGCGGACTCTTTTCAATCTTACATTGGAAGTCTGGCCTTTCTCAGCAAGAAAATGTAGGTAATTACTTTCTCTAGCTTCCATATTCTATCTCGGTACTGCTGAAAAGCAGGATAAGACCATAAGATATAGGAGCCCAATTAGGCTATTTGGCCCATTGAGAATGCTCCGCCATTCAATCATGGCTGATATGTTTCTTGTTCCCATTCTCCTGCTTCTCCCCATAATCCCTAATCTCCTAATTAATCAAGAACCTATCTGTCGTGTTGGATGTTCTGATGCACAAATGATCCAACACGGCTGTAGATGGTACAACTCTGTTTTATTGTCTAAACAACGGTGACAACTAACTGCTGGTTTGGGCACATGCTTCACCAGCTAACCTGTGGACCCAGCCCTAGCACTATCTTAGTGAGGCACTCAGCACATGGTGTATGTCTGAGTGGCGCGCTGTGAGCTCTGTGCTCTGAGCTATCTCATGGTAGAATGAGCGGGAACTGTGGTGTTCCCTGTTTTACCGTGTGTGTGCTCTCACTGGTGATTGGCTGCAATGTTATGTGTGTGCTGGTTGGTCCAACTGCCTGTCCATCAGTGTGTGTGTGATTGCACCATGATATGCTGATGTCGATATCATGACATATCATGACATCCCCCCCTTTCACAAAGGATATGTGCCTAATAAATAGAAATGTGTACTGAGTGCATCTGAGTATGTGTGTGCAATATTTACAACATGTACATGAGGCTAAACTATATACAGAGGAAGGTGTCAGGTGCAACAGAACAACGAGGTTGTACCAATAACAGAACAAATGCAATCAGCAAACGACAAGAGAAAACTTCTGGAACAATGAACGACAAGAAAAGAAACTCGTTACAGTACTGTAAAACAATTCAGTGAGTCCAATGTGCTAACAGGCTCATAAGTCAAGTCTCTCAGGTTGGCGACGAATTCGGGTTGACCGCCTCAAGGGTGGGTCAGGATCCACCGGCTGAGGAATGGGCCTGGCCATGGGCGGGAAAGGAAGAGGCAGAATGGCAGGAAGCTCAACAAAGTCGACAACAGGAGGGCGTGGCACCGGTGCATGATCTCGTAGCGAGCGCGGAACCAGACGAAGGGCCCGCCGATTACGGCGGCGAATAGAGCCATCAGGCATACGAACCAGGAATGAGCGGGGAGCCACGTGGCGGAGAACCTCGGCAGTTGCCGACCAGCCACCCTCCGGTAGGTGTATGCGGACGTTGTCTCCAGGCGCCAGGGCAGGAAGGTCAGTCGCCCGAGCGTCATGTGCCACCTTCTGCTGAGCACGCTGTTGCATCCTTCGCAACACTGGAGCATGGTCGAGGTCAGGAACATGAATGGACGGCACAGTGGTCCTGAGGGCGCGACCCATCAACAGCTGGGCTGGTGAGAGGCCCGTGGACAGTGGGGCCGAGCGATAGGCCAGCAGGGCTAAACAGAAGTCAGATCCGGCATCGGCAGCCTTGCAGAGGAGCCGCTTCACAATGTGGACGCCCTTTTCCGCCTTGCCATTTGACTGAGGATGCAAGGGACTGGACGTCACGTGTGTGAAGTTGTATGAAGTGGCAAAGGAAGACCATTCTTAACTCGCAAAGCAAGGCCCTTGTCATACATGACGGTGAGCGGAATTCCATGGCGAGCAAAAGTTTCTTTGCATGCCCGGATGACAGCTGATGATGTCGTGTCGTGCAGGCGTATGACCTCCGGATAACTTGAGAAGTAGTCAGTCAGAATAATGTAGTCCCTGCCGAGCGCACGAAAGAGGTCCACGCCCACCTTCGCCCAGGGGGACGTGACCAACTCATGGGGGCTGAAGGGTCTCAGGGGGTTGCGCCGGCTGAAACCTCTGGCAGGTGGGGCATTTGAGCACCATGTTGACGATGTCGTCGCTGATGCCCGGCCAGTATACAGCCTCTCGGGCCCTCCGCCTGCACCTTTCAACTCCGAGACGGCCTTCGTGCAGTTGTTCGAGGACAAGCCGGTGCATGCTGTGTGGGATCACGGTCCGGTCCAACTTCAAGAGGACACCATCAATGACGGCCAAATCATCCCGGACGTTGTAAAATTGTGGGCACTGCCCCTTGAGCCACCCTTCCATCATGTGGTGCATCACATGTTGTAGAAGAGGGTCAGCCGCCACCTCACGGCGAATGTGGGCCAGACGTGCATCAGTGGCCGGCAGATTGGCCGATGTGAAGGCTACCTGGGCGTCGACCTGACAAACGAACCCCTCCGAGTCGGGCAGTGTGTTGACCGTCCTGGACAGAGCATCTGCGATGTTGAGATCCTTCCCCGGGGTGTAGACAAGTTGGAAGTCGTACCTCCGGTGCTTGAGCAGTATGCGCTGGAGGCGAGGGGTCATGTCGTTGAGGTCCTTCTGAATGATGCCGACCAGGGGGCGATGGTCGGTCTCCACAGTGAACTGCGGAAGACCATATACATAGTCGTGAAACTTGTCGATGCCAGTCAACAGGCCTAGGCACTCCTTCTCAATCTGCGCATAGCGCTGTTCTGTGGGGGTCATGGCCCGCGATGCATAGGCGACCGGAGCCCATGATGCGGTGTGGTCCCGTTGCAGGAGTACCGTCCCAATGCCGGACTGGCTGGCATCAGTTGAGATCTTTGTTTCCCGTGTGGTGTCAAAAAACACCAGTACCAGGGCGGTGGTGAGCTTGACCTTGAGCTCCTCCCATTCACTCTGGTGTGCGGGCAGCCACTGGAATTCCGTTGTCTTTTTGACCAGGTGGCGAAGAGCATTCGTGTGCGAAGCAAGGTTAGGAATGAACTTCCCCAGGAAGTTGATCATCCCGAGAAAGTGCAGCATTGCCTTCTTGTCTGACGGCTGCTGCATGGCTGCGATTGCTGCCACTTTGTCGGCATCCGGCCGCACACCCGACCGGGAGATGTGGTCCCCCCAAAACGTTAGCTCAGTCTGGCCAAAAGAGCACTTTGCTGGTTAAGGCGCAGGCCCTGATCCTGTATCCGTGTAAAGACACGCTGGAGACGACTGATGTGCTCCTGTGGTGTGGTGGACCAGATGATAACGTCGTCTAAGTAGACGCGTACCCCTTTGATGTCCTCCATCATCTGTTCCATGATGCGATGGAACACTTGATGGCGAATGGCATTCAATTGTAGCAGTATCAGCCAAATGGGGTGTTGAAAGTGCACAGCTTCCTGCTGGACTGATCCAATTGAATCTGCCAAAAGCCCTTTGAGGCATCAAGCTTGGTGAGTATTTTTGCCCGAGCCACCTCGCTCGTGATTTCGTCTCGTTTGGGTATGGGGTAATGTTCCCTCATAATGTTGTGATTCAAATCTTTTGGGTCGATGCAGATCCGGAGCTCGCCGGAGGGCTTCTTGATGCACACCATGGAGCTGACCCATGGCGTTGGCTCCGTGACCCGGGAAAGCACTCCTTGGTCCTGCAGGTCCTGCAGCTGCTGCTTGAGGCGGTCCTTGCGTGGTGCTGGGACCCTACGAGGTGCGTGAATGACCGGGATGGTGTCTGGTTTGAGCCGTATTTTGTACGTGTAGGGCAGTGTGCCCATGCCCTCGAAAACCTCCTGGTTGTGCGCGATGAGTGAGTGGAGCTGCGCCCAAAAGTCTGCATCTGGGAAATCGGATGTGCCTTCTAGAGACAGAGTGTGTACCCGCTGAACGAGGTGTAGGATCTTGCATGCCTGTGCGCCTAATGGAGAGTACTTCGAGGATCCTACGATTTCAAATGATAATGTGGCTTTGTGTGAGTTGTGCGTAACCTCGCGCTGGCAGGACCCCGTGGCCGGGATGACGTTTCCATTGTAGTCAACCAGCTGACAGTGGGATGGCAGAATCGATGGTTTGACCTTCAAGGTCTGGAAGACTGACCATGCGAGGAGATTGACGGAGGCACCAGTGTCCAGGCAAAATGTGATCTGTGATCAGTTGACCGTTAGAGTGGCACACCACTCATCACCCGGATCAATGCTGTGCACTGGCAGCGGCTGGTGGTTCCGACTTGGGGACATCCGGTTCTTGTGGATTACCGCAATGCGGAAGGGCTCCCTGTCTTCAGTATCGCTGGTCTGCATACTATCTGGATATGACTCAGTGTAGGGGGGCTGAATCGCCCGCACGTCCCTGCGAGGCTGGCGGAATTGTTGGGAGTTGGCAGGTTGAACTGCTCGACAGCTGGCAGCATAGTGGCCCATCCTGCCACAGGGGAGGCATTGTCGCGTTTTGGCCAGACATTGCCACTTTAAGTGGGCGGGGCCACAGTTGCCGCACGTCGTGACATCATGGCGTTCGTTGCGCCACTGCGCATGCGCGGTGCGGTCCTGCATAGAGCGCGCCTGTGCATCACGTTCCTCTGCGTCAACGTCCCCTCTTTTGGCGCGTACAAGCGCGAGAGGCCTCGGAAAGCGCGCAAAATGGCCACCCTCGTCCGGGCCGGGGGCCGGGAGGAACCCGATCGACTGGACCCGCTCCGCCTCGTAGGACCCGTGCCGTGCCGTTTCGGCCGCCTGGATTTGGCTGGTCGCGTTCTCATGGAGGATGGCAGTCGCTAGGGTGAGGCGCTTTACTTTAAGGAGCTGCTGGCGTAGGGTGTCCGAGGTGACCCCAAAAACTATCTGATCCCGTATCATGGAGTCGGAGGTGGCCCCATAGCCACAGGACTGCGCGAGGATACGGAGGTGTGTCAAGTAAGATTGGAAAAGCTCATCCTTACCCTGCAGGCGCTGCTGGAAGAGATACCTCTCGAAGCTCTCATTGACTTCCACGCTGAAGTGTTCATCGAACTTCAGAAGCACCGTCTTATATTTTGCTTTGTCCTTGCCTTCCACGAATGCCAGGGAGTTATAGATGTGGATGGCGGTATAGATCTCCGCCGTGGAGAGGAGGAGGGCGATCTTCCTGGTGTCCGATGCATTCTCCCTGTCTGTGGCTTCTAGGAAGAGCTGGAAGCGCTGTTTAAACAGCTTCCAGTTTACGTCGAGATTACCAGCGATTCGGAGCGGCTGCGGCGGGCTGATGTTTTCCATGGAGCAGGATGGCGGATTTCTGAAAGGGTGCAGGTAGGTCTCACAGTCGCTGGTTAGCGTCCACTACTGGTATAATGTCGTGTTGGGTATTCTGATGCACAAATTATCCAACACGGCTGTAGATTTTATTGTCTAAACAACGGTAACAACTAACTACTGGCTTGGGTACGTGCTTCACCAGCTAACCTGTGGACCCAGCCCTATCACTATCTTAGTGAGGCACTCAGCACATGGTGTATGTCTGAGTGGCACGCTGTGAGCTCTGTGCTCTGAGCTATCTCCTGGTAGAATGAGCGGGAACTGTGGTGTTCCCTGTTTTATAGTGCGTGTGCTCTCACTGGTGATTGGCTGTGATGTTATGTGTGTGCTAGTTGGTCCAACTGCCTGTCCATCAGTGTGTGTGTGATTGCACCATGATATGCTGATGTGGATATCATGACACTATCTACCCCTGTCTTAAAGAAACTCACGACTTGGCCTCCACAGCATTCTGTGGCAATGGATTGCACATATTCACCACCCTCTGGCTGAAGAAATTCCTCGTCTCAGTTTCATAGGACTGAAAGAAATCTGGCAAGATTTTATTTCAATATGGTTGCTGATCGTGGATTTGAAAGTATATACAAGGTAATTTTACAATTTTGCACCTCTGGAGTGAGTCTTCATCCAGTGGCAGCACATAGTATCAATTTCCATTGATTAATCTTGTAAAGTTACACTTTATGTTTATAATGCTTATTTTGAGGTACAAATGTTCTTCCAGCATTATAGTTCACAAATGACCACATTATTTTGGGTTCAAGATGGAGTTTGAAGCTTAAGCTTAAGTCCATAGGACTTTAAATTTATAATCTTGAAGATTATAAAAATATCCTACATGAACTTCTGGTGGCCTTATGAAGGGGAAGGGCGTACATGAGGTGGCTCCCACTAGAGTACTATACTTTTAGAGTACCTTTTCTTCCAGTTTCTGAGGGTATTTCTGTGTAAAAATCCACTTGGAATAAGGTGCCCACATAAGGGAAGGACCAGGTCAAAGAAACTTGAAAATAGAGGTTTGTTGATGGAATCGGGGGCTACTCAGGGCACGTCGCTGGAGAAAATGGCGGAGACAGCTTCTGTGACTCCGGCCAATCCACTAACCGGCACCCTGGCAGCAGAATTTGAGAAGCAATGACAGGTTGTGTCAGGGGACCTCCGCAAGTCAATGGAAGAGGCCCTGCCTCCCATTTGGTTGGCGTAGGAGAAGACTAACAAGATGGTAAAAGCGCATGGCGCTGCGATCAAGGCATGGACATGACTCTCTCAAGGCGTAACGATCAGATTGCCTCTCTGGAGGCAGAGATGTGTCTGATGGCTGATGTGAATGAAGCACTGAAGTGAATGATTTGTAGAATTGTTCCAGGAGGCAAAATATTCAAGGCATGGGGTTGCCATAGGGGATGGAAGGCCCAACTCCCACAGAATACTCTTTGAAGATGTTTGGAAAAGTAGTGGGGGAGGGTAGATTCACATCCCTTCCGGAGTTGGATTGAGCCGGCCGGACACTCCAACAGAATCCCGTCCCAAAAAACCACCGCGGGCAGTTATTGTGAAGTCCCACAGCTTCCAGGAAAAAGAGTGGGCTCTGAGATGGGCTAAGTAGCATCGTGACTATAAATGGGAAGACCTTGCCATCAGGCTTTATCAAGATGTTGGAGCAGAGCAGGAAAAGAAGTGGGCAGCATTTAACAAGGCCAAAGCAGCCCTGTGTAAAATTGGAGTCCGGTTTTGAGTGGTGTACCCTGCGCCGCACGGAGTTACTTTTGAGGGGAAAGACTATTTTTTTGATGCGCCGGAGAATGCGGATTCTTTATATAAAAGCATGAACTGGGGGTGGGTTGATGGATGTTTTTGGATGTTGGGGGTGAGCTTGTAGATATGGAGAGCTGCTGGGATTCCTTGTTCATGTTTGTATTTCTTTGTTCTTGTATAGATTGAGTGTTTCAAAAGTTGGATTTTGGCGTGAGATTTAATGTTATGGGGTTTTGCTCTTTGTGCTATAACTGTTATAAGAAATATATCTCCCCCTGTTGGAGTCTGATATTTTAAGGTTTTAAAAAATATATTTTGTGTCTTTTTTCTGTTTTATTTCACTCCGGGCAGGAGCCACCCTGCTAGCCGAAGTGTTAGCAATGGGAACAGAGCAGTGGGGGTGACTGCAGCTCATTATATTAGCTTTGTTGTAGATAATGAGCTTAGTGTTTTTGTTTTGTTTGGGGTTAGGGTTAGTGGAAGTAGGTTTTAGTTTTTTTTATTCGCCTTACTGTTCGTTCTATGTTTTGGTGTCGTATTTTTTGAGAGCGGGGAGGTGGGGTGTAATTTGATGACGGTGACAACAGATTTTACTTTGTTTTGTCTTGTTAGTGGGTTTGGTGGCCATCTTGTGTGGGCCTGGTCTCTGTACTCTCTAAGTAAATGCTGGATAAAATTTCTTGGTGGAAATGACTCCGGATCGAGGAAGGGGGCTAGGAGGCCCCCAATTCGTTTGGTCACCTGGAATGTAATGAGGTTGAATGGCCCAGTGAAGGTTGAAGGTATTTGCTCACTGTTGCTTCACCGTGCCCGGGGCCCCAGGTTCGATTGCCGCTTGGATCACTGTCAGTGCGGAGTCTGCACGTTCTCCCCGTGTCTACGTGGGTTTCCTCCGGGTGCTCCGGTTTCCTTCTACAAGTCCCGAAAGACGTGCTATTAGGTGAGTTGGACATTCTGAATTCTCCCTCAGTGTACCCAAGCAGGCGCCGGAGTGTGGTGTCTCAGGGATTTTCACAATAACTTCATTGCAATGTTAATGTAAACCTATTTGTGACAATAATAAAGATTATTATTATTTTTAATGGTGATGTGGTGTTTCTGCAGGAGAATCATTTGTGGGTCAGGGACCAGACAATGTTGTGGAAGGGGTGGGTGTGACAAATTTTTTATTTGGGTTTTGATGGTAATTTTAATCAATAAAAGGATTCAATTTTCGGCTGCCAAGATCTTGGCAGACCCTAATGGTAGACATGTGATTGTTAGTTGGTCCTTGGTGGGCACCTTGTTTGTCCTGGTTAATATTTATGCTCCAAATTGGGCGGATACAGGTTTTATTAACAAGTTGCTAGCCTCCATTCCTGATTTGGACTCGCATCAGCTAATCTTGGTGGGTGACTTAACTGTGTTCTGGATCTCAGGATGGATCGATCCAGCCCCAAATCTCTGACTCAATTAGGGGGGGTGATGCACAATCAATACGCTTGAGTCCACGTGGAGTCATATCGATTCAGCTTTAATCAGATAGAACTGTACCCAGCAGCGAAGTTACAGAAGTGAAGGCTGCTGGGGACGGCACAGGTTCTTATACCCCGCCTCTCAGGGCGGAGCTATGTACATTGCCCAATGGTAGACCCCGCGGTCTAGCCAATGGTTATTCCTCTCTCTGTTACCGCAATACCTGGTATTACTACATTCACCCCCTGTTAAAAAAAGAGCCAGCGGGGTGATGGCCAGTATTGCTGTCGCCTTTTCTGGTAGGACCAGATATTGCAGGTACCTTGCTATCGAGGGTTGCGGAGAAAGTTCCTGCGTAGTTAATTCTTCTTCATGGTGCTGCAATCAGACGATCGGGCAGCCTGGTCGTCCTACTGGAGCGTCTAAGTTTCGGCGGCGATCCTGATGAGAGCCCCGGCAGTAGTGACTCCGGGAACGTGGTGTCTTCCTCCCAGGCAGTTTCGTCACCCCTAGTCGGCGCTGTAAGGTCGAAGGATGGGCAGAAGGAAGGGGTGCCTGAAGGGAGCGTTGGTGCCTGCTCGGCTCCGGGTCGGGGTTCTGGCGGCAGGGGGGGGGGGTGGGTGGGTGGCAGTGGCTCGGGCGCGCGTGGTGCTCCGGCGGGCGCCAGGTCCCGGAGGGAGACCGTATCTTGGCGTCCGTCGGGGAATGCTATGTAGGCGTACTGGGTGTTGGCGTGCAGCAGGTGGACCCTTTCGACCAGCGGGTCCGACTTGTGCGCCCTCGCATGTTTCCGCAGCAGGACAGTTCCGGGTGTTGCTAGCCAGGTTGGGAGCGAGGTTCCCGAGGAGGACTTTCTGGGGAAAACAACGAGACGTTCATGAGGTGTCTGGTTCGTGATAGTACATAGCAGTGACCGAATGGAGTGCAGGGCCACTGGGAGGACTTCTTGCCAGCGGGAGACTGGGAGATTCCTGGCCTGAAGGGCCAGCAGGACGGTCTTCCAGACCATTCCGTTCTCCCTTTCTACCTGCCCGTTTCCCCGGGGGTTGTAGCTGGTTGTCCTGCTCGAGGCGATGCCTTTGCTAAGCAGGAACTGGCGCAGCTCGTCGCTCATAAAGGATCACTGTGGATGTATGCGGGGAAACCGAACAGTGTAAAAATAGTTTGGAGGGCCTTGATGACGGTGGTTGTGGTCATATCCGGGCAGGGGATGGCGAATGGGAACCGGGAGTACTCATCAATCACGTTAAGGAAGTACGTGTTGCGGTCGGTGGAGGGGAGGGGGCCTTTGAAGTCCATGCTGAGACGTTCAAAGGGACGGGAAGCCTTGATCAGATGCGCTTTCTCTGGCCGGTAGAAATGCGGTTTGCACTCCGCGCAGATTTGTCAGTCCCTGGTGACAGTCCTGACCTCCTCGATGGAGTAAGGCAGGTTCCGGGACTTAACGAAATGGAAGAACCGGGTGACTCCCGGGTGGCAGAGGTCCTCGTGGAGGGCTCGGAGGCGGTCTACTTGCGCTGTGGCACAAGTGCCGCGGGATAGGGTGTCTGGGGGCTCGTTCAGCTTCCCGGGACGATACAAGATCTCGGAATTGAAGGTGGAGATTTCGATCCTCCACCTCAAGATCTTGTCGTTCTTGATCTTGCCTCGCTGTGCATTATCGAACATGAAGGCCACTACGAAGCCTAGGATGGCAAGACGGTCGGTGCTAAACACGCACTTCTCCTTATTGTAGGTCAGATTCAGGAGGTGCGCGGTCTGGAGAAATTTACGGAGGTTGGTGAGGTGGTCCTGCTGGTCATGGCCGCAGATGGTGACGTTGTCAAGATACGGGAACGTTGCGTGTAAGCCGTACCGGTCAACCATTTGGTCCATCTCACGCTGGAAGTCCGAGACCCCGTTTGTGACACCGAAGGGAACCCTTAAAAAGTGGTAGAGCCGCCCATCTGCTTCGAAGGCAGTGTACTGGCGGGCACTAGTACGGAGGGGTAGCTGGTGGTAGGCAGACTTGAGATCCACCGTGGAGAAGACTTTGTATTCCGCGATCCTGTTCACCAGGTCGGCTATACGGGGGAGGGGGTACGCGTCCAGTTGCGTAAACTGGTTGATGGTCTGGCTATAGTCTATGACCATCCTATGCTTCTCCCCGGTCTTTACCACCACTACTTGAGCCCTTTAGGGGCTGTTGCTCGCTTCGATGACCCCTTCCTTCAGCAGCCTTTGGACCTCGGACCTGATGAAGGTCCGGTCCTGGGCGCTGTACCGTCTGCTCCTCGTGGCGACGGGTTTACAATCCGGGGTGAGGTTCGCAAACAGGCAAGGCGGGTCGACCTTAAGGGTCGCGAGGCCGCAAACAGTAAGGGGGGCTATAGGGCCGCCAAATTTAAAAGTAAGGCTTTGTAGGTGGCACTGGAAATCCAGTCCCAGAAGGGTGGCTGCGCAGAGGAGCGGCAGCACGTATAGGCGGAAATTGCGGAATTTCCTGCCTTGGACGGTGAGGTTCGCGAGGCAGAACCCTTTTATCTGCACCGCGTGTGACCCTGAGGCCAGGAAGATCCTTTGTTGGGTGGGGTAGGTGACCAGAGAACAGCGCCTTACCGTGTCGGGGTGGACGAAACTCTCCGTGCTCCCGGAGTCGATGAGGCATTACGTCACGTGGCCGTTGATGCCGATCATTGTGGTGGCCTTTGCTAGAGTTCGGGGCCGACTCTGGTCCAGGGTGACGGAGGCCAGCTGCAGCAAGGAGTGAAGATCGGGCAGTGCATCGTCAGCCGTGTTGGGGGCTTGTGGCCCCATCCAAGATGATGCCGGCCATGGCTCGCACATGGAGTCCGGGGACTCCGAGGATGGCGGCGGGGAGAAACAAAATGGCGGCGGGGAGGGACAAAATGGCGGCGCACACTGCTCCAGCATGGCGGAGGCCAGCTGCAACACAGGGTTTTAGTTGGGCGGCGCATAGCCAGCCGCGCTGGGGGCTTGAGGCCCCATCCAAGCCGGCCATGGATCGCACGTGGAGTCCGGGGACTCGGAAGATGGCGGCGATGAGGAGCAAACTGGCGGAGGTGGGCCTTGGACGGCCGGGACCCGCCAGAAAGACTGCGCTCGTGGGTCGGCCGTGGCCCTAGGGCAGGGGGGTGGAGGTGAGCGCTGGAGCGGGGCGTGCCGCGGCGTTTTGGGCGGTGAGCGCTGGCCGGTCGGGGCCCGGAGTGGGGCGTGCTGCGTCGTTCCGGGTGCGCAGAAGGCTGCGGCCACGGCGCGGGGTGGGGAGAGGTGGGCGGTCGGGGCCTGGAGCTGCGGCGTTTTGGGCGGGGAGGAGTAAACTAGCGGCGCATGCTGCTGCAATGTGACGGAGGCCAGCTGCAGCGAGGGGTTCTGGCCCGGCAGTGCGTAGCCAGCCGCGCTGGGGGCTTGAGGCCCCGTCCAGGATGGCGCCGGCCAGGGGTCGCCCGTGGAGTTCGGGGACGGAGACCCCGACGATTGGGTCGGTGAGGGACCAAATGGCTGCGCGTACTCCTCCAGCGTGGTTGCCGTGGAGAAGAAAGGCTGTGGCAGCGACGCTGCCTGGCGGGGCAAAAACTGTGGTGCGCGTTGGGCCGGCGGGGCTGGGAAAAGGGAGTGTGGCGGTGGGCCTGGAACGGTCGGGGCGTGGAGGAACGGCTGTGGTTGCGCGGCGGGCGGCTGGAGGAATGGCTGAGAGTAGTCACTTGACACCGCGTTCACCGCGCGGGCGAGGCAGACCGTGGCATAGTGGCCTTTCTTGCCGCACCCTTTGCAGGTGACGGTGCGGGCCGGGCAGCGCGCGCGCGGTTGATTCGCCTGGCCGCAGAAGAAGCAGTGTTGGCCGGCGGCGGTTGCGGGGCGTCTTGCCGCGCAGGCCTGCGGAGTTTGCGGGTAAGTCTGGGGGTTAGGCGAGTAAGTCGGGGGGGCTGGCGCGGCGGGGTGCCATGCAGCCCAGGGGGGCGCGGTGCGCACGGGGGCGTATACCATGGCGTTTCTGTACGCCACGTCCATAGACCCTGCCAAAGCCTGGGCCTCGGCGAGGCCCAGCGTCTCCATTTCGAGCAGCCTTCGGCGAATATCGGGGGATATCATACCTGCCATGAAGGCGTCTCGAATTAAACGTTCGGAGTGCTCGTTCGCCGTCACCGCTGGGCAGCCGCAGTTTTGGCCCAGCACGATCAGCGCCCTGTAGAAATCTTCTAGCGTCTCATCTGGGCTCTGCCGTCTCGTTGCCAGCAGGTGACGGGCGTAGACCTGATTAAGTGGACGAATGTAGTGTCCTTCCAGCAGTTCCATGGCTTTATCATAGTTCACCGCCCCTTCGATCAGGGGGTAGATCGCCTGACCCGCGAGCGTAGGAGGTGCATTTTCTGCCTTTCCGTGGGGGTGTCGGCAGCCGTCTCGAGGTAGCTCTGGAAGCATGTCAGCCAATGTTTAAAAATCTCGGTGGAGTTTTCTGCGTGCGGGCTGAGCTGAAGGCACGCCGGCTTAATGCGGAGATCCATCCTTCAAAAGTATTTATCTGATTAAATTGATGCACAATCAATACGCTTGAGTCCACGTGGAGTCATAACGATTCAGCTTTAATCAGATAGAACTGTACCCAGCAGCGAAGTTACAGAAGTGAAGGCTGCTGGGGATGGCACAGGTTCTTATACCCCGCCTCTCAGGGCGGGGCTATGTACATTGCCCAATGGTAGACCCCGTCTAGCCAATGGTTATTCCTCTCTCTGGTACCGCAATACCTGGTATTACCACAAGGGGCAAAGGTGTTGTTGGTTTTCATGGAGAAGATGCGAGGGGGATGGGGGATCCGTGGTAGTTTTTGCAGCCGAGGGATAAAGATTTTTATTTTTTCTCCCATGTCCACCAGGTATACTCACGTGTTGACTTTTTTGTAGTGGGTTGGTCTCTCCTTCCTTGGGTGAAAAGGTTTCCAGCGATTGTGATTTCGGACGATGCCACACATTTTGTGGATTTGATACGTGAGTCAAGTCCCTCCCAACATTGGAGGGATTGGATGCGGCATTGTTGGCAGACAAAAGATTTTGCAAACTCATATCCTCCGCCATTGGGAAGTATATTAAAGTTAATAAGACTGAGTGAATCTCATCTTCTATTTTGTGGGAATCCCAAAGCACTGAAAAAGGTGCACAAGAGCTGCAGAGCACACAAAATGGCATCGTTCACCAGTTAGGGCAGAAACCTGCAGCCAGGTGTGGTGCCAAACTACAGAAGCAGTCACAAAGTGGGAAGAATTATAACAGAATAGGTAATCAGTCAGCAATGCTGAAAGGGGAATATTACAGAATTGGAGGTAACCGCATTCCAGAATCATGTCGGTTTAAGGAGGCTGAGTGTTTTTATTGTCACTAATGAGGATTTTTGATAAAGCAGTACAGAGCTACGTTGAAATCGCCAAGTAATCGATCAATTAAGGTGTTATACAATGTGGAGCAGCCCAGCACCTGTGACTCTGGTATTCACTCTCTGTTTAATCTAAAAACAAGCAAGATTGACCCTCTTACTGTAACACTCCAGATAAATGGGAAGCCTCTTAAGGTGGAAGTGGAAACACAGGCATCAGCCACTACGATGGGCGAGTATACATTTCAGTACCGAGAGAGAGGCCAACATTGAACACCAAGAGCATTTCTGCCAAGTTAAAGACTTATACGTCTTTTGTTATGCTCTTGTCGTAGCATAAGCTGCTTCCGTGATGTGCACTCTGACAAAGGAAGGTTCAGACTTGGAGATAGCTTCAACACGTTTATTGAACTATTAACAATTCTCCGACTTGGATTCGATGCTACTGTTAATCCTGCTATAGCTACTCAGACTGACCCACCAGTCTGCTACAATCCACGTGGTGGGAGTGATGTGTTTCAAATCAACCCTGTGTACACACTGAGTGTCTCCACTGGAAAGAGACTGAGCATGTATGATGTGTCCTTTTATATGGGCTGGTGTAATGCCCCCCTGTGGTAGTGTCATCTCTGTGTGTATCGTGACTGCCCATTGGCCATGTCCTATCTTACTGTCCTATTGGTTGACTGTCTGTGTCATGTCTCTGGTGTTCCCTCTAGTGTCTAGCTAGGTGTAATGTATGTACATTAACCCTTTGTGTACTTACAGTGATGTATATCACCACATCCCCCCTTTTTTCATGTTACAAATTTTCTGTACAGTGTTAAAGAAAATTGAACAAACTAGGTGGATGAGTGATACTCTGTACAAGTTATGACAGTGATCATTAAACAATAAGTCCAAATCACATGCATGAGTCCAAAGTTCATTAATTATTATGGTCGAGTGGCTTTCTTGTTTGGTTGGTGAGTTGGTGATGTTGATGGTGGCATTGCTTTGTAAACACCGTCAGTGTCCCTGTGCTGAAGGAACCAAGAAGTGGTCAAATCACTTCGTTGTCGGATTTGGACTCATTTTTTTTTCTTTTGATGCTTGTGGTGGTAATTCTTGATGACATCTTTCCTGAAAGCCAGGTTGCCTGTTGGTAGTGCAGCAAACGTGAATTGGTAAGATGCATCGTCCTGCCATGGTATGTCATTGTACTGAGCTGAGCAGTAACAGTGTCCCTCATTTGCAGAGTTGTACCATGCCGTACCAGTCGTAGTTCCATTGGTGTTGTTTTTGTCGTGCTTGTTGTCGGCGTTGTTGCCTTTGGTACGCTTCTTGTTATTGTCTTTGATGTTGTTGTTGTGGTTGGTTTTGTTGCTGTGTTTGCTGTGCTGAAGGACCACACTCTGTGGATAATAATAGTGCTTTGTGGCATCTGCTGTCTCCTTGAGCGTGCCGTCACTGATTTTGCGCCGCTCCCCGTCTGGAGTCATGTCCAGTTTACTTGAATCAGCTTTGGCTTGTCGATGTCCCCGTCTGGAGTCTGGTCTGTTTCACCTGAGTCAGTTTTGGCTTCTTGATGCTCCTCATCCGGAGTCATTTCAGGTTCACTTGCATCTTCTGAGGTCTCTCGATGCTCCCCATCCAGAGTCATGTTAGGTTCACTTGAATCTTCTGAAGTTTTGTGATGCTCCCCGTCCGGGGTCAAAACAGTCAGGAATGCATTTGCTTGTGGAGAGGCTCGAGCGAATGAGATTTGAAGTGACGTGGAGTCACCGGAATCACCAGTAGTCACTGCGATTGTCGAGTGCCTCTGTACATTCTAGCTGAAGTCTGTCACGTTGCACATCTGGTATGGGAAGTGGGATTCCGTCGTCACTTGTCTCACATACAGTGGGTAGAGCCTCAGTCTCTTCTTGTCGTTCACTTGAGCTGGGTAGACCATCAGAGTCTTCTTCAGGTGGCTCAAATAGTCTGGGTGGATTGTCATAGTCTGCTTGCTGTACACTTGAGCGTGGTAGACTGTCAGAGTCTTCTTCTTGTTCACTGGAACATGGTAGACTGTCATAGTCTGCTTGCTGTACACTTGAGCGTGGCAAACTGTCATAGTCTTTCTGTTGTTCACTTGAGCATGGCAGACTTGCATCGTCTGCTGCTGGTTACTCAGAGGAGGTTGCTAGACCCTTGTGGTATTGTTCATGCAAGGACTGCGCTTTGGAGTCTTGCATTGCTTCTATCGTGGAGGCTGTCCACAAGCTCGCTGTGGAGGCTTGTGTCACTCCCTCTGTGGAGTCTTGCAGCGTTCCTTGTGTGGAATCGTGCATTGGTCTCTCTGTGGAAATTGTCATAACTTCTTGTTCATGCAAGGACTGCACTCTGGAGACTTGCGCTGCTTCTATCATGGAGTCTGTCCACGAGCTCGCTTTGGAGACTTGTGTCACTCGAGTCACTTCTTGTGTGGAGACGTGCAGTTGTCTCGCTGTGGAGTCTTTCATCGCTCTCTGTGTGGAGGCTGGGACCCTTTGTGGTGTGTGGACCACTCTCTGTGTGGCAGCAGGCCGCTCTCTGTGGGCTTGTACCACTGTCTGTCTTTGGTGTCAGGCCGCAGCATAATCCTGCACTCACGAGTCGGGATGTCCTATATGCTTGGCTGAAGATCCTCAAATCCGAATAATTCGTCGTCGGGGTCGTCAATGTGCAACACGTCTCGTTGTGGTTCGGATTTGGTACTGGGGTAGCCTCCCAAGGTGAAAGGTTCGTCTGAGTCGTTGTCTTCCAAGACCATATCATCACGTTTTGTGTCAGAGCTGGCATTGGGCTCGCGATGGCCAAAGAAGAATTCAAGGTCTGAGTCAGAGTCTTCAAGGACTGTATCATCTCTTTGGGCGGTGATAACTGTTTGTTGCAGGGTTCTGTGGAGGTTACTTTCAGCTACTGGTCGAATTTCAGGCATTGTGCTGTTGTTCCAGGTGAAAGAATCTGGTTTGGAGGCTTTAAATTGTTTTTTTCGTGTTTTGGGACATTTCCCCTTTAAGTGGGCGTGGTCCGTGGCCTCTGACATCATGACCCGTGACGTCGCGCATAGGAAGCGATTGCGCATGCGCAGATCGCTGTTCCTTTACTTGGGACCTTGTTCTCAATTGCGCATGGGTGGCTTCTCGCGCATGCGCAAACGGACCTTCCCGTTCTGTGCGCTCTTCGCGCAACTGCGCATGTGCAGCACCTTTTCCAAGATGGCTGCAATTCAAAACTGCCGTTCGTTGCTGCCAGCCTACCTCGCGGTGAGTTTTGATGCCTCTTTTACCTTTTCTTCTTGTATGTTCCTCGCAGAATTCTTGGAATTTGTCCAGGACTGCCTGGAAGTCGCTCTTGTTTTGCCCCTTTGAGTATCGGAAGGTGTGGAAGATTTCAGCTGCTTCTGGACCCGCGATGGTAAGTAGAAGCTTTATTTTCTCTGCATCCGCCACGCCATCTAGGTTGGACGCTACCAGGTAGATCTCAAATCTCTGCCGGAACCAATGCCAGTTTTCACTGAGATTGTCTTGGTACTGGAGCTGCTGTGGAATCGGAATCCCGAACATCTTCTTGCCTGGCTGTTGTTGCTGGTTGTCACTGTTCACTGAGTTGAAACTATATGGATTTAACAGTTACTCACTGGTACCATCTTTTGTTATGCTCTTGACGTAGCATAAGCTGCTTCCTTGATGTGCACTCTGACAAAGGAAGGTTCAGACTTGGAGATAGCTTCAACACGTTTATTGAACTATTAACAATACGTGAGAAGCAATAAAAATAATAGGCACCACAATGGTACCTGTATGCTACAAACAACAGCCGACACCTCCCATTGATAATAGTGACGCGTCAAGGACCAAGTCTTCTCGGCCATGATTGGCTTAAAGAAATAAGGTTGAATTGTACTGAGATTGTTCAAGTATGAAGGGGGACTGCCTGATCTGATAAGAAAATTCAAGAGCATCTGGCATCTCTAAGATGAAGATGCCTGTCAGGAATTGTGTGGTGGTCTGGTATTGATACTGATATCGAGAAAAGAGTCAAGCAACTGTCAAAAGTGCTAACTGCAACAAAATTTGCCTGCTACTTCCACTGCACCCTTGGGAATAGCTTGGCCAGTCATTGGTATGAATCCATATCAATTATATTGGTTCATTCCTGGGCTCAATTTTTTTGCTCATGATTGATGCACACTCTAAATGGATGGACATTTTGGAGGTGAAGTCACCTACATTGCATGTTACCGTTGAAAGATTGTGCCAAAGCTTTTCAACTCACGGATTAACTGATGTTATTATCAGACAATTGAACCATATTCACAAGTGCTGAGTTTCAAATCTGCTTTCAACGGTATTAAACATACAACTGCGTCTTAACACCCAGCATTAAATGGACTAACCGAGAGAGCAGTCCAAACTTTCAAGTCTGGCCAAAAGAAACTGTCAGGAGGAACCTGGAGAACCAAAATCTCACGATACCATTTCACATGCAGCAATGGGGGTTCCACCAGCAGCACTGCTAATGAAACATCGTCTCAGAACGAGACTAATCCCCATGTTTCCAAATTTGCCAGGGAGGGTGGGAGCCAGTCAAAGTAATCAGAAAGCAAGCCATGATTCACATGGTGCAGCACGGTCATTTATGCTAATTGAAGCTGTATGCGTGAGATACTTCGGTCATGGATCAAGTTGGATCCTCAGAATTGTCTCAAAGACTGGACCCCTTTCATACCAAGTGAACGTGGAGGGACAGATTGTCCATAAACATCTTGACCACTTCAGAAATAGGGAGACGCTCTAGCAGCCAGTGTTGCCATCAAGAAATGCTTATAGTTCAATGTCTCTGTGGAAGCAAATATGAACATAGAATATACAGTGCAGAAGAAGGCCATTCGGCCCAGCAAGTCTGCACCGACCCACTTAAGCCTTCACTTCCACCCTATCCCCAAAACCCAATAACCCCTCCTCACCTTTTTGGACACTAAGGGCAATTTAGCATGGCCAATCTACCTAACCTGCATGTCTTTGGACTGTGGGAGGAAACTGGAGCACCCGGAGGAAACCCACGCAGACACGGGGAGAACGTGCAAACTCCTCACAGACAGTGACCCAGCGGGGAATCGAACCTGGGACCTTGGCGCTGTGAAGTCATAGTGCTTGCCACTTGTGCTACCGTGCTGCCCAGAAACACCAGTGCCAGAAGAGGTACCTGTTATTGCAGTTCCTGTTAATATCGATCCTGTGGAAGCATCTCAGACAACAGAATTATGCTGCTCCACAAGGAAGAAAAAAAACCCTCAAAGACTTGATTTATATTTGTCCAACTCATTTACATAATGTTTAGTTAGTATTTGGGATTAAATAAATTAGCTATTGACGATTGTATCATGGAGTTATTGGGGTAGGGATGTAAGGGCCACATAGCAGAGTAAGGGTCATATGACCTGTGTGACCAATGCGGACTTAGAGGTGAAAACCACCCCAAAGCGAATTAAGTCTGTGAAAGTGCATCATCACACACTCATTTAAAAATACTATCAGTTGCATACTGTTGTGCTGCTCCCAGGTTGTAATAAATTCTACATAAATGTTGATCTAATGAAAATCAAAGTAGCACTGGTGAACAAAATGACAATATGTAATTTCAGCATGGAGCTTCATGCTCTATCAGGAATTTGAACATAATAGTCAATGGTCCATAAAGCCTTTTATGACCATGAGAATGTCCAACAATCCTTATGCTCAAATTTCCAACATGAGCTCCTCATAGAGTCATAGTCACAGAGGCCGTGGGCGCGATTCTCCGGAAATTCTTTTTAGTGTGGTAACGAGCGGGAATTGCCGTGAGCTTCCCAGTGCTCGGCAACACCATTCAACATTAATTGATCCACTTAACAAGGCCTCACGGGCTTCTTGCCACAAATGAAGGCTCGCCAGCTGATTCGCTGGGTCCGTGCTCACCAGCCCTCCACTAACTAGGTCGACAGCACTTAAGCTCAACCAACCCCAGCCAGCTCGCAACAATGTCACCCAGGAGACCGGGCTCCAAGATTTGGGGACCTTAACCTGGGAAAGGTCCTAGACTCTATGGAGGCCAGGAGGGAATTCCTATTCCCCCGAGGGTCCCAGAGGCTGAGCCATAGGGCAGCCTATGCTGTCTTGAATGAGGTGGCGGCAGCTGTGAGCTCAGGGAGTGTGCCCAGGAGGACTGGCTTCCAGTGCCAAAAAAAGGTCAATGACCTACACCGGGCAGCACCAGTGAGTAACGATGCCCCCTCTGTGTCGTCGGGAGAGGGTCCAAACTGGCGGTGATGTGCCAGATTTAAGAATCCTCACATCCTTCGAGGAACACACCCTGGAAGCGACTGGGGTGTCCGAGGACAGATTGGTCACCCTGCGGAGGCTTTGGAAACCGCAGAGGGGAGGAACCACCGGGCTCTACTCAGAGGACCTATCAAACATGAGTTGTTATTGCCTTACGGATTGACCCATTCCTCCCACTGACCACATATCCATTCTCCCGCAGGTCCTCCAGCAGATGCCGCTGGCCCATCCCGGGCAGCACCCTCTCCAGCCTCCCAGGAAACCACCTCAGAGGAGAGCTCCGAGGATGCCACCATTATAGTCACGCCACAGTTGTCATCCCCACCCTCCACCAGCGCAGATATGTGCACCTCGGTGGGAAACGTTTTATACAGCTCCAGCAAAACCTCCCTGCTCTCGAACTCTATGCCTCAGCTAATAGAGACAAGTATACCATATGCCTTCTTAACCACTCTACCACCTGCTCTGCTACCGTAAGGGACCAGTGTACATGCACACCAAAGTCCGTCTGATCCTCGGTGCTTCCCAGGGTCCTTCCGTTTTTCATGTATTCTCTTGCCATGTTTGTCCTATCCAAGTGCATCATCTTACACATTTGGATTGAGTACCATTTGTCCCTGATCAGCGTATCTGACCAGCCCGTCTATATCCTCCTGTAATAGAAGGCTATCGTCCCCACTACTTACCACCCCACAAATTTTCGTATCATCTGCAATGTTCATCTGTAATGTTCTGCAACGATGCACAAATTCATCAAATCTATCCTGAAGGTCAAAGTGTCCCACTGGCAATATTATTCCACTGAGAAGTTAATAAATCCAGGAAATTGATCATACAGCAATCCCGCCTGATCAGCATGGAGAAATCCCCTCCAGCACTGATTCTGTGATTCGGTTTTACATCCATGATGTTTTATTTTGAACAGTGTGTATTCAGACAGTACTGAAACAACGATCTCCAGCAAATGTTTTTGCTTACTAATCTACAGGTGTAAGTCGTAACCAAGGTTATAGGCACAATTTAAATGTGGTGCCAAAAATAAGCTCTGTATATCTGTCCTTCTGTTTTTTTCCTTTTTTTCCATCTTTGATCACTGTCATTTTCCAGGGTCAGTGTAAATTAAAAATTGAGATGCCACTGCAAGTGGTAGCCAAGATTTATCCTTCCTCAATTGTTGTGCTTCCATTCCTTTCCTAGCTAATGTGGGGATTATCCATTGTATCAGCCAATTTGCTTCCTACAGATGTACTGAACTAGTGGTTGACCCACGACTAAAAGCATGGCGAGTTTTTGCAATTCCCTTTCCAGTGAATTGCAGTGCAAGTATGATAAACGTACAAATTCACAAAATTTCCAAAATATTGGGGAACCGTTCATAACATCTCTGGGCATCTGGACAACAGGGCTCTGCTGCTCTTCTGCCATGAGCTCTTGCTCCTCCATACCGATATATACATTGAGTTGCCCAATGCTACCTCCAAGTCCACTAACTGGATCCTTTGAGGTGCATGGGGTTGTACTGGAGCCTATTAGGTATTGACTCGGTCTGGGCTACCGGCAATGGTAACTGGCTGTTCTTCCAGCTTACAATTGTGAAAAAGGAACATCTGGTTCCAAGACAGTCCAAAAAGAGTTTGGGTTATGAAAGGAAATGTTTTGTGATTTGTGATTATGTTTTGTATAAGACGGGGAAAACTTATAGAAGGAGACATTTTCACTAGCCTTTGTTTCTATCTCTCCCTATATTCTCTTTGCTCTTATCGTAAGAATATCCTTGGCAGCCTCTTCAAAGGAATTCAAAAGCTTGAAATCTCTGGTTTTGATCAGGACTTTTGTACCAGCGGTGTGATTTTGCAAACTGATGCTCCCGTGAACAGTGCCCCATGTTGTGAGCACTAGATCATGGAAACATACCAAAATGTCTTGAATTGATAGCAGCCTAGTATTGTTGAAATGCAGTCAGGGAGAATCCAACTTGCCAAGGTAGTCGCCCTCAAGCAGGACAATGGGTCAGAGTCATAGAGGAGTCAGACTGGCAGGCAGACATCCCTTTCCACACCACTTTCAGCAGCAAAACCATCCGAAAGAAAATTCAAGGAAATAATGAATACAGTTAGAAAACAATTTAACAGTCAATGACTTAAACCTATTTGTATATGGGCACATGTATGTTTTATTTCCTCCTACCATTTAGCAACAAAAGTCTTCTCGTTTTATGTTCTCATATGCCACATACATTTTCCAATTAACCAGAAGGTGTAGATATGCAATTTTTCAATGTTTCTCACACTTTGCCTCTGTGGGAGCACAGGGCAGCGTAAAAGGATGTGGCTGACTGTGGTAGTATGTATTAGGGGTCATGTGGGACTGGAAGCCCTAATGTCATTGGCTGACTGATCCCGGGTCCTGGTTGGCCGTTGACCTCTAGCTCCGCCCTGAAGGCAGAGTATAAGAAGCCGGAGTCCTCCCCCGCAGGCCATTCTACTATCGAGCTGCGGGGGAACAGACACGTTTAATAAAGCCTCATCGACTTCACTCTATTCGTCTCACGGAGTCTTTGTGCGCTACACTGACACACTCCCCAAACCCTTCTCCGTCCTTGTAGCAAAGTGGCCTCTTCACTTTTGCAATCCCCATCATCAGCAACCTCCTCACCTCACTACACCTGCACAGCCACTCATCCTGATAATTGTAGCAGCTTAAAGTGTGCAGAGAATCATGAAGTGAATCACTTTCTACTATCAAAACACCAGAGGAGTACATTTCAGAAATTGTGTTTGTGACAGAAGTGCGATTTTGTAAAATTATTCCGTAGGTCACCAGACCACCAAATGATGATACTGGAAAAATTAAGAACTTGTGGTTTCTGAAAAGTGTTTAAATAATAAAATTTTCGTCAGCAAAGATGGCGCGAAAGGTGACAAGTTGTTATGAAATATTCACTCACTGAACATTAACTGTGACATCTACTTGATGTACAGAGTTCTTGGTAACCTTTGAACAAGATATCATCCAACAGTGTCATATTATTAATTGTAGAACAATGTGCTAAACTTATATTAACAATCTAATCTGTATTACTGATATTATTATTGTAGTATCCTGTAAGACCACCAAGTAGATCAACAAATAACTGGTTTATTAAGGTAACTATTTATCATAGCATAGCATTTACAGTGCAGAAGGAGGCCATTTGGCCCGTTGAGTCTGCATCGGCTCTTGGAAAGAGCACCCTACCCAAGGTCAACACTTCCACCCTATCCCCATAACCCAGCAACCCCACCCAACACTAAGGGCAATTTTGGACACGAAGGGCAATTTATCATGGCCAATCCACCTAACCTGCACATCTTTGGACTGTGGGAGGAAACCGGAGCACCCGGAGGAAACCCACGCACACATGGGGAGGATGTGCAGACTCCGCACAGACAGTGACCCAAGCCGGAATCGAACCTGGGACCCTGGAGCTGTGAAGCAATTGTGCTATCCACAAATCTACCGTGCTGCAAACAGCGAGATGAAGGCTACCGTGTTCCATGACTCCAGACTCCCAAATTGGAAACAAAAACCCACGTTCAGCCCCAGGATGCGCATACTCCAGCCCGAACAGGTCACATATTCCTCTGAGTACTCACCCCTTAAAGGGGCATGCTATCACCCCCCCCCCCTTTAAGTTCCTGGTTAACACCTTTCAATAACGCATTTCAAAAACAATGGAACTATACACAGTATTGTACAACAAATGGGACTCAACACAGTCCCTTATAAGGCAAGTCGGTCCGGGGACTTCCTGATCCTTTGGGAGTGCCATCATTCACTAACGGGTCTTCCAGCACGAGAGATAAAATCAGTTTGAACCTCAATGGGGTGACTCTCAAATTGCGAAGCTCCGTTAGTGCAGATAACCTCTCCAGTTCCTACTGTAACATTACTGGGCTCTCCCTCAGGGTAGCTTGCTGCAGCATTACTTTCATCTGTGGCAATATCACTAACAGGCAGACTAGGGGCGGACTGCTCTACTGGCTCTGTGTGCGACTCTCTTCTTCTGAAATGGTCCAGGTGTTTCTTCACCTTTTTACATTGGACATCTAAATGACACTGGACCTGTTCTGGCCACGACTGTTCCAGGGACCTAAGTTTCATCAGCACCAAAATTATTTACATGTACCAAGTCGTTCACTTGAAACGTTCTCTCAGTTGTTATTGAGTCATGGGGCGGGATTCTCCGACTCCACGCCGGGTCGGAGAATCGCCGGGTGCTGGCGTGAATCCCACCCCCGCCGTGTCCCGAAGTCTTTGCCACCAGAGATTCGGCGGGGGCGGGAATCGCACCGCGCCGGTCGGCGGGCCCACCCCCGCCGACTCTCTGCCCCGCGATGGGCCGAAGTCCCGCTGCTGGGATGCCTGTCCCGCCAGCATGGATTAAACCACCTTTTGAATGGCGGGACAAGGCGGCGCGGGCAGGCTCCGAGGTCCTGGGGGGGCGCGGGGCGATCTGGCCCCGGGGGGTGCCCCCCACGGTGGCCTGGCCTGCGATCGGGGCCCACCGATTCGCGGGCGGGCCTGTGCCGTGGGGGCACTCTTTTTCTTCCGCCTTCGCCATGGTCTTCACTATGGCAGAGGCGGAAGAGACCCCCTCCCCTGCGCATGCGCGGGGATGATGTCAGCAGCCGCTGACTTTCCCGCGCATGCGCCGATCCGCGTCGCCCGTCGAAGACCTTTCGGCCCCGGCTGGTGTGGCGCCAAAGGCCTTTCCCGCCAGCCGGCGGTGCGCAAACCACTCTGGCGCGGGCCTAGCCCCTCAAGGTGAGAGCTTTGCCCCTAAAGGTGCGGAGACTTCCGCACCTTTGGGGTGGCCAGACGCCGGAGTGGTTCCCGCCACTCCATTACGCCGGAACCCCCCGCCCCGCCGGGTAGGGGAGAATCCCGCCCATGATGTCTCTTCTATGCATTCTGTTTTGCCTCCATCCTCCCTGCCAAATTCAGAAATATTAGAGCCTACCTTGTTCTAATACATCTGTCCATGAGTAACTCGGCAGGTGTAACACCTGTGGTAGCATGAGGTGTGGTTCAACAGGCGATCAGGAAATGGGCTAGTTTGCTTTGTCGGGGGGGCTGATGACTGTTTCTTCTTGACGGTTTTGAATGTTTGGACGGCTCTCTCAACCAGTTCATTTGGATCAGGGTGGTAGGAAGAAGTTCAAAGATATTGAACGCTGTTGGTTCTCATGAAATTCTGGAATGCTACCCTAGTGAATGCAGGCCCATTATCCAAGAATAGCACCTTGAGCAACCTGTGGATGGTGAATTCCTGTCACATTTTCTCTACCATTGCTGATGAGGTCATGGACTTCATTCCGTGTATGTCCAACCATCTACTATGAGCAGGAACAGGATGCCCATGAATGGGTCGCAAAATTGATGTCTCGTCACACTCATGGCCGACCTGGCCACTCCCAAGACTGCAGATTGCAATTTTTGCTGTATTTGACATCGGCCACATTGTTTGACCCGATTCTCTATGTCGGTATCCATCTCGGGCCACCACATGTAGCTGCGTGTGAGTATCTTTATTATCCCAGGATGGGCACAGCGTAACTCTTGTAATAATAATTTTCTAGCAGGAGTAGGAATGACCACATTTGCTTCCCATAACAATAAGCCATCTTCACAACTTAACCCACCTTTCCTTATCTAAAAGCGTCTTAATTGCTCAGATCTGTTATCATAATACCAGCCACAGGGGACCATATGCTTAACTCTAGTTAATATGGGGTCTTTTGGGTCCAGAACTTGATCTGTTGCGCTGACACAGGTAATGTATCGAGAAGGTTTAGAGCAGGAACAATTTCTTGTGGTACTGATGAAGGCGGTGTACTTTCTGACAGGGGAAGGCGGCTTTAAATGCACGTGTTTGATATATGTCTGCCCGGCCTATGATGTAAAGTATACTCATAGGCTACTGATAATAGAGCCCAGATGAAGATATGGGAGGAATGACTTTATCCTCCCTAAATAACAGGTGTTTGTGGCCAGTAACTGCTATGATGTGCCATCCATAAATGCATTGATGGAACTTCTTCTTCACTCCAAAGATTACGGCTAGTCCCTCTTTTTCAATTTGGGAATGAGCTTTTTCGGCATCGGTCAGAGTCCTCGAGGCTTTTTGGCGCCATCTTCCGCCAATAAAACCGTTCCGATTCAGTAAGGAGACGCATCACAGGTGAGAATTATCTCTTTAGAGGGGTTAAAATGAACTCCGAGACTGGATGACTGCAAAGCTGATTAAACCTGTTCAAAGGCTCTGATGCTTGTCCAACGCTACCTGTGGTACTTCTTGGGCAGTGTGTGTAGGGGCGCTAACAATGTAGAAAGATTAAGAATAAATCTTTCGTAATAATCCACCATTCCTAAAAAAGATGTCAATTCTGACACATTTTTGGGGCCTGGTACTTCCATAATTGCTTTTATCTTCCCCTGGATAGGGTATAACTCTTGGGCATCTACTCTGAACCCCAAGTGTGTCATTTCATGGGCCTGAAATATGCGCTTTTCCCTTTTTAGCCTTACTCTGACCTTCTTAAATCTTTTTAAAACTTCTTCCAGATTTGCTAGGTACTCTTCTTCGTACACTCCTGCAATCTGTACATCATCTACGTAGACAACCACATAAGGTAGGTCCTGTTATAAGCGTTCCATCGTGCACTGGAAAATCGCACACACCGATGAGACTCCAAAAGGTAACCAGATATACTTGAACATGCCTTTGTGGGTATTTATAGTAACAAATTCTCTCAGCTTTGTCTAATTCTAATTATTGGTACGCATGGCTCAGATAAGTTTAGTGTAAGCTAAACCTTCTATTTAGGATATAAATCTTCAATTCTTGGTATTGGGTATCGGTCCAATTTTGCTGCCTGATTCATGGTTATTTTATAGTTGCCACATATCCCATTGGTTCTATGTGGCTTAACCACTGGCACAATGAGTGCCGCCCACTCCGAAAACTGTACAGGCTTGATGATGCCTAATTCATCCAACTGCTTGAGTTCAGGCTCAACCTTCTTATGAAAGGCATAGGGGAGGGGTTGGGCTCTGTAAAACGTGGACATGAACTCAGGATCCATGTAAACATTTGTTTTTAGGTCCTCGGAACACCTCCTGAAATTTCTTTAAGACATCATGCAAATTTGCTTCAATAATTTTGAACGTGTCGTGATGTTAACACCACATACTATCCTGTCTCTCAACATGTCGCTGAGTGCAGACCTGAACTCGCACTGTTCAGCCGTATGTCTTAGGTTCGCCGTGAACACCGCTACAGTCTCCCCTGGGACTCTTGTCGAATTCAATTTATATTGTTGCATTATCGCATAGGACTTCGGGTTGACTAATTCCACAATCTCCTGAAATGATTTGGAGTTGGGGGCATCTGGAGAAGTCAGACTCCTTATCAGATTATACGTCGGAGTCCCACAGGCTAGTAGGATTACTCGTTGCTCCTCTTCCCCCTGCAAATTCATTGGTCTCAACAAAATTGCGCATGCATTTGACAATAGATAGATAAATGGATAGAGAGATAGCGAGAGAGAGAGAGAAAGGCCATTTTTGCCCATCGGGTCTGCACCAGCCCTTGGAAAGAGCACCCTACTTAAGCCGACGCCTCCATCCTATCCCCATAACCTACTAACCCCACCTAACCTTTTGGACACTAAGGGGCAATTTAGGATGGCCAGTCCACCTAACTTGCACATCTTTGGACTGTGGGAGGAAACCGGAGCACCTGGAGGAAACCCACGCAGACACGGGGAGAAAGTGCAAACTCCACACAGACAGTCACCCGAGGCTGGAATTGAACCCGGGACCCTGGGATGGAGCTGTGAGGCAGCGGTGCTGACCACTGTGTTGCCCCTTGCTTAGTGAGTTTTCTTCAAAACAGGCTTCTACATGAGGTCTGCTCCCCTGATTCGTGTAGCAGGAGGAAGGCACTCCAATTGATCCTCGTCGCCAAATGGAGAATCCTGGTGACCATCCAGTAGATCAATGAATAAACGGTTTATTAAGGTAAGTGACTGTTTACAGAGAGTGAGACAAAGGCTACCATACTCCACAGCCCTAGACTCCAAACTGGGAAGGAAAACCTCTGCCTCAGGATTCGGGCACTCTGGCCCAATTAACCAAATGAGTTGTATAACCCTCCAAGAACTCGTCCCTTAAAGGGGCATGCCAGCATAATTATGTTGGTTACTTCATTATTCGAAGAAAACTTGTAAAATAAAGTTAAAGACTGAAGTTAAAGTTAAAGAACGTTTTTTATAACGTTGAATATAAAACAGTTGAGGACAGGGTTTTACAGATCATTGGCACCCAATCCTTTCAACTTTGGGACCTGGTTTCAAATCCGATACAGACTAATGGGAAAAATCTTTGGATTATGTTGGTCGTAAAGTTCTAATTGACATGTGTTTGGGCAGTCGCAATTACAGCTCATTAAACTATATTCAGTATTAATTGTAACTCCATGAAAAATTATTCAGTAATTTTACTTTGTTTAGAGGGAGAGGGAAGGGTTGTATTTCAATACCATATACAGCAATGGATTAAAAGGTTTGCCAAAAACCTTCCACCAAGACAGTATCTATTTAACAGTTATCCAAACCTGGCCTGAATTAAGCAAAGCAGCATTTTTAAACCCTGTCGGTAGATTTTTGTCTTTACAGCCCAGGTGTTAAACATCATCTGAGCGGCACATGGAAAGGAAAATCTAGCTGATTGTTCTCACAACATTAACAGCGCTCATCTGGTTTTCTTTCCATTCAAATCAATAAAAGAAAAACCTGAGGATCTGTCAGAAGCGAATGACAGCTGCCCCCAACTCCAAATCGTTTCAGGAGATTGTGGAATTTGTCAACCCGAAGTCCTCGGTGATAATGCAACAGTACAAATTTAATTCGACAAGAGTCCCAGGGGAGACTAGAGCGGTGTTCACGGCGAACCTAAGACAAACGGCTGAACAGTGCGAGTTCGGGTCTGCACTCAGCGACATGTTGAGAGACAGGATAGTATGTGGTGTTAACATCACGACACGTTCAAAATTATTGAAGCAAATTTGCATGATGTCTTAAAGAAATTTCTCAGCGACATGTTGAAACTAGGTGCTAGATTTCCCTTCTTGTGCTCCACTCAGGTGGCGATTGTGCCTCGCTCACACCACGAATCCTTTGGTTCCATTCAGTCATAATTGTATCATTCTGTGGAAATCAGACTAAGGCTGAGAAACCTGAATCACACATTGAAGCTGAAATTAGCGAGAATTGTCCGTTCTACTATTTGAAATAAGCTTTCTACTGAAATTCAAATCTGGATTTGAATAATTCACTGTTAATGTTGGCTGATTAGGATTAGAAATCCCTCAAAGCCCAGGTTTGGGCAACACGTGTCCAAACTGGGTGGCCCAGGTCTGGCCTGATTTTGGGTGATGTGGAGATGCCGGCGTTGGACTGGGGTGAGCACAGTACGAAGTCTTACAACACCAGGTTAAAGTCCAACAGGTTTGTTTCGATGTCACTAGCTTTCGGAGCGCTGCTCCTTCCTCAGGTTCCTTCATGCACCTGAGGAAGGAGCAGCGCTCCGAAAGCTAGTGACATCGAAACAAACCTGTTGGACTTTAACCTGGTGTTGTAAGACTTCGTATTTGGGTGATTTTGGGTGTCAGGCCTCATCTGAATAATCTGGTTGAACTGCTGGTACCTGTCACAGCTCCACAGTCAGCTCACCCTTCTGTAGGAACAAAGTTTGGGTCAACAACCTTGCCAGCATCAGCCCCAACAAAGTATTGTATGGAGAGTGGGACAAGAGGACAGCAGAATGGGGCTGAATGCAGTTGGGAGCAGCCAACAGGAGCATTGTTTAAGATATTTAGGTCCTCCTTTTCAATGGCAGGTGTTTCTCGTCCACATTCATGACAGGTAAAGCAGGCCTATATATGCATGGTTCGTTAGGACACCAATTACTCCAGGAGTCCGAAAACATGTGACAGGTCCTTTATTTACAAATGTAAATGACTAATTTATTTTTGCGGCCACTGGGGATACCTGAAACATCAATTTTCCATCAGATGTCTTTCAAATATCCCAAAGGTGTAAGGTACTGGTCCCCAACAGTTTGCTTATGTTACCGGTTTAAATTTCTACCTGAAATGGACTAATTAAACACATCTTAATTTTGAATTAGTCTCTTTTCCTAATGTATTAATGATTAATGGTTTGTGATCACCCAAAGTCCTGAATTCATTACCTGTGCAAAGTAGAGTTTTAGCTTTTTCCCATTGAACTTTGTTTCATGGAGCTCTATTCTGGCACGGGCTGCGACTTTGGGATTGCTGAAGTTAATTCGTACACGTCTGAAACTTTTAAACAGCTGGAATGTAGCATGGTCATCATAGGCCAAGAAAAGCGCCTCAAATTTCTCCTGCATGTAACAAACACAAAGAGAACAAACTTAAAGTCCTGACTTGTTTCACAATATTAATCTAAATATTTAAATTTTTAAATAATGTCCTTTAACAATATCAAAATTTGCATTCAACAAAATCGTGCAAGTATTTCACATTCACATGAATAATGATATTTCGGACCTTGTAAATCAATACAAAATGTAAGTAATACTATGAAATTGTTTACATAGTCACGTAGAACAGTATAGAGTCTTTTACTTGCAATTGGAAGAATGTTGGAAACCCAGGTGGAGCCTATTAATAACTGCAATAACCTCTTGAGTTAAACAGCATTTGAAAGGAAAAACAATTCTGATACGGATAACTGCAGCAAGCCATTAAAACCAAAGCATAGGTTTTCACTTTCACCACCTGAGTGGTAACCGGTTGGAACAAATCACACGCTCATGGTAGAATACAAAAGTTTTCATTCCACTCCCAGATTGCCACCCAAGCAGTGAAGGTGAATCCTTAACCCCTGGTATCAATGGTGAATGTAATGAAAAATAAAAAATAATGCTGGAAATACACGGTAGGTCACGGTAGCACAGTGGTTAGTACTGTTGTCTCACAGCGCCAGAGTCCTGATTTGATTCCCGCTTGGTCAAGGTCTGTGCAGAGTGTGCACATTCTGCCGGTGTCTGCATGGGTTTCCTCCGGGTGCTCCGATTTCCTCACACAAGTCCTAAAAGACGTGCTGTTAGGTGAATTGGGCATTCTGAATTCTCTCTCAGTGTACCCGAACAGACGCCATAGTGTGACGACTCGGGGATTTTCACAGTAACTTCATTACAGTGTTAGTGTAAGCCTACTTGTGACACTAATAAAGATTATTATAAGGTGGGCCAAGGAAAATAATGAAATGCAGTGAGAAGGCTGCAGTATCCGCAACTATCAAGACATTGCAGCAGAATTGGAAAGAAGGCAGGCAGCTTTTAACATGGCGAAGCCGGCACTCTACAAGAGTGGGGTACGGTTTGGCATGGTTTACTCGGCGAGGTTGAGGGTGATACACAAGAATAGAGACCATTTTTTGAGATGGTGGAGGAAGTGGACTCATTTATTAAAGCTGAATGACTTGGACTGAACTGAAGGGGCTTGCATGGAACATGGTTGGTGGTTGGGCGGGTTTGTATGGAATTTGATCTGCTACCATGGAGTTGCTGCGTTTGATGGGGGTAGTGTACGAGTAAGGGGAGAAGGCTTTTGGCTGGTCATCTGAGCTGGCAGGCGGCTTCCAGGTGATTGTACAGATTTGGGATTCGGGTGGTAAGCTAGTGTCGGTGCCGGATAAGTTACTGGGGCGTTTGAGGCGTTCTATAAGATTCTGGAAAGTAGGAGCTGCCAGAGGAGGAGTTGGATATGCTGAGGTTTTTGGAAGGTTTGGAGTGTCCCATGGCGGAGGAGGAGAATCGGGAAGAGATGTAGGGACCTCTTGGGGTGGAGGAGGTTAGAATTGAGCGAAAGCGCCAAAGCCAGATGGGTTTCCGGTGGAGTTTTATTAAAAATTTGCTGATGAACTGGTGCTGCTGCTGCTGGAGATGTTTGAGGATCCGGTGGCTTGGGCTGCAAGCATCCATTTTGCTTCTAGTGGGTAGCACTGTTGCTTCAGGGCCAGGGTCCCAGCTTCGATTTCCGGCTTGGGTCACTGTTTGTGCTGAGTCAGCATGTTCTCCCCCTGTCTGCATGGATTTCCTCCGGGTGCTCCGCTTTTCTCCCACAAGTCCCGAAAGACATGCTGTTAAGTGAATTGGACATTCCGAACATGCGTCGGAATGTGGCGACTAGGGGCTTTTCACAGTAACTTCATTGCAGTGTTAATGTAAGCCTACTTGTGACAATAAAGATTATTATTATAAGGATAAGGATCCGGTGGAATGTGGGTCATATCTCCCTATTTCACTATTGACTGTAGATGCTAAAATTCTGGCGAAGGAATTAGCACTGAAGCTGGAGGAATGTCGCCCACAGGTTATTGGGTAAGACCAGACAGGGTTTGTGAAGGGAAGGCACTTGTCATTCAATGTAGGGCAACTTCTTAATGTGGTGTTGTCCCCAGCATAGGGGATGGAGCAGGAGGTCATTGTTGGATACTGAAAGGCCTTTGATAGGGTAGAATGGGGATACTTGTTTGCAGTATTGTAATGGTTCTGTTTAGGGCCTATGTTTGTGGCGTGGGATCAGTTATTAAATAAGGCGCCTTAGGCTAGTGTTTGGACAAACAATGTGAGCTTGATGTATTTCCAGTTGCACAGGGGAATGAGGCAGAGGTGCCCTATAACCCCCCTCTTATTTGGTTTGGCAATAGTGCCTTTGGCCATTGACTTGAGATCTTTAGATAGGTGGAGAGGGATAATGAGGGGGAGGGGATTGTGCATAGGGTGATCTTCTTTTCTACGTAACTGATCCGATCCTCACAATGGGTGATACCATTGCACTGCTGAAGTGATTTGGGGCTTTCTCGGGCTATAAATTGGGAGAAGAGTGAGTGTTTTCATGTAATTTGGGGGCATTGCCAGTCCGTCTTATGGGAACCCATTTTAGATATTTAGGGGTGCAGGTGGCCCAGGATTGGGCCCGGCTTTGGAAGTTTCATTTTACGAGCCTGATGCATAGGGTGAAGGCAGATTTACAGAGGTGGGACAGCCTCCCACTGTCCTTGGAGGGCAGAATTCATTCAGTGAAAATGAATGTCTTGCCACCGATGGGGGGCGGGGGGGGGGGGAGGGATGATTGCCAAGTGGGAGAAAGAGTTGGGGTCCGGGTTTTAGGTGGGGTGTGGTGGGAGATTCTGTGTAGGGTGAACGCAACATCATCATGTAAATAATAAATAAATAATCTTTCTTGTCACAAGTAGGCTTACATTAACACTGCAATGAAGTTACTGTGAAAAGCCCCTAGTTGCCACATTTTGGCGCCTGTTCGGGTACACTGAGGGAGAATTCAGAATGTCTAAATTATTTAACAGTACGTCTTTCATGACTTGTGGGGAGAAACCAGAACACCCGGAGGAAACCCACGCAGACAGGGGGAGAACACGCAGACTCTGCACAGACAGTGACCCAAACCGGGAATCGAACCTGGGACTCCGGCGCTAACCACTGTGCAAGGTTTGGGCTGATACCGTTGCAGGCAGACAAAGTCCAGGATGAACAGGCTATTTGAGGGAATGGAGGATGGGTGTGAGAATTGTGGGAGGGGCCGGCTAACCATGTACATATGTCCCGGTCGTGTCCTAAGCTTGTGTCGGCAATTCTATTGAATTGAATTGAAGAATTGTCCCCTCGTGCCATATTCAGGGTATCGGACCTGTTGGAGTTGCAGACTGGGGCGAGGACTGCTGTTCAGGCCTTCGCCTCGCTGATTGCTCGTAGTGGGTGCTGATGGGTTGGAGGTCAGCTTCTTCACCCAATGCCTCAGTGAGGCTGGGGGATCTTATGGAGTTTTCATATCTTGAGAAAGTTAAGTACAGCCACATTCCCCGACCCAGCTACCTGCCAGAATGAAAATCCAACCATTCTGGGAGGTTTCCCCCAATGTCAGGTTTGTGGAATTCAGAATTTTCCTGACTGCGCACCAAACTCAGGAGGAAATATTTGCCGTGTGTGTCAAACTGTAGCATGTTTGTAAAGGGAAGCCTCTCCCTCCAAGGGCATATCTGGCAGGAAGATGGAATGCGCAAAGCTGTTCCATTTGGTTGCTACAGACATCATTGCCAGCGGAAGTGTTCTGGCCCAGGGTTTAGAAAACTCCAAAGTATATCATGGAGTTCACCTGACCCACAACTGTTTATAGATTTTGGTTATGAGGAGCACAAGGGTCTACCTTTCAGTATTATTCAACAGAGGCCTTAAGCACTTTTAATCAAAAACAAAGTGTATTCTACAAATTCAGTTAACATTTTTATAAACACACACATTAAGCATTTTTATCAACTACAAACATAAATACCCCACACAGCTACAGTACTCTATATATAACCCTTAATAACGTCCCTTAACTGTTTCAATCAAATAACAACATCCATAAACCAGAGAACCCTTTTACCAAAACAGTATGTTTGAATTCCTTCCAGAAAACAGTTATTACTTTGAAGTTATCAAGTGATCTGGAGACACCTTTTAACATGCAGAGAGAGAGACAAGACAGACTTCTCTGACTCCAGCTTACAAATGTAAAACGAAAGTAAAACTCAGAGCCACAACCAGCTCCCAGCTCAAAAACGAAACTAAAAACCCAGAGCCACAGCCCAGCTCACCCACACAATGACATCACTGAAGCCATTTGATAACACAATACAGGACACCCACATGACAGAAGAAAGAACAACAATGAACAACATTCATCTCCAACGAGAGATGTAACTTCAGAATACAGTAAGGCAATCAATCTCCTCTGGAACTGATTATATTAATTCAGACAAGGTTTTCAATCTTTCCAATGTGCCTTGGTGAAATTCACTCCAGCTGTCAGCAGTTATTAGTTGTGCTGAGGGCTTTTAAAGGTGAGGGTGGAATTCCTGGGGTAGTTTGAAAATATTCCTGAAGACACCCCTTGACATGGAGGGGCAGGCAGCAGAATTAGTCATATCCTCCACCCCACCCCTCCCTGGAACCCTCACTTCCATCAGAAAGCGGGTGGATCAAAAACATGCAGTGGAATCCATGCACAACGCAGTGGAATCCATGCACAGTGCAGTGGAATCCATGCACAGCTTTGTTCTGTCCAATTTACAGGGTTGTTGTCAGGTAATTCACTGTAGATCGTTCAATCCAATCTGAAGATTCGGGCCTTTAAAGTCTTTGAAAATGGTGAAAATGGAAGTATGTATATGTGTTAACTGGCCAGTTCATATTAGACAATAACTGGTCTCCTGGTGGGTTCTAAATAGGGAAATACTAACAAGGTATTACTGGGATAGTCCCCAAAACATTGAAATGATTTAACACCCGTAATATTGCTATCTATAATTTCTAGTTTATAACATACATTCAACTTTAAATCTGACATCCATTACTACTTGCAGAGGGCAGCCCCTATGAAGTGCTTGTTTAAAAAAATGTTTTTTTCTTTAAAATGTTTCCAGCACTGATAAAGACGAAGAGATTCAGCAGGCCTGTTAGCCAGCAGGTAAAGACACCAAACTTCTACAGCACTTGTGCAAATCAAAGAGATAATTGGTTTATGGTAATTTAACAGAAGAATTAATAAGAGGCACCGTCAGAAATGGCGTTCACCTTTTACAGTTTTCAACTCTGAATTGGTGAATTAATTGCATGGATTAATCAGGCCCACGAGAACTAGGATTAAATACAGAAAATCACTTGAGAACTACAGAGATAAATAAATACTATGTGGAACATAGCACTTTCTGTGCTCCCGTGACCATGAATATAATAGACATAGATACAGACATAGACATGCAGCGGGATTTTCCGACCCCCCGCCGGGTCGGAGAATCCCTGGGGGGCAGCGCGAATCCCGCCCCGACCCGCCGCCCTGACGCTGGCTGCCGTATTCTCCGGCGCCGTTTTTCAGGCAGGGGTGGGGTTCACACCACGCCGGTCGGGGGCCGTTGGCAGCGGCTCCCCCGGCATTTCTCCGGCCCCGATGGGCCAAGCGGCCGTCTGTTTCTGGCGTGGGTTAGACATGATCACACACGGCGGGACCTGGCAGGTACGTCGGCTGGGGCAGTCCTCGGGGGGGGGGGGGGGGGGGGGGGGCGGATCCGACCCCCGGGGTGCTCCCATGGTGGTCTGGCCCGCGATTGATGCCCATCGATCTGCGGGCGGGCCTGTGCCATGGGGGCACTCCTTCCTTCCGCGCTGGCCCTGTAATGCTCCGCCATGGCCGGCACGGAGAAGACAACCCCCTGCGCAGGCGCCAGAATACTCCGGCCGGTCTGTGCATGTGCGGAACCACGCCGGATGTTCCGCGCATGCGCGATATCACACCGGCCCTTCAGCACATGTGCTAACTCGCCGGTCCCTTTGGCACCGGCTGGCGCGGCGCCAACCCCTCCGCCATCCACCTAGCCCCCAGAAGTGCGGAGAATTCCGCACTTTCGGGGACTGTTGACGCCGGGGTGGTTCGCGCCAGTTTTTCCGCCGGCATGGGGACTTAGTCCCCGGACAAGAGAATCCCGCCCATAGTATTTACAGTGCAGAAGGAGGCTATTTCTGCCCATCGAGTCTGCACCGGCTCTTGGAAAGAGCACCCTTCTTAAGCCCACACCTCCACCCTATCCCCGTAACCCTGCAACCCTATCTAACCTAAGGGCAATTTAGCATGGCCAATCCATCTAACCTGCACATCTTTGGACTGTGGGAGGAAACCGGAGCAGCCGGAAGAAACCCACGCAGACACGGGGAGAACGTGCAGACTTCGCACAGACAGTGACCCAAGCAGGAATCGAACCTGGGACCCTGGTGCTGTGAAGCCACAGTGCTATCCCCAATGCTATCAATGCAGTCTACCCCCTTCATTCAAAATCAGCTGATAATTTGACTTTTTTTTTGCACTAAATTCCAACTTTGCTGTGTTATTTACATTGCTTTATTTAAATGATTGGATAATTCAAAAAATGACTTCAAATTATCAGAAGAAGAATGTATGCCATGTCTGAATTATGTACGTTATAGTGTTGAGATAAATATTCATATTAATAAAGTGGCATAGAATCCTTTTGGTAATTACCTTTCTAAAATCATTCTAACCAGATCCAGATACTTTTGCGCCCTATCCCTCTGCTAAGCTTCCCTTGTGATTGGGCACACTGAGCTATCGCTTTCAGCGAGCTATCCATCACTACTCCCAGGTTATTTCCTGGGCTGTGTGCTATAACTTGAAGCCAGTTCATTTACATTTCTACTATTTGTTTCTCTTCCATAATCTTATTTCTGTACCTTTATCAACACTCATTGCAATTTGCCAGCTATCAGCTCATTTCCCACTGGATTTGGTTTGCCTTTTTTTGTGTTATTTGATACACTTGGAACCCAACCCCACCTATCCAGCCCCACCCCATCCAACCCCTACCCATCCAGCCCCACCCCATCCAGCCCCACCCATACAAACCCACCCATCCAGCCCCACCCCACCCAACCCCACCCATCCAACCCCAACCATCCAACTGGTGAATTTCAAGAGCTTTGCATAGTCATAAAAGCTTTTCTGAAATCTGAATACATTACACACACAGTTTTCTGTTGTCACCAAGATCTGTAATTTCCTCAAAGAACGACAGTTTTTTGTTGAACATGATCTCCGTCCTACATTTAAATGTTCCATTATACTGTCTTTCATGATGGCTTCTAACATTTCCAATGGCTTGTAATTTCCTGGACCTTCCAAATGTTCCCATTTAAAGTTTGCTTCAGTTTTTCCCACTGTCCAATTCTTAGCAGGAACCCCTAGTTCTGATAATTCCCTAAAGATACTGGCCACAACCCAATAAACTTTGCTATCCGCCACCTTAATGTACCTGCTGAAATCCATCCAAACCTGTGCTTAATCTCCCTTAAACTTCTTTAGCCTAATTGCTTTATCTTTAACTGTTCGTCTTTCCGTTTGCTCTCCCACTCCAGAAATTCAACTTCCATCCTAGAGATCACAACCCATAACCTCTTTCATAAGTGCGAAGAAGAGATTTCATTTATAAAAGTTGCAAATCCCTTGATGTTATGCTACCTTTGTGGTCTTTCAATGGCCACACTATTTCCTTTCATTAACGTGCTTCCTGAAAATGTATTAATAGAAATGTGTTGTATTTCTTTTACTGTAATGTCCTGCTTTCTAACCTAACTCCTAATTCTACTTTCGCCCTTCTGACTAGCCCATAAGGAAGTCTAGTGGCGCAGTAGAAGTGTCCTTAGTGTGAGGCCAGAAGCTCTGAGCGCAAGTCCTGCTCCGGGACTTAATGGCCAGGGAAGGTGAATTCATAATGTGGCCAACATGGTTGATTATCAGCCTGTAAAACCTTCAAAAATGCGTTATGGTAAGTGGGTGAGTTGCCTGGTCAGCCATATTGCAGAAGGGCAAACCACTGCAATACTTTTGCAAGCATAATCGTGGACTAACATTGCAATTTGCCAGCTATCAGCTCATTTCCCACTGGATTTGGTTTGCCTTTTTTTGTGTTATTTGATACACTTGGAACCCAGCCCCACCCATCCAGCCCCACCCCATCCCATTGGTGGCCAATAGTAATTGAAGGAGGAGGACTGGCTTGCTAACCACCTTTACCTTGTTTTTATATTTGCTTCAGTCAGCCACTCCCTCTTTAGCTTTATAATTTAGAAACATACATTTTTTTGTCCTTGTCTCACACATTGCTTCCATTGCTGTCACCATTCCTTTTCTGTCACTTCCTGTTATTTCCTCTCTAGACAAATGCTTTCTGCATGGAGACAAGACAAACTTAGCTTGAATGTTTCCATTGTACTCATCCACATTTCAATCATAATCTTAACTTTTACCTGCAACATTCTTATAGAAAGACTGTCTAGATTTCTTTTGTGCCACAATTGTCAAATCTACTTCATTCAATTAATACATGACCATAACTGTTATATTGCACTCAGACAAGGGGCGAGATTCTCCGACCCCCCCGCCGGGTCGGAGAATCACCGGGGGCTGGCGTGAATCCCGCCCCTGCCGGTTGCCGAATTCTCCACCACCGGATATTTGGCGGGGCCGGGAATCGCGCCGCGCCGGTTGGTGGGCCCCCCCCCGCGATTTTCCGGCCCGGATGGGCCGAAGTCCCGCCGCTAAAATGCCTGTCCCGCCGGCGTAGATTAAACCACCTACCTTACCGGCGGGACAAGGCAGGATCTGGCCCCGGGGGGTGCCCCCACGGTGGCCTGGCCCGCGATCGGGGCCCACCGATCGGCGGGCAGGCCTGTGCCGTGGGGAAACTCTTTTCCTTCCGCCTTCGCCGCGGTCTCCACCATGGCGGAGGCGGAAGAGACCCCCTCCACTGTGCATGCGCGGGGATGCCGTCAACGGCCGCTAACGCTCCCGCGCATGCACCACCCGGAGATGTCATTTCCGCACCAGCTGGCGGGGCACCAAAGGCCTTGGGCGCGATTCTCCACTTCCACACCGGTTGGGAGAATCGCCTGGGCCGCCAAAATTTCCGGGGACGCCGGTCCGACGCGGGAATGGCCCGGTCGAGTTTCGTGGGCCGCAGGCTGGAGAATCGCCGGAGACACCCAAAATGGCATTTCTCCGGCACCCCCGCTATTCTGAGCCGGATGGGCCGAGCGGCCAGGCCAAAACGGCGGGTTCCCCCCGGCGCCGTCCACACCTGGTCGCTGCAGTCATGGGCGGTGCGTGAACGCTGGGGGGGCGGCCTGTGGGGGGGCGAGGGGGGATCCTGCACCGGGCTTCACCTGGAATGTGGGGTGGCCCACGATCGGCGCCCACCGATCGTCGGGCCGTCCTCTCTGAAGGAGGACCTCCTTCCTTCCGTGGCCCCGCAAGATCCGTCCCCCATCTTCTTGCGGGGCGGACTTAGAGAGGACGGCAACCCGCGCATGCGAAGATGACGTCCGTTATGCGGCACCGGCCGCGTCATCTATGCGGCGCCGCGCCGCTTTTACGCGGGCGACAAGGCCTGGCGCGTGTAGATGACGCGGCCCCGATACTGGGCCATTGTCAGGGACTGAATCGGTCGTGACCGGGGCCGTTCCGCGCCGTCGTGAACCTCGACGGCGTTCACGACGGCGCGGCCACTTCGGCGTGGGAGTGGAGAATCCCGCCCCTTTTATGCCAGCTGGCGGGGCGGAAATTCGTCCGCCGCGGGCCTAGCCCCTTAAGGTTGGGGCTCGGCCCCCAAAGATGCGGAGGATTCCGCACCTTTGGGGCGGTGCGATGCCCGACTGATTTGCGCCGTTTTGGGCGTCAGTCAGCGGACATCGCGCCGTTTCCGGAGAATTTCGCCCAAGTAGTTTAGGAATAATTTCTGGCCAATCACACAGTGTTTCCCTCAGCGTCCGTTGTACTTCCATTGTCTTGGTCAACATCCTCAATGTTGTCACGGGGTTTTTCAAAATTACTTCTACAGGCTTCTATGTTAAATTGCTGCAGAAATTATGGCAGAATAAGTACAATGGGCGCGATTCTCCACTCCCGCGCCGGTTGGGAGAATCGCCTGGCGTGCCATTTTTCCCCGCGACGCCGGTCCGACGCCCTCCCACGATTCACCCAAGCGACGAGAATGGCGCAGGCCAGAGAATCGCCTGGGACACCCAAAATGGCGATTCTCCGCTACAACCACTATTCTCCGGCCCAGATGGGCCGAGCGGCCTGCCCAAAACAACGGCTTCCCGCTGGCGCCATACACACCTGGGGCGAGATTCTCCGACTCCCCGCAGGGTCGGAGAATCACCGGGGGCTGGCGTGAATCCCGCCCCCGCCGGTTGCCGAATTCTCTCACCACCGGATATTCGGCGGGGGCGGGAATCGCGCCCCGCCGGTTGACGGGCCCCCCCCGCGATTTCCGACCCAGATGGGCCGAAGTCCCGCCGCTAAAATGCCTGTCCCGCCGGCGTAGATTAAACCACCTACCTTACCGGCGGGACAAGGCGACGCGAGCGGGCTCCGGGGTCCTGGGGGGGGGGGCGCGGGGCGATCTGGCCGAGGGGGGTGCCCCCACGGTGGCCTGGCCCATGATCGGGGCCCACCGATCGGCGGGCGGGCCTGTGCCGTGGGGGCACTCGTTCCCTTCCGCCTTCGCCTTTCACGGTCTCCACCATGGCGGAGGTGAAAGAGACTCTCCCCACTGCGCATGCGCGGGAATGCTGTCAGCGGCCGCTGACGCTCCCGCGCATGCGCCGCCCAGAGATGTCATTGAGGGGGGTTCTTTCACCAGGGTAGGACTGAAAAGGTGTCTGGCCCGCGATCGTGCCCACCGATCGGCGGGCCGGCCTCTCTGAAGGAGGACCTCCTTTCCTCCGCGCCCCGCCAGATCCATCCGACATCTTCTTGCAGGGCGGCCTCGGGGAGGACGGCAACCACACACGCGCGGGTGATGCCAGTTACGCGGCAGATGACGTGGCGCCGCTTTTATGTTGTGCCAATGCCCGGCACGCGCTGACGACGCTGCTTTCGCGACACGCCCTCCGAGTTTCTCGCGGCCCCGATCCTAGCCCATTTTTGGGCCCTGAATCGGTCGAGATCGGGGCCGTTTCGCGCCGTCGTGAACCTCAACGGCGTTCACAACGGCGTGGGCACGTAGTCGCTGGAGCGGAGAATCACGCCCAATGTTATTTTTAATGGCAGCGACTATCGGGAATCCAAATGTAGAACAGGTCACTTGATTAACATACTTGAATCAGGTTTCCAAAGTACAATTAGCAGTCTGATTTAAAACTTACTGACCATAAGATTTTTAAAAATTGGAGTCCATTGAGTCTGCTCCACCATTCAATAAGATCATGGTTAGGGCAGCATGGCGGCGCAGTGGTTAGCATTGCTGCCTCACGGTGCCAAGGTCCCAGGTTCGATCCTGGCTCTGGGTCACTGTCCGTGTGGAGTTTACACATTCTCCCCGTGTTTGCGTGGGTTTCACCCCGACAACCCAAAGATGTGCAGGCTAGGTGGATTGGCCATGCTAAATTGCCCCTTAATTGAAAAAAATGAATTGGGTATTCTAAACTTATATTAAAAAAAAAGATCATGGCTGATCTGACTGGCTTGAATTTCACTTTCCTGCCTGCCCTTAACCCATGACTCCCTTTCAATTTTTGCTACTTTCCACTCTCCAGCACAAGCCCCTTTCTCTGATAATTCTCTGAAGATAGCAGCAGGTCTCAATCAACTTCACGATCCACCACTTTAAGTGCTCTGGTATAAACCCATCCAGGTCACTTGGCACCAGAAAACATGACAGTGAAAGAGAGGTGTGGGCAGTTAGCTCGACTCAACTCGTTCTCACCTCAGCTCATACCTCTGTAGTCGAGGAGGATGAGGATCATCACCTTTGCCCCTGCCCCAATTGCTGGCCACTGTACCCAGAGGTCCCTGGTTGCAGCCTCCAATTGGTTTTCCTACCCGGCCACTGGCTGGGCGGAAATGGAATTAACTAAAATTTATAATGAATTCCTGTTAAGTTCAGCAGAACTACCACGTCACTGGCCTTGTAGAGTTGGTTGGCCATTTTCACCCTCATCGGGGTCAATAAGAAGGAGAGGTAAGAAAGGAGAAATAAAATTAAGCAAAGGCAACCAATATCTCTAGAACCTCTAATCTGGGGCGTCGTGAATCCCGCCCCCGCCGGTTGCCGAAGTCTCCGAAGGGAGAAAAGTCGGCGGGGCGTTAATGTCGCCACTGCCGTCGGAGAATGGCACGGGTCTGCGCAAGGCAGCCGATTTTCGGCCTGCCGATATTCTCCCTTCCGGATGGGCCGAAGTCCCATCGACGTGATGACCGTAAACGTTGATGTAAATTAAACCTCCTTTTCATCGACGTGAACCTGTGCTCCAGGTTCACGCCGACCAGCGTGGAGGTGAGTGACGGCCTGGGGGGTTGGCTCTGGGCAGGCGATGGCGTGGCCGCAGTCTGAATGCGTGAGGAGAGGTGTGTCTCGGGTTGTGTGTGTGTGTGTGTGTGGCGGGGGGGGGGGTGGTGGTTAGAGTAGGCTGGGCTCCGGAGGAGTGCCGGGAGGGGGTCCGTGCCGGGGAGGGGGATGGGGGGTCCGCGCCGGGGTGGAGGTTGGGGGGGGGTCCGTGCCGGGGTGGAGGTTGGGGGGGGGTCCGTGCCGGGGTGGAGGTTGGGGGGGTCCGTGCCGGGGTGGAGGTTGGGGGGGGGGGGTCCGTGCCGGGGTGGAGGTTGGGGGGGGAGTCCGTGCCGGGGAGGGGGATGGGGGGTCCGTTCCGGGGTGGAGGTTGGGGGGGGGTCCGTGCCGGGGAGGGGGATGGGGGGTCCGTGCCGGGGTGGAGGTTGGGGGGGGGGGTCCGTGCCGGGGAGGGGGGTGGGGGGTCCGTGCCAGGGTGGAGGTTGGGGGGGGGGTCCGTGCCGGGGAGGGGGATGGGGGGTCCGTGCCGGGGTGGAGGTTGGGGGGGGTCCGTGCCGGGGAGGGGGATGGGGGGTCCGTGCCGGGCTGGAGGTTGGGGGGGGGGTCCGTGCCGGGGTGGAGGTTGGGGGGGGTCCGTGCCGGGGTGGAGGTTGGGGGGGGTCCGTGCCGGGAGGGGGATGGGGGGTCCGTGCCGGGGAGGGGGATGCGAGGGCAAGTGAGTTGGTCCACCTGGCCAGGTGCCAGCCTCCAACAGTTGGACCCACGCGGTCCATGCCACCTGGCTGGGGGAGGAGGGGATATGGGCAATGATGACATGTCGTTGTTCCCCTCCCCCCCACCAGGCCGTCATGTTTTCCGATCATCCAGCGATGTTGGCCGCCGTGGCGGCAGCCGCTCATGTCTATGTTGCCCTGGATGAGGAGGAGGAGGAGGAGCGTGCCAGAAAGGCGGCGCAGGCTGCCGCAGAGGGACAGGCAGCAGCCGCCCAGGCTGGAGGGACACCTGACCGACAGGACGAGGAGGGGGAGGAGGACGTCGCGGCCCCACGGCAACGGAGGCACCCGAGGGCGCCCCGTGTGTACCGGCCCCGGCAGTCGTACCAGGACCTCACGGACCGGGAATGCAGGAGGAGACTCCGGATGAGGCGGGAAACCGTGGCACACATCTGCCACCTGCTGGCACACCTGTCACCGCGTGGCACTGGCGGGGGACACCCTCTCCCAGTGTCCGTCAAGGTTACGGTGGCCCTGAACTTTTATGCAACGGGGTCATTCCAGGCACCGAGTGGGGACCTGTCCGGCATATCGCAGACATCGGTGCATCGGTGCATCCGGGCAGTGACAGATGCCCTATATGCCATGGCGCACCGCTACATCCGCTTCCCCGTGGACCGGGTCAGCCAAGATGCCCGGGCCGTGGGCTTCTCTGCCGTGGCCGGGTTCCCCATGGTCCAGGGCGCGATCGATGGGATGCACGTCGCCGTGCGGCCACCTGCAGATAACAGGGCCGTGTTCACCAATAGGAAGGGGACCTATTCGATGAACATACAGGTGGTCTGCGACCACCGCATGATGATCCTGCACGTCTGCGCCCGTTACCCAGGCAGTGTACACGACTCATACGTGTTGTCGCGGTCATCCATCCCCGGCATGTACGAGGGACGCCATCCCCGGCTGAGGGGCTGGTTGCTGGGCGACAGGGGCTACCCATTGCGATCGTGGCTGATGACGCCTATACGGAGGCCACGCAATTAGGCGGAGAACCGCTACAATGATGCCCATGTAGCGACAAGGGGAGTGATAGAGAGGTGCTTTGGCGTGCTGAAGATGCGTTTCAGGTGCCTGGACCTCTCTGGGGGCGCCCTCCAGTATCGGTCAGATAGGGTCGGCCGCATCATTGTGGTGTGCTGCGTCCTGCACAACATAGCCCAGCAGAGGGGCGATGTGCCGCAGGCAGAGGAGGGCGGACTGGAGGAGCAGCAGGAAGAGGCGCAGTCCTCCCCAGATGAAGGGGATGGGGGTAATGGTCAGGGCAGACAGGGTAGACACAGGCGGGTGGCCGTCCACCGTTACCGGCTGGCCCAGCGGGCACGGGACAGACTGATAGCTGCCCGCTTCACTGACTAGATGGGCGTGGGAATCGGGTAGTATGGCCACAGACCGCACACCATGGCAACAGCCGACCACCCACACCCCCCACCCATCCACCCACCCAGCACCCTCATCCCCCTCCCCAACCCCACCCACCCCACCCGCATGCACACCACCCCCCCCCATTGCCGATCCACCTGCGGCACAACGGGCCGGGCTCACACAGTTGCGGGTGGACGCGTGTCTATTGCAGGCCATGGAGGATGATGACAACCCCCCCTGCGGTGAGCTCCTGGCTCCACATCGTTGGACTATGTCCGACCCATGGCCACAGTACCACCATCCACCCGGACCATCCCTGCATGCGGCTGTGACACTGCAGCGCACGGTCCCGTCCTCTGCCCGGGGGATGTTGATGGCGGCCCAGGGGGAAGGGGGCAGACTCACCTGGGGCTGAGGTAAGACCACCCCTCACACACACTTGCGCTCAACGTACATGACACCCCCGCACGCTTTGGACAGAGCACAAAGGCAGCTTCTGTAGGTGTAACATTGACTTTAATAACCAAAGGAGTTCATGCACGTGCCCTAGCCCCTAAAACTCATCTGTGCCCTGCACCCGTGCCAACTTACTCAGTGTCTAATTGTTTGGCCTTACGGGCCCTTTGACTACGTCTACGTGGTTCCCCAGACGGTACAGCAGAACTGGAGGTGGACTCCTGTGATTCCTGCTCCTCTGACACTGGATCCCTTTGGCGGCCGTTTCCTGGGGCGTCCTGGCCTAGATGGGCCAGGCTGCGGCCCGGGCGACTGGGATGGCGAGCTGCCAGCCTGTCCTGCCCGTTGCCCACCCGATGCACCTGGGACGGAATGGGGGGAGTCCGAGGTGTCGCGGTGTACCGGGACCTCCCCTACAGGGGGAACCGGGACGGACCACACCACCTCCTCCTCCCTCGGGGTGCCGGATGGCCCCCAGGCCTCTACATGGGTGGGGGATGCGAACGGACTGGCCATCCGACGCCCCCCCGCCATCTGGCGCTGCCAGTCCTGGAGGCCCGTGCTGGTATCGACAGGGGGCTGCAGGTTTGCAGCCATGGAGCCCAGGGGGTTGGCAAACCCTGTCTGTGACAGTGCGACGCCGGCTCGCACATGGCCACTGGCGCCGATGCCCTCAGCGATGGCCTGCAGAGACTGGGCCATGGCCTGCTGAGACTGGGCCATGGCCTGCTGAGACTGGGCCATGGCCTGCAGAGACTGGGCTATGGCGTTGAGCGCCTCTGCCACCTGGCGCTGGCACTGGCTCATGGCCTCCTGTGAGAGGGCAGCCATTTCCTGGGCCACAGACGCCGCCTGCACGGAAAGCCCCAGGCCTCGCAAACCGTTCCTCATGTCTGACACCGTCGCACCCATTGCCTCCACCGCGGACGCCACCCGTGCGGTGTCAGCTTGGGTGGCACGCATGACCGGCACCACTCCCAGCTCCTGGACGCGGGTGGACTCCTCCACCTGCGACTGCAGCCGCCGCAAGCTGCCCGTCACCCTCTTCGCTCGTCTCCGGGTCGGTGGTTGCATCGGATCTATGTGTGGGTGTGGTAACTCCAGGAACCCGGGATCCATCTGGGCAGCAGATGTTCGCTTGGGCTGGGCTGCCCTCCGACCGCCCGGCCCCTCTGCTGCTCCTACCTCCACCTGCTGTACCGGGACGGCTGTGTTGTGCGCACCAGTGAGTGTACCAGACGCCTCATCACTAAAGTGCCCAACCGAGATGAGCGTCTCCGCGATGGTGGAGGGTGTTGGTGACAGCAGTGGCGTTGTGTCGTGCTCTTCGTCCCACTCTGACTCCATGGCACTTTGGGGTGGGGGTTCGTCTCCACCCATCCACTCTGAGTCACTGTCCGGTATTTCGTCTTCCTGGGTAGTGCTGTCCCGGGTAGGGGTTGTCCCGGGTAGCGGTGTCCTGGGTAGTGGTGTCCTGGGTAGTGGTGTCCTGGGTAGTGGTGTCCTGGCTCGGACGTGACGGGGGCCTGTGGCTGCCCCCCTCGTCGCTGGGTGGTCGCTCCTGCACGTGACGGGGGTGTCGTCTCCCTGTTGCTCCAGGTCTCTCCGTCTCCCGTGGCCTCCGAGGGGCATCCTGCGGGCGTCGCATGCTGGAGGGTGCGGGTCTCTCCGTCTCCCGTGGTATGCGAGGGGCATCCTACGGGCGTCGCATGCTGGAGGGTGCGGGTCTCTCCGTCTCCCGTGGTGTGCGAGGGGCATCCTGCGGGCATCGCATGCTGGAGGGTCCGGGTCTCTCCGTCTCCCGTGGCCTCCAAGGGGCATCCTGCGGGCGTCGCATGCTGGAGGGTTTGTGTCTCTCCGTCTCCCGTGGCCTCCGAGGGGCATCCTGCGGGCGGTCTGCATCTGCAGGGATGGGTGCCTGGACGTTTGGTCCTGCGATACACAATGAAGCATGCATGGTTAGATACGCAGGCAGTGATCAGGTGATATGGGGAGGGGGATATAGGGGAGGGGGGATATGGGGACGGGCTGTCGGTGGCTCACTTGCTACTACGCCCCCGACCTCTGCATCAGCAACCTCCCGGTCGTCAGGTCCGCCAGCCAGTTCCAGGGCCCTTTCCTCGTGTTCGGTCAGTGGCCTCTCATCAGCGGGGCCTCCTCCAGTCCTCACATGCTCCCTATTGTTGTGTGCGCGCTTATCCTGTGGGGGGGGGGGGTGGCAGGGGTAAAAGGCAACACTGTTAGGGAGGTATATGAATGCACGCCATCGGTTGCGCGTGCATTGCAGAGGTTAAGGTTAGGGCTGGATTCACTTGTGGATATGGGGGATATGGGGGAGGGGGGATATGGGGGAGGGGGGATATGGGGGATATGGGGGAGTGGGGATATGGGGAGGGCGGATATGGGGGAGGGGGGATATGGGGGAAGGGGGGATATGGGAAGGGGGGATATGGGGGATAGGGGATATGGGGGAGGGGGGATATGGGGGCGGGGGGATATGGAGGAGGGGGGATATGGGGGAGGGGGGATATGGGGGGGTACGGGGAGGGGGGATATGGGGGAGGGGGGATATGGGGGAGGGGGGATATGGGGAGGGGGGGGATATAGGGGATATGGGGGAGGGGGGGATTATGGGGGTTATGGGGGAGGGGGATATGGGGAGGGGGGATATGGGGGAGGGGGGATATGGGGAGGGGGGATATAGGGGAAGGGGGGATATGGGGGAGGGGGATATGGGGAGGGGGGATATGGGGAGGGTGGGATATGGGGAAGGGGGGATATGGGGGAGGGGGGATATGGGGGAAGAGGGGATATGGGGGAGGGGGGATATGGGGAGGGGGATATGGGGGATATGGGGATATGGGGGATATGGGGGAGGGGGGATATGGGGAGGGGGATATGGGGGAGGGGGATATGGGGGGGATATGGGGGAGGGGGGATATGGGGGAGGGGGGATATGGGGGAGGGGGGGATATGGGGGAGGGGGGGATATGGGGAGGCTCACCCTGCCTGCTCTGACGAGGTCGTTCACCTTCTTGTTGCACTGGGTGCCTGTCTGTGGTGTCAGGGCCGCAGCGGTGACGGCCTCTGCCACTTCCCTCCACAGACGCCGGCTGTGGCGTGGGGCAACTCTGCGGCCGTGCCCGGGATACAGGGCGTCCCTCCTCTGCTCCACCGCGTCCAGGAGTGCCTCCACATCCCGTGACTCGAACCTCGGGGCTGAGCGGCGGCCAGCCATCCAGTCGGGTGTTGCGGTCGGGTGTTGCGGTCGGGTGGGGGGGGAGCAGCGCGGCCTTATGAGCCGTCACGCCGTGTGGCGCGTATGACGGTGCACGGCGTGAACCTCTGCGCAAGTGCGGATCCCGTTACGTCGCTGCTAGCCCATTCCGGGCCGGAGATTTTCGACGCCTTTTTCCAACGTGACGCAAGTCGGATTTGCGCCGTTTTTTGCGCCGATCGGTGGACTTTCCGCCGATAACGGAGAATTTCCAGATATCTAAATCTTTTCCGTGGATAGATGTACAAGAACACAAGAAGGAAAATGTGCAGACTGTTTAACTGTACTTATTTTTCTATGTGCTTGCCTATGTATACAGAAAAGAAGATATTGTACAATATTATCATGACGTGTAATCATGAAAGTTTACAACACATGAGGTAATTTAGTGTGGTTCCCTAAGAAAATGATCCACTTCACCCCATTTCCCTGCCCATTCCCCATATCCATTTAATTTTCCTTTGACAAATATTTATCTATTTAATGTATTATTTCTCTTGTCCATGCTGTACTATCACAGAATATTCAACGTCCAAACCAATTAAAATAAAAGTCGAGAGATGTAATGTGGGTTCTCAATTAACTATCACTCATTTTGCATTGATTGGTAGATTTGATTTATTGTCACATGTACCGAAGTACAATGAAAAGTATTTTTCTGCGGCCATTGCCCCACAAAGTTTAAATTACTTCCACCATAGTATCTGATACAACAGAGATAGAAGTGTATATGGAGGTACCCAATTCTCATAGTGCAGGAATAAAAGAAAAATAAGCATTATTATTCAGAATTTTAGACAGAATTAAGGAAACTTCTCAATGTGCTCCGAATGTTCATCTAAATTTAACACATACATGCAGTGGGATGGATATTTATATTATTTCCATTTAAGGGTAGACAATGACATTTAAATGTTCAGTTTTAGATTACTTGTATCTGTATTTGACAGAAGAAGTACATGGACTCTTTGCCTGAATTAGTGTAAATGTCTACATTAATCTACAGATATTTGCGGAAAGTATATCAAATGCATGTATACTTTCTTCTTTTGTCAATATAACACATTAGGAGATACAGGGGGCTGGATTCTCGGATGGCGGGATTCTCCGTTGCGCCAGCAGCGCACCCACGTCCAGGGATTCCACGACAGCGTGGGACTGCCCAGTGGGAAACCTCATTGGCCGGAGAATCCCGCTGCCAGCGTGGGAGGGCCGCACCAGACAATTGGTGCGGTGGGATGGAGAATCCCGCCCAGGATGTGTGTTTCTAAAGGTTGACATGGCATTAAATGGTACTTTTGCTCTTGAGCCACCAATTCATCCCTCACCCTAGTCATTTTGAAACTCAGATTTGTGACCCACGGATGGGTCACGGGCGATTGTCGAGAGGGTCACAGGGCCATCGCTCGCAGCGTTCCTGAACAAGGGGAAGAAGTGCTCAACGGCATGACCAGCTTTAAAAAATGCGGGTCGCAACCGGCTTTCAGAATTTCTTTTTAAAAATAAATTTAGAGTACCCAATTCATTTTTTCCAATTAAGGGGCAATTTTAGCGTGGCCAATCCACCTACCCTGCATATGTTTGGGTTGTGGGGGCGAAACCCACGCAAACACGGAGGGAATCTGCAAACTCCACACGGACAATGACCCAGAGCCGGGATCGAAACTGGGACCTCGGCGCTGTGAGGCAGCAGTGCTGACCACTGTGCCACTGTGTTGCCCCGGCTTTCAGAATTTCAGCCTTCCTTCAGCACTGCACAGACCCAGAGCCCAATGAGGCAATCTGCCTCCTCCTGACATCAGCATGCTGACCCAGGAGCAGATTCTTGAAAGAAAATTGATGAAGTCTTCTCTCCAGAAGCGGCGGCAGAGAGCAGGTCATGCGCCCCGAACACTGACATCACATGCTCTGGCCGCGAGAGAGAATCCTCCATTTTGTAGCTGTCAGCAGTGGTGTGAGCTCCGGGGCCTCTGATGAACAACCTGTCATGATAGTCAGGTAAACATCATGGTACAAACATGCATACATACTGATGGACAGATCAACAGACCAATCAACACACACACAACACCACAGCCAATCACAGGCAAGAGCATACACACTATAAAACGGGGAACACAACACTTCCCACACATTCCAGCAGGAGACAGCTCAGGGCACAGAGCTCACAACAAGCCACTCAGACATTCACCATGTGCTGAGTGCAACTCCAAGATAGTGTTAGGAATAGGTCGACAGATTCAAGGGTTATGAGCGAACCACAATAACCAGTTTACCATTGTAAATATATGTTAGTAATAAAACTGAGTTGTACCATCCGCAACCGTGTTGGTTCGTCTGTGTAGCAGAGTACCCAACACAACAAAACCCATGAAGAAGAAGCTGAAAACAGGAACAAAGCAGCATAAAGATGATTTCTTGAGTTTATTAATTGTGCCACTGCAAATCAGGACGTTGATTTCATGGGTATTATATGCAGCGACGTACTGGCAAATGAAAGATTAAAACCTGCAAAACTTAAAAGGCATTTGAAGACTAAACATGGCGAATTCAAGGACAAAACTCTTGATTTTTTTCAATGGATGCAGTGAGATCTCAAATCATCAACTGAAGCCCTTAGTAGAAATGTAGCATTGAATGACAAAGCAAGTGAGAGCGTGAGGACCAGCTGTCACATTAAAGGATGAAAGAACGGTGGGTTGCGAAGGTTGGCCGGCATTGGGCCCGAATGATGACTGGTTGGTAAAAATGGTTCCATTGCAAAAAGGTTTGAAAAACCCCACCCTAATCCCTAATGCTATCCTGTGCACTGTACCCGTGTGAACTTAACTGATGTCTAACTTTCTGGATTTACGGGCTCAAATGCTATATCTAGGTGGATCCCTCGTGGTACATCAGTTGTGGAGGCAACCTGCTGAGTTTCTCGCCCTGTAATCTGGGTCCACTTTGGCGGGCCAGGCGGCCCCTGTCGTGTGGTGCCACCCTTTTCTGACTGCTGCCCATCAGATATGCCAGGGATGATGGGGGGGGGGGGGGGGGAAGAGAGCCCAAGGCACTGTGGTACATAGAACAAACATAGAACATACAGTGCGGAAGGAGGCCATTCGGCCCATTGAATCTGCACCAACCCACTTAAGCCCTCACTTCTACCCGATCCCCCTAACCCAATAACCCCTCCTAACCTTTTTGGACACTAAGGACAATTTAGCATGACCAATCCACCTAACCTGCACATCTTTGGACTGTGGGAGGAAACCGGAGCACCCGGAGGAAACCCACGCAGACATGGTGAGAACTTGCAGACTCTGCACAGACAGTGACCCAGTGGGGAATCGAACCTGGGACCCTGGCGCTGTGAAGAAACTGTGCTAAACACTGTGCTACCGTGCTGCCCCAGCATCTCCCCTATGGGGGTCACTGTCATGGGCCCAATCACTCCCTCCTCCCTTGGGGTGCCCAATGGCCCTGGGCTACTCCATGGGTCCTGGGATTGGGGTGCGGCCAGAGCGAACTCCTGGGGCTCACAATCTGGCGCTGCCTGTCGTATAACCCCAGCCCTCATCCTGACCAGGGTCTCAGTGCTCACCACCATGGAGCACAGGGACTGGACCACCTCCCTCTGGGACTGGCTCAGGTCAGCCAGTGCCCAACCCATGCCGTCGGTGCCCGCAGCCATGACCCGTTGTGACTGGGCCAATCTCTGGAGCGCCGCTGCAATGTCCAGGTGGTGCTGGTACATAGCTGCCTGTGACAGGGCAGTTCTGCCCTGGGCCCAGCCACTGCCCGCACAAAGTGCGCCAGGCCTTGGGCATCTTGACCCATGGCCAATACCTTCATCCCCAAGGCCCCCACCACGGACACCACTCGTGCGAAGTTGGCCTGGGTGGTACGCATGATCGACACCGCCTCCTGCACCTCAAGAGGTTGGATTCCTCCAACTGCAGCTGCAGGCGCTGGATGGTTGTTAACAATCCCTCATGTAGTCCCTGGCTCTTGTCTGCATCGCCAGCATCGATGGGGCCACTGTTTCAAGAAGCCCGACACCTGTCTGGTAAGCAGCTAGTCCCTGGAGTTGGGCCATTATCAGATCATCCGCCCCCTCATTGGTTCCTACCTCCAACTGAAGTACCGCTGCACTTGTGTGGTGTGCACCAGATAGTGCCCCGGGAGCCTCTTCACCAACATGTCCAACTGAGGTGAGTGTATCTGGGATGGTGGTGGGCGTTGGAGACAGCTGTGACAGGAGGTCAGTGTCATCCCCGGACTGGTGCTCCGGGATGTCGCGGGCTGGTAATTGGGGGCTCACATCATTGTCCGTTGCTGCCTCCTCGATGGATGTGTCCTGGGGTTGTGGCTAAGGGAGGGGTTACCAGAAGGGCCCGCCTCATTGCCAGGTGATCCTGCAAGTCACAAGACATGATGTATGGTTGGATCGCAGGTTGAGGTGATTGTGGATTGTGTGGGGAGATGGGGTGCTGGGGTGGTATGTGGGAGGTGGGGTGGAGTGGGGGTTGTGGTTATGCGCCGTCTTCTTCTGCAATGGGAGGAAACAGAAAGTGCACAGTGTCGGGCAGTCACCACAGGCAGCACAGGGGTGGCAGCTGGTGGCCTTTGTGTCTTTGTGTACAGGGCACCCAGCCACGGTGGGCGGTATGGGTGTTGGCCTGTGGCGCAGGGTATGGTGCGAGCTGACTGCCTTGGTTGGGGCTCGATCGTCCTCCGGGTGGGGGGGGGTGGTGGGTGTTATGGGTGTGTGGGACCGGGGTTGGCACCGGGGCACTGTGCTGGCTACTTACCCTGGCCACCCTGAGGTTGTGCAGTTTCTTGCGACACTGCTGGTCAGTCCTGGCGGTGGGACCCAAGGCGCTCACGACCTCTGCCACCTACACCCAGGCCTGGTGTACGGCAGCGGGTGGCAGCCTCCTCCTCCCCCACCCGGGGAACAGGGTGGCCCGCCTCTCTTCCGCCCATTCCTGCAGGGTGTCGGGCTCCACATCTGCGAACCGTGGTACTGCTCTCCGGGCTGCCACCTTGTTGGCTGGAATGAGTGTTTGTGGGGAGTTGCAGCTTGTCAGCCTCTCGGGTGGCAATCCCGACCCCGGCGAATCGGACCCCATTTTTCATTGGAATTGCTCTAGTTGCACGGGGCATGGTGCTAGCCCATTAATGGATCCTGAATTGCACAGGACTGGTGGCAATTCCGTGGTCGTAGAACACCACCGATTCAGGCCTGGCATCAGCACTTGGACTCTGGAACAGAGATTCCGCCCTCTAATCCCTGGAATCCCCTCCATATACCTCTGATTGTAGATTTGGGGGGGGGGGGGGAGGTGGGATAACATTTCCCCTTTTTCTCACCTCTTGGCTGATCGTAACCATAAACATATTATTTAGAAGGAGTGATTTAAACCTTTTAACATTTTGACTTCAAAGAAGAGACACAACAGGCTTTCTGGTGAGTTCAAATCAAAAGAAAGGAGAAATGTTTATTTGATGCCACATGTAAATGTAAACACACACACAAGAAAAGATGGGTTCTAGAGATGAAACTTGTACTTGTATCTAATAGAGTAACAAGAAACAAGTCATATATCCTTAACCGGACCTTTAAGATGAAAAGCATTGCTGGCCTGAAGGGTTGTCTCTCTTGGCTTTTGGAAACAATGGAGGGTGGATGTTTCTGGGTCATTCATATACAATTGAGGCCATACTTCTGTAGAGAAGGAATATAATTTTGTAGGTGAAACCAAATTAGCTTCTTTCACTGCCTGAGATGATAGGATTATTTTTTTATTTGCTGGGTACGATCCCCCCTGTGCTGCTGACCCAGACTGCCTTGCTGAGTTCTCTCGCGGAGTAATAAGGTGTTGGCCCATCTCTCCTGCTATCATTGGTCATGAAATGGCAGTTCCAATGTATCCCATTGTCCACATAATGGTTTGGAGCAGAGGTGATTGTCGTGTTGGGTGCTCTGCTATATAGACGAACCAACACGGTTGCGGAAGGTACAACTCAGTTTTATTACTAACAATATTAACATTTGTAAACTGGTTACTGTGGTTCGTTCATTACCCTCTAACCTGTGGACCCAGCCCTAACACTATCTTGGAGAGGCACTCAGCACATGGTGAATGTCTGAGTGGCTTGCTGTGAGCTCTGTGCCCTGAGCTGTCTCCTGCTGGAATGAATCGGAAGTGTCGTGTTCCCCGTTTTATAGTGTGTCTGCTCTTGCTTGTGATTGGCTGTGATTTTGCGTGTGTATTGATTGGTCCGTTGATCTGTCCATCAGTGTGTATGTGTGTTTGCACCATGATGTTTATCTGAATATCATGACAGTGATGGGTACACAATGGGAGAATGATTGGTATCCCATCAACATACCAGTTATGATTAGCTCACTGAAAGACCTCATGTGACATTTGATACCTATGATCTGGTAGCCATTGTTCTTCAAATCTCTTCTATTGAAATGGTGAGAGGCAGTTGATTTGCACCTGGAAAACTTCCCAGACATATAAAGCTGGATTTTCATGGAGTCTTGTGGTGCCCCTAATTTGTCTCCTGGCCTGGCTGGTTCCATTGCAGGAATAGGCTTCATTTTTGTGGAGTTGAGTCAGCTTTTTACAGACTCTGGTTCACAGCCCCTCAGAGATGTCTTGAACCATAAAAAGGTAAGTTCAAAAGACTCTACCCTTGCCCTCCACCCACCCCCATGACAGCTCAAATCCTACATACCAATCTAAGCCCCATCCACCCACCCCCATGACCCCCTCATACCCTCCATGCCAAACCATGGCATGTCAATGTCCGTTCACCAAGTATACACTCTGCAGAACTAATTAACCCTATAACAATGGTCGCATATGTCCATAATCAATAACTTTCCACTTTCTTTAAAACAAGTACTTTTCCGACAACCCTATAAAAATGTCAACCATCCAGAACATTAAAGTATCAAGAGTAGAAATTACAAGTACATGACACCTCTTTATCTTGTATGAACACACAATGTGAAATTGATAGAATGAATCACAGGGACAGAGCTGTCAATCAAGCAATGATTTCCCCCAGGCACAACAGACTCATGGGTTCTCAGCCAATTCTTCTTTGGCATGTGTGGGGTGAGTGGTGAAGGGATGTGAGGAGGGAGGACGCAAAAGTCCCAGTGCACTGAGGTCGGCATTTTATACTGTGACTCCGCACTCTCTCCAGGTGAAAGGGACCCAACTCCAATAATACACTGCAAACACCAACCTCCCAACCCATCCAGAATGAAAATCCCACCTTTTCAGGAGCTTCCTTCCAAGACAGGGGCAATAAGCTAGGAATTTTCCTGACTCCTTCCTGTCCTAGGATGAAAATCCAGCCCATTGTCGGACTGTCCAGAAAACACAAACAGACGTCACCTGGCTTCCTGGAATCCAAAATTCCATGTAGCGTTCTTTTTAAAAGTCATGTTCACTGCCCAATTCTTTTTAAGGGCACCGCTTTATCAAACGTTTTTCTCCCCACGAAAACCACACTGCGCTCTTGGTGGCATTCCGCTGATTCACTCAACCCAGGAAAATGTCATCACTTGGGAGCTCCAACACTGCCCGCCACTTGTTCCAGATCTATGGAAGAGGATAGCAGCACAAAGGCCAGCACCCGATTCATGGTGGAAGCCCTGACCAGACTCCGGATGGGGTGCAGTAGAGGCGGGAAGTCCTGGACAGGATTCTCTCAGCCCGGGGCCGGAGAATCACCACGATCGGCGCGAATCACGCCACGCCGCCCCGACACTGCAGAACGGAGAATCGGCGCCATTGCCGCTGGCGTGGTCAGCGCGGTGCCGATCGGGGGCAGCTCTACACGGTCCCCCCCTACCAATTATCGGGATGGGCCAAGCGGCCGTAACAAAGAGCCCGAGTCCCGCCGGCGCCATCCACGTGTGGTCTTACCCGGCGGGACCTTGTGGAAGTGTCCGGGGCGGCCTGTGGGAGTGGAGAGGAGGTCTGACCCCGGGGAGGGGGGGCCTCCACTGTGGCCTGGCCCGCGATCAGGACCCACCGATCGGCAGGCCGGCCTCTCGGGCTGGGGGCCTGCTTTCTTCCACGCCGGCCCCTTTAGCCTGATGCTATGTTGCGTCGGGGCCGGCGCCGGGAAGGGAGCCACTGCACATGTGCGGACCCCACGGCGCCCAGTTGACGCCAGGATCAGCAGCTGGATCGCTCCCGTGTCGTGCTGGCCCCTGTAGGGATAGCGTTTCTGACGGCGTCACACTTAGCCTCAGGATCAGAGAATCCCACCCCCTGTACCCGGTATCCGGGAGGCAGCCCACCAACAGAGTTTCTACCCCCATCTGGGAGGCAATAGCTGCCTTGGTGAGTGCCATCACTGTCCAGAAGAGGTCAGGGTAGCAGTGCAGGATGAAGATGATTGACCTTCTTCGCACAACCAGGCTAAATCTGCCACCTCCAGTCTCTCACTGCATCCCCTCAAACCTCCAAGGCGATCTCTCAGCCAGCCACTCACGGATGTCCCACAGGTGATGAAGCCCTCTTCTCTCCCCTCCCCCGCCTCCCCTCCCCCCTACCCCTCCCCCTCCCCCACCCCCCCTCCCCCCTCCCCCTACCCCCCCCCCCCTCCCCCTACCCCCCCCCCCCCACTCCCCAGCATCAACGCTCAAGCCTCTCACTGCAGCCAGTCGTCTCCAGTGATGAGGATGTCATGGGTTGATGAAATGAAATGAGGCTGACCCACTCCGGAGGGGAGTTGGAGGAACACAACAGGACCCGTGAACTCAAAGGGGGCTGTAGCAGATGAGAGTTCATCCTGCATCTCTAAATCCCATGACAAGCCCTTTCTTTGGCAGGATGTGGTCAACTCTCTGTCAGGCTTGAGTCAGACATATCGCTGAGATTGAGGGGAGCATCACTCAGTCCTCAATGCAAGTTATCGTCATTCTCCCGCAGAGTTTGGCCAATGGTTTTAGTGCCCTACCCATGAATCTGAGCACCATTATGAAAACCTACCGCTGGCACAACAGTGATGATGAGATGTCACTCCCCACGGTGAGAGAGCTTTGGGTCATCCCCAAATCGAGAGGCTATGAAGACGTCCCTAGCTCAATGACTCAAGTGAGTCCTGGCCATGGTCCGAGGTCCATCCTCCTCCTTCACCTCGAAGGGTTGCCCCTCGCTGTTTTTTTCACCCGAGGGGATGTGGTACTCCTCCATTCCCTCTGGGTCCAGATGGTCTCCCCTCTGCAGCACCAAGTTGTGGAGAGCACAGCAGACCATGATAATGCAGAACACACTCAGGCGGCTGTACTGGAGGGAACCCACAGATTGGTCCAGGCACCGGAATCACATCTTCAACTATCTGATCACCCGTTCCACCAGCACGTATATTGAAGCATGAGCAATGATGTAATAATAATAATCACTTATTGTCACAAGTAGGCTTCAATTAAGTTACTGTGAAAAGCCCCTAGTCGCCACATTCCGGCGCCTGTTCGGGGAGGCTGGTACGAGAATTGAACCCGCGCTGCTGGCATTGTTCGGCATTACAAGCCAGCTGTGTAGCCCACTGTGCTAAAGCAGCCCCTTAGCGAGTCAATGAGACACTGCTCTCCCTCAAAAACATCTATGATCTGAGAGCACTCAGAGATGTAATTATCATGGACGCGGCATGATTTGCATAATGTGGTCACAGACGATCTGCACGTTGATATAATGGAATCCTTTGCGGTTCATAAATGGCACCGTATGATGCCATGGAGACCGCAGGGCTACATGGGTGCAACCTGTCAAACCCTGCACTTGGTGCATGCCTGCTAAATGGATGAAGCCCATGGCCCTGGCGTCTTGGTTCTCCTGGTTTTGGTCCAAGTTTACATACATGTGGGCCCTTGCACGGGAAGTGGGTGTCCTCTAATCCTATGTAGTGCCAGCTCTTCCAGGACATGGCAAAGGCGATCCACCGTCCACCGGGACTGGTAGAATCTTCTCTGACACTGTGACTCCAGCATCTGTAGATGGGAAGGCAGATGATGGAAGGGCCTTGGCTGGTACCGTCTCAAAGGGGATGTTCCCTCTGTGATGCTGCTCCCTGTACAGCAAAGGGCTCAGGCTCCCCCTCCTCACCCAGGTGCTGGTCCTGGCCACATGCAGTGGTATGTCTCTGTCACAGCTCTACACTATGAGTAGAAATGCCAACTCGACAGGCTTCATGATTCTCCAGAATCATGCACTGAATAGAGAAGGAATCCAAAGTGAATGGTGAGGATTCCTGAGAAGGTCTGCCCCGCAGCCCCCTACTCTTCTGGAGCCTCCATCACATGCTTCCCCCTTAGCGAGTGCCTCTCCACTAAGCCTCATACCCTCCCCTCTCACATAGGGGAATCCCCACTCCTGTCCCTCTTAATTCCACCAGGGGTACGTGCCTGGACACTGGATCCTCATTGCCCCATTTCTCACGACCAATCCCCAACCATACCCCACTCCTTGCATCAGGTGACAGGACATTGAGTGGATACTTGGGACCCACGTCTGCATCCTCATGGGCACCTCAAAGAAGCTCCCTGTAATGGGGTGAGTGATGATAGACGTAACCATGAAGCCTTGCTTTGGGATTACATCAGTGTATTCTGTGTGATGTATACTCTTGATTGAGCATTGGGGTTCAATGCTTGAGACTCAGATCAGTGGCAGTTCTCTTTAGCTTTGCTTATCTCTTGATATGGTTGAGTTGCCAGTGAATGGTGAAATTGCATTCCAATCAATTGAATGTCTCTTGTGACAGACGAGACGCAGCTGATTAGGGTAAAGCTACAATGAGCATGACAAGCACACATCTAGAGGGCTGCTTCATTCTCCAATTTCACAGCCCTACACACTTATACCTGAAAGACAAACGTCCTTAACAAATTCAATTGATATTCAATAGAGCTCAACCCCTTAGTGTCAGAGAGCTGCCTGAGTGTGGGGTTCTATGCGCAGTGCAGTTGTGCTTCTTAAGTCCCCAGGTGAGAGGGTCTTCATTACTCATGAGGTAGGGATGCATGCCATTCCTGCGGTGCCACTCTACCCTTGCAGTCTGGCTTCTCATGGAACCCAGTGACCTCAAAGTCGCCCCCAGTGCTGGCAATCAGTATTCACCTCATGAACCCAATTCCCAGCTCCCACTGGGTACGCCCTCAGAAGGGATTTGGCCACAAGCCCAGCAAGGAGGACACAGGAAGTGATGCTAGACTCCAGACCCCCTTAAAGCAAGGGATACCCTAATGTTAAGGGAAGGTAAAACCTGCTAGCAACCCCTCCCTCTGAGAATAAATGACTGACCCTCAGCCCTGAGTTCAACTTACGTGTGTCCCCCACGTCCTCTTTGGTGAACCCTGATCATGGCTGAGCATTCACCTCCAATATCCCCCTCGGATGTGAAGCCGCCAACTCCACACTATTGTAGACCTGTTGCAAATGACAGCGGCACGTGGCAAATATTCTGTGAGAGGTGAAGGTCTGGAGAGTGCTCGCTAATGACATGTTAATATATTAAAATGCAGTTCCCAGGCTCCCGTGGTGCAATTCACACGACTCCACTAATTTAATCTCCATTTTTCTCTTTACACATTCAAATGTATATGTATGTATCAGTATCTTTTCTTGTCATTCAAATAAAATTTTCACAACATTTTTGAATTAATTCAAGTACCTAGTATTTCATCCAAATGGTTAATCTTTGGTCATGAACTTGGCTAGAAAATATTAACGAGCTATTTAGTCTTGGAGGACATTACAACTGAGATTCACACTATGTTGATACATGAACACTTTGTATCAGGAGTCCCTGGATAGTGATCTGATATTTCTTTTCCTTCTCATGGACCAAATGCCATTCAAATAATTTAATCAATTTATGGGGGGAATATTTTTGTGCACAAAATTGCTTGTGTAAATTGTAGACATGTATCTTGGTATATTTCTATGTTGTATTTAGTGGTCCATTCATTTACCAATAAATTAGCACATATATATACATACATAGTAAAGAGAAAACATTGCTACCTGTATTGAGTAAGACTGAGGAGAGCCTCTTTAGCCCTTCTATGGGTTCTAAATCAAATAAAGCGAGCAAATAATTTTTTCAAATTCTTACCACGGCATCGATTGAGGTTTTATTCCCATATCCTGACTACAAATTGTACTATTGTTGAATGCAGTATAGGAAAATAATCTCCATGGGTACATCATTATAAAGAGGTCTCGGAGCAGGCTAAACTTTGAGGTCAGTCAAGAACAACTTATATTCTAAAGCTATCATGACCTTCACTGGGCAAAGTCTGCTAGAAGAGGTGACGGACCAACAAGTTTGTTCTGTATGGGGACACAATTAAGTTTTCATTCTGACACAACTTCAATTTTGTCACAACACCCTGGGTTAGTGCAAGGTCAGTTCCAGCCCCACTTGGTCCAGGGTCGCAAAAGTTACTTAAATATCCAATGTCTGTAAATTATAACACAAATAACCTTTCATTATTTAACAATAATTAATATTAAATAGGCAACAACACAACTGGTTAACTACTATCTAGTTTGCAACCCTCCCCTTTCTAACTCGCCCCACTCTAAACACACACACACACACACATCATAGAGGGAAAGGATGGTAAAGAGGGAAGAGAATAATGGTAGAAAATAAAAGATAGGGATCTTTGACTTCAGATGGATATCTTCCTGTTGGTTCCTTTCTCCAGTTTAGACCCTCAGCTGGATGTTATCTTTTCCTTCAGCTTGTAATGGTCTTCACTGTAGATTTGCAGATACAGCAGACAGCCAGCAGACAAGAGAGAGGAGGAAAACACAGCTTCTTACTTCGAGGGTCTCATGTCTTCTCCTGGATTCTGTCTGAAAAGCTCCACGTGGCAGGAATCAGCTGCTGTCTGTTGCCAGGCAAGAACACTGTCCCTGGCGAACCCATTGGCTGCCAGCCAACAAATGGAGCCGTGTCTCACCAATTGCTGGGTGCCAGAAAGTCTGGGATTTCCTTTCCCAAGTACAAAACCTGAGGACAGTGTATTCCAGTTGTCAAGTTATGTGAAACGTTGACTTGTGTACTTCCTCTGCTCGACTTAAAGGTATATCTCAATTAATGATACCCAGATCAAAAAAACAATAAAGATAAAATAAAAGAAATGGGAACAGAGGGAATCAAAAGGAAGCAGTCTAACAATTTCAAATATTCCATGAAGGTAAGGTGTATACAAAGTAAAATAATGATGGGATTCTATCTCAATTGCACAATCAAGTGTTTATGAACGGAAATAATTAAGTTGAAAGTTAGATGCAAGACCACACAAGTACTTATTTTGGAAATTTAAGGATTATTGGTGCTTGATATCTGTTAATATAATTGGAGAAGAGCTTACGGCACATTTTTGGGGTCAGATGGATAATCAAACAGCTTACGCACGCAGTGTACATCACTACACAGCATCTTCACCGGTGTGATCCTCGGCCAGATATATCACTTTATACCAGACTGGGTAGCCAAGTTATGTTTCATGATTTTAAAAAAATTCTGGAGGAAGAGATCTCCTAAATTTTTACTTTCAGTATCATGATTTCTGTGCAATTCTTCTCACAATATGGTTCTCATTTTTCTTCCTCAGCTTTTACTGAGAATAAGTAACAACTTCTCATGAATTAAAGGAATAATTGGGAAGCATATGGACAGTCCTGGGATGGAAAGATGGGAATAAAGATCGGGTCCATCAATCTTCTAACTCAAAATCTGTTTGGCAAGACAGGTTCCTTACCTTCATTCAATCACTATTTTAACACTCTGATATTTTGGTTCTACTTATCAGTAATTTAAAGAAAAAATGCAACTTCTGAGAATGAGTGGGTTTGGGAGTAGGTGGATGTCAAGGGGTCAGGAAGGCATGCCAACATTTTATCTGCATTTACCTGCAGTGCGTTCAGCTGAATGCAAGAAGCCTCATAGGGGGAGACATGTCTATTTCATTATGTTAATATCTCATTAACAGCTATTACAGCATTGGTTTTTAACTTTCACTGTGGATGCACAGGTTTCCTGGGCTTCCTAGATCTCACCAGTGAAAACAAGACAATGGCTCGGCAGCAGTTGACATGGTTGAAGGGTTGACAGGTCAAAAATACTGTGACCTCAGACCTACTTCCTTGCTTAATTGAAATATTTTTTCTGACAGTACTTGTTCTGAAAGTTTATGTTCACTGCTCTCAGGTGGGTTTCTACTACTTTGGAGAGGACTTTCAATACTTTGGAGGCTTCTGCTTGTTATCCACTGGCCATCTGTGAAATATCGTACCGGTCTGGGAGCCATTTATCCTGTTTTACCTTGGTTTTCATCAACAGCAAGCAGCAACAGCAGAAGAACCATCCGCAACACCAGGAGCAGCAGCTATCTTCTCCTCACAGACCTACTGCTCCATAGGAGAGAAGGGATGAGCAGAGAGGTGCAGCTTGCAGGAGGCAACAGAGGCAGGCAGAGGATCGACTTCCTGGACACGGCTGAACATCAGTGTCCCAGGAGGTTATGAATTTTGAGTCAGGTCATGGCAGACCTTTGTAGCCTGCTAGAAAATAACCTGGTCCCACATGGAGCTGATGGCCATGCTTTACCAATGCCTGTCAATATAACCACCAAATTCAGCTTCTTTACCTCGGTTCCTTTCAGGGACAGTCACAAGCGCATGATACAGTTGCCAGGTGCCTTGTTTCCCAGGGCGGCAATTATATACATGTTGTTGCTGATAGAGCCAGTCAGCCTTCACTGATGCTCAGGTTTGTGACCCTGGCTGGCTTTCCACAGGGCATCATTGATACATGGACGTTGTAATCAAGACACCCATCGATTACGCCGGAGTGTTAGTGCATTATTAAATCTTTCCTTCCATCAATGCACAGGTCTGCCAATCCAAATTATAATTCTTACAACACCAGGTTAAAGTCCATCAGTTTGGAATCACGAGCTTTCGGAGCGTAGCTCCTTCATTAGAACATATAGAACATAGAACATAGAAAATACAGCACAGAACAGGCCCTTCGGCCCACGATGTTGTGCCGAACCTTTGTCCTAGATTAATCATAGATTATCATTGAATTTACAGTGCAGAAGGAGGCCATTCGGCCCTTTGAGTCTGCACCAGCTCTTGGAAAGAGCACCCTACCCAAACTCAACACCTCCACCCAACACCAAGGGCAATTTGGACATTAAGGGCAATTTATCATTGGCCAATTCACCTAACCCGCACATCTTTGGACTGTGGGAGGAAACCGGAGCACCCGGAGGAAACCCACGCAGACACGGGGAGGACGTGCAGACTCCGCACAGACAATGACCCAAGCTGGAATCGAACCTGGGACCATGGATCTGTGAAGCAATTGTGCTATCCACAATGCTACCGTGCTGCCCTTAAGAACAAATAAATCTACACTATATCATTTTCCCGTAATCCATGTACCTATCCAACAGCTGCTTGAAGGTCCCTAATGTTTCCGACTCAACTACTTCCACAGGCAGTGCATTCCATGCCCCCACTACTCTCTGGGTAAAGAACCTACCTCTGATATCCCTCCTATATCTTCCACCTTTCACCTTAAATTTATGTCCCCTTGTAATGGTGTGTTCCACCTGGGGAAAAAGTCTCTGACTGTCTACTCTATCTATTCCCCTGATCATCTTATAAACCTCTATCAAGTCGCCCCTCATCCTTCTCCGCTCTAATGAGAAAAGGCCTAGCACCCTCAACCTTTCCTCATAAGACCTACTCTCCATTCCAGGCAACATCCTGGTAAATCGTCTTTGCACCTTTTCCAGAGCTTCCACATCCTTCCTAAAATGAGGCGACCAGAACTGTACACAGTACTCCAAATGTGGCCTTACCAAAGTTTTGTACAGCTGCATCATTACCTCATGGCTCTTAAATTCAATCCCTCTGTTAATGAACGCGAGCACACCATAGGCCTTCTTCACAGCTCTATCCACTTGAGTGGCAACTTTCAAAGATGTATGAACATAGACCCCAAGGTCTCTCTGCTCCTCCACAATGCAAAGAACTCTACCGTTAACCCTGTATTCCGCATTCATATTTGTCCTTCCAAAATGGACAACCTCACACTTTTCAGGGTTAAACTCCATCTGCCACTTCTCAGCCCAGCTCTGCATCCTATCTATGTCTCTTTGCAGCCGACAACAGCCCTCCTTACTATCCACAACTCCACCAATCTTCGTATCGTCTGCAAATTTACTGACCCACCCTTCAACTCCCTCATCCAAGTCATTAATGAAAATCACAAACAGCAGAGGACCCAGAACTGATCCCTGCGGTACACCACTGGTAACTGGGATCCAGGCTGAATATTTGCCATCCACCACCACTCTCTGACTTCTATCGGTTAGCCAGTTCGTTATCCAACTGGCCAAATTTCCCACTATCCCATGCCTCCTTACTTTGTGCAGAAGCCTTCTATGGGGAACTTTATCAAATGCCTTACTAAAATCCATGTACACTACATCCACTGCTTTACCTTCATCCACATGCTTGGTCACCTCCTCAAAGAATTCAATAAGATTTGTAAGGCAAGACCTACCCCTCACAAATCCGTGCTGACTATCCCTAATCAAGCAGTGTCTTTCCAGATGCTCAGAAATCCTATCCTTCAGTACCCTTTCCATTACTTTGCCTACCACCGAAGTAAGACTAACTGGCCTGTAATTCCCAGGGTTATCCCTAGTTCCTTTTTTGAACAGGGGCACGACATTCGCCACTCTCCAATCCCCTGGTACCACCCCTGTTGACAGTGAGGACGAAAAGATAATTGCCAACAGCTCTGCAATTTCATCTCTTGCTTCCCATAGAATCCTTGGATATATCCCGTCAGGCCCGGGGGACTTGTCTACCCTCAAGTTTTTCAAAATGTCCAACACATCTTCCTTCCTAACAAGTATTTCCTCGAGCTTACCAATCTGTTTCACACTGTCCTCTCCAACAATATCGCCCCTCTCATTTGTAAATACAGAAGAAAAGTACTCATTCAAGACCTCTCCTATCTCTTCAGACTCAATACACAATCTCCCGCTACTGTCCTTGATCGGACCTACACTCGCTCTAGTCATTCTCATATTTCTCACATATGTGTAAAAGGCCTTGGGGTTTTCCTTGATCCTACCCGCCAAAGATTGTTCATGCCCTCTCTTAGCTCTCCTAATCCCTTTCTTCAGTTACCTCCTGGCTATCTTGTATCCCTCCAATGCCCTGTCTGAACCTTGTTTCCTCAGCCTTACATAAGTCACCTTTTTCCTCTTAACAAGACATTCAACCTCTCTTGTCAACCATGGTTCCCTCACTCGACCATCTCTTCCCTGCCTGACAGGGACATACATATCAAGGACACGTAGCACCTGTTCCTTGAACAAGTTCCACATTTCACTTGTGTCCTTCCCTGCCAGCCTATGTTCCCAACTTATGCACTTCAATTCTTGTCTGACAACATCGTATTTACCCTTCCCCCAATTGTAAAGCTTGCCCTGTTGCACGTACCTATCCCTCTCCATTACTAAAGTGAAAGTCACAGAATTGTGGTCACTATCTCCAAAATGCTCCCCCACTAACAAATCTATCACTTGCCCTGGTTCATTACCCAGTACTAAATCCAATATTGCCCCTCCTCTGGTTGGACAATCTACATACTGTGTTAGAAAAGCTTCCTGGACACACTGCACAAACACCGCCCCATCCAAACTATTTGATCTAAAGAGTTTCCACTCAATATTTGGGAAGTTAAAGTCGCCCATGACTACTACCCTATGACTTCTGCACCTTTCCAAAATCTGTTTCCCAATCTGTTCCTCCACATCTCTGCTACTATTGGGAGGCCTATAGAAAACTCCTAACAAGGTGACTGCTCCTTTCCTATTTCTGACTTCAACCCATACTACCTCAATAGGGTGATACTCCTCAAACTGCCTTTCTGCAGCTGTTATACTATCTCTAATTAATAATGCCACCCCCCCACCTCTTTTACCACCCTCCCTAATCTTATTGAAACATCTATAACCAGGGACCTCCAACAACCATTTCTGCCCCTCTTCTATCCAAGTTTCCGTGATGGCCACCACATCATAGTCCCAAGTACCGATCCATGCCTTAAGTTCACCCACCTTATTCCTGATGCTTCTTGCGTTGAAGTATACACACTTCAACCCATCTCCGTGCCTGCAAATACTCTCCTTTGTCAGTGTTCCCTTCCCCACTGCCTCATTACAAGCTTTGGCGTCCTGAATATCGGCTACCTTAGTTGCTGGACTACAAATCCGGTTCCCATTCCCCTGCCAAATTAGTTTAAACCCTCCCGAAGAGTACTAGAAAACCTCCCTCCCAGGATATTGGTGCCCCTCTGGTTCAGATGCAACCCGTCCTGCTTGTACAGGTCCCACCTTCCCCAGAATGCGCTCCAATTATCCAAATACCTGAAGCCCTCCCTCCTACACCATTCCTGCAGCCACGTGTTCAACTGCACTCTCTCCCTATTCCTCGCCTCGCTATCACGTGGCACCGGCAACAAACCAGAGATGACAACTCTGTCTGTCCTGGCTTTCAACTTCCAGCCTAACTCCCTAAACTTGTTTATTACCTCCACACCCCTTTTCCTACCTATGTCGTTAGTACCAATGTGCACCACGACTTCTGGCTGCTCCCCCTTAAGGATCCTGAAGACACGATCCGAGACATCCCTGGCCCTGGCACCCGGGAGGCAACATACCTTCCGGGGTCTCGCTCGCGACCACAGAATCTCCTATCTATTCCCCTAACCATTGAATCTCCTACAACTATTGCTTTTCTATTCTCCCCCCTTCCCTTCTGAGCCCCAGAGCCAGACTCAGTGCCAGAGACCTGGCCGCTAGGGCCTTCCCCCGGTAGGTCATCCCCCCCAACAGCATCCAAAACGGTATACTTGTTTTGAAGGGGAACGGCCACGAGGGATCCATGCACTGTCTGCCTGTTTGTTTTTTTCCCCCTGACTGTAACCCAGCTATTCTTGTCCTGTACCTTGGGTGTGGTTACCTCCCTGTAACTCTTCTCAATCACCCCCTCTGCCTCCCGGATGATCCGAAGTTCACCCAGCTTCAGCTCCAGTTCCCTAACACGGTCTTTGAGGAGCTGAAGTTGGGTGCACTTCCCGCAGGTATAGTCAGTGGGGACACCGGTGGTATCCCTCACCACCCACATCCTACAGGAGGAGCATGTAACTGGCCTAGCCTCCATCCCCTCTTACCTTACAGAATATAGCTGCTGTGTGGACTAACTAGATCTCCGCCCTCCGACTCTGCTTCCAGTCAGCTACACTTCCTGTAAACTCCTGGCTCTCTTCGCACTCTTTGCGGAAATGTCGGAAACAAAATGAAAGGAGCACCTTACTCCCTCCTCACCTAACTCCCTCGGTCACCAAACTCTCACTATCGCACTCAAAAAGCACCAAATTCAGCACTCCCTCGGTCACCAAACTCTCACTATCGCACTCAAAAAGCACCAAATTCAGCACTCACATTAGGTGATGAAGCATGAGCCAGGTCTCCAGAATAGTTTCTAATGCACTGTGTTCTGCACAACATTATGCAGCAGCGATGATTGGGTCTTCAGGAGGAGCAAGGCATATAGCACACAGACCCTTCAGTAGATGAGAAACAGTCTCCCCGAACAGGCGCCGGAATGTCGCGACTAGGGGCTTTTCACAGTAACTTCATTTGAAGCCTACTTGTGACAATAAGCGATTTTCATTTCATTTCATTTTCAGATAGGGAAATAAATGCTGTTCTTGCAGCTATGCTCACATCCCATGAATGGAAACAAAAAAGGAACATGGTGCAGTCATTGTAACAGTAGTGGCAAACATGAATACCTGGTATGTCCAGAATTGCCTCATAATGGTATGTGTTAGTTCAAAGACACTCAATGCATTCATCCAGCAGCCACATGCTAAATACAATTGCCACCCGCTACCCATCCAACTCCCTCCCCCCCCCCCCCCCCCCCCCCCCACCCTAAACAGTCCTGCAATCAAAAAAGCATCCTGATCACAGACACCCACAGATACACCCACAATGCTTTTTAAGAAGGGTGTTCCAAGATTTTGACCGAGTGACAGTGAACAACAATGATATGTTTCTTAATCCGGATTGTATATGTCTTGGTGGAGAATTGCAGGTTGTGGTGTTCTGGTGTGCCTGCTTCCCTTTCCCTTGGAAGATACTGTTATCGAAGCCTTGGCAAGATGCTGCAGTATATCTTGTAGATTGTGCACACTGCTGCCACTGTGTGCTGGTTTTGGAGGGAGCGAATATTTAAGGTAGTGGAAGACGGATTGGAAATCAAGCCTGGAACCTTCCTGTTCCTGCATTCCAGACCCACTCATCAGCTGAGCCCTGTGTCCATGTCGGACATGATACAAAATCAACAAAATTCTAGAAACTGTAGATTTCAATGCAAAGTAAGTACAAAATGGTTTTTACTGCATCTTAAAATATTTCAGATAACGTCCTACAAGGGTTTTCCAAAATCCTACATGACATTTTAGTAAAAATTAAAGGAAGAAAATATTTGATGTCTTAGTGAGCATTTGGATAAGAGAAGGAACAAAGGAATGACACTGAAGGGCAGACTGATGGGACTTCAAAATGGCCAATTTAATGTTCCAGTGCACAGGCCCAACAAAAGCCTTGATATAGTCTGCCTGAGAGCAAAATGAAAATCTAATTCATGTTCAAGCATAGGACTGACAGCTACTGAGGTCACAGCATGGCACTCAATTGCCTTTGCTCACTCTGAAGCAGTTCACGTCTTCAATCTGCTTCAGTGAATGACGCACATGTCTGATATGCAGCTGTAGCCAGCTGGGAAACAAAGGCTGCGGCAGATGAAGTCAAAATTTTCTGTTTCATTTTCTTTTTGATTTGCAAATAGGCTGATCTAATATCTTTACTCGGGAGATTTGTAACTGAATTTTACTAAAATGATAAACCTTGACTTACATTAGACCGCTGTGTCCTTTGCTATAATCAATGGTAACATCATAAAACACACAGCACTTTTTTCATATTCTAGACTCTTACTAAAATGCCCTTGTACAATTCTGATTTTTAAAAAATCTAAATATCACAGATTTGTGCTACATATCAGGAAACCAATTTATTAATTGTGAATTGGAAATTGTAGTTTCCTTAGGATATATTTGAATAACAATAATTTCCTGAAATTGTCTGGAATATGGTTACGGTTGATTCTCTCTGATTGCTGTGATTTTCTAAGGTTTACATTAATTGAATAACAATATTCCAATGAGGCGATTCATTATAAAAAGGTTAATGAGATAGATCATTCTGATAGCTTTACAACATGGCTGTCATGAAATATGTTAACTAAAACATACATTCAGGTTCAGATCAGTAATTTAATAATATTGCTGTAATTACTGTTTGTCCATATACTGTGAAACCTTATATAGTAATGCGATATAAAAAGGAGTATGAAATGCAGTGGGATGCAAGGGAGAAAGCCTGATAGCTTGCAAATGGTTTTGATGAAAAAACACAAATCTTCACGTTTTAAAATTATTTTTAGTAAATTTTGTACTGTGGACAAATAAATAATTTTGTTTGTTTTCCAGTCGTGGTGAGCAGTTCCTACATAATGTGCAACAAACCCGTCCTCAATTTTTTTTCAAAACGTCCTTCAGTCAAAAACTGAGGACGTGCAATGATTAATGAGAATGCAGAAACTACTGAAGCTATAATCAGCTGCAATTTATTGTAGCCTTTTACTGGAAACACTTTGGAGGTTGTGAATCTTTTTATTAAGCCAAACAGTAAATCAAAGGTTGAGATTTACATGGCAGCATGTGGTATGTTATAATACAGAGGGCCCTATTTTGCACCCTCCTTTAATTTGCCAGCCAAATATATGGCGGTGTGCAGATTACAACCCCAAAAATCATATGAGTATAAATTCATCCTGGGCAATAGCATAAAACAAGCCATAGTGAATTAATAGACCATTTGGCACTATGGTCAACTTGCAATAGCTTGTTTGCTCTACTACTCATGGGCATCATTCTCCGACCCCCCAGCGGGTCGGAGAATGGCCGTTGGCCGCCGGTTGCCGAAGTCTCCGGTACCGGATATTCGGCGGGGGCGGGAATCGGGCCGCGCCGGTTGGCGGCCCCCCCGCTCGATTCTCCGGCCCGGATGGGCCGAAGTCCCGCCGATAAATTGCCTGTCTCGCCGGCGTAAATTAGAGTACCTATTTACCGGCGGGACAAGGCGGCGTGGGTGGGCTCCGGGGTCCTGGGGGGGGGCGCGGGGCGATCTGACCCCGGGGGGTGCCCCCACGGTGGCCTGGCCCGCGATTGGGGCCCACCGATCCGCGGGCGGGCCTGTGCCGTGGGGGCACTCTTTCCCTTCCGCCTCCGCAACGGTCTCCACCATGGCGGAGGCGGAAGAGACTCTCCCCACTGCGCATGCGCGGGAAACTGTCAGCGGCCGCTGACGCTCCCCCGCATGCGCCGCCCGGGGATGTCATTTCCGCGCCAGCTGGTGGGGCAACAAAGGCCGTTTCCGCCAGCTGGCGGGGCGGAAATCCCTCCGGCATCGGCCTAGCCCCTCAATGTTGGGGCTCGGCCCCAAAGATGCGGCGCATTCCGCACCTTTGGGGTGGCGCGATGCCCGTCTGATTGGCGCCGTTTTGGGCGTCAGTCAGTGGACATCGCGCCGTTTGGGGAGAATTTCGCCCCATGTCTTTGGTAAAATTCCATTCAAAAATTAGTAAAATAATAATAATCTTTATTATTGTCACAAGTAGGCTTACATTAACACTGCAATGAAATTCCTGTGGAAAGCCCCTAGTTGCCACAGTCCACCGCCTGTTCGGGTACACAGAGGGAGAATTCAGAATGTACAATTTACCTAATAAGCACGTCATTCGGGACTTGTGGGAGGAAACCGGAGCACCAGGAGGAAACCCACACAGACACGGGGAGAATGTACAGACTCCACACAGACAGTGATGCAAGCCGGGAATCGAACCTGGGACCCTGGAGCTGTGAAACAACAGTGTTAACCACTGTGCTACCATGCCACCCATGTGTGCTACCGTGCCACCCAATAATTGCATGACATAACTTTGTTTGCTATTGAACAACGAAGGAACTTATTTATTTTAAGTGAATTAATTAATGTCTATGTTAAAATGGCGGTCAGAATATCTTACTAAGTACATTACTAAGTAACTCACCAAGTACTAGTCACTGATGTAGCACTGCTTCCAGCAGCTTTCTTCATTAATATCATTGAAGAATGCCATGCAGGCCACACAAGTGGCAGCCTGCAGCACTGCCTGTCCTGGTGAATTAGCAGTATCGCAATGCAAATATATCTCTCCTCCTTTGTATCTGAATGCTAATATTGTATTCAGTACTTTACAGCGTATTAAGGAAATGAACGTAAGGAATAGGATTAAATTACATTTCAAAAATCTGGAATTAAAATTCGAACGATCACAATCTGGTTCACTAATGTCCTTTAGAGAAGGTAATTTGTCCCTCTTACCTGGTCTGGCCAAATGTCACTCCAATGTGGTTGACCCTTAAATGCCCTCTAAAATGGCTAGCAAGCCACTCAGTTGTATCCAACAAGATAACAAAAAGGAATGAGACTAGACAGGCCTCCCGGCATCAACCTATGCACTGGAAATGACAACGGCAAATCCAGCCCTGTCAATCCTGCAAACTGCTCCTTACTAACATCTGGGGGCTTCTGCCAAAATTGGGAGAGCTTCTCACAGACTAGCCTGACAGAGTCATACTCATGGAATCATACCTTACAGATAATGACCCAGACACCATCATCACCAAAGGTGGTGGAAAGAACTCTGGCACCAGGACAAACATGGGCATGGAAACCTGCTCCTGATGATTACCATATACTGTCCTTCAGCTGATGAATCAGTATTCCTCCATGTCGAAGCACTGAGGGTGGAAAAGGCTCAGAATATACTCTGGGTAGGGAGCATCAATGTCCATCACCAAGCGTGGCTTAATAGCACCACCACAGACCGAGCTGGTCGGGTCCTAAAGGACATAGCTGCTATACTGGAACTGCAGCAAGTGAAGACCCAAAAACATACTCAACCTCATCCTCACCAACCTGCCCTGCCACAGATGCATCTGTCCATGACAATATCTGTAAGAGTGACCAGCGCACAGTCCCTGTGGAGACAAAGTCCTGTCTTCACATTGAGGATATCCTCCATCATGTTGTGTGGCAATACCTCCATGCTATATAGGATAGACTTTGAACAGATCCAGCAACTCAAGACTGCGCGTTCATAAGGTGTTGTGAGCCATCAGAAGCAGCAGAATTGTACTCAACTACAATCTTTAACCTCATAGCCCAGCATACCCCCCACTCTACCATTATTACGAAGCCAGGGGATCAACCCTGGTTCAATGGTTCAAGAGTGCAGAAGGGCATGATAGGAGCAACACAAGGCACAGCTAAAAAATGAGGTGTCAACCTCATGAAACTATAACAAAGAATTACTTGTGTGCCAAACAACATAAGTAGTATATAATAGACGGAGCGAAGCATTTCCAAACCAATGGGTCAAATATAAGCTCTGCAGTCTTGCCTCATCGAGCCGTGAATGGTGGTGGACAATTAAACATCACAGGTGGAAGAGGCTCCACAATTATCCCATCCTTAATGGTGGAGGAGCCCAGCACGTATGTGCTGAAGGCTGAAGGATTTACTTCAAGCTTCAGCCATTGTGTTGAGTGATGATCAATCTTAGCCTGCTCCAGAGGTCCCCAGCATCACAGATATTAGCATTCAGCCAATTCAATTCAAGTGACATCAAGAAACGGCTGAAGGCACTGGAAACTGCAGAGTCATACTCATGGAATCATACCTTCCAGATAATGGCCCAGACACCATCATCACCAAAGGTGGTGGAAAGAACTCTGGCACCAGGTCAATGTTGCCCAGACAATATTCCGGCAACATTACTGAACTTGCCGCCCCCTACCCAAGCTGTTCCAGTACAGCTACAAAACTGGCATCTACCCGGCAATGTGGAAAATTGCCCAGATATGTCCTGTACACAAGAAACAGGACAAATCCACCCCAGCCAATTACTACCCCATCAGTCTACTCTCGATCGATCAGTAAAGTGACAGAAGGAGTCATGAACAGCGCAATCAAGCGGCACTTCCCCAGCAATAACCTGCTTGCGGACGCTCAGTTTGGGTTCCGCCAGGGTCACCCAGCTCCCGACCTCATTACAGCCTTGGTTCAAACATGAACAAAAGAGCTGAATGCCAGATCTAAAGGAAGAATGAACGCCCTTGACATCAAGGAAGCATTTGACTGAGTATGACATCAAGGAGCCCTAGCTAAACTGGAGTCAATGGGAATCAGGGGAAAAACTCTCCGCTGGAAGATGGTTGTGATGGTTGGAGATCAGTCATTCAGCTCTAGGATATCACTGCAGGAGTTCCTCAAACCTAGGCCCAACAATCTTCAGCTGCTTCATCAGTGACCTTCTCTCCATCATAAGGTCAGAAGGGTGGATAATCATTGAGGACAGAACAATATTCAGCACCATTGACAACTCCTCAGATAATGAAGCAATCCATGTCCAAATGCAGCAAGAACTGAATAATATCCAGGTTTGGACTGACAAGTGACATTTACACCACACAAGTGGCAGGCAACGGCCATCATCAACAAGAGAGTATCTATCAATTGCTTCTTGGTATTCAATGGCATTACCATCATTGGATCCCCCACTAACAACATCCTAAAGGTTACCATTGACCAGAATCTGAACAGCATTAGCCACATAAAAGAGGCTAGAAGTCCTGTGACATGTAACTCACTTTGTGACTCCCCAAAGCATGTCCACCCACATGTCACAAGTCAGTAGTGCGATGGAATACTCTCTATGTGCCTGGTTGAGTGCAGCTCCAACAACACACGTAGCTCAACACCATCCAGGACAAAGTAGCCCACTTTACTGGCATCTCTTCCACAAACATTCACTCCTTCCACCACCAATGTACAGTAGCAGCCGTGTGGACCATCTACCAGATGTGCTGCAGGAACTCACCATGGCTACTTAGACAGCACCTTCCAAACCCATGACCACTAGAAGGACAAGGGCAGCAGGAACCTGGGAACACCACTACCTGGAGGTACTCCTCCAAGCTCTCACCACCCTGACTTGTAAATATAACGCCGTCCCTTCACTGTCACTGGGTCAAATCCTGAAAATCCCTCCCTAACAGCACTGTGGATGTATCTACATCTCAGACACTGCAGCATTTCAAGAAGGCAGCTGACCACCTTCTGAAGATAAATTAGGGATGGTCAACAATGAATGCTGGCTGAGCCAGCGCAGCCCGTTTTCTGTGAATGAATAAAAAATAGGATGTGGGGGGGGGCCTCAGGGGAACTCAATACAGTTCCAAAAACAAGTAGCAGGGCAGAAAGTAAAGAAATAGTCAGGAACCTAACTTCAGAACTGCAGCTAATGGCAAAACTAAAGGAGTACACTAGTTAAATCAAAAGTGAAATATAATATACAAATGCACCCAGTGTAAGGAATAAACTAGATGAGCTGCAAGTTGAAAATTATGATGCAGTTGCCATTACAGAGGCATGGCAGCAGGGTGGTTGGGACTGGGAAAAAAATATACCTGGTTATAAAGTTTACAGGAGGGACAGAGAATATTGCAGAGGGGGTGGAGTAGCCTTACTGATTAGAAATACTGGATGCGATCTAACCGGAGAAGTACCAAGAGAGGTAGCGAGTGGCCCGGCAAGACCATGACCGGTATCTAACGTCAATTAGGGCTTCTACGGCGGACATGACTGTCCCACCAGCTAATTCGCCCGCACTGTGCCCGGCAGTTCCCCGCTAACAGGGGGAACGGCTCTTAAATCGCTCCCTCCCAGCAAACCTCGGACAGCACACAGTCATGACACCAAGGAGGCCTGCACCACTTTTCAGAGATGCCAATCTGGCCAGGCTACTGGATACGGCGGAGGCGCAACAGGACACCCTGTTCCCCCGAGGTGGTCGGAGGGTCAGCCACAGGTCAGCCGGTGCTGCCTGGGAGGCAGTAGCAGTGACAGTCAATGCGGAAAGTGTTACCAGATGGACTGCCACTAGTGCCGCAAGAAGCTCACCGACCTCCAGCAGGCAGCATGGGTGAGTCGGCATCGACCCCCAGATACTGGCCCCACCTGTCATCGACACCCCCCCTCCCCTTCTTCCTCCGATGATGTGGCAGTTGGCACCGCAACCCCCCAGTGCAATACCACACCTATTCCCTAGAACACCGTGGCACCCATCAGCACACTCCACTCATGCCAAGTGGTGGTGCCCATGCCTGTCCCCGCCATACATCCCCCCCACCCCCACACCAATGATGCATGAAGGGTGAGGCTCACAATGCCCGCTCTTTGTCCTCTCAGGAGATGCTGGCAGACAATCATCTGGAAACTGCCCAGACAGGCAGCGGGTTGCCGGACGTCAGAGTCCTCATCCCCGACGAGGAACAGGCCCTGGAGGTCACAGGGATGACCAAGGACAGAGCGGTCACCAACATTGAGGTTGGCCTGCTCTGCAGAGGTAAGGATCTAGCTTATCCAGGCCCCCCATCCCACCTTCCAAGAGAACACCTCGGAGGAGAGTGCCGGGAATGCCACCATCAATGCATCACCCCAAGAGAATATTGCAGAGGGGGTGGAGGAGCCTTACTGATTAGAAATTCTGGATGCGATCTAACGGGAGAAGTACCAAGAGAGGTAGCGAGCGACCCGGCCAATGGTGGGGCTATCATCCTCACCTTCCACCAGCGCAGCGACGCACACCTTGTTGGGCGACTTTAGTGGGCAAGGGGCGCGATTCTCCGAAATGGAGACAGAGTGTTTGCGCCGTCGTGAACGCTGTTGCATTTCACGACGGCGCGAAACGGGCACGGGGACTACCGATTCTGGCCCCCACAGGGGGCCAGCACAGCACTGGAGCGGTTCACGCCGCTCTAGCCTCCCTTCCTGGCGTCAAATGGGCGCCGCACCAACCCATCCATGCGCAGTTGGGCCGCACCAACCCGCGCATGCGCAGTGACGCTGCGGGACTTCCTCAGCGCACCGGCCAGCCGCAACATGGCGTGGGGGTCAGGGGCCGACTGCGTAATAAAATAGGGCTGGGGCTGGAGAGGCCGGCCCGCCGATTGGTGGGCCCCGATCGTGGGCCAGACCCCATCGGAGGGCCCCCCCCACCCGGTGAAGGAGCGTTTTCCCCGCCCCACAGGCCGCCCCCGAACCCTCGTGCAGAGTTCCCGCCGGCAACAAGCAGGTGTGAATGTGCCGGTGGGACTCTGCCGTTTCACGTGGCCGCTCGGCCCATCAAGGCCGGAGAATCGGCGGCCCGGCCACGGACAGCGGCACGCAACCGGCGGCGCGCAAACACGCCGGCGCAAATGGCGCGATTCTCCGCTCCTCGGAGAATCGCCGCCGGCGTCGGACCGGCACCGCGGGAAAAAATGGCGTGAACGGCGATTCTCCCATACGTCGTGGCATGGGAGAATCGTGACCAGGGACCTGGGACACAATTTGGTGAGCACCACACAGTTGCTGATGCACATCAGGTGGAGGCAGGAGCATCCATGGGAGGTCAGCTGGGTCTCAATAAGATGCCGAGCCTCTGGACCAGGTTAACGCAGAGCTGATGCAGACACTAGGGTGCGGCCATGTGATTCAGGAGGGGATGTCATCGACAGGGGATGTCATAGCCGATTGGCGGAGTCCCAAAGGCTTTGGGCGCAGGAGAAGGCTCCTGCAATGCGTGGCACCGAGGCCAACACTGCTCGGGTGGCGATTGCAGTGGAAAGCCTGGAGCACGATGTCAGCAGCATGAGAAGCCAAAGCGTTGCTCAGCCAATGACAACCATGGCTACGTGCCTTGACATCATGGGTGTCATTCTCCGACCCCCCGCGGGTCGGAGAATGGCCGTTGGCCGCCGTGAATCCCGCCCCCGCCCCCGCCGAAGTCTCCGTTCCCGGAGATTGGGCGGGGGCGGGAATCGGGCCGCGCCGGTTGGCGGGACCCCCCGCTGGATTCTCCGGCCCGGATGGGCCGAAGTCCCGCCCAGGAATTGCCTGTCCCGCCGACGTAAATCAAACCTGGTATTTACCGGCGGGACCAGGCGGCGTGGGCGGGCTCCAGGGTCCTGGGGGGGGGCGCGGGGCGATCTGACCACGGGGGGTGCCCCCACGGTGGCCTGGCCTGCGATTGGGGCCCACCGATCCGCGGGCGGGCCTGTGCCGTGGGGGCACTCTTTCCCTTCCGCCTCCGCTACGGCCTCCACCATGGCGGAGGCGGAAGAGACTCTCCCCACTGCGCATGCGCGGGAAACTGACAGCGGCCGCTGACGCTCCCGTGCATGTGCCGCATTTCCGCGCCAGCTGGCGGGGAAACAAACGCCATTTCCGCCAGCTGGCGGGGCGGAAATCCCTCCGGCGTCGGCCTAGCCCCTCAATGTTGGGGCTAGGCCGCCAAAGATGCGGAGCCTTCCGCACCTTTGGGCCGGCGTGATGCCTGTCTGATTGGCGCCGGCTTTGGCGCCAGTCGGCGGACATCCCGCCGTTGGGGGAGAATTTCGCCCCATGTCCCAGATTAAAATGGGCAGTGCAGAGGCGCTCTGGAGCATGTCCCAGTCCCAGGTGGACATTGCCGAGACACTCCAGAGCGTGGCCCGGTCACAACGGGCATCGCTGAATTCATCGGCACCATGATGCACACAATGGGGAAATGCCAAGCTGGCAAAGCCAGATGACGCAGGGGCCACTGGAGCTCACTCCAGCTACTACTCCATCTGAAGCTGACCTCCCAGGGCCCTATGGACACCGTCCAGGAGGAGGGAGCGCTGGATGCTGACCCGGAGCCTCTGTACAGGGAGGCGAGAGGGGTCACCAGCTCTCCCAAGTTAGCGTCTCGCGGTCAGCGGGACGAACAGGGTGTTATGGCAAGGCATGTGCCACCGGGAAGGCAGCCGGGATCTTCAGGCTCCTGGGGCTCCAAAGAACACCCATCAGGGGCATCAAAGGCCACAGGGAGCGGTCAGCAACAGACTGCCTCCACCACTGGTGTGCATCCTGGGGACTCACCGAGACATAGCGGCAGAGTACAGAGAACTTAGCAATTTGAGGATCACTGAGCAGGAGTGGGGGGGGGGGGTGTGGGTGGCGGGGGCCAGTGGCACCGACAGCAACTATGAGCAGTTGGGGTCACGATTGTATACCATTAAAACACATTACATCCAAGACATGTGTGGTGGTATGTATTAGGGGTAATGTAGTACCTGTGAAGCCGAGAGACTATTGGCTGACAGGTCCTGGGTCCTGGTTGGATCTGCTGACTTCTGGCTCCGCCCTGAAGGCGGAGTATAAGAGCTCAAGCTTCTCCCCACAGCCTCATTCGGTTGCTGAGCTGCTGGGGACAAGTCTCGCTTAATAAATTGTAGCGAACAATGACTTACGCGAGACGAGAAGCGGTGAAGTCTATCTAGGCTTTATTAAGCGAGACTTGTCCCCAGCAGCTCAACAACAGAATGAGGCTGCGGGGAGAAGTTCGAGCTCTTATACTCCGCCTTCAGGGCGGAGACAGAAGTCGGCAGATCCAACCAGGACCCGGGACCTGTCAGCCAATAGCCTCTCGGCTTCACAGGTACCACATTACCCCTAATACATACCACCACAACATGTAAAGCCTCTATCACATTATTCCGCACTACAGGCTGGGCATTCACCTATCACCCCCCCCCCCCCCCCCCCGGGGTACTCTCTGCCCTGCCCCGGTCACAGCAACCCCTCCCCCCCCGCCCAACCCTCCCTCCCCTCCTCCCTAGGCACGGTGGTCCTAGATCTGAGGCCTACCACCTGCAGGTGATGGGTGTGAGTACCCTGTCGGCAGACAGGCAGGAGTCAGGCTATGACATTGCTTGAGGAGTATTAGAGCTCACTTCACTGCGGATTATCCCTCCTGCCTTGCATATTTAGCCCCTGACAGTGTCAACACATGCGTTACCCTGGAGTGATTTTACACAGACCCTGGGAGGGACAGACAGGCCGATTGGGGGTGGGGGGAATGGGAAGGGGGAGAGGGTGAAATGATGGATGAAGCCACATCCTATGAGAAGCGGGCGATGGTGATGGCCTCCCTGGTCCACCTGGCATGCCAGACCCTTGCCACAGCTTTCTGTCTTCCATCCTCTGCCTGCTCCCATAGGTCCTCCCCGGGTTCGTCCTCCAGCCCCTCCTGGTCCGACTCCTCTCGTCCTCCACCTCAGACGGAACTGCATGTCCCTCCTCCTCCACCTCCAGCACGTCGTCCCGCTGCTGTGCCAGGTTGTGGAGGGCACATCAGACTACCACAAAGAGGGCAGTTCTTTGGCAGGTGTACTGCAGTGCACCACCAGAGCGCTCGAGGCACTGGAACCGCATTTTGAGCAGTCAAATGCACCACTCAATCAATGACCCGCCTAGGTAGCTACATGGGCCTCAGTCATAGAATCGTAGAATCCCTACAGTGCAGAAGGAGGCCATTCGGTCCATCGAGTCTGCACCTTTGAATGACCACACTACTTAGCCCAATTCCTGACCTATTCCTGCAACTCCACCCTATGGGACAATTTAGCATGGCCAATCCACCTAATCAGCACATGTTTGGACTGTGGGAGGATACCGGAGCACCCGGAGGAAACCCATGCAGACATTGGGAAAATGTGTAAACATCACACAGACAGTTACCCCAAGTGATATCGGATCTCCACATCGGTCTCCGGTCTCCATCCTGGTGTCATTAGCCAGTATCTCAGTGGGTACCCCTTATCCCCTAAGGACCAACTCATCATCACTCGGAGACGCCGGGGATCTCCGACTGCCCTGAGATGCACTCGCTGGGAGGTGTGCAGACATGTGCATGATCCGGAGTTGCTGGTCACACACAAGTTGAATTTTCAGGTAGTGGAACCCCTTCCTGTTAATGAAGGGCAGTCCCTCACTGCCCAGTGCGTGTAAGGCGACAATGGTGTCCGGTGGGTGAGGGGTTTAGTGTCCCCATGTCCAACAGGCGATGGTAGAAAGTCCTGCTGCCCTTGCATCTTGATGGGCTTGGTCCCGGTCATTGTTTATGTAGTTGGCTGCCCAGACAAACAGGCATCTGTGACTTCACAGATGCACTTGTGGGCTGCAGGTTGGGATAAGCCTCACAAGACCCCGTTTGAGCACTGGAATGAACCTGAAGCGTGAAAAGTTCAGGGAATGGGTATCTTCCTCCTCCACATGGTTCCAAGTCTGAAAGGACATGGCACAAGTGCCGCACCATCCCCTTGTTGAGGCGGAACCTGCTGCGACACACGCTGTCTGGCATTTCCTCAAACGACCAGCGTCATTGCTGGCCTCCCCCTCTGGGTCCCTCCCCAACCTGATGGGCAGCCGGGTCCTCAGGGTGTGACATGCACCTGGCCTGCCACCAGCATTTCAAGGGCAGCTGTGCCAAGTCCACAATACTATTCATAATATATCTGGAAGGAATTGGAGAGAGTGAGAGACCGACAATCGTTTACCTCTTCCACCCTGGGCCTCTCAGGTCCCCCAGGCCACCCAACCCTTACATTCCCAGCCTTCTCTCAGAATGTCATCCAGCGAGTCGGTTGTGCTGGAGAACCTTGCCCTGCACATGCGTCCCAAGCCACAGCAGGGGCCTCTGGGCACCGGACGCCAGACCCCTGCCAGGAACATTACATGGGCTGCACTCAAGTTCCCTCACTGATCCACATTCACACCACCCGCTGGTCATGGGGATATCCCAAGTGCTGAAGCTCAGCTCTTGGGTGTTTGATTGTTGGCTGCTGCCTCTGTGATGGTGATGCCTCAAGAGTTCAGGCAATGTGTCCAGGCCTCACAGTCTGTTCAGGATGCTAGGCATTAACACTCGCCCATGACATGACATGTCTAGCTTTCAGCTCGATAGACATGAGGCCGCCGTGGTCAGAGGGAGTTATGTGACCTTCACCATATTACCACAGACAGGGGTCTGCCCTGGGGGTGTTCGGTGGGACCAACGGGCAGCAGCTGGAGTTGCCCTTGGTTTGGGTATGGTGGCCTATTGGACATGCGGGCACTGAACACCTCACCCACCGCCCAGGGGCAAAACCCCACCGATGGCAGCCGACCCACCCGACCAGGTCCATCCCCTCCCGCAGGACTCCCCCCCCCCCCCTGCGAAACCGATTGCCGCCTGGCGCGGATCAAGAAAGTATCCAGTGGAGACACCATATGGGTGGAACCGAGGAACAATAAAAGGATCTAAAACTGTAGCAAAGGCAGATTCGTATAAATGGGGGATTTCAATTTATACATAGGTTGGGAGAGGCAGACATGCACCTGTCAGAAAGGTAGTGAATTTCTGGAATGTGTCCGGGATAGTTTCCTGCAGCAATATGTTCTGGATGCAACAAGGGACAGGCAATATTATATTTAGTTATGAGCAATGAGCTAAATTTAATTCGTAGCCTGACTGTGCATGAATATTTATCAAATAATAATCACAACATGATTGAATTCAGTGTAGCGTTTGAAAGTGAAAAACACATTTCAGATACTAGAATTTTAGAACTTGGGTAAGGTTGACTTTAACGGGATGAGGCAGAGACTGTCCAAGGTAAACTGGGAAGATCTGTTAATGGGTCAAACGACTGAAGATTAGAGGAGAATATTTAAAGTAACATTTAACAAGATACAGAGTAAGTATATACCCCTGTAACGAAAAGGCTCCGCTTCACAAAAAAAATAGCCAAGGACAACTAAAGAGGTTAGGGCATACAACTAAAAGCCGGATAGGAGGCTCTTAAATAAGTTAAGAGCCCATGGTGTTAAGGGTAAGATCCTGGATAGAGGATTGGCTGACTGGCAGAAGCCAAAGAGTGGGGATAAAGGGGTCTTTTTCAGGATGGCAGCCAGTGACTCGTGGTGTACCTCAGGGGTCGGTGCTGGGACCACAACTTTTCACAATATACATTAATGATCAGGAAGAAGGTACTGAAGGCACTGTTGCTAAGTTTGAAGATGATACAAAGATATGTAGAGGGACAGGTAGTATTGAGAAAGCAGGGGAGGGGTGCAGTAGGACTTGGACAGGCTAGGATAGTGGGCAAAAAAGTGGCAGATAGAATACAATGTGGAAAAGCGCGAGGTTATGCACTTTGGTAGGAAGAATGGAGGCATAGACTATTTTCTAAACGGGGAAACACTTAGGAAATCAGGAGCACAAAGTGACTCAGGAGTCCTAGTTCAAGATTCTCTTAAGGTTAACTTGCAGGTTCAGTCGGCAGTTAGGAAGGCAAATGCAATGTCAGCATTCATGTCGAAAGGGCTAGAATACAAGAGCAGGGATGTACTTCTGAGGATGTATAAGGCCCCATTTGGAGTATTGTGAGCAGTTTTGGGCCCAGTATCTAAGGGTGAATGTGCTGGCCTTGGAAAGGGTCCAGGGGAGGTTCACAAGAATGAAATCTGGAATAAAGAGCTTGTCATATGAGGAGTGGTTGAGGACTCTGGGTCTGTACTTGTTGGAGTTTAGAAGGATGAGGGGGGAACTTATTGAAACTTACAGGATACTGAGAGACCTAGATAGAGTGGACGTGGAGGGGATGTTTCCACTCATAGGAAAAACTAGAACCCAAGGGCACAGCCTCAAGAATGATAATTTAAAACTGAGATGAGGAGGAATCTTTCAGCCAGAGGGTGGTGAATCTGTGGAAATCTTTGTCGCAGAAGGCTGTGGAGGCCAAATCACTGAGTGTCTTTAAGTCAGAGATAGATCGGTTCTTAATTAATAAGGGGATCAGGGGTTATCATAGATTATCATAGAATTTACAGTGCAGAAGGAGGCTATTTGGCCCATCGAGTCTGCACCGGCTCTTGGAAAGAGCACCCTACCCAAGGTCAACAGCTCCACCCTATCCCCATAACCCAGCAACCCCACCCAACACTAAGGGCAATTTTGGACACTAAGGGCAATTTAGCATGGCCAATCCACCTAACCTGCACATCTTTGGACTGTGGGAGGAAACCGGAGCACCCGGAGGAAACCCACGCACATACGGGGAGGATGTGCAGACTCCGCACAGACAGTGACACAAGCCAAAGTATTTATTTATTTTCTTTGTTCATTCATGGGATGTGGGCATCACTGGTGGGGCCAGCATTTGTTGTCCATCCATGAGGACATTTAAGAGTCAACCACATTGCTGTAGGCCAGACCAGGTAAGGACGATGGATTTCCTTCCCTAAAGGACATTAGTAAACCAGATGGGTTTTCATGACAATTGAAAATGGCTTCATGGTCATCATTAGATTTTTTTTTAATTCCAGAGTTTTATTGAATTCAAATTCCACTATCTGCCCTGGTGGGATTCAAACCCATGTCCCCAGAGAATTATCTCTGTATTACCAGTCCAGTGGCAATAACATTACGCCACTGCCTCTCCTGAAGAGAAGGCAGGAGAATGCGGATGAAAAACATATCAGCCATGATTGAATGCGGAGAAGACCCGAAGGGACAAATTCTCTTCTTAAGTCTTATTGTCTTACAATGAGGAAATGACAGAAATGCTGAACAATTACTTGTCTATCAAGGATAGGGTATCACCTTTCCAGGTGTTCAGATACGCTTAGTCTATTAGGAATGGGGTATCTGAACACCTGGAAAAACGTAGGTCAATCAGTGAGAGCCACCATGGATTTGTGAAGGAAAGGTCATGCCTGATTAATCTTATTGAATTTTTTGAAGATGTGACTAAGGTAGTGGACAGGGGAATGTCTATGGATGCCATTTATGTGGTCTTCCAGAAGGCATTTGATAAAGTCCCACACAAGAGACTGTTAACTAAGATGGAAGCCCAAGGAGTTGAGGGCAAATTATTGACATGGTTTGGAAATTGGTCGAGTAGCAGGTGACAGAGAGTGGGGATAATGGGTAATTAATCTAACTGGCTGGAGGAGATTAGTGGTGTACCAGAGGGATCTGTGCTGTGGCCTCATTAATTCACACTATTCATTAATGACATGAATGACTGCATAGAAAGTCATATATCTAAATTTGCAGATGATACAAAGTTAGGTGGCATTGTAGACAGCCTTGATGATAGCGTAAAATTGCAAGGAGATATTCACAGACTAGGTGAATGGGCAAAATTGTGGCAAGTGTGGAGTTATCCATTTTGGACCAAAAAAGGATAGGGCAGAGTACTTTCTAAATGGTAAGAGATTAAGTACAGTGGATGTCCAAAGAGACTTGGGGGTTCAGGGGCATAGGTCCTTAAAATGCCAGGAACAAGTGCAGAAAATAATCAAAAAGGCTAATGGGACGCTCGTCTTTATATCTAGAGCATTAGAGTATAAAGACACAGTATGCTGCAGCTTTACAAAGCCCTGGTTAGACCCCACTTGGAGTACTGTGAGCAGGTCTGTGCATCACATCTTAGGAAGGATATTTTGACCTTGGAGGAAGTGCAACATAAATAATGACAGAAATAATAGTACTCTGCCCTATCCTTTTTTGGTCCAAAATGGATAACTTCACACTAGCCACAATTTTGCCCATTCACCTAGTCTGTGAAAAAATCCTTGCAATTTTATGATTACAGGGGTTGAGTTAATTGAGGAGAGATTATTCAAATACACCTGGTTTTCACTAGAAGTTAGAAGGTTAAGGGGTGATTCGATCAAAGTATTCAAGATATTAAAAGGGAAAGACAGGGTAGATAAAGATTAACTATTTCCACTGGTTGGAGATTCTAAAACTAGAGGGCGTAGTCAAAAAAGTAGGGCCAGACCATTCAGGAGAGATGTTAGGAAGGACGTCTTCACGCATGATACATTTTAGTCCAATCAAACATAGCCAGATCTCCCATCATAGTTGTGCTTTGTTTCAATTTTCATTTGGGATTGGCCGATATCACTTCCAAATTTGAAATTCAATTCTGTTATGTTCACTTTTTCACAAAGAATCTTTTACGATTAAATTAGTAATTAACCTAGCCTTATTTCACAAAAGCATTGTACAAAATCATCTTCAGGCTACCTTTGCCAATTTGATTTGTCTAATCTATGTGAAGGTAAAGGTTCCCCACAATTATTACATGGGTGCCTTTGTTACAAACTCCAATTATTTCTTGCTTAATGCCAGATGCTTAATGGAGCCCATAATTAAAAAAACAACAGGAATACTAAGAAATACAGATGAACAGGGGTTCAGTAATATCTGTCATATAAGGGCATTGTTGGGTGCATGAATGTTATGATGGCTCTGCCAAACGATCTGGGTAGTTCAGAAGGGCCATTACTGTGTAAAGTGTAAAATTTCCTCCTACGCTTTTGTACATTTGTCGTGCTTTAGTGATGGAATGAAAGGCTGCTACTTCCACTTTTTATGGTAAACGCAGAAATTTCAGCTCAGATATGACCTGAGGGAAATTTTGTCATAATAGGGCATTCATGTATGTCTGCTTTCCATCACTATCCAGGCAGCCTGCAACTCAGAGATAATAATTAAGTGAGAAGAAAAAAAAAAGATGAAAAAATGACCAAAAAGAGATAATCATCTTCACTTTTAAGAGTTGTGTCCCTTTATTCTGGACCTCCCCACCAGGAGAAAATAATTTATTAAAGCCTCAATTTTAATTCCAGCCTCCCACTCTCTCTCTCCCCCCTCTCCCTAAATTCTGATCTGCCAGCAAAGCCCTTATACCACATATCCCCTTGGGCCCATGATGAAGTATATGGGGCGTCATTCTCCGACCCCCCGCCGGGTCGGAGAATGGCCGTTGGCCGCCGTGAATCCCGCCCCCGCCGAAGTCTCCGGTACCGGAGATTGGGCGGGGACGGGAATCGGGCCGCGCCGGTTGGCGGGCCCCCCGCTCAATTCTCCGGCCCGGATGGGCCGAAGTCCCGCCCAGAAATTGCCTGTCCCGCCGGCGTAAATCAAAGCTGGTATTTACCGGCGAGACCAGGCGGTGTGGGCGGGCTCCGGGGTCCTGGGGGGGGGGGGGCGATCTGACCCCGGGGGGTGCCCCCACGGTGGCCTGGCCCGCGATCGGGGCCCACCGATCCGCGGGCGGGCCTGTGCCGTGGGGGCACTCTTTCCCTTCCACCTCCGCAACGGTCTCCACCATGGCGGAGGCGGAAGAGACTCTCCCCACTGCGCATGCGCGGGAAACTGTCGGCGGCCGCTGACGCTTCCGCGCATGCGCCGCATTTCTGCGCCAGCTGGCGGGGCAACAAATGCCATTTCCGCCAGCTGGCGGGGCGGAAATCCCTCCGGCGTCGGCCTAGCCCCTCAATGTTGGGGCTCGGCCCCCAAAGAGCGGAGCATTCTGCACCTTTGGGCCGGCGCGATGCCCGTCTGATTGGCGCCGTTTTTGGCGCCAGTCGGCGGACATCGCGCCGTTGGGGGAGAATTTCGCCCAAGGTTTTAAGCTTCCCTACCCCCAAACAATAATTATTCTTCCCCCATTTGGTGTACTTTGTGCAGTTCTGGTCGCCTCATTTTAGGAAGGATGTGGAAGCTTTGGAAAAGGTGCACAGGAGATTTACCAGGATGTTGCCTGGAATGGAGAGTAGGTCTTACGAGGAAAGGTTGAGGGTGCTAGGCCTTTTCTCATTAGAACGGAGAAGGATGAGGGGCGACTTGATAGAGGTTTATAAGATGATCAGGGGAATAGATAGAGTAGGCAGTCAGATACTTTTTCCTCGGGTGGAACAAACCATTACAAGGGGACATAAATTTAAGGTGAATGGTGGAAGATATAGGGGGGATGTCAGAGGTAGGTTCTTACCCAGAGAGTAGTGGGGGCATGGAATTCACTGCCTGTGAAAGTAGTTGAGTCGGAAACATTAGGGACCTTCAAGCGGCTATTGGATAGGTACATGGATTACGGTAGAATGCTGGAGTGTAGATTGATTTGTTCTTAATCTAGGACAAAAGTTCGGCACAACATCTCGGGCCAAAGGGCCTGTTCTGTGCTGTATTTTTCTATGTTCTATCTCTCCCCGCCCAACCCCCACCACTACCATTTATCTGCCTGCCAGAGACTATTCCCATAAGTTTTCTTTAAAAAAAAAAATTTAGAGTACCCAATTCTTTATTTTCCCAAGAGAGGGGCAATTTAGCTTGGCCAATCCACCTATCCTGCACATCATTTTGGGTTGTGGGGGTGAGGCCCACGCAGGTGCCGGGAGAATGTGCAAACTCCACATGAACAGTAACCCGGGGCCGGGATCGAATCAGGACCCTCGGCAGCGTGAGGCAGCAGTGCTAAGCACTGCGCCACTGTGCTGCCCCTTCCCAGGAGTGTTCTGACCCAATTTATGACTCCTGGTCTGACTCAAAGTTAGAAATTGACCTAAAAACATCACTACCATCTTTAGAAAAGGTATAGCCCCACGGCGGTGTGGTCAGAAAATCCTGTGAGAATCAGAATATGTGATCGCATTTCCTGATTTTCCCTGCCCCTTGTCACGTCACAAGGTATTCACACCCATGAAGGGTGTGAACATCATTTTAATAGTTTTACATGTATTTAAATATTAGTAGCAGTCCCCCACCACAAGACTCCCCCCTCACTAGATAGTCATAACAGTTTGACAGAAGGAGAAGCAGTCAATGGGATCCCACTAGGGGCGCATAGCCAAGTATAGACAAGCCTGGGAACTGCCCTGGCACTGCCCCAGCACAGGTTGGCAGCGCCAATCTGGCAGTGCCAACCTGTGCCAGGTGCGTTGTCAGATGGGGACCCTAGTGGGAGCCCCATGGGGGGGGGCAGGATTGCATTAATGTTTGGTGTGGGGGGGGGGGGGAGGGTGAAGTCTAGAGAGCTCACACTGACAGGGGTGAGAAGTGCCAGCGATACTTCCGTAGTGTTGATGGAGGGGTGCAATTCCACTATTGAATTTTGGGGGGGGGGGCTGGAGAGGAATTCCTGCGAAGATAGTTGGGGTGTAGGGTGGGGGTGGTGGGAGGGGGGGAAAGACCTTGCTACCTCAGTGATTGGGACTGGGGGCCATGAGGCTGCAGTGATGATCGAGGTGCCCTTTGAAGATGGTTTCCCGATCTCTGTGGAGCCGGTTGCTGGCTTTATGAGCCAGCCCGCCAGAGTGATTGCCTAAACCATGCCCACTCTAAAACATTCTTCAGAAAGGCTCAATATTTGGTCAGAAATCTGGGGTGAAATTCTCCGGTATCGGGGCGATATCCGCCGACTGGCGCCCAAAACGGCGCAAATCAGTCGGGCATCGCGCCGCCCCAAAGGTGCGGATGCATCTTTGGGGGCCGAGCCCCAACCTTAAGGGGCTAGGTCCGCGCCGGATGAATTTCCGCCCCGCCAGCTGGCGGAAAAGGACTTTGGTGCCCTGCCAGCTGGTGCGGAAATGACATCTCCGGGCGGCGCATGTGCGGGAGCGTTAGCGGCCGCTGACGGCATTCCCGCGCACGCGCAGTGGAGGGAGTCTCTTCCGCCTCCGCCATGGTGGAGACCGTGGCGAAGGCGGAAGGAAAAGAGTCCCCCCACGGCACAGGCCCGCCCGCGGATCGGTGGGCCCCGATCGCGGGCCAGGCCACCGTGGGGGCACCCCCTGGGGCCAGATCGCCCCGTGCCCCCCCCAGGACCCCGGAGCCCGCCCGCGCCGCCCTGTCCCGCCGGTAAGGTAGGTGGTTTAATCCCCGCCGGTGGGACAGGCATTCCAGCAGCGGGACTTCGGCCCATCCGGGCCGGAGAATCGCGCGGGGGGGCCCGCCAACCGGAGCGGCGCGATTCCTGTCCCCGCCGAATATCCGGTGCCGGAGAATTCGGCAACCGGCGGGGGCGGGATTCACGCCAGCCCCCGGCGATTCTCCGACCCGGCGGGGGGTCGGAGAATCTCGCCCCTGGTCTGTGCAATTGGAGAGTTGCATCCTGCTTTTAGTCTGAGCCTGACACTTTGCCAAATTCTGGTAAGTTTCCACCCAAAAACAATATAATCAGGACTGAAAAGAAGTGGAATGGGGCATTCACAGAATTTACAAGACACTGCTATGGCAAAAGAACAAAATAAATTACTATTGGAGGGCAGATAACAGCAGTTTTTGTTCCTTTCCAATAATATTTTGTTCAGTTTTGAGCTCTGATAATGAGGGGGCATTGATCTGATAAAATACCTCCAAAAATATAATGGGGTAAACTGGTTAATACAAAATGAACCAATAGCAAGCCAACTTCCATGCCTAAATTTAATTTCCAATGATATCAGGTTATCGAGTGTGGAATTTCTTCTGATAACATACTTCTCAATAAGTTCGCTTATAATTCATTATTGCTTGGAGGAGTCGAGGGTGAACTTTGGGGTCCAGCGTGACGAGGGCTTCAGGTATATGCAGGTGCAGAATTTTGCAAGGAAGGATTTCCCGAGCTTCCTTGTGGCACTGTCCTCCACATTGTTGGAGGAGGTGCTGTCGGAAGGGGGTGAAGAGTGGGGTTGTTTTGGCGATCTATAGCAGGATTAGGGAGGAGGATAAGGAGTCCATGGATGGGATTAAGGTCATGTGGGAGGATGAGTTGGGAAGGGGCTAGAAAAAGGATTATGGTGTGAAATGCTGTGAAGAGCCAATGCCTCAACCTCATGTGCAAAGCTGCGGTTGAAGCAGTTAAAAATGGTGGACAGGGCGCACTTAACAAAGGCAAGGCTGAGCCGGCTGTTTGAGGGGGTAGAAGACGGCCGCTCCGCAAGAAGATGGCGGATGGATCTTGCAGAGCAGCGGAGGAAAGGAGGTCCTCCTTCAGAGAGGCCGGCGTGCCAATCGGTGGGCACCGATCGCGGGCCAGATCCCTTTAGACTCCTACCCCGATGAAAGAACCGCGCCCCCCCCCCCCCCCCCCCAGGGTTCCCGCGCTGGTCCCACCGGCAGCGACCAGGTGTGGATGGCGCCGGCGGGAAGCCGTCGTTTTAGGCAGGCCGCTCGGCCCATCTGGGCCGGAGAATAGCGGGTGTAGCGGAGAATCGCCACTTTGGGTGTCCCGGGCGATCCTCCGGCCTCCGCCGCGCAGAACTCGACGGGGCCGTTCTCGCCGCTTGGGTGAATCGGCGCGGGAGGGCGTCACGGGGAAAAATGGTGCGCCAGGCAATTCCCCCAACCGGCGCAGGAGCAGAGAATCGCGCCCCCTGTGTTTGGAGAAGGTGAAATTTGCTCTGAAAGGGGCGGTTGAGGGGTTTCACAAGAGATGGGGCTTGTTTGTTTTACATTTTGGAGACCTGGGGAGAAATTCTCCTACCCGCCCCGCCACATTTCTGCCCCGACCGGCCGGCGGGAGTCTCCGTAACACCGGCCGGTCAATGGGGTTTCCCATTGTGGGGCAGCCCCACACCGTCGGGAAACCCCCGGGCGCCGGCAAAACGGAGACTCCCGCCGGCGGAGAATGACGCCCCAGGTTGCTGTCAGGGCGTAAGGAGGGGGAGGGGCGGTGTTGCGGGGGGCTGGTGTTGTCTATTGTTGTAAAAATTTTGAAAATTTGAATAACAATATTTTTCAAAAAGAAATTCCTCGTTGCATGATTACAACACAGTCATTAGTCTGTTTATTGTCAATGGGCTAACAAATTAATTAAAATAACACAAAACAACATTTTCACAAATGACTTCAGTAATGCATTCCTAAAAGATTTTAACACGCTAGAATTTTAATCGTCTGCTTACATCACACTGATAAAGGCATTTTGGATATGTACACCTATTCTCTTTCTTCAACTTATCGGCTATGACAAATTTCCAATGCGCAACATTGCAAATTAAGAATTTTAATGAAACTTTTTTATCACATAGATCTTCACAATCCAGCTTGCAATTTAAATTGATCGTAATGATGTCACATAACATTAAGGCAACCAAACTAATAACTTTAGTGATAAATCAGTAAACTCCCAACTAAAGGACTCAAATTTGAATTGCAGTCTTGTTACTATTCAACAATGCAACTTTCTTTGGAAAGTCCTGCAAACAGTTGTCCAAGACACTGGATGAACAATTCTTTGCAGCACAGCAATCCATTCTGGAAGGTGTAGGAGACAATAACTGGCAAAATCAATCTTACAAATCAAAGACCCAAACATTGGTGGCAGCCTTCTGTCTTGTGCGATGAATGTAAGAAATTGATATATATATTGTATTATATGTGTCTCGTGCAGTAATGTTTTTAAAAGCCTGGGTGTGTATGTATCTGTTCCAGTAATATCTTTTTAAAATGCTGGCTTAAAAGAAAGACAAACACTGTGGCTGCAAAAGGTGCAATTAAGATGTCATAAAATTGAGATAATCTACCTTCCAAACTCGTTTATGTTTACAAGGAGAGGCCTGATGGGTTTCGGCGAATTCCCTGATGAGTAGATATTTAGAGACATGGGGCTGGATTCTCTGCAACCCCATGCCGAAATCGCGGCCGGTGCCGGGACAGAGAATCCAGTTTCACGCCGTATTCATGCCCGGCGACGGTTTGGCAATTCTTCAGGCACCGAAAATTGGCGTCACTGCGGAGTACGCCGCGTGTTCGGAGGCTCATTTCCAGAAGCCCGCCCAGCAAATCTCCGCTCCCGACCGGCCGAGTTCCCGACGGCGTGGAACTCACCACCTATTGCCAGTTGGGATGCTGGCATGGCAGCTGAGGGCTCGGTCCGCAGCCGCCCTGGTTGGGGGCGGGCGAATCGGAGACCAGGGGGGCCTTGTAGGTGGCCGGCGATTAGATATGTGGGGTTAGATGCTCGGACACGCGGCCAATCGAGGTGTTTATTTTTTTTGTCTGGCTCCACGGTCCGAGACCGCCACGGGGTATGGCGCGGCCGCCGGAGGTCGCCGCCGTGCACATGCGCGGCTTCTGACCCGGAAGTGTGGGGGCCCTTACATGCAGCAAAAGCTACGAGATTGACTCCGGGTCCCTGCTAGCCCCCTGCAGGGCTACGAATTCGTTTAACTCTTTCCAAGGAATTTCGGGAATAAAGCTCCACTGTTTTTATGCCGTCGTGGGGACATAGCCGGGATTTTGGAGAATCTCGGCCTAAGTGTTGACGCCGGTGTCAACGGGCCTCTTGGCCCAGTGATTCAGTGGGCCCCAGGGGGCCAGAATGGCGCCAGAGTGCTCCACGCAGCACCGGCACTGATACGCGGCCCTGCACTGCTGGCGTGGGTCCGCGCACGTGCGTGTCGGCCGTTTCCGCTCCAGCACATGCACGTGGTGGCCGTTTCCGCGCTGGCGCATGTGCGTGGTGGTCATTTCCATGCCGATGCCACGCAACATGCCGTAGCGACACAGCGGGCCCACGCAATAGAAGGTAGGCCCCCCCAGATCACGCACGCCCGCTGATCGGTAGCCCCCAATCGCGGGCCTGGCCATCGTGGAGGCCCCATCCCCCCAGAGTGTGATCCCCCTGCCGCCCCCCCCCACCAGGACAGCCACCGCGACTGCAGTTCTGAGCTCCCGCCAGGTGATACCATACACGAACCACGTCGGTGGAACTCAGCGGGAACACGGCCAGTCATCCGTGGAGAATTGTGGCGGGGGCCTCTTTCAATAGCCCCAGAATTGCGCCATGTCGACCATGCACACACGACTGCCACCCATTCTCCAGTCACCGGAGAATCGTGTCCCGTCGTCGGAGCGGTGTGGCGAGAATTCTCCAACCTGCCGCGGGCTCGGAGAATTTCTCATTTTGGGAGAATCCAGCCTGATACACGATCAATTGAACAAAGACATGGGGCAAAATTCTCCCTAATCGGCGCGATGTCCGCCGACCGGCGCCACAAACGCGCAAATCAGTCCGGCATCGCACCGCCCCAAAGGGGCTGAATCCTCCGCATTTTGGGGTGCCGAGCCCTAACCTTGAGGGGCTAGGCTCGCACCGGACTGATTTCCGCCCCGCCAGCTGGCGGGAAAGGCCTTTGGTGCCCCGCCAGCTGGCGTGGAAATGACATTGCCAGGTGGCGCATGCGCGGGAGCGTTAACGGCCGCTCACGGCATCCCCGCGCATGCACAGTGGAGGGGATCTCTTCCGCCTCCACTATGGTGGAGACCATGGCGAAGGCGGAAGGAAAAGAGTGCCCCCACGGCACAGGCCCGCCCGCGGATCGGTGGGCCCCGATCGCGGGCCAGGCCACCGTGGGGGCACCCCCCGGGCCCAGATCACCCTGTGACCCCCCCAGGACCCAGGAGCCCGCCCGCGCCGCCTTGTCCCGCCGGTAAGAGAGGTGGTTTAATCCACGCCGGCAGGACAGGCATTCTAGCAGCGGGACTTCGGCCCATCGCGGGCTGGAGAATCGCGGGGGGGCCCGCCAACGGGCGCGCCGTGATTCCCGCCCCCGCCGAATCTCCGGCGACGGAGAATTCGGCAACCAGCGGGGGCGGGATTCACACCAGAATTGGATACAACTGAGGTTTTATTGCTCTAAGATGTGTGGCCTCCCACAACAACTCGTGAAATGGCTGCTGAATGGAGGACACGCATATTTATACTCTGCCTACTGGGCGGAGCCAGCAGGCAGGGACTACCGGAGAACCTGTAGTACAGGTCCTACCTTACATCACCTAATAAAGGTGTAACAGTGGTTTATCACATTCACCCCCTGTTAAAATTGAGTCTGGTGGGGGTGGTGGAGAACTATATACAGCAATGAATCTATATTTACAGTATTTGAGCAGAAAAAAAAATGTCTTTTGAAGTCTGGTGGACCAGTTAGAGGTTTAACCGGTCCGGTGCCTTGATGTTCCGCTGAGAGCGACGTAATGATGGCAGCGTTGTCGCTGCTGGCCCGATGTTCGGTGACTCCGGGAGCGTGCCAAAATCCTCTTCATCCTCGGGCTTGGGCAGGGGAAGGATGGATGGTCCTTGTGGGGTTAATGCTGGAAGCACCGGGGGAGGGGAGGGTGGTGCCGGGCCGGAGGGGTGTGTGTGTGTGGAACCTGCTGGTGCCAGGTCCCTGAGGGAGACAGTATCCTGGCGGCCGTCGGGGTATGCCACGTAGGCACACTGGGGGTTTGCATGGAGCAATTGCACCCTCTCCACCAACGGTTCCGCCTTGTGACAGGGGATCCTCATTCATGAGCGATGAGCTGCATCAGTTCCTGCTCAGCAGGGTTATCGCCTCCAGCAGGACTGGTCCTGGAGGTGCGAGCCAAGTCGGGAGCGACACCCCGGATGTGGACTTCCTGGGGAAGGCAAAAAGACGTTCATGGGGTGTGTTGTTGGTGGCGGTGCACAGCAGTGACCGAATGGAGTGGAGTGCATCAGGGAGGACCTCCTCCAGCGAGAGGCTGGGAGGTTCCTGGACCATTGGGCCAGTTGGACGGCCCTCCATACCTTCCCGTTCTCCCTCTCTACCTGCCCGTTTCCCCGGGGCTTGTAGCTTGTCGTTCTGCTGGAGGCGATACCCCTGCTGAGCAGGAACTGACGTAGCTCATCATTCATGAATGAGGATCCACTGTCACTGTGGATGTAGGCGGGGAAACCGAACAGAGCGAAGATAGTGTTTAGGGCTTTGACGACGGTGGCAGACGTCATTTCTGGGCAAGGGATGGTGAAGGGGAATCTGGAGTCCTCATCGACCACACTGAGAATATACATGTTTCGGTCGGTGGAGGAGAGGGGCCCTTTGAAATCCATGCTGAGTCATTCAAAGGGGCGGGAAGCCTTCACCAGGCGCACACGGTCCGGCCGGTAGAAGTGCGGCTTGCACTCCGCACAGACCTGGCTGTCCCTGGTGACTGTCCTTACTTCCTCGACGGATTAGGGCAGATTGCGATCCTTGACAAAATGGTACAACCATGTGACTACCGGGTGATAAAGGCTGTCATGCAGGGCCCGGAGTCGGTCTACTTGTGCGCTGGCACGTGTACCTCGGGATAGGGTGTCTGGGGGCTCGTTGAGCTTCCCGGGGCGATACAAAATCTCGTAATTGTAGGTGGAGAGTTCGATCCTCCACCTCAAGATTTTATCATTCTTGATCTTGCCCCGCTGTGTGTTATTGAACATGACGGCTACCGACCGTTGGTCAGTGAGGAGGGTGAATCTCCTGCTGGCCGGGTAATGCCTCCAATGCCGCACAGCCTCAACAATAGCTTGGGCCTCTTTTTCAACGGATGAGTGCCAAATTTTTGAAGCATGAAGTGTGCGGGAGAAGAATGCCACGGGCCTGCCTGCCTGATTGAGGGTGGCGGCTAGGGAGACGTCCAATGCGTCGCTCTCTACTTGAAAGGGCAGTGTCTCGTCTACTGCGTGCATCCTGGCCTTGGCGATATCGGCTCTGATACGGGCGAAGGTCTGTTGTGCCTCGGCCGCCAGGGGAAAATGTGTGGACTGGATGAGAGGGCGGGCCTTGTCCGCATAGTTTGGGACCCACTGGGCGTAGTACGAGAAGACCCCAGGCAGCGTTTGAGGGCCTTGGGGCAGTGGGGAAGAGGGAGCTCCATGAGAGGGTGCATGCGGTCGGGATCAGGCCCCAGAACTCCGTTCTGGACCACGTAGCCAAGTATGGCTAAGTGGGTCATGCTAAACACGCACTTCTCCTTGTTGTAGGTGAGGTTGAGGAGAGTGGCGGTGTGGACAAATTTGGCAAGATTGGCATCGTGGGCCTGCTGGTCATGGCCGCAGATGGTGACGTTGTCTAGGTACGGGAAGGTGCCTGCAAACCGTACTGGTCGACCATTCGGTCCATCTCCCTTTGGAAGACCAAGACCCCGTTAGTGACACCGAAGGGAACCCTAAGGAAGTGATAGACACGAGCGTCCGCCTCGAAAGCAGTGTATGGACGGTCCGATTTATGAATGGGGAGCTGGTGGTAGGCGGATTTGAGGTCTACCATTGAGAAGACCCGGTACTGTGCAATCTGACTGACCATATCAGATATGTGTGGGAGGGGGTACGCGTCGAGCTGCGTGTACCGATTGATGGTCTGGCTGTAGTCCACGACCATTCTGTGTTTCTCCCCAGTTTTAACGACTACCACTTGGGCTCTCCAGAGGCTGTTGCTGGTCTCAATGATGCCTTCCCGAAGCAGCCACTGGACCTCGGATCTGATGAAAGTCCTGTCCTGGGTGCTGTACCGTCTGCTCCTGGTGGCGACGGGTTTGCAATCCGTGGTTAGATTTGCGAAGAGAGCAGGCGGATCGATCTTTAGGGTCGCGAGGCCGCACACAGTGAGGGGCGGTAGGGGCCCGCCTAATTTGAGGGTTAGGCTCTGGAGATTGCACTGGAAGTCCAGGCCTAGCAGTAGAGCAGCGCAGAGGTTAGGGAGGACGTAGAGGCGGAAGCCGCTGAGCTCTGCACCTTGCACCGTGCGTGTGGCCGTACAGTACCCCTCGGATCGCGCCGGAATGGGATCCGGAGGCAGGGAGATTCTTTGGTTGGCGGTGTGTACCGTGAGGGAGCAGCGCCTCACCGTATCCGGCTGTATGAAGCTTTCGGTGCTCCCGGAGATCAGCAGGCAAGAGGTCACATGTCCATTGATTTTCGCGCTGGTCGATGCGGTGGCCAGGTTGTGCGGTCGAGACTGGTCGGTCGTCGCTGGCGTCGGATGATGGGGAGCCTGGGGGGCCCGGGTCCTGGAATGCTTTCAGTGTCCATTCCCCGTGGGGGAGACAAGATGGCGGCGCCTGAAGATCCTGCGGGGGACAAAATCGCGGCATCCATGGGCCGCACGTTGTGGGGGTTGGACAAGATGACGGCACCCATGGGCCGCACGTGGACTGAGGGGGAGAAGATGGCGGCGCCCACTGGCCACGCGTGGCCTAGGGAGATGAAGATGGCAGTACCCATTGTGCGTAGGCTAGGGGGATGGGGGCGATAGCGGCGACTGCGCGGGCCTGGCACACCGCGGCGAAGTACCCCTTTTAGCCGCAAGCCTTGCAAAGGGCAGCGCGGGCCGGGCAGCGTTGGCGAGGGTGTTTCTGGTTGCCGCAGAAGTAACATCAGGGACACCCAGGGTGCGCGGTCTGGCGCGTGGCGCAGGCGTTCTGGCTGGGTAAGGTCCCCGCTGGGGCGGCCGTCTGTGGGGTCCACGATGTGTAGGAGGGGTGGGCCGTGTGGCTGAGGTGTAGGCCTGGCTGTTGCACGAGGCGACCGTCATAGAGAGTGCGAGCTTCTTTGTTTCAGCTAGGTCGAGCCTTCTAACAGTCATTGGCGTACGAGGTCCGACCCAATCCCCGTAACGAACGCGTCCCGCATAAGGAGGTTCGAATGTTCAGTGGCCGTAACGGCCTGACAGTCACAGTCCCGGACGAGTGGGATTAGGGCCTGCCAGAAGTCTTCTATGGATTCACCAGAGAGTTGAGAGCGAGTGGCGAGTACGTGCCTGGCGAAGAGCGTGTTCGTCTTCTGTGCTTAGTTTTCTTTGAGAAGCGCCATGCCGTCGGCGTAGTTCGGGGCGTCCTGGATCAGCGGAAACACGTTGGAGCTCAACCTTGAGTACAGTATCTGTATCCTCTGAGCCTCCGGAACAGGGGTGGTCGCTGAGTTGAAATACGCCTCGAAGCAAGCTAGCCAGTGATTAAAGTCCTTTTTGGCGTCGCTTGATTACGGATCCAGCTGCAGGCGATCTGGCTTGATACGGAGTTCCATCTTTTAGAAAATCTTAGAGCAATAAATTGATGCACGATCAATTGAACAAAGACTAGAGTTGGATACAACTGAGGCTTGATTGCTCTAAGATGTGTGGCCTCCCACAGCAGCTGGCGAAATGGCTGCTGAATGGAGGACACGCATATTTATACTCCGCCTACTGGGCGGAGCCAGCAGGCAGGGACTGCCGGCGAACCTGTAATACAGATCCTATCTTACATCACCTAATACAGGTGTAACAGTGGTTTACCACACACCCATTGTGTTTAAACTTAAGAAAGCAAGTCATGGGATTGGAGTGTAATGTGGGTGATATAATTAATGGGAGGAGCTAGGTCTGGGGCAGTCAGTTTTGTGTTCGTTCCTTTGGAAGCTGTTAGCTGTAAAGTAGCTTCTGCAAAAGGCTGTCAGGTTAAGTAGTAGTCTGATACCGACAAGAATCTGCAGGCTGTTATCTGAAAGGATCTCCCTCTCTTCGAGCAGTCTTTTAAAATAGCTCTTTATCCAAAGGTGGGGATGTAAACCTGTGTTTGCTAACTCTTAAAGTAGTTTTGACCTGTGATGGACTTTGCTTGATTGTAGAGAAGGTATCAGTTAGAAGTTAAAGTGTTTCCATTTATTGTTAAGCATTGTTTAACTGGTAATTATAAGCCATATATCTGTGATGTTAAGGTAGTATAATAAAGTCTATTTCAATATACCATGGGTGCGATCTTCCCAAAAGGGTTTACCCACAGCGGAAGCAGCCCACCGTTGGCGACCGGCGGGATCTTCCAGTCCCACCGAACTCAATGGCAATTCTCATGGCTCACATGTCCCACCAGGGAACCCATGGCAGTAGCCGTCTTCGGCATGGCACGAAGATCCAGCCGGTGGGAGGGCTGTAAATCCCACCCTGCCTGTTTGATCCCACTGTGGATTTCCTTGGGTTCCAATGTTTCCCCGTCATAGCTTACCTCGCCCGTCATGTGGTCATGGAAAGAAAACAAAATCACATTGAGAAGCTTTGGTGGGCAGTCAACTTTCCCCAGCAGCTTAAATGGACCACCTCTACTCACATGGTAGAATGCTTTCGTGACATTGATGAAGGAATGGTCTCCTTTATTCATGGCATTTCTCTTGCTGGACTGAGAAGCTCATGTGAAGTGTAGATCTTCTAGTTCTGAAATCACACTGGGATTTTGGACAGATGCCTTCAGCCACGATCCAAAGTCTGACAAGGGTAAATACTTTGTCCATGATGTCCAGGAAAGAGATACCAGGATAGCTGTTACAATCATTGTGGTCACCCTTGTGCTTGTACAGGGTCACAATCTTTGCATCACAAATATCCTGGGGCACTATCTTCTCCCTCAAGCAGAGTCAAAGAGGTTTGTGCAGATGATGCAGGAGAACTGGTTTTCAGTGCTTGATGAGTTCAGGCAAAAGGATCTGCACCTGAAACTTTGTCTATGGCAAGTGAGTCAACAGCTTTGCTAAGCTCCTCCACTGTGGGTTGAATATCCAGCTCTCCTGTAACAATCAGGCTTTCTATAATGTCTAGGGATTCGTTGGGGACCAGGGGCGAGATTCTCCGACCCCCCCGCCGGGTCAGAGAATCGCCGGGGGCTGGCGTGAATCCCGCCCCCGCCGGTTGCCGAATTCTCCGGCACCGGAGATTCGGCGGAGGCGGGAATTGCGCCGCGGCGGTTAGCGCCCCCCACCCGCGATTCTCCGGCCCGGATGGGCCGAATTCCCGCTGCTAGAATGCCTGTCCTGCCAGCGTGGATTAAACCACCTACCTTACCGGTGGGACAAGGTGGCGTGGGCGGGCTCCGGGGTCCTGGGGGCGGGGCGTGGGCTATCTGGCCCCGTGGGGTGCCCCCACTGTGGCCTGGCCCGCGATCGTGGCCCACCGATCCGCGGGCGAGCCTGTGCCGTGGGGGCACTCGTTCCCTTCCGCCTTCGCCACGGTCTCCACCATAGCGGAGGCAGAAGAGACTCCCTCCACACGCATGCGCGGGGATGCCGTGAGCGGCCGCTAATGCTCCCGCGCATGCGCCGCCCGGCAATGTCATTTCCGCGCCAGCTGGCGGGGCGGAAATCAGTCCGGCGCGGGCCGAGCCCCTCAAGGTTACGGCTCGGCCCCCCAAGATGCGGAGGATTCCGCACGTTTGTGGCGGCGTGATGCCCGACTGATATGCGCCGTTTTGGGCGCCGGTCGGCGGACATCGCGCCGATACCGGAGAATTTCACCCCATGTTCGCCCTAGAACTCAAGGTAGTGTTCCCGCTTCTCTCAAACTGCTTATTCCAGTCGGTGATAACCTCCCTGCCTTTGTTTTCATTGGTGCCGTATTCTTTGCCTTTTGACCCCTTCGTACATGCTTCTGATATTCCCTATGTTGAGTATTCTGCAGGAATTGTAATCACTTATCAATTTGTTGGACTTTACTTCAAGCAACTCTGAATACATTTAGAGTTTTCTTGCTGAGATCTCTCATAATTAATAAGAGCAGACTGCTTGGCTTCAGTGGCAGGTTCCAACACAATGATGTTAACCATGAATGAGTCAGCATTTCCCGACTCTTGTTTCCCATATGTTAAGAGTGATATGTTGAGTATTTCACTTCAGCTCTATATGTGAGAATGCCAGCGAGTGCCAGTTCAATTGAATCCTGTGTGTAGACAGTACAACTGACATTGATATGAGAACGGCATATCTGCTTTGAATAAAAAAACCTGGAGCGCGCAACCTTCTGCTCTTGTTGATGTTGAGCTTGCAGGCAGGAGGGGCATGTAATTAAGTGGGATAATGGTGCGCTGGAATGCCACTGTTTTCTGCCACTTACAGAACTGAGGCTGGGTCGGAATGCACATGGTCAACCCACACTGCTGCCAATTGAGGCATTTAAGTAGCCAATTAATAACCACTTAAGGGCCTCATCCACTGTTCGTATTAACCCCGTGACGGAGAAGCCTTTCACCATTTGGCTTGCATGGCAGCCAAAACCATGCGACCACCTAGTCACTTCCAGGGGAGGGGTCACTCGATCAAAGGCACTCAGGGCCTGATCGAGGTACTAAACATTGGGCCCACTGAGAGCGCCCCTCCCCTCCCTTGCTGCCAACAGCCCTCTAACCCCAACCCATATAAACCCTGCCTCCACTGCCCCTCAAGATCCATCCGACATCTTCTTGCGGGCGGCCGCGGAGAAGACGGCAACCCGCGCATGCACGATTTGGCGCCAGTCAACCTGCGCATGCGCAGATGACGTCATTTACGTGGCGCCGGCCGCGTCATTTACGCGGCGCCGCATTTACGCGGCGGCAAGGCCCGGCACGCGTAAATGACGCAGCACCGCTCCTAGCCCCTCGGGGATGGGAAAATAGGGGGCTGGGAGCGGCCTTCGACGCCGGAGTGAAACACTCCGGTTTTCACTCCGGCGCCAGGACTTAGTCTCCCGATGGCAGATGAAGTAAACAGTTACAGAGCAGAACAGGATGGGAGGTGGTCAGAGAACAATTTATAATGGAAGAAAGCAGGTTTACCAGCCAAAGATGTGCAAAATACACGGCATTGGGCAATAGAGCAAGAGCAGCAACTAACAGAAGTACAAACATGGAGCAGGGAGTCAGCCAACCTTTGTTTATAAGAATGTTCACAACCGTGAATAAGATTCAGAATTTTTACTGCATTCTTTTTGTCGGACATTTCGCTTTTTTCAAATGCACAAGTGTGATTATGTCAACACTCGTTTCACGATTTTTGGAAGCATGTTATTCAAATGTTTATGATCCACAGGAATTTTAAACAAAATTTTTAAATGCGATCTACCCTCCTCATTGTGGCACATGGTTTCAGTGCACATTCGGAAAGCTGGGCACCCTGGGCCTAAGAGGAATATATTCAGTTCAAAGTACTTCTTTTTATTGAGGAAAATAATGGGTTCACCATAAATTTCTTTGACAGTTTGGTTAAAAAGCTTCAGTTTTATTGGCCACATGAAATCATTCAGTGGGTCTCACTTCCTGTTAGAATGCTGCAGTGCACAGCACATTGGAGAAGGTTCATTGCAACCAGGTTGAGGGGGTGGGGGAGATTGCAGGAGCAGGGGCTACTTCAAACCAGTCATCAGACCCTGGGAAACTAAGCTACAGGCCAGCAATGCAAATGTTGAGAAAAAGGTTAACCACTTTAGCTAGACTTTTGTACTGCAAGCAGATCAACATCTGGAGCTAGATTTAAACTTTCATCTTCCAATAATGAACCTGTCAGTCCCTTTTGAAATACACCAGGACCAGCATTTGCATTATCCTCGTCAGCTTTCCCTTTTTACAACAGCCAGGAGAAAATTATAGCCTGGGGATTTTGTCCAAAAGGGTCACACAAGAGAGGGGAGAAAATTCAGACAGGGGAAAAGCCACATATTTTGTAAACTAATGTATAGTTTTTGGAATTGTAAACATATGTGTTGAAGAGAAAGTGAAAATGTAACAGGAACAATCCAGGCTAGGTTAAACCAGGGACAGACCAAGATTTTTAAAAATGTGTTTTTTCTCGAGCCAGGTACAGCAAAACAAGTGAAGTGGCACCAATAATTATGCGGTAGCACTCATTAAAACAATTTGTGCTTTTGGTAATTCAATTGAAATGACCGAAATCGATGATGGTAAAGGAACAAAACTATTTGTTTGCTGCTGTTATCTCGGAAAGAAGGGGAAGTTAGAAAGACAATTAGTACGGGTGAGCGAAGCCAATAAAAAGGGAAAAATGCCAATGATGGGGATCTCTATCACCCTGATAGTTACTTGATAGTAAAGAAAAAAATGATCAGTGCATAAAGCTGGTAATTACTATTACCAGCAATAACATGACTGCTTACTGCATTTATAAATTATCCCTTTCATGGAGAAGTTAACCCGTTTGTTTTAAACAGGTCAACTCCGTGGAGAAAGGAATGTAATACAAATGTACTAAAGCTTTAACCATTAATATTATGAATATTAATATACTAAAATATAATACTTTCTAGAAGTGGTGTCAGATTCCTTCTTTACCCAGTGCGTTGACTGCTCAGTAAAGGTAGCCACTTTCTGCGCCTTGGGGCCAAAAATCCACAGCCCTGTAACTCTGGTGGGAGTGCACCGAATTTAAGTTCTGCAGAACTTAAAAGAGGCAAAGATTCCAACTGCCCTTATAAGAGTAGTGACCAGGGCTGGGTGTTTCCATAAGGCTCCAGTGTATTGTTAGAGGCTGCATTTAAAGTATAGCTGGGAGTTTTAGAGCAGTAAGCAGAGTATGCTTTCAGATGTGAGTTTCATCTGAGGGAATGGACCTCCAAAGAAAAATCAAAATTTATTTCTGAAAATAATTTAACTGCAGTCCCTTTACAAAGCGAACTATTGGAGAAACGTCAAAGTTCTTTCAATGCAGTAGTGAGGTGCAAAAAAGTGTCTTCAGAACCAGTGAACCACAATGAGTTCTGAAGAAGTCATATTGGACTTGAAACGGCCGAGTGCGATCTAATGGCCTCGTCATGCCCCACTTGGGATGCAACGAGGCGGTAAATCTCGTGAGAGGTCTCGTGTGAATTTTACAATGTTCGTTACGCCTCGCATGATCTCGTGAGGCATCGTAATCTGGGTCCCGCTAATTGAGGGCGGGATCCAGATGTGCATATTCAAGTTGTAGTTAGTCTCACTTAAATATGACTGCGCCGGAGTTGCCCAAGGCACGGGATCTAATGGCCTTGCCTCGAAGATCTCGAGTGGGTGCTGTTTAGCACTGGCTTCCAGAACTGTGTACCAGCACTTGGGGGGAAGGGGGAGGGGAGGAGGAGGGGGTGGGGGAGGGGAGGGGGGGTGGGGGGAGTGTTCCAGGCAATTGGAAGACCTTGGGTGGTCACACCCTTGATAGGGTGGTACTGTGGCACCCCTGATGCCACCCAGGCACCATGGCACTGCCAGACTGACACCCTGGCAGTGCCACTTGGGTGCCACCATGGCAAAAGCAAGGATGCCCAGATGGCATTGTCAAGCTGCCTGGGGGCACTGCCAGTATGTCAAGCTGGTGGTACCAAGGCATCTTGCCATGTCAGGGATCGGGCCCAAGGGAGCCCTGCACTTGTGATGTGGGGTGCTCAATGACCCCCTAATTGGTAAATTGGGGCATTGGAAGGATCCATAGGCCACAGTGGGGATTCAGAGATTGGTGGCGCACCGATCTCTTCCTGCACTGGTGAGCTGGGCTCGTTAGTGCAGGAAATGAGCCTGAGTGCAGCCTCGGCCAATGCCCAAAAATGAAACAGAGTCCCGTTTAATAGCGGGGTCGTTCTTGGCACTGCAAGGTCTGGGAAGCACCTGGCTAAATGCACCCAAAACAGGATTCTGTTCATTACCGTTAATTCACTCGGTTTCTCCCTCAGCACATACCATCAGACCTGCTGGATTTTCCATCATTTAAGATTTCCAACATCCGTTGCTAGTTTGTAGATGCAGGTGGGTTCCCTAATGCAGATGGGTGACATGGTAGCATAGTGGTTAGCACTGTCACTTCACAATGCCAGGGACTCTGGTTCGATTCCGGGCTTGGGGTCACTGTCTGTGCGGAGTCTTCACATTCTTCCCGTGTCTGCGTGGGTTTCCTCAGAGTGCTGCGGTTTCCTCTCACAAGTCCCGAAAGACGTGCTTGTTAGGTTAATTGGACGTTCTGAATTCTCCCTCAGTGTACCCAAACAGGCGCCGTAATGTGGTGACTAGGGTATTGTCACTTACATTGCAGTGTTAATGTAAGCCTACGTGTGACACTAATAAAGATTATTATTATTAAATGAACCCTTGGTGGCGTGGATGTCCACCATGGCATTCAAATTTAGGGAGCCCCTTGACTCTGTGAGCTTTGATGGGGTCTTCAGGACCTCTTGAATGCACGTGACAAGATAGAAGGAAAAGGGAACAAAGGCATTTAGGCAAGGGTCCATCTATGAATTAGCTTGTTTTAAAAAATACTTTTTTGGCCACTAAAACCCATTAGAACTTTGGACTATTCGCGATAAAATTTAGCTCCAGTGGCATTCACTAGTAAAATATTTTCAGACTGTACAGGCAATCTTAGAAGGAATTAGTGAATTATGCTGCATGGCCTTATTTAGTTCCCAACAACAGCTGCAAAGACTTACCTCAGTAACTCAATTAGTCATTTATAAATATATGATCAAAGTTAAAGGAAAATTGCACAGAGCAGAGAGAGGTAGAGAATGGCCTTCACCTCTGGACTCTTGGATGAAATTCTTCTCTTTGTATCAGCTGCAAGAGTCTGAAGTGAAATAGGTTTATACAGACCCAATATTATACCAGGGATTCAGCATAAAACTGACAACCAATTAGCAATCTAACTGTGGGATCCTATGATGGATGTTCAAGGAAAGGTTCCTGTCCTCGCAAGAGCAACATTTTAAATGATGAATGCGAAATAATTGTTCTCAGGCTGGGGATTTCAGTATTCTGCAAGTACAGGGGCGAAATTCTCCTACCCGCCCCGCCACATTTCTGCGCCGACCGGCCGGCGGGTGTCTCCGTAACACCGGCCGGTCAATGGGGTTTCCCATTGTGGGGCACCCCCACGCCGTCGGGAAACCCCCGAGCGCCGGCAGAACGGAGACTCCCGCCGGCGGAGAATGACGCCCCAGATTACCAATTTTATAAAAAGTGCCACAGGGATAAAGCAGATTTAATGTGTTTTTAAAAAAACATTATTGACCAAGTGTTTGGATTGCAAGTGTCAACTTATCGTATCACTAAATAAATGATTGTTTACTGCTGTTAATGGGTTTCTACTTGGGCACCATTCTGTGCTATCAGTACTTTGACTACTAATGGCCACCACACAAAATATCTTTCTCCTGTTCAATTTTTTGTGTGAGAATGTTTCCATAGATCATAAATGAATAAATAAAAAGGATAGCAATATACATTCGTCTTGGAGTAAGAATATATTCTGCCTACTTCCCTGGGGTCAAAAACTGTTAACACTTCTTTTTTAAACCTCTGGAACAGCATATTTAAAAATAAAATACTCTTTTCATCAACAAAAAATTCCAGTTACTAACAACACATTCCTGTACAAATATGGATAAAATTCCAAATTAAATTAGGAATTTGGCAGCACAGATTTTCTAAAAACAGCTGCTACAGAAAATGGTCACTTTAGAAATGAAGCCAATTCTTCTCAGGAGGTGCATAGCTTTGCAGCAATTAGATTAAATCACCAGGATATAAATAGTCCAAGACTGATCCTTCCTGGGCAATGGAATAACATTCTAATCCAAATGCTCTTACTCAGGAAACAGTTAACTTTATTTCCACTAACAAAAGCTCACCCTTTGAGTGCCGGCTTTTAATGATTCTTCTCCTGTCGTGCAGCATTTGGCACAGGACCTTCTGTAAGGCTCTGCATTGTAAAGTGACTGCGAGGGAGCTGCTGGAAACATTCATGTCTTAATTTATGGTGTTTTCTTAATAAACTGTTTTTGCTGGAATGTGCTTTTATCCTTTGTTCAGTGCAGAAACGGTGCTGCAGTTCTCAGCAGGTCAACAACGTGATATATGCAGCACACCACCTAACCAGTCTCTCAAACCCGATGTTAGAAGTAACTTTGCTTTGTGTTCTGATGAAACTCTACCTTCGATAAAGACCCAAACTGTTAAAAAAGATTTATTAATATGTGGAAAGCAAGTTAAGGCACATGTAATTCCTCACGGGTTCTGCACGTCTATCATGGATACTTTTTCAATGGAACGTTGCCATTCCTGCACATATGTGGTGCAGGATTGAGCAGCGCCCCACAGCTACATTCCACTGCTGTGACTGGTTTGCAGTGGCCGAATGCATTGATGACATTGGGGGTAACTATTCTTCTGATCACCATTCCTATCAAAATCATAAACAGATCCAAATTCATTCTTGGGTGAATCAACACTTCCTCTATTTTCACTGAGCTATTTTGCACAAAACTTACACTCTCTCCAGTTAGATTAATTATCTACTTTGACCAAGGGTGTATTCAGCTGAAACAGCCACCTACTGCTGTAACTGGAAGTCTATCTGAGCCCTGCCGAAAATGCTGGGTGACAAATGGGGATCAAACTGCAGACAGCAATCGCTGCTCACCCTGAGAGAGAGAGAAAAGTGTGTAATCGGGAGACAATTTTCCATTTTCCGCTCAGAACCTTCTAAATGGTGTGCACTGCTAACAATTATCTTCTGCTTTTATACAGCTTGAACTCAGCCAGATGGCTCTTTTACATCTGTCCGAGAGGAATGTATCCTTCCAAGCAGTCATTTTCTTTTACCAAGAATAACTAAACGTCTGAAAGAGGGAAATGAGCCCTCGATAGTCCAAGACATACTAGTTAGCAGGTCATGATGGATGGCTCTAGATATGTTAGTTGCCCAGATGACTTGATAACAAGGTTCCATCCAAACTCACCCCATTGGGACAGATCCTGGGCGGGATTCTCCGTTTTAGAGGCAGAGTGTTGACGCCGTCGTGAACGCCAGAGCGTTTTACGACGGCGTCATCTGGCCACTAGGAGCAGCGATCCCCCAACCCACAGGGGGCCAGAACGGCGCTGGAGTGGCGTGGTGGGATTTGCGCCCCACCCCCGGCGATTCTCTGACCCGGCGCGGGACCAGAGAATCCTGCCCCCTGTGTCTCACAACCTGAGCATTATCTATTTAATTCCCTGAGTGCCATTCTTCACAGAGGGATTTTCTCTATTCTGCCAACAGGGAATGGATGAGTGTCCCAAGTGGACAGCCTTTTGTGCTGGGATGTACCCAAGCACCACTGTAGACTTGTAGAGATTGCTGCACAGCACAATGAATGTCAGATTTATATTTGAGCCATTTTTCTAATGTCTTTCAATCGTCCATTTTGCTCCTGGGTTGATTCTGTTTTCCATATTTACATAGAATGGTAGACATTCCAATTCCTTTGACACTCACAAATAAGTTGTTCATGCCAAAAAAAATTTGCACGTATTCTTTATCTTTGGTTATCTGGGGCGAAATTCTCCCCCAACGGCGCGATGTCCGCCGACTGGCGCCCAAATCGGCGCTAATCAGACGGGCATCGCGCTGCCCCAAAGGTGCGGAATGCTCCGCATCTTTGGGGGCCGAGCCCCGACATTGAGGGGCTAGGCCGACGCCGGAGGGATTTCCGCCCCGCCAGCTGGCGGAAATGGCGTTTGTTGCCCCGCCAGCTGGCACGGAAATGCGGCGCATGCGCGGTAGCGTCAGCGGCCGCTGACAGTTTCCCGGCGCATGCGCGGGAGCGTCAGCGGCTGCTGACAGTTTCCCGCACATGCGCAGTGGGGAGAGTCACTTCCGCCTCCGCCATGGTGGAGAAGATGGCAGATAGATGGGTGTCAAAATCAGTAGATTGCCTGCCGTTTGAAAAGAAATAATAACAGGCAAATGAGCTTGTCAACATGACTGTGACCAAAACATTATGCTGCCCACACCATACAACAGTTGGTCTGGCCAAACGGGCATGGATTAGAAGACTGTTTTTTAAATTACTTTGTCAAAAAGACCGGAATGGGGGGGGGCATAGCATTTGGAAGGGGGTGCTTTGTGCACATCCAAGGCAGCCCCCTCAAGATGTTACCATCACTCCCTTTTGTTTCTCCTGATCTAGCCTCCAATTTCTGCCTCCAATCCCCCCTCGTAAAAGTCTCCTGATCCCTCTCTGCCCAAAAGCCCTGGATCCAGATGCATGGCTGTAATCATCCTGTGGCTTACTTGCAAGTATACTTCCTCTGTCCCCTATTAGCAACCAGACATCCTTTTGTGAATTAATACAGAGGAAGAGGGTGTGTTATGAACCTGCACTGTGAGCTCACATTGGAAATTTAGGAACACATTGCCCTAAAATTTTCTTTCCAGACATTTTACTGGTCAGAACATCATGGATATTCTGGATTTCTAGTATGGTGACGTTCCTCACAAGGTGGGCATACTCATAAAATTATTTCTAGGGTTTCTACATCTGACCCAATTTTGGACGCTACCAAAATATCAAATCAGCCAGATGGTTTTCATCATAAAGATGATTTTAACATTTCATATTTTTGAAACTGTTCAAGAATGAATATGGCCATTCTCAATTTTAAGACATCGGAGCCTGTTGTGACAACATCCTTTGAAGCAACCAGTTCTGAATCATAGGACTTAATGCTAATATCACTTTATATCAAAACACTCACTCCCAAAGCGCTGTTCCCTAAAAGTCAAAAAGGCTTCCACTCTGTCGAACAATATTTAGTCACACATAAGTTAAAAAAGTCTGTTCCCTATTTTCCATGTATTTGGTAATGAATTTGTAATTCTTCAGTTTGTAAGTTCAACTAATCCATTAGCTATTTTTTTACAGGGCAAGTCACAGTTGAAAATAGGAATTAGAGAAACAAATTCTTTAACCAAATCATTTTGAAGGTAATGCACGGAAAAATTATTCTCTACAATGTGCAATTAGTCAACTTTAATTAATGGTTCTATTCAATAGACCGGTTGAAACAGGTGGGAAAAATGCTTTCTAGGGAGGTCAAAAAGGGACAGGGTTGATTTGTTGAATAACTTGTCTTTGAATGGTACACATGAAAAAAGCTAATGGGGAAGATTTGCTTCTTCATGCATTGAGCAGGTTGGATTAACTAGGTGAAACACAAAGGAAATTGAGCAAACTTTGTTATTTGTGGATAATTCTCCCCACTCAATTTTGTTATTGGTAGATAATCCTCCCCGCCCGATTTTAACCCATGTATTGCACTCTGGCAGCCTAACATGCCCAAGAAGATTAACAGCAAAGTCTGCCCGATATGCATATACAACCAGTAATTCTGCACATGCTTTAAAATATTTACATGTGCTTCTTTCAGCGGATACTGAATAAAGGCAGACCGGTCAGAGGATTAATTCATAGTTGACACTTAATTATCTGATATCAGCCAGGAAAATATAAATGGTCTCCGTACTGCAGGGCTCGAAGGAGTGGGTATCAGCCAGGTCACTGTTCTCTATTATTAGTACTAAGCTCTGCTAGAAGCACATCTTAGTAGAAACTACAAGAAAACAGGATAAATTTCAATTGTACAGTGCTGCATAGTCAATTAACTTCCTGACAATTACATTAAAACAGGCAGCAAGATTTAAGCAGAATGTAGGTATCTACTGTAGGTGGAGTCAGAATCGTCAGAGGAAGCGTTCAAGGTGAGTTACGGGGGATTTTCCACTTCCGCTTGACATGTTTCTTGGCAGCGGGAGGTGGCCCACTGTCAATGGGATTTCTTTTTTTTCTTTCCAATTGAAGGGCAATTTAGCATGGCCAATCCATCTACCCTGCGCATCTTTGGGTTGTGGGGTGAGACCCAAGCAGACACAGGGAGAATGTGCAAACTCCATACGGACAGTGACCCGGGGCCGGGATTGAACCCGGGTTCTCGGCGCCATGAGGCAGCAGTGCCGAACACTGCACCACCGTACCGTCCGTCAATGGGATTTCTCATAGAATCCAACCGCACCCCCGCACCCCCCCCCCCAACCCGCCGCCACTGGGAAACTCACGGCAAGGGTTTGCGGTGGGTGGGACAGCTGGCAAGAACAGCCAGAGAATCACCCTCCCACCCAACCCCTCGTTTCCAGAGTTAGTACCAGTGTTCAAACTGCTTGCAGAAACAAATTAAGCTGCCTCTGTTGGTATGATTTTCATTCAATTTAAAGTCAGATGTCAACCATTGGAAACAATTTCAAAGTACACCACACAACTGGAACGGATTATCAGCATTTTTGGATAGATAAATGATCCTTTCTGGAATCAATTACCTTTCCAGGCCCACAGTGGAACTCACCCCAGCACTCAAGACTTGTTTAAGTCCCATATCTCCAGAGAAAATACAATGGGTGAAACTGCCAGCAAAGTGCCGAAGTTCCTCCAGTAATGCCTCGAAAAAGTTTCTGTCTGTGTGGGGAAAGCACATAACCTGACCGCTAGATTTTACAGGACACTGAAACTGATGAAATCAGGATCTACCCCAAATCGTCACATCTTCTCCCTTCTGCTGAACTGCCCCATTTCTGTTGTCCTGCCCATGTGTGCTGCAGATCTATATATATTTTTTGTTTTAAATGTACTTCGCTGAGGTATTCCTGTCCAGCTTTTCACCCAGTAACGTCAGCCTTTTAAAATCCACACTGTGATATTTTTGTGATCATTGAAAAGGTGGAATTGCAGATGATTGAAATCTGAGAAGTGTCTTGACATGCACGGAAACTACCATTTTCTCAAAGTTATGTATAAATCTGAAATGCTGGCTCCTTAAACTTAAAACTTTATCTTACTCATTCACATATTATTGTATTTTTATTCTCAGAGATGTAATTCAAATAACATTTTCTGTTTACAGTGTTAACTCCAAAGCATAACCGAATCAGGGGCGTCATTCTCCGAACCCCCGCCGGGTCGGAGAATGGCCGTTGGCCGCCGTGAATCCCGCCACCGCCCCCGCCGAAGTCTCCGGCACCGGAGATTGGGCGGGGGCGGGAATCAGGCCGCGCCGGTTGGCGGGACCCCCCACTCAATTCTTCGGCCCGAATGGGCCGAAGTCCCGCCCAGAAATTGCCTGTCCCGCCAGTGTAAATCAAACCTGGTATTTACCGGCGGGACCAGGCGGCGTGGGCGGGCTCCAGGGTCCTGGGGGGGGCGCGGGCGATCTGACCCCGGGGGGTGCCCCCACGGTGGACTGGCACGCGATCGGGGCCCACCGATCCGCGGGCGGGCCTGTGCTGTGGGGGCACTCTTTCCCTTCCGCCTCCGCCACGGCCTCCACCATGGTGGAGGCGGAAGAGACTCTCCCCACTGCGCATGCGCGGGAAACTGTCGGCGCCCGCTGACGCTCCCGCGCATGCGCCGGGAAACTGTCAGCGGCCGCTGACGCTCCCGCGCATGCGCCACATTTCCGCGCCAGCTGGCGGGGCAACAAACGCCATTTCCACCAGCTGGCGGGGCGGAAATCCCTCCGGCGTCGGCCTAGCCCCTCAATGTTGGGGCTCGGCCCCCAAAGATGCGGAGCATTCCGCACCTTTGGGCCGCCGCGATGCCCGTCTGATTGGCGCCGTTTGTGGCGCCAGTCGGCGGACATCGCGCCGTTGGTGGAGAATTTTGCCCCAGAAGTTTTTCCAATGAGCCTTACATGAACATGAGAAATAAGAGCTGGAGTACATCATAATAATACTAGAACCTACTCCACCTTTCAATAAGCTAATGATTGAACATTTACATCAACACCGCTTTCCCACCCTATTCCCATATCCCCTGACTCCCTTAGTGCCCAAAGGTCTTTCCATCACAATCATGAATATACTCATTGGATGAGCAACCACAGCCCTCTGGGGTAGACAATTCCAAAAGACTCACAACCTTCTTGAGTGAAGACATTTCTCTTCATCTCAAGTCTTATTTGGCTGACCCCCTTATCCTGAGACTCTGATGCCTAATTCAGTCTCTCTAACTGGGGAAACTCAGCATCTATCCCGTTAAGCTCTCCAAATATTTCATAGATTGCAAAGAGATTACCTCATTCTTCCAAACACCATAGAATTTAGGCCCATTTTGTTTACCTCTCCTCATCGGATCACCCTCTTATTCCCAAGAATCAATCTAGTGAACGTTTGTTGCACTTTTTCTTGTATTTTCTTCGTGCGTAGGGGAACCAAAATTGTACACAGTGCTCCAGGTGTGATCTCACCAAAGCCCTATATAGTTGCAGCAACTTACGCCCTTTCAATGTCTTCTAACGTGTCATTTGCCTTCTCCACTGTTTGCTGTACCTGATATTCTTTTTCTGTGATTGTGTACAAGCACCCGCAAATCGTTCTGAATACCAACATTTACTTGTCCCTCACCGTTTAAAAATATTCTGCTTTTGCATTCTTCCGAGCAAAGTGGATAATTTCACAGTCCATAATTTCACAGATAAATTTAGTCCATTTGTCATCTTCTTGCCCAATCATTTAACAAGCCTATAATAAAAGCAAAATACTGAGGATGCTGGAAATCTGAAATAAAAACAGAAAACGCTAGAAACATTCAGAAGGTCCGGCAGCATATGTGGAGAAAGAAAGAGAGTTAATGGGTGAAATTCTCCCCCAACGGCGCGATGTCCGCCGACTGGCGCCAAAAACGGCGCCAATCAGACGGGCGTCGCGCCGGCCCAAAGGTGCGGAATGCTCCGCATCTTTGGGGGCCGAGCCCCAACATTGAGGGGCTAGGCCGGCGCCGGAGGGATTTCCGCCCCGCCAGCTGGCGGAAATGGCGTTTGTTGCCCCGCCAGCTGGCGGAAACGGCGTTTGGTGCCCCGCCAACTGACGCGGAAATGCGGCGCATGCGCGGGAGCGTCAGCGGTCGCCGACAGTTTCCCGTGCATGCGTAGTGGGGAGAGTCTCTTCCGCCTCCGCCATGGTGGGGACCGTGGCGGAGGCGGAAGGGAAAGAATGCCCCCACAGCACAGGCCCGCCCGCGGATCGGTGGGCCCCGATCGCGGGCCAGGCCACCGTGGGGGCACCCCCCGGGGTCAGATCGCCCCGCGCCCTCCCCAGGACCCCGCCCACGCCGCCTGGTCCCGCCGGTAAATACCAGCTTTGATTTACACCGGCGGGACAGGCAATTTCTGGGCGGGACTTCGGCCCATACGGGCCGGAGAATTGAGCGGGGGGTCCCGCCAACCGGCGTGGCCCGATTCCCGCCCCCGCCCAATCTCCGGTACCGGAGACTTCAGCGGGGGTGGGATTCACGGCAGCCAACGGCCATTCTCCGACCCGGCGGGGGGTCGGAGAATGACGCCCAATATTTTGAGTCCAATATGACTTCTTTGGTGCTTGACAACTAACATTTACGGGCAAGGTTCTCTGGCCTCCCCATGGCGTGTTTCTCAGCAGTGGGATGCGGCCCGTCATCGACCAGTGGCGGGATCGTCTGGCCGGCCGTTATCAATAGGAGTTCCCATCAGGTGCAACAGGAGCACTAGCAATAGCATTAGCGTGAACACCCAGAAGATCTTGGGCGGGGTTCTCCCCTACCCGGCGGGGCGGGGGTCCCGGCGGGATGGAGTGGCGTGAACCACTCTGGCGTCGGGCCGCCCCAAAGGTGCATTTTCTCCTCACCTATAGGGGCCAAGCCCTCACCTTTAGGGGCTAGACCCGCGCTGGAGTGGTTGCCGTCCCGCCGGCTGGCGTGGAAGGCCTTTGGTGCCACGGCAGCAGGGGCCGAAGGGACTCCGCCGGCCGGCGGAAGTCCGCGCATGCGTGGGAGCGTCAGCGGCTGCTGACGTCAACCCCGCGCATGCGCAGGGGGAATCACCTACGCGTCAGCCATCGCGGAGACCTACACGGCCGACGCATAGTAAAAGAGTGCCCCCACGGCACAGGCCCGCCCGCTGATCGGTGGGCCCCGATCGTGGGCCAGGCCACCATGGGGGCAACCCCCGGGGCCAGATCGCCCCGTGCCCCCCCCAGGACCCCGGAGCCCACTCGCACAGCATGGTCACGCCGGTAAGGGAAGTGGTTTAATTCACGCCGGCGGGACCGGCATTACAGCAGCGGGACTTTGGCCCATCACGGGCCAGAGAATCGCCGGGGGGGGGGGGGGTCGCCGACTGGCACGGTGGGATTCCTGCCCCCGCCGAATCTCCGGTGCCGGAGAATTCGGCGGCCGGCGGGGGCGGGATTCACGCCCCCCCCCCCCCCCCCCCCCCCCCCCAGCGTTTCTCCGACCCGGCAGGGGGTCAGAGAATCCCGCCACTTGTCCTGTATCTCTTTGCAACGTCTTTGCATCCTCCTCCCAGACAACTTTCCCATTGAGCTTTGTATCATGTACATTAAATTATGCAGCACCTTTGTTGGCAATCAAAGTCCCAAGGATCAATCAGTTGAACTACGAACATTGATGGAAATGTCAATACTACACATAACGTAATGCTACCAATTACAATATTCTACGCTGTTGATATGTGACAGGATGAAGTTGTAAAGGAGATCAAGCAATTGTACATTTGTTAATTGGATCGAATTCTGAATTGTATTGGGTGGGGGGGGGGGGGGGGGGGGGGGGTGCTGCTGGACTCCCAAAGCGCACATTTGTCTAACTTGAAGCCAATGCAACATTCCTGTGTGAGCTTTTTCGTGCTGCTAAAGACTTCAATTATGGCCCAAACTCTCCCTATGGCTTTACTGTATTCTTGATATTGTAAAACATCATGATCAGCAGAATGTCAATGAACTCTAATGCCTGTTACAGAATTTGAAGTACACCTTGGATGAAAGTCTAAAATTGTTTGTACTATTTCTCTGTTTTCCCGATTTAACCTCCTTTACATTAACTGCAATCTGGTGTACCAATCAATAATGTTCCATTACTCACCAACAGGTTTAGAAAGTAAATTGAAAAAGGTTTTACTTCACTAGATAGAAGGCACCATCCAGTTGCCGATTTTAGAACTGATGGACTTCATTTTGTATAAGCCTCATGGAATGATGTAGCAAAACTGTCAGAACTCTATTTAAACACGCAGTTGTTAAATCCCTAATTACTGAAGAGCATTGTGATAAATCAAAATTCTGGATCAAGTGGTTGCAAAATTTCTGTTACATGATTCCAACGTTAATGTTTGTTTTAAAAGTACCAGTAGTAAGAGAGCAGGAAAGCCATTACAAAATGATTACAGGTTGGTCTCCATGCCACCATTAGTCTAATGGGAGCTCAAATATAATTCTCTAAATACTCTGGGGTAGAAATTCAACTTCATTGCACACAGTTTACAGATGTGAAGTGGGCAATTTTGGGGGAAAAATGTCCTGCATCCAAAAGGTGGTTGGAAAATGCCCAGCCTGAAATTGGATCAACGCATTTAAAACTGATAATAGGTCCCTTTTATATATAAAAAAGAAACCGAACATCAGTGTTAGGTCCTGCAGCAGAAATTGGGTTGCAATTAATGAGCAGGGTAGGCTGCCTCGAGGAAGGTATGTTTCCTCTAAGTAGCAGTCACCAACCAAAGATTTTTTTAAAGAAAAAAAATCCTATAACAGGAATGCTCTTCACGGCTCCACAGTGCTCCGCAGCACTCTTGACAGTTTGCCGTGCCATGATTAGTCCCTCTCTGGTGACATGCCCTCTTTTTCCAATACTAACCTGGTGCTGCTGGTAAGTTTGGTAGTCTGAAGTTATTTTTACAAAATGTAGAACTGTCTGTGGAGGTGTAACAGGTTCCAGCTGCTTACCAACATTACTCAGATGAGGCCCAAGTCCATTGTTAAGCCAACCTCAGGTGTCTCAGTTTGGGTGTGTGCTAATTCTGGATCCAAAAATGGACTCCAAAGAAACTCTACCTCATATGGGTTTGAAAGTACACTGGCAGTGGACCAGAAAGGTTTGTCACATATTGACCTACCCCCTACTGCTTACCAGACTGAACAAATCAATAGGTAAAATAAACAGAAAGTGTCAGAAAGCATGGTTATAAATAATTCACTCAACCACAACAATAGTAGGGCAGTATCATGAGGGTATAATTGTTTAGTATTATCATTTTGTCAAACATCTGCGCTTGCCACACAGTGCGTTGCAAATTATTCCATTTGCCCTCCTTGGAAAAACTTTTTGTCAGAATGTCATTGAATGGCATTGTATATTATTTGTTGATCCCTAAGTTTGTGCTTGATTTCAAATTTTCTCATTAAGAACAATGCAGAATTTCTGCAATGAATGTGACAGAACGCAAAGACAATCATTAATGAGGTGCCTGCAGCACCAATACCTTATTCCAAATAACATTTTCAAAGCACAAAAAACACAAATCTATGGCATTAATGTCAAGCTGTTACCTTATACAATCTCATATATCTGGATCTGTAGCAATTTGATATGTTTGCTGTACACTCCTTATTTGGTCATCACTATTCATGTGTGACACGTAGTCACACCTGGAACTGCAAGCTTCTACCACTAGATGGAGCTTCATAAGCTCAAGACATTACAGATCTCTGTGCTCACATCTACAGCATCACTAATGAACTTTGACAAAAATGTCCTGATTTTGCAAGGACAAAACCATGGGAGGACCATTTAGTAGTTTGAATAAAATGTTTATTAAATATTAAAAAGCACCTTACCCCAAATGTCCTCTTACTCATTTGGCAATGATGTCTGGGTGGCTTTGTGCTATGGATTGGATCTAGTTTTCTTTAGAAAGATCCAAAGGCTAGGCATGGAGAAATTTCAGGATGTTCAAACGCCCTCATAAAATGTACATATAGTTTTAAAATTGGACCATTCCTTCTTTCAAAAGAGTGACTCTTAGGCCAACTGATAGGAAACTGAAACAATGAAGGAGCTAGACATCTCTGCAATCCAGCCAGTGAAAACTGATTCGCTGAATGCACTGAATAGTAGTGAAGTTATCGATAGAGAAATGAAATATTATTGAACAAGCTACTTTCCCCCCATTTCATTCACTTTGTGTTGCTGAATTAATATTAGGTTATTTTTGTGAAGTGCTGGTTTGAAAAATAATTCTTTTGAAGTAGTTTTTTGGTCTGGCAAGCTAAAATATAAACAACATTACAATGAAATCCCGCCTATATGTCAAAGAAGAGGAACAAAGGGTTTTGAAATACCCTACCTGTGGTGTTGGGTGTTCTAACACACAGAAGAGCCAACACAGTTGCATATGGTACAACACTTGTTTATTTAAACTCACTATTTACAACTTGGTCTTTGCACTCTGCACGTGGGGGGCTCCCTGCTTGTGGTGTTTCAACAGCTCTTTCATGCTTCCTTCTCCCCAGACCTACTGACCTCCAGGTGTCGTGCTCGTGCTTTTTATGTGGTTGGTGTTCTTGTCTGTGATTGGTTGTGGTGTTGTGTACTCTGATTTGCCTGTTAGTGTGTCCATCATGATGTGTGTGTTTGAATATCATGACATCCCCCCTTTTTACAAAGATATGTGCCTACGTGGTAATAAATATGATCGTGACGTGAGTGCATCTAAGAGTGTGTGTGTGTCGTGTGCAGCATGTGTCTATGACGGAACTATGTACATGGGGCGATGTCGAGTGCGTCACATGAATCCAGTTGTACCATAACATAACAGAAATGCGAACGAGAGAAGAAGAAAAAAAATTTTGAACAGTTGTCCAGTCAGACGACATCTGGAACGATAAACAACAACAGGTTATCATGTAAAATTGTCCAACTTATTAAACATATGAACTGTATTATAAGTCCATTCTAATGGGTTTGCGACGAATTCGGGTTGACCGCCTTAAGGGTGGATCAAGAACCACCGGCTGCTGTGCAGGCATGGCCATGGGTGGCGATGGAAAGGGCGTGATGTGCGGCAGCTCCACAAAGTCATCCTCGGAAGCCTGTTGAGGATCTGGCGTGTTGTGTGGCTGTGAACGTGGAAGTCGGCGAAGGGCGCGCCGATTGCGGCGACGCACGGAACCATCCGGCATGCGAACCAGGAACGAGCGGGGAGCCACTTGTCGGAGGACTTCGGCCGGTGCTGACCAGCCACCATACGGTTGATGGACGCGTACTTTGTCTCCGGAGGACAGGGGGGGCAGGTCCGTCGCTCGTGTGTCGTACCGACCTTTCTGGCGATCACGCTGCAGTTGCATGTCCCGAAGAACCGCCTCATGGTCTGTTGTCGGTGCCAGGACGGAAGGTACCGTCGTCCTGAGGGAGCGACCCATTAGTAGCTGCGCTGGCGAGAGGCCCGTGGATAACGGGGCCGATCGATAGGCCAGCAAGGCAAGGTTAAAGTCCGATCCGGCATCAGCCGCCTTGCACAGGAGCCGCTTTGCGATGTGGACACCCTTTTCAGCCTTCCCGTTCGATTGTGGATGCAGAGGGCTGGATGTCACATGAGTGAAACCATATGCTGCGGCAAAGGACGACCATTCACGGCTGGCAAAACAAGGTCCATTGTCTGACATGACAGTCCTTGGAATGCCATGGCGAGCAAACGTTTCCTTGCAGGCCCCAATGACTGCGGACGACGTCAGGTCATGGAGAGGCATGACTTCCGGGTAGTTTGAGAAGTAGTCTATAATAACAATGTAATCTCTGCCGAGCGCGTGAAATAGGTCAACACCCACCTTCGCCCAGGGGGACGTCACCATCTCGTGTGGTAGAAGTGTTTCCGGAGGTTGCGCCGGCTGAAACCTCTGACAGGTTGTGCAGTTGAGCACCATGTTGGCTATGTCTTCATTAATACCCGGCCAATATACCGCCGCCCGGGCCCTTCGTCTGCATTTTTCGACACCCAAGTGGCCTTCGTGTAGTTGACGAAGAATCATCTGGCGCACACTGTGTGGAATGACGATCCTATGCGATTTCATAAGGACCCCGTCTATATTGGTGAGATCATCTCGCACATTGTAAAACTGGGGGCACTGCCCTTTTAGCCACCCTTCCGTCATGTGGCGCATCACTCGCTGCAGCAGAGGGTCAGTCGCCGTCTCTGCGCGTATGTGGGCCAGACAAGGATCATCAGCTGGCATATTTGCTGCTGTCAGAGTCACGTGTGCCTCAATTTGACGCACGAACCCCTCCGCATCTGGTGGTGTGCTCACTGCTCGGGAAAGAGTGTCCGCCACTATGAGTTCCTTCCCCGGAGTGTAGATCAGTTCAAAATCGTACCTCCTGAGTTTGAGTAAGATGCGCTGGAGGCGAGGAGTCATGTCGTTCAGGTCTTTGTTAATGATGTTGACCAGGGGGCGGTGGTCAGTTTCGACCGTGAATCGTGGCAGGCCATACACATAGTCGTGGAACTTGTCCAGTCCAGTTAACAAGCCCAGGCATTCTTTTTCGATTTGCGCGTAGCGCTGTTCGGTAGGGGTCATGGCTCGTGAGGCATACGCAACCGGGGCCCATGATGACGTGCTGTCTTTTTGCAGGAGTACCGCTCCAATACCAGATTGGCTGGCGTCTGTTGAGATCTTTGTAGGGCGAGTCGCGTCAAAGAAGGCCAGCACTGGTGCCGTGACCAGTTTGTGCTTGAGCTCCTCCCATTCCTGCTGATGCGACTGGTGCCAGTTGAATTCCGTCGATTTTTTTACGAGATGGCGCATGTTTGTTGTATGAGAAGCCAGGTTGGGAATGAACTTCCCAAGGAAGTTGACCATGCCCAGGAATCTTAAGACAGCCTTCTTGTCAGCCGGTCGTGGCATGGCTGTGATGGCGCTAACCTTGTCTGCATCGGGACGGACCCCGGACCTTGAGATGTGGTCCCCGAGGAATTTCAGCTCCGTCTGGCCGAAAGCACACTTCGCACGGTTGAGACGCAGGCCATTTTGCCGTATGCGGGTGAAGACACGTCGAAGACGATGCATGTGTTCCTGCGGAGTGGTGGACCAAATGATGATATCGTCCACATATACACGTACCCCTTCGATGCCTTCCATCATCTGCTCCATAATGCGGTGGAATACTTCAGATGCCGAAATGATGCCGAATGGCATCCGGTTGTAGCAGAATCTGCCAAAAGGGGTGTTGAATGTGCATAGTCTTCGGCTGGCCGGGTCCAGTTGGATCTGCCAGAATCCTTTGGACGCATCCAATTTAGTGAATATGTTGGCTCGCGCCATCTCGCTGGTGAGGTCTTCTCGTTTTGGGATGGGATAGTGTTCCCGCATGATGTTGTTGTTCAGATCTTTTGGATCTATACATATACGGAGCTCGCCAGAGGGCTTCTTTACACAGACCATGGAGCTGACCCATGGCGTGGGCTCCGTGACCTTGGATAGGACCCCTTGGTCCTGAAGAATCTGCAGTTGTGCCTTGAGGCGGTCTTTGAGAGGCGCAGGAACCCTGCGAGGTGCGTGAACGACAGGGATGGCGTCCGGTCTGAGTCGAATCTTGTACGTGTGTGGCAATGTCCCCATGCCTTCAAAAACCTCCTGGTTGTGAGCGAGGAGGGAATGGAGATTCGCGTGGAACTCAGCATCCGGGAAGTCGGATATCTCATCTGGAGAGAGAGACATGATGCGCTGTACCAGGTGAAGGACCTTACACGCTTGTGCGCCCAGTAACGAGTCCTTTGATGAGCCCACAACTTCGAAGGGGAGTGTGGCCGTGTACCCCTTGTGAGTCACCTGTAGCTGGCAAGATCCTACGGACGGGATAACGTTCCCGTTATAGTCAACCATCTTAAGCCGGGATGGTGTGATGAGTGGTTTGACCTTCATGGCCTGGACTGCAGAGTAAGCAATCAGGTTGGCGGATGCGCCGGTGTCCAGACGGAAGGCGACGCGCGATCGGTTGACCGTCAGGGTGGCACACCACTCATCGTCTGGATTGATGGCATTGACCTTGTTGACATCAATGACGGCAACTCTGAAGTCATCCTGGTCATCTGCATCACTTAACTGGAAGTCTTGATGCGTGGGCTGGACGGTCCTGACTCGTGTGCGAGGTTGTCGAGGATGCGCCGGATCCATGGGTTGAGCCGCACGACAGCGGGCTGCGTAGTGGCCTATCATGGCACATCTGTTGCACTGTTGGTATTTTGCAGGACATTGCCCTTTTAAGTGTAGACCTCCACACTTGCTGCACGTCATGACGTCACGGCGTTCGTTGCGCCACTGCGCATGCGCAGTGCGATCTTGCGGTGGGCGCGCCTGCGCAGTGCGTCCCTCGTTGTGGCCGTTATTCTTGGCGCGCACCTGCGCGGGAGACCGCGAAAAGCGCGGGAAGCGGCCGCTGTCGTCCGGGCCGTGGGGCGGGAAGAAATCGACGGCCTGGATGCGTTCAACGTCGTGGGCGGCCTGGCTTGCCGATTCGACGGCTGGGGACCCCCTCCGTGCCAACTCGGACGCCTGAAATCGGGCAAAACGGCAGGTCGCATTTTCATGGAGGACACAGGCTTCCACAGCAGACGCTAAGGTGAGGCTCTTTATTTTAAGAAGCTGCTGGCGTAGGCCACTGGAGGCAACGCCAAAAACAATCTGGTCCCTGATCATGGACTCTGTGGTGGTGCCGTAACCGCAGGACTGCGCTAGAATCCGGAGGTGCGTCAAAAAGGGTTGAAAAAGCTCCTCCTTACCTTGCAGGCGTTGCTGAAAGATGTATCTTTCGAAAGTTTCGTTTACTTCAGTTTGAAAGTGCTGGTCCATTTTGAGGATGACCGTGTCATATTTGGCCTGGTTTTCGCCTTCCTCGAACACCAGTGAATTAAAGACATCATTTGGGTGGGGGCCTGCGTAGAAGAGGAGCATTGCAATCTTCGAATCATCCGAGACATTCTGTTTTTCGGTGGCACGGATGTACAGGTCAAATCGCTGCCTGTAGAGCTTCCAGTTGGTGCCTAGGTTCCCCGTGACTTGCATCGGCTGCGGTTTGCCGGTGTGGTCCATGTCCAGAATGGCAGGTTGGTAGGCAGGTATCGATCCACTCCTGTACCATGTGGTGTTGGGTGTTCTAACACACAGAAGAGCCAACACAGTTGCATATGGTACAACACTTGTTTATTTAAACTCACTATTTACAACTTGGTCTTTGCACTCTGCACGTGGGGGGCTCCCTGCTTGTGGTGTTTCAACAGCTCTTTCATGCTTCCTTCTCCCCAGACCTACTGACCTCCAGGTGTCGTGCTCGTGCTTTTTATGTGGTTGGTGTTCTTGTCTGTGATTGGTTGTGGTGTTGTGTACTCTGATTTGCCTGTTAGTGTGTCCATCATGATGTGTGTGTTTGAATATCATGACACTACCCTTAAAATAACTAACCGTTTAAGACAGTTACGCTTGCTCTGCATTGTCCATGTACTAAACAGAAAGCATTGTTTTCCAGACAATGCTGATCTGTACTGGCCCCTTGGTTAGTAATTTTGTCCTGTTGTATTTTCATGTGCTAAAAACCACACAAAAAACGATGAGACCTCTTTAACAAAAAGTGCCTGCCTTCTTCCACAACTACTTGCACTGAATTTTAAAAAAACAAGGCAAATTATAAAATCTTACTGAGAATATACCTAACCTGACAGAAGGTAGGTTGAGGCCTTGATTCCCTCATCAAGATTATCCTTTGTAAAAGGCTGGCAGTAGATTTTACAGGGAAATGAAAGTATAATTAGACAAAACAAAGATGAAATGAAGATTGTTCTCTGGAAGATGTTTTGTAATCATTTTCATGTATTATAAATAGTACTTGAGTACACACACAATATTAGCATAGGTTAATAACAGATGGAACTCTATGGGGAGTGATAAAACTGAGTGAGTTCTATTCCCTAATGTGATAAGTGCATTTATTTTCCATAAATTTGATGTTGTTTGTCTGAGACGTTTATTTCAATGTTGTATTGCTTTTCATAGCTCAGACTCTGAACAGTTTTGTAGTAGAAATAGCTTAAATAAAAATAGTGAAGGTAAATAAAGACTTGCATTTATATACCATCTCTAACTACCTCAAGATGTCCCAGAGTGCTTTACCAACAATGAAGTACTTGGACGTCCCTTTCAGCAGAACTGGTACTCTAATGTTGAAGCTTGTTGAATGTGGAGCTAGTTATGATAAACACTGTGCTGTAGACTTGAATATTTTATTATTCTGCTAGTACTTCATTCATACCGACCCAACAATGTGCCTTAATCCTTATTTCAGGACTCCCCAACTGCACCAATCTGAGATTGTCATTTCACATGCCCACAATTCACTTATGGCCTACCTGAATGAAAATAATAAATCATCAATAGTTTTTATGCTTTGGTCATATGTTCACCAAGAAATCATTTACATAGGATATCTTTGAGAGAGGACCCAGTTCCATAACGAAACAGCTATGCCATAACTTTGTGAAACCTAATGTGCCCTAATATTATGTTTTAAATAACAGGATCTTAAGAGGACCAGCAGGCGAAGCTGTGTAATGAAAAACTGAGGGGCCTTCACAACCTAGACATAATGGAGGGGGGGGGATTTTCCAGCCGTTCTCACCAGCAGGATCTTCGGTCCCACTGACTGCAAACCCCCACCGTGGGTTTCCCAGCATCGGGGGGTGGATTCAATGGGAAATCCTCTTGACAGTCCGCCACCACCCAACGGTGGGCCGCCTCCACCAAGAAACAGGCCGTGGGGGGCACGGAAACCCCCCCTATTGCATGTATTCTAACAAAGCAAATTAAATGAATTGATGGTGAATCATTATAGTTGTAGATAATATATCTGTTTGATGCAATCCATTGTTTGTTCCATTTTCACGCCATACACTTGAACTCCGTACAGTTGAATTAGCAAAATAACCCTTCTGAAGTATTATTTTGGATTTGCTTTCACATCTCAGTGATGTATACAGAACACGGTGCAATAGAAGTAGTAATATAAGGAATTAAAACATAAAACTTGTTCCTAACTGAATTATATAAATAATGCAAAGCTGTTCATGCATGTAGTGTTAACACACACAAGATATGTGCTACTAATATTTTGGTTTGTGTCATTCCAAGCTTGTCCAAATTCCTCGTCAACTCTGTTCCTATGCTACTGATGCAATCTAATCAGATTCCTTTCTAGTCTTCATCAAATAAATTCAGAGGAAGATCAAAGGGAGAGTTTTAGTCAAACCATGGGTTAAAGGATATAATAATTTAAAGAATTGGAACATCCAACTTTAATTTAATGAGGAAATAACCTAACTTACACAATCAGAATTATATAGGCAGCTGTTCAGAGAATAAAGAATAATAAGAAGAGTTAATCTACTACTAAAGGATCTAATCATAATTTATTATTTTACAAAGTACATCTGCCTCCAGGAAAGTGGAAGGAAAATGTTAAACATACTGTACAATTAATCACTGCTTCAGACGAAAAACTCTTCACTAGTCCTGCACTTTCTGAAGCATATTGTGCACAAGGTTGTAACACAGTTACAGAGCTGCATTCAGTCCAAAGGAAACATAAATATCACATTAAATATGTAGTCTAAACATTTAGAGATAGCTGACAAAGTAAAGGAATATTAAACGGAATACCTTAATCTCTTGACTGGTAAAAACTTCCACATCAACCAGACAGGCAAGCAATGTAGAAATCTCACAGTCCATGTTAAGGGCTGGCATCCTCCCACTCACCAAAACTGCACTGGCTATAACTTCTTTGCTTTGTAAAGTACACTTTACAAACAGACTGAGCAAGCTGCATCAAGAATTCAGCCACAAAACTCTAATGCTGGATGCTTTGTAGCTGAAAGCAAAAGTGCCGCCGCCTCTCAGCCAATAAGTGGCTGATTATTCCTCCGAGCTCTCACTCTGTATACTGCAGCAGAAACAGGACTGAACACCCTCTCTCGCTGATGACATCACTGCAAGACTGACATCAGCCAAATCTTTTTTTTAAGACTTTTATCTTGAGGCTGTTCAGCGAAGCAAACTGAACATGATTATGTGCTAAACCTGAGTTAGATCCATCCGTCTAAACAGTGCTATCTGCCACAATGCCTACTGTAACACAGCACTCAAACGCTTTGCAATCACTCGCAAAAAACACTGTTGAAGCATTTCTCCTTTAATTTATGAAATGGGTTACATTTATTTTAAAATATCCACTTTTGATATCTGGAGCACTTTTCACCCTAAAATATGTCATTTTCACTGACTGATTCCCAAAACATGAGAATGGTTTTCTGTAAAATCACAGCCATTATAAAAGTAACAAAAGCTCAGTTGCTATGAATATCACTCAGGTAAATGAAAGATGCTCTGCTTGATTTTATTTTGTTCTTCTAACTGTGTCAAGGAGAAAATTAATAAATATAAATTTGTAGCCAGTGGACATTTTCTCTTGATATTTTGTTATTGCTTCTTTATATACTAACTAAAAGACCGAGGCTAGAGGTCTGAAAAATAACACATTATTTAGAAAAGCCTTTGCTTGCGTAGGCACTGCACCCAGCTCTCACAATGCACCAGGAACAAACATCATTTGCTCCCAGGCTAACTAGCCTTTGTGCTCCTGAATCGGATGAATGCTCAGGCCAAGAGCATCCGTAGTTAAATGCTGATGTCTGAAAACAATCAGCTCAAGCTATTTTGAACCTTTTTTCCAATCTTCCTTCCACCCTGATTTTCCAAAATAAATCATCCGAGATGCTAATACAAGGGTCAACCTTCCCCAACATACTTTATCAAAAAATACACAATTTTATGATTCTGACTACACACTTCAATGTTGATAATTTAACTGAACAATTCATTTTCCAACAAGGCTTTGGCACCCGATCACGATGCCTGACGTAAATCATTCAGCATGAGTGTACATTTTCTCTTTCATCGTTGGTGATTAAATATGTGTGCCATGATGCAATTTGACAGCAATGACGCCAGCAAAAGATGAACATAAACCCTTTGTGGATTTGAATTTAATTGGGCTGCCATATTCGCAGTATCACAAATACCCTGGCCATGCATTACCTCGAGCTCTCTTCTGCTCTGCCACTCTAGCCAGGTTTCTGCCGTTGCAGTGGTGGCAGCAGACACACCTTCAAGGAAATTCCTGACCCTAGATGTCACGGCCATCTAATGTGAGATACAAAGCTACACATGGCTCTGTTCAGTGGCTTATTTATTAAATAATAAAGCTGACATTAGTGATTCAGTGTCTGACAGGCACAATACCTTTTTCTGACAAATTTTCCAACAAGATCATCTTAACACCTTTCATAATATTAGGATGCCCTCAAAACACTTTACTGTAGGGAATCATGGCAACCAATTTCTGCAAATAAAATCTGGAATAAAAGGCTAGTTTCAGTAATGATGTTCGTGAACTACTGGATGATGGTCACTATGTCCTTTAGGGAAGAAAATCTGCTGCCCCAACCTGGTCTGGTTCACACGTGACTCCAGACTACCACACCTACGTGGTTGACACTTAACAGCCCTCTGAAATGGCCGAGCAAGCTACTCTGATGTATAAAATCAGCACAGAAAAGTTAAATAACAACCGAACTGGTCAGTTCATTTAACATTGACCTCGGCACTGGAAAAGATAAAGTCTAGTCGACCCGACGGCACAGTGCTTAACACTGCTGCCTCACAGCTCCAGGGTACCGGGTTCAATTCCGGTCTCGAGTGACTGTGTGGAGTTTGCACTTTTTCCCCGTGTCTGCATGGGTTTCCTCCAGGTGCTCCGGTTTCCTCCCACAGTCCAAAGATGTGCAGGTTAGGTGGATTGGCCATGCTAAATTACCCCTTAGTGTCCAAAAGGTTAGATGGGGTTAGGGTGGAGGGTAGGGTGAAGGTAGGGTGCTCTTTCCAGGGCCCGGGTGGACTCGATGGGCCGAATGGCCTCCCTCTGCGCTGTACATTCTATGATTCTATGACCCTGAAAAGTCCTCCTCACAAACATCTGGGAAGGTTTGGAGCTATCCACAGACTAGTCAACTAACAGTCTGACATAGTCATACCCACTGAGCCATACTTTACAGCCAATGTCCCAGACAGCTCCACCATCGTTCTTGGGTATGTTCTGTTCCACCATCAATAGATCCACCCTCACACATGACAGAGAGAATGGAGTTCAAGTAAGGATTGCCATGTGCATCGACACTTCTCATTCTACGCCACACCTTCAACTTCCCACAATGTAGGTGTGTTTGGGGACTACATAACCCTCCACCTGACACAGTCAAGAATGAACATCACTTGAACCTGTAATGCATGTCAATGATGCCTTTCACAAGCACTCTTTACATTGAGGGTGAGGCATCACCGGCATCAGTATTGAACTGAGAAGGAGCATACGCTGTGATAGGTGGCTGCAAACAACATCGACCCGAGGTACACGATGGAAAATCTGTGATAAATGTGAGGATGGAATATGGTTTGACATCTGATCGAGCACAACTCAACTCAGCATACTAAGGAGGCGTCCACAATAGGAGATGTGGACTGAGTGAAATTCTATTCATACTGGCGGAAAGTATATACATGTGGTGAACACCCATGTCACCATTGTGCTCCTGATATTTCTTGATCTTCTCAACCCTATCATTACATCTTGGTGCATCCCCAACATCCTCAAAGGAGGTGAAGGAAGCCTCCTAGCTGCTACCCCCTGTTGTCTGTGATGATTTTGGCAGACCTCCTCTGGAGGGCCGAGACACAGAGGACCCCGCCTGCATTGTAACTCCTGCTGTGGTGCAGGTGCACCCTCCTTGGCCAGTGGAACTGGAGGTGATGAGGTCACAGGCAGAGAGGATTGGGATTTGGGCAGCACAGTGGCACAGTTGCACACTGCACACCTACAGACAGTTCATTCAATGTCTGGGTGGCACAGTGGTTAGCACTGCTGTCTCACAATGCCAGGGACATCGGCCCACCTATCATGATGAGGAACTGGGTCTAGAAGAGGGATGTTTGAGCTTCCCAGCCCAGGATTCCTGGCTATGGAGCCTTCTCAAACTCACTTCGAACTGCAAACCTGAATGCCGGGTTACATCCCCTTCTCGCCCACTGGGTAGCAACCATTTTCTCTTGGTTCTGGGGAGTGATGAGGCCTATCCAGATGAGGCAGGAGTTAGAATTCCCCCTAGCCTTACTCTGCTGAGGCCAGGAGCGAATTGCCGCATGCATGACTCCTGTCTATAGTTACAATAGGGCCTTAAATGTTGGCAAATCAAGTGTGTGCTTTCCCTCACATGAAGCCTGTATATGTCATTTTCCAATAGATACAATTGGCTAAGGATGCAGACCGTGAACGGTGGTCAATGTTTTGCTTATGCCTTGTCCTGCTCAGCAGAGGATATTTGAAGCATTTGCCATAATCAAGGTTTTGAACTTCCTGATTTGCATGACACCGTTCGGTGCATTTTCATCGGAACCAGCACAGCAGCCAATCACAACAATTATATGTGATGTTTTCACACTTTCACAATCATTTAGAGGAATGTTAGTGGTGAAACTTCTGCCTTGAATAATTTTAGCGCAGAACTTGACCAGGGTATGAAGAGGTTAAAAATACCTTATGTTCTTGTCTATATTTTCATTAAAAGTTTTACTCTTACAGAATCCAACGATATAATCAATTGAGAACACAAAGACCTTTCTTCTCTCATATCTTATCGAAATAAATAATTTCCTGTACATTTATAATGCTGAGGGTCACAGAGTAAAGAACTCCAGGACATTGTTCGACAGAAATGTCAAATCCATTTAAATGTAAACTGGATAGACACGGATTCTTGGAAATATTTTGACTCAAGCCAATCCTTGGTAACTGGTTCTCTTCCTGACTCACTACTGTTGTATATGTGTAAAACCCACGAGTTACAAGCAACATTTTTCGACCCTTCCTGAGTGTGACATCAAGATTCTACTACATAAAAAAGGATGTAATAGAAGTATTGGGACATTCTCCGCTCCGCCACGCCACTTTTCAGCCTCGACCCGCCAACGGGATTCTCCGTTACGTCAGCCGGTCAATGGAGTTTCCCATACATCGTCGGAAAACCCCTGGGCGCCAGCAAAATGGAGAATCCCGCCGGCGGAGAATCCCCCCCTATTTATCACGATTGTGTGCTGTACTTAGAAAAGTAAACAGCTGAACAGCAATGCAGAAAATGCAGAATAGGCTTGGCTTCAAACCAGGTTTTGTGCATAACCTAGAAAGGAATGTGCAATGGGGATATCTACTCAAATTGTAGTTAACAGAACTAAATACCACAAAAATCAACACTGCTTGTGTATCAGCTTAATTCTGTTCACTTTTGTAGTTTATATCTAGCCATTTTGTTGAGCCTTTAGTCAAGCTAGCTATTTATAGATTACACTATAGAGGGTGACATGTGGCACAGTGGTTAGCACCACTGCCTCACAGCGCCAGGGACCCAGGTTCAATGCCGGCCTTGGGTGACTGTGTGGAGTTTGCACTTTCTCCCCGTGTCTGCGTGAGTTTCCTCTGGGTGCTCAGTTTCCTCCCAAGGTCCAAAGAAGTGCAGGTTGGGTGGATTGGCCATGCTAAATTGCCCCTTAGTGTCCAAAAGGTTTTAAAAAAATTTCTTTTTCATTAAGTTGACGTACCCAATTCATTTTTTTTCCAATTAAGTGGCAATTTAGTGTGGCCAATCCACCTACCCTGCACATCTTTGGGTTGTGGGGGTCAGACCCACGCAGACACGGGGAGAATATGCAAACTCCACACGGACAGTGACCCAAGGCAGGGATCGAACCTGGATCCTCAGCACCGTGAGGCAGCAGTGCTAAACACTGCGCCACCTTGCCTCCCCAGTGTCCAAAAGGTTAGGTTGGGTTACGTAGATAGGGTGGGGGCCTGACCCTAGGTGGAGTGCTCTTTCAGAGGGTCGGTGCAGACTCTGCATTGTAAGGATTCTATAACTAGTTAAAATTCTATGGCTGGGATTTTTGGCTCCATTCGCAGCGGACATCATGGTGGGCGGCGTGGAAAATGACAGGAGATTGCAAAAATCAGTTTCACGTTGTCTTGAGAACCGTTTGCAATCATCCACTCCACCTATCAATGGCGGGTTGTGTTTCCCACCGCCACATGTTAGGAACCTGGGGCGAAATTCTCCGTTATCGGCGGAAACTCCGCCGATCGGCGCACAAAACGGCGCAAATCCCACTTGCGTCACGTCATAAAAATGGGCCGATAGTCTGCGGCCCGAAATGGGCTAGCAGCGACGTAACGGGATCCGCGCTTGCGCAGTGGTTCACGCCGTGCAGCGTCATACGCGCTGCACGGCGTGACGGCTCATAAGGCCGCGCAGCTCCCCCCCACCCGACCGGAACAGCCGACCGCAACACCCGACTTGATGGCTGGCCGTCGCTCAGCCCCGAGGTTCGAGTCACGCGATGTGGAGGCGCTCCTGGATGCGGTGGAGCAGAGGAGGGACGCCCTGTATCCCGGGCACGGCCGCAGAGTTGCCCCACGCCACAGCCGGCGTCTGTGGAGGGAGGTGGCAGAGGCCGTCACCGCTGTGGCCCTAACACCACGGACAGGCACCCAGTGCCACAAGAAGGTGAACGACCTCGTCAGAGCAGGCAGGGTGAGCCTCCCCATATCCCCCATATCCCCTCTCCCCCAAATCCCCCCCTCCCCCATATCCCCCCCTCCCCCATATCCCCCCCTCCCCCATATCCCCCATATCCCCCCTCCCCCATATCCCCCATATCCCCCCTCCCCCATATTCCCCATATCCCCCCCTCCCCCATATCCCCCCTCCCACATATCCCCCCTCCCCCATATCCCCCATATCCCCCCTCCCACATTTCCCCCTCCCCCATATCCCCCATATCCCCCCTCCCCCATATCCCCCCCTCCCCCATATCCCCCCTCCCCCATATCCCCCATATCCCCCCCTCCCCCATATCCCCCCTCCCCCATATCCCCCATATTCCCCCCTCCCCCATATCCCCCCCTCCCCCATATCCCCCATATCCCCCTCCCCCATATCCCCCATATCCCCCTCCCCCATATTCCCCATATCCCCCCCTCCCCCATATCCCCCCTCCCACATATCCCCCCTCCCCCATATCCCCCATACCCCCCCTCCCCCATATCCCCCATATCCCCCCTCCCCCATATCCCCCATATTCCCCCCTCCCCCATATCCCCCCTCCCCCATATCCCCCCTCCCCCATATCCCCCATATTCCCCCCTTCCCCCATATCCCCCATATTCCCCATATCCCCCCCTCCCCATATCCCCCCTCCCCCATATCCCCCCTCCCCCATATCCCCCATATCCCCAAGTGAATCCAGCCCTAACCTTAACCTCTGCAATGCACGCGCAACCGATGGCGTGCATTCATATACCTGCCTAACACTGTTGCCTTTTACCCCTGCCACCAGCCCCCCCCCCCCCCCCCCCCCCCCCCCAGGAGAAGCGCGCACACAACAATAGGGAGCATGTGAGGACTGGAGGAGGGCCCGCTGATGAGAGGCCACTGACCGTACACAAGGAAAGGGCCCTGGAACTGGCTGGCGGACCTGAGGACCGGGAGGTTGCTGATGCAGAGGTTGGGGCCCCACGAGCAAGTGAGCCACCAACAGCCCGTCCCCATATCCCCCCTCCCCTATATCCCCCTCTCCCGTATCACCTGATCACTGCCTGATGTCTAACCATGCATGCTTCATTGTGTATCGCAGGACCAAACGTCCAGGCACCCATCCCCGCAGATGCAGACCGCCCGCAGGATGCCCCTCGGAGACCACGGGAGACGGAGAGACCCGCACCCTCCAGCATGCGACGCCCGCAGGATGCCCCTTGGAGACCACGGGAGACGGAGAGACCCGAACCCTCCAGCATGCGACGCCCGCAGGATGCCCCTCGGAGACCACGGGAGACGGAGAGACCCGAACCCTCCAGCATGCGACGCCCGCAGGATGCCCCTCGGAGACCACGGGAGACGGAGAGACCCGAACCCTCCAGCATGCGACGCCCGCAGGATGCCCCTCGGAGACCACGGGAGACGGAGAGACCTGGAGCAACAGGGAGACGACACCCCCGTCACGTGCGGGAGCGACCACCCAGCGATGAGGGGGGCAGCCACAGGCCCCCGTCACATCCGAGCCAGGACACCACTACCCAGGACACCACTATCCAGGACACCACTATCCAGGACACCACTACCCAGGACACCACTATCCAGGACACCCCTACCCGGGACACCACTACCCGGGACAGCACTACCCGGGACAGCACTACCCGGGACAGCACTACCCGGGACAGCACTACCCGGGACACCACTACCCAGGACACCCCTACCCGGGAAGACGAAATACCGGACAGTGACTCAGAGTGGATGGGTGGAGACGAACCCCCACCCCAAAGTGCCATGGACTCAGAGTGGGACGAAGAGCACGACACAACGCCACTGCTGTCACCAACACCCTCCACCATCGCAGAAACACTCACCACGGTTGGGCACTTTAGTGATGAGGCGTCTGGTACACTCACTGGTGCGCACAACACAGCCGTCCCGGTACAGCAGGTGGAGGTAGGAGCAGCAGAGGGACCGGGCGGTCGGAGGGCAGCCCAGGCCAAGCGAACATCTGCCGCCCAGATGGATCCCGGGTTCCTGCAGTTACCACACCCACACATAGATCCGATGCAACCACCGACACGGAGACGAGCGAATAGGGTGACGGGTGGCTTGCGGCGGCTGCGGTCGCAGGTGGAGGAGTCCACCCGCGTCCAGGAGCTGGGAGTGGTCCCGGTCATGCGTGCCACCCAGGCTGACACCGCACGGGTGGCGTCCGCGGTGGAGGCAATGGGTGCGACGGTGTCAGAAATGGGGAACGGTTTGCGAGGCCTGGGGCCTTCCGTGCAGGCGGCGTCTGTGGCCCAGGAAATGGCTGCCCTCTCACAGGAGGCCATGAGCCAGTGCCAGCGCCAGATGGCAGAGGCGCTCAACGCCATAGCCCAGTCTCAGCAGGCCATGGCCCAGTCTCAGCAGGCCATAGCCCAGTCTCTGCAGGCCATGGCCCAGTCTCTGCAGGCCATGGCCCAGTCTCAGCAGGCCATGGCCCAGTCTCTGCAGGCCATGGCCCAGTCTCAGCAGGCCATGGCCCAGTCTCTGCAGGCCATGGCCCAGTCTCAGCAGGCCATCGCTGAGGGCATCGGCGCCAGTGGCCATGTGCGAGCTGGCGTCGCACTGTCGCAGACAGGGTTCGACAACCCCCTGGGCTCCATGGCTGCAAACCTGCAGACCCCTGTCGATACCAGCACGGGCCTCCAGGACTGGCAGCGCCAGATGTCGGGGACGCGTCGGATGGCCAGTCCGTTCGCATCCCCCACCCATGTAGAGGCCTGGGGGCCATCGGGCACCCCGAGGGAGGAGGAGGTGGTGTGGTCCGTCCCGGCTCCCTCTGTAGGGGAGGTCCCGGTACACCGCGACACCTCGGACTCCCCCCCTTCCGTCCCAGGTGCATCGGGTGGGCAACGGGCAGGACAGGCTGGCAGCTCGCCATCCCAGTCGCCCGGGCCGCAGCCTGGCCCATCTAGTCCAGGACGCCCCAGGAAACGGCCGCCAAAGGGATCCAGTGTCAGAGGGCAGGAATCACAGGAGTCCACCTCCAGTTCTGCTGTACCGTCTGGGGAACCACGTAGACGTAGTCAAAGGGCCCGTAAGGCTAAACAATTAGACACTGAGTAAGTTGGCACGGGTGCAGGGCACAGATGAGTTTTAGGCGCTAGGGCACATGCATGAACTCCTTTGGTTATTAAAGTCAATGTTACACCTACCGAAGCTGCCTTTGTGCTCTGTCCAAAGTGTGCGGGGGTGTCATGTACGTTGAGCGCAAGTGTGTGTGTGAGGGGTGGTCTTACCTCAGCCCCAGGTGAGTCTGCCCCCTTCCCCCTGGGCCGCCATCAACATCCCCCGGGCAGAGGACGGGACCGTGCGCTGCAGTGTCACAGCCGCATGCAGGGATGGTCCGGGTGGATGGTGGTACTGTGGCCATGGGTCAGACATAGTCCAACGATGTAGAGCCAGGAGCTCATCGGAGGCGGGTTGTCATCATTCTCCATGGCCTGCGATAGACACGCGTCCACCCGCAACTGGGTGAGCCCGGCCCGTTGTGCCGCCGGTGGATCGGCAATTGGGAGTGGGGGGGTGGTGTGCATGCGGGTGGGGTGTGTGGGGTTGGGGAGGGGGGTGAGGGTGCTGGGTGGGTGGATGGGTGGGGGGTGTGGGTGGTCGGCTGTTGTCATGGTGTGCGGTCTGTGGCCATACTACCCGATTCCCACGCCCATCTAGTCAGTGAAGCGGGCGGCTATCAGCCTGTCCCGTGCCCGCTGGGCCAGCCGGTAACGGTGGACAGCCACCCGTCTGTGTCTACCCCGTCTGCCCTGACCATTGCCCCCATCCCCCTCATCTGGGGAGGACTGGGCCTCTTCCTGCTGCTCCTCCACTCCGCCCTCCTCTGCCTGCGGCACATCGCCCCTCTGCTGGGCTATGTTGTGCAGGACGCAGCACACCACAATGATGCGGCCGACCCTATCTGACCGATACTGGAGGGCGCCCCCAGAGAGGTCCAGGCACCTGAAACGCATCTTCAGCACGCCAAAGCACCTCTCGATCACTCCCCTTGTCGCTACATGGGCATCATTGTAGCGGTTCTCCGCCTCATTGCGTGGCCTCCGTATAGGCGTCATCAGCCACGATCGCAATGGGTAGCCCCTGTCGCCCAGCAACCAGCCCCTCAGCCGGGGATGGCGTCCCTCGTACATGCCGGGGATGGATGACCGCGACAACACGTATGAGTCGTGTACACTGCCTGGGTGACGGGCGCAGACGTGCAGGATCATCATGCGGTGGTCGCAGACCACCTGTACGTTCATCGAATAGGTCCCCTTCCTATTAGTGAACACGGCCCTGTTATCTGCAGGTGGCCGCACGGCGACGTGCATCCCATCGATCGCGCCCTGGACCATGGGGAACCCGGCAATGGCAGAGAAGCCCACGGCCCGGGCATCTTGGCTGGCCCGGTCCACGGGGAAGCGGATGTAGCGGTGCGCCATGGCATAAAGGGCATCTGTCACTGCCCGGATGCACCGGTGCACCGATGTCTGCGATATGCCGGACAGGTCCCCACTCGGTGCCTGGAATGACCCCGTTGCATAAAAGTTCAGGGCCACCGTAACCTTGACGGACACGGGGAGAGGGTGTCCCCCGCCAGTGCCACGCGGTGACAGGTGTGCCAGCAGGTGGCAGATGTGTGCCACAGTTTCCCGGCTCATCCGGAGTCTCCTCCTGCATTCCCGGTCCGTGAGGTCCTGGTATGACTGCCGGGGCCGGTACACACGGGGCGCCCTCGGGTGCCTCCGTTGCCGTGGGGCCGCGACGTCCTCCTCCCCCTCCTCGTCCTGTCGGTCAGGTGTCCCTCCAGCCTGGGCGGCTGCCGCCTGCCCCTCTGCGGCAGCCTGCGCCGCCTCTCTGGCACGCTCCTCCTCCTCCTCCTCATCCAGGGCAACATAGACATGAGCGGCTGCCACCACGGCGGCCAACATCGCTGGATGATCTGAAAACATGACGACCTGGTGGGGGGGAGGGGAACGACGACATGTCATCATTGCCCATATCCCCTCCTCCCCCCAGCCAGGTGGCATGGACCGCATGGGTCCAACTGTTGGAGGCTGGCACCTGGCCAGGTGGACCAACTCATTTGCCCTCCCATCACCCACCCCGGCACGGACCCCCCCCCCCACCCCCCCAACCTCCACCCCGGCACGGACCCCCTCCCCAACCCCCAACCTCCACCCCGGCACGGACCCCCTCCCCAACCCCCAACCTCCACCCCGGCACGGACCCCCTCCCCAACCCCCAACCTCCACCCCAGCACGGACCCCCTCCCCAACCTCCACCCCGGCACGGACCCCCTCCCCAACCTCCACCCCGGCACGGACCCCCTCCCCAACCCCCAACCTCCACCCCGGCACGGACCCCCTCCCCAACCCCCAACCTCCACCCCAGCACGGACCCCCTCCCCAACCTCCACCCCGGCACGGACCCCCTTCCCAACCCTCAACCTCCACCCCGGCACGGACCCCCTCCCCAACCTCCACCCCGGCACGGACCCCCTCCCCAACCCCCAACCTCCACCCCGGCACGGACCCCCTCCCCAACCCCCAACCTCCACCCCAGCACGGACCCCCTCCCCAACCTCCACCCCGGCACGGACCCCCTCCCCAACCCCCAACCTCCACCCCGGCACGGACCCCCTCCCCAACCCCCAACCTCCACCCCAGCACGGACCCCCTCCCCAACCTCCACCCCGGCACGGACCCCCTCCCCAACCTCCACCCCGGCACGGACCCCCTCCCCAACCCCCAACCTCCACCCCGGCACGGACCCCCTCCCCAACCCCCAACCTCCACCCCAGCACGGACCCCCTCCCCAACCTCCACCCCGGCACGGACCCCCTCCCCAACCCCCAACCTCCACCCCGGCACGGACCCCCTCCCCAACCTCCACCCCGGCACGGACCCCCTCCCCAACCCCCAACCTCCACCCCAGCACGGACCCCCTCCCCAACCTCCACCCCGGCACGGACCCCCTCCCCAACCCCCAACCTCCACCCCGGCACGGACCCCCTCCCCAACCTCCACCCCGGCACGGACCCCCTTCCCAACCCCCAACCTCCACCCCGGCACGGACCCCCTCCCCAACCCCCAACCTCCACCCCGGCACGGACCCCCTCCCCAACCTCCACCCCGGCACGGACCCCCTCCCCAACCTCCACCCCGGCACGGACCCCCTCCCCAACCCCCAACCTCCACCCCGGCACGGACCCCATCCCCAACCCCCAACCTCCACCCCAGCACGGACCCCCTCCCCAACCTCCACCCCGGCACGGACCCCCTCCCCAACCCCCAACCTCCACCCCGGCACGGACCCCCTCCCCAACCTCCACCCCGGCACGGACCCCCTCCCCAACCCCCAACCTCCACCCCGGCACGGACCCCCTCCCCAACCTCCACCCCGGCACGGACCCCCTCCCCAACCCCCAACCTCCACCCCGGCACGGACCCCCTCCCCAACCCCCAACCTCCACCCCGGCACGGACCCCCTCCCCAACCCCCAACCTCCACCCCGGCACGGACCCCCTCCCCAACCCCCAACCTCCACCCCGGCACGGACCCCCTCCCCAACCTCCACCCCGGCACGGACCCCCTCCCCAACCTCCACCCCGGCACGGACCCCCTCCCCAACCTCCACCCCGGCACGGACCCCCTCCCCAACCCCCAACCTCCACCCCGGCACGGACCCCCTCCCCAACCCCCAACCTCCACCCCGGCACGGACCCCCTCCCCAACCCCCAACCTCCACCCCAGCACGGACCCCCTCCCCAACCTCCACCCCGGCACGGACCCCCTCCCCAACCTCCACCCCGGCACGGACCCCCTCCACAACCCCCAACCTCCACCCCGGCACGGACCCCCTCCCGGCACTCCCCCGGAGCCCAGCCTACTCTAACCACCCCCCGCCGCACACACACACAAGCCGAGACACACCTCTCCTCAGGCAATCAGTCTGCGGCCACGCCATTTCCTGCCCAGAGCCAACCCCCCAGGCCGTCACTCACCTCCTCGCTGGTCGGCGTGAACCTGGAGCACCGGGTCATGCCGATGAAAAGGAGGTTTGATTCACGTCGACGTGAACGGTCATCACGTCGACGGGACTTCGGCCCATCCGGAAGGGAGAATATCGGCAGGCCAAAAATCGGCTGCCTTGCGCAGACCCGTGACATTCTCCGCGGCAGCGGCGCCATTAACGCCCCGCCGACTTTTCTCCCTTCGGAGACTTCGGCGGGGGCGGGGGCGGGATTCACGGCGGCCAACGGCCATTCTCCGACCCGGCGGGGGGTTGGAGAATGACGCCCCTGATATTAATGCATTAGCATCTCAATATTAGCCCAGCTTGCTGGAATCAACGCCGGATCATGCGCTCACGTCAGCATGCAATCAGGTCAACATGTTTCACAGCAGTATTTAAATCAACTCTCGCCTGGCATTCTTGCAATTCATTCGGGACTTTTGGCTTGTTTGCCTACCTTGTTTCGGGCAACGCTTGTGGTCATCAGTGCCAGGCTTCGTGGAAGGAGGCAAAGCCCCCCAGCCTGGAGGCCTGGATAAATTATATGGCTGGGTTCATAAAGTTGGAGAGGATTAAGTTCACCTTGAGAGGGTCTGCGCAGGGGTGCTACAGGCGGTGGCAACCGTTCCTAGACTATCTCGCGGAGCGTTAGAGGAAGGTCAGTCAGCAGCAGCAGCAACCTTGGGGGGGGGGGGGGGTGGAGGGGACGTCCTGGGGGGGGGGGAAGGGAGGACTACCTGGGAGGGTGGATGAGCAAGAGATAACATGAAGGGTTGGGGAAACTGGCACGTACGGGTGAGGGCCAGTGTACAAAGCTGTGTAAATATATCATTTTGCCATGTATATATCTTGCTCTGCGCGATTTCTCGTTTTTTTTTGTTACGGGGGGGCGTTATTGTTTGTAAGGGAGAAAAATAGTGTTAAAAGACTTTAATAAATATATTTTTAAAAAATAAAATCAGTGCCAGGCTTCACAGGCAGCACCACATCAGTAAAGGTGGGGGTGGGGGGCTTTTCAATGGCTGCAGGGCTGGGTTTACTTGGGGAAGGGAAGAGGCTGTAGGGTTTGGTCTTGCTTGGAGAAGTGGGTGTTCCAGGATATGTGAGGCTAGATGTTGAACTGTATGTGGCCGCAAAATGCTGAGGTGCACACGGGGCCTAGGCACCTCCACCTCAGCATGTCCATGGACTAACAAGTGGATATCCACCACAAAAGCAACGGGATCAAGTAACTTCAGCCATAAGTTTCATATTCACACAGGAAAGGTCCAAGGTAGTCTGGCAGTGAAAGCTCAGCACCACCATACTCAACGTGCACAGCAATTGCACAGTACAAAATGTAAATGAGAACAGATCCTGATGGTGAGCTTTATGCGGGTGGCTTGGTGGCCAGTTGAATGCGCTGGAGGAGTCCAATCAAAGGGGAAGCCAAATGTACTGTACATTCCCACATATATCAGGAGGCACACCTGAGACAGGCTGGTGACCTCTTAAATGACATTGCAGAGAATCACCAAAGTGAAACAATGATGCACATTCGTGCAAGACTATTTGCACAAAGTGGCACTAATTGATCTCCTTGGTTTAACCCCTTGCTCACGTGGAAATTCACCAGAGCACTAAAGAGTTCCAGAGCAGTTGGGCAACTGCATAAGGTTCAGCAGTGTCTTTCAGTGGTGGCGCTGGGCAGTTCACAGAACAGAAGCCTCAGGCTCCTCTCAAAATATCTAACAGCCTAACTAAACAATGACATTAAACATAGTCCTAACATTCCAGTATTATCGTGTTACAGTGCTGTGAAAAAGGATGCCAGCTGAAAGGGTGTATGGTTGTGAGGGAGGACTAACCAGATGCCGACATGGAGGAGCTGCATGTGTCTTGAGTATGAGCACGAAAGCCCTGGTAGTTGACGGCCAGAGTTCCAGGATGTATGACCCTTCTCCATGCATTAATAAATCTGCCCTTCAGCATGGTGGCACAGTGGTTAGCACTGTTGCTTCACAACTCCAGGATCCCAGGTTCGATTCCCGGCTTGGGTCACTGTCTGTGAGGAGTCTGCACGTTCTCCCCCTTTCTGCGTGGGTTACCTCTAGGTGCTCCGGTTTCCTCTCACAGACCAAAAATTTCATAGAATTTACCGTGCAGAAGGAGGCCATTCGGCCATTGAGTCTGCACTGGCTTGACTTCCAGTGGTGGCCATGGAGGAGTAGGTCGCACATTTCATAGCTCCTGCCTGTGACGGACTTTTGGACCTTTTTCTCCCGTTTTTTTTTCCGGGTTTTATTGGATGTATCAGTGGAGAGTGAGACGGTGAGGAGAAGTCCCCCTCCAGTGCATAGAGAATTGGACCAGAAGTGGCTGCGTGAGAAAACAAAGTTTTACGAGAAAGACGCGAGCAGAGCCGGCAACACGGGAAGACATGGCGGAGAAGCAGGGCGGCGGGGCGATGGCACAGTGGTCGACGGAGCAGCTGGTGAAGTTTTTTGAAGAATGCTTCGCCAAGCTTAAGAAGGACACGCTGGACCTGATCAAGGCTTCGATTGATCAGGTGGTGCAGAATCAAGAAATCCACGGACGTGCGATCCAGGAGATGAAGAAAAAGGTGTCCGAGCACAAGGAGTACATAACCGTGGTGGAGACCAAGGTGGAGATGATGAATGACCGCCAGAAAACAATGCAGGAGAAGCTGGAGGACTTGGAGAACAGATCCAGGAGGCAGAACCTGAGAATCCTAGGCCTTCCTGAGGGCAGTGAGGGATCAGATGCGAGGGCCTATGTGACAAACATGTTGGAGAAGTTGATGGGGGCTGAGCCGTTCCCTCGGCCCCTGGAAGTGGACAGAGCGCACAGAGCCTTCGTGAAGAAGCCCCGAGCCGCCGAGAGCCATGGTGGTACGTATGCACTGGTTCCTGGACACGGAATATATTCTGCAGTGGGCCAAGAGAGAACAGAACAGCAGGTGGGAGAATTGTGAGCTGCGCATTTATCAAGACCTGGGCGCGGAGATGGCCAAGAGGCGAGCCGGGTTTAATCGGGCAAAATCGGCTCTCTTTAAGAAGGTGGTGAAGTTCGGGATGCTGTACCCAGCGCGTCTGTGGGTCACATATGAGGACCGGGAATTCTACTTTGAAACACCGGATAATGCATTGACTTTCATCAACGAAAAAAGACGTGGAGCGTCATTCTCCGACCCCCCGCCGGGTCGGAGAGTCGCCGGGGGCTGGCGTGAATCCCGCCCCCGGCGGTTGCCGAAGTCTCCGGCACCGGATATTCGGCCGGGGGGCGGAATCGGGCCGCGGCGGTTGGCGGGCCCCCCGCTGGATTCTCCGGCCCAGATGGGCCGAAGTCCCGCCGATAAATTGCCTGTTCCGCCGGCGTGGATTAAACCACCTTTTGAACGGCGGGACAAGGCGGCGTGGCGGGGCTCCGGGGTCCTGGGGGGGCGCGGGGCGATCTGGCCCCGGGGGGTGCCCACACGGTGGCCTGGCCCGCGATCGGGGCCCACCGATCCGCGGGCGGACCTGTGCCATGGGGGCACCCTTTCCCTTCCGCCTCCGCCACGGTCTCCACCATGGCGGAGGCGGAAGAGACTCCCTCCACTGCGCATGTGTGGGAAACTGTCAGCGGCCGCTGACGCTCCCCCGCATGCACCGCCCGGGAGATGTCATTTCCGCGCCAGCTGGCGGGGCAACAAAGGCCGTTTCCGCCAGCTGGCGGGGCGGAAATTCCTCCGGCGTCGGCCTAGCCCCTCAATGTTGGGGCTCGGTCCCCAAAGATGCGGAGCATTCCGTTTTGGGCGCCAGTCGGTGGACATCGCGCCATTTCCGGAGAATTTCGCCCTGGATGTGAACTAAAGACACTGGAGTCTTGGGGAGAGTATTGTCATGGCGATTTGCTGATAATCATTTTTGTGTGGGTTTGAATAAGTAGTGTTATGTGCAATATGGGGCTGTTTAGAGGTCTAAAGTTAACTTTGTTTTACTGGGAGCTGGATGAAGGCGGGGGGGGGGGTTCTGTTGTTGTTTTTGCACTGTTTTTTCTGCTGTTTGTTTACTGGGGAATGTGATGCTTTGAATATGTATGTCCAAGTTGAGGGGGGGGGGGGGGGGGAGGAGAGAGAACAATGGGTAGACAGTTAGTTTGGTGCCATGAGCGGAAGCTATCAGGTCAGCTGGCTCACGGAGCAGAGTGGGGGGCAAGCAGCTGGAGCTTGATATGGGGGGTTGGGTTTCTGGTGCTGTTACCAGGGGGGAGGGAGAGGGGGAGGAGCTGCTTCACTTACAGGGAAGGAACAGCTACGAGCGGACAAATGGGAGGTCGGGGATGGCGGATGCCCGAGAGCAGACTCGAGGAGGCCGGGGACGCGAGCTGGGGGCTGTCCTAAAAAGGGTGATGACTAGTCGACAGCGGGGGCGGGGGGTGGGGGGGGGGGGGGGGGGGGGGCGGGGGGGGGGGGGTAGAAGGGGTAGAAGAGCGTTGAGTCCCTTGACCAGCCCGATTACATGGAACGTTAGAGGGCTGAATGGGCCGGTCAAGAGGGCTCGCGTGTTCGCGCATCTGAGGGGGCTGAAGGCGGACGTGGCAATGTTACAAGAGACACACCTAAAGGTGTCAGACCAGACTAGATTGAGGAAGGGGTGGGTTTGCCAAGTATTCCACTCAGGGCTGGACTCAAAGACCAGGGGGGTAGCGATTCTGATTAATAAACGGGTGGCTTTTGAGGCAGGGAGAATCGTGTCAGACACGAGACTCAGGTACATAATGGTGAGTGGGAAGCTGGAGGGGGTGCGGGTGGTACTCATGAATGTATATGCTCCGAACTGAGACAATGTGGAATTTATGAGGTGGGTGTTAGGTAAGATCCCAGACTTAGAGTCACATAACATGATCATGGGGGGAGATTTTAACACAGTCATTGATCCGGAACTGGACCGGTCAAAATCCAGGACAGGGAGGAGGCCGGCCGCTGCAATGGAATTGAAGGGGTTTATGGAACAGATGGGGGGAGTAGACCCAGGGAGGTTTGGACGTCCAAGAGCAAGGGAGTTTTCTTCTTTTTCCCATGTCCAGAAGGTATACTCTCGGACAACATTTTTGTTCTGAGCAGGGCTCTACTACCGGGGGTGGTGGATACTGAGTACTCGGCAATCGCAGTATCGGATCATGCCCCACATTGGGTGGATCTACGGGTTAGTTTGGATAGAGGACAACGGCCACTATGGAGGCTAGATGTGGGGTTGTTAGAAGACGAAGCGGTATGTGGGCGGGTGAACAAGTCCATTCAGAACTATCCTGGAAACAAATGATACGGGGGAGGTCTCTACAGCAACGGTCTGGGAAGCTTTGAAGGCAGTGGTCAGAGGGGAATTAATCTCGATATGGGCCCACAGAGAAAAGGTGGAACGAGCTGAGAGGGATAGGTTAGTTGGGGAGATACTCCAGGTGGACAGGAGATACTCAGAAGCGATGGACGCGGGGTTACTGAAGGAGCGGCGGAGGTTACAGGTGGAATTTGGGCTGTTGACTACAGGGAAGGCGGTGGAACAGCTGAGGAAGGCAAGGGGGGCCAATCTATGAGTATGGGGAAAAGGCAAGCAGAATGTTAGCGCACCAGCTCAGAAAAAGGGAGGCAGCCAGGGAGATAGGGAGAGTAAAGAGTAGAGGTGGGATCACGGTCCTGGTCCCAACGGGGGTGGACTGAGGCGTTTAAGGACTTTTACAGCAAATGATATGAGTCGGAACCCCCGGCTGGGGTGGAGGGGATGAGGCAGTTCTTGGGTCAGTTGAGTTCCCGAGGGTGGATGAGGATCTGGTAGAAGGGCTGGGAGCCCCAATTGAAATATAAGAAATAATGGAGGGGTTGGAGGGCATGCAATCTGGCCGGATGGCTACCCGGTGGAATTCTATAAGAAGTTTTCGGAGATATTGAGCCCACTAATGGTGAGGGCATTTAACAAAGCAAGAGAGAAGGGAGTCCTCCTCCAACAATGTTGCAGGCCTCGATTTCATTGATCCTGGAACGGGAGAAGGATCCAGAGCAACTCAGCCATACAGGCCAATTTCTCTGCTGAATGTGGACACCAAACTGATGGCTTAAGATATTGGCCACAAGGATAGAGGACTGTGTCCCCCGGGTGATAGGGGAAGACCAGACGGGGGTTTATAAAGGGCAGGCAACTCATGGCCAATGTTCGAAGATTCCTAAATGTTATTATGATGCCCCTCAGAAGGAGAGGAGATGGAGGTGGTGGTCGCGATGGATGCGGGAGAAGTCTTTTGATCGGGTGGAGTGGGATTACCTGTGGAGGTGCTGGGAAGGTTTGGGGTTGGTGAGGACTTCATTGACTGGGTGCGGTTGCTCTATCAGGAATCAATAGCTAGTGTGCGTACGAACCGGTTGAGATCGGGTTATTTTAAACTACACCAAGAGACAAGGCAAGGGTGTCCCCTCTCCCCGCTGTTTGTGCTGGCCATAGAGCCACTGGCCATGGCATTAAGAGCCTCTAGGTACTGGAAAGGGCTGGTTCGGGGGAGGGGGGGGGGGGTGGAGCACCGGGTTTTGCTTTACGTGGATTACATGCTCTTGTATATCTCAGACCCATTGGAGTGGATGGGGAAGTTATGCCGATCTTAGGGGAATTTGGTAATTTTCAGGGTATAAATTGAACATGGGGAAAAGCGAGATGTTCGTGATCCAGACGAGGGGGCAGGAGAAGAGGCTGGGAGAGCTGCCGCTTAGAATGGTAGGAAGGAGCTTTCGATATTTGGGAATCCAGGTGGCCCGGGAATAGGAGGCACTGCACAAGTTAAACCTATCCCGGCTCGTAGAACAAATGAAAGAGGACTTTAAGAGATGGGACATGCTCCCGCTGTCACTGGCGGGAAGGGTACAGACCGTGAAAATGACGGTTCTCCACAGATTTCCGTTTGTCTTTCAGTGCCTCCCCATCTTCACCCCGAGGGCCTTTTTTAAACTGGTGAATAAGGTTATTTTGGGCTTTGTGTGGGCGGGTAAAACCCCGCGGGTGAAGAAAGTGTTGGTGGAGCGCAGTCGGGGGGAGGGTGGGTTGGCGCTGCCAAACTTCTGCAACTACTACTGGGCGGCTCATATAGCTATGATTAGGAAGTGGGTAGTGGGGAAGGGGTTGGTGTGGGAGCCAATGAAGGCGGCGTCATGTAAGGACACAAGTTTGGGAGCACTGATAACGTCATTCTCGTCGGCCCGATATTCCACAGGTCCGGTGGTGGTGGCGGCTCTGAGAATCTGGGGGCAATGGAGGAGATATGAGAGAGTGGAGGGAGCATCGGTTTGGACCCCAATTTATAATAACCATCGGTTTGTACCGGGTAGGCTGGATGGTGGGTTCCGGAGATGGCAGAGGGCAGGAATTAGGAGGATGGGGGATCTATTTATAGACGGGAGCTTCCCCAACTTGAAAGCCTTGGAGGATAAATGTGAATTGCCAGCAGGAATCGGTTAGGTATCTGCAGGTATGGGACTTTTTGAGAAGGCAGGTCCTGGCCTTCCCGCTGTTGCCGCCACAGTGGATACAGGACAGAGTAGTCTCCAGGACATGGGTGGGAGAGGGGAAGGTATCAGACATTACCAAGAATTTATGGAATCGGAGGAAACTCCGGTGGAGGAGCTAAAGGGCAAGTGGGAAGACGAGCTGGGGGAGAGATAGAGGCGGGTCTGTGGGCGGATGCCCTATGCAGGATTAACGCATCCTCACCATGTGCCAGGCTTAGCCTGATACAATTCAAGGTAGCCCACCGGGCATACATTTTAAAATGTTTTTAATTTCGAGTACCCAATTCATTTTTTCAAATAAGGGGCAATTTATCGAGGCCAATCCACCTACCTTGCACATCTTTGGGTTGTGGGGGCGAAACCCACGCAAACACGGAGAGAATGTGCAAACTCCACACGGACAGTGACCCAGAGCCGGGGTCGAACCTAGGACCTCGGCGCCGTGAGGCAGCAGGGCTAACCCACTGTGCCACCATGCTGCCCCTCACTGGGCACACATGACGGTGGCCCAGATGAGCAAGTATTTTGGGGTAGAGGACTGGTGTACAAGGTGCGCGGGACGTCTAGGAAATCATATCCACATGTTTTGGGCATGCCCAGAGCTTGGAGGGTTTGGCAGGGTTTCGCTAAGGCGATGTCCGCGGTACTCAAAACACGGGTGGGGCCGAGTCCGGAGGTGGCAATCTTTGGAGTGACGGAAGAGCCGGGAGTTCAGGGGGCGAAAGAGGCTGACGTTTTGGCATTTGTCTACCTGGTAACCCGGAGACAAATCTTATTAATGTGGAGGGACTTGAAGCCCCCGAGTGTAGATGGCTGTGTTTCTTAGTCTTGAGAAAAGAAAGTTTGCCTTAATGCTAGGGTTCGCCCGGGGGTGGCAGCCGTTCGTCTTTCTCAGGGAAAATTAAAATGTCAGCAGAATTCAGAAGGTGGGGCGGAGTGGGGGGGGGGGGGGGGGGGGGGGGGGGGGGGGGGGGGGGGGGGGGGGGGAAGAGGCGAGACTGTTGTTTTATTGTTGGGGGTGTGAAGATTGTGATGGGGGTGGAAATGTTTTTGTACCATGTTTATGTCATTGTTATTGTTATTATTATAAAAAATTGCAAATACCCTAATAAAAATATTTTTTAAAAACATGAGTCTACACCGGCTTTGGGAAAGAGCCCAAAGACCACACTTCCAACCTATCCCCGTAACCCAGCAACCCCACTGAACCTTTTTGGACACTAAGGGTAATTTAGCATGGCCAATCCACCTAACCTGCACATCTTTGGACCGTGGGAAGAAACCGGAGCACCCGCAAGAAACCCACGCACACACGGGGAGAACGTGCAGACTCCGCACAGACACTGACCCAAGCCGGGAATCAAACCTGGGACCCTGGAGCTGTGAAGCAATTTGCTAACCACTGTGCTACCATGCTGCAGGTGAGGTGGATTGGTCATGCTAAATTGCCCTTAGTGTTCAAAAAGGTTAGATGGGGTTCCTGGGTTACAGGGATACTGTGGAGGTGTGGGCTTAGTGCCCTTTCCAAGGGCCGGTGCAGGCTCGATGGTCCGAATGGCCTCCATCTGCACTGTGAACTCTTAGGATTCTATGATACTATACCTTCACCATTCAATCATGCGGACGAGATAGGAAAACACCTCTGCCTCTATGTTACACACACGAGTGAACATGACATGACCCCACAAAGCATGTGAAGGACATGCCTTGCACAAGCACATTCAAAAGTAAGGACAAGGCACCACTGATGTTGGAAATGATCTGAAAACGGTCAGTCACTGTGATGGAATGGAAGCTGACGACATAGACCAGGGGTTGGATTCTCCGCACCCCAACAAATTGAGGCAAGCGCCGGGGTGGAGAATCCATTTACCCGCATGGAATCGGGACCAGCGCCAGTTCCCCGATTCTCTGGGCCCCGAAAAGCGGTGTACTCTCCGAGTAGGCCGCGCCGCATATCCCCTACCTGCGGACACTGCTGGAGGCCCGCCTGGCTATTCTCCGCCCCCGACCGGCCGAAGTCCCGGCGGTGTGGCTCCAACATGGTTCTGCCGGTCGGGATACTTGCATGGCGGCTGCGGACTCAGTCTGCAGCCGCCCTGGTTGGGGGCGGACCAATCAGAGGGCAGGGAGAGCCTTATAGGGGACTGGGCAATATTCGGGGACACTATGTTTAAGGTCCAGCTTCGCGTTCTGAGTCCGCCATGGAGCACGGTGCAGCCACTGGATGCCGCCGCCGAGCACATGCGCGGCCTCTGACCTGGAAGTGCAGGGGCCCATATCTGCAGCAAAAGCTGCGAGCTTCCCGATGGTTCACTGCTAGCCCCCTTCAGGGCTGTAAATATGTGGCCCTTTCACGCCAGTTTTTCTGGCGTGAAAGGCATCAGATTTTACGACGGCATGGGGACAGAGTCCCCAAAACAGTGAATCCAGCCCGAGATATCCACGATAGTGGCAGCAGCGGGGGGGAAGGACCATGGTGTGTCATCTGATTGACTACAACACATCTCATCATGAAAAGGAGGCATAGATGAGAGGAGATGAGGGATAGATGATATTGTAGGTACAGTTGCGCACATGTTGTGAACACCCATACCACCATTGTGATCCGAATGGTATTTGGCTGCCCTATGTCCGGGTGCATCCCTAACATCCACAGCGCAGGTCGAGGCAGCCCGCTGACTGACTCGGTCTGTTGTGTATGATGACCTTGGTGGAGATCCTCTTGAGGGCTGACACCTGAATAGCGCTGGCCTGCTCTGGGTGTCCTGCTGTGGGGCAGGTGCAATCTCCTCGGCCTGTGGAGCTGGAGGTGATGGAGTCACCTAGGTGAATGGTTCCTGGGTCTTCAGCTGCTGATCCTCCTCCCTATGAGTGCCCAAGGGTACCTGGTTGATTCCTTGAGGAGAAGGGACAGCTGGAGTAAGATTGAGCTGTCCTGTACCCCTCTCATGTTGACACTGCTGGAAATGACCCAACCAATGGCCACAGCGATGGAGTTCAGCTCCCATAGCAGTCTAGGACCAATGTCGAGGACCAAGGTCTTATTGGCAGCTGCCATCCTGACAGTGTTGCCCTTGGTGTGTTGGCATGCCAGTGCTATCACGTCGGACTGAAGGCGAATGGACTCCTCCATTGTACATTATAATCTGAGGAGTGCAGCTGACATCCCTTCCTGACGTTCCCCTCCATTTTGCTGCAGTTGCAGCAACTGATTTAGGACCAAGTCCAGAGGCTCATCATCGAACCTGGACTCAGCAGATTTCAGCAGGCTCATGTCAGGGCAGATGAGAAGGAGACCAGGCATATTGGTGTGTGTGCTGAGTGGAGCCATGTGTGGGACGAGGAGGCGATCTCCAGAGGAGATGAGGCCAGGTGGAGATGTTAGGTTGTGTGTGAGAGAGGTTGTGTGTGAGAGAGTGAGTGTTCCCTTGAGCTGGTAGTGAATGAGATTCCAGTGAATGTATGAAAGTAAATGACTGCGGATGCTGGAATCGGAAACGAAAGAGAAAATGCTGGAAAATCTCAGCAGGTCTGGCAGCATCTGTAGGGAGAGAAAAGAGCTAATGTTTCGAGTCTGATGACTCTTTGTCAAAGCTTTTTCCGGCATTTTCTCTCCAGTGAATGTATGATGGGCTAGTGAGTGTGTGAGTTTAGATTAGAGCGATGAGATGGTTGACTTACCCTGGCAGCATGGATGAGATCAGTCATTCTTTTCCTGCACTAGGTGGCTGACCTCTTCTGTGCAGCACTGGATGGATGTCGAGTATCCCCTGGACAATTTTCTACTGCTTCTGCGCAAGAACCATTGCCAACAGTGGGCCATGCACTACATCAGCTGCAACTTCATGACAGCCCAACAAAGAATTTAACAGCATCTACAGGATTGGAAGATGACTGCTTTCTCTATCTGAATTCTTTGTGAGTAACATGCCACTGAGTGTTCTATCAAATATGCAGCTCCAATAATAAGCATTCCATAAATAACAACATAATTGTGTAATAGCGTCCTGATTTATGAGGACCATTTACTTTTCACTATTCTACCCTCAACGATTGGTTTCAATTCATCACAATAATTTGGAATACCAAGTGTAACTAGTTACCCTACTGAGGCCTATGGGTCATTATTGCCTTTCTAAGAATTCTACCTGGTGGGCACGTGCGTCCGAGCAGTAGGAAACTTTTGACATACACGGAACTCAGCATTGTGACCAAACACAAAATCATCAACATACCAATCACAACTGAGGAGGTCAAGAATAATTGCAATGAGTCAGTCAATGCTCTACAACACATGTGCCCAGAAAGATTTGATGCCAGAAGTGGCACTGTACTACACCTTCAAGACATGAAATGGATTGATTGGCTGTCCTAGGAAATGTAGTGTTCACAAACATGAGAAGCTAAAGGTTGAGTTAGATGACATAACAAGTCATGACATCATCCCTCGTGTGCTTGGACTCAATGGGCGAGATTCTCTGTTCCTGCGCTAAGTGCCAGCTTGAACGGAGAATCCGTGGGAGGTCTACGTGAAAAAATCGGCGAGAACCCCTCACTAATTCCGGTACCGGTGAGGGGCTAGCACTGGCATCGACCAAAACTCCTGCCTACTGCGCCGAAAACGGCCGGGTCCTGATAACCTGCAGCAGTCGTGTCGTACAACATGGTGCCGGTCATGCGTCGACCCGACCCGCAAACTGTGACCCCACAGCCCACCCTCACAGCCTGCAGCTGCCACGCTGGGTTTACGATTTGTGTGAGAACATGTGTCCCGTGCCTTCAGGAACTCAGCCCATTGGGGGCGGAGCACCATGAGTGGGCCGGCTGATGAGGCGCCAACGACATTGCAACTGCGCGTGCCGCACGTCACCATGACGCCATTTTGGAGAGGGCGGAGACTCGCAAACAGGATCCGGCCCCAATTCCGGCGTCGGAATAGATTTTCCGCCCGATCGCCGATTATGATATCAGTGTCGGGCAATGGAGAATCCTGTCCAATATGTCAGCGGCTCATCGTGAAGGACTTGTCTTCAACAGATTAACTTTATTGGTTCTACATATTCAAGTTCTTAGATCTGTTCTAACCCAAGCAAACCCGAAGACATGATGATTGATGATGATTGATTTGATTTGATTTATTGTCACATGTACCGAAGTACAGGGAAAAGTATTTTTCTGCAGCGGAGGAACGTACACAGTACGTACAGAGTAGACACAAGAATAACCAACAGAGAACATTGACAAATGGGACATCGACAAAACAGCGATTGGTTACAGTACGGAACAAGGGGCCAAACATAGCAAATACATGAGCAAGAGCAAGAGCAACATAGGGCGCCGTGAATAGTGTTCTTACAGGGAACAGATCAGTCTGAGGGAGAGTCATTGAGGAGTCTTGTAGCTGTGAGGAAGAAGCTGTTCCTATGTCTGGATGTGCAAGTCTTCAGATTTCTGTACCTTCTGCCTGATGGAAGGGTCTGGAAGAAGGCAAAGCCTGGGTGGGAAGGGTCTCTGATAATGCTGTCTGCGTTCCTGAGGCAGCGAGAGGTGTATTCAGAATCAATGTGGGGGTGCCAGGCAATGCTAGTCCCCAGGAATGAAAGGACTGGCAGAGATGCTTCAGATGTTTCAACTTCTTAGCACCATACATACCCAACTTTGGCAAGGGAGCACAATCACTTAGAGAGCTGCTAAGGAAGGATGTGACATATATATGGTACGAGGACAATCAGCCCGTGTTTGAGTCACTTAAACAGGCATTGTCAGAAAATACATTTTTTTCTACAACACTATGAACTAAGAATACTGTGAGCATTTTTGGTCCCCTCTCTAATGAAAGATACACTGGCATTGGAGGCAGTCCAGAGAAGGTTCATTAGGTTGATTCTGGGTATGGAGGGATTTTCTTATGAGGAGAGGTTGAGCAGGTTGGCCTGTACTCATTGGAGTTTAGAAGAATGATAGGTGGCCTTATATATGACTCTCAGGGGGCTTGACACAATGAATTCTGAGAGGCTGTTTCCTCTTGTAGGAGAGTCGAGGACCAGGGAGCAGAATCTCAGAGTTTAAGACAAGAGATGAGGAGCAAATTCTTCTCTCAGAAAGTAGTGAATCGGTGGAAATGTTTACCGCAGAGAGCTGGAGAGGCTGGGCCATTAAGTATGTTCAAGATTGAGATTAACACATTCCACAGTAGCGGAATTAAGGGTTGTGGGGATAAGGCGGGTAAGTGGGGTCGAATATTATCAGATCAGTCGTGATCTCATTGAATGGTGGAATCGAATCGATGGGCCGAATGCTCCTCCATCATATTGTCTTGGGGTCTTATACATACATTACTCAAATCATACTGATGGGGCTGGATTCTCTCCCCGCCGCGCCACATTTCTGTTTCACCCTGCCGGCGGGATACTCCGTTATGTCGGCTGGTCAATGGGTTTCCCATTGTGGGACAGCCCCAGGCCGTCGAGGAAATCCCCGGGCTGCCAGCAAAACGGAGCATCCTGCCGGCGGAGATTCCAGCCCACGATTTCCTGCCAATTTCTGATGCTGAGTGGCAAATCTTAGAATATTTTCCCCCTGCATTCAGTTATTTTCTTCTGACAGCTTGATTTGTGCTACAGCACACATTGGTACCAGATTAAGTTGGGCGAAAGCAGCCTGCTCCAAACCTGATCCACCATCAGTGGTCTTGCATTGCAGAACTACAACAGCAGTCCTTGGTGTTTCTTTTCCATTAGCATTTCCTCCCTGTTAAAGGGCATGTAACCCCCACTATGCTTGGCATTTCCTCTTGATGAACCCTGCTGAGATTAGGAGCTCAGAGTCTGTCAATTGCAAACATTAATCTATTTTCAGCCATCTGTGCATGCAAGGTTTTTGTTTTTCAATGTATTGTTCCTATACTTTATCCCAAGAACATTTTATAAATCATAGTATTTGCTGAGCAAAATAAAGACGACAGACACCAGCTGGGATTTTCCAGCCCCGACATTGGCGGTATTGGCGGGGGCGGGACTGGAAAATTTGGAGAGCTGTTGACTTTTAATGGCTCTCCAAACTTTCTCATCCCACCCACAACGATGCCAGCTGGTGCACATCATATTTCCATAATAGATTCAATAACAATCCTCTTGGACGAAGAAAAAATACAGCATGAAAATAATTTATGCCTTTAGGCTATTCCTACAAACCATTGTTTTCTTCATTAGTCTTCTACTAAGATCACGTTTTCTCACTAGCAATGGGATGAGGGTTAAGTGGGTTGTGTGAAGGAAGATTTGGTTTATGGATACATAGAGACATAGAAAATAGAAGCAGGAGGAGGCCATTCGGCCCTTCGAGCTGGCTCCGCCATTCATTCTGATCATGGCTGATCATCAAGTTCAATACCTTGATCCCGCCTTCCCCCATAACCCTTGATTCCTTTAGTCCCAAGAGCTATATCGAATTCCTTCTTTAAATTACACAACGTATTGGCCTCAACAACTTTCTGTGGTAGTGAATTCCACAGATTCACCATTATCTGGGTGAAGAACTTTCTCTTTGCCTCAGTCCTAAAAGGTTTACACCTTACCACGATTTTGACCCAGCGCCAGAGAAGGAATGGTGATATATTTCCAAGTCAGGAAGGTGAGTGACTTGGAAGGAAACTTCCAGGTGGTGGGGTTCCCATGTATCTGCAGCCCTTATTCTTCCAGATGGTAGTGGCCATGGGTTTGGAAGATACTGAGCGGGATTCTACGCTGACGTGATTCTCCGTTTTGCCGGCGCCCGGGGGTTTCCTGACGGCATCATCATAGAATTTACAGTGCAGAAGGAGGCCATTCGGCCCATCAAGTCTGCACCGGCTCTTTGAAAGAGCACCCTACCAAAGCCCACACCTCCACCCTATCCCCATAACCCAGTAACCCCACCCAACACTAAGGGCAATTTTGGACACTAAGGGCAATTTATCATGGCCAATCCACCTAACCTGCACATCTTTGGACCGTGGGAGGAAACCGGAGCACCCGGAGGAAACCCACGCACACACGGGGAGGATGTGCAGACTCCGCACAGACAGTGACTCAAGCCAGGAATCGAACCTGGGACCCTGGAGCTGTGAAGCAATTGTGCTAACCACCATGCCCCACCATTGTGGTCTGCCCCACAATGGGAAACCCCATTGACCTGCCGGCGTAACGGAGAATCCCGCTGGCGGATCGGGGCAGAAATGTGGTGCGGCGGGGCGGAGAATCCAGCCCACTGTCTGCAGTTCATCTTGTAAATGGTATATACTTGCTGCTGCTGGGGTAGAAGGAGTGAATGTTTGTAAAAGGGTTGCTAATCAAGCGGGCTGCTTTGCCCTGGGTGGTTTCAAGCTTCTTGAGTGTTGTTGGAGCTGCACTCATCCAGACAAGTGGAGAGTATTCCATTACAGTCCTGACTTGTGCCTTGTGGACAGGCTTTGGGAAATCAGGAGGTGAGTTACTCGCCTGAGGATTCCAAGCCTCTGACCTGTTCTTGTAGCCACAGTATTTATAAGGCTGGTCCAGTTCAGTTTTTGGTCAGTGGTAAACCGCATGATGTTGATATTGGGGATTCAGTGATGGCAATGCCATTGAATGATAACTTTGTTCCTCCTTCCACAGAGAGTATTTCCAGCATTTTCTGTTTTTTATTCAGATTTCCAGCATCCGCAGTATTTTGCTTTAAAGTTAATAACACTCCTCAGTTACGACAGTACATGCTACATGAACAGAATTCTTGGCTCCCTTGATACTTACTACTATGCTTGCGACAGATGTGTTATTTCAGGCATATGATGGCATGCTTGTAGGCATTGCCAAAGTCATGGAATATTGGGCATAAATTCTCCACCTCACGACGCCGCAATCGTGAATCTTGATTGGGCGGATTGAGATCTGCGTCCGGCATTGAATCGGGTGCTACGCCACTCCTCAGTGCACTCATCAGAAGAGCTGCTCCACTGCAGGGGAAGCAGAGGAACAGCAGAGCTCACCTAAAACAAAGGACAAATGCAACATGACCTATGGCACCCCCCCGACATACCACCCTTGCAGCGCAGAGGCCTTACCAGTGACGCATCAGCTAGCCCACACCGCAGGACCACCAGCTGTCTCCAAGCCCTGCCAGTGCATCACGCTCTTGCTCCCATCCATCCAGTCCCTGGATAGGTTGTCACAACCTCTGTGTCACACCCAGAACCCACATCACACTGCAGCTAAGCTCCGAGCAGACTCCCCTGTCTCACCCACATCTTAGACACCTGTCCACATACAAGCCTCTGAGCATGGAGGCGATTGGTGGCACACAGTGACCCCCTCCACCGCACAACCAGGTGCTACCCTGCTGGTGGGACAACACATGACCCACCCAATGAGGACAGCCACAGTAGACCTCACTGGGGAATCAGGACAGGGGCCGCACAGCCTATCACTGACATGGGTTGCGGCAGCCACCGGCATCCCTGTTGGCAGGGACGGGTGGTGAGGGTAGAGGCTCCTCACATCATAGACCTGGTGCCACTCACTGATGGATCAGAGGTGCAGTGTGGGAGGCAACATATCAGGGGGGGAACATGTGGAGGGTGGAGCTGAAGTGCAACTCAGGATCACCATGCAGCCTGCCGGTTCTGGATGGGTAAGGGAATACTCATCTTGCTAACATGTCTTCACTTTTCTCTCCCTCTGTAGAGAATGAATTTCAAAGTACAGCCAGGAATGTTTGCTATCTACCTGGCCACAGATGCTGTTGCGGATGCTGTTGAGGCCATAGGCACAGGACCTGGACGGGGAGGATCCTGCACAAGAGGAGCCTGCCCCAGAAGAGCAGGGGCCAGCCAGTGAGGCTCCAGTGTCAGCCGTCCAACTGGCTGAGGAGGAGGTGAGAAGGAGGCACCACATCAGGCCACGTGTATACTGTCAGCACCTGTCCTTCGAGGAGATGCTGGACCGCCTGTGCAGCCGTTGACTAACGCCACCTGTGCGAGATGATGACGCACCTGACACCGCAGGGTTACGGAGGCAGATACCCGCTCCCAGGGCCACCAAGATGACAGTCTCCCTAAACCTTTATATCACTGGGTCTTTCCAGGGGCCGAGCGAGGATCTGTCTGGGATCTCACAACCATCCATAAGAACATAAGAACTAGGAGCAGGAGTAGGCCATCTGGCCCTTCAAGCCTACTCCACCAATGAGATCATGGCTGATCTTTTGTGGATTCAGCTCCACTTTCCGGCCCGAACACCACAACTCTTTATTCCTTTATTTTCCAAAAAACTATCTATCCAAGCTGTGATGGATGCCCTATGTGCCGGGCAGCGGACTATATAAACTTCAAGTCCACCAGGATGCTTGGGCAGCAGGATTGCCCCCATTGCTGGCATGCCCCGGGTCCAGGGGATAATTGATGGCACACATTTCCCCCTACAAGCACCAACTCATCAGGGGGTGCCCTTCGTCAATCGGAAGGGCTTCAACTCCCTGAATGTGCAGTTGGCGTGCGACCACCATCTGCACATCATGTAGCCTGCGCCCGATATCTAAGGAGCGGGCACGGTGCTAATGTCCTGGCGTACTCATTGGTTCCCGGCACCTTAAAGGCACTCCCTCGGGTGGGGGGTTGGCTCTTGGGCAACAAGAGTTACACCCGCTAAGGTCTTAGCTAATTATACATGTCTGGCAACACCAGACTGACACTATAATGATGTCAATAAGACGACAAGACATAGGAGCAGAATTAGGCCACTCGGCCCATCAAGTCTGCTCCGACATTCAATCATGTCTGATATTGTCTCATCCCCATTCTCCTGCCTTCTCCCCATAACCCCTGATCCCATGTCCATGCAGCAACCAGGAGCAGAGCATCAGCTTCCTAAAGATGTGCTTCAAATGCATGGACTGCTGTGGTGGGGTACTCGAATATAGCCCCAGGAGGGTCTTGAACATCATTCTATCCTGCTGCGTCCTACGGCTACGGAGATGTTGGGTGGTGATGTGATACATATAATAATAATCTTTATTGTCACACGTAGGCTTACATTAACACTGCAATGAAGTTACTTTGAAAATCCCCTAGTCGCCACATTCCGGTGCCTGTTTGGGTACACGGAGGGAGAATTCAGAATGTCCAAATTACCCAGCAAGCACGTTTTTCGGGACATGTGGGAGGAAGCTGGAGCACCCGGAAGAAACCCACGCAGACACAGGGAGAATGTGCAGACTCCGCACAGACAGTGACCCAAGCCAAGAATCAAACCTGGGACCCTGGTGCTGTGAAGCAACAGTGCTAACCACTATGTTACCATGCCGCCCCAGCTTACTTACTGGGTAAGCTGTCCTACAAAGTGGCCTCACACTTCTGGCCCTGTTCCCTTCCGCCTCAGGTGGCCCAAGGTGGAACATTTAAAAAAATAATAATTTACAGGATGTGGTTAGGCCACTATTTATTGCCCGTCCTTGTTGCCCTTCAGAAGATGGTGGTGAGTTGCCTTCTTGAACCACTGCAGTCCTAAGGTGGAGGTACACCCACTGTGCTGTTAGGGAGGGTGTTCCAGGATGTTGCCCCAGCGACAGTGAACGAGTGGCGATATACTTCCAAGTCAGGGTGATGAGTGACTTGGAGGGGAACCTCCAGGTGGTGGGGTTCCCAGTTATCTGCTGCTCTTGTCATTCTAAATGGTAGTGGTCGTGGGTTTGGAAGGTGCTGTCTAAGGAACTTTGGTGAGTTACTGCAGTGCATCTTGTAGATGGTACACACGGCTGCCACTGTTCATCGGTGGTGGAGGGTTTGAATGTTTGTGGAAGGGGGGGGGCAATCAAGCGGGTTGCTTAGTCCTGGATGATGTCGAGCTTTTTGAGTGTTGTTGGAGCTGCACTTATCCAGGCAAGTGGAGAGTTTTCCATTACATTCATGACTTGTGCCTTGTAGATGGTGAGCAGGCTTTGGAGGGGTCAGGAGGTGAGTTATTCGCTGTAGGATTCCTAGCCTTTGACCTGCCCTGGTAGCCACAGTATTAATGTAGCTAGTCCAGTTCAGTTTCTGATCAATGGTAACCCCCAGGATGTTGATTATGGGGGATTCAACGATGGTAATGCCATTGAATATCAAGGGGTGGTGGTTAGATCCTCTCTTGTAGGAGATGGTCATTGCCAGGCACTTGTGTGACGCAAATGTAACTTGTCATTTGTCAGCCCAAGCCTGCATATTGTCCAGGTCTTGCTGCATTTGGACATGGACTGCTTCATTATCTCAGGAGTCGCAAATGGTGCTGAACGTTGTGCAGTCATCCGCAACCATCTCCACTTCTGACCTTATGATGGAAGGCAGGTCATTGATGAAGCAGCTGAAAATGGTTGGGCCTATGACACTATCCTGAGGAATTCCTGCAGTGATGTCCTGGAGCTGAGATGATTGACCTCCAACCACACAGCAGTCACTCTCTCCTCATCTCTGGCATTCAGCTCTTTTGTCCATGTTTGAACGAAGGTTGTAATGAGGTCAGGAGCTGAGTGACCCTGGCGGAACCCAAACTGATGATCCGTGAGCAGGTTATTGCTGAGTAAGTGCCACTTGAAAGCACTGTTGATGACTCCTTCCATTACATTGCTGATGATGGAGAGTAGACTGATAGGGCAGTAATTGGCTGGGTTGGATTTGTTCTGTTTCTTGTGTATAGGACACACCTGGGCAATTTTCCACATTGCTAGGTAGATGCCAGTGTTGTAGCTGTACTGGAACAGCTTGGCTAGGGGTGCGGCAAATTCTGGAGCACAAGTCTTCAGTATTATTACCGGGATATTGTCACGACATAAAGCCTTTGCAGTATCCAGTGCCTTCAGCCGTTTCTTGATATAACGTGGAGTGAATCCTATTGGTTGAAGACTGACATCTGTGATGCTGGGGACCTCTGGAGGAGACCGAGATGGATCATCCACTCGGCACTTCTGGCTGAAGATTGTTGCGAATGCCTCAATCTTGTCTTTTGCACATACGTGCTGGGCTCCTCCATCATTGAGGATGAGGATATTTGTGGAGTCTCCTACTCCTATGAGTTGTTTAATTGTCTACCACCATTCCCAGCTGGATGTGGCAAGACTACAGAGCTTAGATCTGATTAGTCATTGTCGAATCCCTTAGCTCTGTCTATTACTTGCTGCTTATGCTGTTTGGCACGCAAGTGGTCCTATGTTGTGGCTTCACCAGGTTGACACCTCATTTTTCGGTATGCATTTGTTGCTCCTGGCATGCTCTCTTGCACTCTTCATTGAACCAGGGTTGATACCCTAGCTTGGTGATAACCGTAGAGTGGGGGATTTGCCAGGCCATGAGGTTGCAGATTGTGGTTGAATACAATTCTGCTGCTGCTGAATTATTCTTGGGGCCCTGCCCAGTTTCATCCTCCAATACCCACACCACCAACCTTCTGACTTGAGATGCCTTTGACGACCATCCTCTGGGGGGCCTGGACCTGGATGGAGTCGGCCGACTTTTGGGTGTCACAGGTGATGAGGTACCCCCCTGTTCTTCCTGCTACCCATCAGATGCGCCAGTGTCAGATGGGGGGGGATCAGAAGCGCTGAGTTGTTACAGCACCTCCCCTGCAGCAGGCACCAGCACAGGCCCCATTACTTCTTGCTCCCTTGGGGTGTACGATGGCCCCCGGGCTGCACCATGGAACAGAGGTGAGGCCGGATTGAGCTTCAGAGGCTCCACAGTCACCTGACACTGCCAGTCCAGGAGGCCCTTTCTCGTCTCAACCAGGGTCTCGATGCCCTCAACCATGGAGTGCAAAGACTGGACCACATCCCTCAGCGATTCAGTCATGTTCCTCTGCATCTCGGTCATAACACTCTGTGACTGGGTCATGTTTCCCTGTGACTGGCCCAGGTCAGTCAGTGCTCGGCCAATGCCCTCAGCTATGATCCTTTGTGACTAGGCGAAGCTCTGGAGCACCGCGGCAATGTTCATGTGGGCCCAGTACATGGCTGCCAGTGACTGGGCTCCCCTGTCCTGAGCCTCAGCCATCGACTGCACAGCATGCCTCAAGTCTTGGACATCTTGACCCATGGCTGTGACTGATTGACCCAAGGCTTCAACCGCGAACGCCACATGTTCAGCCTGGGTACCACACATTGTCGGTACGATCTCCTGCAACTGAAGGTGGTTGAACTCCTCCAACTGCGCCTTTTTTTCTATTTGTTTAAGGGATGTGGGCTTCGCTGGCTGGGCCAGCATTTATTGCCCATCCCTGAGGGCATTTAAGAGTCAATCACATTCCTGTGGACCTGAAGTCACATGTAGGCCAGACCAGGTATGGAGAACAGATTTCCTTTCCCTAAAAGATGAATGCAGTGCTGAGAAGTAGGTGTCATCCTGTAGTGGTCTTCCGGGCGTGATGGGCTTGTGGCTGGGGTGAGGTATCCCAGATGGGCTGGCATGGTCTGATAGTGATCCTGCAAGGCAAAACATGTGGTGAGATGCTGGGAAGGAGTGGTTTGGGGGAGAGGGGGACTCACTTGCTGTAGCAACATCATTTTGCATTAGGGGCTTATGCCAACCTCGGCCTCGGACATAGCCCTCTCCTGCACCTCCCCATATAATGCCATCACCCTCTACTCAGCGGTGGTTATAGCCCAAGGTCCGGCATGCCCTCTTCAGTTTTCTCTCGCTCCCTTGTTACGGGCCACCTTTTCCTCGGGGAGACACATAAAGGATGTGGTGAGACACATGGAGGCGAGTTTCAGAGGGGGCCTGCAGCTGGTAACATGTGTGTGCGTGGAATCTGGCCAAAGAGGACGATACAGGTGTCGGGGTTTGGTGTAGGGTGGGATGTGAGGTAGATTTGGGCAGTTGGGTTTGATTTGTCTCTATGGGGTGGGGCTGTGATGGGAGGAGTGAGGGACAGGGATGATGCCAGGGGAACAGAGGTGCTGGCACTCCCAAGCTGCCATAAGATCGCACCCCATATCTCTGACGCATGAAACACCAACCCCTCTATTTCCCAGATAATCTACCCTATACTATAGATGGAGGTTAATTTTCCGTATGTGGCATACTTCACAATTATTTTCAATTGCAGCATAGCATAATCCATTCATTACAAGTAACTTTTCAATCATAGCAATATAATTTACCCTAATTCAAATATTAGAATCAGATTATCACTAAACTCCAACTGATGTGATCACAGTATGAGGGATCTGTTTTCACTCTGTTGACAGCTTCATGCCAACTTCACTAGTGCTGATTGCTAGTGAACCAAAGAGCTACTCTCCACCCAGGACTACATTTATAAGTTCAGGCATAGAGTTGAATGTGAATTCAGCTTCCCTTGTATTGGCTGAGATAAATGCTGTGAAATTCTTCAGACGTTCAACTGCTGCGCTGTCAAAGAATCATCAGAGGCGTCAAATGTAATCGGGACAGTTGCTGCATTGCACACAAAGATATGGCAGCATGACAGGAATAAAAAAGTCCAAGGAAATTCAGGGCAAAGATTTACCAAGAATTGCAATGTCCGAACTGGCTTAAGATTTCTGAGTGTTACATTTTTAAAAATTGGTCTTGGGTATATGGACCAGGCTAAAAAAGATGCACTTAGAGGCAATCCCAAATGGCATGGAGGTTGTGGTGAGCCTTCTTCTTGAGCCACTGTAATAGTTGCAATGATAGTGCTCCTAATACAGAGATAGGGGGGGAGTTTCCAAAAGAATAGCCCAGAAAGGAAAAATGTTCAATGGACAGGCCAAGAAAAGCTGTGATTTGGAAAAGGACGTGGAGGTATGTCTTCTCATTTCCAGAAGTTTAAAATAATCACACTTTTAGACTGGAGCTTTGTTTGGTCTTGAGTTCAGGGTCTCCTTTGAGGTTTCTTAGGGGCATCCTTTCTGGCTGCATCACAGCCTGGTATGGCAACTACTTGGCCAGACCGTAAGAAACTACAGAGAGTCGTGAACACTGTCATAATATACACACACAGAACACACAGAAAATACAGCACAGAACAGGCCCTTCGGCACAACATCGTCCTAGATTAATCAAAGATTATCATTGAATTTACAGTGCAGAAGGAGGCCATTCGGCCCTTTGAGTCTGCACCGGCTCTTGGAAAGAGCACCCTACCCAAACTCAACACCTCCACCCAACACCAAGGGCAATTTGGACATTAAGGGCAATTTATCATTGGCCAATTCACCTAACACGCACATCTTTGGACTGTGGGAGGAAACCGGAGCACCCGGAGGAAACCCACGCAGACACGGGGAGGACGTGCAGACTCCGCACAGACAATGACCCAAGCCAGAATCGAACCTGGGACCATGGAGCTGTGAAGCAATTGTGCTATCCACAATGCTACCGTGCTGCCCTTAAGAACAAATAAATCTACACTATATAATTTTACCGTAATCCATGTACCTATCCAATGGCTGCTTGAAGGTCCCTAATGTTTCCGACTCAACTACTTCCACAGGCAGTGCATTCCATGCCCCCACTACTCTCTGGGTAAAGAACCTACCTCTGATATCCCTCCTATATCTTCCACCTTTCACCTTAAATTTATGTCCCCTTGTAATGGTTTGTTCCACCCGGGGAAAAAGTCTCTGACTGTCTATCTATTCCCCTGATCATCTTATAAACCTCTATCAAGTCGCCCCTCATCCTTCTCCGTTCTAATGAGAAAAGGCCTAGCACCCTCAATCTTTCCTCGTAAGACCTACTCTCCATTCCAGGCAACATCCTGGTAAATCTTCTTTGCACCTTTTCCAGAGCTTCCACATCCTTCCTAAAATGAGGCGACCAGAACTGTACACAGTACTCCAAATGTGGCCTTACCAAAGTTTTGTACAGCTGCATCATCACCTCACGGCTCTTAAATTCAATCCCTCTGTTAATGAATGCGAGCACACCATAGGCCTTCTTCACAGCTCTATCCACTTGAGTGGCAACTTTCAAAGATGTATGAACATAGACCCCAAGATCTCTCTGCTCCTCCACATTGCCAAGAACTCTACCGTTAACCCTGTATTCCGCATTCATATTTGTCCTTCCAAAATGGACAACCTCACACTTTTCAGGGTTAAACTCCATCTGCCACTTCTTAGCCCAGCTCTGCATCCTATCTATGTCTCTTTGCAGCCGACAACAGCCCTCCTTACTATCCACAACTCCACCAATCTTCGCATCGTCTGCAAATTTACTGACCCACCCTTCAACTCCCTCATCCAAGTCATTAATGAAAATCACAAACAGCAGAGGACCCAGAACTGATCCCTGCGGTACGCCACTGGTAACTGGGATCCAGGCTGAATATTTGCCATCCACCACCACTCTCTGACTTCTATCGGTTAGCCAGTTTGTTATCCAACTGGCCAAATTTCCCACTATCCCATGCCTCCTTACTTTCTGCATAAGCCTACCATGGGGAACTTTATCAAATGCCTTACTAAAATCCATGTACACTACATCCACTGCTTTACCTTTATCCACATGCTTGGTCACCTCCTCAAAGAATTCAATAAGACTTGTAAGGCAAGACCTACCCCTCACAAATCCGTGCTGACTATCCCTAATCAAGCAGTGTCTTTCCAGATGCTCAGAAATCCTATCATTCAGTACCCTTTCCATTACTTTGCCTACCACCGAAGTAAGACTAACTGGCCTGTAATTCCCAGGGTTATCCCTAGTTCCTTTTTTGAACAGGGGCACGACATTCGCCACTCTCCAATCCCCTGGTACCACCCCTGTTGACAGTGAGGACGAAAAGATAATTGCCAACGGCTCTGCAATTTCATCTCTTGCTTCCCATAGAATCCTTGGATATATCCCGTCAGGCCCGGGGGACTTGTCTATCCTCAAGTTTTTCAAAATGCCCAACACATCTTCCTTCCTAACAAGTATTTCCTCGAGCTTACCAATCTGTTTCACACTGTCCTCTCCAACAATATCGCCCCTCTCATTTGTAAATACAGAAGAAAAGTACTCGTTCAAGACCTCTCCTATCTCTTCAGACTCAATACACAATCTCCCGCTACTGTCCTTGATCGGACCTACCCTCGCTCTAGTCATTCTCATATTTCTCACATATGTGTAAAAGGCCTTGGTGTTTTCCTTGATCCTACCCGCCAAAGATTGTTCATGCCCTCTCTTAGCTCTCCTAATCCCTTTCTTCAGTTCCCTCCTGGCTATCTTGTATCCCTCCAATGCCCTGTCTGAACCTTGTTTCCTCAGCCTTACATAAGTCACCTTTTTCCTCTTAACAAGACATTCAACCTCTCTTGTCAACCATGGTTCCCTCACTCGACCATCTCTTCCCTGCCTGACAGGGACATACATATCAAGGACACGTAGCACCTGTTCCTTGAACAAGTTCCACATTTCACTTGTGTCCTTCTCTGACAGCCTATGTTCCCAACTTATGCACTTCAATTCTTGTCTGACAACGTCGTATTTACCCTTCCCCCAATTGTAAACCTTGCCCTGTTGCACGTACCTATCCCTCTCCATTACTAAAATAAAAGTCACAGAATAGTGGTCACTATCTCCAAAATGCCTCCCCACTAACAAATCTATCACTTGCCCTGGTTCATTACCCAGTACTAAATCCAATATTGCCCCTCCTCTGGTCGGACAATCTACATACTGTGTTAGAAAAGCTTCCTGGACACACTGCACAAACACCACCCCATCCAAACTATTTGATCTAAAGAGTTTCCACTCAATATTTGGGAAGTTAAAGTCGCCCATGACTACTACCCTATGACTTCTGCACCTTTCCAAAATCTGTTTCCCAATCTGTTCCTCCACATCTCTGTTACTATTGGGGGGCCTATAGAAAACTCCTAACAAGGTGACTGCTCCTTTCCTATTTCTGACTTCAACCCATACTACCTCAATAGGGTGATACTCCTCGAACTGCCTTTCTGCAGCTGTTATACTATCTCTAATTAATAATGCCACCCCCCCACCTCTTTTACCACCCTCCCTAATCTTATTGAAACATCTATAACCAGGGACCTCCAACAACCATTTCTTCCCCTCTTCTATCCAAGTTTCCGTGATGGCCACCACATCGTAGTCCCAAGTACTGATCCATGCCTTAAGTTCACCCACCTTATTCCTGATGCTTCTTGCGTTGAAGTATACACACTTCAACCCATCTCCGTGCCTGCAAGTACTCTCCTTTGTCAGTGTTCCATTCCCCACTGCCTCATTACATGCTTTGGCGTCCTGAATATCGGCTACCTTAGTTGCTGGACTACAAATCCGGTTCCCATTCCCCTGTCAAATTAGTTTAAACCCTCCCGAAGAGTACTAGAAAACCTCCCTCCCAGGATATTGGTGCCCCTCTGGTTCAGATGCAACCCGTCCTGCTTGTACAGGTCCCACCATCCCCAGAATGCGCTCCAATTATCCAAATACCTGAAGCCCTCCCTCCTACACCATTCCTGCAGCCACGTGTTCAACTGCACTCTCTCCCTATTCCTAGCCTCGCTATCACGTGGCACCGGCAACAAACCAGAGATGACAACTCTGTCTGTCCTGGCTTTCAACTTACAGCCTAACTCCCTAAACTTGTTTATTACCTCCACACCCCTTTTCCTACCTATGTCGTTGGTACCAATGTGCACCACGACTTCTGGCTGCTCACCCTCCCCCTTAAGGATCCTGAAGACACGATCCGAGACATCCCTGGCCCTGGCACCCGGGAGGCAACATACCTTCCGGGAGTCTCGCTCGCGACCACAGAATCTCCTATCTATTCCCCTAACCATTGAATCCCCTACATCTATTGCTTTTCTATTCTCCCCCCTTCCCTTCTGAGCCCCAGAGCCAGACTCAGTGCCAGAGACCTGGCCGCTAGGGCCTTCCCCCGGAAGGTCATCCCCCCAACAGCATCCAAAACGGTATACTTGTTTTGAAGGGGAACGGCCACGAGGGATCCCTGCACTGTCTGCCTGTTTGTTTTTCCCCCCCTGACTGTAACCCAGCTATTCTTGTCCTGTACCTTGGGTGTGGTTACCTCCCTGTAACTCTTCTCAATCACCCCCTCTGCCTCCCGGATGATCCAAAGTTCATCCAGCTTCAGCTCCAGTTCCCCAACACGGTCTTTGAGGGGCTGAAGTTGGGTGCAGTTCCCGCAGGTATAGTCAGTGGGGACACCGGTGGTATCCCTCACCACCCACATCCTACAGGAGGAGCATGTAACTGGCCTAGCCTCCATCCCCTCTTACCTTACAGAATATAGCTGCCGTGTGGACTAACTAGATCTCCGCCCTCCGACTCTGCTCCCAGTCAGCTACACTTCCTGTAAACTCCTGGCTCTCTTCGCACTCTTTGCGGAATGTCGGAAACAAAATGAAAGGAGCACCTTACTCCCTCCACACCTAACTCCCTCGGTCACCAAACTCTCACTATAGCACTCAAAATGCACCAAATTCAGCACTCAGTGCAAACACACACCAGTATACACCAGTATATACACCAGTATATCATGGTGCAGACACACACACTGATGGACACGTAGCAAGACCAATCAACACACACAACACTGCAGCCAATCACCAGTTAGAGCACACTCACTATAAAGACAGGTGGGTCCCGATCTGGCCCCGGAGGGGTGCCCCCACAGTGGCCTGGCCTGCGATCGGGACCCACCGATCCGCGGGCGGGCCTGTGCCGTGGGGGCACTCTTTCCCTCCGCACTGACCGCTGTCAACCTCCGCCATGGCCGGTGAGGAGAAGAACCCCCCTGCACAAGCGCTGGGATGATGCCAGCGCACGCTGGCGCTCCCGTGCATGCGCCAACTCGCACCAGCCGGCGGAGGCCCTTCGGCGCCGGTTGGCGTGGCACCAAGCCCCTTCCGCGCCGGCTGGCGCGGCGCAAACCACTCCGCCGCCGGCCTAGCCCCTGAAGGTGCGGAATCCTCCGCACCTTCGGGGGGGCCCGACGCCGGAGTCGGTCACACCACTCCTCGGCGCCGGAGTGGCCCGCCCCGCCGGTTCGCGGAGAATCCCGCCCAAGGTATGCCTACGATTCTAAGAATACAACCACAAACTGTTATTCATAAAGGCATTCCTGTCTATTTACAGATATGTATACATACATCTCAGCACTCCACACGAGGTTGTGTCAAGGATGTGCTTTTATTTTAAGAGATACAATTTCTAATTTTATTCTTCTGGCTGGATTTTTAAAAACTGAAATCCTCTAAAAGGCTGCTGGACGGCTACAATATACAGCCTTCATTCTACCAAGTGGGATAAAAAAAAAAGACACCCTTGAGGAGCGTGAAAGACCCCAACTCCTGTTGCCTTTACACTACCCTGAAACTTCAAAAATGTTTCTGCGATGAGACCTCAAAATGCAATTACCTGTTCCAAGACAATATCTGCAGCAGACATGGATTGATTGAATTTCTCTGTTATATACAGCCAGCAGGGTACTTTAGGAAACAGACCAAGCAGAGAAGAGACCACAATGCCGTATTGAAACAGGCAGCTGTTTGCTCTTTTCCTCCCTCTCTCTGAGTGATTGCACCCTGATTTGCAAAGTAACCATCCTGAAACCATCAGCAAACCAAGATCTTTTGGGAAGAAATATGGAAATCTTCTCCATACAATTACACCCAAGAAGACAACTGAACGGAACAACTACAACATGGAATCACTGCATTGAGACCAGCCAAAGAACAGATCACCTTTATTCTATCTTCTTCACAAGCTGCAAAAATCCTTAATCTATCTTCTTATTCTGCCATCTGTACCAGTGTGTGTGGGTCCAGGAGAATGCCTACGATATATAAAAGGTGATTGTAATTTACCTAGCTTTGTTCATTTTGGGAGATCATTTTGGTAATCTGTAATGGGTGTTATGTATCGATTCCCTGGCAGCAGTTCTGAGGTGCTATATTGTATTTCGTAACTGTGTAGCAAAGAGTAGTATTAATGGAGAATTTCAACTTACACATAGATTGGGGGAAACAGACAAGTACCTGTCAAAAAGGTAGTGAATTTCTGAAATGTTTCTGGGATAGTTTCCTGCAGCAATATGTTCCGGATGCAACAAGGAGACAGGCATTATTTGATTTAATTATGAATAATGAGCACAATTTAATTAGTAGCCTAACTGTGCGTGAACATTTATCAAAAAGTAATCAGGACATGATTGAATTCACTGTAGCGTTTGAAAGTGAAAAGCACATTTCCGATACTAGAATTTTCGACTTGGGTAAGGTTGACTTTAACGGGATAAGACAGAGACTGTCCAAGGTAAACTGGGAAGATCTGTTAATGGATCAGACAACTGAAGGTCAGTGAAGAATATTCAAAGAAACATTTAATGGGATACGGAGCAAGTATATACCCCTAAGAAAAGACTCACAAAAAATGTAGCCATGGACAACTAAAGAGGTTAGGGACACTATAAAACTAAAAGAAAGGGCTTACAATAATGCAAGAAATAGCACAGATCCGGAAGAATGGGAAAGCTACAAAGACAAGTAAAGGATCACAAAGCAGGGACTTAATACAAATAACCTAAGTACAGCATCACTAACTAGGAAATTAATGGGACTAAAGAGTGACAAATCCCCAGGATCTTACGGTTTCCATCCGAGGGTGTTAAAGGAATTTGGGGAGACCATTGTAGATGCCCTAAATATAATCTTCCAGAGTCCCCTAGAATCAGGAGTAGTCTCTCTGGATTAGAAAACTGCACATGACACTTCACTTGTTAAGAGGAGTGAAAGGGGGAAATCAGGTAATTACAGACCAGTTAGCCTAACATCTGTGGTGGGGAAATTGCTGGAGTCTATAATCAGAGATGAGGTATCTGAACACCGGAGAAACATTTTGGTCGATCAGGGAGAGCCAGCATGGATTTGTGAGGGGAAGGTCATGCCCGGCTAATCATACAGAATTTTTTGAAAAGGTGACTTAAGATAGTGGACAGTGGAATGTCTATGGATGCCATTTATATGGGCTTCCAGAAGATATTTGATAAAGTCCCATACAAAAGACTGTTAACTAAAGTGAAAGCCCATGAAGTTGAGGGAAAATTGTTGACATGATTAGGAAATTGGTTGAGTGGCAGGCAACAGAGAGTGGGGATAATGGGTAATTAATCTAATTGACAGTTGTGTACCACAGGCATCTGTGTTGGGGCCTCAAAATTATTCACACTATTCATTAATGACTTGGATGATGGCATAGAATCCAAATTTCCAGATGATACAAAGTTAGATGATACTGTAGACAGCCTAGATGATTGCAGAAAATTACAAGGCGATATTGACAGACTAAGTGAATGGGCATAATTATGGCAGATGGAATCTAATATAAGCAAGTGTGAATTTATCCATTTTGAACCAAAAATGGATAGAGCAGAATACTTTCTAAATGGTAAGAGATTAGGTACAGTGGATGTCCAAAGAGACTTAGGGGTTCAGGTGCATGGGTCCTGAAAATACCAGGAACAAGTGCAAACAATAATCAAAAAGGCGATTGGAATAATAGCTTTTATATCCAGAGGACTGGAACATAAAGACACAGAGGTTCTGCTGCAGCTATACAAAATCCTGGTTTCACACCACTTGGAGTACTGTGAGCAGTTCTGGGCACCACACCTTAGGAAGGATATTTTCAGGGCAGCACGGTGATGCAGTGGTTAGCACTGCTGCCTCACGGCACCAAGGACCCGGGTTCGAACACGGCCCTGGGTCACTGTCCGTGTGGAGTTTGCACAATCTCCCTGTGCCTGAGTGGGTCTTACCCGCACAACCCAAAAAGATGTGCAGGGTAGGTGGAATGGCCATGCTAAATTGCCCCTTAACTGAAAAAAAAAGAATCGGGTACTCTGAAGTTACTTTTTAAAAAGGAAAGATATTTTGGCCTTGGAGGGAGTGCAATGTAGGTTTACAAAAATTATACCTGGATTACAGGGGTTGAGTTAAAAGGAGAGAATACTCAAATTAGACCTGTTTTCACTAGAATTTAGAAAGTTAAGGGGTGTTCTGATCAAAATCTTCAAGATATTAACAGGAAAAGACAGGCTAGATAAAGATAAACAATTTCCACTGGTTGGAGATTCTAAAACTAGGTGCATAGTCTAAAATGTAGGGTTCAATCGTTCAGGAGAGAGGTTAGGAAGGACGTCTACACACAAAGGGTGGTAGAGGTTTGGAACTCTCTCCCACAAACAGCAGCTGAAGCTAGATCTGTTGTTAATTTTAAATCTGAGATAGATAGATATTTGTTAAGCACAGATATTTAGGGTCATCGACCAAAGGCAGGTATATGGAGTTTCTTTTATTACGCTCCTGTATTATCTTTTATTACACTTCTCTGTGTGTTTTGATATACTACGGAGTGTAATATGTGTTACTCAAACCTTGGTTACTGATGACGTCTTCTGAATCTCGATGAAGAAGACTCAAACTCGTCCAGCAGTAACAAAAAGTTTATTGAGTAAATATAACAATAATTGCATGAGTTCTTTACTTTAACATTGATACTAGTGATAAGGTTAACAAGATCTAACTACAGTAACTATGTGTAACTACACTAACCATCTGAGCTAATCTGATACTCCTGTCCTGGTCACAGTACATCCAAAAGAGAGGGAGAGAGACCCAATGTGGTTTCTTTTATACCCCTGTTGGTCCGGCCCTCTAGTGATCATCTGGTGCTACTGAACACACATTAACCCCTTACGTACATGCACATACAGAGATCACTACAACCCCCTTTTTTTCCTGTGTTACATATTTTCTGTGTGTTGTAAAGAAAATTGAACAAACATAATGGATGCAGTTTGCAAATGCATTATATACCATCAATGAGTTAATCAGTCAAATGCTAATACATTTTAGGTTTTTTTTCCGTTTGCTTGAAATAGGTAGATAAATGATGATATGTACAAGTTGTGATGATATTGATGATTATACAAAGCCAATTAATATTTATAAGTCCAATCTTAATTAAAAAATGTATGAGTCCAAACTTTATGAATTTATTCAGTTGAGTTGTTTTCTTCTTCTGTTCTTGAAGTAGTGATGTTGATTTTGTCATTTCTTTGTGAACGCGTCAGTGTTCTTGTGTTTAAGTAACCAACAAGTGTTCATGAGGTGTTCGAATGGTCGAATCACTTTGTTGTCTGATTTTGACTTTTTTTTCTATGCTTGTGGTAGCGATTCTGTGTTACATCTTTGTTGTCTGACCTGGACTTTTTCCTGTGCTTGCGATATTGATTCTATGTGTCATCTGCCTTGAAAGCTGGTTTGCTTGTTTGTTGTCAAGCAAATGTGAATTCGTGAGATTCGTTGTCATGCCATGGTATGTTTGTATTCTTGTCATTTGTTTGGAGTGTGTTGTTTCATTGTCCTTCATGTGCAGCGTTGTACCATGTTGTACAGGTCGTTGTTTCATTGTTGTTGTTTTTGTTGTTTCTGTCGTTTGTCTTTGTTGTTTCCGTTGTTGTTCTTGTTGTTGTTTTTGTCGTGCTTGTTGTTTCTGTTTTTGATGTTTGTGTTGTTGTTCTTGTTGTTTTTGTCATGTTTGTTGCTGTTCTTGTTTCTGTTGTGCTTCTTGTGGTTTTTGTTGTTCTTATGGCGCTCAATGACTTTTCCATTTGGATAATTAGAGTCATTCTCAAAGTTATTGGTGTCAGTGTCCTTCATGGTATCTGATGTTTCATTGAGCTTTTTGAATTGAGGATTGTGAGAATGATCTGATGTTGCATTGATCTTGGTGACATCAGTCATTTGTGGTTGATGTGATTCCTCTTTGATTCCTTGGTGCTCCTCTTCTGGAGTCATTTCTGGTTCACATGAATCATCATTGATTTCTTGGTGCTCCTCTTTTGGAGTCATATCAGGTTCATTTGAATCATCTTTGGTTTCTTGGTGCTTCTCTTCTGGAGTCAAAATCTTCACGATTTCATTTTCTTGTGGGTAGTTTAGAGTAAATGAGGTTTTAATTGTCGTGGTCTCATTGGACCCATGAGTAGTTTTACTTGGATCGTTGAGTGTTTCTGTGTAGACAAGCTGAGATCTGTCAGTCTCGCTGTGATCTTGCACATCTTGTATGTCGATTGTGATCACATTGTCACTATTCTCACATACAGTGCGTAGGCATTCATTGTCTTCATGTTGATTAAATGAGCTGGGTGGACAGCTTGGTAGACTTTCATAGTCTGCTTCTGGTCACTCAGATAAGGTGGATAGACCTTCATAGTCTTCTTCATGCATGGTTGGCGCTCTGGAATCTTTAATTGCTTCCATTCTGGAGTCTGTCAACGAGCTCTCTGTGGAGGCTTGCGTCGCTCTCTCTGTGGAGTCTTTCATCGCTCTCTGTGTGGAGTCGTGCAGTGTTCTTTCTTTGGAGTTGATCTGTGCTCTCTCAACGGAGTCGTTCTGCGCTCCCTGTGTGGCGTCATTTTCTTCTTGGCTGATTGACAGGTTGCTGTCATCCAATGTTTCAACGATCTGCCATTCCATCATGGTATTGGATTCATCTACCATGAGTAGATTTGTATTGAGCTTCTCAACCATGTTGCTGATGCTATGATCATCATATCCGAAGAACTCAGCCAAGTCAGAGTAGTCTTCTTCAATATAGAAATCATCTCTTTTTGTTTCAAATTTGTTATTGTGCTCTTCATGTTCAATTAACAAATCGTTTTTGGTTTCGGATTTGTCATTGTGCCCTTCACTTTGGGTGGTGCAAACTGCTTGTTCCAGGATGCTGTGGAGGTTATTTTCAACTGCTGGTAGAAGTTCAGGCATTGTTCTGTCTTTTCGAGGTAAAAAAATTGGGTTCTGTAGCTTTAAAACTCTTTTTTTCAATTTTCGGGCATTTCCCCTTTAAGTGGGCGTGGTCCGGATCTTCTGATGGCATGACGCTCGTGACATCATGTGTAGGAATCGATTGCGCATGCGCAATTCGAGTTTCCTTTACTGTGCGCTCTTTTTGCAACTGCGCATGCACGGCTTCTCGCGCATGCGCAAACACTGTTTTGCCGGTTTGCGTCTTTTACGGAAGTGCGCATGTGCGGATTGGTCAGACTGCATACTCACAAGATGGCTGCCGCTCAAAACCTCCGTCTTCTTAAGTTTCAACTCTGCCTCTGCCTTGTGGTGAGTATTAGCGCCATTTTTACAGATTTTGTTTTCTAGATACTGATTCTCTGTTTGTAAAGACTCAAAGTATTGATTTTGTTTTTGTTCATGAGCAAGGTATTTTTGTATAGCGATTTCTAGATATTTTTAGATATTTTTTTTGTGAAAGTTCGTCCCTCAAATTTTTATCAGATAGTCCAGAAATTAATTGATCCATTATCATTGAGTCTCTGAAATCAGCAAAATTACAGCCTTGTGCTATTAACTTGAGATTTGTAATAAAATTAGTGATGGGCTCTCCGTTTCTCTGGCACCTATGACGAAAGTTAAATCTTTCCAGCATCTCACCAGACTGACGTTTGCAGTGTTCTTCAAATTTTTTGAGTATTACTTCTAATTCGGTGTTGTCTTCACCTTCTAAATAATTAAAGCAATTATAGATTTCTCTAGCTTCATGTCTTGCTGTTGCGAGTAGCAGCGATATTTTCCTTGTGTCAGAGACTGTGCTCAAATCATTAGCTGCGATAAATATTTGGAACATCTGTTACAACATTTTCCAGTTATAACTTAAATTACCGGTTGTTTCCACCTGCCATGGAGCTCCAACGAGTTCCATCGAATCAGTTAGTCATCGAGGATCCATATGCTGCGAAGTCTTCCACAGTCGAATATCCGGTTTGAATTTCCTTCTCTTTTTGTCTAACCTAATCTAACTAGTTCTTTTAAAGCCACCAGTCCTGGTACCATCTTTTATTATTATAAGATTAGCACCTGTATTATCTTTTATTACACTTCCCTGTGTGTTTTGATATACTACGGAGTGTAATACTCAAACCTTGGTTACTGATGAGGTCTTCTGAATCTCGATGAAGAAGACTCAAACTCGTCCAGTAGTAACAAAAGGTTTATTGAGTAACTATAACAAGAATTGCATGAGTTCTTTACGTTAATATTGATACTAGTGATAAGGTTAACAACATCTAACTACAGTAACTATGCGTAACTACACTAACCATCTGAGCTAATCTGATACTCCTGTCCTGGTCACATTACATCCAAAAGAGAGGGAGAGAGACCCAATGTGGTTTCTTTTATACCCCTATTGGTCTGGCCCTCTAGTGATCATCTGGTGCTACTGATTATGGGGCTGGTTTAGCACAGGGCTAGAGGGCTGGCTTTTAAAACAGACCAAGACAGGCCAGCAGCATGGTTCAATTCCTGTACCAACCTCCCCGAACAGGCGCTGGAATGTGGTGACTAGGGGCTATTCACAGTAACTTCATTTGAAGCCTACTTAATTTTCATTTTCGTTTCATTACACATTAACCCCTTATGTACATGCACATAGAGAGATCACTACAGAGTTAGGCCTCAAATCAGCCATCATCCCATTGAATGGTGGGACGGGCCCACTCCTATTTCTATGGTCATAACTTATCTTGTTCTTTGTATAACCAAAGAAAATCTGTCTGATTAATTATTTACAATCTTAAAGTGTAAAAAATGGGACTCCTGCAGTACAGGCAAAGCAGATCCTTGCTCAAGTCACAAAAAAAATCCAAGTTTCCCATGAACGCAATATTACTGAAAGGGGGGGGGGGGATTGTCATTGTTCATGACACTGTATTTTCGTCAAAATTCTTTGAGAACAAATTTCATCAAGAGAAATCTGCTTAGCAAATACCCTTCTTGCTTGGTTCTATAATGTTTCTGAAATTTCCTGGGAGAACAGTGCCAAGCAAGACAGTTAATGAGGCTCTCCAATCCAGCAACATAGAAGAGTTTCCATCATTGTAGTAGGATCTATTGGAAATGATTTTAATTTTCTGAGGTAACATGATCATGTTTGTCCCTTGGCCGCCACATCTGTAAACTGTTCCCTTCAATTCAAATTATGACCTCTTTTGATACCTAGATATCTGTCATTAGTAACTTTTCAACCGAGTTCCTATAGTTTCCTTCATTATCCCTTAGGAGACCCACAACTACCGTAGAATATTTCAGGATCATTATGTCATCGTACTCTGATCGACAAACATTTGTAAAGATTTTTTTTTAAATTTAGAGTGCCAACCGGGGCAGCACGGTAGCATAGTGGTTAGCACAAATGCTTCACAGCTCCAGGGTCCCAGGTTCGATTCCCGGCTGGGTCACTGTCTGTGTGGAGTCTGCACATTCTCCCCGTGTGTGTGTGGGTTTCCTCCGGGTGCCCCGGTTTCCTCCCACAGTCCAAAGATGTGCAGGTTAGGTGGATTGGCCATGCTAAATTGCCCTTAGTGTCCAAAATTGCCCTTAGTGTTGGTTGAATGGGGTTACTGGGTTATGGGGATAGGGTGGTGTGGGCTTGGGTAGGGTGCTCTTTCCAAGAGCCGGTGCAGACTCGATGGGCCGAATGGCCTCCTTCTGCACTGTAAATTCTATGAATTCATTTTTTCCAATTAAGGGGCAATTTAGCGTGGCCAATCCACCTACCCTGCACATCTTTGGGTTGTGGGGGCGAAACCCTTGCAAACACGGGGAGATGTGCAAACTCCACATGGACAGTGACCCAGAGCCGGAATCGAACTTGGGACCTCGGTGCAGTGAGGATGCAGTGCTAACCACTGCACCACCCTGCTGCCCTCAAACATTTGTAAAGATGATGAAAAGTAAAGGTGACAGGACACTACCCTGTGGAAATCCAGTATTTGTTAATATGGGCTCTGAGTAAGTCCCAGAAACTAATGTCTGTTAGGTCCTGTTGTGAACAAAATCACTGATCCAAAGTAGGAGAGTATGATTGACATCAAGGTTTTTAAATTTTTCAATAAACCTGAATGATTGTATCGTATTAAAAAATGAAGAGAAATCAACAAAGGTAGTGCGAGCCTAGTTGCCTCATTTTCTGTGTGTGGTTGGATCAGATGGACCAAGGTTAGAACAATGTCCACTGATTTAGGAGATTGATAGGTAAACTGTAACTGATCAATATGTGGAACAAGAGGATCTAAAAGCCACTTTGACGCAATGTGCTTGATGCATAATCATGATCATCGAGGTAAGAGCAACTGGTATGTAATCACTCTGCTCAACAAATTGTGACTTCTTAGCAACCGGGATGATAGTGGCCGACTTCCAATAGCAAGGAACAGCATACATGTCAAATAACGTCTGTAATACCAGAGAGATACGAACTGCCAACTGATGAGTACATTCCTTCAGAATTTTCCTGCTGATCTGATCTGGACTAGATGATTTCCATGGATTCACTCACTTGAACTGCTTCTCCACCTCCCATCTGTTGATCGTAGCATCAGATCCTTCTAATTCACAAAGTGAAGCTGGCTACAGAATCACATGGTCCTCAAATGCATCATTTTCAAATCAGCTAAAAATCTGTTAAATTCATTTGCAACATTACGAGGATTATCTGTTATTGATGTGAAGCCTGACATTTTATGCATACACTGCATCTCTGGGATTATTTGTCTGAAAACAATTCTGCAGCCTGACACTATGCACACCTTTCCCATTCTGAATTTCCCTTCTCGCTTTCATTTTTACTTCATCACATTTATCGTTGACCCCTACGCTAAATGCAACGTGTCTTTCTTTCATTATTACATTCAAGTCCTTTGTAGTCCAATGTTTCTTGTTTAGATAGATCTTAATCATTTTAGTTCAGACATGAAGTTTATCAGAAGATGACATAATAATTTATGATAACTGTGTTCATATTTATGCCTTTACCCTCCATAAAAATATCCCAATTCATGTTACTACAGCAAATTTGCAGATCTTCAATGGAGCACTACCCCAAACCTTAGCCACTTTCCAGCCTGATTTTACTGTTTTCAGTTTTTGTTGACACTTGTACTAAGTACTTTAATAAACCGTTACTCATTAATCAACTTGGTTGTCACGCGTCTGTCAGGATATTACATTGGCGATGAGGATCAACCGGAATGCCATCCTGCTGCTACATAGATCTGGAGAGCCTTTCCTTGAAACAAATTCATTTAGCAGTGTCTCTTTTGGCAAACTACAACCATTCTACCCGAATACCGAAAAATAGGCACTATATGCCGCTTTTCTTTTTAAGGCCACAAAATCAGGGGGGAGGAAAAGTATCGGGTAATCCTAATGATGGCTGCGGGTTTCCCACGTATAACCTAATTAGAAGTCTGACATCTCATCCCCCCCCCCCTTTCTCTTCCTAGTCATTATTGGCCTCGAACAGGTCTTGAAGCAATCTGATGAACTTCCCCACGCTTTGTGAAAGCCCTCGTCCGACCCTCGGATGGTGTACTTGATTTCCTCCAGGTAGAGAAATTCCACCAGGTCTTTCAGCCAGTCTGCAGCTATAGGTGGTGCTGTTGATCGCCAGCTGAGCAGGATTCTCCGGCGTGCAATTAGGGATGCAAAAGCCAGGGCTTTGGCCCCCTTCCCTATATGAAGATCTGGCTGGTCTGATACCCTGAAGACTGCCACTCTTGGGCACGGCTCCACCCTTACCCCCACAACCCTGGACATCGCCTCGAAGAAGGCTGTCCAGAACCCGACAAGTCTGGGGCAGGCCTAGAACATGCGGCCGTGGTTGGCTGGGCCTCCCTGGCACCGTTTTTTATATTACCTTTGATGGTAATATATTGTGTTCTTTGTCCTTTCTTCCAGAATGGTCCATTATGTTGATGAAAAGGAATCCACTAATCATTAGATTGAAACAAAACTAATTTATTGTATAATGATTAATTAAATGAAGTTTGCACACGCTACTGAGCTATAGTTAATTATAAAGTAATATTGAATCTGTCTAGCAGCAATCAATAATCTCAATAGTCACTAATAATATTCTAATCTAACATTGTGGTAACTCTATCTAACCTAATCTCCTTCTCGAGCTGTTCTCTTGCTTTCGCCTTCACTAACACTACCCGGCATTCCCGGAGGTCTGATTTATTTACAGAGACGTGGTGGTGCCCTCTAGTGTTTGAATTACACAGAGTTGTAATAATTAACCCTTCACTTGCTTGACTATATACATATCATTACACCGTTCACATTTGTCCTCCGCCTCAGGGAAGAACCTGCTCATTCAGGTTCTTGTCAGGTGTACTCCGTTCACAGTGCCAGGGTCCCAGGTTCGATTCCTGGCTTGGGTCACTGTCTGTGTGGAGTCTGCACGTTCTGCCTGTGTCTGTGTGGGTTTCCTCCGGCTGCTCCGGTTTCCTCCCACAAGTCCCGAAAGACGTGCTGTTCGGTAATTTGGACATTCTGAATTCTCCCTCTGTGCACCCGAACAGGCACCGGAATGTGGCAGCTAGGGGCTTTTCACAGTAACTTCATTGCAATGTTACTGAAAGCCTACTTGTGACAATAAAGATTATTATTATTATTAGGTAAGGGGGTAGGGTGAGTGAGGGATAAGGCGAGTGGTGGGTTAAGGTGGGTGAGGGGGTAGGGTGGGTAAGGGGATAAGGTGATGAGGTTAGATCAAGTCGGGCCGAGGTGAGTACGTGGTCAGGGGTGGGAGTCGGGTGTTGGTGAGGGTAAGATCGAGGAGGAGTCAGGAGGCCAGGGGCTTTGGATGATCGGGGGAGAATTGTGGGATCGGGAGAGTCAGGATGTTGAGCTAGTCAGGTTGGGTCAGGAGGGAGTCAGGGGTTCACGTGGGTAGTTGGAGAGGGAGAAGGTGTGTGATTGAGGAGCCTGTTGTATGATCACCCAGGAAATAGACTAAGATATTTCTGTCTAACAATTCCTGGATCACTATCCAGGTAAGTAAGTTGGAATTCCCTGGGACTCCAGAGTTGGAAACTTTTTCGGAAGGTCCCGGGAAGCTGGAGAATTGTCCATTGGAAGTTCAAACATCTTGGGCAATTTCCTCAGATTAATTGTATTGGGAGTTCTGAGAGGTCCCGTGACGCATCTTGGGTCCATTCCCCCACTATCCAGAGACCAAAATATTTTCAAGTATTAACACGCCGGTCTGAGTCATGGAGAGGGGGGATTTGAAATTCCATTGGTAGCAATAGAACTATTGAGAAAGAAAGAACTCCATGGAAAATAATAAGTCATTACTGTAAAAATCCACAGGGAACAATGGGTAACTAAGTGGGGGGGGGGGGATCAATAGGGAAGTTAATGGGAAATAAAGGAATGAAAACGCTACAATGAATAATAGAAATAATAAGATGAAAAGGTTCTGAGGAAACAATGGAGGGAACAAAGTGAAAATTCCAAAAATCCCAAAGGCATCAACAAAGGAAAAACTCTAATAATAACAGTTACTGAAACATAAAACATGTATGTATTGTGCGCATTGAGCAGAAGAATTGAAAAGCCTTAACAATTTGTGCAGAATATCAAAAACTGAGTCAGAGGCCATTTTTATGCCTTTAGTTGTTCTGTATGAATAACAGATAGGAAGTTAGCTAATGGTTTGGAGCTGGATTGTTACATGTTATTTTGCAGTCAATGAAACCGAGGAATTGTACATATTTAGGATTTAACTTTCAATTACTCTCAGTACATCAAGTAACACACTCAATATAAGCAACAGGCTTTTTTTGTTTGTTGTCATGGGATCTAGCTTTGCATAGTACGACTACAACATTGACCTGGGTGGCCATACTGGGTGGATTTTAATGCCCTCTCCCTGGCGTCTTAGGTGGTGGGGGGTGGCAGGTGGAACTCTGCCCCATTCACCCTGATTAAGCCCAATGCAGAAAGGCTTATAGATGCTCTTCCGTCCCCATCACCAACTGAGGCCACCTAAAGCCTCATTCTATCGTCATTGGTATTCAACCCAAACAGGCCCCTGGGTGTGGCGGGGCGGGGATTCCCTCGTTGTCAGGCACTCAGTGCCTGATTGAGCGACCCAGCATCAGGAAAATGGGTCGCACTGAGATCCACCCCTTTGGCCTTGCTGTCGACCACATCTTCCGTGACCTCTATCCCATCCTCACTCACTATGGACTGGGTCCCTCGCTGATCCTGGGCATTTGGGACAGATGATCTGTGGCCGGCAGCTGGTGCTGCTGCCTGCAATGGACAACGTTCGGCCTCTGATAGGCTGGCAGCTCGAGAGGGACGGGATTTTCATCTCCATGGTCCCTGATCCCAGGGAAGGCCTGCCGCTGGCTACTTTAGTGCCTAACTGGCAGGCCCTTCACAAAGGAGGTGACTCTGGGCTCTAACTGTTTCTCCAGCCAGGTGGTGAGAGCCCTGTCAACTGGATAAAATACTGCCCATTGTATTTTAAGTGTTGACATATTTTTAATAGCCATATGCCATATAAACATAAGTTTTTCATTTTCAGATTTATGAAAAGGATACTTTTTCCTCAGCTCTCAATCAAATCACAGGTTTTTACATGGCTCTCATATAACCAGTCTGTATGTGTATTGCTGTAACTGTATCAGGTCGCAACAAAGCCTAGAAGCAATTTTCAATAAATAGGCACCATGCTAATTAGACCATGGATTAAAGGCTGGCATTATTTGTGCGACTCTAATGTTGAGAGCTAATGAAAGCTTTAAAAGTCTTGGAGTTATTAGGAATGCAAAGACAGTATAGCCTGGAACTACTTTAAAAAAGTATGGTTCTCTTTTGTTACTGCTGAGAAGTTGAAATACATCAAGACTTTTTGTTTAATTTTCCTCTTTAGTTGCCGATTAATTTAATTTTGCAGGTAACCAGGGAGCTGAAATTCTGAGTGTCATGATTTGGGCATTTATACTGAGATTGTGCCCGCTCGCCCTTCCATGCTGACTTCACTGAAGTAGGTGGGATCAAGGGACAGGGAAACTAATTTGTATGGGAGCCAGCAGGTACCCGCTTGTTCCACAAGGACTCAAAGTACTGGACTGCAGACTTGGCAAGGGGAGGGAAGGGACTCTGACCCGCCTCACAATTGGAAGCATGAGATTGCACCAAAGGACCTTACCTAGTAAAAACATTTTTGAAACTTTACTGGCTTATGCAGGTCCAAGTGACCTTTGTGGCTATTCTCCTCTTCCATAGCCTGTATCATGTGAGGTGTGGACCAATGGCCAGGAAGATCCTGGGCGGGATTCTCCCTTAGCCAATGCCGAAATCGGGAATGGCGATTGGGTGGAGAATCGACTCCACCTCCGATGGGCCGAGTTCCTGACGGCTATGTTCACTTGTGCTTTTAAAAATCGTGAAACCGGCTTGGCGGCTGCTGAGGGAAAGAGAAAGGAAGTACGGAAAGTGTCTAACATCGCCATAGTTTGCTGACAGTTTTGCCGCTGGGCCGGGGGGGGGGGGGGAGCAGGGGGGGCAGGAGGTGGTCTGTAGGGTCGGGATGGAGGGGCATGGAACACCATTGCCACAGCCAGCAAAGCAGCCTTGCAGCTGCGCACACCGCAAACGGCCCACTTTGAATTAGTGCCACGGATCATGTAGGTGTCTCCCCAGGGCACTCCCCTGGATGCCTTCTGGCCCCAGCCGACCCATCAGCTGTATGAGCATGCTCCAACCCAACCAGTGCCATCTTTTTGGCTGGGATAAATGCATGTCGGGAGTGTAATCTGTATGTGCGGCTGCAGCTTATCAGCCTCCCGAGTGTCAATCCGTTTTTCATTGGAATCGTTGTGTTCCACGTGGCACCGGTGCGAGCCCCTCAATGGCAGCGGAATCGGTCCAGGTGCGGCGCCAGTTTTTCTGTGTGTAAGTGTGTGAATTCTGCATTGGCGTCAACCCTTAGTCTCAGAAATGGAGAATTCCGCCCCCTAGCTTCCACTCCACAGCCAATACCTCACCAAAAGTCCAGCAGGAACCTCAAACAGGGTTTCAACGATTCCTGATGCAGGAACAGCTCCCGGGAAGTTATTGGCCAACTCTGTAATAGATTATTGTCTTGCCAATGGAAAAACTCCAAACAGTTAACTCTGCAGCAGTAAATACGCTCACAATATAACAACAAAAGCAAAATAATGTAGATGCTGAAAATCTCTCAGCACAAAACTCAGAATCATACAACAATAAAGCACAGGAGGAGGTCATTCAGCCCAGCCTGTCTATGCTGGTTCTTTGGAAGAGCTATTTAATTAGTGCCACTGCCCTGTTATTGTTGCATAACCCTGAAAATTATTCCCACTCAAGTATGTCATAATATACACCAGTATATCATAGTGCAGATACACACACACTGATGGACACACTGCGGGACCAATCAACACACACAACACCGCAGCCAATCACCAGTAAGACATTTCTACGAAAGGTTTAATTCATCATAAAAGGTGTGCTGTCCAGAATTGAATACAATACTCCATCTGCGGCTTAGAAAGTGATTTAGAAAGGTTCAGCATAACTTCCTTATTTGCTGACATGTCTTCATTGGTTTCCGTTCCACTATGGTTAACAGAATTCTCAACCATGTCCGACCCATCTCCCGCACCTCCGCCCTCACCGCCTCTACTCCCTCCCAGAACCAGGATAGGGTCCCCCTTGCCCTTACTTTTCGCCACACCAGCCTCCGCATTCAAAGAATCATGCTCCGTCAGTTCCGACAACTCCAGCATGATTCCACCACCAAACACATCTTCCCCTCACTCCCCCTGCCAGCAATTCGCAAGGACCATTCTCTCCGGGATACCCAGGTACATTCCTCCATGACCACCAAAACTTCACGCTCTTCCCACGGCACCTTCACGTGCAGTCACAGAAGGTGTAACACCTTCCCATTTACTTCCTCCCTGCTCATCATCTCAATCCCTAAACACTCTTTTCAAGTGAGGCAGCGCTTAACGTGCACCTCCTTCAATCTGGTCTATTGCATTTGCTGCTCCCAATGCGGTCTACATTGGCGAACTAAACGCAGACTGGGTGACTGCTTTGCAGATCCCTGCCAGTCCGTACGCAAGCAGGACCCAGACCTTCCTGTTGCTTGCCATTTCAACTCACCATCCTGTTCTCATGTCCACATGTCCGTCCTTGGCCTGCTGCAATGCTCCAGTGAAGCCCAATGCAAAATTGAGGAACAGCATCTCATCTTCCGGACTTCCGGACTTAACTTTGAGTTCAACAACCTCACACTGTGAACTCTCCACCACCTTTACCCCATTTTTATTTCTATCAATTTATTTTCATTTCTTCCATTAATCTGTTTTCCCCTCACCATTGTTCTCCCGCCCCCCACCCCACTTGGGCCATCTGATCCTAGTTGCCTTTTCACACATTGCTCACCTTTATTCTACCATTCACACATTCTAATCTCTTTATGTTCCACTATCAGCAACCTTCTTAGCCTTAATCACCCCCATTTACATTTCTTTCATCTTCTGTCCTCAACATCGCTGGCCCCCTATCCAGCTCCACCGTTCCATGCCCCCCACTACAATACAAATCTGACCCCAATTCCAGTTCTCTCTAGCTTTGTCAAAGAGTCATCCAGACTTGAAACGTTCGCTCCCTTTTCTCTCCACAGATGCTGTCAGACCTGTTGAGTTTGTCCAGTATTTTCTGTTTTTGACTCAGATTCCAACATTCGCAGTAATTTGCTTTTATTGCCTCACTTTTGTATTCTATGCCTTTGTTTAAAAAGCCAAAGAGCCCATATTCTATTTTAACATTTGTTTGTATTTCAAAGCGTTGTGCACTGGTTTTTCAAAAGAAAAGAGATTTTATGTTGTTCTGGGTGAAATTATGGGCTGTGGTGATGGTTGTAGGGTACTTTGTCTTGCAGGGATTTGATGTGGGGGGGAGGGGGTCTTGAAGTTAGAGCTATTCTTCGGGAAACTGGGTTTTGTCTTAAGTGACTGTCTCTTCACTTTGTGTTAATTGCATCTTTTTTTTTTGCTGCTGTTTACTTACTGGGAATGTGAAGCTGTTTAAAGGTTTATTCATGTGGGGGGGGGGGGGGGGAAGAGGTTCAAATAATAGGGAGGCAGACTGTTTGGCGCCAGGGGCGGGGGTTATCGGGGTCAGCATGGTTCAGCTGACTCTCGGAAGCACAGTGGGGGCTAGCAAGTGTTAAACTGGTACCTGACCTGGGGGATGAGGCTGCTTTGCTGACAGGGGAGGAACTATTGTCAGGGAATAAATGGGAGGTCGGGAACGGCTGCTGCTCATGGGGGTACTCGGGGAAGCGGGGGGCGCGGGCCCGGGGCTGGCCTCAAAAGGTTGATGGCTAGTCGGCAGGAGGGGGGGGGGGGGTGGAAGTCCCCGTCCAGGCTGACTACAATAAACGTGAGAGGACTGCATGGGCCGGTCAAGGGGGCTCGCGTGTTCGCGCATCTAAGGGAACTGAAGGCAGACGTGGCTATGCTACAAGAGACACATCTTAAGGTCATAGATCAGACGAGATTGAGGAAGGGTTGGGTTAGCCAGGTGTTCCACTCAGGGCTGGACTCAAAGACCAGGGGGGTAGCAATTTTGATTAGTAAGCGAGTGGCATTCGAAGCGGGGAGAATCGTGTCAGATAAGGGGGTAGGTACATAATGGTGAGTGGAAGGTTGGAGGGTGTACGAGTGGTGCTCGTGAACATATATGCTCCGAACTGGACGGCGTGGAGTTCATGAGGCAGGTACTAGGTAAGACCCCGGACTTAGAGTCACATAACCTGATCATGGCGGTCATTTAACACGGTCATTGATCCGGAATTGGACCGGTCAATATCCAGGTCAGGGAGGAAGCCGGCTGCGGCAAAGGAGTTGAAGGGCTTTATGGTACAGATGGGAGGTATAGACCCATGGAGGTTTACACAGCAGAGGGCGAAGGAGTTTTTTTTTCTCACGTCCATAAAGTTTACTCTCGTATTGACTTTTTTTGTTCTGAGCAGGGCGCTAATACCGAAGGTGGTGGGGACAGAATACTCGGTAATTGCAGTCTCGGATCATCCCCCACATTGGGTGGATTTGCGGGTTAGCGAGGAGAGAGGGCAACGTCCGTTATGGAGACTGGATATGGGGTTGTTAGCGGATGAAGCGGTCTGCGGGCGGGTATTTAAGTCCATCCAAAATAACTTGGAAACGAATGACACGGGAGCGGTATCTGCAGCGACAGTGTGGGAAGCTCTGAAGGTGCTTGTTAGAGGGGAGCTAATTTCGATCCGGTCCCACAGGGAAAAGGGGGAATGGGCGGATAGTGGAGAAGATACTCCGGGTGGACAGGAGATACGCGGAGGCCCCGGACGCTGGGCTCCTGAGGGAGCGGCAGAAGTTGCAGGCGGAGTTTGAGCTGTTGACCACAGGGAAAGGAGTGGAACAGTTGAGGAAGGTAAAGGGGGCGGTGTATGAGTACGGGGAAAAGGCGAGTAGGCTGTTGGTGCAACAGCTTAGGAAGAGAGAGGCGGCCAGGGAGATTGGTAGAGTGACGAATAGGAATGGTAACATGGTCTTGGACCCGGGGGGGTGAACAAAGTTTTACAAGAATTTTACAATAAATTATATGAGTCGGAACCCCCGGCTGGTGTGGAGGGGTGAGGCAATTTCTGGATCAGTTGAGGTTTCCGAGGGTGGAGGAGGACCTGGTGGAGGGGCTGGGAGCCCCAATTGAGATTGAGGAAATTATCAAGGGGCTGGAGGGCATGCAGTCGGGCAAAGCTCCGAGCCAGACGGCTACCTGGTGGAATTTTACAAAACGTTCTCAGAGATTATCATAGATTATCATAGAATTTACAGTGTAGAAGGAGGCCATTCGGCCCATCGAGTCTGCACTGGCTCTTGGAAAGAGCACCCCACCCAAGGTCAACACCGCCACCCTATCTCCATAACCCAGCAACCCCACCCAACACTAAGGGCAATTTTGGACACTAAGGGCAATTTATCATGGCCAATCCACCTAACCTGCACATCTTTGGACTGTGGGAGGAAACCGGAGCACCCGGAGGAAACCCACGCACACACGGGGAGGACGTGCAGGCTCCGCACAGACAGTGACCCAATCTGGAATCGAACCTGGGACCCTGGAGCTGTGAAGCAATTGTGCTATCCACAAGGCTACTGTGCTGCCCTATTGAGCCCACTGCTGGTGAGGACATTTAACGAGGCTAGAGAGAAGGGAATCCTACCCCCGACAATGTCGCAGGCCTCGATTTCACTTATTCTTAAACGGGAGAAGGATCCTGAGCAGTGTGGGTCATATGGGCCGATCTCGCTTTTGAATGTGTTGTTGGCTAAGATATTGTCCACAAGGACAGAAGACTGCGTTCCGAGGGTGATAGGGGACGACCAGACAGGATTTGTTAAGAGCAGGCAACTCATGGCCATGTTCGGAGGCTTTTAAATGTTATTATGATACCCTCAGAAAGAGGAGAGGCGGAGGTGGTGGTAGCGATGGATGCGGAGAAGGCTTTTGATCGGGTGGAGTGGGAGTACCTGTGGGAGGCGCTGGGATGATTTGGGTTTGGGGAGGGCTTTATTGGCTGGGTGCGGTTGCTCTACCAGGCGCCTGTAGCAAGCGTGCGTATGAACCGGCTGGGTCGGGGTATGCTAAATTACATCGAGGATGAGGCAAGGGTGCCCCCTCTCCCCGTTATTGTTTGCTCTAGCAATAGAGCCACTGGCCATGGCGCTAAGAGCTTTGAGGAACTGGCAGGGGCTGACTCAGAGGGGTGTGGAGCACCGGGTCTCGCTCTATGCGAACAATTTGCTTTTGTACATTTCGGACCCACTGGAGGGGATGGGAGAGGATCTTGGGGGAATTTGGCAGTTTCTCGGGGTATAACTTGAACATGGGGAAGAGCGAAATGTTCGTGATTCAGACTGGAGGGCAGGAGGAGAGACTGGGGGAGCTGCCACTTGGAATGGTAGGGAAGAGCTTTCGCTACCTGGGAATCCATGTGGCTCGGAAATGGGAGGCACTGCATAAGCTTAATCTATCCCGGTTGGTAGAGAAAATGTGAGGGGACTTTAAGAGATGTGACATGCTCCCGTTGGCACTGGCGGGGAGGGTACAGACCGTGAAAATGATTGTCCTCCCCAGATTTCTGTTTGTCTTTCAGTGCCTCCCCATCTTCATCCTCAAGGCCTTTTTCAAGCGGGTGAACAAGATCATTTCGGTCTTTTTATGGGCAAATAAAACCCTGCTGGTGAAGAAAATGTAGTTGGAGCGTAGTCGGGGGGAGGGTGGGTTGGCGCTTCTGAACTTCTGCAACTACTACTGGGCGGCTAACATCGCTATGATTCGGAAGTGGGTAATCATAAAATTTACAAGGCAGAAGGAAGCCATTCGCCCATCGAGTCTGCACCGGCTCTTGGAAAGAGCACCCGACCCAAGGTCAACACCTCCACCCTATCCCCACAACCCAGTAACCCCACCCAACACTAAGGGCAATTTTGGACACTAAGGGCAATTTATCATGGCAAATCCACCTAACCTGCACAACTTTGGACTGTGGGAGGAAACCGGAGCACCCGGAGGAAACCCACGCACACACTGGGAGGATGTGCAGACTCCGCACAGACAGCGACCCAAGCCGGAATCGAACCTGGGACCCTGGTGCTGTGAAGCAATTGTGATATCCACAATGCTACCGTGCTCCCCCTAATGGGGGAGGGATCGGCATGGGAGCGGTTGGAGGCGGCATCATGTGAAGACACCAGTCTGGGAGCATTGGTAACGGCACCTCTGTCGTTCTCGCCGGCCTGATACTCCACAAGTCCGGTGGTAGTGGCGGCACTGAGGATCTGGGGGGCAATGGAGGAGGCATAAGAAGGTGGAGGGTGCGTCGGTCTGGACCCCGATTTGTAACAACCACAGGTTTGCACTGGGTAGGCTGGATGGCGGGTTCCTGAGCTGGCAGAGGGCGGGAATTAGAAAGATGGGGAATCTATTTATAGACGGGAGCTTTCCCCGCTTGAAGGCGCAGGAGGATAAATTTAAACTGCCGCCAGGGAATAGTTTTAGATATTTGCAAGTGCGAGACTTCCTGACAAAGCAGGTGCCGGCCTTTCCACTACTGCCGCCACAGGGGATACAGGATAGAGTAGTGTCCGGTACCTGGGTGGGGGAGGGGAAAGTGTTGGATATCTACCAGGAGCTGTTGGAGGTGGAGGAAACCCCGTGGAGGAGCTTAAGGACAAGTGGGAGGACGAGCTAGGTGGAGAGATAGAGGCAGGTCTATGGGCGGATGCCCTAAGCAGGGTCAATTCCTCCTCTTCATGTGCCAGGCTCAGTCTAATACAGTTTAAAGTGGTGCACCGGGCACACATGATGGCGGTGAGGATGAGCAAGTTTTTCGGGGTTGAAGATAGATGTGCGAGGTGTGCGGGAAGCCCAGCAAACCATGTCCACATGTTCTGGGCATGCCCGAAGCTTGGAGGGTTTTGGCAGGGGTTTGCTAGGGCAATGTCCACGGTGCTGGGAACTCGGGTGGTGCCGGGTCCAGAGGTAGCGATCTTTGGAGTGTCAGAAGACCCGGGAGTTCAGGGAGTGAAAGAGGCCGATGTCCTGGCCTTTGCCTCCCTAGTAGCCGGGAGACGGATCCTTTTAATGTGGAGGGACTCAAAGCCCCCGAGTGTCGAGACCTGGGTTTGTGACATGGCTGAGTCTTGAGGAAATAAAGTTTGCCTTAAGAGGGTCAATGTTAGGGTTCTCCCGGAGGTGGCAGCAGTTTGTCGACTTTCACGGGGAAAATTAAAATATCGGCAGAAGCAGCATTCCAAAAGTGGGGGGGGGTTGTGGCGGGTGGATAGGTGTTAGATGGTTGAGGTGTGTGAAGATTGGGTCGGGTGGGGAAATGTTTATTTTACCATGTCAATGTTATTGTTTTTGTTATTGTTATAAACATTTTGCAAATACTTTAATAAAAACATTTTTTTTTAAAAGGGATGTTGTGATTAGTGGGAGTTATGGGTTGGCATTGGTGTTTGAGGGACCACAGTGGTAGATAGAGGGTCATAGGGTGGCCTCGGAGGTATGAAGGGCTATAGGAGATAGCTTGAGGGGCAGAAAGTGGCATAGAATGTATGAGGGACCATGGCAGGTGACTGGGGGAAATGAGGTGGCATGGTTGGCATGGGACTGTGTGTGCAAGGTGAGCAGGTGAGGGCTGGTGGGATGATTTTATTTTGATAAGTTTTTAAGTAACTGAAATTCAGTGCCAGGTAACAGAGGCAGGTCCTCCACCCAGCCCGCCTCCTTGCCCAGCAGTTCTATGCTTGTTCTGGGGGTGGTGTGCCCAACGTCTAATCCAGCCAGCTTCCTCTGAATTAATATCTGACCTTCTGGGCCTCTTATTCCCAGGTCAAGTTTCCAGATCCAGGAAATGTTCATCTCTGCGCTCCCTGAACCGGGAGTGAAAATCCAGGCCACTGTTTCTGAAAACCACTTTTCAGCTTAGTCAGTAAAAATCCTGGAATTTATTATCTGACAACATTATGGGGTCAACATCAGATCAATGGGCTGCGTATTTCAAGAAGAAGTCCATCATTAAATTCTCAGCACAACTCGGGCTGTTTTTCCAGCATTGGCCCCACCTCAAGGTCAAATGTGTTCAAATGAATTGGACATACACAGCTGGTTCCTGTTATTCTGAAATTTGCTACTTATTTGAGATACAGTTGGTAGGAATTTCCACTCCCATTTTAGGAGGGGGGAAGGGTCGGTAGCGGGGACGGAAAATCCGGCGGGAGTTCCAAAACGTGGCTTATGACGGAGGAATTTCCGGTAGTGATGGTCCCCACCCCCTGCCAATGGAATAATGGGAATCCTGACTTTCAACATTGGGATCCCCATTAGGATACATTTAAATGTAATTATCATGCCTCCACGCCTCATTTGATTGTCCAGTCAGGTTGGCATGAGCGAACACTTACGTGACTCACAACAGGTCTCACACAGCGTGCGCCTGGTGGGCAGAACCCACCAGAGGAGCTCAGGTAAGTGCTGGGCTCAGGGGGGGAAAGAGGGTCACACCCGGGCACTGCCCCCGAGCATCACAGGGGGGTGGAGGGTTTTTGCAGTTGGGGGTGTTCGGGGCATGTCTGTTTTTGATTTCTTTTTTTTTTGTATCTTTAAAAAGGGCGCCCCGATCTTTTAAAACCTAAGTTGCTGACAGAATGGACTCAATCAGAGCCCGCCCTGCCAGTGCGACATTGTAGGACCGGCCCCTTGGATTTTGTTTCCATGTTGCTCGCAGTATGGGGGAGGAAGCCACCATTGGGGCTGATGGCTTCAGCGCCGTTTTTCCTACCTGCGGCCACGCTTCAGAAAGATTTTAAAGTTTAGCTCAGTGAAAACATCATGGGCTGGATTCTCTGCTTCGCTGGCAGCGCACTCACGTCCGCGGATTTTCCGCGTGGGGGTGTCCACCATGGGAAACTCCATTGGCCGGCTGTCGGCGGGGGCACGCTGCTCCAGAAAACAGATGCGGCAAGACAGAGAATCCCGTCCCATTTCTGATAGTCTCCATTTCTTAGGTTTAAAAATACAATGGACACACTGGGACCAATTTTCTCTTCACTGTCAGGGCAATAATCACCTGCGTCAGAACCATCCCAAAAACTGCCTGCTTTTCAATCCACTGAACAGCTATGTTTAATAAATCCAGATTTTATTCTTTGTGTAGCGTGGTGCAGAATCCCACTTTAATTACACAATTCAAGAGGTCCTGATGGGACTCTGAACACGTACTATCGCAGGAAAAGTTTCCAATAAAACGTCAACAGTTCTGCAGTCCACTTGAAGAAACCATGGTGGTAAAACTGCTTAGTGCTCATTTCAGGCCCAAAATGAGCACCAAGCTTGGAGCAGGCCCCATTACCGAAAGACTCAAGGTCATCCAGAAATTGTGCCTCAAGCCTCACTAACATTATTTTGATCATTTGACTTGTAATCCAGAGACCCAGGGTAATGCTCTGGGGACCTGGGTTTGAATCCCACCAGAGCAGTTGGTGGAATTTGAATTCAATAAAAATCTGGAATTACAAGTCTAACGACAACCATGAAACCATTGTCAATTGTCATAAAAACCCTTCTGGTTCACTAATGTCCTTCAGGGAAAAGAATCTGCTGTCCTTACTTGGTCTGGCCTACATGTGACTCCAGACCCACAGCAATGTGGTTGACTCTTAAATACCCAGCCAGCAATGCCCACATCCCATGAACGAATAATAAATATCAGCTGATTCCACACATAGCTCACCCATTTGAATTAATTGATTACTTGGCAGCAGTGAAGGTAAATGTCCAAAACATGTAATCATCGAGATACTTGTACAATGACTGGAGAGCCCATTCTCCTCCTGGCTCCACAGTAATGTTCTTTAAAATTATTCGTTTATTCTGAACTGATCTTTTTCTGACAGCGACTGCAAACATTTCTTTAAAAACATTGAAAGAATCGTCAGGGAAGCAGCCCCGTGCCCGCCCCATTCCACGTACACCAATTGGCAAAGGGACCTAAAACAGGCGAGGGCCCTAACTTACATATTTAAGAGTCTAACATCTGTTTTTAAGCAGCAACCAGGGTAGACTCTTTAAACATCAACTTGCCCATTTTCGGGTTGGACATCTTTTTAAAAAAATATTTCTTTATTCTCCTCCTTTTTCGCACTTTCTCCCAAATGTACACCCACCAACAATAAACAATAATCAGGAATAGACAATAATCAGTAACAAATATGTCAATCCCCATATCAATAACAACGATCCCATCCTCCCACCAAACCCAAAACATTCGCCCGCATGCTCACATGAACAACTGACAAAAAGGAATCAGGAATCACCCATAGTCACCATTAACACACACAGCCCCCTCCCCCCCCCCCCCCCCCCCCCACAAACCCCCCAACTAATGTCCGATGTTATCCAGTTCTTGAAAGTGCATAATGAATAATGCCCATGAATTGTAGAACCCCTCCATCCTTCCCCTCAGTTCATATGTAATCGTCTCAAGAGTCAAGAATTCCAACAGATCCCCCCGCCACGCCAGGGCACAGGGTGGAGAGGCTGCTCTCCAACCCATCAGGATCTGCTTTTGGGCGATCAACGAGGCGAAGACTACAACATCAGCCTCCATACCCGTTTCCAACCCTGGCTGGTCCGACACCCCGAATATGGCCTCCCGGGGGCCCGGGTCCAGTTTCACGTGCAGGGTTGAACATCTTTTAAGGTGTACTGGGCATTAGTCCTCAAAACCGACCATCACTAGCTGCACACACTTTACAAGGGTAGAATTTGGGAATCACCTGGAAGAAGCCCGCCGTGCAATTAGTACAGATAAGGGGTGCATTCTCCGTCCCGGGATGCCCAAAGCATGTATCCCGACGGAGAATCAAATGCTGGCAGCTGGATTGGGTTTCACGTCCACGTGCCAGCGGGAGGATGTAAATGAGTGGGCCCGGCGCCCTAATCCCAGGCCCTCCATGAATTTCCAGTCCACTGGGCCAGGAATCATGTGGCTGAGGATAAGTGCAGGTCTCACCCAAATGTGAACCTTACGTGGTGGACCTCGCGGTGGGCCAAGGGTGTAACTCCTCAAGGGAGTTGCCCAAAAATCCATCTGTGGGCCACACCTCCCGCCTCCACAATGCATTACCTGCCCACCCTCCTCTACCGGACCCCCTCAGAGACCCCAGAATGGGGGAAGCCCCCCAAGAGACCCCCTTAATAGGGAGACCCCTCTGGGACCCCTTTAACAGGGAGACCCGTTCTCCAGGGACCTCCATAATAGGGAGACCCCCCACATACTCCCTTAATAGGGAGACCCCCCAGGGCCCCTTAATAAGGAGACCCCCAGGGACCCCCAACGTAAGGAGACCTTAATAGGAGGAATCAGCTTAATAGGGAGACCCCCTCCAGGCATGGACCGCCCTAATAGGGCGGCATGGACCCCCCTAATAGGGGGAACCCCCCCCACCTCCCCCCCCCACCTCCCCCCCCCCCCCCCCATGGACCCCTAACTGAAGGAACCCCCACAGGGATCCCCTAACTGAAGGACCCCCCACTCCTCCCCCCACCCCCCCACAGAGGCCCTCTACATAAAGGGACACCCCACAGAGACCCTCTAACTGAAGGGACCCCCCACAGAGACCCCCTAAGTAAAGGGTCCCCTCCACAGGAACCCCTGGACTAAAAGGACCCTGCTGACAAAAGTGACCAACCACAGAGACCCCCTAACTAAAGGCACCCCCAACTGGGATCCCTTGACTAAAGGGACCCTCCCACAGGGATCCACTGACTAAAGAGGCCCCCACATGGAACCCCTGACAAAAGGGACCCATACAGGGGCTCCTTGACTCCAGGGACCCCTTTGCCAGGGTTATCAAAGTGCAGCTACGAGGAGAGATTGGATGCGTTGGGGTTATTTTCTTTTTTTTTTAATTTAGAGTACCCAATTCATTTTTTCCAATTAAGGGGCAATTTAGAGCGGCCAATCCACCCACCCTGCACATCTTTGGGGTGTGGGGGCGAAACCCACGCAAACACAGGGGGAATGTGCAAACTCCACACGGACAGTGACCCAGAGCCGAGATTGAACCTGGGACCTCGGCTAACCACTGCGCCATCTTGCTGTCTGGTTGGGTTATTTTCCTTGAAACAAAGAAGGCTGAGGGATTACTTAATTCAGGTATACAAAATATTGAGGGGAAGAGATAGAGTGGACAGGATAAAATTGTTTCCCTTGGTGGAGAATTCTAGAACCAGGGGATATAGGTTAAGTGGAAAAAGTATCGAGGGAACATGAGGAAGAACTGCAGCTCCGTGGTCAAGCTGTTCAACGGCCAGCACAACGACTGCTTGCACACCCATGACGCGAAGTATTGGTCGGGAAATGGTCAGCAGTCAGTGACTGAGGTGGATGCAGCTATTGGACAGTGCGAGAGAAGCCAGGCCAGGTTTGTCTGCGAGGAATACCGATCAAATGAGGCCAGTCAATATGGCTGAGACATGTCAACACTGGAAGAAACTTTGTGTCACCACTCTCTGGAAACCATTTTGGTGAGAATGGAGAAGGAAATTACTTAGATGTTTGGATGGTGCAATGCAGTGGAACCAGTAAGAAATTTTGTGACATTGTATGTGTTTGACAAGTTACTTCATCGCCTCTAAAGTCATAGTTTGTGAAGTAAAAACAAGATTGTACTTTTTTCTCTACTTGTTTAAATTTCTAAAAAAATGGGAATATATTGAAGTTTGTGCATAAATGTAAGGATGCGCATGTTAAACTGAAATTCTTTTAATTTTCAGTAGTAAACAGTCATAAACTTGGAAATAAATTAGGGGCAGGGTTTTCCGACCCCCCGCCGGGTCGGAGAATCGCCAATGGGTGGCGTGAATCCCGCTCCGACCCTCCGACGCCAGCTGCCGAATTCTCCGGCGCTGGTTTTCGGGTGGGGGCGGGAGCGGGGTCACACCATGCCGGCCGGGGGCCGTTAGCAGCGGCCCCCCGGCAATTCTCCAGGCCCCGATGGGCTGAGCAGCTATGCGTTCCTGGCCAGGTCCGCCGACGTGAAATGGACATGGTCCATCCCGGCGGGACCTGGCTTGGAGGGCGGCTAGTGGAGTCCTCGGGGGGGGTGCAGGGGATCCGGCCCCGAGGAGGGCCCCCACGGTGGCCTGGCCTGCGATCGGGGCCCACCGATCAGTGGGCGGTCCTGTGCCTTGGGGCACTCTTTCCCTCCGTGCCGGCCTCTGTAGGGCTCCGCCATAGCCGGCCCGGAAAAGAACACCCCTGCGCATGCGCAGGAACACAGTAGCGGTTCTGCGCATGCGCAAAACCACACCTGCGGTTCTGCGCATGCGCCAGCGCGCGCCGGCCCTTCAACGCCAGTTGGCGTGGCGCCAACCTCACTGCCGCCGGCCTAGCCCCCGGAAGTGCGGAGGATTCCGCAACCTGCGGGCAGCCCGATGCCGGAGTGGTTCGCGCCACTCTTTGCGCCAGCGTCGGGCCGTCCCGCCAATTACGGGAGAATCCCGGCCCAGGTATTGGAAATAAAGTTTCTAAGTTAAAATAAAAGAATGCCGGTCGCAACAGGCCTTTAAATATCCGCCAGAGACTGCGGCCGAGAGAAGATCACGCACACGCCCGGCACGTACACTGATGCCACACGCCTTTTACGTCCATGCTTAAGGCGTAAATCATGGAGGAGGGATTCCTCCATTTTGTAGCTGCCAGTAAGCAAGCAACAGGACTGAGTGAAGAACTGAAGATGAATTATTTTGTAATAAAGAAGAGAGGACCAAAGGCACAAACAGACCAGGATCTCACAACTGAATCACTCGGGGGAGCTTCGCAGGAGAGTCCACAGCAGGACAAAGCAGTGAGCTGTATCCAGAGCTCCAGGGCCTATGATGATCAACTCATTAAGAAGAAACTGAAATCGGGAACAAAGCAGTATAAAGAGGATTTCTTGAGGTATGGCTTTAATTGTGCCAATGCAAATCAGGGTGCAAAGCCCGTGTTATATGCAGGGAATTTCTGAAATGAAACCATCAAATCTTCAAAAGCATTTGGGCATGGGGTGTTAAGAGGACAAACCTCATGATATTTTTTCAAAGGATGCAGCGAGAATGTAAATCATCAGCTGAAGTCCATAACAAAAACATAATATTGAATGACGAAGCATGTGAGACCATGAGGACCAAGCAGGCTCACCTGTCACATTTTAACGTAAGCAATAATGGTGTGTCGCGAAGGTCGGATGTGTGGGTCGCCAAGGCCAGCCGGCATAGGTCGCGAACGTCGGCTGGCGTGAGTCCCCAAGGTCCGCCGGTTAGTTAAAGTGGGTCTTGGGACAAAAATGTGAAAAACACTGGTTTATGCGACAGGGCTATGGACCAGGTGTAGGAAGGTTGGATTAGAAAGGGCACCTGGGTGTCTTCAGGCTGGCATGGACAAGATGGGCTGAATGGCCTCCTTCTGTAATGTAACTTTTCTATGATTCTATGACTACGCGGAACAACCCCCCCTCCCCCCGCACAGAAAAGAGCCCCCTGTCTGGAGGCTAGAGAGCAGTCCAGACAGAGGCAGTGAACAAAATTACACCTTTAACACCTGGAAGGTCCACAGGTCCATTCCTTGAAGGAGAAATGCTGTCACCTGTATTTTAATCCCTCAGATCCATTAGCTGCAGGCTACTCATTCCTTCTTAGTAGTGGGCTATGATTGACAGCTTCTACAAAACAACTGCAGGCTTGTTTAATTCATCTCCTTTCATGGATGAGTGCCTAAATGCTGAAACCACAATGTTTACAAACATCAATCATATCAAAAAGTGGTAAGTGCATTGCAATCACATGCTTGAGTGCTTGGAATGCACTTACCTCTCTTTGATGCGGTTGATGTTTTCATTGCCTCTGTCTGGACTGCTCTCTATGTGAGAAATTAACCGCAATGTTTATAAACATCAAACTTTGTTTGACGGCTCCTGAACCACATAAAAGAGAGTTAAGTGCTTTCTGTTAGTTTCACAGCACTACTTCAAAGTCGCTCAAGCCTGAAAGTAGATTAATTAAACAATGCAGACAGCTGGATGTGTGTGGAAGATGTCAATCACAGCCTAGTAAAATCAATATCACAGAGAAGTGGATGAAAGGCTGGCAGATCAAAGGTCTGAGGTAGTTTAAACCCAGCTGACTGGGTTTCCCTTTCCAGGAATTGACAGATGCTGCTTCCTGCAACCGAACCAGAAGGTGAATTTTGAAGCAGTGATTTTTTTTTTTCACTGCCTTTGTCTGGACCACTCTCTAGCTTCCAGACAGAGGTCTCTCCTTTGGGGTGTCTCTGGGGGAAGTCTCTTTAATTAGAGGGTCTCTGGGGGGGTCTCTTTAATTATGAAGTCAAGGGGTATCTTTATTAAGGGGGTTTGGGGGGGGGAGGAGGTCCAGTGGGGGTAGGGTGTGCAGGTCTTGCATTATGGGGCAGAGGGTGGGCTGCCAATGGATTTTGGGGGCAATTCCATTAAAGAGTTTCCCCCTTGGCCCAATGGAAGGTCCACTACATCAGATATACGCTCAACAAGACCTGCATCAATTCTCACCCACGTGATTCACGGCCCGGAGGACTGGAGAATATGGTGCCTGGCCTGTTAATAGGACGCAAATGGCTCTTAATGACCCATTTGTATCCTCCCGTTAGTGCGGGATGCAAACTTCGATCCCGACGGCAGCAGGGGACCGGAGCATCAACCTTTTCTGCCTGACACTCAATTCTCCACCGCCCGCTACCATAGCGAAGTTCCTGATGCGGTGGTGAAGCCAGCTTCTTACACATACAATGGGCTTAATGTTGCTTTTAGCCCCACGGCTGTGATGAATGAGGCAATGCTAGGTTTTTGCCCCATTCAAGATTCTCCATTCGCAATCTGACTGCCAGCCAAAAATGAGACATTTTAAAGCCAATCTTTATAAATAACTTCCTGTGGAGGATGGGGGAGCAGGAGTGCTCCTTGTTTAAAGAATAGAAGTGCTTCAAGATTATTTTTTAACTGAAGGGATATAAACTGTACTGCTCAGTGGTCAGGGCTTTGATATATCGTTCATTGTGATACATATTTATGATCTTAATTTGGGTATGGTGAGCACATTATCAAAATTTGAAGGCAGCACCAAAATAGGAAGTGGGGTTAAGACCTGCTTAACCTTATCTTAACAGTAAATGCCTTCGGGAGAATGTACACAAGTTGGTAGATAAAGGTCAGGGTGAACCTCAAGGTGGAGAAGTGTGAGGTGATGACAGTTTGGAACGGAAAACAAGAAGAGGACATGCAAGAGCAGACATTCATGTTCCTTAGATTGTCCGAGCACAACAAAATCACAGGGGCAGGCAACAAGTTCGTAGCTTAAAGGAGTCCATATGATTCTCTTGTGTTCACTGCTCCCAAGCAACCCAAAAGCTTCAGGCACAGGCACAAGAAGATCTGCGAAATGATAAGACTTTAGAAACAAAAGGACAGATAGAACTAGGGGTTCAGCTTCAAACCTTTTTTTAAATTGGGAGGGCAAGTTCATAAACGTTGTTAGGAGAGTTTTATAGACTACACAGAATACAGTGGCATAGAAATCAAAATCAGAGGTAATGCTAATAAATAAATATTGGTTAAGGCTTCAATGATAATATTGTGTTAAATTCTGGGTGTCCTACTTTAGGAAGCATGCCAAGACCATGGAGGAAGTGGCGAAGAGACGAATGATATGAAGGATCAGAGGATTCAAGTGAGGAAGAGAGACTTGAATAATAATAGCTTTTTTCATTGGAATAAAGAATGTTAACAGTAAATCTGATCGAGGTTTTCAAAATTATGAGAAGTTTTGATAATGCAAAGCAGAAAAAAAGAACTATTTCCATTGTTCAGCGAATACAGAGGGTTGTTAGAACAGCACGGTAGCATTGTGGATAGCACAATTGCTTCACAGCTCCAGGGTCCCAGGTTCGATTCCGGCTTGGGTCACTGTCTGTGCGGAGTCTGCACATCCTCCCCGTGTGTGCGTGGGTTTCCTCCGGGTGCTCCGGTTTCCTCCCACAGTCCAAAGATGTGCAGGTTAGGTGGATTGGCCATGATAAATTGCCCTTAGTGTCCAAAATTGCCCTTAGTGTTGGGTGGGGTTACTGGGTTATGGGGATAGGGTGGAGGTGTTGACCTTGGACAGGGTGCTCTTTCCAAGAGCCGGTGCAGACTCGATGGGCTGAATGGCCTCCTTCTGCACTGTAAATTCTATGAAACATGCCTTGCGAGAAACAGTGGTGGGAGAAAAACCTGTAATAACAGAATCTAAAAATGAAATAGATAAATATTTGAACAAGAAAAATTTTAGAAAGGAAAGCCACAGAATGGAACTAACCAGATAGCTCTTTTAGAGAATTGGCGCAGGTACAATGGGCCAATGATCTCCTCCTGTGTTGTAAACTCTGTATAACTCTATCTGTAACAACTTTTTCTTTAAAGGGCATTCACACTGGCAGTACAGGCATACAGCATAAGTTGGTACAAATCATGAAAAACACAAAAAACGTTTCTGAACTAATTTGGCCAGAAGCATTTGGAGCAGGAAGAACTTTAATTACATGCAAAATATCTTCCAAGTCTATTTGCTGTACTCAGGTGCTTTTATCTTAAATCAACATAGACAATGTCAACTTGTCAAAGAAAGTCAACAGTTCCAAATCTGTTGGGAAAACTACTGGTTTGCAGAAGATTTTGTGAACATGCTTTGTTTCTATTTTAAAAAAAGAACTGCACCTACAGTCAGTTTCTTCGTCACACTTAATCCCATTACTATCCTGCTGCTTCAAAGGAGTGCATCATGAGCATGCCTGAATAATCAACTTGATTAGTGTTAAGAAGCTTTCAGTTCCTTCTTCAAAACAATCATTGTTTAATACAAAAGAACAAATTGATCTTATTCTGGAATATGAACTGTTTTTTCAATAATAGGGGCAAATTTCTCTGGGAGCGCTGAAGTTGACTGCTGTAACATCACCACTCCCACCCTGCCCTCCACCCCACCCAGGAAAAGCTGAAACAAGAGTGGAGACTTGATAAGAGGTCTTCATAAGATTTTTGCAGGTCTGTTATTTACAGCACAGAAGGAGGCCCTTCGGCTCACTGTGGCTGCACCGGCTCCCAAAAGAGCAAACTGGCTAGTTCTATTCCCCAGCCACATCTCCGTAGACCTAGAAATTCATCATTTTTCAAATATATATCCAGCTGCTCCTATAGAATCCACCTCCACCACTCTCCCAGGTAGTGCATTCCAAACCCCACCAACTCTGAGTAAATAAATGTCTCCTCATCTCGCTCCTCATTCTCTGGCTGACCATCTTGAAATTGTGATCCCTTGTCACTGACACACCAAATAGTGGAAGCAGAATATCCTTCTTTACCCTCTCAAAATTGTTCAGAATTTTGAACACCTCAATAAGGTCGCCTCTTGATCTTCTCTGCTCCAAGGAGAACAGGCGCAAATTCTCCAATCTTTCCTTGTGTGGCAAATTTGGGACCAGGGAGGTTCTTTGGTTGAGCATTGAATTCAAGGCACAGGGAACACAGATTAAGATCAAGGATATGAAAAGAAAATAGGGAATTTCAGCATTTGTTTGGTAAGAGAGTGATAGGATTACATAACAAATCAACATTGGCAGTGTTTGAATAGGAACCCATGGTAAATTGTAAAATGAGTGGATGAATTCCTTTTTGGAAGGAGGGTACAGGATTAGTAGTTGGAATAATTGAGTGGTTTGAAAGGGTATACAAGATGGTGGGTAGCTACCTAAGCACGATATAAAAGTATGCCATTTTCTTTGCAAAATGGAAATTCACTTTTCAATAATTAATTTCTTAGCAAGACATAAACAAAATTTGATAGTACAAGTGGCGTAGATTTTCACTGTTTCAAACTAGTGTTTCTGGAGAGGGGGCATGCAGTGTCCACTGGGATCATTACGCCCTTCGCTGCTGTTAGGCACCACAGGGCCTGGGGTGCTTTTTAGCCCTTTTAATTAATGACTTCATAATTAAATTAGGATAGTTTTGGCCCATATAGATTGTGCAGGAAGGCTAAAAGGTAGGACAGCCGATGAGCAGTGGCAGCTGTTTAAGTAGATACTCAATTCCTCACAACTAAAATATATCCCAGTGAGGAAGAAAGATGGGAAGAGGGGTAAAAAATATCCATGGCTAAACAAGGAGCTAAGGTATATCATATTGCAAAGGCCAGTGGCAGGCTGGGAGATTGGGAAACTTTCAAACATAAACAAAGGGATGCCACAAAAACAATAAAAATAACGAAGATAAATTACAAAAATAAACTAGCGCAGAATATCAAAAAGGATAGCTTACGCTTCTCCAGGTACATAAAAGGGAAGAGTGTCACTAAGGTGAATGTTTGTCCCTTGGAAGATAAAACCTCTTAATAGTGGGGAACACAGAACTGGCAAATATGCTAAATCAATACTTTGCCTCAGTTTTCATGGTGGAGGACACTAGTACCATTGCTATAGGAATGGGCAATTCAGAGGTAATAGAAAGAGTGGAACTTGGAACAATCAGCATCAAAGGGAAGCAATACTCAACACACTCTTGGGTTTGAGGACCTGATGGCCTAATCCTAGGGCGTTAAAGGAAATGGCAGCAGAAATATTGGATCCATTGGTTCTAATATTCCAAAATTCCCTGGACACGGGAAAGGTTCCAGTGGATTGGAAAAATGCTAACATCACGCCCTTATTCAAAAAGAGAGGGAGGCAGAATGCGGGAAATTACAGACCAGTTTGTTTAACATCTGTTGTTGGAACATTGTTAGAATCAATTATCAAGGACATTTGGAAAGCCAAAGCGCTATCCATTAGAATCAGTATGGTTTTATGAAGGGCAAATCATGTTTGACTAATTTGCTAGAGTTCTTCGAAGATGTAACAAGCAAAGTGGACAATGGGGATCCTGTAGATGTAGTATATCTGGACTTTGATAAAGACATTTCATAAAGGTGCCATACAGAAGGTTAATTCACAAGGTGTGATCACATGGGATGAGGGGTAATTTATTAGCTTGGTTAGAAGACTGGCTGATAGACAGGAGACAGAGAGTCAGGATAAATGGGTCTTTTTCTGAATGGCAAGATGTAACTAGTGGAGTGCCACAGGGTTCGGTCCTTGGGGCCCCAGCTATTTACAATCTATATTAATGACTTGGATACAGGGATAGAAGGTTCTATAGCTAAATCTGCAGATGACACAAAAATAGGTGGGACAGTAAATTGCAATGAGGAAATAAGAACCTTACAAATGGATATAGATAGGTTAGGAGAAATGTGGCAGATGGAGTTTAATGTGGATAAGTGTGAGGCCATGTATTTTCAAAACAATGGGAAGGCAAATTATCTAAATGGGGAGAAGACTTGCTCCGACGCAGAGGGATCTGGGTATCCTCATGCATCGTGCATGAGTCACAGAAAATGGGTATGCAGGTGCAGCAGGTAATAAGGAAAGCAAATGGAGGCATTTATAACAAAAGGAATGGAGTATAAAGGTAATGAAGTGTTGTTGCTGCTGTATAAGGCATTGGTGAGACCACACCTGGAGTACTGCGCACAGTTTTGGTCCCCTTATTTGAGGAAAGATATAGTGGAATTGGAGACTGTTCAGGGGAGGTTCACTAGATTGATTCCAGAGATGAAAGGTTTGTCATATGAGGAGAGATTAAACAGTTTAGCCCTATACTCTCTAGAGTTTAGAAGAATGAGGGGAGATCAAATTGAGGTATACAAAATGATAAAAGGTATGGATAAAGTAGACGTAGAGCAGATGCCTCCTTTTGTGGGGCATTCTAAAATGAGAGGTCATAATCTTAGATAAATGGCAGCAAATTTAAAACAGATTTGAGGAGAAACTACTCCCAAAGGGCTGTGAATCTGTGGAATTCGCTACCCCAGAGTGTGGTGGATGTGGTGGCCAATGATTAAATTTAAGGAAGAGTTAGACAGATTTTGAGGAGGTTAGGGGAACCGGTGAAGAGAGCATGAGTTTTCGCGCACTTGAAGTTTAAAAGCTGATGTGCTGATCTGCAGGGGATCCATTTGAGGGTGAAGGTTCAGGTGAGGCTGAGGGAGGGTTGGGTGAGTCAGCTGTTTCATTCGGGGTTCGATAGTAGGGTTCTGGGGGGGGGTGGCGATATGGTGGGCAAGAGGGTGAGGTTTCAGATGGAGAAGGTAGCAGCTGATCAGGGGGCAGGTACGTGATAGTGACGGGTGTTGGAAGGAAGGCTGGTGACGCTGGCAAGTGTATACGGCCCCAATTGGGATGATGAAGAGAGTGTTGGGGAGGGAGGGGGGATTTTTTTTTTAATGGTTCATGGGATGTGGGCGTCGCTGGCTGGGCCAACATTGCCCATCACTGAGGGCACTTAAGAGTCAACCACATTGCTGTGGACCTGGAGTCACATGTAGACCAGACCAGGTAAGGATGGCGGATTTCCTTCCCTAAAGGGCATTAATGAACCAGATGGGTTTTCACGACAATCGACAATGGTTTTATGGTCATCTTTAGCTTTCTAATTCCAGATTTCTATTGAATTCAAATTTCACTATCTGCCGTGGCGGGATTCGAACTCAGGTCCCCAGAGCATTACGCTGGGTCTCTGGATTACTAATCCAGCGATAATACAACTACACCACTGCCTCCCCTAAGGGAACATAGTGTTGGAACCAAAGGTGGACAGGTTCCAGCCACGCTTACAGCCGGGGGGGGGGGGGGGGGGGGGGGGGGGGGTGGAGGAGATGCTGGGCAGGGTTCATGAGGGATATAGGAGGGAGTGGCCCGTGGAGGTTTTTACACCCAAGGGATCGAGAGTATTCATTTTTCTTCCCGGTGAACAAGTGTTTGGATTGGATTTGTTTGTTTATTGTCACATGTACCGAGGTACAATGAAAAGTATTTTTCGGCGAGCAGCTCAAACAGAGGATTGACTTTTTTATGGTGGAAAAGGCGCTGTTGGCTGGAGTTAAGAGTTTGGAATACTCGGCAACTGTGATCTTGGAATATGCTCCACATTGGATGGATGTGCTTTTGGAGAAGAGGGCAGCCCAGAGGCCGGGATGGAGAATCGATGTGGGGTTGCTGGCGGATCAGAGCTTCTGTGCCAATAGAGGGAAGGTGATTGAGGTGTATGTGGGGCTTAATTGCATGGGGGAGATCTCATGTTCGGTGATCCGGGAGGCTCTGAAGGCAGTAGTGAGGGGGGAGTTGTTGCCTTTTAAGGCTAAGGTTGATAGGGAGGACAGGGAGGAATGCCAATGACTGATAGAAGAGGTTTAAGAGGCGGATTGGAGGTACCCGGGGGACCCGGACCCGGGTCTCCTGGCGAAGGGGAAGGAGTTGCAGGCGAGGTTTGTTTGACCTATTGCCCACGGGAAAAACGGTGCGTCAGTTGAGAAGGGTGAGGCGAGCTGTCTATGACTATGGGGGGAAGGCAGGGTGTATGTTGGCAGGTCAGCTCCAGAGGGAGGCTGCAGCAAGGGAGATAGTTCGGCTGCAGGATAAGATGGGGGAGTTGGTGGTCTGGAACAGATTAATAAGGTGTTTGAGGCGTTTTATAGAGACCTGTATAGGTTAGAGCTACTGGAGGAGGAGCGGGAGCTGATGCAACTGAAGGTAGTGTACAGGGCACACCTCACAAAATCTCGGGTGAGTCGGCTGTTCGAGGTGGTGGAGGATGTCTGTGAACAATGTGGGAGGGGCCCTTTAAATCATGTGCATTTGTTTTGCTCCTGCCCAAAGTTAGAAGTTTGGAGGACATGTTCAGCACCACCTCAGGGATGTTAAATGTGGATGTGGAGCCCGGTCCCCTACAAGCCTTATTTGGGGTGTTGAACCGACATGAGCCACAGGCAGGTGTGGGGGCAGATGTTTCAGCCTTCGCCTCATTGATTGCTCGTTGGCGGGTCTTGTTGGGGTGGAAGTCAGTTTCTCCACCCTGTGCCTCGGTGTGGCGGGGGGACCTGCTGGAGTTTTTGACCCTGGAGAAGGTGAAGTTTTCTCTGAGGGGACAAGTGATGAGTTCTACAATTGTTGGGGTTTGTTCATCATGCATTTTTGGGAGTTGGTTACCGCTGACTGTTGAGGGGGGGGGGTTTGTGGGGTTGTTTTGTATTGTAAGATTGTTGAAAATTTGTTGAATAAAATACTTTCAAAAAAAGTCCAGCATTGGTTAGATACAGAGTAAAACTCCCCCTACATTGTCCAATCAAACACTCTCTGGACAGGTACACATTAGAGTAAAGATCCTTCCAACCTTCCAATCAAATATCTCCAAGTCTTTTAAAAGGGTAAGTCTTCTTTTTCAAGGCCTCAGCTGAGACCAAGACTAGCAGCAGGTAAAGTTAGCGTTGTCAACCTTCCAGCATTGGCCTGAAGTCTCTCAAAAAAATTGAAGATTAATCTTCAGGACACTACTTTGTGCAATCTTGGATAAAAATAATTGGAATATTAAAAAGTATATTTTTTCTTTCAATTTGCTTTGAACATTTCTCTTTGCAGGACAAAAATATTGAAAAAGGGGTGAGAATGGTTGTTTGGCTGACAATCAAACATCATCCAATCATGTAAAGAGTTTTTTTACTTTCCAATTGACATAGCAAGGCAGTGCGTAACAAGGGTGGATGTGTTGGCCAACGAATGGCTGGACCATGAGGGCAAGTCGTGTGATGAAACCTCCAGGAATATACTTGATCACAGTGGCAACCATAGGTAAAAGCTCAAGCTGTAAGGCTCTCACCCCATCAAGGGATTTCAACAGTTTATCCCCATTATCCCAGTGTCTGCTCCAGCTTCACTTGGTAGGTCCCGAGAATTACAGTAAGGGAGAGAATCGGCAAACATATGCCTCATCTTCAATTGCAGCAGTGGGTGAGGAAGAGGCAAAGGGAAATTAAGATTCAGTGGCCGGAGGCTGCAATCGGCATTGCCGTCTGATTTTCCTTATTTTTGTGTCCAGCCCATGTGATTTATGATAGGATAACAGAGAAAGAAAATCCAAGCCAGCAGAACAGTCAACGAAAATCAGGTCCACCATCCAGTTAAATTAAATTTGTAATGTTAACATCATTTAAGATTTATAATTTGCATATGAGCAGGCAATAGAGGGCAGAATTCTCCCAAAAATTGACTTCTCGGGCAGGAACATTGGTGCAAATCGCATCTGCTGTTCCGGCATGATTCCTATCGCGATCTTCCCACATTTAGTTAATTTTTTTGAGCCGGGGTGATACGCGCCGAAAATGTGCTGTGTGGCACCCAAAGACACTTTGGATCCTCAGAGATCTGGGGCGACATTCTCCGACCCCCCAGCGGGTCGGAGAATGGCCGTTGGCCGCCGTGAATTCCGCCCCTGCCGGTTGCCAAAGTCTCCGGCACCGGATATTCGGCGGGGGCGGGAATCGGGCCGCGCCGGTTGGCGGGCCACCCCCCGCGATTCTCCAGCCTGGATGGGCCGAAGTCCCGCCGATAAATTGCCTGTCCCGCCGGCGTGGATTAAACCACCTTTTGAACGGCGGGACAAGGCGGCGTGGGCAGGCTCCGGGGTCCTGGGGGGGAGTGCGGGGCGATCTGACCCCGGGGGTTGCCCCCACGGTGGCCTGGCCCGCGATCGGTGCCCACCGATCCGCGGGCGGGCCTGTGCCGTGGGGGCACTCTTTCCCTCCACTGCGCATGCGTGGGAAACTGTCAGCGGCCGTTTCCGCCAGCTGGCGGGGCGGAAATTCCTCCGGCATCGGCCTAGCCCCTCAATGTTGGGGCTCGGCCCCCAAAGATGCCCGTCTGATTGGCGCCGTTTTGGGCGCCAGTCGGCGGACATCGCGCCGTTTCCGGAGAATTTCGCCCCAGAGTTCCATTTTTAAAGTGTGCCTCAATCTCAGAGAAACCTTACAGTGCCCCCACCTTCTTGCCGGCAAAGACCCCCCGGCCTTCTTTCCAAAAAAGGCACACCCACCCCCCCCCCCCCCCAAATTGCCAGCAAAGAACATCCTCGTCTTGCCAGCAATGAACCCTGCAGTTTCGCTGTCATCAGGCCACCCCCATTAATGGATCACCTCTCAGGCATTCCCCCCACCTCCCCCTCCCCCCCCTCCGCCCCATTTCAGACACTGCCAAACTGACATTGCTCCCTTGCAACCCTGGTACTGCCAGAATTCAACTGGCAGTTGATCCAGCTGTGACTGGGTCCTCATTGAGGAACCCTTGCACTTTAATGTCTGAGTGGTGCCAGCTGCTTCTGTGGTGGAAAGGTATGCTGTTCAGCCATCAGAGGTTGAAAAAGATCCAGTCTAAAAAAATTGCTGTCAGACAGAACACCTGCTCTTTCTAAAAAGCACTTCTGAGTTAATGGACCTTGAAGTGGTATAAAAACAAACAAAGCTTAACCTTCCTTTGAGAAAGCCTTCAGCTGTCAACCAAGAGGCTTGTAAAAATCAATGGGGTGTGAAATTCAACGTAAACAACCGTGTACAAAGGGATAACAGCAGGCATACTGCAACAGTGAAACAGGAGAGCCTTATAAAAATCAATGGCATGTGAAATTCATTGTAAACAACCAAGTACAAAGGGAGAAAAGAATGCATACTGCCACAGTGAAACCACAGAGTTTATTGAATCTTCAAGGGCAGTGAAATTGTATATAAACAACCAAGTACAAAGGGATAAAAGAAGGCATGCTGCAGCATTGAAACCAGAGTCTATTGATACTTCAAGGGGAGAGAAATACTTCTGCAAGAAACAAGTTGCAGAATTGCTCTGTCCTGAGGGAGGATTCTAGGAGAGGTAGGCGGTAGCTGTGCTTTGCCCTGTTATGGGGTGTTAAACATGAAAGTAAGCAGGCTTCAAAGACCCAAAGTGTCCCCCCATCCGAGGGGCGACCCCCAGCCCCCAAACCCCCAGCCCCCCCCCCCGCATCTGACCAGCGGCTGCTGTTCTATTGTGCTCCCTGGAGGTGGATAGGGGTTCTCACCTCCTTGCTCCCCCTTGGAGTCCATGGTGCCTGGTCCACGTTTCTAAAGAGCAGTAGCGATTCGTGTCCCAGTGGCCTCCAGGTGGGGGAAAATTTCCGGGAGGCTGGAACAATCGACTTTAATCTCACTAGTGAGGTTAAAATTAATGTAAATGATCTTTCAGTTTATAGCCCTTTCTAGTTGAGATCCTGATTGTGCCAGCTGGAATGGGCCGGGAGAATAGGAAACTGTTTTGCATCCAGCACAAATCCCGCTTCGGAGCATCTCATCCGCAATTCTCCCGATGTAGTGGGATTTGCTCCAGGCACAACGCGACCGGAGAATTGCCCCCGGAGAGTCGATAGGTAAATCTAAAAAATGCATCCATTCTTGGGTATCGTGGCCTCGACAAACTTGTTGACTAGCTACGTTAAACTGCTAAACATGCAGTACAATGATTATTACAAAATGGATCAGACCTATGATAATATTGTGATATAATATGACAAAATGTAAGAATAACTTGCTGCCATAACAATAAGCTAGGCTGTTGTAGCAGTACAATAGTAAACATCTATGACAATTTACTTCCTTCAAAAGGCTGCAGCTAATAAATGTTTGACAGTAAACAGAAAGGATAGTTCAGTGTGTATAGGAGTACATATGTTTGTCATCTATCCAACTGCTTTACAAGGGCAAATTATACCAAGGAGTAAAAAAAAAAGTTGCCTCAATTTGCAAAATGGAAGATTTTTTTCATTCATAAACTACGTCAAACTGCACCATCAAGTATCAAGCAATTCAGAGCGTAGAAAATAAATTCACAATGACGCTGAAAGCTCAGGGCCTCATTGAAACTGTCCTTGGCATTTTCTGGTAGATAACAGTACTGATTGGTAATATTTTTAATCATCATAATTAATTGGTAGAAGCTGGGATTTGACTTTAACCTTGAGGTCTGTAATGGATCTGAAAAAAAAATCATCTGCAATTTTATATTCCCAGAAACACCAACAGTTTATCACGGCTGTATGATTTCTTGTTTATTACAATTTCACAATTTAAACAGATCTAGTGCCATAAAAATGTGTTATCCATATGAAAAGGCACAATTCACTGGCAATCTTATGAGTGGCAGTTTAATGCAGCAATCACAGCTGAACACCACCTTTCTGTCTGCGGTACTGATCGATTGGCCTGAGCTTGACGTCGTTTTCTGAAGCAGAGGGAAAATTGCTTGCTTTTCTGGATGCACTATGAATTATTAATGATAACGAAAACAATAACCATGGCATAGCAGAAGCTTGACAAAGTTACTCTTCAGCATACTAAGTAAATGGATTTGAAGCTTATTCATTTTTTGATATTGATGATTCAGATGAACCAGAGACAGGCTCTCAAATCTAAATAACATTCCAATAGTCATATGTTCCAGTTCTTGCAATATTAAAATGTACATGTCATTAATTTAAGTCAATTCATACATCTATAATATTGGGTAAATTAATCAGTGAAAACACTGAAGTATTTCGAAATGAATATGGCATGTTGATTAAAATAATAGGGCCAACTCAAATTTGGGCGTGATCTACAGGCTGCATTGTGCACGAATGGGAGCGCGATGCAGCAATAGATGCCATGAGAAACCTCCCACGGACTTCCCAGCAACCAGTGTGCCTTGCAAGATCTACCTGGATCTTGCAATGCGTCGCGATCAGGATCCCGCCCCAAAGGGCATGACCAAGCCTCGCATCCCTAAGTAGGTTTTAAACCCACTTAGGCGATCTCACCCAGGATCTACCAGGCTCCCCAGGGAGTCCCCAGCCGGGTGCCGTTCAGTACTGGTCCAAACAAACTTTGACCAGGTGAAACGGCATGCAGGGGGGTCTCCCAGGCCATTGGAGGCCCCTGGATGTTTTGGGGTAGGGCAGGGTGGCACTCTGGGAACTCAGGGTGGCACCCTGGAATGCAGGCTCTTTGGTACTAGCAGGCTGGCACCTTAGCACTACCATCCTGGCACTGCCAGGGTGCCACTGCCAAGGGTCAGGGCCTAGAGGAGCCATGGCCATGAATGAAAGGTGGGGGGAGGGTATGAAGGGTGGGGAGATGCACGGCCTGGAAGGTGGGGTACCCGAAAGGGGGTTTGGGAAGGCCTGAAAAGGGGGAGCCCTCAGCAACGCCATAGTGGGATGTCATCACTTGGGAGGGGGTAGGGGGGTAATACCCATGTGTGTGTGGGGGGGGGTGACATTGCCCATGGGTGGGGTTTTGGGGGAACCCTCAAGCTCAGTTAGAGATCGGAACACCCTTTAAAAATGGTGGCCCAATCTTTGAGGAGCCGGTCTGGCCAGCGAGTTGAAATGATGAAAATAATTCTAAGAGTGGGCGAGCCAGGAGATAAACACCCCAGGGCCCAGAAAACTGACTAAGTGTGGTTAGATAGCGGTGGAGAACGCGTTGACAGAGCTGCGGAGAAACTCCCAGCAAAATCCACCAAAAATGATACTTAGAAACGTTTCCGTTAGATTGCACCCATTGCAACAAAATTAGTTTATGCTGTTATGTTTCTTTGATCTGTTGTCTTTTGAGTTGAAATCAAAAGATAGTTACATCAGTATCATAGAACACTGGTGAATATAACTTAAATTAGACAGTAAATACTTAGTAAGTGAAACTAGAACAAATACATGCAATATTGGAAATATGAGCGATTTAGTAAAACATTGTGAGTTGACAAGTCCAGAAAACAAATGTATTTCCAAGAAATGTGGCTACTCGTCTCTGAATGAGTATCTCAGAGCTGCCATTTTAATTGTGCTGTTCAGTCTTGACCATTGCATCATTGCACATTTATTGCATTCCCTCCAGCAGCTAGAGATGGTGAGGGCCTGGAACTTGCTGCCAGGGGAGGTAGTGGATGCGGGAGCAATAGTGACTTTTAAGGGGCTTCTTGCCAAATACGTGAATAGGATGGGAATAGAGGAATATGGGGCGGGATTCTCCGACCCCCTCCGCCGGGCCAGAGAATCGCCGGGAGACGGCGTGAATCCCACCCCGCCACCCCGACGCCGGCTGCCGGATTCTCCGCGCCTGTTTTTCGGTGGGGGCAGGGATCGCGACGCGCCAGTCGGGGGCCGTTGGCAGTGTCCCCCCCCCCCCCCCGGCGATTCGCCACTCCGCAATGGGCCGGGTGGCCGCCCGTTTTAGGCCAGTCCCGCCGGCGTAAATCAAACAAGGTCCTTACCGGCGGGACCTGGCACTGCGGGTGGCCTTCGGAGTCCTCGGGGGGGGGGGGGGGGGGGGGGCGCCGGGGGATCGGGCCCCAGGGTGGCCTGGCCCACGATCAGGGCCCACCGATCTGCGGGCAGGCCTGTGCCGTGGGGGCACTTTTTCCCTCCGTGCCGGCTGCTGTAACGGTCCGCCATGGCCGGCGCAGAGAAGAACCCCCCTGCGCATGCGCTGGGCTCATGACAGAACACGCTGGCGCTCCTGCGCATGCGCCAACTCACGCCGGCCGGCACAGGCCCTTCGGTGCCGGCTGGCACGCGCCAACCCCGCCGCCGCCGGCCTAGCCCCTGAAGGTGCGAAGGATTCCGCACCTTCCTGGCGGCCCGACGCCGAAGTGGTTCACGCCACTCCTCGGCACCGGTACGGCCGCCCCGCCGGGTAGCGGAGAATCCCGGCCATAGTCTCCAGAGGGGTGGGGGGTTTTAGTTCAGATGGGTAGCATGGTCGATGCAGGCTTGGAGGGACTAAGGGCCTGTTCCTGTGCTGTAATCTTCTTTGGTCTTTGTTCTAATAGCCCGAGGCTGAAAAACTTATTGGGGCACAGCAGCATTTTACCTTTCAGATTCAGGTGGTTTGCAAGGAGTCAATTCCAACACTGCAGTCATGACAGGAGTCTACAGGGTGATCAGAAGAAGCCAAGTTAAGTTTGAAAAATAACTCCATGTAAACAGGCTCAGGGGAGGAGTGTCCACCTTCCTCACTGGCCTTGCTAGGGACAATTTCTGTGTGACCCCAGCAGTGGACCTAACAACCCACAACTTTCCATTCCGGCCTGCTTGTCAATTTTGATGTAAACCCAGTTTCTTCGGGTGGAAGTCATTGTCAAGATATTCAGATGAAATTCAGGAGTGAAGGTCTCCCGGACCTCAAGCTCCGGGCAGTCAAAATTCACTGCTCACTTTGACCCTTACCTCCTGATTCTCATACCCGAGTTAAAATCGACCCCGCTGTGCTTTTGTGCTGTTAGTTGAGTGAGCAGTGTTGGGCAGGATATTTGCACCAATCACTGCTTTTCCTTGCTGTAGGATCCTGTCAACTCGGCCGTGGTTTATCATTTCATCTGGAAAACCACCTAAATGGGAAATCCCATTGACAACGGTGGGGCCGGTAGATCTGCTGGTGGGCTGCAGCCCCTGCCGTAAAACATACGCCGGGGTGGTCGGTAAATCCTGCCCCTTATTTAACGGTCACTTACATTTTCCAAAGACAGCACTCTCGTTGCTCACTATAGTAAACGCTGTTGTAACTCAGTCTTCAGCATTTGATGATCAATTGCAAAGGAAGCGAAACCATTTTTACTCATCTTGTACATGCTTCCCAGCTCCAATCCATTCCAGGGTATAGACGTTGCAGGCGCAAAGAGGGTGTGTGTGATGAACGATTACTGTATCCTTATTATCATGTAAGGTGATGTCCCCTTTAAGACCGGGCTTGGAACCCTGGGGGACTCCGCTTCCGGCTCCGCCCACCTGGGAGTCGTATATAAGGGGCCGCCTTGTAGGCGGCACCCAGTAAGCACCCGTCTCAGCACCAGGCTAGTTCTTAGCTTATTAAAGCCTTCTTTACCGTTTTACTCTCTAGCGTCATTATTGAGGGTACAACAGGGTGGTAAAAGAGGAGGAGGAATTACTTTATTGATTAGCGAGAACATCATTGTGTGATATGCATCACTGTAAATACACAAGGGGTTAATGTAGATACACTAGGAATGAGTAAACACTAGAAGGAGCACCAGAGACATCATGACATGCAGACATACAGCTAATGAACACATAGAATAGGACACGACCAATGGGCAGTCAAGACACCCAGAGGTGACACTACCACAAGGGGGCTACCCATATAAAAGGACAGGGCACACATGTTCTTGCTCTTTCCACAGGCGACACAGGGGCAGATCAGAAGCATCACACCCACGCGTGGATTAGAGCAGACTGGTTAGTTAGACTGAGTTACTATAGCAAGATTAGCAGGAGAGTCGAACTCAAGTAGGAGAATTGTTAATTGTTCAATAAATGTGTTAAACCTATCTCCAAGTCTGAACCTTCCTTTGTCAGAGTATACATCAAGGAAGCAGCTTATGCTACATGAAGAAGCATAACACAAAATGGTACCAGGAGTGCCTCTTGAATCTATATAGTTCAACCCAACAGATCCGTGACTACCAGCAATAGCACCCAGGCAAGATGTTCGAGATTCCGGTTCCACAGCAGCTCAGGTACCACGGCAATCTCAGTGCAAACTGGCGTGCGTTCAGGCAGAGATTCGAGATCTACCTGGTAGCGTCCGACCTAGATGGCATGGCGGATGCAGAGAAAATAAAGGTTCTGCTCACCATTGCGGGTGCAAGTGCAGCAGAAATCTTCAAGACCTTCAAGTACTCCAGAGGGCAAGACAAGAGAGACTTCCAGACAGTCCTGGACAAATTTGAAACATACTGCGAGGAAACTGCGAGGGAAACACATGAGAGAACAGTAAAAGAGGTGCCAATACTCAACACGAGGCGAAGGTAGGCCTGCAAATGCAGAAAACGCAGTTTTGAATGGCAGCCATCTTGGGAAAGGAGCCGCACATGCACAGTTCCCCAAAAGAAGCGTCCGGCAAAAGTGTTTTGCGCATATGCGAGAAGCCACGCGTGCGCAGTTGCGCAAGAAGTGCACAGTAAAGGAACAGCGATCTGCGCATGCGCGATCCATTCCTACGCTCTACGTCACCAGCATCATGGCGTCAGAGGCCCCGGACCACGCCCACTTAAAGGGGAAATGTCCCAAAATAGTGAAAAAAATGTTTAAAGCCGGAAAACACAATTCTTTCACCTGGAACGACAGCACAATGCCTGAACTTCGACCAGTAGCTGAAAGTAACCTCCGCAGAACCCTGCAACAAGCAGTTAGCACCGTCCAAAAAAATGATTTGAAAACTACGACTCAGATGTTGATTACTTCTTTGGACATCGCGAGCCCAATGAAATTAAATTAAATGAAAATCATTTATTGTCACAAGTAGGCTTCAAATGAAGTTACTGTGAAAAGCCCCTCGTCGCCACATTCCGGCGCCGAATGACAGCTCCGACACAAATAGTGATGATATGGTCCTTGAAGACTACAACTCTGAAGATGATTTCATTACTGGACGTGACGACCTCAGTACCAAATCCGAACTGCAACGAGATGTGTTGTACAGTGAAGAATCCGACACAGACGTGGACGAGTTCTTCGGATTTGAGGATCCTCAGCCCAGCACAGACGACATCCTAACCCATGAGTACAGGATTCTGCTGCGGCCTGACGCCAAGAGACAGAGAGCGGTACAAGCCCACAGAGAGCAGCCTGACGCCAAGAGACAGAGAGCGGTACAAGTCCACAGAGAGCGGCCTGAAGCCAAGAGACAGAGAGCGGTACAAGCCCTCAGAGAGTGGCCTGATGCCAAGAGACAGAGAGAGGTCGAAGCCCACAGGGAGCGGCCTGACGCCAAGAGATAGAGAGAGGTCGAAGCCCACAGAGAGCGGCCTGACTCCACACCAGTGGTCCACACACCACGAAGAGTGGTCCACGCACCACGAAGAGTCCTGACTCCACACAGAGAGTGGTCCACGCACCTTGAAGAGTCCCCGACTCCGCACAGAAAGCGATGACAGACTCCACAGCGAGACCACTGCATGTCTCCACACAGAGAACACAGAAAGACTCCACAATGAGACCACTACACAACTCCGTTGAGAGCGCATAGATTGACTCCACAGCGAGACCACTGCATGATTCCACACAGGGAACGATGCCAGACTCCACAGAGAGAGCGATACCAGCCACCACAGCGAGCTCATTGACAGACTCCACGATGGAAGCAACGCAAGACTCTAGAGGGCAGTCCTTGCATGAACAAGACCATGAAGGTCCAGCAACCTTATCTGAGCAGCCAGCAGCAGACGATGCAAATCTACCACTCTCAAGTGCACAGCAAGACGACCATGTCCGTCTACTACGCTCATGTGAACAACAAAAAGACTACGACAGTCTACCCAGATTATTTGAGCCACCAGAAGAAGGCTCTGACAGTCTACCCAGCTCAGCTAACCGACAAGATGACACTGAAAGTCTACACACTGTATGTGCGACAAGTGACAAAGGCATCACAATTCCCATACAAGATGTGTAACTTGACAGCGAGACTGACTGTTCTCCGCTAGTATGTAGAGGCACTCGACAATCAAAGTGAGGTTACGAGTGAATCCAGTGACACCACGTTAATTCAAACCTCATCCACCCGAGCCTCTCCACAAGAAAATGCATTCCTGAACGTTTTGACTCCGGACGGGGAGCATCAAGACACCTCAGATGATTCAAGTGACACCTCAGATGATTCAAGTGACACCTCAGCTGATTCAAGTGAACCTGAAATGACTCCGGACGAGGAGTGTCAAGAAACCAAAGCTGATTCAGGTGAACCAGAAAGGGCTCCAGACGGGGAGCATCGACAAGCCAAGGATGATTCCAGTGAACCGGATATGACTCCAGACGGGGAGCACCGAGGAATCAGAGACGGCAGCTCAATGAAACAGCAGATGCCACAAAGGACACTGACACAAGTAACTTTGTGAAGGACTCGAATTCTCAACACGGTGTGGTCATTGAGCGCAACAAACACAACAACAAAACCTACAAAAGCAACAACAAAGACAACAACAAGAAGTGTACCAACGTCAACAACAAGCACAACAAAAACTACGACACTGGAACAACGACGGGTACGACATGGTAAAACTCTGCAAATGCTGGACAATGTAACAGCACAGCTCAAGACAATGGCACGTGTGCAGACATACCATGGCATGATACCGCATCTTACAAATTCACGTTTGCTCTACTGCAAACAAGCAGACCAGCTTTCAAGGCAGCTGACATACGGCATCAATATCGCAATCACAATAAACAGTCCAGGTCGGACGACACAGATGACATACTGCATCGCTACCACAAGCATAGAAAAAAAGAGTCCAAATCAGACAACAAAGTGATTTGACACTTCTTGGTTCCTTAACACAGGGACACTGTCGGCGTTCACAAGGATATGCCACTATCAACATCACCACTTCACCGACAAAACAAGAAAGCCACTCGACCATATTAATTCATGAACTTTGGACTCATCCATGTTATTTGGTATTGTATCATCATCACTGTCATCATGATTTGTACATGTCATCACTTATCTACCTATTTTGTTCAATTTTCTTTAGCACTGTACAGAAAATATGTAACAAGGAAAAAGGGGGATATGGTGATATGCATCACTGTAAAAACACAAGGATTTAATGTAGACACACTAGGAATGAGTAAACATTAGAGGGAGCACCAGAGACATCATGACATGCAGACATACAGCTAATGAACACATAGAATAGGACACGATCAATAGCAATCAAGACACCCAGAGGTGACACTACCACAAGGGGGCAACCCATATAAAAGGACAGGGCACACATGCTCTTGCTCTTTCCACAGGCGACAGGGGAAGATCGGAAGCATCACACCCACGCGTGGATTAGAGTAGACTGGTTAGTTAGACTGAGTTACTATAGCAAGATTAGCAGGAGAGTCGAACTCAAGTAGGAGAATTGTTAACTGTTCAATAAATGTGTTAAACCTATCTCCAAGTCTGAACCTTCCTTTGTCAGAGCATACATCAAGGAAGCAGCTCATGCTACATGAAGAAGCATAACACAACAATCATGTCCATCTTCTGGATACATTCCCTCAAATTAAGCATATGGGTAGAAGTTAGTAACAAAAAGGGGGCGATCACATTGCTGGGATTGTACTATAGGACCCAAATAGTCAGGGAGAGATAGAAGGGTAGATATGTAGGTAAATTTCTGAGAATTGTAAGAAAAATCAGGTAATAATTGTAGGGGATTTCTACTTCCCCAATATCATAGTCAAAGTGTGAAAGGCTTAGAGGGGCCAGAATTCTTAAAATACATCCAGGAGAGCTATTTGTGCCAATATGTCAAAAGTCCTACAAGGGAGTGGGTGGTGCTGGATCTAGTTTTAGGGAATGAAGCCGGGCAAATGGATGAAGTTTCAGTGGGGGAGCATTTTGGAAACAGTGACGATAACTCAGTAGAATTTAAGGTAGTCATGGAAGGGGACAAAGACAGACTGGAAATTAAAGTTCTTAATTGGGGGAGGACCAATTGTAATAAAATTAAAAGGATCTGCCCAAAGTTAACTGGGAGCAGCTACTTGTAGGAAAATCTAGATCAGAGCAGTGGGATTCATTTAAAAAGGAAATAGAGAGAGTACAGGGCCAACATGTTCCCATGATAGTGAAGAGTGGGGGCAATGAGTCCTGAGAACTCGGAATGTGAAATGAAATGAAAATCGCTTATTGTCACAAGTAGGCTTCAATGAAGTTACTGTGAAAAGCGCCCAGTCGCCACATTCCGGCGCCTGTTCGGGGAGGCTGTTACGGGAATTGAACCGTGCTGCTGGCCTGCTTGGTCTGCTTGAAAAGCCAGCGACTTAGCCCAGTGTGCTAAACCACCCCCAATGTCGAGGGATATCCAGGATTAGAGGCTTATAGCGAGGGCTCAAAACAGCAGCAACCCAAGAAGAATAGAGGAAGTGGAGAGAGTTACTTAAGAAAGAGATTTGGAGAGCAAAGAGGGAGCATGAAAAAGCGCTGGCAGGTAAAATAAAGGAAATTCCAAAGGTGTTTCTAAATATATTAAGGGCAGGCGGTTGACCAGGGTAAGAGTAGTGCCCCATTAGGGACTTACCTGACAATTTGTGTGTGCAACAGGAAGATATAGCTGAGGTTTTAAATGAATACTTTGCATCTGTGTTCACTAAGGAGAAGGATGATGTAGGTATAAAATTAGGGAGGCGCATTGTGACTTACTTGAACGACTCAACATTGAGAGGGAAGAGATATTAATAGTTTTAACGGGCCTAAAAGTGGATAAATCCCCGGGGCCAGATGAGGTGTACCCAAGCTTGCTGTGAGAGGCAGGGGAGGAGATTGCAGAGGCTCTGACAACAATTTTCAAATTTTCTCTGGCCGCAGGAGAGGTGCCAGAGGATGGGAGAACAGCTAATGTGATGTCATTATTCAAGGAGGGAAGTAGGGACAAGCCAAGAAATTACAGGCCAGTGAATCTAACTTCAGGGGTAGAAAACTGCTGGAAAATATTCTGAGGGACAGAATCAATCTCCATTTGGAAAGGCAAGGATTAATCAGGATGGTCAGCATGGCTTTTGCAAATGACACAAAAATTGGTGGTGTGGTAAACAGTGAGGAGCAAGGCCTTGGATTACAGGACAACATAGATGGGCTGTTTAGATGGGCAGAAGAGTGTCAAATGGAATTTAGCCATGACAAGTGTACGGTAATGCATTTTGGGAGGATGAACAAGGCAAGGAAATATACAATGAATGGTTGTACCCTAGGAAATACTGAGGATCAATGGGACCTTGGTGTGTATGTTCACAGATCTCTGAAGACAGCAGGGCAGGTTGATAAGGTGGTTAAGGCCTATTGGATTCTTGCCTTTATTAACTATGGCACTGATATAAGAGCAGCGAGGTTATGCTGGAGCTGTATAAAAATGCTGGGTCGGCCCCAGCTGGAGTACTGTGTGTAACAGGGGCTGTTTAGCACACTGGGCTAAATCGCTGGCTTTGAAAGCAGACCAAGGCAGGCCAGCAGCATGGTTCGATTCCCGTAACAGCCTCCCCGAACAGGCGCCGGAATGTGGCGACTAGGGGCTTTTCACAGTAACTTCATTTGAAGCCTACTTGTGACAATAAGCGATTTTCATTTTCATTTTCAATTCTGGTCACCAGACCATAGAAAGGAAATGTTTGCACTGGAGAGGGTGCAGAGGAGATTCACCAGGATGTTGACTGGGCTGGATCGTTTCAGCTATCAAGAGAGACTGGATAGGTTGGGGTTGTTTTCCCTGAAGCAGAGAAGGCTGAGTAGGGACCTGATTGAGGTGTATAAAATTATGAGGGGCATAGATAGGAGTAGATTCCTTAGTGGAGGGCTCGATAACCAGGGGGCATAGATTTACGGTAATGGTCAGGAGATTTAGAGGAAATGTGAGGAAAAACCCTTTCACCCAGTGGGTGGTTGGAATTTTGAACTCACTGCCTGAAAGGGTGGCAGAGGGGGACTCCTCACAACTATTCAGAAGTATTTAGATCAGCACTTGAAATGCCATTACATTCAAGGCTACAGACCAAGGACTGGAAAATGGGATTAGGGTAGCTAGGTGGCACAGATATGATGGGCCAAAGTTCCTCTTTCCATGCAGTAAAACTCTTTGACTCCATGACTCTAATCCATGGATCATACTTCCACTGACAAGGTGTGATTTGGAAAAGCTTTCAAAACCCAGTTGCCTCACTGGAAATTGTAGAACATTGAAATGCCAACTTCCAGAATGGTGTCAGCAACGTCTAAACTACAGAGTCGCAGAGTGGCTCATTTACGTGTTCTAGATGCTACATATATTAATGCACAGGGTTCTGTTCTTTGCAGGCAGAAAGAACATGTACGCACATTGCGCCTGTTTTAGCTGAACAAAATAAATGACAGCCATTTGCTTGCTCATTCCACAGGGAAACATTTTGAGTAGAGTCAAGCTGTCTGGTTTAAATTTCAAACAATGTTTGGCGACAGTTAACTGTCAATCACCATCAACTGGCTCATTCTCCATGACAATGCTTCCACCAATCACTTGCCAACCAATCAGCACTTTCTTCTCATGCAGTATAAAGTTGTTGTTTCCCTTGACATTGGTATTCCTGTGATTGTCCGAATTTGTCCAAATAAGTGCAAGACGAAAAGCTTCAAAAATGTCTTTTCAGTAATACTCTAATTCATCTTACTTAAACGTACTTTTTGAAAAAGATTTAAACATCACCATTTAGTTTCTGAAAAGGTAACCAGCAAAATACAGGAAAAGTATAATTACCATCAATTTAAAACAAATTTAGCTGTCACCTCACACCAACACAAATTTGCCTATTGTTCTGCACTGCCTTTAAAAAACACTTCGGAGGAGGTCATTGAGCACAACACTGCTATTATCTTAATGGATTCTCAATAAATTGCACCCAAAATGTTTACTGAAAACACAGTACGCACTACAGGGGCCTGGCGCGGAGGAACATAGGCCCCAACCCGGAATGAGCGCGCCCGCCGATCGGTAGCCCCCGATTGCGGGCCTGGCCACCGTGGAGGCCACCCCCACCCCGGAGTCGGATCGCCCCCCCCCCCCACTAGGATGGCCCCCGCAGCCAGAACGCCAAGGTCCCACCGGGTGGGACCACATGTAAACAAACCACGCCACCGATACTCGGCGGAACTTGGCTCATCGAGCGCGGAGAATCGCCGTGGTGGCCGCTTTCAACAGCCCCCGACTAACGCCGCGGTGTGGGCGTGACCGGAGAGCGGCGGCCCGGCGTCGGAGCGGCTCGGCGGGATTCTCGGTCCCCCCCATCCCCAGCGATTCTCCGACCTGGCACGGGCTCGGAGAATCCCGGCACCAGTCTCTCTCATAGGGAGAACATCCTCTCAGATTTTATCTTATGCAGGTCCCTCAGAATCTTCTAAATTCCAATGGATACAGGCCTAAACTGTAAAACCTTTTTGTAATAACCCTCATGAGATCCAGGGGATAACCCAATTGATCACCCCATCGGGCTCGTGGAATGCCAGCTCTCCCACTGAGGGGCGGAGGCCAAGCAGCTGGAACTCATGAACCAGGCACTTACAAGCTGGCCAGGATTGGAACTGGCAAGATCGAAAGTTCCGGCTGGGACTCACGTACTGTGTGTCGCGTTGCGGTCTTATGTTTTTCTTTGACTCAATGAACCTTTATGGTTAAACCTTCCCGGAACTCCTGTGGATATTATACTGACGTCGAGGAAAAACAGAGCTACAAGCTGCGAATTTGGACGTCCGGACCACGTTTGAATTCTGCTGCAAGAGAGAAAGGTCAGAGCGCTTTTTGGGAGGCTTGAAGCTTTCGAAGCAGCCGTTGAAGACTTGCCCCAGTAGGCATTTTCAGGCAAATGCTATTACAGGAGACTGACAAAAAGTGATATTCTTGACCGCCTGCAGAGCCCCAACCTTGAGCATTATCAAAAGCCTTAACTTTGAAGGGCTAGTAACACTTGTGCCGGACCGTTATGAACCAAACCGTGGGTGATAGTACAGTGATACAGGTTCAACATGGTCAGGCAAACCCCGAGAGAATTGTTCATGGAATTCCGGACGCGTCTATGTAATCTGGCCGAACAGTGCAACTATGGGCCATCCCTTCTGGTGATGCTGTGAGACCACCTCGTGTGTGGCATAAACAACATGGCAACCCAATGCAATTTTCTGGCAGAACCTTCTATGGACTTGAAAAGGCCATCGACTTACCCCTCTCACATGAAACTGCAGAGAACGGAGTCCAGAAACTTCAGGGCTCACTGGATTTAGAGGTGAATAGAATTGGGCACCCTCCCCCCCCCCCCCCCCCCCATTTTGACGACAAGTTATGCCCCCTAAGAGTAGAGCCTATGAGAGCCAGTCACCACCCAAGCAGTATCAGGACCAGACCAGTGGCCAAGGGCCACTATAACCCGACAAGACATCTCTCCGGAACTCCAGGAGGATGACTCACAACATTGCTGCACCTGTGGCTGAAGGAACCACAGGACCAGGAACCATCAACGAGCATGGCACCCTGGTTGGGGGACACACCTACCCAGAGCCAGGGTTTTACACTCAGGACACCCCGAGGAGGACAAATGCATGCAGCTCAACGGCATTGCCACACCAAGAGTATCCCCCATCAAGATTACCATCCACATAAATGGCCACCCACTAGGAGATGGAAACAGACACAGGGGCTGCTGTCTCAGTAATAGGACAGCAAAAGTACTGTTAGTGGAAGAAATTGTAATATGTGTCAGAATTGGTATAATAAAGATGTCTCAAAATATTGTAACAGCACAGGTCAAGGACAAACCAGCAGGCAAGTTTTACCAACACCACGCGGTTGAGAACAGACTTTGAGGTTTTTCTTCCCTCCAACAGTTGGCGTACTCAGGGCAGGAGATCAACACAGGACGACCGGTGACTATGTGGCTCCAAATCGGGTGAGTGTCTTTTAGTCTACCACCCATAGTTAGGGAGCGATTCCACATTAGGCGTTGGCCGGCCGTAAGTTGCGATCTCAAAGAACAAAACGGAAGAAGAGTCTGACCGCGTGAGGTGAAGTAAAAATCATTGGGGGAAACTGGGGTGTGGGATCGGGTAGGTAAGTTAAGGAAAACTTGCTAAGGATCTTGCTTTGGAGATTGAAGTGCCTGGTCAAAAGTAAAAACCCGTAGGACGAAATACTACGGGAGAAAGAGTTAGAAGGATCTCACCTAGTGTGAGGAAGGAGTAGCCGCAGGAGTAACCACGAGAGGGTACCGCGGATGAGGAACCCCGCAGGAGCGGTGTGTGTGTGTGTGTGAGAGTGAACGGCAGAGATGGCCGGATCAGATAAAACAAGCAGCAAGAGCAAGATAGAGCAAGATAGATGGGGAACCGAGGGATTGATCGTGCAGATGATTGTAACCCACAATAGTACATTAATTACAAAGATGAGGGAGAAAGGATACAACCCAGATGCACCCGCGGCTGAGCAGAAGCCTGGTGGGCAGGCCAAACCAAGAATAAGTATGAGAAGGGGGTAATAATTGCAACTGCAATTTTAAGGAACATAGGGAGCAAAGAATTTCAGGAGGCAAGAGTAGCAGCTGTAAGACGCTCGCAGGAAGGGGACAGGAGAAAACCGCAGGGCAGATTTGTGGGGACTGTGACCTCGACCGCCCACGTGTCATGGAGGAGAGTGACTACGGGGATGACTGGGACAGTGCCGAGGAGGGAACGCACGGGGATTATGCATACCCCCCTCCTTATGAGGAAAAGGAGGAAACATTGCCTGTAGCGTGTAGTGCGTGTAGTGAGGAAAACGGTGGAGGGGCAAACCACTGAGCAGCATATTCAAACGCCCTTCACAGCTGGGGAAAAACAAATGATCCTAAACATACTGCCCTCTCTAAAAGACAGGATGATAATGGCCCTTTTTGGGATAAACTGGACGAATTACGGGAGGCTCATGGGTTAACCTGTGATGATATCCATTGTTATTGTTAAAGGCGAAGATTCCCGCACCGGTATGGGCAAGCATGCCACAACCATATAGGGATCGCACGTGGGTCACGCAGAGGGGTGGGGGAAACAAAGACACCTGCTTTGCAACCTTTAGAACGGCAGTGCGAATTGCCCTAGGGAGAGGTAGCCCGAATTGGATAATGATCACCTTACTTAAACAGGGACCAAAGGAAAGGGTCGAGGATTATGCAGAGAAGAAATTGAGGCATTTAAGCATCATTCAGGGACAGTAGCCCCCAGTAGAGATGACAAAATCTTTTTAAAATTGTTAACGGATGGAATGGGTCCACACCTAATTAGGATGGTAGATATGGGACTTCCAGTAGGGAACGACTTTAATCAGGTCTTAGCATGGGCTATGAAGGCAGAGGCTAACATAGGAAAGGGGTCCAAGGTTAGCTCCGTAGGAAAATGAGAAGGAGGAAGGCAGTGCTACACCTGCGGGAAAGAAGGGCATTTCGCAAGGGAGTGTAAAAGCAAGAAATAACCCAAACAGGGACTCCTGAGGTGTCTGAATTGCAAGAGACCAGGACATGAGCAGGAAAATTGTTGGGCAAAGGGAGGGGGCAAGGAAGGTCAGGGTCCCACAGCCCTAAACGGCAGTGGGGGGTCGAGTGCCCCAGGATCGGTAATACAGGTTTCAGCGAAGGATTTAGCCAAGATGTTCAGTGCCCTAAAGCAATGACACGTTTCAGCCCTCACTGGTAAAGAAAGGGACTCCTGGATATTTGTTGATGCGCTGTTAGGGGGCCAGCCGTGCACAATGTTGATAGATACCGGGGCCGCAATATCCATCACCGATATAGATTTACCCTTAGCCGGTCACACAACCCAGATCAGGGGTGTGGGGGATGGGGTCCGTGTAGCCACATTAAGCAAAACCACCCTTTTAGTAATCAGGGATTGTACGGTTAGAATCCAAATCTGGGTATGCAAGTGTAGAAGATTGCAGTTTAGTCGGGCAGCATGGTCGGCACGGGCTTGGTGGGCCGAAGGGCCTGTTCCTGTGCTGTACTTTTCTTTGTTCTTTGTTCAAGACTGCTGAGGGGACTATATTAGGAATAGACTGGCTAGAGCAATTGGGAGCAGTAATAAACACTAAAACGCAGGCCATTGAGTGGAAAGGGCCATACAATACAGGTCGGTGGGGAAGAAAGGCCTGGCATCGCATCCACAGCATGGCCTCAGTCACCACCGACTGGGGGCAGCAGGAATGCCAAGGAGGGAATGCACAGGGATTATGCATGCAATGTAACAGGATCACAAGGGAAGCTTGGGTATTTGCTCCATATTTAAATATAACAGACGGATGGGCCAGTCTGCCCCCTTTGTGTGGGAGCCTGGCCTTGGAGGGTTGTACTGTCAGGAATATTGCACACATGTGATAGACAGATTAGGATGTTAAGATGCTACAATCTCAGCACTTGTGGATATCAAACGCCCATGAAATGCCCCCATATGGTTGAATTTCCCCCGGACGGGTTAGTTAGGATTGAGAAGCCAAAATTACTACAACATGATGTCACCATGGTGTCGCTAGAAGTCACATATAACGTTACAAGGTTATTGGACGTTTTACGCTTCAAATGCGATGATCACCCCAGTGCTATAATTTGGGCAGAGACCAGACTGCAGGAAGCCATAAACGACTATACCTACAGGATCGCCCCAGGATCAAAGTTATACAGGCACAGCAAACGCAGTATCCTTGGGGACGTTGCGGGTTGTTATGAATTCAGCACAGTTAGCGGAAGTCAACAGTTATGCCTCCTGGGTAGCAGCCGAAGTAGGAAAGGGACTGCAGTACGGAGCTCATGGGACTGAATATGCACTGACTACCATAAACCTACAAGGAGAAGAGCTAGTGCGAGTCTTAGATATGCTATCAGCAGGAATAATTAACACCGCAGAAGAGCAAGCGAAAAGCAGGGCTTGCGATACATTGGCAAGGGGATGCATTTGACGGAATCAAAGCTGACATCACAGACTTACGATTTGGAACCATCCCGCGGCATCTGTTCGCCTCCCTACACAGGCTAAATCTCTTAAATTTACATAGGGACAGGCATGAGCTTGTAGTCACCAGGCCAGACGACGAACCAATTGAGGGTGGGAAGAGATTCATAATGGTGGCCCTCAGGAATGTCAAAGGGCACCTTTGAGGACAGTTACAGGTTCGAATCCCTGGGGACAGTACAGGAGGGCTGTGTCTATCGAACTGGATCCAGGGGGTACATTGCACACAGCGAAGGTTTGGCATATATAAGCACTGCGGAGTGCTGTTCAGAATCAATACATTATATTGTGTGTGCATGTAAAGCCCACGAGCCCCTGTCTAATACCAGCAAAGTGATGGTCAACATACTGCCTTTACAGGAAGCCTTCAAAGCTACACAGGTGGGGCCGACACAGTGGTGCTTCACAACGCCGGAGACGGAGATCATCTCAGGGGGTTTACTCTGTGGTAGCAGCCATAGCTTCTGTTTGCAAGTCTCAGACTCATTGACAGTGGGAGAATTTCACCTGCCAGGGAGCACATCAGGGTATTTATTCGGAGCCTGGTGGGACGATTCCATGTACATTGACAAGATACCGGGCAGTATAATTTGTGAGGCAATGAAACACGCCACACAGTTAGCCCAGGATTATACCAGGCAGTCTGCAGAACAAACTAGCAAGGGGAGAATTCAGGTGAACAAAGCGCTCCAGACCCTCATCAAGATAGGACTCTCAGGGGCACACCACTGGTGGGACATATTCGGAGGGGGTCATTCGGCAGGCGTATGGGAGACATTGAGGTTAGGGGTAACCCTGGGGACATGTGCTGTACTGATATGGGCAACAGTTATGTGCTGCAAGCAAATAAAGGCAGGGGGAAAGCCAATTGCCCCTCAGTGCATCCCAATGGCATTCGTCCAAGATGGGGGAGGGGAGGAGAAAGGAGTGGCTGGGATTTAAAGCCATGTTGTTTAGGACACGTTCCGTGGAACCGGAGGGCTGGCCACCCGATGGGATCAGGTGCGGTCAGTGTCTTCAACAAATAAGTAAAACGGTAGGAAGTCACCCATGGGCGAGCAGGTATGATAAATTCACATAGCTATAAAATATGTTTTCAACCAAAGGAAGCACACAGGGAGAAGGGAGTGTTTATATGGCTTCCTTGGGTATGTATATTACCAAGAGCCATCAGGGGGAGTGTTAGCAGAAGAAATTGCTATATGTGTCAGGATTGGTATAACAAAGATGTCTCGAAGTATTGTAATAACACAGGTCAAGGGCAAACCAGCAGGCAAGGGGTTAAACATATACCAAGGGAAAACCAGCAAGCAAGGGGTTAAAGTCACCCACATTGGAAATGATTTAATCATTTCACAGAGTATTTGAATATGAAAAGGGAAATACAGGAGGCCCCAGTAAGGGATCCATTGTCCAACACATTCGCACCTCTTCTAGAAGTTAAATATGTTAAGCACACACCCATGAGATTGTAAGGAAACATTGTATTCTTTAATCGTTTTCCCATTACGGGAACCAGAAAATATGCATACTGATCACTTTGTATTGTTCCGAATGATTCAGTGACGTCAATACCTGCTTGTGACTCCAAAGAATTTAAATATATATGCATGTAATTCTGAGGACAGGCAGAGCTGGCTTTAGCGAGCTAAAGCTAGCAGCAGAACTTGCCTCTCCTGTGTGCACACAGTTTTTCCGAATTTAACAAAGTTTTACCAACACCACGTGGTCGAGATCAGAGTTTGAGGTTTCTCTTCCCTCCAACAAGCACTGGGATATCATGCGGGGATCCAATACCTGGATCTAAGAGACACCACGGCATGATTCGCGATATATACTGGAGAACAATTGGCCATCGTTGGAACAAAGACATAACGTGGTATCAAATTGTCGAACATTTGAAGATAACAATGGAGAAGACAAGATGAAACAGACCAAAGAAAATTCTTCCACCTTCCTCGTACAACTGGAACTCAATGCATGGAAAGATTGTGAATTTAGAGATGGAAGGTTTGAAGGCACCCCACCAGCTTCAAGTCAGCAGTAATTTTGATGAGAATTGGCGTGTTTTTAAGCAGCAATTCAGACTCTATGTTGCAGCCCTTGGCCTGCAGGCACAGCCTGAAATGAGGGGTATTGCGTTGCTGCACATGGAAGCAGGTTCTCAAGCAATAGACATTTATAATACCTTCGTGTTCAACAGTAAAGCATTCAGACGGTGGGCGAATCTTTCAATATTTTTCTAACCGATTTGCGGTTGAAGGTACAGTTGTGCAATTTTAGTAATTTAGCAACATCGTGGGCCAAAGGGTCTGGGGCTGGATTCTCCATTAAGGAGACTATGTCCCCACGCCGGAGTCAAAATGTTTTACTCCTGAAAATCCTGGAAACAGTGAAACAAATTCACAGCCCTGCAGGGACCCGGAGTAAATCTTGCAGCTTTTGCTGCAGATACGGGCCCTCGCACTTCCAGGTCAGAGGCCGCGCATACGCACGGCGGCGACCTTCAGTGGCCGCGCCATGTTCCATGGCGGACTACGACCGCGGAGCTGGACCCGAAAAAGAGACCCCTGATCGGCCTCGCGCCCAACCCTCAAACCCTGCACAATCACTCCCCGGCCACCTATAAGGCCTCCCCATCCTCCGATCAGCCCGTCCCCGGCCAGGGTGGCCGTGGACTGAGTCCGCAGCCGCCACGCGAGTATCCTGACCGACAATAACAGGTTAGTTCCACGCCATCGGGAACTTGGCTGGTTGGGGGCTGAGGATGGTGGAGCGGGCCTCTGGTAATGGCCCCCGGTGGCACGGCGTACTCCCATGTGACGCCGATTTTCGGTGCCCAGAGAATCGCTGAACCGGCGCCGGGAACGATTACAGTGTCAAACTGGATTCTCAGCTATGGCGCCGGCCACGATTTCTGCGTCGGGATGGTAGAATCCAGCCCCTGTACTGTGCTGTGTTCTATGTTCTCAAGTCGTCGATGATCCGCGATTAGAGAGTGTTCGGGATATCAAATTACAAAGTACGTGAGAGGCTATTAAGGGAAGATGTGCTTCAATTGGAAAATGCTGTTAATATTTGTCATGCTTGCAAGCTAGCTGCACAGCATTTAGCGTGCTCAATCTGAAACTTTTTGCTGCTAAGGTGGAAGAAGGCACCAGCGCCATAAGCACTGTTACGCAGTCAAAGAAGAAATGTGGTCTCAGTGCGGGCAGCCATTTGCAGCGGCCAACCGGATCCGTCATTTTGTGCCAGCAATGTGGAAATCGACATTTGCCACGGCAATGTCCCGCATTTGGAAAGGTGTGTTAAGTGTGGAAGAACAAATCACTTTGCTAAGCGATGTCTCTCGCGCCCATCAGTCGACCAAACAAGACCAGTTACCTTAGTTAATGAGATATGCATCATCGTCTGGCTCATGTGGACATGATTTCACCCGAGGACACGAGTAGTCCGAACAGCCAAAATGGCAAAATTTTCCCTCACCATTTGCAGCCACAGTGATGCGAATACCATAGCAGATAGATGGACGATTCCATTGATGGTTAATGGGACGCTAATCAAATTCAACCTTGACACGGGAGCAATGGCCAAGCTTATCACTTTGTGAACATCAAAATGGCTAAAGAATTAAACTGAAAATGGTTCATTGATCAGTACTACTGAAGGACTATAATGGTCATCAGATCACAACGTTAGGAGCATGTGAGTTTTCAGTAACGGTCAAAGATAGAACTTGCATGATTACATTTTCCATAGTGGAGCCAGAGTGCAAATCGCTCACAGGAGTGGAAGCATGTGAAGCACGTAGGCTCGTCAAGCGGGTTTATCATAGAATCATAGACTTTACAGTGCAGAAGGAGGCCATTCGGCCCATCGAGTCTGCATCGGCTCTTGGAAAGAGCACCCTACAAAAGCCCAAGCCGCCACCCTATCCCCGTAACCCAGTAACCCCAGCTAACCTTTTTTTTGGACACTAAGGGCAATTTATTATGGCCAATCCACCTAACCTACAGATCTTTGGACTGTGGGAGGAAACCGGAGCACCCGGAGGAAACCCACACAGATACGGGGAGGATGTGCAGACTCCGCACAGTGACCCAAGCCGGGAATCAAACCTGGGATCCTGGAGCTGTGAAGCAACTGTGCTAACCATTGTGCTACTGTGTTGCCCACAGTAGAAAGCATGGCACCCCGCCAACAAGCATCCATAGAATCCATCATAAAGGACTTTCCGGAGATATTTTAAGGCTTTGGCACTCTGCCTTTCACATACTGCATTCAATTGAAGGAGAATGCGAAGCCAGTCAAAGATGTGGACCTGCTCCACTGAAGGATAAATTGAAGGCCGAGTTAGACAGAATGATGGCTGTAGGAGTCAGCAGATGCATAGAGGAACCTAAAGACTGGGTTAACTCTATGGTGTGTGTAAGAAATCAGAATAATGATCTACGTGTGCCTGGACCCCAAAGACCTGAACCTTAATATCTAGAGAGAGCACTACCCAATTCCCAAGGAGGGAGGAAATAACAGGCGAGGTGGCTGGTTCGACATGTTTCAGCAAGTTGGATGCGTCACACGTTTTCTGTCAGCTCAAGCTGGACAAAGTGAGCATAAAGCTGTGTATGTTTAACACACCCTTTGGGCACTACTGTTTCCTGAGGATGCAGTTTGGCATAATTTCTGCGCAGAAATCTTCCATCGTGCCATGGAGCACATAGGAGAAGGGTTACCAGGTGTCCGAGGTCTATGTGGTTGACATAATAATTTGGGGGTCCATGACAGAAGACTTCTCCATGCTTTACAAACAATAAAGCAAAATGGCCCGAAGCTTAATAAAGCAAAATGTCAAATCAGGATTGACAGCATCACCTTCTTGGGGGACAGGCTCTCTGCACAAAGTGTGCAGCCAGATAATGAGAAGAAAAAGGCTATTTTGATGATGCCAAGTCCCACAGATAAAAAGGGCATCCTACGGGTACTAGGGATGATCAATTTTGTTGGCAAATTTATTCCCAATCTGGTATCGAAAACCTCTCACCTCCGACACGATAAAAAAGGACGCAATGTTCCAATGGTCTCCCAGACATGAGCAGGAGTGACAAGCATTGCATATCTCATTGACCACAGCGTCAGTTCTGGCATTTTTCAATCCTGCGAAAAAGACCAAAATTTGAACCGATGCATCTCAGGATGGCCAGGGAGCGGTGTTGCTGCAGCAGGATGCAGACGCCAGCATAGATTTTTTTGACCAATAGAAAAGACTACCTTCTGGTAATCGACTACTTCTCTAATTACCCAGAGGTAGCATAGTTAGTGAACACGACTGCTCGGTGTGTTACCAAACATGTAAAAGAGATTTGTGCCCCGCATGGCATAACAAACACTGTTATGACTGTCAATGGTCCCTGTTTCAAAAATTATGAGTGGACTGAGTTCACCCGTCATTATGATTTTAAGCACACTACTTCAAGTCCTTCATATCCCCAGTCAAACGGGAAGGCAGAAAAGGGCGTACACATTGTCAAACAGCTGTTTAAAAAAGCCATTGACAGCCAAGAAGACATGTATCTGGCACTTTTGAGCTTTCGTTCGGCACCACTTATCAGTGGGCTGTCAGCAGCACAGCTGCTAATGTATAGACAGCCAAGAATGACCCTGCCTTCCAGACTCACCCTATGGATCGAGGACTGGAGTAGAAACTGCTTCTTCAGAAAAGAAGGCAGAAGGGGTTCTACAATAGACCCGCAAGGAAGCTCCAGCCACTGCATCCAGGTGACACGGTTCGACTGGAGGATGGCAATGGAAATGGATGGTCAAGACTTCCGAAAGTACTGCAATAGGCAGGTCCACATTCGTTTGACGTCATCTCTGAGGATGATTCAGTCTTGTGAAGAAACCGAAGAGCGCTGTTAAAAGTTCGACGTCCCTTCATTTTGAGTGCAGCAGAAGAGTTGGTATGTAATCCCAAAACACTTGAAGAGGATACAGACCACCCATCAGAGCCAGCGATCAGAGAAACATCCGCAGCAATTAATACAAAACAAGCAGGAACACCAACAATAAAGGAAGATGGAATACGATCGCCTATTCAGCCATTGCTCAGATCAACCAGATTACGCCAGAAACCTGAGAGACTGAACTTGTAGTGAACTGTGTACAGTCATACATATCATGTTTTATAAAGTAGTTACATTTGTAAATGTTAACACTTCCAAAGGAAGGGGGATGTGATGATATGCATATGCACATCAATGTATATAGTTATTGGTATGACCTCTGACCAGCAGGTGGTGATAGAAATACACAATGTGACTGGAGAGATTCGGCAGTGGGTAGTAAGTTATACTGCAGAACAATCGCACTCAAAGTAGCTCCCGGAGAATTCACTGAGTTCATTTATTTCGTTATCGTTTTTATCATAGTTTGTTAGCTATATAGTTTGTTGTGTGCATCTGTACTATGGTCACAACACAGAATATAACAGGCAGAACCTGAAGTCCTGGTGCTGTAGCTGGATAAGACCGTCCACCTGTGTGGCGACTTTAAATTGATGGGGAACAAGGCCTCCCGTTTTGATTAATACCCAATGCCACGATTGGATGACCTTTATGCAAAGTTAGCTTGAGGACATTCTTTCTCCAAATTAGATATGAACCACGCACACCTCCAGTTGGAGTTGGGTGTGGTGTCCAGGAGATATGTGACCATCAATACCCACAGGGTCTGTAGGAATACACCAGACTTCCATTCGGAGCATCATCCGCCTGTGCGATCTTCCAGCGGGTTATGGAGAGCATCCTTCAAGGGCTCCCGAGGGTGGCAATCGACCTGGATGATGCATTGATATTGCACAATCTGTTCAATGGACACCTGTGAGTGACCAAAATGAAGATGATCACCAGATGTTAAGTGTGCTTGCTGGGGTTTGTTGGCGACATCGAGAGGTTGGTGAAGCAGCGTACAGCATGCCTGGAGCATCAAAAGCTCCCGCCATCGGCTTCTTTTCACTCCCAGGTGTGGCCAGGGTGGCCCTGGGTGTGGTTCCAACTTTGGAACTTTCTTAGGGGCAATATATTTGCTACTCGTCGACCCCACTCAAAATGGTTGGGCGCTTACCGGATGTCGTCCACCACTTCACGGATACCAGTCATTTAGTGTCCATGGTATTCCGGAGGTACTCGTTACTGATAACGGCACTCCTTTTACAAGTGAGGAATTCTCGCAATACAAGTAGGCGAATGGAGTAAAACACATTCAGACTACCCCGTACCACCCCTCTTCAAACCGCTTGGCTGAGTGGGCGGTACAAACCTTTAAGAGGGGCATAAAAAACAAGACACGGGATCCATGGAGACAAAATTGGAGTGGTTTTCGTTTAGCTATTGAGATAGCATCGGCAGAATTGCTGATGGGCCGAAGACTACGAAACCTTCTTAACCTGACCTTTCCTAATATTGGCAGGAAGGTGGAGAGAAAACAAGATCTCCAGAAAAAGTACCATAGCCAATAGAAACAGGACAGAGGGTTCAAGCCAGGGGACAATGTGAATGTCTGCAATTTTGGAGATGATGCCCTGTGGATACCGGGGAACTTAGTGGAGAAAATTGGTCCATTCTCTTTTATGGTCAAAACCAAGGGGCGAACAGTACACAAACACATTGACCATTATAAAGGCAAGGAACCCACACCAGGACCAGCCCACCAAATGAATCAGTCCTTCGTCCCTTTTGCCCATCATTCAGGGACCAAGGAGCAACACTCCCCACGGGCCAGGAAGCAGATATGCACGAGATGGAAGATTCGGGATCAGACATGAAGACAGAAGCATCCATAGACTCAGATATTTGGCAGGTAGGATCAAGGAAAACCCAAAAGCTTTCTATAGGTATGTCAGGAATAAAAGAATGACTCGGGTAAGAGTAGGGCCAGTCAAGGACAGGGATGGGAAGTTGTGTGTGGAGTCTGAAGAGATAGGCGAGATACTAAATGAATATTTTTCGTCAGTATTCACTCAGGAAAAAGATAATGTTGTGGAGGAGAATGCTGAGACCCAGGCTATTAGAATAGATGGCATTGAGGTACGTAGGGAAGAGGTGTTGGCAATTCTGGACAGGCTGAAAATAGATAAGTCCCCGGGGCCCGATGGGATTTATCCTAGGATTCTCTGGGAAGCCAGGGAAGAGATTGCTGGGCCTTTGGCTTTGATTTTTATGTCATCATTGGCTACAGGAATAGTGCCAGAGAACTGGAGGATAGCAAATGTGGTCCCTTTGTTCAAGAAGGGGAGTAGAGAAAACCCGGCAACTATAGACCGGTGAGCCTCACGTCTGTTGTGGGTAAAGTCTTGGAGGGGATTATAAGAGACAAGATTTATAATCATCTAGATAGGAATAATATGATTAGGGATAGTCAGCATGGCTTTGTGAAGGGTAGGTCATGCCTCACAAACCTTATCGAGTTCTTTGAGAAGGTGACTGAACAGGTAGACGAGGGTAGAGCAGTTGATGTGGTGTATATGGATTTCAGTAAAGCGTTTGATAAGGTTCCCCACGGTAGGCTATTGCAGAAAATACGGAGGCTGGGGATTGAGGGTGACTTAGAGATGTGGATCAGAAATTGGCTAGCTGAAAGAAGACAGAGGGTGGTGGTTGATGGGAAATGTTCAGAATGGAGTTCAGTTACAAGTGGCGTACCACAAGGATCTGTTCTGGGGCCGTTGCTGTTTGTCATTTTTATCAATGACCTAGAGGAGGGCGCAGAAGGGTGGGTGAGTAAATTTGCAGACGACACTAAAGTCGGTGGTGTTGTCGACAGTGCGGAAGGATGTAGCAAGTTACAGAGGGACATCGATAAGCTGCAGAGCTGGGCTGAGAGGTGGTAAATGGAGTTTAATGTAGAGAAGTGTGAGGTGATTCACTTTGGAAGGAATAACAGGAATGCGGAATATTTGGCTAATGGTAAAGTTCTTGGAAGTGTGGATGAGCAGAGGGATCTAGGTGTCCATGTACATAGATCCATGAAAGTTGCCACCCAGGTTGATAGGGTTGTGAAGAAGGCCTATGGAGTGTTGGCCTTTATTGGTAGAGGGATTGAGTTCCGGAGTCATGAGGTCATGTTGCAGCTGTACAAAACTCTGGTACGGCCGCATTTGGAGTATTGCGTACAGTTCTGGTCACCGCATTATAGGAAGGACGTGGAAGCTTTGGAGCGGGTGCCGAGGAGATTTATCAGGATGTTGCCTGGTATGGAGGGAAAATCTTATGAGGAAAGGCTGATGGACTTGAGGTTGTTTTCGTTAGAGAGAAGAAGGTTAAGAGGAGACTTAATAGAGGCATACAAAATGATCAGGGGGTTAGATAGGGTGGACAGTGAGAGCCTTCTCCCGCGGATGGAAATGGCTAGCACGAGGGGACATAGCCTTAAACTGAGGGGTAATAGATATAGGACAGAGGTCAGAGGTAGGTTCTTTACGCAAAGAGTGGTGAGGCCGTGGAATGCCCTACCTGCAACAGTAGTGAACTCGCCAACATTGAGGGCATTTAAAAGTTTATTGGATAAGCATATGGATGATAATGGCATAGTGTAGGTTAGATGGCTTTTGTTTTTTGACTTCCCATGTCGGTGCAACATCGTGGGCCAAAGGGCCTGTACTGCGCTGTATCGTTCTATGTTCTATGACAGTTTGGCTTGGCAGAGACCACCGACAGCCACCCCAGATGATGGGTGGGGAAGCGACACTCTCCGACACATTACAACCCCCCGAACCAGCTAGACAGCCACTGTAAACACAGCCGTGGGCAAAAAAAAGGAGACCTACTCCATCCTCAATGACAGAAGGACTAGTGGACTTCAGGGGGGTGGGATGTAATCACCCTCATGAGACCCACCAGAATAACCCAATTGATCTCCCGTGGGATTCGTGGAATACGAACTTCCCGTTGAGGACTGGAGGCCTAGCAGCTGAGACTCGTGATCCAGGCACTTAAAAGCTGGCCAGGATTGGAACGGACAGATAGGATAGCTCCGACTGGGACTGATGTCCTGTATGCCACGTTGCGGTCTTATTTTTCTTTGCCTAAATCAACCTTTATGGTGAAACTTCTCTGGACTCCAGTGGATATTGTACTTTTCTCCTAAGATAACACCTTCATCCCAGCAATCAGTTGCGCAAACCTTCTCTGAACTGTTTCTAATGTAATTATATCCTCTCTTAAGTAATGAAACCAGGGTGGTGCGATGGAGCAGTGGTTAGCACTGCTGCTCACGCCGCTGAGGACCCTGGTTCAATCCCAGCCCCGGGTCACTGTCTTTGTGTAGTTTGCACATTCTCGCCCAGTCTGCGTGGTGCAGGGTAGGTTGATTGGCAATGCTAGATTGCCCATTAATTGCAAAAAAAGAATTGGATACTCTAAATTTATTTTTTAAAAGTAAGGAAACCAAAGCTGTACACGATACTCCAGATGTGGTCTCACCAATGCCTTGTACAACTAGAGCAAAACATCCCTACTTTTATACACAATCCCCTTTGCAATAAGCAAAAACATTCCATTTGCCTTCCTAATCACTTGCTGTACTGCATTATACCATTTTGTGTTTCATATACCAGGGCACCCAGATACTATGTATTGCAGAGTTATGCAATCTCTCCATTTAAATAGTACACTATTGTTCTTGATAAAATGGACAAGTTCCCATTTCCCTGCATTATACACCATCTGCAATTTTCTGTCCGTTTACTTAATCAATCTGTATACCTTTGTAGACTCTTAATGAGCAATGAGATTCACACCAGAGCGAGGATAGTCCATGAAGCAGACATACCTCAAACAATACTTCCTCAGCTTGGAATATTAATAGCCTGGTGCACTGAATAATATCCATCAACCATGTTAGAATAATTGTGGTATGAAATTGAATTACAGCATTGTTAAATAGAGAGGCATTACCAGCATACCTGAAACTAGACTCATAGGAAGGAAAATAAGTAACTTGCACCTACATTACCTTTCATTTCCCCAGAATGTCCCAAGCAAAATCAACAATGAATAAATGTCTTTAAAGTGTAGTCACTGGTGTGATTTACGCAAAAGGAACAGCGCAATCCCACAAACAGCAAATAAATTATCAGTTAATGTGCATTGATTGCATTGTTCTGATGAAGCTACATGCGCTTCTGCCCTGGAATGTTTACTTCCGGCTGAATGGAAAATGGGACCTTATTTAATATCTCAACAAAGGAAGCAACATCCCCAACAGTTCAACTTTCACCGAGTAAGCAATAAATCACCAGTCCGGTATAAATGAGAAGCAACAGGACACAGCGGTCATTTGCAGTGATGATCTATACATCTAAAGCATAGCCCAAATTTTCGTTCCTGGGTCAGGAGTGCAGAGACAAAAAAATTCCCACCTCTGCCAAACTTCAAATTGACTTCAGAAAAAGTGGTCAGGAGTTCAGATTTTCATTCTGGGAGGGCAGGCTGGATTATATGTTGAGCCAGCCGCCCCCGAGATGAGTGTGGATGCTGATGGGCACAGAGGTGAGTTGGCTGGTGCTTGGCAATTTGTTGAAGTTATTTAAAAATACACAAAACAAAAACATCGCTCCAGTCCTCACTACCCCACACGCTTCCAGTGACCAATCCTGCCAACCTATGCAACCTCAGCAACACCCCCCCCCCCCCCATCCCACCCTCACAGTCATTCAAAACCACTAAGCCCCTCTACCGATCCCTCATGGCCCTCATACACCCATGTAACCCTATGTGCCTCTACCCATTTCCATGACCACTCATATTCCCAAAGCCAACCTATAGCATTCCACCCATTCCACAGGGCTCTTCATATCTTCATGCAAACCTACACAACCCACTCGTCCCCATAGTTGTTATAGCCCATATGCCAACTCTTGTCAACCCATCCTCCCCACCCACCATCCTTTGCCCTTATCACTTCCATGATAACTCGCCTAACATACACCATGGGCAAACCTCAGGAGCCATATTGGCATAAAATAAAGTTGTGTGTCTATGGATGATGTTACCATTTTTAAAAATATTCCCTCATCTAGTAAAAAAAATCAATTAATACATTATAATTCCTTCAGCTCATCTTTTAGGAAAACAAACATTTCTATTCCATAACCACTTGGAGCTGTCAGTCAAACTGCTCAATTGTCAGGCATCCCAATTTGATAATATCAGGTTATAAAATCATCACACAGCCTAAACCTATAATGATAGTTCTTAGGCTTATATCAATGCACAGAGTGAAATATCAGGCACTGTTTTCTTTAATTCCACACTTTCTTTAAATTTAAAGCCCAGCAGGGTTAAATCTATTGACAGCTGGAACAATTCAAATACGTTAATACACTTTTTACACACAATTGCTTTTATTAAAACCTAACCTGTCCTAAAGGCTGTCATATCTCTCCCAAAGGATGCCTTTCCTCTGCTAACGGTGTCACCCAGCCACTGTCCTCAAAATACCCCACCCCGTGAAAACAGTGGAGTCTAGGTGTAGGGGCAGGACTTATGGGTCGGGCCTCTTACAGAATTTCCACACAGCAAGCCTCTCCATCTGCACAAATATTCAGGTCCACGTCAGTGTGTCTGGTGCAGTGATACAAATGTCTATCTGATGGAATATTGAGAGGCCTGACATTTTCATGATGGGATTCAATTTAAAATTCATGAAGAGCTACACTAATAAGCAGCTCACTGCCAAGAAAGGTAGGGTGGGGACTATAGCCAGAGAAATTCAGGACAGGCTGAATTTTGTAACATGAAGCGAGGTGCATGCTCCACCCACTGAAAATAGGTTTGAATTCCCATTAACATCGTAGGGCCCAATATGCTTTTTATGATGAGGGAGCTGTGGCCATTTACCTAAAAGTCCCAGAGACAAGGAAAGTGGATGGAACGATGGCAGCAATGAGGAAGTAAGTTGACTCCTTCATGCTACTTAGAAGCATCTAAGCAATGTCTTTAAATGCCAGGTTCCCAGTGGATGTTTCTTGGCATTAGTGCCAGGATTATGAATCAGTGCTTCTTTTCTGCCACCCACCACCACACCAGCAACACCACACCCACACTTTCTTGTGAAATTGTAAACCTGTTCTAAAAAAGCACAGATGACTGCTCACTAATGGAACATGGGGCTGGATTCCCCGTTGTCAGGATTCTCTGTTCCGCCGGCAGCTGGGGATTTCCTAACGGCGTGCTGATGCCCACAATGGGAAACCCCATTGGCCGGCCAGCGAGGCGGAGAATCCCGCCATGATCTTTCAGAAGAGTTATTCAGCAAATTCTCTGTCGTTTGTTTGCAAACAAGACAGAATTATTCATTAAAATACATAGTTGAATCACCACAAGCATATTGCTTTTCACACTTCTTTCCCTTAACAAACAAAAGGGTTGTTGAGGAGTTTTATGTAAATACTTCCCCTTTAACGAGATCCATGCAAAACCATTTTAAGATAATAAATGTTTTCAACATAATTCAGAGCTATCACAGGGTTGAATGTTACACCCATTCCTGCTAGCATAAATACCGTCCAGCTGCCTTACCAAACAGTCTGCTCATTGGGAGTGCTGGATTGCAACTCTTGAGCATTTTGCTTTGTGTACCCTCTGGATCACAAGGCCAAGTCCCAATGCTAGCTGATATTTTGGTCTGCCAGCCACAGCTGTGATTTTGCAACAGTTCTCAGCCTGCCAATATGCATAAATGGATCATTTCACCTTAGGATATCATTCAACTTTCCGCATGAAAAGAGTAGCTTCTGAACACAAACTTGCATTGGCATCTGTGGTCCTAGAAATGGACATGACCCCAATCTGTCCTGCTCCACAACGGATATATAGAGGCGACTGGCCTCCAAGAACAGAAAAAAACGGAGCATTAGGAAAAAAGTTAAATCAAAATGACATACTGAGCAATTGTAATAGTGCAACCATTAAAATGATCACATTTTGCTGTGGTGGTCGTAAGCTTGAATTTGGTGCAAATCATAAATCAGCATGAACAACCTTTTCTGAGTGTACCAAAACCAGTATTCAACTTGATAAAACAATTAAGATTCGAGTTCGCATCCGAGACATGTTGGACCCAAATGAGCACTGGAAGACCGAAGACCTCTATAAAATTTGTTCCTTGCTACAAAGTGATTCATGAAAGTAAACATGAATCCATTAGAGGCACAGGTGAAATTATAAGTGGGAATGAGGAAATAGCAGAGAAATTAAAACATGACCTTATATCTGTCTTCAGGGTAAAGGATAAAAGAAGTTTTGGAAATGATGGGGAATCAAAGGTCTAGTGAAAACAAGGAACTTAAGAAATATGTACAGAAACGCAAATAAATAGTGCTGGAGAGATTATTAAGACTAAGTGGCATCAAATTCCCTGGACCTTATGACCTGCATCCTCGAGTTTTAAAAGGAAGTAGAAATTGTGAATGCATTGGTTTTCATATTCCTGAATTCTTTAGATTCTAGATCAATTCAAAGAATTGGAAGTTAGCATACGTAATCCCACCATTTAAGAAACGAGGAATAGAGTTCAGTTAGCTTATCAGTAGTAGGCAAAATGCTTGAATCTTATTATTAAGTATGAGGAGACTTAGAAAATCGTAATATGAGTAAACAGAAATCAATACAGATTTATTAAAGGGAAATCATGTTTTTACAATCAGTGCTTTGCAATCAGTGCTTTGTAGCTAGTCGGATGGATAAGAAAGAACCAGTAGATCTAAAGTATTTGGATCTTCACAAAGCATTCAATAAAGTGCCACACAGGAAGTTATGACACAAAATTTTGACTTATTAATTTGGGGTAATACTTTAGCATGGCTTGAGGATTGGTTGTTCAACAGAAAATAGAGAGTACAAATAAAATAAATATTTTCCAGTTGACAGGTTGCAACTTGTGGTGTATTGCAAGGATCAGTACTTGGGCCGCAGCTATTTACAATTTATGGACATGACCTTTCCTGTCCCGAAGGACGTCCCGAAGCATGGTACATTGGTGAGACCATGCTTCGACTACGGATGAACGGACATCGCGCGACAATTGCCAGGCAGGAATGTTCTCTTCCAGTCGGGGAATATTGCAGCAGTCAAGGGCATTCAGCCTCTGATCTTCGGGTCAGTGTTCTCCAAGGCGGCCTTCAGAATCGCCGAGCTGAAACTTATAGCCAAGTTCCGCACACCTCAGTACGGCCTCAACCGGGACCTTGGGTTCATGTCGCATTACATTCACCCCCCACCATCGGGCCAGGGCTTGCAAAATCCTACCAACTGTCCTGGCTTGAGACAATTCACACCTCTTTAAGCTGTGATTATCCCACTCTCCAGTTGCTCCGCCTGGACCTGTAAAGACCTGTAATTACCTGCAAAGACTCACATTCAAAGTATCATCTTGCATCATTGACTTTGTCTATATATATGTTTCTGGAACCCACCTCTTTATTCATCTTAGGAAGGAGCTGTGCTCCCAAAGCTAGTGATTCGAAACAAACCTGTTGGAATTTAACCTAGTGTTGTAAGACTTCTTACTGTACCCATTTAAGATAAATAGCTTGACTTTGTTAAGATAGTCAAGAGAGAAATTTGCTATATGCATACTAAATTTGTTATATTAATGTTCACAGTCATTTTCAGGCTATGCACACAGAAGCATACTGGTCATTTCAGTAATTCTCAAAGAATAATTCTGTGAGCGAATCTCTCAGCATCTCATTAAATTGAATGATTGGTAATTGTTGTAAATTAACTTGTACAAGTTCACATTAGGGAAGGATTGTGCATGATGAGTGAAGTGGGATTTCCTTTTTCTACATTTTAGGCCCGTGAGCTTTGGTGTTGGAGATAGTCATTACCTAAACTTGCGCACTACAAATATTACTAGCCACTTATCAACCTAAGCCTGCATGTTGTCCAGATCTAGCTCTATAGGAACACAGAAGGCTGCAGTATCTGAGGAGTCACAAATCATGCCTTCATTAGCGAACATCCCCACTTCTGTCCTTATAATGGAGGGAAGGCCATTGATGAAATAGCTGAAGATGGTTGGCCTTAGAGCCAAACCCTGAGGAACACCTGAAGTGATATCCTGAGACTGAGATGATTGACCTCCAGTAACCACAGCCACCTTTCTTTGTGGTAGGCATGATAACCAGAAGAGAAGTTCCTCCGCTTCACATTGACTCCAATTTTGCTGGGGCTCTCTGATGTCACACACAGTCAAATGCTGCCCTAATGTCAAGGGATGTCACTTTCACCTCACCTCTGGAGTTCAGCCCTTGTGTCTACATTTGGTCCAAGGCTTTAATGTGGTTGAAAGGTCAGTGGCCCTGGCAGAACCCAAACTGAGCACCAGTGAGTAAATTGTTGCTTTGTGAATGCCACTAGCACTATTGACAAAAGATTTCATTATTTTACAGATGAGGGAGAGTAGACCAATCGGGCAGTAATTAGCCAGAATGGATTTGCCCTGCTTATTGTGTATAGGACATACTTGGGCAACTTTCTACATTGTCAGATAGATTTTAATAAAAGTCGTTTACGGGATGTGGGTGTCGCTGGTTAGGGCAGCATTTATTGCCCATCCCTAGTTGCCCTTCAGAAGGTGGTGGTGAGTTGTCTTCTTGAACTGCTGCAGCCCGAGGTGTAGGTACATCCACTGTGCTGTTAGGGAGGGAGTTCCAGGGTTTTACCCTAGCGACAGTGAAGGAACGGCAAAATATTTCCAAGTCAGGGTGATGAGTGACTTGGGGGGGAATTTTCAGGGGGTAGGGTTCCCAGGTATCTTCTGCTCTTGTCCTTCTAAATGGCAGTGGTCATGGGTTTGAAATGTGCTGTCTAAGGAACCTTTGCGAGTTACTGCAGTGCATCTTATAGATGGTACTCATGGCTGCCACAGTTTGTCGGTGGTGGGGGTTTGAATGTTTGTGGAAGGAGGAGCAATCAAGCGGCTGCTATGTCCTGGGTGTTGAGCTTCTGGAGTGTTGTTGGAGCTGCACTCATCCAGGCAAGTGGAGATTATTCCATTACAGTCCTGACTTGTGCCTTGTAGATTGTGGACAGGCTTTGGGGGGGTCAGGAGGTGAATTACTCTCCATGCGATTCCTAGCCTTTGACCTGCCCTGGGAGCTACAGTATTAATATGGCTAGTCCAGTTCAGTTTGTGATCAATGCTAACACCCAGGATGTTGATTTTTTTTTTTTAATTTAGAGTCCCCAATTTATCTTTTCTAATTAAGGGGCAATTTAGTGTGGCCAATCCACCTACCCTGCACACCATTTTGGTTGTGGGGGCGAAACCCATTCAAACACGGGGAGAATGTGCAAACTCCACACGGACAGTGACCCAGAGCCAGGATCGAACCTGGGACCTTGGCGCCGTGAGGCAGCAGGGCTAACCCACTGCGCCACCGTGCTGCCCTCCCAAGGTATTGATTGAGGGGAATTCAGCGATAGTAATGCCATTGAAGGTAAAGGGACGATGTTTAGATCCTGTCTTGAAGGATATGGTCATTGCCTGGCACTTGTATAGCGCGAATGTAACTTGCCACTTGTCAGCCCAAGCCTAGATAGTGTCCCTGCCTTGCTGCATTTGAACATGGACTGCTTCATTATCTGAGGAGTCACAGTGCAGTTAACTGCCAATATCCCCACTTTGACCTCATGATGGAAGGGAGGTCATTGATGAAGCAGCTGAAGATGGTTGGGCCTCAGACACTACCCTGAGGAACTCCTGCAGTGATGTCCTGGGGTTGAGATGATTGACCTCCAATCACCACAACCATCTTGCTTTTTGCCAGTGTTGTAGCTGTACTGGAACAGCTTAGCTGAGGGGCAGCTGGGTCTGGAGTGCAAATCTACAGTACTATTGTTGGAATGTTGTCAGGTCCCATAGCTTTTGCAGTATCCAGTGCCTTCAAACATTTTTTCATATCACAGAGTGAATCGAATTGGCTGAAGGCTGGCATCTGTTTTATTGGGGAACTCAGGAAGAGCCTGAGGTGGATCATCCAGCTGGCACTTCTGGTTGAAGGTGGTTGCAATTGCTTCAGTCTTTTCTTTTGCACTGATGTTCTGGGTTGCACCATCTATGAGGATATTAATAGGTCCGGTTCCACCAGTTAGTCGTTTAATTGTCCACCACCATTCACAACTGGATATGGCAGGATAACAGAGCTTAGATCTGATCCATTGGTTGTTCATCACTTATTTCTGTCTATCACATATCATTTATGCTCTTTGGCATGCTAGTGGTCCTATGATATAGCTTCACCTATTTGACATCATAATTTTAGGTTTGTTTGGTGCTGCTCCTGAAATGCCCTACTGAACTCTTCATTAAACCAGGGTTGATCCCCCAACTGATGCTAATGACTGAGTGGTGGACATGCCTGGCCATGGAGGCCTGGATGGGGGAGTTATCCTATGAGGAAAGGCAGAATAGGCTGGTCTGCATCCACTTGTGTTTGGAAGAATGAGGTGATCTTATTGAAACAAATATGATCCTCGGGGACTTCACAGGGTGGATGCTGAAAGGATGCATCCTCTTGTGAGAGAGACCAGAACCATTTAACATAATTTAAAAATAAGTGGTCTCCCATTTCATACGGAGATGAGAATACGTTTTTAAAAATCTCTGAGGAACGCGAGTGTTTGGAATTCTCTTCCCCAGAGAGTGGTGGAGGGAGGGTCATTGAATATTTATAGCATCTTATTGCATGGTAGAGTAGACCTAAGGTGTCAAATGGCCTTCTGTTCCTACTTTGTATGTTGGAATGCTACAGACTGTGGTTGAACATAATTCTCATGCTGCTGATGGCTCACAACACGTCATAGATGGCCAATTTTGATTTTCTACATTTGTTTGAACTCTATCCCATTTAGCACGATGGTAATGCCATACAACACAAAGGAGGGGATCCTCAGTGTGAAGACAGGACTTCATCTCCACAAGGACTGTGTGGACAGTTGGTCGTACCAATTCTGTCATGGACAGATGCATCTGCAACAGGTAGATTGGTGAGGTGAGGTCAAGTATGTTTTTCCCTCTTGTTTATTCCCTCACCACTTGACGCAAGCTCAATCTAACAGGCATATTTTTTAGGACTAAACCAGCTTGGTCAGTACTGGTGTTACCAAGTCACTCTTCTTCATGGACAGTGAAGTTCCCTCATCCAGATACATTGTGCCCTTGCCACCCTCAATGCTTCTTCCAAATGGTGTTCAACATGGGGGAGTACTGATTCATAAGCAGGGGGGGGGGGGAGGGATAACCAGCAGGAGGTTTCCTTGCCCATGCTTGACCTGATGACATGAGACTCCAATGAGGTCCGGAGTCAATATTGAGGGTCCCTCCTGACTGTGAACCACAGAGCCAACACCTCTGGCGGGTCTGTCCTGCCGGTGGGACAGGACATACCAGGGATGGTGATGGTGGTATTGGGACTATGGGTTCGATTCTCTTGCAGCGTTGCGCTCAAGCGAGAGCACAGTGCAGACGAAGAATCCCGGGAGAGCCCTCCAGCGGACCTCCCAACAGCCTCCACACCTCATGGGGTTCACCCAAGTCCCACGAGACGTTGGGAGTCAGAATGCTGCCCAAAAAGGGGTGGGACCAAACGACGCTCACAGAAGTAGGTTGTAAACCTACTATAATAATAATCTTTATTATTGCCACAAATAAGCTTACATTTACACTGCAATGAAGTTACTGTGAAAATCCCCCAGCCGCCACACTATGGCACCTGTTCGGGTACACTGAGGGAGAATTCAGAATGTCCAATTCACCTAATGTCTTTCGAGACTTGTGGGAGGAAACCCTCGCAGACACGGGGAGAACGTGCAGACTCCGCACAGACAGTGGCCCAAGTCGGGAATCAAATCCGGGTCCCTGGAACTACTGTGCTACCATGCTCACGACCTATCTGCCTGGGATCCACCGGCCTCCGTCGATTCCCAAGCCTCCCAGGGAGGCTGCGGCTGGGCCCGTTCACTGGTCCACACATCGGAGACTCCTGGGTGGTCAGGGTCAGTATAGGGTGGCTCGCTGGTCCTTTTCCTGGAACATGGGCACCTTGGTACTGCCCAGGTGCCTGAGTGGAACTGTCAAGCTGGCAGGAGCACTGCCTGGGTGTCAGTGCAAAGGTGCCCGACTGCAAGAGTGGCACTGCCAAGGGTCGGGGCGGGGGAGGGGCCACGTCCATGAAATGAGGGTGGAGGAGGATTTTGAAGGGTGCAGGTGTGCAGGGCAGGTTAGTAGGGCCTCTGGGAGATTGGGGAGGGGGGGGGTGATGGGTGGGAGTCCTGGGAGGGAAGCGGTGCTGTAAGGGGGTTTGAAGAGGGGGACCCCAAGGGATCTCGTAGCGGGGTGCCCTCACTTGGGGAGTGTGGGATAGTGTCCATGTATGTGTGGGTGGGGTGACATTACCCATGCATGGGGGGGGGGGGAAAACCCACAATCTAACTTACAGATTGGGGCACCCTGTGGTAGTCACCACTGATGTATATATTAGGTGCTTTGTGGTAAGGCCCTGTACTACAGGTACGGGGATAGTTCCCTACCTGCTGGCTCCGCCCAGTATGCGGAGTATAAATATGTGTGCTCCTCGTACAGCAGCCATTTCACCAGCTGCTGTCGGAGGCCACACCTCTTAGTGTAATAAAGCCTCAATTGCATCCAACTCTCGGCTTTGTGTAATTGATAGTGCATCAATTTATTACACTAAAGTTTTCAGAAGATGGACCTCCGCATCAAGCCGAATTGCCTGCAGCTGGATCTACAATCAGGCAACGCCAAAAAGGACTTTGAACATTGGCTAGCCTGTTTCGAAGCTAACATCAGGTCTGCGCCAGACCCAATTCCAGATCTCAGAAGATTCAGATCCTCTACACGCGGCTGAGCTCCAACGTCTTTCCACTTATCCAGGACGCGCCAACCTACGAACACGCCATGGCACTACTGAAGGAAACGCTCAGCGGACTAACACGCTCTGCGCTAGACACACCCTTGTAGTCAACTTCCTGGTGAGTCAGTGGAAGATTTCTGGCGTGCTCTAATTTCCCTAGTCAGAGACTGTGACTGTCAGGCCGTCGCGGCCACGGAACACTCGAACTTGCTCATGAGAGACGCTTTTGTTTCGGGGATAGGATCAGATTAAATCCGCCAGCGCCTCTTAGAAGGGGCCACGCTCGACCACGCGGCAACCAAAAAGGTAGCGCTCTCGCTGACGGTCGCTTCGCGCAACATCCAGGCCTACACCCCCGGCCCACCCCTCCTACGCATCGTGGACTCCGCAGACGGCCGGCCCATCGGGGACCCCACTCAGCCAACCCCACACATGTGCAGCGCAGCAGCCAACCAACCCCGGGAGCCCCAAATGTTACTTCTGTGGGCAGCCAAAACACCCCCGACAACGCTGCCCGGCCCGGAGCACCCTTTGCAAAGCCTGCGGCAAGAAGGGACACTTCGCTGCGGTGTGCCAGCCGCGCAATCACCGCTATTGTTCCGACACCCCCCACGTACGGCCAGTGGGCGCCGCCATCTTCCCCTCCCCGGACCACGTGCGGCCCCTGTGCGCCGCCATCTTGTTCGACCCCCACCATGTGCGGCCCGTGGGCGCCGCCACCTTGTCCTCCCCAGGATCATCAGGCGCCACCATCTTGTTTCCCCCACGACACGTGCGGCCCATGGGCACCACCATCGTACCAAGCCAACGTGAAAATCGATGGGCATGAGATCTCCTGCCTGCTGGACTCCAGGAACACCGAGAGCTTCATCCATCCCGATACGGGCAGCACGGTAGCATTGTGGTTAGCACTGTTGCTTCACAGGGTCCCAGGTTCGATTCCCGGCTTGGGTCACTGTCTGTGCGGAGTCTGCACATCCTCCCCGTGTGTGCGTGGGTTTCCTCCGGGTGCTCCGGTTTCCTCCCACAGTCCAAAGATGTGCAGGTCAGGTGGATTGGCCATGCTAAATTGCCCATAGTGTCCAAAATTTCTCTTAGTGTTGGGTGGGGTTACTGGGTTATGGGGATAGCGTGGAGGTATAGGCTTGGGTAGGGTGCTCTTTCCAAGAGCCGGTGAAGACTCAATGGGCCGAATGGCCTCCTTCTGCACTGTAAATTCTATGAACTCTATGAACGGTAAGGCGCTGCTCCCTCGCGGTACACCCCGCCAACAAGAGAATCTTCCTGGCCTCCGGGTCCCACTCCGTGGCAATCTGGGGGTACTGCATCGCCACTCTCACTGTCCAGGGCGTGGAGTTCAGCGGCTGCCGCCTCTACGTCCTCCTCAACCTCTGCGCTGCCTTGCTACTCGGCCTGGACTTCCAGTGCAACCTCCAGAGCCTAACATTGAAATTCGGAAGGCCCCTATCACCCCTTACTGTGTGCGGCCTCGGAACCCTAAAGGTCGACCCACCTTCCCTTTTTGCAAACCTAACCCCAGATTGAAAACCTGTCACCGCCAGGAGCAGACGGTGCAGTGCCCAGGACAGGACCGTCATCAGGTCCGAGGTCCAGTGGTTGCTTCGGGAAGGCATCATCGAGGCCAGCAACAGCCCCTGGAGAGCCCAAGTGGTAGTTGCGAAAACTGGGGAGAAACACAGAATGGTCGTGGACTACAGTCAGACCATCAATAGGTACACGCAGCTCGACGCGCACCCCCTCCCACACATATCTGATATGGTCAATCAGATTGCACAGTACCGAGTCTTCTCAACTGTCGACCTAAAATCCGCCGACCACCAGCTCCCCATCTGTAAGGTGGACTGCCCATACACTGCCTTCGAGGCAGATGGCCACCTTTACCACTTTCTTAGGGTTCCCTTTGGCATCACCAACGGGGTCTCGGTTTTCCAACGGGAAATGTACCGAATGGTTGACCGGTACGGGCTGCGGGCCACTTTCCCATACCTGGACAATGTCACCATCTGCGGCCACGATCAGCAGGACCATGACGCCAACCTTGCCATATTTTTCCACACCGCCACTCTCCTCAACCTAACTTATAACAAGGAGAAGTGCGTGTTCAGCACAAACCGCTTAGCAATCCTGCGCCCCCTCATGGAACTCCCCCTCCCCCACTGCCCCAAAGCCCTCAAATGTTGCCTGGGGTTCTTTTCTTACTACGCCCAGTGGGTCCCAAATTATGCGGACAAGGCCCGCCCACTCATTCAATCCACTCTTTTTCCCCTAATGGCCGAGGCTCACCAGGCCTTCAACCGTATTAAGGCTGACATCGCCAAGGCCGCGATGCACGCAGTCGACGAGACGTTACCATTTCAAGTCGAGAGCGACGCATCAGAAGCGTTCAAGCTGCCACTCTCAACCAGGGAGGCAGGCCCGTGGCATTCTTTTCACGCACCCTTCATGCCTCCGAAATTCGGCACTCCTCCGTCAAAAAAGAGGCCCAAGCCATCGTTGAAGCTGTGCGGCATTGGAGGCATTACCTGGCCGGCAGGAGATTCACTCTCCGCACTGACCAACGGTCGGGAGCCTTCATATTTAACAACATCCAGCGGGGCAAGATCAAGAACGATAACACGTTGAGGTGGAGGATCGAGCTCTCCACCTACAACTACGAGATTTTGTATCGCCCCGGTAAGCTCAACGAGCCCCCTGATGCCCTATCCCGAGGTACATGTGCCCGCGCACAGGTGGACCGACTCCGGACTCTGCACGACAACCTTTGTCACCCGGGAGTCACACGTTTGTACCACTTCATCAAGGCCCGCAATCTGCCCTACTCCGTCGAGGAAGTCAGGGCAATCACCAGAGACTGACAGGTCTGCGCGGAGTGCAAACTGAACTTCTACCAGCCAGACCGTGCATGGTGAAAGCCTCCTGCCCCTTTGAACCCCTCAGCGTGGACTCCACCTCCGGGCTGTCGCTCCCGACTTGGCTCGCAGCTCCAGGACCCGTACTCCTCCGAAAGCACGTACGACTCCACAAGGCAGAACCGTTGGTTGAGAGGGTACATCTACTCCACGCCACCCACAGGATGCCTACGTAGCGTGCCCCGACGGCCGCCAAGATACTGTCTCCCTCAGGGACCTGGCACCAGCTGGTTCCACACACACACAGCCCTCCAGCCCGGCGCCACCCTCCCCTCCCCTGGCGCACCCAGCCGCAACCCCCGCCCCAGGACAATCCGTCCTCCCCCCTGCCCACGCCCGAGGATGAAGAGGATTTCGGCAGGCTCACAGAGACACCGAAGACCAGACCAACACCGGAATTGCCGCCATCACGGACCGACTGAACCTGTAACTTGATCAGGACTCAAAAAAAACATCCGCCTTCTGTATAACTCTCCTCCACCCCCGCTGGACTTAATTTTTTTCTGTACTTTAAAACATCTACTTGTCTCTAGTTCTCCACCACCCCCGCCGGACTCAATTTTAACAGGGGATGAATGTGGTAGTCACCATTGATGTATATATTAGGTGCTTTGTGGTAAGGCCCTGTACTACAGGTACGGGGGTAGTTCCCTGCCTGCTGGCTCCGCCCAGTAGGCGGAGTATAAATATGTGTGCTCCTCGTACAGCAGCCATTTCGCCAGCTGCTGTAGGAGGCCACACATCTTAGTGTAATAAAGCCTCGATTGCATCCAACTCTCGTCTTTGTGTAATTGATCGTGCATCACACCCTTTCAAAATGGCGGCCCGATCTCGGAGTTCAGCCCCCAGTGCCAAAAAAAAAATCTCAGTGTGGACTAAATTGGTGAGAAACTCCCCAGGGCCCGAAAAGTGACTAAATGTCATCGAATAGCGGTGGAGAACTCGCCAGCAGAGCCGGCGGGAAACTCCCTGAAAAACCCGCCACAAATGAACTTAGAAATCTTTCCGGAAAATCGTGCGCATTATCTCTATGGTATGATTTGAAAATTACGACCATGTTAGACTGTTGCTTGCCTAGTCTGTGATACAGCTCTCCCAATTTAAGCACCAGGACCCTGATGTTAGAACATAAGAACATAAGAACTAGGAGCAGGAGTAGGCCATCTGGCCCCTCGAGCCTGCTCCACCATTCAATGAGATCATGGCTGATCTTTTGTGGACTCAGCTCCACTTTCCGGCCCGAACACCATATCCCTTAATCCCTTTATTCTCCAAAAAACTATCTATCTTTATCTTAAAAACATTTAATGAAGGAGCCTCTCCTGCTTCACTGGGCAGGGAATTCCATAGATTCACAACCCTTTGGGTGAAGAAGTTCCTCCTAAACTCAGTCCTAAATCTACTACCCCTTATTTTGAGGCTATGCCCCCTAGTTCTGCTTTCACCCGCCAATGGAAACAACCTGCCCGCATCTATCCTATCTATTCCCATCATAACCTTATATGTTTCTATAAGATCCCCCTCATCCTTCTAAATTCCAACGAGTACAGTCCCAGTCTACTCAACCTCTCCTCATAATCCAACCCCTTCAACTCTGGGATTAACCTAGTGAATCTCCTCTGCACACCCTCCAGTGCCAGTACGTCCTTTCTCAAGTAAGGAGACCAAAACTGAACACAATACTCCAGGTGTGGCCTCACTAACACCTTATACAATTGCAGCAGAACCTCCCTAGTCTTAAACTCCATCCCTCTAGCAATGAAGGACAAAATTCCATTTGCCTTCTTAATCACCTGTTGCACCTGTAAACCAACTTTTTGCGACTCATGCACTAGCACACCCAGGTCTCTCTGCACAGCAGCATGTTTTAATATTTTATCATTTAAATAATAATCCCTTTTGCTGTTATTCTTACCAAAATGGATAACCTCACATTTGTCAACATTGTATTCCATCTGCCAGACCCTAGCCCATTCACTTAGCCTATCCAAATCCCTCTGCAGACTTCCAGTATCCTCTGCACTTTTTGCTTTACCACTTATCTTAGTGTCGTCTGCAAACTTGGACACATTGCCCTTGGTCCCCAACCCCAAATCATCTATGTAAATTGTGAACAGTTGTGGGCCCAACACTGATCCCTGAGGGACACCACTCGCTACTGATTGCCAACCAGAGAAACACCCATTAATCCCCACTCTTTGCTTTCTATTAATTAACCAATCCTCTATCCATGCTATTACTTTCCCCTTAATGCCATGCATCTTTATCTTATGCAACAACCTTTTGTGTGCACCTTGTCAAAGGCTTTCTGGAAATCCAGATATACCACATCCATTGGCTCCCCGTTATCTACCGCACTGTTAATGTCCTCAAAAAATTCCACTAAATTAGTTAGGCATGACCTGCCCTTTATGAACCCATGCTGCGTCTGCCCAATGGGACAATTTCCATCCAGATGCCTCGCTATTTCTTCCTTGATGCTAGATTCCAGCATCTTCCCTACTACCGAAGTTAAGCTCACTGGCCTATAATTACCCGCTTTCTGCCTACCTCCTTTTTTAAACAGTGGTGTCACGTTTGCTAATTTCCAATCCGCCGGGACCACCCCAGAGTCTAGTGAATTTTGGTTAATTATCACTAGTGCATTTGCAATTTCCCTAGCCATCTCTTTTAGCACTCTGGGATGCATTCCATCAGGTCCAGGAGACTTGTCTACCTTTAGCCCCATCAGCTTGCCCATCACTACCTCCTTGGTGATAACAATCCTCTCAAGGTCCTCACCTGTCATAGCCTCATTTCCATCAGGAAAGAGGACATTGCAGGGTCGATTGGGTTAAGTTTGCTGTTGTCATTTTTGTTGCTTAGATCAATGCCAGGCAGTTCATCAGGCTCCAGTCCTTATTATCTTTTTTGTAGTGGTTGATACTCAGTAGCTTGCTCGGCCAATGGTTGCTGTGAGTTCAGAGTGATAATCAGGCCGGACCAGGTAAGGGACGCAGATTTCGTTTCCGAAAGGACATTCATGAGCTAGATGGGTTTTTCTGGCAATTAATTGACAATGATTTCATAATCACTATTACTAAGACTAGCAATTAATTCCAGCATTATTACTTGAATTCAAATTCTACCAGCTGCTGTGTTGCAATTTTAACTAGTTTTGCCAGACTTCTGGTTTACTAGTCCAAGTGCTTTGAATTAATCGAAAATGGAAAGCAGCCGCATAATGTTAGCTGGCATCTTTTTTAAAGAGCTGACCTAATTTCCTTTCAGTAACTAATCTACGGATTTAGGTCACAGAAGAACTAAAGGATAACAGCTAATTTAAAATAAAAAATAAATCAAGTTAGAATGGAGAATAACTATTCAGAATGCACCTCGTATGCTGCGCACTTTGTTATCTGGAGCTGGTTTAGCACAGGGCTAAAGAGCAGACCAAGGCAGGCCAGCAGCACAGTTCAATTCCCGTACCAGCCTCCCCGAACAGGCGCCGGAATGTGGCGACTAGGGGTTTTTCACAGTAACTTCATTTGAAGCCTACTTGTGGCAATAAGCAATTTTCATTTCATTTCATTTCAATATTAAATAGATATTTCTGGTAACTCTATCAGCTGCTTTTAGCTGCAGTCAGTAAAGCAACTTCGAAGATAAAAGAGTAAAGTCATAATTATGAGGTTCATAAAATTATGGGCCGTGATCTACCGGCCATGTTGCGCTCCTGATGTTAAGCCTTTACCAAACATCTCCCCCAAGACTTTAACCAAATAATATACATTCTGCCACATCTCTCCTCAAAGTCTCAGACTTCACAGAGTTAGTCCCTGACCAGCCTTGACTAAACTCCCTGTCTGGTCCTGATTTCATATTATAGATGAGGATGAATTGCACTCTCCATTTGATAGGTCTTCCACCTAGTTGCTTGCAGAGTTTCTGCTTGTTTCTGGTTTGTTTTCTCTATCTGGGTCTAAATAGTATGTCCAGGATTCCATTGATTTCTTTCCCAAACATACCAAGGCTCTTCAGTTCCTTCTGATATTTTCTTGGTCTGTCTCAATTCTATAAGATCTTGATTGTGGAGCACTTGGGCATGATTAGAATCAGAGAGAATAATAGAATTTACAATGCAGAAGGAGACCATTCGGCCCCTCGAGTCTTCACCGGCCCTTACAAAGAGCACCCTACTCAAGCCCACGTATCTACCCTAGCCCCGTAACCCAGTAACCCCCATTTAACCTTTTTGGACACTAAGGACAACTTAGCATGGCCAATCCACCTAACCCGGACATCTTTGGACTGTGGGAGGAAACCGGAGCACCCGGAGGAAACACACGCAGACACGGGGAGAACGTGCAGACTCCGCACAGACAGTGACCCATCCGGGAATCGAACCTGGGACCCTGGAGCCGTGAAGCAACTGTGCTAACCACTATGCTACTGTGCCGCCCTTTGATTCTCCCAAAAAATTTTGAAGTTCATTTAATAATAATAAACGCTTATTGTCACAAGTAGGCTTCAATGTTGTTACTGTGAAAAGCCCCTAGTCGCCACATTCCGGCGCCTGTTCGGGGAGGCCGGTACGGGAATTGAACCCGCGCTGCTGGCATTGTTCTGCATTACAAGACAGTTGTTTAGCCCACTGTGCTAAACCAGCCCCTGTGACGGGTTTTTCAGGGAGTTTCCTGTCGGTTCTGCCGGTGAATTTTCCTCCGCTATTCGATGACACTTAGTCACTTTTCTGGGCCCTGGGGAGTTTATCACCAGTTTAAGCCACACTTAGAATTTATTTTTGCATTGGGGAGCTGAACTCAGAGATCAGGCTGTCATTTTGAAAGGGTGCCCCAATCTCTAAGTGAGCTTGTGGGTCCCCCACAACCTTCACCCATGGGTAATGTCACTCCCACACCCCCAAGTGAGGACACTCCGCTATGGGGTCCCTGGCCCCCCACCTCTTCAAGCCCCCCATACCCACTTGCAGGTCCCTCCCCTTCCTGGACCCCCACCTGTCACCCCCAAACCTCCCAGAGGCCGCCACGTACCTGCCCTGCACACCCCCATCCTTCAGCCCCCCCTCCACCATTTTATAGACATGGCCCTCTTCAGCCCCTGACCCTTGGCAGTGCCTCCCTTGCCCCTGACTCTTGCACTTCCGGAAGTGCTCCTGCCAGCTTGTCAGTGCCACTCAGGCACCTTGGCAGTGCCAAGGTGCCCACATTCCAGGGAGAGGGCCAGTACTGACCGTGACCACTCAGGAGCCTCAGATAGCCTCGGAGACCCCCTGGGTGCTGTTCCGCTTGGTCCACATTTTTGTGGATCAGTGCTGAATGGTGCCCCGTCTGTGGCCACGCTGGGAAGACTGGTGGATCCCGGGTAAGTTTGCTGAAGTCGGTTTAAAACCGGCTTCAGTACGTGCCATTTGGTCTCTTACGAGCGTGTTTCTGACTTTGCCACCTCGCAGGACTTGGTTGAAACCCGCAAGGCGTGAAGACTGACGGGAAGCCCACGAGAAGGGCTCTCCCGGCATTCACCAGCCGCACAACGCTTGAGAGAGAGAGTGCAACGCGGCTGGTGGATCACGTCCCTTATCTGTTACAATGTCTTCTTTTTATTAATCTCATATCCACACACACACTACCTGGGCTGTCGTATTTTCCAATCTCGTACTCTGTGCCTGAATTTGAAATTGAGTTTGACTGCCTCTTTGTTTCTCCTCACTCTTCCTAACTTTCTCATAATGGTCTGAGGTAATGTAAGGTTGTTGTGTTTGTTGTGGAACTGAGAGTTATGTTCGCAGCCAGCTTCCCATCACTGGTACTCATGGCGAGAACCCATTTTTAGTGCTGAAGTTTGTAGTTAAGAAAGGCTAAATTAACATCTTCATTCTTTTTTTTAAAACAAGTCCTCTTTATGTTTCTCCATTCGACTTAGGATATCTAGGTGAATTAGTCACATGTATGGCACCGTTTTCCTGCACAGCTCATGAGCAAATCGAGGACTGTTGTCTGACACCACAATGTCCGGGATGCTCTGTGTCGTGAAGATTGTTCTTTGTGATGTAATGACTGCCTCTACCACGATGCTATGAAGTCTACTCACTTCAAAGTATCTGGAGTGGTAATCAATGACAATGATGAAAACTTTTCCGATAAGCCCAAATAAATCCTTTCCTCCGCGCTGTCATGGCCTCAAAGGAAAGGTGGTTTTGTTCTGCTGTTGGCTATTCGCTGCACACTCAAAGCAATTTGTGATTAACTCAATGGCGTAACTGATGCCATGCCATCAGACTGACTGCTCACCGCTTGCTTGGCATTACACTATTCCCAAGTAACCTTGATGGATTTTTTGGAGACTATCGATTCAAAGTGTTTTTGGGAAGATTAGTCAATGTTAAAAGCTAACAAATTATGGTCAGATGTGGACAACATTTAAGAAGCATTTAGATGAGCACTTGAAATGCCATAGCATACAAGGCCACAGACCAAGTACTGGAAAATAGAATTAGAATAGATAGGTGCTTAATGGTCAGCACAGAGACAATGGGCAGAACGGTCATCTAAATTTCTCTGCTCTAAATATTGATGAAGTGCTGGCCATCCGTTTTGGCAAAACTCCTATTTGGACGAATTTGCCATTCTATTATGCTTGGTTAATCTCTTTTCCATGGTTGATAAGTGTTTAGTAATGAGCAAGATATATACTTGCCATTGCTCAATAAAAATTAAATCATCCGTTTGTCTCCTTCCACTAGTATTCTTGACAATGCATCTGCTGTCATCTTGTATTTCCCTTGAACATACTCGGTAACAGAATCATTTCTCATGAGTCTCAGTTTAAAACGTTGAATTCTAGGCAGCATTTTTGCAATTTCCTATAAGAAGAGGTTTGTGGTTGGTGTCAATTTTAAACCTTAATCCCATGACATAATCAGAGGACATCAGCTCGCAGGTCTATGGGGATGCAAATGCTTCTTCCTCAATGGTTGGACATCTTTTCTCTGTATCTGGAATGATATTGAGGTATAATAAACTGGTCTTCTTTGTCCATTTATTAAAATTTAAAACAACACTATGCCCAAGCTAATAACTGTTTGCAATTCTGAATTATAGAGTTCTGGAATTTCTTGAAAATTAGGAGATTTTTGATCTTGCCTATATAATTTTTTTGGTCCACATTCAAGCACTACTGTTGTCCTTTTTTCAAAAGTTGTCATAATGGCTTGTTGATTTTTGCCAAGTTTGGTCGGAACTTGCCTACTTGGTTGACCATCGCAAGGTATTTTTGCAATTCTGTTATGGTACCATTCTATGAGAACTCTCTAATGACCTTGGCTTTCTGCAGGTCAGCAATAAATCCTGAAGCTTGCACAATGTGGCAAATAATTTTATCATAGGCTTTATAAATACGCATTTGTTGTTTAATGTCAAATTGTTTCTTGTAGAACTTTGAGGGCTGTTCTCATTTGACAGTCATATTCTTCCTTCGATGAACCATGTATAAAAATGTCATCCAAATGACATATTACACCTTTCATGCCTTCCAGGATCGGAGACATCATTCCTTGGAATATCTCGTGCAAAAGCAATTTTGAATGGTAACCTGTTAACACAATTATAATCAAATGGGGTGCTAAAAATAGTTAACAACCTGGATTCTTTGTTGACAGGCAACTTCCAAAAGCCATTTTCTGCATCTGATTTTGTGAAGAGGGGCTCTTTGATAATTTGGAAGACTTTCATCCACTGATGCGATTGGATGGATCTCATGGACTTGTTTAATTGAGTCAAGTCCACACAGATTCTAATTGAACTATTAGGCTTTGGTACTGTGGCCATCTCAGAACACCACCATCGTATGGTTATTGGAAAGCTGACACCTTGTTGTAACATGTGTGCAATGGCACTGTTGACTTTGTCTAAGTTGAGTGAGGAACCTTCCTCATTGTGAAGAGACAAAAAAGGCAAGCATCCACCCTGAGGTTACATGAGATTCTGTCTTCGGCTTTCATCCACCTGAAAAGAGGTATGGCAATTCATTTCTGAATACATTACTGGACTTCTGATCAACAATTTAATTAACCTTGTAAATCAGTCTCAGCTCAATAATGGTGACTCCTGTTTCTACATAACATACAGGGGTTCAATAATTTCTTCATCTTTGTATCTTAATCTTGCAACATGTTGACCGATTACATTCAGTGTAGTCGCTCCTGGGCTTTGCAACTAATGGAGGATGGCTGTAACATGATGGGTGCGATTCTCCGATATTGAGGCCAACTGTTCACGCCGTTGTGAACGCCGTCGCGTTTCACGACGGCGCAAACAGGGCCCGGACACAACCTATTCTGGCCCCCACAGCATGGCGCTGGAGCAGTTCACGCCGCTCCAGCGTCCTTACGCAGTGTCAAATGGGCACCGCGCCAACCTGCGCATGCGCACTTGGGGCAGCCCAATCCTGCGCATGCGCAGTTGGGCTGCGCCATCCTGCACATGCGTGGGGAACGTCTTACGCACGCCGGCCCCTCACCAACATATAAATGATTTGGAGGAAAATGTAACTGGTCTGATTAGTAAGTTTGCAGATGACACAAAGGTTGGTGGAATTGCAGATAGCGATGAGGACTGTCAGAGGATACAGCAAGATTTAGATTGTTTGGAGACTTGGGCGGAGAGATGGCAGATGGAGTTTAATCCAGACAAATGTGAGGTAATCCATTTTGGAAGGTCTAATGCAGGTAGGGAATATACAGTGAATGGTAGAACCTTCAAGAGTATTGAAAGTCAAAGAGATCTAGGAGTACAGGTCCACAGGTCACTGTAAGGGGCAACACAGGTGGAGAAGGTAGTCAAGAAGGCATACGGCATGCATGCCTTCATTGGCCGGGGCATTGAGTATAAGAATTGGCAAGTCATGTTGCAGCTTAGTTAGCTTATAGAACCTTAGTTAGGCCACACTTGGAGTATAGTGTTCAATTCTGGTCGCCACACTACCAGAAGAATGTGGAGGCTTTAGAGAGGGTGCAGAAGAGATTTACCAGAATGTTGCCTGGTATGGAGGGCATTAGCTATGAGGAGCGGTTGAATAAACTCGGTTTGTTCTCACTGGAACGAAGGAGGTTGAGGGGCGACCTGATAGAGGTCTACAAATTTATGAGGGGCATAGACAGAGTGGATAGTCAGAGGCTTTTCCCCGGGGTAGAGGGGTCAATTACTAGGAGGCATAGGTTTAAGGTGAGAGGGGCAAGGTTTAGAGTAGATGTACGAGGCAAGTTTTTTACACAGAGGGTAGTGGGTGCCTGGAACTCTCTACCGGAGGTGGTGGAAGCAGGGACGATAGTGACATTTAAGGGGCATCTTGACAAATACATTAATAGGATGGGAATAGAGGGATACGGACCCAGGAAGTGTAGAAGATTGTATTTTAGTCGGGCAGCATGGTCGGCACGGGCTTGGTGGGCCGAAGGGCCTGTTCCTGTGCTGTACATTTCTTTGTTCTTTGTACTGCAGTGATGTCAGAGAGTGGGTGGAGCTGGGCTGTCTGTCAGCTTTTTACTTTTGTTTTAGGCTGTTTGCTGCAGGGTGTGTTTTAGTTTCGTTTTCAGAGCTGGATAGCTGCAGTCACAGCCAGAAGGTGTATGAATCTCTCTGTAATCTAAAGACTGTAAATCGATCCTGGTGATTTAAAACACATAACAGTAATGACTTTAACCTGATGTGCTTCTGGTAAAAGGTGTTTTAAGTCTTATGGATGTTAAAAGGAAAGCTTAAAGGATTACTTAGTGTTGTATTCTATGGGGGTTGTATTTGAATTAATGGTTGCTAAGATGTTCACTGTATGTTTTAAAAAGGTTAACTTAAGTTCAGAGAATAAACATTGTTTTGCTTTAAAAAAAATAGTTTTCCATTTCTGCTATACCACACCTGTAGAGTGGGCCGTGTGCTCCCCATACCACAATCTATTAAAAGTTGTGGGTCAGGTGAACTCCATGATACACTTTGGGGTTCTCTAAACCCTGGCCCATAACACTGAGACAAATTGAATGGCATTTCAAGATTGTTCAAGGCAGCATGGTGGCACAGTGGTTAGCACTGCTGCCTCACAGCACCAGGGATCCGGATTCAATTCTAGCCTTGAGTGACTGTGTGGAATTTATTCACTCTCTCCGCGTCTGCATGCGTTTCCTCCGAGAGCTCTGGTTTCCTCCCATTGTCCAAAGATATCCAGGTTCGGTGGAGTTGTCATGCTAAATTGCCCAGTGTCCAGGGATGCGCCAATTAGGTTATAGGGATAAGGTGGGGGCGTGTAACTGGGGAGTGTGCTCTTTCAGAGGGTCGGCGCTGACTCAATGGGCCAAATGGCCTCCTTCTGCACTGTAGGGATTACACGATTCTGTGAAACATCTTAAACGAGTCAATACCTTGCTCTCTTGAGGCCCTGCTGATAAGGTGGTTCAGAAGGGACGTGGTGACTTAGTGGTAATATCACTAGACTGGTATCCAGAGGCCCAGGTTAATCCTCTGGGGCATGGGCTTGAATACCACCACGGCAGCTGATGGAATTTAAATTCAATGAATAAAATCTGAAACTGAAAAGCTAGCCTCAGTAATGATGACCATGAAACTATCATTGATCATTGTAAAAACCAAAATGGTTCACTGATGCCCTAAAGGGAAGAAAATCTCATGTCCTTTCCTGGTCTGGCCTACATGGGATCAATACTCTTAAATGCCCTGTTCCAGATATAAGTGCTGATTGGGTATTGGAGTCAAACCCAGGAATTATTAAAGAAATAACTGGATGCTTTGTGGGAAGGAAAGGTTGTGAGCATCTTTCTGGATAGAAGAGCTAAGATTGGTCGAATGGCCTCCCGCATCCAGAATCTAATTGTGATTAAGAGAGTAATTTCAGGTTTGATATTTGACATGTGAGGTCCACATTTTTAATGTTTTGATCCAGTCTGCAAACCAAGATTATGTATTTAATAAAGGCTTCTTATACAGACAAGGAAGTCTGACAGGTACCCCCTTGATTGACAAGAGAAAAGGGTATCCCTAACTCACCACCATCAATCTCTGTTACATCAGTTCACTGAATCAGCAGGGAACTCTAATTCACCATCTACTGGCATTAAAAGAATTATGGTACTCCCCCTCCTTCCTATGAATTATTAGGAAAACCTGATGCCTTTGTTGTCAACTATCTAGAACTTTTGATATCCTCCCACCACCGTCCCAGAATGAACTACCAGAAACTCTTGATGTAATCCAAGCTGTATCATCAGGGATTTCTGATGCGTCTCACACTAGACCATCAGAGAGCTCTGAAGTATTCCTCAATGGATCATTAGGGAGATCTGAAGTATGTTTCGTTGACTGCCAAGGAATTGTAGTTTATTTCCTTTCCTTCATAGAATTTTTACAGTGCAGAAGGAGGCCATTCGGCCCATCGAGTCTGCACCGGCTCTCGGAAAGAGCACCCTACCCCAAGGTCAACAACTCCACCCTATCCCTATAACCCACTAACCCCAACCAACACTAAGGGCAATTTTGGACACTAAGGGCAATTTATCATGGCCAATCATGGTCACCCTGTTGGGAGTTTTCTATAGGCCTCCAAATAGTTCCAGGGATGTAGAGGAAAGGATGGCGAGGATGATCCTGGATAAGAGCGAAAGTAACAGGGTAGTTATTATGGGAGACTTTAACTTTCCAAATATTGACTGGAAAAGATATAGTTCGAGTACATTAGATGGGTCGTTTTTTGTACAGTGTGCAGGAGGGTTTCCTGACACAATATGTTGACAGGCCAACAAGAGGCGAGGCCACGTTGGATTTGGTTTTGGGTAATGAACCTGGCCAGGTGTTGGATTTGGAGGTAGGAGAGCACTTTGGGGACAGTGACCACAATTCGGTGACGTTTACGTTAGTGATGGAAAGGGATAAGTATACACCGCAGGGCAAGAGTTATAGCTGGGGGAAGGGCAATTATGATGCCATTAGACGTGACTTGGGGGGGATAGGTTGGAGAAGTAGGCTGCAAGTGTTGGGCACACTGGATAAGTGGAGCTTGTTCAAGGATCAGCTACTGCGTGTTCTTGATAAGTACGTACCGGTCAGGCAGGGAGGAAGGCTTAGAGCGAGGGAACCGTGGTTTACCAAAGAAGTGGAATCTCTTGTTAAGAGGAAGAAGGAGGCCTATGTGAAGATGAGGTGTGAAGTTTCAATTGGGGCGATAGATAGTTACAAGGTAGCGAGGAAGGATCTAAAGAGAGAGCTAAGACGAGCAAGGAGGGGACATGAGAAGTATTTGGCAGGTAGGATCAAGGAAAACCCAAAAGCTTTCTATAGGTATGTCAGGAATAAGCGAATGACTAGGGTAAGAGTAGGACCAGTCAAGGACAGGGATGGGAAGTTGTGTGTGGAGTCTGAAGAGATAGGCGAGATACTAAATGAATATTTTTCGTCAGTATTCACTCAGGAAAAAGATAATGTTGTGGAGGAGAATGCTGAGACCCAGGCTATTAGAATAGATGGCATTGAGGTACGAAGGGAAGAGGTGTTGGCAATTCTGGACAGGCTGAAAATAGATAAGTCCCCGGGATCTGATGGGATTTATCCTACGATTCTCTGGGAGGCCAGGAAAGAGATTGCTGGACCTTTGGCGTTGATTTTTATGTCATCATTGGCTACAGGAATAGTGCCAGAGGACTGGATGTGGTCCCGTTGTTCAAAAAGGGGAGCAGAGACAACCCCGTCAACTATAGACCGGTGAGCCTCACGTCTGTAGTGGGTAAAGTCTTGGAGGGGATTATAAGAGACAAGATTTATAATCATCTAGATAGGAATAATATGATCAGGGATAGTCAGCATGGCTTTGTAAAGGGTAGGTCATGCCTCACAAACCTTATCGAGTTCTTTGAGAAGGTGACTGAACAGGTAGACGAGGGTAGAGCAGTTGATGTGGTGTTTTGGATTTCAGTAAAGCGTTTGATAAGGTTCCCCACGGTAGGCTATTGCAGAAAATACGGAGGCTGGGGATTGAGGGTGATTTAGAGATATGGGTCAGAAATTGGCTAGCTGAAAGAAGACAGAGGGTGGTGGTTGATGGGAAATATTCAGAATGGAGTTCAGTTACAAGTGGCGTACCACAAGGATCTGTTCTGGGGCCGTTGCTGTTTGTAATTTTTATCAATGACCTAGAGGAAGGCGCAGAAGGGTGGGTGAGTAAATTTGCAGACGACACTAAAGTCGGTGGTGTTGTCGACAGTGAGGAAGGATGTAGCAGGTTACAGAGGGACATAGATAAGCTGCAGAGCTGGGCTGAGAGGTGGCAAATGGAGTTTAATGTAGAGAAGTGTGAGGTGATTCACTTTGGAAGGAATAACAGGAATGCGGAATATTTGGCTAATGGTAAAGTTCTTGGAAGTGTGGATGAGCAGAGGGATCTAGGTGTCCATGTACATAGATCCCTGAAAGTTGCCACACAGGTTGATTGGGTTGTGAAGAAGGCCTATGGAGTGTTGGCCTTTATTGGTAGAGGGATTGAGTTCCGGAGTCATGAGGTCATGTTGCAGCTGTACAAAACTCTGGTACGGCCGCATTTGGAGTATTGCGTACAGTTCTGGTCACCGCATTATAGGAAGGACGTGGAGGCTTTGGAGCGGGTGCAGAGGAGATTTACCAGGATGTTGCCTGGTTATGGAGGGAAAATCTTATGAGGAAAGGCTGTTGGACTTGAGGTTGTTTTCGTTGGAGAGAAGAAGGTTAAGAGGAGACTTAATAGAGGCATACAAAATGATCAGGGGGTTAGATAGGGTGGACAGTGAGAGCCTTCTCCCGCGGATGGAAATGGCTGGCACGAGGGGACATAGCTTTAAACTGAGGGGTAATAGATATAGGACAGAGGTCAGAGGCAGGTTCTTTACGCAAAGAGTGGTGAGGCCGTGGAATGCCCTACCGGCAATAGTAGTGAACTCGCCAACATTGAGGGCATTTAAAAGTTTATTGGATAAGCATATGGATGATAATGGCATAGTGTAGGTTAGATGGCTTTTGTTTCGGTGCAACATCGAGGGCCGAAGGGCCTGTACTGCGCTGTATCGTTCTATGTTCTATGTTCTAATCCACCTAACCTGCACATCTTTGGACTGTGGGAGGAAACCGGAGCACCCGGAGGAAACCCACGCACACACGGGATGTGCAGACTCCGCACAGACAGTGACCCAAGCCGGAATCGAACCTGGGACCCTGGAGCTGTGAAGCAATTGTGCTATCCACAATGCTACCATGCTGCCCCTTCACAGCATTCAGGAAATATAATCTATCACCAACCATATCATATATCCCTTGTCCAGGACCACAGGGAGATCTCAGATGTCAATGTACTGTGAAAATACTGGAGAAGCAGACTATTAGGTTTTGGGGTTCCCTCCACCACTTCTACTGCAGCTATCTTTGACTTTAATGTTTTAGTTCACACCCAAAGGTAAGCCTGAGCTCCTGACATCCATTGTCCTGGTTTTAGATACATTCCGTTAGTGAGCTAATAAACCAAACAAAACCATAACAGTTGGAGTACTTTAGTGACTACTGCCCCTTTAGCTCTGAGGAAGCGTCATACAGACACAAAACGTTAACTCTGGGCGCAATTTAACTTTTGTTTTTAAGAGTCCATTCTGGGCAGGAATCGAGGGGTCATTTCCAGCACTACATTATCTAACCACACTCTGGGTTTCTGTCAGCGCCTAACAGGGAACGCCTCGCTGAGGCCGCACTTAGTTGCATATCCTGCACTGAGGAGCTCCAACGAGCAGAGCTACTCAGTGCAGGAAGAGATCAGGGCGCCACTGATCTCTCAACAACCCCGACACGACCCACGGTGCCCCCCCAACACCCCAACCACCCGTTGGGTGGGTCCTCAAGCCGCCAACCCTCCGCATCTTACCACATACCAGCAGGGCACCCCCCGGGCCCAATCCCCAGTACAAGAAAAATGCCAGCCTGGCACCATGGCACTGCCAGCCTGGCACAATTGCAGTGCCCCAACCAGCCTGGCAGTGCCAAGGTGGTACCAGCAGTGCCAGGGTGCCACTCTGCCCAGAGGCTAACCACCCTGGGGCTCTGGTCGCCTAGGAGACCACCGCCCCCATGCCATTTCACTTGGTCCCCATTTGTGGGGGACCAGTGCTGAATGGCACCCGTCTGGGGTCTCCTCGGCAAGGCCAACAGATGCCAGGGCAGTTTGATCCGGCAGCAGCATAGCTAACTGAGCTTTTAAACTCTTTTAACTATGTGAGTCTGGGTCCTGCCCAAAATCACAACGTTTATTTCAGCTTTCCAGCATCTGCAGTGTTTTGCTTTAATGCTAGAATACAACATGGTTTTAGATTTAATTGCTAAACACATTTATTTGTGAGGTGAATTGGACATTCTGAATTCTCTCAGTGTATCTGAACAGGCGCCAGAATGTGGCAACTAAGGGATTTTCCCGCCAACTTCGTTACAGTGTTAATGTAAGCCTACTTGTGACACGAATACAGGGCCGGGATTCTCCCCTACCCGGCGGGGCGGGGGGTTCCGGCGTAATGGAGCGGCGGGAACCACTCCGGCATCGGGCCGCCCCAAAGGTGCGGAATTCTCAGTACTTTTAGGGGCCAAGCCCTCACCTTGAGGGGCTAGGCCCTCGCCGGAGAGATTTCCGCCCCGCCGGCTGGCCGGAAAGGCCTTTGGCGCCATGACAGCCGGCGCCAAAAGGACTTCGCTGGGCGACGCATGCGCGGGAGAATGAGCAGACGCTCACGGCACCCACGCACATGCGCAGTGGAGGGGGTCTCTTCTGCCTCCGGCATAGTGGAGACCATGGCGAAGGCGGAAGAAAAAGAGTGCCCCCACGGCACAGGCCCGCCCGCCGATCAGTGGGCTCCGATCACGGGTCAGGCCACCGTGGGGGCACCCCCCGGGGCCAGATCACACACCCCCCCCCCCCCCCCCAGGACCCCGGAGCCCGCCCGCGCCATCTGCCCCCGCCTGTAAGGTAGGTGGTTCTATCCACGCCGGCTGGGACTTCGGCCCATCGTGGGCCGGAGAATCGCCAGGGGGAGCCCGCCGACCGCGCGGCGCGATTCCCGCCCCCGCTGATTCTCTGGTGGTGGAGAATTCGGGACACGGTGGGGGCAAGATTCACGCCAACCCCCACCGATTTTCCGACCTGGCGGGGGGTCGGAGAATCGCGCCGCAGATTATTATTAAACAGTAACAGGGCAAATAAACAATCATAGTAAAACAATGTACATTTTACAGCATTATTGAATTTAACTAGCTCCTTCATGGCAATGGAAAATAACGAGTTTAACTTTGATACAAAACAATATCAGAATTAATTTTATCTGCCGCTGCACTTTCCTTTTAATTTCTCTCACCAAATACAGCTACCTGATTGAGTTAATACTTTTCACAAGTTTAGGATTTGAAAGCTACCAACAACCTATTGCCTCAGCAAAAGCTCCCGACAGCCTCTCTGCTTTCACAACAACACAAGCTGCGAATAAATTCCTTTGAAGCAGCAACCAGAGCCAAACAGAACTGATCAGTTCAATTCAAAAAGCTAGCAATCAGACCCAGTTCTGAACAAATTGCACAAACAGTTCTTTTGAATTGGGTACCTTGATTCCTTCCTCAACTAAGTCACCATTCATACACTTAATCATCACAAAACCGATGTTAAGCTGGGAAATTGTTTCTTTGACTTAAACCAGTTTTGTGACAAGAGTGATAGAGGCCAATGTCAAGCATTTAGACAAAAAACAAGTTACTTTTGTCACATGGTTAGAAGAAAATCCAACAGTAAACTAAGAGGGAAATCTAAAGATCAGTCATGGCTGATTTTCTCCCTGTGGCCCTGGCAAATGTTCAGGGGGCAATTCTCCGGGCCCTGCGCCGGGCCCGAGAATCGGAGCAATTGTGCCACGACGCCCCGACACGCCCGGCGCGCGATTCTCTGAGGTGCGGAGAATCGGCGCCATTTGCGTGTGTGGCGTCGGCCGCGGGTCGCTGGAATCGGCGGGGCGCCGATTCTCTGGGCCGGATGGGCCAAGCGGTTGCTCGGACACGATAGAGTCCAGCCGGCGCCATTCACCCCTGGTCGCTGCCAGCAGGAACTCTGCGGGAATGCTCGGGGGGACGGCCTGTGTGGGGGGGCAGGGGGGCGTCTCCTTCACCGCGGGTGCCTCCGAAGGGGTCTGGCCCGCGATCGGGGCCCACCGATCGGCAGGCCCGTCTCTCTGTCGGCGGACCTCCTTTCCTCCACTGGCAATGTTATAGCCCTGCGCCATTGTTGTGCGGGGCGACCTGGGGGAGGACGGCCACTGTGCATGCGCTAGTTGCCGCCTGTCCAACTGCGCAAGCGCGGGACCCAAGGCGTTGCGTCTTTATGCGGCGCCGGGTCTCCGACGCCGCACTGAGGCCCCGCCTCCGCAAATCGCACCACGCCCCTGCCAGCCCCACGGAGGCCCCTGAATAGGGGTCTGGGACCGGGTGCCGATGCCGGAGTAAAACACTCCGGTTTTTACTCCAGCGGTGGCACTTAGACTCCCGTTGGGAGAATCCCGCCCTCAGTCTTCGGGAGTGTGGTGGTATGTATTAGGGGTCATGTGGGACTGTGAAGCCGTGATGCTATTGGCTGACAGATCCCGGGTCCTGGTTGGCTGTTGACTCCTGGCTCCGCCCTGAAGGCGGAGTATAAGAACCCGAGCTTCTCCCCGCCGCTTCATTCTGTTGCTGAACTGCTGGGGACAAGTCTCGCTTAATAAAGCCTCATCGACTTCATCTCTACTCGTCTCTCTCGTAAGTCATTGTGTGCTACAATTTATTAAGCGAGCTTAAAGGACTATGGAGCTCCGGATCGCCCCGGAATGCCTGCGGATCAGCCCCCACGCCGCAAACTTGGCAGCAGTATTTAAACACTGGCAAGCATGTTTTGAAGGCTACCTCCGAACGGCCCCCGGCCGGATCACAGAAGACCAGAAAATGAAGGTCCTGCATTCGAGGGTAAGCCCGGAAATTTACCCTCTCATAGAAGACGCGGAGGATTTCCCGACGGCGCTCGCATTACTGGAGAGCATCTACGTTCGCCCCGTGAACCAGGTCTACGCGCGCTACCAACTCGCAACGAGACGGCAAAGTCCCGGAGAATCGCTAGAAGAATTCTACGCCGCGCTGCTAATTTTGGGACGGGGCTGCAGCTGCCCGCCGGTGAACGCGATCGAACACACGGACATGCTAATTCACGATGCTTTTGTGGCAGGTATGAACCCTCCCCAAATCCGCCAAAGACCTTTAGAAAGAGAGTCGTTAGGACTCTCAGAGGCACGGGCCATTGCAGCTTCCCTAGATGTGGCCTCGCAAAACGCCCGTGCCTACGGCCCCGACCGCGCGGCAGCCCCTTGGGCTCCGTGGACCCCCGTCGCGACAACCCCCCCCCCCCTCTCACAGGCTTGCGCGGTTAAAGCGCCAGACCATCCCGGGGGGGCTGCTATTTCTGCGGGCAAGCGAAACACCCCCGGCAGCGCTGCCCGGCCCGCGCAGCTATTTGTAAAAGCTGTGGCAAGAAGGGCCATTACGCGGCTGTGTGCCGGTCCCGGGGGGTCGCCGCAATCCCCGGAGAAGAACGAGCCCAGCATAGCCCAAACGCTCCCCAACCCCCCCCCCCCCCCCCCCCAGCGCCCCATGTGCGGCCCGCGGGCGCCGCCATTTTGGGTCCCGGGCACCACGAGGGGAGGATGGGCGTCGCCATCTTGTGACCCCCCAGCCACGTGCGATTCATGGGGGTGGCCATTTTGTCCACCCCCGACCACGTGCGATCCATGGGGGTGGCCATTTTGTCCACCCCCGGCCACATGCGATTCATGGACGCCGCCATCTTGGATGACAACAAAGGACCCCAGCATCGACGGCTCCACGAGAGACGAAGAAGACGCCGCGACACTACGACCACGACTGGCTTCGGTGACTCTGGATCAATCACAGCCCCGGACGCTCCAGGCGACGACAACAACGGTGCTGATCAACGGACACGAGACATCATGCTTGATCGACTCCGGGAGCACCGAAAGTTTCATTCACCCAGACACGGTAGAGCGCTGTTTTCTGACCACCTATCCAAGTATGCAAAAGATTTCCCTAGCTGCAGGATCCCACTCCGTAGAGATCAAAGGGTTCTGCATCGCGAACCTAACGGTGCAAGGGAGGGAGTTTAAAAACTACAGGCTCTACGTCCTTCCCCAACTCTGCGCGCCCACATTACTGGGATTAGATTTCCAGTGTAACCTGCAGGGCCTAACATTTCAATTCGGCGGCCCAATACCCCCACTCACTATCTGCGGCCTCGCAACTCTCAAGGTTGAACCGCCGTCCTTGTTTGCAAACCTCACCCCGGATTGCAAATTTCGCCACTAGGAGCAGACGGTACAGCGCCCAGGACCGGATATTTATTCGGTCTGAAGTCCAGCGGTTGCTGAAGGAAGGCATAATCCAGGCCAGCAATAGTCCCTGGAGAGCCCAGGTGGTAGTAGTAAAGACCGGGGAGAAGCAAAGGATGGTCATAGACTATAGCCAGACCATCAACAGGTACACACAGCTAGATGCGTACCCTCTCCCCCGCATATCCGACATGGTAAATCGGATTGCCCAGTATAAGGTTTTCTCCACCGTGGACCTCAAGTCCGCCTACCACCTGCTCCCCATCCGCCCAGGTGACCGCAAGTACACAGCCTTCGAGGCAGACGGGCGTCTATACCACTTCCTAAGGGTCCCATTTGGTGTCACGAATGGGGTCTCGGTCTTCCAACGGGAGATGGAACGAATGGTTGACCAGCACAGGTTGCAGGCCACGTTCCCGTATCTCGACAACGTAACCATCTGCGGCCACGATCAGCAGGACCACGACGCCAACCTCCAAAAATTCCTCCAGACAGCTAACGCCCTTAACCTCACATACAACGAGGAAAATTGCGTTTTTAGCACAAACAAGTTGGCCATCCTGGGATACGTAGTGCGCAATGGGATAATAGGCCCCGACCCCGAACGCATGCGCCCCCTTATGGAATTTCTCCTCCCCCACTGCTCCAAAGCCCTGAAACGTTGCCTGGGGTTCTTTTCATATTACGCCCAGTGGGTCCCCCAGTATGCAGACAAGGCCCGCCCGCTAATACAGACCACTACCTTCCCCCTGTCAACAGAGGCTCGCCAGGCCTTCAGCCGCATCAAAGCGGATATCGCAAAGGCCACGATGCGCGCCATCGACGAGTCCCTCCCCTTCCAGGTCGAGAGCGACGCATCCGACGTAGCTCTGGCGGCCACCCTTAACCAAGCGGGCAGACCCGTGGCCTTTTTCTCCCGAACCCTCCACGCCTCAGAAATCCGCCACTCCTCAGTGGAAAAGGAAGCCCAAGCCATAGTGAAAGCTGTGCGACATTGGAGGCATTACCTGGCCGGCAGGAAATTCACTCTCCTCACCGACCAACGGTCGGTAGCCTTCATGTTCGATAATGCACAGCGGGGCAAAATTAAAAATGACAAGATCTTAAGGTGGAGGATCAAGCTCTCCACCTTCAACTACGAGATCTTGTACCGTCCCGGAAAGCTGAACGAGCCGTCCGATGCCCTATCCCGCGGCACATGTGCCAACGCACAAATAGACCGTCTCCAAGCCCTCCACGAGGACCTCTGCCACCCGGGGGTCACTTGGTTCTACCATTTCATAAAGTCCCGCAACCTCCCCTACTCTGTGGAGGAGGTCCGTACAGTCACCAGGAACTGCCACATCTGCGCGGAGTGCAAACCGCACTTTTTCAGGCCGGATAGAGCCCACCTGATCAAGGCTTCCCGCCCCTTTGAACGCCTCAGTCTGGATTTCAAAGGGCCCCTCCCCTCCACCGACCGCAACGCATACTTCCTGAACGTGGTGGACGAGTACTCTCGTTTCCCCTTCGCCATCCCCTGCCCCGACATGACAGCGGCCACAGTCATTAAAGCCCTTGGCACCATATTCCCACTGTTCGGTTGCCCCGCATATATCCATAGCGACAGGGGGTCCTCCTTCATGAGTGACGAGCTGCGCCAGTTCCTGCTCAGCAAGGGCATAGCCTCGAGCAGGACGACGAGCTACAACCCCTGGGGGAACGGGCAAGTAGAGAGGGAGAACGGCACGGTCTGGAAGACCGTGCTGCTGGCCCTACGGTCCAGGGATCTCCCAGTTTCCCGGTGGCAGGAGGTATTCCCGGATGCTCTCCACTCCATCCGGTCGCTGCTGTGTACCACCACTAACCAAACGCCTCATGAGCGCCTCCTTGTCTTCCCCAGGAAGTCCTCCTCCAGAACGTCACTGCCGACCTAGCTGGCGGCCCCAGGACCCATCTTGCTGCGGAAACATGTGCGGGCGCACAAATCGGACCCGTTGGTCGAGAGGGTTCACCTTCTCCACGCGAACCCGCAGTACGCCTACGTGGCGTACCCCGACGGCCGACAGGACACGATCTCCCTGCGGGACCTGGCGCCCGCCGGCAACACACACCCCCCCGACACCGATCATCCCCTCCCTACCACCGGCGCACCCCGCGACCGCCCCCTTCCCGGGAGGATCGGTCCTCCTCCCGTGCCCGCCCAGGAGTGAAACAGGAACGAACACCGAAACGCTCCCGAAGACGACAACGCCTGAACAGGCACCTGCACCACCACCGGGGCTGAGGCAATCGACGAGGAAGACCAGACTGCCCGCTCGACTCGTGGCATCGGCGTGACACCAAGAATGTTGTTGGATTGTAACAAAAAAAAAAAAAAAATTTCTCTTACTAATATTGTAAATAGTTTCACAAACTTTGTACATAGCCCAGTGTAGGACTAAAACTGTAGTAACATGCCCAAAATTTTCCTCCCAGGACTAGCCTTGTAAACCCCTACCACCATGTGAACCACCACCCCGCCGGGTTCCTTTTTATCAAGGGGTGAATGTGGTGGTATGTATTAGGGGTCATGTGGGACTGTGAAACCGTGATGCTATTGGCTGACAGATCCCGGGTCCTGGTTGGCTGTTGACTCCTGGCTCCGCCCTGAAGGCGGAGTATAAGAACCCGAGCTTCTCCCCGCCGCTTCATTCTGTTGCTGAACTGCTGGGGACAAGTCTCGCTTAATAAAGCCTCATCGACTTCATCTCTACTCGTCTCTCTCGTAAGTCATTGTGCGCTACAGGGAGCATCTCATAGAAATCATAGAATCCCTTTAGTGATTACTTTGAAACGCTGAGGAGGCGTGGACCTTTGTACAAGCCGAAAAGTTTGACTCTAACTGAGTGTTTGTGAGGGTGGGGGGGGATGTATGGGGTTTGATGTGTGATGGTTGTTGTATATAGGGGGGTCAATTACGCGCAGGAAATGTTACATGGGCTGGGGGAGAGAGACAAGGCCGCGACAGGAGCTGCGCCAGAGGGGGCGGAGCGGGCTTTGGAAAGGCGGGAAGGGGAACGAAGGAATGCATATGGATTGGGAGACTCACACGCGGGGAGGTCAATGGGACGGCGGGGGAAGCCGGGGTCAGCAGGCGTCAGCTGACTTACGGGAGTGACATGGGGGGAGCAAAAAAGCTAGACAGGGGTCTAGCGGGGGGAGGGGAGGGGGGGGAAGGGTTGCTGCTGCACTGGCCGAAAGGGAATGGGACACAGAAGAGGTGGTCGGGATGGGGGTCCCCCCTCTGGGGGACTGGAGGGTGAGGGAGGCGTGGACACGGGACTGGCCCAGAAAAGGAGATGGCTAGTCGGCGGGGCATGGGGGGGGGGGGTGAGAGCCCCTCCAATCTGGCTGATAACGTGGAATGTGAGGGGCCTCAATGGGCCGGTGAAGAGGGCTCGAGTGTTCGCGCACTTAAAGGGACTGAAGGCGGACGTGGCCATGCTCTAAGAGACACACCTGAAGGTGGCGGACCAGGTCAGGCTAAGAAAGGGATGGGTAGGACAGGTATTCCACTCGGGACTGGACGCAAAGAATAGAGGGGTGGCAATATTGGTGGGAAAGCGGGTGTCATTTGAGGCCAAGACTATTGTAGCGGGCAATGGAGGGCGATATGTAATGGTGAGCGGTAAGCTGCAAAGGACGTGGGTGGAGTTGGTAAACGTATACGCCCCGAACTGGGATGATGCAGGATTCATGAAGCGCGTGTTGGGGCGCATTCCGGACCTGGAGATAGGAGGCCTGATAATGGGAGGGGACTTCAATACAGTGTTGGATCCAGCACTGGACCGCTCCAAATCAAGGACTGGAAAGAGGCTGGCGGCGGCCAAGGTACTTAGGGGGTTTATGGATCAGATGGGGGGAGTGGACCCATGGCGGTTTGCAAGGCCGCAGGCCAGGGAATTTTCTTTCTTCTCCCATGTACACAAAGCCTACTCCCGGATAGATTTCTTTGTTCTGGGCAGGGCGCTCATCCCGAGGGTGGAGTGGACGGAGTATTCGGCTATAGCCGTTTCGGACCATGCCCCGCACTGGGTGGAACTGGAGCTGAAGAGGAGAGGGACCAACGACCGTTGTGGCGGCTGGATGTGGGACTGCTGGCGGACGAGGTGGTGTGTGGGAAGGTGAGGGCGTATATCGAAAGGTACTTGGAGGCCCAGGAGGTGTGGGTGGGGGTGGTATGGGAGGCGTTGAAGGCGGTGATCAGGGGAGAGCTAATTTCCATTAGGGCTCATAGGAAGAAGACAGAGGGTATGGAAAGGGAGAGGTTAGTGGGGGAGATTTTGAGAGTGGACAGGAGATACGCAGAGGCCCCGGAGGAAAGATTACTTGGGGAAAGACGACGGCTCCAGACGGAGTTTGACCTGTTGACCACAGGGAAGGCGGAGGCACAGTGGAGGAAAGCGCAGGGGGCGACCTACGAGTATGGGGAAAAGGCTAGTCAGATGCTGGCACACCAGCTCCGTAAGAGGATGGTAGCGAGGGAAATAGGGGGAGTCAAAGATGGAAGGGGAGCCACGGTTCGGAGTGCGACGAAAATAAACGAGGTATTCAAGCCTTTTATGAAGAGCTGTACAGATCCCAGCCCCCAGCGGGGGAAGAGGGGATGAGACGATTCCTAGATCAGCTGAGATTCCCGAGGGTGGAGGAGCAAGAGGTGGCTGGTTTGGGGGCACCAATTGGGTTGGAGGAGCTGAGCAAGGGTTTGGGGAGCATGCAGGCGGGGAAGGCCCCGGGACCGGACGGATTCCCGGTAAAGTTCTACAGGAAGTACGCAGACCAGTTGGCCCCGCTACTGGTGAGGACCTTTAATGAGGCAAGAGAGGAAGGGACCCTGCCCCCGGCAATGTCGGAAGCGACAATTTCTTTGATCCAAAAGCGGGACACGGACCCACTGCAATGTGGATCGTACAGGCCGATCTCGCTCCTCAATGTGGATGCAAAGTTGCTGGCAAAAGTGCTGGCCACGAGGATCGAGGACTGTGTCCCGGGGGTAATCCACGAGGACCAGACGGGATTTGTAAAGGGCAGGCAACTAAACACCAATGTGCGGCGGCTCTTAAACGTGATAATGATGCCATCTGAGGAGGGAGAGGCAGAGATAGTGGCAGCTATGGACGCGGAGAAGGCTTTTGACCGAGTAGAGTGGAGTACCTCTGGGAGGTGCTGCGTAGGTTTGGGTTCGGGGGAGGGTTTATCAATTGGGTTAAGCTCCTTTACAGAGCCCCGGTGGCGAGTGTAGTGACGAACCGGCAGAGGTCGGAGTACTTTCGACTGTACCGAGGGACGAGGCAGGGGTGCCCCCTGTCCCCCCTGTTGTTCGCATTGGCGATCGAACCATTAGCCATGTCATTGAGGGAGTCTAATAAATGGAGGGGGTGGTCCGAGGGGGAGAAGAGCATCGGGTGTTGCTTTATGCGGATGACCTGTTGATGTACATGGCAGATCCAATGGAGGGGATGGTGGAGGTCATGCAGACTCTAAGGGAGTTTGGGGAGTTTTCGGGCTAAAAGCTCAATGTAGGGAAGAGTGAGCTCTTTGTATTACAGGCGGGGGACCAAGAAAGAGGGATAGGTGACCTACCGCTGAGGAGGGCGGAGGGGAGCTTTCGGTATCTGGGGATCCAGATAGCCAGGAGTTGGGGGACCCTACATAAACTGAATCTGACGAGGTTGGTGGAGCAAATGGAGGAGGATTTCAAAAGATGGGACATGTTACCGCTCTCGCTGGCGGGTAGAGTGCAGTCGGTCAAAATGGTGGTCCTTCCGAGGTTTCTGTTTGTGTTTCAGTGCCTTCCCATCGTGATCACTAAGGCCTTTTTTAAGAGAGTAGGCAGGAGTATTATGGGGTTTGTGTGGGCGAATAAGACCCCGAGAGTAAGGAGAGGGTTCCTGGAACGCAGTAGGGACCGAGGAGGGTTGGCGCTGCCAAACCTGGGGAGCTACTACTGGGCAGCAAATGTGTCGATGATCCGCAAGTGGGTTATGGAGGGAGAGGGGGCGGCATGGAAGAGGATGGTGATGGCGTCCTGTAAAGGAACGTGCCTGGGGGCGTTGGTGACGGCATCGCTGCCGCTCTCGCCGACAAAGTATACCACGAGCCCGGTGGTGGCGGCAACGCTAAGGATCTGGGGCCAGTGGAGACGGCACCGGGGTGCAATGGGAGCATCGGTGTGGTCCCCGATCAGGGGTAACCACCGGTTTGTCCCGGTGAAGATGGACGGGGGGTTCCAGAGCTGGCATCGGGCGGGGATTGGAAGAATGGGGGACCTGTTCATCGACGGGACGTTTGCGAGCCTAGGGGCACTGGAGGAGAAGTTCGAGTTACCCCCGGGAAATGCCTTTAGATATATGCAGGTGAGGGCTTTTGTGAGGCGACAGGTGAGGGAATTCCCGTTGTTCCCGGCACAAGAAGTTCAAGATAGGGTGATCTCGGGTGTATGGGTCGGGGAAGGCAAGGTGTCGGAAATACACCAGGAGTTGAAAGAAGAGGGGGAAGCGCTGGTAGAAGAGTTGAAGGGTAAATGGGAGGAGCAGCTGGGGGAGGAGATCGAGGAAGGTCTGTGGGCTGATGCCCTAGGTAGGGTTAATTCCTCCTCCTCGAGTGCCAGGCTCAGCCTGATACAATTTAAGGTGGTCCACAGAGCGCACTTGACGGGGGCGAGGTTGAGTAGATTCTTTGGGGTAGAGGACAGATGTGGAAGGTGCTCAGGGAGCCCGGCGAACCATGTCCATATGTTGTGGTCATGCCCGGCACTGGAGGGGTTCTGGAGGGGAGTGGCGGGAGCAATATCTCAGGTGGTGAAAGTCCGGGTCAAGCCAAGCTGGGGGCTAGCAATATTTGGAGTAGTGGACGAACCGGGAGTGCAGGAGGTGAAAGAGGCCGGCATTCTGGCCTTTGCGTCCCTAGTAGCCCGGCGAAGGATCTTGCTAATGTGGAAGGAGGCGAAGCCCCCCAGCCTGGAGGCCTGGATAAACGACATGGCTGGGTTCATAAAGTTGGAGAGGATTAAGTTCGCCTTGAGAGGGTCTGCGCAGGGGTTCTACAGGCGGTGGCAACTGTTCCTAGACTATCTCGCAGAGCGTTAGCGGAAGGTCGGTCAGCAGCAGCAGAACCTTGGGGGGGGGGGGGGGGGGGGTGGTGGTGGAGGGGACGTCCTGGGAGGGGAGGGGGGGGGAAAGGGGGGACTGCCTGGGAGGGTGGATGAGCAAGAGATAACATGAAGGGTTGTGGAAACTGGCACGTATGGGTGAGGGCCAGTGTACAAAGCTGTGTAAATATATCATTTTGCCATGTATATATCTTGCTCTGCGCGATTTCTCGTTTTTTTTGTAACGGGGGGGGTTTATTGTTTGTAAGGGAGAAAAATTGTGTTAAAAAACTTTTATAAATATATATATATTTTTTAAAAGAATCCCTATAGTGCAGAAGGAGGCCATTTGGCCCATCGAGTCTACACTGACCCTCTCAAAGAGCACTCCACCTAAGCCACTCCCAATCCTATCCCAATAACCCCTTAACCTAACCTACACATCTTTGGATACTAAGGGGCAATTTAGCATGGCCAATCCACCTAACCTGCACATCTTTAGACTGTGAGAAGAACTTAGAAGAAACCCACGCAGTCACGGGGAGAACATGCAAACTCCACACAGTCACCCAAGGTCGGAATCGAACCAAGGACCCTGGTGCTGAGGCAGCGGTGCTAACCACTGTGTCACCAAGCTGTCAGGAAGAAAAAAGGTAGCAACTCCACATCTACAACCATTTTTGGAGTTTGAGATTTCCAGAACATCTCCCACAGTGGGAATAAACTTGCACCTGCCGTCTGCCCAATGATCTCATGACAATGAGTTAAGAAGGGTCAGTCTCCCATCCATTGGGAGTAATTTCTTGCAAGCACTCAAAGACAGTAGATATTTCTGGAACTCTCCATGTACCAGGGGATCTGTGAGAATTGTAGTGGAAGTCTGAAGATATTGGCCACTGTAGGTAAGAGACTCACCCACCCTTACATTGGATAATATTTGGCCCTTTGGACCATCAGTAGCAGGAGGCCCACGTGTCAATGGCCAGAAGCACAGCCATAGCTATCCTATTGTTTCCTGCAATGCTTTCTACGGGGAATAGCTCTGCACTTGCAGTATGCTCACAGCATTCTAAACGCACAGGATAGAAAATCCTTTTCAAAAGGATTTGCCACATTTTCCAAACCAATCCAATTCAAATAATTAGCTTTCCTTCTCTAATTCCTCCTTCTTAATCCTGTTCTCCTTACTGACCACACTTTTGATTTAGAACAAAACTCGAAGTGAAAACAGACATCCAGAAAGAAAAATCATGAGCTCAAACCTAATTTACATGCATTGCTACATATGTATAGTACTAAAACTTCATTTTAGTTAGAGAAATAAAAATGTAATTGCCATAAATGAAATTGCTTGATAAGAAAACGAACAGGATAGATATGAAAAGGCCAATCTTTTATCACAGTTCAAGGTTGTCCACATTATTTCATCATACAAAACTGACCAATTATGCAATTTCTACGACTACATTCTTTAAGAGGATCAAGAGGGTAAGCAGAAATATTGCACATATAGTATAGGTATAGTGTATTGATCCAAAGGGACAGATTGTGTATTCGTGACAATATGAGTACCTTAGTTTTCTGTAATTCAGAATCTATAAGCCAGTTAGCCTGAAGTTTGTCATTAGGAAAATGCTGGAATCCATTATTAAGGAAGTAGTAGCAGGACATTTAGAAAATCTATCATGGTTTTTTTGGCAAATGTATTAGTTTATTTGAGGATGTGACAAGCAAGGTGAATAAACAAGTACCAGTAGATCTAGTATATTTAGAATCCCTAAAGGCATTTGATAAAGTACCACATAAAAGGTTATACTGCACAAAATAGAGACTGTGCTGCTGGAGTTTATATATTTCCATGAATAGAGGCAGGCTAAATGGATCATCAGTGTCATTTACAATCTTATGTTAATAACTTGGGTGAAAAGATCAAATGTGTCATTGCCAAATTTGCTGATGATACAAAGATAGGTAGAAAAGCAAGTTGTAAGAGGATACAAAGAGACTGCAAAGAGATTTGGATAGGTTAAGTGAAAGGAAAAAAAGGATGGAGTATAATGTTGGAAAATGTGAGGTAGTCTACTTTGGCAGGAAGTAAAGAGAAGCAGAATATTATTGTATAATAATAATCTTTATTGTCACAAGTAGGCTTACATTAACACTGCAATGAAGTTACTGTGAAAAACCCCTAGTCGCCACAATCCGGCACCTGATCGGGCACACAGAGGGAGAATTCAGAATGTCCAAATTACCGAACAGCATGTCTTTTGGGACTTGCGGGAGGAAACCAGAGCACCTGGAGGCAACCCACGCAGACACAGGGAGAACGTGCAGACTCCGCACACAAAGTGACCCAAGCCGGGAATCGAACCTGGGATCCTGGCACTGTGAAGCAATAGTGCTAACCACTGCGCTACCGTGCCACCTATTTAAATGAAGAGAGACTACAGGATGCTGCAGCACAGAGGGATCTGGGTGTCCTTGCATATACAACACTAAAAGGTGGCATGCATATACAGCAAGTAGGTGGGAAAGGAAATCAAGTGTTGAACTTTATTGCAAGGCAGATGGAATGTAAAAATAAGATGTCTTGCGAAATATGTGTTGGAAATTGAGGCCCATGTGTCAATGGCCAAAAGCGAGACCGCACCTAAGGTACCATGTATATTTTTGATCGCCATACTTAAGGAGGGATCTACTGTGTTGGGAGTAGTTCAGAGATGGTTCCCTACATTGATTCCTGGGTTGAAAGGGTTGGCTTATAAAGCAAGGTTGAGAAGATTGAGTGTATAACTCCTTAAACTTTAGAAGAATGAGAGATGATCTTACAAAACATAAGATTCTGAGGGGACTTGACATGTCAGATGCTGACTGGGTGTTTCCCTTGTGGGGTAAATAGAATTTGGGGGTACAGTTTCAAAATATGGGGTCTCCCATTTCAGATGGCGATGAAGAGGAATTTATGCTCTCGGAGTCTCATCTTTGGATATCTCTTCCCCAGTGAACAGTGGAGGCTGGGTCATTGAATATATTCAAGGCCAAGTTGGACAGATTTTTGATCTACATTTTGATCTACAATTGAGTCAAAGGTTATGGGGAGCAGGGAAGAAAGTAGAGATAAGGCCACAATCAGATCAACCTGTTCTTACTGAATTGCAGAGCAGGTTCAATGGGCTGAGGAGCCTACCCCTGCTCCCATTTCTTATGATCTTGTTGGTTTGCACCAAAATCTTACATAAAGGACACCAACTTCTGTTGTGATGCAAAAGCAAAGTCCATGTAATCCAACTGTCAACAATTTAACCTAAATTCCATTTACAGAACAGCAATGCTCCACGTGCTCCACTAATAAACGTTACCATTTTGTAAACCGAGATTATAGAAAGGTTAAAAAAAAATCCCTAATTAAATAACACATTCAGAAGATGTTGGCTCTCTGTTCATGTGCCTAAGTTTCAGCTCAGAATGGGAAAAGAAAACTTTACTCGTTTATCTCTGTCCCTGAAGGCAAGAACATTATTATTTTTCTTCAAAACTGTATGCATGAGAGTGAGAACAAACTTACATTTGTTTGCAAGTATTCAGACACCAATTACTGAAATGAACTAAGCAAAACATTAGTACATGCTGGAGGCAAACAGCAACTTCAGAAAACAGATTATCCTAGAGGACGTCAATTGGATATTATCTGCCTCTCCTTTACTCGCCATATGCTCAACTTATTCATTCCCCATGTGGTTTTAAGCTATAGAAAGTTTTGATATTTGTCAACCCCATCTTCTAAAGTCATAAGAAGCCCAGGTCAACAAAGTCGCCTGGGATTTGCAGTTTCCCTCTTTGGACATTATTTTCCCAGGTCCTGCGTAATTTCCCAATTCTCGCCGCCAAACAGAAAATCATTTCCCATTCCAGAAATAAACAAGATTTGCAGCACAGGTTGATAAAATGACTCAAGCTACATTTCTTGATGCACTGCCACCTGCAGGTGGCTCACGTGAATGATTTTTAAAAACATTTCTCTTTACCCTAGTTGAAATATGTATGCTCCATTGCTGATCAGCCTTCCGCAAGTCGAGGATTTGTAAGATTACCAGGAAGGAGCTCTCTTGCTGATATTCCAATCCCTAAAGGTTGACCGCATAGCCATGAAACATAAGCACAAAGTTATCAACGGTTTGCAAGAAGTCTCCTGCGATCAGGAGCCGCTATAATTTATCGCCTACCTCATTGACAATGACCATCAAATGGTTATTAAACATCAATTGCATAACTGCTGAAACAGGCTGCTCATCACGTATTAGCGGGGCCCTTCTTCAGGAGTTAGGGTCGGGGGGATATTAGTACACGGTGCTCATGTCCAATATGGTATCAAACTTTCATGCTTTTTTTGATTTGGGTCTGGGTTCAAACCCAGGCCTTCAGAACTGAGTGACATTTACAACAACTGCACAATGCAACATATTGCAGCACAATATTGTCACTACCACCTCTCTGCAGTATTCAAAAGCTCTTCCACAGAAACACTGGCACTCAGCCCAAGAAAGTCTGAAATCCAGCCAACTGGCAATATCTGCTGCCTTGCTGGTAAGTACTAGGAACAGCATATAATTATGTGTATAATCGCACTCACAGGTCCATTAACAAGTAAATATATTAATTCATCATTTTATACAAGAAATTCAAATTTAATCTTTCACAAATTATTTTCAGTGAATACTTCAGCTTTCTCGCCACCTTGCAGCTGCCTGCATGACGTCAATTAGGTTAGTGAAGTATAATGGGATCGTTTTCTATTTCAAATTCTCTTGTTTCATTTTTTGCTATGATTTCAGAAAACTTGGTGGAACCTATTATCTAGTAGCAGCTCCTGCCAGTCCCTCTTACCTGTTTACGAATAAGAGAATGTATTTGCAAATAAAAGGAATGATAACCATGCATTTACGGAAGCAGCATTTTACTGTTTTGTTCAAGTGCCGGTTACTTATAATTTATGTAGAAAGATTCAGCGGCTATACTTACAATAGTTTAATGGCCTAGACTTTATTTCACACGTGAATGTATCAGAGAGGTCTTTCAAATTTTATTAATTACTTCAACTTATTGCCTTGTGGAAAGGTCTCCAGATTAATCATTTGGGTGGTGTTTTCACTGCTTTGTATTTCCACACACAGATGGAAAAGGTGATTTTAAAGTAGTGGCAAATTGGATTTCTATTTATAATATGTATAATAAATTGCTGAGCTTTACTGCCAGATTTATCAACATATTAACTCTAGCACCAAAATGTTCAGGCTTTATTGTCTTGGTGAGGCTTTACTTTGTAAACTAAAATAAAAGCAAAATTCTGTGGATGCTGGGAATCTGAAATGAATACAAAAATACTCAGCAGGTCTGGCAGCATCTGGAAACATAAACAGAGCTCACATTTTGAGTTTAATATGACTCTTCTTCAGTTCTATAGCCTGACCTTCTGAGTATTATCAGTACTATTTTTATTCTTGTTTTACTTCGTATACAATAGGTTGTCTTGGATAGTCTTCTGATAACGAGGGTGGTGCATGCTGCTAGAGTAGTATGATTAATAATGCCCTTTATTTCATAGAATTTACAGTGCAGAAGGAGGCCATTCGGCCCATCGAGTCTGCACCGGCTCTTGGAAAGAGCACCCTACCCAAGATCCACACCTCCACCCTATCCCCATAACCCAGTAACCCCACCCTACACAAAGGGCAATTTTGGACACTATGGGCAATTTAGCATGGCCAATCCACCTAACCCGCACATCTTTGGACTGTGGGAGGAAACTGGAGCACCCGGAGGAAACCCACGCACACACGGGGAGGATGTGCAGACTCCGCACAGACAGTGACCCAAGCCGGAATCGAACCTGGGACCCTGGAGCTGTGAAGCATTTGTGCTATCCACAATGCTACCGTGCTGCCCTGTCATTTACATGACTTCACTGTACTGTTGCACTTTCTTACATTATCTGACCCAATTCAAGGTGAGGGCTGCCCAAACACATGGACAGGTTTTACAGAAAGAGGTCGGGAATGGAGAAGAGGCATGACTCCAGATCAGGGTGTGCACATCATTTATTCTTCCTTAAATTTCCATGATAGAAACATAGAAATAGGAGGAGTGGGCTATTCGGCCCTTCAAGGCCTGCTCCGCCCTTCATTCTGACCATGGTTGATCATCCAACTCAGTATCCTGTTTCCACTCCCCCCCCCCCCCCCCACCCCCCACCTCCGTATCCTATGAGCCCATTAGCCCCATGAGTCATACAATTACTGGATCACAAGGGGCGGGATTCTCTGTCCCGCCGCACCCATTTTCCGGTGCGGCACCCCCCCGCTGCCAGTGGGACTCTCCGTCCCGGCAGCCGGCCAATGGAATCCCATTGTGGGCATCCCCCAAGCCATTGGGAAATCCGCGGGCGTGAGTGCACTGCCGGCGAAATGGAGGATCCTGCTGATGAAGAATCCAGCCCAAGATTGCACACATCAGCAGCTTCATGATAGTTGGTGGTCTGGTCATCTGCAAGTTGGTATGACAATAGGCCTTTAATACTGTTCCTCCTCCTCACAAGGAACAGCAGGAGAAACTGCCTGGGAGCCATCCACATGGGCTTTCCATGCATTTCGCCTGCTGCTCCATTTTTCAACCCTACTCCACAGTGTGTCAATCTATCCATCCGGGATTTATTCGGTTAGTTTGAGGAAAGCACATTTATAATTGACTAAGTGGCACGCTAGCACAGTGATTAGCACAGTTGCTTCACAGCTCCAGGGTCCCAGGTTCGATTCCTGGCTTGGGTCACTGCCTGTGTGGAGTCTGCATGTTCTCCCCGTGTCTGCGTGGGTTTCCTCCAGGTGCTCCGGTTTCCCCCCACAGTCCAAAGATGTGCAGATTAGGTGGATTGGTCATGCTAAATGTCCCTTAGTGTCCAAAAGAGTTAGATGGGGTGACTGGGTTATGGAGATAATGTGGAGGTGTGTGCTTAGGTAGGGTGATCTTTCCATGGGCTGGTGCAGACTCGATGGGCAGAATGGCCTCCTTCTGCACTGTAAATTCTATGATCTATAAGCACAAATTAGTAACAACAAGTGGAGGTGTTTCCGGAGCAGAAAGAAGAAACTGCAAAATTACCTTCAGGATCAGCTGAGAAAGGCAAGAATTCTGGGACCAGATTTTCATGGTGGGCTTAGAAACCTGATACCCACAAGGGTTTAGAGTCCCGGAGCTCAGTCGCACTCGTGACGTAATCTTAAAATGCAAATAGGCTAATTGGCCAAGATACAAGTTCAATGCCCAATTAGAGGCACCAAGCACCACCAGGAAGCGGGAGCTGCTTGCCTGGCCCAAGAACAAAGGCAGCTGATAGCCACGTTGAGGCAGAGATAGATAGGTTCTTGATTAATAAGGGGATCAGGGGTTATGGGTAGAAGGGGATGAAAAAAATATCAGCCATGATTGAATGGTGGAGCAGACTCGGTGGGCGGAGTGGCCTAATTCTGCCCCTATGTTTTATGATCTTATGGTCTTATGCCTTGCTGATTTGAGCAGGCAGCAATTCAGGAGGCTAAGAGGTCAAACAAAGCAGACAACAGTATTGCATGATGAGGTAAGGGACAGTGCTCACGCCAGCCAAGTTGGCCCCACAAATTCCTCTTAAAACCATCTGATGTGCACAAAACTGTTTGGGCTCACTGGAGAAAGTTTTGAAAATGTAATTCCATTCTGGACAAGCTTCTTAACAAGTTGCTTAAAGAGTTTAAGGGGTCATTAATTGGATGCAAACAGCTTCCCTCTTCCCTTCCCACCATTGATACATCGAAAATTTGAAACTTTTCCAGAGGCGTCAGGATGCCGTCATGACTTTCGTGACTCAATTTTTCAAAGTCCACTTGTACCAGTCACAAAGCTCAACCCATTTCTCTGGAACTCAGCTTTTAAGCAAAGAATACCTTCAGAGCAAAAGAGGTTATAGGAGTAATTGGAAATGTATTTAGGATCTTACAAGTCAGCACAAGAGGCTTCCGCAAAGCATACATATCACGTTCTCATGCACAGCATCTAAAGCATGCAGCAGACTTGGAGCGAGTGATTGCAATAGGGACACCTGCAACACATGATACAGGCCTTCACACTCAGATTGCTGCCACAGAAGCAAGGTCTGCAAAGTCACCTCCTTCAAACACAGACATGCTAATCAAATGCAGAAATAATGAACCGACTGATGCTAGCAACCGGTGATGCTGTTTTGACCCTCAATGGCAATGTATTGCAACCTGTCTGCCACCCATTTCCAAATGACTTTACAGCCCCCAGAAAATGTAGAGACAGACTATCCCTATACCTCAAAAGTGCAACATCTTCAAGCAGGCCCACCTTATGGCCACATTCATAGAGACCCTCTGATTTACAGTTGCAGTTAACTTCCAATCTCATATCAAAAGTGCTGGCATGCGGAAGTTCAGGTCGAGTTCAGCATACATAACTCAAAGTAAGATGAATTTTCTTTTGAGAGGCAGGGATAACAAATGTGTAGCAAAAGTTATTACCTGACTTGCAGATGAATAGGATTGGCATGAAAATGTTGCATCTGTTGATTTATTGCAGAGTAGGAAAAATGCTTGGAGGGTTCATAATAGGAAAAGTTCTTTGGGTCTCTAGGAGAAAGTATCCTTGTTCAAGGTCTGTTGAAAGGCCTGTTGTGTTATGCTTCTTCATGTAGCATGAGCTGCTTCCTTGATGTATGCTCTGACAAAGGAAGGTTCAGACTTGGAGATAGGTTTAACACATTTATTGAACAGTTAACAATTCTCCTACTTGAGTTCGACTCTCCTGCTAATCTTGCTATAGTAACTCAGTCTAACTAACCAGTCTGCTCTAATCCACGCGTGGGTGTGATGCTTCTGATCTGCCCCTGTGTCGCCTGTGGAAAGAGCAAAAGCATGTGTGCCCTGTCCTTTTATATGGGTTGCCCCCTTGTGGTAGTGTCACCTCTGGGTGTCTTGACTGCCCATTGGTCGTGTCCTATTCTATGTGTTCATTAGCTGTATGTCTGCATGTTATGATGTCTCCGGTCCTCCCTCTAGTGTTCACTTAGTGTTAGTGTATTTACATTAACCCCTTGTGTATTTACAGTGATGCATATCACCAAAAGGCCTCTGCAGCTGCTGAAGCTGTTTGTACTGCTGCATCCTGCAGCTGTGCAGACTCTTCAGTAACCTCCCCCAATCGCACTCCAGAGGGCTGTTTCACTCTCTTCATTTAGATGTCTGCCTGAATTGCAAGATTATGTAGGATGCAGCAAACCGAGATGATCCAAGAATATTGGGTTGGATTGTTCTGAAGGATGCCCCAAGATCTGTAAAGCCAGCAGAATCTCTACTTCAGAATGTCTATGGTGTGCTGGACAATGAATCTGGTAAAGACAGTGCCTCGTACCTGTGCTCAGTTGTGTAGGGATGCAACAGAGAAGTCATAAACCAAGGGACGAGCAGGTATACTTCTTTGTTTTCCATTCTCTGGATAAGGGCATTTCAAGGCCAGCATTTTATTGCCCATCCCTAGCTGTACTTTGTAGGGCCATGCTTTACCTCCTTCTTGAACTATTGCACTAGGGTGGAATCTATTTCCCCCCCTCCTCCCCCACCCAGGTCGGTGAAGGGAGGCATTTAATCAAGCATGAAGGTGGAGGGTGAGGACCCTGTCATCCTCCTACCTCCAACCCAGTTTAGTCCACAGCACGAAGGGGTGGTTAATGGCACAAAGTGGTTAATTAATATCCACTAAAGAGCCTCAGCAGACGGGGCTCGCCTTGCAGGCAAACCTCTGCGGGGTTACTTGCAGGCTCCTGGGGACCTTTCCTTTGTTCAAAAGAACTCAGTTCCTGATTGAGGGACCCAGCATTGGGGATGTGCAGAACATCCTCTCTGTTGAACCCGCTCCCTGTGACCTCCCCCTCCACCATCAGTCACCTGGGCCTGGTATCCAATGATGATCCTCAGCCTCAGGTGGGTGACTTACCTGCAGCAGTCACTACCTGCTCAGCAGCTCTCAGTGGGTGGGACGTCTGCCCCTAGGGTCCTTGGTTGGGAGGTAAGGCTAATCATCGGCTTGTCAAGTGGCACAGTAAAACAAGATGCAGCAGGTCTTCTGAAAAGATTCAGCCCATAGATTGCAGCAGTTCACAAGCATGTCCCATCACCAGGTTTATCCCCCGAACCTCTCAATTTAAATTTACTACAGCTACTTGATGCCACACTCAGCCCAATGCTACTATACATAATAATCTGAGACCAGACCCCAACAGTGGCTAGGATTCTGGACCTAAATCCCAATATTTCATTTAATTTTTGTAAGACTATGCGGTAAGAATACTTTGCTCCAGGAGTGACTGTATGAAGAAATAGGGATTTGGTATTGTAAAACAAAACTATTACTAATACAATATTAAACGCTTTAACAATGCACCTCAATACAGGAAATACAATACACTTAATTATATCTCTATTCACAATTAAACAACAAGAGGAAAAAACATACAGCTCTCAATCCATCCCACATCCCAATGGCCCAGATTAATACTTGCTTTCCGGAATAGATTTGGTTCGTGTTAGAGCCCCTGCAGACTCTGGCTGGATGTTTTTAAAAGCTGTTTCAACTGATTTGTTTCAACTTCCCCCTTGTCCTCAGACAAGTCTATCATAATAATAATACTAATAATATTGCTTTATTGCTTTACATACTATTACTCTTTGTTAACTATCCTACTGGGAGCAAAATACCTTACTTGTTATCTAAAGGGTCAGTCAGATCAGAACTCAATTCAAAAAGCTTTCTCAAAATGTCTGAAAACCGTAACTCCACTCAGCAATGACATTGTGTCCCCAAGCTGTAAACAAATTAACTTCACAGGCTGAAAACACCAATCTGGTCCGACACCGCTCCCGCGATTCTCCGGTTCCCAGAGAATCACGCGAATCACGCGCGCGGTCTACGCAGCATGGGTAGGGGGCCATTGACAGAGACACCCGCGGTGATTCTCCCAGGAAAACTGTCTGAGTTCCCGACGGCGTGGTTCTAACCACGTTTTGCCTATCGGGAACGGCCGGTGGTGGCTGCGGACTCAGTCCGCAGCCGCCCTGGTGGGAGGGTGGGGGGGATCCTTCACCGGGGGCGCTCACAGACGGCCAGGCAAGCGATCGGGCAGCACCGATCTGTGGGTGCCAACGATCTCGGGGGGGGGTGGGGGGGGACCTACTTCATTCATCATGGTCCGTGGTGCGAGTCCGCCATGTCGCACGGGGCAGCCGCTGCAGGCCACCACCGTGCGCATGCGCGGACTCCCGACCGGAAGTGCAGGGCCCGTATCTGCAGCCAGAGCTGCGGGAAGCACTTCGGGGCCCTGCTTTCATGAAGAAAATCCAGCGTGAAACGCCTGCGTTTTGACGCTGACGTGGGGACATAGCCCCATTGTTGGAGAATCCCACCCATTTTCTCCCCAGGGACTCACCCCAGTCAACCAACATTCATTCGGCCAGGCTGAAAACATATTAACTACCCAGGGACTCCCCTCAGTTAAACAACATTGCAATAGGCCAGGCTGAAAACATATTACTCTGGTCAATTTCACCTTTGGCTCCTAATGCTTTCTGGTCTCGCAAAACAAGAGGCGGGGTTGTTGGCTGACGCCAAAATCGCAAGGAGCGGAGAATAGGTTTCGATGCTAAAATCGCGGCGGGCGCCAATTTGTCTGCCAAATCGCAATTCTCTGTCACCTCGACAGTGGCTGCAATGTGGTCCAGAACACACATACAGCAACACCGTTTGCATGTCATTAGTGGGCTCGACCCAGTATTCTCCGGGGGCTCCGCGATGCTCTGCCTCCGATGGGCCGAGTTCCCGATGGCACAGTTCACTTGTGCTTTTAAAAATCGTGAAACCGGCGTCATGGATGCTGAGGGAGAGAGAGGTTGTACGGAAAGTGTCCAACATCGCCATAGTTTGCTGACAGTTGTGCCGTTGGCCAGGGGGTTCTGCCAGGGGTTTGGGGGGGCGGGGTTGTGGCCAAGAGGTGGGCTCTGGGGTCAGGGTGGACGGGCATGGAACACCTTTGCCACAGCCGGCAAGGAAGCCATGCACAGCCCACTGTGAACTTAGTGCCACAGGTCATATGGGTGTCGCCAAGGCCACTGCCAAGGTGCACTCTGGCCTCAGCCAACCCAGCAACTGTGTGGGCCCGCTCCAGCACAACTAGTGCCATCTTGATGACTGGGATGAGCATGTGTGTGGATTGTAATGTGTATATGCGGCTGCAGCTTATCGGCCTCCTGAGTGTCAATCACAGACCTGACGAATCCCGCACCACTTTTCCTTCAAATCGATTGTGTTCCACGCGGCTTCCGTGCTAGCCCCTCCACAGTTGCTTAATCGATCCAGGTTCAGCACCAGTTTCGCTGTCATGAAAGTCCACAAATTCTGCGTCGGGTCGGATAGTCGCCGGGGGGGCAACGTGAATCCCGCCCGCCGCACCGACACCGGCTGCCAAATTCTCCGGCGCCGGTTTATTGCCGGGGGCGGGGATCATGTCGCGCCGGTCGGGAGCCTTTGGCAGTGCCCCCCCCCCCCCTCCGGCGATTCTCCGGGCCCCGATGGGCCGAGCGGCCGCTCGTTTTCGCCCAGTCCCACCAGCGTGGATTAGACAAGGTCCATATCAGCGAGACCTGGCTCTGAGGGCGGCCTGCGGAGTCCTCGGAGGGGCAGGGGGGATCCGGCTCCGGGGAGGCCCCCGCGTTGGCCTGGCCCGTAATCAGGGCCCACCGATCTGTGGGCGGGCCTGTGCTGTGGGGGCACTCTTTTCCACTGCGCCGGCCTCTGTAAAGTTCCGCCATGGCCGGCGCGGAAAAGAAACCCCCTGCACACGCGCAGGGATCACGGCAACGGTTCTGCGCATGCGCCAGAACACGCTGGCACTCCCATGCATGCGCCAACTCACATCGGTTGGGGAGGCCCTTCGGCGCCGGTTGGCGTGGCACCAACCACTCCAGCGCCAGCCTAGCCCCCGGAAGTGCGTAGGATTCCGCAACTTCCGGGCGGCCGGATGCCGGAGTGGTTCATGCCACTCTTTGGCGCCAGTACGGCCCGCCCCCCAGTTGGGGGAGAATCCCAGCCTTCGTCTCAGAAACGGAGAATCCGGCCCAAGATGTTTTTTTTAAACGTGACTACTGCAGTCAAACACACTCTAACCCCAGCCTTTTAACCCTTAAATTGCCAAATGTTTATTATCCAATATATCTAAAATCCTGCATTTATCCACACTACCTTCATGTCAAGGGCAGTCTCACCTTACCTCATGTCAAGAATTTACCTTTTCATGTCAATATTTTATGAAGGAGATTATAAAGAGGTCTGTGTTCTATTCCAGAAAGCCAGGTGGTAAAGGATAGAACTGGAGTTATTCTGAGCACACTTTTAAGCATTTGTTTACACAAATTTGTATTACAAATACACCTCCAAAAATCAGAGTTTCAAGCTTTGCTTATTTATAGGGACATAAGTGAATCCTCAGTTAATGACCACCATCTGCTTACAATTGAATACAATTAATATACAATTAACAATCTGGAGATAAGTGGTCCTAGCTGAAACCAAACTGAGTATTAATGAGCAAATTTAGATCAGTTTATGTCCCACTTTCTGGAGCTGTTGACCAACTCTTTTATCACTTTGCTAATTATTGAGAGCAGGGTGGCAGATTCTATAACTGGCAGCTGATCCACTGAGGCATTGAAGACAATCTTTGTCAGAACAATGCTGAGAGAATTTCTGACACTATTTTGCTGACGTGAACCGTGTCAAGGATGGCGTTGTATACTTTTAAAAAGAAAGTAAATTATTTTTATATTAAAGTAACACACAAAAGAAGCAAACAACTAAAGGACCAAATTCAGATTGCAACTTCATCATTCGCAGCTTGTAATGTAGCCAATGAAGGGACAACATTTTAAATTCTGTGCAGTGGAATCTAACCTTGTACTGTCAATGATAACTTTACTCATTACGAACCTGCAAAAGGTCGTTGTTGCTATTTTAATTCCATGTCAGACTGCCAGAGGTAACTTATTTGCAATAATTTTTACAATGAATTGCCAGGCTGCTCCACAGTCTTATAAACCTAGGAGGAAAATGTCAAATATTTTAATTAATGTCATGAGAGTATTAAAAAATGACATTATTATATGTTAGGAAAACTTATTTATCATAACAAAGTAGGGAAATAATAGTTCTCCAGCCCCCATACCACCAAGCCCACCCACACCTCCCCAACCCCGCAAGGTCATGGCGAACATATTGAAATCCCAGCAGAAACTTTGAATTCTGACTTGAATATTAGGTGAGCTAGGATAGCATAGTGTGGCCTTCCTTCACCAGTCTTCAGCTGTGCGTTTATTTCCAAATGCGCTATGGAACTGATGCTGAAGATTGCACAACACATCAAAACACACTGCTCCCTTACACCTAATTTCATATACTGGGTGCATTCTTTGGTTACCAAGGTGACAATGTCCTTGCCTGCAAATGGAAAAGACTTTCACCCAGCACTGATGTCAAGTGTTCTCAGGTCAGGTGTAGCGTGACCAAATATTCCACACTAACAACATGTTTCAGCCCCAGAAGAGGTCACTCGGCTGCATCATTGTGACATATTTGAATCATATATAACTATCCTTATTTAGTGAGATAACCAGTGTGAAATTAAAGGCAGTGTGTTCTGTGGGTTGTCACACAGTGGTAACTGGATTGAGAATGTCCAAAACTTTCAGAAGAAGAGGTGACTATGATGATATGCATGTACACATTAATGTATATGCTCATCTATTAATGTATAGAGTTATTTATACAACCTCCGATCAGCAGGCGGCGAAAGAGATCCACCATGTGGCTCTACAGATCCAGCAGTTGGTAGTAAGTCGTACTAGAGGACAGTCGCATTAGATGTAGCTCCAGGAGAATGCACTTATTCGTAACCGTTTGCATGATAGTTCATTAGTTATCTTTCCACGTGTTCATTTTGTCAATAAACTATAATACTAGTCAAAGAACTAGATGTTCTGTGTCCATCATGACCTCAGCTACAACACAGAACATAACAGTGACTACCAACCCTACAGCTTGGATTAGGTCAGAACACAGGCTACAAAATGAAAGAATAGCACGCTAAGCCACTGTCCAACTCAAAACACAAGCCATTGATTTCATACATAACAGCAACAATATGCTATTTTTCAATGCACAAATATCAACAAGGGAGATTTTCGGCATGATCGAACGGCCACATTGCGCCTGAAAAGCAGCAACAGTGGCACAACGTGGCAGATAAAAGCCGGGAGACCCCACTCCTGGGGCCTACCGGGCTCACAATGTCTCACGAGACCACTTTTTGGCAAATCTGCCTACTAGAGTGAGATAGCCAGTCTCACTCTAATATGCAGTTCTCTGAGGTAACCAAGGCATTGGGATCTATCCCCTTCACCTCAGAAACCTTGGGTGAGCACCATTCAGTACTGGTCTCTACAAACGGGGACCAGACAGAACGTCATTAAGGGGACTCTCCCAGCGGATCAGAGGCCCCCAGGTGCATGCCCTCTGGGCAGGGTGGTACCCTGGTACTGCTAGTGCCAGCCTGGAACTGCCAAGGTGCCCAGGTGGCAATGCAAGCTGGAAGGGTGCTGCCAGGGTACCAGGTTGACACTGCCAAAGTACCAAGCTGGCATTTTTCACACGCGGAGAATCGCATTTGAGCCAAAACTCATAGGCAGCGCTGGGATACGGATGGAATGCCATGCTCCGGTGCTTCAACAGCAGCGGCAATACATTCTACTCCGCACCTACAGCCATTGCCATATCATTAACGGGCCCGACCCTGTATCTCCCAGGGCCTCCACAATGCTCCACCTGTGCCAGGAGGAATTACCGTTGGCGAGGCTCACTTGTGGTTTTAAAAATTGGGACGCGGGTGCTGTGGCTGCTGAGGGAAAGATCGGAGGTAGGTCATGTCCCCAGAGACAGGACCGTGGGCTGCTGGTCCAGCCGCTGGCAGGGCTGGGGATGGGGGGAAAAGAGTAATGAGGGGGCAACCAGGGGATGGGCCGAGGGGTCGGGGTGACCCCCCCTCAGGTGTCCAGGCAACCATCTCGCTGCGAACCCTACTGACTGCCCACCGTGACCCCTAGTTGCACAAAGTGACACCGGCCATGTGCGTGCGCTTATGCCACTACCCCGCACTGCACCGCACCCCGGCATAACTAGGCACCGACCGCCGTGTCATCACACAGCCCACACAAGGGGCAATGTCCACAGTCGTCCTTACAGGAGGGCACCAGCCGGGGGCCGGAGAGGGTACCACTGGCATAGGTAGGGCCGGCCACTGGTACACCTGCCGCAGTGCTGGGCACCGACAGGGCCAGGGGTCCGGTTTGGGGGGTAGAAGGCCAGGGGACGGCAGGAGGTGGGTGAGGGCGTGGGGTGGGACATGTGGAGGCAGGGGCTGCAGTGCACGCCAGAGCCACCATGCAGCCCAATGGAGCTGGTTGGGCACGGGGATACACACCATGCTAACATGTCTGCCTTTCACCCTCTGCAGACAATAGACTTTGGAATCCAACCAGGAATGGTGTCCTTCATCCTGGCCAACACAGCCCTGGGGGACGCACTGAGACTGACTGAGCAGGAGCTGCTCGGGGAGGACCCTGCAGCGGTGGAGCCTGCTCAGAGCAACTGGAGTCTTGTGAAGATGGAGAGCTGGCAGCCCAACAGTCCGAGAAGGAGGTGGGAAGGAGGCGCCGCATCAGGCCTTGTGTGCACCAGTCATACAAGGATCTGCCGGACTGGGCATGCCATCAAAGATTCTGGCTGAGCAACATATCTGGCGGTTCATGCACACCTGGAAACGCGGGGAAATGAAATAGGACATCTGCTCCCAGTGGCCATTGAGACGACGGTCGTCCTGAACTTTGACACCGTGGGGTCTTTCCAAACGCCGAGTGGGGACCTGTCTGGGATCTCACAGACCTCATTGCACAGGTTCATCTGCCTCATCACGGAAGTCCCATATATTGCTTGGCACAAAACATCAGCTTCAACGTGGACCAAGCCCACCAGGATGCCTGAGCAGCGGGATGCGCCGCCATTGCTGGGATGCCCCAGATCCAGGGCAGGATCGATGGGAGGCTTGTCCCCCTACGATCACTGGCCCATGACGGGCCGGTCTTGACAAACCGGAAGAGGTTCCATTCAATGAATGTGCAGCCGGTGTGTGACCATGAGCTGAACATCATGTACTTCTGTGCTCGATACCCGGTCAGTGTGCACCACGCCTTCATCCTAACGCTTCCTGACACCTTCGAGACCACCCCCGGGTGAGGGGTTGGCTCTTGGGCAACAAGGATTATCCGCTGCGGAGTGGCTGATGCCACCTATCCGGAGGCAACAGACTGATGCGGAGACCCGGTACAATGACACCCATGCAGCAACCAGGGGCATGATCGAGCGGTGATTAGCATCCTGAATATGCTGTTCAGGAGCCTGGACTGCTCCAGAGGGCCCCTCCAATTTAGCGCTAGAAGGATCTACCACATCGTGCTGGTCAGCTGCATCCTCTATAACATCGCGCAGCAGAGGTGTGATGTGCAGGAGGAGGGGGGTGAACGCCAGGCCTCGTCCGACGTGGAGGTTGCGGAGAATGGCCAGGACACGGGGCCTGGGCAGACCCAGGAGGCTGCACAAGGCCAGGGCCATCGCACACAGGACACTCTAATCACCTCCAGGTTCACCGACTTAGGTGCTTGGCCAACGGCATGAACATCCCCTCCGTCTGACCACCGCCCTCCCTGCACCCCCCGCCCCACTTTGCAAACCCCTACCCCCCTCCGTGATACATACCTGCCACACTACGGGGTGCGGGCCCTGGGTTGGCAGTAACAGTGGGTCTGGTCCAGGAGATTGAGGATGATGCGACCTGCTCTGCGATGAGCTCTGGTGCTCTGCATTGTTTGACATCTGACCTGCTAACGTTAGCACTTTCCAGCATCCGCCTGGGTGATTCCTTCAAGCGAGCTGGCAATTCCATCACACGGTCTCACTGAACCCTTAGGGTGGCGGAGGTGATGATGGAGCACGGGAAAGGGGTAGGGGGGAGAGTTTGGAGTTGTGAGGGAGGGGGACGGGCGGGGTAGTGGGGGGATGTGTAGTGTCCGACCTGGGAGCCTTGGCCCATGCCCACCTCCATCGTCTGCCCATCTCCCACTGCTGCGCCCCCCACCGCTCTCTGTGCAGCTAGCACAACCCATGTCTTCTAAAAGAGCACCAAGGCAGGTTGGAACTTTTGTGCACAGTTGTTTATTTTGAACATAACAGTTGAACATTCTTAGAATGGTTTGTGCCCTAGCCCCTAATGTTATCCTATGTGCTGCACCCCTGCCATCTTAACTGGTGTCTACCTTTCTGGCCCCAATGCTATGCCTAGATGGATCCCTAGGCGGTACATCAGGGGTGGAGGTGGCCTGCTGCCATTCCTGCCCTGTGACCTGGATCCCGTTTGGCAGCCCTTTGGAGTGACTGGGCCTGGATGGGCCCAGCAGTCGCTCGGGTGTCCAAGGTGTTGTGGTGCCACCTTGTTCTGCCCTCTGCCTCCTCCCTTGGGGTTCCTGATGGCTCCGCGACAGTGAGAGGCCGCAGGTCTGGTGGTCCCCGTCGGTCTTCTCTCTCTCTCTGCGGTTAACCGCTGCCTTCTCCTGGTGGGGTAGACAGAAAGTGCAGTGTTCGGCAGACGGACGCGTGCAGCACAGTGGGTGGGCAACTCGTGGTCTTTGTGGCCAGTGTCATGATATTCAGATAAACATCATGGTGCAAACATACATACACACTGATGGACAGATCAACGGACCAATCAATACACACACAACATCACAGCCAATCACAAGCAAGAGCATCCACATTATAAAACGGGGAACACGACACTTCCCGGGGATTCCAGCAGGAGACAGCTCAGGGCACAGAGCTCACAGCAAGCCACTCAGACATTCACCATGTGCTGAGTGCCTCTCCAAGATAGTGTTAGGGCTAGGTCCACAGGTTAGAGGGTAATGAACGAACCACAGTAACCAATTTACCGATGTTGTTATTGTTAGTAATAAAACTGAATTGTACCATCCGCAACCGTGTTGGTCCGTCTGTGTAGCAGAGCACCCAACACGACATAGTACCAGGATTGGAACCCAGTATCTGTGAGACCTACCTACGCATCTTCACAAATCCGCCATCCTGCGCCATGGACACCATCAGCCTGCCGCAGCCGCTCCAAATCGCTGGAAACCTCGGCGTCAACTGGAAGCTGTTTAAACAGCGCTTCCAGTTCTTCCCGGAAGCCACAGAAAGGGAGAATGCTTCGGACACCAGGAAAATCGCCCTCCTCCTCTCCACGGCAGGGCAACACGCCATCCACATCTACAACTCCCTGGTGTTCCCGGACGGTGAGGACAAGAAGAAGTACAAGACGGTCCTTCTCAAACTCGAGCAACACTTCAGCGTCGAGGTAAATGAGAGTTTCGCGAGGTACCTCTTCCAGCAGCGCCTGCAGGGTAAGGATGAGCCCTTTCAATCTTTCCTTACATACCTCCGTATCCTTGCGCAGTCCTGCGGTTACGAGGCCACCTCCGATTCCATGATTCGGGACCAGATTGTTTTGGGGTCACCTCGGGCGCCCAACGCCAGCAGCTCCTCAAAATTAAAAGCCTCACCCTAGCCACCGCCATCGAAGCCTGCGTCCTCCATGAAAACGCGACCAGCCGCTACTCCCAATTCCAGGCAGCCGAATCGGCACGGCAGGGGTCCTACGCGGCCTTTTCAGCAAGGCAGGGGTCCTACGAGGCCAAACGGGTCCAGGCGATCGAGTTCCTCCCGGCCCGCGGCCCGGACGAGTGCGTCCATTTTGCGCGCTTTCCGCGGCCTCCCGCGCTTGTACGCGCCAAAAGAGACGTAGACGCAGAGGGCCGTGACGCACAGGCGCGCTCTACGCAGGACCGAACTGCGCATGCGCGATGGCGCAACAAACGCCATGACGTCACGACGTGCAGCAACTGTGGATCCGCACATTTAAAGCGGCAATGTCCGGCAAAGAACCGACAATGCCTCCGCTGTGGCAAGATGGGCCACTACGCTGCCTGCTGTCGAGCAGCTCAACCTGCCAACGCTCCCCAATTCCAACAGCCTCGCAGGGATGTGCGGACCATTCAGCCTCCATACTCCGAGTCATACCCAGACAATATACAGACCAGTGATACAGCCGACCGGGAAGCCTTCCGCGTTGCGGTCATTGACAGGAACCAGATGTCTCCAAGCAGGACCCACCAGCCGATGCCAATGAACAGTGTCAATCCGGGTGATGAATGGTGTGCCACCCTAACGGTCAACCCGAATTCATCGCCCACCTACTAGGCTGGACTTATGAACCTGTTTGAACATTGGACTCACTGAAGTATTATGCCATAACGTTAATATGTTTCTCTTTTGTCATTACAGGAGTTTGTTTTGATGCTTGATGCTTACACTTGTTTTGTTTATGGTACAACCTCGTTGTTGCACCTGACACCTTCCTATGTATATAGTTTAGCCTCATGTACACGTTGTAGATATTGCACACACACATTCAGCTGCACTCAGTACACATCTATATTTATTACCACATAGGCACATATTCTTGTAAAAAAAGGGGGGATGTCATGATATTCAGATAAACATCATGGTGCAAACATACATACACACTGATGGACAGATCAACGGACCAATCAATACACACACAACATCACAGCCAATCACAGGCAAGAGCATACACACTATAAAACGGGGAACACAACACTTCCCGGGGATTCCAGCAGGAGACAGCTCAGGGCACAGAGCTCACAGCAAGCCACTCAGACATTCACCATGTGCTGAGTGCTTCTCCAAGATAGTGTTAGGGCTGGGTCCACAGGTTAGAGGGTAATGAACGAACCACAGTAACCAGTTTACCGATGTTGTTATTGTTAGTAATAAAAGCAGAGCACCCAACACGACAGACAGGACACCCAGCCATGGCGGGAGATATAGGTGCTGGCATGTGGTGCAATGTGGGCTGCGAGCAGACTGCCCATGTGTAGGGTTCAGTCACACTTCAGGTGGAGAGGTCACGGGTGTGTGGGACCGGGATTAGTGTTAGGGGCATGATACTGCCTACTCACCCTGGCCGCCCTGAGGAGATTATGCTACTTCTTTTCGCCCTGATGTCCGGTTCTAACGGTGGGGTCCATGGCGCTCAGGGCCTCTGTCACTTACTGCCAGGCCTGGTGTACAGCGGCAGGTGGCAGCCTCCTTCCCACTCCGGGGAACAGGTGATCCGCCTCTCCTCCACGGAGCCCAGTAGGGTCTCGAGCTCTACGTCCGCAAACCAGGGTGCCACTCTTCGTGCTGCTATCTTGTTGGCTGGGATGAGTGTATGTGGTGGGACTGGAGTGCTAACATGCAGCTGCAGCTTGTCAGCCTCTCGAGTGACAATCACAACCCCATTGAATCGGACACCGTTTTTCATTGGAATCGATCAAGCTCCACGTGGAACCGGTGCAAGCCCATTTCGTTGTCGTAGAAGTCCAATAATTCAGTCCCGGGCGTCAACTTAGTTTCTGAAATGGAGAATCCCACCCCACATGTTTGAATCAATATTCCACCAGATGCCAGAGTGAGATTTGAACCTGTGCCCCCAAAACATTAGCCTGGCCCTCTGGTTACTAGCCAAGTGACATTACTGCCATGCCACTACCTCCTCATTTGCAGTTGACGGGGGGCCTGGTATGGTTTTTGGGATTACCAACCAGATTATGGGGAGCAAGGCTCATTTGAATGCAAACTGAGATCTGCTGAGCTTTACACACAATTGATGTGCAAGATCCTAGTGCCCCAATTACTTACTCTCTGCATTATCCTATACTCATCAGACGGGGAGCAGGGTTTCAACACCAAATACCCAAAGCCCATAGCTCTTGGGGTGCCAGCTCCACTGTATCACTTGTGTATCACATCATCAATGAGTGGTATGATGATCCCAATGTGCTAAATTAGCATAAAAATACTGGGTGGGATTCTCCGTTTCTGAGACTAAGTGTTGACAGCGAAGCAGAATTTGTGGACTATCCCAACAGCAAAACTGCCGCCGACCCTGGATCGATTCAGCAACTTTGAATGGGCTAGCACCAGGGCCATGTGGAGCCCAGTTGATTCCAATGAAAAACGGTGAGGGGCTCACCGGGTCCGTGATTGACACTCAGGAGGGTGACAAGCTGCAGCCACCTATACACATTACACTCCCCACACACACTCATCCCAGTCAACAAGGTGGCACTGGTTGTGCTGGAGCGCGCCCATCCCGCTGATGGGTTGGCTGGGGCTAGAGGGCACCTAGGGTGGGCACCTATACGTCCAGTGGCCCAAAGTTCACAGTGGGCAGTCAGCGGCATGCGTGGCTGCATGGCTGCCGTGCCAGCTGCGGCAATAGTGTTCTGTGCCTGTCTACCCGACCCCACAGCCCACCTCCTGGCCATCCCCCGCTACTCCCCCCGGCCAGCGACACAACTGTGAGCAAACTATGGCAATGTTGGACACTTAGATAATGTGCGTCCTTTTTTAATTTTTCCTGCCAAATGGACAATTTCACATTTTCCTACATTATGCTCCATTTGCCAGATCTTTGTCCACCGACTCAACTTATCTATATTCCTTTAAAGCCTCCTTGTAATCTCTTAACAGTGTACTTTCCTACCGATCTTTGTGTCATCAGCAAATTTAGCAACCATGGTCGGGATTCTCCGAGACTGCGCCGGGTCGGAGAATCGGCGGGGAGGGGGGGGGGGGCGCAAGAATTCCGCCACCCCGTTCCGACGGCGGGCTGCCGATTCTCCGGCAACCGGAGAATCGGAGGCAAATGCGCCGACGCAGCGGCACTGGTCGGGGGCTGTTGAAAGCAGCCCCCACGGCGATTCTCCGCGCTCGACGGGCCAAGTGCCTGCCAAGTTCCACCGAGTCCCGCCGGCATGGTTTACATATGGTCCCACCCGGCGGACTTTAGCTTTCTGGCTGCGGGGGCTGTCCTGGGGGTGGATGGGTAGATCCGACTCCAGGGGGGATCATCACAGTGGCCAGGCCCGCGAGCAGAGGCTACCGATCGGCAGGCATGCTCATTTCGGGGGGGGGGGGCCCTATGTTCCTCCGCGCCGGGCGCCTTTAGGGCTCTGCCATGTTGCCCGGGGGGCGGCGCGGAGATGGCTGTTGCGCGCATGTGCGGACCCGCGCCGGCCATGTAGGGCCGGCTATCGGCGCCGGAGCAGCACACAGCACTCCGCCGCCGTTCTAGCCCCCGAGGAAGGGGAGAATGACGGGGCCTGGAGGCCCGTCGACGTCGACACCGCTTGCGCCGGTTTCGACGCCGTCGTCAACACTTGGCCGGGATTTCGCAGAATCCCGGCCCATATCTTTGGTCCCTTCATGCAAGTCATTTATATAAATTGTAATAAGTTGAGGCCGCAGACTGATCCATGTGGCACATCTCTCGTTACATCTTGCCATCCAGAAAATGGCCAATATGCATCGCCTGTTTCCTGTTAACTGGTCAATCTCTATTCATGCCAATATATTAATCCCTATACAACAAACTTTTATTTTTGCAATAACCTTTAATGTAACAGCTTACCAAATACCTTCTGGAAATCTAAGTACAGTACATCCACCGGTTCCCCTTTATCCACAGTATTTGTTGATTCTTCAAAGAATTCCAATAAATTGGTTGAACATGATTTCCCTTTCACAAAACTATGTTCACTCTGCCAAGTGCCTTGATATCATAGGCGGGATTCTCTGATCCTGAGGCTAAGTGAAAAATGAAAATGAAATGAAAATCGCTTATTGTCACAAGTAGGCTACAAATGAGGTTACTGTGAAAAGCCCCTAGTCGCCACATTCCGGCGCCTGTTCGGGGAGGCTGGTACAGGAATTGAACCCACGCTGCTGGCCTGCCTTGGTCTGCTTTAAAAGCCAGCTATTTAGCCCAGTGTGCTAAACCAGCCCTTATAGTGGCCTGGCCCCTAACTGGTCCCAAAGTGTTGACGCTGTCGGAAACGCCGTCGCGTTTCTCGGCGGAGTCAACACGGCCCCAGGATCAGCAATTCTGGCCCCTCCAGGGGGCCAGCAGGGTGTTGGAGTGGTTCACGCCACTCCAGCTGCTGATCTGGCCCTGGAATGGGCGCCAGTGGATGCGTGCATACGCAGTGGATCCGGCGTGAAACCGCGCATGCGCAGTCCCACCGGTGCGATTTCCGCGCAGTGTCTCCCTTGTCCGTGTCGAACCCGACCCAACATGTCGCAGGAGTACTGGCGCCGGCGCGGAAGAAAGGAGGCCAGGGGACAGAGAGGCTGGCCCGCCGATCGGTGGGTCCCGATCGTGGGCCAGGCCACATCGGAGGCCCCCCCCTAGGGTCCGACACCCCCTCCCCCACCTGATCCTTCAACGCCGAGGTCCCGCCGGCTCAGAGCAGGTTAGAACGGCGGCAGCGGGACTCGGGTTTTTTGTTACGGCAGCTCGGCCCATCCGGGATGGAGAATCGCGGGGGGGCCGCTCCGGCGCCGCGCCGACCACGCCGGCCCCAATGCGGAGAATCACGTCCCGCCGTCGGGCGGCGTGGCGTGATTCGCGCGGCCCCCCCGTGATTCTCCGATCCGGCGTGGGGTCGGAGAATCCCGCCCCATGTATTTTATAATAATTTCTAACATTTTCCCCATGATAGATGTTAAGCCAACAGGCCTGTAATTTCCTGCTTTCTGTCTCTCTCCCTTTTTGAATAAAGGAGTTACATTTGTTGTTTTCCAAACTATTTTCAGGAACCTTCCATGAATCTGGGAAATTTTAGAAATTTAAAAGCAATGCATCAACTATGTCACTAGCCTTTATTTTCAGAATCTTGGATGAAATCCATCAGGATCCGGGGACTTGTCAGCCCACAGCTCCAACCAGCTCCCTGGTGATTGTAATTTTCTTGGGTACCTTCCTTCCATTCCTGAGCAGCGATCTCACAATTTAGACAAAGTTCATTAGGTTTTTTTGACGTGCATTCAACAGTACGATTCGAGCCATTAATTAATTTCTGATTTGAATATTTCTGTTTCCACACTGTGGGTGCATTGGTAGAAACCAGTGGTAACAACAAGATTGTTGATTTCTCAAGTATGCCCGTATCCTTTCATACCCCATAAATATATATCCTAAATAGTCTTAAACTTCGCATGGTGTCCACTTTAGATGGCAATCTATTTTGTTAAGGGCTTGAGACTGTGCCATTTGTTTCTGTGGAAATATTTTGGTGAGTATAATTTGATAAGTAAAGGTTTTTACAACTTTCTTTGGAGAACATTACAGCATTGCTTCCAATACAATGCATTTCTTTGTCACACTGGCTGCAGTGATGTCGCTAATTAACAGGGATGTAATAGAACAAGGCCTCTAATTAAACAGGTGAGGTTTTTAAGGCATCAAGATAAGTCCCTAATGTTTCCTTGTTAGTTCAGACGCAAGCATTTGGTTTGTATTCCCCTTTGCTCTTTTCGTCAAGTACCTTGGCTGTCTTTTTCATAATGATGTTCTTACTGAGCAAAACAACACTTCAGTCACTGACTCACAGACTCAGCTAAAGAACTGAACACTTGGGAGTATAGCGGGCAAGATATTTATTGCCTCAACTTTAAACTAGGCTATCTTTCAACCTTCATTGAAAATAACATTTTGCTGACCGAAGCTTCTTTGAAAATAACATCTGACTGATCACAGGTGCCACAATCCGTTTTTTTAAATGCCTGTGTTACTTGTAAAACAAAAATCAAAGCAAAGCACAGGGCACACCTACCTTCTATAGTGCCCAGCAACAGAATGGGGCATCAACACTGCATGGCAAATTTCCACTGGAATCTCAGAAGACCCGAAACAAAGGAGCTATTGAGGTGAAAATGCAGCAATACTGAACTTTATTGCTGGACTTGGAACCTTGTGAAATGTACTGCATTGGTTTAACTGTCAGGGTATTAACGCAATGATGTAACATGGGTAAATGACATAAACTAACAATAACATCATCACCTGGTACTGTAGAGAGGCAATATTGCACTTTTACCACATTCACAGATTAATAGACATTTACAACACAGAAGTCCATTCGGTCCATCGTTTCCCCGCTGGTCGACAAAGACCCACCTACACTGATCTCATTTCCAACTCTTGGCCCACAATCCTGGAGGTTATGGCAGTGCTAGTGAATATCTAAATGCTTCTCAAATGTTACGAGAGTTTCTGATTCAACCACCCTTTCAAGCAGTGAGTTGCAGACTCCCACCACCCTCTGGGTGTTGTTACAATCATATGAGCCACAAACAACTAAGATAATAGAAAATAATGTCCCTGCAGAGGTGAAGGTAGTTCCAATAAGCAAAAGACATGCAAGGTATAAATCTATAAATTACAGACCGGGGGCGTCATTCTCCGACCCCCCGCCGGGTCGGAGAATGGCCGTTGGCCGCCGTGAATCCCGCCCCCGCTCCCGCCGAAGTCTCCGCTCCCAGAGATTGGGCGGGGGCGGGAATCGGGCCGCGCCGGTTGGCGGGACCCCCCGCTGGATTCTCCGGCCCGGATGGGCCGAAGTCCCGCCCAGGAATTGCCTGTCCCGCCGGCGTAAATCAAACCTGGTATTTACCGGCGGGACCAGGCGGAGTGGGCGGGCTCCGGGGTCCTGGGGGGGGCCGCGGGGCGATCTGACCCTGGGGGGTGCCCCCACGGTGGCCTGGCCCGCGATCGGGGCCCACCGATCCGCGGGCGGGCCTGTGCCGTGGGGGCACTCTTTCCCTTCCGCCTCCGCTACGGCCTCCACCATGGCGGAGGCGGAAGAGACTCTCCCCACTGCGCATGCGCAGGAAACTGACAGCGGCCGCTGACGCTCCCGCGCATGCGCCGCATTTCCGCGCCAGCTGGCGGGGAAACAAACGCCATTTCCGCCAGCTGGCGGGGCGGAAATCCCTCCGGCGTCGGCCTAGCCCCTCAATGTTGGGGCTCGGCCCCCAAAGATGCGGAGCCTTCCGCACCTTTGGGCCGGCGCGATGCCCGTCTGATTGGCGCCGGCTTTGGCGCCAGTCAGCGGACATCCCGCCGTTGGGGGAGAATTTCGCCCCATAAAGTCCAACATCTGCAGCTGAAAAATGTTTGAGGTTGTTTAAATGAGTGTGGTCAGCAGTCAAATGTAGAAATAACAGTGCAGCATTTCAATTTTATACTCATGCATAAAACTAGAGTTACAACAGATGCCCAATTGCCTGCTCGATGATCGTCCTTGTGAGCAGACAGTTTCAGTTGTAGCAACTCAAGGGTTGTCTCTCGGGGTCACAAAGATTTGAGTAGCTGTCGCTTAAAGCGTTATCCCTTGCTCCCGGGAATCCATCCACGCACTTTGAGGGGTGCAGTGAAGAGCTGCGGCATGCTGGACTGCTGGAGGATGAAGGCATTATGGAAGCTGTCAGGAAAGAGATTGCAAGATGCATACATTTTTTGTGCTCAGAGCAGCTAAACATTGAGGGAATGAAGACTGTTCTTGTTGATGAATCTCACTTGTCGTCTTTTAGCCCAACAGCTAAACTTCTGCAAAGCATGATGGGAAAAGTAGCCAACTTTACAGAATGCAATTGTTTCTGCAAGCAAGTGTGATAAGATGTACTCATCAAGAAATCACTGCGGTTGCGAAGAATGCTAAAACAAAGACAGATAAATAGAGCAAGGCCTAAAGTTGTGTGCTGTTTTTTCAAGCTAACATTGAGGAAAATGGGTAACAGTCATCCTTGTAGTTGGCTAAAGAACTTTCTTGATGCTGGAAGAAACTGGATAAAAAGGGATATGTTTGCAGTCTTAGCAGAGACACTTGCGGGACCAACCATCGCATAAGAAGACAGCTCCTAGTCCGGGACCCCAACAGAAATCCACCAGTTCAACTTAAGACGCAAGATTGGTCACCTCACCTTGCATTTGGTAATATCTAAGTCCAAGCTGTGAGTTCATCATCTGCTGTACTGCTACTTGAGAGATACCACCAATGTTCGCTGCTGATCTTGGAAGAAACCAGAAGTGAAGAAGTTCAAGATCACAGTGATTTTGACCAGCTGGCAGAACATGGCGAGCAGTGCTGCAAGGTGCGAGTCTTCCAGCGTGAATGCACAAATCTCAGATACCATATAAGTAGTTTCCTGAGGCACAGGTTCTCTGACATATTCAGGTAGTTTCTTCTTTGGTGGTACACTTGATGCTGCCTCTATGGTCTCTTTAGTCTTCCTGTCCTCCATTCCTGTACCCTGCCCTCCTCATGCCTCAGGCTCTGGTTTTGCTGCTGAGGATGTTTATCGTCATTGCTATTCGACCCAATTCTCTGAAAATTTTAATCCCTACTGACTGTCAGCTTCAACCACAATAATCCTAGGACACAAAACAGAAAATACTGGGAAATCTTAGTGGGTCTAACAGCATCTGTGGAGAGAGAACGGAGCTAAACTTTCAAGTTTGGATGACCCTTTGTCAAAGCTAGAGTGAACCGGAGATAGGTCGAATTTATACTGCACTTGGGGGGAGGGAAGGGTGACAGAGAGTGGGGCATGGGGGGCTGGATAGAGGGACAATGATGAGTGGAGGCTAGGGACAGACTGACAAAGATGTTGTGGACAAAAAGACGAAGAGAGTGTAAATGGTACTGATCAAGGCTAAGAAGGATGCTGATATGACACACTAAGTAATCAAGATCAAAATGTGTTTATTTCCTTTAATCTAAGGACACCCTGGACTCTCCCTGATCCATCATGTAACCTATACATCCCCACCGGAGTGGCAATTCATGAGCTGGCAACAAGGGCTGGGATTCGCCGGTTGGCATGAGATTCTCGCCATGCCGCTCCGATGCTGGACCGCCGATTCTCCGGTGACCAGAGAATCGGTGCCAGTCGCACCCACGCGGTCGCCGTGGCACCAGTCGGAGGCTGCTGAAATAGGCCCCCACGGCGATTCTCCGTGGGCAATGGGCCAAACTCCCGCTGAGTTCCGCCGAGTCCCGCCAGCGTGGTTCAAACCTGGTACCACCCAGCGGGAGCTCAGACCCGTGGCCGCAGTGGACATCCTGGTGTGGGGAGCGGGGATCTGACTCCAGGGCGGGGGCCTCCACGGGTCCAGGCCCTCGATCGGGGGCTTCTGATCGGTGGTCAGCCGCGATCTGGAGGGGGCTTACCTTCTTCCACGCAGGCCCGCTGCTCGGTTTCCAACATGTTGCTCCAGCGCTGGCGCGGAGACGGCAACCACGCGCATGTGCCGTTGCGGAGACAACCATTGCGCACATGCGTGGACCCGCGCCGGCTGCGCAGGTCCGCCTTTTAGCACCGGAGCAGCCCGGCACTCCGGCGCCGTTCTAGCCCCTAAAAACCAGAGAATTACTGGGCCAGGAGGCCCGTTGACGGTGGCATACACCACTCCGGTGATTACGCCGGCGTCAACACTTGGCCGGGATTTCGGAGAATCTCAGCCATGATTAATTGCCCACTTATCCAATTTAGGCAGGATGCCTGCTCCCACCTCTTTTACCCCGATCCAGAATAAAATCACCAGCAGCAGGAACAGTGATGCCAAACCGGCACACCGCCCAATGGCGCTACATTTTCTACCCACACACTTCCAAACTTGCTCCCACAGAGGCCTACAAATCTTACCCTTGGACTGACAGGCCTTTTTTTTTAGCTCCAAACTTGTTTTTGTTCATGACAATCATTATTATCAATGGACAGCATAACCAATACAGTTTTGTACTATTGCTCATCTTCCACTCTCATCATTGACTGAAAGATATGAATGCAATATCATTTTATGAGCATCAACAGTCCACAAAAGAGTACAAAATTAGAACAAAGACGAATATCCAGTCATCCCGTCACTGAGGCAATTGACTGAAAATGTATGGGCAGCCGAGCACAAAGTAACAGATTTTGGCAATGCATTAAATTTATAAATTGCCTGAGGACATTACTGATATCATTAGAAAGCACTTGAATGTGTTTTGAAAAAAAATCAGTCACAAGAACCCCTGAGGTTTGTAACTGATTTATTTCAATTTTTTAATCTTACTTTGTGCACTGTGCTTCATGGGGAAACTTGCTATATTTCACACACCTGTCAGTTACTGTTAACTTAAATTTAAGCACTTTTACTTGCATCCAATTGAAATTTGCTTCATTCATTTTGTGAAATTACTTGTTGAATTTTATTGAGTTGGTAAGTGCTTCATTTGCCAAGGGTTACAAATGTAAATCTGAGACCATTTAGTAAGCCCTCAGGTATCACAGCCAATTGTCTAGTCATTAGTGAGTAGATGCAAATCAACTTTGGAATTTGAGTGAATTTTAATGAAACCAATTTGGACTAATTGAACTTGAGGATGGTTGATGAAAAGAAGTCGGCATTTCCCAAGAAGCGCGGGAAGAAAGGTCTGAAGAAAACACAAGCAGCAAGAAAAGGAGGTGCTCGAGGAAGGACATCTACAAAGTGATGAAGCAGGTTCACCCTGGCACCAGCATCTCCTCCAAGGTCATGAGCATCATGAATTCATTTGTCTATGACATCTTCGAGCGTGCCATGGGTGAGGCTTCCCACCTGGCCAATTCCAACAAGCGGCACGCCATCAGCTCCCGCGAGATCCAGACCGCCGTGCGCCTGCTGCCGCCCAGGGAACTGGTCAAACACACTGTGTCGGAGGGGACAAAGGTAGTAACCAAGTACACCAGCTCCAAGTAAAACTACACCAGGTACTGAAAAACACAATCAGTTGTAGATACATTTTAACAGAACAGTGCCGTTCATGAGGCAAAACATTTGCTTTATTTTAGATTATTTTGTGCAAAGGCAGCACCATTTGTTTTAATAGTCAAACAAATTTGCACATTGTCAGGTCTTCATCACGTTAATTGCAGTAACTAGAGATATGACTGGCAGAGTATCTTATTTATTATTTTAGAATCCAACTGAAAATATTTTCCACGGTGACGTAAGGCATCCAGAAAATGTTGGAAAGTATAAAGGCTACTTAGACAGATTGATCATCAGCCAGTAAACCCTTCCTATACACCTGATGGCAAGTGGCAAGAGAGGGAATGTTTCCTGGTCAGACATCAGGGGCGAAATTCTCCATAATCGGCGCGATGTCCGCCGACCGGCGCCAAAAAGGGCGCAAATCAGTCCGGCATCGCGCCGCCCCAAAGGTGCGGAATCCTCCGCATCTTGAGCGGCCGAGCCCTAACCTTGAGGGGCTAGGCCCACACCGGACTGATTTCCGCCCCGCCAGCTGGCGGAAAAGGCCTTTGATTCCCCGCCAGCCGGCGGGGAAATGACATTGCCGGGCGGCTCATGCGCGGGAGCGTTAGCGGCCGCTCACGGCATCCCCGCGCATGCGCAGTGGAGGGGTCTCTTCCGCCTCCGCCATGGTGGAGACCATGGCGAAGGCGGAAGGAAAAGAGTGCCCCCACGGTACAGGCCCGCCCGCGGATCGGTGGGCCCCGATCGCGGGCCAGGCCACCGTGGGGGCAACCCCCGGGGCCAGATCGCCCCTCCAGGACCGCGCGCCGCCTTGTCCCGCCGGTAAGAGAAGTGGTTTAATCCACGCCGGCGGGACAGGCATTCCAGCAGCAGGACTTCGGCCCATCCGGGCCAGAGAATCGCCGGGGGGGCCCGCCAACCGGCGCAGCGCGATTCCCGCCCCCACCGAATCTCCGGTGCCGGAGAATTTGGCAACCAGCGGGGCCGGGATTCACGCCAGCCCCAGGCGATTCTCCGACCCGGCGGGGGGTCGGAGAATCCCGCCCAAGGGGTTTTTTTTTTTCAAAAATATACTTTATTCATAAAATATTCAGAACATTCCAAAATATTCACTTCTAGTGATATAAGTTGCAGAAGCAATGGCTACCATTGCAGTACTTTGCCAAGCAGAATCATGGAGCAATCCAATGGAAGTCTGTGGTCACCAATGCCCTCTTAGTGCATGAGTGAGTGAAATTTAAAGCAATTTAGCATGGCCAATCCACCTAACCTGCACACCTTTGGACTGTTGGAAGAAACCGGAGCACACGGAGGAAACCCACTCAGACATGGGGAGAATATGCAGATTCCGCACAGACAGTGACCCAAGTCAGGAATCAAACCTGTGACCCTGGAGCAGTGAAACAACTGTGCTAACCACTGTGCTATTAATAGATGAACACCTAACAGAGGCTTTAACTCTGGGTCGAATAGTAAACTGAGGAATTATATAAAAATGTGTGAAGCATCCGCCTGCTACTATTCCCAACAGTGATCACAAGGCTCTAATGACGATGAGGCAAATTTTCCTCAAGTCATGTCTGTAAAGGTAGGAATTGTGCGAGACCACCTTAAATAGTATTGCAATCACAGCACTCAAACCTTATGGTTTGGTTCACTGTATCATTATGTACAGGTGCAGAATAAGTCAAATGTAGGGAATAGACTAATAGTGGGAGCATGAAGTTGATTGTGAGTGAAATATAGAGGTACAAGGTATGAGGAAAATTAAAAGCAAGTATCATACTGGGCAAACAAAATTTTAAAGCATTTAGAATGACTCAGAAGGATTAGAAGGTAACACTTTTTTGTGACCCTTCTTTACAATGCTGAGTATCTGGATGCTAAGTTACATTAGAATCTTAGGGCCCAGTTACGATGGATAGAAGTCTCAACAGCTTTAGACAAATAATTAAATCAAATAAATGTATAACTGTGCAGGAGGCCACTGTTTGCATTTGATTAGCTCGATTGATAATTTCTACACCCTGCATTCCATCATTTGGAAATGTGGTCATGGGTTACTGGAATAGAGATGTGACACACTTAGGTGAATGAAATGAGCCCCTGTGTATTGTAGAATTCTCCGTGACTCAGTGGTTATGTGGCCAAGACCTCTGGGCGGGATTCTCCCCTACCCGCCGGGGCGGGGGGTACCGGCGGGATGGAATAGCGGGAACCACCCAGGCGTCAGCCGCCCCAAAGGTGCAGATTTCTCCGCACCTTTCGAGGCCAATCCCTCACCTTGAGGGGCTAGCCCCGCGCCGGCGTGGTTGGCGCACCACTGGCTGGCAGGAAAGGCCTTTGGCGCCACGCCAGCCGGGGCCGAAGGGACCTCACCGGTCGGCAGAAGGCCGTGCATGCGCAGGAGCGTCGGCGGCTGCTGACATCATCACTGCACATGTGCGGGGGTGGGGTCATGTCCGCATCGACCATCGCGGAGGCATTGGCCGAGGCGGAAGGAAAAGAGTGCCCCCATGGCACAGGCCTGCCCGCGGATCGGAAGGCCCCGATCGCGGGGCAGGCCACCGTGGGGCACCCCCCGGGGCCAGATCCCCCCCCCCCCCAGGACCCCGGAGCCCGCCTGCGCCGCCAGTCCTGCCGGGAAGGGAGGTGGTTTGATTCACACCGGTGGGGCTGGCATGACAGCAGCGGGACTTCGGCCCATCGCGGGCCGGAGAATCGCGGGGGGGGGTGCCCGCCAATCGGCGCGGCGCGATTCCCGCCCCCGCCAAATTTTCGGTGCCGGAGAATTCGGCAGCTGGCGGGGGCGGGATTCACGCCGCCCCCCGGGATTCTCGGACCAGGCGGGGTGTCGGAGAATCCCGCCCTCTGTCTGATTGTCCTTCATCCAGCAGCTCTATGATGTATTTGTGCTAAAGCTTCTGGTCCAAGACTTCTGCAATTATCTAGTTATTTTGGCCTCAAACGTTGGCAGGCTGCAAACCCAGTGGATCTTCCAGCACTGGCCTTGCTGCACCGTGCAGAAGTGAAAAGGCATTTTGCATAGATTGCAAGGACACCCTCGCCACTGCAGCCACATCTCCAGCACTTGCTTTCTATATGCAGCTAGAAAATTCAATGGCAGCTCCACTGTCTCCTCCCCTCCCTCTTGAAAACATTTTCCCAGTAAAGGATGAGCAGAGTTCTCACCAATTTCAAGGCAGGCAGCCAGAAGTCCACTAATTTCTATTGTTCTACCGATGGGAATTACAGCAGCAGGTGTCTGGCAGGACCAACAGTTAAATTCAGGTTTGCATGCCTAAGATGCCTGAATTCATTTAAAAGACACTTGGATATGTGAGGCAGGAGAAGATCATCCATAAAATTTGAGTGGTAGTCAGGGGAGCATTTTTCTCCAAGTAGAGATAGGTTTGTGCGTGCGGGGACCTCTGTCCTCCTTTTACCTATCAAGAAAACAGTTAATATACTTAAAAGGCCTCTTTTATGTACCTTTTTAACCCAAATTCTGCATTTTATAGCCAGGAGACCTGTTTTCTGACCTGTCAGTAACTCCCATGTTCACTGAGGCGAGTGCACAGCAGAAAGAGTGTCTTCCATGAAACTGAAAAGCTCGGAAGGCTTTGATCAATTACACTGAAGAGCTCCCGCCATGACCAGGTGAGAGATGTGTTCGCGGCACTTCTTCTAAGAGAGTGAAGTTACTGCTTGACGGGTGATTGCTAACTTCTTCAGTGCATTTCACTCAACTTTTGCTGCACACTTCCCTGCAGCCAGCCTCCACCATAACAGGGCGCAACGTATACAGGACCAACTTCCACCTCTGACCATGAACCAGAGAAGAAGCAACACTATTGCCAACAACAACACCAGTAGCCTCCTCCTCAGTGACAAGGTCCTCCACAAATCAAAGAGGAAGGAGGCAGGACCCCCAACCCGAGGTCTCGCATGTCTGAGCACTCAGTGCTTTGTGAGGCTCAGGTTATCACAGCGGGTCACTGCTGACATCTGCAGCCTCCTGAAACATGGGGGGCGATTTTCCCAAAAAGGAACAAATTCCCTTAGCAAACGCGTTTAGCCTTGTGTTTCCCGGCACTCACGACTCGCGTTGTATAAGGGACCTGAACGGGGAATCCGAGGCCAAGCCCGCACATAGCCCCGTTTTTTTACAGTGGGGAGCTCCGCTTGCCGGAACTCCCCATTGTAGCGAGATATCGGGACGCCATTTTAAACCGAGGCCCTCTGAAAAAATCCCCGAACTCTCAAACCACCCCCCCCCCCCCCCCCCACGCAGCCCGAACGAAATATGGGATGATCCCCGCACCCCCCACTGCCACCCACATCGGGCAGCCCCGGCCTGATCATACACGCATAAAAATGCCAGCTCAGCAACTTGCCAGTGTCAATCTGGCACCCTGGCAGTGCCCATGCCAGCTGGCGGCACCACCTGGGTACCTTGGAAGAGCCAGGCTGGCACCTGGTAATTACTACATGTTCCTCACACTGCTATGACACATCGAAGAAAATAGCACTAGTAAGGAAACTGTAAATGGACTAGCAATCCTGACTCCAAATTAAGTTGACTGAACTTCTGCGCCTCAGTTTTGACAGCACATTAAAAACACAGCACAAGTCAATGAGGCTGTCAGCATTCTGGAGTAGTATCTCCGAGGCATATCCGGAGCTGAGTAGAACAAGAATTTTGTTGCTTTTATCCTTCACAATGACCTCCACGTGCAGGGTTGGATTTTCCATCCTCACAAAAGTGAAGCTGGCACATAGGCACCGGCTGTATCCTGCACCCTATATGTGCATAGCCTTCTCCTGTGAACCTGATTGGGGTGCGATCGTGACGACCAAGCAGACTCACCTCTCGCATTAAAGGTAAGAGAAAATGGTGGGTCACGAAAGTCGGCCGGCGTAAGTCACAAAGGTCGGCCGGTTGGTAAAAATGGGTCCCCGGAAGAACACTACCTTAAGTAGTCAATTAACAAACGCTTAAGGACCTCTTCCTGCCTCCGCGGCAGTCTTCCCAGCTCCAGGTTGGCCTGCTAACATGTGGCCTGTATGACTGGTAAAACTGTCTGGTTGCATGTCAGCTGGGTGGGTGTGGGGGCAGGGGGGGGGGGGGGGCGTGAAGGGAGAGAGAGAGAGGCAAAGTCAAGGGCATCTGCCTTCACTGAATCCGGCACCCCAAATATGACCACTAGATGACACGGATCCATATTTAACATGAAGTATCTCCGACATGGTATTAAAGAGTGAAGCCCAGAAGCCTATAAGTGTGTGGTAGGACCAGAACATATGTCGATGGTTAGCCAGCCCAAGAGAACAGTGCTCACACTTATCCTCAACATGAGGGAAGAACCCACTCATCCTTAACCTGGTCAAGTGTAACCTATGCAAAACGTAAACTGAATCAGGCTCAACCGAGCACGTGAAGTCCCGAGGTTGATCCTACGAAGGGCTTCACTCCACACCTCACCATTAAGAATGGGACCCAATAGCACCCTCCCATTTCGTCCTCTTACCACTCACAGAGGAGAATCCATTGAAAGAATATGACCATATAGATCTGAAATAGACCCCGTCAGGCCTTGCCAGAGGCAGAATTTCCCTCATCTGGGGAGAACGTGGCGCCACAGAAAAGGAAAAGCTTTACGAGAAAAACCGCGAACATGGAAATACCAAAAAAAACTGGAATTGGGCAAATGGAGGGGGCGATTCTCTGAGCCACGCGCGGGGCCGGGGAATCGCCGCAACTGCACCATGACGCCCCGGCGCCGGCACACGATTCTCCGAGATGCAGAGAATTGGCGGCATTTGCGCCGGCGCGTTTAGCGCGGCGCTGGCCGCAAGCTGCTGGAATCCGCGGGGCCGCCGATTCTCCGGCCCGGATGGGCCGAGCGGCCGCGCCAATTCGACAGAGTGCCATTCACCCCTGGTCACTGCCGGCAGGAACTCTGCGCGAACGGTCGGGGGGCGGCCTGTGGGGGGTGGGGGGGGGGGAGGCTCCTTCACCGTGGTGGGGCCTCCGATGGGGTCAGGCCTGCGATCGGGGCCCACCGATCGGCGGCGGCGTTCACGACGATGCAAACACTTGGTCTCCATAATGGAGAATCGCCCCCAGCGATTCTCAGCTAACTCCCTAAAAGTGGCAAATCTCCCCTCCACGAACAGATCCCCAGACCGTTCTGGACACTTCACCTCCCAAGATTGAAATGCCAACTCCAAACCAGCAGGTAGGAAGAGGTGATTATTGCAAAATGAGACAGCAAAGACAGGGGAAGGAGCTTGAAATGCAGTCTAAACTGTTTCCAAATTCTAAGGGGGGACACCACCACTAGATTTGAAGAAAGTCCAATAGGGGAAAAAGGCAACGGTGGAATAATTATTGCAAGAGTAGACGTAGTGCAAGAACGAGCTTCCATTTGTCCCCAAATGGACCTGGAATTGCAAAATCACAACAATATATTTTAAATGTTGGCTTCCCAGTAATAAAACAATAAATTGGGGAGGACCAAGCCCTCCCCCCCCCCCCCCCCCCCCCCCCCAACTGTCTGTCCCTTTGGAGCAGAACACCACAAATTTGAGCAGGCTTACCCGCCCAAATGAAAGAGGATATCAATTTTTTGACCTGAATAAAAAAAGGATTTGGAGAGAAAAATGGGGAGACATTGAAAGAAAAATAAGGGGCGGGATTATCCGTCGGCGGGATCCTCCGCTTTGCCGGCAGCGCACTTATGCCTGCAGATTTCCCGATGGTGTGGGAGTGGCCTCAATGGGAAACCTCATTGGCCGGCTGCTGAGATGGAGAATCCCGCTGCCGGCGAGGGCGTGCCGTGCCAGAGAACGGGTGTGGCGGGACGGAGAACCCTGGCCTAGAACGTTCGCTTTAACGTTTTGAACCCTACCCGCCAAGGATAGGGGGAGGTTGTTCCACCTCTTCAAGTCTACTTTCATACGGTAAACCAGACTGGTGTAATGTCACTTATAAAGTGAGGCCCAGTTGTGGCCACCCGGATCCCCAGATAGCAGAAGCCTGCCTTACCAAGGTAAAAAGGTAACATCCCCAGTTGGGCCCACCTCCTGGGGTTTAACTGGGAAACATTCACTCTTGACTAACTTCAATTTGTACCCAGAGAAGGAGCCAACGGTGTTAAGCAACTTCATTATGTCATCTATGGAGGTAGCTAGATCAGTAACATAAATAAGTAGGTCACGCGGGTAAAGGGACACCTGATGCTCCACCCCTCCCCGACTAATTTCCCTCCACTTACGAGAGGACCTCAGCACTATAGCAAGTGACTCTATGGCCAGAGCAAACAGGAGTGGGGACAGTGGGCAGTGCTGCCTCGTGCTCCTATTCAAAGAAAAATAACAAGAGCTCAAGGCGTTCTTACAAACTCTGGCAGTGGGGGCCTTGTAGAGCAGGCAAATCCAAGAAATAAATTTGTGGCCAAACCCAAACCTCCCAAGAATCTCAAATAAATACTCCCACTCCACTCTATCAAATACTGTTTCAGCTTCTAGAGATAGTATCACCTCAGGTTTGGGCACTGAGGAGGGGAAAAGAACAACATTTAACAGGCGATATACATTGGCCAACAATTGTCGGCCCTTCACGAAGCCCGATTGATCTCCAAGGTTACATTTAGGAGGCAAGGCTGCAGCCGAAGCGGCAGCACATTGGTCAGTAGCTTAACATCCACATTCAGAAGCGAAATCGGACGGTATGAACCACACTCTGTCGGGTCTTTGGCCCTCTTAAGAAGAGGCTTGTGAGGGTCAGGGCAACAACATCCGGGATAGGGAACAATTGAACATGTCCCGCATTAAAGGTGCATGCTGCTCCAAGAACCTCTTATGGAATTCAATTGGAAAGCCATCCGGACCAGGAGCTTTGTCAGATTGCATCAATCCGATACATTTTAAAATTTCATCAGAGTGTAACGAGAATTGCAACTCACTGCTCCTATCCACCTCAACCATTAGGATGGGTAATCTGTCCAGAAAGTCAAACATGACCGTCCCATCTGCAGGAGGCTCCGATCTATAAAGAGATTCAAAAGCCACATTTACCTGAGGAGGGGTGGAAACTAGGTTGACGCTCGAATAGCATATGTGTGTGATTGCCTAGGAGGCAGCCTGCCGTTTAACCTAGAGAGCCACAAGAGGACTGGCCTTCTCCATGTATTTTTAAGACCTGCCCCTTGAGCATCGTCACTAACTCACTGCCCTGCTACTCGATAATAGTTCTAACTGTGTTTTTTCCTACTTGCCAGTAACTCAGAGGTAGGATCAAGCGAGTACTGGTGATCCACCTCAAGAATGAAGTCCACCAGCCACTGCTGTTACACCCTCGTTGTCCTCAACAAATGCGCTGTGCAGGAGATCATTTCTCCCCAAGGACCATCTTAAGAGCCTCCCACAATGTGGAAGGTGAGATTGACATGGTTTTGTTAAATTTTATATGGAGTGTGCTGGGGGATTTTCACAGTAACTTCATTGCAGTGTTAATGTAAGCCTACTTGTGACACTGATAAAGATTATTATTATACTCTATGGCAGTGGACATACGCTCACAAAATGTTTTATCCGCTAACATTGTTGTATCTAATCTCCATGGTAGACGTTGGGTGGGGCCAGACTATAGCGGCAAATCAATATAGTGCAGGCCATGACATAGAACATAGAAAATACAGCACAGAACAGGCCCTTCGGCCCACGATGTTATGCCGAACTTTTGTCCTAGATTAAGAACAAATTAATCTACACCCCATCATTCTACCGTAATCCATAGAACATAGAAAATACAAAATGACCACAGTGGTTAGCACTGCTGCCTCATAGCTCCAGGGGCCCAGGTTCAATTCCGGCCTCGGGGTGACTGTCTGTGTGGAGTTTGCACTTCCTCCCCATATCAGTGTAGCTTTCCTCTGGGTGCTCCAGTTTCCTCCCACTGTCCAAAGATGTGCAGATTAGGTGGATTGGCCATGCTAAATTGCTCTTTAGAGTCCAAAAGATTAGGTGGGTTACAGGTATAGGGTGGAGGCGTGGGCTTAAGTAGTGCTCTTTACAAGGATCTGTGCAGACCCGATGTACCGAATGGCCTCCTTCTGCACTGTAAATTCTATGATTCTATGATCTGAAATAACAATTGCAGAGTACTCGGCTACAACCACTGACGGGAGCTCCATTCAAAACCAAAAAAAAACAATATGCAAATATACTTAGTGGATGTGAGAAAAAACGTAAAGTCTTGTGTACAAGATCTACAGCCAAAGATCTATAGCCCCCCCCCCCAATCTGTGTCATGAAAAACGACAAAGCCCTGGCCATCCCCAATGAAGCCAGAGATCTAGGCTTGGAACGATCCAATCTCGGATCCAAGACACAATTCAGGTCCCCATCTGAAATAATCTGATGCGAGTCTAAATTGAGGGAGGGGGAGGGCCTGCAGGGAATTAATAAAATTCATAAGATCCCAGTCCCAGGTGGGGGCGTAAATGTTAACCATGACAACCGGGGTGCTCACCAGGGAGTCACAGACAATAACATGTCAAACGTTGGGGTTGGCTATAATCTTAAGAGGCAGAAAAATGAACTCTTTTATTAATTAAAATCACCACAACCCTGATCCAGCCTTCGAAACCCGAATAAAAACCCTACCCTACCCAGCCCTTGCACATCCTAGCTTGAGCTCAGACCTGCAAATGGGTCTCTTACAAAAACACATCGGAGTTAAAACTGAGATGAGCAAATACCCGCGATCTTTTCACTGAGCCAGTGAAACCCGTAACATTCTAGGTGGCCAAATGAGTTGGAGGTCTCCCACCACCCCCTCCCCCCAACCCCCCTCAATCTGGAGTCAGCCATTTCCACCAAGATAGATTAACCAAGGGGTGCACTGTAGCACAGTGGGTGGCACTGTGCTTCACAGCTCCAGGGTCCCAGGTTCAATTCCCGGCGTGGTCCCTGTCTGTGTGGAGTCTGCACGTTCTCCCTGTGTCTGCATGGGTTTCCTCCGAGTGCTCCGGTTTCCTCCCAAAAGTCCTGAAAGACGTGCTGTTCGGTGAATTGGATATTCTGAATTCTCATTCCGTGTACCCGAACAGGCGCCGGAATGTGGCGATAAGGGGCTCTTCACAGTAACTTCATTGCAGTGTTAATGTAAGCCTACTTGTGACAATAAAAATAATTATTAATATTAAAAGGGAAAGCAGGACTTCCGGTGGTGGCTATGGAGGAGTATGTCGCACATTTGGTGGCTCGCGCTCTGGTCGGACTTTTGGACCTTTCCCCTGTTTTTCTACCGGACTTGAATTGTAAAACGGATGTTAGTGGCAATCGTTTACTGAGTTCCCACTTTGGTGCATGGGGAGAAGGACTAGAAGTGTTCATAAGGGCAGAAACAAAAAGACAGAGAAGGCTTGGGCTGTAGCTGCAACAGAAGACAGCATGGCGGAGGTTCAGACCTCTGGCTTGTCGACCCAGCAGTCTATGGAGCAGCTGATGCAAGTTATTCAGGAAGGCTTTGCGACGCAGAAACAGGACTGCTTGGACCCGATAAAAGAGTCGATTGAGCGGTTGGAGTATAGATTGGATGCCCAGGATCGGACAATCCAGAAAGTGGAGAAGGCGCTGGCTGAGCAGGAGGAACATCAGACTACGGTGGAGCTGGAGGTGGGGATGCTGAGGGACCAGCAGAAGAAGCTCCTGGAGAAGGTGGAGGACCTAGAAAATAGGTCCTGCCGGCAGAACCTAAGAATCGCCGGACTCCCAGAGGGGTCTGAAGGAACGGACGCTGGGCATACATCGCAGACATGTTTGTGAAGCTGCTGAGGGATGGGGCATTCTCCCGGCCCTTGGAGGTGGATAGAGCTCACAGAGCACTCGCGAGGAAGCCACGAATGGGAGATCCCCCGAGGGCAATGATGGTGAGATTCCACAGGTTCGCGGATAAGGAGCGCATTCTACAGTGGGTTAAGCAGACACGGAGCTGTAAATGGGACAATACCATCCTGCGGGTTTATCAGGACCTAAATGTAGAGGTGGCCAGGAGGAGGGCAGGCTTCAACCAGTTCAGGTCGATCCTTTTTAAGAAAAAGGTCAAGTTTAGACTGTTATACCCAGCCCGTCTCTGGGTCACGCATGAGAAGCAGCACTTCTACTTCGAGTCGCCTGAGGAAGCGTTGGACTTTGCGGAAAAGAGCTGGTGATGGATTGAGAACTTTTGAACTTGGCTGCAACGTTCATGTTTTTGTTTTTTCTTTTTGTTTCTCTGTTTTTGTAAAAAGTTTCTCGTTTTGCGTTTCATGGAAGATGTTTGTGATGCCGTTTGCATTGATTTGGAACCAGTGGTAGAGCTGAGTGAGCTAAGGTTTTCATTTGCACTGTTGGGGGATGGAGGTGTGCTTGTTTTGATCTTGATGTTTTTCTGATGGGCAATTGTGTGGGGGTTGTTTGATGTTGGAGTATTTTGTATGAGCGGGGGGGGGGGGGGGGGGACAATAGGTGGGAGACTATCTGGCGCCAGGGGTGGGGGCCACCAAGCTAGCTGGGCGAGCTAGCTTTCAGAAGCGCAGTGGGGGGTGTGCATATGTTTGGTTTAGTAAAGGGGGGTTGGGTTACAGGGTGTTGTTACTAGGGCGGGGAGAAGGTGGACAGGGCAGAGATGGACCGACTGGTAAAGGAGATTCAACAGATTGATAGGAGGTATGCGGAGACCCCAGAGGCTGGGCTTTTAAGGGAACGGCGGAGGTTACAGGCGGAGTTTACCACAGGGAGGCCGGTGGAGCAGCTGAGAAAGGCGAGGGGGGCGATCTATGAACATGGAGAGAAGGCCAACAGAATGCTTGCACAGCAGCTTAGGAAGAGGGAGGCAACTAGGGAGATAGGGAAAGTAAAGGGACAGAGATGGGAACCTGGTTGGTGATTCAGTAGGGGTGAATAAGGCGTTTAGGGTTTTCTACAGCAGGCTGTACAGGTCGGAACCCCCTATGGGGCCGGAGGGGATGAGGCACTTCTTGGCAGGCTGAATTTCCCAAATGTGGACGGGGAGCGGGTAGAAGGGCTGGGGGCCCCGATCGGGTTGGAAGAGATAGTGGAGGGTCTGAAGGCCATGCAGTCAGCTAAAGCCCCGGGGCCGGACGGGTACCCAGTGGACTTCTATAAAAAGTTCTCTGAGATATTGGGGCCGGTGGTGATGAGGATGTTCAATGAGGCAAGGGAAAGAAGGGTGTTGCCCCCGACGATGTCACAGGCAATGATTTAGCTGATTCTTAAGCGGGGACAAGAACCCAGAGCTGTGTGGGTCCCACAGGCCGATCTCCCTGTTAAATGTGGATGCCAAACTGCTGCCCAAAACCTTGTCCTCCAGGATTGAGGATTGTGTTCAGGATGTTATTGGGGAGGACCAGGCGGCATTTGTTAAGGGCAGGCAGTTGGTGGCCAATGTAAGAAGGCTGTTAAATGTGATCATGATGCCCCAGGAAGGTAGGGAGGTGGAGGTAGTGATCGCAATGGATGCAGAAAAGGCTTTTGATCGGGTAGAATGGGACTATCTGGGGGAGGTACTGGAACGGTTCGGATTTGGGCGGGGCTTTATTGATTGGGTCAGGTTACTGTATCAGGCTCCTGTGGCAAGTGTACGGACGAATAGGACAGCATCGGACTATTTTAGACTGCGCCGGGTGACGAGACAGGGATGCCCTCTCTCCCCACTGTTGTTTGTGCTGGCTATCGACCGTTGGCAATTGCTGTGAGAGCCTCGAGCGGCTGGAGAGAACTGGTCCATGGGGGGGTGGGGTGGGGGGGGTGGGAGGGGTGGAGCACAGGGTTTTGCTCTATGTGGATGACCTGCTTCTGTACGCTTCAGACCCAATAGAGGAGATGGAAGAAATCATGAGGGCTCTAGGGGAATTTGTCCGGTTTGCGGGGTATACGCGTAAAATGTGAATAATATATGGGAAAGAGTGAGATGTTTGTGGTCCAGACGAAGGAACAGGAGAGGGGGGGGGGGGGTCGGCATGGGTGCGCATGCAGACGACTTCATGTAAGGGCACCAGTTTGGGGGTGTTGGTAACTGCGTCTCTGCCGTTCCCGCCGGCACGGTACTCCACCAGTCCAGTGGTGGTGGCAGCCCTGAGAGTTTGGGGACAGTGGAGGTGGCATGTGGGAGCAGTGGGAGCATCGGTCTGGGCCCCAATCTGTGATAATCACCGGTTTGCCCCGGGGAGTATGGACGGGGTGGTTCCGGTTATGGCGGAGAGCGGGGATTGAGAGGATGGGGGATATGTTCATGGAGGGGAGCTTTCCGAGTGTGAGGGCGCTGGAGGAGAAGTTTGGGTTGGTGAGGGGAAATAAATTCAGGTATTTGCAGGTGCGGGACTTCCTTCGTAAACAGGTGTCAACCTTCCCACTCCTACCGCTAAGGGGGATTCAGGACAGGGTAGTTTCCAGAGGGTGGATAGGAGAAGGGAGTGTCTCGGACATTTATAAGGAGCTCATGGGGTCGGAGGAGACGCAGACTGAGGAGCTGAGGCGCAAGTGGGAGGAGGAGCTGGGAGGTGAGATAGAGGATGGTCTATGGGAAGGCGCGTTGAGTAGAGTCAACGTGTCCGCAACATGTACCAGGCTCAGCCTGATACAATTTGAGGTTGTTCACCGGGTTCACATGATAGTGGCCCGGATGAGCAGATTATTTGGGGTGGAGGACAGGTGCGCAAAATGTGCGGGAGGACCGGCGAACCATGTCCACATGTTTTGGACATGTCCAAAGCTTAGGGGATTTTGGCAGGAGTTTGCAGATGTCATGTCCACGGTGTTAAAAACAAGAGTGGCGCTGAGTCCAGAGGTGGTGATTTTCAGGGTGTCAGAAGACCGGGAATCCAGGAGGAGAAAGAGGCAGATGTTCTGGCCTTTGCTTCCCTGGTAGCCCGGAGACGGATACTATCAGCATGGAGGGACTCAAAGCCCCCAAACCTGGCTATCGGACATGGCTAGCTTTCTCTGTTTGGAGAAAATCAAGTTCGGCTTGAGAGGGTCACTGTTAGGGTTCACCCGGAGGTGGCAACCGTTCGTCGACTTTGTTGCGGAAAATTAATCGTCAGCAGGCAGGGTGGGAGGGGAGGGGGAGTAGTTTAGATTAGAGTAGGGTGGGACCTATATGAGAGGTAAATGGCTTTTGCACTATGTTTATGGTTTCATGTATATTGTTTATTTTGTTGTTGTTACTGTACCACAAATGCCTCAATAAAATGTTTATTAAAAAAAAAGGGAAAGCAAAAGATCCACCCAAGATAGCCACCAAACCAAGTCAAAAGACCGGACAAAGAAAATATCAACAGACACAATCAGCAAACTACTCCCACCCCCATCGCCATCAAATACGACCACACCCAAGTACAAATGCAAATAATAGCGAGGCAAACAAAACTTACCCCCATACTAAAGCCTATGTTTAACAAACCAAAACAAAACAAGAACTCTAAGCTCATTACCAAAAAAAAACTACCATAATGAGCTACAGCTAAACCTCCAAAACTGCTCCCGTTAACGAACATCTTTAGTTAGCAGGGTGGCTCCCAACCGGAGGGAAAAAACAGATATAAACAATAAATAACAAAAGCCCATTTAACTTACGTACCACACCAAAAGGAAGCAAAAAATTTACACAACGAACAGAACCACACACAGTGTAAACCCCAATTCTAATCAAGAACTATAAGAACTCAACCCCAACAAGAACAAGAAAAAACGAGAACAAACATGAAACCCCAACAATGTAACAATGGCGACAAAGTCGAACACCCAATTACAACACACCCAACTTATGTCTTTTAACAAAGAATGTAGAGCAGCCAAGCTCTTCGGCATGTCGAAGAAATAGTCTTTTCCCTCAAAAGTTACTATGCAGTGAACTGGATAGACCAAACCGAACCGTACTCCACTCTTATACAGGTCGGCCTCAAGTCCATTGAACGCGGCCATTTGCTTTGGTAACTCTGGGTTTGTGTCCTGATAGAACCTGATGGAGTGGCCTTCCCACTTAAAGTCACAATGTTCCTTTGTCCATCGCAGAACCCCCTACTTTTCCCTAAAGCTATGGAACCTCACTATCACCGCACGCGGTGTACCTTCAGGACAATGCCTGATTTTTTTTGAGGTCTTCCAATTCATCGGTACTTTCAAAATTCTTTCAACAACGTATTAGAAAGAACCTTGGTTGTTAGTGGAGTGGACAGAGCACCAGAAACTGACTCCGCCATTTTACTTGCCATTGAGCTCCAAGAGGCCTCTGACGAGTTTCTGTTCCCAGCTTTTGTTTCCTTGATTTTTGGGGGGCATTTCAGTCATAAAAAAACCTCTATTCCGATAGCTATATGGGTTTCCAAAGAATAAAAGTTCCACGGCACCAAATAAAGGAGCAAAAAAGAACAGTATACTAACGGAAACCACCTCATGCACGTCTTCCCCCTACATGATGCCACCGGAAGTCTTGACTCTCTTGCTTGGCTGCTCTCCATTTGATGGCAAGATCAACCAGTGAAACATTTAGTCAAAATACCAGCTGCATCCTTCAGGTGGCAAAAACAGTGTTTCCTCATCTCCTCAATGCAGGATACAAGCCAGGGAGATAATGCAGCTAACACCCATTGCAACACCTGATTCCGATAATAAAATTGTCAATGCACAGGTGCCTCCCAGTTCCGGTCAGCATTAATGTCTCTCCACAACCTTACCATTCCGACTCACAAAGACTTCAGCTGAAGACAGCCTGGAATAAACTATAGCCATTAAGCCACTATTAAAATAGATAAATTGATGTGACAATGTCGCAAATTCAATGACAGACAAGAGTAAGATTATATAATAAAAACAGAAAATTCTGGATAAACTCAGCCGGTCTGGCAGCATCTGTGGAGAGAAACAGAGTGAGCCTTTTGGATCTAAATGATCCTTTTACAGAACAGGGCAGCACTGTGGCACAGTGATTAGCACTGCTGCCTCACAGCGCCAGGGACCCAGATTCAATTCTGGCCTTGGGTCACTCTGTGTGGAGTTTATACGTTCTCCCCATGCCTGCGTGGGTTTCTTCCGGGTGCTTGGGTTTCCTCCCACAGTCCAAAGATGTGCGGGTTAGGCGAATTGGCCATGCTAAATTGCCCCTTAGTGTCCAGGGTGTGCAGATTAGGTTACGTGAATAAGGCGGGGTGGACGGGTGAGTGGGTATCTTAGAGTGCTCTCTCGAAGGGACGGTACAGATTTGATGGGCTGAATGGCCTCCTTCTGCCCTGTATGGATTCTATGAAGAACTGAGGAAAGGTAGAAATGCACAAAATGTAATAGTTGGAAAGGGGGTGCAGGAGTTGGGACAGAATAGAAGATTAGGGATAGGTCGGGCAAATGAGATATGGACACATTTCTCAGAGAAATAAGACAAAGGAAAATGTTAATGGTGCCATTAAGAGTGCAAAAGGTGAGAAAGCAGAATGTGTTCATGGGTGCAATTGAAAATCCAGGGACAAGTGGCTAAGTAAAAATAAATAAATAACCTTTATTGTCACAAGTAGGCTTTCAGTAACATTGCAATTAAGTTCCTATGAAAAGCCCCTAGTCGCCACATTCCGGTGCCTGTTTGGGTACACAGAGGGAGAATTCAGAATTCTCAGCTGGTACGGGAATTGAACCCGCGCTGCTGGCCTTATTCTGCATCACAAACCAGCCGTCTAGCCCACTGAGCTAAACCAGCCCTGCCACACAGTATATGGGGGATGGTGGAGTTTTATTTTATATGTTCATGGGATGTGGAACTCACTGGCTGCGCTGGAACTTACTGCCCATCAACCCGGGCAATTAAGAGCCAACCACATTGCCGTGGATCTTGAGTCACATGTAAACCAGACTAGGTAAAGATGGTAGATTTTCTTCCCGAAAGGACCCGATCAGTATTTAATGACAATGGTTTCATGATCAGCATCAGACATTTATTGCCAGGTATTTTATTGAATTCAAATTTCATTATCTAGCATGGTGGGATTCGAACCCAGGTCACCAGAGCATTACACTAGGGGCGTCATTCTCCGACCCCCCGCCGGGTCGGAGAATGGCCGTTGGCCGCCGTGAATCCCGCCCCCGCCCCCGCCGAAGTCTCCGCTCCCGGAGATTGGGCGGGGGCGGGAATCCAGCCGCGCCGGTTGGCGGGACCCCCCGCTGGATTCTCCGGCCCGGATGGGCCGAAGTCCCGCCCAGGAATTGCCTGTCCCGCCGACGTAAATCAAAGCTGGTATTTACCGGCGGGACCAGGCAGCGTGGGCGGGCTCCGGGGTCCTGGGGGGGGGCGCGGGGCGATCTGACCCCGGGGGGTGCCCCCACGGTGGCCTGGCCCGCGATCGGGGCCCACCGATCCGCGGGCGGGCCTGTGCCGTGGGGGCACTCTTTCCCTTCCGCCTCCGCTACGGCCTCCACCATGGCGGAGGCGGAAGAGACTCTCCCCACTGCGCATGCGCGGGAAACTTTCGGCGGCCGCTGACGCTCCCGCGCATGCGCGGGGAAACTGACAGCGGCCGCTGACGCTCCCGCGCATGCGCCGCATTTCCGCGCCAGCTGGCGGGGCAACAAACGCCATTTCCGCCAGCTGGCGGGGCGGAAATCCCTCCGGCGTCGGCCTAGCCCCTCAATGTTGGGGCTAGGCCGCCAAAGATGCGGAGACTTCCGCACCTTTTTGCCGGCGCGATGCCCGTCTGATTTGCGCCGGCTTTGGCGCCAGTCGGCGGGCATCCCGCCGTTGGGGGAGAATTTCGCCCTAGGTCTCTGGATTACTCGTAACACTAAATCACTGCTTCACCATTGTGTTGGGGCAGGTCAGGGAGCTGAAAAACAACAAACAGCAAGCTTCCAAAGATGTGGAAGGGGGTTAAGATGGAGGGAGAATGTTTACTATCTAAAGTTGTTGAACTCAATTTTGAGTCCAGGAGGCTGTCATGTGCCTAATCAGAAGAAGTTTTTTTCTTCCACTTTGTGTAAGGCACCACTGAAGCATTGCAGCAGGTCTGTGATGGACATGTGGGCCTGAGAGCAAGATGCTGAGTTCTAATGGCAAGCGACTGGAAGGTTAGGGTCATGCTTGTGGACTGAGTGAAGGTGTTATGCGAAGTAGTCACCCAACCTGTGTTTAGTCTCCCCAGTGTAGAGGAGACCACATTGGAAACAGTCAATGCAGATTGTATACATTATTGTGCTGAAAGAGGCCTTACATATTACAACAGTTTGCAAACTGCTCCAGAAAAATGAAGAGTTCTGGCTTGGAGAAGGAATTATCGTTTCCTTCTGGATTCTATTTTTATACCTTTACTGCTGGCAGCAAATAATATTCACATTTGCATTTTTTTGCATCATTATCATACACTTTCAGTGAAGTGGTAAATTATAAAAACTGCAACATTTCTGGTTGGATGGCTATTTTTCCCAGTACATTAGATGAAAAACTGCAGATAATTTTAACTTGCTGTCCAGTCAGTCCGTGAATAATGTTACTGACAGACAGCAATCTAAAGATTTTAATGTTGTGGAGGAGAATGCTGAGCCGCAGGCTAATAGAATAGATGGCATTGAGATGCGTAGGGAAGAGGTGTTGGCAATTCTGGACAGGCTGAAAATAGATAAGTCCCCGGGACCTGATGGGATTTATCCTAGGATTCTCTGGGAGGCCAGGGAAGAGATTGCTGGACCTTTGGCTTTGATTTTTATGTCATCATTGGCTACAGGAATAGTGCCAGAGGACTGGAGGACAGCAAATGTGGTCCCTTTGTTCAAAAAGGGGAGCAGAGACAACCCCGGCAACTATAGACCGGTGAGCCTCACGTCTGTAGTGGGTAAAGTCTTGGAGGGGATTATAAGAGACAAGATTTATAATCATCTAGATAGGAATAATATGATCAGGGATAGTCAGCATGGCTTTGTGAAGGGTAGGTCATGCCTCACAAACCTTATTGAGTTCTTTGAGAAGGTGACTGAACAGGTAGATGAGGGTAGAGCAGTTGATGTGGTGTATATGGATTTCAGCAAAGCGTTTGATAAGGTTCCCCACGGTAGGCTATTGCAGAAAATACGGAGGCTGGGGATTGAGGGTGATTTAGAGATGTGGATCAGAAATTGGCTAGCTGAAAGAAGACAGAGGGTGGTGGTTGATGGGAAATGTTCAGAATGGAGTACAGTCACAAGTGGAGTACCACAAGGATCTGTTCTGGGGCCGTTGCTGTTTGTCATTTTTATGAATGACCTAGAGGAAGGCGCAGAAGGGTGGGTGAGTAAATTTGCTACTAAAGTCGGTGGTGTTGTCGATAGTGTGGAAGGATGTAGCAGGTTACAGAGGGATATAGATAAGCTGCAGAGCTGGGCTGAGAGGTGGCAAATGGAGTTTAATGTAGAGAAGTGTGAGGTGATTCACTTTGGAAGGAATAACAGGAATGCGGAATATTTGACTAATGGTAAAGTTCTTGAAAGTGTGGATGAGCAGAGGGATCTAGGTGTCCATGTACATAGATCCCTGAAAGTTGCCACCCAGGTTGATAGGGTTGTGAAGAAGGCCTATGGAGTGTTGGCCTTTATTGGTAGAGGGATTGAGTTCCGGAGTCGGGAGGTCCTGTTGCAGCTGTACAGAACTCTGGTTCGGCCGCATTTGGAGTATTGCGTACAGTTCTGGTCACCGCATTATAGGAAGGACGTGGAGGCTTTGGAGCGGGTGCAGAGGAGATTTACCAGCATGTTGCCTGGTATGGAGGGAAAATCTTATGAGGAAAGGCTGATGGACTTGAGGTTGTTTTCGTTGGAGAGAAGGTGGTTAAGAGGAGACTTAATAGAGGCATACAAAATGATCAGGGGGTTAGATAGGGTGGACAGTGAGAGCCTTCTCCCGCGGATGGAAATGGCTGGCACGAGGGGACATAGCTTTAAACTGAGGGGTAATAGATATAGGACAGAGGTCAGAGGTAGGTTCTTTACGCAAAGAGTAGTGAGGACGTGGAATGCCCTACCTGCTACAGTAGTGAACTCGCCAACATTGAGGGCATTTAAAAGTTTATTGGATAAACATATGGATGATAATGGCATAGTGTAGGTTAGATGGCTTTTGTTTCGGTGCAACATCGTGGGCCGAAGGGCCTGTACTGCGCTGTATCGTTCTATGTTCTATGTGCTAAAGACAATTAATACCCAGTAGTCAGGTATACCCAGACATTTAGGTTGTTTATCAAATAATAAAATAAAGTTTAATTTAAACTGCCATTGTTGTCTCCATCTTTCTGATAGAAGAATACTTTTCTTGGAAAACCAAGTTACTGCTATACTGTCTGGTCATATTCATCTGGATTGTGGCCAGTGCAACTTCGACTGCAGCTCCGACAGGTCCACCAGTAAGAAACAACTTAATATCACTTCTACCTTTTTACCAAACTGAGCTGAACAGTAATCCATTTGTTGTATCTAAACCACAGTGTGTCTTACCCCGTATAAGGTGGACAAATGACTACAAGTCCATTTCATACAACGGTTCAATATTTATTTGCAATCACACAAATGTTAATGTTACTCAATCACTCACACATACAACATAAGTTAAACTACAAAGCTAGTACACACAAGACCTTAACTTAACTTCAAGTGACTAGCAAGTACCAGGCAGATAAGGCCTTTATCTGTAACCTGCAATCTGCAGTTCTCGATGGGTGGTTGTTGGGCTTCCTCATTCTTGGCTCTGGTTTTCCTTCTGCTGGTGCCATGGACGGTCTTCTTCTTCAGCCGGTGGAGGGTCACCATTGTTGGTTGCTGTTGTCGAGAGAGATTGAGGGGTTGCGCAACACCTTTTATCCTTGAGGATTTTGCGGCCTTTTGGGCGGTCCCAGGTGAGCTACCAATCAATCGATCAGGTCTTGATCACCTTGATCGATTAAGTCCAATCAAGGCCCGCCATCTTTTTGGTGGGGCATGCCCTTACCGGCCATGTCCGTTGGTGTCCGAGACACGTAGGCCTTTCCAAATAAGGAAACAGACGCCACTGAGTCTGATACTTTGGAGGTGATTTGCATTTAAGCCCATTGTCCAGGGGTGGCCTGGAGATGGCCCTTTTCATGTGTTACCTTGCAAAGTATGGGCTGCAGCCTTTGTTTATTCGAAGCTGCAGCCTGCTTGTCTTCAAATCTGGCCAGTTTTGGCTGCCACACATTTATGGTACATTCCACCATATGAACACATTTTATTTTAAAATAAATCACTTGCTTTTGTAATGGTCCAAGAATACATCACTCAGCCCATCTTTCCACAATGTGCCCATCACATTTTTTCCTTAATACAAGTCATGCATTCAGTTCCAGAAATACAGTGGCACACATGGCACCTTGACATGAATCTTTTCACAGACATTTACATGTAATGGCCACAGCAACTACAATCGTATTAAGCATAATTTAATGCTCACGGCAATCGGCCCATCCACTGCCTGGAAAGCCAGTAGCAACCCTGCCATGGTCATTTCACAATCCCTCCCCTGGATTTAGTGTCAATCAGGCACTTACCTGATTGGCACCGGATCATAAATGTGTTCAGGGTGGATATTCTGCCTTTGAGACCTGCTGGCCAAACCAAGGTTTGCAGCTCTCAATATGGGCAGTGGCCCCAGGAGACGCAGACTGCAGGATCATTAATGGAGCCTGGAGTAAAGGTAAGTGAAGTTGGATCGACGGGGCCAGTCAGGAGACCCCAGCTAGTGGGTGTTAGCTTTGATGAGAGGCAGTATTCTCCACCCATGGTGGCCCTTACCTCTCCTTTGGGAATTTTGTTGCCCCATTGGAGGAATCTCAACCCACCAGGTCGTAAGCATGCCCATTAGTTTGCCTGGCAGGTTGTCCAAATGGTGTCATCCCAACTAACCCTGGGTGAATACCAGTGGCAGCAAAATGAGGTCCTTAAGTGTCCCTTAAGTAATACAGTAGTACTGTACTGTAGTACTGTTCATACTGTCCCATTTTCCATCTCTACTCACTATTTTCTCTATGCGAAAACCTGCACACAGAGAGGACATTTGTCTTGCATCTCGGCATACTTAGGAATCATCAATAATATCGTAACCTGCATCTGAATTCTGAAAGGTACACAATTTTAGACACTTGAAAGTACAAACAAGAAGAAGCAACTTGTAAATGCATTTCCAAATTATGGCCAACAGCGTGCAATTTGTGTACTAGTACACACTACCTTAGCGAGGTGATAGCAGAGTGCTAAATATATAATTAAAACAGAAAATGCTGGATAAAAATAAAACGTATACTTGAAATGTAACAGAAAGTTCCACGTATACTTATAAAATCTGCTAAGTTACCCCAATATCATGTAATTTGATATAATTTAGTTTTACATGATTCTGCTACCTCTGACATTGAACTGTGTAAATGCTCAATGAGTAACATACCTTTTAAATGTAACCATCGTCATGTAAATGTAACTCATAAAACTAGAATTTACCTGCATTATAACAATAACAACACCCCAAAATTACTTGATGTAAAGCACTTTGGGACAAAATTGTCTTGGCCCCGAAGCCAAAGGGTGGTTGTGGAGGGTTGTTTTCAAACTGGAGACCTGTGACCAGCGGTGTGCCTCAGAGATCGGTGCTGGGTCCACTGTTATTTGTGATAGATATTAACGATTTGGATGAGAATGTAGGAGGCATGGTTAGCAAGTTTGCAGATGACATCCAAGATTGGTGGCATAGTGGATAGTGAAGAAGTTTATATAAGATTGCAACAGGATCTTTACCAATTGGGCCAGTGAGGGCCGATGAATGGCGGATTGAGTCTAATTTGGATAAATGTGAGGTGATGTATTTTGGTAGATAAAATCAGGGCAGCACCTACTCAGTTAATGGTAGGGAGTTGGGGAGAGTTACAGAACAAAGAGATCTAGGAGTACAGGTTCATGGCTCCTTGAAGGTGGAGTCACAGGTGGACAGAGTGGTGAAGAAGGCATTCAGCATGCTAGGTTTTATTGGTCATAACATTGAATACAGGAGTTGAGGTGTTTTGTTGAAGTTGTACAAGACATTGGTAACTGTTCAGTTCTGGTCATCCTATTATAGGAAGGATATTGTTAAACTACAAAGAGTGCAGAAGAAATTTACAAGGATGCTACCAGGACTTGATGGTCTGAGCTATAAGGAGAGGCTGGATAGGCTGGAACTTTTTTCCCTGGAGCGTAAGAGGCTTAGGGGTGAACTGAAGAGGTCTATAAAATAATGAGGAAGATCGATAAGGTAAATAGTTGGCATCTTTTATCAAAAGTAGAGGAGTCTAGAACTAGAGAGCATAGGTTTAAGGTGAGAGGAGAGAGATACAAAAGAGACCAGAGAGGAAATTTCTTCACGCAAAGGGTGGTGAGCATCTGGAACGGGCTGCCAGAGGCGGTGGTAGAGGCTGGTGCAATTTTGTTCTTAAAAAGCAGTTCGACAGTTACAAAGGCAGGGTGGGTATAGAGAGATATGGGCCAAATGCGGGCAAGTGGGACTAGCTTAGTGATGGAAACTGGGTGGCATGGACAAGCTGGGCCGAAGGGCCTGTTTTCATGCTGTAAACATCTATGACTCTATGACTCTCTGCTTAAGTTGTTCAAGGTGTATAATTTCTTTCTGCAGCATAATACAATTGTGAGATAGCCAATTAAAAATCAAAGTTAATTCACTAATTTTGTTACCATTAACCATTTTTTCAAACACACAGATACCTCCTTTACTGACATTCAAGATAAATTTAAGTGAGCTGATCATCATGAGAGCTCATTGTATTGACAGACTGTTTCACAGAGTTCTCTTATTAAAGGAACATATTGATGTTACAAATCCAGAAGTGTTATGATTATGTATTTAAGTGATGCCACCCAGTGGTAATGCGCTGTAATAACAGAGCCAGTATGTGAATACTGAAAATAAGAAAGTAAGAAATAGAAGCAGGAGTAAGACATTTGGCCTCCCAAGCCTGCTCCACCATTTAATAAGATCACATCTAATCGGATTGTGGCCTTAATTGTACCCCCTCCCTCCCCAGTCAATCAAAAATCTGTCCAATTCAGCCATGAACATATTCAATGACCCAGGCTCCACTACCCATGCGGAAAGAATTTCAAAGACCAATGACCCTCTGAGAGAAGAAATTCCTACTCAGCTCTCCCTTAAATGGGAGACCCCTTATTTTTAATTTGTTCTCCCTAGTTCGAGATACCACCACTAGACATCACATCCTCTACTCAGTATCTACCCTGTCAAGCCCCCTCAGAGTCTTACATATTTCAATAAGATCACCTCTCATTCTTCCAAAATCCACTGAGTATAGGTCCAACCTTCTCAACCATTCCTCATAAGTCAAACCACTCCTCCCAGGAATCAGCCTCGTTAGCTTTCTCCGAACGGTTTCCGATGCAAGTATATCCCTCCATAAGGTGACCAAAACTGTACATAGTGCTCCAGGTGTGTTACCAATGCTTGTACAATTGTATGAGATTTCTCTACATTTATATTCCATCTCCCTTGCAATCAAGGTCAACATTCAATTTCCTTTCCTAATTACTTTCTGTAACTGGATGCTGACTTATTGTAATTTATGTACAAGGGCCTCCAGATTCTTCTCCACTGCAGCATTATGTAGGCTCTCTCCATTTAAGTAATAACCCATTTTTCATAAGATCACAATAAATAGCAGGAGTAAGACATTTGGCCCCTTGGATTTGCTCGACTATTCAATAAGATAATGGCTGATCTGATTGTGGCTTTAGCTCCACTTTTCTGCCTACTTCCCCATAACCCTCGGCCCCCTTGTTGATCAAAAATCTAACTCAGCCTTGAATATATTTAACAACGTTCTCCACTGCTCTCTGAGGGAGAGAGTTCCAAATTCTACCAACCCTCAGATATGAAATTCCTCCTCACTCACCTTTGCCTTAAATGAGAGACCTAATCTGTACACAGTACAACAGATGCAGTCTCACTAAGACCATATAGAGTTGTAGTAAGACGTCCGTCCCAATTTGTATACACTGTGGCCACATAAAATGGCTGCCCGCAGAGACCAATGGGAAATTTGGCCAAGCCTGAGCACAGACAGGCTGTAGCCTGAAAATATACAAAAGGCTGCAGCTCAGACTTAAGCAGAAACTAACATAAGAAAAAGGCCATTAAAAGGCCAACCCGGGAGAATGGGCTCCAGGTAGAAACTGACAATAAGTGGCAAACTCAGTGGCGCCTTCTTTCCTTATTTGGAAAGGCCTATGTGCCTCGGACACTAATGGCTATGGCCGACCGGGACCCGCCCAGCCATCAAGGTGTGCACCCCCAATTGGCTAAGATCGATCAGGGTGATCGAGACCTGATCGATCCAATGGATCCGAAAGCGCACGGAGATCCCAGGGATAAGAAATGCTGCACAGCCCACCACTCGCTCTCTCGACTGCAGATTTCGACAGCCAACAACAACAGTGATACCTTCACCAGCCAGGACCATCCACGCCATCCACAGAGGGACACAGACGACCAGCAATAGACATCCAGCACTGCCAGACTACAAGATCACGGATAAGACCTTATCTGCACTGTACTTGCCAGTCACCTGGAAGTTGCGTTAAGGTTGTTTAGTGTATTAACAAAGAACAAAGAACAAAGAAATGTACAGCACAGGAACAGGCCCTTCGGCCCTCCAAGCCCGTGCCGACCATGCTGCCCGACTAAACTACAATCTTCTACACTTCCTGGGTCCGTATCCTTCTATTCCCATCCTAGTCATATATTTGTCAAGATGCCCCTTAAATGTCCCTATCGTCCCTGCTTCCACTACCTCCTCCGGTAGCGAGTTCCAAGCACCCACTACCCTCTGCGTAAAAAACTTGCCTCGTACATCTACTCTAAACCTTGCCCCTCTCACCTTAAACCTATGCCCCCTAGTAATTGACCCCTCTACCCTGGGGAAAAGCCTCTAACTATCCACTCTGTCTATGCCCCTCATAATTTTGTATACCTCTATCAGGTCTCCCCTCAACCTCCTTCGTTCCAGTGAGAACAAACCGAGTTTATTCAATCGCTCCTCATAGCTAATGCCCTCCATACCAGGCAACATTCTGGTAAATCTCTTCTGCACCCTCTCTAAAGCCTCCACATCCTTCTGGTAGTGTGGCGACCAGAATTGAACACTATACTCCAAGTGTGGCCTAACTAAGGTTCTATACAGCTGCAACATGACTTGCCAATTCTTATACTCAATGCCCCGGCCAATGAAGGCAAGCATGCCGTATGCCTTCTTGACTACCTTCTCCACCTGTGTTGCCCCTTTCAATGACCTGTGGACCTGTACTCCTAGATCTCTTTGACTTTCAATACTCTTGAGGGTTCTACCATTCACTGTATATTCCCTACCTGCATTAGACCTTCCAAAATGCATTACCTCACATTTGTCCGGATTAAACTCATCTGCTATCTCTCCGCCCAAGTCTCCAGACAATCTAAATCCTGCTGTAACCTCCGACAGTCCTCATCGCTATCCGCAATTCCACCAGCATTTGTGTCGTCTGCAAACTTACTAATCAGACCAGTTACATTTTCCTCCAAATCATTTATATATACTACAAAGAGCAAAGGTCCCAGCACTGATCCCTGTGGAACACCACTGGTCACAGCCCTCCAATTAGAAAAGCATCCCTCCATTGCTACTCTCTGCCTTCTATGGCCTAGCCAGTTCTGTATCCATCTTGCCAGCTCACCCCTGATCCCGTGTGACTTCACCTTTTGTACTAGTCTACCATGAGGGACCTTGTCAAAGGCCTTACTGAAGTCCATATAGACAACATCTACTGCCCTACCTGCATCAATCATCTTAGTGACCTCCTCGAAAAACTCTATCAAGTTAGTGAGACACGACCTCCCCTTCACAAAACCGTGCTGCCTCTCACTAATACGTCCATTTGCTTCCAAATGGGAGTAGATCCTGTCTCGAAGAATTCTCTCCAGTAATTTCCCTACCACTGAAGTAAGGCTCACCGGCCTGTAGTTCCCGGGATTATCCTTGCTACCCTTCTTAAACAGAGGAACAACATTGGCTATTCTCCAGTCCTCCGGGACATCCCCTGAAGACAGCGAGGATCCAAAGATTTCTGTCAAGGCCTCAGCAATTTCCTCTCCAGCCTCCTTCAGTATTCTGGGGTAGATCCCATCAGGCCCTGGGGACTTATCTACCTTAATATTTTTTAAGACACCCAACACCTCGTCTTTTTGGATCACAATGTGACCCAGGCTATCTACACCCCCTTCTCCAGACTCAACATCTACCAATTCCTTCTCTTTGGTGAATACTGATGCAAAGTATTCATTTAGTACCTCGCCCATTTCCTCTGGCTCCACACATAGATTCCCTTGCCTATCCTTCAGTGGGCCAACCCTTTCCCTGGCTACCCTCTTGCTTTTTATGTACGTGTAAAAAGCCTTGGGATTTTCCTTAACCCTATTTGCCAATGACTTTTCGTGACCCCTTCTCGCCCTCCTGACTCCTTGCTTAAGTTCCTTCCTACTTTCCTTATATTCCACGCAGGCTTCGTCTGTTCCCAGCCTTTTAGCCCTGACAAATGCCTCCTTTTTCTTTTTGACGAGGCCTACAATATCACTCGTCATCCAAGGTTCCCGAAAATTGCCGTATTTATCTTTCTTCCTCACAGGAACATGCCGGTCCTGTATTCCTTTCAACTGCCACTTGAAAGCCTCCCACATGTCAGATGTTGATTTGCCCTCAAACATCCGCCCCCAATCTATGTTCTTCAGTTCCCGCCTAATATTGTTATAATTAGCCTTCCCCCAATTTAGCACATTCATCCTCGGACCACTCTTATCCTTGTCCACCAGTACTTTAAAACTTACTGAATTGTGGCCACTGTTACCAAAATGCTCCCCTGCTGAAACATCAACCACCTGGCCGGGCTCATTCCCCAATACCAGGTCCAGTACCGCCCCTTCCCTAGTTGGACTGTCTACATATTGTTTTAAGAAGCCCTCCTGGATGCTCCTTACAAACTCCGCCCCGTCTAAGCCCCTGGCACTAAGTGAGTCCCAGTCAATATTGGGGAAGTTGAAGTCTCCCATCACCACAACCCTGTTGTTTTTACTCTTTTCCAAAATCTGTCTACCTATCTGCTCCTCTATCTCCCGCTGGCTGTTGGGAGGCCTGTAGTATACCCCCAACATTGTGACTGCACCCTTCTTATTCCTGATCTCTACCCATATAGCCTCACTGCCCTCTGAGGTGTCCTCTCGCAGTACAGTTTAGAGTTCAACTTGCATGTGTGTGTGATTGATTAATATTAACCTTGTGTGTGTGTTAATAAACAATTATTGTATTAAGCAACTTGTGTGATCATTTGTCCTTCATATACGGGTTAAATACACACTGTGGTTTAGATGGTACAACAACTTCATCCTCCTTGCATTAAAGGCCAACTTTCCATTTGACTTCCCAGTGCTGGAACTGCACGCTAGCTTTTGTGGTTAATGTACCCTCTGCACCACATTCATTTACTATTTAAAATAATATCCTATATTTCTATCCTTCCTGCCATAGTGGACAATCTCAGATTTCCCCATATCATGTTCCATCTGCTAACCTTTTGCCAACTCACTTAACCTATCCAATACCTTTGCAAACTATACAAGCTCTTTACAACTTGCTTTCCTATCTATCTTTTTACCGTACAAAGTCTTACAACACCAGGTTAAAGACCAACAGGTTTGTTTCGATGTCACTAGCTTTCGGAGCGCTGCTCCTTCCTCAGGTGAATGAAGAGGTATGTTCCAGAAACATATATACAGACAAATTCAAAGATGCCAAACAATGCTTGGAATGCGACCATTAGCAGGTGATTAAATTTTTACAGATCCAGAGATGGGGTAACCCCAGGTTAAAGAGGTGTGAATTATATCAAGCCAGGACAGTTGGTAGGATTTCGCAGGCCAGATGGTGGGGGATGAATGTAATGCGACATGAATCCCAGGTCCCGGTTGAGGCCGCACTCATGTGTGTGCGGAACTTGGCGATAAGTTTCTGCTCGGCGATTCTGCGTTGTCGCGCGTCCTGAAGGCCGCCTTGGAGAACGCTTACCCGGAGATCAGAAGCTGAATGCCCTTGACTGTTGAAGTGTTCCCCGACTGGAAGGGAACATTCCTGCCTGGTGATTGTTGCGCAATGTTGGACTTTAACCTGGTGTTGTAAGATTTCGTACTGTGCTCACCCCAGTCCAACGCCGACATCTCCACATCTGGGGCGAAATTCTCCGGAAACGGCGCGATGTCTGCCGACTGGCGCCCAAAACGGCGCAAATCAGACGGGCATCGCGCCGCCCCAAAGGTGCGGAATGCTCCGCATCTTTGGGGGCCGAGACCCAACCTTAAGGGGCTAGGTCGGCGCCGGACTATTTTCCGCCCCACCAGCTGGCGGAAAAGGCCTTTGGCGCCCCGCCAGCTGGCGCGGAAATGACATCTCCGGGCGGCGCATGCGCGGGAGCGTCAGCGGCCGCTGACGGCATTCCCGCGCATGCGCAGTGTAGGGAGTCTCTTCTGCCTCCGCCATGGTGGAGACCGTGGCGGAGGCGGAAGGGAAAGAGTGCCCCCATGGCACAGGCCCGCCTGCGGATCGGTGGGCCCCGTTCACGGGCCAGGCCACCGTGGGGGCACCCCCCGGGGCCAGATCGCCCCGCGCCCCCCCCCAGGACCCCGGAGCCTGCCTGCGCCGCCTTGTCCCGCCGGTAAGGTAGGTGGTTTAATTTACACCGGCTGGACAGGCATTTTAGCGGTGGGACTTCGGCCCATCCGGGCCGGAGAATCGCGCGGGGGGGCCCGCCAACCGGCGCGACTCGATTCCCGCCCCCGCCGAATATCCGGTGCCGGAGACTTCGGCAACTGGCGGGGGCGGGATTCACGCCAGCCCCCGGCGATTCTCCGACCCGGCGGGGGGTCGGAGAATCTCGCCCCATATCTTTTTACCAGCAGCAAACCTAGCTACCCTACATTTGGTCCCATCATCCAAGTCATTGATATAGATTGTAAATAGTTGAGGCCCCAGCACTGATCCTTGTGGTACTCCACTTGTTACATTTTGTCAGACCAAAAATGATCCATATATTATTACTCTTTGCTTTCTGTTAGTTAGCCAATCTTCTGCCCTTGCTAATATATTACCCTAAAACCATACACTCTTATCTTCTGTAGGAACCTTTTATGTAGCACCTTATCAAATGCACCACATCTGCTGGTTCCCCATTATCTACCTTTTCTGTTACTTCCACAGAGAGCTCTAATAAATGTCAGCTCTGCTTGATTGTATTGTAATTTTCTAAATGTCTTGCGATTATCTCCTTACCAATGGTTTCAAATATTTCCCTATGACAGATGTTAGCCTAACTCTCCTGCTTCCCCTTCTTACCTGAGTAGAAATTCTTAAAAATTAATTTACGGGATGTGGGCATCACTGGCAAGACCAGCATTTATTGCCCATCGCTAGTTGCCCTTGAGAAGGTGGCAGTGAGCTGCCTTCTTGAACCACTGGAGTCCCCAAGGTCCTGTGAGGGAGGAAATTTCATGGTTTTGACCCAGTGATGGTGAAAGAACGGCAATATATTTCCAAGATGGTACATTTGTTGTTTTCCAATCCACTGGGACATGTCGAGAATCCAGGGAAGTTTCAAAGATTACAACCAATGATCCGCTATCTGTGAAACCACTTCTTTTAAGACCCTCGGATGCAGACCATCAGGTCCAGGAGACCTGTCAGCCTTTAGTCCCATTAGTTTTCCCAGTACCTTTTCCATAGTGATTGTGAATATTTTAAGTTCCTCCCTCCCTTTCCCTCTTAATTTTCAAGTATTTTTGGGAAGTTTTTTAAGTCTTCTACTGTGAAGTCAATCACAAAATACCTGTTCAACACTTCCACCATTTTAGTTCTGCAGTCTCACCCTCTCAGGGGCCAACACACAGCTTAGCTACACTTTTCCCTGTTACATACTTGTAGAAAGTGAACTTTCTCTCATATTCTAATTTCTCTATCCTTGTTTTTTTAGTAATTGTTTGCTTCTTTTTAAAATGTTGTTCAATCTTCTGAACTACCAGTAATCTCCATGTTATTGTACACATTTTCCTTTAATTTGATACTGTCTTTGACTTCCTTAGTTAGCCACAGATGATGCGTCCTTCTCATAAAGTCTTTCCTTCTCAATGAAATATATCTTTGTTGAGAGCCTTTATATCCCTAAATGTCTGCCATTGCTTTTTTTAAAATTATTTCACAGGATGTGAGCACCACTGGCTAGGCCAGGATTATTACCCATCCCTATTTCCCTCGAGAAGGTGATGGTGAGCCACCTTCTTGAACTACTACAGTCCAGTTTCTTCACTGTCCTTCCTTTTAACCTATTTCCCCATCCACTTCTCCATCTGCATACCCTTGCAATTGCCTTTGATTAAGTTTAAGACACTAATCTTAGAGGGTAAGAAGCATGGATCTAAGTGAGTGAGAAAATCTATCACATTATGACCAATGTTGCCTAGAGGCTCCTTCACCACGAGGTAATTAATTAATCCAGTCTCCACACACATTACCAAGTCTAAAATAACCTCCTCCCTGGTTAGTTCTAGCATATACTGCTAAAAACCTGTCTATAAACTCATTCTCTAGGTTATCATCACCAATTTGATTCACCCAAATCTCTCAGATTAAAATCATCCATGATTAATGTAGTTATTTTTTTATAAGCCCTCGTTATTTCTTCATGCATACTGTGCCCTACAGTATAGCTACTGTTAGTGGGTCTAAAAGCTGCTCCCATAAGTGATTGACTTCCTTTGGCATTTCTTATCTCCATCTAAACTGATTCCACATCTTGCCCTTCCAAACCAAGATCATCCTGCATAACTGCACTAATCTTACTCTTTAATAACAGAGCTACCCCACCACCTTTTCTTTTCTTCCTACCCTTTTGAAATGTCAAGTACCATTGAATATTTCGGGCCCAGACTTGGGGCGGGATTCTGCCGTAATCAGCGGGGCGGGCAACTCCGGCGGGAAGGAGTGGTGTGAACCACTCTGGCGTCGGGCCGCCCCAAAGGTGCGGAATCCTCCGCAACTTCAGGGTTTAGGCCAGCCCCGGAGTAGTTTGCGCCGCACCGGCCGGCGGGGAAGGGGCTTGGCACCACGCCAACCGCCGCCAAAGGGCTTCCGCCGGCCAGCGCAAGTTGGCCCATGCGCAGGAGCGCCAGCGTGTGCTGGCGTCATCCCAGCGCATGCGCAGAGGGCTTCATCTCCACACCGGCCATGGCGGACCGCTACAGCCACCGGTGCGGAAGAAGAGTGCCCCCACGGCATAAGCCCGCCCACGGATCGGTAGGCCCCAATCGCAAGCCAGGCCACCGTGGGGGCACCTCCCGGGGCCAGATGTCCCCTCCCCCCCCCCCCCCCCCCCTTGATCCCCGGAGGCCACCCGCACCGCCAGGTCCCGCCGGTAAGGACCTACTCTAATTTATGCCGGTGGGACCAGCAAAAAACGGGTGGTCACTCGGCCCATCGCCGGCCGGAGAATTCGGCAGCCGGCGGGGGCAGGATTCACGCCACCCCCCGGCGATTCTCCGACCCGGCGGAGGGTCGGAGAATCCCGTCCCATGTCTCCTTGCAATGACTTCTCTAATGGCTATCGGATAAAACTTAATTATTTCTATTTATGCTCTCAATTCATCCATTTTCTTATCGATGCTGCATGAATTCAGATACAGTGCCCTTAATTCTGCCTTTTTTACCATTCTTCCACACTCTGACCTTATCTACTGGTGTAATCTTATGTCCATATGCTCTGTCCCTCCCTGTCACAATCTTATCATTACCTTTATCACTACTCTCCTCGATTGTTTGATTCTTTCTCTAATTTACCAAATCTCCCCTCACATGATCCCCCCCACCGCCCAAATTATTTCAGTTAAAGTCCTCTCTAAAGCCTTGGTTATACGATTTGCCAAGACACTGGTCTCAGAGCGGTTCAGGTGAATACTGTTCAATGGTACAGTTCCCTCTTTCACTAGTACTAGTGCCCCATGAATCAAAATGTATTTCTCCCACTCCAATCTCCGAGACACGCATTCAGCTCTCTGATTTTACTTCCCTTATGCCTATCTGCTCGTGCCGCAGGTGGAAATCCAGAAATCCATAACCTTTGTGATTCTGTTTTATAATATAGTCCCTGACTACTCTTACTCCCTAATCATAGATCATAGATCATAGAATTTAGTGCAGGAGGCCATTTGGCCCATCGAGTCTGCACCGGCTCTTTGAAAGAGCACCCTACCCAATCCCACACCTCCACCCTATCCCCATAACCCAGTAACCCGACCCAACACTAAGGGCAATTTTGGACACTAAGGGCAATTTTAGCATGACCAATCCACCTAACCTGCACATCTTTGGACTGTGAGAGGAAACCGGAGCGCCCGGAGGAAACCCACGCACACACGGGGAGAACATGCAGACTCCGCACAGACAGTGAACGAGCCCGGGAATCGCTGTGAACCAAGCCAGGAATTCATAGCCTTATCTATGGCATTGGTACTCACATGGACCATAGCAACAGCATCCTTCCATTCCCACTGGAAGTTCCTCTCCAGCCTCTGAGCAAATGTTCTGAATGCTGGCCCCTGGACAGTCAACACAGTCTTCAGCACTCGTGCTCTCAGTTGCAGAGAAGAGTGTCTATACCCCTAACAATACTGTCTACTACTACAAATACATTCCTTTTTACTTCCCCCACTTGAACGACTCTCTTAATTTGTGGCCTTGGAGCAAACAAGTGCAGTATCTGTGGGTGTCAAAGAACATAGACACCGTAGTTGCTGTGGGATAGTTAGAACACACCTTTGTGTGGTCAGATATTAACTATGCATGGAGGAAATAGAATTATTTTCAGCTACTGATCACTTCTGGCTGCTCAGATGGTGTCTTAATGGGTATAGTCATAAATAGCTTTAACAAGCAGAATCCCTTTGCCCTCTCCACCTTGCTGTTTAGAATCCAGAATCTGATTAATTCTCCAGCCCACTTGTACAATGCATTTGTCACCTCCTTAATGCAGCAGCAAGTGGAACCTTGGGAGATGTGGCAGATGTCCCCAGAAAGGAACTGGATGCATAGAAGTTAAGAGCTGTAGTAGCCTTCAATACCACTGGTGCAGGGTTCCCACTATACCTGCGTAGAAACAGGTTGACCTGCAGTAGGGCACATAGTTCTGCGATGGTCTCCCAGGAGAGGCACAATTTCTTCTGACGCTGCCTTGTCTCTGTCTGGTCCTGCAAATGTTTGATGTACCAAGGGCCTCCATTTGCCTCCACCTTGCTGCCTAGCCTCCTGTTACACTGCCTCCTGTTGCTGCTGCTGTGGCTGGGCTTCCTGCATTGGTTCTTGTGCAATGCTGATTCCCTCCAGTGCTCGAGGATGAAGAACTACATGGGGAATGATTCCTATTGTGCAACATCCTCTCTCTTTCTTTCAAGTCGGGCTCTGAAGTGCCCTCCCCTCAGGGATTAAGGTTGTTCTTGCCACTTCATTACATTCTTCACTGAAGTAGAATTATTTCATTAATCTCCAAAGACAACATATCTCCCTGTGACTCCCTTTCCTGCAAGTCAAAAGAGTTCTTGCAGTGAGTCAGGCAAGCCACATTTAAGCCACCAGTGTTCAATGTGCGAGCTAACAAGGGACAAGAGACTCATATCAGGTTCATTTAACTGGGAAGACTGCATTACATCCCAGTGAATTACATTTAAATTGCAAGCCAGTGTTTAATTTTGAATTATTCATTAGTCCCCCACTGAAACAGGGTGAGTTTCCCACTTGCTTATCCTCCTGCCACCAACATAAATCAGAAGCCTATTGCCCACCACTGAGCTTCTGACATCGAGCCTTCTGCAAGACTCTCCAATCATCATGTCTGCTCCAGCGGGTTTCCCAAAATCCAGAACTATTTTTCTCTTCCACCTTTTTAAGTTCTCACCTGCTTTCACCAAACCTTGGTGCAAGTTTTCCACACCAGCAACATCTGACCAGCCAATGTGCAGAAACAAATATTATGCAAAACTCGGCAAATAACACTTTCTCCACGTTCCGTGAACACCCTTCCTGATGAGATCGGACACTGATATCATTTCACCAAATATCAGGCTGCCAAAGAGCAAATAAGAATCAAGCAACCCATCCCTAGGCTCAAATGAAAACAAAATGCTACAGATGCTGGAAATTGAAATAAAAACAGAATATGCTGGAAAAACCTAGCAGGCCTGGCAGCATCTATGGAAAGAGAAACAGACTTAACCTTGATCGGTGGGTGGGCACGACCTGGGAACACGTGAAATTGCACGAGAAGACATTGGGCACGTGTGTGGTATTTTCAGGTATTGCAGTACCCGAGAGGCTGAAGACCATTGGTTAACCTAGGAGTTTACCATTGGCTGTTTGGTATGTAGCTCCGCCCTGACTGGCGGGTATAAGAACCGGTGCCGCCCCAGCAGCCTTCATTCTGTACCAAAGCTGCTGGGGAACAGTTCTAGTCTATTAAAGCCTTCAGTTATGTTACTACCTCGTCTTTAATTGTAATTGATCGTGCATCAACGTGTAACTACACCATGATGTACTTGCACAATATTTCAGTCGGCTAACAGAAACAGGAGTCCTTCCAAGACATATATACTCAGTTCCATGCCAGATTGGTACTCATTTTTGCGGGACACAGAAGATCATGCAATCATTTCCAGCACCAGATCCAATTTCGACGTGCTTCATCATGCCTGCTCACCAGGGCAGCCACCTCTATCCAGGCCTTCCTCGTCTTGTGGGGGCGGCAGAGTAGCACTCGTAGTTAAGATTGCCAGGGACCCGAGTTCAATTCTGGCCTTGGTGATTGTATGGAGTTTGCACTTTCTCCCCGTGTCTGCATGGGTTTCCTCCCGGTGCTCCGGTTTCCTCCCAGAATCCAAAGATGTACAAGTTATGTGGTGGTACAGAGATAGGGCTGGGGAGTGGGCCTAGGTAAAGTACTCTTACAGAGGCTCAATGCAGGTTTGATGGGCCGAATGGCCTCCTTCTGCACTGTTGGAATTCTATGGTTCTCTTGCCATCCTGTGACATTAGTATTTCATGCCGGGCACTCACTTCCTCTATCATGGCGCTAAGGGTTCAGAAGCACCACCCTCCAGCTTGGCATGCCCTCTGCAAAATTGTGAAATTTCTCCTCCACAGCTCTGCATGTCCAGGCAGCTTTTGTGGAGCCTCTTGGGCTCATTTTAAACCCTCCTCCGGGTCACCATTGGACCCAGCGCCTGCCGTACTCCTGCCCGCAGCACTACACCAGTGCCCTGTCATGTTTCATGTTGGCTGGCCTTTAACTTGCCCCTGGCCAGCCAGTGTGAAAATCGGATTGGTCTTCCATTCATGGGCGGAAGCAGACACTGCAGTTGCTCTGGGCCCGCCAATGCAACACACTAGAAGAGCTCAAAATTCAGACCGTTGAATCATAGAATGTTTGCAGTACAAGGGTTGGTCATTTGCCAGCTATTTGTAAGAGCTCCTCAGCTCGCCCCACACCCCTACCTTTTTCCCATTGCCTTGGAATTTACTTCTCTTTAGATAATTATTCAATTCCCTTTTGAAGCCACAATTAAATCTGCCTCCAACACACTCTCAAGCAGTGTATTCTAGATCCTAAACACTCACTGCACGAAAGAGGTTTTCCTCTTGTTGCCTCTGGCCCTTTGGTCAATCAGCTTAAACCCGTGTCCTCCGAATTTCGATCTTTCTGCCAACTGGAAAAGTTTCTCCCCATCTACTCTGTCCAAACGCCACATGATTTTGAATAACTCTATCAAATCTCTTCTCAACCTTCTATTCTCTAAGTAAAATGTACCAGTTTTGTCAATCCATCCTCAACTGAAGTCAGAACCATTCTCATTAATCTTTTCTGCACCCTCTCCAATGCCTTCATGCCCTTCAACTGTTGTACACAGAATTGAACATGATTGAGGGAGAACTGGTATTTTATAAAGGTTCACCATAACTTCCTTGCTTTTGTAGTCGATATGCCTCAAGTCCATGATCCCATGTACTTATTAATAGCATTCTTAGCCGATCCTGCTACGTTCAACGATTTGCTAAGTCACGCAGGCCCCTCTACTGCTGCAGCCCACTTTTGAATTGTATCCATTATTTTAAATTGCCTTTCCTTGTCATGTGCACCAAAAATGCATCACTTAACAGTTTGCTGCGGTAAATTTCATCTACAATGTGTCTGCACATTCCACCAGCTGGCCTTGGACTTCAAGCCTATCGCTATTCTCCTCACAGTTCACAATACGTCCACAATAAGTCCAAGCTTTGTGTCATTTGTCAATTTTGAAATTGTGCCCGACACACCCCAGTCTAGGTTATTAATGAAGATCAAGAAAAGCAGTGGTCCTGATACCAACCTCTGGGGAACCCCGCCACTATATACCTTCCTCCAGCCTGAAAACCAACCACTCTCTACGACTGCTTCATGTCACTCAGCCAACAATGGTGTGCTCAGTTTCTCATTCAATAATGCCTGAAAAAGTCACCCTCATTGAGCTACTACGGGGAGTTGGTAACAAATTGAATTTAGATTCCTTTTCATTTAAAATGACAAGGAAAAAGAAACTTTAAATTTTAAAAAATCAGCAACTGAGCCAGCAGGGTACAAGAACTTTAACAATAGGCCCATTTCATATCACTCCATTCCACTGTCCAATATAAACTATAACTTCCTCATACATATCTAGCAACAACACTTGAAGATATATCTGTGCTGGAAAGGCTTTGCAAATCCCATTTGCCAAATCAAAATTATCCAAATATCCCTACAGAATTGCTTACTAATCCTTTGAAAATTATTTTTCCACATTTTCATCAATATTCACTAGGTGGCAATAAAAGCTCTTTTGAATTAACTCACATGTTGCGACAGTGCATATGTTTAATTAAAAAGGCCTATAGAACTCTAGCGGTGTCTAATAATGCATTAATAAATCTACAACTTCTTATTGACATTATTTTTACACTGGTGTTAACCTATTTCTTATTTTTTGTATTTGTATTGAAGAAATTTCTCATTAGAACAAAATAATACCACACTATACTACAAATAAGTAAAGATACAACACAAAAATAAAACAAGAAATACTCAACAATCCCACTAAACCCAACTCTTCAAACATATAACTGACCGCCCCCCCCCCCCCCACCCACCTAACAGCTGACAGTGACTAACACTTTGAAAAAGAAAATGAATGGCTGCCATCTCCACTAGAACCATTCTACTGACCCCGTAATGATGTACCTGATATTCACTAGATATAGAAAATCCATTAGGTCACCCAACCAGGCCAAGGCACTGGGCAAGTAGGAGATCTCCACCCAAGCAGAACTCACCTCTGGGCTATCAACGAGGCAAAGGCGAGGACATCCGCCTTCACCTCCGTCTGAAGCACCGGCAAGTCTGAACCCTGAAAATGGCCACCAGCGGACAAGGCTCAAGATCGATACCAAGAATCTCTGACATGGTGTTAAAAAAGGAGACCCAAAAGCTTTAAAGTTTAAGACACGACAAAAACATGTGGGCCGCCAAGAACAACACTCAGACCTATCCTCCACTGCCGAGAAAAAACTCATCCATGCCATGGTCAGATGCGCCCTGTGCACCACCTTGAATTGAATCAAGCTGAGCCTAGCACATGAACACACGGGGTTGACCCTGTGAAGAGCCTCACTCCACTACCACACCATCCATTTCCAGCCCTCCGCCCCCCCCCCCCCCCCCCCCCCACTCCCCCACATCCTCATCCAAAATCAGACCCAGTTCGCTCTCTCACTTCCTCCTCACCTCACCCAATGGAGCCTGCTCCGCCGACAGGATCTGGCCATAAATCATAGGATCACAGAATTTACAGTGCAGAAGGAGGCCATTTGGCCCATCGAGTCTGTTCCGGCCCTTGGAAAGAACACGCTACTTCAGCCACACTTCCAGCCTTTCCCTGAACCAGCAACCCCACCTAACCTTTTTGGACACTAAGGGCAATTTAGCATGGCTAATTCATCTAACTTTCACATCTTCGGACTGGCCCAAATGTCCAAAACCTTCCCCTCATCCACATTGGCCAAAGGTAAGGGGCGGGATTCTCCGGCCCCCTGCCGCGCCGGGTCGGGGGCCGTTGGCAGCGGCTCTCCCGGCAATTCTCCGGGCCCCGATGGGCCGAGCGGCTGTCATCTCCTGGCCAGTCCTGCCGGCGTGAAATGGACATGGTCCACCATCACAGCGGGACCTGGCTTGTAGGCTGGCTAGGTGAGTCCTCGGGGGGTGGGGAGTATCCGGGCCCCCGCAATGGCCTGGCCCACGATCGGGGCCCACCGATCTGCGGGCAGGCCTGTGCCGTGGGGGCACTCTTTCCTTCCACGCCGGTCTCTGTAGGGTTCCACCATGGCCAGCGCAGAGAAGAACCCCTCTGCGCATGCGCAGGAACACGCCGGCCAGTCTGCACATGCGCGGAACCACGCCGGTGGTTCTGCGCATGCGGCAACTCGCGCCGGCCCTTTGGTGGCGGTTGGCATGGCGCCAACCCCTCCAGCGCCAGCCTAGCCCCTGGAAGTGCGGAGGATTCTGCACTTTCCGGTCGGCCCGATGCCAAGAGTCGTTCGCATCGCTCTTGGCGCCAGCCAGTTGTGGGAGGATCCCGCCCAAGATCTTATTCAAGAGGGAGGGCAAAGGTGTCAAGGGAAATGACGAAAACTCCATAGCACAAGAAACGGCGAACCTAGAAATACCTAAATAAATTAGTCCTGAGGAGTTGAAATTTGTCCAAAAGCTCTTGAAAACCGGCAAACCTACCCTTCACAAATATGCCCCCAAATTTCTCCAGTCCCTCCTCCCCCCATGACCTGAATGCCTAATCTAAAACCGCTGGCACAAATAGATGATTATTACAAATAGAAGCCAACAACGACATGGAACCGAGCTTAAAATGTTGCCTAAACTGCCTTCAAATCCTCAGAGTGGTCACCACAACCAGACTAGAGGTAAAGGGGAAACCAAAGCCCCCAAGCTAAAACCACTCCATTTGCCCGATATGGACTTTGGCTCCTTGAGCCACACCAGTACTTTTTAAATATTAGCTGCCCTGCAATAAAATAACAAATTGGGTAACACTAAACCACCTGACTGTCTCTCTCTCTCTCTCTGAAGAAGTGTCCTACGGACCCTTGGGGTCTTGCCCACCCAAATGAAGGAAGCTATCATCTTATTAACTCTAGCAAAGAAAGATGTTAGGAGAAAATAGGGGGAGACATTGAAAAAGAAATAACAACCCTGGGAGGACATTCATTTGAACAGTCTGAACCCTGCCTGCCAAAGTCAGGGAGAGGTTATCTCACTTCTGCAAGTCAGATGTAACCCCATTCACCAGAGTAGCATAATTTAATTTATAAAGCCAGGCCCAATCATGAGCCACCCGGATTTTGAGATAATGGAAGCTAGATCTGGCAAGTCGAAAAGGCAAGAATCCCAGATCGACTCCCCTCCCTGGGAGTTCACCAGAAAGTATTTGCTCTTGTCCAAATTCAGCTTATACCCTGAGAAGGAGACAAAGCTCCTAAGTAACTTCACTATCTCATCCATGGCAGAGACTGGGTCCGTGATATAAAGAGGCAGGCCATCTGAATACAAGGTTACCCTCCTTCCCCGTTTTATCCCACCCAATCAGTGGAAGGTCTTACCGCAATGGCCGATGGTTCAATAGCCAAAGCAAACAAAAGTGGAGACAGTGGACAACCCTGCTTCACACCTTTTTCAATCGAAAGTACCCTGAATTCAAGAATTTTACCAAACACGTGATGGGTTCCTGTATAGAAGACCAATCCAAGATACAGGGAGCGATTTAACTAAATAGGAACAAAGTCCCATGGCAAGCTCGTTTAGCCGCGTGTTTCCCCGCGCTCGCAGCACCAAGAAACACCCCACTATTTGACTCACCCCCGGTGAGATATGGGGCCTCAGCAGGCAACTTGCGGCCGAGGCCACACAGAACCTCGTTTTCCGCACTGAGGCGCTCCACTCTCCGGATCGCCCCAGTGTAGCAAGACATCAGTACGCCATTTTTAAATGCTGCCCCGATCTCTGGGGCCCCCGACGCGATCCCAGACCCCCACCAAGCCCCAGCTCACTATGAGGTGGTCACCAGGGGACCGGGCAACCCCCCCCCCCATTCCCCACCCCCCATCCCCCCGCCCTACCCGCCAGTTTACCTTCCAGGTTCCACCGTGTGGGACCATACGTAACCTACACCAGCAGGACTGGCCAAAAACGGCCAGCCACTCGACCCATCGGGGCCCGGAGAATTGCCAGGGGGGGCCGCTGCCAACAGCCCCCGACCGGCGTGGCGTGAACGCCGCCGCCCGAAAAAAGGCGCCGGAGAATACGGCAGCCGGCGTCGGGGCAGCGGGGCGGGATTTGGGCCACCCCCCGGGGTTTCTCCGACCCAGCGGGGGTTGGAGAATCCCGCCCAAGCTGTCTCAGATTTGCCAAAAAAGTGATCCCGCCCAAAATAGGCGTGGTTCACATCACAAAGTCTCGCGAGATCGCGTTAAATTTTACGAGGTGTTGTGAGTCTGGTAGATCCAGGTAGTGGGGTCTCCCGGCTTCTATCAGTCACGTTGTGCCGTGCAGCATTGCCTTTCAGGCACCACGTGGCCATTCGATCACGCCCATAAACATTGGCCCAAAACCTCCCCAAAATCTCAGAGAGATACCCCACTCGGCCCTATCAAATGCCTATTCGGCGTCCATTGATACAATCACCTCCAGTTCGGGCACTGGGTAGAGGGGAGAGCAATGTTTAATAATCAGCATATATTGGCCGACAGCTGACAACCCTTGACAAAACCTGTCTGTTCTTCCGAGATCACCTCTGGAAGGCAGAGCTCCAGCCACATTGTCAGTAATTTAGTATCAGCATTCAACAATGAGATAGGCTGATACGACCCACACTCTGTAGGGTCCTTGTGCTTCTTCAGAATCAGGGAAATAGAGGTCTTAGCCAATGTAAGAGGAAATACACCCAGGATCATGGAATCATTAAACATGTCCAATATCAGTGGGATCAACATTCCCGCAAATTTCTTATGGAACTCAATAGGGAGTGTTTTCCTATTTTAAATAAATGGATTAACACTGATCAAAAAATCTAACTGGCCTAGTGAGTCAGTATTAGGGCATATCTCTAGCAGCGACCCGTCACAAATACATAACCCCAAACCTGGCTCATCCTTCAGCTAATTTCAATATTGTCAGTGGGTATCCCAATCTTTTTCAGTGTCTTGTCAGATTGGGAACAGAGGTTTGCTGTGAAGATGCGGTAAACCACTCTAGTGTATAAAATGTGTATTGTGGTAAATGGCCACTGTATTATATGTAATGTGGTAAACCACTGCCCGATGGCTCCACCTCCCCTCGGCCCCAGTATAAAGTTGGCTGGTCACCGCCTCTGATCCAGTTCGTCGTGTGTTCATTGATGGCTTATCAATTTAATAAACTAAACTTCTAAGATGAATTCATCGCTCAAGCCTGATCGCCTGGAGCTGGACCCACAGGCAGCCGACGCCACTGCAACATTCGAGCACTGGCTAAGTTGCTTTGAAGCGTACCTCGGATCCTTCACCGAAGACTTCACCGGCCTCCAAAAAAACAGATCCTCAACGCACAGGTGAGCCCGCAAGTCTTTCTTCTCATCAGGGACGCCCCCTCGTATACGAAGACGATAATGCTGCTGAAGGGACAAGATGTGAAGTCCGTAAACGAAGTGCATGCTCGGCACCTTCTTGCCATGAGATGACAACGCCCTTGGGAATCACTAGCAGAATTCCTGCGTGCCTTGCGGGTACTCAGCCGGAACTGTGACTGCCAGGTGGTATCGGCTACCCAACACGCGGAGCTGTTGGTCAGGGACGCTTATGTCTCGGGCATGAAATAGAGCTACATCCGCCAGCGATTGCTAGAAGGGGGTACATTCGGCCTCCCAGAGACAGTGCAGCTCTCAAACACGCTGGAGGTGGCCTTCCAGAACATGGAGGCCTACACCTCCGACTGCGTGGCACCCTCATGGACCTCGTGGGCGCCACCATCATCCGACTCGAGTACAGCGCAGCCCGCCAATGCCGGAAGTCCGAAGTGCTACTTTTGCGGCCAGGGGAATCATCCTAACGCTGCCCTGCACGGAACGCAATTTGCAACGGGTGTGGGAGGAAGGGCCACTTTGCGAAAGCCTGCCAGGCCCGATCTCTCCCTAAAGCTTCTAGGCCCAGCAGCGCTGCCTGCTGCCTGTTGGGGCCGCCCCCAGCTGCCGCGCCACCCGCCATGTGCGACCCGTGGGCGCTGCCATGTTCGCCGCCATCTTCAATCTCGCCCACCACGTGCGACCCATGAGGGCCGCCATCTTTAACGCCATCTTGTACTCCACTCACCATGCGCGACCCATGGGGGCCACCATCTTTGACGCCATCTCCGATGCCACCCGCCACGCATGACCCATGGGGGCCGCCATCTTGGGACCACTCCGCAGCCTCCCGGGAGCCCTGCTCACCCGGTCGTACGCTGGACGCCGTTACCTCCGACCGGCCTACCCACCACGTTCCGAAGCTCGCCTCCATCACGCTGGACCAGTCCCGGCCTCATCACCTCACAAAATCTACGATGACCGTCTGGGTCAACGGGCACGAGACGGCCTGCCTTTTCAACTCCGGGAGCACAGACAGCTTCATACACCCAGATACGGTAAGGCGCTACTCCCTCCCAATTTCCCAATTTTACCCGCAACCCAAAAAATCTCCCTGACTTCCGGATCACATTCAGTAGAAATACGGGGATAGTGTGTCGCGACCCTTACTGTACAAGGCGTAGAGTACACTAACTTCAATCTCTACGTCCTTCCCCATCTCTGCGTTGCCCTATTACTGGGGCTCGACTTCCAGTGCCACCTCCAAACCCTTACTTTAAAGTTCGGTGGACCCCTGCCCCCCCTCACCGTCTGTAGCCTCGCGACCCTTAAGGTCGCCCCACCCTCTTCGCTAACCTCACCCCGGACTGTAAGCCCGTCGCTACTAGGAGCAGACGATACAGTGCCCGGGACAGGGCCTTTATCAGGTCGGAGGTCCAGCGACTCCTACGAGAGGTGATCATTGAGGCTAGCACCAGCCACTGGAGGGCCCAAGTGGTGGTCATCAAGACTGGGGAGAAGCACCGGATGGTCATCGACTACAGTCAGACCATCAACCGGTACATGCAGCTCGATGCGTACCCCTCCCCTGCATATCTGACGTGGTGAACCAGATTGCGCAATATTGAGTCTTCTCCACAGTTGACTTGAAGTCCGCGTACCACCAGCTCCCTATCCGCCCGGAGGACCGCCAATACACTGCCTTCGAGGCAGATGGCCGCCTCTACCACTTCCTCAGGGTTCCCTTCGGCGTCACCAATGGGATCTCGGTCTTCCAATGAGAAATTGACCGAATGGTTGACCAGTATGGGCTGCAGGCCACATTCCCGTACTTAGATAATGTCACCATCTGCAGCTATAACCAGCAGGACCATGACGAAAACCTCCGGCACTTCCTCCACACCGCTAAATCCTGAACCTCACCTATAATAAGGAAAAATGCGTTTTCCGCACAACCCGCCTAGCCATCCTTGGCTACGTTGTGGAACACAGAGTCCGAGGGCCCGACCCTGACCGCATGCGCCCCCTCCTGGAACTCCCCCTCCCCCACTGCCCCAAGGCCCTGAATAGATGCCTGGGGTTCTTCTCTTACTATGCCCAGTGGGTCCCCAATTATGAGGACAAGGCCTGTCCACTTATTAAATCCACCATTTTTCCCCTGATGGCTGAGGCCCGCCTGGCCTTCAACCGCATCAAGGCAGATATTGCCAAAGCCGCGGTGCATGCCGTGGACGAGTCCATTTCGTTCCAGGTGGAGAGCTATGCATTGGACTTTGTTGTGACCGCTACCCTCAACCAGGTGGACAGGCCCGTGTCTTTCTTCTCCCGTACCCTCCATGCCTCCAAAATTCGACACTCCTCCGTCGAAAAGGAAGCCCAAGCCATAGTAGAAGCTGTGCGACATTGGAGGCATTACCCGGCCGGCAGGCGATTCACTCTTCTCACTGACCAACAGTCGGTTGCCTTCATGTTCAATAACACACAGCGGGGCAAGATCAAGAACGACAAGATTCTGAGGTGGAGGATTGAGCTCTCCACCTACAACTACGATATCTTGTATCGACCTGGGAAGCTCAATGAGCCCCCAGATGCCCTATCCCGCGGTACATGTGCCAGTGCACAGGTAGACTGACTTCGGGCCCTCCATAATGACCTCTGTCACCCATTTGTTTCACTTTATCAAGGCTCGCAACCTGCCTTACTCCATCGAGGAGGTCAGGACCGTGACCAGGGACTGCCAGGTCTGCATGGAGTGCAAACCACACTTCTATTGGCCAGACAGGGCACCCTTGGAAAAGGCCTCCCACCCCTTTGAGCGCCTCAGCATCGATTTCAAAGGGCCCCTCTCCTCCACTGACCGTAATGTGTACTTCCTCAACATTGTTGATGAATACTCAAGACTCCCCTTTGCCCTCCCATGCCCTGACATGACCTCTGCCACCGTCATCAAGGCCCTGCACAGTCTTTTCACCTTGTTCGGGTTCCCCACCTACATCCATAGCTATCGAGGTTCCTTCTTCATGAGCGACGAGTTGCATCAATTCCTGCTCAGCAAGGGCATTGCCTCCAGCAGGATGACCAGCTACAACCCAATCGGGGCAACGGACAGGTGGAGAGGGAGAACGCAATGGTCTGGAAGGCCGTCCTCCTGGCCCTACAGTCTAGAAGTCTTCCAGTCTCCCGCTGGCAGGAGGTCCTCTCCCATGCACTCCATTCCATCCGGTCGCTCCTGTGCGCTGTCACCAACAAGACCCCTCACGAACGTATGTTTGCCTTCCCTAGGAAGCCCACCTCAGGGGTCTCGCTCCGTTCCTGGCTGTCAGTCCCAGGGCCCGTCCTCCTCCGGAAGCATGCGAGGAGTCATAAATCAGATCCCCTCGTCGAGAAGGTCCTGCTCCTCCATGCCAATCCATAATATGCCTACGTGGCATCATGACGGGCGGTAGGACACAGTCTCCCTCCGGGATTTGGCACCTGCAGGTTGCCCAGCGACCATCACCACCACCCCGACCCTACACCGTATCCACCCACCTCTACCCACCTACCTCAAGAACTGGCACCGCAGGCCCAACGGCGACCATCACCACCACCCCCTCCCATACACCGCCCCCCCCCTCCACCGACTCAACAACTGGGTGAAGAAGAGGACAACACACTCGCGACACAGGTCTCGACACCGGTGCCCACATCATAGCCGGGACTGAGGCGGTCACGGCGGAAGGTCAAGGCCCCAACAGACTTGATCTTTAAGTCCATTTCACCCCCGCTGGACTCTATTTTTTAACAGGAGGTGAATGTGGTAAACCACTGTAGTGTATAAAATGTGTGTTATGGTAAATGGCCACTGTATTATATGTAATGTGGTAAACCACTGCCTGATGGCTCCGCCTCCCCTCGGGCCCGGTATAAAGGTGGCTGGTCTCCGCCTCTGACCCAGTTCGGGATCAGAGGCCAGGCGGATTTCTGTTTAGTTTATTGAAGCCTCAGTTACGTTCACTACTCGTTGTGTGTTCATCGATGGCATATCAGAAGACCTCTTTATGTATAGGTGTGCTGTGGCAACTTCTGAACTGCCAGAAGAATGTTCCAACTTCCTTTCCCTTACCTCCTGGGGTCTGTTCAGTCTTTTATTGTCAGTAACTACACAGGTTTTACTACAGGGAAAAATGGAAAGGCTTCCCTCTGCTGCATTGGTAATACTGACAGTCCCCTTGCATTACAATAACAATGATTGTGGCAAAATACATCACAGAGTGCACTACTCCAATTTACATCTTAGAGGGAGCCCAAATACCAGAAATTGAAACACAAACAGAAAATACTGGAGAATCTCAGCAGATCTGGCAGCATCTGTGGAAAGAAAAGGAAGTTAACGTTTTGAGTCTGGATGACACTTTGTCACAGCTTTTACCAGAAAATCAAGATGGGGGGAACTAACAAAAGGCAGACTAGTTCCAAAAAGAATCATCATGGCTGAGTGGGAACAAGAGCCTTCATGGCCAATCTGATTGGATATTTTCCTGGAGGTTTCATCACATGGCCTCCGATCTCCAATTGTTTTACCCAATCAAAGAACCTTCTCCCCATTTCCAATAGTTTTAGAACTTACAAATGAAAGTGTTCAAAGAAAATTTAAAGCTCATTTTATAATGCGACAGCAATATTTTTCCTGGGATATTTGTAGTAGTGTCCAATTTATTCACCTTTAATAATTTCTAATAAATGAGAGGAATCCTGATTTCTACTTATTTGGTTTAGAATTCTAAATTTTTTAACTCTAAATTTATTTGAAATTATATCTGCAATTTGATTATTAATATCTTCATTCATTCCTTTGTGCTCTGCCTGGAGGCAGGTCCTTGGCTCATTGTCTGCTGATGCTTAAGTCTAAGCCGCTTTCTTGGCAGTTTTAATCAATGGCATTTTGCCATTAACTTCCACTCTTAAGGGCAGGACAAGGAGGCTGGTCCCAAGTTTACCTAACCTGGAATGGGAATTGAATCGAAGTTGTTGACTTTATTTTGAACCATGTGCTAGTCAGTTCACCATAGAACCATAAAATTCCTACAGTGCAGAAGGAGGGCATTCCCTCAGAAAGAGCACGTTACCCAGGCCCAATCCCCTGCCCTATCCCCGTAACCTACCTGGACATTAAGCGGTAATTTAGCATGGCTAATCCACCTAACCTGCACATCTTTGGATTATGTGAGGAAATCAGAGCATGCAGAGGAAACCCATGCAGACATGGGGAGAAAATGCAAACTCCACACAGTCACCCAAGGCTGGAATTGAACCTGGTTCCCTGGAGCTTTGAGGCAGCAGTGCTAACCTCTGTGCTGGTCAAGTCAAAATGCTGTACCACTGAGCTATACCCCCTGAGCTATAAACCCCACCCCAACCAACTGAGCGAACCAGCTCCTCTATTTCTAGTTACCTTACATTTAAATAACAGATGATCTTTTATAGAAAACCAATGCAATGATTGTAAATCTGGCACAGTACCCAGTGCAACAAAGAAACCAAAGTAATGCGTGATTATAAAAGGAGTGAACATTTTGTGGCATTAAAGCCATTTTGCTAAAAGCTTTCACTACAGTAAACTGCTTTCTCCACCACTGCTGTTAACCATGACATACGCATCAGAAAAGCAATGAAGCAGGACAAAGCAAAGTAGCAATGGTTATTGACCTGTTAAGCTGAATAGTGCCTTCTATGGAACCAATGTCGAATGGAATTCATAGGTAAAAGTAAATTACTGTGGATGCTGGAATCTGGAACAAAAACTGAAAATACTGGACAATATCAGCAGCTCTGACAACATCTGTGGAGAGAGAGAGAAGGGAGAGATAATGTTTCGAGTCTGGGTGACTCTTTGTCTTGAATATAATCCAGTTCACTGGTGTGAGTACTCCTAAACTAATAAGCAACCCATCATATAAGCAGGGACCTTTATATAACATCACAAAATAATTTTGTTCCTGCTCTTAGCACACTCTGGCACCATTTATGGTCACATTTTTGCCACATCTTTGCAGCTCCCTTAACTCTCTTCCAACTCTCCTTTCCTGACAGAATCAGAGCAGCCACCATTTTATCCCTGTTGCAGGAGAGACGGTGGTGGGAGGGCGAGAGGCAGACCTGGCAGAGGAGGAGTCTTGTAAGGGTATGAGCCAGAGGGCTCTGGTGATGGCCCCGCTGCCACTCACTCCGTAGAATGTATAAGGGGAGTAAGGTGGTGGAGTGTCTATAAAATTTTGAACCAGCAGAGGGGGCACTGGGTCACACGTCGGTGTTGACGCCATTGTGATGGAACTATAGGTTCACGCCGAGGGTGGGGGGTGAATGGGATGTATAGGTGGTGGAAGGTGGAGGGATTCGTGCGGGTCACAAACATGTTTGCTGAGGGGACGTTTGCCGGGCTGGAGGAGCTGTGGGAGAGGTTTGAGTTACCAAGGGAAAATGAATTTTGGTACATGCAGGTGCTGGACTTTATGCATAAGAACTGCCTTTGTTCCGTCAGATATCGGAGTACACGTTTCTGGAGAAAGTGGCAGGATTGTGGCTATATATGCGTGGTTGTGAGAGCAGGGCAAGGTATTAATGAAAAGGATCAAGTGGAAGTGGAAAGAGTTGGGAAAGGAGATCAGATGGGGACTTTGGTGTGACGCGATGCGACGAGTGAACTTAACCTCCTCCTGCGCAAGGATGAATTTGATACAATTTAAGGTGGTGCACAGGGTCCACATGACTCGGGCTCGGATGAGTGCATTTTTCTAGGGGTAGCAGACGGGTGTGAGAGGTGTGGGAGGGGACCGACAAATCATGCTCATATGTTCTGGGGGTGTGAGGAGTTGGAGAACTTTTGGGAGGCAGTGTTCGGGACCGTATCGAAGATTGAGGTGAAGTCGAACCCTATGGTGGTGAACTTTGGGCTGTCGGAGGTGCCGGAGCTGCTAGAGGGCAAGGGGGTGATGTCGTGGCCTTCGCCTCTCTGATTGCCCGGTGATGGATACTTTTGAATTGGAGGTCGACTACGCCACCAAGGTTCACGGCATGGCTGGGAAATCTGTACGATTTTCTCAGGTTGGAGAAAATCAAATTTGCCTTAAGGGGGTCAGAGGAGGGCTTCGAGGTACGGTAGAGGCCATTCATGGCTATGTTTGAGGAGCTGTTTGTTGCGGGTGGGGGGAAGGGGGGGATTAAGAGGAAAAATGTACAAACAGTATACTTTAATTGAATGTTAAACTTGTGTTATTTTGTTGAATGTGTTTGGAATCAAATATCTTTAAAAAAATAAATTACCCCTGTTGCAACTACTGTTGAGTTTGCATAGTGTTAAGTCTCTTGTGTCCTTTTTTCACTCACCTACATGTTTGAAATGCTCCGATCAGGTTTCAACCATGGATATGGCATTAAATACATACCTAACTGAAGCCACAAATTTGAGGGAGGCAGTGGAGACGTGGCAATATCACTGTACTAATAATTCAAAGGCTCAAGTTAATGGTCTGGGACACAGGTTCAAATCCACCACAGAGGCTGATGGAATTTAAATTATTGTCATAAAAACCCATGCTAATGCCCTTTAAGGAAGGAAGGAAATCTGCTGTGCTTACTTGGTCTGACCTATATGTGACTCTAGATCCACAGCAAAGTGGTCAACTCTTAAATGCCTTCTGAAATGGTGTGGCAAGCCACTCAGATGTATCAAAACACTGAAGTCTAAAAAGAATGAAAATGGATGGACCACCCAGCATCAACCTTGGCAGTGGAAACAATAATAGCACACCCAGTCCTGTCGACCCGGTGAAGTCTTCCATATTAGTAGCGGCTTACAGGACAGACCCACCAGAGTCCTGGGAGTCCTCAACATTGATTCCAGGATCATGGTATCAGGTCAAGCATAGGCAAGGAAACCACCTGCTGTTACCAGCCCCCCCCCCCCCCCACCCCACCCCCACCACTCCCACCACCCTCCAGCTGATGAATGAATACTCCTCGATGTTGACCACCACTTGGAAGAAGAACTGAGGGTGGCCAGGGCACAGAATGTACTCTGGATGGAGGGCTTTCATGTCCATTGAGCACACCCTACATCATGTTGTGTGGCACTACTATTAAATTAAATGGGGTAGATTGCAAGCAGGTATAGCAACCAAAAGCTTTGCATTCATGAGGCACTGTGCTCCATCGGCAACACCAAAATTGTATACAATCTCAACCTCTAACCTCATGGTTCAACATATCCCCATGGCAACATACCGTTACCATCAAGCAGGTGGATCAGCCCTGGTTTAATGAAGAATGCAGGAAAGTATGCCAGGAGCAGCATTTGGTATAGAAAATAATGAAGTATTAACCTTGTGAAGCTACAACACAGGACTACTGCAGGCTAAATAGCAGAGGCAGCATGCGATAGACAGAGTTACTTGATGCTGCAAAGACTATGGACCCTGGCAATAGTATTGAAGACTTGTGCTCCACAGCTAGCAGCGCCCCTAGCCAGGCTGTTCCAATACAGCTACAAAACTGGCCTCCACTCAACAATATGGAAAATTACCTTATGTCCTGTCCACAGAAAGTAGGACAAATGCAACATAGTCAAATACTGCCCCGTCAGTCTACCCTCGATCATCAGCAAAGTGAGGGACAATGTCGTCAATAATGCTATCAAGTAGCACCCAGTCACCTAGTCACCGATGCTCAATATTGGTTCCGCCAGAGCTACACAGCTCGTGATCCCATTACAGCCTTCATCCAAACACGGATGAAAAATAGCTGAGGTGATAGTGACTGCCATTCACATCAAGGCACAATTTTACTGAGTGCAGTATCAAGGAGCCCTAGCAAAACTGGAATAAATGGGTGAAAGCTCGTCACTGCTCGAGTCATATTTAGCATAAAGGAAAATGGTTGTGGTTGTTGGAGGTCAATCATTTCAATCCCAGGACATCACTGCAGGAGTTCCTTATGGTAGTGTTCCAGACCCAACCATCTTTAGCTGCTTCATCATTGACCCTCCCTCCATTATAAGGTGTAAATATCCCCATGTTTAGTGATTATTGTACAATGTTCAGCCCGATTCGCAAATCTTCGGATCCTAACACAGACTATACTCTCACACAGCCATTATCACCCCAAGCCCTTATCAAGTTTGCACAGATAAGTGCCAAGTAACATTCATGCCACATAAGTGCCAGGCAATGGCCATTTCCAACAAGAGAGAATCGAATCATCACCCCATGAGATTTAATGGTATTACCACGACTGAATCCCCCACTATCAACGTCTTGCGGAGGTTACCGCTGACCAGAAACTGAACTGGACTAGTCATATAAATACTGTGGCTACCAGAGAGGGTCAGAGGCTTGAAGTTCTATGGCGAGTAAAACTCCTTCTGACTTCCCAAAGCCTGTCCCACCATCTACAGGCCACAAGTCAGGAGTGTGATGGAATACTCTCTACTTGCCTCGATGACTGCAGCTCCAACAACACTCAAGAAGCTCAACACCATCCAGGACAAAGCAATTTGTTGGATTGGCACCCCATCCACCATCTTTAATTATCATAGAATTTACAGTGCAGAAGGAGGCCATTCGGCCCATCGAGTCTGCACCGGCTCTTCCCTCCATTCACTCCCTCCACTACCAATTCACAGTAGCAGCCGTGTGTCCCAACTACAAGATGCACTGCAGCAACTCACCAAGGCTCCTTAGACAGCACCTTCCCAATCCATGACCTCTACCACCTAGGAGGACAAGTTCAGGAGATACATAGGAACATCACCAGCTAAAAGTTTCTCTCCAAGCCGCACAACATTGTGACTTTGAACTACTGCCATTCCTTTATTGTCGCTAGGTCAAAATACTGGAGCTCCCTTTCTAACATCACTGTGGGTGTAACTACACCATATGGATGGCAATGGTTCAAGAAGGCAGCTCACCACCACCTTAAGGGCACTTAAAGATTAGCAATAAATGCTGACCTAGCCAGTGATGCCCATACCCTGTGAAAAAATACAAAAAACCTTGGGCAGGATTCTCCATCCCGCTGGCAGCGGGATTCTCCATCTCGCTAGTCGGCCAATGGGGTTGCCCATTGTGGGCACCCCATGCCATCGGGAAATCCACGGGCATGAGTGCACTGCCGGCAAAAAGGAGGATCCCACCAATGGAGAATCCCGCCCCTTGTCTGTGTCAAGGACCCTGGTGCACAATCCTCACTTTCTACCTTCTGTACAATCGTCTAATAGTCAACCACACTGTCTTTCTCTATTACTTTGCTTCTGCTGTCCAGCTGAATTGGATTACCCTCTTTTGTTTGCACTCTCACTAATCTAATATTGGCCAGAGAATCTACGGGCTTCTCTTCCCACCCTGGCCCCCTCCTAGTCTGCCTCTCAGTGACATCATTTGAAGACATGTGCCGGATTTTCACATGGAGGTGGGAATCAGAAGTCAATAGAGTTCCAGACATGGTGGTCCTGCCTCCTGACCAGTGGTGTCCACCCACACTATTTCCATGGTGGTGACAAGGAAAGGCTAGACGTGGTGCTATCAAGTCCCAAAGAAAGCTGAAGCAGAAGTGGGCAGGTATCAAAGCAACCATTTTAAAAGACTCACCTCCATTGGATGGGACACCCACCAGTTCTGGTGATGAATGTGAGGCCCCTTATCCTTCACAGCTCATACACACACCTTCATCATAACCCCCTCCCCCCAGCCAACCCCAATTAAAAAGGCACCGCTGCAAATTCGTCCAATGAGGGATGCCAGCCTGGTTCGAGCATTGGGTACAAATCGCGCAGCCCATGAAAGCTGCCACCATCCACCTTCCCAGTATGGACAATTCCTGGCCATCTACAGGAATGGCAGCATGAGTTCAGTGGGTGGGAAGCCCTGCCTTTGAAGCAGGGTAAGCATGAGCAAACATAACAAACTCTATGAAGTGGCTGCTTGGAAATAGTTGCCTTTTGTGAATTACTGCCAGCAAATAAATGCAAATGCTCAATGGGTTGAAGCTTGGATTTCCATTGCAAATCTGACTCTGATGAATTGCTGATCTCACGACGCAGCAGGAAGCCCTTATGTCCTGATGAAAATCTCTTGCAGCGTGGAAAATTGCAGACAAGTGGGTCATTGCCAGCATTAATTAGCTGATCCCACCAGTGCCAGCTGGTTTGTTGTTGAACCTGCTAGCCTGCCATTGGGGAAAAGTGCTCATGGAGCCGACTCATCATGTAACTTGCTACCAACACCATCTTTGCAGGCCTGGGAAAACACCGGCCTTTATGCTTTATTTCCTTGGCATATTAAATACCTTCTTTGAAGCCGACCTAAGGAAACTTTGCCTGGTGTTAGGGTACATGTTAATGTTATACTTTTGTCCAGTCTGATGAAGTATAGCAATTAGGCTGACTCAACTGTCCTACCCTTGGCTCTTGCAACAAGATAACTCACTCAGATTGGAGGCACCAGTGAAACTGTCTTTCCGACAAAGTAACAAAACATGTCTCAATTTTTTGTTTCTTTTCAAGTGCAGACAGATTTGCTGTTTACTTTCATATTTAAAATATTCATAAACTTTCTGGCACAGGGTGGCCACATTGTCCTCGTTGTGCCGGATCTCCGCTTCGGTCACTGGCCTCCGTACTGGCGTCATTAGCCAGGTCCTCAGAGGGGAACTTTGGGGGGTCCTCCAAGAGCCAGCCGCCCATCCTGGGGTGCTCCTCGAAGAGGCTAGGATGACCGACTGCCCCAGAATGTAGCTGTTGTGGAAACTCCGCGGGGAAGCATGCATAATTTTCATCTGATGGCACAGGTGTCACACTGTCTCCTTGTTGAGGCGGAGCCTCCTGCAGCATGCGCTGTCTGTCATCTGTTCAAACAACCAGCGATGCCTGTACTCCCTCAGGCGTCACGGGTCTGCCCAACTGGGTCCCTCCCTGGCTTGATGGGCGACCGAGTCCTCAGGGTATGGGGCGGGGTCCAGCACATGGGCCGCCACTGCCTCGAGCATCTGCAGATGCTGCCGTTGCCGCCGCCTCAGGTGTCTGGCTGTGCGCATAGAAGCAGAACCACTAGGGCAACTTCTGCATCTAATAAATGCAAATTACTGCGGATGCTGGAATCTGAAACGAAAGAGGAAATGCTGGAAAATCTCAGCAGGTCTGGCAGCATCTGTAGGGAGAGAAAAGAGCTAATGTTTTGAGTCCAATGACTCTTTGTCAAAGCTGTCAACAGCTTTGACAAAGTAATTGGACTCGAAATGTTAGCTCTTTTCTTTCCCTACAGATGCTGCCAGGCCTGCTGAGATTTTCCAGCATTTCTTCTTTCGTCTGCATCTAATATCTGTGCCATAGCATTCAATATCTTTCAGGAATTGGGAGAGGGTGTTAGACTGACAAACAGGGGTGACTCCCAGCCCAGGACCCTCCATTCCTCCATTGATGCCCTTCCTCCCTGCCCACGCACACCTCCCTTTCACCGGACCCCAGACCCTGTACACCGGACACCCGCTCGTAACATTACCTGGACCGGGTGGCACTTATCCACCCTCCAGCCATGGACATGTCCCTGGAGCTGTGTCCCGTCCCCTGGGTGTTTGGGTGTGGGTTGCTGTGTGTGTGGTGTTGTCTCCCACAGTGCTCAGGTACAGTGCCCAGTCTGATTGGGATGCTAGGCAATGACTCCCACATGCTACATGGCCCGCCCACCCACAGAAAGTGCTCACTTAACCACCATTGCCAATTCTCTATAGCAATAGCCTTCAGCCACGCAGCCAGAGGCCTCTGCAGTCGGCGGGATTATTGGTGGTCGTTGGGGCAGATGGTCAGGGACAAGGTTTGCCCCCGGAACTGGTACACAGGATCCAGGTGTTGGCATGGTGGTGCCATCGGCGGTTGCCTCCTGGTTGCCCTGCAGCACTTCCCCCCACCATTCCATGGCGGCCCACCCCTGCGGAGGGTCCCCCACCCCCAGCCGAGGGTCCCCCACCCCCTGCCGAGCACAGGAGCAGCAAGCCCAGCATCCCCTGGCTCTTTGCCTGTGAGCAAAGGTGGCTACTCAGAAAAGCCCTTCCGTCAGGTTCACTTTTTTCAAAATGAGTACTAATCGGTACCAGCATGACCACTTGCTGGGGAGGCCACTGAATGACAGGAGGCCATTGGATATGGAGTGGGTCCCATTAATTTTATGGAAATAAGTCTTAACTGGTGATAATTGGTTTCTTGCCACACTCTGGCGAGATCCCGATTTCACCTTCAGGAACGGGCCAGTTGCATTACAAACTGTTTGGCGCCTGGCGCGGTTCTTGTTTTCTGCCTCTCCCGGTCTTCACTGGCCTCGTTTCGCTTGAGCGAGAGTATAACGAGGCCGGAGAATTGCGCCCGAAGTGTGGGCTAAACCAGTGAAAAACTCCCTAGGGCCCATACAAGTCATTGAATAGTGTGGGGAACTCACCAGCGGAGCCGGTGGAAAAATCCCTGAAAAACCCACCGCAAATTAACTTTAAAATGTTTCTGGTGGGCCCAATTAAGACAGCACTTCGGGCTGACTAGGATGTCCCCCATGGCTCCCATCTGCGGCAACCACAAAGTCCCCCAGCCATGCTCGACACGACCATTAGGAAATGGAGACGGGACGGGGGCACACTGACAGGGACTGTTACGTAGGGCACAGACTGGCGACACTGGACAAACTGACGGAGAAATGGGAATTGCCGACAGGGCAGGAAATGAAACACCTGCAAATAAAGCACTTCCTCCGCAAAGAGACAGTAGGATACCCCGGGGCCCCGGAGACCACACTATTAGAGGACCTGAATGTGATGAACGGTTACTGTACCCTTATCATTCTGTAAGGTGATGTCCCCTTTAAGACCGGGCTTGTAACCCTGGGGGGCTCCGCCTCCGGCTCCGCCCACCTGGAAGTCGTATATAAGGGGCTGCCTTGTGGGCGGCATCCAGTTAGCACCCGTCTCGGCACCAGGCTACTTATTAGCTTATTAAAGCCCTCTTACCGTTTACTCTCTAAGCATCGTTATTGAGGGTACAACACTGATAAATACAGACAGTAAAGGAGGGGGACTCTGTGGGAAAATGTATGGGCAGCTACTTGACACAGCCCGAACACCACTGGACGAGATCAGACGGAAATGAGAGGACGGACTGGGGACAGAAGTGCGGTGGGGACTCTGGAGCAAGGCACTGAGCCTGCAAGGTTAAGCCTCATGCAGTTCAAAGTGGTGCACAGAGCACACTTGACCAGAAACCGAATGAGCAGGTTCTTCCCGGAGATGGAGGATAAATGTGAACGGTGCCAGAGGGGCCCCGCCAACCACGCCCACATATTTTGGGCTTGTTCAAACTTGCTGGGTTCTGGACAGCCTTCTCCGAGGCAATGTCCAAGATTGGGGGGGGGGGGGGGGGGGAGGGTGAAGCCATGCCCAAACGTGGCAATCTTCAGAGTATCGGAGCAGCCAGAGTTACACATGGGGAAGAGGGCCGACGCACTGGCTTTTGTTTCCCTAGTCGCACGCCGAAGAATCCTGCTCGGCTGGCGATCAGCAGCACCACCCACAGCTGCAGACTGGCTTGCTGACCTCTCGGAATTTCTCCACCTGGAGAAGATTAAGTATGCCATCCGAGGGTCGGAGGAAGCTTCCTAAATGCATGAGGGCAGTTCGTCGGCCTGTTCCAGAACCTGTTCGAGACCAGCAACAATGAATAGATGGGGAAACGGTAAAGTTAGAAAAAAATGGGAGAGGAAAAAGAAAGACAAAGACAGGGGGGTGAACCATAGGAACGCGCAATCCGGGGGGAGGGGGGGAGATGAGAAAAGGCTGGAGAGACACAACACCCCCACAACAACAGGGGAAACAGGCGAAGCTGACGGGGGAAGAAAAGAAAGAGGGGTGGGGAAATGGGGAGGAAGGGGGAAACCCCCCTCAAAACAATTCCCGTGGGATACACAAGGAGGGGGTGTCATGATATTCAAACACACACATCATGATAGACAGACCAACAGACCAATTAGCACACATAACACGACAGCCAATCACAGACACGGGCAGACACAGTATAAGACAAGAAACACGACACCTGGTGGACAGTCCATCTGGAGACAGGACAAGACCAGGACCTGATTAACAAGACACTCACACAGTCACCACGTGCTGAGTACCAAGACAGATCTGTAAATAACAAGTTGGAATAAAACTGCGTTGTACCAATCGCAACCGTGTTGGTTCATCTGTACCTCAGAGCACCCAACACCACAGGGGGTGGGTGGAGGGGGGCAGTGAAGGACGGGCTGGGGGTTTGGGGCAGGAGGGACAACACACCGAGCCAGATGGCGGCAGACTGTATATCGGAGAACTTAAGGGAAGGAAAAGACAAACCTTTCTGCATTGTACAGTGAATGAACATGGCCAGCAATGTAAATAATTGTTTATAATTTTTGAAAATGCAAATAAAAAGATTTTTTTTTTAAATAAATGTTTCCAGAGAATTGCGCCCTATGTGGTTGTTTTCTTTAAAACTGTGGTTTTTGTATGGAACTATTCTCACATTACCATGTTATCTTAAGAATCGCTGCACAATTGTTTCTATTTAACTTATGCCATCTGCAGATTGATTCTCTGTCATCAAACTACATGCATTGTTTCTGTAAGGCTTCTATTCATGTTTCTGTTCAAACAGTCTCATAAATGTTTCAGAAGAGCTGCCAAGTGATTAAAGACAACAGTTGCAGAAATGTTCACAGCTTTGTTATATACATTAAGTAGATATCAACAAAGAATAGTGGGTTCAATCTTCCAATTTGGGAAGATACTAGAAGAGGAAATTTGAAGTAAATCCACTGGATGGTTATTATTCTAATACTGTGTAATTGTGTAGCATAACATATTCTGCATCCAAGCAAATTCTGGTTGATAAGTTAATTGCATTGATTACCCAAAAATAGCTATTTGGTCTTTTCACAAATTCTGGGGCATTTCTGTCAACAATGTGCAGAATAGCTGTGAAAAAAACTTATTTACTGGATTCTACATTCCAGGCAGGATTTGTGGACTTCCATGATAGCAAAATTGGTGCCGCACCTGGACCGATTCAGCGACCGTCAAGGGGCTAGCACCGGCGCCATGTGGAGCACAATCAATTCCAATGAGGGACAGTGCAGGATTCGCCAGGTTCGTGATTGACAACTGGGAGGCTGTCAAGCTACAGCCTCATATACACACTTCACTCGCCTCACACACTCATCCCAACCAACAAGATGGCACTGGTTGCCCTGGAGCACGCCCATCCCACTGATGGGTCAGCTGGGGCCAGAGGGCACCTAAGGGAGTGCCCTGGGGGGGGGGGGGGGGAGAGAGAGAGACCCATAGGACCTGTGGCCCTAAGTTCACAGTGGGCATTCAGCAGAGTGGGTAGCTACATGGCTGCCTTGCAGGCTGCGGCAGTAGTGTTCTGTGTCCGTCCACCCCGATTCCACTGCCCACCCCCTGGCCACCACCGCTACTCCCCCTGGCCCTGGCAGAAGCCCCCTGGCCAGCAGCATGACTGTCAGCAAACTATGGTGCTGTTGGACACTTTCAGTACCCCCTCTCCCCTCAGCAGCCATGGCATCTGTTCCAGGATTTTTAAAAGCACAGGTGAAACTCACCATCGGGAATTTGTCCCAGTGGAGGCAGAGAATGGTGGAGGCCCCGGAGAATACCAGGTCAGGCCCGATAATGATATGCCAATGGTGTTTACTGTATGTGCATTTTGAAAGGCATTGATACCGCTGTCGAGGTACCAGGAAATGCGATTTGGTGTGAAACCGGCATCCACCACGATTTTGTTGTTAAAACCCATTCTCCACCCAATCGCGTTTCCCGGCCCACCCATTAACTTTTGAGATTTGTTATAAGTCAAGGCATCGAGTTTCCACGGAGGTTTGATTGATTCAATGCTCTTGGCCTTACTTAACTAGCTTAAATTGAAGGCTTGTCAGGTTTTTTAACACTGGATTCAAATGATCACAGGTACCTGTGTACCTGAGAATGAGAGCAATGTGATGAGCCTTGTCAAACAACTGCAATCGTCGGAAACTCCCCATTCCAAAGTGTGACTGGCTGGTATTGTGGATGAGGTGGAGATTGTTGAATTAGCTTAAAGAATCACAGATACTCGAATGTAAAGAAATTCTGGGATTAACTCAGTTACACTGAAAATAGTACAACATTTTACATTATTTAATTTGATTCCACATAAATCTGTTAAAGCTCCAGGTGCATTACTTCTGGTTTGAGGAAATGGGCCTATGCCTTTGCATTGCAATTGCAAAATCAAGTCTGGAGGAACAGGAGTATTTAATTTGATTCATCCAGCCTGCTCCGCCGTTCTCTTAATCATGGCAGCCTTTAATCCCAATTGCCTACCATTGCCAGCATTCCTTAATACCTCATTTCCCAAATAAATTTCTAAGTTAATTAACTCTGAAAATGTAGCCTTCTGTGGCAATACATTCCAATTTCTCAGAAAATCAGAGGCAATTTTTCAGATTTATTCTTTAACTGGCTTGCTTCCAATTTTAAGATTACGTTCTGCTGTTCTGAATTACCCTGTTAGAAGAGTTGTTCCCCATACACAGACAATGCCCATCAATATTTTAAAAATCAATTTTAACAGAACTGTCCCTGTAAACAAACGGTTTTATATCCAGCTAGTTTGAGACTCCAAAACATTTAATTTGCGTTTTCCAATTAGTTGAGCGTAAAGATACACTTGCACAGATTTTATTAGTGAATACAAAAGGTATGTATTAATAAGAATTGTTCAGCAGCCACATGGGCTGTGGCTTGCTCCCAAAATGACTCTACCCAGGAGCCTTTCTCGCCTAGTGATTCCCTATTCTGAGACCCCATTGGCCCTCAAGGCCACTCTGCTGTGTTGCTCTTAAGGGGATCTGCTGTGTCGCTGTGTCGCTCTGAAAGGGACAATCGCCACATCACTACCCCTTTAACTCCTGTATACAAAAACCTTCAATAATTAATTCACTCAGTCCTAAATTGTAATAAAACATTATTTGCATGAGTTGACCTTGATGTGGCATTGGGAGCGAGGCAGTGGTGGCGGCGATTCCGGTGTTGGTCTGGTCCTCGTTGACTCCGGGAGCGAGCCGAAATCCTCTTCATCCTCGGGTGTGGGCAGGGGGAGGACGGATGGTCCTGGGGGGGGGTTGCTGCTGGGTGCGCCGGGGGAGAGGGGGGCCGGAGGGATGTGTGTGTGTGGAACCTGCTGGTGCCAGGTCCCTGAGGAAGACAGTATCCTGGCGGCCGTCGGGGTACGCTACATAGGCATACTGGGGGTTAGCGTGGAGTAACTGCACCCTTTCAACCAATGGGTCTGCCTTGTGGCATCGGACGTGCCTACGGAGGAGTACGGGTCCTGGAGCTGCGAGCCAAGTCGGGAGCGACACCCCGGATGTGGACTTCCTGGGGAAGGCAAAGAGACGTTCATGGGGTGTGTCGTTAGTGGCGGTGCACAGTAGCGACCGAATGGAGTGTAGTGCATCGGGGTGGACCTCCTGCCAGCGGGAGGCCGGGAGATTTCTGGACCGTAGGGCCAGTTGGATGGCCCTCCAGACCGTCCCATTCTCCCTCTCCACCTGCCCGTTTCCCCGGGGATTATAGCTGGTCGTCCTGCTGGAGGCGATACCCCTGCTGAGCAGGAACCGACGCAGCTCATCGCTCATGAATGAGGAAAACCTGTCACTGTGGATACAGGCGGGGAAGCCGAACAGAGTGAAGATTGTGTTGAGGGCTTTGATGACGGTGGCAGACGTCATGTCGGGACATGGGATGACGAAGGGGAATCTGGAGTATTCATCGACCACACTGAGGAAATACGTGTTACGGTCGGTGGAGGGGAGGGGCCCTTTGAAATCCACGCTGAGGCGTTCAAAGGGGCGGGAGGCTTACACCAGGCGCATGCGGTCCGGCTGGTAGAAGTGCGGTTTGCACTCCGCATAGACCTGGCAGTCCCTGGTGATTGCCCTGACTTCCTCAACGGAGTAGGGCAGATTGCGGGCCTTTATGAAATGGTACAACCGTGTGACTCCCGGGTGACAAAGGTTGTCGTGCAGGGTCCAGAGTAGGTCTACTTGTGCGCTGGCACATGTACCTCGGGATAGGGCATCTGGGGGCCCGTTGAGCTTGCCGATACAAAATCTCGTAGTTGTAGTGGAGAGCTCGATCCTCCACCTCAAGATTTTATCATTTTTGATCTTACCCCGCTGTGTGTTATTGAACATGAAGGCTACCGACCGTTGGTCAGTGAGGAGAGTGAATCTCCTGCCGGCCAGGTAATGCCTCCAATGCCGCACAGCTTCAACGATGGCTTGGGCCTCTTTTTCGACAGAGGAGTGCCGGATTTTGGAGGCATGAAGGGTTTGTGAAAAGAATGCCATGGCCCTGCCTGCCTGATTGAGGGTGGTGGCTAGGGCGACGTCTGATGCGTCGCTCTCCACTTGAAAGGGCAGCGTCTCGTCTACTGCGTGAATCGCGGCCTTGGCGATGTCAGCTCTAATACGGATGAAGGCATGTTGAGCCTCGGCCGTCAGGGGGAAAAGGGTGGACTGGATGAGTGGGCGGGCCTTGTCCAGATAGTTGGGACCCACTGGGCGTAGTATGAAAAGAACCCCAGGCAGCTTTTGAGGACCTTGGGGCAGTGGCGAAGGGGGAGCTCCATGAGGGGGCGCATGCGGTCGGGATCGGGCCCCAGAACTCCGTTCCGGACCATATAGCCGAGGATGGCTAAGCAGTTCGTGCTGAATACGCACTTCTCCTTGTTATAAGTGAGGTTTAGGAGAGTGGCGGTGTGGAGAAATTTGGCAAGGTTGGCATCGTGGTCCTGCTGATCATGGCCGCAGTTGGTAACATTGTCTAGGTACGGGTAGGTGGCCCGCAACCCGTACTGGTCGACCATTCGGTCCATCTCCCTTTGGTGACGCCGAAGGGAACCCTGAGAAAATGGTAGAGGCGGCCATCTGCCTCGAAGGCACTGTAAGGGTAGTCCTCCTTACGGATGAGGAGCTGGTGGTAAGCGGATTTGAGGTCTACAGTTGAGAAGACCCGGTACTGTGCAATCTGATTGACCATATCAGATATGCGTGGGAGCGGGTACGTGTCGAGCTGCGTGTACCTATTGATGGTGTGGCTGTAGTCCACGACCATTCTGTGTTTCTCCCCAGTTTTCACCACTACCACTTGGACTCTCTAGGGCTGTTGCTGGCCTCGATGATGCCTTCCCGAAGCAGCCGCTGGACCTCGGACCTGATGAGGGTCCTGTCCTGGGTGCTGTACCGTCTGCTCCTGATGGCGACGGGTTTGCAATCCGGGGTTAGGTTTGCGAATAGGGAAGGTGGGTCGACCTTTAGGGTCGCGAGGCCGCACACAGTAAGGGGTGATAGGGGCCGCCGAATTTCAAGGTTAGGCTCTGGAGGTTACACTGGAAGTCCAGGCCGAGTAGCAGGACAGCGCAGAGGTGGGAGGACGTAGAGGCGGAAGCCGCTGAATTCTACAGCCTGGACCGTGAGTGTGACTATACAGTACCCCCGAATCGCCACGGAGTGGGATCCGGAGGCCAGGGAGATTCTTTGATTGGCGGGGTGTACCACAAGGGAGCAGCGCTTTACCGTATCTGGATGGATGAAGCTTTCGGTGCTCCCAGAGTCCAGCAGGCAAGAGGTCTCATGCCCATCGATCTTCACGCTTGTCGAGGCGGTGGCTAGATTGTGCGGGCGAGACTGGTCGATCATCACCGAGGCGAGTCATGGCTGGTCGTCACTGGTGTCGAACGATGGGGTGCCTGGGGGGCACGGGTCCTGGAACAATGGTGGTGCTCATGTGCCATGGGGAAGACAAGATGGCGGCGCCTGATGATCTTGGGGTGGACAAGATGGCAGCGCCCACGGGCCGCACGTGGCGGGGTTTAAAAAAGATGGTGGCTCCCATGGGCCGCACGTGGTCCGAGAAGGGGAAGATAGCGGCGCCCACTGGCCGCGCATAGTCTGAAGGGGATAAGATGGCGGCGCCCACTGGCCGCGCGTGGTCCGGGGAGGTGAAGATGGCGGCGCCCATTGTCCGTACGCGAGAGGAGTCGGGGCAATAGCGGCGACTGAGCGGGCCTGGCACACCGCAGCGAAGTGCCCCTTCTTGCAGCAGGCCTTGCAAAAGGCAGTGCGAGCCGGGCAGTGTTGGCGGGGGTGTTTCAGCTGCCCTCAGAAGTAACATCGGGGGCCCCCGGGGTTGACTGGCTGGTGCGTGGCACAGGCGTATTGGCTGGGTGAGGACCCCGGTGGGGCAGCCGTCTGCGGAGTCCATGATGTGTAGGAGGGGTGGGCCGCGCGGCTGGGGGTGCAGGCCTGAATATTGCGCGAGGCGACCGTAAGGTTTTTTTGTTGCTGCGAGGTTGAGCGTGGCCCCCTCTAAAAGTCGCTGGCGTATGAGGTCTGACCCTATCCCCGTCCCGCATGAGGAGGTTCGAATTTTACGGCCTGACAGTCACAGTCTCTAACCAGGGGAATTAAAGCATGCCAGAAATCTTCAACGGACTCGCCAGGGAGTTGACTGCGAGTAGAGAGTACGTGTCTGGCTGCTGGGCGTAATTCTCTTTCAGTAGCACCATGGCTTCGTCATAGTTCGGCGCATCCTGGATAAGAGGAAAAACGTTAGAGCTCAGCCGTGAGTAGAGTATCTGGATCTTCTGAGCTTCTGGGATTGGGTCTGGTGCAGACCTGATGTAAGCTTCGAAACAAGCTAGCCAGTGTTGAAAGTCCTTTTTGGCATCGCTTGGTTGCTGATCCAGCTGCAGGCCAACCGGCTTGATGCGGAGGTCCACCTTCTGAAAATCTTAGAGTAATAAATTGATGCACGATCAATTGCACAGAGACGAGAGTTGAATGCAACTGAAGCTTTATTACTCTAAGATGTGTGCCTCCTACAGCAGCTGTCGAAATGGCTGCTGTACAGCGAGCACACATATTTATAATCCGCCTACTGGGCGGAGCCAGCATGCAGAGACTACCCCTGTACCTGTAGTACAGGGTCTTACCACACATCTTCTAATATGTACAACAGTGGTGATTACCACACATGTATAAGGTTTAAATTACCAAAAATGATTGTGCTGTACCGTGTGACTCATGGCTTGCTGTCTGACTAAGCTAGAGTTCCAGACTAATGACAAGAACTCTCGGCGATTGTGGCAATGCTTAAACAATATAACGGACTACAAAGCAAAGCCGAGTAGAATCTCCAGCAACAGAACACTACTCCCCGATGAACTCAATGCATTCTATGCTAATTTGAGCAGGAAGCCCAAACCAATGTCACCTGATCCAATAGCCTCAGACACACCTATACCTACCGTCACAGTCTCAGGAGTTAGATCAGCCTTCTCGAAAGTGAACCTACAGAAAGCAACAGTTCCTGACAGAGTCTCTTGTTGCGCACTCAGATCCTGGCAGGTGTGTTCACAGACATCTTTAACCTCTCCCCACTCCGCTCCGAAGTTCCCACCTGCCTCAAGAAGAGCACTATCATACCGGTGCCAAAGAAGAAACAGGCAACGTGCCTCAACGACTACCGACCAGTGGCCCTGACATCTATTATCATGAAGTGTTCCAGAAGTTAGTCATGACACACGTCAACTCCAACCTTCCAGGTGCCTTAATCCACTGCAATTCACCTACCGCCACAACCAGTCCACAGCAGATGCTATCTCCCTGGCCCTATGCTCATCCCTGGACCCTGGAGCATCGACAACAAGTACTCCTACGTCAGTCTCTGCTCCGTCTTTAACACTATAATCACAGCCAAGCCCATGTCAAAACTCCAAAACCTAGGACTTGCCTCCTCACTTTGCAACTATAGCGTTCCTTTTTTCAGTGCTGGTGTTCCCATGACGCTCACTAACTCTGGGTTATTCTCACCCATGACCATGATGATTTATTGGGAAAGAATATGGAAATCAACTACCATGTAGAGGGAATCAACCAGTGCTTGGGGACAAAGACAGAAGCAAATCCTGAAATCTGTCTTCCAACAATAAATGATCCATGTATCCAACCGGAATATTTTGAAAACACCCATAATGGTATTTTGAGGCATCACAAAGCATCTCCATCATCAGTGACGGAATTTTAAATAAAATTTAGCTGGAGTTTTGCCCATCATACAGGAGTGCTCAGCAATCCTGTAAATCTAGATCAAACTAAAAGTCTTACTTACCATGGCTGTACTTGCTGCTGCAGAGATTAAATAAAGAAATCTTATTTGCAGATATACTAAATGAATGGGAAGAATGATTAAGTGAACTAAGCCAGGCGGGGAAAAAAGGATTGCTTTAAAATGGGTTTCCTGTGCCAAATTTGCAGGTAGGTTTAGCAAATGAACAGGGAGACCTGTGCACTATCACAATAAGACTATTGTAGTCTTGATGTAGGAGCAAGGTTGACCTGATTTTTTGATCCTGGAAGACAACTACGCCCAATTCGGCCCTCACTTACCTACTTGCATATTAGCAAAGGTTGTTGATGGTGACGAACAGCAGGAACATTCCGTTTCCCAAACCTGAAATGTTAATCTATCTATTCCCTCCATAGCTCCTGTCTCATCTGATTTCCAGTATTTTCTCTTTCATTTCAGATTCCTGGCATCTGCAGTACACTGCATATTGTTTCAGTTTTATATGTGTGCTCTTGTCCTCTGTCATTGTGAGCCGCCCTTTAAACACAAGGGACTAGTTTCAAAGCACATAATAACTATCAAATGGCATAGACAAACCAGTAACATTAAAGTTGATGGCTACGATCATTTTGACTGGTATGGCAGAGATCACAATTACATTCATATTTTAATTATTCTGCAAATCTTGAGAAAGGTCAGTCCAGATCATTTTTCTGAGTTTAACGTACTTTAATCTGTTAAATTGGCCCAGATCATTTCTGTTTTGAAGGTAGCAGGTTAATCTCCTGAGTTAGCCCTTTCACTCATCTGCTCTTTTACTGCCATTGGTACCGCGCAAACAATTAAAACAACAGAGTGGATTCTGCTTCTGAGGCTTACTTCAACAATTCCTCTAGACTAACAGAATTCTTAACCTGTTTAGTTTGAGGGGAATTATTTACAAAACATTTTCTCAAGTGAAGTTTTAGCGAGGTGGGACCTGATGCACTGACCGATTGCCTCTGAAATGGAAATCAAGTTGATGGAACAGCAGCTCTAAATTGCTGGTAATTCAATCTTAATTTGTTACAACATGGACTCATTTTATCTGTTTCTTTATACTTCACAAACTATTTAATGAATTAGACACAGGACTTGCTCAGTAATTAGAAACTGCTATGCAACAGTCATGGTAAGAAATTTCAAATGGGAGATGATATTTTCTCAGTGGGGTGACTGGTAGTCAAAGAGCACTCAACTCGTTTTCTTGTTTCATCAAGCTCATCAATCACTTCACTCAAGTGGCCATTATTTATGTGAGAGCCTCTAAAGTCGCACCTTATTTGTTAAGAGTGGGAACTACACACAAGCCCAATTGGACACACTTCTAGCAGAGGTTGCTGGATAGTGGGGAAACGCTGAAACGTGGGCTAATTCTTTTTCTCCCTCTACAATGTATAGTTATGTTACTGGACCAATAATGGAGGGAATGTGGCAGTTAAAGAGTTTTAGTTCCGTTTTTAAAAATAACTGGAGATAAAAAGCTGATATCAATTAACTGACCATGAAGCCATCGGACTGTTGTAAAACCCCAACCAGTTTATTCATACCCTCGAGAGAACAAAACTTGCTGTCCTTACCTAATGGGGCCTAGGTCTGACTCCAGTCCCATACCAATGTGGCTGACTTTTAACCACCTTCTAAAGTGGTTTCACAGACACACAGTTGGATTAATGCAGGAAAGGCCATCTTTAATAATTAGATGAAAATGAAAATCGCTTATTGTCACAAGTAGGCTTCAATGAAGTTACTGTGAAAAGCCCCTAGTCGCCACATTCCGGCGCCTATTCGGGGAGGCTGGTACGGGAATTGAACCGTGCTGCTGGCTTGCCTTGGTCTGCTTTAAAAGCCAGCGATTTAGCTGTGTGCTAAACCAGCCCCTTTGTAGTTTGTAGATTGTAGTTTACTTGGGCGGGATTCTCCCCCTGCCCGGTGGGGCGGGCCGTACCGGCGGCGAGGAGTGGCTTGAACCACTCCGGCGTCGGGCCGCCCAGAAGGTGCGGAACCCTCCACACCTTCAGGAGCTAGGCTGGCGCCGGCGGGGTTGGCGCCACGCCAACTGGCGCCGAAGGGCCTCCGTCAGCCGGCACGTGTTGGCGCATGCACGGGAGCACCATCGTGTGCTGGCGTCATCCCAGCGCATGCATAAGGGGGTTCTTCTCCGCGCCGGCCATGTCGGATCAATCGCGGGCCAGGCAACTGTGGGCCCCCGGCCCCCACCCCCCACCCCCCCGGGGCCAGATCCCCCCGCGCCCCGCGAGGACTCCGCAGGCCACCCGCAGAGCAGGTCCCGCCAGTATGGACCTAGTATATTTTACGCTGGCGGGACCCGCCGAAAACGGGCGGCCACTCGGCCCATCACGGGCCGGAGAATCGGCGGGGGGGGCCGCTGCTAATGGCCCCCGACTGGCGAGGCGCGATTCCCACCCCCGCTGAAAAACTGGCGCCGGAGAATCCGGCAGCCACCCCCCCCCCGGCGATTCTCCGGCCCGGCAGGGGATCAGAGAATCACGCCCCTTGTATGTCATCATCAAGTAATCAAGTATATCAATTGACCTAATTTGATAGTCTGCTTAAATGAAGTCAGGAAGACGCTAGTATCGCAACATGTGAGCCTTTGTCTGTAACACCATCCTTGACAAGTGAAATATACCACATGGCTCTCGTCCTGTGCAAAAGTGCACTTTTATTGATTAATTACACAGCAAACCCTGTGAAGCCAGTCATGGTTAAGTGGATCCAAGCATGGAACCATTATACTCGCTAGCCATTAATACTTATCGGTTATACACGAGTTAGAAGGCCCTATTGTGTGAAGGCAACAGCTGCGGGTTTTCAAACCTTGTATTTATATTGCTCATCCCTAATTGCCCTTGAGAAGGTAGTGGTGAGATTCCTCTTGACCTACTGCAATCCATGTGATGTAAGAACGCCCACAGTGCTGTTATGGAGAGAGCTCCAGTAATTTGACCCAGCGACAGTGAAGGAACGTGGAAATATTTCCAAGTCGAGATGGTATGTGGCTTGGAGGGTAACTTGAAGATGGTGGTGAACTATGCATCTGCTCTCCTTGTCCTTCTATTTGGTAGAGGTCGCGAGTTTGAAAGGTGCGGTCAAAGGAGCCTTGGTGAGTTTCTACAGTGCACCTTCTAGATGGGACACACTGCTGTCATTGTGCACTTGTAGAGGGAGTGAATGCTTAAGGTGGTGGATGGGTGCCAATCAAGTGGCCACTTTACCCTGGATTACGTTGAGCTTAGAGCTGCACTCATCTCGTGAAAGTGAAATGTATTCCATCACATTCCTATTTATGCCTTGTGGATGGTGGAGTCAGGAGGTGAGCTACTCTCTACAGAATCTCCTCTGACCTGCTCTTATAGCCACAGTATTTATATGGTGGGTCTAGTTCAGTTTCTGATCAAAGGTAAACCCCCGAGGATATTGATGGTGGGGGATTCAGTGATGGTAATGGCATTGAATGTTATGAAGAGATGGTTAGGTTCTCTCTTGTCAGAGTTGATCATTGCATGGCACATGTGTGGCACGAATATTACCTGTTACCTGCCACTTATCAGCTCAAACCTGAACGTTGTGCCGGTCTTGCTGCATGTGAAACGGACTGTTTCAGTATCTGAGGGGTGTGACTGGGACTGAACAGTGCTATCATGAGTGAACATCCCCACCTTATGATCGTTATGAAGCACCTGAAGATGATTGGATCTTGGACACTTCCCATTAGGACCTCCTGGAGCGCTGTCCATGGACTGAGATGATTGACCTCCAACAACCACAACCATCTTCCTTTGTGCCAAGTATGACTCCAGCCAGTGAAGAGTTTTCCACTGATTCTGGTTGACTCCAGTTTTCTACGGCTCCTTGATGCAATACTTGGACAAACGCCGCCTTGATGTCAAGGGCAGTCACTCTTACTTTACCTGTTGAGTTCAGCTCCTTTATGCACATTGCGAATAAGGCTGTAATCAGGTCAGGAGCTGAGTGGCATGGGCAGAACACAAACTAAGGACAAGATTTTCTCCAATATTGGCAAATGTCGATGTCAGGTGGGGAAAGAATGTTGAGGCCATCGACGGCAACAGTGGCTTTTTATGCCATGTCGTACGGGACTTTGAGCAAAACGAAAGCAGGCAGGGGTTCCACGTCATATCGCTGGTGGGCAGCCTCTGATTTGCCCATTCCGCTATCAACTCAGAAAAGTAATGCTCCAGATGTAATTTTTAAAGGCTGCCCCAGCGCACAGCGAGCATACCAGGAAATAATCTTCGCCCAGGTGCACCTAGAACCACCTTGGCATTCCCCTAACATTACCGTGCCATCCCCTGGCATTACCCCAGCATGACACTCTTCGCCACCCCTCAAAGTACTGTGCTCACCTCCAAGCTCCCCTTGGAATACTGCTCGCCAGGTGCATGCCTTCTGAGACCAGTCATGCTTCATGCCGCCGTGACCGTTGCGGTCGCATTTCTTGATGTGGGGGATATGATTCCAGTGTATTGGTCCAATAATGAGATATTTATTTATTACAAGGAAGTTCCCAACATTAAAAGGCAGGAAACGTGGCCCGCCACTGACTGAAGGAGGGGACGATCGCTTCCTGTTTTTGCGTCAACGTGAAATGTGACTGGCTTTCTTGCAATATTTTTCACTCTTGTCGCCAAACCCAACCCACTCATTCACAGAATAGACCGAATCCTTCCAATGCCAAACACAATGAGCGAGATTTTCCCGTCCCACCGATGGCACCCCCCCGCCGCAGGATTCCCAGTGGTGTGTGGTGGATCCAATGACAAATCCCATCGGCAGCAACGGGACCAGAAGAAACACGCCGTGGGGAGGCCAGAGAATCTCGCCCAATGAAACAAAACTTATTTTCTCGATGCGTATTATACAAAAGCAGTTTGGGCCAGAATTCTCAAGCCGTTCACGCCAGCAGGATTCTCCGGTCTCGCTTCAGTGAATGGAGTTTCGGCTCACTGCCAAATTCTCCGTTCTCACCGGCAGCGGTGGTGAGGTGAACTCAGATTGGAGAATCCCAGTTGTTCACATCAAGATACAAGAAAGCGAGTGTTGATCCCATCAGTTTGCCCTATTTCATGGAAGAGATCTTTGCAATTAAAAATGGTCCGGATAGATCACAATCAGCACTTGTCATTGACAAAATTTGCTTAATGCCTAATTCTGATATTTTTCTCAGAGCAGGAAACAAATTTGATTTTCTCTACTTGAACGAAGAAGGGAGCTATTTGGTACTATTTGGTAGCAATAAATAAAAGGAATATGAAAACTAGAAATCTGAAATTAAGAAAAGTACTGCAGTCAACTTCTGAAAACGCAAACAGGAACAGTTCAGCATATTGGGTGAAATTCTCCACCCTAAGGTGCATTCTGATAAAGAATTTGTCTGGAATTCTGGCCCGTCTTCCTCTTTCAGGCTATGTCTGCTATGTCTGACCTGTTATGCATTTCCAGCACCTTTGGTGTTTATTACTATCCATTTCATGCCAGCCTTAAATCTGTACTCCAGGATGTTCATGCACCTTAAGAAAAATAACACATATGTTCCCTTCCTTTCACAAGTAAACTTCCCCTTGTGCACTGGCTTTATTTATTCTCGTACTTTTTGCATTCAAATGAAAAGTATGGGCCAAATGCTGGCAAATGGAATTAGGATTGGCATATCAGGTGCCTTTCATGCGGTGGTGCAGACTTGATGGGCCGAAGGGCCTTTTCTGCATTGTATGTTTCTGTGATTCTGTGAAAAGCAAGATATACTGAGTACAAAGATGTGAAAAAATATTTCTGTGCACCTGAGAGATGTTTAAATGTACCAGTGACAAAAGTATAGAAGGTTAACAGACCAGTAGATAAGGGAATACATACTGTCAGTGTGCCCTTGCAATCAATGAGAGGGAGGAAATTGTGAGAATGCTCTTGAAAAGATCACTTACAAAAATGCCTCATCAGAACATGACCTGCATTTGAATGAGCCCAAGGATGAGATCTATCCCAGAGAAGAATTGTATTAAGATAACATTTTTAATGCTGGTTTATAATTGTAAATGAAGCATAATAGCAAATGTAAAATATCAACATAAAATGAGAACATTCTTGAAATCTTGAAATGCAAAACAAGACCAGTAGGATTAAAAGATAGAGAAGATAGGCTAAAATTTACAGTGTTGAAATTTCATTCATATGAGAACTATCAGTTCTGGTAAAGGCTTTATACTTGAAAGTTAAGGGGCGGGATTCTCCGACCCCCCGCCGGGCCAGAGAATCGCCGGGGTGCGGCGTGAATCCCGCCCCGCCGCCAGCTGCCGAATTTTCCGCCGCCGTTTTTTTGGCAGGGGCAGGAATCGCGTTGCGCCGGTTGGCAGCGCCCCCCCCGGCGATTCTTCGCTCCGCGATGGGCCGAGCAGCCGCCCGTTTTCGGCCAGTCCCGCCGGCGTAAATTACACAAGGTTTGTACCGGAGGGACCTGGCTCTACGGGTGGCCTGCGGAGTCCTTGGGGGGGTGCGGGGGGATCTGGCCCCACAGTGGCCTGGCCTGCGATTGGGGCCCACCGATCTGCGGGCGGGCCTGTGCCGTGGGGCACCGGGCGTGGCGCGATTCCTGCCCCCGCCAAATCTCTGGCGCCGGAGAATTCGGCAGCCGGCGGTGACGGGATTCACACCGCCTTTTGGCGATTCTCCAACCCGGCGGGGGTCGGAAAATCCCGCCCCTTGTCTTTCACATTAATATGTTACCAACTCTGATATATAGGGAGATTTTAAAAAATCATACAATCATGTAGTTTTTTCCAATAAAGCTGTAAGTTTGCATATCATTTATAAGTAAAAGTACCTGTCATATTATAAGAAGCTATACAACTTTTAGTGGCTCTGTTTTGTTATTTGATGGGGAATTAATATTGGCAATGCAGGAATTTCATACTTATTTAAGCAATACAAGTAACTGTCAGAGGTTGTACCACAGTTTTGACCAATGTAATTCTTTTTGACACCATATTCAACATTTGACTTAATCAAAGCCTCTTGATTGCCATTCATTTTTGCACACTCGGTTTGATGTGTAAACCAGGAGGCAAGTCAGATGGGAGGAGTGACGATCAAGAAAGATTACACACCAGCATCTGATGCACAAACTGTGAATGCATAGTGCTTTTCTCTTTGATCAATCTGCCACTCTAGAAGAGTTCTGGAGATCCAGAATGGTTAGCAACCATATTTGTAGCAGGTACAGAGAGTAACAAGAGCTTCATTAGCAACGTATAGTGAATCAATTAAGTAACTGAACACAAAACATTCAGCAAGTCATGTAAAGAATGTTGAAGCCTTTTGGGCAATGCTAATGACATAGACATATTGGTGGATTGGGCAGCCAAGTGGTAGATGGTGGATTGGGCAGCCATGTGGCAAATGAAGTTCAATGCAGAAAAGTGTGGGATGATTCATTTTGGCAGGAAGAATGTGAAAATAAAGGGAGAAATTCTAAAGGAGGTCAAGGAACAATGGCACCTCAGTGTTTATGTACATAAGTCATTGAATGTGGTAGAGCATATTGAGAGAGCAGTTAATAAAGTACATGATATCCTACGTTTTGTTAATGTGAGCATTGCAGAGCTGCCCACCTTTCCCAACAGAAATCAGTATTCCAGACACCGAAAATTTGTATTATGGCAGTAAAATTCAGATTTTAATTACAAAGGAAAAATGCCCACCAATCTGAAGTATAGCTTTACACCTTTATTGCTCAAATCTAAAACATAAATGGAAATGCAAATCCAATGCTTCCTATTTGTACATCATCATGAGTGGGTGTTTTCAAATTAAGTTTCAAACATTCAGTAAATCTAAGAATGAAAAATGTGAACAAAACATTGACCTTTTTACATGAAGTTCAAAATTGTCGTGATTAACTGAATGGAATTCTTACAAGAAACTGTAGAGAGACAAAAGGAATCCAGTGAATTTCTTTCTTTCAAAAAATATTTTCATGAAGTAGCACTAACAAATTTGATTTTCAAATTAGGGTTTATGATAGTAAAGGTAAAAGAGCACAAAGAAAAGAAGGCCACAAAACGTAGAAAGCAGAAGATATGGTTAAATAAATGCATGATGATTCAGGTTTACTTTTTCAGCATTTTTGTTTCACGCTCACAGCAAAAAGCACAGTTTCCACAAGTAAAACATGGATTTATTAACTGAATCCTACTGAAACTTACTTGTGTGCAATGTATTATCAGCTGCACTCCATCAGTTTGGAAAGAGGGAAGTAGAGTTAAAATTTCTGATCATTGACCTTTCAACAATTCTGAAATGTTAACTTTGCTTCTCTCCCCGTTGATGCTGCCTGACCTGAGTATTTCCAGCACTTTCTGTTCTTCAAATACAGAGCAGTGCTCTACAAAGATCAGTGATAGAGCTAGTGTCGAGTCTACTTACTGTAGTCTACCCTTCCTCGACGTGATTTCTTTATCCCAATAGAATCCAGGCACCTCAATGCCTCAGACACCTGACAGGTGATCCTGACATTCCCGCGGTCACGCACATGAGACATCGAGATGCGTATTGATGTCCTTGGCGACAGGGCCCCGCGCAGAGGCCCTGCCCCCTCTCCTCTCCACCCCGCACACTAACAAGCGCATGTGTATAAAATACAGAAAATCCATGCTAGTTGGCAACTCTGGCATTGAGCACCAAAGTAAGGAGGGTCATGTTGAACTTGTATAAGACACTAATTAGGCTTCATCTGGAGTACTGCGCCAGTTGAAATGAAATGAAATGAAGATCGCTTATTGTCACAAGCGCCATATTCCGGCGCCTGTTTGGGGAGGCTGGTACGGGAATTGAACTGTGCTGCTGGCCTGCCTCGGTCTGCTTTCAAAGCCAGCGATTTAGCCCTGTGCTAAACCAGCCCCTAAACCAGTTCTGAGGAAGGATATGAATTCATTGGAGAGAGTTGAGTGAAGATTCACAAGAATGATTTCAGGGTTAATTGACTTTAGCTATGAGAATAGTTTGAAGAGATTGGGTCTGTTTTCCTTGAAGAAAAGAAGACTTGAGAGGAGACTTGATAGAGGTATTCAAGATCCTGAGTGGTTTGAGCAGGGTAAGTAGGGAGAAATTGTTTCCTGTCAAGAGCAAATAAAGAACTAAAGGACACAGATTCAAAAGGAATAGAAATAACATGAGGGAATTATTTTTCACCGCGAGGGTGGTTGGAGTCGGGAACAGACTTCTGAAGAGGATTGTGCAGGTAGAGTCGATCGAGGTTTTCAAAAGGGAATTGGATTGCTATCTGAAAAGAAAGAATGCGCAAGCTTACGAAGATAAGGAAAGGGAGTGCGTTAAGATAGAATGTTCTTTCAGAGAGCCAGTGTGGATTCAACACGCCAAATGGCCTCCTTATGCACTGTAAATATTGTGTGATTCTGCTAGCAAAGTTGTAATTATTGCCTGTTCTTGGTTGAGCTATGATGATGGCGATGGCCCTTAAGACCATAAGACTTTTTCTTTTGAACTGCAATAATCCTTCTGGTGATGATGCCCCCGAGCTGGTATTAAGTGAGAATTTTTTTTCAAACTTTTATTTTGTACCTTCCACAAACTCAGGACATCCAAAATGCTTCACAGTCAAGGAAGTGCTTTTTGAAATGTAATCTTAGATGTGATATACGGAGCATAGCAGCCAATTTATACACAAAGGTGCCACAATAGCAATGTGATGGCCAGACAATCTGCTTATTAGTGATAAAAATAGAAAATGCTGGGACTACTCAGGGGGCCTCCCTCACAGCAACTTAACAGAAGCATTATTTGATTGACATCCCTGGCACAGTGGTGAGCACAGTGGAGTCTGTACATCCTCCCCGTGTCTGTGTGTGTTTCTTCCGGGTGCTCCTGTTTCCTCCCACAGTCCAAAGATGTGCAGGCTAGGTGGATTGGCCTGGTAAGATTGCCCCCTCATGTCCAAGGTTGTGCAGGTTAGATGGGGTTACAGGGATAGTGCGGCGGAGTGGGCATGGTAGGGTGCTCTTTCAGAGGGTCAGTGCAGACTTGATGGGCCAAACAGCCTCCTTCTGAATTGCAGGGATTCTACGGAATCTCTCTAGTCAATTTTACAATGTTTGTTTACTTTACTCAATGTTATAATATATTTGTTGTTTTTGAAAAGTCAAAGGGCCTATCATAGAATTTACAGTGCAGAAGGAGGCCATTCAGCCCATCGAGTCTGCTCTGGTCCTTAAACCCACGCCTCCACCCTATCACCGAAACCCAGTAACCCCACCTAACATTTTTGGACACTAAGGGAAATTTATCATGGCCAATCCACCTAACCTGCACATCTTTGGCTGTGAGAGGAAACCGGAGCACCCGGAGGAAACCCACACAAGACACGGGAAGAACGTGCAGACTCCGCACAGACAGTGACCCAAGCCAGGAATCGAACCTAGGACCCTGGAGCTGTGAAGCAACTGTGCTAACCACTGTGCTACCGTGCTGCCCGCCTGAATGTTTAACACTTTTAATGGCTTGTTGACCAGGCTTTTTTTCATAGGAGAAAGTGATTGATGGATTATTTGCACAGGACTGTCAGAATCATTGAACCTGAGGCCATTCAGCCAACATTTCTGAGGCAGATCTTTGGAAGAACAACTCACCTTATTCCACTATCCTGCTTTTTCCTTGTAGCCTTGCAAATTTTTATCCTTCAGATGGGAAGAGGATGACGTAGTGGCTACATTGGATTAGTAATGCAACAGTCCAGGCTCATGCTCCGGAGTCATGGGTTCAAATCCCACCATGGCACATGCTGAAATTCAAAATTCACTTCGTAGAAGATCTGGGATTATAAAGCTGATCTCAGTAACTGTGACCATGAGGCTATGATTGATTGTTGTTAAAACCCATCTGGTTCATTAATGCCGTTTAGAAAAGGAAATCTGCCATCCTTATCTGGCCTGCACGTCACACCAGAGCAATGTGGTCATCTCTTAGATGCCCTCTGAAATGACCTAGTAAGCCACTTATTCAAGGACAATTAGGGATGGGCAATAAATCAGAAGTAGTGGCAGCCCTGAGGATGTGGAGACAGTGGCGGCAGCAGAGAGGTTTGGAGGGGACATTGGTGTGGGCACTGATATGCGATAACCATCAGTTCTCTCCGAGGGGGGGTTCGGAGGCAGCGGGCAGGGATGGAGAGATTTGGGGATCTCTTTCTTGATGAGGTTTTCCGAGTTTGGAGGAGCTGGAGGAGGAGTTTGAGTTGCCAGGTGGGAACAGGTTCAGGTACCTGCAAGTGAGGGATTTTGTACGGAGGCAGGACTCGAGCTTTCCACGCCTCCCGCAAAGGGGGTTACAGGATAAGGTGATGTCGAGAACAGGATTTGGGGAGGGGAAGGTCTCAGATATCGCAGGAGCCCCACTAGGGGAGGTAAAGAGAAAGTGGGAAGAGGAGTTGGAGGTGGGGGGGGGGGAAAGATGGAGCAGGGTTATGGGAGGAGGCCCTGCGGAGAGTTAACACGTCCTCATTGTGTGCCAGGCTCATCTTGCTCCAATTCAAGGTGGTCTTGAGGGCTCATATGACTGTGGCCCAGATGAGCAGATTCTTTGAGGAGGTGGAGGGCAGGTGTGGCTGATGTGGGGGAAGTCCTGCGAATCATGTACACATGTTCTGGCCGTGTCCGAGGCTGAGGGGCTTTAGGCAGGGATTTGCAGACGTCATGTCAGAGGTCCTGCAAGGAGGGTAGTGCTGAGTCAAGAGGCGGCGATCTTTGGATTGTCGGAAGACCTGGAGCCCATGGGGTGAGAGAGCAAACGTTTTGGCCTTTTGCTTCCCTGGTGGCCCGGAGACGGATTTTACTGGGATGGAGGGACTCAGAGCCCCTGAACCCGGGGGATTGAGTTAGCGACATGGCGGGGTTTCTCAGGCTTGAGAAAATTAAATTCACCTTGAGGGGTTGGTTACAGGGGTTCGCACGGAGGTGGCAGCCGCTCATCGACTTCTTCGAGAAAAATTAGACTGTTAGCGCGTGGGGGGGGGGGGGGGTGAGGGGGGAAAGGGGAGGCATGGAAATAACAAAAAAGGGTAGGAAAACCAAAGCCGGGTGGGTGGTGAAGGGCTGGCGGTGTGTTTTTATAAGCCATGTTGGTTGAGGTCTGTGTTTGGGGTGGGATGATGGTTATTTTGTTGTGGGTTTTGTTGGATGTTATTGTTAAAAAGTGTTAAAATTATAAATGCCTCAATAAAATATTTTCTAAAAACAAGGGATGGACAATTGATCTCAACCCAGGAAAATTGTAAAATTTTATTTTGAAGGCCCCAATTGAATCTGTTTCAATCACACTCAGGCAGTGCATTCCGCTCCTAACCACTCATTGTGTGGAAACATTGGGCGGGATTCTGCGCCAGCAGGATGCTCCGTTTTGCCGGCACCCGGAGGTTTCCCAACAGCATGGGGCTGCCCCACAATGGGCTGAGGCAGGAATGTGGCGCGGCGGTGCGGAGAATCCCGCCCATTTTTCCTCATGTTGCCAATCATCTAAAATTGGTGTTCTCCTGTCAGCTGAGATATTTGTCCTCAAATTTCTGCAGCGGGACATGAACCCACAATCGTTTGACACTGATGTGCGAGCATTGCCAATTGCACCACAGCAGACCTAGTGAATTAGTGAAAAGATGTCACTTGATGGCAGTACAATTACTTTGATCACTTTGCTGATGACGGGGAGCAAACTGATAGGATGGTAACTGACCAGGTTGGATAGATATTTTTATGAACAGGACATATTAGGTCCATTTTTCTACATTATTGGGTAGATGCAAGTGCCATAGTTCATTGGAAAAGTTTGGCCTGGTGATGGCTAGTCCAGGTGTGGGAGTCTTCAGTACTACAACCTCAATGCTACCATTAAGTTCAAGTAAATCCTTAATCCTTGAAGTGCAAATGGAAGTGCAATGATAACCCGCTGGGATGGAATAAACTTCTTCTGACTTAGTGGTCCAGAGGGATGCCAATTGTACCCTAGATTGGAAAAAAATGAATAAGTGGTTTTGAATAAGCAATTTTTGCCACTAAAACTCTCCTTCCTTGATCTAAATGATAAAGAGCTATATAATGAACAGAATTATTTAATTGAGTAGATATTATCACAAGCACACACACACCCCCACCCCCACACACACAGTAGTGCTCTTTATACACCAGTTAATGAATGAACATAGTGCATCCAAGTCCAGTTAATGCAATTTACCTTATACCATCAGCATACCACCACCACCCATCCCTCACCGGGCATGTGTTCAGCATAAGGGCACATACAATATGACACAAGTGGATGTCCTTACTGTCTGTCTTCCTCTTTTCTTTCTCTAGGTGTGTCTGAGAGGAATAAAACTGCAGGAGCAATTTGTGGTGCCAGAGGATGAAGACCGTGCTATCTGGAGAGTCATGCATGCTGTCTTTACAGCATAGAATGCACGCTGTGCCACATGAAAATTCCTCTTCGTGTCAGTGCGGGGGGGGGGGGGGGGGGGGGGGAGGCATTTTGAAAATGTTTTTCAAAATAGCAGTCTGCTTACCCTGACAAATGAGTTTTATAGGTACCAAAAAATGTGCTTTCATTTAAAAAGGAGAACAAAGAATAATATTTATGTGGAACTTATGTGTAACAAGTTCCAATCAATCTTCACTTTTCACTGTGATGGCAATTTTCTTTATAATAAAAGAAAGATATTTTATTAAGATTAGCCTGATGCTGTTTAAATTAGGTGGTTTAATTCTTTTTGTCAAGCACTAAAATTACTCCAAATAATTTATTTCAATAATTGATTGATTGGAACTTGTTACAAGTATTTAGATCTATGCAAACTCAAATGTTACTTTTGTGCTGATTGGATTGTGTGAATACTGCTCAACCCGTGCACCGCAAAATATAATTTTGGATTTTAGCACTACATAATATTGTAAAACTTGTCGGTGAGTGTAACCCAACATTAATTAAGTGGTTGAAATGCTTGTATATCCTTTTTAAAAATAAACGTAGAATACCCAATTCTTCTTTTCCAATTAAGGGGCAATTTATCATGGCCAATCCACCTACCCTGCACATCCTTAGGTTGTGGGGTGAGACCCACACAGACAAGGGGAGAATGTGCAAACTCCATATGGGCTGCGACCTGGGGCCTGGGTCGAACCCGGGTCCTCGGCACCACGAGGCAGCAGTGCTAAATTCTTGTATAGCCTGATAATTGATCAGATCCTTGGTATGCAAAATTACACTGCGAGTTGTATGAGGAGCAGAACTGATTGGAAATCACCTCGTCAATATCCAAAATGTTGTTTTCAATAACTAAAAATGCCAGCTTATATTTTCCAATTTCCATCATGTTAATGCCCATGGTGTTTTAAATGAGTTACAATGGTATTATAATGCCAAAAAATCCAAGCCACCCTCTGCTTTAACTGATGTTTCTTACAAAGGGGGGATGATCTATTATTAATTTTCCATATTATTTTGTACTTTTTAACTGCTATTTTCTTTTTAACTGTAAATTAATACATACTCCTACCTATGATGATATCTGCCAAAGAGAAGTGAGTATGCACAAGACCACAGTTAATCCAGTAAGAAGGTTACTGCAAGAATAGTTCATCATTAATGCTTGAGTCACATCATTTTAAAGTGCATATTATTGGAAACAAAAATAAACCTTCTGGAGACAAGTTCCGTTCATGAAAAGTGCTGGAAAACTTCTGAGGGAAAGGTTCTATAAAAATAGAGCTGCTGGCTGATGAAATTGCATTTTAGTCTGAGACACTGCTTTCAAAAGAAGGAAAAATGAGAAACCAAATAAATACATTTGGAAAAGGAAAAATATATAAAAAATGAAGTGCAGCATTAATCATTACAATAAAAATAGGAAATGTTGAAAATGCTCAGCATCCGTGGAGAGGGGCAGGTAAAAATGGCCCAGAAGATGCACTGGTGGAGTCCACGGAGGTCCCCATGGAAGAACAGCAAGGGAATTTCCCAGGAAGTTTATACTCCTATAGACAATTGCCCTGCACCAAGAACCGTCAGATACTCCGATTTAAATTGGAGACTTTAAATAGTGCTGACTCGCTGAGCAGAATAGTTACCCAGAAAAAGTTCGAAGGATTAACTCTAACTCCTGGGTAACTATTGCACCAACATCCCCTCTGACCACCACTACGCCCCAGATTTCCGCCATCTTTGTTTTACTACTTGGATTAAAGTACCACACTCGGCAATAAATGTGTGATTACACACAGATAGAGGCATTCCTTCAGTCTTGTGAAGAACCATAACTCGTTCATACCAGCAATGATTGAGAATTATGGGCCTCCAGCACACACAAATGAACCATCATAAATCTCACCATTGCCATAATTTGTACTGATCATGGCAACAGTGTGAATGATATTACTGACCTTGTGCATTTGCAGTAAACTTGAATTTTTCTAGATACATCAGTCAGCAAAATAATAATGATTTGTCTGGACGTGGCAGTTTATTGATGTTGATAGATTTTTTATATGTACATTTTTATCAACTTGAATGGTTTTAATAGTTTTGATGGACTCACTTTATGGCTCTTCAGATAGAACAGTTGATGCTTTGCAAGCACAGGTAATGTCAAGACATTTACCTTTTCTTGAACTCTACAATACTGTACTTAATGGGTTTATGGTTATTTTAGGGCAGCTGGAGAGATGAGTCATTTGTATTTCATTTGACTCCTCTGTAAATAGAGCCATATTGGGGCAACAAAGAGTATTCGAATCGGAATATTCTATTATTTCAGGTCAAAGAAAGCAAATTGCACATGGTAATATTTTTATAATCATGATCTCACTAACAATTATCTGTCTTTCTATCATTAATACAATTTAAAATACCATGTTTTAAACAGCCTTTTGGTGCTATAAATATCTTTAGATGAATAATGGCTTCTTCACAAATAGCGTGCACAAGACAATGTTATTTTTAAAACATTGTAAAGATTTGCTAAAATAGACCAACAATAAAACTAAGCGACAACCTGAAAGGGAGAATAAAAATGAAGATAAAAAATATGTGACAGCAGATTCAGAAAAAATGGAAGCTAAGGGATACAAAACTGGAAAAATTAAGTCAAAAATGAATAAATATGCGATTGTATATCCCACAAATGTAAAAAGGAAAATTGCACAAGAGAAACAAGGATAATAAAAGGCCATTTGCCCCAACAATGCTCATACTCTCAATATCCTAATTATTTCATCAAGGTAAACATTCTTCTTCAATGTTCTGGACCCAAACTTTCATAAGCTGGAAACACATATCAGCCATCTGAGTACTCCCTCTCCATTAAAATCAACGGACACAATAACATGATGAAATGCAAACAAATTTTCAATTGTTGCAAATATCTAGTTCCATGGTTCATGTGATTTGGTACATAACTTATAGTTTGAGGAATAGAAAATGCGGTTAATGCAAATTAAAACAAAGGTGGAGTCTTTTATACTTAAACGATTGCGGCCATGTTGGTTTAAGCCTTCTACTCGGAAGGCAAGATCATAAAACAGCAGGTGGGGAAATATAACAATGCCTGACCTACCTATGCATCTTTTAGTGGAGACAGGATGGCTGTAATAGTTTTAGGAGCATTGAGAAAACGCAAAAGGGTTGAAAAATCCATTTATTTCATTAGATCAAATAGGAAATGGTAAATGAGGGATAATTAACCTGAAGGTCTGTTTGAATCCAGAAACAAACTGTCGCCATGGAGATGGATGGAGCTAAGGGAGCTTCTTTGGTTTCAATTCATTTAGGTGTTTGCTGCAGTTTTAATTGTGTCTCTAACCAGGGCCGGGATTCTCCCCTACCCGGCGGGCGGGGGGTCCCGGCGGGATGGAGTGGCGTGAACCACTCCGACGTCGGGCCGCCCCAAAGCTGCGGAGAAAATCTGCACCTTTAGGGGCCAAGGCCTCACCTTGAGGGGCTAGGCCCACGCTGGAGTGGTTGGCGCGCCGCCGGCCGGCGGGAAAGGACTTTGGCGCCACGCCGGCCGGGGCTGAAGGGTCTTTGCCGGCCGGCGGAAGTCCGCGCATGCACGGGAGCGTCAGCGGCTGCTGATGTCATCCCCGTGCATGCGCAGTGGGGGGGGTCATTCCCACATCGGCCATCGCGGAGGCTATGGCCGAGGTGGAAGGAAAAGAGTGCCCCCACGGCACAGGCCCGCCCGCGGATCGGTGGGCCCTGATCGCCAGTTCCTCCGCTAAGTTAGGTGGTTTGATTCACGCCGGCGGGACTGGCATGACAGCAGCGGGACTTTGGCCGATCGCAGGCCTCAAGGTGTGGGCTTGGCCCCTAAAGGTGCGGAGAAATCCGCACCTTTGGGGCGGCCTGACGCCGGAGTGGTTCCCGCCACACTATCCCGCCGGGACCCCCCGCCCCGCCGGGTAGGGAAAAATCCCGGCCCTGATTCTCCACGCCTCTATAATGCTCCTGCCCTCTCGGCCAGGATTCAAGCGAGCGTGAATTGGTGCAAGTATTTTCCAGCGTGGCTGTGGCACGATGGTCTTCATGATGGGTCAAGGGGGCGAGTATGTAACGGCTGTGCCCCCAATGACCATCAGAGGACAGCCCTCCCCACAATGCAAAATCCTGCCAACCCACATCAGGGGCGGGATTCTCCGACCCCCCACCTGGCCGCAGAGTCGCCGGGGTGCGGTGTGAATACCGCCCCCGCCGGCTGCCGAATTCTCTGGCGCCGGGGTTTTGGCAGGGGCGGGAATCGCTGGCAGATCCCCTCCCGGCGATTCTCCGGCCCGCGATGGGCCCAGCGGCCGTCCGTTTTAGCCCGGTCCCGCCGGCGTAAATTAGACCTGGTACTTAGCGGCGGGACCTGGCTCTACGGGCAGCCTCCGGGGTCCTCGGGGGGGCGCAGGGGATGTGGCCCCGGGGGGTGCTCCCACAGTTGCCTGACCCGCGATCGGGGCCCACCGATCCGCGGGCGGGCCTGTGCCATGGGGGCACTCTTTCCCTCCGCATCGGCTGCTGTGGACCTCCGCCATGGCCGGTGCGGATTCAAACCCCCCTGCGCATGCGCTGGGATGACGCCAGCATACGCTGGTGCTCCCACGCATGCGCCAACTCGCGCCGACCAGCGGAGGCCCTTCGGCTCCAGTTGGCGTGGCACCAAGCCCCTTCCACGCCGGTTGGCGTGGCGCCAACCCCGCCGGTGCTGGCCTAGCTCCTGAAGGCGCAGAGGATTCCGCACCCAGAGTGGTTCACGACGGAGTGGTTCACACCACTCCTCGGCGCCGGGTAGGGGAGAATCCCGCCCCAGATCTCCCAATCAAAGACCCCCATCCCATATCAGAGACCACCCCCCCCCCTACCCCACCCACCCCATCAGTCACCCGTGCCTGCAAGCTAAAGGGCAGTCCAGGCAATACAGTGAAAAATCACTTCTTTGTCACTTACCTGTCCCATACACCTGCTGCCTCAAACATAATTATAGAAAGCAGAGACCAAGATAAAGATAATGTACACAATCTGAGACAGTAATCCTTATTTCCAAAAGTTATTCCTCAGAAAAAATATTACTTGATGGCTGGCCACATTGAACCACTAGCGTGCACCAGCATGCTTGAGTTTGGCGATCTGACTCCTCAAGGAGCTTCAGGGGCAGATAACTGGAGGCGAGCAAGATTCTGGCCCTACCTCACCCCCAGCCCACATTGAAAATATCATTATATCCAGAAAGTAGCAGGACACTGTTTCGTCACCCAGGAGCATGATTTTCCAAGTGCAAGCTGCCATCCTTGCTCCCCACGGCAACTGAAAATCAGGCCCATGCTTTCAGCGAAGTACTCCAAACTAATAAGGAACAAAAGCCCATGCTATTTTTATTGGCTATATGTTGCGTGACTGTGCCATAACATAATTTTAACATTAAAAATGAGAATGTTAATCAAGAATTCAGAGCTGGGAAATCACTTCTGTAAACCAGTGCTGAACTTGCCCTTTCCTCCAGAGAGGATAGATCATCAGCTCAGTAATTGGAAATGCTTTAAAAGAATGGGTAATTTACAAGATACCATCACATCTCATTAAGGAGTTAGAACTGCTACACTAATAAACAAACATGAGGAGAGAAGCACTGAAAGTACCTCAGTCACAGTGGAAGACAAGGCTGATCTAGAGGTTGATCTTGTTAAAATTTATTAAAATATAGCAATTTTTCATTGGACATTCCTGAAACATCTAAATTCCATATACTCAATTGACACTGAAAATCTAATTAAACCATAGAGTTGATTGCAATATCACCGTACAATTATTGAAATCTGTAACTGTAAGGGTCCAGAGAAACTGTTATGAACTTACTGAGCAATGTTGCGAGGAAAAGACTTTTACAAGACCCAAATCTGGGGCGGGATTCTCCCCTACCCGGCGGGGCGGGGGGTTCCGGCGTAATGGAATGGCGGGAACCACTCCGGCGTCGGGCCGCCCCAAAGGTGCGGGGCCAAGCCCTCACCTTGAGGGGCTAGGCCCGCGCCGGAGTGGTTTCCGCTCCACCGGCTGGCGGGAAAGGCCTTTGGCACCACGCCAGACAGGGCCGAAAGGTCTACGCCAGGCGACGCGGGTCGGCGCATGCGCGGGAGCGTCAGCGGCTGCTGGCGTCATCCCCACGCATGCGCAGGGGAGGGGGTCTCTTCCGTCTCGGCCATAGTGAAGACCATGGCGAAGGCGTAAGAAAAAGAGTGCCCCCATGGCACAGGCCCGCCTGCGGATCGGTGGGCCCCGATCGCCAGATCGCCCCGCGCCCCCCCCAGGACCCCGGAGCCTGCCTGCGCCGCCGTTCAAAAGGTGATTTGATCCACGCTGGCGGGACATGCATTCCAGCAGCGGGACGTCGGCCCATCGCGGGCCGGAGAATCGGCGGGGTTGGGCCAACCGGCGCGGTGCGATTCCCGCCGAATCTCTGGTGGCGGAGACTGCGGGAAACGGCAGGGGCGGGATTCACGCCAGCCCACGGTGTGGGGTCGGAGAATCCAGCCCCTGATATGGGAAGATTTTATTGAACCGCAAAACAGAGAAAAACTAACTGCTCAGGAATAAATAGTAAGCAAAATGGAGAGTGACTCCAATTATGAAGCCTAGCAAATTTTTGGAAAGCACCTAAAGCAAACTTAGTAATGTGGGGAAGGTGTCATGTCAAGGTATTCTCCAATATTAAATGTAGAGAATGCTACTATTTCTAAACCAAATGGCCACAGTTCAGAAGTTAGGACAAAGGCAAATAGCATTAAAATTGCAACAAACCTGACTGTGATGAAGTTCTTGGTTCCAATAAGCAAAGTTTGACAATTTGACACTGTTAACAGGTAAGATTCTCCAGCCTCACCCCCGCGTCGTGTTTCTTTGGCAGCAGGAGGCAGCCCGCCGAAGGCTGACGACGGGATCTTCTGGTCCTGCTGCTGTCGGAAAGAATTCCTATTGAATCCATCCCATGCCACCAGGAAACCGCAGCAGGGGTGTGCCGTTGACGGGTTTGGAAGATCCCACCAGCATGAACAGCCAGAAGATCTCGCCAAATGTTCTACTGGAGAATGAATATGAGACCATTAGATGAAACAAAAGGACACAAGCCTCAGTTTTGTAACGATTCACTGGCCATGTTTAACAAAGCCACTGGGGAACACAGAAGTCAGGGCTGGGGTTTTACACAGTCGGGATAACTCCACAGACATTTAAAAATGGTAAGCGGGACCCAATTCCAGGATTCTCACATCCATTCCCAATACTCATTATGCATGCTTGGCTGAGAGCCCCGATCAATAGAAGCATTCGCTCAGCAGGGAATCTGTTTTGACAAGTGAAGTAAAGTGTTGGATTTGCTTGATTAACATCTTCCAGTGGTTATAGGTCTGGACATTTATTTGGACAAGATTCAGAGGTGTGAAGTGTTTGAAGTCTCCGTTATCAATACTTTAATGGCTGATATGATTGGCACTTCTGTAAGGTTATAGGAACAGTAGATTTTTCAGAGATCATTTTTGAATTTAGACGGTTAAGGGGTGATCTGACCGAAGTATTCAAGATATTAACAGGAAAGGACTACGGGGACGATTCTCAAATATGGAGCCCAAGTGTTCGCGCCGTCGTGATCACCGTCGCGTTTCACGACGGCCCGAACTGGGCCCTGGTACGACCGATTCTGGCCCCCACAGGGGGCCAGCACAGCGCTGGAGCAGTTCAAGCCGCTCCAGCCGCCTTTCGTGGCGCCAAATGGGCGCTGCGCCAACCCGCACATGCGCAGTTGGACCACGCCAACCTGCGCATGCGCGGGGGACTTCTTTAGCGCGCTGGCCCCGACTCAACATAGAGTCAGTGTTCAGGGGCCGGCCGCGCCAGAAAGTAGGCCCGGGTGGGGGAGAAGCCGGTCCGCCGATCAGTGTGCCCCGATCGCGGGGCAGACCCCATCCGAGGCCCCCCCCCCCGGTGAAGGAGCCCCCCTCCCCCCCCCCCCCCCCACAGGCCGCCCCCCCCCGACCGTTCGCCCAGAGTCCCTGCCGGCAGCGACCAGGGGTGAACAGTGCCGGCGGGACTCTGTCGTATCGGCGCAGCCGCTCGGCCCATTCGGGCCAGAGAATCGGCGGCCAGCGCCGCGCCAAACGCGCCGGTGCAAATGGCGCCGATTCTCCGCACCTCAGAGAATCGCGCGCCGGGGCGTCGTGGCGCGGTTGTGGCAATTCTCCGGCCCGACGCGGGGCTCGGAGAATCGCCCCCAGGATAGATGAAGATAAGCTACTTCCGCTGGTTGGAGATTCTAAAACTAGGGGGCACAGTCTAAAATTTAAGGCAAGACCGTTTCGGAGAGATGTTGGGAAGAACATTTTCACTCAAAGGATTGTAGAGGTTTGGAACACTCTCCCACAAACAACAGCTGAAGTTAGATCAGTTATTAATTTTAAATCTGAGATAGATTTTTGTTCAGCAAAGATATTAAGGGATATGAGCCAACGTTAGGTCCCAGTTCAGCCATGATCTCGTTGAATGGCAGGACAGGCTCTAGGGGTTGAATGACCTACTCCTGGGGCGAAATTCTCCCCCAACGGCGGGATGCCCGCCGACTGGCGCCAAAGCTGGCGCAAATCAGACGGGCATCGCGCCGGCAAAAAGGTGCGGAAGTCTCCGCATCTTTGGCGGCCTAGCCCCAACATTGAGGGGCTAGGCCGACGCCGGAGGGATTTCCGCCCCGCCAGCTGGCGGAAATGGCGTTTGTTGCCCCGCCAGCTGGCGCGGAAATGCGGCGCATGCGCGGGAGCGTCAGCGGCCGCTGTCAGTTTCCCCGCGCATGCGCGGGAGCGTCAGCGGCCGCTGAAAGTTTCCCGCGCATGCGCAGTGGGGAGAGTCTCTTCCGCCTCCGCCATGGTGGAGGCCGTGGCGGAGGCGGAAGGGAAAGAGTGCCCCCACGGCACAGGCCCGCCCGCGGATCGGTGGGCCCCGATCGCGGGCCAGGCCACCGTGGGGGCACCCCCCGGGGTCAGATCGCCCCGCGCCCCCCCCCAGGACCCCGGAGCCCGCCCACGCTGCCTGGTCCCGCCGGTAAATACCAGCTTTGATTTACGTCGGCGGGACAGGCAATTCCTGGGCGGGACTTCGGCCCATCCGGGCCGGAGAATCCAGCGGGGGGTCCCGCCAACCGGCGCGGCTGGATTCCCGCCCCCGCCCAATCTCCGGGAGCGGAGACTTCGGCGGGGGCGGGGGCGGGATTCACGGCGGCCAACGGCCATTCTCCGACCCGGCGGGGGGTCGGAGAATGACGCCCCTGTTCCTATGAATAGGTGTTATTGTTGCTCAGCAGTTCCACATGTGTCAATGTTATTATATGGTTCATTAGTTATGTACGAACAAATAAGCTAGGAACAGGAGTAGGCAACTCGATCTACAATGGGTGACCACTTATTTGAGCAGCTACTCCCAGTTCTAGATTTTCCCACAAGAGGGAACATCCTCTCCACATCCACCACGCCATTATCCCTCAAGATTTTATATATTTCAATAAAGTCATCTTTTACTCTTCTAAACTCCAGCAGGTACAAGCCTCGACTGCCCAACCATTCATCATAAGATAACCCGCCCATTCCAGGTATTAGTCTAGTAAACCTCCTCTGATCTGCTTCCAACACATTTGCATTCTTCAAATAAGGGGACCAGTACTGCACACAGTACTCCAGGGTTGATCTCAACAATGCCCTGTATACTTTTCATTCAATTCCTTTCAGAACAAACAATAACATTCTGTTTGCGTTCCTATGCATTCTAACCTTTTGTGATTCATGCACGAGGACACCCAAATCCTTCTCATCTCAGACCTCTGCAGTCTCTCACCAGTTAGAAAATATGCTTTATATTCTTCCTGTCAAAATGGACAATTTCACATTTTCCCACATTATACTCCATTTGCCAGATCTTTGCCCACTCACTTAACCTATCTGTATGTCTTTGTAATCCCCTTATGTTCTCTTATGTAACTATTTTCCTGCCTATTTACGTGCCATCAGGAAATTTGGCAACTATACCTTTGGTTCCTTTGTTCAAGTCATTTATAAAAATTGTAAGTTGAGGCCCCAGCAGAGATCCGTGTGGCTCATTATATCTTGCCAGAGAATGACCCATTTATGCCTACTCTCTGTTTCCTGTTAGCTATTCAATCTCCTGTCCATGCCAATATGTTACTCCCTACACCATGAGCATTCTGGGTGAATGAGGCATGGAAGGGTCATGAGTTGGCAAGGAGAGCATGAGGGTCATGGGAAATGACTGGGTTGCATTAGTTGACATAGATAGTACGAGGGGCCATGTGGAGTGTGGTGAGGTGGTGTGAGGGATGAGAGCTAGAGGCCTTCTAATACATTAAGTTCTAGCAAGCCGTGGCTAACCTTCTAAACAGTCTGCTTCGGCATTCAGAGGCAACTCCAACGGCAACTGAGCACAAAGCCTCTGGGGTCAACGTGCCTGACTCCATCACACCCCCGCCTCTCAGGGAGAAAATAGTGTGTGACCAGGTTTTATAAACCGAGGTGGGTCGGTTGAGTCTGGAAGTCTGTCAACTCGAGCTACGTGCTTCGATAGCGAAAATTCAGCAGGATGTTACAAAACCTCTCAAGGGCAGAATTTTTCAAATTGTGAGGCTTGCCACCCCATCACCCAAAGTGTCAGCGGTTAATGCATCCCTGACGATACCAGCTGTTCCGCAGCCATTTAATACTCGGGTAACCTGCTGGAGGGGCAACTTCTGCCCCTCATTTGGGAGTAAATCGTGTCTCAGAGCTGCTGGCCATCTGATCAGCTGGCAGCTCTGTATTGCCAGCTGCACTACTGGGAGCAGTGGCAACTTCTGAGACAACAAGCAATCCTACCAGACTAAGTATCAGAGCCCACAGGACCAGATGGGGAAGAGGAGCAGCCCAGGTGAGGGAAGAGGAGGGCAAGGGTCATGATATGGCAAGGTTAAAGAGGTTGGGGGCAGATCTTTAGGTGTACAGTGATGGAGACAATCCTCCCCTATCCACCCGAGGCCTAAGTAGGGTTATCTGGCAGGCTTTCTTCCTGTCCCTGAATTTCTCCTGCCAACTGTGAAATTGCAGCCAGGAGGTAAATGGCCTTTAGGTTGCTAATAAGGACCTCAATTGAGGAGAGGGTGGGATGACTGCCCCCAGGCCTCGTCTCCCTCACCTAAAATTGCAAACGGGTTGGGGTAGTGGGAATGCCACCTGAGGAACTTAATGTAACAGCCCTGCCTGCAAATCTGCCAGTGGGAGACCATAAAATTCAATCCCAAGAATGAGAAGTTTAGCATTGTGCTTCAGATAATGGAAGTGGACATAAATCTGTTCCAGGAGTCAGAGTCATTAAACATGTGCAACTTGTTAAGGGAGTATGTGAGCATGGAGCTTTCACAAAGCTAAGATTCAGGAAGATGTCAAAAAGAAACAGAATGTCGAAAAGTTGTCTGCATCCACAAATTGATCACTATTCAAATCCCAGATGGAAAGCTACCTTTGGCTTTAAATGAACGAGTCAACAAGAATATTAATGACCCTGTTCATAGAACAATTCTTGTACCGGCCACTGGCCTGACTGATTGTGTCTCTCGATAGCATTGAAAGGAAGTAACAAAATGCAGGTGTGCATTGATCCAAACCCACTTCGAAGCATGGATGATGTTCTGCCTGAGTGAGTAAAGCAATATTGAGAGCTGTGATCACAACTGCAGGTTTTGGCATGATGCATTAGATGAATGCCACAGAATGAATTATCTAATTTCATGACCAGGAACTCATGAAATTCATCCATTGAATTCACAAAAATCTAAGTTCCAACTGAGAAAGGACTGTGACCTCAAGATTTTCGAATCACGTTTCAGTGCTACTTAACGACTGCGCTTAGCTTGGTTTCTACAACAAATACGAATCACAAAATGGAGTTTCATGGATGTTAAACAACAACTTGCATTTCATTGCTTTCTCAACATAATGTTATGAAAATGTGCTTATTTTTTTAAAGAAAAAGATATATGCCTCTTTTTCTGGCTGTATTTTAATAAACTGTAATCCTATTAAGACAATGGAGGACTGACAGTCAGTTACATGTATATTCTACAATATATATTCCACATAAGCGGGATGAAAAGGAACAGACTCTCAAAACTCCCTAGGGAGCATGAAAGACTACGGGCGAGATTCTCCGATTGCCGACGCCGAAATCGCGTTCGGCAATCGGCCGGAGAATCCCCTTTGACAGCGTAATCGGGGTCAGTGCCATTTTTGCGATGCTCCGCCCCCTAAAAAAACGCACGGCGTATGGATGGCCTCAGGACGTCACCTGAGGCCCTCCCCCATACTCCACCTCCAATGGGCCGAGTTCCCGACGGTGTCGCTCGCATGTGCTCACACCGTTCGAGGACCTCACGTGGTGGCCGCGGACTGTGTCCAGTGCGGCTACAGTCGGGGGGGGGGAGCTGTTCCACTGGCAGGGGGGGCTTCGGCGGGATCTGGGGGCACTGGTGGAGCGTGGTCCGGGGCTGGCAAGGCTGGTTACAGGGGGCAGTTTTTTGCAGGCCACGTCCGCGCGCGGCCACGCCATGTTGCACGGCGTGGCCACCGCAGGCCCCCACCGTGCGCATGTGCGGCCATGGACCCAGCCATTCTCCGGCCGTATCCGCAGGTAAAGCTGGGGGCTTTACGTTACGCAGCTGCTAGCCCCCCCCCACCGGACGGAGGATCGGTGCGGGGGCGGCGCCGACTTTCTGGTCGTAAGACCAGATGGATCCTGCGGATATAGCCACAGGATCGGAGAATCCAGCCCCATGTCGTTTGTTGGCTTTTAGACTATTTGGAAACTCATCAAAAAGTTTCTGAGATACAATATCAAAATGTAATTCCCTGCAAGTAGACATGATAATTAAATTTCTCTGATAAATACAGCCAACAGGATTGTTTTACTGGAAGGCTGCAAAGAGCCATGTCTCTCTCTCGCTCCTTCAGCAGTACAGCACACACATTTGCAAAATAACAATTCTGAGAACAGAAATCTACTGCAAACCAAGATCTTTTATGGATAAAACATGGAAATTGAATCTGTACTACACCCTGGAAGACAACTGAACAAAATGGTTGCAATCACTACATCAAAACCAGTCAAAAGACAGTTAACCGTATATTTCTTCTTCAACTGTTTATTTTCTTCAAAAACTGTAAATAAAATCTTTAAGCCCATCTTCGTATTCTACTATCTGCAGTAGTGTGTGTGGGTGGCCCAAAGACTGTGCATGATGTATAAATGGTGGTTGTGATTTCCCTAGTGCTTTTTGAATTTGGAGAGCAGTGTCAAGAAATAACTTGTTATTTGTTTTAAACTCAGAAAACCGGTCTGATTAGTTCTTTATAATCTGAAAGCGTATACAGTGAGAGTCCCGCAGCACATCCACTCTAAATTCATAATAAAGCCCTGTTACGGTCAGACCTAGTGGTAAGCTAAAGGAGTAATTTTTATTAACCCTTCCTCACATAGCTGTAACAATAACAAAAAAAAATTCTGCGACATTTCATGTAGGAGATGTGATATTTTAAATAAGGACTTATCTAAAATATATATATTACTCTTGAATCCACCAGGATGATAAAATGACCAATAGTCTTCTTGGTGAAAGATGAACTATTTATTAATTAATAAAACAATAAACTGTGAGTCCTTTTACTCAATACTAAACTAACAATAAAGAAATAAAGTACAATACAGTTAACTATATAACTATACACTATTATAACAAACTAGTTCTAACTTCTCTCACTCGAGCTATTCTATGTCTTGCTTGTTTGCTGTTCTGAATCACATCATCATGATTATCTGACTTCGAAAAGGCAGGAATCACGGGCGGTATTCTCCCTACTGGGGTCTAAGTCCCCATGCCGGCTGGAAAACCGGCACCACGCACTCTCCGAATTTTCGGGGGCTAGGTAGAAGGCAGAGGAGTTGGCACCGCTCCAGCTGGCGACGAAGGGCCGGCGCGAGTTCGCGCATGTGCGGAACAGCTGGCATGATCTCGCACATGCGCGGATCACCCGGCGTATTTCCATGCATGCGCGGGGGTTCCCTTCTCCGCGCCGGCCCCCGGGCAATATGGCAGAACCCTACAGGGGCCCGGCGTGGAGGAAAGAAATCCCCCCACGGAACCAGCCCGCTCGCAGATCGTTAGGCGCCAATCGCGGGCCAGGCTACTGTGGGGGATCGCCCCGGGGTCGGATCCCCCCGCGCCCCTCCCCCCCGCCCAAGCACACTTACCTGCCAGTAATTCACGCCGGCGAGACGGGCCAGAACTGGATGGCCGCTTGGCCCATCGGGGCCGGGAGAATCGCCGGAGGGGCCGCTGTCAACGGCCCTCGGCCGGCGTGGCGGGAATCCTGCCGCCGCCCTAAAAACGGCGCCGGAGAATAGGGCAGCCGGCATCAGGGCGGGATTCGCGCCTCCCCCCTGGGGATTCTCCGACCCGGCGGGGGGGTCGGAGAATCCCGGACCTAGTTCTTACAGTATCTGACTGTGAGCCATCCAGTGTTGAATGACTCTACTACATTTACATACATTGATCATGTATATTGATATCTGAGTATCACTACAGGAGAGAGCAAAAGAAGCATCAGAAGAGGCAGGAGTTGACCAAAGGCAAGTTAAAAAGAGAGAGGCAATTTTAAAGGCAGCCAAAGAACGAGCAAGGTGAAGAGCGTTATGGAGAGGGTGATGGATGCCAGTCCAGTGTGGCTATCTGGACAACACAGAGCTAAGAGAGCTTTATTTCAACTAAGCCACTGACCCTTAATTTCTACAACACTGATGGATCCAAAATTTCCTCCCAGCTTCAACAGTGGTTGATCTTTGGTAGAAGAGACCTATTGTATAGCTCCTTCATTTGTACTCCAGATCCTGTCCACATTTCCGGCCAAAGATATAGTTAAGTCCCCGCTTGTTTTACTTTCACATTGTTCATAAAGTAATGACAATATATCCACTTGACATTGTGGGTGTCACTTTAAATTAATTTGCCAAACTTCCTGTTTTGTGGCCTGCATGCACACATGACTTTTTCCCCAGCGCTCCGACCCTTTACCTCAGTGCTGAGGTCCCTCTTCCCCAACCTCCAGTTCCCATCCTCCATTCCTACTTTTAAATTCCCTGGTGCCCATTGCCACCACTGGGGACTTCTTTCCCACCTTCCCCCAGGCTTGCCCTCAGTCCCTCTTCTCCCAAATCCTGTTCCTGCCCTGCGGCGTCTGTCACACTGGGGACTTCCTCAGCTGTTCCTCTTCTCTGCGCTCCCATTCCCATTCTGAGCTCACACTGAAGTCCTGAATTCCTCCATCTTGTGGCAAAGTTTGGTCAACCAACTTCTGCCACTAGATAAGGCACAGTCAATCCACAACTAGTGGCAGGATTGTCCATTGTGAGTCTGCCTCACTACTGCTGCCAGCGAGGCCGGAGAATTTGGTGCTCAGCCGAATCTTCATTCACTGCAGCGGGAACGGAAAAAAATCGAAGTCTAGATAGCAATTTTTTTCAAAACATTTATTTACATTTTCTATATTTTATATTTCTTTTACATTTTAAATTTTAATTTATTTTGAAAGTTATTTATGAACGGAGGCATTTAGGAATGTACAGCATTTCAACTTCTAATGTTTGAATGTTCTTTTCTGCTGAGAAATGTTTCAAAGTACCTGACTATACAGTAGTTCTTTTAAATTTAGTGATTGATTGTATTTTGCAAGTTATTTCAGCTAGGAACACACAGTACAACATATGTGTTGTATAGTACTTCATGTATAGTACTATACATTTGCTTTTCTGAGCAAGAATTGTTTGAAGGAAACTGCCTCCGATTTTAACATTGATCCTTCTGGGAACATATGATTCACTTAAAGTTATTCCATTCAAAGTCATGATTTTCTGGAACACAGCTGCAAATGTAAGTGAGGACTTGCTGGACTTCATTCAGGGAGGCAATTGTGCCATTTATGGCATGGTTGACATATCTGTCACAGGCTTGGGGAGTAAATGCTTGATGTTTAAACTACTTAAGTGTTTGCTATTGTATCACCACTTTCAGTGCTCAGGGTGCAGAGTGATGCACATGGTGAAATAATAGGCAGAACTTTCCAAGTCCAGGGTTGCCAGCTTGGAAGTCGGGGGGGGGGGGTCTCTGCCTTTTTAGAGCGACCGCACGGCCCATCCGGGCAGGAGAATCGGCGGCCGAGCGGCCCGCGACCGGCGCCACGGCAAACGCGCCAGCGCCATTGGCGCCGGGGCGGTGTTGCGCGGTTGCGGGGATTCTTCGGCCCGATGCGGGGCTGGGAGAATCCCGCCCAGAGTACCAGCCTCCCTGAACAGGTGCCGGAATGTGGCGACTAGGGGCTTTTCACAGTAACTTCATTTGAAGCCTACTTGTGACAAATAAGCAATTTTCATTTCATTTCACATGTCTCCCGTTGGGGCTGCCAAGAGTCCAGTGCTACCTGCCTTGTGATTGGGCCAGTAGCACCCAGAGGCCTCCTGCAGTACTTAGTTAGACAGCAAGTTTGGAGGTAGCCAATTAGAAGACTCCATCCAACAAAATAGCTTCCCCAGTACATCTCCAGCAAAATGCAGGCTTGGGACTTCCATTTGGTACCAACATCGGGGTCACAAAGCCTGCTGGAAAATACTGCTCAGTGTCATATCAATGCTGTCCAAACATTTGGCAGTCATTATATAAAAAAAGAGTGCAAAAGTTCCTTGTGGGAAACAAAAAATTCTGATCATAATTTGCTGGTGCTGGGCCAACATACTAAAAATAGTTATAGGCCAGAAAGAACTGCTGGTGTTGTTAGTGGACAAATACTTGACGTGTTCATATGACAATGCCCTGTTCGCTATTTTAGCAGCAGCATCGACCCATTATATAAACAGCTTTACATGTCTCCATTGCAAAGAGTCATGTATACAAAAGGAATTAACTGTTCAACTCACAATATCATTAAGTCATTTCTACCCTCTATCCACATGTGAGATATCATCACCTGGTGACATTCTGTCAATGAAATAACAATTCATTTTTAAAATTCATTTGACAGGATATGGGCATCACTGGCTAGACCAGCATTTTTATTGCCCATCGCCAGTTGTCCTTGAGAAGGTGGTGAGCTGCAGTCCCTGTGGCGTAGGTATATACACAGTGCTGTAAGGGAGTTCCAGGATTATATTCACCGCAGGGTTCCTGGCCTTTGACCTGCTCTGGTAGCCAGCGTTTCTGGCAGTAATCACTGGTTTTGTTCTGTAACTTCACTGAAACCAATGCTGCCTGTTCATTGTATCACAATTTTGGCCTTTAAACTGTTAACAGTAAATTAAGATTAATTGGATGATTGTCAAATCAGAATTCCACATAGAACCTTCAAATCATAGAATTCCTACAGTGCAGAAGGAGCCATTTGGCCCATCAAGTCTGCAGCATCCCTCTGAAAGAGCATCCTACCTAGGCCCACTCCCCCACCCTATCCCTGGAGCCCCTAACCTGCCCATCTTGGGACACTAAAGGGCAATTTAGGATGGCCAATTCATCTAACCTGCACATCTTTGAATTGTCGGAGAACCCACGCAGAAACAGAGAGGAAGTGCGGACAGTCACCCAAGGCCGGAAATGAACCCAGGTCCCTGGATTAGCAGTGCTAATCATTGTGACACCATGCTGCCATATGATAATTAAGTTTCAAGCTATTTGTAACTTCCTGGAATTTGCTAACAAAACAGCTTGATTCCGCTAACCAGTCAGAAAACTTGGTAATCATTTCAACATTATCCATGATTAGAGATTTTTTATTGATCTTCATGTTCCTAAATTTAGTGGTGAACTAGACTGAACAAATGCTTACTTCATGCATTCAGACTTTTAAAACATTTGTAAAATATTTCCAATATTTGCCATTATGTTGGGAACTATGTTGGGGGCCACTGTCGTACTGAACAGAACGGACTACTGCAAAGAAGTATACCGACAACTGAACAACCAAGAACACTACAGACAGTTACCCGCAGATCCGACCAAGGAACACATCCGCCAACTTAACAGACTGATCAAGACCTTGGATCCAGATCTTCAGAGCACCCTACGTGCTCTCATCCCACGTACTCCCCGCATTGGAGATCTCTACTGCCTCCCAAAAATACATAAGGCCAACACACCAGGCCGCCCTATCGTTTCAGGCAATGGGACCCTGTGTGAGAACCTCTCTGGCTACATCGAGGGCATCTTGAAACCCATCGTACAAGGTACACCCAGCTTCTGTCGCGACACGACGGACTTCCTACAGAAACTCAGCATCCATGGACCAGTTGAACCAGGAACATTCATTCCTCGTCACAATGGACGTCTCGGCACTCTACACCAGCATCCCCCATGACGACGGCATTGCTGCAACAGCCTCAGTACTCAACACCGACAACTGCCAATCTCCAGACGCAATTCTGCAACTCATCCGCTTCATTCTGGATCACAACGTCTTCACCTTCGACAAAAAGTTCTTCATCCAGACGCACGGAACAGCCATGGGGACCAAATGTGCACCCCAATATGCCAACATCTTCATGCACAAGTTTGAACAGGACCTACTCACCGCACAGGACCTTCAACCGATGTTATACACCAGATACATCGATGACATTTTTTTCCTTTGGACCCACGGCGAAGAATCACTGAAACGACTACACGATGACATTAATAAGTTCCATCCAACCATCAGACTCACCATGGACTACTCTCCAAAATCAGTTGCATTCTTGGACACACTCGTCTCCATCAAGGATGGTCACCTCAGTACTTCGCTTTACCGCAAACCCACGGATAACCTCATGATGCTCCACTTCTCCAGCTTCCACCCAAAACACATTAAAGAAGCCATCCCCTATGGACAAGCGCTCCGTATACACAGGATCTGCTCAGACGAGGAGGAGCGTAACAGACATCTACAGACGTTGAAAGATGCCCTCGTACGAACGGGATATGGCACTCGACTCATCGATCGACAGTTCCAACGCGCCACAGCGAAAAACCGGACCGACCTCCTCAGAAGACAAACATGGGACACAACCGACAGAATACCCTTCATCATCCAGTACTTCCCCGGAGCGGAGAAACTACGTCATCTTCTTCACAGCCTTCAACACGTCATTGATGACGATGAACATCTTGCCAAGGTCATCCCCACACCCCCACTACTTGCCTTTAAACAACCACGCAACCTCAAACGAACCATTGTTTGCAGCAAACTACCCAGTCTTCAGAACAGTGACCACGACACCACACAACCCTGTCATGGCAATCTCTGCAAGACGTGCCAGATCATCGACATGGATACCACTATTACACGTGAGAACACCACCCACCAGGTACGCGGTACATACTCGTGCGACTCGGCCAACGTTGTCTACCTCATACGCTGCAGGAAAGGATGTCCCGAAGCGTGGTACATTGGCGAGACCATGCAGACGCTGCGACAACGAATGAACGGACATCGCACAACAATCACCAGGCAAGAATGTTCCCTTCCAGTCGGGGAACACTTCAGCAGTCAAGGGCATTCAGCCTCTGATCTCCGGGTAAGCGTTCTCCAAGGCGGCCTTCAGGACCCGCGACAACGCAGAATCGCCGAGCAGAAACTTATAGCCAAGTTCCGCACACATGAGTGCGGCCTCAACCGGGACCTGGGATTCATGTCACATTACATTCATCCCCCACCATCTGGCCTGCAAAATCCTACCAACTGTCCTGGCTTGAGACAATTCACACCTCTTTAACCTGGGGTTACCCCATCTCTGGATCTGTAAAGATTTAATCACCAGCTAATGCTCGCATTCCTAGCATTGTTTGGCATCTTTGAATTTGTCTATATGTGTGTTTCTGGAACAGACCTCTTCATTCACCTGAGGAAGGAGCAGCGCTCCGAAAGCTAGTGACATCGAAACAAACCTGTTGGACTTTAACCTGGTGTTGTAAGACTTCGTACTGTTGGGAACTATCATAGCCATCCCATAAGTTTATCATGTCTCACGAGTTTCTTGCAAACTACATAAATTAAGAACCAGCTATAAGCTGGAGTGAGCACTCTGCCCATCATGGCTGGTTTAGCACAGGGCTAAATAGCTGGCTTTTAAAGCAGACCATGGCAGGCCAGCAGCGCGGGTTCAATTCCCGTACCAGCCTCCTCGAACAGGCGCCAGAATGTGGCGACTGGGGGCTTTGCACATTAACTTCATTTGAAGCTTACTTGTGACAATAAGCGATTTTCATTTCATTTTTCATTTTCATCTGGAGTAATAAGAACATAAGAACTAGGAGCAGGAGTAGGCCATCTGGCCCCTCGAGCCTGCTCCACCATTCAATGAGATCATGGCTGATCTTTTGTGGACTCAGCTCCACTTTCCGGCCCGAACACCATAACCCTTACACCCTTTATTCTTCAAAAAACTATCTAGCTTCATCTTAAAAACATTTAATGAAGGAGCCTCTACTGCTTCACTGGGCAAGGAATTCCATAGATTCACAACCCTTTGGGTGAAGAAGTTCCTCCTAAACTCAGTCCTAAATCTACTTCCCCTTATTTTGAGGCGATGCCCCCTAGTTCTGCTTTCACCCGCCAGTGGAAACAACCTGCCCGCATCTATCCTATCTATTCCTTTCATAATTTTATATGTTTCTATAAGATCCCCCCTCATCCTTCTAAATTCCAACGAGTACAGTCCCAGTCTACTCAACCTCTCCTCATAATCCAACCCCTTCAGCTCTGGGATTAACCTAGTGAATCTGCTCTGCACACCCTCCAGTGCCAGTACGTCCTTTCTCAAGTAAGGAGACCAAAACTGAACACAATACTCCAGGTGTGGCCTCACTAACACCTTATACAATTGCAGCATAACCTCCCTCGTCTTAAACTCCATCCCTCTAGCAATGAAGGACAACATTCCATTTGCCTTCTTAATCACCTGTTACACCTGTAAACCAACTTTTTGCGACTCATGCACTAGCACACCCAGGCCTCTCTGCACAGCAGCATGTTTTAATATTTTATCATTTAAATAATAATCCCTTTTGCTGTTATTCCTACCAAAATGGATAACCTCACATTTGTCAACATTGTATTCCATCTGCCAGACCCTAGCCCATTCACTTAGCCTATCCAAATCCCTCTGCAGACTTCCAGTATCCTCTGCACTTTTTGCTTTACCACTTATCTTAGCGTCATCTGCAAACTTGGACACATTGCCCTTGGTCCCCAACTCCAAATCATCTATGTAAATTGTGAACAGTTGTGGGCCCAACACTGATCCCTGAGGGACACCACTAGCTACTGATTGCCAACCAGAGAAACACCTGCATTAATCCCTACACTTTGCTTTCTATTAATTAACCAATCCTCTATCCATGCTACTACTTTCCCCTTAATGCCTTGCATCTTTATCTTATGCAGCAACCTTTTGTGTGGCACCTTGTCAAAGGCTTTCTGGAAATCCAAATATACCACATCCATTGGCTCCCCGTTATCTATCGCACTGTTAATGTCCTCAACAAATTTCACTAAATTAGTTAGGCACGACCTGCCCTTTATGAACCCATGCTGCGTCTGGCCAATGGGACAATTTCCATCCAGATGCCTCGCTATTTCTTCCTTGATGATAGATTCCAGCATCTTCCCTACTACCGAAGTTAAGCTCACTGGCCTATAATTACCCACTTTCTGCCTACCTCCTTTTTTAAACAGTGGTGTCACGTTTGCTCATTTCCAATCCGCCGGGACCACCCCAGAGTCAAGTGAATTTTGGTAAATTATCACTAGTGCATTTGCAATTTCCCTAGCCATCTCTTTTAGCACTCTGGGATGCATTCCATCAGGTTCAGGAGACTTGTCTACCTTTAACCCCATTAGCTTGCCCATCACTACCTCCTTGGTGATAACAATCATCTCAAGGTCCTCACCTGTCATAGCCTCATTTCCATCAGTCACTGGCATGTTATTTGTGTCTTCCACTGTGAAGACCAACCCAAAAAACCTGTTCAGTTCCTCAGCCATTTCCTCATCTCCATTATAAATCTCCCTTCTCATCCTCTAAAGGACCAATATTTACCTTAGCCACTCTTTTTTGTTTTATATATTTGTAGAAACTTTTACTATCTGTTTTTATATTCTGAGCAAGTTTACTCTCATAATCTATCTTACTCTTCTTTATAGCTTTTTTAGTAGCTTTCTGTTGCCCCCTAAAGATTTGCCAGTCCTCTAGTCTCCCACTGATCTTTGCTACTTTGTATGTTTTTTCCTTCAATTCAATACTCTCCCTTATTTCCTTAGATATCCACGGTCGATTTTCCCTCTTTTTACCGTCCTTCCTTTTTGTTGGTATAAACCTTTGCTGAGCACTGCGAAAAATCGCTTGGAAGATTCTCCACTGTTGCTCAACTGTTTCACCATAAAGTCTTTGCTCCCAGTCTACCTTAGCTAGTTCTTCTCTCATCCCATTGTAATCTCCTTTGTTTAAGCACAAAACACTAGCGCTTGATTTTACCTTCTCAACCTCCATCTGTATTTTAAATTCCACCATATTGTGATCGCTCCTTCCGAGAGGATCCCTAACTATGAGATCCTGAATCAATCCTGTCTCATTACACAGGACCAGATCTAGGACCGCTTGTTCTCTCGTAGGTTCCATTACATACTGTTCTAGGAAACTATCGTGGATACATTCTATAAACTCCTCCTCAAGGCTGCCTTGACCGACCTGGTTAAACCAATCGACATGTAGATTAAAATCCTCCATGATAACTGCTGTACCATTTCTACATGCATCAGTTATTTCTTTGTTTATTGCTGCCTGCCCCACCATAATGTTACTATTTGGTGGCCTATAGACTACTTCTATCAGTGACTTTTTCGCCTTACTATTCCTGATTTACACCCAAATGGATTCAACCTTATCCTCCATAGCACCGATGTCATCCCTTACTGTTGCCCGGATATGATCCTTAAATAACAGAGCTACACCACCTCCCTTCCCATCCACTCTGTCCTTCCGAATAGTTTGATACCCGCGGATATTTAGCTCCCAGTCATGACCGTCCTTTAACCATGTTTCAGTAATGGCCACTAAATCATAGTCATTCACGATGATTTGCGCCATCAACGCATTTACCTTATTCCGAATACTACGAGCATTCAGGTAAAGTACACTTATGTTGGCTTTTTTACCTCTGTTCTGAATCTTAACACCTCGATCAGTAACCTCTTCTAAGTTATGTTTCCTCTTAACCTTTCTCCTAATTTTCCTTGTCGTTGAACCCATATCTTCATGTAACAACCTGCCGCGTCGCTTACCATTAATGTTTTCACTTCCCGTTTTGTTCCTTTAAGTATTGCTGGTCCTATTCACTGAGCTCCCCTCAGTCACTGTACCTTGTACTGTCGCCCTTTTTGATTTTTGACTATGTCTTCTCTGCCTTACACTTTCCCCCTTACTGCCTTTGTTTCTGTCCCTGTTTTACTACCTTCCAACATCCTGCATCGGTTCCCACCTCCCTGCCACATTAGTTTAAACTCTCCCCAACAGCTCTAGCAAACACCCCCCCTAGGACATTGGTTCCAGTCCTGCCCAGGTGCAGACCGTCTGGTTTGTACTGGTCCCACCTCCCCCAGAGCCGGTTCCAATGTCCCAGGAATTTGAATCCCTCCCTCTTGCACCATCTCTCGCGACACGCATTCATCCTCTCTATCCTGACATTCCTACTCTGACTAGCTCGTGGCACTGGTAGCAATCCTGAGATTACTACCTTTGAGGTCCTACTTTTTAGTTTAACTCCTAACTCCCTAAATTCAGCTTGTAGGACCTCATTCCGTTTTTTACCTATATCGTTGGTGCCTATGTGCACCACGACAGCTGGCTGTTCGCCCCCCCCCCCCCAGAATGTCCTGCAGCCGCTCCGAGACATCCTTGACCCTTGCACCAGGGAGGCAACATACCATCCTGGAGTCTCGATTACGTCCGCAGAACCGCCCGTCTATTCCCCTTACAATTGAGTCCCCTATCACTATAGCCCTGCCATTCTTCTTCCTGCCCAGCTGCGCAGCAGAGCCAGCCACGGTGCCATGAACCTGGCTGCTGCTGTCTTCCCCTGGTGAGCCATCTCCCTCAACAGTATCCAAACCGGTATATCTGTTTTGCAGGGAGATGACCGCAGAGGACACCTGCACTGCCTTCCTACTCTTGCTCTGTCTTTTGGTCACCCATTTTCTATCTCCGTAAGTACCATTCACCTGCGATGTGACCAACTCGCTAAACGTGCTATCCACGACGTCCTCAGCACCGCGGATGCTCCAAAGTGAGTCCATCCGCAGCTCCAGAGCCGTCAAGCGGTCTAACAGGAGCTGCAACTGGACACACTTCTTGCACGTGAAGGAGCCAGGGACAGTAATGACTGGAACAAGTGAAAGAGGTAGTGGAGTATGAGAATATAGGCGGTACCTTACTGCTAATTGGTCAGGCTATTGTGTTTGTACTCGGTCAGTCAATGTCAATATTCTTACTGCTGATTAATTGACTGTCTAAAATGGATGCAAGCATGTTTAATGAACAAGGTTCCCCCTCCTTCCTTTCCTCCCTCCCCACCACCCTCCTTTCCCCTCTCTCCCCACCACCCCCCTTCCCTCCTCCCCTTCCTCTCCCTCCTGTTGATACAGAGGTAAAAGTATCTGGTCCCTCCAGCGCAAAGTTTAGTGCTTTTACCGTTTGTTTTTGTGCAACTTTGTTTTTAACCATTTGAATAACCAGAATATCCTACCCCCCTCCCCATATGTTGGCACAGAGGGGAGGGTACCCAGTTTCTCCAATCCAAAATTAGTGTTCGTACCGTTTGGCCTTGTACAACTCTAATGGTTACAGTTTTAATTTTTAAAAATATTTAATGAACAAATGTCATTGATGAGAAAGGCCTGGGAGATAGTGTGGTGTTGGTAGATCCCCATAATTTTCCTGACACATCTTGTATGTCAGTGTATAATGGATGAGATAAGTTTAGAGATGGACCATTAGATGAGGTGGTTATTAAGTTGAGCATATTTGACAAAAGCCGACTTGTCCCTTTCACTGTTGATGTTCCTGGAGTCTAGTATGCAGGCTGCGGCCCGTTTCCCCAGTGTAGATGACTCCGCAATCACGTTATGCTGTAAATTACCATTTTATTGTCGGAGGATTTATTTTCATTTTGGGTATGGAGAATGGAGTAGAGCTTTTAAAAATAATCATCAGAATAATCTTTATTATTGTCACAAGTAGGCTTACATTAACACTGCAATGAAGTTACTGTGAAAATCCCCAAGTCGCCACACTCCAGCGCCTGCTCGGGTCACAGAGGGAGAATTCAGAATGTCCCATTCATCTTTTAGATGATATTTGTCACACTCATGTGTCTGCTGACTTGAGTGTATGTTGTAATCTGTGCAAGGTGGAAACAATGTCAGGAGGCTGACTCTTACCTTTGCAGAAGTAATTGGAGAATGAGTCACTAATGGGTGTGAGTTAATCTTATGTGAAGGGAATGGTCAAAGGTTCCTGTTGTAGATGTTTTAGTCAGTGATGGGGTAGGCTCTTCTAACCGATTGGAGGGTAGATAGGGAAAAACTAGTTGGGGAATCAAAGTCTAAGGGGCATAACACAAGAGTTTATAGCTTGACCTTTCAGGAGTGAAATTTTGGAAACGCTTTCTCACAAAGTGTGGTAGAAGTTTGGAACTCTCTTGGGGATAGGAAAGAAAGGCAGCCAAGCATAGCAGCGATGCTGAGAAAGCTGGTCGATGAGGAGAGCTTCGTCAAGGTCCTGAAGCTAATCAACTCCATACTGAAGTGTCAGAGCATCCAGAGCTCTGGACAGGGAAGGGGGTGGATGCCCTGGACATCGCCTCACTGATAGCCAGGCAGGGGGGGTTAAAATTTTCAGTAAGAACACTTCTAAAAAAAGAACTGTATGATACACACTAATGTAAATAATGTAGGGAAATGACAGTACTGGCAGTACTGTCACAGACGCGGTGGCAGTTTGCATACTTGTGTGGGTTTATTGTATTGTTTTGGTTATTATTATTGTTTCAATATTCTGCAAAGGTTTGATATTAAGTTAACAATTGATTCTGGGATCTCAAACTCAAAGCAGTTCTATGTTTGGGGCCGTGGGGTACCGCCAGTCCATCTTCAGTATGGAGTCCATTAGCCGCTGCTTGGCTTCCCTTTCTATCCTGTCCTCAAGGATTCTGTAAGCTAGAATTTTGCCCCTAATCACCGCCCTCAGTGCCCTCCAGAACTTGGTGGGTGAGACCTCTCCATTCTACTTGCAGGTTACATAACCATCGATGGCTTGGGATATCTTTGTACAGAATTCCTTATCAGCGAGGAGAACTGTGAACCAGCCTCCGTGGGGGGCATTGAGACCGGCCCTTCTCCAACCTTAGATCCATGTAATATGGCGCATGGTTGGAGATTACAATCGTGGAAACAGGAATGAAATGTTTGTCCCACCCAGCCCTTCCTTACTCACAATCGGTACCTCTCTCTCTAGTGTCTCTCCTGTATGAAGGCTACAGGAGTCAACCCTCAGACTCTTGAGATTGGCGAGGACTCTGGATCTTTTAACCAGCCTGTTGAGGCCCCTCACATTCCATGTTACTATCCAGATGCCCCCCCCCAACGCCATGGGGTCAACCATACTCACCCTGTGGGTCTGGTCCTGTTCGTTCAGGCCTGCCCTTGCTCACGGGCCATTTAAGATGGCTGCTGTCTACTTCTTCATTCTCGCCATCTCCTCGTGTCTGCTGCAACCAGTACTCTACCCTCCCCCTACCCCCTCTGTTTCTCCTCCTACTATTGCTTCCCCCCTCCATGTCCCTCCTCCCCCATTCGCTATACCCCCATCTCTACCTCCGCCAGCACCCCCTCCCCTTTTGCCCTTTATTTCCCCTGAAGTTCTGTTTTTCCCTTCCCTAGTGCCAGGTACTCTCTCCCTCCTGGGAGGGGTGCCACGGCCTCCTCCTCTACTGTACTTCCGTGCACCTATCTATTCGCTAATGTAGTAGTACCCCTAACAATCGGATTCCCCTATTTAATCTCCGTCTACCTCCCCCCCCCCCCCCCCCCCCCCCCCCGGCCCTCTGCGCCTCTGCCTGTGGTCGCCTCTTGAATTCTTACAGCCTGCATTCAGGTCATTACCCTCTATTGTTGGTTCCCAGTCCATTACTCCAGAAAAACGTGTTGGCTTCCTCCGGGGCATCAAAGTCATGTTCCTTACCCTGGTATGTGACCCATGGCTTGTGAGGGTAGAGCATGCCAAATCGCACCCAATGTTTGTACAGTGCGGATTTGGCACCGTTGAATTCTGCCTAGTGTTTGAACAGGTCAACACCAATGTCCTAATACAAACGGATGGAATGTCCTTCCCACTTGCACCCTCACGCTCTTCACCCACCTCTGCATCCGTTCATTGTCCTGGTACCTGTGGAGCCTCACAATAATCGCCCGCGGTGATTCCCTAGCCCAGGGCTGCTGCTGAAGCGACCTGTGGGCATGGTCTACCTCCAGGAGCTTGACGAAGCTCTCCTCACCGACCAGCTTTCTCAGCATCGCTGCTACGTATTCTGTGGGGTTTCTCCCTTCCATTCCCTCTGGCAGCCCCACAGTTCTCAGGTTTTGCCAACGCGATCAGTTCTCCTGGTCATCGACTTCATCCTTCAACCCCTTCTGGGTTTCGACCAGGCTCGGTACCTCATGCTCGAGTGCAGCGATCTGGTCGTCATGAGGGGCTGGTTTAGCACACTGGGCTAAATCGCTGGCTTTGAAAGCAGACCAAGGTAGGCCAGCAGCACGGTTCAATTCCCGTACCAGCCTCCCCGAACAGGCACTGGAATGTGGCGACTAGGGGCTTTTCACAGTAACTTAATTGAAGCCTACTTGTGACAATAAGCGATTTTCATTTCATTTCATTTCATGTTCCGTGGCAGCTTTTTCGAGGTTCCGCGTCATCTTTACCTGGGCCTCCAGCCTCTGCTCCATATCGTCAATTGCCTCCTTCATGGGAGCCGTTCGCAGCTTCCACTGCCGCCTCACCGGCTGCCAGCAAGTCTTTTCCCATCTCCTCCCCATGTCTCTGGAGCTCGGAGGTGATGAAGCCCGTCAATTTGTCTGTCAGCACCTGGGCCTGCACTGGGATCTCTGGGGGGTCAACCCTCACCATTTCTGTGCCTCTATGTGAGGTTCCCTGCTCCGAGGCTGAGGTTTTCCTCCCCTCCCCTCGGCTAGGCAGCTGATTCTCTCCTATCCTGCTTGGCAGTGCAGCCGAAACGGGGTTAGTCTGGGGGATTTTGAATGCTTTTAGTGCCCGTTTGTTGGAGTTGAAAGGCTGTAGTCATTAACTGGAAGTGGAATTTCCTTTTTAAAAAGTATTTGGTCTCTGCGGAGATCATAACTCAGAATGGAAAAGCAAAAGGCGACCAAGTAGCTAGATGTTGATATCGAGTAGCAATTCTCAAACTCTTTTCGTTGAAGGACTCCTTTTCAAATGGATTAATAGTCACAGACCCCTCCATATAATTTATGATACTATATAATATGGCCAAGATGAATGTTTTTTTAATTCTTTCACTGGGTGTGGGTGTCGCTAGGCCAGCATTTATTGCTCAACACCAATTGCCTTTTAGAAAGTGGTGCTGAGCCACCTTCTTAAACTGCTGCAGGCCATGAAAGTGATGCATATAATCATAGAATCCCTACAGTGCTGCAGGAGGCCATTCAGCCCATCGAGTCTGCACCAACGCTCCTAAAGAGCACCCCATGCAGGCCCACCACCCCACCCTATCCCCGTAACCCAACCTAACCTTTAGACACTAAGGGGCAATTTATCATGGCCAAGCCACCTAACCTGTACATCTTTGGACTGTGGTTGGAAACCGGATCACCCGGAGGAAACTCACGCAGACACGGGGAGAATGTGCAAACTCCACACAGTCACCCAAGACCAGAATTGAACCCGAGTCCCTGGCGCTGTGAGGCAGCACTGCTAACACTGTAAAGAGTGTTTTGATAATACTTAATAGTCTCGGCCTATCCTTAGAAAGAACACAAAAAGAGCAGGAGAACGGAGAAGGCAGGAGTACAGAGGAAGCAGGAGCATGGGTAGAGGAGAGTCATAAAAAGCACTAGGGGAGCGGGAGTGTGTGTGTGGGGGGGGGGGGGGGGGGGGGCGGGGACAGGAGCACAGGGTGAGCAGAGCAACATTTACTGCTCATGCAATTGCTCATGGCCACAGCACCCTGGGCAGCTGCCCATACCAACCACTCATAATGGATCCCCTAAAAAGTTTCTCCACGTCCCCTGGGGTTTGCGGATTGACCCCGATTTGAAAATCATTTCCATGAGACAAAAATGCCCATTGTGATGTTTAGTATTAACTGAGAAATAAATTGCGACTTGGTCAAGATTCACTTATAGCAGAACTCTGTCAGAAATTGACTTGTATCATGTTTCTATATTTGTGAATATGAGGGAGCTCTAACCTTTCCAGTCTTTAAGTACTACCGGAGGAGGCAAACACATTTTCTTTTAATTGAAAACGTATATCAGATTTACACGAACACCCCGCAAATCAGAATGAAGCAAATGACATGGAGGAAAGAGGTTCAATGCTGCTCAGAGTACACTGATAGAGTTACAACTAAAATTGACCTTGAAAATCAAACCTCTTTCTAAAGCTCTGGAAAATTCTTCCTGATCCACAAGCTATGATATCGATGATGGAACTAATCCAACAGCAGCTGCAGCCTTTAATAGCATTAAAGTGGATTTAGTGCACTTTGATTACTGTAAACAGGAGACCTGGAGTTATTGACTTTTGACTGCAAATGCATTACATTTGCCACTGGTTTTGCCTTCCGTAAATTGCTTGCATTTGATTTAATGTTAAACTGCATAAATTGTTTAAAAAATCTCAGTAGGAGAACATCCTAAAGTGTCAATTTAAACACTAGCAGCTACACTCAACAAGTTCAATGCACCCCTGACTGATGTTCCACTTTCTACCCTCTGTAAACCCGAGGTCATCCAAAACTTTACTGCCCATGCCTTACCTTCCACAAAATTTCATCCCCATATCATCCCAGTGTTTGCTGGTCTATATTGGCTCCTGGTCAAGAAACGTGCTGATTTTGAAATTCTCATCCTTGTTTTCAAATCCCTCCATGGCCTTGCCCATCTCCATCTCTGTAATCTCCTCCAGCCCACAACCCTCCCAGATATCTGTGCTAATCTCATTCTGGCCTCTTGAGTATCCCCAAGTTAATTGTTTTCATTTTGAAAAGATTTTTATTAAAAACCTTTTCATTAGAACAGAACAGTACAATACAAAACAGATGCTTCAAGTAACACTATAAAAGAACACAATCAACCAGAATACATCCAATCCTACCCCCCCCCCCCCCCACCCCCCATACTGAACTAAACAAAACCCCCATTAATAACTGACAGTGACTAACTCCTTAAAAAAGGAAGTGAATGGCTTCCATCTTTGGTAGAAACCTTCTACCCACTCCCTAAAGATATATTAGACCTTCTCCAAATGTAAATACTCCATGAGGCCACTCAACCAGGCCAAGGGGCAGGGCGGAGTAGGAGACCGCCACCCAAGCAGAACTCGACTCCAGGTTATTAACGACGCAATGGCGAGGACATCTGTCTTCAGCCCAGACTGCAGCACCAGTGGATCCAAGACCCCGAAAATGGTCACCGGCACCAAGTTCAATATCAAGAATCTCTGACACGGTGTTAAAGAAGGAGATCCAAAAGGTTAATAATTTTGGACACGACCAGAACATATGCCTATGACTAGCTGGCCCTCGAGAACATAGCTCATACTTTTCGTCCCCCGAGAAAAAAACCACACATCCTCGCCTTGGTCAGATTAGCCTTGTGCACCATCTTTTTTTTTTTTAATTGTTATTCTACATTTTCACATTTTCCTTCAAAAATGTACCCCCCACCCACAAACAGTAAATGGTAACAAATACAAAATCAATCCCCCCAACAATACCAACGATCCCATCCTCCCACCACCCCAAACAACGGCCCACCTGTCAATATATGCATCCAATAAACCAAACGCTCCCACGGTGGAAACAAAAAACAAAGGAGAAAAAGAAAAAGGAGTCCGGGACCGCCCATGGTCACCATTGACCTATATAGTCCACTCCCCCTCCCCCCTACACACAACGCATCCAGCCTCTGAAAGAGTACCGTACATGATACCCAAGAGTTGTACACCCCCCCCCCCCCCCCCCCCCCCCCGTCTCCAGCTCCTCCCATCCACTTCCTCTTGTAAAACTCCTCCTCCCAACCTCGGTTCCTTCCCCCCAACTTTCCACGCCGGCTAGACCACTCGGACCCTGTTCTGCCAGGCTCCGATGGCCGCAGCCCCTTCCCCCACCTCACTCCCGTTCACTGGCCGACTTAAACCGGCCAGCGTGGAGGCTCCCGCCCGGGTCCCTTTCCCCCTTGCCCGGCCCTAGGAAAGCCCAGAGATCCCCTTTTAGCACACACACCCCGCATATCCACCTACACCCCAAAGAGCCCTCATTTCGAGTGAAAGTCCCATCCCTTCCCTTGTTCAAATATATACAACATTGGCTCCTTTAGCCCCTACACCCGCACGCAGTGAAACAAAAAGGAAGAAAATACAGTCATGAGGTTACATCGGCACATGGCCATTTCTCAATTTGTCAGTTCTGCCGCAGTCCTTCTGCCTTCGCAAACTCCTCCGCTGCTTCCGCCGTTCCAAAATAAAAGTCCCTGAGCTTGTCAGGCACCCTCAGCTTCGCTGGATATACAATGCCGCACTACACCTTGCTAATGTACAGTGCCCTCTTCACCCGGTTGAAGGCAGCCCACCTCCTCGCCAGCTCCACCGTAAAGTCCTGGTATACACGTATACCAGCTCCAGCCCACTGCACCACCCGCTTCTGCTTGGCCCAGCTCAGGACCTTCTCCTTCACACTGTACCTACGGAAGCACAGAGTCACTGCCCTTGGCGGCTCACTCGCCTTTGGTACAAGCCTCCACGACCGATGAGCCCGATCCAGTTCATATCGGGAGGGATCCTCCCCCTCCCCCAATAGTTTTGCCAGCATCGCGGCAAAATACTCAGTCGGCTTCGGTCCTTCAACTCCTTTGGGCAGCCCCACAATCCTCAAATTCTGTCGCCTGGATCTGTTTTCCAGGTCTTCCATTTTTCCTCGCAGATCCTTGTTAATGTCCATCACCTTCCGCATCTCCTTCCGCATCGAGACAAGTTGATCACCGTGCTGCAATAACGTCTCCTCCACTTCCTTCAGCGCCTCCCCTTGCTCTCGCACCTCTGCCACTGCGCTTGCCACCGCCGTCACCACCGGGCAAATTGCCTCCTCCACCAGCGCACTCAAAACCTCCCTCATCTCCTTCCTCACCGTCTCCATGCATTTTGCAAACTGCCTTTCGAATTCCGCAGCCATCACCTTAGTTATTTCTTCAGCCGTAAGCAATGTGGCCTCCCCTGGTGCTCCAGCCTCCAATTTCTTTACTGACCCCGCGGTGACCTTTCCACTCCCCGACGGACTTTCAGCCGCTTTTTTCACGGCCGTTTTTTTGCTGGTCTTCGACATTCCCCTCCTCTGTGCTGTCTCCCGACTTTTACTGCCTTCGCTGGCCCTAGGTCCGGGTGTTAACCCCCGACAATGCCGTTCCCGACGGGAGCCCTCCAACGCACGGCTGCCTCCCGCCCGCCGTCACCGGAGGTCCCTTGTACACAAACTTGAACTGGATCAAACTTAGCCGAGCACAGGAAGACGTGGAGTTTACCTTGCGAAGAGACTCGCTCCACATCGCCTCATCCCAAACAGGATCCAATTCACCCTCCCATTTTACCTTCACTCCATCCAACAGAGCCGACTTTGATATGACCTGACTATAAATACCCAAAACGCTCCCCCCACCAGACCGGGCCAAAGATAAAATCTTCTTCAACAGGGAGGACAGTGGTGCCAGTCCCTTCCCCTCCCATGTCCTAAGCATCGGTTCCAAGCTCACCCACACAAATTGATGACTACTACAGATAGGGCTAACAGCGGCCAAGTTAAATTTCTCCACCATTGCTGGCTGTATATTTAGTTGTCTAGACCCCAGGCTCAGGAATACTTACCCTACACTTGGACTTCTTTACCTTGCTTACCTCCTTTAACACACTATTTAAAATCTTTGACCATGTTTCTAATCACTTGGGGCACGTCTTAACATGTAAAATGCCGAGTCCCATTTTGGGTACATATAGAGGGGCGTTTCTCGCGCAGAACGACGCCTCTATCAAAGCTGCACTGATGAGGAAGAGACCGGGGTGCCACTTTTAATATCCCCGATCTCTCAACCCCCCCCACCCACCGTCAGACATTCCACCACGGCCTCTGGATCCCCCCACTGCCTCTTAGGAGGTGCTCGAACTCCGCTTCACCCCACCTCTTAAGGGCAGGGCAGGGCAGCTCTCCCCCCCCCCCCCCCCCCCCCGGCCTGAACGTTGGCACGTGAAACCTGGCACTTGGACACCTTCGCACTGCCAGCCAATAACCCTGGCAATGCCTCTGCCAAGGTTCCCAGGTGCCAGGAGTGCCAGGAACCACCCTGCCCAGAGTCAGACCACCTGGCGGCCTGGGAAACCACCCTCCCAGGTGCTGTTACGCCTGGTCCACTGTGCTGACCAGTGCTAAACGGCGGCTGGATGAGGTCTCCCAGGTGCAGGCGTTAGTTCCTGGGCCTCAGGAGAATGGGGGGCGGACATATTTAAATGATACGCAGTCTGGTACTAAGCCTGTGGCAGAGGCAGGAACAAGACGTGTTTCCCACTGCAGAGGCCGGTACGAAAGCACAGCATGGTCTGGTGTTCATACTTCATCCAGCTGGATGTGAGTCCTGACTTTTGCACAACACTTTGTTCCAGACTTGTTCTGGACCAGTGTGTTTTTCCATTGGCATCACAGAGAATCGGCCTGGGTGGAAGATTCCGATTAATCTGCATCCCATTAGTGGGATGCAGATCAGTTTTACGTAGGCCACCAGTGGGTTTCCTGATCAAAATCCTGGTCAAATCCTGGAACTCCTTCCCCGACAGCCCTATGGATGTACCCACACCACATGGACTGCAGCGCTTCAGGAAGGCAGCTCACCATCACCTTCTCAAGGGAAATTAGGAATGGGCAACAAATGCCTAGCCAGTGGAGCCCACATCCCATAAAAAAGTTGTTTTTTTTAAACTGAAGAGATGAATGGCTTCTTTGATGAACATTAATAGTCAAAGCAGTCCTTTCGTGTTGGGCATACACATGTATTACAGTGTTATTAAGTTTTAACATCCAGCTGGATGAAGTATGAACACCAGCCTCTTCGCTGTCTATTAATTATATTTGCATATAACATCTGACTTTCATATCTTAACTGCTCATAAACAGTTCCGAGGATTAATCAATTCTAAACCACCTTTTAATCTTCCTTGGAAACGATGTTCCTTTGCTTCTTAAAACCTTGTTAAGGAGCAATTACTTGTCTATTAAATTTATGAGGATCGAAGCTGGCATAAATAATTACATGGAGCTGGCAGATTCTGATTGTTGAAGAGCAAAAGTAACTTGAGGACATTGGCTCCAGAAATCTGCAGTCATTCTAGGATGCTGTACTTCTAACTTCAATAAGAGTCCATTAGAAACTAGAATTGGATCCAGAAAGGAGAAGTCCAAGGCGTGCTCCAAATGAGCATTATGGCAGATTTCCAGAGCTACCTCATTTTAAGTTGTTGTTGATCAGGAGAGAGGAAGTCGGCAACAATCGTAGGGACTCATCAGCTGTCTCTTGATTCAAGGATGGTATCAACTCAGGGTTGCAAATTTTTGCCATCGGCCTTCACGTTACTGAACAGGCCAATTCTCAACTGGAAGATCTTTCGGCACATGGGGCAGGATGTCTCAAGAGTTAGTGGGATCTGGAGTGCAGTGTTTGCTTCTTTTTTTTCCTTCTCTGCTGTCTGACCATTAAGACGTGATTTAAATTATGAGACAGCTTGACGGGCAAGCTCCTTGCAGCCATTCATATCAATGTGACCGTGCTTCAAGGAGAGCTTCAGAGTGTTGATGAAGCATTTTCTTTGTCCTCACCTGGAACATTGGCCATTTGAGTTTTGAGAAAACATGATCTGGTGGGAAAGATGGTGGGGAAGTGTCAGCATGGTAGCACAAGTGACTAACAAAGTGGCTTCACAGCACCAGGGTCCCAGGTTCGATTCTCCGCTGGGTCACTGTCAGTGCGGCGTCTGCATGTTTTCCCTGTGTCTGTGTGGGTTTCCTCTGGGTGCTCCGGTTTCCTCCCACAGTCCAAAGACGTGCAGGTTAGGTGGATTGGCAATGCTAAATTGCCCTTAGTGTCCAAAAGGTTAGGAGGGGTGATTGGGTTATGGGGATAGGGTGAAAGTGAGAGCTGAAGTGGGTCGGTGCAGACTCAATGGGCTGAATGGCCTCCTTCTGCACTGTATGTTCTATGTTCCATCGAAATTGATTTTTCAGAAGTTTTGCCTGAATGTTTGTGGAACTGACTTCAAGAAGGACACTAGCGTGTGCCTGATGGTCCTCCCATTGAATCCAAAGGATGCAATAAAGGTAATGCTGATGGTTTTTCCCTAGCACTCACGTGTCGCTGATACACAGTCCAAGTCTCACTGCAGTTCAGGAATGTGGTGACACTAACTGTTCTGTACACATCTTTGTTGTCAAAGACTCACCGTCATAGTTTGCAAAAGCTGAGCTGACGCAATTAATCCAATGTTGGATCTCCTCATCAGTGGTGGGCTTTTGAGAGAGGTGGCTGCTGAGGTCTGGGAAGTTTTAACATCTTCCAGAGTGTCTCGTTCATCATATATGAGAGATGGACTATTTGGCTGACCAGTTGTGGGTTGATACGAGACAGGCCAAGTTTCTTAGATGCAGAGGGAAAGAAATCAAGAGTGGCTTGCAAATCCGGCCAAGAGTCTGCATCGACGCTGCAAACTGTAGATTATGTATGTCTATTATGGCCAGTTTAGCTTTGGCACAGAGGTGACTGAGGTGAACAAGTTTCCCATTTATGTGATATTTAATGCTCAACAGGTTTGTTTGGAGTCACTAGCTTTCGGAGCGCAGCTCCTTCATCAGGTGAGTGAAGAGGTGGGTTCCACAAAATCATGTATAGAAAAAATCAATGATGCAAGATGATACTTTGAATGCAGGTAATTAAGTCTTGATAGTCTGCACAGCATGATTTATCTTCTTTCTTCAAGATAGTTACAATTGGCATATTCCTGAAGTCAGGGATTGGGGGAGTTCTTTTTCCTCCTAAATTGCTATGGTGAGTGCATGGGGGAGTCTTGGTGTAAGAAAAGGTCCACCAGCTTTGAAGACTTCAGCTGGAATACCACCAGGGCTGTAGGTTTTGTTGGTTTTCATTCAGTTGATTGCGAACTTGTATCGACGTTGGTTCACCCATGGATTCTACCACAGACGACTGGGGAAATAACCTGGAGATTGTCAGAAGAGTGTGGATTCATAGTTATGGAGCTGTTGACAATGTTTTTTCTTGTGTTGACAGATGGCAACGTTATCCTCAAGAAGAGAAACACCATCCTGCGAACGAAGGACATTTTGTCAATTTAACGTTCGCCTACAGATGGCTCTGGTGACTTCAAAAAGACTTTGCATGACCTGGTTCAACAAAAACAGTTCTGAAATACGTGACCTCCGAGAACAAAAAGGAGCACCCTTCATGGAGCACTTTGAGTCAAAATGCGCATGTGGCCACTGTCGTATTGGGTGTTCTGATACACAAATGATCCAACACGGCTGTAGATGGTACAACTTTGTTTTATTGTCTAAACAGCGGTAACAACTAACTGCTGACTTGGGTACGTGCTTCACCAGCTAACCTGTGGACCCAGCCCTATCACTATCTTAGTGAGGCACTCAGCACATGGTCTATGTCTGAGAGGCACGCTGTGAGCTCTGTGCTCTGAGCTATCTCCTGGTAGAATGAGCGGGAACTGTGGTGTTCCCTGTTTTATAGTGCATGTGCTCTCACTGGTGATTGGCTGCGGTGTTATGTGTGTGCTGGTTGGTCCAACTGCCTGTCCATCAGTGTGTCTGTGATTGCACCATGATATGCTGATGTGGATATCATGACAGCCACCTCCAATTTTATTGGACGCTTTACACTTGTACACCACGCGTATCATCAGCAAATTAATAGCAATCAAGAACAAGCCCTAGTTTTTAGGAAAGGTAGGTGAAGTTGATCTGTGAAAATAATACAAGTGTGTTCATATCTAAGGGCCGTTACCTGTTCCTAAAAGTTTCTACGTTCTTAAATGCTGCAATGTTCATTTCAGCAATATATAATTAACAGATTTAACCAGCCCAACATTATTATACAAGGTGTAATTATAAACTCTTACACGTCTCAATTTAATAACATCAGGGTACTGCAATATATCAGACATCTTTTCTGCAGCACAGTTTGAGGGATTATTGATTTTTTAAAAATAATTTATTTGCCTGTCAATCTCCCTCTATGGAGGAACTTAGAAAAAAACTTGCACCTTTAATCCTGAGAATACTAAGCACAATGTGGAGTTTTTTTAAAACTGTTCTCTTTCACAGCTAATATCTATTTTTAAATATTATGAAATGGATATGCTAGTTATTCTGAGGCAAAACAACAGCAATTCAGGGAACCAATAAATATTGTACAGTTCACTATAATGTGAATAAACTAAAACTAATTACTGTAAGTAAAAGAGACCAACATTCAAGTCAAGTGTCAGTGAACAAACAAATATTTATTAGCATCAAACAACCCTGTTTATTGATAGAAACTAACTCAATACTCTGATTAAGCTTCACATTGCTCAATGGCACCAAAAGCCAGGGATAGAAATAATAAGTGCTTGATAAATGTTACTCTCCCTAAGTATTCAGTAGCTGTCAGATCATTATAGTCAGGAGTAGAATTTTTTTTTAAATCCGAGAAACACCTTGTAATATTTGTTATTCCTGACTTTGTAATGGCATCTATCTGTTGTAATTAATTGCAATTGAATTCCCAGAATGTCTAGATATATTATAAATACACTTAAGTGAAATGGAGGCTGCTTTAGCTCACTTGGCTAGACAGCTGGTTTGTGACACAGTGCAAGGCCAGGTTCAATTCCCGTATCGGCTGAGGTTATCCTGCCCCTGCCCACTCAACCTTACCCTTGAGGTATGGTGATCCTCAGATTAAATCACCACCAGTCAGCTACTCCCCTCAAAGGGGAAAGCAGCCTATGGTCATCTGAGACGATGGCAACTTTGCCTTTACTCTTGATGAAATGGTCTTGCCAGGTAAGAAATTTTCTTATATTGGACATTTATACTTATCATTGGTAAATACTGTTTTCAGAAGGAATGCTCTGTCATTATTATAAATATCTAAATGGGAAGATGCTTAAGAAATCAGAAGTACAAAGGGACTTGGGAGTCCTTGTAGACGATTCTCTTCAGGTTAATGTGCAGGTTCAGTCGGCAGTTAAGAAGGCAAGTGCAATGTTAGCATTCATGTCGAGAGGGCTAGAATACAAGACCAGGGATGTACTTCTGAGGCTATATAAGGCTCTAATCAGACCTCGTTTGGAGTAGTGTAAGCAGTTTTGGGCCCCGTATCAAAGGAAGGATGTGCTGGCCTTGGAAAGGGTCCAGAGGAGGTTCACAAGAATGATCCCTGGAATGAAGAGCTTGTCGTATGAGGAACGGTTGAGGACTCTGGATCTGCACTCGTTGGAGTTTAGAAGGATGAGGGGGGATCTTATTGAAACTTACAGGATACTGCGAGGCCTGGATAGAGTGGACGTGGAGAGGATGTTTTCACTTGTAGGAAAAATGAGAAGCAGAGGACATAATCTCAGACTAAAGGACGATCCTTTAAAACAGTGATGAGGAGGAATTTCTTCAGCCAGAGGGTGGTGAATCTGTGGAACTCTTTGCCGCAGAAGGCTGTGGAGGCCAAATCACTGAGTGTCTTTTTTTTAAATTATATATATTTATTAAAGTTTTAACACAATTTTTCTCCCTTAAAAACAATAACCCCCACCCCGCCCCCCCCCCCCCCCCCCCACCCCCGTAACAAAAAAATAAAGAAACGAGAAATCACGCGGAGCAAGATATATACATGGCAAAATAGTATATTTACATAGCTTTGTACACTGGCTCTCTCCCATACGTGCCAGTTTCCCCGACTCTTCATGTTATCTCTTGCTCATCCACCCCACCCCCCCAGGCAGCTCCCGCCCCCGCGCCCCCCCCCCCCCCCCCCCCCCCCCCCCCCCCCCCCAGGTTGCTGCTGCTGACCGACCTTCCTCTAACGCTCCGCGAGATAGTCTAGGAACGGTTGCCACCGCCTGTAGAACCCCTGCACAGACCCTCTCAAGGCGAACTTAATCCTCTCCAACTTTATGAACCCAGCCATATCGTTTATCCAGGCCTCCACGCTGGGGGGCTTCGCCTCCTTCCACATTAGCAAGATCCTTTGCCGGGCTACTAGGGACGCAAAGGCCAGAATACCGGCCTCTTTCGCCTCCTGCACTCCGGGTTCGTCCACTACTCCAAATATTGCTAGCCCCCAGCTTGGCTTGACCCGGACTTTCACCACCTGAGATATTGCTCCCGCCACTCCTCTCCAGAACCCCTCCAGTTCCGGGAATGACCAAAACATATGGAAATGGTTCGCCGGGCTCCCTGAGCACCTTCCACATCTGTCCTCTACCCCAAAGAACCTGCTCAACCTCGCCCCCGTCAAGTGAGCTCTGTGAACCACCTTAAATTGTATCAGGCTGAGCCTGGCACACGAGGAGGAGGAATTAACCCAACCCAGGGCATCAGCGCACAGACCTTCCTCGATCTCCTTCCCCAGTTCCTCCTCCCATTTACCCTTCAACTCTTCTACCAGCGCTTCCCCCTCTTCTTTCATCTCCTGGTGTATTGCCGACACCTTGCCCTCCCCGACCCATGCGCCCGAGATCACCCTGTCTTGAATTTCTTGTGCCGGGAGCAACGGGAATTCCCTCACCTGTCGCCTCACAAAAGCCCTCACCTGCATATACCTAAAGGCATTTCCCGGGGGTAACTCAAACTTCTCCTCCAGTGCCCGTAGGCTCGCAAACGTTCCGTCAATGAACAGGTCCCCCATTCTTCTGATCCCCGCCCGATGCCAGCTCTGGAACCCCCCGTCCATCTTCCCCGGGGCAAACCGATGGTTACCCCTGATCAGGGACCACACCGATGCTCCCATTGCACCCCTGTGCCATCTCCACTGGCCCCAGATCCTTAGCGTTGCCGCCACCACCGGGCTCGTGGTATACTTTGTCGGCGAGAGCGGCAGCGGTGCCGTCACCAAAGCCCCCAGACTCGTTCCTTTGCAGGACGCCATCTCCATCCTCTTCCATGCTGGCCCCTCAACCTCCATAACCCACTTGCGGATCATCGACACATTTGCTGCCCAGTAGTAGCTCCCCACGTTTGGCAGCGCCAACCCTCCTCAGTCCCTACTGCGTTCCAGGAACCCTCTCCTTACCCTCGGGGTCTTATTCGCCCACACAAACCCCATAATACTCCTACCTACTCTCTTAAAAAAGGCCTTAGTAATCACGATGGGAAGGCACTGAAACACAAACAAAAACCTCGGAAGGACCACCATTTTGACCGACTGCACTCTACCCGCCAGCGAGAGCGGTAACATGTCCCATCTTTTAAAATCCTCCTCCATTTGCTTCACCAACCTCGTCAGATTCAGTTTATGTAGGGGCCCCCAACTCCTGGCTATCTGGATCCCCAGATACCAAAAGCTCCCCTCCGCCCTCCTCAGCGGTAGGTCCCCTATCCCTCTTTCTTGGTCCCCCGCCTGTAATACAAAGAGCTCACTCTTCCCTACATTGAGCTTATAGCCTGAAAACTCCCCAAACTCCCTTAGAGTCTGCATAACCTCCACCATCACCTCCATTGGATCCGCAACAGGTCATCCCCATATAGCGACACCCGATGCTCTTCTCCCCCTCGGACCACCCCCCTTCATTTATTAGACTCCCTCAATGACATGGGCAATGGTTTGATCGCCAATGCGAACAACAGGGGGGACAGGGGGCACCCCTGCCTCGTCCCTCGGTACAGTCGAAAGTACTCCGACCCCCGCCGGTTCGTCACTACACTCGCCACCGGGGCTCTGTAAAGGAGCTTAACCCAACTGATGAACCCTCCCCCGAACCCAAACCTACGCAGCACCTCCCAGAGGTACTCCCACTCTACCTGGTCAAAGGCCATCTCCGCGTCCATAGCTGCCACTATCTCCGCTTCTTCCTCCACCGATGGCATCATTATCACGTTTAAAAGCCGCCGCACATTGGTGTTTAGCTGCCTACCCTTTACAAATCCTGTCTGGTCCTCGTGAATCACCCCCAGGACACAGTCCTCGATCCTCGTGGCCAGCACTTTTGCCAGCAACTTTGCATCCACATTAAGGAGCGAGATCGGCCTGTACGATCCACATTGCAGTGGGTCCTTGTCCCTCTTTAGGATCAAAGAAATTGTCGCTTCCGACATTGTCGGAGGTAGGGTCCCCTCCTCTCTTGCCTCGTTAAAGGTCCTCACTAATAGCGGGGCCAGCACGCCTACGTACTTCCTGTAGAACTCCACCGGGCACCCATCCGGTCCCGGGGCCTTCCCCACCTGCATGCTCCCCAAACCTTGCTCAGCTCCTCCAACCCAATTGGTGCCCCCAGACCAGCCACTTCTTGCTCCTCCACCCTCGGGGAATCTCAGCTGGTCTAGGAATCGTCTCATGCCCTCTTCCCCCATGGGGGGCTGGGATCTGTACAGCTCTTCATAGAAGGCCTTAAATACCTCGTTTATTTTCGTCGCACTCCGAACCGTGGCTCCCCTTCCATCTTTGACTCCCCCTATTTCCCTCACTGCCATCCTTTTACGGAGCTGGTGTGCCAGCATCCGACTAGCCTTTTCCCCATACTCGGAGGTCGCCCCCTGCGCTTTCCTCCACTGTGTCTCTGCCTTCCCTATGGTCAGCAGGTTAAACTCCGTCTGGAGCCGTCGTCTTTCCCCAAGTAATCTTTCCTCCGGGGCCTCTGCGTATCTCCTGTCCACTCTCAAAATCTCCCCCACTAACCTCTCCCTTTCCATGCCCTCTGTCTTCTCCCCGTGAGCCCTAATGGAGATTAGCTCTCCCCTGACCACCGCCTTCAACGCCTCCCATACCACCCCTACCCGCACCTCCCCGTTATCGTTGGCCTCCAAGAACCTTTCGATACACCCCCTCACCTTCCCACACACCACCTCGTCCGCCAGCAGTCCCACATCCAGCCGCCACAGCGGGTATTGGTCCCTCTCCTCTCCCAGCTCCAGTTCCACCCAGTGCGGGGCATGGTCCAAAACGGCTACGGCCGAATACTCCGTCCCCTCCACCCTCGGGATGAGCGCCCTGCCCAGAACAAAAAAATCTATCCAGGAGTAGGCTTTGTGTACATGGGAAAAGAAAGAAAATTCCCTGGCCTGCGGCCTTGCAAGCCGCCACGGGTCCACTCCCCCCATCTGATCCATAAACCCCCTAAGTACCTTGGCCGCCACCGGCCTCTTTCCAGTCCTTGATTTGGAGCGGTCCAGGCTGGGTCCAACACTGTATTGAAGTCCCCTCCCATTATCAGGCCTCCTTTCTCCAGGTCCGGAATGCGCCCCAACATGCGCTTCATGAATCCTGCATCATCCCAATTCGGGGCGTACACATTTACCAACACCACCCATGTCCCCTGCAGCCTACCGCTCACCATTAAATATCGCCCTCCATTGTCCACCTCAATAGTCTTGGCCTCAAATGACACCCGCTTTCCCACTAATATTGCCACCCCTCTATTCTTCGCGTCCAGTCCCGAGTGGAATACCTGTCCTACCCATCCCTTTCTTAACCTGACCTGGTCCGCCACCTTCAGGTGAGTCTCTTGGAGCATGACCACGTCGGCCTTCAGTCCCTTTAAGTGCGCGAACACTCGAGCCCTCTTCACCGGCCCATTCAGCCCCCTCACGTTCCACGTTATCAGCCGGATTGGAGGGGCTCCCCCCCCACCCCCCGCAGACTAGCCATCTCCTTTTCTGGGCCAGTCCCGTGTCCACGCCTCCCTCACCCTCAAGTCCCCCAGACGGGGGACCCCCGTCCCGACCACCTCTTCTATGTCCCATTTCCTTTCGGTCAGTGCAGCAGCAACCCTTCCCCCTCCCCCCCCCCCCCCCCCCCCGCTAGACCCATGTCTAGCTTTTTTGCTCCCCCCATGGCACTCCCATAAGTCAGCTGACACCCGCTGACCCCAGCTACCCCCGCTATCCCACTGACCTCCCCGTGTGGGAGTTCCCCCTCCCACCTTTCTTCCCGCACGCGGGAAAAACCAAACCCCGCGCTTTCCAAAGCCCGTTCCGCCTCCTCTGGCGCAGCTCCTGTCGCGGCCTTGTCTCTCTCCCCCAGCCCATGTAACATTTCCTGCGCGTGATTGTGATTGACCCCCTATATACACCAACCATCACACATCAAACCTCAAATATCCCCCCCGCCCTCACAAACCCTCAGTTAGAGTCCAACTTTTCAGTTTGTATAAATGTCCACGCCTCTTCAGGCGTTTCAAAGTAGTAGTGTTGGCCCTTGTGTGTGACCCACAGTCGCGCCGGCTGCAGCATTCCGAATTTCACTTCTTTCCGGTGCAACACCGCTTTGGCCCGGTTGAAACCCGCTCTCCATCACTGAGTGTCTTTAAGACAGAGATTGATTAATAAGGGGATCAGGGGTTATGGGGAGAAGGCATGAGAATGAAGATGAGGAAAATATCAGCCATGATTGAATGGTGGAGCAGACTCGAAGGGCCGAGTGGCCTAATTCTGCTCCTATGTCTTATAGTCTTATGGTTATTATTTTACAAGCTGACACAGCATATTGGAGTTCAATTCACTGTGCCAAATGATACATTTGTCAACAAACTTAAAGCTCATGAAATTAAGACGGACTGTGGCAATGTGGATACAAAATTTCACGAGGGGTCAGTGAGCAAAGAGTCCAGGTGAAGAGTCATTTTTCAGGCTGGGAGTTACCACTGAACAGAACTGAACTGGACTGAACAGGTCATATAAATACTGTGGCAAAAGAGCAGTTCAGAGGCTAGGAATCCAACAGTGGGTAACTCCCGGCTTACTCCCCATAGTCTGTCTATCATTTACAAGGTACATGTCAGGAGTATGATAGAATAACCTCCATCCTTGCATGGATGAGTGCAACCTCAATAACACTCAAGAAGCTCAACACCGTTCAGGACAAAGTGTGCCGCTTGATCGGTTCGCACTCCACCACCGAGGAACAGTGGTAGCAGTTTTTGCTATCTACAACATGCATTGCAGGAACTCACCAAGGCTCTGTCAGCAGCACCTTCCAAATCCATGACTGCTACCATCTAGAAGGACAAGTGCACCACCACCTGGAAGTTCCCCTCCAAGACACTAACACTTGGAAATATATCGCCATTCCTTCACTGTCACTGGGTCAACGTCCTGGAACTCTCTCCCTAACAGAACTGTAGGTGTATCCACACCACAGGGACTGCAGCGGTTTAAGGCACCAGCTCACCACCACCTTCTCAAGGGCAACTAGGGATGGGCAAAAACTACCGGCCTTGCCAGTGATGCCCACATCCTGTAAATGTGGTGCTCTCCAGAGGTCAGCATTCAAACCACTTCTCCTTAAATAGATTATTAATAACCAGGAATTGGAGGAAGTCTTGTGGCACAGTGGGTAGCATCCCAGCCTCTGAGGCAGAACCCCCAGGTTCAAGTCCCAACCCAAGATTTGATGACCAAGGAAGGTGTGTTCATAATGCAGCCAACAGGGGAGTATCAAACTGTAAAACCCTTCCAACACAAGCCAGGCAGCATCAGTGGGAGATAAAAGCCTATGTGACAGGCTAGCAACCTATTCAAGGAAAATCCTCGCCCTAGAAACAGATGAAAGTCTTCCTTGTGCACCACTAGGAGTGGAAAGGGAAACAACAATCTGGAAGTGGTGTGCAGGATATAATTTTAGGATTTACAGATGAAATGAAACTTGGAAATGTAGCAAATATTAATGAGAATACTAACAGACTTCAAGAGCACATAAGTGAAATGGGTGGGCACATGGCAGATTAAATTTAATATAGAAAGTGTGAAGCGAGGATTCTAATAAAGCAGACGGTTTTGTTCTGGTGGTGTTGAGCTTCTCAATTGCTGTTGGAGCATCATTCATTCAACAGAAAACATTTGTTCCAATTTACCACAAGGCAGCACAGTAGCACAAGTGACTAACACTGTGGCTTCACAGCGCCAGGGTTCCAGGTTCAATTCCCCACTGGGTCACTGTCTGTGCGGAGTCTGCACGTTCTCCCCGTGTCTGTGTGGGTTTCCTCCGGGTGCTCCGGTTTCCTCCCACAGTCCAAAGATGTGCAGCTTAGGTGGATTGGCCATGATAAATTGCCCTTAGTGACCAAAAACGTTAGGATGGGTTATTGGGTTATGAGGATAGGGTGGAAGTGAGGGCTTAAGTGGGTCGGTGCAGACTCGATGGGCCGAATGGCCTCCTTCTGCATTCTATGTTCAAATGCCATCATGTGATCTGCTCACCTATGTTAGATGAATAAAGACCGAAACTCAGATTATTGTCCAAGAGACAAATTTATTTAACACTGTTAGATAAATGAAGAGTGCCTGAAAGAAACAGTACACTGATCATAATTACTGATCGCCTTACAACGTCAATACAAATCCTTGGATTTCATGAAACAGCAGAATAGGCAAATTAATCGGAAATTTGCACAAATCTTCCTATTAGCCAGTTAGGTTAAAATTTCCTGAGGAACAAGTGGAAGTCAGGATAAATAATCATGGCCTGATCAAGCATATGCCATGTTCTTTCTTTAAAACCTTGCATTTGCATGAAAATTAAAACTCAAAATTATTCAAACATCTTTGATGCACATTAAGCACAGCAATTTCATCTTCATGGTTCTGCTTTTGAGAAGGGCACCCTGTAGTCTACCCCAGCATGCGCCAAAGAGTCTCAGAGGGAGCACTATCCTGACACCAGACAGTCCTACCAACTGATGCCCGTATGTCCAATTTGGACATTGCAGGTCCAGACATCGAACTTCCCTATCACTGCAAAAAAAAAGCACTTAGGTGCAGGATGGATCCTGCACTCGTCTTTTTTAAAGCACCAGGCACCCAAGCTGTTTGTAAAATCATTTTTGTAAACTGACATTACAAAACGTGTGGAGCATTTTTGGAAACGTTCCAGGATTTGATGAGTTCCAGGATTTGTCTGAGAGACAAGCGAGCTGTCCACACTAAGACAGGTATAGGGCTGCAGCTGCAATGCCTCTGGGTCTGCAGCAGGACAGGGAGAGAGAGCAGAGGCTGTGGAGTGGGCAATCTCTGCATGATGCCCTCTGCCACTTGGAGTCATGTTTTTTGACAGTGACAGAAGGCCAGCTAGCAGACCAGTGCGTCTGCCTATTAATGATTTCATTAATGCTGCCTCCCCAAGGTCTGATATGACTATTCTGCAGCAGAGTTTGACTACAACCTCATACCTTGGGAGCTGTCAAAAAAAACCTGGCCTGGTTGCAGATCACTTGCACCCCATGCTGATCCCAACTCTATAAAAGTCTCAAGGGTACATGCCACACCAAGGCTGTGCATGTCAGATTAAGTGGCAGGGGTTCTTCATGGGTACTGTGCTGTCACACTGTTTCTCTTACTCACTGTTGTGGTTGGGCAGGAGGCAATTTTTCGGTGCCTGACAGCATAAAACAGACAGAGGAGTTTGAGATGAGGGAAGGCGGTTTGGGTGGAAAGCAAGAGGTCCACAGACATACCATCAGCAGTTTGCTCATCATGTCAGGTAGCAGGATATGGGTGAGCTCAGAGTTGAGAAGGGACATAAGGTAGGAATATACCATCATCCTCAATTTTCACAGAGGCGAGTAAATAGTTCAGTGCTCCGTTTAGATCATATGCCTATTGGAGAATAACTGGAGAATTATGGAGGCAGCAAGAAGTGGATGCGGTGAAGGGTAAGGTGGATTATTTGGATGTTCAGCCTAAGTCCTGGATGCCAAGAAGTGTTGCAGAACAAGCAACTGTGGGGTGGTGCAATGAGCATCATGGGAGGTGGGTGTCTTAGTGGGCAGGAAATGGCATTGGCCTTGACCACCTGCGTGAGATTATTAAAGTTCTTGTGGCACTGTTGTCAGGTTTCAGGAACCAAGTTCAGGAATTGACCTACTTCAGGAATTGACCTCAACCCATCCCTTCCACCAGTATTCCCTCCAGCACGACATCCTTCAATCTGGAAACTTCTCTCTACGCTGAAGATTCCTTTCCCATGTTTTGAATTGCAGCAATATTATTCTGAGCAATTTATTTTAAAGGAGAGACAGCCTTATGAAAAAGGAGGCTGGCCTGCTATTAGCACCAAGAAGAAATCAACGGTGAAACAAGCACTTGACCCCCCACTTTATAATCACGATGATGAGGCGGGAGTACCAAATTTATGTGCAGTTTGCATAAGGATCAGCGCAGATAGGTCACGAATTGCAACCCCACGCCCGAAAAACAGCGCCTGCCAATTATTAGTCCAGCAGGTTTAAGAATTACAATTGTGGAAGCTGTTTCATTGTTAAACCAGTATAAAATCACGTACACCAAAATTTTACTCATCTTTTATCCCAAAATTGGCACACGTTTTCAGGAAATTCCAGGTTAAAGGTTTTACATTGCCCCAGGAGTTCACTCGATTAATAACCAACTTCATTGCACCAAAATAATTAAATCTTTGGGATTCTTGAAGGAAGTGTTAGAAAAGATTTGTCAGCCTTTACTGAAAAATTAATTTTCAGAAATCTGTGGCAGGAGTCTCCCATGCTGCGCCATTTGGGAGAATCGCCGTTGCCGACGGATTTCTGCGCGATGTCGGTCCAACGCTGTTCCGCCATTCTCCCAACCGACGAGAACGGCGTCATCGAGTTCGGGGCCTCGCTGCCCGGAGATTCGCCCGAGGGGCTAAATTTGGCGATTCTCCGGGCCCCCCGGTATTCAGCAGCCCGGATGGGCCGAAGTCCCGACGGCGTGACCCTAGGCCACACCGTCGCAGTTCACACCTGCAAAATCAAATCGTCAGCCAGTCGTGCTGGCTGATGATGACGGGGTAGGAGTTGATCGGACGGCGTTTCGGCAGCAGTATGTTGTGGCGCCCACGGCCGGGGCTGGCCGGGGGGAGGGGGTTTGGGGAAGGGTGCCACCATGCTGGGAGGGGTGGGGGGAGGAGAGGAGGGAAAGGGTGCAGCCATGCTCGGGTGGGGGCAGGAGGGGGGGGGGGGGAAAGGTGCAGCCATGCTCGGGGGGGTGGGGGGGGGGGGGAGGAGGGGGGGGAAGGGTGCCGCCATGCTGTGGGGGGAGGGGAGTGGGGGGGTGGGTTCCGCCATGCTCGGGGGAGGGGTATGGGGCAGGGGGCCTCCATGTTCCGGGGTTGTGGAGGAGGGGTGGAGGGAAGGGTGCCGCCATGCTCGGGGGAGGGGTTCGGGGCAGGGGGCCTCAATGCTCAAGAAGTGCTGGAGGAGGGGTGGGGGGGGGGAAGGGTGCCGCCATGCTCGGGGGGAGGGGTGGTCCGAGGCAAGGGGCCCTCATGTTCCGGGGAGGGAGGGGGGAGGGTTTTCTGCAGGAACGACATGCCAGCCGGCCTGCCAAGGCAGAGCGGTGGCGAAGCCACGTCCGCGAGTTGAGGTCATGCTGATGGGCAAAGGCCACTGGCGCTGCCATCCCGCGCGGCCACATGCCTTGACCTTGGGTGCAGTTATGGAGCTCAGGAAGTGGGCCATCCCAGTCTGGGACTGTGCCACCTCCCTCTGGGCTTGTGCAAAGCCATCCAGCACGTGGGCAAGGCCGCCGATGCTCTCAGCGATGGCCTGCTGAGACTGAGCCATGGCCTGCTGAGACTCGGCCAGACCCCGGACTGCATGGCAGCAATGTCCAGCTGGCTATGGGACATGGCTGCCTGTGAGAGGGCAGCCCTGTCCTGGGCCATGGATGACACGTGCACATGAAGCCCCAAGCCTTGCAGAACCTGACCCATGGCCAAAACTGTTGCCCCCATTGCCTCCACCGCAGACGCCACCCGTGCGGTGTCGGCCAGAGTGGCAGCCATGACCGTGGCATCAGAGTTAGGCGGTCAGCAGCAAGACATGCAGATGTCGGCAACATTATGGCTGGGGGGGGGGGGGCACTGGGCACCATGCCAAGCAGGCTCGCAAGGGGTGTGTGGTGCCCATCTGGGTCGGGTGGAACGTGGTGCCCCCCCTCCTGCATGGGTGGGGGGGGCACGACATGTGGTGGGGGGGAAGGGGGGAGGGGTGGGATGTGGCCCGGGGGAACTCTCGGGGTACTTACGCTGGCTGCCCTCATCAGGTCGTGGAGCGTCTTGCGGCACTGCTCTCCAGTACGTGGGGTGTGCCCCACAGCACTAACGGCGATGCCCACATCACGCCAGTTGGGCCTGACTGTGCTGGGCGGGTGCCTGTGGCCATGACTTGGGCACAGGATCGCCCTCCGCTCTTCCACTACGTCCAGCAGTGTCTCCAGGTCATGGACCCGGAACCTGGGGGCGGCACGGCGGGGCGCAGCCATCTCTCCTGTGTCAGGGCCTGTGTGCGGACCACGCACATAAAATCCGGGTGTCGCGCGATGGCGGCGCCGCTCTGGTGCCACGCCCACCACGTTTCTCACGGCGCCGCTGCTGGCCCCTTTTCGGGGCCTGAATCGACGCTGCCGGCGGCCCGTTCGCGCCATCGTGAAACGCAACGGTGTTCACAACGGCATGGACACTCTGACGCGGCATCGGAGAATCCCGCCCATGACTTTCCCACATTTTCCAGGGCATGCACATCATCAAATTCAGCTGATCCACAAAGGCCTCAAGGACAAATCAGTTAAATTCATCAATTAGACCAAGCTCATTGTTATGAGGCTATGTCCCTTTATTTATGAAAGAATCATTTTTAAACTTGACTGGAAATTTTGAAATTTGAACTGACACAGAGCGACCTTCTTAAAAATGCAAAGCCACAATCCAAGGTGAAGGTGAAAAACCGACAAATCACCCTCAGGATAGAGTGTGAAGAGACATTTCTTGTAATCCAGACATCCATCAAAAGCGGTATAAGGAAGAGACATTAGAAAAGCAAAGTACTGGATATTGAAATGATGGCTGACACAGACATACTCAAAACCTCTTGGAAAACCTCTTAGAAATCCACAATGGGTAAAAATATTTCAAGGCAAGACAGCCAGCCACTAGAGAGAGATTGCAAGCGACTCAGGTAATATCCAGAAAGTCTTGAGCAGAGGAGACCAGCTGAGGGCTGCTCTCACTCCCTTGGTCCCTTTTGCATTAAGCCTGTTTCCAGGTTCAAGAAGCCAACACTACCAAAACCTACCATTGAACAGAGATCCTGTAATAATTGCAACATCTTCTACATCTGACCACATCCAAGAAACGAGCTAACCTAATTCAGCCACGATGTTTCAAATCTATGTCTCAAGGACAATTAAAGAACACTTAACCATATATTCTTTCACCTTTTTTTCTATTAGACTCTTAACTCCCCTTACTTACGATCTGTTTGTGTGTGCATGTGGGCCTGATTGACTGCATGGGGGCCAAAAGATTGGCGTTGCGTTTTTATTATTTTTTGTGGATTTTGTGGTTAATAAATTTACTCTTTTTTTGACTCAAGAAAACCTTGATTTGATTGGCTCCTTTTTGCTCATAGTTTAAACAGTTAAATCAGTCTGATTTAGAAAAGGCATATCTTTGTTAAAAAAAGAAAAATAAATCTTTGCTGTGACCAACCAAAGAGGTTGAATAGAGGGGAGGATCAGTTCATCCCTACTCAACTGATCATATCCAAACTGTGGAAGCATTAGAGATTTTACTGAAATATTTCAATCGAATTTGCACCTGAGCTCTCAGTGTAAAATGAAGTTCCATGTGGATTAAATGCAATGTATTGCATTGAAATGTTGGAATTAAAAATAGGAGAGTCATACACCAGTTCTCAAAGTGCCTTTTTATAATTTGATATGAGCATACCATTGCCCCCTTTGAAGCAGCTGTGAAAAAAGATATGGAGGAGGACATTAGAATGTTGCTGAGCAGATTGTTCTTTTTTCCAAATTATTAATAACAGCCAAATTGCTTCATTGTTTCTTAATTCTTAATTTTTACACAACCACCTCTCCCACATTAGGCCTTCCACAGTAAAGATTCACACGTCTCATTATTCTGGCCATTGAATGAGGAACAAAAACATCAGTCACGCATGACTGTAACTGATAATAAATACATCGAACATATCTAGAAAGTAATGAGATCAGTTTGGCTTACAGTATATGTTATACCATTTAAGCTTCGTGCTTTTGATAACACAAAATTTTGGAAACTAATAATACCATAGTGTAGGTCGGATCCTTCCACCAGCAATGGAAACCAGTATGGAAACCAGTATGACAAGGGTGGCATGGTGGCACAGTGGTTAGCACTGCTGCCTCAGCGCCAGGGACCCAGGTTCAATTCCAGCCTCGGGTGACTAGTGGAGTTTGCATGTTCTCCCCGTGTCTGTGTGAGTTTCCTCTGCCCAGTTACAATTTCTCTGGGTGTTCGGGTTTACAAAAAGATGAGCGCGTTAGGTGGATTGGCCATGCTAAACTGCCCCTTAATGTCCAGGGATGCACAGGTTTGGTTATGGGACTACGAGGATAGGTAAGGGTGGACAATTAATTGTAAATGGACAGAGTGCTCATTCGAAGGGTCGGTGCAGACTCGATGGGCAGAATGACCTCCCCCTGCACTGCAGGGATTCTATGACATAACAGCATTGAAATGACATTGTCTAAATATCTACAACTGAGCATTATTAATAGTTTGCAAACTGCTATTTTAAAAGTAGAATGTCACAAGGCACTTCATGGGAGCATTATCAAACAACATTTGAGAGGTAGATTTTAAGTGGTATCTTAAAGGAGGTGAAGGGCTGTGGTGAAGAGGCTTAGGAAGATAATAACTCAAGACACTGTTGCCAATGGCAGAGCATCACATTCTTCCAACATGTAAAGAGAAATGAATAGGAGATGCGTTCAGCTATTTAAGTATCCTCTACTCTATTATAATTAAAGTATTGTTTATCCTAGATTCTTAATTTCTTTTTGTCCATTTTGAAACTGAAAAATAATTTCCGTATTATATGTATCTCAAATATACTGAGAATAGAGCGAGAACGTCAATTTGTAATTTAATATCAGGGTTACAGTTGCATGCATTAAACATGAACCAATTTAAGATTTACAACATCACAGGGAACAGAGCAGGCACAAGAGATTAAATTTTGCTCAGGGAAGGACAAACAAGACAAGCTGCTTGGGCTAATTGGTCTATGCTGAGTTATAATTTGTACATCATCTATGTAATCCCAACCCTTTGAGTAAACGACATTATCCCTAAACACTTTTAGTGTCGTATATACATAAACACACATATAAGGAGGATCTTCATCACAGCAAGGTAGGTACGGACTGGAGTCAGATCAGCCAACCCAAGAGAGAGGTTGGAGCCAGCCACGGGGGCAAAAACTGCCTTGATGCTGTGGGACTTTGTCCTAGGTAAAACAAGAACAGAAAGGCGCAGCAGCCATCATCTCTCACACCCCGTCATCCTTATGCACTCCCCATGCCATGTCATGCCCTGCACCAACCCCCTATGGCATCTCATGCTCTCAATGCTAAGCTGTGGTACTTCCATGTTCATACACTGTGTAGAACCAATAAACCATCTGATAGCAGTTTGGTGTACATTTTAGAAAGCTTTAATTAAAAACAGTCATCAATTAACACCTTTCCGCTTAAAAAACACATGTTTACTACTGGGCAATCAAAGTGTCAATCATTCAGAATCCGTAATACATATTGAGGCTTGGCTGGGAGCCCAGAAATTCATTAGCGTCTGAGAGAAAACATTGCTTGATTGACTGCTGTCAATTTTACTGTTTTTTTTACACAAGATTAGAACATTTCAGGTGCCTGCAGTTTCACCTATTGAAACTTTAAAGGATCTGGATGATTGGTGTGTTTATTGCCCTGTAGTAGAAATGGTTCTTTTTTTAAACTTGAAAAGTTATCAAGAAATTACTTTTTAAAATAACCTTTTTAACATTTATACTGTTACTATAGGGTTAATTGTTTCTAAACATTGCATAATAGAGGAGTGAGCATAGAAGTGCCTTGGCTTGGCATATGCAGCATGAGGGGACATATTGGGTGAATGGGGGCCTTACCTTGGCATGAGGGCATGAGGACCCAGCCACAGAGTGTGGGGCATTTAAAAAAATTGATTTAGCGGATATGGGCCTCGCTGGCTAGGCCAGCATTTATTGCCCATCCTTAATTGCACTCGAGAGGGTGGTGGTGAGATACCTTCCTGGACCCATGGTGTAGGTACACCACAGTGCTGTTAGGGACAGAGTTTCAGGATTTTGACCCAGCGTCAATGAAGCAAGAGCGATATAGTTCCAAGTTAGGATGGTGAGTAGCTTGGAGGGGAACTTCCAGGTGGTGATGTTCCCATTTGTCTGCTGATCTTGTCCCTCTTGATAGTAGCGATGGTGTGTTTGGAACATATTGCCTGAGGAGCCTTCGTCAGTTCCTGAAGTGCACCTTGTAGACAGAACAATATGTCCTTCGATGGTGGAGGGACTGGATGTTTGTGGTAGATGCACCAATCATGCAGGCTGCTTTGTCCTGGATGGTGTTGAGCTTCTTGAGTGTTGTTGGAGCTGCAGTCATCGAGGCAAGTGGAGAGTATTTCATCACACTCCTGCCTTGTAGATGCTGGACAGGCTTTTGTGAATCATGAGCTGAGTTATTCATCACAGGATTGCTAGCCCCTGACCTCTTATGGACACGGTATTTATATGTCTAGTCCAGTTCAGTTTCTGATCAACATCCCCATGGATTATGATGGGGGAAATTAGCAATGGTAATATTGACTACCAAGGGACGATGGTTAGGTTCTCTCTTCTTCAAGATGGTCATTGCCTAGCATTTGTGTGGTGTGAATGTTACTTGCCACTTGTCAACCCAAGCCTTGGCATTGTCCAGGTCTTGCTGCATTTTGACATGGGAACTGCTTCACCATTGGATGAGTTGTGAATGATGCTGAATATTGTGCAGTCATCAGCGAACATCCCCACTTCTGACCTTCGGTTGAAAGGAAGGTCATGATGAAGCAGCTGAAGATGGTTGGACCGAGGACATTAGGCATACCCTGACATGGAAAGTACGGGGAGGTCCTTTTAAACAGTCCCCTTATGCAGATTATGGTTTATGACTCCTCTGAGGAGTTCTTTAAAACCTGGCCCAACACCATGTAACTTGCATAGGTGTAGGAAATACCTATCTGTGCAATGGAGCCAGCCAGGTCGGGAGTGCAGGGTGTGGGCTTTTAACCTTTTAATAGCCATTCCTGAAAACAGGACCATCTGGGGAAAGGAGCTTGGGAATCCCAGAATCTGAGCTATCCACCATTTTAAAGGTGTCCTGAGTCATCCCATAAGAGGTGAAAATCCAAGCCGTTGTTTCCAATTCTGTGAACAGATCTGTATCTTAAAGAACTCTGGTTTAGATATGCCACATTCACAATGAAACAAAGATAAGGAAATATCCAAACAAACCAATGTCAAGTGTACTCGGGAGATATTAAACATAAACGCATCATTCATTCCAACATCAGTTCTTGCAGCATTACATCACCCCAGGGCACACCATCAAACACCCTGTCTATTTATACATCAGAATGTGCATTGTGACTATATAAGCACGAGTAAGTCAGGGTTTAATATTGATGACGCAACAGTATTTATAATTTCAAGATTATTTATTTCTATGATTATCTGAATCTAACAGCTAAACTACGAGCTTTAATGTCACAAAGTGGTTAGCTTCCATTCTAATCCCCACCGCCAAAATTTACATATCATTATTCAAACTTGGTGATCCATAGGCAAGAAATTATCTTGACTGGTGTAATATTTTATTATCGACTATAATTATGTTCTGCTGATTTAAAAGGTAGAATTATATAGCTTAGCTAATGTTTAGTGGGTGCAAACAACTGACAAAATTTAGGTTCAGATGATCATTGGATTTTCAACTAATTCAGTGATATTTCCCCACATCACTAGACGTGAAAAAAAAGACCTGTTTGATCCTAAAAGGAATAATAGAGGCCCAGAGTAGAATGACTGATGGATAAAGTTAAACTTACTCTGCCCTCTGTTTTACCTAGTTAAGGCATCACATTTAACATAGGCCTGTAATTGCATTCTGTAAAAGTTTATACAGGTATAGGTTACTGAGTGAATTATCCCTCAACCATCACCATCCCTCTATTAACATTGCCAACTTCATCTTGTTAATACCGGGCCTCATTCCTCTCCAAGTATTATTGCTGACAAGCAGTGGGACTGCCATTCAGCAGATGTTTTCAAATGTGTGCGTGTTGTTAGCTGAAAGAAAATAGTTTCCAAGCTCACTGCATTACTCATTATAGTATGGAAGCTCACATTTCTGAAGTAGTTATCAAATAAAACCAATCTTATCTATTCAAGGTATGCTTGAACTACTCCTTGCTTATCCTTATTAATAATCCAGAGACCTGGGGTAATGCACTGGGGGCCCGGGGTTCAAATCTCACCACAGCAGATAGTGAAATTTGAATTCAATAAAAACCTGGAATTAAATGTCTAATGATGATTATTAAACCACTGTCTATTGTCATAAAAATAAACCTGGTTCATTAATGTTCTTTCGGGAAGGAAATCTGCCTCCTTACCTGGTCTGGCCTACATGTGATTCCACATCCACAGCAATGTGGTTGACTCAGGGATGGGCTAGCCAGCGATGCCGATATCCCATGAACATTTTTTTTTGTTAAATACTGAAAAGAAGTGCATGATGTTGCAAGAACAATCACTATTCCTGACCAGTATTCCTAATTTGTTTCCTTCAACATTTAACAGATACTGGTCCAGAAATCAATGGTGCCGAAAAACCTAGGACATGAGATATGTTCTGCATGTTCCCATTCATGTGAACACATGAGTCACATGAAATTTGTGCTGAGAGGTCACTGTCATTATACAGGAATGCACTCACACTGTTTATTGGCTGTGCATCTATTTGTGTGGAGTAGAATGGGGGGATGGGGTGGGGAGTTGAGAATTGGGCATTAAAGGCAGTCTACATCTCTTAAAAGGGCAGGTGCATTCTGCCTGCAGGCAGCAGTGAACATACTCCATGGGCAAAAATGGTTGCAAGCATTGCACAGATTATCTGATACAGCCTTGAAGGCCCTTATTCTGGCAGCCAGCAGGAGGAGAGAGATCACGGTCATAAGTAGAAATGCCCTCCAGACAGCATCTGCAAAGATAGTGGGAAAATGTGGCTGGAGAGGTGAATGCAATAGTTAAGACACAATATGCCGGCTGTAAATGAGACTCTGCCTGCAGTGTGAATTACAAAGATTTGGTGACAAATATGGGCAGCACGGTAGCATTGTGGATAGCACAATTGCTTCACAACTCCAGGGTCCCAGGTTCGATTCCGGCTTGGGTCACTGTCTGTGCGGAGTCTGCACATCCTCCCCGTGTGTGCGTGGGTTTCCTCCGGGTGCTCCGGTTTTCTCCCACAATCCAAAGATGTGCAGGTTAGGTGGATTGGCCATGATAAATTGCCCTTAGTGTCCAAATTGCCCTTAGTGTTGGGTGAGGTTGGGTTACTGGGTTATGGGGATAGGGTGGAGGTGTTGACCTTGGGTCGGGTGCTCTTCCAAGAGCCGGTGCAGACTCGATGGGCCGAATGGCCTCCATCTGCACTGTAAATTCTATGATAATCTATGACCTTACCTTGAGGAAAAGAATGCTGTCGCACCAGCTGATTCCAGAATTTTTTTCCCAAACAAATAGCAATCAATAGTGTATGTATACACACTAACATGGAGTCACTATGTACTGAAGAATGCTAGATTTTCGAAGTGTACTGAACAACAGTTATGCAAGAAAGATCAGTTAATAAGTGACAAGGAGCTATACTCTAAATCCTTTTGATTACCTGACTTTGGTGATGATCTGCATCTGATGTGTCATGTAATTTTACCAGAAATTTGGAATATCAACAAATACATCGCAGTTCCTCGATTATCATAGAATTTACAGTGCAGAAGGAGGCCATTCGGCCCATCGAGTCTGCACCGGCTCTTGGAAAGAGCACCCTACCCAAGGTCAACACCTCCACCCTACCCCCATAACCCCACCCAACACTAAGGGTAATTTTGGACACTAAGGGCAATTTATCATGGCCAATCCACCTAACCTGCACATCTTTGGACTGTGGGAGGAAACCGGAGCACCCGGAGGATACCCACGCACACACGGGGAGGGCGTGCAGACTCCGCACAGACAGTGACCCAAGCCGGGAATCGAACCTGAGACCCTGGAGCTGTGAAGCAATTGTGCTATCCACACTGCTACCGTGCTGCCCCTGATTATGCTGATGTATACTTAGAAACAATCCCAAAAGGTATAAAGTTAAGCTAGGATAATTTCAATAAAATATCCACGTTCATTTGTCTGTCCATCCGGGTGCCAGATAACCTCAGAAAGTAACACTTTCTGTTGTCCTGAGAACTCTGCTGAATCAGTGAGCCAGCAAAATTGGTTACCTTTACTCAGAATCATGAAAACAAAGTTCCCTTCATATTTAACCCTGATTTCTAGTCTCTCTCTCTCTCTTACATTTACAAACCTATCATATCTAGAATAAAACGTTTTCAGAGGCAGAAATGGTACTCAAAGATTTACAATAAAAATGAGCCAAATTAATCAGCTTTAGTAATTTTATCAGCAAAAAATCAATTCCCTTGGTCTCTCAGTACATTCCAGCGCATTGAATGTTGGGCTCTCCTAAGGCAACATCTTTTCCAGCCACTTCAAAGAACCAGCTTTAAACTGTTGAAGGAAGAACTGGGATAGATTTACTGTATTATTTATAGCTTTGTTTCAACTATCAAAAAAAAAAGAGAACTGATTATTTCAACGATCACTACCATTCCTTTGAATTCATTACAGATTTATGTTTACTTCCCTTGTCCCTCTTTTGCATGAGAAGAACCATTGCAACTTGTGTGATGCATTAAAGATATGGGCATGATGAAATTAGACTTGAGCATTAAGGTCTAGTATGGTTTTGAACTAGTTTTCCAACTACTGCAGTCAGCAGAGGCACAGGAATTTCAAGCAGAATCTGGATTCATCAGATTTCCAGCATTTGGCATAAAGCATGACAGATTATACCCTGAGGGTAATTGCTGTAATGTTACTGCAACTAGCTGGTGCCTATTGATAAAAGACGTGGAAAACATGAGACTTAATATGAATAAAATCCTCCCAATTCAACCTTTACTCTTCGCGTCATAATAATGAAAGCTATTTATTACCTTCTACGATTGTTTTTGAAGATAAATTTAATGCGGCAAAATGGAGCATTTGTCATGGCTTCCCCATGATCGCACAACAAACCTTGGGGAAGGAGGTCATCAACGTATTGGGATGTGTGCTGACACTCATAGAGCTTTCAGTAGTGACAGCCACCCAGTGTGACCATCAGAAGATCAGCACAATAGCATGCTGAATGCTTCTGCCACAGATTAAGGCACTGTTTTTTACTAAACATTTGTGCTGTATGTTGGCATGTGAAAAGTATTTTTAAATTAATCTCAGAGGCATACAGCACAATAACATAGAACATAGAGTACAGAACATACAGTGTAGAAGGAGGCCATTCGGTCCATCGAGTCTGCACCGACCCACTTAAGCCCTCACATCCACCCTATCCCCATAACCCAATAACCCCTCCTAACCTTTTTGGACACTAAGGGCAATTTAGCATGACCAATCCACCTAACCTGCACGTCTTTGGACTGTGGGAGGAAACCGGAGTACCCGGAGGAAACCCACAAAATAAGTAACCAGTTTCTAAGTGCCACAAAATCCGCCCCCCTCCCCCAGCCGCAGTCTGCCAGCCAAGTCTGTCCAAAATATCTGAATCACTGTTAAGTCTGGGCTCCATTACTACTTCTAGAGGGCTGTTTGTCATCCCAGCAGTGGTTACTGCTTGATCCTGGAGCTGCTGGGGCTAGAACTGCTGATGAATCAGATTGGCTGGCAGCTCTCTAGGGCGGGACTTCCTCACAAATGGAGGTAGAAGTACCACTTTGAAACAAGCGAATAATAATATAGTTGAGGAGCAGCTGGATTTCAGATGGGTGGAATGATGGCTGGCTTCTCAGTCATGGGGTGGGGAATACAGCACACTGTAAAATCCAGCTCATCATGTGGGATTGTAGCCATTTGTATACCAGACCAGGCAGGAGTGCCATGTAATAAAAACCAACAGCACGATGACCCTGAGACAATATTACAAATGTGCTTGAAGCACTGCTGCAATATTGATAAGTCCTTAGGCTCCAAAAATGATCTAAATGGACTAATGACTGCAATCAGTTCAAGACACGGGATAGCCCTTTACACAGATTACAAAAATAAACATCTAATATACATTAGAACATAGAACATACAGTGCAGAAGGAGGCCATTCGGCCCATCGAGTCTGCACCGACCCGCTTAAGCCCTCACTTCCACCCTATAACCCCTCCTAACCTTTTGGATACTAAGGGCAATTTAGCATGGCCAATCCACAAGATAATTATTTAGATACACTACTAACCTCCCACACTCCGAAGGGTCACTCTCACCAACCTGCACCCAGGCCAGGGTTTTTATGTGTGGTGCCTTCCCTGTTAAGCCATTTAATACTCCTTTTCAAAAACGTGAAGCTGGCGCAATGGCAACAAAGGGGAACTATGGAGGTGAATAGCCACTTCCATTTACCGGCCTACAGCTCAAGGGCACCAGATCTGTTGCCCTAGTGTTCGGGTGTGGGGGACTCCTCAGAGGGTTGGGCTTGGTTGGAGGCTGAAGCCTTCCAAGTTGGGGGTCCCACGCTGGGGGAGGGGAGGGGGGGGGGGTTGAGTGGCTTTGCATCCGTGAGGCTTTCAAGCCATCTAAACATTGCGGAGACCCATAACAGGGTAACCAGGGCTGCAGCCAGTCTGTCCTAGTAGACTCTTCCAGGACACAGCCATGATACACCTTCTCTCCAGAAATTCAGTTTCACCCCCTTTGACTGTGAGCAGTCTCTAGCTTCACAGCTGAAGACTATTTCAAATGAGGAATTAGCCTTGTTAGTTGTGAGAGCACTTCACAATTGCATGTTGTGTTTGCTGCTTGCTCTTGCAGGTGGTTGCAAATGTCTGAAGACTGCTGTTGCTGTTTGCTTCCTTTTCTGTAGCTGGAAAGAAAGACTGATTCTCCGATATGGAGACCAAGTGCCCGCGCCGTCATGAACACCGTCGCGTTCCACGACGGCGCGAACGGGCCTACGCCGCGGCCAATTCACTGCCTGAGAGGGGGCCAGCAGCGGCGCCACAAGGACCACGGTGTGCAGAGCGCTGGAGCGGTGCCGTCATCGTGCAACGCCACCATGACGCCGCGCCACCTATAAGGAAGTGCGCAGGGCGCACAGAAACACCGGGGGCGACATGGAGGAGCCCCGTCGCGCCGCACCCCACTTCAGGGACAGTGACCTGGAGTCACTGTTGGATGCGGTGGAGGAGCGCAGGGCCATCCTCTACCCCCAACGAGGACAACGGCAGTCAAGCAGCACCGTGAGGCGTGGATGGCGAGAGTGGGGGCCGCAGTCAGCGCTGTGGGGCACATCCCCCGCACGGGGGAACAGTGCAGGAAGAAGCTGCACGACCTCATGAGGGCAGCGAGGGTAAGTTCCCTGAGCCGCGCCCCGGGCAATGCCCCCCCCATTGCCCACGCTGAGGGGGGGCACCAAGGGCGGGGGGGGCGCCGGGGACGGGGGGGTGGCGCCGGGGCAGGGGCGCCGGGGGGGGGGCCAAGGGCCGGGGGGGACGGGGGGGCCAGGGGGACGGGGGGGCCAGGGGGACGGGGGGCCAGGGGGACGGGGGGGGGGGCGGGATGGGCGGTGGGGCCAGGGGGCGGAGGGGACGGGGGGGACCAGGGGGCAGGTGGTGGGGGCTGATTGCACCCGGGACTCATGTGGATCACCACCCACCCCGTGTGCAGATGCCATGGCATGGGTCGGAGTGTCCCCTGCGTGTGATAAAGTTGGGTTCATATGTGCGTCCTGCAAATGTGCGGCTAACCATGTGCTCCACACCCCCCACGCTACCCCCCAAGGGCAAGACAGCGCACAATTTCCAGGAGCGTGCAAGAACCAGAGGTGGATCTCCCCAGCTGCACCCCCTGACCACATACGGGCAGAGGGCACTGGACCTTGCCGGGGGAGCCGCCAGCTGGGAGGGAGCGCCGTGCCAGGTCGGAGGTGAAGCTCCAAGTGAGAATCCACTGTATGCATCTCTGTCCCCACCCCCCCTCACACCCTACCGCCTAACACTGCACCACCCCACAGTCCACACCCTCACACCCCACCGCCTAACACTGCACCACCCCACAGTCCACACCCTCACACCCCACCGCCTGACACTGCACCGCCCCACAGTCCACACCCTCACACCCCACCGCCTAACACTGCACCACCCCACAGTCCACGCCCTCACCACCCCACCGCCTGACACTGCACCACCCCACAGTCAACGCCCTCACCACCCCACCGCCTGACACTGCACCACCCCACAGTCCACACCCTCACACCCCACCGCCTGACACTGCACCACCCCACAGTCCACGCCCTCACCACCCCACCGCCTGACACTGCACCACCCCACAGTCCACGCCCTCACCACCCCACCGCCTGACACTGCACCACCCCACAGCCACACCCTCACACCCCACCGCCTGACACTGCACCACCCCACAGTCCACACCCTCACACCCCACCGCCTGACACTGCACCACCCCACAGTCCACGCCCTCACCACCCCACCGCCTGACACTGCACCACCCCACAGTCCACGCCCTCACCACCCCACCGCCTGACACTGCACCACCCCACAGTCCACGCCCTCACCACCCCACCGCCTGACACTGCACCACCCCACAGTCCACACCCTCACACCCCACCGCCTGACACTGCACCACCCCACAGTCCACGCCCTCACCACCCCACCGCCTGACACTGCACCACCCCACAGTCCACGCCCTCACCACCCCACCGCCTGACACTGCACCACCCCACAGTCCACGCCCTCACCACCCCACCGCCTGACACTGCACCACCCCACAGTCCACGCCCTCACCACCCCACCGCCTGACACTGCACCACCCCACAGTCCACGCCCTCACCACCCCACCGCCTGACACTGCACCACCCCACAGTCCACGCCCTCACCACCCCACCGCCTGACACTGCACCACCCCACAGTCCACGCCCTCACCACCCCACCGCCTGACACTGCACCACCCCACAGTCCACGCCCTCACCACCCCACCGCCTGACACTGCACCACCCCACAGTCCACGCCCTCACCACCCCACCGCCTGACACTGCACCACCCCACAGTCCACGCCCTCACCACCCCACCGCCTGACACTGCACCACCCCACAGTCCACGCCCTCACCACCCCACCGCCTGACACTGCACCACCCCACAGTCCACGCCCTCACCACCCCACCGCCTGACACTGCACCACCCCACAGTCCACGCCCTCACTACGCACCCCCTCAACCCCTAACAAACGACGACACAAGACCAACGAGACCTGCCTTAATGTGTTATCCAGGGCCACACGAGCACCGCCGTGGGACCGACCGTTCACCACGCCGTCGCGCAGCACCAACCTCTTCCGGCCGCAGTGTCCATCCGGACAGACGGGGACGACAACGGGCAGGAGAGCCATCCTCTGAGACTGGCACACCGAGGCCTGACGCACAGAGGACAGACAGAGACGTTGGGACGGATGATAACGACTCATATGAAAGTTTGACGGATGGGGAGGGGACAGCTAGTCCGGACAGTGACGCACAGAGGATGTCGCGACACTCGAGGCACCGGGGCAGGGAACCTCGCATCGGCCGTGGTCGAAACCCAGCGGGCCACGGCTCCACACGGGAGACAGAGCTGGGGACAGACGAAGACCTAGCGGCACTGCTGTCACTCACACCCCCCAACACCACAGATACACTCACGTCGGTTGGGCAAGTTAGTGGCGAGGCATCTGGTACACATTCTGGTGCGCACCACACAGTCAAACCGGTACAGCAGGTGGAGGTAGGAGAAGCCGAGGGCCTGGACGGTCGGAGGGCAGGCCAAGCCCAGCACCCAGCTGCTGCCCAGACGGCTCTCGCTTTCCTCTCCATCCCAGGCCCACCCACAGACCCGATGCAATTGGCACCCCAGGGACCAGACGACGGGATGACGGCTGTCTTCCGGCAACTGCAGACACAGCTGGAGGACTCCATCCGCGTCCAGGAGCAGGGAGTGTTGCCGGTCATGGCCGCAACCCAGGCCAACACCACACGGGTGGCGTCCGCGATGGAGGCAATGGGGGAAATGTCTTCGGCCATGGGTCAGGTTCTTCAGGGCGATTGGCTTAGTGCGCACGCGTCATCCATGGCCCATGACAGGACTGCCCTCTCACAGGTAGCCATGCTCCAGAGCCACATGGACATTACCGCCGTGCTCCGGGCTCTGGCCCAGTCTCAGCAGGCCATCGCTGAGAGCATCGGTGGCCTTCTCCATGTGATGACGGCGTCGCCCAAACCCAGCGGGATGGAGCGATGTCCCTGACAGGGATGTCGCACTCCCTCAGCTCCATAGCCGGCAACGTTCAGACCAGATCGGTTCCACAGGGGGCCTCCAGGACTGGCAGCGCCAGGTGTTGGTGGGGCAACGGGGCGTGCCTCCCCGCGCACCGCCGTCCGTTAGAGAGGCCCGGGGGCCAATTGGCTCCTCGGGGGAGGAGGTGGTCCCGGTGCCTGTCCTGTAGCCACAGCAAGGGAGGAACCGGGGCACTCGCACGCCTCCTGGCATGTCCCTGGTGCATCTGGTAGGCAGCGGGCAGAGGAGGGTGTCACCACGCCATCCTGCACGCCCGCCGAGCAGCCTGGCCCATCCAGGCCGGGCCGCCCCAGGAAGCACGCGGCGACGGGAAGCCAAGTCGAAGGGCAGGACTCTCAGCAGTCCGCATCCACTCCTGCTGTACTGTCTGGGGGAACACCGAGACGTAGTGGTCGGGCCCGTAAGGAACAAAAGTTAGGCACGTAGTAAGTTGGCACGGGTGCAGGGCACAGATTAGTTATAGGGGCTCCGGCACGTGTGTTGCATTGTCACAATAAATGTTGCTACTCCAAACCTCCATGTGTCTGCCCTTTTTCTGGGGGTGGGGTGGGGGGGTTAGGGGGGGGGAAGCGGGGGTGGCGGTGTTGGGGGGTTAGGGGCGGGAAGCAGGTGTGGGGGGATTAGGGGCGCGAAGCAGGGGTGGCGGTGTGAGGGGGTTGGGGAAGCGGGGGTGGCGGTGTGGGGGGGGCTAGGGGTGGGAAGTGGGGTGCCCACTGACGGTTCTGGCAGAGGATCATCGCAAGGGGGAGGCCAGGAGTGGACCCCATCCCGACACCAAACACACCTCGTCTTCCGTGCGACAACGCCCGTGGCTCCACATGGACATGTGATGGAGTGTCCCTGACGCATAGAGGGGACACCGAGGTGGTGGTGTTCAGAAATGGCCATGACTCAGGTGGTCAGTAGCGACTTGTGGCTTACAGCTCATCGCAGAGCGGGTTGTCATCATCCAGCATGGCAGTGTTCACACCCGCTTACGGAGGCAGCAGTCTACCGACAGTGACGAGGTGCCGCAGGTGCAGTGCGGCGTGATGGTGGTGCCGTGTCTGGTAGGGTTGGGCGTTGTTGCGGGACGTGTGTGAGGGGGGTGCTGCGTGGTGCCAACGCGCGTGGTCAACGGTGCCAGTGCCCTGAAGAACGATGCCCTCCCCCTAGTGAACCAACCGTGCGCTGATCAGCGCATCGCGTGCCCGCTGCCCCAATCAGTTCCGTCATGCGGCCTCTCGGCCGTATCCCACTCCCCGATGGTGTCTATGCCTCGCCGCCCCCCCCGCGTCCCCCCCCCACCCCCCTGCCCCCATCCTCTTCCCCCACCACACCCTCCTCCTCCTCCTCATGATCAGCGTCGGCGGCCTCACGTGCGTCCTCCTCCTCCAAGACATCGCCCCTCTGTTGGGCGATGCTGTGCAGAACGCAGCATGCAGCGACGATCCGTCCGACCCTGTCAGGGTCGTATTGCAGGGCACCCCCTGATCGGTCCAGGCACCTGAACCTCATTTTGAGGAGACCGAAGCACCTCTCCACGACACCCCTGGTTGCTGCGTGCGCCTCATTGTACCGGCGCTCCGCGTTCGTCTGTGGCCTCCGTATGGGCGTCATTGGCCACGGCCGCAACGGATAACCCCTGTCGCCCAGCAACGAGCCCCTCATCTGGGGTGGGTGACCCTCGGAAATTGTGGGGATGAACGACTGTGCCAAAATAAAGGCGTCATGCACGCTTCGTGGATACTGGGCGGAAACGTGCATAATCCTCATCCCCTGGTCGCACACCACCTGTACGTTGATCGAGTATGCCCCCTTCCTGTTCATGAAGATGTCCCTGTCCCGTGGTGGTGCACGCAGGTTGACATGAACACCATCCATGACGCCCTGTACCATTGGAATGCCGGCCATCTTGATGAATTGCGATGCCCTGGCAGGCTGGTGAGCGCGGTCCTCCGGGAAGTCGATGAACCGACCCGCGACTGCATAGAGGCCATCAGTTACTGCCCGGATGCACCGGTGCACCGAGGCCTGACTGATCCCGCACAGGTCCCCGCTCGGCGACTGGAAGGAGCTGTTCACAAAAAGATTCACGGCCACAGTTCTCTTCACCCTAACTGGGAGGGCATGTCCTCCCCCTGTTCCACGTGGCTCGAGGTGTGCCAGCAGGTTGCATATATGTGCAACCGCTCCACGGCTCATCCGGAGTCTGCTCCTGCATGCCACCTCCGTCATGTCCTCGTACGAGATGCGGCCCCGGTACACTCGGTCACACATGGCACGCCTCCGCCGCCTTGGCACGACCACCTGATCGTCCTCGACCCCAGGTGACGCTTCAGGAACAGTGTCGTCGCCCTGTTCCCGGCTGGCGACCTGGGGGTGGTCCGCACCCTCCGCCTCCTCGTGGACTGGTCGGGCATGGTGGCCTGTAGCAGCAGTGCCTGGAACGGGGCCTTCCGCTGCCACTCCCTCTGCCACACCATCCATGAGCCTCCCTCCTCACACGCAACGGTTTGCCATCTGCATGGCTGCCGCTGCCGCCACGGCGGCGAACATCGACGGCTGCTGCGAAAACATCATGCACTTGAAGGGGGGGTTGGTATGGGAGGGAGAGGCAAGGACCCTTGTTAGTAGGGCGCTTTGACAAGTGGCAGCCAGGGCCCTTTGGATGAATGGGTGCCCAGGCAGCCTGCACACTGTTCAATCAGACACGCACCGTCCACCCGCCACGGTATCCGTTTCAGGCACCGCTCAACCCGTGCCTCCGCATCGCTCGGCCAACAGACAGACCCCTTCACCATGTCGCCGGTTTGGCACGATGTCTTCGCCACCCTCCTGCCGCTGCACTCCATCGGGGGTTCTCCGTCCCGCGGCCAACCGTTAGTTGGGCCCCCCCCCCCAACCCGGCAGGATGGTGGGATCATTTCCCCGCTCCGTCCTCCGTTCCCCTGCCCAGGACTACAACACCGCCACCGTCCCCAACCCCATTTCCCCCTTCCGTGCACTCCCGCACACAACCCATCCTCGTTGGCCTTGTCGTCGCCCATCCCAGACCCAGTCCCCCCCCCACTCCCTCCCCCTCCATTCCCCCCACCCCCCTCCTCCTCCTTCCACCCCCTCCCTCCACCCCCCTTCCCACCCCCACCCCCCCTCCCCTCCCTCTCCCCTCCCCCCCTCCCCCCCCTCCCCCCCTCTCCCCCCCGCCCACCCTCCCCCCTCTCCCCCCCGCCCACCCTCCCCCCCCCACCCACCCTCCCCCCTCTCCCCCCCGCCCACCCTCCCCCCCCCCGTCTCCCCTCTCTCCCCGTCTCCCCCCCATCCCCCTCTCCCCTCTCTCCCCGTCTCCCCCCCATCCCCCTCTCCCCCCTCCTCCCCTCCCCCTCTCCCCTCCAACCTCCCCCCCACCCCCCCACCTCCCCATCCCCCTCTTCCCCCCCACCTCCTCCCCCCACCTCCCTCTTCCCCCTCTCCCCCTCGCCTCCCCTTTCCCCCTCCCCCTCCCCCCTCCTCCCCCTCGCCTCCCCTTTCCCCCTCCCCCTCTCCCCCTCGCCTCCCCTTTCCCCCTCCCCCTCTCCCCCTCTCCCCCTCCTCCCCTTTCCCCCTCTCCCCTTTCCCCCTCCTCCCCCTCCTCCCCTTTCCCCCTCCCCCTCTCCCCCTCGCCTCCCCTTTCCCCCTCCCCCTCTCCCCCTCTCCCCCTCCTCCCCTTTCCCCCTCTCCCCTTTCCCCCTCCTCCCCCTCCTCCCCTTTCCCCCTCCCCCTCCTCCCCATCTCCCCCTCCTCCCCCTATTTCCTCTCATCTCCCCTCTCCCTCCTCCTCCCGCTCCTCCCCCTCCTCCCCCCCCCACCCCCCTCCTCCCCCTCCTCCCCCCCCACCCCCCTCCTCCCCCCCACCCCCCTCCTCCCCCCTCCCTCCCGCCTCCCCCTCCCTCTCCCCTCTATCCCCCCCTCTCCCTCTCCCCTCCACCTCCCTCCCTCCTCCCCCCTCCCCCTCCCCCCCCGTCCCCCTCTCCCCCCCCCCCGTCCCCCTCTCTCCCCCCCCCCGTCCCCCTCTCTCCCCCCCCTCCCCCCCCCGTCCCCCTCCCTCCCCCCCGTCCCCCCCGTCCCCCTCTCTCCCCCTCCCCCCTGTCCCCCTCCTCCCCTCCCCCCCTTTGCAGGGGTGACCTCCCCCCTCTTTTGCAGGGGTGAACGGCGGGCCGGAGAATAGCAGGGGCCTGTGTGGAGCGCCTCGATTGCCCTCTCCGCGGTTTCTCAGACGTGCGCGGCGCTGAGCACGATTCAGCCGTTACCGCCGGTTGGGAGAATGGCGGGACGGCGTCGCGCGGAAAAGTGGCGCAAACGATCGATTCTCCGCCCAATATTTTCCAAAATACCTGGGCCCTGGAATACTGAGCTCATGGGGACGTACGAGTCCAGAACGCATCCGATGGAAAGCAATGAGACCTGGTGCGCGACACTGATACAAATGGACCACGTCATGATGCCGTTGAAGAAATCCTTTCGCAGATTGCTGATGTATTTGTTGCTGGTGTGGTGAGTGCTGCATGTAACTGGCACGTCACCACGGGTTAAATACGTCGGAAATCAAGAATGTTCAATTGCACCTTGAGCTCTGGGGTAATATGTGGATGCTAGAACGGTTCCGATGATATTGGGTCTGCATAGCTGCAGCTCCTGGACAGAGAATGGCATTGATATAGGGAACAAGTCACACATTGATGGACTAATCATTTCTATGACAAACTTCTGGGCAAAGAATCATAACACATTCTCAGGCTAATTTTCAGTTTCTGAAGAGGAACCTGCGAGGGGTGATACCGTGCGTTTTTTAAAGAAATGAGCTGATATAGCTTTGTATTGGCACCAATATGGAATGGTGACGTTTCCTTGTTGTTTAATGGCTAGTGTGATATGTGTTATGTAATTGATTTTCAAATCTTTGTTACCATTGACCATTTAATAAACAAAACATTCTCAACTCTCAAGGGCCTCCTTCACAGCACAGGTGCCATGTCTCAGAGGATGATTAGTGCACTGCATGTCCAGCAAACTTTGAGGCCCGAGCAATGTGCCTGAACTCTCAGAGCGTCAGCATCATATTGGCAGCTGACAATAATCAAACACTAAAGAGCAGGGCTTCACCACTGAGGATCCACTCATGGCCAAAGGTTAAGTGTGTGGATGATTGGAGGGTAGCATAGAATGGCCTCCCTAATTTTCCTGGCAGAGGTCTGGGATCTATGGGGCATCATCACGTGGCCAAGAGTGAGTGTGCAGAACAAGCTTTGCCAGCACAACTGGCTCGCTGCGTGGCACTCAGAGTAAGTGGGAAGGTCATGGAAAGGGTGGGGAAGGCTTGGGGCTTTGAGGGTCCCGGGATGGAAGGCCCAATGGATTGTCAGTCTCTCTCCTTCTCCCATTCCTTCCAGATAAAACTATGGGTGCTGGTGTGGATGGCGTGGAAGCTGCCCTTGCCTTGCTTGTGACAGCCAAGGCTGGCAGACGCTATAGAAGGCAGCAATGACAACACAGGCTGGAGGCGGCACCCAATGTGCAAGAGGTCACCACACACCCTGAAGGCCGGCCGCCCATCAGGCTGAGGAGGGAGCCAGAGGGGCCAGCGGCGGCCCGAGGTGTATAGTCATTGGTCATTCTATAAGCTGACGGACGTGGCACCCCGTGGAAGAGGAGGACACCCGCTCCTGGTGGCCATGCAGGTCACCGCAGCCCTCAATGCCTATACCACTGGGTCATTCCAGGACTCGAGCGGGGACCTGTGTGGCATATCCTAATCTTCCGCCCACAGCTGTGTCCGGATTCTCTGTAAGCCCAAGCATCAGACTATATCACCCTCGAATTGGACCAGGCCCACCAGCTGCCCAAGCTGCAGGATTTGCTGCCATTGCCAGGATGTCCCAGGTCCAGGGGGCGATCAATGGAGTGCATGTTACCCTTCGAGCACCAAGGCATCAGGGAGTGCCCTAAATTAACAAGAAGGAATTCCACTCCCTGAATGTTTAGCTTGTGTGACCACCACCTCAGTGTCATATACATGTATGCCTTAGCAGTGTGCATGACAGCTACACCCTGGGGCACTCAGAGATCCATGGTGTCTTAGAGGACCACCCCAGGATGACTGGTTGGCTAGTGGGGGGGGGGGGGGAGGGACAAGGGATACCCGCTGAGGACATGGCTGATGACACCGGTGCAGAGGCCTGAGATTGAGGTGGAGACCAGTTATAATGAGGCCCACATTGCCACCCAAGCTGTCGTTGAACGGTGAATTGGGCTGCTGAAAATTTGGTTCAATGCTTTGACCGCTCTGGCAGTGCCCTGCAGCACACCCCTCCGCAGAGGGTCTCCCACTTTGTGGTGGTCTGCTGTTCCCTCCACAATCTGGCACAGGAGCGGAGTGACATGCTGGAAGAGGGGGAGGTGGAGGCAGAGGGACATGCGGCCTCGTCTGAGGAGGAAAAAGGAGGTGAATCAGGAGGGGTTGGAGGACGAGCCTGAGGAGGAGCTGGAGGATGGATGACAGGCTGCAGCAAGGGTCCAACATGGAAGGAGGACCAGGGAGGCCCTTAGATTCTCCTGGGACGAGCCTGTGAACATCAGCTCAATGCCCCCCATCCTCCCATTTCCTCCCACCCAATCCTCCTCACCCCAATACCCCATTTCCCTCTCCCTCCCATCCCAGTTCCCCCAGTCCCTGACCACCTGTTCCCCTCTCCAAGGGCTGTGCAACATAACTCCAGGTTGATGAGCCCGTGTCAGCACAGTCAGCGGGTTACCATACAAAGTAGGAGAGTGATGGTCACTCGCTGCGAAGAAAGGTCTGGTGCTGCTCAGTTTCTGCTAGTCTGACTCCTGGCTTTCTGCTGACAGTGTGCTCACACACATCCTCTCAACGGAGTCTGCATCAGGAGCTTTTGATCTTGGACCATTGTTCCCGGGGGCTAGGGGGAGCGGGCAAATCCACTGGAAAGATTAACGTGACAGAGGCTTCACATTTATGAGGTGACCCCCTAGTGACCGCACCCCCCCCCCCTCCCCACCCAGTGGTCCTCATTCTTCTTGATCTTTCATGGTTTAGTGCTACATCTAGGTATGTCCCCAGAATGCACATCAGAATTGGAGGCAGTCTGCTGTTTTCCGTACCCTGTGGTCTTTGATGCCCTTAGCAGACGTCCTCTGGAGGGCCTGGAGCCGGAGAGCGCTGGTCGATTTACCAGTGACACAGGTGTCACCGTGCCATCCTGTTCTGCCCGTTGCCCTGGTGATACACTGGAGGGTGGGATTCGGAAGAGCTGGTCTCCTTGATGGCAGGCCCTGGGTTGGCCTCCATCGCTTCCTCCTCCCTGATGGTGCCCGTAGGGCCCTGCGGGACTCCATGGGACAGTGGGGCAGCTGGAGTGACCTCCAGAGGCCTCTTGAGTCCTCCGAGGCCTCTGCCAGTCCTGAAGGCTCCCTTTGTCAGCACCAGGGTATTAACGCAGTCAGTGATGTCATCAGTGACCGGTCTATGCTCTGCACTGCCTCGGGAATGTCCACCTGTTTCTGTGACACGTCCCTCAGAGACTGGAACATGACGTCGACGCCCTCAGCCATGGTTGTCACAGACCGAGCCATGCTTTTCGACACCACCACTCAAGACACGTCGTGCTCCAGGTTTTTCACTGCGGTCACCACCCTAGCAGTGTTGGACGCGGTGCCACTCATTATCGGCTCCATCTCCTATGCCTGAAAACTTTGGGACTTCTCCAATCACCTGAAGCTTTTGGGTCTCCTCTAATTAGCCTTGCAGTCACTGGAATGTCACTGGCACCCCTTCCTCAATCTTACGGCTCTGTCCTATCATCTGCATCAGCTCAGGGAGAACATTGACCAGTGGCTCGGCATCTGGCTGGTATACAGCAGTGTCCTGAGATCCAGCAGACCGTCGCCGACTGCTGACACCCCTGGATGTTCCTGCCTCCACCTGATGTGCATTAGCAAATGTGTGGTGTTCATCAGAGAAGCCTGTCCACTAATGTCACCCACCATGGTGTGTGGTGCTGCATTGGTGTGTGGAGCTCTCCTCAGGGGTGTTCTCTTGGATGGCATGGGTGGGGGGTGGAAGTCAGATAGACTGGCCTCATCAGATGGCGATCCAGCGAGAGAATGAATATGTGGCCAGTGACAGGGAAGGATCATTTTTTCTGTCATGAGCAACTCACTTGAGACAAGTCATCTGGATGAAGGGACAGTGGATGCTCACCTCTGCGACCTTCAGTGATTGCTCTCTCCTCAGGCAATCCCTCTATTTCTACGGCCCGTTCCTCATAAGGGGTAAGGACTCGAATCTCTGGGGTTCCTCCTCCCATCGTGCCTCTTTCCCGTTTATTACAGGCAATCTTCTTCTGTGATGACAAAGAGAGGGCATTGTAAGCCACACACTTGATGATTCGGGGGCTCTATAAGCAGGTGGTATGTGTGGCACCACATCTGGACATGAAAGGGTTGTGGTGGTGAATGCCTGGGGATTCTGAGGAACATGCTTGAAGATCGGATGTGGAGAGGGTGCAAGGTATCAGCCAGTGGATTGGGGGCAGCCGGGGCGGGGTTGGAATTTGAGGGGTGGTGGGTGGAACTGATGCCAGAAGAGAGGTGGTAACTTACCCTTGCAGCTCGTTGGAGGTCGTTGGTCTTCTCCTGACATTTGGACGGCGATCCTCCTGGTCATGCTGCCTGCACTGACAGCCGCGGCCACTGCCTCCCAGGCGGCATTGCTGAACCTGTTAACGATCTCCAACCCCCTTGGGGGAACAGGGTGCCGCTTCGCTCATCCACAGATTCAAGAAGCCTTATGAGGTCGCCATTCCCAAAGCGAGGTGCAGGTCTGCGCGCTGCCATGTTCGTGTGTTGACTGGCAGCAAGTGGTGAGGGAGCATTTAAATGTAGCTCCCCCTTGTTAGCTGCGATCAGCTGAGGGACGAGTCAGGCAAGTCAGACAGCGAGGGAACCAGTAATGTTGAGAATATCATGGGGACTATTTTTGGCACTGAGTGCCGTTTAATATTGGCCGCGATCTCGCCAATGCGATCATCACGAAACTCCCCACCAAACGTGCCCAAAACCAGACTTAAACTTTAGTCTGCTGAATTGCGCTGAATATCTCTGTTGCTAGCTCCTTTGCTGATCAGTCAGTCATATAGCCAGGAAGCTGGATGGCACGATTCTTGCTACACCACGACTGGCAGCACTGATAGTCTGCGAGTGAGTATTCCAATTATATTAGGTACAAAACTGTAACCATCTTAAAAGGACAGGCTTCATGAAAAAGGAAGCAGTTTTTCTTCTTCGGCAAAAACACAATGACATAAACTCATGCTGTAACTTCACAAAAATAATCATGGTACAAAAACATTTTAATATGGGCTCTTCTTTCTTCCCGCCTATGAAGTGAGCTCCTCTCAAAGATCAATTACATAACCACATTTTGGAAATATGACCTTCAAACCTACATGATTGTAGACCAAAGACACTTTAAGTAGCAGTTTTACACTACATTTATCACAGAATAGGGCTGATTCACTAAACGCAAAACACAAATGGCATTTATTTTAGGAAAAAATAATTGCTCTCTAAAGAACTGGGTCCAACAAATTCACTTCAATGCATATAGCCTAGCCTCAGAGCCCATAATTTGTGGTCAATAATGAGGAACAAAACAAGTGGATAAAAAAAAACAAATCTACATCACAAATGGAAATTTCTATGTTCAGATTGTATCAGGAGTCTAGATCTGTGGTCATAGGATCTAAAGGGGAAGGAAAAACAGCAGATGAGAAGTTGAAGCAGAACAACGTTTTGCTCAAAATGTTTGTGCTCAGGCTTAAGTGAAAATATAACTTCAAGCTCCAACTCAAAGTACTCAGACACCTTAATATGAGTATTGCTCACAATAGAGACATGCTATTGAAGCTTTGATTTAATATAGTATTTGAATTTCAGGGCAGCAAGTTGGCGCAGTGCTAACTTATGGCTGTTCGTGTGGAGTTTGCACATTCTCCCCGTGACTGTGTGGGTCTCACCCCCACAACCCAAAAAGAAGTGCAGGATAGGTGGATTGGCAACGTTAAATTGCCTCTTAATTGGGAAAAAAGAATTGGGCACACTAAATTTAATTTTAAAAAGTATATGAATTTCAGCGCCAAGGTACATACGCTGTATGTCCGATGACTGGTAATAATAATCTTTATTAGTGTTACAAGTAGGCTTACATTAACACTGCAATGAAGTTACTGTGAAAATCCCCTAGTTGCCACACTCTGGCTCCTGTTCGGGTACACTGAGGGAGAATTCAGAATGTCCAATGCACCTAACAAGCACATCTTTCGGGACTTGTGGAAGGAAACCGGAGCGGAACAACGTTTTGCTCAAAATGGAGGAAACCCATGCAGACACGGGGAGAACGTGCAGACTCCGCATAGACAGTAACCCAAGCCGGGAATCGAACCTGGGTACCTGGCGCTGTGAACCAACCTGGGTACCTGGTGCTGTGAACCAACAGTGCTAATCACCATGCTACCATGCCACCCAGTGTATCATATCAAACAGCACACCCCTCTGGCTGTTCACAATAGGCAAAGTACTGACCATATTCAACCAGCCCATGGTTGCAAAACTCCAAAAATAATGACTAACATTAGATGTGATTCTGCAATTGGACAGTACTTGCTGAACAATCCTGAGTGTCCGAAGAACTACTCTCGCAAATAATTTAAGATTATCAGTCAGGCTCACTTAAGCTTGCTAGAAGGCATATATTCATATGCAGGGACCTATCCTTTGCAGGAAAAAGGAAAATATCCAGAAATTGCACCTTTAAAAAAAATTAAATAAACGCAATAGTTCCTGGTGCATTCAACCATGATAACAGCTCATCCAATCAGTCAACTTGCCAATCAATTAGCGCCCTATTCTCATGCAGTTTAAATTGTTGCTCCCTTTGAAATGTGATATTCTGGCATCTGTCCTGTTGTGTGCAGGATGAAAAGTTTTGACATCATGTTTCCTTTTTCAGCAATACTCAAGTTCTAAACTACCAAGTGGTATCTTAAAATGTTATTCTCTCAATTTTATTGCATCTTGTAGGTAATACTGAGCAATTTATATTTCAGAATTTTAAACACGAAAGATCTAATTTTCCTCTAGTTAGTTACTATAATTATAGGGATCAAACAGCTGACTGAACTGTAGAGAAAGTGGTAATTTCCATGAAAAGTGGTAATTTCCATGAAAAGCACAGCATTGTTCAATTAAAATATTCACTGGGGCTGCAACAAATACATACTGCTCTTGTTAGGCTGTGCTGGTGGCTTTGGAGATTGACTATAGTGGAGAAAACCATCAGGAATGCAGAACTGATTTATATTCAAAATAATATGAGTATACAAACATATGAAATAGGTTCAGAAGTTGGCCAATTGGCCACTCGAGCCTCCTCCGCTATTCAGTAAGATCATGGCTGATCTGTTTGTGTTTAAGGTTCTACATTCTCACCTATCCCTGGCAACCTTTGATTCACTTGCTCAACAAGAAATATCTACCTCCAAATTAAAAGTATTCTCTGACCTCGCTTCCACTACCTCCTGAGGCAGTTCATTCCAAAGTCACAAAACCCTCAGAAAGAATGTTTGTTCCTCCGAACTGCCTCCAACACATTTCCATCCTTATATTAAATGAGGATACCAAAACTATACATAGGCCAGAATTTACATTCTCCCCACCCATGCCAACGGGTTCCAGGGCATGTGGGGGGGGGGGGGGGGCATGGACAGCCACTGACTGAGGGTGGGAAATATAGAAAGTTCTCACCCGAACACGGGCAGGAGGGGGGGGGGGGGGGGTGCTTCCTTCAGAAGGCCCCTTCAGAATAATGGCCGTCCTCGCCTCACAGGACCTCCAGCCCTCCCTATCCATCACCCCAGCCTATGCCCTGCCAGTGAAATTAACTCCCCCTCCTGACCCCCAGGACATCCTTTACTCTTCCCCTCCCTTGGGCCCCGGTACATACCAGCACTGTTGTTCCAGGGGCTTTGTTTCAAGCATGGTACTGCAGTATCTCTTCCGGCCAATGCAGCACTGTGTCTGAATGGGCTAGATAGATGGGCAGGAGAACTGTTGGTCAATCGCTGCCAATCAACACTCAGCTGAGCATGAAATGGCAGTGGACCTATCGGAATCCGGGTGAGGGATGCATTCCCCACTGACTCTCCAGATGACTGGTGCTAAGCATTCGCCATCCTGAAAATCCAGGCCACAATACTTGAGATGTGGTCTCAACAATAACCTGCAAAACTGAAGCATAACATCCTTACTTTTATGTGCAATTCTTCTCATAATAAATAGTAACATTCTATTAGTCTTCTTAAATATTACTTGCTATACCTGTATACTAATGCTTTGTGACTCATGCACTAGAACACCTAGATTTCTCTGCACCTCAGAATTCTGCAGCTGTACTCCATTTAAATAATACTGTTTTATTATTCTTTCTGCAAAAGTGAACAATACGCTGCATCGGCCAGATTTTTTGCCAACTCACTCAACCTATCTATATTCATCTGCAACCCCCCTTATGTCATCTTCACACCATACTTTCCTGCTTATATTTGTGTCATCTGCAAATTTAGCTACCAAGTCTTCAGTCTCTCATGTAAATCATTGGTGTAAACCGTAGAAAGTGAGGCCCTGGCTCAGAACCCTCCAATCAATTGATTAAACATGATTTCCCTTTCACAAAACCATGCTGACTCTTCACGATTGTCTTTTTCTCTATATTGCTGCATGGAAGGCCTTAAACGATTCTGGTAAAATCCATATCAAACATAAAATTGCTTCACATAAATAGATAGTTTAAAATATTAACTTGCTTAATCTTCATGCTTGCCAAGCTGAAAGCTTTCACGTGACAGCCACATTTGTAGTGTGCAATGTTTTCCATATTCCTTTTTCTTATATTTTTCCTGTTGGTGTCCTCCTTCTTTGGTCCCACATTAAACCATTCACAATTAGTAAAATGACAATTAATCTGTACTCTAGACATAATCCATTGGCCCATTCAACAGATATTAAAAGTTGCATAGCTTTAATCTGCTCTCTTTCCTCCCTCACTCACAGCTGATGATCCAACAATAATTTGTGACACCCTTCTTCCTCCTGCCAAAATGCCTCCAATCCCAGAGCCCAAATGAATTCATGTAAAAGATAAGCAAGTTACTAAAACATCAGTGGAGGAGGAGTAAAGGTGGGGTTGTGTCTTTTCTTTCTTTTCTTTGGGGGAAGGGGGGTTGAGGGTTATATTGGATAAAAATATTGGGACTAGATGGGATTGTATATATGTAGGGTTTGCCATGTTATGTTATTACATTGTTATATGATATGTTATTACATCATAGTTCATTTGTTATGGCTCTTTGAGTGTTTATGTTTCTGTACATATTTGGAAATACTTCCAATAAACTATCTTTAAAATAAAGATAAACAACAGTACATCAATCTTTGTGGAACACAATTTAAAAGAAGAACCCCAACAGCCTCAGGCAGACACTTAGGCCGGGATTCTCCAGTATCCGGCGGGCGTCCATACCGGCGCCAAGGGGTGGCGTGAACCAGTGCCAACCGGCGTCGAAGGGCCTCTGCCAGCTGGCGCATGCACAGGAGCGCCAGCGTGTTCCCAGAACCGTTGGTGTGTTTCCTGGTTTCTTCTCCGCACCGGCCATGGCGGAGCTTTACACAGGCCGGCGCGGAGGAAAAGAGCGCCCCCGCGGCACAGGCCCGCCCGCAGATCAGTGGGCCCCGATCGCGGGCCAGGCCACCCTGGGCCCCCCCCCTCCCCCGGGCTGGATCCCCCGCACCCCCCCCTAGGACTCCTAGCGCCCTCAGAGGCAGGTCCCGCCGGTACGGGGACTGTCGGGGACCGGAGAATCGCCGGGGGGGGGGTCACTGCCAACGGCCCCCGACCAGCACGGCGTGATCCCCAGCCCCGACAAAAAAACGACGCCGGAGAATTCGGCAGCCGGCGTCGGAGCAGCGGGGCGGGATTCACGCCGCCCCCCCGCCGATTGTCCGACCCGGCGGGGGTCGGAGAATCCCGCCCCTACTCTCATGTTCAAGGGAGAAGATTAAAATTGAAGACAGCAGGACCCATGAAGTTCAAGGGGAGATATTTTCCGTCCCCTCCAGCAGCAGGCATCATAATTGCGGAAAAGGAACATTTGGAGCGGCCAATCCACCCATAGAATCAGAACCATAGAATTATGGAGGTCATTCGACCCATTGTACTACTTCCGATCTATATTAACGTCTCAGGCAAAGGCCAGGAGTATTTTATTCATGTTTACTGATGATATGACGTTAGGTAGGAATGAAAGCTCTGAGGAGGACACAAAGAAGCAGCAGGTTAAGTGAACGAGTTACAAGATAGCAGATAGGGTATAATGTGGAAAAGTATTAGGTTGTGCACTTTCGACATGAGAAAAGAAATGCATAATATTTTCTTTTAAGTATTAAACTTGTCAATGTTGATGTTCTGAGAGACTTGGGTGTACTCATAAAAGGAACACAAACAGTCAGTATGCAGGTGCAGCTAGCAATTTGGAAAACAAATGACACGGTGGCCTTCAATGCAAAGGGATTGGAGAACAGGAATAAAGAAGTTTTGCTAAAATTTTATGGAGCTTTGGTGAGACCACACCTGGAATACTGTGGACAATATTAGTATCGATATATAGGGACAATTTTCATTAGGTTCACTAGATTGGTATCTGGGGTGAAAATAGTGTTCTTTGATGAGGGACTGAGTCGATATTCCTTGGAGTTTAGAAGAATGAGAGGTGCTCTCAATGAAACATTCAAGAATATGAAGGGGATTGTCAGGGCAGATACTGAGACGTTGGGCGGGATTCTCCACTCCCCCGCCGAAGTGCCCACGCTGTCGTGAACGCCGTTGAGGTTCACGACGGCGCGAAATGGCCCCTATCCCGACCGATTCAGGGTCCAATAATGGGCTAGGAGCGGGGCCGCGTCATTTACATGCGCCAGGCCTTGTCGGCACGTAAAGGCGGCGCCGCATACATGATGCGGCCAGCGTCGCATAACTGCCGTCACCTGTGCATGCATGGTTGCCATCCTCTCCGAGTCCGCCCCGCAAGAAGATGTCATACGGATCTTACAGGGCTGCGGAAGAAAGGAGGTCCTCCTTCAGAGAGGACGGACCGACAATCGGTGGGCACCGATCGCGGGCCAGACCCCATTTGAGGCCCCCCCCCGGTGCAGGATCTCCCCCCCCCCCCCCCGCAGGCCGCCCCCCCCCCCCCCCCCCCCCCCAGCGCTCCCGCGCTGTTCCCGCCGGCAGCGACCAAAACAGGGGGAACCCCCCGTTTTGGCCTGGCCGCTCGGCCCATCCGGGCCTGAGAATAGCGGGGGTGGCGGAGAATCGCCCTTTTGGGTGTCTCGGGACATTCTCCGGCCTGCGCAGCGCGGAACTCGACGGGGCCGTTCTTGCCACTTGGGAGAATCGCAGGAGGGCGGCGGACCGGCGTCGCGGGAAATCTTGGCGACCCAGGCGATTCTCCCAACCGGCGCGGGAGTGGAGAATCGCGCCCATTGTTTCCCCAGCTAAAGAATCTAGAATAACGGGACACATTTTCAGGTTAAAGGATCGATCATTTAAGACTGAGATGTACTTTGCTCACAGTCCAAACCAACAGTTGCTAGGATACTGGACAGAAACCCCAATATTTATTTTTAATTTTGTAAGACTATGAGGAAAGGATCCCTCGCTCCAGGAGTGATTTCACACAAAATAGGGATATGGCATATTAAAACAAACGTTATTATGAACATAGTATTAAAATATCTTTAACGTCACACAAGAAAATAGCTTACAATTACCCCTTAAACAATGATAATCAATACCGTGACACAATAACCCTTAGCTGCTATCTTTATTTACACTCAAACAACAAAATCATCTCAGGTCACAATCCACTTTTAAATACAGTAAGCAGACTCAGGAATACCTGTTGCAAAGAGATGTCTTGGATACTCCACTGTGAGAAAGAGAGGGCTTTGGAGACTGCTTGAATGATAGAGACCTGACACCCTGTCAGAATAATCCAGAATCTCTAGTTGTATTTCTTTAGAAACCTTCTCTGCTCACCTTCTGGCCAAAATCTAACCCTGAAAACCTCAACATCTGACTGTTTCAGCCCCTGGCTCCTCTCATTAACTACATCATTACACTAAGCTGAACACAATGGGCGTGATAAAAATCTAAAAAAAAGAGTCCCGTTTTGGGGGTGAATTGGAGTGTTTCTCAACGGGAGTCTTTCTTGCTGGCCATGGCAAGGAACGCCCTGCCAAGGACACACTTCCCTCACTATAAGCTAGTCAGTGCAGCAAGAGACTGGGGCTCTATTTTTAAATGCCTCACCGATCTCTTGCCCCTCCACAATGGCCTCCAGAACCCCCCAACACCCCAACTTACCTGTTATGGTGTCCTGGAGCTCCCCCTCACCCCATCTCATAAGAGCAGGTTACCCCTGAGCTTGAACCCCGGCAGCGGCAACCTGGCACCCTGGCAGTTCCCCTGCCAGCCTGGCAGTGCCAAGGTGCCTTCCACCAGGCTGACAGTGTCAAGGTGCCTTCCACCAGGCTGACAGTGTCAAGGTGCCCGTGTGGCAGCGGGACTGCCAGCGTATACCCCGCTGCCCAGAGCCCGATCACCCAGGGGCCTCTGATGGCCCTGGAGAACCCCCCAGGAGCCATTGCGCTTGGTCCACATTTGTGTGGACCAGTGCTAAAGGGTGCCATAGCGACATCTCCTAGGCATGGGAATTTGTTCCTGATAAATGGGAGAATGCAGCGCAAGCATATTTAAGTGAGATCCCACCCAGCGTGGGTGGGCTCCAGATCACAATGCCTTGCAAGATCTAATGAAATTTTGAGAGGTGTTCTGAGCGTTGCAAATCTCGCAAGAGGCCTCTAGCGAGATTTAACTGCCTCATTGTATCACCGAGTGGGGTGCAACAAGGCCATTAGATTGAGCTAGAGGCCCAATATCTCTAATTATCTGCTCCCCAGGGAACCCTCAATGTATTTTTTAAATTTATCCATGGGAAGTGGGTGCCACTGGGCCAGCAATTATTACCCATCCCTGAGGGCATTTAAAAATTAACCACATTGCTGTGGATCTGGAGTCAGTCACATGTAGGTCAGACCAGGTGAGCACGACAGATTTCCTTCCCTGAAGGACATTAGTGAACTAGATGGGTTTTTACGACAATCGACAATGGTTTCATGGTCACCTTTCGACTTTTAGTTCCAGATTTTTATTGAATTCAAATTTCACCATCTGCCATGGTGGGATTCGAACCCGGGTCCACAGAGCATCATCCTGGGTCTCTGGATTACTAGTCCAGCGACAATACCACTACAACACTGCCTCCCCTTAAAAATATAAAAGTCTATTAGCTCAAACCTTTAGAATCATAGAATTTACAGTGCATCAAGTCTGCACCGGCCCTTGGAAAGAGCACCCTACTTAAGCCCATGCCTCCACCCAACCTTTTGGACACTTATGGGGCAATTTTACGATGCTTTAATTATACCTCTAGTTCCAAAAAGCCTAGCTGCCTTTAAGACCAGGATTTTAAAAAACATGACTGCAGCAGTCACATACACACTCACCCAGTCTTTTAACCCTTACTGCATCAAATACATATAATACCATGCATCTGAAATTGCTACATTCATCATGGATGAGGGGAAATTTCTTCACACAAAGGGTTGTGAGTCTTTGGAATTCTACTCCACCTATTTTGTGTAACATAAATAACCAAGTAAATGAGATCAAATTAACTGAGGGACAAATTAAAAGGAGAGTTCCAAATGGAAACTGTCATAAACAAAAAATGAATCACAAATGAAATCAAAATGTGATTAATGGGGTTGGTAAGATACCCCAGCCCCTGCGGTGCCCAACAGGCACAGAAGGTTTCAAAGGTGACCAGTTGACATTGCATGTTTCCTCTCCAGGAACACCCGGCCATGAACATAGCCGCGGACGAGGGACAGGCAGTCAGGTCAGACAACTCCCTTCTACTTTAGGGCAGCACGGTAGCACAAATGGCTAGCACTGTGGCTTCACAGCGCCAGGGTCCCAGGTTCGATTCTCCACTGGGTCACTGTTTGTGCGGAATCTGCACGTTCTCCCCGTGTCTGCGTGGGTTTCCTCCGGGTGCTTGGTTTCCTCCCACAGTCCAAAGACTTGCAGGTTAGGTGGATTGACCATGATAAATTGCCCTTAGTGACCAAAAAGGTTAGGAGGGGTTTTTAGGTTGCGGGGATAAGGTGGAGGTGAGGGCTTAAATGGCTCAGTGCATACTCAATGGACTGAATGGCCTCCTTCTGCACTGTATGTTCTATGTACTCCAAAGGCTTGTGGATTCTTCATCATTGAATATATTCATGGCCGAGACAAACATATTTTTGGTCACTCAGAAAACCAAGGGATGTGAGGAGCAGGCGGGAAAGTGAAGTTGAAGCCCAAGGTCAGTCATGGTCATATGGAATGGTGGAGCAGGCTTACTAAATTGTCTGCAAAGCTTCACTGTCTTAGCTCATGTATAAATAGAATAGCAATGGATGAAGTGCCTGAAAGCCAACATTAGTATCGAACATTACACTGAGAAAATGGCAATAATGTGAAGTGGAACAAAATGGGTAGCTTACAGCTATTCTCGAGGTGCTTTCCAAAATGACAATTCTGGGCAATGGAAGGATTTTTTTCATGTTATTAACTCACCTATGGATCAGTTGGGAGCACTCTTGCCTCTGATATAGAAAGTTGTGAATTCAAGTTGCACTTCGGAAACTTGAGCACAAAAATCTAGGCAGATGTTCCAACAAAGTACTGAGGAAGTGCTGCACTTGGGAGTCCAAGATGTGACCCGTCAGATGTGTCCATTCAGGTAGATGTAAAAGCACTACTTCAAAGGAGAGAAGGTGGTCTGCTCAATATTTATCCCTCGCTGAATATCTCCAAAACAGATTAGCTTGTCATTATCACATTGCTGTTCATGGGTGCTTGACAAATAGGTTGCCACATCCCCTACATTAGAATAACAACTATAGAAGTACTTAATTGGCTGCAAAACACTTTAGAATGCCCTGAGATCATAAAACGTGCTACATAAATTCAAGTTTTTATTTTTTATTTTATGGCATTAGAATAGCAACTCTTATAGGAGTCAAATTCTGATCTTTGGACCCCATGGTGATTCAAAATGCTAAATATCTTAATTCCTTAATTAAAATTAATTACCTGTAGTTAAAATAATTTTGCAGCTGAATTTGAAGATTCACCTGTATCAAATTGTAGCAGTCAGATAATTTGATCTACATTTTGATGTAATGTTCTCTCTTGATTTCTATCCATGGGAATTATTCTACTCCATCCTGCCTCCAGTGCCAGTCTACATATCACCCGGCAAAAAACATCTGTGTGCAAAGGAAAACGACAAAACTGACATTTCCTACGACAACAAGGGTGGTCAGCAATGAAATTAAAGACAGTGACTCAGTGGGAAGATGTCTTCTGTGCACCAGCTGTATTGAAATCCTAAATCCATTTATAAAGAATGCATTTACGATTTCACCTAGTGCACAGAAGGAATCTTTTCCATTGGCTGATGTTATTGTCCCAGCTGGTACCACAGCATGCTGCCTACAGTAGGCGAGCCAATAAAAAAGTAGCAAACAAGTAGAATCTGATTGTTTTCAATTATACCATCCTGAAAATCTTTGTTAAACAAAAAACATCTTGGGCGCGATTCTCCGACCCCCCACCGGGTCAGAGAATCGCCGGCGGCTGGCGTGAATCCCGCCCCCGCCGTGTGCCGAATTCTCCACCACCAGAGATTCGGCGGGGGCGGGAATCGCGCCGCACCGGTCGCCGGGAATCGCGCCGGTCAGCGGGCGCATCCCCGGCGATTCTCCGGCCCGCAATGGGCCAAAGTCCCGCCGCTGTCAACCCTCGCCAGCCGGCGTGGATTAGACCTCCTTTTGAACGGCGGGACAAGGCGGCGCGGGCAGGCTCCGGGGTCCTGGGGGGGGGGGGGCGCGGGGCGATCTGGCCCCGGGGGGTGCTCCCACGGTGGCCTGGCCCGCGATCGGGGCCCACCGATCCGCGGGCGGGCCTGTGCCGTGGGGGCACTCTTTTTCTTCCGCCTTCGCCATTGTCTTCACTATGGCGGAGGCGGAAGAGATCCCCTCCCCTGCGCATGCGCGGGGATGCCGTGAGCGGCCGCTGACGATCCCGCGCATGCGTCGCCCGAAGTCCTTTCGGCGCCGACTGGCGTGGCGCCAAAGACCTTTCCCGCCAGCGGAGCGGAAACCGCTCCGGCGCAGGCCTAGCCCCTCAAGGTGAGGGCTTGGCCTCTAAAGGTGCGGAAATGGGCGGCCAGACGCCGGACTGATCTGCGCCGTTTTTGGCGCCGGGTAGCGGACATCGCGCCGTTTGCGGAGAATCCCGCCCCATGTTCGTAAGTGTTTCATTGACATTGTTGCTTCAGTTTTGAAAATAGTAATGTATCACTGTTGTTCTTGATCACAGTGCAAAAAGTAATGTAACTTTAAACTTTGCTACAAGTTACTTGATTTGCATCGGATAGTGGAAATTGAAGAAGTTACACCAACCACCTTTTTTTCCAAATAAATGCATTACGTCTTTTTATGTAATTTGCTGTTAACTAATGGGTGCTCCATACTAGGACACATTCTGACCTATGTGCAAGATGGCCCCGGAGCATGGCGACTTTCTGCGAGCTCTCTCACCCTGTCCCTTTTCTTTTATCTCCTATCTACGTTCTCTGTTGATTATTCTTTTGTCTACTCTGTACGTACTGTGTCCGTTCCTTCGGCCGCAGAAAAATACTTTTCACTGCACTTCGGTACATGTGACAATAAATCAAAATCAATCAATCAATTCCTGGTGAAGACTATCAGAAGACCTGTATTCTCACAACATGCTGCTGTTCCGCATAGAATTGATTGTTGGACTCCAGTTTACAATGAAATATCCTACTTCCCAATGCATCATAATTTTAATTAAATCAATACACCATGGCTTATGCGTCAGACTTGAAACAAAGACAGTTTGACATATGTCATGACAAAGGTGAGTACAAACAATACTTTGAGCACGATTGGTACTGTACCTAAATCAAATTGTGTTTGGAATAAAATGACCTGAACCCAAGCAGTCTCCAACAGCAATGAACAATGAGTTGCAAAGTCGTAAAAGTGAGTAGTCTGTGCTATGATCTCTGGTGTAGTTTCTCATTGTAATCTATGTGGGCCAACAGCATTGTTGCCCTCAAACAATTAAATATATGTGGACTTTTGCCAGGAGCCTGCAGGGTGCCAACACCTGTGCCCAAGACTATTCTGACGATGATCCTGATTGTACTAAAAGTGCATCAGAGAAACCGGGCGGGATCTACCGGCTGCATCCCACCAGAACCGGGACATGACACAGGTGGCAGAGCCAGGGGGAGGCCACTCCCGGGATTCCCGACAGTCGCTATGTCTCGAGAGAACCAGATCTTCTGAGACGTCGCAATCTGGGTCCCGCTCACAGCCTCGCACAGCTAAGTGAGTTTAAGAACCCACTTAGACACGCTAACGCCAGATCTAATGGCCACCCAGCATCTACTGGCCTCGCTGAAGAGACCTTAGCCAGCACTAGTCTGCACAAACAGGGACCAATAGGATTGGTACCTGGGGGGCAGGGAAGGGGGTCTCTCAAGCGATCAGAGGCCCCCAGGTAGTCGGCCTCCAGGCAGAGTGGCGTGCTAGCACTGCTGTTGCCATCTGGGCATCTTGTCATTGCCAGTCTGGCACCCTGGCATTGTCGCCCAGTTGACACTGCCAGGCTGCCAGTGCCAATGTGTCAGGCTGGCATTTTGCCAACACAAGGATCGGGCCCAGGGTGCCCTGCCCATGTGAGGTGCGGGGGGCTCAATGACCCCCTTATAAGTGAGTTGAGGCGTTGCAGGGGTCCGGGGGGTCGAGCGATTGGGACGCCATTTTAAAATGGTGTCCCGCTCTTTTCCTGCATGGAGGAGCTCCGCTTGCCGGACTTTCCCCATGCAGAAAATGGCGCTGAGTGCATCCTCGCGGGGTGGGAGATGTTCCCCGGCGGGGCACTAAAAGTGCTGTTAAATAGCAGGGTCGTTCAATTCTACCCAGACTGCACTTATCTTTTTAGTTAGATTGCACCCGTCTTATTTATGACTTTATTGGTTTAGTTAGATTTAAAGAGTATCAATGTGCCACATTTGAACTTTAATTTGGCCAAAAGATTTACACTTTAAAGGAAAGTTACAAAAGATTATTATAAATTTACAGTGGCACAGTGGTTAGCACTGCTGCCTCACAGCGCCAGGGACCCAGGTTCAATTCCGGCTTGGGTCACTGTCTGTGTGGAGTTTGTACATTCTCCCTGTGTCTGCGTGGGTTTCCTCCCACAGTCCAAAGGTGTACGGGTTAAGTGGATTGACCATGCTAAATTGCCCCTTAGTGTCCAGGAATGTGCAGGTTAGGTTATGGGATTAAGGGGGCAGGGTGGGGTAGTTGGGTGAGTGGATATGGATAAGAGTGATCGTTTGAAAGGTCAGTGCAGACTCGATGGGCTGAATGACCTCCTTCTGCACCATAGGGATTCTTTGATTCTATGATTCAGAGCTCTTTTCATACATCTGGAAAAGTTATACCCTAATTTTGACATAAACAATAATCATTTTAAACTTTCCTGCTGGGAGTAAAATGGGTGGGTTTGGATCAAGCACCCACTTTACTTACTGCCTGATTTTGTTCTCCATGTATGGTGCAAAACAGGCAGCCAACCAGAAAACACTGCTTCCTGCTGGGTGGGCTAGACTAAAATTATCACTCGAGTTTTTCAGATAAAAATGGGCATTGGAATTTATACAAAATAAATGGACCTGTAAATCGTCATACACCAGAAGGAATATTAGAATTGAAATCTTCACTCATCTGTATTTTTGAAATACACTGGTGCAAAAACGGTTTTTAAAAATTGCAATACTGAAAAATGTTAAATTTTGGATTGACAAATAATGAACATAGACATTTTTCTGCTCGTCAGGTCAAAGGCTTCCAGAATTGAGCACTATGGACACATACTAATGTACAGATGTTATATTAATATATCTACAATGGATGGCACAGTGGCTAGCACTGTTGCCTCACAGCACCAGGAACCCGGGTTCGATTCTAACCTTCAGTGACTGTATGGAGTTTGCACTATTTCCCTGTGTCTGCATGGGTTTCCTCTGGGTGCTCCGGTTTCCTCCCATAGTCCAAAGATGTGCAGGTTTGTGGACTGGCTATGCTAAATTGCCCCTTAGTGTCTAGAAGTTGGTGGGCTATGAGGTTGTGGGGAAGTGGGGTGCTCTTTCAGAGGGTTGGTGCAGACTTGATGGGCCGAATAGCCTCCTTTTGCACTGTGAATACTTTGAATTACAGTGGATTAGCATTTAGCATAGATCAGAACAGGATTATTTCAAATCTGTTAATCCAGGTAGTCATTTTTGTCTAACTAATGGTAAAATAAAATGTTTTGCATTTAAGAGCGGGCAATTATAATGTTACAAGAGATTCAAGACATAACTCTTATAGGTTTTAATTTGTTGTCGTTATTCCCGTTTTATAAAACATACACACTATGATGACCAATTTAAAAATGCTGATAGACCCTGGAGTTTGAGCCACTGCAAAATTGGTCAGGGCCTATTTTTTTTAAGTGCACCCTGGCAGTGGCCCAGTACACACCGGGGATCCTAAATTCTTTTGGCCTAATCATAACTTGCAACATAAATGATCCCATTCTTGGGATTTGGTAAGGGAATTGTCCACCTGCGTAGACCTTGGATTAATTCTATTATTCTTCACCAAATGAAAATTTTTGAGCTGGAAATTGCTGAGTAAAATTAATCACCACCAACCCTGACTCCTATTTTAATGCGAGGAAAACAAGAGATACCAAGGGAAAGGTACAAAATAGCTACTTGTGCACAATTCAAGTTGGTATTTTTCTGAAGTGCTCCTGTTAATGCACATAAATTTTACAAATGGCTCCTGTCCCATCAGACATGGTTGAAATTCTGCTCAGTATGGTTTCAGATCAACATGAAACTGATGTGGGAGTGGATCTTTCCCAGGCTGTTGGTGCTGGCTGAGAGATACGACTCTGGCTGCAGAGGTCAATCAAATATATTTTTAAAACACACAAAGAACCTAAGCTATCATCACTGATGGTAATTTTTACACAAGAGAAAATACAGACCTATTTTGGTGAATTACAAAATCTTCTCATCTATCTTGAAAATCTAAGCTTTTATAAACAGGTTAATAAAAAAATGTTCCACTGCTCTGAACTCATTATCACTTCATTCGTATTGACTGTCATATCCAATTTAAGGCATGTTTTCAGAAAATCATGTGGGATCGATATTCATTTATTGAAGCATGGATAATTTCAGAAACAGATTTGCTAAGAGTTTTAAAACAGCTACCATAATTTTCCAAATATAGCATACATTTTTCCCTAAAAATGTACCTGGAAGCTAGGATGCGTATTATACATGGTAACAAATCAAAATACGTTTTTGCAGCTGGTAAAGACCATCTTCTCCAGATGATTATGAATGATGATGCACACCTACTAGAAATGTTACTTTTTGAAGAAGTTCTTTTAAATTCCTCTAGTTGCTAAGGAATAAATGTCAATTGACTGTTGGTTTTATTAATTTTTGGCATTTATAAGCTTAATTTTGAAAGAAAGGAGAAGAATCTAAGTCTTGAGCTTTATTTTACATTTGTTTACATGTACAGAAGCACACTTAGAAATGTGCATGTTCAATATTCAATGCTACAAATCATTGCTGGTAAAATCTTGAAATCATGGGCGGGATTCTCCGAGCCCCGCGCCGGGCTGGAGAATCGCCACAACTGCACCACGCCGCCCCGATGCCGGCACGCGATTCTCCGAGTAACGGAGAATTTGCGCCGGCGTGTTTGGCACGGCGCCGGTCGTGGGCCACTGTCCGCGGCCGGGCCGCCGATTCTCCGGCCTTGATGGGCCGAGCGGCCCTGCTCGCAGCAGGCGGGAACTCTGCACGCAGGGTCGGGGGCGGCCTGTGGGGGGGGGGGGGGGGGGGGGGGCCTCCGATGGGGTCTGGTCCGCGATCGGGGCCCACCGATCAGCGGGCCGGCCTCTCCAGCCCCAGTCCTATTTTGTTACGCGGCCGGCCCCTGAACCCCTGCGCCATGTTGCGTCGGGGCCGGCGCGTTGAGGAAGTCCCCCGCACCTGCTCGGGCTGGCACGGCGCCACTGCGCATGTGCGGGTTGGCGCAGCGCCCAGTTGGCGCCGGGAAGGGAGGCTGGAGCGGCTTGAACCGCTCCAGTGCCGTGCTGGTCCCCTATGGGGGCCAGAATCAGTAGTGCCCGCGCCCTTTTCGCAGCGTCGTGAAATGTGATGGCGTTCACGACGGCGCAAACACGCTGTCTCCATTTCGGAGAATCCCGCCCACTATGTCTGAATTGCTGTCTTCAGATAATGTACACACTTCCAACTGTCACCTTTAGTAGCATCACCGCAGATATCATCTTCATTATCGATGGCAGTGGCGTTTTCATACTAAAGAATGTTTTCTTCTGAACTATCCATGGCATTTGAGAAAAAATATTTTTAAATACCACACAAGATCATGGATGGATCAATTACATCTTAGGCTTCTTTGATCCATTGGTCAATGAACAAAACGCCTTATTTCTTTTGGTTGTCGGACCATGTAAAGCACTGTTTTCCAGGGTAGAGCCACTCATTCCCGTTTATGTGCATCTGATGTTTAAATAGTTGGTTGCAGCTAATGTCCATCACTTGCAACTGCCCTGTCATGCCCCCAGGAATAATGGCAAGAAATGCGCATTAAAACTTTTAATTCAAAACATGAGTGCAAGAATCCTGCCTTATAATAGGTGGCCCACCATAGAGAATAGCTTTGTTAACAAAAGTAACAATTAGTATGCAAACTCAGTGAGGCTAATTGGCTTGATAGCTGTCGCATTTTGCAGATTATTGTGTTGGTTCCTGGGAAGATATTGAGTGGCTCTAATTCCAAGTGTACTTGAATGGGAGGCCACCAAATGCCAGGTAAACGTGCTTTACTGACTCAATTTAGTCTGTGCTGACTATTCCGAATAATAGATATGCATTATAGATGGTATAAAGCAAATTTGATGATTTGTTCATAAAGCTTGGAGTGTGTATTGAATCTGTATATTATGGGCGTCATTCTCCGACCCCCCAGAGGGTCGGAGAATGGCCGTTGGCCGCCGTGAATCCCGCTCCCGCCCCCGCCGAAGTCTCCGAAGGGAGAAAAGTCGGCGGGGCGTTAATGGCGCCGCTGCCGCGGAGAATGTCACGGGTCTGCGCAAGGCAGCCGATTTTCGGCCTGCCGATATTCTCCCTTCCGGATGGGCCGAAGTCCCGTCGACGTGATGACCGTTCACGTCGACGTGAATCAAACCTCCTTTTCATCGGCGTGACCCGGTGTCCCAGGCTCACGCCGACCAGCGAGGAGGTGAGTGACGGCCTGGGGGGTTGGCTCTGGGCAGGAAATGGCGTGGCCGCAGACTGATTGCGTGAGGAGAGGTGTGTCTCGGCTTGTGTGTGTGCGGCGGGGGGGGGGGTGGTTAGAGTAGGCTGGGCTCCGGGGGAGTGCCGGGAGGGGGTCCGTGCCGGGGTGGAGGTTGGGGGTTGGAGGGGGTCCGTGCCGGGGTGGAGGTTGGGGGGGGGGGTCCGTGCTGGGGTGCAGGTTGGGGGGGGGGGCCGTGCTGGGGTGGAGGTTGGGGGTTGGGGGGGGGTCCGTGCCGGGGTGGAGGTTGGGGGTTGGGGGGGGTCCGTGCTGGGGTGGAGGTTGGGGGTTGGGGGGGGTCCGTGCTGGGGTGGAGGTTGGGGGGGGGGGGGTCCGTGCTGGGGTGGAGGTTGGGGGTTGGGGGGGGTCCGTGTCGGGGTGGAGGTTGGGGGTTGGGGGGGTCCGTGCTGGGGTGGGGGTTGGGGAGGGGGTCCGTGCCGGGGTGGAGGTTGGGGGGGGGTCCGTGCCGGGGTGGAGGTTGGGGGTTGGGGGGGGGTCCGTGCTGGGGTGGAGGTTGGGGAGGGGGTCCGTGCTGGGGTGGAGGTTGGGGGTTGGGGGGGGTCCGTGCCGGGGTGGAGGTTGGGGGTTGGGGGGGGTCCGTGCTGGGGTGGAGGTTGGGGAGGGGGTCCGTGCCGAGGAGGGTGATAGAAGGGCAAATGAGTTGGTCCACCTGGCCAGGTGCCAGCCTCCAACAGTTGGACCCATGCGGTCCATGCCACCTGGCTGGGGGGAGGAGGGGATATGGGCAATGATGACATGTCGTCGTACCCCTCCCCCCCCACCAGGCCGTCATGTTTTCAGATCATCCACCGATGTTGGCCGCCGTGGTGGCAGCCGCTCATGTCTATGTTGCCCTGGATGAGAAGGAGGAGGAGGAGGAGGAGGAGGAGCGTGCCAGAGAGGCGGCGCAGGCTGCCGCAGAGGGGCAGGCGGCAGCCGCCCAGGCTGGAGGGACACCTGACCGACAGGACGAGGAGGGGGAGGAGGACGTCGCGGCCCCACGGCAACGGAGGCACCCAAGGGCGCCCCGTGTGTACCGGCCCCGGCAGTCATACCAGGACCTCACGGACCGGGAATGCAGGAGGAGACCCCGGATGAGCCGGGAAACCGTGGCACACATCTGCCACCTGCTGGCACACCTGTCACCGCGTGGCACTGGCGGGGGACACCCTCTCCCCGTGTCCGTCAAGGTTACGGTGGCCCTGAACTTTTATGCAACGGGGTCATTCCAGGCACCGAGTGGGGACCTGTCCGGCATATCGCAGACATCGGTGCACCGGTGCATCCGGGCAGTGACAGATGCCCTTTATGCCATGGCGCACCGCTACATCCGCTTCCCCGTGGACCGGGCCAGCCAAGATGCCCGGGCCGTGGGCTTCTCTGCCGTGGCCGGGTTCCCCATGGTCCAGGGCGCGATCGATGGGATGCACGTCGCCGTGCGGCCACCTGCAGATAACAGGGCCGTGTTCACTAATAGGAAGGGGACCTATTCGATGAACGTACAGGTGGTCTGCGACCACCGCATGATGATCCTGCACGTCTGCGCCCGTCACCCAGGCAGTGTACACGACTCATTCGCGTTGTCGCGGTCATCCATCCCCGGCATGTACGAGGGACGCCATCCCCGGCTGAGGGGCTGGTTGCTGGGCGACAGGGGCTACCCATTGCGATCGTGGCTGATGACGCCTATACGGAGGCCACGCAATGAGGCGGAGAACCGCTACAATGATGCCCATGTAGCGACAAGGGGAGTGATCGAGCGGTGCTTTGGCGTGCTGAAGATGCGTTTCAGGTGCCTGGACCTCTCTGGGGGCGCCCTCCAGTATCGGTCAGATAGGGTCGGCCGCATCATTGTGGTGTGCTGCGTCCTGCACAACATAGCCCAGCAGAGGGGCGATGTGCCGCAGGCAGAGGAGGGCGGAGTGGAGGAGCAGCAGGAAGAGGCACAGTCCTCCCCAGATGAGGGGGATGGGGGCAATGGTCAGGGCAGACGGGGTAGACACAGGCGGGTGGCTGTCCACCGTTACCGGCTGGCCCAGCGGGCACGGGACCGACTGATAGACGCCCGCTTCACTGACTAGATGGGCGTGGGAATCGGGTAGTATGGCCACAGACCGCACACCATGGCAACAGCGGACCACCCACACCCCCCACCCATCCACCCACCCAGCACCCTCACCCCCCTCCCCAACGCCACCCACCCCACCCGCATGCACACCCCCCCCATTGCCGATCCACCGGCGGCACAACGGGCCGGGCTCACACAGTTGCGGGTGGACGCGTGTCTATCGCAGGCCATGGAGGATGATGACAACCCGCCCTGCGATGAGCTCCTGGCTCGACATCGTTGGACTATGTCTGACCCATGGCCACAGTACCACCATCCACCCGGACCATCCCTGCATGCGGCTGTGACACTGCAGCGCACGGTCCCGTCCTCTGCCCGGGGGATGTTGATGGCGGCCCAGGGAGAAGGGGGCAGACTCACCTGGGGCTGAGGTAAGACCACCCCTCACACACACACTTGCGCTCAACGTACATGACACCCCCGCACACTTTGGACAGAGCACAAAGGCAGCTTCGGTAGGTGTAACATTGACTTTAATAACCAAAGGAGTTCATGCACGTGCCCTAGCCCCTAAAACTCATCTGTGCCCTGCACCCGTGCCAACTTACTCAGTGTCTAATTGTTTGGCCTTACGGGCCCTTTGACTACGTCTACGTGGTTCCCCAGACGGTACAGCAGAACTGGAGGTGGACTCCTGTGATTCCTGCCCTCTGACACTGGATCCCTTTGGCGGCCGTTTCCTGGGGCGTCCTGGCCTAGATGGGCCAGGCTGCGGCCCGGGCAACTGGGATGGCGAGCTGCCAGCCTGTCCTGCCCGTTGCCCACCCGATGCACCTGGGACGGAAGGGGGGGGTGGGGAGTCCGAGGTGTCGCGGTGTACCGGGACCTCCCCTACAGAGGGAGCCGGGACGGACCACACCACCTCCTCCTCCCTCGGGGTGCCCGATGGCCCCAGGCCTCTACATGGGTGGGGGATGCGAACGGACTGGACATCCGACGCCCCCCCGACATCTGGCGCTGCCAGTCCTGGAGGTCCGTGCTGGTATCGACAGGGGTCTGCAGGTTTGCAGCCATGGAGCCCAGGGTGTTGGCAAACCCTGTCTGTGACAGTGCGACGCCGGCTCGCACATGGCCACTGGCGCCGATGCCCTCAGCGATGGCCTGCTGAGATTGGGCCATGGCCTGCAGAGACTGGGCCATGGCCTGCTGAGACTGGGCCATGGCCTGCTGAGACTGGGCCATGGCCTGCTGAGACTGGGCTATGGCGTTGAGCGCCTCTGCAATCTGGCGCTGGCACTGGCTCATGGCCTCCTGTGAGAGGGCAGCCATTTCCTGGGCCACAGACGCCGCCTGCACGGAAGGCCCCAGGCCTCGCAAACCGTTCCCCATGTCTGACACCGTCGCAACCATTGCCTCCACCGCGGACGCCACCCGTGCGGTGTCAGCCTGGGTGGCACGCATGACCGGCACCACTCCCAGCTCCTGGACGCGGGTGGACTCCTCCACCTGCGACCGCAAGCCGCCCGTCACCCTCTTCGCTCGTCTCCGGGTCGGTGGTTGCATCGGATCTATGTGTGGGTGTGGTAACTGCAGGAACCCAGGATCCATCTGGGTGGCAGATGTTCGCTTGGCCTGGGCTGCCCTCCGACCGCCCGGTCCCTCTGCTGCTCCTACCTCCACCTGCTGTACCGGGACGGCTGTGTTGTGCGCACCATGAGTGTACCAGACCCCTCATCACTAAAGTGCCCAACCGTGGTGAGTGTTTCTGCGATGGTGGAGGGTGTTGGTGACAGCAGTGGCGTTGTGTCGTGCTCTTCGTCCCACTCTGACTCCATGGCACTTTGGGGTGGGGGTTCGTCTCCACCCATCCACTGAGTCACTGTCCGGTATTTCGTCTTCCCGGGTAGGGGTGTCCTGGGTAGTGCTGTCCCGGGTAGGGGTGTCCTGGGTAGTGGTGTCCTGGGTAGTGGTGTCCTGGGTAGTGGTGTCCTGGGTAGTGGTGTCCTGGCTCGGATGTGACGGGGGCCTGTGGCTGCCCCCTCATCGCTGGGTGGTCGCTCCCGCACGTGACGGGGGTGTCATCTCCCTGTTGCTCCAGGTCTCTCCGTCTCCCGTGGTGTGCGAGTGGCATCCTGCGGGCGTCGCAAGCTGGAGGGTCCGGGTCTCTCCGTCTCCCGTGGTCTCCGAGGGGCATCCTGCGGGCGTCGCATGCTGGAGGGTCCGGGTCTCTCCGTCTCCCGTGGTCTCCGAGGGGCATCCTGCGGGCGTCGCCTGCTGGAGGGTCCGGGTCTCTCCGTCTCCCGTGGTCTCCGAGGGGCATCCTGCGGGCGTCGCATGCTGGAGGGTCCGGGTCTCTCCGTCTCCCGTGGTATGCGAGGGGCATCCTGCGGGCGTCGCATGCTGGAGGGTCCGGGTCTCTCCGTCTCCCGTGGTCTCCGAGGGGCATCCTGCGGGCGTCGCATGCTGGAGGGTGCGGGTCTCTCCGTCTCCTGTGGTCTCCGAGGGGCATCCTGCGGGCGGTGTGCATCTGCGGGGATGGGTGCCTGGACGTTTGGTCCTGCGATACACAATGAAGCATGCATGGTTAGACATCAGGCAGTGATCAGGTGATACGGGGGAGGGGGGATATAGGGGAGGGGGGATATGGGGACGGGCTGTCGGTGGCTCACTTGCTGGTGGGCCCCCGACCTCTGCATCAGCAACCTCCCGGTCCTCAGGTCCGCCAGCCAGTTCCAGGGCCCTTTCCTCGTGTACGGTCAGTGGCCTCTCATCAGCGGGCCCTCCTCCAGTCCTCATGTTCCCTATTGTTGTGTGCGCGCTTCTCCTGTGGGGGGGGGGGAGGGGGGTGGTGGCAGGGGTAAAAGGCAACAGTGTTAGGCAGGTATATGAATGCACGCCATCGGTTGCGCGTGCATTGCAGAGGTTAAGGTTAGGGCTGGATTCACTTGGGGATATGGGGGAGGGGGGATATGGGGGAGGGGGGATATGAGGGAGGGGGGGATATGGGGGAGGGGGGATATGGGGGAGGGGGGTTATGGGGGATATGGGGAGGGGGGATATGGGGGAGGGGGGATATGGGGGATATGGGGGAGGGGGGATATGGGGGAGGGGAGATATGGGGGAGGGGGGATATGGGGGAGGGGGGATATGGGGGAGGGGGGATATGGGGGGGGGATATGGGGGAGGGGGGATATGGGGGAGGGGGGATATGGGGAGGGGGGATATGGGGGAGGGGGGATATGGGGAGGGGGGATATGGGGAGGGGGGATATGGGGGAGGGGGGATATGGGGGAGGGGGGATATGGGGAGGGGGATATGGGGGAGGGGGATATGGGGGAGGGGGATATGGGGGAGGGGGATATGGGGGAGGGGGATATGGGGGAGGGGGATATGGGGGAGGGGGATATGGGGGAGGGGGATATGGGGGAGGGGGATATGGGGGAGGGGGATATGGGGGAGAGGGGATATGGGGGAGAGGGGATATGGGGGAGAGGGGATATGGGGGAGGGGGGATATGGGGAGGGGGGATATGGGGAGGGGGGATATGGGGAGGGGGGATATGGGGAGGGGGGATATGGGGGATATGGGGAGGGGGGATATGGGGGATATGGGGAGGGGGGATATGGGGGATATGGGGGAGGGGGGATATGGGGGAGGGGGGATATGGGGGAGGGAGGATATGGGGGAGGGGGATATGGGGGATATGGGGGAGGGGGGATATGGGGGAGGGGGGATATGGGGGAGGGGGGATATGGGGGATATGGGGGAGGGGGGATATGGGGGAGGGGGGATATGGGGGAGGGGGGATATGGGGGAGGGGGGATATGGGGGAGGGGGGATATGGGGGAGGGGGGATATGGGGGAGGGGGGATATGGGGGATATGGGGGAGGGGGGATATGGGGAAGGGGGGATATGGGGGAGGGGGGATATGGGGGAGGGGGGATATGGGGGATATGGGGGAGGGGGGATATGGGGCAGGGGGATATGGGGGAGGGGGGATATGGGGGATATGGGGGAGGGGGGATATGGGGGAGGGGGGATATGGGGGAGGGGGGGATATGGGGGAGGGGGGATATGGGGGAGGGGGGATATGGGGGAGGGGGGATATGGGGGAGGGGGGATATGGGGGAGGGGGGATATGGGGGAGGGGGGATATGGGGGAGGGGGGATATGGGGGAGGGGGGATATGGGGGAGGGGGGATATGGGGGAGGGGGGATATGGGGGAGGGGGGATATGGGGGAGGGGGGATATGGGGGAGGGGGGATATGGGGGAGGGGGGATATGGGGGAGGGGGATATGGGGGAGGGGGATATGGGGGAGGGGGATATGGGGGAGGGGGGATATGGGGGAGGGGGGATATGGGGAGGGGGGATATGGGGGAGGGGGGATATGGGGGAGGGGGGATATGGGGGAGGGGGATATGGGGGAGGGGGATATGGGGGAGGGGGGATATGGGGGAGGGGGGATATGGGGGAGGGGGATATGGGGGAGGGGGGATATGGGGGAGGGGGGATATGGGGGAGGGGGGATATGGGGGAGGGGGATATGGGGGAGGGGGGATATGGGGGAGGGGGGATATGGGGGAGGGGGGATATGGGGGAGGGGGATATGGGGGAGGGGGATATGGGGGAGGGGGGATATGGGGGAGGGGGGATATGGGGGAGGGGGGATATGGGGGAGGGGGCATATGGGGGAGGGGGCATATGGGGGAGGGGGGATATGGGGGAGGGGGGATATGGGGGAGGGGGATATGGGGGAGGGGGGATATGGGGGAGGGGGATATGGGGGAGGGGGGATATGGGGGAGGGGGGATATGGGGGAGGGGGGATATGGGGGAGGGGGGATATGGGGGAGGGGGGATATGGGGGAGGGGGATATGGGGGAGGGGGGATATGGGGGAGGGCGGATATGGGGGAGGGCGGATATGGGGGAGGGCGGATATGGGGGAGGGCGGATATGGGGGAGGGCGGATATGGGGGAGGGCGGATATGGGGGAGGGCGGATATGGGGGAGGGCGGATATGGGGGAGGGGGGATATGGGGGAGGGGGGATATGGGGGAGGGGGGATATGGGGGAGGGGGGATATGGGGGAGGGGGGATATGGGGGAGGGGGGATATGGGGGAGGGGGGATATGGGGGAGGGGGGATATGGGGGAGGGGGGATATGGGGGAGGGGGGATATGGGGAGGGAGGGATATGGGGGAGGGGGGATATGGGGGAGGGGGGATATGGGGGAGGGGGGATATGGGGGAGGGGGGATATGGGGAGGGGGGATATGGGGAGGGGGGATATGGGGAGGGGGGATATGGGGGAGGGGGGATATGGGGGAGGGGGGGATATGGGGGAGGGGGGGATATGGGGGAGGGGGGGATATGGGGGAGGGGGGGATATGGGGGAGGGGGGGATATGGGGGGGGGGGGATATGGGGGAGGGGGGGATATGGGGTGGGGGGATATGGGGGGGCTCACCCTGCCTGCTCTGACGAGGTTGTTCACCTTCTTGTGGCACTGGGTGCTTGTCCGTGGTGTCAGGGCCACAGCGGTGACGGCCTCTGCCACTTCCCTCCACAGACGCCGGCTGTGGCGTGGGGCATCTCTGCGTCCGTGCCCGGGATACAGGGCGTCCCTCCTCTGCTCCACCGCGTCCAGGAGCGCCTCCACATCGCGTGACTCGAACCTCGGGGCTGAGCGACGGCCAGCCATCCAGTCGGGAGTTGCGGTCGGGTGTTCCGGTCGGGTGGGGGGGAGCTGCGCGGCCTTATGAGCCGTCACGCCGTGCAGCGCGTATGACGCTGCACGGCGTGAACCACTGCGCAAGCGCGGATCCCGTTACGTCGCTGCTAGTCCATTTCGGGCCGGAGACTATCGTCCCATTTTTATGACGTGACGCAAGTGGGATTTGCGCCGTTTTTTGCGCCGATCGGCGGACTTTCCGCCGATAACGGAGAATTTTGCCCTATATTCGGAAAATTGTGGTGCTAAATTATAATGCATTGTTATCGACTCAGTTTTCTATTTATACCAGGGGTTTGCAAAAAGAGAAAATTACATGCCAGGCATAAAATGTTCCAATATTATTTCTTGCTATATCTGTAATAATGATGCAATAATAAACATATATCTTTGTGAATGAGCATCATTAAGCAACAAATAAATAGAACCACAGAATTCTTGCAGCCATTTAGCCTATCGAGTCTGCAACAACCCTCTGAAAGAGCACCCTACCTCGGCCCACCACCCTGCCCTATCCCCATTACCCCATAATTCCATCTAACCTGCTTATCTTTGGACACTAAGGGGCAATCTTTTAGCGTGGCCAATACACCGAACCTGCACACCCTTCTTGCCTCCTTTGGACTGCGGGAGGAAACCGGAGTAACCGGAACCCACAGAAGCACAGGGAGAAAGTGCAAACTCAACACAGAGTCACCCAAGGCTGGAGCTGAACCAGGGTCCCTGGCACTGTGAAGTAACAGTGCTAACCACTGTGCCACCATGGCGTTCACATGGAGAACACTTCAGTACAAAAGCATCAACACACAATCAAATTGCATTTCAACAAGGCATAGGAAAAAGTAATTCTGAATGTACAGTTTAGCCTTGTGAGGTTAGACGAAAGTTATGAACAGCACAAGCAGGCGGAATGGTGGCGCAGTGGTTAGCACTGCTGCCTCACGGCACTGAGGACCCAGGTTCGATGCCGGCCCCGGGTCACTATTCCTGTGGAGTTTGCACATTCTCCCTGTGTCTGCGTGGGTCTCACCCCCACAACCCAAAGATGTGCAGGGTAGGTGGATTGGCCACGCTAAATTGCCCCTTAATTGGAAAAAAGAAAAAAAAATTAAAATAAATAAAAATAAACAGCACCAGTGTCACTCATGTAGTGTAGGACATCATTACTTTTGATATTTACTGTTGGTTAATTATTCCAGAAGAAATGCTTTACACTTAAATGTTGATGACACAATTCACTTCATTTTAGAGGATTAATTTTAACATATGAGTCCTAAAGAATTTATTGTCAGCCAAGGAGCCAGTAAAAGCTATCATGTCCAAACTAAAGTTGAGGATTTGGAAAGCTGACAGGAAATAGCTCAACTGCAATGGCAAATTCAGCTCACCTCTCACTGTACAAAGGACTATTTCAATAATGTAAAGGTATTGCTCTGACTTTTTTGTGAATTCTAGTATAACAGCACTGTAAATATTACTCATCCTGGAATTCATAGGGCCCACACTGCACTCCCCAAATCTGGAACTCATTTGAATCAAAATTTTTTACATATTTCACGTACTATTCACTTGGGAGTTAAAAATGTTCACTAGACCCATGAACAAAAATAGATTACTTTATTTTTGGGAGTTTTTAATCTTACATTTAGAGCTTAAAACCATATTTGGGTATGTATTTCAATAGGGCAAATAATTCAGGAGTAAATGAAAATAAATCCAATCACAGTATAGTTAGCCATTGACCTTTAAATTGTTTTGATATAAACAGTAGTATACTCAATTAACAGCAATCACTACAGATATATTGGTTATTGGTGCAAGTTTTAATATATTGCTATTTGTTTCTATTTTGTGCAATGCGATATGCCAAATTGACTTGTATATCTTCAAAGCTGCACCAAGGTGTCACACTATAGAAACAAAGTTCTTCAATTAAACTCTACACAAGAGGTTATATATGCCAGATCGTTGGACAGTGACCCTTGGAGAACTACAGTGGTGATTTTGCACCACATCCAAAAATAGCACAGGGTCAGTAGTTTTCTTCAATGTGCTATAAATATGATGTTTACATGTGCTTTGTGCTGTACTTTGCCTGGTTGCGCTATAAGTTTATATTGTCTCTTGGAGAAACAGATCACCATGTTGCAGTTGTGAGCTCAGGTCTGTAAATAGGTGCTAAGCATCAAAGTGAGGGAGCCATAGGATTTCACATACAATGTGGAAGCATTTCATTAGCTGAAATTGCTGCATTTTTAGAAATATTTTTTGTATTATTTTTAAAAAGGATTTGTTTTTCAATTTTCAATGACTGAAATGGAATCTGGTGGTGCCTGGCATAGCATATTGGCATAGCCAATTGATTAGCTGGACCAGTCAATTGTTTTTAAGGTATTATCACATATTTCTACAAATCAGCCTTGATTGAAGAGCAGTACGATAATGAGAATATTCAGACCAGTAGTTGCCTCACAGTGCCAGGGACCCAGGTTCAATTCTGGCCTTGACTGCCTGTGAGTTTATACGTTCTCCCCTTCTCTTGTGAGTTTCCTCTGGGTGCTCTGGTTTCCACCCACAGTCCAAAGATGGGCAGGTTAGGTGGATTTGCCATGCTAAATTTCCCCTTACTGTCCAACGATGGGCAGGTTAGGTGGAGTTACAGGGATAGAGGAGGGAATGGGCCTAGCCTTTTTCAGAGAGTCGGTACTACTTGATGGGTTGAATGGCCTCCTTCTGCACTTTAGGGATTCTATGATTCATAGTGTTCTTCTTTGCCAACACCATTTGTTGAGTGGAGGCATGGGGAGGGGGGTGTGGTAGCGTGATGGAGCAAAGACTGAGAATACAGCATCAACAGCACAGAAAGAGGCCAGTCAGCCAACTGGTCCGTGATGGTGTATATTCTCCACACCAACCTCCTCCCACCCTACTTCATCTAACCCTATGTGATTATCCTTCTAGTCCCTTCTTCCTTGTGTAATTATCTATCTTCCCCTTAAATACATCCGTAACCATTCACCTCAATTACACTATGTGCTAATAAGTTCCACATTCTAACCGCTCTTTGGGTAACAACATCAACAACTACTTGCATCATGCAGCAGTCATCACTAATAGATTAGAAAGGCACATTACCAAAGTCCTGCTGGAAGAATCATAGAATTTCACAGCACGGCCAGAGGCCCTTTGGCCCATCATTTCCACGCCGACCACCTCACTATTCTAATCCTATTTTCCAGCACTTGGTCCATAGCGTTGTATGCAATGGCATTTCCATCTAAATAAAGTTGTGAGAGTTCCCGCCTCCACCACCCTTTCAGGCAGTGAGTTCCAGGTTCCAAACACCCTCTGGGTGGAAAGGTTTTTCTGTCACATCTCCTCTAAATCTTCTGCCCATTACCTTAAATCTATGCCCTTAAATCTATGCCCCCGGTTATTGACCCCACCACTAAGGGAAAAAGTATCTTCCTATCCACCCTATCTGTCATAATTTTATACACCTCAATCAGGTCCCTTCTCTGCTCCTCCAAGGAAAAAAAAACCAGCCTGTCCAGTCTCTCGTGGAAGCTGAAACGATCCAGCCCAAGCAACATCCTGGTGAATCTTCTCTGCTCCCCTGCACCCTCTCCAGTGCTATGGCGTTCTTTCTATAGTGTGGTGACCAGAACTGTACACAGTACTCTTGGGGCCTAACCAGCATTTTATACAGCTCCAGCATAACCTCCCTGCTCTTATATTCCAGCATAACCTCCCTGCTCTTGTATAAGGTGTTAGTGATGTCACATCTGAAGTATTGTGTTCAGCTTTGGTCTCCTTACCTGAGAAAGGACACACTGACGCTGGAGGGTGTGCAGAGGAGATTCACTAGGTTAATCGTAGAGCTCAAGGGGTTGGATTACGAGGAGAGGTTGAGTAGACTGGGACTGTACTCGTTGGAATTTAGAAGAATGAGGGGCGATCTTATAGAAACATATAAAATTATGAAGGGAATAGATAGGATAGATGCGGGCAGGTTTTTTCCTCTGGTGGGGGAAAGCAGTACTAGGGGCATAGCCTCAAAATAAGGGGAAGTAGATTTCGGACTGAGTTTAGGAGGAACTTCTTCACCCAAAGTGTTGTGAATCTATGGAATTCCTTGCCCAATGAAGCAATTGAGGCTCCTTCATTAAATGTTTTTAAGATAAAGATAGATAGTTTTTTGAAGAATAAAGGGATTAAGGGTTATGGTGTTCGGGCCGGAAAGTGGAGCTGAGTCCACAAAAGATCAGCCATGATCTCATTGAATGGCAGAGCAGGCTCAAGGGGCCAGATGGCCTACTCCTGCTCCTAGTTCTTATGTTCTTATATTCAAAGCCTCAGTTAATAAAAGGCAAGCAACCCATAGGCCTTCTTTACTACTTTATCTATCTGTCCTGCTGTCTTCAAAGATCTATGAACATGCACACGACGGTCCCTTTGATCCTTGTACTTCCTAGGGTCCGACCACTCATTGTACATTCCCTTGCCTTGTTAGTCCTCCCAAAATGCATTACCTCACACTTTTCATGATTAAACACCATTAACCACTCTTTTGCACATCTTACCAGCCCATCTACACCATCCTGTAATCCAAGGCCTTGCTCCTCACTACTTACCACATCACCAATCTTTGTGTCATCTGGGAATTTTCTTATCATCCCTCCTACATTCGCGTCCAGATCATGAATGTGTACCACAAGGGACCCGGCATGGATACCTACGGAACACCATTGGACACAGGCTTCCAGTCACATAAACAACCTTCAACCATCACCCTCTACTTCACACCATTAATTTTGGATCCAGTTTGTCAAGTTGCCCTGAATCCAGTCTCTCTCGTGGGACCTTGCCAAAAGTCCACGAAGACTACATCAACCACACTACCCTCATCTACACATCCAGTCACCTCCTCAAAAAAATCAAATTTGTAAGACATGATCTCCCTTTGACAAATCCATGCCGACTATCTTTGATAGACTGGGAGCTTATGTCAAAACTCCGGACTCCAGAAAAACGGCATTGTGTCATGATGCATATTATCGATGATATGCATTTACTGACACGTCTTTACTGTTTCAGTTGTCCTGGTACTAAACAGAATGCGTTATCCAAGATATCCTGACGCATTTAAAACAATTACATAAACAGCACCGGGCCCATTGGTGCACTTTTTCAAGATTTCATATCCATGTTACTTACTAATAGTCACACATACCCTTCCTTGCTCGTCTTCAAAAACAGATTGGTGCACGTTGCAGGCAAAGAGCGAGGTCGGGAGGTCGTTGAAATCCGTTATCTCATCGAAGTCTTCCTGCGACAGGATGTGATCATTGGGATCGCGGATGCCTGCCGCCCGAAGAAGCAAAAAATCACCGGCAGCAGCTCTGTCGCTGAAACGTTTCAGGTCCCTCATCCCAGCAAACGGGTCGTCTCCTCTCATCCTGGAGAAAATACAAAATACACGATAAGTGCAGTCTTGCACCGACCGAGCAGTAAAATGACATCGCTTCAGTGGAAACATGACTATCTCAGACCCTTAGAAGAGAGATAAGAAATGACCACTCTGCAGCGGCACGCGCTTTATGTTATTCTTGGAAATGGTGTACTGTTTCCTATCTGCCAATATCGAAACGGCGAGACCGATACAAAAGATGCGAGAGCCTTCCGCAAACAATGTGTAAGCAGAAACTGACCATAATAAAAATAATAAATAACCCATATAAACGGTTTCACCAGTGACTGCGCCTCACACTTCATTCCAGATTGATTTCCTATACATTCTGATTTTACAAAAAAAAATCATTCGTTCCGGCTTTACCCCGAAAAATAGAAAACCAAATGAAAGTATTGGAGTGGGTGCAGGCAGCTTTAAGCACCATTGGGAATCTTTAGCAGTTCAGATGTGGAGCTGTCATTCCGGCGGCTGATGGGAATGAATTGCTGTCATCTCCACCTCCGGGGTCCTGTTCTCCTTCATCACCTCCAGCAGCACTGAGCTCGAGTTCAGCAGCATTCTCACATTGCAGCAGCAGCACTCACTCTCTCTCTGATATGTAACACAATCTCCTCAAGTCTCCGTACCTTGTCTGCGTGTCCCAACTCTCCGTATCTCTCTCTCCGACTATCACCTTACCTCTCAATCAGCCCAGCCCGGCCCGGCCCGGCCTGCCAGCTGGGGGGCGGGCGTGGGGCGGGGGCACGAGGCCCATTGATACATTCCACAGCGGCCGCCCGAGCATCCAATCCATTGTAGCAGCGCGCCGGCTCGCGCTGATCGACAGGCGACTCGGCCAATCGCCTCTCGCATGTCCGTGCGCCGCCGCTCCGGACCCAGGGCCAACCAAAGCAGAGAGATAACAGAGGAGGGTGGGGCTGGGCTCAGGAGGGAGTCTAAGGGGCCGGCGCTATCTGCTGGCTCCTCACGATCAGCTGGGGGGGGGAATCCAAATGTTGCCTATTTTAAAAAAATCTTTCACCAGATGTCGGTGTCCTTGGCTATGGCAACGTTTGTTGCCTATCCTAATTGCCCTTGAGAAGGTGGTGGTGAGCTGCCTTCTTCAACCATTGCAGGCCCAGTACTGGTGCAGATGTACAAACAGTACTGATAGGAAAGGAGTTCCAGGATTTTGATCCAGCAACGGTGACATAACTCTGATACAGTCCCAAATCAGGACTGCGTGTGACTTGCAGGTGGTGTTTCATACCTCTGCTATCCTTTTCTTCTAGGAGGTAAAAGTCGTGGGTTTAGATGGTGCGTTTGAAGGAACATTGATGAGTTAGTGCAGTGCATCTTATCATAGAATCCCTACAGTGCAGAAGGAGGCCATTTGGCCCATTGATTCTGCACCGACCCTCTGAAAGAGCACACCACCTTGGCCACCACCCACCCTTTCCCTGTAACCTAACCTTTGAACACAATGGGGCAATTTAGCATGGCCGATTCACCTCTCCTGCACATCTTTAGACCGTGGGAGGAAACAGGAGCACCCGGAGGAAACCCACGCCGACACAGGGAGAACGTGCAAACTCCACACAGACCATTGCCCCAGGTCAGAATTGAACCCGGGACCCTGGTGCTGTGAGGCAGCAGTACTAACCACTGTGCCATCTTGTAGATGTTACACCCTGCATTGCATAGTGGTGGGGAGAGTGAATGTTTAAGATGGTGGATGAGATGCTGATCAGGCAAACAGCATTGTCCTAGAGTCGAGCTTCTTGATTGTTGTTTGAGCTGTATTCATGCAAGCAATTGAAAAGCGTTCCATAGCGTTCCTGGCTAGTTCTTTGGACGTGGTGGGCATGCTTTGAGCAGTCAGGAAGTGAGTCACATACCTCTGAAACCTCTCAGTCTATGACCTACTATAGTCACAATTCTTAAATGGCTGGTCCAATTCAGTTTCTGGTCAATGGTAGCCTCCAGAATATTGATAGCAGGGGATTCAGCTATTGAATGTTAATCGGAGATGGTGAGATTCTCTGTTGTTGGAGATAGTTATTGCCTGGTACATGTGGCCTAAATGTTTCTTGTCCAGATCTTGCTGCATATGGACATGGATTGCTTCAATATCTGAGGAGCCGCGAATGATGCTGAATGTTGTGCAATCATCGGCAAACATCCCCTCTTCTGACCCTATGGTGGAGTGAAGGTCATTGATTAAGTAGCTGAAGATGGTTGGGCCTAGGAACTCCTACAGTGATGTCCTGGAACTAAAATGATTGACCTTCAACAACCACAACTATCTTTGTACCCAGAATGACTAACCAGTAGAGGGTTTACCCCCTGATTTCCATTGACATCAGATGCCCAAGGGCCCTTGGTGCCACACTCAGTCAAGTGCTGGGTTAATGTCAAAGGCAGCCACTCTCACCTCCCATCTTGTTTTCAGCTCTTGTCCACATTTGGATTAAGGCTCAAATGAGGTCAGAAGCTGAGTGCTCCTGGAAAACTGAGCATCAGTGAGCAGATTAGTACTGCGTAAGTGCCATTTGATAATACTGTCAGCTATACTTCCCATCACTCTACATCATGAGAGTAGACTGATGAGGTGGTAACTGTCCAGATTGGATGTTCTGATTATTATGGAGAGGAGATAGCTGAGCTATTTAACACATTGCCGGGTGGATGTCTGTGTTGTAGCTGTACTGGAACAGCTTGGCTGGGGGCATGGCTAGTTCTGAAGCCCAGTTATTCAGTACTATTGCCAGAGTGTTATCAGGGCCCATAACGTTTGCAATATCCAACCCCTACACCCATTTCTTAATGTCAAATGGAGTGACTTGAATTGATTGAAGCTTGGCATCTGTGATGGAGATCTCAGGAGGAGGGCTGAATTAGTCATTGATGAATTGATGGTGTTCTGGGCCAGGGTTTAGAGAACCCCAAAGTGTATCATGGAGTTCACCTGACTCACAATGTTTAATAGATTGTGGTATGGGGAGCACACGGCCCAGAGTGGGTGAGTTCTCCCAGTGAGCCAGAGAAGACACAGCCAGAGTGAGACAGAACCAAGAGTGAGTTTGGGAATTTGAATCTAGGTGGGAATTGAATCAAATCAGTAAGGCAGCTCCTTTTAAATTTCAGGAGTTTAAATTAATTTAACTTAAGCTAGAATTGTGCAGTGTAGGTTAACAAGGGCTGCCCCGCCCACTCATATAACTGGTTGGCAGCTAAGTGTCAGTCACTTAAATCTACCTTGAACTAAAAGCAGATGGGGGAGGGGAGTCAATTCAGGACAATTTAAAAAGAGCAACTTGTAAACTCACTCCCAGTGAGTTCTCCCAGTGAGCCAGAGACGACACAGCCAGAGTGAGACAGAACCAAAAGTATTAAATTCTTGATTTCTCGAGGAATTAAGGGCTATGGAGAGAGAGCGGGTAAATGGAGTTGAAATCAGCCATGATTGAATGGTGGAGTGGACTCGATGGGCCGAATGGCCTTACTTCCGCTTCTATGTCTTATCGTCTAATGGTCTTAAGAGTGAGTTTGGGAATTTGAATCTAGGTGGGAATTCAAAGCTGGGTGGGGAGGAAGTGCTTTTTATCCCTGGTAAGTGACTGGTAAGTCGTGTTTCTGTTTTCTTTTTCTTTTCATTGGTATATTTATTTATTTTTTCTTCGTTGTTTATTTATTTATTTATTTATTTTTTGGGAAATGGTAATTGTTGAAGTTAACCGAAGGTTTAAGACATGGCAGGAGATCTCAGACCCGTGTCATGCTCCTCGTGTGCGATGTGGGAGCTCAGGGACACGTCCACTGTCCCTGGCTCCTTCACGTGCAAGAAGTGTGTCCAGTTGCAGCTCCTGTTAGACCGCTTGACGGCTCTGGAGCTGCGGATGGACTCACTTTGGAGCATCCGCAATGCTGAGGACGTCGTCGATAGCACGTTTAGCGAGTTGGTCACACCACAGGTGAAAGGTACTGAGGGAGATAGAAAATGGGTGACCAAAAGAGAGAGCAAGAGTAGGAAGGCAGTGCAGGTGCCCCCTGCGGTCAGCTCCCTGCAAAACAGATATGCCACTTTGGATACTGTTGAGGGAGATGGCTCACCAGGGGAAAGCAGCAGCAGCCAGGTTCATGGCATCGTGACTGGCTCTGCTGCGCAGGAGGGCAGGAAAAAGAATGGCAGAGTTATAGTGATAGGGGACTCAATTGTAAGGGGAATAGACAGGCGGTTCTGCGGATGTAATCGAGACTCCAGGATGGTATGTTGCCTCCCTGGTGCAAGGGTCAAGGATGTCTCTGAGCAGCTGCAGGACATTCTGGGGAGGGGAGGGTGAACAGCCAGCTGTCGTGGTGCACATAGGCACCAACGACATAGGTAAAAAATGGGATGAGGTGCTACAAGCTGAAATCAGGTAGTTAGGAGTTAAACTAAATGAAAATGAAATGAAAAAAATGAAATCACTTATTGTCACAAGTAGGCTTCAAATTAAGTTACTGTGAAAAGCCCCTAGTCGCCACATTACAGCACCTGTTTGGGGACGCTGGTACGGGAATTGAACCCGCGCTGCTGGCCTGCCTTGGCCTGCTTTAAAAGCCCGCTATTTAGCACTGTGCTAAAAAGTAGGACCTCAAAGGGAGTAATCTCAGGATTGCTACCAGTGCCACGAGCTAGTCAGAGTAGGAATGTCAGGATAGATAGGAAGAATGCGTAGCTCGAGAGATGGTACAAGAGGGAGGGATTCAAATTCCTGGGGCATTGAAACCGGTTCTGGGGGAGGTGGGACCAGTTCAAACCAGACAGTCTGCACCTGGGCAGGACTGGAACTGATGTCCTAGGGGGGGTGTTTGCTATGTGCTGTTGGGGAGGTTTTAAACTGATGTGGCAGGGGGATGGGGATGGGAAGTCAGAGGTAAGTAAAACGGGGCCAGAAACAAAAAGCAGTAAGAGGGAAAGTGTAATACAGAGAAGCCACAGTCAAAAATCAAAAAGGGCCACAGTACAGGGTACAGTGACTGAGGAGAGTGTGAAAAGGGAGGTGGCCATTGCAGGATTGAGGGTGTTGCACCTAAATGCACGCAGTATACGGAACCAGGTAAATGAGCTTGTTGCGCACATTGAAATTGGCCAGTACGATGTTGTGTGCATCACAGAGACCTGGCTGCAAGGGGATCAGGGCTGGGATCTAAATATCCAAGGATATATGTCCTATCGAAAGGACAGGCAGACGGGCAAAGGGGGCGGGGTTGCATTGATAGTAAGGAATGAAGTTAAATCGATAGCAATGAGCGATATAGGATCAGAAGGCATAGAATCTCTGTGGGCAGAGTTGAGGAATCGCAAAGGTAAAACGAACCAGATGGGAGTTACGGACATGCCCCGTAGCAGTAGTCAGGATGTGGGGCAGAAAATAATTCAGGAGATGGAAAAGGCATGTAAAAAAGGCAATATTACAATAATCATGGGGGACTTCATGTGGACTGGGAAAATCAGGTAGGTAGTAGATCCCAAGAAAGGGAATTTGTGGAATGTCTAAGAGATGTCTATGGAGCAGCTTGTGACAGAGCCCACTAGGGAACAGGCAATTCTGGATTTGGTGATGTGTAATGAGGCAGACTTGATTAGGGAACTTAAGATGAAGGAACCCTGAGGGAGCAGTGACCACAATATGATAGAATTTACCCTGCAGTTTGAGAGGGAGAAGCTGCAATCAGATGTAACGGTATTACAATTAAATAAGGGTAACTACAAAGACATGAGGGAGGAGTTGGCCAGAGTTGTTTGGAAAAGGAGCCTGGCAGGGAAGACAGTGGAACAGCAATGGCAGGAGCATTTGGGGGTTATTAGGGAGACACAACAGAAATTCATCCCAAGGAGGAGGAAACATGCTAAGGGGAGGACAAGGCATCCATGGCTGACGAGGGATTTCAAGGACAGCATAAAGGCGAAAGAAAAAGCATACAAAGTGGCGAGAATTAGTGGGAAACCAGAGGATTGGGAAGCCTTTAAAAGCAAGCATGGGACAACTAAAAATGCAATAAGGGAAGATGAAGTATGAGTGCAAGCCAGCTAGTAATATAAAGGAAGCTAGGAAGAGATTTTTTTCAATATATAAAAGGTAAGAGAGAGGCAAAAATAGACATTGGACCACTAGAAAATGTGGCTGGAGAAGTAATAATAGGAAACAAAGAAATGGCAGATGAACTGAATAGGTACTTTGCATCAGTCTTCACGGTGGAAAACACCAGTGGGATGCCAGAGCTCCAGGAGAACCAGGAGGCAGAGGTGAGTGCAGTGACCATTACTAAGGAGAAGGTTCTGGGGAAACTGAAAGGTCTGAAGGTGGATAAGTCACTTGGACCGGATGGACTACACCCCAGGGTCCTAAAAGAGATAGCTGAGGACATTGTGGAGGCATTAGTGATGGTCTTTCAGGAATCACTGGAGGCAGGAAGGGTCCCAGAGGACTGGAAGGTGGCGAATGTAACACCACTGTTTAAGAAGGGAGGGAGGTAGAAGACAGGAAATTATAGGCCGGTTAGCCTGACTTCGGTCATTGGTAAGATTTTAGAGTCTGTTATTAAAGATGAGATTTCGAAGCACTTGGAAGTGCATGATAAAATAGGACTGAGTCGGCACGGCTTTGTCAAAGGGAGGTCACGTCTGACAAATCTGTAGAGTTCTTTGAGGAGGTAACAAGCAAGTTAGACAAAAGAGAACCAGTGGACATGATTTATTTAGATTTCCAGAAAGCCTTTGACAAGGTGCCGCATAGGAGACTGTTAAATAAGTTAAGAACCCATGGTGTTCAGGGTAAGATCCTGGCATGGATAGAGAATTGGCTGACTGGCAGAAGGCAGAGAGTGGGGATAAAGGGGTCTTTTTCAGGATGGCAGCCAGTGACTAGTGGTGTGCCTCAGTGGTCTGTGCTGGGACCACAACTTTTTACAATATACATTAATGATCTGTGTGGTGAATGTATAATTACTGATAATTCACCAGTGCACTGTGTTATGTTATTAACCCTGTGGGCTCTACCTATGGGCCATTGTGTGGCGTCACCCACAGGGGATATGTTGGGGCATGTACGGGTTCCGCCCATGGCTTTACAGGAAGTATAAGAGCTGCTGACCTGCGGGGCCGCCTTCAGTGTTGTACTGGTCACAGGCAGGCTCAGTTCTAAGCTGATTAAAACCACGGTTTACTTCTCCATATCTCTTCGAGTGAATTTATGGCGGTGTTGACAACTCCCAGGGCAACTGCCTCCTGACTATATACCATGATGTCACTACCTCTGGAGCTTCTGTCCTGCCGATGAGACAAGACATATCCAAGGATGGTGATGGTGTGGGCAGGGCGAGTCTTTACCAGTGCCTAAGTTGATGCTAGGTTGTCGATCACTTTTTTATTCCGTTGACTTTTCTATAATAATACTAATCTTTATTAGTGTTGTTATGGGCCAGGGTTTAGAGAACCCCAAAGTGTATCATGGAGTTCTCCTGATTCACAACGTTTAATAGATTGTGGTATGGGGAGCACAAGATCCACTCTACAGGTGTGGTACAGCAGAAATGGAAAAGTATTTTTTAAAGCAAAACAATGTTTATTCTATGAACTCAAGTTAACCTTTTTAAAACATACAGTGAACATCTTAGCAACCATTAATTCAAATACAACCCCCATAGAATACAACACTAAGAAATCCTCAATAACTTCCCAAACAACACCCAGAAGACAAAAGAAACACCTTTTAACGAAGCACATCAGATTTATATTCACTACTGAAAACATTCATAATTCATAATTCACCAAATGATCAAGAGATAGTCTCTTCATGGCAGAGAGAACTGCATTACATCTGCTTTGTCTGGCTTCAGCTCCAACACTGAAAACAAAACTAAAACACACCCTGCAGCAAACAGCCTAAAATGAAAGTAAAAAGCTAACATACAGCCCAGCTCCACCCACACTCTGACATCACTGATAAACACCCATTTCTTAAAGGTACATTTCTTAAACACCCATTTCTTAAAGGTACACTCACAATGACACCTTCCCCAAGAAACAAAAATAAACCATCAACTTCAAGATGGTTTCATTTTTCACCTTTTCACTATCCTTTAAGAAATGCACACAGTAAATATACTTTTTAGTTTCAAAAAACACCACACACAAACATGTATAATAATACAATCCATTTTTTTTTCGTTCCTCTTCCTCCAACTGAAATCCTTCTCGATTGACCGTCTTTCTGAACAAGAAGGTCTCTGCATGATCCATCCACTCCTCCACGCCACGGCATGTCTCTTTGAAGTCAGATACTTTAATTCAATCTGATCACAGAGTCCCTTGTAATTCTCCAACACATGAGCATTGGTTATCACAACTTTCAGGCAGTCAAATGTTGCTGAAAGTCTGCTGTCCACTGGAATTTTCGATGTTTCTTCAGCAAGTCCATCAGTAGAGCAATCACCCGATAAAACATTTGCACAAACGTTCGATCAAATCCACTCATGCCAAGAAACCGCATTATTTCCCTTCATCGTGAGGGTATTGAAGACTCCTCAATAACTGTTGGTTTCACATCCCGTGTGAACATTCGACCCTGTCCGACTGTATGGCCAAGGAAAGTGACTTGGGCTTTTCCAAATTCATTTTGGGCTAGGTTTATCACCAGGCCCGCCTCCTGCAGTCGATCGAATAACTCCATCAGATGTTTTAAATGTTCTGTCCATGTTTGGCTGAAAATTACCAGATTGTCGATGTATACCGCACAATTGGGTAATCCTGAAACAACTTTGTTAGTTAACCGTTGAAATGTGGCTGGGGTGTTTTTCACGCCAAATGGTATAACTTTGAATTAGTATATACCATCTGGAGTCACAAAAGCTGGAATCTCCTTCGCCCTTTCGGATAAAGGTACCTGCCAGTAACCTTTAAGTAAATCCAGTTTGGAAATGAATGCTGATTGTCCCACTTTCTCAATGCAATCCTCGAAACATGGGATAGGATAAGAGTCCGTTCTTGTAACTGCATTAACGTTTCTATAGTCCACACTCATCCGTTGGGTACCGCCTGGTTTTGGTACCATCACTATGGGTGAGCTCCATTGGCTGCAACCCACATCAATTATGCCACTTTTAAGCATACTCTCAATCTCTTTGTAAACCTGTGCCAATTTTAAAGGGTTAAGTCTATATGGATGTTGTTTGATTGGAACAGCATTTCCCACATCTACATCATGGATATCCATTTTAGTACTTCTCAATTTACCTCTACAAACTTGCCCACGTGATATCAATGACTCTTTCAGGTCAGTTTGTTTTTCCTCTGGAATGTAACTCAACAATTTATCCCAATTTTTAAGAACATCCTCGTTTTCCATTTTAATTTGAGGTATGTCAAATTCACAGTAATCTGGATTTGGTTCATCACTTTGTGTTAGAACCATTAAAACCTCCTTTTTATCTCCTTCCCTTTCAAAGTATCTTTTAAGCATATTCACATGACACGCTCGGTGAGTCTTGCTTTTATCTGATGTTTTTAACCACATAATTCACCTCACTTAATTTCCTTTCAATCTGATAAGGTCCACGAAACCTAGCTTTAAAGGTTCACCTACCATGGTAACAATACTAAAACTTTATCTCCACAGGCAAAACTATGAACTTTGGGTTTCTTGTCCGCTACCCGTTTCATCACATTTTGTGCACTTTTAAATGTTGTCTAGCCAATTCAACTGCTCTATGTAATCAGTCTCTAAAATTTGACACGTAATCCAATAATGTAAGTTCCGATTTCTCACTCACCAATTTATCCTCAATCAATTTAAGTGGTCCTCTTACCCCATGACCAAAAATTAGTTCAAAAGGACTGAATTTGGTTGACTCATTAGGTGCATTCCTAATTGCAAACAATACGAATGGAATTCCTTTATCCCAATCCTCTGGATAAACTTGACAATAAGCCCTCAACATTGTCTTTAATGTCTGATGATACTTTTCTAACAGTCCCCGCGATTCTGGATGGTACGCAGTTGATATAAATTGTTTTATTCCTAAGCTATCCATAACTTCTTTGAATAACCTGGGGGTAAAATTTGATCCTTGATCCGATTGTATTTCTGTGGGTAGTCCATGACCAGTAAAGAATTTAAGTAATTCCTCCACAATCTTTTTAGCAGTAATATTACGGACTGGAATGGCCTCTGGAAACCTAGTAGACACATCCATTATCGTCAAAAGATATTGATTCCCACTTTTTGTTTTATGAAGCGGTCCTACGCAATCAATTAGGACCCGTGTAAAAGGTTCCTCAAATGCTGGAATGGGTATTAAGGGCGCTGGTTTTATCACTGCTTGAGGTTTCCCTATCACTTGATATGTGTGACATGACTGACAAAATGTAACTGCATCTTTATGTAGTCCAGGCCATGAAAAATGTTTTTCTATTTTAGCTTGAGTTTTCCTTATTCCCAAATGACCTCCCACTGGTACCTCATGTGCAACTCGCAACACCTTCTTTCTATACCCAACCGGCAATACTACTTGATGAACCTCTGCCCACTTTTTATCCGCCTGCAGATGAAAAGGTCTCCATTTTCTCATCAAGACATCACTTTTACGGTAATAACACTCTGGTGTCCACTCAGATTCCTCTTCTGTGTATGCTTTCTGATACATCCATTTTATTTCTACATCTTTCTGTTGTAACTCCGCCAATTTTCCTCCGCCTCATCCTCTACCTGTTCTTTTCCAACCATCTGATCAAAAATCATTTCTGGTAATTGCACTTCACCTTTATCTTCACTCTCTGATTTCGCCTCTTGTCTTAACTTGTGACTTTGTGACCTTGTTACTACACAATCCGGAAAAATCCCAGGATATTCGTCCTTCAACACTTCAGTTGTCTGATTTTCCACTGGCTTATCAACCACAGTAGTCCTCACTCCCACCTGCGATCCAGCTATATCATTACCCAAGATAAACTGTATTCCTGGACAAGATAGGTTCTCTATTACTCCTACTACCAATTCACCACTCTTCACTGGACTTTCCAACCTAACCTTATATAATTGAACACTTCTCCTCTCACCCTGCATTCTACATATTACCACCTTTTCTGTCAACATTCTTCCCAAACTACATAACTCCTCATCTCTTATCATTAAAGATTGACCAGCTCACGTGTCTTTTAAAATTGTGACTTCTTTGCCTGCTCCTCCTGATACACATGAGTAAACTTTACCCACATAAGTAAATTCTTTAAAGAGATCTGGCACCTTCTTATCAATCACCTCTTGATCAGGCTGTACAATCGTTTGCACCTCCTTCACTTCACTTGGGCTTTCCTTTACCACTTTCATAAATCCTACTGTCTTATCCTGTTTTACCACATCAGCCTTCCCAGTGCTTTTCTTCAGCCACCACCACTGTGACTTTACATGGCCTAGTTTATTACAGTGAAAACATTTGAAACTTTTTATGTCTCTTCCACCCTCCTGGATTTCTTTTTTAATCTGAGGTACACTCTCCTTATTATCTCCCATCAGATCACCTTTACTTTTACCACTTGAGTATTTCTCATGTCCCCAGTTTCTATCCCTCACAGGCTGAAACTGATGTCGGAAACCAAGCTTTGATTTATGAACTAATTCATAATCACCTGCCATTTCTGCTGCTAATCTCGCAGTTTTAACCCTCTGCTCTTCCACATGAGTTCTCACTACATCAGGAATTTAATTTTTAAACTCCTCCAAAAGTATAATTTCTCTGAGAGCTTCATACGTTTGGTCTATTTTCAAAGCCCTTATCCACCTATCGAAATTACTCTGCTTGAGCCTTTCAAATCCATGTATGTTTGACCAAATTCTTTCTTTAAATTTCTAAACCTTTGTCTGTAGGTTTCAGGCACTAGTTCATATGCACCTAAGATGGATTTTTTCACCTCCTCATACGTCCCAGATACCTCCTCCGGTAGTGAAGTAAACACTTCACTTGCTGTACTTATCAGCTTTGTTTGAATCAGTAATACCCACATGTCCTGTGGCCATTTCATTTGTTTAGCCACCTTCTCAAATGAAATGAAAAAGGCTTCCACCTCCTTCTCGTCATACCTTGGCAATGCTTGGACATATTTAAATAGATCCCCACCAAGCCTTCGACTTTGACACTCGTTCTCACTATCCTCATCACTATCATCCAACTGGACGTTTCCCTTTGCGTCTGCCAATTTTAACTGACTGTCATGTTTCATGGCCATTTTCTGAAGTTCAAACTCTCTCTCTTTATCTTTTTCCCTGATCTGTATCTCCCTTCCTCTTTCTTTTTGTTCTACTAGAGCTATTCTTTCTTTTCTCCTTGCTTATCTCACTCTTCTTTTTCCTCTTTCTCCCTTTTTCCTCTCTTTCGTATTCAAGTTGCTTTAATTCTTTCTCATGTTCCATTTGTTTAATTTGTAACTGAATTTTTGCCATTTCCAATGAGTCAAACTGTATCTCAGGCAACTTTAAATGCTTCGCCACCGCCATAATTACCTTATCTTTTCGCATTTTGTCAGGTAATGTTAACTGCAATGTTTTTGCCAAATTTAACAATCTGCTTTTAGTCTCTGTCTGTAAGGTACTGCGTGTGACAGTCTCCACCCACAAAAACTTCAGGGCCTCTGAAAGAGCCATTGTCCTAAACACACTCCCCACTTAAACTAGAATACCACACCAGATAAGCAACCACAATATGCTCACCCCTCACTGTCTTTAAGTTCACTAAGCCAATCCAATAGATAGACTTTATCCCGGACGAGCCCCCAATTTTTTATGGGCCAGGGTTTAGAGAACCCCAATGTGTATCATGGAGTTCACCTGACCCACAACTTTTAATAGATTGTGGTATGGGGAGCACACTGCCCACTCTACAGGTGTGGTATAGCTGAAATTGAAAAGTATTTTTTAAAGCAAAACAATGTTTATTTTATGAACTCAAGTTAACCTTTTTAAAACATACAGTGAACATCTTAGCAACCATTAATTCAAATACAACCCCCAAAGAATACAACACTAAGTAATCTTTAATAACGTCCCAAACAACATCCAGAAGACAAAAGAAACACCTTTTAACAGAAGCACATCAGGTTTACATTCATCATTGAAAACATTTATAATTGTGAATTCACCAAATGATCAAGAGATAGTCTTTTCATGGCAGAGAAAACAGCAGTACACCTGCTTTGTCAGGCTTCAGCTCCAGCACTGAAAACAAAATTAAAAACACACCCTGAAGCAAACAGCCTAAAATGAAAGTAAAAAGCTGACAGACAGCCCATCTCCACCCACACTCTGACATCACTGATAAACACCCATTTCGTAAAGGTACATTTCTTAAACACCCATTTCTTAAGGGTACTCTCAGATGACAGTGTCACAAGTAGGCTTACATTAACACTGCAATGAAGTTTCTGTGAAAAGCCCCGAGTCGCCAACCGAATGGCCTGCTAGGGCACCACGGTAGCACAGTAGATAGCACAGTTGCTTCACAGCTCCAGGGTCCAAGGTTTGGGTCACTGTCTGTGCGGAATCTGCACGTTCTCCCCGTGTCTGCGGGGGTTTGCTCCTGGTGCTGCGGTTTCCTCCCACAGTCTAAAGATGTGTGGGTTAGGTGGATTGGCCATGATAAATTGCCCTTTGTGTCCAAAAAGGTTAAGTAGGGTTACGGGGATAGGGTGGAGGCGTGGGTTTGAGTAGAATTCCCTTTCCAAGGGCCGGTGCAGACTCGATGGGCCAAATGGCCTCTTTCAGCACTGTATATTCTAAGATTTCAGAAGGCAAATAAGAGTCAATTATCAAGTAGAGTGGCTGAAAATTGACATTTGTAATGGGGACCTCAGAAGGTGGCTTAGTTGGTCATCGACTGGGCACTGCAGGCTGATGATGGTTGCAAACGCTTCAGCCTTATCTTTTGTGTGCCACATTGTGTGGGCCTGAAATCACATGTAGGCTAAATCATGTACAGACAGCCGATTCCTTCCCTGCAGGGCATTAGTGAACAATAGTTTCATGGCACCATTACTGAGACCAGCTTTCATTTCCAAATTTTATTAATTAATCAAATTGAATTTAAATTCCACTATTGCTGAAAACCTAGAGATTCGTTTGACTTGGCGTCAGATTCAAACCAGGAAAATCTACCCCCACAACCCAAAAAGATGTGCAGAGTAGGTGGATTGGCCACACTAAATTGCCCCTTGATTGGAAAAAAAAATTGGGTACTCTAAATTTATTTTTTTTAAAGGGGGAACTCGGTGCCACAGAAATCATTAGATCTTTGTGGCAGTTTTTTTTCAAGGTCAACCACAAGTGTCATTGATTCCACCTGATAGGAAAACCTAGGCCATCAGAGTGAAGCGACTACCTGGACAACATTTCACTGTCCTTTGCTTCAGAGTTAATTACCTCCAAGTTTCTGCTGCTCGAGTTTAGCATCAGACAAAGTCAGCATGGATTTACAAAAGAGAAATCATGCTTGACAAATCTACTGGAATTCTTTGAAGATGTAACCAGTAGAGTTGACCAGGGAGTACCGATGAAAGTGGTTTATTTTGACTTTCAGAAGGCATTCAACAAGGTCTCACATAGCAGATTACTATGTAAAGTTAAAGCGCGTTGAATTGTAGACAATATCTTGTTCTTTAAAAGGTACTTTATTCCAAACATGTGCAAAAACAGCAAAATATAAAATACACATTCCATACAATCAGAGTAAGAAGTCTTACAACACTGGGTTAAAGTCCAACAGGTTTGTTTCGAATCACTAGCTTTCGGAGCGCAGCTCCTTCCTCAGGTGAAGGAGTTGTGCTCCGAAAGCTAGTGATTTGAAACAAACCTGTTGACTTTAACTCGGTGTTGTAAGACTTCTTACTGTGCTCACCCCAGTCCAATGCCGGCATCTCCACATCATACAATCAGAGACCACAGTTTGTACAGTTTTCCCCTTTTATCCCCTCCCCCCTCTCCCCCCCACCCCTCGTGCGACAAACAATTCCACAAACAGCGTCATGAACAACCCCCACCAAACTCAAAGCCCTCCTCTGACCCCCTCAACTCAAACTTAATCTTCTCCAACTTGAGAAAGTCATACAAGTACAACTTATACCACTCCCGCAGGTCATCCAGACCCACAAACCTCCCTTCCGAGTACAAGTCCCTAACCCTCTCCAGCCCTGCCTCCCTCCATCTCCCATACATCCCATCCATCTCCCCAGCTTGAATCTCTAGTTTCCACAGAGTGGTGTCAACACCGACATCCCCTCCTCAGATGATTTCACACCCTGACCGTCGACTGGCCAAACCCCCTTTCTATCTCTGCCTCTGCAACAGAGCACTCTTTACGCTCGGCATCTTCCCTGCCCATATGAACTCCATGATCACTGACTCCAACCTCAGAAGAAGGCCTCAGGGAGAAAGATTGGGAGGGTCTGAAAAACAAACAGTAACTTTGGCAGCACATTATCTTTACAACCTGCACCCTCCCTGCTGATGTCAGGTGCAATGTATCCCACCTCTTAAAATCCCCCTTAACCTCCTCCACTAATGGCGTCAAATTCCACCTGTGCAGCGTAGTCCATTCTCGCGCCACCTAAATCCTCAAATACCTAAACCTCTCTGTAGCTATCTTAAAAGGCAATGCCCCCAAATTGGCCTCCCGTCCCACCACATTCACCAGACACACCTAGCTCCATTCAACCTATACCCGGAGAAGGCCCCAAAACTCTCCAAGCGTCCCATGATCCTGCCCATATTCTCCAGCGAGTCCGACACAAACAAGCAACATGTCATCCATGTACAATGACACCTGGTGCTCCCTGCTCCACCTCACAATCCCCTGCCAATCCGCTGACCCGCGAAGGGCCATCACCAAGGGCTCAATTGACAGAGCGATCAGCAGTGGGGCCAACAGACACACCTGCCTCATTCCCCTGTACAGTCAAAACTTGGCAAACTCATCTCATTCGTATGCACACTTGACACCAGGTACATACTGGGGCTGGTTTAGCACGGGGCTAAATAGCTGGCTTTTAAAGCAGACCAAGGCAGGCCAGCAGCGCAGGTTCAATTCCCGTACCAGCCTCCCCGAACAGGCGCCGGAATGTGGCGACTAGGGGCTTTTCACAGTAACTTCATTTGAAGCCTGCTTGTGACAATAAACGATTTTCATTTCATATACAGTAAGCACATTCATGCCCCAAACTTCGGCCCAAACCGAAACCTTCCCAGAATTTCAAATAGGTACCTCCACTCCACCCGATCAAAGACCTTCTCCGCATTCATAGAAACTGAGTCATAGCCATATTTAGCAGCCTCCTGATTTTGCTAGAGAGCTGTTGGCCCTTTACAAAACCCATTTGATCCTCAGGAATCACGTCTGACACACATCCCTCCATCCTCCCCACCAAAACCTTATCCAGTACTTTCACGTCCGTATTCAACAACAAAATGGGCCTATACGACTCATACTCCAGAGGATCCTTCCCCTTCTTCGGGATCAGTGTAATCGACGTCGGTGTCATGGTCTCTGGCAACTTCCCCTTCTCCAACGCCTCGCTAAACATCCCCAAAAACGAGGTGCCAACTCTGCCACAAATGTCTTATAAAACTTTGCTGGAAAACCATCCGGCCTTGGAGCCTTCCCGACTGCATGACACTCCCTACCACCTCCCTCAACCTCAGTGGCTCCTCCAACACCTGCCTCCAACGTTGGGAGCTGCAACCCATCCAAAAGCCGCCCCATATCCCCTTCCTCTCCACTCGGTTCGGCCTTATACAACTCCTCATAATACCCCCCGAGCACCTTGTTTATCCTTCCCGCCTCTGACACCTTCTCCCACTTCTCTGCCCGCACCCTTAGAATTTCCTTAGACGCCACCTGCCTCCGCGACTGGTGGGCCAGCATGCAGCTAGCCTTCTTTCCGTACTCGTACTGCACCCCCCTAACCCTCCGTAACTGCTCCACTGCCTTTCCCATTGTCACCCTATCAAACTGCCCCTGCAACCTCTTCCTCTCCACCAACAACTCTGTCCATCTTGACTATCTCGTCCAGCAGCCATCCTTGCCCTCCTCCTGTCCCTGTGTGCCTTGAACAAGATAATCTCCTCTCGAACCACTGCCTTCAACGCCCCCCAGAATGTGGTCGCCAACACCTCCCCGTTCTGATTAAGCTCCATGTAATCCCCAGTCGCCAGCCTCACCTTTTTGCAAAACCCCTTATCTGCTAGGAGACCCGAGTCCAGCCTCCATCCCGGCCTCCGCACCTGCCCCGAGCTAAGCCTCACCTCCAGTCAATGCTGCGCATGATCAGCTATCACAATTTCACCATATATCGCCTCCACCATCCCCATCAGCACTGCACAACTCACCACGGTAGCATTGTGGATAGCACAATTGCTTCACAGCTCCAGGGCCCCATGTTCGATTCCGGCTTGGGTCTCTGTCTGTGCGGAGTCTGCACGTTCTCCCCGTGTCTGCGTGGGTTTCCTCCGGGTGCTCCGGTTTCCTCCCACAGTCCAAAGATGTGCAGGTTAGGTGGATTGGCCATGATAAATTGCCCTTAGTGTCCAAAATTGCCCTTAGTGTTGGGTGGGGTTACTGGGTTATGGGGAGAGGGTAGAGGTGTTGACCTTGGATAGGGTGCTCTTCCAAGAGCCGGTGCAGACTCGATGGGCCAAATGGCCTCCTTCTGCACTGTAAATTCGATGTAAATTCTAGAGAACACCTTGTACACGTGCAAGAAAAAGGAGTACTCCCCACCCACCTACCCCGGGTTCCTGAAACCTCCATGGATCAACCATTCCCATACATTCCATAAACCCTCCCATTTTCTTGGCCATTCTTGTCCTTCCCACTGACTTGGGGCTCGACCTGTCCATCCTCGGCTCCATCACACAATTAAAATCTCCACCCATAATCAGTTGGTGCTTATCCAAGTCCGGGTCTCTCCCACTAACCCCTTTACAAACTCTGCGTCATCCCAATTGGGCGCATATACGTTCACTAGCACCACCGTCATCCCCTCCAACACTCCACTCACTAACATATGGAGTTTTGGGGGGTGTCGGACATCCGGGGGTGGGGGGTCAAGTTGGGTCAGGAGTTGGGGGTTGGTGGGGAGGGTCCAGCCAGGTTGGGTCAGAGGGGTCAGGTAAGGTCGGGGTAGGAGGAGGTTTGGGACAGGTCAGAGGGGTATTGGGTTGGGTGGGGGATGGTCAGGTCATGTTAGGGGTATCAGATTGGGGAGTCATAGTCATAGAGTCATACAGTATAGTAAAGGCCCTTTTGTCCATCAGGTCTGCACCGATAAAACTACACTAAATTTACACCAATCCCACTTTCCAAGCACTTGACACATAGCCTTGAATATTATGACATTTCAAGTGCTCATCCGTATACTTTTTAGAGATTGTGAGGTTTCCTGCTTCTACTACCCTCCTAAGCACTGTGTTCCAGACACCCACTTCTTTCTGGGTGAAAAAGGTTTCCCTCACATCCTTTCTTCGTAGCTCAAATGTTCCTTCCCAGGCAACATCTTGATAAAACTCTGCTGCACCCTCTCCAATGCAATCACATCCTTCCTATAGTGAGATGACCAGAACTCCAGCTGTGGCCTAACTAACGTTTTGTATAGCCCCTGCTCTTATAATCTATGCCACCACTGATAAAGACTAGTGTCCCGTATGCCTTCTTAACTACCCTATTAACCATCTTCAGGGACCTGTGAACAGAAACTCCACGATCTCTCTGTTCCTCTGAGCTTCCGAGGTCCTGCCTTTCATTTAATACTGCCCTGTCTTGTTACTTCTTGCAAAGTTCATCACCTCGCATTTTTCAGGGTTAAATTCCCTCTGCCACTAATCTGCCCATCTGGCCAGCCCATCTATATCTTCCTGCAACCTAAGATCTTTATCCTCACTATTAACCACCCTATCAATCTTCATGCCATCTGCAAATTTACTTATCATTGCCTCTATATTCTCATCTATATTGTTTATATATCACAAACAGTGAGGGACCTAATACTGATCCCTGTAGTATGTCACTGGACACCAGCCTCCAGTCACACAAACAGCTTTCTACTGTCATGTTATTCGCCCTGGGGTAACACGGACTGCAACAGGATGCAGATGAACGGTAAAGCATACACCAAATGTAGGCATTGGTTCAATACAATTTATTGAACTTCTGTAACAATGCACACAGCTGGCTGTGGGTTGACACTCTACTACTCTAAGTGTACTAACTCTAACTTACTAGACCAGGCTAGCTCTGATCCACGTGTAGAAGGTGCTGCCTGATATATACACCCTGACTGTCACTACAGCTGTCACCAGTGGAAAGAGGCAGAGTGCTGATGCCTCGTGTGTTTTATAGTTGGAAGCCCCCCTCTGGTGATTGGTTGTGTTCTGTCCTGTATGTTGATTGGCTAACCTGGGTGTCTGTCATTGCCTGTTTTTACCTCATGATGTGCATGGGTGCATATTATGACATCTATCACCTTTGACAAAAGGAGCTTTGACAAAGAATCATTTGTTATATTATCATTCGTGGTAATATGTTGTGTTCATTGTCTTTATTTCCAGAATGGTCCGATGTGTTGTTGACAAAGAATCCACAATCCAAATAATGAAACAAAAACTAACTTATTATTAAAACTATTAAGTAAATGAAGTTTGCACACTCTACTGAGCTACAGTAATAATAATAATAATTGCTTATTGTCACAAACAGGCTTCAATGAAGTTACTGTTAAAAGCCCCTAATTGCCACATTCTGGCGCCTGTTCGGGGAGGCCGGTACGGGAATTGAACCCACACTGCTGGCCTTGCTCTGCATTACAAGCCAGCTGTTTAGCCCACTGTGCTAACCAGCCCACTGTGCTAACCAGCCCCTAATAATTAACCAGTTAATAATTAAGTAATATTGAATCTGTCTAGCAGTACTCGGTAAACTAAACAGTCACTAACTACACTATGATCTAACCTCGTGTTAACTCCGTCTAACCTAATCTTCTCTAATGCTGTCACCATGCTTTTTCCTAATGCTACTCCCAGAATTCCCTCAGGGAATTAAATACAGAGAAGTGGTGGCGCCCTCTAGTGTTTGATTTGCACTGCGATGTAACAATTAACCCTTCACTAACTTGTCTATATACAGATCATTACATCATTCAGTCTCGAAACATTAGCTCCCTTCTCTCTACGCTGCTGCTGTCAGACCTGCTGCGGTTGTCCAGTATTTTCTGTTTTTCTTTCAGATTCCAGCATCCGCAGGAATTTACTTTTATCTTTTACCATTACTCTCTGTTTCCGACCACTAAGCCAGTTTTGGAACCAATTTACCAAGTTAACTTGGATCCCATGTGCTTTTACCTTCTTTCTCTGTCTCCCATGTGGGACCTTGTCATAGGGTCATAGAATCATAGTGCAGAAGGAGGGCATTCAGCCCATCGAGTCTGCATCAACCCTCTGAAAGAGCACCCACCTAGGCCCCAACCCACCCCATCTCCGTAACACCTTCTAACCAAATCTTTGTTAAAATCCATATAAACTACCCTCATCTACACACCTGATCAACTCCTCGGAAATTCAATCAAATTTGTTATGCATGCCCTCCCTCTGACAAAATCCCATGCTGACTATCCTTGATCAAACTTTGCTCTCCAAGTGGAGATTTATTCTCTCCTTCAGAATTTTCTCCAATAGTTTCCCAATCACACATGTGAGACTCCTGGTCTGTAATTCCCTGGTTTAATTCTGCCACCCTTCTTGAAAAGTGGAACCACATTAGCTGCCCTCCAATCCTCTGGCACCGCCTCTGTGACAAGAGAGGAATTTAAAATTTGGTTCAGAGCCACTGTGATTTCCTCCCTTGCCTCCTACAGCAGCCTGGGATACAACATATCCAGATTGGGGATTTGTTCTCTTTTAAGCCTGCCAACACTTCCAATATCTCCGACCCTTGTCAAACTGTTCAAGAAACTCACAGTCCCTCTCCCCAAATTCTGCCCACATCCTCTTCACGAGTGAAGACGTATGTGAAGTACTCGTTTGACACCCTACCATTGTCCTCCGGCTCCACAAACAGATTTTCTCCCTCTGCAGCCATTTAGTGATATCCCTGACCCTGGCCCCAGGGAGGCAATATATCATCCTGAGGTGTTTTCAGAACCCCAAAATGTATCATGGAGTCCAACCAACCGCCCCCCCCACCCCACCACCCCCCCCCCACCCCCCCACCCCACCACCCCCCCCCCACCCACCCCCACCCCCCACACCCACCCCCCCCACCCCCCCCACCCCCCCCACCCCCCACCCCCCCACCCCCCCCACCCACCCCCCACCCCCCCCCACACCCACCCCCCCCACACCCCCCACACCCCCCCCACCCCCACCCCCCACACCCCCCACCCCCCCCACCCCCCCCCACCCACCCCCACCCCCCCCACCCCCCCCCCCACCCCCACCCCCCCCACCCCCCCCACCCCCCCCCCCCCACCCACCCCCACCCACCCCCCCCCCACCCCCCCCACCCCCCCACCCCCCCACCCCCCCCCACCCCCCCACCTCCCCCCCACCCCCCCACCCCCCCCACCCCCCCCCCCCACCCCCCCCACCCCCCCACCCCCCCCCCACCTTAATGGATTGTTGCTTTTGAAGCACATGGCTTGTTCCCTAGGTGTAGTATTACAATTATGGACTTGTGGTTTTTAAAACAAAACAATGTTTATTCCATGAACTCAACTTAACCTTTTAAATAAACATTGGATCTCTTAACACCCATTACTTCAAAGATAACCCCAAAAATAATACAACACTACCCAATCCTGCAAACTGTTCTTTTAAACCTCCAAAAGACTTCAACCCTTCAAAAATAGGAGCACAACAGGTTACATTCAATATATTTATAGTCTTTGGATTTGTAGAAATCACCAGACTAGCTCTTTTCCTTCCTGCTGCTCTCAGCAAACCAGCCAGGCATTTTTCAGCTGCTCTCTCAAACTGAAACTTCAAAATATCTGAGCTAAAAGCCCAGCTCCACCCACACTCTGACATCACTGCATTTCTTAAAGGTACATTGCTTTAACATCCATTTCTTAAAGGCACTCTCACATGACACCATGTGAGAGTGCCCTGAGACATGAAAAAGATCATAAGCTGTTTAAATCAGACCTTATTTCTTATCTTATTTAAAAAGTGGACTTTGTTGAACCAAAATATGGCTGCTACAGGTCACGGGATTCACAATTTGGCTACAGTTTCTGGAAATTTACAACAGCCGTTACAGGACAAAAACTTAACCCTAATCCTTGTGGAGTCTCACATCTCTCATAAGAACATAAGAACTAGGAGCAGGAGGAGGCCATCTGGCCCCTCGAGCCTGCTCTGCCATTCAATGAGATCATGGCTGATCTTTTGTGGACTCAGCTCCACTTTCCAGCCCGAACACCATAACCCTTAATCCCTTTATTCTTCAAAAAACTATCTACCTTTATCTTAAAAACATTTAATGAAAAGGGTTGCTGCTGCACTGGCCGAAAGAGAACGGGACACAGAAGTGGTGGCTGGGGCAGGGGTCCCCCAGCTGGGGGACTGGAGAGTGAGGGAGACGCGGACAAGGGACTGACCCAGAAAAGGAGATGGCTAGTCGGCGGGGGGGGTGAGAGTCCCTCCAATCCGGCTGATAACGTGGAACGTGAGGGGCCTGAATGGGCCGGTGAAGCGGGCTCGAGTGTTCGCGCACTTGAAGGGATTGAAGGCAGATGTGGCAATGCTCCAAGAGACACACCGGAAGGTGGCGGACCAGGTCAGGTTAAGAAAGGGATGGGTAGGACAGGTATTTCACTCGGGATTGGACGCAAAAAATAGAGGAGTGGCAATTCTGGTGGGAAAGCATGTGACATTTGAGGCCAAGACTATCGTAGCGGATAATGGAGGGAGATTTGTGATGGTGAGTGGTAGGTTACAAGGGACGTGGGTGGTGTTGGTAAATGTATACGGCCCGAACTGGGATGATCCTGGATTCATGAAGCGCATGTTGGGGCGCATTCCGGACCTGGAGGTAGGAGGACTAATAATGGGAGGGGACTTCAATACGGTGCTGGACCCAGCACTGGACCGCTCCAGATCAAGGACGGGAAGGAGGCCGGCGGCGGCCAAGGTACTTAGGGGGTTTATGGATCAGATGGGGGGAGTGGACTCATGGAGGTTTGCAAGACCGCAGGCCAGGGAATTTTCTTTTTTCTCCCACGTGCATAAGGCTTACTCCCGGATAGATTTCTTTGTTCTGGGAAGGGCGCTCATCCCGAGGGTGGGGGGGACGGAGTATTCGGCCATAGCCGTTTCGGACCATGCCCCGCACTGGGTGGAACTGGAGCTGGGAGAGGAGAGGGACCAACGGCCGCTGTGGCGGCTGGATGTGGGACTGCTGGCCGATGAGGTGGTGTGTTAGAAGGCGAGGGGGTGTATTGAAAGGTACTTGGAGGCCAACGACAACGGGGAGGTGCGAGTGGGGGTGGTATGGGAGGCGTTGAAGGTGGTGATCAGGGGAGAGCTGATCTCCATCAGGGCTCATAGGGAGAAGATAGAGGGTATGGAAAGGGAGAGGCTAGTGGGGGAGATCTTGCGGGTGGACAGGAGATACGCAGAGGCCCCGGAGGAAAGGTTACTTGGGGAAAGGCGACGGCTCCAGACGGAGTTTGACCTGCTGACCACGGGCAAGGCGGAGGCACAGTGGAGGAAGGCGCAAGGGGCGACTTACGAGTACGGGGAAAAGGCTAGTTGGATGCTGGCGCACCAGCTCCGTAAGAGGGCGTCAGCGAGGGAAATAGGGGGAATCAAAGATGGAAGGGGAGCCACGGTTCGAAGTGCAATGGAAATAAATAAGGTATTTAAGGACTTCTATGAAGAGCTGTACAGATCCCAGCCCCCAGGGGGGGAAGGGGGGATGAGGCGATTCTTGGACCAGCTGGAGTTCCCGAGGGTGGAGGAGCAGGAGGCGGTTGGTTTGGGGGCACCAATTGGGTTGGAGGAGTTGAGTAAGGGTTTGGGGAGCATGCAGGCGGGGAAGGCCCCGGGGCGGACGGGTTCCCGGTGGAATTCTATCGAAAATATGTGGACCTGCTGGCCCCGCTACTAGTGAGGACCTTCAACGAGGCAAGAGAGGAGGGAACCCTGCCCCAGACAATGTCGGAGGCGACAATCTCCCTGATTCTAAAGGGAGACAAGGATCCACTGCAATGTGGATCGTACAGGCCGATTTCGCTCCTCAATGTGGATGCTAAGCTATTGGCGAAGGTACTGGCCACTAGGATTGAGGACTGTGTCCCGGGGGTGATTCACGAGGACCAAACGGGATTCGTAAAGGGCAGGCAGTTAAATACCAATGTGCGGCGGCTCTTAAACGTGATAACGATGACATCGGAGGAGGGAGAGGCGGAGATAGTGGCAGCTATGGACACCGAAAAAGCCTTTGACCGAGTAGAGTGGGAGTACCTCTGGGAGGTATTGCGCAGGTTTGGGTTCGGGGGAGGGTTTATTAGATGGGTTAAGCTCCTTTACAGCGCCCCGGTGGCGAGCCTAGTGACAAATCGGCGGAGGTCAGAGTACTTTCGGCTGTACCGAGGGACGAGACAGGGGTGCCCCCTGTCCCCCCTGTTGTTTGCATTGGCGATCGAACCCTTGGCCATATCACTTAGGGAGTCTCAGAAATGGAGGGGGATAGTCCGCGGGGGAGAGGAGCATCGGGTATCGCTATATGCGGATGACCTGCTGCTATACGTGGCGGACCCAATGGAGGGGATGGTGGAGGTCATGCAGACTCTGAAGGAGTTTGGAGAGTTCTCGGGCTACAAGCTTAATGTAGAGGAGAGTGAGCTTTTTGTATTACAGGCAGGGGACCAAGAAAGAGGGATAGGGGACCTACCGCTGAGGAGGGCGGAGAGGAGTTTTCGGTATCTGGGGATCCAGATAGCCAGAAGTTGGGGGGCCCTACATAAACTGAATTTGACGAGGGTGGTGGAGCAAATGGAGGAGGATTTTAAAAGATGGGACATGCTCCCGCTCTCGTTGGCAGGTAGGGTGCAGTCGGTCAAAATGGTGGTCCTTCCAAGGTTTTTGTTTGTGTTTCAGTGCCTCCCCATCGTGATCACCAAGGGCTTTTTCAAGAGAGTAGGTAGGAGTATCATGGGGTATGTGTGGGCAAATAAGACCCCGAGGGTTAGGAGAGGGTTCTTGGAACGCAACAAGGACCGAGGAGGGTTGGCTTTGCCAAACCTAGAGAGTTATTACTGGGCAGCAAATGTGGCGATGATCCGTAAGTGGGTTATGGAGGGAGAGGGGGCGGCATGGAAGAGGATGGAGATGGCGTCCTGTAAAGGAACAAGCCTGGGGGCGTTGGTAACGGCACCGCTGCCGCTCTCGCCGACAAAATACACCACAAGCCCGGTGGTGGCGGCAACACTAAAGATCTGAGGCCAGTGGAGAAGACACAGGGGTGCAATGGGAGCATCGGTGTGGTCCCCGATCAGGGGTAACCACCGGTTTGTCCCGGGAAAGATGGACGGGGGGTTCCAAGGCTGGCATCGGGCGGGGATAAGAAGAATGGGGGACATGTTCATTGATGGGACATTTGCGAGCCTAGGGGCACTGGAGGAGAAATTTGAGTTACTCCCGGGAAATGCATTTAGATATATGCAGTTGAGGGCTTTTGTGAGGCGACAGGTGAGGGAATTTATGTTGCTCCCGGCACAAGAAGTTCAAGATAGGGTGATCTCGGGGGTATGGGTCGGGGAGAGCAAGGTGTCGGAAATATACCAAGAGATGAAAGAAGAGGGGGAAGCGCTAGTAGAAGAACTGAAAGATAAATGGGAGGAGGAGCTGGGGGAGGAGATTGAGGAAGGGCTATGGGCCGACGCCCTGGGTAAGGTTAATACCTCCTCCTCGTGTGCCAGGCTCAGTCTGATACAATTTAAGGTGGTTCACAGAGCGCATTTGACGAGGGCGAGGCTGAGTAGGTTCTTTGGGGTAGAGGATAGATGTGAAAGATGTTCAGGGAGCCCGGCGAACCATGTCCATATGTTTTGGTCATGCCCGGCATTGGAGGGGTTCTGGAGAGGAGTGGCGGGAGTAATATCCCAGGTGGTGAAAGTCCAGGTCAAGCCAAGCTGGGGGCTAGCAATATTTGGAGTAGTGCATGAGCCGGGAGTGCAGGAGGCGACAGAGGCCGGAATTCTGGCCTTTGCGTCCCTAGTAGCCCAGCGAAGGGTCTTGCTATTGTGGAAGGAGGCGAAGCCTCCTAGCCTGGAGGCCTGGATTAACGACATGGCGGGGTTCATAAAATTGGAGAGAATCAAGTTTGCTTTGAGAGGGTCTGCACAGGGGTTTTACAGGCGGTGGCAACCGTTCCTAGACTATCTCGCGGAGCGTTAGAAGAAGGTCGTTCAGCAGCAGCAGCAACCCTGGGGAGGGGGGGGGGAGGGGGGAATGAGAGACTGTTTGAGGGGATGGACGAGCGGGAGATAGCATGGAGGGTGGGGGGAAACGGTACGCGCGGCCAAGAGCCAGTGTATAAAGCTATGTAAATATACCATCTTGCCTTGTATATATCTTGCTCAGGGAGAATTTGCATTATTTTGTTACGTTGGGGGGGGGGGGGGGTGCGGGATTGTTTGTAAGGGGAAAAAATTGTGTTGTTAAAAAACCTTAATAAAAATATATTTTTTTAAAAACATTTAATGAAGGAGCCTCTACTGCTTCACTGGGCAAGGAATTCCATAGATTCACAACCCTTTGGGTGAAGAAGTTCCTCCTAAACTCAGTCCTAAATCTACTTCCCCTTATTTTGAGGCTATGCCCCCAGTTCTGCTTTCTCCCGCCAGTGGAAACAACCTGCCCGCATCTATCCTATCTATTCCCTTCATAATTTTATATGTTTCTATAAGATCCCCCCTCATCCTTCTAAATTCCAACGAGTACAGTCCCAGTCTACTCAACCTCTCCTCGTAATCCAACCCCTTCAACTCTGGGATTAACCTAGTGAATCTCATCTGCACACCCTCCAGTGCCAGTACGTCCTTTCTCAAGTAAGGAGACCAAAACTGAACACAATACTCCAGCTGTGGCCTCACTAACACCTTATACAATTGCAGCATAACCTCCCTAGTCTTAAACTCCATCCCTCTAGCAATGAAGGACAAAATTCCATTTGCCTTCTTAATCACCTGTTGCACCTGTAAACCAACTTTTTGCGACTCATGCACTAGAACACCCTGGTCTCTGCACATCAGCATGTTTTAATATTTTATCATTTAAATAATAATCCCTTTTGCTGTTATTCCTACCAAAATGGATAACCTCACATTTGTCAACATTGTATTCCATCTGCCAGACCCTAGCCCATTCACTTAGCCTATCCAAATCCCTCTGCAAACTTCCAGTATCCTCTGCACTTTTTGCTTTACCACTCATCTTCGTGTCGTCTGCAAACTTGGACACATTGCCCTTGGTCCCCCAACTCCAAATCATCTATGTAAATTGTGAACAATTGTGGGCCCAACACTGATCCCTGAGGGGACACTCATTGAGAGGACACATTACAGTGTATCAAACCAGGGGCCAGCAGTCAATCTATCTGCCCAGGCTGGTCCAATATTAAAGGGAGAGCCAACAAAAACTTGCTAAACTGGTAGATGCACCACTAGCAATCATCTCTCTCCTAAGGTGAACAATGGATTATGACCAGAGGCATAAAAACTGCTTTTTAGTTTGCAATTGACTGATTAATGGGCAACATCTATGCGGGATTAGGCTACTTAAGTGGATGATCAGCCATGATCATAATGAATGGCAGAACAGGCTTGAAGAGCCAAATGGCCTCCTCCTGCTAATATTTTTCTATGCTTCTTTCTGTTTCGAACATCACATGACCTAAGGTTTGTGTCTTTGGATTTTGCATTTAATATTGTATTTCAAGGCTTGCAACTCAGTCTGCTGTTTAAACTCCAGCCTTCAAACACCACAGCTGGGGACTCCAGGCTGACCAACAGCCTCCTTCAAGCCTCCTCTAAGCCTATTTCTCTGGTAGATTCCTGCCAATGCCTAGGCAACAGACCAAGTTTCTATATACCAACCTCCTCTCGCTGCATCACCATCAACTTTGAAAGAATTCTGGAGCCTTCCGGCATATAGGAGGAGGTTGCGCTTTGGGTGGCTCCTGCTCAAGGCTTGATTTTTTTATAATTTAATGCCTGGTCCCAGGGGCAATTTTGGGTTAAATAAGTGCAGGAAGACATAAGGAAGAAAGATGTCCAAAACCCAAAGGAAAGCTGCCGTGAAGAAGGGGGCAAGGGAAAGGTTCGCCGTTGAGTGGAAGGGTCGGCTCAGCAACTGGAAGGATGGCAGAGGCTGGGTCGCTGGGCGGGGCCGCACTGTTCATGGCAGAAAAGATGACCGAGGTGATGGTTGTGGAACTTGAAAAACAGTTCGCAAAGCACATGGAGGTGATGGGGAAGGAGATGATGGCAGCATTGAAGGTGCTGGTGGAGGAGGCGATTGCCCCGTTGAAGGCGGCGTTGTCAAGGACATCGGCTAAGGTGTGGGAGCAGGGTGAGAAACTGAAGGGAGTGGACAAGGCCTTGTCGCAACACAGGTGATGGTTGAGGAGCTGCAGAGGGTGGTCTAGGCCAACAAGGGTCTGCGAGCCAAAGTGGAGGACCTGGAAAACAGATCTAGGCGGCAAAATCTGAGGATCATGGGCCTGCCCGAAGGGGTGGAGGGCCCGAGGCCGACGGAGTATTTTGCCAAGATGTTGGCTGAGCTGTTGGGGGAGATCCCTCTTGGTACAAACGGGATCAAGCTCATCGGGCATGAAGGCCTAAACCAAAGGCGAATGAGCCGCCAAGTGCAGTGATTGTTTGTTTCTGTGTGAAACAATCATAATGAATGGCGGAACAGGATTGAAGCTGTGGCCTCCTCCTGCTCCTAACTTTCTATGCTTCTTTCTGTTTCGTACATCACATGACCTAAGGTTTGTGTCTTTGTATTTTGCATTTAATATTGCATTTCAAGGCTTGTAACTCAGTCTGCTATTTAAATTCCAGATTGCAAACACCACACCTGGGAACTGCGTGAAGGAGAAGGTCCTGTGTTGGGCAAAGCAGAAGCGGGAGGTACAGTGGGCTGGAGCTGGTGTACGTATATACCAGGTCTTTACTGGGGAGTTGGTGAGGAGGCAGGCGGCCTTTGGCTGAGTGAAGGCGGCACTGTATAACAGCAGGGTGCGGTTCGGCATAGTGTATCCAGCTAAGTTGAGGGTGACCTACAGCTCCAAAGCCTTTTATGGTGGAAGCGGCAGAGGCGTTTGTGAAGGCAGAAGGACTGATGCAGAAGTGACAAATGGAACTGAGGATTAGTCTTGGACTGAGGGTGGGGGAGGTGGGGGGTGGGGGTGGAGGAGTGCATGTAGCTCTATTTTTTACTGTATGTTGTTATATGTACTAAATGAGTTGAAGTTGCCCATTTGGACAAGGTAAGAGTTGGGATTTTCTTTTGCAATGATGTTCTTTGGGGTTTGTGTGTTTACACTGGGGTTGTGTGTTGAAGGGGATTTCTTTGTTTTCCTGGGACTGGGCAGGGAGGAGGAAATTGGAGAGGAATGAGGCCTGGGCTGGGGCCTCCACATTGGCTAGCTCAAGCTGGCCAGTGAACGGGACTGTGGTGGGGGGAAGGACTGCGGCCAACAGAGCCTGGTTAGAACAAGTTTCGATGGACCTAGGAGGTGTGAAATGTTGGGGGAGGGGACCAATACTGAGTGAGGTATTTTCGAGAGGAATTGGATGGGAGGATTCTGGGAGGGGGGAGGAGCTCGATGGTAACAAGGGGTGGGCGGGCCAAGCCCGGTGAGCAGGGCCTGAAGTTATGAGGATGGTGGATAGGACGGATGGGGGGGTGAGAAACCACCCGGTTAGGATGGTTACGTGGAATGTGAGGGGTTTGTTGGAGGAAGGTTCTTCAGGGTCATCTCGGGGTTCGTGCACGTGAACTTGGAACCAGGGCCCCGAGATGCCTTTCCCGGGGTGTCGGACCGGCTTGGGCAGCAGGCGGGTGCGAGGGCAGATGTTAGCCTTCATCGCTGATTGCCCGGAGGCGGGTCCTGTTGGGGTGGAGGTCAGCTTCTCCATCCTGTGATATGGCTTGGTGGGGGGAACCTACTTGAATTTCTTTGACTCTCAGGAAGGTGAAGTCCCAGCTGAAGGGGATGAAGGAAGGGTTTCACAATTCATGAGGGCTGTTTATTATGCACTTCCGAGAATTGGTTGCCATTGAACATTACGGGTGGAAGGGAGGGTTGGCGATATTGTTGTCTTTGGTTACACTGTTAACAGATTGATTGTTAATTTGTGTTTTTTTACCTGGAACATACAGGTGGATGTTTTGGTCTGTATATTGAGTGGGTTGCGCGGTTTGTATGTTGGGGCTTGTTATTGTTATTGTATTTGTTTTTGTTTGTTTTTTCTTTGGTTGTTTATTGATGAAAATGTTGAAAATTAGGAGAATAAAAAGATTTTTTTTTAAACTTTGAAAGAATTCTGCAACTCCTGTTTCAGATAGCTGAACCTACCTAAACTGTAACTCCTCCATGAAGAAATCCTCTCTGGACTCTGACTTCCTGGATTCTGGCAATCATGTGAACTGATATCCAATTCTGAATTAATTTTTAAAATATTCATAGTTGTAAGAACTCTTTCCTATCTTGAAAATGAAATGAAAATCACTTATTGTCACAAGTAGGCTTCAAATGAAGTTACTGTGAAAAGCCCCCAGTCGCCACATTCCAGCGCCTGTTCGGGGAGGCTAGTACAGGAATTGAACCGTGCTGCTGGCCTGCCTTGGTCTGCTTTAAAAGCCAGCTATTTTGCCCTGTGCTAAACCAGCCCCTTGTTATGAAGTTGGAAACATCCCTTTGGTTTAAATGTGTGAAGAATCCATTTGTCTCATTTAACCTTAAGTGTTTGCTGTGAGTAACTTTAAAATTTCATCTCACAATCAGAGGGTTCTTGGAAACGCTACAGCCTATTTCAAAAATTAAAACATCTCTTCTTACTGGCAGACAGCGAGAAAATAAAAGAGTTCAGTTTAATCTCTCCCCTGTCTGTTGGAAGTGTTAATTGGAAGTTTTTCTTTTAAATTTACTGACTAGTTTCATCTGGGTTTTCAAATTCACCACTTCCCTTTACTGTATACATCTTCTTATTTGTACATTGAAAGACATTTGTTCATTATTAATTTTCCTGTAATAGTCCTTATATTCAGGAAAAAACATGCGCAGAATTACAATTCCTTATAATGAGACTCCTAATAGTCGGTGAATTACAACACAACCATGATATCACTATAATACATATAACAGGGAAATTTACGCAACGTTATTTTATCTCCTAGTGGAACAATCCTTCCCTCCAGCCTGTAGCCTCAAGGACCACTGAACCAATCTTTGCATTGGGTGTATTATGTATGGTTGAAGACACAACCTTGAATACAGCTGATATTGTTCACCCAGAGGGCAGTGGGAATCTGCAACTCACTGCCTGAAAGAGTGGTTGAGTCAGAAACTCTCGTAACATTGAAGAAGTATTTAGATCAGTGTTTTTCAAACTTTTTTTCGGGGGACCCATTTTTATCAACCGGCCAATCTTCGGGACTCAACCCGGCTGACCTTCACGACCCACGCCGGCCGACCTTTGCAACCCACGCCGGCCGACCTTCGTGACCCACGCTGGCCGACCTTTGCAGCCCACGCCGGCCGACCTGCGTGACCCATCATTTTCTCTTATCTTGTTTGTTGCTGACAAAAATGGAGAAAATGGTTTTGGGTCCCTTCGGCCCCAATGGTCCCTTTGTCCCTTTGGTCCCTTTGGCTCCCCGAACTTGAAAAAAAAAGGCTGCGACCATAGTATTTATGTAGTTGGTCCTGTTAGATTTCTGGGAACCTTCAGGTCATTGATTCGAGGGGATTCAGCAATGGTAACGCTATTGAGTATCATGGGGAGATGGTTCAATTCTCTCTTACTGGAGATGGCCATTGCCTGGCACTTGTGTGTGTTATGAGCCAGGGTTTAGAGAACCCCAATTTGCATCATGGAGTTCACCTGACCCACAACTTTTAATAGATTGTGGTATGGGGAGCACACAGCCCACTCTACAGGTGTGGTACAGCAGAAATCATAGAATCATAGAATTTACAGTGCAGAAGGAGGCCATTCGGCCCATCGAGTCTGCACTGGCTCTTAGAAAGAGCACCACACCCAAGGTCCACACCTTCACCCTATCCCCATAACCCAGTAACCCCAGCCAACACTAAGGGCAATTTTGGACACTATGGGCAATTTAGCATGGCCAATCCACCTAACCCGCACATCTTTGGACTGTGGGAGGAAACCGGAGCACCCGGAGGAAACCCACGCACACACGGGGAGAATGTGCAGACTCCGCACAGACAGTGACCCAAGCCGGGAATCGAACCTGGGACCCTGGAGCTGTGAAGCAATTGTGCTATCCACAATGCTACCGTGCTGTCCCATTGGAAATGGAAAAGTAATTTTTAAAGCAAAACAATGTTTATTTTATGAACTCAAGTTAACCTTTTTGAAACATACAGTGAACATCTTAGCAACCATTAATTCAAATACAACCCCCAAAGAATACAACACTAAGTAATCCTTAATAACTTCCCAAACAACATCCAGTAGACAGAAGAAACACATTTTAACAGAAGCACATCAGGTTTACATTCACTACTGAAAAGATTTATAACTCTGAATTTACCAAATGATCAAGAGATAGTCTTTTCATGACAAAGAGATCAACAGTACACCTGCTCTGTCTGGCTTCAGCTCCAACAATGAAAACAAAACTAAAACACACCCTGCAGCAAACAGCTTAAAACGAAAGCAAAAAAGCTGACAGGCAGCCCAGCTCCAGCCACATTCTGACATCACTAATAAACACCCATTTCTTAAAGGTACATTTCTTAAACACCCATTTCGTAAAGGTACTCTCACATGACACCCCAACCCAAGAAAAAAAAACCTTCAACTTAAAGATGGTTTCATTTTTCACTTTTTCACCATTCTTTAAGAAATGCACAATAAATATACTTCTTTGTTTCAAAAAACAACACACGCAAACAGATATAATAATATAGTCCCTTTTTGTTCTTCTTCCTCCAACTGAAATCCTTCTTGATTGACGGTCTCTTTGAAGAAGAAGGTCCTTGCACGATCCGTCCATTTCTCCATGCCTCAGCATTTCTCTTTAAAGTCAGATACTTTAGTTCAATCTGTTCACAGAGTCCCTTGTAATTCTCCAATATATGAGCATTGGTTATCACAGCATTCAGGCAGTCAAATGCCTGTTGAAACTATCTGTCCATTGAAATTTTTGACGTTTCTTCAGCAAGTCCATCAGTGGAGCAATCATGCTACAAAACCTTTGCACAAATATTCGATCAAATCCACTCATGCCAAGAAACCGCATTATTTCCCTTTGTAATGAGGGTATTGGAAACTCCTCAATAACTGTTGGTTTCACATCCCGTGTGACCATTCGACCCTGTCCGATTGTATGGCCAAGGAAAGTGACTTGGGCTGTTCCAAATTCACTTTTGGCAAGGTTTATCACCAGACCCGCCTCCTGTAGTCAATCGAATAACTCCATCAGATGTTTTAAATGTCCTTTCCATTTCTGGCTGAAAATTACCAGATCGTCGATGCATGCCGCACAACTGGGTAATCCGGAAACAACTTTGTGAGTTAACCGTTGAAATGTGGCTGGGGCATTTTTCATGCCAAATGGCATAACTTTGAATTGGTATATACCATCTGGAGTCACAAAAGCTGAAATCTCCTTCGCCCTTTCGGATAACGGTACCTGCCAGTAACCTTTAGGTAAATCCAGTTTAGAAATAAAAGCTGATTGTCCCACTTTCTCAAAGCAATCCTCGAAACATGGGATAGGATAAGACTCCGTTCTTGTAACTGCATTAACCTTTCTATAGTCCACACACAACCGTTGGGTACCATCTGGTTTAGGTACCATCACTATGTGTGAGCTCCATTGGCTGCAACCCACTTCAATTATGCCATTTTTAAGCATACTCTCAATCTCTTTGATAACCTGTGCCAATTTTAAAGGGTTAAATCTATATGGATGTTGTTTGATTGGAACAGCATTTCCCACATCTACATCATGTATAGCCATTTTACGGCAGCACGGTGGCGCAGTGGTTAGTACTGCTGCTTCACGGCGCAGAGGTCCCAGGTTCGATCCAGGCTCTGGGTCACTGTCCGTGTGGAGTTTGCACATTCTCCCCATGTTTGCATGGGTTTCACCCCCACAACCCAAAAGATGTGCAGGGTAGGTGGATTGGCCACGCTAAATTGCCTCTTAATTGGAAAAAATGAATTGGCTACTCTAAATTTATTTATTTTTTAATTTTTAAAAAATGTATAGCCATTTTAGTACTTCCCAATTTATCTCCACAAACTTGCCCATGTGATATCAATAACTCTTTCAGGTCAGTCCGTTTTTCCTCTGGAAGGTAACTCAACAATTTATCCCAATTTTTAAGAACATCCTCGTTTTCCAATTTAATTTGAGGTTTGTCAAATTCACAGTCATCTAGATTTGGTTCGTCACTTTGAGTTAGAATCATTGAAACCTCCTCCTTTTTCTCTCTTTCCCTTTCAAAGTACCTGAAAGCATATTCACATGACACACTCGGTGACTTTTCATTCTATCTGGCGTTTTTACCACATAATTCAGCTCATTTAATTTCTTTTCTATCTGATAAGGTCCACAAAACCTAGCTTTTAACGGTTCACCTACCACTGGTAACAATACTAAAACTTTATCTCCAATGGCAAAACTACGAACTTCGGATTTCTTGTCCGCTACCCGTTTCATCACATTTTGTGCAACTTTTAAATGTTGTCTAGCCAATTCACCTGCTCTATTTAATCGTTCCCTAAAATTTGACATGTAATCCAATAACGTAATTTCCGATTTCTCACTCACCAATTTTTCCTTAATCAATTTAAGTGGTCCTCTTATCTCATGACCAAAAATTAGTTCAAAAGGACTGGTTGACTCATTAGGTGCATCCATAATTACAAACAGTATGAATGAAATTCCTTTATCCCAATCCTCTGGATAATCTTGACAATAAGCCCTCAACATTGTCTTTAATGTCTGATGTCACCTTTCTAACGCTCCATGCGATTCTGGATGGTACGCAGTTGATTTAAATTGTTTTATTCCTAAACTGTCCATAATTTCTTTGAGTAACCTCGAGGTAAAATTTGATCCTTGATCTGATTGTATTTCTGTGGGTAGTCCATATCTCGTAAAGAATTTAAGTAACTCCTCCACAATCTTTTTAGCTGTAATATTACATACTGGAATGGCCTCTGGAAACCTAGTAGACACATCCATTTTCGTCAAAAGATATTGATTCCCACTTTTCGTTTTAGGAAGCGGTCCTACGCAATCAATTAGGACCCTTGCAAAATGTTCCTCAAATGCTGGAATGGGTATTCAGGTCGCTGGTTTTATCACTGCTTGAGGTTTCCCTATCACTTGACATATGTGACATGATTGACAAAATTTAACTACATCTTTATGTAGTCCAGGCCAATAACAATGTTTCTGGATTTTAGCTTGAGTTTTCCTTATTCCCAAATGACCTCCCACTGGTACCTCATGTGCAACTCGCAACATCTCCTTTCTATACCCTACCGGCAATACTACTTGATCAACGTCTGCCCACTTTTCATCCGCCTGCATATGTAAAGGTCTCCATTTTCTCATCAAGACATTACTTTTACGGTAATAACACTCTGGTATATACTCAGTTTCCTCTTCCTATATGCTTTCTGATACATCCGGTTTATTTCTACATCTTTCTGTTGTAACTCCGCCAATTTTCCTGAACAAAAAATATCTGCCTCATCCTCCACCTGTTCTTGTTCTTTTTCAACCATCTGATCAAAAATCGTTTCTGATAATTGCACTTCAACTTTATCTTCACTCGACTTCCGGTTGCGGTGATGCACTGCTAAGCCGCACGTTTCAGCAGCTCCCGTTCTAACTGACTTTTGGGCTCTTATCGGGAGTCCCAACTGAATTTTTTTTCGACCTAACCCAGTGTGGGGTGACAAAGGAAGGAGTCCCCCCCGGGTGTGTATGGAAAGGATCGGCTGTAGTGGCCAGATTGCGAATGATCCTTTGGAACAGCGGCAGAGGAGAGAAGGGAGAAGCAAGATGGCGGCGGATGGAGCCCAGATGGTATGGGGCCCGGACCAGCAGGAGTTTCTCCGACGATGTGTGGAGGAGCTTAAGAAAGAGGTGCTGGCGCCGATGCTACTGGCAATCGAGGGACTGAAGGAAACACAAAAGATCCAGGCGATGGAGCTCCGTGGAGTGAAGGCAAAGGCAGCCGAGAATGAAGATGAGATACAGGGCCTGGTGGTAAAAACGGAGACACACGAGGCACTACACAAGAGGTGCACAGAAAGGCTGGAAGCCCTGGAGAACAGCTCGAGGAGGAAAAACCTACGGATTCTAGGTCTCCCCGAAGGAGCAGAGGGAGCTGATGTTGGGGCTTATGTGAGCATGATGCTCCACACGCTAATGGGAGCTGAGGCCCCAACGGGCCCCCTGGAAGTGGAGGGAGCGTACCGGGTCCTCGTGAGAAGACTAAAGGCAGGTGAAACACCAAGAGCAATAGTGGTGAAGTTCCATCGCTATGTGGACAGAGAGATGGTCCTGAGCTGGGCCAAGAAGGCACGGAGTAGCAAATGGGAGAAGGCGGTGATACGTGTGTATCAGGACTGGAGTGCGGAGGTGCGAGAAGGAGGGCGAGCTTTAACCGGACCAAGGCGGTGCTCCATAGGAAGAAAATAAAATTTGGGATGCTGCAGCCGGCGCGATTGTGGGTCACGCATCAGGGCAAGCACCACTACTTCTTGACGGCGGAGGAGGCATGGACATTCATCCTAGAAGAGAAACTGGACTAGATTTGAGAGTTTGATGTTTGGAGAGAAGCAGCGAGGTGGTGGTACAGGAATGTAAAGTGGGGAAAGGGGAGGGCTATTGTACAGCAATGTTGGACGGGGAATTTCTCTCCCCCCGATGGGGGGGACACGAAGAAATGTGGGCGCCGGTGGAAAAATGACAGGGAAGGGGAATGAGGGAACTGCGCCATAGGGGGCGGGGCCGAGAGGAAAGCACGGGTATTTTCCCGCGCTATGGAAATTATAGCAGGAAAACGGGCGCAGGAAGGGAGGGAGCCCCATTCGCAGGGAGGTCAAAGAGTGAACGGGGGAAGCCGAGGTCAGCCAGAGTTAGCTGACTTCCGGAAGCAAAATGGGGGGAGTAACCAAGCTAGAGGGGGATCTAGCGGGGGGGGGGGGGGGGGGGATTAACTGGGTTGCTGCTGCTGAGTGCAAGGGGGAGCTGGTAAGAGATGAGGTGATCGGGGCGGGAAGGCGCTGCCTGGGGGACAGACGGGTGCGCGGGACCTGGATGGGGAGATGGCCTAAAAAAGGGGATGGCTAGTCGACGAGTGGGGGGGGTGAATGGCCCCCCAATCCGGCTGATCACGTGGAATGTGAGAGGCTTAAATGGGCCGATTAAGAGGGCACGGGTGTTTGCGCACTTAAAGAGACTGAAGGCGGACGTAGTCATGCTCCAGGAGACGCACCTGAAGGTGGCGGATCAGGTTAGATTAAGAAAAGGATGGGTGGGACAGGTATTCCACTCAGGGTTGGATGCGAAAAACAGAGAGGTGGCAATATTGGTGGGGAAACGTGTATCATTCGAGGCCAAGAATATAGTGGTGGATAGTAAGGGCAGATATGTGATGGTGAGTGGCAGATTGCAGGGTGAGGCGGTTGTGCTAGTGAATGTATATGCCCCGAACTGGGATGACGCGGGATTCATGAAGACAATGCTGGGACGTATCCCGGACCTGGAGGTGGGAAGCTTGGTAATGGGGGGGGGATTTTAACACAGTGCTAGATCCAGGGCTAGACCGGTCCAGATCCAGGACCGGGAGAAGGCCGGCAGCGGCCAAGGTGCTTAAGGGATTTATGGAACAAATGGGGGGAGTGGATCCGTGGAGATTCGCCAGGCCGATGGCTAAAGAGTTCTCTTTCTTCTCCCATGTCCATAAGGTATACTCCCGGATAGACTTTTTCGTTTTGGGAAGGGCACTGATCCCGAAAGTGGCAGGAACGGAGTGCTCGGCCATAGCCGTTTCAGACCACGCCCCGCATTGGGTGGATTTGGAACTAGGAGAGGAAAGGGAGCAGCGCCCACTCTGGTGACTAGATATGGGACTACTGGCAGACGAGGGGGTCTGCGGAAGGGTGAGGGGGTGTATTGAGCGATACCGGGAGGTCAACGACGATGGGGAGGTCCAGGTGGGAGTAGTATGGGAAGCGTTGAAGGCGGTGGTTAGAGGAGAGCTGATCTCCATCAGAGCCCACAAGGGGAAACAAGAGGGCAAGGAAAGAGAGAGATTAGTGGGGGAAATTTTGAGGGTGGATAAAAAATATGCGGAGGCCCCAGACGAAGGGCTATACAGAGAAAGACGAAGACTACAGACGGAGTTTGACCTGCTGACCACGGGAAAGGCAGAGGCACAGTGGAGGAAGGCACAGGGGATGCAATATGAGTACGGGGAAAAGGCGAGCCGGCAGTTGGCCCACCAACATCTGAAGAGGATGGCGGCAAGAGAGATCGGGGGAGTTAGGGACGAAACGGGAAATATGGAGCAGAGAGCAGGGAAAGTGAACGAGGTGTTCAAGACCTTTTATGAGAAGCTATATAAGTCCCAACCCCCGGGGGGAAAAGAAGGAATGTTACATTTTCTGGACCAGCTAAGGTTCCCGAAGGTGAAGGGGCAGGAGGTGGCAGGTCTGGGAGCGCCAATTGAGGTGGATGAGGTGATTAAAGGGCCGGGGAACATGCAGGCAGGGAAGGCCCCGGGACCAGACGGGTTTCCGGTGGAATTCTACAGGAAGTATATGGATCTGTTGGCCCCGCTCTTGGCGAGAACCTTTAATGAGGCTAAGGAAAGGGGGATGCTACCCCGACAATGTCGGAGGCGACGATATCGCTAATCCTGAAACGAGATAAAGACCCGCTGCAATGCAGGCCATACAGGCCTATCTCACTCCTAAATGTAGATGCCAAACTGCTGGCAAAAGTGATGGCGACAAGGATAGAGGATTGCGTCCCAGGGGTGGTGCATGACGACCAGACAGGGTTTGTAAAGGAGAGACAACTGAATGTTAATGTACGAAGGTTGCTGGGGGTGATGATGACGCCCCCACCGGAGGGGGACGCAGAGATAGTGGCGGCGATGGATGCAGAGAAGGCATTCGATAGGGTGGAGTGGGACTATCTGTGGGAGGTGCTGAAGAGGTTTGGGTTCGGTGAAGGGTTTATTAGATGGGTCAGGCTCTTATATGGGGCCCTGGTGGCAAACGTAGTCACAAACCGGCAAAGATCGGGGTATTTTCGGCTACATAGGGGTACAAGACAAGGGTGTCACCTGTCCCCGTTACTGTTCGCGTTGGCAATTGAACCACTGGCCATAGTGCTGAGGGATTCTAAGAAGTGGAGGGGGGTGTTTAGAGGGGGAGAGGAGCACCGAGTGTCGCTCTACGCAGATGATCAACTGCTATACGTTGCGGACCCGGTAGAGGGGATGCCAGAAGTAATGCAGATACTTCGGGAGTTTGGAGAGTTCTCGGGATACAAACTAAATATGGGGAAGAGCGAGCTTTTTGTAATGCACCCCGGGGAACAGGGAAGGGGGATAGATGCTCTGCAGCTGAGGAGAGTGGAAAGGAACTTCCGATACCTGGGGATCCAGGTGGCCAGGAACTGGGGAACCCTGCATAGACTTAACCTGACGCGACTGATGGAGCAGATGGAGGAGGACTTTACGAGGTGGGATGTGGTGCCGCTATCGCTGGCGGGCAGAATGCAGGCAGTTAAAATGGTGGTCCTCCCGAGGTTTCATTTTGTGTTTCAGTGCCTCCCCATTCTGATCACAAGGGCCTTTTTTTAAAAAATAGACAGGAGCATTACGAGCTTTGTGTGGGCAGGAAAGACCCCGAGAGTAAAGAGGGAGTTCCTGCAGCGTAGTAGGGACAGAGGGGGACTGGCGCTGCCGAGTTTGAGCGACTACTACTGGGCCGCCAATGTGTCGATGATCTGTAAGTGGATGAGGGAGGAAGAGGGAGCAGCGTGGAAGAAGCTGGAGATGGCGACCTGTAAGGGAACGAGCCTAAAAGCGCTGGTGACGGCACCGCTGCCGTTCTCCCCGAAAAGGTACACCACAAACCCAGTGGTGGTGGCAGCTTTGAGGATCTGGGGGCAGTGGAGGCGACACAGGGGAGTGATGGGTGCCTCGGTGTGGTCCCCGATAAGGAATAACCACAGGTTTGTCCCAGAGAGGATGGATGGGGGTTTCCAGTGTTGGCAACGAGCAGGAATTAGGAAGCTGAGGGACCTGTTTATAGACGGGACGTTTGCAAGTCTGGGAGCGCTAGAAGAAAAATATAAGTTGCCCCCGGGGAACGCCCTCCGGTATATGCAAGTGAGGGCATTTGCGAGGCAACAGGTGAGGGAATTTCCGCAGCTCCCAACGCAGGGGATCCAAGATAGAGTGATTTCTGGGGTATGGGTCGGAGAGGGCAAAGTGTCCAAAATATACCGGGAGATGAGGGACGAGGGGGAGGCAATGATAGAGGAGCTGAAGGGAAAATGGGAAGAAGAGCTGGGGGAAGAGATTGAGGAGGGACTATGGGCTGATGCCCTAAGTAGGGTAAATTCCTCGTCCTCGTGTGCCAGGCTTAGCCTGATTCAATTTAAGGTTCTACATAGAGCACATATGATGGGAGCAAGACTGAGCAGGTTTTTCGGGGTCGAGGACAGGTGTGGGAGGTGCTTGGGAAGCTCGGCGAACCACACACACATGTTCTGGTCGTGTCCGGCACTGCATGAGTTCTGGGGGGGCGTGGCAAGGGTAATTTCAAAGGTGGTGAAGGTCCGGATCAAGCCAGGCTGGGGATTAGCTATATTTGGGGTTGCGGAAGAGCCGGGAGAGCAGGAGGCGAAAGAGGCCGATATTTTGGCCTTTGCGTCCCTAGTAGCCCGGCGTAGGATTCTACTCATGTGGAAGGAAGCGAAACCCCCAGGCGTGGAGGCCTGGATAAACGACATGGCAGGGTTCATAAGATTGGAACGAATAAAATTTGCGTTGAGAGGATCGGCTCAGGGGTTCTCCAGGCGGTGGCAACCGTTCCTTGACTATCTCGCGGAACGATAATGAAAAGATAGAAATGACAGCAGCAGCAACCCGGGGTGGGGGGGGGGGGGGGGGGGGGGGCGGGGGGGGGGGGGGGGGGGGAGCACTATTTTGTGTTTTTGCTATTTGTTTTTTTTTAGTTGTTGTTGTTAGTTCACTATATTATTTAAATAATGTTATTTACCAGTTAATGTATAATCCCTTGTTGAGTTGTAAAAACGGAAAAAATTTTGTTTGAAAAATTTTAATAAAATATATATATAATTTTTTAAACTTTATCTTCACTCTCTGATTCCTCCTCTTGTCTTAACCTGTGACTTTGCGACCTTGTTACTACACAATCCGGAAAAATCCCAGGATATTCGTCCTTCAACACTTCAGTTGCCTGATTTCCCACTGGCTTATCAACCACAGTAGGCATCACTCACACCTGCTATCCAGCTATATCATTACCCAAGAAAACTGTATTCGTGGACAAGATAGTTTCTTTATTACTCCTACTACCACTTCACCACCCTTCACTGGACTTTCCAACTTTACCTTATATAATTGAACACTACTCCTCTCACCCTGAATTCCACATATTCCCACCTTTTCTGGCAACATTCTTCCCAAAGTACATAACTCCTCATCTCTTACCATTAAAGATTGACTAGCTCCCGTATCTCTTAAAATTGTGACTTATTTACCTGCTCCTCCTGATACACATGAGTAAACTTTACCCACACAAGTAAATTCTTCAAAAAGATCCAGCACCTTCTTCTCAATCACCTCTTGATTAAGCTGTACAATCTTTTGCACCTCCTTCGCTTCACTAGGGCTTTCCTTTATCACCTTAACACACCCCACTGTCTTATCCTGTTACCACATTAGCCTTCCCAGTGCTTTTCTTCAACCACCAACACTATGACTTTGCATGGCCTAGTTTATGACAGTGAAAACATTTGAAACTTTTAATTTCTTTTCCACCCTGCTGGATTTCCTTTTTAATCTGAGATACACTCTCCTTATTATCTCCCATCAGATCACCATTACTTTTACCACTTGAGTATTTCTCATGTCCCCAGTTTCTATCCCTCACAGGCTGAAACTGACGTCGGAAACCAAACTTTGATTTATGAACTAATTCATAATCATCTGCCATTTCTGCTGCTAACCTCGCAGTTTTAACCCTCTGTTCCTCCACATGAGTTCTCACTACATCAGGAATTGAATTTGTAAACTCCTCCAAAAGTATAATTTGTCTGAGAGCTTCAGGCGTTTGGTCTATTATCAAAGCCCTTATCCACCTATCGAAATAACTCTGTTTGACCCGTTCAAACGCCATGTATGTTTGACCAAATTCTTTCCTTAAATTTCTAAACCTTCGTCTGTAGGCTTCAGGCACTAGTTCATAAGCACCTAAGATGGATTTTTTCACCTCCTCATACGTCCCAGATACCTCCTCCGGTAGTGATGCAAACACTTCACTGGCCCTACCTATCAACTTTGTTTGAATCAGTAATACCCACATGTCCTGTAGCCATTTCATTTGTTTAGCTACCTTCTCAAATGAAATGAAAAAGGCTTCCACCTCCTTCTCGTCAAACCTTGGCAATGCTTGGACATATTTAAATAGATCCCCACCAAGACTTTGACGCTCTTTCTCACTATCCTCATCACTATCATCCAACTGTACATTTCCCTTTACGTCTGCCAATTTTAACTGACTGTCATGTTTCATGGCCATTTTCTGAAGTTCAAGCTCTCTCACTTTACCTTTTTCCCTGATCTGTATCTCACTTTCTCTTTCTTTTTGTTCTGCTATGGCTATTCTTTCTTTTCTCCTTTCTTCTCTCTCCTTTTCTTTTTCCTCCCTCTCTCTTTCGTATTCAAGTTGCTTTAATTCTTTGTCATGTTCCATTTGTTTAAGTTGTAACTGAGTTTTTGCCATTTCCAATGAGTCAAACTGTATCTCAGGCAACTTTAAATGCTTAGCCACCGCCATAATTACCTCATCTTTTCGCAATTTGTCAGGTTATGTTAACTGCAATGTTTTTGCCAATTCTAACAGTATGCTTTTAGTCTCTGTCTGTAAAGTACTGCGTGTGACTGTCTCCACCCACAAAAACTTCAGAGCCTCTGAAAGAGCCATTGTCCACAACACACACACCACTTAAACTTTAATACCACACCTGAAAAGCAATCACAATATGCTCACCCCTCACTGTCTTTAAGTTCACTAAGCCAATCCAATAGATAGACTTTTATCCCGGACGAGCCCCCAATTTTTTATGGGCCAGTGTTTAGTGAACCCCAATTTGTATCATGGAGTTTGCCGGACCCACAACTTTTAATAAATTGTTGCATGGGGAGCACACTGCCCACTCTACAGGTGTGGTACAGCAGAAATGGAAAAGTAATTTTTAAAGCAAAACAATGTTTATTCTATGAACTCAAGTTAACCTTTTTGGAACATACAGTGAACATCTTAGCAACCATCAATTCAAATACAACCCCCAAAGAATACAACACCAAGTAATCCTTAATAACTTCCCAAACAACATCCAAAAGACAGAAGAAACACTTTTTAACAGAGGCACATCAAGTTTACATTCACTACTGAATTCATTTATAATTCTGAATTCACCAAATGACCAATAGATAGTCTTTTCATGGCAGAGAGATCAACAGTACACCTGCTCTGTCTGGCTTCAGCTCCAACACTGAAAACGAAACTAAAACACACCCTGCAGCAAACAGCCTAAAACGAAAGTAAAAAGCTGACAGACTGCCCAGCTCCACCCACAATCTGACATCACTAATAAACATCCATTTCTTAAAGGTACATTTCTTAAACACACATTTCTTAAAGGTAGTCTCACATGACATGTGGCACAAATGTTACTTGCCACCTATCGTTTCCAGGTCTTGCTGCATATGGACACAGATAGAACATAGAACATAGAACATAGAACATTGCAGCGCAGTACAGGCCCTTCGGCCCTCGATTTTGTGCCGACCTTTGAAACCACTCTAAAGCCCATCTACACTATTCCCTTATCATCCATATGTTTATCCAATGACCATTTAAATGCCCTTAATGTTGGCGAGTCCACTACTGTTACAGGCAGGGCATTCCACGCCCTTACTACTCTCTGAGTAAAGAACCTACCTCTGACACCTATCCTATATCTATCACCCATCAATTTAATGCTATGTCCCTTCGTGCTCGACATCACCATCTGAGGAAAAAGGCTCTCACTGTCCACCCTATCTAATCCTCTGATCATTTTGTATGCCTCAATTAAGTCACCTCTTAACCTTCTTCTTTCTAAAGAAAATAACCTCAAGTCCCTCAGCCTTCCCTCATAAGATCTTCCCTCCAGACCAGGCAACATCCTGGTAAATCTCTCTGCACCCTTTCCAATGCTTCCACATCCTTCCTATGCGGCGACCAGAACTGCACGCAATACTCCAAATGCGGCCGCACCAGAGTTTTGTACAACTGCAACATGACCTCATGGCTCCATGGCTCCGAAACTCAATCCCTCTACCAATAAAAGCTAACACACCGTATGTCTTCTTAACAACCCTCTCAACCTGGGTGGCAACTTTCAGGGATCTATGTACATGGACACCAAGATCTCTCTGCTCATCCACACTGCCAAGAATCTTACCATTTGCCCAGTACTCTGTCTTCCTGTTATTCCTTCCAAAATGAATTACCTCACATTTTTCTGCATTAAACTCCATTTGCCACATCTCAGCCCAGCTCTGCAGCTTATCTATGTCCCTCTGTAACGTGTTACATCCTTCCGCACTGTCCACAGCTCCACCGACTTTAGTGTCATCGGCAAATTTACTCACCCATCCTTCTACGCCATCCTCTAGGTCATTTATAAAAATGACAAACAGCAGTGGCCCCAAAACAGATCCTTGTGGTACACCACTAGTAACTGGACTCCAGTCTGAACATTTCCCATCAACCAACACCCTTTGCCTTCTTCCAGCTGGCCAATTTCTGATCCAAACTGCTAAATCACCCTGAATCCCATGCCTCTGTATTTTCTGCAATAGCCTACCGTGGGAGCCTTGCCAAATGCTTTACTGAAATCCAGAAACACCACATCAACTGCTTTACCCTCGTCCACCTGTTTGGTCACCTTCTCAAAGAACTCAATAAGGTTTGTGAGGCACGACCTACCCTTCACAAAACCGTGTTGACGATCTCTAATTAAATTATTCCTTTCCAGATGATTGTACATCCTATCTCTTATCAACCTTTCCAAGACTTTGCCCACAACAGAAGTAAGGCTCACTGGTCTCTCGTTACCGGGGTTATCTCTACTCCCCTTCTTGAACAAGGGGACAACATTTGCTATCCTCCAGTCTTCTGGCACTACTCCTGTAGACAATGATGACATAAAAATGTCATAGAATTTACAGTGCAGAAGGAGGCCATTCGGCCCATCGAGTCTGCACCGGCTCTTGGAAAGAGCACCACACCCAAGGTCCACACCTCCACCCTATCCCCATAACCCAGCAACCCTACCCAACACTATGGGCAATTTTGGACACTAAGGGCAATTTATCATGGCCAATCCACCTAACCTGCACATTTTTGGACTGCGGGAGGAAACCAGAGCACCCGGAGGAAACCCACGCACACACGGGGAGGATGTGCAGACTCCGCACAGACAGTGACCCAAGCCGGAATCGAACCTGGGACCCTGGAGCTGTGAAGCAATTGTGCTATCCACAATGCTACCGTGCTGCCCCAGATCAAAGCCAAAGGCTCAGCAATCTCCTCCCTAGCTTCCCATAGAATCCTAGGATAAATCCCATCCGGCCCAGGGGACTTATCTATTTTCACACTTTCCAGAATTGCTAACACCTCCTCCTTAAGAACCTCAAGCCCTTCTAGTCTAGTAGCCTGTCTTTCAGTATTCTCCTCGACAACATTGTCTTTTTCCTGTGTGAATACTGACGAAAAATATTCATTTAGCACCTCCCCTATCTCCTCAGATTCCATGCACAACTTCCCACTACTGTCCTTGACTGGCCCCACTCTTACCCCAGTCATTCTTTTATTCCTGACCTATCTATAGAAAGCTTTTGGGTTATCCTTGATCCTACCTGCCAAAGGCTTCTCATGTCCCCTCCTGGCTATTCTTAGCCCTCTCTTTAGGTCCTTTCTAGCTAACTTGTAAATCTCGAGCGCCTTAACTGAACCTTCCTGTCTCATCTTTACATAAGCCTCCTTCTTTCTCTTAACAAGTGTTTCGACTGCTTTAGTACTCCATGGTTCCCTCGCTCGACCACTGCCTGACAGGGACATACTTATCAAGGACACGCAGTAGCTGTTCCTTGAACCAACTCCACATTTCAATTGTGCCCATCCCTCGCAGTTTCCCTCCCCATCCTATGCATCCTAAGTTCTGCCTTATCGCATCATAATTGTCTTTCCTCCAGCTATAACTCTTGTCCTGCGGTATATACCTATCCTTTTCCATCGTTAAAGTAAACGTAATCGAATTGTGGTCACTATCACCAAAGTGCTCACCTACCTCCAAATCTAACACCTGCCCAGGTTAATTTCCCAGTACCAAATCCAATATGGCCTCACCTCTCGTTGGCCTATCTACATACTGTGACAGGAAACCCTCCTGCACACATTGGACAAAAAAGGACCCATCTAACGTGCTCGAACTATAGCGTTTCCAGTCAATATTTGGAAAGTTAAAGTCCCCCATAACAATTACCCTGTTGCTTTCGCTCCTATCCAGAATCATCTTTACAATCCTTTCCTCTACATCTCTGGAACCTTTCGGAGGCCTATAGAAAACCCCCAGCAGGGTGACCTCTCCTTTCCTGTTTCTGACCTCAGCCCATACCACTTCAGTAGATGAGTCCTTATCGAACCTACTTTCTGCCACTGTAATACTGTCCTTGGCTAACAATGCCACCCCTCCCCCTCTTATACCACCTTCTCTGAGTTTACTGAAATATCTAAACCCCGGCACATATAACAACCATTCCTATCCCTGCTCTATCCATGTCTCCGAAATGGCCACAACATCGAAGTCCCAGGTACCAACCCATGCCGCAAGTTCACCCACCTTATTTCGGATGCTCCTGGCATTAAAGTAGACACACTTTAAGCCACTTTCCTGCCTGTCGGTACACTCCTGCAACTTTGAAACCTTACTCATGACCTCACTACTCTCAACCTCCTGTATATTGGAGCGACAATTCAGGTTCCCAGACCCCATGGTAGCATAGTGGTTAGCGCAATTGCTTCACAGCTCCAGGGTCCCAGGTTCGATTCCCCACTGGGTCACTGTCTGTGCAGAGTCTGCACGTTCTCCCCATGTGTGCGTGGGTTTCCTCCGGGTGTTCCGGTTTCCTCCCACAGTCCAAAGATGTGCAGGTTAGGTGGATTGGCCATGCTAAAATTGCCCTTAGTGTCCAAAATTGCCCTTAGTGTTGGGTGGGGTTACTGGGTCATGGGGATGGGGTGGGAGTGTGGACTTGGGTGGGGTGCTCTTTCCAAGAGCCGGTGCAGACTCGATGGGCCGAATGGCCTCCTTCTGCACTGTAAATTCCATGAAACCCCCCCGAAGAGCATTAGCAAATTTCCCCCCCAGGATATTAGTACCCCTCTGGTCCAGGTGTAGACCATCCCGTTTGTAGAGGTCCCACCTACCCCAGAAAGAGCCCCAATTATCCAGGTATCTGAAACCCTCCCTCCTGCACCATCCCTGTAGCCACGTGTTAAACTGCTCTCTCTCCCTAATCCTCGTCTCGCTAGCACGTGGCACGGGTAACAACACAGAGATGATAACTCTGTTTGTCCGAGATCTAAGTTTCCACCCTAGCTCCCTGAATTCCTGCCTTACATCCCTATCCCTTTTCCTACCTATGTCGTTGGTGCCTATGTGGACCACGACTTGGGGCTGCACCCCCTCCCCGTAAGGATCCCGAAAACAGGATCCAAGACATCGCGGATCCTGGCACCTGGGAGGCAACACACCAACCACGAGTCTCTCTCCACAGAATCTCCTATCTATCCCCCTAACTATAGAGTCACTAATGACTAATGCTCTACTCCTCTCCCCCCTTCCCTTCTGAGCAACAGGGACAGACTCTATGCCAGAGACCTGTACCCCATGGCTTACCCCTGGTAAGTCATCCGCTCCCAACAGTATCCAAAGCGGTATACTTGTTATTCAGGGGAATGACCACAGGGGATTCCTGTACTGACTGCTTCCTCCCAGCCTCTCTCACCGTCACCCATCTGTCTTTATTCTTTGGAGTAACTACATCCCTAAAGCTTCTATCTATGAACACCTCTGCCTCCCGAATGATCCGAAGTCCATCCAACTCCAGCTCCCTTTCCCTAACACGGTTTCTGAGGAGCTGGAGATGGGTGCACTTCCCACATATGTAATCAGCAGGGACACTGACGGTGTCCCTCACCTCAAACATTCTGCAGGAGGAACATTGCACTGCCTTCCCTGCCATCCCCTCTAGATAAAACAAGAAGAAAGAAGAAAAAAAAAGAAAAGAAGAGCTTACCTTATATTCACTAAACCCCGTAGGTTAGAGGAAGTGGAAGGATGGGGGACACTACAAGTGTAGTGTCTTTTGTTTAGCAACCGCCCAACTTATATACAGAACCTTCCTGATTCCCAAGCTGCACTACGGCTCCCTCTCTCTCTCCCGCTCCCGGAAATGAAGGCCGCTGGGGGTAAGTTTAAACACACTCCTAATTCCCAAGCTGCACACTGGCTCTCCCTCTCTCTCCCGCTCCCGGGAGAAAAAAAATAGCCAGCGGCCTTCATTGTCTGAGGAGTTGCAATTGGTACTGAACATTGTGCAACTGTGACTGATCATCCCTGCTTCTGACTTTATGTACTTTAGCTACCCATAGAATCCCTATCGTGCAGAAAGAGGTAATTCGGCCCATCGAGTCTACACCAACCCTCTGAAAGAGCACCCTATCTAGGCCCACTCCCCCATCCTATGCCCGTAACTCTGTGCATTGATCATGGCCAATCTATCTAACCTGCACATCTTTGGATTGTGGGAGGAAATCGGAGCACCTGGAGGAAACCCACGCAGAGAGAGAACGTGCAAATTCCACACAGACATCATCCAAGGCCAGAATCGAAACCGAGTCCCTGAATCTGTGAGGCAGGAGTGCTAACCACTGTGCAACCGTTGGGGAAATTTCATTGATGAAGCTTCTGGAATTGGTTGGGACAAGGACACTACCCAGAGGAATTCCTGCAATTGTGTGCTGAGGCTGGGATTATTTGACTCCAACAATCACAAACATTTTTCTAATTCTCCAGCCAGTGGAAAGATTGTCCCTGATACCCATTGACTTCAATTTTACTCAGGCTCTTGATGCCACACTCGGTCAGTTGCTGTCTTAATGCCTAGGGCAGTCACTCTCATTTTACCTCTGTAATTCAGCTCTTTTGAAGCAAAGCTGGAATGAGATCTGGAACTTTGCAATGCTGACAGAAACAAAACTGATCACTGCGAACAGATCAATGTGAGGAAGTCTCACTTGACGGCACTGTCGACAATACCTTCTATCACATTGCTCATGGGACTGATGGGACAAAAATTCGGCAGGTTGGATCTTTACTCCTTTTTATAAGACAGGAAATACCTGAAACAATCTGAGGCAGAAAATGCTATGAGACTCCATTATAATTCCCTCACCTCCATAGCATTACATGTTGTAGATAACTGTGCATGTTGAAATCCCCAGGGTTAGGTCAAAGGGGACATTAATGGGTAATGCTGATGGTTCACCTCTTTTTGCCCTCTTTTGCATCTGGTAACTGAACACTTCCTCATGAGAGGAATATTGTGACTAAGATTGTGCTTCCGCTCCCAGAAAAATCATAGAGCTTCATGGAAAAAATGAGGATGGGGAAGATTTCCTCTGCATAGAAACTGTGGTGAAGTCACAAATCTGTTTATAAAGAATTTGTTTATGTTCTTGCTTCCCTTTGCACACAGAAGAAATCTTTGAACACAATAGAATAGGCCAACCATCCATGATTACATATGTGTGTCGCATCAAAGCCCATGCACATAGCCCACCAAAGTTCTGAGCTGATGTGTATCAAACTGGATAGCCCTTGTTTGCAGCTGAACTTCGGTTTCTTACCTTCCCATGTGCCATGGACAGTAAAAGAAGAAGCAAATAAGTAATCAAATTGACAATAACATTCCATTTGTCTCACAGATATTGGTGGATTTCTTATGAACAATGTCTTATTTTACGTGACCTGGGTTTTTGAAAATGCTGGGTGGTAACAACATTCCGAATGAACTGTACGTGTAAGTGGTACAGAAAAACAAAGGGTATGAACATTGAAGGGTGCCTCTGAAAATAATGCAAGATGCTTGAACAGGGAAATGTACGGATAGGTGAATTTTACTAATGAGACTGAAGTGTTTGTGACCACCTGTTACCGAACTCCACAAGGACATGAAGAAATTGGCACTCACGAATGATAAAATATACTATCTAATTTATTAAAACTCAACATAAAAGTGCAAGTAAAAACAGAAAAGATGAGAAAGGACAACAAGTCAGGCAGCATTTGTGGAGAGAGAAATAAAGTTAATATTTCAGGTCAATAGCCTTTCATCAGAACTGGCAGTGTAACATTTACCTTAAAATGCATGAACTGATCAGAAACAAAATAAGCACTTCTTGTAAAGAAAACCTTTTCAGGGACGGCCATGGTATTCAGATGCAGACAACCCAGTAAAAGACAAATAGTGCATAACCCTTGAACTTTGGAGCACAAACCTGAGGCATCTCACCTCAGCACTAAGGTAAAAATAAACAGTCAAAACTGCTGTCTCTGGAGCTGAAGCTAAAATTAGTGGTTGCTGCCTCTTCCCACTGCTGAAGCCTAATGAGCTCTCTTCCCCAATGAGGCAACATTTCCCGCACTCACCCCGGCTGGCTCAACTCCTCCTTCAGATCTTCCCCCTCCCTTTTGGGCCTCCTTCTTTCTATTCTCACGCTCCAATCATTTCCTGCTCTCTTCTACTGCCGCTCTCCCTTTCTTTCTTCCTCCACTCTACCATCTCTCCCTTCCCTTTTCCTCACCCCCCCCCTTTTCTCCATTGCTGCTCACCCGTTCCCCCTCCATTCCCCTTTCATTATCTGCTTCTTTCCTCTCCCTGTCCTCTGACAGTTTCCTTTCCTCTCCAGCCCCCCTTTCCTCTCTGCCGTTGCCTTTGGTTCAATTGTATTTCCACACTTTAACCCTACTTAGTCTTTATAGTAATTCTATCCCTTTGATACAAGCTGTATATTTTACAGAGGTCCCATCGCTGGAACCAAAAGGGAATTGTGAGTCCGTGTGGGCAGATAGGTAGCATTGTACTGCTGGCGATCAATTAGGAGGTAGCAGCCAGGATTCTCCTGCCAATGTAAGATAGCCACTGATTACTAAATGTGCATGCACACTGCCCCATGCATGCACAAAAATGCATTGATGTCACTGTTGGAGCCTGAAATCTGGAGACCAGAGTGGCAGAAGGGAGTGGGAAGGATTTGCAGATGGGAAACGAAAATCACTCCTTGTGCGAGGGATTGTGATGGTCACCAGGATGGGAGGGATAGGGGGTCACAAGCAGGTGGCAAAGCTGGGTAGAAGCAATACCTCAGCACCCCCATTTTTGTAGTTGAACCAATGACACAGTTAAAAAGGCTATGGGCCCTGACAATGTTCTGTCAATAGTACTGAAGATTTGTGCACTAGAACTTGTTGCACCCCTTGCAAAACTGTGCTAGTGCACCTAAAACACTGGAGGCAATTTGTGAGTGACTGTCCTTGACATCAAAGCGGGTGTGGCATTAAAGTGCCCGAGTAAGACTGGGGTCAATAGGAATCAGGGAGGGGAAAACTCTCTGCTGGTTGGAGTAAAACCTGGGAAAAGGGAGGCGGCTGTGGTGATTGGAGGTCAGTCATCTCAGTTCTAGGACATCACTGCAAGTGTTCATCAGGGTAATGTCCTCGGCCCAACCATTTTCAGCTGCTTCATCAATGACGTTGCTTCCATCGGAAGGTTAGTGGTGGCACGGTAGCAGAGTGTCTAGGACTGCTGCCTCACAGCGCCAGGGACCTGGGTTTACTTCTGGCCTTGGGCCTGTGTGGAGTTTGCATTTTCGCCATGTGTCCGCGTGGATTTTCTCCCGGTGCTCCAATTTCCTCCCACAGTCCAAAGGTGTGCAGGTTAGGTGGATTGACCATGTTAAATTGTCCCTTAATGTCCAAGGATGTGTAGGTTAGGTGGAGTTGTGGGGATAGGGTGGGGGAGTGGACTTGGTAGGCTGATCTTTCAACGGATGAGTGCAGGCTTGATGGGCCAAATGGCCTCCTTCTGCACTGTTGGGATTCTATGATTCTATGAGAAGTGGGGACGTTCGCTGTGATTGCGCAATGTTCTGCACCATTTCCGACTCCTCAAATACTGAAGCAGTCCTTGTCCAAATGCAGCAAGATCTGGATGATATCTAGGCTTTGGCTAACAAGTGGCAAGTTACATTCATGCCTCACAGGTAAGTGCCAGGCAATGATCATCTCGAACAAGAAAGAATCTAATCATCACCCCAGACATTTGATGGCATTACCATCTCTGAATCTCCCACTATCAACAAACTGGGGGTTACCACTGGCCAGAAACTGAACTGGACGAGCTAAGTAAATATTGTGGCTATAAGAGCAGATCAGAAGCAAGGAATCCTGCAGTGAATAACTCCTGACTCCCCAAAGTCTGTCCACCATCTGCAAAGGCACCACTCAGGAGTGTGAGGGCACATTCTCCACTTGCTCAGGTGAGTGCAGCTCCAACAACACTCATAGATGCTTGACATCTTCCAGGACAAAGCAGCCCACATGACTGGTACCCCTTCCACAAACATTCATTCCCTCCACCACTGATGAACAGTGGTAGCCGTGTGTATCATCTATATAATGCATCACAGCAACTCACCAAGACAGCACCTTCTAAGCCCATGACTTCTACCATCTGAAGCACAAAGGCAGCAGATACCTGGGAACACCACCACCGAGAAATTCCTCTCCAAATCACTTGCCATCTTGACTTTGAAATGTATTGCCATTCTTTCACTATCGCTGGGTGAAAATCTTGGAACACTCTCCCTTACAGCACTGTGCAGGTACTTACACCACAGGGACTGCAGCAGTGAAGATCTCAGCTCACCACCAACTTCTCAGGGGCAATTTGGAATGGGCAGTAAATGCTGCCCTCACCAGTGATGCCCATGTCCCATAAATGAATTTTTTAAAAAGCAAGCTGTGAAATTAATTGCCAGAGGTGGGCTCTCAGACTCTGTGGGAGGTGTCAACAACTGCACATTTAGCTGGTTTGAAGGACTACCAAACTCATTTCCACTTCACCAAATAGAGAGGAAGGTACAGCTCAGACATGTTCTGAACATTCAATTGCCAATTTAGATACTGTGGTATTTTAACCCACATTGCGGACTCGAATATAAACCCAGTTGGGCCATTGTAGGATTGATTTCCAAACGCCCTTTGTTCCTCTACTGGGAAATCCCAAGTTTCAAAAGGAATTAGTTGAAAAGGGGTCACGGACAAAAATGCATCTGCTTCATGGCCCCGAAAGACCTTTAAACCTTGCAACTGGCATTTTATGACGTTGCAAGTCTCCACCTGCACAATAGTCTCATAACATGTGTAAGTTGGAGCTGTTGTGTAATGCAATGGGTACAGTCTGACAGTGCCCAGACTGAGGTTTTGTCTTGTCTGATTAATTCAGTCAGATCCAAGCCCATGTGTCAAAACCCTATCATGCCTGTCTTGTTTGAGGTCAGTGAGGGCGGGTGTTGGGGATGGTGGGTCTCCTACCAGTGGGACTCCGAGGGACTCAGTGGGGATGTAATGGCTGGGATAAAAATGACCAATGGGCTTCCTAGTTAGCAAATTGAAGGTTATTGCAGGCTAATGATCAATCATGCTTCTGTTCAATGTTTCCACAGACACGAGTACAAGCATGAGTGCCTCACAGATGGAGAAGGCAACGTTGTGTTCATTTTGGCAATAAGGCAACTAAGGAGGAGGAAATGAAGGGCCGTTGCCGTTGGCTATGCTAAGGGAAGAGGCTGACCCAGATGAACAAGGGCCAGCCGGTTACCTGAAGATCCAGAAGTTGAGGCTGACAGAGCCAAGGAGAAGAAGCATCTGGCAAGACCAAGGATGTCCAGGAAATGCTCCTCATACAATGCTGCATGTGCTTTCACATGTCAAGGGTTGTGGTGGTTCACACCTTCCACATTCTCCGGATGGAATAAACGCTTAAGGTACTGGGAGGCTATCCATTCCCAATGGCTCACAAAGTGACGGCCGCTTTGAACTTCCTTGCGAGTGGCTCATTCCCAAGCTCCACTGGGGATTTCTGTGGGATTTCTCAAACACTCGTTTTAGCAAGGCACACAATTACGTCCAGTTCCCTGTAGATGAAGCCAGCCAGAGCAGTGGGATTTGCAGTAACCTCTGGATTCTCACAGGTGCAGGGTGCCATTGACTGCACACATGTGACTTTAAGAATTCCCTGGGTGGCACTGTGGCACAGTGGTTAGCACTGCTGCCTCATGCCACTGAGGACCCAGGTTCAATCCTGGTCCCAGGTCACTGTTCCGTGTGGAGTTTGCACATTCTCCCTGTATCTGCGTGGGTTTCACCCCCACAACCAAAGATGTGCAGGTTAGGTGGCTTGGCTACGCTAAATTGCCCCTTAATTGGAAAAAAATGAATTAGGTACTGTAAATTTATACAAAAAAAGAAGGAAAGGGTTCCAGTCTCTCAATGTGCTGTCGATCTACACCCACCAGAAGCAGATTATGTAGGCATGTGAGAGAAACTCTGGAAGCTCCCATGGCTTGTACATCTTGAGTCACCCACGGATGCCACAGATCTTCGCGGGTCCTAAACGCAGCCAGGCAATAACTCCTTGGCAGTAGATCCTACACATAAAATACGCATTTGATGATACCTGTTCGTCGGCCACAATGTGCTTCAGCACAGAGGTATAATGCTGCTCATTCTGCAACGTGTTCATTGATTGAGCAGACTATTGGCATTTTAAAGAAGTATTTTCGATGTCTGCACAAGTCAGGCGGCTCTCTCGAGTCATCTCCTCAGAGGGCCTCCAGCACCATTGTGATTTTCTGCACTCTACACAACCTGGCACTCCAGAGGGGTTACCTTGCCACAATGAAAGATGGAGGAGCTGCACATCTCCTCCCATGATGAGGATGTCGAGAGGGCTGAGCTCAATGAGGGGGAGGAAGCTGGAGCTTCAGTGGAAGAGGTCATAGCACAGGCCAGACGAAACAGGCATGCACCTGAGATGCTTCTAACCACCAGGTTCCAGGAGAATTATGGCACCTAGCTCGTACAAGCCTCTTTCACCATTGCCCTCCATGCTGTGCCACCTTACCACATCGGTTCTGATTCTCCTCGTCTCAACACAGCACATACACCTCTGAATGTGAAGTGACAATCTTGCCTCGCAATGTCCTCCTCTTTGGGAAGTACAGCAGCCTCAGGAACATATGACATTTCTGTTATGGGATAACAACTGCCACGGGGCGTATTGCGAACAGAGTTGAGGTGGGGCAGCACTGCAATCCTCAGTGCTCGTGTAGCAGTATGCCTGCAGTCTGGCAAGGCACAAGGAGGACAATCCTCACTGTGATTCTCACCTTCATGTCTGAGGTTGATGCTGAATTTGCACTGTGTTATCTTTGCCTAGGCAATCGATCAAGTGTCCAGGCCTCACCACCATCAGTCCCGAGCATTAGATATTTCTTCAAGACACAATCATTGTTAACTCTCAGAATTAGCTGCGAGGTGCACTTCAGCTCGCCTTTCAGTGAAATGTGAAAGGTTGAGGAGCAGAATGGTCTGTTATCTTTCAAATACTCATGACCATGCCTCCATTTCGACTCTATCAATGTCCCATGCTGCCTAGCGATTGTGGGCCAAAAAGAAAATGACACTCCACCTGGGCTTTAAGGACCACAATTATTGACATTAAAGAACACACAAAGATGTCTTGTAGACTGGCTCTGATCCCATTTGAGACTACCACATTTTAATTCTACCAGTCTGACAAATGCTTACGAAACTGAGGCACACCGATGCAATGGTAAGTTGTACATTACCATGTCGATTGACTATCTCCGAGCTAACAGATGGTTAATGTGACAAGATCTTCTGGCCCAGCGCTGCATCCTCCCATATTCAGGTCAGCCATTTGGGACCTCCGCACACAATTCCTAGGTTGCACAATTTTAGCCACCTAGCAGGAATCTCAAAACCCAACGTTTGTTAGCGAGGCTCAGAGCTCTAAATAATGGAGGATAGAAAGTGGGGACTAGTATCGAGGTGGTGTTCAGATGTACACGCGGACATGAGATAATGCAGCAGGGAGGCAGGAGTGCATAAGAGCTCTGAGTTTCGGTCAAGGCTGATGGAAATAACATGGAGGCTAATGAAAGATGCACCGACTCCATGTGCATTGCCATTCAATCCTGTACGATCCACGTTGAGCACTCTACAATGCAGAAGCATCCGGGACTAAAATAGGCTCAGGGTTCTCAACTCACAGAACAACATTAGATGAATTTTTATGAAGCTGGGTTCAGAGATGCCTTGGCGAACTGCAACTTTCTGAAAGGCAGAGGCTTCACTCATGTTGATACTCATGATGTGGAGATGCCGGCGTTGGACTGGGCTGAGCACAGTAAGAGGTCTTACAACACCAGGTTATAGTCCAACAGGTTTGTTTTGATGTCACTAGCTTTCGGAGCAACATTCACCTGAGGAAGGAGCAGCGCTCCGATAGCTAGTGACATCGAAACAAACCTGTTGGACTTTAACCTGGTGTTGTAAGACTTCTTACCATGTTGATACTGCACAGAGAGCAGTCAGGCACTATGGTTCTAGACACCATAGAGCAGGGGTAGATGATGGGACATCTGGGAGGTGTTGGTCGGGGTGGGGGTTGGGGGGTATCTGTGAAACTTGATGGATCATGGAGTGTTTCATCAGGTAGAAGGGGCATACACAACATGAGAAGTCGAATGAGTCCAAATCTATTTACATTTGTGCAAATTCTAGCAGGTGTGGAGACTTTTGTGTTCTTAGTATTTCTTCATTTTTCTTACCCCCACCTCTCACTTAGTCATTGATAGATCCCACCTGTAGTCAGAGCGATGGAGTGTGGTCCTGGTGAATATCGAGCACACAAAGTTCTCCATGGCGGGCGCCATCCTACCATTGTTAACCTCAGTGCGCTGGCATGTAGGCGTTATGACAACAAACTGAACACAGGCAGTCTCCACCTTTATCCGTTGCCATCTGGTGTCAGCATCCAATAACCCTGTGGATGTTCCAGTATCTTCCAACATCTGCGCGAGGGCGGAGTCCAGAGGCTTGTCACCTGACTCGGACTCTGCAGGAGCTAGCCGTGGCTGTCCTTGCCTGTTCCTGCTGTGGAACTGAATCTCTGCTGTGCTTACTAGACTGTGATCCTGAGCCTGCCCTAGAACTGAGTCCCACCGAGGTGTGTGAAGGGTTTTAGGTGAACACTGTGACATCTCTTTGTCCAGTGTGTCCTCAGGGTCCTCATCCATGGTGGTGTGGGAGCTGGGATGATGGGCTGGCTGCCAATTGGTCTCTTCATTTTGCTACTGGCTCCTGTCAAATATAGAAGAGGTAATGAATGATCGGTTGCATAGGCACCAACATTACAAAGCACTCACAGTTTTGTCAGGTGACCGATGTAATGGGCCCTTATCCTCGATAAAGGCACAGTCCATCCTCACCGGCCTGCTCTGCCATCCGCTTTTCATAAATGGTGAGGGCCCTGAGATCAGGCATCTCCCTTCCAGTCTGGGATCTCTCCCTGTTGTTACGGGCGATCGTCTCCTGCATAAGGACAGATGGACAGAGAGTGAGCAGGATGGATACCAAGGTAGAAGATAAGGATGCATGACTTCTTGGGTGCTGAGTAAACTTGTGTAAGGGCTGAGGGCGCGATGACACAGGATGTGAGAAAAGGTGAAGATTTCAAAGTGTGTGTGAGAGAGTGAGTGATGATGCCCCTTGTGCTGGCAGTGTGAGATCTCTGTGGGCTGTAACCCTGCCAATGCCCACAGGACTTGTGACAGTGTGAGTTGAGAGTGAGGAGAAGGTTGGCTTACCCTGGCAGAGCAGATGAGTTTATTCATCCTCTCCCTGCGCTGGATGATAGTCGTCCTCTGAGGAGCAAATGGCATTGACCGCCCTGGTTGTCTGATCCCAAACTGGCGTGGTAGAGTAAGTGGACCTCCTTCTACCATCTCGGGGGTAAAGAATGTCCTGGTGTGCCTCCACAGTATCCAGAGTACCACCAGTGCATTGTTGCTGCACTTGCTGGTAGTTGACTTCTTAACTTCGGTAATCACTCAGTCCTGGGCTACAGAGATTAAATGCTGTGCACAGATACAGTTTAAATGGGCTGTTTAGCACAGGGCTAAATCCCTGGCTTTGAAAGCAGACCAAGGCAGGCCAGCAGCACGGTTCAATTCCGGTAACAGCCTCCCCGAACAGGCGCCGGAATGTGGCGACTAGGGGCTTTTCACAGTAACTTCATTTGAAGCCTACTTGTGACAATAAGCGATTTTCATTTCATTTCATTTTTTCATTTTCAAATGACACTCAGCTAAATATTCTGCTCTTCATTCCACTCTCTGCAATATTTTTTCAGAAGTGATTTATTTTTCCTTTTCATTACTTGGTTGGTTTTCTGTGAGAATTCTTTAATGTGATTGGCTGCTTGGTAGATTGATGACACCACTGCAGCTTGGTGCTGAGAATCCCTATTTAACAATGCTGCAACCAAATGCATAGAGAGAGGGATAAGTTTCTCGCTACAAAGATCGCATACTTGGTTCTTAATTCAGCATTCCCAATTTCTATTTTTATTCTCTGTTGGCTGACTTTTGCTTTTGCTCATCTCTGGTACCACCTGGTGGTATAATTGGATTACTGCAACAATAATTGTAATGTTTGTGCAATGGTCAGATGCATAGATACATAGAACATACAGTGCAGAAGGAGGCCATTCGGCCCATCGAGCCTGCACCAACCCACTTGAGCCCTCACTTCCACCCTATCCCTGTAACCCAATAACCCCTCCTAACCTTTTTGGACACTAAGGGCAATTTAGCATGGCCAATCCACCTAACCTGCACATCTTTGGACTGTGGGAGGAAACCGGAGCACCCGGAGGAAATCCACGCACACACGGGGAGAACATGCAGACTCCGCACAGACAGTAACCCAGCAGGGAATCAAACCTGGGACCCTGGCGCTGTGAAGCCACAGTGCTATCCACTTGTGCTACCGTGCTGCCCACATGGTAATGTCTTTTACCATTGAGGGCTACTTTGCTCCATCAAGTGGTAACATTTAGGTACTCCAGTGATGACATTTAAACCCTTTCAGGTACATTCCCTTCCGCTTATAGCTGGAGTCTTTGTGCGAAAGCAATATTCCCAGTTTTCACAATGCCCGGTAAACTCATTGACCATACTCTGAACTCTTCTTTCTCTCTCCCTTCTTTCAATTTTGCTCCCTCCTCTCTTACTCCCATTTCTCTTCTGTCCTCCCTCTTCCTCCTGCCCCTTTCCTCTTCCCTAGAACCCTTCCCACATACTCTACCCCTCTCCATCACTCTCCACTTTCTCATCTTTCCTCACTTCCCTCCTCTTTTCATTGCCCCCACTTTCTCTTCTCCCATCCTCTTCCCCCTCCTTAGTCCAATTGCTCCTTCCCTCTTCGCCTCTTCTTCTCCCTGTATTGTCTAATGAAATCACCGACTACATACATGGCTACATGAGCATTCTTTTCCACTCCTCCCTGCTCCTCTGCCTATCCCTTTTTCCTCTCCCACTCCATCATAATCTGTATCCATCTTATACTTACGGTGTTAGGAAACTCGTATTCCCAGAATCCTTGGGGGAATACATGCTTCTCCAGTAAGGGGGCGTGGGTGACTTGAGCACTTCCAGTATAAAGCTGACCGGTCAGAAATCAGCCGGCACACACTCGGTTGGGTAGCGTCGAGTGCCGGGTAACCAGGGCTTTTGGAATAAATTGTTATTGCTTCATTCAACTCGGCGTGGACTCCCCTTCCTTGCAGATACAAAATCCTCTCCTCTCTCGCCTCTGCTTCCTCTTCCACCTACTCTCCTTTTCTCCCCTTACTCCCCTTACCCTCCTCTCCTCTTTTCATCTTTCTCTCCTCCTCCTTTACCCAACTTCGACGCCCTTACTTTTCTGTCATTTTCTCCCTTCAGATAAACTCTCCTCCCATCCTGTCATCCTTCTCTTATTCTCTTCCTTGTCTCTATTTTTACTGTGCCCTTGTTCGCCTCCCCATATTAGATGATACAGTTCCACCGATATATGTCGCCTAAATCAGCCAGGAATCTTGCAATTTTTTCCCTATTGCAAATATGCCTCTAATCAATTTGAGAATGGCACTGTTAAATCCCTCCAATAGACGCAAATATCAGTATCCTTGCTAAAAATGAAATTTTGATGTAATTACAGAATATCCAAAGTTGACGGAATACCACAGCCCAAGGCATCTCAGGTTAAACCCCCTTATAACTGTACCCAATTCCACCTCCACTAAAAAAGAATTTCATATCTGCTCAGATCTCAGAGTAGAGTCATATCTACTCGAGAGAAAAGCATAATCCCAACCCAATGTACTCTAGATAGGACTCTGTCCATCTGTGAACAATTGAAGAACCTGTTAACCAAACCTGCTGGATCTATGTGAGTTGTTGCAGCCACAACACTCTGGACCTTAGCACTAGCCCCAGCATACTCCGCAGAAGAGTACTGTGAACCAGTCCAGCAAAGTTCATCACACACACATCACTCAATTTAATTTATTTTTAATGTATTTACTGTGGTGAACCACTGTAATAGGAGATGTAAGGTAGGACCTGCACTACAGGTTCGCCGGTAGCTCCTGCCGGCTGGCTCCGCCCAGGGAGAACTGTATAAATATGCATGACCTCCAGTGCCCTGCCATTTCGCCAGCTGCAGTAGGAAGCCACACATCTGACTGTAATAAAGCCACAGTTGTACCCAACTTTAGTCTTTGTGCAATTGATCGTGCATCAATTTATTACAGTCAGATTTTCCACAGAATGGATATCAGAATTAAGCCCGATCGCCTGCAGCTGGATCCACACTCGCCCGACGCCAGAAACGACTTTACTCACTGGCTAGCATGTTTTGAGGCCTACATAAAGGCTGCGGACCCCGAGCCAACGGAGGCTCAGAAGATAAACGTCCCGTACTCCAGACTGAGCTCCAGCGTGTTCCCGTTGATCCAAGACGCCACGAATTACACAAAAGCAATGGAACTCCTCAAGGAACGCTATGTTCAGAAGGCGAACACGCTCTTCGCCAGGCATGTACTCGCCACCCGCTCGCAACTACCTGGTGAGTCCATTGAAGACTTCTGGCGGGCCCTAATTCCACTCGTCTGGGACTGTGACTGTCAGGCTGTTACGGCCGCCGAACACGCAAATCTCCTCATGCGCGATGCCTTCGTGGCAGGGATTGCGTCGGACCGCATCCGAGAACGATTACTGGAAGGGGCCACGCTCGAACTGGCGGAGACAAAAACATTGCCACTCTCCATGACGGTCGCATCCCATGACGTACAATCATACCCCTCCCGCCGCGCTGCTCACCCTTCTATTCCTTCCTACCCCTCCTGGACCTCGCCAACGACCTCCTCAGCCGGGGCCCTGCCTTCCCAATACGCCTGCGCCGCACGCCGATCCGCGCACCCCGGGGGTCCCCACTGCCACTTCTGCAGTCAGCAGAAGCATCCCCGCCAACACTGCCCGGCCCGCACTGCAGTTTGTAAAGCCTGCAGTAAAAAGGGCCACTTTGCGGATGTGTGCCAGGCCTGCACAGTCGCTGCAATCGCGCCCGCTATCGCCCCCTTGCCCACGCCAGACGCACAATGGGAGCCGCCATCATCTCCTCCTGGGTCTATGTGCGACCGATGGGTGCCGCCATCTTGTCCCCCTTCGGCCACGTGCGCACCATGGGTGCCGCCATCTTGTCCTGACCCCACAATGTGCGCACCATGGGCGCCGCCATCTTGTCCCCACCCCACAATGTGCGCACCATGGGCGCTGCCATCTTGTCCCCCACAGGGTCTCCAGACATCCCGACATTGGAACCGCACACGCTCGCCACCCGAAGCATCTGATGGCTACCCGCAGCTCGCTTCGATGACGCTGGACCAATCTCGCCCGCACAACTGGCCACCGCGTCGACGACGGTTAAAATCAACGGCCACGCGACCTCGTGCCTGCTGGACTCCGGGAGCACTGAAAGCTTCGTTCACCCAGATACGGTGAAGCGCTGCTCCCTCGCGGTCCACCCTGCCAATCAAAGGATCTCCCGAACATCCGGATCCCACTCCGTCCCGGTCCAGGGCATAGAATTTAGTAACTTCCGCCTCTATGTCCTTCCTAATCTTTGCGCTGCACTCCTGTTGGGCCTGGACTTCCAGTGCAACCTCCAGAGCCTCACCCTCAAATTCGGCGGGCCCTTACCCCCCCTTACCGTTTGCGGCCTCACGACCCTCAAGGTCGATCCCCCCTCCCCTTTTGCCAATCTAACTGCGGATTGCAAGCCTGTTGCCACTAGGAACAGACGGTACAGCACCAAGGACAAAATCTTCATCAGGTCCGAAGTCCAGCGGCTGCTTAAGGAGGGCATTATCGAGGCCAGCAACAGCCACTGGAGAGCCCAAGTGGTAGTGGTTAAAACTGGGGAGAAACACAGGATGGTCGTGGACTACAGCCAGACCATCAATCGGTACATGCAGCCCGACGGGTACCCCCTCCAAGGCATATCTGATATGGTCAATCAGATTGCGCAGTACCGGGTCTTCTCAACAATTGACCTGAAATCCGCCTACCACCAGCTCCCCATCCGGAAGTCGGACCGGCCATACACTGCCTTCGAGGCGGACGGTCACTTCTACTACTTCCTTAGGGTCCCTTTCGGTGTCACAAATGGGGTCTCGGTCTTCCAAAGAGAGATGGACCGAATGGTCGACCAGTACGGTTTGTGGGCCACCTTTCCGTACTCAGATAATGTCACCATCTGCAGCCATGACCAGCAGGACCACGATGCCAACCTCGATAAATTCCTCCGCACTGCCACTCTTCTCAACCTGACCTACAACAAAGAGAAGTGTGGGTTCAGCACGACCCGGTTAGCCATTCTCGGTTATATAGTCCAAAATGGTCTTCTCGGGCCCGGCCCCGACCGCATGCGCCCCCTCATGGAACTTCCCCTCCCCCACTGCTCCAAGGTCCTCAACCGCTGCCTGGGGTTCTTTTCCTACTACGCTCAGTGGGTCCCAAACTATGCGGACAAGGCCCACCCACTCATTCAGTCCACCCAATTCCCCCTCGTGGCCGAGGCACAACACGCTTTCGACCGCATCAGAGCAGACATCGCCAAGGCCGGGATGCGCGCAGTGGACGAGTCACTGCCTTTCCAAGTAGAAAGCGATGCTTCAGACGTCGCCCTTGCCGCCACTTTAAACCAGGCAGGCAGACCCCTGGCATTCTTTTCCTGCACCCTTCATGCCTCTGAAATTCGACACTTATCCGTCGAAAAGGAGGCCCAAGCTATCGTTGAAGCTGTGCGGCATTGGAGGCATTACCTGGCCGGTAAGAGATTCACTCTCCTTACGGACCAACGGTCGGTAGCCTTCATGTTCAATAACGCACAGCGGGGCAAGATCAAAAATGATAAAATCTTGCGGTGGAGAATCGAGCTCTCCACCTATAATTACGAGACCTTGTATCACCCCGGTAAACTCAACGAACCCCCAGAAGCCCTCTCCCGAGGTACATGTGCCAGCGCACAAGTGGACCAACTCCGGGCCCTACACGACAGCCTTTGTCACCCGGGGGTCACTCGATTGTACCATCTGGTCAAAGCTCGCAATCTGCCCTACTCCGTCGAGGAAGTAAGGACAGTCACCAGGGACTGCCAGGTCTGTGCGGAGTGCAAGCCGCACTTCTACCAGCCAGACCGTGTGCTCCTGCTGAAGGCTTCCCGCCCCTTTGAACGCCTCAGCGTGGATTTCAAAGGGCCCCTCCCCTCCACCGACCGTAACACGTACATTCTCAGTGTGGTCGATGAGTACTCCAGATTCCCCTTCGCCATCCCATGCCCCGACATGATGTCTGCCACCGTCATCAAGGCCTATCAGCACCATCTTCGCTCTGTTTGGTTTCCCCGCCTGCATCCACAGTGACAGGGGATCCTCATTCATGAGCGATGAGCTGCGTCAGTTCCTGCTCAGCAGGGGTATAGCCTCCAGCAGGATGAGGTACATGTGCCAGTGCACAAGTGGACCAACTCCGGGCCCTACACGACAGCCTTAGTCACCTGGGGGTCACTCGATTGTACCATCTGGTCAAAGCTTGCAATCTGCCCTACTCCGTCGAGGAGGTAAGGACTGTCACCAGGGACTGCCAGGTCTGTGCGGAGTGCAAGCCGCACTTCTACCTGCCAAACCGTGCGTGCCTGGTGAAGGCTTCCCGCCCCTTTGAACACCTCAGTGTGGATTTCAAAGGGCCCCTCCCCTCCACTGACCATAACACGCACATTCTCAGTGTGGTCGATGAGTACTCCAGATTCCCCTTCGCCATCCCAAGCCCCGATATGACACCTGCCACCGTCATCAAGGCCCTCAGCACCATCTTCGCTCTGTTCGGTTTCCCCGCCTACATCCACAGTGACAGGGGATCCTCATTCATGAGCGATGAGCTGCGTCAGTTCCTGCTGAGCAGGGGTATAGCCTCCAGCAGGACAACCAGCTACAACCCCCGGGGAAACGGGCATGTAGAGCGGGAGAATTGGACGGTTTGGAGGGCCGTCCAGCTGGCCCTACAGTCCAGAAACCTCCCAGCCTCTCGCTGGCAGGAGGTCCTCCCTGACACTCTACACTCCATCTGGTCACTATTGTGCACCGTCACTAATAACACACCCCATGAACGTGTTTTTACTTTCCCCAGGAAATCCACATCCGGGGTATCGCTCCCGACTTGGCTCGCTGCTCCAGGACCGGTCCTTCTCCGTAGGCACGTCTGACTCCACAAGGTGGACGCCTTGGTGGACAGGGTTCACCTGTTCCACGCCAACCCTCAATATGCCTACGTTGAGTTCCCCGACTGGCACCGTCAGGTTCCACCCCAACACACACCCCAACAAATACGCCCCCCCCCCCACCTCCCACCACGCCGCCAATATTTACCCCACCAGAGCAGCCCCCCCTCCTCTTTTCCGCACAAGAGGACGAAGAGGACTTCTGCACGCTCCCGGAGTTCGCCGATGACTGGCCAGCATCAGCACCGCCACCACCGCCATCGGTGCCACCTCCACCACCGCCTGCACCGACTTCGCCACCACCGTTACGCTGCTCCCAACGAAACACCAAAGCACCGGACCGGCTGAACCTTTGACGGACTCCGGACCGTCAACATGGACTTTTCTTTCCCTACCACTGTACATAATTGCACTAATTGGAGAGAGTTTCACATCAGCCCCGCCGGACTCATTTTTAACAGGGGGTGAATGTGGTGAACCACTGTAATAGGAGATGTAAGGTAGGACCGGCACTACAGGTTCGCCGGTAGCTCCTGCCAGCTGGCTCCACCCACGGAGAACTGTATAAATATGCATGACCTCCAGTGCCCTGCCATTTCGCAAGCTGCAGCAGGAGGCCACGCATCTGACTGTAATAAAGCCACAGTTGTACCCAACTTTAGTCTTTGTGCAATTGATCGTGCATCATTTATGAAATGTGGATTTCGTAGCTGGGCCAGCATTTATTGCCCATCCCTAATTGTCCTTGGGAAGATGGTGATGAGATATCTTCTTGAACTGTTTTAGTCCCTGCATTATCTGTTTAGCTGGTAGCGGTCATGTGTTTGGAAGGTGCTGCCGAAGAGCCTTGGTGGGTTCCTGTGGGGCATCTTGTAGGTGGTACACATGGCTGCTACTTTTCATCAATAATGGAAGGAGTGAATGTTTATGGAAGGACTACCAATCGAGTGGGCTGCTATGTCCTGGATGGTGTCAAGCATCTTGGGTGCTTTTGGAGCTGTACTCACCCTGCAAGTGGAGAGTATTCCATCACTCTCCTGATGTGTGACTTGTAGACCGTTGACAGACTTTTGGGAGTCAGGAGGTGAGTTACTTGCTGCATAATTCAGAACCTCTGACCTGCTTTTGCAGCGACGGTATTTACAGGTTAGTTACTGGTCAATGGTTGATTTGATTTATTGTTACAAGTACAGTGAAAAGTATTTTTCTGCGGCCGAGGGAACGTACACAGTACGTACATAGTGAACAAAAAGAATAATCAACAGAGAAAATTGACAAATGGGACATCGACAAACAGTGATTGGTTACAGTGCGGAACAAGAGGCCAAACAAAGCAAATACATGAGCAAGAGCAGCATAGGGTGTTGTGAATAGTGTTCTTACAAGGAACTGATCAGTCCAAGGGGGAGTTGTTGAGGAGCCTTGTAGCTGTGGGGAAGAAGTTGTTCCTATGTCTGGATGTGCGGGTCTTCAGACTTCTGTACCTTCTGCCTGATGGAAGGGTCTGGAAGAAGGCAATGCCTGGGTGGGAGGGGTCTCTGATAATACTGTCTGCCTTCCTGAGGCAGTGAGAGGTGTGTACAGAATCAATGTGGGGGTGGCAAGCTTGTGCGATGCGTTGGACTGAGTTCACCACACTGCAGTTTCTTGCGATCTTGGGCCGAGCAGTTGCCATACCAGGCTGTGATGCAGCCGGATAGGATGCTCTCTATCGTATATCTGTAGAAGCTTGTGAGAGTCGATGCAGTAATGCCAAATTTCTTTAGCTTCCGTAGGAAGTAGAGACGTTGTTGGGTTTCTCGACTGTTGCATCAACGTGAGTGGATCAGGCCAGAGGTGATGGTGACCCCCAGGAACTTAAAGCTATCGACCATCTCCACTTCGGAGCCATTGATGCAGATGGGAGTGTGTGTCGTGCTACAATTCCTGAAGTCGATCCCCAGTAATTCCCGGATTAGAGGATTCAGCAATGATAATGCCATTGAATGTCAAGGGGTGATGGTTAGATTCTCTCTTGTTGAAGATGGCCATTGCCTGGCACTTGTGTGGCACGAATGTTACTTGCTAATGTCAACCCAAGCTGAAGACAGAGGCAATTGTGTACTGAATTTCCACATCGGTGCATGGAGAGAAGGACTAGGAGTGCTCGTAAAGGCAGAAACAGAAAGACAGAGAAGGCTTGGGCTGTAGCTGCAACAGAAGACAGCATGGCGGAGGACCGGACCTCTGGTTTGTCGACCCAGCGGTCAACGGAGCAGCTGATGCAAGTTATTCAGGAAGGCTTTGCTAAGCAGAAACGGGACTGCTTGGACCTGATAAAAGAGTCGATTGAGCGTCTTAGATTGGACGCCCAAGATCGGGCGATCCAGAAGGTGGAGAAGGCGCTGGCTGAGCAGGAGGAACATCAAACTACGGTGGAGTTGGAGGTGGGGTTGCTGAGAGACCAGCAGAAGAAGCTCCTGGAGAAGGTGGAGGACCTAGAAAATAGGTCCCGCCGGCAGAACTTGAGAATCGTTGGGCTCCCGGAGGGGTCCGAAGAAGCAGACCCTGGGACATACATCGCAGATATGTTTGAGAAGCTGCTGGGGGATGGGGCATTCTCCCGGTCCTTGGAGGTGGACAGGGCTCACAGAGCACTCGCGAGGAAGCCGCGAACGGGAGACTCCCCCGAGGGCAACAGTGGTGAGATTCCACAGGTACTTGGATAAGGAGCGCATTCTACAGTGGGCCAAGCAGACACGGAGCTGTAAGTGGGACAATAGTATCCTGCGGGTCTACCAAGACCTGAGTGTGGAGGTGGCCAGGAGAAGAGCAGGCTTCAACCAGTTTAGGTCGATCCTTTTTAAGAAAAAGGTGAAGTTCGGACTGTTGTATCCGGCCCATCTCTGGGCCACGTACGAGGAACAGCACTTTTACTTCGAGTCACCTGAGGACACGCTGGACTTCGTGAAAAGGAAAGAATTGGTGGTGGACTGAGAACTTTTGAACTTTGCTGCAACGTTCATTTTTTTTTTCTTTTTGTTTCTCTGTTCTTTAAAAAAAAAGTTTCTCGTTTTTCGTTTTGTGGAAGCTGTTTGTAATGCCTCTGTATTGATTTGGGACCAGTGGCAGAGCTGAGTGAGTTAAGGTTTTCATTTTCACTGTTGGGGGATGGAGGTGTGCTTGTTTAGATTTTGGTGTTTTCCTGTCGGGCAATTGTGTGGGGATTGTTTGATGTTGGAGTATGTTTGTATGAGCTGGGGGTAGGGTGGGGAAGGAACAATAGGTGGGACACTATCCGGGGCCGGGGGTGGGGCCACCAAGCTAGCTGGGCGGGCTAGCTCATGGAAGCGCAGTGCGGGTGTGCATAGGTTCGGTTTATCAAAGGAGTTGGGTTACAGAGTGTTGTTACTAGGGTAGGAGGGGGGGGGGGAATGTTCTGCTGACGAGGGAGGGACTTGGGCCAAGGGACAGAGCGGAGGTTGGGGGCGGAGGCTGCCGGGGGGCAGGCCGGTGGAGGCGCGGAGCATGGTCTGGAGGCGGGCTCAAAAAAGGGGATGGCTGGTCGGCGAAGGGGAGGGGGGGGGCAATGAGCCCCCCCAACTAGGCTGATCACCTGGAATGTTCAAGGGTTAAATGGGCCGGTCAAGAGGACACATGTGTTCACGCATCTTAGGGGACTGAAAGCGGACGTAATGTTCAGGAGACGCATCTTAGAGTAACTGACCAGATTAGATTGAGGAAAGGCTGGGTCAGTCAGGTCTTTCACTCGGGACTAGACTCAAAGATTAGAGTGGTCGCGATCGTGATCAATAAGCGGGTGGTGTTTGAGGCGGGTAGTATAGTCTCGGATGTGGGAGGTCGGTACATTATGGTCGGTGGGAAACTGGAGGGGGTGCAGGCGGTATTAGTAAATGTGTATGCGTCAAATTGGGATGATGTGGAGTTTGTAAAGAGGATGCTGGGGAAGATACCGGACCTGGATTTATTTAGGTTGGTCATGGGAGGGGACTTCAACACAGTTATTGACCCTGGCTTGGACCAGTCAAGCTCGAAAATGTGCAGGGTGCCAGCAATGGCAAAGGAACTAAAAGGGTTCATGGAGCAGATGGGGGGTGGATCCATGGAGATTTGGGCAGCCGAGGGTGAAGGACTTCTCTTTCTACTCACACGTGCATAAAGTGTACTCCCGGATTGATTTCTTTATTTTGAGCAGGGCCTTACTGGCAGGCGTGGTGGACATGGGGTACGGCGATCACCATCTCAGACCATGCCCCGCACTGGGTTGACCTGCTGGTTAGTAAAGACAGTAACCAGTGCCCGCAATAGAGGTTAGATGTGGGACTATTCGCTGACGATGGGGTGTGCGAGTGGCTGAGGAAATGTATTCAGAACTACCTGCAGGTCAACGACACGGAGGAAGTTTCAGCAGCGGTGGTGTGGGAAGCACTGAAGGCAGTGGTCAGGGGCGTGCTGATCTTGATACGGGCGCATAGGGAGAAGGTGGACAGGGCAGAGACGGACCGACTGGTTAAGGAGATACTACAGATCGATAGGAGGTATGTGGAGACCCCAGAGGCAGGGCTTTTAAGGGAATGGCGGAGGCTGCAGGCGGAGTTCGGCTTGTTAACCACAGGGAGGGCGGTGGAGCAGCTGAGAAAGGAGAGAAGGCCAGCAGAATGCTGGCACAGCAGCTTAGAAAGAGGGAGGCAACCAGGGAGTTAGGGAAAGTAAATGATGGAGATGGGAACCTGGTTGGAGATTCAGCAGGAGTGAATAAGGCGTTTAGGGATTTCTACAGTAGGCTGTATAGGTCGGAACCCCCTATGGAGCCGGAGGGGATGAGGCACGTCTTGGGGGGGCTGAATTTCCCAAAGGTTGACGGGGGGCTGGTAGAAGGGCGGGGGCCCAGATCAGGTTGGAAGAGATAGTGGAGGGTCTGAAGGCCATGCAGGCGGGTAAAGCCCCGGGGCCGGACGGGTACCCAGTGGAGTTTTATAAAAGGTTCTCTGGGATATTGGGGCCGGTGTTGATGTGGATGTTCAATGAGGCAAGGGAAAGAGGGGTGCTGCCCCCGACGATGTCACAGGCCATGATTTTGCTGATTCTGAAGCGGGACAAGAACCCGGAGCAGTGTGGGTCCTACAGGTTGATATCCCTGTTGACTGTGGATGCCAAACTGTTGGCCAAAATTTTGTCCTCCAGGATTGAGGATTGTGTTCCAGATGTTATTGGGGAGGACCAGACGGGGTTTGTTAAGGGTACGCAGTTGGTGGCCAATGTAAGAAGGTTGTTAAATGTGATCATGGTGCCCCCGGAAGGTAGGGAGGTGGAGGTAGTGATCGCAATTGATGCAGGAAAGGCATTTGATCGGGTAGAATGGGGCTACCTGTGGGAGGTACTGGGACGGTTCGGATTTGGGCAGGGCTTTATTGACTGGGTCAGGTTGCTGTACCAGGCTCCTGTGGCAAGTGTACGGACGAATAGGACAACATTGGACTATTTTAGACTGCACCGGGGGAAGAAACAGGGATGCCCCCTCTCCCCATTGTTGTTCGCGCTAGCTATAGAGCCATTGGCAATTGCTCTGAGACCCTCAAGGGGCTGGAAGGGGCTGGTCTTGTGGTGGGGGGGGGGGGGGGGTGGCGTTCAGAGTCTCGCTCTATGCAGACGACCTGCTTCAGTATGTATCGGACCCATTATAGGGGATGGAAGAAATCATGAGGATTCGTGGGGAATTTGGCCGGTTTTCGAGATATAAGCTAAATATGGGGAAAAGCGAGATGTTTGCGGTCCAGGCGAGGGGACAGGAGAGGCGATTGGAGAGTTGCCGTTTAGATTAGTAGGGGGAAGCTTTAGGTACCTAGGCATTCAAGTGGCGCGGGAATGGAACCGGCTGCATAAATTAAATCTGGCCCGGCTAGTATACCAAATGAAGGATGATTTTCGGATGTGGGACGCGCTATCGTTGTCATTAGCTGGGAGGGTGCAGACGGTGAACGTGACGGTCCTCCTGAGATTCCTGTTCGCGTTTCAATGTCTCCCCATCTTTATTCCGCGGTCCTTTTTTAAACGGGTCAACAAAGTGATCTCTGGCTTTGTTTGGGCGGGCAAGACCCCGCGGGTAAGGAAGGTAATGCTTGAGCGGAGTCGGGGAGAGGGCGGGCTGGCGCTGCCAAATTTTAGTAACTATTACTGGGCGGCGAATATAGCCATGATCAGGAAGTGGGTGGTGGGGGAGGGGTTGGCATGGGAGCGTATGGAGGCGGCTTCATGCAAGGGCACCAATTTGGGGGCGTTGGTAACTGCACCTCTGCCGTTCCTGCCGGCATGGTACTCCACGAGCCCCGTAGTGGTGACGGCCCTGAGAGTCTCAGGGCAATGGAGGAGACATGTGGGAGAAGAGGGAGCATTGGTCTGGTCCCCAATCTGTAATAATCACCGGTTTGCCCCGGGAAGTATGGATGGGGGGTTCCGGATATTGCGGAGAGCAGGGATTGAGAGGATGGGGGATATATTTATAGAGGGGAGCTTTCCGAGTATGAGGGCGCTGGAGGAGAAGTTTGGGTTGGCGAGGGGAAACAAATTCAGGTATCTGCAGGTGCGGGACTTCCTACGAATACAGGTGTCAATCTTCCCGTTCCTACCGTTAAGGGGGATTCAGGACAGGGTACTTTCCAGAGGGTTGGTCGGAGAAGGGAGCGTCTTGGACATTTACAAGGAACTTATGGGGTCAGAGGAGACGCAGACCGAGGAGCTGAAGCACAAGTGGGAGGAGGAACTGGGAGGAGAGATAAAGGATGGTCTATGGGCGGACGCATTGAGTAGAGTCAATGCGTCCGCAACATGTGCCAGGCTCAGCCTGATACAATTTAAGGTTGTTCACTGGGCTCACGTGACAGTGGCCCGGATGAGCAGATTCTTTGGGGTGGAAGACAGGTGTGCAAAATGTGCGGGAGGACCAGCGAACCATGTCCACATGTTCTGGGCATGTCTGAAGCTTAGGGGATTTTGGCAGGGGTTTGCGGATGTCATGTTGACGGTGTTAAAAACAAGGGTGGCGCTGAGTCCTGAGGAGGCGATTTTCGGGGTTTTGGAAGACCCGGAAATCCAGGAGGAGAAAGAGGCAGATGTTCTGGCCTTTGCTTCCCTGGTAGCCGGGAGACGGATACTATTAGCTTATTACTCAAAGACCCCGAAGTCAGAGACCTGGTTATCAGACATGGCTAGCTTTCTCTGTTTGGAGAAAATGAAGTTCGCCTTGAGAGGGTCACTGTTAGGGTTCGCCCGGAGGTGGCAACCGTTTGTCGACCTCTTCGTGGAAAATTAATCGTCAGCAGAAGGTGGGGTGTTAGTTTAGCTTAGAGTAGGGAGTTAATAAGGTGTAAGGGAGAGAGATGGCTTTTGCACTATGTTTATAGTTTCATGTACATTGTTTGTTGTGTTGTTGTTATAATACCAAAAAATACCTCAATAAAGTGTTATTTAAAAATTAAAATAAAGTTGAGTGACCCTGGCAAAACCCAAACTGAGCATGCATGAGCAGGTTATTGCTGAGTAAGTGCCGCTTGATAGCACTGTTGATGATTCCTTCCATCACTTTGCTGAGGATCGAGACTGGACTGCTGGGACAGTAATTTGCTGGGTTGGATTTCTCCTGATCTTTGTGCATAGGATATACACAGGCAATTTTCCATATTCCTGTAGCTGTACTGGAACAGCTTCTGGGGATGCAGCAATGTGCAACACAACTGGAATTATCCACCACTCCCTGGCCTCCTTGTTAAGAACATCTCTCTCAACTTTGCCAGAAGAAAAGCGTAACCAAGGAGTAATGGTGAAGAAAACAAGTGCAGATTTCTAAAGAGCAGTCAGTTAAGGAGACTAGAGAAATTAAGAGCAGTTCCCATGAAGTTTGAGGTTAAAGGTACTAGAACAGAGCACTGTTCAGTAAAGATAGACTGAGCTGAGAAGGCGGCATAGATGCCAGAAAGATATTTGCGGTGATTTTCAAATTGGTGCGACTTTACTACAGTCTGTGACATTGGTGGCTGGATCTTGGAGTTTATGTAAAAGTGGTTAAGATAAAGGAAACCTAAAAGGGCATAAAATCCAAGACTGGATCCGCTATTAAAAGTGGAGCAGGAGCTCTGTTTCCGAGAGTAATTTTTAAAACCTGGGCTGGACTTTGGAATGCAAAATAAAAAGTAAAGTCGCCATGGTCCCAGATGACCATAGGCTGCTTTTCCCCTTTGAGGATCACCACATCTCAAGCAAGGGACAAGGTTGAGAAGCTGGAGCCTTTAAAATCAATTCAGAATGGAAACCACTGAGGAAAAGCATTATTATGAGAGAAACTTTTGAAGCATGTTTTTGGGAATGGAGTTTGGAAACTCTCATGTGACAATCATCAGGGCGGATTCTGAGGAGAAATCCGCAAACACTAACTTGGATTCAGAGCGGAGTGTGTGTATTTGACCACAGTCATCTTGGGTTCGTAAAAGGGGACTTTTTATGTTAATGAGAGTATTGTATGTTAAGATGTACTTTGTAATCAACGTTAATCTTCATATCTGTGTGGATTTCTTTTTTTTAAATTTAGAGTACCCAATTAATTTTTTTTCCAATTAAGGGGCAATTTATCATGGCCAATCCACCTACCCTGTACATCTTGTGGGGGCGAAACCCACGCAAACACGGGGAGAATGTGTAAACTCCACATGGACAGTGACCCAGAGCCAGGATCGAACCTGGGACCTCGGCGCCGTAAGGCAGCAATGCTAACCACTGTGCCACCGTGCTGCCCTTTATCTGTGTGGAGTTCTTAAACTCTGGGGGTGTAAAGGAGTGTTTCATTGTTATCCAAATTTTCCATGTTTAATGAACGTTTTTTTCTTGTTCTTGAAACTAATTAGCAGTCCTGTGACTCCATTCCTCCATGTTTTATAAAAAATAAAAGTTACAGTCTTGTGAGCCAGGGTACCATTCTGGGATCTTTCCGTCCAGTTATAACATCAACTGGGATCATAACACTGTCCTCGCAAACATCACTTCCCCACACATCTGTTGACTGACGAAAACCCACAAGCTGGTTGAAACTATTCTTGCTGCACCTCCCTTACCATTCCACGATGACCTGTTCAACCAATCTACTACCTACCTTCCATCTCACTGCCCCATGTGGAGCAACCTTCCTGAGCAAGATCCACCAATAGATGGCCTTCAAAGAAGGATAAACGTGGGTCGTCACTGACAGGTTCCTTCTGCCAAACCCAATCTGTCAAATGGCAAATTCGGGACAAGCCAGTGACCCTGTGCAGCCAACCTCCACCACTGGGTCCTCAGTACAAGCCCCTTTTTGCAAAAATATACTCTATTCATGAAATATCTGAAAGAAACATTACAAAAACATTTCAAAATGTCATAATGGGAAATGTGTAATGATATTCACATTTTCTCCAGAGATCCAGATGCACTCTGAGGTGCTTCAATTCAGTAATGAGAATATTACAAACATTTCAATATTTTTGTTTCAAAGAATACAATTCTGTTCAAATTATTTACATTGATCTTGTTGCATTCTATGGTGCCCAACACAGTTCCATATGGTTAGGGTTAAGCACACAGTCCAAGGGGTTTCTGCACAATAACCAGCCCCTCAGTGAAAGGCCTTACACAGTGGTCTTTCCCCCTTGTGCCTTGGTGGTGGCTGCCGCAAACTTGTAGTCATCAGTGTGTAATCCTTGACATTGGAATGGGCCAGCCTGCAACACTTGGTCAAGGAAAATTCTTTATACTGTAAAATCAACACATTTCAGACAGTCCAATGAGCGTCTTTCACTGAGTTGATCACCTTCCAGCAGCAGTTGATGTTTGTCTTGGTGTGTGTCCCCGGGGACAGCCCGCAGAGAACAGAGTCCTGCATCACAGAAATGCTCAGGATGAACCTCAACAAATTCAACTGCATCTTTCTCCAGACCTTTTTTGCAAAGGCACATTCCAGAAGGAGGTGTGCGAATGTCTCTTACACCCCCGCAACTGGTTCAAGGGCAGCGTTTGGTGGCGCAGAGACTTTGGGCATGCATGAAGGATCTGAAGTACCCTCCTCACCACCAGCCAAGCTAGGTCTTAACAGTCTGCTCAAGGAACCATCCGACATGACCTACCAACTCATTTTCCCTCAGGGCCTCATCAACTGCTTGATGGACCTGTGGACAAATGTGTTTTTCTGGACAAATTATCCATGAGGGACAGGTAATATGGCATGGTCCAACTACTTGGAGCATTCCGCGACAATATGGCCAGACCCATCCTTCACAACACTGGGGATAAGTAGAACCTCAGTACATAGTGACACTTGGTGTTTGCCGACTGAGGATCTGCACAAAGCTTGAAGCAGCGTAAGATCAGGGTATGGGCCAGACCTGGGTCATGTGCAACAACATCCAGAGCACCTCACACCTGATGATCAGGTTCTTACCCCCAATGGAGAGGAGTAGACAAGCCCCATATGAACTTGTGGAGACACAGAATGCTGCACATAACTGGGAGTGATATCTCTACAGACTAAGTGACAGATTAGCCACCTTAAATTCAGCAAATGAGGAGGCTATCACTTGACTTTGAGGATTTTAATTTGTTAAAAAATAAATTATGAAATAAATTGATCTCCCATTATCGTACTTTACTACTTTTAAACTGTAATCCAGTGTTCCATGTGTAGCACCGTCAATATGATGCGAGGCAGGTTGAGGTAATGTCAATTGAAGGCTTTATTAAGCAGAACTTTATCCCCAGCAGCATGGTTACAGAATGCAGCTGCTGAGGGAAATGGAGGGAAAAACTGGGTTCTTATACCGGCATTTCTGGGTGGAGTCCAGTAGGTGGCAGATCCTATCAGGACCTGGCATCCCTCCACCAATAGCCTGTCGACACGTGGTGTACCGTATTACCCCTAATACATACCACCACACCATGATGACTAACCCAATCAACATTTAGGACAGGAAGTAATTTTGTATTGAGCAATGTTTTGTTTACAGTTTATTTTGCAAAGTACAATCATACAGGAAATATAAAAGGTAATGCTATTCTGTTATATTGTATTTGGTCATTTGTCAAACCAACCTTACTCTTAATTTAATATTTTATCTTAAAACCTACATTCAATTTTCTTGGCTTCAGTTGCAAGACATTCTAACAGCGACAGAATTCATCATATTCATTCAGATGAGTTTCTGAAATGAAAGTAACAATGATAAATATCCAAGATGTGTATGTAATTAAATAGGAAGCAGAGATTGACGCAGGAGTATTGTGACAATGTCAACAATTATGTGCATTTTAGCAGCACACTAAAAACAGATGAGATTTTCTAAAACTAATGAGATGTAGCCCATGTTAAATGTTCTGCATGTTTGAAAAGTGTTGACACCCTGTGCGGAGAGGGGAAGGAGGAGGACTGCCTCATGAACCTGCTCCTGGGCCTGGTTAAACTTGCTATAAGCAGCTCCAGGCAGCGGGTGACCGAGATGGTTGTCCAACTCAACTGTTTGCCCCTCTTTTGCGGTTTAATTTGCGGCAGGGTGTCCCTGGGGAGGGGGCATGCGGTGTCCACGGGCACTATCGAGGCCTTCCATGTTCCTTGGGCACTGCAGGGTCTTGGGTCCTTTATCAAACTGTTTAATCATATTTTATTTTGATGTTTTAAATTTAATTTACTCTTTGTTTTTGTTTCAGGCAGTATTACTTTAAGGGGTTTCCCTATTTATTTTGTCCCTCAGTTTGTTTAATTTAGTTTAATTGGTTCAATCAAAATAGTTGAGAAGTGCTGATCTCAGTTCTGGAACCATTTTATGTTTAAGGCATGGTACGTCCTTTGGGTGAAAAGGCTTTCCCTCAAATTCCCTCTAAATCTCCTGCCCCTTCCCTTAAATCTATGGACCCTGGTTATTGACCCCTCTACTAAGGGTGGAAGTTCCTTCTTATCCACCCTATCTCGGTCCCTCGTAAGTTTGTACACCTGGATCACATAAACTACAAACAGCAAGGGACCCAGCACCAATTTCTATGGTACACCACTGGACAGGCTTCCAGTCACAAAAACAACTTTGACTATCATCCTTTGCCAAATTGCTCTGGATTACATGGGCTCTTACATAGAACATAGAACATACAGTGCAGAAGGAGGCCATTCGGCCCATCGAGTCTGCACCAACCCACTTAAGCCCTCACTTCCTCCCTATCCCCATAACCCAATAACCCCTCCTAACCTTTTTGGGCACTAAGGGCAATTTATCATGGCCAATCCACCTAACCTGCTCGTCTTTGGACTGTGGGAGAAAACCGGAGCACCGGGAGGAAACTCACGCAGATACGGGGAGAACGTGCAGACCCCGCACAGACAGTGTCCCAGCGGGGAATCCAACCTGGGACCCTGGCGCGGTGAAGCCACAGTGCTATCGTGCTGCCTTTTTGTCCAGTTCTCCAAAGGCGGGGCCTTGTCAAAGGCCTTTCTGAAATCTATGTAGACTACATCAACTGCATTGCCCTCATCTACACAACTGGTCACCTCCTCAAAAAATTCTGTCAAATTTGTTAGACACAATCTCCCCCAATGCAAGTCATGCTAGCTATCTGGGACTCTCCCAGTGGAGGCTAATTATGTCCCTCAGAATCTTTTCCAATATTTTCCCGATTACCGATGTTAGGCTCACTGGCCTGCAATTACCTGGTTTATCCCTACTTGTCCTCTTGAATAATGGTTTCACACTAGCTGTCCTTCAATCCTCTGGCACCTCTCCTGTAGCCAGAGAGGATTTGGACCTTGCTGCTGAATACCCAGATGTTATTCCTGGAGCATAAGAAGCCAAAGCTGGAGAAGTCAGACTGTGAATGAGGTAAATTAAAATATTGAGTCACCTAGGGCACTCAGGGCTACACTGTCCCATCAATGACGACAGATGAGAGTCGGAAGAGTAAACTGTGGCTTTAATCAGCTAAAAGATACCTGCTGGCAGCCGGTCCCAGAATGACGGCAGGGCTGGAGGTTAGCCACCTTTATACTTGAGCCCGAGGGGCGGAGCCAGCAGGAACAAACTCAGACATGTAACAAACAGTAAGAACAGTAAGTACAATAAGTAAAAACAGTAAGTACAATATAATACAGTGGTCCACCACATTCTCCCCCTGTTAAAAAAAAGAGTCCGGCAGGGGTGAAGTGGACGGGTTGAATTAGAGATCGAGTCTGTCGGGGGCTTTGACCTTCTGCTGTGATTGCCTCAGTCCCGGCTGTAGTGAGGACACTGGTGTCGGATGAAGTGTTGAGGCCTGCGTATCCAGGAGCGTGTCGTCTTCCGGATAAGTAGCAACGGAGGGAGACGGTGTAGAGTTGTGAGTAGCAACGGAGGGAGACAGTGTAGAGTCGGGGGAAGTGGTGATGGTCGCTGGGGAACCTGCGGGTGCCAAGTCCCGAAGGGAGACTGTGTCCTCCCGCCCGTCATGGTGTGCATATTGGGGGTTAGCATGGAGGAGAAGGACCCGTTCAACGAGGGGATCTGACTTGTGACTCCTCGCATGCTTCCGGAGGAGGAGGGACCCTGGAACCGTCAGCCAGGACAGGAGTGAGACCGCTGAGGTGTCATTCCTGGGGAAGACAAACATTCTCTCGTGAGGTGTCGCATTGGTGGCGGTACACAGAAGCGACCAGATGGAGTGGAGCGCATCGGGACCTCCTGCCAGCGGGAGACAGGGAGACTTCTAGACCATAGGGCAAGATGGACGGCCTTCCCGACCGTCGCGTTCTCCCTCTCCACCTGTCCGTTTCCCCGGGGGTTGTAGCTGGTAGTCCTGCTTGAGACGATGCCCTTGCTAAGCAGGAACAGACGCAGCTCATCACTCATGAAGGAGGAACCCCGATGTAAGTGGGGAAATCGAACAAGATGAAGAGGCCATGCAGGACCTTGATGACCGTGGCAGAAGTCATGTCAGGGCACGGGATGGCGAAAGGGAAACGTGAGTACTCATCAATGATGTTGAGAAAGTACACATTACGGTCAGTGGAGGGGAGGGGCCGTTTGAAATCGATGCTGAGGCGCTCAAAGGGGCGGGAGGCCTTCACCAGGTGTGCTCTATCCGGCCGATAGAAGTGCGGTTTGCACTCCGCGCAGACCTGGCAGTCCCTGGTCATGGTCCTGACCTCCTCGATGGAGTAAGGCAGGTTGCGGGCCTTGATAAAATGAAAAAAACGTGTGACCCCCAGATGACAGAGATCATTGTGGAGGGCCCAAAGTCAATCTACTTGTGCGCTGGCACATGTACCGTGGGATAGGGCACCTGGCGGCTCATTGAGCTTCCCAGGTCAGTACAAGATATCATAATTATAGGTGGAGAGTTCGATCCTCCACCTTAGGATCTTGTCATTCTTGATCTTGCCCCGCTGCGTATTGTTAAACATGAAGGCAACCAACCGTTGGTCAGTGAGGAGAGTGAATCGCCTGCCGGCCAGGTAATGCCTCCAATGTCGCACAGCTTCCATAATGGCCTGGGCTTCCTTTTCGATGGAGGAGTGTTGAATTTCGGAGGTATGGAGGGTACGGGAGAAGAAAGCCACGGGCCTGCCCGCCTGGTTGAGGGTAGCGGCCAGAACAATGTCAGACGCATCGCACTCCACCTGGAATGGGATGGACTTGTCTACTGCGTGCATCGTGGCTTTGGCAATATCTGTTTTGATGTGGTTAAAGGCCTGGCGGGCTTCAGCCGTCAGGGGAAAAATGGTGGATTTAATGAGTGGGCAGACCTTGTCCACATAATTGGGGACCCACTGGGCATAATAGGAAAAGAACCCCAGGCATCTCTTCAGGGCCTTGGGGCAGTGGGGAGGGAGAGTTCCAGGAGGGGGCACATGCGGTTGGGATCAGACCCTCGGACTCCGTTTTCCACACGTAGCCAAGGATGGCTAGGCGAGTTGTGCGGAAAACGTATTTCTCCTTATTGTATGTCAGGTTAAGGAGCTTGGCTGTGTGGAGGAAATGTTGGAGGTTAGCTTCATGGTCCTGCTGGTCATGGCCGCAAATGGTGACGTTATCTAGGTACGGGAACGTGGCCCGCAGCCCGTACTGGTCAACCATTCGGTCCATCTCCCATTGGAAGACTGAGACCCCATTGGTGACGCCAAAAGGGACCCTGAGGAAGTGATAGAGGCGGCCATCTGCCTCGAAGGCAGTGCATTGGCAGTCCTCCGGGCGGATAGGGAGCTGGTGGTACGCGGACTTCAAGTCAATAGTGGAGAAGACGCAGTACTGTGCAATCTGATTGACCATGTCAGATATGCGGGGGAGGGGTACGCATTGAGCTGCGTGTACCGGTTGATCGTCTGACTGTAGTCGATGACCATCTGGTGTTTCTCCCCAGTTTTGACGATCACCACTTGGGCTCTCCAGGGGCTAGTACTGGCCTCCATGATCCCTTCCCGCAGGAGTCGCTGGACCTCCAACCTGATAAAGGCCTTGTCCCGAGCACTGTATCGTCTGCTCCTAGTGGCGACGGGCTGCAGTCCGGGATGAGGTTAGCAAAGAGCGGGGGTGGGGCGATCTTAAGGGTCGAGAGGCTACAGACGGTGAGAGGGGGCAGGGGTCCATCGAACTCCAAGGTAAGACTTTTCAGGTGGCATTGGAAATCTAGACCAAGTAGTAGGGCAACGCAGGGTTGGGGGAGGACGTAGAGCTTGAAATTTTTGGACTTGACGCCCTGTACTGTAAGAGTTGCAACACAGTACCCACGGACTTCCACGGAATGTGATTCGGAAGTCAGGGAGATTTTCTGGGTCGCGGGTAAAATTGGAAGGGAGCAGCGCCGTACCGTATCTGGGTGAATGAAACTCTCTGTGCTCCCGGAGTCGAAGAGGCAGGTCGTCTCGTGGACGTTGATCCGGACAGCCATCATGGATTTAGTGAGGTGATGAGGTCGAGATTGGGCGAGGGTGATGGAGGCGAGCTTTGGAAGGTGGGTGGGCTGATCGAGGGTAGCGGAGCCAGTGTACGATCTGGTGAGCAGGGGTTCCAAGAGGCGGATGGTTGATTCCAAGATGGCGGCCCCCACGGATCGCACATGGCGGATGTCATCAAAGATGGCGGCCCCCACGTGGCGGGTGGCGTCGAAGATGGCAGCCAAGATGGCGGCCCCCACGGGTCGCACGTGGCGGATGACATGGAAGATGGGGGCGGTCCCCATGGGCTACACGGAGCGCTGTTGGGTTTAGAAACAGGTCGGGCCTGGCAGACTTTAGCGAAGTGGCCCTTCTTTCCGCACCCATTGCAGATCGCGCTCCTCGCTGGGCAGCATTGTCTGGGGTGCTTACCCTGGCCACAGAAGTAACAGTTCGGGCCTCCGGAATAGGCGGGTCGCTGCGCGGCACAGGCTTGTGGCGCCCCTGGGTCGGGTGATGGCGGCGCCCACGACGTCCACGAGGGTGCCGCGTGGTCAGAGGTGTAACCATCCATGTTATGGAAGGCCACTTCCAACGAGTCCGAGAGTTGTACTGTGTCTTGGAGGTTGAGTGTACCCCCTTCTAATAGGTGTTGGCGGATGTAATTAGATTTTATGCCTGCGACATAGGCATCCCGGATCAGCAATTTGGTGTGCTTGACAGCCGATACCACCTTACAACTGCAGTTCCGGCCGAGGGTGCGCAGTAATTCAGCTTGCGATTCTCCGGGGCGCTGTCGCCTCGTGGCAAGGAGATGCCACGACTTCCTCGTTGACTTCTTTAACATACTGCCCCTTCAACAGCGTTATCGCATCCTTGTACGAGGTAGCATCTCTGATAAGAAGGAAAACCTGCGGGCTCACCCGGGAGTTGGGGATTCGCAGCTTGTGGGTCTCAACTATGCTGATGGCGGAGGAATAAATGTAAGATTCGAAGCAGCTTAGCCAGTGTTCAGACGTGGCAGTGGCGTCGGCTGCTTGGGGGTCCAGCTCCAGGCAATCAGGCTTGAGCGATGGATCCATCTTAAAATTTTAGCTGATTAGATTGATGTCCCATCAATGATGACAGACGAGAGTCGGAAGAGTAAACGGTGGCTTTAATCAGCTAAAAGATACCTGCTGGCAACCGGTCCCAGAATGAGGGCAGGGTTGGAGGTTAGCCACCTTTATACTTGAGCCAGAGGGGCGGAGCCAGCAGGGACAAACCCAGACATGTAACAAACAGTAAGAACAGCATGTACAATAAGTAAGAACAGTAAGTACAATATAATAGTGGTTTACCACACACTTGCCAATAAATTGGGGATTTGACAAAGTGGCCACCTGTTCAGCATTTGGTTTTCCCGATAGAGGCTCCACTGGTAGTAGGAAATACATTATACCGTTTAGAGGAAGTATAAATTACTGCACTGCCTTACGATGGAAGACTGTTCCCACAAACCGGAACCTATATTTGCTCAATGTGGAGTGCACACTTTCTGCCTGTAAAGACACATTTGACTTAAATCCAGAGAGCTGAGATGCGGGCTAGTGCCAAGACTTAGGCACTGCCAAAGTGTGCAGAGGGCTGTTTCTGGCGAACAAACCAGAGAAATCGAGGTGATTAAGATGATCATTTTAACCGTCTGTACTCAACAATTACGAACACATCTGGAATATTTTCAGAATTTTGCTTAAAAAAGGAGCGGGCTTTTTGGAGATGGAAAGAGGTCAAAAATGATGCTGAGAATGGAAGTAGCTGAATTGAATCATTTCTCGTGAGAGAAAACTGGTTTTGCAAGATCCGATCGTTATTTCGCCTCCCCTTTCACAACCACTCCATCCCCCCCTGCAAGCCAAATCATCCGCTGTGGGCCGCTTGCCCCATGTTCGCCCTGAGCTGTTTCGCAGTTTGCTGGCGTGGCCATGGCTGCTGTGGGCTGTGTTGTGCTCCTGATTCCCATGCTCCTGGCCCTGGCAGCTGCAGCCCTGTTGTGCTGGGTGTTTAAGCCGAGGGAGCCAAGGAAGACAGCGGCTCCTCCCTGCATTAGCGGCTGGATTCCCTGGATCAGGGCTTCTATCCGCTTCGGGAAAGCACCACTTGAATTTATCAAGCAAGCCAGAACAGAGGTAAAAATGCAAGCATTGCCATGAAAACAGAATCTATCCATTAACCCGTGAGCAACAATTCTATTCTTCACAGTGCTGTCAGGATAGACCTGCACGTCTCTGAGGAGGCAAGGTTGCTTCTCGATATAAAACCGAGTGAGCCGACAAATTGTAATATCATTTAAGATGCATCACGGTCACAAAAAAACACAGCGTCATGTTTGCAAGTAGGTTGTACTTTTCTGCCTCGGACGTCCCTCTGCCGATTCAGCTGATAATTGCATTGCTTGGTGGGGAAGTGATTTATTGATCAGGAAGTTCCCAGCTGTTTTACTTTACGTACTGAATAAACTGCTCTCAGCGTGAGTGGCATTTTGCAAACTGTCATTGACCCCAGTTCTCGAGTGAGGTAAGAGTCGGGGTGAAACAAAAACAGGAAATGCTGGAAAATCTTGGCAGGTCTGACAACATCTGTGGAGAGAGGAGAGCTGACGTTTCGAGTCTGGATGGCTCTTCATCAAAGCTAAAGAGGACTGGGAATAGGATGAGATTTATACTGTTGTGGGGAGGGGTGGGGTGCAGCAGTAAGGGCTGGATAGAGTGCCAGCCATAGGTGGAAACTGGGAAGAGATTGACAAAGGTGTTGTGGACAAAAAGACAAAGGGAATGTAAATGATGGTGGCCAAGACACACTGCTTACCTTTGATCTGCCATCAACACATTCTGACCTCTTAATGTGCCCTTCTTAGCCTTGACCACGACCATTGCCCTTACTTCCACACTCCCCACCCCCCCCCCCCCCGCCACAACAGTATGAAGCTCACCCTATTTCCAGTTCTCTTCGCTTTGATGAAAAGCCAACCAGATTCAAAATGTTAGCTCTCTTCTCTCTCCACAGATGCTGTCAGACCTGCTGAGATTTTCCAGCGTTTACTGTTTTTTTTTGTTTCAGATTCCAGCATCAACAGTAATTTGCTTTCATCTAAGAGTAGTGTGTGTGTGTGTGTGTTGGGGGGGAGGGGTAGATTGGGTTGAAAGAGGACATGATTTTGGCATAGATTAAATTCTGCATGCAAGAAACTTGGCCTGTCCTTAAATGTTGTCAAAACAAAACTCATACCTGGTCAGCCAAATATTCCATCTCACATAAAACATTGAAGGAGGGACTCTGGAATATATTGAGCACTTCCCATACCTTGGCAGCCACCTTCCTTAAAAGGCCACCATTGATGAGAAGATCCAACCCACTATCAGCTGGGCCAGTTCAGCCTTTCACAAACTATGGCAGCGAGTGTTTGAAAGAAAAGGCAAGTCAACCAATGTCTTAGTGTTCAGGGCAGTTGTTGTCACTACACTCTTGTACTGCAGTGAGACCTGGACTGCGTATCGGTGATACGCAAGAGCGCTAGAGAAATTCCTTCAACAATGCCTCCGTTGCACCCTCTGGATGAACAGGCTCTTGTGACCTTCTTGAAGCCACCTCCACAATTATGCAGGAAAAACACCTGCTAAATTAATGTTGATGAATTGTCCACTGTGTTCACATTGCTGAAGATTGCCTTCCCCACCAGGTTCTGTTTTCTCAACTGTTAAATGGCCAATGTTCCAGGGGAGGACAAAGAAGATGCTTCAAAGTGTTTCCTGGATGTGTTTGGGACTTTTGCTTTCTTGTGATGCGACTGCGCACTATAAGTTTGACTGTACTGTAGATACAAAGGGACTACGTCATTCAATAAGAAAATGTTACAAAGGTTCTTGGTACTACTGGCAGATCTTGGTTGGATGTCTTGCATAGGAAACCCAATGGTGATGGCAGATTCCAGCATCCAGTAATTTGCTTTTATCTAAGAGTTGTATGTGTGTGTGTGGGGTGGAGGGGGGCAGGGGAGTGGTAAGTGTAAGTATAAATGGATCATTTTTCTGGTTGGCAAGATGTAACGGGTGTTGTGCCAGGGATCAGTGCTCAATGTTACACAACTACATAAATAAATTGGATTAAGGGGCCAAAGTTATAGAACATACAGTGCAGAAGGAGGCAATTCGGCCCATCAAGTCTGCACCGACCCACTTAAGACCTCACTTCCACCCTATCCCCGTAACCCAATAACCCCTCCTAACCTTTTTGGCCACTAAAGGCAATTTATCATGGCCAATTCATCTAAACTGCACGTCTTTGGACTGTGGGAGGAAACCGGAGCACCGGGAGGAAACCTACGCAGACACGGGGAGAACGTGCAGACTCCGCACAGATAGTGACCCAGCGGGGAATCGAACCTGGGACCCTGGTGCTGTCAAGCCACAGTGCTAGCCCCTTGTGCTACCGTGCTGCCCATGGTTGCTGAATTTGTTGATAGGTAGGAAAGTAAGTTGTGAAGCGGACATAAGGAGGCTACAAAGGGATATTCAGTGAGTGGGAAAAGATCTGGCAAATGGAGAATAATGTGGGGAAAATGTAAATTTATCCCTGTTGACAGGAAGAATAAAAAAAAAAGCATTTTATCTAAATGGTGAGAGATTGCAGAGGTCTGAGATGCAGAGGGATTTGGGTGTGTTAGTACATTAATCGCAAAAAGGTACTGTGTATGTATAGCAAGTAATAAGGAATGCTAATACAATGATATAATTTATTGCGAGGAAATTGATTATAGAAGTAAGGAAATAAATAAAATCAAATTAATGCGAATGCTGGAATCTGAAACAAAACCAGAAAATATTGGACAATCTCAGCAGATCTCACAGCATCTGTGGAGAGAAAAGGGAGCTAATGTTTCAAGCCTGGATGATTCTTTGTCAAAGCTGAAGTAAGGAAGTTATGCTGCAGTTATACAGGGCATTGGTGAGACCACTTGTGGAGTACTATGTACAGTATAGGTCTCCTTATGTAAAGAAGAAATGCATTAGAAGCAGTTAAGAGAACGTTTACTGGACTAATAGCTGGAATGGGCAGGTTTTCTTATGAGCAAAGGTTGAACAGGCTAGGTTTATCCCCGCTGGAGTTTAGAAGAGTAAGCAATGACTTGATTGAATCATACTGAGGGGCCTTGACAGGGCGGATATGGAGAGGATGTTTCTCCTTGTGTGAGGATCTAGAACGTGGAGTAAATATTTAAAAATAAGAGGTTGCCCATTTAAGGCAGTGATGAGGAGCAATGTTTTCTCTCAGAGGGCTGTGAATCTTTGGAACTCTTTTCCTCAAAAGACAGTGGAAGCAGAGTCTTTCAATATTTCAAAAGCAAAGTTAGATAGATTCTTGATAAACAAGGGATTGTGAACTGAGGTTACAATCAGATCAGCCTTGATCTTATTGAATGATGGAGCTGTTCCTGTGCTGTACTTTTCTTTGTTCTTTAAGATTTTAGTTTAGACGGGCAGCATGGTCGGCGCAGGCTTGGAGGGCCGAAGGGCCTGTTCCTGTGCTGTACTTTTCTTTGTTCTCTTTGTTCTTTGCAACTGAGTTGTTTACTCCTGCTCCTAGTTTGTATGTTTTTAGTTTGTATCTGCCCAGAATTCTAACAGCTGTTTCCTTTTTTACCTACTGTAAATATGGCAGTCAGTGAGGTTGCCCTCCTTTCTTTGGCTATCTGGGTCACTGGCTGTGCGGAGTCTGCACGTTCTCCCCGTGTCTGCGTGGGTTTCCTCCCACAGTCCAAAGACGTACAGGTTAGGTGGATTGGCCTTGCTAACTTACCCTTGGTAACCAAAAAGGTTAAGAGGGGTTATTGGGTTACGGGGATAGGGTGGAAGTGAGGGCTTAAGTGGGTCGGTGCAGACTCGATGGGCTGAATGGCCTCCTTCTGCACTGTATGTTCTATGTACTGTTCTATCTATATTATATTGCTCAGAGTCGCCAGGTATCAAATGATTCTACCACAAGGTTCAACCGGCTATCAATCAAAGAGCCAAACACCAGTTAGTTAGTTCAAGATCAAGGGTACTTTATTTACACACACAATTAGTCATGCAACATAAACACTACTAGTTAAACTACACCTATCGACTATGGCAACCTGTACTTAACTTCAGGCACCCGGCTTAGGTCAGAGGAACGGTGGCCGTTGTTCGATTCTGGGTCTATCGGGTCTGTAGAAGTAACTGCTGCTCAGCTAGGCTCATCCGTCTGGTAGCGGGCGTTGAACTTGACCTTGCTTCTGGTGGTGCTGCACTTGGAAGCAGACGTTGCCGGAGCGCCAGGTCCAACAGAGGCTGAACACATGGTGGTCTCTCTTTTTATCCTTGGGGGTTTTCGCGCTCTTTTGGGCGGTCCTTCAGTTTGGACCCCACTAATTGGGCAATTCCTGATCACTGTGTTCAATTCGAACCAATAAAGGGCGGGTGCCTTGATGGCTGGGTGCGTCCTAAGCGGTCATTGACCCTGTTGTTTACGCTTCTCGAGTACAGGGAGTGGCGCCAAAATGTCTGGGGTTGTATCGGTCGCTCAAGTATCAGTCCTTTGTCTGGCGGAGATGGGACATCAAATGCTAATCGGTTGGGGGTTTCGATACCGTCTGGATTCCTCACTCGCAAATATGCATTCAGGCTCTGAGCCTGCCTGAATCTCGTATTGTCCATTTTCCCCGCTATTTTACGACCTTCCCTGTTCCTGGTTGTGAGTGGCCATCCCCGATGGCTACACAGCACAGGGCCCTGGGTTTGGTACAGCATGGACTCCGACATCACAAGCAGATATTCGAGAGTCAAAATTCGCTCAGTCTCAAACACTGTTCTGCCCAATGAAGCAGACACTGAGATAAACTTACCATGTAGGTCAGCTTAGGAGCGGCAATGGGGTCTCACTGCAGTATCAAGACGAGGATCATGTTTTGAAATCACCAGAATTCTAGTGTTTGAACTGGTCCTTGTACATGGGCAGTGTCAGCAGGAGCGGGGGAAGGAGGAGGAGCATTCCCATGGCAGCAATGGTGAGGGAAGGATGAGGTGCATTCCAATGTCAGCAGTGGTGAGGGAAGGATGAAGTGCATTTCATATGTTTGTTCCTCTGGGACACAACCTCTAACGTCCTCTCTAAGTAACCATTTATTGTTGCCCCTGCCCCCCAATGAGCACCTGAAATTCACCCACACTGGTGAGTGAGACATTTCTGTTCTGCTGCACTTTGTTGGCCGAGGATTAATGAGCCCAGTAGCTTTGAAAAAACTAAGTTCAGTTTTCAGGTATAGCTAAGAAACTATTGGAAAATATACATTTAATAATATTTAGTTGTTCGTCATTGTGGAAGAGGTACTGGAAAAGAGTAATTGTAGTAATTGGTCAGTCGACCCCAATCTGCACATCAGAAAATGAGACCAGGATGATAATAGCAGTCGGGGCACTTCTGACCTCGTAATAAATAAATAAAAATGGCATGGGTTTAAAACAAAGTAATGAAATATAAACTCTGTTAGCTACCAGGAGTGAGATAGAAGGATATATGGTCCTCTTAACAGGAGAAGTGGCGCGAAAATTGAAGTTGGTATCCCATCCTTTTCATATCATGTAATTAATTCAGGAACATTTGTTGGAAAGTATGAATTACATAGTCATTGGCTCGGCGTTTTCAGTAAAGGTAATGGTAAAGCTATCAGGGCTCATTGTTATTAAAGACAGCAGCTTCCAGTTCACATATGCAGTTCAATGCAGAAATCAGGATGTTTCTGTCCAAATTGCATTGATCCTCCAGAGGTTTTGCTAAAATAATACCTTGGCAAGAGAATCGTGTAAGAGTGTAAAGTTGTTGTACTTACCCACTGAATACTGACTAAAGTCCCTGGAAATAAATATGACTTATCTATCCTAGAGCAAATGTATATCTAATGCCTTAATGGGCAATTTTAATCTTATTGGCAAAAGTAGCCTTAAGAATGAGTTCATAAAATGTCTTCGGGACAGTTTTGTTGCCACCCCCCATACTCCTTTACAGTTCATAGATGACATGACACACAAACTACACAAGACTAACAGTATTCACTTAAGGATTCTTTATTTGTACTAATATGTCACTGATGCACGATCAATGACCACTAAAGCGAAGTTGTAGTCCAACTGAAGGCTTTAATAAGCTAGATGTTTCCCCCAGCAGCTCAGGTACAGAATGAAGGCTGCTGGGGCGGCATGGGCTCTTATACCCCGCCTATCAGGGCGGAGCTGCCATACAGCTTGACCAATAGGAAGCATACAATTTCTACCAATGGTGTTCCATCATTACCAGGTACCGTAATACCTCGACTACCACATTCACCCCCTGTTAAAAAAGAGTCCGGCGTGGGGGGTGGCCTGATACAACAAACATGGCAACGTGGTAGAATTAGTTATGGAGGTACCGTAATACCACCGTACAGCGTTTTGTAACTATTTACAATTCTAGTAACTATTTACAATTTATGATTTAAATTTAGAATTTAAAATGAAGCTATCAGTCGATCGGGGGCCCTGGTCATCCTCTGTGATCGTCAGAGCTTCGGTGGTGACTCCGGTGGAGGCTCAGGCGTCTGTGTCTCCGGGAGCATAGCCCCGATCTCTCTGGCAGCTTCGACACCCCTAGACGGCGCTGATGGGGAAAACGGTTGACCTGGGAAGGGAGCGCCTGCGGGACGCGTCGGTGGGTGGGGGGGCCTAGATGGGGCCAGCGGAAGGACCAATCCTCCTGTAAGGTGCCCTGGTGGAGGGGAGGGTGGGACTGGTGGCTGGGGTGTGCGTGGGGCTCCGGCGGGCGCCAGGTCTCGTTTTGAGACCGTATCTTGTCGGCCGTCGGGGTACGCCACTGGGGGTTAGCATAGAGAAGATGGACCCTCTCGACCAACGGGTCCGACTTATGTGCCCGTACTTGTTTTCGGAGCAGGATGGGTCCGGGAGCTGCCAGCCAGATCGGGAGCGAGGTCCCAGAGGAGGACTTCCTGGGGAAGACAAGGAGGCGTTCGTGAGGTGTCTGGTTGGTTCGTTTAGCTTCCCGGGATGATTCAAGATCTCGTAGTTGTAGATGGAGAGTTTGATCCTGCACCGCCAGATCTTATCGTTCTTTATCTTGCCCCGCTGTGCATTATCGAACATGAAAGCAACCGACCGTTGGTCAGTGAGGAGAGTGAATCACCTGCCGGCCAGGTAATGCCTCCAATGTCCTATGGCCTGGGCCTCCTTTTCGACTGAGGAGTTGCGGATTTCGGAAGCATGGAGGGTATGTGAGAAGAAGGCCACGGGCCTGCCCGCTTGGTTGAGGGTGGCCACCAGAGCTACGTCAGACGCGTTGCTCTCGACCTGGAAAGGGAGGGACTTGTCGATGGCGTGCATCGTGGCCTTTGCAATGTCCGTTTTGATGCGGCTGAAGGCCTGGCAGGCCTCTATCGACAGGGGAAAAGCTGTAGATTGGATCAGGGGACGGGCCTTGTCCGCATAGTTGGGGACCCACTGGGCGTAGTAACTGAAAAACCCTAGGCGGCGCTTCAGGGCCTTGGAGCAGTGAGGGAGGGGGAACTCCATAAGCGGGCGCATGCGTTCAGGGTCGGGGCCTATAACTCCATTTCGCACTATGTAGCAGAGGATGGCGAGACGGTCGGTGTTAAACACGCATTTATCCTTGTTGTATGTCAGGTTAAGGATCTTTGCGGTTTGGAGGAATTTTCGGAGGTTGGTGTTGTGGTCCTGCTGGTCATGGCCGCAGATGGTGACATTATCGAGATACAGGAATGTTGCCCGTAAACCGTACGGTCCACCTCGTGCTGGAAGACCGAGACCCCGTTGGTGACACCGAAGGGAACCCTTAAGAAGTGATAGAGCCGCCCGTCTACCTCGAAGGCAGTGTATTTGCGGTCACTAGTGCGGATGGGGAGCTGGTGGTAGGCGGACTTGAGATCCACCGTGGAGAAGACCTTGTAATGCGCGATCCTGTTCACCAGGTCGGGTATACGGGGGAGAGGGTACGCGTCCAGCTGCATAAATCTGTTGATGGTCTGACTGTAGTCGATGACCATCCTATGCTTCTCCCCGGTCTTTACCACCACTACTTGAGCTCTCCAGGGACTGTTGCTAGCTTCAATGACTCCTTCCCTCAGTAGCCTTTGGACCCCTGACCTAATAAAGATCCGATCCTGGGCACTGTACCGTCTGCTCCTGATGGCGACGGGTTTGCAATCCGGGGTGAGGTTCGCAAACAGGGAAGGCGGGTCGACCTTAAGGGTCGCGAGGCCGCAGACAGTGAGGGGGGGTATAGGGCCGCCAAATTTGAAAGTTAGACTTTGGAGATTACACTGGAAGTCTAAACCTAGGAGTGTGGCCGCGCAGAGGTGGGGAAGGACGTAGAACCGGTAATTTTCCCTGGACTGTGAGGTTTGTTACACAGAACCCCTTTATCTCTTCTGAGTGTGAACCGGAGGCCAGGGAGATTTTTTGATTAAGGGGTGGACGAGGAGAGAACAGAGCCTCACCGTGTAGGGGTGTATGAGGCTCTCCGTGCTCCCAGAGTCGATTAGGCAGGACGTCTCGTGCCCGTTGATAAATACAGTCATTGTAGCAATTGAGAGTGTTCGAGGCCGGGACTGATCCAGAGTCACCGAGGTCAATTGCAGCAGTTGAGTGTTCTCTTCGGGCAGTGCGTGGTCAGCCGAGCTGGGGTCCTGGGGTCCATCCAAGATGGCGGCTCCCATTGGTCGCATATGGCTGGGGGTGCACAAAATGGCGGCGCCATCCATCTAATGTGGCGTCCGCGGGACAAGATGGCGGCGCCCGGGGGCCGCCCGTGGCCCTGGAGTAGGAAGATGGCGGTGCCCACTGGCCGCACGGAGACCGTGGAGAGGTTTGGGGTGGCGGTCCGCATTCGCCGCCGGAGACCGCGGCAACCGCACGGGCCTGGCATACCACCACAAAATGGCCCGCGACTCACCCTGGAGCGACCATGGAGCTTCCCCCAACTCAGCATTCCCGGGTGTGGAGCCCAGGCTAGGAACGAGGCCCTAAACTATTGAATGAGACGCCATCCCCCGGCAATGAACAAATTGCCATTTCAAACCCAAGATGCCGCATGCATTTCTTGGAGGACTTGTATCTGAGAAACCAACCCTATCACTGCTCTGTGAGACTGGCGGGTGCCCCAAAATTGCACCCCATTCCAGGAACACCAGAAGGCCCCACTGGCGGCCCCGATGGCCCCTGGGAGTGGCTGGGAGACTTGGTCCCATGTACACATTGACTTTGCTGGTCCATTTCAGGGGGCCACATTCCTGATAGTAGTAGACGTAAGGACGGCCCCGTAGCACCTAGCCTCTAATGGGCTAGCCGAACGAGCGGTACAAACATTCAAGAAAGCCATAAGGAAGATGACCTCGGGGTCGTGGGAAATGCGGTTTGAAAGCTTGCTTTTCAGTTATCGTACGATGCCTCACGTACAACTGGCATCGCACCAGTAGAGTTACTCATGGGGCGCCAACTCCGGACGCGTCTCAGCCTCGTCCTCCCTGAAGTCGGGGCATGGTTCCGTCAGCAGTAGAGGCAGATGCTCACCGCCACCCACAAGCTCGAACCTTCACAACAGGTGACGCGATTTACGTGAGGAACTTTGGGCCCGGAGCCACATGGATCCCTGGGACAGTCCTCCACATGATGGGGCCAGTCTCCTACGCGGTCCAGCTGCAGGGGGCAGAGACACACCGCCACCTGGACCACTTCCGACGATGCGACCAGGAACCATTGGCACATGGCCCGGAGGCCCCTCGCAGGATCTGGACGCTGTCTCCCGGAAGGCCAAGGAGGAGCCCCGAGACCAGAGAGGAACCTGAGGACCCCACCCGCGTATTCTGCCTCCTGTTGACCGTCAAGGCGCCGGGAGGCCTGTGGCACACGTGGACCCGGCCAGCGACGGCGTGGACAGCGAGTACGAGCACCACTTGTACGAGCAGCCGTACCGGCTGGACCATGCCAGCTGCGATGTTCTTCGCAGAAGAGGCGGGTCACCGGTACGCCACACATCTCCAAGACCGGCTGTACCTCCCCTGGAACTCCGCCCACAACCCAAGCGGCCACGGGATCCTCAGCCTGACAACATGGACATTTCTCTAGACTTGGGGGTGGGGGTGGGTGCGGCCCCCTACAGGGACAGAGCTGTATAGCATCCGCCTTCCCTCCTACACCTGAGTATGAGCTACTCAGGTGACTATTCAGGAGCTCCCGACAGAATATAAACCCTGACCTGGAAGCACTTTGGGGAAGGAATCCTCGGAGAATGGAGAGGAGTGATTATTGTGACTAGTGTGGAATAAAGTGAGTTGCACCCTATCAGCCTGGCCTCTCGTGGACTCTTTGCCTCCATCTACAACACTCTATCTTTAATCGAATAAGCTTTATATAGAAACTGCCCCCCCCCCACTAGATTCAAGCACAAGGAGAAACATAATCTCAGCATATATCTTTGCAAGTTCCCTCAAAATCTTATATGTTCAACAAGATCTTCTCATTCCTCCAAACTCCAAAAAGTAAGGACCCAATGTGGTAAACCACTGTTGCACCTGTATTAGGTGTTGTACGGTAAGACCTGTACTACAGGTTCGCCGGTAGTCCCTGCCTGCTGGCTCCACCCAGGAGGCGGGGTATAAATATGCGTGTCCTCCAGCCAGCAGCCATTTCGCCAGCTGCTGTGGGAGGCCACACATCTGAAAGCAATAAAGTCTCAGTTGGATTCAACTATCGTCTTTGTCCAATTGATCGTGCCTCAATTTATTGCTATCAGTTTCTAAGGATGGACCTCCGTATCAAACCGGATCGCCTGCAGCTGGATCCGCACTCAAGCGACGTCAGAAAGGACTTCCAACACTGGCTAGCTTGCTTCGAGGCGTATATCAACGTGGCACCAACCCCTGTTCCAGAGGCTCAGAAGATTCAGATTTTATATTCCAGGTTGAGCTCCAAAGTCTTTCCGTTAATCCAGGACACGCCGAATTACGCCAAAGCCATGACTCGACTCAAGGACAACTACGCACAGAAAACGAACACACTCTTCGCCAGGCACGTACTCGCCATTTGCTTTCAACTCCCTGGTGAGTCCATAGAAGACTTCTGGCGGGCCCTAATCCCACTAGTCCGGGACTGTGACTGTCAGGCCGTTACGGCCACGGAACACTCAGACCTCCTTATGCGGGACGCTTTTGTGACTGGAATTGGGTCAGATCTCAGACGCCAGCGGCTCCTAGAAGGGGCCACGCGCGACCTCGCAGAGATTAAAACGCTAGCGCTCTCCATGACAGTTGCCCTGCGCAACGTCCAGTCCTACACTCCCAGCCGCTCGGCCCACCCCTCCTACGCTTCGTGGACCCCACAGACAGCCACCCGAGCAGGGCCCCTGTCCACCCAATATGCCTGCGCTGCACGCCAGCCAGCGAACCCCGGGAGGCCCCGATTCTATTTTTGCGGCCAACAGAAGCACCCGCGCCAATGCTGTCCAGCCCGCGCTACCCTTTGTAAAGCCTGCGGGAAGAAAGGCCACTTTGTCGCGGTGTGCCAGGCCCGCTCAGTAACCGCTATCGCCCCCACCCCCCCTCGGTCGTGGACAATGCGCGCCGCCATCCCCCCCCTCAGACCACGTGCGGCCAGTGGGCACCGCCATCTTCCCCTCTGCGCAACACGTGCGTTTCATGGGCACCGCCATCTTGTTCCACCCCGTAACGTGCGTTCCATGGGCGCCGCCATTTTGTAACCCTCAAGATCTTTGGGCGCTGCCATCTTGTCTACCCCTCAGCACATGGGCACCACCAGCGTTCCAGGACCTGTGCTCACCAGCCGCCCCATTACCGATGACCAACCAAGACTCGCCTCCATGTCAATCGACCAGTGTCGTCCGCATCACCTGACCAACGCATCCACCAGCGTGAAAGTCGACAGACATGTAACCTCCTGCCTGCTGGTCTCGGGGAGCACCAAAAGCTTCATACACCCGGATACAGTAAGGCGCTGCTACCTCACGATACACCCCGCCAACCAAAAAATCTCCCTGGCCTCCGGATCCCATTGCATAGCGATCCGGTGGTACTGTACGGTCATGCTCACGGTCCAGGGCGTAGAATTCACCGGCTTCCGCCTCTACTTCCTCCCTAACCTCTGCGCTGTACTAATCCTCGGCCTGGACTTCCAGTATAACCTCCAGAGCCTAACCCTGAAATTCGGCGGGCCCTTAACACCCCTTACTGTGTGCGGCCTCGCGACCCTAAAGGTCGACCCACCTTCCCTCTTTGCCAACCTAACTCCAGATTGCAAACCCGTCGCCACCAGGACCACCCAGGACAAGACCTTCATCAGGTCCGAAGTCCAGCGGCTGCTTCGGGAAGGCATCATGGAGGCCAGCAACAGCCCCTGGAGAGCTCAAGTGGTAGTGGTTAAAACTGGGGAGAAACACCGAATGGTCGTGGATTACAGCCAGACCATCAACCGGTACGCGCAGCTCGACGCGTACCCCCTCCCACGCATATTTGACATGGTTAACCAGATTGCACAGTACCGGGTCGTCTCAACGGTAGACCTGAAATCCGCTTACCACCAGCTCCCCATCCGTAAATCGGACCGGCCATACACCGCCTTCGAGGCAGATGGCCACCTAAACCACTTCCTTAGGGTCCCCTTCGGCATCACAAATGGGGTCTTCCAAAGGGAGATGGACCGAATGGTCGACCGGTACGGGTTGCGGGCCACCTTTCCGTACCAAGACAACGTCACCATCTGTGGCCATGGTCAACAGGACCACGATGCCAACCTCGCTAAATTTCTCCACACCGCTACTCTACTAAACCTCACTTACAACAAGGAGAAGTGCATGTTCAGCACGAACCGCTTAACCATCCTCGGCTATGTGGTCCAGAACTGGGTTCTGGGGCCCGATCCCGACCGCATGTGCCCCCTCATGGAGCTCCCCCTCCCCCACTGCCTCAAACGCTGCATGGAGTTCTTTTCGTACTACGCTCAGTGGGTCCCAAACTATGTGGACAAGGCCCGCCCCCTCATACAGTCCACCCAGTTTCCCCTGATGACCGAGGCCCAACAGGCCTTCATCCGGATCAGAGCTGATATTGCCAAAGCCACAATGCATGCTGTAGATGAGACACTGCCCTTCCAAGTAGAAAGCGACGCATCAGACGTCGCCCTCAATCAGGCAGGCAGGCCCGTGGCATTCTTCTCCCGCACTCTTCATGCCTCAGTAATTCGGCACTCATCCGTCGAAAAGGAGGCCCAAGCTATCGTTGAAGCTGTGAAGCATTGGAGGCATCACCTGGCCAGCAGGAGATTCACTCCCCTCACTGACCAACGGTCGGTAGCCTTCATGTTCAACAACACACAGCTGGGCAAGATCAAAAATGATAAAATCTTGCGGTGGAGAATCGAGCTCTCCACCTATAATTATGAGATTATCATAGAATCATTGAATTTACAGTGCAGCAGGAGGCCATTCGGCCCATCGAGTCTGCACCGGCTCTTGGAACGAGCACCCTACCCAAGGTCAACAGCTCCACCCTATCCCCATACCCCAGTAACCCCACCCAATACTAAGGGCAATTTTGGTCACTATGGGCAATTTATCATGGCCAAGCCACTTAACCTGCACATCTTTGGCCTGTGGGAGGAAACCGGAGCACCGGGAGGAAACCCACGCACACACGGGGAGGATGTGCAGACTCCTCACAGACAGTGACCCACGCCGGAATCGAACCTGGGACCCTGGAGCTGTGAAGCAATTGTGCTATCCACAATGCTACCGTGCTACACGGTTGTACCACTTCATGAAGGCACAAAATTTGCCCTACTCCGTCGAGGAAGTAATGACAATCACCAGGGACTGCCAGGTCTGTGCGGAGTGCAAGCCGCACTTCTAACGGCCGGACCGCGCGCCCCTGGTGAAGGCCTCCCGCCCCTTTGAACGCCTCAGCATGAACTTCAAAGGCCCCCTCCCCTCCACCGACCGTCACACATATTTCCTCAGTGTGATCGACGAATGCTCCAGTTTCCCCTTTGCCATCCTATGCCCCGACATGACGTCTGCCACCGTCATTGAAGCCCTCAACACAATCTTCACTCTGTTCAGTTTCCCTGCCTACATCCACAGTAACAGGGGATCCTCATTCATGAGCTATGAGCTGCGTCAGTTCCTGCTCAGCAGGGGTATCGTCTCCAGCAGAACGACAAGCTATAACCCCCGGGGAAACGGACAGGTAGAAAGGGAGAATGGGACGGTATGGAGGGCCGTCCAGCTGGCCCTATGGTCCAGAAACCTCCCTGTCTCCCGCTGGCAGGAGGCCCTCCCTGATGCACTCCACTCCATTCACTCATTACTCTGCACTGCCACTAACAATACACCCCATGAACGTCTTTTTGCCTTCCCCAGGAAATCCACATCCGGGGCGTCACTCCCGACTTGGCTCACATCTCCGGGAACCGTGCTTCTCCATAAGCACGTCCGACTCCACAAGGCGGACCCGTTGGTGGAGAGGGTGCACTAGCTCCACCCTCAGTACGCCTATGTGGTGTTCCCCGACGGCTGCCAGGATACTGTCTCCCTCAGGGACCTGGCACCAGCAGGTTTCACCCCCACACCACCCCGTTCGCCCCCGGCGCCACCCTCCCCTCCCCGTCACTCACAATAGCACCCCCCCCCCCCCAGGACCGTCCGTCCCCCCTCTGCCCACGCCCGACGATGAAGAGGATTTCGGCACACTCCCGGAGTCACCTTCGACCAGATCAGCACCAACATCGCCGACACCACTGCGTCGCTTCTAGAGGAACATCAAGGCCCCGGACCGGCTAAACCTCTGACAGGTCCACCGGACATCAAAGGACATTTCTTTACTCAAATCTTGTAAATATTAACTCACTGTTGTACATAGTTATCCACCCCCCCCCCCCCCCCCCACCCCCCGCTGGACTCAATTTTTAACAGGGGGTGAATGTGGTAAACCACTGTTGAACCTGTATTAGATGTTGTACAGTAGGACCTGTACTCCAGGTTCGCCGGTAGTCCCTGCCTGCTGGCTCCCGCCCAGGAGGCGGGGTATAAATATGCGTGTCCTCCAGCTAGCAGCCATTTCGCCAGCTGCTGTGGGAGGCCACACATCTGATAGCAATAAAGCCTCAGTTGGATTCAATTATCGTCTTTGTCCAATTGACCGTGCCTCACCCAACCTGCCCAACCTTTCCTCATAGGACAACCGTCAATCCCAGGAATCAACCTATGGAACATTCCCTGAACTCCGTCCAATGCAAGCATATCCTTCCTTAAGTAAGGAGTCCATAACTAAATGCAGTATTCTCGATGTGGTCTCACCAATGCTGTGTACAGTTGTAACAAACTTTTATATTCCACCCCCCTTATAATAAAGGCCTAAATATCACTGGCAATGGGCTTCTCTTCCTACTCCTGCACCATTACCTCTGGCTTCTCCCAAGGATCTATCCTTTGTCCCTACTATTTCCTAACAACATTCTGCCTCTCAGCGACATCATCCACACAACATTAATTTTCACAGACACACTGACAGCTCTGAGTTCTACCTCACCACCTGCTATTGTAACGCCTCCACTGTTGTTAAGTTATCTTACATCGAGTACTGGATGAGCAGAAATTTCTTCCTGTTGGAAGATAATGGGAAGGCTGAGGCCATTGTTTTTGGCCTTGCTCCAAAGTCAGCTCCCTAGCTATCCCCCTCCCTGACCAATTTTGGTGTCATATTTGATGAGCTTCTGATCACATATTAATGTCACCAGTAAAACTGTCTTTTCCACCTCTGTAACACAATCTGACTTTGCCCCTGTCCCAATGCATCTGCAGATAACCTCATTCATGTCTGTGGGATTCATGGGCAAGGATCAAAGAGGATGAATCATGAATTGAGCAAGAACATTCTTGCACTTACTGAGTTAGCTGCCAAAGCCCTAAAAACACTTTCATGGAATCCCAACAGTGCAGAAGGAGGCCATTTGGCCCACCAAGCCTGTACTGACCCTCCGAAGGAGCATCCCATATAGGCCCACTCCCCATCCCTGTAACCCCACCCAACCTGAACAACCATGGACACTAAGGAGCAATTTAGCATGCCCAATCCATCTAACGTACACATCTTTGGAATGTGGGAGGAAACCGGAGCACCCAGGGGAGTTCATAGATTATCATAGAATTTACAGTGCAGAAGGAAGCCATTCGGCCCATCGAGTCTGCACCGGCTCTTGGAAAGAGCACCCCACCCAAGGTCAACACCTCCACCCTATCCCCATAACCCAGTAACCCCACCCGACACTAAGGGCAATTTTGGACACTAAGGGCAATTTATCATGGCCAATCCACCTAACCTGCATATCTTTGGACTGTGGGAGGAAACCGGAGCATCCGGAGGAAACCCACGCACACACGGGGAGGATGTGCAGACTCCGCACAGACAGTGGCCCAAGCTGGAATCGCACCTGGGATCCTGGAGCTGTGAAGCAATTGTGCTATCCACAATGCTACTGTGCTGCCCAGATGATGGTTGATATTAATTCTAATTGTATATTCTCAGGGATAAGATAAACTTCTCAGATTGTGCTCATTCACTCTGTGACATTTTTTTACAAAATTTTGTCATTTGTAGCATGGTGCGGTTTTTACCGTGGTAGCTTCTGGAAAGAGACTCACCTTTATTACTGAAGAGGAAGATTTTGAGATATTCTTTAAATCTAAAAATGTTGACTTTCAAGAAGCAGTACAAGAAGCTGTTTGGCATACTGGTAAGACATACAATGGAAAATGTAATTTAATGTAAATACAGTTTGAGATCATTCTAACCTTAATGTGTCTTCCACCATTTTATTAGTTTATGTCTCCTTTAACTATGCTCACTGCTTCATACCTTATAACCAGTTACTAACCCACTTCACAATGTTGTACCCAATTCTATGTGCATTCATCTTTGCTCCTAAGTGATTGTGTGGTGCTTAATCAAATGTTTTCTGAAGTCCATCAAGACAACATCATGGCATTTTTATCTATCTCCTTAAAAATATTCAGCTCCATTAGTTAAAATAACCTCCCATTTAACACTTCTTTGCATCTGTGTAAACTTTTCTTGCGACTATACTTGCCTTATTTGTTGACCAGATACAAATAGAACTTTTACCCTTTTGGGGTATGTACTGGAAAACCTATGCAAGACTTTCCTGTATTAGTCACTATTTTTTGACCAGGAACAAAGTTTACTTTGTGTGAAATTACACATCATTTTATGATGCTAAATGCATTTTAGATGTCTGAAGGGGCACCATGATGGAGCAGTGAGTAGCACTGCTGCCTCACGGCGCCGAGGTCCCAGGTTCGATCCCGGCTCTGGGTCACTGTACATGTGGAGTTTGCACATTCTTCCCATGTTTGCGTGGGTTTCACCCCCACAACCCAAAGATGTGCAGGATAGGTGGATTGACCACACTAAGTTGCCCCTTAATTGGAAAAAATGAATTGGGTACTCTAAATTTAAAAAATAAATTTTTTTTTTAGATGTCTGACTAATCCAATTGGTTGTTGAAGTCGCAGTTGTTGGATCGTACGATGGAAACCATGATAGTTTAATCCATTTGGCGAGATAATGAGTCCAGTGCAAATATGTAAATTAATCTGCATGACAAAACCTATTCCAAGGGTAAAAACCTCTGGCTTAAAGTCACTGTCCCAGGGATCTGCATGAGGATATTAACAATGTTAAAGGTATCAAGATTAAATATTGCATTTCCTATGTTTACAAATCTATATTATACAATTTTAGAAACATAGAAAATTGGAGCAGGAGGAAGTCATTCAGCCCTTCGAGCCTGCTCTGCCATTCATTATGATCATGGTTGGTCATCCTACTCAATAACCTGTTCCCGCTTTGCCCCCATATTCATTGCTCACTTTAGCTCCAAGATCTATGTCTAATTCTTCTTGAAAATATACAATGTTTTGCCCTTAACTGCTTCCTGTGGGAACCAATTCCACAGGCTCGCCACTCTCTGGGTGAAGAAACTGTCATGATATCCACATTAACATATCATGGTGCAATCACACACACACACTGATGGACAGGTAGTTGGACCAACCAACACACACGCAACATCACAGCCAATCACCAGTGAGAGCACACGCACTATAAAACAGGGAACACCACAGTTCCCGCTCATTCTACCAGGAGTTAGCTCAGAGCACAGAGCTCACAGTGTGCCACTCAGACATACACCATGTGCTGAGTGCCTCTCTAAGATAGTGCTAGGGCTGGGTCCATAGGTTAGCTGGTGAAGTACGAACCACAGCCAGAAGTTAATAGTTATTATTGTACAGAATAATAAAACAGAGTTGTACCATCTACAACGTGTTGGTTCGTTTGTGTATCAGAACACCCAACACGACATGATACCAGGACTGGAAACTCGCCAGCCACTGTGAGACCCACTTGCACCTCTTCATAGAACATAGAACATTACAGCGCAGTACAGGCCCTTCGGCCCTCAATGTTGCGCCGACCTGTGAAACCACTCTCAAGCCCATCTACACTATTCCCTTATTGTCCATAATAGAACATAGAAACCCGCAATCCAGCGCCATGGAAACCATCAGCCCGCCGCAGCCACTCCGGATCGCTGGAAATCTTGGCGTCAACTGGAAGCTGTTTAAACAGCGCTTCCAACTCTTCCTAGAAGCCACAGACAGGGAGAATGCATCGGACACCAGGAAGATCGCCCTTCACGGCGAGGCAACACGCCATCCACATCTACAATTCCCTGGCATTCGCGGAAGGCGAGGACAAGACGAAGTACAAGATGGTCCTTCTAAAATTTGAGGAACACTTCAGCGTCGAAGTTAATGAGAGCTTCGAGAGGTACCTCTTCCAGTAGCGCCTGCAGGGTAAGGATGACCCTTTTCAATCTTATTTGACACACCTCCGTATCCTCGCGCAGTCCTGCGGCTATGAGGCCACCTCCGACTCCATGATTCGGGAACAGATAGTTTTTAGGGTCACCTCGGACACCCTATGCCAGCAGCTCCTAAAAATAAAGCGCCTCACCCTAGCGACTGCCATCGAGACCTGCGTCCTACACGAAAACACGACCAGCCGGTACTCCCAATTCCAGGCGGCCGAATCGGCACAGCAGGGGTCCTACGAGGCCGAGCGGGTCCAGTCGATCAAGTTCCTCTCGTCCCGCGGCCCGGACGGGGGTGGCCATTTCGCGCGCTTTCCGAGGCCTCTCGCGCTTGTACGCGCCAAAAGAGGGGACGTCGACGCAGAGGGACAGGATGCGCAGGCGCGCTCTACGCAGGACTGCACCGCACATACGCGGTGGCGCAACAAACGCCATGACGTCACGACGTGCGGCAATTGTGGATCCACACACTTAAAGCGGCAATGTCTGGCCAAAGCGCGACAATGCCTCCGCTGTGGCAGGTCGCTGCCTGCGTCGAGCAGCTCAACCTGCCAACTCTCTGCAATTCCGCCAGCCTCGCAGGGACGTGCGGGCCATTCAGCCCCCATACACCGAGTCATACCCTGACGACGTGCAGACCGGTGATACTGACGACCGGGAACCCTTCCGCGTTGCGGTAATAAACAAGAACCGGATGTCCCCAAGTCGGACCCACCAGCCGATGCCAGTGCACAGCATTAATTCGGGTGATGAATGGTCAACCGATAACCAATCACATTCCACTTAGACACTGGTGCCTCCGCCAATCTCATTGCATGGTCAGCCTTCCACACCTTGAAGGTTAAACCACCGATTCTGACATCCCACTGTTAGCTGGTTGATTATAACGGAAACGTTATCCCGGCCATGGGATCCTGCCAGCTCGAGGTTACACACAATGCATACACAGCCACACTGTCTTTTGAGATAGTTGGATCATCGCAGGACACCCTGCTAGGCGCACAGGCGTGGAAGGTTCTCCACCTCGTTCAGCGGGTACACACTCTGTCTCCAGAAGGCACGTCCGATTTCCCGGATGCAGACTTTAGAGCGCAGCTCTACTCGTTCCTCGCCCACAACCAGGAGGTTTTCGAGGGCATGGGCACACTGCCCTACACTTACAGAATACGGCTCAAACCGGACGCCACCCCGGTCATTCAAGCACCTTGTAGAGTCCTAGCACCACTCAAAGACTGACTCAAGCAGCAGCTGCAGGATCTCCAGGACCAAGGAGTGCTTTCCCGGGTCACGGAGCCCACGCCATGGGTCAGCTCCATGGTGTGCGTTAAAAAGCCCTCCGGCGAGCTCCGGATCTGCATCGACCCGAAAGACCTGAACAACAACATCATGAGGGAATACTACCCCATACCCAAACAGGAAGAAATCATGAGCGAAATGGCCCGGGCTAAAATTTTCACAAAGCTTGATGCCTCAAAGGGTTTTCGGCAGATTCAACAGGATCAGTCCAGCGGGAAGCTGTGCATTTTCAACACTCCCTTTGGCAGATACTGCTACAACAGAATGCCGTTTGGCATCATCTTGGCATCCGAGGTATTTCACAGAATCGTGGAACAGATGATGGAGGGCATCGAAGGGGTGCACGTCTATGTTGACGACGTCATCATCTGGTCCACCACACCACAGGAACACATCAGTCGTCTCCAGCATGTCTTTGCGCGGATACGGGAACACGGCCTGCGCCTCAACCGAGCCAAGTGTTCTTTCGCCAAACTGAGCTAAAGCTTCTGGGGGACCACATATCCCGGTCAGGGGTGCGTCCGGATGCAGACAAGGGGAGTGCCATTACAGCCATGCCGCAGCTGGCAGACAAGAAGGCAGTGCTACGCTTTCTAGGCATGGTCATCTTCCTGGGGAAGTTCATTCCCAACCTTGCCTCCCACACAACGGCTCTTCGCCACCTAGTAAAAAAGTCCACGGAGTTCCAGTGGCTGCCCGCACACCAGAAGGAATGAGAGGAGCTCAAAGTTACACGACTACGTGTATCGTCTCCCCCAGTTAACCGTGGAAACCGACCATCGCCCCCTGGTCAGCATCATACATAAGGACCTGAACGAGATTACCCCTCGCCTCCAGCGCATCCTACTCAAGCTCCGGAGGTACGACTTCCATCGGGTCTACACCCCGGGAAAGGACCTCATCATTGCGGATGCCCTATCCAGAGCAGTGAGCACACCGCCCGACTCGGAGGGGTTCATCTGTCAGGTCGAAGCGCAGGTGGCCTTCACATCGGCAAGTCTGCCAGCTGATGATTCAAGTCTGGCCCGTATTCGCCGGGAGACTGCGGCTGACCCCGTTCTACAACGTGTGATGCGCCACATGACGGGAGGGTGGCTCAAAGGACAGTACCCACAATTCTACAATGTCCGGGACGACTTGGCCGTCATTGACGGTGTCCTCCTAAAGCTGGACCGGATTGTGATTCCACACAGCATGCACAAGCTGGTCCTCGACCAACTACATGAAGGCCATCTGGGGGTTGAGAAGTGCAGACGGAGGGCCCGAGAAGCTGTATACTGGCCGGGCATCAGCGATGACATTGCCAACATCGTGCTCAACTGCCCCACCTGCCAAAGGTTTCAGCCGGCACAGCCCCCTGAGACGTTTCAGCCCCATGAGTTGGTGACGTCCCCCTGGGCGTAGGTGGGTGTGGACCTTTTTCATGCGCTTGGCAGGGACTACGCATCATCATAGATTACTTTTCGAATTATCCAGAGGTCATACGCCTGCACGATTTGACATTGTACGCTGTCATCAGGGCCTGCAAAGACACCTTCGCTCGCCATGGCATTCCGCTTACTGTCATGTCGGACAATGGGCCCTGTTTTGCAAGACAAGAATGGTCTTCTTTTGCTGCTTTGTATGGCTTCACACACGTGACGTCCAGCCCTCTGCATCCCCAGTCAAATGGCAAGGCGGAAAAGGGCGTTCACATCGTCAAGTGGCTCCTCTGCAAGGCTGCTGATGCCGGATCGGATTTCTGCTTAGCCCTGCTGGTCTATCGCTCGGCCCCACTAGCCTCTCACCAGCCCAGCTGTTGATGGGTCGCGCCCTCAGGAACACTGTGCCATCCATTCTGGTCCCTACACCCAACTATGCTCCAGTACTGCAAAGGATGCGACAGCAGCGTGCTCAGCAGAAGATGGCACATGACAATCGGGCAACTGATCTTCCTGCCCTGGCGCCTGGAGACAACGTCCGCATCCACCTACCAGAGGGTGGCTGGTCGACAACTGCCGAAGTTCTCCATCGCGTGGCTCCCCGCTCGTTCCTGGTTCGCATGCCTGATGGCTCCATTCGCCGGCGTAATCGCCGGGCTCTTCGGCTGCTTCCGCACTCGCTACGTGATCATGCACTGGTGCCACGCCCTCCTGTTGTTCCTGATGTCGACTTCGTGGCGCTTCCTGCCACCATGACCACTCCTCTGTCGCCTGTGGCCAGGCCCATTCCTCAGCCGGTGGATCCTGACCCACCCTTGAGGAGGTCAACCCGAATTCGTCGCCCACCTACTAGGCTGGACTTATGAGCATGTTTGAACATTGAACTCACTGACGTATTATACCACAATGTTAATATGTTTCTCTTTTTGTCATTACAGGAGTTCGTTTTGATGCTTGATGTTTACACGTGTTTTGTTTATGGTACAACCTCGTTGCTATGTTGCACCTGACACCTTCCTATGTATATAGTTTAGCCTCATGTACATGTTGTAGATATTGCACACACACATTCAGCTGCACTCAGTACACATCTATATTTATTACCACGTAGGCACATATTCTTGTAAAAAAAGGGGGGATGTCATGATATTCAGATAAACATCATGGTGCAAACATACATACACACTGATGGACAGATCAACGGACCAATCAATACACACACAACATCACAGCCAATCACAGGCAAGAGCATACACACTATAAAATGGGGAACACGACACTTCCCGCTCATTCCAGCAGGAGACAGCTCAGGGCACAGAGCTCACAGCAAGCCACTCAGACATTCACCATGTGCTGAGTGCTTCTCCAAGATAGTGTTAGGGCTGGGTCCACAGGTTAGAGGGTAATGAACGAACCACAGTAACCAGTTTACAAATGTTGTTATTGTTAGTAATAAAACTGAGTTGTACCATCCGCAACCGTGTTGGTTTGTCTATGAAGCAGAGCACCCAACACGACACCGTCAACATCAAATAGGAAAAAAATAATATTTACACTTTGGACATAGAGGGAGTCCATGGCACTCACAGTCAATGTTGTGTGCGACCTCACTTCACTTGCCCTTGCATTATGTGCATAATCACTTCAGTCACACCAGTAGTAAAAAACTGCGGACAGAAATCAGTGGAATGTAGCAACCATGCGTGTGGGCAACAGTCAACAAAATGTCTCGTGGCTGCATATGGCCCCCCGGGTTGTAGGTTTCTCAGTCCTGCCCCATGATAACAATGTAATAGAAACTGTTGCACATTTAAGTTTGTCATTGAAATTTGACATTGATTTTCTTTCTCTCTTTTCAGAGTCCGCTCCATTTAGTAGGAACCCAACAGCCACTGGGTCCTTGCAGAGTCGAATATAAATGCGGATGGCCATTATTTACTGCAAATCTAACCATTGTCCTCAAAAATTGATTTGATTGATATTTTTCTTTCCTGTACAATGTAGAAGCAATAACCAGGATAGGATTCTCCAGTCACCCAGCCATGTGTTTCCCAGCAGTGCACGGTGTCATGGGAATGTCACTTTAAGAAATGCTTGTCTTCTCAAATGGCTGCAGTGATGTCAGCTCAGGTACAGAATGAGAGTTTTGGAAGCGAACATAGAGAATTCCTAAAAGGTATTACTCTAGATTTAATAAATAGCATTACCGGAGAAATTGAGGTATGTACCATTGCTCTACTATAACTGAAGGGGGGTGGTTCTGAGATGAGACCCCTTAAAACCGGATAGTTAGGGTAACATTAGAATGGTTCTACATAAGTTAGTTTATTGGGGATTAAGACTAATCATAGAAAGTATACCCAGTAATCATTATTAACCATTAAACATGTATTCTTAGAACATAGCAGTAACAAGCATTTAGTGGCTGCAATGGATGATGGGATTTAAGCTAGCTAACCTGACCACATTCCGAAGACAGACAGAATCAGACAGAAATAATGTGGTCAGCAATAACACAGCCAGCTCAATAAGCAGTTCTTACCAGTAGCTTGAACATCCTGTGCTCAGACAGACCATGGTACAAGCAGGAACCAACCGAGATAAGAGAAATGGGAGTAGGGGAGAGTACGAGATAATGGATACAGGGGTCCTGAAAAACAACAGATGGCCAGGGAACAGGATGGGGCTAAATCATGAGCTGATCACGCAGTCACCAAACTGCCTGAAGTAAAATTCATTGGTCAAATAGAATCGGCAGCTACAAGGATTGGATCAAGTCCAACTGGGGTGGGCTACTCATTTTTGGAAATTGTATAACTGTTGGACCTAGAGCAATGTAAAGCAGAGTGGTTTTGACGTTTATCCAAATCACTCTTCCTCGTACATTGACGAAGCTTGGAAAATAAAGCGTCTTAACCAGAGTTGCTGTCTCCATGGGTCTTTGTGTTTAACTGAGCCATAACTAAGGGGGAGGATCCCCAAGTAAATGCCAGCTCAATACTCAGTCTCTGAAAATGCTCCAACAATAACAATGATGCAGAGCTCCTGCAGGTATTATGGACAGGAGCATCCACAAGTGAAAGAAATAACTTAAACCCTGCAGAAAACATCACACAGTCAGAAAGAGATCAAAAACCTTCCAATACAGTTGGTGTGAGATATTTATCAATTATGTAGGCAAGTTACCAAGTTACACTCCATGAGGAAACTACATCAACTTTAGCTCATTAGCACCTCAGTCCATTTTCTCACTACTTTGTAATAATGTTGTGCTTAACAGCACAACAGAAGTAAGTTTTTCTGGGAAACTGGTTTCAGAAAATGGCCTCAAATGCAATATTTTTCTTGTCTGCTATGACTTCTCTTTTGGATTTAATACAATTGACCTCTTCCAATGCCTCTTCTCTTCTACTACATGGTCCATCTCAGTTGGACTGTCTTTTTTGTTCCACATCTACCTGTCCAAACGTAGCCAGAGCATCTCCACAAATAGCTTAACCAGTTTTTGCACAACCACCTTTGAGGTTCCGTGAGACTTTATCGTTAGGCTTCTCTTCCTCATCTATATGGTGGCTTTTGACACATGTCCGATATTGTTCTAAGTGTGACAGTATTACCTTCGGTTCACCACTGATAGGTGCAAATGCAATGACCCAGATCTTTCATTAATGGTGAGACTAATTTATTTAATGCTGCTCCGAGTAGGCATGAAGTCTGATTCCTGAGCATAGCCGTTTAAATCAGTAAAAATCTCAGAACAATCTCACATCCCCAGCTCTACTATCTGACCCCTCCCCCCAAACCCCCAGCATCATGCATCCTCCCCCCAACACCACCCCCTGCACCACTCAATTTCCCCCCCTTTGCTCTGTTCAAATCTCTCCCAGCACGACCCACAACATCTTCAGCTGGCAACTCCAGATCCTTTATTCCACTGAAGTCCGAGAAGAGCTGAGGGTGACAGATAGTGGCAGTTGTGAACAGAGCCAGGGATGCTGAGGGTGGGAGCTTCTCGAATTAAAAGTTGAATTAAGGGGAACAATGTAAGCACTTCAAAACAGTTAAAGGCACTTGCGCTTATAAACAGCTGAGAACACTGGCTAGCTCCTAAAAGCACTTGTGTAAACATCTGCTCATCTTACTCATTTTACTCAGCTACACATAAAAAGATATGGCTGTCGTGTTAGGTACACTGGTCTAACACTGGCTGCAACTGGATGCAGCATAGATCAGAAAGATACTCCAGATCTTGAAGTTAGCTCAATCAGGTTTATTGAACTAATAGCACAGTTAGCACAGTTCTCTGTGAGTTCGACTCGCTGCTAACTTAAGTGTGGTTACTTTGTCTGACTGAACCAGACTAGCTCTTAGCCACGTGGTGGAGGTGTGAGATTGTAACAACACCCTTGACTGACTCTCTAGATGTTCATCAGTGGAAAGAGGCGGAGTGTGAGTGCCTTGTGTCTTTTATAGTCAGATCCCACCCCTGAGTGTCCTGCCTGCTTATTGGTCATGTCCTGTTCTCTGTGTCCATTAGCTGCTTGTCTGTATACCATTATGTGTGTGTCTGCATATCATGACATCTTCCTTTTTTTTTATGTTTGGATGACATATGTGAACGTATTTACAAGAATAGGCCAATATTAACATATATACATGCAGTGGCTGTGAACATATGTACATGTGAAAACAGCTGTTTAATGCGAGAACACAGAACATAGGAAACAGAACAAATGTTCATTAGTCCAGTCTCTGTGGCTTGCGTCTGATCCTGGTCGACTGCTGGAGAGGTGGTGGTGGGGACGACAGCGCCTTGATGGGCGGGATTGAAGCCTGACTGGTGGCCTCGTGAGTCGAGGTATCAGGAGGTGGCAAAACAACAGAAGGAAACGGAGAAGAATGTGGTTGCGGGCAGGCAACTTTGCACAGTGCCCGTCTGTTTCATCGCACAACAGAACCATCAGCCAGACGCACAACATACGGGCAGGGGCAGCCTGTCGAACAACGACAGCTGGAGCTAACCAGCCTCCATCAGCGATCCTGACCCGAACAGTGCCTGACAGGGATAACCAGGGCAAATCGGTGGCATGAGCATCATAGCCCTGTTTTTGCCGGTCTCGGAGTTGCTGCACCTTCTGCAGCACCGGGAGGTGATCCAGGTTGGGCACGTGTATGGCTGGAAGTGTCATTCGCAGGTCCCTGTTCATCAGGAGTTGAGCCGGCGACATGCCAGTGGACAGTGGGGTCACGCTGTACGCAAGCAACGCAAGGTGAATGTCAGACGCAGAATCCGCGGCCTTGCAGATGAGCTGCTTCACTATGTGCACCCCTTTTTCAACTTTTCAGTTTGACTGCGGATAGTGTGGGCTGGAAGTGACGTGTTTGAACTGATACGACTGGGCAAACAGAGACCATTCATGGCTGCTGAAGCATGGGCCATTGTCACTCATGACAGTGAGTGGGATACCATGCCTGGAGAACGTCTCCTTACAGGCCATGATGACGGTCGAGATGTGAGGTCTGAGAGTTTCGCAACTTCAGGGTAATTGGAAAAGTAATCCATGATTAACACGTAATCACGACCATTTGCATGACAGAGGTCGATGCTAACCTTGGACCACGGAGAGGTCTCGATTTCATGCTGCTGAAGTGTCTCCTTACTCTGCGCTGGCTGGAAGCGTTGACAGATCGCACAGTTAAGGACCATGTTCGCGATGTCCTGGCTGATCCCGGGCCAGTAGACAGCCTGCTTGGCTCTGCGTCTGCACTTTTCCACACCCAGGTGGCCCTCATGGATTTGACGGAGCACCAAGCTCTGGAGACTGTGTGGAATTACAATCCGGTCCAGTTTGAGGAGGATACCATCAACCACCGTCAGGTCGTCCTTTACATTGAAAAATGGAGGGCACTGCCCTTTTTGCCAGCCATTGGCTAGGTGTTGCATAACACGCTGCAAGAGGTGGTCTTTGGCTGTCTCCTCACGGATACGAATCACCTTCTCATCAGATGCCGGGAGGGTGCTAGCACACAGCTGCACCTGTGACTCAACCTGTGACTCAATTTGCCGGATGACATTCAGTGGTTCACTAGGCACGGTGATGAAGCGGGAAAGTGTATCGACAATGATGAGCTCCTTGCCAGGTGTGTAGACCAGGTCAAAGTCGTATCTTCTGAGTTTGAGGAGGATGCGCTTCAACCGAGGCGTTATGTCATTAAGGTCCTTGTGGATAATGTGGACCGGGGCCTGTGATCCGTCTCGGCTGTGAATGTCGGCAGGCCGTAGACAGTCGTGAACCTTGAGAATGCCAGTGAGAAGGCCCAGGCATTCCTTCTCGATTTGTGCATACCTTTGTTCGGTGGGAGTCATTGCCCTTGATACGTAGGCAACCGGTGCCCAGGATGAAGTGTCATCGCGTTGCAGCAGGACCGCACCGATGCCATCCTAGCTCGCATCTGTCGAGATTTTTGTTTCCCTGTCTGGGTCGAAGAATGCCAATACGGGTGTAGTGGTGAGCTTGACTTTCAGCTCCAACCACTCTGCCTGATGGGCCGCCTTCCACTCGAAGGCAGTGGACTTCTTCACTAGGTTTCGTAGGGCCGTGGTGTGTGAGGCCATGTTTGGGATGAACTTGCCCAGAAAATTGACCATGCCCAGGAGGCGCAATACCGCCTTCTTGTCTTCCGGGACCTTCATGGCTGCGATGGCCTTGACCTTGTCTGTGTCGGAGCACACGCCCTTCTGAGAGATCTGGTCTCCTAGGAACTTGAGTGTCTACATGCCAAAGCAACATTTGGCCCTGTTCAGCTTCAGGCCATTGGCATGGACACGGCGGAATACCTGCTGGAGACGGGAAACATGCTCTTCAGGGGTCGTGGACCATATAATGATGTCATCCACGTACACACGAATCCTTTCGATGCCCTCCATCATCTGCTCCATGATGCGATGAAATATCTCCGATGCCGAGACGATGCTGAACGGCAGATGGTTATAGCAGTCCCTGCCAAACGGTGTGTTGAAGGTGCAGAGCCTCCTGCTGGACTCATCCAGCTGGATTTACCTGAATCCATGTGACGCATCTAACTTCGTGAAAAACCGTGCATGTGCCATCTCACTGGTGAGTTCCTCCCGCTTCGGGATGGGGTAGTGTTCACTCATTATATTCGGGTTGAGATCCTTGGGATCATTGCAAATGCGCAGGTCTCCAGAGATTTTTTTTAAAAATATATTTATTCAAAGTGTTTCCAACAAAAATTTTCAACCAATTAAACCCCCCCCCCGTAACAGAAAACAGAAAGAGAAAAGAACAGAACAAAACATAAACATATCAATCAAACATACTACAGAACTTATACAATGGGTTTCTCCCGCACATAATAACCCTCCCATATGCTTTTTACAAGTACCCCTCGGGAAAAAAACCCTCCCCCTGAAAAGAGCCCCCCCACTCCCTCCCTGGGTTGCTCTGCTGCTGACCGACCTCATTCTAACGCTCCGCGAGATCGTCTAGGAACGGTTCCCACCGCCTGAAGAACCCCTGCGCAGACCCACTCAAGGCAAACTTTATCCTCTCCAGCTTAATGAACCCTGCCATGTCATTTATCCAGGCTTCCACACTGGGGAGGCTTCACGTCCTTCCACATGAGCAAGATCCTCCGCCGGGCTACCAGGGACGCAAAGGCCAGAATACCGGCCTCTTTCGCCTCCTGCATTCCCGGCTCGTCCGCACCCCAAATAATGCCAGCCCCCAACTTGGCTTGACCTGGACTTTCACCACCTTGGACATAGACTTCGCGAAACCCCTCCAGAACCCATCCAGTGCCGGGCACGACCAGAACATGTGGGCATGATTCGCCGGGTTTCCCGAGCACCTCCCGCATCTGACCTCTATCCCAAAGAACCTACTCAGCCTCGCCCCTGTCATATGCGCTCTGTGAATGACCTTAAACTGTATCAGGCTGAGCCTGGCACATGAGGAAGAGGAATTAACCCTACTCAGGGCATCAGCCCACAGACCCTCTTCAATCTCCTCCCCCAGCTCCTCCTCCCACTTGCCCTTCAGCTCCTCTACTGAAGCCTCCCCATCTTCTTTCATCTCCTGATATATCGCCGAAACCTTGCCTACTCCGACCCATATACCTGAAATCACCCTGTCCTGAATCCCCTGTGCCGGGAGCAACGGGAATCCCTCACCTGCCGCCTCACAAATGCCCTCACTTGCATATACCTGAACGCATTTCCCGGGGGTAACCCAAACTTCTCCTCCAGCGCCCCTAAGCTCGCAAATGTCCCGTCAATGAACAGGTCCCCCATTCTTCTAATCCCTGCCCGATGCCAGCTCTGAAACCCCCCGTCCATTCATCCTGGGACAAACCGATGGTTCTCCCGGATCGGGGACCACACCGAGGCTCCCATCTCACCCATAGGTCGTCTCCACTGCCCCCAGATCTTTAGCGTTGCCGCCACCACTGGACTCGTGGTGTACCTTGTCGGCGAGAGCGTCAGCGGTGCCGTCACCAGCGCCCTCAGGCTCGTTCCTTTGCAGGCGCCACCTCCAACCTCTTCCATGCCACCCCCTCTCCCTCTATTACCCACTTATGGATCATTGCCATGTTGGCTGCCCAATAATAGTCACCCAGATTCGGCAACGCCAGCCCTCCCTGTCCCTACTACGCTCCAGAAACCCCCTCCTTACCCTCGGGGTCTTGTTTGCCCACACAAAACCCATGATGCTCCTACCTACCCACTTAAAAAAGGCCTTGGTAATCATAATAGGAAGGCACTGGAACACAAAAAGAAACCTCGGGAGGACCACCATTTTAATCGACTGTACCCTGCCCGCTAGTGTGAGTGGCAACACATCCCATCTTTTGAAGTCCTCCTCCATCTGCTCCACCAGCCGCGTCAAATTAAGTTTGTGTAGGGCCCCCCTGCTCCTAACTACTTGGATCCCCAAGTACCGAAAGCTCCTTTCCGCCCTCCTCATCGGTAGGTCGTCTATCCCTCTTCCCTGGTCGCCTGGGTGCACCACAAAGAGCTCACTTTTCCCTACATTGAGCTTATAGACCGAGAAGTCCCCAAACTCTCTTAGGGTCCGCGTGACCTCCACCATCCCCTCCACTGGATCTGCCACGTACAGCAACAGGTCGTCCGCATACAGCGACACCCGATGCTCCTCTCCCCCTCGGACCACCCCCCTCCATTTCCTGGACTCCCTTAATGCCATGGCCGAAAGCTCAATTGCTAATACAAACAACAAGGGGAACAGGGGGCACCCCTGCCTCGTCCCTCGATACAGCCGAAAATACTCTGACCGATTCGTAGCCAAACTCGCCACCGGGGCTCTATATAGGAGCTTAACCCACCTGATAAACCCCTCCCCAAACCCAAACCTCCGCAACACTTCCCAAAGATACTCCCACTCCACCCGGTCAAAGGCCTTCTCCGTGACAATAGCTGCCACTATCTCCGCCTCTCCCTCCACCGAGGGCATCGTAATCACATTGAGGAGCCTCCGCACATTGGTGTTTAGCTGCCTGCCCTTTACAAATCCCGTAAATCCTGGTCCTCATGAATCACCCCCGGGACACTGTCCTCAATTCTCGTGGCCAGCACTTTTGCCAGCAACTTAGCATCCACATTGAGGAGCGAGATCGGCCTATACGACCCACATTGCAGTGGGTCCTTGTCCCGCTTCAGGATCAGAGAGATCAGCGCCCCGGACATTGTCGGGGGCAGGGTCCCCCTCTCCCTTGCCTCATTGAAAGTCCTCACTAGCAACGGGGCTAGCATGTCCGCATACTTCCTGTAAAACTCAGCTGGGAACCCATCTGGCCCTGGGGCCCTCCCCGCCTGCATGCTCCCCAGTCCTTTAACCAGCTCCTCCAACCCAATTGGCGCCCCCAAACCAGCCACCTCCTGCTCCTCCACCCTCGGGAACCTCAGTTGATCTAGAAATCGTCGCATCCCCTCTTCACCCGCTGGGGGCTGAGATCTGTACAGCTCCTCATAAAAGTCCTTAAATGCCTCATTTACTTTCACCGCACTCCGCACCGTAGTTCCCCTGCTATCCTTAACTCCACCTATCTCCCTCGCTGCCATCCTCTTACGGAGCTGATGTGTCAGCATCCGGCTCGACTTCTCCCATACTCGTACGTCGCCCCCTGTGCTTTCCTCCACTGTGCCTCTGCCTTCCCTGTGGTCAACAAGTCGAATTCCGTCTGGAGACTTCGCCGCTCCCTAAGTAGTCCCTCCTCGGGGGCCTCTGCATATCTCCTGTCTACCGTTAGGATCTCCCCCACTAACCTCTCCCTTTCCCTGCCCTCTCTCTTCTCCCTGTGAGCCCTGATGGAGATTAACTCTCCCCTGACCACCACATTCAGCGCCTCCCATACTACCGCCACCTGCACCTCCCCGTTGTCGTTGGCCTCCAAATACCTGTCAATGCACCCCCGCACCCTCCCGCACACCTCCTCATCCGCCAGTAATCCCACATCCAGACGCCACAGCGGGCGTTGGTCCCTCTCCTCTCCTAACTCCAGCTCCACCCAGTGCGGGGCGTGGTCTGAGATGGCTATGGCCGTCCCTCCACTTTCGGGATCAGCACCCTACTCAAAACAAAAAAATTTATCCGGGAGTAGGCTCTGTGTACGTGAGAGAAAAAACAAAATTCCCTGGCCAGGGGCCTAGCAAATCTCCACGGGTCTACTCCCCCCATCTGGTCCATAAACCCCCTAAGCACCTTGGCCGCAGCCGGCCTCTTCCCCGTCCTAGATCTGGAGCGATCTAATGCTGGGTCCAACACCGTGTTGAAATCCCCCCCCAGTATCAAGCTTCCTACCTCCAGATCCGGAATCCGCCCCAACATGCGCTTCATAAATCCAGCATCATCCCAGTTCGGGGCGTATACGTTTACCAATACCACCCACGCCCCCTGCAACCTACTGCTCACCATCACGTATCGACCTCCATTGTCCACTACAATATTCTTGGCCTCAAACGACACCCGCTTCCCCACCAGTATTGCCACCCCTCTGTTCTTCGCATCCAGCCCCGAATTGGATACCTGTCCTACCCATCCCTTTCTTAACCTGACCTGGTCTGCCACCTTCAAATGTGTCTCCTGAAGCATGACCACGTCTGCCTTCAGTCCCTTTAAGTGCGCGAACACACGGGCCCTCTTAACCGGCCATTCAGGGTTCTCACATTCCAAGTTATCAGCCGGATCAGGGGGCTTCCCACCCCCCCCCCTCTTTCTTCAGCTCCTCAAAGCAGCGATTGAGAAACTCCTGCTGCTCCTGCACCCATGCCGCTTGATCTCCGCCCGCCGCCATCTTGTTTTTTCTCCCTTGCACTTTTCGCTGCTCCAAAAACGCTTTTTTGACCGCTCCGCGCCTGGTCCAATCCATATACTATGGGGGGTGGACCTTGCTATCACCTTCCCACACTGGAAGTCATCGGAAAAGTTCCGTTGGGGCTCCTCTGGAGAGCCCAAAAGTCAGTTTTAGCAGGAACCGCCGAATGTGCGGCTTAGCTCCGCATAGCCGCAACCAGAAGTCCCCAGAGGGTTTTTTAACCACCACCATCGAGCTGACCCAGTCAGTCGGTTCGGTTACCCTGGAAATGATCCCTTGCTGCTGCAGCTCCTTGAGCTGTTCCTTCAGGCGCTCCTTCAGCGGAGCCGGGACCCGGCGTGGTGCATGGACCACTGGCTTGGCATCAGGTCGCAGTAGGATCTTGTACGGATATGGCAAAGTGCCCATCCCGTCAAACACATCTGGATACTGAGCGAGGATGTCGTCAATGCCAGCTTGAAGATCCATGTTGGAGGATGTCGTTGAATAAACCCGCAGCACCAGGTTTAGCTTTTTGCAGGAAAGCGCGGCCAGTAGGGATGCCCTGTCTGGCTTGACAATTTCAAACCTTAGCCATGCATGGGTACACTGGTTGGAGACGAGTAGATGGCAGGGCCCCAGTGCCATGATGGCATTACCGTTACAGTCCAGGAGCCTGCAGGCTGCTGGAAGGACCTTGGGGGGCTTCTTGATGCGTTTGAATTCTGCCTGTGAGAGGAGGTTGGCAGAAGCACCTGTGTCCAGCTTAAACTGGATGGAGCAGCGGTTGACCTGCATCACCGCACGCCATTCGTCCTCCGAATTCACAGTGAGGATGGACTGAATGCGAGTTAGGTGTGGCATGTTCACGTGTGGTAATGATGCCCACTCGGTAGGCGGATTTCAAGCACTCTGGGTCCGTTGTACTGCCAGGATCAGAATCTTGTAATCGTCGTTGCACGTTCTGGACACGCCGTCGTCGGAATTGGGAGCGCTGGCCTCTGACTGGTGGTGCAGACCTGCACAAGGCTGCATAGTGTCCAGGCTTCCTGCAGTTTAAACATCGCCTGCCTCTTGCAGGGCAGTGTCCCTTTAAGTGGGCGTTGCCACAGTTTGGGCACGTCATGACGCGGCGTCGTGACGCGGCGTACATCGTCGCCCATGCGCAGTGCGGTCGGCAGACGTCTGCACCTGTGCAGTATGGGTGTCGGCCGCTTCATTATCCCGTTCGCATCGCGCATGCGTGGGGCTCCAGGAAAAGAGCGTGAGATGGCCGCTGTCTTCAATGTGGAGGCACTGCATCCGGGAGGTGGCCTGTATACTCACTGCTTCGTGGGAGGCAAGTTTCTCATTTTCAGTCAATTTGGATTGGGAATACCGATTGTTTGCGTGCTCATGCACTGTACATGTTTCAATCGCAAATGGCAGGGTCATATGCTTGATTTTTAAGAGCTGTTCTCGCAGAGGATCAGAGTAAACTCCAAACACAATTTGGTCTCCAATCATGGAATCAGCAATATCACCAAAGTTGCAGGACAGCGCTAGTAGGCGGAGGCTAGTTAAAAAGGCATTGAAAGATTCATCTTTACCTTGAAGACATTGGTTGAATATGTAGCGCTCGAAGATTTCTTTGTTGTCCACTTCACAGCGACTATCGAACCTATCGAGGATGGTATGAAACTTTGCCTTGTACTGGCCTTCGGTGAAGTTAAACGAGTTGAAGACTTCAATGGCTTGATCACCCGCTGTTGAGTGGAGAAGCGCTTGCATCAGACGCACCCTCGAGGTCTGAGGCTTCGATGTACAGCAGAAACCTTTGCTTGGCACTAAGATTGCCGGAGGTCCTGAGCTGGTGAGGAGCCTGAATCTTCTCCATGGTGCCGGGATACATTTGCTGGTCGTCACGGAATGGACTGAGGTAAGCCACCTTAAATTAGTAGTCTCCTGGTATCATGTTGTGTTAGGTACACTGGTCTAACACTGGCTGCAACTGGATGCAGCTTAGATCAGAAAGATACTTTACGCAAAGAGTAGTGAGGCCGTGGAATGCCCTACCTGCTACAGTAGTGAACTCGCCAACATTGAGGGCATTTAAAAGTTTATTGGATAAACATATGGATGATAATGGTATAGTGTAGGTTAGATGGCTTTTGTTCCGGTGCAACATCGTGGGCCGAAGGGCCTGTACTGCGCTGTATTGTTCTATGTTCTATATACTCCAGACCTTGAAGTTAGTTCAATCAGGTTTATTGAACTAATAGCACAGTTAGCACAGTTCTTTGTGAGTTTGACTCTCTGCTCACTTAAGTGTGGTTACTTTGTCTGACTGAACCAGACTAGCTCTTAGCCACGTGGTGGAGGTGTGAGATTGTAACAACACCCTTGACTGACTCTCTAGATGTTCATCAGTGGAAAGAGGCAGAGCGTGAGTGCCTCGTGTCTTTTATAGTCAGATCCCACCCCTCAGTGTCCTGCCTGCTTATTGGTCATGTCTTGTTCTCTGTGTCCATTAGCTGCTTGTCTGTATATCATTATGTGCATGTCTGCATATCATGACAATGGCCATACTTCCTGTGCAGTGCTCTGGCACTTATCAGAACATCCTGCCATTACGTTTGTTCCTGCCATAAATTTTATATCCTTGGCATTGATGCCATCCCCTTACCTTGTTTCTAACTTGCTTGAGCTTGACAGCACCCAAAGTTTTTTTTAAATTTAGAGTACCCAATTATTGTTTTTCTCCAATTGAGGGGCAATTTAGCATGATCAATCCACTTAAGCTGCACATCTTTGGGTTGTGGGGGTGAAACCCACGCAGATATGGGGAGAATGTGCAAACTCCACATGGACAGTGACCCAGGGCCGGAATCGAACATGGGTCCTCAAGGTCGTACGCAGCAGTGCCAACCACTGCGCCACCGTGCTGCCCCAACGGCACCCAAAGTTTTTTTTTAATAAACATTTTATTGAGGTATTTATGGTTTTATAACAGTAACAGAAGAAACAGTGTACATACAATTATAAACATAGTGCAAAAGCCGTCTTCCTCCCTCACAGGTCCCACCTTTTCTAACACCCTACTTTACACTAAACTAACCCCACAGCCCCCCCCCCACCCCCACCCCAATTCTGCTGACGGTTAATTTTCCCTAAAGAAGTCGACGAACGGTTGCCACCTCCGGGTGAACCCTAACAGTGACCCTCTCAAGGCGAACCTGATTTTCTCCAGACAGAGAAAGCTAGCCATGTCCGATAGCCAGGTCTCCGACTTCGGGGCTTTGAGTCCCTCCAAGCTAATAATATCCGTCTCCGGGCTACCAGGGAGGCAAAGGCCAGAATGTCTGCCTCTTTCTCCTCCTGGAATCCCGGATCTTCCGACACCCCGAAAATCGCCACCTCTGGACTCAGCGCCACTCTTGTTTTCAACATCTTGGACATGACATCTGCAAACCCCTGTCAAAATCCCCTAAGTTTTGTGCATGCCCAGAACATATGAACATGGTTCGCTGGCCCTCCCGCGCACCTTGCACACCTGTCTTCTACCCCAAAGAACCTGCTCATCCGGGCCACTGTCATGTGAGCCCGGTGAACAACCTTAAACTGTATCAGGCTGAGCCAGGCACATGTTGTGGTCACGTTGACTCTACTCAACGCATCCATCCAGAGACCATCCTCTATCTCTCCTCCTAACTCCTCTTCCCATTTGTGTTTCAGCTCCTCGGTCTGCGTTTCCTCTGACCCCATAAGTTCCTTATAAATGTCCGAAACCCTCCCTTCTCCCACCCACGCTCTGAAAACTACCCTGCCTTGTATTCCCCTTGGTGGTAGGAGCAGGAAGGTTGAGGCCTGCCTGCGTAGGAAGTCCTGCGCCTGCAGGTACCTAAATTCATTCCCTCCTGTTAGTTCAAATTTCTCCTCCAGTTCCCTCAGGCTGGGAAAGCTCCCCTCTATAAACATATCTCCCATCCTCTCGATCCCTGCTCTCTGCCATCTCCGGAACCCTCCATCTAACCTCCCCGGGGCAAACCGGTGATTATTGCAAATTGGAGATCAGATCGATGCTCCCTCTGCTCCCACATGTCTCCTCCATTGCCCCCAGACTCTCAGGGCCTCGACCACCAGGGGGCTGGTGGAGTACCGTGCCGGCGGGAACGGCAGAGGCGCCGTTACCAACTCCCCCAAACTAGTGCCCTTGCATGATGCCACCTCTACTCGCTCCGACATCGACCCCCCCCCCTCACTTCCTAATCATGGCTATATTTGCTGCCCAGTAATAATTTCTAAAGTTCGGGAGTGCCAGCCCGCCCTCCCCCCGGCTGCGCTCCAACATCCCCTTTTTAACTCGCAGGGTCTTACCCGCCCATACAAAGCACGAGATCACCTTGTTGACCCGTTTAAAAATGGACCGAGGAATAAAGATGGGGAGGCACTGAAACACAAATAGGAATCTCGGGAGAACCGTCATTTTCACTGTCTGTATCCTTCCAACCAGTGACAGCGGGAGCGCGTCCCACCTTCGAAAATCCTCCTTCATTTGGTCTATTAGTCGGTCAGATTTAGCTTGTGCAGCCGTTCCCATTCCCGTGCCACCTGATGCCTAGGTACTAAAAGCTTCCCCCTACCACTCTAAACTCCAATCGCCTCTCATGCCCCCTTGCCTGGATCGCGAACATCTCACTTTTCCCCATATTCAATTTGGAACCTGAAAACTGGCCAAAATCCCCCAGAATCCCCATAATTTCTTCCATCCCTTCCAATGGGTCCACCACATATAAGAGCAGGTCATCCGCGTATAGTGAGACTCTGTGTTCCACTCCCGCCCCCCCCCCCCCCCCCCACCCCGACCAGCCCCTTCCAGTCCATTGAGACTCTCAACACAATTGCCAGCGGTTCTATGGCCAGTGCGAACAACAGCAGGGAGAGGGAGCATCCCTGCCTTATCCCCCGATGTAGCCTAAAATAGCCCGATGTCAGCCTGTTCATCCGAACACTTGCCACGGGGCCTGATGCAGCAGCCTGACCCAGTCAAACCCAAACCGCCCCAGTACCTCCCACAGATAATCCCATTCAACCCGTTCAAATGCCTTCTCTGCGCCCATTGCGACCACTATCTCTACGTCCCTACCGTCGGGGGGCATCATAATTACATTCAACAGCCTTCTCACGTTGCCCGCCAACTGCCTCCCCTTAACAAATTACGTCTGGTCCTCCCCAGTCACGTCCGGAACGCAGTCTTCAATCCTTGAGGACAAGATCTTAGCCAACAACTTGGCGTCTGCATTTAATAGGGAGATCAGTCTGTAGAACCCGCATAACGCCGGGTCCTTATCCTGCTTCAGGATCAATGAGATAGTGGCCTGTGACATCGTCGGGGGAAGCCCCCTTCTCTCCCTTGCCTCATTAAATGTCCTCATCAGCAGTGACCCCAGTATTCCAGAGAACGTTTTGTAAAACTCCACGGGGTACCCATCCGGTCACGGGGCTCTACCCGACTGCATGGCCTTTAGCCCATCTGCTATTTCCTCCAACCCGATCGGGGCACCCAGCCCTTCTACCAAGTCTTGGTCAACCTTCGGGAACTTCAGCCTCCCTAAGAATTGCCTCATCCCCTCCGGCCCAGTTGGGGGTTCCATCTCATGCAGTCTGCTGTAGAATTCCTCGAACGCCTTATTGACCCCAGCTGAATCTCCGACCAGGTTCCCATCCCTGTCCCTTACTTTCCCAATCTCCCTAGCCGCTTCCCTCTTTCTAAGCTGCTGCACAAGCATTCTGCTGGCCTTCTCCACATATTCATAGATCGCCCCCCCTAGCCTTCCTCAGCTGCTCCACCACCTTCCCTGTAGTTAACAAGCCAAATTCCGCCTGTAGCCTCCGTCGTTCCCTTAAAAGCCCTGCCTCTGGGGTCTCCGCATACCTCCTGTCGACCTGTAGTATTTCCTTTATCAGTTGGTCTGTCTCTGCTCTGTCTGCCTTCTCCCTGTGGGCCCGTATCGAGATCAGCTCCCCTTTAACCACCGCCTTCAGCGTCTCCCAGACCACTGCAGCCGAAACTTCCCCCGTGTCGTTGACTTCCAAATAGTTCTGGATACATTTCATCAGCCGCCCACACACCACCTCATCTGCTAAAAGTCCCACGTCCAGCCTCCAGAGCGGGCGCTGGCTACCCTCCTTGCACACCTGTTGGTCAATCCAGTGCAGGGCATGTTCTGAGATCGTGATCGCTGAATACCCAGTGTCCACTACCCCCGTCAGTAAAGCCCTGTTCAGGATACAAAAGTCAATCCGGGAGTACACTTTATGCACGTGTGAGTAGAAGGAAAACTCCTTCATTCTCGGCCGCCCAAATTTCCATGGGTCCACCCCCATCATCTGCTCCATAAACCCCTTTAGCTCCTTTGCCACTTTGGCACCCTGCCTGTCCTTGAGCTAGACCGGTCTAGCCTGGGTTAATGACTGTGTCGAAGCCCCCCCCCCCCCATGACCAGCTTATGCGAATCCAGGTCCGGGATCTTCCCCAGCATTCTCCTTATGAAGTCCACATCACCCCAATTCGGCGCGTACACGTTCACGGGTATCACAGGCAGCCCCTCCAGCTTCCCACTGACCATAATGTACCGACCCCCCACGTCCGCAACTATTCTTCCCGCCTCGAATGACACTCGCTTATTAATCAGGATCGCAACCCCTCTAGTCTTAGAGTCCAGCCCCGAGTGGAAAACCTGTCTGACACATCCCTTCCTTAGTCTGAACTGGTCAGTTACTCTAAGGAGCGTCTCCTGCAACATTGCCACATCCCCCTTCAGTCCCCTCAAATGCGCGAACACGCTGCCCTCTTAACCAGCCCATTTAGCCCTCTTACGTTCCATGTGATCAGCCTGGTTGCCCCCCCCTCCCCCTCCGCTGATCAGCCATCACCTTTCTTGGGCCAGTCTCCAGCCCGCGCCCCACACATCCGCAGGCCCGCCCTCCGGCAGCCTCCGTCCCCGATCTCCCTATTGTCCCGCAACAAAAGTCCCTCCCCCATTAGCAGAACATTTCCCCCCCCCCCCCAGTAACAGCACTATACACACAGCCCCCTTCAACAAGCATAACATCTGCCCACCCCCCAATGCGCTTCTGTGAGCTAGCCCGCCCAGCTAGCTTGGTGGCCCCCGCCCATGGTGCCGGACATTTTCCCACCTATTGTTCCCTACCCCCCCTACCCCCACTCGGACACACTTATGCAAACGTAAACAATCTCAACCCAATTGCCCAAAAGAAACACAAAGAAAATCAAAAAGAAGATCCAACATCTACCATTCACACCTCCATCCCCCATCAGTGCAAATGCAAATTTTAACTCACACAGCTCATCCGCAGACCCCAAATCAATACAGAGGGCATTACATGTAATGTCCAAAAACAAAAATGTTTTAAAAAAACATGAACACTGCATCAAAGTTCAGTCCAAACACCTCAGTCCGCTACGAGCCCTTTCGTTCTAGCGAAGTCCAGAAATGCTGCTCTTCGTGAGTGACCCAAAGGCGGGCCGGATATAGCAGTCCAAACTTAACTTTCTTCTTATAAAGGGTCGATTTTATTTGATTGCACCCTGCTCTTCTCCTGGCCACATCCGCGTTCAGATCCTGATATATATGCAGGACGCTGTTCTCCCATTTACAGCTCCGTGTCTGCCTGGCCCACCATAGAATGCACTCCTTGTCCAGGTACCTGTGGAATCTCACCACCATTGCTCTCAGGGGGTCACCTACATGCAGCTTCCTCGCTAGCATTCTGTGCGCCCTGTCCACCTCCAAGGGTCGGATGAACGTCCCCTCCTCCAGTAGCTTCTTGAACAAACCCGCTATGTATGCCCCTGCATCCGTTCCTTCGGATGCCTCCGGGAGACCCACGATTCTCAGGGTCTGCTGGCGGGACCTGTTCTCCAGGTCCTCCACCTTCTCCTGGAGCCTTTTCTGCTGGTCTCTCAGTATCCTCACCTCCAACTCCACTGCTGTTTGGTGTTCCTCCTGCTCAATCAGTGCCTTCTCCACTTTCTGGATCGGCCAGCCGACCTTGAGCATCCAGTCTGAGTTTCAGCCACGCAATCGATTCCTTAATCGGGTCCAAGCATTCCTGTTTCTGCTAGGCGAAGCCCTCCTGTATGAACTGCATCAGCTGCTCCATCGACCGCTGGGCCGTCGAGCCAGAACTCCGGTCGTCCGCCATGCTTTCTCCCACTGCAGCCTCAGCCCAAGCTCTCCGTTCGCCTATTTCTTCCTTTGCGAGCACTCCTGGTCCACTTCGCCATGCACTGATGTAGGATTCCTCATCACAGTTGCATCCAACATCAATTTTCCACTTCAGATCCGACATAAAATCGGGGGAAAAGGTCCAATGTTCCGACCCGAGCGGGAGCCACCAAATGTGCGACCTACTCCTTCATAGCCGCCACCAGAAGTTCCAACGGCACCCAAAGTTAACATTATGTTTAACCCAGAGATCAACTTCAAACCTCCATATCCTGCCCACTACCAAGACTCCCATCCATTCCTCCCCTGCTGCCTAAGTCTTGACCATATCTTCGTTGCATCATGACTTCTCCAACGCTTTGCATGTCACCTCCCAAGCTTAAAATAAATGAGGCCCCCTTCCACAAATTACCCCATCTTCTTTGACCTATATTCGATTCCTGTCGTCCAACAGGCCAAATTTAAAATCTTTGACCGAGAAAGGTCACAGTGGAAGCTTCCCTCACCTCCACAATCTTCTCCAGCTTTACATCACTTATTGTTTTTTGTATCCTCCAGTTCATTGACCTTGGTATCTTATACTTGCCCCTCCCCCCTACATTTCCATTCCTTTTCTTCAAATTCAAGTGACGGATTTCAGCAACTTGCCCTGATTCCTTGTATTTATCCTCAAATCACCACCATGTTCCTACATCCCTTCTCATCTTCAAAGAAATACAACTTTTTGACAAAGCTTCTCATAGAATTTACAGTGCAGAAGAAGGCCATTCGGCCCATCGAGTCTGCACCAGCTGTTGGAAAGAGCACCCTACCCAAGGTCAACACCTTCACCTTATCCCCATAACCCAGTAACCCCATCCAACACTAAGGGCAATTTTGGACACTAAGGGAAATTTAGCATGGCCAATCCACCTAACCTGCACATCTTTGGACTGTGGGAGGAAACCGGAGCACCCGGAGGAAACCCACGCACACACGGGGAGGATGTGCAGACTCCGCACAGACAGTGACCCAAGCCAGAATCAAACCTGGGACCCTGGAGCTGTGAAGCAATTGTGCTATCCATAATGCTACCGTGCTGCCCCCTCTTTGGACCTAACCAAAAACACTTGCTGCTTCTCTCCTCTGAGGAGCACTTTTTGATTTTTGTTTAAATTAATTATACAAGTTGTAATATTTTTTATTGGATATTTTTATTACAGTTGGGTAATGAAAATATTTGAACTACTCAAGTTTCTCCCCCCAGCCCACTGAGCAATTTCTCCCAAGGTTCTCCCCTGCCCCAGGCTTGAACTCGGATCCTTAATTCTTTTCCTATTTCATCATTGCACCCTCCAATCTCCGTTTACTCATGAGACACATCTCTTGCTCCCTTAACCCTACCCTCTTTCCACCAAACTGATGACCACCTCGCTTCGCTTCCTGACTCCTGTATTAGCTGATATTATTAATTATTCTTTGAATATTGCCCCATTCCTCTCTAAATCTAGTATCACTAATTCCTCAAAAATCCCACCCTAGACTACTCCCAAACTTGCAAACTGTCCCATCTATGCCTATCTTTCCTGCAACTCCTTGTTTGAATCCTTCCAATCAGATTTCTACTCTGCCACAATACCGAAAAGGCATTTATCGAAGTCACAAGTGTAACCTATAAGACTGTGGCGATAGTAAATGATCTTTCCTCCTCCTTGTTGACCCATCCACAGCCTTCATCAGAGTTGACCACACTATCTCCTTCCAGTGCCTTCTCTATGCTCCAGCTGGGTGGAACTGCAGCTGGATGGATTTGTTTATTGTCACGTGTACCAAGGTACAGTGAAAAGTATTCTTCTGCGAGCAGCTCAAACAGATCATTTAGTACATGAAAAGAAAAGAAAAAGAAAATACATAAAAGTTAATACAAGGTCCACAATGTAAATACATAGACACCGGCATTGGGCGAAGCATATAGGAGTGTAGTATTGTTGCTCGTTTTAACCTTAGTTTACTTATTCTTATTCTGTCACCTTTGCTCATGAGTCGCCAGGTATCTTTCTGATACCGCCACGTGGTTCAAGTCCAAGTAATGATTAATAATGCAACACACCGCTTAGTAAGAGTTAAATCAACGCTCATTTATTATATACAGCAATTAATACTTATACAATAATTCTACTTCTAAACTACTACCTACCACTAAAGGCCAATACTTAACTTTGGAAATGGCCCACCAGGTCAGGGAAACGAATGGTATTTCGAATTGGTTCTGAGCCTGCGGGATTCAAAAGCTGGTACAAGTCGGTAGTCAGCAGTGCCTATCTGGTAGCGATCGCTGGAGTAAAACTTACGGTTTCTTGTGGAAGGGTCTTGAAGGTTGTGAGCAGGAAAAGAAGGGCCAAGTTGAACTTGGCCCCTATTCTTATAGTCCCAGGGGCTTCCCGCCTCTCGGGGCGGACCTTGTACCTGGTTCCAAGTGATTGGACTTGGTCCCAATCACTTGGTTCGATATGCTCCAATACTGGAGCGATTCCTTGATCGGGGGGTGGTCGTTTACCTTTCTTTGTGTCAGCCCCTGCTGGTGCCGAAAGGTCTGGGTCGGCTTTCAATTGCTAATTTGTAGCAATTGTTCCCGGGGATGGCTGATTAAAATGCAGAGGGCTGGGTTGTTGTGATGTTGATGGCTGCAGGTATCGGTCTGGACTGACTTCCCCAGAGGCGAATACACTGTTTTACCTGCAGCTGTCCGTTTGAGTCCTGTCAGCTGATTTTCCCATCAGCCTCTTCCGTTCGCCATTTTAAATCGGGGTTTGACCATTCTAATTGGGAGTCAGCCATTTTACATGGCTACAGTATTAATCGCTTCAGTCCATAAGAGGGTTGTTTAGGAGTTTGGTAACAGGGGGAAGAAGCTGTTTTTGAATCAGTTAGTGCGTGTTGTCAGACATTTGTATCTCCTGCCCGATGGAAGAAGTTGGAAGAGTGAGTAAGCCGGGTGGGAGGGGTCTTTGATTATGCTGCCCGCTTTCTCCAGGCAATGAGAGGTGTAGACAGAGTCAATGGATGGGAGGCAGGTTCGTGTGATGGACTGGGCAGTGTTCACAACTCTCTGGAGTTGCTTGCAGTCTTGGTCTGAGCAGTTGCCATACCAGGCTGTGATGCAGCCAGATAGGATGCTTTCTATGGTGCATCTGTAAAAGTTGATAAGAGTCAGTGTGGACATGCTGAATTTCCTTACTTTCCTGAGGAAGTATAGGTGCTGTTGTGCTTTCTTGGTGGTAGCGGCGACATGGGTGGACCAGGACAGATTTTTGGTGATGTGCACTCCTAGGAATTTGAAGCTGTTAACCATCTCCACCTCAGCTCCGTTGATGCTGACAGGGATGTGTACAGTACTTTGCTTCCTGAAGTCAGCTGTTTATTCCATTCTTATCTATCCAGTTGTAGCCTGAGAATCACCTGCAGTGATTCCCTTTCTACTTCTGTGTGTGGAGTGTGATCTATCCTCACACTTCTCCTATTTCTCATCTACATGCTGCCTCTTTCTAACATCTCTGAAATCTGGCGGGCTTCCACGTGTACGTTGATGACAGCCAGCTCAACCTCATTACTGCCTCTCAGCCCATCCACTGTTTCTAATTTGTCACACTGCTTGTTCGCCATCCAGCACTAGGGCATAAATTTCCACCGAAATCTCCCTTCCTAAGGCATCTGCTTCCTTCCTCATCCCTGATAACTGTTAGATTGTTCACAACCTCAGCATTACATTTGACCCAAAGATGGGCTTCTGATCACATAACCCCTCCACCAAAACCACTTAATCCACCTCTGTACTGTTGAATCCCAAATTTCTTTCCTCTGTCAGTCTGGCCTCAATAAAAGTCGAGATGGATTTGCAATTAAAAAGAAGTTATTTTATTCAGCTTGCAAGCTACCTAGTCCACAGTGATACAGATAACATGTTGCTGTCTGCAGCCCCGGGAACTAAGTGTAGGTCCCAGACAAAGAGATCAGTACTCATACATTCAAATGGCATCAAGTTTCACATACTCGACACCCATAGGTCATCCTATGTCCCTCCTGACTTGTTTGATCTATTCTGATTGGCTCACTTCCAATCCCTTTCTCCGGCCCCTATCAATGCAGCATCACTCTCATAGACACACCTCTTCCTGCTCTTTCCATGCGGTCTAAAATCCTTTGTCTCTACCTGCCAGAATCAAAGTGGCTTATTTCTACATTACATTAACTAATATCTCTAAAGTAACTATTTTATATCACATTCGTCAGTACCATTGCCTGGCTCTGCCTCAGCTCATTTGAAATAGAGACATAAGTTGGCTTTTCAGTCCTTAGAGACTATGCTGTCATTTTCTAAGATCATAGCTAATCATTTACATCGACTCCACTTTCTTGCAGTATCCTCCTTTCCCTTGAATCCCTCGGATAGATTTTTGGATACTATCACTGTCTTGAATATATTCACTGACATTGCATCCGCAGATCTCTGGGGTAAAGAACACTGAAGATTCACAACTCTTTGAAAGAAGACATTTCCCCTTATCCCGTTCCTAAATGGCAAAACCTTATTCTGAGACTGTGACCCCCTAGTTCTGGACTCCCCTGGTGGGATTCTCCTCCAGCGTGATTCTCCGTTTTGCCGGCGCCCGGGGGTTTCCCGACGGTGTGGGGCTGCCCCACAATGGGAAACCCCATTGACCAGCCGGCATAACGGAGAATTCCGCCGGCGGATCGGGGCAGAAATGTGGCGCTGCGGGGCATAGAATCCCGCCCCCCAACTTCCTCCTGCTGAAACCCTCGTCCGTGCCCTTTTAACTTTCGACTCAACTCAACTAATGGACTCCTGGAAGCCTCCCAACTTCCACCGTCCAAAAAGTTGAGCTATTCCAAAACTCTGCTACCTGTACCCTAGTTCACAACATATCCCATTCACCCATAGCCAGTGTGCCCTCTGAACTGCAATGTCTCTCGGTCCAGCAAAATACTTTTAAAATTCTCATTGTTTTTAAATCTCTCCTAGAACTTCTGAAATCTCCTGCAGCCTTACAACCTTCCAAGGTACCCTCACTCCTCTAATTCTTGCCTCTTGTACCTATCTGATTTCATGTGCCCCACCTTTGTAGACTGTTAAATGCTCCTTATAACCTACCACGTTGACCAAGCTTTTGATCATCTGACTTAACATTTCCTTATGTGATGCAGTGTCAAATTCTGTTTGATTAAACCCCTTTGAAGCATTTTGGGCTGTTTTACCACATTTAAGGTGCTGTGTAATTAGATAGATTTTGAGAATTCATAGGACAAGGGTAAGCTATTGTACTTTGTATCCTATTCACAACACCGATACAGGAGTTTTTCTATCCCCACAAACTTATCTTTAGCTCGCAGCGTCCAAAAGGACAAGAATCTTGAATTTTAAATCTTTAAGGCAACTAAGAGGGGAACTTAAAGGTTGAAAAGTAGTAAAAGATACGGCAGGTGACGTAGTGATTAGATGAAGTCCATCGTTCCATACCAACTTATTGTTGTTGATTCTTTGACCCAATATCAGAAACATTAATGTTATTAAAAATACATTTTAAAATATGTATAATGTAAGACATTGATCTGGAGAAAAATATTTTTTGAAGTGATCTATATTCTCTTTGCCAGCAATGACTAAGAGGTTGCACCAATGCACTTAGATTCATTCTTAAACTATTTTAAATTGTGTAATTTGCCACAAAACTTGGCAGTTTTTCTTTTTTTTTAATAAATATTTTATTGAAAATTTTTGGTCAACCAACATAGTACATTGTGCATCCTTTACACGATATTATAACAACACAAATAACAATGACCTATTTTATAAACAAAAAATGAATAAATAATAAATAACAAAAATGAAAACTAGCCCTAATTGGCAACTGCCTTGTCACAAGTAACACTCTCCAAAAATATAATTTAACAGTCCAATATATAATTATCTGTAGCAACGACCTATACATATTATACAGTATATATTAACAACCCTGAGAGTCCTTCTGGTTCCTCCTCCCCCCCCCCCCCCCACCCCCCGATCCTGGGCTGCTGCTGCTGCCTTCTTTTTTCCATTCCGTCTATCTTTCTGCGAGGTATTCGACGAGCGGTTGCCACCGCCTGGTGAACCCTTGAGCCGACCCCCTTAGGACGAACTTAATCCGCTCTAGCTTTATAAACCCCGCCATGTCATTTATCCAGGTCTCCACCCCCGGGAGCTTGGCTTCTTTCCACATTAGCAATATCCTGCGCCGGGCTACTAGGGACGCAAAGGCCAAAACATCGGCCTCTCTCGCCTCCTGCACTCCCGGCTCTTGTGCAACCCCAAATATAGCCAACCCCCAGCTTGGTTCGACCCGGACTCCTACTACTTTTGAAAGCACCTTTGTCACCCCCATCCAAAACCCCTGTAGTGCCGGGCATGACCAAAACATATGGGTATGATTCGCTGGGCTTCTCGAGCACCTCGCACACCTATCCTCCACCCCAAAAAATTTACTGAGCCGTGCTCCAGTCATATGCGCCCTGTGTAATACCTTAAACTGAATCAGGCTTAGCATGGCACACGAGGACGACGAGTTTACCCTGCTTAGGGCATCTGCCCACAGCCCCTCCTCAATCTCCTCCCCCAGCTCTTCTTCCCATTTCCCTTTTAGTTCATCTACCATAGTCTCCCCTTCGTCCCTCATTTCCCTATATATATCTGACACCTTACCATCCCCCACCCATGTCTTTGAGATCACTCTGTCCTGCACCTCTTGTGTCGGAAGCTGCGGGAATTCCCTCACCTGTTGCCTCGCAAAAGCCCTCAGTTGCATATACCTGAATGCATTCCCTTGGGGCAACCCATATTTCTCGGTCAGCGCTCCCAGACTCGCGAACTTCCCATCCACAAACAGATCTTTCAGTTGCGTTATTCCTGCTCTTTGCCACATTCCATATCCCCCATCCATTCCCCCCGGGGCAAACCTATGATTGTTTCTTATCGGGGACCCCCCCCAAGGCTCCAGTCTTTCCCCTATGCCGTCTCCACTGTCCCCAGATCTTCAGTGTAGCCACCACCACCGGGCTTGTGGTGTAGTTCCTCGGTGAGAACGGCAATGGGGCTGTCACCATAGCCTGTAGGCTAGTCCCCCTACAGGACGCCCTCTCTAATCTCTTCCACGCCGCTCCCTCCTCCTCTCCCATCCACTTACTCACCATTGAAATATTAGCGGCCCAATAATACTCACTTAGGCTCAGTAGTGCCAGCCCCCCCCTATCCCTGCTACGCTGTAAGAATCCCTTCCTCACTCTCGGGGTCTTCCCGGCCCACACAAAACCCATGATGCTCTTTTCAATCCTTTTAAAAAAAGCCTTCGTGATCACCACCGGGAGGCACTGAAACACAAAGAGGAATCTCGGGAGGACCACCATCTTAACCGCCTGCACCCTCCCTGCCAGTGACAGGGATACCATATCCCATCTCTTGAAATCCTCCTCCATCTGTTCCACCAACCGCGTTAAATTTAACCTATGCAATGTGCCCCAATTCTTAGCTATCTGGATTCCCAGGTAACGAAAGTCCCTTGTTACCTTCCTCAACGGTAGGTCCTCTATTTCTCTACTCTGCTCCCCTGGATGCACCACAAACAACTCACTTTTCCCCATGTTCAATTTATACCCTGAAAACTCCCCAAACTCCCCAAGTATCCGCATTATTTCTGGCATCCCCTCCGCCGGGTCCGCCACGTATAGTAGCCAGGGGCTCAATCGCCAGTGCAAACAATAATGGGGACAGAGGGCATCCCTGCCTTGTCCCTCTATGGAGCCGAATATATGCAGATCCCCGTCCATTCGTGACCACGCTCGCCATTGGGGCCCTATACAACAGCTGCACCCATCTAACATACCCCTCTCCAAAACCAAATCTCCTCAACACCTCCCACAAATAATCCCACTCCACTCTATCAAATGCTTTCTCGGCATCCATCGCCACTACTAGCTCCGTTTCTCCCTCTGGTGGGGCCATCATCATTACCCCTAACAACCTCCGTATATTCGTGTTCAGCTGTCTCCCCTTCACAAACCCAGTTTGGTCCTCGTGGACCACCCCCGGGACACATTCCTCTATTCTCATTGCCATTACCTTGGCCAGGATCTTGGCATCTACATTTAGGAGGGAAATATGTCTATAGGACCCGCATTGTAGCGGGTCCTTTTCCTTCTTTAAGAGAGGCGATATTGTTGCTTCAGACATAGTCGGGGGCAGTTGTCCCCTTTCCTTTGCCTCATTAAAGGTCCTCGTCAGTACCGGGGCGAGCAAGTCCACATATTTTCTATAGAATTCGACTGGGAATCCATCCGGTCCCGGGGCCTTTCCCGCCTGCATGCTCCTAATTCCTTTCACCACTTCTTCTACCTCGATCTGTGCTCCCAGTCCCACCCTTTCCTGCTCTTCCACCTTGGGAAATTCCAGCCGATCCAAGAAGCCCATCATTCTCTCCCTCCCATCCGGGGGTTGAGCTTCATATAATTTTTTATAAAATGTCTTGAACACTCCATTCACTCTCTCCGCTCCCCGCTCCATCTCTCCTTCCTCATCCCTCACTCCCCTATTTCCCTCGCTGCTCCCCTTTTCCTCAATTGGTGTGCCAGCAACCTGCTCGCCTTCTCCCCATATTCGTACTGTACACCCTGTGCCTTCCTCCATTGTGCCTCTGCAGTGCCTGTAGTCAGCAAGTCAAATTCTACATGTAGCCTTTGCCTTTCCCTGTACAGTCCCTCCTCCGGTGCTTCCGCATATTGTCTGTCCACCCTCAAAAGTTCTTGCAGCAACCGCTCCCGTTCCTTACTCTCCTGCTTCCCTTTATGTGCCCTTATTGATATCAGCTCCCCTCTAACCACCGCCTTCAACGCCTCCCAGACCACTCCCACCTGGACCTCCCCATTATCATTGAGTTCCAAGTACTTTTCGATGCACCCCCTCACCCTTAGACACACCCCCTCATCTGCCATTAGTCCCATGTCCATTCTCCAGGGTGGGCGCCCTCCTGTTTCCTCCCCTATCTCCAAGTCCACCCAGTGTGGAGCGTGATCCGAAATGGCTATAGCCGTATACTCCGTTCCCCTCACCTTCGGGATCAATGCCCTACCCAGCACAAAAAAGTCTATTCGCGAGTAGACTTTATGGACATAGGAGAAAAACGAGAACTCCTTACTCCTAGGTCTGCTAAATCTCCACGGGTCTACACCTCCCATCTGCTCCATAAAATCTTGAAGTACCTTGGCTGCTGCCGACCTCCTTCCAGTCCTGGACTTCGACCTATCCAGCCCTGGTTCCAACACCGTATTAAAATCTCCCCCCATTATCAGCTTTCCCATCTCTAGGTCCGGAATGCGTCCTAGCATCCGCCTCATAAAATTGGCATCATCCCAGTTCGGGGCATATACGTTTACCAAAACCACGGTCTCCCCCTGTAGTTTGCCACTCACCATCACGTATCTGCCCCCGTTATCCGCCACTATAGTCTTTGCCTCGAACATTACCCGCTTCCCCACTAATATAGCCACCCCCCTGTTTTTCGCATCTAGCCCCGAATGGAACACCTGCCCCACCCATCCTTTGCGTAGCCTAACCTGGTCTATCAGTTTCAGGTGCGTTTCCTGTAACATAACCACATCTGCCTTAAGTTTCTTAAGGTGTGCGAGTACCCGTGCCCTCTTTATCGGCCCGTTCAGGCCTCTCACGTTCCACGTGATCAGCCGAGTTGGGGGGCTTCCTACCCCCCCCCCCTTGTCGATTAGCCATCACCTTTTTCCAGCTCCTCACCCGGTTCCCACGCAGCTGTATCTCCCCCAGGCGGTGCCCCCCCACCCATCCTCTCCCATACCAGCTCCCCCCTCTCCCCAGCAGCAGCAACCCAGTAATTCCCCCCTCCCATCCCCCCCCGCTAGATCCCCCGCTAGCGTAATTACTCCCCCCATGTTGCTCCCAGAAGTCAGCAAACTCTGGCCGACCTCGGCTTCCCCCATGACCTCGGCTTGCACCGTGCGATGCCCCCTCATTCCTGCTTCTCTATTCCCGCCATGATTATCATAGCGCGGGAACCAAGCCCGCGCTTCTCCCTTGACCCCGCCCCCAATGGCCAACGCCCCATCTCCTCCACCTCCCCTCCTCCCCCATCACCACCTGTGGGAGAGAGAAAAGTTACCACATCGCAGGATTAGTACATAAAACTCCTCTTTCCCCCCTTTTTAACCCCCCTCTTTGCCCCCCACATTCGCCCCACCACTTTGTTCAAACGTTCTTTTTAATAACCCGCTCATTCCAGGTTTTTTTCCACAATAAAAGTCCACGCTTCATCCGCCGTCTCAAAGTAGTGGTGCCTCCCTCGATATGTGACCCACAGTCTTGCCGGTTGCAGCATTCCAAATTTTATCTTCTTTTTATGAAGCACCGCCTTGGCCCGATTAAAGCTCGCCCTCCTTCTCGCCACCTCCGCACTCCAGTCTTGATAAACGCGGATCACCGCGTTCTCCCATTTACTGCTCCGAGTTTTCTTTGCCCATCTAAGGACCATTTCTCTCTCCTTAAAACGGAGAAATCTCACCACTATGGCACTGGGAATTTCTCCTGCTCTCGGTCCTCGCGCCATCACTCGGTATGCTCCCTCCACCTCCAACGGACCCGCCGGGGCCTCTGCTCCCATTAACGAGTGCAGCATCGTGCTCACATATGCCCCGACGTCCGCTCCCTCCACACCTTCAGGAAGACCAAGAATCCTCAGGTTGTTCCTCCTTGCGTTGTTTTCCAGTGCCTCCAACCTTTCCACACATCGTTTCTGATGTGCCTCCTGCGTCTCCGTCTTCACCACCAGGCCCTGTATGTCGTCCTCATTCTCGGCTGCCTTTGCCTTCACGACCCGAAGCTCCCGCTCCTGTGTCTTTTGTTCCTCCTTTAGCCCTTCGATCGCCTGTAGTATCGGGGCCAACAGCTCTTTCTTCATTTCCTTTTTGATCTCTTCCACACAGCATTTCAAGAACTCTTGTTGTTCAGGGCCCCATGTTAAACTGCCACCTTCCGACGCCATCTTGGTTTTTGCTTGCCTTCCTTGCCGCTGTTCTAAAGGATCCACTGCAATCCGGCCACTTTCTCCTCCTTTTTCCATCCGTATCCAGGGGGGATTCCCTTCTGGTTTACCGCACAGTGTTTTTAGCCGTCAAAATTGCCGTTGGGGCTCCTATCAAGACCCCAAAAGTCCGTTTCACCGGGAGCTGCCGAAACGTGCGACTCAGCTGGTCATCGCCGCACCCGGAAGTCACCAAAACTTGGCAGTTTTTCTACGAACAATCTGATGGGATCAGCTTCTAATTGCTGGTCATTTTATCCAAAAGCGAAATATTGCCGATGCTGGAAATGTGAGTTAAAAGCAGAAAATGCTGGAAATACTCCGCAGGTCAGGCAGTACCTGCGGAAAGAGAAACAAAATAAACATTCAGGTCATTTCGAGCCCAGCATAACTAACTAAAATTCCAGAAATGGAACTGTAAAAAGAGGCACAATTAGATAATGGAAAAGACGTGTAAAGTAACAATAACTTGCTAGTTGCTAAAGGCAATGAGAAACTCGGCCATGTACACCAGCTAAGGTTCCCTACTACCCGCCTGCACTTGTATTAGCAACTTGGGAGAAATGCTTGGTACTGACCCATCCACCTTTTATTGCCTGTTACTGTATTTAGATGGAGAAACGTAAAAGGCAAGGGCTGATATTTTTAAATGCTGGAGCAGCCACATAGCTGTTTCCAACCTAGCTGTCATGTCATTGTAACATTGTGTGATCGAACCTTATTCCCAGCCCTAATTCAGTGGGTTGATTATCTGGAGCTTAATTTGTTGCTGAACCCCTCAGTCTAAATCTGAACAAGCATGCTGCTGTAATTCCCTGTAGATAATGCTGATCCAGAGCAGAATTCCTTCTATTGCTTTTGGCTTTCACAACTGTGGGCTGGATTTTCCGGTTCCCTCAGCCATGTATTTCTCGGCAGCGTGGCATTTGCTGGCAGCAGAATCTGCTGTTCCTGCCACTTGTCAATGGGATTTTCTATTTCAGACACCGCACGCCATTGTAAAACCTGCGGGTAGGGATGCGCTGCCGACAGGAACAGAGAATCTCAACGGCCGGAGAATTCCTATACCATTCCTATGCCTGGCCTGTACCAGAATTTTTGTGTTCTTAATTCTTTTTGTTTAATCTCTTTTTTTAAATCACAATAATCTTTATCAACCTGTCATTGCATTGTACAAAATTTACAGTCTATTGGAGATTATGTCGCAATGCAATAAACTGCCAATGTCTTCTGGTTCACATATGTTTGAAATAATCACACTTTAGACTTAAAATGCTGAAACTTTATTGAGTTATTTCTTTCATCTCTCCATGTGCCTAGTGGACTGATACATTGTTACATGGTCTGCGAATGCAGTGTGACAGTGAATGCGCACCCTGGGAAATTCATTCCTGGCTCTGTATGAATAAAATATTATTTAATATAATATATAATGCCTCTCTATCAGTAGAACTATTTGACTTTTTTTTGCTCAATTAAAGAAGATTAACAATTGACTTTTATAAATAAATTAAACACCTGGAGAGTCTTTTATAGCTTGTTTTCTTTTCTCTCAGGACAAATATTATTCGTAGTAATATTATTACTTGGATGGTAAGGTGTACCACAATCTTGCAGATTTGGCAATTATCACTCTCTGGTGAGTTGGCACACTACACAGGTGATGTTGTGCATGTAGATCCTGGTATCTTCAGAGTCATACTTGATGTCGCTAAAGTTGCACCACTTGTTCACAGAATTTACAGTGCTGAAGGAGGCCATTCGGCCCATCGAGTCTGCACCGGATCTTGGAAAGAGCACCCTACCCAAGCCCACACCTCCACCATCCCCGTAACTCCACCCAACCTTTTTGAACACTAAGGGCAATTTATTTATTTTATAAAAATATATTTATTCAATTTTCAACAAAACACTCCAAACAGAAAAAAAGAATAAAGCACAAAACAAGCAAAAATTATACATGAGATTTCCAACAAAATACAATAACCCCCATTTAACAAATAAACACACCAGTAAGGAAAAATCCCCACGCTAACCTAAACAAAACAGAAAAACCAGTAAGGAAAAATCCCCACGCTAACCTAAACAAAACAGAAAAACCAGAGACAGAGACAGTCCTCAATCCTCGTAGCCAGAACATTCGCCAACAACTTTAGCGTCTACACTGAGGAACGAAATCGGCCTATACGATCCACATTGCAATGGATCCTTGTCCCGCTTTAAAATCAACGAGATCAGCGCCCGGGACATTGTCCGGGGCAGGGTCCCCTTCTCCCTCGCCTCATTAAAAGTTCTCACCAGCAGTGGGCCCAGCAGGTCCATATACTTTCTGTAAATTCAACTGGGAACCGGTCCGCTCCCAGGGCCTTCCCCGCCTGCATGCTCCCCAATCCTTTAACCAGCTCTTCCAGCCCAATCAGCATCCCCAAACAGGCAACATGCTCCTCCTCCACCCTCGGGAACCTCAGTTGGTCCAAGAATCGCCGCACCCCCCCCCCCCCCCCCCCACCCGGGGGCTCAGACCTATACAGATCCCCATAGAAGTCCCTAAATATCTTGTTTATTCTCACTCACCGCACTCCGCACCATATTCCCCCCTCTATCACTAATTCCACCAATCTCCCTCGCTGCCTCCCTCTTACGAAGCTGATGTGCCAGCATCCGGCTCGCCTTCTCCCCATACTCATATACTGCCCCCTGCAATTTTCTCCACTGAGCCTTTGCTTTACCCGTGGTCAATAGGTAAATTCCATTTGGAGGTTTCGTCGCTTCCTTAGCAGCCCCTCCTCGGGGGCCTCTGCATAGCTCCTGTCCAACCTTAATATCTCCCCCACCAATCTCTCCCTCTCCCACCTCTCTCTCGTCTCCCTATGGGCCCTAATGGAAATTAGCTCTCCCCTAACAACCGCCTTCAGAGCCTCCCAGACTACCCCCACCTGCACCTCCCCCTTATCGTTGACCTCCATGTATCTTTGAATACGCCCCGGATCCACCCGCACACCTCCTCATCTGCCAACAGTCCCACATCGAGGCGCCACAACGGGCGCAGGTCCCTCTCCTCCCCCAACTCCAGCTCCACCCAGTGCGGGGTGTGGTCCGAGATGGCTATAGCCGAATATTCCGTTCCCTCCACTTTTGGAATTAGTGTCCTACTCATTCTCAAGAAACCTATCCGGGAATAGGCTTTATGGATGTGGGAGAAAAAATAAAATTATCTGGCCACCGGCCTGGCAAACCTCCACGGATCCACTCCCCCCATCTGGTCCATAAACCCCCTGAGCACCTTGGCCGCAGCCGGCCTCTTACTCATCCTGGACCTGGAACGGTCCAGTGCGCGGTCCAGCACCGTGTTGAAGTCCCCCCCTGTTATCAAGCTCCCTGCCTCCAGATCTGGGATCCGACCCAACATACGTTTCATAAATCCGGCATCATTCCAATTCGGGGCATATACGTTCACCAGTACCACCCGCGTCCCCTGCAACCTACCACTCACCATCACGTATCGACCTCCATTATCCGCCACAATATTCATCGCCTCAATCGACACCCGCTTCCCCACCAGTATCGCAATCCCTCTATTCTTCGCATCCAGCCCCGAGTGAAAGACCTGCCCTACCCATCCCTTTCTCAGCCTGACCTGATCTGCCACCTTCAAGTGTGTCTCTTGGAGCATGACCACATCTGCCTTCAGTCCCTTTAAGTGCGCGAACACCCGGGCCCACTTGACCGGTCCATTCAGGCCCCTCACATTCTATGTTATCAGCCGGATCGGGGGGTTACTCGCCCGCCCCGCCTTCCCCGCCTGCCGACTAGCCATCCCCTTTCTAAGGCGAGCCACATACTCGCGCCTCCCGCACCCTCCAGTCCCCCAGGCGGCGGACCCCCGCCCCGACTCCCTCTTCTACCTCCAGCTCCCCTTTGGCCAATACAGCAGCAACCCAGTTTCCTCCCCCCCCCCCCCCCCCCCCCCGGCCCCCTCCAGCCAGATCACCGTCCAGCCATTTTGCTCCCCCCATTACACTCCCGTAAGTCAGCTGACTCCTGCTGACCCCGGCCACTCCCGCCATTCCAACGGCCCCCCAGTGTGGGAATCCCCCCACCTCCCCCTGTCGATTAATGTGCGCTCTCCTCCAGCACCACCCTTCCCTGCAGGCCCTGCCCCTCCCTTCCTTAGCGCGGGAAAAAGCCCGCGCTTTCCATCCGAGTCGGCCCCACCCCCTATGGTGCAGCTCCTTTTTGTGCGACCTCGGCCCAGCTCCCCATCCCCGGGCTTCCAACCCCCCCCTTCATCAGCAGGGACCTGCCCCTACAGTACCGGCTCCCACACTTTCACACAGCCCCCACCTCCTATCCACTCACCCCTTCCCATTTCCCCTCTTACCAACCCGAAACCAGACGAACACCCCCAAAATACAGTAAACACCCCCCCACAACAAACCCTCAGTTCGAGTCCAGCTTTTCAGTCTGAATAAAGGTCCACGCCTCATCTGGCGTCTCAAAATAATGGTGATGGTCCTGAAACGTGACCCACAATCGCGCTGGCTGCAGCATTCCAAACTTCACCCCCTTCCGATGGAGAACCGCCTTGGCCCGATTAAAACCAGCCCTCTTCTTGGTCCCCTCCGCACTCCAGTCCTGGTAGACACGGATCTCCATATTCTCCCACCTACTGCTCCGTTCTTTCTTCGCCCATCTCAGGACACACTCTCTGTCCATAAAGCGGTGGAACCTCACCACTACAGCCCTTGGCGGCTCGTTGGCTTTAGGACTCCTTGGCAAGACCCGGTGAGCCCCATCTAGGGGCCTCCGGAAAGCTCCCGTGCCCATCAGCGTGTTGAGCATTGTAACTACATATGCCCCAGCGTCGGACCCCTCCACTCCTTCAGGGAGACCCAGAATCCGAAGATTCTTCCTCCTCGACCTGTTCTCAAGTCGTCAAACGTCTCCTGCCACTTCCTGTGTAGCGCCTCGTGCGCCTCCACCTTCACCGCCAGGCCCAAAACCTCGTCCTCGTTCTCTGAGGCCTTCTGCCGCACCTTTCGAATCCCTTGGGCCTTCTGGGTCTCCACCAGCTTTTCGATCGACTCCTTCATTGGCGCCAGCATTTCTGCTCTCAGCTCCGCAAATCAGTTTTTAAGGAACCCTTGTTGCTCCTGTGACCACTGCGCCCACGCTGCTTGATCTCCACCCGCCGCCATCTTGCTTTTCCTCCCCCGCTCTCTTCGCTGCTCCAAAACCACTTTTGTGATCGCTCCACACCTGGTCCACTCCATACAGTGCTGGGGGAACCTTACTATCACCTTCCCACACTGGGGACCGTCGTACAAGTGCCGCTGGGGCTCCACAAAAGGGCCCAAAAATCCGTTCTTGGCAGGAACTGCCGAACGTGCGACCTACCTCGGCATAGCCGCAACCGGAAGTCACTAAGGGCGATTTGGCATGTCCAATCCACCTAACCGGCACATCTTTGGACTGTGGGAGGAAACTTGAGCACCCTGAGGAAACCCACACACACACGAGGAGAACATGCAGACTCCGCACAGACAGTGACCCAAGCCAGGAATCGAACCTGTGACCCTGGAGCTGTGAAGCAACTGTGCTAACCACTCTGCTACCGTGCTGCCCTACTTGTTGGTGATGTTGTCTCATTGGTTAACGGTGTTTCTAGTGACGTTATTGATCTTTTCTGCTTTATAGCTCAGGTGTAGTTGAGTATGGATTCTGGACTTCCAGGGTGACGGCCATGGAGGAGTAGGTTGCACATTTGATAGCTCCCGCCTGTAACGGACTTTTGTACCTTTCTACCCCGTTTTTTCCCGGATTTTCTGGGATAAATCGGTGAAGAGTGAGACAGTAAGGAGAAATCCCCCTCCGGTGTATGGAGAATTGGACCAGAAGTGACCGTGTGAGAAGACAAAGTCTTATAAGGGAGATGCAAGCAGAGCTGGTAACGCGGGACAGTATGGCGGAGGGCAAGGGCCGCGGGGAGACGGTGCAGTGGTCGACAGATCAGCTGGTGAAGTTTTTTGAGGATTGCTTCGCCAAGCTGAAGAAGGACACGCTGGACCCGGTTAAGGCTTCGATTAATCAAGTGGTTCAGAATCAGGAAACCCACGGGAGAGTGATCCAGGAGGTGGAACACAAGTTGTCCAAGCACAAGGAATAAATAACCGTGCTGGAAAACAAGATGGGGATGATGAACGACCACCAGAAAAGAATGCAGGAGAAGCTGGAGGATTGGAGAATAGGTCCAGGAGGCAGAATCTCAGAATTGTTGGTCTCCCTGAAGGCAGTGAGGGATCGGATGCGAGGGCTTATGTAACGGACATGTTGGAGAAGTTGATGGGAGCTGGGGCATTCCCTCGGTCCCTGGAATTGGACAGAGCGCACAAAGCCCTCGCGAAGAAGCCCAGGGCGAATGACCCGCCGATGGCCATGGTGGTACGTTTTCACCGTTTCATGGACAAGGAACACGTTTTGCGGTGGGCCAAGAAAGAACGGAGCAGCAAGTGGGAGAACTGTGAGTTGCGTATTTATCAGGACCTGGGGGCGGATTTGGCCAAGAGGCGAGCTGGCAAAAACGACCCTCTAAGAAGAGGGTGAAGTTCAGGATGCTGTACCCAGCTCGTCTGTGAGTCACACATGAGGAACGGGACTTCTACTTTGAAACACCAGACGAAGTATGGACTTTTATTAAAGAAATGAAACGGAGGCAAATTAAAAGACACTGAAGCCTTGGAGAAGTACTGAGGCAGCGATTTGTTGTGCTGGATTGTATAAATTTAAGTAGCGCTATGTGAAATAATAGGCTGTGTGGATGGTTAAAGGTTGCTTTGTCTTGCAGGGAGCAGGTTAGAGGGGGGATGGGCTTTGAATTTGGTTCTGCTTTTTGGGTGTTTATTTTTCTAAAGTGACTGTTTCTTCACTGTTTTTTTCTGTTGTTTGTTTACTGGGGAATGTGATGCTTTAAAAATGTTTATTCATGTGGGGGGGGGCGAGGGGAGAGAACAATAGGGAGACAGACTGCTTGGTGCCGGGGTGGGCGCTATCAAGTCACCATGGGTCAGCTGACTCTCAGAAGTGCAGTGGGGGGTGAGCAGGTGTTAAGCTGTAGCTTGACTTGGGGAATTGGGTTTCTAGTGTTGTTGCTGGGGGGAGGGAGGGGGAGCTGCTTTGCTGACAGAGGAGGAACTGTTACTCGGGGACAAATGGGAGGTCTGGAACGGCAACTGCCCGAGTGGGGACTCAAGGAAGCGGAGGGCGCGAGCTCGAAGCTGGCCTAAAAAGGGTGATAGCTAGTCGGCGGGGGTGGTGGGGGGGGGGGGGGGGGGGGGGGTTGGAAGCCCCCCGACCAGGCTGATCACATGGAACGTTAGAGGACTGAATGGGCCGGTCAAGAGGGCTCGTGTGTTCGCGCATTTGAGGGGGCTGAAGGCGGATGTGGCAATGCTACAAGAGACACACCTAAAGGTTCTAGACCAGACAAGATTGAGGAAGGGATGGGTCAGCCAAGTGTTCCACTCAGGACTGGACTCAAAGACCAGGGGGGTAGCATCTTGATCAGCAAATGAGTGGCATTCGAGGCAGGGAGAATCGTGTCAGACAAAGGGGGTAGGTACATAATGGTGACTGGGAAGCTGGAGGGGGTGCGAGTGGTACTTGTGAACATATATGCTCCGAATTGGGATGACGTGGAATTTATGAGGTGGGTTTTAGGTAAGATCCCAGACTTAGAATCACATAACCTGTTCATGGGAGGGGACTTCAATACAGTCATTGATCCGGAACTGGACCGGTCAAAATCCAGGACAGGGAGGAGGCCAGCTGCAGCAAAGGAATTGAAGGGTTTTATGGAACAGATGGGGGAGAAGACGCATGGAGCTTTGCACGGCCGTGGACGAAGGAGTTTTCCTTTTTCTCACATGTCCACAAGGTATACTCTCGCATCAACTTTTTTGTTCTGAGCAGGGCGCTAATACCGAAGGTGGTGGATACTGAGTACTCGGCAATCGCAGAGTCGGATCATGCCCCGCATTGGGTGGATCTATGGGTTAGTGTGGAGAGAGGGCAATGCCCGCTGTGGAGACTGGATGTGGGGTTGCTAGCGGACGAAGCGATCTGTGGGCGGGTTAACAAGTCCATATGACCATAAGTCCATCCAGAACTACCTGGAAACAAATGATACGGGGGAGGTCTCTGCAGCGACGGTTTGGGAAGCTTTGAAGGCAGTAGTCAGAGGGGAATTCATCTCGATATGGGCCCACAGAGAAAAGGTGGAACGGGCCAAGAAGGATAGATTAGTGGAGGAGATACTCCAGGGACAGAAGATACTCGGAGGCCCCGGACGCGGGGCTACTGAGGGAGTGGCGGATGTTACTGGCGGAGTTTGGGCTGTTGACCACAGGGAAAGCGGTGGAACAGTTGAGGAAGGCAAGGGGGGCGATCTATGAGTACGGGGAAAAGGCAAGCAGGGTGTTGGCGCACCAGCTCAGGAAAAGGAGGCAGCTAGGGAGATAGGTAAAGTGAAGAGTAGAGATGGTAATACTGTCCTGGACCTAGCGGGGGTAAACGAGGTGTTTCAGGACTTCTATAGTAAATTATATGAGTCGGAACCCCCGGCTGGGGCAGAGTGGATGAGGCAGTTTTTGGATCAGTTGAGGTTCCCGAGGTTGGAGGAGGACCTGGTGGAAGGGCTGGGAGCCCCAATTGAGATTGAGAAAATAATCAAGGGGCTGGAGGGCATGCACTCGGGCAGGGCCCCGGGGCCTGACGGCTATCCGGTGGAATTCCACAAGACGTTTTCAGAGATATTGAGCCCACTGCTGGTGAGGACATTTAACGAAGCAAGAGAGAAGGGAGTCCTCCCCGCAACAATGTCATAGGCCTTGATTTCATTGATCCTGAAATGGGAGAAGGACCCGGAGCAATGCGGGTCATACAGGCCGATTTCTCGACTGAATGTGGATGCCAAACTGCTGGCTAAGATACTGGCCACAAAGATAGAGGACAGTGTCCCGGGGGTGATAGGGAAAAACCAGATGGGATTTATTAAGGGCAGGCAACTCAAGGCCAATGTTCGAAGGCTTCTAATTATTATGATGCCCTCAGAACGAAAGGAGGCGGAGGTGGTGGTAGCGATGGATACGGAGAAGGCTTTTGAGCGGGTGGAGTGGAATTATCTGTGGGAGGCGCTGGGAAGGTTTGGGTTTGGTGAGGGCTTTATTGACTGGGTGCGGTTGGTCTATCAGGCACCAGTAGCGAGTGTGCGTACGAACCGGCTGAGGTCGGGGTATTTTAAACTACACCGAGGGACGAGGCAAGCGTGCCCCCTCTCCCCGTTACTGTTTGCTCTGGCCATAGAGCCATTGGCCATGGCGGTAAGAGCCTCTATGAACTGGAAAGGGCTGGTTCGGGAAGGGGGTGGAGTACGGGGTCTCGCTCTACGCAGATGACCTGCTCTTGTACATTTTGGACCCATTGGAGGGGATGGGGGAAGTAATGCGAATCTTGGGGGAATTTGGCAATTTTTCACGGTATAAATTGAACATGGGGAAGAGATGTTTGTGATCCAGGCAAGAGGACTGGAAAAGAGACTGGGAGAGCTGCTTTTTAGAATGGTAGGAAAGAGCTTTCGATATCTGGGAATCCAGGTGGTCTGGAAAAAAGCTATCCCGGTTGGTAGAACAAATGGAAGGGGACTTTAAGAGATGTGACATGCTCCCGCTATCACTGGCGGGGAGGGTACAGACCGTAAAAATGACGGTCCTCTCCAGATTTCTGTTTGTCTTTCAGTGCCTCCCCATCTTCATCCCTAAAGCCTTTTTCAAGCGGGTGAATAAGATTATTTTGGGCTTTGTGTGGGCGAGTAAAACGCTCCCTGGAGCGTATTAGGAGGGGGGCGGGGGAAGGGTGGGTTGGCGCTGCCAAAATTCTGCAACTACTACTGGACGGCTAATATAACCATGATTAGGAAGTGGGTAGTGGGGGAGGGGTCGGCATGGGAGCCGATGGAGGCGGCGTCCTGTAAAGACACCAGTTGGGAGCACCTGCTCCCTCTGCCGTTCTCGCCGGTCCGATACTCCACAAGTGGGGCTGTTTAGCACAGGGCTAAATCGTTGGCTTTGAAAGCAGACCAAGGCAAGCCAGCAGCACGGTTCAATTCCCGTACCAGCCTCACCGAACAGGCGCTGGAATGTGGTGATTAGGGGCTTTTCACAGTAACTTCATTTGAAGCCGATTCAAGGGATTGTTGTTGCATGGTTGAGGTGCGTGAAGATGGGGCTGAGGGGGGGGGGGAATGTTTATTTTACCATGTTGATGTCATTGTTTATGTTACTGTTATAAAAATTTTCAAATACCTCAATAAAATATTATTTTTTAAAAATGAGTATGAATTCTGTTCCTTTTCATTTCCTTAACGGTTTCGATCTCAATGATGTATGACCTTGGAGTCTCAGCTCCATCAACAACTTTGGTTGGGTTCCAGATTTTCATGATTGGATCCTATACACGTACAATCTGTCTTTTCAACATCTAAGGCTGGGCAGTAGCATCCTTGTTGAAGTGTTAACGTACTTCTACCCATATATCAATGAGTTACTGTCTTATTCCCTTCAAGTGAACAGGAGGAAGTATCTTTCTTGGTGCAGTTGTCTTATACTTTCTTCCATTTAACAGCTCTGCAGGCGATTTCATGTCAGCCTTGAGAGGTGTAGATCAGAGTGGCAATAAGTCAAAGTTTGGACTGTCCTTTGTCTCTTGGCATTTCATGAGGGTTCACGTGACCAGCTGGATGAGTGTTCCTACAAACATGCGCTGCCTTGGATAACATGGTGATGAGGTGATAATGTTGAACTCATAATATTTAGTGAATTCCTTCAATTGTCCAGAAGTGAATTGGGTTACATTGTCAATATTATCCTCTGAGGAATCCTTTGCTCAGCGTACAGAACTCATACTGTTGAGATGATTGCTGTAGCTCACAATTATTTCACCTTTTAAATAAAAGGGAACTTTTGAGCAGCAGTCTGCAACTGTGAGATACCGTTCCTGATTGTGTGTGAATAAGTCTACTTGCACAGTCCACCATGATCTGGGTGGTATTTCAGTAGCTATCGTCTTTTCTTTCTCTGTGCATTTCTCTACTTCGAACACACAATTCATGGAGACAATGTTATTTTGATGACTTTGTACATACCTATCCAGTAGACAGCTGATCTGGTTCTGAACTTACACTTCTCTCTTCCCATGTGATTTTCATGTGAATTCGTGAGAAGTTCTTCCTGCTTCATTTTGGGTATGATTATCCTGGATATGGCTAGAAAAACACCATCTCCAAATAAGATGCCATCTCTGACACATCAATACTTCCATGGAGCTGTGTTTGCTGCATCTTATCAGGCCATTCTTGGATCAGTTGTTTAGAAAGCACCTGTAATTCTTTGTCTTTTCACTAATTTGACTATTTCGGTACTGCTACAATCACTCGGTGATGGTTCTTTATACCTACATTTTATATCTCATGAAATCCAGAATAATCTCATAATACAATGTTATAGAAAGAGAGATTACTGTAAAGGAACTGGGGAAGAATTGTCCTGCAGAATTAAACTGCAGAGAGATATTCTGTCATTCACTGACAGAATGGTACTGGAAATAGATTCTTGTGTTGTTTGCTAATTGGAGAATAGAACTGAGTGGAATGAATCTGGTACTCAGGAATTTACCGCTGTTCATTCTCTTGTGCAATTGAGTTATGTTATGAACACACAGACATATGAATTAGGAGCTGGGATCGGTCACTCAGCCCCTTGAGTCTGCTCCACCATTCAAGCAAACCATGGCTGATTTGATTATAACCTCAACCTCATATTTCTGCCATCCCAAGTAACATTTCACCCTCTTGTTAATCAAGAATCTATCTAGCTCTGCCTTAAAAATATTTAAACACTCTGCTCCCACTGCTTTTGAGGAACAGAGTTCCAAAATCTCAAAATAAAAATAATAACAAACTTTATTGTCACAAGTAGGCTTACATTAACACTGCAATGAAGTTACTGTGACAAGCCCCTTGTCGCCACATTCCGGCGCCTGTTCGGGTACACCGAGGGAGAATTCAGAATATCCAAATTACCTAACAGCACGTCTTTCGGGACTTGTGGGAGGAAACCGCAGCACCCGGAGAAAACCCACGCAGACACAGGGAGAACGTGCAGACTCCGCAAAGACAGTGACCCAAGCCAGGAATTGAACCTGGGTCCCTGGTGCTGTGAAGCCATAGTGCTAACCACTATGCTACCGTGCTGCCCCCTCTGGGAGAAAAGATTTCTCCTCAACTCAGTTTTAAATAAGCAATCCCATATTTTTAAACAGTGACCCTTAGTTCTAGATTGTCCCACAATTGGAAACATCAGAATCTTAAAGGTTTTGATAAGTCATCTCTTCCCTCTTCTAAATTCCAATGGATACAAACCTGGCCTCTTCAACCTTCCCTCATAAGACGACCCACCCATTCCTGGCAATAGTGTCGTAAACTTTTTTTGAACTATTTCTCCTAACGCATTTACATTTTTCCTTCAATAAAGACACCAAACTATATACAGTACTCCAGGTGCAGTCTCACCAATGTCCTGGACAATGGAAGCATAACCTCCCTACTTTTGTAATCAATTTCCCTCACAATAAATGATAAAATTGTATTAGCTTTCCAATTACTTGCTGTACCTGTATACGAGCCTTTTGTGAGTCATGCACGAGGATGCCCAGATCCCTCTGAATCTCAGACATCTGCAATCTCTCACCATTTAAATAAAAAGCTTTTTTAAAAAATCTTCCTGCCAAAGTGGAGAATTTCACAATTACCTACATTATGCTCCACTTTCCAGATCTTTGCCCATACACTTATCCTAACTGTCTGCCTTTGTAGCCTCCTTATGACCATTTCACAATTTACTTTCCTACCTATCTTTCTCTCGTCAGCAAATTTAGCAATCATACCTTCACTTCCTTCATGCTGCCAAACTGGCTACGTTTTTCAGCATTTTCTGTTCTTATTATTGAAATCAATTGGAATTAGGAGGAAAACACTCCCTGGCTAGAATCGTACCTAGCACGAAGGAAGATGGTTGTGGTTGTTGAAGATAATTCATCTCAGTACTGAGATATCGCTGCAGGAGTTCCTCAGGGTAGTATCCTTGGCCCAACCATCTTCCGGTGCTTCATCAATGACCTTCCATCCATCTTAATGTCAGAACTGGGGATGTTTGCGGATGATTGCACAATGTTCAGCACCATTCACGACTCCTCAGATACTGAAGCTGCCCATGCCCCAATGCGGCAAGACCTGGTCAACGTTCAGACTTGGGCTGATAAGTAGCAAGTCACATTTGTGTCAGGCAATGACCAATGATCCTGGTTACACCCACTTGGAGTACTGTAAGTAGTTCTGGGCACCACACCTTAGGAATGGTATATTGGCCTTGAAGGAAGTGCAATGTAAATTTACAAAACTGACACCTGGATTAAGTTATGAGGAGAGATTACAAAAATTAGACCTGTTTCCACGAGAATTTAGACGGTTAAGGGGTGATCTGATCGAAGTATTCAAGATATTAACAGGGAAAGACAGGGAATATAAACTATTTCCACGGTTGGAGGTTCTAAAAGTAGGAGTTATAGGCTACAAATTAGGGCCAGACCATTCAGGAGAGATGTTAGGAAGCACTTCTTTACTCAAATGGTGATTGAGGTTTGGAACTCTCTCCCACAAACAGCAGTTGAAGCTAGATCAGTTGTTAATTTGAGATCTGATATAGATAGATTTTTGTGAAGCAAAGATATTAAGGGATATGGGCCAAAGGCAGGCATATGGAGTTTGGCCACAGATCAGCCATGATCTCATTACATGGTGGGACAGGCATGAGGGGCTGAATGGCCTACTCCTGTTCCTATGTTTCTATATGAGAAAATCTAACCATCTTCCTGTGGCATTCAATTGCAATACCATTGCTTATTCACCGATTATCAACATTCTGGAGGTTATCATTAACCAGAAACTGAACTGGACCAACCATATAAATCCTGGGCTACAACAGCAGGTCAGAGGCTGAGAATCCTATGGCATGTAACTCACCTCTTGACTTCCCGAAAGCCTGTCCACCATCTGCAAGACAGAAGTCAGGAATATGAAGGAATACTCTCCACTTACTTGGATGAGTGTGGCTCCAATAACTCAAAGGGCTGACCACCATCCAGGACAAAGCAGCCTGCTTGACTGGTACCCCATCCGCTACTTAAACATTCTCTTCCTCCGTTACTGACAGACAGTAGTGGCAGTAGTGTGTGCCATCTACAAGATGTACTGCAGCAACCCATCAAGCCTCCTTCAACTGCACCCTCCAAACCATGACAAGAGCAGGATAACCAAAGAGAAAATGCTGGAAAATCTCAGCAGGTCTGGCAGCATCTGTAGGGAGAGAAAAGAGCTAATGTTTCAAGTCCAGATGACCCTTTGTCAAAGCTAAAAGACAGAGAAAGTGGGAAATATTTATACTGTGGAGTGAGAATGAAAGATGAGTCTTAGCTACAGAAACTTAGGGAAATAGGGTGCTAATAGCCACAGAAACCAAGGGGAAGGACTGCTAATGGCAGTCCCCAGAGAGAACAAAAGGTGTGAAAGGCCAAACAGCAGAGAAACTAACATCAGAGGGTGCGGTAAACCACTGTAGTATATTATATGTGTATTGTGGTAAACTGCTACAGTATTACATGTAATGTGGTAAACCACTGCCTGATGGCTCCGCCTCCCCTCGGGCTCGGTATGAAGGTGGCTGGTCTCCTGGCCTCTGTTTAGCTTATTAAAGCCTCAGTTAAATTCACTACTCATCTTGTGTCCATTGATGGAACATCAATTTAATAAGCTAAACTTCTAAGATGAATTCATCGCTCAAGCCTGATCGCCTGGTGCTGGACCCACAGGCAGCCGACGCCACTGCAACATTCGAGCACTGGCTAAGCTGCTTCGAAGTTTACCTCGGATCCTCCACCGAAGACGTCACCGACCTCCAAAAGCAGCAAGTACTCAACGCACGGGTGAGCCCGCAAGTTTTCCTTCTCATCAGGGATGCCCTCTCATATAAGGAGGCGATAATGCTGCTGAAGAGACAATATGTAAAGTCTGTAAACGAGGTGTATGCTGGGCACCTTCTTCCCAAGAGGCGACAACGCCCTGGAGAATCACAAGCCGAATTCCTGCGTGCCTTGCGGGTACTCGGCCGGAACTGTGCTTGCCAGGCGGTATCGACTACCCAACACACGGAGCTGTTGATCAGCGACACCTATGTTGCAGGCATTAAATCGAACTATATCCACCAGCGATTGCTAGAAGTGGGTACACTCGGCATCCCAGAGACAGTGCAGCTCTCAAACTCGCTGGAGGTGGTATTCCACAACATGGAGGCCTACACCTCCAACCACACGGCACCCTCGTGGACCTCGTGGGCGCCGCTATCATCCACTCGAGTGCAGCGCAGGCCTGTCCGCACAGCAGCCCGCCAATGCCGGAAGCCCGAAGTGCTACTTTTGCGGCCAGGGTAAGCATCCCAGACAACGCTGCCCTGCATGGAACATGACTTGCAACGGGTGTGGGGTGAAGGGCCACTTTGCAAAAGCCTGCCAGGCCCGATCTCTCCCTAAAACTCCTAGGCCCAGCAGCGCTGCCTGCTGCCTGTCGGGGCCGCCCCCAACTGCCGGGCCACCCGCCATGTGCGACCCGTGGGCGTCGCCATCTTCGCTGCCACCCACCATGTGCGACCCGTGGGCGTCGCCATCTTCGCTGCCACCCACCATGTGTGACCCGTGGGGGCCGCCATCTTTGCTGCCATCTTCGATTTCACCCGCCACGCACGACCCATGGGTGCCGCCATCTTTGACGTCATCTCCTATGCCACCCACCACGCGCGACCCATGGGGGCCGCCATCTTGGGTCCACTCCGCAGCCTCCTGGGAGCCCTGATCACCCGGTCAAACGCTGGCTGCCGCTACCTCCGACCAGCCTACCCATCACCTTCCGAAGCTCGCCTCCATAATGCTCGACCAGTCCTGGCCTCATCACCTCACAAAATCTACGATGACCGTCCAGATCAACGGGCACGAGACGGCATGCACTCCGGGAGCACAGACAGCTTCATACACCCAGATACGGTAAGTCGCTGCTCCCTCCCAATTTTACCCGCGACCCAGAAAATCTCCCTGGCTTCTGGATCACATTCAGTATAAATCCAGGGGTACTGTGTTGCGACCCTTACTGTACAAGGCGTAGAGTACACTAACTTTAAGCTCTATGTCCTTCCCCATCTCTGCACTGCCCTATTACTGGGGCTCGACTACCAGTGCCTCCTCCAAAGCCTTACCTTAAAGTTTGGTGGACCCCTGCACCCCCTCACCGTCTGTAGCCTCGCAACCCTTGCTCTTTGCTGACCTCACCCCGGACTGTAAGCCCGTCGCTACTAGGAGCAGACGATACAGTGCCCGGGACAGAGCCTTTATCAGGTCGAAGGTCCAGCGAATCCTACGAGACGGGATCATTGAGGCTAGTACCAGCCCCTGGAGAGCCCAAGTGGTGGTCGTCAAGACTAGGGAGAAGCAGCGGATGGTCATCGACTACAGTCAGACCATTAACCGGTACACGCAGCTCGATGTGTATCCCTTCCCCCGGATATCTGACATGGTCAACCAGATTGCGCAGTATCAAGTCTTCTCCACAGTTGACTTGAAGTCCGCGTACCACCAACTCCCTATCCGCCCGGAGGACCGCCAATACACTGCCTTCGAGGCAGATGGCCGCCTCTACCACTTCCTCAGGGTTCCCTTCGGCGTCACCAATGGGGTCTTGGTCTTCCAGCGAGAAATGGACCAAATGGTTGACCAGTACAGGCTGCGGGCCACGTTCCCGTACTTAGATAATGTCACCATCTGCAGCCATGACCAGCAGGACCATGACGAAAACCTCCGGCACTTCCTCCACACCGCTAAACTCCTTAACCTCACCTACAATAAGGAGAAATGCGTTTTCCGCACAACCCGCCCAGCCATCCTTAGATACATTGTGGAAAAAGGAGTCCTAAGGCCCGACCCCGACTGCATGCGCCCCCTCCTGGAACTCCCCCTCCCCCACTGCCCCAAGGCCCTGAAGAGATGCCTGGGGTTCTTCTCCTACTATGCCCAGTGGGTCCCCAATTATGCGGACAAGGCCCGTCCACTTATTAAATCCACCATTTTTCCCCATACGGCTGAGGCCCGCCTGGCCTTCAACCGCATCAAAGCAGATATTGCCAAAGGCGCGATGCATGCTGTGGACGAGTCCATTCCGTTCCAGGTGGAGAGCGATGCATTGGACTTTGCTCTGGCCGCTACCCTCAACCAGGCGGGCAGGCCCGTGGCTTTCTTCTCTTGTACCCTCCATGCCTCCGAAATTCAACACTCCTCCTTTGAAAAGGAAGCCCAAGCCATTGTAGAAGCTGTGCGACATTGGTGGCATTACCTGGCCGGCAGGCGATTCACTCTCCTCACTGACCAACGGTCGGTTGCCTTCATGTTTAACAATACACAGCAGGGCAAAATCAAGAACAAGATTCTGAGGTGGAGGATCGAGCTCTCCACCTACAGCTATGATATCTTGTATCGACCCGGGAAGCTCAATGAGACCCCAGATGCCCTATCCCGCGGTACATGTGCAGCGCACAAGTAGACCGACTTCGGGCCCTCCACAATGACTTCTGTCACCTGGGGGTCACCCTTTTTTTCACTTTATCAAGGCTCGCAGCCTGCCTTACTCCATCGAGGAGGTCAGGAGCGTGACCAGGGACTGCCAGGTCAGCGCCGAGTGCAAACCGCACTTCCATCGGCCAGACAGAGTGCACCTGGTAAAGGCCTTTCGCCCTTTTGAGCGCCTCAGCATCGACTTCAAAGTGCCCCTCCCCTCCACTGATCGGAACGTGTACTTCCTCAACATTGTTGACGAATACTCAAGATTTCCCTTTGCCATCCCATACCCTGACATGACCTCTGCCACCGTCATCAAGGCCCTGCACAGTCTCTTCACCTTGTTTGGTATCCCCACCTACATCCACAGCGATCGGGGTTCCTCCTTCAGGAGCGACGAGTTGCGTCAGTTTCTGCTTAGCAAGGGCATCGCCTCCAGCAGGACGACCAGCTACAACCCCCGGGACAACGGACAGGTGGAAAGGGAGAACGTGATGGTCTGGAAGGCCGTCCTCCTGGCCCTACGGTCTAGAAGTCTCCCAATCTCCCGCTGGCAGGAGGTCCTCTCCGATGCGCTCCACTCCATCCGGTTGCTCCTGTGCACTGCCACCAATGAGACCCCTCACAAACGTATGTTTGCCTTCCCCAGGAAGTCCACCTCCGGGGTCTCGCTCCCGTCCTGGCTGACAGTCCCAGGGCCCGTCCTCCTCCGGAAGCATGCGAGGAGTCATAAATCGGATCCTCTCATCGAAAAGGTCCTGCTCCTCCACGCCAACCCACAATATGCCTACGTGACACATCATGACGGGCGACAGGACACAGTCTCCCTCCGAGATTTGGCACCTGCAGGTTCCCCAGCGACCATCACCACCACCCCCGCCCATACACCGACCCCCCCCCCCCCCCCCCCTCCACCGACTCAACTACTGGGTGAAGAAGAGGACAACACACTCCCGGACGCGCAGGTCTCAACACCGGTGCCCACACCACAGCCGGGACTGAGGTGATCATGGCGGAAGGTCAAGGCCCCCAACAGACTTGATCTTTAAGTCCACTTCACCCCAGCTGGACTCTTTTTTTTAACAGGGGGTGCATGTGGTAAACCACTGTAGTATATTATATGTGTATTGTGGTAAACTGCTACTGTATTACATGTAATGTGGTAAACCACTGCCTGATGGCTCCGCCTCCCCTCGGGCTCGGTATAAAGGTGGCTGGTCTCTGCCTGTGCCCCAGTTCGGGATCAGAGGCCGGGAGGCTTTCTGTTTAGCTTATTAAAGCCTCAGTTACATTCACGACTTATCTTGTGTTCATTGATGGCACATCAGAGGGTAAACTGTGACAGATGTAGATGTGGGTGGAGGGGAAGGAGGAAGCAAAGGGTAGAAAGAGGAAGGAAAGGTGGATAAGATGGGGGGGGGGGGGATAAATATATATAAAGAAAGAAAGAAATGGTAAAAGACAGTTAAAATGAAATGGGATAAAAATAAATAGGTCGAGATGGGATGGAGCTAATCATCTGAGGTTGTTGAATTCGATGTTGAGACCGGAAGGCTGTAGCGTGCCTAACCGGAAGATGAGATGTTGTTCCTCCAGTTTGCATTGAGCTTCACTGGAACATTGCAAGTACAGACATGTGGGCATGGGAGCAGGATCTTGTGTTAAAATGGCAAGCAATTGGAAGGTCAGGGTCCTGAATGTGCACAGATTGAAGGTGCTCAGCAAAGCGATCACCCAGACCAAACGCAGTCTGGGTGATCGCTTTGCTGAGCACCTTCGGTTTCAGATTCCAGCATCCACAGTAATTTGATTTTAACAAGGGCAGGATAGGCATTCGACCACCATGACATGCATGGGAACACCATGACCTGCAAGTTTCCTAACAAGTTACCCACCATCCTGACTTTCAATTAAATTGCTATTCCTTCGCTGTTGTTGTATCAAAACCCTTCCTAATAACATTGTGGGTGTATCTACACCATGTGGACTGCAGAGGTTCACCATCTTCTCAGGGGCACTTAAGAAATGTGGGCAACAAATGCTGGTCTCCTGCACCACCCAGATCCCTTGATGAAATTTAAAGAGAGACTGCAGTGCGACCGTGAATATGGCGCCCAGGAATGCACATTGACATGACAAACAGTTCTTAGCTCTTCACGAATAATACTCCAATGTGAGATCAACCTCACAGTTTCCGATTTGCAAAGTGTTTAGCTGAACTGGAAGCTGCTGATTTGTGTGTCCCTTGTCCTCCCCCGACCCTCTTGCAGTGGTAGTTTGCTAATGCTGCTGTGCGTGGGAGAGACTTTCGAGGTGAGCTCGAGCCCGCCGCAGCCACTTCCTCAGAGGCTGCAGCCTGGGAGAGGCTGACTGCAGCCTTTCCCGCACTGCGGCGTGGGACGCGACAACTGTGAACTCGCAACATGTCGTTTGGTTTCGGTTTATCCGTGACGATGATTGTCAGGTTCCGATATGGGTTTTTTTTTTGGAAAAGGGGCGGAGGGGAATTGCAGCGTTTGTTATGCTGCTTCGGTGGTTTTTTTATGTTTCAAAGATAACCCTCTTTTAATTTATTTTCAGACACCTGCTGTGTGGGGTCGCTCCGCTCGGTTGCAATGAGCTTTGAGGAGGTTGAGCATGAGGGGGGCCCTGTCCGGAACATTCGATCTCTGCCAGCCAAGTTCGTGCTGACGGCCTGCGCCGCCACCATGGCAGAACTAGGTGCAACATTACTTTGTCCTTTCATTTTTATCGGTGCTCAAACGTTGTGCTCAACAGTCCAACATCGGCAGCTTGACTGACCCAACAAATGTAACAAACCTTATTGGCTTGAATAATTCCACCCCAGAATCACACACAAACCACTCATGTCTGCTGAGGGCGGCGTGGAGAGAGGTTTGAACAGTATTTGTTAATTGCCATGTGAATCATTGGGTATTGTGCAAGTTCAGCAGGTTGGAAGCACGCAAATATACTTACTGCCTGTCTGTCCTGGGCAAATATACCATCAAAAGTCGTTAGAATAATGGACAGCTGTCTAAGAGATAGACTGAAGAACTGTACTTAACTGAGAAATCGCCAACATACATTTATATTCTGCTCAACACATACCTGACATTTAAAAGCGTGGAATTAGCTGGGATATATTTCTATATTTTTGGAATCAGCCTTTTGGTCTTCTGGAAGATATTTCTAATAAAACTAAAACTTATGGCAATGCCGAGTAAACCACAAGATTAGATAACTTGGCTGAGAAACAAATCTGAGTGAGGAACGGTGTTAGGTTAGAGGTAGGCACTGCTTGTAACCCTTTTGTTAACTATAATAGTGGTCTTGATACAACCACCAATTGTAAACTTATATAATTCATAAGAGCTAAAACCTGCAGAGTGTGAGGGGAAATGGATGAAAATAGTGATTTGCATAAAGATTGAGATACAAGTGAGCAGACAGAAGTCAAATGAAAGTTAGCATTCACAAAACCACATTGTGGTTAGCACTGCTGCCCACAGCGCCTGGGATCCGGGTTCAATTCTGACCTTGGGTGTATAAAATAAAGGGCATCGAATTGCTATAGGGAGACGAATAAGAGACCCAGAAATGATAAGACTTGTCAATGTGGAGAACCAATTACAATGCAAATAGAACATTGTGATCCATAACCAGGAATGAGTATGGAGAGAGTAGGCAGGCTTTTTAGGAATATGGGCTGAGATTCCAGGAGGGTAGTGAATCTGTGGAATTCTTTACCGCAGAGAGCTACAGAGGCTGGGTTGTGAATTATGTTCACGGTTGGGATAGACATTCTTAATCAGTTAGGAAGATAGTGTTACGGGGATGACGCTGGAAAGTGGAGTTGAGGATTATATCAGATCAGCCATGATCTCATTGAATGGGTGGAGTAGACTTGATGGGCCAAATGGCCTACTTCTGCTCCTATGTCTCATGATCTTTTGATCTAATATCAAACCCATTAACCTCAATGTGTGCCGTTAATTCATTACTTTTGTGCCCAATGCTCCGTGCATTTAAGTAAAGAGCCTTTAATTTTGCCTTGTTACCATTTTTTCCCCTTTTTGACCCTATTTGTTGATTGTTTTAGTGTTGTACACTTTCCCTTCTCTGGTACCACACACTGGGTATCATTACCAAAATAGTTGCCTTTGATTTCTGATAAGGTTAATGCAAAATATTTGTGTGGCATGCCATTCTGGGTTGCATTTTACAGGATGCTAACAATGCAATAATAGCTAGATTTCAATTTATTTGCTTTGCTGCTTCCGTGACCCATAATTGACCAGATTGTAATTTATTTATTTCTTAGTGACGTTTCCACTTGATTTGACTAAAACAAGACTTCAGATTCAAGGAGAAGCCGCTTCTCATCAATTTTTAGGTGATAAAACAAAAAAACCTTATAGAGGGATGATCCAGACAGCAGTTGGAATAGTGAAAGAAGAGGGCCTGTTTAAACTCTGGCATGGTCTTACTTCTGCCATCTGCAGACATACAGGTGATTATCTAACTAGATTCAGTGCAGCCTTTTTGATTTTTTTTTTAATAAACAATTTTAATGAGGTATCTTTTGGCATTGTAAACAGTAGAATTACAAAACGAGAAAACAAAAGGACTGTACAGTAAACAAAATACATAGTGCAATTGCCGTAGCCTGCCCTACCCAGATCTGCCAAATTGACCCGCTAGACAACATTCCCCTAACCCTCTCCCCCACCGCCCCCCCCCCCCCCCTCCCCTGCTGATGATTAAATTATCTGTAAAGAAGTCAATGAATGGTTGCCACCTCCGGGCGAACCCTAACAACGACCTTCTGAAGGCGAACTTGATTTTCTCTCAGCCCAGGAAACTCGCCATATCTGACAGCCAGGCTTCCGACTTCGGAGGCTTTGAGTCTCTCCAAGCTAGAAGTATCCGTCTCCGGGCTACCAGGGAAGCAAAGGCCAAGACGTCGGCCTCTTTCTCCCCCTGGACTTCCGGGGCCTCTGAAACCCCCAAAATCGCCACCTCTGGACTCATTGCCACCCTCGTGTCCAGCACTCTAGACTTGATGTCCTCAAACCCCTGCCAGTATCTCCTCCGTTTTGGACAAGCCCAAAACATGTAGACATGGTCTGCCGGTTCTCCCAGACACTTTACACACCTGTCCTCTACGCCGAAGAATCTGCTCATCCGGGACACTGTCATGTGGGCCCGGTGGACGACCTTAAATTGAATCAGGCCAAGCCTGGCACATGTTGCAGTCCCATTGACCCTGCTCAGCCCGTCCGCCCACAGCCTTCCTCAATCTCCCCTCCCAACTCCTCCTCCCATTTATGCTTCAGCTCCTCGGTCTGCATCTCCTCCGACCCCATGAGCTCCTTGTAAATATCCGGGGCACTTCCCTCCCCCACCCATCCTCTAGACACTACCCGATCTTGGATGCCTTTTTGGTTTATTAATGTGTGATCATTTCCTAAGTAAAAATTATTGTTATTTCACTGTTTTGCCACGTGTGCTCCCAATTACTGAATGCAGAAATGTATCTTGGATTATATAAAATTGGAATATAAACTTGGGTTATATAAAAGTGGAATATTCATTTATGCTCTACTTGCGACAGCTTTCGTTTCACGTGGCAGTAGAATATGATAAGCCTAAGTTCCTTTTCAAAAGTCAGATTTCCTGTCTTACAGGGCAGCACTTACACTATTGTTTCACAGGGTTCCGGGTTCGATTCCCGGCTTGGGTCACTGTCTGTGGAGCTACCTGATCTCCCCGTATCTGCGTGGGTTTCCTCCGGGTGCTCCGGTGTCCTCCCACAAGTCCCGAAAGATGTGCTGTTAGGTAATTTGGACATTCTGAATTCTCCCTCTGTGACCCGAACAGGCGCCGGAATGCGGCGATTAGGGGCTTTTCACAGTAGCCAATTTGCACATAGCAGTCTGTCCCAAATAGCAATGTGATAATGACCAACTTTTTTACTTTAGTTATGTTGATTGAGGCATAAATATTCTCAGGACACCAGGGAAATCTCTTTGAGTAATGTGACAGGAGATATTACATCCACCTGAGAGAGAAACCTCGGGTTGAGGTTTCATCTGAAAAATGCCATATTTGACCCTTCAGGACTCCATTAGTATTGGATTGGAGTATCAGTCTAGATTTGAGTGCTCGCCTTTTTAGAAAAAAAAAATTTAAAGAGTGCCCAATCATTTTATTTTTCCTATTACGGGGCAATTTAGCATGGCCAATCCACCAACCCTGCACATCTCTGGTTTGTGGGGGTGAAACCCCCGCAGTCACCGGGAGAATGTGCAAACTCCACTCAGACAGTGACCTGGGGCCGGGATCGAACCCACGTCCTCAGCGCCGTAGGCAGCAGTGCTAACCATTGCGCCACTGTGCTACCTGTGCTCACCTTTCTGAATAGATCTTAAAACCACAACCTGACCCATGGCTATTGGTAATAGATTATCTTCTCCACCAATTCTGCCCCTAAGACTCTCTCAAACAAAACAGTGTGTATTAGAACATAGGGATAGAGTTAAAATATTTGCCTGGCCAAGACCATTCCTTATAAAAAATTATGTACAGCCTGCTCAATTGTGGAGTGTATCTTGACCTTTAATTTGAGAAGGAAATCTTGGAAACGTTTTCCACTGCATCTACATATATTTATTGTGTGAAAGGTGCCTTTACTTTTAATTGTCTTTTCTCATAAACAGTAACTTGGAAATAAATGTTTTAGGCCTCATTCTTTTCTTGTTTTTTTTAGTTGCCATGTGGAGGAACATTTCTGGTACTCTATCAAGGCTGTTGTTGGCTCTGAGTAACTCATTCTTACCACCATGCTGGCTGATTGCATTTGCTAGGCATTGTTTGTACATGCATAGCTACAACACCTGACAACCCATCTGGATTTGGGGCGGGAGCATATAACTTTTATAGAATTTACAGTGCAGAAGGAGGCCATTCGGCCCATCGAGTCTGCACCAGCTCTTGGAAAGAGCATCCTACCCAAGGTCAACATCTCCACCCTATCCCCATAACCCAGTAGCCCCACCGAACACTCAGGGCAATTTTTGACACTAAGGGCAATTTATCATGGCCAATCCACCTAACCTGCACATCTTTGGACTGTGGGAGGAAACCGGAGCACCTGGAGGAAACCCACGCACACACGGGGAGGATGTGCAGACTCCGCACAGACAGTGACCCAAGCCGGAATCGAACCTGGGACCCTGGAGCTGTGAAGCAATTGTGCTATCCACAGTGCTACCATGCTTGCCTTATTTAAGGCTTCTCAACAATTCTAACGTTCTGCCACAGGAACGGCTGAGTTAACTTACTGCCAGTGGGGATGGTGCTTGGCCCTTGCTTTGCACCTCCGATGGCATAGATGCAAAATTCAGAATAGCAGACATCAACCATACTGTGTCACAACCCATAATGGTATTGACTTCATTTAAATAAAAATACACGGTGGTGACGTGATGTGAGCACGGGAGCGGCTGCGCTTTCGCGAGCTCCGGCTCTGCTCATTTTCTAATCCTTTATTTTATCCTGATGACCATTTCATATTTGTTTTTCTTGGCATATATGTCTTGGCATATATGTCTTGCGTTATGTCGCTGGAGGATCCTGATATCCTGATTGGTGCTTTGTGAAGAGGAGTCAAAATAAATCCCAGTGAATCCTCGTTTGATGGTAGCGGTTGGGGTATGCTGATGTGAGGCCCAGCTTGCAGTAGCATTGTTGCCGGTGAGAGCATTTTTGATTCGGCGGATGATGGCCGCCATTGAGAATGTTGTTCTGGATATAGGTCTCGGCTCTAGGTGCAGGTCTTTAGAGTTCACGTTGAAGATTTGAGAGGTATCCTTGGGAGAATGGTGGAAGCAGATATGAGAGTTCTTGCATTCGAAAGAGCACTTTCCCTGGCAAGGGCCTGCCTTTGAGACATCGAGATCATGGTGCATGATGTGTTGTTTACCCTGAAGTGTTTGGGTGGTAGAGGCTGGACAAGATCTGTCAATGTGTCAGATCCCTGGTGAGAAGTGGGAGGCGAGTTCCCGATTGAGTTTGAAAATTGGCTGTCGTGCTTTAGCAATCTTGGACTGGAGGCCAGGTGCATCAGGTTTGACGGAGCACAGCGTAAGCGGTCTTTGAGGCCTGGGGTTGGTTGGGCTCCCGACCACTGTCCCTATATTATCCTATCCTCAATGCTCGTTGTGAAGGGTTGGAAGTGGCTGAACATGTCAGGTCACCCGCTGCCGGGGCCTGTGCTGTGGTTCGCTTGAGCATCAGGGTGACAGCACGGTAGAAGTGAAGGTGCTTCGTTCGTTGGATCCTGCCTTGGATCCTGCAGAAGTGTTTGATGATCCTGCCTCGGCTTTGGGCTTCTTGAGCAACATAGATCATGTTATAATCCTGAAATTCTTCTATAATTCTGGACGTTACTCCCTTATGATTATGTATCGGGTTTTTATTTGTTTATAAATATTTCTTTATTTTGAATTTAAGAATCCATACATATCTCCATCGATTTTGGGGCAAATTATGCATCCTGGGGAGGATTGGGTTCTCACTGACTCTTCTTTGAGGTTGAACCTTTGGTTTTTTTCTGTAGAGCTATTAGAATGGGAGGATCTGAATGGTGGTGCACGCTGAAGTGGGTTTGATTAACCCTTGGCTGGTCTGTTGAAGAGAGAGAGATGGTTTTGTATTGTCAGAGCCCTTCGCCTCATGTGGGAGTGGGTTTGATGGGGGAGGTGGCCACCCTAACTCTAGTTATACGAGGGAGGAGTGCTCACCTGGCACTTCCAGAGTGCCAGGCTGGCAGTGCCAAGGTGCCCAGGTGCTGGGGAAGTGCAAGGGTACCACCCTGCCCTGTTCCAGAACACCCGGGGTTCTCTAATGGCCTGCAAGACCCCACCCCTCCCAAGGTGCCGTCATGCCTGGTCCACGTTTGTAGAAACCTGTGCCAAACGGCGCCCTGGCAAGGTCTTGCAGGCCCGGCTGTTGACGCCAAGGCGCCGGGTGAAAGCGGCGTCCCAGTATTTAAAAGAGCCTATTGGAGTCAAGTCGACTCGCTCCACCTGCACGGAGCCTGATTTGGGGCTTTCGTGGGATTCACCCATTAAGCCTGGAACTCCACCAGGCTCAACACGGTCACTGAATCACCCAAAATCTTTTTATAGAACACTAAATATTTTTGTCATAAACAAGAAATATTATTTAACTAAAGATAAGAATTCCGTGAGTGATGGGATAAATCACAAGACCTCTGCCTTGCTAAATTACTGCCTCCAAAGATAAAATCTCACCACAAAGTCTGATAATGGCATTGTAATCAGCAAGCAGGAGATATATTTAAAATAAGTAGAAAATAACTTGCATTCATATAATGCCTTTCATGACTCGGGGCACCCCAAAATGCTTCCCAGCCAATGAAGTACTTTGGATGTTTAGTCCCCGTTGGACTGGTGAAATTTAAGATCTAACTCATTATGCAACCGTGCAGGCACAGCAAATCAAATTGCTTATGCGTATTACCAATGAGTTTAGGGACCAAGGTTCAAATTCCACATTGAATCATGGAATCATAGAATTTACAGTGCAAAAGGAGGCCATTTGGCCCTTCGAATCTACACCGGCCCTTGAAAGAGCTCCCTACTTAAGCCCATGCCTCAACCCTATCCCCGTAACCCAGTAACCCCACCTAACATTTTTGGACACGAAGGGACAATTTAGCATAGCCAATCCACCTAACCTGCACATCTTTGGACTGTGGGAGGAAACCGGATCACCCGGAGGAAACCCACGCAGACACGGGAGAAAGTGCAAACTCCATACAGACAGTCACCCGAGGCTGGAATTGAACCTAGGTCCCTGGAGCTGAGAGGCAGCAGTGTTATCCACTGTGCCACCCCCACTGGAGTGCTGTGGGGTAGTGTCAGTGCAGGCCAGGCATCTCCTATTAAGGGAATCTCTGTTTTGTGTCTTTCAACACTTAGTTGAAAATTGATGGAGTCATCCACCTTCCTTGTAACAGCAAGGGATGTGTAATCCAGTGAGTCACAACAAGAAGGAAATCTGAGATTGAGGATGGGTATTTTATGGTCTCTTTTTTTTAAAAAAGGCTTGATATGCAGAAAGTATAAAGCATTTTTCCTTTACTGTTTGTATTCTGAATGTAACCTTTATGTACACTGATACCTTCTACCTTTTCTTTTTGAAATGGCATATACTAGTGTATTCTGGAGTACGGATAGTTACCTATGAACATCTCCGTGATTCTGTACTTTGCAAGGATGAAGAAGGCTGTTTCCCACTGTGGTAAGTGTAAATTTAGTTCAAGCTTGTAATCTATTATGAACATGCACAGGTTTGGTTTATGAGTTAATATATTAAAATTCTTTAAAAGCATGCACTATTTTAAACACATGTTAGAAGTATAAAGAAGAAGGACAAGGTGATCATTTTATGCTTTTTATTGTGCCTTGCTACAGCAAAATGTGGATCAATAATTGAAAAATTGTCACAGACTTTGATCTTGCTACTGTAAGATAGTGGTCTAAAATAGTTACTCTATAAATGGACATTTCTGGCTCCTAAGATTGCAACTTTGCAACAAACTACTTTGGACAACCTAAAAGTGAAAATAATACAGACAAATTAACAAGAAAAATAAGGGAGGAGGCAAAAAGTTTAAAATAAACAATAAATATAACTTAGTCCAGTCATACAAATGTTGGATTGCTTGTCCCTGGCAATGTGGTTCAGTTGGGGGAGGGAGAAGCAGGATCAGTTAAAATGTGCCATCTCAGGTGGAGGTGATCTGCATTCTTCTATTGTGACTATATAAAAATAAAGTGGCCGTTTCAGGAGTGGGATCGAAAAACCCCCAACTTAATCTGCCCTAGCTAAACTTATAAATCTGTTCATTGACAGAGTGTTGTTTGTGGGAGCTTGCTGTGCACATAATGTCTGCCTTGTTTCCGACATTACAACGGGGACTAAACATCCAAAGTACTTCATTGAATAAAGCACTTTGGGGTGCCCCAATATCATGAAAGGCATTATATGAATGCAAGTTCTTTACTTATTTTAAATATATCTCCTGTTTGCTGATTACAATGCCATTATCAGACTTTGTGATGAGATTTTACATTTGGAGGCAGTAATTCCAGGACCGAGCCCTGTTCTTGGTGATATGCTGAAGGTCACTATAACTCCCTTTGACTGTGAGCAGCCTCTAGCTTCACAGCTGAAGGCTATTGTTAATAAGGAATTGGCCTTGTTAGTTGTGAGAGTCCTTCACAGCTGCAGTTTGTGTTTGCTGCTTTTTCCTGCTGGTTGCTGCATATGTCTGGAGGTTGCTATTGCTGTTTCCCTCCTTTTCTGTAGTCGGAAAGAAGGACACATTTTTATAAGATATCTGGCGGGCTCAGGGGTGGGCATGAGTCCAGAAGACAATTGAGTTTGAAGCAAGGAGATGCTGCAGGACCTGCTGCGCAACATTGCTCCAAATGGGCCACCTGCTAATGCCATTAAAGAATTGCTAATGTTATTATTGCTGATATGAGTAACTGGCTCTTCACCGTGGGTTAAACATGCTGGAAGTCAAGGTTGTTCAACTTTAAGCAGCAGTGGAACATGTGGATGCCAGGATTTGGTGAGATTGGGCCATGTGGGAGGGTCTGCACTGCTGTGGCTCCTGGATGGAGAATGGCACTGATACGTGGAACAAGTAACACATTGATAAACAGATCATTTCTACGACAAAGTTCTGGACATGATAACACATATCATGTGTTTGTTTTTCTTTGTGAAAATGAGCTAATATAGCTTTGTATTAGTACCAATGTGGAACGATGGCCTTTCTTTGTTGTTCAATGGTTAGTGTGATATGTGGACTCTTATGTACTTGATTTTCAAGTCTTTGTTACAGTTAGCCTTTTAATAAACAAAATATTCTCAAGTGGCTTCTCATGAATACACGTGCCACGTCTCAGATGATGATTATTGCATCGCATTTCAATCAAACTTTGAAGCCTGACCAGTTTTCCTGAACTCGAGAAGCATCAGCACCATAGAGGCAGCTGCCAATCAAACACATGAGAGTTGGGTTTAAGCACTGGGAATATCCTCGCGACCAAAGGTTAAGTGGGAGGGCACTTGAATGCTGTCTCCCGAATGTTCCCGACTGGGGTCTTGGGTTTGGAGCTCTTGCTGTGCCGGGTGTGTGTGCAGAGCAAGGTTCTCCACAAATGGCTCGGTGAATGGCACTCTGAGAGAAGGGTGGGGGAGGCTTGGGGGATTTGAGAGTCCTGGGGAGGAAGCCCTAATCGATTGTCAGCCTCTCTCCTTCTCCAATTCTTTATAGATATAACAACATGGCTGGTGGTGTCGGTCCCACAGAGGCTGCCCTTATGGTGCTGGTGGCAGCCCAGACAGCCAGACACTGGATAAGGCGGTAGCAGCGTCGTTGGAGGCGGAACCCCGTGTGCAGGGGGACACCGCACACCGTGAAGATCCAGTCCCCATCATACCGAGGAGGAACCCAGAGGAGGATGCCGGCGACGGCCCATGGCGTACAGTCATCGTTGGTCTTTCAATGAGATGATGGACAGCATATGAGGCTTCATCTCAAGAACATCCTCGCGGACATGGCATCCTGTGGAGGAGGAGGAGGACACTGTCCCGGTAGCCGTGATGGTCAGAGCAGCCCTGAAACTCTATGCCACCAGTTCATTCCAGGGCTCAAGCGGGGACCTGTGTAGCATTTCCCAAGTTACTACCCACAAATGTATCTGTGAGATTAGCAGACTGTCATCTTGGAGCTTGACCAAGCCCATCAAGGTGCCTGGGCTGCAGGATTCTCTGCCATCGCCGGGATGCCCCAGGTCCACGGGGTAATTGATGGCACGCATGTCACCTTGCGCGCACCAGGGCATAGGGAGTTTCCTTCATTAACAGCAAGAGTTCCACTCCCTGAATGTTCAACTCGGGTGCAACCACTGCCACCGGATCATGTGCGTGTGTACCCATTTCCCAAGGAGCATGCATGACAGCTACATCCTGGGACATTCGGACTTCCTCGGCGTCTTCGAGGACCACCCCAGGATGACAGGTTGGCTCTTGGGGATAAGGGGTATCCGCCGAGGACCTGGCTGATGATGCCAGTACGGAGATAGTGAACATTGGCAATTTCGGATATCAGGGCGGAGACTCGATACAGTGAGGCCCATGTTGCCAGAGGATGTCCCTCTTTGTGGTGGTCTGCTGTGCCCTCCACAACCTGGCTGTAATGACTTAGACCAGGCCTTTGAGATTGGCCAATTGGAATACGAGTTCCCTGATTAGTGGCCCAATCAGGGATCCTCTTCTTTGTATATAACAGAGAGTGTCAGATCCTCTGCACTCCCGGTGTAGACAGCAAGCTGAATGCACACAGTCGTACTGTTGTTGGTTCTGTTAATAAAAGAGATTCTGGTGAAGGAACTTCTCCCTCCGTGGCCTGGTGATATTCTGGAGGAGGAAAGCGGGGTGATATTCTGGAGGAGGAAAGACATGCGGCCTTGCATGAGGAGGAGGCAGACCAGGAGGGATTGTGGACGAGCCGGGGAGGACCCACAGGTGTAGCTGGAAGATGGAGGACAGGCGGCAAGGGTCCAACATGCTCTGAGGACTAGGGAGGCGCTCATCCTCGCCTGCTTCTCATAGGACGAGGCTTTGTCCATCAGCTCACCCTCCCCATCCCCTCTTTGCCCACTGCTCCCATTCCCCTCTTCCCTCTATACCACCCCCCCCAACCCCCAGACTACCTTGTTCCACCCTCCCAGGGTCTGTAACATCACCCCAGCGTGATGGGTCTGTGTTGGCACTGTCAACGGGTCGATAAGGGATGGGATGAAGATGCAGATTAACATGACAGGCTGCTGCACATTTATCAGGTGTAACATGTTTCAATAGTGAACATTGGCGCAGGGGAGGCGGGGAAGGAGGGGTGGGGTGGGACAGGGGAGGGGGTGGGGGGGGGTTGGCAGGGCAGGGGAGGGAGGGGGGGCGGGGAAGGAGAGAGCGGGGCGTTGCAGGGGAGGGAGAGGGGGTGGGGGAGGGTGGGGCAGGGCAGGGGGAAAAAATAGTGAACATTGGCAATTTCCAATTTCTTTAGTTACATATAGTGTCCCCCCCCGGTGCCCCTCAGTAATCCTCTCTCTTCATCTTACATGGTCTGCTGCCACACCTAGGTGTTTCTCCAGGATGCAAATCAGAGGTAGAGGCAGCATGCTGCTTCCCGCACCCTGTGGCCTTTGATGCTCTTAGCGGACGTCCCCACCTGATGTACATCAGCAACTGCGTGGTGCTCACCAGATTATGCCCAGAAGCCTTTCCACTAATGTCACCCACCGAGCTGTGCGTAACTGCACTGGTGTAAGATGGGGGTAATTGTTGTAACGCCTCGATGGTGGTCTCCTCCGAACTCTTCTCTGAGGTGATCTTTGGTTGGGGGGTGGGGGGGGGGGGGGGCCTGGCCCTGGCCCTGGCCCTATCAGATGAAGATCCTGCGAGAGAATATACATGTGGTCAGTGAGAGGGAAGGGTCATTTTGGCTGGCATGAACAACTCTCACCTCCCTGGTGCAGACCACTCTTTCTGCCAGTGACTGCTCTCTCCTTGGACAACCCCACAATCTCCAGAGCCTGTTCCTCACAGGGGGTGAGGACTTGGATTTCTGGTACTCCGCACCCCCTTCTTGGCCCTTTCCTGGATATTATGGGCTATCTTCTCCTGTGAGGACAAAGTGAGAGCACTATGATGAACCTCGCGCTTGATGGATTAGGGGGTCTATAGCAGGTCGCATGTGTGGGCACCGCAGCAGGACATGAAGGGGTTCTGCTAGTGGGTGCCAGGTGGCTCTGAGGAACAAGCACAAAGATCTGATGTGGGGCAGGTGCAAGGTGACAGCCAGTGATTTGTGGAGGGGCGGGGGGCATTGGTTTGGGAGTTTGAGATGTGGCAGGCGGAACTGGTGCCAGGAGAGAGGTGGCAGCCTTGCAGCTTGGTGAAGGTCGTTGGTCTACCAACATCGGAAGCTAGTCTTCCTGGTCATGCTGCCCCTCTGACAGCCATTGCCACTGCCTCGCAGGCAGTATTGGTGACCCTGCTGCTGGCCCTCTGACCTCCTCAGGGTGCCCCGCCAATCACGCACAAAACTGATACTTGAAATGTTTCCATTAAATCACACCTATGTGTTCCACTCCAACAGCGCCACTCTCGATGTCCCTGGGGAAATAATCAGGGAGTCCGGTAATAATAGCTTCATTGAGAATTTGGAGGTAGTTTCGCCAACACTTCGGGTTGGGGGCAGGGTCAAGGGACATGCCGATTCGAGGGAACCACAGATTTGAGCTAGGGAAGTGGGACGGAAATTTTTGGAAATGGGAGGAGAAGGGGATTAAGACACTCAAAGATTTGTTTCTTGGGGGTCGATTTGCAGGAGTGAAGGAGCTGGGAGCAAAGTATGGGCTGGAGCGGGTGGAAATGTTTAGATACATGCAAGTTCGAGATTTTGCCAGGAAGGAGATACAGAGCTTCCCGGTGGAGCTGGCCTCCACATTGCTGGAGGAGGTGCTGACGACAGGGGGACTGGAGAAGTGGGTAGCGTCAGCGGTTTACGGAGCTATTTTGGAAGAGGAGAAGGCACCACTGGAAGGGATCAAAGCAAAGTGGGAGGAAGAGTTGGGAGAGAGTATGGAGGAGGGGTTTTGGTGTGAGGTGCTCCGGAGAGTAAATGCCTCCACCTCGTGCGCAAGATTGGGGCTGATACAGTTGAAGGTGACATATGGAGCAAATCTCACGAGGGCGAGGATGAGCCAATTCTTTGAAGGGGTAGAAGATGTGTGCGAACATTGCAGGGGGGGCCCCGCAAATCATGTTCCTATGTTTTGTTCCTGTCCAAAGCTGGAGGATTACTGGAAGGAGGTTTTTAGGGTAATCTCTAAAGTGGTGCACGTGAAACTGGACCCGGGACCTCGGAGGCCATATTCGGACCAGCCAGGGTTGGAAACGGGTGCGGAGGCAGATGTTGTAGTCTTCGCCTTGTTGATCACCCGAAGGCGGATCCTGTTGGGGTGGAGAGGTCTCCACCCTGTGCCCTGGTGTGGCGGGGGGGGACCTGTTGGACTACTTGACTCTTGAGAAGGTTAAGATTGAACTGAGGGGAAGGATAGAGGGGTTCTGCAATTCATGGGCGTTATTCGTTATGCACTTTCAAGAATTGGATAACAGTCGAACATTAGTGGGTGGAGAGGTTGGGGGGAGGGGGACTGTATGCGTTAATGGTGACTATGGGTGATTCCTGATCCCTTTTTGTTATTTGTTTGTTAACATGTGGGCAGTTGTTTGGGGTTTGGTGGGAGGATGGGATTGCTGTTGATATGGGGATTGACATTATATTCGTTACTGCTTATTGTTTATTGTTGATCGGTGCAAATGTGGGAGAAAATGTGAAAAAGGAGGAGAATAAAAATATTTTTTTAAAATGTGTTCCACTCGTTATTTTTATATATTTATCTATAGTTTTTACATAATTGATTGTTGATATCCTTTGGAATAGTGATAAAGTACAGCTTAGGCTAGCCTAGGTGATGGAGCAAGGAAACTAAATTCTCAAGGCAGTGATACAAATGAAAGAATATTAAACGCCAACAATATGTGTTGTCCATTGGCTTGGGCAGGAAAGCTGTGATAGGAGGAATGGTGGCTGGAGGTCTTGGTCAGTTTTTTGCGAGCCCAGCAGATCTGATCAAAGTCCAGATGCAAATGGAAGGGAGGAGAAGGCTTGAAGGAAAACCGCCGAGGTGAGGCAAATATCTGACGTTTATATTTATGTTTATGTGATCTGAATCTGAATTTTGGAAAATAACTTTTAATCAGATATCCTATAGTTCGGGACATGGGAACAGAGGCCGCTCATTTAAGACAGAGATGAAGAGGAATTTCCTTTCTCAGAGGGTAGTGAATCTGTGGAATTCTTTACCGCTGAGGGCTGTGGAGGCTGGGCCGTTAAGTATGTCCAAGGCTGAACAAACTAGGCCGGAATTCTTTGGCTGTTCGCTGGTGGTGGGACCCTGGTTCCGCCAGCATCGCATCCCCATCTGCGGGTTTCCCGGCGGCATGGGGTGGTGTCAATGGGAATTCCCATTGACAGCTGCGGGAACAGAAGAATTAGATTCTGTCCTAATCGGGGCAAGATATTTGAGCCACGTGCAGAGGAGAACATGTCGTCATCAAAACAGTTCCGTTTTGAGTATTTCATGTCTTATATTTGTTACCACCGGCCCCAGGTGAGATTCCCTAAAAGGTGTTGATCTGGGCAAGACTCTCGGTTTGTCACTGTCTGGCTAGCTGGGATACCCCCCAAATTGTACAAACCCTGGTGAGGTGGAATGACTGGTTCCGTCTCTATTTTAAAATTCATTTACGGGATGTGGGCGTCGCTGGTTAGGCCAGCATTTATTGCCTATCCCCAGTTACCCTTCAGAAGGTGGTGGTGAAGGTGTTGCCTTCCAGAACTGCTGCAGTCCCTGAGGCGTAGGTGAGGATCGGGAGGGATTTCCAGGATGTTAGATTTCCAGAAGGCCTTTGACAAGGTGCCACATAGGAGACTTAAATAAGTTAAAAGCCCATGGTGTTAAGGGTAAGATCCTGACATGGCTAGAGGATTGGCTGACTGGCAGAAGGCAAAGAGTGGGATAAAGGGGTCTTTTTCAGGATGGCAGCCGGTGACTAGTGGTGTGCCTCAGGGGTCTGTGCTGGGACCACAACTTTTTACAATATACATTAATGATCTGGAAGAAGGAACTGAGGCACTGTTGCTAAGTTTGCAGATGATACAAAGATCTGTAGAGGGACAGATAGTATTGAGGAAGCAAGGGGGCTGCAGAAGGACTTGGACAAGCTAGGAGAGTGGGCAATGAAGTGGCAAATGAAATACAATGTGGAAAAGTGTGAGGTTATGCACTTTGGAAGGAGGAATCTAGGCATAGGCTATTTTATAAATGGGGAAATGCTTCGGAAAGCAGAAGCACAAAGGGACTTGGGAGTCCTTGTTCACAATTCTCTTAAGCTTAATGTGCAGGTTCAGTCGGCAGTTAAGGCAAATGCAATGTTAGTATTCATGTCAAGAGAGCTAGAATACAAGACCAGGGATGTACTTCTGAGGCTGTATAAGGCTCTGGTCAGACCCCATTTGGAGTATTGTGAGCAGTTTTGGGCCCCATATCTGAGGAAGGATGTGCTGGCCTTGGAAAGGGTCTAGAGGAGGTTCCTGGAATGAAGAACTTATCATATGAGGGTCTGTACTCGTTGGAGTTTAGAAGGATGAGAGGGGATCTTATTGAAACGTACAAGATACTGCGAGGCCTGGATAGAGTGGACGTGGAGAGGATGTTTCCACTTGTAGGAAAAACTAGAACCAGAGGACACCATCTCAGATTAAAGGGATGATTCTTTAAAACACAGATGAGAAGGAACTTTTTCATCCAGAGGGTGGTGAATCTGTGGAAATCTTTACCGCAGAAGGCTGTGGAGGCCAATTCACTGAGTGTCTTTAACACAGAGTTAGATAGGTTCTTGAATAATAAGGGGATCGGGGTTATGGGGAGAAGGCAGGAGAATGGGGATGAGAAAATATCAGCCATGGCGGAGCAGACTCAATGGACCAAGTGGCCTAATTCTGCTCCTGTGTCTTATGGTCTTATGTGAGCAACAGTGAGGAACAACAATATATTTCCAAGTCAGGGTGGTGAGTGACTTGGAGGGGAACCTCCAGGTGGTGGGTTTTCTAGGTATCTGCTGCTCTTGTCCTTCTAAATGGTAGTGGTCTTGGATTTGGAAGATACTGTCTAAGGAACCTTAGTGAGTTACTGCAGTGCATCTTGTCGATGATACACACGGCTGCCATTATTCGTCGGTGGTGGTGGGATGGAATGTTTGTGGAAGGAGGAGCAATCAAGCGGGCTGCTTTGTCCTGGATGGTGTTCAGCTTTTTGAGTGTTTTTGGAGCTGCATTCATCCAGGCAAGTGGAGAGTATTCCATTACACTCCTGAGTTGTGCCTTATAGATGGTGGACAGGCTTTGGAGGGTCAACAGGTGAGTTATTCACCATAGGATTCCTAGCCTTTGACCTGCTCTGGTGTCCACAGTTTGATGTGGCGAGTCCAGTTCAGTTTCTGATCAATGATAATCCCCAGGATGTTGATTGTGGGGATTCAGCGATGGTAATGCCATTGAATGTCAAGGGGCGATGATTACATCCTCTCTTGTGGGAGATGGTCATTGCCTGGTACTTGCGTGGGATGAATGTAACTTGCCATTTGTCAACCCAAGCCTGGATATTGTCCAGGTCTTGCTGCATTTGGACATGAACTGCTTCATTACCTCGGTAGTCACAAATGGAGCTGAACATTGTGCAGCAATATGCGACGAACCCCACTTCTGACCATGTGATGGAAGTGATGTCATTGATGAAGCAGCTGAAGATGGTTGGGCCTAGGACACTACCCTGAGCAACTCCTGTAGTGATGGCCTGGAGCTGAGATATTGACCTCCAACCACCACAATCATTTTCAGTTGTGCCAGAGATGACTCCAACCAATGGAGAGTTTTCCCCCTGCTTCCCATTGACTCCAGTTTAGCTCGGATCCCTTAATGCCACACTCTGTCAAATGCTGCCTTGATGTCAAGGGCAGTTACTCTCACCTCACCTCTGGCATTCAGCTCCTTTGTCCATGTTTGAACCACAGCTGTAATGAGATCAGGAGCTGAGTGACCCTGGCGGAACCCAAACTGAGTGTCCGTAAGCAGGTTATTGCTGAGTAGGTGCCACTTGATGATGGAGAGTAGACTGATGGGGTAGTTATTGGCTGGGTTGGATTTGTCCTGTTTCTTGTGTGCAGGACACACCTGAGCAATTTTGCACATTGCCGGATAGATGCCAGTGTTGTAACTACTGGAACAGCTTGGCTAGGAGTGCGGCAAGTTCTGGAGAACAAGTCTGCAGTACTATTGCCAGAATATTATCAGGGCCCATAGCCTTTGCAGTATCCAGTGCCTTCAACTGTTTTTTGTTTATTTTCTTTTTTTTGGAAATTTTTTATTTAAAACAAATTTGTAACATTTACAGAGAAAAAAGGCCATATGCAAAAATCCGTAACATATTGAAAACGAACAGTGGGAAAGAATAAACATACTAATAAGGCACTTCCCCTATCAGCTCTGTTTGTCCATGCCCCACGTGTTCAACTAAACTAATGTGGCTCTAACACACCCCCCCCCCCCCCCCCCCCCCCCCCCGAGGCTTGACCTGCCAGGTCAGCCCTGCGCTTGGCCCTAGCCCGCCCTTTCTCCTACTCTCCCTGGTGCTCCCTGACCTACGCTAGCTACGCTGACCCCTGCCCTTGGCGCCTGACTGTCTCCCGCCCGAGCGCTCGGGCCCTCCCCCCACACACCAAGGACCCATTAACCTGATTGTATCTCCCCGTGCCCTTTCAAGTCCCTTAACCAGCCCCTAGCCCATCCCCCCATCAGAGGCCCCGATCTCCCGCCAAAAGATACCAAGTGCCCAAGTGCAGGGCCCCCTTTGCAGGGCCCCTCTCTCTCTCTCTCTCCACCCCCCGCCCCCCCCCCCTCGTTGCAATCTCCCAAAATCACCCTAAGCAGTGCGCCCTCTGTCCAGGCTGAAGGCTGAAAACAATCTTGGATAAAACATTACAGTACAGGATAATTTAACAGACCGCCGCCACACAAAAGCTCTGAGAGCCCAGAGTCCTTTAGTTCAAGTCCAGCTTCTTTTAATAAAAGTCCATTCCTAGTCAGAGCAAGTTAGGTTAACAGACCGCCGCCACTGTACAGAACTGAAAAAACTAAGTGCCCGTTAGTTCAAGTCCAGCTTCTTATCTTTAATGAAAGTCCAAACCTGTTCTGGTGTCTCGAAGTAGTGATGGAGTTCCTCAAACGTAACCCAAAGCTTCGCAGGATACAGCATTCCAAACCTCACCTCCTTTTTGTAGAGGGCTGCCTTTACCTTGATGAAACCTGCCGCCTCTTGGCCAGCTCCGTTAGCAAGTCCTGGTAGATGCGCACCTCGCAGTTCTCCGATCTGCTGATTCTCTCCGCCTTGGCCCATCGCAGCACACGATCCCTGTCAGCAAGCCGGTGAAAGCGGACCACCAAGGCCCTCGGTCGGTCGCCCGTCCTGGGCTTCCTTGCGGGGGCTCTATGCGCCCCATTCAACTCCAGGGGTCGAGGGAAGACCTCCGGTCCCATCAGCGCCTCGAGCATACCCATCACGTATGCACCCGCATCCCATCCGTCGCAGCCCTCGGGGAGGCCAACGATCCTCAGGTTCTGCCTCCTGGCTCTATTCCCCAGCTCTTCAAGCTGCTCCTGCATCTTCCTCTGGCGGGAGTTCAGCTCCTCCACCTCGTGCTCCAGCTCCATTACCGTGTCCGCCTGGCTGGAGAGCTTCACCTCGACCTCCCTGAACGCCTTCTCCTGGACCGCCTGCGCCTCGACTATTCGGTCCATTACCGCCCTCATCGGGTCCAACGTGTCCCTCTTCAGTTCGGTGAAGCAATTCCTGAAAAATTCCATCTGTTGCTCCCTTGGCCAGTGAGCATCTGGTCCCTGCCGTCTGCCATGCTTCGCCGCCCGGTCTGGGGTCCCCGCTGCTCCCGCTTCGGTCCTTGCCGCTCCACTCGACCACTTCTGGTCCAACTGTCTATCCCCCGGGGGGAAAACCTCTTCCCTTCGTCTCCTCCACTGATTCAGGTCGCCAGGTCCTGAAAAAATCCTTTGAAACAGGTCCGTCTGCCCATAGCGGGCGGGAGCGATCCGACCTGCGACCTGCTTCCTCGAGGGCGCCACCGGAAGTCCCTTCAACTGTTTATTGATATCACGTGGCGTGAATCATATTGGCTGAAGACTTACATCTGTGATGCTGGGGACCTATGTAGGAGACCGAGATGGATAATCCACTCAGCACCTCTGGCTAAAGATTGTTGTGAATTCTTCAGCCTTGTCTTTTGCACAGATGTGCTGGCCTTCTCCATCATTGAGGGTGAGGATATTTGTGGAGCCTCCTCCTCCAGTGAGTTGTTTAATTGTCCGGCACCATTCAGACTGGATGTAACAGGACTGCAGAGCTTAGATCTGATGCGTTTGTTGTGGAATCGCTTAATTCAAGCTATTACTTGCAGGTTATGCTGTTTGGCACCCAAGTAGTCCTGTGCTGTAGCTTCACCAGGTTGACACCTCATTTTTACGTGTGCCTGGTGTTGCTCCTGGCATGCCCTCTGCACTCTTCAAGTCAGGGATGATCCCCTGACTTGGTGGTGATGGTAGAGGGGGGATATACAGGGCCATGAGGTTGCAGATTGTGGTTGAGTAAAATCCTGCTGCTGCTGATGGCCCACATGCCTCATGGATGCCCACTCTTCAGTTGCCTCATCTGTTTGAAGTCTATCCCATTTAGCACGGTGGTAGTGCTAGTGCCACACAACACGATGGAGTGTATCGTCAGTGTGAAGGCTGGACTTTGGTCTCCACAAGGACTCTGCGGTGGTCAATTCTACCGATACTGTCTTGGACAGATACATCTGCAGCAGGCAGGTTAGTGAGGATGAGGTGGTCCTCTCACCACCTGTTGCAGTCCCAGTCTAGCAGCTATGTCCTTTAGGACCTGGCCAGCTTGATCTGTTGTGGCACTATTGAGACACTTTTGGTGATGGACATTAAAGTCCCCCACCCAGAGTATATTCTGCGCCCTTGCCACCCTCAGTACTTCCTCCAGGTGGTATTCAACATGGAGAAGTACTGACCCATCAGCTGATGGTGGACGGTACGTGGTAATCAGCAGGAGGTTTCCTTGCCCATGTGTAACTTGAAGCCATGAGACGTCATGTGGTCCAGAGTAGATGTTGAGGACTCCCAGGCACCTCCCTCCTATTCAACCCAAAATCTGCTGGCAGCAGCAAAGGTTTAATCTAACAAGGCTCCATTTCCCTTGGATACCTTTTCCTGACACAATAGTTATTTGAAAAGGAGCCAATTTGACCAGGCTTTCTTAAATTAAAATAGAGTACATTTAGTAGCTACAAAAAAGGTAAGGTGAAATGGTAAAACACATGCAACTACATTCATATGGCTTAAGAATTGAGTCCAATAGTAAGTAAAAATGAATAAAACAAGTTATACAGAACAGTGCTTGAGTTGTGAGGAGTAGATGATTAAGCATTGCGGCTGACATGGGTTGATTCCAGTCGTTGATTCTTCGGTTCAGGTGCTCTGTGATTTGGTGGAGTGATTTCAGTTCTTTTTCCAGCTGTGATTCTTCTGCTGGCTGATCGACTTTCGCAGTCAGAGAGCAGCAAAAGCTGGCTAGTTTTGCAGGGGCCCTGCCTCGGTTACTATTTCACCTTCAGTGTGGCAACATCCAGCTACTTTTCTCACAGCGCACACATGCAGACCGACAGACAGACAAACCCTGAGCAGTTCTCTTGGTTAGCTTTTAATCCCTGTCTTTGTGCGTTCGAACTGGAGTCCACTAGTTACTCTAGGCAATTATATAACGGGCCCTTTGGATGAGATAGCCATTATGTTCCTTTGTCTTTACCAGAGATGGTAATCAGTTTTTGGATTCTTTTAGAATTATCTTGTCTGGAACCAGAAGGAGGGGTTCCAAACCCCCTATAGCCATTCCTGTCAGAGGCTGGGGTCAGTGTCCATCTTTAAAATATAAAACTCAGGTCTTTTTTAAAGTTCAAATTTTCATGTATAATTCAGGGTATTTTCACCAAAACCATCAGATTTTAATTCTTCGGTTTTGTTATTTATGCTGTTGTATGTGAGTGTGCAGATGATACTGATGTATAATCTTGTATTCAGAGTCCATGGAATCGCCCAAGCTTTTATGAAAATCCTGTCGGAAGGTGGAATCCGAGGTCTTTGGGCTGGATGGATACCAAATGTACAGAGAGCTGCATTAGTGAGTCTGGGAGGTAACCCAAGATATGCATTTGCTTTTTTTTTTAGCCTTGGATATTATAATAAGAGACCAAAAAGAAAATGCTGGAAAATCTCAGCAGGTCTGGCAGCATCTGTAGGGAGAGAAAAGAGCTAACATTTCGAATCCAGATGAAATGAATATCACTTATTGTCACAAGTAGGCTTCAAATGAAGTTACTGTGAAAAGCCCCTAGTCGCCACATTCCGGCGCCTGTTCAGGGAGGCTGGTACGGGAATGACCCTTTGTCAAAGCTTATTAAAATAAGAGACTGCATGAAGCCTAAAGACATCTCTCAAAGTCAATGTTGATGGAGTTGGAAGTGCCGAGATAGAGGGCAGAATATTACAGGCGGCTTGCTCTCCTCTGCGTGTTCAATTCACCTATCCTGCACATCTTTGGGTTGTGGGGTGAGACCCACACAGACACAGAGAGAATGTGCAAACTCCACATGGACAGTGACCCGGGATCGAACCCGGATCCTTAGCACCGTGATGCTGCAGTGCTAACCATTGCACCACCATGCTGCTCAACTCTCTCTGGAGTTGGCTCTATGCTAGTCCTTTCCACCGCCATAACATGCTGCGCGCAGGCAGAGTGGGACTTCTGCCCCAATCAGATTGGCCGGCAGCTCCATCAGTCTTGGCAATACCAAAAGAACATTAGTGGGCACTGCCGGACTGCAACTAGGAAGCAGAAGAAGGCCCAGTGGATCCTTGGAAACAGTAGACTGGGGTGTTAGGGAAGATTTGGGCAGGTTAGGGAGGAAGTTGGGGAGGCATTGGATGTGGTGGATTTAAAGCTGGAGGTGGGTTATGGTGTACGATCTTAGGGGTGGGCTGCCCCCAGTCTATAAAGGGCAGCCCCTTATGAGAGAAGACTGTCCTTTTCCCCCTTCTGACCCAGCTGCCCACATCAAACATTTAATGGTATAGATAGTATATTTTCGGGGTCAATTAACTTGATTCATCTTTGATTATCTGTTTAAATATGGCAGGTGGACTGCCGATTTTCCCAAGTCATCCACCATCCCGATTTTGAAATATATCTGTCATGACCCACACGGGACTTCCCTGTGTCCCTTGCAAAGTACGAGCTCCCTCGTTAAGGGGGCGGGGGAAACTCAGTCTATGTTGTGCATAAGGTCAGCCAGTTTGGCACCGACCTGTTAAGACTTGGTTGGAAATTGGTGAGAGCTGTGTATTATAGCCTTGTAGTTAAACCTACGTTTCTTTGATACAACGCGGTGTGGACTCCTCGTGACATCATAAAAATATCGTCACTCCTTCACTGTCACTGGGTCAAAATCTTGAACTCCCTTCCTAACAGCACTGTTGGTGTACCTACACCACACGGATTGCAGAAATTCAGAAGGAGGCTGACCACTACCTTCTTGAGGGAAATTAGGGATGGGCAATAAATTTTGGCCTAGTGATGCCCACATAATTAAAAACAAAATTAAAAAAACAACGAGATGATTGGCATTGAATTCAAGGAACAGATTTCCATGTAATATTGTGCAAATTCCATTTTTTTGGTTTAACACAAACTTGTGTTTCTCGATAAATTATATTGCGTACTATCGTAAAAAAGTTTTGATTATTTGTGCAATTTCATTACAGAACAACTGCTAAGGCTGATATAAAAACAAATTCAGACGGATGCTGGGAATCTGAAATAAGATTAGAAAATGCTGGAAACACTCAGCAGGTCAGACAGCAGCTGCGGCAGGAGAAAAACGGAATTAATGGCGGGATTCTCCGGTTCCCCAGCCACGTGTATCTCAGCGGTGTGCCGTTTGTTAGAAGCAGGATTCTGTCTTTGCACCGCTTGCCAATGGGATTTCTCATCGTAACCACCCCACACCGCCGTGAAATCCACTGGCGGGGTGCGTTACTGTTGGGAAAATTGAATCGCAACGACCGGAGAATTCCGGCCAATATTTCAGGTTGATGACCATTGATTAGTGTTGGAATATTTAAAGACGGAGAGAAACATCTCTAGCTTTAACCAGCTTTGTCATAAGTTAACTTTGTTTCTTTCTCAACAGATGCTGCCCGACCTGCTGAGTATTTCCAGTAGTTTCTGGTTTTAACCAGCCACAGTTCTTTCATTATGGTTTGTTAAAATCAACTTCTTCTACCAAGTGTCTTCAACAGAATTAAAGAAATGCATAGCATATTGAAAGTGCGCAATTTGTAAATTAATGGTACTTTGTATAAGTAGTGCAACCATCAGTCTCAATAATTGCATAGGTTTAAGGAGAAAGATCCGCCTGCATTCTGCTTATGAACATTGTAGTGTAGCTAAGTTGGTTTGCAATTTTAATTTCATCAAGACTGTTTTAACTTGACTTGTAGCAAGGTGGGGGAAATAAGTTTTGTCAGTTCTCAGTTGCCAGATTGACTGTTATGCTATACAGTGGTGATGTCACATTGAAACAACTGAAACAACAGGGCAGCACGGTAGCATATTGGTTAGCACAGCTGCTTCACAGCTCCAGGATCCCAGGTTTGATTCCCGGCTTGGGTCACTGTCTGTGCGGAGCCTGCACATTCTCCCCGTGGCTGCGTGGGTTTCCTCCGGGTGCTCCGGTTTCCTCACACAGTCCAAAAATGTGCGGGTTAGGTGGATTGGCCATGCTAAATTGCCCTTAGTGTCCAAAAAGATAAAGTGGGGTTACGGGGATAGGGTGGAGGTGTGAGCTTGGGTAGGGTGCTCTTTCCAAGGGCCGGTGCAGACTCGATGGGCCAAATGGTCTCCTTCAGCACTGTAAATTCAATGATCTATGATTCAAAATCGCAACTTTTTGTGCAGTTATTGTATGCCATGTTCTCCAAAAGTAGATTTGGGTCCATTTTGAAACTAAACTATATTCAGACTGCTGAGGAAGTGAGATGAGCATGTTTTTGGAGCAGGCTCACTTAACCTGAATATATCAAAATGTCCTAATAATTCAGAAAGTTACTTTAATCTTGCTTGTATTGGGAGACAGTACAAAATGGAGTATAAGTTTTGTAGTGAACTTTCAGAAGTCTTTTATTCATTGCTGGATCTCTGCAGCAAGAATGTAATTCAAAATAGGTTATTAATTTATATATTTGGACTTGCATAAGGAATTCAAATTAGAAAAAGGATGCAGGATTTTGTCTATCAGGAGTGAGAAATCTTAAGATTATTTTGTTTAAGAGTGCCATGTAGCCAAAGGATATGGACCAAAGTTTCTTGCGCTGCTTGTGCTGTCTGGCAAGCAGATGTGATTAAGCTTAAGAGGGTGCCTAATTTTCCAATTGAGCCAATGCACAAACACACACCTGTAAATAACGTGACACTACATTAGTTGCGTGTGATTTTTTTTAATGATAACATTGAGAAAATAGAGAATAAGCAAATTCCTCCTCCTGTTTTAAGGGTTCAGTTCAAAACTTTAAGTAATAGAAAATGTAGATCCATCTTTGTTCTTTAAAAAGTAAAGCTGTTGGCAGTACAGCTTTAGATGAACTGTTTATTATAGTTTGACCTAAAACTTTTTTGCTTCTCCAATTAATCAAATTATCAATCATTTACATTCTCCTTGCTTCTGTCCGTGGCATTTTATTATTTCACGAATACAAAATAGACCACCCCAAAGAGTGCAATGACTACTTCGGAGTCAATCTTCTTAGATGCCTCAGTGGGGAACAACAAAGTGCTGTATGGCATGAACCACCTCATATGCAGCATTTTTGGCAGAACTTCTCGCGGATTGGTCTGTTCAGCCATTTGCAGAAGTGTACCATATGAAACTATCCAATGTATGTGCTGCCTGCCTGTCATCTTGTAAAGATGTAAGGATTCTGCTCTTGTCGGCGATGGCAAGACGATGAGCCAAACACATCAGAGAGTTCTCTGGTCTGTGCTGAATTAGTTAATGATCTTTATTGTCACAAGTAGGCTTGCATTAACACTGCAATGAAGTTACCGTGAAAAACCCCCAGTCGCCACATTCCGGCGCCTGTTCGGGTACACGGAGGGAAAATTCAAAATGTCCAAATTACCGAACAGCGCATCTGCCGGGAATTATGAGAGGAAACCGGAGCACCCGGAGGGAACCCACGGAGACACGGGTTGAACGTGCATACTCTGCACAGACAGTGAGCCAAGCCGGGAATTGAACCTGGGACCCTGGCGCTGTGAAGCAACAGTGCTAACCACTGTGCTACTGTGCCGCCTGTTTGGGAGAGTAGTGGCAGCAGTTGACCTCAATTATTGCAGAGGTTAAAAAGAAAAATCAGATTGTATTTCTGCTTCTGATCATCGTCATGATCCCTGCTGAGTAATGTGGATGTACAGACATTGGACAAGGACAGAGTAGGGCTTCAGTCACTGATGCATAATTGAATAACCTGCAATATTCATGGACCAAGCACAAGTGTAAGGATGATAAGTCGGTGACGATAGAACTATATCCTAGCATGAGTCATCATCAGCAATGGAGAAAAATATTTTATAAGTAAAGTCGCCATAGTCCCAGATGACCATAGGCTGCTTTCGTCTTTGAGGGGGAGAGCTGATTGGTGGTGGTATAACCTGAGGATCACCACACCTCAGGTGAGGGGCATGGTCGAGAAGGTGGGCCTTCATGAATAAGTAGAAATGTTTTATTACACCTTATTTTATGAGAGAGAACAGCCTTGCATCACTTTTGTTGTAGTGTAATAGTAATGAATTTTGACATTTATGAAGTTGCTGTATATGTACATTGAGAGAATTAGTTTGGTAGATACGCTATACGTTTTCATTAAGACCATGTCATTAAACAATAAACAGGGGGATGTCTTCTACAAAATGTGCACTTTCCACCATAGCATTTTAAATTAAATTCCATTTTAATTTTTCCAACCTCTTTAATTATGGTTTTGTTAGATCTAACTACCTATGATACAGTGAAACAATTCTTACTGCGGAACACAACAATGAAGGACAACAGTTTATGCCATGGCTTATCAAGGTATCACCTTTCTCCTAAATATCTATTTTATCCAATTATACTGATAGAAATAAGGTGTTCTTTACTTTCAGACATCTTGAATAATGACCCTGCAATACGAGATATTTTTCCAAAAGTACTGTATTTGGCATCTGCATTATTTGTGATTGTTGCTCATGTATGATCGATTACTGGCAAAAGATGATAATATATATTGTGAAAATCCTAATGCCTGCCCTCCTTGACATTATTATTTGTACTTTTAGCTCCTCTGCGTTTTTTTAACTTATATCCCAGTATAATTTATTTCGTCATTTTATTCATCATTACACTAGATGGTTGGAAGTCTAATACTAAAGCAAAGTCCTGCAGATTATGGAAATCTGAAATACACTCAGCAGGTCAGGCAGCATCTGTGAGAGAGAAACAGAGTAAACGTTTTGTCATGACACCCTGGGCTAGAGTGCAGTCAATTCCAGATCCACAGAGTAGCAACAGAGATGAAATTAGATTTTATTTAAAATACCAAAGTCCTTGGTTGAGCCCAATAAACTACAGTCACCAGGGGCGAAATTCTCCCGAAACGGCGCGATGTCCACCGACTGGCGCCCAAAACGGCGCCAATCAGACGGGCATCGCGCCGCCCCAAAGGTGCGGAATGCTCCGCATCTTTGGGGGCCGAGCCCCAACATTGAGGGGCTAGGCCGATGCCGGAGGAATTTCCGCCCCGCCAGCTGGCGCGGAAATGGCATTCCCGGGCGGCGCATGCGCAGGAGCGTCAGCGGCCGCTGACAGTTTCCCACGCACGCGCAGTGGAGGGAGTCTCTTCCGCCTCCGCCATGGTGGAGACCGTGGCGGAGGCGGAAGGGAAAGAGTGCCCCCCACAGCACAGGCCCGCCCGCGGATCGGTGGGCCCCGATCGCGGGCCAGGGCACCGTGGGGGCACCCCCGGGGTCAGATCGCCCCGCGCGCCCCCCCCCCCCCCAGGACCCCGGAACCCGCCCACGCCTCCTTGTCCCGCCGTTCAAAAGGTGGTTTAATCCACGCCGGCGGGACAGGCAATTTATCGGCGGGACTTCGGGCCGGAGAATCGAGCGTGGGGGGCCCGCCAACCGGCGCGGCCCGATTCCCGCCCCCACCGAATATCCGGTGCCGGAGACTTCCGCAACCGGCGGGGGCGGGATTCACGGCAGCCCCCGGCGATTCTCCAACCCGGCGGGGGGTCGGAGAATGACGCCCCAGGTTTGACACTGGGACTGAATCGGTGGACTTATATGACTATTAAAGTGGTGCCGGTCTCGGAGTAATTCATGATCCGTTAATGGGCTAGCACCGGCGCCACATGGGACTCTTGCAATTCAAATGACAAACGGTGTCCGATGCTGCGGGGTGGGGATTGGTCCTTGAATGACACCGCAGCCGGTACACACGAGGCCTGATGCAACGCCTCCTTCCAAAGAGAAGGAATTGGTAGATGTTGAGTCTGGAGAAGGGGGTGTAGATAGCCTGGGTCACATTGTGATCCAAAAAGACGAGGTGTTGGGTGTCTTAAAAAATATTAAGGTAGATAAGTCCCCAGGGCCTGATGGAATCTACCCCAGAATACTGAAGGAGGCTGGAGAGGAAATTGCTGAGGCCTTGACAGAAATCTTTGGATCCTCGCTGTCTTCAGGGGATGTCCCGGAGGACTGGAGAATAGCCAATGTTGTTCCTCTGTTTAAGAAGGGTAGCAAGGATAATCCCGGGAACTACAGGCCGGTGAGCCTTACGTCAGTGGTAGGGAAATTACTGGAGAGAATTCTTAGAGACAGGATCTACTCCCATTTGGAAGCAAATGGACATATTAGTGAGAGGCAGCACGGTTTTGTGAAGGGGAGGTCGTGTCTCACAAACTTGATAGAGTTTTTCGAGGAGGTCACTAAGATGATTGATGCAGGTAGGGCAGTAGATGTTGTCTATATGGACTTCAGTAAGGCCTTTGACAAGGTCCCTCATGGTAGACTAGTACAAAAGGTGAAGTCACACGGGATCAGGGGTGAACTGGCAAGGTGGATACAGAACTGGCTAGGCCATAGAAGGCAGAGGGTAGCAATGGAGGGATGCTTTTCTAATTGGAGGGCTGTGACCAGTGGTGTTCCACAGGGATCAGTGCTGGGACCTTTGCTCTTTGTAGTATATATAAATGATTTGGAGGAAAATGTAACTGGTCTGATTAGTAAGTTTGCAGACGACACAAAGGTTGGTGGAATTGCGGATAGCGATGAGGACTGTCTGAGGATACAGCAGGATTTAGATTGTCTGGAGACTTGGGCGGAGAGATGGCAGATGGAGTTTAATCCGGACAAATGTGAGGTAATGCATTTTGGAAGGTCTAATGCAGGTAGGGAATATACAGTGAATGGTAGAACCCTCAAGAGTATTGAAAGTCAGAGAGATATAGGTGTACAGGTCCACAGGTCACTGAAAGGGGCAACACAGGTGGAGAAGGTAGTCAAGAAGGCATACGGCATGCTTGCTTTCATTGGCCGGGGCATTGAGAATAAGAATTGGCAAGTCATGTTGCAGCTGTATAGAACCTTAGTTAGGCCACACTTGGAGTATAGTGTTCAATTCTGGTCGCCACACTACCAGAAGGATGTGGAGGCTTTAGAGAGGGTGCAGAAGAGATTTACCAGAATGTTGCCTGGTATGGAGGGCATAAGCTATGAGGAACGGTTGAATAAACTCGGTTTGTTCTCACTGGAACGAAGGAGGTTGAGGGGCGACCTGATAGAGGTATACAAAATTATGAGGGGCATAGACAGAGTGGATAGTCAGAGGCATTTCCCCAGGGTAGAGGGTCAATTACTAGGGGGCATAGGTTTAAGGTGAGAGGGGCAAGGTTTAGAGTAGATGTACGAGGCAAGTTTTTTACGCAGAGGGTAGTGGGTACCTGGAACTCGCTACCGGAGGAGGTGGTGGAAGCAGGGACGATAGGGACATTTAAGGGGCATCTTGACAAATACATGAATAGGATGGGAATAGAAGGATACGGACCCAGGAAGTGTAGAAGATTGTAGTTTAGTCGGGCAGTATGGTCGGCACGGGCTTGGAGGGCCGAAGGGCCTGTCCCTGTGCTGTACATTTCTTTGTTCTTTGTTCTTTGTTCCCGTCTCCTCCTCGGCCTGTTGGTTGGCTGGCTCTCTATCCCCACCGGCTGTCTCCTGTTCCTCTGGGGCAGGCTCTGCTGCTGCAGGGTCCTCCCTGAGCAGCTCCTGCTCATACAGCCTCGTGCATCCCCCAGAGCTGCAGCGGCTAGGGTGATGACAACTATTCGTGGCTGAATTCCAAAATCCATTGTGTAGAGGAGGCGAAAGGCAGACATGTTACCATGGTGTGTACAACCAACCAGGTCCAATGGGTTACATGGTGCATTGCAGCCCTTGGGCTCCTGCCTCCTCTCCATCTCCCTGCCCCCATCCCCGCACCCACTCTCGGCTGCTCCCCTTGGCACTCTGCTCTCCACACGCAACCCTGGCCCTGTCGGTGCCCGGCACCGCGGGGGCCACTGGCCCCAGCACCTGCCCCTGTTGGCAGGGGTACCGTTGGCTGGCGCAAACCAAGCCAACGGTGCGCTCTGTGGCCCTCGTCAGGCCCCCTTCTGTAGGGGCTACCATGGACGTTCCCCTTGGTGGTCCAGGTGATGCCCTGCTGGAGGATGACATCCGGTCCTGGATGGTGGGGTTTGGAGGGAGCGGGTAGGGGTGTGGTGGTGCATCCTTACGGCCAGTGTCACTCTGTGCAACCACAGGCCACGGTGGGCGGTCAGTGGGGTGCGCAGCAAGATGGCTGCCTAGCAGGCCACGACAATGGCGGTCTGTGCCTGGACACCACCCCAGTCCCGGAGGCCACCCCGATGCCACAGTCTATCCCCTGGTCACCCTCCGCTATGCCCGCCTGGCCCTGGCAGATGCCTCCCAACCCCAGCCAACTATGCCAGCAGCAGGATGGGCAACCCACGATCGCGCCCCTGGGAACATGTCTACCTCCTCTCTCACTCAGCAGCAATGGCGCCTGTTTCCCAATTTTTAAAGCCACAAGTGAAACTCGCCGTCGATAATTCCTCCTGACGGAGGTAGACCCCAGAGAATGATATGCCAACGGCATTTACTGTATGTGCGGAGTAGAATCCATTGACGCTGCTGTCGAGGTACCGAAGCATGGCATTCTGTCGAGCGCCGGGCATGATTTTCGGCTCATGCGCAATTCTCTGCCCAATCATGTTTTGCAATTCTGGCGTCGCTGGATGGAGAATCCTGCCCAAGTTGTGAGTGACTGCCCTTGACATCAAGGTTACATTTGACCGAGTGTGGTATCAATCAAAACTGGAGTCAATGGAAATTGGGGCAAACTTTCCGCTGCTTGGAGTCATACCAGACACAAAGGAAGATGGTTGTGCTTGTTGGAGGTCAATCATCTTAGTTCCAAGACATCACTGCAGGAGTTCCTCAGGGTAGTATCCGAGGCCCAACCGTCTTCAGCTGCTTCATCAATGACCTTCCTTCCATCATAAGGTCAGAAGTAGAGATTTTCGCTGCAATGTTCAGCACTATTCGCTACGCTTCAGAGAGTGAAGCAATCCGTATCCAAAGCAGTAAGACCTAGACAATATCCAGGTTTGGGCTGACAAGTGGCAAGTAGCATTCATGCCACACAAGTGACAGGCAATGACCATTTACAACAAAAGAGAATTTAAGCATCACCTCTTGGCATTCAATGGCATTAACATCGCTGAATCCCCCACTATCAACATCCTGGGGATTACTATTTACCAGAAACTGAACTGGACTAGCCATATAAATATTTTGGCTACCAGACCAGGTCAGAGGCTAGGAATCCTGTGGCAAGTAACTCACCGCCTCACTCCCCCAAAGCCTGCCTGCAACCTGCAAGGCACACGTCAGGGGTAAATTGGAATACTCTCCACTTGCCTAGATGAGTGCAATTCCAACAACATTCAACAAATCCGACACTATCCAGGACAAAGCAGCCTGCTTTTTTGACACTCCTTCCACAAACATTCGCTCCCTTCACTACTGACATTAGCAGCAGTGTGTACCATCTACAAGATGCGCTGCAGGAACTCACCAAGATACCTTAGACAGCACCTTCCAAACCCATGACCACGATCATCTAGAAGGACAAAAGCAGCAGATTGATGGGAAGACTGCCACCTGGAACTTCTTCTCTAAGCCACTCACAATCCTGACTTTAAAATATATCACCCGTTCCTTCACTGTCGTTGGGTCAAAATCCTGGATCTCGTTCCCCAACAGCACCAGTACCTGCACCGTGGGGATTGCAGCAGTTCAGGAAGGCAGCTCAGCACTACTTTCTCAAGGCCAATTCGGGATGGGCAATAAATGAATTTTAAAAATGTGATTGTGGAGTCTTATCATATTTTGTTTTCAGGTTCTGTATACTTATAGAAATCCAGATTATACAGCCCAAATGAATAAATTAAAACTGTGCAACTAATCTTTAATTATATGCTGTAGTCAAATAAGTCAGTATTTAAAAGTTAGCATATTTCAAAGATCATTTTGCCCAAGTACAAGACTCATTAATAGTTTCAAAATGGGCTGGTATATATCTATTTGAAAGACTATTAAAAAAGAATAATTCTCTCTCTTTTCCTCTTCTCTAAATCAGCACCACATATTACCAGAAATCATCAGGATGGTGTAAAAATCAGCAGTGGGGTGCAGTTATACATCATGTGCACTCACATTCTAATGGACCAGTCAGGTAGAGATTCAGATATCCCACTGGATTGAGCTATTGATCAGAGCTGTTTTAATACAGGGTGTTGGAAAGTGAAAACAAGCTTTTGTAGTGCAGGGCTATCAGTTCAGAAACATCTCTTGAGATGGTCAAATGGCATGTGGACTGTGATTTGAGACTAAATCATTCACTCTCGCCCTTTTTAGCCACAGCAATGCATAGCCAAGGGAAGACCGAAAAGATTGGGATATTTAAAGGGTACTATCACATCAGTGAAGAATGTGATAATCCTTTTTAGTTGAAGCTACACTGAAGATGCATCTTTTTAAGTGTAATGAATTAACACTTTGATACTAACTTTTGCTCAGCGTTTGCGCAGGTCTAGTTGCTGCTTCCTTGGGAACCCCTGCTGATGTCATTAAAAGCAGAATAATGAATCAGACACGAGATAAACAAGGAAGGTAAGTGCAATAAATTCAGTATTAATGTTAAAGAGTCTCTCTTCTGTTGTACTTTTTTGTTGGGGGAGGGGGTGGAGGTTAAACGATGTATCGCACACAGCAAGAAGATTGGAGTGATTATAGGAAGTAATGAAGTGATGTCAGAAATCATAAATTTAACTTATTTTTTGAATACTCCTAATGAGCGTTTGTGATGAGATTATGGACACTTCACTATAGTACATTGTTCACAGTGTATAAAGATGTATCCAACCTGTAACCATGTTGAAAGCCCCTTTAGTCATACTGAAAACCAGGACACACCATTTAATCAAAGCTTGACGTGGCTTTACAGAGAGATTAGATTGGTGATGTAACAACTGCATCATTATCAAAATGTAGTCTTTGGCACATTACTGGAATATAGTCTTGATTTGTATTGATAGTCCTGCCCCTGTCCTTTACTACTGTTTTAATTATTCTCAAATTTGACATATTCCTGATTGAAAATTTTCATTCATTATATAAGTGCCTCTGCCACAAAAATGATCCTATTGCATGTGAAACAAAATTGTAAATTTACAGGTTCATTAAAACAAACCGTGACCAACCCACTGCACAAAAGTAGCAGCTGCTAATTTCAAGTGTTTCTGTTTTGATGACGCAGGACAATTTTAATATGCCCTTGTGAAATATAACATTTTGCTGTAACTAGCAAAATAAAAAGAAAATATGCAACTCCCTGTTATGGCCAGGGTTTAGAGAACCCCAAAGTGTATCATGGAGTTCACCTGACCCACAACTTTTAATAGATTGTGGTATGGGGAGCACACGGCCCACTACAGGTGTGGTACAGCAGAAATGGAAAAGTACTTTTTAAAGCAAAACAATGTTTATTCTATGAACTCAAGTTAACCTTTTTAAAACATACAGTGAACATCTTAGCAACCATCAATTCAAATACAACCCCCAAAGAAAACAACACTAAGTAATCCTTAAACTTTCCTTTTAACATCCATAAGACATTTAAAAAAAAACTTTTACCAGAAGCACATCAGGGTTAAATTCACTACTGAGAACAGTTATCACTCTGAATTCACCAAATGATCAAGAGATAGTCTTTACATGGCAGATAGAACAACATTACACATTATTTGGCTGGTTGCAGCTCCAACACTAAAACAAAACCAAAAAAACACAGGGACACCTAAGCTTTTCTCAAAGTGAAACTAAAAAGCAGAGCCAGAGCTCAGCTCCACCCACACTCTGACATCACTGCAGTAACTTGAACAGACAAACATTTCTTAAAGTAACATTCACATGACACTCCCTTAAATTGATTTGGCGAGCCTGGTCATTATAACTAAACGAATGGGTAAAAGAGGAACAAAGCAAGACTTAAGAACTAGAAGTAGGCCATCTAGCCCCTTGAGCCTGCTCCGCAAGACCTACATGACAGATTGATCACGTGTTTCAGAATTGGCAAATTTGGAAAGCAGAATCTTTGTATCATGGCACAGAAACTTTAAAAACACATTCTATGAAATTGAACTTTTCATCTTAAGCACTTTAGCCATTTCTTATTTTGTGAAATAAAATTGTTGCAGTAGACTTTACGACCTCTAATGAATTTATCTTTATCTCATTGTACATTGCAATAAATCTATGTGACTTTGTGCAGAAATTTATTTTTTAAAACTACATTTTTATTTGTGAACTCATTCCAAGAGATCTTCATTTTATTCATTCCTTGCTGCTAGGGGTTTACAATACAAATCCACAATTGATTGTCTGATGAAGACTGTCAAGAGAGAAGGATTGGTGTCATTGTATAAAGGATTTCTGCCAACCTGGGCAAGAATGGTAAATGTTTATGTAACATTTAAAATACATCTTTTTAAAGTTTGTGTGTTTTTTGTGTAAATTAAGTTTTACTATCTGTTTCAGGCACCGTGGTCAATGACATTCTGGCTCACATTTGAACAACTCAGAAAATTCACAGGAGTTACTTCATTTTGACACCTCCTCGGAGCTGATTCCGAATTAACTTCAGTGAAGTTAAGAACTGTATCATCTAGCACCATGCAGCTTGGGGGTAGGCAGGAAATGAAAAACATTCCACTGCAACGACATCACCCTGGCCACCCTGGCTATCAGTCTGGATTTTGTAATCAGCACCAATGTTTAACCTGTTAACTTCATTTAAGTTCAGTATTCTTTTTCTCAGGAAGTTTCAGTTGTACATCTTAATAACTATTAAAAAATTGAAGTTTTATATTATTTTGATGGCAGTGAAAGATGTGAAGACATAGCGTAAAATCACAGAGGCCTATGTTGATTAATAACCGGTAGGGCAGATCCTGCAGAGCTGGCGTCATAGTTATATACAGTTGGGATGGAGCTGCCCTGGGAGTGCTCAACATTGGCTCTGGACCCAGTGAAGTCTCACTGCATCAGGTCAAGCATTACCACCTGCCATCTTCCCTCATCTGATGAATTAGTACTCCTCCATGGTTAACTGCACTTCAAGGAAGCACTGAAGGTGGCATGGACACAGAATGTACTCTGGGTAGGAGAATTAAATGCTCATCATTAAAAGTGATCAGTAACATCATTAATAACCGAGCTGGCTGGGTCATAAAGGACGTATCTGCCAGATTGCACCCCTGGCAACTGGTAAGGGAATCAACAAGAGGGAAAAAATATACCAGATCTTGTCCACCCCAAACTACCTAACACAGGTGCATCTGACAATGACTGTATAGGTAGGAGTGACCTTACATATTCCTTGTGAAGGCAATGCCCTGTCTTCAAATTGAGTATACCTTCCATGTGTTGTTTGGCACTACCAGCATGCCGAATGGGACAACTCAGAACAAACCCAGCAGCTCAAACCTCAACATCCACAAGGCATTGTTGGCCATCAGCAGCAACAGAATTGTATTCAACCATAATCTGTAACCTCATGGTCTGGCATATCCATCACTCTACTACTACCAACAATCCAAGGGATCAACCCTGGTTCAATGAAGAGTGCAGTAGAGCATGCCAGGAGCAGCACCAGGCACACTAAAAATGAGGTGTCAACATGGTGAAGCAAGAACACAGGACTTACATGCCAAATAGTGGAAGCAGTATGTGATCGACAGAGCTCCAAGCTACAACACTGGCAATATGGAAGATTGTCGAGGTATTTCCTATCCACAAAAAGCAGGGCATATTCAATCATGTTAGTTGCCGCTGTTCAGCCTCCCCTCGAACATCAGTAAAGTGATGGGAGGAGTCATTGACAGTGCTATCAAACATAACTCACTCATCAGTAATCTTCATACTGATGCCCAGTTTGGCTCCAACCAAAGCCACTCAGCTGACCTTATTTCATCCTTGGTGCATATATGGACAAAATAGCTGAGAACTCGAGAGGAGGTGAGAGTCACTGCCCTTGACATCAAGACAGCATTTGACGAAGTGTGGCATCAAGAAGTCCTAGCAAAACTGGGAATTGGGGAAAACACTGCACTGCTTGGAGTCTTAACTATCACGGAGGAATATGGTTGTGGTTGTTGGAGGCCAGTCATCTCTGTCCCAGGACATTAGCTGCTTGATCACTGATCCTCCTTCTAAGATTAAAAGTGGGGATGTTCACTTGATGATTGCACAATGTTCAATACTATTCACATCTCCTCAGATATTGAAGCAGCCAATATGCAGAAAGACTTGGACAACATTCAGGCTTCGATTGATAAGTGGCAAGTAACATTTGTGCCACAGCAGTGCCAGGCAATGTCCATCTCTAGCAAAAGGGAATCCAATCACAACCCTTGAAATTCAATGGCATTGCCATCGCAAATCCTGGGGTGGTTACCACTGACTAGAAACGGAATTGGACCAGCCATTTCAATAATGTGGCTACAAAAACAGGTAGGTCAGAGACTACCACCTAACTCCCCAAAGCATGTCCACTTCTACAAGGCATAAGTCAGAAGTGCAATGGTTTGGATGAATGTGCCTCCAAGACAAGAAGTTCAGCACCATTCAGGCCAAAGCAGCCCACTTAAAGATTCACCTGAGGAAGGAGAAGCGCTCCGAAAGCTAGTGACATCGAAACAAACCTGTTGGACTTTAACCTGGTGTTGTAACTGCACTTAAAGATTGACACCCCACCCACAACATTAAACATTCTCTCCCTCCACCACCCATACACTGTGGCAGCAGGGTGTACCATCTACAAGGTGCACTGTAGCAACTCACCAAGGCGTCTTCGAAAGCACCCTTCAAAACCCATGACCTCTCCCATCTCGAAGGACAAGGGCAACAGATGCATGGGAACCTGCAGAATCCCCAACAAGCCCCACACCATCCTGCCTAGGGAACTATATTGCTGTTCTTCACTGTCCCACGATCAAAATCCTGGAAAGTCTGCCCCTGACTGGGTTTATTTCCACCAGATGGACTGCAGCAGTTCAAGGCATTGGCTCATCACCACCTTCTCCAGGGCAAATAGGGCACTGTAGTTGATTATATCTTTTCCCATTCCAATAGCCACATTTCAGAATCTATTATGAATGATTTGAATAGATTCAAACAATTCCATTAAATTACAGTGCTGAAATACAAATAGAAGATGATGAAGTACTCAGCAAGTCAGGCAAAAAGGTCACAGGCCTCAAACATTAGCTCCATTTCTACACAGATGCGGCTGGTTCTGTTGAGTATTTCCAGAATTTTCTGCCTGTATTCCATTCAGTGAGTTCTCGTTCTCAGTCTTTGTGATTCATGTGAGAGGTCATGCCAAGTATCACAGGCCAGAAGGCGGCTCAATACCTCAGAGTTTGGTTTTAACCCACATAATAGGATTACCTGTACGTGGCTTTACGACATCGGTTTGCCATTCATCATTTGAAATAAACGCACATATTTTAAAAGGCATAATGTAATAAATGAATATTTAATCATCACGGACATTAACATTTAACAATTGTTTGATAAAGGTACCAGATAGCTAGGCCCAAGATCCATCGTGGCTTTCAAATGGGAATTTAATAATGTGAAGAGAAAATAATTCAGGGTTATAGGGAAAAGACAGGGTAGTGGGACTAGCTGAGTTCTCACAGAGAGCTATGATAGGCTAAATGGCCACCTTCTGTGAAATGCCCATTCTATAATTCCGTGATGATTTCTTTCTTGGTTCAGTGTGATGTCCAATAATATTTATACTTGGATCTTCTATCCTGTTTAGGATTTTGTTATGGGTTTTAACGTTGCCTTTTTTGACCGAATTGCAGTTGCCGAATGTGCGTGAAATATTTTTCTCTGCTTCGTAAAATTTCCTGCATAACTTGTGTAGATTACTTCTCAGCAGTAAAGCATTCTTGATTAAAGATTGCTTTGTGGCATTGTTTAGCTTCGTTCAGCTATTGGGATTCTTTTATCAAAATGATAGAACATCTAAGCTTTGGCATTTGAAAGAAAGGCACATTATGGAATTCCACTTCCTACCATTTACATATAGATACAGAAAACATACAGTACAGAAGGAGGCCATTCAGCCCATTGAGTCTGCACAGACCTCACTTCCTCCCTATCCCTATAACCTAATAACCCCTCCAAACTTTTTGGACACTAAGGGCAATTTAGCATGGGCAATCCACCTAACCTTTGGATTGTGGGAGGAAACCCACGCAGACACGGGGAGAACGTGCAGACTCCGCACAGACCATGACCCAGTGGGGAATCGAACCTGGGACCCTGGCACTGTGAAGCCACAGTGATAGCCATGTGTGCTACCGTAGCATATTTATCAGTTTGATGTTTTGTGTAGCCATTCTGGTTTTTCAATCAACAGTTGCCCGCTGATACTCCAGTTTGTCACCACATTATCTTGGCATCCACTTTGCACGGACTTTTCTCAAACTCACTACGATGCTCCTCAAGCTCTTTCAATACTTTTAAATCTCTCAATATCTCATGGTTTGCTTTGTTGTGACCGTTATACTGGAATTACACAAACTAGGGTCTTCGGCTTTCTCTCGGACTCCCAAATAATTTCTGATGGAATCTGAACTTCCAGCTGAGACTATTGCACATCTTAGTATTTTGTATATAATTGGCCATTTAATGTTTCACTGGCTGTGTAGGATTTTGCTAACTGAGCTCTTAATTATTCTGTCAAACTTAATCAAGCTGTTCTGAGATACCTCTGATAATGTAAAGTATGAATTAGTTCTGGGATTCAGGCAAGACCTTTGCATTTCAACTCTGCTTGCTGGCTGCTTTTATGTGGAAAAAATTACTATCTTTTTGATTAACTCTGGACCAGACTTATCGAAGAATGAGTACATGCGTTTTCAAATTGGATATAGTGCTATTCTGAGTAAATTTCACATTGATATCTGCAAGGCTAGGGCTGTGCATCTAAATAACCAGTTTTTATGTTTTATAAAGTCTGCTAAGCCTTAATTTTGCATTGGAATAGTGAGACCATTATTTCTTAGAACAACAAGGGTGACAGATAGTTGTCTTCTTCAACATATCTCGTTACGCTCTGCTCCTTTCATGATATTTTGATGGATGATAATGTTCATATTGCAGCCCGGAGTTGAGTTCTTTTTCGGTGCCTGCCTGTCTTTTTGCCGAAGGCATTTTTTAAGGAAGTGGACAAGTCGGTCACTTTGTTCGTTTGGGGGGGCAGGAGGGGGTGGGGGGGGGGAGAAGAAGGTAGCCAGTGTCAAGAAGGTTGTCCTGCAGAGAGGACAGCAGGCGGGGGAATTTGGCCTTCCGAATTTAATATATTACTATTGGCCGACGAATGCTGAAAGGGTGAGGCGTTGAGTTGGAGGGGGAGAGAATGGAGGAGGGTCTGTGTAGGGGGTCGGGGTTGAGGGTGCTGGTAACGGCGCCACTCCCGATGGCCCCAGGCAAGTACTCTGGGCATCTGGTGGTGGTGGCAACACTGAAGATTTGGAGGCAGTTACGGCAACATTTTAAGCTGTGGGCGGGGTCAGGAGCGATCCTAATCAGGTTTGAGCCGGGGAGGCTAGATGGGAGGTTTTCGGAGATGGAAGGAGAGGGAGATCAGGGCATTAAAAGACCTGTTTCTGGGAGGACTGTTTGCGAGGTTGGAAGAGTTGGGGGAGAAATATGGACTGGGGCAAGGGGAAGGGACGTACCTACAGCTCCGAGGCTTTGTTAGGAAGGAGGTTCAGAGCTTCCCGATAGCGCTGACCCCCTCATTGTTGGAAGAGGTATTGACGGAAGGGGGAATGGTGAATGGGGTGGTGTCTGCGATCTATGGGAGGATTTTGGAGGAGGAGGAGGGGGTGTCCAGGGATGGGATTAAAGCCAAGTGGGAGGAAGGATTTGGCGGGGGGGGGGGGGGGGGGGTCGGGGGGTTATGGAAGTAGGTTATGTGGTGTGAGGTGCTCCGCTCTGGAGGGTGAACGCCTCTAGCCCATGCACGAGGTTGGAGCTGATACAGCTGAAGGTCATGCATAGGGCGCAGCTCACGAGGGTGAGGATGAGCCGACTCTTTGAGAGAGTGGAGGACGTTTGTGAGCATTGTGGGAGGGGCCCTGCAAACCATCTACTTATGTTTTAGTTCTGTCCGAAGCTGGAGAGGTATTGGAGGGAGGTTTTCGGTATCATCTCGGAGGTACTACAAGTGAACTTCGAACCTGGGCCCCTAGAAGCCATTTTCGGGGTGTCGGACTGGCCCGGGCTGCAGGCAAGTGAGGGGGCAGATGTTCATAGCCTTCACCTCGCTGATTGCCCGGAGGCGGGTCCTGTTGCGTTGGAGGTCAGCTTCTCCACCCTGTGCCTAGGCTTGGCGGGGGGACCTACCTGGATTTCTGACTCTAGAGCAGATTAAATTTGAACTGAGGGGGTGAAGGAGGGGTTCTACAATTAATGGGCTTTGTTCATTATGCACTTTCGAGAATTGGTTGCCATTGAATCATTGGGTGGCTGGGGTTATTGTCATTTTTGACGACACTGTTTACTGATTGTTGATTTTTTTTACCTGGATCGCACAGGTGGATGTTTTGGTCTATATATTGAGTGGGGTACAGTTTTTGTTTGGGGGATTGTTATTGTATTTGTTTTTTGTTTTGTTGTTTATTGGACAAAAATGTTGAAAATGAGAATAAAAAAGATTTTTTTTAAAAGGTGCCGACGACAAAGTTTTGTTTGACCTCAAGTTTTCAGAGGGTAGATGAAGGGAGACCATCCAGTAGTGGATTGGAGTAGTTGTGTTTAGAGTTAACAAAGGCATGAATGAGGATTTCAGCAGCAGATGAGCTCAGACAAAGGCAAAATCCAGGAATGTTACTGAGGTGGAAATATGCAGTCTTAGTGATGAGGAATAGAGGAGGTAAACATGCATCAGTTGCAGGAAAATCTCTTTCTTCTCCTGCCCCATGTTGGTAGATAAATATTCTAATGGAATCATCCCCTGCATACATGCTAATTGCAGTATATTGACAATTTTGTGACGTTCATGATTACAAATCTAAATATTGTCCAGCTTCAAATATGGCTGCATTAAAGTAATCAAAATACTCACTTTTATGGAGCATATTTTATTTAATATACCAAAATAATTTTTGATTGTTATGCAAAGACACAGTTGTATGGCAGTAAGTTTGTGGAATTATTGCAATGGACATTCCAATTTTTAATTCTGAATTTGCTGGGGCAGCTGTTCAGATTTTATGTTTTACTTGCACATTGGAGAACTAATTTTATAGTAGTTTGCAATGTGAGCAGACCATCTGTAACCTCTGACTACTGAAGAAATGGCTTTCTGATATTCACCGAAGCTGTTCCTAAAATTACAGTTTCACAGAATATGAAGCTATAATTCTGCATTTCTATGCCCACTGTCAGATTCCTGGCATACTAGAATTTCTTCAATGGAAATTAAATTATAAAATTGACATTTAGATGTCAGTGATTGGTTTGTTTAATGTTAGTATTTGAAGTCTTGATGTTTCAGAGACAACAAAAGTACTCGGCTGCTAAAGTCGAAAATGAGGTGCTTGGCTTGGGAGCTGAAGAAAGTGTGGTCAGCCTTGGACCTAGTAGTAAGGATTTCTTCCCTGCTGGTGCTAGAGTAATGTCACTATCGTCAGGTGCTGGGTATGGAGAATACGTCATAACACCTGAAAACCAACTGATGCTGATACCAAGTCATGTTCTTCAGCCAGGCCACAGACATCCCTAAGGCTTGGCCGACAGCCTCCCAGTTGCTGCATCTTGTCGGTAAGGAGAATATGAGCATACACGGACTCTGGTATAGGCTGTCAAATAATTAATTAGTACCATTTTCTGAGTGATTGGGGTGAGGGATTTTGGGGTTTTGTCGGGTAGTCGGGGGTAGAGGGAGTTGGGTGATTGAAGGGGGGGTCAGCTGGCAAGGGAGCCGCTTGTGGGGATAGATAGTAGTTGGGGGCTCCAGTGCGGGGTATGGGGCGGGGTCAATACTAAAAGAGCTCGTTTAGCTCAGTGGGCTAGGCAGCTGGTTTGTAATGCAGAACAAGGCCAGCGGCGCGGGTTCAATTCCCGTACCGGCTCATTACCCGAACAGGCTCTGGAATGTGGCGACTGAGTTTTTCACAGTAACTTCATTGCAGTGTTAATGTAAGCCTACTTGCGACAATAAAAGATTTTTATTATTTATTATTATTATAGTTACCCAGGAGTTAGCAGTGGTTTTAATCTTTCTAACTTGTACGACGAGCCCATTCCCGCCGGGATACATCTGTGGTTACCACATATCGGCGCCCTTAATGGCATCGACTCCAGATTAACATGTTGCCTAAACTGGTTCCATACTTTTAAAGAGGCTTATAGCACTCCATGAGTACCTGGCCGGTGAGAATGGCAGAGGAGCTGTCACCAATGCCCCCAAACGCGACCCTGTACAGGAAGCTTCGACATCCGTCCCCAAACCGACCCTTCTTCCACAACCCATTTTTGAACCTCCTCAATATTCGCCGCCCTGTAGTAATTCGTAAAATTAGGCACCGGCATCCCCCCTGACTGCCTATCCCTCTGCAGAAACACTCTCTGAACCTGGGCTGTCTTGCCCGCCTATACAAAGGTCGGAACCAGCTTACTAATCTTCACAAAAAAAGATTTAGGTAAAAAGATCAGGAGACTCTGGAATATAAATAAGAATTTTGGAAGCACCTTCATTTTCACCGTTTTATCCTTCTCGGGAGGGCATCCGACCGTTTGAAATCCCCCTTCATCCCTTCCACCAGACCGGCCAGATTTAGCTCATGCAACAGTGCCGATTCGTGAGCCACCTGTGTTCCCAAATATCTAAAACTCAATCTGGCTAACTGAAATGACAATTCCTCCAGATCCACACTCTTTCCCTGAGGATTTACCAGGAACACTTCCCCACACTGAGTTAATAACCCGAAAAGGAACCAAATTTACTTAATATCTCCATAATCTTTCCCACTGGAGAGAGGGCCTGTGACATTCAACAGTAAGTCATCTGCTTATAGGGACACTCGATGCTCCATACCTCCTCTCTCTATAACTTTCTCTCTGTTGATGACCTCAGTGGAATAGCTTGCGGTTCAATTGCCAACGCAAAAAGTAATGGGGAAAGTAGGGAAGGCAGTGGCATGCTGATATTGTCATTGGACATCCAGAGACCCAGGGTAATGTTCTGGGAAAGGGTTTGAATCCCGCTATGCCAGATGGTGAAATTTGAATTCGATATAAATCACTTCTTCCTCCAAGGAGGCAAACCGATCTTCATGATCTGAGACTGTCTCCTCCACCTTCTGGATCAACAAACTCTGTGCTTCCAAATGCTGTTCCACCATTTCCGGAGCAGCCCGAATTGGCTCAGTCACTTTTGCGAAATCGTCCGTGACCACCTGCCTTTGCTTTTTACTCTCTCGTCAGAAACTCCACTAACTTCTCAGTCGTCCACTGAGCAGGTAATGACACACAGGTCCCCTGCCATGTTTTCCCTTCCTTGCGCCACACTTGTCTTCTGAGTATGAAGGGAGCCCTTTACTCAACACACTCCTTGTTTGGTAACTTTTAGACATCGGAGGAGGAATCCTAACTCTTCCACCATATCACTTTTTCACCTGCACAGCACCTGCTAAAAGGGACAAATGTCCTCAGTTAGGAGCCATCTTATGTGTGACCACTCACTTCATGGCCGCAACCGGGAATCCCCTTGCACAGCCATTTCTAAGCTCAGGGCCGTGGAGCAATTTGTCGCGAAGCAATCGGTCGCGGCCTTCCCGATCAAGGGAAGAAGTGCCTAGCGGTTGTGAGCGGCTTTTAAAAATGCCAGCCGCAACCGTACATGCATGCCTGCTCAGCCGGATGTAGCAGTACGCTGGCCTGAACCCAGCAGGGCAGATGGCTTCCTCCGGACATCCAAGGTGCAGATTTTATTTTTTAAATCGATGGAGACTTCCCACCAGAAGCGGTGGCAGAGAGCAGGACATTAACATCAAGTGCTCTCGGTGTGAAATCACGGAAGAGAGATTCCTCTATTTTGTAGTTGCCAGCAAGCAAGCAACAGGACTGAAGAATTTAAAATGGATCGTTTCATAATAAGGAAGAGAGGGCCAGAGACAGGCCAGATTCTCACAACTAAATCTACTGGAGAGAGCTGCCCAGGAGAGTCCACAGCGAGAGAAAGCAGTGGTGGTGTGAGCTACTCAGCAGAATCCCACAGATGCAACATCGAGGGCCGAAGGGCCTGTACTGCGCTGTAATGTTCTATGTGTTATATGCAGGGCAGTGCAAATGAAAGTTTTAAACTCTCAAAACTTCAAAGGCATTTGAAGACCAGGTAAGACAAGTTCGAGGACAAACCTCTTGATTTTTTTCAAAGGATGCAGTGAGAACTTATATCATTTGCTGAAGTCCTTAGCAGAAATGTGACATTGTCATTGACAAAGCAAGTGAGATCGTGAAGACCAAGCAGGCTCACCTGTTGCATTAAAGGTAAGCAAAAATGGTGGGTCAGCCAACATGGGACCCGAAGGTCGACCAGTTGGTAAATGTGGGTCAAGGGGAAAAAATGTATGAAAAACACTGCCCGTGAACATACTTTTCATATAACTTTGTAAAATTAATCCTTGATTTCTCAAGATTTCATATTCCATGAGTAAAATTTTATTGTTAAAGTTATGTTTGTCCTGTCATCTGGCATCGCAAGTTTTAAGCGTCTTCAGTGGTCAACTCACAACTTGAATGCTTGAATGCCAATATGTTATGATGTCCAAATTCCAGTGTTATCAGCTCCTAATATATAAGAAATGTAAATGTTAAATTCCTCACAATGTCTGGATTATGTTGAACATTGTGTACTTATCTTTCTGAATGTTTCTAATTATGTACCAGGACTAACTGATTTCATAGAGAGAATTACTCACTGTGCTGAGTTGACCCTCAGATCAAATTCCGATCAGCCAGCTCTCTCTGAAAGGGGAGAGCAGCCTATGGTCCTCGGGGACTATGGTGACTTTAAAGTTTATTTAACAAAGGCAGGTAAATCAACAGCAAGGTAACACTACAACAGGAAGGGAACTGCAACTTGTCTCTTAGTTCATCATGTCTTCTTTACCCACCTCTGGTGCCTCATCACTTTCAGACATGCAGAGCATTGAACTGCCAACACGTGTTCAGTAAATTATTCTTTTAATTATATGAAAATTTACTGTTAAGGCAATCTTAGTTTATTATTGGGAATTCTAGTGATGAACCAAGACTTTTCAGATGGAAGCCAACCTTTGCTCCTGGGCGATGACAATGTCTGTATTGGTGATAATCTGGATCCATTTTACACAGTTATTAACTTTGTATAATAAGTGTACTCAAAGATCCTCCTACATTCTTATCACTTTCCTTTGCTCTTGATCTCTTGACTCACGGTTTCCATATGTTAGAATGTATTTTCCAAGGTATGTAAGGTGCTCACTATGAGTTGAGTCAAGGGATGGCAGCTCTTTTAGGGAGAATTTGCCACCTTTGATAATGTATTTGATGTACTTCCATGCTGAAATCATCTATAATTGGTTCTTCTCTATCACCGTCTCCTTTTCTAAAATCATGATTTATCACCTTATTAATCTTGTCCGGGGCCACCATCAATTTCCCCATCCTATTCCGTACCTGGACAATTTTTCCTGCCGCCACCCTCCCTCCGAAGTTGTCCTGCCAGCATGCGCCTCGCCTTCTCCCCATATTTGGAAATCGCTTCCCTCCCTCGCCCGCCTCAGTTGGCACACCACTTTCCCGTGGACAACTGATCAAAACTAGCTTGAAGCTCCCTCTTTCTGTTTGAAAGGGCCAGAGCTGCATCCCCCCCCCCCCCCCCCCCCCCCCCCGTACATCCTATCCACCTCCAACACCTGTTCTATAAGCTTTTAACGCTCTTCCCTCCTCTTTATCCACCTTGGCCTTAAACAATATCACCTCCCCCCTCGCTACCACCTTCAGGGCCTCCCACACCACCGCCTGTGATACTTCCCCCGTACAGTTAAAGCCCACGTACTCCTCAATCACCTTCCTGATCTTCTCACAAAAACTTTGGTTTGTGGACATCTCCCTCTTTCCTTCTGTCTTCCTACACTTATTTGTTGAAAATTGCCCCTGGGACCAGGCATTAAATTCTAAAAAATCAAGCCTCGAGCAAGAACCATGCAACGTGTGACTTCCTCCTATATGCCGCCACCGAAGGTCCTGTTGTCTGTACCTTAACTCACACACGGCAAGTCCCATTCCCCTATCAGCCCTGTGTTTGCTGGCCTACATTGGCTTGCAGCCAAGCATCGCCTTGACTTTAAAATTCTCATCTTTGTTTTTAAATCTCATCATCATGCTGCCCCTCGCTATCTCTGTAGTCTCCTCCAACCCTCCGAGATATCTGCGCTCTTCAAATTCTGGCCTCGTGTGAAAGTCCAATTTTAATTGCTCTGTCACGGGGGGAGGGGGGAGGCTATGCCTTCAATTATCCACGCCCCAAGCTCTGGAATTCCCTCCCTACCCTCTTCATTTCTCTACCTCACTTTCCACTTGTTGAGAATCTCTCATTCATTGTTCATGTTAATATTTTCGAAGTAATCTTTAGTTCTAGGAAACTTACTGTTTTAAAGGTAACTAAAATGCTGAGCTTTAGAGATTGCCAGAGCAGGTAAAAAATGAGTTCAAAATTTTACCCATGTTTGTTAAAAAGTCAAAATAGAAGAGATAGAACTATAAAACAGCAGGTGGTTTATTTAGCTTAAAAAAAACCAGGAGATGCGATGTCTGCAATCTCTGCAGTAATGGCAGTCCAGAGAAATGTTTTTGCTGTGGGAGTTAGAGTTCAATTAATCTAAAAGCATTCAGTGAACCATGTAAAGTTGTAAAACTCATTTATTTCATTAGCTCAAAGAGGAAATTGTAAATGAGGGATAATTCACCTAAAAGGTCAGTTTGATGGCAGCTCAGAACAGCATATGTTGTTGTTGGATGGGTTGAGCCTAGACAGGTTTTCTGGCTTCAATAATCACTGAGAGTTATTTGCAGTTTGGACCTCATGTGGTTTTCAGCTCACTGAGCAAAGATAGCCCAAGTAAATGACAATTAGACATACCTGTGCAGTAGGCAGAGTATTATCATCATTAATGTGGGTGTGGATTATTCTCAGTTTGAATCTTGTGTGGGACCAGAAGCTTGAAGATCGCCTAGTTTGAAAGTAGTGGGAGAATCTACAGTGGTCCTTCAAGGTCTTGTACTAATGACAACAGCAGATTAGCTTGGAAGTATTGAAAGTAACCAGAACAAGGGACTGAGGCAGCTACAGTCAAGAGAGGGTACCTCTGAGAATAGCTGGGGCTGAGGAGAATTCTCCAGAGGACTGGGTGATTCCTACATAAATAAATATAATTTAAGAATATTGCTGAAAAAGGAGACATGTTATCGAAACTTTCTGTCTTGCATTCATTAGGACTCGCAAGAAAACCAATTCTATAGGGAACAACAATTAATATTGCATTAGAAGAGAGTGCTGATTGGTTGGCAAATCATTGGTCTCTTTAAATTTGATCTGTCCTGACAAAAAGATTTGACTGCATGTCTCTTTATTCATCAGTATTCTAGTTCTGTACTACCAAATGACTTTTAAGACTGATGTGTCTTATAAAATACATCTTGAGGAAAGTAAACAGAGTGCAGAACATTCATGGCTATAAACCATACTTAAGTTAATCGTAGTTTTGTTTAATTTTTTATCGACAATAAGTTTGTGTTAAAAAGGTTAGATTTTGTAGCATAGTTCTATTGGCTAAAAAGAGGTATTCAGATTTATTTTTAAATGTTAATGGTCCCTAACCGGATCATAGCATCCGTTAAGACACTCCTTAAAACCTATCTCTTTGATCAAGTTTTTACTCAGCTGATCTAATATTTCCTGATGTAGCTCGGTGTCATACTGGTTATATAGTGCTCCTGTGAAGCACCTTTGGACATTACATTAAATAAAAGGCATGTGTTACACTACCTCATTGGCACATTAGTGTAATTAATAAGGCTTAAGTTATCAAACAGCCCATAAGCTTAATAATGCAAAGTCTTAATTTGTATGTCTTGCTGGGCGACACGGTATCACAGTGGTTAGCACTGTTGCTTCGCAGCGGCATGGTCCCGGTTTGATTCCCACTTGGGTCACTGTCTGTACGTTCTCCTCGTGTCTGCGTGGGTTTCTTCCGGGTGCTCCGGTTTCCTCTCACAAGTCCCGAAAGACGTGCTGTTAGGCGAATTGGACATCCTGAATTCTCCCTCAGTGTACCCAAACAGGTGCCGGAATGCGGCAACTAGAAGCTTTTCACAGTAAAGTCATTGTTGTGTAAGCCTACTAGTGACAATAATAAAGATTATTATTATTGGGGTCATTCGTTAATATGTTGTTAAGAAGGCTAAATGTTGGCATACCTTTATGTGCCAAACACTGTGATGAAGCTTTAAGAAAATAGCTGAAGTTATGTTGAGGAAAGTTGCCAGAGCAGCAGGTGTTCCAGGACCTTCTGTCAAAAGATACAAGTGATAGTGAGGTGTTCGGAGGGACACCAGGGCTTTGAAGCTGATTGGCTCAAGGAAGGTGGCCTGAGACCAAGTGTTCCAGGGCATCTTTTTTGGATACAAATTATCATTGTATCAGGGTTGAAAAGCTGATTGGTTGAATTTGCTGGGGTGTGGCGGTGGTATTTGTCAGGTGGGAGAGTTAGGAGTTAGCTGTAGAGCACTTGCGAGGCAGTTACCATTTGTCTTAGATTAGGGATTGAAGTGACTAAAGTAATTATCGTAGCTTGACAATTGCCGTAAGAATCCAATATAAGGTCTAAAGGTAATTAATTGCCTTGAGAGCAAATGGAAAACATACGGTCACTTAGCTGCTGCGGAATCATTCCATCATTTAAAGTGTATCTCAAGTAGCTTTAGCAGTTAAGGTGGACTGGAAATGTTACCAGTTAAGGTAGACTGAGAAACTCGAGTTGAAAGTCTGAAAGCTGCAAAGGGGTTTGCATTTATGTTAGAGTTAAGTTGACCAAGTTAAAATCTCAAAGGACATCAAGAGTCAAGAGAGCAGGTTCAAGGAACCAAGAAGACCAGACCCACATGTCCCAGGATCCACGGGAAAGACAGACTGACGTCATCAGATTTGTGTGCCGTGCCATGCCTCAAAAGTAATGAAATGCGGCAGCATTGCTGCCTCACGGCACCGAGGTCTCAGGTTCGATCCCGGCTCGAGGTCACTGTCCGTGTGGAGTTTGCACATTCTCCCCGTGTTTGCGTGGGTTTGGCCCCCACAACCCAAAAAAAGATGTGCAGGGTACTCTGCTGCCATTGTGTACACTAAATTGCCCCTTAATTGGAAAAAATGAATTGGGTACTCTAAATTTTTTTTTAAAGTAATGAAATGTTAAGTATTGTCCAATAAATCTTGTCCAATAAACCTTGGCAGTTTGCAGTCTAAATTAATGATTATCCTTTTTGTCATGAATTCTCAACAAGAATTTTCTAACTTTTGCAGTTTAGAATATAGTCCAGATCTATATAAATATATGCTGTTGTTTGAATTTCAGTGCATTTTTAGCAGCAATTCTCTGCTAATTGCCACATTTTGTGATGAAGACAAATCATACAGACGTCTATGTTTACAGCATGTGATGTGACTTGCTGCATTACTGAAATTTTGCATTAATGTTGCAGGGACAGTGAAAATGGTGATTTCTAAGTGGACTGAGGTTACTGAACAAAACCTGAACAAAATATGATCTTATTTCATTCTTTAGATTGTGCTCTTCTCCAATGCTGCATTTCTTGTTAAAGTGGCCTTATAGTAAATAAAAATAACTGGCTTTAGTAAACAATGTTGTAATAACATTAAATATCACATTTCATAGTGTATGGCTGGAATGCAAAAAACAGTAAATCAGACCTCTTCATGGTAGTAGCAAAACATTTATCAGGACCTGTCTTTTGGCTCTGGTCAAAGTACCTGTTTCATGTAAATATTTTTTAATCCTCCAGGCTGATCAAAATATACTACCTTCATCTTGTGCAATAGTAAATACAAAAGATAGTGCTTAAATTTGAGTTTGCATTTGTCATATCTTAAATATTCGCTCTCTCCACTGCCCATACACAATGGCAGCAGAATACCATCTACAAGATGCATTGCAGAAACTCACCAAGGTTCCTTCAACATCACTTTCCAAACCTGCCACTAAATCTCTATCTTAGAAGGACAAGGACAGCAGATGTATGGAAATACCACCAGCTGTGTTCCTCCATGCCACACACCATCCTGACTTCTAACTATCTTGTCATTCCTTCACTGTCATTGGGTCAAAATGCTGGAACTCCCTTCCTAACAGCACGATGGGTGTACCTACAGCAAATGGATTGTAGCCGTTCAAGAAGGTCGTTCATCACCACCTTCTCAAAGGCAACTGGGGATGGGAAATAATTGTTGGCCTGGCCAATGATGCCCACATACAATAAACAAATAAATAAAACTTTAGGATTTTTACGTGTGTCGGCCCATGCGGTTTAAGGAATGTTAAAGTGTTAAACTGAAAATTACAAATGCTTCAATAAAATATTTTCTAAAAAAAACCAAATAAATAAAAGAAAAGTAACACAAACTTCACATAACTTCCCGTTTTGTATATTAATGTTTCATTCAAGGATTTTTTTAAGCCACGACAATAGTAGTCAAGTAAGAAATGCTGCCAAATTGCAGCATTTTATGTATTTCACACTTTTTATCTTGAATAATGTAGCATTTGTTAAAGAATAGCTCAATAGCCACTTACAATAAAGCATCCTGGGGAAGCGATTCAACTTGCTGCTCTCCATTGCGCCTGAAAAGTGTAACAAAACAGTTTTTAAAAATTGTTTTTATTAAGGCATTTATATATATATATATATATCAAACATAATCAAAAAGAGAACAAACAGGAAATCACATGACAAATATCCAGCGCCCCACCCTCCCTGCCGTGACCCTCCACCCACCCTCCCTCCTTTTTTAAACACCCGCTGACTTCTTAACTATCCTTGAAGAAGTCGATAAACGGTTTCCATCTCCAGGCAAACACCTACACAGTCCCTCTCAAGGTGAACTTGATTTTTGCCAACCTGAGGAATTCTGTGCGGTAGCTCACCCACACCCCCGGTTTTGGCGACCCCGAGTCTCTCCATTCCAACAAGATCCGTCACTCGGCTACCAGGGAGGCAAAGGCCAAGACTCCGGCCTCTCTCGCCCCCTGGACTCACGGATCTTCCGACACACCAAAAATCACCACTTAGTAATAAGAATAATAATCTTTATTGTCACAAGTAGGCTTACATTAACACAGCAATGAACTCACTGTGAAAGCCCCTAGTCGCCACATTCCGGCACCTGTTTGGGTAGACGGAGGGAGAATTCAGAATGTCCAAATTACCTAACAGCACATCTTTCGGGACTTGTGGCAGGAAACCCACGCAGACACGGGGAGAACATGCAGACTCCGCACAGACAGTGACCCAAGCCGGGAATCGAACCTGGGACCCTGGCGCTGTGAAGCCATAGTGCTCACCACTATCCTACCATACTTCAGGTCCGTATCCTTCTACAAAATTAAAGATATTGAGGCCTGTAATAACATGGGGGGAGCTTCCACTTCTCTCTCGCCTCATTAAATGTCCTTACCAGCAGGGGCCTCAGGCTTCCCGAAAACATTTTATAAAATTCTACTGGGAATACATCTGGGCCCGGGGCCTTCCCTGCCAGCATTGCCCCCCATGTCCTCTGTGTGATAGTCACCACTGTTGTATTGTGTGTACTGCATATGAGGTGTATTATGGTAAGGCCCCTGAACGACAGGTACGGGGGTAGATCCCTGCCTGATGGCTCCGCCCAGTAGGCGGAGTATAAATGTGTGCGCTCTCCGAGCTGCAGCCATTTTGACAGCAGCTGCGGGAGGCTACACATCTCTGCATAATAAAGCCTCGATTACACTCTCGTTTCGTAATTGATAGTGCATCACTCCGTCACCTCCGCCAGTCCAATGGGTGCTACCAAACCCTCTACCAGGTCCCCCTCCACCTTAGGGAACTCCAACCTGTCCAGGATTCGCCACATTCCCTTCCCCCCAGTCGGGGGATCCAATTCATAAAGCCCCCTGCAAAACTTCTCAAATACCCTGTTCACCCCTGCCAGATCCTGTACCACTCTACCCCATCCTGTTCGTCACCCTTCCAATCTCCCTTGCCGCCTCCTGCTTCCGGAGTTGGTGGGCCAGCATCCGACTCGCCTTCCTCCTTTCCTCATACACTGGCCCTCCACAACTGTCCTACTGCCTTCCCCGTGGACACCAGCCCGAACTCCATCGAGAGCTCTGCCCATCCTTCAACAATCCTGCCTCCAAATACCTCACGTCCACCTGCAGAATCGCGTCCACCGACCTTGCCATCTCTGCTCGCTCCTCCTTCCCCCGATGCACCCGGATCGATATGAACTTCACCCCCCCCCCCAAACTCCTGTCCTGAGCGCCTCTCACAGTGGGGCAGCGCAGCCTGACCTGTATCGTTTAGTTCCACATACCCTCAGATAGCAGCCCTCACCCACTCACATATCTCGTCATCCGCTAACAACCCTACAACCAGCCTCCACTGCCGGCGCCGCTCCTCCTGGTCCACTTGTAAGTCCATCCAAAGAGGCGCATGGCCTGAGACCACAGCTGCCGCGTGCACCACCCCCCAATAATCAACCGCTGCGAGTCCAGGTCCGGGATCTTCCTCAGCACCCGCCTCATAAACTCCACATCATCCCAATTTGGGGCATAAACATTAACCAAAACCTCCGGCATCTCCTCCAGCTTCCCACTATCATGAACCTTCCCCCCCGAATCTACTACTATATTCACCAGCTCAAACGCCACCTGTTTACTTACCAGCACCGCCACCCTATGCGTCTTCATGTCTAATCCTGAATGGAAGACTTGCCCTACCCACCTTTTCCTTAGCTTTGTTTGATCCCCAATCTTCAAGTGTGTTTCTTTCAAAAAGGCCACGTTCTACTTCAGGCTCCTCAGGTGCGTGAAAACACGCGACCGTTGACTGGCCCATTCAGCCCTCTCGCATTCCATGTGACCAGCCTGGTCGGAGGGCATTCTCCTCCACCGCCCCCCACTGTCGATCAACCATATCCCTTCTTGGGTCAGCCCCTGGCTCATGCCGCAAGACACTCCAGGCCCACCCTTCAATGTCCACCGTCACCATTCCCTCCCATGCTACACCACAGCAAGAGCACCTTTGACAGCAGCCCCCCTCCCTACCCATTCCCTGAAAAAAACAGCCCCCTCCCCCTCTGCTACATTAACCACCTGACCACCCCACACTGTGCTCCCGTTAACTAGCCCGCCCAGCTAGCCTGCCAGCCCCCGCCAAAGGCGCCTGAGCCTTCTACTGATTCCCCTCCCCCCCCCCCGCCCCAGCTTGCACACCTCCATAGCATAAACAACAATGGAACAAGAAAAAAGGTGCACTCATCCTCAACGCAGCAAAACATCTCGAAGGAGAAAAATTCTCCAACAACCACCAAACGAAAAAGATACAAGAATAAATGGAAAGAAGAAGTAGCCATCTCCTCACACCTCCTCCATAGTTCAATAACCACCTTCTGCCAATCCATTGTCTCTTAAAACACCATTGCCTCCTCTGGTGTTCCAAAATAATGTTCTCAGCTATTAAGTCACCCAAAGGTGGACATTGAAGGGTGGGCCTGGAGTGTCTTGAGGCATGGGCCGGGGGCTGACCCAAGAAGGGATATGGTTGATCGACAGTGGGGGGCGGTGGAGAAGAATGCCCTCCGACCAGGCTGGTCACATGGAATGCGAGCCAGATTCAACATCCTGAACTTCTCCCCTTTTTAAAGAGGGTGATGCGCAATCAATTGCACAAAGACACAGATTGGGTACAACTGTGGCTTTATTGCAGCTGGCGAAATGGCAGGGCAATGGAAGTCACGCATATTTATACAGATCTTAGTGGGCGGAGCCAGCTGGCAGGGGCTACCGGCGAACCTGTAGTGCAGGTCCTACCTTACATCCCCTATGACAGTGGTTCACCACATTCACCCCCTGTTAAAAATGAGTCCGGTGGGGGTGATGTGAAACTATATACAAATAGTGCAATTATGTACAATGGTAGGGAAAGAAAAGTCCATGTTGCCGGTCCGGAGTCCGTCAAAGGTTCAGCCGGTCCGGTGCTTTGGTGCTTCATTGGGAGCGGCGTAACAGTGGCGGCGAAGTTGGTGCTGGCGGTGGTGAAGGTGGCACCGATGGCGGTGGTGGCGGTGCTGATGCTGGCCAGTCATCGGGGAACTCCGGGAGCGTGCCGAAATCCTCTTCGTCCTCTTGTGCGGGAAGGGGAGGGGGTTGATCTGGTGGGGTCAATGTTGGCGGCGTGGTGGGAAGGGGGGGGACGCATGGGTGGGGGAGTGTGTTGGGGTGGAACCTGACGGTGCCAGGTCCCTGAGTGAGACAGTATCTTGGCGGCCGTCGGAGAACTCCACGTAGGCATATTGAGGGTTGGCGTGGAGCAGGTGGACCCTGTCCACCAAGGCGTCTGCCTTGTGGAGTCGGACGTGCCTACGGAGAAGGACCGGTCCTGGAGCTGCGAGCCAAGTCGGGAGCGACACCCCGGATGTGGACTTCCTGGGGAAGGTAAAAACACGTTCATGGGATGTGTTATTAGTGTTGGTGCACAATAGTGACCGGAGGGAGTGCAGAGCGTCAGGGAAGACCTCCTGCCAGCGAGAGGCTGGGAGGTTCCTGGACCTTAGGGCCAGCTGGACGGCCCTCCAAACCGTCCCATTCTCCCGTTCTACTTGCCCGTTTCCCCGGGGGTTGTAGCTGGTCGTCCTGCTGGAGGCTATACCCCTGCTGAGCAGGAACTGACGCAGCTCATCGCTCATGAATGAGGATCCCCTGTCACTGTGGATGTAGGTGGGGAAACCGAACAGAGTGAAGATGGTGTTGAGGGTCTTGATGACGGTGGCAGACGTCATATCGGGGCATGGGATGGCGAAGGGGAATCTGGAGTACTCATCGACCACACTGAGAATGTACGTGTTACGGTCGGTGGAGGGGAGGGGCCCTTTGAAATCCACGCTGAGGCGTTCAAAGGGGCGGGAAGCCTTCACCAGGCGCGCACGGTCTGGTCGGTAGAAGTGCGGCTTGCACTCCGCACAGACCTGACAGTCCCTGGTGACTGTTCTTACTTCCTCGACGGAGTAGGGCAGATGGCGAGCTTTGACCAGATGGTACAATCGAGTGACCCCCCAGGTGAAAAAAAGCTGTCAAGTAGGGCTCGGAGTTGGTCTACTGAGACTTGGTTGAGGGCAGGGCAAGACTGGCAACTAAATATCCCAGGGTATAGATGCTTCAGGAGGGATCGAGAGGGAGGTAAAAGGGGTGGAGGAGTTGCATTACTGGTCAGAGATGATATCACAGCTGTGATTAAGGAGGGCACTATGGAGGATTCGAGCACTGAGGCAATATGGGTAGAACTAAGAAATAGGCAGGGTGCAGTAACATTGTTGGGACTTTACTACAGGCCTCTCAAAAGTGAGCGTGAAGTACAGGTACAAATATGTAGACAGATTATAGAAAAATGTAGGAGCAATAGGGTGGTCATGATGGGAGAATTTAACTTCCCCAACATTGAATGGGACTCATGTAGTGTTGGAGGCGTAGATGGAGCAGAATTTGTAAGGAGCACCCAGGAGAGTTTTTTAGAGCTGTATGTAAATAGTCCAACTCGGGAAGGGGCCATACTGGACCTGGTATTGGGGAATGATCCGGCCAGGTGGTTGAAGTTTCAGTCGGTGATTACTTTGGGAATAGCGATCACAATTCCGTAAGTTTTAAGAATGCTAATGGACAAAGACAAGAGTGGTCCTAAAGGAAGAGTGCTAAATTGGGGAAAGGCCAAGTATAACAAAATTTGGCAGGAGCTAGGGAATGTGGATTGGGTGCAGCTGTTTATGGGTAAATCCACATTTGAAATGTGGGAGTCTTTTAAGGAAAGGTTGATTAGAGTGCAGGACAGACATGTCCCTGTGAAATGAGGGATAGAAATGGCAAGATTAGGGAACCATGGATGATGGGTGGAATTGTGAGACTAGCTAAGATGAAAAAGGAAGCATACTTTAGACTAGCTAAGATGAAAAAGGAAGATCTAGGCAACTTAAAACTGATGAAGCTTTGGAGGAATATCGGGAAAGTAGGACAAATCTCAAACGTGCAATAAAGAGGGTTAAAAGGGGTCATGAAATATCTTTGGCTAACAGGGTTAAGGAAAATCCCAAAGCCTTTTATTCGTATATAAGGAGCAAGAGGGTAACTAGAGAAAGGATTGGCCCACTCAAAGACAAAAGAGGGAATTTATGCGTGGAATCAAATGAAATGGGTGAGATTCTTAATGAGTACTTTGCATCGGTATTCACCAAGGAGAGGGACATGACGGATGTTGAGGCTAGGGATGGATGTTTAAATACTCTAGGTCAAGTCGGCATAAGGAAGGGGGAAGTTTTGGGTATTCTAAAAGGCATTAAGGTGGACAAGTCCCCAGGTCCGGATGGGATCTATCCCAAGTTACTGAGGGAAGCGAGGGACGAAATAGCTGGGGCCTTAACAGATATCTTTGCAGCATCCTTGAGCACGGGTGAGGTCCCGGAGGACTGGTGAATTGCTAATGTTGCCCCTTTGTTTAAGAAAGGTAGCAGGGATAATCCAGGGAATCATACACCTGTGAGCTTGATGTCAGTGGTAGGCAAACTGTTGGAGAAGGTACTGAGGGATAGGATCTATTCACATTTGGAAGAAAATAGACATATCAGTGATAGGCAGCATGGTTTTGTGCAGGGAAGGTCATGTCTTACAAACCTAATAGAATTCTTTGAGGAAGTGACAAAGTTAATTGATGAGGGAAGGGCTGTAGATGTCATATACATGGACTTCAGTAAGGCGTTTGATAAAGTTTCCCATGGCAGGTTGATGGAAAAAGTGAAGTCGTATGGGGTTCAGGGTGTACTAGCTAGATGGATAAAGAACTGGTTGGTTCAACAGGAGACAGAGAGTAGTGGTGGAAGGGAGTGTCTCAAAATGGAGAAAGGTGACTAGTGATGTTCCACAGGGATCCGTGCTCAGACCACTGTTGTTTGTGAGAAACATAAATGATCTGGACGAAGGTATAGGTGGTCTGATTAGCAAGTTTGCAGATGATACTAAGATTGGTGGAGTTGCAGATAGCGAGGAGGACTGTCAGAGAATACAGCAAAATATAGATAGATTGGAGAGTTGGGCAGAGAAATGGCAGATGGAGTTCAATCCAGGCAAATGCGAGGTGATGTATTTTGGAAGATCTAATTCAAGAGCGGACTATACGGTCAATGGAAGTGTCCTGGGGAAAATTGATGTACAGAGAGATCTGGGAGTTCAGGTCCATTGTACCCTAAAGGTGGCAACGCAGATCGATAGAGTGGTCAAGAAGGCATACAGCATGCTTGCCTTCATCGGACGGGGTATTGAGTACAAGAGTCGGCAGGTCATGTTACAGTTGTATAGGACTTTGATTAGGCCACATTTGGACTACTGCGTGCAGTTCTGGTCGCCACATTACCAGAAGGATGTGGATGCTTTAGAGAGGGTGCAGAGGAGGTTCACCAGGATGTCGCCTGGTATGGAGGGTGCTAGCTATGAAGAAAGGTTGAGTAGATTAGGATTGTTTTCGTTGGAAAGACGGAGGTTGAGGGGGGACCTGATTGAGGTCTACAAAATTATGAGAGGTATGGACAGGGTGGATAGCAACAAGCTTTTTCCAAGAGTGGGGGTGTCAATTACAAGGGGTCACAATTTCATGGTGAGAGGGGGAATGTTTAGGGGAGATGTGCGTGGAAAGTTTTTTACGCAGAGGGTGATGGGTGCCTGGAACGCTTTGCCAGCAGAGGTGGTAGAGGCGGGCACGATAGCATCATTTAAGATGCATCTAGACAGATATATGAACGGGCGGGGAACAGAGGCAAGTAGATCCTTGGAAAATAGAAGACAGGTTTACATAAAGGATCTGGATCAGCGCAGGCTGGGAGGGCCGAAGGGCCTGTTCCTGTGCTATAATTTTCTTTGTTCTCTTTGTTCTTGTTCTACTTGTGCGCTGGCACATGTACCTCGGGAGAGGGCGTCTGGGGGCTTGTTGAGTTTACCGGGGCGATACAAAATCTCGTAATTATAGGTGGAGAGCTCGATTCTCCACCGCAAGATTTTATCATTTTTGATCTTGCCCCGCTGTGTGTTATTCAACCTGAAGGCTACCGACCGTTGGTCAGTGAGGAGAGTGAATCTCTTACCGGCCAGGTAATGCCTCCAATGCCGCACAGCTTCAATGATAGCTTGGGCTTCCTTTTCGACGGATGAGTGTCGAATTTCAGAGGCATGAAGGGTGCAGGAAAAGAATGCCACGGGTCTGCCTGCCTGGTTTAGAGTGGCGGCAAGGGCGACGTCTGAAGCGTCGCTTTCTACTTGGAAAGGCAGTGACTCGTCCACTGCGTGCATCCCGGCCTTGGCGATGTCTGCTCTGATGCGGGCGAAAGCGTGTTGTGCCTCGGTAGCGAGAGGGAATTGGGTGGACTGAATGAGTGGGCGGGCCATGTTCGCATAGTTTGGGACCCACTGGGGGTAGTATGAAAAGAACCCCAGGCAGCGTTTGAGGGCCTTGGGGCAGTGGGGGAGGGGGAGCTCCATGAGGGGGCGCATGCAGTCGGGTTCGGGCCGGAGAAGTCCGTTTTGGACTACATAGCTGAGAATGGCTAACCGGGTCATGCTGAACACACTTCTCTTTGTTATAGGTCAGGTTGAGAAGAGTGGCAGTGCGGAGGAATTTATCGAGGTTGACATCGTGGTCCTGCTGGTCATGGCCGCAGATGGTGACATTATCTAAGTACGGAAAGGTGGCCAGCAAACCGTACTGGTCGACCATTCGGTCCATTTCCCTTTGGAAGACCGAGACCCCGTTTGTGACGCCGAAAGGGACCCTATGGAAGTGATAGAGCCGACCGTTCGCCTAGAAGGCAGTGTATGGACGGTCCGACTTCCGGATGGGGAGCTGGTGGTAGGCGGATTTCAGGTCAATGTTTGAGAAGACCCGGTACTGAGCAATTTGATTGACCATATCAGATATGCGTGGGAGGGAGTACGCGTCGAGCTGCATGTACCGATTGATGGTCTGGCTATAGTCCACGACCATCCTGTGTTTCTCCCCAGTTTTAACCACTACCACTTGGGCTCTCCAGGGGCTGTTGCTGGCCTCGATAATACACTCCTTAAGCAGCCGCTGGACTTCGGACCTGATGAAGGTCTTGTCCTGGGTGCTGTACCGTCTGCTCCTGGTGGCAACGGGCTTGCAATCCGCAGTTAGATTGGCAAAGAGGGAGGGGTAATCGACCTTGAGGGTCGCGAGGCCCCAGCGGTAAGGGAGGGGTAAGGGCCCGCCGAATTTGAGGGTGAGGCTCTGGAGATTGCACTGGAAGTCCAGGCCCAACAGGAGTGCAGCGCAGAGATTAGGAAGGACATAGAGGCGGAAGTTACTAAATTCTATGCCCTGGACAGTGAGGGTGACTGTACAGAAGCCTCGGATTGGGACGGAGTGGGATCCGGAGGCTAGGGAGATCCTTTGATTGGCAGGATGGACCGCGAGGGAGCAGCGCCTTACCGTACCTGGGTGTACGAAGCTTTCGGTGCTCCCAGAGTCCAGCAGGCACGAGATCACGTGGCCATTGATTTTCACCGTCGTCGACGCTGTGGCCAGGTTGTGCGGGTGAGATTGGTCCAGCGTCATCAAAGCAAGCTGCGGGTAGTCATCGGATGCTTCGGATGGCGAGCATGTGGTTCCGATCTCGGGATGTCCGAAGACCCTGTGGGGAACAAGATGGCGGCGCCCATGGTGCGCACATTGCGGGGTCGCGACATGATGGCGGCGCCCATGAGGCGCACGTGGCCGAAGGGGGACAAGATGGCGGCGCCCATTGGTCGCACATGGCCCCGGGAGGAGAGGATGGCAGCTCCCATTGTGCGTTTGGCGTGGGGGAGGGGGCGAAAGCAGGCGCGATCGTAGCGACTGCGCGGGCCTGGCACACAGCCGCGAAGTGGCCCTTCTTACTGCAGGATTTACAAACGGCAGTGCGGGCCGGGCAGTGTTGGCGGGGGTGCTTCTGCTGACCGCAGAAATAGCAGCGGGGACCCCCAGGGTGTGCGGATCGGCGTGCGGCGCAGGAGTATTGGGAAGGCAGAGCCCCGGCTGAGGAGGTCGGTGGCGGGATCCAGGAGGGGTAGGAAGGGGTAAAAGGGTGGGCAGCGCGACGGGAGGGGTAAGACTGTACATTACGGGATGCGACCGTCATGGAGAACACCAAGGTTTTCGTCTCCGCTAGTTTGAGCGTGGCCCCTTCTAGTAATCGTTCCCGGATGCGGTCCGACGTAGTCCCCGTCACGAAAGCATCGCGCATGAGGAGGTTAGCGTGTTCAGCGGCAATAACGGCCTGATAGTCACAGTCCCGGACGAGTGGAATTAAGGCGCGCCAGAAGTCTTCGATGGACTCACCAGGTAGTTGCGAGCGGGTGGCGAGTACATGCCTGGTGAAGAACATGTTCGTCTTCTGAGCATAGTGTTCTTTAAGGAGTGCCATTGCTTTTGCGTAATTCGAGGCATCTTGGATCAACGGGAACACGCTGGAGCTCAGCCTGGAGTACGGGACGTTTATCTTCAGAGCCTCCATTGGCGCGGGGTCTGCAGCGTTGATGTAGGCCTCAAAACAGGCTAGCCAGTGAGTAAAGTCTTTTCTGGCGTCAGGCGAGTGCGGATCCAGATGCAGGCAATCTGGTTTGATTCTGATATCCATTCTGTGGAAAAATCTGACTGCAATAAATTGATGCACGATCAATTGCACAAAGACGCAGATTGGGTATAACTGTGGCTTTATTGCAGTCAGATGCGTGGCCACCAGCTGCAGATGGCCAAATGGCAGGGCAATGGAGGTCACGCATATTTATACAGTTCTCTGTGGGCGGAGCCAGCCGGCAGGAGCTACCGGCGAACCTGTAGTGCAGGTCCTACCTTACATCCCCTAATACAGTGGTTCACCACAGAGGGCAGACTTCACCCGAATGAACCCAGCTCTCCTCTTTGCCAGGTCCGTGCTAAGGTCATGGGACACCCGAAGCTCGCTCCCCTCCCAGTTGCACCTCCTCGTTTTCTTCGCCCATCTCAATATCTTCTCCTTATCCAGGAACCGGTGAAGACGCACCATCATCACCCTCGGCGGCTCATTCGCATAGGCATAAAGCTGTCTAAATACTAAAGCCAGAGTCCTTTGCAGATTGTAGAGTCCTGATTACAAATTTTGGGTCAATATACACATAGTATGTGCCCATGATGCTCCACCCAGTAGCACCATGTATTGAGTGGATGAAATAATATATATGACTGTCTCCTGGGCCTACACAAAATTCCACCCACTGTTAGCCCATTCAAGATGGGGAACCATCTACCTGAAATAACTCCTTCCACCATCTAGACCTGACTTACAGCCAGCTCATCATAGCACCCAACCAAATTACTGTACTTCCACAAGCAATGAACTGTAGTCGGTTTCCCATTTGAAGCCACAATTTGCCAGCAACATTGAAATGAAAACCGAGCAAGAAACTTCAATAGCTTTTTAAAACTTCATGTTTCTAAAGTTGACCTTGCAGCTAATACAACTTGTTATCAACTCACTAACCACTCGGAAGTTTTCAGCTTACTTTAAGTCTTTACTTTAAGCGGGCAACACGGCAGCACAGTGGTTAGCACAGTTGCTTCACAGCTCCAGGGTCCCAGGTTTGATTCGCGGCTTGGGTCACTGTCTGTGCGGAGTCTACACGTTCTCCCCACGTTTGCTTGGGTTTCCTCCGGGTGCTCCCGTTTCCTCCCACAGTCCAAAGATGGGGAGGTTAGGTGGATTGGCCATGATAAATTGTCCCTTAGTGTCCAAAAAAGGTTAGGTGGGGTTACTGGATTACGGGGATAGGGTGGATGGGTGGCCTTAAGTAGGGTGCTCTTTCCAAGAGCCTATGCATACTCGGTGGACTGAATCACCTCCTTCTGCACTGTAAATTCTATGATTCTATGATTCATAGCTTTGAAAACATCTATTAGATTATCTCTTTTTGATCCCTTGAATCTATCTATTCTGGTGGAGACCATCTAATGTTGCTTAACTTTAGCTTCTCATTCCAGGGGCATTGAGGGTCATGGGTCAAGGTAAGCAGCTGGCTGCCTCCACCTCAGATGTGCATCCTGAGGTAGCAGTAGAGCTACGAGGGTCAGGCACGTTGAGGATCACTGAAGGCACTGTGTTGGGGGAGGGTGTGGGGGTAGTGTAGGTAGGGGGTGGGGTAGGGGGCTGGGTGCGGCACTATCGGGAATGGAGTATTGTACAGCACATTAAACAACTTTTTGCACAACCATTCTGATGCCTCTGTCACTTTCTTCCGCAATGCGGGCTGACCTCTGGACCCTTTGCCCATTTCTCCAGGCAATCACCCACCCCCCCGGTGGCGCTCACCCAGCCTCCGGCCGTGGATGTGTCCTCGGAGCTGTGTGCCATCACCTGGGCGTTCGGATGTTGGTTGCTGCATGTGTGGTGTTGACTCCCAGAGTGTTCAGGCATCAAGGTGTGATTGGGATGCTCGGCAATGACTCCCACATGCTACATGGCCCGCCCACCCATGGGAATCCACTAGGCATGTGCCAAGTGCTCACTTACCCATGATTGCCAATTCCCTATTAGCGATAGCATTCAGCCACGCAGCCAGAGTCCTCAGCGGTCAGTGGGGGTTATGGGTGATTGGTGGGGCAAATGGGCAGGGACAAGGGTTGACCCCAGAATGGGGTTGGGATCCAAGGGTTGGCATGGTGGTGCTGCGAGCGATTACCTCCCCAGTTTCCCCTCCAGGTCCTCCCCCCCCACCCCCACACCCTCCCATGGCGACCCACTCCTGCGGAGGATCCCACACTCCCGCTGAGCATTGGGATGGTCCCTTTGCCTGTGAGCAAAGATGGCTACTCACCTCCTTGGCTCCCCACGGAAACCCTTCCGCCAGGTGCACGTTTTTCAAAAGGAGCACTAATCGACGCCAGCGTGACCACTTGCTGGGGAGGGCGCTGAATGAAGGGAGGCCATTGGATATGGGGTCGCTCTCGTTGATTGTATGGAAATGGGGCTTAAGTTGTGATAATTGGTTTCTTGCCACTCTATTGCGAGATCCCGATTTCGCCTTTGGAAGCTGGTCGGTTGCATCGCAACCTGTTTGGTACCTGGTGCGGTTCTCATTTTTGGCCTCTCCCGCTATTCACCGGCCTCATTATGCTTGAGCGCGAGTGTAACAAGGCCAGAAGATCGTGCCAGAAGTGTTGCTCCTCAAGATTACATCAAGCTTCACTGGAACGATGCAGTGGGCTGAGCACGGAGATGTCAGTATGAGAGCAAGGTGACAAATTAAAATGACAGGCCGCTGGAAGCTCAGGGTTATGTTTGCAGACTGAACAGAGGGGTTCCGCAAAACATCATCTAATCTGCGTTTGGTGTGCCCAATGTAGAGGAAACCACACTGTGAGTAGCAAATTCAGTAAACAAGATTTAAATAAGTACATGTAAGTTGTGGTTTCGCCTGGAAGCAGCATTTGGGTCTTAGACAGTGAGGAGAGAGAAGGTAAAAGGGGCAGATGTTACACCTTCTGTGTTTGCATGGGAAGGTGCTGTGGGAATGAAACAGGTTATTGGGGGTGAGTGAGGCGTGGACCAAATTATCATGGAGCGAACAATCACTTTGGGATGTTGAATTTTGAGGGGAAGATATGTTTAGTGGTGGCATCATGCTGGAGGTGGCAGAATGGGGGAAAATGATCTATTGAATATGGAGGCTGCGGGGGTGGAAGATGAAGATATGGGGAATCCTTTTGTGGTTCTGGGAGGGAGGGTAGATGTGAGATGAGGCTAGATGTGCAGGAAATGTGGCAGACACAATTGAGGGTCATGTCAATGACATCTCAGAAGTGCTGTTGTTCAAGGTTGCGTCATCGGAACAGATGTGATGGAGACGGAGATACTGGGAGAATGGAATGGAATCCTTAGAGGATATGGGATATGAGGAAGTATAGTCGAGGTAGCTGTGGGATTCAGTGAGGTTATAATAAACATTAGTTGATAGCCAATCACCAGAAAAGGAGACAAAGAAGTTAAGGAAGGAAAGTGAAGATTCAGAGATGGACCATGTGAAACTGAGATAAGGGTGGAAATTGGACGAAAAGTTGATGATGTTTAACAATTCAGGGCAAGAGCAGTACACGGCACCAACACAGGCATCAATATACCAGAAAAAGAATGGGAGGGTGCCCAAGTAGGATGGAAACAAGTTCCAACCTATCCAGGAAAAGACGCATAGCTGGAACCTATGCAAGTACCCATAGCAACACCTTTTATTTGGAGGAAGTGAGGTGAGAAATTTCCTCTGGTGAACTTCCCTCCAAGGCAACCTCACAGACAGCGGACAGCTTGTTTCTATCTGTTTCCCAAGATCTGTTTACAGGCCCTAGTGGCCCTATCCTTTCAACCTATTCCTGTTCCCTGAGCTGATTTACTCCTATCTTGTCTCAAATCTGTTTCCCATTATCCAGTCCTTCTGTACTTACATCCATGAATCTTCTGATGCACTCGGTCACTTTAAAAGTTCCCAATTTCCTGGCCCTAACCATTTCCTCGTGGCCATGGGTGCCCAATCTCTCTGCATCTCAGGATGGTCTGAGACATCTCTATTTCTTCCTTGTTCCAAGGTCTAACCAGTTTCCATCAGCCCACACCCTCCTCTGCCTGGCAGAACATCTTCTCTCATTGAACTATTTCTCCTATAATTCATTCCACTTATTCCAAATAAAAGGTGTTGCTTTTGCATGGATCCTAGCCATGCTTGCTATTTTTTGATATGTCAAATATTGTTCCAATCCTACTCAAGTCCCTCCTTCAACACTTTTTCGGGTACACTGACGACTGCATTGGTGCCATGCCCTGGTCTCACTTTGAATAATGAAACTTCATAAACTTTGCTTCCATTTTCCACCCATCTCTCAGTTTCTCATTTCCCATGCAACCGCCCAAGATCCCATACAGCCCTTCCCGGTGAAGCAGCAATGCGTATTTCTTTCAATCTAGTTTGCTGCATTCGCTGCTCACGATATGTTCTTCTTTACATTGGGGAGACCAAACACAGATTATATGACACTTTGTGGAACACCTCCATTTTGTCTATAAGCCTGCCACTTTAATTCTCCACCTTACTCTCACGCTTACATTTCTCTCCTCGGTCTACTACATTGTTCCTGTGAAGCTCAATCTAAGATTAAAGAACAGCACTTCATCTTTCAATTAGGCACTTTACAGCCTTCCGGACTCAACACCGATGATAATCCCCCCCCCCCCCCCCCACACACACACACACACACTTTTATTTTCCTTTATTTCCCTGTTTTGCTTTTCCCCTTACTTTCAGTCAGCAGTGCACCTGCTATGGGAATAACTATTGTCTTTCACCCTAACAGCAGTCACAAAATATCAAAATTGACTGACATAATATGGAGTGAGGTGAGCCACCTGCTCTGGATAGGTTGTGGATATTGCTGGCAAAGTCACCATTCGTACTTTCCCTTGAGAAAGTGCTAGAGAGCCTCCTTTTTGGTGTCTTGAGTATCTTCGGTCATTTCGGAGGTCAGTTAACAGTCAGCAACGTTGCTGTGTGTCTGGGTCACCTATTGAGCAGACCATGGAAGGATGGAAGATTTCCTTTCCTAAAGAATATTGGTGAACCAGGTGGGATTTTACAACAACTGGGTAGCTATAGGGTCACCATTACAGCTACCAGATTTTTATTGCAAATTCTCTGGTTGGGACCAAGGGGCACGCAGCATTGAAGGCGGCCAAGGAATGGGTCAACCTCTGGCCCTTGCACTCTTTCCAGGCGTTATCGTTTTGTCACATGGCTCCTGAATTCCAACTCTGAGAAACCAACAAGCCATTTCTCAAAACCTGCTGTCAGAATTCCCATTGGGTGAGCTCCCCATTACAGGTAATCACCAAGACTGGAATTGATCCTCAATATTACATTAATGTGACTCTGATACTGTGGGAAGGTCTGATTTTCACACCTCCTGTCGGCCTTACATGCAATTGGAATATGCACCCGAAAGGAATGTCAGTCGGCTATTTGTTTACAGCGTGTTCTGAAAACAGGATGGATTCAGTTCAAACAGCACTGTTTTCCTCGTATCACCTGTCCTTAAATAGGTGTTTTGAATTAATTTTTTTTTGAACAAGCGTTGGTGTATTTTCCCAACCGCTCAGTTTTTGGGATCCAATTTTACTAATAATCCCACAGCAAACTCAAGTTAGGATTAACTCAGCAGATTAGTTTATTGTACATATTCAAAACCGGTGAAAGGGGGTGTTAGCAGTGTCCCACTCCACATTCACACAGGAAAGGGAGGGTTTGCGAAAAGGAGGTTTTATAGTACAAGGACCGCCGAGAAAATGAATATTGGTTCACGTGAGTTCCAGAGTCCCGAAGTCAGAAAGACTTTCATGTCGGCATTCGATGATCAGCGGCTGGAGACCAGTGGAGATTCATGTTGAGGGTCTGGTCATTGAGAAGTCATTGCCTCAACAGACCCACAGACTCTGCTGGCAAGGTTGGATTATCAAATGCAAATGGATTTCCATGCAGCTCCCTTTGAAATTGGTCTGTACGGTCCCAAGTTGTCTGTTAGAAGCTCTTTAGACATCACGAGATGTGACATTCCCAAAATTGAAAATTCCTTTGTTCTGGTGACCGCTAGGGTATATTTTCAGACAGAGAGTCAACTGTTTTAGTTGTCTTTGATCAGCGGAGTGGCAGAGTGGTATTGTCATTGGATTAATAATCCAGTGTACTCTGGGGTCCCAGGCTCAAATCCCACCTGCAGATGGTGAAATTGGAATTCAATAAAAATCTGGAATTAAAAGTCTAGTGTTGATCATTAAATCATTGTCAATTGTTGTAAATATTCATCGGTTCACTATACCTTCAGGGAAGGAAATCTGCCATCCTTACCTGGTCTGGTCTATATGTGACTCCAGACCCACAGCAATGTGGTTGACTCTTAACAGCCCCTCAAGGGCAATTAGGGATGGGTAGTAAATGCTGGCACAGCCTGCGACACCCACGTCCCATGAACAAATTAAAAAAATAAATTATAATAATGCAAACATTTTTAAATATATACAGGGTTGCCTTTTTGTCCCATGTTGGAGGGACCCAACAAGAGCATCAGTTTAACATAATTGTAAATTTTCACCAGGTTGCTGAATTACAACTGAGGTGGTAACCCTGGTTGATTTTAGCTCCCTAGCCCATAAGCACTAGGTCATTGGAGTTGGGCTGTAAGTGTAGAGTGATGGTGCTGGGAGTGAGGCCTGATGCCTTTCCAGTGCCATAACATATTGTCAAAGGTAGAAAACAGCGGCATGGCTTTCCATCAGATGGACAATAGAGTCACACAATGGCTCAACCATGGCTATTTCCTGCACCTTTGAGCATTTTGCCTGCACCAGTAAGGCCCACTGTCAAGTGGGGAGGCTGCCAGGTAAACACTGGTAGGTTCCCAGTTGGTTGCCAGAGGGGCCCTTCTTTATGGGCACACCATGGTCCACGGAGGGCCCCCCATTGCAATGTTCATTCCTGCAGCAATGCCACCACCCATGCACTATGATCTATCCCCACAGTCGCAGGGCATTCCTGCTACCTGCTTTTCTTGTGCGCCTCACCATTGAAACACCCTCATCCCTGAGCTTTAGCTTCAGCAGTGACCACCACTAGCAGTGACGCTGCTAGGGCTCCTGAGCTGTTAGCCTTCTGACGGGGCCAGCAGCTTTAGAGGATGGGCCACCGTCCTCAATTAGTCACAATATTTAAATGGCTAGTCAAGTTCAGTTTCTGGTCAATGGTAACCCCCCTCAGGATATTGATAGTGGGGGGGGGGGGGGGGGGGGCAGTAATGGTAATGCCATTGAATATCAAGGGATGATGGTTTGATTCTCTTTTATAGGAGATGGTCATTGCCTGGCACTTTTGTGGCACGAATATTACTTCTCAGCCCAAGCCTGGATATTGTCCATGTCTTGCTTCATTTACATGTGGACTGCTTCAGTGTCTGAGGGGTCACGAATGGTGAACATTGTGTAATCATCAGCGAACATCCCCATATCTGACCTTATGTTGGAAGGAAGGTCATTGACGAAGTAGCTGAAGGTGGTTGGGCCTAGGACACAACTCTGAGGAACTTCTGCAGTGAAGTTACGGACTGAGACGACTGACCTCCAACCATCACAACCAAATCACTTTATGCCAGGTATGACCCCAACCAGCAGAGAGTTTCACCCCTGAATCCCATTGATTCCAGTTTTGCTAGGGCTCCTTGATGCCATACTCGATAAAATGCTGCCTTGATGTCGAGAATTCACTCTCACCTCACCCCTGGAGTTCAGCTCTTTTGTCTATGTTTGAACCAGGCTGTTATGAGGTCAGGAGCAGAGTGACCCTGGCAGAATCCAAACTTGAGCGTCCGTGAGCAGGTTATTGTTAAGTAAGTGCCCCTTGGTAGCATAATTTTAAGTGGATATATTGCAAAAAGTTGTATTGATTTGAATATCATGAACATCCCGCAATGCTGGTTTTTAGTATAAGGAAGTATGAAATTAGAGAAATATTATTTGGTCATTAAATCCTGCCCCTTGTCAGGGGCTTTACATGATGCCATTCATACAGAAGCATTGGTAATTCCCTCCCATCAGCCAGAAATAATTATCACCTTGGGCATAATAATGTGTTACAGGACCAACCACCTGTAGTACAAATGTGGTACACAAGTATTTGAATTGAATGCCTGACATTTTTTACCATCTCATTCATGTTGGCAAAAATGGTGAGAATTAACAAGCTGAACAAAGAAAATTGGGCGTATTTGATTTCAGTTAAGTATTTCTTTTTGTTGTCAAAAAGAATTATCCAACGCCAGCAATCTGAGATTAAACATGTGAATTAAGTTCATGAACTAAATGTAATGTATAGTGCTGTGTTGCTATAGCATCAATTTGAAACAAAAAATGTTAACACATTGCTAACCCTTTGAAGACAAATAAACCTTTTTACATTCTACCAAGTATCTTTATAAATTGAACTTGGTTGTGCACTGTGAAAAATTAAGTTTGGAGATGAAACTTAATTTTAATTATCCAGTGAGTTTCAGAGACTGATCCTACATTAATGGAGCTGCAGGATCTCATGAATATAGGTACTCAGGGTTAAATAAAGCTAACCTAGCAAGTAATTTAATTTTCATCGGTTTAGAGAAGCACTCATGGTCTACATACATTGTATTCATAGTTCGGAAGTGAAACAAATTGTCTAAGATAAAAGTAAGATTACAAATCTTTTTTCCCCAGAAGTTAACTTTTAAAAAATGTAATGTGAAACATTTTCGTGGTGTTAGAAAATATTCTGGAATGTAGTTCTGTCCCTACATTTGGTGGAAGCAAATTAGTGGGGCGGCATGGTAGCACTGCTGCCTTACAGCTCAAGGGACCTGAGTTCAATTCCAGCCTTTGGTGACTGTGTGGAGTCTGTGCATTCTTCCCGTGTCTGCGTGGGTTTCCTCAGGGTGCTCCGATTTTCTCCCACAGTCAAAAGATGTGCAGGCTAGGTGGATTGGCCATACTAAATTTTCCCTTACTTTCCAGAAGATTAGGTGGGGTTATTGAGAAAGGGTGGGGCATAGGTAGGGTACTCTTTCAGAGGGTCTGTGCAAATTGGATGGGCCGAATGGGCTCCTTCTGCACTGTCGGGATTCTATGAGAACCCACATTGCTCGGTGTCCATAAGAGCCTTTCAGTTTTTAATTAATATGATGAAAATCTGTGGAGAGCATCTAAATGCCAGAGATTATTTTGATTACTGACTATAGATAACTGTTCCTCCTCCTCTGACAAAGGACTATGATTTGGAACAATAAACTATTGAATGAGAAGAACAAGATTTTGATTAAATAATGATGGATCTCTGGAGTTAAAGCTAGTTTATTCAAGAGCAATTTACAACCCCCAGCTTGAAAACTTATTTATTTCCCCAACACTTCTCTTAACTGCTTAACCTTTCTAATCCCCGATCAGTATCAATTGTTCCCACAATGTCCCGCCCCCCGACCTTTGTAGTACCTCAGATGTTTTGTATGTTAAAAGTGCTTTATAAATACAGGTTGTTCTAAACCACTGCTAAACTTTGGATCGTTCTTACCATTCAAGCATCATAGCAACATTTTAACAAGAACAACAACCCTTCGTGTTGGAATTTAAAAATATTTGAACATTGTGAAACCAATGAGACTGGGTTATTTTTAGTGTGCCTGCAATTGCCAATTATTGCAGCTAGATTTTCAGTGACTGTTTTATTCTATACAGGCAGAAAAAATATTCTGTTGGTGTAGATTTTCATTTCAACTTAGATGATAACTTATGAGATTGCACGAAGAGGGCGAGGCTGGGAGCAGAACGATCACAGAGCGAGGCCAGCCGCACGGTGATTAGAAAGAACGAAGCCAGGACATAGAAGTGGTCTCTCTCTCTGAATCTGTGCACAGGACGGGAGAGAAATACAAAATAACACAGTCAAATCATAGCAAAAAGCGTCACCTAGGCTGAGTCAACAGGTAAATGTTTAATTTAGTTATCCTACAATGTAAGATTGATTGATTAATTCATAGAAAAACTGAAAGTAAGCCAATTTAATTATATATAAACTTTAACTTATATTTTCTGTTGCATATTGTTTAGCGTTTAATTCTCAGATCTAGATCTAATGGAAGGGGTGGTAATATTATCGGGTTCTGAACTTGTAGGGCTACAGGGATGGGCAGGAAAAATGGGACTGATTGGATTGCTCCACAGAAAACCAGCATGGAATTGATGAGCCAAATAGCCCCCCCCCCCCCCCCCTTCTGTGCTGTAATACCACTATGGACTGAGTTTTCTCATTAGGGGATTTGGGACTGTTTCCATGTCTTGAACCTTGGGGGAAATGTCACTCTTTGGGATTTTTAGGGAGGCATTTTTATTGGCATGGGGACAAGACCCTATTAATTCCCCCAGACATGCCCAAAATTCTGTTCACAAGTAGCCTAGTGTAGCAGGAATTCATAATTTTGTTTGACCAATAGTTAATTGTCACTTTCCAATTTGTGTTCTCATAATTGTCACTTAGGAATGAGACATGTTATGACGATTTGTTAATTTGAAGTTGCTAGAAACATTAAAAATAACAGGTTCCCTTTCCTTATACAAACCGATGATATTAAGCCCACTTTCTTCTCTTTTAGAGCCAGTTGTAGTATCCCTTCCTGACTTATTTAAAATTTCCTTGTCTTATTTCACTGTAAAGTTCTTGAGATGAGACGAGTATGGAGCAGCCTCAGCCTGGTTGTTGATGAATTTAGTGCAATCCATATATGTCAATAATGTCGCTGGGTCAAAATCCTGGAACTCCCTAATAACAGAGTAGGTAAACCTACACCACATAGACTGCAGTGTTCAAGAAGGCTGAGGTTAACACGAAGACACCACCTTCTCATCCTTGCCCCTTGCCTGAGGTGTGGTGACCCTCAGGTTAAACCACCACCTTCGCAAGGACAATTAGGAATGGACAACAAATGCCCACAACTCGTAAAAATTAATTTTAAAAAATTATGCCATGAGTCACAAGTACCTGCGAAATAACACTCTTACTCTTGTCTTCTAAGACTGGGGTTGAAAAAGTAAGTGTTGAAGTAGTCGTATTGTACAGCTCTAAACTGCATCTGCTCCAGCCATTAATTGATCTAGATGTATTTCACAATGTGGCTATTTATCCCATTGAAGCTCAGTTGGCCAGATAGCTTGTTTGTGATATGGGGTGACTCCAATAGCGGGAGTTCAATTCCCCTACTGGCTGAGGTTACCACAAACACCCCGCCTTCTTATCCTTGCCTTCGCCTGAGGTTTGGTGACCCTCCAGTTAAACCACCACCTGTCATTGCAAACTTATCTCTCTCTCAAAGGGGAGAGCATTCTCTGGGACCATGGTGACTTTCATTCATTTCAATTATTTTGTATGTGCACGAGAACTTCAAATATAAACAATGAGTTGAAGGAGTTCAGCTCTCAACAGATGCACCTTCATATGTAAATGAAAATGAATAACTACTATATGTTTCTGATTTTAACTGTACAAATACTTGGTGTCGGATATTTCGGCAGGTGTGTCGGCAACATCTAATCGTGCAGTCATGAGCAAGTTGGCAAAGGACTCAATCATGCTGACAGTGGATGCACATTTGAAAAACAAGAAAGAAGATGTGCTTTTGCACACAAGGCTGGATCATATGTACCATGGCCATCGCATTGTCCTCTCATCATTACAGCAAGAAAGTACAACTGTATCAGAGGACCTACAGAATCTGTTAACCCAAAAAACAATACTCCGAAAATTTAAATTAGATGATTTAATTAGGCAAATAAAGACTTTCAATAAAGGAGACAGAGCTAAGAATTCAAATGATGATTCAATGACAAACGGAATGAATCCTTTGTTTCTTGGAAGAGCTCAAACGGCTCCTTCATCAACAGTGAATAATTTACAATCTGGACAGCGGCGTGCGAGTTTGTTGGGTGCCTGGGCTGGATTAGATGGGAGAACCAGTCCTAATTCTTTTGGTCAAGATGAAATAGATGGAAGATTTTCTACAAATCAGTATATGAAGAATATTTCTCACATGTCCGCTTCTGTTAATAATGGCTCTTCAGGGCCTCCTGGTCTCAGGAGGTCCAAGTCAATTGTGTCTCTGGGGGGGAGAATTGCAGATGGTGGTGATGCCCAGTGTTTAACGCACAAAGAATTACGTCGTATGGCCAGCATTGAAAGCATCTATCAAAAGGAAATGGAAAGACAGAAACTTGACCGTTTGCAAGAACGAGAGAAATTCAGGAAATTATTGGATGAGAAAAGGATAGAGAAAGTAAATGACTTTCTAAAGACATTGGACAAAAAAGTGAAATAACATGCTTGTATTTGTAAGCCATGTTTTGAATCTGCAAATCAGCAATTCTCACTTGGCACCACCATCTGATTTCTCTTTTCGGGTGCTCTCAGATATGTTATATATTCCAGCACTTTGTGTTATTTTGCTTTGTTCCATCAGGTTTTCTATAAGGAGAAATTCCTAACCACTACTCGATTGTAGATGAGTATAGATGAAGATTACTGAGCAATAACAACATACTGCATTATTTTTAATACATATTTGAAATATGATTTGAAACCTGGTGACATTTACAAATGCAGAAATTAAGCTGTTGTAAATCATTATCTGGGGGGGGGGGGGGGGGGTGGGGGGGGACGAGGAGGGGAAGGCCTGTAAAAGGGTGGATTCTTCAGTGGATCCATAATGGGGTCTCTGCCGGTGAGTGGAGGCGGGGCATATCATAGATTATCATAGAATTTACAGTGCAGAAGGAGGCCATTCGGCCCATCGAGTCTGCACCGGCTCTTGGAAAGAGCACCCTACCCAAGGTCAACACCTCCACCCTATCCCCGTAACCCAGAAACCCCACCCAACACTAAGGGCAATTTTGGACACTTAGGGCAATTTATCATGGCCAATCCACCTAACCTGCACATCTTTGGACTGTGGGAGGAAACCGGAGCACCCGGAGGAAACCCAGGCACACACGGGGAGGATGTGCAGACTCCGCACAGACAGTGACCCAAGCCAGAATCGAACCTGGGACCCTGGAGCTGTGAAGCAATTGTGCTATCCACAATGCTACCATTGTCTGGAGAACGGGGCACATTTTGGAGCCAGCTTGGTTGATGTTTTTAAGCCCTGCACATCTCATTCCTGGTGGGAATCTCCACAAGCTCCAGAAAAATGACAAAGTGAGAGAATTGCAATGGGAATCGCGCTGAAACAGCCAGCAGGATTCTCACTGGTTTACTCACCAAAAATCACACTTCGGCCGTGATTCTCTGGCCGCTTTGCGCTCGAACGACAGCACAATGCAGCAGGAGAATCCTGGGGGGTGTCGGATTAGGAACTCCACCCAAAAGGGGCCTGAACAGACAGCGGTCCTGGAAGTAGGTCTTAAACCTACTCAAGACCTACTCACCCAGGATACACTGGCATCCCTCATTGTACAGCCACCCCAGGGAGGCTGCAGCTGGGCGCCAATCAGTGCTAGTCCATACAAACGTGGACTAGGTGGAACGGTACCAAGGGGTTTCCCAGGGCATCGGAGACCCTTGGGTGGTCAGGGCCGGTGCAGGATGGCCTCCTGACCCACCCCCTGGATCGTAGGCACCTTGGCACTGCCCAGCTGGCACCTTGCACGGCCACCCTGGCACTGCCAAGGTGCCCAGATGGCACTGCCAAGGGTCAGGGCCCAAGGCCTCTACCTCTCCCACCACACACATTAATCAGCCCCTCTCTCACTCACCCAAACCAGTAAACAGACACTTTTCAACCCCACCCCGCCTTTGGTCTAGTTACCAGTACCTACGAAGCATAGTCACCAGCTGGGGGTATGGGACCCACACAAGAGCAGAAGATCAAGGTGCCAGGGAGTAACACTCAGGCAAAGCACCAGTCTATCTAGGAAGGACTTGAGGACAGAGAACACCCAGCAACAAAAAAAGCAGTTAGAAACAACACCTGATCTTGATAGGAAGTGCTTCAGAACAAAGAAACAACCTTGTTAAAAAAACATGGATAGAAACAACATCTGCTCAAAAAAGGAAGCACTTTAGAGCTAATGAACCACGAAGCGCCATTAAAAACAAACAAAGCTAATCCCTCCTTTGAAATAATCTGGACCTGTCAATCAAGAGGCTTGTAAAAGGTAATGGACCGTGACATTTAATGTAACAATGAAGCTTAAAGCTTTTAGGCTTCTCAGCAAGCTGAGAGTCTTGAAAAAGTTAAAGGGGAATGAAATAGAATGTGAAAATAGCACTTAAAGAATTTCAACACATCAAAGAGAAGAATTTTACCTTCATCTGACAGATCCCATTTCCAGGCGCAAATCCCGTTTCGGGGCTCTTGTGCAATTCTCCCGACATAGCAGGATTTGTGGTCACAACGTGGCTAGAGAATCGTTGCTTTAGACTTGGTTTTATATGGTCCCTTTCACAGTCTAGAAAGAAAAAACTTGCGCATATATATATATATAAAACCCATAAAAGATTCATGACACTATTTACAGAGCAGCAGTAAGGTGCTTTGGGACATACTGAGGCCATGAAGCATGCTCTCTCTCTCTCTATATATATATATATATATATATATATATGCAAGTTTTTTCTATATATATATATAGAGAGAGAGAGAGAGCATGCTTCATGGCCTCAGTATGTCCCAAAGCACCTTACTGCTGCTCTGTAAATAGTGTCATGAAATCTTTTATGTCCACGTAAACAGGGACTTGATTTTTTCCCTCTTATATCCAAAAGCTGCGCTATGCTGAAATGTCAGCCGAAGAAGCCACTAAAACAAAAATAAGATGAATAGCCTCTTCCTCTTTAAGAGCTGCATGGAACACTCTTTTACATACTGCCAATGGGAGACTGGTACACCAGGGATCATTATTAACTGCAATAATATTACATTTTAACATTATGTCAGAGAAAGTTGAGCCAGCCAGACTTGCTGGGAAAATCCATAGTCCAGCTGAAACAAGGATTCAGCAGAATTAATTTGTCCAGTGCTTAGGGGCTGAAAACCCAAGTACTACTATTTTGAATTCAAATTTTCTCACTTCCAAATTAAAATAACAACATGCAGTTGTAGTATCCTGAATTTCAAAAAGACAATTATTAAAGACAGTGGCAAAGGAAATCAGTTAAAAGAACAAAGAGATTTACAATTGGGAAAGATTGTAAGCTTTGAGAACACTTAGAGGGGACCTGATAGAACTCTTTAACATTATGAATGGGTTGGACAGAGAAGATGTGGATAATGAGACGGTGATGTAGTGGTATTGCCACTGGACTAATAATCCAGAGATCCAGGGTAATGCTCTCAGGACCTGTGTTCAAATCCCACCACAACAGATGGTGGAACTTGAATTCAATTTTTTAAATCTAGAATTAAAAATCTAATGATGACCATGAAAGCATTGTTGATTGTTGCAAAAACCCATTTGGTTTTTGACTCCAGACCAAACAGCAATATGATTAAATGCCCTCTGAAATGACAAACTGTTCACAAGTAGTTAGGGATGGGCTATAAATGCTGGCAAAGCCCATAAAATGTATTTTCCACTTTAGAGAATACAAAACTAAGGGGCACAAATATCAGATGGTTATCCATATTAAGACAATAATGAAAACTAGACAAGGTGAGGTAGATACAATGGGAGGCGACTCGTATGAAATATAAACATAAATATAGACCAGTTGGGCTGAATGGCTTGTTTCAATGCTGTAAATTCTATGCAATTTTATGGAATAACAAACACACGATTTTCTGACAAAAAGACATTCATTTAATTAACATAGGAATACAAAAACATAGCTGGAGTGAAAAATTTCAGTTTGTTTCTGGTGTGAAGAATTTACAAATCTTGCTACAGATCTTGTGATGAAATGTTCACTCTGTAAATGCTATAGAAATAGGTGGAATGGATCCATGAAATATGTGGTATATTCACAGAATCTTCAGAAGTAGACTTGATTCACTGAATGGCCTTTTCTCATTTTTTTCAAGTTTGTATGTATCACCAATAAACCCAAAAGCCAGACCTTCATCTTTTCATATGCCCTTAGACTTAAAGTAATCACCTTAAATAAGGAAACAGATTTGTGTTAGTATGCTTTTGCCATAGTAACATGATCATGCTGTACTCTTATATGAAGCACATACATTTATGTAAGTTACACCGCTAGGTGTTTTCACAGCATAAAATACAAAATTATCTATTTTCGCTCATTCAATGACTACAGAATGCTGGAATGATTTTTACAAATATGCTATTTGGATCAAATGTTTCTTTTGAAATTTGTTTAGTAAACAAAAGTAAATTGAAAAGAAAAATCTTTTTTTTTTTTAAAGAGTATTGTTTACTGAAATAGCAATAATTGTCCTTATAAAAACTGGTATTGTCTTCTGGACTCCATCACTTCTAATCCTTTTCTAGTATGAGCTGCATCCATTAAACCTCAAATCTAGAGCTTGTTTTTTTGTCATTCAACTAATTTTACATCCATGCTGCTACACTTCCTCTCATCCCATGAGCTGAAGTTTTGGAGCTAGCAACCCCTCCCCACAAAGCACAGTGGCACACCGGTTAGCTCTGCTGCCTCACAGAGCCAGGGGCCTGGCTTCAATTCCGGCCTTGGGAGACTTTGTGGAGTTTGCACATTCGCCCCATGTCTGTGTGCGTTTCCTGCGGATGCTCCGGTTTCCTCCCACTGTCCAAAGATGTGCAAGTTAGGTGGGGTTGCAGGGGCGGGAGCCTGGGTAGGGTGTTCTTTCAGAGGGTTGGTGCAGACTTGATGGGCCGAATAGCCTTGTTCTGCACTGTAAAGATCCTATGATTCTCTGAAAGCAGAAATGTAGGTGGCAGGAATGCCTGTAAATACCAGTGCTGAGCAGAGGGAGAACAGGAGAAACCTGCTCTCCTTCCAAATGAGGTCAAATAAACTAATTAAAAAGCTTGTTAGGAACTGGTTGAAGGGCAGTGTGGAAGTTTCAAAGGAGCACATGGGTTTCAAAAGCTGTTAGTTCTTGAACTGCTGCGAGGAAGAGGGTACAAAGTGAGGAACGAGCCAGTCAAAACTGCATCACTGTATCAACCTGCCTCCATGAGAGGGTCAAAGGGAGATTCATTGTGTGATTAGGTATCCTGAGTGGTGCAGGTAGCAGTGAGTCAGCATTGATGAAGTGAGGTGCAGCATGGAGCCACATCTCCAGCTCCCCTCTGATGCTGTGGAAGGTTCTGGCTCAAACTGCAGATCTTTTCCTCAGAACAATCAGCAGCCTCAATGATGGTTGCTGCTGGAATGTAAATGTGCATGCTTTATATGACCCATCTCCATCCCCATTCTCACCAGCTCAGAGTAGACAGGAAACCCTGTCACCATATCAATTAAAGGCTTTCACATGCAAAACCCTGAACGCTAACCAGTTTCTCCCCAGTTGCAGATTTCTAACGTGAAAACAGATCCGGCTACTGTTTCCTGTCTCCATGGTAAAATTTCAACTCCATTTCCCTGATTTTTAAAAATCATTATTCTCTATGAAACATCTTAACACATGGCTTCTGAAAATCTATGTGCACTAAATATACTGCATGTCTTTAATGCATCCAACTTTTCATACATTCAAGAAAATATTAAATTTATCAAATACAACTAATCTTTAATAAACCCACAGTGACTGTCCTTGAATAATCTATGTAATTCTATATGCTCACTAATTTTATCTCAAATTATATTGTATTTTAAGATACAAACAGAAAATACTGGAAAATCTCAGCAGGTCTGGCAGGATCAGTGGAGAGAGAAACAGTTAACATTTCACATGAGGAGAGTTTTGGAAAGTTAAAGAGAAAGAATGAGGCAATAGTACAGTGAGTAATGATATCTAGGAAGGGACAGAGCATACAAACATAAGAGTGAATCAGCAAACAAGGTAAGAATAGGAAAAATGGTAAAAAGACAGCATTAAAAGTTCTTCATCTCGAACAAGGCTATTTTAGATCTTACAATGTGTAATGATACAGGGTTCAGTAATTACCTCATAGTAAAGGTAAGAGTGACCATAACAGGACAGAATTTCAAATTCTGGGGTGGAATTTTAAGCCTGCGTTATCGGCAGTGTAAAGGGTGACGCGGGCCCAAAATCTTGGAAGAGTCAGGAAATGAGATTCACGCTGGTGAAATATTGTTTCCTGATTTTCCCCACCCGATGCCAGTGACATATCGAGGTTCTGTCCTCTCAATTCAATGCATTTTAATAAATGTAAACATCATTAAAGGGCTTCCCAGCCATATGATACCCCACACTGTATATTCATACCGTGCCAATGTGATGTCACGTTGACGGGGTTTGCAATAGGTATATGAAAATGGCAATCAGCCGTGGGGAACCCGCCAGGGACGCCAAGTGGTATTGCCTCTGAGGTGAGAGGATTGTGCCCAGACATTGCCGTATGTCGGTGGGAGAGGCTGGGATTCCCCTATCTCTGTGGAGCCAATGTTGCCGGCTCTATCAGGCTCCATCCTGCCACAGAGACGGCAAAAGCCACGCCCCCATTTGTTTTTGCACAGTGTGCACTAAAATCTGGAGAGAAAATGTGTCTGTGCAGCTGGAGAGCTACATGCCGGTGTTCTCGCCTCAGCCAACATTCTATCAATCAGGGGAAGATTCCGCTCTCTATTTGAGGGTGAGAAAATTTGTGTTTGAAATCTTAACTTAAATAAAGGCAATTACAAAGGTGTGAAGATAGAGTTGGCTAAATTGAAATGGGGAAAATAGGTAAACAGCAGTAGATATTTGAGGACTTGCAGGTATTTCATAACTGTGGCACGGTGGTACAGTGGTTAGCACTGCTGCCTCATGGTGCCGAGGACCCGGGTTCGATCCCGGCCCTAGGTCACTATGTAGAGTTTTCATATTCTCCCCTTGTCTGCTTGGGTCTCACCCCCACAACCCAAAAAGATGTGCAGGGTAAGTGGATCGGCCATGCTAAAAATTGCCCCTTAATTGGAAAAAACGTTAAAAATTAAAAAAGAAAGCATTGACTTCTCTTAGAGGTTGAGAGTGGAATTAATAATGTGAAACAAGGGTATTTTGTTTATCTCTTTCCAGTAGGTGTCACAGAAAACAATCCAAGAATAGAAAATCAAAAGGCAAAGGGAAGGAAGCACTTAAAACAATCATAATCACTGGAGAAAAAGTACATGGAAACCTAATGAGACTAAAGGCTGACATGCCCCTTGCTCCCCACCCCTTCGCCACGTGTTGAGTGGCAGCAGAGGCAGTCTGCCATTAGCCGGAGACAGAACCTTTTGGTTCACCAGTTGTAAATGATGTTTCCTGTTGAATGGACCACCGCCGCCGGGGTGAGGGTGCCACTTTGGCGGGACCTCAAGATCCTACTGGCGAAAGGCTAGAAGATTCCTGCTGTTATTTCTCACATGTGCCTTGCATAAATGGCTAAAATCTGTCGTGTACCAAACCCAACCAAATGTAACTGAGTTTCTCTAATCTTTTCATTTTAAAGCTGATTGATACTAAAGGTTCTTTCAAAGCTTTTTGTCGTCATTGTGCTTAAACATTTCTCATTCAGATCAATCGGGCTTTGAGCATGCATTGGTTGCAAGCTTCCAATATTGCCTATATTTTGGAAAGGTCCCAGTAAGTTGGAAAACTACATATGTAATACCTATATTCAAGAAAGGAGGGAAAGAAAGCAGGAAATATAGGCTAGTTAGTCGAACATCATTCACTGGTAAAATGCTCAAATTCATTATTGAAGATATAACAGCGGGTCATTTATTTATTATTATAGATTTGTTTCTTAAAATTATAGAATCACTACAGTGCAGAAGGAGGCCATTGGGCCCATCAAGTCTGCACTGACCTTCTGAAAGAGCACCCCACTCAGTCCCATTCCCTCGCCCTATCCTCGTAACCCTAACCATTGGACACTAAGGGGCAATTTAACGGGGGGATCGTGCAAAGTACACACAGTCACCCCGGGTCAGAACCGGGGTCCCTGGTACTGTGAGGCAGCAGTGCTAACCATTGTGCCATATAATTTTGAAAAAGGGACCACAAAGCACTTGCATTATTCCCTGCACAAATGTGGCATTACACAACTGCACAGTTCCATTTATGCAGCGCAGGTTAGGAGTCATATCTGACAATAGCTTTCACCCCGTGTTTCATGGGTACAATTGACATTATCAAGGCACACCTCCATGAATCCTCTCGTCCTTGGGTCACAACAGTCCTGGTGGTATAACTTTCCAGAGTTCCTTATCAACTGATCAAACACTGGGTTCACGGTTTGGTCACTTCTGGGAAAATAATATGTGTTTAACGTCTTTGAGCTATTCAGACAGCTTTCGGGGTTTTGGACCTTTGTTTAGCAAGCTCGCTAATAGTCTCTTGTCAACTTTACTGCCAAACAGAAAAACTGTCCTCTTTCTGAGAGAATTGTTTCTTTTCCTTACAAGAATTCAGTGTATTCTTCTTTCTGTCGCTTTCAACTTTCTCTTTGTGTCTACATCGCAGTCATTACCCTCCAGCTCCACAAAGTTCTCTTTTGAGTCTGGCTACAGTGTCTGAACATTAACTTCCTTTCTGCTGGGACCGCTTCCAGATTAGGGTTTCTAGGTCACATGTCACGTAGTCAGTGGACACAGTGGGCGAGATTCTCTCTGACGCCGGTCCGCCGATTCTCCGGTGAGCGGAGAATCAGCGCCATTGGCACCGGTGCGGTCGGTCGGGGGCCGCGCCCGGCGATTCTCTGCCCAGGATGGGCCGAGTGGCCGCAAAACAAATCAGAGTCCCGCCGGCGCCATCACGTGTGGTCTTACCCGACGGGGCCTCGGCGTGCATCCTTTTGGGGGCGGCCTGGTGGGGGGAGGGAGGGGGTGGCCTGGTGGTGGGGGGGTCCGACCCCAGTGTGGGGGGGGGGGGGGCACTCCGCTGTGGCCTGGCCCGCAATCGGGGCCTACCGATCGGCGGGCCGGCCCCTCGGGCTGGGGGTCTTTTTTGCTCCGCGCCGGTCCCTGTAGTCCTACGTCATGTTGTGTCGGGGCCTGTGCAGAGAAGGAAGCCACCACGCATGCGTGCAATCGCGCCGGTCGCAGCGCGCATGCGCAGACCTGAGGCGCACACTTGAGGCCGGTATCGGCAGCTGGAGCGGCGTAGGTCGCTCCAGTGCCATGCTGGCCTTCAGAAGGGCTCGGAACCGCTGCTCCTGGGGGCCTGTTGACGCCGTTGTGAAACGCAACGGCGTTTACGACGGAGTCAACACTTAGCCTCAGGATCAGAGAATCCCGGCCAGTGTTTTTTTTTATAAATGTTTTTTATTGGGTTTTTGAACAAAGTATATTTACAGTTATGTACACAGAATAAAATATATATATATATATATATATATGAGAAGAAAACACAAAAAAAACTTGGTAGATATTATGCACTAGCTCAACAACAGCAACTCCGTACAGTTAGCAAAATTATTTTTAACACATAAACACCCCCCACCTGTTTGTGGGGGGTGGGGAAACTGGGGAAGGTACATATACATTTGGGTGCCGGGGAGACCTTTACATTAGTTATGTCCAATATACAGAGGGCAATACGCGAATGGATCTGGCGTTGGTGTTGTTACTTGCAGTAGACACAGTGTTAAACACTACCAAAATTTGGTCATCTCTACTTCTTTGAACCCAAAATTGCATTGCATAGCTATTAGTGCAGGAGCACTGGTCACCAAAATTGGTCACTCATAAACTGCAGTGGGTGTTTTGGGTGATATACCAAAAATAAGTCATTATCTGTAATGTTACTGTTACAATTGCAGTGTTCACAGTGAAAAATGGGAAGGCAGACACAAATAAGGGTCAGCACTTCTTAGCCTTACCTCAGTTTCTCAATACTCACCAAGTTTCTCTGCAGCTTCAACACACACACTTGGATACATCCCCTCCCTGTAAGTGGCACAGATAACATATAATCCTGTCTTTACTAATACCAGGCCTACGTTATCCTGTTGAAAGAAACCAACATCCAGTTGTTAAACAGCTTAATTCATGACACAGTATCAGTTTTGAAATTTTAACAATTATTAACTCACAGATATGCCCTTCATAAAATGTTCAAACTGTAGTACACAACACTGAACCAAATGTAATTCAATTTCTCTTATCTTGTCATTTAAAAAAAACCTTTTTATTCAGAAAGGTTTTTCATTATAATTTCATAGAATTTATTTCATAGAATTTACAGTGCAGAAGGAGGCCATTCGGCCCATCGAGTCTGCACAGGCTCTTGGAAAGAGCACCCTACCCAAGGTCAACACCTCCACCCTATCCCCATAACCCAGTAACCCCACCCAACACTAAGGGCAATTTTGGACACTAAGGGCAATTTATCATGGCCAATCCACCTAACCTGCACATCTTTGGACTGTGGGAGGATACCGGAGCACCCGGAGAAAACCCACGCACACACGGGGAGGATGTGCAGACTCCGCACAGACAGTGACCCAAGCCGGAATCGAACCTGGGACCCTGGAGCTGTGAAGCAATTGTGCTATCCACAAGGCTACCGTGCTGCCCTAAAGTAGATCAAGACACTAACATATAGCAAATACCTTTACAAAATAAACTCATCCGACTTCTGGTGGTGGTCATGGAGTGAGTGATCGCACACAGGGTAGCTCAGTCTCAAAGGTGTTGGTTTGAGCTTTTTTTATCCGAAAACGGGGGAAATTTGACAGGAATGTGTAACTGAAGGTGTGGAGGCGGAGTACACACGTGAGTGGCATGTCTGTTGATTATCAGACCCGGCAGAAGAAGGTTAAAGACCTGGCAAAGGAACTGGAGGAGATCTGTGGAGCTGTAGCAATTGGGAAGATGGCAGAGAGGGAAGGTTTGTCGCAAGTTGGAAAACCCCAGATGGAGCAGTTGATGGCATTTATTAGAGAGGAGATCTGCTGGCAGCGAAAGGAGATGCATGAAGATCGGTCGAAGGCCATCAAGGGAGTGGTAGCACCCTGAAAGGATCAATGGAGGGGGTTGAGAGGTGCCTGGAGGCACAGGGGTCGCAGATCCAGGAGATGGAGAAGGACATGGGAGGGGAACAGGGTCCGAATCTATCAGAACATTGGAGCAGAGCTGGCGAAAAGTCGCGCTGGGTTCAATAAGGCCAAAGCAGTTCTATACCGGGTTTGGGGTACTGTACCTCATGAAACTGTGGGTGAACTATGAAGGCCGGGAACAACAGAGATCGGAGGGGCTGGAGGGTGGAGGGCTTTTTCTCGCATGGGGTGATTTTGCTGTTCTGATTGTTTGCTAAGGGGCAACAAGTTTTTAAGGGGGCAACTGCTGTTTGTAGTGTTTTTCTTTTTCGAGGGTGTGACCTGTGGTTTTGGATCTGTCTTTGTTTGTATGGGGAAGGGCAGGATCCACAGGGAGCCGTTTACACAGACCAAAGAGGGAAGGAGGAGCCTTTGGGTAGGAGCTGCCACGCTGGCAGGTAATGCTGGTGAATGGATGTGTGTTGGTGGAGGTGGCCCTGCGGGTTGGCCAAGTGGGAGTGGAGAGGGGCAGGCGACGTGGCAGTGTTGGAGAATGAATGGGGTCATGGGCGGAGAAGGGGGCCTTCTTGGATAGGTCCGGTTCAGGGCAAAATTAAAGGAGGTAGAACTGGAAGGGGGCAATGGCGGACAGGAGAGGAGAGTGGAGGCACAAGCCTCCGGTAAGGTTCGTAACATGTAATGTATGGGGATTGAACAGGCAGGTGAAGAAGTCCCGGGTCTATGCGCATTTGAGGAGCTTGAAGGCAGGGGTAGTCTTTCAGCAGCAGATGCACCTCTGGGTGAAGCATCAGGTTAGGTTGAGAACGGGATGGGTTGGTCAGGTATTTCACTCGGGGTTTGATTCAAAGTCGTGCAGGATGGGTATCGTTTTGAGCAAAAGGATGGAGTTTGTAGGAATTGTTCGTCGCAGGGTAGGAGGAGGGAGGGGAGTGGGTGAAAAGAGGGAAAGATTTGCACGAACTGTGAGGTGTGGAGAAGGTTTTCTGATTTATTTATGATTTTATACCTTTGAATACCTTCTTCCATCGGGCAGGAGATACAGAAGTCTGAGAACACGCACAAACAGACTCAAAAATAGGTTCTTCTCCGCTGTTACCAGACTCCTAAATGACCCTCTTATGAACTGACCTCATTAACACTACACCCTGTATGCTTCATCCGATGCCGGTGCTTACGTAGTTACATTGTATACCTTGTGTTGCCCTATTATGTATTTTCTTTTCTTCCCATGTACTTAATGATCTGTTGAACTGCTCGCAGAAAAATACTTTTTACTATACCTCGGTACACGTGACAATAAACAAATCCAATCCAATCCAATATGTTTAAATTAAATAATAATAATCTTTATTGTCACAAGTAGGCTTACATTAACACTGCAATGAAGAGACTTCCGGGTGCGGCTATGCAGAGCTAGGTCGCATATTCGGCAGCTCCCGCTTGGAATGGACTTTTGGGCTCTTTTACAGGGCCCCCACGGCATTTGTTTGACATTTCCTGGTGTGGGAAAAAGACTGCAGCATTCCCCTGACAATGTCCCCCAGGAATGTTGTGTCTTTTGGCTGCGAGACCCGGCAGAAACAGTGAAGGATTTGGTTTGATCTGCAGCAATAGACAGAGGCCTCTTCCAGCATGCAGGCGGGGGAAGGGCAAGCTTAAAGCTGCAATCTGACTTAATCAAAGGTGAATTCTAGCAGCAGAGGGAACAACTGTGAAAGGATCTACCAAGGCCATTGAAGAGGTGGGGACGAGGCTTCTGGTGGCGGCCATGGAGGAGTAGGTCACGCATTCGGCAGCTCCAGTCTGGAACCGACTCTCAGACCTTTTTCAGGAGTTTCCATAGACTTTTTGGGGCAGACTGGTGAAGCAAACACTGCCAACTTCTATGAAACGGACCAAAAGTGTAACGGCCAAAGGAGCGGCACTGGAGCAACGGGAGAAGCGAGGGAAAGAAAACAAAATGGCAGCGGCCAGGGATAAAGGGGAGCTGCAGGAGTTCATCAAGCGCTGCTTCGAGGAGCAGCGCGAGGAGATGCGCAAAGAGATGTTGGCGCCTATGCTTTCGGCAATTGAAGGACTTGGGATCACGCAGAAGGCCCACGAAGCTAAGATCCAGGAGGTACAGAAAAGAGTCAGTCAGAACGAGGATGAGCTCGTGGGCCTGACGGTGAGAGTGGAGCAGAACGAGGCGCTACACAAGAGGTGGGCGGAAAGACTCGAAGACCTGGAGAACAGGTCGAGGAGAAAGAATCTGCGAATCCTGGGTCTCCCTGAGGGAGTGGAGGGGGCTGATGCCGGGGCATACGCGAGCACGATGCTCGAGACGATGATGGGCACGAAGGCCCCTTCGAGGCTGCTGGAGTTGGACGGGGCACATCGGGTGCTGGCGAAGAAGCCCCAGGCAAATGAGCCGCCAAGGGCGATGGTGGTGAGGTTCCACCGGTTCACGGACAGAGAGTGGGTCCTGAGATGGGCCAAGAAGGAGCGGAGCAGTAAGTGGGACAATGCAGAGATTCGAATATACCCGGACTGGCGCATGGAGGTTGCAAAGCGGAGAGCGGGTTTCAACCGGGCCAAAGCGGCGTTGTACCGGAAAGAAGTGAAATTCGGAATGCTGCAGCCAGCGCGACTGTGGGTCACATACAAGGGCCAACACTATTACTTTTAAACGCCTGAGGAGGCGTGGACCTTTGTACAAGCCGAAAAGTTGGACTCTAACTGAGGGTTTGTGAGGGTGGGGGGGATGTTTTGGGGTTTGATGTGTGATGGTTGTTGTATATAGGGGGTCAATTGCGCGCAGGAAATGTTACATGGGCTGGGGAAGAGAGACAAGGCCGCGACAGGAGCTGCGCCAGAGGGGGCGGAGCGGGCTTTGGAAAGCACGGGGTTTTTTCCCACGCGCGGGAAGAAAGGCGGGAAGGGGAATGAAGGAATGCATATGGATTGGGAGACTCCCACGCGGGGAGGTCAATGGGACGGCGGGGGAAGCCGGGGTCAGCAGGCGTCAGCTGACTTACGGGAGTGACATGGGGGGGGCAAAAAAGCTAGACAGGGGTCTAGCGGGGGTGAGGGGAGAGGGGGAAGGGGGGGGAAAGGGCTGCTGCTGCACTGGCCGAAAGGGAATGGGACACAGAAGAGGTGGTCGGGACGGGGGTCCCCCCTCTGGGGGACTGGAGGGTGAGGGAGGCATGGACACGGGACTGGCCCAGAAAAGGAGATGGCTAGTCGGCGGGGCGAGGTGAGAGCCCCTCCAATCTGGCTGATAACGTGGAATGTGAGGGGCCTGAATGGTCCGGTGAAGAGGGCTCGAGTGTTCGCGCACTGAAAGGGACTGAAGGCGGACGTGGCCATGCTCCAAGAGACACATCTGAAGGTGGCGGACCAGGTCAGGTTAAGAAAGGGATGGGTAGGACAGGTATTCCTTTCGGGACTGGACGCGAAGAATAGAGGGGTGGCAATATTGGTGGGAAAGCGGGTGTCATTTGAGGCCAAGACTATTGTAGCGGACAATGGAGGGCGAGATGTAATGGTGAGCGGTAGGCTGCAAGGGACGTGGGTGGTGTTGGTAAACGTATACGCCCCGAACTGGGATGATACAGGATTCATGAAGCGCATGTTGGGGCGCATTCCGGACCTGGAGATAGGAGGCCTAATAATGGGAGGGGACTTCAATACAGTGTTGGATCCAGCACTGGACCGCTCCAAATCAAGGACTGGAAAGAGGCCGGCGGCGGCCAAGGTACTTAGGGGGTTTATGGATCAGATGGGGGGAGTGGACCCATGGCGGTTTGCAAGGCCGCAGGCCAGGGAATTTTCTTTCTTCTCCCATGTACACAAAGCCTACTCCCGGATAGATTTCTTTGTTCTGGGTAGGGCGCTCATCCCGAGAGTGGAGGGGACGGAGTATTCGGCTATAGCCGTTTCGGACTATGCCCCGCACTGGGTGGAACTGGGGCTTGGAGAGGAGAGGGACCAACGCCCGTTGTGGCGGCTGGATGTGGGACTGCTGGCGGACGAGGTGGTGTGTGGGAAGGTGAGGGGGTGTATCGAAAGGTACTTGGAGGCCAATGACAACGGGGAGGTGCGGGTGGTATGGGAGGCGTTGAAGCTAATTTCCATTAGGGCTCATAGGGAGAAGACAGAGGGTATGGAAAGGGAGAGGTTAGTGGGGGAGATTTTGAGAGTGGACAGGAGATACGCAGAGGCCCCGGAGGAAAGATTACTTGGGGAAAGACGACGGCTCCAGATGGAGTTTGACCTGTTGACCACAGGGAAGGCGGAGGCACAGTGGAGGAAAGCGCAGGGGGCGACCTACGAGTATGGGGAAAAGGCTAATCAGATGCTGGCACACCAGCTCCATAAGAGGATGGCAGCGAGGGAAATAGGGGGAGTCAAAGATGGAAGGGGAGCCACGGTTCGGAGTGCGACGAAAATAAATGAGGTATTCAAGGCCTTTTATGAAGAGCTGTACAGATCCCAGCCCCCAGCGGGGGAAGAGGGGATGAGACGATTCTTAGATCAGCTGAGATTCCCGAGGGTGGAGGAGCAAGAGGTGGCTGGTTTGGGGGCACCAATTGGGTGGGAGGAGCTGAGCAAGGGTTTGGGGAGCATGCAGGCGGGGAAGGCCCCGGGACCGGACGGATTCCCGGTGGAGTTCTACAGGAAGTACGCAGACCTGTTGGCCCCGCTACTGGTGAGGACCTTTAATGAGGCAAGAGAGGAGTGGACCCTGCCCCCGACAATGTCGGAAGCGACAATTTCTTTAATCCTAAAGCGGGACAAGGACCCACTGCAATGTGGATCGTACAGGCCGATCTCGCTCCTCAATGTGGATGCAAAGTTGCTGGCAAAAGTGCTGGCCACGAGGATCGAGGACTGTGTCCCGGGGGTAATCCACGAGGACCAGACGGGATTTGTAAAGGGCAGGCAACTAAACACCAATGTGCGGCGGCTCTTAAACGTGATAATGATGCCATCGGAGGAGGGAGAGGCGGAGATAGTGGCAGCTATGGACGCGGAGAAGGCCTTTGACCGAGTAGAGTGGGAGTCCTTCTGGGAGGTGCTGCGTAGGTTTGGGTTCGGGGTAGGGTTTATCAATTGGGTTAAGCTCCTTTACAGAGCCCCGGTGGCGAGTGTAGTGACGAACCGGCGGAGGTCGGAGTACTTTCGACTGTACCGAGGGACGAGGCAGGGGTGCCCCCTGTCCCCCCTGTCGTTCGCATTGGCGATCGAACCATTGGCCATGTCATTGAGGGAGTCTAATAAATGGAGGGGGGTGGTCCGAGGGGGAGAAGAGCATCGGGTGTCGCTATATGCGGATGACCTGTTGCTGTACGTGGCGAATCCAATGGAGGGGATGGTGGAGGTCATGCAGACTCTAAGGGAGTTTGGGGAGTTTTCGGGCTATAAGCTCAATGTAGGGAAGAGTGAGCTCTTTGTATTACAGGCGGGGGCCAAGAAAGAGGGATAGGGGACCTACCGCTGAGGAGGGCGGAGGGGAGCTTTCGGTATCTGGGGATCTAGATAGCCAGGAGTTTGGGGACCCTACATAAACTGAATCTGACGAGGTTGGTGGAGCAAATGGAGGAGGATTTCAAAAGATGGGACATGTTACCGCTCTTGCTGGCGGGTAGAGTACAGTCGGTCAAAATGGTGGTCCTTCCGAGGTTTCTGTTTGTGTTTCAGTGCCTTCCCATCGTGATTACGAAGGCTTTTTTTAAGAGAGTAGGCAGGAGTATTATGGGGTTTGTGTGGGCGAATAAGACCCCGAGAGTAAAGAGAGGGTTCCTGGAACGCAGTAGGGACCGAGGAGGGTTGGCGCTACCAAACCTGGGGAGCTACTACTGGGCAGCAAATGTGCCGATGATCCGCAAGTGGGTTATGGAGGGAGAGGGGGCGGCATGGAAGAGGATGGTGATGGCGTCCTGTAAAGGAACGAGCCTGGGGGCGTTGGTGACGGCACCGCTGCCGCTCTCGCTGACAAAGTATACCACGAGCCCGGTGGTGGCGGCAACGCTAAGGATCTGTGGCCAGTGGAGACGGCACCGGGGTGCAATGGGAGCATCAGTGTGGTCCCCGATCAGGGGTAACCACCGGTTTGTCCCGGGGAAGATGGACGAGGGGTTCCAGAGATGGCATCGGGCGGGGATTGGAAGAATGGGGGACCTGTTCATCGACGGGACGTTTGCGAGCGTAGGGGCACTGGAGGAGAAGTTCGAGTTACCCCCGGGAAATGCCTTTAGATATATGCATGCGAGGGCTTTTGTGAGGCGACAGGTGAGGGAATTCCCGTTGCTCCTGGAACAAGAAGTTCAAGATAGGGTGATCTCGGGTGTATGGGTCGGGGAGGGCAAGGTGTTGGAAATACACCAGGAGTTGAAAGAAGAGGGGGAAGCGCTGGTAGAAGAGTTGAAGGGTAAATGGGAGGAGGAGCTGGGGGAGGAGATCGAGGAAGGTCTGTGGGCTGATGCCCTAGGTAGGGTTAATTCCTCCTCCTCATGTGCCAGGCTCAGCCTGATACAATTTAAGGTGGGCCACAGAGCGCACTTGACGGGGGCGAGGTTGAGTAGGTTCTTTGGGGTAGAGGGGAGTGGCGGGAGCAATATCTCAGGTGGTGAAAGTCCGGGTCAAGCCAAGCTGGGGGCTAGCAATATTTGGAGTAGTGGACGAACCGGGAGTGCAGGAGGGGAAAGAGGCCGGCATTCTGGCCTTTGTGTCCCTAGTAGCCCAGCGAAGGACCTTGCTAACGTGGAAGGAGGCGAAGCCCCCCAGCCTGGAGGCCTGGATAAATGATATGGCTGGGTTCATAAAGTTGGAGAGGATTAAGTTCGCCTTGAGAGGGTCTGCGCAGGGGTTCTACAGGCGGTGGCAACCGTTCCTAGACTATCTCGCAGAGCGTTAGAGGAAGGTCGGTCAGCAGCAGCAGCAACCTTGGGGGGGGGGGGGGGGGGGGGGGGGGGGGTGGAGGGGACGTCCTGGGGGGGGGGGGGGGGGGGACTGCCTGGGAGGGTGGATGAGCAAGAGATAACATGAAGGGTTGGGGAAACTGGCACGTACGGGTGAGGGCCAGTGTACAAAGCTGTGTAAATATATCATTTTGCCATGTATATATCTTGCTCTGCGCGATTTCTCGTTTTTTGTTTGTTACGGGGGGGGGGGGGGGGGGGGTATTGTTTGTAAGGGAGAAAAATTGTGTTAAAAAACTTTAAGAAATATATTTTTTTAAAAACAAAAAACACTGCAATGAAGATACCATGAAAAGCCCCTCGTCACCACATCCCGGCACCTGTTCGGGTACACGGAGGGAGAATTCCTGCAAATAGGGGCCAGCTTAAAATGTTGCTTAAACTGCCTCCAAATAAATCCTCAAAGTGGATCACTACCATCACTACCAGGCTCAAAGTGAATTTTACAGGGGAAAACGTGTATGCACCGTAACCAGGACCCTCAGACTTGAACCTCCATGTAGAATCTGGATCCTGAGGCCACCCCCGCAACTTTTCAATATTTGCAGCCCAATAGTAAAATAACAAATTAGTTAGTGCTAAACCCCCCAACTGCCTCTCTCTTTACAGAAACATCCTATGAATCCGTTGGGTCTTGCATGCCCAAACAAAGGAGGATATCATTTAATTGACCATACAAAAGAAAGCTTTGGGAAGAAAGACTGGGAGACACTGAAACAAAAACCTCTGGAAAATGCTCATTTTCACAGTCTGCACCCTGCCTGCAAAGGTCAGAGGGAGGATGTCGCACCCCAGTCACCAGACTAACAAAGTTAAGTGTGTGGAGCGGGGCCCAATTGTGGGCCACCCGGATTCCCAGGCAACAAAGTCTAGTCCTGGCCATGCAAAAACGGCAACTTCCCCAGATCAGCTCCCCTCCCTGGGGGATTCACCGGAAAGTATTCACTTTTTCCCTTGTCCAGCTTATACCCAGAGAAGGAGCCAAAACTCCTAAGTAGCTTCATTATGTCCTATACATTGGAGAGCTGGTCCATAATATGCAAAAACAAATCATCCGCAAATCTTCACCTGCAAATCCCACCCCCCCAGGCCCTATTTTCATCTAGTGGTGACTTCAACACAATGACCAGAGGCTCAATCGCCAAAGTAAACAAAATGGGGACAGTGGACAGCCCTGCCTTGCACCCCTGTTCAATTGAAAGTAAGAAGAACTCAGGACATTTGTACTTGGGGGCTCGGTACAAAATCCAAATCTATGATATGAATTTTTGTCCAAAGTCAAACCTTCCAAGCATTTCAAATATGTACCCCCACTCAACCCTGACAAATGCCTTTTCAGTTTCCATTGAAATAATCACCTCTGGCATAGGCACTGAAAATGGCGACAGAATGACGTTTAGCAATCTCCGTATGTTGGCTGACAACAGCCAGCCCTTAACAAAACCAGTCTGCTCCTCCGAAATCACCCATGGAAGGCAGGGCTCCAAACGCATTGCCAACATCTTCGCCAACAACTCAGTGTCAGCATTCAACAACGAAATGGGTCGGTATGACCACACCCCATAAGATCCGTATCCTTCTTCAGGATCAGGGAAATCGATGCCTGCGCCAATGTGGCTGGCACCCCCAGGACAAAGAATTGCGAAACATATCCAGCACAAGTAGGATCTACAGACCCGATAATTGTTTATAGAATTTGACAGGAAACCACCCGGACCCGGTACTATACCTGACTGCATCAAACCAATATACTTCGTGACCTCCTCCGGTCCTATCAACGCCTTGAACTCCTCCCTTGTCTCCTGTTCCATCACCGGGAAGGACAACCCGTCCAAAAACTGCATCATTGACAATGTCTCCTCTGGTGGCTTTGATTTATATAGATCTCGATAAAAGGCCTCAAATGCCTCATCAACCTTCACTGGGGCAGAAATCAGCCTGCTGCCCAAATCCTAAACTGCACTGTCTCCCGGGAGGCAGCCTGCCAACTCAGCTAGTGCGCTAGAATATGACTGGCCTTCTCCCCTTTTTCATAAAAGGTCCCCCCTTGAGCATCGCAACTGGTTCATCTCCTTACCCGTTGCAAGCAGCTCAAACTCCGTGTGCAGTTTTATCCTGTTGCCAACAACTCCGGTGTCGGGGCAATCAAGTATTGGCAGTCTGTGGTGAACCACTGTAATAGGAGATGTAAGGTAGGACCTGCATTACAGGTTTGCTGGTAGCTGGTAGCTCCTGCTGGCTGGCTCCGCCCACGGAGAACTGTATAAATATGCATGACATCCAGTGCCCTGCCATTTCGCTAGCTGCAGCAGGAGGCCACGCATCTGACTGTACCCAACTTTAGTCTTTGTGCAATTGATCGTGCATCAATTTATTACAGTCAGATTTTCCACAGAATGGATATCCGAATTAAGCCCGATCGCCTGCAGCTGGATCTGCACTCGCCCGACGCCAGGAAAGACTTTGCTCACTGGCTAGCATGTTTTGAGGCCTACATCAACGCGGCGGACCCCGCGCCAACGGAGGCTCAGAAGATAAACGTCCCGTACTCCAGACTGAGCTCCAACGTGTTCCCATTGATCCAAGACGCCACGAATTACACAAAAGCAATGGAACTCCTAAAGGAATACGACGTGCAGAAGGCGAACACGCTCTTCGCCAAGCATGTACTCGCCACCCACTCGCAACTACCTGGTGAGTCCATCGAAGACTTCTGGCGGGCCCTAATTCCACTCATCCGGGACTGTGACTGTCAGGCCGTCACGGCCGCCGAACACGCAAATCTCCTCATGCGCGATGCCTTTGTGATGGGGATTGCGCCGGACCGCATCCGAGAACGATTACTGGAAGGGGCCATGCTCGAACTGGCAGAGACGAAAAGCTTGGCGCTCTCCATGACGGTCACATCTTGTAACATACAATCGTAACCCTCCCGCTGCGCTGCCCACACTTCTACTTCTTCCTACCCCTCCTGGACCCCGCCGCCGACCTCCTCAGCCGGGGCTCTGCCTTCCCAATACACCTGTGCCGCACGCCGATCCGCGCACCCCGGGGGTCCCCGCTGCTACTTCTGCGGTCAGCAGAAGCACCCCCGCCAACACTGCCCAGCCCGCACTGCAGTTTGTAAAGCCTGCAGTAAAAAGGGCCACTTCGCGGCTGTGTGCCAGGCCCACGCAGTCGCTTCGATCGCGCCCGCTATCGCCCCCTCCCCTCGCCAGACGCACAATGGGAGCCACCATCTTCTCCTCCAGGGTCCATGTGTGACCAATGGGCGCCACCATCTTGTCCCCCTTCGGCCACGTGCGCCCCATGGGTGCCGCCATCTTGTCCTGACCCCGCAATGTGCGCACCATGGGAGCCGCCAACTTGTCTCCCACAGGGTCTCCGGACATCGCGACATCGGAACCACACATCCTCGCCACCCAAAGCATCCGATGGCTACCCGCAGCTCGCTTCGATGAAGCTGGACCAATCTCACCCGCACAACCTGGCCACCGCGTCGACGACGGTTAAAATCAACGGCCACGCGACCTCGTGCCTGCTGGACTCTGGGAGCACCGAAAGCTTTGTTCACCCAGATACGATAAGGCGCTGCTCCCTCGTGGTCCACCCTGCCAATCAAAGGATCTCCCTAGCCTCCGGATCCCACTCCGTCCCGATCCGAGGCTTTTGTACAGTCACCCTCATGGTCCAGGGCGTAGAATTTAGTAACTTCCGCCTCTATGTCCTTCCTAATCTCTGCGCTGCACTCCTGTTGGGCTTGGACTTCCAGTGCAACCTCCAGAGCCTCACCCTCAAATTCAGCGGGACCTTACCCCCCCCTTACCGTTTGCGACTTCGCGACCCTCAAGGTTGATCCCCCCTCCCTTTTTGCCAATCTAATTGCGGATTGCAAGCCTGTTGCCACTCGGAGCAGACGGTACAGCACCCAGGACAAGACCTTCATCAGGTCCGACGTCCAGCGGCTGCTTAAGGAGGGTATTATCGAGACCAGCAACAGCCCCTGGAGAGCCCATGTGATAGTGGTTAAAACTGGGGAGAAACACAGGATGATCGTGGACTACAGCCAGACCATCAATCGGTACACGCAGCTCAACGCTTACCCCCTCCCACACATATCTGATATGGTCAATCAGATTGTGCAGTAGCGGGTCTTCTCAACAATTGACCTGAAATCCGCCTACCACCAGCTCCCCATCCGGAAGTCGGACCGGCCATACACTGCCTTCGAGGCGGACGGTCGCCTCTACCACTTCCTTAGGGTCCCTTTCGGTGTCACAAATGGGGTCTCGGTCTTCCAAAGAGAGATGGACCGAATGGTCGACCAGTACGGTTTGCGGGCCACCTTTCCGTACTCAGATAATGTCACCATCTGCGGCCATGAACAGCAGGACCACGATGCCAACCTCAATAAATTCCTCTGCACTGCCACTCTTCTCAACCTGACCTACAACAAAGAGAAGTGTGTGTTCAGCACGATCCGGTTAGCCATTCTCGGCTATATAGTCCAAAACGGACTTCTCGGGCCCGACCCCGACCGCATGCGGCCCCTCATGGAACTTCCCCTCCCCCACTGCCCCAAGGCCCTCAAACGCTGCGTGGGGTTCTTTTCCTACTACGCTCAGTGGGTCGAAAACTATGCGGACAAGGCCCGCCCACTCATTCAGTCCATCCAATTCGCCTTCGCGGCTGAGGCACAACACGCTTTTGCCGGCATCAGAACAGACATCGCCAAGGCCGGGATGCACGCAGTGGACGAGTCACTGCCTTTCCAAGTATAAAGCGACGCTTCAGACGTCGCCCTTGCCGCCACTCTAAACCAGGCAGGCAGACCCGTGGCATTCTTTTCCCGCACCCTTCATGCCTCGGAAATTCGACACTCGTCCGTCGGAAAGGAGGCCCAAGCTATCGTTGAAGCTGTGCGGCATTGGAGGCATTACCTGGCCGGTAAGAGATTCACTCTCGTTACGGACCAACGGTCGGTAGCCTTCATGTTCAATAACACAGCTGGGCAAGGTCAAAAGTGACAAAATCTTGCGGTGGAGAATCAAGGTCTCCACCTATAATTACGAGATCTTGTATCGCCCCGGTAAACTCAACGAGCCCCCAGACGCCCTCTCCCGAGGTACATGTGCCAGCGCACAAGTGGACCAACTCCGGGCCCTACACGACAGCCTTTGTCACCCGGGGGGTCACTCGATTGTACCATCTGGTCAAAGCTCGCAATCTGCCCTACTCCGTCGAGGAAGTAAGGACAGTCACCAGGGACTGCCAGGTCTGTGCGGAGTGCAAGCCGCACTTCTACCGGCCAGACCGTGCGCGCCTGGTGACGGCTTCCTGCCCCTTTGAATGCCTCAGCGTGGATTTCAAAGGGCCCCTCCCCTCCACCGACCATAACACGTACATTCTCAGTGTGGTCGATGAGTACTCCAGATTCTCCTTCGCCATCCCATGCCCCGATATGACGTCTGCCACCGTCATCAAGGCCCTCAGCACCATCTTCGCTCTGTTCGGTTTCCCCGCCTACATCCACAGTGACAGGGGATCCTCATTCATGAGCGATGAGCTGTGTCAGTTCCTGCTCAGCAGGGGTATAGCCTCTAGCAGGACGACCAGCTACAACCCCCGGGGAAACGGGCAAGTAGAACGGGAGAATGGGACGGTTTGGAGGGCCGTCCAGCTGGCCCTACGGTCCAGGAACCTCCCAGCCTCTCGCTGGCAGGAGGTCCTCCCTGACGCTCTACACTCCATCCGGTCACTATTGTGCACCGCCACTAATAACACACCCCATGAACGTGTTTTTACCTTCCCCAGGAAGTCTACATCCGGGGTGTCGCTCCCGACTTGGCTCGCTGCTCCAGGACCGGTCCGTCTCTGTAGGCACGTCGAACTCCACAAGGCGGACCTCTTGGTGGACAGGGTTCACCTGCTCCACACCAACCCTCAATATGTCTACGCTGAGTTCCCCGACGGCCGCCAAAATACTGTCTCACTCAGGGACCTGGCACTGTCAGGTTCCACCCCAACACAACCCCCCACCAATGCGCCCCCCCCCCCCCCCACCTCCCAGCCAATATTGACCTCATCAGACCACCCCTCCATCCCCTTTTCCGCACAAGAGGACGAAGAGGACATCTGCACGCTCCCGGAGTTCCCCGATGACTGGCCAGCATCAGCAGCGCCACCACAGCCATCGGTGCCACCTCCACCACAGACTTCGCCGCCACCGTTACGCCGCTCCCAATGAAGCACCAAAGCACCGGACCGGCTGAACCTTTGACGGACTCCGGACCGTCAACATGGACCTTTCTTTCCCTACCACTGTATATAATTGCACTAATTGTATATAGTTTCATGTCACCCCCGCCAGACTCATTTTTAACAGGGGGTGAATGTGGTGAACCACTGTCATAGGAGATGTAAGGTCGGACCTGCACTACAGGTTCGCCGGTAGCTCCTGCCAGCTGGCTCCGTCCACGGAGAACTGTATAAATATGCATGACCTCTAGTGCCCTGCCATTTCGCCAGCTGCAGCAGGAGGCCATGCATCTGACTGTAATAAAGCCACAGTTGTACCCATCTTTAGTCTTTGTGCAATTGATCGTGCATCACAGTCCACCTCGGGAATGGAATCCATCAGCCTCTGCCGCTCCACCCTCCCAGATTTATCCTCATGCACGTTGTAGGAGATTATCTCCCCCCTAACGAGGCGACAGTGGAGGATCACGTAGCGAGCGTGGAACGAGACGAAGGGACCGTCGATTGCGGCGCAGAATGTAGCCATCCGGTAGACGAACCAGGAACGAGTGGGGGGCCACCTGCCGAAGGACAATAGTGGTTGCAGACCAGCCACCTTCCGGAAGATGGATGCGGACGTTGTCATCTGGAGCCAGAGCAGGGAGATCAACTGCATGGGAGTCATGAGCCGCCTTGTGCTGTGCACGAGACAGCTGCATCCGGCGAAGGATCGGAACGTGGTCGAGGTCTGGGACATGAATGGACGGCACCGTCGTCCTCAGGGTACGACCCATGAGCAACTGGGCTGGCGACAGGCCAGTGGACAGTGGGGCGGAGTGATAGGCCAGCAAGGCGAGGTAGAAATCGGACCCAGCATCGGCAGCCTCGCAGAGGAGCCGTTTGACTATATCTACTCCCTATATCTACTCTGCTTTGCCGTTGGATTGGGGGTACAGGGGACTGGATGCCACGGGCAAAATTGTACTGCCTGGCAAAGTTGGACCATTCCTGGCTGGCGAAGCAGGGGCCATTGTCCGACATAGCCGTGAGCGGGATGCCGTGTCGAGGAAAGGTTTCTTTACAAGCATGAATGACTGCAGACGAGGTGATGTTGTGCACCGTATCACCTCCGGGTAATTCGAAAAGTAGTCCACGATCAGGACATAGTCTCTACCCGGGGCGTGGAACAGGTCGATGCCCACCTTGCTCCATAGTGACTTGACCAACTCATGGGGCTGCAGGGTCTCACGTGGTTGGGCCGGCTGGGAGCGCTGACAAGTGGGGCAGTTGAGCCACTGTGTTGGCTATGTCCTCATTAATGCCGGGCCAGTACACTGCCTCTCGGGCCCGTCGGCGGCACCTTTCCACGCCAAGGTGGCCCTCGTGTAGTTGTTCCAGGACGAGCTGGCGCATGCTATACACAGACGGGATAACAATGCGGTCCAGTTTTAGAAAAACCCTGTCTACTACTGCCAGATCATCTCTGACATTATAGAACTGAGGGCATTAGCCCTTGAGCCACCCGTCTGTTAGGTGGCGCATGACACGCTGTAGCAAAGGGTCAGCCGCCGTCTCCCGGCGAATTTGGACGAGGCATTCATCCGTGGCAGGTAGATTGGAGGCCCCGAATGCCACAATGATGAGGTCTTTGCCTGGGTCATATCGCTGGAGCTTGAGAAGAATACGCTGGAGGCGAGGCGTCATGTCGTTCAAGTCTTTCTGTATTATATTGACCAGTGGGCGATGGTCGGTCTCAACGGTGAATTGAGGAAGTCCACAGACATAATCGTGAAACTTAACCATACCGGTCAGAAGGCCCAGGCACTCCTTTTCTATCTGCGTGTAGCGCTGCTCCGTGGGGGTCATGGCGCGTGACGCATATGCAACGGGGGCCCATGATGAGGCCTCATTACGTTGAAGGAGCACTGCCCCAATGCCGGATTGGCTGGCATCAGTCGGGATTTTGGTCTCCTTTGCTGGATCAAAGAAAGCTAAGACCGGGGCCGTGGTCAGTTTTGTTTTGAGTTCTCTCCATTCGCGTTCGTGGGCAGGGAGCCATTGGAAGTATGTCGTCTTCCTGACCAGGTTCCTGAGAGCCGTGGTATGAGAGGCGAGGTTAGAGAGGAACTTCCCTAAAAAATTGACCATGCCCAGAAATCGGAGGACCGCCTTCTTGTCCTCTGGTGTTTTCATAGCTGTGATAGCAGCTACCTTGTCCGCATCCGGCTGCACACCCAATTGGGAGATGTGGTCCCCGAGGAACTTAAGTTCTGTCTGACCAAAAGAGCATTTTGCCCTGTTGAGGCGGAGGCCATGCTCACGTATACGTTTGAATACGCGCTGGAGGCGACTAACATGCTCCTGCGGGGTGGTGGACCAAATGATTATGTCGTCGACATCGACGTAAACACCTTCAATGCCTTCCATCATTTGTTCCATAATCCTATGGAACACGTCTGATGCAGATATGATCCCAAACAGCATCCTGTTGTACCAATATCTGCCAAAGGGGGTATTAAATGTGCAAAGTTTCCTGCTGGATTTGTCGAGCTAGATTTGCCAGAATCCTTTTGAGGCGTCGAGTTTGGTGAAGAGCTTTGTGCAAGCCATCTCACATGTAAACTCTTCATTCTTGGGAATTGGATAATGCTCTTTTACACATACCTTGGAACTGACCCAGTCGGTTGATTCCATGAATTTGGAAATCACTCCTTGGTTCTGGAGGTCCTGCAGCTGCTGCTTGAGGCAGTCCTTAAGGGGTGCTGGGACCCTGCGAGCTGCGTGCACCACAGACGTGGCATTCTGTGTCAATAAGATCTTGTAGGTGTACGGGAGCATGCCCATGCCCTCGAAGACGTCGTGGTGCTGGTCGATAATGGCGTCGAGTTGCGCCCTGAAGTCGGTGTCCTGAAAGGCAGATGTGTCATCAGGAGTGAGAGAGTGAACTCTCTGAACGAGGTTCAACAGCTTGCATGCCTGCGCGCCAGGCAGGGAGGCTTTCGAGGAGCCCACGATTTCAAAGGGATGGATGGCTTTGCATGACCTGTGCGTCACATGAGCCGCTGGCATCAATGGCATTGCCATTGTAATCTAATAGCTGGCAGGCTGATGGATGGATGGCTGGTTTGACACACGGAAAGGGGTGAAATTTGGAATATTGCAGCCGGCGCTACTGTGGGTCACTTTCAAGGACCGCCACTACTTCGAGACGCCGGAGGAGGCGTGGACCTTTATCCAGGCTGAAAAATTGGACTCGGATTGAGGGTCGGTTGCGAGGGGATGTCGAGAGGGGATTGATGTGATTGTTGTGTTTTGGGGGGATGTTCTGTTCTGTTTGGTGCTGGTGTTTTTGGGTGCTGGGTGGGGTAGGGTGAAATGGTTCGTAGTGGGGGTTTGGTGAGAGTGTGGGCGTCGGTGGTTGGAAGAGGGGGCCCCATTTGGGGGGGGGAGGGGAGAAGAGGGGAGAGGGGAGGCCCGAGGTGGGGGAGCTGGGAAAGGGAGTTGCGCCTGAGGGGGCGGGGCCGGCTTGGTGGAAAGCACGTTTTTTTTTCCTGCGCTAGGGAAGGGGGCGGAGTCAGGGGGAGGAGTGGTGCTGGAGAGGAGTGCCCGTTGATGGACGGGGGGGGGGGGGGGGGGGGGGGGGGGGGGATTCTCACACTGGGGGGGGGTCGATGGAGTGGCGGGAGTGGCCGGGGTCAGCTGACTTACGGGAGTGCTATGGGGGGCAACGCAGCTAGGGGGGGACCTAGCTGGGGGGGACTGGGTTGCTGCTGCATTGGCCAAAGGGGAGCTGGAGCCTGAAGAGAGAGTCGGGGCGGGGGTCTGCCGCTGTGGGGAACGGAGAGTGTGGGAAGCGCTGGCACGCGGCTGGCCTAGAAAGGGAGATGGCTAATCGGCAGTGGGGGGGGGGGGGGGGGGGCAGCCTGATCAGTAAGCTGCAGGGGGTGGTCTTGGTGAATGTGTATGCCCCGAATTGGGACGATGCCGGATTTATGCGGCGCATGTTGGGCCGGATTCCGGCCTTGATAATGGGGGGGGGGGGGGGGGGGGGGGTACACTTTAATACGGTATCGGATCCAGCATTGGACCGCTATAGATCCAGGACGGGTAAGAGGCCGGCGGCGGCCAAGGTGTTGAGGGGGTTTATGGACCAGATGGGAGGGGTGGACCCATGGAGGTTTGTTAGGCCGGGGGCCAGGGAATTCTTTCTTTTCCCACGTCCATAAAGCCTACTCCTGGATTGGCTTCTTCGTTTTGAGCAGGGCACTGATCCCGAGGGTAGAGGACACGGAATATTCGGCCATAGCCATCTCAGACCATGCCCCGCACTGGGTGGAGCTCGAGCTAGGGGAGGAGAGGGTCCAGCGCCCGCTGTGGCACCTGGAGGTGGGTTTTCTGGCGGATGAGGTGGTGAGCGGGCGGATCCGGCGGTGCATTGAAAGATACCTAGAGGTGAACGATAATGGGGAGGTGCAGGTAGGGTGGTCTGGGAGGCGCTGATTAGGTGAGAGCTAATCTCCACTAGGGCCCACAAGGAGGGGAAGGAGATGAGAGAGAGGGAGAGGGGGAGATTTTAAGGGTAGAAAGGAGGTATGCAGAGGTCCCCGAGGAGGAGCTACTCAAGGAGCGACGAAGCCTCCGGGCCGAGTTCGACCTGTTGGCCACCAAGGAGGCGGAGGTGCAGTGGAGGAAGGCGCAAGGGGCGGTGTATGAATACGGGGAGAAGGCTAGCCGGATGCTGGCATACCAGCTGTGGAAGCGGGAGGCGGCGAGGGAGATTGGGGGAGTTTGGGATAAAGGGAGGAACACGGTGCGGAGTGCGGTGGGAATAAATGGGGTATTTAGAGACTTCTATGAGGGGCTGTATAGGTCTGAGCCCCCGATGGAGGAGGGGGGGATGCGTCGTTTTCTGGACCGGCTGAGGTTCCCGAGGGTAGAGGAGGGGCAGGTGGCGGGGCTTGGGGCACCGGTAGGGCTGGAGGAGCTGACTAAGGGGCTGGGGAGTATGCAGGCAGGGAAGGCACCGGGGCCAGATGGGTTCCCGGTGGAATTTTACAGGAAGTGTCTGGACCTGTTGGGCTCACTACTAGTGAGGACTTTCAATTAGGCGAGGGAGGGGGGCCCTACCCGCAACGATGTCCAGGGCGCTGATCTTGAAGCGGGACAAGGACCCTTTACAGTGTGGGTTAGGTTATTTACAAAGCCCCGGTGGCGAGTGTGGCCACAAATCGGAGGAGGTCGGAATACTTTCGGCTGTACCGGGGGACGAGGCAGGGGTGCCCCCTATCCCCCCTGCTATTTGCATTGGCGATTGAACCTTTGGCGATCGCTTTGAGGGAGTCCAGGAACTGGAGGGGGCTGGTGCAGGGGGGGGTGGGAAACACCGCGTATCACTGTATGCAAACAACCTGTTACTGTATGTGGCGGACCCGGTGGGGGGGATGCCGGAGGTGATGCGGATCCTCAGGGAGTTTGGAGACTTTTCCGGGTATAAGCTCAACATGGGGAAGAGTGAGCTATTAGTGATACACCCAGGGGACCAGGGAAGGGGGATTAAACGAGCTTCCACTGAAGAGGGCGGAAAGGAGTTTTCGATACGTAGGGATCCAGGTGGGCAGGTGCTGGGGGGCCCTACACAAGCTCAACTTGACAAGGCTGGTGGAGCAGATGGAGGAGTTTAAAAGGTGGGATATGCTGCCACTCTCCCTGGCGGGTAGGGTACAGTCGGTGAAGATGACAGTGCTCCCGAGGTTCCTTTTTATATTCCAGTGCCTCCCCATCCTGATCCCTAAGGCCTTTTTTAAGCGGTTCAGCAGGAGCATCATAGGGTTTGTATGGACAAAAAAGACCCCGAGGGTGAGAAGGGTGTTTCTGAAATGGAGCAAGGACAGAGGAGGGCTAGCGTTGCCCAATCTGTGTGGGTACTACTGGGCTGCCAAATGTGGCGATGATACGCAAGTGGGTAATGGAGGGGGAGGGGGCGGCGTGGAAGAGGCTGGAGATGGCGTCCTGAGTGGGCATGAGCCTGAGAGCATTGGTGACGGCATCGCTGCCGTTCCCGCCGACAAGGTATATCACGAGTCCAGTGGTGGCGGCGACCCTCAAAATTTGGGGGCAGTGGAGATGGCACAGGGGGGAGGCAGAGGCTTTGGTGTGGTCCCCGATCCGAGAGAACCATCGGTTTGTCCCGGGGAGAATGGATGGGGGGTTCCTGAGCTGGCACAGGGCAGGTATTAGAAGGATGGGGGACCTGTTTATAGATGGAACGTTTGCGAGCCTTGGGGCATTGGAAGAAAAATTTGGGCTCCCCCTGGAAATGCCTTCAGGTACATGCAGGTAAGGGAGTTTGTAAGATGGCAGGTGAGGGAATTTCCGCTGCTGCCGGCACGTAGGATCCAGGATAGGGTGCTCTCGGGGGTGTGGGTTGGAGAGGGCAGGATCTCGGCGATCTACCAGGAGGAGGAGACCTCGGTGGAGGAGCTGAAAGGTAAATGGGAGGAGGAGCTGCGGGAGGAGATAGACGAGGGTACGTGGGTGCACGCCCTGGGTAGGGTAAATTCTTCCTCCTCTTGCGCCAGGCTTAGCCTGATACAATTTAAGGTTCTGCACAGGGCGCACATGACAGGGGCAAGGCTGAGTCGTTTTTTTGGAGTGGAGGACAGGCGTGTGAGGTGTTCGGGGAGCCCAGCAAATCATGCCCACATGTTCTGGGCGTGCCCAGCGCTGGATGGGTTCTGGAGGGGCGTTGCGAGGACGGTGTCTAAGGTGATAAACACCCGGGTTAAGCTGAGTTGGATGCTCGCACTATTCGGGGTATCGGACGAGCCGGGAGTGCAGGAGGCAAAAGAGGCCGGTATTCTGGCCTTTGCGTCCCTCGTGGCCCGGCGGAGGATTCTGCTACAGTGGAAGGATGCGAGGCCCCCAAGCTTGGAAGCCTGGATCAGCGACATGGCAGGGTTCATTAAATTGGAGAGGGTAAAATTTGCCTTAAGAGGATCTGTGCAAGGGTTCTTCAGGCGGTGGCAACCGTTCCTAGACTTTCTAGCGGAGCAATAGGAGGTGGTCAGCAGCAACACGGGGGGGGGGGGTTACTTTGTGTTTACTACTGTGTTTATTATTGTTTAATGGGGTGCTTGTATATTGGGGGAATACGTGACATAGCTATAAGATGTTTATTTATGTGCTCTTTGTTTTTTCTTATTTATGTAAGGGGGGGGGAGGGGTTTGTTGAAAATATGTAAACAATTTGAATAAAAATATTTTTTAAAAAAAGAAACAGTTGCTCTGGAAGCAGAGATAAAAAGGAAGCCTGAAGGGGAAGGTCGAGGACCAGGAGAACCGGTCTCAGCAGTAGAATATTTGAATAGCGATCCTGCCAGAGGAGATTGAGGGCAGAGACCTGTCGGACTACGTGGCCTAGATGCTGGGCAATCTGGTTGAAAGAGACAGCTTTCCCAAGCCACTGGAGATCAACAGGGCCCACAGGTCTCCCCGATCGAAGCCCAAGGCCGGGGAACAGCCAAGGGTGATAATTGCCAAGTTACAAAGGTACCAGGATCGGAAGAGGATCCTGCGTCGGGCTTGGTAGACCAAAGCGAGCAGTTGGGAATGACACAAAATGCGGGTGTACCAAAACATTGGAGCAGACCTGGCAAAGCACAGGGCCGGGTTTAACCATGCGAAGTCGGCCCTGTACAAGAACGGCGTAAAATTTGTTCCCAGCCTGGCTCTGGGTGACGTTCCAAAATAAAGAACACTATTTCGGCACTCCGGTAGAAGCGGACGGGTTTGTGCTGCGAATGGCCTGGACAAAAGGTAAACAAAGCAGCGATGGGGAAGATGCAAGAGAGAAAAGAAAAAGTTGCGTGGGACGGTACAGACTCGCTTTGAGCAGGAACACTAGCTCACAGGAAGGAAGGGGCGAGGGCAGTCGGAGTGCAGGAAAGGGGGAAGAGGAGACAAAGAGGGTGGTAATTGATCGGGCATAAGGAGGGGGCAAGATCAGTCCTGGGAAGGGGCCATCACACTAGCGGGGAAAGCTAGCGGCAGGATGTATGAAAGAGAAGCAGGCCGCGGGGCAGCGCCAGGGGGGAGGGAGCACCTGTCAGGGGAGTGTGTGGGTATTACAGGGTTGGCGGGGAGGGTAGAAAGGAGGATAGGGGGGGGATGTGAGACCTACCAATGTTGGAGGAGCTACTGAACAGTCTGGAAAAGGGAACTGCGGAGACATATACGGAAGACTTTTAGAAAGGACACGCTCTCCACGACGGAACTAGGGGAAAAAGGGAGGAAGAATTAGGAATGGAAGTAGGGTGGGGATTCTGGAGCGAAGCACTGAACAGGGCCAACTCCACTTCCTCCTGCACAAGACTAAGCCTCATGCAGCTTAAAGTGGTGCACAGAGAACCCGAATGTGCAGGTTCTTCCCGGAGATGGAGGCCAAATGTGAAGGGTGCCAGGGAGGCCCGGCCAACCATGCCCACATGTTCTGGGCCTGCCCCAGACTTGTCGGGGTTTGGACAGCCTTCTTCGAGGCGATGTCCAAGGTTGTGATAGTGAAAGTGGAGCTGTGCCCGATGGCGTGTAGTCTTTGGGGTATCGGACCAGCCAGAACTTCATATGGGGAAGAGGGCCGAACTCCCTTGCATTTGCTTCCCTAATCGCCCTGCAGAGAATTGTGCTCGGCTGCTGATCAGCAGCACCACCCACTGCTGCAGACTGGCTGGCAGACCTATCGGAATTTCTCCATCTGGGGAAGATCAAATACGCCATCCGAGGGTCGGAAGAAGGCTTCCACAAAACGTGGGGGTCATTCATCAGCATGTTCCAAGACCGGTTTGAAGCCAACAATGATTGAATGGGGGGAGATGAGGGTGGGGACGCATGAGAACCACCAGGGCCACAGAAACCAGACATGAATGGGAGAGGGGGGGTGGGGTGGGGGGTGGAATGCCAAAGGGAAGCACCAGGGAGAGACCGACACATTCCAGAGGGCCCCTCACAAAGCTATAAGAGTGAAACAAACTCCAGAGCAAACCATCTACGGTGAAAGTAAGGGCCTAGGTTAGGACTCGGAGACAGCAGAAAAAGGAGTGTGGGGGGGAGGGGTTGCTGAAAAGGAACAGCGTGTAAATTGTAACCATCTCACCCATTTCTTGTACAGTGTAAAAATGCAAACTTTAATCAAAAATATTTGTCAAAAAAGATGCATTTAGAATTAACTTGCGATCGCAAGGCATACAATGCTATGGGCCAAATGCTGGAAAATGGGATTAGAATAGTTAGGTGGTTGATTTTAACTGACGCAGACGCAATGGACTAAAGGGTCTTTTGTGTGCTGCATGACTCGACTCAAACGTGCCTAGAAACCCCCCCCCCCAGCAAATCCCCATAACCACATTCCTTCACCCACAATACAGAAACCCCACAATAAATACAGATACAAAGGGCAGCACGGTGGCGCAGTGGATAGCACTGCTGCCTCACGGCGCTGACGTCCCACGTTCGATCCCGGCTCTGGGTTACTGTCCTTTTGGAGTTTTCACATTCTCCCCGTGTTTGCATGGATTTCACTCCCACAACCCAAAAGATGTGCAGGGTAGGTGAATTGGTCACGCTAAATTGCCCCTTAATTGGAAAAAATTATTTTAAAAAAAAATTTTAAAAAATAAATACAGATACAAGTGCACCTAATAGTTAACAATTATTCAGTTCGCTCCCAGTACATGTTTATAGCAAACTCATTTGCATCCCCTGGCTCAAAGAAAGTGTCTCTCATTAAAAGTCACTCAAAGATGAGCCGGGAACACCACCACAAATCACACATTACTCTTGTACAACACAGCTTTGTCACTTGTTTTCTCGCCAGTTCTGATCCCACGTCCTGGTATATTCTGACGGTGTGGTCCTCCCATCTATAGTCTCAATGGTCTTTCCTCATTCTTTATCTTGGTACCTGTGAAACCTGACAATGATCGCCTGTAATGGTTCCCCAGATCTGGGATCTGCCTCAGGGACCGATGGCCCTGGTCTAACTCAGTAGATTGGCAATCCCCTCTTCCCACCATCTTGCTAAACATCTTGGACAGATAATCCATAGAATTTGGGCCCTCCAGACCCTACGGCAGCCCAAGATTATTAAATTTTGCCGTCTGGAGCGGTTTTCCAGATCGTTTACCTTGGCCTTCAACTCTTTGTGCCTTTCAACCAGCAATGCTATCTCTGCCTCCAGGGAGTCAATCCGGTCACTCTGGTCCAAGAGTGCCACCTCCACCTTTTGTGCTCCTTTATCCTCTGATCCGTCTTCTTCAAGGCCGCACGGATGGGGGGCTCAAGCCCCTTCCATTGCCTTATCAAGGTCCTCAGCGACCTCCTGCTGCTTCTTGAATTTGTCTGTCAAGAAGCTTGCCAGCATCTCAGCCGTCCATGGAGAGGCCAAAGTCACAGCAGGAGCCTCCGCCATTTTCTCCACCAACGAGGCTCAAGGCTTCTGAGATCAATGACGATTCTTTGCCTGACTGCTCCCTTGTAATAAAGATGTGCTGTTAGGTAATTTGGACTTTCTGAATTCTCCCTCAGTGTACCAAGACAGGCACCAGAGGGGGACGACTATGGGATTTTCACAGTAACTTCATTGCAGTGTTAATGTCAGCCTATTTGTGACAATAATAAAGATTATTTAATTTACTTGTTGGGCATTACTATTATGTGGGGACCTTATCCCATAAAACAAATCAAATATCCCCCCAAACTGGGCAAAAATGACCTAAAACACCCTGGGGGGTGGGGGCACTGCATGTGCTGCCGTTGGAAGTCTACTCATCTTTTCATTTTAAAGTTGATAGATATTAACAGTTCAATCACACATTTTGTAGTTATTTTAAGCATTTCTCATTCAGATTGGTCTTTGAGCACAACCTATTCATAGAACAATGTACAAAAGGACCTACAGTAAGTACAATCGTAAATCTGAACATCTATTGAAGGAAAATTTAATGAGCCTATTTTAATATCAATAATAATATATTTCAGCTTACATGTTTACCGTATACCGAATTACTATCTGCTCTGACACATGAGTAGGTTATATTCTTAAAGTAAAGGCCATCATCTCGGAAGTTGTTTGGCTGGTTGAAAGCATTCAGGAAAGCTTGAACTTGTCCTGGATCCAACTAATAAAAACAAAGTGTTTCAAGTTATTGGAAAAGATGTTTCATTTTACTGAAATCTACTGTTAATGAACATGCTTTACTTTGATACAGGGATGGTTAAGCATAGTTCAACACAACCTGTGATTATGGAATATTTCATTCATACCTTGAAACTATATTATAAAAAGTGACTTGTTGTTCATCTTTGACCAATATGCCCACAGCAGAGTAGATTTTCCTGTATACATGCGGAATACACTCATTTGATGAGAAATCATTTTTTTAAAATGACACAAATGAGGGCTTTCTCCACCCAATTTTCCAAAGTGAGTTCATTAGAATGCATAAATGTTGGGAACAGAAAACAACATTCCAATGAAGACTGTTCCCCACAGTCATTGCCACACAGTCATTGCCAGTGAAATGTGCCAAAGTCTGCAAATGTGGTTGTTGCATCCTGATGGTGTGGCCAATCAGTGCATAGTTGCTGCGGATAACCTGGTATGTGTCTTTTTGTTCAGTGTCACTGACAGTTTTCTCTCCAAAGGAAGATGCCTTCAAAACCGCCATCAACATGAACTAAAATCCTACCCTTGATCCATTCATCCCTTCCAACCTCAGTTACACATCAGACCTCCTTTACTCTCACTACAATCCTGAATGTGACATTGGAGGCAATTTTGCACTCGCGCCCGTCGTCAGCGAGAACAGTGACAGCAAGAATCGAGATTTTCATTGGCGAGATCTAATTTCCTGATTTTCCATGTCCTGTGTCGGTGACATAATGAGGTTCTTGCCTACAAATGTCGAGAACCTCATTTTTAAAAAAAACAATTTTTATTCTCCTTTTTAATATTTTCTCCCAAAGTTACATCCAACAATAATCAGTAACAAATGTAATGTCAATCCCCATCTCAATAACAACGATCCCATCCTCCCACCAAACCCCAGACATTAGCCCGCATGTTAACATAAACAAATGCCAAAAAGGAATCAGGAATCTCCCATAGTCACCATGAACACATACAGTCATCCCCCCAGCCCCCCCCCCCCCCCCCCCCCCCCGATTAATGTTCGATGGGATCCAATTCTCGAAAGTGCATAATGAATAACACCCATGAATTGTAGAAGCCCTCCATCCTTCCCCTCAGTTCAAATTTGACCTTTTCCAGCGTCAAGAATTCCAGCAGGTTCCCCCCGCCACGCCATGGCACAGGTTGGAGAGGTTGATCTCCAGTCTAACAGGATCCGCCTTCGGGCGATCACCGAGGTGAAGGCTACAACATCTGCCTCCGAGCCCGTTTCCAACCCCGGCTGGTCCGACACTCCGAATATGGTCTCCCGAGGGCCCGGATCCAGTTTCACGTGCACCACTTTAGAGTTTACCCTAAAAACCTACTTTGCGTAATGCTCCAGCTTTGGACAGGACCAAAACATATGAACATGGTTTGCGGCCCCCCCCCCCCGCAAAGTTCACACACATCGTCTACCCCCTCAAAGAGCCGGCTCATCCTCGCCTTTGTAAGGTGCGCTCTATCCACCACCTTCAGCTGTATCAGCCCCAACCTCGCACATGAGGTGGAGGCATTCACCGTCCGGAGCACCTCACACCAGAACCCCTCCTCCATACCCTCTCCCAACTCTTCCTCCCACTTTGCCTTGATCTCTTCTAGCAGCGGCGAGAACCTCATTTTAATAGAGTTACATATATTTTAATCTCATTACCGAGCTTCCCCGCCCTGCCACATAATTCCCCTTCACTGAATATTCAAACCTCGCTGACGGGTTTACAACAGGTTTGGAAAAACAGGATAGTCGAGGGGATTCCCCCAGGGCACAAAGGTAAGCACAGCCCTCGTGGTGGTGAGGGGGTGTGGGGGGAGCCAAGCAGTGCCTTACCGATGCCCCCTGGCACCCCAACCTGTGTGATGGAGCAGTGTAAAGGGCGGACCTGCTGGAGTGCCCCATTGAGAATGAGGTTCACATCATATTTATTGGGGCTGGGGCGATGAGCCCTGATGCTATTGGTGGTGACGGGGGTTGGGGGGGGGGGATGAGAGCCCTGATGCTTGTGATGAGGGTGGGGGGCCCTATGCTGTTGCTGGTGGGGAGGTGCAAAGGCCTGATGCTGATGGATGGGGGGTTGGGAACAACCAATGTTTTTTTGGGGGGTTCCCCTTGTCTTTAGGGGGGGTGGAGGTTATTTTTTGTGTTGATTGGGCGTCCTTTCAACCAGCACATCTCAATCAAATCTCCCCTCAGCCTCCTCTATGCCAAGGAGAATCCAACCTATCCAATCTTTCCTCATAGCTGCAATTTTCAAATTTTGACATCCTCGTAAATCTCCTCTTTGCCCACTCTAATACAATTACATCCTTTCTGTAATGAAGCGACCAGAGCTGCACACAATACTCAAGTTGTGGCCTAATGTTTCATATAGCTCCAGTAAAACCTCCCTGCTCTGATATTCTATGCCCCAAATAATAAATAAAAGGATCCCCTAATTGAGAAGGTAGTAGTGAACAAACATCTTGAACCGCTCTTGTCCTTCTAAGTGGTAAAGGTCACGGGTCTGGAAGGTGCTTTTGAAGAAGTCATTGTAAGTGGCTGCAGTGCATCTTGTAGATAGTATACGTTGTAGACATTTTCTGCGGCAGATAGAAGGACTGAATGTTTAATGTGGTGGATGTGGTGCCAGTCAAGTTGATTGCTTTGTCTTGGATGATGTTGAGCTTCTTGGAGCTGCATTCATCGAGGCATTCTATTACACTCCTGGCTTGGAGATGCTAGAAAGACTCTGGGAGTAGGGAGTAAGTTAGTCATGTCTAATCTCTGGCCCCTCTTGCAGCAACAGTATTGATGTGACTTGCTCAGTTAAGGTTCTGGTCAATGGTAACCCCCAGAATGTTGATGGTAGGGGATTAAGAGATGATAATAACACTGAAAATCAAGAGGATGATAATAACACTGAAAATCAATGATGATCGGCAAGCCTTTTGTGCTTGCCGATCATCATTGCTTGGCACTTGTGAGGCACCAAAGTTTGTGTTCCTTTTAACAGCCCATGTCTGAATATTCTTCAGGTTTGCTACATGCGGGCGGGGACTGCTTAATTATCTGAGGAATTGTAAATAGAATTGAACACTGTACATTCAGCTCGCATTCCTTCTTCTGACCTGATGATAGAGGGAAGGTCATTGCTGAAGCAACTCAAGCTCTTTGCGCCTGGGGCACTGCCCTGAAAAACTGCTGCAATAATGTTCTGGGGTGAGATCATTAGCATCCAATAACTACAGGCACCTTCCTATGTGCTAGCTACGACTCGAAGAAGAGTTTAGTCCTGATTTCCTTTGACTTCAATTGCAGAGACTTGCAATGACTCTTTCAACAGCACCTTCCAAACATGCAGCCGTTACTACCTAGAAAACAAAAAGGAATAAAACCAGATAGACCATCTGGAATTAACCTAGACACTCGAAACAACAATGAAAAATCCAAACCTGTTGACACAATCTTCCTTACTGACATCACCAAAATTCACAACCTAAAGGGTTGTGAATCTGTGGAATTTGCTACCCCAGAGTGACGTGTATGTAGGGACAGTGAGTAAATTTAAGGAAGAGTGAGTCAGAATTTTAATTGGTGATGGGGTGAAGGGTTATGGAGAACAGGAAGGACGGTGGAGTTAAGGGCAGGATGAGATTAGCCATGATCAAATGGCGGAGCAGACTCGATGGGCCAAATGGCCTAATTCTGCTCCTATATCTTATATGTGTTATGAACATGGTCTCTGGACCCCCATGGTGTCTCATGGCACCAGGTCAAACATGGGCAAGGAAACCTCCTGCTGATTACCCCGTACCATCCACTGTCAGCTGATGTATCAGTATTCCATGTTGAACACCACTTGGAAGATGCACTAAGAGTGGTAAGAGCACAGAGTGCACTCTTGGTGGGGGGACTTTAATGTCCATCAAAGAGTAGCTCAGTAATACCACCACAAGCCGAGTTGGCCGGGTCTTAAGGGACATAGCTGCTACACTGGCACTGCGCCAGATGGTGAGGGAACCAATAAGAGGGAAAAATATACTTGGCCTCATCCTCACCAACCTGCCTGCTGCAGATGCATTTGTCTGTGGCAGCATCATTAGGAGTGACCATCCCACAGTGGAGACAAAGTCCCATCTTGAAACTGAGAATGTCCTCCATTGCATTGTGTAGCACTATCATCGTGCTAAATGGGATGGACTTCGAACATATCTAGCCACTCACAACTGGGCAACCATGAGGCACTGTGGGCCATCACAGCCGAATTGTACTCAACCAAAATCTGTAACCTCCTGGCCTGGCATATCGCCCAATCTAGCATTACCACTAGGCCAGGGGATCAACTCTAGTTCTATGAAGAGTACAGGAGGGCATGCCAGGAGCAATAATACGTATATACCAAGCAATACCAAGTATATCTAAAAATTAGATGTCAACCTGGTGAAGCTACCATGCCAAACAGCATAAGCAACAAGTAATAGACAAAGCTAAGCAATTCAACAACCATCGGATCATGCTAAACTCTGCACTCCTGCCTCATCCAGCCATAAATGATGGTGAACAATTGTTGATTGAGGAGGCTCCGCATATATCCCCATCCACAATGATGAAGGAGCCCAGCACATCAGTGCAAGGGTAAGGCTAAAAGTGTTGCAACAATCTTCAGCCAGAAATGCAGAGTGGATGATCTATCTCTACCTCCTCTGGCGGTCCCCAGCATCACAGATGCCAGTCTTCAGCCAGTTCGATTCACTCCACTTGACATCAAGAAACAACTGATGGTACTGAATACCGCAAAGGCGATGGGCCCTGACAATATTTCAGCAATAGTACTGAAGACTGGTGCTCCAGAACTTGCCGCACTCCGAGCCAAGCTGTTCCAGTACAGTTACAACTCAGGCACCTAATGCAATGTGGAAAATTGCCCAGGTTTCTCCAAGAAACATGACAAATCCAACCCAGCCAATTACCGCTCCATCATTCTGCTCTCGATCATAAGCATAGTGATGGAAATGGTTGTCAACAGTATGAAGGCAGCATTCGACCAAGTATGGCATCAAGAAGCCCCAGCAAAACTAGAGTCAATGGGAGTTGGGGGAAAGCCATCTGCTGGTTGGAGTCATACCTGGCACAGAGGATGATGGCTGTGGTGGTTTGAGGTCAATCATCTCACCTCTAGGACATCACTGCAATGTTTCCTCACGATAGCATCCTAGTTCCAACCTTCTTCATCTGCTTCATCAATGACCTTCCTTCCATCATAAGGGCAAAAGTGGGGATGATTGTTGATAACTGCACAATGTTCAACGCCGTTCATGATTTCTCAGACACTGAAGCAGTCCATGTCCAAGTGCAGCAAACCTGAATAATATCTGGGTTTGGGGTGATAAAGTGGCACGTATTATTTGCACCCAAGTACCAAGAGATGACCATCTCCAACAAGAAAGGATCTTGTCATCGCCCCTTGATATTCAATGGCATTACTATCACTGAATCCCCCATTGTAAACAACCTGGGGATCATGATTGACCAGAAATTGAACTGGACTAGAATCATAGAATTTACAGTGCAGAAGGAGGCCATTCGACCCATCGAGTCTGCACCGGCTCTTGGAAAGAGCCCCCTACCCAAGGTCCACACCTCCACCCTATCCCCATAACCCAGTAACTCCACCCAACTCTAAGGGCAATTTTAGACACTAAGGGCAATTTAGCATGGCCAATCCACCTAACCTGCACATCTTTGGACTGTGGGAGGAAACCGGAGCACCCGGAGGAAACCCACACACACACGGGGAGAACGTGCAGACTCCACACAGACAGTGACCCAAGCAGGGAATCGAACTTGGGACCCTGGAGCTGTGAAGCAATTGTGCTAACCACCATGCTACCGTGTAGCCATATAAATACTGTGGCTACAAGAACAGGTCAATGGAATCCTGTGGCGAGTAACTTACCTTCAAACTCCCAAAAACCTATTCACCATCTACAAGGCATCAGTCAGGAGTGTGATGGGATACTCTCCAATTGCCTCGATGAGTGCAGCTCCAACAGCACTGAAGAATTTTGACACAATCCAGGCCAAAGCAACCCATTTGATTGGTACCCCTTCCACAAATATTCAATCCTTCCATCACTGACAAACAGAGGCAGCCGTGTGTGCCATCTACAAGATGTACTGCAGGAACTCACCAAGGCTTCTTAGGCAGTACCTTACAAACCCACAACCATTACCATCTAGAAGGACAATGGCAGAAGATACCTGGGACCACCACCTGGAGGTTCCGCTCAAAGTCACTATATCGCCGTTCCTTCACTCTCGCTGGGTCAAAATCCACTGTGGGTATTCCTATACCTCAGGGACTCAGCGGTTCAAGAGAGCAGCTCATCACCACCACCTTCTCAAGAGTAACTAGGGGTGTGGAATAAATGCTGGCCTAGCCAGCGATGCCCACATCTCACATACGAGTAAAAAAAATTATAGGGCTCCTTAATGCCACACTTGGTCAAATACTACCTTGATGTGAAGGACAATAACTCTCACCTCTGGAGTTCAGCCCTTTACTCATGACCAATGTAATGAGATCTGGATGAGTGGTCCTGGCAGAACCTAAACTTAACACTGGAGAATATATTGTTGGTGAATAAATGTTGTTTCGTAGCACTCTCACTTGATCACTTTGCTGAGGATTGAGTGTAGACTGATGGGTGGTAATTGATCTATTGTCCTGCTTTCTGTAGACAGGACGGACGTACCTGGGTAATTTTCTACTTTGTCAGGCAGGCGCCAGAATTGTAGCTGTACTGAGGAAGGTAGAGATATATCTAGTTCTGGAACAAAAGTCTCCATCACTACGGTCGGAATGTTGTTTGGGCTCATATCTTTGCTGCAGCAATGCACTCAGCCATATCCTGATGTCTTGTGGACTGAATCAATTGGCTGAAGATAATGTATGATGAGGGAACTCAGGTGAAAGTTGAGATGGATCGTAATCCAGGCATTTCTGGCAAACTCTGGAGCTCAACCACTGAAATTCTACACATGCCCTGGTCACCTCCAGGCTTGATTATTCACAGCTCTTATTAGTGGTCTCCTATCCTCCACCTGAACCAGTTTGGGCTCAAAGAGATCACCTTTTTAGGAGACAAATTATCAGCACAAGGAGTACAGCCTGATCCTGAGAAGCTAAAAGCCATTATCAGCATGCCTCGTCCGCATGATAAAAGAGCGGTACTACGTTTGCTTGGAATGGTGAATTTTGTGGGAAAATTCATCCCCAACTTAGCCTCAAAAACAGTGCCCTTCTGGAATTTAATACGGGAGGCTGTTCTGTTTGAATCGACTGACAGTCATGAAACAGAGTGGTCAAACCCAAAAAATGCATTGACCAACACACCAGTTTTAGCGTTCTTTGACCCAGCAAAGAACACAAAGATATCGACTGATGCCAGCCAGAATGGACTAGTTTTGCTACAAGAAAACGCTGACAAGTCATGGCAACCGGTAGCATACGCATCTAGGTCAATGACAGAAACCGAGAAACGGTATGCCCAAATCGAGAAAGAATGTCTCAGACTAGTGTTGGGAATTGAAAAATCCCACCATTACGTTTACGGCCTGCCAACATTCATTGTGGAGACCGATCACAGACCACTAGTGTCCATTATTCGAAAGAGCCTAAGTGAGGTGTCACCTTGAATCCAGAGACTAATCATGAAGCTACAGAGGTATGACCTCAAGCTAGTGTATAGTGGTTGTGGATGTCCTTTCCAGAGCAACCGACAATAAGGAGCGAAAAGACATCTCTGAAATATTACCGGGATAGGTCGATCTGGTGATGGAAACCCTGCCTGTATCAGACAACAAGTACAAATTGATAAAGGCTGAGACAGAAACCTTGCAGAAGGCTGTCCAGCATATGAGAAAGGGATGGCCTACAGACTCATGCTCCAAGTTCTGGAATGTCAGGCACAAACTCAGCTACATCAATGGCTTTGTGCTTAAGAAAAACAGAATAGTATTTCACATTCATTACGACACTTGACCCTCGGGTAGATTCACAAAGGACACTTGGGTATTGAGAAGTGCAGGAGGCGGGCCAGAGAATCGGTTTATTGGCCAGGGATCAATCAGGACATTCAACGAACAGTGGAACATTGTGAAACTTGCCAAAGATATCAGAATCATCAACGCAAGCAACCCATGAATGGGCGGCACGGTAGCACAATGGGCTGCACAGTGGTTAGCACTGTTGCTTCACAGCTCCAGGATCCCAGATTTGATTCTCAGCTTGGGTCACTGTCTGTGCGGAGTCTGCACATTCTCCCCCTGTCTGCGTGGGTTCCTCTGGGTGGTCCGGTTTCCTCCCACAGTCCAAAGTTGTGCAGGTTAGGTGGATTGGCCTTGCTAAATTGTCCTAAATGTCCAAAAAGGTTAGGTGGGGTTACTGGGTTACCGGGATGGGGTGGAGGTGTGGACTTTAGTGGGGTGTTCTTTCCAAGGGTCGGTGCAGACTCGATGGGCCGAATGGCTTCCTTATGTACTGTAAATTCTGTGATGACTGAAAGTGAGTTAGTCAATAAACAATGGAAGAAGGTTGATCTGTTTTACCTGGATGGCACTGAATACATACTGCGAATTGATTACTACTCCAACTATCCGGAGGTAATGAAACTACTGAATTCCAGCAGTGCCAGCCTGATCCGATGTGCAAAAGAAATTTTTGCACGTCATTGCACACCGCAAATTGTCATGAGTGACAATGGTCCCTGCTTTGACAGTTGGGAGAGGCAGGATTTCGCTGGGAGATATTATTTCAAGCATGTCACCTCCAGTGCTCACTACCCTCAATCCAATGGGCAAGCAGAAAAAGGGGTCCACATTGCTAAGACTCTGCTCAAGAAAGTCGTTGCTTCACACAGTGACCCGTATCTAGCCCTGTTGTCGTATCGCACCACACCACTGAGTAATGGATTCGCTGCAGCTCTATGCTAATAGGGAAGAAGCTGCGGACAACACTTCCCAACATTCCTGGAAAAAATCCGTAATAAGCCCATAATGCAGAAAACCGCTGCTCAAAAGCAGAAACAAACATACTACTAAACCACTCCAGCAGAATGTTGGATCAGTTGATACCGTTCGGATTGAGACACCACAAGGATGGTCCATGACTGCCAAAGTCATAAGACAGGCAGGTCCCAACTCTTTTGTTGTTCTCACGGATCAAGACTCAATATTGAGATGCAATCACAGAGTGTTTCTAAAGCTCGAGGCGAGTCAACCGTTTACTCTTCAATCAAGAATGGACGATGGGGTTGCTCCTCCTTGCACGCCTGATATTACCCACACGGCTGTGGAAACACCGAACATTGAAGCAACCAATGAGCAAGTTGCTTACCGGAAAATAACCAGACTACCTCGTTGTCACCTCAGGCACTGGTTACGTGCCTGCATACTCGCACCACCTGCAGGTCAGATGCTAGGGCAGGCACTGCGACGGTCCACCAGTGTTCGAAGACAACCCAATAGATTTCATTTATAAACATCACTAGCCTGATTGATTGAACTGATGAACAGTCACGTTTGCATGCATGCAGTTTTACATGACTAAAATCAATGTATATGTACAGATTTTGAATGTACATGTTTATCATTCAAAATCATTTCGAAAGAAAGGAGAATGTGATGATAGGTAGACTATCATCTGTATATATTAGATCATCATCTGTATGTGTATTCAAAGTTATATGTTTTACTGTTGTAGTTATAATAATAATAATCTTTTATTGTCACAAGTAGGCTTACATTAACACTGCAATGAAGTTACTGTGAAAAGCCCCTAGTCACCACATTCCGGCGCCTGTTTGGGTACACAGAGGCAGAATTCAGAATGTCCAATTCACCGAACATGCACGTCTTTTGGGACCTGTGTGAGGAAACCAAAGAACCGGAGGAAACCCACGCAGACACGGGGAGAACATGCAGACTCCACACAGACAGTGACCCAAGCCGGGAATCAAACCTGGGACGCTGGCGCTGTGTAGCCACAGTGCTAACTACTGTGCCGCCCTAGCATCCGACCTGTAGGTGGTGCGAGTATGCAGGCACGTAACCCAGATGCACCATGTGTTCGAGGACAAGGTGTTAGTAAGGAGTTGATAGCAGTAGCATATTAGAGTAGCTCTGTAGTATCTTAGTGTAAGTTAGTGTTAGACCATTATTGCCAACTGTATTAATCTTAGACATTATAGTAACCCTTTAGAGTAGTGTTAGTAATAAATAGTTTTGTTGTAAAACAAAGTCTAATGTTCTTTGTTAACACTACCACATCAAGATCCAAGATCAGCATAATTAAAGAACATTACAGTCACATGTCCATTAAAGCCTAAGGAGTCTGTTGATCTCAAGCCATCCAGCTGGGTCCTTAAATGCTGCAGTAACGTACAGTGCAGTTTCTTGGTTGTATGCTTTTCCAGCTGCAATTAAGGGATTGAGCCTGAAGTAATCGACAGAATTTAGAAAAATAGGTTGGTTGCACAGGTGCAAATAACCCCTTTAAGCCATGTCTAATTCTTATGCAGCTCAGTATATCACTGGAAGCCAGGGTGGACTGACCACATAGGAAATTGAGAGATTTTCCCAGTGCACCAGAGCATAGTCCCATATTGTCACTTTGTGATAATCCTATAGAATCACTCCCTTTAGGGGAGTCAATCTTCCCCTTCTGGAACCAGAGATTGATTTTCTTCGTCAGCAGAACAAACATTACATCTGAAGATATTGAACTTATCACCAAAAGTAAAACAAATGCAATATTCTTACTTTAAATCCAAGGGAGATTGACACCACTGAGGAAGTTTTCAAACTTATGATTGCACAGTCTTGAACATGATTTGTTGCAAGAAGAGACTGAGTTAATAAATCCTGGTGCTCACTCAATTTAAATGTATCCTGTTAAGAAAAAATAATCATAATACTATACAGTAATTCAAAACATTAAAAGCATATTTTAACCTATGTTTTCTTCAATGTTAGGTTTGGGTACTTGGACATCATCTTCGCTCAGCATTTTTAACAATGTCTTCTCTATAAAATAATAGCATAACCAACCAACTAATTAGAAAATTGCCAAGTAATGATGATCTTGAGCATCCACCCCTATCCTCCCATCCAGCCAACCTTCAATGCCGTCACTATCGCTGAGTCTTCCGCCATTAACATCCTTAAAGACACTACTGAACAAAAGTTGAAATGGGCCAGCTATATAAACATTATGGTATTGATCACTTGATGTCTATATACCATTGATAAGGTTGAAGTAAGGTAGATGTAGATGGAAGGAATTCTCGCAACTCAGTTGTTTGGGAGCAACACCCCAAGAAACTCAGAATAGAGCAGTTGGTTTGATTGGTGTCTGTATTTGCACAGAAATCTAACCCCCACTATCACCTGAGTATTCTATGGCTACAGTATATGTAATTTACAGGATGCATTACAGCAACTTATCAAAGTTACTTTAGAAGAACCCTCTCCCATGCTAGGTGTGCGATCAAGAATGAGGGGAGTAAGATCTGTCAGGTTTCACATCTTAAAGAAAGGTAATCCATATTGGACTCAATGTTACTTCTGTTTCTCTCTTCACAGCCCTGCTCCTAGACCTGTTGAGTTTTTTAAAGCACTTTCTGTTTTTATTTCAGATTTTCAACAGCTGCTGTATTTTGCTTTTTTTGGTTTTCAAATGTTTTACTCCATTCTTAAAGTTACAACACCACTGCTTTGGCTAGCACAGTGGTCAGCACTGCTGTATCACACAGCCAGGGTCCTGGGTTAGATTCTGACCTTGGGTGACTATCTGTGTGGAGTTTGCATGTTCTCCCTATGTCTGCGTGGGTTTCCTCTGGGTGCTCCGGGTTCATCCCACAATCCAAAGATCTGCAAGTTTAGGTGGATTGGCCACATTAATTTGCCCCTTAGTGTCCAAGGATGTGCAAGTTAGGTTACGCAGATAGACTGGGAAGTGGATCTGGGTAGAGTGCTCTTTCGGAGGCCCAGTGCAGACGCAATGGGCCGAACAGCCTACCTCTGCACTGTAGGGATTCTATGGAATGCGCAGAGTGGACAGGGAAAGCCCCTAATCCATCTCACTGCTTGCTCTGCAAACCAATTCAAATTCAATTGAATCCAATTCATGGGCTGGAATTCTCTGGTCATCGTGATTCAATGTTCCTGCCGGCAGTGCACACCTGCCTGCGGGTTTCCTGGCGGAGTCAGGTGGCTTCAATGGGAAATCCCATTGACAAGCAGCGGGAAGATAGAATCCCGCCACCAGCAAATGACACACCACCGGGAAACACGCTGGCGGACCGGAAAGCCCAGCCCATGGTTTCCACAAGAGATTATGTGGAGATGCTGACGTTGGACTGGGGTGGGCACAGCAAGAAGTCTTACAATACCAAGTTAAAGTCCAACAGGTTTGTTTTGAATCACTAGCTTTCGAATCACTAACTCACCTGATGAAGGAGCTGCGCTCCGAAAGCTAGTGATTCAAAACAAACCTGTTGGACTTTAACCTGGTGTTCTAAGACTTTCACAAGAAAGACATACAAGATCCAAGTTAACAAGAAAATGCATTGCCCCTCATCTTGGGCTTGATAGACTAGATCAATAGAATCCCTACAGTGCAGAAGGAGGCCACCGGCCTTTGGAAAGAGCACCCTACCCAAGCCCATGTCTCTAACCTATCCCGTAACCCCACCTAACCTTTTGGACACTAAGGGGTAATTTAGCATGTCCAATCCGAAGCAGGCACTCCCAGTGTAGATTTTGGAGTTCTGAGGTTCTTGCTGTGGTGGAAAGTGGCTGCTGCTACTGCTCTCTCTCTGTTGCTGCTGCTCAGTTTACTGCCTGTTCTCAGTGATGTTTGCTGCTGAGTTGCCTGGAGGGTGGAGACGTGAGGGAAGGAAGGAGAGAAAGACAAGAAGGCGACTTCAAGATTCAACACTGAGTTGGGAATAGAGTCCTTTGGACTGCTTGTTCGCTGGGCCCCTTCTGGGCTGATAGCCTGGTTCTCCTAATCATCATCTTCCTTCAGCAAGGACAAAGCCCTCATTTTCCATCAGGTGTGTTTGTTCTGAGACAGAGGGATCCATGTACAGTTTGTTTGCTGAGTCCCTCTTGGGCCGTAGACCCCATACACCAGCGGCTTATTTCTACAGGGAGGACATCGGATTCCAGTGTTTTTGCTGAGCCTTACTCAGGCTGAAGACCTCGCAAACCAGCACCTACTTACATCGTTGTGGTCGTCCTGGAGTGTGAGCACGGACTGAGGTTTTGCTGGGCTTCCTTGCGGGCTGAAGATCTCCTTGTGCTCACTTATCCTCCCAGCTTCACAGGAGTCTCAACAGTCTCCCACCTCAGGCACCAATTCATCTACGGTGCCCCACCCTCCTGAGCCGCAATTCTCCTCCTCCCGCTGTGTCCCTTGCTCTCTCTTCCCTTCCTTCCTCGTTCCTCCGCATACCTTCCTGGGAGAAGAATACATTGTTCCACCTCGCTCTTCCCCTAAACCACCCCCCCCCCCCCCCCACCCCCAGTCTATTTTCCAATCTACTACAACACGACAAAGCCCCCATTGGAGTGGGCATGGCACTTGTCCTGACGGCTACTCCACCTATGCCGGCGGTGGGGCAGTCCAAATCCAGCTATGCAGGGGTGGTGGCCACGCGGCCTCCACTACTCCCACAGCCTCGCCACCCTTCCGGTTGCTAACCCAGAAACTGAGGGTTAAGTGCTGCGCTCACCCCACCGTCACCATAAAGGCGTGTGTTTGCACAATGGCCGAGGAGCCAACAACCCCGGCCATTGTGGCCGCCTCGTATCTACAGGAAAGGCGAGAAGGCAGTTCACCTCGCCCTTGAAAAGGGGCTCTCAGTGGCCGAGACGTACTAGGGGGCCACCGCCGAGAGAGTCATGCTCGCCAGCGTTCCGCCGAACCTCCCTATGGAGCTCCTCCTCCCCCACATCCAACTACTTGGGGAGGTACGTTCCGAGGATGCACTGCTCCCTCTTAGCCTAAGGGATGCACCCCTCGGGCACATCTACTCCTTCCGGTGCCAGGCTTTTGTCTGCCTGGCCCGAGAAGAGGTATTAGAGGGGGGATTCAAAGTCTCCCATCCAAGGTCAACATGGACACAAAGGTGGCATCAGCTGGCCCGCTGTCCCCTTCTGATGGACTGATTTTGAGTCCATCTGTAGCGAGGCGGTGAACTCTCTCGTGCCTGGCACCATGTCGCCCCATATCTCCGAGGGAACTCTGGGATTTTCTATATGCCAACCGCGGTCGCTGAAACTGAATGCAGCTAGCCCTCGACCAGTGGTCAGAGATGGCACTGCTCATTAAGTCTTCCCGCGCCTACGTTAAAGATGCAGGAGACACGGATGCAACTGAGCAGTGCTGGCTGAAATCTTTCCTTGACAGACTCCAGAGGGAGTGGAGGGGCACGTGCTCCTCTGCTCCCTCCAAACACTAAAATGGTGACGGTGAAGATGGCACTTTAATGCTGACATGGAGGTGACCATAACCAGCCTGAACATCAACGGCAGCAGGTATGCTCTCCGCAGTTTCCAGAGCTTCTTGTCCTCCGGGATGGGAAGTATGTGGCGTGCATCCTGCAAGAAACCCACACCACTCCAAGAGACAAAGCCACGTGGCTCCCGGAGTGACGAGGGGCAGTCTACATGAGTCACCTGACCTCACGTTTAGGCGGGGTGGCTATCTTGTTGGCCTCACAATTTCAGCTGGAGATTTTAGGGATCAAGGAGCTAGTGCCAGGCCGGTTGCTGCACCTGACGGTCCGCGAGGGAGGGTGAGGTACTTCACTTTGTGAATGTCTACGCTCCCAGGCTGGCCAACAGCAGATGACTTTCTTCGAGCAAGTGTCCACTCATCTTGGCACCATTGCCGCAGGCAAGTGCACCCTTGGGACAAAGGACCACCTTGGTACACACCGTGGCTCTCGTGCGGTGGAAAAGTTAAGGAACCTGGTCGGGTTCTTTGACGTGGTGGATGTCTGGCAGACTCTCTCTCTTGACTTCAGGGTCTTCACCTTTGTGAGGCCTGGGGTCGGAGCGCCCAGAATCAACCGCTTCTACATTTTCAGGGCTTACCTGCCCTATGTCCCGACTGCCTCTATGCAGCAGGTGCCGTGCTCGGACCACTGTCTGGTGTGGGTGGGGCTCCGCGTACTGGCACTTTAACAACCTGCTGCTGGAGGATGAGCGATTCCTGGGCTCATTTCGTCGCTTCTGGACCGTCTGGAGGAGAGCTGGGAGGCTTCCCCTCCTTGAGGCTATGGTGCGATGTGGGCAAGACTCACGTACATGCTTCCTGTCAGGAGAATACAAGGAGCTTGACAAAGAGCCGGAAATCCAGGGCCGAGGAACTGGAGAAGGAGGTGCTCGACCTGCAGCCACGTCTCGGTCAGCAACTTGTCGGGTCCCCCGGTGCATACGTGAGGTCGCGGATCCAGACCCTAATGGACATGGGCCGCAGCTCCCTCATCTTCTGGTCGCTGGAAATAAGGCGGGGGATCTGTCAGCAGCTCCTTATGCTGACAATGCATTTCTCGTCTCGGATGCGGAGGTCAGGGTCCAAATCCGAAGCTTCTACAGTGCCCTTTTCTCCCTAGCTCTGTCCAGCGAGGCTGCTTGCAGAGTTTTGTGGGAGGACCTGCCGCAGGTCAGCCCGGAGGGCACCGGGAGGCTTGATACCCCTATAAGCCTTGGGGAGCTGATTGGCAACTTCGATAGCCTGTCCAGGGACACAACCCCAGGGCTGGACGGGCTGACCATGGAGACCTTCAGGGTGTTATGGGACATCCTGGAGAGCGACTACGCGGGAGTCCTGGGGGAACCATTACCCTGCTGTCAAGAGGGGTGGGGGGGGGGGGGGGGGTGGGGGAGGAGAGGGAGGTTTCCACACCTTAAAAACTGCCGACTGATCTCCCTCCTCAGCACGGACTACAAGATCTTCGTCAAGGTGATGTGCTTGCGCCTTGGCACCATGCTGGACCACATGATTCACCCTGACTAGTTCACGAACACCATTTTGAGCGACTGGCAGAGGCGCAAGCTCTGGCTCGCGGTCAATGCCATCCGAGACCTCAAAACGGTCTGCTCGGACCCGATCGCACTCACGGTCTGGAGGACATGCAGGTGGTACCCCATCAGGGTGAACCCCTGCCTGGACGGAATTCCACATTGGCCCCAGGCCCCGAAACCTCCCTCGGGGGCTGGTGCCCCACAATCCTAGCCGTCTCATGGAAATGCCCTCAGTGCCTTTTCGCACTGCGTGGAGTTTTCCTCTGCAGGCTGCCGCTCCTCACCGTTACCTGGACATGCCACGGCGTGGCTTGTTGTCGTCCGGCGGCAGAGGTCGACCACTGAAGGTCCCTCTATGGAGGAGTCCGACCCCTCAATCTTAGGGGACCTGGGATGGAGGGTGTTGCATGCAGCAATGCCATACAATCAATGATTGCACTGGTTGACTGACTCCCAAGAAGCCTGCTATTTTTGCAGCCTTGTGAGTCCATGGACCACGATTATGTTACGTGTTATAGGCTGCACCCCCATTTTAGTTTTTTGTCAAATCTTTTGTTGAGTTTTTGTTTGCACTTCAGCCCCACGCTCCTGATCTATGAGCATCCGGTGTGGAGGGGCAGGGAAAGCGGAGCACCTCCTTGTTAGCCTGCTCCTGGCACTGGCGGAGCATGCCATTCGTCCGACCAGGCTGTATATCCCTCTTCCGCGGCTACATTTGCGGCCGGGTGACCCACGGGCACCGTTGAGGCCTTCCATGCCAGGTGGGCACCATCGGGGTTGGGATGCTTTATTGACCCTTTGAATTGCACTCTCATTTTATGTTTTTAAGTTTCTGGTGATTTTTGTTACTTTTGGGGCAGTGCCCCTAACAGGAGCGGCTGTTTTTGCTTTGTCCTTTCTTCTATTTTCCTTTCTTCTATTTTGTTGGTTGACGTCAAAAGGGTGGGCAATCCACCTAACCGGCACTTATTTCTACTGAAACCGTAAACTCCACACAGTCACCCAAGGCCGGCATTGAACCCGGGTCCCTGGCAGTGTGAGGCAGCAGTGCTAACCCCAAATGGGGTCATGTTCCTGATCACCAATCTAGTAAGTGAGTGAGCGACGACGCGGCCCTCATACCTCACCGGCCCTCATACCTCAACCGCCATCCCTTCTTTCCCCTCGGCGGGGCTCCAAAGCCGCAGCGCCGGGGCGGAGCCACGGGACAATGAAGAGGGGCAGGCCCCGCCCACTCTGATTGGATAGATGAGCGGGGCGCTCGCCCAGTGCACTGTGGCGATTGGTCGGTGAGGCTAACAATCAGGGCGCGTCATTCTTAAACCGTTGCAGTGTCGCCATAGAAACCGTTCCGCGTCCCGCTGACCGCCGGACGGTTTCTTTTCCTCCCCCCCCCCTCCCCAAAACAAACAGCTCAGCTCTCCTTCGCTGGAAAGGCGAGCGAGGGACGCGCGCCGGGAGGCCGCGCTCAGGATGTGGGGACGCGCGCCGGGGGCGAGCGGGACCCCCATGAGTTGGAGGAGCAGCGGCTCGGGTCACATCAGTGTCCACCGGCCGTTCACCAGCGGCGGAGTAGTGAGTGAGGGGAAAGTGGGGACATTAAACGATATGATTCGCACAGTTGCCCTCCCCCCCACGTGTGGTTTCTGACTCCCATCACCCGCTCCTCGTCCCCATTAACCGTGTGATGTTTATCGATCGATACCCGAATCGTTTACTTCCAGCCCCCCTCCTCCGGGCCCGCTCCTGGGAGCGACGCCGCCGAATAAATGTGCCCCCTTTTGTTGTTGTTAGTTGTCAGGCACCTACCGAGAGGGAACTGTCCAGCAAGCGAGTCAGTAATCTCAAGCTGAAAAGTCTCGCCTTTCTGGAGGCTGCCGTCGGTGCGCGAATTGCGGTTTGCATGTCGGATACAAGAGGATCAGAGAACCGGCCAGGCGCTAAACGTCACCCCCTCCTCTCTGCACAGACTCTTGTCAGACCTGCCCAGATTGTCCAGTGGTTTCTGTTTTCGCTACAGAGGCTGTCCAGAGGGGCGGGTTTATGTTTGGCCGGGTTTATTGCTTTGGTGGTGGGGGGTTTACCGGGATTTGGTGACCTTTTATTTTCCGTGCTGAGCACCGTTTGTGATGTCGGGGTAGTGTCCGAACAGCCTTATCATTGAAACTGTAAACATCTGAATTATATACCCATCAGTCCATAAGAGGGTCATTTAGGAGTCTGCTGACAGTGGGGAAGAAGCTGTTTTTGAGTCTGTTCGTGCGTGTTCTCAGACTTCTGTATCTCCTGCCCCATGGAAGAAGTTGGAAGAGTGAGTAAACCTGGTGGGAGGGGTCTTTGATTATACTGCCCACTTTCCCCAGGCAGTGGGAGGTGAAGATGGAGTCAGTGGATGGGGGTTCATGTGATGGACTGGACTGTGTTCACGACTCTGAAGTTTCTTGCGGTCTTGAGCCGAGCAGTTGCCATACTAAACTGTGATGCAGCCAGATAGGATGCTTTCCGTGGTGCACCTGTAAAAGTCGGTTAGACTCAATGTGGACAGGCTGAATTTCCTTAGTTTCCTGAGGAAGTATAGGTGCTGTTGTGCTTTCTTGGTTGTCGCGTCAACATGGGTGGACCAGGACAGATTTTTGGTGATGTGCACCCCTAGGAATTTGAAGCTGTCAACCATCTCTACCTCAGCCCCGTTCATGCGGACTGGGGCGTGTACAACATTTTGTTTCCTGAAGTCAATGACCAGCTCTTTAGTTTTGCTCACATTGAGGGAGATATTGTTGTCGCTGCACCATGCCATGAGGTTTTCTATCTCCCTCCTGTATTCTGACTCATCGTTGTTCGTGATCCGATCCACTATGGTCGTGTCGTCAGCAAACCTGTAGATGGAGTTGGAGACTAATTTTGCCATGCAATCGTGAGTTTAGGGAGTATAGTAGGGGGCTAAATACACAGCCTTTCGGGTCCTGGTATTGAGGACTATCATGGAGTAGCTGTTGTTTATTCTTACTGATTATAAGTCTATGGGTCAGGAAGTCGAGGATCCAGTTGCAGAGTGAGAAGCCAAGTCCTAGGTTTTGGAGCTTTGATATGAGCTTGGCTGGATTATGGTGTTGAAGATGGAGCTGTAATCAATGAATAGGAGTCTGATCTGGGAGACCAGGGGGCGAGAGAGGCTGACTTTTTGGCCTTTACCTCCTTGGTAGCCCAGAGACGGATCTTTTTAGTGTGGAGGGACACAAAGCCCCCTAAATCAGGGGTTTGGGTTAGTATCATTCTCAGACTTGAGAAAATTAAGCTCGCCCTGAGAGGATCAACATTAGGGTTCGTCCGGAGGTGGTAGCCGTTTATCGACTTTCTTCGGAGAAAACTAAAGCGTCAGCAGATTCAGGGGGGGGGGGGGGGGGGAAGAGTTAGACTATTTTGTGTTTTAGAGTAGGCGGGAACAATAGGAGATGGAGGGATGTGTTACGTACTGAACTATGTGTACATTTATATTGTTATAAAATCATAAATGTCTTAAAATGTTAAAAAAAGAAAAATGAATCGGACTCTGATGTAGCAGTCTTTGTTGTCGAGATGCTCCAGGAATGAGTGTAAGGCTAGGGAGATGGCGTCTGATGTGGACTGGTTGCAGCGGTATGTGAATCGCAGTGGATCTAGGCATTCTGGGAGTTTGTAGTTGATGAGCCTCATCACCAACCTCTCGAAGAACTTCATTACGATTGATGTTAGGGCCACCGGCCGATGGTCATTGGGGCACGTTGCCCGGTTCTTTGGCACCGGTATGATGATGGTCTTATTGAAGCAGGTGGGAACCTTGGAATGGAGTATGGGGAGGTTGAAGATGTACGTGAACACATCTGCCAGCTGGTCCATTCAGGATCTGAGTGCACGACCAGGGATCCTGTCCAGGCCAGTCGCCTTCTGAGGGGTCACGATAAGGAAGGCTGATCTGACTTCGGAAGCTGTGATGGTGGGTGTTGGTGTATCCGGGGCTGCTGGGGCAGTCAACAGCGGTTTGATGGTTTCCTGCTCAAACCAAGCATAGAATGCGTTGAGTGGGAATAGAGGGATGGGAATAGAGGGATACGGACCCAGGAAGTGTAGAAGATTGTAGTTTAGTCGGGCAGCATGGTCGGCACGGGCTTGGAGGGCCGAAGGGCCTGTTCCTGTGCTGTACATTTCTTTGTTCTTTGTTCATCGTTCATCAGGAAGGGGTGCGCTGCTGCCGGAGATTCTGCTTGGCTTTGCTTTGTAACTCTTTAGGTTGCGAGAATCTGTAACGCTAGTCTGTGACTCTATTGGTTTGATATTGCCTCTTGGCATCCCTGATGACTGTGTGGAGGTTGTACCTGGATTTCGTGTCTAGGTCAGGGTCCACTGACTTGGAACACCTCAAACATGGCCTTCAGTAGGGTGTCAATCTCCTTTGACAACCACTCTGATTTTTAAACAAAATATTTTTATTCAATACACTCAGATTTTTAAACAAAATATTTTTATTCAAGGCATTTTACATATATTCACATTCACAGAATATCAGAAGAACATCGCATCAACCCAACAAACAATCACAGACCTCCAAACCCCCCTGATACCAACACCCAACCACATCTCGCCTGACCCATTTTACCCCCACCGCCCTCCCCTTCAATTCTCCTTGAAGAAATCAATGAACGGTTTCCACCTCCGGGTGAACCCCCTCCCCTTTGCTGACTCCTCAATTCTCTTTGAAGAAATTAATGAACGGTTTCTACCATCGGGTGAACCCCTCTTCCGACTCCCACAGAGCGAACTTGACCTTCTCCAACCTTAGGAATTCTCCCGTCAACCCAACAAAATCTATCTCTGGGCTATCAGGGAGGAAAAGGCCAATACATCGCACCTCCTCCCGGACCCCCGGGTGTTCCGACACACCAAATATCGTCACTTCCGGACTCTGAACCAGTCCGACACCCAGCACCTCGGACATCACTTCTGAGAACCCGTGCCAGAACCCCCTCAGTCTTGGTCATGCCCAGAACATGTGGATGTGATTTGCATGCTCCCCCTCGCCGCACACCATGCACAACTTACCTCCACCCCGCAAAGAACCTGCTCATCTTCGCTATTGTTATGTGGGCCCCCTGCATCACTTTAAACTGGATGAGGCTCAACCTCACACACGATGAAGACGCATTCACCCTCCGCAAGGTTTCTGTCCATGTCCCGGCCCGCATCGCCCCACGCAGCTCCTCCCACTTGCGCTTAATACCTTCCATTGGAGCTCCCTCCCTCTCCATTAATTCTTTATAAATATACAACAATCCCCTCCTATTTTATCTTCTGATTTAAAAACTTATCCTGCAACGCCGGAGACAGCAGCCCTCGGGAAGGATGGCACCTCTCTCACGAAAGTCAATCCCCAACTGCTGCCATCCCTAATACCTCGCGTCCAGCCCTGCTGGCACCAACTTCTGGAGGTTAGATGTGGGGCTGTTGGCAGATGAGAGGGGGTGTGAGCAGGTGAGAGCTGCTATCGGGGCTACATGGAATTGTTGCAAATTGGTGCCCACAGCAACATGTCTGTCAACCCAAAATGTTGTCTGCATTGCCTGCACACTTAACGTCGACACCACCACTGGGCTCACGGTGTACCTGGCCGGCGAGAACGGCAGAGGTGCCAACAACAGAGCCCTTAAACTCATCCATGACATGACACCATCTCCTCCCTCCCTCACCCCATTCCAAAAATGCCTGCCTCATCGACTGGGCTTTCCCCACCCACACTAACTCCGAAATGACCCTACTGACCTTCCTAAAAAAAGACTTGGGGACAAAGATAGGGAGGTTCTGCAACATGAACAGAAACCTGGGCAGCACCATCATTTTCATTGTCTGCACACGCCCAGCCAGCGATAGCGACAACACATACATCTTAAATTCCCCTTCATTCCCTCCACCAATCGAACCAAATTCAGTCCCTTGCCACTGGATACCCAAGTATCTAAAACTCGTTCCCACCACCCTTAACGGCAACTCCCCTAATCTCCTTTCCTGCCTTCTGTCATTGATCGGGTACACCTCACTCTTTCCCATGTTCAATTTATATCCCAAAAACAGCCAAATTCCACCACATCTCCGTAATCCGTTCAATGCTGCCCATCAGGTCCAAAATATGTAATTACAATTCGTCTGTGTACAACAAAACGCAATGCTCGGCAACAACCTCTGTTCAATCTCTCTCCATTCCCTCGATGCCCCAAGTGCCATTGCCAATGGCTCGATCATCAAGGCAAGAAGTAGCGGGGAGAGCGGGCACCCTTGTCTCATCCCATAACCTACCCCAAAGTACCCCAAACACACTTGGTTCATCCGAACGCTTGCCACTGGAGCCTTGTACAACTGACAGACCCAATACACAATCCCTTGCCCGAACCCAAGCCCCCCAGCACCTCAAACAAATATGCCCACTCCACCCAATCAAAAGCCTCCGCATCCATTGCCACCACCGCCTCCAACTCCTGCCACCCCCCCCTCCCCATGCCCCCAAGGGTATCATAATCACATTAAGTAGCCCCCGCATATACGCCGACAACTGCCTTCCCTTCACAAGTCCTGTCTGGCCATCCCCTATCACCCCCGACACGCTCCTCAATTTGCGATGCAAGCACCTTCGCCATCAGCTTAGCATCAACATTCAGCAGCGATATCAGGCGGTGCAACCCACACTGTCCAGGTCCTTATCCTTCTTTAAAATTGGGGAGATGGATGCCTGCGACAGTGTGGGGGAAACATCCCACCCCCATCTCCCTCGCCTTATCATACGTCCTCACCAGCTCCTCCCCAAACCTTTTATAAAACTACTGGGAACCTGTCCAGCCCCACGTCCTTCCTTGCCTGCATCGCTTCCTTGCCATCCTTCACCTCCCTCAGCCCAATCGGGCCTCCAGCTCTTAGACCTTCTATAAAAGGCCTCAAATGCCCCATTCACCCCCCCTGGGTCCGTCACCACCTTCTCCCTCTCATCCCTCACCCTACCGGTCTCCCACGCCGCTGCCTGCTTCCTCAGCTGGTTGGCCAGCATCATGCTCACCTTCTACCTGTACTCGCACACTGCCCCTCTGGCCTTCCGCAACTGCCCTGTGTCCATAATCCAAATTCTATCTGGAGCCTCTGTCTCTCCCTTAACACCACTCTGGCATCACCTCAGAATCTCATCTATCACCCTTGCCCTCTCCTCCCGTTCCACCCTCCCCCTCTGCGCCCAAATCAAAATAAATTCCCCCCTGACTACTGCCTTGAGTGACTCCCACAGCATGACGGCTGTGACCTCCCCCGCATCATTCAACTCCACGTAGCTCCGATGGCAGCTTTCACCTGCTCGCACACCCCTCATCTGCCAACAGCCCCACATCTAACCTCCACTGCGGCTGTTTGGCCTCCCCCTGAACCACCTGCAAATTCACTCAATGCGGCGCGTGGGCCGGAATCTTCCAAGCACCCGCCTCATAAAGTCCACGTTGTCCCAATTTGGGGCATAAACGTTTACCAGGACTCACCGTTATCCCTCCAACTTCCCACTGACCACCGCATACTGACCCCCTGGATCGGCCACAATGCTCCCCACCTCAAAAGACACCCTCTTATTAACCAACACTGCCATCCTCCTTGTTCTTCATATCCAGCCCCGAATGGAACACCTGCCCCACCCATCCCTTCCTCAGCCTCGTCAGATCCCCCAACTTCAGGTGCGTCTCCTGCAAAAGCACAATGTCCGCCTTCAGACTCCTCAAATGCATGAACACACGCGACCGTTTAACTGGCCCATTCACCCCTCGCACGTTCCACGTGACCAGCCTGGTCGGGGGCTACACGCCCCACCCTTCCCCTGCTGATCATCCATACCCCTTTTTGTGCCAACCCGCATCATGCACCCCTCCAGGCCCACCCTCAGATGTCTGCCACTATCTTTCCCTTCCCAACTGTGCCATGCCCAACCGCACCTATGTCAGCAACCCACACTCCTCAGCCCTCCAGCAGAGAATCAACACCTGCCTCCCATGCCTTCCTGCCAACCTCCCCCACTTCACTCCCATTAACTAGTCGACCCGTCGAGCATGATGGCTCACGCATAAGACTTCCCCTCACCTCTCCATTCCACCCCGCTCCCCCCAATCCTCCCAACCACAAACAAATAAAGAGCAACAAGAGGCACACTTGCCATCGCCACTCTCCCATCGAAAACCACCTCAAATTATCCACCCCAAGTTCAATGTTCTCACACTCTTCCCAGTCTGTGGTCCCTCATAAAGTCCATCGCCTCCTCTGGTGAGTCAAAATAAATCTCCTGCTTCTGATGCGTCACCCCGAACTTCATCCCCTTCTTAAAGAGGGCAGCCTTTATCCGGTTGAACCCAGCCCTCCGCTTCACCAGCTCCACACCCAGGTCCTGGTAGACCTGCAGCTCACTCCCTTCCCAGGTGCATATCTTGGTCTGACTCGTCTGTTTCAGAATTTTTTTCCTTGTCCTTGCTGCCTCCCCACCATTGCCCTCGGCAACGTTCCCATCTGTGGCCTCCTCCTCAGCGCCCTGTGCGCCTGATCCACATTTGGCCGGCCAAAGGCCCACTCCCCCCATCAACCACTCCAGCATGCTCGCCACATACTTGTCGGCCTCCGCTTCCTCGATGCCATCTGGCATCGCGACGATTCTCAGATGCTGCCTCCTGGTTCTCAAGGTCCTCCAATTTCTCTTTTGGCCTTTGCTGGCTGTCCCAATACCATCCCCAACTCTGTCTCCAGCGAGGCCAGCAGCTGCTCACGCTCCCCGACCGCTTCCTCCACCTTCTGGATCGCCAGGCCCTGAGCCTCCTCTGCTCTACTTTCTCAATCGCAACTCTTGAGTGGCTCCACCACCGTGGCCAAATCCTCTAAAGCCTCTTTCCTTTGCTGCTGGAAGTTGTTGTTCAAAAACTCCACCAGCTGGGCAAACAGTCCCCTTGCCCTCCGCCATCTTCACCTGTGGCGTACCACAAAACCTTCTTGCAGAGCTGTTCTCTCTTTCTCGTGGCACTTCTTGTCTGCTGGGCCATACACCAGCCTCACCAGAGGAGCATTACCTTCCCCGGGCACTCTCACACCTTTTGCCCACAAAATAAACCCCATACAGGTTGGGAAGGACCAAAGAAATCCACCTTGAGCGGGAGCCACCAAATGTGCGACCACTCACTTCGTGGCTGCCACCCGAGATCAGTACACCCATTTATCCAACGAGCTCCATTGAATTGTCAGATGTGGTTTGCCTTTTACAAATCCATGCCGTCCCGCTTGAACTGTTCTGAAGAGTTGTATATGACTCTTTAACTCTCTCCTCAGATGCTGCCTGATATGCCGCGTTTTCCCAGCACTTTCTTTTTATTTTCAGATTTGTAGCATCACATTATTTTGCTTTTATTTTAATATATTATCAGCCTTGTTAAAAATTCATAAAAATTCAATCCTTCTTGGGCAGCATGGTGGCAAAGTGGTTAGCATTGCTGCCTCACGGCGACGATCCCGGCTCTGGGTCACTGTCCGTGTGGAGTTTGCACATTCTCCCTGTATTTGATGGGTTTCGCCCCCACAATTCAAAGATGTGCAGAGTAGTTAGATTGAACACGCTAAATTGCCCCTTAATTGGAAAAAATGAATTGGGTACTCTAACTTTATTTTTTTTAAATTCAATCCTTCTTGAAAATCTATATACATTAAATATGCTGCATTCCCTGTAGCTTACCAATTTGTCACTTCTACAAAAAATTAACTTTGTCAAGTGGAACCAATCCTTTATTAGCCCATACATTTCTAAATGCTCACTAATTTTATATTGAATGAGGGATCCTAAGAGTTAGCAGAGACATGCATTGATATAATTAGTCTTTTTGACATACTTCCACATAATGGTGGGGTGCCGTGGGTTGCAAAAATATATAGCTGGACCCACCCACAATGTTTCGAGGTGATCAAGTTCAAAATAGCCTTGTTAGTACTGTGTGTACAGTTATGCTGTATGGATAAAATGAGTTTTTGTATTTTTGCTCTGCACGGATGCTAAAGTTGAAATTTGCATTCAATCTGGATATTTAACTCTGGAATGAAGTAGTGTTGGTTTTCTTGGAGGTAAAAGTCTTGTACTGCATGGAGTATAACTGAGTTTAGAAAGTGCATTGGGCATCTTTTGAATATTGGTGAAGCAGAACTCTTTCCTGGGCAGCAAAATTTGACCTTGCAGCCATAGAATACTGTTTGGTCTAAAAGCTTTGGTTCAGAGGAACAGCATTAAAGATACCTCTAATCAAAGTTGTCAGGTCAGTGTTTTTAATTTTACATTGTCTTTATTTCCTCTTTTTATAGATTTCTGCTGCAAGCCATTCCAATGAAAGTCCAATGAAATCTCTTTCAGCACAAAGGCATGCAAGAATAGAACGACCAGAAAAATGTCAAAGTGCGCCTGTTTGGTCAACAGAACATAATTGTGTGGACTGGCTCTCAAGGAAGTCTTTTGCATATCTCCAGGTATTCTAATAATAAAATATGTAATCAATGGTAAGATTTCTGGATGTACGCTGAAGCTACGTTAAAGTGTCAACAGGTAAACCAGAGATTTTGGCCAATCACATTCTGCTGTCCCTTGTTCAGTGTTGCATTTGAAGCTCCAGATGAAAAACTGAGTTACGAATGCCTGTGATGTATAGGGGAGAGTTGCTTAGTAGACTAACTTTAATTGTAAGCAACTCTTACACTGGTCATGATCTTGCTAGATGACCAAAAGCTGTTTGACACTCTTCACATGCTGTTATAAATCTGGTGGTCTGTTTGACTTTGGACTACAGTGGAGATGGAAACTGCAATAAACAGGACTAAAATGTCTTGATATTTGCATTTCTAGCTTTTTCAGCCATTTTACCAGGTGTGTCTTAATGTCACATTTTTGATTCTGAAGTGCATTTGTCATCTGCATTAGCTTTTCAAAATTTGACACATCTCACCTCAGTGAAGCAGGTAAGCTGTTTAAATAGCATCTTTTATTAATTATAATTGTTATACATTTCCCAGGGGAAGCTCAGTAAAGTAGAAATGGATGGAAGACTAAATGAATAATGTGATTCCAGATAAAATAATTGTTCAAGATGTTTGCAATCTTGCGTTAGATCAGTCCCAGTCAAAGCAGTGTATCAACTTTTGACTACAATAATTTCTAATTTTAATAAAATTACTAATTCACAGTTTAGTTGTGATGAATTGTATCAGTCAGAATGCTAATGTATGGTAAATCACCTGCATTCGTGGGTGAGACTTGTTTTTATGTATTAATGTTTAACTTAGTTTTGTTTGAAACACAAATCCATTATAACCAACACCTCTGACAGCATTTGTGGAGAGAGAACAGAACTAATATTTTGTGTTAAAGCTTTGACAAAGAGTCACCTGGACTCAAAACGTTAGCTCTGTTTTCTCTCCACAGATGCTGTCAGACCTGCTGAGATTGTCCAGCATGTTCTGTTTTTGTTTCAAATTCCAACATCCGTAGTAATGTGCTTTGATCTATTATAACCTGCTCTGCTATGGTTACAGTAGATGTTTTCTATAATTGGGACATGAGCAATCTGGACTCTTAAAAATATAAATAAATTATTTATGCCCCATAGTGAAATAATTTTTAAATCTCTATCAAATGAGGTACTGTTGTATGACATTTTGAAAATATCTGAATTCTTTGCAATAATTTCATAAATCAGATCTACACTCTTAGATTTAATCAGATTCAGAGCTAATTAGTTTTTGAGTTAATTTTGACTGAAGTAGCAAGCTATAATTTTCATTTTTAACTCTTAACTACCACAGAATATTGTGGCATTGATTTTTAGATACGATTGCTCTGCAACGCCACCTTTTGGATTAAGTCTTATCATTTTCAGCAACTGTTGTTCAGTGCTCAGGGGTAACATTACTCTTGCTGAATCAGAAAGTTGAGGGAATACATCCCACTGCAAAGCCTTGAACATATAATCTAGGCTGATATTCCAGTATAGCAATGAACAGGTGTCACATTTTGGAGATGCTGTGTTTCAGAAGAGGCACCAGTCCAAAGCCTCGTTTGCCCTTCCAGATGGAGGTAAAATATCCCATGGCACTATTCAAAGGAGAGCATTGGAGAGTCCTCCTAGTGATCTGAGCAACATGTATGTCTCATTGGTCATACAAAAAAATCTGATAATTTATCTGATTGCTGGTTGTGGCAACTTGCTATTTGTGGCAACTTCCTGTATGAAATTGGCTGCTGTGTTTCCCTACATGACAACAGTGACTATGACCCTGGTTTTAAAAAAGGGAAGGCAGGTATGGTACCTCGAGTACCAAAGCAGGCAGTGCATCTTGGTATATGGATGCTGGCTGGGCCTTATTTCCATGATTTATTTTCCGACTCCTGCCCAAACATGGTTCCACCACCTGGCTGGTGGCTAAGATTGAAAATTGGCAGGAGACCAAAGCAGGGATCCAGCAGGCTTAGAGCCTTGGCATTCCAAAATGTGGTGGGTTGAAGGTGTGATTGGACAGACCTCAAGACAAGGAAGGCCCTTTTTCCTTTTGGCTCACAAAGACACTTGGGATAAAATTTTAATGTGTACTTGCGTGAGCCTCATCTGGTCCATGATCTTGATCCTGATATGTTAGCCTGATGATGATTGCGTCATTGGTGTCCCTCTTGGGCATCAATCTAAAATAGCAAATCAGGTCCTGAGAACGATATCAGGACTCAATCTACGTTATATAAATGACATCCAGCTAGCTTGGATTGGGTGTCTTACATAAAACAGTGGGTTAATGCTGCCCTCAGTTTAACTGCCATCACCTGCTACCATTCCTGGTAGTGGACAGGGTGTGGAGGGGTGTTAAAATTGGGGCTCCTGTTTCAAAAGTACTTGATCTATGATGCTCTTTGAGGTGCCCTGAGTTTGTGAAAGACTCCATATGAATTGAAGTTCTTTATTCTTTCCGTGTTATTGACTTGGGGTAAGACATCATGAATCAATACTCCATGTTGGACACCGCTTGGAGGAAACACTGAGGATGGCAAAGGCACAGAATATGCTCTGGGTGGGGGACTTCAGTGTCCATCACCAAGAGTGGCTCGGTGTTACCAGCACAGATCGAAGACTGATGCTTCAAAGTTGGGGGGGGGGGGGGGAGACGACGACTCTCCGCTGCTTGGAGACGTACCTGGCACAAAAGAAGATGGTTGTGATGAATGGAGGTCAATCATCTCAGCTCCAGGACATCACTGCAGGAGTTCCTCAGGGTAGTGTCCTAGGCCAAAACATCTTCAGAGGCTCCATCAATGACCTCCATTCAATCATAAGGTCAGAAGTGGGGGGTTGAGTCAGCACGGTGGCGCAGTGGTTAGCATTGCTGCCTCACGGTGCCGAGGTCCCAGGTTCGATCCCGGCTCTGGGTCAGTGTCCCTGTGGATATTGCATATTCTCCCCGTGTTTGTGTTGGTTTCACCAGCACAACCCAAAGATGTGCAGGGTAGGTGGATTGGCCTCGTTAAATTGCCCCTTAATTGGAAAAAACAGAATTGAATACTCTAAATTTTTTTAAAAGAAAAAAAAAAGTGGGGATGTTTGCGGATGACTGCACAACGTTCAGCACAATTTGCAACTCCTCCGATAATGAAGCAGTCCATGTCCAAATGCAGCAAGACCTGGACAATATCCAGGCTTGGGCTGACAAGTGGCAAGTTCCATTCGTGCCACACAAGTGCAAGGCAATAACCATCTCCTACGAGAGAAGATCTAACCATCACCCCTAGAAATTCAATGGCATTATCATCGCTGAATCCCCCACTATCAACATCTTGGTGGTTACCATTGATCAGAAACTGAACTGGACTAGCCATATTAATACTGTGGCTACCAGGGCAGGTCAAAGGCTCACCTCCTGACCCCCCTCCCCCCAAAAGCCTGTCCACCACCTACAAGGCACAAGGCAGGAGTGTAATGGAATACTCTCCACTTGCCTGGATGAGTGCCGCTCCAGCGACACTCAAGAAGCTCAACACCATCCAAACCGCTTATTGCTCCCCCTTCCACAAACATTCAACCCCTCCACAACTGACTACAAGATGCACTGCAGTAACTCGCCAAAGTTCCTTAGATAGCACCTTCCCTCCCATGACCACTACCATCTAGAAGGACAAGAGCAGCGGATAACCTGGGAGCTCCACTACCTGGATGTTCCCCTCCAAGTCACTCACCACCCTGACTTGGAAGTATATTTCTGTTCCTTCGCAGTCGCTAGGGCAAAATCCTGGAGCTCCCTCCCTAACAGCACAGTGGATGGACCTACACCTTAGGGACTGCAGTGGTTCAAGAAGGCAACTCACCACCACCTCTGAAGGGCCACTAGGGATAGGTAACCAATGCTGGCCTAACTAACGACGCCCACATCCCGTAAATTAATTTTTAAAAGTCTTCACAGAAGGGTGTTGAAATACAAATGTAACGAAGTAAAGAGGTGGATTTAGGTTTAAGACCTGAATACTCACTTAAATAAAACCTAAGGGATAACAAGAGTTCCTGCTTGCAGAGGCTAGGAGCTTTCCATAGAAAAGCTGTATCTGTGGCAACAGATAAAACTCCCAAGGACTTGTAGTTTGGCAAGGATGACTGTACCCATAAAGTTAATTGGTACCTGGCAGCTGCCGCTCATGTGATCATCATAGAACACAGGATAATGGGAGGGAGTCTGTGGGCTAGAGCTCGGGCATATACTTCATCTAATAACTTACTGCACTGTGTTATGTTCTATGTCTGAAAGCTTGTAAATAAGCAGAGATACCTATGCGCCTGGCAATATTATAATACTACGTGTTTTGATTATGATTGGTAACTATACTCATATGTAATCCTAATTATTAGTTGTGAATGGACGTGGATCATTTTTGAACAAATGTATTCTTTTGATTGTTGCATGTTAATTACCTGAGATAACACGCAAAGTATTATTGATCAATCCTTGCTGTGATCGGGGAGCTGGCAAGCCATCTAGTGGTAGCTTAGCTCCCCTGCCATAGCTTGCAATAAAGTTTTAAACTGAAACTCAACTCTTGTGTGTCATCTGGTCGGTTGGGGAGTGAATGATTACCGGTGAAACTTCCGCAACAGAGAAATAAAATAACTGTAAAAACCTTCAACAATTCTAAGCCTTTAAAAAACGTACAATTGTAGTTCAGTGTGGAAGTGCTGAATGTTCAAATACTTGAGTGAGCAGACTGTAGTAGTTATTAAATGTCTGTGTTTTGCAGGCTAAAGCAGTTAAGGAATCCTGTGAAGTTAATGCTGTCTGTCAGCCCCTGCATGATATGGAAGAATGCTTTATCAAGGTAACAAACGTCTCAGCAGTTGCTAATTTTCAAGGAAAACCGAGATTAGGAAAGTAAAATTAAAAACTTCCATTATAACCACATTGTTTCCGCAATTTTCTTTCCTGACTTCCATATTTTTATATTCCTTCACTACATCATGAGTATGTAGACAGCTCCGCCATAATATTACTTGCTTTGCTCTACAGTAGTGTTTCTTCTGTCTAATTGCCCTTACTAAAATACTGTATTCTACTGCTGTAAGATTGGTCTGAGCAAGAGATGTTCCCTTGGAGCACCGGCACTAGCATTGGAATAGGACAGAACTGTACCTCTGGATATGATTTCATCCGAACTGTGCTGAGACTAAGGTCCGAGCAGAAAAGATAAATTGAATAGCCAAAATGACTTTAAACGAGGGACTTCCGGTTGCGGCGATGACTAGCTAAGCCGCACGTTTCGGCGGCTCCAGCTCCAACGGACCTTCGGGCTCTTTTAAGAGCCCCAACGGGAAATTTTTGCGCGACGAAACCCGGTGTGGGGTGAGTGAATAGGGAGTCCCCCCCCCCCAACGAAAGAGGAAAATATCGGCGGCGGCGGCTGCAGCGCGAGGAATCCTCGACGATAGGGACAGAAAGGGATAAGACACAAGATGGCGGCGGAGAAAGCCCAGGCGGCATGGGGGCCCGAGCAAGACAAATTCTTGAGACGGTGTGTGGAGCTACTAAAGAGGGAGGTGCTGACCCCGATGCTACAGGCAATTGAGGGGCTCAAGGAGGCACAAAGGACCCAGGAGACAGAGCTCTGCGTGGTGGAGCAGAAGGTGACGGATAATGAGGACGAGATCCTGGGCCTGGCGGACAAAACACAGACGCACGAGGCGCTCCACAAAAAGTGCATTGAAAGGATTGAGGCCCTAGAAAACAGAGCGCGAAGGAAGAACCTTCGGATACTGGGTCTCCCTGAGGGAGTGGAAGGAGCGGATTGCGAGGCTTATGTAAGCACGATGCTAAGCTCGTTGATGGGAGCTGAGGCCCCTGCGGGCCCCTTGGAGGTGGAGGGGGCACATCGGATCCCGGCGAGAAGACCAAAAGCGGGAGAACCACCTAGGGTGACAATCGTGCGATTTCACCACCTTAAAGATAGAGAAGAGGTCCTGAGATGGGCTAAAAAAGTACGGAGTAGCAGATGGGAGAATGCAGTGGTACGGGTGTACCAGGATTGGAGTGCGGAGGTGGCGAGAAGGAGGGCGAGTTTTAACCGAGCCAAGGAGGTGTTACACAAAAAGAAGGTGAAGTTCGGGATGCTGCAGCCGGCACGACTATGGGTCACGTACCAGGAGAGACATCACTATTTCGAAACGGCGGAAGAAGCATGGACCTTTATTAAAGAGGAGAAATTGGATCGGGACTGATACTGTAGGGAATGTTATTGTCGATGTAAATTGGGAAGGGGGGAGACACTAAGAAATGTGGGCGCCGGTGAGAGGGGAAAGAAGGGACCTAGGCGGAGAATGAGGAATGGGAGTGGGAGGGGAAAGGGAGCTGCGCCACAAGAGGCGGGTCAGATAAAGGGATGTTCCCGCGCCAGAAAGATAATGGCAGGAAGACAGGCGCAAGGCAGATGGGAGTTCCCCACACGGGGGGGTCAAGGAGGGAGCAGGAGTAGCCGGGGTCAGTTGAAGTCAGCTGACTTGCGGAAGTAATATGGGGGGAGCAATCACGCTAGAAGGGGATCTAGCGGCGAGGGGGTGGGAGGGGGGGATAACTGGGTTGCTGCTGCGGAAATCAAAGAGGAAATGGCTAAAGAGTGGGTGGACGGGGATGGAATGCGACGCCTGGGGAGCGAGCGGGAGTGCGGAGGCGGGATACGGGACTGGCCTAGAGAAGGCTAGTCGACACGGGAAGGGGGCAGGTAGCCCCCTAGTGAGGCTGATCGCGTGGACCGATTAAAAGGGCCCGAGTGCTCGCGCACTTGAAAGGACTAAGGGCAGACGTGGCTATGCTCCAGGAGACGCACCTGAAGGTGGCGGACCAAGTTAGGTTAAGGAAAGGATAGGTGGGACAGGTGTTCCACTCAGGATTAGATGCAAAGAATAGAGGGGTGGCCATATTGGTGGGGAAACGGGTAGCATTTGAAGTAAGGAGCATTGTAGCAGATAACGGAGGTAGATAGGTAATGGTGAGTGGCAGGCTGGAGGGAATGGACGTCGTGCTGGTTAATGTATATGCCCCGAATTGGGACGATGCGGGATTTATGAGACGGATGTTGGGTCGTATACCGGACCTGGAGGTAGGAAACTTGATATTGGGAGGGTACTTCAACACCGTGCTGGACCCAGGGTTAGATAGATCCAGATCGAAGACCGGAAGAAGGCCGGCAGCGGCCAAGGTGCTCAAGGGGTTTATGGACCAAATGGGGGGAGTGGATCCATGGCGATTTCTTAGACCGAAGGCCAGGGAGTTCTCCTTCTTCTTCCATGTCCATAAAGTGCACTCCCGGATAGATTTTTTTGTTCTGGGAAGGTCGTTGATCTCAAGGAGAAGGTATGAATATGGGGAAAAGGCTAGTCGCCTGCTGGCCCATCAGCTGCGAAAGAGGACAGCGGCGAGGGAGATAGGGGGAATTAGAGACGAAAAAGGAGCTACGGTGCGGAGAGCAGGGAAGATAAACGAGGTGTTCAAGACCTTTTATGAAGGACTGTATAGGTCCCAACCCCCGGAGGGAGAGGAGGGGATGCGGCAGTTCCTGGATCAATTGAGGTTCCTGAGGGTGGAGGAGCAGGAGGTGGAAGGCCTGGGGGCACCGATTGGGGTGGACGAGGTTATTAAGGGGCTGGGGAATATGCAAGCAGGGAAGGCTCCGGGACCAGACGGGTTCCCGGTGGAATTTTATAGAAAATACGTGGACTTGGTGGCCCCGCTGTTGGTGAGGACGTTTAATGAGGCCAGGGAAGGAGGGACTTTACCCCCGACAATGTCGGAGGCGATGATATCGCTAATTCTGAAGCGGGATAAAGATCCGTTGCAGTGCGGGTCCTATAGACCTATTTCATTATTTAATGTGGACGCCAAATTGCTGGCAAAGGTACTGGCATCGAGGATAGAGGACTGTGTCCCGGGGTGGTGCACGAAGACCAGACAGGGTTCGTAAAGGGGAGACAACTGAATGTCAACGTGCGACGACTATTAGGGGTGATAATGATGCCCCCAGTGGAGGGGGAGGCAGAGATAGTGGCGGCAATGGATGCAGAGAAGGCATTTGATAGGGTGGAGTGGGAGTACTTATGGGAGGTGCTAAGGAGGTTTGGGTTCGGGAATGGGTTTATTAGCTGGGTCAAACTCCTTTATGGGGCCCCAACAGCAAGTGTGGTCACGGGTCGGCAAAGATCGGAGTATTTCCGACTATATAGGGGAACAAGACAGGGATGTCCGCCATTGTTGTTCGCGTTGGCAATTGAACCTCTGGCCATGGCGTTGAGAGACTCCAGGAAATGGAGAGGGGTGATTAGAGGGGGAGAAGAACACCGAGTGTCGCTATACGCAGATGACCTACTGTTGTATGTGACGGACCCAGTGGGGGGGATGACAGAGGTCATGCAGATACTGAGGGAGTTCGAAGATTTCTCGGGATATAGGCTTAACATGGGAAAGAGTGAGCTTTTTGTGATACACCCTGGGGACCAGAGTAGAGGGATAGATGGCCTGCCTCTAAGGAAAGTGGAAAGAAACTTCCGATATCTGGGGATTCAGATCGCTAGGAGCTGGGGAACCTTACACAGACTTAATATGACACGATTGGTAGAACAAATGGAGGAGGACTTCAAGAGGTGGGACATGCAGCCTCTGTCGTTGGCGGGCAGAGTGCAGGCAATTAAGATGATGGTCCTCCCGAGGTTCTTATTTGTATTTCAATGTCTCCCTATACTAATCACTAAGACCTTTTTTTAAAAAATAGACAGGAGCCTCACGAGCTTCGTGTGGGCAGGGAAAGTCCCGAGGGTAAGGAGGGGGTTCCTACAACGTAGCAGAGACAGAGGAGGATTGGCGCTACCGAATTTGGGCGACTACTATTGGGCCACCAATGTGGCGATGATTCGTAAATGGATGATGGAGGGAGAGGGAGCGGCGTGGAAAAGACTGGAGAGGAAGTCCTGTAAAGGGACGAGCCTAGAGGCGCTGGTGACGGCGCCGCTACCGCTCTCACCAAAAAGGTTTACCACGAACCCAGTGGTGGCAGCAACATTGAATATTTGGGGACAATGGAGGCGACAGAGAGGTGCGCGGGGAGCCCTGGTGGGGTCCCCAATCACGAACAACCACAGGTTTGCCCCAGGAAGGATGGATGGAGTATTTCAGAGCTGGCACCAGTTGGGAATTAGGAGGGTGGGAGATTTATTTATAGATGGGACGTTTGCGAGCTTGGGAGCATTGGAGGAAAAGTATAAGTTGCCCCGGGGAAACTTCCTTAGGCATATGCAGGTGAGGGCGTTTACAAGACAACAGGTGAGGGAATTTCCGCTGCTCCCGGCACAGGGGATCCAGGACAGAGTGCTTTCGGGGGTGTGGGTCGGGGAGGGCAAGGTGACAGAGATATACCAAGAGATGAGGGAAGAGGGGGAGGAGCTGGTGGGCGAGTTAAAAGGAAAGTGGGAAGAAGAGCTAGGGGAGGAGATAGAGGAGGGTATGTGGGCTGATGCCCTAAGCAGGGTAAATTCCTCTTCCTCGTGCGCCAGGCTTAGCCTGATTCAATTCAAGGTGCTACATAGAGCACACATAACGGGAGAAAGATTGAGCAGGTTCTTTGGAGTGGAGGACAAGTGTGGGAGGTGCGGCGGAAGCCCGGCAAACCACGCACATATGTTTTGGTCGTGCCCGGCACTGGAGGGGTATTGGAAGGGAGTGACGGGAGTGATCTCGAAGGTGGTGAAGGTCCGGGTCAAACCAGGCTGGGGGCTAGCTCTATTTGGAGTTGCGGATGAGACTGGAGTGCAGGAGGCGAAAGAGGCCGACGTTGTGGCCTTTGCGTCCCTAGTAGCCCGGCGTAGGACTTTACTCACGTGGAAGGAAGCGAAACCCCCCGGACTGGAGGCCTGGATAAACGATATGGCGGGGTTCATAAAACTGGAGCAGATGAAGTTTGCGCTGAGAGGATCGGCTCAAGGGTTCACCAGGCGGTGGCAGCCATTCCTCGACTACCTAGGGGAACGTTAGAGGGAAGACAGATAACCAGCAGCAGCAAAGCAGCAACCCAGGGGGAAGGGCGGGGGGGGGGGGGGGGGAAGTTTTAGTTTATGTTAAATGATTAGTTTACCATGTTGATTAGCCATTTGTTTACTGTTAAATTTTCTTTTTTGTTATGTTTGATGTGTAAGGGGAAAAAATTGTGATCGAAAAATTTTCAATAAAATATATTTTTTTTTAAAAAATGACTTTAAACATAAAGGAGGGGAAGTGAAGTAACCGAATGAGGATGAACATTAAAAAATTGAGTAAAAAATTATACTTTTTGTTCCTACCCAATTTACCGTAATTAAACAGGAGTGATGAAAAATGATAACATTTTAGATTGCCTAAGTAGCAATGTATAAAGCATCAGCCGAACATGTAACAAGTCAAAAAGTGAGAGGAAAATACCTTCAGGGGATATGAAGGGATTGAGAAGAGTTATCAAATAAAACTTCTTTAAATGCACAGTGTAAGAAATAAAACAGATGATTTACAAGCACAATTCAGCTTAAAGTTGTGGAAATGCAGAAATCTGCAATGAGCATGACTGGGAGCAAAATATTCCATGTTTTAGGGTATTTAGAAAGGATGGGTAAGTCAGGAAAAGAATTGTAGTATTAATATTGATAAAATACACTTGCAGCAATAGAAAGGATTTTAATAAGGTTAATTGGCCGTGGAAACTCTGAAAAGGCTGTAGATGCTGAGTTCAGTGAAGTTGTTAAGTTTTATTGGCTAAAGGTTGCAAGGAAAATGGATCAAAGGCAGGTAAATAGAGTTGCGGTACAGATCAATCATTATCTTATTGAGCCTGCACCTGATGTTCAATGTGCTGTTTCTAAGATAGCTTATTACCTGTTCTGAAATTCAGATGTGTTGCATATTTCCTACCTGTACAAATGTAATAACAGTAGATTCTGAGTGCTGGCATTTCATTTGTAAATCATTTTCCTGTCTTTGATTTTCATTAGGAGTTGGATAAATATTCAGCCTACAAAGATATGCTAAACCTACGAAAGAAAGAGCTGCTCTACAAGAAATGGAATGACTATGTCTATGAACCACTACAATGGAAAGTCAAAGCAAAATTAAATCAGTCAATTGAAAGACGACGTCCTTCAATTTTACAGTATTTGGATTACTGCAATAAAAAGGTATGATTTGACAACTTTAATTAATCAAGACCAATTTATATATGTATTATTCAATCACAGAAATATTACACTATTTTTTAATAGGAACCTGTGTTTTTGGAAGAATATAACCCAGATGACTTCAATCCATTTGTCCACCAACTGTGTAAACCTCATAGATTTAAGGTACAGTTTTGTATGATTTTACAACAGTTGGTTCTTGTGCAATTATTGCACTACTGTTTTATGACATATTGCTGGCTGGTACACGGGACCACATCATACTGATTTAGTCTATTCAAAATCTATTCCAGAATGTAGTCCATTAATTTAAATGGCATGGCTCCTCCTATGAATTTGGAAGACAACACAATTGACATTTGGGTGTACTAAAACTGCTTTTCAGTTATACACAGGACTATTTTGCATTTTCCGGTTACACATATTATGGACTTGGGATTATATTCCTGGATGTCCATCGATTTTGATATGCAGAATCAATTGGCTGTCATAATTTATTATATTTTGAATATATATTCCAAATACTATACCCAGGGCGCAATCCACCGGCTGCACAGCACTCGAGCGAGAGCGCAATGCGGCTGGTGGATGCCAGGAGAGGCCTCCCTTGGGTGTCCCGGCAGCCTTCACGCCTCGTGTGAGGCGTTGGAGTCAGAAGCACGGCCAAAAAGGGCGGGAACAAACGCCGCGTGCCAAGTTAGTTTTAAACCGACTTCGGCAAACTTACCCGGGATCCACCGACCTCCCGGGATCCACCGACCTACCCAGTGAGGCCGCAGCTGGGCGCCATTCAGCACTGGTCCTCACAAACGTGCACCTGGCGGAACTGCACCCGGGGATCTCCCGGACTATTGGTGACTCCTGGGTGGTCAGGGATACTGCAGGGTGGGCCCCTGGCCCTCCCCTGGAACGTGGTCACCATGGCACTGCCCAGCTGGCACCTTGGCACTGCCACCCCGGCACTGCCAAGGTGCCGGAGTGCACTGCCAAGGTGGCAGTGCAAGGGTGCCCATGCCAGGGTGACACTGCCAAGCTGCCTGGGTGCCAGTGCAAGGGTGCCTGGGTGCTAGGATGGCACTGCCAAGGTTTAGGGGCCAAAGGAGGGCCAGGCCAATGAAGGGAGGGTGGAGAGGGGTTTGAAGGTGGGGCGTACATGGCAGGTAAATAGAGGTGACTGGTGGGGGCCCTGGAAGGGGAGGCCCTTTAAGGGGATGGTCCTGAAGAGGTAGAACCCCAGGGACCCCATGGCAGGATGTTCTTACTTGGGGTATGGGGTAGTACCCATGGGTGTGGGGGGTGACATTGCCCATGGGTGCGAGTGTGGGGAATCCACAAGCTCACTTTGAGATCGGGGCATCTTTTCAAAGTGGCTGCCCGATCTATGCATTCAGCTCCCCGATACTCTTAAGTGTGGACTAAACCAGTGAGAAACTCCCCAGGGCCCAAAAAGGTGATTAGGTGTGGGATGTTCCGTCCTGCCAGCCCTGTGTTTTGGCGCAGCACGCCCGCCCGCCAGCAGTGGGATTCTTTGTTCCCACAGCCTGCCAATGGGGTTTCCCATTGTGGCCACCCCATGCCGTTGGGAAAGCTGCGGGCGTGGGTGCACTGCCGGCGAAGCGGAGGATTCCGCCAACGGAGAATCCCGCTGTAAGTGTCATTGGATCGTGGTGGCTGAAATCACAATCACAAATGAACTTGGAAATGTTTCCGTTGAATCACACTCCCAGTGTTTAAATTAAACATTTGTATTTTGAGAACTTCTAGGAAGGCAGGGGTTATATTATCCTGAATTGTTGAGCGTAATGGATTTCAACAATATGTGCCAATTATGGCATTAGTTTGGGGCTTCAAATAAACCATTACTAGATAATTATTTTTAGACGTGCGCTTTTCCCTATTGAAATAAATGTTGAGGGTTCCTTTGCTGTTTAAAGAATCATAACTGGTTACACTACAGGAGGAGATGTTTCAGCTTGTTACGTCGGCTTTTTGCAAAGTAACTGCTAATCCCGTGATCCCACATTGTCCCTGTCTTCCTGCAAATGTTTCCAATTTGGATAATTATCCAGTCACATTCTAAAAGCCACAAGTGAATGTGCATTCACCATACTTGTCAAGCTGTGCATTCCAGACTGCAGCCACATGCTGCGTTTATAAAAGAAAATGTTTTTCTACATTTTTATCTACTTTTTCCAGACTCCTCATGATCATGAACACTTCTACCAAAACTCCTCTCAACCTTCTCTAAGGAGAACAGCTCCAGCTTCTCTAATCTATCCATGTAAATTAAGTCCTTCATCCCTGGGACCATTTTCTTACATTTTTACTGCACACTTTCTGAAGTATTCATATCCTTCCTATAGTATCGCGCCCAGAATTCGACACTATATTCCAGTTGAGACCAAACAGTAGTCTATAAAAGATCACCATAACCTCCATGCTTTTTCATCATAGATTATCATAGAATTTACAGTGCAGAAGGAGGCCATTCGGCCCATCGAGTCTGCACCAGCTCTTGGAAAGAGCACCCTACCCAAGGTCAACTGCCCCCATAACCCAGTAACCCAACCCAACACTAAGGGCAATTTTGGACACTAAGGGCAATTTAGCATGGCCAATCCACCTAACCTGCACATCTTTGGATTGTGGGAGGAAACCGGAGCACCCAGAGGAAACCCATGCACACACGGGAAGGATGTGCAGACTCCGCACAGACAGTGACCCAAGCCGGAATCGAACCTTGGACCCTGGAGCTGTGAAGCAATTGTGCTATCCACAATGCTACCGTGCTGCCCCTGTATGGTCTTTGTTTATTTGGATCTTGTGTGCTTTATTAACCTCTTTTTTTTCTACTTACCCTTCTACTTTCATTTGTCCATAAAGATCACAGGTGTCTCTGATCTTGCAACCCCTTTAATTGGATCATTTAGTATAATTTGCCTCTCCTTGTTCTTCCTACCAAAATGCGTAATTTCATTACATTTTATCTGCCACAAGTCCAGCGGCCCTGAGAAATTCACCACACTGATTCGACAGTTCCATGACAGAATCCTCACTTGTGCTCTGCATGATGGTGTGTATTCTGACCAATTCCCTGTTACTGATGGAGTTAAACAGGGCTCTGTGCTTGCGCCAACCCTCTCCATGTTTTTCTCTACCAGGCTCTCTGACGCCTTCCATGATGGTGATCCTGACATCAAAGTCAGATAATGCATGGACAGGAAGCTGCTCAATTTGAGACTAGCCCAGGCAAAGGCCAAGGTCTCCAACGACATATTAACAATTTCCTGTTTATGATGCCTGTGCACTGGTTACATGTTCAGAGCTGGGCATGCAATATAGCCTAGTCTTGTTCTCCAATGCATGCAACAACTTAGTCTTATGATCAGGATGAAGGAAACCAAAGCAATGTGCCAGCCTGCTCCAGAAAAGTCCTGTCTTGAGCCTAATGTTTAGTTCATGACTAGAAGCTGTCACTGGTGGATGTACTCACTTATCTCAGCAGCACACCCTTTGAGCCATCTGTAGTGGCAATCAGACACATGGAAGAATTGCCAGAGCAAGCTTTATCTGCCGAATGATTCATGATCTACGAGGTATGTCCCTGAAGACCTTGGTCTTTGCCTGGAGTCTAGATCAATAACTTTTTGATATCTTCACTGGAGTAATACTTTTGCAACCAGAATACTGCATTAGGCAGCTTTCTGTAGAAATGTGTGCTGCTGCAATAATTTGTTCTTTTTGTTTTTAAATACATTCTTTGGATGCGTTGTCAGATTTATTGCCAATCCTTAGTTGCTCTGAGAAGATGGTGTTATGTTCCCAAGACATGAAAGAGATCATAACGTGTTTAAATCAAACCTTCCTTTTTGGTTCTTCAAAAAAATGGAACTTTGCTGAACCAAAAGGTGGCTGCTACATAGGTCACATTCACAAGTCGGCTACAGATTCTGGAAATTTCAGCAGCAGTTCCAGGACAAATGCTCAACCCACATGCTGTGGAATCTCACCTCTCATTGTGAAGACACATTATAATCAACAAAACTAGGACCAGCAGCGTATCTGTCTCCTCAGTCTAGTCCTATAACAAAGGGAGAGTCATCAAAATTTGTTACACACAGGGAGGCACGAAAAGCTACCATTATCTCCAAAGGTGAACAATGGATTTTGTCCAAAGGCATAGAGACTGCTTGTTGACCTGCAACTGACTCATTAGGCAACAACACATGGCCTAAGCTTTTAGCCTTTGGAAAGTTTCAATATTGCATTTCTAAACTTAAGACTCAGTCTGCTGTTTAACCTCCAGGCTGTGAACATCAAAACAGGACTCCAGGCTGAACAGCCTGCATCATTTCAAGCCTCCTTGAAGCCCGTTACTCTGAAGATCCCTGCCATCGTCTGTCAAGCAGACCAAGTCTCTCTATACCAACTTTTGGGAGCTAGTCATTGACTTCAGGAAGCAAAGTATCGTACACATCCCTGTCTGCATCAATGGTGCAGAAGTGTAGAGATGATTGACAGCTTCAAATTCCAAGGTGCGCACATCACCAACAATCTGTCCTGGTCCACCCACATCGACGCCACGACCAAGAAAGTACAACAGCACCTATAACTTCCTCAGGAAACTAAGGAAATTTGGCACGTCCACATTGACTCTTACCAATTTTTACAGATGCACCATAGAAAGCATCCTATCTGGCTGCATCACAGCCTAGTATGGCAACTGCTCGGCCCAAGACCATAAGATACTACAAAAAGTCGTGAACAGAGCCCAGTCCATCACGGGAACCCGCCTCCCAAGCATTGACTTTGTCTACACCTCCCGCTGCCTTGGGAAAGGGGCAGCATAACCAAAGATCCCTCCCACCCAGGTTATTCTCTCTTCCAACTTATTCCATCGGGCAGTAGATACAAAAATATGAGAACACCCACTAACACATTTAAAAACAGCTTCTTCCCTACTGTTACCAGACTCTTGTGGACTCTAATGAGTAGTACTACACTCCGTATGCTCACCTGATGCCTGTGTATTTACATTGTGTATTTATGTATGTCCTATGTTCTTTCATGTATGGAACGATCTGTCTGGACTATATGCAGAACAATACTTTTCACTGTACCTCGCTACACGTGACAAGTCAAATCCAAATCAAAGGAATTCTGCAACTCCTGCGTCAGCTAGTTGAACCTGCCACAACTCTAACTTCTATTTAAGGAACCCTCACTAGACTGACTTTCTGGACTGCAATCCACATCTGGAATGCCTTTTTGAATTATTCATAGTGAAACTCCTCTTTTCCTATCTCCTTATTGTGTGCTTGTGTGAATCTGGTATGATGTTGTGAATTTGAACATATGAATAAACTATACTTCTGATTTAAACTTGGAGTTTGCTGCGAGTCACTTTAAAATTGACCTCACTGACATGGATGGTTTGGGGGGGATACGCACCATAACCTATTTCAAAAATTAAAACGCCTCTGTCTCTGGACAGACAGTGAAAAAATAAAGGAGTTCAGGTATACCTCTCTCCTCTGGAACAATGGTGATAACCTTCTCCTTGAGCTGCTGTAGTTTTTGTAGTGACGGTGCTCCAACTGTGACGTTGGGTAGGAAATTTCAGTATTCTTTTGCAATGATGAAGAATAAAACTTGTTTTTATATTGTGCTTTAACGTAATAAAACATTCCAAGGCAATGCACAAGAGCTTTATAAAACAAAGTATGACACTGAGCTACATACACTGAGCTACATAAGGAAATACTAGATGACCAAAGGTTTGGTTAAAGAGGTACAATGGAGGAATGATGAAATAAGATGAAGGAACATGACATGTGCCCATGTCTGAACCATGTAAAACTTGGTCCCATACATTAATTTTCTTAGTGGTAGAGATTGCATGGACTGGAGGTGCTGCTTAAGTAATTTTGAGTTGCTGAGGTGCATCCTGTGGATTACACATAGTGTAGCCACAGTGTGCTGCTGATGGATGGGGTTGACATGGAGCCCAGTAGTAAGTCCATCAGTCAAACAAATTTCTCGGTCCTGGATGACGTTGGAATCATAAAATGATGGAATTTTTGAGTACTGAAGGAAGCCGGCCTGCAGTGGAACTGCTTCTTAATGTAAAGGAAATTGGAAACAATCTGTCTTGACAGTTTGATGGGAATCAGCCAAAATATCTTTTGTACTATTTTGAGGCTTTTATACTTTAAAAAAAATTGTAAACTAGCAGATCTCCTGGGCAATGCAAGGAGTTGAGACCAAACCAATAGGTGGGGATAATTGCATCAGGATGTGCAGAATAATTAAGTCCACATTTGAAAATCATAGCTTTTATATAATATTTGAATTTTTAAGTTAATTTTAGTTAAATAGGAACACTAAGAGCAGTTCAGGAAGCAGAGAAGTACTCAATTGGAGTATAGTTTCTCTGCAGTACTGGCTGAGGTGGTTGCCACTAAACTTTGGTACAGTACAATGAGCACAGTGGTTAGCACTGCTGTCTCACAGTGCCAGGGACCCGGGTTTGATTCCGACCTCTGGTGACTGTCTGTGTGGAGTTTGCACACTCTTCTCGTCTCTGCGTGGGTCTCCTCTGGGTACTCTGATTTCCTCCCACAATTCAAAGATGTGCAGGTTAGGTGGATTGGCTATGTTAAATTGCCCTTGGGTGGGGTTACAGGGATAGGGTGGTGGAATCGGGATAGGTAGGGTGCTTTGTCAGAAGGTCGATGTAGACCCGATGGGCCGAATGGCCACCTCCTGCACTGTAGGGATTCTATGATTGGCCTGAGAATCTAATTGCAATATGCTTAAATTTTCATTCATAACTATGGATGTAAGAATTTTTGTTGGAAAAGTTGAAATACTTTTTGTTCTTTAGAATAAAGGAGATTTAGAGATTACATGATAGTGGAATACTAACAGTGAATTGGTTGGACTGATTAGATCAAAAGAGAATGGTTTCTTCTTTTGGTGAATACTAAATTAGGGGTCACACCGAGATGCCCTCAACCATCCAAGGGGCCAAAGAGACGATAAAACTAGCAGTAGCCAGGAGAAGAAAGCCGGGGTGGCGGACACTGGGAGTAATGTAGAGCTGGAGATAGCTGACTGAGCCGGGACGCCGACATGCACGCCGGACTACTCACCAATAAGTCAGTAGATGAAGTACCTAACGCAGGAGCTCCTGATGTACAGGGGAACAAGCTGGAAATGATGGTGATGGAAAAGCAGCGGCCGCAGATGCCCTGGCCCCCTTCAAGGAGGCGCTTGAAAAACAGGAGTGCCGATTAGAGGCGCAGGAAATGATGGCACAGGAGCTCAAAAAGGTGACGACCGACCAAAGAGACCGAACCGACTCATTAGAAGTGGAGGTGGCACTGTTGGTGGTGACCCAGGGAATGCTCAAGGGAAAAGTGGAGGACCAGGGGAACCGATCGTGCCGCCAGAACTTCCGCATTGTAGGCCTGCCGGAGATCAGCGATGGCAGAAACCCATGGGAGTACTTGGCTCGGATGCTGAGTAAGCTGGTTGGGGGGGTGGGGGAACTTCCCCAAGCCCTCAGAAATAGGCAGGGCCCACAGGTCAGTCCTGCCACTGACAAAAGCAGGGGAGCAACTACGGGCCATCATTGCCAAGCTAAACAGGTTCCAAGATAGAGCGGATCCTGAATTGGGCAATGTGGTGATATGCCTATGGGCTATATCATAGTTCGATGTTGTGTGACTTCCAACCAGCAGGTGGTGGTACAGGCACACCCTGTAGTCTCTAGACCAAGGTCATGTGACCTGTGACTCCGACATAATGGGAGACACATCCGACCATCTTCAGAAGAAGATTGAGAGGGTAATAAGACATACATGTGAATGGTCAGGGCTAGGTGTAAGTTCCAGAGGAGTAGTTGGCAGACTCCATGATAACGTACGCTGTATCAGATTGCTACCTTACTACACGAGACTCATTAAAAGATTCTGGTTTGGACAAGTCGGAAGTGTTTGGTGGATTCCTTCGTAAAGTACAAAGGACCAAACAAGATGCACATGGTCCTGTAACTGGGAAGGGCACGTGATCTGCGTGGATCAGGACATCGGTGCAGACCTGGCCAAACGGCGAGCCAAATTCAATGCAGCCAAGGCAGCCTTGTACAAAAGCAAACATGCAATAACAGAACTAGAATAACGGCCTGCTAATCTACTATTTTCCCCTTTGGCAGTCTCACCCTCTACCCAGACGCACCTGGAGGAAGGGAAAGGGGTAAAATGATAGGGGATTAAAAAATGGAAGATTCTTGTTGCTGATGTTGAAGTCTTTGCTTTCCGCTATCTTCCCAGACTCTAGAGTTGAAAATCATTTTCTGGCATGTGCATTCAGTCAGAAATCACAATTGTCAGCCTCACTGAGGTAAGATTTGAGTTCCCCAATTATCAGATTTTAAAAGGAGGTTTTCAAATAGCCCAGCTTGCCTGGTGCTGGTCTGTATCTTCCTGCAGGTTTAACTGGCTGTGGACAGAGAGACAGAAAGGCCTTTTATTCAGGATCTTGGAGAGAGAAAAATGAGAACTCCAGCTCTCCAAGCTTCATAATCAAAAGTGAACTTCACTCTACAAAATGGAGCCTGTTTGAGTTTGGCATAACACCAGCACCAAATCATCACTGAAAGCCAGCCAAGTGTTGGAAAATCGAAACAGCAGATTGGCTGCCAGCCAAGTCCATCAAAATATGTAATCACTGGGCCGACCAAATAGCACCTCTGCCGGGAGAATTTAAGTGATTGTCCAGATACAAATGTTATAACAGTCAAGATAACAAAAAAATACACAAGGGAAATCAGGTATAAATAGGAGGATCCTTACATGGGTCTTTAGAAAATGCTGTACCAGTGAAGCTTGTGACAAATCAATGTAATTGAATGTAATTACTTTTGGAATAGATCAAAGCATAGAACAGAAGATTATTAAAATGTGTAGTTCAAAGGTGAAGTAACCCCACTGGTAAAGCAGATTTAAAAAAAATATTCTTAAGAGATACAAGCCAGCTCAATTGCTGATTGTGGTTGGTGATGGAAACAACCATCTGGAAGGTTCACTATTTCAAAATGTATTGATACAAGGTATAATGGAAGCTGTTTATCTGCTTTGTTGCATAAAGTTAATTTAAGATGTAGTTTAAGTTCCAGTATTGTAGTGAGGATTGTATCTATAAATTATGTTGAAGATGTACAATCTATATTAGGAAATGACCTAGCCGCGGGATTCTCCGATCGCCTCCGCCGAAAACGCATTCAGCGATTGGCTGGAGAATCCATTTTTACGCTGAAATCGGGGGGCTGTGCCATTTTCGGATGCTCTGCCCCCTGAAAAATGGTGTAATCACGGAGTACGCCGCACGACGTTGATTCGGCCTCAGGATGTCACCTGAGGGCCTCCCCTGATGCTCTGCCCAACTGCGTCAGTCGCGTCTCCTCTCAGTTTTCGGGGACCTCGCTTGGCGGTTGCGGACTATGTCCAGCGCCGCCACAGTTGGGGGGGGGGGGGGGAGTATTCAGCTGGCCGGGTGGGCTTCGTCGGGCGCTGGGGGGACTCGTGGGGAGTGGCAAAGTTTTTTTTCAGGGGGCCAGTATCTGGCAGGCCGGGTCGGTGCACGGCCGGCGCCATGTTGTATGGCGCAGCTGCCGCAGGTCAGCGCCATGCGCATGCACGGTCATGGACACAGCCATTTTCAATCCATATCTGCAGGCAAAGCCGGGGGCTTTACGCGGCTGCTCACCCCATACCGGGTGGAGCATCGGTGCGGTGCCAACTTTTGGTCGTAGGACCAGACGCTTCCTCCGGACATATTTACAAAATCAGAGAATCCAGCCCAATGTGTTGCCATCTCCAGTGGTTCCTGCAAAGACCAGTGAAGTTGTAAAATCTGAAAATGTACAAGGGATATCGAATCATGGACAAAAATCCACGACTTTCTGCAGTATCTGAGGAAGGAGCTGTGCTCCGAAAGCTAGTGATTCGCAACAAACCTGTTGGACTTTAACCTGGTGTTGTAAGACTTCTTACTGTGAAAATGAATGTCCAAAGAGTGAAAAGAACAGACTGCTGATTTAAAGGGACATAATATCAGACTGACAAAATAGGATTAACGACAGGTGGAGATGAATTGAAGCTGTCTAAATACAATTGCAAACTGAACCTGAGCAAGAGGTGTTAAAACAGCTAACTATGGCATTCTAAACTAATGATGGAACAAAGCAAAGCATTGCTTTGAAATCACCTATAATGATACCATGGAGCTAGAAGGAAGGATTCATGATCTTGAGCACAAATTGAAATTTCATGTGTTATCTGCCACACCTTCACACTAAGAAAGGAGCAGCTGGCTTTGCTAGACTGGCAGACTCTTGGATTTACTGACTCACAGACCTGGACAGAGTGAAAGCCCTGGAGAGAACGTCAGGGAAACAGCAGCTGTTAAGGACAGCAAGAGAGAAAATTCTCTGTTAGTCACCAGGCAGAATGTGGGTGTGAGCTCGTTCTTTGGTCGAAGAGACAGGATCCATGGATATTTAAGGTTCAAGAACTCTGGAAAATTTGCCCCGGCGTAGTTGGGAGAAGAAGTCACTGGAGTGAGTCTTGCTGCTGAAAGTCTGTTTGAGGATTATCAGAAAACTAAGGGATTGACTTTAGACAGACACTAACATTACAACTCAATGAAACACAGAAGCAACCCAGTTAGAAGTTGGGACTAACTTTCAACTGGTTAAAAACTACAATTCTGCAGAGTGTGTAGCGTAACATACAAACAACTTGGGTTTCCCCCAAAGCTTCCAAGCAGCAACAGCAATGATGAGAGGATTGCCCCTGCACTTGAAGATTCTCCTCGCCCGACACTGCTGAGAATTTCTTCCAGTAACGTCTGATCTTGGCTGTCAAAGCAGTGCACTGTACAGTGCAGCGTAGAATTGGGGGACGACAGGATATGCCCCCTATTTTATAGTACTCACTGCTGTATGAAAGTTTAAAGATCCAATATTTGAATGTTAGAATGGATGAGTGCTTAAGTGAATAGATAGATGCATGGGATGGTTGGGGAGGGTGACCAGATCAGGTTGGAGGAGTACTCGGGTGGATTGTGGGGGTCAGTTGGGGAGGGGTTGGGGGCCGGTCATGTAGTTACTCGGGCTTTAATCTGACATTTCCTGGGTAACTATCAAGGTACGTACTCCGGATTTGTCTCGAGTAGTTCAGAGTCAGAGACATTTGCACAGGGAGATGGGGGATTGGTTATTGGAAGTTTAAACCCACATAGTTCCGAGCGTCAGGATTTTCACAGCTTCTTGTTTCATTTTCAGTTGTACGCCAAGCTTCCGAACTGGAGACAAGAAGATTTGGCCCTACAGTTCTGAGAAGAGTGTATATAATATTAAAGGCTTGGGATTTGTGATTGTGTTCGGAAATAATGGGGGGGGTTCTAATTTTTTTTCTAGCTTAATGTATCAGTTGCCTAAAAGAAGTAATTTTTTTTCTTTTTTTTAAAATTTAGAGTGCCCAATTCATTTTTTTCAATTAGGGGCAATTTAGCGTGACCAATCCACCTAGCCTGCACATCTTTGGGTTGTGGGGGCAAAACCCTGTTGCTCGTTTTAGCCTTAGTTTAATTGCTCTTGTTCAGTCACCTTTGCTGTTGAGTCGCCAGGTATCTTTCTGATACCGCCACGTGGTTCAAGTCCGAGTAATGATCAATAATCCAACACACCGCTTAGTAAGAGTTAAATCAACGTACATTTATTATATACAGCAATCAATACTTATACATTAATTCTACTTCTAAGCTACTTCCTACAACTAACAGGCCAATACTTAACTTTGGAAATGGCCCACCAGGTCAGGGAAACGAATGGCCTTTCGTATGGGTTCTGAGCCTGCGGGATTCAAAGCTGGTACAGGTCGATAGTCAGGAGTGCCTATCTCGTAGCGAGCGTTGGAGTAAGACTTACTATTTCTCGCGGCTGTTGCAGAGGGTCAGCAGAAGGGTCTCGAAGGGTGCGGAGAGGAGAAGAAGGGAAGAAGGGCAGATTTGAACTTGGCCCCTATTCTTATAGTCCCCAGGGGCTTCCCGCCTCTCGGGGCGGACCTTGTACCTGGTTCCAAGTGATTGGACTTGGTCCCAATCACTTGGTTCGATATCCTCCAATGCTGGAGCGATTCCTTGATCGAGGGGTGGTCATTCACCTCTCTTTGTGTAAGCTCCTGCTGGTGCCGAAAAGTCTGGGTCGGCTTTGTGTTACTAATTTGTAGCATATTGTTCCCGGGATTGCTACTTACTATGCAGATGGCTGGTGTGCTGTTGTGTTGATGGCTGCAGGTATCGATTCGGTCTGGCTTCCCCAGAGGCGAATACACTGTTTTACGTGCAGCTGTCTGTTTGAGTCCTGTTGGCTGATTTTCCCATCAGCCTCTTCCGTTTGCCATTTTAAATCGGGGTTTGGCCATTCTAATCGGGAGTTAGTCATTTTACATGGCTACAATCCACGCAAACACTGGGAGAATGTGCAAACTCCACATGGACAGTGACCCAGAGCCGTGATCGAACCTGGGACCTCGGCGCCGTGAGGCAACAGGGCTAACCCACTGCGCCACCGTGCTGCCTCTAAAAGAAGTATTTAATTGATTTGTTTGTTACTGTAAACATCTTAAAATGTCTAATCTTGTCATGTGATCCTCCTGAGTCACTCACTGAGAATTCAAATGTCTTTTTTTAAAAGTTCTTGGTCTTTGTGGGAATGATAACATCTTTTATAATAAACTTTTTTACTTGGAAAAAAAGATGGGCGCTTCTGTGGACGTGAAAGAGACTCCAGGATGGTATGATGCCTCCCTGGTGCCAGGGTCCAGGATGTCTCCGAACGGGTAGAGGGCATCCTGAAGGGTGAGGGCAAACAGGCGGAGGTCGTTGTACATATTGGTACTAACGACATAGGCAGGAAGGGGCATGAGGTCCTGCAGCAGGAGTTCAGGGAGCTAGGCAGAAAGTTAAAAGACAGGACCTCTAGGGTTGAAATCTCGGGATTACTCCCTGTGCCACGTGCCAGTGAGGCTAGAAATAGGAAGATAGAGCAGCTAAACACGTGGCTAAACAGTTGGTGTAGGAGGGAGGGTTTCCGTTATCTGGACCACTGGGAGCTCTTCCGGGGCAGGTGTGACCTATATAAGAAGGACGGGTTGCATCTAAACTGGAGAGGCATAAATATCCTGGCCGCGAGGTTTGCTAGTGTCACACGGGAGGGTTTAAACTAGTATGGCAGGGGGGTGGGCACGGGAGCAATAGGTCAGAAGGTGAGAGCATTGAGGGAGAACTAGGGAATAGGGACAGTGTGGCTCTGAGGCAGAGCAGACAGGGAGAAGTTGCTGAACACAGCGGGTCTGGTGGCCTGAAGTGCATATGTTTTAATGCAAGAAGTATTACGGGTAAGGCAGATGAACTTAGAGCTTGGATTAGTACTTGGAACTATGATGTTGTTGCCATTACAGAGACCTGGTTGAGGGAAGGGCAGGATTGGCAGCTAAACATTCCAGGATTTAGATGTTCCAGGCGGGATAGAGGGGGATGTAAAAGGGGTGGCGGAGTTGCGCTACTGGTTAGGGAGAATATCACAGCTGTACTACGGGAGGACACCTCAGAGGGCAATGAGGCTACATGGGTGGAGATCAGGAATAAGAAGGGTGCAGTCACAATGTTGGGGGTTTACTACAGGCCTCCCAACAGCCAGCGGGAGATAGAGGAGCAGATAGGTAGACAGATTTTGGAAAAGAGTAAAAACAACAGGGTTGTGGTGATGGGAGACTTCAACTTCCCCAATATTGACTGGGACTCACTTAGTGCCAGGGGCCTAGACGGGGCAGAGTTTGAAAGGAGCATCCAGGAGGGCTTCTTGAAACAATATGTAGACAGTCCAACTAGGGAAGGGGCGGTACTGGACCTGGTATTGGGGAATGAGCCCGGCCAGGTGGTAGAAGTTTCAGTAGGGGAGCATTTTGGGAACAGTGACCACAATTCAGTAAATTTTAAAGTGCTGGTGGACAAGGATAAGAGTGGTCCTAGGATGAATGTGCTAAATTGGGGAAGGCTAATTATAACAATATTAGGTGTGAACTAAAGAACCTAGATTGGGGGCGGATGTTTGAGGGCAAATCAACATCTGACATGTGGGAGGCTTTCAAGTGTCAGATGAAAGGAATTCAGGACCGGCATGTTCCTGTGAGGAAGAAGGATAAATACGGCAATTTTCGGGAACCTTGGAGAACGAGAGATATTGTAGGCCTCGTCAAAAAGAAAAAGGAGGCATTTGTCAGGGCTAAAAGGCTGGGAACAGACGAAGCCTGTGTGGAATATAAGGAAAGTAGGAAGGAACTTAAGCAAGGAGTCAGGAGGGCTAGAAGGGGTCACGAAAAGTCATTGGCAAATAGGGTTAAGGAAAATCCCAAGGCTTTTTACACGTACATAAAAAGCAAGAGGGTAGCCAGGGAAAGGATTGGCCCACTGAAGGATAGGCAAGGGAATCTATGTGTGGAACAAGAGGAAATGGGCGATGTACTAAATGAATACTTTGCATCAGTATTCACCAAAGAGAAGGAATTGGTAGATGTTGAGTCTGGAGAAGGGTGTGTAGATAGCCTGGGTCACATTGAGATCCAAAAAGATGAGGTGTGGGGCGTCTTAAAAAATATTAAGGTAGATAAGTCCCCAGGGCCTGATGGGATCTACCCCAGAATACTGAAGTATCAGAAATCTTTGGATCCTCACTGTCTTCAGGTGATGTCCCGGAGGACTGGAGAATAGCCAATGTTGTTCCTCTGTTTAAGAAGGGTAGCAAGGATAATCCAGGGAACTACAGGCCGGTGAGCCTTACTTCAGTGGTAGGGAAATTACTGGAGAGAATTCTTCGAGACAGGATCTACTCCCATTTGGAAGCAAATGGACGTATTAGTGAGAGGCAGCATGGTTTTGTGAAGGGGAGGTCGTGTCTCACAAACTTGATCGAGTTTTTCGAGGAGGTCACAAAGATGATTGATGCAGGTAGGGCACTGGATGTTGTCTATATGGACTTCAGTAAGGCCTTTGACAAGGTCCCTCATGGTAGACTAGTACAAAAGGTGAAGTCTCACGGGATCAAGGGTGAGCTGGCAAGGTGGATACCGAACTGGCTAGGTCATAGAAGGCAGAGAGTAGCAATGGAAGGATGCTTTTCTAATTGGAGGGCTGTGACTCGTGGTGTTCCGCAGGGATCAGTGCTGAGACCGTTGCTGTTTGTAGTATATATAAATGATTTGGAGGAAAATGTAACTGATCTGATTAGTAAGTTTGCAGACGACACAAAGGTTGGTGGAATTGCAGATAGCGATGAGGACTGTCAGAGGATACAGCAGGATTTAGATTATTTGGAGACTTGGGCGGAGAGATGGCAGATGGAGTTTAATCCGGACAAATGTGAGGTAATGCATTTTGGAAGGTCTAATGCAGGTAGGGAAAATACAGTGAATGGTAGAACCCTCAAGAGTATTGAAAGTCAGAGAAATCTAGGAGTACAGGTCCACAGGTCACTGAAAGGGGCAACACAGGTGGAGAAGGTAGTCAAGAAGGCATACGGCATGCTTGCCTTCATTGGCCGGGGCATTGAGTATAAGAATTGGCAAGTCATGTTGCAGCTATATAGAACCTTAGTTAGGCCACACTTGTAGTATAGTGTTCAATTCTGGTCACCACACTACCAGAAGGATGTGGAGGCTTTAGAGAGGGTGCAGAAGAGATTTACCAGAATGTTGCCTGGTATGGAGGGCATTAGCTATGAGAAGCGGTTGAATAAACTCGGTTTGTTCTCACTGGAACGACGGAGGTTGAGGGGCGACCTGATAGAGGTCTACAAAATTATGAGGGGCATAGACAGAGTGAATAGTCAGAGGCTTTTCCCCAGGGTAGAGGGGTCAATTACTAGGGGGCATAGGTTTAAGGTGAGAGGGACAAGGTTTAGAGTAGATGTACGAGGCCAGTTTTTTACACAGAGGGTAGTGGGTGCCTGGAACTCGCTACTGGAGGAGGTGGTGGAAGCAGGGACGATAGTGACATTTAAGGGGCATCTTGACAAATCCATGAATAGGATGGGAATAGAGGGATATGGACCCAGGATTGTAGTTTAGTCGGACAGCATGGTCGGCACGGGCTTGGAGGGCCGAACGGCCTGTTCCTGTGCTGTACATTTCTTTGTTCTAAATACAAGGCTGTAATTCTCTGACCGTTGGGATTCTCTGTTCACGCCGGCAGCGCATCCCACCCCCAGGTTTGCCAGTGGCGTCGAGTGGCTTCAATGGGAAATCATATTGATCAGCGGTGGGAGTAGGGAATCCTGAGAAACACATGGTTGGGGACCGTACAATCCAGCTCAAGGTATGCACAAAGACTAAGAATAGGAGATGTGCTCGGAGTAAAAATACCATTGCACGCTCAAGGAACAGCAACTCATCTTTTAAATATACAATTTATAACCCCGTGAACTCAACATTGAGTTTGACAATTTCAGACTGTAATTGTTGCACCCCACCCACCCCATACCCCGATTCTGTTTCTCGGTCTTAGTCCTGGTGTTCCTCTTCTTTTTGGATTTCAACTGTTAATTATTCTGCCAGTCACATGACCTCAATACACATTGTTTTGTTTCTTTCTTGTGCCATTATTATTGCATTTGGCTCTGCCCCACCAATTCTTGTCAATTCATGGCTTATTCCCTTTTGTTCTTTCTATACTCTCCCCATTTGATGTAATTCGAAGCCGATTATATTTCAAACTTTTTCCAGTTCCGATGAAAGGTTGCAGACCTGAAATGTTAACACTGCCTCACACTGCCACAAATCTGCCAGACCTGCTGAATGTTCCCAGCTTTGTTTGTTTTTTATTTCAATGCAGACTAGTTGGGCCAAATGTCTTGCTTCTGTGCTGTAGATTGTCTGTAATTCTATATAAGTAACCCATCATCAGCTTGCTCCCTTTCGGTCGAAGAACGTTTCCATGTTATTGTCTCTTGCAACTCTCTGTGGTAAATTAAAATTCATAGAATTTACAGTGCAGAAGGAGGTCATTCGGCCCATTGAGTCTGCACTTGCTCTTGGAAAGAGCACCCTACTCAAGGTCAACACCTCCACCCTATCCCCATAACCCAGTAACCCCACCCAACACTAAGGGCAATTTTGGACACTAAGGGCAATTTATCATGGCCATTCCACCTAACCTGCACATCTTTGGACTGTGGGAGGAAACCGGAGCACCCAGAGGAAACCCACGCACACACTGGGAGGATATGCAGACTCCGCACAGACAGTGACCCAAGCCGGAATTGGACCTGGGACCCTGGAGCTGTGAAGCAATTGTGCTAACCAATGTGCTACCATGCTGTAGTATAGTAAGATTTTCAAATAAGGATATTATGGGGGTTTCTAATTGAATAATCTGCTGAGAGAAAATTGCCCAGTAGTTATAGAGAAAAAAATCTTTTGCCGCTCTGTATTCTGTATTTTTAAGTACCAAGGTTTGTTGAGTGTTATTTTCTTGTAATTCATTTTGATGGCAGTTCTATAAGATTTATTCTTCCCACAGACAAGGACTTCAACTCTCAATGATCCTCTGCTGTTGCAGAGTAGAAACAAGACTGTCGAAGACAATGCAATATTACAATGTCAAAAAGGTTTGTGAAGTTAATTTAAAGATTGGATTTGAGTTCATTGGACTAGTTTTCCAGGTGGAAAAATCAGACCATTTAGTTAGTTTGTAGGGAAGAGCTTCATTTTACGCTGTTTGGATAGTCTTGTGACTAAAGTATGCTTCAGTCTTCATGTACAAAGCTAGACAAATTTAATATTTTAACGTTGATTCCTTGGGTGGGATTCTCTATTTCAGAGACTAAGTGCTGACGCCGGGACTGAATCGCAGGTGTTCTAGGGTCCCGATGGCGCCGCCGGTCCCGAAGCCATTCAGGACATGTTAATGGACCAGCACCGGCGCCATGTGGAACTAGTGCTATTCCAACACATGCCGGCGTATGATTCGCCATGGTCGGGATTGGCACTCGAGAGCCTGACAAGCTGGAGCTGCATGTAAGCACTCCACTCCTCACACGCTCTCATTCCAGCCAAGAAAATGCCACCCCGGAGGGCGACCACGAGATTCACAGATGCAGAGCTGGCGACACTGCTGGATGCTGTGGAGAGGCGGCGGGCCATCCTGCTCCCTGGGTGGGAAGGAGGCTACCGCCCGCCAGCGTCAACTGGGCCTGGGTTCAAGTGGCAGAGACCGTGAGTGCACCGCCAGGATCGGGCAGCAGTGCAGGAAGAAGCTGCACAATCTCCTCAGGGCAGCCAAGGTGAGTCACCATCAACATGGATCCCCTGGCATCTGCCCCCCCCCCCCCCCCCCAACCTCCCTCCACTAGTTGGACCTGTAGGAAGTTAAAATCAGAGAAGAGAGTTGGGACATTGGTTTTTTGGAAAGTTGATGACCAGATAAACCATCTGTCCTGTACAGAAAAGGAAAATACAGGTGGTGGCACACTGTTCTAATCCCTAAGTATGTATTCCTGCAAGTCTGGCTCTTGTGCATAATCAACTCCTTTTGCCCCAATATTGACAGCTCTAAGCTTTGAAATCCTCTTTCTAAATCTTTCCACTGCCTTTCTCTACTTTAAGAATCTTCTTGAAAACCTACCTCTGATCACACTTTTGGGTACTTGCCCTAATATCCTCTCGTAGCTCTGCACTAATATATTTTTTTTGATTATGCTTCAAGGAGGAGTCTTTAAATATTTTTTTACATAAAGAATATAAGAAAAAAGATGCAGGATAGACCTTATGCTCCCTCAATCCTGCTGTGTATTTCTACCTCACCTCTGGTTCCTTGCCCGCTCCTTTGATTACGAGTGACCATAAATCTGTCTCAATTAACTTTAAATATACGCAGTGATGGAGTGGAGAATTCTAAAGATTAACAAACCAGGTGGATTTCCCAACTGGGAAAATACCCTCTGTCTGCTCTGTCACGCCTCTTCAGAATCTTACAGATATTTTTATATATTCCTGTTTATATCTGAGTTAATGTTGGTGGAGTGATGAGGGCTGCAAATCTGACTCTCTGTCCCTCTGTATATTTTGATCTATTTCATTCATTTTCCACATGTACCTAACACCAGAGAGAATCCGTTTAGACCAAGCACAAATTACCAACAACAATGGCACTAAATTACAGTTGGTTAGGAAAAAGTATTTTGCATTGTCCACGTATGAAGTCATCTTAGTGGAGATTAGGTTTAATTGCTGGAGAAATAATGAGAAACATAATTCAGAAAGATATCGAGAAAGTGGAAGAGCCAGCTGGATACCTACTATTAATTAGTTCAGCTTGACTATTTGTGAGGAATTCTGGGACTTGTGCTAAAAAAGAATAAAACTTTTTCCTCATTCTGATCTCAGTTAAGTGGATGTTGTAGGGATCTCATTCCACAAAAAAATTGACTATTTTCAGAAATAATGTTAGCCTTGGGAAAAGAACACTTATTTGATATCCACCCTCTAAAAGAATGGCTGTGGCTTTGGAATCTGGGTGATCATGGGGAACAAGTGCCAGACAATGATCATCTCAGACATGATAAAGCCATTCCATATCTCCTGGCCTTTAGGCACCACCATTACCACACTCTCCATCACATATATCGAGGGAATCATCACTGAGGAGAAGCTTAACTAAACCCTTACTATCAACAATGTGGCTTCAGGAAAGAGCAAAATGGACTTTATAATATGGACTTTATAATCTTTATTAGTGTCACAAGTAGGCATACATTAACGCTGCAATGAAGTTACTGTGAAAATCCCCTAGTCACCACACTCCGGCGCCTGTTCGGGTACACAGAAGGAATTCAGAATGTCCAGTTCACCTAATGCATGGTAGCACAGTGGTTAGCAATGTTGCTTCACAGCGCCAGGGTCCCAGGTTCGATTACTGGCTTGGGTCATTGACTGTGTGGAGTCTGCACGTTCTCCCCGTGTCTGCGTGGGTCTCCTCCGGTTTCCTCCCACAAGTCCAAAAAGACCAAATTCACAGAGGCTGGACGATGAATCTATGAAAAGTCTCCAAGCATTGTAATGCAAGCACCAGAAGAAGCATGCAACAGTCCTAAAACAGCTAAAGAACATACAGTGCAGCATACGGAACAACAACAACAAGATAAAGACACCACAATACATGAATGAACAACAAACGGCATCAACAACTACAAAGGAAGATGAAGTAACTTCACAGGTTCAGCAGCCACTTAGAAGATCAGCAAGGCTAAGACGCAAACTCAAAAGACTGAATCTGTGACAGACTGTAAATACTTTCAAGATTTAGTTAAGCATAGTATATTAAATTGTAAAAATGATCGAATCAATCTAAATAATTACATTTTCCAAAGGAAAAGGGATGTGATGATATGCATAAAGCAGCTCTGTATATAATATTACACACAACCTCCGACCAGCAGGAGGCAGTGTAAGTTCACCATGTGGCTCTGTGCCTCCAGGCAGGTGGGAGTAAGTCGTGTTGGTGGACAGATTTATTTTGCAGTAGCTCTATAATAGTTAGGTAGTGTTAGTAGTTTGTTACTTATTTATTCCAGTTATCTTTACCACGCAGTTGTTTCATAATAAATTATTTAAACTAGATGTTCTGTAGTGCTTCATTCATATCGGCCAGTCTACAGAACATGCCAGAAAACAATGTCAAAACTAAAGTTGATTGAAAAAGAGCAAACTACAGAGAGATGAAAGGGGCCTTAGTCTGGACAAATTGGAGGGAAAGATTTTTTTTTAAAGTTTAAAGTGCCCAATTCTTTTATTATCCAATTAAAGGGCAATTTAGCATGGCCAATCCACCTATCCTGCAGATCTTTGGGTTGTCGGGGTGAGATCCACGCCGGCACGGGGAGAATGTGCAAACTCCACACGGACAGTGACCCCGGGCCGGGATCGAAAAACGTGAGGGAAAGATTGAGTAACAACATTTAAGTGTGATATTGATACAGGACATTCTAGGAACATTCCTGGTGCTGTGTCTAAAATCATGGATGAACAGTCAGGACTAAAAATAAACATTAATATGACAAATGTTTGGACGCATGTATTCAACAGTTAATTGAACATTTTATTCAGTGTCATTATTTTAATTACTGAACATTTACATCTGTAATGCTGCCCCAGGTAAAGTTTATTCATTGAAAGAAAGTGAAGAATTCCAAAAGTCACAGCTACCTCTGGTTCCATTGGGTCGCGAAAATATTGACAGCATCACGTGGCTCAGAGTTCCACTAGGCTATATTGAGAGTGAAGTCCGACAAAGAAGAAGGTAATCAATACTTTGCCATATTCACTTTTAATTTCTTCCTTTATTATTCAGAAGTCATGGACTGGATAGTCCCAACTTCAACGTGTCCACGAATACAAAGATTAAAACAATGACAATTAATTACATAGTGTGAAATTTTATTTGAATGGTGGATTGTAAATTAAGCCTCATTGAAGGAAAGTATTTCAAACACTTTATTTTAACAATCAACCTTATCTTTAAATCATACCCAGAACAATGATGCATTAAGTCAATTCTGATTTTGTAACTGTGGGTCTAAAATTTTACATTTGGTGTGTAGTTAATAAATTAGTAACCTTAATATTATTTGTAGTCACAAGTTTCCACATTTTCTTACAAAAAGCATTTCAATAAGCATTTCAATAATGTCACAGTTAATGTTCTGGCATGTGCTTTGCAACTAAATATATGTACTTGGGCACTTGAAGTAACAATGCAAGCTTCATGGAAGACAGTAGATACAGAAATTAGTAAACCGTTTTACAACTAGTGGATTAATTGGCTAATTGCAGAATGTAATTATTAAATGCCTCAAAACTAAATTTGTGCTCAAAGTCAATATGTAAAAAGATGTTTGGACAAACTGTCAATCAATACCAACCAGCTCGTGTCGCAAGGACTTTGCTGCTTGCAGACCAGCTGTCATGCGTGCAATATCTTTTCAAGTAATTATCTAGTGAAGACCGCTGGCAGAAACTTACAAGTCGATGTTATAGAATCCACATTCCTCTGGCCAGCTTCCCATCTTTCATCCTCCATAGCCTTGAGCTGATCCAAAACTTCTGCTGGCCTGATGTCTGGATTTCTCTTCTAAAATTAAATCGCAACTCAAAACATAGTCCAAAAACTATAATTAAAGTAATTTGAACAACTCCAGTCTTGGCCATGTAACAGGGTTGTTTTACGTTGAGCCATCCAGCAAACCAAGGGTGAGATTCTCCACTCCCGCGCCGGTTGGGAGAATCGCCTGGGCCGCCAAAATTTCCCGGGACGCCGGTCCGATGCCCTCCCTCGATTCTCCCAAGCGGTGGGAACGGCCCGGTCGAGTTCCGCAGGCCGGAGAATCGCCGGAGACACCCAAAATGGCGATTCTCCGGCACCCCCGCTATTCTCAGGCGCGGATGGGCTGAGCGGCCAGGCCAAAACGGCAGGTTCCCCCCAGCGCCGTCCACACCTGGTCGCTGCCGTCTGGAACAGCGCGTGAACGCTGGGGGGGGGGGGGGGGGGAGGAGGAATCAGTTTGCTATCTAACCAGCAGCCTCCCGATGGTGAGTTCTGGATTTTGCCCAAGTATGGCGAGCATATCACTAACCCCAATAGCACCAACTTCCATCTCCTAGAGAGACTGAAGTCGAATATAACGGCCTCCCGGGACTTAACTGCTTCCCAGCAAGAACTCACGCGGGCGTCGTTTAGTATTTTTTAAAAATGTGAAGTTGGCACAATGGCAACTGAGGGGATCTGAGGAGATGAGTAGTCATTTCCATTTTCAGGCATCCAGCTTAAAGGTACTGGAGATGCTACCAAGTGCTGGGGCCTGGGTAGACGACCCCTCGGGGATTGGGGCTTGGTTGGGGGGGGGGGGGGTGGCTCAAGCGTTCCAATAAGGAGTCGCACCTGGGCCGGCGGGGGGGGGGAGCTTTTGGTCTGAGGCCTTTAAAGCATCTCTGGGGGACATATGAGTTCGCCTTGAAGCAAGAAGATGCTGTGGATCCTTGTGCGCAACATTGTTCGAAATGGGCCACCGTTGGAGAAATGCTTTTGTAGATTGCTGACGCTTGTGTTGCTGGTATGATGAGTGCTGCACGTAACTAGCACGCAACCGCTGGTCAAGCACGCTGGAAGTCTAGGATGTTCAACTGCACCTTGAGCGCCAGTGGAATATGTGGATGCCAGGATTTGGTTCCGGTGAGATTGGACCGTATGGAGGGCCTGCTCAGCTGTGGGTCATGGATAGAGAATGGCACTGATACGTGAAACAACCAACAAGTAACGCATTGATGAACATATCATTTCTATGACAAGTTCTGGATATGATTTTTAAAAATTCTCAGTTTTATCCTCCCGTTCTGTTGAGAAACCTGCAAGGGTGATACTGTGTGTTTTTTTGTGAAAATGAGCTGATATAGCTTTGTATTGGTACCAATGTGGAATGATGGCGTTTCCTTGTTATTTAATGGTTAGTGTGATATGTGGAATGTTATATCGTTGATTTTCAAATCTTTGTTACAGTTGACCATTTAATAAACACAATATTCTCAAGTGGTGCTGCAGGTTGAGTTTGCTGCTGCTTGTGGCTGCAAATGCCTGGAAACCATGTTTGTTTGCTGCCGCCTCTTTTGCTTCTGTGTCTTGGAGCGAGAAAAGGGAGGATGTATGATGATCTACCAGCGCTGGAAAAGGGGAAGGGGTGTTCGTTCTCTCTTCTGGCATGCTCTGCATCGGTGCAACTTTCTGGTGTGACTTTCCACTGTTTGAGAGTCTACTGCTGGGAGCTGTGGGAGGGGGAGAGAGGGGCCGATTGCTCTGAATGTGTAACTTGAAAGTGTTGAAGAAATGCTTTTGCAGATTGCTGGCTATTTTATTGTACTGTTGCCTGTTTAATGTTTAAAGTGTGTTGGGTATTATTGTATACATTCACTGTTGTAACTTTGTATTTGTACCAATATTCTGCAGTGAAAAGGTTGTGTCTGGCATGGTGCCTATTCCTTGCTGATTAAGGTGAAATGTGGACTATTCAGTGGTTTGTTTTCATTTTTTTGTATAAAGGTACATATTTAATAAACAAAATATTCTCAACTAGTGCTGCAGGCTGTATTGCTGCTTGATGCTGCTTGTGGCTGCAAATGCCTGGAGCTGCTGTTGCTGTTTCTTCCTTTTTCTGTAGCCTGAAAGAAGGACAATTTCTTTGTAAGATACCAGGAACACCGGGCTCAGGGGGACATACGAGTCCAGAAGGCAATCAGGTTTGAAGCAAGATGACGCTGTGGGACCTGGTATGCGATATTGATCCAAACAAGCAACCTGATGAAGATGTTGAAGAAATGCTTTTGTAGATTGCTAATGTTTTTGTTGCTCGTGTGATGTGTGCTGCATGTAACTAGCATGCAACTGCTGGCCAAGCACGCTGGAAATCAAGCATGTTCAACTGCACCTTGAACGCAAATGGAATATGTAGATGCCAAGATTTGGTTCCGGTGAGATTGGGCCATATGGAGGGCCTGCACAGCTGTGGGTCATGGATAGAGAATGGCACTGATACGTGAAACAACCAACAAGTAATGCATTGATGAACAGATCATTTCTATGACAAAGTTCTGGATATGATAAAAAACATTAGAACATAGAACGATACAGCGCAGTACAGGCCCTTCGGCCCACGAAACAAAAACCATCTCACCTACACTATGCCATTCTCATCCATATGTTTATCCAATAAACTTTTAAATGCCCTCAATGTTGGCGAGTTCACTACTGTTGCAGGTAGGGCATTCCACGGCCTCACTACTATTTGTGTAAAGAACCTACCTCTGACCTCTGTCCTATATCTATTACCCCTCAATTTAAAGCTATGTCCCCTCGTGCCAGCCATTTCCATCCGCGGGAGAAGGCTCTTACTGTCCACCCTATCTAACCCCCTGATCATTTTGTATGCCTCTATTAAGTCTCCTCTTAACCTTCTTCTCTCCAACGAAAACAACCTCAAGTCCATCAGCCTTTCCTCATAAGATTTTCCCTCCATACCAGGCAACATCCTGGTAAATCTCCTCTGCACCCGCTCCAAAGCCTCCACGTCCTTTCGATAATGCGGTGACCAGAACTGTACGCAATACTCCAAATGCGGCCGCACCAGAGTTTTTTACAGCTGCAACATGACCTCCTGACTCCGGAACTCAATCCCTCTACCAATAAAGGCCAACACTCCATAGGCCTTCTTCACAACCCTATCAACCTGGGTGGCAACTTTCAGGGATCTATGTACATGGACAACTAGATCCCTCTGCTCATCCACACTTCCAAGAACTTTACCATTAGCCAAATATTCCGCATTCATTATTCCTTCCAAAGTGAATCACCTCACACTTCTCTACATTAAACTCCATTTGCCACCTCTCAGCCCAGCTCTGCAGCTTATCTATATCCCTCTGTAACCTGCTACATCCTTCCACACTGTCGACAACACCACCGACTTTAGTGTCGTCTGCAAATTTACTCACCCACCCCTCTGCGCCTTCCTCTAGGTCATTGATAAAAATGACAAACAGCAACGGCCCCAGAACAGATCCTTGTGGTACACCACTTGTAACTGAACTCCATTCTGAACATTTCCCATCAACCACCACCCTCTGTCTTCTTCCAGCTAGCCAATTTCTGATCCACATCTCTAAATCTCCCTCAATCCCCAGCCTCCGTATTTTCTGCAATAGCCTACCGTGGGGAACCTTATCAAACGCTTTACTGAAATCCATATACACCACATCAACTGCTCTACCCTCGTCTACCTGTTCAGTCACCTTCTCAAAGAACTCGATAAGGTTTGTGAGGCATGACCTACCCTTCACAAAGCCATGCTGACTATCCCTGATCATATTATTCCTATCTAGATGATTATAAATCTTGTCTCTTATAATCCCCTCCAAGACTTTACCCACTACAGACGTGAGGCTCACCGGTCTATAGTTGCCGGGGTTGTCTCTGCTCCCCTTTTTGAACAAAGGGACCACATTTGCTATCCTCCAGTCCTCTGGCACTATTCCTGTAGCCAATGATGACATAAAAATCAAAGCCAAAGGTCCAGCAATCTCTTCCCTGGCCTCCCAGAGAATCCTAGGATAAATCCCATCAGGCCCCGGGGACTTATCTATTTTCAGCCTGTCCAGAATTGCCAACACCTCTTCCCTACGTACCTCAATGCCATCTATTCTAATAGCCTGGGTCTCAGCATTCTCCTCCACAACATTCTCAGTTTTATCCTCCCATTTCTGTTGAGAAACCTGCAAGGGTGATACTGTTTTTTTTTGTGAAAATGAGCTGATATAGCTATTGGTACCAATATGGAATGGTGATGTTTCCTTGTTGTTCAATGGTTAGTGTGATATGCAGAATGTTACTTAATTGGTTTTCGAACCTTTATTAATGTTGACCGTATTTGCCAAATAAATAGTACACTCATTCCCGTGGGAATGTCTCAGACGATGATTATTGCATCAAATTCTATCAGACCTTGATGTCTGAACTCTAGAAGCGTCAGCACCATTGAGGCAGCAGCCAACAATCAAACACTCGAGTTGGGCTTTCGCATTGGGGATATCCTTGCGACCAAAGGGTGAGTGTATGGTCAGGCGAAGGCACCTGAGCACGGTCTCCCTAATGTTTCCGGCTGGGGTCTGGGGTCTAGGGGTTCCTGGAGGGAGAGTGCAGAGTGAGATTCTCCAGCACAACTGGCTCGCTGAATGGCACTCAGAGAAGGCAGGACACGCAAGGGAGGGGGAGGCTTGGGAATTTGAGGATCCTGGGGTGGAAGTGCTAACTGATTGTTGGTCACTCACCATCTCCAATTCTTTACAGAGACCAGAATGGCTGGTGTTATCGATCCCTTGTGATGCTCAAAGCAGCCTAGGCGACAGAAGCCGGAGAAGGCAGCAGCATCGATGCAGACTGGAAGTGGCACCCTATGTGCAGGGAGCACACCCTGAAGACCTAGCCACCCATCATGCCGAGGAGGAACCAGAGAGGGACACCATCGACTGCCCAAGATGTACAGGTGTCGTTGGTCATTCGAGTAGATGACGGACAGCATGTGCCGCAAGAGACTCTGTCTCAACCAGGAATGTGGCACCTGTGTCACACCGTTGCAGACGTAGCACCCCGTGGAGGAGGAGGACACCCGCTCCAGGTGGTCGTCAAGGTCACTGCAGCCCTGAGCTTTTCCGCCACCAATTTGTTCCGGGGCTCGAGCAGGGACTTGTGCAGCATTTCCCAACCTAAAGTCCGCAAGTGTATCCGTGAGGTCATGGATTCCCTGTATGCTTGGGCAGAAGACTATATGAACTTTGAGCTGGACTAAGCCCATTAAGATGCCTGGGCTGCAGGATTCTCCGCTATCGCCGAGGTGCCCCATGTCCAGCGGGTAATTGATGGCACACGTCACCTTGCGCACACCGGGGCATCAGGGAGTGTCCTTCATTAAATGGAAGGAGTTCCTCTCCCTGAATGTTTAACTCGTGTGGCCTCGTCTGAGGAGAAGTGGAGGGATTGCTGGAGGACAACCCCGGGGAGGGGCCGCAAGAGGACCTGGAGGATGGAAAAGGATCGGCGGAAGGGTCCGGCGTGTCTGCAGGACCATCCTTACCTGCTTTTCATAAGACGAGGCTTTGTCCGTCAGCTCACTTCCCCCTCCCCTCACCTTCCTTCCCCACTACCCCTCGCCTTCCTTCCCCATTCTGCCCCTAGTCCCATTCCCAGTGTTCCACCCTCATAAGGTCTGTGTAACATCACTCCAGGGTGATGGGCCTGTGTCAGCACTGTCCGGCGGTCAATATACAACGCAGGAGAGTGATGATCACTTGCTGTGTGGAAAGCTCTGGTGATCCTCTGTTTCTGCCAAAGTGTCTGACTGGGCCTGGGTGGGGTGCTCTTTCAGAGGGTCGATGCAGACTTGATGGGTCGGTTGGCCTCCTGCATTGTAGGGATTCTATATTAATGAACATTTGGGTGTGATTTCAATGATTATAAATGACACAACTTGTAAATATGGTAAACCGTGAAGAGGATAGTAACAGACTTCAGAATGAAACTGGTCAATGGACAGACTGCGACAAATTAAATTTAACGAAGTGTTGTCAAGTAATATATTTAGATAGTTTGAACCAAAATGGTACAGCTTTAATGGAGGTGCAGGAACAGGCATCTGGGGTTTGTACACAAATCTTTGAAGGTGGCAGGATTTATGCTACAAAATACCGATTAGAGCTCAGCGGAGTATTATATTTAATTTTGGCACAAGCCTTTGGCAGCATGTCAAGACCTTGGGGAGGGTGCAGCAGAGATCTTCTAGAATGGTACCAAGGTTAAGGAATTTCAGTTATGTGGTGAAACTAGAGAAGCTGAGGTTGTTCTTGGAGCAGAGAAGATCAGGGGGAATTTGATAGAGGAAATAAGAAGAACCTTTGCAGTGGCAGAAAGATCAGTACCAGAGGTCATAGATTTAAGATTATTGGAAAAATAATCAGCAAAGATGAGGAAACATTTTTTTTTTTTTACAGACTAACTGTGATCTGAAATGTGCTAACTGAAAGGGTGGTGGATGCCGATTCAGTAATTTCAATTGAGCGTTAGTTAAATAGGGACCAACCTGGACGTTCTGAGGGAGGTGTCAGCACCACTCCAGCAGATCGATAGCCGCTTGGAGGAGTCCCTGAGGCTACGGGCGCACGAGATGGCCCTAGCAATGAGTGGCACTGAAGCCAACACTGCTAGCGTGGCGACCACAGTGGGGAGAGCCTGGTGCACAACGTTGGCACGATGAGTGAAGGTGTCCAAGGCGTTGTGCAGTCGCTGATGGACATGGCCAAGGGTCTCGGCAGAATGCCCGATTCACTGGGGGATGTCACCCAGCACCAGGCCGACGTTGATGAGGTTCTGCAGGACATGTCCCACTCTCAGGTGGGCATTGCCGAAGCACTGCAGAGTATGGCCCAGTCGCTGATGAGCATCGCCGAGGACGTCGACGCAATGGTGCAGACCATGGGGAAGTGCCAGGGCTGACAGAGCGATGATGCGGGGGCAGCTGGGGCTCGAACCAGCTACCCCATCAACCTAAGGTGAACCCCAGGGCCCTATGGGCACCGATCGGGAGGAGGGAGCGCTGGATGCCAAGCCGGACTCGTCCCATGGACTGGGGATGGTGGCACCAGCTCCCCAGAGTACCAACCCGCTGATGAGGCTGCGTCTCGCAGCCAGCACAGCGGACAGGGCAGCATGGCTGTGCATGTGTTGCCAACAAGTGAGCCGGGGTCCTCTGGCCGCAGAGGACGCCTGCCAGGGGCTTCGAAGGACCTGGAAGAGGTAAGCAGCTGGCTGCCTCCACCTCAAATGTGCATTCTGGGGAACCACCAAGACGTAGTGGTCGAAGTAGAAGGGCAAAGCACGTTGAGGATCACAGAGGGCACCGAGGGAGGATATGTGAGAGGTAGGTAGTTGGGGGGGGGGGGGGGGGGGGGCACCATCAGGCGTCAGGTTTCTACAATACATTAAACAACTTTTCGCACAACCATTATGATCCCTTCCGCAATGCAGGTTGACCCCTGGACTCTTTGCCCATCTCTCCATTCATCGCCCCCCCCCCCCCCTCCCTGTGGTATCCACCCTCCACCTGTGGACATGTCCCTGGAGCTGTGTCCCATCTCCTGGGTGTTTGGATGTTGTATGAGTGGTTTTGCATCCTTCAGTGTTCAGGCACCGTGTCCAGGCATCAGGGTGTGCTTGGGATGCTAGGCAATGACTCCCACATGCTACGGTAATCCACTTGGGTTGTGTGAAATGCTCACTTAACCACGATGGCCAATTCCCTACTAGCAATAGCCTTCAGCCGCACAGCCAGAAGCCTCGGCAGTCGGTGGGAGATGTGGGTGGACATTGGGACAGACGGGCAGGGACAGGGGTTGTCCCCGGAACTGTTACATATGATCCAGGGGCTAGCATGATGGTGCCAGGAATGATTTCCCCCCTCCCCCTGTGGAGGGTCCCCTATCCCCCACCAAGCACTGGGGTGGCAAGCCCAACACCCTCTGGTTCTTTGCCTGTGAGCAGAAATGGCTACTCACCTCAGCTCCCCACAGAAGCCCTACCTCCAGGTTCGCGTTTTTCAAAAGGAGTACTAATCGGAACCAGCGTGACCACTTGCTGGGGATGCCACTGAATGATGGGAGGACGTTGAATATGGAGTCGCTCTCGTTGATTGTGTGGAAATGGGGCTTAAGTGGTGATAATTCGTTTCTCGCCACGCTACGGCGAGATCCCAATTTTGCCTATGGGAGCGGGCTGGTTGCATCGCAAACTGGCGCCTGACGCAGATCTCGATTTTGGCCTCCCTCTATTCACCGGCCTCATTACGCTTGAGCAAGAGCATAATGAGGCTGGAGAATCGTGCCCTGTATAAATTAACGTTGTTGCCATTGTGAAGTTCAGAGCTGCAGATTAGGAATTTATTTAATTTTATGAAAACTGAATGATGTAATGTTAACATCTCTCTCTACAGATGCTGTCCAGCCTATGTGTTTACAACATTTTGCTTTTTAATTTCTGGCATCTAGAGTACTTAGATTTTGTGTGCATGTTTGATTAACCAGTTTAGTATTGAACTTGTATGTTTGATTTTCTTTACATTAATTGTATTTTATTTATACAAGGAAACGCTTCACGTGGAAAACTAAACACATGTGACTTCATCATCTATTTTACTGGGAAGATACAGATTTGTAAGGAGCTTTTTTGAGACTGACTGGGTATTCTAGTTACCTACCACCGCAGGGAGAAGCAGACATCCCAGATCTATGCACGTCCAAAGATTTGCCAGTTCCTGAAAGTTGTCCTAGGCCTTCTTGCTACCAGCTATCTCTAAATCCAATTAGTAATAAAATGTTACTTATGAAATGCAATGACTATTATTGTTTAATGACTGCTGAATTAGAAGCTTTTACATGTAAAGAGCAGAGATTGTCAGAATCTATAGGCGAAGTAATATATATTACACAAAATTAAAGACATTTCTGTTCTTCTTTACTTAGCGAAGAATTGACCAAACAGCAATTTACACTGCATTAATGTTTGCTAAAATGGAAAAGCAAAATGCCCAAGATGCTGGGCTGGGAATTACAAACCACAGTAAAAGCTGGAAATGCTTGGGTCAGGCAGCATCTGTGGCCTTCTGAAGACTTGAAACAACATTCTCTTCTACTTTTTCATGGATTTCAGCTATTTCTATTTACAAATGTAGTGCAAGTACATCTGGGGTAGAGAGAATATTTTGAACAAATAATTTTCTGTCAGCTATAACTTTTGGCATATTAAGGTGAGGCCTGTGGTGACCCTGTGAGAGTTCTGGTGAACCGCATAATTAGGGCTGTAGATAGGGCTTTAAACTAAATAGTGAGGGGAGGGTTCAGTTGTATGGAAAATTGGAAGACCAAAGTTAAAGGAGAAGGTGAGAGTGCAGGTTAATGATGAGGACTTTAAACAAGTTAAAGGAGCCAAGGGCTCAAGAGAAATTAGTAAAGTTTCCAGAATACGTAATAGAGCAGAGAGTATAGAAAGTGGCAGGAATGTAACTTCAGGTACAGCAGAGAAGGGAGGGGTCAACACAGGACTGAGTGTTATACCTAAATGCGCACAGTATACAAAACAAGGTAAATGAGCTTGTTGCACACATTGAAATTGGTGGGTATGATGTTTGCATCACAGAGAAGTGGCAGCAGGGGATCAGGGCTGGGATCTAAATATCCAAGGATATGTGCCCTCTTGAAAGGATGGGTAGGGGGGGTGGGGTTGCATTGTAGGGAATTAACTTAAATCGATAGCAAGAAGCGATATAGGGGGAAATGAGGAGGAGGGCCCCCCAGAACAAGCAGGGAGGCATCGGGAGGGGGGGTTGAGAGGAGGATTGTACGCCGAGTCAGACAACGGCAAATTGTAAATAGATAAACTTAAGACAAAACCTTTTGTACTGTACAGTAAACAAAAACAAATGGCAATGTATATAATGTTAAAAATGCCAATAAAAAGATTTTTAAAAAAAAGCGAATATAGGGTCAGAAGGTGTAGAATGTGTGTGGATAGAGTTGAGGAATCGCAAAGGAAAAAAGACCCTGATGGGAGTTATGTACAGGCCTCCTAGCAGAGTCAGGACGTGAGGCAGAAAATAAATCAGGACATAGAAAAGGCATATGAGAAAGGCAATATTACAATAAACATGGGGGACTTCAAAGGCCATATATAAGAAAGGATGTGCTGGCCTTTGAAGGGTCCAGAGGAGGTGCACAAGAATAATCCTCAGAATGAAAGACTTGTCATATGAGGAGCGGTTGAGGACTCTGGGTCTGTACACGATGGAGTTTAGAAGAATAAAGGGGGATCTCATGAAAGTTACAGAATACTGAGGGGCCTAGATAGAGTGAATGTGGAGAGGATGTTTCCACTAGTAGGAGAAACTAGAACCCGAGGGCACAACCTCAGACTGAAGGAACGATCCTTTAAAACTGAGGTGAGGAATTTTTTCAGCCAAAGGGTGGTGAATCTGTGGAACACATTGCCGCAGAAGGCTGTGGAGGCCAAGTCACTGAATGTCTTTAAGACAGAGGTAGATAGGTTCTGATTAATAAGGGGATCAGAGGTTATTTGGAGAAGGCAGGAGAATGGGGATGAGATACATATCAGCCATGAATGGCGGAGCAGACGCGATGGGCCAAATGGCCTAATTCAGTTCCTATATTGTAAGGTCTGATGGATCATAAGAGAGTTGCAGAAACGCGAGGTAACTTGGGCAGCAGATCCTTCGGTAAGCAGAAATAACCTCTTCCCAAAAACGTTCCAAAACCATCTGCATAAAGTGTCCCGGAAATAGCAAGGAAATCTATCCCCTATGTTCAGAGAAAACCATCAAAGAAATGGCGATAATTCAGATTGTTGATGCAAAGTTAATCCTCTGTTTAATAATGTTATTATTGAGTCTGCTTTTCAAAACTGGGAGAATAACATGGTGGCATTTGATGTATTCTAGTTCACAGAGTAAGCATTGTCTTTTGCAACTGCTCTCATTAACCTAGATTTTTAAGCAGGGAAAAAACACCAATTGTAGACAATGGAGATCTGATTTAGAGTTGGCCAATGATATTGAACTCAAGAAAATATCTTTGGGCAGCACGGTGGTGCAGTGGTAGCACTGTAGTCTCACGGCGCCGAGGTCCCAGGTTCGATCCCTGCTCTGGGTCACTGTCCATGTGGAGTTTGCACATTCCCCCCATGTTATCATAGATTATCATAGAATTTACAGTGCAGAAGGAGGCCATTCGGCCCGTCGAGTCTGCACCGGCTCTTGGAAAGAGCACCCTATCCAAGGTCAACACCTCCACCCTATCCCCATAACCCAATAACCCCACCCAACACCAAGGGCAATTTTGGACACTAAGGGCAATTTATCATGGCCAATCCACCTAACCTGCACATCTTTGGACTGTGGGAGGAAACCGGAGCACCCGGAGGAAACCCACGCACACATAGGGATGATGTGCAGGCTCCGCACAGACAGTGACCCAAGCCGGAATCGAACCTGGGACCCTGGAGCTGTGAAGCAATTGTGCTATCCACAATGCTACCGTGCTGCCCATGTTTGCATGGGTTTCACCCCCACAACCAAAAGATGTGCAGGGTAGGTGGATTGAACACGCTAAATTGCCCCTTAATTGGAAAAAAGAATTGGGTACTCTAAATTTATTTTTTAAAAAAATATATCTTTAATGTTTAAAAAGTATTAGTAGGGCTTGATTTTGTTTTCTCTCGTGAAGCACTTGCAATTCTAGATTTTTGGCATTTAGTTGAGAATATTCCAGGATCCGGGGTAGAATTTGAGTGGTATTTATTATTTAATACCGCTATCAAAACATTTGCTTCTTTTTAATGTTTACAATCTTGTTTCCTGATCTTGACATAAAATTCCATTTGAGTTCAATGGAAGGCAGAATTGGAGAGTGTAAAACAAACAAACAACAACAAAGAACAAAGAAATGTACAGCACAGGAACAGGCCCTTCGGCCCTCCAAGCCCGTGCCGACCATACTGCCCGACTAAACTACAATCTTCTACACTTCCTGGGTCCGTATCCTTCTATTCCCATCCTATTCATATATTTGTCAAGATGCCCCTTGAATGTCCCCATCGTCCCTGCTTCCACTACCTCCTCCGGTAGTGAGTTCCAGGCACCCACTACCCTCTGCGTAAAAAACTGGCCTCGTACATCTACTCTAAACCTTGCCCCTCTCACCTTAAACCTATGCCCCCTAGTAATTGACCCCTCTACCCTGGGGAAAAGCCTCTGACTATCCACTCTGTCTATGCCCTTCATAATTTTGTATACCTTCATAATTTTGTATACAGGTGCTTGATTTGGTTACTGCTGTTTTTTTACTGGCTGGGTTAGGTTAAAATTATTCCCATTGCATGAAAGAATTTCCATGGGCCAAATTACATTGCTGTGTGCTTCAAAGGCCAGATTTGCATAAAATCAAAGTTGGCAGTATGAATAGATGCTAGGCATCCACATCTACTGTCATTAGAATATGCAGCTGAACCACTGAAGCAAGCTTGCTTTATCATTTAATTTAGACCAATCATACCTCCAACAATGTAGAACTCTCACAGTACTGCAATGGAGAATCAACCTAGATTATCCATACAAGTTCTGGAGTGGGTATTGTATTAACCAACTTCTGTTCAGAAGTTGAACTTTATTGCTATTATTTACGCAAAGCAAAATATGGACACGAATACCATCCAGTAACTTAAGTGTCAATTTTATTGACAATGTATTTTTGAGAATTGTTATCAAACTGCATACTATACAACAGAATTCAGTCTACAAAATATTAAGCAACTGAGACATACCACAGTAGTGCAAAGAGATTCTCTACAGCAGACTGCATAGAAAGGGCAGTGGCATAAAAACAGATTTTAAAAAAGGTTTTACATGATTTAATGCAAAGAAAAAAAAGAACATACATGCGAAGACTTTAAATATTAAACTATATAACTTCCAGTTGCATTCCTCCTTTAAACCCTATTTAACATGCTTGTTTTCAATACTCGTAACAGTTTGACAGTGGTTTGACTGAATTATCAAAGAGGTTTAATACCTCACAGTGTGTTTTCAAAACCGTTTACAGCTATTGCTCCTGTAGGTAGGAAAAATATTTGGCAAAATAGACATTCCCTGTTCCCTCATTTATAATGTACATTTTTGCACTCTAGAAAACTAACACTGCAGAGCTTGCAGCTATTTTGGGTTTTCATACATTCAAATTTAAAGGTCAGATGCAAACATTTTAAATGACCAATAAATATGCCATATTGTGGCATGGTATGGCAGTCAATGCCAATTTCCTAGCAGCTTGGTCAACTGTACAATGATTGCTTTCAAGATAATTGGAAAAAAGTCAACAATAAATCATGGTATTTATATAGTTATACAATTTAGCATCTTTGTTTGAAATTAATCATTTTTGAAGAATGATCAGAATCCTCACGCAGGGCATTTTTTCACTTTTTACTGGATTACAGAGGGCATTTTTTCTTACAATAGCTAAAGTAGTTTTCAGACATTGCAGCAGCCAGATATTGCTGAGGTGCTTAAGGGATTTCTCCACAAATCTAAGCATAGAAGTAATCAGGAAACCTGTTACCAGAAGTTCACAAGAGCCTTAATTGAATCCTGAACTCTGCCACCTTTCATTTCAAGTTCCTGCTTGGCCAGTAAATTAGAAGTGTAAAAATGAATGGATACATCAGTTACGAGTTCTAACTCTTCATTGCAAAGAATAATTTTTAGTAAACAATAGAATGATAAACAATATAGCTGTCCACCCACCATCTCTGAAGGTAAACACAGGTTTTGCCGAAGTAAAGGTGAAGGTTTGGTGTGGCTTTGAGCCACACTGACTAACAATACAGTACTGTGCTGGCTATATAATCATAGCTCAACATCGCATGTTGGGAGAGGACATATGGAGTTAAATTGTCAAGTTTTTACTGTTGGTTACTGTCCATTAGATGCCTTGTGAAAAATGTGCAAGCATGCAACTCGGCTCTTGTTCACCAAAATCCCTTCTCTAATCACAGTGCTCAATTGAGTTCTCGCACACAGAGTGGTCAGTTGTATGAGCTATCAGAATTGCTGGGACTCTTGAACTGTACAGCAATACTTTTAGGCAGGGAAAGAGGATGCAGGAAGGACACTTTTGAGACTCATTGGCAGGATATAGGACAACATTTCCATGGGATTCTCCAAATCTCACGCTGTAATTTAGTTGAATCTCCCAAAAAGTAGGCTTCTGCTGATTTTGTGTTGGTTCCAGCGGATGTGACAGAACCCCTGTGAAAATTTCAGGTGCATATCTGGTTTACTTAAAAGATTTTATTGTGGGTTTACTGGAAACCTATTCAGGTAATGCATTATATATGATTCTTCCTTACATGAACTATGTGCATAGCTCTGATCATTATCTTTCCCATCTAGTATCAATGATTGCTTTTAAATCAATTTGAACTTGAGTTAAAGTAATAGATATCACTTGAGCTTGCAGAGGTAACTTAGCCATTATTCTGAATGTATTTTGTAGATCTCACAACTAAATGGAAGGAAAATATTTCACTTACGGCGCCTTTCCATTATTGTTCTGATCAAGGGTCATCAACATGAAATTCTTTCTCTTTCCAAGGTGCTGTCAGACTTGCTGAGTACTCCAGCATTTTCTGTTTCTGTTGTGGTTTTCATTTATTAAACCAGATGTTGGAAGTTAAAAGTGTGCACGTGAAAGCTTGTTTGCCTAGCTGGAAGATGAATAATGGACTCCACAGCACCAAGAGCTCCCATCTATTAATGTTGCAGTAGTTCTGTATTGTAAGGGTTATGTTATTGACTACACACACATATGTATATGTATGTAGCCTTATTGTCCACTTCCACTAAACTTAGCTGCATCTTCCCAGAGTAAAAATGTGAGGAAAGTTTCAACTTGTCTCTTCAGTAATGAATACCAGAAAGTGATTTTTTAAAAAAAATGTTTTCCTGGTATCATTTAACAGCACATGCACAGTGATGAACAGTCTATGCTGTATTATAAATACATTAAAGGCCCAATACTTGCACTATTTCAAAGTTAAGTAGATTGTTTTTTCAATAAAATGTTAATGTTCAAGCAGGAAACCCAAGGTGTGGCAGTAAGTTCAAAATAAATGTTGCTTATACACTTGAAATTAAGGCAATATGAACTGTTTGAAAGCCCACTGCACGCCTGCAGGAACAGAGTCAGCAGAAAGCATATTAACCACTACATATGCATATGTAGAAAACTGACAATTTAACTAATTGCAGATTCTCCAAAAAACATTGGTTAAAAATATTGCCAGAAGAAATGAGATAGATACTGGTAAATAATTTGCCTGCATACATTTTAGTGCATGTCTTCTATCTAGTCAAAGAAATGTTGGCAGTACATTAAATAAAACCAAATAATAGTAATTGCTGATTGACTAGTTTTGCATCTCTGAGAGTCAATATTTTGGATGTAACCCTTCATAAATACCTGAACCATTAATCTGTCTTTCACTTTCATGTTCTGTCCAACCTGCTGACCATTTCCAACACTTTGTAATTTATTTTACATTTACAGCAACCATTTTTAGAACATGTTTAAGACAGCTTCCCTGAAATCTGGACTAAACTGATCCGTGGTTTCTCAAGTAAATATGACAAGAGAAAGAAACCTAACAAGTCATTTCTGCGTTTTATCACCTCTCTATAACCATTCTCTCTCACTCAGTCCAAACAGGTTTTCTGCTGGTAAAGCTACACCAGTTAAATGATGTACAAGTACAAAATACACATCATTAAAAAAATCTAACCAAGATTTTAAATATGTAATATAAACATCTAATAAAGGAACTGGCACCTGAGAAACTAGTCATCAAATTTGGTCTGATCTGATAAAATATTTTACTTACAAAATCTGAAATTTCAAGGTAATACCACTAAGTGTAAAACTACTTCCACCAATGTATAGAAAATTTACTGAAAGTTACAAAACCATTAATTTGTGTGCTTCCAAAATCTGGAGATGGACAAATATTTTGACATATGACTAGATAAAAAGAAATAATTTTTCAAACAGTAAGATTTCATTATACAAACTACCTGAACTAAGACGAGGAATGTTGCATTATGTAATGTTAACTAGACAAAAACTTCATCCCAGGTAAAGATTTCTGAATGCACTGCTTTTATAATGTACAAAAAACAATTTGTATTTGTTTTTATTCAGTGCAACAAAGAAAATTCTACAAAAGTGATTTTTTAAATTCAGTAGCTGTGGATCTTTCATTTGATTTAAGCTGTTATAAAACAGCTCAAAATTACACCAAATATCCTGAGATATTATGACCCAGTGTACACCACCCTTAGCTTCCATTAACTGCATGATGCCAATTTTTCACTCCAGCTGTTCACTTGAAAGTATGTCCAAATTCTGTTCAGTTACTTCAAAAAATGCTTCCAGAAGCACAGTTTTTGCAATTACAGAGAAATTTCCAGTTAATTCAAAAGTTGTTTGTTTTCAGATTTACAAAGGCTCAATTGTTGCTCGACTTCTTGGACTTTGCATAGGTTATTAGTCCCTCATTGCATTATGTTTAATGACAAATCAGCAGTGAAGTCATTGTGCAGTTTGTTTTGAGTAATTCTCAACCAGTTTGGCTACCTTCAAGTGGGAGAAATAATTTTGCTCCTTCATTGTCTACACTGCTGAAAGTTGTATTTAAAGTTCCTCATTGATCACCGATGGAAGTTTACACTATTTGAGGAAAATGGGCAGAATGTGGGAAAAAAAAGGGCAAAATATTTGCGATTTTACAACAACAAAACTGGCACCTGTTTAGCTACAACCATTACTGAACATCACAGTGTACGTTGGTTGTGAGGTTTCATTTGTTAGACTTACTCCACATTCCTAGAAAAAATATTTCTATAATTGTTATCCATAAATGATTGCCATTATTTTAGTCACTGAGCATTCAAAATCCACACAATTTTGAAGACTGAAATTCAAAGTAAGGTCTTCTGTTCATACAGCTGAAGATCAAGACGAACCCATACCTCCCCAGTCGGGACTTCATGTAAAAGAAGGCGCTTTGTAGTCGCTCCTTTGCCTTCTTGTTCTTTTTTGATTGTTGCTACTGGAACCTCTGTCCGACCTAGAAAATCTGGCCAAAACATTATAAGATGTTATTGCTGAGAGATCATTTAATTTTACTGTTTCTCTCCCCTCCATTCCCCACTATTCTTCTGTGCGGCCTCGTGTTACGGCATTAAATCTGCTGGTGCCAAAAGGGCTCTGCTATTTCATTCAATTTACTGGACGAGGAAAGGCCTAGTTCCATACATGCAGATGCTACTCAATATTGATGAAGAACAGTTTTCCCCTACCACAGCCCTGAGACAGAGACCAACCATAAAACACCTAACAGTACCTTAGCTCAGCACCAAACTGGAATAAAATCAAGAATCATCCAAGTGCCTGTGTCTAACATCTAGGATGGGGAGGCTATTTACTAAGCAAGCAGTCAGAGAGCTTGCACTCACATTTGTTTGTAATTTTCTGATGTATCGTCCATGTACTGAACGTATATTGACAAGCAGTTAATAGCAGGTAACATAAAGCACAAAGATATAGCAGATAACAATGTTTTACAAAATTTAACTAAGATCCACATTGGTTGAATCAAAAAATGATATTTGCAAGACTCATTTGCAATGGAAAAATACAAAAATAAATATTGCCAGGAAGACCACAAAGTAAAAAGGTGGGGTAATACCAGCTTAAAAGTGCGCAAACCTGTGATCAAAACCTTTAAGCAATCCTATCTCTTCCCCATTGCATCTTTAGAGGAACACTGAAATGTGCCTTTGAAGGCAGTTCCTTCTTCACACTGTTCAGCAATTGAAGCTCTAAACTGCCTTACCCAAGACTATAAGTAAAAACAAAGTGCTGGAGAAACTCAACAAATCTGGCAACATCTGTGGACAGAGAAACAAAGTTAACGTTTCGAGTCTAATATGACTCTTCTTCGGAACTGTAGAGAGGGAGGAATGAGGGGTGGAATTCAAGCAAAAACTTTCTAAGTGTCATTTTGAGCAGGTTTAGCGGGGTGTTCCTCACCGGCATTTTGGGTGAGACCCACGCCGCTATTCAAACACAGTCATTTTCTGGTTTGGGAGTTTCCCGGTCAAGCCCACACTTAGAAATGTTTTCAACACTGGGAAGCTGAACTCGCCGGCCAGACCAGCTCCTCAGGGATCCGGCCGCCATTTTGAAAGGGGGTCCCGATCTCTAAGTGAGCTTGAGGGGTCACCCTAACCGCGGACAATATCACCCCCTGCACACATGAGCTCCCCATAAGTGAGGACACCCCGCTATGAGATTGTTGAGGCCCTCTTCTTTTGAGTCTCCCCAGCACCCTCCCTTTTCAGGACCCCCACCTTTAACACCCCAACCTTTATGACGCCCCCACCTTTCATAACCCCCCTTTCATGGACATGGCATCCCCCCACTTAGGCCTCGATCCTTAGCAGAGCCACCAGGGCATCCCAGCACTGCTACATTAGCACCCTGGCAGTCAGGATGGCTTTTCCCAAGGTGCCAGGCTGGGTGCCAAGGTACGCAGATACCAGAGGGAGAGCCAGGGTGCCAGTCTGTCCTGTCCCCGACCACCTAGGAATATCCAATAGCTTGGGAAACCACCCAGGTGCCGCTACACTTGGTCCATGTTTGTAAAGGCCTAGCTGGGGACTGTAAATTCCTGGGCGCAAGAGAATTTGGCACAGACATATTTAAATGACCCTAATGGCTCATTTAAATATGCTGATGTGGATCTCGCCCAGCGAAGGCGAGATCCAGATCGCAATATTTCGCGAGGTCCAGTTGAATCTTGCGAGACATCTCAAGCATCGCGAATCTCCCAAGAGGCCTCTTGCGAGACTTGACGGCCTTGTCGCGTCACCAAGTCGGTAAATCACGCCCCAGATGGGTTTTATGCTGTGAATAAAGTGGGGAGAGTCATTATTTCTCCACTTCTAATTTTCCCACAAGGTAGCATCATACAATGACCTTCACGGAAGAACTAAACACAAAAAATGTTGGGAAAAAATGTGGTGAGAACAACAGAGCTAATGTTTCAGGTCATTGATTTCTCATCATAACTGGAGGGACAGAATTGGGTTGAGATTGGAAGAAATCGGTTCATTTGGGCAGAAACAGGCAGAAGCAACAGGTCTATCAGGGTAGTTTTTATAGATCTTAGGAAGGTGGCAGATGTGAGCTTTCATCAATTCTGATGAAAGATAGTCAACATTGGCTGGAATCTTTTGACTATTCCCGCTGGTGGGATCTTACGGTCCTGCCAACGGTATACCCCTATCACAGGTTTCCCGGCAACTGGGGGGGGGGTTGCATACAATGGATCATCCCAAGAGGAACCAAAAGATCCCACCTCGGGGCATTTGGATAAATCCTGCTTTAAATTTTGATTCTCCCTCCACAGATGCTGCCTGACCTGCTGAACATTTTCCAGCATTTTCTGTTTTATTTCAATTTTCAACATTCACAGTATTTTATTTTTGTATCATCGAAGAAGGTATTGACTGTAATGGCAAGGAGGAAAAGGGTTGGATAAAGAAGAAAAGGTCTGAAGAAATAAAGAAATAAAAATGACCAGAGCTTCTTTACATATTATTTTGTCACCCCCTCCCCTCCCCATCTCCACTTCCTTCAACTGATAGAAAATATTTTTTTTTTGCGCCTGACTGGTTGAAAGAAAAACTTTTTATACCAATTCAAGCAAATTTTATTTTTAAATTGCTCTCTATTTCCTCACTGAAAGTAGGTATAGCGAGAGGAACTTTTAGAAAACATCAAAATATCACAATGTTACTGTACTGGAAATAAAATGACGATTACAGCAACTCTTACCATCAGGTGAAAACTGATCTCTTTCAAAGACTGTGATACACAATACATCTTGGTAAATGTCCTTGATAAAGAACTGGCAGTTAAAGCCCCACTTTGGATTTAAAGTGTCTGACAGTGTTCTGGTCGTGTAACATTGGGACCCCATGGTGACTTCACAGTAAGGATTGCTTTTTCCTAATAATGACATGGATCAGACAAGAGATTTAAGTGGCACTTAAATCTGCATTTCAAACAAAGTACTTTTCACAAAACATTTGCATTCATTAATCCTGGCTAGTGAGGAGGTACCTTTTTTTTTTATACAGGAAAAAGACCATGGACTAGTTACTAAATTTTTGCAGCATGACACTCTTGTACAATCCTGCCTTGGACATTCTATTGAGAAATGCTGGGTGGGACAAACATTTAGTCTGTTAGCTCTTGAATAATCCATTCCATCTGAGATGATTAATGATTCCTAAACCTTCAAAAAGAACATTAGACATGCATTCAGAGTGGTGCAGTTGTGGTCCAACTTCAGAATATCATGCATTCCTTTTGCTAACATAACCTTTCTTACTAAAACTGCTGTGTTCAACAGCATGTACACAACTGCTGAGATGATGTTTGACAGTTCCACAATACAGAAGCTGAACTTTCATGTTCACATTTCTACCTTAAAACTTACCTAAAACAATGTTTCTCAAAATAATTATCAGGGTTCTGGTCCCTATACAAATATTGGAATTAATTGCATATAGACTTTGTGCTCATTGTATAATGTTAAGGACAATTGCATGTTTTTATCTCACAGTGACTTGACACATATGAATGTGATCACTTAAGTCATTGTCATTGTCTTAGCAGTTTTCTTTAAATTATTCTTACACTTGCAATTCTTCACCCTTTACTACAACTACATTTCCTCATCAAACGTAAACCAAGGTGTAGGTTTCTGGTGAAAAGGAACAAGAAATGTAAGTAGGTTTCTGGTGAAAAGGAACAAGAAATGTATATTTTAGCAATGCAGGGTCTAAAACTGGTTAAACAGTAACCTATTTAGAAGTGCAGAGATCCATGGCTGATTGGCACGGACATTCATGCCACCGTATATGGTTGGACCATCTGGATTGAGTTCAGGCCTCATTTCAAAATGATTCCGTACTCATTTCAGACATGGACTCCTAAATTAGTTTCCACTAGTTGGAGTTTGCAATGCGCAAGCTCCATCTGGCTTTTTAGAGTTTTGAGCAGCCTAACCAATGGCCTTTCAAGGGATTGCTGGAGACCATTCGAAGCAGGACCAAAAATGTTGGAAATCTTAAGTATCTTCTGGAATGAGATAAAGCAGGACTGTTCCAACAAGCTTCACAAATCAACTTTGAGCTTTACCAAACCACACACACTCTCTCCCTTTGGACTTATCTCTTGGCATCAGTGAGGTCCTACAGTTGGAAAGCAACCATTACTGATGACACCCGAGGAAAGATTTACTTTGGTCCTTGGACCTCTTCATTCTGGCATGTTGCTGGAATTAGGCTTAGTTGAGGTACTAATGATGTATTTTTAGTTAATTTGCATGTTCCTTGCTCAAGTAATCACTAATGCTCAAGTTAGGTAAAAGTTCACACCAGCTGCAATTTCTTGGAAAAAAAAGTGATTATTTTTCAATAACTGAAATCCATGAAAATAAATAAAAAATTTAAATTACAATCAGTGCCAATGTATTTTTTTTTCACATTTATATTTACAATTAATATTTTATAGCACAAATTAATCAGCAAACAAACTCAAATAATATACAAATACAAATTGTAATAAACATATTATATTGCTTATTTGTTAACTGTTAAACAATTATAAATACTGTCAAAGTGAGCCAAGACAATGATAATTATCACACTCTACCATTTGCCCTGCAGGGTTTCAGTTCTGTTGCTTCAATAATGCCCACGAAAAGTCGCCCTATTCCACTTGTCTTCTGTGAGCGTGCTACAAGATAAAAAGTAAGGTGTGTAGAAAGGCAGTTTTCAAAACTGTTAAACTAGAATGCAAAGCTGGTGCAGTAGTACTGAGGAGTAAATCAGTCTGCTGCATCACTATTTAATTTTATGTCACTGATTAGAAAGATAAGGTGGTGTCCCAATGATTTACCACAGGGAAAATCTTATCTCAGCCCAGCATCAGGTAGAGGTGGAAGTTGAGGCCAGGTACTCCCTCACTGGGAAGGAGGAAATTTGAAGTGAAAGATAATATAATAATTTTCATGCAGCAACTATTCTAGCTAAGAACTAGGAGTAGGAGGGCTATTCGGCCCCTCAAGACAGATCTGCCATTTGATAAGATCATGGTTCATCTAATTGTGGTCTCTACTTTTTTGTCAACTCCAAACACTTTTGATTCTCTTGTCAATCAAGAATCGGTCTAACTCAGCCTTGAATATATTGAATGACCAGCCGCCACTGTTCCCTCGGGAAGAGAATTCCACAGAACCAACAACCCTCAGAGAAAAAGTTCTCCTCATCTCCATCTTAAATGGGAGATCCCTTTTTTTAAACTGTGCCTCCTAATTCTAATCTCTCCCAGAAGAGGATACATCCTCTCAGCATTCACCCTGCCATATCCTCTCATAATCTTATATGTTCAATAAGACCAGGTCTCATTCTTCTAAACGCCAATGGATACAGATCCAAAATGTCCATGCTAATCTCTTTGTGTCCTTAATTGAGGAATGGGAATTATAGAAAGATTTAAGAGGGGAAGTGGGTTAAGTGGCGTAATAAGATGATTATTTTAAAATGTATACCTTGATAAGCTTTTTCACGTTTCCCTTTTTCGGTTTCTATAAAGTGTTCTGAAGCTGCTTTAATCTTCTGAACCCAGGCAGTCCTGTTGGGAAGTGAAGGAGGGACAGCTCACCAAGACTTTAAAAATATTGATCAAACTTGTTCATATATACTAACTTATTTTTTTGAAAAATGACAAAGTTGGGGATAGAAATGATATTAAGGCCTAAAAGGAAATAGCAGCATCTTGGAAATGTTTCAAAGTATTTCATATTTTTGAATTATTTCTAAATTTCAATTGTTGTGCAAAGAGATAAATATGACAACTTGTTTGCACATAACCAACTGATCTATTTTGATGCTGTATATGGTTGCACGTGCAATTGAGTAACATCAGATGAATTAAGCTGACAAGTTGCAATGGATTCCATATTTTACAAATCTCTTCTTTTTAAAAAATTTTCAATGTGGCAAATTGCCTTTTGGTATTGTAATGGAATCATTGGGTTCAAATACTACAAACATTTTGTCACAATCGACTTGAGGAAGCGTAGCACGACACACACTCCCGTCTGCATCAATGGCTCCGAAGTGGAGATGATTGATAGCTTTAAGTTCCTGGGGGTCACCATCACCAACAGTCTGTCCTGGTCCACTCACGTTGATGCAACAGTCAAGAAAGCCCAACAATGTCTCTACTTCCTACGGAAGCTAAAGAAATTTGGCATGTCTGCACCGACTCTCACAAACTTCTACAGATGTGCGATAGAGAACATCCTATCCGACTGCCACAGCCTGGTATGGCAACCGCCGGTCCAAGATTGCAAGAAACTGCAGAGTGTGGTGAACTTAGCCCAATGCATCACATAAGCTTGCCACCCCCACATTGATTCTGCATACAACTCCCGCTGCCTCAGGAAGGCAGACAGCATTGTCAGAGACCCCTCCCACCCAGGCTTTGCCTTCTTCCAGACCTTTCCATCAGGCAGAAGGTACAGGTCTGAAGACTCGCACTTCCAGACATAGGAACAGCTTCTTCCCCACAGCTACAAGACTCCTCAACGACTCCCCCTTGAACTGATCTGTTCTCTGTAAGAACACTATTCACGATGCCCTATGCTGCTCTTGCTCATGTATTTGCTTTGTTTGGCCCCTTGTTCCGCACTGTAACCAATCACTGTTTGTCGATGTACCATTTGTCAATGTTCTCTGTTGATTATTCTTTTGTCTACTGTGTACGTACTGTGTACGTTCCCTCGGCTGCAGAAAAATACTTTTCATTTATACTTCGGTACATGTGACAATAAATCAAATCAAAATCAAATTAAAATTCAAGGACTTATTAGCAGGTCTGTTATTACAGGGGGCAGGAAAGAGACAAATTGAGTCAGGCTTACAAGTCTTAAAGTGACTGTGCAATGCATTTTCACCTGTTGATCACCTATGGAGAATAATAAAGGAATAAAGCAGACAACACATAGAGAAGTATTTCCCATGCATACAATTAATTCTAAGGAATAAAATCAGCCAACCACACAGTCCAAGCCAACAAGCTGCATATGTTAAAATACAAAGGCAAAGCAAATGAATGGCAACTTGAAAAACAGGTTGGATTATGCAACAGCAACAAAGGTCAGGTAGCAGCTCCCTTGTCACCATGGCATACCAGACTCAACAAAATGGCAGCTATAGTGTTCCGAGAGGTCACTTGGAATAATTTCCATAGCAATCATAGAAATACAGCCATTTGTCCTTTAGTCAATGTTAGGTCTTCAATTAGAGTTATCTAATTTAAACGTCTCTTTCGCCTTTATCTGCTTCCTGATTAGATAAGATTCTACCACATTAATTCCATTTTAAATGTTGTTAGTCTGTGCTTCAACTGTCACTCCATGTTTTAAAACCTAATGTGCATTTGTTTGACCAGATTTCCTCATCATTCCTCGAGTGATTAATGTTCATTCTGTGTCAATTTTCCAGTTAGCCAAATAACCTCTGAAGTGCTATCTAATTTCTCCTGCTCAGTAATATTTAATTGGCAATTCTAACCCAATTGTTTCTCCCTCCCTTCCAATAATAATGATCTTTATTATTGTCACAAGTAGGCTTACATTAACACTGCAATGAAGTTACTGTGAAAATCCCCTAGTCGCCACATTCCGGCGTCTGTTCGGGTACACTGAGGGAGAATTCAGAATGTCCAATTCACCTAACAGCACGTCTTTCGGGACAATTTCAATCTTAGTTCCTGCTGCAGCCTGCTGTAGAAAACCAGGTATGTGGAAAGAGGCCAGCAGCTCGGTCTAACTGGTCTGTGTTAGTATTTACCTTTCACTCGAGCAATTTTAGCTGTTACCAGATACTTTGATATGTACCTATAACTTGGACATATCCATAGTAACAGGTGATGCAGCTGAGGAACAACAGTAACAGCAATGTGCCGCTGACATAAGAGGAAGCATCAGAAATGAGACGAGATTGGTCTTTTCTCTATGATATAGTCCATTCCTCTTTCCACAGCATTGGCAAAATAGAAATTAGTCACCCTTTTATTTGATGCAAAGAATGAGGACAGTTGAAAATTTCATCTGCCTCAAACATCTGTGAAATTAAAAACTGCCCTTTTCTGTACCTTCCATTCATTATCAGTTTGATCATGGAAAATAAATACAAGCTTTTGCTGTCCTTCAATCTTTCTGCTTGCACCTTCTTTATTTAAGCGATATTTGTAGTTTTGTTTTGCTATCATATGCCATTTGTGTTTTTCCTTTCTTTTTTCACACACCTCCCCTATTTTATTATTCTTTTTCTTTCTTTCAATGCCAGTATTAACTCCCAGCTTTGTCACTCGCCATCTTCATGATATTGTGATGCAGTCCTTGCTCACTGGCTCTAAACTGAGACTTTTATTATTCAAGCATTAATGGTAGGTACCACAAGTTTATTTCACATGGATTTTAAAACTATTTTTCCATTATATTTTGTAAACATCCACAACAGGAACTTCCTATATAAATACCACAGTTGTATCTTGTATTCTGGTAATGTTTAAAAAAAAATTATGCCTCAAACCTATCACTTACAAATGATAGATGGATGGAGATTTTTAATGGAGACCCTGTTTAACTTGGGAAAGGAGGAGTAATTAGGTGAAATACAAAATGCTGGAAATGCTCAGCAGGTCAGGCAGCATTTGTAGAAAGAAATACAGTTAACATTTGAGGTCAATGATCTTCATCAGATGAAAGGTACCTGACCTGTTGAGTACTTACTGTTTTTATTTCTGATTTCCAACATCCACAGTATTCTGCTTTTATATTAGTAATTAGATGATTATCCTTAAGGTTGCTAAGAGATCCAAGAACAATTCTGGAGTTTGTTAAATTTTGAAAATATTTTTGACCAAGTCTTTTTCTTCAATAATAAAATCTGTTTGACTTTTGGATACATATGGCAGGACAATCACAGTGATTACAGTGTAATCATAACAGAGCGTATGTTATTGACTATAGTTTGAAAGCAATTGCAATTATGTCATTTAATAGGATTGAAAACATACTCATATTTGAAGGTTGCGATCGAATTATAGTGGCACTTTTACTGGAATTTAGGAATATATTTGTATGAAATTAAAAGCAAATTTTAAAAAGTCAACGATGAAATAGGATTTTGATATTTATCGGGAGATGTTTTTGTCTTTGTGACAGAATTTAAAATGGATTTAACTTCAGGGCTAACTTGCATTAAATGGCAGTTATTGAATTAAGGTTTGTGGCTAGCACTTCAATTGAACAAAGTATTATTTAAATTAGGAATAAGTACAGGACGTCGGTCCAAAAGCCTATCTGATTGAGTGGGTTCATAACTGTTCCTGCAAGAAAATAACAGTACTTCTGCAATTTGTGTTTAGGACTCAACTAATGTTACTTTGTGCTCAAGTTATAAGAGCTATGCAAAAGTATCTGGGTGCAATTAAACAGGGGAGGCACGGTGGCACAGTGGTTAGCACTGCTGCCTCACAGCTCCAGGGACCCGGGTTCAATTCCGGCCTCGGGTGACTGTATGTATGGAGGTTGCACTTTCTCCTCGTGTCTTCGTGGGTTTCCTCCTACAGTCCAAAGATGTGTAGGTTAGGTGGATTGGCCGTGCTAAATTGCCCTTAGTGTCCAAAAAGGTTAGGTGGGGTTACTGGGTTATGCAGCTAGGGTGGAGGTGTGACCTTAAGTAGGGTGCTCTTTCCAAGGGATGGTGCAGACTCGATGGGCTGAATGACCTCCTTCTGCACTGTAAATTCTATGATTCGATGATAGGTATATATTAGAAACAACACTGCAAACCCATATCCTTTCATTGCAGAGATACTGCTAGTACACTAACATGGTACACTTGTGGCCTGTTCTAACAGGCAATGTTTAAAATAAATGCACATTCTGCTAGGAACGAGGATTATATCAATTAAGGGCTGTTTTCTCTGGTCCCCCAGCTGCATGTTTCTTGGCGGTGGACGTGCGCTGGCAGCAGGATGCTCTACTCCTGCCACTTGTCAAAGATTTCCCATTGAAGCCACCTCACGCCACCGGGAACCTGCGGGTGGGGATACGCTGCTGGCAGGAACAGAGAATCCCAACAGCCGGAGGATTCCAGCCTATGTTAAGTTGTGTAGTTGGTAAGTTCCGTTTGATAGTGCTGCAGTTGGTTCGACCTGTGAATAAGATCTTGCGAATAATAACACAATGCAGGTTACTAAATAGATTGATGCTGCTCACCTCTCATTTAGAGATTCCACTCTGAGTGTGTACACCCTGTCAATGTGCGAAATGTGAAAGACTGGATCATCACTTGATGGATCAGTTGGCAGTTTCACAAGAACTTCATTCAAGAAAATAGGCTAAAGAAATCAGAAATAGAGAATGTAGGTTAATACTCTCACTCATTGCAGATCACGTTGAGCTATCAATCCAGACAGTGAAATCCTGAAGAGTGAACTTTACTGAAGTAAATTGAATTAACTGTTGCCAGCCAACATTTATGAGTAACACAATGTCAGAATCCTGGAATGTGCTACTATTTGAGGGAGTCCATGATGTGCAACCAACCTTGGAATGATATCTCAGAACATTTGACTTGAATGAAAATAGTTGAAAGTAGCAGCATGACTTAGCACAGTGAATAGGGCCTTTCCTTCGGTTTCCTTTTAGCTTAATATGTGTATGAACATACAGACTAGTAGCAGGAGGAGGCTATACACCCCTCGAGCCTGCTCCACCATTCAATAAAATCTGATTGTGGCTTCAACTCCACATTCCGTCTACCTCTGATAACCTGTGACTCATTGTTGGGCAGAATCTATCTATCTCTGCCTTAAAAATATTCAATGACCCTGCCTCCACCACTCTGGGAAAGAGAGTTCCAAAGACTCACGACCCTCTGAGAGAAAAAATTCTTCTCTTCTCTGTCTTAAATGGGAGACCTCTTGTTTTTAATCTGTGTCCCCCGAGTTCTAGTCTCTCCCACAAGGGGAAACATCCTTGCAGAATCCACCCTGTCAAGTACCAGCAGAATCTTATATGTTTAAATAGCATCACCTCTCATTCTTCTAAACTCCAATGGATGCAGGTCAAGCCTGTCCAACCCTTCCTCGTAACATAACGCTCCCAACTATCCCAGGAATTGGTCGAGTTATTCTTCTCTGAACTGCTTCTAACACATTTATATCTTTCTGAAATATGGAGACCAAAACTCAGTGTTCCAGATGTGATCTCACCAGTGCCCTGTATAACTGTAACTTCCCTACGTTTATATTCCATTTCCAGGCAAGAAACAACAACATTCCTTTTGACTTCCTAATCACTTGCTCTACCTGCATAATAACAGTTTGCAATTCAGGTACCAGGACATCCAGATTCCCTCTGTTCCCCAGAGTTCTGGAATTTCTCTCCATTTAAAGAATATGTTGCTTTTTTTATTCTTCCTGCCGAAATGGACAAGTTGATATTTTCCCACATTATACTCCATCTGCCAAATTTTTGGCCACTCATTTAACTTATTGTTACGAACCACACTGATGTTAAATGCAAGGGGATCCCAAACCCAGAAGGGTACCTTGGAACACCAGTTCGTAGTGGTGTTTGTGTTGTTTCTGATGAGGAAACGATGTACAACGAGGAACAGTCCAGTCGTTGTGTGAAGAATTAATAAAGAATATTTATTAACTTAAAAGACAAAAGTACAATGACAAGAAGGACCATAATAAGTGTATAATGATGACTTCACATTACATGGCACCACCTCTTGGTCCCCAACTACCTACGTTTACCTGGGGCGGGATTCTCCGACCCCCTGCCGGGTCGGGGAATTGCCGTGGGCTGTCGTGAATCCCCGCCACTGCCGTGTCCCGAAGTCTCCGTCACCAGAGATTCGGCAGGGGCGCCGCGCCAGTCGGCGGGCCCACCCCCGCCGAATCTCCGGCCCGCGATGGGCCGAAGTCCCGCTGCTGGAATGCCTGTCCCACCAGCGTGGATTAAACCACCTTTTCAACGGCGGGATAAGACCGCGCGGGCGGGCTCCGGGGTCGGGCGCGGGCGATCTGGCCCCGGGGTGTGCCCCCACGATGGCCTGGCCCGCGATCAGAGCCAACCGATCCGCGGGCGGCCCTGTGCCGTGGGGCCATTCTTTTTCTTCCGCCTTCGCCATGGTCTTCACTATGGCGGAGGCGGAACAGACCCCCTCCCCTGCGCATGCGCGGGGTTGATGTCAGCAGCCGCTGACGTTCCTGCGCATGCGCGGACACGCGTCGCCCGGCGAAGACCTTTCAGCCCCGGCTGGCGTGGCGCCAAAGGCCTTTTCCGCCAGCCGGTGGAGCGGAAACCGCACCGGCGCGGGCCTAGCCCCTCAAGGTGAGGGCTTGGTCCCTAAAGGTGCGGAGACTTCTGCACCTTTAGGGCGGCCCGACGCCGGAGTGGTTCCCGCCACTCCATCACGCCAGGACCCTCCACCCCGCCGGGTATTGGAAAATCCTGCCCCTGAACTCAGACACTCATTTTCCCAAACAAATCCAATTATAAGTAACTTTATTAGCTAAACCCAACAAATAATTACCACAACCAGGTTAAGGTGGCCACGTCTGGGAAATAGTCTTCAGGTTCAGCAAAGGTGGAAAATTGCTGCTTCAACTTTCATGAGACTCATTGCAACTTGATGCAGTTCTGATACTAGCTCTCTCTCTCGAACCACGGATCAAATCAGATGATTCGAACCTAAAGGATGTGATTGTGTCCTGGTACAAAGGTTCCTGCTCCCTGATGCATCGCAGTATCTGCAACCTGACCTCCAGTTCAACTGACTCTGAGCCGAAGCTCCTCAAACCATGGACACTTACTGCACACGTAATTGCCCTGGATCACACTGTCGTCCAGGAGCTCCCACATTCTCCAATCGCAACACATCTTTATGTTAATTTATTTATTTTTCTTCGTTAATTTATAATTAATAAACACAATGAATGAACATTAATTTATAATGAATAAACATTGCTACTTGTTTCATTACTGCTAGTGAACCTTACCACAACTAACAAAAACTTACAATTATTATTAGATTACGCAAGCTCTGAAGATGAACAAGCAAAACATTCACCAGCCATTACTTATCTGTGTTATCACACTGATTTCTCGCACTTTCACTTTGGAGCCAGAGACTGGACTGAATTTGATGCTCTTTCAGATGATTTTAAAAATAAAATTGATTCCTTTTTCAGAGAAACAGAACCAATGCGCAGGATGGACTGGGTAAGCCCTTAATTCATCTCCTTGCTTGTTCCAAAAACCAATTCAAATTCACATTGAACCCAATTCATAGTCCCCACAAAAGAGACATACTCGATCCAAGCTGACAAGAACAAGCATTTCACCTGATCTGCACTTCCAGGTGGTGGTTACTGCCTCTGGGTCCTCTTTTCACCTGCTTTTTGAAGTGGTGGTTCTGCCTCCAGGTCCTCATTTTGCCCGCTCTAAAACTGATTTCATTTTTCTGACCCAGTTTTCTTGAGTTCATGTTTTCTACCAAGTAGTTTTTATAGCTACTCACTTGGATCTTTTCAACAATTCTCTCGCCCACCTGTAGTTCTATGTCCAAAGAAGGGAGAGTTCCACTGCCTGGATCCTAAGCTCTATAATCCGCTCCCAAAACATCTTTGTCTCTCTTTCTTTCTCTATGTCACTCTCTGCTCCTTTAAGATACTCCTTATCTTAAACCAAGTTGACCAAGTTGTTGATCAACTGCCCCAATATCTCCTCATGTGGCTCATGTCAAATGCTCCTAAGAAGCGCCTCGGATCGGTTTAGTACATTAGTGGTGCTATATAAAGGCAAGTTGTTGTTCAAGCATGAGTGTCTTTGGAAGAAAAGGCCCAATATAGGGAGAAAACACTCAGGGTTTGTTTATCGCTGCCTGCCTTCAATAAAACAGTGCTAACTCTGGGTTTACAAGCCACATTTGAATCATGCATTTAAAGTTCACTTGCGGTGATATTTGCTTCTACCAACCTACCGTTTTGTACATTTTAAACTGTGAGTTACATTTGGAGCTGAAGAGTTTTTCAGAACCTGATGAAATAAATGTTTGTTTTGCTATGTAAGTGAGTAGCAGGAAGTCGTTGAATAGGAAGCCATATAATTCTTTGTTGCTCTTTGTTTTGTAAAGTTTTCCACTATACAGCAACTTCCGTGGTCCCAAGCAGTTTGTTATGGAGTTGAAAATAATGTGCTGAAAAATAAGCAAACAATAATGTTAAATTAACCAACAAATTATAGTTTTTGCAACATGCAAGTCAAAAAATTTGGTGTTACTTATAGGCACCCTCCAGAAATTGAGCATGTATTGGAAGGAAGCTGGAATTATTGAATAAAATAATGCGATTGGTTCTTAGTTGCTGAAAGCAAGAGTTCACTCAAATCTTCAGACCCAATGTTCTGAAATCCAGTATTGGACTCAATTTTAAATCTGTCATTTTGCGACAAATCAACCTACTTACCTGTTTCCTCCGTGTATTTCTCAGTGCGCTATATCTCTAGAAAGTGATCTGTCTATCCAACCCATTTTTACCTTCTGCTTTGAATGTCCTATCCGTTTAATATCTTGCCTTTTGTTCAGGATTCAATGTACTGTTTCAGCTACTGGTATCTTCAACACATCTCTCACCCCCTCCCCCCTTCCCCCCCTCAACAGTTCCCAATAGAATGTTGAGATAGCAAGGATTAAGGTTGATCGCAATCTGACCCGTTGAACAAGATTCCAGAGGTCCTATTGATCCTTCAAGCCTTTTGGAAAATGAATTGATTACAGCATTTGAAAGAAAAGACTAATTATTGTGGAAAATGATCAGTGTGTTCGAGACATCTTAGAACTTGTGTGACCACCAGCTAGAAGCTGGACAGCAAAATATAATCGAGAACATTCAAAACGCTCCAAGGTGATGGATGGGTCAAGTGGGCAGAGAAAAGTATGGTATAGAAATGTGATCAGACAAAATAGAGTTTGTGATTATTTCTCATTCTGAATACATTAAACACTTTGAAAATGTCAACAAACATCTCTCCGATTCAATTAGAGAGGCAGACAGTTTGTACAGATCTGCAGTTTATGTTTGTAAAGCTCGTAGTAAAGCATGGTCAGGGAAAACTATTGATTTTCACCTTAAGCGCCCCCCTCAGCTGATGAATTAGTACTCCTCCATGTTGAAGCAGCATGTGATTGAGCTAAGTAACCCCGCAACCAATAAATCAGATCAAAGATCTGCAGTCTTGCCGCACCCATTCACAAATGATGGTGGACAAATAAACAGCTAACAGGAGAAGGATGTTCCACAAATATCCCCTTCCTCAATGATATTCACACCTATAAATGGTGAGGGAGAGTTTCAGTTTTTAAAAATATTAAATGGGGGATCTTTTCTGTAGTTTAAAGTATAAGTTGGCTCCTGAAATAGTGTTTAGTCAATGTTGCTTTTAGTTTGCTTGTTACAGAAATAAATCTTAAAACTAGTAGTGCAACTCTTTCAGTCATTCACAGGAAGTTCAAACTTATTTTTCTGTGGGGATTGGAACAAGTGGCGATCCTCTATTGAGACAGGTGGAATCAAAATTTCATGCACTGGAGCGGGGGATGATTAAGGGAACCATGAACAGAATACCTACCATTTTCTAAAATGAGGGGGCTGTTGTAAATCCGCTGACAAGAATTGGAAAGAAGGAACATTGGATGTATCCCAATCAGGAAATTGAATTCTTTGGTGCCACTCAGTGGCTTCAGTGGGGAGATTGCAGGCTGCCTGACAAATTCAGCTGAGAAACAAGGATTCCTGTTCACTGCAAGACACATTTGGAAGGCGGAGTGCTGGATGGGAGCAAACACTTGGAGGCACGTTATTCTAATGAATTTGAGTGTCAGTCAGATTGAATTAATGAACTTCCTTTTTCAATTACAGAGTTGGTGAATGGCATCAAATCCCTACCTGTCCCCATCAAGAAGGCTGTTGTAATATTAAACTGGAATTGATCATTTGCACATCAGACCACAGAAGCAACCCGAGCATCCTCACCTCTGCCAGTCCGTCACATTGAACATGCGACTGAATCCACTCCAGCCTGTCAGAGTTTTCCTTCTCACGCACACCTTCGTTTACCTGGGAACATAGCTCCTCTGCGCGCTCCAATGCCAACATCAAATGGCTAAGGTCGGCATGATTCTCTGGAGTGTTTTCCAAAATCTGCAGTTATTGTGAAATAAGTTATCAATAGAAATTAGGAATATCTAGGTGTGATGATCCCACCATTTCTTCTACAAATAATATTTGCATTTATGTCATGCCTTATCACAATGGAACATTTCAGAGAGTTTTGTACATTAAATTACATCTTTGAGTGTCAGATTGTCTCGTAAATATCCTGCTTTGATATTATAACACATAGGAGGTACAATAACCAGAGCTTATTTTTTTTCTATTCATGTTTTTTCCAAAGTAGGTTTTCCTGAAAATATTCCAGAATTGAGCCTTGTATAATTCTTTTGCAACCAAATAAACTTGTAGGTTCCTTGCTGTTAATTTATTTTCCATTTGAAATTGACTATCTAAATATCATCTGTGTATCTTCGCTGGGGTAATCCTTAAAAAGTTCAAAGCGCTCTGTTAAATTTCGCATGACATTCTCATGGAGTCAGAATATTGGTTGAACACAGATACTTGAGTAACTTAAGCGATCTGTTTAAGATGCCATTTGAAGAAAAATGTCACCTTCCCTACCTACAACAACATTTCAATGGGGTCAGGAGAACCAATGCATTCTTATGAACATGAAAAGCCCAGTGTATTCTCCCTGATCTCAACCTATTTACCTATATTTTCAACATACTGTTCAATCTCTTTCCTTCTCACACTGAACTGCCTCTTAAATCCATTTATATTATTCACTCCATATGGTAACCTATTTTACAAGTCATTGGGCACGATCTAATGGCCCCTTCGCGCCGGGTATGAGAGGATGAAATTGAAGCCTGGCCAGCCGCCAATCGGTTTCCGATCTAACTGGCCCACTCCCGTTGGCGAGATCCGGATCCCGCTGCGATGTGGCTAGAAACCAAAAATCACCAATTAAGGCCAAAACCCAGGCTGTTAACGGGATGGCCCGCTATCTAAAAGCCTCCCGTGATCTATATGGCTTCCCAGCTAGCAGTTACGGAGGCACCGATTAGTACTGGTCCACACAAATGTTGACCATGCATCACAGCACTTGGAGGTCTCCCAGGCATTTGGAGATCCCTGGGTGATCAGGGACAAGGCAGGATTGCACCCTGGTTCTCCCTCTGGCACCCTGGCACCTTGACACTGCTACCCTGGCACTGCCAAGGTATCTGGGTGGCACTTCCGGGCTGGCAGGAGCACTGCCAGGGTGCCCGGGTAGCACTGCCATAGGTGAGGGCCATGCCCATAAAAGGCGGTTTGAGGGGAGGAGGTGAAGGGCAGGTATGAAGGGGCTCTGGAAAAAGTTGGGGAGGTGAAGGGTGGGCATCCTTGAAGGCGAGGGAGCGAAAGGGGGTGTGGGAAGGCCTGAAAATGGGGGGCACTGAGTGACCCCATAGTGGGGTGTCCATATGTGTTGAGGGGTGTGACATTACCTGTGAGTGGTGGGTGTGGGGTCCTTCAAGCTCATTTATAGGGGCACCCTATCAAACTGATGGCATGGTCTCTGAGGAGCTAGTCTGGCCAACAAACTCAGCACCCCAGAGATGAAAACAATAACGTGCGAGCTTGACCAGGGAGAAACTCCCCAGGGTTCAAAAATTAGAGTTAGGGTTACTAAGCGTGGTTAGATAGCGGTGGGGAACTCATCGACAGAGCCGGGACTCTCAGCAAAACCCACCACAAATGACACTTGGAAACTTTTCCATTAGATTGTGCCCATTATCTACCATGTTAAAGTTGACTTCACTTGCTAAAGTATAAAGTTGCTGCTTTATGGCAAGTGTTTAATTTGGTTTCTGGGAAGCTGTGTCTGTGATCTGTCTAAGTTGCAACCACTTCAGCTTGGACAAAATAAAAAATCCACAGAAGCTGGTTCCATGATTCAACCACCCAGATTTATTATTGTAAATATTGGGAGCCAACTTCTGAATGTAAATCTTCTCGAATCTGGACTAAGTGAATGGCCATGTAAAGATGGGTTAGCTTGACCTTCAGTTGAAGAGAGTTCTGCTGCTTAAGTCAAACAGAGTTATGGAAAGCAAAATTTCACAGCACACAATTCTCAGGCACACTTAAATAAAAATATTTTTTTAACTGTATTTAAATATACTAATACTGCAATGAATAAAGTGTTTACAAATGGTATAACTGAAAGACCAGCTGCAAATCGTATGCTGGATCACTAGGGAGCATTTTACAAGAAAGTGCTTACATTTTTAATAATCAGTGGATAACGTGTAATCCTCTGCATAGGCTTCAGTAAGAAGCTGGACAATGGCATCCCTTTACATCGAGGGTCAGAAGCCAATTTCTGTGGGAGAAAGTGAACAAATGATTGAAAATTAACACTCAGCGTTTAGTTATGATCATAAACTGCAAATGCTTAAATCTTCAGATAAGAAAAAAGAAACTAAATCCTATTAACAGACCAACCTTTTCATTGGCATATAGAGATAATTTGGGCTTTGGTGGAGGGAATGCAATCTCAAAAGGTAGGAGGTTTAGCATACAGGAAGGACTATAAAAAACTTTAGGGCGACACAGAGAGGTTATTATTTTAGGAAGAATTCAAATGAATACGATTAAACGTTCAATTTGAAAGACTAACAGGTATGGATGAATGTAGAAACTTGAACCACAATATACAATTCCACAAAAGTGCAAGTGTAGATAGATACAACAATTAAAAGGTCAATATCGACTTCCGGGTGCGGCGATGACCAACTAAGTCGCACGTTTCGGCACCTCCCGTTTTAACGGACTTTTGGGCTCTTATCGGGAGCCCCAACGGCAATTTTCGAAGGCTAAACCCACTGTGAGGCGACATAGAAGGGAGTCCCCCCGGATGTGAATGGACAGAAGAGATAATAGTGGCCAGATTGCGGAGGATCCTCTGGAGCAGCGGCAAAGAAGGGAAGTGAGAAGCAAGATGGCGGCCAGTTGGTATGGGGCCTGGAACAGCAGGAGTTCCTCCGGCGATGTGTGGAGGAGCTCAAGAAGGAGGTGCTGGCGCCGATGCTGCAGGCGATTGAGGGGTTAAAGGAGGCGCAGAAGACCCAAGAGATGGAGCTCCGTGGAGTGAAGGCAAAAGCTGCCGAAAATGAGGACGAGATACAGGGCTTGGTGGTGAAGACGGAGACGCACGAGGCACTGCATAAGAGGTGTATGGAGAGACTGGAAGCCCTGGAAAATAGCTCGAGGAGGAAGAACTTAAGAATCTTGGGTCTTCCCGAAGGGGCAGAGGGAGCGGACGTTGGGGCGTATGTGAGCACGATGCTCCATACCTTAATGGGAGCTGAGGCCCCGACGAGCCCCCTGGAAGTGGAGGGAGCGTACCGAGTCCTCGTGAGAAGACCAAAGGCAGGAGAAATACCTCGAGCAATAGTGGTGAGGTTCCACCGCTACAAGGACAGGGAGATGGTCCTGAGATGGGTGAAAAAGACATGGAGCAGCAGGTGGGAGAACGCGGTGATCCGCGTGTATCAGGATTGGAGTGCGGAGGTGGCGAGAAGGAGGGCGAGTTTCAATCGGACCTGGAGATGGGAAAGTTGGTAATGGGGGGGGACTTCAACACGGTGCTGGACCCAGGGCTGGACCGGTCCAGATCTAGGACTGGGAGGAGGCCGGAAGCGGCCAAGGTGCTTAAGGGCTTTATGGAGCAGATGGGAGGAGTGGATCCCTGGAGATTTACTAGTCCAAGGAGTAAAGAGTTTTCCTTCTTCTCCCATATCCACAAAGTGTACTCCCGGATAGACTTCTTTGTCCTGGGAAGGGCGCTGATCCCGAAGGTGGCAGGAACGGAGTATTCGGCTATAGCCATTTCAGATCATGCCCCACATTGGGTAGATCTGGAAGTAGGAGAGAAAAGGAGCAGCGCCCACTCTGGAGATTAAATATGGGACTGTTGGCGGACGAGGGGGTATGTGTAAGGGTGAGAGGATGTACTGAAAGGTACCTAGAGATCAATGATGACGGAGAGGTCCAGGTGGGAGTGGTCTGGGAGGCGCTGAAGGCGGTGGCTAGAGTGGAGCTGATCTCCATAAGGGCCCATAAGGGGAAACAAGAGGGTAAAGAAAGGGAGAGATTGTTGGGGGAGATTTTGAGGGTGGATAGGCAATATGCGGAGGCTCCAGATGAAGAGCTATACAGGGAAAGACGGAGATTGCACACGGACTTTGACTTGTTGACCACGGGTAAGGCAGAGGCACAATGGAGGAAGGCACAGGGAGTGCAGTATGAATATGGAGAGAAGGCGAGCCGGCTGCTGGCCCAACAACTTAGAAAGAGGGGGGCGGCAAGAGAGATCGGAGGGGTTAGAGACGAGGAGGGAAAGATGGAACGGGATGCGGAGAGGGTGAACGGGGTGTTTAAGGTATTTTACGAGAGGCTATATAAAGCTCAACCCCCGGAAGGGAAAGAGGGAATGATGCGTTTCCTAGACCAGCTGGAGTTCCCGAAGGTTGAGGAACAGGAGATGACAGGACTGGGAGCGCAGATTGAGGTAGAGGAGGTGGTAAAAGCAATTGGGAACATGCAGGCAGGGAAGGCCCCGGGACCGGATGGGTTCCCGGTGGTGTTCTATAGGAAATACGTGGACCTGCTGGCCCCACTTCTGACGAGAACCTTTAATGAGGCTAGGGAAAGGGGGACACTATCCCCGACGATGTCGGAGGCGAAGATATCGCTGATCCTGAAAAGAGACAAAGACCCGCTGCAGTGCGGGTCATACAGGCCTAGTTCCCTCTTGAATGTAGATGCCAAGCTTCTGGCCAAGGTGATGGCGATGAGGATAGAGGACTGTGTCCCTGGGGTGGTGCATGATGATCAAACGGGGTTTGTTAAAAGGAGGCAATTGAATGCTAATATGCGGAGGCTGTTGGGGGTGATGATGATGCCCCCACCGGAGGGAGAGGTGGAGATAGTGGTGGCGATGGATGCAGAGAAAGCATTTAATAGAGTGGAGTGGGACTACCTGTGGGAAGTACTGAGGAGATTTGGATTTGGAGAGGGGTTCATTAGATGGGTTCAGCTCCTGTACAGGGCCCCGGTGGCAAGTGTGATTACAAATAGGCAACGATCTGACCACTTCCGACTATATAGGGGTACAAGACAGGGATGTCCCCGTTACTGTTTGCGTTGGCAATTGAGCCATTGGCCATAGCGCTGAGGGGCTCTAGGAAGTGGAGGGGGGTACTTAGAGGAGGAGAAGAGCATCGGGTGTCATTATACGCGGATGATTTGTTGTATGTTGCGGACCCAGTGGAGGGGATGCCTGAGATAATGCAGACACTCAGGGAGTTTGGAGAATTTTCACGATATAAATTGAATATGGGGAAGAATGAACTGTTTGTGATGCACCCCGGGGAACAGGGCAGGGGAATAGACGATTTACCGTTGAGGAGAGTAACAAGATATCTGCGGTATTTAGGGATCCAGGTGGCCAGGAACTGGGGAACCTTGCATAAGCTTAACTTGGCACGACTGGTAGAGCAGATGGAAGAGGACTTTAGGAGGTGGGACATGGCGCCCCTGTCATTGGCGGGCAGGGTGCAGGCGGTTAAAATGGTGGTCCTTCCGAGGTTTCTTTTTGTGTTCCAGTGCCTCCCTGTACTGATTACAAAGGCCTTTTTTAAGAAGGTGGACAAGAGTAATATGAGCTTTGTGTGGGCTGGAAAGACCCCAAGAGTAAAGAGGGGGTTCCTGCAGCGCAGTAGGGACAGAGGGGGACTGGCACTGCCGAGTCTAACTGATTATTATTGGGCCGCCAACGTGTCAATGATATGTAAGTGGATGAGGGAAGGGGAAGGAGCGGCGTGGAAAAGACTGGAGATGGCGTCCTGTAGGGGAACTAGCTTAAAAGCACCGGCGACGGCGCCGTTACCGTTCTCCCCGAAAAAATACACCACAAACCCAGTGGTGGTGGCAACTCTAAAAATCTGGGGGCAGTGGAGACGACATAAGGGAGTGACGGGTGCCTCAGTGTGGTCCCCGATAAGGAACAACCATAGGTTCGTCCCGGGAAGGTTGATGGGGGATTTAAATCTTGGCAGCGAGCAGGAATTGAAGGACTTGTTCTTAGACGGGACTTTCGCGAGTCTGGGAGCACTGACAGAAAAATATGGGTTGCCACCTGGGAATGCATTTCGCTATATGCAAGTGAGGGCATTTGTGAGGCAACAGGTGAGGGAATTTCCGCAGCTCCCGGTGCAAGAGATCCAGGACAGAGTGATTTCGGGGGCATGGGTGGGTGATGGTAGGGTGTCAGATATATATAGGGAAATGAGAGACGAGGGGGAGACGATGGTAGAGGAGCTGAAGGGAAAATAGGAGGAGGAGCTGGGGGAAGAGATTGAGGAGGGGCTGTGGGCGGATGCCCTAAGTAGGGTAAACTCTTCGTCCTCGTGTGCCAGGCTCAGCCTGATAGAATTCAAGGTTCTACACAGGGCGCATATGACGGGAGCAAGGCTGAGTAGATTTTTTGGAGTGGAGGATAGGTGCGGGAGATGCGCGGGAAGCCCGGCGAACCACACCCACATGTTTTGGTCATGTCCGGTATTGCATGGGTTCTGGGTGGGTGTGGCAAAAGTGATCTCGAAGGTGGTGGGGGTCCGGGTCAAACCAAGCTGGGGGTTGGCTATATTTGGGGTTGCAGATGAGCCGGGAGTGCAGGAGGCAAGAGAGGCCGACGTGTTGGCCTTTGCGTCCCTAGTAGCCTGGCGAAGGATTCTACTTATGTGGAAAGAAGCTAAGCCCCCGGGTGTGGAGGCCTGGATCAACGACATGGCAGGGTTTATAAAACTGGAGTGGATAAAATATGCATTAAGAGGTTCGGCTCAGGGGTTCACCGGGCGGTGGCAACCGTTCCTCGACTATCTCGCAGAGCGATAAGGGAAAATAGGAAAGGTAGCAGCAGCAACCCAGGGGGGGAGCGGGGGGAAGGGCTCATTGGGGTCTTCAGGGGTTTTATGTGTGTGTTTATATATTAGTTATTTATATTTGATTTCTCAAAGTTAATATTTTAGTTATTATTTCTGTTGTTTCTTATTTTGTTGTTGGCAGTTGCCGTTAGTTAGCATATTATTTATTTAAAAAACGATCAATGTATATATTATTACAAAGTTGTAAAATGGGAAATTTTTGTTTGATCAAAAAACTTTAATAAAATATACTTTAAAAAAAAGGTCAATATCATTTTCGTTTTTTATAAATTTAAACAGAGTAAGTTGTCACAGAAATTATGATAAATGCACATGCAACTCTAGTTAAATCACAGTATGTCTGGAGTTTTGGGTGCCTCATTATAGAATATGCAGAAATAATAGACAGAAGAAGATCCATTGGTACATGCTATATAATATTTATCCTTCTGCACCATGATGATGCCCTGTGCAAGGATATTAAAGATATATTGTACAGTATGGGTTGTTCATGATGGTGCCAGGGATGCAAAGTTGTTGCTTAGAGGAGAGACTTGAGAAACTGGGCCTATTTCTATTGGAGCAGCGAAAGCTGATTAAATTAAATTGATTGTCTTTTAAATTATGAAGTGTTTGATAGGATGAAGAGGAATACAACATTTTTTCTTTGGAGAAGCAGCGACATGGGGCCATCATACAGAATCGGGCAGCACACTAGGCAGCACTGTTGCTTCACAGCTCCAGGGTCCCAGGTTCGATTCCCGGCTTGGGTCACTGTCTGTGTGGAGTCGGCACTTTCTCCCTGTGTCTGCATGGGTTTCCTCCAGGTGCTCCGGTTTCTTCCTACAAGTCCCGAAAGCGTGCTGTTAGGTGAATGAGATATTCTGAGCTCTCCCTCTGTGTACCCGAACAGGCACTGGAATGTGGCAACTAGGGGATTTTCACAGTAACTTCATTGCAGTGTTAATGCAAGCCTACTTGTGACAATAAAGATTATTATTATACTAAGACCATAAGACCTAGGAGCGGAAGGCCATTCGGTCCATCGAGTCCACTCCACCATTCAATCATGGCTGACTTCAACTCCATTTACCCGCTCTCTCTCCATAGCCCTTAATTCCTCGAGAAATCAAGAATTTATCAACTTCTGTCTTAAAGACACTCAACGTCCCAGCCTCCACCGCCCTCTGTGGCAATGAATTCCATAGACCCACCACTCTCTGGCTGAAGAAATTTCTCCTCATCTCTGTTCTAAAGTGACTCCCTTTTATTCTAAGGCTGTGCCCCCGGGTCCTAGTCTCCCCTGCTAATGGAAACAACTTCCCTATGTCCACCCTATCTAAGCCATTCATTATCTTGTAAGTTTCTATTAGATCTCCCCTCAACCTCCTAAACTCCAATGAATATAATCCCAGGATCCTCAGACGTTCATCGTATGTTAGGCCTACCATTCCTGGGATCATCCGTGTGAATCTCCGTTGGACCCGCTCCAGTGCCAGTATGTCCTTCCTGAGGTGTGGGGCCCAAGATTGCGCACAGTATTCTAAATGGGGCCTAAATAATGCTTTATAAAGCTTCAGAAGTACATCCCTGCTTTTATATTCCAAGCCTCTTGAGATAAATGACAACATTGCATTTGCTTTCTTAATTAAGCACTCAACCTGCAAGTTTACCTTTAGAGAATCCTGGACTAGGACTCCCAAGTCCTTTTGCACTTCAGCATTATGAATTTTGTCACCGTTTAGAAAATAGTCCATGCCTCTATTCTTTTTTCCAAAGTGCAAGACCTCGCACTTGCCCACGTTGAATTTCATCAGCCATTTCTTGGACCACTCTCCTAAACTGTCTAAATCTTTCTGCAGCCTCCCCACCTCCTCCATACTACCTGCCCCTCCACCTATCTTTGTATCATCGACAAACTTAGCCAGAATGCCTCCAGTCCCGTCATCTAGATCGTTAATATATAAAGAGAACAGCTGTGGCCCCAACACTGAACCCTGCGGGACACCACTCGTCACCGGTTGCCATTCCGAAAAAGAACCTTTGATCCCAACTCTCTGCCTTCTGCCTGACAGCCAATCGTCAATCCATGTTAGTACCTTGCCTCGAATACCATGGGCCCTTATTTTACTCAGCAGTCTCCCGTGAGGCACCTTATCAAAGGCCTTTTGGAAGTCAAGATAGATAACATCCATTGGCTCTCCTTGGTCTAACCTATTTGTTATCTCTTCAAAGAACTCTAACAGGTTTGTCAGGCACGACCTCCCCTTACTAAATCCATGCTGACTTGTCCTAATCCGACCCTGCACTTCCAAGAATTTAGAAATCTCATCCTTAACGATGGATTCTAGAATCTTGCCAACAACCGAGGTTAGGCTAATTGGCCTATAATTTTCCATCTTTTTCCTTGTTCCCTTCTTGAACAGGGGGGTTACAACAGCGATTTTCCAATCTTCTGGGACTTTCCCTGACTCCAGTGACTTTTGAAAGATCATAACTAACGCCTCCACTATTTCTTCAGCTATCTCCTTTAGAACTCTAGGATGTAGCCCATCTGGGCCCAGAGATTTATCAATTTTTAGACCTCTTAGTTTCTCTAGCACTTTCTCCTTTGTGATGGCTACCATATTCAACTCTGCCCCGACTCTCCTGAATTGTTGGGATATTACTCATGTCTTCTACTGCGAAGACTGACGCAAAGTACTTATTTAGTTCCTCAGCTATTTCCTCGTCTCCCATCACTAGATTACCAGCGTCATTTTAGAGCGGCCCAATGTCTACTTTTGCCTCCCGTTTGTTTTTAATGTATTTAAATAAACTTTTACTATCATTCCTAATGTTACTGGCTAGCCTACCTTCATAATTGACCCTCTCTTTCCTTATTTCTCTCTTTGTTATCTTCTGTTTGTTTTTGTAGCCTTCCCAATCTTCTGACTTCCCACTACTCTTTGCCACATTATAGGCTTTCTCTTTTGCTTTGATGCATTCCCTAACTTCCTTTGTCAGCCATGGCTGCCTAATCCCCCCTCTGATAACCTTTCTTTTCTTTGGGATGAACCTCTGTACTGTGTCCTCAATTACTCCCAGAAACTCCTGCCATTGCTGTTCTACTGTCTTTCCCACTAGGCTCTGCTCCCAGTCGATTTTCGACCGTTCCTCCCTCATGCCCCTGTAGTTACCTTTATTTAACTGTAACACCTTTACATCTGATTCTACCTTCTTTCTTTCTAATTGGAGATTGAATTCTACCGTATTATGATCACTGCCTCCTAAGTGTTCCCTTACTTTAAGATCTTTAATCAAGTCTGGCTCATTACATAACACTAAGTCCAGAATGGCCTGTTCCCTCGTGGGCTCCATCACAAGCTGTTCCAAAAAGCCCTCCTGTAAACATTCAATGAATTCCCTTTCCTTGGGTCCACTGGCAGCATTATTTACCCAGTCCACCTGCATATTGAAGTCCCCCATGATCACTGTGACCTTGCCTTTCTGACATGCACTTTCTATTTCGTGGTGCATTTTGTGCCCCTGGTCCTGACCACTGTTAGGAGGCCTGTACATAACTCCCATTATGTTTTTTTTGCCTTTGTGGTTCCTCAACTCTACCCACACAGACTCCACATCATCTAACCCTATGTCGTTTAGTGCTATTGATTTAATTTCATTCCTAATTAACAAGGCAACCCCGCCCCCTCTGCCCACCTCTCTGTCTTTTCTATAGGTTGTGAATCCCTGGATATTTAAATGCCAGTCCTGAACCCCCTGCAACCACGTCTCTGTGATGCCTACCACATCATACCTGCCAGTCACAATCTGGGCCACAAGCTCATCTACCTTGTTCCGTACACTGCGCGCATTTAAATATAGCACCTTTAATTATTGACCGTCCCTTTTTGTTTTCTTAGTGTGGTGGACTTTGGTTTACTGAGCCTTTCCATACACTGTCATATTTTGTGGGATGGGGACTATCGTAACCTCTCCTGAGTTCTGTCTTTTCGTGCTTTTTTGTATTCCTAAGCAGCTACGCTTCCCACTGATTACTTCACCTCTTGGTTCCCTGACTTTCCCTTCCCCCCCAATCTCTAGTTTAAAGTCCTATTGACCACCCTATTTACTCTTTTCGCCAGAACACTGGTCCCAGCTCGGTTCAGGTGGAGACCATCCCAACGGTATAGGTCCCCCCTGTCCCAAAACTGATGCCAGTGTCCCATGAAAAGGAACCACTCTTTCCCACACCACTCTTTCAGCCACGTGTTAACTTCCCTTATTCTTGCCTCCCTATGTCAATTTGCACTTGGCTCGGGCAGTAATCCGGAGATTATGACCCTTGAGGACCTGTTTTTTAATTTGAATCCTAGCTCTTTATAATCTCTAAACAGGTCCTCTTTTCTAGACTTGCCTATGTTGTTGGTACCGACATGGACCACAACAGCTGGATCCTCCCCCTCCCTCTCCAGTATCCTTTCAAGCCGGTCAGAAGAGAAGGAAGGAAGAGGTTAGGGATATTACTGTTGAAGCATTAAATGATTTAGTACAGGAACTGGTAGAAGCAGAAACCCTTGCATCCAAAACTGGATAACTACTAGAAATTAAGGTACTGGGATAGCATAATGGACAGATTAGTTTTGGATTGTTGTAGCTGGTACAGATGCAATAGACTGAATGTTTTTTCTCTGTAAACCTCTTTGGTCTATTAGACATACCTGTGTTTAAAATAGTCTGATAGTGCATTTGCTGAATTATCTGATCACAAGTCAGTGCAGTGGACTATTGCATGAGCATTCCTGGGCAATAGACAAGGACATGGTGGAAAATCAGCAAGCTACCTGTGGAAAGCATGTGCATGGACCTTGAATGAAGACTGGATTTGGCTTGGCTGTACTGTCCTTATGCAAAAATAACGTCTACTTGAGCATGATACTGGAAGATCGGTATTGGGGAGTTAGTGACATATTGGTATTGCCCTGGGGACATGGATTCAACCCCCACCACGGCAGCTGATGGAATTTAAATTCAATTAATCAATAAATCTAGAATTGAAAGCTAGTCTCAGTAATGGTATCCATGACACTATCGATGGTCATTAAAAAACTCATCTGTTTCACGAATATTCTTTAGGGAAGGAAATCAGCCCATTCCTACCTGGTCTGGCCTCCAGACCCATATCAATGTGATTAACTCCGAAGAGGTCTCTGAAATAGCCTAGCAAGCCACTCACAGTTGTACCAAATTGCTACAGAATGGACTACAGAGGTTCATGAAGGTGGCTCAGCGTCACCTTCTCCAGGGCAATATGGATGGACAACAATGCTGGCCCTGCCAGTAATACCCACATCCCATGATTTAAAAAAAAAAATGATATTGAGGAACCAATACTCAGCAAATAGTTGATGACATTAGGAGGATTGGGAGGGGAAGAAACAAAAAACTTGTGAGTTTTTTCATGCAGCATATGCACCCAATACTCTAGCTGTGGCCCAACAAACGTTTTATACAGTTCCAGCACAACTTCCCTGCTCTTAAACTCTATGCCTCGGCTAATACAGAAATCAGGGGGCCTAGAATGAGGCCACAAGAAAGGAAACCCCCAAAGAAATGCCAAAAATAGGGTGGGGGACTGGTGAGGGGAGGTGGAGAAGGGGGTGAGGCCAATCGATTAAAAGGGGGAGAAGGGAAGGGGATAATATTCTTGGATGTCAGGGCATCCGAGACACTCTCAGCCCCAAGCATTTCGAATAAGGGATATCTAGGGCGGCAGGGTAGCACAGTGGTTAGCACGGTAGCTTCACAGCTCCAGGGACCCAGGTTTGATTCCCGTCTTGGGCCACTGCTTATGCGGGGTCTGCACGGTTCTCCCCGTGTCTGTGTGGGTTTCCTCCCACAAGTCCCGAAAGACGTGCTTATGAGGTGAATTGGACATTCATAATTCTCCCTCAATGTACCCGAATAGGCGCCGGAGTGTGGTGACTAGGGGCTTTTCACAGTAACTTCGTTGCAGTGTTAATGTAAGCCTACTTGTGACAATAAAGATTATTTCTCTTCTCTTTTTACTCTCAACCTGTAATAGTAAAAGAGTAGTGAAAGATAGAGTGGGGCCCATAAGCAACAAGCAGGGTAAGCTGCTCACTGAGGCAGCAGGTATGGCAGAGGTATTAAATAAGTACTTTGCTTCTGTCTTTACCAAACTAGAAGATGGTGACAATGGCCTAGTTGAAAAGGTGGGTGTTGAGCAACTGAGCAGTATAGTCCTAGATAAAGAAGAGGTGCTAAAAAATCTGGCAGCACACCAGGTAGAGAAGTCGCCAGTGCCGGATGGGATGCATCCTAGATTTCGGAGAGAGGTAAGGGAGCAAATTGTGGAGTTGTTGACAGAAATTTTCCAGGCCTCTCTGAACACAGGATTAGTCCCGGGGGACTGGAAGATTGCAAATGTGATGCTGCTGTTTAAGCAAGGGGCAAAGGATAATGCAGGAAACTACAGACCTGTCAGCTTGATGGAGGTCATAACACGGGATAATACATTTAGAGAAAAATAAGTTAATAATAGACTGTCAACATGCCTTTGTCAAGGGAAGGTCATGTCGGAAAAATGTAATTTAATTCTTTGATGAGGTGACACAGGGTAATGCTATGGATGTTGTATATTTGGCCTTTCAGAAAGCATATGATATGGTGCCACGTGACAGGTTGGTTCGCAAATTAGAAATGTTTAGGATTGATGGATCCTTGGCAACAGGGAGGAGAAAAAGGAGTCCAGCTTTGTACTTCACAAATTGATCATCGGTAAGAAAGTATGCATACTCCCACAACATCTCCTCTCCCAACCAAAATTTAAGCTTTAATATAGGTTGGTAAAACAAAAAAAGGAATAGATATAAAAAATGTATTTACATAAAATATTTTCAAAGATTTTTCATGGAGAAAGAAAAAATATTTTTCCACACCTTAAGATATTCTTTAAATTCTGGTTCTTCATCGGTTTTCTGCTGAAGTATAGCTGCTCCATTTAGCTGACAGCTACAAAATCGGATGTAGGCCTGCATGTGTGATAGCTCTGCTGCCAGAATGTCTCCTATCATCTGCACTGCCACCTTCTCCCCACCAGTCTTCTTCCTCACACGCAGAGCCCTAGAACCAAGGACAATGGAAGTCATGCATTTGCCAGATAAACCAAAGTAAACATGGCATAGACTCAATAGGTTGAATGGCTTCCTCCTATGCCATCATGACTCAATGCCGTTAGATGAAGCAGAACGACTAGCCGAGGATCTTATGCAAAATAACATGTAGGCGGTGGGGTGACCATATTCTAAACGGTATGATCCAAAAATCTCTGATCCTGTCCGACAATGAGGAATGTGGCAAATTGCTACTAAAGCACAGATATCCTTCACTCTGGAGATGTATTTTCCAGCACTGAGTGCAAATGTGGTATTGAATATACTGTGAATCCATGATAGCCCTTTTTCGCAATCCACGTATATCAAAAGAGCTCCCCGCACTAAAGCCCTTTGTGTCGAACTTAAAAATGTAGTGTTGGCTCGAATTCCCATGAAGACCACTGATGGTTTACTTCCTCACTTCACGCAAGTTCTAATCCAACTGCAGCTCAAGGCGGAAGTCCTGCGAGATTAAACACTGACCTCGTGCAGCTTGACCATCAGGCTATTACACTGTGAGGTCACCCTGAAGCCCAAATTCTGTTCTTATTCAATCTTCATGCAGGTGCAACTTGCAACACTATAAAGTGATGAAGAATACCTTTGTTGATTTCCCTCACTGCCCTGGCTCACTCAGTCCAACAGGCTGAGGCTAATTTAAACACTCCACTGCTATAACACGTCCACAATCTTTAGCATTACTTTAAAAACCATGCTAGAAGTTGGCCCTGTCCACAAAGTTTCCCAAAAAACTCTCAGTTTTCGCTAATTGTGCTGTTTGTAGGCCTTTGAGGCGCAACGACATTAATAGGCACATTTTGGATGCTTTTGAATATAATCGTTTTTCAATTTATTAGGCATCACTGGCTAGGCTATCATTTATCACCCATCCTTAATCACGTTGAGCTGCATTCTTGAACTGTAGTAGTCCATATGGTGTAGGTACAACCACAGTGCTGTTAGGAAGTGAGCTCCAGGATTTTGATCCAATGACAGTGAAGGGATGGCAGTATAGTTCCAAGTCAAGATGTGTGTCCTGGAGGGATTTGAAAGGACCGAGTGGCTCACTGGGCCATTTCAGAGAGCACTTTGCTGTCTGTCTAGACAGAAAACGATGACAGATTCAGTGCACCAATAGTTTGGTATTATGACAAGCAATTCATGGACACCATTACTGATACGAGCTTTTTAAAAAATTTAGAGTACACAATTCATTTTTTTCAATTAAGGGGCAATTTAGCGTGGCCAATCTACCTAACCTGCACATCTTTGGTTTGTGGGGGAGAACCCACGCAAACAAGGGGAGAATGCAAACTCTACACGGACAGTGACCCAGAACCTGGGACCAGAGCTCCGTGAGGCAGCAATGCTAACCACTGCACCACCGTGCTGCCCCTGATACAAGCTTTTAGTTCCAGATTTATTAATTGAATTTAAATTCCACTAGCCATGGTGGGATTTGAACCCATGTCTTCAGAGGACGGGCATGGGAGCAATAGGTCAGAAGGTGAGAGCATTGAGGGAGAACTAGGGAATAGGGACAGTGTGGCTCTGAGGCAGAGCAGACGGGGAGAAGTTGCTGAACACAGCGGGTCTGGTGGCCTGAAGTGCATATGTTTTAATGCAAGGAGCATTACGGGTAAGGCAGATGAACTTAGAGCTTGGATTACTACTTGGAACTATGATGTTGTTGCCATTACAGAGACCTGGTTGAGGGAAGGGCAGGATTGGCAGCTAAACGTTCCAGGATTTAGATGTTTGAGGCGGGATAGAGGGGGATGTAAAAGGGGAGGCGGAGTTGCGCTACTTGTTCGGGAGAATATCACAGCTATACTGCGAGAGGACACCTCAGAGGGCAGTGAGGCTATATGGGTAGAGATCAGGAATAAGAAGGGTGCAGTCACAATGTTGGGGGTATACTACAGGCCTCCCAACAGCCAGCGGGAGATAGAGGAGCAGATAGGTAGACAGATTTTGGAAAAGAGTAAAAACAACAGGGTTGTGGTGATGGGAGACTTCAACTTCCCCAATATTGACTGGGACTCACTTAGTGCCAGGGGCTTAGACGGGGCGGAGTTTGTAAGGAGCATCCAGGAGGGCTTCTTAAAACAATATGTAAACAGTCCAACTAGGGAAGGGGCGGTACTGGACCTGGTATTGGGGAATGAGCCCGGCCAGGTGGTAGATGTTTCAGTAGGGGAGCATTTCGGTAACAGTGACCACAATTCAGTAAGTTTTAAAGTACTGGTGGACAAGGGTAAGAGTGGTCCGAGGATGAATGTGCTAAATTGGGGGAAGGCTAATTATAACAATATTAGGCGGGAACTGAAGAACATAGATTGGGGCGGATGTTTGAGGGCAAATCAACATCTGACATGTGGGAGGCTTTCAAGTGTCAGTTGAAAGGGATACAGGACAGGCATGTTCCTGTGAGGAAGAAAGATAAATACGGCAATTTTCGGGAACCTTGGATGACGAGTGATATTGTAGGCCTCGTCAAAAAGAAAAAGGAGGCATTTGTCAGGGCTAAAAGGTTGGGAACAGACGAAGCCTGTGTGGCATATAAGGAAAGTAGGAAGGAACTTAAGCAAGGAGTCAGGAGGGCTAGAAGGGGTCATGAAAAGTCATTGGCAAATAGGGTTAAGGAAAATCCCAAGGCTTTTTACACGTACATAAAAAGCAAGAGGGTAGCCAGGGAAAGGGTTGGCCCACTGAAGGATAGGCAAGGGAATCTATGTGTGGAGCCAGAGGAAATGGGCGAGGTACTAAATGAATACTTTGCATCAGTATTCACCAAAGAGAAGGAATTGGTAGATGTTGAGTCTGGAGAAGGGGGTGTAGATTGCCTGGGTCACATTGTGATCCAAAAAGACGAGGTGTTGGGTGGCTTAAAAAATATTAAGGTAGATAAGTCCCCAGGGCCTGATGGGATCTACCCCAGAATACTGAAGGAGGCTGGAGAGGAAATTGCTGAGGCCTTGACAGAAATCTTTGGATCCTCGCTGTCTTCAGGGGATGTCCCGGAGGACTGGAGAATAGCCAATGTTGTTCCTCTGTTTAAGAAGGGTAACAAGGATAATCCCGGGAACTACAGGCCGGTGAGCCTTACTTCAGTGGTAGGGAAATTACTGGAGAGAATTCTTCGAGACAGGATCTACTCCCATTTGGAAGCAAATGGACGTATTAGTGAGAGGCAGCACCGTTTTGTGAAGGGGAGGTCGTGTCTCACTAACTTGATAGAGTTTTTCGAGGAGGTCACTAAGATGATTGATGCAGGTAGGGCAGTAGATGTTGTCTATATGGACTTCAGTAAGGCCTTTGACAAGGTCCCTCATGGTAGACTAGTACAAAAGGTGAAGTCACACGGGATCAGGGGTGAACTGGCAAGGTGGATACAGAACTGGCTAGGCCATAGAAGGCAGAGGGTAGCAATGGAGGGATGCTTTTCTAATTGGAGGGCTGTGACCAGTGGTGTTCCACAGGGATCAGTGCTGGGACCTTTGCTCTTTGTAGTATATATAAATGATTTGGAGGAAAATGTAACTGGTCTGATTAGTAAGTTTGCAGACGACACAAAGGTTGGTGGAATTGCGGATAGCGATGAGGACTGTCTGAGGATACAGCAGGATTTAGATTGTCTGGAGACTTGGGCGGAGAGATGGCAGATGGAGTTTAATCCGGACAAATGTGAGGTAATGCATTTTGGAAGGGCTAATGCAGGTAGGGAATATACAGTGAATGGTAGAACCCTCAAGAGTATTGAAAGTCAAAGAGATCTAGGAGTACAGGTCCACAGGTCATTGAAAGGGGCAACACAGGTGGAGAAGGTAGTCAAGAAGGCATACGGCATGCTTGCCTTCATTGGCCGGGGCATTGAGTATAAGAATTGGCAAGTCATGTTGCAGCTGTATAGAACCTTAGTTAGGCCACACTTGGAGTATAGTGTTCAATTCTGGTCGCCACACTACCAGAAGGATGTGGAGGCTTTAGAGAGGGTGCAGAAGAGATTTACCAGAATGTTGCCTGGTATGGAGGGCATAAGCTATGAGGAGCGATTGAATAAACTCGGTTTGTTCTCACTGGAACGAAGGAGGTTGAGGGGCGACCTGATAGAGGTATACAAAATTATGAGGGGCATAGACAGAGTGGATAGTCAGAGGCTTTTCCCCAGGGTAGAGGGGTCAATTACTAGGGGGCATAGGTTTAAGGTGAGAGGGGCAAGGTTTAGAGTAGATGTACGAGGCAAGTTTTTTACGCAGAGGGTAGTGGGTGCCTGGAACTCACTACCGGAGGAGGTAGTGGAAGCAGGGACGATAGGGACATTCAAGGGGCATCTTGACAAATATATGAATAGGATGGGAATAGAAGGATACGGACCCAGGAAGTGTAGAAGATTGTAGTTTAGTCGGGCAGCATGGTCGGCACGGGCTTGGAGGGCCGAAGGGCCTGTTCCTGTGCTGTACATTTCTTTGTTCTTTGTAGGAGGAGCGTTGACCTCTGGATTACTAGTGCCACTACCTCACCTCAGTTATTTTAAGTTCTTTAAAATTGAGCTAATTGAAATGGTTATCTGTTGCAATAAACCTATTTCAGCTGTATAAATCAAACTGCACCAAGTTACCACTCAAATATATCAAGAGAGTTTTTTAAAAGGGTAATTTTCTTTTTAATTACATTGTAAGATGCTGCCCAATTGCACCGGTTGATGACAGATTTTATGTTTGGTGATATACGGGTGGCACGGTAGCACAGTGGTTAGCACTGTTGCTTCACAGCGCCAGGGACATGGGTTCGATTCCCGGCTCGGGTCACTGTCTGTGCGGAGTCTGCACGTTCTCCCCGTGTCTGCGTGGGTTTCCTCCAGATGCCAGGGTTTCCTCCCATAAGTCCCAAAAGATGTGCTTGTTAGGTGAATTGGTTGAATTCTCCGTCAGTGCACCCAAACTGGTGTCGTAGTTTGGCGATGAGGGTATTTTTACAGTGGCTTCATTGCAGTGTTAATGTAAGCCTACTTGTGACACTAATAAAGATTATTAGATTATTTTGATACAAATGAGTTTGAGTCGAACATAGAAAAAAAAACACATTTTAAAAAACCACTGAAATGTTGGGCACAATTTACGTCGGGGTGACCAAACACAACCAAAGTGGAAACTTCAAGCCAACATTTCTAACAGCATGAAACAACTGCTGTCGTAATTAGTAAAACATTGGTGATTCTGCCAGGAAGAATATCCATGAGGAAAAAAAAGCCTACACTTGAACAAGACCAATACACACACACTTACTTGAACAGTTTTGTGCTGGACATAATCAGTTCTTTCCAGTTGACAAAGATTGTTCCTAGCTCAGTTTCTGTCAGAAGCCCGGATTCAGCCATTTGCTTTTGAAAAATCTGCAAAGAGAACGTTCAAGTACATAGTTCAAGAATACAAGCTGAGTTTCATTTTCAAAGAGCAAAATTCTCTTTGATCATATAACTCTTAATTCCTTCCAGTAAATGAAAACTGATGCCCACCTTCAGCCCTTCAAAAAAAAAACATTTTAACTTCAATTTCAAAATATGATTAGTTGTGTTAAAGCAGATTGCGTGGTGGAAACAGTTTCTGATTGCAAAATTATGTGACAGCAAACTACATACTTAAATTCAGTCCTCTATTCAAAGATGTGCAGGTTAGGGGGATTGCGGGTATGGGGAGGGCAGGAGTGGGCCTAGGTAGGGTGCTCTTTCAGGGGGTGGGTACCCGATGGGCTGAATGGACTCCTTCTGCACTGTAGGAATTCTATTCTATTCAGTTGCTTCAATAAAGTACTTTCAAAAAAAAATTAGAGTTTCCAATTCTTTTTTTTCTCCAATTAATAGGCAATTTAGTGGCTAATCCACCTACCCTGCACATCTTTTGGGTTGTGGGGATGAGACTCACGCAGACACAGGACAGGGAGAATGAGCAAACTCCACAAGGACAGTGACCTGGGGCAGGGTCCGAACCTGGGTCCTCGGCGCCGTGAGGCAGCAGTGCTAACCAGAGCCACCGTGCTGTCCACTTTAATAAAGTACTTTGTTGCATGAGATTCCACTATTTGACTGTGTACTATCCTCAGCTGAGAGAGAGTTGTTCCCCGGTTTCTGTTTTAAGTCGTGAAAACAAGCCAGTGATAACTTTGAGCTTTCCTTTCTTTTGTTCCACCATCCCTCCCAAACAAGAAGTGGGCCTGGGCATTACATTTTCACAACAGTATGGGTGAAATCAGCAGTATAGTTGAAACTGAACCCAACTCCCAACACAGATGTGGATCAATCAATGCACTGAAGCATTTAGTCTCTTAGCTCAATTTTTGTCCCATATATTAGTTATTCAGTTATTTCAGACCTTACCTCTAAAACCAGCTGCAAATCATCCATGTATCTCTCTTCAGTCTGAATTAGTTCATGAATATAACCCTGACGTTTTCTTTCCATAGGTGGCATGGTATCAAGGAATTGGAGGTCAGCGCACCCTGCAGGTTATTAAGAGTTCATTACCAACTGAACTGCAAGCATCCTTTCGGTCTTCAACATAATTTTATATAGTTTAGAGCCGTCAACAAAATCTGTTCCATGGTGTTCTCATCATATTTTTATATTGAGGAATCTTATGTAAATATAATGAATGACTTAATGATGGCTCTTGAAGCTGGTCATTTGTCCTCACAGTATATTGAAGAACTCCACAAGTGATATCCCAATTTTATCAATGGAAATATATTCCAAAGTTAGATTTTGGTCTTGAATTTATTTAACACGGTTGATGTTGAGAATATTGAATACTGTGATGCAAGAGTGGTATTTTCCAGTTTATCACATTCCACAGAAAGATGCACTAAAGGAAATAAGAATTGCTTTAATTCTGTTACATCTTTTGCTGAATAATCATTTTGAATGATTAGACGAAATTCTAATATTTAGATTAGCATAAGAGTGGAAGCTATTGGATTTTTGTAAAAATCTAACTGGTTCACCAATGTGCTTCAGGGAAGGAATCTGCCACCCTTTACCATATCTGACATATAACTAACTTCAATCACACAAGTTATTCAGTAGTGCCAAAGCTCTACAAAGATAGTGCAGCCATTCTAAGAAATAGGTGCAGGAGTAGGCCATTAGGCCCATTCTGTTATTCAACAAAATTACAGCTAACCTAATTATAGCCTCAACTCCACTTTCCTGACTGCCCTCATAACCCTTGCAAATCAAAAATCTGTCTAATTCAACTTTGGATATAATCAATGGCACAGCTTCAAATGCTCTCAGGGGTAAAGAATTCCAAAGATTAATGACAGTCTGGGAGAATAAATTTCTCCTCATTTCCATCTTAAATGAGAGACCTTCTTATTCTGATTCGAAGCCCCCTAGTTCTATATTACCCCATGAGGGGTAACATCCTCTCAGTATCTACCCTGTAAATCCCCTTCACAATCTTATATGTTCAATAAGGTTGTCTCTCATTCTTCTAAACTCCAGTGAGTGTAGGCCCAACCTACTTAACCTTTCCTCATAAGACAACCCCTTCATACAAGGAATCAGCCAAATGAATCCTCTCTGAACTGCTTCTAGTGCAAGCATTTCCTCCAATCCTCTTGCAATAAAGGTCAACATTCCATTTGTCTTCCTAATTACTTGCTATACCTGCAGGCTCACTTTTTATGATTTGTGTACAAGGACATTCAGATCCCTCTATTCTGCAGCACAGGGCAGTCTCTTTACGTTAAAAAAAAATTCTGCTTTTCTATTCTTTCTACCTAAGTGGACAACCTCATATTTTCTCACATTACACCCGATCTAGCAATTTTTTCTCACTCATTTCTCACTTCTTTGTAGACTCTTTGTATCCTCCTTACATCTTGCTTTCCCACCGAGATAGCATCAGCAGATTTTGCTATACAGTACAGTCCGTCCCTTCATCCAAGTATTATTATGGGTCGTAAATAGTTGTGGACCCAGCACTAACAAGTGGAGTGTCACAGGTATCAAACGTTTGCCAACCTAAAAATGATTCAATTATCCTGACTGTCAGTTTCCTGTTCAGTAGCCAATACTCAAACTGTGCTAATATATCACTCCCAACAGCATGAGTTCTTATCTTATGCAATAACCTTTTAAAAATCCAAATACACTAGGTCTCCTGATACCCCTTTATCAATGCTACTTGTTACATCCTCAACACACCTTCTCAGGGCAACCAGCGATGAGTGATGAATGCTGGCCTTGCTTATGTGCTGAAGCAGCAGTATACACAGAGAATAATGGCTTGTAATGCAGAACAAGACAGCAGCGCGGGTTCAATTCCCGTACCGGTCTCCCTGAAAAGGCGCCGGAATGTGGCGACTAGGGGCTTTTCACAGTAACTTCATTGAAGCCATATTTGTGACAATAAGCGATTACTATTATTATTATTAATAGGCATATCCAAAACCAATCAAAACCATAGGGCAGCACGATGGCGCAGTGAATAGCACTGCTGCCTCACAGCGCTGAGGTCCCAGTTTGATCCCGGCTCTGGGTCACGGCCCATGTGGAGTTTGCACATTCTTCCCATGTTTGCGCGGGTTTCGCCCCCACAACACAAAGATGTGCAGAGTAGGTGGATTGGCAACACTAAATTTCCCCTTAATTGAAAAAAATTAATTGGGTACTCTAAATTAAAAAAAAAAAATAGAATATCTCACCAAACTTTATAGTCAGCATTTTTTAATTACCATATTTGCTTCTGCCACAAGACATATTGCAGCATGCCAACCAATACCGGCAAAATAATCAAAACCATCACCATAGAAGACAACTTCTGACATGATGGGTACAACATTGATATTGTGAAGATTCTATTTTTTAGGATTAAATTTCCCTGCCCCTTCATTATGGCTACAGGGTGAGCAACGTGAATTCACAAAATGACAGAATAATTACAATAAAATGGCCATTTGGCACACTTTAATTTTTCATTTAGAAAGATCCTACAATACCTGACTGCTGCATCTGTTTCTGAAATGATTTTGGGTTTCCACCTCCACCACTCTATCTGGAAATCTTTTCCGTGTTTAGATCACTCTTTGTGATAAGAACTTTACGGTATTAGTCTTAGATTTCCCTTCTATTACGAACATAAGAAATAGGCCACTTAGATCCTCGAGCCTTTTCCGTCATTCAATAAGATAATGACTGATCTGATTGTAACCACAACTTCACGGGGGCGATTCTCCGAGCTGGGCCGGAGAATCGGCGCCATGACCCCCCGATGCCGGTGCGCGATTCTCTGAGGCGCCGGCGCGATGCCGGCCGCGGGCCGCTGGAATCGGCGGTGCCGCCGATTCTCCGGCCAGGATGGGCCGAGCAGCCGCGCGGATACGACAGAGTCCCGCCGGTGCCGTTCACCCCTGGTCGCTGACGGCGGGAACTCTGCGTGAACGGTCAGGAGGGGCTCCGTCCCCGGGGGTGGCCTCCGATGGGGTCTGGCCCGCAATCGGGGCCCACCAATCGGCGGGCCGGCCTCTCCACCCCCCCGGGCTTACTTTCCTGCGCGGCCGGCCCCTGAACACCGACGCCATGTTGAGTCGGGGCCGGCACGCTGAAGAAGTCCCCAGCGCATGCGTAGGTTGGCGCGGCTCAACTGCGCATGCGCGGGTTGGTGCGGTGCCCATTTGGCGGTGGGAAGGGAGGCTAGAGCGGCGTGAACCGCTCCAGCGCCGTGCTAGCCCTCGGTCGTCCCCGTGCCCGTTTTGCGCCATCGTGAAATGCGCCGTCGTGAAATGCGACAGTGTCCACGACGGCACGAACACTTGGGCTCCATTTGGGAGAATCGCCCCCACATCTCCATTTACTTGCTATCTACCTCTGCCTTAAAAATATTCAGGGAAGAGAGTTCCAAAGACTTATGAGAGAAAAAGTGTTCTCATCTCGGTCTTAAATGGGTGACGCCATATTTTTAAGCAACAACTTCTATTTCTAGATTCTCCGACAAAAGGAAACATCCGCTCCACATTCACCCTGTCAAGATCCCTCAGGATATATGTTTCAGTCTTTTACTCTTCTAAACTCCAGCGGATACAAGCCTGGCCTGTCCAACCTTTCCTCATAAGACAACCCAACCTTTCCAGGCATCGACTTAGTAAACCTGCCAACACAGTTATACCCTTCCTTAAGTAAGGAAACCAATGCGGAACACAGTACTCCAGGTGTCGTCTCACAAATGCGCTGTATAGCAGAAGCATAACCTCTCTTCTTTTGTACTCAATTGCCCTCACAGTAAATAATATTCTATTAGCTTTCCTAATTACTTGCTGTATCCGCATTCTAGCCTTTTGCAATTCATGCTTTAAGACACCAAGATTCCTCTGCATCTCAGAGTTCTGCAGTCTCTCACCACTTAGATAATATGCTCTACATTTTATCCTACATTATACTCCATTTGCCAGATCTTTGCCCACTAACTTAACCTAACTTTTGTGGTCTCCTTATGTCCTCTTCACAACTTATTTTCCCAGCTATATTTGTATTATCAACAAATTTACCTTTGCTCCTTTCATCCAAATCATTTATATAAATTGTAAAACGTTGAGGCCACAGCACTGCTCCATGTGGCACAGCACTCATTACATCCAACCAATGACTTTTTAAACCCACTTATGCCTACTCGGTTTACTGTTAGCTAGCCTGTGTCTAATCTTGGCAATATGTTACCCCTTATATCATGAGCTTTTTTTTCAGCAATAACCTTTATGTGGTACCTTATCAATATCAATTTAAAACTGCTTTCCTATGTTCTCGGTTACAACTCTGGATATAGTTTTGAATACTCTGGATATAGTTTTTCCATTCCCCCTCTCGTAAATATCTCGCAGACAATCTCAGATATTTTGTTTCCAAACTGAAACGCTGAAGTTTCTCCTCATAGTGCAAACGTTTTACATGTCAGATCAGCTTTGTTGTTGTTCTTTGCTGCCTCCAAGGTTTAAGTGCCTCTCTTACTTCTTGGTGATCAGAATGGGATATACTGTAAAACTGAAGTTCCGGAATGCAGCTTGACTCACACTTTTGGCTATGTAATTCAGTGTATTTTGCTAATTCATGGCAACACCTCAAGCAATCAGTCAACTTGCAAACCAATTTGCACCCTTTGTGATCATTTGAAATTTGGCATTCTTGCTGAGTGCAAGGCAGAAAGCCTCAGCACCAAATGGTTCTGCAATGGTTAGACGTGTTTACCATTCTGTCTGCAAAAATCTGTAGGTCTCTCTCTTTCAAATCCATCTTTAGCCATTTCAACACCATCCATGAAGTATACGTGCCATCCATTTTTCCTTCCTATGTGCAGTACTTAAAGTACTTAAACATATTAGCATTAATGGGAATGTAACAAATGTGATTTTTAAAATCACACTATCCTGCCTTGGACGTCTTTCTTTCAATGTCACTGGCTCAGTAGCCTGGAATTTTCTACCTAATACCATTGTGGGAGTGCTATTGGCACTCAGGACCACAGTGGTTGAAGTAGGGCCACTCCTGACCTTGTCAGGATAACTAGGGATGGGCAATAAATGTCAGCCATAGCCACATCCCATGAACAAATATTTTTTTGTTTTATAAATTTAGAGTACCCAATTCTTTTTTTTCCAATTAAGGGGCAATTTAGCGTGGCCAGTCCACCTAAACAGCACATCTTTGGGTTGTAGGGGTGAGACAAACGAAAACACAGGGAGAAAACACAGTGACCCAGGGCCGGGATTGAACCCAGGTCCTCAGCGGCGTGAGGCAGCAGTGCTAACCCATGAACAAATATTAAAAAATAATGTAGAGGGGGGTGGTGAAAAGGAAGGATTTTCAGTAAATTGTGGGCGGGGTTCTCCGGCCACGTTCGCCCGGCGACTGCAGAATCCCGCCCGAGGTTCTCCACTGTCCACCTCTCGCCTGTGGCGTTCTTGCAGCAGGCGGGCGGAAGAATCCAGCCCTATGCTTTTACCACTCAGCTAATAAGGTAAAGGTGAAGTCGCCATAGTCCCAGATGACCAGGGGCTGCTTTCCCCTTTGAGGGGGAGAGCTTACTGGTGGTGATTTAAACTGAGGATCACCACACCTCAGGCGAGGGGCAAGGTTGAGAGGTGGGCTATCGTGAATAACCTCAGACGAAAAAGAGAATTGAACCCGAGCTGCTGGCCTTGCTTTGCATCACGAAGCAGCTGTCTAGTCAAGCGAGCTAAACTGGCCCCCAAGCTAATAAACTGGTGCAGTGTATTTCAATGCAACTCAAAATCAAGCAGTTTCTATAACAAGTGAACAATCTAATTTTCTACTTTCCTGGCAAACACTGAAAATCTAGGATGTTGAACATGCAACTTTTTGAGTAAAATGCTAAACTAAGGTCCTGCCCATCTGTGCAGCTGGAGATAAAAGATCCTGTGATACTACTTGCAAAAGAGCAGGAATCTTCCTATGCCCTGACTAAAGTTCATTCTCTAACCAAACCACCAGAGACATATTGCAGAAGATTTGGCTGTCGCGGGCTAACAGACTGCTGCCAGTTGGACTTGCTCCTGAAGCTCAAAACATGTTTGCCCACTCAATTGCTCAGTGTGCGAGCTGATAATGTTGCAGCAAGGTAAACAAGGTATTTGGAAAATTAAATGATATGAAATAAAAGCAGAAGGACTGAAAATAATGCAGGAAAAAGAGATTTGGTGCTGGGACTTTCTGCCTTGCACTCAGGACAAATGCAAGAATGCCAAATTGCAAATGATCACAAAGGGTGCATATTGGTTTTCAAATTGACTCTGATTGGGTTTTGGCGTTCCCATGAAGAAGCAACAATGTCCCGCATGCTTCTGGGAAATTTTTTAAAGGCACAAGGAGTTTGAACATATTCCTTTAGTTTGCAGAGCACAGATCCCTGCATACGAATGTATGTCAAATCTAGCAAGTGTAAAGAACTACATTACGAGTTTGAGTGACTATTATAAATTAGTTGTCAGTGTAGTTATTAGCACTCAGGATTGCTCAGCAAGTGTTACAAAATCACTGAATCAGAGCAAAACACCACTCATTCTATGTTCTATGTTCTATGTCACCACTGCATTGGAGGAGGGTGAAATATTTTGCTTAACTTGTTTAAATTTTTGGATCAGGTACTTTACAGCTCCGAAAATGACACCTTCAGCCCACTAGCCAGTTTGCAGATACACATTGAATGATTATCTGATTCGGATAGTCACTGTCCTGTAAAACAGCTTTGATGCGTTTTATTTCTGTTTGGGTGAGAAAATGGCCATATAATGTGAACAGTTGGGGTCCTAGCACAGATCCCTGCGGTACCCCACTAGTCACTGCCTGACAACCTGAAAAAGACCCATTTATTCCAACTCTTTGCTTCCTATCTGCTAATCAGCTTCCTATTCATCTCAAGACACTACCTTCAATCCCATGCGTTTTAACATTACATAGTAATCTGCTTTGTGAGACCTTGTCGAAAACCTCTGAAAGTCTCAATAAACCACATCCACCGGTTCTCCCTGGCCAACTCTACAAGTAACATCTACCAATAGATTTCTCTTTCATAAATCCATAATGTCTTTGCATGATTAGACCACTGCTTTCCAAATGCTGTGCTATGAAATCTTTGATAACGGACTCTAACAACTTCCCCACTACTGACGTTATGCTCACTGGTCTATAGTTTCCTCTTTTCTCTCAACTTCCCTTTTGAATAGCAGGCTGACATTAGCTACCTTCCAATCTGTAGGAACCATTCCAGAGTCCAAAGAATTTTGGAAAATGACCAGCAATGAATCCACTGTTTCTAGGGCCACTTCCTGAAAGACTCTGGGATGAAGATTACCAGACCCTGGAGATTTATTTGCCTTCAATCCCATTAATTTTCTCAAAAGCATTTCTCTATTAATACTGATTTGCTTCAGCTCCTCACTAAAACTTGTGTTTCTCAGAACGTTCGGTACATTATTCATGTCTTGCTTTGAGAAGACAGAAACAAAGTAAGAATTTAGTCCGTTAGTTAGATATTGCCATTTAACTTCTGTTTCAAATTGCTACGCATTTATGCTTAAATAACGGCAAACACCATTATCCTCATCATTACTTTGGCAGTAAAATATAGCCCGGTAACGGGTAATTTATCTAATTTGTTGTTATAGGATAATGCCATACACATATCCTACAGATATGAAAGGGCATTGTGTATTTACTAAGTACCGTGTAGAAAAATACCCTGAACTTGGATAATAATATGAGGAACAGTTAGCAATATAGTCTTCAAAAAGTTTAGTGAAAGTATAGATACTCAAGAAGGTGGTTGATTTATAGACTATGGTAAACCCAATGACAAAAAATTTACGCCCAGCACATCTTTTCAGTTGATTTGAGGAATTAAGTGAAAACTTAGAGATCTTGATTTCAAAGGATTAAGGTGTTAGATCTCCTTAACTTTGCGTTATCTTTTCATCATTGAGTGCAAAAGGATCGATTTGAACATCACCCTTTCTAATTCTATTTGACAAACTGACCATTTATTTTGACAGTATATTTGCAACCCACTTCTCTCAAGAGTTTCCTGACTGCCCATTGGTGATGGTAGAAAATGTTCTCATCTGGCCAATTCATTAACTTATGCTGGAACAATTGGAGGCCATAGGTTGTTTAAAGAACCAAAACAAACTAGCACAACTTGTTCAATGAGCTTAAAACAGCAAAAACCTAAATAGCATTTCCGATCTTTGAGTAAGAACTGTGATAGTGATACCCTGAGATGGAGTATGCCTTTATCCTAACCTTAAATATGGAGTTCAGTATGGCCTGATGACCTTCTTAGACAAGGCTTTGGATTGGATTTATTTTATTGTCATGTGTACCGAGGTACAGTGAAAATTATTGTTCGCCGTACAGTCCAGACAGATCATTCCATACATAAAAAAAGGACATACAAAAATAAACAATGTAAATACATAGGTACAGACAACGGGTGAGCGCACGGAGTGTAGTACTACTCAGTAGAGAAGATGTGTGAAGAGATCAGTTCAGTCCATAAGAGAGTCATTCAGGAGTCTGGTAACAACGGGGAAGAAGCTATTTTTGAAACATTTAGTGTGTGTTCTCAGACTTTTGTATCTCCTGCCCGATGGAAGAGGTTGGAAGACAGAAGAACCCGGGTGGGAGGGGTCGTTGATTATGCTGTCCGCTTTCCGAAGGCAGCAGGAGGTGTAGACAGAGTTAATGGATGGGAGGCGGGTTCATGTGATGGACTGGGTTGTGTTCACGACTTCTGTAGTTTCTTACGGTCTTGGGTGGAGCAGTTGCCATATCAGGCTGTGATGCAGCCAGATAGGATGCTTGCTATGGTGCATCTGTAAAAATTGGTAAGAGTCAATGTGGGCATGCCGAATTTCCTGAGGACGTATAGGCGCTGTTGTGCTTGCATGGTCGTAGCGTCAATGTGGGTGGACCAGAACAAATTGTTGGTGATGTGCACACCTAGTAATTTAAAGCTGTCAACCATCTCCACCTCGGCACCACTGATGCAGACAGGAGTGTGTACGATACTTTGCTTCCTGAAGTCAATGACCAGCTCTTTAGTTTTGCTGACATTGAGGGAGAGACTTATTGTCAGACCACTCCACTCAGCAAAAGCCAGACAAGTTCAAAGGAGTATCTACTGGGTTGTGAAGAATTAGCTTTAATCCTCCTTTAGAGGTAACTCAAGGGATGCTTGATGTTCTGGACTACTTTCATAAATTGCAATGTCATGAAATGAATTGACTCTCTTCTCCACCTGCCTATCACTACCATTAGCAAAGCATTAGAAAATTAAACCACCTAAAATTTAGTCTAGATTCCACTGACCAGAATTAAGGAGGTTCTTCCTATTCCCTTGACATCAGAAAAAAAAACTTTCAAATATTGTTCCAACAGACCAAGCGGTAAGATTTTCTTTTCAAATCAAAACTGTCTGCATCAACTTTGAACATCAAACTTGGCTTCCTCCGTGACCAGGTCCAACAGCTCAAGATTGGATTTTCTTTGCAGGGTGAACAAATAACAGATGTTGAACCAGCTTTCGAACTGGGCAATGTAAGTTTCCCAATGGCTCAACTTGTAAGGATAATAGCCTTAGTTTAAAAGGTACCTGAATCAGATGGCAGTTATGGAGGGAGCATAATGTCACGGCTGTTGGGCAGAAGTAGGAACCAGCCACCATTGCGCACCTAAGGGTAATAAGCCACGACTTGAGTTGGGAGGGAGAGATGGCTGGAGGTTCTCAAATATATGTCAGTGTGGAAATCTCAGTATGAGAGGGAGAGCCAGTGCACGAGAGACCTGAGGGTACCTTCTGAAGAATTAATATAATTTACTTACCATGGTCTTTTCAGGCTACTCTGCTATGTGCAGCAAAGTTTCTCTGGCAACATCGATGTTGAACAAATCATATTTTGGTAGAAATTATACTATCAGGTTACAACATTAACATTTAAATCAGGCCTTCACTTGCCCAGAATGGGAGCCTTGGTCCACTTCAAAGCTGGTGACAGTAGGATATTGCTGGGTGAAAATGGTACAACCATGGCTATGTGGACTGATCTCAAACAGCACGCTCTCTGGCCAAGGGGCCAGGTGGACTTAAAATCCACCCCAATGTGAACTAAGCCATTGAGAAGGTCCTAAATTTGGTTCCAAGTCTGAACTGTTATCAGCAATGTTGGCTGCAGAGGTGTTGCATCGCCAGGAATGGGAAAGCAGTTGCTCTGCATTCCTGGTCAATATCATTGAACTCTAATGGAAATAACTTTTGTGGGCTGCTGGTTGGATCAGGATTATGTCCAGCAATGATTCGCCTAAAAGTAAAATTGTCTAGTATTAGTTAGGGTTGTTTTTTGGCTACTCAGGTGGGTAGTTTAAGAGTCAGGAAATTTCCTGATTCGCTGATTCCATCTTCGTAAATAGCGTAAAATGATGGCATTGAGGTCGAAGATCAGCCAAGATCTAGTTAAATGGTGGAGCAGGGCTAAGGGGGTCAATTGTCTACTCCTGCTCCTATGTTACACTCACCCAGTAACAACCATGGACAGACCTCAGGTGCCATGAAAAAAAACTTTCAACAATGTAAGACAGCTCTCACACCTACACAACTGTTTTTTTTTTTTTTTTAATTAAAATTTTATAATTTTATACAAAAAAATACAAAAACTACAAAACACTAGTAAACAGAATAAAACAATAACCTAGTAAACCTACCTACGCCTTCCCTCCCTCCAACAGCAACCAATTCCTTAAAGTACAATAAGAATGGTTGCCATCTGCAGTGGAAACCTTTCAACTGACCCCCTCACTGTATACTTGACCTTCTCGAGCTGCAAAAACTCCATCAAGTCACCAAGCCAGCACAAGGCACTAGGTGGTGTCACCAGTCTCCAACTTAAGGGGATTTTCCTCTGAGCAACCAGTGAGGACAGGGCTCCAGTTCAATATTCAGAATTGCTGATGTGGTGCGAAAAAAAGCTTGGGACAGGACCAGAACATGTGCGTGTGGTTCGCAGGCCCTCTCAAACAGCACTCGCAACTATCCACAATCCCCTCAAAGAAACAACTCATTCTGGCTTTCCGGAGGTACACCCTAAACACTACCTTGAGCTAGATCATGCTAAGCCTCGCACAGGTTGGCGTGGTGTTCAACCTGCAGAACGACTTACTCCACACCTCCTCGCCCAGCATGGGTCCCAGCTCCTCCTCTCATTTGGCCTCCATCCCCTCCACCGAGACATACAAAAATCCATGCATAGATTCCGACCCTGAACAAGAAAGGGTCCTATCCAATAAGTTTGAAGGCAACGCCACTGGAAAGGTCGGAAATGTCCGTCAAACTAAATTCTGAACCTGGAGGTACCTAAACACTCGATAGCTTGACTTTCTTTCAGCTCCTCCAAGCTGGAAGACCGCCCTTCCAAAAATAAATCCATCACTCTCTCCAGCCCCTTCCAACCCCCAAAAATGCGGCATCCAACTTCGCCGGATTGAACAAGTGGTTATACAAATAGGGGCCCACCTTGGCGCTTCCATATTTTAAAAATGGAGACAACCACAGATTTGCAGAGTACTTTACTGGAGCAAAAGGCAAAGACACCATCGCCAGGGCCCCCAAACTGGACCCTCTACAGACCCAGACTCCATCCGCACCCAGGTACACCCCAGGTCTCCACACCACCCCAACACCTTCTTTGCGTTGGCAGTAAAACATCAAATTTGGCAGCGCAAGCCCCACTCTCCTGGCTGGCTATCCCTCTGCAGGACCTCCTCTGAATTCTCGGGGTTTTCCCTGCCCATATGAAACTCGACATAAGCCGCTCAATCCCCTGAAAAAAAGACTTGGTTAGGAATAATTGAAGACATTGAAATAAAAATAAAAATCTCGGCAAGATTATTATCTTGACGGATTGCACCTGGACCCCAAAGACACTGGAAGGCTGTCCCACCTTTGCAAGTGAGCCGTGAGGTTCCCCACTGGGTTGGTGTAATTCAATTTACAGATTTGCGCACAATCCCGAGCCACCTGGACCCTCAAATACTGAAAGCTAGTCCCGGCCAGGCGGAAAGGCAAACCCCCAAACCGGCTCCACTCCCAGAAGTGTTGACCACAAAATACTCGCTCTTCCTAAATTTAATTTGTATCCTGAGAAGGAACCAAAGCTCTTCAATATACCCATTATGCCCCCCCCCCTCCCCCCCATAACTGGCCCCGGGTCCCTTACACATAGCAGGTCATCAGCATGCAACGCCATCCTGTGCTCCACCCCACCTCTAACAATCCCTCTCCACTTGTTTTAGGCTGTCACAGCAATCACCATGGCTCAATTGCCAGCGCGAACAAAGGGGGAAGACATACGGCACCCTGTCCCGTCCCCCTATTTAGCCAAAACAATCCCCAACTCATGGTGTTGGTACGCACACTGGCCGAAGGAGCTGCATACAATCACGACACAAACCCAGGGCCCTACCCAAACTTCACAAAACCGCAAAGAGGTACCTCTACTCAACCCTGCCGGATGTTTTTTCTGCGTCCAGCGACACGATTATTTCCGGATACGGCCCAGCCGCTGGGGCGAGACCACACTGACTAGACACCTCAAGTTGGATGACAACTTTCGGCCCTTCACAAATCCTAACTGGTCATCCCCAACTACTTCGGGATGGCAGTGTTCCAACCGCACCGCCAGGATCTTGGCCAAAAGCTTCACCTCCAGTTTGAGCAGTGAGACTGGGAGATAGGACTTACACTCCATGGGATCCATATCCTTTTTCAGGAGAATGGAGATGAACACCTGCCCAATGTATCAGGGACAGAACCTCGCTGCAGGAGATCATTATACATACCCATCAGTAAGGGAACCAACTGATCAGCAAACTTCTTATAGAATTCTACAGGGAACCCATCTGGCCCCGGCGCCTTCCCCATCTGAATCTTTCCTAGGACTGTTCAGACCTCCTCCAATCCCACCGGTGCCTCCAGCTCTTCTTGTAAGTCCTCCCCCACTTTGGGGAAGTCCAGACCCTCTAGAAACTCTGCCATTCTCCGCTCACCCCTGGTAGCTCTGGCCTATACAGCCTCTCATAAAAGGCTCAAAATACCCCATTCACCTAACCTGGGGCAGAGACTAGCCTACCATCAAATCCCTAACTTGAATGATCTCCCTAGAGGTCTCCTGCCATTTTAGCTGGTGGGCCAAGAGATGACTGGCCTTCTCCCCATACTCATACGTCACCCCCTTCAAATGCCTCAGCTGGCGCACACCCTGTCCGTATACAAAAGGTCAAACTGCATTTGCAGCTTTTTCCTGCATGCAAATAGTTCCAAAGTAGCTCATATACCCACTGTCCACTTCCAGGTTCTCATCCATTAACTGTCGCTCCTTCCGAGCCCCCTCAACCATGTGCGCCTTGTACGGTATGATCTCCCCACTAATCATGCCTCCCACAGAGTAGAGGCTGAGAATGTTTTTTCCCCATTCAACTCTACATATTCCCTTCTGGCTCTGGAGACCTTCCCGCAGAACTCAATAAGAGGCATACGTCCAACCTCCATCCCGTGTGCTGAGTCTGACCCGCCTCTAACATCAGATCTAACAAAAGCGGGGGATGATCAGAAATAACCACTGCCAAATATTCTGCCTTTTTCACCACGGGGAGGAGCGTCCTACCCATGACAAAGAAGTCTATCGTCGAGTACACCTTGTGCACCGGGGAATAAAACAAGAACTCCTTACCCCCAGGGTGTACAAACCGCCATGGAACCGTCCCTCCAGTCTCTTCCATGAATGCCGCTAACTCACTTGCCATCCCCGAAGGGGCCAATAACTTTGGCCTAGAACGATCCTGCTTTGGGTCCAGCACACAATTAAACATTCCCCTGAAATCAGTTGATGAGTATCTAAATCCTGTATTGCGACCAACAACCACTTATAAATTTTACATTGTCCCAAGTTAGTGGATATACATTCACTAACACCACCGCCTTCCTCTCGAATGTGCCTGCAACTATCACGTACCAACCCCTCTGATCAGCCAAGACCTTTGCCTGGAAACGGATCTTTTTGTTGATTAGGATTGTCATCCCTCAGGCCCTGCTTTCAAAGCCTTGCTCAACCAGCCCTTCTGCAACCTGGTCTGGTCCTGCACCCGCAAGTGAGTCTCCTGTAAGAACACCACAATGGCCCCCAAACCTTTAAAATGGGAAAAAAACTCTTTCACCGGTCCCTGCAGGCCCAGCACGCTCCAGGCTGCACGGTAGCACAGTGGGTAGTATTGTTGCTTCACTGCGCCAGGGTTCCAGGTTTGATAACCGCTTGGGTCACTGTCTGTGTGGAGTCTGCACGTTCTCCCAGTGTCTGCGTGGGTTTCCTCCGGGTGCTCTCGTTTTCTCCCACAGTCCAAAGATGTGCAGATTAGGCGGATTGATTATGCCAAATTGCCCTTAATGTCCAAAATAGGTTGGGTGGGATTACTGTGTTACGGGGATAAGGTGGAGGTATGGGTGCTCTTTCCAAGGGCCGGTGAAGACTCAATGGGCCGAATGGCCTCCTTCTGCACTGTAAAATTCAATGACTAACCTTGTCGGGGGTCTCTCCTCTCCCCGCATAACCTCAAGTCAGCTACTTCCACTGGAATACATAATCTCCTCTGTATAAATTCCTGGGTTCCAGTCCCATCTAAGATGGCTCCAGCCCCACCCCAAGCATGAGACAAAAAGCCCCTGGTCAATGTTAGCTCTCCTCTTCCCCCTCCCCACCAACCCTCACCCAGTATCACTTCCTCCCCCCCCCTCCCAAGGCCTGCAGACTACCGGTCACCTCGGCTAACCCCAACAAACAACTAGACCCATTGCGCCTCACCAACACTGGCCTAACGAGTCGCAGCCCCTTCCCCCACTCTACTCCCGTTCACTAGCTCCTCGTGTTTGCTAGCCAGGTGGGCCTCCACCCAAGATTCCCATCCAAAAGCCAATCAAAAACATCAACCTAATCCCTTCTAGCCCTCCCTGTGCACCCAAGCCCTAACTATCCTCCTTTTCCCTTACTGATACACTTTCAAACAACGCTTTTACAACCCCAACATCCAAGAAAAAATAAGAAGAAACAGTAACACATTGTAATAAAACATCAACACCGCCCCCCTCCCCCATCTCTCACAAGTGCCACATCCATCCTCCTCAGACCGAGCCCAGTCCCATATCTCTGATGACGACCTCTGCTTGCTCGGGCGTATCAAGTCCATCGTGACTCTCAGTTGCGGCATGTACGCCACTTTGAACCACACTCCTTTGCTGTAAAACACCGCTTTCATCTTGTTGAAGGCCGCACACCTCTTTGCCAGCTCGGTCCCAATGTCCTGATAGATATGCACCATGTGCCCATCCCAGTCAATGTTTGCAGCACGGTAGCACAGTGGCTAGCACTGTTGCTTCACAGCACCAGGGTCCCAAGTTCGATTTCCGGCTTGGGTCACTGTCTGTGTGGAGTTTGCAAGTTCTCCCCGTGTCTGCATGGGTTTCCTCCGGGTACTCCAGTTTCCTCCCACAAATCCCGAAAGTCGTGCTGTTAGATAAATTGGACATTCTGAATTCTCCCTCTGTGTAACCGAACAGGTGCCGGAATGTGGCAACCAGGGGATTTTCACAGTAACCTCATTGCAGTGTGAATGTAAGCCTACTTGTGACAATAAAGATGATTATTATGTTACGGCTCTTCTTTGCCCACTCCATGACCCGCTCCTTCCTCTGGAAAATATGATAGTAGATAATCACACCCACGGTGGTTCATTTGGCCGTCGCTTCTGCTGGAGTGCCCGATGGGTTCTATCCAACTCTGGAGGGGCGAATACCTCATCTCCTCCCACCAAGCGGGAGAACTTCTCCAAGAAGTACTGGTTGGCCTCGAGCCCTCCGCTCCCTCTGTCAGCCCCACCATCCTGACCTTCAAGCGCCTTGATCTGTTCTCCGGATTCTCCAGTTTTGCCCTCAAGCCCTTGTTATTCTCCGCCACAAGCAGCAACTCCGCTTCCAAACAGACAAACCGCCCCTTATGCTATGACAAGGCCTCCTCCACACCCTTCAACGTCTCACCCTGCTCTTTCACAGCCTTCGAGGTCTTACCCAGCTGTTCGATCGGGCCCAATGCCTCCTCGATAGTGGCTTTAAAGGATTCCTTCATCTTTTTACCGTGTCACTCAAACTACTTGTCCATCTGCTTTCCAAATCTTTCAGCTCCTGCACCATCACTATTACTAGGATGTCCACTGTAATGGGCGTGGCTGCCTCCGCCATCTTCACCCCTTCAGATTCCTTCGATGGACTACCAATCTGGGTTTTCTTCCTAACGGGCTTTCTCATCGAATCTTTCGGCATACGTTATTTGAGCAAATGTTTCCTATATCAGCCAACTGGGTATGGGGATAAAAATCCCCTGAAAAATGGGCAAAAGGGATAAAAAAATACAAAGAGCCATCTTTTGTGAGACTTGCTCACACATGCCGTCACAGAAGTCTCACACCTACATACATAACAGTAAAAATAAATCCCATTTAGAGAACCGATTGAAAGATTTTAAACCTCACGTGGTCAATCTCTTATAAAAACAAATTTCTACTCAGACTCAGATCAAAGACAGCGAATTCTTTAAACCTTTTTAAACTGTCAACCAAACTGTGAACTCTGTTGAGATAATTGTCGTTAATGAAATTCAGCAAAGCATTCATTACAGCCCTTGGGGAAATGTCAACAAGGAGCTCTATTGAAATTGCATGACCAGATAGGACATAGAACATACATACAGTGCAGAAGGAGGCCATTTGGCCCATCGAGTCTGCACCAACCCACCTAAGTCCTCACTTCCACCCTATCCCTGTCACCCAATAAACCCTCCTAACCTTTTTGGTCACTAAGGGCAATTTATCATGGCCAATCCACCTAACCTGCACGTCTTTGGACTGTGGGAGGAAACCGGAGCACCCGGAGGAAACCCACGCATTCATGTCAAGAGGGCTAGAATACAAGACCAGGGACGAAAGAGAAAATGCTGAAAAATCTCAGCAAGTCTGGCAGCATCTGAGGGGGAGAGAAAAGAGCTAACGTTTCGAGTCCGATGACTCTTTGTCAAAGCTAACAGAGAAAGTGGGAAATATTTATACTGTGGAGTGAGAATGAAAGAGGAGTCATAGCCACAGAAACCCAGGGAAACCGGGTGCTAATGGCCACAGAAACCAATGGGAAAGAGTGCTAATGGCAGTCCTCAGAGAGGACAAAAGGTGTGAAAGGTCAAACAGCAGAGAAACTAATATCAGAGAATGTGGGGGGAGGGGAAGGGGAGCAAAGAGGAGAAAGGTGAAGGAAAAGTGGATAAGATTGGGGGGGGGGGATTTAAGAAAGAAAGAAATGTGAAAAGACAGTTAAAATGAAATGAAAACAAATGGGAAAACAAGACTAGGGATGTACTTCTGAGGCTGTACAAGGCTCTGGTCAGACCCCATTTGGAGTATTGTGAGCAGTTTTGGGCCCCATATCTATGGAAGGATGTGCTGGCCTTGGAAAGGATCCAGAGGAGGTTCACAAGAATGATCCCTAACATGAAGAACTTGTCGTATGAGGAACTTTTGAGGACTCTGGGTCTGTACTCGTTGGAGTTTAGAAGGATGAGAGGGGATCTTATTGAAACTTACAAGATACTGCGAGGCCTGGATAGAGTAGATGTGGAGAGGATGTTTCCACTTGTCGGAAAAACTAGAACCAGAGGACGCCATCTCAGACTAAAGGGACGATCCTTTAAAACAGAGATGAGGAGGAATTCTTCAGCCAGAGGGTGGTGAATCTGTGGAACTTTTTGCCGCAGAAGGCTGTGGATGCCAAATCACTGAGTGTCTTGATAGATAGGTTCTTAATTAATAAGGGGATATGGGGTTATGTGGAGAAGGCAGGAGAATGGGGATGAGAAAAATGTCAGCCATGATTGAATGGCGGAGCAGACTCGATGGGCCGAGTGGCCTAATTCTGCTCCTATGTCTTATGGTTATGAAGGTCTCTGCTTCTCTGTTGACAGCAGCCCTCTCCTCCGGGAAACCTGTGCACCGGCATGGGACCGGAGTTTCCCACCTGCGTGAACAGCCGGTAAATCCCACCCGGTGTCATTTTGGGAGGTTCAGCGGGGTAATTCGTGCCAGGTGTTTAGGTGCGATCCAGACCGGTATTACCCACATTTGGTCATTTTTTGGAGTTTAGGGAGTTTCTCACTGGTAAATCCTACACATAGAATTTCTTTCTGTAGTGGGGAATTAAAGTCGCCAGCAAGACAGGCTCCCGAGAGATTGAGCTGTCATTTTTGAAGCATGGCAGATGTCAAGGTGAGGTTCAGGGTCCACCACATCCCCCCATGGACAGAGATCCTCTTCAGATATGGGCAACAGCCCCAACTCTCAATCCCGTAGGGGAAACTGCCCTCCCCCTATCATTAAAAATCCGTGTGAGTTCCACTCGAATACCACTCCCTCCCCCAGGTACGAGGGTAACCCCCCCCCACACCAATCCATCCTTATAGGCATCACTTCCCCTCAAGAGAGCATACCTCACTGTGGGGTCACTGATGGCCCCCCCTTTCAGACTCCCCTCCCCTTTTCAAGCCCCCCCCCCCCCATCCTTCAGATCCCACCTTGTAGCACCCTGCCAGTGCCAATTTAGCACTCAGGCACTGCGCCTGGCCTCCACAACCGAGCACTGCCAAGGTGCCAGGAGCTGTGCTAGGGCTCTGCCCTGCCCTATCCCCAAAACACCCAGGAATCTCCAATTGCCTCCGAGCCTCCAGGCGCAGCCATCACGCCTGGTCCCCGTTTGTGGAGACCAGTACTTGTTCCTTGTTCACGACGGCACAAGGCCTCGCCAGTGCAGCCGGTGACTACCGTGAGCCGGGTGAATGCGGCCTCAAGCGATCTGCATATATTTAAATGAGCATTTAAATATGATTATCTGGATCGCGCCCAGCGAGGGTGTGATCCAGATTGCGTTGAACATAGTGGATCAGATGCATCGTGATCAGTTTTGGGCCTTTCCTGCTATGCAGCTGCCGCAATGGGATTGGCACCGGGCACAAGGTGTGAAAATTGCACCCATAAACTGGGAAACAGCTGATGAAAGAGCGCATGTAAATCTGGGTTAGATACTCTAAAATAAGTTGGTAAGATATCTTGATAGGTCGCAAGCAATGAATGGAATTGACAGGACTGATAAGGAATGGCTCTTTCAAGTAGTAAGAAATCTAAAATCAAAGGAATATGATTTTGATATTAGAACATAGCTGCTCAAAAGTGAATGTACAAAAAATATTTTCACACAAAGGGTTAAGATCAGAAATGTGAAATCAATCAAGTTATTCAGAAAAAGTTCGATAGATTTTATTTGGGAAATGAGGCTCTTTTTAAAGTGTAATGAAGAAATGTTGATGAATTGAGGTCAAAGATAAAGAGCTGCAAAAGCTGATAGAATGTTGAAGGCTTTCTGAATGGATGGTTTCCAGATTGAACCATCAAGTTCAATGGACATCAAAATAATAGTCAATATGTGGCATTAATTCTCCTAACCTTTTTATAATTCATTTTTTATTTTTAATAGCAGTTGAGAATTTATTACTATTTCTTCAAGGGGAGGAATATGAATTCCAATAGCCTCCCTCCCACGTTGCTATAGATGGGATTTGTATCTTATAACATTGGAATTTGTCTGCATAGATTTAATAATTTCAATCACAAAACACTTTCTATTTGTCAGCTTGGCTCAGTTGGCAGTACTCCAATTTTTAAGTTGGAAAGCCATGTGCTCAAGTCCCACTCAAGGATTTTAGTACATAATTTAGGCTGACACTTGAGTGCATAACTGAGGGAGTGCTGTATTGTTGGAGATGCTGTGATTGGGTTGAAAAGTCAAACCAAAGCCCCATCTACTCATTCTGATGGGCATTTTGAGGTGCAAGAGTTCTCTCAGAGTCCTGGCCAACATTCCACCCTCAACCAACATCCTAAAAGACAGATGAACTGATTATTGATCACATTGTGGGGCCTTGCTATTTTGCAAATTGCCCACTGAATTTGCCTTGTATCAGTGATAACATTTCAAAAGTTCTTTATTTCTGGGGAAGCCTTCAAAATGCCAGAAAAAAATGATCAGGCTCAAACTTAAAATGGGCTGGGTTAGTCAGGTGTTTCATTCTGGATTTGATGGAAGAGCTCGAGGGGTAGCAGTAATGGTCAGCAAAAGTATACGGTTCCAGATGGAGAAGGTGGTTGCAGATCAGGTGGGGGGGTAGGTGTGCGATTGTGACAGGGGTGCTGGAGGGTAGGCTAGTGGCGCTGGTAAGTGTATATGGTCCCAATTGAGCGGATGTGAGATTCGCGAAGGTGTGTGCGGCCATCCCCGACTTGGACACACACAAATGGATAGTGGGGGAGGACTGGACCCAAAATTCGACAGGTCACGGCCACGCTCACTAGTCCCATCGGGGGGGGGGGGGGGGGGGGGTGAAGGCGCTGGCTGGGCTAATGATGGAAATGGGAGGGGTGGACCCTTGGAGGTTTCTGTATCCGAGGGAGCGGGAGTACTCTGTTTTTTTCAGCAATCCATAAGGTGTACTCACGGATTGACTTTTTCATGGTGGGGAAGGCACTGCTGGTTGGGGTTAAAAGGTCGGAGAACTCAGCATTGCAATATCAGATCAGGCTCCGCATTGGGTGGACATGGTACTGGAGAAGGGGATGGTACAAAGACCAGGGTGGAAGTTAGATGTGGGACTGTTGGGGGGACCGAGGGTTCTGTGACAAAAGTGAAAAAGTAATCGAGGAATATGTAGGTTTTAGCTGCACGGGTGAGGTGTCAAAGGCGGTTGTCTGGGAGGCTTTAAAAGTGGGTGGTGAGGTGATCTCGTTCAAGGCTAGGCTAGACAAAGAGGAGAGGATGGAACGTCAGAGGGTAATATATGAGAGGTTAGCAGGAGGTATGCAGAAGATAGGGACCCAGCGCAGTTGGAAAAGAGACAGGAATTCCAGGCGAGCTTTGGCCGACTATCTACCAGGAAGGCGGTACGCCAATTGAAGCGAGCAAGGGGGGCAGTTTACGAGTATGGAGAGATTAGCTCCGTAGGGAGGCTGCGGCAAGGGAAATTGTCCAGGTTTGGGACAGGGAAGGGAAGTTGGTGGTAGCTCCAGATCAGATTAACAAGGTCTTTAAGGAATTTTATTAGAGGTTGTACAGGTCAGAGCCACCAGGGGGAGGCTGGGAGATGCAGGAATTTCTAGGTGGGCTGGAGTACCCGAGGTTAGGGGAGGGAGACAGGGTGACATTAGAGGCGATAATGGAGCAGGAGATAAAAGATGCGATTGAGAGGATGCAGTCGGGGAAGGTGGCAGGGCCGGATGGGTTTCTGGTGGAATATTATAAAAAATTCAAAAATAACCCGCAGATGGTGGGGATGTTTGAGGGCGCAATAGGGAAGGGGGTGTTACCACACACTATGGGGCAGGCATCAATTTCCCTGTAACTTAAGAAAGATAAGAATCTGACGGAGTGTGGGTCGTTTAGGCCCATATCACTTTTAAACGTTTACGCAAAGATATTGGCGAAGGTACTGGCAGGTACGCTAGAGGGGTGCCTCCAAAGGTGATAGGTGAAGATCAGACGTGGTTTGTGAGAGGGAGGCAGGTCTTTTCGAACATTAGGAGTGTATTGAACGTGGTTATGGTAGCGGCGGAGGGGAAGGAAACAGAGGCGGTTGTGGTATTGGACGCTGAGAAAGCGTTTGACTGGGTAGAATGGGGGTACTTTATGGCATTTCTGGAGCGGTTTGGAATTGGACCCAGATTTGTGGACTGGGTAAAGCTATTATTTTAAAAAAAATTTAGAGTACCCAATTCATTTTTTCCATGCAAGGGGCAATTTAGTGTATTCAATCCACCTAGCCTGCACATCTTTGGGTTGTGGGGGCGAAACACACGCAAACATGGGGAGAATGTGCAAACTCCACACGGACAGTCACCCAGAGCCGGGATTGAACCTGGGACCTCGGCGCTGTGAGACTGCAGTGTTACCACTGCGTCACCGTGCTGCCCCTGGGTAAAGCTATTATATAAGGAGCTGAGGGTCAGTGTCCGCCCAAATAACATCAGCTCAGAATACATTCCTCTCCACCGTGGGACTAGGCAGGGATGTCCTATGTGCCCCTGCTGTTTGCACTCGCGATTGAGTCATTAGCCATCACATAAAGAAGTTCGGGGGTATGGAAAGGGATAGTGCGAGGGGGGGGGATAGAGCATAGGGTGTCCTTATATGCCGATGACTTGTTATTATACGTGTCTGAACCAAGTGTGTCAATAGGGGGAATACTGGAGCTGCTTTGGGTGTTTGGGTCTTTCTCAGGGTACAAATTAAATCTAGACAAGAGTGGATATTTTGTGGTGTCTCGGCCAGGGGTGGGGGCAGGGATGGGGGGGCTGCCATTTCGAAGGTGGGATGGTCTCCCTCTGTCACTGGCGGGTCGGGTACAGGTGGGTAAAATGAATGTGCTGCCGCGATTCCGGTTTGTTTTTCAATGCCTGCTGATATTCCTGCCAACGGCATTGTTTAGAGAGATTGAAGGGATGATTACCTCATTCATATGAGGAGGGAAGGTGGCCAGAATTAAAAAGGTGCTACTACAGAGCAGAAGGCAGGCAGGGGGTTTGGGGTCTTACGAACTTGATGTATTATTACTGGGTGGCGAATGTGGAGAAGGTACGTAGCTGGGTCAGAGGGGTTGACTCTCAATGGGTCAGAATGGAGGAGAGTTTGGGTAGGGGGTCGGGATTGAAGGCGGTAGCGACGGCACCGCTCCCGACAGCCACGGGGAGATACTCAGTGAGTCCGTTAGTAATAGCTTTGTTAAGAATTTGGAGATAGTTTCGAGAGCACTTCGGGTTGGGGGTGTTGTGTTATGCTTCTTCATGTAGTATAAGCTGCTTCCTTGATGTATACTCTGACAAAGGAAGGTTCAGACTTGGAGATAGGTTTAACACATTTATTGAACAGTTAACAATCCTCCTACTTGAGTTCGACTCTCCTGCTGATCTTGCTATAGTAACTCAATCTAACTAACGAGTCCGCTCTAATCCATGCGGTGGGTGTGATGCTTCCTGATCTGCCCCTGTGTTTCTCACTGAGTGTCGCCTGTGGAAAAGAGAAAGAGCACGTGTGCCCTGTCCTTTTATATGTGTTGCCCCCTTGTGGTAGTGTCACCTCTGGGTGTGTCTTGACTGCCCATTGGTCGCGTCCTATCTTACTGACCTTTTGGTTGAATGTCTGTGTGTCATTTCGTCTCTGGTGCTCCCTCTAGTGTTTATTTAGTTCTAGTGTATCTACATTAACCCCTTGTCATTTACAGTGATGCATATCACCGCAGGGTCAAGGGAAATGCCGATTCGGCGGAATCATAGATTTGAGCCAGGGAAGTGGGATGGAAATTTTCAGAGATGGGAGGAGAACGGAATCAGGACACTAAAATATTTGTTTCTGGGGGGTCGTTTTCCAGGATTGAAGGAGCTGGGAGCAGTATGGGCTGGAGCAGAGAGAACTATTTAGATACATGCAGATTCAAGACTTCACCAGAAAGGAGACACAGAGCTTCCCAGTAGAGCCAGCTTCCACATTGCTGGAGGAGGTGCTAACGATAGGGGGATTAGAGAAGGGGGTAGTATCAGTGGATTTTATCAGGGCTGTTTTGGAGGAGAAGGAGCCGCTAGAAGGAATCAAGGCAAAAGTGGGAGGAAGAGTTGGGAGAGGGTATGGAGGAGGGGTCCTGGTGTGAGGTGCTCCGGAGGGTGAATGCCTCCACCTTGTGTGATACAGCTGAAAGTGGTGTATAGAGCGCACTGTACAAGGGCGAGGATGAGTAGGCTCTTTGAGGGGGTAGAAGATGTGTGTGAACATTGCAGGGGGGGGGGGGGGGGGGGCGCAAGCCGCATCCATATGTTTTGGTCCTGTCCAAAGCTGGAACATTACGCAAAGTAGGTTTTTAGGGTAATCTCTAAAGTGGTGCACGTGAAACTGGATCCGGGCCCTCGGGAGGCCATATTCGGGGTGTCGGACCAGCCAGGGTTGGAAACAGGTGCAGAGGCAGATGTTGTAGCCTTCGCCTCATTGATCGTCCGAAGGCAGATCCTGTTAGGGTGGAGATCAACCTCTCCACCCTGTGCCCTGGCGTGGCGGGGAGCCTGCTGGAATTCTTGACGCTTGAAAAGGTCGAATTTGAACTGAGCGGAAGGATGGAGGGATTCTACAATTCATGGGCATTATTCATTATCACTTTCGAGAATTGGATCACATCGAACATTAGGGGGGTTGGGGGACTGTATGTGTTAATGGTGACTATGTGTGATTCCTGATTCCTTTTTGTCATTTGTTTATGTTAACATGCGGGCTAATGTCTGGGGGTTTGGTGGGAGGATGGGATCGTTGTTATTGATATGGGGATTGACATTACATTCATTATTGATTTTGTTTATTGCTGGATGTAAATTTGTGAGAAAATGTGAAAAAGGAGAATAAAAAAATATTTTTAAAAAATTAACAGGCTCCATATAATTTTTTGAGGTGTTACTCATTTTTTAATGGGCAGCACGGTGACACAATGGTGAGCACTGCTTCCTCACAGCGCAAGGACCCGAGTTTGATTCCGGCCTTGGATGACTGTGTGGAGTTTGGACATTCTCCCCGTGTCTCTGTGCTTTTCCTCCGGGTGTTCCGGTTTCCTCCCACAGTCCAAGAATGTGCAGGTTAGGTGGGGTTACAGGTCAGGGGGAGTGGGCCTAGGTAGGGTTCTATTTCGGAAGGTCAGTGCAGACTCGATGGGCCGAATGACCGCCTTCTGCACTATAGGAATTCAGGTTAGGACTGCCAGGAGTGCAGCAACTAAGATATTCCAGTGTACAAACTATTATATGTATGTACAGTAATTATCCTTTGTCTTCATCAGAGTTATAATGTATCTCAAATATAGACATCACTTGATTACTATTGACTATACGCTAAAAGTGAAAATAAAATTTTATTTGCATACAAATCCTAGGAAAATGTGGAATTAATTTTCATTTTTTAAGATCATTTTTCACATGGGCATTATTGCCAGAATCTAGCATGTATAAAAGCACATTCTGCTGGCAAATTCCCACAAATGGTAAATAGTTATAGTTTTATTTTCTGCATCTTTGTGGACAACTGAATATTCGTTATTAATTGAGATATTATCAACTTTGCAATTCTCTCTGTCAAAGGATGGTCAATTCAGTTATGGATTTTCAGTCCAAGGTTTGGCCAAGCAGTGTGATTACTGCCAGGTAAACAAAAATACTTCGAATACAGAGTTGCCAGTCTGCAAAAGCTGAACTGTGAAGACTCATGCCAGCAACCTCGGAGAAAAATAATTTAAAATGTTCTTCATTATAATGAACTGGATCTTACTTGACCATAGATAATTCTTCTGGCTTGGCTTAAATGGCAAATACAAGAAAGCTACCATCTCGTGCAAGACCTCTTGTTAATTAGACTTTCTGGTAGCCTGATTACTCAGTTTGCCTTGGGAAAGTTTGTGACGATTTGCCAACAGCTCTGGCTGGCAGCTGCACAGCTCCCTCCCCTTGCAGCCCAATCAACTGGCTGAGAATTAAAATTGCTCTGAGCTATCAGACAATGCCATGAAATAATTTTTGTATCTTTTATCTGTATGTTATCAAGAACCGCTACATGTAATTAGAAAAAGGCAGATAAATGAGAAAAATACAAAATTCAATCACGATGCATTTTTGAACATGGACAAAACAGAAAATTCACACTCTTGTACCCTCAAATTATTATATTTAATGAAAACTTGCATAGTACAATAATGATAAATGCATATACACGCAAGTCCATTTATATGTAGATCCGTTGGAAGCAATTTCTTCATGTAAGCAAATCTCTTAACAAAATTTCAGTTTGTCATTGATTTCGATGTCACTGGTATAGTACACGGCATTTCCTGTTACGTGCAAATTTCATTCTAAGCAGCATTTATGACCTTTGCACTCACAGTAATAACAAGATACCACCGTGCTTGCATAGTAGGTTCATGCTAACACTTAATGGGAAACATTATATTGCATCTGTAGGACTCTGTCGTCAATACTAGGGGCTTTAATACTGAGCAGCAACCAAACATTTCTCAGCTTGTTTAATTATTGAACCTTTGTTGGAAATGGTATCTTGTACTTTACCGAGCAAAGATGAGCTAACTTTTTTTTTTAAAATTTAGAGTACCCAATTCATTTTTTCAAATTAAGGGGCAATTTAACATGTTCAATCCACCTACCTTGCACATCTTTGGGTTGTGGGGACAAAACCCACGCAAACACGGGGAGAATGTGCAAACTCCACACGGACAGTGACCCAGAGCTGGGATCGAACCTGGGACCTCGGCGCCGTGAGATTGCAGTGCTACCACTGCGCCACCATGCTGCCCTAAAGATGAGCTAACTTGACCAAAACTAAAGTCTAGTCTATCTGGTTGAACTATCCATCTTGGTTTAAAGCTCCACTGCCCACAATTATATTTTCCACCAAGAATAGCTTCACTGTTAATAAATTAGGTTTGAAATAAACCGTATATGTATTCAAGATTGTTTCTGGCAAGTGTAGAGTTTATGCATTTACAAAACTGAGATATGTTCCTCACCTCCAATTCCTATTAGTAAACCAGAGCTCAGGTACAAGAGCATGGTGAACCACATATGTAAACCAAACACTGTCAATCTTAAGCCCTTTTGGAAAGAATCACCTTCAAAGTAAATTCAATTTCAAATGTAATTTACAGGGAAAGCAAAAAATAAAATCATATGACAGGGTGGCTTTAATGATCATTTTATGTATTGCAATGCACGGTCTAAAAACAAACAATTTATCTAAATGGTGCATCAACTGCTAGTTTAATATGAGCGAAATCACTGATAAACTCAGAAAATATGTGAAATAACTGGATTACTAATAATATATGTACATGATACAAAAAGGTGCCATATCACATTTCCTTTTTTCTACAATGTGTGAGCTTTCCAAGTCTAATGCCTCCACTTTTGTGATAATAAAATAGATACAATCAATCCAAAGATGTGGCCTCTGAGGTTTCCAGGGTTTGTGTACAGTACTATATAACCTCGCAAAATATACATCACCACCTTTGGACTATCTATAAGACACACTGCTAGATTTATGAAGGTGCAAAATACGTGTCTGCTTGTTCCAGCTATCCAACTTGATGAAGAGTTCTAAAGCAAGCATGCCAGGATACAGTAAAGTTACTGATCTTCTTAATGCAACTGATAATTAGACTACCTTTTTAAGCATAGTTCTCTTCAAGTAGTCTTCAACAAAGACCATTTTCAGAAAATAGATTCTGAAGGAGATTTTTCCTTCACCTTGTTACATAGCAACAGATTCACACATTACCCAAGTATTTTTTAACTCTTTAACCCATAGAGAAGTTTTCTTTTACTAGCTTTTATTGAGGACTGCAACTCTCAGCATCATCGCTGGCTTTGAAAGCAGACCAAGGCAGGCCAGCAGCACGGTTCGATTCCCGTAACAGCCTCCCCGAACAGGCGCCGGAATGTGGCGACTAGGGGCTTTTCACAGTAACTTCATTTGAAGCCTACTTGTGACAATAAGCGATTTTCATTTCATTTCATCTTGCTCAGGGTGCCACTCTCGGGAATACGCTAACACTGCACCACGGGGTGATGGAACCTGAGAGTTTAAATACAATGGCATCACTGAGGTACTTTCTTAATAGAATCTAGCCATTTCCCCACACAAATTGGGTACGGAATTGAAAATCCAGAATCGGTAGATTGACAGCTTTACTGAAGTACGTTCATTTGATCTATGCATGCTGAGATAGCCCTGCCTCCTAATATTATCCCCTTGTTTTCTCTCATTGGTTAGCAAAGGGAGGAGACAGGTAGCCCTGAATCTCGGTTCAGTTCTGCACAGCTGAGGAGGGAACACAAATAGAATCCCCAGGCACGTACGGAGGAGAAAGTGGTCACACCCAAAAGAGTAAAGGGCCAAAGGTGGTCCTCGTGTCATGTTATGAGTAACACTACCATGGAGACACTCTAATTAAACAGTCCAGTCCAGAGAAATTCCAAAATATGGATACATTTCCACGTATGTGGCACTGCATTGAATATGTCAACACAGCAGTTCAACAGGCAAAATGAATACATGGTCAAAAAGAGCACCTGGAATAAACTAGTTGGCTGTAGCCTCCAGTCACTGAACTTGAGATGGATGTCCAAATAATGCTCAATGGGTTGAAGAGTTAAAAAAGATTCATCAGGACAGGGCAGGCACAAACACTTACATTTCAATGGTTACTATTAATACTAATAGTGGGTCTTTTTGTGACAACATTTCACTTAGGAGCAAGGAATGCCCATCTTACAAGCTATAATATTCCTATGATTGCACAGGGTCTAAATTGTCTGATTGGGGGAGAAAAGAAAACACAGGAACACTGAAGGCAACAGGGTAGAAAGCCACAGAAAGACCCACTATCCTTCCTTTAAACTTGTGAAATACGAATTAATAGGGCTTTCACTTTCAAGGGCAGGGATAGAAAAAATCTCAGGTTATTTGAAAAGGCTTTTGACATCTTTGCAGGTAAATGTGATCAGGAGCAACATATTTTAAAGCCACCAATGAATTTTCCCACCTTACCACATTTGTGTACAAGGTGAACAATCAGAAGGGCTCAAAGCTGTTGGCCCCGATTACAATTACACACAAGGATTGTACTAATGTGGGAAATTCATTTGGTTCACTGTCAGCTGAGTAGCTTACGTATTAAGATCACAAGGTTGCCCAAGTAACCAAATAACTGAAAGCCCTATGAATTAAATATGATAGATATTATTTAACCAGACTTCTGCAATATTTAATAAGTAGGATTAATCATGCGGCATTCGTTTGATCAAGACTGTATGCGTATGCCCAGCGTCCACCCTGCAGTGAAACTGGGGATAGTGGGTCTCTTTGAGGGCTTTCATACTCTGACTTTGAGAAGGCAACAATACGGTCCTAAAAAATAAAATGAGGAAACAAAAATAAGAAAACAGAACACATTTATAGATGAAAAGGTAGAGGTACAGAAAGAAGACAGTAACTATGGACAACAAATGAAATTTCAAAGATGTATACAGTTTTGTGGCAGAAAGTAGAAGAGTTAGAGCAAAAATTCAACAATTAAGAAAGGATGACCATGGTAAAATCATGTTAAAATTTACTTATTTAGATGTTTCTGTAAGTTTTAAATAATATTTCCTCAGGAAGGCATTAGTATAAAATTACATAATCCAGTTATAAAATGGTTCAACTTCAGATTGTTTCACACAATGTGCTCTAAACCACTTTTCCAGACTATATCTAATGTTGAAATGAGGAATAGAATGGTATAGCTCGAAGATTAAACAAGCTTTATCATCCATCTGATCAGTTATGAGTTTTTATAAAATAAAAGGATTGGATAAATGATGCAAAGTACTTTTGTCAAAACAAAATATTACTTCAAAGAAACCATAGTTACGATTATATTTTTACACTTTTCCCTTTGTTTCTAACAAAGATTAAAGATCGCTCTCCCAAAAGCCTTAATTCTTGTTTGTGGTATGACATCTGAATGCTGCTTCTTCATCCAACTGAGCATTCTTTGTGTGAATCCAGACAGTGAGAATCAGTGAGCTGCTCAATGGTGGGGATGAGGGTGGATACCACAATTGGGTTCAACCCTGTCCTTTCTCAAAGTTAACACAGGCAAATTTTCCAGGGGGAAAGGGTTTTCAAATTGGAAGAGTCTTCAAATGAGGCTTTATGGATAGAGTTTAGGAATAAAAAGGGGGTAGTCAAATTGCTGGGAGCGTATTATAGATCCCCAAACATTCAGCGCATAAAAGAGCAGATATGTAGACTATTTCGACAAATTACTGAGGCGTGTGAAAATAATAATAGGGTAATTATATATTAGGGGATTTCAACTTCCCCAACATTAATTAGGATACTCATAGTGTAAAAGGTTTAGTGCGGGCGGATTTCGTGAAATGTATTCAGGAGACTATGCAGAAGGTTTCAACAATGGATAGGGCAGTGCTGGATCAAATTTTGGGGAACGAGGCCAGACAGGTCTTTGAGGTGGCAGTGGGGAAGTGGGGGACATTTTAGTGATAGCAACCATAAGGTTGGAGAGACAGTCGGGAGAGTGAAAACAGCGCGAGAGGAGAAACAGCCGGGACATTGAAAACAGCGCGAGAGGAGAGACAGCCGAGAGAGTGAAAACAGCGCGAGAGGAGAGACAGTCGGGAGAGTGAAAACAGCACGAGAGGAGAGACAGCCGGGAGAGTGAAAACAGCGCGAGAGGAGAGACAGCCGGGAGAGTGAAAACAGCGCGAGAGGAGAGACAGTCGGGAGAATGAAAACAGTGCGAGAGGAGAGACAGTCGGGAGAGTGAAAACAGCGCGAGAGGAGAAACAGCCGGGAGAGTGAAAACAGCGCGAGAGGAGAAACAGCCGGGAGAGTGAAAACAGCGCGAGAGGAGAGACAGCCGGGACATTGAAAAGCAGGAGAGGAGCCGGTGATTTAAAAGCGCGGACAGGAGCCAGTGAGTTAAAAGCGGGAGAGGAGCCGGAGATTTAAAAGCGGGAGAGGAGCCAGAGAGTTAAAAGCGCGGGAGAGGAGCCGGAGATTTAAAAGTGCGGGAGAGGAGCCAGAGAGTTAAAAGCGCTGGAGAGGAGCCAGAGATTTAAAAGCGGGAGAGGAGCTGGAGATTTAAAAGCGGGAGAGGTGCCAGAGATTTAAAAGCAGGAGAGGAGCGGGAGATTTAAAATCAGGAGAGGAGCGGGAGATTTAAAAGCGGGAGAGGAGCCAGAGATTTAAAAGCGTGGGAGAGGAGTCATCTCCTCTAACCTAAGGAGTTGGGTGAATATCAGGGAAGTTCTTTCTTTTTTTCTTTATCTTGTTTTATTCGCAAGTTATCTAGAGAGGACGGCAGGGAAGGCATTGCAATGTTCCTCCTGCAGAATGTTTGAAGTGAGGGACACTATCAGTGTCCCTGATGATTTCACCGGTGGGAAATGCACCCATCTCCAGCTCCTCAAAAACCTCGTTACGGAACTGGAGCTGGATGAACTTCGGATCATTCGGGAGGCAAGGTGGTCATAACTAGTAGCTTCAGGGATGTAGTTACTCCGAAGAATGAAGATAGATGGGTGACGGGGAGAGGGGCCGGAAGGAAGCAGTCAGTACAGGGATCCCCTGTGGTCGTTCCCCTTAGTAACAAGTATATCCACTTTGGATACTGGTGGGGGGGGACGACGACTTACCAGGGGTAAGCCATGGGGTACAGGTCTCTGGCACAGAGTCTGTCCCTGTTGCTCAGAAGGGAAGGGGGAGAGGAGTAGAGCATTAATCATCGGGGACTCCATAGTTAGGGGGACAGATAGGAGATTCTGTGGGAACGAGAGAGACTCGCGGTTGGTATGTTGCCTCCCAGGTGCCAGGTCCGCGATGTCTCGGATCGTGTTTTCGGGATCCTTAAGGGGAGGGGGAGCAGCCCCAAGTCGTGGTCCACATAGGCACCAACGACATAGGTAGGGAAAGGGATGGGGATGTAAGACAGGTAGTCAGAGAGCTAGGGTGGAATCTTAGAGCTAGAACAAACAAGAGTTATTATCTCTGAGTTAATACCCGTGCCACGTGCTAGCGAGACGAGGAATAGGGAGAGAGAACAGTTGAACACATGGCTACAGGGATGGTGCAGGAGGGAGGGATTCAGATACCTGGATAATTGGGGCTCATTCTGGGGTAGGTGGGACCTCTACAAACGGGATGGTCTACACCTGAACCAGAGGGGTACCAATATCCTGGGGGGGGGGGGAAATTTGTTAATGCTCTTCGGGAGGGTTTAAATTAATTCAGCAGGGGGATGGGAACCTGAATTGTAGCTCCTGTGTACAGGAGGTTGAGAGTAGTGAGGTCATGAGTACGGTTTCAAGGTCGCAGGAGTGTACCGGCAGGCAGGAAGGTGATTTGAAGCGTGCCTACTTCAACGCCAGGAGCATCAAAAATAAGGTGGGTGAACGTGCAGCACCGGTTGGTACCTGGGACTTCGATGTTGTGGCCATTTCGGAGACATGGATAGAGCAGGAACAGGAATGGTTGCTGCAGGTTCCGGGGTTTAGATGTTTCAGTAAGCTCAGGGAAGGTGGTAAAAGAGGGGGAGGGGTGGCATTGTTAGTCAAGGACAGTATTAAGTTGGCAGAAAGGACGTTTGATGAGGACTCGCTGCTGAGGTAGTATGGGCTGTCGTTAGAAACAGGAAAGGAGAGGTCACCCTGTTGGGAGTTTTCTATAGGCCTCTGAAAAGTTCCAGAGATGTAGAGGAAAGGATTGCAAAGATGATTCTGGATAGGAACAAAAGTAACAGGGTAGTTGTTAAGGGGGACTTTAACTTTCCAAATATTGACTGGAAATGCTATAGTTCAAGTACTTTAGATGGGTCAGTTTTTGTCTAATGTGTGCAGGAGGGTTTCCTGACACAGTATGTAGATAGGTAAACAAGAGGCAAGGCCACATTGGATTTGGTACTGGGTAATGAACCAGGGCAGGTGTTAGATTTGGAGGTAGGTGAGCACTTTGGTGATAGTGACCACAATTCGGTTACGTTTACTTTAGCGATGGAAAGGGATAGGTATATACCGCAGGGCAAGAATTATAGTTGGGGGAAAGGCAATTATGATGCGATTAGGCAAGACTTAGGATGCATAGGATGGGGAAAGAAACTGCAGAGAATGGGCACAATTGAAATGTGGAGCTTGTTCAAGGAACAGCTACTGCGTGTCCTTGATAAGTATGTACCTGTCAGGCAGAGAGGAAGTGGTCGAGCGAGGGAATCATGGTTTACTAAAGTAGTTGAATCACTGGTCAAGAGGAAGAAGGAGGCTTATGTAAAGATGAGATGTGAAGGTTCAGTTAGGGCACTTGAGAGTTACAGGTTAGCCAGGAAGGACCTAAAGAGAGAGCTAAGAAGAGCCAGGAGGGGACATGAGAAGTCCTTGGCAGGTAGGATCAAGGAAAACCCTAAAGCTTTCTATAGATATGTCAGGAATAAAAGAATGACTAGGGTAAGAGTAGGGCCAGTCAAGGACAGTAGTGGGAAGTTGTGCGTGGAGTCCGAGCAAATAGGAGGCGCTGAAGAATATTTTTCATCAGTAATCACATAGGAAAAAGGCAATGTTGTCGAGGAGAATACTGAGATACAGGCTACTAGACTAGATGGGATTGAGGTTCATAAGGAGGAGGTGTTAGCAATTCTGGAAAGTGTGAATATAGATAAGTCCCCATGGCCGGATGGGATTTATCCTAGGATTCTCTGGGAAGCTAGGGAGGAGATTGCAGAGCCTTTGGCTTTGATCTTTATGTCATCATTGTCTATAGGAATAGTGCCAGAAGACGGGAGGATAGCAAATGTTGTCCCTTTGTTCAAGAAGGGGAGTAGAGACAACCCCGGTAACTATAGACCAGTGAGCCTTACTTCTGTTGTGGGCAAAGTCCTGGAAAGGATTATAAGAGATAAGATTTATAATCATCTAGAAAGGAATAAGTTGATTAGGGATAGTCAACACGGTTTGTGAAGAGTATGTTGTGCCTCACAAACCTTATTGAGTTCTTTGAGAAGGTGACCAAACAGGTGGACGAGGGTAAAGCAGTTGATGTGGTGTATATGGATTTCAGTAAAGCATTTGATAAGATTCCCCACGGTAGGCTATTGCAGACAATACGGAGGCATGGGATTGAGGGTGATTTAGTGGTTTAAATCAGAAATTGGCGAGCTGGAAGAAGACAGAAGGTGGTCGTTGATGGGAAATGTTCAGCCTGGAGTTCAGTTACTAGTGGTGTACCACAAGGATCTGTTTTGGGGCCACTGCTGTTTGTTATTTTTATAAATGACCTGGAGGAGGGCGTAGAAGGGTGGGTGAGTACATTTGCGGATGACACTAAAGACGGTGGAGTTGTGGACAGTGTGGAAGGATGTTGCAGGTTACAGAGGGACATATAAGCTGCAGAGTTGGGCTGAGAAGGGGCAAATGGAGTTTAATGCAGAAAAGTGTGAGGTGATTCATTTTGGAAGGAGTAACAGGAATACAGAGTACTGGGCCAATGGTAAGATTTGTGGTAGTGTGGATGAGCAGAGAGGCCTCGGTGTCCATATACATAGATCCCTGAAAGTTGCCTCCCAGGGTGATAGGGTTGTTAAGAGGGCGTACGGTGTGATAGCTTTTATTGGTAGAGGGATTGAGTTTCGGAGCCATGAGGTCATGTTGCAGCTGTACAAAACTCTGGTGCGGCCGCTTTTGGAGTATTGCGTGCAGTTCTGCATTATTGCCGCATTATAGGAAGGATATGGAAGCATTGGAAATGGTGCAGAGAAGATTTACCAGGATGTTGTCTGGTAAGGAGGGAAGATCTCATGAGGAAAGGCTGAGGCACTTGAGCCTGTTTTCGTTAGAGAGAAGAAGGTTAAGAGGCTTAATAGAGGCATACACTATGATCAGAGGATTAGATAGGGTGGACAGTGAGAGCCTTTTCCCTCGGATGGTGATGGCTAGCACAAGGGGACATAGCTTTAAAAAAAAAATTTTTTTAATTTAGAGTACCCAATTCATTTTTTCCAATTAAGGGGCAATTTAGCATGTTCAACCCACCTACCTTGCACATCTTTGGGTTGTGGGGGCGAAACCCATGCAAACACGAGGAGAATGTGCAAACTCCACACAGACAGTGACCCAGAGCTGGGATCGAACCTGGGACCTTGGCGCCGTGAGACTGCAGTGGACATAGCTTTAGATTGTGGGGAGATAGATATAGGACAGATGTCAGAGGTAGGTTCTTTACTCAGAGAGTAGTCAGGGCATGGAATGCCCTGCCTGCAACAGTAGTAGACTCGCCAACATTTAAATAGTCATTGGATAAACATATGGTTGATAAGGGAATAGTGTAGCTGGGCTTTAGATTGGTTTCACAGGTCGGCGCAACATCGAGGGTCGAAGAGCCTGTACTGCGCTGTAATGTTCTGTAATACAGTACAGTTAAGTTTGTTATGAAAAAGGAAAAAGATAGTCTGCAAAAAATGCTTTTGGATTGGGGGGAGGCAGATTTTATTAGAATAAGGCAGGAATTGGCCAAAGTAGATTGGGAAGTCTTTACTTCTGGGTAAATCTACAGCAGAACAGTGGGGGCATTCAAAAAGGAAATGGGGAGAGTACAGGTTCAACATGTTCCCTTCAGGGTGAAATGTATGAGCAACAAGTCCAGAGTGTCCTGTGTGTCCAGGAATCTTCAGGATTGGATAAGAAAGAAAAGAGAGGCTTTTAGAAGGTACAAAGGAAGCAAATCAGCAGAGTCCTTAGTGCAGTATAGAAGGTTCGGGGGAAACTTAAGAAAGCAATTAGGAGACCAAAAAGGGGCACAGCGGTTAGCACTGTTGCTTCACAGCGCCAGGGTCTCAGGTTCAATTTCTGGCTTGGGTCACTGTCTGGGCGGAGTCTGAACATTCTCTCTGTGTCTGTGTGGGTTTCCTCCGGGTGCTCCGGTTTCCTCCCACAAGTCCCAAAAGACATACTGTTAGGCAATTCGGACATTCTGAATTCTCCCTCTGTGTACCCGGACAGGCGCCGGAATGTGGCGACTAAAGGCTTTTCACAGTATCTTCATTGCAGTGTTAATGTAAGCCTACTTGTGACAATAAAGATTATTATATTATACAAAGCACTGGTGGGTAAGATTAGGGAGAATCTTATGATATTGCATAAGTATATTAAAGGGAAGAGAATACCCGGGGAGACACTGTGTGCATTTAGCCGGACAGATTTGCTTAACAGATTTGATTGGATTTCTCGAGCAGGTGATTGGGTGCGTAGATGAGGTTAGTGCAGGGGGGATAAATACGTTTGCGGATGACACAAAGATTGGCAGGATGGTAAATAGTGAGTAAAAAGGTCTTAGGTTGCAGGAAGGTACAGGTAGGTTGGTCAGATGGGTAGGTCAGATCAGAGGCAGATGGAATTTAACCCTGAGAAGTGTAACATGATGTATTTTGGAAGACAAAGAGACAAGAGAGAACTCAATGAATGGTAGGGTACTATGAACCTCAGAGGAACAGAGGGAGCTTGGGGTGCTTGTCCACAGATCTCTGAAGGCAGCAGGGCAGGTTAATAGGGTAGTTAAGAAGGCATACAGGACACTTGCCTTTATAAGTCATGGCATAGATTATAAGAGCAGGGAGGTTATGTTGGAGCTATACTAAACTTTGGTTAGGCCACAACTGGAGTACTGTGTGCAGTTCTGGTCACCTCACTATAGGAAGGATGTGATTGTACTGGAGAGGGTTCAGAGGAGATTCACCAGGATGGTGTTTCGAATGGAGCATTTGAATTATGAAGAGAGGCTCGGGTTTCTTTCCTTGGAGCAGAAAAGACTGAGGGAGGACTTGATTGAGGGATATAAGATTATGAGAGGTACGGATACGGTGAACAGGAAGCAGATGTTTCCCCTTAGCTGAAGGGTCAGTAATGAGGGGGCATAATTTTAAGGTGAGGGGCAGGAGGTTCAATGGGGATTTGAGGAAATATCTTTGCAGCCAGAGGATGGTGAAAGTCTGGAATGCATTGCCTGGGAGGGTGGTAGAGGCAGGAAACCTCACAACCTTTAAAAAATTACATGGATGAGACTTGAAATATCATAACATTCAAGGCTATGGACCAAGTTCTGGGAAGTGGGATTAGTGTACTTTGGTGGTGCAGACTTGGTGTATTTTGTTGGTGCAGACCCGATGGGTCGAAGAGCCTCTTCTGTACTGTATGACTCAATGAGTTACTTGATAGCAACAAGAGGTCAAAGCTCAGATTCTTTCCCCTCTCCTAGCATTTTGGTCAATTGCAATGTCCCTTTGCCTCCCCACCAAGATCAGCTAATCCAGCATAGATCAGGTATTAAATTTGAGAGTCTCCTGATTTTTATGTAGTTGCACACTTACCAACCAAACTAGGATATTGATAAAAATTCAAAAAAGAAAATGGACAAAAGTTGACAAGTCTACTTGGCAATGAACTTAAGGTTTGTTGATCAGCATTCATTCAGCAGAGAAATTAGTTTCTGAACAAGGAGTCAGAAAACAATTCTTCACACAAAGGATCCCAGGATTCTGGAAGTCTCTTTCTCGAAAAGCTGGGAGGTTAGATTAATTTAAAAGTTGAAAAACTTCAAAACTGATGTTATGTTGTTAGGCAAGGCTGTTAAGGGTTCTGGATCCAAGGCAGGTAAATAAAGTTAAGATATAGATCGGCCAATTAAATCACTGACCAGACTTGTGTTCCTATTCAAGTCATTAATCCATCCTGGTAGACATTACTGTTAAATAAAAGCTGCTGCTTTAATTTGTGAAATCTCTATCTTAAAAATAAAATCACAGTAAGGACTAACAAGAGACTTAACAGCAGACTGTGAGCAGGAGCACGCTGCCTTTTCACACATGGGAATAGTATATATTTTTTAAACTCTCCACAATCAGTGGGGCAAAATAAAATTGCAATCCTATTTCTTCTGAAGGTATGAAGTGATGACAAGATAGTGATGGCTGGAATTCAAGTCTGACCATGATACCTTAAAGTGTCGGAAGTAATTATGTTTTAATGACATTCCTCTGGGTGCTCTGGTTTCCTCCCACAGTCCAAAGACGTGCAGGTTAGGTGGATTGGCTATGCTAAATTGCCCTTAGTGTCCAAAAAGGTTAGGAGGGGTTATTGGGATAGGGTGGAAGGGAGGGCTTAAGTGCGTCGGTGCAGACTCGATGGGCCGAATGGCCTCCTTCTGCACTGTATGTTCTATTTATCTATGTATCAGACATACTCCCTCAAAAGGGCTGCATGGTGGCGCAGTGGTTAACACTGGGACTATGGCGCTGAGGACCCGGGTTCGAATCTCGGCCTTGGGTCACTGTCAGTGTGGAGTTTGCACATTCTTCCTGTGTCTGCATGGGATTCGCCCCCACAACCCAAAGATGTGCTGGTTAGGTGGATTGGCCATGCTAAATTGCCCCTTAATTGAAAAATAATAATTGGGTACTCTAAATTTATTTTTAAAAAAGACATACTTCCTCAAGTCGGATGATTTAAATGGAGGTGTGAACTGGAAGACGACTTACCTAATCATTAAATCATAATTTGTAAACCGAATTTTGAACCCACATATTTCTGAAACACAAGTAAATGCCGTTTTAATACCCCAACCCTTAATTTTTTTTAAAGTCAGATTGCTGTGTCAGTACTAAGGCTTTGTCAGTACTAAGCCAATGAGGCAACTCAAATCAGGAGGTGAGTAAAATCCCGTTCTCATCCAGTATCCAAAAGTAACTGCATAGTGATCATGAATAAGCATCCCACCTGGTTTTTCCTTTCCCAAGCTCTGAGGTCAATGGTGAGTCCCCACTATTGCCCAGCTAAGCTGCCTCAGCAAAGGCTGTTGATTTAAAACAAGGATTTCTGGTCTAAATGCTTCAGTAACACACCAGGTAATGACACTGGGCATTGAGTGCAGCTTGAAATTAGTGAATTTTATGCAAAGCCCTACAGGTTACAATCATTTTGATATTGGAAAATTAAACTAATGTTTGCTAAATGATTTTTCAGAACAGCCTGTCAACATAGGTGAATCGGACAGATCACCGAATAGCCATACTTAAGAATTAAGTTAAATTCAGTCTCATTCATATTGAACTGATTCTGACTGATCAATTGCAGGCAAGAGGTCTATAAAGCAGGACTAGCTTATTTACCACGACTGGAACTAATGATCCTTCTCTTGATGTATATTCCATTTGTAACAGCTTCACATTTTTATACTGTAGCTGCATTTCCTTTCGTTTCTGATAACTGATTGTTCTTCAGGAAGCCAGCAAGGGCTCGACAGACCAAACAACCTCCCTCTGTGTCATTATGACTCTAAGACTATTGCTTGCATCAGTCTGAACTTTGCTCCAAGAATGTCAGCTCAAATGTAGCATTTTTCAGCACAATAGGTTTTATTGGCAATTATTGCCAATGACTATAAATTACACCTGTATATTTTGCTTTCATTTGCACCACTGATCAACAATCAGATTTTCCATTTACTCTTGCTAGTGGGCCTGCCATGTATTCCCGATGTTTTCTATTTTACTTTAAATTTCCAGCATCTGTGTTTGTATTTCATTTTAGCTGCAAAGGCAGGAAGGCCACAGGGCAACAGCCCCAAAAATAAATCTTGGTTTGCAAATTATTAAAAAGGGCCAAAGTGCTTGCTTATCGGGTTAAATTTGTATGAACTATTTTCACTTGATTTCACCACACTGGTCTTTCACCCTTTACCTGGCTGTGCCAGAACACAGCCAGAATTGATGAGTAAAATATTTAAACTTTATTTTACCGGTGTTTGTCTCAACTTTGCAGGATAATATTTGAATAGGTTTTCATTACTTACACTGCTGACTTGGATCCGACTCTGTGGTTATCTTGACATAATTGGAAGGGAATAAGCCGTTTATTCCATTTAGCTCTCCCTGCCACCAATCAGGATCATCCTTGTTTAGCACATTAATCAACTGCCCTTTAGAGAAACTGAGTTCATCGTCATTCACGGCAATGTAGTCATATATAGCTATGACCTGACACACTGGAAAAGAAATAAAACATTTTGAAATCAAGTGAGTGAGCTTGCCAGAGAGATCATTTGTATCCAAGTACAGATTTGGGCATAAGCAGAGAGAAAGTAGACCTCAAAAAAAGGTAAACAACAAACAATACTGCAAATCAGTGCCTAAGAATTAGAAACATAAATATGGTTGGGAGAAGGTTTTCAAATAATTGTAAAGCCACAATGCACAAAATTTAATTTGATTCACAAACTTCAAAAATTATGAACTCAATATCTTGTCTTTAGTTAAAATGGCCAACCCTCATTCCCACCCTATTGCTAGGCTACTAACCTGGAATTCTCTCCCCTACACCATCAAAAGAGCCACCATTGTGTTCTCAAAGCAATTTGCAATAGATGGTGCAGTGGTCATGTTACTGGATCAGTAATCCAGTTCCAAATTATTGTTTTGTGCCACAATTCTTGAGGAGAGACTAGACAAATTGGAATCGTTTTCTTTCGAATAAAGAAGGTGAAAGGCAAATGTGACAGAAGTGTTCAAAATCATGACGAGTGCTTATAAGTAAGGAGTGACTGTTTCCAGTGGCAGGAGGTTTAATGACCAGAGTTCTCATACTTGAAATGTCAAAAAAAGGAGACTTGAGGAAAAAAGAACTAAAGAGAAAATTATGATCTGGAAGCACTACCTGAGAGGGTATTGGAAGCAGATTCAATGGTAAATTTTGAAAGCAATTGGTTGAAGACTTGGGGCGGGTTCCCTGGTCTCTGATGCCAAAATCGCGTTCGGCAATCGACTGGAGAGTCCACGTTTGCGCCGAAATCGGGGGCGGCACCGCTTTTGCGATGCTCCGCCCCCTCCAAAATGGTATACTCACAGAGTACGCCCCATGCCGTATGGACGGCCTCAGGACGTCACCCGAGGTCCTCCCCCAATGCTCCGCCCCCCAATGGGCCGAGTTCCCGACGGCGTGGGTCACTCATGCTATTTATTTTCATGAACCCGGCATCGCGGCTGGGTCTAGTGCCGGCAGTTGGGTGGGAGCCGTTCCGCAGGCGGGGGGGGCTTTGACAGGGGCTGGGGGCACTTGTCGGGGTGGTCTGGGGTGGCGAGCCTGGCCAGAGGGGGTCATTATTTGGCAGGCCGGATCCGCGCGCAGCCGGTGCCATGTTACACGGCACAGCCGCTGCAGGTCGCCGCCGTGCGCATGCGCGACCACGGATCCGGCAATTCTCCGGGCGTATCCGCAGCTAAAGCCGGGGGCTTGACGCTGTGTGCCTGCTAGCCCCCCCCTCCCCCCCCCCCACCCCCCCCCCCCAACCAGACAGAGGATTGATGCAGCTTTTACACCGTCTTTTCGGGCGTAAAACGCCATTGTTCCCATGCCGCCGTCCGCACTTCAAATCGGAGAATCCAGCCCTTGAATTCTATAGGGAAAAGGCAGGATAGTGGGACTAATTGAATCACTCTTTTACAGAGCTGGAATAGGGATGCTGGGGATAATAACTCCTTCTACGCTGTATTATTCTATGATTACAAGAGTGGACAAGTACTTCTTTGCTCTTACGCGCTATGGGACATCCCGCGGTTGTGAAAGGTGCTGAATAAATCCAAATTCTTTCTTTCTCAAACAAAAGCTCAACAGATCTGTGAATGAATTAACACTTTAAAAGATTTAAAAGTGGATGTCTACCCTCACTAGAATAAAGCACTACTTTTCAAATCAAGTCTTAGACTATTAAGAAAACACAAGTCACACCCTAAAGCCATTAGAAACATCATTCTGTTCACCTGGAGTTGGAGCTGGAGTGGATTTTCCACTACTTTGCCCAAGCAGCTTGACATGACTAGCAGGAAACCATCCTTTTTGGCGCTTTTTACCTCTGGCCTGTGAATGAAAAAGACCATAAAAAATGAAAACAAGCAGTGGAATAAAAAACATTTCTCAACATGCTCAACATCACAGGTAATAATAGGCGGTTCAATTTAATCCGTATTCTGATGTAGATCCTTTCTGTTAGTTGGTGCTCCATCCAAGAGCTCAAAATGACATGAAGTCAGCCAAGTATTTATAAGTGTGAAGCTCCCTTGTGAATGTCGACGAGGGGCGGCATTGTGCCTACGGCGTTGAGGATCCGGGTTCAATCCCGGCCCCGGGTCACTGTCCGTGTGGAGTTTGCACATTCTCCCCATGTCTGCGTGGGTCTCACCCCCACAACCCAAAGATGTGCAGGGTGGTGGATTGGCCACGCTAAATTGCCCCCTTAATTGGAAAACAATAATTGGATATACTAAATTTATTTTTAAAAATTGAGAAAAAAAAGAGAATTTCTGCGTGTCTGCATGGGTTTCCTCCGGGTGCTCTGGTTTACTCCCACAGTCCAAAGATGTCCAGGTTAGGTGGATTGGCCATGCTAAATTGCCCCTTAGTGTCCAAAAGGTGAGGTGGGGTTACTGGGATAGGATGGAGGCTTAACTAGGGTGCTCATTCCAAGGGCCGGTGTGGATTTGATAGGCCAAATGGCCTCCTTCTGCACTGTAAATTCTATAATTCTACATTGAAGTTTAACATCTCCAGCAAGAGCCAAAGACCAAATTGTTTTTAATTACAAACCCATTTACTGGTGCAACTTTCTTTTTTTGTTTTTTTACTGCAAAATACATGACTTTCCTTTGGCTGTGAGAACACTGTTTTCACCTCTGAACTTATGAGACAGTGGCATTAATGTAATATATAAGTCATAAATGAAATAAACTAAATTAAATGCTCCCCATACAACAGAAATATCATGATGACCACCAATGTGGATGTGTAGCCCTGGAGCTAAACAGCTGGCTGATTGGGCCAATATGATTTTGTGACTGGTAAGCAGTTTTTCTTTTCATTTGTATATTTATTTATTTTTTCTATCATTTTTTGGAATTGTAGTTGTATAAGTTAACCTAGGGTTTAAGACATGGCAGGAGATCCCAGACCCGTGTCATGCTCCTCGTGTGCGATGTGGGAGCTCAGGGACACGTCCACTGTCCCCGGCTCCTTCACTTGTCCAGTTGCAGCTCCTGTCAGACCGCTTGGCGGCTCTGGAGCTGCGGATGGACTCACTATGGAGCATCCACGATGCTGAGAACGTCGTGGAAAGCACATTTAGCGGGTTGGTCACACCGCAGGTGAAAGGTACTGAGGGAGATAGAAAACGGGTGACCAAAAGACAGAGCAAGAGAGGGAAGGCAGTGCAGGTGTCCCCTGCGGTTATCTCCCTGCAAAACAGATATACCGCTTTGGAGACTGTTGAGGGAGATGGCTCACCAGGGGAAGGCAGCAGCAGCCAGATTCATGGAACCGTGGCTGGCTCTGCTGCGCAGCAGGGTAGGAAGAAGAATGGCAGGGCTATAGTGATAGGGGACTCAATCGTAAGGGGAATAAACAGGCGGTTCTGCCTCCCCGGTGCAACGGTCAAGGATGTCTTGGAGCGGCTGCAGGACATTCCGGGGGGGGGGGGGGGGGGGGGGGGGGGAGGGGGGGATGAGGGTGAACAACCAGCTGTCGTGGTGCACATAGGCACCAACGATATAGGTAAAAAACGGGACGAGGTCCTACAAGCTGAATTTAGGGAGTTAGGACCACAAAAGTAGTAATCTCAGGATTGCTACCAGTGCCACGTGCTAGTCAGAGTAGGAATGTCAGGATAGATAGGAAGAATGCGAGGCTCGAGAGATGGTGCAAGAGGGAGGGATTCAAATTCCTGGGGCATTGGAACCGGTTCTGGGGGAGGTGGGACCAGTACAAACCGGACAGTCTGCATCTGGGCAGGACTGGAACCGATGTCCTAGGGGGGGTGTTTGCTAGAGCTGTTGGGGAGGGTTTTAAACGAATGTGGCAGGGGGATGGGATCCAATGTAGGAAGGCGGAGGGAGGTAAGACGGGGCCATAAATAAAAAGCAGTAAGGGGGAAAGTGTAAGGCAGAGAAGCCATAGTCAAAAATCAAAAAGGGCCACAGTACAGGGTACAGTGACTGAGGCGAGTGTGAAAAGGGAGGTGGCCAATGCAGGATTGATGGTGTTGTACCTAAATGAGCGCAGTATACGGAACAAGGTAAATGAGACGTGGCTGCAAGGGGATCAGGGCTGGGATCTAAATATCCAAGGATATCTGTCCTATCGAAAGGACAGGCAGATGGGCAAAGAGGGCGGGGTTGCATGGTAAGTAGGGAATGAAGTTAAATCGATAGCAAGGAGCGATATAGGATCAGAAGGCATAGAATCTCTGTGGGTAGAGTTGAGGAATCGCAAAGGTAAAAAGACCCTGATGGGAGTTATGTACAGGCCCCCTAGCAGTAGTCAGGCTGTGAGGCAGAAAATAAATCAGGAGATAGAAAAGGAATGCAAAAAAGGCAATATTGCAATAATCATGGGGGACTTCAATATGCAGGTGGACTGGGAAAATCAGGTTTGTAGTGGATCCCAAGAAAGGGAATTTGTGGAATGTCTAAGAGATGGTTTTTGGAGAGGTTTATGACAGAGCCTACTAGGAAACAGGCAATTCTGGATTTGGTGATGTGTAATGAGGCAGAGTTGATTAGGGAACTTAAGGTGAAGGAACCCTTAGGGAGCAGTGACCACAATATGATCGAATTTACCCTGCAGTTTGAGAGGGAGAAGCTGCAATCAGATGTAACGGAATTACAATTAAAAAGGGTAACTACAAAGACATGAGGGAGGAGCAGGCCAGAGTTGATTGGAGAAGGAGCCAAGCAGGGAAGACAGTGGAACAGCAATGGCAGGAGTTTTTGGGGGTTATTAGGGAGGCACAACAGAAATTCATCCCAAGGAGGAGGAAACATGCTAAGGGGAGGACAAGGCATCCATGGCTGACGAAGGATGTCAAGGACAGCATAAAGGTTAAGGAAAAGGCATACAAAGTGGCGAGGATTAGTGGGAAACCAGAGGATTGGTAAGCCGTTAAAAGCGAGCAGGTGACTACTAAAAAAGCAATAAGGGGGGAGAAGATGAAGTATGAGTGCAAGCTAGCTAGTAATATAAAGGAAGATAGGAAGAGATTTTTTCAATATATAAAAGGTAAGAGAGAGGCAAAAATAGACATTGGACCACTAGAAAATGTGGCTGGAGAAGTAATAATAGGAAACAAAGAAATGGCAGACGAACTGAATAGTTACTTTGCATCAGTCTTCACGGTGGAAGACACCAGTGGGATGCCAGAGCTCCAGGAGAACCAGGGGCAGAGGTAGGTGCAGTGACCATTACTAAGGAGAAGGTTCTGGGGAAACTGAAAGGTCTGAAGGTGCAAAGTCACCTGGACTGGATGGACTACACCCCAGGGTCCTAAAAGAGATAGCTGAGGAAATTGTGGAGGCATTAGTGATGATCTTTCAGGTGGCTAATGTAACACCACTGTTTCAGAAGGGAGGGAGGCCGAAGATGAGAAATTATAGGCCGGTTAGCCTGATTTTGGTCATTGGTAAGATTTTAGAGTCTGTTATTAAAGATGAGATCGCAAAGTACTTGGAAGTGCATGATAAAACAGGACTGAGTCAGCACGGCTTTGTCAAAGGGAGGTCATGTCTAACAAATCTGTTAGAATTCTTTGAGGAGGTAACAAGCAAGTTAGACAAAGGAGAATCAGAGGACGTGATTTATTTAGATTTCCAGAAGGCCTTTGACAAGGTGCCGCATAGGAGACTGTGAAATAAGTTAAAAGCCCATGGTGTTCAGGGTAAGATCCTGGCATGGATAGAGGATGGGCTGACTGGCAGAAAGCAAAGAGTGGGGATAAAGGGTCTTTTTCAGGATGGCAGCCGGTGACTGGTGGTGCGCCTCAGGGGTCTGTGCTGGGACCACAACGTTTTACAATATACATTAATGATCTGGAAGAAGGTTCTGAAGGCACTGTTGCTAAGTTTGCAGATGATACAAAGATCTGTAGAGGGACAGGTAGTATTGAGGAAGCAAGGGGGCTGCAGAAGGACTTGAACAAGCTAGGAGAGTGGGCAATGAAGTGTCAAATGAAATACAATGTGGAAAAGTGTGAGGTTATGCACTTTGGAAGGAGGAATCTAGGCACAGACTATTTTATAAATGGGGAAAAGCTTCGGAAAGCAGATGCACAAAGGGACTTGGGTCCTTGTTCACGATTCTCTTAAGGTTAATGTGTAGGTTCAGTCGGCAGTTAAGAAGGCAAATGCAATGTTAGCTTTCATGTCAAGAGGGCTAGAATACAAGACCAGGGATGTACTTCTGAGGCTGTATAAGGCCCTGTTCAGACCCCATTTGGAGTATTGTGAGCAGTTTTGGGCCCCATATCTAAGGAAGGATGTGCTGGCCTTGGCAAGGGTCCAGAGGAGGTTCACAAGAATGATCCCTGGACTGAAGAACTTGTTGTATGAGGAACGTTTGAGGACTCTGGGTCTGTACTCGTTGGAGTTTAGAAGGATGAGAGGGGATCTTATTGAAACGTACAAGATACTGCGAGGCCTGAATAGAGTGGAAGTGGAGAGGATGTTTCCACTTGTAAGAAAAACTAGAACCAGAAGACACCATCTCAGATTAAAGGGACAATTCTTTAAAACAGAGATGAGGAGGAATTTTTTCAGCCAGAGGGTGGTGAATCTGTGGAACTCTTTGCCGCAGAAGGCTGTAAAGGCCAATTCACTGAGTGTCTTTAAGACAGAGATAGATAGGTTCTTGATTAATAAGGGGAATGGGGTTATGGGGAGAAGGCAGGAGAATGGGGATGAGAAAATATCAGCCATGATTGAATAGCGGAGCAGACTCGATGGGCCAAGTGGCCTAATTCTGCTCCTATGTCTTATGGTCTTATGAAGCAAGGAAAGGATGTCTGGACTGTAAATATTTCTCTGAGGGGAAACTGCCAAAAATTCCACATCATATTCCAAATGTGGCTTTAACAGTGAGTTACACAGAGTAAGTTGTCAATAATCACACATAAGCCCCCTTCATTATCTATTTTTTTTAAATGAACATTATGTGCATGTACGTTATTCATAAGTCCTTCAGTATGATTTGTTAATACCCCTTTGAATGTTATTTCCTTTATGACTTTCATAATAGCCACGACAAAGCAAGTGCTTAAATTGCAGAAGCACAATTATAACTTTTTTAAAAACTGGTTCTTTAAAAATAGAACAACTCAAATAATCCAACACTATCAGATGATCATACCCTCCTCTGGATTCACTTGAAAACATACCTGATTCTGGTCTCATTCAGTGCAGAAAAGGCCCTTCGACCCATCTAGTCTGCACCGACAATAACTACTATCTATCTTGTGCTAATCCCACTTCCCAGAACTTTCCTGTATCCTTGAATCTGATGGTGTTTCAAATGCTCATCCAAGTGCTCTTTAATGATTGTGAGGTTTCGAGCCTCCACTACCTTCCAAGGCACTGCATTCCAGATTCTCACCACCTCGGTGATTTTTTTTCAAAAGGGATTTTCTCAAATCCCCTCAGAATCACCTACCTCTCACCCTAAAACCATGCCCCTGGTTATTGACCCCTCAACCAAGGGGAGCAGCTGCTTCATATTTACCCTGTTCAAACCCCTCATAATCTTATACAACTCAATCATATCTCCCTTCAGCTTTCTCTGCTTCAAAGAAAACAATCCAAGCCCACCCAGTCTCTCCTTAGAGCTCAGATGCTCCATCCCAGGCAACATCCTGGCGAATCTGCTCTGAGCCCCAGTGCAATCCTATAGTGAGGTGAAGAACTGTACACAGTACACCAGCTGTGGCGTAACCAACATTCTGCACAGCTCCAACATAGCCTCCTTGCTCTTATATTCTAAGCCATGAGTGATAAAAGCAAGTGTCCCATATACCTTTGTAACTACCCTTATTCACCTGCTCTGCCCCCTTCAGGGATCTGTGAACAAGTACCCCAAGATCCATCTGTTCCTCTGCACTTCCTAGTGCCCTGCCATTCATTACATACTCCCTTGTCCTGTTTCTTCTTCCAAAATGCATCACTTCGCACTTGTCAGGGTTAAGTATCATCTGCCCATCTGACCAACCCATCTATATATTCCTGTTATCTATGACCCTTTTCTTCACTGTTAACCACCCTACTAATCTTGCTGTCGTCTGCAAGCTTACTTATCATTCCCCCACTTTCTCGTCTCTATAATTTGTGTATATAAAACAAACAATAAGGGACCCAGCACTGGTCCCTGTGGTATGTCTTTGGACACCAGCATCCAGTTACTCAAACAGCCTTCTACCACCACCCTTTGTGTCCTATTACTAAGGCAGTTTTGGATCCATCTCAACAAATTTCCTTGAATTCAATGTGCTTCGACCTTCTCAATCAGTCTCACATGTCAAAGGCTTTGCTAAAATCCATGTAAACTACATCAACTGCACCTCCTTCATCCACACACTTGATCAATTTATCAAAAGATTCTATCAAATTTTTTAGGCATGATGTCCTTCCTCTGTCAAAGTCATGTTGACGATCCCTAATGAATCCATGCCTTTCCAAGTGGAAATTAATTCTCTCCTTCAGAAGTTTCTCCAATAGTTTCCCCACCACTGACATGAGATGCACCGGTCTATAATTCCCTGGTTTATCTCTACCACCCTGCTTGAAAAGTGGAACATTAGCTGTAGTCCAGTATTTGGCACTTCCCCCATGGCCAGAGAGGAATTAAAAACTTACGTCAGAGCCCCTGCAATTTCCTGCCATGCCTCCCACAGCAGCCTGGGATGCAATTCACCTGGGCCTGCTGATTTGTCTATTTTTAAGGCCGTCAGAGCCTCCTCACCTCCTATAATCAAACTGCTCAAGGTCCTCAGTCTCATTTCCTGAATTCAGTACCTATGCTCTTCTTCTTCTGAGTGAAGACCGATGAGAAGTATTCATTTAACACCCTTGCAATGTCCTGCACCTTCACACACAGATTGCACTCTTTGTCTCTAATGGGCCCTACTATTTCCCTGGTTAACCTTTCCCTTAATGTATTTATAGAATATCTTAGGGTTTTCTCTAATCTTATTCAAAAGTCCTTTCCCATCCCCCCTTTTGGCTCTTCTTTTGTTTTCTTAAATTCCCTCTTGCACTTCCCGGGCTGGATTCTCCGCTCCGCCACATTTCTGCCACGACCCGACGCCGGGATTCTCCATTACGCCGGCTGGTCAATGGGGTTTCCCATTGTGGGACAGCTTCACGCTGTCGAGAAACCCCCGGGTGCCAGCAAAACGGAGAATCCCTCCCCCTATATTCCTCTAGGGCCACAGTTAAATTTCTCCTTTTAGACTTGCAAAAAGGTTTTCTCTTCCTTCTTATCTCGTCCTGGATTGGTCTAGCCCTTAGTGTTGGGTGGGGTTACTGGGTTGTGGGGATAGGGTGGAGGTGTTGACCTTGTGTAGGGTACTCTTTCCAAGAGCCGGTGCAGACTCGATGGGCCTAATGGCCTCCTTCTGCACTGTAAATTCTATGATATGATATATGATATGATAGCTATCCAGGGTTCCCATAACTTATTGCTCCTTCATTTCCCCCAATGTGTTGGACTTGTACTCTCCCCCATTTCTGTTTTGAATGCCCTCCACTGTAGATGTTACCGCAAGAAGCTGTTCCCAGTCAATTTTGGCCAGATCCTGCCTTATTTTAGTAAAATTTGCCTTGCACCAATCCAAAACCGTCTTTTGTAGGTCATTTTTGTCCTTGTCCATAAGAAACTTGAACCGTACCGTTTGTGGTCGCCATTACTAAAATGCTCCCCCACTGTCACATTGGACACATGTCCAGCTGTTTCTCGGAACCAGATCCAACACTGCTCCATCTCTTCTTGGGCCACCTCCAAACCGTTTACACTATGATTATCCCATTTTATGTTGAGGAAGTTGAAATCCCCTCGTAAAATTACCCGATTATTAGTCTTACACGCCTCAGTAAATTATCTACATATCTGCTCCTCTACTTCCCACTGACTCTTTGGGGGCCTATACTCCCAGTAATGTGACTGCCCCTTTGTATTTCTACGTTTTGCCCATAAAGCCTCGTTTGAGGACTGTTCCAAGATATCATCTCTCCTCATTGCAGTAATTGATTCCTTAATTAATAGTGCAAACCACTTCCTTTTTTACACCCTCCTCTGTCTTGCCTATAGATGCTATACCCCAGAATGTTAAATTGCCAGTCCTGCCCTTCCTTTAACCATGTCTCCGTGATAAATAAAATAAATAATCTTTATTGTCACAAGTAGGCTTACATTAACACTGCAATGAAGTTACTGTGAAAAGCCCCTGGTCGCCACATTCTGGCACCTGTTCAGGTACTCAGGAGAATTCAGAATTCTCAGCTGGTACGGGAATTGAACCCGCGCTGCTGGTCTTGTTCTGCATCATAAACCAGCGTTCTAACCCACTGAGCTAAACCAGGGCAATAATGTCACAATTCCATGTGTTAATCCACACCCTTAACTCATCAGTCTTACCTATTACACTCCTAACATTAAAGTAAAGACTATCAAGCCTTGTCTTACTCTCTTGACATTCAACATAGTTGAACTCACTCAGACATGCTTCCTTTACTACATGATGTGTCTCTATTTTACTAATACTTTGTTGTCCCTTCCCCCTGCCAAACTAGTTTGAACGCCTCCCAACAGCACGAACAAACCTACCTGCAAGAATCTGATTAGGCATTTTCTGGAAGTACTTCCACTAGTTATCCTTTTGATTCCTCACAATTGAGGAATATTTGACTTGTACATTACCAAGACAGAAGATAGTAGAAAACTATCACACTTACATGTGCATTTTATTTCTCCATGCCACAGGAACACAATGATCTTGCAATAATGGCAACTGCCATTTTTTTGTGCTTATCCATGCTTATTGCAAAAGTACTAATATTATTGAAGTGCTTACCTGTAACTCACCCTGCCACCATCCAGAAGCATTTTTCTTCAGAATAAGTATCAACTGGCCTGGGGTGAGGCTGAGTTGCTCAGTGCCTGTTGCAGTGTACGCTATGGTTACCTGAGCAATTTCTGTGAGAAAATATTAAATTAGCTACAATGCAAGTAGTCAAGCAAACAATACAGGCTAATTTTAAAATTACTATCCAGGTGGAAAATATTTTTCACTGTGCACTAAAATACAAATTAATGGCAAAGGTGCAACCACCAATAAAATCATGGTATGGTCAGATGAGGACTTCCCGCATTACATCCTGCCTTCCCAAAGTTGGAAGAGCAACCTAAACCAAAATAAATTTTCCTCCAGGGTTTCTTTCCCTTTAGGAAAATCTAATTTTATTAAATCACAACTTTAATATTTCCAAATGATGTGTTAAGACATCAAGCACCTAAGTTTCTACATGAACTTTAGTAATAGCAATGGTTTTTCATATTTTTAAACATTAGCACAACGTTTACAAAATGAATACACGGCAGAAGTACCTGGCTTCTTGTTTAATGTTCCTGCTCTTCCCGAACTACTTGATCCCTGACCAAAGAAACAATAATTAGAATTAAAACAGAATTTTCATTCTATGGGATATTTAGATCTTCCCTTTTCCTGGCAACTTTCCTCTCTCTTAAGTAGGGTGCTCTTTCCAAGGGCCGGTGCAGACTCGATGGGCCGAATGGCCTCCTTCTGCACTGTAAAACATTCTATGATTCCCTCTTTCTTCTGCTGCCTGATCTGATACCAGGACACTGAAAAAAGTAATGATATAGCCTGCTTCAAGTCTCCTGACACTGCCCGTGACTAGACAAGCCAGTGTGACTCTCCCCACCTTTATCCCTTTCCCTATTCTGAAGCACTATCAGAATTAAGTGCAAACTTCAGGGTGTTGTTTTCATGAGTACTGGGAGCAATCGTTCCAGTGGAATTCTCCTTTAATCAGTCCTGGAATCAAGCTCTTAATAACTTTGTGAGAGCCTTGCTTAGTGGGTTGTAAGTAGCATGCCAAGTATGTTGATGACTTTGAGTTTTTGTGAAATTACCATCCATACAGTGCCTTAGCAACTAACCAGATATCAGGAGTAATATTGGTGATGTACAAGACTGCTTTGTCTATCCTATCCTCTTGGCCTCAAAGTTATCTGAACTGAAACAATATTGGTTAAGGGGGGAAGCCAAAGAGGGGGTTTCTTTTCTTTACTAAAGATAACTTACAAAGAGTATACAAAACATTTGAGATCATGTAACCTACTTCATTGTTATCACAATTCTTGTTCACCCAAACTCAACTCACCCAAATGTGTGTTTTTCAACCCATTAAAATAATGGAAAGCTTATTTAATATATATACTGTAGTTCAGACTAACATGTTTCATGATAGGTGGGCATGGAACACAAATAATAAAGTGATAAACCTACATCTGGATCCTTCGGTTTGACGTAATTTGAAGGAAAGACACCCGTTCTATCTTCAATAACTCCTGTCCACCATTCACCTTCCTTCTTTGTGACCAGAACAACGTCACCCTCCATGAAGGTTAAATCTCCAGCTTCAGCACTTTCATATGGGTATAGTGCAATGTACTCCACTAAAACAATGCAAGATTATTATTAAAATAGATGTATGCCACAACTCTGAGGTTTCTTTCAACTAACAAAAGTAATGCATGCACATTATTTTCAACCAGTTAAATTGACAAATTCAAGTCATCCAATCAGCCAAGCTAACCTTGCACTTTGCTCTGTTCCCCCACCCACACTGAAACAATTTTTGTTCACATCCTCTCCTTTACACAGTATATTTGTACTTCTTTCAGAGAAGAAGTGACCTATTCCCAGACTTTAATTTTCATCAATTCCTTTTCCCCTTTCTTTCAAATCCACTCTTTGACAGTCTACCTATTACTCCCAAATTCATGCAGCAGAACTAATAGGTGGAGTCCTATTCTCTTTGAAAATTTCATGTAATTAGGAATAAAGGTGGGTCTTAACTCAGATAGCCGTACAGTATGTGATCTTATGGGAGGTGGCCAATTAAAGCGGTTTGTATTCTAAGTAAGGACCAGCAAGCAGGCTTTTGAAGTGGGAGCCAGAAACCAAGGGCCCCATGCTCAGGATGGTAGGTAGCGCCACTGGGAGATGTGGACGCTACTGAGACAGGCAAATGGTGGCAAAGGCACCTCAAAATGGAGGCTCACGGCAGTATTGTAATTATTACAAAATCAATCAGGGCCATAGCTGTCAGGCCTTCAAGGTGGATGGGGAGCCTCTCTTGTGGCTGTGATCCTTTCGCCCCAAAGGCTCCGTGTCAGGCTGATTTCGAGGTGTTGATGGTCTTTTGGTCGGATGCCAGGAGGTCACCTCCAGTTACCTGCCGGAATCCAGCATCATCTGGGGAATTGTCCACTAAAGAGAGGATCCCAGTGACACTGTAATCTGGGCTTCAATTGGCCTAATTGGTTACCAGCCACTGCTGCATTGACCCACCTTCTGGCAAGATTGCTCAAAGTGAGGAACATGTTGGGTAGCCAACCGGTGTGCTAATTCTCAAGTTTCCTCCCAGTCCCACATTCTCATCCTCTCCACAGGGCAGAGAAATTTCTATTCAATCTGTTCAATACTCCCTGCCCCAGAAAATGATTTTTTATTTGACGGGTGGCACGGTGCCACAGTGGTTAGCACTACTGCCTCACAGCTCCTAGGACCCGGGTTCAATGGTGGGAATTTGAACCCATGTCCAGATCTCTAGGTTACTAGTCCTAATCTGGAATTGGAAAGCTAGTCTAATAGTGACATTAAACCATTGTCATTTGTATTTAAAACCTATCTGGTTCACTACTGTCCTTTAGGGAAGGAAATTCAGCCACTCTTACATGACCTGGCCTAAATGTGACTCCAGGTCCACAGTAATGTGGTTGATTCTGAAATTGTGTGACTAGCTGCTCTGTTCAAGGGTAATTAGTGATGCTCGTAACCCATGAAAGAATAGACAACAAATAAACAGCAAAGACAATTAAACATCTTTGTTTTGTAAATGACAATGCCTATGTTATGTTTCGAAGAATTCGTCCGGACATTATTTTTCTGGTAGACTCTACGTTGTGTCAGGTTATACCCGAGACTGGGACCTTGTGTGAGGAATCCTGTTTCAATTAACACTCATGCTTTTTGATACAGCCTGTCAATGGACTAACCTGCCATCTGTGTCTTCTTTGGTCATTAAAATAAATAGAGTACTGTATATTTAATTTTTTTTAAATCACAAAAACATCACCTGACTTCCACCAACCCACTTCTGCTGTGGAGAGGGCAAATGAGAAAGGATTTTGGGGGAAAATATGCTTATTTGAAAGTAATGATTGGCAAAGCTAGCATTATATCCTATTTTGTTTGCAGTTACGTTACATCCATACTGATGCAAGGAAAGTTCTCTTAGGTTAATCTTGGAGTCATTGAAAAAAGGTATTGGAGATGTTTTACCATCGATAAGTTGAGAGACTGGACTGGAGCTCTTGTTGACCGTCGCATAAACAGGTTCTGATCTGTTGACAAAACGTTTACAGGCAGTTCAGCAATGTAGTTAATTTAGTGCAAAAACAGAAAATGCTGGAAACACTCAGCAGATGAAGCAACATCTGTGGAGAGAGAAACAAGGTTCACATTTCAGGTTGAGGACCTTTCATCAGTTCTGGTCCTTGAACTGCTAACCCTGTTCCCCTCTTCACAAAACTCGGTCTGGCCTGCATTTGCTGCTTTTGTTTTAGATTTCCAGCATCTACAGCATTCTGCTAAAATAATTTGGTATTTGGCATGAAAAAAACAGTTACATTTTTAACAACTCACAAAAACATCACCTGACCTCTACCAACCCACTCCTGCTGTGGAGAGGACAAATGAGAAAGGGATTGGGGAAAATATACTTATTTGGAAGTAATGATGGTATAAATGGTATATCTTACAAAATAATTTCAAAACAAAATGGCCAGAATTTTTCATCCCCATCTCAGGAGTGAGCTGGCAGGCAGCAGGGCTTGGGGAAGTAAAATCTGGTGGCATGTTTTTCAATTTATTCTTTCATGGGATGTGGGTGCCGTTGGCTAGATCAGTAATTGTTGCCGTCTTTAATTGTCCTCGGGAAGTTGATGGTGAGCCATCCTCTGAACCGGTGCTGTCCATGTGGTGTAGATACACCGACAGTGTTGTGATTTCACGACAGTGAAGGAACGGTGATAAAGTTCCAAGTCAGGATAGCTTGAAGGGAAACTTGTAGGTGGTGGTGTTCCTATGCATCTGCTTCCCTTGTTCTTCTAGGTAGTAAAGGTTTCAGATTTGGAAGGAACTGTCGAAGGAAGCTTGACGAGTTACTTTACCTTGTCTTATACATGGTACACACAGTTTCCATTGTGCATCAGCGGTGAAGGGAGTGAATGTTTAAGGTAGCAAAAGGGGTGCAATCTACCAAGCCTGGATGGTGTCTAGCTTCTTTAGTACTGTTGGAGCTGCAGTCATCTCGGAAAGTTGAGAGTATTCATCACAGTCCTGCCTTGCAGATCGTGGACAGATTTTAGAAAGATTGGAGAGGCGACTTCCGGATGCGGCTATGCGGAGCTAAGTTGCACATTCGGCGGCTCCCGCAAAAACGGACTTTTGGGCTCTTTTCAGGGCCCCCAACGGCACTTTTTCGACGTTTCCCGGTGTGGGAAGGAGATTATAACAGCTCCCCCATAGTATATGGCTTCTACCAGGAGCGGGCTGACTAAAAAGGTGGTGGTGGACCCGAAGAAGGTGCGAGGGAAGAACAACAAAATGGTGGCAGGCAGAGACCAGGCAGCGTGGATGCAGTGGGCGGAGGAGCAACAGGAGGGTATCCAGCGCTGCTTCAGAGAGATTAAAGCGGACCTGCTAGAGCCGATGAAGGCTTTTATTGATAAGCTGCTGGAGACACAGACGGGCCAGGGGGTGGCGATCCGCGGGGCTCGACAAAGAATCTCTGACAATGAGGTGGCGCACGAGGTGCTCCACAAGAAATGGCAGGAGAGGTTCGAGGAGATGGAGAATCGATCGAGGCGGAAGAATCTGCGGATTCTGGGCCTCCCGGAGGGGCTGGAGGGGCCGGACGTGGGGGCCTATGTGGTCACCATGTTGAACTCGCTGATGGGAGCGGGGTCCTTCCAGGGGCCCTTGGAGCTGGAAGGGGCCCATAGAGTGCTGGCGAGGAAGCCCAAGGCCAACGAGCCTCCGCGGGCGGTGCTGGTGAGGTTCCATCGGTTCGTTGATCGGGAGTGTGTGCTCAGATGGGCCAAGAAGGAGAGGAGCAGCAGATGGGAGAACGCGGAGGTTCGAATATACCAGGACTGGAGTGCGGAGGTGGCGAAGAGGAGGGCCGGGTACAATCGAGCGAAGGTGGTGCTGCACAGGCAGGGGGTGAAGTTTGGCATGTTGCAGCTGGAGCGACTGTTGGTCATCTACAAGGACCGGCACCATTATTCTGAGTCTCCGGAGGAGGCGTGGGCCTTTGTTCAGGCCGAGAAGTTGGACACAGATTGAGGGTCGGGATGGGCGTTTGGGGACTGTGGTTGATATGTTATTTGTTTTTTTTGGGGGGGGGCCTTTGCTTTGCTCCTGGTTTCTTTTTCTCTGTGTTTTTCTCTTTCGGGTCAGTGAGGGTGGTTGGGGCGGGTTGGGCACTGTTTTGGTTGGGTTTGTCATGGGGGGGCTCTTGGAGGGGGGTAGGTAAACGGAACAGGGGTGGTGGCCGGCAGTGAGATGGGGCCCCACGGGGGAGGGGGAGGCCTGAGCCGGGGGGTGAGGGGACTGGGCCTGTAAAAGGAGCTGCGTCAGAGGTGGCGGGGCTGGGTAGGTGGAAAGCGCGGGTTTTTTCCCGCGCTGAAGACTGGAGGGGGGCGGGGCCAGGGGCCGGGGCAGGGAAACGAGGGTTGTTTCCCGCGCTTAGAATGGAAGGGGTAGGCGAGTGCCTATAGATGGGGAACGGGAGAGGAGGGTGTGTCACACAATGGGAGGAGTCGAAGGAGAGGCGGGAGTGGCCGGGGTCAGCTGACTTGCGGAAGTGCAATGAGGGGAGTAAATCAGCTAGGATGGGTCCTTGGCGGGTGGGGGGGGGGGATCGAGTTGCTGCTGCTATGGTCAAGGGGGAGCTGGAGTGAGTGGGGGGGTCAGACGGGGGTATGCCGCTGTGGGGAACGGGCCGGGTGTGGGGTGCGGGCGCGTGGCTGGCCGAGGAGGGGTTATGGCTAGTCGGCGGGGGAGGTGGGCGGGTAGCCCCCTGATCCGGCTGACAACCTGGAATGGAAGGGGACTGAATGGGCCGGTTAAGCGGGCCCGCGTGTTCGTGCACCTGAAGGGGCTGAAGGCGGATGTAGTTATGCTCCAGGAGACACACCTGAAGGTGGCAGACCAGGTATGATTAAGGAAAGGGTGGGTAGGTCAGGTGTTTCACTTGGGGCTGGATGCCAAAAATCGAGGGGGTGGCGATCTTGGTGGGAAAGAAGATGTCATTCGAGGCGTCGAGCATTGTGGCAGATAATGGCAGTAGGTACGTAATGGTAAGTGGTATGTTGCAGGGAGAAAGGGTGGTACTGGTCAATGTGTATGCCCCGAATTGGGACGATGCGGGCTTTATGCGGCGTATGTTGGGTCGGATCCCAGACTTGGAAGTGGGGGGCCCGATAATGGGGGGAGACTTTAACACGGTGCTGGATCCGGCACTGGATCGCTCCAGGTCTAGGACGGGTAGGAAGCCGGCGGCGGCTAGAGTGCTGAGGGGGTTTATGGACCAGATGGGAGAGGTGAACCCTTGGATATTTGCAAGGCCGGGGGCTAGGGAATTTTCATTCTTCTCACATGTCCATAAGGCTTATTCCCGAATCGACTTTTTCATTTTGAGTAGGGCGCTGATAGCGAGAGTAGAGGATACTGAGTATTCGGCAATAGCCATTTCGGACCACGCCTCGAATTGGGTGGACTTGGAGTTGGGGGAGGAGAGGGACCAGCGCCCATTGTGGCGCTTGGAGGTGGGGCTGTTGGTGGATGAGGAGGTGAGCGAGCGGGTCCGAGCAAGTATAGAGAGGTACTTGGAGACCAATGACAACGAGGAGGTGCGAGTGGGGATGGTATGGGAGGCGCTGAAGGCGGTGGTGAGGGGAGAGCTGATCTCCATTAGGGCCCACAAGAAGCGGAGGGAGCGGGAGAGGCTGGTGGGGGAGATGGCGAGGGTAGACAGGAGACATGCGGAGGTGCCCGAGGAAGGATTGTTGAGGAAGAGGTGCAGCCTCCAGGCCGAATTCGACCTGGTGACCACCAGGAAGGCGGAGGTGCAATGGAGGAAGACCCAGGGGGCGATTTACGAATATGGGGAAAAGGCAAGCCGGATGCTGGCGCATCAGCTTCGGAAGCGGGACGCAGCTAGGGAGATCGGGGGAGTTAAGGTCAGGGGAGGGAGTGTGGTGTGGAGTGGGGTTGGCATCAATGGGGTCTTCAGGGACTTTTACGTGGAATTGTACCGATCCGAGCCCCCACGGGAGGAGGGAGGGATGGGCCGCTTCCTGGACCAATTGAGGTTTCCAAAGGTGGAAGAGGGACTGGTGGCGGGATTGGGGACCCCGATTAGGCTGGAGGAGCTGACCAAAGGGAAAGGAAGCATGCAGGCGGGGAAGGCACCGGGGCCGGACGGTTTCCCGGTCGAATTCTACAAAAAATATATGGACCTGTTGGGCCTGTTGCTAGTCAGGACCTTCAATAAGGCAAGGGAGGGGGGGCTTTGCCCCCGACGATGTCCCGGGCACTGATCTCCTTGATCTTGAAGCGGGACAAGGGTCCCCTGCGGTGTGGGTCTTACAGATCGATTTTGTTGCTAAATGTAGATGCCAAGGTGCTGGCGAAGGTCTTAGCCACGAGGATTGAGGATTGTGTGCCGCAGATCATCCATGAAGACCAGACGGGGTTTGTGAAGGGGAGGCAGTTGAACGTGAATGTGTGGAGGCTTTTGAACGTTATCATGATGCCGGCGAGGGAGGGGGAGGCGGAGATAGTGGTGGTGATGGACGCTGAGAAAGCCTTCGATAGGGTAGAGTGGGGGTACCAGTGGGAGGTGCTGAAGAGGTTCGGGTTTGGGTGGGGTTTGTCAGGTGTGTTAGGCTGTTGTATGAGGTCCCGATGGCGAGTGTGGCCCCAAACAGGAGGAGGTCCGAGTACTTTCGGTTGCACCGAGGGACGAGGCAGGGGTGTCCCCTGTCCCCTCTGCTCTTCGCACTGGCGATTGAATCCCTGGCTATGGCACTGAGGGAGTCAAGGAACTGGAGGGGGTTGGTGTGGGGTGGGGAGGAGCATAGGGTGTTGCTCTATGCGGACGACCTGCTGCTATATGTGGCAGACCCGGTGGGGGGAATGCCGGAGGTAATGAGGATTCTTAGGGAATTCGGGGACTTTTCGGGATACAAGCTCAACATGGGGAAGAGTGAGCTGTTCGTAGTTCACCCAGGGGACCAGGAGAGGGCGTTTGGCGAGCTCCCACTAAAAAGGGCGGAGAGGAGCTTCAGATATTTGGGGGTCCAGGTGGCCAGGAGCTGGGGGGGCCCTGCATAGGCTTAATTTTACAAGGCTGGTGGAGCAAATGGAGGAGGAGTTCAAGAGGTGGGACGCGTTGCCGCTGTCCTTGGCGGGTAGGGTGCAGTCAATCAAATTGACGGTGCTCCCAAGGTTTTTGTTCCTGTTCCAGTGCCTCCCTGTGTTTATCCCGAAGGTTTTTTTTAGGCGGGCTAACAGGAGTATAATGGGGTTTGTGTGGGCGCGAGGGACTCCAAGGGTGAGAAGGGTGTTCCTGGAGCGGAGTAGAGATAGGGGGAGACTGGCGCTGCCCAACCTCTGTGGGTACTACTGGGCCGCCAATGCGACGACGGTGCGCAAGTGGGTGATGGAGGGGGCTGCATGGAAGAGGCTGGAGATGGCATCCTGTGTGGGTACGAGTCTGGGGGCTCTGGCAACGGCGCCGCTGCCGCTCCCTCCAAGGAGGTATATCACGAGCCCGGTGGTGGCAGCTGCCCTCAAAATCTGGGGGCAGTGGAGGCGGCATGGGGGAAGTTGGGGCCTCGGCGTGGACCCCAATACGGGGGAACCACCGGTTCGCCCCAGGGAGAACAGGTGGAGGGTTTTCGGGGTGGCACAGGGCAGGGATACGAAAGTTGGGGGACCTGTTTGTGGACGGGGAGTTCGCGAGCCTGGGTGAGCTGGAGGAGAAGTACGGGCTCCCCCCGGGGAATACCTTCAGGTATTTACAGGTAAGGGCGTTTGCCAGACGGCAGGTGGTGGAATTCCCGAGGCTACTGCCACACACAGTACAGGACAGGGTGCTCTCGGGGGGATGGGTGGGAGTGGGGAAGATCTCGTAAACTTACCAGGTGATGCAGGAGGAGGAGGAGCCTCGGTGGTGGAGGTGAAAGGTAAGTGGGAGGAGGAGTTGGGAGAGGAGATTGAGGAAGGGATGTGGGCCTTTGCCCTAGGGAGGGTGAACTCTTCCTCATCGTGCGCGAGGCTCAGCCTCATACAGTTTAAGTTGCTGCACAGGGCACTCATGACTGGGACAAGGATGAGCCGGTTTTTTGGGGGTGAGGACAGGTGTATTAGGTGCTCAGGGAGCCCAGCAAATCACACCCATATGTTCTGGGCATGCCCAGCGCTGGAGAAATTTTGGAAGGGCGTAGCGAGAACAGTGTTGAGGGTGGTAGGATCCAGGGTCAAACCGGGCTGGGGGCTCACAATATTTGGGGTGGCAGAGGAGCCGGGAGTGCAGGAGGCGAAAGAGGCCGGTATTCTGGCCTTTGCGTCCCTGGTAGCCCGGCGAAGGATTCTCCTTCAGTGGAAGGATGCGTGGCCCCCAAGCGTTGAATCCTGGATCAACGATATGGCGGGGTTAATTAAATTGGAGAGGGTGAAATTCGCCTCGAGAGGGTCGGTACAAGGGTTCTTTAGGCGGAGGCAACCGTTCTTAGACTTCCTGGCAGAACGGTAGACATTGGTCAATGGCAGCAGCAACTCGGGGGGGGGGGGGTTACTTTATTTTATTTCTGTTATTCACACTGGAGGGTCCAGGGGGGTGTATATACCAGTTGTGTTAAGTCAGGGTGTTAATGTTAATTTATTATTTATGTACAGGGGGGAGCGGGGTAGGGAGGGTTGCTTTTCTAGACAGTGTTTTGTACTTAACCCTGTTGGGTTCATTTTTCATTTTGTTATTGATATTTTATGAAAACCTTAATAAAAAAGAAAGTTTGGAGAGGAGTTACTTGCCACATAATTCCCAGCCTCTGACCTGTTCTTGTAGATACAGTAATTATATAGCTGGTCAATGGTACCCCTCCACTCCCCCCCCACCACACCCTCCATATCAATAGTGGGGTATTCAGTGATGGTAATGCCATTGAAGGAAGTCTTGTGCTGCAGAGGTAGCAACCCTGCCGCTGAGCCAGAAATATCAGGCTCAAATCCCACTGCATGACCTGATGAACAATGAAGGTGCGTTCATAAGGTAGTCAAACAATTTGAGTATCAACCTGCAACTCCTTCTACCAATAGTAGGCGGTAAGAGTGGGAGAGATTCTTGGCCAGCCATGTGATGGAACAAAGGTTGGAGCCTCTACAATCATTATGCATGGCTCAAGGTTACAACAGGTATGCAAAAGTGCATGTTGCCACTGGAACATGGATGCTTTGAGTTAACCATTGAAGGTCAAGGGGAGAATGTTAGGATCTCTCTTGTTGAGATCGTCACTGCTTGGTACTTGTGTGGCGTAAATGTCACTTGCAACTTATCAGTCCAAGCCTGAATGTTGTGCAGGTCTCATTGCATATGGCCATGGACTCCTTCAGTATCTGAGAAGTTGCGAATGATACTGAATATTGACCAATCATTAGTGAACATCCCCACTTCTGATCTTATGTTGGAGGGGAGGTCCTTGATGAAACAGCTGTAGATGGTTGAGACTTCTGATATTCCGGGTCTGAGATGATTTGCCTCCAACAACCACAACCATCTTCCTTTATGCCAGGTATGACTGCAACCAGTGAAGAGTTTTCCCATCAATCCCACTGACTTGAATTTTACTAGGGCTCCTTAATGCTACACTTAACCACATACTGCATTGTGGTCAAGGGCTGTCGCTCTTACATCCGCTCTAGAGTTCAGTAGTTTGTCGGTTTGTACCAAAGCTGTCATGAGATCAGGAGCTGAGTGACCATGGCGGAATCCAAACTGAGCATCAGGTTATTTGTGTGCAAGTTCTGCTTGATTACACTGTAAATGATGCCTTCCCTCAATTTGCTGATGATCAAGAAGAGGTTGATGGGGCGGTAATTGGCCAGGATGAACTTGTCCTTTTTGCGGACGTGATATACCTGTGCAATTTTCCGCAATGTTAAACAGATGTCAATGTTGTAGCTTGGCCAGGAGTATGGCTAGTTCTGGAGCACAAGACTTTAGGACTACTGCTGGAATGTTGTCATGGTCCATAGCCTTTGCTGTATCCAGTGCTTTTAATCACTTCTTGATTTCACGTGGAGTGAATAAAATTAGTTGGAGTCAGGCATCTGTGATGGGATATCAGGAGGAGGACAAGATGGATCATCCATCCAGCAGTTCTAGCTGTAGATGGGTGTAAATGGTTCAGCTTTGTATTTTGCATTGTTGTGCTGAGCTCCTCTATCATTGAGGATGGGGGTATTTATGGAGGCCCCCTCTAATGAGTGGCTTAACTGTCCACCACCATTCATGACTGGATATGGCAGCACTGCAGAGCTTAGATCTAATCGATTGATTATGGGAGTGCTTGGATCTGTCTATTACTTGCTGTTCGGCTGTTTAGCATGCAAATATCCTGTTGTAGCTTCACCAGGTTGACACATAATTTTTAGGTCTGCCTGATATTGCTCCTGACATGCTCTCTTCCACTCTTCACTGAACTAGAGTTGATCCCCAGCTTGATGGTAATGATAAGTGTGAGGAATATGCTGGGCCATGAGGCTACAGATTGTGGTTAAATTTAATTCTACTGTTGCTGATGGCTCATGAATGCCCTGTGTAGATCTGTTTGAAATCTATCCCATTTAGCACAGTGGTAGTGCCACATAACAGGATGGAGGATATCCACAATGTAAAGATGGGGTTTGACTGTGAGGTAATCATTCCTACCAATTTATGACAAATGAGAGGTAGATTAATGAGAACGAGGTCAATTAGGTTTTTCTCTCTTGCTGGTTCCTTTTCCACCTGCTGCAGGCCCTGTCTGCCAGCCATGTCCTTCAAATCTTGGCCGTGATGGTGCTACCAAGCCACTCGGTGGTGGATAATGAAGTCCCCCCACAGAGGCCCCATGCCCTTTGCCCACCCACTTGTGCAGGGATTTCACTAGCTGTCTGGGTTTTGGACACACTATCCATGGTCTAACGGAGGTCCTCATGTGGCCACTTAATGACAGGGGAGATACTCCTGTCACATTGCAAGGCCACCAGGCAAATCCTGTTTGGCCTCCAGTGATGATACTCATGGTGGACAACTGCACTCTCGACAGGGCCATCATTCCCAGTGGTGCTTTCAGGCTGGAGAGTTACCTGTCATCTGATTAGACCTCCTGAGATACTGTATAATTATAGCCTGACAAGATTTGCATGGACAGTTTCCATTATAAATGTGGACACTGGAATTTATAGTGGCCAGAAAAGTTATCAGGGAGTGCACATGGTTATACAGTTAGAACATGTACAGATTTCTCATTAAATTTCATATGCAGTTCACATTATTATCTTCCTGATTTAGCTGACGTGCCAGAAATAGGCATCAACAGAAAAAATAACTTACTCTACGGATGGCTGGGTATATTCAGTGATGACCTTGACATACGACCTGGGAAACCAGCCCTTTCCACCACGAACCTCTCCAAACCACCAGTTGTCCTGTTGCTCCAGGACATCAATCACATCGTCTTTTGAGAAATTCAAATGATTCTCTTTCTTTGCTGTCCATGAACAAAGTGCCAGTGCCTTGAAAGCTTTTATATTTTCAACCTACAGAAGTTGAATTTTTAACAACTTAGTTTGGAGTACATACCAAATAACAAATAAAAAATTTAAGAACAATAGCACAATAACTAAAACAGTGCACCTTAAACAAAACAAAAAGGAATTCAGAGACAGGTGATGGCTGTTGATTGCCTGTAGTTCTAGGGGCAATAATGTACACATAGGTGTGCAGGATGAGAAGTAAGTGGTGGAGGTGAATTCCCAGAAGGTACGCAAGAAGTAAGTTGGTGAGACAGAAGGATGGAGCAGCTGTGGTTGATACTCGTACGTTGACTGCAACAAGTCTCTCAATGGGTTCGGAGGATGCAAAGGGAGGCACAAAAGGAGGCTGTAAGTGAATTTAAGCAGCATTTGAGCTTGATAAGGTCAAAGAGGCAGAGTGGTGCATTGAAATTGGGATTTGGAGAAGCATCATTATGAGAGGCCCTACTCCCTCCCTACTTCTGTAACATCCTCCAGTCCTACAAAAACTCATCCAAATCTGGCCCCCTGTGTATCCTCCATTCCCTTTGTCACTGGCAGTCATGCCTCGAGTCTATAGGCCCCAAGCTCTGAAATTTCATCCCTGAACCTTTCTGCTTCCTTTTCCTTTAAGAACCTCATTAACCTTAAATACTCAAACAAGTTTTTAGTCATCCATCCTAATATCTCGTTCTGTCGATTTTGGTCCTAAGACACTCCTGTTAAGAAACTTGGGAAATTTTTCACCATTAAAAGTGTCATATGATTTAAGATGTTATTAACAGGAGTTACGACTGTCTGTGTAAAAACACTATGGGGTTAAACCATCTTGTTACATTTAGAGTGTGTCGCTCAGAGTTAAGTAAGATCGAATTTCATTGCATTAATGGAAATATGTAAACAAGTCTGCAGATTTCAAGTACACATGAACAGAGTAAACACATTACTTTCTTTCAAAAAATAGCAAGAAGGTACGAGACAGACATACCTGATCATAAATAGGTGATCCAGAACCAGGAGGAAGAGTTGGAGTAAAAGCAGATTTCTGCCATATGGGACTGCCACTAATCCCGGAAAAGGCTCGACTTGACTGGAGATTCCCTTCAACACCCACTTTACTTTGAGCATGTGGTCTGTTGGAAAGGAGGAAACAGATGTTTCATTGTTTCAGACCAAAATCCTTGAGAAAATATAGAACATTAAACAATAATTCATATAGCATGGAACTATGGTATATAAGATGATAAAAGGTATTGACAAAGTAGATGTAGAGCAGAAGCTTCCTCTTTTAGGGCAATCTAGAATGAGAGGTCATAGGTTTGGGATAAGGGGTATCAGATTTTCTCAAAAGGGTTGGGAATCTGTGGAATTCATTACCCCAGTGTGGTGGATGCTGGGACTTTAAGTAAATTTAAGAAGGCGATAGACAGATTTTTAATGAGTAATGGGTTGAGGGGTAATGGAGAACGGGCAGAAAGTTGGAGTTGAGGCCAAGAGGAGATCAACCATGATCGTATAGAATGGCGGAGCGGGCCCGAGAGGCTGAATTGCCGACTACTGCTGCTAGCTCTTATACCTTACATAAGAATGATCAATTTACATTACTGAGCTGAGACAAAAAATGCTGGGAAATCTCAGCAGGTCTGACAGCATCTGTGGAGAGAACAGCTCATATTACAAATCTGGATGACTGTTCATCAGAGCTCTCTGTTTTTGTTTCAGATTCCAGCATCCACAGTAATTTACTTCTATGTTACTGAGCTATTAGTCCACTTCAAAAACCTGCGTTAAACCTTCCTGTGACCAACTATGCACTAGGGTAGCTTCAGGCATATATCAATATTCTATAAAATACTTTTTGATAGGAAAATGCTGAAACAGTTTTACAGAAATAAGATTTTTCTATTCTTTAATGTGATCGGAGTTTCGCTGGCGAGGCAGCATTTGTTGCCCACCTCTAATTGCCCTTCAGAAGTGTCAGTGAGCCATCTTCTTGAACCACTGCAGTCCATTTGGTTGAAGAACATGACATAATAAAGGTAGGAAGGGAATTGTTTTTTTGACCCAGCAACAATGAAGGAACGGTGATATAGTTCAAGCCAGAACGGTGTGTGACTTGGAGGTGACCTTACAGGTGTAAAGTTCTGTTATCCTTGTCCTTCTAGGTGGAAGAGGTCATAGGTCGTAAAATGCTGTCGAATGAGACTTTGCAAATTGCTGTACACACTGCTGCCACTGTGTGCTGGTGGTAGAGGAAGTGAATGTTTACGATGGAGAATTGGGTGCTGATCAAGCAGGCTACTTTGACTTGGATGGTGTGGAGCTTCTTCAGGGTTGTTGGAGCTATATTCATCCAGGCAAGTGGACAATATTTAATCACACTCCTGAATTGTGCCATGTAGGTGGTGGACAGGCTTTAGGGAATCAGAAGCAGAAATCGTAGTCTCTGACCTGCTCTTATAGCCACAAAATTTATATGTCTGGTCCAGTTAAGTTTCTGGTCAATGGTAAGCCCCCCACCCCAGGATGTTGATTTGTTGTCCAGTCAGTGACTGTTTCCAAGAACAAGATCACTTTCATCAAATGTATATTGTGAATAAAATTAGAAATGTTCATTAAAGCACAGTTTACAATTAAGAGTTAATGTTCTCTTAGTTTCATTCTTCAAGTCCTCTACTTCTTTGTTACTGAAAAGCAGAATTAATATATTGGAGCACTGAAACCACTGAACATAAAGGCATCATCTCCAGGTCTGATCTCATCTGGAGATCGTTCCTCTCTCACCTCATTGACCCTCATCCTGAACAAACTACTCCATTTGTTTGCCAAGATCCACAAACAGGACTGTCATGGTGGATCTATCGTTTAAACCTGTTCCTCCTATCACAACTACCTTTTCCTCCCCCTTTCCAGTCTCTTACTCACCTACATGTGGGACTCTTCCAATGCCACCCATACTTGGAACAGTTTCCACATTCCCGGTTCTAACCATCTCCTTTTCACCACCCTCTTTATCACAGACACTGAGGGCGGGATTCTCCGATCGGCGATGCTGAAATCGCGTTCGGTGATCGGCTGGAGAATCGACATTTACACTGGAATCGAGCACGGCGCCGTTTTTGTGATGCTCCACCCCCTCAAAAACGGCGTAGTCTGGGACCTCGTGTGGTGGCTGTGGACTGTGTCGGGGGCTGCGTTCCGCTGACAGGTGGGGCTTCGGCGGGGATTAAGGGGACTGGTGGGGGGTCATCCAGGGGTGACGAGGGGGGTTACAGGGGTCCATTTTTGGCAGGCCGATTCCGCGCGCGGCCGCTGCAGTGCGAATGCACGGCCATGGACCCATCCATTCTGCGGCCGTATCCGCAGGTAAAGCCGGGGGCCTTACGCTGCGTGGCTGCTAGTCCCCCACCGAACGGAGGATCGGTGCGGGGGCGGCGCTGACTTTCTGGTCTTAACGTTCCTGCGGAGAATCCAGCACTTAATCTCTTGATAAGTACATCCTCTACCAGGGAAGACTGGAGATTCTCCACTTCTTCCTTGAATGGAGGCTCAATCAGTCTCCATCCACCACTACCTTTCTTTCACATTAAACATCTTTGCACTTAACTCTAATTACCTCCAAAAAGGTGCTGCTATGAGTACTTGCATCGATCGTAGCTATGTCTGCCCTCTTGTGTGGATATGAGATTCATTTCTTGTTATAGTTTTGCTTGGGGTCCCCCGACCGTCCCTCAATCATTTTTCTAGTACATCAATAACTTTATTGGTGCTGTGTCCTGTTCTTCTCCTGAACTCAGCAACCAATTTCCATTGGCTTACCATTGACCTTCAATGGTGCACTTCTGATTCTTCCCTTCCCTGATTCTTCTGTATCCATTTCTGCAGTTAGTGAATCAACGAATATTCATTATAAATCCCCTGACTCGTACAGCTACCTGGACTACACTTCCTCACATAAGGATTCCATTCCATTTTCTCAGTCTGTCTTACCCTGTTGCTTCCACGGATCATCCTCTGTCATTACCGCCACCTCCAGAGTGATGCCAAACCCAACTTCCTTTTCCCTTTCCACCACTCACTCCACAAACTCTGATTTACTCCTCAATCACTCCCAAACATCCCCTTCTTCTCATGTCATCTTTCCATGCAAGAGTAAGAGATGCAGCACCTTCCCTTGTACCTCCTCTCTTCTCGTCATCCAAGGCCCCAAACACTCCGTCCAGGTGAAACAATAATTTAAGTGGTCTTCTTTCAATTTAGTTTGCTCTATCGTTGGCAAGATCAAACACAGATTGGGTGACTGCTTTGTGGAGCACCTCCACTCTTTCCGCAAGCATATCCGCAAGCTTCCAGTCGCCTGTCATTTTAATTCTGTACCCTTTTCTTACACTGACCTCAGCTTTCTGCAATGTCCAATGAAGCTCGATGTAAGCATGTCAACTTTCAATTAGGCACTCTACAGCCTTGCAGACTCGACAGGAGTTCCACAATTTAAGACTGCAATTTATGCCTCCCAATGTTTCCTTTTTCTTTACAGATTTCGGTTTTCTCTTGTTTTTCCCTTGTTTTTACTTTCAAACTGCAGGTCTTCAGAATTCTGCCGCTCACACTGCTTTTAGACATGTCTTTTGTCTTCATTGTTTTTTCATATATCCCATTACCACTCCTTTAGGCCGGCACAATCAACTCTTTTATCATTTTATCTCTCGTGTCTTCCACAGACTTTATCTTTTGTTCTTACCCCCTCCCCCTTTTCACTTGCTTGAAACATATTACATTTCCAACTTTCTCCACATCTAATGAAAGGTCGTTGATCGGAAACATTGGGTGGAATTCTCCGACCCCCTGCCGGGTCGGAGAATCGGGCGGCACTGCACGAATTGCGCCACGCCGCCCCGACGCAATTCTCCGCGCCGGCCGGGGTATGCGCCGACTCTCCGGCCCGGACCAGCATGCCGATTCTCCAGCCCGAATGGGCCAAGCATCCGTCAACAAAAAGCAAAGTCCCGCCAGCGCCGTTCTAAGCCGGCAGGACCGCGGGGTTGAAGGGTCCGAAGGCGGCCTGTGTGGGGTAGGGGGGTCCGACCCAGTAAGGGGGGGGGGGGGGCTCTGTAGTGGCCTGGCCCCCGATCGGGGCCCACCGATCGGCGGGCCGGCCTCTCTGTCTGGGGGCCTCCTTTCCTCCGCACCGGCTCCTGTAGCCCTGCGCCATTTGGCGTCAGGGCCGGTGCGGGGAAGAAGGCCACTGTGCAAGGGCTGGTTGGCGCCGGTTCAACTTCGCATTCGCAGACCCCGTGGTGCCGACCTCCCTTGCTGTCTGACCTGCTGAGTATTTCCAGCATTTTCAGTTTTTATTTCTGGTTTTCAGGTTTGAAAAGGATTTACTGGCAAAGGTAAAAATGAATATTGTTGAAGGTAGTTAGCAATCTGGGATAAATTAGCCAAAAAGACACCAAAGCAAAACATTATGTGTCACTGTAATAAGACAAAACTAATTTGCAAGCTTCACTTTCTGAAAAGAATGCTTTACAGAGGAAGATAGCACGAATGCTCCAAGTGAACTTTAATGACTCAAACTGTAATTCTGTTATTCGAGAACATGATTGCTAAAATTCAAGAGAACTTTAGTATCTTAAAATGAACAACAGGTGGACAAACCCAGGGGATGTTGAGGTAGTTGAAGCCGGTTTTGCGGGTGGCAATAAAGCCCTTTTGGGGGTTAATGGAGTTTCACTCTCTGTCATCTTCTCTGCATAGTTCATTGGGAACCAACCAGATTTGCCTCGTATAGTACCATAGAGCCAGCCCGATTCCCCTTCAGTCGTTTCATCAACCTGTGTGTTACAGAATAAAGTTAGAGGATGCTGGAGTACAGTCTGGTGAGAAAACTCTCCTCTTGAATTTCAATTCCCAGCTGTTATTGTATCAACTACTCTCCCCGATTAAAAGAAAATATATACATAAAAACTACACATATACAAACTTTCAGGCATCTTAACAAACAGCGATGGCAGGCAAGGGAAAAGTTGCTGACCAGAGAAGTGTACATAGATACATAGAAAATAGGAGCAGGGCTAGGCCTGCTTTGCCATTCAACACGGTTATGGCTGATTCTCTATCTCAACATCATACTCCAGTGCTCTCCCCATACCCCTTGACACCTTTAGAGTCTAGAAATCTATCCATTTCCGTCTTAAACATACTTGTGTCTTGGCCTCCACAGCTTTCTGTGATCGAGAATGCCACAGGTTCACCACCCTTGAATGAAGAAAATTCTCTTCATCTCAGTCCTAAATGGCCTACCCTGTATCCTGAGGCTGTGACACCTTGTTCTACCATCTCTCCCCCCCCCCCCCCACACCCACAGCCAGGGGAAACAACGTGGGTGCATCCAGTCTGTCCAGCCCTGTCAGAATTTTATATGTTTGAATTAGATGCCCTCTCATTCTTTTAAATTCCAGTGAATACAAACCCATTCAACCCAATTTCTCCTCCTTTAGTACCCTGGGGGTTATCGGATTTCAATCCCATTAATTTCTCCAACTCTATTTTACTGGTAATACTAATTTCCTTCAATTCCGCCTTCTCATTAGACCCTAGATTCCTTCGCATTTCTGGGAAGATTTTTGTGTCTTCCTCTACGAAGCCAGAACTAAAGGAATTGTTTAATTGTTGTGCAATTTCTTTGTACTCTATTATAAATTCTTCTGTAAGGATCCTACATTTGTCTTCAATAATCATTCTATTTTTATATACTTACAAAGTTTTTACAGCGCTTTGATGTTACTTGCAAGTTAACTCACACTCTTCGTAGTTTCCTTGGTTTAGATTTAAGACCCAAGATTCAGATTAAACTTCTTCACTTTCCTTCCTTTTAGGTTCATATATGAAGATGGAATGCTTGATGTCCACAGAACCATATATCAGCAAAGGTTAAAGTACAGAAATGAGGGGAAAGTTGTTTCAATAGAGGGGAAAATTTGGCCGGAAATTTCCGACTCTTCCCGCTGACGGCGAACCCCTGACATGGGTTTCCTGGAGGTGGGGGTGCCTACAACGGGAAACCCCGTAGTCAGTAACGGAACCAGAAGAACCCGCCGCCAGCCAATGGCGGGCTACCGCAAAACACGCCGCAGGAGCACGTGGAAAATCCCACCCTTTGTCTCCAGAAATATCAGTTTATAAAAACATTATTTCTACTAATTTGTTATCACATTCACATTCCTCTCACAAGGAAAGAAAATGTATTCCTTTGGGATACAAAACACTCAAATTTAGTTTTGAGATTATGCAACTTCAACAGGATTGTGTGGCAAAGGCTGTGTAAACTGTGAGAATTATTTACTCAGCTAAATTTGGAGACATTTGAAATGTTTTGGGATCCTTAGTCTATCTGGCTGTAACACTTGGTTTCATTAGACTCCACACTTAGCCAATGATGAGACTTCTGAACACAAAATAAAATTCAAGCGACTTCCGGTGGCGGCCACGGAGTGAGTGGATCCTTTTCCCCGGTTGCCGGGCGGATGTTTTGGAGAAAAAGAGTGCAGAGGTGGTTTTGGAAAGCTATCCGCCACTAGTGAGGGCGGTGGATCCGCGGACCAGAAGTGGGTCTAGACGAAAGGAGCTACAGGGACAAGAAACTCTTCATGCGACACAGGGGAAGTTGGCGGACGGTACAGGGTCGGCCCTACCAACTCAATGGTTGATGGAGCAGTTGGTGGACTTCCTAAACGAAAGTTCAGCCAACAGAGGAGGGAGGTTCAGGAGGACCTGGTGAAGATGGTAGACTCGCTGAAAGCGGGGATCGACCGTGTGGAGCTGAGGCTGGAGGCCCAGAGCCAGGCGATCCAGAAGGTGGAGGAGTCGGTGGGGGAGCACGAGGAGCAACTTACTTGACGGGCGGCTGTTGGGATGCTGAGGGAGACTCAGAAGCGGCTCAGGGAGAAAGTGGAAGATTTGGAGTACCGCTCCCGGAGGCAGAATCTGAGAATAGTGGGGATGCCGGAGGGCATCAAGGGAGCGTACGCATACTCTTATGTAACCAAGATATTGGAGCAGCTAATGGGGGAGGGGGCCTTCGACTGGCCTCTGGGGATCGATCGAGCGCATTGGGAGCTTATGAGGAAGCTGCAGGCGAATGAGCTGCCGAGGGCGATGGTGATGAGGTTACATCAGTTCTTGGAAAAACAGAAGATCTTGCGGAGGCCAGGCAGACGAGGAGGTGTATCTGCGAAGGTAACCAGCTTCGGGTATATCAGGACCTCGCAAAGAGGAGAGCCAGAATGAACCGGGTCAAGGCTGGCCTCTTCAAGAAGAGGGTGAGGTTCGGGGTGCTGTACCCGGCCCGCCATTGGGTGACCCACAATGGCCGCGAATATTACTTTGGAACACCAGAGGAGGCAACGGAGTATTTGAGAGACAATGGATTGGCAGCAGAAGGAGGACACTGAACTTTGGAGAAAATGTGAGTTGGTGTTGGTTCTCCCTGCCCCTCTTTTTGTTGTATTGTTCGGTGTTCGAATTTGGGTGATGGCCAGGGATGAACCTCTCTTCTCTTGGGGGCTGTTTAGCGTTTTCTTGGGGTTCTTTGATGAGAGGCCGGTGAGGGTGCATGTATCTTTTTTTTCTTTTCATTGTTATTGTTGTTTGCACTATGGTAGTGTGCGAATGGGGGGAGAAATCAGTGGGGGATAGGATGCTTGGCGCCATGGGTGGGGGCTGCCAGGCTAGCTGGGCGAGCTAGTTCACGGAAGCGTAGTGGGGGGTGCTCGGTTGGTTAGAGCTTTAGAGGGGGATGGGATTGTTGTGTTGTCCATGGAATGGGGGGGGGGGGGGGGGGGGGGGGGGGGGGGGAAGAAACTGCTGATGGAGGAGGGACAATACAGGTGGGGTAATAATGTACAATACGGAGGGAGTTGCTGACGGTGGACATCCGAGGTGTGCCAGGCATGTTGTGGGATGCGAGCCGGGGGCTGGCCCAAGAAGGGTTACGGTTGATCAGCAGGGCAGGGAGACGGGGTTCCCCCGGACCAGGCTGGTCACATGGAATATGACAGGGCTGAATGGGCCAGCCAAACGGTCACGTGTCCGCACACCTGAGGAGCTTAACGGCGGATGTGGCATTTCTACAGGAAACGCATTTGAAGACATGGGACCAGATTAGGCTGAGGAAAGGGCGGTTTGGAAAGGTTTCTCACTCAGGATTGGATATGAAGCCATGGGGAGTGGCGGTGCTAATAAAGAAGTGGGTAGCGTTTGAGGTGGGGGGCATAGTGGCAGACCCGGGGGAAGGTTTGTGATGGTGACTGGGAAATTGAAGGGGATGCCAGTGGTCCTGGTGAACTTGTATGCCCCATATTGGGACGGTGTTTAATTTATGAGATGGGTGTTGGGGAGGATCCCGGACCTGGACTCATACCGGTTGATCATGTTTTTTTTTTAATACGGTCACTGAGCCGAGATTGGATCGGTTGTGTCTGCAATCGGGGTGTTGACAGTGGCGAAGGAGCTAAGGGGTTCATAGAACGCATGGAGGGGGTGGACCCGTGGAGGTTTGGAAGGCCGAGGGCGAAGGAATTTTTGTACTTCTCCCATGCGCATAGGGTGTACTCTCAGACCGATTATGTTGTGGTGGATGAGACTCTGCTGGCGGGGGTGGTCAACTCGGGCTGGTGGAAGGGATCCTGCGGGTGAATAGGAGATAGTCGGAGGCCCCGGAAGCAGACTTGATGAAGGAGCGGCAGGAGCTCCAGATGGAGTTTGGGTTGGTGTCAATCGGGAAGGCAGTGGGCCAGTTAAGGAAGGCCAGGGGGGCAGTGTATGATTATGGGGAGAAGGCAAGTAGGATGTTGGCTCACCAACTTAGGAAGCAGGAGGCGGCGAGGGAGATCGGAAAGGTTAAGGATGGGAGGGGAAGGGCGGTCTTGGGGTGGGGGTAAATTGGGCGTTTGTGGAATTTGATAAGAGGTTATATGAATCAGAGCCCCCGGTGGGGGGGGGGGGGGAGGGAATGCGGCGATTCCTAGATGCGTTGGAGTTCCCTAAAGTGGAGGACGATCTGGTAGATGGGTTAGGGGCACCCAGTGGACTCATAGAGATGATGATGGGGATGGGGGCGAAGCAGGCAAGGAAGGGCCTGGGCTCGGATGGGTTCCTGTTGGAATTTTATAAAAGGTTTTCGGGGGATCTGGGGCCCCTGCTGGTAAGGGCATACAATGAGGCGAGGGAGAAGGAGGAGCTTCCCCCTATGTTAGCGCAGGCTTCAATATCCTTAATTCTGAAGAAGGATAAGGACCTGGAGCATTGTGGGTCCTACTGCCTGATATCACTGCTATATGTGGGTGCCAAGCTGGTGGCATAGATCTTGGCCTTGTAGATCGAGGACTGTGTGCCGTGGAGATAGGGGAAGACCAGACGGGGTTTGTAAAGGGCAGGCATCGGTCGGTGAACGTTAGGCACTTATTGAATGTGATAATGATGCCCCCGGAGGGACAGGAGGTGGTGGTTGCAATGGAGATGGAGAAAGCCTTTGATCGACTAGAATGGGAATATCTGTGGGAAGGACTGGGATGGTTCGGGTTCGGGCAGGTTTGTGGATTGGGTCCGGTTGTTGTATCAGGCACCGGCAGCGAGTGTTAGGATGAACCAGGTGCGTTTGGGGTATTTTGGATTTCATCCTGCGACAAGGCAGGGATGCCCACTCTCTCTGTTGATTTTTTCCCTGCCGATAGAGCAATTGGCAATGGTGCTTAGAGCGTCGAGGAGTTGGAAAGGGATAGTGCCAGATGGGAGCATACAGTTTCGTTATTTGCAGACCATCTGTTACTTTACATTTCGGATCCGTTTAAAGGCTTTTGGGGGGGGGGGGGGATCATGAACATCGTCGAGGAATTTAGCCGATTTTCCGGGTATAAATTAAACATGGGAAAGAGTGAGATCCTTTCGATTCAGGTCAGGAGGGGAGGCTGGGCGAGTTGCCGTTTAAAGTGGTGGGGACAAACTTTAGATGCTTGGGCATCCAGGTGGCGCAGGGGTGGGAACAATTACACAAATTGAACCTGGCGCGATTGGTAGAGCAAATGAAGAGGGGTTTTAAGAGATGGGACATGCTCCTGCTGTCGCTGGCGGGAAAATAATGGTGCTTCCATGGTTCCTATTCGTTTTTCAGAAACTTCCGATTTTTATCCCGATGGCCTTTTTAAAGAAAGATAACACCCTGATTTGGGGGTTTGCTTGGGCGGGGAAATCCCCCTGGGTAAAGAAGGTGCTGCTGGAGCGGTGACGTGTGTGTGGGGGGGGGGGGGGGCACTGTTGATGGCACCTCTGCCGTTCTCGCTGGCTAGGTACTCCATAAACCCGGTGGTAGTGGCGGCCCTGAGGATGTAGGGATAGTGGTGGTAGCACCTGAGCTTGGACGGTGCCTCGGTCTGGGCACCGATCTGTGGAAATCATAGATTTGGGGTCCAATTTGTGGGGGGCAGCTTCTCGAGCCTAGAAGAATTGGAAGGAGTACGAGTTGCCCAGCAGGAATGGGTTCCGGTGCTTACAGGTATGGGATTATGTTAGGAAGCAGGTGCCGTCCTTTCCCGACCTGCCGCCCCCGGGACTGCAGGGCAAGGTGGTGTCGAAAGCAGGGATTAGCGAGGGTTGGGTGTGGGAGATTTAGAAGGAATTAATGGATTAGAAGGGAGCCCCGATAGAAGTTAAACGGAAGTGGGAGGAAGAGCTAGGGAGGGAGGGGGAGGCTGGGTTATGGGAGGAGACTCAGAGGAGAGTGGCTTAGCCTTATTCAATTCAAAGTGGTTCAACGGTGCATATGATGGTGGCCCCTTGAGGGGGTGGAGGATAGGTGTGGGCGGTGCGCGGGGGATCCTGCGAACAATGTCCACGTTTTGGGCTTTGTCCGAAACTGAAGGGATTCTGGTAGGGGTTTGCTGATGTTATGTCTGATATGCTGAAGGTGAAGGTTGTTCCAGAGTCCAGAAGTGGCAATTTTCAGAATGTCAGAAGACCCGGGAGTCCAGGGGGTGAGAGAGGCCGATGTTTTGGCCTTTGCCTCCCTGGTAGCCCGGAGGCAGATCCTGTTGGAATGGAGGGACTCGGGGCCGCCAAAACCGGGGGGGTGAGCGACCTCGCAGAACTCCTTAAGGTGGAAAAAATCAAGTTCTCCTTGAGAGGGTCTGTAGAGGGGTTTGCCCGGAGATGGAAGCCATTTATTGATTTCTTCATAGGGAGGAAAAAGGGGGAAGGCTGAGTGGATGGAGGGCAACAGCAGGCAGGTTGGGCAGGGCAGTAGGGTGCTATCTATTTGTTATGAGACTTCCTGTTTGTTCTCTTTTTTTGGTTTTGGTTGTGTATTATGTATATTTATAAATACCTTCATCAAACTATTTTCAAAGAAACAAAATAAATTCAAGTGAATAACTAGTTTGATTGAAAAACAAACATACCTCTATTAGATCTTCAGCCAGAAAGCTTAGTTCATCATTATTTCTTGCTTCAAAAGAATATAATGCTCGATAACTCATCAAGACTGCAGATTTTCTACGCAGGGAGACTTTATTTTGGTTTACTGGCACTGTAGAAAACATGCATACGAAACAAATTTTATTTCCTAATTGCGATCTACATTTTTTATTTATTTTCTCAGCATTCACCTTATGATGTTAAATTGTGACCAGCATTGAATCAGGAGAAGAAGCGAGGCTTATGGCAGGTATCGAGGATTCAAAACAACAGAAGGCTGAGGCGCGTACAGAATATGCAAGTGAGAATCTAAAAAGGAAATTAGGAGAACAAAAAGGGGACATGAAAAGATGCTGGCAGGTAAAATAAAGGAAAATCCAAAGCTGCTTTACACATACATTAAGGGTAAAAGTATAACTAGGGAAAGAGTAGGGTTCATTAAGGACCACAATGGTAACTTGTGAGTGGGGCCAGAGGATGTAGGTACGGTTCTAAACGAATACTTTGTGTCAGTGTTCACTAGTGAGAGGGGCAGTGTGGGTATACAAATCAGGGAGAAGGACTGTATTAAAATTAAAGAGATTAACATAGACAGTCAGGCTTAAAAGTAGACAAATCTCAGGGACCAGATTAAATATATCCCAGGCTGTTGTGAGGCAAGGGAGAAAATAGCAGGGGGCTGCAATAATTTTCAAATCCTCTCTGGCCACAGGAGGGATGCTGGAGGACTGAAAGATACAAGGCACACAAAGGCTATGAGCCAAATGCTGGAAAGTGGGATTAGAATACTTCAGTGGTTGGTTTAGACTGGCACAGACATAATGGGCTGAAGGGCCTTCTCTGTGCTGCAGACCTATCACTCCATGACACATGATTTATATTGGTCAAATTTTCATTTTGGTAGATAATATCAAGCAGCAAAACCTGTTTTTCTTTAGGAAGGGTATTATGAGCATTGTGATTAAGGATTTAGGAAGTTGGCAGCTGGGTAGCAAAGTAATGAAGTACCATGTAGAGTCGGGCAATGTGTTAAAATTCTCGATGAGTAGTTTTATTCGGTGATAGCATGAGGTTCAGCCCCTTAGCTTGATGAGTTCTTAACCCCTATTGTGCAGAAAATAAGGTAGAGGGAGGGAGAAATCACACTTCAGGAAAGCAGTTAGAAAAGCTAAAAATGCAGAGCTCCTAGAGACATGGGAAAATAGTGACAATGCATGGTCAACAATCTCTATCAAAAAAGCAAGGAAAAGTGATTGGCATAAAAGGTTATAATGTATTTAATGCTTTTGTTCAGCTTTTCCAATTGTCTACTAAACGGAGCCCTTATGACAAGAATAAGGCATGTAATACAGATAAATAAATTGGATTATTTACAAAGAATTTACTAAACTCGTGCATAAAAGCATTTTTGTATGCTTGAAATGCCTCTAACAGTCTTTTCCACTGAAGGCTTTGTTATTCTGAGAAATCCAAGTATTGAGCTCATTAAAGTTCTTAGATCCATAACAATGAACTAAAAAGACTTAAGACGGCAGGTTGCAGAATGCACCAATTTATACATGCTCATGAACAATAGAGTACAATTTCTTGTTCAAAAGCAAACTAGTATGGATGTTGGAAAAATAGAAAATTCTGCTGTTATGCACAGCAAGTCTGGCAGCATCTATGGGGACAAAAACACAGTTTTCAGGTTGATTGCCATCATTGAACTGAAATGTTAACGTTTCTCTCTCCAAAGATGCTATCAGATTTGCTGAGTATTTTCTGTTGAGAAACCAAACAAAAACCTTCACTTGAATCAATATTGGGAGAGGGGAAGTAAATTGTGTTTTTGCACAATTTTCCTAAATAATACTCAGTGAAAAGAAAACTCAAATGGATAAGATTATAACCCTGACATGTACCATCCTGGAGGGACTCTATAGCAAGGGGCACAGATAGGCATTTCTGAAAGAGACTCCAGGATGGTATGTTGCCTCCCTGGTGCCAGGGTCAAGGGTGTCTCTGAACGAGCACAGGACGTCCTGAAGGGGAAGGGTGAACAGCCAGAGGTCGTAGTACACATAGGTACTAACAATATAGGCAGGAAGAGTAATGAGGTCCTGCAGAAGGAGTTCAGGGAATTAGGCAGTAAGCTAAAAAGCAGGACCTCGAGGATTGTAATCTCAGGATTGCTCCCTGAGCCATGTGCCAGTGAGGCGAGAAATAGGAGGATACTGCAGCCAAACACATAGCTAAACTGGTGGTGTAGAAGGGAGGGTTTCAGATTTCTGGACCATTAGGATCTCTTCTGGGGCAGGTGGGACCTGGACAAGAAGGATGGGTTGCATCTAAACTGGAGGGGCACCAATATCCTGGCTGGGAGGTTTGCTAGAGCCACTCAGGAGGATTTAAACTAGTATGGCAGGGGGGTGGGAACCAGAGCATTAGCTGAGAAGCTGTAATAACTGAAGGGGATACACAGAACAAAAATAAGAGAACAACATCACCCTCAGGCAGATCAAAAAGAGTGACAAGTGTGAGAAGGGAGGTGGTCAATGCAGGACTGAGGGTGTTGTACCTAAATGCGCGCAATATACGGAACAAGGTAAATGAGCTTATTGCGCACATTGAAATTGGTCGGTATGATGTTGTGGGCATCACAGAGACGTGGCTGCAAGGGGATCAGGGCTGGGATCTAAATATACAAGGATATGTGTCCTATCAAAAGGACAGGCAGATTGGCAAAGGGGGCGGGTTGCATTGTTAGTAAGGAATTAAGTTAAATCGATAGCAAGGTGCGACATAGGATCAGAAGGCATAGAATCTCTGTGGGTAGAGTTGAGGAATCGCAAAGGTAAAAAAGACCCTGATGGGTGTTATGTACTGGCCCCCTAGCAGTAGTCAGGATGTGGGGCAGAAAATAAATCAGGAGATAGAAAAGGCATGTTAAAAAGGCAATATGACAATAATCATGGGGGAGTTCAACATGCAGAGGCATTGGGAAAATCAGGTTTAATAATAATAATCTTTATTGTCACAAGTAGGCTTACACTAACACTGCAATGAAGCCACTGTGAAAAGCCCCTAGTCGCCACACTCCGGCGTCTGCCCGGGTACACAGAGGGAGAACCCAGAATGTTCAAATTACCTAACAACACGTCTTTCGAAACTTGTGGGAGGAAACCGGAGCACCCGGAGGAAACCCACGCAGACACAGGGAGACATGCAAACTCCGCCGACTGTGACCCAAGCCGGGAATCGAACCTGGGACCCTGGCGCTGTGAAGCATCAGTGCTACCCACTGTGCTACCATGCTGCCCATTTGGTAGTGGATCCCAAGAAAAGGAATTTGTGGAATGTCTAAGAGATGTTTTTTTGGAGCAGCTTGTGACAGAGCCTACTAGGGAACAGGCAATTCTGGATTTGGTGGTGTGTAATGAGGATTAAGGAATTTAAGGTGAAGGAACCCGGAGGGAGCAGTGACCACAATATGATGAATTTACCCTGCAGTTTGAGAGGGAGAAGCTGGAATCAGATGTAACGGTATTACAATTAAATAAGGGTAACTACAAAGACAAGTGGGAGGAGCTGGCCAGAGTTGATAGGAAAAGGAGCTCAGCAGGGAAGACAGTGGAACAGCAATGGCAGGAGATTTTGGGGGTTATTCGGGGGGCACAACAGAAATTCATCCCAAGGAGGAAGAAACATGCTAAGGGGAAGACAAGGCATTCATGGCTGACAAGGGAAGTCAATGATAGCATAAAAGAAAAAGAGAAAGCATACAAAGTGGCGAGCATTAGAGGGAAGCCAGAGAACTGGAAGCCTTTAAAAGCAAGCAGATGACAACTAAAAAAGCAATAAGGGGGTTGTGCAAGCGAGCTAGTAATATAAAAGAAGATAGGAAGAGTTTTTTTCAATATATAAAAGGTAAGAAAGAGACAAAAAAGACATTGGACCCGTGGAAAATGTGGCTTGAGAAGTAATAATAGGAAACAGAGGAACTGAACAGTTATTTGGCATCTGTTTTCACGGTGGAAGACACCAGTGGGATGCCAGAGCTCCAGGAGAATCAGGGGGCAGAGGTGAGTGCAGTGACCATCACTAAGGAGAAGATTCTGGGGAAACTGAAAGGTCTGAAGGTGTTTAAATCACCTGGACCGGATGGACTAAAGAGATAGCTGAGGAGATTGTGGAGGCATTGGTGGTGATCTTTCAGGAATCACTGGAGGCAGGAAGTGTCCCAGAGGATTGGAAAGTGGCTAATGTAACACCGTTGTGTAAGAAGGGAGGGAGGCAGAAGATGGGAAATTATAGGCCAGTTAGCCTGACTTCGGTCATTGGTAAGGTTTTAGAGTCCATTATTAAAGATGAGATTGTGGAGTACTTGTAAGTGCATGATAAAATAGGACTGAGTCAGCACGGCTTCGTCAAGGGGAGGTCACGTCTGACAAATCTGTTAAGAGTTCTTTGTGGAGGTAACAAGCAAGTTAGACAAAGGAGAAGCAGTGGACATGATTTATTTAGATTTCCAGAAGGCCTTTGACAAGGTGCCACACAGCAGACTGTTAAATAAGTTAAGAACCCATGGTGTTATGGGTAAGATCCTGGCATGGATAGAGGATTGGCTGACTGGCAGAAGGCAGAGAGTGGGGATAAAGGGGTCTTTTTCAGGATGGCAGTCGGTGACTAGTGGTGTGCTTCAGGGGTTCGTGCTGGGACCACAACTTTTCACAATATACATTAATGGTCTGGAAGAAGGAACTGAAGGCACTGTTTGCAGATGATACAAAGCTCTGTAGAGGGACAGGTAGTATTGAGGAAGCAGACGGGCTGAAGAAGGACTTGGACAGGTTAGGAGAGTGAGCAAAGAAGTGGCAGATGGAGTACAATGTGGAAAAGTGTGAGGTTATGCACTTTGGAAGGAGGAATGGAGGCATAGACTATTTTCTAAATGGGGAAACGCTTAGGAAATCATAAGCACAAAGGGACTTTGGAGTCCTTGGTCACAATTCTCTTAAGGTTAATGCGCAGGTTCAGTCGGCAGTTAGGAAGGCAAATGCAACATTAGCATTCATGTCGCGAGGGGGCACAGTAGCACAGTGGTTACCACATTTGCTTCACAGCTCAAGGGTTCCAGGTTCGATTCCAGGCATGGGTCACTGTCTGTGCAGAGTTTGCACTTTCTCCCCGTGTCTGCGTGGGATTCCCCCGGTTGCCTCCCACAGTCCAAAGATATGCAGGTTAGGTGGATTGGCTATGCTAAATTGCCCTTAGTGTCCAAAAAGATTGGGTGGGGTTGCTGGGTTACGGGGATGGGATGGAGGTGGCGGCTTAAGTAGGTGCTCTTTCCAAGGGCCGGTACAGACTCGATGGGCCAGATGGGCTCATTCTGCACTGTAAATTCTATGAATACAAGACCAGGCATGTACTTCTGAGACTGCATAAGGCTCTGGTCAGACCCCATTTGGAATATTATGAGCAGTTTTGGGCCCCGTATCTCAGGAAGGATGTGCTGGCCTTGGAAAGGGTCCAGAGATTGTTCACAAGAATGACCCCTGGAATGAAGAGCTTGTCGTATGAGGAACAGTTGAGGACTCTGGGTCTGTACTCGTTGGGAGTTTAGAAGGATGAGGGAGGATCTTATTGAAACTTACAGGGTATTACGAGGCCTGGATAGAGTGGACGTGGAGAGGATGTTTCCACTTGTAGGAAAAACTAGAGCCAGAGGGCATAAACTCAAAGGGACGATCCTTTAAAACAGAGATGAGGAGGAATTTCTTCAGTCAGAGCTGGTGAATCCGTGGAACTCTTTGCCGCAGAAGGCTGTGGAGGCGAAATCACCGAGTGTCTTTAAGACAGAGATAGATAGGTTCTTGATTAATAAGGGGATCAAGGGTTATGGGGAGAAGTCAGAGGAAAATATCAGCCATGATTGAATGGCGGTGCAGACTCAAAGAACAAAGAAAGGAACAGCACATGAACAGGCCCTTCAGTCCTCCAAGCCTGCGCCAAACATGCGACCCATCTAAACTAAAATCTTCTACACTTCCGGGGTCCGTATACCTCTATTCCCATCCTATTCATGTATTTGTCAAGATGCCCCTTAAATGTCACTATCGTCCCTGCTTCCACCACCTCCTCCGGCAGCGAGTTCCAGGCACCCACTACCCTCTGTGTAAAAAAACTTGCCTCGTACATCTCCTCTAAACCTTGCCCCTCGCACCTTAAACCTATGCCCCCTAGTAATTGACCCCTCGACCCTGGAAAAGAGCCTCTGACTATCCACTCTGGAGCTGTTTAGCACAGGGCTAAATCGCTGGCTTTGAAAGCAGGCCAAGGCAGGCCAGCAGCACGGTTCAATACCCGTACCAGCCTCCCCGAACAGGCGCCGGAATGTGGCGACTAGGGGCTTTTCACAGTAACTTCATTTGAAGCCTACTTGTGACAATCAGTGATTTTCATTTCATTTCACTCTGTCTATGTCCCTCATAATTTTGTAGACCTCGATCAGGTCACCCCTCAACCTCCGTCGTTCCAGTGAGATCAAACCGAGTTTATTCAACCGCTCCTCATAGCTAATGCCCTCCATACCAGGCAACATCCTGGTAAATCTCTTCTGCACCCTCTCCAAAGCTTCCACATCCTTCTAGTAGTGTGGCGACCAGAATTGAACACTATACTACAAGTGTGGCCTAACTAAGACTCTATACAGCTGCAACATGACTAGTCCATTTTTCAATACCCCGGCCAATGAAGGCAAGCATGCCGTATGCCTTCTTGACTACCTTCTCCACCTGTGTTGCCACTTTCAGTGACCTGTGGACCTGTACACCGAGATCTCTCTGACTTTCAATACTCTTGAAGGTTCTACCATTCATTGTATATTCCCTACCTGCATTAGACCTTCCAAAATGCATTACCTCACATTTGTCCGGATTAAACTCCATCTGCCATCTCTCTGCCCAAGTCTCCAAATGATCTAAATCCTGCTGTATCCTCTGACAGTCTTCATCGCTATCCGCAATTTCATTAATCTTTGTGTCGTCTGCAAACTTACTAATCAGACCAGTTACATTTTCCTCCAAATCATTTATATATACCACAAACAGCAAAGGTCCCAGCACTGATCCCTGCGGAACACCACTAGTCACAGCCCTCCAATCAGAAAAGCACCCTTCCAATGCTACCCTCTGCGTTCTATGACCTAGCCAGTTCCATATCCATCTTGCCAGCTCATCTCTGATGCTGTGTAACTACACCTTTTGTACCAGTCTGCCATGAGAGACCTTGTCAAAGGCCTTACTGAAGTCCATATAGACAACATCCACTGCCCTACCTGCATCAATTATCTTTGTGACCTTCTCAAAAAACTCTATCAAGTTAGTGAGACACGACCTCCCCTTCACAAAACCGTGCTGCCTCTTGTTAATACGTCCACTTGCTTCCAAATGGGAGTAGATCCTGTCTTGAAGAATTCTCTTCAGTAATTTACCTTCCACTGACGTAAGGCTCACCGGCCTGTAGTTCCCTGGATTATTCTTGCTACCCTTCTTGAACAAAGGAACAACATTGGCTATTCTCTAGCCCTCTGGGACATCACCTGAAGACAGTGAGGATCCAAAGATTTCTGTCAAGGCCTCAGCAACTTCCTCTCTTGCCTCCTTCAGTATTCTGGGGTAGATCCCATCAGGCCCTGGGGACCTATCCAACTTAATATTTTTCACGACGCCCAATATCTTGTTTTTTTGGATCCCGATGTGACCCAGGCTATCTACACACCCTTGTCCAGACTCAATATCCACCAATTCCTTCTCAGTGAACACTGGTGCAAAGTATTCATTTAATATCTCGCCCAATTCCTCTGGCTCCACACATAGATTCCCTCTCCTGTCCTTAAGTGGGCCAACCCTTTCCCTGGCTACCCTCTTGCTTTTTATATACTTACAAAAAGCCTTCGGATTTTCCTTAACCCTATTTGCCAATTACTTTTCGTGACCTCTTTTAGCCCTCCTGACTCCTTGCTTAAGTTTCTTCCTACTTTCCTTATATTCCACACAGGCTTTGTTTGTTCCCAGCCTTCTCGCCCTGACAAATGCCTCCTTTTTCTTTTTGACGAGGTCTACAATATCTCTCGTTATCCAAGGTTGCCGAAATTTGCCATATTTGTCCTCCTTCCTCACAGGAGCATGCCGGTCCTGAATTCCTTTCAACTGACATTTGAAAGCCTCCCACATGTCAGATGCTGATTTACCCTCAAACATCCACCCCAATCTAGGTTCTTCTGTTCCCGCCTAATATTGTTATAATTAGCCTTCCCTCAATTTAGCACATTCACCCTAGGACCACACTTATCCTTGTCCACCAGCACTTTAAAACTTACTGAATTGTGGTCACTGTTCCCGAAATGCTCCCCTACTGAAACTTCTACCACCTGGCCGGGCTCATTCCCCAATACCAGGTGCAATACAGCCCCTTCCCGAGTTGGACTATCTACATATTGTTTTAAGGAGTCCTCCTGGATGCTCCTTACAAACTCTGCCCTGTCCGAGCCCGGAGCACTAAGTGAGTCCCAGTCAATATTGGGGAAGTTAAACTCTCCCATCACAACAACCCTGTTGCTTTTACTCCTTTCCAAAATCTATCTACCTATTTACTCCTCTATCTCCCGCTGGCTGTTGGGAGGACTCTAGTAAACACCCAATATTGTAACTGCACCATTCTTATTCCTGATCTCTACCCATATAGCCTCGTTGCCCTCTAAGGTGTCCTCCCACAGTGCAGCTGTGATATTCTCCCTAACCAGTAGCGCAACCGCTCCACCCCTTTTACATCCCCCTCTGTCCCTCCTGAAACATCTATATCCTGGAACGTTTAGCTGCCAATCCGGTCCTTCCCTCAACCAGGTCTCTGTAATGGCAACAACATCATAGTTCCAAGTACTAATCCAAGCTCTAAGTTCATCTGCCTTACCTGTTATACTTCTTGCATTAAAACATATGCACTTCAGGCCACCAGTCCCGCTGTTTTCAGCAACTCTCCCTGTCCGCTCTTCCTCAGAGCCATAGTGGCCCTATTCCCTAGTTCTCCCTCAATATTTTCACCTTCCGACCTATTGCTTCAGTACCCACCCCCCTGCCATACTAGTTTAAACCCTACCATGTGATACTAGCAAACCTCGCGGCCAGGATATTTATGCCTCTCCAGTTTAGATGCAACCCGTCCTGCCCCGGAAGAGCTCCCAGTGGTCCAGATAACTGAAACCCCCCTCCTACACCAGCTGTTTAGCCATGAGTTTAACTGCTCTATCTTCCTATTCCTAGCCTCACTGGCACGTGGCAGAGAGATTACAACCCTAGAGGTCCTGTCTTTTATCTTTCTGCCTAGCTCCCTGAACTCCTGCTGCAGGACCTCATCCCCCTTCCTGCCTATGTCGTTAGTACCAATGTGTACCACAACCTCTGCTGTTTGCCCTCCCCCTTCAGGATGCCCGCGATCCGTTCTGAGACATCCTGGAGCCTGGCACCAGGGAGGCAACATACCATCCTGAAGTCTCTTTCACGTCCACAAAAGTGCCTATCTGTGCCCCTGACTATAGAGTCCCCTGTGACTATTGCTCTTCTGTGCTTTGACCCTCCCTGTTGAACATCAGAGCCAGTCATGGTGCCGCTGCTCTGGCTGCTGCTGTTTTCCCGATAGGCTATTCCCCCCAACAGTATCCAAAATAGTATACCTGTTCGAAAGGGGGACAACCACAGGGGATTCCTGCACTGACTGCCTGCCCCTTCTGGTGGTCACCCATCTCTCTGCCTGCACCTTGGGTGTGACCACATATCCATAACTGCTATCTATGACGCTTTACGCCACCTGCATGCTCCTAAGTGCATCCAACTGCTGCTCCAACCAAACCATGCGGTCTGTGAGGAGCCGCAGTTGGGTGCACTTTCTGCAGATGAAGCCATCCGGGACGCTGGAAGCCTCCCGGACCTGCCACATCTCACAGTCAGAGCACTGCACCCCTCTGATTGACATTGGTTTAACTAATTAAATCGGCCAAGTGGCCTAATTCTGCTCCCATGACTTATGGTCTTACCCTCACTCGTAAAGGAAATAAAAAGCCTGAGATCACAATCTTTCAATCTTCCTTAGATGTGTAGATGGTTCCGGAAATCTTGGGAGTTCACAATTTAATTAGTTCAAGGGAAAGGGAGATTAATCAGATCAACTAGGTAGTCTGAAATCAGTTTTGTGAAAATTTCCTAGAATCCATAATATGAGAGAAAATTAGGGAACATTTAGAAAGGAAGTCAGCACAGATTTATGAAAGAAAGTTACCTTTGTTAAAAAAATTGTTTTTGAAGTAGGGACTGAAGGAAAGAATGCGTGTACAACTCTTCAGGAGGAATGCAAGAAGATATTTTACTAATGTTACAAAAAGCTGGCGTATGAAATAAAAGAAAATGTAGCAGTATGTATAGAACGGGTTAGGCTTAATGAATGATATTAGAAATATTACAAACACATCCACCCACCCTCCTTTTGTTGACAAATGGACAGAAAATAAAAACTTAATTATAAAGCAACTTTCATGACTTTGAGATATCCCAAAGCACTTCAAAGCCAATGACACAGGTCTTTCTTAAGTGTAGTTGCAATGTACGAAACATGGCAGTCAGTATGTGCACAGCAAAATCCTACAAACAGCAATGATCAACCAGTTTTCATTTTTAGTGATGTTGACTGAAGCTATTGGCTAAGACACTGGGCAAAGAGCCCTACTTTTCTCTGAATAGTGCTGAGATCTGTTAAATCTACCCGAGAGGGAAGACATGCCCTTGGTTTAAAATCTCGATGAAAAGAATGCAACTTCAACAGTGCAGCATTCTCTCAGTATTGCACTGAAGTGTCAGCCTGGATTTAATGCTCATGCCTCTGGAATGGAGTTTAAACCCCACAATCATCTGACTCAGAAGAGAGTGCACCACACTGTTCTAGTGAGAACCTAATATATTTACCTTCTTTCCTAGATCCATACGTTGGCTTATCATCCAAGTGTTTCAGCACGTCCTTCAACTTATCTTGTACATCAGTCTTTGATTGACGTTTCTCAGACTCATCTCGCTTTATCGTTTCCTGCCTTCTCTTCTCTTCTTCTTCATGCTGCCGTTTTTCCTCTGCTTTTCTTAGAGTCTGTGCTTTCCTTTTCCCTTCTTCCTCGGCTTCTCTTTGAAGCTGTGCAAGTCTCTTTTTATCCACTTCTTCACGATGACGCTTCTCCTCAGCCAGTCTTTTATTTTCTGCTTCTATTTCTCTTTGCCTGGCAGCAAATGCTTCGGTTTTCCGATTTTCTTCCTCACGGATTTTGTCTTGGAGTCGTTCCTCCTCCAGTTTTTGCTGCCTTATTTCTTCTTCTCTTTTGATTTTTGATTTCCAAAGATTTTCTTTTTCTTGCTTTGCTTTTCTAAACAAAAGGTATAAAGATGAACTATTACAACAAATTAACGCTGCAGAATTCCTTATGATGGCCTGTTTGGACAAGTTTATTGTTCTGACAGATGGACCACGAGTTTCAGGATCTTTATTTTTTTAATTACACAACTAAGTAAATTCAAAATAATTGACCTACAACTTGAAAATGTGAATAATTTGCCAATTTCCATGCACCATGAATTTCCTTCTGGATCTTGGGCAACTTTCAGCCAGGAAATTCAGCGGTATCACGGTGAAGTAATTTATTCCAGGGAGAGGGGGAATGAATGATTCACATTGGAATGATTCATATTGGACTGCTTCAAGTACAGTTTCCGATGAGTTAATTATGAGGCGGTGCTGATGGCAATTAATCTACTGTTTTAGCTGGAGAAGGAGCCAAGTAACAAGGTAGGTTTAGAATTATAAGAAGCAGCAGCCTCCGCCAATAAGTCAAAACATCCTGCAATAATTTGCAGCACTTCTGTTTGAAGTTATTGCACCTCTCTCCCATTCTTGATCCTTAAATGTTTCCCAGTTTTAAAAAAAATGTATCTATTGCTCATTCACGGTGAATGTATGCATTTGGAAAATTTACAAACTGGAGTGATTCTTTAGAATTCAAACATTTTCAATTACAATCTTTGGAAACAAAAGTTCACTCATTAAGCACTAAAAATCGACTAATTTACCGTATAGCATCCTCCTCTTCCCTTTTTTGCCTTTCTTGTTCTTCAGTCTTTTTTCTTTCGATTGCTCGAATTTTATCATCCTTGATTCGATAGAGCTGCTCCAAGGCAAACTGCTGTTTGCTGTAGCTTTCTCTCAGTTCCTGTTGGATTATGCAGAGCAACGTAACTGCTGCTGAATATGCTTCCTTTTAGCTACTACTATTAACATAAATCAGTCCTGAAAATGCAAACGGAACATGCATCTTACAATAACCACCGAGATGGAAATGCTGAACGTGCACAGGCTATGGCCCTGCACTCATTGCAGCCACCGCTTGCTGCACACAGACTGAAATTGTAGGCATAGTAGCCATATACACCTCAATTCACTACATTGTTTGTACAAATGCAGTTATTGTGTTAACTGTTTTGGAATGTGTATTAATAAATGATACAATTTAATTAAACTGCACAGAAAATGGTACAGATCTCCAAAGTATAAGGAGGAAGGTGTACTTTCAGATTTAACATTTTCAGGTCAATATTTACTTCCATTGATATTGAAATATGGGAGGTCTAGGGATGAGAATGAGAATAAAAATTAGTTGTGTTACTGGACGAGTAATGTAGAAGCTTGGAACAATAATCCAGCAGATGTCAGTTCAAAATAAAAAAAACATTTTGATTGAGAAATTGAGTATGTTTAAAATTTGGAAATAGAAAGCTGGTAGTCAGTTAAAGTGACTATGAAACTGTTGGAATTGTCATTCAAACTGAACAGATTCATTGTGCTTTAGGACGGCCTCCATGTGACTCAAGTCCCATTCTACTCTGGTTGTTTTGTTTTGTTGCTGATGGGAAATAAATGCCAGCTTTTACAGCAACATCCATATCCTTGGATTGAAAAATAAATTAGTTGAATATTCCCAAGGTAGCTCTGTACATGGATTCCAATGCCCCATTTCCCACCATGTCAAAGCTATTCCAAATGACATTCATTTTGTTTAGTTTAAATTTAATATTTTAGATTCAGCACCTAGGGAGCTACTACTGGGCAGCAAATGTGGCGATGATCCGCAAGTGGGTTATGGAGGGAGAGGGGGCGGCATGGAAGAGGATGGAGATGGCGTCCTGTAAAGGAACGAGCTTGGGGGCGTTGGTGACGGCACCGCTGCCGTTCTCGCCGTCAAAGTATACCACGAGCCCGGTGGTGGCGGCAACGTTAAGGATCTGGGGCCAGTGGAGATGGCACAGGGGTGCAGTGGGAGCCTCGGTGTGGTCCCCGATCAGGGGTAACCACCGGTTTGTCCCGGGGAAGATGGACGGGGGATTCCAGGGCTGGCATCGGGCGGGGATTAGAAGAATGGGGGACCTGTTCATTGACGGGACATTTGCGAGCCATGGGGCACTGGAGGAGAAGTTTGAGTTACCCCCGGGAAATGCTTTTAGATATATGCAGGTGAGGGCTTTTGTGAGGCGACAGGTCAGGGAATTCCCGTTGCTCCCGGCACAAGAAATTCAAGACAGGGTGATCTCGGGTGTATGGGTCGGGGAGGGCAAGGTGTCGGCAATACACCAAGAGATGAAAGAAGAGGGGGAAGCGCTAGTAGAAGAGTTGAAGGGTAAATGGGAGGAGCTGGGGGAGGAGATCGAGGAAGGTCTGTGGGCTGATGCCCTGGGTAGGGTTGATTCCTCCTCCTCGTATGCCATGCTCAGCCTGATACAATTTAAGGTGGTTCACAGAGCGCACTTGACGGGGGCGAGGTTGAGTAGGTTATTTGGGGTAGAGGACACATGTGGAAGGTGCTCAGGGAGCCCGGCGAACCATGTCCATATGTTTTGGTCATGCCCGGCACTGGAGGGGTTCTGGAGAGGAGTGGCGGGAGCAATATCTCAGGTGGTGAAAGTCCGGGTCAAGCCAAGCTGGGGGCTAGCAATATTTGGAGTAGTGGACGAGCCGGGAGTGCAGGAGGCGAAAGAGGCCGGCATTCTGGCCTTTGCGTCCCTAGTAGCCCAGCGAAGTATCTTGCTAATGTGGAAGGAGGCGAAGCCCCCTATCGTGGAGGCCTGGATAAACGACATGGCTGGGTTCATAAAGCTGGAGAGGATTAAGTTTGCCCTGAGAGGGTCTGCGCAGGGGTTCTACAGGCGGTGGCAACCGTTCCTAGACTATCTCGCGGAGCGTTAGAGGAAGGTCGGTCAGCAGCTGCAGCAACCCTGGGGGGGGTGAACGTGGGATTGCTTGGGGGGATGGATGAGCAGGAGATAACATGAAGGGTGGGGGAAACTGGCACGTGCGGGAGAGAGCCAGTGTATAAAGCTATATAAATATACCATTTTGCCATGTATATATCTTGCTCAGTGTGATTTTGTGTTATTTTGTTACGGGGAGGGGGGTTATTGTTTGGAAGGGGGAAAAATTGTGTTGTTAAAAAACTTTAATATATATATATTTTTTTTAAATATTCAAATTTCTTCATACAAAAAGGCAGAATTCCAGAAAATTAGTTTAGGTTGAAAAATTCCACGGTTATATACATTTCTTTCATTCTAGTTTCAACAGAGGTTAGCCATAGGAAAGTCCTGCACTAATGTCTAATGATAAAAAAGATGCAAATTTCGAAGGTTGCAGAGAACTTGTACTACTTGAAAACATAATTTATTTCTGAACTAATGCACCACATAGACCGTTTGGATAAGTGATGCATTATCAGTTGCTATTTATGGGTTGGATTACAGGACTGTAGATACATTATTGCTTTTAACTTTGAGATTTATTACTCGGGTTCAGTAGGTTTCTGTTCTGGTTCAAATTTTTCAAAGACTAAAGTTGTTATTTTTTTCTTGTGCAGTTTACCCAGCTTATTGTAGGAATATCTAAAACTGTGTGTGAACAACAAGTGATGGGAGAATGTTCACTGACCATCTTCTAATGGATAAACACTTTATTCAGCATGAAACTACTCCATACTTCACATTATCAAAGCAAACACTACAATGCAAGTCTCCATTAAAAACAATGGCCCCAATGTTCCCTTTGACATCCTGTTGCTAATAAGCCATTTTACAAAACATCAAAGTTTTCCACTGCCCCGTCCAAGGATTCATTCACATTGTACAAGTGGCAACACAGTTGCGAGGTTCCAGGGTGGTTGACAACAGGACAGGAAGTCTTTTACATTTTTATTCAATGTTTCCCTTTTCTTATAAGAAATGTTATACCTCAGAGAGGAAGGATATTTAAAAATCAATTTGCTTTTCTCATTAAACATTAAGTCCAGTTATAAAAATAATCTGAAAACAAAAGAATAAAATCTGAAATATTGCCACTTATTTTGCCAAGGAAATCTGTGTCTCATGTTCCAACCTTCAAATTAACGACAGTATGTCATTAAGAAATCCTGTGTCAACAATCAGCCCCTTCTCTTCTCAACTCCTTAACACACCCTAGAATTTCCAAACCCAGCCACATTATTAGAGCTAAATGGAAATAAGGGATAGAGGAAACAATAGTGAACGAATCACCTCAATTTCTCTCACTTTTTAGAAAGCCTTTGGAATGCTTTTGGAGAAAATTGGAAGGAACTCTTTTCCCCAACTCATCACAGGGGCACAGTGGTTAGCACTGCCGTCTCACAGCGCCAGGAACCCAGGTTCAATTCCGGCCTTGGGTGACTGTCTGTGTGGAGTTTGCACATTCTCCCCATGTCTACGTGGGTTTCCTCCGGGTGCTCCAGTTTCTCCCACAGTCCAAAGATGTGCAGGTTAAGTGGATTGGCCATGATAAATTGCCCCCCGTGTCCAAAAGGTTAGGTAGGATTACGCTGCTAGGACGGGAAATTGGGATCTAGATTGGGGTGCTCTTTCAAAGGGTCTGTACAGACTCAATGGGCCAAATGACTTCTTTCTGCACTGTAGGGATTCTATGATTCATCCATCATAGAATGGTTGGTTGGGATGGGAGAGATAAATGGGAAAAGACCCAGAGATCATTTCCAGAATAGGCTCAATAACAGAGCATTAATTCATTATTTGCTATCATCTTTGCCATTTTGGATTGTACTGTATTTAAATAAATTTCACTGTCACAGAAGGAAAAATTGAAGCCAATGTGTAAATAATTTAATACAAGCAGAACAGCAAGGAATAAAACAAAGTGAAAATCTGAGATTAATAAAGTTAAGTCGAAACACAAAGATAGAAAGCATTAGTAAATCTGGTATTTGAAAACAATAGCAGCCAGCAATGAAGTATGACTGAATAGAGTACGTGGTATGCAACGATGGACAACTGATGCCTATACGAATTGGAAAGCATGGATTGTGCTTTACTGTTTACTGTCAATTTGTTAATATATCACAGGCACTGCAGCTCCAGAGAGGAAAAGTGAATAGCTCCTGCATTCAAAAGATACTTATGGTCACGGACATTGTTCAACAGTACTTACAGTCTTCATCCTCAATTATAAGCAACTGATGTGGCACCGTCACAATCCGACTCAAAAACTTTGCAGGATACTCTTATCTATATTCTCAAGGCCTCACCGTATTGATATAGTTATTTTTAAAAACACAAAAGTAACACCACAGGCATTTAAGATTCTTAGTGGCATAGATGCTTTTGGAATTCACAAATTGATCTGTTTTTATAAGTTTACTCCTGACCACAGTGTGCATTATTGGTTCATTTGCCAGTCCACAGTGGATGAGAGTATCATTTATCGATTTAGTGTTGGCTTCAAGGTAATTTTGTGTTGTTCACCTATACCCACTAGCAACTGATGCGAGATGGCACCACACTTGTTTAATGTGGTACCCTTACAAAGATGGCCATACTTCTGAGGTGAAAGGCCATAGTGCTATGATTTTCTATATTTGAACATTAAATGATTTGCCAATGTAGCTAAATTCACATTGTGAAATGCTCGGTTTCTCAAGTGTCTAACCAGTTTCTCACTGGTGTCGAAGAATATTTGTTCTGTAATATTCTGATTACAGTGTGCAATAGCCAGTTTGTGTTTAACTACAGTTGTGGTTCTTAACAACATGCCTCCTAGAATCTAGAAAAACAGTAACTTTAAGTAAATTCCTTATGTGAAATTAGGAAACACACCTTGTGTTATTTGCGTGGCTGCGTAATTATTAATGATCAAGCTGGATATCTAAACAGATCAATCCATTTAATAAATTAATAAGTCCCTGAACAAATTCTGGAGTTTGCTTAAAATTGTTATCCTGTGCACTGAGGATATATCATCAATAAAGCACAAGTGGGTAAATGACTAAAGAAACAGTAATACATGAAAGCGGGAAGAGAATAAGACTTTTTTCAGCAAATAACCTTCAATAAAAGGAACAAGCTGCTGAGACAGCCCAGCAGAGAGAGAAGGCACTCAAGTACAAAGTCGTCCAATTCCTCACACTGTAAGATAACAAAGTAGGGAAATAAGTAAACAAAAGATAAGTTGTATACTGAATGAACAGCAACTATACTGCGGCCAACAACAAAATATGCTTACGGAATGCATTAGGAAAGGAAAGAAGCTTTAAAAAAAAAAAAAACTCCCTCAACTGGCCCTCAAATTCAAAACCAGAAGTAGTACAGTACATTAATTGAACAAGTTTACCAATTTAATGTATAACCTATCAGTGAATGGATTAATGATTTCACAATTGTCCTAATTTACACTGAATTCACCATAGCCTTCAATTCTGCCAAGGTTTTAAGGTCAGGACATGCAATGGTTTCAAGCTTTAAAAATAAGTCATGTGAAATTCGGAGTGAATTGAGTGAACTCAGTAAAATTTTGAGTGATTAGGAGGAAAAATTGATAGTTTCTATCCAATGCATAAATGAACATATTGATAGTTATATTAACATATTTGTTACAGTGGCAAATGAAAGATACATTGATTATTTTGAAAGCCAACCTAAGATATTTCAGAATGTTCAGAATAAGTATATTTCTACCAGAAAGAAAGATTCTAAGGAGTGGGCCCACTACCCCTGCTTAACTAAGGAAGTTAAGGAAAGCATCAAACTTAAGGAAACAACTTAGAGCTGTGCAGTGATGAGTGGCGGGTCAGATGTTTGGTCAGAATATAAAGAACGGCAGAGAATGACTAAAAGGCTAATCAGGAGAAAGAAATTAGAGTATGAGAGGAAGTTAGCTATAAATGTAAAAATTGATAGTAAGAGTTTCTGCAGGTATTTAAAATGGAAAATAGTAAGTAAAGTGAGTGTTGATCCTCTAGAGAGTGAGAATGGGGCGTTAATGGTAGATAATAAGGAAATAGCGGATTAAATGAATAAATATTTTGCTTCTGTCTTCACGATAGAAGATACAAAAACCGTTCCAATACTAGCTGTAAATCAGGAGATGGAAGGGAGAGAAGAACTTGGTCAAAGTACAGTCACTAGGGAAGCGATACTGAGCAAACAGATGGAGCTGTGGGCTGACAGGTCTTCAGGTCCAGATGGACTTCAACATAGGGTCTTCTATGACATGACTAATGAACTAGTAGATATGTTGGAGTTAATTTTCCAAAATTAAAGGTTTCATCAGTAGCAAATGGGACCCGTCTAATTCAAGGGAGGGAGGCAGAAAACAGGAAATCGACCATGAAGGAGGTTATAGTTGGGTACACAGAAAAAATGACGGTAATCGGGAAGAGTCAGCATGGTTTTGTGAAAGAGAAATCATGTTTAACCCAATTTATTGGAGTCCTTTGAAGGAGTATTGTGCTGTGGATAAAAAGGGAGCCTGCAGACCTCTAGTACTTGGATTTCCAGAAGGGGCGACATCAAAGGTGACTGCAGAAAATAAATACTCATGGTACAGAGATAACATATTAACATGGGTAGAAGATTGGCCAGCTGGCAGAAAAGAGAGTATGCATAAATGGTTCTTTTTCTGATTGGCTGGATGTGACGAGTAGAGCCCCACAGGGGTCGGTGCTGTGGCCTCACCTTTTTACAATTTTCATCGATTAGAGGAGAGAAGGCATGGTAGCTAAACTTGTAGATGACATAAAGATAGGTAGAAAGGTATTTTGTGAAGAGGGCATATGGAGGCTGCTAACGGATATAGATAAGTTGAGTGAATGGGCCAAATCTGGTAGATGGAATTTACTGTAAGAAAATTTGAAGTTGCAGGAAGAATAAAAAGGCAGAGTATTACTTAAACAGAGAACGGCTGCAGAATTTCAAGGCTCAGAGGGATCCCGGTGTTCTTGTGCATGAGTCACAAAGTGTCAGCATACAAGACAAGTAATTACGAAAACTAATGGAGAGACCTCCGGTGACGGTAATGTGCTGAGCAGACGCATGAGCAGACGCACATCAGGTGGCTCTCCTCCAGAATATAACCAAAAAGGCACTTTTAGGTGAATTTAGCCCGAAGGTTCGACAGCATCGCACCCTCAATCGAGAAAGAGAAGGAACAGAGCCAGCATGCCAAAAAATGGGAGATTGAAGGGACGACAGGAGCGGAAGAAAAGGACATGAGCAACAGGCCGACGTGCTGCCAGACCCACGAGGCGAGGGGGGCCCGGCCACCCAGGAGAGAGGGAGACTGACGACTCGGGCACCAGCCTCCCCACTGGCCGCGATGAGAGAAGCGATAAATATAGAAATCCAGGTGGGGGTCAAGGTGGCAGTTACAGAGACGTTCATCACCATGCAAACGGCAATCACTGGACTGGGGAAGAAGGTGGAGGCACAGGGAAAAATGATCGAGGAGATGGAGAAGGCATCAACCGACCAGAACGACAGGATGGTCGCCCTGGAGGTGAAAATCCGAAGGGTGGTGGCAACCCAGGGAAGCTTGAAGGGAAAACCTGAGGACTAGGAGAATAGGTCCCGACGCCAGAACATTCGTATTGTGGGCCTGCCAGAGGGGATAGAGGTCAGGGGCCCAACGGGCTATATGGCCCAAATGCTGGGCCACCTTTTCGTGAGGGTCAGCTTCCCCAACCCCCTGGAGATCGACAGATCGTTCACTCCGGGCGAAGCCCAAGGCGGGGGATCAACCGAGGACGATTATCACGAAATTACATCGATACGAGGATCCTGAGGTGGACAAGACAGACAAAGGCGAATAGCTGGAAAGGACACAGAATCCGGGTCTATCAGGATATCGGGGCTGACGTGGCAAAACGCAGGGCCGAATTTAATCAGGCAAAATTGGCCCTGTACAGGAACGGGATAAAATTTGGAATGCTGTTCCCAGCCAGGCTCTGGCTCACGTTCCATAATAAGGAACATTACTTCAACACCCCGGTGCAGACGGACGAGTTGGGTCCAGCGGCTTGGACAGGGGGCAGGCGAGGCAGCGATGAAGGCAAAGCAAAGGAGGAAAGAGAGAGAGAGAAAGAAACTTGATGGACACATGATATGTTTGCGCGGGACTATGCTACTCGCTTTGATCAGAAAGACCGGGTCACAGGGAAGGGCGAGGCAGTGGAACGCAGGTGAGGGTGAGGCACAGACAGCGGGAGCAGACAGTCAGCAGGCATGGGACAGGGGTAAGATCAGCCCGGGAGGGGGGTCACCACACTAGCAGGGATAGCTAGCACAGGAAGTGAGATAGCAAGGGGGCACGGCGCACCTCCCGGCAAGGGGGGTGGGGGGTGGGAAGGGGAAGTCTGGCGGGTGGGAAGGGGAAAGACAGGGAGGGGTAATGCAAAGGGGGAGATGGGGAGGGGGTGACACGGGGGGGGGGGGGAACAGTAGGGAGGATGAAGGAACACAAGGGGAGTATGAGGAGAAGAAAGGGTTGGTCTTCAGATTGGCTTCAGCAGGTGAAGTGCAGGTTGAGGGAACAAGCTGGCGCTGCAAGCAGCCACTTTGGAGGGTCCCTAAACAAAGGGAAACCCCAGACTGCAGGGGCGCACACACGGGGATACACACTAATGGCGGCAATGTTGAGTACCTCCTGACAAAGGGTAACCCCGAAGTACAGAGGCCCGACCTCATGGTGAGAACGGCGACCGTGGCCATTTTGGATGGTCCCCTAACAAAGGGAAATCCGTCCACCAGGTAAATATGGTTGATCCCGCAGGAAGGGGGGACAGAAACCCCCATCGGGATTATCACCTGGAATGTCAGGGGACTTAACAGTCCAGTGAAAATATCCAGAGTCTTTGCCCACTCAAGAGTTTGAAAACCAACACAGTCTTTCTGCAAGAGGCACATCTGACTGAGAAGGACCGACTGCAGGTAAGGAAGGGCTGGGTGGGACAGACATATCATTCATGTTACAGGATGAGGGCTAGGAGGTGTAGAATACTGATTAGTAAGAGGACAGTGTTTACGGCGACTAAGATGGTTACGGACCAAGGGGGTCGGTACATCATGATCAGTGATGTCCTGGATGGGGCACTGGTAGTTCCAGTAAACGTGTACACGCCCAACTGGGACACAAGGGGCGGAATTCTCAGATAATAGGGCTATGTCCCCAGACCCGTGAGAAAACGGGTGCAAATCACTCTGGACTTTCCCGTTTTGCAGGGGGCTAGCACGGCCCCGGAGTGCTCCTCACAGCTCCAGCTGCCGATACGGAGCCCTGCACTTCCGGCCGCGGGGCCGCGCCAGCAGCCCCGCGCAACATGGCGCCCCACACCGCGGGCCGGCCCTGACAATATAGGGCACCCCCCTCCCCCCACCCCCCACCCCCCACCACCCCCCAGATCACGTGCGTCCGGCGATCGGTGGCCCCCGTTCGCGAGCCTGGCAGTCCTGGAGGCCCCACCCCCACACACACACCAGGGCGGCCGAGGATTGAGTCCGCAGCCGCCACTCCGAGCTCCTGTCGGGTGGAACCATGTGTGAACGACACTGGCGGGAACTCGGCCAGTTGTCGGCCCCCGACTGGCGCCACGTCAACCGCACATGCGATTGGCAGCGATTCTCCGGTCCCTGGAGAATCGCGGGAGCGCCGTCGCAACAGATCGCGGGTGTGGCGCCCATTCTCTGCCCCTAGCGCTGAGCACGTTGCGGCGCGGAGGCTCGGAGAATCCCGGCCATGGACCTCAGAAAAAAGACCATGGCAGAAATCCCTGATATCGACACACACCGACTGATCATGGAGGGTGACGTCATGTGCGCACAGGACCCACTGACGGACTGCTCAAACCCCAAAATGGGGAACCTGGAACTTTAATCGGTGCTTCCAGACATAGTAAGAGCGGAATACCCTGCGCTAGTCACAATACTTGGACGTGAGGTTGCAGACTGGCCGTGCCCAATACCCCGCATGGAGGCTGGATACGGACCTTTTGGCCGACAAGGTCTTCTGTCAGAAAATATCACAGGCCATAGGCCATCATTAACAACCAGAATGGAAAAGTCTCACCTTCCACCTTCTGGGAGGCACTGAAGACGGTGATTAGGAGAGAGATTATAGCCTACAAGGCATGTAGAGACAGGGAGAGGGGAGCTGGGCAGCAAATGATCGACTCCATCCATTCTATGAACACTGAGAGAATGCTAGCCGTCTGTTGGCTCACCAGCTGAGAAAGCAGGCTGCCACGAGGGAGATAGTGCAGGTGAAGGACAGCAGAGGTGAACTGGTAGCTGAACCAAAAAAGGTCAACCAAGCATTTGAGACCTTCTATTGAGGACTGTACACCTCCGAACCCCCGACGGGGATGCGGAGATGAAATTGTTCCTCGATGGACTGGGCACGCCAGTCGTGGGGGACGATAGGTGAGGGGAGCTCAAGCACCAATAGGACATAGAGAGATCATGGAGAGTTCATTCAGGCGGGAAAGGCACCGGGACCCGTCTATAGAAAGTTTGCACCAACCCTGGCCCTACACCTACGGGAAATGTTTGCAGATTCGCTAGCGAGGGGCACCCTGCCTCCAACGCTAACACAGGCCACGATATCTTTGATACCAAAAAAGACAATGATCGACACGATGTGGATCATATAGACCCATTTCGCTGCTCAATGTGGATGCGAAGATACTCGCGGAAGTCCTGGCTAAGAGACTGGAGAACTGCGCACCAGAGGTGATCGCAGAGGACCAGACTGGCTTCGTCAAGGGTAGACAGCTAACTGCGAACATCAGGCTGTTGAATGTAATAATGACGCCATCTGGGGAGAGAACACCAGAGATGATTGTCTTCCTGGACACAAAAAAGGCCTTCGACAGAGTCAAATGGAAGTACCTCACTGAGGTACTGGAGCAGTTTGGGCGAGGGATAGGATTCACCTCGTGGGTGAAACTTCTGTACAACGCCCACAAGGCGAGCGTTCGGACCAACACCACCAGTTCTGAATACTTCCAGCTGCACAGAAGGCAGGAATACCCATTCTTGTTCGCCCTCGCAATTGAACACCACTGGACAGAGCTAGGCAGAAATGGGAGGACAAACCCGGGACGGAAGTGGGGTGTGGACTCAGGAGTGAAGCGCTAAGTAGAGCCAACTCCACCTCCTGTGAAAAGCTAAGCCTCATGCAGTTTAAAGTGGTGCACAGAGCTCAACTGAACAGAACCCAAATATACAGGTTCTTCACAGAAGTGGAGGATAAATGTGTACAGTGCCAGGGAGGCCCGGCAAACCACACCACATGTTCTGGGCATGACGCAGACTTGTCGAGTTCTGGACAGCCTTCTGCGAGGCGATGTGCAAGGTTGTAGGGGAGAGGGTGGAGCCATGCCCGAGAGTGACAGTCTTCTGGGTTTCGGACCTGCCAGAACTACATATTCTGACTGGTCGGAAGAATCCTGCTTGGCTGGCGATCACAGAACCACCCACAGCTGCAGACTGGCTAGCAGACCTGTCAGAATTTCTCCACCTGGAGAAGGTCAAATACACCATCCGAGGGTCGGATGAGAGTTTACACAAAGCATGGGGGCTATTCGTCAGCCTGTTCCAAGACCTGTTTGAAGCTAATAGTGATTAGGATGAAAGGGGGGAGGGGGGGACAGATGACGGCAGACAAGAGCGCACAAAGCAGAGGACAACAACAGGGGAGAGAGGGGGGAGAGAGAGAGAGAGAGAGAAGTTAAGGAAGGATCCCAGGGGATTATCAGGGAGAGGCAAGAGAGAAAAAAGGGAGATGGGGAGGGGACAGCAAACACAAGCACCGCAACCCCCCCCACCAGCGAACCCACAAGGATAACAGCACGAATCGCATAAGGAAGGAAAGAAGTATAGCAATACGACACTCAGGAAGAATGGTGGTGCCATGAGGGAGCCCCACTATCAACAGGGGAGGATTCGGCTGGCGGTCAGCAGCACCACCCAAAGCTGCAAACTGGCTGTCCGACCTCTCGGAATCTCTCCAAATGGAGAAAAATCAAATACGCCATCCGAGGGTCAGACGACGGCTTCCACAGAACGTGGGAGCCATTCACCCAATTGTTCCGGGCTTTGTTTGTGGCCAACAAACAAGCAGAAGAATAGCCAGGAACCAGGGGTAAGCAGCCAAAGCATGAGAGGGGGGGGGGGGGAAACAGCTCAATCTAAGTGGAAGGAAAGGCAAACCACAGGGGGGGGCGGGAGAGGAGGCAAGAGACAGGGAACAATAGAGGAGAGCCAGGCTTTGGGGGGGGGCAGGGAAACGTTAACTAACTTGACATCCACAGGAACAGAGAAAAAGGAGAATACAGGTGGAAGATGGGAAGGATGGCTGAAGCGGTAGTGATCACGAGAAGACAACGGCGGCAAAATCCGTCCGGGAGAAGCGAGGGGCAACACTGGCACCAGACCCATTCAAGGATTGCACTCCGGAATTGTCTCTCCGGAACAAACAGATGCCTACTTATATATATCATATCCTGTGTACGTAACGGCAAATATACTTTGTTCAAAAATCCAATAAAAAACATTTATAAAAAAAACAGGGGAGGAGGGGGAGGGTGTGCTGACAGAAGGGGCGTGTGTAAAATTGTACATAAGAAACATCACACACTGTAAATATTTTGTGTTTTATATGTCAAACTGTTACTGTTAAAATTGGAAAATGCCGATAAAAATACTTTAAAAAAAAGAAAGCTAATGAAATGCTCCCCTTTATTAAGGAAGGACTCAAACTGGTTAGCACTGCTGCCTCAAGGCGCTGAGGATCCGGGTTCGATCCCGGTCACTGTCCGTGTGGAGTTTGCACATTCTCCCCATGTCTGCATGGGTCTCACCCCAACCCAAAAGGATGCGCGGGGTGGATTGGCCACGCTAAATTGCCCCTTAACTGGAAAAAACATGAATTGGGTACTCTTAAATTTATTTTAAAAAAGGACTCAAACATAAAAGCAAGTTTGTTCCATTTCAGTTATACAGGGCATTGGGGCGAGACCACATCTTGAATACTATGTACAGCTTTGTTCTACTTATTTAAGGAACAATGTGGTTCAGAGGAGGGTTACTAGATTGATGCCTGGAATAAGCAGGTTGTCATATGAGGAAAGGTTGGACAGACTGGGCTTGTTTCCACTTGGGGTTAAAAGAGGATGACATGATTGAAGTATACAAGACCCTGAACGGTCTTGACAAGGTAGATGTTGAAAGGATGTTTCCTTTTGTGGATGAGTCCAGAACTAGGGGACACGGTTTTAAAATTAGGGGTCGCCCTTTTAGCACAGAGACAAGGGAAAAAAATTCTCTCAAGAGGTTTGTGCAAATGTGGAACTCTGCGTCAGAAGACAGAGGTGAGGTCATTGAATATTTTTAAGGCAGAGGTCGATGGATTATCTTGTCTAGCAAGAATCTAAGGCTATCAGGGGTAGATGTGAATGTAGAATTCGAAACAGATCAATCTTGATCTTCTTGAATGGCGGATAAGCTTGAGGGGTCGAATGGCCTACTTCTGCTCCTATTTCTAATGTTTGCATGCTTGTAAGTCAAACTAGAAGGTTCAGAAGAGCTGACTAATACTTCTAGGTACTGCCAATACAAGCACATGCCTAAATGAAGGTCAATAAATGTTGTAGGGCAATAAATGTAGGGCAATAGAACATTAAAGCAAATTGGATAGTTTTTGTATCATATATAAGGCAATGCATTGTAAACATAACATCAATTATCTACTTGTAAGCATATATAATATAAATGAAGCAAATGTCATCCACATAGACATATTAGCGCAATATTAAATTCAATAGTTTCAATAGCTGTAAGAAACTTAACAAGTGGTTGAATTATAAAGCAAGAGAAACAAGTTGATGTTAAAAAAATTTAAATGATCAATTCACACTTTAAAGAAGAACAGAGGTTTGAAAAAATATCTGAAATTTACTGATGCTATATTCCCCTCCAGTTGATATATTTAATCTTCGCACAATTTTCGATTCAGGTTCTTCTAAAAACCATTATTACAGGCTGCTTAAAAGTCTTTAGAAAGTGCCCATTCTCCTGCTCTTTTAGAATTCCATTGTTCTGCCCATTCGAGACTGAGAAGTCATTCGTGCTGTGTTAGCTCCTGAGTTAATAGGCACATTAGTTCCCTCTCCCTAGCTTTGATTCATATCCTAAGCAGTATAGTCAGTATAATATGTTTAATGGCCTACCCCAAACATAGCTTATCACTATGATTGTTGGTGCTCCTTTACATTATTCTATAATTCTCTGTCCCTTTCACTCGGTTTCCTGTATCCTTTCCCTTTAATTTTGTGATTCAGTGTTAACCTATCATTCTTCGCTTCATTGCTTTCCATTTTTAGTTCGGTTTCTGTACTCCATTGCTATTTCTATTTCTCTTTGCTGCCCTCACCGTCTTATTCTGATTTTCTCAGATATCCATTTCTGCATTTGCTTTACTCCCATTCTAGGGGCTTTTCACAGTAACTTCATTTGAAGCCTACTTGTGACAATAAGCGATTTTCATTTCATTTTCCCCTTCAGCATTAGTCTCGGTCTTCTCCTTCTCTGTTTGAGCTTTGACTTGAGATGTTTTTGCTGCTCACTTCTGTTCTTGTATTGGCTGAACAACTTAATTCATGACCCTAATAACCAGACCCCGGATTTGTTGCAGAATTGTTGATATATCTGCCGCATTTCATTTCCTTTTTAGCCTCTTATCAGCTATTTAGCAGCTGCAAGGTTTTTGACTCCTTCAAAACAATTTAAAGGGCGGTTGAGATCTAGCACGAGATGATTTTAAAATGGATTAATCAAGACTGGATCCTTTACTAATGTACAGGAAGCAGAGGTCTTCTTGGAAAGAGAATCTTTTGGTTGCAGTCTCATCTGTATTTCTCTATCTCTATGACCATCCTAACCACATTCTGCTGAGGTCAGGTGCTGTGCGACATAGCAGAATGCACAGATTAAAAATTGGGAGCGGTGGGACAATCCATGAAAATTTTTAAGTGTGGAGAAGGATAACATGAAGGGTGCAATCTTCCCAAAAAGGAAAAAAGTCACCGCGCGAGCGTGTTTAACTGCATGTTTCCCAGCGCTCGCAGTGCCTAGAAACACATGGCTATTCAAAGTGACTCACTTTGAATAAAGGGCCTAAACAGGGAGCGCTTGGTCAAGACCGCACATTTCCCCATTTAAAAAAAACGGGGCACTCTGCTCACTGGAACTCTCGGATGGCATCCTGATCTCCAAGGCTCACAAAACAATCCCCCCCCCCCCCCAAAACCCGAACGCAATATGCCCCCCCCCCGCAGGCAATCCCGGCCCGATTGCGCGCGTGTACAAAACATGCCAGCCTGGCAGTGCCACCTGGGCACCTTAGCAATACTGCCAGGGTACCCAGATGGCACCAGCGCAGCAGTGCCAGGGTCCCACACTGCCCAAAGATCCCCTTGGAGACCACTACAAGTGCCATTCTGTCCTGTTTGTGGGGAACAGTACCAAATGGTGCTCGGCGATGTCCCTGAGGTGAAGTGATTGAATCCAAAGCCTCTGGTACTTTGGAAATCTGTATGGTGACACAGTGTTGCTTCACAGCTCCAAGGTCCCAGGTTCAATTCCTGTCCTGTCTGTTCTCCCCGTGTCTGCATGGATTTCCTCAAGGTGCTCCGGTTTCCTCCGAAACAAGTCCCGAAAGACGTGCTGTTAGGTAATTTGGACATTCTGAATTCTCCCTCCGTGTACCCAAACAGGCGCCGGAATGTGGCAACTAGGGGCTTTTCACAGCAACTTCATTGCAGTATTAATGTAAGACTACTTGTGACAATAAAGATTATTATTAGAGTACGGCTTACTGCCTCGCTCCAAAATGCAGATTTGCCAAAAACAGATACCACCCATTGTGAGTGGGATTCCCCTTGAAAGGCCTTGCGAGATTGCGTTGCGTGGACGGAAGATCGCGCCCGAAGTTCCAAATACGGAATGCAATGATCTGAAATATTAAAAGTTAACATGAAGAAAAAGACAATGGTGAGAAACTCCCAGGGCCCAAAAATATGACCAAGGCTGCGATTGTCCTAATTATTTTGTGGTGGGTTTTTCAGGTAGTTTCTCGCCGGCTCTGCCGGTGAGTTCCCCACTGCTATTCAATGAATTAGTCACTTTTTTGGGCCCTGTGGAGTTTCTCACTGGTTTAGCCCACGCTTGGAACATTTTTCAGCACTGCAGAGCTGAACTCGGAGATCGGATTGCCATTTTGAGGGTGCCCTGATCTCAAAGTGAGCTTGTCGGTCCCTCACACCCACCTCCCATGGGCAATGTCACCCTCCCTCACACATGGACACTACCCCACACCTCACAAGTGAGGACACCCCGCTATGAAGTCCCTGGGGGTCCTCCCTATTCATGCCCCCTTACAGTACCCCTCCCTTCCAGGACCCTCACACATCATCCCCAAACCTCCCAGAGGCCCCTACTTACCTATCCGGCACTTCCCACCCTTCAAATACACCCCTCATTTCATGGGTGTGGCCACCCTCGCCCCCTGGCCCTTGGCAGTGCCACCCTGGCACTTGTGCACCCTTGCACTGCCACACTGGCACCGAGGCAGCAGTACTCCTTAATTAATCTATATTATTGTCACAAGTAGGTTTACATTAACATTGCAATGAAGTGCCACACACAGGCGCTTGTTAGGGTACACTGAGGGAAAATTCAGAATATCCAATTCACCTAACAGCAGGGGCTGGATTCTCCGATTTGGAGACTATGTCCCCATGCTGGTGTGGGAATGGTGGCGTTTTACGATAGGAAAACTGCCGCAAAACGGCCACCGATTCCCCGTTTTGCATGAGCACGGCGGTGGCCTGCAGCGGCCGCACCATGTTACAAGATCCAGTCCGCAAAACTAGTCCCCACCTTCAGCCGGCTCGCGTGCCCCAGACCGCCCCACCATGGTGCCCCCCGCCCTGAATGTCTTCCATACCCACGGATCGGTCCTCCCCGGAATGTGGCGGTGTTGGATTGAGTCCGTATCTGCAACGCTGAGTACTCAACGGGTAAGACCACACGCGACCCACGCCGTAGGAAACTCGGCCGGTCACCGCCCCGATTCTGTCGGGATTTTGGATTCTCCAGTCCACCGCCGAACGCGATTTGGGCGTCAGCAGGCGGAGAATTCAGCACCACGTCTTTTGTGACTTGTGGGAGGAAACCGGAGTACACAGAGGAAACCCACGCAGACACGGGTGCAGGCTCCGCAGGGACTCGACCTGGGACCCTGGCGCTGTGAAGCAACGGTGCTAACCACTGTGCTACTGAGCTGCCAGCTTGGCAGCGTCATTCGGGCACCTTGGCAGTGCCAAAGTGCCAGCTAGACAGTGCCACTGTGCCCACATTGCAGGGGGAGGGCCTCTCCGATGGCCCGGGAGACGGGTGCCGTTCCGCCTGGTCCATGTTTGTATGGACCAGCACTTATCGGCGTCCAGCTGCAGCCTCCCTGTGGAGGCCGGAGGATCAAGGGAGGCTGGTGGAACCCGGACAGGTAGGTCGCAAGTAGGTTTACGACATACTTCTGCGAGTGTCATTTGGTCCCGCCCATTTTGGGTGGAGGTCCAACTCAGACGTCACACAGGGCTTCGGTGAATCTCGCGAGGCGCAGAGCTTGTTGGGAGGTCCGGTGGAGGCCACTCCCAGGATTCTCCGGCCAGGTTGTGCTCGCGCTTCAGCGCAAAGCAGTAAGAGAATTGCACCCTAAATGTCATTGAATAGCGATGGGGAACCCGCTGGCAGAGCCGGTGGGAAACTCCCTGAAAAACCCGCCACTACAAATGAATTTAGAAATGTTTACGGGGAATCGTGCCCAATCTGGAAAAATGCTCAGGGTTTTGTCTCAAGGTGTGGAAGGGAAATTAATGAATTGCCCACTTAGAAGCAAGCTGGGAATGCTCGACTATATTTTAACACTGCTTTTGAACGAAAATAAGTAGGTCAGGTAAAGTGAAAAAACAGGTATTCTTCAGAATTTTAGCAAACATCACTCTTTGTTGATAGCAATGGTAATATGTAACACTATCTTCTGGTCAGCAGCAAATTGATCTTTTAAAGATATAATGAACGTCTTTTAACAACACCTGTTTTGTCATTTGGAGTTGTGGGACTTTGCTCTTGAAGGCATTTCCCCAACTTCAGAGTGATCAGGAAAGAAATCAAGCAGGGGAGGCGAGAAACAAAATGGGAATCCTCTTATATTGAGAATTGAGGTGAAAGGTGCAGGCACGTGCTGATTGGAACGAAGACCAAGTCTCCTTGAGACATTCTTAAAAGTCTCCCAAAAGTCAACTCAAAACTAGCCTTGGCAGAGCAAGTCGACTCAAAGCTGAGAAAGTGTGGGGGGAAAAGCACATTTTAGATGAGGGAACAGATTAAGGAAGAGAAAAGAATGCAGAACCAGCAACCAAGTAAAGGCCCAACATTACAATTAATACCCCATCTCAAATGAAATCGAAGCATTTGTCCAGTTGGCTCAGTCAGTAATTGATTCAGTATAATTAGGAGTGATAGTGAATCACACAGATCAGAAAAGTCCCAGCTTCAGGTACATCTTTGACTAGTCACCTGAACTCAGTTCAGAATGTCGTGCCCCTGTTCAAAAAAGGGACTAGGGATAACCCTGAGAATTACAGGCCAGTTAGTCTTACTTCGGTGGTAGGCAAAGTCATGGAAAGGGTACTGAAGGATAGGATTTCTGAGCATCTGGAAAGACACTGCTTGATTAGGGATAGTCAGCACGGATTTGTGAGGGGTAGGTCTTGCCTTACAAGTCTTATTGAATTCTTTGAGGAGGTGACCAAGCATGTGGATGAAGGTAAAGCAGTGGATGTAGTGTACATGGATTTTAGTAAGGCATTTGATAAGGTTCCCCATGGTAGACTTCTGCAGAAAGTAAGGAGACATGGGATAGTGGGAAATTTGGCCAGTTGGATAACGAACTGGCTAACCAATAGAAGTCAGAGAGTGGTGGTGGATGGCAAATATTCAGCCTGGATCCCAGTTACCAGTGGCGTACCGCAGGGATCAGTTCTGGGTCCTCTGCTGTTTGTGATTTTCATTAATGACTTGGGTGAGGGAGTTGAAGGGTGGGTCAGTAAATTTGCAGATCATACGAAGATTGGTGGAGTTGTGGATAGTAAGGAGGGCTGTTGTCGGCTGCAAAGAGACATAGATAGGATGCAGAGCTGGGCTGAGAAGTGGCAGATGGAGTTTAACCCTGAAAAGTGTGAGGTTGTCCATTCTGGAAGGACAAATATGAATGCGGAATACAGGGTTAACGGTAGAGTTCTTGGCAATGTGGAGGAGCAGAGAGATCTTGGGGCCTATGTTCATACATCTTTGAAAGTTGCCACTCAAGTGGATAGAGCTGTGAAGAAGGCCTATGGTGTGCTCGCGTTCATTAACAGAGGGATTGAATTTAAGAGCCGTGAGGTGATGATGCAGCTGTACAAAACTTTGGTAAGGCCACATTTGGAGTACTGTGTACAGTTCTGGTCGCCTCATTTTAGGAAGGATGTGGAAGCTTTGGAAAAGGTGCAAAGAAGATTTACCAGGATGTTGCCTGGAATGGAGAATAGGTCTTACGAGGAAAGGTTGAGGGTGCTAGGCCTTTTCTCATTAGAACGGAGAAGGATGAGGGGGGACTTGATAGAGGTTTATAAGATGATCAGGGGAATATATAGAGTAGACAGTCAGAGACTTTTTCCCCGGGTGGAACAAACCATTACAAGGGGACATAAGTTTAAGGTGAAAGGTGGAAGATATAGGAGGGCTATCAGAGGTAGGTTCTTTACCCAGAGAGTAGTGGGGGCATGGAATGCACTGCCTGTGGAAGTAGTTGAGTCGGAAACATTAGGGACCTTCAAGCAGCTATTGGATAGGTACATGGATTACGGTAAAATGATATAGTGTAGATTTATTTGTTCTTAAGGGCAGCACGGTAGCATTGTGGATAGCACAATTGCTTCACAGCTCCAGGGTCCCAGGTTCGATTCCGGCTTGGGTCGCTGTCTGTGCGAAGTCTGCACGTCCTCCCCGTGTCTGCATGGGTTTCCTCCGGGTGCTCCGGTTTCCTCCCACAGTCCAAAGATGTGCAGGTTAGGTGGATTGGCCATGATAAATTGCCCTTAGTGTCCAAAGTTGCCCTTAGTGTTGGGTGGAGGTGTTGACTTTGGGTAGGGTGCTCTTTCCAAGGGCCGGTGCAGACTCCATGGGCCGAATGGCCTCCTTCTGCACTGTAAATTCAATGATAATCTATGATTAATCTAGGACAAAGGTTCGGCACAACATCGTGGGCCGAAGGGCCTGTTCTGTGCTGTATTTTTCTATGTTCTAATACTGAAGTTGGTCTCAGTATCCCTGGCCTGTGGAGATTAAATCAAGCAGGATTCCAGGTTCTGAATGTAATTCAGTGATCCAGTTAGAAAGTATACTTGTTAGGAGAAGAGTTTAAAGGTTCAGAAATTGAATTAAAATTTAGAAAGATCACATTTTCTAGTTATGAGCAGCACACCTCGTTAACAACACTGTTTGGATATTACCTGTAGCTGAGTGTTAAAAGCATCCATTTCAGAAAGTTTGTCTGCTGTCTCTTTCTCCAGGTCATTCAGCTGTTGTCGAAGTCGTTCACAAGATTCTTTCCTTTCTGCATGGTTCCGATTCAACAGCATGAAACTCGTAGCTAAAGAACACAATTTTCTTCAATCAAGAGCTCAGAGATATGTAAATCAGTTTTGTTTTAGACATAAACGTGCAACAAGTAGCCACTGCTGAGGGTAAGGGAGAAGATGGTGGCGTAGTGGCAATGTTAATGGACTAGTAATCCAGAGGCCCAGGCTAATGATCGAGGGATACGGGTTCAAATCCCACCTTGGCAGCTGGTAGAAGATGAATTCAATTCATGAATCTGGAATTAAAAGCTAATCTCAGTGAAGGGTGCCATAAAACTATTGAATTTTCATTAAAACCCATCCGGTTAACTAATGTCCTTTATGGAAGGAAATCTACCATCCTTACCTGGTCTACATGTGGCACTAGATCCACACAATGCAGTTGACCTTTAAATGGCCTCCACAATGGTCGAGCAAGCCACTCATTTGTACCAAACTACTGCAGAAACCTCAGAACAGAATAAAATCAGACAAAGCACTTTGACCTAAACCCATGAAATGACAGCAAATCCTCAATAGGAGTCTTGGGCAAGGAAATGTCCTGCTGATTAGCATTTATTACTGTTTCTCAGCTGGTATACTCCTCCATGTTGAATACCACTTGGAAGAAGCACTAATGGCACAGAATGTAATCTGGCTTGGGGACTTCAATGCCAATCATCAAGAGTGGCTCAGTAGCACCACTACTGACTGAGCTGGCCAAATCCAGAATTACATATCTGTCAGACTGGGTAGATGGCGAGGGGATCAACAAGCGGAAAAACTTACTTGTCCCTACCCATTTACCTTTTGCAGAACCATATGCCCATGACAGTATTTGTAGGAGTGGCCACCGTACTGACAAAGTCCTGTCTACACACTGAGGATACTGTGCATTGTTATGTGGCACGATCAGTTTGCTAAATGATTCAGACAGATCTAGCAGTTAAAAACTGGGCCATCAAGTGGAGTAGAGCTTTATTTAACGACAATCTGTACCTCATACCTTGGCATATCCCCCCTCTCTACCATTATCATCTAGCCAGGGAATCAATGAAGAGTGCAGGACAGCATGTCAGGTGCAGCAGCAGGCATACCTAAAAATATGTCCTCCGCAACCTCAACCGTCTTCCTTTGTGCTAGGGATGACTTCCACCAGTGGAGAATCTTCCTCCTGATTCCATTGGTTTCATTTTTGCTAGGGCTCCTTGGTGGCGCACGAGATGAAATGCTGCCTTGATGTCAAGGGCAATTACTCTCAACTCACCTCTGGAGTTCAGCTCTTTTGTCCATATTTGAAGCAAGGTTGTAGATCAGATAAAAGCTCTGCTGCATCAGGTTGCGAATGGTGATGGACAACTAAACAATTAACTGGAATATCCCCACCCTCAATGCTGGGAGGGGGGCCAACACGTCAATACAAAAGACAAGACTGCAACAGTTGCAACCAACTTAAGTCAGAAGGGCCATATAGGTGATCCCTCTCAGTCGCCTTCTGAGGTTCCCAGCATCCCAGATGTCAGTCTTCAGCCAATTTGATTCACTCCACATAATATCAAGAAATGGCAGAATAGATAGAATATAGGCTTTGGGCCCTGACTATGTCCCAGCAGTAGTACTGAAGACTTTTGCCTCCAGAATGTGCCAAACCCCTAGCTCCAGTATAGCTACAACACAGTCATTTAACCAACAATGTGGAAAGAAACGGCTCAGGCATGCCTTGTCCATAAAAAGGCAGGAAAAGACTTCCGGGTGCGGCGATGACCAGCTAAGTCGCACGTTTCGGCAGCTTCCGGTGGAATGGACTTTTGGGCTCTTAATAGGAGCCCCAACGGCAATTTTAACGGCTAAAAACACTGTGCGGTAAACCAGAAGGGAATTCCCCCTGGACACGGATGGAAAAAGGAGAGGAAAGTGGCCGGATTGCGGAGGATCCTCTAGAGCAGCGGCAAGGAAGGCAAGCGCAAAGCAAGATGGCGTCGGAAGGTGGCCGTCTAGTATGGGGCCCTGACCAACAAGAGTTCCTGCGGCGCTGTGTGGAAGAACTTAAAAAGGAGATGAAGAAGGAGCTGCTGGCCCCGATATTATAGGCGATTGAAGGGCTAAGGGAGGAGCAAAAGACCCAGGAGCAAGAGCTTCGGGTCGTGAAGGCAAAGGCCGCTGAAAATGAAGACGAAATACAGGGCCTGGTGGTGAAGACAGAGATGCACGAGGCACAACACAAAAGGTGTGTGGAAAGGCTGGAGGTGCTGGAGAATAATGCGAGGAGGAAGAATTTAAGGATTCTTGGTCTTCCCGAAGGTGCAGAAGGGGCGGACGGCGGGGCATATGTGAGCACGATGCTTCACTCGTTAATGGGATTGGAGGCCCCGACGGGCCCGTTGGAGGTGGAGGGAGCTTATCGAGTTATGACGCGAAGACCGAGGGCTGGAGAAATACCTCGAGCCATAGTGGTGAGATTTCTCCGATATAATGACAGAGAGATGGTCCTCAGATGGGCGAAGAAAACTCGGAACAGTAGGTGGGAGAACGCGGTGATCCGCGTATATCAAGATTGGAGTGCGGAGGTGGCGAGAAGGAGGGCAAGTTTTAATTGGGCCAAGGCGGTGCTTCACAAAAGGAAGGTCAACTTTGGAATGTTGCAACCGGCAAGACTGTGCGTCACACACCAAGGGAAGCACCACTACTTTGAGACGGCAGAAGAGGCGTGGACATTTATTGTGGAGGAGCAGCTGGAATAGGCGGGCCAGAAAAAGAACGTTTGGGACAAAGTGGTGGGGTGATTACGTGGGGTGAAAGGGGGGAAAAAGGGGGAAGGGATGATCTCTCAAGTTGTTAATCTTGCGACCCTGTAACTTTTCTCTCTCCCCCATGTTGTGGTGGTGGTGGTGGGGGGGGGGGGATGAGGAATTGTGGGCGCCGGCCATTAGGGGTGGGGCCAAGTGGGAAACGCGGGCATTGTTCCGGCGCTATGGTAATCATGGCGGGAACAGGGAAGCGGGAAGGAGGGGGCCTCGCACAGTGGGGGCCGAGGTCACGGGGGGAAGCCGAGGTCACGGGGGGAAGCCGAGGTCAGCCAGAGTTTGCTGACTTCTGGGAGCAACATGGGGGGTGCAATTACGCTAGAAAAGGATCTAGCGGGGGTTAACTGGGTTGCTGCTGCTGGGGAGAAGGGGGAGCTGGTACGGGGTGGGGTGGTGGAGGGTGCCGTCGGGGGTAGATACGGCTACGTGGGAACCGGGTGAGGAGCTGGATTAAAAAAGGGGATGGCTAGTCGACAAGGGGGGGGGGTAAAGAGCCCCCCAACCCGGCTGATCACGTGGAATGTGAGAGGGCTGAACGGGCCGATTAAAAGGGCACGGGTACTCGCACACCTAAAGAAATTAAAGGCAGATGTGGTTATGTTGCAGGAGACGCATTTGAAACTGATAGACCAGGTCAGACTACGCAAAGGATGGGTTGGGCAGGTGTTTCATTCGGGGTTAGACGCAAAGAACAGGGGGTGGCTATATTAGTGGGGAAACGGGTACTGTTTGAGCCAAAGACCATAGTGGCGGATAGTGAGGGTAGATATGTGATGGTGAGTGGCAGACTGCAAGGGGAGGCGGTGGTTCTAGTGAACGTATATGCCCCGAACTGGGATGATGCCAATTTTATGAGGCGTATGTTGGGACGTATCCCAGACCTAGAGGTGGGAAAGTTGGTAATGGGGGGAGACTTCAATACGGTGCTGGACCCAGGGCTGGACAGATCGAGGTCCAGGACCGGGAGGAGGCCGGCTGCAGCCAAGGTGCTTAAAGATTTTATGGAGCAGATGGGAGGAGTAGACCCCTGGAGATTTAGCAGGCCTAGGAGTAAGGAGTTCTTGTTTTTCTCCTATGTACATAAAGTATATTCACGGATAGACTTTTTTGTTTTGGGAAGGGCGCTGATCCCGAAGGTGACAGGGACGGAGTACACGGCTATAGCTATCTCGGACCACGCTCCACATTGGGTGGGCCTGGAGTCAGCGGAGGAAAAAGAACAGCACCCGCCCTGGAGAATGGACATGGGACTATTGGCAGATGAGGGGGTATGTTTAAGGGTGAGGGGGTGTATTGAAAGGTACTTGGAGCTTAATGACAATGGGGACGTTCAGGTGGGAGTGGTCTGGGAGGCGTTGAAGGCAGTGGTTAGAGGGGAGCTGATATCTATCAGGGCACATAAAGGAAAGCAGGAGGGTAGGGAAAGGGAGCGGTTGCTGAAAGAACTTTTGAGGGTGGACAGACAATATGCGGAGGCACCGGAGGAGGGACTGTACAGGGAAAGGCAAAGGCTACATGTAGAATTTGACTTGTTGACTACGGGTAATGCAGAGGCACAATGGAGGAAGGCACAAGTTGTACAGTATGAATATGGGGAGAAGGCGAGCCGGTTGCTGGCCCACCAACTGAGGAAGAGGGGAGCAGCGAGGGAGATATGGGGGGGTGGGAGACGAGGAGGGAGAGATGGAGCGGAGAGAGTGAATGGGGTGTTCAAGGCATTCTACGAAAGATTATATAAAGCTCAGCCCCCGGAAGGGAAGGAGAGAATGATGTGTTTTCTGGATCAGCTGGAATTCCCTAAGATGGAGGAGCAGGAGAGGGCGGGACTGGGAGCACAGATTGAGATGGAGGAGGTAGTGAAAGGGATTGGGAGCATGCAGGCGGGGAAGGCCCCGGGACCAGATGGATTCTCGGTGGAATTTTATAGGAAGTGTATGGACTTGCTGGCCCCACTTCTGACGAGAACCTTTAATGAGGCTAGGGAAAGGGGGCAGTTGCTCCCGACTATGTCAGAGGCAACAATATCGCTCCTCCTAAAGAAGGAAAAAGACCCGCTGCAATGCGGGTCCTATAGGCCCATTTCTCTTTTAAATGTGGATGCTAAGATTCTGGCCAATGTAATGGCGACGGGGATAGAGGACTGTGTCCCGGGGGGTGGTTCATGAGGACCAAACTGGGTTTGAGAAGGGGAGACAGCTGAACAGGAACATTCGGAGGTTGCTAGGGGTAATGATGATGCCCCCGCCAGAGGGGGAAGCGGAGATAGTGGTGGCGATGGATGCCGAGAAAGCATTTGATAGAGTGGAGTAGGATTATCTGTGGGAGGTGCTGAGGAGATTTGGCTTTGGAGATAGGTATATCGGATGGGTACAGTTGCTGTATAGGGCACCGGTGGCGAGTGTGGTTACGAATGGACGGGGGTCTGATTATTTCCGGCTTTACAGAGGGACGAGGCAGGGGTGTCCCTTGTCTCCGTTATTGTTTGCACTGGCGATTGAGCCCTTGGCCATGGCACTGAGGGGTTCCAGGAAGTGGAGGGGAGTGTTTAGGGGAGGTGAAGAACACCGGGTATCTTTGTATGCGGATGATTTGTTGTTGTATGTGGCGGACCCGGTGGAGGGGGTGCCAGAGATAATGCGGATACTTGGGGAGTTTGGGGATTTTTCAGGGTATAAATTGAACATGGGGAAAAGTGAGTTGTTTGTGGTGCATCCGGGGGAGCAGAGCAGGGAAATAGAGGATTTACCGCTGAGGAAGGTAACAAGAGACTTCCGGTACTTGGGGATTCAGATAGCCAAGAATGGGGGAACCTTACACCGGCTTAATTTAACACGATTGGTTGAACAGATGGAGGAAGACTTCAAGAGATGAGACATGGTGTCCCTGTCACTGGCGGGTAGGGTGCAGGCGGTTAAAATGGTGGTTCTCCCGAGATTCCTCTTTGTGTTTCAGTGCCTCCCGGTGATGGTCACGAAGGCTGTTTTAAAGAGAATCGAGAAAAGCATTATGAGTTTTGTGTGGGCCGGGAAGACCCCGAGAGTGAGGAGGGGGTTCTTGCAGCGTAGTAGGGATAGGGGGGGGGGGGGGGGGTTGGCACTACCGAGCCTAAATGATTATTACTGGGCCGCCAATATTTCAATGGTGTGTAAGTGGATGGCAGAAGGGGAGGGAGCGGCGTGGAAGAGATTGGAGAGGGCGTCCTGCAAGGGGACCAGCTTACAAGCAATGGTGACGGCACCTATGCCGTTCTCACCGAAGAAATATACTACAAGCCCGGTGGTGGTGGCAACATTAAAAATTTGGTGGCAGTGGAGACGGCATGGGGGAAGGACGGGAGCCTCGGTGCGGTCCCCGATAAGAAATAACCATAGGTTTGTTCCGGGGAGAATGGATGGGGGATTTGGAGCATGGCAAAGAGCTGGGGTAGTACAATTGAGAGATCTGTTCGTAGACGTTTGCGAGTCTGGGAGCGCTGACGGAAAAATATGGGTTGCCCCAAGGGAATGCATTTCGGTATATGCAACTGAGGGCTTTTGCGAGGCAACAGGTGAGGGAATTCCCGCAGCTCCCGACGCAGGAGGTGCAGGATAGAGTGATCTCGGAGACATGGGTGGGGGATGGTAAGGTGTCGGACATATATAGGGAAATGAGGGACGAGGGGGAGATCATGGTAGATGAGCTGAAAGGGAAATGGGAAGAAGAGCTGGGGGGGGGAGATTGAGGAGGGGCTGTGGGCTGATGCCCTACGTAGGGTAAACTCATCGTCCTCGTGTGCCAGGCTAAGCCTGATACAATTTAAGGTGTTACACAGGGCGCATATGACTGGAGCACGGCTCAGTAAATTTTTTGGGGTAGAGGATAGGTGTGCGAGATGCTCGAGAAGCCCAGCGAATCACACCCACATGTTCTGGTCATGCCCGGCACTACAGGGGTTCTGGGTGGGGGTGACAAAGGTGCTTTCGAAGGTGGTGGGGGTCCAGGTCGAACCAAGCTGGGGGTTGGCTATATTTGGGGTTGCAGAAGAGCCGGGAGTGCAGGAGGCGAGAGAGGCTGATGTTTTGGCCTTTGCGTCCCTAGTAGCCCGGCGCAGGATATTGTTAATGTGGAAGGAAGCCAAACCCCCAGGTGTGGAGACCTGGATAAACGGCATGGTAGGATTTATAAAGTTAGAACGGATTAAGTTCGTATTAAGGGGTTCGGCTCAAGGGTTCACCAGGCGGTGGCAACCGTTCGTCAACTACCTCACAGAACGATAGAGGGAATGAAAAAGAAGGAAGACAACAGCAGCAATCCAGGGGGGAGGGGGGAGGGGGGGGGGGGGGGAAGGATCCGGGCGGGCTCTTAGGGATGCCATTGTATATGTATAGACATTTGTTATGGGTAATGTCTATTGGACTGTTGGATTGTATCTTTGGAGAGTAACTATTTTTGACAAGGCAGTTGCCGTTTTGTTTTTGTTTCTGTTTATATATTATTTATTTACTTGTTTAAAACTGGCCACTGTTATTTATATTGCTTTATTGTTGTTTAAAAGAAAAACTATGTACTGTTATGTTTGGCCAAAAAATCTTGAATAAAATATATATTTTTTAAAAAGGCAGGAAAATTTAATCTGGCCAGCCAGTACCCCATCAGTCTACCCTTAATCATCAGTAAAGTGATGGAAGGTGTCGTTGACACTGCAATCAAGCAGCATTTACACAGTATTAACCTGCTTACCAATGTCCAGCTTGGCCACTCAGCTCCTGACCTCATTACAACCTTGGTTCAAATATGGACAAAAGAGCCGAACTCCAGAGGTGAGTTGAGAGTGTTTGTCCTTGACGTTAAGGCAGCATTTCACCTAGTGCACCATCAAGGAGCCCCAGCAAAATTAAAGCCAATTGGAATCAGGAGGAAAATCCTCCATACCTAGAATAATGAAAGATGGTTGCGGTTTTTGGAGGCCAATTATTTTAGCTACAGAACATGAGTGAATGTCCGAGGCCCGACTATCTTCAGCTACTTCATCAATGACCTTTCCTCCAGAACTAGGTCAAAAGTGGGACCGTTCACTGATGGCTGCATGGTGTTCAGCACCATTCGTGACCCTTCATACACTGAAGCAGTCCATGCTCATATGCAGCAAGACCTGAACAACATTCAGGCTTGGGCTGATAAGTGTCAAGGAACATTCACACAATACAAATGCCAGACAATGACCCTTTTAACAGTAGAGAATTTAACCATCTCCCTTTGACATTCAATGGCATCACCATGATGGAATCCTCTCTATCAACATCCTGGGGTTACCAATGACCAAAAATACGATGCTACAAGAGCAGGTCAGTGCTGGGAACTCTGCAGTGAATAATTCATCTCCTGACTCCCCAGTGCCTGTCCATCAGCTACAAGGCCGAAGAAAAATTGTATAGGTTTCACATCCATGTAGACCTCTTGTGGGAACAGATACAGCTAACTATAGAAAATGAGGCACGGCACCACATTGCCGCAATGTACAGGAGTGTGATGGAGTACTCTCCACTTGTATGGATGCGTCGATGGTGGAAGGAGTGGATATTTAAAGTGGTGAATGGGATGCCACTCAAGTAAATTGCTTTGTCCTGGATGGTGCTGAGCTTCTTGAGTGTTGTTGGAGCTGCACTCATCCAGACAAGTGGAGAGTATTCTAACACACTTCTGACTTGTATCTTTTAGATGGTGGACAGACTTTGGGGAGTCAGGAGATGAGTTACTCTTCACAGAATTCGCAGCCTCTAACCTCTTCTTGTAGCTACAATATTTATATGGCTATTCCAGCTCAGTTTCTGGTCAGTGGTAACCCCAGGATGTTGATAGTTGGGGATTCAGCGATGGTAATGTCATTGGACATCAAGGGACGATGGTTAGATTCTCTCTTGTTGGAGATAGTCATTGCCTGGCACTTGTGTGACGCAAATATTACTTCCCATTTATTGGCCCAAGCTTGAATGTTGCCCAGGTTGTGCTGCATTTGCACATGCACTGCTTCAGTATCGGTGGAATGCGAATGATGCTAAACACTGTACAATCATCAGCGAAGATTCCAATTTCCAACCTTATGATGGAGGTACGGTCATTGATAAAGAATTGTTGGGACACGGATGCTACACTGAGGAACATCTGTAGTGATTGGATTGGATTTGTTTATTGTCACGTGTACCGAGGTACAGTGAAAAGTATTTTTCTGTGAGCAGCTCAACAGATCATTAAGTACATGAAAAGAAAAGGAAATAAAAGAAAATACATAATAGGGCAACACAAGGTACACAATATAACTACGTAAGCACCGGCATCGGATGAAGCATACAGGGCTGTAGTGTTAATGAGGTCAGTCCATAAGAGGGTCGTTTAGGAGTCTGGTAACAGCGGGGAAGAAACTGATTTTGAGTCTGTTCGTGCGTGTTCTCAAACTTCTGTATCTCCTGCCCGATAGAAGAAGTTGGAAGAGTGAGTAAGCCGGGTGGGAGGAATGGGATAACCCGGGATTGTGATTTTTTACTGCCAACCACCACAACCATCTTCCGTTCTGCCAGGTATGACTCCCAACAAATGGAGAGTTTACCCCCCCCCGCCCCCCGCCAAATTCCCATTGATTGCAGTTTTGCTACTGCTCCTTGATGTCACTCTTGGTCAAATGTCACCTCACCTCTGGAATTCAGCTCTTTTTTCATGTTTGGACTCAGGCTGTAATTAGGTCAGTAGCTGAGTGGCCCTGGTGGAACACAAACTCAACATCGGTGACCGCGTTACTGCTGAGTAAGTGCCACTAGATAACACTAATGACGATCCCATCCATCATTTTGCTGATGATTAAGAATAGATTGATGGGATGGTAATTTGCTGGCTTGGATTTGTCCTGCTTTTTCTGGGCAGGACAAACCTGGGCAATTTTCCACATTGGTGGGTAGATGCTTGTGTTGTTGCTGTACTTGAACAGCTTGGCTGAGGGTGCAGACTTCAGTATTATTGCTGGAATAGCCTTTGCAGTGTCAGCATCTAATTGCGAGTCCATTCTGCCCATATACAAATGGGCATGATCCTTATGGAAAATGAAGTACAAGAAAATAAGCAAGCTTTTAAAGAATGCAACATACTCACTGTGGACAGAATTGGGCTGAAGGTGTTTAATTTGGTCATCCAGTGCTTGCTTTTCAGGAATTAACTGAGTCAACATATTCTGAAGCTCCTAAAAGAACCATATAGTAAAGGAACATATTTTAGCTGGGTTTTAAGAAAACATAAGTAAAGTAAAACTTAAATTAAAGGCAGGTATTCTCAGAAAATATTCATATAGGCAGTTGGACTCAACTAAAGCTAATTGCCTCATTGGATCTGAGCTCTTGTATCGCCAGTCTCTGTGAGTGGCTTCCCATTTCACCGACACTGTCCTCCACGCATTCTCCCTGATTCACCCCTGTCAAGATCCTGTTTCATCCATCTCCACTCCTCCAAAGAATTCCAATCCTGATATCAACACAGTTTCATTGGCTTTGATATTAACCCCATCCTCGTGATGGGCAAGAGAGTCCAGAAGGAGAAGAAGTTAAAAATTGAAATTCACTAAACTCGTCCCCAACACACCACACACATGCCTGCCGTCATTACCATGCTATATCAGGGCTTCCAACTTTCTCGTGGAGAGGCAGAATGTTTATTGACATATTTAATTTGGGTTCATAATGTTCAACTGGGTGTCTTAATTCAAATGAACTGATGCTGTAAAATTGGCCCTCACAAATCAATATTATTACCATTCAGCAAAATAAAAACAAAATACTACAGATGTTGGAAATCTGAAATAAAAACAGAAAATCTGAAAAAACTCAGCATGTTTGGCAGCGTCTGTGGAGACAGAAATGAGTTAACATTTCAAATCCGTACAATTCTTCTTCAGAGCTGAAGACAGATACAAATGTGGTGGATTGTATACTGTGAATGGGGGGTGGAGCTGGTAGAACAAAATAGGTCAGGAATAGGTGGGAGCTCAGGAGAGATTTGACAAAGATGTCATGGACAAAAGACAAAGGTAGTGTTTATGATAGTATTAAAGACTAAAGGAGGTGCTAATAGTGGCAAAAAGGTAAGATAGCTGGACATGGAAACATTTATCGACTTTGCTTCCATTTTTCAACTTTCTCTCACCTTCTCATGACCAATCTCTGACACTTCCCTTCCCTTTCGTTACTTCTCTGTCCCCCTTTCCGGTGATAGACTATCTACCAATCTACATTACAAGCCCACCAACTCCCACAGCTACTTAACTACAGATCCTCACACCATACTTCCTGCCAGCATTCCATCCCATTTCTCCCCACCGTCATATCTGTTCCGATGATGCTACCTTCCAGATTTGTCCATTTTCCTGAGCCGGGGCTTCCCCCAGCTTTGGCTGACAGGACCCTCAACTGTATTTAACATTTATGTTAATGTAAGCCTACTTGTGACAATCAAAAGATTATTATTATTTTCACCCCACCAGCTTACCACATTCATAGGATCATCCTCCACCATTTCTGCCAAATCCAGCACATATTCCCCTCACCTTCCCCAACAGCATTAATAGGGACCTTTCCTCACATGACAGCCTGGTCCATTCCTCCATCACCCCCACTCCTCGTTCCTTTCCCATGCAATTGCAGAAGGTCCGCCTCTTTACCTCTTCCCTCCGTAATATCCAAGGCCTTTCAGGTGAAGCAGTGATTTACTTGTATCTCCTTCAATTTTCTCCTCACAATGTGGTCCCCTCTACATTGGGGAGATTAAATGCAGACAGGCAGACCACTTTGCAGAACATCTTTGCTCAAGCACAACCCCAACCTATCTGTAGCTTGCCATTTCAACTCACAATCTTGCTCTCATGCACACATTTCAGTCCTTTGCCTGCTGCAATGTTCCAGTGAAGCCCAACTGAAATCAGCCTTCTTGGTTGGGCACACCAATAACATTCCAAAAATACTAAATAATCAAGGGGCAAAAAAGGGGGAGGGGGGAGGAAATAAATACAATAACTATGACTAGAGAAAAAGTAGGAAAACTAATGGGACTAAAGACTGATAAGTCCCCTGGGCCTTATGGGTTGCATCCTAAGATCTTAAAGGAAGTAGTTACAGTGATAGTGAATGCGGTGGTCATAATCTTCCAAGAATCCTTAAATTCTGGAAAAGTCCCAGAGGATTGGAAAACTGCCAATTTTTAAGAACACCTTTATTCAAATAGGGAGGGAGATAAAAAAGTTAATTATAGGCCAGTTAGCTTAACATCTGCCATTGGAAAAATGTTCAAGTTTATTATAAGGATGTAATAGCAGAGCATTTAGAAATACATAATATAATCAAGAAGAGTTAACATGGCTTCATGAAGGAGAAACTACGCCTAACAAATCTATTCGAATTCTTTGAGATGGTAATGAGCAGGATAGATAATGGGGAACCAGTAGATGTAAGAAACTTGGATTTCCAAAAAGTGTTCGATAAGGTACTAATCAAAAAGCTATTTAATAAGATAAGAGCCCATGGTGTTGAGGTAGTAGTATATTAACATGGATAAAGGATTGACAAATTGATAGAAGGCGGAATTGGGATAAGAGGGGAATTTTCAGGATGGCACCTTGTAACTAGTGGAGTGCCACAGGGGTGAGTGTTTGAGCCACAATTATTTACAATATATATTATGACTTGGACGAGTAAAGTGAATGTACTATTGCAAGTTTGTGAATGACACAAAAATAGGTTTAGAAGACAAGTGGTGAGGACGACACAAAGAGTCTACAGAGGGATGTGGACAGGTTAAGTGAGTGGGCAAAAATTGGCAGATGGAATATAATGATAAAAATGTGAAGTTATGCACTTTGATAGGAAGAATAAAGGAGCTGAATATTATTTAAATGGAGAAAGACTGCAAAAGACTGCAGCACAGAGTGCTTTGCGAGCTTCTCGTGAATAATTCACAAACAGCTAGCAGCCAAGTTCAGAAGGTAATAGGGTAGGCAAATGGAATGTTGGCCTTTCTTTCAAAGGAAAGGGAGTATAAATATAAGGTCGTCTTGCTAAAACTATACAAGGCGCTAGTTGGACCACGCCTGGAATACTGTGAACAGTTTTGGTCCCCTTATTTCAGGAAAGGTAGACTGGCATTGGAGGCAGTCCAGAGAAGGTTCAGTAGGTTGATCCTGGGTATGGTGGGATTCTCTTATGAGGAGAGGTTGAGTAGGCTGGGCCTGTAGTCATTGGAGTTTAGAAGAATGAGAGACAATCTTATTGAGACATCTTATTGAGGATTCTCAGTGGGCTTGAGAGGGTAGATGTTGAGAGGTTGTTTCCCCTTGTGGAAGAGTCGAGGACCTCAGGGCATAATCTCAGAGTAAGGGGTCGCCCATTTAAGACAAAGATGAGGAGGAATTTAATCTCTCAGATGGTAGTGAAAATGTCACATTCTTTACCCCAGAGGGTTGTGGAGGTTCGGTCATTAATCATGTTCAAGACTGAGATAGACAGATTTTTAATCAGCAAGGGAATCAAGGGTTATGGGTATATGGCGGAGAAGTGGAGTTGAGGATTATATCAGTTCAATCAGGATCTCATTGAATGGCGAAGCAGACTGGATGGGCCGAATGGCCTATTTCTGCTCCCATGTCTTAGGGGGCGCGATTCTCCCAAAGGGAGACAAAGTCCCGATGGCGGAGTGAAAACCGGAGTGTTTCACTCCGGCGTCGGAGCCCGCTCCCAGCCCCCTATTCTCCCGCCCCCGGGGGGCTAGGAGCGAGGTCGCGTATTTTATGCGCGCTGGGCCTTGGCGCCGCGTAAAAAGCGGCGCCGCATAAATGATGCGGCCGGCATCATGTAAATGAAGTCACCCACACATGCGCGAGTTGGCCGACGCCAAACTGCGCACGCGCGGTTGCCGTCCTCCCCGAGGCCGCCGCGCAAGAAGATGGCGGGTGGATCTTGCGGGGCGGCGGAGGAAAGGACGTCTTCCTTTAGAGAGGTCGGCCCGCCAATTGGTGGGCCCCGGTCGCGGGCCAGACCCCATCGGAGGCCCCCCCGGTGAAGGAACATCCCTCTCTCCCCCCCCCCCCCCCCCACCCCGCGTTCCCGCACAGTTCCTGCTGGCAGCGCCCAGGTGTGGATGCCGCCGGCGGGAACCTGTCACGTTGGAGCGGCCGCTCAGCCCATTTGGACCGGAGAATAGCGGGGGTACCGGAGAATCGCCGTTGTGAGTGTTTCGGGCGATTCTCCGGCTGGCGCCGTGCAGAACTCGACGGGGCCGTTCTCGCTGGTTGGGAGAATGGCGAGACGGCGTCGCGCGATATAATGGCGTGGCCGGCGAGTCTCCCAACCGGCGCGACCTCGGAGAATCGCGCCCAGGGTCTCTTCAGCAATATCAAATCCATCACATTTCTACCTGTCTTCCGAAGTGAAGAGAAATCATACGGACTTGAAACATTAACTCTGTTTCTTTCTTCACAGATGTTGTTAGACCTGCAATGTTTTTCTGTTTTTGCTACCATTCGGTAGCGTACCTACTGGAGCACTGTGTCACTGTGCCTCCATTTTAATCTGTGTATTAAAGTAGTACAAACATAAATCAGTCTGCCCCATCTTTGAGGTTATCCCAATGTGAAAGATTTGGCATTGTTAGCCTCACTCAAGAAGATTAATCAGATTTGACTCAATATTTTTGTCAAATAAAGGTGGAGTCAAGCTGGAAAAGAAATAGATCGTCCACTACCTGGAGCTGTTGCTGTAAAAGGTTTACTTCTATTCGCCTCTGGTCATGTTTCTTGTTTACGAGATTCAGTTCATTTTTTTGAACTTCCTTTCTACTTTGAACTTCTTGCACTCTGCTCGTCACATTTTGCTGCTTCTCAGTCTGAAACAGATTAGAGTTATGGTCACATTTAGGAGGAAAAAATGAAAACACCAACATTAATTGCGCTGAACCAAGGGAAAGTACAATGGCACCACATTCATGCGGGCCATGTGGGCAGGTACAGATAATTTTGAAAATGAAACACTGCACCACATTGCCGCAATGAGTTACATAGTAATAATCAAAAGGAGTACCTTTTTGATTTTTTAGGTTTAATTCAGTGAGCTGATAATTGCTCATTCAGTGGAATATCCTGCTCTATCTACCCACAAGTTGGTTAATCTTGGTGGGAACTACACTCGGGGAAATCTTATTCGTTCAATGGTGATTTGCCACTTTACTGTATTGCAGATTTGCTGTTCCAGCCCACAATGCATTGTAGTCAATATACTCTTAAAAATAGTTCTATCAGGTGCAAAAAAAGTCTCTCAGACACACACATTTATTTCTTGACGGTTAACAAGTTTCTTTTATTTTTCTCAGCAGAACTAAGATTGTCAACAATCTAATATTTATACATTATTGTGACTTATCTGACAGGGATTAATTATGCACAGTCAATGACAGCAAAATCTGTAAACACTATGGGCAGGATTCTCCGTCCAGCGACGCCGGAATCGCCATCAGGTGGTGAATCGGGCATAAGCCAAAATTTGAGGTCGAGACTAGGCGCCTAACAGAAAGCCATGCTCCAGTGCCTCCAGCGTGTAACGGCCATTAGCATATCATTAACGGGCCTGACCCGGTAGTCTCCAGCCTCGCGATGCTCCCCCTCTGCCAGGTGGAAGTAACACCGGCGTGGTTCACTTGTGGTATTTAAAAACGGGAACCGGGTGCCTTGGGTGCGGAGGATGAGAGGAGCACGTAATGTGCAGAGCGCCACTGACCGCATGGGTGCCCCCTCTCCACTAGGCCACCCCACCCCTAGGAAACCCCGGACCCCAGCTGATCCATAAACGGGACGTGCGTGCGCAGCCAGTGGCCCATCAGGTATTGGCACCTCATCCGAGGGGTTACCCCATGGGGTGCAGAGCGCACCCCGAATAGTGGAGGCATGCACCCTGACGTTTGTCACCTTCCCTGGCACATTGCTCGCCCCAGGGCAGATGCCCCACCAGTAGTCAGCCTACCCGCAGGACCAGCAGTCGGCTCAAGCCCTGCCTCCCACTGCGTATCTGCTCCTTCCATCCTGCCCCTGTGCATTGCACAGAGAACCCATGGTACAATACAGCTACAGTCCTAACAAGTGCTGACCCAGCACTTTCCGCAGTTTCTGCCTGCACACATGCCAGTCGGTGACACACATTGCCCCCTGCAACAAGGTGGCACACTGCTGGTGGAGTATCATACTCCCAGACTTCCGTACACAGGTGCATCTGCACCACAACAGATGTCCTGCATGCCCAGACGGCACAGTACATAACCTTCGACGTGGACCGATTTAACCAGTTTGGCCGGGCAGCGGGATTCGCCAAAATCGCTGGCATGCCCCAGGTCCAGGGGGTGATTGACAGGATGCATGTACCCCGACGGGTATCGGCGCATGAGGGGCTGCCCTTCATCAATCAGAAGGGATTCCACTCGATGAATGTGTAGCTAGCGAGCAACCACCGGCTGCACATCATGCACGCCTGCGCCCAATATCCACGCAGCGTGCATGACTCCTTTGTCCTGGCACACTTGACGGTGCCCGGCACCTATGAGGCGTGCCCCCGGGAAAGGCGCTGGCTCCTGGGTTACCCGCTGCAGTCATGGCTGATGATGTCTATCCGGAGGCCCCAGACCAACACGGAGAACCACTATAACGACATCCATGCAGTGTCCAAGGGCATTCGTGTGCTGAAGGCATGGTTCAGGTGCCTGGACCGCTCAGGACAGGCCCTCCAATACAGCCCTGTGAGGGTTTCCCGCATCACGGTGGACAGCCGTGTCTTCCACAGGGCGGGGAAACATGCTGGAAAAGGTGGAGGAACGGCATGCTTCATCCAACGAGGAGGACGTGGAGGACATGGGGCCCAGCCAGGCACAGGAGGCCACACGATGTGTGTGCCACGGCCACCGCGCATGGGACAACTTGATTGCCTCCAGGTTCGCCGACTAGGTTGGCCACCAGCAGATTCACCTTCCCGGGCCAACCCCATACACCGGTCTCCCCGCCATGTCATGCACTGGCTAGGCCCACACCTCTGGCCCAAGCCCGTGCCGCCTCCGAGCACGGCCACCAGTGGTACCCCCATGGCTGATGAAGGAGAGAGAGCCTGTAAGGGCATTGTCCTAGTGGGCCGCCTGATGCCCTGCCGGTGGATGGGGGCCAGGTTGGCGGGTGGGGTGGTAAGGTGGAAGGGGGGGTGCAGGGCATCCATAAAGCCAGTGTCACTCTGCAAAACCAGTGGCCAAGGTGGGTAATCAGTGGGGTGCGCCACAAGATGGCTGCCTTGCAGGCCGCGATAATAGCGGTCTGTCCCTGGCCACCGCCCCAGTCCTGTGGGGGGTCACCCCGGTACATGGCCTTATCCCCCATCCCACCCCATGGCCCTGACAGCCCTCCCGCCCCAGCCAGTGTCCGGCCGGCAGCCCCCGGTCGTGCCTCAGTGTCCTACGTCCTCTCTCTCCCTCGTCAGACATGACGCCAGTTTCGCGATTTTTAAAAGCACAAGTGAACTGCGCCCATTGCGGGAACTCAGCCCATCGGAGGCGGAGAATTCCGGGTCGAGCCCACTAATGATATACAAATGGTGTGTAATGTACATGCATTCCGAAACGCATTGACGCCGCTGTCGAGGTGATGGAGAATTGCGATTTGTCGTCAAATTGGCACCCGCTGCGATTTTGGCTTCAGAACCTATTCTCTACCCAATTGCGTTTCCTGATTTCGGCGTCAGCCAACGAAGAATCCTTCCCCATGTCTCTCAAACGGAGAATCCAGCCCTGTACCTTTCAGATGTCTGACCTTATCTAAAAACAAAGAGAGGCCTTACATTCAAAACAGTACTTTTAGCAAATAAATTTTTAATTCAGAAATATACGAGAAACTTTAAAAAGATTGCCATTAAAGTTTCAGGGACCCACAACAATGTTGCATTCAATTTATGGAGCGGCATGGTGGCACAGTGGTTAGCACTGCTGCCGCACCACGCTGAGGTCCTGAGTTCAATCCCAGCCCCGGGGGTCACTGTCCGTGTGGAGTTTGCACATTCTCCCAGTGTCTGCATGGGTCTCACCTCCACAACCCAAAAAGATATGCAGGGTCGGTGAATTGATCACGCTAAATTGCCTCTTAATTGGAAAAAAAAGAATTGGATACACTAAATTGATTTTTACATTTTATTTGAACCAAAATTGCTTATTTTGCAGAGAAAATCAAGTCTGAATAAACTGAATAGGTTCACAGCTGTATCTAATAAGCATTCATTTTTGACCAGAGCTTCAATCAATAACCATTCATTATTTTTCAAAACACAGTGAGAATTTTAAAACTGCTTTCTCAAAATATCTTTGCTCCAAAAATTCTGAGAATTAATTAATTACTATCCGCATAAGTTGGCTTTCGAAAACTAGGCTAACTGAAATGTACAGTGAACCTCTGGCAACTCTGGCTGTGTTTTAAGGGCAACTGCTTACCTCTCTATTTTAAAATATTGCACATCAATGGTGAGGGATTGGCGGGGGTTCTCCTTTCAATATGTTCTTCTTTTCATTTGTTTTTGCTGTACATTCAAATATTGAAAACTGTAATTCAAACAGGGAGCTGTATTTGTGTTTGCGTGCGTGTGGTTGAAATATAATCTATTGAAACTGTTGAATCTGTGGTTACCGAAACCTCATTCAATATCAATCAATGACAGGATTTTATTTCTATGAAACACTTGTTGCAATGCTTACAATTTAGAATGAATTTGATTTTCCTGGTATCGAATCTAGATGTTCTCGATCTCCCCAGCTTGGTTAATATAATAAATGGAAGTAGGAAGGAACAGATGCCTGTAAAAGGGTTTGTATGATTTTACATCCAAGGTCTCAACATTAACGAACTACGGCAAAAATAGATCCACACCAGCCATGTGAAGTATGAATTATACTTGCTGGGTCCTGCATATCTACTTACTAATGCCTCCAGTTCAAGTTCCAGGCTTTTTCTTTTGGCCTTTAACTGGACAATTTCATCTTGTTCCCGGTTTCGTTGGTTGAGGAGTTCTTGTCGCCGGATCCGCTCCCACTCAAGCTGACGCTGACGTTCAAGTTCCTGCTTAGCTGCCTAAAGGTACACAACAAATGCAAAAGTAGCTCGAGAACACTGGCGTCCTAAAATAATACTACTTTACAATGCAAAATCGAGATAAAGGAAAATGCTCAGAAAACCACCAAACAAAAAAAGATGTTTTTATAATTTTTAGAAAATTAAGTTTAAAAGGATGCCAAATTAGTTTCTTATTGGCATTATCCGAGATGACAATTCGCAAGTCCCATCACATTATAGCTATGCTGCCATTCTGAGAGGTTAAAACTGCTTCTGTTTTATGCTTCACACCAGCTCTGTAAAATACAACTCTCCGAATCCATACAAGTTACCAGAACTCAATGAAGTAAAGCCCATTTTTACTCTCTAACTCGTAATGTTGAACTGTCTCAAGGAAATTCCATGCAAGTACCATTTATATATATACAATATATATATATATATATATATATATATTATATATATACACATGTATAAAGGAAGCGGTTTTAGATTTTGTGAGTAGTGGTAAACCATTGTGTAAATGGAGCACATAGCTTCTGGTAGTAATAAGTTTACTTTCTTAGATTGTACATCGTAAGCATATCGGGTCAGATCTAGAATCAAACTTTTTGGCACACTTTATGACTTATTTCTCCTCCAAGTCAAGTATAGATCCTCAGCAACCTCTGCCAACATTGTATAAGCTGGGTGTTAGGAGGTAAATAAACAGCAGTTTGGTGTTACTGTACAGAAATCCAACCACATTCTCCCCACGGCCATGACATGAAGTCATGAAATTTACAATCATAAGATCATGACTTCAGAGCACAGCACATTGAAACTGAGATGGTTCGCAGATTCTTTCAAACGAATGTAAGATTCAAATTCCTCCATCTTGTGCCCACTGCCCACAGAATCTAGAAAATGCACTGTTTCCAGTTTAAAAATCTTTATTGCAAACCTCTCGTTTTTCGATTTCTTTCCTCCTTTGCTCTTCTTTTTGTCTTTCCAACTCGCGTTGCTTCTCCAAACGTTTCTCCAGATCAAGCTGCCTTTTCCGTTCCTGCTCTTGCAGCTCACGCTCCTTTCTCTCCTGTTCCTCCCTTGCCCGCTGTGCTCTGCGATCAATCTCCCGCTGTTGCTGCTCCAGAAAGGTCTGACGCCTCCGCTCCAGCTCCGCGTTCCCTTTTTCATAGTTTGCTTTTCTTTTATCCTCAAAAGTGACTGTAAATATCAATTGCAATCAGTTCTAAAAAAATTAAGTATGAGTACAACTTCGCTCATCAGCAGTGAAAACCTAATAGTGCAATACATGCAAACCCTTTCATTTGGACTTTTGCTAGCTCATTTTTGACTATTTGCTTGCTATGTTTTTTTCTGCACATTAACAAGACTATGGCTTTATATAGCACCTATATTATGGGAAAAGTGTCCCATGGGGCTTCACAACAACAATTATCAGTCAACATCTGCCACTGAAGCCCAGGAGGAGATATTACGACATATTGGTCAATGGCGTAAGGTTTTTAGGGGAATGTTTAAGGAGAGTGGTGGAGAGAAGAAGTTGTTAAGGAGGGAATGGTTCTTAATGTGTTGGGCATCGATGCTCTGGAATCAAATTTGATTGAATAGCGGAGCAGATGGATGAATGGCCTAAATCTGCTCATATGTCTTATGGTCCAAGTCTCCTGAGACAGCACCTTCCAAACCCACGACCACTACCAAGATCAAGGGAAGTACATACACGGGAACACCATCACCTGGAAGTTCCCCTCCAAGCCATTTACCACCCTGACTTAAAAATATATAATCATTCCTTCACTGTCACTGGGTCAAAATCTTGGAACCCCCTCCCTAACATGTGGGTGTACCTTTTCCACATGGACTGTAACGGTTCAGGAAAGCAACTCCACCACCTTCTCAAGGCCTACAAGGAATGGGCAATAAATGCTGGTATTGCCAGTGAAGTCCATATTCCTTAAATGATTATCTTTAAATACAGCCCCCTCATGATTTTTAATACCGCTATCAAATCTCCTCAGAGCCTTTTCTTCGCCAAAGAGAACAGTCCCAATCTCTCCAATCTATCGTCATAACTGATTTTCTCATCCCTGGAATTTCCAGAACTGTACACAATATTCCAGCGAAGGTCTTAAGTTCCACATAACCTCCTTACTTTTGAAATTTGTGCCCCTATTAATAAAGCCCAGAATACTTAAAAAAAAAAAAAAAAATTTAGAGTACCCAATTCTTTTTTCTAATGAAGGGACCAACCAATCCACCTACCCTACACATCTTTGGGTTGTGGGGGTGAGACCCGCGCAAACACGGGGAGAATGTGCAAACTCCACACAGACAGTGACCCGGGATCGAACCGGTTCCACGGCGCCATGAGGCAGCAGTGCTTTTTGTTTTTGCAAAGCCAGAGCACAGAGTGTGGACAGGAGCAAAGCCCGAATCCAGCACTTTGCCTGCTCCAAAAGACAATTCAAATTGAATCCAATTCATGATGCCCACAAGAGACATACCAGATCCAGGCATTACACCTGACCTCACGCTCATCTTAGCCAAAAGGCCGAGAAGCGATTGAGGCAGCAGTGCTAACCACTGCGTCACCGTGCTGCCCTACAGCCTAGAATACTATATGAATTTTTAACTGATCGCTCTCCATCTGTCCTGCCACCTTTAGAGTTCAATACACATATACACCCCTTAAGAATTGCACTCTTTATTTTATATTGTCTCTCCTCCTACCAAAATGGATCACCTCATACCTCTCCGCATTGAACGTCATCTGCCACCTATCCCAATGAATGGCAGACAAACTGAGTAGTTACTTCTTCATGGTGGAAGACACCAGCGGGATGCCAGAGATCCAGGTGAATCAGGGGGCAGAGGTGAGTGCAGTGGCAATCACGATGGAGAAGGTTCTTGGGAAACTGAAAGGTCTGAAGGTGGATAAGTCACCTGGACTGGATGGTCCCCAGAGTTCTAAAAGAGGAGATTGTGGAGGCATTGGCGGTGATCTTTCAGGAATCACTGGAGGCAGGAAGGGTCCCAGAGGACTGGAAAGTGTCTAATGTAATACCATGTAAGACTATTTTCTAAATGGGGAAATGCTTAGGAAATCAGAAGCACAAAGGGACTTGGGAGTTCACGATTCTCTTAAGGTGAATGTGCAGGTTCAGTCGGCAGTTAGGAAAGCAAATGCAATGTTAGCATTCATGTAAAGAGAGCAAGAATACATGACTAGGGATGTACTTCTGGGGCTGTACAAGGCTCTGGTTAGACCCCATTTGGAGTATTGTGAGCAGTTTTGGGCCCTGTGTCTATGGAAATATGTGCTGGCCTTGGAAAGGGTCCAGAGGAGGTTCACAAGATCCCTGGAATGAACAGCTTGTCATATGTGGAACGGTTGAGGACTCTGGGTCTGTACTCGTTGGAGTTTAGAAGGGTGAGGGGGGGGATCTTATTGAAACTTACAGGATACTGCGTGGCCTGGATAGAGTGGACTGGAGAGGATATTTCCACTTGCAGGAAAAACTAGAACCAGAGGACACCATCTCGGACTAAAGGGACGATCATTCAAAACAGAGATGACGAGGGATTTCTTCAGCCAGAGGGTGGTGAATCTGTGGAACTCTTTGCCGCAGAAGGCTGTGGAGGCCAAATCACTGAGTGTCTTTAAGACAGAGATAGATAGATTTTTGATCAATAAGGTGATCAGGGGTTATGGGGAGAAGGCAGGAGAATGGGATGAGAAAAATATCAGCCATGAGTGAATGGCAGAGCAGACTCGATAAGCCAAATGGCCTAATTCTGCTTCTAGGTCTTATGGTCTATCCGCCCACCCCTACTCCACCAACTTGTCTATGACCTTTTGAAGTTCTGTACTGTCCTCACAGTTTCAATGTTTCCAAGTTTTTAATCATCTACAAACTTTAAAATTATCCCCCACACACAAAGATCTTTTTCAGGGTTTTTCAAATTGCGGGGCGCAACCCACAGGTGGGTGTCAGAAGGGTCACGAAGGGAGGATCAAACTGCGTCTCGCTGCACCCATCAGCCGCTAACACAGAGTTTCCTTACGGCAGCAATCAGAAGCCTGCAGAGTAAATCCTGTCTAAAATGTCAAATCAGTCCCCTCCTTACACAAACAGATTACAATGAGGACAGATTTGACCATTAGGAATCCTGCCTTATTGCACCAGATGTTTAGCAATGTTTCTCCAATTAACTGTTTTAAATAAGTGATTTCAGTTCACTGTATTTGGTTTCAGGGACATAGGAGCTGACGGATGTGTGCTGATCAGAAGATCACGATAGAGTGAATGCAGTTCGGTGGAAGTGACTGCAGGTCAGAATAGAATTACGCTTCATATCTTAAAATCCTTTCCTAATTTGTGCTCAGCATTTCTGCCTGGAAATGTGATAATTCTGGATGATGATGAGTGAAGGGTGTTTAAGGTGGCATTAACCTAACAAATAGTTAAAGCACGGGAGGCAACTTCTCTATTAAAGGGTAGGATTGACAAGATCACAAATGTCGTAGCTAATCAATTTATTTATCTATTGACTAAGGGAGGGAGTCATTTAATGTTATAATAATAATTGCTTATAAATGATAGAGGTGAAATTGCACATTGACTCGAAGGCAAATATATATGGCCCTCTCCGAAATTCTGTTCTAATTGCTTAATATAATTTTTTCTTTTTAAATTTAAAGCACCCAATTATTTTTTTCCAATTAAGGGGCAATTTAGCGTGGCCAATTCCCCCAACCTGCACACCTTTGGGTTGTTGGGATGAGACCCACGCATACACGGGGAGAATGTGCAAACTCCAGTGAGTGACCCGGGGCTGGGATCAAACCTGGGACATCAGTGCCGTGAGGCAGCAGTGCTAACCACTGTGCCACCATGACACCCTATTGCTTAATATAATTGAGCACTCGGCATGTTTAGAAAGATTTGCAAATGGGATTTAGACAGTTTGTGACTGTTTCACCCTCCACACCATTGACCACAAAAATTGTCAGTCCCTTCTCTCTCTATTAGAATTAAATGCTGGCCCACTTGTGCTGATTGCATGTGTCTGAATGGGCATGTATTCAATCACACAACTCACCCAGTTAACGTAACTTACAGCGGTTTCAACACATGGAAAATGAAAGACACCATGTCGATAAGAAAGGAGAGACAGGAGGCTGGATTCTCAAATTCTGAGACCGATTGCTGAAACCGGCGTGGGAACGGTACGACCGACAAAAAGGGTGCAAAATGGCCACCAACCCCCCCCCCACCGGGTCTGGTGGGAGGGGGCTAGCAGGCACACAAGCGTAGAGCACCCGGCTCTAGATGCGGATACGACCCCCCCCCCCCCCCCCCCGACTGTGGCAGCGCTGGACTTAGTCCATAGCCGCCACGCAGAGTTCCCAAAAATAAATACCACATACGACCACCACTGTCAGGAACCTGGTCAATCGGGGCCAGAGCATCGGGGCGAGGGCCTCAGGTAACGTCCTGAGGCCGTCCTGACGGCGTGAGGCGTACTCCGAGTACACCGTTTTGGAGGGGGCGGAGTATTTCAAAAGCGCTTTGTCTCACACGATTTCGCCGCCAAATTGAATTTTCCGGCCGATCGCCGAACACAATTTTCAGGTAGATGGCCTTCCATATCGGTCATCAGGAGCTGCTTGATCTGCCGAGTATTTCCACTATTGTCAGTTTGAAAATTGGATTCTTTGCATCTAGGTGTTGGTTAGCGCAATTATCACTTCCTTACCAAATTGTGACATAAATTAAATGCACCAGGGCTACTGGATAGTGATTAAGAATAGGAAAATAAGATGATTTCTTTCCCTCCCTTGACTGGGGAAAGCAAACTTTAGTCCCCCAAAAACTGTCTTGACTCAGGATAGACTGGGTAAGCAAACATTGGTGCCGAAGGTTGGCCGGCGTGGATCCCGAAGGGCGGCCAGTTTACAAAAGTGGCACCTGGAGAAAAACGTTTTGAAAAACACTGATCTTGATCATGAATATATATCAGGAAGAGCAAGGGTCCCTGGGTTTCACCCCCACAACCCAAAAGATGTGTAGGGTAGGCGAATTGGCCACGTTAAATTGCCCCTTAATTGGAAAAAATTGGGTACTCTAAATTTTTAAAAAATGCAAAGCAAGGGTCCCAATACCAACCCCTGGGGAACTCCACTATGAACCTTCCTCCATCCCAAAAAATATCTATTGACCCTTCAATTGTTTCCGATGACTCAGTCAATTTGTATCCACGTTGCTACCATCCCTTTTATTCCATGAACTTTCTCACATGGCTGTTGTGTTGGACTGTATTGAATATTTTTTGAAAGTCCACATATACCACATCATCAACATTACCCTCATCAACCATCTGTTACTTCTACAAAAGATTTCAGCCGGTTATAAGCTAGGGAACTTTAAGTTAATCATGGGCAGCACGGTAGCACAAGTGATTAGCACTGTGGCTTCACAGCGCCAGGGTCCCAGGTTCGATTCCCCGCTGGGTCACTGTCTGTGCGGAGTTTGCACGTTCTCCCCGTGTCCGCGTGGGTTTCCTCCGGGTGCTCCGGTTTCCTCCCACAGTCCAAAGACGTGCAGGTTAGGTGGATTGGCCATGCTAAATTACCCGTAGTGTCCATAAGGGTTGGGAGGGGTTATTGGGTTGTGGGGATAAGGTGGAAGTGAGGGATTAATGTGGGTCGGTGCAGACTCGATGGGCCGAATGGCCTCCTTCTGCACTGTATGTTCTATGTAATCTATGTAATGAAGGCCCACCTTCTCAACCTTACCCCTAGCCTGAGATGTGGTGAACCTCAGGTTAAATCAACACCAGTCAACTCTCCCCCTCAAAGGGGAAAGCAGCTTATGGTCATCTGGGACTATGGTGACTTTACCTTACCTTTAAGTAGAAGCCTTTAAACTTTACACTATGCTAATATAGTACTTTAATGTAACTTAGATTACAGTAATGCAATTTGCTATGTGTTTGATAATGTGCATGTTTGGTGTTATGTTTACATCAGCAGCATTGCTTATGTGTTAGCAACCTACGTTCACCATCACAATGTTTATGGCCTGCACAAACAAACAATACTGCATTCTGTAATGATTTCTTGAAGCTTTATGAATGTGTGAGACATTCACTATTAACATTTTGGACAAGATGAGAATAGCAATCATAAATGTTACACTTAATACTATGCAATACATTCATGCAAGAGAGAAATAAGACACATGCAGGGTAGCAGGTTTACCAGGTGATTTTTTGGGGGCATCCTGGATTTCCTGGGCTACTTCCTGATACTGAGCTGGGGTTCCATTTATTCCATCACCCAATTTGCTTGATCTAAAGAGGAAAAAAAACAGAAGAACTACAGTCTTCTCCAATTTTGTATTTATATAGCTAAAAGCACTTCCTGCATCATTTCAAAGGGCTGTTTTAATGATCAACTATGTCACAAATTTCACAATGGCACAGGTTGCAGAATGTTAGATTCCTTCTATGAAAAATGGAGTCAAATGCAGTAAGAACGAAGGAAAGGGAGCATCCGCTTTTCTAACAGGTATTACCGAATTAACTTTAAATGGTTACCACCCATTTTTGGCTTCATAATGCTTTAAAAACAATGCGAAATGTATAACAAATGAATGAACATCAAAAAAGAGAAAAGAGGCTAATATTCTTGGATCCATTCCCTTATCAGAACTCTGATCAAAGGTTTTGTTCAGGTTGTCTCTTCTGAAATTATTAGTTAAAACAGCTAAATCACCATACCAACAATCCAGGTCATTTCTTTTTTTTTGATAAACAATTTTATTGAGGCATTTTGGCATAGTAAACAACAACAATACAAAACAGTGTGCAAAGAACAATCAACATAATGCAAAAACCAGCTCCCCTCCTACAAGGACCTGCCTAACTACCCTCCTAATCTACGTTGCCCTAACCCCCCCCTGTGATGATTAATTTTCCGCGAAAAAGTCGATAAATGGTTGCCACCTCCGGGCGAACCCTGACAGTGACCCTCTCAGAGCGAACTTAATTTTCTCCAGACCGAGAATGCTCGCCATATCCGATAGACAGGCCTCCGACTTCGGGTACTTTGAGTCCCTCCATGCCAGCAGAATTCGTCGCCGGGCTACCAGGGAAGCAAAGGCCAAAACATCAGCCTCTCTCTCCGCCTGGACTCCGGGTCCTCCGAAACCCCAAAAATTGCCACCTCTGGACTCATCACCACCCTCGTTTTCAGTACCCGGGACATAACGTCCGCGAATCCCTACCAGTAGGTAGGGCATGTCCGAAACCCCTTTTGGACATGCCCAGAACATGTGGACATGGTTCGCTGGTCCTCCCGAACATCTGCCGCACCTATCCTCTAATCCAAAGAATTTACTCATCCGGGCCACTGTCATGTGGGCCTGGTGGACGACCTTAAATTGAATCCGGCTGAGCCTATTGCATGTTGCGGCTGCGTTTACCCTGCTCAATGCCTTTGCCCATAAGCCCTCTTCTATCTCACCTCCGAGCTCCTCTTCCCACTTATTTCTTGTCCACTTCTCAGCATGGGGTCTGGGGCAGAATAGGAGCAACATTGAGTATTTTTCTCTTGTAAATGTAGAATACAGAAGAATTTGGGATTATTGTCGGAATACATTCAAAAACGTTTTATTTAAGAAATTAACATATTGTGCCAGCATTAGATTCCTTATCAAATGAACTGAGCTCTGCAGTTATACCGAAGCACATATATTACTTGTAGTTTGATATTTGAGTTATGTATAATCTTCCAAGATAGAATATTTTTGGTTTAGAGCAGGCTCTAAAATGCCGAAAATCTATTCAGCAAAAAATAAATAAAAATAAAACATTCTGGGAGGAGGGGGCATGTTTCAAGCATCATTGGAAAACAAATGTAATACTTGCAGCACTCACATTTCCCTTCAGTAATTTCTAAATCCATCTAACTTGCAAACCATGTTGTGTACAAGTTCTTATCCACAATAAAAATTGTTGAACACTGTTGCTGCTTAAATCACACCAAGCCCATGACCTACTGTACAGTATCTAAATATTTGTCTTTAAATGACAAAGGACTTTTTCCAGCAGTCAGCTTTTGCAAGGTTTCCAGGTTGGCTTGTATGACAGTGGACCCTTGGATGAAATCGAGAGGCTGGTCAGATCACATTCATAGAGCTCTACCAATGAAGTATGGTGTAGCCCTGATGATTATCGAGAGGAAATTACAATGTATGGATCACTCACCTAAAGGAGGGGGGTGTCAGCTCTGGGGGAAGCGTGAGGGGAAGAGGTTGACCAGACTTGGCCATTTCAATCAAATGCATTGCTAAAATAAACTCTTCTGCTCTGAGCTTTCCATCCTGATCAACATCTGCCAGGTTCCTGTAATTCAACAGTGTAACAGAGAAAGAGACGTAATGCATTTTTTTATGTTGGCTTTCTAAACAAAGTAGTTTCTCTAAACATGACAAGATGATTTGACAGCAAAAATCAAAAAAATTTCAACATTTGGTCAAAGGCCACAATTTCAAGCAATGATTTGTTCAAAGGCTGCCTGTTTCACCAGGATCTTTCCAGTCATAATGGTAGGTAGCATCCAATGTGGGATCGTTTAAAATATTTTACAATCTCTTTTCAATGCTTTAAATTTATTATTCTTCAATTAGTTTGTAAGTGACCAAGGCTCAAGGCACCATGTATTGTCCAGACATCACCATGCAAGCTGGGAAGGTAAATCAGGACTGTTTAAATATACATCCGGACCACTGGTGATGCATTGACACTAACAAAGCCTTGCCACTGTGAGATGTTCTCTCCTCCCTATTGTGCAACAAAACAAATAGGAAGAATGTCCTCATTTTGCTCATTTTTAACAAAAAGCTTTTTAAACCGAGCCATTATTTAGCTCCCCGTTTTCCAAGTGGTCTGGTTTAGCTCAGTGGGCTAGACAGCTGGATTGTAATGCAGAACAAGGCCAGCAGCACAGTTCAATTCCCGTACCAGCTGAGAATTCTGAATTCTTCTTCCCTGTACCCGAGCAGGTGCCGGAGTGGGGCAACTAGGGGCTTTTCACAGTAACTTCATTGCAGTGTTAATGTAAGTCTACTTGTGACAATAAAGATTATTTATTTACCAGTCACAAAGCCCAACCACCCTCTCCACTCCAACAGCAGATTACTGCTTGGTCCCTACTCCCTATGCTCTAACATTTCGTGTAGTGCTTTCAGTCATTCAACATTCCACATACATGCTGCTAACAGTGGGAACTACCTCTTCACCTCTGTCTTTCGATCGTCAGACATCTAACATTCAGTCTTGGATGAACCACAATTTCCTGTCATTAAACATCAATAAGACTACGGTAATTGTCTTTGTCCCACTAGCATAAACTCCGGACCCTTGTCAATAATTTCAAGGACATCGCCCACCACGGTTTCTGTTCCCACCAGCACAGCTCTGCCTTCCTAACCCCAGGATTCACCAATTCTGTCCTTGCTAACCTACATTGACATCTGCTCCCCCCCCACCCCCCACCCCCCCCCCCCCCCACACCCACTTGCAGCAATTTACAATTCTCATCTTAGTATCTAATTACTTTCAAAGGCTGATTCATCCCTGTATTTATAACCTCAAGTGCTACATCTTCCAACATTTTTTTCTCCCAAGTTTATCTTTTATTGCAATCACACTCTTTTCACTCCACAATTGGTGATATTTCGTTCAGCTCTAGAATTTCCTCCCTCTCCATAAAACCAACCTCTTTGATCAAGTTTTTTGGTTACCTATACTACACCCCCTTCTTTGAGTCAGAATTCAATTGTGTCTGATTACACCTCTGTGAAGTACTTCTCAATTTTTTTCTACATTTGAAGTGTTATATAATTGCAGGCTGGTGCTGTTGTCAGTTGTTCCGTTGCTTTCTAGCAAAAGTCTCCCAAAACACCGCTTAGCTCTTCCATCATGCTTACAACACTAACCCCCATCACTACATGATCCTTTCCATTTCCAGCACTCATTTTTGTTAAACACCTTGAGAAGCTCTTTAGCATTATGACTGTCATTTGTTTTTAATAAGAACAAACAGATGCAGTATCCAGCAGGTTTTCCTCATTGCATTTCAACCAGATTGCAATTTATAATAAAAAACATAACAGGCTTTAAAAATCACCACAGAAAATGTCATACTGTGTTAAACTTTGCAATATTCAACAAACAGTGTCTTGAATTAAATCTGAAAGCCTATTAATTGGGTGGTCATACTCTGTGTTCACAGAACATCTGTAGGGAATGCATAATTACCCCAGAACTCACCATATGGTAGCTAGTTGGTTATGCAACAAATTGGACTGTACAAGAGCATTCCTGGCTTGGGGGCCTGAAATCAAAGCCAAATTATTAGCAGACTAACACATTGCACTTGCAACAACTAGGGGCATTGCCCCACATTCAATTAATCTTCGTCATTCGCCCTACATAACATTTTACCATTTCTGATCAAAATATTTGAAATTCTCATTTAATTTGTATTGGTGTAGATGGTTACTACAGTGTTAACTGAACGATTATCATCCATTCATATTTAGCAAAACCTGGATTAATCACCATTTCTAATCATAACTGGACAAAGGTAGAGCAAGCAGGCAGCAGCACTAAGATCAGGAGTTAATGCAGCATCTGAATGCTGGAAAAACTTGCAGTTGTGGTTCTGTGAAGTGTCTGGAGCTCAGTTTTAAATATATCCCCAAACTATTGTCTATTAACACAAACATTAATACTTTCAACCATATATAAATATTCTTATTGAATTAGAATGGAAATCATCACTATGGCAGAGTACATCCTCCATAGAGACTATTCTTCAAGGTCAACCTATATTCCCCACAAACCCCTTGGGATGAGCTTGCATTGTGACAGATGAGCTCCTAAGTGCTGTGGTATGGTTAATCAAATCACCATTACTAAGTCAGCACCAAATAAAAAACTGCAACCATCACAAGTAGATATACTTCACTGACCTGAGAGATAACCACTCATGGACTTATCAAGGCTGTTGAACAATTGTCGATATTTGAGCCTGGCAGGTTGAGGAACGCCCCAGTCAGAGGAACTCATTTTAGGTGAGGCGAGAGAAGCAATGGATGATGATGAACTGCTGCAAAACGGGAAACAGAAAGATTGAATGCAAATAATTGGAAATCATTTCAACAACAACGTTTCAAAGCATTAGTTCTTATGTTATTCACATGAAGATTAAAACCCATGCAGAAACTAATGCTGAAAATACAGGCTTGAGTAATGCAATTTAGTAATAGAGTGAAAAGTGAAAAGCAGACACACTGGGCCAGATTTTGCCCACTGCCAGAACACTGGGACCATTTTTGGGGTTGGGTATCTGATTTTCTAATGGGTAGGCTTTGCCAAGGCTCTTTCCCAGAACAACAGCATTAAAACCCTACCTCTAGTTTCCCTGACCAATTAGGGATTAGGAAATCCATTCTGTCAAAGGGAAGATTTTGAATTAGAGTGACCACGACATGAGTCACATGGGCCTATCAGAACGTGGGATTTTTTAGGCTAGAATGGGGGACAGACCTGGGAAGGCTGCCCGACCCTCACCTGGAGCTTCTACTATGGAAGCGACATTGAGGCAAGGTCTTCGAAGGAGGGGAAAGAAAGTACTTTCTCTCCAACAAAGCAGGAGTGGATGGAAGTGACTGACAAAGTCAGCAGCTAAAATGTGCTCCTACCAACCTGAAATAGTGCATCAAAAATCTCCAGGGCCACAGGAGTGCAGGAAAGTCAAGTGGGATAGCAATGTCAGGTGCCAAGCCCAACCTCTGATTTTCCTAGCATTCTTCTGCACAGATTTCAATAGGTGAACACACCTTGCAGCTCCCCTCACTTCTCCCTGCCACCTCACATCCCAGTTTTTTTCCCATTTGTTCATTGGGTTTGAATGTCATTGGCAACAGTGGCATTTGTTGCCCATCTCTAGTTTCCCACGAGAAGATGCTGATGAGTACTATTTGTAAACTGCTGCAACCCCACAGTTGTTCGGAAGGGATTTTTCAGGATTTTGACAATGAAGCAAGTGCAATAAAATACCAAGTCAGGATGGCATGTAACTTAAGGAGCACTTTCATGCTATGGTGTTGCCATGCGTTTACTCCCTTTGTTCTTCAAGGTGGAAGAAAATGTAAGCTGAGGAGGTGCTGTCAAAGGAGGCTTAGCAATTTGCTGCAGTGCACGGTGTAGATGATACACATTCCTGCCACCTTGCACTGGTGATGGAAGGAATGAATATGTAAGATTGTGGATGGGGTGTAAATCAACCTCCTCAGGGTTGTGCCTTTCAACTGCTTCATCAATGACCTTCCCTCCATCATAAGGTCAAATGTAGGAATATTCATTAATGATTACACAGTGTTCAGTACCATTCGTGACTCCTCTGTGCCCACCTGCAGAGTGACCCGGGTAACAGTCAAGCTTGGCTGATATGTGGCAAGTAACAGTCAGGCCACAAAAGTGCCAGGCAATAACCATCCCCAACAAGGAAGATTCAAACCACCTCCCCTTAATGTTCAATGCCATTACCATCATTGAACCCGTAATATCAACATCCTGGGGGTTACCGTTGACCAGAAACATAACTGGGCCAGCCACTATAAATACTGTACCTACAAGTGCAGGTCAGAGACTGGGAATATTTGGGATAGCTACTCATCTGCTGGCTCCGCAAAGACTGTCCACCATCTCCTGGAACTGCAGGCATGTAATGGAATCTCAAGTAACCTTTGAATCCCATGCCTAACAAGAATCTGTCCACCTCCATCTTAAAAATATTCAGTGGCCCTGCCTCCATTATCTTCTGAGGCAAAGAGTTCCAAAATCACAGAACTGTCTTGAGAAATAACGGGCGCGATTTAACGCCCCCCAAAAAAGTCCTGTTTTAGGCATGTATAGAGGAGTGTTGCACCCAGAAAGACCCCGCTATTAAACAGGACTCAGGACTTTTTGGAATTAGTCTGGTATGCCCCGCCGAGGCCGCACTTCCCTCACTTTTTAAATGTCGCTCTGATCTCTCAACCCGACCTCGGACTCCCCACCAGGGCCTCCGGATTTCCACCCCCCCCCCTTCCCAAACGCCCCAACTTACCTCTCAGGGGGTCCTCGAGCTACCCCTCACCCCACCTCATAAGGGCTGGGAACCCCAGCCCCGATTCCTGGCATGGGCAACCTGGCACTCGGGTCTTGGTACTGCCAGCCTGATAGTGATACATGGGCACTCTGTGCCAAGGAGCCCGGGTGCCAGGACACCACCCTGTACAGAGCCCAACCATTCAGAGACCTCCGATACCCTGGGAGGAACCCCCCAGGCGTCGTTATGCTTGTGTGGACTAATGCTAAACTGCCATTGCAAGGTCTCCCAGGCATTGGTTCAGGAGAATCGGGTGCGGACATATTTAAATGAGCCTAATGGCACACTTAAATATGTAAATGTATAATTTGCCCTGAGATCTCATTAGATCTTGTGAGGTATTCTGAGCGTCGCAAATCTCGCGAGAGGCCTCTTGCGAGATTTAACGGCCTCGTTGCATTGCCGAGTCGGGTGCAATGAGGCCTTTCCATCGCATTAAGCATTTCTCCTCATCTCTGTCCTAAAAGGACAATCCCTAATCTTAAAACAGTGCCCCCTGGTTCTGGACTTACCCACAAGAGGAAACATCCTTTCCACACCCACCTTGTATACTTATATACTTCAATCAAGTCACTCCTCACTTTTCTAAATTCCAGTGGAAACAAGCCCAGTCTGTCTAACTTTTCTTCATAAGCCAACCTATTCCTTCCAGGCATCAATCCAGTCAACTTCCTCCAACACATTTACATCCATACTTAAATAAGGAGACCAAGTATTCAAGATGTGATTTCACCAATGCCCTGTAGAACAATTCCTCTCGTAATAAAGGATAACATTCCATTAGTCTCTTAATTAATGCTCTATCTGCATTACCTTTTTTATAAGTCATGCACTAGAACATCTAGAACACTCTGCACCCAGGAATTCTGCAGTCATTATCCACTCAAGTAATGCTCTGCTTTTCATTCTTCCTGCCAAAGTGAACAACTGCACATTTTCCAACTCTATTTGCCGCATGGACAGCCCACTCACTCAACCTACTTATATCCAACTGCAACCTCCTTATATCCTTTAACAGCATACTTTCCTACCTATCTTTGTGTCATCTGCAAATTTAGCTACCATTCTTTCATTCCCTTCATCCAAGATATATTGCAATATCGTATATTATATCACTGATGCAAATGTTAAAAATTTTGTTCATGTTATTTGAAATAGTCCTTTTGCAAAAAGTGTGTTTATGCATTTTGTGAAATACTTCGGTTCACTCTTTAAATAAATATGGACAAAGGAACTTTATACAAATTTGTTAATATGTTAAACTCGTTCATTTATTAACCAAGTGTTACAGGTACAGGTTTTTTGTGCCTGTAATGGCTACCTTTTCAATCACGTAATTTTGTGAACAAAGACAAAAATGTTGAAATTATCTAATGAGGATATTTTGTTTTCAGAGTCCAACATTTCATTATAAATATTAAAGAAAAAAAAATCAGCGGACAGTGAACTCTCAAAAAGACACTGACTAGAAACAAAATCACTGCTTGGTATTCTGCATTTGCTAAATGTGCAACACAGATTTAATCGTCAAATTTCACACTACACTGTGAAAATAATCAATGCAATGCCAAAGACTTTTAGCTACATCACCTACGCTCTCCTTTATTCACTTAATTGTAATTCCTTACAAAAACTAACTGGAGAATACCTATTTTCCAGAATTTAATTAACTGATAATGAAATCACGCCTCAGTCACATATTTCATTAAGCAGGCTGTTAATTATCAAGTGGATCAGGCATTCTTCTATTTTTGTTGAAAGTGGAATCATTAAGGATCTTTAAACATAACACAACCTGCTATGTTTACCACATTGTGCCATCGCTTATTCAGTAGGGAAGGATCGAATGAGAATTTTGCAATGGTTTCAGTAATAGTTTTCCTTAGTTCTTCTAGGAAAAGGATTATCTGACCATTTGTCAAATAAGAACAAAGAACGGCAACAAATGTTTCTGGCTTATTGGACACAAAATATAAATGTATTACATTTCTGATTCAAAAATGCTGCTTTGCTCCGAGCTGATTTAAGTTTCAGCTAACAATAGAATGTGTACTTAAATAATGTTTACTTTCACTCAAAACAACATCTGGTTTTATTTGGACAGACCACTAAATCTGCAATATACCCACCACCTTGGTGTAATCCACCCAAAATCAATGGGCAGAAAAATATTAAATTTTGAAAAATTGTGCTTGTACCTGCTGGAGCCAAGATCAATCAGTGACTGCGCCTTGTGCAGGCCAGTGCCTCCAAATCCTGCTAATGGTTGCCTCAGAGGTCCAGTATGGGGGAGTGCTAAAAGAAAATGAACACCATGACATGAGAAACAAAGATTAAGAGGTACAATAATAGATTCCCTTACTTTTCTGTAGTCTATCTCAAAACTTCCCTCCATGTAACAGAATATGCTGCTCATTATTCCATCTGATTCACCTGAGGAAGGAGCAGCGCTCCGAAAGCTAGTGACATCGAAACAAACCTGTTGGACTTTAACCTGGTGTTGTAAAACATCTTACTGTGCTCACCCCAGTCCAACGCCGGCACCTCCACATCATTATTCTATCAATCATGGCAATAGACACACAAGGGTTGGTCAAACCAGATATAACCAGTTAAAATACACAGCAATGTGGAGGCAACTTACAATTATTAAATCATGGACATGAATTTTGTCTTAATTCAAATATTTTCACAGCAAAAATGAAAAGTTACTCCCTTATAATTGATGTGAAGTTTGGTGGTTAGACTTAAAGGCAACTGTCAAAGCATGATTCGTGCATAGACTCTTCTGATTTACATTAGACATTAGAACATTACAGCGCAGTACAGGCCCTTCGTCCCTCGATGTCGCGCCGACCTGTGAAATCACTCTAAAGCCCATCTACACTATTCCATTATCATCCATATGTTTATCCAATGACCATTTAAATGCCCTTAACGTTGGCGAGTCCACTACTGTTGCAGGCAGGGCATTCCATGCCCCTAGTACTCTCCGGGTAAAGAACCTACCTCAGACATCTGTCCTAAATCTATCTCCCCTCAATTTAAACCTATTTCCCCTCGTGCTCGACATCACCATCCGAGGAAAAGGGCTCTCACTGTCCACCCTATCCAATCCTCTGATCATCTTGTATGCCTCTATTAAGTCACCTCTTCACTTCTTCTCTCTAACGAAAACAGCCTCAAGTCCCTCAGCCTTTCCTCAAAAGATCTTCCCTCCATACCAGACAACATTCTGGTAAATCTCCTCTGCATCCTTTCCAATGCTTCCACATCCTTCCTATAATGCGGCGACCAGAACTGCACGCAATACTCCAAATGCAGCCGCACCAGAGTTTTGTACAGCTGCAACATGACCTCATGGCTCCAAAACTCAATCCCTCTCCCAATAAAAGCTAACACACCGTACACTTTCTTAACAACCCTATCAACCTGGTGGCAACTTTCAGGGATCTATGTACATGGACACCGAGATCTCTCTGCTCATCCACACTACCAAGAATCTTACCATTAGCACAGTACTCTGTATTCATGTTACTCCTTCCAAAATGAATCACCTCACACTTTTCTGCATTTAACTCCATTTGCCACTTCTCAGCCCAGCTCTGCAGCTTATCTATGTCCCTCTGTAACCTGCAACATCCTACCGCACTATCCACATCTCCACCGACTTTAGTGTCATCCGCAAATTTACTCACCCACCCTTCTACATCCTCCTCCAGGTCATTTACAAAAATAACAAACAGCAGTGGCCCCAAAACAGATCCTTGTGGTACACCACTTGTAACTGAACTCCAGGCTGTACATTTCCCATCAACCACCACCCTCTGTCTTCTTCCAGCTAGCCAATTTCTGATCCAAACCGCTAAATCACCCTCAATCCCATGCCTCCGTATTTTCTGCAATAGCCTACCGTGGGGAACCTTATCAAACACTTTACTGAAATCAACTGCTTTACCCTCGTCCACCTTTTGGTCACCTTCTCAAAGAACTCAATAAGGTTTGTGAGGCACAACCTACCCTTCACAAAACCATGTTGACTATCCCTAATCAAATTATTCCTTTCTAATTATAAATCCTATCTCTTATAATCCTTTCCAAGACTTTGCACACAACAGAAGTAAGGCTCACTGGTCTATAGTTACCGGGGTTGTCTCTACTCCCCTTCTTGAACAAGGGGACAACATTTGCTATCCTCCAGTCTTCTGGCACTATTCCTGTAGACAATGACGACATAAAGATCAAAGCCAAAGGCTCTGCAATCTCCTCCCTAGCGTCCCAGAGAATCCGAGGCTAAATCCCATCCAGCCCAGGGGATTTATCTATTTTCACACTTTCCAGAATTGCTAACACCTCCTCCTTATGAACCTCAATCCAGACTAGTCTAGTAGCCTGTATCTCAGTATTCTCCTCGGCAACATTGTCTTTTTCCTGTGTGAATACTGACAAAAAATATTCATTTAGTGCCTCTCCTATCTCCTCGGACTCCACGCACAACTTCCCACTACTGTCCTTGACTGGCCCTACTCTTACCCTAGTCATTCTTTTATTCCTGACATACCTAGAGAATGCTTTAGGGTTTTCCTTGATCCTACCTGCCAAGGACTTCTCATGTCCCCTCCTGGCTCTTCTTAGCTCTCTCTTTAGGTCCTTCCTGGCTAACTTGTAACTCTCAAGTGCCCTAACTGAACCTTCATGTCTCATCTTAACATGAGCCTTCTTCTTCCTCTTGACAAGTGATTCAACTACTTTAGTAAACCACGGTTCCCTCGCTCGACCACTTCCTCCCTGCCTGACAGGTACATACTTATCAAGGATACACAGTAGCTGTTCCTTGAACAAGCTCCACATTTCAATTGTGCCCATCGCCTGCAGTTTCCTTCCCCATCCTATGCATCCTAAGTCTTGCCTAATTGCATCATAATTGCCTTTCCCCCAGCTATAACTCTTGCCCTACGGTATATATCTATCCCTTTCCATCGCTAAATTATACATAACCAAATCGTGGTCACTATCACCAAAGTGCTCACCTACCTCCAAATCTATCACCTGGCCTGGTTCATTACCCAGTACCAAATCCAATGTGGCCTTGCCTCTTGTTGGCCTATCTACATACTGTGTCAGGAAACCCTCCTGCACATATTGGACAAAAACTGACCCATCTAAAGTACTCGAACTATAGCGTTTCCAGTCAATATTTGAAAAGTTAAAGTCCCCCATAACAACTATCCTGTTACTTTCACCCCTATCCAGAACCATCTTTGCAATCCTTTCCTCTACATCTCTGGAACTTTTACTAAGTGTGGGTCTTGAACAACATCAGATTCTGGACGCTTCAACTGCAAAACATACTTCACAGTCAAGGAAGAGGTCCATGTCATTGCCGGTATGTTGCAGCCATTCCAAAAGATTTTAAAAATGTATTTATGGGATGTGGACGTTGCTGGCTCGACCAGCAGTTATTTCCCATCCCTAGAACAAAGAAAAGTACAGCACAGGAACAGGCCCTTCGCCCTCCATGCCCGTGCCGACCATTGTAGCCACCTAAAATGGCTGATTCCCTATTAATTTGGCCAAAACCCGATTTAAAATGGCTAACCGAAAAGGCTGATGGGAAAAGCAGGCAACAGGACACAAACGGACAGCTGCAGGCAGAATATCATATTCGGCTCTGGGGAAGTCGGCCCAGATCGATACTCAGGACTATTAACAGCCCATCAACCCAGACATCTGCAGTTATACTCAGGACTATTAGCAGCCCATCAACCCAGACATCTGCAGTTTAATCGGCTATCCCCGGGAACAATTGCAACATATTAGCAATTGAATACCGGGCCAGACCTGTCGGTGCCTGCAGTGGCCGAAACAAAGGCAGGTGAACGACCACCCCCGATCGGGGAATCGCCTCGCAATTGGACGTATCGAACCCAGTGATTGGGAACAAGTCCAATCACTTGGGACTCAGGGTCAAGGGCCGCCCCGAGAGGCGGGAAGCCCCTGGGCCCTATAAAGTAAGGGGCCAAGTTCAGATCTCTCTCTCTCTCCCTTCTTCGCCTGCTCGAGACCTTCGCAAGAACATCAACCAGCAACTGTAAGTTTGAATCCAGCGATCGCTATCCGATAAAGACACCTAGCCATCGACCTGTATCAGCCTTTTGAATCCCGCGGGCCAGATCCGATTCGATAAGCCATTCGTTTTCCTGACCTGGTGGGCTCTTCCTAAAGTTAAGTGTTGGCCAGTAGTGATAGGTTTCTATTTAGAGAGTAGGATTATTGTGTAAACATTACTTGTTGTATATAATAAATGACCGTTGATTTCAATCTTACTAAGCGGTGTGCTGACTTATTAATCATAACTTGAGCTTGAACCACGTGGCGGTATCAGAAAGATACCTGGCGACTCATGAGCAAAGGTGACGTAATTAGAACTAAATAAACTAAGGCTAATAAGAGCAACACCATGCTGCCCGGCTAAACTACAATCTTCTACACTTCCTGGGTCCGTATCCCTCTATTCCCATCCTATTCATGTATTTGTCAAGATGCTCCTTAAATGTCACTATCGTCCCTGCTGCCACCACCTCCTCCGGTAGCGAGTTCCAGGCACCCACTACCCTGTGTAAAAAAACTTGCCTCGTACATCTACTCTAAACCTTGCCCCTCGCACCTTAAACCTATGCCCCCTAGTAATTAACCCCTCTACCCTGGGGAAAAGCCTCTGACTATCCACTCTGTCTATGCCCCTCATAATTTTGTAGAACTCTATCAGGTCGCCCCTCAACCTCCGTCGTTCCAGTGAGAACAAACCGAGTTTATTCAACCGCTCCTCATAGCTAATGCTCTCCGTACCAGGCAACATTCTGGTAAATCTCTTCTGCACCCTCTCTAAAGCCTCCACGTCCTTCTGGTAGTATGGCGACCAGAATTGAACACTATACTCCAAGTGTGGCCTAACTAAGGTTCCAGACAGCTGCAACATGACTTGCCAATTCTTATTCTCAATGCCCCGGCCAAAGAAGGCAAGCATGCCGTATGCCTTCTTGACTACCTTCTCCTGTGTTGCCCCTTTCAGTGACCACGCAGGTGGAGAAGGTAGTCCTTCAGCTGCCTTCTTGAACTGCGACAGGCCCTGAGGTGTAGGTGCACACACAGTTCTGTTAGGGAAGGATTTCCAGGCTTTTGACCCAGTGACAGTGAAGGAACAACTATATAGTTCCAAGTCAAGATGATGAATGGCTTGGAGGGAAAAGTTCAGGCGGTGGCATTCTCAGGTATCTGCTACTCTTGTTCTTCTAGATGGTAATGGTTATGGGTTTGGAAGAGACTTTGGTGAGTCCCTTTGGTCTAGAACCAGGAGACACAGTCTCGGAATAAGAGACGGGCTATTTGCGTTTGAGATAAGGAGAAACTTCTTCGCTCAAGAGGGTGCTGAATTTTTGGAATGTTCTAGCCTAGGGGTTGCAGGATCAGTCATAGAGTATATTCAAGACAGGAAATGATAGATTTCTAGATATTAAAAATATCAGGACATATGGAGATACTGCATGAAAATGACTTTTAGTTAGAAGATTAGCCATGATAAATGGTGGAGCAGGGTTGAGGGGCCTTTTCTTGCTGCTCATCTGTCTTATGTCCCTATGAAGGAGGATATTGAGAAAGAGGACATATTTGGAAGGGAGAATTTTATTCGGTCGAATGTATAAAATGGAAGAAACAATTATATTCTCAGAGATTACAACCATTTAATCTGTCAGTCTGAGAGTGCCTGCCATTGACTCAGGTGAAGGGACCTGTATAGCAGATAAATCTGCCGATGATAGGTAGGAAAGTAAGTTATCAAGAGGAAGTAGAGTCTGCAAAGGGATATAGGCAGGATAAATAAGGGAGCAAAAAATTGGCAGATGGCAGAAAATGTGGGAAAATGTGAACTTGTCCACTTTGGCAGGCAGAATAGTGAAGTGGTATACTATTTAAATGTGGAGAGATTGCAAAAATCGGTGGTACAGAGCGATCAGAGTATTCTGGCGCATGAATCACAAAAGGTGAGCATGCAGTTACGCCGAGTGATTAGGAAGGCAAATGGAATGATACTATTTAGCAAGAGGGGTGGAATATAATGGTAGGGAAGTTTTACTGCAATTGTACTGGGCCGTCGTGAGGCCACATCTAGAACTTGTCTACAGCTTTAGCTGCATAATTAAAAGAAGATAGAATTGTGTTAGAAGCAGTTCAAAAAGTTTGTTCAACTCATTCCTGGAATGAAGGGTTTATCTTATGACAAAATTTTGAACAGATTGGGCCTATAACCATCGGAGTTTAGAAGAATAAGAGGTGATCTTATTGTAACACTTAAGGTCTGAGGGGACTTGATAGGGAGATACCAGGAGGATGCTAGTGGTCACAGTTTAAGAACAAGAGGTCCCGCTTTTAAGACAGAGATTAGGAGAATTTGTTTCAGAGGGTTATTAGTATGTGGAATTCTCTCCCCCTGAAAACAGTGGAGGCTGGGTTATTGAATTTATTCAAGGTGGAGTTGGATCGATTTTAGATAGGTTAAGAGTTATGGGGGGCAGACATAAAAGTGGAGTTACCACAGCCAGATCAGCCATGAGTTGAGATGGCAGGGCAGGCACAATGGGCCAAATGGTCTGCTCCCAAGTCCCACGTTCCTATGTCTATAGAGCTATTGAAGCACAATTAATTTGACTGTCTCCAGTTTACGTTGACATTAATTCCATATGAAAACAAAATGTCATCTAAATGCAATTAAACCTTGACCTATATGATTTTAGAACTTCATTTTTTTTAATCAGTGCAAGTCAATTAAATGCTATTAATTCCTTAATAGATAGCAAAACGAGAATGCTGACTGAAGGTGACTAAAATAAAACTACAGCAAATTTTGAGTTTTCCAGCACTCTGCCAACCAGAATTTTATAGTAACTTTAATTTCTGACAGCTCAATTTTTTTTTTTTTTTTTAAAGTCACTCACTTTTAGCGAATTGTTTTCTTTGGGGAATAGTGGGTAAGTGGTGGAAGGAATCCCGAGCTGATTATCAGCCCGTTGAACCACATTGTGAACTTCAACCTGGAGCTTCTGGTCTAGAAATAGGGACATAGAATCTGCAGTGCAGAAGGAGGCCATTTGGCCCATCGGGCCTGCACCGGCCCTTGGAAAGAGCACCCCCTACCCAAGCCCACGCCTCCACCCTATCCCGTAAACCCAGCCTAACCTTCTGGACACTAAGGGGCAATCCAGCATAGTCAATCCACCTAACCTGCACATCTTTGGACTGTGGGAGGAAACCGGAGCGCCCGGAGGAAACCAACACAGACACGGGGAGAACATGCATATTCCACACAGTCACCCGGAACCCTGGAGCTGTGAGGCAGCAGTGCTACCCACTGTGCCACAAAACCTCCTTACTCTCAGTGATAATGCATTTTTGAAAGAAAACTAATCACAACAGATTGTAAATGCACAGAATTTGTTCTCTGGCTTTACCTGAAGCTGTTAAATTATTGGATCAGTTTTGGCTATTGTGCCTGAACAACAATATTGTGCCAGAACGGTCTGTAAAACAGACAGCTCAATTTTTAAAAAACAGTTGGAAGGTCATGATGTCAGTGGTGGTATCAGCGTTGTCTTCAGTTGTGATGGTTTTACTGTGGACACTTGACTGCCCGACTGTTGCCCCTGTCCTCTGAATGCCTCAAAGACAGAGCAGCATTTTGCCTCATACCCGGAGTAATGTAACTCCCTGCTAGCTGGCAGTTTTGATTAACAGCACCACCCTTTTTCTGAGCAAGCCAGATAACATAGGTTTTGTTGTATACTGATTATTACTATTATGGTGCATTTATCATAGGTGGGGCCTACAAAATATATTCATGAATTAAGGATTTGGTGAGTGGTTTTTGAGAGATGATTTCACTTTCAGGTTACAGTGCTTCTGTAACTATCAACAAAAGGCAAATAAAAACAAAAAAATGCTGGAAATACGTAAAGATCTGGCAGCATCTGTGGAGAGAGAAACAGAGTTAACGTTTCATGTCCTCTCACCTCACCATCCAAGGCCCTAAAGGCTTCTTTCAGGTGAAGAAGCAAGTTACAGGTGCATCATTCAATTTAGTATATTGCATTCACTGCACATATGTAGTTAGCTCTACACTGGGGAGACCAAACACAGATTGGGTGACTGTGTTGTGAAACACCTCTGCTCAGTCCTCATGCATGACTTGGAGGTTCTGGTAACCTGCCATTTTACTTCTCCACCTTGATCTCTGTCCTCACAGAGTGTTCCAATGAAGCTCAACACAAGCTGAAGGTACAGCACCTCATCTTTTGCTTCAGCACTTTGCAGCCTTCAGGAGTTAACACAAGTTCAACAATTTCGGACTATAAACTCTGCTCACTCCCGCTCCTCCCCACCCCCATTTTGTTTCCTTATCATTTCACGTGTCGGTCTTAATCATTATTTTCTTGTTTCTGGTTGCAAAAATTATTCTGTCATTCACATCTCCTCTGGACCCATCTTCTGTTTCCTTATTTGTTCCATTGCTACTCACGTTGGCTCTGCACCACCAACTCTGCTGCCACTAAATGTCTCCTATCTTCCACCCTATCACAGACTTTGATTTTTATTTGGTTTTCTCTCCCTTCCCCATTTCACCTACTTAAATGCCATCACATTTTCCCTGTTCTAATGAGGTCATAACCTAAAATGATTTCTCCCTCCACAGATGTTGCCAAACCTGCTGAATATTTCCACCATTTTGTGTTCTCATTTCAGATTTCAAGAAACTGCAGCATTTTCACATAGAATCCCTATATGCAATCCCGACATGCAGAAAGAGGCCATTCGGTCCATCGAGCCTGCACCAATTCCCCGAAGGCATACCCCACCCAGGGCCATGTCCCCGCCCTATCCTCATAACCCCACCAAATAGTTAACATAATTATTTGTATATTTTTGGGCCAGTGAAACAATAAAGAACTTTACCTCAGTTTCTCAATGGAAGATTCAAGATAAAGGTCTACGAGAGCAAATATAAGAAAATGAACAAAACTGCAAGGTATGTTTTGTTAAAAAAAAATCTACGGTTTGAAATGATGTTGTCAATTATAGATCAAAATTCAACACATCAATCTGTATTACTTACTTGCAGAACTCTGTGCAGATAATGGCGGAATAAGGATAGATGTACCATTTGGCAATGTTGATGTCTTCACAGCAGGAAGCATGGGAACGGACATACCCAAAGGTGGCATGGAGGTTACTGATGTCAACGATGATGTGGGAGCCAAGGAAGCAAATGAAGGCATGTTTGGTGGGACTGATAGATTTGGCATACTTCCCATCCCTATATTTGAATTTAAATATGAACAATTAGCAATTCATCACCATGGACAATTCCTTTAAATACTTGTTATTTTCTAAAGGTAGCAGAAGCTGACATGTAGTTACCAGAAAAGTAGAAGCCCAATTTTTAGCATTGACATTATGATTTCCGTAACAATCAGAAGTTGCATATATAATATATATTGTGCCTTCATCCTTGCAAAACATCCAAAGGTGCTTCACAGAAACTGTATCAGATAAAATGTAACACCGAGTCACATGGGGAGATATTACTATGGGTGACCAAAATTAGTATCTTAAAGGAGAAGAGAGAGTTTGAGGTTTACTGTTTGAATTCCAGAACTTTGGCTCAAGATGGCGAAAGGTTCAAACAAGGTGAAGGAAATCAGGGATGCTCATGAGGCCAGAATTGGAAGCACGCAAAATTCTAGAAGGGGTTGTAGGCTGGAAGAGATTACAGAGATAGAGAGGTCATAGAGAGATTTGAACTCTAGAATGAGAATTCTTGAATTTTTGGACCAGGAGCCAATGTAATTTAGTGAACACAGGGATAATGGTGAGCTGCATCAAATGGCATGCTTTAAGGCTTCAGGGTTTTAGAGGATCTCAAGTCTATTGAGAGTGGAAGATGGGTGGCCTACAAGGAGACTACCGACATAGAGGTAGCAATTCTCCATTCTGGGGGTAACAAAAGCATGGAAGAGGGTTGCAGACAAAGATATTACAGAGGCTGAACTAGGTGGTCTTGATGATAGAGAGAGTTTGATTTGGAAGGTCAGGATCAAATGGAACATAGGTTGAAAATAGACTGGTTCAGCTACAAACAGTGACCAGAGAGAGGGCTCGTGAATGGTGTTCAAGTTTGAGATGGCAGACAATAGGTTGGTCTTCCCAATATAAAAAGCTGGAGGAAAATTATCAGTCTGGATCAACTGGATTTTGTACAAGGTACATTTAAAATTCAAGACACCCTGGAGAATAATTAGAGGTTTTATTGTCTGACTTGGGCAATCTTTGGAGAAAACACATTAAACCACCTAACATTAAGCTCCAGTATTCTTGATTACTGGCATCCAATTGAATTATAAAAACATTCTAAATACATTATGTCAAAATAAGGGCAGAGTTTAAGATTTTAAAATGGGATATGAATCAAGCCGGTTTCATTTACATTTTACAGTCTATCCCCATTTCACTTGAAGCCTATATTTAGTCTCAATTTGCGGTACACGTTGCTACAGATGCTCAATTAGTAAAATACAGAGATTTATTGCCTTAAATGTACCTTTTTTAAATCCCAATACAATGTATACAGCGAAAACACTGCACTAAAATATTATATGAGGAACCAAATACAATATTTTAATAATCTATTCTACACTTATTTGGAGTATTTTATTTACCAAATCGCGCAGAGCTTAAAGGTGAAGGGATTGGTGGCTGTTTCATAATGAGTGGTAGAGTAGTGGGCACTGGGTAACCTTGAAGCGTCATCTTGATCAGTTTCATAGCTATGGAGAATTCTAGTTGGTCCATCTTTCCATCTTTGTTCAAGTCTGCCAGAGTCCTATATTGAAAGAGGAAAACAAAATCTACAATTATATTGCAGAGACTTCACTGGCTTCAGGGCATTACTCACAGAACTGAAATATAATTGACATGATACTTAAACGTTCAATTAGCTTCTGAGATATCACACTGATAATCCACATATCTCCCAAAACCCATTCAATTTTCAAAGTAGAAATTAGATTTTAATGGTGTGAAAAGATTCTATACAAGACACCTAAAACAACTTGCATTTATACATAGCTCTTTAATGTGGAAAAAAAATCCCTAAATATTTCACAGGGCCATAATCTGACAAAAATAACAGTCGAGTGAGATATGGATATCCTTTCCGAACTTCAGGGTGTATATCTACTCCAGATGGACTGCAACGGTTCAAGAAGGCAGCTCACCGCACCACCTTCTCAAAGGCAATTATGGATGGACAACAAATGAGACCTTGCCAACGAAGCTAACACCCAATGAAAGAATAAAAAAAAGAGATGATGAAATGTTTGGTTGAAATGTTAAGTTTTAAGAAGAATGAAAAAGGAGGAGAAGCAGGTATAGAATTGGAGGGGTTTAAAGAGAAAATTTCAAAAGAAAAAAAAACATAGTAAGAAAGTAGGTACATCAGGAGGCTTGTCCGATAGCATACAGTATGGAATATTCATTCAGTATGGAATGAGAGCAGACAAGCTATGTACCTGCAACTAAAGAGAAAGAGGATTGCACCAAGCAAAAGCCCACTTCAAAATAAGTTAGAATAACAAGTATGCAATAGATTCGTACATAGATTTTCCAAGTCATTCACTATAGAAAATCAAAACATTTAGCAGTCGGGATACATTTCATTGATTAATTATATTCAATACCATGCTCCATACAGCTTGAAGAGAACGTGTAAAATACTAGTTTATGTGCTGGAGTGATTTAATATTATATCAAACTTGATTGTTTTCTTGCTATTATTTAACCACAGCAACTAACATTTATAAAGCTCCTCTATCTTGGCAACAAACCTCTCACAGTACTTCACAGGAGTATTGTCAGACATAATTTGACATCAAGCTACATAATGATATCAGTACAGATAGTCAAAGAGGTAGGTAAGAAGTGACAAAAAGGTGATGGAGCAAGGGAATTCCAGAGCTCAAGACCCAGGCAATGCATTCCAGAGCTCAAGACCCAGACAACCAAAGGCATGGCCTTCAATGGTGAAGTGAAAGAAATTGGGAACATGCACAAGGTCAGGACTGGAGGGGCAGAGACCGTGGAAAGGATTAGTGTTGGAGGAAGTGAAGAGATAGAGAGCAGTGAAGTTGTGGAAATATTTGAACAAGGAGGAGGAGTTAGATTTATTATCTATACTGTTGCTTCAATTAGGATTTCAGTGACGTTTACTGGGGAAATTATGTTATGTTGTTTAAATTGTGGCAAAAAAAGCAGTAAAATCATACATTTGTCCTTTCAAATGGAAAGAGCAGTGTGAGCTATAAAACTAAGTTCAGCACTGGTGAATGCAGATCTGTTACTGGTGGTGGCAATGGTAAGAATAATTTGGTGGCAATGGTAAGAATAATTTGAGATGTCAAATAAAGATCAGCCCACAAGAATCATATTAAAATAACATCACAGCATATTGGCTCTGTTTAGTAGACGACGAAGGGAGTCCACACTGAACTGTAGAAAGAAATAATGTTTTATTACAATAACGATCTATGTCAGTACCCAAACTGGCGGACTTTATACAGAAATTTAGCGAGACATGGTTTAGGGTTCCCCGCCTCCTTTAACGGGGCAGCTCGTCATATTCAGCAAGGCTCACGGGGAGTTTAATCATGGCCACTTTGCAAGTCTCGTGCAGGTTTTGAAACCCTGATGCATTAAACACGCCCGAGTGATGTTCACACATTGAAAACAATAACACTATAACTGAAGTTTTGATGCAATATCCCAGTAAAAGTTTAACAAACACAAGGTACACAAAGACAAACAACAAGTTAACTTTTTTTTTAAAACGAGAAAAAAATAACTGACCAGCAACCAAGTCACACAAGAGCCACAAATATTTTCTTCATGAGTGGAATAAATAGGGCAGCAGGGTGGTGCAGTGGTTAGCATTGCTGCCTCACAGCGCCACGGTCTCAGGTTTGATCCCGGCTCCGGGTCACTGTCCGTGTGGATTTTGCACACTCTCCCAGTGTTTGCGCGGGTTTCGCCCCCACAACCCAAAGATGTGCAGGGTAGGTGGATTGGCCACGCTAAATTGCCCCTTAATTGGGAAAAATGAATTGGGTAGTCTAAAAACTTATTTTTAAAAGAAAGATGAGTGGAATAAATGGAGCGCTACAAAGGTTCTGACTGAGAGGACAGGTTGGCCTGGTTAGTTTAAATGGTGGTTCCCACAAGTGAAGTTAGGCAGATGAGGTGTCATTCACTACTTTGATCACCAATTTGAAAAACCCTTCAGTAGGACAAAGCCCCAGTCACAATTTGAACATATTAGGTTGGGTTACAAATTTTACATTTTATTTACTTGTCTCAATGCTAGCAGTTAAAATACAAAAAATAAATCACTGCAAAAACAGTATGACATATTCTGAGGTCAGTACTCACCATATTTCAGCCAGTACTACCTTCGGCAAACCAGACTGCAGAAAGAAATTGCGAGCTTGGTCACCTGTTAAGCATTAAAATAAACACAGTTGAATATAATAAGGAAGGTATTTATAAGTTGTTTTGAAAACATAGCTCCATCGCAAAGATCTTAGGAAAGAAAAATGTGTTAACAATCACAACCTTGTGTGCAGTGATGCATCGTATCCCATGCAAGAGGGAACACCATGTGGCTGTTGCTGCATTGACTTGAAGACTAATATGAAAATGAAATGAAATGAAAATCGCTTATTGTCACGAGTAGGCTTCAATGAAGTTACTGTGAAAAGCCCCTAGTCGCCACATTCCGGCACCTGTTCGGGGAGGCTGGTACGGGAATTGAACCGTGCTGCTGGCCTGCCTTGGTTTTGCTTTAAAAGCCAGCGATTTAGCCCAGTGAGCTAAACCATTGCTGTCCATTCTTCTCACATTGCGATAGATACCCTGGTCTCTGGCTTGACTTCTTACCTGTTCTCCGTGCTAGCCTCCTAGTTTTCACAAAATACAACTTCACAAAACTGGGATTACTTTTCCAACAACCTCTTCACTACCGAGTTTCGCATTCTCTGTGATGATATAATAATAATCTTTTATTGTCACGTATGAAGTTACAGTGAAAAACCCCTAGTCGCCACATATAACAGAAGTCAGATATAATCTTGCACAGAACCTGCACCTTCCTACCACATATGTTCACCAAGCTCCACTGGCTTTTCTGGACCCCAATTCACCAATGTGTTCAATTTCCTCTAAGGCCTCACCACACTCTCTCCAGCCTGCACATGTACAATTTCCTGGATTTGTTCTTTGCTTCCATCAGTCCACCACTGGTCAAAGGTCTTTCAGCCACTTTAGTTGCACCCTCCAGAACACTTTCCCAATAGTTCTCTACTTTGCAACCTAATCATTAGTTTCCAAAACGATGTTTAAACATTGCGTCTTCATCTCCCCACAGTGATCCCTGTTTTGCCCTTCACCTTTTTGTATTTTAGTTGGTGTAAAGCACTCCGCAATGCGGTTTTCTTAGAGAATGTTACATTTGAAACTGCATGCTCTACTCCATCTAAACTGCATGCATCTAAATTGCTTGCTCTATTCCAACATGGTCTAACTATTCTTTTCTATAGATCTGTAATCACCTTCTTAATTGAGCTGGTATGGGGTACGAAGAGTTCTAGGTAGAATGGAGGGAAGGAGAGAGGTTTGAAATTCTGAAATATAAATGGACTTAAAATTTACCAGAAAGTTTTCTTAATGCAAATATTCAGTATTTTCCAGAAGTTGCCCCTCGACTCATATAAACACTGCATCTATTTTCTACCATCAACATTTGATTTTTACCTTTATGCTATTGTGTACTGATGTTTTTTAAGCCAATAAACATGAAGAAATGTTGCGTACACCTAGGGCGGGATGGTGGCGCAGTTGATAGCACTGCTGTCTCACGGCGCCGAGGACCCGGTTTGATCCCGGCCCCGGGTCGCTGTCTGTGTGGAGTTTGCACATTCTCCCAGTGTCTGCATGGGTTTCACCCCCACAACCCAAAGATACAGGGTAGGTGAATTGGCCACGCTAAATTGCCCATGAATTGGGAAAAAAAATAATTGGGTACTCTAAATTTATTTTTTAAAATGTTATGTACACTTATCATAAATTACAGAGCCCGCATAACTCTTTATTTTCACATCATAGGTTAATAACCAAGTGCTTTTTGAGTTTCTTGTTAAATATTTTTATTCAAGGCATTTAACAAATATAAACAGAATATCAGAACACATCAAACCAATAAACAACCACAACCCTCCAGCCCACCTGACACCAACACCCACCACGTCCCTCCTTCCCCATTGTAATCCCCCCCCCCCGCCCCCCAATTCTCCTTGTACTTCTGGGCGAACCCCTCGACCGACCCCTGCAGAGTGAACTTAACCGAACATGTGGACGTGATTCGCACACCTATCCTCCTCTCCTGCAAAGAACTTGCTCATTCTCACTACCATCATGTGGGCCCTATGCACCACTTTAAACTGGATGAGGCTTAACCACGCACATGGCAAGGATGCGTTCACCCCCTGCAAAGCCTCCGCCCACGTCCTGGCCCCACCTCACCTGCCGCCACTCCCGGAATCTTGCTTCCAGCCCTGCCGGCACAAACCTATGCTTGTCGTAGATCGGCGCACACAGCGACATACCCTCCAACCCAAAGTGCTGCCTACAGTGCCCCTACACCTTTACCACTGACACCAGCAGTGGGTTCACAGTGTACCTGGCCAGCGAGAACAGCAAAGGCTCCAACAACAAAGCACTCCAACTCATTGTCCTACACAACGCCCCCACCACCTGCCTCCAGGCTGATCTCTCCTCCACAGCCCATGTACTCACCATCGCAATATTTGTTGCCCAATAATAATTTATCAAATTCGGCAATGCCAGAGCCAACACCCGCCACGTCCCGCCTTCCCCATTGTAATCCCCCCCCCGCCCCCCATTCCAGAAAGGTCCGCCGCACCCACAGGGCATTCCCTGTCCACACAAACCCCTAGATCAGCCCATTGGGTTTCCTAAAAAAAAAGACTCGGGGGGGGGGGGGGGAAGCTAGGAACGTTCTGAAAGATGAACAGAAACCTAGGCAGCTTCGTCATCATCACTGTCTGCACCCACCCAGCGAGTGACAGCGGTAAAACATCGCCTCTTAAAATCTGCCTTCATCCCCTCCACCAATCAAGCCAAGTTCAATCTATGCAGTTGGGCCCAGCTCCGTGCACTTGAATCCCTGAGTGCCTGAAACTCGTCCCCACCACCCTAAACGGCAACTCCAGTAATCTCCTTTCCTGCCCTCTGGGATTGATTGGGAAAACCTCACTCTTTCCCATGTTCAATTTATATCCTGAAAAGCAACCAAATTCCCCAATATCCCCCAAATCCCCCAATGCTGCCCTTCGGGTCCGAAATATATAATAACAAGTCATTCGCATATAGCCAAACCCTATGCTCGGCACCACCCCCGATTAATCCCTTTCCAATACCTTGATGCCCAAAGCGCCATTGCCAATGATTCTACGCCAAGGTGAAAAACATCGGGAAGAGCGGGCACCACTGCCTCGTCCCATTATGTAGCCCAAAGTAACCTGAACCCACTTGGTTCGTCCGCACACTCACCACTGGCGCCTTGTACAACAGCCGGACCCAACCCCCCCCCGCCCCGCCAGCACCTCAAACAAATATGCCCACTCCACCCAATCAACAGGCTTCTCCGCGACCAACGCCACCACTATCTCGACCTCCTGCCCCTCCAAGGGTATCATAATCACGTTAAGTAACCTCTGCACATTCACCGACAACTGCCTTCCTTTCACAAAACCCGCCTGGTCCTCCCCGATCACCCCCGTTATACAGTTCTTAATCTGTATAATCTGTGCAAGCACCTTTGCCAATGGCTTGGCATCAACATTCAATCATGGTATCGGGTGGTATGACCCACACTGCTCCGGGTCCTTTAAAATGGGGAGATGGAAGCCTGCAACAATGTCGGGTGGACTTCACCCTCTCCCTCGCCTCATTATACATCCTCACCAGCAATGGCCCCAGCTTCAAACTTTTTATAAAACAGAACTGGGAACCCATCCGGCCGTGGGCCTTCCCTGCCTGAATCGCACCCATGCCATTCATCACCTCCCTCAGCTCAACTGGGACCCTTTGGCCCTGAACCCACTCCCCCTCCAGCTTGGGAAACTCTAACCCATCCAGGAACCACCGCATCTCCTCTTACTCCGTCGGGGGTTCAGACTTCTAGAAGGCCTCAAATGCCCCATTCACCCCTTCCAGGTCCATTACCACATTACCCCTCTCGCTGTTCACTCGACCAATCTCCCGTGCCGATGCTTGCTTCCTCAACTGATGGGCCAACAGCCTCCTTGCCTTCCTCATACTCATGCACAGCCCCTCTGGCCTCTGCAACTGCCCCACCACCTCTCCCGCAGACACTAACCCAAACTGTGCTCGTCCATATCTGCAGGAGGACCTCATGATAGTGTCCTGATCTCAACCATCTTTAAGCTGCTTCATCAATGACCTTGCTTCCATTATCAGATCAGAAACGAGGATGTTTGCTGATGAGTGCCCAGTACTCAGCACTATTCAACTCTTTAAATACTGAAACAGTTCCTGCCACTGTGAACCAAGATTAAAGCAAATTACTGCAGATGCTGGAATCTGAAACCAGAGAGAAAATGCTGGAAAATCTCAGCAGGTCTGGCAGCATCTGTAAGGAGAGAAAAGAGCTAACGTTTGAGTCCAGATAACCCTTTGTCAAAGCTATAAGATAGGGAAAGTGGCAAATATTTATACTGTGGAGTGAGAATGAAAGATGAGTCATAGCCACAGAAGCCAAGGGAACAGGGTGCTAATGGCCACTGAAACCACGGGGAAAGAGTGCTAATGGCAGTCCCCAGAGAGAACAAAAGGTGTGAAAGGTCAAACAGCAGCGAAACTATCAGAGGGTAAACTGACAGATGTAGATGTGGGGGGGAGGGGAAGGGTGAAGCAAGGGGGAGGGGAAGGGTGAAGCAAAGGGGAGAAAGGGTAAGGATGGGGGGGGGGGGGGTTAAATATATATAAAGAAAGACAAGAGAGAAAGGAATGGTAAAAGACAGTTAAAATGAAATAGGATGAAAACAAATGGGTCTGAAGTTGTTGAATTCGATTTTGAAAACGGAAGGCTACATGTAGTGTGCCTAACCGGAAGATGAGATGTTGTTCTGGACTGTGTACCAAGACCTGGGCAACATTCAGATTTGGGTTAATAAGTGGCAAGTAACATTTGTGCCGCGCAAGTGCCAGTGTGATGAACAGTTACTGCCTTATCATCATGTAAGGTGATGTCCCCTTTAAGACTGGGCTTGGAACCCTGGGGACTCTGCCTCTGGCTCCGCCCATCTGTGAGCCATATATAAAGGGCTGCCTCATGGGCTGTGCAGCAGTCAGCACATGTCTCAGCTCTAGCATAGTTCTTAGTCTAATAAAGACTTGTTTATCGTTTACACTCTAAGCGTCGTTATTGAGAGTACCTAAATTTATTAGACTAAACTAGATTCAGGATGGACGCAGGCCTAAAACCAGAGAAGCTCAATCTGGAAGCACGGACACCGGAGGCAAAGGAAATTTTAAAATACTGGCTGCGGTGCTTCGAGGCCTACCTGGACTCCGCAGAGACTCCCATCCTGGGGTCACGCAAGCTGCGTCTACTCCACACCCGGGTGAGTCACAGAATCTCCGCCACGCTCAAAAAGGCGACAACTTATGAAGAGGCGGTCGAGTTATCCACAAGCGGTTTGTCAAACCCATCAACGAGGTACACGCCAGGCATCTGCTCTCTACCTGCCAGCAGCGCTCGGGGCAATCGCTAGACAAATTCGTCGAGAAACTCACAGCACTTGCCAGGGACTGTGACCATCAGGATGTGACAGGGGAAGTCCATATGAACCTGCACATCAGAGACGCTTTCGTGTCCGGCATCCGCTCGACCTACATACGGCAGCGGCTGCTCGAAAACGGGGCAAAAGACCTCCAGGACACGCTAACGCTCGCCTCCTCACTGGAGGTGGCCCGACATAACTTGGGTACGTACCCTGCGAGTCCCCCCCGGACTTCCTCAGACTCAGCTGTATTACAGGCCTGCACCACGCGGCGACCCGCTCACCATGGTGGCACACCGTGCTACTTCTGTGGACAGGGCCAGCATCCACGCCCACGCTGCCCAGCCCGCTCCGCGATCTGCAGCGACTGCGGGAAGAAGGGGCATTTTGCGAGGGTCTACCTGTCCAGACCCAGGGGCCAGAAAAACAAAGAACAGCCGGCCCGGAAATCAGGCTCTCAGGCCTCGCAATGCACCGACCCGACACGACCCCTTCTGACGCGGCATGAGCCTCGTGCGCATCATGGGAGCGGCCAGCTTGTCAGAGGCCATCTTCTCGACCCAAAACGTGCGACCGATGGCGGCGGCCATTTTACGAGTCCGACTCGGCTGAGGACTCCGACTACCCGCGAGTGGGTGCGATCACCCTCGACCAAACTCGGCCAAAACACCTGCAGAACTCTATGATGCAGGTCCAGTCAACGGGCGCGACACTGCATGCCTCTTCGACTCCGGGAGCATGGAGAGCTTTATCCACCCTGAAACGGTAAGGCGCTGCTCCGTACGCACCCATCCCGGATCCCAAACCATAGCCCTCGCATCCGGGTCCCACTCGGTACAAATCAAGGGGTACTGTATTGCAGATCTCTCGATCCAGGGCGCCAAATACACCCGTTTCAAATTTTATATCCTCCCTCACCTCTGTGCCCCCCTGCTGCTCGGACTGGATTTCCAGTGCAGCCACCGAAGCCTGACACTGAAGTTCGGCGGACCCTTGCCCCCCCTCACGGTATGCTGCCTTGCGACACTGAAAGTCGCACCCCCCTAGCTATTCGCGAACCTCACTCCCGACTGTAAGCCCGTCACCACCAGGAGCCGGCGCTACAGTGCCCAAGATATGGCTTTTATCAAGTCAGAGGTCAAACGCGTACTGGGAGAGGGGGTCATCGAGGCTAGCAACAGCCCTTGGAGAGCGCAAGTGGTGGTAGTCCGGTCTGGGGAGAAGAAACGGATGGTCGTGGATTATAGCCAGACCATAAACCGATTCATGCAGCTTGATGAGTACCCCCTTCCTCGCATCGCGGAAATGGTAAATCGGATCGGCCAATACCGAGTCTTTTCCACGGTCGACCTCAAATCCGCCTACCACCAGCTCCCCAACCGACCAAAAGACCGCCCCTATACTGCCTTCGAAGCAGCCGGCCGGCTCCTCCACTTCCTCAGGGTCCCCTTCAGTGTCACAAATGGGGTCTCCGTCTTTCAAAGGGTGATAGACCAAATGGTGGACCAGTACGGTTTGCGCGCTACATACCCGTACTTGGACAATGTCACCATCTGCGGCCATGACCAGCAGAACCATGACGCTAACCTCAAAAAGTTCCTCCAGACCGCCCGAGCCCTTAACCTGACCTATAACGAGGACAAATGCGTTTTTCACACCACCCGGCTAGCCATCCTCGGCTATATCGTGGAAGACGGGGTCCTAGGTCCCGTCCCCGACCTCATGCGTCCCCTTAAGGAACTCCCTCTCCCCCGCAGCCTCAAGGCCCTCAAACGGTGCTTGGGGCTTTTCTCTTATTACGCCCAGTGGGTCCCCAAGTATGCGGACAAAGCCCGCCCGCTCAGAAAGACCACCATTTTCCCCCTCTCGGCTGAGGCTCAATTGGCCTTCAACCGCATCAAGGCCGACATCATCAAGGCCGCTATGCACGCGGTGGACGAAACCATCCCTTTCCAGGTAGAGAGCGATGCATCAGACATCGCCCTGGCTGCTACCCTCAATCAGGAAAGCAGACCAGTAGCGTTCTTCTCCCGAACCCCCACCGCCTCCAAGGTTCGACACTCTGCAATCGAAAAGGAGGCACAAGCCATTGTGGAGGCTGTGCGGCGCTGGAGACACTACCTCGCCGGTAGGAGGTTTACCCTCAACCGACCAACGGTCAGTCGCCTATATGTTCGATAACACGCAACGGGGCTAAATAAAAAACGATAAAATTTTGAGATGGAGGATCGAACTCTCCACCTACTCGTACGATATCAAGTATCGTCCAGGGGAGCTCAACGAGCCCCCAGATGCCCTGTCCCGCGGCACATGCGCCAACGTGCAGGAGGACCGCCTGCAAGCCATCCACAATGACCTCTGCCACCCGGCTCGTCCATTTTATCAAGTCCCGCAACCTACCTTACTCAACCAAGGAGGTCAAGGCCATGGTCAGGGCCTGCCAAGTCTGTGCGGAGTGCAAACTGCACTTCGACCGGCCAGACAAGGTTCGGCTCGTGATGGCCTCGGGTCCCTTTGAGCGACTGAGCGTGGACTTCAAGGGGCCCCTCCCATCCACCAACCGTTATGCCTATTTCCTCACCGTGATCGATGAGTTCTCCCGTTTCCCATTCGCCATTCCCTGCCCCGACATGACCTCAGCCACTGTGATTAAGGCACTGCACAGCATCTTCACCCTGATCGGTTTCCCCGCTTATATCCACAGTGACCGGGGTACATCGTTCATGAGCGATGAACTGCGTCAGTATCTGCTCAGCAAAGGCATCGCCTCGAGCAGAACGACCAGTTATAACCAGCGGGGAAATGGGCAGGTGGAGAGGGAGAACGCGACAGTGTGGAAGGCTGTCCTCCTGGCCCTGCGGTCGAGAAGTCTCCCAACCACCCGCTGGCAGGAGGTCCTACCCGATGCCCCACACTCCATTAGGTCACTCCTCTGCACGGCCAGGAATGAGACCCCTCACAACCGATTGTTTGTCTTCCCCAGGAAGTCTACCGCCGGGGTCTCGCTTCCACCTTGGCTGATGGCTCCGGGACCTGTTCTTCTCCGGAGGCAATCGAGGAGCCATAAAACGGACCCCCTGGTCGAAAAGGTCAGACTGCTCCACGCCAACCCCAGTTACCCCTACGTTGAGTACCCCGACGGCAGGCAAGATACGGTTTCCCTCTAGGATCTGGCACCCGCTGGATCCCCCACCACAGACGCCCATTCCCGCGCCGCTCCCCTGCAGGACCCGGCGCCCCCTTTACACACCCCGCCGGCGCCGGCACCGCTACCCCCGGCCCTGCCTAGTCCCCCTGCCCCGACCCGGACCGAAGCTCCGACCGCTGTGCTCCCGGATGTGCCCTCAACCGGGACGTCCGTGCCTGCCGCACCACCAACTGAATTGAGGAGGTCGATGAGGACGATCCGGCCACCGAGACGGATGGACCTATGATGGCACTTCACCCCCGCCGGACTCTTTTTAAACAGGGGGTGAATGTGATGAACGGTTACTGCCTTATCATCATGTATAGTGATGTCCCCTTTAAGACCGGGCTTGGAACTCTGCTTCTGGCTCCGCCCATCTGTGAGCCATATATAAAGGGCTGCCTCATGGGCTGTGCAGCAGTCAGCACATGTCTCAGTTCTAGCATAGTTCTTAGTCTAATAAAGCCATCTTTACCGTTTACGCTCTAAGCGTCGTTATTGAGGGTACCTCAGCCAGGTAATGACCATCTCAAACAAGTGAGAATCTAACCACCTCCCTTTGACATTCAATGACATTACTGCTGAAAAGCCGAATCCTCCGCTCTCAATATCCTGCAGGTTACTATTGATCTGAAAGTGAACTGGAGCAGCCATATAAATACTGTGGCTGCAAGAGCAGGTCAAGAGGCTGGAAATTGTGAGGCAAATAACACACCTCCTGTCTCCCAAAAGTCTGTCCACCATCAGCAAAGAAATATCAGATGAAATACTCTTCACTTGCCTGCTTCAGTCTGATGTGAGGTTCCAACAACATTCAAGATGATTAACACCATCCAAGATAAAGCAGCCTGTTTGATCAGCATCTCAATCATCTGATACCAAGTGGCAGCAATATACAGTATACAGCAGTACAGCATACAAGAAGCAGCGCAGCAACTCACCAAGATACTTCAACAGCACCTTCCAATTCCATGGCCTCTACCACCTCGAAGGGCAAGGCAGCAACGTGTGGCAACATCACCACATGCAAGTTCTCTTCCAAGCTACACACCATTCTGACTTGGAACCATATCCCCACTCCTCCACTGGTCGCAGGATCAAACTCCTGGAACACCCTTCGCAGCAGCAGTGTGACTGTACTTCCACCAGGTGGACTGCAGCAGTTCAAGGCGACGGCTCACCACCACCTTCTCTGGAGCAATTAGGAATGGGCAACAAATGCTGGCCGAGCCAGCAAAGCCCACATTCCATGAAAGCATTTTTTAAAATCTGAACAAGTACGACAGCAAAAGCCTAATATGGATACAGTTGGTAGCCCATTCACTGTTTTTCAATGAAGAAATGTGTGCAATGGGCTATTCCCACATTAGAAGGGAGTAGTGGAGAAGTTGTGAAAAATTAATCAATTGGTCATGCTTACATACTGAATTTTAAATGACTGGAGCTTGAAAGATGGGAGTCCTACTCTGCTGAGATGTAGCAAAGAATTATTATTTATTTGAAACTGCGTGGTTCAAACTATTACTCTTAAAACAAAAAGAGACCTCTAAAATCAAAATGGTTGACAGTGATATGCTGGAATTGTTAAGCGGTATTGCACTGATAAATAAAAACTTTACCCGAAGGAAAAAAGAGATCTCTACAAAGCTTGATTCAAATTGAGTCCTCAAATTAAAAACATTTTTAAAATGGTTGACCCAAAGATTCAGAGTGGCAAAAATATATACTGATACATAAAGAAGAGGAAAAAGAAACATTTAAAAGCTGTTAGTATCTACTGGATATGAAACATTTTCAAAAGATTGAGAGTAATCAATTACTGATTGATGCATTTACAGAATGACAAAAGATTAATAGTTAATCTAGTTACTCTTCTTCTAACAAATTATCACTAGAACATACTGAGATCAGTGCACCATATTATACTGTACTCCTTATAAATGCTTGCACAAAATTCTCTGTCCCAGTATTTGAGTGTTAATCTGACAGCCCTTCAATGAATTAATACTAGTCCAATTAGCCATTTAAAATGCCTTTTAAACTTCAATTTCAAAGTTTAAATATTTTCATCAAAGTTGGTTGTAGTTATACTGCAACTAGTGTGAAATACATCCTCGAGATGTTCTCACATAAATTCTGACCTGCTGATCTGGATTTTGTGGTCAATTTAAAAAAAAGGTTTTCATAAAATATCAATTCCAAAATGAGAAAGAAAAAAGAACCCGACAGGGTTAAGTACAAAACACAACCTAAAAAAGCAAACCCCAAACCCCTCCCCTCTGTACATAAATAATAAATTAACATCAACACCCCGACTTAACACAACAGGTGTATACACCCCCTCAAACCCTCCAGTGTAAATAACATAAACAAAAATAAAGTAAACTCAGCCCCCCCCCACCTCCTGAGCTGCTGCTGCCATCAACCAATGTCTATCGTTCTGCCAGAAAGACTAAGAACGGTTGCCACCGCCTAAAGAACCCTTGTACCGACCCTCTCAAGGCGAATTTCACCCTCTCCAATTTAATGAACCCTGCCATATCGCTGATCCAGGATTCCACGCTTGGGGGCCTCGCATCTTTCCACTGAAGGAGAATCCTTCGCCGGGCTACCAGGGACGCAAAGGCCAGAATTCCGGCCTCTTTCGCCTCCTACACTCCCGGCTCCTCTGCCACCCCAAATATTGCCAACCCCCAGCCCGGTTTGACCCTGGATCCTACCACCCGCGACACCGTCCTCGCTACGCCCTTCCAAAATTCCTCCAGCGCTGGGCATGCCCAGAACATATGGGTGTGATTTGCTGGGCTCCCTGAGCACCTAACACACCTGTGTCCTCACCCCCAAAGAACCGGCTCATCCTTGTCCTGGTCATGTGTGCCCTGTGCAGCACCTTAAACTGTATGATGCTGAGCCTCGCGCACGAAGAGGAAGAGTTCACCCTCCCTAGGGCATCTGCCCACGTCCCCTCTTCGATCTCCTCTCCCAACTCCTCCTCCCATTTACCTTTCAACTCCACCACCGAGGCTTCCTCCTCCTGCATCACCTGGTAAGTTTCCGAGATCTTCCCACTCCCACCCCCCCCCCAACCCCCCCCCCCCCCCCCCAACCCCACCCCCCCCCTCCCCCCCCAGAGCACCCTGTCCTGTACTGTGTGTGGCAGTAGCCGCGGGAATTCCACCACCTGCCGTCTGGCAAACGCCCTTACCTGTAAGTACCTGAAGGTGTTCCCCGGGGGGAGCCCGTACTTCTCCTCCAGCTCACCCAAGCTCGCAAACTTCCCGTCCACAAACAGGTCCCCCAACTTTCGTATCCCTGCCATGTGCCACCCCGAAAACCCTCCACCTGTTCTTCCTGGGGCGAACCGGTGGTTCCCCCGTAATGGGGTCCACGCCGAGGCCCCAACTTCCCCCCTATGCCGCCTCCACTGCCCCCAAATTTTGAGGGCCGCCACCACCACCGGGCTCATGGTATACCTCCTTGGAGGGAACGGCAGCGGCGCCGTTGCCAGCGCCCCCAGACCCGTACCCACACAGGACGCCGTCTCCAGCCTCTTCCATGCAGCCCCTTCCCCCTCCATCACCCACTTGTGCACCATCGTCGCATTGGCGGTCCAGTAGTACCCACAGAGGTTGGGCAGCGCCAGTCCGCCCCATCTCTACTCCAGGAACACCCTTCTCACCCTCGGAGTCCCTCGCGCCCACACAAACCCCATTATACTCCTGTTAACCCGCCTAAAAAAAGCCTTCGGGATAAACACAGGGAGGCACTGGAACAGGAACAAAAACCTTGGGAGCACCGTCATTTTGATTGACTGCACCCTACCCGCCAAGGACAGCGGCAACGCTTCCCACCTCTTGAACTCCTCCATTTGCTCCACCAGCCTTGTGAAATTGAGCCTATGCAGGGCCCCCCAGCTCCTGGCCACCTGGACCCCCGAATATCTGAAGCTCCTCTCCGCCCTTTTTAGTGGGAGCTCGCCAATCCCCCTCTCCTGGTCCCCTAGCTGAACTACGAACAGCTCGCTCTTCCCCATATTGAGCTTGTACCCCGAAAAGTCCCCAAATTCCCTAAGGATCCTCATTACCTCTGGCATTCCTCCCACCGGGTCCGCCATACAGCAGCAGGTCGTCCGCATAAAGTCCTCACCCCGCACCAACCCCCTCCAGTTCCTCAACTCTCTCAGTGCCAGGGGTTCAATCGCCAGTGCGAAGAGCAGGGGAGACAGGGGACCACACTCGCCATCGGGACCTCATACAACAGCCTAACCCACCTGACAAACCCCTCCCCAAATCCGAACCTCTTCAGCACCTCCCACAGGTACCCCCATTCCACCCTATCGAAGGATTTCTCAGCGTCCATCACCACCACTATCTCCGCCTCCCTCGCCGGCATCATGATAACGTTCAAAAGCCTCCGCACATTCGCGTTCAACTGTCTCCCCTTCACAAACCCCGTCTGGTCTTCATGGATGATCTGTGGCGGATGATCTGCGGCACACAATCCTCAATCCTCGTGGCTAAGACCTTCACCAGCACCTTGGCATCTACATTTAGCAAGGAAATCGGTCTGTAAGACCCACATTGCAGGGGATCCTTGTCCCGCTTCAGGATTAAGGAGATCAGTGCCCGGGACATCGTCGGGGGTAAAGCCCCCCCTCCCTTGCCTCATTAAAGGTCTTAACTAACAGCGGACCGAACAGGTCCATATATTTTATATAGATGAACCTCGGCCGGGAAACCGTCCGGCCCCGGTGCTTCCCCGCCTGCATGCTTCCTATCCCTTTGATCAGCTCCTCCAGCCCAATCGGGGCCCCCAGTCGCGCCACCAGTCCCTCTTCCACCTTTGGAAACCTCAATTGGTCCAGGAAACGGCCCATCCCTCCCTCCTCCCGTGGGGGCTCGGATCGGTACAATTCCTCGTAGAAGTCCCTGAAGACCCCATTGATGCCAACCCCACAACGCACCACATTCCCTCCCCTGTCCTTAACTCCCCCGATCTCCCTAGCTGCGTCCCGCTTCCGAAGCTGATGCGCCAGCATCCGGCTTGCCTTTTCCCCATACTCGTAAATCGCCCCCTGGGCCTTCCTCCACTGCACCTCCGCCTTCCTGGTGGTCACCAGGTCGAATTCGGCCTTGAGGCTGCGCCTCTTCCTCAACAATCCTTCTTCAGGCTCTTCCGCGTACCTCCTGTCTACCCTCACCATCTCCCCCACCAGCATCTACCTCTACCCCCGCTCCTTGTGGGCCCTAATGGAGATCAGCTCTCCCCTCACCACCGCCTTCAGTGCCTCCCATACCATCCCCACTCGGACCTCCCCGTTGTCGTTGGTCTCCAAGTACCTCTCTATACTACCTCGGACCCGCTCGCTCGCCTCGTCTGCCAACAGCCCCACAGCGGGCGCTGGTCCCTCTCCTCCCCCATCCCCAAGTCCACCCAATGCGGGGCGTGGTCCGAAATGGCTATTGCCGAATACTCAGTATCCTCTACTCTCGCTATCAGCGCCCTACTCAAAATGAAAAAGTCGATTCGAAAATAAGCCTTATGGACATGTGAGAAGAATGAAAATTCCCTAGCCCCCGGCCTTGCAAATCTCCAAGGGTCCACCCCTCCCATCTGGCCCATAAACCCCCTCAGCACTCTAGCCGCCGCCGGCTTCCTACCCGTCCTAGACCTGGAGCGATCCAGTGCCGGATCCAACACCGTGTTAAAGTCTCCCCCCATTATCAGGCCCCCCCACTTCCAAGTCTGGGATCCGACCCAACATACGCCGCATAAAGCCCGCATCGTCCCAGTTCGGAGCATACACATTGACCAGTACCACCCTCTCTCCCTGCAACTTACCACTTACCATTATGTACCTACCGCCATTATCTGCCACAATGCTCGACGCCTCGAATAACACCTTCTTTCCCACCAAGATCGCCACCCCTCGATTTTTGGCATCCAGCCCCGAGTGAAACACCTGACCTACCCACCCTTTCCTCAATCTTACCTGGTCTGCCACCTTCAGGTGTGTCTCCTGGAGCAACACCACATCCGCCTTGAGCCCATTCAGGTGCACGAACACGAGGGCCCGCTTAACCGGCCCAGTCAGTCCCCTTACATTCCAGGTTATCAGCCGGATCAGGGGGCTACCCGCCCCCCTCCCCCGCCGACTAGCCATGACCACTCCTCGGCCAGCCACGCGCCCGCATCCCACACCCGGCCCGTTCCCTACAGCGGCATACCCCCGTCTCGAACCCCCCCACCCGCTCCAGCTCCTCCTTGACCTTAGCAGCAGCAACTCAATTCCCCCCCACCCACCCCACCCCCCCACCTAGGGCCCATCCTAGCTGGTTTACTCCCCCCATTGCACTTCCGCAGCCAGCTGACTCCTGCTGACCCCGGCCATTCCCGTCTCCCCTTCGACTCCTCCCATTGTGTGGCACACCCTCCTCTCCCGCTCCCCATCCACAGGCTCTCCCCCTCCGCCCTTCCCGTTCTAAGCGCGGGAAACAATCCTCGCTTCCCGCCCCCCCCAGTCTTCGGCGCGGGAAAAAAGCCCGCGCTCTCCACCTACCAGGCCCCGCAACCAACCAAAACAGTGCCCAACCCGCCCCATCCACCCTCCCCAACCCGAAAGAGAAAAACACAGGAAAAAAGAAACCCAAAACAATGCAAAGGCCCCGCCCCCCTCCCCGAACAAAAAATAGGCATAACATAACCACCGCAGTCCCCAATCGCCCATCCCGACCCTCAGTCTGTGTCCAGCTTCTCGGCCTGAACAAAGGCCCACGCCGCCTCCGGAGACTCAAAATAATGGTGCCGGTCCTTATAGGTGACCCACAGTTGCGCCGGCTGCAACATGCCAAACTTCACCCCCTTCCTGTGCAGCACCGCCTTCACTCGATTGTACCCGGCCCTCCTCTTCGCCACCTCCGCACTCCAGTCCTGATATATCCGAACCTCCGCGTTCTCCCACCTGCTGCTCTTCTCCTTCTTGGCCCACCTGAGCACGCACTCCCGATCAGCGAACCGATGGAAGCGCACCAGCACCGCCCGCGGAGGCTCGTTAGCCTTGGGCCTCCTCGCCAACACTCTATGGGCCCCTTCCAGCTCCAGGGGCCCCTGGAAGGACCCCGCTCCCATCAGCAAGTTCAACATGGTGACCACATAGGCCCCCACGTCTGGCCCCTCCAGCCCCTCCAGGAGGCCCAGAATCCGCAGATTCTTCCGCCTCGACCGATTCTCCATCTCCTCGAACCGCTCCTGCCATTTCTTGTGGAGCGCCTCATGCGCCTCCACCTTTACCGCCAGGCCTAAGATCTCGTCCTCATTGTCGGAGATCTTTTGTCGGGCCTCGCGGATCGCCACCCCCTGGGCCGTCTGTGTCTCCAGCAGCTTCATCGGCACTAGCAGGTCAGTTTTAATCTCTGAGGCAGCGCTGGATACCCTCCTGTTGCTCCTCCGCCCACTGCCTCCACGCTGTCTGGTCTCCGCCCGCCGCCATTTTGTCCTTCTTCCCTCCCTTCTTCGGGTCCACCACCACCTTTTCTGTCGCCCCGCTCCTAGTTAAAGCCATATACTGACGGGGAGCTGTTATTAACTCCTTCCCACACCGGGAAACATCGAAAAAGTGCCGTTGGGGGCCCTGAAAAGAGCCCAAAAGTCCGTTTTTGCGGGAGCCGCTGAATGTGCGACTTAGCTCTGCATAGCCGCAACCGGAAGTCTCGAGAGGTAATCCTTTTGGCAGTGTTCGCTTCACCAATCTGCCCAAAGAATTCTGTGGAAACTCCTGAAAAAGGTCTGAGAGTTCGTTCCAGACTGCAGCTGCCGAATGCGCGACCTACTCCTCCATGGCCGCCACCGGAAGCCTCGTCCCCGCTTCTTCAATTACCTTAGTGAGATCTTTTCACAGTTGTTCCCTCTGCTGCTAGAATTCACCTTTAATAAAGGCCCTCAAGTCAGCTTGAAGCCTTTAAGCTTGCCCTTCCCCCGCCTGCATGCTGGAAGAGGCTTTTGTCTTTCCAGCCAAATCTTTTACTGTTTCTGCCGGGTCTGGTAACCAAGAGACATACCATTCCTGGGGGACACTGTCGGGGGAATGTTGCAGTCTTCTTCCCACACCGGGAAATGTCGAAAAAATGCCGTTGGGGGCCCTGTAAAGAGCCCAAAAGTCCGTTCCAAGCGGGAGCTGCCGAACATGCGACTTAGCTCTGCATAGCCGCACCCGGAAGTCTCGATTTTGTGGTCAGTTGACCTCAAAGAAAGCTGCCCGCAAAGATCTAATGATCTAGTGGACTAGATTTTCCGCTCCCAATTTAACTCTGGTGTCAAGTCAATGGGATCTCTGGCAGTCAGGAAAAGTGACATAATCAAGCCGGGGAAGCAGCTAATTACATTGAAGAATTCTCACAAACAGCAAACTAAGAAGTAAAATGCAATGATTATTCCATTACGTTTTTATAAATTTTTCAAAGCAAGAAATAAAGATTTGGAAATACCCATGAGAAGCTAAAATATCATAAATAATGCTTAAGAAATAATTTCTATTCGAATTTTAAAAAATGTATGGAACTTTTATCATAATGGAATTTACACAACTGTAAAATTAGTTTCTCAGGGCCAGAGCAGTCATTCAGTCGTAGATATGACTCATTAGGGCATTCCAATCTCAATTCCACCTCAATAACAAGGTGTAACCTCTTGGCAGGGTTTCAAGAGTAACATTACAGCACAAACGAGGGAGTTCTTGTTGGTTCACTGATATCTAAAGATTGCCTCCTATAGAGATTTAAACTGTGCATTCCGTCAAGCAGCAGGAGATCACCGACAGCAGCTTATGAATATTCACATTTAAGGCCTTACGTGCAGATGCTAAGAGTTGCTGTCAGTTTCATAGACTAATGGTTAGAAATACTGTCTTTTCCATCATTACAACTGTAAAATCTGAGTCATTGATTTGTACTTGAATGCACTCTTTAAAGTGCAGTTATACCACAAATTCTACGTTAGAATAATGGGAAAACCACATCGACTCAATACAAGTCGCATAGCATAGCAATCAGCAGTCTAGGACAGCCATATAAAACGCATGCTAACGCACATGTTTTATTTTGATACGCTGATGTACTCTCAAAGTTCTACTGGACACATACCTGAAAGTAACCCTCCAAGCGGTTTAAGACTTAAAAATTGCTGGTCATGTTTGACTCGTTCATCGGAGGTGATAGCCCACATGTTTGGACCACCTATAAAGCAAACAGACGCACAAGTAAACACATGGATCATTTCCAATTACACAGACAGTACTTCACAAATGACATTAGAATCTCCATGTGGGGTATAATTATTCCTGCTGTCCTTCATTCTCCAGCTTGAGACCAAGACAGTCATGTTCCCACCAAGCTCTCTACCATTCTCACCCCCGGCTCCACATCAGACTGGAACACAAGAGAGTTTCCAACCTTTTAACTCTAGAAATCTAGCTCAATTCTCTTGACTTTGGCCCCAGTCTCAAGTTTCCTATGACTCACACTACAGTATGTAAACTGTCAAGAGTGGCGAGCACTGTCAGAGCGAAAAAAACAAAGTGCTGGAAAAACTCAGCATGTCTGGCAGCGTCTGTGAAGAGAGAAACAGAGTTAACGTTTTCGAGTCTAATATGACTCTTCCTTCAACAATATGAATTCTTCTCCGAAGAGTCATGTTGGACTAGAAACGTCTCACAGATTCTGCCATACCTGCTGAATTTATTTTTCGCACTTTCTGGTTTTATTACCGACCTCCAGCATCCACGGTATTCTGCTTCTATCTTACTGTCAGAGTCATGTTCTGTGACTCATTGGCTGCCAACTTTCTCAGATCTAAAGTTTTACAGTACTTCCAATTAAATTTTGGCAATGGAGTGAGCATCACTTCAAGCAAATCCTTGCAATTACCTTTAATAGCCCCCCACTTAACGTTCGTTATATAACTCAATCAATTCCATCTATCAAATATCAGAATAATGTATAAATATGTCCACTAGGTGGCAATGTAGCAATCCTTTCCTTGGAGAAATTCAGACATGATCATGGAAATGGAAATGGAATGGAAATCACTTATTGTCACAAGTAGACTTCAAATGAAGTTACTGTGAAAAGCCCCTAGTCGCCACATTCCGGCGCCTGTTCGGGGAGGCTGATGACCTGCATGGTCATTCAGGCCACAAGATGCAGAAAATCTCAGGGACAAACTACATATATTCCAAAGGAAAATGCATAATCTCGTGGAAACAGAATTAAACTTGAGAATTATAAGCCAGTCAGTTTAGTGCCAGCGATGGCAAATGAGGCTCAAATCTATACTAAAATAAATGATAATCTAGAGATAGAGATAAGAAGTCTTCATGTATTATGAAAGTCTTAACTCACCTGATGAGCAGAAATAGATCTGGGTAATGCAGTTGAAGCCATATGACTTGACTTTTCAAAAGCCGTTTGCACATTCTATGATTCTTTAGGCAAATGGGGTTAGCTTAGATGGGCTTTTTGGTTGGCATGGACCAGTTTGGGCCGAAGGGCCTGTCTCCATGCCGTCGATTCTATGATAGGGGACCATATGGTAGGCTCATGGCACTTTGAGGTAGGAGACAAATAGCTATATGGTTATCAAATTGGCTCAAAACAATAGAAAGCAGAAAAAAGGGACAAAGAGTAGTTATTCAGACGTGAGGAAGGTAAAAAGCAGTGTTCCACAAGGATCAGTGCTGGCATTATTATTCATAATTTACATTATTTATTTAGATTTAGGAACAAGTAGCTCAATATCAATATTCACAGATGGGCATAGCTAACGCTGAGAAAGAATGAAAAATAGAATAATACATTAGTAAGCTTGCAGATTGGACAGTTAAATACCAAATAAACTTTAACATGATAAATGTGAGGCGATTGGTATGGAAAATGGAAAGATAATCTTCGAAAATAAGTAACTGAAAAGGGTAGAAGAGCAGAGGGATACAGATGAGTAAATCATTAAAAGCAGCATTCCAAGTTAACAAAGCATTAAAAATACTAACAGAGGGCAGATCCATGGAAGTTTATGCACCCATGGCATAAAGAATTTGTGTTCTTCTCCCCAGTACATACGGTGTATTCCAGGATTGCCTTTTTTCTGGTGGGTAGGTCTCTTCTCCCGTGGGTTAGGAAGGCAGAATACTCAGCCAGTGTCATCGTGGATCATGATAAAAAGTCTTACAACACCAGGTTAAAGTCCAACAGGTTTATTTGGAATCACGAGCTTTCAGAACGTAGCCCCTTCATCAGGTGAATCACTCACCTAATGAAGGGGCTACGCTCCGAAAGCTCATGATTCCAAATAAACCTGTTGGACTTTAACCTGGAGTTGTAAGACTTCTTACTGTGTCCACTCTAGTCCAACGCCGGCATCTCCACATCATGGCTACCATCGTGGATCATGCCCCACATCTGGTGGATTTGGTTTTGGAGTCGGGCCTGTTGGCTCATCAGCTGAGACAGCAGGGAGCCTCCTGGAAATTATTCAGGTTAGGAACTCGAGTGGTAGTTTGGTTTCCGCCCCAGATAAAGTTAACACTATGTTTGAGGCTTTTTACAAGAATCTTTAGAGGCCAGAGCCCTCGGTGGGGGGCTTGGACAAGTCAACATTTTTAGATGGATTGGAGTTTCGGTGGTGGGAGAGAGATGGGAAGAGTTAGACCCTGAAGAGATTTTGATTGGTATTGGGTGAATGCAAATGGGTAAAGCTCCTGGGCCTGATGGGTTTCCTGTGGAATTCTGTAAGTTTGCTGATCAGTTGGTCCTGTTGCTGGTAGATATATTTAATTACTCTTTGTCCCAGGGATCCCTGCCTGCTACACTTTTGCAGACCTCTATTTCTCTTCTGTTGAAGAAGGATAAGGAACCAACGGAGTGTGAATCATACCAGTCTATCTCGCTGTTAAATGTGGACACCAAGGTACTGGCTAAGGTGTTTTTCAGAGGATCAGACAGGCTTTGGTAAGACAATTATCAGCCAATATTCCAGCAATTATCAGCCAATGTTCCAAGGCTGTTGAATGTTGCTCCCTCCCCGTCTGAGGAGCCCAAGCAGGAGGTGATTGTGTCTTGAGATGCCGAGAAGGGTGGAGTGGAGGTACCATTTCGAAGTTCTGGAGAGGTTTGGTCTGGGCCAAATTTGATTTCATGGGTACGCTTGCTGTATGGGACCCCTTGGTTAATGTTCGTACCAATTCTTTGAGTTTGGCGTACTTCCATTTGAATAAGGTGACTATTTTGTCCACCCTCCTATTTGCAATAGCGATTGACACCTTAACCATAGCTTTCAGGGCTTTGTGTAAGTGGAAGGGGGTAACGAGGGGAGTGGTGGAGCATAGCGTGTCCCTATATGCTGATGATCTGTTGCTTTATGTTATGGACTAGATCCCCACTATGGGTGATATAACGGGAGCTATATATATTGAGGAGCTTTGGTTCATTTTCAGGTTACAAGTTGAATCTGGAAAAGAGCGAATGTTTTCCGGCTAACTCCCCAGGGACAGAAGCATACTTTGGGGAGTTGCCTTTTTGCTTGGCCAGCTCTAGCTTCAGGTATCTGGGTGTCCGAGTGGCCAGGGCTTCATAAATTGAACTTTGCAAGTCTGGTGGACACAGTTAAGTATGACCTGCAGGCAGAGTCCAGTCTATTAAAATAAAAGTTTTTGTTTCAATGTCTTTCTGCCTTCCTCCCTTTCTTTGTGAATATTGGTGGACAAGACCTCGAGGATCCGCAGGGTAGTTCTTCAAAGGGCTGGGCAGTCGGGGGCCCAAGCATTGCCAAATTTGCTTTATTATTATTGGGCGGTCAATACTATGTAGGGATCTAGTCTGGGTGCACTGGTGACAACCTCACTTCCGTTTTCTCAGGCTAGGTCCTCGAACCCGGTGATCGCATCCACTTTAGGGAAATGGATTCAATTCAGGCAGCATTTTAAGTTTGGATCCGTATCGAAGATGAACCCTATCTGTGCCAATCACTTATTTGAGCCGTCGAGATTGGACACCATGTTCGGGGTGGGGGAAAGGAAGGGCTTGAAAGATTTGGGGATTTGTTTGTCAAGAGATGGTTTGCCAGCTTGGAGGAATTGTCGGCGAAGTTTGTGCTTGTGGGGTCGAACTCGTTTAGGCACTTCCAGATAAGGAATTTTGAACGGTTGGCCTTCCCAACATTTCCCGTGGCACCGCGGACGTCTCTGTTGGAAAGGAACGTTTCTCTGGCGGGTAGCACGTCTGGTATTAATGGGAAAATTCTGTCTAAGGATTCAGACTCGGCGGATGGGGTGAAGGCGAAGTGGGAAAGGAAGTTGGGACCGATAGTGGATGATGAGATGTAGAGCGAGGCACTTCTTAGGACAGTTTGGTCTAAACCAGCTTGCGCGCGGCTTGGTCTAAACCAGCTTAAGGTGGTGCATAGGGCACACCTGACCAAAACTGGGATGAGTGTGTATTTTCAGGAGGCAGAAGACAGGTGCGAGCGCTGTTCCAGGGTCCAGCCATCATACACACATGTTCTGGTCTTGCCCCAAATTGGTAGCTTTTGGATCTCCTTCTTCAGCACCATGTCAGCGATTCTGAATATCCATCTGGGGCCTTGTTCTCTGGTGGCCATTTTTGGGGTGTTGGACGCGCCTGGGCTACAGACGGGGGTCAGGGCAGATGTCCCTGCCTTCGCCTCATTGACCGCCCGAAGGGAAATTCTACTAGGGTGGAGGTCTACCACTCCACCCAATGCCTCGTTATGGTTGGGTGACCTAATGGAGAAATACAATTTACAAGAATGGCAGCAAAACAGAGAGATTACAGCTATTGGGAAAGGTTTCGAAAGGAGAAGGAAAAGATACACCTGATAGTAGTTTTAAAAATAATGGCTAGGTTGAACTATTGAAGAATCCAAAACCCTGGGGCCATAAATACATAATATAGTTACGCACTATAGGAAGATTTTTGTTTTTTTACTTGGTGGTTAGAATGTGAAACCCGTTACCACAGTAAGTGACTGGACCAAAGAGCTTGGTTGTTTTCTAAAGGAGACGACAAGAGCAAATGGGAGAAAAAGGGACTCGTGGATATCAGCACAGACTAGCTGGGCCACATGATCTGTTTTAGTACTGTGTATAATAACTGCCGGCACAGCAGATCTGATTAGCACCCCATACTATATGGAAAGCAGACTTTATCAGGCACAATTCTATGAAATGAGTTGAAGCTGTATGCAGTAATATGCTTAGCCCAGCACACAATTCATGTCCCTGGGATGAACACACAATGACTCCAAATCCACCATCCCAAGTAAACATTCAGTGGTGTAATTTCCAATGAGAATTGCTCACTTTCCAATAGCATCATTCTTCCAGCATCTCCCTGCTTTGCCCCTCAAAGGTTGTATGTACATTCAGCTCAGAAGTCCCTTTTAATCTGAGGTTTCCTTCTCAATGATATACAAATTGTGGGAAACCAGATAAGTTTTGTTTGACACTGGCAACCATAAAGCTGATTATTAAGTATAGCTGTAACTTTAGTATTTTATAGCATTTTAGACATAACTTGACAATTTTACATTGTTCATATTTCAGACTGGTTAGTCAATAAAACTAAAAGTTCAGTTCTACAAAGCTTCCAAAGGAATTTACCAATGGGCTAGTGCACTGTTAAATACTGTGTATTATGTTACTTCCCACTTCAAGAGTTTAAGGCTGCCATTACACTATATACACTGGTCTGGGATTGTTATCTGTTTTGAGTGTGTATCAGGTAGCCTGAACTTATGCTATTTTTCAAATTGAAATGCAGGTTCTGAGCCTAGAAAGTACACATTTCATGGATATCAATGGTACGATGATGCACATGTGACTGTTCCTGCACATTTCATGCAAAGTAGGTTGGGAATCTAAAAATGTACAGGAAGGATTCTATTTTGAAGCAAAACAACTGGACTCGGAGGGGACTTGGAGGGAAAAGATGAGTAGCAGCTGATACTCCAAATGCCATCCAACAAAAAATTCCAGCAAAGTATACTGCTACTTACACACTGAGATATAGTGTGAAATCCTTTATTTCCTCTGCTTTAATGTACTTGGCAGTCAGATTATCGATCAGACTTCTGATTATACTGCCACTTCTGTATCACTGAATTGGGAACAGCTCCAATGTGTTAAAAATGGCAGTATAATTGCACCCCAAATTGTAAGGAACGATTGAGGAAGTTGTTCTTCATAAATGTTTTGAAGGACCTGATTGGAATCTTAAAACAATGAACAAAATTGACCTGACTAATGTGTCACTATGGATATGCGCTTTAGTCTTTGCTAGTCATGGCACACGCAGAGGCAATATTTTGTTACTGCTTGTTGTTTCTACAAGCTACAAGAACATCACATTTGGTGCACAAAAAGGGTCACCAAATGCATTGTGCCCCAGCGGCAGCTTGAGATATCTTGGGCGGGCTTCTCTCACCCCGGGGCCGGGCCGGAGAATCGCCGTGACCGGCGCGAATCGTGCCATGCCGCCCCGATGAGAGTCTCCGGAGTGCAGAGAATCGGGGCCATTGGCGCCGGCGCGGTCGTGCGGTGGTGGTCGGGGGCCGCTCTATGGGGTTACCCCACGGCGATTCTCCGCCCGTGATGGGCCGAGCGGCCGTACAAAAAACCCGAGTCCCGCTGGCGCCATTCTAACCTGGTCTTACCCGGTGGGACCTCAGCGTGGATGGATCCGGTGGGGAGGGGGGGGGGGGCTCCGCTGTGACCTGGCCAGCGAACGGGGCCCACCGATTGGCGGACCGGCCTCTCGGGCTGGGGGCCTCCTTTGTTCCACGCCAGCCCCTGTAGCCCTACACCATGTTGCGTCGGGGCCGGCACGAAGGGAGACATCACACATGCGCGGAAATCGCGCTAGTCGCACTGTGCATGCGCAGATTTGCGACGCCATCTGACGGCGAGATCGGCAGCTGGAGCTGCGTGGGTTGCTCCAGTGCCATGCTGGCCCCCTGTAGGGGTCAGAACTGATGCTCCTGAGGCCATGTTGACGCCGTCACGACGCTGTCAACACTTAGCCTCAGGATCAGATACTCCCGCACTTTTTGTGTCATTCTGTTTAAAGTAGCCAGCTTGATATTTCGATCAGGTGAAGGGAAAGACGTACCCTTACCAATCTAAATGTGCATTGGCAAATCCATCCTATGTATTGACAAACTGTTAATGGCAGTTCAGAAAACTGTTGCTTTTAAGTACATTTTATAATAATCTTTATTAGCGTCACATAGAGGCTTACATTAACATTGCAATGAAGTTACTGTGCCACACTCCTGCACCTGTTCGGGTACACAGAGGGAGAATTCAGAATCACTGGTTCAGTATTTCACTGAAGGAGTTTGAGTGGGGTTCAATGCTAGGTCCCTTATATATAAATGATTATAGGTGAGAATGTGGGGGAGATGATAAGTAAGATTGCGGATGATACAGAGATTGGCATGGTGGTTAATAATGAGGAAGGTTCCAGGTTGCAGGAAGATAATGGACAAGTTGGTCAGGTGGGCAGATCAGTGGCAGATGTAATTTAATCCTGAAAAGTGGGAGGTGAAGCACTTTGGAAGGAGTAACAAGACGAGGGAGTATTCAATGAATGGCAGAACACTAGGAAGCTCAGAGGAACAAAAGGCGGCTGAACAGGTTAATAGGGTAGTTAAGAAGGCATGGGACACTTATAATCTGTGCCACGACTGATGAAGTTAAGAGCAGGGAGGTTATGTTGGAGCGTACAAAACTTTGGTTCGGCCACAGCTAGAGTACTGTGCACAGTTCTGGTTGCCTCATTATAGAAAGGGGGTGATTGTAGTGAAGAGAAAAATGCAGCGAAGATTCACCAGGATGTTGCCTGGGATGGAGCATTTGAGCTATGAAGAGAGGCTGGATACGCTTGGGTTGTTTTCTTTGAGCAAAGAAGGCTGAGGGGGTACCTGATTGAGGTGTGTAAGATTATGAGGAGTATGGGCAGGGTGGATAAGACACAGCTGTTCACCTTAGTTGAAGGGTCAATAAGAAGGGGGGCATCATTTTAAATTTGTTTCCACGCAGAATGTGGTGAGAGTCTGGAAGACAATGCCTGGGGGGGGGGGGGGATAGTGGAGGGTGTAAAAGAAAAAATGGGAAAATATGTCATTTGAAACATGGAAGTCTGGCAATACCTGACCTAAGGGTACATGAGAGAATGTAGGGAAAATCCCACGAAGGGTTAACAGCAGCTGCAAAAGAAGGTTTTGAAACGCAGATAGCCTTTATCAAACAGGCGTTAAGAAAACAGCTTGTGATTATTCAAGCTGTAAAACTGATGTATGTCTTTTAAGTCACAGCAGATTGAACTTTTAGTGAAATGGAAAAAAGCAATATTTTGCACCTTCTTTGAAGTTAATTATTTTAGTAAGCAGCTACAAAGAATTGCTAGGATTTCCAGTTGAATTGGGTGACAAATGTTTAGGTGTGAAATTGGATTGGATTGGATTTGTTTATTGTCACGTGTACCAAGGTACAGTGAAAAGTATTTTTCTGCGAGCATCTCAACAGATCATTAAGTACATGAAAAGAAAAGGAAATAAAACAAAATACATAAAAGAAAATACATAATAGGGCAACACAAGGTATACAGTGTAACTACATAAGCACCAGCATCGGATGAAGCATACAGGGTGTAGTGTTAATGAGGTCAATCCATAAGAGGGTCATTTAGGAGTTTGGGAACAGCAGGGAAGAAGCTGTTTTTGAGTCTATTCTCAGACTTCTGTATCTCCTGCCCGATGGAAGAAGTTGGAAGAGTGAGTAAGCCGGGTGGGAGGGGCCTTTGATTATGCTGCCCGCTTTCCCCAGGCAGCGGGAGGTGTAGATGGAGTCAATGGATGGGAGGCAGGTTCATGTGATGGACTGGAATATGGGAAGCTGGAGACAACGTGACAACGGGAACACACATTAACCCCAAATCGTAGTCAGAGGTCTGAGCTAAGGGCACTATTTGAGAATAAAGCAACTTTAGAAATGACAGAAACCAGATGTAACACCCCTCTGGGTTCAAAGCACTTTTGAAAATCACAAAGGAAACAATGTAATCAAGAGTTCGATGAGCTGAAGTCATGCTCAATATGAATACATAGTCATGTTAGAAATAATTCAGATTAAAGGTACCTTGTACAATCAAGAGTAAAATAAAGTTACTTTACGATAATGTCATATAAACTTAATAACTGCTAGAAGGGGAATATAAACCCTTACAAAGGGGACAACCAGCAGAGTCAGCTCTCATAGCTCGGTCATGGGAAGAATAGAACACAGTAACCAAGCAGACCAGCGAATCCATCTGAGGAAGACCAAAAGCTAAAAAGGAGAAAGTCAGCTCTCATAGCTGCCATCGGTCATAGAAAGAATAGAACATAGCAACCGAGCAGAACAGCGAATCCATCTGAGGAAGACCTAAAGTTAAAGAAGAGAGGTTGTCAAGGTGGACCTGAAGGTCTTTTCAACCAACCAGGAGAATCCAGAAACAAGATCTTTTTACTTTTCTGTAAAGACAGTGATTGCATCTTTTAAAATAAAATATATAATAATAAAATAACTTAAAAGTTTTAACCTGAAACAGTGGTTATTCCAAAGTCTACTTTACTTACTTAGCAATGCGGGACCCAGGCCCGATGCTACTAAGTGGTAAGTAGGTAAAATTCTTCTCTGAAGATATGGGTTGTGCCGGGGATAACTTGAAAATATAGTTTGACCTGATTAGCACCCACCTAATTCTGCATAGGAGTCAGGGAGTGAGAATCCCTGTTCACCATTTAGAATGTCTAATTGACCTTTTTTGGTATAGGGGGAATTCTGATAATAGTGGTGAGTTTTTTATTTCATGGCACCCAGCGTGGAGACCTAGAGTATTAGACGTTTCTAGGTAAAGTGAGGCTAGGACATTAGAAGTTTCTAGTTAAGCAAAGTGGAGGCTAGAATATTCAAAGTTTCTAACCGGCACAGGGGCTAGAATATTAGAAGTTTCTAGTTCCCAAACAACGGTTAGAATATTAGAAGTTTCTAATCGGCACAAAGGCTAGAATATTAGACATTTCTAGTCTATGTGTGAGTCAAACATTACCTGCCGAGTTTAGTTTGAAAGTCGTGTGATTGACTTTTGTAAGGATATTCTGTGGATCCGGGGGACATAAAACTCAGGTTGGGTGTGAAAACCAGTAGACCAGAAGATACTAACCCTGAGAAAAAGTCTGCAAGACATCTTGGTGACAGCACTAAAAATCGTGCATCCATTACTGGTAAAAGGAGGCCTAAAAATAAATCATCCTTAGAGTGAGGCAGATTGTGAGGGAAAGCCTACAGAAATAGGGACGCCTTGAAACCTTTAGAGACCAATAACCAATCGACCTTTAACTAAAACAGGAAGATAGTGCCTTAGTACATTTGGATAGGGCCCAGAAAGGGTACTTATCCTTAATTTCAGTGTTGACCTGAAAGGGACAACCAGGAACAGAAGTTAGAAATCCAAAAAATGGCAATTAGAATAATCCTCTTGCTCGGAAACACGGTCAAGAGAGTTGAAGCAATGAAACAAGAGTGGAAGAAATTAACAGAGGCAAAAAACTCCTGGATAAGAGAGACTTATCAGGATGGAGGCCTCAATTTTTGTTAGAGTACCTAAAGCCCAACAGAATAGAGGTCCAAGGTCTCAATGGTAAATGAGTATGTGTTTAAAAAGGATTTGTGAAACCCTACAGAGTAGAGGTCCAAGATCTGAGTGGATGAATGAGCGTGTGTGTGTGTTTAATAAGGATTTGTGAAGCCCTACAGAGTAGAGACCAAAGATCTCAGTGGATAAATGTGTGCGTGTGTTTAATAAGATTTGTGAAGCCCTACTGAGTAGAGACCCAAGATCTGAGTGGATGAATGAGTGTGTGTATGTTTAATAAGGATTGGTGAATTTCCTTTGGTGTTTGTAGTTTTTAAAATGTTGTATTTTGCAAAACCGAGTTTCACATCAATTAGAAGTTATAAACGACAGGTAGAAATGTGATCAGTATTATGAGGTAGTAAATCAGTATGTTCAGAACTAAATTGGTCTTAGAATAAACACATAAAGAAGTTAACTCGGGAGCAGTCAGAACTGTATAAGGAAATTACTTTGAAACTAATGTGTTGAAATTGACACGGCACATCTCCACCAGGGTCCTAGTGCCCGATGATCACAAGAAAGATACTCACAGGAAAAATGATGTTTGGAATGTTAAATACATGGTAGAAGGAGCTTTAGGGAATAAAGATGTTAGACCAGAAGTTAGATTAGGAGAATTACTTGCAGTATCAGGAAATGAGAATCTGATGGCAGGGAAAGATTTAATAAAATTAGAGACAGGAAAAATTAAAATATTAAAACCAATGTATAACAGAGGAAGTTTGGGTGAAGCTACCAACTAAAACTGCAGGAAAAGTAATCAGTGAAGCTGTAAAATGTAAAGACAAGATCATTCAGAATCTGGGTAAACATACAGTTGAATTGGAGAAACGTGGTGTCTGGAGCAAAAGAAATTGTATCAGAACTAAAACATCTGTGCCAATTAAATAATAATAGAGGGATTATGATAATCCATAGGCAACCTTGCGGCAGCGAACGACGAAACCGAATCAACAAAGAATTGAGAATCTGGGATGATAGATCAAGGGCTGTTATTAATGGACCTCAGTTTAAAATGATTAATTGTGAACATCAGGAAACATTGTGTCAAGGGTGTCGTGCAATTGTTTGGACAGGGAGTAGTCATATGAAACCTAGGAGAATGGCAGATACAGAGTATTCAGGTGATTTGATACTGCATTTGGAACGACAACGATGGGGAAATGCTGCGGCTCTAAAGGAAATTTGAAGAATTCAGTTTTGCCACAACTGTTTTGTAAAATATCAGACAACACTAATGATTAAAGTTTGTGACCACAAGATAGATTTTGACCGTGGGAGGAGTAATTGTATATGGGATGGTATGATAATGACAAATTGTAATTACTGCAGAGAAAACCTAGCTGACGACGATGTAATTCTGAAAGGATGTGCAGGATTGTGGAGAAGTGACAAACTTATAGTCCCAATAAGTGAGGGAGTACATAGTTTAAAAGATGTCGGGATGACCCGGGGACGTAAATTAGTTTAGAGACTGTATCACCGCAATGATGCCGTGCCACAGGATAGATCATATCCCCAAACCAATTGGTCAAGGGAAAAAGGAATGTTTGGTTATGAGTGTCAGGGGATTACTGCACTTACTAGTATTATGTGATGATGTAGAGTGAGAAGACAGTGAATTAAAACCCATTAGCAGAATTGATAGGACAGATGATAAAGTTAAAATGTAACGTTCGGAACTTACCTTTCACAAAAATTCGGTCATAATAAAAAATTAAAAAACTGAAGTAAAAGCAGTAGCAATATCCGAAATGTATCAGGGTAAGGTTTCGACCAGATTGGATCACTGAGCAAGCAAAAGAGGAGTTTGAGATTCTTTGAATCTCACTCAGGGGTGCAATGACAGAAGGAAGAGGCTTAACAGACCTGAATTGTATGATGTACAGAGACCTGGTTGAGGGAAGGGCAGGATTGGCAGCTAAACGTTCCAGGATTTAGATGTTTCAGGCGGGATAGAGGGGGATGTAAAAGGGGAGGCGGAGTTGCGCTACTTGTTCGGGAGAATATCACAGCTATACTGCGAGAGGACACCTCAGAGGGCAGTGAGGCTATATGGGTAGAGATCAGGAATAAGAAGGGTGCAGTCACAATGTTGGGGGTATACTACAGGCCTCCCAACAGCCAGCGGGAGATAGAGGAGCAGATAGGTAGACAGATTTTGGAAAAGAGTAAAAACAACAGGGTTGTGGTGATGGGAGACTTCAACTTCCCCAATATTGACTGGGACTCACTTAGTGCCAGGGGCTTAGACGGGGCAGAGTTTGTAAGGAGCATCCAGGAGGGCTTCTTAAAACAATATGTAAACAGTCCAACTAGGGAAGGGGCGGTACTGGACCTGGTATTGGGGAATGAGCCCGGCCAGGTGGTAGATGTTTCAGTAGGGGAGCATTTCGGTAACAGTGACCACAATTCAGTAAGTTTTAAAGTACTGGTGGACAAGGATAAGAGTGGTCCGAGGATGAATGTGCTAAATTGGGGGAAGGCTAATTATGACAATATTAGGCGGGAACTGAAGAACATAGATTGGGGGCGGATGTTTGAGGGCAAATCAACATCTGACATGTGGGAGGCTTTCAAGTGGCAGTTGAAGGGAATACAGGACAGGCATGTTCCTGTGAGGAAGAAAGATAAATACGGCAATTTTCGGGAACCTTGGATGACGAGTGATATTGTAGGCCTCGTCAAAAAGAAAAAGGAGGCATTTGTCAGGGCTAAAAGGCTGGGAACAGACGAAGCATGTGTGGCATATAAGGAAAGTAGGAAGGAACTTAAGCAAGGAGTCAGGAGGGCTAGAAGGGGTCATGAAAAGTCATTGGCAAATAGGGTTAAGGAAAATCCCAAGGCTTTTTACACTTACATAAAAAGCAAGAGGGTAGCCAGGGAAAGGGTTGGCCCACTGAAGGATAGGCAAGGGAATCTATGTGTGGAGCCAGAGGAAATGGGCGAGGTACTAAATGAATACTTTGCATCAGTATTCACCAAAGAGAAGGAATTGGTAGATGTTGAGTCTGGAGAAGGGGGTGTAGATAGCCTGGGTCACATTGTGATCCAAAAAGACGAGGTGTTGGGTGTCTTAAAAAATATTAAGGTAGATAAGTCCCCAGGGCCTGATGGGATCTACCCCAGAATACTGAAGGAGGCTGGAGAGGAAATTGCTGAGGCCTTGACAGAAATCTTTGGATCCTCGCTGTCTTCAGGGGATGTCCCGGAGGACTGGAGAATAGCCAATGTTGTTCCTCTGTTTAAGAAGGGTAGCAAGGATAATCCCGGGAACTACAGGCCGGTGAGCCTTACTTCAGTGGTAGGGAAATTACTGGAGAGAATTCTTCGAGACAGGATCTACTCCCATTTGGAAGCAAATGGACGTATTAGTGAGAGGCAGCACGGTTTTGTGAAGGGGAGGTCGTGTCTCACTAACTTGATAGAGTTTTTCGAGGAGGTCACTAAGATGATTGATGCAGGTAGGGCAGTGGATGTTGTCTACATGGACTTCAGTAAGGCCTTTGACAAGGTCCCTCATGGTAGACTAGTACAAAAGGTGAAGTCACACGGGATCAGGGGTGAGCTGGCAAGGTGGATTCAGAACTGGCTAGGCCATAGAAGGCAGAGGGTAGCAATGGAGGGATGCTTTTCTAATTGGAGGGCTGTGACCAGTGGTGTTCCACAGGGATCAGTGCTGGGACCTTTGCTGTTTGTAGTATATATAAATGATTTGGAGGAAAATGTAACTGGTCTGATTAGTAAGTTTGCAGACGACACAAAGGTTGGTGGAATTGCGGATAGCGATGAGGACTGTCTGAGGATACAGCAGGATTTAGGTTGTCTGGAGACTTGGGCGGAGAGATGGCAGATGGAGTTTAATCCGGACAAATGTGAGGTAATGCATTTTGGAAGGGCTAATGCAGGTAGGGAATATACAGTGAATGGTAGAACCCTCAAGAGTATTGAAAGTCAAAGAGATCTAGGAGTACAGGTCCACAGGTCATTGAAAGGGGCAACACAGGTGGAGAAGGTAGTCAAGAAGGCATACGGCATGCTTGCCTTCATTGGACGGGGCATTGAGTATAAGAATTGGCAAGTCATGTTGCAGCTGTATAGAACCTTAGTTAGGCCACACTTGGAGTATAGTGTTCAATTCTGGTCGCCACACTACCAGAAGGATGTGGAGGCTTTAGAGAGGGTGCAGAAGAGATTTACCAGAATGTTGCCTGGTATGGAGGGCATAAGCTATGAGGAGCGATTGAATAAACTCGGTTTGTTCTCTCTGGAACGAAGGAGGTTGAGGGGCGACCTGATAGAGGTCTACAAAATTATGAGGGGCATAGACAGAGTGGATAGTCAGAGGCTTTTCCCCAGGGTAGAGGGGTCAATTACTAGGGGGCATAGGTTTAAGGTGAGAGGGGCAAGGTTTAGAGTAGATGTACGAGGCAAGTTTTTTACGCAGAGGGTAGTGGGTGCCTGGAACTCGCTACCGGAGGAGGTAGTGGAAGCAGGGACGATAGGGACATTTAAGGGGCATCTTGACAAATATATGAATAGGATGGGAATAGAAGGATACGGACCCAGGAAGTGTAGAAGATTGTAGTTTAGTCGGGCAGTATGGTCGGCGCGGGCTTGGAGGGCCGAAGGGCCTGTTCCTGTGCTGTACATTTCTTTGTTCTTTGTTCTTTGTACATAAATGATAAGGAAATCAAACCAGTTAAAAAAACGAAAAAGGAAAGAAATGATGGCAAAGCAAATCCAGAAGTCCTGGAGAGGGCACTTCTGGAGTATCCAAACAAACATAGAAAGTACAAATTAAAGAATAGGGCCCTCTCCACCCTTGACCTGTTCATTTGATTTTTCAGATGGAAAAAATAATAGACATACTTGTTCGGACGGAGAAAGAGGACTACACTCCAGAGAAAAATAATGATCAAGTTTGAAGAAGGAAGGGAAAAAGCTAGGACTAGGAGTAGGCTAGTTGGGTTAAAATGTGAGGAGCACTTATAAGCAGCCTGGGATACATACTAAACTTATCAGATAAATTAAAGATTTTTAGACAATATTCGGGGGAAACTAATGATACTCAATGGGATGGCAAGAAAGGGCAAGTTAAGACAGGAAATGCATTACAAAACAAAACCACAAGAAGGAGTAATATTCGTCGCATTGCTCTGGAAATTGGGAATTTTTAAATTAAGTCAAAACTTATGTTGCAATAAAATTACTCAACGGAAAGAATGAAAAATTATACAATTGGCTACATATTTGAGAGAATTAAATGACAGAGCCCAGAGGAAAACTTTACGGGTTAGAAACAAATCAAATTATTACTGAGCAGTGAAACCTTCGGTCACACATCTCTAACTGGACATGTGTCCTGGACATCAGCTGTTAGATGATCTGTGGTCTCCACGGGGCACGTACTATGCAGTGGAATTATTAAGGGTCTCGGCAGACAGCAGTGACTGACTAGGAACCCCCACATGCTAAATGACAATAGTTTAAACGTTTTTGCAGCTTGATGCCACGGCGGGAAATTTGTAACCAATGCAGCAAACGATATTGCATTGGAGAGCTGAAATAGTTATTAAGGAAGAAATGTCATGTATATTGTTAGAGACTGTTATACATGTATGAGAAAGGGACTTAACATGGCTTGGCATAGAGATGTCCAATTGATAAGGAAAGAATGCTGGAATTTTATAGTTTATTTTAATAAGAGGGAGTTTTAAAGCACACTAAATTAAAATAGGTGGTAGATAGCTGAGTAATAAAACAATTAGGATAGGATTGGGTGATGTTGGTCCATAACTCATGTTAAAGAGAAGAGTTAGGTCTACAGATACAATTGATAAACTTCTAGTCAAAAGCAGCAGAACAGAATCTTGAGAGTTAAATAGAGATTGAGAATGAAGGCAAGCCACAGCACAAGATGAACCAGCACGAGGATGTATGTACGTATGATAATGGGGGTATATGTGCCATTCAAGAACTTGATCAGCAATCACCAAGGGTGAGGATTTTTCTAAACTGAGTGAATGTTTTAATAGAGGGGTAAACATGGGAAAAATAAACAAAGTATAATAGTGGTAGTTTGGTGTGTTTTCTTGATTTAACTGCACGCAACATCACAAATAATAATCATGTTGTAATAATGTAATAACTATTGGTCCCAAGTGCTGGCTCATAAAGCACTCGGATAGAGCCACGAAGGGATGTGTCGATATTGTACTTTATCTTTTAGTGTTGAAACTGTGATAACTGCTGAAAATATGTAAAGTTGTAACACACAAACTATTTGTGTGGTTAGGTAATGAGCAATGTGTTAAGATAAGACTTTTTTTCTTGACTGTGCATTTAACAATAGGGAGAATTTATTTGGAAAAAGAAAAAGTGATGGTTCGATGTGACAAAAGAGGATTCAATTGGATTGGGTTTGTTTATTGTCACGTGTACAGAGGTACAGTGAAAAGTATTTTTCTGCAAGCAGCTCAACAGCTCATGGGAAGAAAGGGGAACAAAAGAAAATACATAATAGGGCAACACAAGGTATACAATGTAACTACATAAGCACCGGCATCGGATGAAGCATACAGGGTGTAGTGTTAATGAGGTCAGTCCATAAGAGGGTCATTTAGGAGTCTGGTAACAGTGGGGAAGCAGCTGTTTTTGAGTCTGTTCGTGCGTGTTCTGAGACTTCTGTATCTCCTGCCCGATGGAAGAAGTTGGAAGAGTGAGTAAGCCGGTGGGAGGGGTCTTTGATTATGCTGTCCGCTTTCCCCATGCAGCGGGAGGTGTAGATGGAGTCAATGGATGGGAGGCAGGTTTGTGTGATGGACTGGGCGGTGTTCACGACTCTCTGAAGTTCCTTGCGGTCCGGGGCTGAGCAGTTGCCATACCAGGCTGTGATGCAGCCAGATGGGATGCTTTCTATGGTGTATCTGTAAAAGTTGGTAAAGGTTAATGTGGACATGCCAAATTTCCTTAAGTTTCCTGAGGAAGTATAGGCGCTGTTGTGCTTTCTTGGTGGTAGCATCGACGTGGGTGGACCAGGACAGATTTTTGGAGATGTGCACCCCATGGAATTTGAAACTGCTAACCATCTCCACCTCAGCCCCATTGATGCTGACAGGGGTGTGTACAGTACTTTGCTTCCTGAAGTCAATGACCAGTTGTTTAGTTTTGCTGTCATTGAGGGAGAGATTGTTTTTTTTTAATATATATTTTTATTGAAGTATTTGCAAAATTTTTATAATAACAAACAAAATAATAACATAAACATCAACATGGTAAACTAGGACTTCCTTCCGGGTGCGGCGATGACCAGCTGAGTCGCACGTTTCGGCAGCTCCCGGTGAAACGGACTTTTGGGCTCTTGATAGGAGCCCCAACGGCAATTTTGACGGCTAAAAACACTGTGCGGTAAACCAGAAGGGAATCCCCCCTGGATACGGATGAAAAAAGGAGGAGAAAGTGGCCGGATTGCAGTGGATCCTTTAGAACAGCGGCAAGGAAGGCAAGCAAAAACCAAGATGGCGTCGGAAGGTGGCAGTTTAACATGGGGCCCTGAACAACAAGAGTTCTTGAAATGCTGTGTGGAAGAGCTCAAAAAGGAAATGAAGAAAGAGCTGTTGGCCCCGATACTACAGGCGATCGAAGGGCTAAAGGAGGAACAAAAGACCCAGGAGCAGGAACTTCGGGTCGTGAAGGCAAAGGCAGCCGAGAATGAGGACGACATACAGGGCCCGGTGGTGAAGACGGAGACGCATGAGGCACATCAGAAACGATGTGTGGAAAGGTTGGAGGTACTGGAGAACATCGCAAGGAGGAACAACCTGAGGATTCTTGGTCTTCCTGAAGGTGCGGAGGGAGCGGACGTCGGGGCATATGTGAGCACGATGCTGCACTCGTTAGTGGGAGCGGAGGCCCCGGCGGTTCCGTTGGAGGTGGAGGGAGCATACCGAGTGATGGCGCGAGGACCGAGAGCAGGAGAAATTCCCAGAGCCATAGTGGTGAGATTTCTCCGTTTTCAGGATAGAGAAATGGTCCTTAGATGGGCAAAGAAAACTCGGAGCAGTAAATGGGAGAACGCGGTGATCCGCGTTTATCAAGACTGGAGTGCGGAGGTGGCGAGAAGGAGGGCGAGCTTTAATCGGGCCAAGGCGGTGCTTCATAAAAAGAAGATAAAATTTGGAATGCTGCAACCGGCAAGACTGTGGGTCACATATCGAGGGAGGCACCACTACTTTGAGACGGCGGATGAAGCGTGGACTTTTATTGTGGAAGAAAAACTGGAATGAGCGGGTTATTAAAAAGAATGTTTGAACAAAGTGGTGGGGCGAATGTGGGGGGCGAAGAGGGGGGTTTAAAAGGGGGGAAAGAGGAGTTTTATGTACTAATCCTGCGATGTGGTAAATTTTCTCTCTTCCACAGGTGGTGATGGGGGAGGAGGGGAGGTGGAGGAGATGGGGCGTTGGCCATTGGGGGCGGGGCCAAGGGAGAAGCGCGGGCTTGGTTCCCGCGCTATGATAATCATGGCGGGAATAGAGAAGCAGAAAGGTGGGGGCGTCGCACGGTGCGAGCCGAGGTCACGGGGGGAAGCCGAGGTCGGCCAGAGTTTGCTGACTTCTGGGAGCAACATGGGGGGAATAATTACGCTAGCGGGGGATCTAGCGGGGAGGGTGGGAGGGGGAATTACTGGGTTGCTGCTGCTGGGGAGAGGGGGGAGCTGGTATGGGAGGGGATGGGCGGGGGGGCACCGCCTGGGGGAGATACAGCTGCGTGGGAACCGGGTGAGGAGCTGGAAAAAGGGGATGACTAATCGACAAGGGAGGGGGGTAGGAATCCCCCCAACCCGGCTGATCACGTGGAACGTGAGAGGGCGGAACGGGCCGATAAAGAGGTCATGGGTACTCGCACACCTTAAGAAACTTAAGGCAGATGTGGTTATGTTACAGGAAACGCACCTGAAACTGATAGACCAGGTTAGGCTACGCAAAGGATGGGTGGGGCAGGTGTTCCATTCGGGGCTAGATGCGAAAAACAGGGGGATGGCTATATTAGTGGGGAAGCGGGTAATGTTCGAGGCAAAGACTATAGTGGCGGATAACGGGGGCAGATACGTGATGGTGAGTGGCAAACTACAGGGGGAGACGGTGGTTTTGGTAAACGTATATGCCCCGAACTGGGATGATGCCAATTTTATGAGGCGGATGCTAGGACGCATTCCGGACCTAGAGATGGGAAAGCTGATAATGGGGGGAGATTTTAATACGGTGTTGGAAACAGGGCTGGAGAGGTCGAAGTCCAGGACTGGAAGGAGGCCGGCAGCAGCCAAGGTACTTAAAGATTTTATGGAGCAGATGGGAGGTGTAGACCCGTGGAGATTTAGCAGACCTAGGAGTAAGGAGTTCTCGCTTTTCTCCTATGTCCATAAAGTCTACTCGCGAATAGACTTTTTTGTGCTGGGAAGGGCATTGATCCCGAGGGTGAGGGGAACGGAGTATACGGCTATAGCCATTTCGGATCACGCTCCACACTGGGTAGACTTGGAGATAGGGGAGGAAACAGGAGGGCGCCCACCCTGGAGAATGGACATGGGACTAATGGCAGGTGAGGGGGTGTGTCTAAGGGTGAGGGGGTGCATTGAAAAGTACTTGGAACTCAATGATAATGGGGAGGTCCAGGTGGGAGTGGTCTGGGAGGCGCTGAAGGCGGTAGTTAGAGGGGAGCGGATATCAATAAGGGCACATAAAGGGAAGCAGGAGAGTAAGGAACGGGAGCGGTTGCTGCAAGAACTTTTGAGGGTGGACAGACAATATGCGGAAGCACCGGAGGAGGGACTGTACAGGGAAAGGCAAAGGCTACATGTAGAATTTGACTTGCTGACTACGGGCACTGCAGAGGCACAATGGAGGAAGGCACAGGGTGTACAGTACGAATATGGGGAGAAGGCGAGCAGGTTGCTGGCACACCAATTGAGGAAAAGGGGAGCAGCGAGGGAAATAGGGGGAGTGAGGGATGAGGAAGGAGAGATGGAGCGGGGAGCGGAGAGAGTGAATGGAGTGTTCAAGGCATTTTATAAAAAATTATATGAAGCTCAACCCCCGGATGGGAGGGAGAGAATGATGGGCTTTTTGGATCGGCTGGAATTTCCCAAGGTGGAAGAGCAGGAAAGGGTGGGACTGGGAGCACAGGTCGAGGTAGAAGAAGTGGTGAAAGGAATTAGGAGCATGCAGGCGGGAAAGGCCCCGGGACCGGATGGATTCCCAGTCAAATTCTATATAAAATATGTGGACTTGCTCGCCCCGGTATTGACGAGGACCTTTAATGAGGCAAAGGAAAGGGGACAACTGCCCCCGACTATGTCTGAAGCAACGATATCGCTTCTCTTAAAGAAGGAAAAGGACCCGCTACAATGCGGGTCCTATAGACCTATTTCCCTCCTAAATGTAGATGCCAAGATCCTGGCCAAGGTAATGGCAATGAGAATAGAGGAATGTGTCCCGGGGGTGGTCCACGAGGACCAAACTGGGTTTGTGAAGGGGAGACAGCTGAACACGAATATACGGAGGCTGTTAGGGGTAATGATGATGCCCCCACCAGAGGGGGAAACGGAGATAGTAGTGGCGATGGATGCCGAGAAAGCATTTGATAGAGTGGAGTGGGATTATTTGTGGGAGGTGTTGAGGAGAATTGGTTTTGGAGAGGGGTATGTTAGATGGGTGCAGCTGTTGTATAGGGCCCCGATGGCGAGCGTGGTCACGAATGGACGGGGATCTGCATATTTTCGGCTCCATAGAGGGACAAGGCAGGGATGCCCTCTGTCCCCATTATTGTTTGCACTGGCGATTGAGCCCCTGGCGATAGCGTTGAGGGGTTCCAAGAAGTGGAGGGGAGTACTTAGAGGAGGAGAAGAACACCGGGTATCTTTGTATGCGAACGATTTGTTACTATATGTGGCAGACCCGGCGGAGGGGATGCCAGAAATAATGCGGATACTTGGGGAGTTTGGGGATTTTTCAGGGTATAAATTGAACATGGGGAAAAGTGAGTTGTTTGTGGTGCATCCAGGGGAGCAGAGTAGAGAAATAGAGGACCTACCGTTGAGGAAGGTAACAAGGGACTTTCGTTACCTGGGGATCCAGATAGCCAAGAATTGGGGCACATTGCATTGGTTAAATGTAACGCGGTTGGTGGAACAAATGGAGGAGGATTTCAAGAGATGGGATATGGTATCCCTGTCACTGGCAGGGAGGGTGCAGGCGGTTAAGATGGTGGTCCTCCCGAGATTCCTCTTTGTGTTTCAGTGCCTCCCGGTGGTGATCACGAAGGCTTTTTTTAAAAGGATTGAAAAGAGCATCATGGGTTTTGTGTGGGCCGGGAAGACCCCGAGAGTGAGGAAGGGATTCTTACAGCGTAGCAGGGATAGGGGGGGGCTGGCACTACCGAGCCTAAGTGAGTATTATTGGGCCGCTAATATTTCAATGGTGAGTAAGTGGATGGGAGAGGAGGAGGGAGCGGCGTGGAAGAGATTAGAGAAGGCGTCCTGTAGGGGGACTAGCCTACAGGCTATGGTGACAGCCCCATTGCCGTTCTCACCGAGGAGCTACACCACAAGCCCGGTGGTGGTGGCTACACTGATAATTTGGGGACAGTGGAGACGGCATAGGGGAAAGACTGGAGCCTTGGGGGGGGTCCCCGATAAGAAACAACCATAGGTTTGTCCCGGGGGGAATGGATGGGGGATATGGAATGTGGCAAAGAGCAGGAATAACGCAACTGAAAGATCTGTTTGTGGATGGGAAGTTCGCGAGTCTGGGAGCGCTGACCGAGAATTATGGGTTGCCCCAAGGGAATGCATTCAGGTATATGCAACTGAGGGCTTTTGCGAGGCAACAGGTGAGGGAATTCCCGCAGCTCCCGACACAAGAGGTGCAGGACAGAGTGATCTCAAAGACATGGGTGGGGGATGGTAAGGTGTCAGATATATATAGGGAAATGAGGGACGAAGGGGAGACTATGGTAGATGAACCAAAAGGGAAATGGGAAGAAGAGCTGGGGGAGGAGATCGAGGAGGGGCTGTGGGCAGATGCCCTAAGCAGGGTAAACTCGTCGTCCTCGTGTGCCAGGCTAAGCCTGATTCAGTTTAAGGTATTACACAGGGCGCATATGACTGGAGCACGGCTCAGTAAATTTTTTGGGGAGGAGGATAGGTGTGCGAGGTGCTCGAGAAGCCCAGCGAATCATACCCATATGTTTTGGTCATGCCCGGCACTACAGGGGTTTTGGATGGGGGTGACAAAGGTGCTTTCAAAAGTAGTGGGGGTCCGGGTCGAACCAAGCTGGGGGTTGGCTATATTTGGGGTTGCACAAGAGCCGGGAGTGCAGGAGGCGAGAGAGGCCGATGTTTTGGCCTTTGCGTCCCTAGTAGCCCGGCGCAGGATATTGCTAATGTGGAAAGAAGCCAAGCCCCCGGGGGTGGAGACCTGGATAAATGACATGGCGGGGTTTATAAAGCTAGAGCGGATTAAGTTCGTTCTAAGGGGGTCGGCTCAAGGGTTCACCAGGCGGTGGCAACCGTTCGTCGAGGGGGGGGAACCAGAAGGACTCTCAGGGTTGTTAATATATACTGTATAATATGTAGAGGTCGTTGCTACAGATAATTATATATTGGACTGTTAAATTATATTTTTGGAGAGTGTTACTTGTGATAAGGCAGTTGCCAATTAGGGTTAGTTTTCATTTTTGTTATTTATTATTTATTCATTTTCTGTTTATAAAATAGGTCATTGTTATTCGTGTTGTTATAATATTGTGTAAAGGATGCACAATGTACTGTGTTGGTTGACCAAAAATTTCAATAAAATATTTTAAAAAAAACATGGTAAGCTAGACATTTCCCGCCCAACCCCTTCTGTACATCCCTTAATCATATTGCACTTACCTGCCCGCTTCCCCCCCCCCCCCCCCTTCAGAGTGCTTCTTCTGCTAACATTTTAATTTTCCCCGAGAAAGTCGACGAACGGCTGCCACCTCCGAGAGAACACCAGCATTGACCCTCTCAAGGCAAACTTTATTTTCTCCAGCTTGAGAAACCCCGCCATGTCACTGACCCAAGTCTCCACACTTGGGGGCTTCAAGTCCCTCCATTTAAAAGGATCTGTCTCCGGGCTACCAGGGAGGCAAAGGCCAAAATGTTGGCCTTTTTCACTCCCTGAACTCCCGGGTCTTCTGACACTCCAAAGATCGCCATCTCTGGACTCGGCACCACCCGCGTACCTAGCACCTTGGACATTGCCTTGGCAAACCCCTGCCAGAATCCTCCAAGCTTTGGGCATGTCCAAAACATATGGACATGGTTTGCTGGGCTTCCCGCACACCTCGCACCTCTATCTTCTACCCCGAAAAACTTGCGCATTCTCGCCGCCGTCATGTGTGCCCGGTGTACCACTTTAAACTGTATTAGACGGAGCCTGGCACATGATGAGGAGGAATTAACCCTGCTTAGGGCGCCTCCCACAGACCCGCCTCTAACTCCCCACCGAGCTCCTCCTCCCACTTGCCCTTCAGTTCCTCCACCGGGGTTTCCTTCGCCTCCAACAACTCCTGATAGATAGCCGACACTTTCGCCTCCCCCACCCAGGTACTTTCCCCTCCCCACTACTCTGTCGTGTATCCCCCGTGGCAGCAACAGCGGGAAAGCCAACACCTGCTTCCTCAGAAAGTCCCGTAGTTGCAGATATCTGAAACCATTCCCCGGCGGCAACTTGAACTTGTCCTCCAGACTGGGAAAACTTCCGTCTATGAATAGATCTCACATTCGTCTAATTCCTGCTCTCTGCCAGCTCCGGAACCCTCCATCTATCCTGCCCCGTGCGAACCTGTGGTTATTGCAAATCGGGGTCCAGACCGACGCACCCTCCACCCTCTTATACCTCCTCCATTGCCCCCAGACACTCAATGCCGCCACCACCACCAGGCTAGTGGAGTAACGGGCCGGGCGAGAACGGCGGAGGTGCCGTTACCAGTGCTCCCAAACTGGTGCCTCTGCATGACGCCGCCTTCATCTGCTCGCATGTCCACCCGCTCCCATGTGAGGGAGAGATTGTTGTCGCTGCACCACTCCACTAGGTTCTCAATCTTCCTCCTGTATTCTGACCCGTCGTTATTCGAGATCCAGCCGACTATGGTCGTATCGCCAGCAAACTTGCAGATAGAGTTCAGACCAAATTTTGCCACGCAGTCGTGCGTGTCCAGGGAGTAGAGTAGGGAGATAAGTACGCAGCCTTGCGGGGCCCCGGTATTGAGGACTATTGTGGAGGAGTGTTGTTGTTCATTCTTACTGATTGTGGTCTGTTGGTCAGAAAATCGAGGATCCAGTTGCAGAGTGGGGAGCCAAGTCTTAGATTTTGGAGCTTTGATATGAGCTTGGCTGGGATTATGGTGTTGAAGGCGGAGCTATAGTCAATAAATAGGAGTCTAATGTAGGAGTCCTTGTTATCGAGATGCTCTAGGAATGAGTGTAGGGCCAGGGAAATGGCGTCTGCTGTGGACCGGTTGCGAGGTATGCGGATTGCAGTGGATCAAGGCGTTCTGGGAGTATGGAGTATGGCGCTTCATGATCAACCTCTCAAAGCACTTCATTACGACTGAAGTCAGGGCCACCGGACGGTAGTCATTGAGGCATGTTGTCTGGTTCTTCTTTGGCACCGGTATGATGGTGGTCTTCTTGAAGCAGGTGGGGACCTCGGAGTGGAGTAGGGACAGGTTAAAGATGTATGCGAACACCTCTGCCAGCTGGTCCGCGCAGGCTCAGTGCACGACCAGGGATCCCGCCCGGGCCCATCGCCTTCCAAAGGTTCACTTTCAGGAAGGCCGATCTGACTTTGGAAGCTGTGACGGTGGGTATGGGTGAGTTATGGGCTGCTGGGGCACTCTCCAGCGGATTGATGGTTACCTGCTCGAACCGAGCATGGAATGCATTGAGTTCATCGGGGAGGGGTGCGCTGCTGCCGGAGATACTGCTCAGCTTCGCTTTGTAGCCCTTTCTGTTGTTTAGTCCTTGCCACAATCATCAAGAATCTGTCTGTGACTGTAGCTTGGTTTGATATTCTCTCTTGGCATCTCGGAATGCTTTGCGGCGGTCATACCTGGATTTCTTGTATAGGTCAGGGTCATCTGACTTGAACGCCTCAGATCTGTCCTTCAGTAGGGAGTCAATCTCGCGATTGAGCCATGGTTTCCGGTTGGGGAACGTACGTACTGCTTTCTTTGGCACGCAGTCGTCCACACATTTGCTGATGAAGTCTGTGACGGTGGTGGCATACTCATTTAAGTTGGTCGCTGAGTTCTTAAATATGGACAAGTCCACTGTCTCTAAGCAGTCACGTAAGAGCTCCTCTGTTTCCTCGGAGCAGCACTGCACGACCTTCTTAGCTGTATTCTCCCACTTGCGTTTCTGCTTGTATGCCGGGAGAAGGAGCACCGTCTTATGGTCTGATTTCCCAAAGTGCGGTCGGGGGATGGAAAGGTAGGCACCCTTGATTTTTGAGTAGCAGTGGTCAAGAGTGTTGTCACCCCTGGTGGGACAGGAGATGTGCTAGTGGAATTTTGGCAGTACATTCTTGAGGTTGGCCTTGTTGAAGTCTCCGGCCATGATGAACAAGGCCTCCGGTTGTTCTGTTTCATAGTTGTTTATAACTGTGTACAGTTCGTCCACGCCTACCTCACTTCTACCTGGGGTGGGATGTAGACCGCTGTGATAATGGCTGAAGTGAACTCACGTGGAAGATAGTATGGGCGGCACTTCACGGTCAGGTATTCCAGGTCCAGGGAGCAGTAGGTCGCCAGGAACGCCACATCCAATCACCAGGAGGAGTTGATGAGGAGGCAAACCCCTCCACCCTTCGCTTTGCCTGATGACGTTGTGCAGTCCACCCGGTGAATTGAGAAGCCTTCAGGTTGTATGGCACAGTCCGGTGAGGCGGGGTAACCCCAAAAGTTGAATGTATTAAATGTGCCTACTGATGTCCTAGGGGTGGTTTTGCAACTACTGTTGGCTTATTATGTTACAAATGTTATAATGGCAAATATACATTTCATGTGGTAAGGGAAAAGATAACGGACGAAAGGAATTTGAAGGAAATTTGGTCGAAAGTTATTATCTCATGTAAACCAGGGGCTGGCAGACATACATGGTTCAGGACAATGTTAGACATTAATGTGAGGAAGTCAGGAATATAAGCAGGATTGATTGAACCTTTTAAATTAATAAAGCAAGGGAATCAGTGGATAGTACATGATATCATAATTTACCATTCCACTTAGAAACGGAAAGCAATTTGGATGACGGAAAAATGGGACACTAGACAGCCAGTGATGAACAAAAGACCTTTTTGGTTACTGATGGACTGAGCTGTGTGCTGTTTCTAAGGGACATGAGGAAGCTTCTACGGCGCTGCTATCCCAAGGAGGTAAAATGCTTTGGAGGTAGTGGAACACATGGATATAGCCATTGCGTTACCTTCCTGAGCAGCTACAGCTATGGTTCACGGTGATTGGACTTGAGGAAAGAACGAAAAAAGAGTCTATTGACACTGGTGTGAGATATGGATACACTCACAATTGATTTTGGTGCTCAATTTAAAATCACGACATGTACATACAAATGGCAAAGATCGGGGATATATGTTCGTCAATACAATTGAATGGGGGGATAATTGAGCCAAAGATATAGTTATGTTTCAAATGCCAAGACGGGGTGTAAAAGATAAAAATGGGAAAAAATGTCATTTGAAACATGGAAGTCTGGCAATACCTGACCTAAGAGTACATGAGAGAACGTAGGGAAGAATCCCACGAAGGGTTAACAGCAGCTGCAAAAGAAGGTTTTGAAACGCAGATAGCCTTTATCAAACAGGCGTTAAGAAAACAGTTTGTGACTACTGAAGCTGTAAAACCGATGTATGTCTTTTAAGTCACAGCAGATTAGTAAGCAGCTAAAAAAAATTGTTAGGATTTTCAGTTGAATGGGGAGACAAATGTTTAGGTGTGAAATTCTGCTGACACCAGGTGAGTATGGGAAGCTGGAGACAACGGGAACACACGTTAACCCCAAATCGGAGTCAGAGTTAGGAGCAAAGGGCACTATTTGAGAAAAAAGCAACTTTATGAATGACAGAAACCAGATGTAACACCCCTTTGGGATCAAAGCACTTTTGAAAATCACAAAGGAAACAATGTAATCAAGAGTTCGATGAGCTGAAGTCATGCTCAATATGAATACATAGTCGTGTTAGAAATAATTCAGATTAAAGGTACCTTGTACAATCAAGAGTAAAATAAAGTTACTTTACGATAATGTCATATAAATGTAATAACTGCTAGAAGGGGAATATAAACCCTTACAAAGGGGACAACCAGCAGAGTCAGCTCTCATAGCTCGGTCATGGGAAGAGTAGAACACAGTAACCAAGCAGAACAGCGAATCCATCTGAGGAAGACCAAAAGCTAAAAAAGAGAGTTAGCTCTCATTGCTGCCATCGGTCATAGGAAGAATAGAACATGGCAACCGAGCAGAACAGCGAATCCATCTGAGGAAGACCTAAAGTTAAAGAAGAGAGGTTGTCAAGGTGGACCTGAAGGTCTTTTCAACCAATCAGGAGAATCCAGAAACAAGATCTTTTTACTTTTCTGTAAAGACAGTGATTGCATCTTTTAAAATAAAATATATAATAATAAAATAACTTAAAAGTTTTAACCTGAAACAGTGGTTATTCCAAAGTCTACTTTACTTACTTAGCAACACGGGACCCAGGATCGATGCTACTAAGTGGTAAGTAGATAAAATCCTTCTATGAAGATATAGATTATACCGGGGAATAACTTGAAAATATAGATTGACTTGATTAGCACCCACCTAAGTCTGCATAGGAGTCAGGGAGTGAGAATCCCTGTTCACCATTTAGAATGTCTTGTTTGGTATAGGGGGAATTCTAAGAATAGTGGTGAGTTTTGTATTTCAAGGCGGGAAACCTCACAACCGTTTAAAAGTATGTGGATGATTCGGGGGAGCCACAGATTTGAGCCAGGGAAGGGCGATGGAACATTCCGGAAATGGAAGGAGAAGGGGATTAAGACACTAAAAGATTTGTTTCTTGGGGGTCACTTTGCAGGATTTAAGGAGCTGGGAGCAACGTATGGGCTGGAGCATTGAAAATGTTCAAGATTTTGCCAGGAAGGTGACACAGAGCTTCCCGGTGGAGCCGGCCTCCACATTGCTGGAGGACATTCTGACGACAGGGGGACTGGAGAAGGGCATAGTGTTGGCGGTTTACGGGGCTATTTTGGAATAGGAGAAAGTACCACTGGAAGAGATCAAAGCAAAGTGGGAGGAAGAGCTGGGAGAGAGTATGGAGGAGGGGATTCTGATGAGGTGCTCCGGAGAGTGAACGCTTCCACCTTGTGGGGGAGGCTGGGGCTGATACAGCTGAAGGTGGTACTTAGAGCACACCTCACAAGGGCGAGGATGTGCCAATTCTTTGAGGGGGTCGAAGATGTGTGTGAACGTTGTGGCCGAGGGGGGGAGGGGGGCTGCAAACCACGTTCCTATGTTTTGGTCCTGTCCAAAGCTGGAGGATTACTGGAAGGAGGTTTTTAGGGTAATTTCTAGAGTGGTGCGGAAGGCCTTATTCAGGGCGTTGGACCAGCCGGGGTTGGAAAACGGGTGCGGAAGCAGATGCTGTAGCCTTCGCCTCTTTGATCGCCCGAAGGCGGATCCTGTTGGGATGGAGAGCAACCTCTCCACCCTGTGCCCTGGTGTGGCGGGGGGACCTGTTGGAATTCGTGACTCTTGAGAAGGTTAAGTTTGAACTGAGGGGAAGGATGGAGGGGTTCTACAATTCATGGGAGTTATTCATTATGCACTTTCAAGATTTGAATTACATCGAACATTAGTGTGGGGGGGTGTTGGGTGGGTTGAGGGGAGGGGGACTGTATGTATTAATGGTGACCATGGGTGATACCTGATTCCTTTTTGTTATTTGTTTATGTTAACATGCGGGCAGTTGTTGGGGGGTTGGTGGGAGGATGGGATCGTTGTTGCTGATATGGGGATTGACATTATATTCGTTACTGCTTATTGTTTATTGTTGGTGGGTGTAAATTTGAGAGAAAATGTGAAAAAGGAGACTAAAAATAATTTTTTCTTTTTTTTTGTCGTACGTGGATGAGCACTTGAACTGTCAGAACATTCAAAACTATGGGCCAAGTGCTGGAAAGTCAGATTAGTGTAGATTTAATGTCGTTTTGGTGCAGCCTGTTGGACGGTAGGGCTTCTTCTGTACTGTCTGACTCTATGGTTCTATAATGATTTTATGTGGGAATATGATGGAGATGGGCAGCTGTTAAGCTGGAACGCAGGAACTGAAACAGGTTTGGCATTTTGGGCCTCATTTTCTATGGATCTTAACACCAGCGTTTTGAAACTTCATTAATTTGTATTGTTAGTGAGATGAGATTGTGTTGACAAGTGATAATTTGGATTAAAAACCTCAACAAAATTTCCAACTATAACAATGGATGGTGAGATATCACTGCCGTAATTTGCAGTTACAGTTTTTGAGGTTATAGAATCGTAGAATGGCTGCAGCACAGAAAGAGATAATTTGGTCCATTGTGTCTGTGCTGGCCCTCTGAAGGAGCAATTCACCAAGTGTCACTGTCTGCCGTTGAAGCTCTGAAGACTGAAGCTAACTCTGTTGGAAATATCTTTTGGCAACCTTTTGTGATAAGCTTTTGTTTTGCTAAAAGCAGTGCTGGAAAATGAAATGTTTTATTATATGTCACTCAGTCAGCATCGAGCACTTTCGTTCTGCTAGCCTTTAAGGCTCGAAATTGAGTGCAACAACTTTAGATTGCAACCTCTGACCCCATTTTGTTTCATTATCCTTCGGTTTTTTTTTTTCATTTCTCTTTCCTTTACTTTGCTTTCAGATGGTAACTATTCGGAATCTTACCTTTCACACCTCCTCTACACACATCTTATGTTTCTTTATTTTGCTTTTACCTTCGTGAACTACCTGTCCCATTACCAATCCTTTTCACCTTGTTGGCCTGGTCATTTAATCTCATCCACTCCAACAACAACCTTCCTTTCGTTCTTGTTTCTACCAACTACACTGCAAGACCAAACCCCCCAGCCAACTTTCAAATGCTCAAAACCTATTATATTTGTACTTTTCCCAATTCTGAAGGGTCACAGATATAAAACATTAACTCTGTTCTTATCTATAGATGCTACCAAAACTGCCTAGTATTCCCAGCATTTTATGTCCATCTCCAAATCTGATCTCTGACCATGCATAGTGACACCACTGTGCTATGACACAGAAGCATGCAAGTTTCCAGACAAGATCTTCACACCCGAGTCCTCAATCTTTGCACGTGAAGCACATACACGTCCTCCAACAGTGTTAGACATGCTCCGTTATGTTAATGCCAATAATGGTTTTCTGTATTTCACTCCCCAGCATTCAGTTACATATTGCCAGTGTGAAGCCAACCATATGTGTCTCCTTATTTAAGTAATAGGCAATGTTAGCCATGATTACATCTTTCCTCTTTGAAAAATCTATACCAACAGTAATCCCCAGACTCAACTCCCACATCGCCAACCAAACAATTCAATGTCACTGGCCAAACCTCAGACGATGATCACTTGTCTCAGATTCAGTTCAGCTGAACATTCCAGGAATTGGGAAGAAAGCAAGAGGACTCCTACTATTGTTTGCCAAAGACTACACAACAACTTGTTGTTGTACATTGTGCACGGTGTGTACTGTCAATAATAATGGCCAGGCCACCACAAAAACTCACCTATCTAAAAAGATGGTGGAAGCATAATCAATGCAAAAACATGTTTAAATAGCATCACGCTGCGCCATTCTAACATACAATGGGCAACTGCAACAGTTGCATTAAATCAAGGCTTTAACCGCCCATCATTTCTGCAGTGTCACCGTAACTAGGATGCAAACAAACACAACTGTCACCTGATAGTTTAAAACACAGAAAACTCTTCAATATAAATATCATTTTGGCAATTGTATGGAATTTACTACTTTTTTAAAAAGTGAGATCTCGGAGATTTTTGGGCTGCTGTCTCTTTCACGCCTACCATAGCGAGTCTGAGTGCTTCCTCCTTTTATTACAACTCACCCTAAAACATAGCCAAACTGTAGGGCTCACATCACAAAACTGGTAGAAATTGTTGCAGAAATCCATCTGTCATATGAGATTCAAATGCTCCTAAACGTTTGCTTAAAAATGGCCACATAACAACAGTGATGACAAATTATGCTTCAATATGTAAAATGAACATTACATATTAAATATCAGAAAAAAATAGAGCAATATCAATTCAAAGTAAAGTTTCTCTCCATAAATAAAGGATTTACATCATATATGTAACACATAGATGTTTGTGACAATTCAAAATGATAGGCAAAATTAACTAATACAGAAATTTTGTTGCATCATGTAACAACAACCCTTTAGAAAACTAATTTTACAGGTTCAGAATTGAAAGTGAACATCATGATTAGAGGTCATCTTGAATATAATAAAGAATGTCACTGTAAAATATTGTTGTAATTACTATCAACACATCTTTGTCTTCGTGAATGGCTGCTCTTGAACTGCATTATATTCTGGGCAACAAAAGCTTCTGAGAGGGACAATGGCTAATTGAAAGTTTTAGATGCGATAAAAAAAACTAACATTTAAAACTTAGATGTGATCTTACATGTCTGTTGTGATATACCATAGATCTTAATTACCAATGGCTAATACATTGATGAGGTCAACTCACTCTGACACAATCTAGCAAAAGGAAGAAAAAGGAAAAGGAATCTTCTACAAGACTCACAAACTAACAGACGACGGAGCAAATTACAAATGTACATCCGATCAAGTACATATTTCAGGCCAGTATATGTTGGGATAGCTGTACAATGAAACAATGAAAGTTTGCAAGACCATAAGATAATCAATTACGTATGAGAAAGACCATTCAAGCTATTTTGTGCATCCCTCCAAAAGCAGCACCCTACAATTCCCCACTCGTATTGCAACAGTTCACTTCCTCTACTCGATTGGGAGGCCCCTGATTTGCATTATATTTAATTTGCCAATGTTCTATCTAAATTACCTTGTTCTAAACATTCTATAATTTCTGAGCTCTTTCTTCCATTTCCACCACCCTCTCAATGTGGTGCCATGAATACACTGGACCATTGTACATCAAATTTTTGAATCCGGGTTATTTTGGTAACTGAGAAACTGCAGTTCTCACAATAGACCACAAGACCATAAAAAATAAGACCAGGACTAGGCCCTTCGGCCCCTTGAGCCTGTTCCACCATTCAATAGGATCATGGCTGATCCACCATTCCTCACATCCAATTTCCTGCCTTTTGCCCTTGATTCCTTTACTTATCAAGAATCTATCTATCTCAGCCTTAAATATACACAAGGACACTGAACATAGAACATACAGTGAAGGAGGCCATTCGGCCCATCGAGTCTGCACCGACCCACTTAAGCCCTCATTTCCACCCTAGCCCCGTAACCCAATAACCCCATCTAACCTTTTTTTAGTCACTAAGGGCAATTTATCATGGCCAATCCACCTGACCTGCACGTCTTTGGGCTGTGGGAGAAAACCCACAGGAGGAAACCCACGCAGACATGGGGAGAACGTGCAGACTTCGCACAGATAGTGAGCCAGCAGGGAATCGAACCTGATACCTTGGCGCTGTGAAGCCACAGTGCTATTCACTTGTGCTACCGTGCTGCCTCCACATCTCTCTATGGCAATGAGTTCCAAAGACTCACAACCCTCTAAGAGGAGAAATTCCTCCTCATCTTAGTCTTAAATTGGCACCCGTTATTCTGAGACTTTGCCCTCTGGTCCTAGACTCTCCCTGAGGGCAAACATCCTCTCAGCATTTACCCTGTCAATCCCCTTAAGAATCCTGTATGTTTCAACGAGATCACCTCTCATTCTTCTAAATTCCAATGAGTCGAGTCTCAACCGGTTTAATCTTTGTTCATAAGACAATCCCTCCATACCAAGGATCATCCCAGTGAACCTTTTCTGAACCCCCTCAAATGAAATAATATCTATCTGTAAATAAGTGGACCAAAACTGCTCACATTACCCCAGGTGCAGTCTTGCCAGTACCTTATACAGTTGGAGGACGACTTCCCTACTCTTATACTCTAACCCCTTTGAAATAAGGGCCAACATTCCATTAGCCTTCCTGATTACCTGCTGCACCCGTGTGCTAGCTTTCTGTGTTTCATGCACAAGTACTCTCAAGTTCCTTTGTGTTGAAGCTCTTCTCCATTTAAATAATACATTGTTCTTTTTTTCTCCCTTCCTAAATGAACTTCACATTTTCCCACATTTTACTCCATTTGCCAACTTTTTGCCCACTCACGTAACCTATAAATATCTCTTTGCAAACTGTATCACTCTCGTAATTTGCCCTCCACCTATTTTTGTATTGCCTGTTAATTTGACTACAGTACATTCACTTCCTTCTTCCAAGTCATTAATAAATATTGTAAACAGTGACGGTCCCAGCACCGTGGAACCCAACTAGTTACAGGCTGCCAACCTAAAAAGGAACCCCTTATTCCACTTGCTGTTTCCTGCCCATTAGCCAATTGTCCATCCATGCCAATATACTGCCTCCAATGCCATGGGCTCTTATCTTATGACTTTAGCTTTTATGAGGTACCTTGTCAAATGCCTTCTGGAAGTCCAATAGAAAACATCTACTGGTTCCCCTCTATCCACTCAAAAAACTCTAATTAGTCAGACATGATTTCTCTTACATGATGCCATGCAGACTCTGCTTGATTAGATTATGATTATGATTTTCCAAATGTGCTGCTATTCCTTCCTTAATGATTCCAACATTTTCCAATAATAGATGTTAGGCAATTGGCCTATAGCTTCCCATTTTTTGCCTCCCTCCCTTTTTGAATAGGGGGGTCACTTGGCAGTGTTCCAATCCTCTGGTACTTCTTCTGGGTGGCAGGGTGGCACAGTGGCTAGTTCTGCTGCCTCACAGCGACAGGGACCTGGGTTCAATTCTGACCTAGGGTCACTATCTGTGTGGAGTTTGTACCAAAGAGTCCAAAGATGTGCACGTTAGGTGGATTGGCCATGCTAAATTGCCCCTTAGTGTCCTGGGATGTGCAGGTTAGGTTATGGAGTTATGGGGAATGGGGGGGACTGGACAGGGGAGTGGGTATGGGTAGATTGCTCTTTCGAAGGTTCGGTGCAGGCTCAATGGGCCAAATGGCCTCCCTCTGCACTGTAGGGATTCTACTATTCTTTGATTCAGAATTCAAAGATTTTTGGAAAATTACAACCAATGCATCCACTAAATCTGTATCTACTTCTTTTAGGATCTTAGGATGCAAGCCATCAGGGCCAGGAGGGCTTAACTGCCTTCAGCTTTATTAGTTTGTCGAATACTTCTACTTGTCTAGTAATGGTATTTAATTCCTCCCCTGTATCTTTAGTATTCATGGGATGTTAGAAGTATCTTCCACTATAAAGACTGATGCAAAAATCTATTTACTTCCTCTGCCATTTCCTTGTTCCCCATAATTATCTCCCTAGATTCATTTTCTAAGGAGCCCATATTCCCTTTAACCTCTGTTCCTTTTTACATATTTAAAGAAGCTTATTGTCAGTTTTTATATTCTTCGCTAGTTTTCCTTCGTAGTTTATTTTCTTTCTGTTTATTTTCTCTCTTCCTGTTATCCACCCAGTCCACGTTAACTAACTCTATCCTCATTTCATTGTAAGTCTTTTTATTTAAGTTAAACACGGTTGTTTCTGACCCACGTTTCTCTCTCTCAAACTGAATATTAATAGTGAACTCTGGACACCTCCACTCAGTCGTTTTCTGTACTTCTCCGTCAATGCGGAATCATTTTTTCCCCACCTTGCAGACAGTTTCTTATCCATTCCCAAAGCTTCCCTTGAATTGCTACAGCATCGAGTTTGAAAAACAACTTTAATGAGGGGCTATTCAGATGCCATTTGGAAATCTACGTATGCCATCATTAAAATCTCTTCCCACCATTAATGTGGGTTGTCATTTTCTCAAAGATGTCAAGGCAGGATCTTCTCCTTCAAAGTTTATATTTTCTAATGATTTATTAATATATTATAATACAGATAGTCAAATCTACTCTGGATGACCAATTCCATTTTTGCTTTTCATAAAAGAAATTGGTGATTCCAGTTAGCACGTGGGGGGAGAAGCACGATTGCAATTATTTTTGTACCAGCACATTGTTATCCCGACCTGCTGCTTCACTTGTCTGAAAATATATTTTTTAATGAAACAAATTCCTACTTCTTTGTTATCACCTGAACAATGGCCGTCTCGGCTTCATTAGCTTTATAGTACTATACCTGTCACTTTAATTTTGCTTCTCTGAAAAAAAACAATTCTATTGGACATATAAGCAAGTAATTTTACTGAGATAATATTGTTTTACATCATGTCATTATTACATTTGAGAGTTGAGAAATGGCCATTTCAAAAACTCTTCAGTTCCAAGGTGCCCGTAACATCTCATATGTTTTGACACATTGCATTATTTACTGAAAAACAATGCAATTCAAGAAAATGGTCACAGAATCTTCGTTTGCATAACAGTGTCCACGAATCTAGACAGCACGCTCACTGGGTCACCTTGTTGTTTGCTGATCCAACCAAAACTTTGAATGGAAACTTTGAATAATGCAGAATGACAGAGAAGGATGGAGACTTTATTTTACTGATATCACAGTGCTCCCACTCAGTACATTTGGCACAATGATACCAAAAAGGAAAATCTCACTTAAAGCAATACACTGTCAGCTTGTAGCAAACAAGAAGTGCAAATTGCGCCCAGCATCAGTATCTGGTAGGCTCGAGCATTGATTCTCATGTAATATCAAACTCAAAATGTAATTTGCAGGCACAACTCTCATTTGGAAGGACCAAATATATTATATTGCTTTCCACTTTCAGGGGTCAAGTTGTCATGGTATTAAATTTTAACATAGCCACCATTCTGCTTTGCTGAAAACCTGGACAACACCAGAATATCTACAAATCAAGTGAGACAATCCCGTTCCTATTTAAAAAAAAAAGTTATGCACCAAATAAGGCATGGAACAAATGACGACTGCATGTAATTAGTGTTGGTGATTACAGTATAACAATACCTGAATGCTGATTATGTAACCAACCAATTTGCAAACTTGACCTTAATAACAATGATGCATACGTAAAAATGATTACAACTGTACTACAGTCAGGAGGTTCAGGCATGTGCCTAATCCAATGTTGCCCGAATTCTGCAAGTGAGAAATCTTTAGAATTTACATACATTACATTGGATCATTTGTAACACCTTGAAGCCAGCAAATTGTGACTTTAAGCCCCATTCCGGTAATTTGAGTGCAGCACTATATAAGAACCAGTTTTTCAAACAAGACGAGAAATAAATAAGACTCAATTGCTCTCTCAAATGAATGTAAAAGCTCCCATGGCACTATTCAAAGAACAGCCCATGGCACTATTCAAAGAACAGCACAGGGTTTCTCCCGGTGTCCTAGCTAATCTTTCTGTCTCTCAAGCAACACAATTAAAAATAGATTATATGGTTGTTGATGTCATTTGTTCTTCGCTGAACCTTGATGTGTGTGAAGTAGCTGTCAAAATTGTTCCATTATAACAGTGGCTGTGCTTCAAAAGTACTTCTTTGGCTGCAGTATTTAAATACTGTATAGGAGAGACTTAAATGTTAATTATTAAAAGTTACATGACATGCATTGATACAAACTAACTAAAACCAATTTTGTTTTTATTCTTTCTTGGGATGTGGTGTGGCTGGCTAGATCACTATTTAACGCTCATCTTAATTATCCTTGAGAAGGGGCCGGTGTGCCGCCTTCTTCAAGTCCTTGTGGCATAGGTAACACCCACAGTGCTGTTAGGGCGAATATACTTGGAAATGATTGTTATTATTATATATTTGGATCTTTTCTAACGTTTTAAGCCTCGATTATTTCTGCCCTCAAAATTTATGTCCACTCATGAGTGAATCGCCATCCCTACATATTTTTGACTTAAGATTGAGGTAACATTTGGTGTTACAGAGGGAATGACCAAAAGCATTCAAATTCTGCACCATCTCCCTTAACTCTTTCATTGCCTCTCTGTTGCTAAACAAGTCGTCCAACCTCCAGCCACTTACTTCCAGCCTAGTACTGGGAAGACTGAGGTCACTGCCTTTGGCACCTAAACTGTACACTTGCCACAATCTCCAAGCTACTGTCTCATGTTGAAGCTGGTTATTCATAACCTCTAGAACTTATCTGACCTCAAAGGGCAGGCAGTCAGTGCAGGAATCCCCTGTGGTTGTCCCCCTCTCGAACAGATATACCCCTTTGGATACTGTCGGGGGGGATAGCCTATCAGGGGAAAACAGCAGCAGCCAGAGCAGTGGCACCACGGCTGGCTCTGATGTTCAGAAGGGAGGGTCAAAGCGCAGAAGAGTAATAGTAATAGGGGACTCTATAGTCAGGGGCACAGATAGGCGCTTCTGTGGACGTGAAAGAGACTCCAGGATGGTATGTTGCCTCCCTGGTGCCAGGGTCCAGGATGTCTCCGAACGGGTAGAGGGAATCCTGAAGGGGGAGGGCAAACAGGCAGAGGTTGTTGTACATATTGGTACTAACGACATAGGCAGGAAGGGTCATGAGGTCCTGCAGCAGGAGTTCAGGGAGCTAGGCAGAAAGTTAAAAGACAGGACCTCGAGGGTTGTAATCTCGGGATTACTCCCTGTGCCACGTGCCAGTGAGGCTAGAAATAGGAAGATAGAGCAGACAAACACGTGGCTAAACAGCTGGTGTAGGAGGGAGGGTTTCCGTTTTCTGGACCACTGGGAGCTCTTCCGGGGCAGGTGTGACCTGTATAAGATGGACGGGTTGCATCTAAACCGGAGAGGCATAAATATCCTGGCCGCGAGGTTTGCTAGTGTCACACGGGAGGGTTTAAACTAGTATGGCAGGGGGGTGGGTACGGGAGCAATAGGTCAGAAGGTGAGAGCATTGAGGGAGAACTAGGGAATAGGGACAGTGTGGCTCTGAGGCAGAGCAGACGGGGAAAAGTTGCTGAACACAGCGGGTCTGGTGGCCTGAAGTGCATATGTTTTAATGCAAGGAGCATTACGGGTAAGGCAGATGAACTTAGAGCTTGGATTACTACTTGGAACTATGATGTTATTGCCATTACAGAGACCTGGTTGAGGGAAGGGCAGGATTGGCAGCTAAACATTCCAGGATTTAGATGTTTCAGGCGGGATAGAGGGGGATGTAAAAGGGGAGGCGGAGTTGCGCTACTTGTTCGGGAGAATATCACAGCTATACTGCGAGAGGACACCTCAGAGGGCAGTGAGGCTATATGGGTAGAGATCAGGAATAAGAAGGGTGCAGTCACAATGTTGGGGGTATACTACAGGCCTCCCAACAGCCAGCGGGAGATAGAGGAGCAGATAGGTAGACAGATTTTGGAAAAGAGTAAAAACAACAGGGTTGTGGTGATGGGAGACTTCAACTTCCCCAATATTGACTGGGACTCACTTAGTGCCAGGGGCTTAGACGGGGCGGAGTTTGTAAGGAGCATCCAGGAGGGCTTCTTAAAACAATATGTAAACAGTCCAACTAGGGAAGGGGCAGTACTGGACCTGGTATTGGGGAATGAGCCCGGCCAGGTGGTAGATGTTTCAGTAGGGGAGCATTTCGGTAACAGTGACCACAATTCAGTAAGTTTTAAAGTACTGGTGGACAAGGATAAGAGTGGTCCGAGGATGAATGTGCTAAATTGGGGGAAGGCTAATTATAACAATATTAGGCGGGAACTGAAGAACATAGATTGGGGGCGGATGTTTGAGGGCAAATCAACATCTGACATGTGGGAGGCTTTCAAGTGTCAGTTGAAAGGAATACAGGACAGGCATGTTCCTGTGAGGAAGAAAGATAAATACGGCAATTTTCGGGAACCTTGGATGACGAGTGATATTGTAGGCCTCGTCAAAAAGAAAAAGGAGGCATTTGTCAGGGCTAAAAGGCTGGGAACAGACGAAGCCTGTGTGGCATATAAGGAAAGTAGGAAGGAACTTAAGCAAGGAGTCAGGAGGGCTAGAAGGGGTCATGAAAAGTCATTGGCAAATAGGGTTAAGGAAAATCCCAAGGCTTTTTACACGTACATAAAAAGCAAGAGGGTAGCCAGGGAAAGGGTTGGCCCACTGAAGGATAGGCAAGGGAATCTATGTGTGGAGCCAGAGGAAATGGGCGAGGTACTAAATGAATACTTTGCATCAGTATTCACCAAAGAGAAGGAATTGGTAGATGTTGAGTCTGGAGAAGGGGGTGTAGATAGCCTGGGTCACATTGTGATCCAAAAAGACGAGGTGTTGGGTGTCTTAAAAAATATTAAGGTAGATAAGTCCCCAGGGCCTGATGGGATCTACCCCAGAATACTGAAGGAGGCTGGAGAGGAAATTGCTGAGGCCTTGACAGAAATCTTTGGATCCTCGCTGTCTTCAGGGGATGTCCCGGAGGACTGGAGAATAGCCAATGTTGTTCCTCTGTTTAAGAAGGGTAGCAAGGATAATCCCGGGAACTACAGGCCGGTGAGCCTTACTTCAGTGGTAGGGAAATTACTGGAGAGAATTCTTCGAGACAGGATCTACTCCCATTTGGAAGCAAATGGACGTATTAGTGAGAGGCAGCACGGTTTTGTGAAGGGGAGGTCGTGTCTCACTAACTTGATAGAGTTTTTCGAGGAGGTCACTAAGATGATTGATGCAGGTAGGGCAGTAGATGTTGTCTATATGGACTTCAGTAAGGCCTTTGACAAGGTCCCTCATGGTAGACTAGTACAAAAGGTGAAGTCACACGGGATCAGGGGTGAACTGGCAAGGTGGATACAGAACTGGCTAGGCCATAGAAGGCAGAGGGTAGCAATGGAGGGATGCTTTTCTAATTGGAGGGCTGTGACCTGTGGTGTTCCACAGGGATCAGTGCTGGGACCTTTGCTCTTTGTAGTATATATAAATGATTTGGAGGAAAATGTAACTGGTCTGATTAGTAAGTTTGCAGACGACACAAAGTTTGGTGGAATTGCGGATAGCGATGAGGACTGTCTGAGGATACAGCAGGATTTAGATTGTCTGGAGACTTGGGCGGAGAGATGGCAGATGGAGTTTAACCCGGACAAATGTGAGGTAATGCATTTTGGAAGGGCTAATGCAGGTAGGGAATATACAGTGAATGGTAGAACCCTCAAGAGTATTGAAAGTCAAAGAGATCTAGGAGTACAGGTCCACAGGTCATTGAAAGGGGCAACACAGGTGGAGAAGGTAGTCAAGAAGGCATACGGCATGCTTGCCTTCATTGGCCGGGGCATTGAGTATAAGAATTGGCAAGTCATGTTGCAGCTGTATAGAACCTTAGTTAGGCCACACTTGGAGTATAGTGTTCAATTCTGGTCGCCACACTACCAGAAGGATGTGGAGGCTTTAGAGAGGGTGCAGAAGAGATTTACCAGAATGTTGCCTGGTATGGAGGGCATAAGCTATGAGGAGCGATTGAATAAACTCGGTTTGTTCTCACTGGAACGAAGGAGGTTGAGGGGCGACCTGATAGAGGTATACAAAATTATGAGGGGCATAGACAGAGTGGATAGTCAGAGGCTTTTCCCCAGGGTAGAGGGGTCAATTACTAGGGAGCATAGGTTTAAGGTGAGAGGGGCAAGGTTTAGAGTAGATGTACGAGGCAAGTTTTTTACGCAGAGGGTAGTGGGTGCCTGGAACTCACTACCGGAGGAGGTAGTGGAAGCAGGGACGATAGGGACATTTAAGGGGCATCTTGACAAATATATGAATAGGATGGGAATAGAAGGATACGGACCCAGGAAGTGTAGAAGATTGTAGTTTAGTCGGGCAGTATGGTCGGCATGGGCTTGGAGGGCCGAAGGGCCTGTTCCTGTGCTGTACATTTCTTTGTTCTTTGTTTGTTGTTCAAGCTAAGCTTCCAATCCCACATCCGTGCCATCACAAAGACAGTCTACTTCCACTTACTGAATAGTACCGAGCTCTCTGCTAACTATATATTAATTATACTTAATTGTGAGAAGGTTGTTTGCTTGAACTGAAGATTCACTTATGCACCTCCAAATAGAAACAGATTGAACCTATATTTGCTGGGTTAGTAAGTGCATGTTTGAAATGCTAAAAGTGTGTAAAGATTGGCTCCAGTTCTATCCTTCACCTTGTGGCTTTCTTGAGTATAACACTCCAGGCATACCTCAGTACATCTGCCACTGAAATCATTAGTCAGAGCTTTGAATTTATTACTCCGATCCTCTCCTGGCTGCTCTCACATCCTCCACACTTTAAACGTCAGCTCATGGAAACCTCTGTTGCCTGTATTCTTTATCTCACCTGTTCACCCCTGTTCTTGTTAACCTACTTTGACCTCAGCTCTTCAATACTTCTAATTTAAAATTCTCAATATTGTGTTGACCACAAAAAACATTTCCATGGCATGTGATCTTATTCTCAGCTAAATAACCTTGAAAGTGTTATCACCACAGTAGGGTTGTAGCTGCATTACTGAATGGTACCGTGATAAGAAAAAAGTTCAAGCTACCTACCATCACTGGTTTTCTCTGGATGCCTCCCACAAATACAACCTTTAATGACCATACTTTTTATGCCCAGTATCATGAAACACTGGGCAAATTCTCCAACTCTCAACGCTACAAACGTGAACTGCAATCGGGTGGAGAATCGGGCAACCAGCCAAAAAAAGAGTTCCATACCTGGCACCGATTCAGGCGCCATGCTCCAGTGGTGGGGTGGTGATAACGAGATTTACCTCCGCCAGCGGCAGCAAGCAAAACTGGCATTTGCATGCATTTAAATGTGATTAGTGGGTTGGGCACAGCATGCTCCGACCTTACCCGATGCTCAGGTGGACGTCTCGCAGGCTGTGAACTACTACAAGTATTTACAATCGTGGGCTGGTGGCCATGGCTGTGGAGGGGGAGTATGAGGCTAAAAAACACTGAAACACTGTTGACAACTGTCAAGCTTGCGGCGGGATGGCTGGCGGGCTGGGAACAGTAGCGGGTAGTGACTTGGTGCCAGGTCCGTGAAGTTGGAATGTCCCTCGGATACGGGGTGACCTGGCCCAGACCACCACTGCTGCAGCCCGTTTATTAAACGCATTCCTTCAGTACTTTTTACTTACAGACTCCTGGCTGCTGACACTGCTGAGTGCTGCCTGTGATCTTTAAAGGCTCAGAAAACCCTTGTTCATCTGGGAACCCACCCAGGTTGCTCCTCTGGACTCCCTCATACCCCAGCTGCATCATCAAGAGCCAAGCTCAATCAGGAGCCCACCAGGTGTTGACACTCCTCAAAAGCGCCGCTCCTTTGCAGAGGAAACAGGGGATCAGCAGATCTCACCCCAACCAGAGGATACCTGCACCACAGCCTTTGGAATCCTCCCTGGTTCTCTGCCCATGTCAGGGCATAGGACTCAACCTTGACCCCTGACCCCCCCTTCCCCCCGAATCCTCCAGATCACCAGCTGTCTCCTCCTGCACCACAGCCTTTGGAATCCTCCCTAGTTCTCTGCCCCTCTTGGGGCACAGGACTCACCAGTGACCCCCACCCTCCCTCCCGTCAAACCTTCAAGATCACCAGCTGTCTCCTCCTGGAGAGACTGGCAGCACTGACTGCCTCTGCTGCCACCTCCCAGGCAGGCTTTAGGAGGGAAGCCTAGAGTCTGTGGCCCACCCTGGGCGGCACGGTGTACAATGGGCAGCACACGTCATTGGCTGTATAGTGCTTTGGGGTATCCTTTGAGATGTCAGGAAAGGTACTCTATGGTCGCGATCTTCCGGCCTCGTTACACTCGCGCTCAAGTGTAAAGAGGCCAGTGAATAGTGGGAGAGGTCAAAAACAGGAACCGTGGCAGGCGCCAAACAGTTTGCGATGCAACCAGCCTGGTCCCGTGGCGTGGCAAGAAACTAATCACCACCATTTCAATACAATTTAACGAGAGCCACCTGTCAGCGAATGGCCTTCCCAGCAAGTGGTCAAGTTGGCGCCGATTAGTACTCCTTTTGACAAACGTGAACGTGGGGGACGATCTTCCGTGGAGAGCCGAGGAGGGGAGCAGCCATCTTTGCTCACAGGCAAAGAGACCGGGGGTGCTGGCTTGTCACTCCAGTGCTCGGCAGGGGGTGGGGACTCTCTGCAGGGTGGGCCGCCATGAGGTAGATTGGGGGGGGGGGGGGGTCCTGGGGGCCAATCGCTGCGGCACCACCGTGCCAATCCCTGAATCCTAACCCCATTCTGGGGGTAATCCTCGTCCCTGCCTGTCTGCCAAATCAATCACCCACAACCCCCGACCGTTGAGGCCTCTGGCTGCGCGACTGAAGGCAGTCGCTAATAGAGAAGTGGCACTCGTGGTTAAGTGAGCACTTGACACATGCCAAGTGGATTCCCGTGGGTAGGCGAGCCGTGTAGCATGTGGGAGTCATTGCCGAGCATCTGCACGACACCTTGATGCCTGGACACTGAATGGGAGTCAACACCACACGCAGCAACCAACATCTGAACACCCAGGGGATGGGACACAGCTCCGGGGACATGTGCACGGCCGGAGGGAGGGTGGGTGCCAGGTAGAGAGGGGGGGGGGGTAGCCTGGAGAGATAAGCAAAATACCCGGGGATCAGCCTGCATTGCAGAAGAAAGTGACAGAGGCATCATAATGTTTGTGCAAAAAGTTGTTTAATGTGCTGACAATACCCAATTCCCGATAGTGCCGACCCCCAACGCCCCCAGCCCCAACCACACTCCTCTCCCGAAGCCCTCCATGATGCTCAACGTGCCTGGCCCTTCTAGCTCTACCACAACGTCTAGGTGTGTCCCCAGGAGTCACATCTCGGAGGTGGATATTGCCAGTTGCTTACCTCGTCCTGTGGCCGTCGATGCCCCTGGCGGGCATCTTCTGTGGGCTCTGGATCCTGACGGTCCCGACTCACTTGTCATCAGGACATGCACAGCCGTGCCGCCCTGTCCCGTATGCTGACCCAGAGACGTGGCCTCATCAGGGGGGGTGGAACTCGGGTGCTGGTCGCCACCGTCACTGCCACATGGGACGGGCCTGGGTTGGCACACAGCGCCCCCTCCTCCCATAGGGCCCTGGGGTTTATCTTGGGACAGAGGAGCAACTGGTTCAAGCCCGGCTGCCCCTGCATCACCTGGTTCTGCCAGCCATGGTGGTTCCCAATAGTCCGCACCATCGTGTTGCTGCCCTCGGCGATGCTCCTCAGTGACTGGGACACATCCCCCAGTGACCGGGCCATGCTCTGCAGTGCCTCAGCTATGCCCACCTGCGACTTGGACAAGCTCTGCAACGCCTCGGCCATTCCCATCTGAGAGCGGGATATGTCCCGCAGAACTCCATCAAGGTCGGCCTGGTACTGGGTAACATCCCCCAGTGAGGCAGACATACTGCCGAGACCCTCAGTCATGGCCGTCACCGACAGCGCAACATCTTGGACACCTTCACTCATGGTGCCGACGTCGTGCACCAGGCTCTCCACTGCTGCCGCCACATCGTCCCAGGCTGCACCGGCTGCCTTGTGGCTCACCCTACGGCACCCTCGGGGGAACAGGACGTTGTTGGGGGGGAGGTTGCTGATGAGCACGGTGCCGGTGAATCAGCTGGTGAGCCGGCATTCGGGCAGGAAGCTCATGAGGCCTCGTTAAGGGGACCAATTAATGTTGAATAGCGTTGCCGGCCTCGCTGGGCTGGGAAACTCACTGCATTTCCTGATCACTACAGAACTTGGGAAATTTTTCTGGAAGATCACACCCTATATATGCAAGCTTTCCTTTCTTTCCTTTACTGGTCCTTTGTGCCACTGCAAACAGTTTCTTTCTATTTTCTCTGTCAAAGCCATTCATGATTTTGAACACATGCGTTTAATCTCTGCTCTAAGGCGAACAACCTATCTCTACGGATGAACAGCAGGTGATTGAATGGCCTTCTTCTGTGCTGTATTATTCTATGTTTCTAATCCACTGGTTGACTTAAAAGATTACAGCTTCAAACCAAGGATAACACAAAACTGTCTGCATTATTTATATGATCAGTCCTCAAAATTATTCATTTTTCTGGTAAATTCTATGTTCTTATTAATGAAGAGGGAGTACAGATGGAATCAAAGTAATTGAAACAGTTCAAATTGAGGATCTATTTTTAAATCTTCAAACTTTGCTGTTCCAGAACTGATTTTAAAAAACATTCCTAACGGTTCCAATCCAAGAATGAATTATGTTTGGAAAGAGATATGTTTATCACGTGATTTTAATCAGGCCTGATCACACAGTAATATCTGCGTAAATCATTCCACAACTACTTGTCCTTCAGTGTGAAACTGATCACACCTCAACAATTGAGTGCATTGGTGCCAGCTTCTACAATGGGCTTTGTATTAGGGGCAAGGATGCAGATCCTGAATACTGATTTCAAAACCTTAACCTCAACACAGCTGACAAATTTTTCAAACTTTCTTAAATGGCTGTATATAACTGATCACCAGTCTTTTAATTAATCCCAAAGACAGTTTTCAATTTTAGGATTGTAACAATATCTTGCATTTATATTGTGACTTTAACAAACCAAAATGTCTTAAGGGTCTTCAAAGCAGCACCACAAGGGCAATTTCTGGGTTCAAAATCCCTGCCATAGTGTTCAATAGCTGTAAGTATTGGGAGAGGATGTTAGACTGACAAACAGTGGTGCTCCCACCCCGGGACCATTCATTCCCCCATTGAAACCCCCCTCCCCCCCCACTGGGAACACCCTATCCACGCACACTTGGCTGCAGCAGGCCCTCTTAGTGGACCCCAGACACCCGCTCATAACGTCACCTCGACATGGCATTGGTCCCCTCCCTGTAGCACTCACCCACCCTCCGGTCGTGGACATGTCCCCGGAGCTGTGCCTCATCCCTTGGGTGCTCGGATGTTGGTTGCTGTTTGTGTGGTGTTGCCTCCCGCTGGGTTTAGGCACAGTGTCGAGGCATCACAGTCTGGTTGGGATGCTAGGCAATGACTCTCACATGCTACAGGGCCTGCACAGCCACAGGAATCCATTTGAGTTGTGTGAAGTGCTCACTTAACCATGATTGCCAATTCCCTTCAGCAAAAGCCTCAGCTGCACGGCCAGAGGACCCCCCTCCCCCCTGCGCCACTGCCAGCCGAAGGTCCCCCATTCCCTGCTGAGCACTGGAGTGGCAAACCCAGCGCCCCAGGCCAATTGCCTGTGAGCAAAGATGGCTACTCACCTCCTCGGCTCCCCACAGAAGCTGTTCTGCCGAGTTCATGTTTATAAAAAGGACTTCTAATCGGCGCCAGTGACAGCACTTGCTGGGGAGGCTGATGAATGCCAGGAGGCCGCTGGATATAGGCCTCTCGTTAATTGTATGGAAATGGGACTTAAGTGGTAATAATTGGTTTCTTGCCACGCTACAGCGAGATCCCGATATCATCTACGGGAGCAGGCCGGTTGCATCGCAAACTGTTAGGTGCCTGGCACGGTTCTCGTTTTTGGCCTCGCCCGCTATTCATCGGCCTCGTTTCGCTGGAGCGAGAGCGCAACAAGTCCAGAGAATCACATAGTGTTGATAGACAATCCAGGTTTCATTACAGTAAAGAAAGGTGGTCAACAGAAAGTTCTTATAAACCAAGACCTGTGTTGACTTCGAAAGCTCCTTATTGTCAAAGACACAATGGTGCATCTCAAGGAGGGCAATGCTGACATAGTTGACTTGGTGCTGGACTTTCTCATCAATGTGATGCCTTGGGGGAGGCGACTGCTGCAATATGGGAAGTGCTATATATACTCCAGAGCTACCCCATCTACATGGATAGCGCGGGTGATGCTCAGCTGGCCTGGGGAAGGACCTTCATCTTGGCAATGTTTAAAGATAGGTCAAGCCTTTTATAGGAGGCGTTGAAGAGGTCAAGCATCCTTTGCACGTCCTGTACAGATTGAACCATCACACAGCAGTCATCTGAAGGCTTGTTGATCACTGCCTGAAGCTCAAAATCATCTAGGACAAAGCAAATCCTTTATGATCACTTCACCCACCACCTTAAACCTTCATCCCCTCTGCCACTGATACACTAAGTGCAACCTGTACCATCTACAGGATGCACTACTGCAGCCAGAAATTTAGGAAGGTTTCTTCAATAACACCTTCAAAGCCCACAACCTCTTCTGCCCACAGAAACAAGGGCAGCAGAAAGATGAGAACATGACTACTTTCAGGTTCCCTCCCAGTCATGGACGAGCTATATTGTAACAATATTTTTTTTTTTTGAAATATATTTTATTGACAATTTTTTCTAAACAACATTTTTCCCTCTTACAAAACAAACGGAACAGTAACAAAATAGAAATTTTTAACAGTACACAAGTGACAAAACCCCATTATCTGTTGTCCTATACTAAACTAAAACCCCCCCTTCCCCCTGGGTTGCTGCTGCTGGTCATCTGTCTTCCCTCTAACGTTCCCTTAGGTAGTCGAGAAATGGCTGCCACCACCTGGTGAACCCTTGAGCCAATCCTCTCAGGGCAAACTTTATCTGCTCCAGTTTAATAAACCCCGCCATATCGTTTACCCAGGCCTCCAGACCGGGGGGGTTTCGCCTCCTTCCACATAAGTAGGATCCTGCGCCGGGCTACTAGGGACGCAAAGGCCACGACATCGGCCTCTTTCGCCTCCTGCACTCCCGGCTCTTCCGCAACTCCAAATAGAGCTAACCCCCAGCTTGGTTTGACCCGGGCATTCACCACCTGCGAGATCACTCCCGTCACTCCCTTCCAATATCCTTCCAGTGCCGGGCACACCCAAAACATATGTGCGTGGTTTGCCGGGCTCCCGCCACACCTCCCACATCTGTTCTCCACTCCAAAGAACCTGCTCAATCTTGCCCCCGTTATGTGTGCTCGATGTAGCACCTTAAATTGAATCAGGCTAAGCCTGGCGCATGAGGAAGAGGAGTTTACCCTGCTTAGGGCATCAGCCCACATACCCTCTTCTATCTCCTCCCCTAATTCTTCTTCCCACTTTCCCTTTAGTTCTCCCACCGACTCCTCCCCCTCTTCCCTCATCTCTCTGTAAATCTCTGACACCTTGCCCTCTCCGACTCACACCCCTGAAAGCACCCTATCCTGTATCCCCTGTGTCGGGAGCAACGGAAATTCCCTCACCTGTTGTCTAGTAAACGCCCTCACCTGCATATACCTCAAGAAATTTCCCCGGGGTAACTTATACTTTTCCTCCAATGCTCCCAAGCTCGCAAAAGTCCCATCTATGAATAAATCTCCCACCTTCCTAATTCCCAACTGGTACCAGATCTGAAATCCTCCATCCATTCTTCCTGGGGCGAACCTATGGTTGTTCCTGATAGGGGACCCCACCAGGGCTCCCCGCACCCCTCTCTGTCGCCTCCACTGTCCCCATATGTTCAGTGTTGCCGCCACCACCGGGTTCGTGGTATACTTTTTAGGTGAGAGCGGTAGCGGTGCCGTCACCAGCGCCTCTAAACTCGTCCCTTTACAGGACTTTCCCTCCAGTCTTTTCCACGCCGCTCCCTCACCCTCCATCATCCATCTATGTATCATTGCCACATTGGCGGCCCAGTAATAATCTCCCAAGTTCGGTAGTGCCAGTCCTCCTCTATCCCTACTACGGCAAGCGTAGTTACAGGCCGACATAGATCGGAGTATTTCCGATTATATAGGGGAACAAGACAGGGATGCCCGCTGTCTCCATTGTTGTTTGCGTTGGCAATTGAACCTCTGGCCATGGCGTTGAGAGACTCCAGGAAATGGAGAGGGGTGATTAGAGGGGGAGAAGAACATCGAGTCTCGCTAATCCCTTACTCTCGGAACTTTCCCTGCCCACACAAAGCTCGTGATGCTCCTATCTATTTTATTAAAAAAGGTTCTGGTGATTAATATAGGGAGACATTGAAATACAAATAAGAACCTCGGGAGGACCATCATCTTAATTGCTTGCACCCTGCCCGCCAGCGATAAAGGCTGCATGTCCCACCTCTTGAAGTCCTCCTCCATTTGTTCTACCAGCCGTGTCAAATTAAGTCTGTGCAAGGTTCCCCAGCTCCTCGCGATCTGAATCCCCAGGTATCGGAAGTTTCTTTCCACTTTCCTTAGCGGTAAGCCTTCTATCTCTCTATTCTGGTCCCCTGGATGTATCACAAATAATTCACTCTTCCCCATGTTTAGCCTATACCCCGAGAATTCCCCGAACCTCCTCAAAATTCGTATAACCTCTATCATCCCCCCCGCTGGGTCCGACACGTATAACAATAGGTCATCCGCGTATAGCGAGACTCGATGTTCTTCTCCCCCTCTAATCACCCCTCTCCATTTCCTGGAGTCTCTCAACGCCATGGCCAGAGGTTCAATTGCCAACGCAAACAACAATGGAGACAGCGGGCATCCCTGTCTTGTTCCCCTATATAATCGGAAATACTCCGATCTATGTCGGCCTGTAACTACGCTTGCCGTTGGTGCCCCATAAAGAAGTCTAACCCAGCGAATAAACCCGTTCCCAAACCCAAACCTCCTTAACACTTCCCATAAATACTCCCACTGCCGCCACTATCTCTGCCTCCCCCTCCACTGGGGGCATTATTATCACCCCTAATAGTCGTCGCACGTTAACATTCAGTTGTCTCCCTTTTACGAACCCTGTCTGGTCTTCGTGCACCACCCCCGGGACACAGTCCTCTATCCTCGATGCCAGTACCTTTGCCAGCAACTTGGCGTCCACGTTCAATAGGTCTATAGGACCCGCACTGCAACGGATCTTTGTCTCTCTTCAAAATTAGCGGTATTGTCGCCTCCGACATCGTCGGGGGTAGAGTCTCCCCTTCCCTGGCCTCATTGAACGTCCTCGCCATCAACGGGGACAACAAGTCCACATATTTTCTGTAGTATTCCACCGGGAACCCGTCCGGCCCCGGAGCCTTCCCTGCCTGCATGCTTCCCAGTCCCTTAATAACCTCATCCACCTCAATCGGCGCCCCCAGGCCTGCCACCTCCCGCTCCTTCACTTTCGGGAACCTCAATTGGTCCAGGAACCGCCGCATCCCCTCCTCTCCCCCTGGGGGTTGAGACCTATACAGTTCCTCATAAAAGGTCTTAAACACCTCATTTATCTTTCCTGGCCTTCGCACAGTGTCTCCCCTTTCATCCCCAATTCCTCCTATCTCCCTCGCTGCTGCCCTCTTTCGCAGTTGGTGCGCCAACAGGCGACTAGCCTTTTCCCCATATTCGTACCTCCTCCCCTGTGCCTTCCTCCACTGTACCTCCGCCTTTCTGGTGGTCAGAAGGTCAAACTCGGTCTGGAGTCGTCTCCTCTCCCTGTACAGCTCCTCCTCCGGGGTCTCTGCAAATTCCCTGTCCACCCTTAAAATTTCCCCCAGTAATCTATCCCTTTCCTTGGCCTCTGTTTTCCTTTTGTGGGCCCCAATAGAGATCAACTCTCCTCTGACCACCGCTTTTAGTGCTTCCCAGACCACTCCCACAGGGACCTCGCCGTCGTCATTGACCTCCAGGTATCTCTCAATACACCCACTCACTCTTGCACACACTCCCTCATCCGCCATCAGTCCCACATCTAATCGCCAGAGTGTTCTCTGCTCCCTGTCCTCTCCTACTTCCAGGTCCACCAAATGTGGGGCATGATCCGAAACCGCTATGGCTGAGTATTCAGCTTCTTCCACCCTAGAGATCAACGACCTTCCTAAAACAAAAAAATCTATCCGGGAGTACACTTTATGGACATGGGAGAAGAAGGAATACTCCCTAGCCCTAGGTCTTAGAAATCGCCATGGATCCACTCCCCCCATTTGGTCCATAAACCCCTTAAGTACCTTGGCCGCTGCCGGCCTTCTTCCGGTCCTTGAGCTGGATCTATCTAGCCCCAGGTCCAGCACCGTATTGAAGTCCCCTCCTAAAATCGAATTTCCTGCCTCCAGGTCCGGTATACGCCCCAGCATCCGTCTCACGAATCCCGCATCGTCCCAATTTGGGGCATACATATTAACCAACACGACCTCCATTCCCTCCAGCCTACCACTCACCATTACATATCTACCTCCGCTATCTGCTACGATGTTCTTTGCTTCAAATGCTACCCGTTTCCCCACCAAAATGGCCACCCCTCTGTTCTTTGCGTCCAGTCCTGAGTGGAACACCTGTCCCACCCATCCTTTCCTTAGCCTATCTTGATCCGCCACCTTTAGGTGCGTCTCTTGGAGCATAGCCACGTCTGCCCTTAGTCCTTTCAAATGCGCGAGCGCTCGGGCCCTTTTTATCGGTCCATTCAGGCCTCTCACGTTCCACGTGATCAGCCTCACTAGGGGGCTACCTGCCGTGTCGACTAGCCATTACCTTCTCTAGGCCAGTCCCATATCCCGCCTCCGCGCTCCCGCTCGCTCCCCCAGCGTCGCACACCGTCCCCGACCACCCACTCTTTAGCCATTCCCTTTTGGATTTCCGCAGCAGCAACCCAGTCGTCCCCTTCCCCCCCCCACCCTCCCCCTCCCCCCCGCTAGATCCCTATCTAGCTTGATTGCTCCCCCCATATCGCTTCCGTAAGTCAGCTGATTTCAACTGACCCCGGCTACTCCTGCTCACTCCTCGACCCCCCCGGTGTGAGGGAACTCCCATCCGCCTTGTGCCTGTTTTCCCTCCTTATTCTTTCTGGCGCGGGAACACCCCTTTACCTGACCCGCCTCTTATGGCGCAGCTCCCTTTCCCCTCCCCCTCCCCTTCCCCATTCTCCGACTATGTCCCGTCTTTCCCCCCTCACCGGCGCCCACATTTCCCCAGTGTCTCCCCCCTTCCCTGTTTACTTCTCGATTAACTTTCACCATAACATTAACAAAACAATAACAATAACAATTCCCTGCAGCATCAGTCCCTCAGTTCCGGTCCAGTTTCTCTTCTTGAATAAAGGTCCATGCTTCCTCCGCCGTCTCGAAGTAATAGTGTCTCTCCTGATACGTGACCCATAGTCTTGCCGGCTGCAGCATCCCAAACTTCACCTTCTTTTTGTGCAAAACCTCTTTGGCTCGGTTGAAGCTCGCCCTCCTTCTCGCCACCTCCGCACTCCAATCCTGGTATATCCGTACCACCGCATTCTCCCATCTGCTACTCCGCACCTTTTTAGCCCATCTCAGGACCTCTTCTCTGACCTTAAGGCGGTAGAATCGCACGATTATCGCCCTCAGTGGTTCTCCTGCTTTTGGTCTTCTCGCCGGGATCCGACCTGCCCACTCCACCTCCATGGGGCCCGCAGGGGCCTCAGCACCCATCAGTGAGCTCAGCATCTTACTTGCGTACGCTCCACAGTCCACTCCTTCCACACCCTCAGGGAGACCTAGTATCCCAAGGTTCTTCCTTCGCGCTCCGTTTTCAAGGGCCTCGATCCTTTCAGCACACTTTTTATGAAGTGCCTCGTGCGTCTGAGTCTGAACCGCCAGGCCCAGGACCTCGTCCTCAATACCTGACACCTTCTGCTCCACCACGCGAAGCTCAGTCTCCTGGGTCTTTAAAATCTCCTTAAGCCCCTCAATTGCCTGTAGCATCGGGGTCAGTACCTCCTTCTTCAGCAGGTCCACGCACCGTCTCACGACCTCGTCCTGCTCAGGCCCCCATGTCGCCTGCGATTTCTCCGCCGCCATTTTGTCTTCCACTCCCTCTGACCTTATGGTCGAAGATTCTTCAGGCTGCTGCCGCCGCCGCCGTTTTTTTCCTTTGTCGTTCGAGGGGGACTCCCTTCCCATACACCCCACACCGGGTTGCTTGGCCGAAAAATCCCCGTTGGGGCTCTTAAAAGAGCCCGAAGGTCCGTCGGAGCTGGAGCCGCTGAAACGTGCGGCTAGCTCATCCTCACCGCAACCGGAAGTCATATTGTAACAATATTAGCGCTCCTTTATCATCCCTCTATCAAAATCCTGAAAATCAATCTCTAAAAGCACCGTGGGTAGACCTACATCACCTGTACTTATTCCAGTAGACAACTCACCACCACCTTTCCCAGAGCAATTAGGAATGGGAGTTTGGTGATTCAGGGAGTTTGATGACGAGGGGAAGGAAGTGTTCCTTTCTCTTTCTTCTTATACCTTTTTTTCAGCCTCCCGTAGCAGGTTCGTACTTCAGGACAGGGATGAAGCTGATGGAGAGTAACGGGTACATTATTCTACTTATTCTGTTTTACAGTTATGGCCTGGCAGGTCAGCTCGGCCCAGTGCAATGTGTGGACTGTGGGAGATCATGGATGCACCATGTGACCGAGGCAAACACATCTGCAAGTGTAACCAGTTAAGCAAGGTTGTGATTTGAGAAATCGAACAGCGGCTAGTGTCACTGTGGTGCAACTACGTGGATAGCACGTTTAGGGAGGTGGTCGCACCTCAGGCAAGGAGCAGGCAGAGATGGACTGGGTGATTACCAGGAAGTCTATCCAGACAGGTAGTGCAGGAGCCCACTGAATCGATCTTGCCTACCAATTGGTTTTCCATTTTGGATACTGATGAGGGCGACAGTTACATAGATACATAGAAGATAGGAGCAGGAGGAGGCCTTTTCGCCCTTCGGGCCTGCTCCACCATTCATCACGATCACGGCTGATCATCCAACTCAACCGCCTAATCCTGCTTTCTCCTCATAGCCTTTGATCCCATTCTCCCCAAGTGCTATATCCAGCCACCTCTTGAATGTATTCAAAGTTTTAGCATCAACTACTTCCTGTGGTAATGAATTCCACAGGCTCACCACTCTTGGTGTGAAGAAATGTCTCCTTATCTCTGTCTGAAATGGTTTACCCAGAATCCTCAGACTGTGACCCCTGGTTCTGGACACATCCATCATTGGTAACATCTTACCTGTATCTACCCAGTCCAGTCCTGTTTAAATTTTATAAGTCTCTATGAGATCCCCCCTCATTTTTCTGAATTCCAGCGAGAACAATTCCAACCTAGTCAATCTCTCCTCATATGACAGTCCCGCCATCCCTGGTAAACATTTGCTGCACTCCCTCGAGAGCAAAAACATCCTTCCTCAGAGAAGGAGACCAAAACTGCACACAATACTCCAGGTGTGGCCTCACCAAGGCCCTGTATAAATGCAGCAACACATCCCTGCTTCTATACTCGAAACCTCTCGCAATGAAGGCCAACATACCATTAGCCTTCTTTACCGCCTGCTGCACCTGAATGCTTACCTTCAGCGACTGGTGCACAAGGACACCCAGGTCCCGCTGCGCACACTCCTCTCCCAATTTACAACCGTTCAGGTAGTAATCTGCCTTCCTGTTTTTGCTTCCAAAGTGAATAACCTCACACTTATCCAAATTATACTGCATCTGCCATTGATTTGCCCACTCGCCCAACCTGTCCAGATTATGCTGTAGGATCCCTGCATCCTCGTCGCAATTCACCCTTCTGCCTAACTTGGTATCATCTGCAAACTTTGAGATGTTACATTTTGTTCCCTCATCCAAATCATTACTATATATTGTGAATAGCTGGGGTCCCAGCACCGCTCCCTGTGATACTCCACTAGTTACGGTCTACCAATTTGAAAAGCACCCATTAATCCCTACTCTTTGTTTCCTCTCTGCCAACCAGTTTTCTATCCACCTCAATACATTTCCCCCAATCCCATGTGCTTTAATTTTGCACAATAATCTCTTCTGCGGGACTTTGTCAAACGCCTTCTGAAAGTCTAAATATACCACATCGACTGGCTCCCCCTTGTCAACTGTACTGGTTACATCTTCAAAGAATTGCAACAGATTTGTCCAGCATGATTTTCCCTTCAAAAATCCATGCTGACTGACTGATCCTGCCAGTGCTTTCTAAATGTTCCGCTATAAAGTCCTTGATAATGGATTCAAGCATTTTCCCCACTACCGATGTTAGGCTTATTGGTCTATAATTCCTTGATTTCTCTCAACCTCCCTTTTTTAAAATTAATTAATTAATTTATTTTTTTTTTTTTTTTAATTCTCCTCCTTTTTCACATTTTCTCCCACATTTACATCCATCAACAATAAACAATAATCAGCAAGATATGTCAGTCTCCATAATAACAACGATCCCATCTACCCACCAACCCCCAAACCTCAACCCGCATGTTTACCTAAACAAATGACAAAAAGGAATCAGGGATTACCCGTAGCCACCCTTAATCTTACACATCCCCCCCCCCCCCCCCCCACACACCCCAGGTCTCCAGCCCCCCAACCAACGCCATCCAGCCTCTAAGAGAGTACCGTGCATGATACCCCAAAGTTGTACCACACCCCCCTCCACCCCCCCCCCCCCCTCCCAAGTCTCCAGCTCCTCCCATCCAATGTCTCTTGTAAAACTCCTCCTCCCAACCTCGGTTCCCTCCCCCCAACTTTCCACGCCGGCTAGACCACTCGGACCCTGTTCTGTCAGGCTCTGATGGCCGCAGCCCCTCCCCCCACCTCACTCCCATTCGCTGGCCAGTGGAGGCCGCCGCCCTGGTCCCTTTCCCCCTTGCCCGGCCCTAGGAAAGCCCAAAGATCCCCTTTTAGCACACAAACCCCGCATATCCACCTACACCCCAAAGAGCCCTCCTTTCGAGTGAAAGTCCCGTCCCTTCCCTTGTCCAAATATATGCAACATTGGCTCCTTTAGCCTCTACACCCGCACGCAGTGATACAAAAAAAAAGGAAGAAAATACAGTCATGAGGTTACATCGGCACATGACCATTCCTCAATTTGTCAGTTCTGCCACAGTCCTTCTGCCTTCGCAAACTCCTCCGCTGCTTCCGCCGTTCCAAAATAAAAGTCCCTGAGCTTGTCAGGCACCCTCAGCTTCGCTGGATATACAATGCCGCACTGCACCTTGCCAATGTACAGTGCCCTCTTCACCCGGTTGAAGGCAGCCCGCCTCGTCACCAGCTCCACCGTAAAGTCCTGGTATACACGTATACCAGCTCCAGCCCACTGCACCACCCGCTTCTGCTTGGCCCAGCTCAGGACCTTCTCCTTCACACTGTACCTACGGAAGCACAGAGTCACTGCCCTTGGCGGCACACTCGCCTTTGGTGCAAGCCTCCACGACCGATGAGCCCGATCCAGTTTATATCGGGAGGGGTCCTCCCCCTCCTCCAGTAGTTTTGCCAGCATCGCGGCAAAATACTCAGTCAGCTTCGGTCCTTCAACTCCTTCGGGCAGCCCCACGACCCTCAAATTCTGTCGCCTGGATCTGTTTTCCAGATCTTCCATTTTTCCTCTCAGATTCTTGTTTGTGTCCATCACCTTCCGCATCTCCTTCCCCATCGAGGCAAGTTGATCACCGTGCTGCAATACCGTCTCCTCCACTTCCTTCAGCGCCTCCCCTTGCTCTCGCACCTCCGCCACTGCGCTCGCCACCGCCGTCTTCACCGGGGAAACCGCCTCCTCCACCAGCACATTCAAAACCTCCCTCATCTCCTTCCTCACCATCTCCATACATTTCTCAATCTGCGCCAACTGCTTTTGGAATTCCGCAGCCATCACCTTAGTTAGTTCTTCAGCCGTAAGCACTGCGGCCTCCGCTGGTGCTCCAGCCTCCATTTCCTTTGTTGACCCCGCGGTGACCTTTCCCCTCTCCAACAGACTTTCAGCCGCTTTTTTCCCGGCTGTTTTTTTGGTGATTTTCGACATCATTCTTCTCCTTGCGCTATCTCCCGACTTTTACTGCCGTCGCTGGCCCTAGGACCGGGCGTTACTCCGCGAAAATGCCGTTCCCGAATGGGAGCCCTCCAATGTGCGGCTGCCTCCCACCCGCCGTCACCGGAAGTCCCTCAACCTCCCTTTTTGAATATCGGAGTGACGTGAGCCACCCTCCAATCTGCAGGGACAGTTCCAGAGTCTATAGAATCCCGGAAGATGACCATCAATGCATCCACTATTTTCAGAGCCACCTCCTTAAGAACTCTGGGTGCAGATTATCAGGCCTTGTGGATTTATCCACCTTCAATCCAGTCAATTTTCCCAGCACCATTTCTCTACCAATGTTGATCTCCCTCAGTTCTTCCCTCTCACTCGACCTTTCATTCTCCAACATTTCTGGTGTCTGATTTATGTCTTCTTTTTTTGTCCTTTTTATAAATTTAGAGTACCCAATTCATTTTTTCCAATTAAGGGGCACTTTAGCGTGGCCAATCCACCTAGCCTGCACATTATTGGGTTGTGGGGGTGAAACCCACACAGACATGAATGTGCAAACTCCACACGGACAGTGACCCAGGGCCGGGATTCAAACCCGGGTCCTCAGTGCCACAGTCCCAGTGCGCCACATGCCGCCATTGTGTCCTCTTTTGTGAAGATAGAACCAAAGTATGTATTCAATTGCTCAGCCATTTCATTGTCCCTTATAATACATTACCCTGTTTCGGTCTGTAGGGGGCCTACAATTATGTTTACCAATCTCTTTCTCTTCACATATCCATAGAAACTCTGTTGTCAGTCTTTATGTTCCCTGCAAGCTTCCTTTCGTACTGTACTTTCCCCTTCTTAATCAATCTCTTCGTCCTTCTTTGCTGAATTCTAAACTGCTCACAATCCTCAGACCTATTATTTTTCTTGGCCAATCTGTATTTTTCTTCCTTGGTTCGGATACTATTTCTAATTTCCTTTGTAAACCATGGATTGGCCCTCTTACCCCCTTTGCTTTTGTGCCAGACAGGAATGAACAGTTGCTGTAGTTCCCCCATGCGTTCCTTGAAAGTTTGCCATTGCCTATTCACTGTCATCCCTTTAAGTAACTCTCCCAATCTATCAAGACCAATTCACGCCTCATATCTTCATAGTTCCCTTTATTAAGATTCAGCGCCCTAGTCTCCGAATCAACTACTTCACTCTCCATCTTGATAAAAAATTCTAACATTTTTGGGGTCGCTCATCCCCAAGGGGTCTCACACAGCCAGATTGGCAATGATTCCCTTTTCATTACACAGTACCCAATCTAAGATGGCCTGCTCTCTAGTTGGTTCCTCCACATTTTGGTCAAGAAAACCATCCTGTATACACTCCAGGAGTTACTCCTCTACGGAGGCGAGTGCAGCCAAAGCCAAATCTGTGGCACCACAGGTGTCTCCATTACACAGGAGGGGGAAGAAGTGGAGTGGAACAGCAATATTGATAGGGAATTCGAGAGTCAGAGGATCAGATAGGCATTTCTGAAGCTGAAAACATGACTCCAGGGTGGTATGTTGCCACTTTGGTGACAGGGTTAAGGATTTACGGAGCAGCTGCAGGACATCCTTCTGGGGGATGGGCGTGAACAGCCAGAGGCCATGGTCTGCATCAATACCAACAATATAGGTGGAAAAAGTGATGAGGTCTTGCAGACTGAGTTTGAGGAGTTCAGAAAGAGATTATGAAAAATACCTCAATAGGTGGTTCTCGCCAGATTACTCCCAAGGCCATCTGATGTGAGTATAGAAAGAGGAAAATATAGCAGATGAATGTGTAGCCGGAGAGGTGGTGCAGGAGGGAGGGTTTTAGATTTCTGAGGCATTGGGACCGGTCCTGGATAAGGCGGGATCTGTATAATCTACACCTGAAGAGGACCGGGACAAATATCCTTGCAGAGAAATCTGCTAGTGCTGATGGGAAGGTCTAAATGATATTAGTGTAATTAGGTGTTGTAGTGCATTATAGTCCTTCTTGTCATTTTTTAAAAAAAAGTTAATAAATATTCTTTATTGATTGGTCACACAACGACAGGACTATTCCATCCTGGTCTGCATATCTTTTTCACAGTATACCAAATTGAAGATACACACCACCAAGAACTGCTTTTCCAAGTTACCCTTCTGGGTTTTACATACCCTCTCATTTAACATTAGCGGGGTTCTTCACACAAGCCCAAAGAAAGGGATTCTAGACTTAGTCTCAGGAAATGAAGCTGGACAAATGGATGATAGAGCAGTGGGTGGCCATTTTGGAGATAGAAACAGTTAGATTTAACATAATTATAGAAAAGTATAAATATAAAACAAGAGCAAAATTCTAAATAGAGAAAAGACAAATTTTTACAAACTGAGAGGTGATCTGGTAAACGTGGATTTGTTACTTGAAGCAAAATCCATAACAGACCAGTGGCAGGCATTCAAAAGTGAGATTCTACAAGTAGACCAGTGTTTTTTAAACTTTTTTTCCTGGGACCCATTTTTAACAACCGGCCAACCTTCGGGGACCCAACCCGGCCAACCTTCACGACCCACACCGGCTGACCTGCACGACCCACCATTTTCTCTTACCTTGTTTGCTGCTGACAAAAATGGAGGAAATGGTTTTGGGTCCCTTTGGCCCTCGTACACGCTCCTCCAATGGAACCTGTTGGATGAAGGTGAAGCCTTCTGGTGTCGGTAAGTATGGAGTCTAAATTTCTGCATTTTATTCCTGTAAAACTTTATCAAATAAAACCCCCCTGAACTTGAAAAAAATGTAAAATAAAATGAATAAAATAAATGAAAAAAAAAAAAGAAAATTAATGAATAAAACCCCCACGAACTTGTACAAGAAAAAGCTGCGACCGCTTAAAAAAAAAAAGCGGCCACACTGCGCATGCGTGCCCGATCATCGGCACGCATGTGCATAGTGTTGCGCACGCGCGCCAATTATCTGGCACTCATCCGCAGTGCGGCTGCATTTTTTAAAACATTTTTTGCATGCAGATTTGCGCGATCGGGAGCGCCGCAGCGGACGGCTCCGCGACCCTCCTGACACCCGCCCGCGACCCACCCGCGGGTTGCGCCCCCGAGTTTGACAATGACTGGTGTAGACATGCAGCATGGTAGCACAAGTGGCTAGCACTGTGGCTTCACAGCGCCAGGATCCCAGGTTCGATTCCCCGCTGGGTCACTGTCTGTGCGTGGGTTTGATAAATTGTCCTTCGAGACCAAAAAAAGATGAGAAGGGGTTATTGGGCGACGGGGATAGGGTGGAAGTGAGGGCTTAAGTGAGTCGGTGCAGACACGATGGGCCAAATGGCCTCCTTCTGCACTGCATGTTCTAAGTATGTTCTATATCTTCACAAAGAAAAAGGACGATACTACCAAATCTAGAGCCCCCTAATTACCAAAATGCATAAATAATAGGGTAAGATAAAGCAGAAAAAGAAAGCTTATGACAGTCACAAAAATATTAATACATTAGGAAGCATAGAAAATAGAGAACTGTTGGTGGTTTGGTAGTTGAGGCAGAAACTATCAATGTTTAATAAGAACCGTAATCTGCACCTGAAGTGCTATAACCTACAAGGCTAGGACCAGGTGCTGCAAGTGGGATTAGAATGGGTGGCCAGCTTTGTTTTAGCCGGCACAGATACAATGGGCTGAATGGCCTCCTGCACCGTAACGTTTCTATGGTTTGATGGTTCTATAAATACTGGCCTTACCACCGATGCCCAAGTCCCGTAAGTGAATAAAAATAAAGGTTGTCTGTCCAATCCGGAGCAACAATACATTACAGATATTTTGTGCTGTCACAAATCAGTTTATATAGAGTGCCGATTGCTTTAAGAAATGTCCTCAGTACTGAGAGATGTCCTTAATATTAAGCACTAGTGAGTTATCTGGGAGAGAACAAAATATATTTATTTTATAATTATGCAATCTGCAACACACAAAATAATCCAATGTTTTTACATAATTTCTAGATTAGAGAAAACTCTAAAAGGGGCTGGTTTAGCACAGGGCTAAAGAGCTGGCTTTTAAAGCAGACCAAGGCAGGCCAGCAGCACGGTTCAATTCCCGTACCAGCCTCCCCGAACAGGCGGCGGGCGGAATGTGGCGACTCGGGGTTTTTCACAGTAACTTCATTGAAGCCTACTTATGACAATAAGCGATTTCATTTCAACAGAATCACAAGATTCTTTTCAGTGCAGGAGGAAGCCATTCGGCCTATCAAGTCCTCACTGACTCTTTGAAAGAGCATTCTACCCAGTCCGACTGCCCCACCTTAACAGGATCTTTGCAGTATGAAAGAGAAAGAACTAAAATTTATAGAGCATCTTTCATGTCCACTGGACACTCCAATGCGTTTAACAGCCAATGAGTTACTTGAAAATCTAATCATTGTTTCTATGTAGGCAAACACATCAACAAATTTATTTGCAGCAAGATTCCACTGACCGCAATGAGATAACTGACCAGGAGATCGGATTTGTTTAAATTATATTGTTGACCTGGATATTGGAGAACATCCCTGCTATTGCCTAAATAATGCTAAGGCATCTTTTCCATTCATGTGAACAGGCTGACTTCCTCTACCCCTCTCAATATCATCCTGATTATTGTGGTAAAGCTGTTATGCTTGGCTATAACAACTGATTTGGCTTGTTCCAATTCATGATAATCCAGTGACCCAAATGGAAATGGATGCCATGGCCATTTATCTTAACTGTGTTGCCTTCTGCAGTCGAATTAGCCTGCCAATATCTTTCAATAGAACAATGGTTGGGCAAGATATTGGACGGTGCTGGGATTTTGTGGAATTGTACGTCAACAAATTCTACTCCACCTTCAGGAAAAGGGGCGGAGGAGAGGTCATTGAAAAATATCAGAATGATTTCATACCAAGTAAGAATCCATAGAATCCCTATATAGTGCAAAAGGAGGCCATGCCCATTGAGTCTCCACCGACCGTAAGAGCACCCCACCCCGGCCCACTCCCCGCCCTATCCCACCTAACCTGCACATCTTTGGATACAAAGGGGCAATTTAGCATGGCCAATCCACCTAAGTTGCACACTTTCTTTCATCTTTCTTTTGAGCAGTGGGATACTCGCATCATTGGCACACAAGGCAAGATTAATTACCAACTGATAAATTAGAGTTTGTAATTTCCCAGATGTCTACACTTTATATTGCCTGAATATTAATATGTTTGCTTCATTGTAGAACACATTGACATACAGTAGCACGCTTTATCAGGGAGTGGTAGGATACAGGTTGCCACCTATAATTTTGTAGGTGAGCTGGTTTCAATTCAACAACGTCTGCCAAATCATCAGGAATGCATTTCCCCAGACGGAAGTATAGAAAGTGATTCCATCAACAGAAAACCCATATCCTCATTTTCTGGCTCAAGGCTGACAAACAGAAGCTTAGGGATGTTGGGGAGAGGGGGTACAAGTGTTATCTGTCATCAAGTGATGAAGTCATGTCCCTTTAAAAATAATGCACAACCTTTGAAATAAAATGGTCACCACACCTCCAATTGTTGACCAACATTCAAGAGAACATATTTCACACAATGTTTTAGAAAGAAAGGTTTGCATTTCTATGGTGCCTTTCACTATTTCGGGCTGTCCCCAAGCACCTGACAGGAATTTAAAGACTTTAAATTGTAGCTACTGCTGTAATGTAGAAAATGCAGAAACTAATTTATGTACAGCAAACTTCAACAAATGGCACTGAAGTAATGATCACATTGTCTGTTGTTTTCTGTGTGATGTTGGTTGAGGGATAGATATCGGTCAGGACACAGAAATACAAATAAAAATATTCCCTGCTCAATCTATGCACTGAAAGCACCCAAAAGTGTGATCCCAGCGGTTGTAAGCCTGGTGTGCCGACTGCAGGCAGTGACCACACTCGGCCGAGATCCGTGTCACTGCCCGGGGGTTTTCTGCGAGGGCTGGGAGGAGTAGTGGGGGGTGACCAGGGGGTGAGCTGGATGCTCCGTTCTTGAGACTAAGTGCCGGCGCCAACAGAGGACCCATGGTGTTTCACAACGGGAAAACGGCGCAAACCCTTCACCAATTCAGGTACCGGGTCCCAAGCCGCTCTTGCACAGGGCTGACGCTGCAGCCTCGCACGCCTACATCCCCACCAGTTGCGCCGGGAAACATGGCGCCAGCCGTGATGGACCACGTACCCGCCCACCGCGTCCCCATAGTCCACACCCTGGCCACCCACCACCATTCCCCCCAACCCGAGCAGAAACCCCCCCAGGCAGCGGCACAGATCTCGGCGGAGTGTGGCGGCACTGGACGACTGCTGGAACCACGCATGGCCCGCGCTGTCGGGAACGTGGCCCATTGGAGGCAGAGCATCACAGGTGGGTTGGCTGATGATGCGCCAACAGCATTGCTGCTGCATGCGGCACCCGCCCCGATGATGCTGATTTGGAGGGCAGAGCATTGCGAACCTGGCCCGATTCCGCGTCGGATGCCGTTTTCCACCCGATCTACGGAGAATTCTGCCCATAATTTTTTCTTGGATCCTGCTCGCACATGTTGTTTAAAATGCTGTTCTAAACATTACAAAGAAACCTGCTATTTATATTTGTAGTATCACAAGTAAACCTTGGCTGGTTACCGGTATTCCCACTTCTATCCAAATGTTGAATAGCAGATAACCGCAAAGGAACAAAGAAATACATTCATCAGCCTATCATCTCTTCCTCCAGGACTATAATTTAAACAGGGAGCAGTGCTGAAAATATTTAACACAAGGAAAGAGCAGATGATATATACAGAATATTTCCAAAAACATAGTCTAAACACAAACTGGCAAGAGCACACAGGTATGTATTATAAAATCAAATCCATTGGTACAAAAAAAACATTTGAGTGTTTATTCAACTTGTACAATGAAAAATATGAAATATATTTGTAAGCATTAACTCTATTTTCTCTCATGGCACAAAAGCATGATTCATTGCATTGGGAGAACTCTCATACTTCAAGCAAGGAACGTCAGTTAAACATTTCAACATAACCTTAGAAGGACAGTGGTGTAAATTTCACACCAATTCAGAACACAAGCCTTGATTTTCCCAAAATTTACATTTTGCCACACCTAGGACCTGATTTACTTAATGTGCAGACTTCCAAAACAGTTTCAATGCTGTCTTTAAATTTTTTATTACATTTTGTTCCAAGACCTTGTTAGGTATTCCAAGACTTCAGGAAATCTGCCACCCCCAATAGTTTCTTCACTATTCTGTTCTGATGAAAGGTCACTGACTTGAACAAACGCTGCCTGACCTGAGTATTTTTCCTTTATTTCTTCCGTAGTTCGTAGTTTCTGCTGCTATTGAAGTTGTAACATGCAAGGTGGTTCCTTGGGAATTCCTGAATGTGCTGCATGATTTAGCCGAGGTGCAGCCAAAGACTGCAGGTGTAACAATAGCCACAAAATTTAACCTGTATCGCCGCCTCACCAGGATCCATGTGTGATGATAACCAAGATATTTTGGTCGATATTTCACTTTTATAATGACTCTTTTCATACTTGACACAAAAATAAGTTGTTCCGTTTCATTCATTCATTAAGGTTCCACTCAAAAGGTTAACATGCAAGATAAGGGCACCTGGAGCTGGGGCTATGGGTGGAAGATTAGTCAATGAACAGGAAGCAGAGAGTGGGATAAATGGGCATTTTCAAGTTGGCAGCTGCATCTACTGCTGCAGCCTCAACTATTTAAAATCCATGTTAATGACTTGGTCAAAGAAGCCGAGAGTAGTGTATCCAAATTTGCTAATGATATAAAGTTGGGTGGAAATGTAATTTTTGTGGAGGACACAAGAGCTATAGACAGATATCGATTAAGAGTGGGCAACAAGGTGGAAGCTAAATGTGGAATAAGGTGGAAAATGTGAGGTTATTCACTATGGCAGTAATAGAAAAGCAGAATATTTTTTAAAAGGTGTGAAACTTGTAAATGTTAATGTGCATGGAGACTTGGGTGCACTCAAAGAAGGAACACAAAGTTAGCACACAAGTACAGCAAGCAATTAGGAAGGCAAATGGCATGTTAGCCTTTATTACAAGGGATTTGAGTGCAAGAATAAGGAAGTCTTGAGACCATATATGGAGTACTGTGTGCAGCTTTGGTCTTCATGTCTAGCAAAGGATATACTTGCACTGGAGGCAGCACAACAGAAATTCACTAGATTGGTTCCTGAGGTCATCATCCTATGATGAGAGGCTGAGTAGATTAGGCTTATATTCTCTGGAATTTAGAAAAATGAGAGGTGGTCTCATTGAAACATACAAAATTCAGAAGGGGCTTGACAGGGTAGACACTGGCTGGAGTTCTCTCTGGCTGGAGAATCTGGAGCATTTGCGCACAGTCTAAGGTTAAGGGATCGTTAATTTAAAACGGAGATGAGGAGAAATTTCGTCACTCAGAGTATTGTGAATCTTTGGAATTCTCTATGCCAGCAGGTTGCGGACACTCCAACTTTGAGTATATTTAAGGCTGGGATAGGCAGATCTTTTGGTCTCTCAGGAATTGAAGACAATGCAATTTCAGTACCAGAGAGGTCAGTTAACTATAATTATGACTGAGTATGCCCTTTATTATGACTGAATGCACCAATCCAAACTTTATCTGTCTTGTTTATCAGGCCACTGTTCAGAGAACAGTGCAAAGATGGGATAGGAAGAAGTAGTGAATAAGATATACCATGACAAGTTGTTACAAAAAAATTAATTGAAATAAATTAAATTAATACTATCCTTGAATGAACCTGCATGAGATGGACAGTGTAGCATTAATCCTAATAAACTGTTAAGTGAGGCTGGATGTACATAACTCACTGAAAACTTGTTCAAACCATTGTATTATGTTAAAATGCTGCAGAGTAGTTCATCTGTTTTGGGGTTTATATACTTTAAAATTACTAAAAAGCTGATACCAATCTACTGCACGGGGATCTATCTACTGAATTTCACAGGGAAACCCTAAAGAAGAAAAATCTCACCTACTTCCAATCATATTGCAATGTGAAGTAAAGAATAAGCTGCTTACCATTCATGACTGTGGGAAACTGAGCCATCATGGTCATGGGTGCGCCTTGCTAGCTATCAGCCATCTGCAACAAAAACATGCTCTATTAATTATGCATCAAGGACAGACACAGGCTTACTGCCCTGCTGAGCAGGGAGAATGTCAGCTCCCTTTAGCTCACACTTCCGATAATGAACAATGCATGGGTCCAGGCCTGTGCTGATCAAGCCGAATTCAAACATGGACAAAAGAAAAGTTCACAGAGTAGGCAAAGCAAATAGGAGGGTTTTCCCAAAGAAACAGAAGCATATTAAGTACTATTGCTGGATAAACCCAAAAATATTAAGCAAGCAGAGATGCACAATTCCTCTCCAATTCACAATAGCAGTTAGAGGTTTAAAATTAATAACATTATCTCTAACAGCCTTAACTGGATTTCACAGTAAAAACACGAGCATTGCTCTTTGAAAAAAGAATCCTTATGATAAGTTCGGTATAATTATAACACACAAAGTATTTCACAGACAAATACCGTCTGACATTTGAAGATAAAATACCGTAAAGTGTTTCGTACTGACTTACCACCTGTCCCCCCCATATACTTTAATCATGGAATGTGCTACTGTTCCATATACATGACGGAAATATGAGGGATTGCACAGGATACAGAATTCATTCCAAGGGTGAAGTCAACCCTCTAACTGAAAGATTAAGTCACAAGTAGAATCCTGCCCAAATGTCACTGCAACCCACTGACAGGAACGAGGAACAGGCTGTATTATTTTTCAGTAAAACACTCTGTTCCTATTGTGTGACGTGGAAGCAAAAACATTTCTCCACATTTAATAAGGTAAGTGCCCAGGCTGGCAGTGCAAAATATCAGGCAGAATGAGAGCGTCCAACAAAAATGACAAAGGCAAGAGAGAAATATGCAAATATGGCATTTGCATGATTTATACCCAGGTTAGTGTTCTGGTATCACAAACTTGAACAAACCCATTTATCTTTCCAATGTTGAACTGAGAGAGAGAGAGATTGATTGGTACAAAACTGCTTTTTCTCCCTTAAAAAAATAACGAACAAAATGTTGTATCTGTCATGTATCTGGTCTGTTTGCATTATGACTGTCAAGTGATCAATTTTCTTCTTCGTTGGCCAAATGTTTAAGCCTCTGTTTTTCCCTCAGTATTTATTTTCTGCTTTAATTGCTCACCAATCATAATGTGCAAAACCCTACCCCCCACCAAAATCAATTCTCACCTCAATCATATTCCAATGAACGATTTTTCCAAAGTAAAACTTTCATATTTCCTCACCTGCCACATATAAACCCTAAAAAAGTGAAATCACTGCCGAACAAATATTTTAAAATTCGCAAGAAGTCAAATTAATAAATTCTGCCTCCTCCTCACCAGAAACAACAGTCCGTTGTCCCACTAACCTCAGGAAATATAGGGCCGAGATTTCCAGCATCGGATGGAGGGGTGGGGGGGCAAAGATGTGTTAGTGAATGCTACTCGGAACTTCAGAAGTAAGGATTTCCACGGCAATTGCCTCCGCGGAAGTGCAAATCTTCTCTGGGCAACTGTCCTGCACTGGGAAGTATCTGAAAATGTGATACTACGGATGGCTGTGACAGGGTTACACCAATAGTTACTCAGAAAAAATGTGAACTAAAACCTCTTCTAACTTCTGGGTAACAATTGTTATTGCAGCCCGAGCTCCAGTTGCTCCCACGCTTTCCCGACCTCCAGCGACAAAATTTTTAAAAGGGGAAATAAGGGAATAAACAGGAAGGACCCCTATAGCATCCTCACACATCTTTTTTGTACCTTCTCCAAAGCCTTCACATTCTTCCGAGTGTAGTGTCCAGAATTGAATACAATACTCCAGTTGAGGTCAAACAATTTTTTTAATACAAGTTCATCATGACGTTCTAACTTTGGTACTCTATGCAAAAAGAATTTTCATAGGGAAGTTGGGTTTCATCATACCCGACACCCCATCAGTAAACTAGGACACCACCATAGAAGGCATGGGGCAGCAGTGATGTCCAATACTATGTCGCTGTGCTTTCTACACAATTTGTGGTCAGCTCCAACCATCCAATGACTCATGTTGTAATGTCTGCGTGTGTCATAGTTTGGTGAGAAAAGATCTAATGTGATTTTAGTACATATTTTTATTTATTCATGGAGTGTGGGTGTGGTGCTGTTTAGCGCAGGGCAAAATCGCTGGCTTTGAAAGCAGACCAAGGCAGGCCAGCAGCACGGTTCGATTCCCGTAACAGCCTCCCCGAACAGGCGCCGGAATGTGGCGACTAGGGGCTTTTCACAGTAACTTCATTTGAAGCCTACTTGTGACAATAAGCGATTTTCATTCATTCATTCATAGCGCAGTCAGCATTTATTATCCACCTCTTAAGTTCCCATGAGAAGGTGGTCATGAGCCATCTCTTAAACAGCTCTATCCCAGGAGTAATAGATGCACCACAGTTCTTATAGGAAAGGAGTTCCAGTATTTTGACTCAGAAAGAATGAAGAAACAACAGTATATTTTCAAGTGTGTGTTTTGATGGAAAGCTGGCAGGTGGTAATGTTCCCAAGCATCTGCTGCCCCTGTTCTTCCATTTAGGTTGTCAGTTTGGAAAATGCTGCAGTACATTTTGTAAGTGGTATACATGTAGCCACGGTGTGCAAAGGGTGGCGCAGTGAATGTTTATGGTGGTGGATGGGCTGCTAATTCATCGATTTTTCATTTCATTTCAATCTAGCAGGTTGCTTTGCCCTGAATGGTTTCAAGATTCTGGAGTATTGTTGGGCCTGCACTCATCCAAGCCAGTGGAGAATATCCCATCATACTCCTGACTTGTGCCTTGTCGATGGAGAAATGGGGCAGCAATGTGGCACAGTAGTTAGCACTGCTGTCTCACAGCTCCTGGGTCCCGGTTAAATTTCAGCCTCGGGTGACTGTGTGTGGAGTTTGCACGTTCTCAGTGTCTGTGTGGGTTTCCTCCAGGTGCTCAGGTTTCCTCCCACAGTCCAAAGATGTTCAGGTTAAGTGCATTGGCCATGCTAAATTGCCCCTTAGTGTCCAAAAGGTGAGGTGGGGTTACTAGGTTACAGGGATAGGGTGGAGGCATGGGCTTAACTAGGGTGCTCTTTCCAAGGGCAGGTGCAGACGCGATGGGCCAAATGGCCTCCTTCTGCACTGTAAATTCTCTGATTCTATGAAAAGACTTGGTGGAGCATGGAGGTGAGTTATGAGCTGTAGAATTCTGACCTGACCTGACTTGTAGCCACAGCATTTATGTAGTTGGTCCAGTTAAGTTTCTCGTCAATGGAAATTCCCAAAATGTTAATGGAGGAAGATTCATTCAAGGTAATGCTGTTAAATGTCAAGAAGTGGGTATTCACTTTTATTGGAGATGGTCATTGGCTAACAAACGTGTTTGAGCACTTAACAATCCAATCCTGAACGGTACCTAGGTTTTGCGGGCATGGACTGCTTCATTACCTGAGGAATTGCAAATTGAAATGAACCCATCAGTGAAAATATTTCTTTTGACCTTATGGTGGAGGGGAGTTTAAGATAGTTGGCCTGAGGAATTTCTGCAGCAATATTCTGGATCAGAGATTAAATTAAATGAAATGAAAATCGCTTATTGTCACAAGTAGGCTTCAAATGAAGTTACTGTGAAAAGCCCCTAGTCGCCACATTCCGGCGCCTGTTCGGGGATCTGATACGGGAATTGAACCGTGCTGCAGGCCTGCCTTGGTCTGCTTTCAAAGCCAGCGATTTAGCCCTGTGCGAATGGCCACAAACAACAACTCCAGACAATGGACAGTCTCTTCCATTCCCAATGTTTTCGTTCGCCAATTAATGCTGAATGATGGGCAGATTGAGACGATCTAAACCAGTGTTTTTCAAACTTTTTTCCGGGGACCCATTTTTACCAACCGGCCAACCTTTGGGACCCAACCCGGCCGACCTTCGCGACCAACGTCGGCCGACCTACGCGACCCACCATTTTCTCTTACCTTGTTTGTTGCTGACAAAAATGGGGGAAATGGTTTTGGGTCCCTTTGGCCCCAATGATCCCTTTGTCCCACCGAACTTGGGGGAAAAAAAGTCTGCAACCATATAAAAAATGCGGTTGCACTGCGCATGTGTGCCCGATCATCGCTGCGTATGCGCATAGTAGTGCAGCCGAATGTTTTTTTATCTGTTCCTGGCCATTTTGAAGGCCGCTTGCAGCCGGCATTATTAAAAGCTAGCTGCTGCGGTTGTTGCGGATTTGCGCGATCGAGAGCGCCGCGACAGGCGGCTCCGCGACCCTCCCGACACCCGCCCGCGACCCACCCGTGGGTCACGCCGCCAAGTTTAACAACTATGAATCTCTGTAGGGAGAAAGAACTTGCACCCGTCTTCCTCAGCTGATTCAAATTTATCCTCCAGAATTGAAAAAATTGTGTCCCACTGTGTTACCTATAGCGCAGACTTTCAAAATAAATATTTCGGTTGCACAGTACTACCTAAAGGAGCAGGCATTTAATGTTTTTTTGAGACCTGAAAGTCAGTTTAAAACTAAATGCTTCCTGTTTCAAATGTCTGACTAAAATGTTTCATTTTTAATGTTTGAGAACTTCCTTTGTTTAAAACAGGGGCTTTCTACCAGGCTTAAATAACATCTTATTTTTCAGAATAAATATTTATCTTCTCAATTTGTTTGTACATTAGTATGAGGTGGATACAACTCCTTTCTGTGCTATGTGTAGCATTTAAGAAACCCAAAGCTTCCTATCAGTAAACTTTCCTTCCTGCGTGAAAGGCTATCAGAAGACCCAGTTGCTCTGGCTGTGATAAATTATCTTTTTTCATGCCAGACAGATATAGCTGACTTTACTCTATGACCTGTTCTAATGAGAAAGATGTATTATTATTAAATGTATTACAGCCCAAAGATGTGCAGGTTAGGTGCATTGGCCATTCTTAATTGTCCCTTAGTGTCCAAAGGTTAGGTGGGTTATGGGGTTTCAGAATTGGTGTACAATCGATGGGACGAATGGTCTCCTTCTGCACTGTAGCAATTCTATAATGTCTATGATTCTAAGGGCCTAGATGTTACAAATATTACGATCGGTATTCCCTATTTTTTTCTCTCGAATTCCTCCCTACTCACAAATTTGGTTTTGCCTTCCAACTTTCTTTTTTTAAAAAAAACATTTTATTAAGGCATTTATGATTTTATAACAAGAAACAATACAAATACAAATATACCCAAAGTTCAGTGCGTAACCCATTCCTCCATCTCCCATTGTTCCCGTGTACTCTAAACACAAAATAGCCTAACTCCTCCCTACCCCGTTTCCCCCCCCCTATTGACTCTGCTGGCAGTTTAGTTTTCTCCGAGGAAGATAAACGGCTGCCACCTCCGGACGAAGCCTCACATTGATCCTCTCAGGGCGAACTTAATTTTCTCAAGTCTGAGAAACCCAGCCATGCCACTAATCCAAACCCCTGATTTTGGGGACTTTGAGTCCCTCCACGCTAATAAGATCCGTCTCCAGGCTACCAAGGAGACAAAGGTCAAAGCCTTCCAACTTTCTGTCCACAATTCTGAAGATGCTGATGATATACTGAAGGACCATTGCGCAGCCACCAGCCCAAGTAGCTGAACTTCGCACAAATGCTGATATTGAGTATTGCCAGGCTCCATTTGACTTTGGAGAGAGATGTACCTTTCACAGGTGCAACTATCCATGATGGTATTTATTACAGTAATCACCGCACAGTCCTTGTGGACACAAAGTCCTGTCCTCACATTAAAAACACCCTCCATGGTGTTGTGTGACACTACCATGGTACTAAATGGGACATATTCAGAACATGTCTAGCAGCTCAAAACTGGACCTCCATGATGTGCAGTGTTAAAAGTAAGAACTGCTCTATCCTTTAGGACTAACTGATTCATTTCAATAACCAAAGTAACTTGCAAAAAGTGAATATTTTGAAATTAGCGAAAGAACATTCATATCACTGAATGATATTGCTAAGGCTTTCTGTTGAAATATGAATCCTAAGCAACATAATAAAGCAAGATGGTAGGATCAGAGTTAATAAGTACCAACAAGTGAACAACTAATATAAAGCAAACACCAAAAGCAACTTCTTCAAGCAAAAATGTGGTCGACAGGATAGAGTAAACGTAAATGACGCAAAATTGCTCAAATGGCAAACCTTGCGACAGAAAATGCGAATTGAACTTGCCATGAACATCACATACTTAAGTTGCAAATTGCTGGAACACCCATTCAGCAACAATACCACAAGCAATGTCACACCTGGGGCCTGATTTATGCTGTGCCCAATTACCTATCTCCTTGATAATGTCAAACACATTATATAAAGACAGAAAGATAAATAGAGAAGAATGGGGAGGAAAAAATTAAGAGTGAGAAAAATGAAAGACGAATAAATAAAATAAATAAAAACCCAATTTGTGTTTGGAAAAATCACCATCTTGGTCACTGAGAAGTTAACGAGTCAATAGCAGTCTGCATGAAACGTACAAACATTTTTAATCCATGAAGTGAAGAACCAACCATTTCAGCCATTGTGATCAGGAGCAGTAGAACACCCAGGAGGTATAAGCTATAGCACTGCTTTTACACAAACATGTAAGCTGTTCCACAAAAAAAGACCAATACTCATCTAGTTCACCTTCTATCTTCCTGGGGGTTGTATGATGCATCAAAATGGAATTGTTGACTAATCGCCTCAATTAATCTCTATCAGGGGCTGGTTTAGCACAGGGCTAAAAAGCTGGCTTTTAAAGCAGACCAAGGCAGGCCAGCAGCACGGTTCAATTCACGTACCAGCCTCCCCGAACAGGCGCCGGAATGTGGCGACTAGGGTCTTTTCACAGTAACTTCATTTGAAGTCTACTTGTGACAATAAGCGATTTTCATTTCATTTAATTTCAATTAGTCTACAATAGATCCAACCCTGGTACTGGAGAGCTTTGTGAAACATTAGTCCAAAGTCACCTTTTTCATTCCAAGCAAGCACACTAGACATGCAATGTCTCAAAGTACATAAAATTCTGTCTTGCAAAATGCTATTCTCCAAAGTGGTCTATCAGTGGGCGGCACGGTAGCACTGTTGCTTCACAGCACCAGGGTCCCAGGTTCGATTCCCGCTTGGGTCACTGTCTGTGTTGAGTCTGCACGTTCTCCTCGTGTCTGTGTGGGTTTCCTCCGGGTGCTCAGGTTTCCTCCCATAAAGTCCCGAAAGACGTGCTTGTTAGGTGAATTGGACATTCTGAATTCTCTCTGTGTACCCGAACAGGTCCCGGAGTGTGGCAACTGGGGGATTTTCACAGTAACTTTATTGCAGTGTTAATGTAAGCCTACTTGTGACACGAATAAAGATTATTATTAATTTGGATTTTAATGACCGATTCTCTTCTCAGCATCGAAATAGATACAGTACTGAAAATTCTTTTTCTTTACAAATACATTGAGTACCCAATTCAGTTTTTCCAATTAAGGGGCAATTTAGTGTGGCCAATCCACCTACCCTGCACATCTTTGGGTTGTGGGGGCGAAACCCACGCAAACACGGGGAGAATGTGCAAACTCCACACGGACAGTGACCCAGAGCCGGGATCGAACCTGGGACCTCGGCGCCATGAGACAGCAGGGCTAACCCACTGTGTCACCGTGCTGCCCTAGTACTGAAACTTCTTGCCTTCCAACACTGACTGTGTGTGGATGGCAAGGCTAGGACAAAAATATATATATATTTTAGATAGATACAAGAATTTTGAAAATCGGCAGAAGTAAAGATTCCACAGCTTTTTTGTTCCATTACTAGGCCTCCAAGCTCGAGTGTCATTTCAGGACCATAAATACTAACAGGGCTCCATACAACATTATCAGTTGTAAATGGCTGTGATAGGAATAATATTGTTAAATTGTTATGCTCATACCACCATCAAGTTCAATGGGAGCTTCAAGGTGAAAAAAGACTTATTGGCCTGGGTGAGGCTAATGGCAGAGTGCTGCAAACGGTCTGGTAAATTGCAGAGAATCACAATTCATGCCACAAATTGCTGGATGATTTATGAATGCATCCTTAAAACAACAATTTCTGGCCCATAAATTTTCAGTGTTTTTAAAATGAAACTGTACACTGAGTGGGAGAAAGAATACAAGAGCAATATGCTTGATGGTCCTGTCCTTAACATACTCCTATCCTGAACATACTCCTACCCTGAACTTGCACAGATATCAAAGACATGTGCATGTCCAGCTCTTCTATTCCATTATGTTGTCAAATTAAGAATACTGGTTTATACTGAAATACAAGAAAATGCGTATGTTTCATAAAACCCCCAAAACTAGAGTTAAACTCTGGGGGCATTCTCAGAGCCCCGCGTCGGGCCGGAGAATCGTCGCAACCGCGCCACGACGCTCCGACAACGGCGCGCGATTCTCCGAGGTGCGGAGAATCGGCGGCATTTGCGCCGGTGCGGTTGGCGCGGTGCCGGCAGGGCCACCGATTCTCTGGCCCGGAAGGGCCGAGCGGCCACGCGGAAACGACAGAGTACCACCGGCACCGTTCACCACTGGTCGCTGCCGGCGGGAACTCTGCGCGAAGGGCCGGGGGGCGGCCTGTAGGGCGGGGAAACGCAATCCTTCACCGGGGAGCATGGCCTCCGATGGGGTCTGGCCCGCGATCGGGGCCCACCGATCGGCGGCCCAGCCTCTCCCCTCCCCCCCCCAACTGCGCATGCACGGGTTGGCGCGGCGCCCATTTGCTGCCGGGAAGGGAGACTGGAGCGCCGTGAACCGCTCCAGCGCCGTGCTGGCCCCCTATGGGGGACGGAATCGGTCATAACCGGGCCCGGTCCGTGCCGTCGTGAAACGCGACGGCGTTCACGACGGCGCAAACACTTGGGCTCCATTTGGGAGAATCGCCCCCTAAATGTGTTAAATGAAAATCATAATCTTGGGTCTCTATAATTCAGTTTCAAAATGCTCATTGGTAAATAATTGTCACTGAATTTAAATATTTCCTCTGATTCACAAAACTGCTAACTGAGAGACTTTTGCAGTCTTAATGTTGAAAATAGTGTTTCGCCACCAAAAGATTATGATATACTGGGCGCGATTCAACTAAAAGGGAACAAAGTCCCACAGCGAGCACGTTTAGCCGCGTGTTTCCCGGCACATGCAGTGCCAAGAAACGCATGGCTATAAACCTCCATCCACATCAGAAAAGGGGCCGAAGGGGGGAACATTGCCCCATTTTGTGCACTGAAAAACTCCACTCGCCAGAAATCCTTAGTGCAGCGAGAGATCGGGACATCTTTGAGGCCCCGATATGACCCATTCCCTCCCCACCCCCCCCCCCCCCAAGCCCCAACGTACTATGGGAGGGTGTCCGCAGCCCCCCCCCAACACTCATGCAGGGCACCACCGGTCCGATCGCCAGCGCACATAAAATGCCAGCTTGGCACAGTGGCAATGCCAATCTGGCACTGCCACTTGGCACATTGGCAGTGCCAGACTGGCACCCAGGTGGCACTACCAGGGTACCACACTGAGTGCCAGGGTACCCAGGTAACACCAGCAGTGCCAGGGTATAACCCTGTCTAAAGGGCATGCATCTGAGGGGCTCCAATCCCCTGGTAGACCCCCACAAGTGCCGTTCGTCTGGTCCCCGTTTGTGGAGACAAGTGCTGAACGGTGCTCACCTGAGGTCTCCAAAAAGAGGGAGATTGATCCCATGCCTCGGGTAACTCAGAAGTCTGCACATTAAAGTGAAACTAGCTGTCTCGCTCTAATATGCAATCTACTAAAAAGTGATCCCGTCCAGTGGCGGGATTTATAATAATAATCTTTATTATTGTCACAAGTAGCAACGAAGTTACTGTGAAAAGCCCATAGTCGCCACGCTCTGGCGCCTCTTTGGGTACACAGAGGGAGAATTGAGAATGTTCAAATTATCTAACCCAGCATAGTTTTCAGGACTTGTGGGAGGAAACCGGAGCACCCGGAGAGAACCCACGCAGACACAGGGAGAACGTGCAGACTCTGCACAGGCAGTGACCCAAGCCGGGAATTGAACCCGGGACATATATTTACAGCACAACGTCTTGCGAAATCGTGTTAGATCTTGCGAGCCGGGTAATTCCAGGAACGGAGTCTCCCAGCTTCTATCAGCCACACTGTACCACAGCGAGCTGCTTTTCGGGCGCAGCATGGCCTTTGAATCGGGGCCACTGTGTTGGGTCCATGACAATTTTACTCACTCCCAACCTGCATAACTGTGAGAGGTTTATTTCTCAGTTAGGAGAAAGCCTATTTACTAATAATCCCCAAAAACCACGGTCCCTACTCTTTCTGAACGTTGCTCTCCCTTCCTTGTACAAACTACATGATTAATTTTCCCCGCATTCCCACTAAATTGACGATCATGCAATTTCCCTTCCTGGACTTCATGCTAGTTTATGTTGTAAACAGTTCTCCCTCCTCAGGTATTATTCTCCCCCTTTCCTTTCAAAACCGTGACCACGACCTTTCTTGAAAAAATACCCTTGTCCTGTGCTAAGGGAAGCTCTACTCATCTTCAATCTTCCTGCCCTCCCAACTCCTTATATGTGTTGGCATCTCCCAAATTCTTGCCCATCCTTTGTTTAATTCTCTGCTTGAATCTCTGCAACCAGGTTCCCACCGTCAATTTACCCATGATAGAAAGAGAAGCTCTGATAACATGCTCAGTCTTATATACATTTTTAAATCAAACTATTTACACGGCATTAAACAGCTGAGGGGAGGTTTTTGACTTTTTAGGATTGTTGCATAGATAGCAGTTAGTGGAGCATATTAATTACTTTTGTTCTGGCGAAATGAAGAAATATTATACAAGTTTAGTAAAGCAACGACCATAACCATTGGTTTATGTGTTCATTCAGTGTGAATTAGATCTAGTAACAATTCAGCAATAACAACTTGCATTTATATGGCATCTTCAACATTGTTAAAAACATCCCAAGGTGCTTCACAGGTGCGTGATCAGGCAAAATTTGACTCCAAGCTATAAATAGTCAGGTGACCAAAAGCTTGATCAAAGGGATAGATTTTAATGGAAATCCTAAAGGAGGCTTTGTGAAAAGGACCAAAGAATACAAGAACAAGGAAGTCATCCAAAATCTTTACAAATTCCTGTTTAGGCCTCACCGAGGGAATGGTGTGCAATTCTCGGTCCCATACTTTGGAAAAGTGTCAAGATACCGGGAAGAGTACAGAGCTGGTTTACCTGGAAGAGAGTGAGGATGAGATTACATCATAGAATTGCAGAAAATTGGATCCTTTTTCTTAGAGCAGAGAAGGTTAAGGGGAGAACGAATATCACTATTCAAAATTGAGAGATTTGATAGAACAAATATGAAGAAACTATTTCCTCTGGCTAGTTAGTGGGTCTGTAACCAGAGCTCATAGATTTATTGTAATTGGCAAAAGAACTAAAGGGGAAATGAAAAGCCATTTCCTCAGAGGGTTGTTAAGATCTAGGTTACATTACCTCACTCTCTGAAAGGATAGTCGAATCAGATTTCTTCGGGTCTATTAAATGACAGTTGGACATGGACTTGAAGAGGAACTTAAATTTAATTACTAGAGTTCACACAGACTTTATATATACAGAAATCTGTGTTTTTAAATTTAAACTATTTTGTGAAAATACTCACAGGACCTAATGTGGCACATGGGTATGCATGTTGTAATATGATCTCTCAAAATTTAGAAACATCTGCACTGCCACTTACAGGTGTTCCAATAGGAGTTCCTGTCAATTGTTGTGACCCTGGAATGTGTGGGGTCATTGAAAGTTCACTCCCCTCCCTTCTCAACAAACTTCAAGCCAGAGAAGAAATTGGGTGAATTCACAACGGACACTGGGTCTCCTTTTCCAAAGCTCGTTCCCGCCCTTCCAGTGAACTGCAAACTGTGAAAAAATAAAATCAGATTCAACTATTGTAAGGTTTTGAAGCCTTTGAAGCTGTATATCAAAGAAGACAATACGCATGTTCCCCAATCGGAAACCCTGGTTTAACCGAAGGGTTCACTCCCTGCTGAAGTCCCGGACGGGGGTGTTCAAGTTTGACGACCATAACCTATATAAGAAATCCAGGTACGACGTACATAAAGCCATCAGTGATGTCAAAATACAATACCGGATAAAACTAGAGTCCCAGGCCAACAACACAAACCCTCGAGTCTATGGCAGGGCTTACACGAGATCACAGGGTTTAAGCAAGGCCAGGTGGAATCTCTGGGGCAGGAGCATCCCTCCCCGATGAACTGAACAAGCTCTTTGCCCACTTTGAACAGAGAGCCAATACATCAGTGCCACCCGCCCAACAGCTCTGGACACACCCATACCCACTATTACAGCCTCAGAGGTAAGAGCTGCCTTCTTGAAAGCGAACCCGCTGAAAGCGATGGCCCCCCGACGGAATCCTTGGGCGAGCACTCAGAGCCTACGCAGACCAGCTGGTGAGTGTATTCGCAGACATCTCCAACGCCTCACTTCTCCGCTCCGATGTTCCCACATCCTTCAAGGCGAGCACCATAATACCAGTACCAAAGAAGAACAAGGTAGCGTGCCTCAACGACTACCGACCGGTGGCCTGATGTTTGTCATCATGAAATGTTTCGAGCGGCTAGTCATGAGACGGATCAACGCCAGCCTCCCAGACGGTCCCAATCCATTGCAGTTGCCTATCGCTGCAACCAGTCCACAGCAGATGCTGTCTCTCTGGTTCTATAATCAACACTCAAACACATCAACAACATGGACACCTATGTCAGACTGCTGTTCATAGGCTACAGCTTCGCCTTCAACACCATTATCCCGAAAAGACTAACAACCAAACTCTGCAATCTTGGACTTGACCCCTCCCTGTGCAGCTGGATCCTTGACGTCCTCACCAACAGACCGCAATATGTCAGGATAGGTAACAGCACCTCCTCCACAATAGTCCTCAACATTGGGGCTCCGCAAGGATGTGTGTTCAGTCCTCTACTGTACTCCCGATACACACAACTGTATGGCAAGATTTAATTCCAATTCGATCTCTAAGTTTGCGGATAATATGACTGTGGTGGGTCGTATCTCAAACAATTACGAATCAGACGACAGAAGGGAGATAGATCACTTCATTGCATGGTGTACCGAAAACAACCTCTCTAAATGTCGACAAGATCAAAGAACTGATCATCGACTTCAGGAAGCATAGCACACCCCAACACCCCTCCCCCTACATCAATGGCTCCGAAGTGAGTTGGTTGATAGCTTTCAGTTCCTGGGGGTCACCATCACCAACAGCGTGTCCACTCACATTGGTGCAATAGTCAAAAAAGCCAAACAACATCTCTACTTCCTACGGAAGCTAAAGAAATTCAGCATTTCTGCATCGACTCTCACAAACTTCTGCAGATGTGCCAGACAGAGCATCCTATCTGGCTGCATCACAGCCTGGTATGGCAACTGCTCGTCCCAAGGTCACAAGAAACTGCAGAGTGTGGTGAACTCAGCTCAACGCATCACACAAGCTTGCCACCCTCCCATTGATTCAGTCTACACCTCCCGCTGCCTCAGGAAGGCAGACAGCATTGTCAGAGACCCTTCTCACCCAGGCTTTGCCCTCTCCCAGACCCTTCCATCAGGCAGAAGATACAGAAGTCTGAAGACCCGCACATCCAGACATAGGAACAGCTTCTTCCCCACAGCTACTAGACTCCTCAATGACTCTCCGTCGGACTGATCTGTTCTCTGTAAGAACACTATTTACCACACCCTATGCTGCTCCTGCTCATGTATTTTCTTTGTTTGGCCCTTGTTCTGCACAGTAGCCAAACACTGTTTGTCGATGTACCATTTGTCAATGTACTTTGTTGATTATTCTTTTTTGTCTACTATGTATGTAGTGTAGATGTTCCCCTGGACGCAGAAAAATACTTTCCACTGTACTTCGGTACGTGTGACAATAAATCAATCAGTCCCACAGAGTCTCTGTTCCACAGCCGCCATCACGACCTCAAAGCTCATGACCCCAAAATTCCATCCCATGACGCCATGTTTGGGGGGGGGGGGGGGGGGGGGGGGGTCGCTGCCTGTGGTTTAAGAACACCCCTGAGAAATGACAGCTCTGGCAAGAGATAATAATCTTTATTGTCACAAGTAGAACGTGGGTCACTCCACATGGACAGTGATCCAAGCTGGGAATCGAACCTGGGACGCTGGAGCTATGAGCAACAGTGCTACCCACTGTGCTCAGTGCTTCCCTACAAGATTTGAAATACTGAGAATAAATGTACTGAAATAGAGGACAAGTAAAGATTTAATAATCAGTTTGACATTCTGAAATATTTCTGAAATATTGAAATATTTTAAATAAGGAAAGAGACTATCCTCCGGGTGGACAATCAGTGTTGAGAAATTATCAGTTTAAGAATGTCACTCTGAGTGAAGAGCAGGGCGAGGAGAATCTTTTACCCAAAGATTAAACAGTGCTGTGGGCCGAGAAATGGACAAAGACAGTTGGATTAATTTTGGATTGCTGTGGCAAAAAGCTGGCACAGATTGGATAAACTAGGTAGCCTCCTCTGTGCTGTTTACTTTCAATAATCTGATAGAAACTTAATTTTTCTCAAGTGTGTTACAGATGTCAGTACAGCATGTTGGAAGTACAAATATATTAGGCCTCAGGAAGTTTCACATCTACAGTCATCACACATTAAAGCTCTGAGCTCTACTGTCCTACAGTGAGTGGGAGAAAAATACATCTCGAGAGGGCAAGAGGAAAGGAAAATTAGTGTCACAAATTCCACTGACCACAATCATTCATTTCACGAAGGTTATTTTAGAACAGTTGTTATGGGCCAGGGTTTAGAGTATCATGGTATCAAGTGTATCATGGAGTTCACCTGACCCACAACTTTTAATAGATTTCAGTTATGGGGAGCACAAGGGCCCACTCTACATGTGTGATGCAAGAGAGATCGAAAGTACTTTTAAAACAAAACAATGTTTGTTCTGTGAATCCAGTTAACATTTTATAAACACACAGTAAACATCTCAGCAACTATCAACTCAAATACTCCCCCCAAAGAATACAGTACTCTATATGTAACCCTTAATCTTTCCTAGCAACATCCATAAGACAAATACCCTCTTTAACACAGACCATAAAATAGAATTTACAGTGAAAAAGGAAGCCATTCGGCCCATTGAGTCTGCACCGGCCCTTACAAAAAGAGCACCCTACTCAAGCCCTCGTATCTACCCTTTCCCCGCAACCCCCACTTAACCTTTTTGGACACTAAAGGCAATTTAGCATGGCCAATCCACCTAACCTGCACATCTTTGGGCTGTGGGAGGAAACCGGAGCACCCGGAGGAAACCCACGAAGACACGGGAAGAACGTGCAAACTCTGCACAGACAGTGACCCAGCCGGGAATCGAACCTGGGACCCTGGCGCTGTGAAACAACTGTGCTAACCACTATGCTACCATGCTGCCATCAGGTTTAAATTCTCTACTGAGAGCAGTTATCACTTTTAAATCAGCAAGTGATCTGAAGGCAATCTTTTCATACAGAGAGATCAAAATTACACCTCGTTTGGCTGGATGCAGCTCCAATTCTGAAAACGAAACTCAACAAACACTGCAGCTGCCAGCTCAAAAATGAAAGTAAAACAGACAGACAGCCCAGCTCCACCCCCACTCTGACATCACTGTAGCTATTTGATAAACACTAATTTCTTAAAGGTACATCCACTACAGCTATTTGATAAACACCCATTTCTTAAAGGTACTCTCACATGACACAGTATGGTTGCAGATTCAAAAACATATATTGAGGGCTGTCTTAAAATGGAAAGTTAAGAAAACCCTTTACAAATATATAAATGAAAACACAGGCATTATGCAAAATTATACCAATGGCAGGTAAACAACAAAAACAAAAAAGGACTTGTATTTATATAGCACCTTTCACGATGAACGGACGTCCCAACGTGGTTTACAGCCAATATACTATTGGAGAGTATTCACCTCTGCACTGTATGGAATTATGCCACCAATTTTCAGACAGCAATGTCACACAAACAGCAATGTGATAAAGACCAGATAATTATTTTTTGAAAAAGAGATGTTGGCTGGTAAAGGGGCAGGAATTTGAATAAACAACTCCAGATGAGCAGCCAGATGCACTGAGTAATTTATTTATTTTCTTACTCTCAATAAGAAAGTTGCAGGGCCAAAGACCAAAGACTGGATTATTGAACGTTAACAGCACAGAGGAGGCTACCTAGTTTATCCAATCTGTGCCAGCCTTTTGCCACAGCAATCCAAAATTAATCCCACTGTCTTTGTCCATTTCTCTGCCCATAGCACTGGGCAACATAAAGATGTAGACTCATAAAATAAATGGTAACTTAGAAAGCAGTTACTGAGGCACGCCAACCCTGGCTCTTAAAAGCCTGAAGATTTTCAGAAATAAAGGCTGGACTAGATGAAGAATTCAGAGGTCCTCAGAAGGAAGTAGACAATGCAAGGAAGTGGCAATGCTAATTTATATGGAGACCAATAAATCTGGGTAAGAGTACCCCAGAGTGTGCTCAGCTCACTCAACAAAGAGGGGAATTAAACCTTGGACTGGCCCAGATAATCACTACTAAGCCATGAAAGGGAGGAGCTTTGTGATATTTTTTAAATCTTAACTTGGAGCATCACAAATTCCATTTGTAAATCTTGTTAAATTTGCTGCAAGATTTCTAGTAAGATTTCTTGGGTTTTTTATTGCTTAGTATTCTCAAGGAATCATCATAATAGCTTAAGAAAATATTTTCTTTATTGTAATATGAACATAAGTTTATATTGTGAAATCTGCTCAATAGTAGCATTTAAGTGTACACAAATAGCACAACTGATTTTATTACCTTTTGGGTGTGGTGTGGTGGAAAGGAGTGAGAGATTAAGCATCAATAATAGGAACTATTCAATACAACAATACTTCAATGTTTTATTATCTTCAATGCGATGGATTTTGTATAATTTGTCGGATTCTACCTGCACATAAAAATAAGAACACTAAAAGAATCAAACTTAACACACAGTGGTATTAATTAACCATACATAAGGGCTGAGCCATCTGAAGTCCACTCTAGCCTGAACATACATTTGTTCGCTTTTAATAATAATAATAATAATAATAACCTTTTATCATCACAAGTATGAAGTTAGTGAACAGCCACTAATCGCCACATTCCGACGCCTGTTCGGGTAAGCTGGTACGGGAATTGAACTCGCGCTGCTGGCCTTGTTCTGCATCACAAACCAGCTGTCTAGCCCACTGTGCTAAACCAGACCTACCTTGATTCTGAAACTGATTTACTACTGGAAGCTTGCCAACAATAAAAAGGCAAGTGTATGATATGTCACTGAATATGGAAAGGCAAAAGATCAACTGCTTTAAACCATAAGAATCTGGAAGTGCTAAATGAATGACAGCAGATGAGCAAAGATCAACTGGTGCTCTATTGATCATCGTCTTATAAAAAAAAGTTGCCAAATTGCATTATTCACATATGTTAACTTGGAACTTTCAGCAAAACCCCGGTCATTCCTTTCAGTCATCTTTCATTTCCTTAACTCGTAGTCTTGGTGAAGGTCTTTTCTTAATTAAAAGTAGTGTAACATTTCCTAATGCATGAAGTACACCGGGTTACACAGATTGTATTCAAAACCAGAGCCACACCTCTCCTAAACCTAATTTATTTTAAATTGTTTTATCTTGTTTAATAATTAATCATGCACTCTAGAATTCTGGTGAATTCTGAAAGCCTCACGTAGCATGAAACTTAAGCAAATGTGATCAACGCCATGTTTCTAAAATCATGAAGAAATCATTTAGATTTTTGCCAACTTGTCTTTGAACAAGTTTGCTTGTGAAATTTCAATAACATAAATTATTATTTTCCTTAAACAAAATCACAGCACCATCGTTAGTGACCAATTAAGTCAAATCTGGAAACGCAAAGACTACTTCAAGCTCCAAATTATTGCAGACATTCTTTTTTTGTGAGATGGTAGGAAAAGAATGGTATTTAAAAAAATATTCACATCATGAAGATAGAGAGCCACATTTCTCTGTAATTTTTAAGAAAAAAAGAATGTAAGACATGCCCACTGTACAATGTTGCACGCAGCAATGCCAGTCATATTTATGTCCTACTTCTAAGACTACTTGAACATAGCCTAAAGTGAAATCATCACCATAATCTGTTTTTACAATGCACATATAAGCAAACTTTGATAAGTTACATTTACTAAGTGAAACTAGATATTTATTTAAATAATCCTGGAGTGTATACAGGATGGTTTTCTTGACCATATTGTGGAGGCCATCTTAGACTGTGTAATGAGAAGGGAATCAATGTGAATCTGGCTGTGTGAGACCTCTTGGGGATGAGCGACCATAATTTGATAGAATTTTTTATCAAGATGGAGAGTGAAGTAGTTGTTTAGGAGACTAGGGTGCTGTATCTTAATAAAGGAAACTATGAAGATATAACTATAGAGGATATTGGCCTTGATAGATTGGGGAGAGTTACTTTAAAGGATGACAGTTACTTAAAGGGATGGGCAATGGCAACAATTCAAGGATCGCATGGGGGAACTCTAGCAACTGTTCATTCCCGTCTGGCACAAAAGCAAAATGGGTCAGAAGGCCGATCCATGGCTTACAAAGGAAATTAGAAATAGTATCCGATTCAAGGAAGAAGCACACAGATTGGCCAAGAAAAATAATAGGTCTGAGGATTGGTTGCAGCTAAGAATTCATCAAAGAAGAACGAAGGGATTAATTAAGAACGGGAAAATAGAGTACGAGAGTAAACTTGCAGGGAACATAAGGACTGATACTAAGAGTTTCTATAGGTATGTGAAGAGAAAGAGATTGGTCAACATAAATGTAGGCCCCATACAGACAGAAACAGGGTAATGTATTATAAGGGACAATGAAATGGCTGAGCAATTGAATACATACTTTGGTTCAATCTTCACAAAAGAGGACACAATAGCGGCATGTGGCGCACTGGGACTGTGGCACTGAGGACCCGGGTTTGAATCCCGGCCCTGGGTCACTGTCCGTGTGGAGTTTGCACATTCATGTCTGTGTGGGTTTCACCTCCACAACCCAATAATGTGCAGGTTAGGTGGATTGGCCACGCGAAAGTGCCCCTTAATTGGAAAAAATGAATTGGGTACTCTAAATTTATAAAAAGGACAAAAAAAGAAGACACAAATCAGACACCAGAAATGTTGGAGAATGAAAGGTCTAGTGAGAGGGAAGAACTGAGGGAGATCAACATTGGTAGAGAAATGGTGCTGGGAAAATTGACTGGATTGAAGGTGGATAAATCCACAAGGCCTGATAATCTGCACCCAGAGTTCTTAAGGAGGTGGCTCTGAAAATAGTGGATGCATTGATGGTCATCTTCCGGGATTCTATAGACTCTGGAACAGTCCCTGCAGATTGGAGGGTAGCTAATGTCACTCCAATATTCAAAAAGGGAGGAAGAGAGAAAACAGGGAATTCTAGACCAGTAAGCCTAACATGAGTGAGGAAAATTCTTGAATCCATTATCAAGGACTTTAGAGTGCAACATTTAGAAAGTAGTGGCAGGATCAGTCAAAGTCAACGTGAATTTATGAAGGGGAAATCATGTTTGACAAATCTGTTGGAATACAGTTGACAAGGGGGAGCCAGTCGATGTGGTATATTTGGAGTTTCAGAAGGCATTTGACAAAGTCCCGCAGAAGAGATTATTGTGCAAAATTAAACTACATGGGATTGGGGAAAGTGTATTGTGGTGGATAGAAAACTGGCTGGCAGAGAGGAAACAAAGAGTAGGAATTAATGGGTCCTTTTCAAATTGGCAGGCAGTAACTAGTGGGGTGCCACAGGGATCGGTGTTGGGACTCCACCTATTCACAATATATTAATGATTTGGATGAGGGAACAAAATATAACATCTCAAAGTTTGCAGGTGATACCAAGTTGTGTGGGAGGGTGAACTGTGATGAGAATGAAGAGATCCTATAGCATGGACAGGTTGGGCGAGTGGGCAAATCAATGGCAGATGCTGTATAATTTGGATAAGTGTGAGGTTATTAACTTTGGAAGGAAAAACAGGAAGGCAGATTGCTGCCTTGTAGAGGGGAGAGGGGAGTGTACAGCGGGACCTGGGTGTCCTTGTGCACCAGTCGCGGACGGTCAGCATGCAGGTGCAGCAGGCGGTAAAGAAGGTTAATGGTATGTTGGCCTTCATTGTGAGAGAATTAGAGTACAGGAGCAGGGCTATGTTGTTGCAATTATACAGGGCCTTGGTGAAGCCACATCTAGAATAGTGTGTGCGGTTTTAGTCTCCTTTTCTGAGGAAGAATGTTCTTGCTCTCAAGGGAGTGCAGCGAAGGTTTACCAGACTGATTCTGGATGGTGGGACTGTCATATGAGGAGAGATTGGCTAGATTAGGATTGTTCTTGCTAGAGTTCAGAAGAATGAGAGGGATCTCATTGAGATTTATAAAATTCCAACAGGACTTGACAGGGTAGATGCAGGGAAGATGTTCCCGATGGTGAGTGTGTCCAGAACCAGGGGTCACAGTCTAAGGATTCAGGGTAAACCATTTCAGACAGAGATGAGGAGACATTTCTTCACCCAAAGAGTGGTGAGCCTGTGGTATTCATTACCACAGCAAGTAGCTGATGCTAAAACATTGAATATATTCAAGAAGCGGCTAGATACAGCACTTGGGGCGAATCGGATCAAAGCTTATGGGGACAAAGCAGGATTAGGCGATTGTGTTGGATGATCAGCCATGATTGTGATAAATGGCGGAGCAGGCTCGAAGAGCCCAAAGGCCTCCTCCTATCTTCTATGTTTCCATGTAAAATTTAGTATTTCTACAGTATATAGCATTAGTCAAATCCTGCAGGAACATCTTTCAGGCACCACTGGGACAGTTTCCACCAATTTGCGCTCGTTAACAAATTCTCCTGAAATCAACCAAGCCAGTGTAAACGATCAAGGAATTTCAAGCACTAATTAAACCATGATTTATGCTTCTTTAACAAACATTGTGCAGAAAAATGGTCATGCCCCAGAGCAAATTAAAAAGCCTGGCAAGTTTCTTCAAGGAGGTTTCAAGAAAATGATTAGTGCACATCAATGAAACAAGTAAATGACTATAGATAAGTAAAAGTCAGGTGACACTTATTAAAAATGCTGACATTTTGTGATAAATCCAGATTCAGCTGCACTAATGAAATTGAACGAGGTTACCACTCTCAAAATATGTCAAGGAATATTATTCAATGTAAGGGAAAAACTAAATGATTATGTTCGAAAACTTTACCCAATTGCACTGGTTGATGGAAGATTTTGTGGCTGTGATTATACAAATAAGCTTGAACAGAAACATTTTTTTTTACCCCCCCCTCACCTCCCAACTTATCCTCTCCCCACTTATCCCCCCACCACCACCTCCCCACACACCCCCACTTATCCCCCCTCCCACCACCTCGCCACTTATCCCCCCCACCACTCCCCACTTATCCCCTCCACCTCCCCACTTATCCCCCCACTACCACTTCCCCACTTATCCCCCACACCACTTATCCCCTCCACCACCACCTCCTCACCACCTCCCCACTTATCCCCCCACTACCTCCCCACTTATCCCCCCACCACCTCCCCACTTATCCCCCCCACCACCTCCCCACTTATCCCCCAACCACCTCCCCACTTACCCCCTCACCTCCCCACTTATCTCCCCCACCCTCCCCACTTATACCCCCCCCCACACCTCCCACTTACCCCCTCACCTCCTCACTTACCCCTTACCTCCACCTCCCCACTTCCCCCCCCCCCCCGCCCCCACCTCCCCACACCCTCCCACTTACCCTTACCACCCACCCACCTCCCCACAGCTTGAACAGAAACTTGAACCATAACTTCACTTTGACAAATCAGCATGATTTGGCCCAAAGCACCAAATTGCACCCTAATTACATTCTCACCTGTCACCTGATATTTTGCTTTTTCCAGGCAATGACATAGCTCTCTGTTAAAAGAATTAATAGATTATGACTCAACAATCAGTTGTTTGTGGCAAGAATTCTCTATTTGATCCACTCTATACACAAAGAGGCTTTGTCACCTCCCTATTCCAATTCTTTCTGTGATCATTTTAAAGTCCCACCTCAGTTAGGAGTGGAAATAATGTATCGCCATTTTTCCGAGAATGCTCGCATCAGGGTCCCAGTTATTTTTCAAATTAGGAAGTATTGCTACATCGACAAACGTTAGATCACGTCCTGTCAAAAGGTCTTTGATATGAAACAATATGCTGCCTACCACGCTCCACAGGTGCTGTCTGATGCACTGAGCCCGTTCCCAGTATTTCTGCTTTTATTTCGGATTTCCGGCATCTGCAGTATTTCCAATGATCAGTTTTAATTTATTGATGCTGGTTGAGGAAAGATTTTGAGTGGAGCTCGATACATTTCCTATAAAGTGCCTGGTGATCTTCTATGTCTACCTTCCCATACCAGCCTCCCTGAACAGGCGCCGGAATGAGGAACTAGGGGCTTTTCACAGTAACTTCATTGAAGCCTACTTGTGACAATAAGCGATTATTATTATTATTATTATTATTATTAATAAGCAGGCATGAGGACTCATCCAAAAGATGGCATTTCTGATAAATATACCACTCGCTCAGAGCACAGCAATGGTTTTAGGATGAGCTGATGATATGAATGGCGTTCTAATTGCTTCGCATACATATGTAAATATATCTCAAATATTTGAAAGTTGTCATGTATGGAAATTGGCAATGTTGGATTAACAATTTCGATGCCAAACCACCCTACAACTGGACTGACCACACTGCTCCTTCATTAAAAGTGTCTGCTGTCTTCTGACCTAATTTTCCCAAGTCCAAAGTACATTCTGTCAAATTTACAAAGTCTCTCCCGTTTTCATAGAACTTGCAGTGCAGAAGGAGGCCATTCGGCCCATCAAATCTGCATCAGCCCTTGGATAGAGCATCCTACTTAAGCTCACGCCTCCGCCCTATCCCTGTAACCAAGTAACCCCACTTAACCTTTTGGACACTATGGGGCAGCAGTGCTAACCACTCTGCCACCGTTCTAAATCTGTAAATCAAGCAACCGTTTTTCTTAGAATTGACAATGTACATTATACTTTTTACTGGTAAAAGTTCACTTCAATAACAAACAACTGCATTTTTCTTTATTCATTCACGTTTTGTGGGTATTGTTGGCAAAGCCAGCATTTATTTCCTCTTGCCCTTGAACCGAGTAGATGGCTTCAGAGGGCAATTTTAGAATCAACCACATTGCTGTGGGTCTGGAGTCACACAGGTCAAACTGAGTAAGGAAGGCAGAATTCCTTCCCTAAAAGACACCATTAAACCAGATGGGTTTTACAACAATCAATTATAGTTTCATGGCCATATTATTGAGACCAGTTTTGTATTCCAGATTTTTGTTAATCAATTGAATTCAAATTTCACCTGCTGCCCTGGTGAGATTCAACCCCATATTGGCAGGTCATTAGCCCAGGCGTCTGGATTACCAGTCCAATGACATTACCACTACGCCACTGTCTCCCCAAGAGTAGGCTGAAGATCAATTGAGAAAGCATGTGGGGGTTTGGTCCTCTGCCAAAACTCGGTGTAATAGGTAGGTAACCTTGGTTTTGTTTTCTACCTTTAGCTTTTATCTACAGCAGGTAGAATTTGCCCTTCAAGAAAGGGAGAAAACAGTACAATTTTTCAGTTTCATATTTCTATGAAATATGAGGGGTACAACAAATGCTGCAGAGGTTACAGATTTCAGTCACTATCCTCCAGTGTATATATTTACAAAATCTCTCCCGTTTTCATAGAACTTAGTGCAGAAGGAGGCCATTCGGCCCATCAAGTCTGCGGCAGCCCTCACGTAGTAAGTATTAAACAATGTTCAGAACTATGGAGAGAGTGTGAGGGATAGGAACTTATTGGACAGCTGCATCAAATAAACCAACGCAAGAATTATAGGTTGAATTGCCGTCTGTGTTCCTAGATTATCTGATTCCTTCAGCTGTAAAGTCTAGCCATTGCAACGGTTGTTAAGAATGCCAGGCTCATCATGTTTAGAGGAGGGGTCAGGAACTCAAAGTCCCAACAGATCTTGGATTTTGCGCATGCATAAACCAGGAATGGGCTACATATGCCAGTTCAGTATTTAGAGTTCTTTGGGCTGAGGACCAGTCCAATGAACCTGAGCATAAGGGGGAAATGGGATAAAAACTGAAGACAAGATTCCCAGGCAAGGTACAGGGACAGATCCCAAAGAAAGTGTCCCAGGCAGTGGATAGGAAGAGGTCCCAGATAAATTAAAATGAGAGGAGCATCGAAAGAGATCCAAACAGGAAAAGGGCTGTAGTCGGCAGACTTTAATCGAAAAGGGTTCAGGAGAAGTCCTGACAGTCGAAGGGGGTTTGGGAGAAGTCCTAGTGACCAAAGAAGGTTGGTGATTTTGTCCTGCGTACCTTTGGGCCAAAGGCAATAATAATAATAATCTTTATTAGTGTCATAAGTATGCTTACATTAACACTGCAATGAAGTTACTGTGAAAATCCCCTCGTTGCCACACTCCGGCGCGTGTTCGGGTACAGAGGGAGAATTCAGCATGTCCAATTCACCTAACAGCACGTCTTTCGGGAATGGGGGAGGAAACCCATGCACCCAGAGGAAACCCACGCAGACACGGGGAGAATGTGCAGACTCCGAACAGACAGTGACCCAAGCCAGGAATCAAACTCAGGTCCCTGGCACTGTGAAGCAGTACCCCTTTAGAGCAAGTGTTCTGCCGAAGAGCTGAGTTGTGCTTGTGAGTTGGTGGTGCTTGAGCGCAGATTCGTGCATCCGGAGGAATGAAATCTCAGGGGATGAAATTGAGACCGTAATGTGGGCTGTTGCCGATGCCATCTAAGCTGTGCCAACTTGTGGGGAGAATTCCAAAGTGAGATCTTCGAAGGTGAAGACTGGGATCACTTGCGAGAGAATAATTGAAGAGTTTCAGTGAGATTGGTTGACTCAGTGTATACGGATGTCTGGATGTGCTGTTGAGAAATCTATGGAAACTGTTTTGGTCATGTTTTTTTTTTCATAGAATTTACAGTGCAGAAGGAGGCCATTCGGCCCATCGAGTCTGCACCGGCTCTTGGAACGAGCACCCTACCCAAGGTCCACACCTCCACTCTATCCCCATAACCCAGTAACCCAACCCAACACTAAGGGCAATTTTGGACACTAAGGGCAATTTATCATGGCCAATCCACCTAACCTGCACATCTTTGGACTGTGGGAGGAAACCGGAGCACCCGGAGGAAACCCACGCACACAAGGGGAGGATGTGCAGGCTCCGCACAAACAGTGACCCAAGCTGGAATCGAACCTGGGACCCTGGAGCTGTGAAGCAATTGTGCTATCCACAAGGATACCGTGCTGCCCATGTCTGCCTTTATTATACACCGCGATGTGTTCAACCACAGTTTGCTTGTTAATTCATATGCATCTCAAAATATCCCTGAAAGATAACTATTGTAAACTGTTTTATCTTTCTGACCTTGTAGTTAAGTTTACTTTTGTATCTCCAAAACCTGTGGAATCTTATGGCTTTATTCTCTTGTTAAGTAGCTTGAATCTCAAACTTGGTCTACTTTAAACAAAATGTTTTGGTCCCTAACCAGATATTACCAAAAGTTGGGGATCTGGTCTCAGACCATAACATCGTTATAAATGGAAAGCTTTTCAAGGAGTCCCAAAATAACTCTCCTATGGCAAATGCATAACACTGAAGTACACCCAAATCAAATACCAGTTTTGAGGTCACTTCCCTCATCTGTGCTATATGTTCCTGAGTGCATAAAAATGATCTAGTTGCACAAACACACACAACTAAAGTTAGCATGGCAACGTTTCCAACAGGAATTTAGAAAGTGTAAGACATAAACATTTCCTCTAACCCCAGTTTATACTTTTAACTTCCCAACTAGAAATTGAAGTTTCCCCAACACCAGAAAAAAACGATCTGAAACCATCTTGTGTATTAACATGGAAACAAGCCACTCAGGCCTAAATGCACTTTAACTCAGATTATTAATAAACCTAAGAAAATGACACCACCAATTCCTTATCAACCTGCCAAAAATATGATACTTTGTAAACCAGTTTTATCAGTTGTGCGACAATAAATTCCCCTTCCTGCACTAATGGCCAAAAATTAAAAAGCATATAGTGCTCAAAATTCAATGAATGCTACAATATTGTTTGGGATATATATTTTTAAAATATATAACTTTTCATATTTTTCATAAATTATTGTAAAAAAGAAGAAACATGTTATGGTCCAGAGCATTTGCATATTTTCAATTTGTGGTAAATGACTGGGGACACAGAAAGTAGGAATAGAAAACGGAGAAATTAGAGGAACTGAAAGTTAAAACATATTTTCATTTAGTAAAATTATCATTGAGCTATTTCTAGTTTTAACCTACAAGCCAATGGAATGTAGGTAACTTTTGAAACATTCTCCACTACAAATCTTTTTGTTCCAAATGTGTGAGATTCCACTTATTTTTTTAAAATATAAATTTAGTGTACCCAATTATTTTCTTTTCCAATTAAGAGGCAATTTAGCATGGCCAATCCACCTAACCTGCACATGTTTTGGGTTGTGGGGGTGAAACCCATGCAGACATGGGGAGAATGTGCAAATTCCACACGGACAGTGACCCAGGGTCAGGATTCGAACCCGGGTCCTCAGCGTCGCAGTCCCAGTGCTATCCACTGCGCCACATGCCACCCTGTGAAATTCCACTTATGCAGCAGGGTTATACACAAATGTTTGGGTTTCTGTTGCGAGACCATGTAAAAGCAGTGGGAAGATAGGGACACAATGACTATCAGCTTAATTCAGAGGACTAAAAATACTAAGTACTGTTATTTTCAAGTTAAAACATGTGAATTGAAAAGGGGTCGGGGGAAGTGAAGAAAGCTGCAGTGGTGTCGTTTCATACCACAAAAATCATGCAGCGCAAATGTCAGCCCAAGTCATTCCATCCTTTAAAATGTTTTCAACCAGTACCATGCTTCATGCAACATCAAAGTTTGAAGACATAACTGATAACCAAACAAAAATAGGTGATATTACCCATTGTTTTTCCTACTTGTTGGCCTAACCACCAACCATGCTCAGTTACACAAAGAACTCCAAAATGCACAGGACTCTGTTATGCCTGCCCTGCATCAAGGTGCAAATGGCTGCCTTCTGTACTTGTTGGTTCATCATATTCTTAAAAAATCAATTTGTAAATGGGAGAAATAACAAATAATGAAACCTTATAGTCTGATAAAACTAATATGATTATTTATTTTCAGTACAGCATGGAATCTAGTTAGTGTGTAAACACGATGTCGGTTTCTTTTAAATGACCCGACAGAAATTTGCAACAAGGATAAAATGGAAATAGATCAGCAACTTAGAACTAACTGGAGTGTGAGAAAAGTTGTAACATTTATACAATCTTAAGTTGCTATGGCATCATAAATCTACCTATCTCCAAAGAATTCCAGAAGCAATTGAATACATTAGAAGAAGGAGGTATGGGGGTAAGAGTTGACTATTTCAAGGAACATCCTCCTCAGTGCTTTGAAGGGAAAGTACCCCAAGGTGGAAAGCTATGGTATCGGTTTGTTTTATTTTGTAGCAGTCTGGGTTAAAAGGTCATCATCATGTGTGCTTTGGCTGAAAACATTCCCTTGGCTGCTGGTCTTCCCCATGTTCCTCTAGCCTGCGACAGTTTTTTCATTTGCCAATAACTTTCAATTTTCAATCCATTCAGCATTGATATTCTCTTCCTTCCTATTTTTCCTCGAAATCTTCCCTCTTACAAGTCCATTTTCTCTTAATATGCGCCCTGCCCAATCGCTCACTGTTCCTAATTACGTCCAGCATGTTTCTTTGTGCTTTCACTCTCCTCAGCAAGTCATCATTTGTTACTTTTTCTATCCAACTGACCCTTGCAATTCCCCTCTATACCCAGAATTCAAAACTATTTAACAAGTTGGTCAACTTGTTTTGTAAGGTCCAAGTCTCATATCTGTGTAAAACAACACTCTGAATCAAGTCCAAAGATGTGCAGGTTAGGTGGGGTTACAGGGATAGGCCGGGGGAGTGGGCCTAGGTAGGCTGTTCTTTCAGAGGGTTGGTGCAGACTCAATGGGCCGAATATCCTCCTTCTAAATAGTAGGAATTCTGTGGTTCTAAGCTCTTGACAAGTCGCTTCTTGGGTTGTTTCTCAGTTTCCCGGTTAACAACCATCTCTTCTACCAATTACGACCTCCCCCATTGCTATCCTTGTTGTTATTTCTTTGTTGCATCTTTCCTCTGCAGACCCAATCTTAGCACCAGATTTTGTATTTTCAGAAGTTTCTTTGATCATTACTTCTGCGTAGACATTGAAGAGAACTGTTGACAAACAGTATCCTTGTCGAACTCCTCTTCTAATAACACACTGCCTTTTCGCTACTCTCATTGTTGCTTTTGTTCCACAGATTTCTTATGTGCTGTCTGTATCTTCAGTCTCTCCAATGTCTTCCAACACTGTCAAGAGCCAATCCAGTCAACATCAGGACTACTGCGCACAGAAATACAGAATAACTAGTCATTCATTTCATTGTTATTTGTGGCTACCACTTATTTTAAAAACAAAGACAAATTTATGCAGCACATTACACACTACAAGACATACCAACCCAAATCACAGTCAAAGCAGTATTTTTGAAGTGTTGTCACTGTGGTAATATAGGACATTTGCTCACAGAACAACAATCACTGTAGTCCAAAAGTAATTGTGTGACACTCTTTTGAGATATTTTGATGCATTAAGATGCACCTACAATTATTGATTTGCTCCCTGGGACTGTCAAACATTCAACATCAGCGAACTGCATCAGCTGTCCAAATGATATTATTGCAAAATGTTTTTATTAGTGTATATACACACACAAGTAATAGAAATAACACAGTACTTAGTCAACAAATAAGAGAAATGTGACAACAAATTACAGAAATCTGATGACCTTGTAGACTCACTGGAAACTGGGGGGCCCAATTTGAAAAACTACATTCTAAGTACCACTTGCAAATTAACTGGGTCTCTGAACATTACATAAAGATCAGTTTCTGTGCTAAATTACCATAGTAAACATTACAATTAATAAAGTACTAGTTGCTCAATTATTATTCTATTAAACCAGACTGTTCTCCAAACTCTCCCATATTTCCAGTAAGAAGCTAAGAAGACATATTTTCATCGAGAAATGTTTAGACATTTTTTAATAAAGCAAAGTTGAACAACTGCCAGTGTTCTCTATCACAACAACTCTGGGCAGCACAGTGGTTAGCACTGCTGCCTCACAGCGCCAGGGATCTGGGTTCAATACTGACCTCAGGTGACTGTCTGTGTGGAGTTTCCACATTCTCCGTGTCTGCGTGGGTTTTTCTTCCGGGTGCTCTGGTTTCCTCCCACAGTCCAAAGATGTGCAGGTTAGGTGGATTGGCCTTGCTAAATATTCAGGTTAGATGGGGTTACGGGGTTTGGGTAGGGGAATGGGCCTAGGTCAGGTACAATTTCAGTATGTCGGTGCAGACTCGAAGGGGCCGAATGGCCTCCTTCTGTATTGTAAGGATTCTATGAATTCACTATTGTAGTTAAGTGACTTACATTACGAACAACACCAGGTTAAAGTCCAACAGGTTTGTTTCGATGTCACTAGCTTTCGGAGCGCTGCTCCTTCCTCAGGTGAGGAAGGAGCAGCGCTCCGAAAGCTAGTGACAGCGAAACAAACCTGTTGGACTTTAACCTGGTGTTGTAAGACTTCGTACTGTGCTCACCCCAGTCCAACGCCGGCATCTCCACATCATTGCATTACTAAAGCAGACCATTCCTTAGTTGTATATATAGCCAACTGAGGGTCGGTTAGCTGAGGTGGCTGGATGGCAGGTTCGTGATATAGAGTGACATTACAGGTTCAATTCAATTATTCTTGAAAGCCCTGCCTTCTTAACCTTGCCCCTGGCACGAGGAGTGGTCACTTAAATCACCACCAGTCAGCTCTCTCACACAAAAGGGAGAGCAGCCTAACATTCTCTGAGACTTTGGTGACTTTCATTTTCATACAGTGGGCGGCATGGTAGCACAGTGCTTAGCAGGGTCCCAGGTTTGATTCCCGCTTAGGTCACTTCCAAAATCTTTACGTTTTTTGTCCAGGTGCTCCGGTTTCCTTCCACAGTCCAAAGATGTGCAAGTTAAGTGAATTGGCTATGCTAAATTGCCCTTAGTGTCCAAAAAAGATTAGGTGGGGTTACTGGGATAGGGTGGAGGTGTGGGCTTGGTGGGTTGCTCTTTCCGGGGTCCAGTGCAGGCTCGATGGGCCGAGTGGCCTCCTTCTGCACTGTAAATTCTAGGATTCCATGATAGAGGAGGAAACCAACTACATAATGGGTGCTCAGACTAAGGTTGCAATAACTTCCTGCTCAAGATACCTGTAAAATCACTGCAGCTCCAGGACAGGGGGAAAATGTATATGCAGCAAGATTCAGGTTTGGGGTGAGTAGCAGGTAACAGTCGTGCCAAAACAAGTTCTAGGCAATGACCACAAGAGAGAATCTAAACATTTCCCAATGAAATTCAATGACATTGCCATCACTGATGGATCACGCATCATCAACATCCTCAAGGTTACCATTCACCAGAAACTGAACTAGACCAGCCAGATAAATACTATAACTACAAAAAAAAACATCACAGTCAGAAACAGGGGAATTCATAATGGGAAACAAAGAAATGGCTGAGGAACTAAATTCGTACTTTTCTTCTGTCTTCACATAGGACGACATGAATAATGTACTGGACGTTCTGAGAAACACAAGTTTCAGTGAGGAGCTGAAGGAAATTAGTACGAGAAATAGTTTTGGGAAATTAATGGGATTGAAGGCGGATATATCTCCAGGGCCTGATCATCTTCATCCCAGAGTATTTAAGGAAGTGGCCCTAGAAATAGTGGTCATTTTCCAAAATTCGTTGGGACTCTGGAATGGTTCCTACAGATTGGAGGGTAGCTAATATGACCCACTATTCAGAAAGGTAGAGAAAAAACAGGGAACTAAAAACCAATGAGCCTAACGTCAGTAGTAGAGAAGTTGCTAGAGTCCATTATTAAGGATTTCATAGCACAGCAGTTGGAATCCGTTACCCCTCTCAGGGGTCAGTCCCCGTTGTCAGAAACTCAGCGACTCTCATGACACCGCCTGTCAGACTGAGCAAGATCCCATAGTAATGTGGGGCCCGGGGGTGGGGGTCCCGGGGGATGGGACAGTAGACCTGGAGGGGGGGTTCCTGGGGGCCGCAGGAGACTGGGGGGGACCGTATCTCACTCACGGCTAGATATAGCACTTGGGGAGAATGGGATCAAAGGCTATGGTGAGAAAGCAGGATTAGGCTATTGAGTTGGATGTTCAGCCATGATCGTGATGAAAGGCAGAGCAGGCTTGAAGGGCCAAAAAGCCTCCTCCTGCTCCTATCTTCTATGTAAGTATCTATGAAACCAGTGGTATAATCAGACAAAGTCAGCATGGATTTACGAAAGGGAAATTATGCTTGGGAAATCTACTCGAATTCTTTGAAGATGCAACTAGTAGAGTTGATCAGGGAGAACTGGTAGATGTGGTCTATTTAGACTTTCAGAAGGCTTTCGACAAGGTCTCGCATTGCAGATTGTAAAGTTAAAGCGTATGGGATTGTGGGTAGTGTCTTGAGACGGATAGAAAGCTGGTTAGCAGATAGGAAGCAAAAAATTGGAATACATGGGTCTTTTTCTGATTGTCAGACAGTGACTAGTGGGGTACCGCAGGGATCTGTACTAGGACACCAACTGTTCACATTATATTTTAATGATTTGGACGTGGCAACTAAATGTATTATCTCCAAATTTGCAGATGGTGCAAAGTTGGGTGGGAGAGTGAGCTGTGAGGAGGATGTAGAGATGTTTCAACAGGATTTGGACAGGCTGAGTGAGTGGGCATATGCATGGCAAATGCAGTGTAATGTGGATAAATGTGAAGTTATCCACTTTGGTAGCAAAAAAAGGACGACAGATTATTATTTGAATGGTGCAAATTGAGAGAGGTGGATACTCGGCGAGACCTTGGTATCCTCATGCATCAGTCTGAAAATAGGCGCGCAGCTATAGCAGGCAGTAAAGAAGGTAAATTATATGTTGGCCTTCATAGCGAGGGGATTTGTGTATAGGGTTAGGAATGTTTTACTTCAATTGTATTTGTGTTGGTGAGCCCATAACTGAAGTATTGTGTGCAGTTTTGGTGTCCTTATCTGAGGAAGGATGTCCTTGCTCTGGAGGGAATGCAGCAAAGGTTTACCAGGCTGATTTCTGGGATGGTGGGACTGTCATATGAGAGAGATTAAGTCGGTTAGGATTATATTCATTTGACTTCAGAAGAATGAGAGGGGATCTTGTAGAAATTTATAAAACTCTAACAGGATTAGACAGGGTAGATTCAGAAAGAATGTTCCCGATGGTGGGGGAGTCCAGAACTGAGGTAATTGTTTGAGGCTAAGGTGTAAATCTTTATGAGGGGAGGAGAAATTTCTTCACCCAAAGAGTGGGTGAACCTATGGAATTCACTACCACAGGAAGTAGTTGAGGTCATAAAGTTGTGTAATTTCAAGAAGGAAATAGATATTAGCTCTTCCGGCTAAAAGGATCAAGGGATATGGGGAGAAGGTGGGATTTGGACATTGAACTTGATGATCAGCCACGATCATAATGAATGGCTAAGCAGGCTCCAAGAGCCTGATGCCTCCTCCTGCTTCGATTTTCTACGTATGTTTCTATTGAAGAGTAGATCAGAGTCTGGGAATTCTGTGGTGAGTAACTCACCTCCTGACTCCCCAAATCCCAACCAGCATCTACAAGGCAAAAGTCAGGGGCGTAATGGATTACTCCCCACTTGCCTGGATGAGTGCAGCTTCATCAACATTCAAGAAGCTTGATACCATCCAGGACAAAGCAACCTGCTCTATTAGTTCGAACATGACAAAATAATAAAATACTACATTATGCAATACATAGATAAAATACCAAATAACATACAGCACATACATGTTCAAAAAAAGGAGTTGGAAGAAGTACAAATGTATAAAGCCCTATTCATTTTCACAAATACAAATTAATTACTTAATTTTCCAGTTCCCAGTCACATACTATTTTCATTTTTGTGTTCCTATTATCCAAATATCTCCATAAAATACCAAAACAATCCTACCAACCTGTTCCTTAACTTTAAAAAAAAATGTATAATGATTGAATTATTGTTAACATAAACCTAAAAATTTCTGTGCATCTTTTCAAGTCTTCATCCAAAGATCATTGATGAAGCAGCTGAAGATGGTTTAGCCTGTACACTACCCGGCGGAACTCTTGTAGTGATGTCCTGAAGCTGAGATGATTGATCTCCAACCACCCAACCATCATTCTTTTTGCCAGGTATGACTCCAAGCAGCGGATCGTTTTCCCCGATTCCTATTGTCCCCAGTTTTACTAGGGCTTCTCAAATGATATCACGGGCAGTCACTCTCACGTCACCTCTGGGATTCAGATATTTTGTCCATAGAATTTTTTTATTTTTTTTTCATCGAATTTACAGTGCAGAAGGAGGCCATTCGGCCCATCGAGTCTGCACCGGCTCTTGGAAAGAGCACCCCACCCAAGGTCCACACCTTCACCCTATCCCCAGAACCCAGCAACCCCACCCAACACTATGGGCAATTTTTGACACTAAGGGCAATTTAACATAGCCAATCCACCTAACCCACACATCTTTGGACTGTGTTTGAACCACAGCTGTAATGAGGTCAGGAGCTGAGTGACCCTGGTGGAACCGAAACTGAGCGTCCGTGAGCAGGTTTTTATGAAGCAAGTGCAAATGATACTGCTGTTGATTGCTCCTTCCGTCACTTGAAACCTTGGCTTGGTGGTAATGGTCGAGTGAGGGGTATGTTGGGCTATAAGGTGGTTGATTACAATTCTGTTGCTGATTGCCCACAGCGTCTCATGGTTGCCACACAACATAAAATGATGCAGCCCATCCTTAATATGAAGATGGGACTTTGTCTTCACAAGGACTGTGCAGTGGTCACTCTTACCGATACTGTCATGGATAGATGCATCTACGGCAGATGAAGATGAGGCACCCTCAGTGCTCCTCTTCAAGTGGTGTTCAACATGGACACAATATCAGTAAGGTCTGATTCCATGAGTATGACTATGTCAGGCTGTTGCTTGATTAGTCTGTGAGACAGCTCTCCCAATTTTGGCACAAGCCCCAGATGTTAGTAAAGAGGGCGGGTTTGACAGGGCTGTATTTGTCATTGTCATTTGCATTGCCTAAGTTCATGCCTGGTGGTCTGTTCAGCTTAATTCCTTTTTATTGTCTTTGTAGTGGTTGGATACATGGGGTGGCTTGCTAGGCCATTTCAGATGATAAGAGTCAACCACATTACTATGAGTCTGGAGTAATATGTCGACCGAACCAAGTAAGGATGGTGGATTTCCTTCCCTAAGTAACATCAGTGAAGCAGATTTTTTTAATGACAATCAACAATGGTTTCATGGTCATCGTTCAACTTTTATTTCCATATTTTTATTGAATTCTAATTCCACCGTGGCATTAGAACTTGGGTCTCCAGAGCACTCCCTTGGTGTCTGGATTACTAGTCCAGTGACATTCCCCTGGTCTCTGGATTACTAGGCCAGTGACAATACCACCATCCCATTGTCTCGCTTATATTTATATAGCACCTTTAAAGTAATAAATAACCTGAGATGCTTCACAGGAGCGTTATAAAAGGTATGACATGGAGTCACATATGTAGATACGAGGTTGGGTGAAATCTACTATTTTCAGAGAAAAAAATTATGAAATAACAGAAAAGAAATCAGATTATCTCGCTGAAAAATGCTATGAACAAAGTATTCTGATGATATTCTTGCTTCAGGAAACTTTAGTAAAGCCTAACCCAAAGTAAATGCTGACTTTAACATGTCATATTTCAATTAAAATGCCTGTGCTCAAATTTATTTTAAATCTGTAACACAAAATTCATGTCTTCTACATTCAGGTTTAATGAAATGCGTATGGGACTTCCGGTGGCAGCATGTAGGGAGTAGTCGCACGCGAGGTGGCTCCCGCTGGGGTATTTTATTTTTAGCCCTTTTCGCACAGTTTTTGGGGGGGCGTTTGGGCTAAAACCTCACCACGTTCAATGGGCTAAGGGTCCCACACAAGCGAAATGCCCAGAAAGTCCAGTAATAAAGATTCATCGACGGATTCAGAAGCTTCTTGAGGCTCTTCTGCCGAGAAAATAACGCAGGTCACAACCACAACTCTGGCCATTCCATTGCCTATTGAGATGCTTACAAGCATCTTGGCAGCGGAATTTCAGGAACAGCGGCAGGCTGTCTCCGAGGACCTTCACAAGTCCATAGAGGAGGCCAAGCTTGCATTCGGCACTGGCAAAGACTGACGAGACAGTAAAGGCACATAGTGCGGCATTACAGGGTGTGGATGTGGCTCCTTTGAAGCAGAGCGATCAGATGTCTCCTTGGAAGCTGAGATGGCACTGTTGGCCGGTGATAATAAAACAATGAGAGCCAAGGTGGATGATCTGGCGAATCACTCCAAGAGACAGACCTTAGAATCGTCGGGGTACCAGAATGAGTGAAGGGCTCAAATCCGACGAACTACATCTCGAAGATGTTTGGGAAGATGGTGGAGGGCGGATTGACGTCCCCTCCCGAGCTGGATCGAGTCCATGTTCACTTAGGCAGAAGCCCCATTCCGGCAATTCACCACAGGCAATCATCGCAAGGCTTTCAGGAGAAGGAACACGTCCTGAGGTGGAAAAAGGATAATCAAACCTACAAATGGGAAGGCCACGCCATCAGGCTTTATCAATACGTGGGTGTGGAACTGACTAAAAGGCGGCGGCGTTTAACAAGGCCAAGGCCGCATTGTACAAGAGTGGAGTTGGGTTTGGGGTGGTATACCCTACATGCCTCCGAGTTACTTACGGTACAAAGGACGAGTATTTTGATGCGCCGAAGGAGGCGGATGGTTTCGTTAGGAAGCATGGGCTGGGGGCGAGTTAATTGTAATTATCACAAGGTTGTTGTATTATTGGGGAAAGCATGTGGCTATGAGGATTTGTTGGGGTTTCTTGCACAATTTTGTATTTAGTTATTCTGGTGTGGGGTAAGTATTTTTTTCTTTCATTATTAAAGTTGGATGTGGGTGGGGGGCTGTTTATTGGTCTTTACTCCTGGTGGGGCTACCCTGCTGGCTGAAAAGTTATTAACGGGAGCGAAGTAGTGGGGGTAACTGAAGCTCATTATTTTATTGTACTTTAAGATAATGAGCTCAGGGATTTTGTTTTGTTTTGAGGTGGGATAGTTGAGGTAGGGGCCAGGGTTTTTTGTTCACCTTTTGTTTTTTGTTCACCTTTTGGTTGTTTGATTGTTTATATGGGTATTTACACCACCCTGGGCAAGAGCACGGTCAATTCCAGCCTCACGTCACAGCACAAGTGAATGAACCAAAGATTCTCATAAAAATCCCTGAAATCCTTGGCCCTTGGCTGCTGAATAATTACAGTCACCAGGTTTGCAAGTTGAAACACAATAACTGCTTATTTATAACCAGAACAAATATGAATTATACAGTATACACAGCTGCTTAAGGTTGAGCTGATGCCCAATTCCCCTTCAACTGCCCACCGTCTACCTACGCACAAGACAGACAAGCACAGAAGGAGGGAAAACGTGGGAAAATAATCAGGAACATGGTGAAAAAATAAGAGTCCTTGCTTCAGATGATAAGTCCTTTAGTGCACTTGCTTCACAGTATGCGTGTGGATTAAAGTCTCTGGAATACAGCGTGTAATGATCTTCTTTGCAGCTCAGCAGCATATCTTCCTCACAGCTTTTCCACGAGAGGCCTCTGGCTTCGCATCAGCCTGTTCTCAGAGAGCGTTATCAGATTCTGGTCTCTGTTGGCATTTCAGCCTCTTTCTTGCAGAGGGAGTTATTAGATTCTGGTTTCTGTTTCAGCCTTTTTTGGGGGAGAGAGAGTGAACTCTCACACTGGGATTTCGAGAGAGAATTCATCAGATCTTTGAAAGAGAGTTAGAACTCCTTTGTCCAGGCTTCAGAACCAAAGTGAAATGAAAAACCAAACCAAGAGAAAGTGGGCTCTATGTACCACTTTCAGCTGCATTAGACATGCCTTGTGCATGTGAACGTGGAGTTCACCCTTGCTCAGTGATTTGTTCCAGGGTCCCCACCCTATCCCAATCCGAGTTCTTCCTCCCATTTTTCTCTTGTCTCATTCATTGGGGAGTGTGCCTTTCACAACAGTTGCCCATACAAGTCACCGCAGTTTCCCCCCTAATCTGTCCACATCCAACAGTTCTTCTCAGAGTCACTGCCCCGGCACCCGTGGGTATGTCTTTGTTTCCCGTCGGAGGACGTTTTGACTTGAATATGTTGTAGCTCGTTCCCCCGATCAGTTGGAGCCTCTCCATCAGTTCTTCTAGCGCTGCCAGTCTGTTGCCAGTTAGAGACATCTACACCTTTTAAAGGTGGCATCCATTTTGGCTGGCACAAACCCGTGATTGCTACAGATGGGACCATGGTAGTCATTTTGGTCAGACCAAAAAGTGTTGTCTTAATTGTTTCCACATCCGGAGCGAGGCTATTAACACTGGGCTTGTTGAGTGTTTGCCTGGTGGGGGTGGGAGCCAGGGCGCAGAGGGACAGCCTGGTGGGGGTGGGCGCCAGGGCCCAGAGGGACACCCCTGTGCAGGAACTTTCCTCCGTTTTTACCCATATCAGTTTCTGGTTCCTTTACCCATATCCTCACTCTTTCCGCTGTGGCTGCCCAATGGTAGTACTGCAGGTTTGAGAGGGCCAGGCCCATGCTTCGCATTCTTTGCAAGACCTTTTTGGGGGGAACTTGGATTCTTTCTCTCATCCCTCTCTCTTTTACCCCACTTAGACCCTACACAAAAAAAATTATCTACTTTGTGAAAGAAGGCCTTGGGGATGTAAATCGGGAGGGATCTGAATAGGAAGGAGGACCCTGGGCGTCTTGACCATCTGCACACTCTCTATCAGGGAGAGTGGGAGTGTGTCCCATCTCTGTAGGTCCTTTTTCACTTCCTCCACCAGACTAGCCAGATTCCATTTGTGGATCCGTGTGGGCAATCTGGATCCCCAGGTAACAACATTTATTTGGGGCTTCTTTAAATGGCAGTCCCTCCAGCTCTGCCCCTCTCCCTTGCGGGTTCACGGGGAAGAATTTGTTTTTGCTCAGGTTGAGTTTGTAGCCAGACAAGGCACCAAGTTCTTTCAAGAGCGCCATAATCTCTTCCATGCTGCTTTAGCAGTCTGCAACGTAGAGGAGTATAGAGTGAGACTCTTGTGCTCTCTGTCTCCCCTCTGGATCCCCCTCTAGCTTTTCGCCGCTCTGATTGCGATCGCTAGTGGCTCGATTGCCAGGGCGAATAGCAGCGGGGACAGCAGGCATACCTGTCTTGTGTCTCCATGCAGCTGGAAGTACATAGAGCTGGTGGTGTTGGTCCGCACGCACACCATGGGAGCTCTGCACAGAAGTTTCACCCACGTTGTGAACCCTGGTCCTAGCCCGAACCACTCCAGTACCTCTCCGAGGTACTTCCACTCGATTCTGTCGAAGGCCTTTTCTGCGTCCAGGGAGATAATCACATCTGATGTTCTCTCCCCGGATGGGGTCATTATCACGTTTAGCAGGTGCCTGATGTTTGACGTTAGCTGCCTATCCTTAACAAAGCCCATCTGGTCTTCTGCCACCACCTCTGTCGCCCGGGCAACTTGTCTTTCAGTCTCTCAGTTTCTAAAGGTGACAGTTTCAACTCTGGTTCTGCGGCTGTTTCCCCAGCCGGTTCTTTTGGACAAACCCGTTCACTTCTGCAGGGCTGTAAAATTGTGTTCCCTGCCTGGATGGTTACCCATAGCTTTGGCTGGGTAGAGCATTCCAAACTTCACCCCACTTTTGAATAGGGCCACTTTTGCTCTGTTGAACTCATTCCAGCGCTTGGCCAGGACAGCCCCAATGTCCAGATGTATTTGTATCTGGTGTCCCTCCCAGTTGCAGGTTCTCGTCTGCCTGGCCCATCTCAGGGTTCTCTCCCGGTCTTGATAGCGGCACTGTTCCCCGGCTCTGGGGTTTGGTCGGAGCGATCGGTGTGCCCGGTCTATCTCTGGCTGGCTGGTGAAGCTGACCCTTCTCACCAGGTTTCCCAGCATCTGGGCCACGTAGTCGAAGCGATTCCTGCCTTCGTTTTCTCTGGCAGTCCCACTATTCAAAGGTTCTGGCGCCTCAACTCAGTCCAGTTTCCCCTCAAGATTTCCCTGGGTCGCCACCAACCTTACTATTTGTGCCTCTAGGGCAACAATCCGGTCGCTCTGGGCCATGGAGGCCTTTTCACGCTCGTTGATTGTGCTCCCCTGGGCCTCGAGTCACCATTCTTCTTTGTCGAGGGCCAGTGCTTCTGTGACTGCCACCTTGATCGCTGCCTGGAATCCAAGTCTTATGTCCTCCTTGAGCTCTCTGGTGAGGAACTTATTCAAGCTGCCCTCTGGCAAGGGGGAGTTTAGTGCACGGCTTGTTGGCTCTCTCCTTCAGGTGCTGCCTGGGCTTTCTCGCCTCATGGGTCCACCGTCTCGCTCGCTGGTTTCCCCAGGCTCCTGCTGCCTCTTATTTCCTTGCAGCCTCTGGTGCAGCTATTGTTCGGCATTTTAGTTAATATTTTGTATCTTCGTCTGTAGGTTGAAGGGGTTGATGAGGGTCTGGCAGGCTATTTTCGGTTAAAATTGCCTAAATTTAATTTCCTAGAAGAGCCACCTTCCGTGTGTTCGCTCAACACATCCCAGTCACCAGAGGTTCTGGCTTCTATTCCTGACTTGGATTCACGCCAGCTAATTTTTTTTTGGGGGGGGGGGGGGGAGGAGGAACTTAAATTGTGTTTTAGACCCTCAGTTGGACCAATCTGGACCCAAGTTTCTGATTCCATCGGGGTGGCAAAGGCATTCTTGGCTTCTGTGGGGCAGATGGTGGTGGGGGTGGGGCTGGGGGGGTGGCGGCAGATCCCTGCCGTTTATTGCATTGAGTGATGAGGATTTTTCTTTTCTCCCATATCCATCACGTTTATTCTCAGATTGACTTTTTTGTGGTGGGAAGGTCTCTCCTTCCTGGGGTGAAGAGGGTGGGGTACTTGTCAATTGTTAGCTCAGATCATGCCCCACATTTTGTGGATTTGGTGTTAGTGCCAGGTCCCTCTCAACAACATGGTGTTGTTGGCAGACAAAGGATTTTGCAAGCACATATCCTCCGCCATTGGGGAGTGTTTTATGTTCAATAAGAGTGAGTCTATCTCACCTTCTACGTTGTGGGAGGCCCTTAAGGCGGTCATTGTGGTGGTGGGGTGGAGGTGCGGGGGCGGGGGGGGGGGGGGGTGTAATTTCCTACAAGTCACACAAGGAAAGGATTGGGAGGGTGGGGAGGCAGAGGCTGGTGGATTCCATCCTTGAGGTGGACTTGCCACTACACTGGAGTTACTAGCGAGTAGGAAAATGTTGCAGACGCACTTTGAGCTACTCTCAATGGGTAAGGCGGTGAGCCAGCTGCGACACGTGAAGGGGATATTCTAGGAATATGGGGAGAAAGACAGTCGCCTTTTAGTGCACCAGCTGAGGTGGCAGGCTGCCTCCCGGGAGATTGTACAGATACGGGACTCAGGTGGGGGCATTGGTTTCCGCCTCACCCAAGTTAATGCTGCATTTTGAAGCCTTTTATCAAAGTCTTTAACGCAGTTTTTGGAGGGGTCGTCCTTCCCAGTGGTGAAGAGGGGAGTTAGAATCCCCATTGGGCCCCTAGGAGATTCTGAAATGTATTTATTTAATGCAGTCAGGTATTCTGCTACCTGCAGGTGAGGGACTTTGTGCAGAGGCAGGTTTAGACCTTTCTGCACCTGCTGCCCCAGGAGATACAGGACAAGGTAGTGGGGGAGGGGCTCCCTCCCACTCCATGAGTTCTTTATAAATGTCCGATACCTTCCCCTCCGCATCTGCCGGAGGGAGCCCCGATAGGGGAAGTGAAGCGAAATTGGGAGGAAGAGCTGGGCAGGGAGTTGGGAGGTCGGGTTATGGGAGGATACCCAGAGGACAGTCAACGCATCCTCGTCGTGTGCCAGGCTTAACAATTTAAGGTGGTCCACAGGGCACACATGACTGTGGTCCGGATGTGCAGGTTCTTTGAAGGGTTGGAGGATAGGTGTGGGCAGTGTGCGGGAGGACCCGCGAATCATGTCCATATGTTTTGGGCATGTTCAAAGCTTAGGGGATTTTGGCAGGGATTTGCCAATGTCATGTCGAAGGTGTTGAAGGAAAGGGTGGTAGCAATTTTTGGTGTGTCGGAAGACCGGGAGTCCAGGGGGCGAGAGCCGCTGATGTCTTGGCCTTTGCCTCCCTTATAGCCCGGAGACGGATCTTATTGGCGTGGAGGGACTCGGAACCCCTGAAATCTGGGGTATGGGTCAGTGACATGGCTGGGTCTCTCAGGCTTGAGAAGATCAAATTCGCCCTGAGGGGATCGATGCTAGGGTTCGCCCGGAGGTGGCAGCCATTTATCGACTTCTTTGGGGAAAATTAAGCTGTCAGCAGTAGGTGGGGATGGAGAAAAGGTAAAAGGTAAAAAAGGGAGGCATGGGTGGTTGGATAATGTGGGAAATGGTTATTGGGAAATTGAGATTGGGGAAGTGTGAATGTAAGCCATGTTGGCTGGATTTGATTGATGGTTGGGTAGGTTTGTTCACTTTGTTTTTGTTCTTGAAAATTGTTAAAATTATAAATGTCTTAATAAAAAAATATATATATTTTTTTAAAATGCAGTTGGGTAAAGATCCGGGCCCAGATGAATTTCCCATCGAGTTCTAGAAGACATATTCGGGACAGTTGATCCCACTGATATCAGACATGTTTAATCATTCCTTGTCCCAGGGGTGGGGGTGATTACATTGGCGCAGGCCTCTATTTCCCAGATTTTGAAGAAGGATAAGGACCGTACAGAATGTGGCCTATCTCTTTGCTGAATGCTGATGCTAAATTGCTGGCTAAAATGTGATTAGAGCCCTGCCTTCCAGGGGTGATCTCGGAAGAACAGACAGGGATTGTCAAGCTCTGACAGCGGGTCATCTGGACTCGAAACATTAGATCTTTTCTCTCCCTACAGATGCTGCCAGACCTGCTGAGATTTTCCAGCATTTTCTCTTTTGGTTTTAGATTGCAGCATCCGCAGTAATTCGCTTTTATCCAGGGTTTGTCAAGGGTCGGCAGCTGTCGGCCAATAAACGTCAATTGTTAAATATCGTCCTTTCCCCCTCTCAAGCGCCTGACTGGAGGTGATGGCATGGGTCTGCCCCACAATCGGAAACCCCATTGACCGGCCGGCGTAATGGAGAATCCTGCCAGCGGGTCGGGGCAGAAAAGTGGTGCGGCAGGGCAGAGAATCCAGCCCCTTGAAAGTAACCTGAAATCAAGTGTTGGCCATTCTCTCCGCTTTTGTTTGCTTTGGCACTTGAACCACTGGCCAAGGCATTAAGATCTTCCACTGAGTGGAGGGGGATAAAGCAGGGAGGGAGGGAGCATTGGGTATTCCTGTATACAGATGATCTGTTTCTTTATATCAAGGACTCAGTCTCCCACAATTGATGAGATAATGAAGCCACTTAGGAGTTTTGGCTCCATCTCGGAGTATGAGCTGATTTTGGATCGGGGCGAATACTTTACGGCAAATCCTCCAGGGAGGGAGCCGATCTGGGGTTCTTGCTTTTTTGCCTCGCCAGATCTAGCTTCTGTTATCTGGGAATCCGGGTGGCCCATGATTGGGCCTGGTTTTATAAATTAAATTATTCTAGTCTGATGAATGGGGTTAAATCTGACTTGCAGAAGTGGGATAACCTCCCCCTGTCCTTGGCTGGCATTGTTCAGACTGATAAAATGAAAGTCCTCCCAGGGTTTTATTTCATTTTCAGTGTCTCCCCATTTTTCTCCACAAATCTTTCTTTGCTGAAGTCAACAAGATGATAGCTTCCTTCATTTGGGCGGGCAAGACCCCAAGGATTCGTAGTGTGTTTCTTCAGACAGACACAGTCGGGTGGCTTGGCTTTACATAATTTATTATTTTATTACTGGGTAGCTAATATTGAAAAAGTACGGAGGTGGCTCAAGTATCCGAATTCCATATTGGGGCAGATGGGAGGTGAGCTCTTGCAGTGGTTCTAGCTTTGGGACCTTGGTAACTGCCTCGCTTCCATTTTCCCTGGAAAAATTTATCTCAAGTCCAGTAGTGGCGTGCAGTCTTGAAGGCAGTTTAGACAACATTTTAAGGTCAGCTCCATGTCGTTGTAAGCCCCAATTTATAAGAATTATTTCTTTGTGCCAGTGGGTTTAGCTTCTAAGTCCAGGTCATGGGGGAAGGAGGGTCTGGAAAGGTTTGGGGACCTCTTTGTGGAGGGTAGGTTTGGCGGTTTTGAGTATAAATTCCAACACCCAAGGACTAATTTGTCCAAGTATTCACAGGTGTGCAATTTCTTGCGTAAGGAGATCTCTTAATTTTCCTTGTGACTTTTGCCTTCCCTCTTGAATAGGATCTTATCTCTGGTCAAGTTGGGTTGACGGGAAGATTTCAGATAATTATGGCCAGATCCTGTCAGTGGAGGAGGCTCCTTTGGGTGAGGTGAAGAGAGAGTGGAAGGGTGAGCTGATTTGCTGGTACTGCAGAAGGAGGTGAATGCGGATGGCCTCGCCTTTGCTTTGTTGATATCCCAGAGGCAGGTTCTGTTGGGGTGGAGATCTCATCGCCCAGTGCCTGGTCTGGTTGAGTGATCTAATGGAATTCCTATATCTAGAAAAATGCACAATTAGAGGGTTGAAGGCTTTTACTCTAGATGGCAGCCATTCACTTCCTTTTTCAGAGAGTTAGTCATCGTCAACTGTTGGGGGGTTGGTTATTGTTTTGTTTGATGTTGAATGGTTGGATTTGGTGGGGTTGTTCATTACTGATTCATGCGTTTTATTTGTTGTTTAGAATGGCATATGTATTTGTTGTTTAGAAAGGCATTGCTTTGTTATAATGAAAAATCTGTTCAATAAAAATATATATTTTTAAAATTAAATGCATATGTACTGAGATGATGAAGACTATATAATCAAGACTGTAGCCATCTGGGATGGCCACGTCCCGATTACAAAATGGACACTTGCAAAGACTGCAGGGAAAATTGGATAATGCTAAGAAACAAGCAGGTGCAAGCTCTGTCTGTTGATGAGAACCTTAAACGCTCAGACAGGACAGAAACTACCAAACGGTTTACATACTAATGAGCCATCTCCGGGGACAAAAGGGAAACATTTAGATACACAATGTTAGGACAGACTCCCCGGCGCCAGTAGAAGCTAAGACAAAGCAGACTGACAGTCACCAGGACACACCTAACGATCAGGGAACCCCCCTCTATTGGAGGAAAATCGATACCGATGATTGGAAAAGACCCAATTAGTTGAGGCCAAGTTCAAGGCCCGCCCAAAAGAGCGCGAAGCCCTTTGCAGTATAAGAGGTATCACCCAAGGGAGAATTTGTCTCCTTTGGCTTTGGCTCTCAGCGAAGAGAGGGACCTGCCTAGCAGCTACAGCAGACCAAGTAAGTTCCAAGTCAACGCACGCTACGAGATAGACGCTCCTAGTTGCTACCCTGTAAACAGCTCAACCCAGCAGCCTCAGAACCGAGCAACGGCCATTGTTCCTCTGACTGAGTGGGCGCCCGAAGCAAAGTATAGGCCTTAGTAATAGTGGTAGTTTAGTTTGTAGAGTTTATGCACGAGTAGATTTAACTGTGTGTAAATAAATGAGCATTGCTTTTGAACTTACTAACTGGTATATCGAGTCATTGATCAGTATTCGGTTCTGAGCCTTGTGGCGGTGTCGAAGGATACCTGGCGACTCTTGAGCAAACGTGATAAAATAGAGCCAAATTAAGAACTAACCAAAAGTTAGCAACAAGACGAATGTTAGAGTAAGCTACATTTTGTTTTGTTGCATGAAATAGTGGGATTTTTAGATGTTTTGAGGATCATATTGCATGATTTAATTGTTTATGATTAGGCTCATTTATGACAAAACAATCAAATTATTTTCATTACACGAGATTACAGCATTTTCACCAATGTTCACAACTGTATTCCATGGTCCAAGGTGAGCATGTATTGAGGCTGTTCTATCCAGTGTTACTGTACTGAATTAGGAAATCTCTATAGAGAAAAGGGATACATTTGGACAGGTCCAAAATTTACTGGGATTCAAGAATGAATTCCAAGTACAGTCTGTGTTGTTCTAAACATCCACACCCCTTTCAAAAAGTTTTCCATCTTGCCATTAGCAAGAAAGCCATCTAGAGCATCAAATCCTCTTGAAACTCTTTCCCCCTCCATTTTAAATTTAAATCTTTTGTGCCTTGCATGTCGCTAATCTCTCTTTGAATCAAGAAAGGAGGCAGGTGACTTGTTCCAAGTAAGTGCAAAAGCTTTTTTGAGCCAGCACAACTACAAAGGACACAAGATAAGAAAATGTAAAGTTGTTCACCAATTTTCAGTTTCTCTGTCTCAGTGGGTAAATTCCTAGGCACTGCAGGAAAAGCTGGGTGAGCTTACCACATGAGAAATTAGGAGTGATAACCAATGTCCTACATACGACAGAGCAAGCCTTTTTTTTATTAATTCAAGGGATGTGGGTGGGCTTCACTGGCTAGGTCAGCATTCATTGTCTATCCCTAATTGCCCTTGAGAACCTGGTGATGAGCTGTCTTCTTGAACCGCTGCAGTCCATGTGGTGTACGTAGACGCAGAGTGCTTTTTGAGGGAGGGAGTTCCAGGATTTTGACCCAGCAACAGAGATGGAACGGCAATATGCATTTCCAAGATAGGATGGTGAGTGACTTGGAGTGGAACTTCCATGTGGTGGTGTTAACGTATTAGCTGCTCTTGTCCTTCTAGATGGTAGTGGTCATGGGTTTGGAAGGTGGTGTCTAAGGAGCTTTTCTAAGGTGCGGACAGCGTTCCATCACACTCCTGACTTATGCCTTATAATTGTGGACAGACTTTGGAGAGTCAAGAGGTAAGTTACTCACTGCAGGATTTCCAGCCTTTGACTTGCTCTTATAGCCACAGTATGGCTCCTCCAGTTAAGTTGCTGGTCAATGTAATTCCCCCAGAATGTTGATAGTAATGGTGTTACGATTATTTACAAGGAATCATATTCTTAATATACTTTGCTTCAAATTTATTATTAAATAATAACAAATTATAATACTTATCCTTTCCTCTGCAGACTTCATACTGTACAAACATTTTTTTCTCATAAGACTGTACTTTAGAGGTAATACATCAATTCAAAAGAGTTCCCAGTTCTATCTTATGTATAATTTCTCCCATTCTTTTTCAGTTTTTTGCTGGCAAGTAAACACGAAAACAAAATCTCCCTTTTTCTTTCTCTCCCAACATAAGACCATAAGACATAGGAGCAGAAGTAAGGCCATTCGGCCCATCGAGTCCACTCCACCATTCAATCATGGCTGATTTCAACTCCATTTACCCGCTCTCTCTCCATAGCCCTTAATTCCTCAAGAAATCAAGAATTGATCAACTTCTGTCTTAAAGACACTCAACGTCCCGGCCTCCACCGCCCTCTGTGGCAATGAATTCCACAGACCCACCACTCTCTGGCTGAAGAAATTTCTCCTCATCTCTGTTCTAAAGTGACTCCCTTTTATTCTAAGGCTGTGCCCCCGGGTCCTAGTCTTCCCTGCTAATGGAAACAACTTCCCTACGTCCACCCTATCTAAGCCATTCATTATCTTGTAAGTTTCTATTAGATCTCCCCTCAACCTCCTAAACTCCAATGACTCCAATATTTTACTTCCAAATAGGTTGAACAGTCTGAGAAAGAACCACAGATGAGTCTACCACCACTAGGTTCCCATGAGTACCTCTGGTACATCATTCAGCATTTACAACAAATTTTAAGTGTTTAAAATAAATTCACACAATAGATTAATTACATTTGTAGTAATGAAACTAATGAAAAATGAACTGTCTCCAGGAAAAGACTGAATGAAACATTGATGTATTGTATTTAGAATTAATAGATTGAAATTGTTTTAGTTATATTTATTCTTAAGTGTATGCCAGTAAGAATAAACTAATAAAATGTGTGGAGAGGAAAAGTTGAACTAGAATATTGAACCATTTTAATGTAAATAAGTCCACAAAACACTGTGGTTCAATTGAATAACAGAACATTTCAGTCAAAGCAAAACAAACTGGCAAACTTAACAAAGAAATTCATACCAACCAGTTTGAGTGAAAACTACAGAATGTTTAAAGCACAAATGAAGGGAAGTAGCTGCAGATGCACAGTACATTAGGAATTAAACTGCCTAGATTAAACAAGCTACTATCAAACAATTACAAGACATATATATCACCCAATGAAGGAAAACAAGAGAAACATGGACATGAAAAAATAAAAAATAGTGCCAAAGCTGGAAATCGGAAATAAAAATGAGAGAATAACAGGTGCACCAAGAATAGCTATGGTCATGTCCAGCCTACCAGATGTACTACCTGCACCTGCTGCATACACAAGGACAAACCCAGTCAGAAATGTGTCATTTGAAACACTGTTGCAGTCCTAGATGTGTCAAACACCAAAGTCTTTTAAGGTATATTTGTAGTGCAGATTGTACATAAAATTACACAGCTGCAATAGCCATGACATGCCACAACAGCACAAAACCATTTATGGAAGGCAAGAAGAATAGGTGTCAGCCAGACACCTCTTGTTTCCAAGTCTACATAAATGTCAGTGAATCCTATAATTTGTTTGAAAATAACATAAATGTTAAGACCACTGAAAAAAACAAACGCTGGACATAATACAGACATTTCATCAACATCCAGGACAAGAAATTATAGGTTAATGCATTGGATAAAGACTCATTGACATTCTTGTTCTCGTGAAGGATCTTTATCCAGAGCTTTAAATTCTTCAAATTCATGTTTTTCTTTTAAATGGAGGGTAAACTGATTTGGAACAAAACCATTCTAACAGTGGATTTGCAGCTATAAATGGCAGGATACTGAGAATAACACTGTTGAATTACAAAACTAACTTAAATAGATAATTTATACATACAGAGAACACTATCCGATTGCCCTTCTGTTCAGGTAATGTGGTAAAGTATGTTTCCCATTGGTATCCACTTTGACAAGCATTCACCTAGAAACAATACAAGGCACATATATAAATTAGCACCTTTTGAAAGCAGATTAATACCTCCAAATTCCACTTTTGTCACATACAATTACATTAATCAAGGTCAAAATTATATTTGAAGTTCCAAGATTTCTCTTTTTTGAAGCATTTATTCTTGGGCAACAATGGCAAGCCTGCTTTAATGAACCTTCCTTGGTTGCCCTAAAGGCATTAAGAATCATCCATATAGGATGGAACTGCAATCATATGCTGACCAGACCAAGTAAAGAACACTGGCAAACTAGTTGAGTGAGCTTTTTACAAGAATATGTCAAATTTCAGTCATGTTTCGACTACTAGCACACAAGATTCACAAACTGATAACTGAATTCAAGGTCATAATTTCAAATTTATGGGATTTGAGCTCAATGTCCAGCACTATAATCCCTGAAATACCATCGGTAGGCAAAGTCTAACCTCCAGGCATGTTAAACTTTCAAGTTTCAACTCCTCTGACTCAGTGGTTAAATGCACAGCTCGGTGTAGTACTAAAACATTCAGAGTACAAAGGTTCCAGGTTTGATCTCTATGCTATGTTAGCTTAGCTGATCTCACTTGAATAGTAGTATGTGAGTACTGAATGAGCCAATGAAGACAGGATCAGGCTCCCCTGTTATGTAAACCTGCTAAAGTCACGAATTAGACTTAAAAATAAAGAATGCCCACTTGAACAAGGACTGCCAGCACTCAAATCACTCACTGCACATCATCAGCAATTGTCAGGGAAAGAAGCGGGAAAACAATATCTTGAACATTGCTGTCATTCTGCATCTCATTTTTATATCAATAATACATATAAACTTTAAACCAATCTTCCACTCAATCAAAACAACACTCAGACTTGGCTCCAACTCTGATTGTTCCACACTATGACATAATAGTGACATAATAATTTCACGAGACAAAGATCTCCACCCACAGGATAAAACCTAGGCTCTGCAGTGGAGTAACAAAATAAAATAATTTTATAACATCTGGTCAACTCACCTTAAACACAAAAATGGTGGTCAGATTGAAAAATTGTTTCAGTTTCAGAGCGGGACAGGTTTTTGTTGATTTTCTATTTCTAACTTCTCCCCGATGTTTGATTCTTCAACCACAGAACCAATCCAACCAGAATAGATATTCCTACAGCACTTCAAGATCACTTTAAGGATCATACTATTGAATGCACACATGGCATGTTTGGAATGTTTTCTGGGCAAAAAATGTTCCCAAAAATGTACAGCAGCATCAAACTGCTCCATGAGGACTCAAATCTAGTTCTGACAACAAATCCCACCTATAATGTTAAACAATTTTCTTTTTTAAATGCTGAAAATGCATTTGCGTTTTAGTATTTGCTGCTTTTGATTAATATTTACAGCTTTTCTGAATGTTTTGAACCTGTTTATCCAAGATGTACAAAGTCAGCAACTAAAAATTGTTAAGTCACACAAGTAATTCCATCATGCTGATGTGAAATCCCAACCTGGCTCTCAAATGTCAAAGTAACAAGGTTGCAGAGTCTGATGTTTCAGAGGCAAGCATACATAGGAAACATTATATCATTTGTTTTGGTAACTCGGATCCTGATTCTGCTTTCCCTGTCTTAGAACTAACAGTGTTTGAGTGGTAATAATGAAACATTCAAGCCGGTCCTTCCTTTCTGCAGGCAGAAAGTGACTAAAAATCCTGAGGGAAACCTATTTATAGATACAAAAATAAATCCACATTCAAAGTCCACTCTCTCTCAAGAACTTTTAAACATGTCATAAATTTGACTTAAAAACATCCCCATAGAGTGTAACAATTCTCCATAAATCTTTTGTGTCGGCAGTAAAGGTCAGTTTATGCATGCCTGCATCTTTTATCTTAATCTGCCAAACAAGATTGTTTTGCCTGCTACATTTTTAGGGTAGAATGTTGGTTCACAGACTTCAGCAAGAAATGTATTTCACTGTATTTCTGATTCAGGAGCAGACCATTGAGTGCTGTTTCCAATATGCTTCTCAGATACAGTATTACAATGTGAATTAACATTCAACATCAATTATGTTGCTTGTTACAATTTAACAGAAATCACTTTTAAAACTATGCAATATACAAATAAAAATGGCCACAACATGTGATCTAGTCATGCTACTTTCAATGGACTTGAACTTAAATCATGAACATATAAACATACAAAGTTGATGAACAATAAAACACCACCATCAAGTCTGCCCATGGAACATGATGGTTGGAGCATCATGACTAGGCACTCCCCTGCCCACATAGGCATGAGACCTCCTGGGAGATATGACTGATATATGACTAATAATGAACGATTGTGGTATTTGTTATCTTCCTCCGCTTATGAAATGCGACCTTGGTGTCACCTAACCATTTCTTTCTTATTTAACCAATTTTTCTTTCAACTTTAGTGGCCATTGGAACTTCAGCTTAGTTTTACAACAAAAAGAAAAATCACTCTGCAGTTAGCGAAAGTTCATTTCTTGCTCACAGGAAAATTTGACTAATTTGCTCGAGTTCTTTGAAGATGTAACAAGCCAAGTGAATAATGGGGATCCTGTAGATATATAGGGCGCGATTCAACTTAAAGGGAACAAAGTCCCATAGCGAGCATGCTTAACCACTTGTTTCCTGGCGCAGGCAGCATAGCCCTGTTTTGTGCACTAAGGCACTGCGATCGTTGGAACTCCTCAGTGCAGCGAGTGATCGGAATGCCATTTTTAAATCGTGTCCTGATCTCCGAGGTCCCCAACTCCCGGGTGTTGGTTAAGGGGGTTTTTCTGACTGGAAGCCTGCGTCCAGTGAGATCCTGCAGGGTCTCTGTTGGGGCCCTTGCAGTTTGTGGTTTATATAAATGATTTAGACTTGGATGTAAGGTGGCACAGTAGCTCAGTGGTTAGTTAGTACTGTTGTTTTGCAGAGTCTTTCGAACCCCAAGTTCGATTCCCGGCTTGGGTCACTGTCTGTGCGGAGTCTGCATGTTCTCTCCATGTCTGCTTGGGTTTCTCCGGGTGCTCCGGTTTCCTCCCTCTGGTCCTGAAAGACGTGCTGTTAGGTAATTTGGACATTCTGAATTCTCCCTCAATGTATCAGAGTGTGGCGACTAGGGGCTTTTCACAGTAACTTCATTGCAGTGTTAATGTAAGCCTACTTGTGACAAGAAAGATTATTAGATTATTATTACGTTTAAGGGGGAGATAGATAGATTTTTAATTAATAATGGGTTGAAAGGTTACGGAGAACAGGCAGGACAATGGAAATGAGACCATGATGAAATCAACCATGATCGTATTGAATAGTGGAGCAGGCTCGAGAGGCTAAATTGCCTACGTCTCACAGTTCTTATGTTCGAAAAATAACTATTCTGCCAAATTCCACCTTCCTGCGGGCAACAGCATCTCGAGCACAAATCTGGTATTCTTGATTAATAAGGCAATCAGGGGTTATGGGGAAAATGCAGGAGAATAGGAATGAGGAACATATCAGCCATGGGCAAATGGCGGAGCAGACTCGATGGGCCGAACGGCCTAATTCTGCTCCTATAGTTTATGGTCATGGTTCCTCAAAATTTCAGATGTTCTAGTCTAAATCATATCATAGAATTTTTATCATAGAATTTGCAATGCAGGAGGCCATTCGGCCCATCGAGTCTGCACCAGCTCTTTGAAAGAGCACCCTTCCCAAGCAATTTTAGACACTAAGGGCAATTTAGCATGGCCAATTCACCTAACCTGCACATCTTTGGACTGTGGGAGGAAACACAAGCACCCGGAGGAAACCCACGCACACACAGGGAGAACGTGCAGACTCCGCACAGACAGTGACCCAAGCCAGGAATCGAACCTGGGATCCTGGAGCTGTGAAGCAATTGTGCTAACCACCATGCTCACCATCAGCCAACATCACATCAAAGACTTTCTAATAGGATTAAACAGCCGAGTAAAAAAAAATTGATTATGGTAACATCCCCTCTCCAGATATGTTTTCCCCTTCCCTGGTCCGACTGGTCAACATCAAGTAACCTAAAACAAAAAGTTGCATTTATATTTCAGCTTGAATATAGTAAAAATAAGGAGCTTCACAGAAATGTTATCAAACAAAATTTGGTAAAAAGCCAAATAAAGAGATATCAAAACTGCTGGTCAAATATTTGGCCAAAGAGGTAAACTTTAGAGAATTACTTAAAGGAGGAGAGAAAGATAGAGAGGCAAAGGAGACAATGAGGGTAGGATATCTGGAGCTTAGGGTCGAGGCAGCTGAATGCATGCCTGCCAATGGTGGAGAGATAAAGGGCGGGATTCTCCAATCCCGCGGCAGAGTGTCCACGCCGTTGTAAACGCCGTCGCGTTTTACGACGGCGTGAACGGGCCGTTCCCACAACTAATTATGACCCCTCCAGGGAGCCAGCACGGCACTGGAGTGGTTCGCACCGTTCCAGCTGCAGATCCCGGCACAAACTGTGCGCTACGGGATCCGCGCATGCGCAGTTGCGCCACGCCAAAGAGGACATGTGCCGTGGCACCGGTGCCAACGCACGTATGCGCAGTGGCCTCCTTCAACACGCCGGCTCCGACGCAACATGGGGCAGGACTGTCGAGGCCGGCACATAGGAAAGGAGGCCCCCAGACACAGAGGCCGGCCCGCTGATCAGTGGGCCCCGATCGCGGGCCAGGTCACATCGGAGGCCCTGCCAGAGTCGGACAACACCCTCCCCCTCCAAAGGCTGCCACCCGGCCCTTACACACCAAGGTCCCGTCGGCCCAGAGCAGGTTAGAACGGCGCCAGCAGGACTCGGCTCTTTTCTTACGGCCGCTCGGCCCATTCGGGCCGGAGAATCAGCGGCCGGGCCGCATAGAGCGGCCCGCGACCGGTGCCGCGCCAACCACGCTGGCGCCAATTCTTCGCTCTGCGGAGAATCACGTGTCGGGGTGGCGTGGCTCAATTCGCATGGCCGTCCGGTGATTCTCCGATCCGGCGCAGGGTCGGAGAATTACGCCCAAAATCTGGAGATGGCAGGAGGCCAGAACTGAAGGAGCCCAAAGAACCTGGGGTGCTGTAGCATTTTAAGGAGGTAGGAAATGAAATGTGTGCAGGGGTGATAGCTGAACAAAATTTGATACCAGATAAGAAATGGGCAGCAGAATTTCGAATGAGCTCAAGTTTCTGAAGGGCCGAAAGTGGGAGGCTGCCCAGGAGAGTATTGAAATAGTCAGTCTGGAGGTAGAAAATATATGGATGAGGGTTTGAGCAGCAGATGATCTGACCCAGGGGTAAATAATCCAATTTTATTTTGACTAGGCAAAGTTACGCTGAGTCATCCTTATGAGATCAGGAGGATCATTAACTTTCTGTGTGTAATATGGTAATTACGGTTCTATTTATGAATGCTGGTACTTTGAAAGCAAGACCAGCAGAAGAATGATATTACACTTAACAAGGAAAAAGAATACTTCCTTTAATCTCAAGCCCCATTAGAAGATGCACCTTCCTGCTATAAGGGACTTAAATACTGCTAAAATGTTGCGAATACGTAGCAATGCCTGGAACGTAAGAAACCATTTAACCTCTGCGGGAGCAATCCTAAAAGTCTCCACTAGTGATAATTTATTGGACACAGTGGGAGCAATCTAACCAACTTTGTTTTAAATGTGGTAGTGGCGGGAATCACCGGGTGTTTCCCGACAGCTGTCCCGGTGAGGACGTCACCAATATCTAACGTTAATTAGGGCATTTCATTTTTTTTAAATTTTAATATAAATTTAAAGTACCTAATTATTTTTTTTCCAATTAAGGGGCAATTTAGCATGGCCAATCCACATAACCTGCACATCTTTGGACTGGAAGGAAACCGGTGCACCCGGAGGAAACCCACGCAGACACGGGGAGAATGTGCAGATTCCACATAGTCAGTGACCCAAGCCGGGAATCGAACCTGAGACCCTGGAGCTGTGAAGCAACTGTGCTAACCACTTGTGCCACCGTGCTGCGGTAGCACAATTAAATAGTACATGTGATATCAATCTCAAAAATCTTTTGCCAAGGTGTCAAAAACTGGCTTATAATGGCACCTTATTAAATGTGGGAATATAGCTTGAGTTCTGATGTTTTCTTTCCTGCTAACTGAAAATCTTTAATAACAATGCTCCCATATACATTGATAGGGCAAGATAAGGTTTTTTTATTTAAAACATTTTTTCCGAAGAAGCAGCAGGTTTTTAGTTTCCAGTTTACATTTCTGACATTTTCCAGACAGCCCACTCCAGATCGGGCTCTGAACAGAGTAAACACCAGAGCTCAAAAAATACATTTTGATTACAACCATCCCTCACAAAACAAAGGTGAAACATTTTTTTTAATCTTAAATAGTCATAATACCACTTAATTAATGGCTTTAATTAATTTTTGTGATGCGCAACACTTCACCTTTCAGCAACTGCACAACTAGCCTGCCACCAAGCATCTGCTAAAACAGCCCTGAAGTCAACTCTTGGAGATGGAGGGGGAACAACTCTCCCTCAGGTCCTTCCTTGGCCACATCTGAATGAGGCACTCCAGGTGGGGTCTAACCAGCGCTAATAAACTTTGCCTTCCAGCCCTTTTGAAATAAAGGCCAACGTTCCATTAGATTTGGGGTTTTTTTTGTGGTGAATGAGTTCTGCAATTGGACCCCTAAATCCCTCTCTGTTGATCCACAGTTCTTAGCTTCCCTCATCACTTAGAAAATACTTTGATACATCTTTTATGTTCAAAGTGGGTAACCTCACATTTTTGTCATGTTGAATTCCATCTGCCACAGTTTTACCTATGCACTTAACCCATCAGTGTTCCCTGCAACTTTCAGCCTCCACATATACTTCCTCAAATAAAAACTGAGGTCATGGGGTGGGGGGGAACCTCCGGTCCTGCAGCTGCACGTTTCTCGAAGGAGAGGCACTCGCTGGAAATGGGAATCTCTACTCCTAATGGATTTCACATTGAAGCCACCCCATGGAGCTGAGAAACCCGTGGGTGGGGGTGCACTGCCAGCAGGAAAAGAGAATCCCAATGGCCGGAGAATTCCGGCCTCTATATCTCTCTATAAAAGGTATTTCTTTACCCAAGTCATTTACAAATATAGTAAAACACCATGACCTTTGTACAGGTCCCAGGAGGACACCAGTCACATGCTGCCAATTTGAATACACACCCATTATCCCTGCTTTTTTACTGTCAGCTCTGAAGCAATTCTTTATACACGTGAAAAGGTTGCCTCAGATTTCATGCACACTCATTTTTGTTAACAGCCTCTTAAGTGAACTATTATCAAATGCCTCAAAGTCTATATAAATAATTCCATAGACACTCACTTATCTACCAGGTTAGTTATCTTCGCAAAAATAAAATCAAGATTTGTTCAATAACACTTGCCTTTTACAAATTCATACTCAAATTCCAAATGCTCAGACACTATTCCGAATGGAAGATTTTAGTAACTTCTCCAAAATTAATGCAAAACGAATAGAACCATCGAAAGGTTACAAACAGAAAGAGGCCATTCAGCCCATTGTGTCTGGGCCGGCCAAGAAGGAGAAATAACATAAACCACCTGCTCATTTTAATCCCACTTTCCAGCATGTGATATGGAGCCTTGCAGGTTACACCACTTAAGTGTGGATTCCAGATACCGTGTAAGTGAGTTGAGCGTTTCAGCCTCAACCAGCAATTTAAGCAGTGAATTTCAGACGCACAACATCCTCTGGGTGAAAAGGTTGTTCCTCATATCTCTTCTAATCCTTCTACCATGGAATCACAAAACAATAGTGCAGAAGAGGCCCTTCGGCCCATCGAGTCTGCACCGACGCATGAAAAACACCAGACCGGTCTACCTAATCCCATTTGCCAGCACTTGGCCGCCTTGAATGTTATGACATGCCAAGTGCTCATCATCCAGGTACTTTATAAACGATGTGAGGCAACCTGCCTCTACCACCCTCCCAGGCAGTGCATTTCAGACTGTCACCACCCTCAAAAGATTTTCCTCAAATACCCCTTAAACCTCCTACCCCTCACCTTGAATTTGTGTCCCCTCGTAACTGACCCTTCAACTAACGGGGAATAGCTGCCCCCTATCCACCCTGTCCATGCCTCTCATAATCTTGTACACCTTGATCAGGTCACCCCTCAGTCTTTTCTGCGCCAGCAAAAATAACCCAACCCTTTCCAACCTCCCTTCATAACTTCATTCCAGGCAACATCCTGGTGAATTGCCGCTGCACCCCCTCCAATGCAATCACACCCTTCCGATGAACTCACCAAAGTTCTATACCACTCCAACATGACCTCCCTGCTTTAGTAACCTATGCCTGGATTGATATAGGCAAGTATGTTTTCCACCACCCTATTAACCTGCCCTTCTGCCTTCAGAGATCTATGGACAAACACGCCAAGATCCCTTTGTTACTCGGAACTTCCCAGTGTCAGGCTATTCATTGAATAAACCAATCAGCTAAAATTCATGCCCCCTGTAATTGCCCCCTCAGCTAGGGAAACAAATCTTTCCTATCTACCCCGTCTAGGCCCCGCATAGTTTTGTCAATTAGGTCACATCTCAGCCTCCTCTGTTCTTTGGAAAACAACGCGAACCTATCCAATCTTTCCTCATAGCTACAATTTTCAAGCCCAGGCATCAATGTTGCAAATTTCTTCTGCACTCCCTCCAGAGCAATTATGGCCTTATCATGTGACAACCAGAACTGTACACAAAAAAAAAACAGTGGAGGCCTAACCATAAGGCTTTAAGATATAGGAGCAGAATTAGGCCATTTAGCCCATCGAGTCTGCTCCGCCATTCGATCATGGCTGATATGTTTCTCATCCCCATTTTCCTGTCCTCTCCCTGCAACTCCTGATCCCCTTACCAATTGAGAACACCAGATTTGTGCTTGAGGTTCCGTTATCTATAGGGCTACAGATCAAGAATTGGAAGGTGGAATTAGACAGAATAGGTCGTTCTTAGAACATAAGAACTCGGAGCAGAAGTAGGCAATTTAGCCTTTCTAGCCTGCTCTGCCATTCAATACAATCATGGCTTGGGGGTAGTTAGGCTGGTCCTTGTGGGAGTGGAGCTGGTTTTCTTGCACTATAATTACTGTTTTTTGCACAGTTTTATATTATTGTTGTTTATTGTGCCAGAAATGTCTTAATAAAATTGTTTATCAAAAAAAAATACAATCATGGCTGATCTCATCATGGCCTCATCTCCACTGTCCTGCCCGTTCTCCATAACCCTTCAACACATTACTAATTAAAAATCTGTCCAACTCTTCCTTAAATTTACTCATTGTCCCTGCATCCACCACACTCTGGGGTAGCAAAAAATTCTACAAATGCACAACCCTTTGGGAGAAGTAGTTTCTCCTCATCTCGGTTTTAAATTTGCTGCCCCTTATCCTGAAACTATGATGTCTCATTCTAGAATGCCCCACAAGAGGAAGCATCCATTCCACGTCTACTTTATCCATACCTTTTATCATCTTGTAAACCTCAATTTGATCTCCCCTCACTCTTCTAAACACAAGAGAGTATTGGCCTAAACTGCTCCAAATCCCTTTACAAAACAAATCCCTCATATCTAGAATCAATCTAGTGAACCTCCTCAGAACTGCCTCCAATGCCACCACAACTTTCCCCAAATAAGGGGAACAAAAGTATGCACAATACTCCAGGTGCAGCCTCACCAATGCCTTGTATAGTTGCAACAATGCTTCCTTACCTTTATACTCTATTCCTTTAGCTATAAATGCCAACATTCCATTTCCTTCCTTTATTACGTGCTGTACCTGCATGCTAGTTTTCAGAGACTCATGGACAAGGACGCCCAGTTCCCTCTTTTTTTCTAATTCATTTATGGGATGGGGGCATCGCATTTATTGCCCATTCCTAGATGCCCTTCAGAAGGTGGTGGTGAATTGCCTTCTTGAACCGCTGCAGTCCATCAGGTGTAGGTACACCTACTGTGCATTCTTCTACACTCTGGCAAATATAATCTTAATGGACTCAATCTCTCCTCATACATCAGTTTTGCCATCCTTTCCCTGCACTCCCTCCATAGCAAGAACATTCTTCCTCAGATAAGTAGACCAAAACTGCACACAATATTCCAGGTGTGGCCTCACCAAGGTTCTGTATAACTGCAGCAAGACATCCCTGCTCCTGTACTTGAAGCTCTTCCTAAGAAAGCCACTGTACCATTTGTCTTCTTCACCGCCTGCTGCACCTGCATGCTTATTTTCAGCAACTGGTGGACAAAGACACCTAGATCTTGCTGCACATTCTATATATATATTCCCCATACACTACACCCAAGCTCATGAGCTTTAATTTTACATACAATCTCTTATATGGGGTCTCGTCAAAAGCTTGCTGAAAGTCCAAATAAACCACATCCGCTGGCACACTCCCATCTCCTCGACTAGTTACATCCTTGAAGAATTCCAGTAAACTTGTTAAGCATGATTTCCCTTTTCTCATTCTCCCCGTGTTTGCGAGGGTTTCGCCCCCACAACCCAAAGATGTGCAGGGTAGGTGGATTGGCCACGCTAAATTACATAGATTACATAGAACATACAGTGCAGAAGGAGGCCATTCGGCCCATCGAGTCTGCACCGACCCACATTAATCCCTCACTTCCACCTTATCCCCGCAACCCAATAACCCCTCCCAACCCAACCCTTATGGACACTACGGGTAATTTAGCATGGCCAATCCACCTAACCTGCACGTCTTTGGACTGTGGGAGGAAACCGGAGCACCCGGAGGAAACCCACGCGGACACGGGGAGAACGTGCAAACTCCGCACAGACAGTGACCCAGCGGGGAATCGAACCTGGGACCCTGGCGCTGTGAAGCCACAGTGCTAATCACTTGTGCTACCGTGCTGCCCCTTAATTGGAAAACAAATGAATTGAGGACTCTAAAAAAAATGTTTTAAATGATTTCCCTTTCATAAATCTATGCTGACTGTCTGATCCTGCTACTGTTTTCCAAGTGCTCCGCTATTACATCTTTGATCAGCGTCAGGCTGACTGGTCATAATTTCCTGTTTTATCTCTACCTTTTTAAATCCTTAGGAACTGTTCCAAAGTCTGCAGAATATTGGAAGATGACCACCAATGCATCTACTATTTCTAAGGCCACAGGTCCTAAGGATTTATCAGCCTTCAATCCCACCAACTTCCCAAACATAATTTCCCTACCATTACTGATTTCTTCCAGTTTCTCCTTCTCACTAAACTCTGTGCTCCCCACATTTCTGGGACTTCATTTGTGTCTTCCTTTGTCTATTCAATCATTTCTTTGTTCCCCATTATAAATTCCCCTGTTTCTGACTGTAAGGAACCTACATTTGTCTTTACCAATGTTTTTCACTTCACCTACCTATAGAAGCTTTTATAGTCCTTTATTATGTTCACCCGCAAGCCTACTCTCACACTCTATTCTCCCCTTCTTAATAATCCGTTTGACTCCTTTGCTGGATTCTAAATGTTCCCAATCCTCAGGTTTGCTGTTTTTTTCTGGCCAATTTGTATGCCTCTTCCTTGGATCTAATACTATCACAAATCTCCCTTGTAAGCCCTGGTTTTGGCCACCTTTCCCATTTTATTTTTGCACCAGCCAGGAATGAACAAATTGTTGCAGTTCACCCATTCGCTCTTTGAATGTTTGCCATTGCCCATCCACCATCATCCCTTTAAGTCACAATCCCCAATCCATTATAGCCAACTCATATCATCACAGTTTCCTTTATTTAGATTCAGGCTCCTAGACCCAAAATCAAATATGTCACTCTCCATCTTGAATTGTAGCGTATTATGTTCGCTCATCCCCAAAGGGTCTCGCACAACTAGATTGTAAATTATTCCTTTCTTGTTACACAGTACCCAGTCTAGGATGGCCTGTTCTCTAGTTGGTTCCTCAACGTAGCAGTCCAGAAAACCATCCCGTACACACTCCAGGAATTCCTCCTCAATGGTATTGTTACTAATTAGATTTGCCCACTTCATATGCAAATTAAAGTCACACATAATTACAGGTTTTCCTTTACCACATGCGTCTCTAATTTACTGTTTAATGTCATCCCCAACAGTGGGTCTTGTAGCCACCTGGGTTTGCCAACTCCCGACGTAAAATGGAGAACAGCAAAGGCTGCAGGGAAATTCAGCCAACACAGGCAGAAACTAGCAGGTGCAAGTTTACTGTGTATTAAACTCTGCAAAAGCCCAGACAGCATCGGTACAAGCAGCCATCTGCATAATAATGTAGCAGCCATCTACATACTAATGAGCGATCCCCAGGTACCATCGAAACATTTGGGATAAACAAAGCCAAGCCAGACTCCTCGGCGCCAGCAGGAGCCAACACGAAAGAGGTTAATGGACACCTCAAGACCGCCCATCGATCAGGGAACCGTTTCAGTATTGGAGAAATCGAACCAAGCGATTGGAACGAAGTCCAATCACTTGGAACCCGGTACAGGGTCCGCCCCGAAAGGCGGGAAGCCCCATGGGACTATAAAGTTCTAATTGTTCTTCTTGACCGGGTCACTCAGCAACGCGAACCAACCCTTGACAGTGACTGGTTCAGCTGCCGCCGAAAGCCAGTAAGTCTTAAGTCAACGCTCGCTACGAGGTAAGCGCTCCTAGCTACCAGTCCGTACCAACTTCGAATCCCGCAGACTCAGAACCCGAACGAAAGGCCATTTGTTCCCCTGACCTGGTGGGCCAGTCCGAAGCTAAGTATAGGCCTGTTAGTTGTAGAAGTAGCTTAGAAGTAGAATTTATGCATGAGTAGCGATTACTGTGTATAACAAATGTGCTTTGATTTGAATTTTACTAATTGGTGTATTGAGTTATTGATCATTGCTTGAACTTGAACTTCGTGGCGGTATCATAAAGGTATAGAGAGCAAAGGTAATAAAACAGAGCCAATTGAACCAACCAAAAGTTAGCAACAGTCTATGTACAACCCCCACTAATGTTTTATGCCCCTTAGAATTTCTCAGTTCTACCCATTCAGATTCAACATCGTCGGGAGCTAATATCCTTCCTCACTATTGCATTAATTTCCTCTTTAACCAGCAATGCAACCCCATTGCCTTTTCCTTCTTATTTGTCCTTCCTAAACACTGGTTACCCTGCAGCCATGTCTCTGTAATCAAAACCATTTACATCTACTTGTCCGATTGATTCATCTTTTTTTTTTCCAATTAAGGGGCAATTTAGTGTAATCAATCCACTTACCCTGCACATTTTTGGGTTGTCAGGGTGAGACCCTGTGCAGACAGGGGGAGAATATGTAATCCCCACATGGACAGTGACTTGTGGCTGGGGTCGAACCTGGCTCCTCAATGTCGTGAGGCAGCACTAACCATTGCACGACCGAGTCGTCTTTTCATCTACTTTATTGTGAATGCTGTGTGCATTAAGGCACAAAGCATTAAAGCGTGCCTTTTTAAACATTCCTTGTCCTGTTCCCATTATTTTTCATTCTGGTCCTGTTTGATTCTGGTCTTGATTTCTCTGCCTGTCACTTTTTTATTCCCCATTCTGACTTTTGCTCTTGTCCTTATTTCCTCCTCCCCTGTCTTCCCATCCGCCTGTTCAAATCCTACCAGCCACTTTTGCAAATACTCCCCCTAGGACATCCCTTGCACCTGCCCATGTGCAACCTGTTCAGTCCCACCTTCCCCAGAACCGGTCCCAATGTATCAGGAATCTGAAACTTACCCCCTCGCATCATCCATCATCTCTTCAACCACATAGTCATCTGATATTTCCTGCTATTTCTATTTTGACTAGCATATGGCACTGATAGTAATCCTGAGATCACTAACTTGGAGGACCGACTTTTCAACTTAATTCCTAACTCCCTATATTCTGCTTTTAAGACCTCATCCCTTTTTTTAAACCTAACGTCATTTGTACCAATGTGTTTGATGATCACTGGATGTTCACCACTTCCTTCATAATGTCCCACAGTCACTCTGAGACATCCTTGACGCGAGCGGCAAGGAGGCAACATACCATTCTGGAGTCTTGTTTGTGGCCACAGAAACACCTATCTATTCCCCTTACAATTGAGTCCCTGATAACTATTACATTCCCACACTTTTTACTCTGCCCCTGTGTAGGAGAGTCAACCATGGTGTAAAGAATTTGGCTGCTGCAGCTTTCCCCTGACTATTCCCCTCAACAGTATTCAATGTAGTATATCTGTTTTGGAGGGGAATGGCGACAAGGAGATTGCTGCATTGCCTGGCTCGTCCTCTTATTCTGCCTGATAGTCATACATTCCGTTCCTGCCTGTGGAGTTTTAGCCTGTGGTGTGACCACCTCTCTATACGTGCTATCCATGATAAACTCAGCTTCGCTGGTGCTCTGCAGTATCCCAGCCTCTAGAAAAGCTCCAAAACCTAAGCTTTCAGGAGCTGCAGCTGGAGACACTTCCTGCATACCACTGGAAATGTTTCCGGCTTCCCACATAGAGACGCACACCACGGCTTTGAGCTCTCCTGCCATGACTTACCTCATTCAATGAAATCTTTTGGAAGATATTTAAAATTAAACAACACCAATTACGCTAGGGTCCTTCTTCCCTGGACCTTGTTGCTACAAAATATAGCCCTTATAAAGAATATACCACAAAATAAACACTTTACAAAATATAAGCGCTAGATGTAGTAAATACATACCTGAACATACTCACCCACTCAGCTGCTTCCACTTGCCCCACATCATTTTTGAATCCGGATGTCAGCTCAAGAGCTCCAAACTCCAGAGCTCCCGATAATCTCACGCGGTTTTCAGTCTTCCTCCTGCACTCTCCTCTAGGTGTTTCTGACTGCCCATCTGTCCCAGTGTCCTCCACTCGCAACTACTGACTATCTGTCCCAGTGTCCTCCACTTGCACTCCCCTCTAGGAGTTGCAGTCCAAGGCCACTTCCTCTGCTCTTCTCGATATCCTCCCGTTTATTGAGTGTCCCCTTGTTCTGTTTACCCTCCCCAAATGCGTTACCTCACACTTCTCCGGATTGAATTCCATTTGCCACTTTTCCACCCACTCAACCAAACCATTGATATCATTCTGGAGACATCAGTTATTCTCCTCACCATCAACTACGTGGTCAACTTTTGTGTCATCTGCAAAATCCCCAATCATGCTTCCCACATTTAAGTCCCAATCATTAATATAGACAGCATACAGCAAGGACTCCAATGCGGAGACCTGTTTCCATTCACAATACCATCCAGCGACCATTACTCTTTGTTTCTGTCGTTAAGCCAATTTTGAATCCAACTCACCTCCCTCCTCTGTATCCCAATGGCTTTTGCTTTTCTGACCAGTCTGCCATCTGAGACCTTGTTAAATGTCTTGTTAAAATCCATGTAGATAGCATCCACTGCACTACCACATCAATCCTCCTTGTTACTGGCTCAAAAAATTCAATTAAGTTAGTAAGAATAATCTTCCCCCAACAAAACCATGCTTACAAGATCAATTAGTGCCCAAGTGACAGTTTCTCCTATCTCTCAGAATTGATTTCAATACTTTGCCCACCAGCCTACAGTTATCTGGCCTATCCTTTGCACACTTTTTAAATAATGGTACAGCGTTCACCGACCTTCAATCCCCTGGGATCTTGCATGAATCTAGTGAGGATTGAAAAATGGTCCTCAGAGGATCATCTATTTCCTCCCTGGCTTCCTTTAACGACCTGGGATATAATCCATCAGGGTGTGTGTAGCGCACAAAGACTCCGTGAGACGAATAGAGTGAAGTCGATGAGACTTTATTAAGCGTGTCTGTTCCCCCGCAGCTCGATAGTAAACTGGCCTGCGGGGGAAGACTCCGGCTTCTTATACTCCGCCTTCAGGGCGGAGCTAGAGGTCAACGGCCAACCAGGACCCGGGATCTGTCACCCAATGACATTAGGGCTTCCAGTCCCACATGACCCCCAATACATACTACCACATTCACCCCTTGTCAAAAATGAACCCGGCGGAGTGACGCTTCGTATGGTGGTAAGGGTTTACAGGGTTGGTCCTGGGAGGAAAAAAAACATTCACAAGGCAATACAGTATTGTACAATTTTGTCCTGTTGCAACTATTTACAAAGGGTATGGGAAGAAAAGCAAAATGTTCTTGTGAAAAGTCCATATTTAGTTTTAGATCGACGCCACGAGGCGGTCGGGTGGTCTGGTCATCCGTGTCGATCGCCTCGGCCCCGGTGGTGGTGGTGCTTGTACCGGTGTTGTCGCCTCCAGGAGCCTTACGGTTTCAGCTTGGGCTTTATTCTTGGTCGGTGCTGAGGGGAGGGGAACCTATCCTCCTGGGAAGGGGGCGGTCGCGGGGTGCGGTGGTGGCAGGAAGGGGGAGGGTTGGGTTGATGGTGTCGGGGGGGTGTGCGTGTTGCCGGCGGGCGCCAGATCCCGCAGGGAGACCGTGTCCTGTCGGCCGTCGGGGTACTCCACGTAGGCGTACTGGGGGTTCGCGTGGAGGAGGTGAACCCTTTCGACCAACGGGTCCGCCTTATGTGCCCGCACATGCTTTCGGAGCAGGATGGGTCCTGGGGCCGCCAGCCAGGTCGGCAGTGACGTTCCAGAGGAGGACCTCCTAGGGAAAACAAGGAGACGCTCATGGGGCGTTTGATTAGTGCTCGTACATAATAACGACCGGATGGAGTGGAGAGCGTCCGGGAGGACCTCCTGTCACCGTGAAACTGGGAGGTCCCTGGACCGTAGGGCCAGTAGGACGGCCTTCCAGACCGTGCCGTTCTCCCTCTCGACTTGCCCGTTCCCCCGGGGGTTGTAGCTGGTCGTCCTGCTTGAGGCTATGCCCTTGCTGAGCAGGAACTGGCGCAGCTCGTCACTCATGAAAGAGGACACCCTGTCGCTGTGGACGTAAGCGGGGTAACCGAACAGTGTGAAGATGCTGTTCAGGGCTTTAATGACTGTGGCCGCGGTCATGTCAGAACAGGGAATGGCAAAAGGGAAGCGGGAGTATTCGTCCACCACATTAAGAAAATATGCGTTGCGGTCGGTGGAGGGGAGGGGCCCTTTGAAATCGAGACGGAGGCGTTCAAAGGGGCGGGAAGCCTTAATCAGGTGCGCTCCATCTGGCCTGAAAAAATGCGGCTTGCATTCCGCGCAGATGTGGCAGTCCCTTGTGACTGTACGGACCTCCTCTAAAGAGTATGGGAGATTGCGGGATTTGATGAAGTGGTAAAACAGAGTGACCCCCGGGTGGCAGAGATCCTCGTGGAGGGTTTGGAGGCGGTTAATTTGTGCGTTGGCACATGTGCCGCGGGATAGGGCATCGGACGGCTCGTTCAGCTTTCCGGGACGGTACAAGATCTCGTAGTTGAAGGTGGAGAGCTCGATCCTCCACCTTAAGATCTTGTCGTTTTTGATTTTGCCCCGCTGTGCATTATCGAACATGAAGGCTACCGACCGTTGGTCCGTGAGGAGAGTGAATCTCCTGCCGGCCAGGTAATGCCTCCAATGTCGCACAGCTCCACGATGGCTTGGGCTTCCTTTTCTACTGAAGAGTGGCGGATTTCTGAGGCGTGGAGGGTCCGGGAGAAAAAGGCCACGGGTCTGCCCGCTTGGTTAAGGGTGGCCGCTAGAGCTACGTCGGAGGCGTCGCTCTCGATCTGGAAGGGGAGGGACTCGTCGATGGCGCGCATCGTGGCCTTTGCGATATCCGCTTTGATGCGGCTGAAGGCCTGGCAAGCCTCTGTCGACAGAGGGAAGGTCGTGGTCTATATTAGGGGGCGGGCCTTGTCTGCGTACTGGGGGACCCACTGGGCGTAGTATGAAAAGAACCCCAAGCAGCGTTTCAGGGCTTTTGGGCAGTGCGGGAGGGGAAATTCCATGAGTGCGCGCATACGTTCGGGGTTGGGGCCTATTATCCCATTGCGCACTACGTAGCCCAGAATGGCTAGCCGATCGGTGCTAAAAACGCACTTGTCCTCGTTGTACGTGAGGTTCAAGGCTTTGGCGGTCTGGAGGAATTTTTGGAGGTTGGAGTCGTGGTCCTGCTGATCGTGGCCGCAGATGGTTACATTGTCGAGATACGGGAACGTGGCCCGCAACCCATGTTGATCAACCATTCGGTCCATCTCCCGTTGGAAGACCGAGACCCCGTTTGTGACGCCAAAAGGGACCCGTAGGAAATGGTATAATCGCCCATCTGCCTCGAAGGCTGTGTACTTGCAGTCACTTGGGCGGATGGGGAGCTGATGGTAGGCGGACTTGAGGTCCACGGTGGAGAAGACTTTATATTGGGCAATCCGGTTGACCATGTCGGATATGCGGGGGAGAGGGTACGCGTCTAGTTGTGTGTACCTGTTGATGGTCTGGCTATAGTCAATGACCATCCTTTGTTTCTCCCCTGTCTTCACTACTACCACCTGCGCTCTCCAGGGACTATTGCTGGCCTGGATTATGCCCTCCTTTAGTAGCCGCTGGACTTCGGACCGAATGAAGGTCCGGTCCTGGGCGCTGTACCGTCTGCTCCTAGTGGCGACGGGTTTGCAATCCGGGGTGAGGTTCGCAAACAAGGACGGGGGTTGCACCTTGAGGGTTGCGAGGCCGCAGATAGTGAGTGGGGGTATTGGGCCGCCGAATTTGAACGTAAGGCTCTGTAGATTGCATTGGAAATCTAATCCCAGCAAGGTGGGGGCACAGAGTTGGGGAAGGACGTTTAGTTTGTAGTTTTTGAACTCCCTCCCCTGCACCGTTAGTGTAACTATGCAGAATCCCTGGATCTGTACGGAGTGGGATCCTGCAGCTAGGGAAATCTTTTGTGCGCTGGGATAGGTGGTCAAGGAACAGCGTCTTACTGCGTCGGGGTGTATAAAGCTCTCCGTGCTCCCGGAGTCGACTAGGCATGGCGTCTCGTGGCCGTTTATTAGCACCGTTGTCGTCGTCGTCTGGAGTGTCCGGGGCCGAGCTTGATCGAGCGTAATTGAAGCGAGACGTGGTTGTAGTAGTGGAGTGGGGTCCGTTGTTGCCGTCCAAGATGGCGTCGGGGATGGACAAAATGGCCGCCCCCATACATCGCACGTGGCTGGGGGGTCACAAGATGGCGGCGGGGTGGACAAAATGGCCACCCCCACGCGTCGTACAGGTCTGGGGCGGTCCAAGATGGCGGCGCCCCTCCTCCCCTCGTGGTGGCCGGGACCCAAAATGGCGGCGTCTGCGGGTCGCACATCGGCGCCCCTCCTCCCCTCGTGGTGGCCGGGACCCAAAATGGCGGCGTCTGCGGGTCGCACATGGTGTGCTGGGGGGGCTGGGGAGCGCTAGGGCCGCGAGCGCTAGGACCGCGAGCGCTAGGACCGCGCGGAGCTCCCTCACCAGGGACAGCGGTGGTCGGGGCCCAAGTAGGTGGCGCCGGCGGGTCAGGCGTGGGGCGCGGGGTGGGGGTTAGGGTGGCGTTAGGGACGCGCAAAACTCCCTCCTCTCCGTGGAGAGTGTTGGCCGGGACCCAAAGCGGTAGCGCCGGCGGCGGGTCATACATGGGCTGCGGGGAGGGGGGTTGAGGAGCGTAAGCGGCGTGCAGAGCTCCCAGTTCTCCCTGGACCGCGGTGGTCGGGACCCAGAGCGTCTGCGCCTGCGGGTCGTACATGGCGTGCTTGGGGGGTTGGGGCGCGTAAACTGCTTGCAGGGCTCCCTGTGCTCCCGGGACAGCGGCGACCTCGCGAGACCGGCACACAACCGCATAATGGCCCTTTTTCCCGCAGCTTTTGCAGATAGCTGCGCGGGCCGGGCAACGCTGTCGGGGGTGTTTCGCCTGGCCGCAGAAATAACAGCGGGCGCCCCCGGTGCGACTCGGCGTTTGGACCGCGCAAGCCTGTGGGGTGTGCGGGGGGGGGGGCCGTAGGGGGTTTGCCGCGACGGGTACGTACTGGGCCCAATGGGTTGCCGCGCGGTCGGGGCCTTAGGCGCGGGTATTACGCGCGGCCACGTCTAGGGAGGCTGCTAGGGCCCGTGCCTCTGAGAGTCCTAGCGACTCTTTTTCTAGAAGTCTTTGGCGGATTTGGGAGGATTGCATACCTGCCACAAAAGCATCGCGCATTAACATGTCCGTGTGTTCGTTTGCGTTCACCGACGGGCAGCTGCAGGCTCGTCCCAAAATCAGCAGCGCGGCGTAGAATTCGTCCATCGATTCTCCGGGAGCTTGCCGTCTCGTCGCGAGCTGGTAGCGAGCGTAGATTTGGTTAACTGGGCGGGCATAGAGACTTTTCAGTGCTGCGAATGCCGTCTGGAAATCCTCCGAGTCTTCGATGAGGGAGAAAATCTCCGTGCTCACCCTCGAGTGCAGGACCTGCAGTTTTTGGTCTTCTGTGACCCGGCCGGTGGTCGTTCTGAGGTAGGCCTCGAAGCAAGTCTGCCAGTGCTTGAAGGCTGCTGCCGCGTTCACTGCGTGGGGGCTGATCCTCAGGCATTCCGGAATGATCCTGAGCTCCATAGTCCTTTTTAGGCACGCTTAATAAATTGTAGCGCACAAAGACTACGTGAGACGAATAGAGTGAAGTCGATGAGGCTTTATTAAGCGTGTCTCTTCCCCCGCAGCTCGATAGTAAACTGGCCTGCGGGGGAAGACTCCGGCTTCTTATACTCCGCCTTCAGGGCGGAGCTAGAGGTCAACGGCCAACCAGGACCCGGGACCTGTCAGCCAATGACATTAGGGCTTCCAATCCCACATGACCCCCAATACATACTACCACAGTGTGGTAATTTCACCTTCAAGGATGTCAGACCCTCCATTACTTACTCTCTCATTCTGCTTATTGTATCTAATATGTCACACTCCTCCTCATTAACTAGAATCTTTACATCATCCCTCTCCTTATTGAAGGCAGAGACAAAGTACTCATAGAGGAGGAACTACTTCTCACAGAGGGTAGTGAATTTGTGAAACTCACTGCCCCATAGTGCGGTGGAGTCTGAGCCATTAAATGGTTTCAAGAAGGAGATAGATATATTTTGTATTTAAAAAACAGATTAAAGGGATATGGAGAACAGGTAGGGAGGTGGATTTGAGACCAGGAAGAGATCAGCCATTAACTTTTGAGTGGCAGAGCAGATTCAAGGGGCTGAATTGCCTACTTCTGCTCCTAATTTCTATGTTCCTACCTTTAATAGGCCCTATCCGTTCCTTAGTTATTCTCTTGTTCTTTCTGTGCTGGCAAAACATCTTTGGGTTTTCTTTGATTTTACCTGCCAATATTTTCTCATATTCTCGCTTTGCTTTCCTAATTTCCATTATTACTTCATTCCCGAACGTCCTATATTCTCTGGGCTTTCTACAGCATTACAAGCTATTTGTTGACACTTCCGGTAGCGGCCATGACCTGCTAGGTCGCGTGAACGGTAGCTCCCGCCGGGATCGGTTTTTCGGGCCGCTAAAAGGAGCGGCGGCGGTAATTGACAGGAGGGACCGGCGCAGGAGCGGACGTGGGAGAGGTTCCCCCCCGGCGGTGCATGGAGAAAACCAGGAGCGGAGCCGGCAGACGAGCAAACCCAGGAAAGAAGGTCAAGAAGGTCCGGGAGGACAAAATGGCGGCCGGAGAAGATCGGGAGGTGTGGGCCCAGTGGGCCAGAGAACAACAGGAGCTCCTTAAAAACTGCTTCATGGAGCTGAAAACAGAGATGCTGGCCTCCATGGAAAGAATTGTGGTGACCCAGAAGACGCAGGAGAAGGAGATCAAGGAGGTGAGGAGGAAGGTGGCGGAGAGTGAGGACGAGATCCTGGGCCTGGCGGTGAAGGTGGAGGTGCACGAGGCGCTCCATAAGAGATGGCAGGAGAGGCTGGATGACGTTGAGTGCAGGTCTCGGAGCCATAAACTGCGGATCCTGGGCCTTCCCGAAGGCGCGGACGTGAGCACGTACGTGGCCACAATGCGGGGGACGTTGATGGGTGCGGGGGCCTTCCCGCAGCCCTTGGAGCTGGATGGGGCGCACAGGGTTCTCGCCGGAAAGCAGAGGGTAAACGAGCCATCGACGGCGATGGTGATAGGGTTTCAGCGCTTGGCAGACCGGGAGCGAGTCCTGTGGTGGGCGAAGAAAGAGCGGAGCAGTAAGTGGGAGAACAGCGAGATCAGAATTTACCAGGACCTGGGAGCTGAGCTGGCGAGGAGGCATGCAGATTTCAACCAGGCGAAGGCGGTCCACCACAGTAAAGGGGTGAAGTTTGGGCTCCTGCAACCGGCGAGACTGTGGGTAACATACCAGGACAGGCACCACTATTTTGATACGCCAGACAAGGCGTGGTCCTTCATCAGGCAGGAGAAGCTGGACCTGAACTGAGGGACAGTTGTATGGGGGTGAAATGTGCGGGTGAGGAGGGACCGAGGGGAGGACGGCGGGTAAAGCATAAGTTTATGGGCCTGTCTGCCCTAGTTTGGTTGGTGGTTTTGTTGTTTGTTTTCCAGGTGTCTTGTTTTCCAGGTGTTCGGTGCTAGGGGGCGGGAAACGCCCGGGACCGGCTGTCCGGCGCACGGGGAGGTCCCAGATGGCACTTGCCCCTCTACCCTGTGGGGGAAGGGGGTAGGGTGGCCCAAGGAGGCAACAAGTTAAGGGTTGGTATATAGAGGCAGGAGCGGCCGGGGTCAGCATGGGTGTGCTAACTCACGGAAGCACAATGGGGGGGGGGGGGGGAACCAGAGCTAAGCGGAGGGGGGGGGTGCTGCTTTGCTGACTGATGGGTTAGCCAGGTGAGGGGTATGGATGAAGAGTCGGCCGGCAGGAGGGAGGGGGGAGAGCTGGAAGAGGGAGGAGGGGGCACGCGGTTGGCCGAAAAAGGGAGATGGCTAGTCGGCGGGATGGGGGGGGGGGGGGGGGGGGGGGGGGGTCAACCCCCCGACCAGGCTGATCACGTGGAACATGAGGGGCCTGAATGGGCCGGTCAAGAGGTCCCGCGTGTCCTCGCATTCGAAGGGGTTGAAGGTGGATGTGGCCATGTTGTTAGAGACACACTTAAAGCTCGCAGACCAGATGAGGCTAAGGAAAGGATGGGTGGGGCAGGTGTTTCACTCGGGGTTAGACTCCAAGACCAGAGGGGTGGCCATTTTGGTCAGTAAACGAGTGACATTTGAGACGGGGAGCATCGTGGCGGACAAAGGGGGCAGGAATATAATGGTGAGTGGCAAGCTGCAGGGGGCCCTAGTGGTGTTAGTGAATGTATATGCCCTAGTGGTGTTAGTGAATGTATATGCCCCGAACTGGGACGATGCGGACTTCATGAGGCGCGTGTTGGGTAGGATCCCGGACTTGGAGATAAGTCACCTGATAATGGGAGGGGACTTTAATATGGTCTTGGATCAGAGCTTGGATCATTCCAAGTCCGGGTCGGGAAAGAGGCCGGCGGTGGCCAGGGCCCTGTGGGAGTTCATGGGCCAGATGGGGGGAGTGGACCCCTGGAGGTTTGCGTGGCCAAGGACGAAGGAGTTTTCCTTTTTCTCCCATGTCCATAAAGTCTATTCGCGAATAGATGTCTTTGTGCTGAGTAGGGCGTTAATCCAGAGGGTGGAGGGGGTTGAATACTCAGCCATTGCGGTCTGGGACTATGCCCCGCAGTGGGTGGACCTGCGACTGGGGGCGGAAAGGGGTCAGCGCCCTCTCTGGCGACTGGATGTGGGGCTGCTGGCGGACAAAGAGGTGTGCGGGTGGATAAGGAGGAGTATTGAGAATTATGTGGGAACAAACGACCCAGGAGAGGTGACGGTGGCAGTGGTTTGGTAGACTCTGAAGGCGGAGATTAGGGGAGTTAATATCCATTAGGTCCCATAGAGAGAAGGAGAGGGCGGAGAGGGAGAGACTGGTGGGAGAGATACTCAGGGTAGATAGGAGGTACGCGGAGGCACCAGAGGGAGGGCTGTTAAACGAGCGCCCAAAATTACAGGCGGAGTTTGACTTGCTGACCACGGGGAAGGCGGAGGCGCAGCTGAGGAAAGCGAAGGGGCAGTTTATGAGTATGGAGAGAAGGCGAGCTGGTGCACCAGCTGCGCAGGAGGGAGGGGGCCAGAGAGATTGGGGGAGTGCGGGATAGGGAAAGCAACATGGTGCTGAGCCCAGAGAGGGTTAATGAAGTCTTCAGGGAGTTCTACGGGAAGTTATAAGAGTTGGAACTCCCCGGTGAGGGGGAAGGGATGAGGCAGTTCATGGACCGGTTGAGGTTCCCAAGGGTGGAAGCAGAGCGGGTGAAGGGACTGGGGGCCCCGATTGAGTTGGAGGAGGTAGTCAGGAAGCTGGCAGGCATGCAGACGGGCAAGGCCCCGGGCGGCTTCCCTGCAGAATTTTATAAGAAGTTCTTGGAGCTGCTGAGCCCGCTCCTGATGAGAACTTTCAATGAGGCAAAGGAGAAAGGGACCCTCCCTCCGACAATGTCGCAGGCATAGATCTCGCTCATCCTGAAGGGGAGAGATCCGCTTCAGTGTGGGTCCTACAGACCGATATCGCTCCTGAACGTAGATGCCAAGCTGTTGGCAAAAATTCTGTCCACCAGAATAGAGGACTGTGTCCCGGGAGTGATTGGGGAGGACCAGACGGATTTTGTTAAGGGCAGGCAGCTGAACACGAATGTGAGGAGGCTCCTGAAGGGGGGGGGGGGCACTAGGCAGGTTTGGATTTGGGGAGGGATTCATAAGTTGGGTCAAGCTGCTGTACCAGGCCCCTGTAGCGAGTGTGTCCACAAACCGGCTACGGTCGGAAGATTTCAGGCTGCACCGGGGAACGAGACAGGGGTGTCCCCTGCCCCATTGCTGTTTGCCCTGGCAATTGAGCCGTTGGCCATTGCGCTCAGGACTTCGAGGGATTGGAGGGGGCTGGTGCGCCGAAGGGAGGAACACCGGGTCTCCCTCTACGCGGATGACCTGCTGTTGTATATTTCGGACCCGTTAGAGGGGATGGGGAAGGTCATGCGGATCCTGGGGGACTTCGGGAGGTTCTCGGGGTATAAGTTGAACGTGGGGAAGAGTGAGCTGTTCGTGGTCTACGGTTGGGGCCAGGAGGAGAGACTGAGGGAGCTCCCGCTCAGGATAGTGGAGAGGAGCTTTCGGTACTTGGGGATACAAGTGGCCAGGAACTGGGATGCCCTGCACCGGCTCAACTTAACCCGGCTACTGGAGAGAGATTAAAAGGTGGGATATGCTCCCGCTTTCCCTAGCGGGACGGGTGCAGACTGTGAAGATGACGGTTCTCTCCAGGTTCCTCTTCGTATTTCAGTGCCTCCCCATTTTCATCCCCAAGTCCTTCTTTAAGCGGGTGAATAGGATTGTTACGGGATTTATGTGGGCTAGGGCAGGTATTAAGAAGATGGGGACCCGTTTATAGACGGGGTTTTCCCCAGCACGCAGGCGCTGGAGGAGAGGTTCGGCCTGCCCCCGGGGAACGCGTTCAGGTACCTTCAGGTTCGGGACTTCCTTTGAAAACAGATGGGGACATTCCCGTGGCTGCCCCCACGTAGGATCCAGGATAGGGTGGTGTCTGGCATCTGGGTAAGGGAGGGGAAGGTGTCGGACATATATTAGGAGCTGCAGGAGGTAGAGGAAGCCTCAGTGGGGGAGTTGAAGGATAAATGGGAGGAGGGGCTGGCCGAGGAGCTGGAGGAGGGCCTGTGGGCCGAGGCCCTGGGCAGGGTGAACTCCTCCTCATCATGTGCCAGGCTCGGATTAACCCAGTTTAAGGTGGTGCATCAGGAGCATATAACGGCGGCAAGAATGAGTAGGTTTTTTGGGGTGGAGGACAGGTGCCCGAGGTGTGCAGGGAGTTCGGAGAATCATGCCCATATGTTTTGGGCATGCCCGGCGCTTAAAGGATTCTGGCAGGGGTTTGCAAGGGTGATGTTTAGGGTCTTGGATGCTCGGGTGAAGGCGAGTCCAGCGGTAGCGATATTTGGGGTGGCGGAGGATCCGGGAGTGCAGGAAGCGAAAAAGGCCGAGGTACTGGCCTTTGCCTCCCTGGTACCCGATGACGGATTTTGTTAATGCGGAGGGACTCGAAACCCCCGAGCGTGAAGACCTGGGTTAGCGATGTGGCGGGGTTCCTCAACCTGGAGCAAATAAAGTTTGCCTTGAGAGGGTCCTTGATGGGGTTCTCCCGGCGGTGGCAACCTTTCCTTGGCTTTCTAGGGGAGCAGCAAGTGTCAACAGCAGCATCCTGGGGGGGAGGGGGGGTTCAGGTGGGGAGGTACTGTTGATATAATGCGAGTTGGGCATGGAGACAAAACACACCTTGTTCTGTTTTTTTTTTTAATTCTGTTTTGGAAGTAGTTTTATTGTAAGCTTTGGGCTATGCTTATTGTTATTTTGTATTACTATCTGTATTTCTATTTCTGTTATGTAAAAACGCTGATTGGAAAAACTTGAATAAAACATTTATTTTTTTAAAAAGCTATTTGTTGCTTTCTTTTTCTGCTTTACCTTACCCTGTATGCTTCTGGATAACCAGGGGGCTCTAGATTTGGCAGTACCACTCTTGTTTGTAGGAACATGTCTACACTGTGTCCATAGATTTTTGCGTTTGAATGACTTACACTGATTTGACACTGTTTTCCCTGTGTCCAGGAGCTGTGCCCAGTCCATTCTTGCCAGTTCAACTCTTGGTGAAATATGTCTTGCCCCAATATAGAACTTTTACTCCTGTTCTATCTTCATCTTTTTCATAACTCTGCTAAATCTAACTGTTTTACAGTCACATGCTCCAAAATAATCTCACCTCATCCACTTGCACAGCTTCATTCTAAGAGGCTAAATTTAGAATTGCACCCCCTTTCATTGGGTTTGTTACATGCTGGCTAAAACAATTCTCCTGAATGCAGTTCAAGTATTTTGTGCCCTCCTATTCATATCCCAAGTCTCCAACTATTATTGCTCTATTTTGTTTTTCCATTCAGTATACTCCTGGCAGTGTGGCTGCCCCTTTTCTATTACTGAACTCAATCCATATGGCTTCAACTGATGCTTTATTTAGTATATCATCCCTCCAAACAGCTGGAATTGAATCTTTTTTTTTTTTAATATGTTTTTATTAAGAATTTTTCAACAATATTTTCCACCTTACAAACAACCCCCCCCCCCCACACTCCCCCCCGAAACAAAGAAAAGAAAGAGAACTCGCGTGGTAAGACATGAACATGGCAAGTCAATAAGATACAGAACTTTGTACATTGGATTCTTCCCGTACGTCAGTTTCCGGATCATTCATGTGTTTTCTTGCTCAAATGCCCCCCAAAGGAACCCCCCCCCCCCTAAACGAACGATGTTACCCCCCGCCCCCCCGGGCTGGTGCTGCTGCTGTCCGACCTTCATCTAACGCTCCGCGAGATGGTCTAGGAACGGTTGCCACCTCCTGTAGAACCCCTGCGCAGACCCTCTCAAGGCAAACTTTATCCTTTCCAACTTAATAAACCCAGCCATATCATTTATCCAGGCCTCCACGCTGGGGGGCTTCGCCTCCTTCCACATTAGCAAGATCCTTCGCCGGGCTACGAGGGACGCAAAGGCCAGAATGCCGGCCTCTTTCGCCTCCTGCACTCCCGGCTCGTCCACTACTCCAAATAGTGCTAGCCCCCAGCTTGGCTTGACCCAGACTTTCACCACCTTAGATACTGTTCCCGCTACTCCCCTCCAGTGCCGGGCATGACCAAAACATATGGGCATGGTTTGCCGGACTTCCTGAGCACCTCCCACATCTGTCCTCCACCCCAAAGTACCTACTCAGCCTCGCCCCCATCATATGTGCTCTATGAACCACCTTAAATTGTATCAGGCTAAGCCTGGCACACGAGGAAGAGGAATTAACCCTACTTAGGGCATCAGCCCATAGCCCCTCCTCAATCTCCTCCCCCAACTCCTCCTCCCATTTAGCCTTCAGCTCCTCTACCAAAGCCTCCCCCTCTTCTTTCATCTCCTGGTATATCGCCGACACCTTGCCCTCTCCGACCCATACCACCGAAATCACCCTATCTTGAATCCCCTGTGCCGGGAGTAGCGGAATTTCCCTCACCTGCCGCCTCACAAACGCCCCCACTTGCATATCCCTGAAAGCGTTTCCCTGAGGTAGCCCAAACTTCTCCTCCAGCGCCCCTAAGCTCGCAAACGTCCCGTCAATGAACAGGTCCCCCATTCTTCTAATCCCTGCCCGATGCCAGCCCTGAAACCCCCCCGTCCATCCTTCCTGGGACAAACCGATGGTTGTCTCTGATCGGGGACCACATCGAGGCTCCCGTCGCACCCCTGTGTCGTCTCCACTGCCCCCAGATCTTTAGCGTTGCCGCCACCACCGGGCTCGTGGGTTACTTTGTTGGCGAGATCGGCAGTGGTGCCGTCACCAGCGCCCCCAGGCTCGTTCCTTTGCAGGACGCCATCTCCAACCTCTTCCACGCCGCCCCCTCTCCCTCCATCACCCACTTACGGATCATTGCCACGTTGGCTGCCCAATACCAACCACCCAAATTCGGCAGCGCCAACCCTCCTCTATCTCTGCTACGCTCCAGGAACCCCCTCCTTACCCTCGGGGTCTTACTCGCCCACACAAATCCCATAATGCTCCTGCTTACCCTCTTAAAGAAGGCCTTAGTAATCTCAATTGGGAGGCATTGGAATACAAAAAGAAACCTCGGGAGGACCACCATTTTAACCGACTGTACCCTTCCCGCCAGCGAGAGTGGCAACATGTCCCACCTTTTAAAATCCTCCTCCATCTGTTCCACCAACTGCGTCAAATTAAGTTTGTGCAGTGCCCCCCCAGCTCCTAGCTACCTGAATCCCCAAGTATCGAAAGCTCCTTTCCGCCCTCCTCAACGGTAGGTCGTCTATCCCTCTTCCCTGGTCCCCCGGATGGATCACAAAGAGCTCACTCTTTCCCACATTGAGCTTATAGCCCGAAAAGTCTCCAAACTCCCATAGGATCTGCATCACCTCAACCATCCCCTCCACTGGATCCGTCACATACAGCAACAGGTCGTCTGCGTACAGCGACACTCGATGTTCCTCTCCCCCTCGAACCACCCCCTTCCATTTCCCCGACTCCCTTAACGCCATGGCCAAAGGTTCAATTGCTAATGCGAACAGCAGAGGGGACAGGGGGCACCACCTGCCTCGTCCCTCGATACAGCCGGAAATACTCCAACCTCCACCGGAGATACTCCCACTCTACCCGATCAAAGGCCTTCTCTGCGTCCATGGCTGTCACTATCTCCGCTTCTCCCTCCATCGATGGCATCATTATCACATTTAGGAGCCTTCGCACATTAGTGTTTAACTGCCTACCCTTTACAAATCCCGTCTGGTCCTCGTGAATCACCCCCGGGACACAGTCCTCAATCCTTATGGCCAACATTTTTGCCAGCAACTTAGCATCTACGTTAAGGAGCGAGATCGGTCTATACGACCCACATTGCAGTGGGTCCTTATCCCACTTCAAGATCAAAGAGATCGTCGCCTCCGACATTGTCGGGGGCAGGTTCCCCCCCTCCCTTGCTTCATTGAAGGTCCTTACCAGCAACGGGCTAACAGGTCTACATATTTCCTATAAAACTCCACTGGGAACCCATCCGGCCCCGGGGCCTTCCCTGCCTGCATGCTCCCCAGTCTTTTAACCAGCTCCTCCACCCCAATTGGCGCCCCCAAACCAGCCACCTCCTGCTCCTCCACCCTCAGGAACCTCAATTGGTCCAAGAATCGCCGCATCCCCTCTTTTCCCCCTGGGGGCTGGGACCTATGCAGCTCCTCGTAAAAGACCTTAAAAGCCTCATTCACTTTCCCCGCACTCCGCACCGTAGTTCCCCTGCCATCTTTGATTCCGCCTATTTCCCTCGCTGCCATCCTCTTACGGAGCTGATGTGCCAGCATCCGACTCGCCTTCTCTCCATATTCATATATCGCCCCCTGTGTCTTCCTCCACTGTGCCTCTGCCTTCCCTGTGGTCAACAGGTCGAACTCTGTCTGGAGACTTCATCTCTCACTGAGTAGTCCCTCATCAGGAGCCTCTGCATAGCACCTGTCCACCCTTAAAATCTCCCCCACTAACCTCTCCCTTTTCCTGCCCTCTCTCTTCACCCGATGAGCCCTGATGGAGATTAACTCTCCCCTGACCACCGCCTTCAGCACCTCCGATACTACTCCCACCTGCACCTCCCCGTTGTCGTTGGCCTCCAGATACCTTTCGATACACCCCCGCACCCTCCCGCACACTTCCTCGTCTGCCAGCAGTCCCACATCCAACCTCCACAACGGGCGTTGGTCCCTCTCCTCCCCCAGCTCTAGCTCCACCCAATGCGGGGCATGGTCTGAAATGGCTATGGCCGAATACTCCGTTCCCTCCACTTTCGGGATGAATGCCCTGCCCAGAACAAAAAAAAATCTATCCGGGTGTAGGCCTAGGCCTTATGGACGTGGGGGGAAAAAGAAAATTCTCTGGCCAAAGCCCTGGCAAATCTCCACGGATCTACTCCCCCCATCTGGTCCATGAACCCCCTAAGCACCTTGGCCGCAGCTGGCCTATGTCCTAGATCTAGAGCGATCTAATGCTGGGTCCAGCACCGTATTAAAATCCCCCCCCCCCCCCCATTATCAAGCTCCCTACCTCCAGGTCTGGAATACGCCCCAACATCCGTTTCATGAATCCAGCATCGTCCCAGTTCGGGGCATATACATTCACCAGTACCACCTCCGTCCCCTGCAACCTACCACTCACCATCACGTATCGGACTCCCTTGTCCGCTACTATGTTCTTGGCCTCAAACGACACCCGCTTTCCCACCAGTATTTCCACCCCTCTATTCTTCGCATCCAGCCCCGAGTGGAACACCTGTCCTACCCATCCCTTCCTTAACCTGACCTGATCTGCCACCTTCAGATGTGTCTCCTGAAGCATGACCACGTCTGCCTTCAGTCCCTTTAGGTGCGCGAACACTCGGGCCCTCTTAACCGGCCCATTTAGGCCTCTCACATTCCACGTGACCAGTCGGATTGGGGGGTTACCCCGCACCGACTAGCCATCTCCTATCTTAGGCCAGTCCCGTGCTCGCGCCTCCCACACCCTCCAGTCCCCCAGGCGGGGAACCCCCACCCCAACCTCTTCCATTTTCAGTTCCCCTTCGGGCAGTGCAGCAGCAACCCTAAAAAAAAACCTCTCCCCCCTTCCCCGCTAGATCTACGTCTAGCTCTTTTGTTCCCCCCATATTACTTCCGTGAGTCAGCTGACTTCTGCTGACCCCGGCTTCCCCCGCCTACCCGTTGATCTCCCCCGTGTGGGAGTCTCTCCTCCTCCTTACCTTCCTCCATCTCCCCCCCACTTTTGGCGCGGGAAAAAGTCCACGCTTTCCTGAACCAGCCCCGCGGCGCAGCTCCTGTTGCGGCCCTTATACCAATTCCCTCATCCCCGAATCTCACCTCCCTCCAGCACCGACGCCCACATTCCCCATCATCATCATCTCGTCTACCGAAAAGAAAAAAGGAATTTTAGGAATTTTACCAGAACTCTACCCACATCCCCATCCATCATCCCACCCATGAAGTATTCTTTACCCATATTTACAACCCCATATACAACCGACATTTCCCCCCGCAACCACATCCCCTCAGTTAGAGTCCAGTTTTTCCATCTGAATAAAGGTCCAAGCCTCTTCTGGCGTTTCAAAATAATGGTATCGGTCCTGATAAGTGACCCACAGTCGCGCAGGCTGCGGCATGCTGAACCGGACTCTTTTTTTATGCAGCACCGCCTTGGCCCGGTTGAAGCCAGCTCTCCTCCTTGCCACCTCCGCGCTCCAATCCTGGTAGACTCTGATCACCGCGTTCTCCCATCTACTGCTCTGCACCTTCTTGGCCCATCTCAGCACACTTTCTTTGTCCGCGAAGCAATGGAACCTTGCCACTATTGCACTTGGCGGCTCATCGGCCTTGGGTCTCCTCGCCAGGACCCGGTGGGCCCCTTCCAGCTCCAGGGGGCTCGGAGAGGCCTCCGCACCCATCAGCGAATGGAGCATCATACTCACGTACACCTCGGCATCAGCTCCCTCCACTCCTTCGGGAAGACCCAGAATCCAGAGGTTCTTCCTCCTCGACCTGTTCTCCAGGACCTCAATTCTCTCGGCCCACCTCCTGTGCACCGACTCGTGCGCCTCCATTTTTACCGCCAGGCCCAGGATCTCGTCCTCGTTGGTATTCACTTTATCATTCACCTCACGAAGCTCCACCGCCTGGGTCTTATGGGTCTCCTTCAGCCCCTCGATCGCCAACAGCATTGGCGCCAGCACCTCCTTTTTCAGCTCCTCCACACATCGCTTGAGGAACTCCTGCTGGTCTGGCCCCCACACTGCTCGCTCTCTGCCCTCCGCACTCTTGCTTTTTTTCCCCCTCGTTTTGGTCTCTGCTCCAGGGCCTCTTTCCTCGTCGTTCCACCGCTAATTTCTGCCATATATCGTATGGGGGGACTTTACTGCACCTTCCCACATGGGATTGATTCAAAAAAAGCTCCGTTGGGGCTCCTCTGGAGAGCCCGAAAGTCCGTTGTCGCAGGAGCTGCCGAAACGTGCGGCTTAGCTCCGCATCGCCGCAACCGGAAGTCTGTAATTGAATCTTTAACCAATAATGCTGTACACCCAACTTTCCAATCCAAGAGAATTTTGGAAGATCATAGTTTTTTGATTTTAGAGATAGAGATAAGTGCATTAGTTATAATGGTGGAGGCAACCTCAAAATAACACCAACTGTCTCTTAATTTGCAGGAGCTATTTTCCTCCTCTCCATTCTTTGGCTCTACCTATTCACCCACTTACCCTGTTAATCCTGTCCTTTGATCCCGAGCATCAGCAAACTGTTCAACCAAAAGTTGTTGCAGATTACATCAGCCAGCACCCATACACCCTCACTCTTGAGGGTCACTAGGCACCAAATAAAGTTGGCATCTTATCTAATTTTCCCTCCTCGACCAAGAAAAGTAAAACCTGAGAAAGAGAATTACATCAGTTTTAACCCCACTAATACGGTTCTATCTGATACCTGATAATTCAGCATTGTCCACGAATCAAACCCGAGACCTTCCTGGTCTACTTAGATCAGTACAATAGCAAGAAGGCCACCATTTGATCTTAACTACGCAGCTGTTCTTCCATCAGATATGGGGAAGAGGGACCAAGGCTGGACAGGCGTGAAGTATAGAAGCAATCATCAAATTGCTGCCCATATACAGCACTGTTGCATTTTCAAATTCTATCGACTACTCAACTTGAAACGTTTACACTTCACTGTTTGCTCTTCCTCATAAAAAGATTAAAAATGAAGCCATGTATAATAAATAGCATTACTTTTCAGAAAAAAGTCATTTCCTGAAGCAAATCAGAAAAAAAAGATCAAATCATGATTAGAAATTTACACTTCCGCTTTTAAATTAATTCATTTTTTCATTGCATCGGCCTGTACAGTCAGCACTACAACACTTGGCTGCAGTTCAACCTGCAACAACGCTCCATGTACTGTGGATCCCATTTCCAGATTAGGAAATTAAACCAAAAGAAACAACAACTACAACAAAGCTAGTGAAAGATCAAACAGAATAACTGCAAGAAAAACGGCTATTTCTGCTCAAACTTACAATCCATTTGTCTGAAGTGATCTGCTTTTAGTGAGAAGGACATTAAACATTAATTTACAAATATATATATTGCCTACATCAGTGTTTTTCAAGCTTTGGTATATAGAGATCCCATGCAGGAGTGACACATTCCAAGTAACTTTATCCAACTGCCAAAAAAGTGCTTTGCAGACTACTTTATGACAATTATATTTTTTTATTCACTTATGGGGGTGTGGGTGCCTTTGGCTGGGCCAGCATTTATTGCCAATCCCTAGTTGCCCTTTAGAAGGTCGTGGCGAGGTGCCTTCCTGAACCGCTGCAGTCCCCGAGGTGTAGGTACGCCCACCTCGGGGCTGTCAGGGAGGGAGTTCCAGGATTTTGCCCCAGTGACGGTGAAGGAAGGATGATATATTTCCAAGTCAGGAAATATGTGTGATTTGGTGGGGAACGTTCAGGTGGTGGGGTTCCCAGGTATCCGCTGCTCTTGTCCTTCTAGATGGCAGTGGTCATGCGATTAGAAGGAGCTGTCTCAGGAACCTTGGCGAGTTACTGCAGTGCATCTTGTAGATGGTACACACAGCTGCCACTGTTCATCAGTGGCGGAGGGTTTGAATGTTTGTGGAGGGGGGGGGGGGGGGGGGGGATGCAATCAGCGGACCTGGGTGGTATTGAGCTTCTTGAGTGTTGTTGGAGCTGCACTCATCCAGTCAAGTGGAGAATATTCCATTACACTCCTGACTTGTGCCTTGTAGATGGTGGACTGGCTTTGGGGAGGTGTGGGTCAGTAGTAGATTACTAGCCTTTGACCTGCCCTGGCTAATCCAGTTCAGTTCGGATCAATGGTAACCCCCAGGATGTTGATTGTGGGATATTCCGCGATGGTAATGCCATTGAATGTCAAGGGGCATTAGTTAGATTCTCTCTTCCAGAAGATGGTCATTGCCTAGCACATGTGTGGTGTGAATGTAACTTGCCACATGTCAGCCCAAGCCTGGATATTCTCCAGGTCTTGCTGTCTTTGGACATAGACTGCTTCATTATCTGAGGGGTAGCGAATGGTGCTGAACATTATATTTCCAAGATAACAGTAAATAGCATATTAGTAAATCAAGACATACAAAGATCTGATGTCAGAAAAGATACGGTTTTGCTTCCATGACACCTTGGGCTCAAAGACCCTAGTTTGAACACCTGTGGCCTGTAACACCATACACAGGAATGACAAACCAAGCACCATAGATATAAAACAGAAAACAAAATACGTATGCTATCATATATTTCCTCTTCCTGTCATCAACACTTACTGAAGCCCCCACTTCTTGGGCTAGAACCTTCTACTGCATCATGCCTTTGAAACATAGCTGTTCGGCCAAATAGCTTCATGATGCACGATCAATTGCACAAAGATTAAAGTTGGGTACAACTGTGGCTTTATTACAGTCAGATGCGAGGCCTCCTGCTGCAGCTGACGAAATGGCAGGGCACTGGAGGTCATGCATATTTATACAGTTCTCCCTGGGCGGAGCCAGCCGGCAGGAGCTACCAGCGAACCTGTAGTGCAGGTCCTACCTTACATCTCCTATTACAGTGGATCAGCACATTCACCCCCTGTTAAAAATGAGTCCGGCGGGGGGTGACGTGAAACTAGATACAAGTAGTACAATTATGTGCAGTGGTAGGGAAAGAAAAGTCCATGTTGCCGGTCCGGAGTCCGCCAAAGGTTCAGCCGGTCCGGTGCTTTGTTGGGAGCGGTGTAACAGTGGCGGCGAAGTCGGTGCTGGCGGTGGCAGCGAGGGCGGTGCTGATGCTAGCCAGTTATCAGGGAACTCCGGGAGCGTGCAGAAGTCCTCTTCGTCTTCTTGTGCGGAAAAGGGGAGGGGGGGTGGTCTGGTGGGGTCAATGTTGGCGGCGCGGTGGGAGGTGGGGGCACATTGGTTGGGGGGGGGGTTGGGGTAGAATCTGACGGTGCCAGGTCCCTGAGTGAGACAGTATTTTGGCGGCCGTCGGGGAACTCAACGTAGGCATATTGAGGGTTGGCGTGGAGCAGGTGAACCCTGTCCACCAAGGGGTCCGGCTTGTGGAGTTGGATGTGCCTACGGAGAAGGACCGGTCCTGGAGCAGCGAGCCAAGTCGGGAGCGACACCCCGGATGTGGACTTCCTGGGGAAGGTGAAAACACGTTCATGGGGTGTATTATTATTGGCGGTGTACAATAGTGACCGGATGGACTGTAAAGCGTCAGGGAGGACCTCCTGCCAGCGAAAGGCTGGGAGGTTCCTGGACCGTAGGGCCAGCTGGACGGCCCTCCAAACCGTCCCATTCTCCTGTTCTACTTGCCCGTTTCCCCGGGGGTTGTAGCTGGTCGTCCTGCTGGAGACTATACCCCTGCTGAGCAGGAACTGACGCAGATCATCGCTCATGAATGAGGATCCCTTGTCATTGTGGATATTGGCGGGGAAACCGAACAGGGGGAAGATGGTGCTGAGGGCCTTGATGACGGTGGCAGACGTCATATCGGGACATGGGATGGCGAAGGGGAATCTGGAGTACTCGTCGACCACATTGAGAATGTACGTGTTACGGTCGGTGGAGGGGAGGGGCCCTTTGAAATCCACGCTGAGGCGTTCAAAGGGGCGGGAAGCCTTCACCAGGCGCGCATGGTCCGGCAGGTAGAAGTGCGGCTTGCACTCCGCACAGACTTGGCAGTCCCTGGTGACTGTCCTTACTTCCTCGACAGAGTAGGGCAGATTACGAGCTTTGACCAGATGGTACAATCGAGTGACCCCTGGGTGACAAAGGCGGTCGTGTAGGGCCCGGAGTTGTGCGCTGGCACATGTACCTCGGGAGGGGGCGTCTGGGGGCTCGTTGAGTTTACCGGGGCAATACAAGATCTCGTAATTATAGGTGGAAAGCTCGATTCTCCACCGCAAGATTTTATCATTTTTGATCTTGCCCCGCTGTGTGTTATTGAACATGAAGGCTACCGACCGTTGGTCCATAAGGAGAGTGAATCTCTTACCGGCCAGGTAATGTCTCCAATGCTACACAGCTTCAACGATAGCTTGGGCCTCCTTTTCGACGGATGAGTGTCGAATTTCAGAGGCATGAAGGGTGCGGAAAAAGAATGCCACGGGTCTGCCTGCCTGGTTTAGAGTGGCGGCAAGGGCGATGTCTGAAGCATCGCTTTCTACTTGGAAAGGCAGTGACTCGTCCACTGCGCGCGCATCCCGGCCTTGGTGATGTCTGCTCTGATGCGGGCGAAAGCGTGTTGTGCCTCGGCCGCGAGGGGGAATTGGATGGACTGGATGAGTGGGCGGGCCTTGTCCACATAGTTTGGGATCCACTGAGCGTAGTAGGAAAAGAACCCCAGGCAGCGTTTAAGGGCCTTGGGGCAGTGGGGGAGGGGAAGTTCCATGAGGGGGCGCATGCGGTCGGGGTTGAGCCCGAGAAGTCCGTTTTGGACTATATACCCGAGAATGGCTAACCGGGTCATGCTGAACCCACACTTCTCTTTGTTGTAGGTCAGGTTGAGAAGAGTGGCAGTGCGGAGGAATTTATCGAGGTTGGCATCGTGGTCCTGCTGGTCATGGCCGCAGATGGTGACATTATCTAAGTACGGAAAGGTGGCCCGCAAACCGCACTGGTCGACCATTCGGTCCATCTCTCTTTGGAAGACCGAGACCCCATTTGTGACACCGAAAAGAACCCTAAGGAAGTGGTAGAGGCGGCCGTCCGCCTCGAAGGCAGTATATGGCCGGTCCGACTTCCGTTAGGGAACTGGTGGTAGGCGGATTTCAGGTCAATTGTTGAGAAGACCCGGTACTGCGCAATCTGATTGACCATATCAGATATGCGTGGGAGGGGGTACGCGTCGAGCTGCGTGTACCGATTGATGGTCTGGCTGTAGTCCATGACCATCCTGTGTTTCTCCCCAGTTTTAACCACTACCACTTAGGCTCTCCAGGGGCTGTTGCTGGCCTCGATAATACCCTCCTATAGCAGCTGCTGGACTTCGGACCTGATGAAGGTCTTGTCCTGGGTGCTGTACCGTCTGCTCCTAGTGGCAACGGGCTTGCAATCCGCAGTTAGATTGGCAAAAAGGGAGGGGGGAATCGAACTTGAGGGTCGCGAGGCCGCAAACGGTAAGGGGGGGGTAAGGGCCCACCGAATGAGGGTGAGGCTCTGGAGGTTGCACTGGAAGTCCAGGTCCAACAGGAGTGCAGCGCAGAGATTAGGAAGGACATAGAGGCTGAAGTTACTAAATTCTACGCCCTGGACCGTGAGGGTGACTGTACAAAAGCCTCGGATCAGGACGGAGTGGGATCCGGAGGCTAGGGAGATCCTTTGATTGGCAGGGTGGACCGCGAGGGAGCAGCGCCTTACCGTATCTGGGTGGACAAAGCTTTTGGTGCTCCCGGAGTCCAGCAGGCACGAGGTCGCGTGGCCGTTGATTTTAATCGTCGTCAACGTGGTGGCCAGGTTGTGCAGGCGAGATTGGTCCAGCTTCATCGAAGCGAGCTGTGGGTAGCCATCGGATGCTTCGGGTGGCGAGCGTGTGCGGTTCCGATGTCAGGATGTCCAGGGACCGCACACTGGTGCGCACATTGCGGGGTCGGGACAAGATGGCGGTGCCCATGGCCGAAGGAGGACAAGATGGCGGCGCCCATTGGTTGCCCATGGACCCAGGAGGAGAAGATGGCGGCTCCCATTGTGTGTCTGGCGTGGTGGAGGGGGCCATAGTGGGCGCGATCGCAGCGACTGCGCGGGCCTGGCACACAGCCGAAGAGTGGCCTTTTTACTGCAAGCTTTACAAACTGCAGTGCGGGCCGGGCAGTGTTGGCGGGGGTGCTTCTGCTGACCGCAGAAGTAGCAGCGGGGAACCCCGGAGTGCGCGGATCGGCGTGCGGCGCAGGCGTATTGCTTAGGCAGGGTCCCGGCTGAGGAGGTCGTCGGCGGAGTCCAGGAGGGGTAGGAAGGGGTAGAAGGGTGGGCAGCGCGGCGGGAGAGGTACGTTACAGGATGCGACCGTCATGGAGAGCGCCAAGGTTTTCGTCTCCGCCAGTTTGAGCGTGTACCCTTCCAGCAATCGTTCTCGGTTGCGGTCCAACGCGATCCCCGTCACGAAGGCATTGCGCATGAGGAGATTTGCGTGTTCGGCGGCCGTGACGGCCTGACAGTCACAGTCCCGGACGAGTGGAATTAGGGCCCGCCAGAAGTCTTCGATGGACTCACCAGATAGTTGCGAGCGGGTGGCAAGTACATGCCTGGCGAAGAGCGTGTTCGCCTTCTGCGCGTAGTGTTCTTTGAGGAGTTCCATTGCTTTTGTGTAAGTCGTGGCGTCTTGGATCACCGGGACCACGCTGGAGCTCTGTCTGGAGTACAGGACGTTTATCTTCTGAGCGTTGGCGCGGGGTCCGCCGCGTTGATGTAAGCCTCGAAACATGCTAGCCAGTGAGTAAAGTCTTTCCTGGCGTCGGGCGAGTGCGGATCCATGCAATTCGGATATCCATTCTGTGGAAAATCTGACTGTAATAAATTGATGCACGATCAATTGCACAAAGACTAAAGTTGGGTACAACTGTGGCTTTATTACAGTCAGATGCGTGGCCTCCTGCTGAGCTGGTGAAATGGCAGGGCACTGGAGGTCATGCATATTTATACAGTTCTCCCTGGGCGGAGCCAGCCAGCAGGACCTACCGGCGAACCTGTAGTGCAGGTCCTACCTTACACCACCCATTACAATGGATCACCACACTTCATAAACACCATCTCTTAGAAAATCAAAAATTCCATGCTTTTTCCATGAACTCATACAAAATACACTGCTGTTATCTCATCACTTCCTACAGGCCACAGTCATTGTGTACACAGCAATGTCACTGCATGCTTCACAGTCATTGTGTACACAGCAATGTCACTGCATGCTTCGAGAACAGGAGACATATTTACCACGGGGTGCAATATTCTACATCAGTACTCCATTTCCTGAAATGTGACACTCAATAGGTGCACACTATTGCAAAACAACTATGGTAGGATTGAGACTGCACCAAACCTCCAAAGGAGCACCCTGCCTAGGCCCATTCCCCCACCCTATCCCCGTGACCCCACCTAACCTTTGGACACTAAGGAGGAATTTAGCATGACCAATCCACCTAACCTTCACATCTTTGGACTGGGGGAAGAAACCGGAACATCCAGAGGAAACCCACACAGACACAGGGAGAACATGCAAACTCCACACAATCACCCAAGGTCGTGAGGCAGCTGTGCTAACCACTGTGCTAATCAATTGCTATAGATATAGTAAAATAGTCAGGGGAAGAAGGGTGGCAGGAAGAGTAATCTACACAGCTTTATTGTTAACGTTGTTCATGGTAGGGACAGAAGCATTAGACCACACAATACAAAATGTGTAGCTCCGCTTCCAAGGGATAGATGTGCGTGAAAACCAGTCTTTTAGGCCGCAAGGTCATAATAGAATTTATAGTGCAGAAGGAGGCCATTCAGCCCATCGAGTCTGCACCAGCCCTTAGAAAGAGCACCCCACTTAAGCCCCACATTTCCACCCTATCCGTGTAACCCAGTAACCCCACCTAACCATTTTGGACACAGAGGGCAATTTAGCATGGCCAATCCGCCTAACCTGCACATCGTTGGACTGTGGGAGGAAACCAGAGCACCCGGAGGAAACCCACGCACACACTGGGAGAACGTGCAGACTCCGCACAGACAGTGACCCAAGCCGGCAATCGAACCTGGGAGCCTGGCGCTGTGAAGCAACCAAGCTAACCACTGTGCTGCCATAAATAGGCACATCCTGAGGGGAAGTTAGAGGTAATGACACTTTAGAACATCCTGAGGTCAATTACAGTTGTTTCCTCAAAATCAGAAGCTATCGATTCTTCTTTTATACTATCTAAAAGGTGTGACAGAAATTTGCAATTGTGACACCTGAAATGTGTTGGAAGTTTCTCAAAGCTTACATATTTAATAACAGTGGCGGTATTCATAGATAATCTGGGTCACATTTCACACTCCAGTGTTAGCTGAACTGCTACCTCTGCCTTTAGAGTCACTGCTCTTTATATGCAAATTCAGAAATATTTGATCATCTGGTGAAACTGGAGAAGTCAATCTGTCATAAACGCTAATAAATTTTCAGGTCAATTAATGACTTTTCTTTGCTTTTCTTAAGGTTACATTGCCTCTGTAATAAAGTGTGACAATCTGAAGTGTAATGTTTAGAGAATGCTACATACGCACTAACTGCCAAAACATATAGACATATATATCAAAGTTGGCAGATTTATGACACCAAACATACCAGATTAATCAAGAACATTTTGCTTTCTCAATAATTTGTGAAACTGACAACAGTATAAACAGTGAAAGACATAGAATCATTGTAATATATAAACTTACAGAATATCAAAGCACGTTGTTCCAAAAATAACTCTTGTAAAAACAATCAATATCATGCAAGAGCTTAGGTCATATACACTATAATATCTACACTATGAAGCAGATTCTGTGGCAGCAGAGCATCAAATAGCATCTGCTGTTAGTTAAACTTTCCTGGACACATTTAAGTTTTTAAACATATCTTGCATGCCTGATAACAGCGCAATGAGGGAAATAGAACTGAGTGAACAAGTAAGAAAATGGGTATCTCATTAATCAATCAGATTGAATCATAGAATTTACAGTGCAAAAGGAGGCCATTCGGCCCATCGAGTCTGCATCGGCCCTGGGAAAGAGCACCCCACCTAAGCCCCACGCCCCCTCCCCGAAACCCAGTAACCCCACTCAATCTTTTTGGACACGAAGGGCAATTTAGCATGACCAATTCACCTAACCCGCACATCTTTGAACTGTGGGAGGAAACCAGAGCACCCGGAGGAAACCCACGCAGACACAGGGAGAACTTGCAGACTCCACACAGACAGTGACCCAAGCCGGTAATCAAACTTGGGACCCTGGAGCTGTGAAGCAACTGCGCTAACCACTGTGCTGCCCGAGGATTGTGAAATGAACAGCACAAGGAAAGTGGAGGAAATATGTTAGAATGGGTTCAATGTCAAACTAGATACAGAAATTCAGAGAGGGTAAGAAAGATTAGATTAAGGGAAAGAAAAGAGACAAAGAAATGGGTGTATTTTATGCATTAATAATGATGAATGCCATTAGCCTTGTTTTTATTTTGCCCAATTTCACGGTCAAAATCCATGAACTAAAACCAAACCTTTGTTTTTGAGAACATTGTAACAAGAATCAAAGCAGATCATCTCCACTTAAATACGGAGTAATCATTTTTCTCCCCTCTGCAGTTTCAAGACTGTATCTAAACTGTTCTGTCATGAACAGAACAGAGTCAAATGTACACATAACTAAGTACTCGTCAGTTTTAAAGTTATTCCACCAAAGGAATAATAAACTGTGGAGATTCAGCGGTTAATTACTTTCCAGTAATTAACTGCCAATATCACAATTATTAGTCTATGTGATTATATAGTAATTGTTCTGCGCACTAATAATTGCTGCCAGTACAGATACGTACACACACAATAAAAAATGAAAAAACAAACCGATAAAAACAAGGAAAATATTATTCAAAGAATAATATTTGAAGTGATACTTGAAGTGATTTTAAAGCGGTGGTTTATTTTCATGTTTTAGGTGATATTTAGAGAACAAGTTGAAGCTTGCAGTTTGAGATATCTGTAACATCAATTAGATTAGTGCTTTACAAATCTCATCCAGGTGACAATCATTCGGCATTCTTAACCTCTCAAAATATCCAAACCTGTCACACTTGAAAACTTACCATCTCTTCATTTAAACCCCCACCACAACTCCACAGCCTTGGATGGTTCCGACTAAACTATCACCATGATTGTTGGGAGTGGACTGGGTCAGTTTTGTACCACCACAATTAACTTCCCATAATTTATTCATACATGACCATAATTTTTCCAGGTGAACATGATTCATGGGGAACAATCTGATTTGGAAAAGTCAGACAAACTCAAGATTCAAAATACATAGTTAAATGACTGAAAATGCAAATTCAATTGATGATGTCATGAGACTCCCCCCACTGTGTTACAGGCTTGCTGCTCCCTCCATTGGGCAGGTATTGTCTACATCACAGAAAACACGGCCAGTATTTGTATTGAGGCAAAGTGTTTTGATCATCCACAGAAAAACTGATGGCTGCAGCAGCCTTACTCTGAGCTACACTTCAAATTAGACATAAAGGTTCAACAATGCCTCTTTTAATCTTTTGTATTTGTTCATGTTTTCACCTGGTAAAACCTCACACAACAGGAGGGGGGAAGAGATTTTGCAGTTAATGAGCTCTTCGTTTATCAAAAACATATGCATATAGAATCATCGAATTTACAGTGCAGAAGGAGGCTATTCGGCCCATCGAGTCTGCATCAGCCCTTGGAAAGAGCACCCTATCTAAGCCCACACCGCCACCCAATCCCTGTAGGAGGAAACCGGAGCACCGGGAGGAAACCCACACAGACACGGGGAGAACATGCAGACTCCGCACTGGCCCAAGCCTGGAATCGAACCCTGGTCCCTGGCGCTGTGAAGCAACAGTGCTAACCACTGTGCTACTGTGCCGACATATAGTCATGTTATTGTAAGTCTCCTAAATAATTCTGTACATCCTGGATCCCAAATTCCTACATTTTGGTTTGTGATGAATGGGTATTTTGGTAACAAAAGATATGTTTAATACTGTATACTCAAAGCCTAGACACCCAACTTCAAAATTCAGACAGAAAAATACAACACATTTTCCCCCAACCCTTTTCTAATTGTTGCTGAAGGCATGGACTCACCACAGATGGTGGAGCCTTGCAGTAACTCACCCAAGGGATAATCCTTAATGTGTGAGCCTAAAAAAAGTGTCAACAGACCATGTCCTCCTTGCGGATGGATGCAGGTAAGGGGAGGGGGAGGGGGGGTGATGGAGGAAATAAAGCATCATGAACAAGCCTGATCCCATCCTCTCTGTGGCCGCAGATGTAATCTTTCCAAGAAGCTGTTTGTCAATGGTTCTGATCAAGCCCTGACAATGCTACAAATAATACAATACCGATAACATGGTGCCCGAGGAGTTTCATTTTTAAATTAATAAAAAACAGAAAATTATAATTCAATGTTTCAAAACTCCATGAAAAACCTCTTTCAAAAACATAAGAGGTCTCAATTAAATTGTCCAGCTCGAGGGAACAAGATCCACGACCAAGAAACCTGCTGGCCTACATTTTATCTACAACGTTGCCCCACGTAGGTTCGTATTTTCTACACATATATTCAAGCCTTCATGAAATTTACTAAATCTTGGCATGTTAATGGAACTGCATCTAACATTTCAGCCTGTACAACCTGAACTTAAATAGCAGCAACAAATCACCAACTAACCCACAACCCCGACTGTGAATTCTGCTCTCGCCTCTCCGACCTAGCCTGTGGCGAGCCTGCAGACCAAGAACTCAAGTTTGTGACTGTCAAACAGCAGGAGATTGAAAGCCCAATCCTGCACTTGACAAACACATTCCCGTCCACCCCAAGCATAAACACGCCACTTCTCCTTCAGCCAAACCCAGCCCCTGTCCATCCCCAACCATAAACATTCCCAAACCCCACCCCCGTACATCCCCAAAATCCTGTCAATCCCAAACCACCCTCCTCACATATTACTCACACGCCAGATCCCAAAGCAACCCGCGACGATGCCGAGTGATTTAACCCGGCAGTGGGCCAGACATCCACTCGCAGACTTAACTCCAACCACCTGCCGCCCGGGACACCGAGGCCTGCCTCGCCGCACAGGCGGCTCTCTCCCCGGACCGGCGCGGCCTTCCCCCTCCCGGCCCCCAGCTCGCCCCCGCCCCGGCCTCACTCACCTCCTGCCCGCAGGACCTGTGGTCCGTTCTCCTCGCAGCCCGAGGCCGGCTACCCCGATCACCCCCCAGACTCGCTGCCGAGCCACAGTGTCACAGCAATAACATGGCGCTGACAGCAGAGACAGGAAGAGAGGGTACAGAGTGAGAAACAGAGGGGTGGAGTCAGAGTGAGAACCCCTCCCCCCCCCCCCCGCCGAGGGGAGGAGTCAGAGTGAGAACCCCTCCCCCCCCAGAGGGGTGGAGTCAGAGCGAGAAACCCTCCCCTCCCCCCAAGGGGTGGAGTCAGAGCGAGAAACCCTCCCCCCCCCAGAGGGGTGGAGTCAGAGTGAGGACCCCCCCCAGAGGGGTGGAGTCAGAGTGAGAACCCCTCCCCCCCAGAGGGGTGGAGTCAGAGTGAGGACCCCCCAGAGGGGTGGAGTCAGAGTGAGAAACCCTCCCCTCCCCCCAAGGGGTGGAGTCAGAGTGAGAAACCCTCCCCCCCCAGAGGGAGGAGTCAGAGTGAGAACCCCTCCCCCCAGAGGGGTGGAGTCAGAGTGAGGACCCCCCCAAGGGGGAGGAGTCAGAGTGAGAAACCCTCCCCCCCCCCAGAGGGAGGAGTCAGAGTGAGAACCCCCCCAGGGGAGGTGTAGTCACAGACCCCCCACCCCAGGGGGAGGAGTCAGTGAGAACACCCACCCCAGGGGGAGGAGTCAGAGTGAGAACCCCCAGGGAGAGGAGTCAGAGTGAGAACCCCCCCCCAAGGGGGTGGAGTCAGAGTGAGATCCCCCCCCCAAAGGGGAAGGTGTCAGAGTGAGAACCCCCCCCCAGGGGGAGGAGTCAGTGAGAACACCCACCCCAGGGGGAGGAGTCAGAGTGAGAACCCCCCCAGGGAGAGGAGTCAGAGTGAGATCCCCCCAGGGAGAGGAGTCAGAGTGAGAACCCCCCAGGGAGAGGAGTCAGAGTGAGAACCCCCAGGGAGAGGAGTCAGAGTGAGAACCCCCCCAGGGAGAGGTCAGAGTGAGAACCCCAGGGAGAGGTCAGAGTGAGAACCCCAGGGGGAGGAGTCAGAGTGAGAACCCCCAGGGAGAGGAGTCAGAGTGAGAACCCCCCCAGGGAGAGGTCAGAATGAGAACCCCCAGGGAGAGGTCAGAGTGAGAACCCCAGGGGGAGGAGTCAGAGTGAGAACCCCCAGGGAGAGGTCAGAGTGAGAACCCCCAGGGAGAGGTCAGAGTGAGAACCCCCAGGGAGAGGAGTCAGGGTGAGAACCCCCAGGGAAAGGTCAGAGTGAGAACCCCCAGGGAGAGGTCAGAGTGAGAACCCCCAGGGGGAGGAGTCAGAGTGAGAACCCCCAGGGAGAGGTCAGAGTGAGAACCCCCAGGGGGAGGAGTCAGAGTAAGAACCCCCAGGGAGAGGAGTCAGAGTGAGAACCTCCAGGGAGAGGAGTCAGAGTGAGAACCCCCATGGTTGGAGTCAGAGTAGGACCCCCCAGGGGCAGGAGTCAGTTTGAGAACCCCCCCCCCCCAATGTGATGAGTCAGTGAGAACCCTCAGGAGGAGGAGGAGTCAGGGAGAGAGTCACCAGGGGAAGAGTCAGTAAGAACCCCCAGAGGAGGAGTCAGGCAGTGAGAATCCCCAGGGGGAGGAGTCAGAGTGAGAACACCCCAGGGGAAGGGGTCAGAGAGTGAGAAGCCCAGGGGAAGGATTCAGAGAAAGTGCGAACCCTCAGGGGGACCGGTCAGAGAGAGCAAAACCCCCCAGGGGGGAGTCAGAGTGAGAACCAGAGGGGTAGGAGTCAGAGAGTGAGAAACGGGGTGGGGAGGGGAGTCAGGAAAGGTGAGAAACATAGGGGCACGAATCAGTGGGTAAGAAACGGGTGGAGGAAACAGAAAGTGGGAAACAGAGGGATAGGAGTCAGAGAATGTGAGAAACAGAGGAGGAGTCAGAGAGAGTGAGTGACCCAGGGGGAGGAGTCAGAGAGAGTAAGAAACCCAGGAAATGAATTAGAGAGAGTGAATCCCTAGGAGGAGGAATCAGAGAGATTGAGAGGGGAGGAGTAGGAATTAGAGTGAGTGGGAAACCAATGGGGAGGAGTCAGCGAGAGTGAGAAACACCAGAGGAGTCAGAGACTGAGAATCTCTAGTCAAAGTGTGAAACTCAGGGGGAGGAGTCAGAGTGAGAAAGGGAGGGGGGAGTCAGAGAGAGTGCGGAAATCCAGGGGGGGAGTCAGAGAGAGTGCAGAAATCCAGGGGATGAGTCTGAGTGAGAATCTCATGGGGAGCACTCAGAGAGAGTGAGAAACAGAGGGGAGGTGTCATTGAGAATGAGAAACAGTGGGCGAGATTCTCCACTCCCGCGCCGGTTGGGAGAATCGCCTGGGCTGCCAAAATTTCCCGGAACCCGGTCCAACGCCCTCCCGCGATTCTCCTAAGCGGCGGGAACGGCCCCGTCGAGTTCCACGGGCCGCAGGCCAGAGAATCACCGGAGACACCCAAAATGGCGATTCTCCGGCACCCCCACTATTCTCAGGCCCGGATGGGCCGAGCAGCCAGGCCAAAACGGCGGGTTCCCCCTGGCGCCGTCCACACCTGGTCGCTGCCGTCGGGAACAGCGCGGGAACGCTGGGGGGGGGGGGGGCTGCCTGCACTGGGGGGTACCTCAAATGTGGCACGGCCCGCGATCGGTGCCCACCGATCGTCGGGCCGTCCTCTCTGAAGGAGGACCTCCTTCCTTCCGCGGCCCCGCAAGATCCGTCCGCCATCTTCTTGCGGGGCAGACTCAGAGAGGACGGCAACCACGCATGCGCGGGTTGGCGCCGGCCAACCCGTGCATGCGCAGGTGATGGCAGTTATGTGGCGCCGGCCGCATCATCTATGCGGTGCCGCCCTTTACGCAGCGACAAGGCCTGGAGCGTGTAGATGACGCGTCCCCGATCCTAGCCCATTGTCGGGGCCTGAATCGGTTGGGATCGGGGCCGTTTCGCGCCATCGTGAACCTCGACGGCATTCACGACGGCATGGGCACTTCGGCGCGGGAGTGGAGAATCCCGCCCAGTGTGTTTCAAAGAGTCAGAGACTAATCGGGAATTCACAAAATCTACTTATTTCCCAATGAGAACTATATATTGAGCAGGATCACAGTTCACCTTACAAACTGCAAACTGCAGTCCATTTATTATTATACCAGACTCTTGGAAAAGGCTTAACCAAGCAAGGTGAAATGCATGATGTGGTCAGTAATTCTAATACTTAATATGAATTTCAACAAACTTGCTGTACACGCAAAAATTGTGGCGCAGTTTGTGTGTTGCATTGTTCAAGGTGATGTTGCCAGTAGTTTAACATTGGGTGCCATAGCGATTGCGCACATTTTTGTTCTTGTGTTGTAAAGTAATGATGCCTACTTACTATGTTCATGAAAGGACTCTTGTTAGATATGATGATATGATGAAAGCCAGCCAGCCTTTCCATTGCTGTTTGGAATAGAAGATTAATCAAATTTGTACTTTTGAATACACCTGGATAAGTTAAAGATAGAGGAATTATCAAAAAGCAACAAGCCACCATTTAAAAAAATCTAACCATTTTATAAGATGTCATCACAATTTTTCCATCTCTTCTGCTTACCCATCAATCCAACTTGCAGGCTAAATTTTTTTTAAATTCCGATCAAATTCCTCTCTTCCCCTTGTTTCTGTAAGTAGTGGTTTAACAAGGATATAGTCAACTAAGATACTGATCCTTGATCACCAGCTGCCCAAATGGTATTGTTTGTCAGACTGTTGCTAACTTGTGTTGCCTCTTAATTTGGCTCTGTTTAATTACGTTTGCTCAAGAGCCGCCAGGTATCTTTCGATACCGTCACAAGGTTCAAAAACCGAATACTGATCAAAGACTCGATACACCAGTTAGTAAGTTCAAAAGCAATGCTCATTTATTTACACACAGTCAAATCTACTCATGCATAAAACTCTCCAACCTAAACTATCACTATTATTAAAAGCCTATACTTAGCTTCAGGTGCCCACTCAGTCAGAGGAACAATGGCCGTTGCTTGGTTCTGAGGCTGCTGGGTTGAGCTGTTTACAGGATAGCAACTAGGAGTGACTATCTCATAGCGTGCATTGACTTGGAACTTACTTGGTCTGGCGTAACTGCTCGGCTGGTCTCTCTTCGCTGATAGCCAAGGCCAAAGAAGAAAGATTCTCTCTTGGGGAATACTTTTTATACCCGAAAGGGCTTCGCGCGCTTTTGGGCGGGCCTTGAACTTGGCCTCAATTAATTGGGCCTTTCCCAACCATTCTTATCGATCTTCCTCCAATAGAGGGGTGGGTTCCCTGGTTGCTGGGTGTGTCTTAGGTGGCCGTTGGTTTGCTTTGTTTGAGTCCCCTCTGGCGCTGGGGTGTCTGCCTTAATATTGTTTATCTAAATGTTTCCCTTTTGTCCCCAGAGATGGCTCATTAATATGTAGATGGCTTAGCAGTACCGGTCCTGTCTGAGAGCCACTGCTCTAATCAACAGACAGACCTTGTACCTGCTTGTTTTTCAGTATTGTACAATTTTCCCTGCATTCTTTGCAAGTGTCCATTTTGTAATCGGGACGTGGCCATCCCAGATGGCTGCACACCCTCCTTGTGATCCTCAACGTGAAGCGTGAAGGATCACATTACCGCGTCGTCTTTGTCCTCTGACCAAACAGGGCACCCATACCTAGGCTCTACACTGTCCTATCCTATGCAACACAATTTTACCGAAACCATTTTAAATACATTCCTTGATTGGATTCTATACTGCGGGGGAGTCCCCATCTTGAAAAGAAGTGGTGAGTTAATATTTTAGCCGTTGTCTTGGCTGTGTAAGTTCTTGATGGAAAAGCTTCCATCCATTTTGTGAAGGTGTCTATGACCACCAACACATACTTATAACCATTTCTGCAGGGGGTAGGGGTCCTATATACTCTATCTGGAGATTTGTACAGGGTCCATTAACGGGGCAGGTAAGACTAAGTTGAGCCTTTTTAGCATATCTGTCCGGATTGTTCTGGGCACAGATTAAGCAATTCTCTATGTAGAGCGTTACATCGGTTTTTAAATCAGGCCACCAGCAGAACGGTCTGAGGGACATCACTCATATGCTGCAGGAAAGGATGTCCCGAAGCGTGGTACATTGGCGAGACCATACAGACGCTGCGACAACGGATGAACGGACATCGCGCAACAATCGCCAGGCAGGAATGTTCTCTTCCAGTCGGAGAACACTTCAGCAGTCAAGGGCATTCAGCATCTGGTCTCCGGGTAAGCGTTCTCCAAGGCGGCCTTCAGGATGCGCAACAACGCAAAATTGCAGAGCGGAAACTTATAGCCAAGTTCCGCACACATGAGTACGGCCTCAACCGGGACCTGGGATTCATGTCGCATTACATTCATCCCCCACCATCTGGCCTGGGCTTGCGAAATCCTACCAACTGTCCTGGTTTGAGACAATTCACACCTGTTTAACCTGGGGTTACCCCTATCTCTGGATCTGTAAAGACATAATTACCTGCAAATGCTTGCAATCAAAGCATTGTCGTGCATCTTTGACTTTGTCTATATATATGCTTCTGGAACATATTGTGTTATGCTGCTTCGGATAACAGCTACTTGATGCAGTCTTAACTAAACAATGCTCCAGACTCTGAAATGAGTTCAATGTGTTTATTGAATTATTAATACAGTTCTCAAATGAGTTTGACTCTGCTAATCTAACTGTAGTAACTCAGTCTAACTGTACCAGCTTGCTCTAAGCCACGAGCTGGGGTGTGATGCTGCTGATCAACCCTGTCTAACTCTCTAGATGTCTGTCTGTGGAAAGAGGCAGTGTGTGAGTGCCCCATCCCTTTTATAGTGTTTGTGTCATACCACCTTGTGGTGATGCCACCTCTGAGTGTCCTAACTGCCCATTGGTTGTGTCCTATTCTGAGTGTTCATTGGTTGCATGTTTGCATATCATGACAGAAAATACTACTTCATTCACCTGAGGAAGGAGTAGTGCTCCGAAACCTGGTGTTGTAAGGCTTCTTACAATGTGTCGTGTTAATCACCCAGGGGAACACGGTTTGCAACTGGATGCAGTTGCACTTGAAAGTAGACTCCAAACTTTGGTGTTGGTTCAATACGCTTTATTGAACTTGTTAAGCAGTGCACACAGTTCGCTGTGGGTTTGACACTCTACTAATCTAAGTGTGCTTACTATAACTAACTAGACCAGACTAGCTCTGATCCACGTGTAGAAGGTGCTAACTGATATATACACCCTGACTGTCACTACAGTTGTCACCAGTGGAAAGAGACAGAGTGTTGATGCCTCGTGTGTTTTATAATGGGAAACCCCCTTCTTGTGTTCTGCCTGGTGATTGGTTGTGTTCTGTCCGGTGTGTTGATTGGCTGTACTGGGTGTCTGTCCCTGCCTGTCTATATCTCATTATGTGTATGAGTGCATATCATAACATCTCCCCTTTAAAAAAAAATGTTGGTTGCTTGGAGCATATGCGACTGCATTTACATGTAGAACTATTTACATTAAATGGCGAGTGGATGAAAGCGAGTGGATGAATATATACAGAAGAGGTGTCTAGCGTGCAGATACAAAACAAAATTTCCAAGATAAATGTCTATAAGTCCAATCTTTGGGGCTTGCGTTTGATCATTGTCGACCGCCTGAGAGGTGGAGGTGGGGGACGACGGTGCCTTGACAGGCAGGATTGCTGCCAGTTTGGTGGCCTCGTGGTGACCGGAGCAGGCACGACAACATATGGAAAAGTAAGATCTGGTGGTGGGCAGGCAACTTTGCGCAGCGCCCTTCTGTTGCGCCTGACAATGGAGCCATCAGCCATATGAACTACAAACGATCTGGGAGCAGTCTGTCGAACAACAACAGCTGGAGCTGACCAACCTCCATCAGGTAGCTTGATCCAAACAGCATCTTCCGGAGATAGCACAGGCAAATCGGTAGCATGAGCATCGTACGTCAGCTTTTGCCGGTTCCTGAGTTGCTGCACCTTTTGCAGCACTGGGAGGTGATCCAGGTCTGGTAAGTGTATGGCTGGAACAATCGTCCGCAAGTCTCTATTCATGAGGAGTTGAGCCGGAGACATACCGGTGGACAGAAGGGTTGCTCTGTATGCCAACAGCGCAGGGTTGAAGTCAGAAGCAGAGTCCGCAGCCTTGCAGAGCAGTTGCTTCACTATATGGACTCCTTTCTCAACTTTCCCGTTGGACTGCGGGTAGTGTGGGCTGGAGGTGATGTGGTTGAATTGGTAGGACTTGGCAAAATTGGACCGCTCTTGGCTGTGGAAGCAGGGACCATTGTCACTCATGACAGTGAGTGGAATGCCAACACTTTGACACCTAGGTGTCCCTCGTGGATTTGTTTGAGCACTAAGCTCTGCAGGCTGTGAGGAATAACGATACGATCTAGCTTGAGGAGGATCCCCTCGACGACTGTCAGGTCGTCCTTCACATTAAAGAACTGAGGGCATTGCCCTTTTTGCCAGCCATTTGCAAGGTGGTGCATTACACGCTGCAGAAGAGGGTTGTTGGCAGTCTCTTCACGAATGCTGATCACTCTTTCATCTGAGGCCGGGAGGTTGCTGGCACACAGCTGCACCTGTGCCTCAATCTGGCGGATGAAGTCAACCTATTCACAGGGCGAGGTGATGGAATGGGACAGGCCATCCGCAATTATCAGCTCTTTGCCTGGTGTGTATACTAACTCAAAATCGTACCTTCGGAGTTGAAGGAGAATGCGCTGAAGCCTGCGCGTCATGTCATTTAAGTCCTTATGAATGATATGGACCAAGGGTCTGTGGTCAGTCTCCACTGTGAATGTAGGGACACCGTAGACGTAGTCATGGGACTTTACAATGCCGGTTAGGAGGCCTAGGCGCACTCTTTTTCTATTTGGGCGTACCTCTGTTCAGTAGGAGTCATGGCCCTTGACGCATAAGCAACTGGAGCCCAGGGCGAGGAGTCATCCCTCTGGAGGAGCACCGCACCAATGCCGTCCTGGCTTGCGTCCGTGGAGAATTTTGTTTCCCTGTCCGGGTCAAAAAACGCTAGTACTGGAGCAGTGGTGAGCTTTGCTTTGAGCTCGAGCCACTCTGTTTGATGTGTGGGTAGTCACTGGAATGCAGTTGACTTCTTCACCAGATGCCTGAGAGCCGTGGTGTGTGAGGCCAAGTTGGGAATGAATTTTCCCAGTATGTTCACCATTCTGAGGAAGCGTAGTACCACCTTCTTGGCTTCCGGGGTCTTTATGGTGTTAATGGACTTGACCTTGTCCGAATCTGATCGCACATCCTGCTGGGATATCTAGTCGCCCAAGAACTTGATGATTGCCATGCCAAAGGGGCACTTGGCCTTGTTCAGCTTGAGGCCGTTTGCATGGACACGTCGAAAGACTTGTTTGAGACGAGATGTGTTCCTCGGGGGTCGTGGACCATATGATTACATCATCTACGTAGACACGCACACCCTCAATGCCCTCCATCATCTGCTCCATGATCCTGTGGAAGATTTCAGAGGCTGAGACAATGCCGAAGAGCATACGACTATAACAGTACCTGCCAAATGGTGTGTTGAACGTGCAGAGCTTCCTGCTGGACTCGTCCAGTTGTATCTGCCAGAAACCACGTGATGCATCGAGCTTTGTGAAGCATTTGGCTTGTGCCATCTCACTGGTCAGTTCTTCCCGCTTCGGGAGCGGGTAGTGTTCCCGCATTATATTCTGGTTAAGATCTTTCGGATCTATGCATTACCGCAACTCTCCGGAGGGCTTCTTCACACAGACCATCGAGCTGACCCAGTCAGTCGGTTCCGTCACTTTAGAGATTATGCCCTGGTCTTGGAGCTCCTGTAGCTGTGCCTTTAAACGTTCCGTCAGAGGAGCCAGCACCAGGCGTGGCGCATGGATTACAGGTGTGGCATCAGGCCTGAGTAGGATCTTGTAGCAGTATGGCATCCGGATATTGGGCAAGGATGTCATCAATGTCAATCTGAAGATCCACATCGGAAGAAGACATGGCATGGACTCGCTGTACGAGGTTGAGTAGCTTGCATGCATGGGCACCGAGCAGGGATGCCTTATCAGGCTTGACGATTTCGAATCAGTGTGACATTGATGGTCTTGTTGGAGACAAATAGATGACAAGATCCTAGTGCAGTTATGGCATTGCCATTATAATGGAGGAGCTGGCAGGCTGGTGGAAGAATTTCGGGTTGCTTTTTAATGCGGTCAAAATCAGCTTGAGAGCGGAGATTGGCAGAAGCACCAGTGTCCAGCTTGAACTGGATGCTGCATCGATTAACGTGTATGATAGCACGCCATTCGTCCGCGGAATCCACATTGAGGATAGATAGGCGTCTTGCTGAATTTGAAGAGGCATACTCGCATGTAGTAATGATGCCCACATGATAGGGTGACTCCAGGCCTTCGTCCTCTGCATCCGTAGTGCTAGCAGGATCAGAATCCAGTAAACCTTGCTGTACACATCGAATGCGCTTGCGTTGGAATTGGGATCGCTGGCTCTTGACTGGTGGTGCAGACCTGCACAAGGCTACATAATGTCCAGGCTTCCCGCAATTTAAACATAGCCTGCTTTTGCAGGGCATTGCCGCTTTAAGTGGGCGGTGCCGCAGTTCGGGCAGTCATGACGTTGATGTCGTTACACTCCTTGCGTCGTCGCACATGCGCAGTGCGGTCAGCCGACATTCGCACATGGGCAGTTTGGTTTTCGGCTGCTTCGTTCTCCCGTTCATGTTGCGCATGCAGGGGGCCCCAGGAAAAGCGCGTGAAATGGCCGCTTTCATCGATACTGAGGTGCTGCATCCAGGCGATGGCCTGTACACGCTCTGCCTCGTGGGTGGCAAGTTTTTCGTATTCTGCCGATTTGAGACGGGAGTACCGATTTCTCGCATGCTCATGCACTATACACGTCTCGATTGCGACTGGCAGGGTCATGTGCTTAATTTTGAAGAGTTACTCCCGCAAGGAATCGGAGTGCACCCCAAACACGATCTGATCCCTGATCATGGAATCATCAGTTGCACCATAATTGCAGGACTGCGCTAATATACGGAGGTGAACTAGAAAGGATTGTAACGGTTCATCCTTACCCTGAAGGCTTTGCTGGAAGATATAGCGCTCAAAGGTCTCATTTGTTTTGACTTCACAGTGACTGTTGAACTCCAAAACGTTCTTGAATTTGGTCTTGTCCTGGCCATCGGTAAAATTAAGCGAGTTGAAAATCTGGATGGCTTGGTCCCCCGCAGTTGATAGGAGCAGCGCGATTTTTCTGGCATCACTCGCATCCTCGAGGTCAGAGGCCTCAATGTAGAGAAGGAACCTTTGCTTGAAGACTCCCAGTTGGCGCCAAGATTGCCGAAGATCCGTAGCTGTGGATGGGCCTGGATCTTCTCCATGCCGCTGGAAGGCATTTGGTCATCATGGAATCACTCGAGGTAAACCACTTTGAGATAGTAGATTACTGGTACCATGTCATGTTAATCACCCAGGGGGTAACACGGACTGCAACTGGATGCAGTTGTACTTGAAAGTAGACTCCAAACTTTGGTGTTGGTTCAATACGCTTTATTGAACTGGTTAAGCAGTGCACACAGTTCACTGTGGGTTTGACACTCTACTAATCTAAGTGTGCTTACTATAACTAACTAGACCAGACTAGCTCTGAGCTGCGTGTCACCTGAGGAAGGAGCAGCACTCCGAAAGCTAGTGATATCAAAACAAACCTGTTGGACTTTAACCTGGTGTTGTAAGACTTTGTACTGTGCTCACCCCAGTCCAACGCCGGCACCTCCACATCATGGTGCTAACTGATATATACACCCTGACTGTCACACCAGTTGTCACCAGTGGAAAGAGACCGAGTGTTGGTGCTGCCTGTGTTTTATAGTGGGAAACCCCCTTCTTGCGTTCTGCCTGGTGATTGGTTGTGTTCTGTCCTGTGTGTTGATTGGCTGTAATGGGTGTCTGTCACTGCCTGTCTGTATCTCATTATGTGCATATCATGACACAATGTTTGCTACAAACAGCTGTAAAATCCCAGAATCTCTGATTTAAAATACTGGGTTGGAGAGATAAAATATAATTCTTCGATGATGCTTTAACAAAAAATAAAAGCAAATATTTTGACACTAATAATTTTATTCTACATCCTTAGTTATATTTTGTGTTGCTACTGAGGTTTAAAATGAAGTGCTGAAGATAATTGTTTATCTGCAACTCCCCCCTCCCCCTCGCAAATTTACAGTGGGAGAATCCATCCTCGCTTCCGGCGCGCGTGCTCCGAACGTTGGGGCCGCCGCGTTCGGTGGGCCGATTGTCCATAGAATGTTCAGAAAGAACCCGAAGCGGAATTTCCGTCGCAGGAGGAGCGAGTCCAGCGAAGAGGACACTCAGGAGGTGCCTCAGCCTCTGGCTGCTGCCGCTCCCAAACGGGGCTTAAGCTGCACCTCGAAAGACCCCCCGACAGCCGGCAGCTCAGCCCGGGCCCAGTCCTCCAGCCCCAACTCAGCCTCTGAGTGCGGGAGCGAGGAAGCTGCAGACACTGGAGTCGAATGGAGAAATCAGGCTCGGGACGAGCCTGGAAAAAGTGCCAGTCACATTGGGAAACGTGACCAGAGCCTGCTGAGCTTTGGGTGTGAGAGGGAAGGTAATTATTGCATGCTGCATACTACCTAGCCCGCTTATGTGGCAGCCTCAAGACCTGCCCAACCTGGACCCTTTATGCAGTGATGAGGACTCACCCACTTTGGAACTGTGAATTACCATTTTCATCACAGTCGCTCTGGGGGGAAAATAAACACATTTCGGTTTGTTTAAAAGCTATTCTTAGCAATTCCATAATGTTGCAAAAGAAACCAGGTTGCAAGAAAAAAGCACCGGGGATGCTGGAAATCTGGAATTAAAAACAGAAAATGCTGGAAAAACTCAGCATCTGAGGAGACAGTAACAGAATTAACTTCATAACGTTTTAAGGCTATAGTTGACAGTTTTGTGGGACTGCAGTCTAACTTGTGTGGTGCCTTTTCTACCTTAATCCCCCTTGGACACGAATTGGCTGAGTTTTTTCCCACTGTTGAAAGCCCTCTGTGGTACAAAGTTCATAGAGAACTGGAAGGAAAATCTGTGCATCTGGCAATAATTTTCAATTTCTCTCTGGCCACAGGAGAGGTGCTACAGGCTGGTCATTATTCAGGAAGGGATAAACCAGGAAACTACAGGCCAGTCAGTCTCATACAGATACATAGAAGATAGGAGCAGTCGGAAGCCTTTTGGCCCTTCAAGCCTGCTCCGCCATTCATCACGATCATGGCTGATCATCCAACTCAACAGCCTAATCCTGCTTTCTCCCCATAGCCTTTGATCCCATTCTCCCCAAGTGCTATATCCAGCCAGCTCTTGAATATATTCAAAGTTTTAGCATCAACTACTTCCTGTGGTAATGAATTCCACAAGCTCACCACTGTTTGAAGAAATGTCTCCTCCTCTCTGTCTGAAATGGTTTACCCTGAATCCTCAGGCTGTGACCACTGGTTCTGAACACACCCATCATTGGTAACATCTACCCTGTCTAGTCCTGTTAGAATACCTGGGGCAGCACGGTAGCCTTGTGGATAGCACAATTGCTTCACAGCTCCAGGGTCCCAGGTTCGATTCCGGCTTGGGTCACTGTCTGTGCGGAGTCTGCACATCCTCCCCGTGTGTGCGTGGGTTTCCTCCGGGTGCCCCGGTTTCCTCCCACAGTCCAAAGATGTGCAGGTTAGGTGGATTGGCCATGATAAATTGCCCTTAGTTTCCAAAATTGCCCTTAGTGTTGGGTGGGGTTATGGGGATAGGGTGGCGGTGTTGACCGTGGGTAGGGTGCTCTTTCCAAGAGCCGGTGCAGACTCGATGGGCCGAATGGCCTCCTTCTGCACTGTAAATTCTATGATCTATGATAATTTTATAAGTCCCTATGAGATTCCCCCCTCATTCTTCTGATCTATAGCAAGAACAATCCCAACCTAGTCAATCTCTCATATGACAGTCCTGCCATCCCTGGAATCAGTCTGGTAAACCTTCGCTGCACTCCCTCGAGAGCAAGAACATCCTTCCTCCGAGAAGGAGACCCAAACTGCACACAATACTCCAGGTGTGGCCTCACCAAGGCCCTGTACAATTGCAGCAACACATCCCTGCTTCTATACTCGAAACCTCTCGCAATGAAGGCCAACATACCATTAGCCTTCTGTACCGCCTGCTGCACCTGCATGCTTGCCTTCAGCGAATGGTGCACAAGGACACCCAGGTCCTGCTGGACACTCCCCTCTCCCAATTTACAACCATTCAGGTAGTAATCTGTGTGAATAACCTCACACTTATCCAAATTATACTGCATCTGCCATTGGTTTTCCCACTCGCCCAACCTGTCCAGATCTTGCTGTAGGGTCCCTGCATCCTCGTCACAATTCACCCTCCCACCTAATTTAATATCATCTGCAAACTTTGAGATGTTACATTTTGTTCCCTCGTTCAAATCATTAATATATATTGTGAATAGCTGGGGTCCCAGCACCGATCCCTGTGGTACCCCACTGGTTACTGCCTGCCAATTTGAAAAGGACCCATTAATCCCTACTCTTTGTTTCCTCTCTGCCAACCAGTTTTCTATCCAACTCAGTACATTTTCCCCAATCCCATGCGCTTTAATTTTGCACAATAATCTCTTATGCGGGGCTTTGACCTTCTGAAAGTCCAAATATACCACATTGACTCCCCTTGTTGACTGTGCTGGTTACCTCTTCAAAGAATTCCAACAGATTTGTCAAGCATGATTTTCCCTTCATAAATCCATGCTGACTCTGACTGATCCTGCCACTGCTTTCTAAATGTTCTGCTATAAAGTCCTTGATAATGGATTCCAGCATTTTCCCCACTACCGATGTTAGGCTTACTAGTCTATAATTCTCTGCTTTCTCTCTACCTCCCTTTTTGAATATCGGAGTGACGTGAGCTACTCTCCAATCTGCAGGGACAGGTCCAGAGTCTATAGAATCCCGGAAGATGACCACCAATGCATCCACTATTTCCAGAGCCGCCTCCTTAAGCACTCTCGGATGCAGATTCTCAGTCCCTGGGGATTTATCCGCCTTCAATCCCATCAGTTTTCCCAGCACCATTTCTCTACTAATGTTGATTTCCCTCAGTTCTTCACTCTCACTGAACCTTTCATTCTCCAACATTTCTGGGATCTGCTTTGTGTCCTCATTTGTGAAGACAGAACCAAAGTATGTATTCAATAGTATGTCTCATTTCAGTGGTGGGGAAATTATTGGGAGCCATTCCGAGAGACTGTGAATTAGTCTGCCTTTGGAGAGGTGGGGATTAATCAAGAACAGTCAGCATGGTTTTGTTAAGGGGAGGTCATGTCTGACCAACTAGATTTAATTTTTCAAAGAGTTGATCAGGTGTGTAGAGGAGGGCAATACATTTGACGTAGTCTACTTGGACTTCAGCAAGGCTTTTGATAAGGTCCAACATGGAAGACTGATGGCGAAATAAGAGCCCATGGGATCCATGGAAATTTAGCAGAATTGGCTGAGTGTTAGGAATCAGAGGGTGATGGTTGAGGGTGTTTTTCTAACTGGAGGCCTGTGTCCAGTGGGGTCCCTTTCTGTTTGTGGTTTATATAAATGTTTTAGACTTGGATATAGGGAGGCACGGTAGCACCGTGGTTAGCACTGTTGCTCACCATGCCAGGAACCCGGGTTCGATTCCCGGCTTGGGTCACTGTCTGTACGGATCTACACGTTCTCCCCGGCCTGCGTGGGTTTCCTCCAGGTGCTCCGTTTTCCTCCCACAAGTCCCGAAAGACGTGCTTGTTAGGTGAATTGGACATTCTGAATTCTCCCTCTGTGACCCGAACAGGCACTGGGGTGTGGCAACTAGGGGATTTTAACAGTAACTTAATTGCAGTGTTAATGTACGCCTACTTGTGACACTAATGAAGATTATTATTATTATTAGGAGGGTTGATCAGTAAGTTTGCACATGATATGAAAATTGATGGGGTGGTAAATAATGGGGGTAGCCTCAGATTACAGGAGGATCTAGATGGGCTGATCAGTGGTAAATGGGATTCAATAAGTGTGAGGTGATGCACTCGGGCAGAACAAACAAGGCAAAGGAATGATGAATGGCAGGACCCTTAAAGCACCAAGGATCAGACAGACCTTGGTGTGCATGTACAACGGTCCCTTAAGGTAGCAGGGCAGGTGAATACAGTGGTTAAGAAGGCATTTGGTTTCCTTGCCTTTATTAGCCAAGGCATAGAGTTTAAGAGCAGGGGAATTATGCTGGAAATGTATAAAATGTTGGTTAGGTCACAGCTAGAATCTACATTATTGGAAGGATGTGATAGCACTGGAAAGGGGGCTCTCCGGGTTTTGTGAAGGGGGGGTTGTGCCTGACTAACGTGATCAAGTTTTTTGAACAGGTGGCAAAGATGATTGATGGGGGAGGGCGGTGGATGTTGTTTACATGGACTTCAGTAGAGCCTTTGACAAGGTGCCTCATGGCAGACTGGTACAAAAGGTGAAGTCACACAGGATCAGAGGCATGGTGGCAAGATGAGTACAGAACTGGCTCGGTCACAGAAGGCAAAGGGTCGCAGTAGAAGGGTGTTTTTCTGAATGGAAGGTTGTGACCCGTGGTGTTCCACAGGGATCTGTGCTGTAGTTTATAGTATATATAAGCGATTTGGAGGAAAATGTAGTTGGTCTGATTGCTAAGTTTGTGGATGACACCAAGGTTAATGGAGTGGCAGATAGTGTTGAGGATTGTCAGAGGATACAGCAGGACATAGATAGGCTGGAGACTTGGGCACAGAAATGGCAAATGTGAGGTAGTGCATTTTGGTAGGTCTAACTCAGAGGGGAAATATACCGTAAATGGCAAAACTCATAGGAATATAGAAAGTCAGAGAGATCTGGGTGTGTAGGTTCACAGATCTTTGAAAGTGGCAACACAAGTGGACAAGGTAGTGAAGAAAGCATACGGAATGCTTGCCTTCATTGGACGGGGCATCGAGTATAAAAACTGGCAGTCATGCTGCAGTTGTATAGAACCTTGGAAGGGCCGCACTTGGAATATTGCGCACAATTCTGGTCGCCATACTACCAGAAGGAGGATGTGGAGGCTTCAGAGAGGATTCAGAAGTGGTTTACGAGGAAGTTGCCTGGTCTGGAGGGTGTTAGCTATGCGGAGAGGCTGAATAGACTCGGACTGTTTTCATTAGAAGGACGGAGGTAGTGGGCAGCATGGTGGTGCAGTGGTTAGCACTGCTGCCTCACGGCGCACAGGTCTTGGGTTTGATCCCGGCCCTAGGTCACTGTCCGTGTGGAGTTTGCACATTCTCCCCATGTTTGTGTGGGTCTCGCCCCCACAACCCAAAAATGTGCAGGGTAGATGGATCGGCTACACAAAATTGCCCCTTAATTGGAAAAAATTAATTGGGCACTCTAAATTTATGTTTAAAAAAAGACGGAGGTTGAGGGGTGACCTGACAGAGGTTTACAAGATTATGAGGGGCGTGGATAGAGTGAGGAAAACCTTTTTACCCAAGGTGATAGGAGTCTGGAACTTGCTGCCTGAATGGGTGGTGGAAGCAGAGACCCTAAGAGTGTTTAGATGTGAACTTGTTGTCGGCAGAGTAGGAGAATGGTTAGTACTGTTGCTTCACAGCGCCAGGGTCTCCGGTTCGATTCCCATTTTGGGTCACTGTCTGGGGAGTCTGCATGTTCTCCCCGTGTCTATGTGGGTTTCCTCCGGGTGATCCGATTTTCTCCCACAAGACCTGAAAGATGTGCTTGTTAGGTGAATTGGACATTCTGAATTCTCTCTGTATACCCGAACAGGCACCGGAATGTGGCGACCAGGGGATTTTTACAGTAACTTCATTGCAGTGTTAATGTAAGTCTACTTGTGACGATAATAATAAACATTATTATTGTGATGCCAAAGGCATACATGACCAAGTGCTGGAAAATGGGATTTGAATATTTTGGTGGTTGTTTTTGACTGGCATGATTTTTTCTGTGCTACAGACCTCCATAACTTGGTGACTAATGCTCCTTAAGAGTAATCAATCATCAAATGATAGCTCAACCATGATTGGGTATGATGAAATGGGGATTTTAAATTGCTGTTTGAGAATTCAAATATAATCTTTGTGCAGCTGCAACTTGTATAGCACCATAAACATCCCAACATGTTTCACAGGCATATTCTGAAACAAGATGTAACAATAAGCCAGATAAGGAGATAAAAGCAAAATACTGCAGATGCTGGAAATCTGAAACAAAAACAGGAAAAGCTGGAAAAACTGGGCAAGTCTGGCAGCACCTGTACAGAGAAACAATTAACATTTTGAGCATATATGACATCAAAGCTAAAGAGGAGGTGAAATGTATTGGAATTTATACTGTTTAAGAGGGTTGGATTGGATTTGTTTATTGTCACGTGTACCGAGGTACAGTGAAAAGTATTTTTCTGTGAGCAGCTCAACAGATTATTAAGAACATGAAAGGAAAAGGAAATAAAAGAAAATACATAATAGGGCAACACAAGGTACACAATGTAACTACAGACAGTGCAGGGATCCCTCGTGGCCGTTCCCCTTCAAAACAAATATACCGTTTTGGATGCTGTTGGGGGGGGGATGACCTACTGGGGGAAGGCCCTAGCGGCCAGGTCTCTGGCACTGAGTCTGGCTCTGGGGCTCAGAAGGGAAGGGGGGAGAATAGAAAAGCAATAGTTGTAGGAGATTCAATGGTTAGGGGAAAAGATAGGAGATTCTGTGGTCGCGAGCGAGACTCCCGGAAGGTATGTTGCCTCCCGGGTGCCAGGGCCAGGGATGTCTCGGATCGTGTCTTCAGGATCGTTGAGGGGAAGCAGCCAGAAGTCGTGGTGCACATTGGTACCAACGACATAGGTAGGAAAAGGGGTGTGGAGGTAATAAACAAGTTTAGGGAGTTAGGCTGGAAGTTGAAAGCCAGGACAGACAGAGTTGTCATCTCTGGTTTGTTGCCGGTGCCACGTGATAGCGAGGCTAGGAATAGGGAGAGAGTGCAGTTGAACACGTGGCTGCAGGAATGGTGTAGGAGGGAGGGCTTCAGGTATTTGGATAATTGGAGCGCATTCTGGGGAAGGTGGGACCTGTACAAGCAGGACGGGTTGCATCTGAACCAGAGGGGCACCAATATCCTGGGAGGGAGGTTTTCTAGTACTCTTCGGGACGGTTTAAACTAATTTGGCAGGGGAATGGGAACCGGATTTGTAGTCCAGCAACTAAGGTAGCCGATATTCAGGACGCCAAAGCGTGTAATGAGGCAGTGGGGAAGGGAACACTGACAAAGGAGAGTACTTGCAGGCACGGAGATGGGTTGAAGTGTGAATACTTCAACGCAAGAAGCATCAGGAATAAGGTGGGTGAACTTAAGGCATGGATCGGTACTTGGGACTACGATGTGGTGGCCATCACGGAAACTTGGATAGAAGAGGGGCAAAAATGGTTGTTGGCGGTCCCTGGTTCTAGATGTTTCAATAAGATTAGGGAGGGTGGTAAAAGAGGTGGGGGGGGGGGTGGCATTGTTAATTAGAGATAGTATAACAGCTGCAGAAAGGCAGTTCGAGGAGTATCAGCCTACTGAGGCAGTATGGGTTGAAGTCAGAAATACGAAAGGAGCAGTCACCTTGTTAGGAGTTTTCTATAGGCCCCCCAATAGTAGCAGAGATGTGGAGGAACAGATTGGGAAACAGATTTTGGAAAGGTGCAGAAGTCACAGGGTAGTAGTCATGGGTGACTATAACTTCCCAAACATTGAGTGGAAACTCTTGAGATCAAATAGTATGGATGGGGTGGTGTTTGTGCAGTGTGTCCAGGAAGCTTTTCTAACACAGTATGTAGATTGTCCGACCAGAGGAGTGGCAATATTGGATTTAGTACTTGGTAATGAACCAGGGCAAGTGATAGATTTGTTAGTGGGGGAGCATTTTTGAGATAGTGACCACAATTCTGTGACTTTTACTTTAGTAATGGAGAGGGATAGGTGTGTGCAACAGGGCAAGGTTTACAATTGGGGGAAGGGTAAATACGATGTCAGACAAGAATTGAAGTGCATAAGTTGAGAACATAGGCTGTCAGGGAAGGACACAAGTGAAATGTGGAACTTGTTCAAGGAACAGGTACCAAGTGTCCTTGATATGTATGTCCCTGTCAGGCAGGGAAGAGATGGTCGAGTGAGGGAACCATGGTTGACAAGAGAGGTTGAATGTCTTGTTAAGAGGAAAAAGGAGACTTGTGTAAGGCTGAGGAAACAAGGTTCAGACAGGGCGTTGGAGGGATACAAGATAGCCAGGAGGGAACTGAAGAAAGGGATTAGGAGAGCTAAGAGAGGGCATGAACAATCTTTGGCGAGTAGGATCAAGGAAAACCCCAAGGCCTTTTACACATATGTGAGAAATATGAGAATGACTAGAGCGAGGGTAGGTCCGATCAAGGACCGTAGAGGGAGATTGTGTATGGAGTCTGAAGAGATAGGAGAGGTCTTGAACGAGTACTTTTCTTCTGTATTTACAAATGAGAGGGGCCATATTGTTGGAGAGGACAGTGTGAAACAGACTGGTAAGCTCGAGGAAATACTTGTTAGGAAGGAAGATGTGTTGGGCATTTTGAAAAACTTGAGGATAGACAAGTCCCCCGGGCCTGACGGGATATATCCAAGGATTCTATGGGAAGCAAGAGATGAAATTGCAGAGCCATTGGAAATGATCTTTTCGTCCTCACTGTCAACAGGGGTGGTACCAGGGGATTGGAGAGTGGCAAATGTCGTGCCCCTGTTCAAAAAAGGGACCAGGGATAACCCTGGGAATTACAGGCCAGTTAGTCTTACTTCGGTGGTAGGCAAAGTCATGGAAAGGGTACTGAAGGATAGGATTTCTGAGCATCTGGAAAGACACTGCTTGATTAGGGATAGTCAGCACGGATTTGTGAGGGGTAGGTCTTGCCTTACAAGTCTTATTGAATTCTTTGAGGAGGTGACCAAGCATGTGGATGAAGGTAAAGCAGTGGATGTAGTGTACATGGATTTTAGTAAGGCATTTGATAAGGTTCCCCATGGTAGACCACGGCAGAAAGTAAGGAGGCATGGGATAGTAGGAAATTTGGCCAGTTGGATAATGAACTGGCTAACCGATAGGAAGTCAGAGAGTGGTGGTAGATGGCAAATATTCAGCCTGGATCCCAGTTACCAGTGGCGTACCGCAGGGATCAGTTCTGGGTCCTCTGCTGTTTGTGATTTTCATTAATGACTTGGATGAGGGAGTTGAAGGGTGGGTCAGTAAATTTGCAGATGATACGAAGATTGGTGGAGTTGTGGATAGTGAGGAGGGCTGTTGTCGGCTGCAAAGAGACATAGATAGGATGCAGAGCTGGGCTGAGAAGTGGCAGATGGAGTTTAACCCTGAAAAGTGTGAGGTTGTCCATTTTGGAAGGACAAATATGAATGCAGAATACAGGGTTAACAGTAGAGTTCTTGGCAATGTGGAGGAGCAGAGAGATCGTGGGGTCTATGCTCATACATCTTTGAAAGTTGCCACTCATGTGGATAGAGCTGTGAAGAAGGCCTATGGTGTGCTAGCGTTCATTAACAGAGGGATTGAATTTAAGAGCCGTGAGGTGATGATGCAGCTGTACAAAACTTTGGTAAGGCCACATTTGGAGTACTGTGTACAGTTCTGGTCGCCTCATTTTAGGAAGGATGTGGAAGCTTTGGAAAAGGTGCAAAGGAGATTTACCAGGATATTGCCTGGAATGGAGGGTAGGTCTTACGAGGAAAGGTTGAGGGTGCTAGGCCTTTTCTCATTAGAACGGAGAAGGATGAGGGGCGACTTGATAGAGGTTTATAAGATGATCAGGGGAATAGATAGAGTAGACAGTCAGAGACTTTTTCCCCGGGTGGAACAAACCATTACAAGGGCACATAAATTTAAGGTGAATGGTGGAAGATATAGCGGGGATGTCAGAGGTAGGTTCTTTACCCAGAGAGTAGTGGGGGCATGGAATGCACTGCCTGTGGAAGTAGTTGAGTTGGAAATATTACGGACCTTCAAGCAGCTATTGGATAGGTACATGGATTACGGTAAAATGATATAGTGTAGATTAATTTGTTCTTAAGGGCAGCACGGTAGCATTGTGGATAGCACAATTGCTTCACAGCTCCAGGGTCCCAGGTTCGATTCTGGCTTGGGTCACTGTCTGGGTGGAGTCTGCACATCCTCCCCGTGTGTGCGTGGGTTTCCTCCGAGTGCTCCGGTTTCCTCCCGCAGTCCAAAGATGTGCAGGTTAGGTGGATTGGCCATGATAAATTGCCCTTAGTGTCAAAAAGTGCCGTTAGTGTTGGGTGGAGGTGTTGACTATAGGTAGGGTGCTCTTTCCAAGAGCCGGTGCAGACTCAATGGGCCGAATGGCCTCCTTCTGCACTGTAAATTCAATGATAATCTATGATTAATCTAGGACAAAGGTTCGGCGCAACACTGTGGGCCGAAGGGCCTGTTCTGTGCTGTATTTTTCTATGTTCTATAAGCACTGGCATCAGATGAAGCACACAGTGGTGTAGTGTGAATGAGGTCAGTCCATAAGAGGGTCATTTAGCGGGGAAGAAGCTGTTGTTTAGTCCGTTCATGCGTGTTCTCAGACTTCTGTACCTCCTGCCCGATGGAAGAAGTTGGAAGAGTGAGTAAACTGGGTGGGAGGGGTCTTTGATTATGCTGCCCGCTTTCCCCAGGCAGCGGGAGGTGTAGATGGAGTCAATGGATGGGAGGCAGGTTCGTGTGATGGACTGGGTGGTGTTCACGACTCTGAAGTGTCTTCCGGTCCGGGCTGAGCAGTTGCCATACCAGGCTGTGATGCAGCCAGATAGGATGCTTTCTATGGTGCATCTGTAAAAGTTGTGAAGGGTTAATGTGGACATGCCGAATTTCCTTAGTTTCCTGAGGAAGTATAGGCGCTGTTGTGCTTTCTTGGTGGTAGCGTCGACGTGGGTGGACCAGATTTTTGGAGATGTGCACCCCATGGAATTTGAAACTGCTAACCATCTCCACCTCTGTCCTGTTGATGCTGACAGGGGTGTGTACAATACTTTGCTTCCTGAAGTCAATGACCAGCTCTTTAGTTTTGCTGGCATTTGCCAGCAAATTTGCCACGCAGTCGTGTGTGTACAGGTAGTAGAGTAGGGTACTAAGTACGTAGCCTTGCGGGGCCCCGGTATTGAGGACTATTGTGGCGGAGGTGTTGTTGTTCATTCTTACTGATTGTGGGCTGTTGGTCAGAAAATCGAGGATCCAGTTGCAGAGTCGGGAGCCAAGTCCTAGGTTTTGGAGCTTTGATATGAGCTTGGCTGGGGTTACGGTGTTGAAGGCGGAGCTGTAGCCAATAAATAGGAGTCTGATGTAGGAGTCCTTGTTGTCGAGATGCTCCAGGGATGAGTGTAGGGCCAGGGAAATGGTGTCTGATGTGGACCGGTTGCGACGGTATGCGAACTGCAGTGGATCAAGGTGTTCTGGGAGTATGGAGATGATGCGCTTCATGATCAACCTCTCTCAGCACTTCATTACGACTGACGTCAGGGCCACCGGACGGTAGACATTGAGGTACGTTGCCTGGTTCTTCTTTGGCACGGTATGATGGTGGTCTTCTTGAAGCAGGTGGGGTCCTCGGAGCGGAGTAGGGGCAGGTTATAGATGTTTGCGAGCACCTCTGCCATCTGGTCCGCGCAGGCTCTGAGTGCATGACCAGGGATCCCGTACGGGCCCGTTGCCTTCCGAGGGTTCACTTTCAGGAAGGCCAATCTGACTTCGGAAGCTGTGACGGTGGGTATGGGTGAGTTATGGGCTGCTGGGGCACTCGACAGCGGATTGTTGGTTACCTGCTCGAACCGAGCATAGAGTGCATTGACTTCATCGGGGAGGGGTGTGCTGCTGCCGGAAATACTGCTCGGCTTCTCTTTGTAGCCCGTTATGTTGTTTAGTCCTTGCCACAACCCTAGCTTGGTCCGATATTCTGTCTTGGCATCTCGGATGGCTTTGCGGAGGTCGTACCTGGATTTCTTGTATAGGTCAGGGTTGTCTGACTTGAACGCCTCAGATCTGTCCCTTAGTAGGGAGTCAATCTCGCGATTGAGCCATGGTTTCCGGTTGGGAAACGTACGCACTGCTTTCTTTGGCACGCAGTCGTTCACACATTTGCTGATGAAGTCTGACGGTGGTGGCATACTCATTTAAGTTGGTCGCTGAGTTCTTAAATATGAACCCGTCCACTGTCTCTAAGCAGTCACGTAAGAGCTCTTCTGTTTCCTCAGACCAGCACTGCACGACCTTCTTAGCTGGATTCTCCCGCTTGAGTTTCTGCTTGTATGGCGGGAGAAGGAGCACCGTCTTATGGTCTGATTCCCCAAAGTGTGGTCGGGGATGGAACGGTCGGCGCCCTTGATTTTTGAGTAGCAGTGGTCAAGAGTGTTGTTGCGCCTGGTGGGACAGTTGATGTGCTGGTGGAATTTTGGCAGTACACTCTTGAGGTTGGCCTTGTTGAAGTCTCCGGCCACGATGAACAAGGCCTCTGCGTGTTCTGTTTTGTAGTTGTTTATAACGGTGTACAGTTCATCCAGCGCCTTCCTCACTTCTGCCTGGGGTGGGATGTAGACCGCTGTGATATTGGCTCAAGTGAACTCGTGTGGAAGATAGTATGGGCGGCACTTCACGGTCAGGTATTCCAGGTCCGGGGAGCAGTAGGTCGCCAGGGTCGCCACATCCAATCACCAGGAGGAGTTGATGAGGAGGCACACCCCTCCACCCTTTGCTTTGCCTGATGACGAGGTGCAGTCTGCCCGGTGAATTGAGAAGCCTTCAGGTTGTATGGCACAGTCTGGAGTGAGGCCGGGGTGAGCCATGTCTCTGTGAAACAGAGCAGACAGCGGTCTCTTACTTCCCCCTGAGAGGCAAGTCTGGTGTTAAGTTCATCCAGCTTGTTTTCGATCGCCTGGACGTTTGCCAGGAGTATGCTGGGGAGAGGGATCTTGAAACCGCATTGCTTCAGTCTAACCTGCAGACCGCCACGTTTACCTCGCTTCCTCGGTCGGCGGCTGTGGCTGGATGATCCTGGGATCCGATGGGAGAAATCTGACCTTGTGGAAGGTAGGTGGTTGCGACTGGTGGGGTCCAGGGCGCTGGCGGGGACCAGGTCGCTGGTTACGTTTCCGGGATCGCATCTGGCAGGGTCCCAGGCGCTGGTTGAAGTAGAGGGGTTGCTAGGGGGGCATGTTTGCGTTCTGTGGGCATGGGAATACCTTGCAGCGTGTTCAGGTCCTAGCGCAGGGTCTCTGCCATTTTGGGTGTCCTGGGTCGTGGGCAGGGGCTTCCTGAGGCAGGTTGGGCTGAATCCCGTGGTCTGTTCCCTCCCTGGGCGCTCCTGGGATCGGGTCTTGAAGTAGGCCCGGTCGGGCCTCCACATGGATTTTTCTTTCTTCCATCTCCAGGTAGGTCGGGTTGCTGCGCGGGCCTCTCCGGGTCGGATCGCTGTGCGGGTCTCTCGGAGTTGAGTTGGGCTGGATCTCGTCGTCGGGGGTTGGGAGCTCCAAGAACTGGGCCTGGAGATCCGGAAGCTGGCGTCGGTTGTTAGGCCGGGTTGGGAGCTCTGAGGTCCGGGTCGGCTCCAAATCGAGGTCGGGGCTTCACTTCCGGTTTGGGCCTATTCCATTTCCAGGTCTTGGAGGTCAGGTCTGGTCGGGTCAAAAGGTCTCCACGGGCCTCTGAGGATGTTCAGGCCTGCAAGAAAAGATAAAAGAGAGAGGTTAGTAATAATGTTAGTCTTAGAATTAAATTTTAAAAGATTAGAATGAGTATAAGTTAAGCAAAAAGTGGATCTGTTGGGGAGAGCTCGCAGAGAGTCACCTCCGGCGCCATCTTCTGTGGAGCAAAATAGAAGGTCGGGGTTGGTAGAAATTCAGGGGTGATCACCAAGGAAGTTATGAACACAAGATAAAAGGAGTGTTAATGGTTGTGTTAAAGACCTAAAGAAGGTGTTGATAGTGGCATAAAGGAACACAGCAGAACAAGGGTCACCACTCTATGAAAGCAAAACTGTCGCAGATTGGGGGGAGGGGGGAAGAAGTGACAGCAAAGTCAAGGTAATAATTGTGGACTGAGTGAAGTTATTCCATAAAGTGGCCACCCATTCTGCATTTAGTCTCCCCATGGTACAGGAGACTGCAATTGGAGCAGCGAATATTGGACCAAATTGGAGGAGGTAAAAGGGCACGTGTTGGAGCTTCTACGATTGCATGGGAAGATGCTGTGAGAAGTGATTTCAAAAGCTAGTCATTTATCATGCTGCCCATGATTTTGGCCTGTTGCCACCAATTATCGTAAATGAACGTGAAATTTCAAATATTTTTCAAATCACCTCTCGTTTCATTCCCTTGCCCACCGAAGGCATTGACATGACACGTGTTAGGGTACCAGCCCCACATGTCAGTGTACGGACTCCACATATGTCTCAGTACCTGATTCACACATGTTGGATATGGGCTCTACAAATGTGGGTGTACCTGCTCCACACATGTTGGGTAGCAGCTGTAAATGCGTTGGTGTATGTGCTGCACACAAATCCAGGTACACTTCCAAACATGTCAGGATATGTCTCCATGGCTGCTGGGGTGAGGCTGCAAGCGTATTGGGGTACAATTCCATACACGGTGGGATGTGCAATGTTTAGCCCAACACAATGACCAGAGGAAACCTTCCCGCAATGTTTAGCCCATTGCGGACACTAACCTTCCTGGAAACACACTATAGTCAGTAGTGTGTTTCAGGCTTCACCTGAAAACATGGAATGTGTTTAACTGTTTAACTTTCAACCTTTCCATGTGTCTGCTTGTCTCAGTTGGAAGATTGTGGGTGGACGATGGAGACATTACAAGACTTTACCTTACAAGACACTTAGTGAAGTTCATTGTGCTAACAAAATTCAATCTTGTATCTCACTGGCAGGGATACATCTGTCTTTTCAATAACTTTCAATTATGTCATTTTTTCATGACCAGTAGCGGGGTACATTAGAAGGAGAATCTGTGTGATAGTTTCATCTGATAATTTTATTCACCTCTATTTTAACAACTAACCATGGAACCAATAAACATTTTTTTTTCTAAATGTAGAGGGTGAAGAAGAATTTAAAGTAAAGAAGACTGAAAATACTATTTTATTTTCATCATATTGGAAAAATGAAAAACAGAATAATGCCGAAAAAGATGAGGATATTGCAAAAGGTAAACTTTATCAGCATCAGTAAAAAGTTTGGAATTGTATATCTTCAGAATCCCTACAGTGCAGAAAGAGGCCAATCGGCACATCCTTGGACACTGAGGGGCAATTTAGCATGGCAAATCCACCTAACCGCAAATCTTTGGACCGTAGGAGGAAACCGGAGCACCCGGAGGAAACCCACGCAGACACTGGGAGAACGAGCAGATAGTGAACCAAGCGGGAATCGAACCTGGAACCCTGGAGCTGTTAAGCGTCAGTGCTACCTACTGTGCTACTCCTAGAAACCATGACTTTGATTCACTACCATTTCTCCCCCCTTTTAAAATCTTTTGTTCTGGAATTGCATCTGGTTCTCATTGATCTCTATCCCTTTGTCGTAACTTGGCTACTGCGGGAAGATTAAAAAGGAACTTCCTTTTGCATGAGGGTGAAGCAAAAATTATGGTTTGAAGATTTATTGTGTTCTGTTAAGCTTACAGACAGAACAGTTGTGTAAAATTTGGATTCCAGATGCTGAGAAATACAACACAGTATGTGATAAATCAACTGACTTGGACTGTGCCCTGTCTTTCATCTGTAGATTTATTGTTACTCATGTATACTGTATTCTCTTTGACTAGATGAGAAAATTCTTCATGATTCTACACAGACAAAGTTTCAAAAAGGAAGCAGTTCTGAGGAAGAAACAGTGGAAGAGCATACAGAAACTAAAGAGGAGATTGGTTCAGGATTTGATGAACCTGAGACATGCAGGGCATTCCAGCACAATATACAACCAGGTTTGGAAATCCATATGCACCCTAATAAGCATTAATATTATTACTCTCGTTAGTTTGGTAAAACAAAAGGAGAGGTTAGGGCATTAGTTGCTCTTCTCATTTGCAGACAAGGAGTGTTTATACGCAAAGCACCTTTTCTTATTTTTCTACAGCAGGGTGTGCTCATTGCTCATATACACCGATTGTGCAGCAGAGCTCACTGCATAGCATTCATGAGCAGCATATCCAATTCAAAAGTAGTGAAGCTGGTTCATTGAATACTATCATGCAGCACAGAAGGAGACTATTATGTCCACAGTCTCTGTGCTGCTTCTTTGAAAGAGCTATCCAATTAGTCACGTGTCTCTTATAGCCCTGCAGGTTTGTCCTTTTCAAGTAGATATCACATTTCCTTTGAATAGGGATCTGAATCTAATTCCAATGCATTTTCAGGTGGTACATTCAAATCATTATCACATCATATGCAAAAGAATACTCCTTTCCTTGCTGGATTTTTGTTGCCAGTTACAATCTGTGTCCGCCGGTCACTAACTACCCTTCCGATAGAAGCAGTTACCCTATCAAACTCTCAAATCTCTCCTTTCTAAGGAGAATAATTCCAGCTTCTCTACTCCCTCCAAATGGTCGCTATTAGGCTGCACTTAGGTCACTGCTCACAGCTTTAATAAAGTAAAAACATGAGGAGAGTGAGCCAGCAGCAGAATTATATTCCATCGCAATCTGTGGCCCCATGACCTAACACATCTCTCCCTCTTCCATTACCATCTAGGCAGGGGACTGACTCTTTTTCAATAAGGAGTGGAGGAGAGCATTCCAGGAGCAGCATTAAGTAAACATAAAAATGAGGTGGTAACCTTTTGAAGCTAGAATACAGGGCTACATACATGCTAAGCAGTAGAACCAGCATGACTGAGTTAAGTGACCCCATAGCCAATGGATCAAATTAAAGCTTTGCAGTCCTACCACATCCAGCGGTCAGCCTTGCACCTCTACCCTTGTAATTTGCTCCAGTCCTGTAACCCTCTGAACGTCTGTCGTCTTCCAATTCTGGCCACTTGTAGGTCCCTGACTGGCTTCCCTCCATCATTGACGTCTGTGCCTTAAACCATCTAAGCCCTCATTTCTGGATCTTCCTCCACAAATGTCTTGGCCTCCAGCTTCCTGTCCTTTTAAGATGCTGCATACAACTTGTCTCTTTGGCCATGCATTTGGTCACTTGTTCTGATGTCTCATAGAACATAGAACATTACAGCGCAGTACAGGCCCTTCAGCCCTCGATGTTGCGCCGACCTGTGAAACCACTCTAAAGCCCATCTACACTATTCCCTTATTGTCCATATGTCTATCCAATGACCATTTGAATGCCCTTGGTGTTGGCGCGTCCACTACTGTTGCAGGCAGGGCATTCCACGCCCTTACTACTCTCTGAGTAAAGAACCTACCTCTGACAAATGTCCTATATCTATCTCCCCTCAATTTAAAGCTATGTACCCTCGTGCTAGACATCACCATCCGAGGAAAAAGGCTCTCACTGTCCACCCTATCCAATCCTCTGATCATCTTGTATGCCTCAATTAAGTCACCTCTTAACCTTCCTCTCTCTAACGAAAACAGCCTCAAGTCCCTTAGCCTTTCCTCATAAGATCTTCCCTCCATACCAGGCAACGTTCTGGTAAATCTCCTCTGCACCCTTTCCAATGCTTCCACATCCTTCCTATAATGCGGCGACCAGAATTGCACGCAATACTCCAAATGTGGCCGCACCAGAGTTTTGTACAGCTGCAACATGACCTCATGGCTCCGAAACTCAATCCCTCTACCAAAAAAAGCTAACACACCGTATGCCTTCTTAACAAACCTCTCAACCTGGGTGGCAACTTTCAGGGATCTATGTACATGGACACTAAGATCTCTCTGCTCATCCACACTGCCAAGAATCTTACCATTAGCCCAGTACTCTGTCTTCCTATTATTCCTTCCAAAATGAATCACCTCTCACTTTTCTGCATTAAACTCCATTTGCCACCTCTCAGCCCAGCGCTACAGCTTATCTATGTCCCTCTGCACCTTGTAACATCCTTCCGTACTGTCCACACCTCCACCGACTTTAGTGTCATCTGCAAATTTACTCACCCATCCTTCTACGCCCTCCTCCAGGTCATTTATAAAAATGACAAACAGCAGTGGCGCCAAAACAGATCCTTGTGGTAGACCACTAGTAACTGGAGTCCAATCTGAACATTTCCCATCAACCACCACCCTTTGTCTTCTTCCAGCTAGCCAATTTCTGATCCAAACTGCGAAATCACTCTGAATCCCATACCTCCGTATTTTCTGCAGTAGCCTACCGTGGGGGAACCTTATCAAACGCTTTACTGAAATCCATATACACCACATCAACTGCTTTACCCTGTTTGGTCACCTTCTCAAAGAACTCAATAAGGTTTGTGAGGCACGGCCTACCCTTCACAAAACCGTGTTGACTATCTCTAATCAAATTATTCCTTTCCAGATGATTATACATCCTATCTCTTATAAACCTTTCCAAGATTTTGCCCACAACAGAAGTAAGGCTCACTGGTCTATAGTTACCGGGGTTGTATCTACTCCTCTTCTTGAACAAGGGGACAACATTTTGCTATCCTCCAGTCTTCTGGCACTATTCCTGTAGACAAAGATGACTTAAAGATCAACTCCAAAGGCTCAGCAATCTCCTCCCTAGCTTCCCAGAGAACCCGAGGAAAAATCCCATCTGGCCCAGGGGACTTATCTATTTTCACACTTTCCAGAATTGCTAACACCTCCTCCTTATGAACCTCAAGCTCTTCTAGTTTAGTAGCCTGAATCTCCGTATTCTCCTCGACAGCATCGTCTTTTTCCTTTGTGAATACTGATGAAAAATATTCATTTAGCACCTCTCCTATCTCCTCAGACTCCACGAACAACTTCCCACTGCTGTCCTTGACTGGCCCTACTCTTACCCTAGGCATTCTTTTATTCCTGACATATCTATAGAAAGCTTTAGGGTTATCCTTGATCCCGCCTGCTGAAGACTTCTCATGTCCCCTCCTGGCTCTTCTTAGCTCTCTCTTTAGGTCCTTCCTAGCTAACTTGTAACTCTTGAGCGCCCTAACTGAACCTTCATGTCTCATCTTTACATAAGCCTCCTTCTTCCTCTTGACAAGTGTTTCAACTGCTTTAGTAAACCACGGTTCCCTTGCTCGACCACTTCCTCCCTGCCTGACAGGTACATACTTATCAAGAACACGCAGTAGCTGTTCCTTGAACAAGCTCCACATTTCCATTGTGCCCATCCCCTGCAGTTTTCCTCTCCATCCGATGCATCCTAATTCTTGCCTCATCGCTTCATAATTGCCTTTCCCCCAGATATAACTCTTGCCCTGCGGTATATACCTATCCCTTTCCATCACTAAAGTAAACGTAATTGAATTGTGGTCATTATCACCAAAGTGCTCACCTACCTCCAAATCTAACACCTGTCCTGGTTCATTACCCAGTACCAAATCCAATATGGCCTCTCCTCTCGTTGGCTTATCTACATACTGTGTCAGGAAACCCTCCTGCACACATTGGACAAAAACGGACCCATCTAAAGTACTTAAACTCCTTTGACTTGGTGACAGTATTTATTCTATTACACTTTCTACGAAAGTGCCGTGGGATATTTTACTATGTTAAAGGAGTTATATAAATGTATACTTGGTCATTCTGCAATCTTGATAAGCAGTGCACCCCTAGATCACTCTGAAAGATGGGAGAACATCAATTATATTGATGTTTTCTGTCATCAGGATTGGTTCATGCTTTTCATTTAGTCCAAATGAAAATGATTTAGAAAATAAGTAAATCATTCGCAAATTATAACTTACAAAAGCAGTGGGGCATGGCCTGTGTAAATGCATTTGGTTAATAGTGGTGGCATGTTTAGGCTGAAGGAGTGTGCTGAAAAATGGCATCATGGTCTTAAAAGTACAGATTTGTAACCAAACTATGAATCAAAGGAGCTAAAGTCCTGGTTTCTGTTGTTGACTTTAAAATGTTGCATTTTGTATCTTTTGTATAGATTTTGTTTCTTGTCCTCGCTATATATTCTGTTCAGTGCAGGTGAGATTCCAAACGCCAGGTACATTCGTGCTGCCCGTAAAAAGAGACAGGTGGCTCGAGCCCAAACCGACTTCATTCCCCTTCACTCATGCGGAAGAAGCGATATTTCAGTGTCGGAATTGAATGAAGAAGATCTAATCAGTGATGATGAGCTTGACGATCATGAGAGAAGGATAGAATTCACCAAGCAACTGAAAACACAAAGACAGCGAATGGCGGAATTAATAGGTAAGACTCTGGATCCACGTAATGCCTTCTTTATCAATATTTTTCATTTATTTGGTACATTTCACAATCTCAGGGCTGTCAAAGTGATTTTCGACTCATGAAGTCCCTTTGAATCAATGTGGCAACCAAATTGTGCATATGACACTCCCATAAACGTCTGCGTTACTCGGCCACACAATCTACACATTCTCTTTGTTTTACCAGTCAACTGGAAAATAATCAAATGAACACAGAGCATGGTCTAAGGGTTGAAAAGCACAATACTGTTGATGCTGGAAATCTGAAATAAAAACAGAAAATGCAAGCAATCTGTGGAGAGAGAACAGAGTTAACGTTTCAGGTCTGTGACCTTTCATCAGAACTGAGGAAAGTTAGAAATGTAATGTGATTGGGACAAGGACAAAGGAAAGTCTGGGATAAGGTGAAAGACCGGAGAGATTGAAAGACAGAAATGTTAGTCTTCCAGGGTAACAGGGAATGGTGTTGGCGCAGGAAAAGAAACAAAGAAAATGTGTCTAGAATAGGTGCTGCTGACTGAAAGCAAAAATCAGAAAATGAAAACAAAACATTGCAAAGAAAAGTAAACAAAATGAATACCAAGATTATTGTCTGAATTGTTGAATGCTGTAGCCATCTCAGATGGCCACCTGCAAAGGACTATGGGAATTATGACCAATCCAAGACGCAGACACACTCAGAGCTTGTGTGTGTATTTGCAACCCAGACGCGATTAACCCCTGCTCGTTTGCATTCAAATGGTCCATTTCCCCAGAACAAAAGGACTGCACTCAGGTAACCGATACAGATGCAGACTAACCGGCACCACTCCCTTTGCTAAGAAAGCCCAAACAGTTAAGGTCAATGACCGCTCAGGACACAACCCAGCCATCAAGGCACCCGCCCCTTTATTGGCCAAAATCGAAGGCAGTGATCGAAGCCTGTCGAATTATTGGGTCCATAGCTAAGGACCGCCCCAAAGAGTGCAAAATCCCAGAGGGATAAAAAGAGACACAGCCACGTGTTTGGTCTCGCTTGGCCCCGGCCTACGCCTAAAACCAAGTGTAGCATTACGACCAGAAGACAAGTTCAAGACCAACGATCGCTTCCAGACGGATGAGCCCAGCAGAACCGAAGCAGAACTTCTTCTACCCAGCCACGCAAGATCCGAACAAAGGCCTTGTTCATCTGCAAAGAGCCGGTTGTCCTCAAGTTAAGTATAGGTTATTGTAGTTGTTAGGTGTAGTTTAACTTGTAGTGTTTTATGTTGCATGTCAAAGTAATCCTTGTGTGTAAATAAACTATCTCTGAACTTGAACTGACTAACTGGTATTTGATCTTTGATCGATATCTGGTAAAGCCTTGTGGTGGTATCATTTGATACCTGGCGACTCTGAAAAACAATATTATCATTAATAACTGCCATATCTAGTTAATTTGGCAACATTATTGGTGACTCCGGTGCCGATTGGCAACATTATTGGTGATGCTGGTGGGATAGTATTCCACTCATTATTAAAGAGCAACATTATTGGCGTCTCCGGTGCCGATTGACAACAACGCCATGTTCAATAAGCTCAATGTAACTTGAAGAACAACACCTCATCTTTCAATTGGGCACTTTACAGCCTTCAGGGCTGCAGAACTATGGGGAAAGGGTCGAGGGCAGGGACTAATTGGATAAGTCGTTCAAAGCACGATGGGTTGAATGTTGGCCTCGTGCTATATGACTCTATGTTCCATTGCTTTCTTGAATGCCAATGGACTTTGCCTTGAGAGATCCAATTCAGCACTAACATTACCACGTAATCTAACCCCACCATGTGTTTTGTAAAGCCAGTTCAAATCCCCTGGATATGGTGTGTGTGGATTAATAAAGCTGGATGCAAAAGATGGCATATAATGCCAGGTAGTACTTGCAACCAGCTGCCTAATTCCAAAGACTGTGTTGTATTGCTAAGTGTGAGAAAATAATTCCTGAAAATTTCTTTATTTTTAAATTCATGAACTAGCTGCTACTTGGGACATCTGTGCTTACTTGATCTGGATATTTAGCTTGCGATAATTTAAGCTATATTTTCCTGGACAAGTTCCATTATTTTCTAATCTGTTCGCAATGTCGATGATACTAGGAAAGCACATTTATTGCTCCTTTCTAGTTTCCCTGAGAAGGCACTGGTGGTCCTTTGTGATTCGCTACATTTGTTGTGGTGATGGTGCTCGCACTGTCGTGTTAGGTGGTGAATTAAGACACTGTACAAGTATTGAGAAAGGATAGGGGCTGGTTTAGCACAGGGCTAAAGAGCTGGCTTTTAAAGCAGACCAAGGCAGGCCAGCGGGTTCAATTCCCGTACCAACCTCCCCGAACAGGCGCCAGAATGTGGCGACTAGGGTCTCTTCACAGTAACTTCATTTGAAGCCTACTTGTGACAATAAGCGATTTCATTTCATTTCAATTCATATCTGTGAAATTCAGGGTAGCACATGACTTTGAGCTGTCGGTGTTGCCACACCTTTGTCGCTCCTCTTCGTGGTGGAGATCACAGCGAAGGGAGGTGCTGTTGAAGTAATTTTGCTGCAGTGTAGCCTGAAGACACTGCAGTCAGATTGTGGCAGTAAGGGAGGCATTGAATATTCTGTTTAATGATACAGCAGCAATAAAGTGAACTGGTTCTATCCTGAATGTTATTGACATTCTTAAATGTACTTTTGCCCATCCAGTTGAGTGGTGTGTGTTCAGTTGTGTTGCTGATTAGTGCTTTGTACGTGGCAGACAAGTTTAAGTGTGGACAGGGGATTATCACTCTATAATGGTGATGTTGTTGAAGGTGAAGGGGGGCTGGCTCTAATGAACTTGATCTTCAAATTCTGGAAAGATTGTTTGTTGCTATCATATAGCATCGTTTGAATGATACTCTGTTTCCAATTTCTAAAATTTAATTGTTCACACTATATTATGCGATAAAGAAGGATATATTTGCCTTGGAGGAGGATGCAGTGATGGTTCACTGGATTGATTTCTGTGTTGAGAAGGTTGTACTGTGAGGAGAGGGAGTGGGTTGGGGCTATATATATTCTCTGGAGTTGAGAAGAGAGGTGATCAGATTGACAGTTTTGGGAATACCGTCATCTCCAAGTCATGTACTACCCTGAATTGGACTTGTCCTTGTTCCTTCCTCGTCACTTGCTCAATGTCTTGGAATTTCCTGCCTAATCATTATCACCACAACAAATGTGGCAATTCCAGAAGAACCACCGCCAGCACTTCCAAGCAGCTAGAAATGAACAATGAGTGAACTTCCAGCATGATTCATATTCTGAGAACAAAGTTTTTTAAAAAAAAATGGAACTTGAGTGGAGACAAGGTGCGGTCCCAACTAGCAGCAACTCATTAACCTCCCAAGTCCATGAAGATGATTAAAATTTGGCCGCATACAATTTGCTCCCAGGGGTCAACAGGATAGCTTCTGGGAGACTATTTCCTCTGGCTAGAGAACTTAGAATCAGAGTCATAGTCATTTAAGGCCGAGATGAGGAGGAATGCCATCATTTAGAGGTTATGAATCTTTTGAACCGTCTATTGCAGAAAGTTATGTATACTAAATCGTTGAGTATATTGAAGACAAAGGCTGATACATTTTTGCAGACTGAGGGAATCGGAGGGGGTTTATATTGAGATCGAGCCGGAAAGTGCAGTTGAAGTAGAAATTTATTCATGATCCTATTGAACACCCGAGCATGCTGGAAGCTTACTTATTAACCGTGGTAATCTATAACTTTGATAATTTCAGGTGTAAATGAAAGTGACGATGAGAGCTTAAAAAGTGAAGACGAGGATGATGATCAGAAACTGTGGGAGCAGCAGCAAATCCAAAGAGTAAAAGTGTTCCCAGTAAGGTTTGATGCTCTTGTATTCTGCAGTAAATTAGAATGGGATGGAATTGTCAAAAAAACACCTTACTTGCCATGTCTTCTAGCTTACAAATCCAAAATGAAGAGGACTATTGAAAGTCCTTGTTGGTTCCCTGTCCATGCGAAACAGGACTCTGGTGAAATGAAATCTTTGTGACTCTGGTTAGCATATTCAGCTACTTGGTTTCAGTGTAATGACATTGAAAGGATTTTCTTTGTGGGGGAGTCCAAGGACTCCAGGATTCCATGTGAATAGCTGTAGGTATCTGAATCTGCTGAGGTTAACCTTCCCTGTTTGCAATCTTCCCCAGTTAAGATCAGAAGTCACTGAATGTAGATACGTTGGATGTACTCTTGCCTCTGTGTCAGAAGGTTAGGGATTCAAGTCCCACTCTGGGACTTCAGCACAAATATCAAGGCACCAGTGCAGTAGTGATGGGGCACCGCACTGTCAGAGGTGTCACCTTTCAAATGAGCCATTAAATCAAAGTTCCATCTGCACGCCTAGGTGGATATAAAAATCCCGTGGCACTAATGTGAAGAAGAGCAGCAGATTTATTCCTACCCTGGTGTCCTGGCCAATATTTATCTCTCGATCTGCACCACAAAAACAAATATTCTGATCTATACCACATTGCTGTTTGGAGGAGTTTGTTGAGTGCAAATTGGCTGCCGCATTTCCTACATCACAACACTGTTATGCTTCATTGGCTGTAAAATGATTTGAGATGGTCGTGGAAGGCGCTGTATAAATAGTTCAAGCTCTTTTTTCATTTTGTGGACTAACCTAAATCGAGCCAGATGTTATGAATTGTAGACTTCATGTCTCTTGTATGTTCACATCCTCATGCAAACCCAAATGTGAGCTTTGCTTAAGACCATTGCTATGGATTTTCAGTCACTGAACTCTGGCCAACTTAAGTAACACAGGAACTGGACGACAGTGACTTAACCATCAGATAACACCGGTTGAAGTGGCGCTACCTCTCTTCAGCATCCCACAATTTACTTTCAGTATATCTCATTCTATCTTGGGCTGGTTTAGCACAGTGGGCTAAACAGCCGACTTGTAGTGAAGAATAATGCCAGCAGCACGGGTTCAATTCCTGTACCGGCCTCCCCGAACAGGTACCGGAATGTGGCGACTGGGGTTTTTTCACAGTAACTTCATTGAAGCCTACTTGTGACGTGATTATTATTATTTTATTATTATTATTATTATTCTCTTCTCCCCAATGTTTCATGTTGAATTTCATGCAACTTCAAAATATTCGAAAATGGAACAAAAAAGTGTCAAAAGTCAAGATTTCCTGCATGCTAAACCTAGCCCCCCTCCCCTGGAAATGTTATACCATCCGTGTTCAATTTCTGTTCAAACTGTCCAAATCGCATGTTGCAAAATGTCACTTATGTGGCCTTTACTTTGTTCCTTATAATTGATGGCTTATCCTACAATCTCTCCAGTGCAGAAGGAGGCCACTTGGCCCATCGCGTCTGCACAGACCCTCTGAGGAGCACCCCACCCAGAACCATTCCCCTGCCCTGTGACCTAACCCTAACCCCACCTAACCTGATGTGGAGATGCCAACATTGGACTGGGTGGGCACAGTAAGAAGTCTTGCAACACCAGGTTAAAGTCCAACAGGTTTATTTGGAATCACTAGGTTTCGCAGTGTCACTCCTTTATCAGGAGCCTGATGAAGGAGCGACGCTCCGAAAGCTAGTGATTCCAAATAAACCTGTTGGTCTTTAACCTAGTGTTGTAAGACTTCTTACTGTACCCACTTAATCTGCACATCCCTGGACATTAAGGGGCAATTTGTATCATGGCCAATCCACCTAACCTGCGCATCTTTGGACTGTGGGAGGAAACCGGAGCACCCAGAGGAAACCCATGCAGATACGGAGAGAATGTGCAAACTCCACACAGACAGTTACCCAAGGCCTGAATTGAACCCATGTCCATGGTGTTGAGACAGTACTGCTAACTACTGCGCTGCCCCTATTAAGTGCAGCTGAAGTCATAAGAAATTCATGCGACTATGAGTAAAGCAGGTAGAGGGGTTCATGAGGTAACGTTGCAGGAGCCTCAACCCTTGTCCTTGACCAGCAGGTTTGTGATTCTTGTTCGCTGTCTGTACGAGAGTGGGGATTGTGGGGAGCAAACTGACCACAGCACCGTGGTACAGGGAGCCATCAAATGGGTGGAGAAAAAATAAATGTAGTCATAATCGGGGATAGTATAGTTAGGAGTATAGATACTTTCTCAGTGACCAGGATTGAGTCCTGAAGTTTGTGGTGCCTACCTGGTTCTCGGGTTAGGGATATATCTAGGCTGCAGAGGAATCTGGGAGGGTAAAGATCCAGCTGCCGTGGTCCACGTAGGTACCAGTAACATAGATAGAACAAGAATAGAGGTTCTGCTGAAGGAATGAATATGAGCAGCTAGGAGCTAAATTAAAAAGCAGAACCAAAAAGGTAATAATCTCTGGGTTACTACCTGAGCCACGGGCTAATTGGCACATGGTCAATAAGATTAAAGCGGTAAATGCATGGCTCAAAGGTTGGTGTGAAAGAAATGGGTTTGAATTCATAGGACATTAGCACCAGTACTAGGGAAGAAGGAGCTGTTCTGTTAGGTCGGTCTTCCCCTGAATTATGCTGGGACCAGTTTCCTGTTGAATCACAACTAGGGCTGTAGATAGGGCTTTAAACTAAATAATTGGGAGGGGGGTGGGGGGGGGGGGGGGGGGGGGGGGGGGGGGCGGGCAGAACGTGTGAAAGTAATATTACACCAAGGAATCGGACAAGAGTAGGGAAATTTGAAAACAGAAGAAACTTAAAGGCTTTGTGTCTGAATGGACAAAGCATTCGGAACAAAATTAATAAACTAACAGTGCAAGTAGAGATGGAGTATGATTTGATGCCGATTACTGTGACATGGTTACAAGGAGACCAGATCTGGGAGTTGAATAATCAAGGGTACTCAGTTTTTCGGAAGGTAATATCCAAGGGTGATCACTATTTCGGAAGGTTAGCCAGAAAGCTAAAGGGGGTGGTATAACTTTGCTGGTAAAGGAAGGGGTCAATGCTGCAGTGAGAAATTATATAGGCACTGGAGATCAAGATGTGGAATCGGTCTGGGTAGAAATAAGAATAGCAGAGGAAAGAAGTCCTTGGTGGGAGTAATCTTATAGTTGCTCAAAAGTACTTCCACATTGGGGCACAGTATTAACCAAGAAATATTGGAGGATTGTAAGAAAGGTATGACAATAATCCTGGGTGATTTTAATATGCACATAGACTGGAGGAATCAAATTGGCAAGAATAGCCTCGAGGGAGAGTTCATTGACTCTATTAGAGATTGTTTCTTTGAGCAATATGTTGTCAAACCAACCAAGAAGCAGGCTACTCTGGATTTGGTATTGTGCAATGAGGAGGGATTAATTAATGACCTCGTATTTAAAAATCCTCGAGGAAAGAATGATAATAGCATGATAAAATTTCAAATTGAGTTTGAGGGTGAAAAACTGGAGTCCCATGCTAACGTTCTGGAGTTAAATAAAGGTAATGAGGACAGATTTGGTCCGAGTGGACTGAGCAGGAAGGCTAAAAGGAAGGACAGTGGATGGGCAGTGGCAATTGTTTAAGAATAAATTAAATTCCTCACAACTAGATTGTAAGAAGGGAAAAAACATCCATAGCTAAGCAAGGAAGTTAAAGATAAAATACAGACAAAGACCAAGGCATGCCATATTGCAAAGGCCAGTGACAGGCTGGAAGATTGGGAAACCTTTAAAGATCAACAAAGGGTTACTAAAAAGTAATAAAAAGAGCAAGGTAAATTATGAAAGAAAACTAGCGCAAAATATAAAAAAAAAACAGCAAAAGCTTCTACAAGTATATAAAAGGGAAGAAAGTAGCTAAAATGAATGTTGGTTCCTTGGTGGATGACACTGGGGAGTTAATAGTGGGGAACACAAATGGTGGAGATGCTAAATCAGATTTTGCCTCCGCGGTGGAGTTCTACAGGAAGTACGCAGACTTGTTGGCCCCGCTACTGGTGAGGACCTTTAATGAGAGAAGGGGACCCTGCCCCCGACAATGTCGGAAGCGACAATTTCTAAAGCGGGACAAGGACCCACTGCAATGTGGATCGTACAGGCTGATCTCGCTCCTCAATGTGGATGCAAAGTTGCTGGCAAAAGTGCTGGCCACGAGGATCGAGGACTGTGTCCCGGGGGTAATCCACGAGGACCAGTCAGGATTTGTAAAGGGCAGGCAGCTGAACACCAATGTGCGGAGTCTCTTAAACGTGTTAATGATGCCATCGGAGGAGGGAGAGGCGGAGATAGTGGCAGCTATGGACGCGGAGAAGGCCTTTGACCGAGTAGAGTGGGAGTACCTCTGGGAGGTGCTGCGTAGGTTTGGGTTCGGGGTAGGTTTATCAATTGGGTTAAGCTCCTTTACAGAGCCCCGATGGCGAGTGTAGTGACGAACCGGCGGAGGTCGGAGTACTTTCGACTGTACCGAGGGACGAGGCAGGGGTGCCCCCTGTCCCCCCTGTTGTTCGCATTGGCGATCGAACCATTGGCCATGTCATTGAGGGAGTCTAATAAATGGAGGGGGGTGGTCCGAGGGGGAGAAGAGCATCGGGTGTCGCTATATGCGGATGACCTGTTGCTGTACGTGGCGGATCCAATGGAGGGGATGGTGGAGGTCATGCAGACTCTAAGGGAGTTTGGGGAGTTTTCGGGCTATAAGCTCAATGTATGGAAGAGTGAGCTCTTTGTATTACAGGCGGGGGACCAAGAAAGAGGGATAGGGGACCTACCGCTGAGGAGGGCGGAGGGGAGCTTTCGGTATCTGGGGATCCAGATAGCCAGGAGTTGGGGGACCCTACATAAACTGAATCCGACGAGGTTGGTGGAGCAAATGGAGGAGGATTTCAAAAGATGGGACATGTTACCGCTCTCGCTGGCGGGTAGAGTGCAGTCGGACAAAATGGTGGTCCTTCCGAGGTTTCTGTTTGTGTTTCAGTGCCTTCCCATCGTGATCACTAAGGCCTTTTTTAAGAGAGTAGGCAGGAGTATTATGGGGTTTGTGTGGGCGAATAAGACCCCGAGAGTAAGGAGAGGGTTCCTGGAACGCAGTAGGGACCGAGGAGGGTTGGCGCTGCCAAACCTGGGGAGCTACTACTGGGCAGCAAATGTGGCGATGATCCGCAAGTGGGTTATGGAGGGAGAGGGGGCGGCATGGAAGAGGATGGAGATGGCGTCCTGTAAAGGAACGAGCCTGGGGGCGTTGGTGACAGCACCGCTGCCGCTCTCGCCGACAAAGTATACCACGAGCCCGGTGGTGGCGGCAACGCTAAGGATCTGGGGCACCGGGGTGCAATGGGAGCATCGGTGTGGTCCCCGATCAGGGGTAACCACCGGTTTGTCCCGGGGAAGATGGACGGGGGGTTCCAGAGCTGGCATCGGGCGGGGATTGAAAGAATGGGGGGGTGGAGGGGAGGGGGGGGTAAGGGGGGACTGCCTGGGAGGGTGGATGAGCAAGAGATAACATGAAGGGTTGGGGAAACTGGCACGTACGGGTGAGGGCCAGTGTACAAAGCTGTGTAAATATATCATTTTGCCATGTATATATCTTGCTCTGCGCGATTTCTCGGGTTTTTTTGTTACGGGGGTGGGGGGGGGGGGTTATTGTTTGTAAGGGAGAAAAATTGTGTTAAAAAACTTTAATAAATATAATTTTTTTAAAAAGATTTTGCCTCCGTTTTCACGATGGAGGATACTAGTACAATCTCAATAGGACCAGGTAATGTAGAGGTAATAGAAAGGGAGGAATTTAGAACGACACAATAGGGAAAAAGTACCAAACAAACTTTTGGGATTGAGGGCAGACAAGTCCCCAGGGCCGAATGGCCTGCATCCTAGTACCTTGGAGGAAGGGACAGCGGAGGTAGTGGATCCATTGGTTATAATATTACAAAATCCCCAGATGCAGGAAAGAGGATTGGAAAAATGCCAATGTAACTCCCTTATTCAAAAAGTTGGGGGAGGCAGAGAATAGAAAACTGCAGACCAATTGGTTTATAATCTGTCGTTGGGAAATTGTTATAATTATTCAGGAAGTAATAGCAGGACATTTAGAAAGGCAAAATGCAATCCGTCAGAGTCAGCATGGTTTTATGAAGGGAAAGCCATATTTGACTAATTTGCTAAAGTTCTTCGAAGATGGAACGAGTCAATTGGACAATGGGAATTCTGTATATGTAGTACATCAGGACTTCCAGAAGGCATTTGATAAGGTGCCGCACAAAAGATTAATACACAAGGTAAGATCACATGGGATATGGGATAATTTATTAGCTTGGATAGAAAACTGGCTAACTGACAGACGGCATAGAGTCAGGATAAATGGATCTTTTTCTGTCTGGCAAGTTGTAACTAGTGGGGTGTCACAGGGTTTAGTCCTCGAGCCCCAACTATTTGCAAAAAAATGACTTGGATGTAGGGATAAGAAGGTACGATAGCAAAATTTGCAGGTGGCACTGAAATGGGTGGGATAGTAAGTTGCAAAGAGGAAATAAGAAATTTATAAATGGATATAGATAGGATAGGTGAGTTTGCCAAAATTTCACAGTAGTGGATCAGATCTCAAACAACGATGAGTCAGAATACAGGAGGGAGCTAGAGAACCTAATGGAGTGGTGTAACGACAACAATCTCACTCATAGTCAGCAAAACTAAAGAGCTGGTCATTGACGTCAGGAAGAAAAGTATCGTACATACCCCTGTCTGCATCAGCTTGGCCAAGGTGGAGATTGTTGATAGCTTCAGATTCCTAGGTGTGCACATCACCAACAATATGTCCTGGTCCACCCTCGCCGACGCTATGACCAAGACAACACAACAGTGCCTATACTTTCTCAGGAAACTAAGGAAATTTGGCATGTCCACATTGACTCTTACAAACTTTTACAGGTGTACCATAGAAAGCATCCTGTCGGCTGCATCACAGCCTGGTATGGCAACAGCTCGGCCCAAGACTGTAAGAAACTAAGAGAGTCCCGAACATAGCCCAGTCCATCGTGAACCCGCCTCCTATCCATTGACTCTGTCTACACTTACTGCTGCCTTGAGAAAGCGGGCAGCATAATCAAAGACCCCTCCCACCCTGCTTATTCACTCTTCCAACTTCTTCCATAAGGCAGGAGATACAAAAGTCTGAGAACACACACTTAACAGCTTCTTCCCTGCTGTTACCAGACTCCTAAATGACCCTCTTATGGACTGATCTGATTTCCACACATATTCTCTACTGAGTAGCACTACATTCCTATATGCTTCAGCTGATGTCTATGTACTTACATTCTGTATTTATGTATGCCCTATGGGTTTTTTTTTCATGTATAGAATGATTTGTCTAGACTGTACACGGAACAATACTTTTCACTGTACCTTGGTACACGTGACAATAAACAAATCCAAAGAGAGGTTGAGCAGTTTAGGCCTATACTCTCTCCAGTTTAGGAGAATGAGAGCTATACAAGATGATAAAAGGTATTGACAAAGTAAACGTAGAGCGGATGCTTCCTCTTGTGGGGCAACCTAGAACGAGAGGTCATAGTTTTAGGATAAGGGGCAGCAGATTTAAAACCGAGATGAGAAGAAATTACTTCTCTCAAAGGGTCGTGAATTCATTACCCCAGAGTGCGGTGGATGCAGGGACACTGAGTAGATTTAAGGAGGAAATAGATTTTTAATTAGTAATGGGTTGAAGGGTTATGGAGAACAGGCAGGACAGTGGAGTTGAGGCCGAGGGGAGATCAGCCATGATGGTACTGAATTGTTGAGCGGAGTTGAGGGGCAGAATTGTCTATTCTTATGATCTTTTGTTCTGTTATTACAATTTTTTCTTGTATGTTATATGTGAGGCCATTTTATTTTATTTTTCTCAAAGACAACTAAATTGTGGAATGTCTTCCCCAGTACAAGAAAAATCTTGAATGCCAAAGTTATTCAATGAATTCAGTCATGTTGAAGCCGTGGATTTGGCCATTGACTTTTGTTCAGAGCCTTTTTACATGTGTACAGTACATTATTTTGTGATGTTAGCTATTTTAAAATTGCCAGTCATCGTTTCCAAGTATAGATATTATCATACATTTTATTTACTCAGAAATGATATTGTAGATCATGTGTTTAAAATATCATTTCAATAACATATCTCTCTCCAGCTTTGTTTTTCATTAATTTGAAGTTTTCTTTTCTCAGTCACCCAGTATTGAGACAGCCAGTCAGCCGCGTACACTCATTAAGAATACAATGTGGGAAACTTGGCGAAAACTACCACCAACCAACCTGGAAACTGTTAAAAAACAATTGACCATTAAGTATGTTAAGTTTTACTTTTTAATTTTAACTATTTTTAAAAATAATTCATATATTGTAAAATTGTACTCTTTAAAATTTAAAAAGGTTTTTGCATTATGATAAATGAAAACTGAAGTAATCTTAAAGGATTAGGCACATAATCCCCTCCCTTTTTTAACAATTTTCTGAGCTTTCACCTCTTCAAGACTATGACACCTTGCTGGGATAAAACAACATGAGTGTCCAACCCCGATATTTCACTCAATTGGCCATTCTTGCAGGTTATTTTACTGAAAGAAGCACTGTAATAATTAGTAACTAGCACTCGTGTTCATTCAGCCCTCTTTAACCCCAAGGTGCAGAGACCAATAATGCCATTGTAATCAGCTAACTTGGTAGATTGCAAGTCCAACATGGATTGTTAGGCTCTGCCATTCATTTATATACAGCCTTTCGCAACCACACAATGTCACAAAGTGCTTCACAACCATTGCATACATTTGAAGTGCAGTCACTGTTGTAGAAAATGTGGCAGCAGCCAATTTGTGCACAGCAAGGTCCCACAAATAGTAATGAGATACTGACTAGATAAACATTTTTTAAACATATATTGGCTGAAGGATAAATGATAGCTCAAGACAGCAAGGAGATATTCCCTGTACTTCATTGTATCTTTGATGTGCACCTGAGAGAGCAGGTTCTGGCTTAATATCTCATTGCAAAGACAGCACCTCCCAAGTGTAGCTCTCCTCATTACAATGCTGAAGTGTAATCCTAGATTATGCGCTCAAATACCTGGAGTGGGACTTGAATCCACAGCATTCTGAATCTGGCGAAGTGCTACCACTGAACCAAGGCTGACAATTGACTATTTTCACCAGGGCTACTTGCAACATAGTTGCTTTTTATATTTCTGAAACTGTGTTAAACCCATAATATCTATGCATCACTGGACAGAGTTCCTATTTAAAAGTCATATTTTTTAATGTGCAATTTTGAAAATTGGTTTGTGTTTTACTGGAAATATTCTTATTGTAGGATGACAGCTAAACCTTTCATTTTTTAATAATTTCTGCAAGGCAATTCTTTCATAGATTTTCAGTGAAGGAAGTACAGGACAGTTTATCTATTGGGCTTTCACACTGTTCCAAACAATCCTTAGGCTGGCCATATGTCATTGTGCTTTCGCTGGACAACATTATTATGTGCTCAGCTGCATTTGTCCCTTTTTGTGTGTGATTTCTATTTTTAATCATAACATTTAATAGGGTTTAAAACTTCAACAACAACTTATTTATTTGGCACCTTTAACATAATAAAACCTTCCAAAGCACTTCACAGGAGCATTATAAAACAAAATGTGCCACTGAGCCACAGAAACCAAAAGCTTGGTCAAACAGGTAGGTTTTAAGGAGGAGGGAGGTGGAGAGATTTAGGGAGGAAATGTCAGAGCTTGGGGAATAGGCAATGAAGGCATGGCCACCAATGGTGGAGTGATTACATTTGCAGATGTTTGAGGCCAAAATTAGATGAGTGCGGATATCTGAGTGTTGTGAGGCTGACTGAGATTGGAGAGATCGGGAGGGACAAGGCAACGGAGGGATTTAAAAACAAGGATGAGAATTTTAAAATCAAGATGTTGCTTGATTGGAGCCATGCAAGTCATTAAACACAGGGGTGATAGGGGAATGGGATTTGGTGTGACCTTTGGCACGGACAACTGAGCATTGAAAGTGGCAAACGAGCCAAAGGTGTGCTGGAATAGTCAGGTTTAGAGGTAAAAGAGACATGAATGAGAGTTTCAGCTGCAGATGAGCCACGACAGTGGCAAAGGCAGGCAATGATAAGGAGGTGGAAATGCATCTCAGTGCGAATTTGTGTTCGGCAGCTTTTCTCAGGGTCAAGCATGACACCAAAGTGGAGAATGAAGCAGGGACCAAAGCAATGGCTTTGATGTATGCAATATTTAAATGGAGGAATTTCTAATCCTCCAGTAGTGGATTTTGAATAAGCAGTCTGTTAATTTAGCAACGGTGTGTTATCAAGAGAGATGGAGCTGGACTTCCGGGTGCGGCGATGACCAGCTGAGTCGCACGTTTCGGCAGCTCCCGGTGTAACGGACTTTTGGGCTCTTAATAAGAGCCCCAACGGCAATTTTAACGGCTAAAAGCACTGTGCGGTGAACCAGAAGGGAATCCCCCCTGGATACGGATGGAAAAAGGAGAGGAAGGTGGCCGGATTGCGATGGATCCTTTAGAGCAGCGGCAAGGAAGGCAAGCAAAAACCAAGATGGCGTCGGAAGGTGGCAGTTTAATATGGGGCCCTGAACAACACGAGTTTTTGAAACGCTGCGTGGAAGAACTCAAAAAGGAAATGAAGAAGGAGCTGTTGGCCCCGATATTACAGGCGATCGAAGGGCTAAAGGAGGAGCAAAAGACCCAGGAGCGGGAGCTTCGGGTCGTGAAGGCAAAGGCTGCCGAGAATGAGGACGACATACAGGGCCTGATGGTGAAGACGGAGATGCACGAGGCACACCATAAACGATGTGTGGAAAGGCTGGAGGCGCTGGAGAACAACGCGAGGAGGAACAACCTAAGGATTCTTGGCCTTCCTGAAGGTGCGGAGGGAGCGGACGTCGGGGCATATGTGAGCACGATGCTGCACTCGTTAATGGGAGCGGAGGCCCCGGCGGGTCCGCTGGAGGTGGAGGGAGCATACCGAGTGATGGCGTGAGGACCGAGAGCAGGAGAAATTCCTAGAGCCATAGTGGTGAGATTCCTCCGTTTTAAGGACAGAGAGATGGTCCTTAGATGGGCAAAGAAAACTCGGAGCAGTAAGTGGGAGAACGCGGTGATCTGCGTATACCAAGACTGGAGTGCGGAGGTGGTGAGAAGGAGGGCGAGCTTTAATCGGGCCAAGGCGGTGCTTCACAAAAAGAAGATAAAATTCGGAATGCTGCAACCGGCAAGACTGTGGGTCACAGATCAAGGGAGGCACCACTACTTTGAGACGGCGGGTGAGGCGTGGAATTTTATCGTGGAAGAAAAATTGGAATGAGCGGGTTATTAAAAATAAGAACGTTTGAAACAAAGTGGTGGGGCGAGTATGGGGGGCGAAGAAGGGGGGAAAGAGGAATTTTATGTTATTAATCCTGCGATGTGGTAACTTTTCTCTCTTCCACAGGAGGTGGTGGGGGGAGGAAAGGAGGTGGAAGAGATGGGGCGTTGGCCATTGGGGGCGGGGCCAAGGGGGAAGCGCGGGCTCGGTTCCCGCGCTATGATAATCCATGGCGGGAATAGGGAAGCAGGAAGGAGGGGGCATCGCACGGTGCGAGCCGAGGTCACGGGGGAAGCCGAGGTCGGCCAGAGTTTGCTGACTTCTGGGAGCAACATGGGGGGTGTAACTACGCTAGTGGGGGATCTAGCGGGGGGGGGTGGGAGGGGGAATTATTGGGCTGCTGCTGCTGCTGGGGAGAGGGGGGAGCTTGTATGGGGTGGGATGGGCGGGGGGGCACCGCCTGGGGGGGGACACAGCTGCGTGGGAACCAGGTGAGGAGCTGGAAAAAGGGGATGGCTAATCGACAAGGGGGGGGGGGGTAAAAAGCCCCCCAACCCGGCTGATCACGTGGAACGTGAGAGGGCTGAACGGGCCGATAAAGAGGGCATGGGTACTCGCACACCTTAACAAACTTAAGGCAGACGTGGTTATGTTACAGGAAACGCACTTGAAACTGATAGACCAGGTGAGACTACGCAAAGGTTGGGTGGGGCAGGTGTTCCATTCGGGGCTAGATGCGAAAAACAGGGGGGTGGCTATATTAGTGGGGAAGCGGGTAATGTTTGAGGCAAAGACTATAGTGGCGGATAGCGGGGGCAGATACGTGATGGTGAGTGGCAAACTACAGGGGGAGACGGTGGTTTTGGTAAACGTATATGCCCCGAACTGGGATGATGCCAATTTTATGAGGCGTATGCTAGGACGCATCCCGGACCTAGAGGTGGGAAAGTTGGTAATGGGGGGAGATTTCAATACGGTGTTGGAACCAGGGCTGGACAGGTCGAGGTCCAGGACTGGAAGGAGGCCGGCAGCAGCCAAGGTGCTTAAAGATTTTATGGAGCAGATGGGAGGAGTAGACCCGTGGAGATTTAGCAGACCGAGGAGTAAGGAGTTTTCGTTTTTCTCCTATGTCCACAAAGTCTATTCGCGAATAGACTTTTTTGTTTTGGGAAGGGCGTTGATCCCGAAGGTGAGGGGAACGGAGTATACGGCTATAGCCATTTCGGATCATGCTCCACATTGGGTGGACTTAGAGATAGGGGAGGAAACAGAAGGGCGCCCACCCTGGAGAATGGACATGGGACTAATGGCAGATGAGGGTGTGTGTCTAAGGGTGAGGGGGTGCATTGAAAAGTACTTGGAACTCAATGACAATGGGGAGGTCCAGGTGGGAGTGGTCTGGGAGGCGCTGAAGGCAGTGGTTAGAGGGGAGCTGATATCAATAACGGCACATAAAGGAAAGCAGAAGAGTAGGGAACGGGAGCGGTTGCTGCAAGAACTTCTGAGGGTGGACAGGCAATATGCGGAGGCACCGGAGAAGGGACTGTACAGGGAAAGGCAAAGGCTACACGTAGAATTTGACTTGCTGACAACGGGTACTGCAGAGGCACAGTGGAGGAAGGCACAGGGTGTACAGTACGAATATGGGGAGAAGGCGAGCAGGGTGCTGGCCCACCAATTGAGGAAAAGGGGAGCAGCGAGGGAAATAGGGGGAGTGAGGGATGAGGAAGGAGAGATGGAGCGGGGAGCGAAGAGAGTGAATGGAGTGTTCAAGGCATTTTATAAAAATTTATACGAAGCTCAACCCCCGGATGGGAGGGAGAGAATGATGGGCTTTCTGGACCGGCTGGGATTTCCCAAGGTGGAGGAGCAGGAAAGGGTGGGACTGGGAGCACAGATTGAAATAGAGGAAGTAGTGAAAGGAATTAGGAGCATGCAGGCGGGGAAGGCTCCGGGACCGGATGGATTCCCAGTTGAATTTTACAGGAAATATGTGGACTTGCTCGCCCCGCTACTGATGAGGACCTTTAATCATAGAATCATAGAATTTACAGTGCAGAAGGAGGCCATTCGGCCCATCGAGTCTGCACCGGCTCTTGGAAAGAACACCCTACCCAAGGTCAACACCTCCACCCTAACCCCATAACCCAGTAACCCCACCCAACACTAAGGGCAATTTTTGGACACTATGGGCAATTTAGCATGGCCAATCCACCTAACCTGCACATCTTTGGACTGTGGGAGGAAACCGGAGCACCCGGAGGAAACCCACGCACACACTGGGAGGATGTGCAGACTCCCCACAGACAGTGACCCAAGCCGGAATCGAACCTGGGACCCTGGAGCTGTGAAGCATTTGTGCTATCCACAATGCTACTGTGCCGCCTAATGAGGCAAAGGAAAGGGGACAGCTGCCCCCGACTATGTCTGAGGCAACGATATCGCTTCTCCTAAAGAAGGAAAAGGACCCGCTGCAATGCGGGTCCTATAGACCTATTTCCCTCCTAAATGTAGACGCTAAGATTCTGGCCAAGGTAATGGCAATGAGGATAGAGGATTGTGTCCCGAGGGTGGTCCATGAGGACCAAACTGGGTTTGTGAAGGGGAGACAGCTGAATACGAATATACGGAGGCTGCTAGGGGTAATGATGATGCCCCCACCAGAGGGGGAAGCGGAGATAGTGGTGGCGATGGATGCCGAGAAAGCATTTGATAGAGTGGAGTGGGATTATTTGTGGGAGGTGCTGAGGAGATTTGGTTTTGGAGATGAGTATGTTGGATGGGTGCAGCTGTTGTCTAGGGCCCCAGTGGCGAGTGTGGTCACGAATGGACGGGGATCTGCATATTTTCGGCTCCATAGAGGGACAAGGCAGGGATGCCCTCTGTCCCCATTACTGTTTGCACTGGCGATTGAGCCCCTGGCAATAGCATTGAGGGGTGCCAAGAAGTGGAGGGGAGTACTTAGAGGAGGAGAAGAACACCGGGTATCTCTGTTTGCGGATGATTTGTTGTTATATGTAGCGGACCCGGCGGAGGGGATGCCAGAGATAATGCGGACACTCCGGGAGTTTGGAGAATTCTCAGGATATAAACTGAACATGGGGAAAAGTGAGTTGTTTGTGGTGCATCCAGGGGAGCAGAGCAGAGAAATAGAGGACTTTCCGCTGAGGAAGGTAACAAGGGACTTTCGTTACTTGGGGATCCAGATAGCCAAGAATTGGGGTACATTGCATAGGTTAAATTTAACGCGATTGGTGGAACAAATGGAGGAGGACTTCAAGAGATGGGACATGGTATCCCTGTCACTGGCAGGGAGGGTGCAGGCAGTTAAAATGGTAGTCCTCCCGAGATTCCTCTTTGTGTTTCAGTGCCTCCCGGTGGTGATCACAAAGGCTTTTTTCAAAAGGATCGAAAAGAGTATCATGAGTTTTGTGTGGGCCGGAAAGACCCCGAGAGTGAGGAAGGGATTCTTACAGCGTAGTAGGGATAGGGGGGGGATGGCACTACCGAGCCTAAGTGAGTACTACTGGGCCGCCAATATCTCAATGGTGAGTAAGTGGATGGGGGAAGAGGAGGGAGCGGCGTGGAAGAGATTGGAGAGGGCGTCCTGTAGGGGGACTAGCCTACAAGCTATGGTGACGGCCCCATTGCCGTTCTCACCGAAGAAATACACCACAAGCCCGGTGGTGGTGGCGACTTTGAAAATTTGGGGACAGTGGAGACGGCATAGGGGAAAGACGGGAGCCTTGGTGGGGTCCCCGATAAGAAACAACCATAGGTTTGCCCCGGGGAGAATGGATGGGGGATTTGGAATATGGCAAAGAGCAGGAGTAACGCAACTGAAAGATCTGTTTGTGGATGGGAAGTTTGCAAGTCTGGGAGCGCTGACCGAGAAATATGGGTTGCCCCAAGGGAATGCATTCCGGTATATGCAACTGAGGGCTTTTGCGAGGCAGCAGGTGAGGGAATTCCCGCAGCTCCCGACGCATGAGGTGCAGGACAGAGTAATCTCAAAGACATGGGTGGGGGACGGTAAGGTGTCAGATATATATAGGGAAATGAGGGACGAGGGGGAGATTATGGTAGATGAGCTGAAAGGGAAATGGGAAGAAGAGCTGGGGGAGGAGATTGAGGAGGGGCTGTGGGCGGATGCCCTAAGTAGGGTAAACTCATCGTCCTCGTGTGCCAGGCTAAGCCTGATTCAATTTAAGGTGTTACACAGGGCGCATATGACTGGAGCACGGCTCAGTAAATTTTTTGGGGTAGAGGATAGGTGTGCGAGATGCTCGAGAAGCCCAGCGAATCACACCCACATGATCTGGTCATGTCCGGGGTTCTGGGTTGGGGTGACAAAGGTGCTTTCGAAAGTAGTGGGGGTCCAGGTCGAACCAAGCTGGGGGTTGGATATATTTGGGGTTGCACAAGAGCCGGGAGTGCAGGAGGCGAGAGAGGCCGATGTTTTGGCCTTTGCGTCCCTAGTAGCCCGGCGCAGGATACTGTTGATGTGGAAGGAAGCCAAGCCCCCGGGGGTGGAGACCTGGATAAATGACATGGCAGGGTTTATAAATCTGGAACGGATTAAGTTCGTCCTAAGGGGATCGGCTCAAGGGTTCACCAGGCGGTGGCAACCGTTCGTCGAATACCTCACAGAAAGATAGAGGGAATGGAAAAGAAGAAGGCAGCAGCAGCAGCCCAGGGGGAAGGGGGGGCGGGGAGGAACCAGAAGGAGTCTCAGGGTTATTAATATACATGTATAATATGTATAGGTCGTTGCTATAAATAATTGTATATTGGATTGTTAAAACCATATTTTTGGAGAGTGTTTATCTGAGACAAGGCAGTTGCCATTTAGTTTTCGTTTTCGTTATATATTATTTATTCTTTGTTTATAAAACAGGTAATTGTTATTTATACTGTTATATTATTGTGTAAAGGATACACAATGTACTGTGATGGTCGACCAAACATTTTCAATAAAATATTCTTAAAAAAAAAAAGAGAGATGGAGCTGGGTGTCATCAGCGTAAATGTGAAAACAAAAGCTGTGCTTTCGGATCATGCTGCAAAATGGATGAGAAATCGGAGAGGACCAAGAATAGATCCTTTGTGCGGGAACAGGATGAGAAGCCACTGCAAGTGATTCTATGGCTATGGTTAGACACGAATACAACCCAGATGAGCATGGCCCCCACATGATGAAGAGGATATATGGTCAACTGTGTCAAAGGCTGTAGGCAGGTCAAGAAAGATGAGGAGGGATAGGTTACCTTTGAGATGAGTCATTTTGATAATGTGGTCGGGTGGAAATCGGAGTTAAAGGAGTCGAATATGGAGTTCCGGTAAAGATGGACGTGGATTTGGGAGGTGACAACACATTGAAGGATTCCGGAGAGAAAGGGAGTGTTGGAGATTGGATGGTAGTTTGCAAGGTAGGGTCAAGATGAGAGGATGATCTTAAAGGAGAGAGGAGACAATAGCATCGGGAGAGAGGAGACAATAGCACCTGAAGAGAGAGCAAACCAGTTAACAATACTGACCAGCATGAGGACCAGGAGGAAAGCTGGGTGTTTAGCAGTTTAGTAGGAATAGAATTGAGGGAGCAGGAAGTGAGTCTCGTGGACAAGATTAGCTCTCAGAGAGGGCTAAGGTGCAAAGCCCTTCCATTCACATGTAATTTTGAGCAAAAAAATGTTTTTTTTCTCTCTCGTACCGTTTGTAGCATTTCTGTCTTTAACCTGTTCCCAATACCATTTATTAACTACTCAGCATATTTTCTTCAGACTGGAGTCTCTGCAAGACGTTTATCGTTCACATCTGCGAGAGCATGAGAAGATTCAGGTGTTAGCTGAGAGTTCACAATGTACAATTGAACACTTGGAAGGTACTCCTGACCCTGGTCACCGCTACAAATTTTATCAAGAAATGCGAACCTATGTTAAAAATCTGACTAACTGCTTCAATGAAAAGGTACAAGAGTTAATGAAGTATGATTGATCTATTTGTTAAGTCTTTTGGAATCAGAAATCCATAGCAACTAATTAAGTTTCAGATGAACTCTATTAATCAGTTATTATACTTTAACTCTTTTTTAAATCCAAGCGATGACATGGATACTCTTGGAGCAAGACAAACTTTAATTCATAAAAACTTGGTTACCGGGCCTGTGTTACAATCTTGAGTTAGATTGATTTTAAAACAAGAGTGGATTCATACAGGGTGTAAATAAAGATAATCGAGATCAGCTGAATCTTTGCATGTAGGTTGGTTAATTGGCGTAGCGCCTACCGGAGAAACTTGTTCCATCACATTTGATCATTTCAAGAAAAGTTCCAGTGTTTATCAAATTCACATGGAAATAACACCGCTCTCGTGTGCCATGATTAAACTATTAAACTTTCCAGGCAAATGCAGTCAGAATCTGCAGAGGAAATTGTTTAACGGAATCTGAAATCTTGGATCTAGTTTAAATTACAAAAGTAAGAAGTCTGACAACACCAGGTGCCCACCCCAGTCCAACGCCGGCATCTCCACATCAAAATTACAAAAGGACAGCTAATCTGAAAAGCCTGCCAAGCTAACTTATCTTGTCAATTAACACAGTGCTTATGGTAAGGGTAAAATGTTTTCAAACCACCTGTTGGTGCTATAATTAAGGTAAAAGGTACCTTTTGTATCCCTGCCAACAAAATAACAGATTTTAGGAAATTGATTGAATCAAGTGACTGATTAAGTTTGTGTTGTAGAATTCTTCTAGAAATGAATTGTTAACTGTGTTCAATTTGTCAAAAACAATGTGACATTTGGTGGGAAGACTTGCTCTAGTTGCCATATGTGCATTAATATCACTTACAGTTAAGTGACCAGAACAGTTGTTTGCCCTCGCCCCACAATGAGCTTAACATTATGTGCAAATGATCTCGGCATAAATAAATGTTTATGTACTTTGACTATTTCATCGCTCCTAGCAAAGTTGAGGATGCTGTAGGCTATTTTTGCTCCACTGCATTCCCGGTCCAGCTGTGCAGTTGTTGGGAGAGGAAATTTCAGTGGGTTACAATGGGGCACTGGTCAAGTATGTTGTGTAGTCCTGAAAAGCAGGATTATCAGCTTGGTTTCAGGAGAATCTGTGTGAGGGTAAGTTTTTTTTTTTTCTCCTGAAATGTGCTGAACCTGTGTGTTTTAACCTCTTATTAAGACTGTCTTTTGTAACTGCAGTAGGTTGGAAATGACTACACAGAATAAACTCCATAAATTTAGATCCCATATTTTGTGAAAACTGCAACTCCCTTCAGGAATTAAGAATTTTGTGCTAATCAGTTGAGGTACCCCAGTGGATTTTACCCCAGACAACATTTCTTGCTGGTTTTAACATGAGGTTAACTGTATATACTTCAAACGTTGCTGGATAAATCATTCTGTACTTCCCCTGCTATATACACTGACCCCCAATAAGCAATAAATAGAGAACTTATTCCAGGTGTTTTCTTTTTAAAGTTAACTGAAGGGAAGTGTGCAAGAGCAGTCGGGTGTGATGTGTTCAATTTTCCCTCCTCACTGATGAAGCAGCAGCTTGTCTTTGGCATTCATGTCTCGGGCAATCGATAAAGTTAGAATAAAGCCTGATGCAAGGATTTAGGTTATTTTTATATGCTCCCAGATAAATACAGTGAGCCTTCATACTGAAAAAGTAAGTGAATTAATTAGGCTAGAAGTTCATAGTTTCTGGGTGCAGGGGCCGTGATTTTCAGCTTGCCTGTACCGTCCATATCCACTTTGGTAAGGCACAAAATTGGTCATCTGCATTATTTCAGCACCATTACCTTCCCCTCCAACACTGGTCTCTTCCGATTCATTAATGTCCTTTAGGGAAGGAAATTTGCAGTCCTTAATCAGTAACGTGCGACTGTTACTGTTAATTGCCTGCTGGAGTGGCTCAGCAAGCCGCTCCATTGTATCAAAAATGTCTCAACTGTTGGTGTACCTGCACCCAAATGGATTGCAGAGGTTCAGCAAAACGCAAATAGGATGTAACTGCATGTGCCCATATCAAAAGAGAACGCCACATGGGGCACGTGGATAGTGGCAGCTGGCACTGCCGATGCCAAGAAGTAACGGTAGGCCTCTTTCATGCTGTTAGAAGTGGTAATATGCAAATGGATTTTGTAGCTATTATCTCTGGCTGACTCATCATTGGTTATTCATGGGAGCAAGACCGTTAATATCTCAACATTGACACTTATGAGATAAAAGCTTGAGTTGGCGAAAGTACACCGTTCTAGCTCTTTAAGATTTGCTTCATATTTCTTGTGAAGTTAAAACTTTGTGAGGTTGACCTTGCAAGAACTTGCATCAAAACGTTTTGCAGGTTACTGGATTGTGTAGGAGAAACATTCTAAAGAGGATGTTGTAATTCCTTACAAACTGCGTAATACTTAATTGGCAAATAGGTCTGTTAGTTTTAACCAAAATTTGGTAGTGCAAAATTGTAGTATATACCATCCCTTTGGGTAAACAGAAGAATTTGGTGGGCATCCTACATGGTTTTTGGTGCAATGTACAGTAGTTAAGGGGTAATTGTTAGTTTTTGGCACGAGATTCAATTTGCTTATGGTAAATGACTTTTTGCTATGAAGATTCATTACAATTCTAAACCATAACTACTGAATAGTAAAATACGTAACAATTGACAAAAGAGCACGTATGCTCTATGCATTGCATTGCTGCCTTCAAAATATAAATTAAGTAGAAATTATGCATATTTGGGGTTTGTGTTTAAACATCAGGTAGTAAAACCTGTACTTTACACCAGAAACGATAGATTGGTATGTATTAGGATAGCAGTGGACATTGAAAGTCATGAATGTAAAATATATTAATCAGTGTAGCATAGTTCACAATAATAGGTGGAGAGGGAAGGCAAAACTAACTGAGGTTATTTATTTTAGATACGTATTATTAATGAACTGGAATCTAAAATGCATCTGCTACTGGTCGAGCAGGCAAGAAACCTTTTCCAACGCAGACAGGATGATGTTCAAGATGAATCAACTGATGTTTGGCAGCTTTCAAGTTAGTATGGTCATTAATAGTTAATCTCTCAAATTCTGGCACTGTAAGCCGTATTTCATTTTGCCCGATCTTTCAAATTGAAATTTAATTACACTCAATAAATTTCAGCTAAACCATTTAATCCATAGTGGATTCTCTTGTGTTTATATTTGCAACAGATTGTAAAAAGTGCGATCATTTCAGTACATCTGAATTTAGGGCAATTACGTTTTAGTGCATGGCAGAAAGCCACAGTTTTAACAATGTTGATTCTGTGCATTTGTTTCTGTTAATATAATGCACAAGTGGAGTTCAGCAGACTGCTGCGCTATTGAGGCATAGAATGGAACTAACTTTTGAAATTCATTATTGTTTAAATATGTTCTTTGTAATGTCATGTAAGTAATGGTGATAATGGGAGGGATTCTCCAGTTCCTCGGCGGCATGGCATACTCTGGCGGTGGAATTCTATCTTCCCTCCGCTTGCCAATGGGATTTTCCATTGTAACCACCCAAAGCTGCCAGAAACCCCGCAGGCATGGGTGCGCTGCCGGCGGGAAAAGTGAATTGCAACAACCGGAAAAATTCTGGCCCAATGTGTATGAATTATTGAGATGGCTCAATGATTCATTAATGTAAAAGTGGTGACATAGTGTCTATTTCTATAGGTAAAGCTGGCCCCAGCATTGGAAATGACATAGACTGTGTCAAAGCAAAACAGCAGCGTATTGAAAAACGAGAGGCAAGAAGGTAAGGAAATTGGAGCTCCGAACATCCAATTTAAATTGTAAAGTATTTATTGATTTTAACTCTACATTTTTCCAATATAGGGCTCATAGGGAGCACTTAAGAAAAGCGTCTGGAAAGGAAGCAGACCATCACAAAGGTCTGTCCAGTGATGACGAAGTAGCTCCAACCGATCTGTCTGATTTCCATGAGAAAGAAGGTATGGTTTGCTTCTTCTCCACACCCTTCTTGTGCTACAAAATCTGGTTGAAATTGCACTCCTCTTTCTTACTTGCCGTCTCAGTAAAGTAATCTGTCTCCATCATATTGATGTTTATTTATAGCATGCTTAAAGAAAAAGTTGCAACAGTCCATCTTGTGTGTGTTAATATAGGTATGATGAGTAAATGCATACATGTAAAAGTGTGTTACACTTCTACCATGCAAAGTCCTAGAAAAATTTTACATGGAGACAGTGGCCCAAACAAATTGCAGGAAATGCAAAGATCCCAGTTAATATTTGATGGAATTCATCAGAAAGCATATTCCTGAAACATTAATACCTTCTTAGATATAATAGTATTTCTTTAATTACTTTATAATTAATAAAATTATATGTAGATCTATTTTTTGATGGGTTATAATTTGGTTTTGTACATTTTTTCTTTTTAGGAACAGTATGTTCTTTATTACCATTATCAGACTATTTAGAGAAACTCCCCCTGCATGTATTTCTACAGGGATTGAGGGATGATTTTAAACAGCAAATGCAAGCATCAACAGTGATTTTCCCACCCTTTCCCCTGTGGTGATCTTTATCGCAAAACATGAGGGAAACAACATTTTAGAATTAACTTTGATCTTTATGCTTCGATCTACAAATGTTGTAATTTTGTGCTTTCTTCTTTGTCTTTTTTTTGTTCCGACTCGATGGCTAGATTTTTATCCTGTTTTCTTGTTTGAACAAGTTTATTCATAATTTAATATAGATCGCATTATGAAGGAGGCCAAGAAGATTTTTGAAGACGTACATGAGGACTTCTATAGTGTTGACAGAATTTTAGCAAAATTCAGGTTGTGGCGACAAACATTTCCTGATTCATATTATGATGCTTACATCGGACTTTGTCTTCAAAAAATTCTGAATCCGTTAATCCGTGTGCAGCTGATCAGCTGGAACCCTCTTAAAGTAAGTGTTGGTTAGAAAGTCATAGCTAGAGTTTTTGGTGGACAGTACATTAATTGAAAATAGGAACAGGAGTAGTCCATTTGGCCCTTTGAGTCCGCTCCGCCATTCATTATGATCATGGCTGATCATCCAACTCAATAGCCTAATCTCCCTTTCCTCCTCTCGCCCCCCTCCCCACACACACACACACACACACACACACACACCCCACACACACATATCCTGTGATTCCCTTCACCCCAACTGCTATATCTAACTGCTTCTTGAAAACATACAATGTTTTGGTCTCAGCCACTTCCTGTGATAACGAATACCACAGGCTGACCACTCTCTGGGGGAAGAAATGTCTCCAAATCTCTGTCCTAAACGGTCATCCTGTATCCTCAGACCCTGACCCCTGGTTCTGGATGCCCCCACTATCCGGAACATCTTTCTTGCATCTACCCTGTTGAGCTCTGTTAGAATTTTATAGGTTTCTTTGAGATGGCCCCTTATTCCTCCCAACTCCAGCAAATACAGTCCGAACCGACTTAATCGCTCCTCACACATCAGTCATGCCAGCCCAGGAATCAGTCTGGTAAACCATCTCTGCACTCCCTCTAGAGCAAGAACATCCTTCCTCCGATAAGGAGACTGTTGCTCGTTTTAGCCTTAGTTTAATTGCTCTTGTTCTATCACCTTTGCTCTTGAGTCGCCAGGTATCTTTCTGATACCGCCACGTGGTTCAAGTCCGAGCAATGATCAATAATCCAACACACCGCTTAGTAAGAGTTAAATCAACGCACATTTATTATATACAGTAATCAATACTTATACATTAATTCTACTTCTAAGCTACTTCCTACAACTAACAGGCCAATACTTAACTTTGGGAATGGCCCACCAGGTCAGGGAAACGAATGGCCTTTCGTATGGGTTCTGAGGCTGCGGGATTCAAAGCGGGTACAGGTAGATAGTCAGGAATGCCTATCTCGTAGCGAGCGTTGGAGTAAGACTTACGGTTCTCGCGGCTGTTGTAGAAGGTCAGCAGAAGGGTCTCTAAGGGTGCGGAGAGGAGAAGAAAGGCGTAGAAGGCTCGATTTGAACTTGGACTCTATTCTTATAGTCCCCAGGGGCTTCCCGCCTTTCGGGGCAGACCCTGTACCTGGTTCCAAGTGATTGGACTTCGTCCCAATCACTTGGTTCGATATTCTCCAATGCTGGAGCGATTCCTTGATCGATGGGTGGTTTTGGGGTGGTCATTCACCTCTCTTTTGTGTAGGCTCCTGCTGGCGCCAAAAAGTCTGGGTTGGCTTTGTGTGTCTAATTTGTAGCATATTGTTCCTGGGGATTGCTAATTAGTATTCAGATGGCTGGTGTGTTGTTGTGTTGATGGCTGCAGGTATCGATTCTGTCTGGCCTCCCCAGAGGTGAATACACTGTTTTACCTGAGCTGTCTGTTTGAGTCCTGTTGGCTGATTTTCCCATCATCCTCTTCCCTTCGCCATTTTAAATCGGGGTTTGGCCATTCTAATCGGGAGTTAGCCATTTTAACTGGCTACAAGACCAAAATATTAAAACACGCTGCTGTGCAGAGGGACCTGGATGTCCTAGTACATGAGTTGCAAAAAGTTGGTATACAGGTGCAACAGGTGATTAAGAAGGCGAATGAAGTTTTGTCCTTCATTGTTAGAGTGATGGAATTTATGACTAGGGAGGTTATGCTGCAACTGTATAAGGTGTTAGTGAGGCCACACCTGGAGTATTGTGTTCAGTTTTGGTCCCCTTACCTGAGAAAGGACGTACTGAACAGCAGATGCAGTAAAATTTATATAAATGTGAGGTTATCCATTTTGGTAGCAAAAACGAGAAGGGAGACGATTATCTGAAAGTCTATAAATTAGAAGAGGGGAATGTGCAATAAGTCCTGCATGTCCTCGTACACCAGACACTGAAGGTAAGCATGCAGGTGCAGCAGGCAGTAAAGAACATAGAACATAGAACATACAGTGCAGAAGGAGGCAATTTTGGCCCATCGCATCTGCACCGACCCACTTGAGCCCTCACTTCCACCCTATCCCCGTAACCCAATAACCCCTCCTAACCTTTTTGGTCACTAAGGGCAATTTATCATGGCCAATCCACCTAACCTGCACGTCTTTGGACTGTTGGAGAAAACCGGAGCACCCGGAGGAAACCCAGGCAGAATGTGCAGACTCTGCACAGACAGTGACCCAGCGGTATAATGTGATACATTGGCCTTCACAGCTAGGATTTGAGTGCGAGAGTAGGGATGTCTTGTTGCAATTATATAGGGCCATGGTGAGCCACACCTGGAATACTGGAGAGTGCTCCAGGGTGTGCAGAGGAGATTCACGAGGTTAATCCCAGAGTTGAGGGAGTTGGATTATGAGGAGAGGTTGAGTAGACTGGGACTGTACTCGTTGGAATTTAGAAGGATACGGGGAGATCTTATAGAAACATATAAAATTATGAAGGGAACAGATAGGTTAGATGGAAGGAGGTTGTTTCCACTGGTGGGTGAAAGCAGAACTAGGGGGCATAGCCTCAAATTAAGGGGAAGTAGATTTAGGACTGAGATTAGGAGGAACGTCTTCTCCCAAAGGGTTGTTAATCTATGGAATTCCCTGTCCAGTGAAACAGTTGAGGATCCTTCATTAAATGTTTTCACGATAATGATAAATAGTTTTCTGAAGAATAAAGGGTTATGGTGTTCGGGCGGTAAAGTGGAGCTGAATCCGCAAAAGATCAGCCATGATCTCATTGAATGGCAGAGCAGGCTCGCAGGGCCAGGTGGCCTACTCCTGCTCCTAGTTCTTATGTTCTTATGTTCAGAACTGCACACAGTATTCCAGGTGTGGCTCACCATGGCCCTGTATAATTGCAACAAGACATTCCTGCTCTAACACTAAAATCCTAGCTGTGAAGGACAATATATCACATTATACCGCTGGGTCACTTCACTATCTGTGTGGAGTCTGCACATTCTCCCTGTGTCTGCGTGGGTTTTCTCCGGGTGCTCCAGTTTCCTCCCACAGTCCAAAGATGTGCAGGTTGGGTGGATTGGCAATGATAAATTGCCCTTCGTGACCAAAAAGGTTAGGAGGGGTTATTGGGTTACGGGGATAGGGTGGAAGTGAGGGCTTAAGTGGGTCGGTGCGGACTCGATGGGCCAAAATGGCCTCCTTCTGCACTATGTTTTATGTTTTTTACTGCCTACTGCACCTGCATGCTTACCTTCAACATCTGGTGTACGAGGACAACCAGGACTTATTGCACATTCTCCTCTTCTAATTTATAGATATTCAGATAATAGTCTCCCTTCTTGTTTTTGCTACCAAAGTGGATAACCTCAAATTTATATAAATTCTACTGCATCTGCTGTTCATTTGCCCACTCATTCAATTTGTCCAAATCACATTAAAGGATCTCTGCATCCTCGTCACAGCTCACCCTCCCACCCAACTTTGTGTCATCTGCAAATTTGGAGATACTACATTTACAATGGGCAGCATGGTGGTTAGCACTATGGCTTCACAGTGCCAGAGTCCCAGGTTCGATTCCCGGCTTGGGTCACTGTCTGTGCGGGGTCTGCCACTTCTCCCTGTGTTTGCATGGATTTCCTCTGGGTGCTCCGGTTTCCTCCCACAAGTCCCGAAAGACGTGCTGTTAGGTGAATTGGACATTCTAAATTCTCCCTCCCGTGTACCCGAACAGGCACCGGAATGTGGCGACTAGGGGCTTTGCACAGTAACTTCATTGCAGTGTTAATGTCAGCCTACTTGTGACAATAAAGGTTATAAAAAAATTAAGTTTCCTCATCTCATTAATATATAGTGAATACCTGGGATTCCAACACCGATCCCTGTGGTACCCCACTAGTTACTGCCTGCCGTTTGGAAAAAGACCCCTTTATTCCTATTCTTTGCTTCCTGTCTGCCAACCAGTTTTCCATCCGTCGCAATACACTATCCTAATTCTATGTGTTTTAATTTTACACACTAATCTCTTATGTAGGACTTTGTCGAAAGCCTTCTGAAAGTCCAAATAAACCGCATCCGCTGCCCTACCCCTCTCATCTACTAGTTACACCCTTAAAGAATTCCAGTAGAAATGAAGCATGATTTCCCTTTCATAAATCCATGCTGACTCTGTTCAATCCTGTCACTGTTTTCCAAATGCTCTGCTATAAAATCTTTGATAATGGATTCTAGAATTTTCCCCTCTACCATTTCCATTGTAAGCCATGGATTGACCACCTTTCCTGTTTTACTATTGCGCCAAACAGGAATAAACAACTGTTGATGTTCACCCATGCACTCCTTGAATGTTTACCTTTGCCTATCCACTTTTATCCTTTTAGTTAACATTTCCCAATCTATCTTAGCCAGCTTTCCCCTCATATCATCGTAATTCCCTTTATTAAGATTCAGGACCCTAGTCTCAGAATCAACTATGTCACTCCATCTTGATGAAGAATTATGTGATGTTATAATCACTCATCCCCAAGGGGTCTCGCACAACTAGATTGCCAATGATTCCTTTCTCATTACACAACCCAGTATAGGATGGTGTGTTCTCTAGTTGGTTCCTCAATTTATTGGTCCAGAAAACCATCCTGCACACACTCCAGGAATTCCTCATCTACCGTATTGTGGCTAATTTGATTTGCCCAGTCTATATGCAGATTCAAATCACCCACAATTACTCACGTCCCTTTATCACATGCGTCTCTAATTGCCTGTTTAATGCCTATCCCAATATCACCTCGACAGTTTGGGGTTCAATATACAACCCTTACTAATGTTTTATCACCCTTGGAGTTTCTCAGCTCTGCTTCACTGTCGGAGCTAACATTCATCCTCACTGTTGCGTTAATTTCCTCGTTAACCAGTCATGCAACGACACTGCCTTTTCCTTTTTGTCTGTCTTTCCTAAATACTGAACACCCCTGGAAGTTCAGTTCCCATCCCTGGTTACCCTACAGCCATGTCTCCATAATTCAGACTATATCATATCCGTTTACATTTATTTGCGCGATTAATTCATCAATTTTATTGCGACTGCTCTGCGCATTGTGACGCAAAGTCTTTAGGCTTGTCCTTTTAACTTGTCCTGTTCCCACTATTTTTCACTGTGGTCCTGTTTGAATTTGATCTGTGGTGTCTCTTAGTAAATACTTCTCCACAACAAGGGTGTGAGATGTTTGGAACGGTCTTCCTCAGAAGGCAGGTACGGTAAATTTTCTGAAATTTTTTTTTTTTTTTAAATCTGAAGGCATTAATGAGGGTAAAGTGGATATACGGAGTTAGGTCTCAGGCCAAGGGCTGGTTTAGCTCAGTGGGCTTGACAGCTGGTTTGTGATGCAGAGCAAGGCCAACCGCGTGGTTCAATTCCCGTACCAGCTTACCTGAACAGGCGCCGGAATGTGGCGACTAGGGGCTTTACACAGTAACTTCATACTTGTGACAATAAAAGGTTATTATTACTAGTATCAGGTTAGCCATGACCTCATTGAATGGGGGAACAGACTTGAGGGGCTAAATGCCTTCTCCTGTTCCCATGTTCCTAATAGCCTAAACTGAGTGATGCAAACTTCCAGACGGATGCCATTATTGATATTAGTAGTCATTTTGGAGCAGGTTCTTTGCCAACCCTTTCACTTGGAGAAATTTGTGAGACACGGTGTGGGTGCAATTTACGGAAACAAACCATTAGTGTTTCTACTCATTGTTTGTAGTGATTTTAATGAAAAACCCACTGCAACACGTGAATAAGTTTTTTAAGTTACTTGGTTTGTCATCTGTCCTCACTATATTTACTACCATTCACTTTTGCAATGTAATATCTCTAAACAATAAATAATAATTTGGGAAAATTGCTGTTTCTTTGCTGGAGCTACTGCCAGTAATTTCCGTCTACCTAGTACAGCTTTGTTCGTATTTATAAATATCAATTTTGAAAGAAATTTTGCACCTTGATTTTGATATCTGTAAAATAAAAATCCATTTAAGGAAGGGTTTTATTTCCCTACAGTGGGATGGGTTATTTTCAGGATGAATTATATACCTTCTGTCCGCCACCCTCATCTAAACAATGTGAAAAGTGGTTTTGATGTTCATAGCACAAATTTTGGGTTTTAATCTTTTCTCATCCAACACACATTTTCTACTTTCTGAACTTCGTTCCTTCAGGGAGCTGTTGATCAGATACCAGCACCAGCAGAGTAACATTGTTTTCGCTCTGTACAGAGATATTTGAGTCAGGAGGGTTCAATAGAACATACAGAATCTACAGTGCAGAAGGTGGCCATTCGGCCCATCGAGTCTGCACCGACCCACTTAAACCCACACCTCCACCCTATCACCGTAATCCAATAACCCCACCTAACCTTTTTGGACACTAAGGGCAATTTATCATGGCCAATCCACCTAACCTGCACATCTTTGGACTGTGGGAGGAAACCGGAGCACCCGGAGAAAACCCACGCAGACACTGGGAGAACGTGCAGACTCCACACAGACAGTGACCCAGTGGGGAATCGAACCTGGGACCCTGGCGTTGTGAAGCCACAGTGCTATCCACTTGTGCTACCGTACTGCCCGTAGCAGCTAAGTTCTGTCATAAATAACTCCACTAACATTTCTGTTCCCAGACGAGAAAGAAGGATTGGGGGGACCCTTCAGCCAGCACAGTCAGATGCCTAGAAATAGGTTGACCATTGGCCTTTTGGTTACAGAGGGCACATGGTAGGGAAAAATTAATGAAATAAAAGTGAAATGGACCTTCAGTCAGGGTTTTGTTTAGAATGACTGAGCTGCACCTGTGTCGACCATGGCTCAGTCACAGGATTCTGGGTTCTCATCCCACCCCTGAACTTGAACACAAAAATCAAGGCTATTGCTCTAGGGAGCACTGTCCTTCTTGCTGTCTTTTGGCTGCGACATTGAACCAAAGTCTGCCCCCTCAAGTGGACAGAAAAGATCCCATGGCACTGTTTCAAAGACAATCAAGGGAGTTAGTGGCCACTTGTTATCCTTATTATCTGGTCATTATGACATTACTCTTTGTAGGAGCTTGAAGTGAGCAAATTTGCAGTGCGTTTCCTCCGTTACGATGGTATTTCCACTTCAAAAGCACTTCACAAGTCTTAAACATATTGCAGCAGAAATGTGTGTTTGTTTATTCCTGGTGTACGACATTTGTGTAAAATGATAGAAAGTGGTGACGACTGCAGTTAACACCTTCCTAACGCTCATCGTTGTTGTTTAGCATGAATGTCTGGAGTTGGCAGAAATGCCCTGGATTTTAGCATTGGAAGAGTTCTGCCTGATGGAAGATGAAAAATTTGAGAAACAGGAAAACTCTGATAGATTATTACTTCCCACAGTAATTGAGAAAACAATCATTCCTAAAATTGAAGGTAATTTAATAACATCAAAGTTTTTGTTTTGGGTCACAGCTATAGCAGACTGTTTATTCAGTAAGTTTAGTTTTCTGGGGTGGGGGGGTTGACATTATTTAAATCACTTTGAAAAGTGTATAGTAAGGGTACTTTAATTTCACATCTTATTATTATGCTTTTGAAAGATTGAAATAACTTGTTTAATTTGAAAAAGGTTTCTGAAACCATGTTTAATTTGGTTTTAATTTTCCAGGCTTGGTAATTAATGTGTGGGACCCGTTGTCATCATCACAAACAGCAAGTTTAGTGCAAGTCTGCAGAAAGCTAAAAGAGGAATATGGTATTTTTAAGAATGAACAAAATAAAGCCACCCAGGTATGCAAATTTCTACTGCAGAATCTTTTGAAGAATTTTCCTCATGTAATGATCTAACCTTTTATTTTCAATTACCTTTCTTTTCCTTGTATATATTTTAATGGCTCACTTGCATCAGGGATTATACCCATAGATTGGAAATGGGCTAATGTTGTGTTAATATTCAATAAGGGCAACCAGTCCGAATAGGGACCTGGGGCGTCATTCTCCGACCCCCCGCCGGGTCGGAGAATGGCCGTTGGCCGCCGTGAATCCTGCCCCCGCCCCCGCCGAAGTCTCCGGTACCAGAGATTGGGCAGGGGCCGGGAATCGGGCCGCGCCGGTTGGCGGGACCCCCCCGCTCAATTCTCCGGCCCGGATGGGCCGAAGTCCCGCCCAGAAATTGCCTGTCCCGCCGGCGTAAATCAAAGCTGGTATTTACCGGCGGGACCAGGCGGCGTGGGCGGGCTCCGGGGTCCTGGGGGGACGCGGGCCGATCTGACCCCGGGGGGTGCCCCCACAGTGGCCTGGCCCGCGATCGGGGCCCACCGATCCGCGGGCGGGCCTGTGCCGTGGGGGCACTCTTTCCCTTCCGCCACGGCCTCCACCATGGCGGAGGCGGAAGTGACTCTCCCCACTGCGCATGCGCGGGAAACTGTCAGCGTCCGCTGACGCTCCCGCGCATGCGCCGGGAAACTGTCAGCGATCGCTGACGCTCCCGCGCATGCGCCGCATTTCCGCGCCAGCTGGCGGGGCAACAAACTCCATTTCCGCCAGCTGGCGGGGCGGAAATCCCTCCGGCGTCGGCCTAGCCCCTCAATGTTGGGGCTCGGCCCCCAAAGATGCGGAGCATTCCGCACCTTTGGGGCGGCGCGATGCCCGTCTGATTGGCGCCGATTTGGGCGCCAGTCGGCGGACATCGCGCCGTTGGGGGAGAATTTGGCCCCTGTTACCTTAGTTTTGGTTATAATGAAATGAAAATCGCTTATTGTCACAAGTAGGCTTCAAATGAAGTTACTGTGAAAAGCCCCTAGTTGCCACATTCCAGCGCCTGTTCGGGGAGGCTGTTCCAGGAATCGAACCGTGCTGCTGGCCTGCCTTGGTCTGCTTTCAAAGCCAGCGATTTAGCCCTGTGCTAAACAGCCCCATGCAGCCCCCATATAGGCAAGTAGAAGGGATCATTAGCGATACTGGAGGTATCTTTCACAGGCAGAAAACTGGTTATTATATTTTTCTTTCCTATTGACTTCGGTGGAAAAGAAAACTGGTAGTTGTGTTTAATGGGTGGTCAGACTGCAACTTTCAGTTTCATGTCTTGCTATTTATGGTAATGGTCTGGATGAAGACTTTTTGGGTACCACCCACAAGCTCACGAATAACTGAAAAATGTACAAGTGTTAGAACCTAGATTCAGGCAAAAAAAAATCAAGAGCCTGGTGCGACGGGGGGAATGAGTTCATATCTGGCAGATGTAATTTAATGTTATGCATATAGACAGGGCTAATGACAACCTGTCCACTGAGCAAGAAGGAGGCCTAGTTGTAGTACACTAATCCACAAAGGCTTATAATCAGTGCCATGAATCTACAGCAAAAAACACAGTATTAACCTTGTATAAGACATTTTTTATTGGTTAGGATGCAATGAATATTAAATTAAATTAGGCTATGGTGTCCAGTTTTAGTCCCTCACATGATAGCCAATATAAAGGCTCAGGAAAAGTCTCAGACAAGGATTACTAAATAATACCCATTGTAAAAGCCCTTCATTACCACAATTGGTTTTCAGACCTGGGTTCTTTTACCCTCTAAAATATGCAGTATTCTGGTGGATTTAATTGTTAGATTTTTTTTTTAATTTAAAAGACCAGGATGTGCCTATTATGGATAAAATATTTGAATTACATAGGTTTGGGAGAAGCAAGGGCATGCATTTAAGTTAAGCAGAGAACTAAGGTTAAAAGTCAGGACTTTTTCTTTTCACTGAGGGTCAATGACTTTGGAACAAGTTGCCCACTTACATAGAGAGAGACTAGTTTCACTGCAAGTGTTCAAAACCGAGCTGGGCAAGTTATTTTCATTCGCTAAAATAGGAATTGTTATGCAGTGGGTGGTAGGGTTTGCTTTACCAGTACTTTTTTTGATGAGTTCATACCGATTGCATGTCATTTCTGATGTAAAATAACTTGTTTGAGATAAATGGCTAAAAACATTTAAGTAATTAGTAAGAACGTCTTGTTCAGTCTAATTTCTGAAGAAAATTAATAATGTGGAGTGATCACATAAGTGAACTCTGATTTAATTGTGGACAGCATTCCCTTGTGACCCATATTATAGGCACAGCTATCTATTTGTACCTTTGCTTGTTTTTAATATAATGCCTCAGGTCCTTGGCTGACAGCTAGAGATTTCACATTTAGAAAATGTCAATGTTGGCAGCCTCGTGTGTAAGTAATAAAATAAATTCTTAAATCTGTAGACCAAAAGCAAGAGTGTTACTTTAGGCAAGCCTTTATCCATGCTTCCAAAGAATACTGCTGCAGTTGATAATTGGATGGCCAGGTATGATGGGAAAAGAAGCTGCACATGTTTTGCTCCGACTCAAATTGATGCATTAACACTTTGTATCCATGGTATGTAAAGGATGATAACCAAGACCTTAATATTCTGATAAACTGGCTTGAGAAATAATTGATAGATTTTAAACTTTATCAGCATTGTATTAACGAACAAACATGAAGGGTTTCAAAATAAAAACAGAAAATGCTGGACAATCCCAGCAGGCCTGACAGCATCGATGGCGAGAGAACGGAGTTAACGGTTCGTGTCTGGACAGCTCTTTGTCAAAGGATAGACAAAGTCACCTAGACTCGAAATATTAGCTCCATTCTCTCTCCCCACAGATGCTGTTAGACCTACTGAGATTGTCCTGCATTTTCTGTTTTGGTTTCAGATTCCAGCATTTGCTTTTTATCTGGGTTTTGAAATGTTCTTTCCTACAGTACAGTCAGCTTAATGTGGCTATTCATAAACCAAATTTGGCAAAGGAAAGTTCACAAAATTGGGCAGAAAATCAAATGATTTGAACTTGTCAACAACAGCAATACTGGTTTCAGTGTTGGAGAGGTTTAAGCCTCGAGTTAATCTGTAGAACTGAGTCACTATTTGAACAGAAATATGATCAATTATTTATGTAAAGGCGATATTTATGTTTGCCTGGGTATTGAATACTTTCAAGACGGACGGGTTTAGTTTCAACAAATTGAGGTTTCTTTGTCTTCTACAGATTCTGAGGAGAACTATTATTATGAGAATAACTATGTCTGTGGAAGAGGAGGCCTTCATTCCTCTGTATCCAAAAAAGTAAGTTTTATATTTTAATTAGTCGTCTCTCTTTCCCCATGTCCTCCAACACACATCACATACACAGTAAGAAGATCTTGGAAAGATTTTTTTAAAATCCTTTACAAGTGCAGACTTGATGGGCCGAATGGCCTCCTTCTGCACTGTAAATTCTATGATTCTATGATGCAATAGTATTTTTTCTCTGGAAGGAAGTTTCATTATATACAGAGATTGATGAGAAATACATTGTATCTTTTTTAAAAACCCATTTGTGGCTGTCATGATAGTTCTATTGTGACTCAATCTGTTAACTATCTCTGGTTAATTGTGTGACAGCACTGGATAACAGATGTTCGACTTCTTCCTTGGAGATTTCAGACATGTAGAACAAAGTATGCCTAATGATGAACAGTATCAGTGGTTCAAGGCATAACTTTAAAACAATACTGTGCACATCATTTTTTTAACTTACACTCTTGCTTTGTAGCTCACTTCCTTGTATACTAGTTGACCCTCGACCCTCTCACTGCCTCTCTTAGTCGCTCATTCATACTTTCTCGCCTATTGCCTCCCTTACCTCTCACGGTTATTATGACTTGATCTGTATTACCCCCCACTCTTTTCTAATTGAGTTATTTCCTCCTATTTAATCGAAAAATTATAGCAAACTTTCTCCATGTCCTAATTTTCTTCCCAATCACATTTTATTGGAGGAAGATTGAGACGTGGGGCTGAATTTTAGGTCTCAATGGAGGTGAACAGGCATGGACTTTACTTGACGGCAGGCGATGTGCCAGTGCTCTGGCTCAATCCTGCCCCCCGGATGGGGGGGGGACAGAAGGGCTACTCATCTGCAAGTGAAGGGTAGGAATAGACCTGTTTAATGGCCACTTAGGGCCCATTGCCTGGGACTTTTGTTTGCCTTCCTGGAGGTGGCCTCATAGTGGCAGGCCAAAAGGGTGGTGGGTGCTGGGCTAATTTTCCAGGCAGCGTTGTAAGCCTTGCTGACCTGCCCCATGAAGGGGTTTCCCTTCCAGACTGGTGGCCTGGCTGCTGAGACCACTTTTTTTTAAGATTTAAGGAAGTTGGAGAGAGGACACTCCACCTTTGGGTGCGCTCTCCCTCACTTGGCTCCCATGGCATCCAGCTGCTGCTTCCATGCTGGTAGGTCTTCTGTTGACTCTCCAAAATTGAGAGCCAGCCAAAAGCAGGACAGTCAACCTATCTACTGGCGAAATGCCAAATGTGAGAAAATCTGAGGCAAGTGATTGTTCCCCACGGAGTGTGGGATTCTGACCCTGATTTGAACTTTACATCGGGATACGGAAGCCCACAGGGAAAACCCTGCCCAGGCATTCCGTGTCAGCTTCTTGCTTGTCAGGCTATCAATCCTTAAAATTAATCACCATAGGAAACAAGCAAAACGTTTACTTAATTTATCCTTAAACCCAACTCCAACATCTTCCACCCACCTCAAATAAAGAATGTTGCACAACAGGAGGTTTTTGGGGTCCGTTGCCCCGTCCAGCAAATAGCTTGGCAAAATTTAAAATAGTAAATCCCACTGATGCCCAAGATCCACCCTTTCTTTCAGCACTATAAGTGACTGTCCACGCCAGATGTACAGAACAAGTCTTCAAAGAATTCTTCAAAACTAGCATGGCCTGCTGCCCTGCACCACTTTGCTCCCTCAGAGTTTCCCTTCACAAGTGCAAATAACAAGTCAAGTTATCACGTTCTCTGCAAGTTTACTCTCATACTCTATTTTTCCCTTATTAATCAATCCCTTTGTCCTCATTTGCCAAATTCTAAACTGCTCCCAATCCTCAGATCTATTGTCTTTTACTGGCCAATTTTTATGCCTCTTCCTTGGATCTAATACTATCTCTAATTGTTTTGGCCACCTTTCCCGTTTTCTCTTTGTGCCAGACAGAAATGAACAATTGTTGCAGTTCACCCATGCGCGTTTCGAATGTTTGCCATTGCCTATCCATCATAATCCCTTTTAGTAATGTTCTGCAATCCATCACAGTCACATTGCACCATTGTAGTTTCCTTTATTTAGATTCAGGACCCTAGTCTCAGAAGCAACTATGTCACTCTCCATCTTGATATTATGGTCGCTCATCCCCAAGGGGCCTCGCACAACTAGATTGCCAATTACTCCATTCTAATTACACAACACTCAGTCTAGGATGGCCTTTTCTCCAGATGGTTCCTCAATGTCCAGAAAACCACCCTGTACGCACTCCAGGAATTCCTCCTCTACGGTATTGTTAATACTTTGATTTACCCAAGTCATCCATAATTACAGATGTTCCTTTATTGCATGTGTCTTTAATTTCCTGTCTATGCCATCCCTTTCAATGAAAAATAATGTTTTTTGAAATGAAACTCCGTAGCATATATTTAAGACCTGATTTTTATGTTTCTCCATTTAACATTCCTGGCCTAGAACCTCACCCACTCGGATCAAATAATGGAATATCAAAGTTCTAGGCCTTTTATTTAATCATCAATTCTCTGCCCAATAAAAGAATGGACCAAATAGCCACCTTCTGTGTTGTGACCATTCTGTGATTTCTGCTAAATACATTTAGTATTTTTTTGCAACAGCAGTTTCCTTCAACACAATTCCCCCACCCCAAAAATGGAATATTTTATTTGTTTTATTTAAATAAATAAATGTATAGAGTACCCAATTAATTTTATTCCAATTAAGGGGCAATTTAGCGTGATCAATTCACCTACCCTGCACATCTTTGGGTTGTGGGGGCGAACTCGGGGAGAACGTGCAAACTCCACACGGACAGTGACCCAGAGCCGGGATCGAACCTGGGACCTCGGCGCCGTGAGGCTGCAGTGCTGTCACTGCGCCACCGTGCTGCCCTCAAATGGAATATTGACATGATTAAGGATTTTAGTTTGATTTGGGAAAAGTTGTACAAGTGAAGACAGACATTTAATAATCATCTTTTCAGTCATTACACAACCAGCCATTATGGAATTATAGAATTGTAAAGCATTGAGGTAGGCCATTTAGACAGTCATACCAGTGCCAACTTTCAAAAAGATGTACACTTGATTCCTGTCCTTGCATTTTCCCACACCCTTTTTACATTTTTATTTTCTATCATAAAGTTAGAATGGATGTTTCTAGTTGGGTATGCTAGTCTTCATGAACCTCAAAACTTTTCTCCCTTTTTTACTTTTGATATTGAATTTATGTCCTCTAGTTACAGATTCTGATAGACCTTCTCGTAATCTTCCTCCTTTGAATGAAGAGAGCTCCAGTTTTGCTGGTCTTTGCTCATAACTAAAACACCATAGCCGGGATTCTCCATTGCAAGTCTGTCCCGCTGCTAGCGAGGATGGAGAATGTGGCGCTCAGCCGAATCTCCCATCACTGCAGCGGGACCGGAGAATCCCGTTTCCATGAACAGACGGAAAGTTCCACCCCTTATCTCTGGTATCAATTTAGTGAATGTTTACTATACCCTTTCCATGGCTTGGATATCCTTTCTAAAGAAAGGTACATCAAAAACTGGATACAGTATTTACAGCCAGGTTCAGCTTTACCACTTTGTTTTTATACTGTAGATATCCCTAATTTGAAACACACAAGTTTCATAGTTGTTTTTAATGTTACATGTTTTATAATGTTATCAATTTCTCATTTTTAAATATTGGTCAATTTGAGCCGACTATCCCTCTCCTTTGATTTATCCATTTGGTTTAAACATTCATTTTTCCTCTTAAAATATATTGGCAGATTAATTAGTTGGTATAATACAAAAACGCACCAAATTTAGATTTTTACAATAGATAATCCATTATGCTGTGTGCTCAATGTTTCATGAGTTCTTCAGATTCACTTTATATATTTTAACAGTGTTCTGGAAGATCAAACATCAATCCATTATCAGTTTTGGGAAAGATGTTTCTGGTCAGCTGTGAAGGTGAGGAAGCATTTATTGAACACATATTGCATTGATGGGCACCATTTCTTTTTACAGGCTGTCAGACGTGAAATTGTTAAATGCAATAATTTCTTTGTCTAAGAAAGCTTGTCATTCGCTTATAACTATATTAAATAAAGGGACCAAGGACTTTGATAACAGAACATGCTATTGTGAGTGCAACCAATTGAAAACTAACTTCATATACAGTCCATATCAAGAACATGCTTGAAGGATAAGAGCAATACTTGTGTTCCTGGCACACATCTGTATTGAATAAAATAATATTTGGATTAAAGTATAGTGAAAAAAGACAAATACCTAATAAGAAGTTTGTGATCTTGGTTGTTTAGAGTCATTGGGATAATATTGAGTGGAGACCTGGTACTTCCCATAGGAAGGAAATAATTTGGTAGACAACGCCTGCTTTTGGTTAATGCACTTTCTCTAGTTAATTTACAGAGTGTTCATAATACTCTTGTTTGTTTTTAATAGTTTACTTGTCTGCTTTTTCAACTCTTGAATAGTTAAAGGCCAGAAATTTAAATCAATGGGGGGAAAATAAAAGCACAAATACAATTGATTAGAGATAAATGTGATGTCAGAAATATAAAGGAACAAAAAGGGAGCCAACAATAAAAAAAAGTGATCATCAAGAAGGGAATTAATGTCAGAAAAGTGTGTGGAATAACTTGGAAAAATTCAAGTTTGAGAAAATTATTGTGGTGAGTTCCACCACAGTTGCCTTTTTTCTGCTTTGGATAATCAATTCAGTAGCTGATTTTAACATAACCAAATCTAAAAGCCAATTTATTTATGTGCCTGCTTCTCTTACAGAATAAATTTCTATTGCTCCTAACTTCACACATATATTTGATAATTTTATTCTTTTTGATGTTAATTTGACTATTTCACTAAAATGCTTTATGGATGGTATCAGATTTTCTTTACATGTTTCATCTGTTTTTAGCTATTGGGTAATATTCTCCAGTGGGATGACTTATTACCAGAGCAGACTCTACAGGACTTGGGTCTCAACAAACTCTTCAATCGTTACATTTTACTAGGCCTTCAAAATTCTCTGCCTCTTCTAGGAAATTTGGAGAAGTGTAAAAAGGTAATTAATAGTCATGGATGCATTACTTCGTAAATTAGATATGAATGGCCTGTGTGTAAATAAATATATTTTTTGGATCTTTAAATTTGTTCAAAAATATATTATGGTTGTGAAGTTAAAATCATGTATTGCTGGAAAATTTTCAAAAGTCCTGTTTGTGAGCTTTTGATGACCTCTTGCATTAGGATTTCCACATCCAGTACTTTGTGAAATGATATCCCATGCTCTCTGATTCAATGTTAAGTACTGACTCACAATAACACTTTCTTATTGTTGCATGGTCTTCTAACAGCCAGTATTTGAGACTTCTCAAACATCACAAGGTTCCATGCCGCTTTACCTCACTTGTGCTTTGAGCAAGGGAAGCAGACATTTTCTAATTCATGTGGGCGTCGCTGGCTAGACCAGCATTTATTTCCCATTCCTAATTGCCCCTGAGAAGTAGGTGGTGAGCTGTCTTCGTGAACTGCTGCCGGCCATGTGTAGGTTCACCCACAGCCCTGTGAGGAAGGGAGTTCCAGTATTTTGACCCAGCGACAATGAAACCACTTGTAGAACATAGTTTCCAAGAGGTTTTCATACAACTAAATGGCTTGCTCAGCCAATATGTGATGCATAAGTTTTTTGAGTAAAACTCTGTCTTGAAAGAAAAGTTTTATTTCTCTATGTGGTTGAGTAGGTGAGCAAATAGACGATGCAGTGGAAAACTCTTCGACCAATGCTGAGTTAGCTAATCTCAGTTCTAGCAGTAGGTGATATTAAGGCATCATGCATAACTTGCATCAAGTATTACTCTCACCATCCAGACGGTTACCATTGACCAGAAACTGAATTGGACCAGCCAAATAAATACTGTGGCTACGAGAAAAAGTCAGAGGTTGGGAATTCTGCAGAGAGTAACTACCTCTTGGTTCCCTAAAGCAGGCACGAGGCAGGGGTGTGATGGAATACTCTCCACTTACCTAGACGAGTGCAGCTTCAACAACACTCGAGCTCAACAACATCCAAGACGAAGCAGCCCGTTATTCACCACAATAGAATTTACAGTGCAGAAGGAGGCCATTCAGCCTATCAAGTCTGCACCAGCCCTTGGAAAAAGCACCCTATTTAAGCCCACGCCTCCACCCTATCTCCGTAACCCCACCTAAGCTTTTTGGAAGGGCAATTTATCATGGCCCATTCACCTAACCTGCACATCTTTGGGAGGAAACTGGAGCACCCGGAGGAAACGCACGCAGACACGGGGAGAATGTGCAGATTCCGCCCAGCCAGTGACCCAAGCCGAGAATCGAACCTGGGACCCTGGAGCTGTGAAGCAACTGTGCTAACCACTATGCTACCCAAATAACCATTCACTCCCTCTGCCACCGACCTACTGTGGCAGCAGTGTATACCATCTACAAGATGCATTGCAGCAAATCAGCAAGGCTCCTTTGACAGCAGCTTCCAAACCTGCAACCTCTGCCACCTAGGACAAGGGCAGCAGACCGATGGAATACCACCTCCCGAGTCACACACCGTCCAAACCTGCGACCTCTGCAACCTAGGACAAGGGCAATAGATGGATGGGAATACCACCTCCCAAGTTACTCACCATCCTGATTTGGGGAACTATATCACCATTTCTTCATTGTTGCTGGGTCAAAATCCTGGAACTCCCATCCTATCAACACCGGATGTTCCTACAACACATGGACTGCAGCGGTTCAAGGCAGTAAACCGTCACATTCTCAAGGGCAATTAGGGATGGGCAATAAATGCTCGTCAACGATACCCATATCCCATGAACACATATAAAAAAAAAAATTGTTCTGTGGAGTATAGCTATAATTTTGTTTATCTTTATCAATGCAGCATTTTTAGTTAAATTGAAATTTTATATGCAGGCATTTCCAGTAGCAAGCACTTAACTAATTGGATTCTAAAGACGCCAATGCGTTCTGGCCGCCAGGATTTGATTCCTATGCTGCAATATCCAAACCGAAATAAGTCAGAATTCTTGGGTGTTAACTCACAATCTCAAACTAAGTGTTCTGATAGCTACAGTATGTGGAGTTTTGTTTTGCAGAAGTGTTAGCCTTGTATTTTTATTTAATTATCAGTACAATGTCTGATATACTTTCGGTAAAAGTACTTTTGGCAACCAGTGATAAAATTATATTGACTGTTTTCCTTCTGTTGCTTGCAGATAATAGCTTTCTTTCCCATTTATTGGTTTGAAAATCTTGAAGGACAGAGTAGCATTCCCCAACTGGAAAACTTCTGTAGATATTTGTTGCAATCTATTCGTACCATGTATGAAAATAATTCAACAACTCCAGATACTGAAAACAACGGCAGGTAAATTAAATATTCGTAACAAAAATAGTTTGTTTCTTTGGGTTTAGTTCCCTGTTGTTGTATTGTGAGTTGGTGTTCTGGTTGTCTGTTGTGGATATATAATATTTCTCCACCATTACTGATCGCAACGTGATAGATCATGAAATTGTTTTCCACATATTCCTTCATAATAATTTAACTAATTCCAGGGTGACAGACACTTGATTAATTGCAGTTAAATAAAAACAAGCCATAAAGTTAGTTGAAACTGATCTTGAATCAAACCATATTCCAAACAGTTCAGCAGATCCAACTGGCAACGGTCTGGATTCTTTATCATCACAGATCAGTTGACAGCACTTTACCCTGAGAACATAGTGGGTTCAACACACTGCAGATTTGAGCACATATTTTGGCTGGAACACTAAATCCCACATACTCTACCAAACCCTGATCATCCTTCAGCGGCTCCAACCTATACACTCTATTCACCTTATCTGGAACAGAGACCAGCCTACCCTCCAATCTCCCTGACCGCATCCTGCTGCCTTAGCTGGTGAACCAAGAGATATAGAGACACAAAGACATAGAAAATAGAAGCAGGGAGGAGGCCATTTTGCCCTTATAGCTCTGCCATTCATTACGATCATGGCTGATCATTAGGTTCAACACCCTGATCCCGCCTCCCCGCCCCGCAATATCCCTTTAGCCCCAAGATCTATATCTAATTCCTTCTTGAAATTACACAATGTTTTGGCCTCAGCTACTTTCTGTGGTAGCGAATTCCACAGATTCACTACTCTCTGGGTGAAGAAATTTCCCCTCACCTCAGTCCTAAAAGGTTTACTCCTTATCCTTAAATTATGACTCTATGACCCCTAGTTCTCACCCACCATCGAGAACATTCTTTATGAATCTACCCTGTCTAATCCTGTTTGAATTTTGTGAGTTTCTGAGATTCCCTCTCACTCTTCTAACTCCAATGAATATAACCCTTAACCGACTTCGTATCTCCTCATATGACCGTCCTGCCATTCCAGGAATCAACCTGGTAAATCTTCACTGCACTCCCTCCACATCAAGAACATCCTTCCTCTGATAAAGACACTAAAACTGCACACAATACTGCACACAATACTCCAGGTGTCACCAATGCCCTGTACAATTGCAGCAAAACATCTCCATTCCTATTCTCAAATCCTCTTGCTATGAAGGCCAACATACCATTGCCTTCTTTATTGCCTGCTATACGTGCTTAATTTCAGCGACTGATGCATGAGGTCACCAAGGTCTTGCTGAGTATCCTGCTTTCTCAATTGACACCCATTCAAATAATAATCTGCTTTCCTATTTTTGCTACCGAAGTGGATAACCTCATATTTATCCACATTATACTTCATCTGCCATACATGTGCCCATTCACTCCGCCTGTCCAAATGTTGCTGAAACATCTCTGCATCCTCCTCACAACTCACCAACCCACCCAACTTTATATCATCTGCAAATTTGGAGATAATACATTTAGTTCCCTCGTCCAAATTATATAATGTGAACAGTATGGGTCCTAGCACAGATCCCTACAGTACCCCACTTGTCATTGCCTGCCAATCAGAAAAAGACCCACTTAGTCCAACGTTTTGCTTCCTGTCTGCTAAATTTCTATTCATCTCAAGACACTACCTGTAATCCCATGCACTTTAACTTTACATGTTAATCTGCTATGTGAGACGTTGTTGAAAGTCTAAATAAACCACATCCACTGGTTCTCCCTGATCAACTCTAGTAGTTACACCTTCAAAGAATTCTAGTAGATTTGTCAAGCATGATTTCCATTTTGTCAATTTTTGCTGACTTTGTCTGATTACACCACTGCTTTCCAAATGCTGGGCTATGAAATCCTTGATAATGGACTCCAGCAAGTTCCCTACTACCGACGTTAAGCTCACTGGTCTATAGTTCCCTGTTTTCTCTCTACCTCCTTTTTTGAATAGCGGGGTTACATTCGCTACCCTTCAATTGTAGGAACCATTCCAGAGTCCAAAAAATTTTGGAAAATGGATCTCCTATTTCCAGGGCCACTTCCTTAAGTACTTTGGGATGAAGATTTTTCTGCCTTCAGTCCCATTAATTTCCCCCAAACCCTTTCTTTACTAATACTAATTTCCTTCAGCTCCTCACTGAAACTTGTATCAGAATTTCCGGTACATTATTCAAGTCTTCCTTTATGAAGACAGAAGCAAAGTCCGAATTTAGTTCCTCAGCCATTTCTTTGTTCCCTGTTATGAATTTCCCCGTTTCTGACTGAAAGTGGCCTACGTTAGTTTTTATCAATCATTTTCTCTTTACAGGAACTTTTACAATCAATTTTTGGCAGTGTTTAGCACTGCTGCCCCACAGCACCAGGGACCCGAGTTCAATTCCCGGCTTGGGTCACTGTCTGTGCAGAGTCTGCACGTTCTCCCCGGATCTGCGTGGGTTTCCTCCGGTGCTCCGGTTCCTTCCCACAAGTCACAAAAGACGTGCTTGTTAGGTGAATTGGACATTTCTGAATTCTCTCTCAGTATACCGGAACAGGCGCAGGAGTGTTGCGACTAGGGAATTTTCAAAGTGACTTCAGTGTTAATGTAAGCCTACTTGTGACACTAATAAAGATTATTATTATTATGTCCCCTGCTAGTTAACTTTCAAATTGTATTTTCTCCTTCTTGATCAATCCCCTGGTCTCCCTTTGCTGAATTATAAACTGTCCCCAATCCTCGGGTCTTATTGCTTTTTCTAGCTAATTTGTATGCCTCTTCTTTGAACCTAATGTTATATCTAATTTCCCATGTAAGCCATGGTTTGGCCACTGTTCGACTGGCCTTCTACCCTTATTCATACACCGCTCCTTTCTCTTGCCTCTGGGGTTGGGTCCTTCGCATAGCTATGATCCACCCCCAGAATCTCATCCACCAGTTTCTGTCGCTTTTCCCTCGCCTCCCCATCACATGTACCTTGTACACTATGATCGCTCCTCTGATCGTTGCGTTCAGCGCCTCCCACAAAGTAGAGGACGAGACCATCCCATTATCGTTATGTTCTACATAATCCCGTATGGCCCTTGAAATCCTTGCACAGAATCCCACGTCTGACAGAGGCCCTACGTCCCCTGCAACGCTCCTGACCTATTTCCAGCACCAGGTCCACACAATGATGGGACGGTCTGAAATAACCACCGCTGAGTACTTAGCCTCCTTTACCTCAGCGAGAAGAGTCTGACTCATAATAAAATACCCAATCCTTGTGTACTGAGGGAAAATAATGAGAACTCCTCCCCAGGAAGAATCTGACCGCGCTCTCTCTTTTCCCCCCCCCCCCCCACTCCTTGTCGTCACCAAAAACGCAGACAATACCTTATCCATTCCAATCAGGTCCAACATACAGTTCAGATCACCCTCCAAAATCAACTGGTGGGTGTCCAGATCCAGTACTGCAGCCAGCAGCCACCTCATAAACGGTACATGGTCAATCGGGCTACCGGCTGCCCCTCTAACGCATCTCAGCCGTCACATACTGTTCCCTGATCAGCTATGGCCCTCTCTGCCCGGGCCCTACTATCAAAGCCCGAGTGAAATACCTGGCTCACCCAGGCTTTCCGGAGCCTAGTCTGGTTCCATGTGTGCAAATGGATCTCGTTTAAAAAAAATAAAATAAAACGCCATATCGGCTCCCATGTGCAAAAACCCTTGTTCTCTTTTCAGGTTCCCAGGCCTCACACATTCTAGGTGACTAATCTAGTCCCCCCCCCCCCCCTCCCCCCCAGTCAGCAATTACCGCCGTGATGCGTCATACCATCATCACAAGTTCCTCAGCTCCAGGGGCCACCTGTACCTCCCAATGGTTAACACAGAGAATCCCCTGGTCACTGTTAGCTCTCTTACCCCCCCTCCCCCCCTGCAAAGCTGGCAGACTGCCTGCCGCCTCAACTAACCCCTGACAAGTCACAGCACCTCCACCCACACCACTCCCATTTACTATCCTATCCGTTAATGCCAGCCAGGTGCCCGCCCAAAAATGACCATAAAAGCCCAACACCATCCCTCTGGCCTACCCTCCCTTGTCCAAATTCCAGCATCCTTACCTGCTGCTCTTTCCCATCAATTACCATATCCATCCATCTGCTTTACCATCCTCCATGACCCTGGCCTCAAGAAAAAAACATCGACCTCCAAGAAAAAGAAGAAAACATAACACAACTAATTGCAATATTTACAACCCACCCAACCCAACTTCCACACACACAATCCCACCAGCCCTTCTCAATCCAATCAAGCGCCTCCTGAGTAGTGGCTTTGAACAATTCTTTAATCTCCTTTCCTTGCCGCTCAAATTTCCCATCCAGTGTGCAGTCCATCTCCCACGCTACTACCCTCGCCCCCTCCCCTCCCTCCCAGAACAAGGATCGAGTCCCCCTCGTTCTCACATTTCATCCCACCAGCCTCCGTATGCAAAGCATAATCCTCCGCCATTTTCGCCAACTCCAGCGTGATGCCACCACCAAACACATCTTCCCTTCACTCCCTCTGGCAGCATTCCGCAGAGACCGTTTCCTCCGAGATAATCTAGTCCACTCTTCCGACATACCCAGTACCTCTCCCATCACCCATGACACCTTACCATGCAATCGCAGATGTAACACCTGCCCCTTTACCTCTTCCATGCTTAACATCCCAGGCCCAAAACACTCATTTCAGGTTAAGCAACATTTCACTTGCATCTCTTCCAATTTGGTCTATTGCATTTGCTGCTCCCAATGTGGTCTCCTCTATATCGGAGACCAAATGCAGACTGGGTGATCGCCTTGCTGAGCATCTTTGATCTGTGTGCATTCAGGACCCTGACCTTCCCGTTGCTTGCCATTTTAACAAAAGACCCTGCTCCCATGCCCACATGTCTGTTCTTGGCCTGCTGCAATGTTCCAGTGAAGCTCAATGCAAACTGGAGGAACAACATCTCATCTTCCAGTTAGGCACGCTACAGCCTTCCAGTCTCAACATCGAATTCATCAATTTGATGATTAGCTCTGCCCCACCTCGACCCACTTGTTTTCATCCCATTTCATTTTAACTGTCTTACCATTTCTTTCTTAATATATATTTAACCCCCCCCCCATCTTATCCACCTTTCCTTACCCTTTCTCCTCTTTGCTTCCCCATCCCCCACATCCACAGTTCACCCTGTGATGTTAGCACCCGGTTTCTGTGGCTATGACTCATCTTTCATTCTCTCTCCACAGTATAAATATTTCCCACTTTCTCTGTTAGCTTTGACAGTTATCGGTCTCAAAACGTTAGCTCTTTTCTCTCACTACAGATGCTGCCAGACCTGCTGAGATTTTCCAGCATTTTCTCTTTCGTTGCCCATCCATCTGCCTTCCACTTCTCCAAAACCAGCGCCATCACCCCCACCAGCGTCTCTAACGTGATAGGTGTGAATTTTCTTACTATGCAACTTCGAAAGTGATATATGGAGTTCTTGGTATGCGCATTATGTTGATCCATGTGTTATGAAGTATCAAAGACCCCTTCCCAGCATGCCTATCGGTATTGTTTAATTGTAGTGTTCAGTGGATAATATGCTCTTCGTGAAAACTAGGAAATCAGACTGAAAAGGTCCATGGAAATCTTGCCTATTCAACAAAATTAAATCTGCCCCAATAAATCCAGCAAGCAGTCAGTTGTGAATGTATAGTTTACTATTACTCTTTTGTCTTGTTCAAACTACAAAACTACTTGATCGGATCATTTTACATCCTTGATTTGTAATTACCTTTTTTCTGTCTCCTCAGAGAAGCAATAAAAGAAATGGTTCGGATGTTAGTCTCGATTCATGCCTTGGATCATACTGAGATCATCATTAATGAGTGTAAACTAGACTATTTAGAATGGATTTTCAAGGGAAACTGATCTGTATGTGAACTCTGGTCATGCATTATTTAAAGATAATACCTGAACAATGAAATCTTTCACCATAGTGATGCATTTACTAATGGTATGATCCTCAACTATGCTTGTCTTGTTTAAAGATAATTATTGATAAAACTGTTTTAATTCTACATGATCTCAAACCAGTCTCTTGAATAATTTGTAATGTATGAGAAACAACCAATTTATAGAATTCAGACATGAAAATTTGTCACCAATGTACTTTTTTTTGTGTATGGATACTGGCCCCAGGCTCTTTGCATAAGAAATTTAGTGACTGATTTGTGATTGAGCTAAACAGGAACTTTCAGGTTCTGGCTCTGCATCTCAAGGGAAGATTGATTGTCATATTAGTTAATTTCCCATTCTGTTTTATATATTATATGGGCAGACTACACCTAAATGGCAGCTGTGATTTGCGTGATAAAGCAAAGAAATTCCCCCAAAAAATGTTCACTTACATAGAACATAGTGTAGGAGGCCATTCGGCCCATTGAGTCTGCACCAACCCATTTAAGCCCTCAGTTCCACCCTATCCCCGTAATCCAATAATCCCTCCGAACCTTTTTGGTCACTAAGGGCAATTTATAATGGCTGATCCACCTAACCTGCACGTCTTTGGATTGTGGGAGGAAACCCATGCAGACTCCGCACAGCAACCCAGTGGGGAATCGAACCTGGGACCCTGGCGCTGTGAAGCCACAATGGATAAGCCACAGTGCTATCGTGCTGCCCTTTGTAGATTCTTGTATTGTCTTTAACGTTTAAACTTTGTGGAGGAGATAGGAAAGTATTTTCTCTCTTGAGAGATTGTCGATCTTTGTGTTGCATCAGTCCTAGCGATTCTGTTCCTTGATTTTATCATCTGGGAAAACATGCCAAGCTTTTGTTGCATTGGCTTCTTGGGTCTGTGGATTATCTGTTGGTGTAAAGTAACCAAACAGACTTTTATACAATCGGAATGTATATCATTTATAAGATGTTAATTTTTCAATAAATTAATTTTAATTTTGTAAAATGTTACATTTATCATCCTAACCAAGGATTGCATTCTTCCTGACTGAAAATTCTGGCTCTATGTCCTTCCTCTTTCTTTAAAGTCACAGACACACATATTCCAATAACGAAGATCACCAAGGAACTACTCATTCTGTAGATTTAAACAACGACCAAAACAGGAGCTACTACATCAGGATTGTTGGGAGTGCATTTGGAGGTTGAGCATTCTTCTAGCCAGCATATCCACACTAGATCTGGCCAATTTTGTTTTCTTTTGGTGGTGCCTTTCTGCAGTGTTTTAAATATTTGAAATAAATGTTTATTTTTTTCAACTTTACAGGTAAATGGCAGTCAGTAAGTGAACCAAAGAATTGCAAGAATCCAATAATAAGCATATCTTTGTGAAAGTACTGATTAATCTGTTTCAAAACAAATGCTCAAAGTTTAGCATTATTTCCAGTGATCAAGCAACGGGAATGCTCTTCCAAGAAAGATGAATGCTGTAGGTGCCTTTTTAAAATCTGAGCATAACATGGCCGAAACATCAATTCTGACAGTGAAATAAACAGTGTCTAATTTTTGTCTCTGGCACCAACAGTTAGGACAATTTCTCAATCATACTGGCAGTGCTTGATTCCTATATGCAGAAACACATCCTAGAAGTGTTATTTATTCAGCCCCTTTTGTAAATACAGCTCCATGTTTTTCTCAATTTGTGATGTGTCATATTCTCTCATCATATCATGTTCAAGCCATGGTCTATCATGCTTTTTGGCTTCCTCCATTTGCTCTTCTGTGAGGCACAGATCAAATCGAATACCCTGCACCTTGAACTGTGGACGTTCCCAACGTTTTGACCATGGTTTTGGTTTCATTTTTACCTTCAGCTGTTTTAAAATAAAAGTAGTCAGTAAATACAGCTCGAGGCAATTTAAGAGATTGCACTTCATTATTTACACTGCATGTTTTGGTAATTAAAAAAAAAAACATTTATCACCTAGCCTGGAATTTTTGAAAGTGTCAATGGATTATGAAAAATACACATCTGTAAAACATTGAAATCAAATGTCCATATAACTTTGATGGATGTAAGCAGTTTCTTACCAAATTTATGGGGACTTCAGAACTAGTAGTGTATGGTAAAGGTTTCATGTTAAAATCAAAGGTGCTGTACTCTGGTAGAGCATCACGTAGGTACATTAAGTTATCATCCAGTCTCTTTTCCAGCTTCAGCACTTCAATCTGCTGAATTCGAGGGCTATACATATCATAACAGATCTCAACACCTAGAATGAACAAGAAACATCATGAATTTAACCAACACTTGCCAACATGGTGTTATGACCACAGTTAATTGCTAGCAAGCCAAATCCCAGAGGGAAACTTGGCCTGCAGGCCATAATTATTTGTATTCTGAAAACAAGAAGAAAATGTACTAATCTCAGTAGCAAGAAGTCCAGTAACACTTGTGGGATTTAAAATTTTTTAAAGTGAAAGGTTTATTAACAAGAAAAATAGCACGCAAGTTACACATTTCAAAGTAGTCTTACAAAACAATGCCCCCAAAAGATTCCATACTTGGTCAGACCCACAAGTGAACACCTTCCACGCAACTCTTCCTTATAGACGTTTGACTATAAAAGTCCAATATTACCCAAGGCAAAGCTGCTGTTGCTTTAGGAAAGGTAGACCATACGGCCTCTCAAAATCTCTTCCACTCTGGTATGGAAATATCTTTTATCCAAACCCCACTTTTTTTTTTTTTTTGAACCGACACACATCTCACCGATCGCACCTGACCTTTAGCACAGGAAACTTGGCCCGCACCCGACCTTTAGAATCAGACGTATGGTTGTTTGCACCGTTTATCTTTCGAACCCTCTCCTATAAGCAGAATCACAGATGACGGCAGGGATGGGAACTTATTACAGGCACCCTGTGGTACATCTTTCTTGCCATAGAATCTCCACAGTGCAGAAGGCGGTCATTGAGTCTGCATCGACCTTCCGAAAGGGCTCCCCACATGAGCCCACCCTATCTCCGTAACCTTGCATTAAGGGGAAATTTAGCATAGCCAATTTACCGAAGATGCACATCTTTAAATTTTATTTACTTTAGACTATAGTTTGCCCAGCTTTGACCATTGTAATGCAAGTAGGCCTAGGCCAAATGCAGCATCCGCAATACAATTGGTCCCGAGTATTCTAGGTGGCTCCCATCATTTATCTTTTCTAATCAGTAAGTTTAATGTTTTAAAAAGTTATTTATTTGAAACCAGTTAAATTCTAATCCCCTTCAAAATGATTGAGATGAATTTAAAAGTCAAACATTAAACTCTTACCTTGTCCATCTATGATATTCCTGAGAACAAAGGTAGCCCCTAATCCTTTTCCTGATCTTTGGGTGCAGATTCCAACAAACCTGTTGACTTTGCTATTAGCATTTGTGTCTGCCATACTAACACCAAGGATACTTCCTATTGGCAAAAAGGGTGAAAGTGTTAAAAGTGGTGTAGAAATATCATTTGCTGAACATTTTAAGTGAAGTATTCCAAATAAGCTCCCTGATCTGGGACTTTAACACTCTTTTTAAACTCCAATTTGTCTGCTACAGTCCATTATGACCAAGCAAAGAGAACAGTCTCCATTTGCTGTATTAGGAAAAAGGTAGTGCATTTTTCAAGTCAGCTTCCATTTAAAAATGTTCCAAAAGTAAAATATTTTTGCAAAAAATAATCTCAAACTGATTTAAAAAATATTTTGTTTCAACTAGTACATATTCATTTTGATGTTTACATTGCACCACATCGGAGTGTTGTTGTAATTAATTATTTTATCTGTTTGGGTTCACAAAAAGATGTAAATTACATTCTTAACCGATGGGAAGTAAAACTATTGAATGATTACATATACATCCAAGGGTTACCGTTACCTCAAGTTAATTCTTTAACTAAAGTTGCAAGCATTGTTTCATACACCTCTTGCAGCTTAAAAATCACCAGGGGACGAGTATATACAAATATTATTGTGGTGGAGCTGAATGGACAGTGCTACGTATTTAAAGTATATTGCAAAAATGTAAAGCCACTGCAGTGAAGACAAATTTTACAAAAGCAAAATACTACAGGTGCTGGAAAATTAATGCTGAAAATATTCGAATCAAATTTTACAAATATATTAATTCACGCAAGTTGTAAAATTAGTATTAATTTATAGACTTAAGTAGGTGGCAGTAAAAAGTTTTCTGTTGCGTTCATTAGACTGCTTGACTATTGAAAGACCAAGTTGGACCAGGGTTGTACCGGGCAGTATAATACCGATTCTAGTTCATCACATAATACCAAGGTTATGAAAACAAGAGGTGTATTTGTGCATTATTATTAACAGTATAGCAGTATAGCAACCAATGATAGTGACCTTACAGTAGATGCATTAAACCACACTTTTGTAAAGGGTATATTTTGTCAATGTATCTGCATTTCGTGTCTCAGCAATCCTTCCAGTACATAGGTAGCATTTGGGATCATTTCTGTCTGCCCCTACCTACCTCTTTGAGGAGGTAACAAGGAAGTTAGACAAAGAAGAACCAGTGGACGTGATTTATTTAGATTTCCAGAAGGCCTTTGACAAGGTGCCGCATAGGAGACTGTTAAATAGGTTAAGAGCCCATGGTGTTAAGGCTACAATCCTGGCACAGATAGAGGATTGGCTGACTGGCAGAAGGCAGAGAGTGGGGATAAAGGGGTCTTTTTCAGGATGGCAGCAGTGACTAGTGGCATGCCTCAGGGGTCTGTGCTGGGACCACAACTTTTCACAATACAACATTAATGATCTGGAGTAAGGAACTTCAGGCACTGTTAAGTTTGCAGATGATACAAAGATCTGTCGAGGGACAGGTAGTTTGAGGAAGCAAGGGGGCTGTAGAAGGATTTGAACGAGCTAGGAGAATGGGCAGTGAAGTGGAAAATGAAATACAATGTGGAAAAGTGTGAGGTTATGCACTTGGAAGGAGGAATTTAGGCACAGACTATTTTCTAAATAGGTAACTGCTTAGGAAATCAGAAGCACAAAGGGACTTGGGCGTCCTTGTTCACGATTCTCTTAAGGTTAACGTGCAGGTTCAGTCGGCAGTTAAGAAGGCAAATGCAATGTTAGCATTTATGTTGAGAGGGCTAGAATACAAGACCAGGGATGTACTTCTGAGGCTGTACAAGGCTCTGGTCAGACCCCATTTGGAGTACTGTGAGCAGTTTTGGGCCCCGTATCGAAGGAAGGCTATGCTGGTCTTGGAAAGGGTCCAGAAGAGATTCACAAGAGTGATCCCTGGAATGAAGAACTTGTCGTATGAGGAACAGCTGAGGACTCTGGGTCTGTACTCGGAGTTTAGAAGGATGAGGAGGGATCTTATTGAAATTTACAGGATACTGTGAGGCCTGGATAGAGTGGACCTGGAGAGGATGTTTCCACTTGTAGGAAAAACTAGAACCAGAGGACACCATCTCGGACTAAAGGGATGATCCTTCAAAACAGACGGGGAGCACTTTCTTCAGCCAGAGGGTGGTGAATCTGTGGAACACTTTGCCGCAGAAGGCTGTGGAGGCTAAAGCACTGAGTGTCTTTAAGACAGTGATAGGTAGGTTCTTGAATAATCGGGGGTTATGGAGAGAAGGCAGGAGAACGGGGATGGGAAAATATCAGCCATGATTGAATGGTGGAGCAGACTCGATGGGCCGCGTGGCCTAATTCTGCCCCTATGTCTTATGCCCTTGATCTCATCAGTTTTGCAACTCAAAATTAAGCTGTGACACAATGACCACAAAAAAGTCAATAAGACGAGTGCCCAAAAATTTGCTTTTAATGCAATCATTGCCTTGTATAAATGAAGCAATTTATATAAAACAGAAAATTGCACTGTTATCATGCGCTGTGCGTAGCATCACATGGACTCGACAATCATATAGCTGTAATATAACAGCTCTACGACATGAGCCATGAAAAGTTTAATAAAGCATTTTCTTCTACATGCAAATGCTACAAGTGTCCAGCTATTTTACCTACGTAAGGAAGTGTGATTTATTCAGAAGTGATTTATTACACATGTAAAATAACTAACCTACGTAGAATTCTGGTATATTCAGCACTTTCCGTCTCTGAATCATATCCTTTCTCTCTATGCTGAATTTTAGAGGATTTGTTCGGCCTCTTCGCATTATGAACTCAGGACTGACAAACCTGTAAGAGAATAGTTCAGTTTATTTGAAAATATTCAGCAATCAGGATGGAGGAAGTAATAATTAATTATTTGTTTTCTTTATTCTTTCATGGGATGGGCCAGCATTTGTTGCCTTTCCCCAATAACCCATGAACTGAACATTTCAGGGGGCAACTGTGGGTCGAGTCACACGTAGACCAGGACAGCAAATGTCCCTCCCTAAAGGATAATAGTGGACCAGATGGGTCTTCACAACAATCGATGATGGGACTAGCCTATTCCAGATGTGTTCATTGAATTGAATTTGAATTTCACCAACTGCCGTGGTTGGATTTGAACCTGTGTCCCCAGAGCATTAGCCTGAGCCTCTGAATTACTAGTCCAGTGACATTACCATTATACCACCATCTCCTCCTAAAACTAGTTCTGTGAAAACTTAATCTATCATTAAGTAAAGAAACTGGAATTTTAGTGCAGGAAGATACCAGCCAGTCCTTTCTGAACTGTGATCAGATTAGGTCTGTACAGGAGATATTTTTGCTGGGTCCTATTTCTTCCCTAAATAAATCCTATTTTCCTGCTTTCTCCCCATATCCTGATATCTTTAAATAATTGTGTATCATAGAATCCTCACAGTACAGGAGACCATTCAGCCCATCAGGTCTGCACAGACCCTCTGAAAGAGCACCCTACCTAGGCCCAGTCCCCCGCCCTATCCCCATAACCCTGTAACCCCAACTAACTTGCACAGCTTTTGGACTCTTACAGGTCAATTGATCATGACCAATCCACCTAATTTACACATCTTTGGGGCTGGTTTAGTACAGGGCTAAAGAGCTGGCCTTTAAAGCAGACCAAGGCAGGCCAGCAGCACGGTTCAATTCCCGTACCAGCCTCCCCGAACTGGCGCCGGAATGTGGCGACTAGGGGCTTTTCACAGCAACTTCATTTGAAGCCTACTTGTGACAATAAGCGATTTTCATTTAATTTCATTTCATCTTTGGACTGGGAGGAAACCGGAGCACCTTGAAGAAACCCACACAGACCTGGGGAGAAAGTGCCAACTCCACACAGACAGGCCAGAATTGAACCCGGGTCCCTGGCGCTGAGAGGCAGCCGTGCTAACCGCTGTGCCAGCATGCTGTGTATCTTCAAATGCTGAATCAGTTTAGCATCGATTAGATGTGATAAAGCATTCCGCAGCAGAACCCTTTGAATAGATTTATTTTGCATTTTTATTTAGTACTTGCTGAGGTAATGGGCTTTTCGATTTAGGTCCCACTGTGCTTATCTATGATAACATGATTATTCCAAGGGCAGCACGGTGGTGCAGTGGGTAGCACTGCTGCCTCACGGTGCCGAGGTCCCAGATTCAATCCCGGCTCTGGGTCACTGTCCGTGTGGAGTTTGCACATTCTCTCCGTGTTTGCGTGGGTTTCGCCCTCACAACCCAAAGATGTGCAGGGTAGGTGGCTTGGCCACGCTAAATTACCCCTTAATTGGAAAAAATGAATTGGGCACTCTAGATTTATTTTTAAAAACTTGACTATTCCATCTATCATTTTCAATACCTCCAATAGGTAATCTATTACCTATTACCTACCTTAATCTTTTGCACACAAGAATTTTGTCACATACTCAACTTTGATTCCTACCCTGCCCCGTGGCATACTATTCAGGTTGTATGCGATTGCCTTGGCAAGCTTTGAACATAATATCCTCCCTCATGAAGACCATTTATTTCCATCTCTGGAACATGAGAGGTGATTTTACTGAAACATACTTGACCGGGTGGATGTTTCCTCTTGCTATTGATGGAGAGGATACAAGGTTGCAAACACCCCTTCAGATTGAACAGAATGCTGAGATTAACTTCTGGTTCAGCCTGGGCAGTGGCTAGGAAAGGTGCTGAAGGAATGGGTAGCAAGTGGACAGAGCGTATGGTGGAAACTGATGGCAATGATTTTGGTTTTCCCAACTTGTAGCTGCAATGAACTGCTGCTCATCCAAGACTAGATATTTAAAAATAACAGTACAAAGACAGTGAAGAGGTCGTGAAGTGGTTGAGATATAAAGTTTGATGTTGTCAGTACATGTGAAATTTGGAGATGATGTTGCCAAGTGGAAGCATTTAGGTAAGAAAAGGACAGAATCCATCTGGAATTTATCTGCACATGTCCCTCGGCTTGTTGTCAGTCATTCTCTAATATAATAATAATTGCTTGTCACAAGTAGGCTTCGATGAAGTTACCGTGAAAAGCTATGCTATTTTTCTCAGTTTGGTCTGATACATTCATTTTTAAAACATCTATAAGCATTGTCTGCCTTTCAGTCATCTTTTTCTACCCATACTACTATTGGGCCCTAGTTTTCACAAACTAAATTCTAATATGACATTTTGTTACATCCTTCCAAGGATATACACAAGTCGGTCTGTGTGCATTCAGGACCCTGACCTTCCTGTTGCTTGCCATTTTAACAAAAGACCCTGCTCCCATGCCCACATGTCTGTTCTTGGCCTGCTGCAATGTTCCAGTGAAGCTCAACGCAAACTGGTGGAACAACATCTCATCTTCCGGTTAGGCACGCTACAGCCTTCCGGTCTCAACAACTTCAGATGATTAGCTCTACCCCAACTCGACCCATTTGATTTCATCCCATTTCATTTTAATTGTCTTTTACCTCTTCTTTCTTTCTTAATATATATTTCATTCCCCTCCCCCAATCTTATCCACCTTTTCTTAATCTTTCTCCTCTGCTTACCCCTTCCCCTCCCCCCACATCTACAGTTCGTCCTCTGATGTTAGTTTCTCTGCTGTTTGGCCTTTCACATCTTTTGTTCTCCCTGGGGACTGCCATTAGCACTCTTTGCCCTTGGATTCTGTGGTCATTAGCACCCGGTTTCCCTGGTTTCTGTGGCTATGACTCATCTTTCATTCACACTCCACAGTATAAATATTTCCCACTTTCTCTATCTGTTAGCTTTGACAAAGAGTTATCGGACTCAAAACGTTAGCTCTTTTCTCTCCCTACAGATGCTGCCAGACCTGCTGAGATTTTCCAGCATTTTCTCTTTCATTTCAGATTCCAGCATCCGCAGTAATTTGCTTTTATATACAAGTTATATCTACTGTATCCCCCAGCACATGTCTACGCTTTCCATTCCTCTTCCTCCTTCAGGTACCATGCCCCAAGAGGGCTAAAGTTTACAGGTTGATAATCAACCTGTTAGGCCATGTTATGAACGCACCTTCCTTAAGTGGGACTTGAGTCCCGAGATCTAGCCCACAGGTAGGGTAGTGTGCCACAAGACCGTCAAATATTTTCCATTACTCTTTCAAAAAAAGATTCTCAAGTCAGTAATTACTTATCTTTCACAACTCCATGTCCAACCATCTCCATCAATCCATTCCCCAAGTATTTCTGTATTTTAAATCTATCAATGATGCCTAATAATTATGCTATTACAACCCAAGACCAGCCCATTGACAGTTTGTCTCGTTCTCCTTTCTGAACATAGCAAGGTGAATAGATAAAAGGGTAAAGAGTAACATTTGTCTTTGCTCTCATACCTCATGATTTTTCACGAACCCCGGTTACTCTAGGGCAGTGATTGTCAAACTCAGGGGCGCGACCCGCGGGTGGGTCGCGGGCGGGTGCCGGGAGGGTCGCGGAGCCGTCCTTCGTGGCGCTCCCAATCGTGCACAGCAGCCGGCTTTTAATAACGACGGCTGCAAGCGGCCTTCAAAATGGCCGCGAACCTGTAAAAAAAAAATGCGGCCGCATTGCGCATGCACGCCCAATCGTTGGTGCGCATGCGCATAACCGGTGATCGTGCACACATGCGCAGTGCGGACACTTTTTTTTTTTTTAAATGGTCACAGCTTTTTGGTTTACAAGTTCGGGGAGGGTTTTATTCATTGAATTTTTATTTTTTTCATTTATTTTATTCATTTTATTTTTATTTTCTTTTACAAGTTCGGGTGGTTGTTATTTGATAAAGTTTTACAGGAAAAAATGCACAACTTTAGACAGATGGAGACTCCATACTTTCCGACACCGGAAGGCTTCACCTTCATCCAATAGGTTCCATTGGAGGAGCGTGTACGAGGGCCAAAGGAACCCAAAACCATTTCCTCCATTTTTTTGTCAGCAGCAAACAAGGTAAGAGAAAATAGTAGGTCGCGCAGGGCGGCCGGCGTGGGTCGCAAATGCCGGCCGGCATGGGTCGCGAAGGTCGGCCGGGTTGGGTCCCGAAGGTTGGCCTGTTGGTAAAAAATGGGTCCCCGGAAAAAAAGTTTGAAGAACACTGCTCTAGGGTGCATATATCTAATTCTTGATGCAATTCATTTTTAGCACCCTTATGACCCTCAATCATGCAAGTTTATAGAATAAAAACATTAGAATATAATTTACTGGGATTAATCTAGTCAATCCTACATTTAAATTAAAATAGCCACACTCTCATCTGATTTTTATGTTAGAGAATTGCTTCTGTAAATTACCTTCTTTGAGTTGCTACAGACTGTGTTTTGTCTATGATAACAGGTTTTGACGGAGGCTGAAATTTTGAAGGTTTGTCATCGCCTGTTGAGGAACTTAAAAGCCTCATTGGTGAAAACAGAACTCCTAAAAATAAAGGAAGAGGAGACAGACAATATGCATAACTTTAAAGGAAATGTCAAATATTTGCTTTTTAATCATAACGGTACCCAAAATAATATATCCCATCCAACCTGTAGCACTTACATTCCTGTCTGACATGAATTACAATTACAACTGGCGAGTCTGAGTAGCCAATGTACAAAAGCAAAATGCAGAATGATATTTATGTCTATAGTTGTGTTTATTTTGAAGTACGAAGTCTTACAACACCAGGTTAAAGTCCAGCAGGTTTGTTTCGATGTCACTAACTTTCGGAGCGCTGCTCCTTCCTCAGGTGAGGATTTTGGAAAAGAGTAAAAACAAAAGTGATGGGAGACTTCAACTTCCCCAATATTGACTGTGGCTCACTTAGTGCCAAGGGCTCAGACGGGGCAGAGTTTGTAAGGAGCATCCAGGAGGGCGTCTTAAAACAATATGTAGACAGTCCAACTAGGGAAGGGGCGGTACTGGACCTGGTATTGGGGAAATGAGCCCGGCCAGGTGGTAGAGGTTTCAGTAGGGGAGCATTTCGGGAACAGTGACCACAATTCAGTAAGTTTTAAAGTGCTGGTGGACAAGGATAAGAGTGGTCCTAGGGTGAATGTGCTAAATTGGGGGAAGGCTAATTAGAACAATATTAGGCAGGAACTGAAGAACCTAGATTGGGGGCGGATGTTTGAGGGTAAATCGACACCAGACATGTGGGAGGCTTTCAAGTGTCAGTTGAAAGGAATTCAGGACCGGCATGTTCCTGTGGGGAAGAAGGATAAATACGGCAATTTTCGGGAACCTTGGATAACGAGAGATATTGTAGGCCTCGTCAAAAAGAAAAAGGAGGCATTTGTCAGGGCTAAAAGGCTGGGAACAGACGAAGCCTGTATGGAATATAAGGAAGTAGGAAGGAACTTAAGCAAGGAGTCAGAAGGGCTAGAAGGGGTCACAAAAAGTCACTGGCAAATAGGGTTGAGGAAAATCCTAAGGCTTTTTACACGTACATAAAAAGTAAGAGGGTAGCCAGGGAAAAGGTTGGCCCACTGAAGGATAGGCAAGGGAATCTATGTGTGGAGCCAGAGGAAATGGGCGAGGTACTAAATGAATACTTTGCATCAGTATTCACCAAAGAGAAGGAATTGGTAGATGTTGAGTCTGGAGAAGGGTGTGTAGATAGCCTGGGTCACATTGAGATCCAAAAAGACGAGGTGTTGGGCGTCTTAAAAAATATTAAGGTAGATAAGTCCCCAGGGCCTGATGGGATCTACCCCAGAATACTGAAGGAGGCTGGAGAGGAAATTGCTGAGGCCTTGACAGAAATCTTTGGATTCTCACTGTCTTCAGGGGATGTCCCGGAGGACTGGAGAATAGCCAATGTTGTTCCTCTGTTTAAGAAGGGTAGCAAGGATAATCCCGGGAACTACAGGCCGGTGAGCCTTACTTCAGTGGTAGGGAAATTACTGGAGAGAATTCTTCGAGACAGGATCTACTCCCATTTGGAAGCAAATGGACGTATTAGTGAGAGGCAGCATGGTTTTGTGAAGGGGAGGTCGTGTCTCACTAACTTGATAAGAGTTTTTCGAGGAGGTCACAAAGATGATTGATGCAGGTAGGGCAGTGGATGTTGTCTATATGGACTTCAGTAGGGCTTTTGACAAGGTCCCTCATGGTAGACTAGTACAAAAGGTGAAGTCACACGGGATCAGGGGTGAGCTGGCAAGGTGGATACAGAACTGGCTAGGTCATAGAAGGCAGAGAGTAGCAATGGAAGGATGCTTTTCTAATTGGAGGGCTGTGACCAGTGGTGTTCCGCAGGGATCAGTGCTGGGATCTTTGCTCTTTGTAGTCTATATAAATGATTTGGAGGAAAATGTAACTGGTCTGATTAGTAAGTTTGCAGACGACACAAAGGTTAGTGGAATTGCGGATAGCGATGAGGACTGTCAGAGGATACAGCAGGATTTAGATTGTTTGGAGACTTGGGCGGAGAGATGGCAGATGGAGTTTAATCCGCACAAATATGAGGTAATGAATTTTGGAAGGTCTAATGCATGTAGGGAATATACAGTGAATGGTAGAACCCTCAAGAGTATTGAAAGTCAGAGAGATCTAGGTGTACAGGTCCACAGGTCACTGAAAGGGGCAACACAGGTGGAGAAGGTAGTCAAGAAGGCATACGGCATGCTTGCTTTCATTGGCCGGGGCATTGAGTATAAGAATTGGCAAGTCATGTTGCAGCTGTATAGAACCTTAGTTAGGCCACACTTGGAGTATAGTGTTCAATTCTGGTCGCCACACTACCAGAAGGATGTGGAGGCTTTAGAGAGGGTGCAGAAGAGATTTACCAGAATGTTGCCTGGTATGGAGGGCATTAGCTATGAGGAGCGGTTGAATAAACTCGGTTTGTTCTCACTGGAACGACGGAGGTTGAGGGGCGACCTGATAGAGGTCTACAAAATTATGAGGGGCATAGACAGAGTGAATAGTCAGAGGCTTTTTCCCAGGGTAGAGGGGTCAATTACTAGGGGGCATAGGTTTAAGGTAAGAGGGGCATGGTTTAGAGTAGATGTACGAGGCAGGTTTTTGTCCACAGAGAGTAGTAGGTGTCTGGAACTCGCTACCGGAGGAGGTGGTGGAAGCAGGGACGACAGTGACATTTAAGGGGCATCTTTACAAATACATGAGTAGGATGGGAATAGAGGGATACGGACCCAGGAAGTTTAGAAAATTGTAGTTTAGTCGGGCAGCATGATCGGCACGGGCTTGGAGGGCCTTTGTTTGTTTGTTCTTTAATATAATAAAACAACGCAAGGCACTTTAAAGGAATGTTATACAGCAAAATTTGACACCAAGACAATATTATGGAAGATGGCCAAAATCTTACTCAAACCGGTAGAGTTTAAGAAACATTTTAAAAGAACAAAGAGAGCTAGAGTCAAAGCGATGGGGGAGGAGTCCAGAGTTTAGGGCTGCGGCAGCTGATGGCAGGACCAACAATGGTGCCTCGATCAAACTCAGAGATGCTCAAGAGGCCAGAGTTAGATGAATACGATATCAGAGGGTTATGGGGCTGGAGGAGATTATGAAAAGATAGGAGGGGTGAAAACACAGAAGGATTTGAAAACAATAGGAATTTTAAAATTGAGGCATTACTTGACCACCCTACGTAGGCCAGGGGGCACAGAGGTGATGGATGAACTGGACTTTGTGCGAGTGAGAACTTTCGGCAGCAGTTTTGGACGCCCTTAACTTTACAGAGAGTGGAATGTGGGAGGTTGTCCAGGACCGTGTTGGAAGAATCAAGTCTAGATGTAGCAAAGGTATGCATGAGGGTTTTGGCAGTAGATGAGTTGAGGCACGGCAGTGGCAGGTGATGATACAGAGATGAAAATAGGTGGTCTTAATAACAGATGTGTGAGGGCAGTATGGTGGTCCAATGGTTAGCACGGCTGCCGCATAGCGCCGAGGACCCGGGTTCCATCCCGGCCCCGGTCAATGTTTGTGTGGAGTTTGCACATTCTCCCTATGTCTACGTGGGTCTCACCCCAATACCCAAAGATGTGCAGGGTAGGTGAATTGACCACGCTAAATTGCCCCTTAATTGGAAAAAAAAAGGTAACAGATATGTGGTTGGAAACTCATCTCCGGGTCAAATATGAAACCAGCCTTGCAAACAGTCTGGTTCAGCCTCAGACCAGTTGTCAAGGAGTGAGACAGCAGCTAGAAAATGGGGTTTGCACCGGGGACTGAAGACAATGGGCCAGACCTGATTAGTGACGATGCTGCGTGCAGTGACGATGCTGCGTGCATCACTGCTGACTGTGGAGATCACCTTTTTGCTTCCGATCCCAGCTGTATCAATAAACACCTGGCCATCCATGGAAAACACTGACAAATTGGAATGGAGAGGTCAGCTGCCGTATTCAGCTAAATATTTAAAGCTCTCAGGTCTTTCAATGAGGTTAGTCGGTTCAGGATGGCTTGGGACTTTGGGTTGTAGGGGCCAATGTGTAGATGGGAGGATAATTGAGTCGGGAGTGTAATTGAGTCCGGGGAATAGGTAGTCAGTCGGGGAGGATGGACAGTTGGGTCAGGGGGTGAAATTTGGGGTCGATTAGATTGGTGGGTTGGGTTGCCCTGGTAATCACTGAGTTACACCAGAGGCTAAACAGTCTAATGATTTTAGGATAAGTAGCTGGATAAGTAATGCATATCTAGTTCAAGTCACCGACATTGAGATCCGTCTAAGAGGTATTCGTGAGGGTCCCACGCAAAACATATCAGCCCGCTGGAAGTTTAAACATTCCGGGCAATTACAGTGTACACATCAGGAATTGCTCAGGTCCCAACCCGCAGCTATGTTCAGGGCATCACCACTCCTGATACCAGACCAAATGGCTTTGGTCGCCCCAATATTTAATAGCGAGAAACTTTCAGCCCATCCAGTACTTGATGTCAGACAAGCAGTTTGATAATTTAGCAACAGCAGGTAAGTAGAGAGAGATGGCGGTGATGGTAGAGTTGTGGGTTGTTATTGTACATATGAAAACTGACGCGATGATTCAAACGATGTCACAGAGCGGCAAAGTGTAGTTGTGAAGTAGGAAGCGGTCGCGGTGAAGGATACCCGATTGTCAGGAACACGAGATAACAGTGTGGTAGCAAGAGAAACCATTGCAAGCGATACCCAGGCTACAATTTGATAACTGGTTGAGAGCTGTACCACTCAGCTGGACAACAGGGGAGAGGAGATGGAGGATGGCGCTATGATCAACCATGTCGATGGAACTGGACAGGTGCAGAAGAAGAAGGGAAAGTTTATTTCTCAGTCACGGGGGGTTCAAGACCGGTACCCACACCTTGGAAAGGAATATTGTCAAGGTTTAGCATATGTATGAAGAACAGATGGGCGCCAAGGCCAGAAGCTTGGAAAAGTCCTGAGATCGGAGCACCGGGGCAGAAAGAGGTGCGATTTGGAAAAACACCCGATGGATAAGAGTGGGAAATAAATCAAGGCCGACTCACTGAATCAAATAACCGAAGAGCGGAGACCAGGGAGGCCGACCACGCCAAAGGAGTTATTTGTGACCTTGATGAGGGCCATGTTGCTGCTGTGTCAGGGACACCTCCCGGGGAGGTCCCAGAGCTTTGGAGGGAATGAATACAAGATAAAGGACCTACGGGATTTCGCGGAAGCGATTCCACTCTCACAGTTAAACGGGCTGCCAGTGTGGCATCTATTCCTGGGAGCGGTTGAGCTAAATTCAGATCCAAGTTCACTCCATAAGTGTAACCCGCACAGGTTTTGAACCGAAATCAAACGCCGGCTCCGCGGCCGAGGGCCGCCCCGCTCCAGGGCGGGAGCTCGCGCCGCCCGCGTTCCATCCCAACGGTCACTCACGTTTACTGGCGCTGAGGGCTCGCGACCCCAAGACAACCGCTTCAACCGCCGCCATCTTGCCCTCAACTCTCCACTGCGCAACCTCGGCGAGACCGAGCGCTGACGGGAAGCGGCGAGACTCAAACCCGAGGGCGCGCGCGAGTGCGAGCGACAGAAATGGGGCGGGGAGCCAGGAGCACAGATAATTCATCAGTAACCTGTGCATGCAGGCAGTGAAATTGGGGGGCTGGGGAGCGGAGCAAACAAATGTGCTTTTCTAACAATAAAAACAAAATACTGCAGATTTGAAATAAAAAAAGAAAATGTTGGAAAAACTCAGCTAGTCTGGCAGCGTCTGTGGAGAGAGAAACAAGAGTTAACGTTTCGAGTCCAATATAACACTTCTTTAAGCTCTGGAGAAGAGTGTTACGAATTTTGACATTAACTCTGTTTCTCTCTCCACAGATACTGCCAGAATGGCTGAAGTTTTCCATTATTTCCTGGTTTTATGTCTTTCAGTAAACCTGTGTTCCTTTGGGTAATGTGGTGATGATGCCTATTCAGCGAATTCTTTAATTCTCTGGATAAGTTTTCCTGCACCCTCTTGGATGTTATTCTTCTGATGTTATCTCTGATCGACCACCACTGCTGTATTGCTGGTTGTGTTCGCGAATCTCATCAGGCTACCAGGATCAGTTGCTGAAATAGCATCTGTAACTCTATATCTTTGCTGGTCTCATCCCTAATAGAACTCAGTTTCAGTAGGGTAATGAACATTTGCGAGAATGGTTCCAGAAACTGAACTGGACTAACCATACAAATACCATTGCTACAAGAGCAGGTCAGAGGCTGGGAATTATGCAGCAAATAACTCACCTCCTGACCATCCAAAGCCTGTCCATCACCTAGAAGGTACAAATCAGGAGTGTGATGGAATACTCTCCATTTGCCTGGATGAGTGCAACTCCAACAACCCAAGAAGCTCAACACCATCCAGCACAAAGCAACTCGCTTGGCACCCCATCCATCACCTAAAACATTTACTCCCTCCACCACCAACACACTGTGGCAGTGAATCTACAAGATTCACTGCAGGAACAATTAGTGAAGGGAAATAAATGCTAGCCTGGTCTGTGGCATTCATTCAAGAGGTATTTTCAGGGGCGACATGATGGTTAGTGTTGCAGCCTCACAGTTTCAGGAACCCAGGTTCAAGTCCAACCTTGGGCGATCGTCTGTGTGGAGTTTGCACGTTCTCCCCGTGTCTCCGTGGGTTTCCTCTGGGTGCTCTGGTTTCCTCCCACAGTCCAAAGATTTGCTGTTTAGGCAGATTGGCCATGCCAAATTACCCCTTAGTATCCAAAGAACATAGAGCATACAGTGCAGAAGGAGGCCATTCAGCCCGTCGAGTCTGCACCGACCCACTCAAGCCCCCACTTCCACCCTATCCCCATAACCCAATAACCCCTCCTAACCTTTTTGATCACTAAGGGCAATTTATCATGGCCAATCCACCTAACCTGCACGTCTTTGGACTGTGGGAGGAAACCAGAGCACCCGGAGGAAACCCACGCAGCCACGGGGAGAACGTGCAGACTCCGCACAGACAGTGACCCAGCCGGGAATTGAACCTGGGACCCTGGCGCTGTGAAGCCACAGTGCTCTCCACTTGTGCCACCGTGCAGCCCAAAGGTTAGGTAGCATTACAGGGATAGAGCAGGGGAGTGTCCCTAGGTAGCATGCTCTTTCGGAGGATCGGTGCAGACTCGATGGGCCAAATAGCCTCATTCTGCACTGTACAAATTCTATTCTTAATTCTACGATTCTGCTGGACCTATATCTGAAACATAAACATTTTGCCTTCTTTACAGCTGCTACCTAAGTTGCTGAATTTCTTAGATATCTTTTTTTTTTCTTTCAGCCCACTTGGTTATTCCAGACAGAAAATCATCCCCTGCCCCCACCCGGATCATCTGTTGTTTATTTTAATATTTTGAGGGTTTCTTTACTGGGTTGACTCATATATTCATGGGGCTGGTTTAGCACAGGGCTAAAGAGCTGGCTTTTAAAGCAGACTAAGGCAGGCCAGCAGCACCGTTCAATTCCCGTACCAGCCTCCCCGAACAGGCGCCGGAATGTGGCGACTAGGGGCTTTTCACAGTAACTTCATTTGAAGCCTACTCGAAGCGATTTTCATTTCATTTCATTTCATGAAGGCACTGCCTTCTCAACTTGTCCCTCTCCTGAGGTGTGGTGATTCTCTTAAATCACCACCAGTCTGGTGACCGGCAGTCTATGGGTCTGGTGAGGGGGAGGGGGGGATATTGATGTCTGTCCCTGAAAAGGTCAATGGGGTGTTCTGGTCCTTCAATTAGGGGCTTTATAAGTTGGAGCAGCTGGAGGACAAGCAGGGGATGTTGAGGTTTTTAGAGGGGTTGGAGTTTCTTCAGCAGGATGAGATGCTGAGGGAGGAATTGGAGGCACTGTTGGGGTTGCATGAGGCACGCCCAGTTCTGCGAATGATGCAGGTGGGGAAGGCGCTGGGGCCAGATGGTAAAATTTTATAAGAAGTTTGGATCCTTGACAAAAGCCTCCATCTTTTGGGGCTTTTCACAGTAAGTTCATTTGAAGCCTACTTGTGACAATAAGTGATTTTCATTTCATTTCATTTTTCATCTCCTCCGATTTATCTAACAAATGATCTTTCGAGTTTTATGTAACACTCAACCTCGCTGGGTATATCACTCTAAAACGCACTCCACTCTTATAGTGTTGATTTTGCCTTATTAAAGGCATGCTTGTCTCTTCACTAGTTCTGCCCCGGCGTCCTGGTAAATCCAGATGTTCCTTCCTTCCCGCCTCACGTCCTGGTTCCCTTTGGCCTATTTCCAGACAGGAAATGTGAAGTGGCACCGAAACAGTCGTCAATGTACCGCTAAAAGAGTTATGGGAAGGGGCGAGAGTAGGACTGGAACAAGGAATGATTCACATACCCCATAAAGAGACTTACAAAACTGGGGCCCCTGTGGGTACCCATAGCCACACCTTTGGTTTGGAGGAAGTGGAGGCAATTATTGCATCTGCAGTAATTTGCTTTTAAAACTAATATAATGTTAAACCACATTGTCAAGACAGTCAAACCTAAGTCAGAGGAATTAAGAGGCATTTAAGTTCTGGAGAATATACAGAGTAGAATGCAATGTTGTTTCCTAGTGAAAAGGGTCTGCATTTTTAGAGAAGGCTTTTCAACTTGGAAGTGAATACCTGAGAGGTGATTTTATAGAGGTCGACGTGATAGGAAATGGTATGGAAAAGGTAAATCTAGAATATTAATTAAGTTATGACAGAGATGCAAAGTTGGAAATGGTAACTTTAGGTTTGAAATCGAAAGCTCTTCCTCATCAACTCTTGGAATGAGCTTTTGGACAGAATGGTAGAGGCAAAGATTGTTGGATGCATTTAGGAAACAAAGAGATGCACGAGTGAGGGAGGCTGTAGGGTATTTCTACATGGATTAACTATTATATGCTAAATGGCCTTCATTATCCACAACTATTTTATCATATTGCAATCTGCAATGAAGGAAATAGGTTCTTCTTAAAATCTTTAGAAATTGAGCTCTTGTGGCTAGCACACATCGGCGATCTCAAAGGGATCTTTCAGAAAGTATTGTCCCAGACGCAACCTACCTCTATACATCAAACATTACTTGACTGAAATAAACACTCATCTAAACGTTACCAATCAAATATTTGATTGATTAAATTTTAATGAGTGAGCAATTTCAGTCAATTGGTAGGTATCAGTGAAGCATAATTAAGCAGAAGAAAAGACCAGAAGACATAGGAGCAGAATTAAGCCACTCGTCCCATCGAGTTTGCACCGCCATATGGGCAGGCAAGGGAGCACAGTGGTTAGCATAGTTGCTTCACAGCTCCAGGGTCCCAGGTTCGATTCCCGGCTTGGGACAGTGTCTGCACGATCTCCCCATGTCTGCGTGTGTTTCCTCCGGGTGCTCCGGTTTCCTCCCACAGCCCAAAGATGTGCAGGTTAGGTGGAGTGGCCGTGCTAAATTGCCCCTAGTGTCCAAAAAGGTTAGGTAAGGTTACAGGGATAGGGTGGAGGTGTGAGGGTAGGGTGGAGGTGTGGGCTTAGTTGGGGTGCTCTTTCCAAGGGCCGGTGCAACCTTGATGGGCCGAATGGCCTCCTTCTGCACTGTAAATTCTATGATTCAAAAGTGAGGAATCAAGCTGAATTTTATTCCCTAAAATTATTTTCTAAACTTGGTTTAAGCAGCTAACAGGCTTACCAACCATCTGAAAATATTTCTGTGCAAGCAATAGTTTAAAACGTATAATACTTATAGAATCATAGAATCATAGGATTTACAGTGCAGAAGGAGGCCATTCGGTCCATCGAGTCTGCACCAGCGCTTGGAAAGAGCACCCTACTCAAGCCCACATCTCCACCCTATCCCCGTAACCCCACCTAACCATTTTGGACACAAGGGCAATTTAGTTTGGCCAATCCACCTAACCCGCAAATCTTTGGACTGTGGGAGGGAATCGGAGCACCCCGAAGAACCCCATGCAGACACGGGGAGAACATAGAACATAGAACATTACAGCGCAGTACAGGCCCTTTGGCCCTCAATGTTGCGCCGACCTGTGAAACCACTCTAAAGCCCATCTACACTATTCCCTTATCGTCCATATGTCTATCCATATGGCTTAGATAGGGTGGATGTAGGGAAGTTGTTTCCATGAACAGGGGAGACTAGGACCCGGGGGCACAGCCTTAGAATAAAAGGGAGTCACTTTAGAACAGAGATGAGGAGAAATTTCTTCAGCCAGAGAGTGGTGGGTCTGTGGAATTCATTGCCACAGAGGGCGGTGGAGGCCGGGACGTTGAGTGTCTTTAAGACAGAAGTTGATAAATTCTTGATTTCTCGAGGAATTAAGGGCTATGGAGAGAGAGCGGGTAAATGGAGTTGAAATCAGCCATGATTGAATGGTGGAGTGGACTCGATGGGCCGAATGGCCTTACTTCCACTCCTATGTCTTATGATCTTATGGTCTATCCAATGACCATTTGAATGCCCTTAGTGTTGGCGAGTCCACTACTATTACAGGAAGGGCATTCCACGCCCTTACTACTCTCTCAGTAAAGAACCTACCTCTGACATCTGTCCTATATCTATCTCCCCTCAATTTAAAGTTATGTCCCCTTGACAACAGCTCCTCCACAAACCACCTTCAAGTTAGGGTGACCACAACAGCTGTATGCGAATTTTCCCCGCAACAGCCAATCAGCAGCTCTGCTTTACTGCCCTCTGCTGGATGCTTGTCTTCACTTGAACAGCTCGGGTCTCTTGCACAGGTACACCTTCAAGTTAGGGTGACCACAACGGACGTATGCACATTTCCCCCACAACAGCCAATCAGCAACTCCGCTCTACTGCCCTCTGCTGGATACTTTTCTTCACTTGACCAGCTGGGGTCTCTTTGCACAGGTACACCTTCAAGTTAGGGTGACCACAACGGACGTATACAAATTTCCCCCGCAACAGCCAATCAGCAGCTCCACTCTACTGCCCTCTGCTGAATGTGCAGACTTCGCACAGTCACAGTGACCCAAGCCGGGAATCAAACCTGGGACCCTAGAGCTGTGATGCAACTGTGCTAACCACTGTGTTACCCTGCTGCTGAAATCATAAGTATACTTCTGTCACTATAAAATGCTGATACTTTCTCAGAGTTCTCAATATTGCATTGTAAATTTCTGGAATTTATTTCTTGTGGATACATATTCCTCTACTTAGAGCATTTAAATCCAACTTGTAGATCTGTGCTCTTCTTCCCACTGTTCCCTATTCTGTGTTCTATCCATGATCCCAGAATTCCACCTGTACATTACTTGATTGACTTTGCAATCTCTCTTCTCCCTAAGGCTGATCTGAACTCTACAACCTGTCACCCCACCACTACTGTCAGCCTCTCTGGCTGTGTCATGTTTTAAAGAATAATTCATCACAATAGATTACATTTTAAACCCCGAGAGTTAGACATATTTATGATGTACTGTATTAAAATATTGCAAAGCATACCCTGAAACAATTGAACCTTAAGACTGTAGACTGGAGAATTGTTGCATTGCGAGCACTGCACGCACTGGAATTAGGAACAGCAGATCCTACTGACCAAACCTTTTTGGGTTGACCCAAGTGGATTACCCAGCACTGTTGTTGCTCTTAGACGGCTGGAGGTAATTGAAAGTAAGTAAATATTAGTGGAGATAATGGCAGTCTTTTCGAAAGTCATGTAGGTCAAACAAAGACGGTTAATAGGAGGAGCAAGAGGAGGAGGAGAGAGAAGGAGAGAGAAGAAAAAGACAGCATTGATGAAGAGGCCCTGTCACTTGATCTGCCACCCACAATAGCTAGCTCAGACATTGGCAATTCATATAGTCTAGAGTTGAGTTCAGCATGTGGTGAATCACTGGGCATGAATAGCCAGCTAAGCCAGGGGTAATAAATAGTGTGTGTGCCCGCACAAGAGGAGAGGTGGCAGACAGGTGCTGCTACACATGACTCAGTTGAGGACTTCAATTGGGTGACATTTATCAGTAAGCTGATGGGATGCACAATGAGAAGCTGAGTTAATTGGCTATCCTTTTTTTTTTAAAATAATTTTTATTAAAGGTTTTCATAAAATATCAATAACAAAATGAGAAAGAAAAAAGAACCCAACAGGGTTAAGTACAAAACACAACCTAAAAAAGCAACCCCCCAAACCCCTCCCCCCGTACCTAAATAATAAATTAACATTAACACCCCGACTTAAGACAACAGGTGTATACACCCCCTCAGACCCTTCCAGTGTAAATAACATAAACAAAAATATAGTAAACCCCACCCCCACCCCACGAGCTGCTGCTGCCATTGACCAATGTCTATCGTTCTGCCAGAAAGTCTAAGAACGGTTGCCACCACCTAAAGAACCGACCCTCTCAAGGCGAATTTCACCCTCTCCAATTTAATGAACCCTGCCATATCGCTGATCCAGGATTCCACGCTTGGGGGCCTCGTATCTTTCCACTGAAGGAGAATCCTTCGGCGGGCTACCAGGGACGCCAAGGCCAGAATTCCGGCCTCTTTCGCCTCCTGCACTCCCGGCTCCTCTGCCACCCCAAATATTGCGAGCCCCCAGCCCGGTTTGACCCTGGATCCTACCACTCTCGACACCGTCCTCGCTACGCCCTTCCAAAATTCCTCCAGTGCTGGGCATGCCCAGAACATATGGGTGTGATTTGCTGGGCTCCCTGAGCACCTAACACACCTGTCCTCACCCCCAAAGAACCTGCTCATCCTTGTCCCGGTCATGTGTGCCCTGTGCCGCACCTTAAACTGTATGAGGCTGAGCCTCGCGCATGAAGAGGAAGAGTTCACCCTCCCTAGGGCATCTGCCCACGTCCCCTCTTCGATCTCCTCTCCCAACTCCTCCTCCCACTTACCTTTCAACTCCACCATCGAGGCCTCCTCCTCCTCCTGCATCACCTGGTAAGTTTCCGAGATCTTCCCCACTCCCACCCACCCCCCCGAGAGCACCCTGTCCAGTACTGTGTGTGGCAGTAGCCGTGGGAATTCCACCACCTGCTGTCTGGCAAACGCCCTTACCTGTAAGTACCTGAAGGTGTTCCCCGGGGGGGAGCCCGTACTTCTCCTCCAGCTCACCCAAGCTTGCGAACTTCCCGTCCACAAACAGGTCCCCCAACTTTCGTATCCCTGCCCTGTGCCACCCCGAAAACCCTCCACCTGTTCTTCCTGGGGCGAACCAGTGGTTCCCCCGTAATGGGGTCCACGCCGAGGCCCTAACTTCCCCCCTATGCCGCCTCCACTGCCCCCAAATTTTGAGGGCCGCCACCACCACCAGGCTCGTGGTATACCTCCTTGGAGGGAGCGGCAGCGGCGCCGTTGCCAGCGCCCCCAGACTTGTACCCACACAGGACGCCGTCTCCAGCCTCTTCCATGCAGCCCCCTCCCCCTCCATCACCCACTTGCGCACCATTGTGTTAATTGGCTATCCTAACAGACAGCCTCCCGTCACTGTCGAGTAGCATGCAGGAATCTGGCTCCAAGTTGGCAGAGGGCATCATCATAGAATCATAGAATTTACAGTGCAGAAGGAGGCCATTTGGCCCATCGAGTCTGCACCAGCCCTTCGAAAGGGCACCCTAATTAAGCCCACACCTCCACCCTATCCCCATAACCTAGTAACCCCAGTAACCTTTTTTAGACACAAAGGGAAATTTAGCATGGCCAATCCACCTAACCCGCACATCTTTGGGCTGTGGGAGGAAACCAGAGCACCCGGACGAAACGCACGCAGACACAGAGAGAACATGCAGTCTCCACACAGACAGTGACCAAAGACGGGAATCGAACCTGGGACCCTGGCGCTGTGAAGCCTCAGTGCTACCCACTTGTGCTACTGTGCTGCCCCAAAGAAATCTAATTGCAATCCTGTAGTGTTGATGGATGGCATTGCCATCCTGAAGAAGAGAAACATTAAAGTTCCCAACCCACCCTCGTAAGTGGTGGGTTGGGCAGCACAGTAGCACAGTGGTTAGCATAGTTGCTTCACAGCTGCAGGATTCCAGGTTCGATTCCTGGCTTGGGTCACTGTCTGTATGGAGTCTGCAAGTTCTCCTCGATCAGCGTGGGATCCCTCCGGGTGCTTCGATTTCCTCCTCCAGTCCAAAGATGTGGAGGTTACGTGGATGGACTATGCTAAATTGCTCTTAGTGTCCAAAAAGGCTGGCTGGGTTTACTGGGTTACGGGGAATAGGGTGGATGTGTGGGCTTAGGTAGGGTCCTCTTTTCAAGGGCCGGTGCAGACCCGATGGGCCGAATGGTCGAATTGTATGATTCTATGACAAGGCCAAGGACAAAGGAAGGTCTGTGATCGAGTGGAAGACAGAAGAGATTGAATGACAGAAGAGTCTTACAGGGCCGAGGAGAATGGTGATAGGGCAAGAAATCTTTTTTAAAAGGTGCCGAGAACAGGTGTGCTGCTGTCTGAAATCGAAAATGAGAGGAAAACTGGGTACTTAAACATTTTGGTGTTTTGCTTTGCCTTCACCAGGGGGCCCTCTAACCATTGTAGTGCGATGGAAGGTAGCCTTATGTGAGTTTGTACTTAATGAGAATTTGCGAACCAAATTCATGACAGCTAATCACTTAGTTAACTTATGGACTTGTACTGTTTACCAGAATGGAATGTTTAATGGAATCTAAATTGTCGTATTGATGCATAGTTTTATGAAGACAACATTCAAAAGCATAATATCTTCAGAAAAATATTTAGTAACATTCCTTTGTGAAGATTTGTTAGTTTAGTTGGCTGGATTTGGGCATGGTGGTGCAGTGGTTAGCACTGCTACCTCACGGCCCTGAGGACCTGAGTTTGATCCCGGCCCCGGATCACATTCTCCCTGTATCTGCTAGGGTCTCGTCCCCATTGTCATAATATACACCAGTATATCATGGTGCAGACACACACTGATGGACACACAGTGGGACCTATCAACACACACAGCACCGCAGCCAATCACCAGTTAGAGCACACGCACTATAAAGACAGGGGACATCAGAGTTCCCGCTCATTCAAGCTGCAGCTAGCTAGTAGGACAGAACTCACAGCCTGCAGCACAGACATTCACCATGTGCTGAGTGCATCGACTGGTTAGGACAAGGCAAAGGTCTTTAGTTAAAGCTAGTATTGTGTTAACCCACAGTGAGAGTATGTTAAACAGTTAATGATTCAATATAATAGTGTTGCACTATTTCAAGTGTTGGTGACCTGTATGTGTTCCACGGATCCAGAGCGCCCAATACAACACCCATAGCCCAAAAGGATGTGCAGGCTAGGTGAATTGACCATGCTAAATTGCCCCTTAATTGGAAAAAACTAATTGGGTACTCTAAATTGATTTTTAAAAAAGCTTAGTTGGCTAGAATGTTCGAGTGGGGTGCAATGCTGTAAGTTCAATCCCGATACAGGCTCTTCATGGAGACCTGCCCCCTTGCTTTGCCCCATGCTTGATGGAAAGTGATGGTTAAGTGGTTAAGTATAATCACTTAACTCTTTCTAACAGTTAAAGATGCCTATGGTTCCTCCTGGGAATGACTAATTATATATTTCTTCTTTATCATGTATTTCTACATGTGCAAAACAAAATCTTCACAAACACTTTTTGATGAAGGCAATGAATGGCCTTTCGGGTATGTTTTTAAAAGCATAAGTGAGCTAATTCTTCAGTCTGTAATGGAAATACAAAATGATCATTTAAGACTCAGTAATGGAATGCATTGTATAACAGTATATGTTCTGCTTTTACATTCAATGTTCCTTTTTCTCCAAAACCCTTACTATTAATATTTTACCAGAATGATGCCAAAGATGAGGAACAACAGGTATGTCAAGAGATTAGAGAAGCTGGATTGCTCTCCCGAGAGCAGAAAAGGTTACAGTGAGATTAATATTGGTGTTTAAAATCACGAGGAGTTTTGGCAATGTATTTAAGAGAAAACTATTTTCACTGGCAGAAGGACATTGAAGGACAGAGATTTATGTTATTTGGCAAAAGAAGCAGGGAGGCGACGAGGAGAAATCTTTTTACAGTGAGTTGTGATTCAGTAGTAACTTTCAAAAGAAAATCAGATATATGCTTGAAAAGGAAAAAAAAATGCAGGACCATGAAGAAAGAGCAGTAGAGTGGGACTAATTAGAGAATTCTTTCAAAGAGTTGATACAGCTACAATGTGCCTAATGGTATCTTTCTGTGCGGTACAATTCTGTGGTTGACATTTTAACTCCCAACAAGAGGTAGGTCTGCGTCAGGGAGGATGTTAAAATGTTGAAAATCGATGCTGGATGGAGTGCAGGTGACCAAGCTGCTCCCAGTGAAGCTGTGTGCCTCAGATTTTAACTCTGTTGGAGAGATATTGGGCGCGATTTAACAGAAAAGCAAGAGTCTCATTTTGGGCGTGTTTAGTGGAGTATTTACCGATGCTTGCAATGCCGAGAACAACCCCTCTATTAAACGGGACTCTGCTTCTTTTTTGGGCTGGCACCCCGATATATCAACTCCCTCCCCCCCCCCCCCCCCCCCCCCCACACACACACTCTCCCGTAGCCTCTGGACTACCCCCACTGCCCCAACTTACTAATTAAGGAGTACTCGAGTCCCCACCACCCCCGGGTAGAATACCCAGCATGGGCAAAATGCCACATGAGCACCTTGGCACTGCCAGCCCAGCACTGCCAGAGTGTCCAGGTGGCACTGCCAGGGTGTCAGGCTGGCAGTGCCACAGTGCTTGGGTGGCATCGGAAGTGCCAAGGTACCACTCTGCCGAGAGCCTGACCACCCAGGGGCCCCCAATTGACTGGGAGACCCCCGACAGAAGTGCCATAACGCCTGGTCCACATTTGTTGACACCAGTGCTAAAGGCACCATGGCAGAATCTCCACGGCAAGGCCATTCAATCCCGTGCTATCGGTAACTCCGAATCAGGCATATTCAAAGGAGACTAACTACTCACTTGAATATGCAAATATGGATAGCACCCATTCAGGGTGTCTTCCAGATCGCACTGCCTCGCGCGATCTCGTTAGATATTGCGAGGCTAAATGAACATCGTGAATCTCCCAAGAGGCCTTTCGCGTGAATTACCGGACTCGTCGTGTCCTATATTGGGTACGATGAGGCTGGTAAATTGTGTCCAATATAAAATAAAAGATACAACGCTAAAAGAGCTAGATATATTTGTGCAAAAGTCATTGAAGGTGACAGAACAGGTTGAGGGAGTGGTTAATAAAACATACAGTACTGTGGGTGTAAGTAAACCTCAGAGACTGCAGCGGTTCAAGAAGGCAGCTCACTACCACCTTTGGAATGGCATCTAAGGATGGACATTAAATGCTGGCCTAGCCAGTGATGCCACATCCCATAAATTAATTTTTAAAAGTATCCAATGGCTGTAATTACAGGGCATACAGTAAAAGAGTAAGGAAGTTATGTTAAACTTGTATAAAACACTGATTCAGCCTCAACTAACGTGTCCAGTTCTGGGTGGAATATGAATCACGAGAACAATTCCAGGGATGAGGAACTTCAGTTATGAAGGTAGTACGGAGAATTTGGGACTGTTCTCCTTGCAAAAAAGAAGGCTGAGAGGAGACAAAATCCTAAGCGTCTGGATAGAGTAGATAGGGAGAAACTGTACCCACGCATGAAAGGTTCGAGAATGAGAGAGCACAGATTTAAAATAATTGGCAAAGAAGCCAAAGTGATATGAGATAAAATGTTTTCAGACAGTGAGAGGTTAAGGTCTGGAATGCAGTGTCCGAGTGTGGTGGAGGCAAGTTTAACTGAAGCATTCGGAAGGGAATTAGACTGTTTTCTGAAAAGAAAGAATATGCAGGGTTGTGGGGAGAAGGCGGAAAAATGGCACTTGGTGAGTTGCTCATGTGGAGAGTCAATGCAAGCACAATAAGACAAATAGTCTCTTTCTGTGCTGTAACAATTCTGTGATTTGAACTTAATCCTGGCAGGTCAGGGTTCCTACAAGAACATGGAAAATAAAAGAAGGCAAGGACTGTTGGATCCAGCGGGTAAGTGGCTTTCCAGCCTGTAAGCAATATCATAGATGGATGGTGTGCGATCTTCACCAGTAAGTGGCAGTGCAGACATACCATGCGGTCTCAAGACAGTGGTCATGTGACAAGAGACTCTAATATAAGTGGGGGTACATGCGGCCATCAGCAGATGGCCGGAAGACATACAGGTGAACAGTCGTGCTAGGGAGAGTTCCAGAGGAGTATAAAGAAACTCCATGATAACCTGCTCTGTAACAGATCGTTATCTTACCACGTGTGATTCAATAAAGATCCTGGTTTGGACAACTCAAGTGGTTTGGAAGACATTGCAAGACATCGAAAGCCAAACACAACACAGCACTGTTAATGGGCTGGAAGGAGCAGCAGTGCTTTTCTACCTCCAGCCTACCAAGGTAACCTTCTTTCCTCCCATGCTATCAGTCATTCTCCCTCCCTGCAATCTAATTGCAAGGCCCCCCAAAGCCACAATCTCCCACCTATATTATCTACCAACCATCTTTCTCATCCCTCCCCTTTCCTCTGTTCTTTCACAACTGGCTTCTACCCATCTGTCTTCCCTGACCCACACTGCTAATCTTCCACTGACCCATCTTACCAATCTCACACCGACCCCTCCCCCACTACCCACTTCCTAACCATCAATATATTTGCCGCCCAGTAATAATTAATCAAATTCGGAAGGGCCAAGCCCCTCATCCCGTGCCAACGTTCCAGAAGGACCTTCTTCACCCTCGGGGCCTTACCAGCTCATAGAAAACCCGAGATCACCGCGTTCATCTGCCTGAAAAATGCCTTAGGGATAAAAATTGGAAGACATTGAAATACAAACAGAAATCTCGGGAAAACTGTCATCTTCACAGTCTGTACCCTCCCCGCCAATGACAGCGGGAGCACGTCCCACCTGCGGAAGTCCCCTTTCATTTGCTCAACCGCACTGCCCAAATTTAACGTATGAAGCTGACCCCAGTCCCTTGCCACCTGAATCCCCAGGTACCAACACAGGGTTGTTGTGATGGGAGACTTTAACTTCCCCAATATTGATTGGGACTCACTTAGTGCTAGGGCTGGATGGGGCCGAGTTTGTAAGGAGCATCCAGGAGGGCTTCTTAAAACAATATGTAGATAGTCCAACTAGGGAAGAGGCTGTACTGGACCTGGTATTGGGGAATGAGCCAGGCCAGGTCTAGACGTTTCAGTAGGGGAGCATTTCGGGAACAGTGATCACAATTCAGTAAGTTTTAAAATACTAGTGGACAAGGATAAGAGTGGTCCTCGGGTGAATGTGCTAAATTGGGGGAAGGTTAATTCTAACAATATTAGGTGGGAACTGAAGAACATAGATTCGGGGCGGATGTTTGAGGGTAAATCAAGATCTGACATGTGGGAGGCTTTCAAATGTCAGTTGAAAGGAATTCAAGACCAGCATGTTCCTGTGAGAAAGAAGGAAAAATATGGCAAATTTTGTGATCCTTGGATATCGAGGGATATTGTAGGTCTCGTCAAAAAGAAAAAGGCGGCATTTGTCTGGGCTAGAAGGCTGGGAACAGACGAAGCCTGTGTGGAATATAAGGAAAGTAGGAAGGAACTTAAGCAAGGAGTCAGGAGTGCTAAAAGGGGTCACGAAAAGTCATTGGCAAATAGGGTTAAGGAAAGTCCCAAGGCTTTTTACACGTACATAATAAGCAAGAGGGTAGCCAGGGAAAGGGTTGGCCCACTGAAGGACAGGCAAGGGAATCTATGTGTGGAGCCAGAGGAAATGGGTGAGATACTAAATGAATACTTTGCATCAGTATTCATCAAAGAGAAGGAATTGGTGGATGTTGAGTCTGGCGAAGGGTGTGTCACATTGAAGCTTAGGTCACATTGAGATCCAAAAAGACGAGGTGTTGGGCGTCTTGAAAAATATTAAGGTAGATAAGTCCCCAGGGCCTGATGGGATCTACCCCAGATTACTGAAGGAGGCAAGAGAGGAAATTGCTGAGGCCTTGACAGAAATCTTTGGATCCTCACTGTCTTCAGGTGATGTCCCGGAGGACTGGAGAATAGCAAATGTTGTTCCTTTGTTTAAGAAGGGTAGCAAGGATAATCCAGGGAACTACAGGCCGGTGAGCCTTACGTCAGTGGTAGGGAAATTACTGGAGGGAATTCTTTGAGACAGGATCTACTCCAATTTGGAAGCAAGTAGTCATATTAGATGCATCATGGTTTTGTGAAGGGGAGGTCGTGTCTCACTAGCTTGATAGAGTTTTTCGAGGAGTTCACAAAGATGATTGATGCAGGTAGGGCAGTGGATGTTGTCTATATGGACTTCAGTAAGGCCTTTGACAAGGTCCCTCATGGCAGACTGGTACAAAAGGTGAAGTCACACGGGATCAGAGGTGAGTTGGTAAGTTGGATACAGAACTGGCTAGGTCATAGAAGGCAGAGAGTAGCAATGAAAGGGTGCTTTTCATATTGGAGAGCTGTGAATAGTGGTGTTCTGCAGGGATCAGTGCTGGGACCTTTGCTGTTCTTAGTATATATAAATGATTTGGAGGAAAACGGAACTGGTCTGATTAGTAAGTTTGCGGACGACACAAAGGTTGGTGGAATTGCGGATAGCGATGAGGACTGTCAGAGGATACAGCAGGATTTAGATTGTTTGGAGACTTGGGCGGCGAGATGGCAGATGGAGTTTAATTCGGACAAATGTGAGGTAATGCATTTTGGAAGGTCTAATACAGGTAGGGAATATACAGTGAATGGTAGAACCCTCAACAGTATTGCCAGTCAGAGAGATCTTGGTGTACAGGTCCACAGGTCACTGAAAGGGACACACAGGTGGAGAAGGTAGTCAAGAAGGCATACGGCATGCTTGCCTTCATTGGCCGGGGCATTGAGTGTAAAAATTGACAAGTCATGTTGCAGCTGTATAGAACATTAGTTAGGCCAAACTTGGAGTATAGTGTTCAATTCTGGTTGCCACACTACCAGAAGGATGTGGAGGCTTTAGAGAGGGTGCAGAAGAGATTTACCAGGATGTTCCCTGGTATGGAGGGCATTAGCTATGAGGAGAGGTTGAATAAACTCGGTTTGTTATCACTGGAATGAAGAAGGCTGAGGGGCGACCTGATAGACGTCTACAAAATTATGAGGGGCATAGACAGAGTGGATAGTCAGACTTTTTCCCAGGGTAGAGGGGTCAATAGGTTTAAGGTGCGAGGGGCAGGGTTTAGAGGCGATGTACGAAGTACGTTTTTTACACAGAGGGTAGTGGGTGCCTGGAACTTGCTGCTGGAGGAGGTGGTGGAAGCAGGGACGATAGTGACGTCTAAGCGGCATCTTGACAAATACATGAATAGGATGGGAATGGAGGGATATGGACCCCAGAAGTGTAGAAGAATTTAGTTTAGGCGGGCAGTATGGTCAGCACAGGCTTGGAGGGCTCAAGTGTCTGTTCCTGTGCTGTACTTTTCTTTGTTCTTTGATATCCCACAGGTCCTTCCACTCGACCTGATCAAAGGCCTTTTCTACATTCATGGCTACCACCACCTCAACCTCGCACCCCTTCGCTGGCATCATTATCACGTTTAAGAGCCATCTAATGTTGGACGTCAGGTGACGCCTCTTCACAAACCCCGTCTGGTCCTCCCCTATCACCTCCGGGACACAATCCTTTGTGCGCGTGGCCAAGATCTTTGGCAACAATTTTACATCCACATTTAAAAGAGCGATCGGCCTATGCGATCCACAGTTCTCTGGGTCCTTATCCCACTTCAGAATAATGGAAATCGATGCCTGCGATAATGTTGGGGGGAGCACTCCCAGCTCCTTGGACTCGTTAAAAGCCTTTACCAGGAGCAGCCCCAACCTTTTGTAAAGAAAGCCTTTTGTAGAACTTGACTGGATATCCATCAGGTCCTGGAGCCTTGCCCGATTGCATCACTCCCAATGCGTCTATAATCTCCCCAAGCCCGATTGGGCCTCTCAAGCCTTCCACCAACTCCTCATCTATCCTCGGGAACTCCAGCACCCCCAAGAATCGCTTCATACCCTCCTCCCGGCTGGGGGGTTCCGATTTGTATAGTCTACTATAAAATTCCCAAAACACATCATTCACCCCCCGCCGGATCCACCACCACCGTCCTCACTGTGTCCTTTGCGTTCCCAATTTCTCTCGCCGCTTCCTGCTTCCTCAGCTGGTGCGCCAACATCCTGCTGGCTTTTTCCCCATATTCATCCACCGCTCCCTTCACCCTCCTCAGCTGCCCCTCCGCCTTACCTGTGGACAGGAGCCCAAATTCCATTTGCAGTCTCTGCCGCTCCTTCAAAAGCCCCTCATCCGGTGACTCCGCATCCCGCCTGTCCACCTGTAAAAGGTCGTCTATCAACCTGTCCAACTCCGCCCGTTCAGCCTTCTCCTTATGGGCCCGAATTGAAATGAGTTCCCCCCGATAACCTCCTTCAGTGCCTCCCACACCACCCCTGCTGAGATCTCACACATATCATTGATCCTTATGTATCCCCAAATGGCCTCCCTCACCTGCTCGCACACCTCATCCTCCGCTAGCAGCCCTACATTTAATCTCCATTGTGGCCGCTGGGCCTTTCCTTTGCTCACTTGCAGGTCTACCCAGTGTGGGGCGTGGCCTGACACCACAATTGCTGAATATTCAGTATCCAACATCTCAGCCAACAGCATTTTGTCCAGCACAAAGAAATCTATCTGGGAGTACACCTTATGCACATGGGAGTACAATGAAAACTCCTTACTCCTTGGCCTCCCAAATCTCCACGGATCAACCCCTCCCCTGCACTCCATAAACCCCTGTAGCTCTTTTGCCATAGCTCACACGTTTCCGGACCTGGGACTCGACCGGTCAAGTCTCGGATCCAGGACCGTGTTAAAGTCTCCCCCCTGATGCGACCATCAATTCACTGAGAGACACGTTGAGAAGTAAACCGTGGTTTTAATCAGCTTACAACTGAGCCTGCCTGTGACCGGTACAATAATGAATGCGGCCCCGCAGGTCAGCTGCCTTTATACTTCCTGTAAGGGGCGGAGCCATGGGCGGAGCCATGGGCGCGCCCGCACATACCCCGACATATCCCACTGTGTACAACCTAACCTGATCCCCCACCTTCAAGTGTGTCTCGTACAATGGCCCATAGGTGGAGCCCACAGGGTTAAACACATAACGTAACACGATACAGCAGTAACATGATATCACAGTGCACTGGTGAATTAACAGTAGTTCCATTCACCACACCCCCATAATCAGTCAACGTGAATCCAGGCCTGGAATCTAGCACCCTCCTAACGAACTCAACATTGTCCCAGTTTGGGCATATATATTCACCAATACCACGGCCAATCCCCCAACTTCCCACTAACTCCACCAGCCATTTAAATGCCCCCATTTTCGGTCAAGGTGGGAAAGTTGGTCATATCCAGATGCAGGATTGGAGGAAACAGTAATATTCCAGGTCATGGTAAAACTCCAGATCACACATGAATTAGGAGCAGGAGTAGGCCATTCGGCCCTTCAAGCCTGCTCCGCCATTCAATAAGATCATGGCTGATCTGATTGTACCACATTCCTGTCTACCCCTGATAGTTTAGCACAGGGCTAAATCGCTGGCTTTGAAAGCAGACCAAGGCAGGCCAGCAGCACGGTTCAATTCCTGTACCGGCCTCCCCGAACAGGCGCCGGAATGTGGCGACTAGGGGCTTTTCACAGTAACTTCATTTGAAGCCGACTTGTGACAATAAGCGATTTTCACTAACCATGATGAGTCTACCCCTCAGGTCTGCCTCTATCTTCCCCGCCTCGAATGCCAACCTTTTATTGAACAGGATTGCCACCCACCTTGTTTTAAAGTACAATCCCGACTGAACCCTGTCCGACCCATCCCTTCCTCAACCTAACCTGATCCCCCACCTTCAAGTGTGTCTCGTGCAACATGACCACGTCCGCCTTTTGCCTCAAGTATACAAACACACGGGTCCTTTTGACCGGCCAATTTAGCCCGCGAACGTTCCACGTAACCAGCTAAGTCGTGGGGCACCCCACCCCCCTCGCCTGCCGGTCAGCCATAACCTCTCCTAGGCCAGTCCTTGGCCCATATCCCGCACCTCAGCAGACCTGCCCCCAGCAGCTACCGCCATCAACTCTCCTCCACCAACTTAAAAGTCCATTCCCCGTCAGCAGTCTAACCCCTCCCGCAACCCTCCCCCTCCCATCCCCCCCACTCCTTCCTCTACATTGGTCTTCAGCTCACCCATCACTTTACTTCCGTGACCGAGCACCCCCCCCCCCCCAGCTAGCCTGGCAGTCCCTGCCCCTGGCGCCTAGCATCTTACTGGTTCTCCTCAGCAAAACAATCTTAGTGCAAACAATCACAACAATGGCAAGAAGCAAAAACAAACAAATAGTCTCTCCCAAGGTCCGAGCACAAAGGCCCACCCCTCCTCCCTTAACAAAGTACTATCTGTTAACCTAATCCCAAACAGAGCCGAAAGAAAAACGAAAAAAATATATACAGAACCTCCAAAGTCAGTCCGAACATCGCAAGTTAAAAGTTAATAGTTTTACAAAACATGGCTCAGTTCTCCACAGTCAAGGTTCAAGGTCTTCCTTCTCTCATCAGTTTATTATCTTTCATAAAGTCCACCGCTTCCTCCGCTGAGCCAAAGTACAGTTCCCGACCCTCATAGGTCACCCACAGGCGGGCCGGGTACAGCAGTCCAAACTTTATTCCCTTTTCATACAGGGCCGACTTGACCTTGTTAAAACTCGCCCTCCTCTTTGAGAGCTCTGCTCCCAGGTACTGGTACCCCCGAATCTCAGCATCTTCCCACGTACATCGCCTCGTCTGCCTGGCCCACCTCATAATGCATCCCTTGTCCAGGAACCAATACCACCATCGCCCTCGGAGCTCAACACCCTGGGGCTTACACATCAGCGCCCTGTGGGCCCGGTCCACCTCCAGCGGCTTGTCGAACGCACCTTCTCCCAGCAGCTTCTCCAACATCTTCCCAACATACGCACCAGCATCCGATTCCTTTTTTCCTTCCAGGAAACCCACGATCCAGATGTTCTGCCTCCGAGAATGGTTCTCCAGGTTGTCCACTTTCTCTAGCAGTTGCTTCTGCTGGTCTTACAGCATCCCAATCTCTGCTGCCATCGAGATGGACTGCTCCTCCTGCTCCCCCGCCAGCTCCTCCAGCCTCTGGATCGCCTGTCCCTGGGTCGTCAGTCTCGTCTCCAGACGGTCAACCACCGCCCTGATCGAGTCCACCGCCCGGGCATGGTCCTCCGCACACTCCTTACGTTGTTGAGTGAACTTCTCATTTAGGAAGCTCACCAACTGGTCCGTCGACCACTGAGCTGGCGCGGCCAGACCCTGCGTGTCTGCCACTTCCACTCGGTATCTGCTCCTCACTCGCCACCAACTTCTCATTCCTCCTTTTCTGAATTTTTCTGGGCAGCAGCTCCATAAACTGGGGGTCCCCTCCTTCTGTTCCCACTTCACACCTTTACTTTACAAAATTCCTGCAACAATCCGGTGTAAAAGCCACATAAAGACCACCACGAGCAGGAGCTGCCAAATGTGCGACCTTTCACTCCATGGCCGCCACCGGAAGTCTGGCTGAGGTCTCCTTGGTGAGGCCAATAGATGCCGGGTGGCTGTTCGATCCGGTGTCAACATGGCTAAGTGGGTTTCTAAACTCACTTAACTGTGACAGACTGGGTCCTGCCACAGGGATCCAGATTGCGACGTCTTGTGAGATCTGGTTAGATTCTGCAAGGCATAGTGTCCATCAGGAATCCCAGGAGAGACCTCTCCTGAGATATACCAGCCTAGTCCCATCCTGATTCTGGTGGATACATCCCTGATATGTATAACTCACACAATTAAACGTTCCATGTTGCTAATGAGTATGTGAAATAGTTCTCAATCTAATGGCAGGGCAGAACAATAGTAATTCTTGTAATTACTTGGATTTTGCACTGACAAATGCACATGGGCATGAAAACAGCAAATCCATCTAATCTTTGGGATTTTGGGCTGTTTTCTATCCATTTGATTTCAAAATTGTTGCACAAAACATCATGGGCTGGGTTCTCCGGTCGCTGACACCGAAATTGCTTTCAGCAATCGGCCAGAGAATCAAAGTTCCCGACCAAATCGGGGGCGCGATGCTTTCGCAATGCTCCGCCCCCTCCAAAGCAGTGTTATCTCCGGGTATGCCGCGCGATGTATCGACGGGCTCAGGACGTTGCCTGAGGCCTGACCCCCGATGCTCCGCCCCCGACTGGCCGAGTTCTCGACGTTTCTTGCGGTCTTGGACTGAGCAGTTGCCATACCAGGCTGTGATGCCGCCAGATAGAATGCTTTCTATGGTGCACCTGTAAAAGTTGATAAGAGTCAGTGTGGACATGCCGAATTTCCTTAGATTCCTGAGGAAGTATAGGCGCTGTTGTGCTTTCTTGGTGGTAACGTCAATGTGGGTGGGCCAGGGCAGATTTTTGGTGATGTGGAATGCAGACAGGGGCGTGTACAGTACTTTGCTTCCTGATGTCAATGTCCAGCTCTTTAGTTTTGCTGGCATTGAGGGGGGATAGATTGTTGCCATTACACCACTCCACTAGGTTCTCTATAGCCCTCCTGTATTCTGACTTGTCTTTATTCGAAATCCCACCCACTATGGTCGTCGCATCAGCAAACTTGTAGATGGAGTTGGAGCCAAATTTTGCCATGCAGACGTGTGTGTATAGATAGTAGAGTAGGGGGCTATGTATGGAGCCTTGCGGGGCTCCGGTATTGAGGACTATCATGGAGGTGGTGTTGTTGTTTATTCTTACTGATTGTTGTCTATGGGTCAGAAAGTCGAGGATCCAGTTGCAGAGTGAGGAGCCAAGTCCTAGGATTTGGAGTTTTGATATGAGCTTGGCTGGATTGTGGTGTTGAAGGCGGAGCTGTAATCAATGAATAGGAGTCTGATGTAGGAGTCCTTGTTGTCGAGATGCTCCGAGATGAGTGCAGGGCCGGGAGATGGCGTCTGCTGTGGACCGGTTGAAAATGAAATGAAAATCGCTTATTGTCACAAGTCGGCTTCAAATAAAGTTACTGTGAAAAGCCCCTAGTCGCCACATTCCGGCGCCTGTTCGGGGAGGCTGTTACGGGAATTGAACCGTGCTGCTGGCCTGCCTTAGTCTGCTTTCAAAGCCAGCGATTTAGCCCTGTGCTAAACAGCCTCATTGAGGCGGTATGCGAATTGTAGTGGATCCAGGCATCCTGAGAGTGTGAAGCTGATGTGCTTCATGACCAACCTCTCGAAGCACTTCATTACGATTGATGTCAGGGTCACTAGATGGTAGTCATTGAGGCACATTGCCTGGTTCTTCTTTGGCAGTGGGGACCTCGGAGCGGAGTAGGGACAGGTTGCAGATGTATGTGAACACATCTGCCAGCTGGTCCGCGCAGGCTCTGAGTGCATGACCAGGGACCACGTCTGGACCCGTCGCCTTCTGAGGGTTTACTTTCAGGAAGGCCGATCTGACTTTGGAAACTGTGACGGTGGGTATGGGTGAGTTATGGGTTGCTGGAATAGTCGACAGCGGATTGATGGTTTCCTGCTCGAACCGAGCATAGAATGCATTTAATTCATTGGGGAGGGGTGCACTGCTGCTAGAGGTACTGCTCGGCTTCACTTTCTAGCCATTTGTGTTGTTTAGGCCTTGCCATAACGCTAGCCTGTGACTCTAGCTTGATCTGATATTCTCTCTTGGCATCCCGGATAGCTTTACAGAGGTTGTACCTGGATTTCTTGTACAGGTCAGGGTCGCCTGACTTGAACGCATCAGACCTATTCTTCAGTAGGTAGTCAATCTCCCGATTGAGCCGTGGTTTCTGGTTGGGGAATGTACGTACTGCTTTCTTTGGCATGCAGTCGTCCACACATTTGCTGATGAAGTCTGTGACGGTGGTGGCATACTCATTTAGGTTGGTCACTGAGTTCCTAAATATGGACCAGTCCATTGTCTCCAAGCAGTCACGTAGGAGCTCTTCTGTTTACCAGACCAGCACTACATGACTTTCTTAGCTGGATTCTCCCACTTGAGTTTCTGCTTGTATGCCGGGAGAAGGAGCACTATCTTATGGTCTCATTTTCCGAAGTGCGGTCGGGGGATGGATTGGTAGGTGCCCTTGATTTTTGTGCAGCAGTTGTCATAATATACACATCAGTATATGATGGTGCAGAGACATGCACTGACTGACACACTGCAAGACCAATCAACACACACAACACAGCAGCCAATCACCAGTTAGGGCACGGTCACTATAAAGACAGAGGGCACCAGTATTCTCGCTCATTCGGGATGCAGCCTCTGAGAGAGACAGAGCCCGCAGTCAGTAGCACAAACATCCACCATGTGCTAGCAGTATAGGCTGGTCAGGTTAGGCACAGGTCTTCAGTCAATCTACCATAGTGTTGACCCACAGTTCAAGTATGTTTAACAGCTCTTAGTTAAATAAAATAGAGTTGTACTATTACAAGTGTTGGTAGCCTGTCTATGTTACTGCTAAGGTAAACACAGTCTCCACAGATCCAGAGTACCCAACACATCATGGTACCAGTATGTGATGGAAGAGTTTAATAGACCTACCTTCAAGTGATCTGCCTTCGACCAGCAATCAGCCATCTGGTAGTATGGACAGCGTCCGCCCTCCCCCGCTGCTCCGCATCACCGGCAACCTCGGTGCGAACTGGAAAATCTTTAAACAACGATTCCAGCTATACCTCAAAGCTACAGACCTGGAAGCTGCCTCAGACGCCAGGAAGATTGCTCTCTTCCTTTCCACGGCCGGGGACCACGCCATCCATATCTTCAACTCTCTCACTTTCGCTGAAGGTGAAGACAAGTCGAAGTTCAAGACAGTCCTGCTCAAATTCGACAGTCACTGTGACATCGAGGTAAATGAAAGTTTTGAGCGCCATGTCTTTCAACAGCGTCTGTTGTGTAAGGATGAACCTTTTCAATCTTTCCTCACCCACCTTCGCACCCTCGCGCAATCCTGTAATTACGGCTCCACCTCCGACTCGATGATCCGTGACCAGATCGTTTTTGGTGTGCAATCGGACCCCCTACGCCAGCAGCTCCCCAAGGTTAAACAGCTCACCCTTGCGATAGCCATTGAGACCTGCGTTCTGCATGAACACGCCATTAACCGATACTCACACATTCAAGCGGCTGAAATGGCGTGGCAAGGTCCCCACGAGGCAGAGCGGGTGCAAGCCATTAAACAACTCCAGGGTCTAAGCCTGGATGAGGGCGGCCATTTTGCGCGCTTTTCACGGGCTCCCGCGCATGCACGCACTGACCGAGGGAACGGTGAGGCTGAAGACTGCACTGCGCAGGCGCGCACTACGTACGACCGCACCACGCATGCACGGTGGCGTACCGAACATTCTGATGTCACGGCGTGCGGCAACTGTGGCTCCACCCACTTAAAGCGGCAATGTGGCAAGCTTGGCCACTATGCAGCCCTATGCAGGTCTGCTCAACCTACTACCTCTCGTCGCTCCAACCAGCCTCGCAGGGATGTCCGAACCATCCAGCCACCGGTCACCGATTCCGACTTGATTCCGGACCTTGACACCGAGGACCCTAAAGCACCATTTCGGGTGGGCATCATCACCAAGCACAAGATGCTCCAGAAGACAAAAGCCAAGTCTCTCCCAATATTCAGCATTGATCCGGATGACGAGTGGTGTGCCACCCTCACGGTCAACCGATCTCACATCCGATTCCTCCTGGACACTGGCGCCTCAGCCAACCTCATTACGCGGTCTGACCTCGAAAGCCTCCATGTCAAGCCTACCATCCTGCCATCCGCCTGCCAGCTTCTGGACTATAATGGTAATGCCATTGCTGACAGTGGCTCTTGCCAGTTTGAAGTGTCGTACCGGTCATTAAAGGCTAACCTGCCATTCGAAATAGTGGGATCCACTAAAGTCTCCCTGCTTGGTGCTCAGGCGTGCAAACTTCTAAACCTTGTCCAAAGGGTTCACTTCCTGTCACCCGCTGACGCTTCCGCATCGCAGGACGCTGACTTTCGGACACAGCTGAACGCCATCATCACCCGATACCACGGTGTAATAGAGGGCATGGGCACACTCCCATATACTTATAAAATCTTGTTAAAACCAAATGCCACGCCTGTGGTGCACGCACCTCGCAGGGTACCAGCACCCCTCAAGGACCGCCTCAAGCAGCAGCTGCAGGACCTCCAGGACCAGGGCGTAATTTTGAAAGTTACAAAGCCGACTGACTGGGTCAGCTCTATGGTGTGCGTGAAAAAACCATCCGGCGATTTACGCTTATGTATTGATCCCAAGGACCTCAACCGCAATATTATGAGAGAACACTATCCCATTCCAAAGCGCGAAGAACTCACCTGCGAGATGGTTCGCGCCAAATTGTTCACCAAGCTAGATGCATCCAAGGGGTTCTGGCAGGTCCAACTCGACGCATCCAGTTGGAAGCTCTGCACCTTTAACACCCCATTTGGCCGGTTTTGCTACAACCGGATGCCGTTTGGCATCATCTCTGCATCGGAAGTGTTCCACAGAATAATGGAGCAGATGATGGAAGGTATCGAAGAGGTTCGCGTATATGTGGACGACATCATCGTCTGGTCTACCACCCCGCACTCCAACGCGTCTTCCGACGAATCCATGAGCATGGCCTCCGCCTCAACAGGGCCAAATGCACCTTTGGTCAACCAGAATTCGTCGCCCACCTCAAAGACTGAATTTATGAACTGCCTGAATTCATGGACTCTTTGAACTCATGAACTGATTGTTTCGTTACCCTGTTTAATTAAGTCACTGGTTTGTACATACTGTTGTTCTAGTTATATTTTGTGTTACATACTGTCCATCTGCACTGGACACCTTCCAATGTAAATATCTTAGAGTTTCTGTACATAGTCCTGTAAATATGCTCGCATGTGCCACACATAGTTAGGAACATTCGCATACTACATTATTTATTGCCACAAACACATTTTTTTTTAGAAAAGGGGATGTCATAATATATACATCAGCATATGATGGTGCAGAGACTTGCACTGACTGACACACTGCAAGACCAATCAACACACACAACACAGCAGCCAATCACCAGTTAGGGCATGGTCACTATAAAGACAGAGGGCACCAGTTTTCCCACTCAGTCGGGATGCAGCCTCTGAGAGAGACAGCGCCCGCAGTCAGTAGCACAAACATCCACCATGTGCTAGCAGTATAGGCTGGTCAGGTTAGGCATAGGTCTTCAGCCAATCTAACATAGTGTCGACCTACAGTGCAAGTATGTTTAACAGCTCTTAGTTAAATAAAATAGAGTTGCACTATTACAAGTGTTGGTAGCTTGTCTATGTTACTGTTAAGGTAAACGCAGTCTCCACAGATCCAGAGTACCCAACACATCAGCAGTGGCCGAGAATGTTGTGCCCCTCGTGGGACAGGAGATGTGTTGGTGGAATTTTGGCAGTACAATCTGAGGTTGGCCTTGTTGAAGCCCCCGGCCATGATGAACAAGCCTCCGGATGTTCTGGTTCATTGTTGTTTATAACTGTGTGCTGTTCGTCCCGCGCCTTCTTCACTTCTGCCTGCGGTGGGATGCAGACTGCTGTGATAATGGCTGAAGTGAACTTGCATGTAAGGTAGTATGGGCGGCACTCCATGGTCAGATATTCCAGGTCCGGGCAACAGTAGGTCACCAGGATCGTCACATCCGAACACTAGGAGGAGTTTATGAGGAGGCAAATCCCTCCATCCTTTGCTTTGCTGATGACGTGGTGCAGTCCGCCTGGTATATTGAGAAGCCTTCAGGTTGTATGGCACAGTCTGATGAGGCAGGGGTGAGCCATATCTCTGTGAAATAGAGCACACAGTATGATAAGTAATGGGTTAAGAGACATTGCAATTAGTTGTCTCATTTATGTTAAGTATCCATTAATTGACACTGATATGTAAAGGGGCTTCAGGTGGCCTCTTCAGGTGATGTATAGTTAGAGTTTTGTGCAAAGGCTGTTGGAATGAAATAAATGTGTGTTTGTGAAAAAGGACCAGAACTTTAGACTCTTCATATCACAGCAACTAAAATGTCCAACAATTGGTAGCAGAGGATGGTTGCTGTGTAAATGTGAATGGTTGAAAGATACAACTTTTCCAGATCAAACCAAGGAGTGAGTGAGAAAAGAAAAAAAAGGGATATATGGCTGAACTGAGGATAAAGATGGCTGGATATGACTATCCTCCCTTATTTTCTGAAAGGGAATCTTACGACCAATAGAGAAGTGCAGTAGTTATGTGGACTAAGGTAACTGCTTTGGGAAACAGAAAACAAGGTATGGCATTGGCTCTTTCTCTACCATATGGCAGTAAAATCCGAAACAAAGTGCTTTCTGAGCTGGAATTGGAAGAGTTAGACTCAGAAGAAGGTCTGGAGACTTTATTACATTATATGGATAAGATTTATAAGAAAGATGAATTGTTAAGTGCGTATGAAGCATGGTTGGATTTTGATAAGTTCCGGAAATTGGAGGATATCTCCATGGAAGACTATATAATGGAATTTGGCAGACTATATAAAAGGCTGCAGAAACAGAACCTGGAATTTCCACAGTCTGTGTTGGCCTTTAAATTACTTGACTGTGCTCGAGTGAGCAACATGGATAGGCTCCTGGTTGTGACAGGAGTTCTGTTTACTGAAAGGGATGCCTTATTCGAACAGATGACAAAAGGTTTACAAATGTTTCTGGAGAAACATTCGATTCCGATGGCTCCGATGACCCAAATAGGTCAGCCTGCAATAAGGCAGAATATGGAAGATACACTACTAACAGGATGGCAAAATCGTATGGCTATGAACAGGGCTCAAGATTATAGAAGGAGACCGAGACAAGGAAATTATGAAGACAGAAACCCAGTTAGGACCTACAATAGGAAGATGAACCCCAGAAATGCACGGGGCATGATAAATTGATGTTTTCGATGTGACTTTCAATACCATTATGCTTTCAACTGTCCAACTCGTTATGATAGAGTGTTTGAAGCGACACATGACACGGAAGAGTCAGAAGAGGAAAAAGATAGTGACCAGAAAGAAGGCATTGTCCTATTGACAAGCAGTTTTAAGCCGGTAATGAGGGTGTTGGTTGCAGAATCCTTCAACTGTGCTGTATTGGACAGTGGCTGCCCATGTACTGTGTGTGGAATTGACTGGTTAAAATGTTACCTGGACTCTTTGAATGCTGAAAATCGTAACAAGGTTAAGGAATTTGAAAGTTCCACAAGTTTCAGGTTTGGGGATGATAATACTCTGAAGTCGCTGAAAAGAGTGGTGATCCCTTGCAATATTGCCGGAATGAATCATTTCATTAGCACGGATGTTGTATCAAGTGAGATACCTTTGCTTCTGAGCAGACCGTCGATGAAGAAAGCACACATGAAACTGGATATGGATCAGGATAAGGCAACAGTTTTTGGAAAGACAATGGACTCACAATTTACACAGTCGGGACTATTGTATTCCATTACTGACAAATAATATTTCAAGTAAAGTGGTTAAGGATGTGTTAATGGCAGTTGAAAATGGGACTTCAGCTGATAAAAAGCTTGTGGTATTAAAACTGGATAGGCAATTTGCACATCCGTCTCCTTGGAGGCTGAAAAATTTATTAAAGGATACAGGGGTAAGGGATGATGACGATACTAAACTAATAGAACAGGTTAGTGACCGCTGTGAAGTTTGTAGGAAGTACAGAAGGACACCAGCACGACCGTTAGTAACCCTACCTTTGGCCAGGGATTTTGACAATATTGTGGCCATGGACCTTAAGATCTGGGATAAAGCAAATAATATATTTATTTTGCATTTTGTAGATTTAGCAACCAGATTTAGTCAATCAACGATTGTACAAAGTAAAGAAGAGAGTAATTCTGGATCAAATCGTGGAAAAATGGATAGGGACAGGAATGGGTCCACTGGCAAAATTCCTTACGGACAATGGGGGAGAATTTGCTGATGATGAGTTTAGGGATATGTGTGAAAACATGAATATCAGAGTTATGAATACAGCTGCAGAAAGCCCATTTAGTAATAGTGTCTATGAAAGAAATCATGCTGTCATCGATGACATGCTTCGGACAATTTTGGCAGATCGACCAAATTGCAGGCTAAATTCAGTCCATGCAAAGAATTCATTGCAGATGGTTGAGGGCTATAGTCCTTATCAATTAGTGTTTGGTAGAAACCCTAAAATTCCGTCCATTTTGGATGACCAGCCTCCAGCTTGGGAGGGGACTACAATTAGCTCTGGTTTTGCTGAACATTTAAATGCATTACATAGCAGTCGAAAAGCTTTTTTGGAAGCAGAAGTTTCTGAAAGAATTCGCAGAGCTTTAAGACATAAGCCATCAGATGCTGTTTTTCAGCAAGGAGGCATGGTATACTATAAGAGAGACAATTCTAATGAATGGAAAGGCCCAGGGAAGATCATAGGCATAGATGGCAAAACAATTATTTTGCAACATGGTAATCAAACTGTTAGGGTACATTCATCAAGGATAATGGATACAGATTAAAAATTTTCAAATTTAGGCAGAGCAGACAGACATGACGAGGAACCAGAGTCTTCTGGTACGTATGTGTTACAGAACTATGAGGACCAATTAACTGATATAGACAGGGTTTCTGTGGAGGAACACAACACTTCTGATGAATTAGAACAGGCCAATTTTCCGAAAGGGCAACTGCCAAAAGTTGGTACAAAAGTGACATACTTGCCTGAAGGGTCTAGTCAATGGAAGGATGCAACTGTTATTAGTAGAGCAGTGAAGGCCACTGGAAAGTATAAACATTGGTTGAATGTACAGCATTCAAGGGAAGGAGTCAAGACAATGGATTGGAAAAACGAAGTTCGAAAATGGAGGGCACAGAAACGCAGTGCCAGTTCAGATAGTACATCGGATAGTGAACAGGCCCGCAGGAAAAGGTCGAGAACTATTGAAAGGACATCCCACAGCAGAAGGGAAAGATCATGCAGTAGCAGTACAGAACGAGAAACCAAGCGGGATAGGGAATGTCGTTTATCAAGATCTCGGAACATGAGTAAGACTACGAATACTAATAGGAGTAGAAGCCCACATGCACGTGAGATTTTGGTGGCTTCAAATAAATTAGATGAAAAAGTTATCAAAGAAGCTAAACAGCAAGAATTGCACAGTTGGAGTGAATTTGGGGTATACACGGAAGTACCGGATAGGGGACAAAGAGCTCTATCCCACAGATGGATTTGCACGGAAAAGGTTCTTCAGGATGGAACTTATAAGGCAAAAGCCAGGCTTGTGGCAAGGGGATTTGAAGAAAACTCAGAAGATCAGGATTTAAGGGTAGATTCACCTCCAGCAGGAAAGGTTATTTTAAAGATCTTCTTGCCTCTATTAGCCACAAAGGCATGGGAATGCAAATCTATAGCTATAAAAGCTGCCTTTTTGCAGGGGCATCAGCTCCAGAGAGACATTTTTCTCCGTCCTCTTAAAGAAGCAGCTAACACAGAAGGGATACTCTGGAAGTTGAATGTGTAAAAGGATTAAATGATGCATCTAGAGTCTGGTATTTTTCAGTAAGGTCAGTTTTGTTAAAGTTAGGCTGTTGCAAGTTGAAAGCAGATCCGGCAATGTTTTACTGGTACTATAAAGGAAATCTTTCTGGCATTTTTATGATGCATGTCGATGATTTTTTTGTGGGGTGGGACTAGTGATTTTGAAGCTATTGTAATCTATGATTTGAGGAAAGAATTCAGGGTTGGAAGTCAGGCTTCCGGTGCATTTAAATATATTGGACTGGAAATTGGACAGACGAAGTTAGGGGCAACTTTACGTCAGCAATCTTATTTGGAAAGCATCAGCCCAATAGTAATTAGTCGTGGCCGAGTTTCACAAAAAGACGCAATGGTCAAAGATAGAAAAAGAGCAACTGTGAAGTTTAATTGGGCAACTGAACTGGTTAGGTAGATAGACTAGACCAGATGTGAGTTTTGATGTCTTAGAGTTGAGTCCAAAAATGAATGATCCCAAAGTGGAAGACATAATAAGAGCAAATAAAGCGTTGGCCAAACTAAAAATGCAGGAGTGTGTTTTGAAATTCCCGGTTTTAGGTGACCTTAGGCACTTGAAACTCATAGTTTATAGTGATGCGTCCTACACAAATTTATGTGATGGGGTTTCAAGCGCAGAAGGTTTTATAATTTTCCTTTTGGGGAACAATGGTAAATGTTGCCCGCTTGTGTGGGAAACAAAGAAAATAAGGAGAGTGGTAAAAAGCACTTTGGCTGCTGAGACGTTAAGCCTTGTAGAGGCGGTGGATATGGCCTTTTATATAAGTATGATATTGACAGAAATTTTGGGATTAGGGGATTTGGGTAATATACATATTGAATGTCACATTGACAATAAATCCCTGTGGGAAAATGTGCACTCTACAAAAGGTGTCAATGAAAAGAGGATACGGATAGACATCGCAAGTTTGAAGCAGATGTTGGACAGAGGGAAATAACAAAAATTAAATGGGTCGACAGGAGCTATCAACTGTCAGACTGTTTTACGAAAAGAGGGGCGAGTTCACAGAAACTTTTGGATATTGTTAATGAAGGGCGCTTGTGTCTGTGACTGTGTTTTTTTTCTTTCTCGTCCAAACAAAAAAAAGGGGGGAAATCATGTGTGTGTTTTTGAGTTTCTTGAAATTTTGTTTTCACCAATTATTTTTTTTCTCCAAGAAAGGGGAGACTGTTAAGTAATGGGTTAAGAGACATTGCAATTAGTTGTCTCATTTATGTTAAGTATCCATTAATTGACACTGATATGTAAAGGGGCTTCAGATGGCCTCTGTCAGGTGATGTGTATTTAGAGTTTTGTGCAAAGGTTGTTGGAATGAAAGAAATGTGTGTTTGTGAAAAAGGAACAGAACTTTAGACTCTTCATATCACAGCAATTAAAATGTCTAACAATTGGTAGCAGAGGATGGTTGCTGTGTAAATGTGAAGGGTTGAAAGATACAACTTTTCCAGATCAAACCAAGGAGTGAGTGAGAAAAGAAAAAAAAAGGGATATATGGCTGAACTGAGGATAAAGATGGCTGGATATGACTATCCTCCCTTATTTTCTGAAAGGGAATCTTACGACCAATAGAGAAGTGCAGTAGTTATGTGGACTAAGGTAACTGCTTTGGGAAAGAGAAAACAAGGTATGGCATTGGCTCTTTCTCTACCATATGGCAGTAAAATCCAAAACAAAGGGCTTTCTGAGCTGGAATTGGAAGAGTTAGACTCAGAAGAAGGTCTGACCTAGCAGCCCCGGACACACCCATACCCACCATCACAGCTTCCAAAGTCAGATCGGCCTTTCTGAAAGTAAATCCTCAGAAGGCGACGGGTCAAGATGCGGTTCCTGGTCATGCACTCAGAGCCTGCGCGGACCAGCTGGCAGATGTGTTCGCAGACATCTTCAACCGGCATGGGTCGCGAAGGTCGGCCAGCATGGGTCACGAAGGTCGGCCGGGTTGGGTCCCGAAGGTTGAATGAAATGAATGAAATTACTAAGAGTGGTAGAAGAGATGGGCTTTCAGACATGTTTAAAGGTCAAAAGCAAGGTAGGTTTAGGGAACATAGGACTGAGGCTGCCACCAATGGTGGGGCAAAGGGAGAGCGAATGCTCGATAAACCTGAGTCAGAGAAATATGTTTTATAAAGCTATACCATGCTGAAAAAGATCACTGAAGAAAATCACAGAGGTGTGGTGGAAGAGGTCATTGAGTGATATAGGGAGGAAGATATGGATTTTAAATACAGTGCATTAACGACAGAGACCGAGTATAGATTGATGAGGACAAGGTAGTCAACAAAAGGCACATCACAGGATGATGCACCCAGGATAATTATGGAAAAAAGTGAGATTATGGAGATAGAGGAGAGCACTAGAATAGTAAAAACTGGAGATGACGAAACAAGAACAGCTAGATAACAACAATTTAAATGGATTCACCACCAATCATTGAAGTTGATGGCATGAATATATATGACCATGCAAATTAGGGGGAAACACAGGCCAGTGGGACAAAAAGAATAATTGTTATACCTTTATGTTAGGTGGATTGACCATGCCAAAATTTCCCCTTAGAGACCAAAGGTGTGCAGGTTAGGTGGGGTTATAGAATTACGGGGATAGAGAGGGTGTGGGCCTCGGGAGGGTGCTCTCTCAGAGGGTCAGCGCAGACTCCATGGGCTGAATGGCCTCCTTCTGCACTGTATGTATTCTAAGGATTCTATCTCAGTCCGGGGACATCACTGCAGGAGTTCTTCAGGGTAGTGTCCTCGGCCCAAAAATCTTCAGCTGCTTCATCAATGACCTTCCTTCCAACATAATGTCAGATGTGGAGATGTTTGCTTGCCAACCTGTAAACACCTTGTTTATTCCTATTCTCTCTCTTCCCATTAACCAATCCACAGTCCTTGATAATATATTATCCCCAATCCCATGAGTCCTGATTTTGTGTCATTGTCCCTCATGTGGTAACTTTGAAACCGAAAAATACTGCATTCACTGATTTCCCCCTTAACCACCCGACTTGTTATGTCCTCATAAAATTGCTTTCTCAACACAAATTTCCCTTTGATAAATTCTTGCTGAATCTGCTTAATTATATTCTGATTTTCACGTGCCTTATTACAACATCCCTAATAACAGATTCCAGCATTTCACCATATTGAGGTAAGCCATTTACTACCTGGTCTATAATTTTCTGGGTTGTGTCTCTTAAATAGCAGAGTTCGCTATCTTCCAAATCTTGGAAAGTGTTCTAAACAGTAAGGACTTCTAGAAAATCAAAACCAATATATTCACTATCTTTGCAGCTCCTCCTTTAAAACCTGGCCGCACAGTGATTAGCACTGTTGCTCCACAGCGCCAGGATCCCAGGTTCGATTCCTGGCTTGGGTCACTGTCTGTGCGGAGTCTGCACATTCTTCCCATGTCTGTCTGGGTTTCCTCCGAGTGCTCCGGTTTCCTCCCATAAGTTCCGAAAGACGTGCTTGTTAGGTGAATTGGACATTCTGAATTCTCCCTCAGTGTACCCGAACAGGTGCCGGAATGTGGCGACTAGGGGCTTTTCACAGTAACTTCATTGCAGTGTTAATGTAAGCCTACTTGTGACAATAAAAATTATTATTTAATGTGCAGTTGTCAATTCCAGGGGACTTGTCACCACTCTTGGGCCATTAATTTCTCCAGTACTGTCTACAGGCTGTATCAAGCTATGCAGAGAATTGCCTTGATCCCCTGTTAGCCATTTTTCAACTTGCTTTCTCCTTCAAATAACCCAGGCAGAGGTGACTGACTTGAGATGAAGAGATTATGACTTACTTGGACATTGACCTGCATGATCTTGAGCTCTTGATCACTCACCGCCTGGGCATTGATGGAATAAAAAGCTTAATGATTCATCAAGAGTTTGGGATTGTTTGGATGTGATAGGATAACTGTAGTATAAATGCCTGGCATAGAAAGGGTTAATGTGGGACTAGCTACGATACTGTAAAAGAACACATGATCTGAGTCATGAGGGTAGTCTTGTACTGGGCAGAAACGTGTGTGGAGGCAAGTATGGAGACAGCTCCTAGCTTAGACTTTATACTGTATATATTCTGCAGAATGTCAGCAATTGGTATATCTGTTTTATTATATATATTTGTTGCAGTAATATTTTATGAGCCTGGGTTAGGGTGTGTATAAATCTGCTGGAGTAATATTTTTAAATATACTGGTTTAAAAGACATACTTTGAGGTGACGGAATATGCAAATGAGATATTGTAAAAGTGAGATCATCATTCTTTCAAGCCATGCTTCTATTTACAAGGAGAGGCCTAATGGGATTTTGTTATGATTTCTGGGGAGCAGATAATTAGAGACATGGGTGCAATTTAGTGGCCTCATAGCACTCGACTTGGTGTTCAAAGTAAAAAAAAGACAAATGTCGTTAAATAGCTGTGTCTTTCTTGGTGCTGCAGGTGCCATGAAACACCCCGTTAAACACACCCAAAACGGGGCTCTGTTTCTTTTTTTTTTCTTTAAAAAAAAATACTTCTTTATTCTCCCCCTTTTTCACATTTTCTCCCAAATTTACACCCACCAACAATAAACAATAATCAGAAACAAATATGTTAATCCCCATATCAATAACAACGATCCAATCCTCCCACCAAACCCCAAACATTAGCCCGCATGATCACATAAACAAATGACAAAAAGGAATCAGGAATCACCCATAGTCACCATTAACACCCATCGCCCCCTCCCCCCCAACCCTCCCACACCCCCCCCAACTAATGTTCGATGTTATCCAGTTCTTGAAAGTGCATGATGAATAATGCCCATGAATTGTAGAACCCCTCCATCCTTCCCCTCAGTTCAAACTTAACCTTCTCAAGAGTCAAGAATTCCAACAAGTCCCCCCACCACGCCAGGGCACAGGGTGGAGAGGTTGCTCTCCATCCCATCAGGATCGGCCTTCGGGCGATCAACGAGGCAAAGACTACAACATCAGCCTCCGCACCCGTTTCCAACCCTGGCTGGTCCGACACCCCGAATATGGCCACCCGGAGGCCCGGGTCCAGTTTCATGTGCACCACATTAGAAATTACCCTAAAGACCTCCTTCCAGTAATCCTCTAGCTTTGGACATGTGAACATATGAACATGATTAGTACCCCCCCCCCCCCCCACCCCGCCGCCCCCCCCGGCAATGTTCACACACATCTTCTACTCCTTCAAAGAATCGGCTCATCCTCGCCCTCGTGAGGTGTGCTCTGTATACCACATTCAGCTGTATCAGCCCCAACCTCGTGCACGAGGTGGAGGTATTCACTCTCCGGAGCAACTCACACCAGAACGCCTCCTCCATATCCTCTCCCAACTCTTCCCTCCACTTTGCTTTGATCCCTGCCAGTGGTGCCTTCTCCTCTTCCAAAGTAGCTACGTAAACCACTGACACTACCCCCTTCTCTAGTCCCCCTGTCATCAGCACCTCCTCCAGCAATGTGGAGGCCAGCTCCTCCGGGAAGTTCTGTAGCTCCTTTCTGGCAAAATCTCGAACCTGCATGTATCTAAACCTGCTCCAGCTCATACTTCGCTTCCAGCTCCTTCTATCCTGCAAACTGACCCCTAAGAAACAAATCTTTCAGTGTCTTATAAGAATGTAAGAACATAAGAACTAGGAGCAGGAGTAGGCCATCTGGCCCCTCGAGCCTGCTCTGCCATTCAATGAGATCATGGCTGATCTTTTTTGGACTCAGCTCCACTTTCCAGCCCAAACACCATAACCCTTAATCCCTTTATTCTTCAAAAAACTATCTATCATTATCTTAAAAACATTTAATGAAGGAGCCTCAACTGCTTCACTGGGCAAGGAATTCCATAGATTCACAACCCTTTGGGTGAAGAAGTTCCTCCTAAACTCAGTCCTAAATCTACTTCCCCTTATTTTGAGGCTATGCCCCTAGTTCTGCTTTCACCCGCCAGTGGAAACAACCTGCCCACATCTATCCTATCTATTCCCTTCATAATTTTATATGTTTCTATAAGATCCCCCTTCATCCTTCTAAATTCCAACGAGTACTGTCCCAGTCTACTCAACCTCTCCTCGTAATCCAACCCCTTCAGCTCTGGGATTAACCTAGTGAATCTCCTCTGCACACCCTCCAGCGCCCGTACGTCCTTTCTCAGGTAAGGAGACCAATATTGAACACAATGTGGCCTCATTAACACCTTATACAATTGCAGCATAATCTCCGTAGTCTTAAACTCCATCCCTCTCGCAATGAAGGACAAAATTCCATTTGCCTTCTTTTTTTTTAATAAACAATTTTATTGAGGTATTTTTGGCATTTAAAACAATGGCATTGTGTAGTACCATACAAAAGAAAAAACAAATAACACATAGTGCAAACCACGACTCCATTCTCGCAAGGACCTGCCTAAACCACCCCCTACTCTACACTACCCTAGACCCCCCCCCCCTGCTGACGATTAATTCTCCGCGGAGAAGTCAATGAATGGCTGCCACCTCCGGGCAAACCCTGATAGTGAACCTCTCAAGGCAAACTTAACCTTTTCTAGACCGAGAAAGCTTGCCATGTCCGATAGCCATGCTTTGGTCTTCGGGGGCTTTGAGTCCCTCCATGCCAACAGTATTCGTCGCCGGGCTACCAGGGAAGCAAAGGTCAAGACGTCGGCCTCCTTCTCCTCCTGCACACCCGGGTCCTCCGACACCCCAAAGATTGCCACCTCAGGGCTCATTACCACCCCAGTTTTCAAAACCCGGGGCATGATGTCCGCAAATCCCTGCCAGTACCCCCTGAGTCTAGGGCACGACCAGAACATGTGCACGTGATTAGCCGGCCCACCGGCACATCTGTCACACTTGACCTCCAGCCAGAAAAATGTACTCATCCGGGCTACCGTCATGTGGGCCCGGTGCACGACCTTAAACTGGATCAGACTGAGCCTGGCACACGTTGCGGTTGTGTTTACTCTGCTCGGGGCTTCTGCCCAAATACCTTCCTCCATCTCCCCCCCGAGCTCCTCTTCCCACTTAAGCTTCAGGTCCTCAGTCTGTGTATCCTCTGCTCCCATTAGTTCTTTGTAAATATCTGAGACTCTACCCTCACCTACCTCTCCCCTAGAAACTACCCTGTCCTGCCTCCCCTTTGGCAGGAGACGTGGGAAGGACGGCACCAGTCTGCGCACGAAATCCCGCACCTGTAAGTATCTAAAGTCATTCCCTCCCTCCAGCCCGAACTTCTCCTCCAGCGCCCTTATGCTCGGAAAGCTCCCTTCCAGGAACAGATCACCCACCCTCACAATCCCAGCCCTCCGCCACAGTCGATACCCACTGTCCATGTTCCCCGGGGCAAATCGGTGATTGCCGGAGATTGGGGTCCACACCGATGCTCGCACTTCCCCTATATGCCTCCTTCGCTGGCCCCAGATCCGCAAAGCCGCCACCACTATATGTACCGGTGGAGTACCGGCGGGAGCGGCAGAGGCGCCGTAACCAGGGCTGCCAAACTGGTGCCCCTGCACGAAGCAGCCTCCTTCCGCTCCCAGAATGACCCCGTGCCCACCATCCATTTCCTTATCATCGCTATGTTGGCCGTCCAGTAGTAGTTGCTCAAGTTCGGCAACGCCAGCCCACCCTCCCCAGGATAATTTTATTGAGCCTCTTAAAGAAGGAGCTCGTGATGAAAATGGGGAGACACTGAAATATGAACAAGAATCTCGGGAGAATTGTCATCTCAACAGTCTACACCCTCCCCGTGGGAGCGCATCCCAGCTCCGAACCTCCTCCCTCACTCGTTCCACCAATCGGGACAGGTTGAGCTTATGCAGCCCGGAGTTTCACCTCGTTCTTGTACAAAATCTCCTTCACCTCCCTGTAGTCTCCCCTCCTTCTGGCCACCTCAGTGCTCGGGTCTTGGTAAACACGCAGGGTGTTATTGTCCCAGGTACAGCTTTATGCTCTCTTGGCCCATTGCAGAACCCGCTCCTTGTCCAGGTACCTATGGAACCGGACCACCATCACTCGTGCGGGACCCCCCTCGTTGCGGCTGCCTCACCTGCACTCTGTGTACCCTGTCCACCACCGGCGGGTGAGGGAACACCTCATTCCCCAGCAGCTTCTGAAACATACCCTCCACATACGTGGCGGCATCCAGCCCCTCAGCCCCCTCCTGGAGGCCAACAATTCTTACATTCTGCCAGCGAGATCTGTTGTCCAGGTCCTCCATCCTTTCCAGGAGCATTTTTTGCTGATCCCTCAGTCTCCGAATCTCCACGTCCGCCACCGTTTGAAAGTCTGCCTGCTCCTCCACCGTCTTCCCCAGCTTCTGGAGCTTCTCAGCCTGATCATCCAGCCTTTTTTCCAAACGGTCCATCGACTTCTGGAGCGACTCCAAATTGGTGTGCTCCCAAACTAAAAAGCCCTCCTGCATGGCCTGTAGCATCTGCTCCCTTGTAGGCTGGACTGTCGGCGCCTTGCTCTGGACACCGGCCATATTGGTCTCTCTCACAGCCTCCACCATGCCCTTGTTTGACCACTTCTTCTGCTGTTTACGGTCCCTCCGGCTTCTTATGTCCATACAGCTCTGTATGGGTTCAGTGCCTGAGTGCTATTGCTTTCCAGTTGCGCGCTCAAAAGTGCAAAAAAGTCGGGGGAAAAGGTCCAAAAGTCCGACCGAAACGGGAGCCACCAAATGTGCGACCTACTCCCTCATAGTCACCACCGGAAGTTCTCCATTTGCCTTCTTAATCACCTGTTGCACCTGTAAACCAACTTTTTGCGCCTCATGCACTAACACACACAGGTCTCTCTGCACAGCGGCATGTTTTAATATTTTATCATTTGAATAATAATCACTTTTGCTATTATTCCTACCAAAATGGATAACCTCACATTTGTCAACATTGTATTCCATCTGGCAGACCCTAGCCCATTCACTTAACCTATCCAAATCCCTCTGCAGACGTCCGGTATCCTCTGCACTTTCTCCTTTACCGCTCATCTTAGCGTCATCTGCAAACTTGGACACATTGCACTTGGTCCCCAACTCCAAATCATCTATGTAAATTGTGAACAATTGTGGGCCCAACACTGATCCCTGAGAGACACCACTAGCTACTGATTGCCAACCAGAGCAACACCCATTAATCCCCACTCTTTGCTTTCTATTAATTAACCAATCCTCTATCCATGCTACTACTTTCCCTTAATGCTATGCATCTTTATCTTATGCAGCAATCTTTTGTGTGGCACCTTGTCAACAGCTTTCTGGAGATCCAGATATACCACATCCACTGGCTCCCCGTTATCTACCGCATTGTTAATGTCCTCAAAAAATTCCACTAAATTAGTTAGGCATGACCTGCCCTTTATGAACCCATGCTGTGTCTGCCCAATGGGACAATTTCCATCCAGATGCCTTATTATTTCTTCCTTGATGATAGATTCCAGCATCTTCCCTACTACCGAAGTTAAGCTCACTGGCCGATAATTACCCGCTTTCTGCCTATCTCCTTTTTTAAACAGTGGTGTCACGTTTGCTAATTTCCAATCCGCCGGACCACCCCAGAGTCTAGGGAATTTTGGTAAATTATCACTAGTGCATTTGCAATTTCCCTAGTCATCTCTTTTAGCACTCTGGGATGCATTCCATCAGGGCCAGGAAAATTGTCTACCTTTAGCCCGATTAGCTTGCCCATCACTACTTCTTTAGTGATAACAAGCATCTCAAGGTCCTCACCTGTCATAGCCTCAATTCCATCAGTCACTGGCATGTTATTTGTGTCTTCCACTGTGAAGACCGACCAAAAAAAAATGTGTTCAGTTCCTCAGCCATTTCCTCATCTCCCATTATTAAATCTCCCTTCTCATCCTCTACAGGACCAATATTTACCATAGCCACTCTTTTTTGTTTTATATATTTATAGAAACGTTTACTATCTGTTTTTATATTCTGAGCAAGTTTACTCTCATAATCTATCTTACTCTTCTTTATAGCTTTTTTAATAGCTTTCTGTTTCACCCTAAAGATTTCCCAGTCCTCTAGTCTCCCACTAATCTTTGCCACTTTGTATGCTTTTTCCTTCAATTTGATACTCTCCCTTATTTCCTTAGATATCCACGGTCGATTTTCCCTCTTTCTACTGTCCTTCCTTTTTGTTGGTATAAACCTTTGCTGAGCACTGTGAAAAATCGCTTGGAAGGTTCTCCACAGTTCCTCAACTGTTTCACCATAAAGTCTTTGCTCCCAGTCTACCTTAGCTAGTTCTTCTCTCATCCCATTGTAATCTCCTTTGTTTAAGCACAAAACACTGGTGTTTAATTTTACCTTCTCACCCTCCATCTGTTTTTTAAATTCCACCATATTCTGATCTCTCCTTCCGAGACGATCCCTAACTATGAGATCATTAATCAATCCTGTCTCATTACACAGGACCAGATCTAGGACCGCTTGTTCCCTCGTAGGTTCCATTACATACTGTTCTAGGAAACTATCGCGGATACATTCTATAAACTCCTCCTCAAGGCTGCCTTGACCGACCTGGTTAAACCAATCGACATGTAGATTAAAATCCCCCATGATAACTGCTGTACCATTTCTACATGCATCAGTTATTTCTTTGTTTATTGCCTGCCCCACCATAATGTTATTATTTGGTGGCCTATAGACTACTCCTATCTGTGACTTTTTTGCTTTATTATTCCTGATTTGCACCCAAATGGATTCAACCTTATCCTCCATAGCACCAATGTCATCCCTTACTATTGCCCAGATGTCATCCTTAAATAACAAAGCTACACCACCTCCTTTACCATCCACTCTGTCCTTCCGAATAGTTTGATACCCTTGGATATTTAACTCCCAGTCTTAATCCCCTTCTCCTCCCATTTCCGAAAATTTCCATCCCACCTCCCTTGCTACGGGGCTCTGTTTCTGTCCTGTTAAATCGCACCCATTGTGTTTAAACTTAAGTAATTAGGCCATGGGACTTTAATGGGATAAAGATGATGTAGTAAATGGAGGAACCAGGTCTGTGGCAGTCAGTTTTGAGTTGGCTTAGTTTTGACTGTGAGCTAAACAGTAACTTTTGAAGAAGGCTGTCAGGGATTCAGCATTAATCTGAAAGGATCACGCTCTCTCTCTTCAAACAGTCTATCAAAAGATCTCTCCATTCAAAGATTCGCAAATAATCCTGTGTTCGCTAACTCTATTTAAAAGTGTTTTGGACCTGTGATGGGTTTTGCTTGATTGGAGATAAAGAAGGTATCAGTTAGAAGTTAAAGTTAAAGTGTTTCTTTTTATTGTTGTCATTGTTTAACTGGTAATTGTAAGCTATATTTCTGTGATGTTAAGTTGTTTAATACTGTGTTAATCATGAATTTTGTTTTAATATGCTATTTATGCATGGAATCTCTCCTAGAGCACAGTATGCGTTCCTCAGTTTTACAAATTTAAAAAAAGTATTGGGTTTCCTGTCCAGTATCCGATCAAATGTTGAGGTCTGGTCCAGGATCATAAGAACATGTTGCCAGTAGTTATTAAACACTTTCTGTTAAACTATACAAAACTCTGAAGTTCTTATGAGACTTACCGAACTACACACAATATTTTACAACAATAATTACAAAGGTATTATCTATAATGCCTTGAACAATGGGAAAATCGTACAATGTGAAAAATTACAAGTCTCTCATTCTGCTGCCACATTTCTGGATGAAATAATAAACTTGTCTCAGCGTTTAGAAATACGTATTCAGGGGAGGCAGTAGCATAGTGGTAACATAGAATTATAGAATTTACAGTGCAGAAGGAGGCCATTCGGTCCGTCGTGTCTGCACCGGCCTTTGGAAAGAGCACCGTAATTAAGCCCATGCCTCCACCCTATTCCTGTAACCCGACTTAAACCTTTGGACATTAAGGGGAAATTTAGCATGGCCAATTCACCTAACCTGCACATCTTTGGACTGTAGGAGGAAACCCATGCAGACATGGGGCGAAAGTGCAAACCCCACACGGACAGTCACCCAAGGCTGGAATTGAACACATGTCCCTGGAGCTGTGAGGTAGCAGGGCTAATCGCTGTGCCACCCATGTATTCTCACTGGCGAGACCCAGGGCAATATCTGTGGAACCAATATCTAAGGTGGCACATTTGTTACCACAGTTGCTTCACTGCGCCAGGGACCCAGGTTTAATTCCGACCTTGGGTCACTGTCTGTGTGGACTTTGCACATTCTGCCTGTGTCTGCGTGGGTTTCCTCTGGATGCTGTGGCTTCCTCCCACAGTCCAAAGATATGCAGGTTGGGTGGATTGGCCATGATAAATTTGCCTCAAAGTGTTCAGAGGTTAGGTGGGGTTGTGGGGAACCTGGCCTGGGTGGGTCTTTCATGGGGCTGAATGGCTCCCTTCTGCACTGTAGGGATTCTAGGATTCGAGAATTCCAGAAAGCCAAAAGTATTGCTGAGTTATGCTACAGAGGTACACTTCAAAAATACATCAAAGGCCAGGTGATAAGACCCAGGTACAAATTCCACCTTGGCAAATGGTGAAATTTGAAAAATCTGGACTTGAAAGTGTAATGATGACCATGAAACTATTGTCAATTGTCGTAGAAATCTATTTGGTTTACTCATGTCCTTCAGGGAGGAAATCTGCCATCCTTGCCAGACTTGGCATACATGTGACTCCAGATCCATGGTAATTTGGTTGTCTCTCAAATGATCTCTGAAATGGAGGGCGGTTGGGGATGGACAATAAATTCTGGTGCAGCAAACGATATCCACATCCCATCAATGAATAGGAAAAAAAATCAGTAGTCTTTTGATACATTCTTTTTTTCATGTGGAGTGAATGAGGTCTCCTGTGCATGGAACGTTGTCCACAAGGTGGAGACCTAGAACCATAGAATACCTACAGTGCAGAATGAGGCCATTCTGCCCAGCGAAACAGCACCGACAGAAAAATAGGCGCAACACCTGCACTGATTCAGCTACTTTAAATGGGCTAGCAACGTCGCCACGTGGAACACGATCAAGTCCATGGAAAACAGTGTCGGATTTGCCGGGTCTAGGATTGGCACTCATGAGGCTCACACGCCACAGCTGCACTTAAATGGTCCTTACCCCCACACACACCATCCCAGCCAACAAGATGGCTGGAAGGAGAACAGTACCACGGTTCAAGGACGCTGAGCTGGACACCCTCCCCCAGGAGAAGGCCGTGCACATCCGCATGGAGAGGGAGAAGACTGGAGGGGAACCATGTCCGAGCAGAGGGCCCTGAACGTGGCCGGTGGCCCAGAGGAAAGGGATGTCACTGTGGTGGAGTGCGGTCACGGGCGAGCAAGTGAGACCCCGTTGAGTTGCAGTTGCCCATAACACGAGTGTGGGCACCCCCTTTACCCCCCTCCCCATCACCTCCTCGACCCACATCCCCCTTGCCCCATAGCCCCCCATCCCATGTAATAATATGTATAATCTAAGGAGAGTAAAGGGTTAACACGATGATGTTCATGTATCTCAACACTAGATGGCATCACTGAGTAGTCTTCTCAAACGTTGCCTCTCTAAGCATTCTGGGAGAAGCTTATAGAGAGGAAAGTGCAGGTTTGTGTTAGTGTTGGTTGTATTACAGAGACAATAGATTACTGTGACATAGGTTTAATACTATTATTTTGTTAGCTATTACTTAGTAGAGTGTGCAAACCATTTAAAGTTGTGTAAAGTAAACTAACTTTGTTTTAAATAGACAGCTTGATGTTCTTTGTAAACATTATGACTTTTAGCTATCTTGGAGAACGATACAAGGAACATCACATGGTACCAGGTAATTACTGAATTAATTTAGCTAAAATTAGAACGAATCTAAGAAGAAAAAAAATCAGCACGTGCTCAGACTTCGACGGCAAGACTGCTTTCAGACCTGTTACATCAACTCACACAGACAATTGAGACCTCATAGAGAAACTGCAGTCTCTGAAACAGTCCAGACTTCCCCCTCACCCCCACGCCCAACACTGCCCCACCCTCCCGTCTCACCTCGCCCCACCCTCCGCCCACTCCCCCCTGGCCCGCTGTCTAATTATACATGCGGTCTTGTGTCTTGGTACAGCAGGTGGAGGTAGGAGCAGCCGAGGGGCCGGACGGTTGGAGGGCAGGCTGGGCCCCGGAACCAGCTGCAGACAGGTCCCCGGTTTCTGAACGTCCAGTCCCAGCCACAGTGCAGAAGCAGCCAGCGAGCCAGAGACTACAAGAGGGGATGTTGGCGAGTATCCATCCGCATGCAGGAGCAGGGTGTGGTGCTGGCCATGCGTACCACCCAGGCCGACACCGCAGGGGTGGTGTCCGCGGTGGAGGCATTGGGGTCGGCGGTTTTGGCTATGGATCAGCGTGTCCAAGGCCTGAGGCATTTTGTGCAGGTGGTGACCGAGGCCCAGGACAGGGCTGTCCTCTCACAGGCAGCCATGTGCCAGAGCCATCTGACATTGCAGCGGCGCTCCTCAGCACGGCCAGTGTTTGGGCTGGCAGCCCAGTTACTCCACTCCATTTTCTACCTCCTCTCTCTCGCTCAGCAACCAGGTTCACAATTTTTGAAACCCCAAGTGAAGACGCCGTCGGGAACTCGACCCATCGGAGGCGGTGAATCGTGGAGGCCCCGGAGAATAGGGTGTCACACCTGCTAATGATATGCTGACTGTAATTTAATGCCGCGTGGCGAGTGACGCATTTACCCATTTTCGGGGTGCCGGAGCATCCTGATTTGGCATCAAACCAGCGCCTACCCGAGTTTGGCATTGGAGGCTATTCTCCGCCCAATCACGTTTCATGATTTTGCGTCGGCAGCTGGAGAATCCCGCCCTAATTTTCTTCCACGTCTACGTAGGCATAACAGACTCTGTAGAGGTAACTGCATGGCAAAAATAGGGGAAGCAGTTTATCTCTGGTGAAGTTCAATCCATCTTACAAGCCTCCTTTTATCCTATTACTTTTCCTCTAAATAACACATTCATATCTAGAATTTTGACTTTATTGAGAAATTTTCCTGCCAAATTCTGTGATAATTTCACAGAAGCATAATCAGACAAAAGTCATCAATCCAAGGAAAGATATTAGGAAGGTGTCTAAAGGTTTGGCCAGAAAGATGGGGCTGGATCCTCCATTATTGAGACTATGTCGCCACGCCGGCATCAAAACGGTGGAGTTTTACTCCTGAAATTCTGGCAAAAAAGTGAAACAAATTCTCAGCCCTGCAGGGGGCTAGCGAGTGAAGCTCGCAGCTTTTGCTGCAGATATGGGCCCCCGCAGTTCCGGGTCAGAGGCCGTGCATGCACACAGTGGCGGCCTCCAGTGGCTGCCTGCTCCATGGCAGACTCGGGCCGTGGACAATCCTGGATAATCGCTGAACCGGCGCCGGGCCCGATGACGGCGTTAATCTGGATTCTCTGCCCCAGTGCCGGCCGTGATTTTGGCGTCGGGCTGCGGAGAATCCAGTCCATGGATTTTAAGAATGGACAAGAGAAGCAGAGATGTTTAGGAGGGTATTACAAAGCTAAGGATCGAGATAGTTGAAGGCAATGCTGCCATTAGTGGATGAAGTGAGATTGAGATTTACGGGAGTCCACAGTAGGAGGAACATGGAGTTCTTAAGGAGCTGTAGGGCTGTGCAAGGCTTTGGAAATAGAGAGGGCAAGACCATTGTAAGGAGTTTGAACATAAGGATGAGAAATTTACATTTGAGGTGTTGGGAGCACAACAAACAATGGGCACAGCGATGAAAGAATTGGGGCGGGATTCTCCGTCCCGCCACACCAGTTTTCTGGGAAATCCTGGGTGTGGGTGCGCTGCCGGCGCAATGGAGAATCCCAACAGCTGAGAATCCAGACCCTGGACTTAGTGTTGGAAATGATGGAGCAGGAAAATGTAATTAAAGTTTAGGGAGGCTGGACAATGGGAGGCTGGTCTGGAGAGCATTGAAACAGTTGCCTGGAGGTCTCAAATGGAAGTTTCAGCATCACATAGGCTAATACGAGAGCAGAGTCAAACAGTATTAGATAGGTAGATATGGGCAGTCTTTGCGATGGAAAGAATATGGGATTGGAAGCTCAAACCGGAGGCTAATTACAATGTCAAGGTTGTGAAGATTCTTGTTAGACCTGAGGCATTAGACCTGAGGGATTAGAATGGATTTGGTGACAGAAATGTGGGGCAGGATTCTCCGTTGGCTGAAACCGAAATTGCAAAATGCGATTGGATGGAGAAGAGATTCTGATGGCAAAACCGCGGCGGGTGCCAATTTGACACCAAATCGCAATTCTCCGTCACCTCAACAGTGGTGTCAATGAGTAACGGAATGCACCATTTCCATATCATTGGCTGGCCTGACCCGGTATTCTCCGGGGCCTCCGTGATTCTCCGCCTCCGATGGGCCGAGTTCCCGATGTCGCGGTTCACTTGTGCAGATAATGGATTTTGGAATTCAACTAGCAATGGTGGCCTTCCTGCCAGTCGTGCAGCCCTGGGGGGTGCCCTGCGGCTGTACGAGCTGGAGCTGCTCAAGGAGGAGGAAACTGCAGCAGCAGAGTGCCCAAGAGGAACAGGAAGCAGCCGGTGAAGATGCCCAGCAGTGCCTGTCATTCGAGGGCCTGCCAGAACAGGCATGATGTCAAAGGCTCCGGCTGAGCATGGGGACAGTGCCACGGGAGCACAGGGAGTTGACCATCTCTGTCTGGGATTGCGCCACAACACTCACTGACTGGGCCACCACCTTCTGGATTTCTGCTACATCAGCCAGTGATTGTGCCAGCTCCCGCTGGGATTGGACCACCTTCCTCTGGGCAACACCGCCGACATTCCCAGCCATGGCCTGCTGTGACTGAGCCATGATCAGGAGCGCCACTGTAACCACCAGATGGCCCTGGCGCATGGTTGCCTGTGAGGCGGCCTCCCTGTCCTGGGCCTCGGCCAGCGCCTGCACAGATTTCCCAGGCCTTGGACATGCTGATCCATAGCTAAAACCGCTACCTCCATTTCCCTCAGCGTGGACGCCACCCGTGTGGTGTTGGCCTGAGTAGCACGCATGGTCGGCACCACTTCCTGCTCCTGCAGGCTGTTGGACTCCTCCAACTGCACCTGCAGGTGCTGGTGCTTGCCGACAACCCAAAGACAACCCAAGTCCAAAGATGTGCAGGTTAGGTGGATTGGCTATGATAAATAGTCCTTAGTGTCCAAAATTGCCCTTAGTGTTGGGTGGGGTTACTGGGTTATGGGGATCGGGTGGAGGTGTTGACCTTGAGTAGGGTGCTCTTTCCAAGAGCCGGTGCAGTCTCGATGGGCCAAATGGCCTCCTTCTGCACTGTAAATTCTATGTCTATGTTAACCCCTCATGTAGTCCCTGGCTCTGCAACTGCATCTCCACAATCGATGGGACTGTCCATTCCAGAAGCCTGAAACCCACCTGGCCAGCAGCTCGTTCCTTGGGTCGGCCTGCCATCCGAGCGTTCGCTCCTTCAGGTGTTCCTTCCTCCACCTGCTGTACCGGATCAGCTGTGTGGTGCGCACTAGATAGTGTTGCAGGAGGCTCTTCACTAAAGTGCCCAACAGAGGTGTCTCTGGGATGGTGGGCGGTGTTGGAGACAGCTGTGACGGGAATACAGTGTCATCCTCAGACTCGAGCTCCAGGGTGTCCCGCTTCTCGGGTGGAGTCCAAGCTGCTCTCGGCGTCGGTACTCGGCGCACGGAGGGGCTCCAGCTGTGGCACTAGCTGGGGGCAGGGGACACCAGATGGGCCTGTCCCATCTCCAGCAGGTCCTGCAAGACACAAGGCAAGATATATGATTAGACCGTGGGTCGGGAGCGACTGTGAGTGATGGGGCTGAGGGTGGTGTGGCGGTGAGGATGGGGGAGAGGGTGAGTGTGGTGGGGGTGAGGGGGTGTGGGGCTGAGGGTGGGAGGTGAGGGTGAGGATGATGTGGTGATAAGGGTGGGAGGTGAGGGTGAGGGTGGTATGGGGCTGAGGGTGGGGGTGTGGGTGAGGATGGGGGAGAGGGTGAGTGTGGTGGGGGTGAGGGGGTGTGGGGCTGAGGGTGGGAGGTGAGGGTGAGGATGATGTGGTGATAAGGGTGGGAGGTGAGGGTGAGGGTGGTATGGGGCTGAGGGTGGGGGTGTGGGTGAGGATGGGGGAGAGGGTGAGGGTGGTGGGGGTGAGGGTGTGTGGGGCTGAGGGTGGGAGGTGAAGGTGAGGATGATGTGGTGATGAGGGTGGGAGGTGAGGGTGGTAAGGGGCTGAGGGAAGGGGTGTGGGTGAGGATGGGGAGAGGGTGAGGGTGTTGGGGTGAGGGTGTGTGGGGCTGAGGGTGGGAGGTGAGGGTGAGGATGATGTGGTGATGAGGGTGGGTGAGGGTGGTAAGGGGTTGAGGGTGGGGGTGTGGGTGAGGATGGGGAGGGTGAGGGTGGTGGGGGTGAGGGTGGTATGGGGCTGAGGGAGGGGGTGTGGGTGAGGATGGGGGAGCGGGTGAGGGTGTTGGGGTGAGGGGATGTGGGGCTGAGGGTGGGAGGTGAGGGTGAAGATGATGTGGTGATGAGGGTGGGAGGTGAGGGTGGTATGGGGTTGAGGGTGGGGGTGTGGGTGAGGATGGGGAGAGGGCGAGGGTGGTAGGGGTGAGGCTGGTATGGGGCTGAGGGAGGAGGTGTGGGTGAGGATGGGGGGAGAGGGTGAGTGTGTTGGGGTGAGGGTGTGTGGGGCTGAGGGTGGGAGGTGAGGGTGAGGATGATGTGGTGATGAGGGTGGGAGGTGAGGGTGGTATGGGGCTGAGGGTGGGGGTGTGGGTGAGGATGGGGACAGGGTGAGGGTGGTGGGGGTGAGGGTGGTATGGGGCTGAGGGGGGGGGGGGGGGGGGTGAGGGTGAGCATGTGATTCGCTGGGTTTGGGATTGGCACTCGAGAGCCTGACAAGCTGCAGCCGTGTATAAGCGCTCCGCTCCCCACACACCCTCATTCTAGCCAAGAAGATGGCACCTCTTGCACTGGAGTATGCCCATTGCGTTTTTGGGTTGGCTGGGGCCAGAGGCTACCTAGGGGGGATGGCCTTGGGGGGCACCCATATGACCTGTGGCGCTAGGTTCACAATGGGCAGTAAGAGGCGTGCGCAGCTGCATGCTGCCTTGCAGGCTATGACAATGGTGGTCTGTGTCCATCCACCCTGAACACATGGTCCAACTCTGGCTGCCCCCGGCCCTGGCAGAAGCTCCCCGGCCAACAGCACAACTGTCAGCACACTACAGAGATGTTGAACACTTTTCATACCCCCTCTCTCTCCCTCAGCAACCATGGTTTCCTGATTTTGAATACAACAAGAGAACCTCGCCATCGGCAATTCCTTCTGAAAGAATTGAGAACAAGAGGGTAGAGATTTCAAGTAATCAGTAAAAGATGCAAAAGTGATATGAGAAGACATCAGCGGAATGCGCTACCTGAGAATGGTTCAATTGAAGAATCATAAGGGAGCATTCTTATGTAAAAAGGAGGAACGTGGAAGGTTACGGGGAGAAGGTGGCAGAATGATCACAGCTAAATTGCCCACCTGGAGAGCTGGTGCAGACATGATGGGCCAAATAGGAACATAACATAAGAACATAAGAACTAGGAGCAGGAGTAGGCCATCTGGCCCCTCGAGCCTGCTCCTCCATTCAATGAGATCATGGCTGATCTTTTGTGGACTCAGCTCCATTTTCCGGCCCGAACACCATAACCCTTAATCCCTTTATTCTTCAAAAAGCTATCTATCTTTATCTTAAAAACATTTAATGAAGGAGCCTCTACTGCTACACTGGGCAAGGAATTCCATAGATTCACAACCCTTTGGGTGAAGAAGTTCCTCCTAAACTCAGTCCTAAATTTACTTCCCCTTATTTTGAGGCTATACCCCCTAGTTCTGCTTTCACCCGCCAGTGGAAACAACCTGCCCGCATCTATTCTATCTATTCCCTTCATAATTTTCTATGTTTCCATAAGACCCCCCTCATCCTTCTAAATTCCAACAGTCGCAGTCTACTCAACCTCTCCTCATAATCCAGTCGCAGTCTACTCAACCTCTCCTCGTAATCCAACACCTTCATCTCTGGGATTAACCTAGTGAATCTCCTCTGCACACCCCCCAGTGCCAGTACATCCTTTCTCAAGTATGGAGACCAAAACTGAACACAATACTCCAGGTGTGGCCTCACTAACACCTTATACAATTGCAGCATAACCTCTCTAGTCTTAAACTCCATCCCTCTAGCAATGAAGGACAAAATTCCATTTGCGTTCTTAATCACCTGTAAACCAACTTTTGCGACTCATGCACTATCACACCCAGATCTCGCTGCACAGCAGCATGTTTTAATATTTTATCATTTAAATAATAATCCCTTTTGCTGTTATTCCTACCAAAATGGATAACCTCACATTTGTCAACATTGTATTCCATCTGCCAGACCCTAGCCCATTCACTTAGCCTATTCAAATCCCTCTGCAGACTTCCAGTATCCTCTGCACTTTTTGCTTTACCACTCATCTTAGTGTCGTCTGCAAACTTTGCCAAATTGCCCTTTGTCCCCAACTCCAAATCATTTATGTAAATTGTGAACAATTGTGGGCCCAACACTGATCCCTGAAGGACACCACTAGCTACTGATTGCCAACCAGAGAAACACCCATTAATCCCCACTCTTTGCTTTCTATGACTTAACCAATCCTCTATCCATGCTACTACTTTCCCCTTAATGCCATGCATCTTTATCTTATGCAGCAATCTTTTGTGTGGCACCTTGTCAAAGGCTTTCTGGAAATCCAGATATACCACATCCATTGGCTCCCCGTTATCTACCGCACTGGTAATGTCCTCAAAAAATTCCATTAAATTAGTTAGGCACGACCTGCCCTTTATGAACCCATGCTGTGTCTGCCCAATGGGACAATTTCCATCCAGATGCCTCGCTATTTCTTCCTTGATGATAGATTCCAGCATCTCCCCTACTACCGAAGTTAAGCTCACTGGCCTATAATTACCCGCTTTCTGCCTACTTCCTTTTTTAAACAGTGGTATCATGTTTGCTAATTTCCAATCCGCCGGGATCACCCCAGAGTCTAGTGAATTTTGGTAAATTATCACTAGTGCATTTGCAATTTCCCGAGCTATCTCTTTTAGCACTGTGGGATGCATTCCATCAGGGCCAGGAGACTTGTCTACCTTTAGCCTCATTAGCTTGCCCATCACTACTTCCTTGGTGATAACAATCCTCTCAAGGTCCTCACCTGTCATAGCCTCATTTCCATCAGTCACTGGCATGTTATTTGTGTCTTCCACTGTGAAGACCGACCCAAAAAACGTGTTCAGTTTCTCAGCCATTTCCTCATCTCACATTATTAAATCTCCCTTCTCATCCTCTGAAGGACCAATACTTACCTTAGCCACTCTTTTTTTGTTTTATATATTTATAGAAACATTTACTATCTGTTTTTGTATTCTGAGCAAATTTACTCTCATAATCTATCTTACTCTTCTTTATAGCTTTTTTAGTAGCTTTCTGTTTCCCCTAAAGATTTCCCAGTCCTCTAGTCTCCCACTAATCTTTGCCACTTTGTATGCTTTTTCCTTCAATTTGATACTCTCCCTTATTTCCTTAGATATCCATGGTCGATTTTCCCTCTTTCTACCGTCCTTCCTTTTTGTTGGTATAAACCTTTGCTGAGCACTGTGAAAAATCGCCTGGAAGGTTCTCCACTGTTCCTCAACTGTTTCACCATAAAGTCTTTGCTCCCAGTCTACCTTAGCTAGTTCGTCTCTCATCCCATTGTAATCTCCTTTGTTTAAGCACCAAACACTAGTGTTTGATTTTACCTTCTCACCCTCCATCTGTATTTTAAATTCCACCATATTGTGATCGCTCCTTCCGAGAGGATCCCTAACTATGAGATCATGAATCAATCCTGTCTCATTGCACAGGACCAGATCTAGGACCGCTTGTTCCCTCGTAGGTTCCATTACATACTGTTCTAGGAAACTATCGCGGATACATTCTATAAACTCCTCCTCAAGGCTGCCTTGACCGACCTGGTTAAACCAATCGACATGTAGATTAAAATCCCCAATGATAACTGCTGTACCATTTCTACATGCATCCGTTATTTCTTTGCTTATTGCCTGCCCCACCATAATGTTACTATTTGGTGGCCTAGTTTGATACCCTTGGATATTTAACTCCCAGTCGTGACCATCCTTTAACCATGTTTCAGTAATGGCCACTAAATCATAGTCATTCACGATGATTTGTGCCATCAACTCATTTACCTTAATCCGAATACTACGAGCATTCAGGTAAAGTACACTTATGTTGGCTTTTTTTACCTCTGTTCTGAATCTTAACACCTCGATCAGTAACCTCTCTTAAGTTATATTTCCTCTTAACTTTTCTCCTAATTTTCCTTGTCGTTGAACCCATATCTTCATGTAACAACCTGCCATGTCGCTTCCATTAATGTTTTTACTTCCCGTTTTATTCCTTTTAGTATTGCTGGTCCTATTCACTGAGCTCCCCTCAGTCACTGTACCTTGTACTGTCGCCCTTTATGATTTTTGACTATGGCTTCGCTGCCTTTCACTTTCCCCCTTACTGCCTTTTGTTTCTGTCCCTGTTTTACGACCTTCCAACTTCCTGCATTGGTTCCCATCCCCCTGCCACATTAGTTTAAACTCTCCCCAACAGCTCTATCAAACATCCCCCCTAGGACATCGGTTCCAGTCCTGCCCAGGTGCAGACCGTCCAGTTTGTACTGGTCCCACCTCCCCTGGTCCCCTTCTGTGCTGTAACAATTCTCTGATTCTGTGAGTAACAGGTGAAGGTTTCAGGAGCAGAGGAACTGAGGGATGGGTGCAGATAAGTGTGGTTGCAGAAATGGAAGTAGGTGCCCTTTAAATGGAGATGGTATTGAGCCAGGGAAGTGGTACGGAAATTTTCGGAGCTGGGAGGAGAAAGGAATTAAGACACTAAAAGATTTATTTCTTGGGGGTCAGTTTGCAGGATTGAAGGAGCTGGGAGCGAAGTATGGGCTGGAACAGGGGGAAATATTTAGATACATGCAGGTTCATTAGTTTAGGCCACATTAGTTTAAACTCTCCCCAACAGCACGGTAGCATTGTGGATAGCACAATTGCTTCACAGCTCCAGGGTCCCAGGTTCAATTCTGGCTTGGGTCACTGTCTGTGCGGAGTCTGCACATCCTTCCCGTGTGTGCGTGGGTTTCCTCCGGGTGCTCCGGTTTCCTCCCACAGTCCAAAGATGTGCAGGTTAGGTGGATTGGCCATGATAAATTGCCCTTAGTGTCCAAAATAGCCCTTTGTGTTGGGTGGGGTTACTGGGTTATGGGGATGGGGTGGAGGCGTTGACCTTGGGTAGGGTGCTCTTTCAAAGAGCCGGTGCAGACTCGATGGGCCGAATGGCCTCCTTCTGCACTGTAAATTCTATGATAAGTCTATGAAAGTTCGAGACTTTGCTAGAAAGCAGATATAGAGCTTCCCAGTGGAGCTGACCTCCACATTGCTGGAGGAGGTGCTGACGACAGGGGGACTGGAGAAGGCGGTAGTGTCGGCGGTTTAAGTGGCTATTTTGGAAGAGGAGAATGCACCACTGGAAGGGATCAAGGCAAAGTGGAAGGAAGAGTTGGGAGGTGGTATGGAGGAGGGGTTCTGGTGTGACGTGCTCCGGAGGGTGAACGCCTCCACCTCGTGTGCGAGGTTGGGGCTGATACAGCTGAAGGTGGTACATAGAGCACACCTTACAACGTCAAGGATGAGCCGGCTCTTTGAGGGGGTAGAAGATGTGTGTGAATGTTGCGGCGGGGTCCCCGCAAGCCACGGTAATATATTTTGGTCCTGTCCAAAGCTGGGGGATTACTGGAAGGAAGTGTTTAGGGTAATCTTTAAAGTGGTGCACGTGAAACTGGACCCGGGCCCTCGGGAGACCATATTCGGGGTGTCGGACCAGCCGGGGCTGGAAACGGGCGTGGAGGCAGATGTTGTAGCCTTCGCCACGTTGATTGCCCGAAGGCGGATCCTGATAGGGTGGAGATCAACATCCCTGGCGTGGCGGGGGTACCTGCTGGAATTCTTGACACTTGAAAAGGTCAAATTTGAACTGAGGGGAAGGATGGAGGGGTTCCACAATTCATGGGCGTTATTCATTATGCACTTTCAAGAATTGGATCACATCGAACATTCGGGGTGTTGGGGGCTGGGAGGGTTGGGGGAGGGGGGACTGTATGTGTTAATGGTGATTATGGGTGATTCCTGATTCCTTTTTGTCAGTTGTTTGTGTGAACATGCGGGCTAATGTTTGGGGTTTGGTGGGAGGATGGGATCGTTGTTATTGATATGGGATTGACGTGTTTGTTACTGATTATTGTTTATTGTAAATTTGGAAGAAAATGTGAAAAAGGAGGAGAATAAAAATATTTTTTTTAAGAAATGGAGATGGTATAAGGGTAAAACCGCAGCTTGGGGGTCAAATACCATGCTGAGGTTGCAAACCGTCTTGTTCAAAGATAGGGGTGGGATTCTACGTCCAGCGAAGCCAGAATCGCGGAATGCGATTGGGCGGAGAATCTCACATGAGCTGCAAATCGAGGCTGGCGCCTAATGGATTGTCATGCTTCGGCGCCTCGACGGCGGCGTGAATGTGTTCTATTCTACATGCCGGTCTGGGCATGCAAATTGTACAGTAAAGGCCGTTGGCATATCATTAACCTGTCCGACCCGGCATTCTCTGGGCCTCCCACGATGTTCCGCCGTCGCCAGGCGGAAGTACGGACGGCAAGGTTCATTTGTGGTATTTAAAATCAGGAAACAGGTGCGTGGCTGCTGAAGGAGGGAGAGGAGGAAAGGCACGGTCACAAAGACTCAACCGTGGGCTGCCATTCCTGCCACTGGCTGGGGGACATCTGCCAAAGCCGGGAGGAGTAGCGGGGCACAACCAGTGGATGGGCTCTGGTGTTGGGGTGTCCAGGCACAGACCGGAATTGCCGTGGCCTGCAAGGCAGCCATCTGGCTGCACACCCCACTGACCGCCCACCATGGGCCATGGTTGCACAGTGCGCCACCGATTATTTCCCCCTACGCTACAACCAGATGCCTCCCTACAGGTCCGGCATCACATGGCCTTCTTAGGAGGACGCCCACAGCAGGCCCAACAGGAGGGCACAGGACAGGGACCACAGAGCATACTACTGGCATGGTTTGCACCAGCCTCCGGTACTCCTGCCAGCAGGGATGGATGCCGGGGTCAGAGGCCCACTCCGGTGCCAGGGGTACGGTCCGGAAGGCAAAGCATCAGGGGGAACGGCCAGGTGTGGGAGTGGGAATGGGGAGGGAGCATGCGGGCACAATGACTGCCCTGCTGGCCAGGGCCACTGTGTAGCCTGCCAGACCTATTTGGGCAGGGGGTTACCGCCATGCTAACAGGTCTGTCTTTCACCCACTCCAGACAATGGAGTTTGGTATCCACCAGGAGTGGTTGGCATCTGCCTAGCTGCCGCAACCATGGCGGACGCCATGGGGCTATATGAGCAGGAGCTGCTCAACGGGGACCCTGCAGCAGCGGAGCCTGGCCCAGAGGAACATGGGCCAGCCGGTGAGAGTGGAGAGCCGACTGCCCAACCGGCCGAGGACGACGTGGGATGGAGACGTCACATCAGGCCACTTGTCTACTGGCAACGGCTGTCACTCGAGGACTTGCCGGACTGGCGTGTCATCGAAGACTCCGACTGACCAGGGAGCGTAAGGCATATTTGCCACATCATGGCGCCGCGGGGAGAAGGGGGAAGACACCCGCTTCCGGTGGCTGTCAAGGTGACGGTCGCCCTGAACATTTACACCACGGAGTCCTTCCAGGCGCCAACTGGGGACCTGTTGGGGATCTCACAGACCTCCGGGCATAGGTGCATCGGAGCCATAACGGAGGCCCTGTATGTCCAGGCGGCACAATACATCAACCTGAACATGGACTGAGCCCACCAGGTTGCCTGGGCAGCGAGGTTTTCCACCATCACAGGAAGCCTGAGGTCCAGGGGGTGACCAATGGGTCGTATGTGCCCCTACGAGCACCGGTGCATCAGAGGGTGCACTTCACAAACTGAAAGGGGTACCACTCCATGAATGTGCTGTTGGTGTGTGACCATGAGCTGCACATCATGCATGTCTGCGCCCAATATCCAGGCAGCGGGAACAGCACCTTCATCCTGGCCTACTTGACGGTACCCAAGACCTTTGAGGTGCTCCCCCTGGTGAGTGGTTGGCTCCTGGGCAACAGGGTTATCCGCCACAGACCAAGCACAAACCCGCTACAATGACATCCATGCCGTGACCAGGGTTGTGATCGGGCGGTGCTTTGGTGCCCTGAAGATTCGGTTCAGGTGTCTGGACCGCTCTGGAGGTGCCCACTAATGCACCCTCAGGAGGGTCTTGCACATCTTGGAGGCCTGCTCTGTCCTCCACAACACAGCGGCAGCAGAAAGGTGACATGCTGGAGGAGGGGGATGAACGCAAGGCCTTGTCCAACGAGTAGGATGTGGAGGAGGGCCAGGATGGGCAGGGCCTGGACAGCCACAGGAGGCTGCATGACATGCGCGCCAAGGCCATCGCACATGGGACAATCTAATCCCCACCAGGTTCACTGACTAGGTGGCCTGTCCAGCGGAAGCTCAAATGTCCTGCCCCACCCACATATCCCCCATGCCCCAGTCACCCCCTCCCCTGTCCACCCTCCCTGCACCCTCCTCCGTGCTTCCTACCTGATTCACGACAGAGTGTTGCCAGTATCAGCGAGTCTGGTCCATGGGTTAGAGGATGATGACAACCCATTCCACGATGAGCTCTGGTGCTCCAGATTGTTTGACCCAATGCCTGACTCCTGCCTTAGGTATCACTTTCCACTGTCTGCCCGGGTGATCCCTGCATGCGTGCTGGCCATTCCATCACACTGTCCCATCGAACCCTTGGGGTTGAGGTGGTGTGGATGGGTTGGGGTGGGGAGAAGGGCAAGGTTGGCTCATGCACTGGGTCGGTCCTACCACATGGCGCCCCCACATTTCTATCCCTGACCCCTGCTGCCTCTGGTGGAGTTACCGGGGGTGACCTCTGACTGCCTTGGGGCCCTGGCCCACGCTCAACTCCAAATCCCACGTCCCACCCAGTGCATCCCACCCCTCCACCCGGTACACCCTCTGCATGCAGCCCAGCTCATCCCTCACACCCTTCATGCAAAGCCCTCATGTAGTCCCCGGCTCTTCGCCTCCATCTCAGCATTGGTGGGACCGCCTTTTCCAAAAGACCGAGACCCGTATGGACAGTAGGCAGTCCCTGGGGTTGGCCCTCCTCTGACTGCCCCCTATGGGTTCCCTACCTCCACCTGTTGTACCATTGCACGTATGTGGTGTGCACCAGATAGTGCCCCAGGAGGTAGGTTGATGAGTTGGTGTTTATTGTGATATTTACAAGTATTGTGCCCCAGCCCCTATCACTAACCCATGTGCTTCACCCGTGCCAACTTAACTGGCGTCTAACTTTCTAGCCTTACGTGTCCTAACCTCCATCTAGGTGGATCCCAGGCGATACATCAGAAGTGGGGATGTCCAGCTGGGTTCCCCGCCTTGTGACTAGGACCCCGTTTGGCGCTGGTACATTGCTGCCTGTGACATGGCTGCCCTGTCCTGTGCCTCAGCCACTACTTGCACACTATGCCCCAGGCCTTGGACATCCTGACCCTTGACCGATACTGTCACAGCCAAGGCCTCCGCCGCGGACGCCACCAGTGCGGTAAAGCATGCATGGTCAGTACCGCCTCTAGCCCCTGTAGGCAGTTGGACTGCTGGTTGCTGACACGCCCTCATGTAGTCCCCGGCTCTGCGCCTTCATCTCAGCATTGATGGGACCACCTTTTCCAAAAGACCGAGACCCGTCAGGACAGTAGGCAGTCCCTGGGGTTGGCCCTCCTCCGACTGCCCCCTAGGGGTTTCCTACCTCCACCTGTTGTACCATTGCACGTATGTAGTGTGCACCACATAGTGCCCCAGGAGCCTCTTCACGAACATGCCCAACTGAGGTGAGTGTTTTTGGGATGGAGGAGGATGCTGGTGACAGCAGTGCTGAGAAGTTGGTGTCATACTCTGGGATGTCGCAGGGATGTGGCTAGGGACACAGTTCACCAACAGGTCCCGCCTTATCGCCGGATGAGTTGCGAGGTTGCGGCCGGGATCAGAAGACACCAGCCTTGTCACCAGGTAATCCTGCAAGACAAAAGACAAGACATGGTTAGACCGCGGGTGGGGAGGTCGGGGTGCCACATGTGCCATAGGGTCACCGCTATTCATTGCGGGCTCAGCTGGTTCTCCAATGTCGACCTCCACCTCAGCGACTGCCCGCTCTCTGACCCCACCGACCAGATCCAGTGCCCTCTGTTCTGTGATGGTAAGGGGCTGCAGATCCGGTGGGCCCCATCTGGTCTTCTCTCGCTCCCTGTGATTGTGAGCCGCCTTGTCCTGGGGGGACAGTGTGAGACACTCGGACGCGGGCAGCACAGGGGTCCGAGGCTGGTGGCCTGTGTATGTGGGGCATCCAGCCATGGCGTACAGAATGTGTGTTGGCATGTGGTGCATGGTGGGGTGCAGCGGACTGCTGGCAGGTGGGGTTCAATGGTTTAGGGGGGTGGTCTCCGGGTGTGTGGTATGGGGGTTGGCGCCAGGGACACGATGGTGGATGTGGCAAACCCTAGCTGGCCTGGGGGTTGCCCAGCCTCACCCACCGCTGCCTACCGGTCCGCCTGGTGGGGACTGCATGGGGGTGAGAGGGTGGTGGGTGTGGGACAGGGCTTGGTCCCAGCGTCATGGTGGTGGTGACTCACCCTGGCCATTCTGAAGAGGTCATGCAGCTTCTTCCTGCACCTCTGACCAGTCCTGAATGTGGAGCCCATGGCACTCACCGGCTCTGCCTCCTGCGCCCAGGTCTGGTTGACATCTGCGGGTGGGCAGCCTCCTCCCCACTCCGGAGAACAGGGTGTCCTGCCTCTCCTCCACGACATCCAGTAGTGCCTCCAGTTCAGCATCAGCGAACCTCGGTGCCGCTCTTTGGGGTGGCGTCTTCTTGACTGGAATGAGAGTAGGGGGAGCGGAGTGCTTATGTGCGGCTGCAACTTGTCAGGCTCTCGAGTGCAAATCCTGACCCTGGTGAATCACGTGCAAGCATCGTTGGAATTGCAGTAGTTCCACCTGGTGTCTGTGCTAGCCCATTAGGATAATCTACATCGCTCCAGGACTGGCGCCACTTTCGGGGCAGTGGAACTATTCAGTCCCAGTGTTCTCTGAAATGGAGAATTTCGACCAGGATGTTTGTAATGTAGAACAAAAATAATGGCTTCAGTTTCCTCAATATTGAACTGGAAGGAACAATAACCTCATCAGGACTGAATGTGGGTCAACAATTTGACAAAATGGAAGCAGTGCATCATTGAGGAGTGTGGAGAATACAGCTGGGAGTTGTCAGCAGCCATGTAGAAACTGATCTCCACATCTGTGAATGATATCAGCAGGGCACAGCTTTAAAGGAAGAAAAGTAAGGGGCCAGATAAAATTGTAGGCCTGGGTGGAGAAGCTGTTGCTGCAGGTGTTCTAAGTACAATAGATGTTGAGCAAGGTCAGCACCACTGAGCTCCACAATGCAAGAGAAATGTTGAAGGAAGGTCAAGTATTTGACTGTATCCAAGGCTGCAGAGTGCTCAAGGTGGAGGAGGAGGAGGAATAGCTCTATGTTTATAGTTACATAATAGTTACATTTGTCACTTTGTTTAGGCCACCAGCAATGCACATCATTATCACAACAGAATTTTGATGAATTTCAGGGCAAGGAGAGGCTGAGTGTTAAGCTGTCTGGTGCACTTCAGCAATGTTGACTGAGTCGTACCAGCGATCTTGAAGTTCTGATGTTGGGGCTGAAACCATTAGGCCTCCAATTAAGGACAGCAGCCCACCCCCAAGAACAACTGACCTTCTCGGCAGTGACCAGTGCTGAGGCTAAAGCACCAGGTGGCTCCATGGCGCGGCACCCTCGAAGGTAAGTTAGATTTTGGGGAGGAAACTGGGACCTGACTACAGGCCTTGATGATTGGGATGGTGGGGAGAGGGAGGATGTGGTGGAACACCGGGAGCATGGAGTGCACAAAGAGGGGGCCACCGGGGTTTACCTGGTGGTCGTCACAAATTGTGGCAGGTCCTCCCAATGTGGGCAACTCCTGCAGGGGCAGGAAGTATCCCTTAACAGCCCACTTAAAGTGAGCCACTTGACAACCAATAGGCGGACATGCTGCCAAGTTCCCCACTGCTGGCAATATGCAAAAAGGCATCTCAAAAAGGCTCCCCAATATGTGCCCTGCCATGTTGTCCACCTCCCAGCCAAGGAAATGTATCCCTGTGTGTGCCACTGGGAAAATTGCATATCTACAATCAATTGTTGCTCTGGAGATGCTGTGGAATTAGCCCCGAATACATTGAATTCTCCAGCACTGGGAACTACATAGTCGAGTTGATTCCCCCTGGAATGGTTCTTTAATAGAAATGAACAGTAACATTCTTCACAACCAAGTTAAGTTTAAAAATGACCATCCTTGCGTGGCCAGTGTGCTATCTCGCCAGCATAAATGAGAACATTGTATGTCAATGTACGTATGCATATACAAATAACTGAATGAATGACTGAAGGAGCATTTGAAACTCACCAGCAGTATTATTTAAATAATATGATGTACTTCTGTGAACCAGTGACCTTAAAACAAGTACATAGAAATGCATCATCTAGCAGTGAGGGCTAGCAATACGAAACGCTATTTTAGGGAGATAACATCACATAGAGACTTTCCTTAAAATTATTCCATCAGCACTGAAAATGACTGTTCAAGTCCATGAAGCTTAAAATATGTGTTGTTGAAATAAATGTCGCGGCTGTGAATGAGAGGACAACTGGAAGGATGGCGGCATGGTAGCACAGTGTTTAGCACAGCTGCTTCACAGCGACAGAGTCCCAGGTTCGATTCCCAGCTTGGGTCACTGTCTGTGTGGAGTCTGCACGTTCTCCCGTGTCTGGGTGGGTTTCCTCCAGGCACTCTGGTTTCCTCCCACAAGTCCCGAAAGACGTCTATTAGGTGAATTGGACATTCTGAATTCTTCCTCTGTACCCGAACAGGTGCCGGAATGTGGCATCTCGGGGAATTTCACAGTAACGTCATTGCAGTGTTAATGTAAGCCCACTTGTGACATTAGTTATTATTAAAATGCACAGTTGTAGCATGGGCGAAGGTGGAAAATGAATGCAGAAAGTGATTTCGTGGCTTGCCGTGTTAAGGTGGGGGGGGGGGAGGGGCGTTAGGACCTGTGGGGAAGCAACTTCCTCAGGTGGGAAGGCGCCTGTCAGCTTCACCCTCAGTCACTGAGCTGCGCTGCTCGCTCGTTCCTCTCACTGGCAGCCAGCGCCGCTCTGTGTTCCAGCAATGGGACCAGCTGGCACCACAGTGACATACCAGCTTGGAAACATGACCTGCCTGAATGAATAACTGACCAAGGGACAGTGCGGAAAACAAATCGCACGGTTTGATTCAAGGATGTTGCGCCCAGATGCGCGTTGCTCACGTTTGGATGCGATCTTGCTGAGAGTGATGGGTCTGGTTTGGCTGGGCAGCTTTGCGAAAACTTCTTCGGACTTCTCCGGTAGGTGATGAGCAGCCGAGAGCACACGGGCGCTGGTGGGGGAGGAGCAGAGAGACGATCCATTTGAGTTTTAACCATCAAAACTTAAAGGATGAATGTGGTTCCTTGGCAGGAAGGGAGGTCCCATTCGAGCAAAGTATTCTTGTTTGAAATTGTTTTGTGAGCAGATGGTTTACCAAAGCTTAGAAAGTTGGAAAGATTGCAAAGTGAACATCAAATACGTGTGAGATTGTTTTAATTGAAACGTTCTAGCTGAAAGTTAACCTAGCTTTGGGAAACAGGACAACGGGGTGATTTATTCCGTACGCATTCCTTCAAATTGACGCGCTTTAGGAATGTTTGAAAATCATATGTAAGGGTTTTGTTCCAAAGGGGTTTAAAATGCATCTCTTTCTCCTGGAGTAAACAATAATTCATATTTCAGGTGTAATTCTGCCGTGAGACTCGAAACTGTCTTAAATTCAGTTTTCTACCAATCTTCCTGAGACTGTGAAAGGCACCAACCACCCCAATCTTCGTTTCTGTGATCACTGTAAAACTGCCCTGAATTCCAGCCCCCCAAACCTAATGACGCCAAAGTAATTGTCAATGCAGCTACAAAATATGTTTTTAAAGAATGAGTTGGCAAAGCTTGTTTGGGAGACAATTTAAATACCCATATTTGCACATTCCAAGCTTGATACTTTCCATTCAGTTTTGAATGACTTTGCCTTAGCCGATCTCTGCAGAAAGCATAGCGAAGGGCACTCGGGTGATTCTCTCATTCGGATATCCTCACCATAGATCATTCACAGTGTTTCACATTTTCAATCAAGGACATATTAAGTTCAGTAACCGGCGGATGAGACGCAACCCGCTCCACTTTCTGTCCCATATCAACATGTTAATGATGAAATTACACCCGGCGTTCAGGACCGCAGCAAAACGCAAACTGCAGCAAGGTGTTGGGTAGATTTGCTATGAGTTCCCTTTCATGCCTTTGTGGGTCTCCCGGGGTGTTTTGCAGAGCGAGTGAAGATGCATTTGTTTAATAATGAGTCGTTTAAAATGTAAAACCATCCATTGTCACCTATCTGCTAATTGACAATGTATGTTTATTCGAGCTGACCACTTCAGTTGTGTGCGAGTCTGAAGACAACATCGCCCGTTGCCTTTAATCAGACAATAATAAAAAACCGATTTGTTTGACAAGCTCTTTTCAGATGATTATCGAGGGGATCTGATATCGGGCTTGGGAAAGGTGAGTTGTGAGCTCGTCTTCTTGGTGGATAGATCTAACATATGATAGAGAGGGGGGAGGGGGAGAGGCTGGAAGCATTGCTTAAAAGAAATTGCAAAGTACTGAGTAGAAAGTGCCGTTTCACCATTTCATTTTTCACCCTGTCCAAAATAGTGAAATGGAAAGCCTGCTGCTCCTGCTGACCATCAGGATTCATCTGAATCGGTCACTGGGATGTTTATGGTAGAACGTAGGAAAACTCCGCGGTGCAGCAGGGGGTGATGCTGTTCTAAGATTGAAGGTTTGGGTGTATTGTTTAGGCAGGGCATGGCGAGTTTAACTCCACATGTAGCTTGTCTCGTTCCTGACCCGGGAATGCTAAATGTTAACAGGTTGCACAAAGTACTCTTTCCTATAGCCGAATCCTTCAGCTCGAAGAGGCAAAATCATTAAAACAATTATACAGTCTTCTAATGGATGAATTTGGGATTTTGGACGTTGCCACCGGAATGCTGAGGATGTTTTGACATGGAAGTTTGCAAACGTCAGTTAAACTTGAAATAGAGGGAACAAGGCAATTATAATATGCCACAGGACTGTAAGGTATATTTAACAGATTACATACGAATGAGCTACAGGAAAATGAATTACCTGATATTGTTATAGATAATAAGTGGTGGGAAGAATTTCAAAGACAATGGCTGATTTCCCCCCCTTGGAAATGGCAGGGGTCCTGCTGCCAGGAATGAAAGCAGGGGGAGGGGTCCATTATGGCGTGCAATGGGACCCAGGGTGTCATTTTATTAAGGTTCACGGGCCAGCCCTTGAGAGCAGCCAGCCTAATCAGAGGACTGACAGCTGAGTAATGTCACCAGGAACAGTGATCACTGCCAGGGGTTGCAACTACAGGAAGAGGACACATCCAATGGCTGTACACCCTCAACGCCATCTGGAATGCCCATCCCAATCAGGTGGGCCCTGATGAGGGAAGAGGTTTCACTGAGAGTAGGTGGTGCTGGCCGTTGCTGCTGGGGTGCCCTCTGTGGGCCAATGAGTGTCCAAGCCAATTTGATTTCCTGCATGACATCAAGAAATGGTGGAGTGTACAGCAATAGCTATGGGCTGTAGTGCTGAAGACTTGTGCTCAAGAATTTGTTAAGCCCCGAGCAAAGTTCTTCCAGTACTGCTACAATGCTGGCATCCATCTGACAAAGGAGAAAATTGCCGAGATATGTTTTGTCCACATAAAGCAGGACAAATATTAACTAGGATTGTATTTGTGTAAAATGAATGGAGGGGACATAATTCTTAAGGGGCATTCAGGAGAACTCACTTGGCTAGTCTGTAGCAAGTCCAGCAAGAGAGGGTGCGGGTTTGGACTTGGTTTTAGCGAGGGATGTACAAGGCTTGGCAGGAGGAGAGCATTTTGGTGGTAGTGGCCATAATTCCGTTCATTTTTGACATAATTACGGAAAAGGGCATAACACAAGAGTTCAAGTTCTAAACTGGGACAAGGCCAATTTTATGAAGTTGAAGAGTGATTTTGCAAAAATGGATTGGAATCAACTTGAAGGTAAATCAGTGTCAGAGCAATGGGACAATTTCAAAGCGCAGATTAAAGGGGTTCGGAGTAAACATGTCACAAAGAAAAGGGGTGGGACAGCCAGATAAAGAGCTCCCTCGATGTCACGGTGCTTACAGGCAAAGGTGGAAAAGGAAAGCTGATGTCCGACACAGAGAACTCAATATTGTAGAAAGCCAAGAGCGACATAGAAAGAGGGAGGGGGGAGGGGGGGGGGTTGAAATCATGGAGGAAATTAGGAAAGCAAAGAGAGGGCATTAAAAAATATTGACCAGCAAAATGAAGGTGAACCCAAAGATGTTTTATCAAAACAGTAAGAGTAAGAGGATGACTCCGGAAACAGTAGGACCCATAAAAAACAAAAAGGGAACCTATGCATGGAGGTAGAAGATCTGGATATGGTTCTTAATGAATACTTCACATCTATTTTCATAGTAAAAGGGAACAATGCAGAAGTTGTAGTTCAGGAGCAGGCATGTGAAGCATTGGATACGATAAACATAGGGAGAGAGTAAGTATTAAGGGGATTAGCATCCTTGAAAATGGATAAGTCACCATGGTCAGATGAAATGAATCGCATCCAAAGCTGTTAAAAGAAGCCAGGGGCAAATTTAACAGAAGATCTGACCATCATTTTCCAATCCTTACTAGATGCAGGATTGGAGATCTGCCAAAATAGTATCTTTGTTTAAAAAAGGGAGCGAGTCTGTTTGACTTCAGTCATGTGCAGATTTTTAGAATCAATTCCGAGAGATAGGATAAATTTGGAAAGGCATGGATTAATCAAGGATAGTCAGCATGGATTTGTTACGTGAAGGCCGTGCCTGACCAACTTGATTGGATTTTTTGAGGAAGTAACAAGGAGGATTAATGAGGGTAGTGCAGTTGATGTGGTCTACGTAGACTTTAGTAAGGCTTTTGACAAAGTCCCAATGGCAGACTGGTTTAAAAAAAGCCCATGGGATCCAGCGGAATGTGGCAAGCTGGGAGAAAAATTGGCTCAGTGGCAAGAAACAATGGATAATTGTTGATCGATGTTTTGTGACTGGAAGTGTAGCTCTGGTTACCTCATTACAGAAAAGAGGTAATGACGCTAGAGAGGGTACAAAGGGGATTTAGGAAAGTGTTGTCAGCAGGGCCAGGAAGAGAAAACATTGGCCCCAGTACTTCTCTTTCTGGGTCCCTTATTCCTTCCCCCACATAAGACGTAGAAGCAGAAGTAGACCATTTGATCCATCAAGATTGTTCCACTATTCAATGAGTTTATGACTGATCTGATTTGATAATCCTGAACTCCATTTTCCCACTGTACCCCATAATCCTTGATTCTCTTGCTGATTAAAAATCTGTCTATCTCAGCCTTGAACATACTTAACAATCCAGCCTCTACAGCTCTCTGCGATAACGAATTCCACAGATTCACTACCCTCTGAGAGAAGAAATTCCTCATCTCTCTTAAATGGAAAACGCCTTACTTGAGATTATATCCTCTGGTTCTAGACTTTCCCACTTTAACCCTCCCCCAAAATCATGCATGTTATTTTTTTTCCGTTTTCAGGATTCACCAAACAATCACAGAAAGGTCAGAGTAAAATTGTTGGCATTTGGTTACAAATATTGTCTGATATATATTTGGCATGGGTTATTGATAAAGAACAGTAGCAATATAATGCAATGTTAGTTTGTGTGCTCCCACTGTGACTATTATGCAAACCACAGTATTGGACAATATTGTTAATTTGATAAAGTATCCTATTTGTTATTTATAATGCTGCAGATGATGACACTGATTTCAGTGGCTGCTTCATTAACATGTTCTGCACATTGTCTCATATGTACACGGTGACAGTAAATTCATATTTGGGGGAAACATTCAATACCTGCAACCAAGATTGAAAGAAAACCTCTGGTTTTGTTTTACGTATTTTGATTACCTGTTCTTTATAGAAAAGATAAGCTGTCTCCCTGTTGCAGCTCGCATTATTTCATTGCTGGAGAGTTGTAGAAGGGAAAGAGGGAGGGAGAGTGGGGAGGAGAACTGTCCCATTCACTTGCTGCCACTTAAGCGCCCTTCTCCCTTCCTGGACACTTGCTTCACTCAAGGTAACTCCAGCATCACTGGAAGCAAAATTCCAGTTCCTTGTGAGTGGCTCATGCTGCAGACCTGGATGACAGCCAGATCCAGCCTGGCATGAGCTTTAGGTGACAGCTCCTCTGGGCCTGCACCCCCAAGTCTGCTCTGGCCTCGTTACCAGTGGAGATTCCTTGTTGTGCTTTCATTTTCTATTCCTTGACCTCCTGGAAGGTGTCATCACAAATTGTTCAGTGCAGGCAGCTGAAAGATGCCTTTTAAGCTCATGAATTTGATGCTGCTGAAAACCCTAACTATTTATAATAGGTATGCAAATAATTATTTCTGACAACAGAAATGCTGTTCTGCACTGGTCTCTCAAGAATATTAATTTTATTTCAATGGATCTTTAAGTTCAAAAGCACAATTATTTATCTGATTACCTTGAAGCCATAAACAGACAGATTTCCATGGAAATCTTAAACGGACAAGTTTTGATTCCGGCTACCTTCCCCACAAAGGATACCTGTAAAGTCTGAGAGCCCAAGAAAATTTTGCTGCTTTGCCTCTCACATCTACACACATTTCCATTTGAACTTTTATCTATCCTCAGCTCCCTATGGCCGATGTGGTTACAGACGGAAGTTTGATTTCCAACCCATTGGCTTTCTTTCTCTTTACCCCCCCCACCCCCCCTCCCCTCTCCCCTGGTCTTACCATCTTTAAATGCCATTCTCTTTTCCTGATCATCCTTGTTTCCTTTCTTTCGCATGAGTTGAATTCATAAATTCTGGAGTAATTGATCAGGTCTATATTCATTGAATGTTAATGGGAGAATTGGAAGCCAGTACACAAGCGGGAGAAGTAGGATCTGTTATTGGAGGAGCAACTCTGTCTTTCCCGCGCCTGCTGTTCCTCTAATCACTTCTCTACTGTCATGTTTGACCCACGGGCAACAAAGAGAAATTGGAACCACCAGCTTCCCAAGGTCAGAAGCAGCAAAGCAGCAAGTCAGTAAAACTGACCTGAAAGACTAACTTTAAAAAAAAATCAGAACTGTCAGATGGGCTTTCAGGTTTGTAGCTCAGGCTGGATGAACACCATTTCTAACACAAAGCCTGGGCATCCGCTTGTCCCCGGGCCTTGGTGTTTTGAACTGGCTTCACCCCCTCTCCCAGGTTCTGGTTGCCGTGAGTGGAAAATTGCAGCTATGAGGAAAGCTTGGGTAGGATGGGATTGTTCTTGGAACAGAGGAAGCTGAGGGGAGATTTGATTGAGATATTCAAAATTGTGAGCAGGACCTATTTAACAGAGAGTTCAGTGACCTGTCGGCATAGACTTAAAGTGATTGGAAGAAGGATTAGTAGGGAAATGAGGAAAAACATTTTCACCCAGAGCACAGTAGAGGTCTGGAACTCACTGCCTGAATGGTTGGTCGAGGCAGAAGACCTAATTTGATTTAGGTGGTGTGCACCTGAAGTACTGTAATCTGTACCACTTGCTGGAAAATGAGGATTCGGCTGGGTAGTTCATTTTGTTTTGACCAATTCAGGCAAATGGCCTCCATCTGCACCATTAACGTTCTCTGATTCTAAATCCGATTTGGCCAATTACTGTGCCATCAGGCTACTCTCAATTATCAACAATGTAATAGAAGGTGCTATCAACTGTGCTATCAAGCAGCACTTACACAGTAATAACCTGCTCACAGATGCTTTGTTTGGGTTCAACCTGGACAAATCAACTCTATCGTTATTTACGGTCTTGGTCCAAACATGAACAACACAAAACACAGAGCTGAATTCCACAAGTGAGGTGAGTGACTGCCCTTGATATCAAGGCAGCATTTGACCAAGTCTGCCGTCAAGGAGCCTGAGTAAAATTGAGGTCAATAACGATCAGGGGGAATATTCTCTACTATGTGAAGTCATACCTGATACAATTTAGCTGTTGGAGGCCAATCAACCCAGGGCTCTGTCCGACTGGGCATGCATTCCTCAGCACTGTGCCGTAGGTCCAACCATCTTCAACTATTTCATCAATGACATTCCTTCTATCATAATGCCAGACGTGAGGATGAGAAGTGGATTGTGTCCAGTTACATTTGCAACTACTCAGATATTAAGCAGTCTTTGCTTGCAAGATCTGACAACAGTCAGGCTTGGGCTGATAAGTGGCAAGTGACATTCGTGCTTTAAAAGTGCCAAGCAATGACCATCTCCACAAGAGAGAATCCAATCACTGCCCTTTGTCATTACCATCGCTGGATTCCTCACCACTTATATCCTTGGGATCACTATTGGCAAGACATTTAACTGGAATATCACATCAATACTGTGGCTACAAAACCATCTGAGAGGCTGTGTATTTACGGTGAGTAACCCATCTCCTGATTCCCAAACCCTTTCCACCACTTGCTAGTCATAAGGCAGACTGTGCACGTACTTGGTTGTGGATTCATTCACAAAGTATTCCCTGGCCAACAGGATAGCATTTGCACCATTCTTTTAGTCTACTTAAGAGTGTGACTTTTTGTTCAAGTGTCATCACTTGCCTGCAATGTTTTCTGCTTGGCACCGATTCACTTATTTTTAATAATGTTCTGTACTGTAAAATATTGGTCAGGAGTTACTAGGCGGGATTCTCCCAGCCCTGGGCCGGGCCGGAGAATCCCCGCGACCGGGCCCCGACGCCGGCACGCGCCATAGAAGTTGGTGTGGTTGGCGCAGCGCCGATCGCGGGCCGCTCTACGCGCCCCCCCCCCCCCCGCGATTCTCCGGCCTGGATGGGCCGAGCGGCTGTTTAAAAATAAATAAATAAAATTAGTCCCGCCGGCGCCGTTCTAACCTGCTCTGAGCTGGCAGGACCTCGGCGTTGAAGGGTCGGGTGACGGCCTGTGGGGGGCGAGGGGGGGTCCGACCCCGGGGGCAGGCCTCCGATGTGGCCTGGCCTGCCATCGGGGCCCACCGATCGGCAGGCTGGCCTCTCTGGCTGGGGCCCTCCTTTCCTACGCGCCGGCCCCTGTAGTCCTGCGCTATTTTGTGTCGGGGCCGGCCATTGATGGAGGCCGCTGCGCATGCGTGCGTTGGCGCTGGCGCCACTGTGCATGGACGGATCCTGTGCACAATCCGCTCCAGTGCCGTGCTGGCCTCCTGTCGGGGCCAGAATTAGTCCTGGCAGTGGCCCGTTCACGCTGTCGTAAAACACAACGGTGTTTACGACGGCGTGGACACTCTGCCGCGGGATTAGAGAATCCCGCCCACTGTATCCTGTAAATCACAGCAAACCACATGCAGACTGAGATGGCACATGTGCAGTGTGCACTTTCTACTTGGGGAAAGACCGCAAACAACATTTTTTATGATCTCTTAATTCAGTGTTTCATTAACCTTTCAGGACCAACATGTGTTTAGATGAGAAGTTTAACATTTTAAACTGCGGCTCAGTGAAGTTTTGGGGCAGCGAATCATGATCAGGTGGGGCAGTCTCAAGGGGCCATATGGTCGACACCTGCTCACTTTTCTTATTGAAATGACTGATAGATAGCCCCTTGGAATGCATTTCATATTTTAATAATCCTTTATATGAAAAACAATTTAAACTTTCGTTATGCTTCTACAGCTAATCCTAGTTGTTTTTCTTCTTGAAAATTCACCAACCAGTTGAAATATGCTTTGATATTTATCTTTTCAAATCATCTCAATTTTGTACACATTTGTTTGATGCTCCACATTGAGGTGACAATGGGGCTAGATAGATGGCTAGCGATAGGTGGAGATTGACAAAGATGTTATGGACAAAAAGACAAAGTGAATGTAAATTGTGGTGATAATGATTAAGATGCATGCTGATAATGGCACATTAACAGATCAGAATGTGTTAATGGCAGAACAGAGGTAAGTAGTGAATGAAATGAAATGAAAATTGCTTATTGTCACAAGTAGGCTTCAATGAAGTTACTGTGAAAAGCCCCTAGTCGCCACATTCTGGCTCCTGTTCAGGGAGGCTGGTACAGGAGTGTGTCAAAGGACAACTTGGAACAGGGAACAGATAGCCCTAGTGTGGTGGGGTAGGGAAGGATGAGACTTGAAGGTGAGGGAAAAACAGATTGATGGAAGAAATGAAAATAAATTGATAGAAGTAAAAATGGGATGACGGTGGAGGAGAGAATTCTCAGCCTGAAGTTGTTAAACTCCATGTTAAGTCCTGAAGTCCTAATCTGAAGATGAGGTGCTGTTCCTTTAGTTTGCATTGGGCTTCGCTGGAACATTACAAGGACTGACAAGAGCAGGACTGTGAGTTGAAATGGCAAAGCAGTCACCTAGTCTGTGTTTAGTTTCTCCAATGTAGAGCAGCTAATGCAATAGACTAGGTTGAAGAAGGCGCACGTGAAGCACTGCCTCACCTGAAAAGAGTGTTTGGACCCTTGGATGATGAACAGGGAGGAGGTAAAGAGGCAGGTGTTGCACCTTCTGCGATTACATGGGAAGGTGCCGTGGGAAGAGGGTGAGGTGGGGGTGATGTATGAGTGGACCAGGATACCCCGAAGTGAACAGACCCTGTGGAATGCTGGCAGGGGGAGTGAGAGAAAGATGTGTTTGGTGGTGGAATCATTCTGGAGTTGGCAGAACTTGAATTCTTTGAATGCAGAAGCTGTTGGTGTGAAAAATGAGGATAAGGGGGATCTTATCCTGGTTCTGGGGGGGGGGGGGGGAGGGGTGAAAGCAGAGGCATGGAAGATGGGTAGGACACAGTTGAGAGCTCTGTCAACCATGGTGGGTGGGAAACCACAATTAAGGAAGAATGAAGACATGTCAGCAGCGCTATTTGGAATCATCTGAATAGATGCAAAGGAACTGGGAGAATGGAGATGAAGTCCTTGCAGGATGTGGGGTGTGAAGAGCTATAGTCAAGGTAGTTGTGCGTGTCAGTGGGCTTGTAATGGAGGTTATGCTGATGGACAAATCATGTAGATAGATGCACTATGTTGCTCATGGACATTGATAGGTGAACAGAGGTGAAGGTGACTGTCCTTGACATCAAGGAACCCTAGTTAAATTGGCATCAATGTGAATCAGGGGAAAACTCTCCGCTGGTTGGAGTCATATCTGGCACAAAGGAAGATGGTTGTGGTGGTTGAAGGTCAATCATCTCAATTCCAGGACATCACTGCAGGAGTTTCTCAGGATAGTGTCCCAGGCCCAACCATTTTCAGTTGCTTCATCAATGATTCCCTTTCATCAGAATGTCAGAAGTGTTCGCTGTTCGCTGATGACTCCACAATATTCAGGTTTGTGATTCCTCAGACACTAAAACAGTCCATATCCAAATGTAGCATGACTTGGACAATATCCAGGCTTGGGCTGACAAGTGGCAAGGAACATTCGTGCCAGGCAATGACCATCTTCTACAAGAGAGGATCTAACCAACACCCTTTGACATTCAATAACATAGCCATTACTGAATCCCCCACCATCAATATCCTGGGGGTTACCATTGACCATAAATTGAACTGAACTAGGCATAGAGGTCTGTAGCACAGCCAAGGCCCTTTGGCCCATGTCTGCCCCTGTCAAAAACCACCACCTAATGATTCTAATCCCATTTTCTAGCACTTTGCCAATAGCTTTGTATGCCTTGGCATCGCAAGTACACATCTAAATACTACTTAAATCTTATGTGGGTCTCTGCCTCCACCTCCCTTTCAGGCAGTGAGTTCCAGACTCATGCCACCCTCTGGGTGAAAAACCTATTTCCTCACATCCCCTCTGAACCTCCTGTCCCTTACCTTAAATCCATGACCCTGGTCATTGATCCCTCTACCAAGGGGGAAGGTTTCTTCCTGTCTATTATATCTATACCACTCACAATGTTATACATCTCAATCATGTCCCCCTCAGTCTCCTCTGCTCAAAGGTAAACAACACCAGTCTACCCAATCTCTCTTCATATTAAAACTCTCCAGCCCAGGAAACATTCTGGTAAATCTCCTCTGCACCCTTTCTAGTGCTGCCACAGCCCTCCTATAATGTAGATTCCAGAACTGCACACGATACTCTAGCTGTGGCCTAACCAACATTTTATGCAGTTCGAGCATAACTGCCCTGCTCTTAAACTCTATGCCTCGGCTAATAAAGGCAAGTATACCATATGCCTTCTTAGCCACATTATCTACCTGCCCAGCTACCTTAAGAGACCAGCGTACATGCACACCAAGATCCCTCTGATCCTCGGAGCTTCCCAGGGTCCCCCTGCCTTTTATTACGCATTCTCTTGCTCGTTTGTCCTTCCCAAGTCCATCAACTCACACTTAACTGGATTGAATTCCATTTGTCATTGATCAGCCCATCTGACCAGCCCGTCTATATCCTCTTGAAAGACTATCCTCCTCATTATTTACCACCCCACCATTTTTTGTACAATTAACAAACTTACTGATCAACCCTCCTATATTCAGGTCTAAATCACAAAAAGCAAAGGCCCCAACACTGATCCCTGCAGAACCCCACTGGGCACAGGCTTCCAGTCAGAAAAACACCCCTCGACCATCATCCTCTGCTTTGTATCACTCAGACAATTCTGGATCCAATGTGCCATAGTTTCCTTGGATCCCATGGGCTCTTGCGTTCGTTCTCAGTCTCCCATGTAGGACCTTATCAAAAGCCTTGCTGAAGTTCATGTAGACTATGTCAAATGCATTTCCCTCATTTACATACCTGGTCACCTCTTTGAAAAATTCAATCAACTTGAAATACTGTGGCTACAAGAGCAGGTGAAAGGCTAGGAATCCTGTAACAAGTAACTCACCACCTGATTTCCAAAGCCCAGCAAAAGCACAAGTCAAGACTGTGATGGAACACTCCCTACTTCCCTGGGTGAGTTCAACATCATCCAGGACAGAGCAGCCCACTTGATTGGCATCCATCTCACAAACATTCACTCCCTCCACCACCAACGCATAGTGGCAGCAGTGTGTAACATCTACTCGATAGACTCCATGAACTCACCAAAGGATTTTACGTGTGACCAACAGTGTTGAGATGTTTTTACCTAATTATGAATGCAATTCATAATGTCTTTTGTCTTTCATTGCTAGAGGGATGGAGTTCAAGACTAGGGAGGTTATGCTGCAATTGTATAAGGTGTTGGTGAGGCCACATCTGGAGTATTGTGTTCAGTTTTGGTCTCCTTACCTGAGAAAGGACATATTGGCACTGGAGGGAGTGCAGAGGAGATTCACTAGGTTGATCCCAGAGTTGAGGGGATTAGATTATGACGAGAGGTTGAGTAGACTGGGACTGTACTCATTGGAGTTTAGAAGGATGCGGGGGGATCTTATTGAAACATATAAATATTATGAAGGGAATAGATAGGATAGATGCGGGCAGGTTGTTTCCACTGGCGGGTGAAAGCAGAACTAGGGGGCATAGCCTCAAAATAAGGGGAAGTAGATTTAGGACCGAGTTTAGGAGGAACTTCTTCACCCAAAGGGTTGTGAATCTCTGGAATTCCTTGCCCAGTGAAGCAGTTGAGGCTCCTTCTTTAAACGTTTTTAAGAAAAAGGTAGATACCTTTCTAAAGAATAAAGGGATTCGGGGATATGGTGTACAGGCCGGAGAGTGGAGCTGAGTCCACAAAGATCAGCCATGATCTCATTAAATGGCGGAGCAGGCTCGAGGGGCCAGGCGGCCTACTCCTGTTCCTTGTTCTTATGCAATGGGGTTCGTACTTTTTGTTAACCGCTGCAGTGCATTCTATGGAGGAAATGTTGACTCATTAATAGCAGCTTCTGAATTTCCATGCTATTGTGCTATTGACAGCTCAATTGAAATAAATATGTATGACCTAATAGCAATTTCCCATTACAGAGACATGGCAGCAAGGTGATCCAGGAAAAGCAAATGTAAGATGTCACCTGTGGGAATAGTTTCTAGATCACCTAACAATAACAACATTGTAGGATGGAGTATACAGGAAGAAATAATGGGGCCTTGTAAAAAAGGTACAGCAATAATTATAGGTAGTTTTAGTCAACATGTAGATTTGATGAATCAGATTGGGAATGATAGCCTGGGTGATAAGTTCCTGGAATATTTTCGGGACAATTTCTGAGAAAAGCATGTTTGCAGCCACCCAGAGAGCAGGCTATTCTGGATCTGGTAATGTGAAATGAGACCGAATTAATGAATGATGTCTTGGTGAAGGAGTCTCTGGGTAGCAGTGATCATAACATGATTGAATTTCACATTCAGTTTGAGAGTGAGAAGTTTGGGTCTTAGACGAGTGTTTTAAACTTAAAGGCAATTGTATGGGCCTGAAGACAAGAGCTGCTTAAAGTGAACTGGGAAATTAGATTAAAGATAAAGATGCAATGGCAGACTTTAAAGGAGATATTTCATAACACTCAACAGAGATACATTCCAGTGAGAAACAAAGACTAGAGAAGGACGCACCATCTGTGGCTAACTAAAGAAGTTAAAGACATTGGGTGGGATTTTCTGCAACCCCCGTGGGGTGTTTCACATCAGGAGTTGTGGCCTGACAATGGCTGACAGTGGGATCTTCTGGTCCTGCCACTGTCAACACAGTTTCTTGTTCTCTGCACCCCCCTGCCGGGAAACCCACAGCAGGGGTTCACCGTTGGCTGAACCAGAAAACCCCGCTGGGGAGAATTGCCACAGAATTCCGGCCAATATCAAATTGAAAGAAAAAGTGTACAATCCTATGAAGGGTAGAGGTACACCAGAAGATTGGACAGAATATAAAAAATGGCAATGAATGATTTAAAAAAAGGGATGAATTAGAATATGAGAGAAAGCTAGCTAGAAATATAAAAACAGATAGTAATCGATTCTACAAGTCTTCAAAAAGAAAATAAGTAATTAAAGCGACTGGTGGTCATCTAGAGAGTGAGTCTGGGAAATAAGAAAATGGTGGAAACATTAAACAGATTTTTGTGTCTGTTCTCACTGTAGTAGATACAAATAACATCCCAGAAATACATGTAAATCAAGAGGTGAAAGAAAATTACAATCGACTATGAAATGATACTGAGAAAACTGTTGGAGTTAAAGGCTGACAAATCTCCAGGACCTGGTGGCCTGCATCCTAGGATCTTAAAATAAGTGACTGGTTAGATAGTAGATGCCTTGGTTGTAATTTTCCAAAATTGCCTAGATTCTGGAAAGGTCCCATCAAATTTGAAAATAGCAGAACTGGGAAATTAGATTAAAGATAGAGATGCAATGGCAGACTTTAAAGGAGCTATTTCATAGCACTCTTTAAAGATACATTCCAGTGTTCTTGAAAAGAGCCAGACAGAAAGCAACAAACTATAGGCACGTTAGCCAAACATCTAAACCATATTACGTAGGAGCAGAAGTAGGCCATTCAGCACATATTGTCTGCTTTGCCATTCAATGAGATCATGACTGATCTGGTATAATCCTCAACTCCACTTTATGCCCTTATCCCAATAACCCTTGATTCCCTTACTGATTAAACATCTGTCTATCTCAGCCTTGAATATACTTGAAGACTTCGTCTCTACAGTTCTCTGTGGTAAAGAATTCCACAGATTCAGTACCCTTAGAAAGAAACAATTTCTCCTAACCTCTGTCTTAAATTAGAAAGATGATAAGAACAAAGAACAAAGAAAAGATAGATGAGAGAAAGGCAGTAGATGTTGTGTACATGGACTTCAGTAAAGCCTTTGACAAGGTACCTCATGGTAGACTGGTACAAAAGGTGAAGTCACATGGGATCAGAAGAGAGCTGGCAAGTTGAATACAGAACTGGCTTGGGCACAGAAGACCGAGGGTAGCCGTAGAAGGGTGCTTTTCTGAATGGAGACTGTGAGTAGGATGCTTTGGAGAGGGCACAGAAGTGGTTTACTAGGATGTTGCCTGGTATGGAGGATATTAGCTATGAGGAGCGGTTGATAAACTCTGTTCTCACTGGAACGACGGAGGTTGAGAGGCGACCTGATAGAGGTCTACAAAATTCTGAGTGGCATGGACAGAGTGCATAGTCGTATGCTCTTTCCTGGGGTAGGGGAGTTCAGTACCAGGGGGCATAGGTTTAAAGTGCGTAAGGAAAAGGTTAGAACAGATGTGCGAGGCAAGTTTTTTTTTTTTACGGAGAGGGTGGTAAATATATGGAACTTGCTGCCTGGGGAGGTGGAAGGAGCAGGTATGATAGTCGCATTTAAGGGACATCTAGACAAATATATGAAGAGGGTGGGAATGGAAGGATACTGACCACTTGCCTTCCCACATATTTTTGTGTCATCCGCAAACTTGGCCATAGTACATTCACTTCCCTCGTCCAAGGCATAAATATATATTCTAAATATTTGTGGCCCCAGCACTGATCCCTGTGGCACTACACTGGTTACAGGTTGCCATCCTGAAAATGCCCTTCTTATCCCAACTCTCTGTTTACTACCTGTTAGCCAATCCTCTATGCATGCTAATATACCACCCCCAACACCATGAGCTCTTATCTTAGTAAGTAGCCTTTTGTGTAGAACATTATCAAACACTTTTTGGAAATCCAAGTATATTACATCTACTGGCTCCCCTTTATCTATCCTGTTGTTACCACCTCAAAGAATTCTAATAAATTTCTTAGGCATGATTTCCCCTTTATGAAGCCATGCTGACTCTTCTTGATTATGTTATGCATTTCTAAATGCTCTGTTATTACATCCTTTATAATGGACTCTAACATTTTCCCAATGACAGAAGTTAAGCTAACTAGCCTATAGTTACCTGTTTTTGTCTCCCTTTTTGAATCAGGGTGCTACATTGGCAGTTTTCCAATTCTCTGGGACTTTCCAGATGTAAGGAGTTTTGGAAGATTACTGCCAGTGCATCCGCTATCTCTGTAGCTACTTCCTTTAATATCCAGGGATGCAACTCATCAGGTCCAGGGGAATTAACGGCCTTTAGCCCCATTAATTTCCCGAGTACATTTTCTCTAGTGATGGTTATTGTATTTATTTCACCCTCCCCACTTCTTCCCCTTTATTATTTAGTATTTTTTTTAATGTTATTAGTCTCATCCAACGTGAAGACTGATGCAAAGTATTTGTTTAACTCCTCTGCAATTTAATGGTTCCCCATTATTATTTCCCAATCCCATTCTCTCAGGGGCCTAAGTTCATTTTGGCTTCTCGCTCTTCCTTGTTATATATTTAAAGAAGTTATTCTTATTGTCTGTTTTTATATCACTTGCTAGTTTATCTTCATAGCTTATCTTCTCCCTCTATAATTTATTTGGTCCTCTTTTGTTTGTTTTCAAGATTTTCCCAATCCTCTGGTTTATGTGTGTTTCGGCGGCATGCCATTCCCTGGCAGCGGAATTCTTTCTTCCTCCGCTTGTCAATGGGATTTCCTATTGAAGCCACGCCCACCAGGCAACCCGTGGTCGCTGGTGGGCTGCTGCCGGGAAAAGAGAATCCCAACGGCCGGAGAATTCCAGCCTATATTTTTTCTTTTGGTTTAATACTATCCTTCGCTCCCTTGGTTAATCATGGCTGATTTATCCCCTTCCTAGAATCCTTCTTCCTCACTGCATATATCTTTGTTCTGAATGATGAGCTATTTTCATAAATGTCTGCTGTTGTTGATCAACCATTTATTATGTCAATCCTTTCCTAGTCAATTCCATCCAACTCTGCCCTCATTTCTTTATACCCCAGTGGTGCCTAGTGAGTTGATCTTTGGGGCAGCATGGTAGCACAGTAGTTAGCATTGTTGCTTCACAGTGCCAGGGTCCCAGGTTCGATTCCTGGTTTGGGTCATTGTCTGTGCGGAGTCTGCATGTTCTCCCCGTGTCTGTGTGGGGTTCCTCCGGGTACTCCGGTTTCCTCACGCAAGTCCCGAAAGATGTGCTTGTTAGGTGAATGGAACATTCTGAATTCTCCCTCTGTGTACCCGAAGAGGCGCTGGAATGTGGTGACTAGGGGCTATTCACAGTAACTTCATTGCAGTGTTAATATAAGCCTACTTGTGATAATAAAGATTATTATTATTAATTATCTGTATTTAAGCATAACACAGTTGTTTCTGATGCAAATGTCTCACTCCCAAACTGAATGCTAAATTCTGCCATGTCATGGGCATTGTTTCTTCGGGCATCTTTTACTCAGATTGTTTATTAAACTTAAGACCATAAGACATAGGAGCGGAAGTAAGGCCATTCGGCCCATCGAGTCCACTCCACCATTCAATCATGGCTGATTTCAACTCAATTTACCCGCTCTCTCTCCATAGCCCTTAATTCCTCGAGAAATCAAGAATTTATCAACTTCTGTCTTAAAGACACTCAACGTCCCGGCCTCCACCGCCCTCTGTGGCAATGAATTCCACAGACCCACCACTCTCTGGCTGAAGAAATTTCTCCTCATCTCTGTTCTAAAGTGACTCCCTTTTATTCTAAGGCTGTGCCCCCGGGTCCTAGTCTCCCCTGCTAATGGAAACAACTTGCCTCATTACACATTAGCAGATCCAAAATAGCCTGATCTCTGGGTTGAATCCACAACATATTGTTCTAGGAAACTGTCCTGAATACACTCTGAAGTCTACCTCATGGATACCTCTGCCAATTTTATTTTTGCTGCCAGCGAATGGAGCGCCACCGAGAAACACGCAGCTGGGGAATGATAGAATCCAGCCCTTAGTTCCCAGTTTTGGTCTCCTTGTAACCACGTCTCATTAATGGCTATAAGGTCACATCAATTAACCTCAATTTGTGCTGCTTATTAATTTATTTTGTGCCGAATACTACGTATATTTAAGTAAAGAGCCATTAATTTTTCCTTGTTACCATTTTTACTCTTTTTGCCCTTATTTGTTGCTGTCACACTGTGGGTACCATTACCTAAATAGATGCCTTTTAATGCTGCGGCATTCCTTTGCTTTGTAAGCCTATATATTTCCTTTCCAGAACCATTCCCCTCCCCCCATTTAATCGAAAGCCCACTCTATTTCCCTGGTTATGCAGTTTACAATGACACTAGTCCCAGCACTGTTCAGATTTGACCATTCCAACGGTACAGTCCCCACTTTCCCCAGTACTGATGCCAATTCCTCACAAATCAAAACTCACTTCTACCACACCAGTCTATGGGCCATGTATTAATCTCTCTAATTTTATGTACCCTATGCCAATTTGCGTGTGGCTCAGGTAATAACCCAGAGACTGGGTCCTGTTGCCTCTCTATGCAGAACTATGGACCACCACTACGGGATCCTCCCCCTCCTACTGTAAGTTGCTCTCCAGCCCACAGCAGATCTCCCAAACCCTGGTACCCAGGCAACATAACTGTCTGGATTCATGATCCTTGCTGCAGAGAACATGTCAATCCCCGTCACTATACTGTCCCCAACTACCATACCTTCTTATGTGCTCCCCCACTTGACTGACTTCCTGTACCACAGTGTCTTGGCCAGTCAGCTCCATCCTCCACTCTCATTCAAACAAGCATAAAGAACATCAAACCTGCTGGACAATTGCAGTGCCTGACACTCCTGCCCCCTGGGTCCCCTTACCTGCCTCAGCTGCAGTCTCATCTCCTGTCCCTTACCACTTTCTAAACCGGAAGATTCGATCCTAAATGGTGTGGCCAACCCCTGAAACAAAATGTCCAGGTAATTTTTTCCTTCGCTAATGTGTTTCAGTGTCCTCGGCTCAGACGTCAGCTCAATGACTGAGCTGAAACCCCTCAAGCCACAGACATTTACTGCAGACGCACTTGCCCCAGATCACACCAGTATCTATGAGCTCCCACATGTTGCAGTCTTGACACATCACCTGTCTCGCCATATTTATGATCGAAACTAATTACCTAATTATTTTATTCAATTTTTTAAAGATATCATGAAATCTTATCACAAACTGCAGGACAAATTTAAACCGTTGGAAAATAGACCTAAACCACTTACCGGATATTCACCAGATACTCACCAACAACTCCACTACTCTCCAGCAGAAACCACTTCCTACAGGGTGGAAAAGTTAGAAAAGCAAAAGAGTACCGCCCACCCCTCCTCACCTGACTCCCTTTTCTAATTTCCCTTCCACATTCTGTGCACAGCTACAATCTGTCAGAGGGAAAATTTATTATTAAGGAGGTTTTGGCTGGGCACTTAGAAAATCTGCAATCATGTGATCAACATGGTTTTGTGAAAGGGAAATAGTGTTTTACTAATTTATTAGAGTTCTTTGAGGAAGTAACAAGCAATGTGAATAGAAGTGAATCTGTATAAGTGAAATGCTTCGATTTCCAAATGGCATTTGATAAAGTGCCACATGGAAGTCTACTACACAAAATAAGAGCTCATGCTGTAGGGGGTAACATATTAGCATGGGTGGAAGATTGGTTAGCTAACAGAAAATAGAGAGTAGGCATAAATGGGTCATTTGGGTTATAAGCTGTAACTAGTAGGGTCCAGTATTGGTGCCTCAACTATTAATGACTTGGATGAAGGGACTGAATGTATGGTTGCTAGGGGCATGATTCTCCGGCCTCGTCACGCCCTCAGCGAAACAAGGCTGGTGAATAGCGGGAGAGGCCAAAAAGAGAACCATGGCAGGTGCCAAACAGTTTGCGATGCAACAGTCCTCTCCCGTAGGCGAAATCGGGATCTCACCACAGCATAGCAAGAAACCAATTATCAACACTTAAGCCCCATTTCCATACAATTAAGCAGAGCCACCCATCATTCTGCGGCCTCCCCAACAAGTGGTCACACTGGTGCCGATGAGTAGCCATCTTTCCACACAGGCAACGAGCCCAGGGGCACTGGGCTTGCCACCCGGTGCTCGGTGGGGGGTGGAGGACCCTCGGCAGGAGTGGTCCGCCATGGGAGGGAGGGGCAACTGGGGGGCAACTGCTTGCGGCACCACGATGCCAACCCATGGATCAGGTGTACCCGTTCCCGGGGAAACCATTGTCCCTGCTCATCAGCCCCAACAACCACATGTGACCCCCCACTGACTGCCGAGGCCTCTGGCCATGTGGCTGAAGGCTATTACTAATAGGGAATTGGCAATCGTGGTTAAGTGAACACTTCACACAACCCAAGTGAATTCCCGTGGGAAGGCGGACCATGTAACATGTGGGAATTATTGCCTAGCATCCCAGTCACACCTTGATGCACGGACACTGTGTTTGAACACACACAGCAGCCAATATCCGAACACCCAGGGGATGAGACACAGCTCCGGGGCCATGTCCACGCCAGAGGGTGGCCGAGTGCAACAGGGAGGGGGAGATGCCAAGAGAGATGGGACAATGGTTTAGAGGTAGACCCACATTGACAGAGGCATCATACTGATTGTGCACAAGGGTGTTTGTTGTATGTAACAATTCCCCACTTGCCCGATAGTGCTGTCCCGCTCCCCTACCACACCTTCACCTCAACCGACCCCCCTCCCACAGTGCCTTCAAGGATCCTGATGTGCTTGACCCTCCTAGCTCTACCACTACATCTCGCTATTTCACAGGATGCACACTGAGGTGGAGGCAGCCAGCTGCTTACCTCATCCCGTGTCCTTCAATGCCCCTGGTGGGTTTCCTCTGGGGGCTCTGGGACTGAAGGGCTCCGGCTAACTGGTCAGTGGCACATGTCGCTGTGGAGGAAGGGTTGGTGGGATTGAAGGGGGAGGGGGGTGGATGCTCCCCTGGGGTGGAAAGGATCCATGGGGGGAGAGGGGGGTCATTGGTGTCTACTCACTCCTGCTGACCAGTGGAGGTCATTGACCTTCTTCCTGCATTGGAGGCCAGTCCTCCTGGTCACACTCCCCGAGGTCACTGTCGCCGCCCCCTCATTCATCCCAGGCGGCACTGGCTGCCCTATGGCTGATCCTCCTGGACCCTCTGGGGAACAGGACATCCCTCCTGACCTCCACACCACTTATGCAGCCTCCCCAGGTCTGGGTCCCCAAATCTTGAGGCTGGTTTCCTCTGCGCCATTGTTGTGAGCTGGCTGGGGTTGGCTGAGCAAGTGCAGCTTAATTGTTGCTCGACCTTGTTAGCGGGGGGCTGGCGAGTGTGGTCCCGGCGAGTCAGCTGGCGAACCTTCATTTGTGGCGAGAAGCCTGTGAGGCCTCGTTAAGTGGACCAATTAACATTGAATAGCGTTAACGGCCTTGCTGGGCCTCGCCGGGAAGCTCACGGCAATTCCCGCTCGCCGCAACACTTAAAAATCTTTCCGGAGAATTGCGCCCTAAGTGTGGGCTAAACTGGTGAGAAACTCCCCAGGCCCAAGAAAGTGACTAAGTGTCATTGAATAACGGTGGGGAACTCGCCAGCAGAGCTGACGGGAAACTCCATGAAAAACTCGCCACAAATGAACTTGGAAATTATTATTGAGTTTATTGGGCAGAATTCTCTGATAATGGGGGTATGTCCCCACGCCCGTGGAAAACAGGTGCAAATCACTCTGGACTTTCCTGGAGAAAGTCCAGAGTGATTCTCCGTTTTGCAGGGGGCTAGCAGGGCCCCGGAGTAGTCCTCACAGCTCTGGCTGCCGATACGGGGCCCTGCACTTCCGGCCGCGGGTCTGCGCATGCGCACGGCGGCAGCAACATGGCGGACCCACACCGCGGGCCGCCCCGACAGTATAGACCCCCCCTGAGATCGCGCGCGCTCGCCGATCGGTGGCCCCCGATCGTGAGTCTGGCCGTCCTAGAGGCCCCCCCCGGTGACGGATTCCCCCACCCCCCCACCAGAGCGGCCGGGAACTGAGCCTGCAGCCGCCACTCCGAGCTCCCGCTGGGTGGAACCATGAGTGAACCACGGCGGCAGGAACTGGGCCAGTTGCCAGCCGAGAATCGCCGCGGGGGCCTCTTTCAATGGCCCCCGAGCAGTGTCGCGTCGACCGCGCGCGCGATTGGTGGCGATTCTCCGGTCCCCGGAGAATCGCGGGAGCGCCGTCAGATCCGATCGCGGGTCTGCCACCCATTCTCCACCCCCGCGCCGAGCGCGATTATGGGGCGGGGGCTTGGAGAATCCCGGCCATTGACTTTGTTCAGTTTCATACCTCGCCTCCAACTTTCAGCACTCTGGCTGCCCCCTCTTTATAGGTGATCAAAGTACTTAATTAAATAATGTCCTTCATCTGTTTATCTTAACAATATAATTAACTACTATTTAATTCTTTAAACAAATAAAATTTAACATACACAATAATTTCAAAACAAATCAAATTCAAAAATGATTTTCCTCATTTTGTATAACCCATCATAATACATGACTGCCCTCTTCTTGGATCTCCCACAAGCTTTTCAAACAGGCTTTCCAGTTCGTAAAACAATCCTGTAATTAGTGACTTGCATTAACAGTCTTGGGCGAAATTCTCCGTAATCGGCGCGATGTCCGCCGACCGGCGCCAAAAAGTGCGCAAATCAGTCCGGCATCGCGCCGCCCCAAAGATGCGGAATCCTCCGCATCTTGAGCGGCCGAACCTTGAGGGGCTAGGCCCAGGCCGGACTGACGTCCCCCCTGCCAGCTGGCGGGAAAGGCCTTTGGTGCCCCGCCAGCTGGCGCGGAAATGACATTGCCGGGCGGCGCATGTGCGGGAGCGTCAGCAGCCGCTCACGGCATCCCCGCGCATGCACAGTGGAGGGGGTCTCTTCCGCCTCCGCCATGGTGGAGACCATGGCGAAGGCGGAAGGAAAAGAGTGCCCCCATGGCACAGGCCCGTCCGCGGATCGGTGGGCCCCAATCGCGGGCCAGGCCACCGTGGGGGGCACCCCCCGGGGCCGGAGCCCGCCCGCACCGCCTTGTCCCGCCAGTAAGAGAAGTGGTTTAATCCACGCCGGCGGGACAGGCATTCCAGCAGCGGGACTTCGGCCCATCGAATCGCCGGGGGGGGGGGGGCTGGCCGACTGGCACGGCGCGATTCCCGGCCCCGGTGCCGGAGTATTCTGCAACCGGCGGGGGCGGGATTCACGCCAGCCCCCGGCGATTCTCTGACCCGGCGGGGGGTCGGAGAATCCCGCCCCTGCCCCCGGCGATTCTCCGTCCTGGCGGGGGGTCGGAGAATCCCGCCCCTTATCTTCGAGATCTCGGGCGGGATTCTCCCCTACTCGGGGCGGCCGTACCGGCGCCGAGTAGTGACGTGAACCGCTCCGGCGTCGGGCCGCCCGGAGCTTGCGGAATCCTCCGCAGCTTCAGGGGCTAGGCCGGTGCCGGCGGGGTTGGCGCCCGGCTAGCCAGCGGCGAAGGGCCTCTGCTGGCCGGCGTGAGTTGGCGCATGCGCGGGAGCGCCAGCGTTTGCTGCCGTCATCCCAGTGCATGCGCAGGGGGGGTTCATCTCTGCGCCGGCCATGGCGGATTGTTACACCAGCCGGCGCGGACTGAAAGAGTGCCTCCACGGCACAGGCCCGCCTGCGGATCGGTGGGCCCGATCGTGGGCCAGGGCACCGTGCCCCCCCCCGGGCCAGATTCCCCCGCACCCCCCCCCCCCGAGGACTCCGCAGGCTGCCCGCAGTGCCAGGTCCCGCCAGTACGGACCTGGTGTATTTTACGATGGTAGGACCCGCCGAAAACGGGTGGCCACTTGGCCCATCGCGGGCTGGAGAATCGCCGGGGGTCCACTGACGACGCCCCCCGACCGGCGCGGCACGATTCCCGCCCCCGCTGAAAAACCAGCACCGCGAACCCGGCAGCTGGCGGCGGGGCGGGATTCACGCCGCCCCCGGGCGATTCTCCCACCCGGCGGAGGGTCAGAGACTCCTGCCCCACTTTTCCCTCTAACATTTCCTTTACGTTACCAAGGTCAATTCTCAACCTGTTCTCAGCCATATTCCCTGTTGAGTGTACATCATCCCACAGAGAATGATTATCCACATAACATTCATTGGGCAAGCCTTTCTCAGAATACTCCTTGTATAGTAATTCTCTCAAAATGCTTGATAGGTAAAACCCATATTTATCGCTTGTACTAGTGCCAGTATTTCTGCAGCTAAGGTGCTTTCACTATCCTTTTTATTTTCTTTGCTTCTCAGGCCAATGGACAACATTTTCTATTATTTCCCACCAAGAGTATGAAAATCTTGCTGTACTAGAATGTCCATTTGGAAGATCGGCTTGTGAAATGTCACAAGAAATTATTAGCCTCATAGCTTATGGATCCAAGGCTGGAAATTTGAATTTCTGAATCTCTGAATTTATTTTTAAAATGTTTTCTTAGCCCCCATAACTCAGTTCCAATATGTCAAAACTAGCGTCAGGTCTCATTTGAGTGCACGACCAGTTCAACTTTTCAATTAAACTTCTTTTTTGGTCTATTTCTTTCTTGGATGCAGGATTCTCTTTTTGAGCGAACCTTATTTATTTGGATGCAGTTGACATTTTCTAAATAAGACTGTTGATTCAAGATCAGTCCTGACTCATTTTGCTTAATTCTAACCCTATATATTTAAAGGCCAAACTCCTTCTTTATTTTGTCTATCACTCGTTGCTCAAATTCCACAGAACCACCCCCGCACAGAAAACCATCAACATACACCGTAAAGATTCCTGCTACTTTCTCCTTGTGATAACTTTGGAACATTACTGAGCCTGCTTTTAGCTGAAAATAACCCATTTTCAGCAGGATGGACCTAACTGAGAAATACCATACCCCTGATGCGTCATTCAACCTGTAAACATTTGTTTACTTTCCACAATTTTTCTTCTATAGCACCAGCTTCTTTAGTTTGTTTCGGCATGAGAGCAGATTTGACCCCAATGGACTGGTTTGGAAGACTAAAAGGTAGGACAGTTGATGAGCAGTGGTAGTTGATTAAGGGAATCAAGGGTTACAGGGGTAGACAGGGAAGTAGAATTGAGGCAGCAATCCGATCAGCCATGATTTAATCAAATGGGGGAGTAGGCTTGAGGGGTCGAATAGTCTACTCAAGATCCTAACTCACTACGTCTGTATTCAAGATACTGTCAGTTTGAGTTACAGTCTCGCCATCATTACGACCGCAAAATCTGGGCCGTTCTGTAGGCGACGCACCAAACTAAAGAAGTTTATTCCATAAGCAATTCTAAACAGCTTAACATTTCTGATAATTGGTACTAACATATTCAATTTTCCAAAGCTTTAGGGGTTATTTTGGTGAACCGTGCAGCTGAAGAGGCAGTAATGCAGACTGGCACGATGGGTAGTTAAGTTTATGAAATATGAGAAGCTTCAATTCAGTACACGCTGTGAACAAGAAGAAAAGAGCTTTATTCTCAAATTCCATTCATATTATCTGTGCAGCAGAAAAGAGGAGCAAAGGCTAAATCGATGCATGTTCAGGGAGACAGAACAGAGTGCCCGTAAGTGCAACTAATTTCTGGTATTAGATTCAGAAAACCTAGGAGGTAAAATTCCTCTTAATGAGAAATAGATGGGTGTCTCATTTTCTCAGAGGCAATGACCCGTTGGTGGAATCAGATTCTCAAAATTCATAGTTTTCAAAGCAGTGCATTCATGCAAGTGTGTTAGCTAATTTATTCTCAGGTTTTTGTTCAAATGGGTACGTTGCCCTTAAGCTGAGTCATTTACATATTGTGATTTTCTGAAGATCAGGTCAGCCACTATTATCAATCTGAAGCCTATGGTGGAATTTTAGTAGCCAACCAAGTCACATTTTCTGCACTAGCTGTTTTTTTGATAGTAGTCAATTCCATAATACTGCTTTGGAATTTGGAGAATATTTTTTGGCTGAGATCTTTATCAGAAAACTGATCCATTTAGACTTGAGTCACCTGCTTTACTGTGACAGTTAAAGCCAGTGGAAGAGGCGAGTATTTTAAAGTCTGAAACTCAAGCAGATTAAGTCACTATTGAATCCCAGTCTGTTGCTATGACAGTGCCTCAAATTCACAGCTAGTGCAGATTAGAATTCAAATTTGTAGTAAAGAAAGTTCCACAACTGTTTGATTACATGAAACATGCATTCGGAGAACACAGCAAAAAGGCTGAACTGGAATCTAGACAATCTTTTTGCTTTTTATTGCCCATTTACTCAGCTTTATGTACATCTTCGCAGCAAGTAAACTGAATTTGTTGATGATATTCCTTCAGTAGATGTTCAGATGTCTACAAAGATAGGAGTATCTGATATATTATAAAGGCCACCACTCAACAGAGGGGCGAAGTAGATGACAGTAATTTGCCAGCACCTGGGTTCTAAAGTAGCACCACCCCACCCAGCTCGAACATTCAATTCATAATGATAACTTTTCACACTGATAATGACAACTCTAAAGTATAATTTTTGGCGGGGCAGGTTTAAAAAAAATGTTGATCTGTTTCAAGCTATAAAGGGAATGTGACACTCGAAAGGTTAGCAATAATTATAGACTAGGGTTAGCTTTCCAGATAAATAAATGCCTGGAAAAGGTATAGTTTATCAACACGTCCATTTGCTTGTGCATTTATTGAATTATTTGCTTCAATGTAGTTTGGGTGAGGTTGAAATAAGATGGTTTGACCTAGTTTAACCCCAGTTCAGTATTGTCATGTTTTCATGTTCTGAAGAACGTGTCATTAGTAAGGACACAGAGGAATTATCTGAGTTGTGCTGATAATGATTATATCGTGCTTGACCCCATGGGATGCTCTGTGCCATTGTTTGTTTCCTACAAAGTTGCCCCTGGTTTTGTTTTCAACTTCATCTTTGCCCACCTCACTTTTTTAAATGCACTCCCACTCTTTCTCTTTTTCCGTCCTCGCTCAGTTCATAGAAGACTCATGAATGAAGGCCCATGGAGAAGGGGGATTGGAACTCAGTGCAGCTGTACTATTAAATCAGTGAAAGTGAATGGGTTTAAGATAAGGGGCTTTCCCACTGAGCCACATCTGGCAGGAACTGGCTGTGCAGATCAATGGTCACCTGATGGGATGTTTTTATTTGAAGGGAAAAATAATTTGCAACTCCTTCTTTCATGGTAGATTTCACTGAATTCTTCCTGCTCTTCCCCCAGTTTTTTTTAAAATGAAGAATTCTGAACATGGGTTCATTCAACAAGTTGAACAAGAGCCCATGACTTGAAAACTAATTGTCCACACTCAACCCCCAGCTGTTTTTGAACTCAATCTTTAGTAATCATTAGAGCTGCCTTTCCGAGGAAATTCTTCATTCTCTGCTGTGAAAGAGGACAGACCAGTGCTGTGAAAAATGAACCGCAAATGAAAAAAGCATCAGTGTAGATAGTCTACGTGTTTTGAAGGTGCTTGAGTACATATTTTTCATGTACATTAGGTTAAGGAAGGCTACCTAGGTGTTATTGTATTTTCATAAAAATAACAACCAATGATGTCTCATTTGTTACATCAGGGTTTACAGTGAACCAGTTTGTATACCTGGCAAATCTGAATGTTGATATAGCAGGTTGGTATGAAAGCCTGTTGTGCCATTGTATGTTTATGTTTTATGTGACAACTTGATGATCTTGGTTGAATGGTAACGGAGTAAGGATGAAAATACTCTAAATGGTGGTTAAGTTGAGATGATTTGTGTCTCTGATGGTTTTCAGAACAGAAGGTTTCAGATTTGATCTTCAATCTCCACTGAGGTAACTGACCTTAGGATATCAGCACCTTAAAATCGAGCAGCCTGGGTTGTGAAGGGCGGCATCGTAGCACAGTGGATAGCACTGTTGCTTCACAGCTCCAGGGTCCCAGGTACAATTCCCGGCTTGGGTCACTGTCTGTGCGGTGTCTGCACGTTCTCCCTGTGTCTGCATGGGTTTCCTCCGGGCGCTCCGGTTTCCTCCCACAAGTCCCGAAAGACGTGCTGTTAGGTAATTTGGCATTCTGAATTCCCCCTCTGTGTACCCGAACAGGCGCTGGAATGGGGTGACTACAGGCTTTTCACAGTAACTTAATTGCAGTGTTAATGTAAGCCTACTTGTGACAATAAAGATTATTGTTATTATTATAAACTGCTCAGCACCCAACTTCCCTTCTGAGTTCCATGTTCGCTGAAATTGTTAATATTTCTTTCTATTTGGGTACCGTTCCCCTCTCCTTCAAAACTTCCCTCATCACCCGTCTCCAAACAAGGGCGATGCCTACTATTGCCCGATCTCCAACTTTCCAACTTCCCTTTCCTCTCCTTGACCATGTCACTTTCCAAATCTGTACCCATTGTTGCTGGAACTCATTTGTGAATCTCTCCAATCAGCTTTCTGTCCCTGCCACATAACAAAATGATCTTCTCCAAAGTCACACATGACATCCTGCGATATACATGAAACACAACCAAAACCAAAAAGAAAACAAGCTGGAAGTCTAATAACAGATAAATAATACCCCACATTCCCATCCCCCCTGCCTCCCCCATTTTTACCCCTATAACTCCCCCCCGCCCCCCCCCCCCCAACACTGCTGACGTCTTAACTATCTTTTTTTAAAATTTAGAGTAGCCAATTATTTTTTTCCAATTAAGGGGCAGTTTGGTGTGGCCAATCCACCTAACCTGCACATCTTTGGATTGTGGGGATGAGACCCACGCAGACATGGGAGATTGTGCAAACTCCACACGGACAGTGACCCAGGGCCGGGAATCGAACCCGGGTCCTCAGCGCCGCAGTGCCATTGCTAACCATTGCGCCACATGTTGCCCTACGTCCGAACTATCTTTGAAGAAGTCAATAAACGGTTTCCATCTGCGGGCAAACCCCCCCACTGACCCTCTTTCCCCCCCCCCCACTGACCCTCTCAAGACCAACTTGATTTTTACCACCCTAAGGAATTCTGCAAGGTCGCTCACCCACACCATCGGCTTCGGCAACTCTGAGTTCCTCCACTCCAACAAAATCCGTCTCCGGGCTACCAGGGAGGCAAAGGCCAAAACGTCGGCCACTCTCGCCCCCTGGAATCCCGGGTCTTCCAACACTCCCAAAATTGCCACTTCAGGACTCGGGACAACCTTTACCTTCAGTACGTGAGGCATAACATCAGTGAAAACCCGCCAGTATCCCTCCAACTTCGGACAAGCCTGAAACATGTGGAGATGGCTCGCAGGCCCCTCTGAGCACTGCCCAAACCTATCCTCTACCCCCTCAATGAACCTGCTCATTCTGGCCACCGTCATATGTGCCCTATGGACTACTTTGAATTGAATAAGGCTAGGTCTAGCACATGAGGAGGATGCAATCACTCTCCTCAGAGCCTCCTCCCACAACCCAGCCTCCAGTTCCCTCTCCAGCTCCTCCTCCTCCCACTTCCGTTTACCTTCTCCTATCGGGGCTCCCTCCCAATCCATTAACTCCTTATAGATCTCTGACACCCAGCCCTCGCCAACCCCTGTTTTCAACCCCTGTTAGGACACACCTCATCGAGGCCAGGATGAGTAGATTCTTCGAGGAGGTTGAGGATAAGCATCAGCGGTGCTCAAAAGGGCCTGCCCCAAATTGGTGGGCTATTGGAGGGCCTTTTTTTATTTTTTTGCACCATATTGGCAGTCCTGAAGCTTGATTTAGGACCCTGCCCATTAGTCACTATTTTTGAAGTGTCAGATCAACCAGAAATGAGGACAGGAGCAGGGGCAGATGCTCTGGCTTTTGCATTGCTGTTGGCATGGTGACAAATACTGCTGAGATGGAGGCAGGCAACGCCACCCAGTACCGCCGCAAGGCTGAGTGATCTAATGGAATTCTTGCACCTCGAAAAAGTCAAGTTAATAATAAGAGGGTCGAATGACGGGTTCTATCGTAGATAGCGGCCGCTCATTGTGCACTTTAAAGAGCTGGTCACTGTTATCTCGCCATTGGATTGGTGGGTAGGAAGAAAGGGAAGGGTACTATCTTGGGGAGGCTGCCCCCGTCTACAAAGGGCCCCCTGAAGAGAGTCCCCATTCCCCTCTCTCCCAAATGGAGAATCCAGTCCAGTATGTTTTGTTACAGTTATACAGGGTATTGGTGAGACCACACCTAAAGTACAGTGTACAGTTTTGGTCTCCTTATTTAAGAAATTTCATGAGAAACAGCTCAGGGAAGGTTCACTCAACTGAATGCTGAGATGAGGGATTTATCTTATGAGGAAAGGTTGGACAGGTTAAGCCCTGTATTCATTGGGGGTTAGAAGAATGAGAAATGAGCACAACTTTAAAAACAAGGGGCGGGATTCTCCCCTACCCGATTGGGCGGGAGGTCCCGGCGGGATGGAGTGGCGTGTACCACTCCGGCCTCGGGCCGCCCCAAAGGTGCGGAATCCTCTGCACCTTCAGGGGCTAGGCCCGCCCCGGAGTGGTTAGCGCCCCGCCGGTTGGCGGGAAAGTGGCTTGGCGCCAGGCCAACCGGCGGCGAAGGGCCTCCGCTGGCTGGCATGAGTTGGTGCATGCACGGGAGCGCCAGCGTGTGCTGGCATGATCCCCACGCATGCGCAGAGTGCTTAGTTTCCGCACCGGGAATGGCGAACCAGTACAGCCTCCGGTGCGGAAGGATAGAGTGCCCCCACGGCACAGGCCCGCCCGCAGATCGGTGGGCCCTGATCGCGGGCCAGGCCACCGTGGGGGCACCTCCCGGGGCCAGATTCCCCCCCCCCAAGAACCCCGGAGCCCGCCCGCACTGCCAGGTCCCGCCGGTAAGGGACCTACTCCAATTTACGCCGGCGGGTCTGGCAATAGACAGGTTGCACTTCGGCCCATCGCGGGCCGGAGAATTCGGCAGCCCCGGCGGCCATTGAGTCATTCTCCGCCATTCTCCGAGGCGGACGGCGCAACTCACGCCAGGCCAATTTTTGGGGGGCCGGAGAATTAGGAGGACGTCGGGGGCGGGATTCACGCCGACCCCCTGCGATTTCCGACCTGGCGGGGGGTCGGAGAATCCCGCCCCTGAAGTCTCCCATTTAAGACTGATTAGAACCATACAGTGCAGAAGGAGGCCATTCGGCCCAATTGAGTCTCACCTACCCTCTGTTAGAGCACTCTACCCAAGCCCATCTCCCACCCTATCCCAACAACCCCTGAACCTAATCTACACATCTTTTGAAACTAAAGGGCAATCTACCAAACCACCTGAACTGCACATCCTTCGATTGTGGGAGAAAATCGGAGCGCCTGGAGGAAACGTACGCAGGCATGGGGAGAAAGTGCAAACTCCACATAGATAGTCACCCAAGGCCGGAATTTAGCCCTGGTCCCTGATGCTGTGAGGCATCAGTGCTAACCACTGTGCCGCCCAACTGCAAGAAAAGAAGAATGGTTTCATTAGGATAATTGTTTTCTGATGGTTATGATTCTGTGGAACTCACTTCACTAGAGACTGGTGGAAGCTGGGCCATTGAATATTTTTAAGGCTGAATTAGGTATATTCTTGTTTGACAAGGGATTGAAAGGATATAGGGGCTAGGCAGGAGTTGAGGGCACAAGAAGCTCAGCCATGATATTGAATGGCCGAATAGGCTCAAGAGGCCTAATTTGTAGTTTGTACGTATGCATATATGTTCACTATCTTCCAGCTGGGTTGGACTGCACAATCTTATTTTTCCTATCCATTTTTATCTATCCAATCGTGGTCAGATAATAAGTTTGAATGGTTTCTGTTACTGCTCCCTACCATCACCTCTGGTGTCTCCCAAGGATCTATTCTTATCCCTCTTCTATTTCTCATCTGTATGTTACCCCTTAATTACGTCATGCGACAACATTTTGTCAGTTTTCACATGTACACCGACAACACACAGCATCACCTCACCACTACCTCTCTCGACCTCTTCACTGTCACTAAATTGTCAGATTGCTTGCCCAGTACTGGAGGAGCAGAAATATTCTGCGGATAAATATTGGAAAGCCTGAAACCATTGTCTGTTGATAGAAAGGAGCTGCCAATTCCATTCACCTCCCTGGAAGTCTCTGAGGCTTAACCAGACTATTCTCAACCTTGATGCATATTTGATCCTGTAATGAACTTTCGTGCCATAACTAAGATTGCCTATTTCCACCTCTTTGACATTGCCTGCCTCATCTCATCTCCCGAAACTCTTAGCCTCCAGATTTGTTCATTCCAATGCACTCTTGGCCAGATTCCCAGGTCATCCAAAACTCTGCCCGTGTTCTTACTTATACCAAGACCTGTTCACCCATTACTCTTCTGCTTGCTGGGTTATGTTGGCTCTTGGTTAAGTAAAGCCTTGATTTTCAAAATTGTCATTCTTGTTTTCAAATCCCTCCCTGGCTTTTGTAATCATGGTAGCACAGTGGTTAGCATTGTTGCTTTACAGCGCCAGGGTCCCAGATTTGTTTCCTCCTTGGGTCACTGTCTTTGCGGAGTTTTCACTTTCTCCCCGTGTCTGCGTGGGTTTCCTTCGGGTTAGGGTTTCTCCCATAATCCAAAGATGTGCGAGTTAGGTGCACTGGCCATGTTAAATTGCCCTTAGTGTCCAAAAACATGTTAGGTGGGGTTACTGGGTTACGAGAATAGGATGGAGGTATGGGCTTGGGTAGGGTGCCCTTCCCATGGGCCGGTGCAGACTCGATGCGCCGAATGGCCTCCTTCTGCATTGTAGATTCTATGATTCTCCAACCCCACGACTTAATGACATATATGCACTCCTCCAATTTAGTTATCTTGTCAACATCGTCGATTTTAATCCCTCCACCAGTGGTGGTCATCCTTTCAACCGCCTGAGTCCAAAGTTCTGGCATTTTTCCCTAAACCTCCCCACCTCTTTCCTTTTATTAAGATGCTCCTTGCAACCTACCTCTTTGACCAACTGCCCTAATATCTCCTTTTGTGGCTTGGTGTTATTTTTTCTTTGTACCTTGTGGCGCGCCATGGAATGTTTTTAATGTCAAAGGTGCTATATCAATACAAGTTGTTATAGTTACGAAGGGGCAAATGATAAATAATCTTTCTTCCGAATGCTCTCCATTGACACCAGCTAGAAAAGTGCATGTGCGGCTGCTGGGTGAGAACAGAACCTGACTTGGTTTCAATGTCACTGCACCCCCACACCCCATGAACAAATAGCCTGCAAGTACTCTTGGTCTAAGCTCAACAGAATGATTGAACAGCCCTTCTGGCCAAGGTACTAGAGGATTTCCAGAACCTGTAGAACTGCACCCCGCCAAGGAGTCACTGTTTTCAGGCGAAAACGTGAACACAAAAATATTGAAACAAAATGACCAGCGGAAAATATCAACAAAGCAAAATTGCAGAAATATGGCTCGGTCAAACCTTTCAAATAGTTCAGCTTGTAAACAGTAAACTGATGTAGAGTTACTGCTGTGATGAATCACAGTCTCTTTTGTTTTACTGTGTGCTGTGAACTGAAGGACATCCTGGACTAGATAAACAAGTTACTGAATGAAAGTGCCCTGGGCTAATAAAAAATTGCTGCTGGAAGCTCTTGATGTTTCAATTAATTGCTGTTGGTGATGATTTTGCAATTAGTTATTTGTTTTTTTTAAATTATTTGTTTCGCTCCCACTCTCATCTCTGAGTAAAGGTTCATGAAGCTCAGGCAACCAGCCTGGAGAGAATTTGTCTCCAAAAGTAAGGAATTGTTGAGGAAAGTAAAACAATTAAACAACAAAATTATATGATCCTACAATATTGTGGGAGGGTGGGGGCTGGCACCATCCGGAGAGTGAGGACTTGTATTACACATTAAACACCCTTGTGCACAACCACTATGATGCCTCTTGTCACTTTCCTCCGCAATACAGGCTGACCTCCGAACCCTTGGCCGACCTCTCCAGGAATCCCCCCATCCTCGGGCACACCATGTGCAGGTGATGGGTGTGAGTAGGGGTCAGACTATGGCATAGATTGAGGAGCACTGACGCTCAGCTCTCTGCTGACGATGCCGACACAGCCCCATCACTATGGAGTGATGTAACACATACCCTGGGAGGGTGGGAAATGGGAGTGGGGGGTGACGGAGCAGGCGGAGTCCCAAGTGAATTGGATGGGTATGAGGGCCTTGTTTCTCCAGTCCCTGCTGGTTCGGCCCAACCTCATCATCCTCCTTCTTGTTAGAGGTGGGCACATGTTCTCCAGCTCATTGCCTCGCTGCAGTGCCAGGTTGTGGAGGGCACAGCAGACCTCCACAAAGCGGGCAACCCTCTGGGCGGTGTACTGGAGTGCACCACGAGAGCAGTCAAGGCAACAGAACCACATCTTGAGGAGTCTGATGCACCACTCAATGACTGCCCGGTGGCCACATGGGTCTCAAAGTAACAGGTCTCCGCTTCGGTCACCAGCCTCCATACTGGCATCATTAGCCAGGTCCTCAGCGGTCCCTTATCCCCCAAGAGTGAGCCGCCCATCCTGGGGTGCTCCTCGAAGAGGCTGGGGATGACCGACTGCCCCAACGTGTATCTGTCCTGCACACTCCCGGGAAGCGTGCACACATGTGCATTATCTTCATCTGGTGGTCGCACACAAGCTGTATGTTCAGGGAGTGGAACCCCTTTCGGTTAACATCGGGCACCCCTAGACGGCCTGGTCAGCCCAGGGCAACATGTGTGGCATCTATTACCCCATGGACCTGGGGCTTCCCGGCAATAGCAGAGAAACTTGCTGCGCGGACATCTTGTTGGGCTTGGTCCATTGTCAAAGATGATGTAGTTTTGTGCCCGGGCACACAGGGCATCCGTGACCTGTGGGTGAACCGGTGGCCTGTGAGATATTATACAGGTCACAGGTCCCCCCTTGAGCCCTGGAATGGTCACGCGTGTAAAGGTTCAGGGCTGTGGTGACCTTAATGGCCACAGAGAGCGGGTGTCCTCCTCCACCATATGGTGCCAAGTCCGTGAAGATATGGCACAGGTGCCGCAGCGTCTTCTTGTTGAGGCGGAGCCTCCTGCGGCACGCGCTGTGCGGCATCTGCTCGAAGGACTAGAGACACCTGCACATACTGGGCCGTCGTGGGGCACTTCCTCTTGGTCCCTTCCTGGCCTGATAGGTAGCCGGGTCCTCGGGGTGTGGGGCTGGGTCCTGCACATGGTCCGCTGCCTCGAGCATTTGCTGACACTGCTGCTGATGCAGCCCTCTCCGGCGTCTGTCTGCATCGCGTAGTTCCAGCATCAATGGGGCAACTTCTGCATCCAATATCCCTGCCATAGCGTTCAATACCTGTAAGGCATTGGGATTGAGTATTAGACTGACAAACAGCAGTGGTTCCCACTCCGGGACCCTCCAATCCACCATTGATCTCCCATCCCACTGGGAACATTCTGCCCATGCACTCCCGGCCGCAGCAGTCCCCCTTCAACGGACCCTAGCCCCTGTACCCCAGGCACCCACTCATAAGGTCACCTGGCCCAGGCGCTGGTCCCCTCCCCATGGCATTCACCCACCCTCCAGCCGTCGACATGTCCCTGGAGCTGTGTCCCGTCCCTTGGATGTTCGGATGCTGCGTGTGTGGTGTTGCCTCCCGCAGTATTCAGGTACAGTGTCCAGGCATCACAGTTTGATTGGGATGCAAGGAAATGACTCCCACATGCTACATGGCCCACCCACCCACGGGAATCCACTTGGGATGTGTGAAGTGCTCACTTGACCATGATTTCCAATTCCCTTGTAGCAATAGCCTTCAGCCGCACGGCCAGAGGCCTCGGCAGTCGACGGGGGGTTATGGGTGGTCATTGAGGCAGACAGGCTTGGACAAGGGTGCCCCCAGAACGGGTGCAAACGACCCAGCAGTTGCCGCCCCTCCTCTCCCACTCCCACGGCAGCCCGCCCCTGGGGAAGGTCCCTCCCCGCCCCAGCCGAGAGTCCCCCACCCCCTGCTGAGCACTGGTGCAGCAAGCCCAGCGCCCCGGGTCTTTGCCTGTGAGAAGAGATGGCTACTCACCTCCTCAACTTTTGTATTAAAAAAATACTCCAGAGACATCCAAAGCCAGAGTTGATTTTTTTCAAACATGAAGATGGATTGATTACAATCTGGAATTAAAAGTCTAATGGTTTGCCAGAGATTTCTGGCTGTTCCCGCTGGCAGGACCTTATGTTCCCACTGATGGAAAACCCCTGTTGTGGGATCACCGATGTCAGGAGGGTGCATACAACGGGAGACCCTATTGGCAGCTGCGGGACCAGACGATCCCGCCACTGGCCAATGGCAGGCTGCCTCCTCCGCGGTGAAACCTGTCGCGCGACCCGCATGGAAAACCCCGCCCATTAAGCCATTGTTAATTGCCATTAAAAACCCATCAGGTTCACTGCTGTCCTCACGTGGTCGAGCCAAGGTGTGCCTCCAGATCCCCAGAAATGTGGTTGATGCTTAAATGCCCCCTCAAGGGGAATTAGGGATGGGCAACAGATGTTGGCCCAGCCAGCGATGCCCGCATCCCATGAAAGAATAAAAAAGTATAAAAAGCATGCAAAACCTGGAAATATACTTTAAATAGGTTGGATCATCGTCTGCTCCGTATTCTATCTTTGACGAAAACAGAAATGAAAACACTTCAATATCACTAGTAAATGTTATAACAGCTTTGATCTTATCATCAATTTCCAGTATTGCTTTTGGAGTTTTTAAATTATTTGTTCCTGAATAAACCCTAATATAATAGAGATTGTTATGCACAGACATGCATTCAGGCTGGTCTGATGGTAAGTATGTTAGAAAATATACAGGAGATTCAAAAGCCGCCACTCCACCCCCACCGCCAGGTTCATAAAGGCTAAGTGTTGGGGACATAACAATCTGAAGTCAACAATACAGCTTGGCTTTCCTAATAAAATAAGAGAACAAAGCCTTTTCTGTCATTAATACTGTCAACTTAAGTGAAGATAAATTCGGACAGATGCAACTGAGCCTGGCCAGCTGCTGCAAATCATGTAGGAAGCGACAGCTCTGTTTGTCGTAACCTGAACAGTGTGATGTCCCACTAATTGTGTGTCTTCTGCTTTGGGCTTCTTTGTCATCATGGCGCATCCACTGCGTGAGACGAATGTGCAGTAAAATGCTAGATAAAATGAGGAAACCGCTGGAGTTTTAAAATAAACAATATGTTTATCGCAATAACATGATCTTCACCTGTCATTGTTAACTATATCCTGCTGTCCATTTAGAGAAGCCTTTCCTTGTCAAATTTTGGCAAATTCCATCTGTCCACTGCTGCCTTAAATGAATGTGTTGCTGTAATAACACCCAAGATTCAACATTTGGCTCCATTCAATATTATTTGTTTGTTTTCTCGCAAGCAAGATAATTGTTGATAATAGGACTTTTAAATCCTCATTTCCTTGTGGGTTCCCATGTGCCTTTATTGAAAATGTCCCTGTCACAGCCTGTCTGATAGAGGGCTAAATCTGACCTCAATGATGAATGATCACATGGGAGGGGGGTTTGTGGCAAAGGATTTCAGAAGGAACATGAGAAACACATGGGGTGGATGGGGGGGGGGGGGGGGGGGAGGGGTTGGGGGGGGGTTGGTTGGGGTTGGGGGGGGGGCTGGTGGGGGGGGGGGGGGAGTGTGGAGGTTTGTAGAATTTTTTTTAGAGAAACTGGAGATTGTGTTAACAATCGGATCCTGCATTGGGTGTCGAGCTATCATAACAGTTAGGGCCATTCTGAGTCAATATTAAACAGAAAGTTCCAAGTTAAAGTTACCACTAATTTGATAATGTCATTATGTGATACAAAGGGACGGATATTCATTCAAACACAAACTATTACCATGCCCAAATTAAATGGATTAAGTTCAGTACTGTCCTTCCTAATTGCAACTATAATATAAGAAAAACATAGATTTTGCTTAGGTTGCATTAATTGTACATAAACATTTTATTTTAACATAACAACCAACGTTTAAACATGATGTTGCATTAGCAGTTGAACAAAGAAACCTCCTTTGGGTATCAGAGAACATACTACGTATTGCAATAAACATATTGTTTATTGTAAAACTCCAGCGGTTTCCTCATTTTATCTAGCATTTTGCTGCACATTCGTCTCTGGCAATAGATTTCTGAAGTCCAGCAAAAATCTATCATTATCTATCTATCCATCTTCTATGTCTTAAAAAACTGCCATGTTTATGTGTAAATAATCCTCCGAATTTTTTTGGAATCTATCACCCACCATACCTATTTCTTTATTTCAAAACACAGCGACGTGAACTATAGTACATGTGTAGATGGGAATAAAAGGTTCCTTTATACTTGTGTAACATTACTATCGCAAATATGATTTGAGGTAAATTCCATATTTTGGTCCTAAATGCGCAGAGTTAAGATTGTACAATTCACAGTTCCTCACTGTAACAAGCCTTTCAGCTTAGCAGAATAATAAGGAAAATGACAATTAAATTAGCAGAGGTTTCATATTCACCATTGATTTTAATTGCCTTAGATTTCTACACCGAAACATTGTGGGGACTTAGTGGCAACGTCTTCAACCGACACATCAGGCATATTGCTATTAAATAAAGCTGTAATTAAAGAGTTTAGCCATTGCGCATCCTAGAAAACATAAATGCTCCTGGACCATAAGAACAAATGTTCCTGCATTCTCATATAGTCATTTACTGTCAATGGTAAAGTCAGTGAAACTGCAAATAAACCACTGTGACAATTGAAATCCGTGCTGAGTGAGATTAGAAATTGTTGACACTCCCTATGGTGCAAGCGATGAATACATTGGGCACGATTTAACCACCGTGATGCGCCTGGCATGAATCTGGGTCCGTTGGATTAATAGCGGGAAAGACCAAAATCGAGATTTGCACCAGGCGCAAATCAGTTTGCCATCTAACTGTCTCACTCCCAATGGTGAGTTCCAGATTTTGCCAAATTATGGCGAGCATATCATTAACCACAATTTACAAAATTTCTATCTCATTAGTGAGATTGAAATGAAATGAAAATCGCTTATTTTCACAAGTAGGCTTCAAATGAAGTTACTGTGAAAAGTCCCTAGTCGCCACATTCCGGCACCTGTTCGGGGGGGCTGGTATGGGAATTGAACCGTGCTGTTGGCCTGCCTTGGTCTGCTTTAAAAGCCAGCAATTTAGCCCAGTGTGCTAAATAGGTGTTCTGGGAAGTAACTGGCTCCCCAGCGAGAAATCGCTCGGGCATTGTTCAGTATTCCTTTTTAAAAACGTGAAGCTGACTCAATGGCTGCTGAGGGGATCTGAGGAGGTGAGTAGCCAATTCCATTTATGGGCATGCAGCTCAAGATCACTAGAGCTGCTTCCCAAGTACTCGGTGGGGGGGGTGGGGGGGAGGGGGGAAGGGGGGGAAGAGGAGTGGTGGGGGACCTCTCGGAAGTTGGGCTTAGTCAGAGGGCTGAAGCGTTCCAGGTTGGGGTTCGTAGCTGGACTGGGGTTGGGGAGAGGATTGGTTTCATCTGTGAGGCCTCCAAGCTATCTGTAAATACTGTGGATACCCATTACAGGGGCAAATACAGTTACTGCCAGTCTGTCCGACCAAACACTTCCCTCAGAGCCCTGTTGTTGATTATATGCTGAAGGTCACTTTAACTCCCATTGATTGTGAGCAGCCTCTAGCTTCACAGCTGAAGGCTATTGCTAATGAGGAAATGGCCTTGCTAATTGTGAGAGCACTTCATAGCTGCAGGTTGTGTTTGCTGCTTGTTCCTCCTGGTGGCTGCAGCTGCCTGGAGGCTACTGTTGCTGTTTCTTTCCTTTTCTGCAGCTGGAAAGAAGGACAAATTTTTTCTAAGATACCTGGGTGCTGGAACACTGGGCTCAGGGGGACGTATGAGTCCATAAAGCAATCCGGTTTGAAGCAAGAAGACGCTGTGGGACCTGGTGCGTGACATTGCTCCAAATGGGCCACCTGATGACGCCGATGAAGAAATGCTTGCACAGATTGCTGATGCTTTTGTTGCTCATGTGGTGAGTGCTGCATGTAACTGACATGGCACGGTGGGTTAAACAAGGATGGAAGTCAAGGATGTTCAAATGCACCTTGAGCGCCAGTGGAATATGTAGAAGCCAGGATTTGGCTCCTGTGAGATTGAGCCGGGTGGAAGTGCCTGCACAGCTGCGGCTCCTGGACGGAGAATGGCACTGATACATGGAACAAATCACACATTGATGGACAGATCAAAAGGTCTGGACATGGTAACACATTCTCAGGTTTATCATCCATTTCTATTGGGAACCTGCAAGGGGTGATACCTCGTGTTTGTCTTTTTGTGTGAAAATGTGCTGATAATACTTTGGTAGTATTAATGGTTAGTGTGATATGTGGAATATTACATAATTGATTTTCAAATCTTTGATACTGTTGATCGTTTAATCAACAAAATATTCTCGTGGCTTCTCGTGGGTACACGTGGCATGTCTCACATAATGATTATCGCATCCCATTTCAATCAAACTTTGAAGCTCACCTGAACTCTAGAAGTGTCATCACCAGAGAGGCTGCAACCAACAATCAAAGGGCTGGGTTTCAGCACTGGGGATATCCCCATGACTAGAGAGTGAGTGTGTGCATCAAGGAAGGGCACCTGAGCATGGTCCCTAATGTTTCCAGCAAGTGTCTGGGTTCTAGGGGCTTCTGATGTCGCTGGGGGTGAGTATGCATAGCAGGTTTTCCAGCACAACTGGCTTGGTGGATGGCACTCTGAGAGAAGGTGGAACACGTAAGAATAGGGGAGGCTTGGGGGATTTGAGGTTCCTGGGATAGAAGCACTAACATGGTTGTCGGTATCTCTCCTTCCCCAACTACTTGCAGATACCAAATTGGATGGTGGTTTCCGTCCCGCAGAGGATGTCCTCACATTGCTGGTGGCAGCCCCAGCAGTGCCTCCACAGACTGCAGGCGGCAACCCTTCTGCCACACACCCTGAAGATCTGGCTGCCCATCAGGCTGAGGAGGAGCCCAGAGGGGGAAGGTAGCAACTGCACAAGGTCCACATATATGTCATCAGTCATTTGAGGAAATGTCGGGCCTGTGCGGCTTTTCATATGCCACAGCCCACAAGTGCATCCGTGAGATCATAGAGCCCTGTATGCCTGGGTATCAAACTTTATCAAGTTTGGCTGGACCAAGCCCAGCAAGATGCCCGGGCAGAAGGATTCTCCACCATCGCTGCGATGCCCCAGGTTCAGGAAGTAATTGATTGCATGCATGTCACTTTGCATGCACCGGGGGCATCAGGGAGTGCCCTTCATTGCAAGGAAAGGGGTAATTCCCTGAATGTTCAACTCATGTGCGACCACCATCTCCGGATCATGCATGTGTGTACATGTTTCCCAGGGAGTGTGCATGACAGCTACATCCTAGGACACCTGGAGTTTCCTGACATCTCCGAAGACCACCCCAGGATGACAGGCTGGCTCTTGGAGGATAAGTGATACCCGCTGAGGTCCTGGCTGATGATGCCAGTGCGGAGGCCGGATACCGAGGCGGAGACCCGATATAATGAGGCCCATGTCGCCACCGTGCTGTCATTAAGTGCTCCATCGGACTGCTCAAAATGTGGTTCCAATGCCTCGGCCACTCTGGCGGTGCACTGCAGTGGTTTTGTCCATGAGCTCACCTCATCCTCCCCATCCCCCATGCCCCTCCTTCACACCACCCCCATTCTCCTCTTTCCTCCACCTTGCACCCCCCCACCCCCATTCCACGACCCCTCCCCCACGGCTACCCTGTTCCACCCTCCTAGAGCCTGTGTAACATCATCCCAGGGTGATGGGTCTATGTCGACACTGTCAGTGGGTCAATATGCAAGGTAGGAGATTGGTGATCACTCGCTGTGAGGGAAGCTCTTGTGCTCCTCACTTTATGCCAAAGTCTGACTCCTGTCTTTCAGCTGACTGCGCGCTCACACCCAACCTCTGAACGGGGGCTGCGTCGGGGGCTTTTGTTTTGGACCACTGTGCCGGAGGGGGTGGGGTTTAGGGGGAGCCAAGGGCAACGGGGGGGGGGGGGGGGGGGGGGTGCAGGCAGGCCAACTGTGAAAATTAACATGGGAGAGGCTTCACATATATCAGGTGTAACATATTTTAATTTTGATCACTTGACATTCCGCCTAGTTGCAGGTAGTGACCAGATAGTAGAAGGGAGTCTAACCCGGGTCCCTGGCGTTGTGAAGCAGCAGTGCTACCTACTGTACTACCATGCCGCTCCGAACACCCTGACCTACATGGAGAGATCAGGTGCCTTCCTACATTGAGGAAGGAAGAAATCTCTGAGACCATCTGTCCCCTCCCAACATTTGGCATTATTGGGAATTGAATTGTCTTTCCTCTTTCTTACTGTGGATGGTCTGTATCACAGGACTCTCCAGCACCAACACAGTTGGTAGAAGTGTGGCACTGACCGTACACCGAAAGGTCTGGAATGTTGAGATTCTGAAACCTGTAAAAACATCAATAGATTGCAGCAGAGTTATGTTTTAGATACTGTCTTGATCTTATTGAGTTAGTTGTCTTGCTGTGATAAAGCTATTCTGGACTGCTGCTTCTACACACTTCCTGTGGGAAAACATCACGCCTTTGCAATGTGACCTTCAAGTCATATGTTGATGTAGGATGTACCACAGTGATCCCGGCTCAAGAACCTTGGCCACTTTCCTTGGGGGAATGGAGAGTGTTTGATTTTCAGGTTACAACAGTTTATTTAAAATCCCAGTTTGAGACTGCAGTTGGTATAATTGGATCTTTGCCATCAGCAATGTTTGATGTATTTCAAGCATGTGCAAGGTCATTATAGCTGATCTGTGGCTTCTGCTGTGGTGGGGTAAATTAGTTCGAAGTGTTTAGCAGAGAGAGTAATTACCCATTCTGCTTAATTAATATCAAGAATGACAAGCTGTTAGTTGATGGAGACGATGTGCCGTTGTCTGTGTGTGTGTGTGTGTGTGTGTGTTTTTCTGAATATTTTGGTTGAAAGTGCTACTTTTACTCTTGTGAAGGAAATAATGCTTCCCTCCAACATTATTGCTGAGTTGAGGACATATGCAATCAAATTGCAGTTATAATTACAAAAAGACAGGTACAAGTTACAACATGAGAAATTACCATTTGGCCCACCCAGGCTGTGTTGGTGTTTATCCTGCATGTGAGCAAATAGCTCTAATTACATTTACCCGCTATGCTACCCTTCAATTACTTTTCCTTCATCCATCTAAGAGATGGTTCATAATAAAGAAGATGCGAGTGATAACAGGGACTGTCAGAATTGACATTTTGCAATGACTAAAATGAATTTTTGGTACTGTTTCAGACAGTGTATTAAGCTAATTCAAAAAACATCTTGCACTCATATGTAAGTCATTGTGTTGATATAATATCAGTGCTTCTCGTGACTGCGAAGCAAGGGGTTGCAACTGACATCAGAACAGGGGCTTTGAATGCTGGCTTGTTCTTGCTCTTCAGAGTGAGGATATCTGTGATGGTGTTGGAATACTATTCCAGTTTTGTAATTTGGGGCGCAATCCAGCGGACTGTAGTTAGTCTGCTGAACGGCGTGTTTAGCGGGGTGTTTCTCAGTGGCTGCAGAGCCGAGAGGCATCCTGCTATCCAACGACACTTTGCCGTTTGTTTTGGCCTCGGGGTGGGGGGGGGGGGTTCTCTCCATCTGGGCAACACTTAAAGGGATTTCCTGTTGTTGAGCTCAGGCTTGCCAGTAGGAAAGGCTCTTTGCAGATCGGTGTGCCATTTTGTCTGGCAGTCTCTATTTCCCCACACCTTCCATGTGATCCTTTTTTGATCCCTCCCCTCAACTCCCCCAACCTTGGGGATATATTATTCTCTAATTCTGAATAACAACTGTAGACTTACAGTTAACATAAACACTTTATTCAAAGGGTTCGTTCTGCTTCCAGAGCTCAACTGGATGTAAAACAGCCAAGAGGTATCACCAGTGAGACTAAGGTGAGCTGCCTATGCTGAGCTATCCCTGTGTGCTGCTGCTCACTAGCTCTGTGCTTCTAAAAGAGGCGGATCCTGCCTTGGGTTCGACCCTTTATACCCGTCTCTGATGCTCCCTCTAGTGATGCTGTGGCTGTCACATCTGTGCTGCAGTCCCTGGTGTATGTGCAGATGTATGTACAGATCACTACAGGGGACACCCCTGGGAACACACCCTCTCCTTGGCTAGGGTCCCCCACCCCCAGGCCTGACCCCTGGCAGTGCCAACATGGCACCTAGGCACCTTGGCACTGCCAGCCTGGCACATTGAAAGTGCTGCTAGCACTCTGGCAATGCCAAGTTGCCCATATGCCAGAGGAGTGCTAGGGTGCCACCCTGGCCTGATTTTGAGCTGACGCATGATTCACCCATTGCGTCCGGATCTGCACCGGGTACAAAGGTGTCGCTGAATTGGGCCCAGCATCAAATGGTACTCAGACAGATGATTCCATTGCTTAGAAGCAGAGTAAAGCAAAACATTTTTTGCCTGTCCAGCAATGTGCTTTAACCCTCAAATTCAGAAGGTCATTCTTAGTGTGAATTTTTCCACTTCCCATGTAAGCTGTGTTGAGAAAACAACATGAGGGATTCTCCGGTCTCCATGGTGAAATTGCGTTCGGCGAATGGCCGAAGAATCCACGTTGGCGCTGAAATCGGAGGTGGTGCCGCTTTTGCGATGCTCTGCCCCCTCCAAAAAAAGAGTGCACCCTACGACGTATGGATGGCCTCAGGACATTACCTGAGGCCCTCCCCCGATGCTCCGCCCTCGATGGGTCGAGTTCGCGACGGCGTTGGTCACTCATGGTATTTATTTTCGTGAACTCGGCGTGGCGGTTGCAGGCTAAGACCAGCGGCGCCACAGTTGGGGGGGAGCCGATCCGCGGGCAGGGGGAGCTTTGGCGGGGGCTGGGGATTCTGCTGGGGGGTGGTCCGGGGGTGGGAAGCCTGGCCAAAGGGGGACATTATTTGGCAGGCCGGGTCCGTGCGCGGCTGGCGCATGTTGCATGGTGCGGCCGCTGCAGGCCGTCACGGTACGCATGCGCGGCCACGGGCCCGGCAATTCTCCGGCTGTATCTGCAGCTGGAGCCGGGGACTCTACGCTGTGTGCCTGCTAGCCCCCCCACCAGAGGGAGGGTGAATAGCTGTTTTTTTCAGTCATAAAACGCCACCGTTCCCACGCCGCCATTAGCACTTAGTCTCAGAATTGGAGAATCCAGACCCACATTTGTTTCATGTATGATCCTTTATAAGCAGCAGAGAACCTCAGCATGTATTGCAAAATGAGGGTGGCTAACAGACCAGTTCAGATTATGTGCAAAATATGATGTAAAAATGGAAGTTCATATGGAAAAAGTACAAGTACATCTCTGCTGTACCATAGCCATTGGCAAATTCAACCATACTGCTTGAGCACGAAACAACTGGTTTCAAAATAATGAAAGTGCACACATAGCACTTAGCCACACATGCAATGTCTGTAGCCAAAATGCCAGAGTCCAATTGAAACTTTATATGGCCTTCTGCTGGCATTATTGCTCCTATTGGCAGGTCAACTTGATTTAGGCAGGTCAGTTGCAAACTGAAGATGGATTTTTTTCATTAACATCATAATAAAGCTTCACAGTTTCTTTGAGTTGAAATATAAACCTTCAGCATTTGAATTAGTCAGGGAAAATTATCACCCTGTTAATGTGGTGTGCTGGAATGCCACAAGGATTTTCCAAAGGCAGAGAAGTCTTGTTTTAAAGGGCTTTAATTGACAGCTTGAAAGCTCTCTGGCCTCTCCACATTGAAATCTACACTTTCTCTTTCAATAGCTTTCCATTCTCTTGTTTTGCATTATCCATGTACCTGGAATTGGTGAGCGAGATCAGACATTCATTAGTATAGCAAACAAACTTAATTACCATTAATTGTTTGAATAGTAAAGTCAGCTTGTTACAAAAGCCACCTTTGTCATTAGACTACTGTATAATTGCACAAATAAAAATAGGCGAGCAACTTCAGTCTTCATTGAGGCAAAGAAACAAAATCTCATTAATGGCCTGTGACCAAGTTGTATGACCAACTTTTGTATGCAGCTAGCGAAATAATCATTAATTCACAGACTAGCAATGAAAGGATTGAATCCTCCTTTCCTTGTCATTGCTTTTGGGTTAGATTAAAGGAAAGATACATAAGGATCTTCTTTCCGCCTTTTTACCCAACTGTGAATGGGAAATTGGATACTGCTAAGGTGCTTACAAATAGTTTAGGCACAGCTGAACAGGCAGGGCCTCACAGACAGACATATATAAACAAATCTCAAAGGTCAAAATGAACCATTTTAATTGGAGGGACAGAAGATGAAACTTTTACTGAGGATTGATTTTATAAGGACCTTCACTAACTTTCTGACTAGTCATTTTGGACTTAATGCTGTGTTGGAGAAATAAAATAGAAAATATTATACTCTTTTAACATGATCCTGGTTTAATTGCACAAGGGAGACACTATAATTAACAAATTAAAGGAGAATCTTTGTCATGGTGAATAATTCTGGCAGTCATTGGAAACTAGTGACCACATTATATGCTGTGTGCACTAATGATTTGTATTAGCAATTTATAGAAGGCAAATACAGTAACAACTTCTTCCCTCGGAAGGAGAGCCACTTTGACACTGATGGATGACATGTGCTAAAAAATTTGGTTTCCCACTCTGATGCTTTAGCAGCTGATATTTATCAGCGGGTGTATAATTTCAGTGGGTAGGAATAACATTAATTTTCATCGAATTAATCACTAGAGACTCAAATATAATTAAAGGAAAAGTTGAGGTATTGGGTGGAGCACTGAATTAGCAGACTAATATTTTCCCTGCAATCTGAATTGGAACCCAACCCGGACTGATGCAACAGAAGCTATAAACACTGAAATTAAGATAAGTTGATGGTCCCAATTCCTACTGGGCATGGGGCCACAACACAAACTACCCACAATTCTGTGTGTGATGAACGGTTACTGCCTTATCATCATGTAAGGTGATGTCCCCTTTAAGACCGGGCTTGGAACCCTGGGGACTCCGCCTCTGTCTCCGCCCATCTGGGAGTCATACATAAAGGCCTGCCTCATGGTCTGTGTAACAGTCAGCTCTCGTCTCTAGCTGTAGTATAGTTATTAGTCTAATAAAGCCTTCTTTACAGTTTAATCTCTAAGCGTCATTATTGAGGGTACCTCAATTTATTAGGCTAAACTAGATTCAGGATGGACGCAGGCCTAAAACCAGAGAAGCTCAATCTGGAAGCACGAACGCCGGAGGCAAAGGAAATTTTAAAATACTGGCTGCGGTGCTTCGAGGCCTACCTGGACTCCGCAGAAATTCCCATCCTAGGGACACGCAAGCTGCGTCTACTCCACGCCCGGGTGAGTCACAGAATCTCCGCCACGCTCGAAAAGGCGACGACTTATGAGGAAGTGATTGAGTTGCTCCGCAAGCGGTTTGTCAAATCCGTCAATGAGGTGCATGCCCGGCATCTGCTCTCTACCTACCTGTCGGGGGAATCGCTCGACGAGTTTGTTGAGAAACTCACCGCGCTTGCCAGGGACTGTGACCATCAGGAGGTGACAGGGGAAGTCCATATGAACCTTCACATCAGGGACGCTTTCGTGTCCGGCATCTGCTCGACCTACATCTGGCAGCGGCTGCTCGAAAACGGGGCAAAAGACCTCCAGGAGACTCTAACGCTCGCCTCCTCGCTGGAGGTGGCCCAACATAACTTGGGTACGTACCCCGCGGACTCTGCCAGCCCCCCCAGACTTCCTCGGACTCAACCGTATTACAGGCCTGCGCCACGCGGCGACCCGCTCACCATGGGGGCACACCATGCTACTTCTGCGGGCAGGGCCAGCACCCACGCCCACGCTGCCCAGCCCGCTCCGCGACTTCCTGCAGCGACTGCGGGAAGAAAGGGCACTTTGCGAGGGTCTGCCTGGCCAGACCCAGGGGCCAGAAAAACAAAGAACAGCCGGCCCGAAAATCAGGCCCGCAGGCCTCGCAATGCTGCTGCGCACCGACCCGACACGCCCTCTTCTGACGCGTCATCAGCCTCGTGTGAATCATGGGAGCGGCCATCTGGTCGGCGGCCATCTTCTCGACCCGACACGTGCGACCGACGGCAGCGGCCATTTTACGAGTCCGACTCGGCTGACGACTCCGACTACCCGCGACTGGGTGCGATCACCCTCGATCAAACTCGGCCAAAACACCTGCAGAACTCCATGATGCAGGTCCAGGTCAACGGGCACGACACTGCATGCCTCTTCGACTCCGGGAGCACGGAGAGCTTTATCCACCCTGAAACGGTAAGGCGCTGCTCCCTACGCATCCATCCCGCATCCCAAACCATAGCCCTCGCATCTGGGTCCCACTCGGTACAAATCACGGGTACTGTATTGCGGATCTCTCGATCCAGGGTGCCAAATACACCCGTTTCAAATTTTATATCCTCCCTCACCTCTGTGCCCCCCTGCTGCTCGGACTGGATTTCCAGTGCAGCCACCGAAGCCTGACACTGAAGTTCGGCGGACCCTTGTCCCCCCTCACGGTGTGCTGCCTTGCGACACTGAAAGTCGCACCCCCCTCACTATTCGCTAACCTCACTCCTGACTGTAAGCCCGTCGCCACCAGGAGCCGGCGCTACAGTGCCCAAGATATGGCTTTTATCAAGTCAGAGGTCCGGCGTTTACTGGGAGAGGGGGTCATCGAGGCTAGCAACAGGCCTTGGAGAGCGCAAGTGGTGGTAGTCCGGTCCAGGGAGAAGAAACGGATGATCGTGGATTATAGCCAGACCATAAACCGATTCACGCAGCTTGATGCGTACCCCCTTCCTCGCATCGCGGAAATGGTAAATCGGATCGCCCAATACCGAGTCTTTTCCACGGTCGACCTCAAATCCGCCTACCACCAGCTCCCCATCCGACCAAAAGACCGCCCCTATACTGCCTTCAAAGCAGCCGGCCGGCTCCTCCACTTCCTCAGGGTCCCCTTCGGTGTCACAAATGGGGTCTCCGTCTTTCAAAGGGTGATAGACCAAATGGTGGACAAGTACGGTTTGCGCGCTACATACTCGTACTTGGACAATGTCACCATCTGTGGCCATGATCAGCAGGACCATGACGCTAACTTCAAAAAGTTCCTCCAGACCGCCCGAGCCCTTAACCTGACCTATAACGAGGGCAAATGCGTTTTCCACACCACCCGGCTGGCCATCCTCGGCTATGTCGTGGAAGACGAGGTCCTAGGTCCCGACCCCGACCGCATGCGCCCCCTTAAGGAACTCCCTCTCCCCCGCAGCCTCAAGGCCCTCAAACGGTGCTTGGGGCTTTTCTCCTATTACGCCCAGTGGGTCCCCAAGTATGCGGACAAAGCCCGCCCACTCCTAAAGACCACCACTTTTCCCCTCTCGGCTGAGGCTCAATTGGCCTTCAACCGCATCAAGGCTGACATCATCAAGGCTGCCATGCATGCGGTGGACGAAACCATCCCTTTCCAGGTAGAGAGCGATGCATCAGACATTGCCCTGGCTGCTACCCTCAATCAAGGAGGCAGACCAGTAGCGTTCTTCTCCCGAACCCTCACCGCCTCCGAGGTTCGACACTCTGCAGTCGAAAAGGAGGCACAAGCCATTGTGGAGGCTGTGCGGTGCTGGAGACACTACCTCGCCGGTAGGAGGTTTACCCTTGTCACCGACCAACAGTCGGTCGCCTATATGTTTGATAACCCGCAACGGGGCAAAATAAAAAACGATAAAATTGAGGTGGAGGATCGAACTCTCCACCTACTCGTACGATATCAAGTATCGTCCAGGGGAGCTCAACGAGCCCCCAGATGCCCTGTCCCGCGGCACATGTGCCAACGCGCAGGAGGACCGCCTGCAAGCCATCCACAATGACCTCAGCCACCCGGGGGTTATCCGGCTCGTCCATTTCATCAAGTCCCGCAACCTATCTTACTCAACCAAGGAGGTCAAGGCCATGGTCAGGACCTGCCAAGTCTGTGTGGAGTGCAAACCGCACTTCTATCGGCCAGACAAGGTTCGGCTCGTGAAGGCCTCGGGCCCCTTTGAGCGACTGAGTGTGGACTTCAAGGGGCCCCTCCCATCCACCAACCGTTATGCCTATTTCCTCACCGTGATCGATGAGTTCTCCCGTTTCCCATTTGCCATTCCCTGCACCGACATGACCTCCGCCACGGTGATTAAGGCACTGCACAGCATCTTCACCCTGTTCGGTTTCCCTGCTTATATCCACAGCGACCGGGGTACATCGTTCATGAGCGATGAACTGCGTCAGTATCTGCTCAGCAAAGGCATCGCCTCGAGCAGAACGACCAGTTATAACCCACGGGGAAACGGGCAGGTGGAGAGGGAGAACGCGACCGTGTGGAAGGCTGTCCTTCTGGCCCTGCGGTCGAGAAATCTCCCAACCACCCGCTGGCAGGAGGTCCTACCCGATGCCCTACACTCCATTACGTCACTCCTCTGCACGGCCACGAATAAGACCCCTCACGACCGATTGTTTCTCTTCCCCAGGAAGTCTACCTCCGGGGTCTCGCTTCCACCTTGGTTGATGGCTCCGGGACCTGTTCTTCTCCGGAGGCACGCGAGGAGCCATAAAACGGACCCCCTAGTTGAAAAGGTCCGACTGCTCCACGCCAACCCCAGTTACGCCTACGTGGAGTACTCCGACGGCAGGCAAGATACGGTTTCCCTCTGGGATCTGGCACCCGCTGGATCCTCCACCACAGACGCCCCTTCCCGCGCTGCGCCCCTGCAGGACCCGTCGCCCCCTACAACACACCCCCTTCCGGCCCTACCACCCATTGGTGAGCTCCCACCGTGCGCCCCCCCTTTACACACCCCGCCGGCGCCGGCTCCGCTACCCCCGGCCCTGCCTAGTTCCTCTGCCCCGACCCGGACCGAAGCTCCGACCGCTGTGCTCCCGGATGTGCCCTCAACCGGGACGTCCGTGCCCGCCGCACCACCTCCCGAATTGAGTAGGTCGAGGAGGACGATCCGGCCACCGAGATGGATGGACCTATGATGGCACTTCACCCCCGCCGGACATCCTTTTTAAACGGGGTGAATGTGATGAACGGTTACTGCCTTATCATCATGTAAGGTGATGTCCCCTTTAAGACCGGGCTTGGAACCCTGGGGACTCCGCCTCTGGCTCCGCCCATCTGGGAGTCATACATAAAGGCCTGCCTCATGGTCTGTGTAACAGTCAGCTCTCGTCTCTAGCTGTAGTATAGTTATTAGTCTAATAAAGCCTTCTTTACAGTTTAATCTCTAAGCATCATTATTGAGGGTACCTCACTGTGTTAACTGATGCCAAATTTGTAATCTCCATCAGTCATCATAGATGTATGATGTACAAAATGGATATAGAGTTGGAAGTGTGACATTGCTGTTTAAAGATATGTTCTTACATTTTCTTCTTAAGTTAAGCTGAAGTAAAAGTGGTTCTATTTCCTGGATTTTATGATGTGTGTTACTTGAACACCAATGGACTATTGGTGATGTTAAAATGCCCATTGGAAAATATAAGCTGTTTAAATTAAAAGTTTTCTTTTCTTTAAAAAAAATATTTTTGTTGAAGTCATTTTCATTAGAACAAAACAGTATAACACTATGGGAATGATGCTACCAAAAGACTTCTCAGTTAATTTGTGGCGGGCTTTTCAGGGAGTTCCCACCTGCTCTGCCGGCAAGTTCAATGACATTCAGTCACTTTTTTGGGGTCCTCGGGAGTTTCTCACTGGTTTAGGCCACACCTAGAATTTTTTTCAGCATTGGAGAGCTGAACTCCATCTGAACTGATCTCTTAAGTGAGTTTGTGGGCCCCCCCACCCCCCACCCATGGGCAATGTCACTTCCACACACATGGACCCTATCCCACACCACCCCAAGTGAGGACACCCCGCTATGGGCTCCCTGGGGTTCCCACTCTCAGGCCCCTCCAAACCCCTTTACAGCACCCCCTCCATTCCTGGACCCCCACCCAACCTCCTGGAGGCCCCTACTTACCTGCCCTGCACTCCACAACCCTTCAAACCCCCCCCCCCCCATTTCATGGGCATGACCCCTCCTGCTCCCTGGCTCTTGGCTGTGCCAACCTGGCACTCGGGCACCCTTGCACTGCCACCCTGGCACTCAGGCAGTGCTTCTGTTGGCTTGGCAGTGCCACCTGGGCACCTTGGCTGTGCCAGGGTGGTGGTGCGAAGGTGCTAGCTGGGCAGTGCCAAGGTGACCGTGTTCCAGGGAGAGTGCCAGGGAGCCACCCTGCACTTACTCTGACCACCCAGGGGTCCTGATGGCCCGGCTGCATCTCCCTGGAGAATCAAGGAGGCCGATGGATCCCGCGCAGGTAGGTTGTACGTAGGTTTACGACCTACTTCCACGAACGTCATTTGGTCCTGCCCATTTGGGGTGGGACTTCGGAGAATCTCACGAGGCGCGGAGCCTATCGGCAGGCTCACTGGAGGCCTTTTTCGTCATTCTCTGGCCATGTGCGCTCAAGCGAGAGCACATCGTGGCCGGAGAATTGCGCCCTATAATACAAAACTGATGCTTCAAGTTGAGATATTAAAAGAAAGCAAGCAACAATGAAGAACACCTCCAAATCTACCTCCCCCATAACGAACTAAACAAAATCCCCTTAACAACTGACGGTGACTAATTCCTTAAAAAAGGAAATGAATGGCTGTCATCTTAGGTAGAACCCTTCTACCTACCCTCTAACGGTTCTTGACCTTTTCCCAATGTAGAAACTCCATGACGTCATTCAACCAGGCTGAGGCACTGCTAGGAGACCTCCACCCAAGGAGAACTCTCTTCCGGGCTATTAATGAGGCAAAGACCCCGAAAATGGTCACCAGTAGATATGAGGCCCCAACTGGACATTAAGAATCCCTGACATGGCGTTAAAGAAAGAGACCCAAAAGCTTAATAATTTGGGACATGACCAGAACAAATTCGTATGGTTAGCTGGCCCCCAAGAACAATGCTCATACCTGTCGTCCACCCCTTAAAAAAACCCACTCATCCTTGCCTTGGTCAGATGAGCCCTGTGTACCACCTTGAACTGGATCAAACTAAGTCGAGCACAGGAGGGCGTGGAATTGACCCTACGAAGAGCCTTGCTCCACACCTCCTCATCCAGAACAGGATCCATTCATCCTCCCGTTATATCTCCACCTCATCCAACGGAGCTGGTTCCGCTGATATAATCTGACCATAAATACCCAAAATACCCCCCCCCCCCCACATTTGACCTGGCCAAAGATAAAATCCTCTTCCACGGGGAGGACTGCGGTGCCAGGGGGAAAGAAGGAATAGTCTTCGGCAAAAAATCACAAATCTGGAAGAATCTAAACAAATTGGTCACAAGAAGTTGACATTTTTCTGACAGCTACTCAATACTGACAAACCATCCCTCCACGAACATGTCCCCAAACCTTTCCAGACCCATGCCCTCCCACGTCCTAAACATCGAGTCTAAGCTCATTGACAGGAAGAGATGATTACTACAGATAGGGGCTAACAACGACATGTCTGAACTGCTTCCAGCTTCTCAGGACAGACACCACCAACGGATTCTTAAACAATCTCGTAGGAAAGAATAGAAGCTAGGCAGTCAGGCAGTCAATGAAGCACCCAAACTGGAGCCCCTACAAGAACTTGCCTCCATTTGCCCGCAAATGGAACTCCGATCATCAAGCCACCCGAGTACTTTGTCAATATTCGCAGCCCAATAATAAAATAACAAATTGAGTAAAGCTGAACCATCTGACTGCCTATCCCTCTGGAGAAATGCCCTGCTGATCCTTGGGGTCTTACCCATCCAAATAAAACTGACCGATTAACTCCAGCAAAAAACGATAGAGGGAGAAAAGTGGGGAGACACTGAAAAAGAAATTAAAACGTTGGGAAGACATTCATTTTAACAGTCTCGACCCTACCCACCAAGGAAAGGGGAAGGGACAGGGAAAGATTATCCCACTTCTGCAAGTTAGACTTGACTCCTTTCAACAGACGAGCATAATTAAATTTATGGAGTGAGGCCCAGTTGTGGGCCACCCGGATTCCCAGATAATGAAAGCTAGACCTGGCCAGGTGAAACCCCGGAGGGGTTAACCGGAAAGCACTTGCTCTTGTCCAAATTCAATAGATACCCAGGGAAGGAGCCAAAACGCCGAATTAGCTTCATTATCTCATCCATAGTGGAGTCTGGATCTGTAATATAAAGAAGCAGATCACCTGCATACAAGGGGACCCTGTCTCCCTCCCTCCCTGACTTTTCCCCTTCCACTTACTGGAGGATCTTAATGCTATGGCCAGACGTTCAGTTGCCAAAGCAAACAGAAGAGGAGATAATGGACATCGCTGCCTCTATACAATGGAAAATACCCCGAACTCAACGCATTAGTGCGGACACTAGTAGTGAGAGCCCATTACAGCAAATTAATCCAAGAAATGAAATTTTGCCCAAAACCAAATCTCCCAAGAATCACAGAGATATCCCCACTCCACCCTATTGAATGCTTTCTTGGTGTCCATGGAAATAATCCCCTCTTGTTTGGGCACAAGAGAGGGGAAAATAACTATATTTAACAGCTGATGTATATTGGCCGATAACTGCCGACCCTTAGGGCAGCACAGTGGTTAGCATTGTTGCTTCACAGTGCCAGGGTCCCAGGTTCGATTCCCGGTTTCGGTCACTGTCTGTGCAGAGTCTGCACGTTTCCCTGTGACTGCGTGGATTTCCTCCAGGTGCTCCGGTTTCCTCCCACAGTCCAAAGATAGCCATGATAAATTGTCCCTAGTGTCCAAAAAGGTTAGGTGTTGTTACTAGGTAGAGGGATAGGGTGGAGGCATGGGCTTAAGTAGGGTGCTCTTTCCAAGGGCCGGTGCAGACTCAATGGGCTGAATGGCCTCCTTCTGCACTGTAAATTCTATGATTCTATGTCCAATATTAACGGAATCAACTGACCTGCAAACCCCTTGTAAAATTTGATGGAAAATCCATCAGGGCTGGGAGCTTTACCCATCTGCACTAACTCAGTACGCCATAATTTCCTCAGGGCCCAAGGGGGATTCCAACTCCTCCCATCTTTCTCTCTCTACCAATGGTATGGACAACCCATCCAAAAGCTCCGCCATGGCCGATACCTCCTCCAGAGGTTCCAAACTATAGAGATGGAACATAGAACATTACAGCGCAATACAGGCCCTTCGGCCCTCAATGTTGCGCCGACCTGTGAAACCACTCTAAAGCCCATCTACACTATTCCCTTATCGTCCATATGTCTATCCAATGCCCTTCGTGTTGGCGAGTCAACTACTGTTGCAGGCAGGGCATTCCACACCCTTACTACTCTCTGAGTAAAGAACCTACCTCTGACATCTGTCTGATATCTATCACCCATCAATTTAATGCTATGTCCCCTCATGCTAGACATCACCATCTGAGGAAAAAGGCTCTCACTGTCCACCCTATCCAATCCTCTGATCATCTTGTATGCCTCAATTAAGTCACCTCTTAACCTTCTCTCTAACGAAAACAGCCTCAAGTACCTCAGCCTTTCCTCATAAGATCTTCCCTCCATACCAGGCAACATTCTGGTAAATCTCCTCTGCACCCTTTCCAATGCTTCCACATCCTTCCTATAATGCGGGACCAGAATTGCACGCAATACTCCAAATGCGGCCGCACCAGAGTTTTGTACAGCTGCAACATGACTTCATGGCTCCGAAACTCAATCCCTCTACCAATAAAAGCTAACACACCGTACGCCTTCTTAACAACCCTCTCAACCTGGGTGGCAACTTTCAGGGATCTATGTACATGGCCACCGAGATCTCTCTGCTCATCCACACTGCCAAGAATCTTACCATTAGCCCAGTACTCTGTCTTCCTGTTATTTCTTCCAAAATGAATCACTTCACACTTTTCTGCATTAAACTCCATTTGCCACCTCTCAGCCCAGCGCTGCAGCTTATCTATGTCCCTCTGTAACTTGTAACGTCCTTCCGTACTGTCCACAACTCCACCGACTTTAGTGTCATCTGCAAATTTACTCACCCATCCTTCTACGCCCTCCTCCAGGTCATTTATAAAAATGACAAACAGCAGTGGCCCCAAAACAGATCCTTGTGGTACACCACTAGTAACTGGACTCCAGTCTGAACATTTCCCATCAACCACCACCCTTTGTCTTCTTCCAGCTAGCCAATTTCTGATCCAAACTGCTAAATCACCCTGAATCCCATGCCTCCGTATTTTCTGCAGTAGCCTACCGTGGGGAACCTTATCAAACGCTTTACTGAAATCCATATACACCACATCAACTGCTTTACCCTCATCCACCTGTTTGGTCACATTCTCAAAGAACTCAATAAGGTTTGTGAGGCACGACCTACCCTTCGCAAAACCGTGTTGACTATCTCTAATCAAATTATTCCTTTCCAGATGATTATACATCCTATCTCTTATAAACCTTTCCAAGATTTTGCCCACAACAGAAGTAAGGCTCACTGGTCTATAGTTAGCAGGGTTGTCTCTACTCCCCTTCTTGAAAAGGGGACAACATTTGCTATCCTCCAGTCTTCTGTCACTATTCCTGTAGACAAAGATGACTTAAAGATCAAAGGCTCAGCAATCTCCTCCCTAGCTTCCCAGAGAATCCTAGGATAAATCCCATCCGGCACTGGGGACTTATCTATTTTCACACTTTCCAGAATTGCTAACACCTCCTCCTTATGAACTTCAAGCCCTTCTAGTCTAGTAGCCTGAATCTCAGTATTCTCCTCGACAACATTGTCTTTTTCCTGTGTGAATACTGACGAAAAATATTCATTTAGCACCTCTCCTATCTCCTCGGACTCCAAGCACAACTTCCCACTACTGTCCTTGACTGGCCCTACTCTTACCCTAGTCATTCGTTTATTCCTGACATATCTATAGAAAGCTTTCGGGTTATCCTTGATCCTACCTGCCAAAGACATCTCATGTCCCCTCCTGGCTCTTCTTAGCTCTCTCTTTAGGTCCTTCCTAGCTAACTTGTAACTCTCGAGCGTCCTAACTGAACCTTCATGTCTCATCTTTACATAAGCCTCCTTCTTCCTCTTGACAAGTGTTTCGACTGCTTTAGTAAACCATGGTTCCCTTGCTCCCTGCCTGACAGGTACATACTTATTAAGGACACGCAGTAGCTGTTCCTTGAACAAGCAGCACATTTCCATTGTGCCCATCCCCTGCAGTTTTCCTCTCCATCCGATGCATCCTACGTCTTGCCTCATTGCATCATAATTGCCTTTCCCCCAGATATAACTCTTGCCCTGCGGTATATACCCATCCTTTCCATCACTAAAGTAAACATAATGGAATTGTGATCACAATCACGAAAGTGCTCACCTACCTCCAAATCTAACACCTGTCCTGGTTCATTACCCAGTACCAAATCCAATGTGGCCTTGCCTCTTGTTGGCCTATCTACATACTGTGTCAGGAAACCCTCCTGCACACATTGGACAAAAACGGACCCATCTAAAGTACTCGAACTATAGCGTTTCCAGTCAATATTTGGGAAGTTAAAGTCCCCCATAACAACTATAAAATGTTTTGAAAGCTGCATTGACTTGAGACGGGTTGATAATCAAACTGCCGCCCGAGACCTTTATCTGTACAATTTCCGACACCTCAGCTGATCAGCTAAACGTTGACTGCCTCATCGAGTGTCACAGCTGGCTCACTGCCTTAGTTGTTAATAGCAAATCAAACTGCGTCTGCAGCTTTTTTCTACTCAGATGTAACTCCAGGGTAGGGGCAAGTGAGTATTGATGCTCCACCTCAAGGATGGAGTGTACCTATCTCTGCTGCTCCACCCTCTGCTGCTCCACCCTCGCAGTCCTTTCCACACGTATTTTGACAGAAATTATTTCCCCCCTAATGACCACCTTAAGAGCTTTCCACAGCACCCTATTCAACCTCCATGGTGGGCGTTGGAAGGGACCTGACTCCAGAGCCAAATCCACAAAATGTGGAGCATGGTCTGAAATCACAATTGCTGAATACCCCGCCTACTTCACCCAGGGAAGGGGAGACTTTCTCATCACAAAAAAGTCAATTCATGAGTAGATCTGACGGAAAAAAAAGAAAAATCTTTATTGGGTGGAAAAAACACCACGGGCGCGATTCTCCGAGCCCCGCGCCGTGCGTGCGAATCGCCGCAACCGTGCCATGCCGCTCCGGTGCGGAGAATTGGTGTCATTTGCGCTGGCGCGTTTGGCACGGCGCCGGTCGTGGGCCGCTGTATGAAGCCGGGCCGCCGATTCTCCGGTCCGAATGGGCTGAGCGGCCGCGCGGATAGGACAGAGTCCTGCCGGCGCCGTTCATTCCTGGTCGCTGCCGGCGGGAACTCTGCGCGAAGGGTCAGGAGGCAGCCTGTGGGTCGGGGAAAAGCCCTCCTTCACCGGGGGGGGGGGGGGGGGGGCCTCCGATGGGGTCTGGCCTGCGATCGGGTCTCACCGATCGGCGGGCCGGCCTCTCACCCCCCGGGCCTACTTTGTTCCGCTTCCGGCCGCAGAACTCCCGTGCTATGTTGCGTCGGGGCCGGAGCATTGAAGAAGACCCCCACTCATGCGCGGGTTGGCGCGGCCGAAGTGCGCATGAGCGGGTTGGCGCAGCGCCCATTTGGCACCGGGAAGGGAGGCTGGAGCGGCGTGAACCCGCTCCAACACCGTGCTGGCTCCCTGTGGGGGACAGAATTGATAGTCCCCGCGCCCTTTTCACGCCGTTGTGAAACAGGATAGCGTTCACGACGGCGCGAACACATAGACTCCATTTTGGAGAATCGCGCCCCACAGATCTGATCTCCCCCCCCCATCCGTGCCAGAAAAGCCAACAACCTTGGCACCCCAGACAGAGCTGGCGATTTGGCCCCCCCCCCCCCCCCCCATTATTAGCTGATTTGAGTCACGAATGGAGGCTAGAAAGGTGTTAACAAAACTCGTACCATCCAATTTGGTGCACAGACATAAACCAGGACCATCAACGAGCCCACTAAGGATCCACGAACAATCGTATATCTACCATTTGGATCCGCCAAGATCTTAGCGGCCGAAAATTTAACCTTTCTATTCATGAGAATTCGTGCCGCCGGGCCTTACCGTAGAACCTGAATGAAATACTTGACTCACCCATCCCTTCTGCAACCTAGACTGGTTCTTACCCACAAGTACGTCGCCTGCAGAAACACCACATCAGCACTCAAACCTTTTAGCTGAGCAAATACCCTCAACCTTTTCACTGGGCCATTCAACCCGCTGACTTGCCAGTTGACCGGCCAAATTGGGGGCCTCCCATCCCCCCCCGATAGGGAGTCAGCTATTTCCAACAAAAGGGGTCATTCAGCAATTACTTGGGAGTACAGGCACCAGGCCCACCCAAGATGACCGCCACTCTCACCAACAAGACAAAACAAAGAAAGATCTGTAGTTACTGGCAGCAAACTATTCCTACGCCCCACCTTCCTGCCCTCAAACAATACCACACCCAAATGCACATACTTGTGACACTAATAAAGATTATTATTATTATAACAGTGAGGTGATCAAAAATTCCTAAATCCTACTTTACTAAACTTAACCTCAAACAGAACAAAAACACTAAGCTCATTATCCAAATCTAAACTAAGATAATGAGATGAAGCTACCCAAACTGCTCCACTTCTGTTACTAGCTAACAATTCGGCTAGCAGGGCGGCCCCTGCTCAGAGTGAAGAATAATACTGACAACAAAAAAAATACACAAAGTAAAACAAAACCGCTTACAACAACGTACTCCAATAGGAAGCCATATATTTTCCATAGCAATTATATCACAAAGAAGACAACCCCCCCCCCTCCCCCCCCCCCCATAACCTTGAGCACCCCCCACTCAAATCCAACCTTCGAAACCTTCACCCTACCCAGGAACAAAGAAATACTGGCATATACAAGAAACCCCAACAACTCCTCACCATCACATACTCACCTCCAAATACCTCATATAAACCCCAATCGCACCAAGCCCATATTTTCTTATAAAAACCTCTGCATTCTTTGGCGCATCAAAAAATAGTCTTTCGACTCAAAGGTCACTTTGAACCTTGCCGGATACACCTCCCCAAATCGAACTCCACTCTTATCCAGGGCGCCGTTGGCTTTATTAACGCCGCCCACTTCCTCGCCAGCTCTGTACCAACGTTATGATACATCCTGATGGTGTGGCCTTCACATTTATAATCATGATGATCCTTAGTTCACCCCAGGACTCGTTCCTTTTCCTGAAAGCTATGGAACTTTACGATAACAGCTCATGATGGTTCGTTGGGACTGGGTGTCTGCTGGAGTGTCTACTGCACTCAATCTACCATCTTCGAAAAGCATTCCATGAGAGTTGGACCTTCCATTCTCTCTGGCAACTGCACCATTCTGATATGCTGCCTCCTAGAATGGTTCTCCAGACAATCCGATTTGGCTTTCAGTGATTTATTCACACCAGCCAAATGCAACATCTCAGCTTCCAGAGAGGCGATCTGATCACTGTGCCTCAAGAGAGCTGTCCTCACTCCCTTTATCGCAGCGCCATGTGCTTTTACCAACTTGTTTGTCTTCTCCAATGGGAGCCACGGCCTCTTCTATCGACCACCGCTGCTTCGCGAATTCAGCCACCAAGTAACGGGTAAGCATCTCAGTCATTGGTGGAGTGGACAGAGTCACAACATCGGCCTTCGCCATTTTCTCCACTGAAGAGCCTCGAGAAGTCTCCGATTCTGTTGACTAATTTCTTTATTCAAGTTTCTTTGCCCTGGTCTTTCTGGGCACCTCATAGAATCATAGAATTTATAGTGCAGAAGGAGGCCATTTGGCCCATCGAGTCTGCACCGGCTCTTGGAAATAGTATCCCAACCAAGCCAACACCTCACCCTATACCCGTAACCCAGTAACCCCACCCAACACTAAGAGCAATTTTGGACACTAAGGGCAATTTAGCATGGCCAATCGACCTAACCTGCACATCTTTTGCACCCGGAGGAAACCCACGCACACACGGGGAGAACGTGTAGACTCCGCACAGACAGTGACCCAAGTCAGGAATTGAACCTGGGACCCTGGAGCTGCGAAGCAATTGTGCTAACCACTATGCTACGGTGCTGCCCCATCATGAGGTGCACCTCATGTGCACCTTCCCTCTACATACCACCATGGATGTCCAAATATTCTTTTCTACGATCAACTGTACCCAAGTGTGTCATGATATTCAGGTGAACATCACAGCACATACGTACACACACAATGATGGACAGATCAACGGACCAATCAACACACACAACACGACAGCCAATCACGGACAAGAGCATACACAGTACAAAGCAGGGAACACGACACTTCCTGGGCACTCGAGCAGGAGAGAGCTCAGGGCACAGACCTCATTGCCAGCCACTCCGAGGTTCACCATGTGCTGAATACCAGAGTTTACTATTTTATAGTTCAATGAAATAAAACTGCGTTGTACCATATGCAACCGTGTTGTTTCATCTGTGTGTCAGAGTACTCAACACTTCAAAGTGTTGTGGAAAACATTCAACTTTATGGTTCACAGAGTAGTTTGCTTTCCTGTGGAGATGAGTGAACAGATTTAGGGTCCTGTTGACAGTCCCAGTGACATTTTTGGAGCAAACAGGTAAACTCATACTTATCCTGGAGCTCTGAAGTGAGTATAGGGAGAATATTTGGAAGATTTTATGCCTGACAAAAGCAAATGGTATAGGCTAAGTAACTTGCAGGAGCACTGTTTTCATGAGAAACTGTTTAATAAATCATGTAGAAGTAATGTGCCATTACATTTCAACATGTTATCCTTCTATTTTATGTTTGCAACCATATATCTTACGAAGGCAATACTCCTTCAAAAACAGAGGGCGAGAATTGATGTTCTCTGTTTTTTGGTGCTGGGCCATGGTTCATGACCATCTTGTGCCAGTTCTGGTGGAGGTGGAAAGTGCAAAAATTTGTTGCTACCTCCTCATTTACATGGTAGCATCATTCGGCTCAGTAGTATCTGCACTGCTGTCTGAGTGGACAACACAGACTCTTGTGGTGCAGTGCTCATAGCATATAGTACAGCCAACCTTCTGTTCTTAAATGCAGTATGTCTTCTTAATAGGAAGCTGCACTGAATTACTAACCGCTGCTATTGTTACAATTCTAAACTAGGAACATAGAGAATCAGGCTACTTGTCTGCCCTTTCCAGTGTCTCTTTATCACCCTGTCCTTCAATCACTTATTCTTAAATGTTGCCATGGTTTCTGTTTCTGTCACTAATTCTGGAAATGCATTCTGATAATGCATTCCACAGCCTCACCACATTTTGCATAAAAATAATAGGAAAAAAAAGTTTCCTAATTTGCGCCCTAAATCTTTTCTATCTAATCTTCTAACTGTGTGCCCTCATGCCAGATGTCTCAATCATTGGTAATAATTTATTTCTATCTGCACAGTCTATCAATCATCTGTAACCCCCTCTTTGACATCACTGTAGATGTACCACATTTATTGCAGACGTTCAAGTAGGTGGCTGTGGTGAGCCACGTATGGCTACGTAAGGGTATTGTATATATGTTCTACTGTTCTATCAGTATTGTTATCTCCACTGTTGTGTATACTTATTGTTATTGCTGTTCTGTTATTGGTTGTTGCTGTTGTACTGTTGGAATGTTATTATTGATGCTGCTGTGGGCTCCGCCTGTGGCTCCGCCCAGCTGTGGAGGTATAAAGCCTGTTGACCTGGGTCAGTGCGGGAGGTGCTACAGGTAGGCACATATTTAGCTTATTAAAGCATCGGTTCACTGCTTCACAACGTCTCGTCTGAATTGATGTCTATCAATTTAATAAGCTAAAACTTTGATAATGGATGCAGCCCTCAAACCTGAACGTCTCGAACTGGACCCGCAGGCCGCTGAAGCGCCGGCTATCTTTGAGCATTGGCTCAGCTGCTTCGAGGCCTACCTCGAATCCTCGACTGCTGCGGTTTCCCCAGCACTCAAGCAACGTCTCCTCAACAACCGGGTGAGCCACCGGATCTTCCAGTTAATCCGAGATGCGGGCTCGTATGCGGAGGCTGTAGATGTACTCAAGGAACAGTTTGTGAGGCCGGTCAACGAGGTCCTCGCCCGACACCTCCTCACCACGTGGCTTCAGCGCCAGGGTGAGTCGCTCGCGGAGTATCTTCGTGAGTTGAGGGTACTCGCCCGCAGTTGTAATTGCCGGGTGGTCTCTGCATCGGAGCATTCGGAGCTAATGATTTGGGACACTTATGTGGCTGGAGTACGGTCCAGCTATGTCCGGCAGCAGCACCTCGAGAAAGGGGCTCTCGACCTCGAGGCGACAGTGAAGCTGGCAGCCTCATTAGAAGTGGCTTTCCAGAGCCTCGAGGCCTTCCCGTCCGACCACGCAGCATTCTCGGCGACGTCAGAGGCGAAGCCATCACCCGCCCCAGGCGTATCTCACTCCTGCACTGCACGGCTGCCGGCCAGCTCCGGAGGACCTTGCTGTTATTTCTGTCGGCAGGGTCAGCATCCCCGGCAGCGCTGCCCAGCACGCAGCGCTGTGTGTAATGAGTGCGGCAAGAAAGGTCATTTTGCGAAGGTATGTCTGAGCCGCTCTAAAGCCCAAAAATCAAAAGCCGGTCGGCCGGAGGCTCACAGACCCACAATGTGGCATCGTGCCTGCCGGGACCACCCCCTTCCGACGCGTCATCCACTGCGTGCAACCCGTGGAGGACCCCATCTTGGTCGTCGTCGCCGACGCAGCCCGCCACGTGTGACCAGTGGGTGCTGCCATCTTTTTTTAAAAAAAATATATTTTATTAAAGTTTTCAAACAGAATTTTTCCACTTTACAAATCAACATAAAAATAACACAATAGCTGATAAATAACATTATTTAAATAAAATAGTGAGCTAACAAAGTGACAACTGTTCTTTTTAGCCTTAGTTTATTAGCTCTGATTATGTCACCTTTGCTCACGAGTCGCCAGGTATCTTTCTGATACCGCCACGTGGTTCAAGCTCGAGTTATGATTAATAAGTCAGCACACCGCTTAGTAAGATTGAAATCAACGGTCATTTATTATATACAACAATTAATGCTTACACAATAAACCTACTATCTATATCGAAACCTACCACTACTGGCCAATACTTAACTTTAGGAAGGGCCCACCGGGTCAGGGAAACGAATGGCTTATCGAATCGGATCTGGCCCACGGGATTCAAAAGGCTGATACGGGTCGATGGCTAGGAATCTCTATCGGGTAGCGATCGCTGGAGTCAAACTTACGGTTCTTTGTTGAAGGTTCTTCCGAAGGTCACGAGCAGGCGAAGAAGGGAGAGAGAGAGAGATCTGAACTTGGCCCCTCACTTTATAGGGCCCAGGGGCTTCCCACCTCTCGGGGCGGCCCTTGACCCTGAGTCCCAAGTGATTGGACTTGTTCCCAATCACTGGGTTCGATATGCTCCAATAATGGGGCGAATCCTCGATCGGGGGGTGGTCATTCACCTGTCTTTGTTTCGCCCACTGCAGGCACCGACAGGTCTGGCCCGGCATTCAATTGTTAATATGTTGCAATTGTTCCCGGGGATAGCCGATTAAACTGCAGATGTCTGGGTTGATGTGCTGCTAATAGTCCTGAGTATCGATCTGGGCTGACTTCCCCAGAGCCGAATATGTTATTCTGTCTGCAGCTGTCCGTTTGTGTCCTGTTGGCTGCGTTTCCCATCAGCCTTTTCGGTTAGCCATTTTAAATCGGGTTTTTGGCCAAATTAATAGGGAATCAGCCATTTTAGGTGGCTACACAACAAAAAAAATTTTTTTTAGTGCTCCCCCCCCCCCCCCCCCGGGCTGCTGCTGACGCTCTATTTTCCCTTAACGTTCCGCGAGATAGTCAAGGAACGGTTGCCACCGCCTGGAGAACCCCTGAGCCGATCCTCTCAGCGCAAATTTCATTCGTTCCAGTTTTATGAACCCTGCCATATCGTTTATCCAGGCCTCCACGCCAGAGGGTTTCGCTTCCTTCCACATAAGTAGGATCCTTTGCCGGGCTATCAGGGATGCAAAGGCCAGAATATCGGCCTCTTTCGCCTCCTGCACTCCCGGCTCTTCTGCTACCCCAAATATAGTTAATCCCCAGCCTGGCTTGACCCGGGCCTTCACCACCTTTGCCACTCCCCTCCAGTACTCATCCAGTGCCGGACACGACCAGAACATGTGTGTGTGGTTCGCCGGGCTTCCCAAGCACCTCCCGCACCTGTCCTCCATTCCGAAGAACCTGCTCAGTCTTGCTCCCGTCATATGTGCTCTGTGTAGAACCTTGAATTGTATCAGGCCTGGCACACGAGGAATTTACCCTACTTAGGGCATCAGCCCACAGCCCCTCCTCAATCTCCTCCCCCAGCTCATCTTCCCATTTTCCCTTCAGCTCCTCTACCAGCGCCTCCCCCTCGTCTCTTATCTCCTGATATATTTCGGACACTTTGCCCTCCCCGACCCATACCCCGGAAATCACTCTATCCTGGATCCACTGTGTCGGGAGCAACGGAAATTCCCTCACCTGTTACCTCGTAAACACCCTCACTTGCATGAATCTAAAGATATTCCCCGGGGGCAATTCATACTTTTCCTCCAGCGCTCCCAGGCTCGCGAACGTCCTGTCAATAAACAAATCTCTCAATCTCCTAATTCCTGCCCGTTGCCAGTTCTGGAACCCTCCGTCCATCCTTCCTGGGACAAACCTATGGTTGTTCCTGATCGAGGACCACACCGAGGCACCCGTCACCCCCCTGTGTCGCCTCCATTGCCCCCAGATCCTTAAGGTTGCCACCACCACTGGGTTTGTGGTATACCTTTTCGGGGAGAGCGGCAGCGGCACCGTCACCAGCGCCTTTAAGCTCGTTCCCTTACAGGATGCCATCTCCAGCCTCTTCCACGTTGCCCCCTCTCCCTCCCTCATCCACTTACAAACCATCGCCACATTGGCGGGCCAATAGTAGTCGTCCAGATTCGGCAACGCCAGCCCCCCTCTGTCCCTGCTGCGCTGCAGGAACCCCCTCCTTACCCTCGGGGTCTTCCCTGCCCACACAAAACTCATAACGCTCCTGTCTATTTTCTTGAAAAAGGCCTTAGTGATCAGAATGGGGAGACATTGAAAAACAAAAAGAGACCTTGGGAGGACCATCATCTTGACCGCCTGCACTCTGCCCGCCAGTGAGAGCGGCAGCATATCCCACCTCTTGAAATCCTCCTCCATCTGCTCCACCAGCCGCGTCAGATTGAGTTTGTGTAGAGTTCCCCAGCTCCTGGCTACCTGAATCCCCAAATATCGGAAGCTCCTTTCCACTCTCCTTAACGGCAGGGCGTCTATTCCTCTTCCCTGATCCCCAGGGTGTATTACGAAAAGCTCACTCTTCCCCATATTTAGCCTATATCCCGAAAAATCTCCAAACTCCCTCAATATCTGCATAACCTCTGTCATCCCCTCTACAGGATCCGCCACATATAGCAGTAGGTCATCTGCGTAGAGTGACACTCGATGTTCCTCTCCCCCTCTAACCACCCCCCTCCATTTCTTAGAGTCTCTCAACGCTATGGCCAGTGGTTCAATTGCCAACGCGAACAGTAATGGGGACAAGGGGCACCCCTGCCTTGTTCCCCTATGTAACCGAAAATACTCCGATCTTTGCCGATTTGTGACTACACTTGCCACTGGGGCCCCATATAGGAGTCTGACCCAACTGACAAACCCCTCCCCGAACCCAAACCTCCTCAACACCTCCCATAGATACTCCCACTCTACCCTATCGAATGCCTTCTTTGCATCCATCGCCACCACTATCTCTGCCTCCCGCTCCGCTGGGGGCATCATTATCACCCCCAACAGCCGTCGCACGTTGACATTCAGTTGTCTCTCCTTTACAAACCCTGTCTGGTCTTCATGCACCACCCCCGGGACACAGTCCTCGATCCTCGTCGCCAGCACTTTTGCCAGCAGCTTGGCGTCTACATTCAGGAGTGAGATAGGCCTATATGACCCGCATTGCAGCAGATCTTTGTCCCGCTTCAGGATTAGTGATATCGTCACCTCCGACATTGTTGGGGGTAGAGTCCCCCCTTCTCTGGCCTCGTTAAAGGTTCTCGCCAGCAGCGGGGCCAACAAGTCCACATATTTCCTATAAAATTCAACCGGGAACCCACCTGGTCCCGGGGCCTTCCCTGCCTGCATGTTCCCCAGCCCTTTAGTCACCTCATCCACCTCAATTGGCGCCCCCAGACCGGCCACCTCCTGCTCCTCCACCCTCGGGAACCTTAGTTGGTCCAGAAACTGTTGCATTCCCTCTTTTCCCTCCGGGGGTTGGGACCTATAAAGCCTCTCATAAAAGGTCTTAAACACCTCATTTACCTTCCCTGCTCTCCGCTCCGTAGTTCCCGTTTCATCCCTGACTCCCCCAATTTCCCTCGCCGCTATCCTCTTGCGAAGTTGGTGGGCCAGCATCCGGCTCGCCTTTTCCCCATATTCGTATCTCTTCCCCTGTGCCTTCCTCCACTGTGCCTCTACCTTTCCTGTGGTCAGCAGGTCAAACTCCATCTGAAATCTTCGCCTCTCTCTATATAGTCCTTCGTCCGGGGCCTCCACATATCTTTTATCCACCCTCAAAATCTCCCCACTAATCTCTCCCTTTCTTTCCCCTCTTTTTTCTCCTTGTAAGCCCTAATGGAGATCAGCTCTCCCCTAAACACCACCTTCAGCGCTTCCCATACTACCCCCACCTGGATCTCACCATCATCATTGGCCTCCAGGTACCTCTCAATACATCCCCGCACACTTCCACAGACCCCCTCATCCGCCAATAATCCCACATCCAGTCGCCAGAGTGGGCGCTGCTCCCTCTCCTCTCCTAATTCCAGATCCAGCCAGTGTGGGGCATGGTCTGAAACGGCTATGGCCGAGCACTCCGTTCCTGCCAGCTTCGAGATCAGTGCCCTGCTCAAAACGAAGAAATCTATTCGGGAGTATACCTTGTGGACATGGGAGAAAAAGGAGAACTGTTTGGCCAATGGCCTAGCAAATCTCCACAGATCCACTCCCCCCATTTGCTCCATGAACCCCCTGAGCACCTTGGCCGCTGCCGGCTTTCTTCCGGTCCTGGATCTAGACCGATCTAACCCTGGATCCAGCACAGTATTGAATTCCCCCCCCCCATTACCAGGCTTCCCACCTCCAGGTCCGGGAAACGTCCCAGCATCCGCTTCATAAATCCCGCGTCATCCCAGTTCGGGGCATATACATTTACCAGCACGACCTCCTTTCCCTGCAAGCTACCACTCACCATCACATATCTACCCCCGTTGTCCACCACTATATTCCTAGCCTCGAACGACACCCGTTTCCCCACCAATATCGCCACCCCCCTATTTTTCGTGTCCAACCCTGAGTGGAACACCTGTCCCACCCATCCTTTCCTTAACCTAACCTGATCCACCACCTTCAGATGCGTCTCCTGAAGCATGACCACATCTGCCTTCAGTCTTTTTAAGTGCGCGAACACTCGGGCCCTCTTAATCGGCCCATTTAGGCCTCTCACATTCCACGTGATCAGCCGGATTGGCGCCATCCCCTGTTCTAGGTCAGCCCCCCGTCCGGGTCCCACGCACCCACCCGCCCCCAGGGGCGGCGCCCTCCCGTCCCGACCACCTCTTCTCTTGCCAGCTCCCACTCGCTCCCAGCAGCAGCAACCCAGTTGATCCCCCCCCCCCCCCCGGGCTAGATCCCCATCATGGTTACTACCCCCATGATGCTTCCGAAAGTCAGCTAACTCTAACTGACCCCGGCTTCCCCCGTTCTCTCCTTGACCCCCCTGTGCGTGGAACTATCTTCCTTCCTGCGCCTATCTTCCCGCCATCATCTCCCTAGCGTGGGAAAAGCCCCGTGCTTTCCTGGATCGGCCCCGCCCCCCATGGCTCAGCTCCCCTATTCCCCATCCCCCTCTCAGTCCCTTTTTCCCACCGGCGCCCACATTTCTCAGTGTCCCCCCCATCAAGAGGAGAAAAAATCCCCGTCTATCGTCTCGATACTATGAACCTCCCAATTTACATTTCTGTACATCAACCTCGTTGTCTCCCCCCCAACATCAGTCCCTCAGTTCTGGTCCAGTTTCTCTTCTTGGATGAATGTCCATGCCTCATCCGACGTCTCAAAGTAGTAGTGCTTGCCCTGGTGCGTGACCCACAATCGCGCCGGCTGAAGCATCCCAAATTTTATTTTCTTCCTGTGAAGCACCGCCTTGGCCCGATTAAAGCTCGCCCTCCTTCTCGCCACCTCCGCGCTCCAGTCCTGATACACTTGTATCACTGCATTCTCCCACCTGCTTCTTCGTACCTTCTTGGCCCAGTTCAAGACAGCCTCTCTGTCAGTGAAGCGGTGAAACCACACCACTATCGCCCTTGGTAGTTCTCCAGCCTTTGGTCTTCTCACAAGGACCCGGTGAGCCCCTTCCACCTCCAGGGGGCCTGAGGGGGCCTCAGCTGCCATTAGCGTGTGGAGCATCGTGCTCACATAAGCCCCAACGTCAGCTCCCTCCATTCCTTCGGGGAGACCCAGAATCCGGAGGTTCTTCCTCCTCGAGCCGTTCAATACACCTCTTATGTAGCGCCTCATGCGTCTTCGTTTTTACCACTAGGCCCTGTATCTCATCCTCATTTTCGGCTGCCTTTGCCTTCACCCCACGGAGCTCTATCGACTGGGCCTTTTGTGTTTCTTTTAGCCCATCGATTGCCAATAACATTGGTGCCAGCACCTCCTTCTTTAGTTCCCCCACACACCGTCGGAGGAATTTCTGCTGGTCCGGGCCCCATGTCGTCTGGGCTCCATCCGCCGCCATCTTGCTTCTTCCTTCTCTTCTCTGCCGCTGCTCCAGAGGATCCTTCGCAATCTGGCCACTACCACCGGTCCTTTCCCTACACACCCGGGGGGGCATCTTCTTTCGTCACCCCACACTGGGTTTGGTCCGAAAAAATTTCCGTTGGGGCTCCTGAAAAGAACCCAAAAGTCCCTTAGAACGGGAGCTGCCGAAACGTGCGGCTTAGCAGTGCATCGCCGCAACCGGAAGTCCGGGGTGCTGCCATCTTGGCCGACATCGGCGACGCCACCATTTTGTGATCACGCTGCTGCCACAGATAGTCCTTCGCATTACCTCAGCGAGGTCCAGCTTGACCAGTCCCGGCCTTACCATCTGCGAAATTCGATGATGGCTGTCAAACTCAACGGGCAGGAGGCGCCCTGCCTCTTCGACTCCGGAAGCAGAGATAGTTTTGTCCACCCGGATATGGTAAGGCGCTGCGCCCTCCAGGTCTTCCCCGTCTCGCAGATTATATCCCTCGCGTCTGGTTCGCACTCCGTACAGATCCGGGGGTATTGCGTCGAAAACCTGTCAATACAAGGCGTAGAGTACACTAACTTTCTGCTCTACGTCCTCCCTCATCTCTGCGCTCCCCTCCTGCCCGGGTTAGATTTCTAGTGCAACCTCAAAAGCCTAACACGAAAATTTGTGTTACCTTCCCTGCTCTCCGCTCCGTAGTTCCCGTTTCATCCCTTACTCCCCCAATTTCCCTCTCACTATCTGTAGCCTCGCAACCCTGAAAGTCGCCCCTCCCTCGCTCTTCGCGAACCTCACCCCAGACTGTAAGCCCATCGCCACCCAGAGCACACGGTACAGTGCTCAGGATAGAGCCTTCATCAGGTCAGAGGTTCAGCGGCTCCTGGAGGAAGGGATCATCGAGGCCAGCAACAACCCCTGGAGAGCGCAAGTGGTGGTCGTCCGGACCGGGGAAAAGAAACGGATGGTAGTCGACTACAGTCAGACGATCAACTGGTACACGCAGCTCGATGCGTACCCCCTCCCATGCATATCTGATATGGTCAATCAGATTGCGCAGTATCGAGTCTTCTCTATGGTAGACTTGAAGTCCGCGTACCATCAGCTCCCTATCCGGCCGGAAGACCGCCAGTACACTGCCTTTGAGGCAGATGGCCGCCTCTTCCATTTCCTGAGGGTCCCCTTCGCCGTCACCAATGGGGTTTCGGTCTTCCAACGAGCAATGCACCGAATGGTGGACCAGTACGGGCTGCGGGCCACGTTCCCGTACTTGGATAATGTCACCATCTGCGGCCATGACCTGCAGGATCATGACGCGAACCTAGACAAATTCCTCCGCACTGCACGACTCCTTAATTTAACCTACAATAAGGAGAAATGCGTTTTCCACACAACCCGGCTAGCATCCTCGGCTATGTCGTGGAAAACATGTCCTAGGGCCGACCCCGACCACATGCGCCCCTTTCTCCAGCTCCCCCTTCCCCACTGCCCCAAGGCCCTGAAACGATGCCTGGGGTTTTTCTCATATTATGCCCAGTGGGTCCCCAACTACGCAGACAAGCCCCGCCCACTCATTAAGTCCACCATTTTTCCCCTGACGGCTGAGGCCCGCTTGGCTTTCAACTGCATCAGAGCCGACATTGCCAAGGCCACGATGCACGCTGTGGATGCATCCCTTTTTTTTTAATAAATATTTTATTGAAAATTTTTGGTCAACCAACACAGTACATTGTGCATCCTTTACACAATATTATAACAACACAAATAACAATGACCTATTTTATAAACAAAAAATGAATAAATAATAAATAACAAAAATGAAAACTAACCTTAATTGGCAACTGCCTTATCACAAGTAACACGCTCCAAAAATATAATTTAACAGTCCAATATATAATTATCTGTCGCAACGACCTATACATATTATACAGTATATATTAACAACCCTGAGAGTCCTTCTGGTTCCTCCCCCCCCCCCCCCCCCCCCCCGATCCTGGGCTGCTGCTGCTGCCTTCTTTTTTCCATTCCATCTATCTTTCTGCGAGGTATTCGACGAACGGTTGCCACCGCCTGGTGAACCCTTGAGCCGACCCCCTTAGGACGAACTTAATCCGCTCTAGCTTTATAAACCCTGCCATGTCATTTATCCAGGTCTCCACCCCCGGGGGCTTGGCTTCTTTCCACATTAACAATATCCTGCGCCGGGCTACTAGGGACGCAAAGGCCAAAACATCGGCCTCTCTCGCCTCCTGCACTCCCGGCTCTTGTGCAACCCCAAATATAGCCAACCCCCAGCTTGGTTCGACCCGGACCCCCACTACTTTTGAAAGCACCTTTGTCACCCCCATCCAAAACCCCTGTAGTGCCGGGCATGACCAAAACATATGGGTATGATTCGCTGGGCTTCTTGAGCACCTCGCACACCTATCCTCCACCCCAAAAAATTTACTGAGCCGTGCTCCAGTCATATGCGCCCTGTGTAATACCTTAAACTGAATCAGGCTTAGCCTGGCACACGAGGACGACGAGTTTACCCTGCTTAGGGCATCTGCCCACAGCCCCTCCTCGATCTCCTCCCCCAGCTCTTCTTCCCATTTCCCTTTTAGTTCATCTACCATAGTCTCCCCTTCGTCCCTCATTTCCCTATATATATCTGACACCTTACCATCCCCCACCCATGTCTTTGAGATCACTCTGTCCTGCACCTCTTGTGTCAGGAGCTGCGGGAATTCCCTCACCTCTTGCCTCGCAAAAGCCCTCAGTTGCATATACCTGAATGCATTCCCTTGGGGCAACCCATATTTCTCGGTCAGCGCTCCCAGACTCGCGAACTTCCCATCCACAAACAGATCTTTCAGTTGCGTTATTCCTGCTCTTTGCCACATTCCATATCCCCCATCCATTCCCCCCCGGGGCAAACCTATGGTTGTTTCTTATCGGGGACCCCCCCAAGGCTCCAGTCTTTCCCCTATGCCGTCTCCACTGTCCCCAAATCTTCAGTGTAGCCACCACCACCGGGCTTGTGGTGTAGTTCCTCGGTGAGAACGGCAATGGGGCTGTCACCATAGCCTGTAGGCTAGTCCCCCTACAGGACGCCCTCTCTAATCTCTTCCACGCCGCTCCCTCCTCCTCTCCCATCCACTTACTCACCATTGAAATATTAGCGGCCCAATAATACTCACTTAGGCTCGGTAGTGCCAGCCCCCCCCTATCCCTGCTACGCTGTAAGAATCCCTTCCTCACTCTCGGGGTCTTCCCGGCCCAGACAAAACCCATGATGCTCTTTTCAATCCTTTTAAAAAAAGCCTTCGTGATCACCACCGGGAGGCACTGAAACACAAAGAGGAATCTCGGGAGGACCACCATCTTAACCGCCTGCACCCTCCCTGCCAGTGACAGGGATACCATATCCCATCTCTTGGAATCCTCCTCCATTTGTTCCACCAACCGCGTTAAATTTAACCTATGCAATGTGCCCCAATTCTTGGCTATCTGGATCCCCAGGTAACAAAAGTCCCTTGTTACCTTCCTCAACGGTAGGTCCTCTATTTCTCTACTCTGCTCCCCTGGATGCACCACAAACAACTCACTTTTCCCCATGTTCAATTTATGTGGATGCATCCCTTCCATTCCAGGTGGAGAGCGATGCGTCTGACTTTGCCCTGGCCGCTACCCTCAGCCAGGCAGGAAGGCCAGTCGCCTTTTTTTCCCGTACCCTCCATGCCTCCGAGATTCGTCACTCCTCCGTCGAGAAGGAGGCACAAACCATTGTGGAAGCTGTGCGACACTGGAGGCATTACCTGGCCAGCAGGAGATTCACTCTCCTCACAGACTCAGTTGCCTTCATGTTTAATAACACGCAGCAGGGCCAGATTAAGAACGACAAGATTTTGCGGTGGAGAATCGAACTCGCCACCTATAACTACGACATCTTGCATCACCCTGGGAAGCTCAACGAGCCCACAGATGCCCTGTGCTGCGGTATATGCGCCAGCGCGCAAACAGACCAGTTACGGGCCATCCACAACGACCTCTGTCACCCGAGGGTCACCCGGCTTCTTCACTTCGTCAAGGCCCGCAACCTGCCCTACTCCACTGACTATGTCAGGGCTGTGACCAGGGATTGCCAAATCTGTGCAGAGTGCAAGCCGCAATTCTATCGGACGGACAAGGTTCACTTGGTGAAGGCCTCCCGCCCTTTTGAACGCCTCAGCATGGACTTCAAAGGGCCACTCCCCTCCACTGACCGTAATGTGTACTTTCTCGACGTTGTTGATGAGTACTCTCGCTTCCTGTTTGCAATCCCTTGTCCTGATATGTCCTCTGCCCCTGTCATCAAGGCCCTGCACAGCATTTTCTCCCTGTTTGGTTTCCCCGCCAATATACTCAGCGATCGGGCTCCTCTTTTATGAGTGAGGAGCTGCGTCAGTACCTGCTCAGTAAGGGCGTCGCCTCGAGCAGGACTACCAGCTACAACCCCCGGGAGAACAGGCAGGTGGAAAGGGAGAATGCTACAGTCTGGAAGGCCGTCCTTCTGGCCCTACGGTCTAGAAGTCTCCCAGTCTCCTGCTGGCAGGAGGTCCTCCCTGACGCGCTCCCCTCCATCCGGTCGCTTCTGTGTACTGCCACAAACGAGACCCCTCACAACCGTCTATTTGTCTTTCCCAGGACGTCGATCTCTGGGGTCTCACTCCCGGTCTGGTTCACAAAACCTGGGACGGTCCTCCTACGGAAACACGTGAGGAGACTTAAGGCCGATCCCCTGGTCGAGCGGGTTCAGCTTCTCCACGCGAACGCTCAATATGCGCATGTGGCACACCGCGATGGACGACTGGACACAGTCTTCCTCCGGGACCTGGCTCCCGCGGGTATCCCTGCACCCATTATCACCGCACCCCTCCCAACCACCTCCCCACCCACTTCCTCACCTACACCTTCACCAACATCTCCCACAGGGTCCTTTAGCCCTGCCTCTGCGTCGTCACCCTATCCGGGACCCTGTTGTGCGGACGATGTGCTCCCGGAGCTGAAGATTTTATCGCCATTGTCCATGCCGCAGCCGGAGCTGAGGCGTTCGCAGCGAACAATTCATCCTCCTGTGAGACTGAACTTGTGAGTCCCTTTCACCCCCGCCGGACTTTTTTTTAACGGGGGGTGAATGTGATGAGCCACGTATGGCTACATAAGGGTGTTGTATATATGTTCTACTGTTCTATCAGTATTGTTATCTCCACTGTTGTGTATACTTATTGTTATTGCTGTTCTGTTATTGGTTGTTGCTGTTGTACTGTTGGAATGTTATTATTGGTGCAGCTGTTGGCTCCGCCTGTGGCTCCGCCCAGCTGTGGAGGTATAAAGCCTGTTGACCTGGGTCAGCCCTGCAGTGCGGGAGGAGCTACAGGTCAGCACATATTTAGCTTATTAAAGCATCGGTTCCCTGCTTCTCAGCGTCTCGTCTGAATTGATGTCTATCAGTGGCTAACAAGAATCCTTTCTAGGACAATTAAGGATGGGCAAATAAATGCAGGCATTGCCAATGATGCTCACACCGCATGAATGGATAGCAATTATACACTGTTCAAAGTTTCCCCTCAGCAGCCCATTCTTTTGGAAGCTCAAACTATATCACGTTATCATGATTATTCTTAAGGTACTAATTCAGATTTAAAACATCACCCTGTTTTATTTCATTACTCAGAACTATCAACAATGAAATAACGTATAGAACTGGAAGAGATGAATTTGTAAATGGAACTGGAGAAACTTAAAATTGGCATGCTGGCGAATAGAGAACTGGTGGTTGCAAGGAAAGGGTCAATAGGTACTTAGAACTTGGTACAAGATGAGATGTTGGCTGTGGAATCTTAAATGAGTTGGGAATTGAATCAGATGGAGCTTGTGAGGTAACAAGGTCAGCATCAGAAAGGTTGATTACATAGTAGATGAAGATTCTTGGTGGTGAGGCAGGGACAGAAGCAGACAATATTACAGAAGTGGAAATTGGTGATGGACTGGATATGGAACCTTGTAGTCCGCTCAGGGTTGAGGAGGAAACATTAGGTTCTACTCTACTTTAACTTGAGTTGGCAGGTTATTTGGTTTCTGCGGAAAGGGGGTTGGAATTGGGTGTCAAGCTGTGAAGCTCCTGGCAGCAGCCATTTGGTCTTGGTAAAGAAAACTGGAGAAAGGTCTGAGTAACTTTGTTGAAAGCAAGTTGATGTGAAGTATTAGCAACCATACAGAACCTAGAATGACATCTCTTGTTTCTATGAATACCTATGAAATGTAAACATGAACACAAAATATTTCTGTCAGTTTGACCTGCCATCCGTTTTTATAGCAGTGCATGATTTTACCGACTTGCTATGAAAGGAATGTGCTCATGCTATCATAGTGCCATATTGAGAAATTTAAATATTACTGCAGTAAAACCAGTCAACAAAGTAGTTAACACTTTCTGACAGGCAGGACATTTTAAATGAAATGTTTGGACTTCAATGATGCATGGATTAAAATGCCTGATTGTCAGCTACAACTGTTAAGATAATTTCTCTGGCTTTTGGCCCATCCAGTCGTATGCACATTTTATTCAGCTTTGCCAAATGTCCTGCATACCTTCACATGTCTGTGCAGCTCCTTGTGCTACACAGTAGTCTTCATTGTATCTGCAGGTACTTTTATCTCAGCTTCACATTTACCAGGTGCTTTAGATTTGAGACTTCTGTCTGAGAGTCTGCAGTTTGATGTGCTGAAGTAAACAATGCATTTGGAGGCACAGAATTTCCCAGGCTAGTTTGGGCTAGCATGCAATATTCTTCTAAAAAATTGATTGGACCACACACCCTAAAACAACTGTGTGATATGAGACAGCACCAAAATTAGAAGTGAAAACAAACAGGTAAGAAAAGTTTTAAAAAAATATTAGTGGGGAAAATCCATAGTTAAGTTGAGTTTTTGTTGTGGTGCGTTAAGAATTACAGTGCATTTTCTTCAGTTGGACCTCGGCTCAACAAGAAATTGTGGTATTTGTGTGCCTCCAACTCTTAAGCGTCTAATCTGTTAATCTTTTATGAGCTACTGCTGCTTTTAACTGGATTGAATCAAATTAATTCCTCTCGTTTGTAACATTTAACCTAGGGTGCACTCGGCATTGCCACTCAATTTATTAATGAAGTCTTTGTTGTGTTGTTGACAGATAGGCAGGGAATCGTGGAGCAGTGCAAAGAGTAACATGGCTCCATGTAACTCAATCTCCTGTATTGGCTGTTGGTTACACCTTGTTCCCTCCCACATATATGGCATTTCAGGATGTTCTTCAAAAATGCACTTTTAAGCATAACCAGAAGGAGTTTCGAAATACCCAAATATTGGTGACAGTAGAATTCTCTGCAGAGAAATAACAGGTAACTCGCCATAGTGTTGATTCTTTGAATAAAACAAAGTTCAAAATTAATTAATATAGAATTCACCTTTGCCATAGGATTGAATTGGTACAGTGAATTTTTCAATAAAATTACAGGAGCAGCCTGAACATCTATTTTCTTGTGAGTGCTATTTTGACTCAATTTGTAGTACTCTTGCCTGTGGGTTCAAAGCCCACTCCAGGAAAAGTGTTTGTAATCTATTCTGATACTTCAAATCCAGCGCTCCCCTGTGTCAACTCCAGGTTACTCCAGGTCTAACTGTCTTTATACCCTTGCTTCTTTTCAGCTAATCTGTTGCCCTACTCTGCCATCTTCAGCATCATCTTCTTCAGCCTTACCTATTTATACTTTGTCCTCATCTAACACCATAGATCCCTTGATCCTTCTCCTCACTTGGAACTCCTGACTAGCTTACCCTCTTTCCTGTTGCTATCCCCAAGGATTATCACACATTGCCCATTTTCACACAGCCCTTGAGGATGTTCACTCAAACAGAACTCTTTCCATCCACTTTGCAGCCCTAAAAGAAACCTGGATTAAACTTTATGACATTTTTCACTTCACCGAAAGGGCAACTCTTAGTTAAACACTTAATCACTTGCTTGGCTGAAACTGCAGCAGTGTGTTATAGTTCTCATCACCAAATCTCAGTTTGATCTGTCACTTAGCTTCTCAAAAGAGGAAGGGTGTGATTTTACTAAATGGGAATAGAATCCCAAAGCGAGCGTGTTTAGTCACGTGTTTCCCAGCGCTTTCCTCTCTCTGGGTGGCTATGCCTATCCCTCCTCCCCTCCTTCCTTCCCCTGAGAGGGTCCCCGGGTTCCCCCACAACACCAGGGCAGCCCCGCATAAAATGTCATCTTGACCTTTGCAGTGCCAACCTGGCACCCTGTCAGTGTTCCTTTCAATTGGCAGTGCCAAGCTGGCACACAGGTGGCACTGCCAGGGTGCCAAGCTGGCACTGCCAAAGTACCAGGGTGAAGGGCACCTGAGAGCCTCCGATCCCCTGAGATCGTTCCGTCTGGTCCGTGCTTGTGGACACCAGGGGCGGGATTCTCGGAACTCCCGCCGGGTCGGACGAGTGGCTGCCCGCTTCTGGCGGGTCCCACCGGCATAAATCACACCAGGTCCTTACCGGCAGGACCTGGCTCCATGGAGGGCCTGCAGAGTCCTCGGGGGGGGGGGGGGGTGAATCTGGCCTTGGGGGGTGCCCCCACGGTGGCCTGGCCCGCGATCGGGACCCACCGATCCGTGGGCAGGCCTGTGCCGTGGGGGCACTTTTTCCCTCCGCAACGGCCGCTGTCAACCTCCGCCATGGCCGGTGCGGAGAAGAACCCCCCTGCGCATGCGCTGGAATGACGCCAGCGCACACTGGCGCTCCCGTGCATGCGCCAACTCGTGCCGGCTGGCAGAGTCCCTTCGGCGCCGTTGGCACAGCGCCAAGCCCTTCTGCGCCAGCTGGCGCGGCGCCAAACACTACGGCGCCGGCCTAGCCCCTGAAGGTGTGGAGGATTCTGCACCTTCGGGGCTGCCCGACGCCAGAGTGGTTCACGTCACTCCTCGGCGCCAGAGTGGCCCGCCCCGCTGGAATGCGGAGAATCCCACCCCTGTACTGACGGCGCTCGTCCAAGATCTCCGAGGCGAAGGGGATAGATCCCAATGCCTCGGGTACCTCCGGATTCTGCACATTAAAGTGAGACTAGCTGTCTTGCCTTAATATGCCGATTTGCTAAAAAATGAGCCCACCCACAATGGGCGGGATTTGCATTACAACGTCTCGCGAGATCGCGTTAGATTTTGCGAGGCATTGCAAGCCTGGTAGATCCCGGGGGAGTCTCCCAGCTTCCATTGCCACGCTGCGCCGCAGCGGACTGCTTTTCAAGTGCAGCGTGACCGTAAAACCACGCCTGAAGTATTAGAAAAGAGTACAGTTTTCCATCTTGCTGTTAACATTCCTCCCAAGCCTCATGATGATTTCATGATGTGGTTAACGCTTAAATGCCCTCAGGAATGGGTAATAAATGCTGGCCCAGCCAGGGACGCCCACATGCCATGAACAAATAAAAAACAAATCACAAAGATCGGCTCCCTTAGTCCCTCCACTGTGACACCTCACTGTTGGTGCTTCAACCTGCACCTAGGATTTTCTAGTCCTTTCGCTCCTCTGACTTCTCTGGCCCCTTCGCCCCCATGCCCCTCAATCTCAAATATCCTTTCTCACTCATACCAATGGCTGGTCATTGACTTAGCTATCTGTTAAAGCCTCACTGACTTCAAGATCTAGACCATCGATGAGGCTATCATTCACAACTTTCTCACCTATCATTCCCTCTCACTTTCTCCAATATGACCATCTTCATCCACTGTCCCTTTCCTTCAGCTTTCACAAATTTACCATCAAATTTGTTTTCATCTGATACCTGTTATAAAACTGCTGCTGCTGTTGCCCTGCTTAACTGTTCCCTTACCTTTGCTATTGATGTCTCATTCCCATCCCATCAGTCACACCTACAATTCCCATCTTTGCTCCCTGAAGTCCAAGAGCTGCCAGCTGAAGGTATACAGGTGATATGGGACAGTGGGAATAGTGTGATTAATTATCAGTTGTTCTAACAAATTGCAGCATAGACATGGGGCTGGATTCTCCACACCCCGACGCACCCCGACACCGAAATCGCGGCCGGTGTGGCGCCGGTTCACCGATTCTGCGGGCCCTGAAAAGCGCCCACCTGGGGCCCTTGCCAGAGGCCCCCTCCGCCATTCTCTGCTCCCGACCGGCCGAAGTCCCGACGGCGTGGAACTAATGTGCTCCAGCCGGTCGGGATACTCGCTTGGCGGCTGCGGACTCAGTCCGCGGCCGCCCTGGTCGGGGGCGGGCCGATCGGAAGGGGGAGGGGGGGGCCTTGTAGGCGGCCAGTTGATGCTTGTGCAGGCGTTGAGGGTTGGGCGGGTGGCCGATTGGGTTGTTTCTTTTTTTGGTCCAGCTCCGTGGTCTGAGTCCGCCATGGAGCACATCGCGGCAGCTGGAGGTTGCCTCCGTGCGCATGCGCGGCTTCCGACCCGGAAGTGCAGGGGCGGATATCTGCAGCAAAAGCTGCGAGATCTTTCCAGGTCCCTGCTAGCCCCCTGCAGGGCTAGGAATTTGTGTCCCTTTGATGCCAGTTTCTCTGGTGTAAAACCCTACCGTTTTGATGCCGCCGTGGGGACATAGTCCCAATAATGGAGAATACAGCCTGTGGGTTGGGATTTACATGTTTTTCGACATCGGAGGTGCTTCATCAGCGTTCTCAATGGGATTTCCCGGTGACAGCCCCCGCTGGCGTGAACAACTGGTAAACCCACCCATGATGAGTTGAATGGGATACTTCTATGTTCTGAGCTTTTATGATTCTAATTGTAGAGTAAAGAGTTAATGGTAATAGCTGCTGAGCTTGTGCGTAAAGAGCTATGCCACAGTGATCTCATTCATCGAGAGAAGATGAGTGAAGCATCTCTGAGAGTAGCTCCAGCCATGACTTGGTCTTACTTAACCATTGTAGTTAACATGTAAATAAATTTATCTCGAGTAGGAAGTTAACAAATCCCGAGATACAACCATGATAACATGCCTTTTAGCTACCACATCATTCCTTATGTGGATCTGCATTGAACTCAATTACATGCAGACTGAGAGTTGTGTCTAGTAAAGATTATTTATCCACTATTTCATTTTATCATTCCTCTTTGGTTTATATAAGATGCATAGCATTGATCCCAGTTTTCTTCCAGTACTCACCTCTTCTTTCCCCCCACATCTCTTTAGTAAAAACTATGCGTTAACAATCTTGCTGCCTTCCCATTGCATACATACATACTTGTAAATGCATTTAACCTCCGAAGAAAATGAAGATAAATGCAGGATTTGTTTGTGGTCTTGCTTTGACTTGTATTTCACTCTTGATAACGAATAATCTGATTTGATGGGAGTAGCTCACATGACACTGTAATCCTTTAGTTTCACAAATTATTAACACATTGCTTTGAGAAGCAGCTGCCCTCTAATGTGAAGCCAGAAAATTTACAAACCTCATTAACATCACTGTTTATTTTTCTTGGGTAATAGTTATCTACTTGAACATTTAGATAATAAACAGACGTCGATCTGAGCGCCTGGGACACAATTTAGGATGCTTGCTGTGTCAAGTACATGGACAGGATCAGAGGAATCTCCCCCTTGCATTGTGTAATAAATTGATGAGCCAATATGCTACGTTACTGCAAAATCTAGGATTGTACAAGAAAATTCACTTACTTGCATATTTAGGACATTTCTCTTTCAAGAAATTTGTATTTGGAAATGGTTCCATATCTACTTCCAGTTTAAGAAAAATCAAAAATGCAGAGAGGTAGAAGGGGTTTCCATTTTGCTGGTGGCGGTTTCTGTCTTCCTGCCACTTGTCAATGAGATTTTCCATTGAAACCACCACATGCCGCCAGGAAACCCATGGGCAGGGGTGCACTGCTGGTGGGAAAAGTGAATCACAATGGCCAGAGAATTCCAGCCAGACGTCTCATTATTGACCAGAATATTTTTCCAAGTTTTCTTTTCGTGTCTCCAGAAAATGCTAACTCATGTTACGGCACAGTTTCACAGACATTCCAGCACTTCATTCTTAATGAATGTTCTTAAACAGTGAAGATTGGCAGTTATTTTAACATTATGATGCATCACAACTGAGGTGTCCCATAGGTCCACACACGCACACACCATCACTCCTCATTAATGGTGATCTGTAGTAGGTATTTGTCCTCTACATAGTCGTTTTCTCACTACTGCCTTAATTTGTCTCTGAAAAATGCTGCCTCATGTTTAAGAGAGAATCCTCCTTCAAAGTGAGGAGAACCCTTGCCGCTGAACCCTAGTGAAGCAGGAGTTTGCACGTGGAGTCTTTTAACATGTCACGCTGAGGCTGCCACAGAAAGACCAGGAAACTCTCCCACTCTTTTTGCATGGTCATAGGTCTATCAGAAGGATTTACAGGTTGACAAATAAACTACTTGGCCATGTCACAAACATACTTCTGTGGCCATCAAGTCCTTTGCTGGGATTTGAACCCACTGGCTCAGAGATAGGGATGTTATCCATTGCACCACAATACTTCCTCTGGGTGATGATCCTCCTTTGCTAACTTGACAGTGCATTGGTAGGCTATGTGGCACATCACTGTCAAACCTAAAGCTGCCTTCATTCTACATACATGCATTTTCTTTTCACCAGGGTCAGTGGAAAATGATGAGAAGCAGTAGCCCTTTCCATAAGCCTCCTCCCCCATGCTTGACCTGGGGAGTATAAGGCCAACTGCAATAACCCTAATACCTTTCAAGCTGAGATCAGTTAACTTAGCACTGACCGGGATCAAACCTGGACTCATTTTGTTCTGCATACCTTAATTTTTAACAGACACTTTAGAATTGACTTTCTTTTGTACATTCCAGTCATGGAAATCTGAAGGATTTCATGTCTATTTTTGCACTAGTTTGGATGTTTTCATTGTGATACATACAGATAATTCTAAGCAAGCCCATCTTCAAATAAAGTTGTACAGAGTAAATTATTGATGTGTTTTTGCATACCAGAATGTATTTGTACTTTCCAGAACGGTGAATAGAACAAGTAAGATATTTCATAGGCTATGGAACTATGAAGGTCTTGTTGCCATGACCTAGTCAATGAAGTAATTCATTTGTATATTGCTGTTATGCCTGATGTAATTTTCAGCAATGCGAGGAATGCATTTCCTTCAAGCACAAGTACATCACAACCCTCACTTCATAACAACAGGAATTAATCTATTGAAAAGTCCCTCATGCAGGAACCTGCCATCATTTGTAAGCCAAGTGTAGTAAAAATAAAGGAGTGGGAATGTTTTCCATTAATAATTAAATTTACAGATCACTACGGGACTTTCTTTACTTCAGCATTATATGAGGCTTCCTCATTCCTCTTGGGTACTTTTAGAAAGGACAGTGCAGTTCCTTCAATTAAAAAAGATAATATGCATTGAAATATGCAGCATTAAGTAGAAACTTGTATCGCGGAACGTTCAAAACATTCTCGGCTACTCAAATAATTTTTTCAAAGATAAAACCAGTGAATAATTTTTATTATTTGTCATTTATGGATAATTTTAAAGTTGTGGACTCTTCATGGGTAATATTTGGCAAATGTTATATTTATTTATATACAACGCAGACAACCCACTTTGAAACACATAGTTGTGTCATTTGTTTGTGGGGTTACCACAACAATAAATGGATCTTTTACTGTAATTTCTCTTTATTTCAAGAAGTACCACTTTGTAGAACATACAGACTGCTTTTATTTTTGTATTATGTAGCGAAATTATCTTGACCACGGTGACGGTATAGAAGCTATAATCGATTTCAGCGCTGGGGATTTGGAGTGGGACAAATTCCAAGCAGGCGTGGATATAACCTTCAAACATAAATCTGTGGCATTTCAAACTTGATGTCTAACAACAGCTACTGCAAGTTCAGAACAGCAAAGAACCTACTGCCAATAATATTCACAAACAGGTTTAAAACAATTTTGTTTATTTAGATTGACTGATTTTTATTTTGACTGCTTTTCTTCCATTTGATACCTGAGGTTGGATTCTCCGCTGCCAGTTCTTGATGTGACAGAGAACCCAGCGACGTCAAAAAAAACATGATCAGCGCCCATTCCAGGATTCCGATCCCCTGCTGACGGTGATATCAAGGTTTATGCTCTCTGCCAGCGGTAGGATACAAATAGGTCAAATTGACCCATTTGCATTGTATAATGGGCTGAGCACTGGATTTTCCAAGCCTGCGAGAGTCTCTGGTCCATTCAAGCATGAAAGGAAATTGAATTAAATAATCCAGGCAGCTGGCTGTGTGAAAGCTGTCAATCACAGCCTAGTAAAACCAATCTCACAGTGATGTGAATGAAAGACTTGCAGATCAATGTTCTGATGGATTTAAACCCAGCTTATGTGGTTTTTGCTTTTGAGGAATTTACAGCTGCTGATTTCTCTGCCAGAGCCAGCTGGTGTAGGGAACAGGTGAGTTTTAAAGCAGTGATTTTTTTTTTCACTGTCTCTGCTTGGAATGCTCTCTAGCTTCCAGACAGGGGTCTCTGTAATGCAGGGGAGGGGGGAGTCTGGTGGGGGCCTCTGTAATGGGGGCATTTGTGGTGAGGGTCTCCCTTATGAGGGGGGTTTCCCTGATGGGCGGTCTCTCTTATAGGGGAGCCTCTGTAATGGTGGTCTCTGTAATGGGATTCTCTGGTGGTGGTCACTTTTATGGTGGGGGTCTCTGGTGAGGGGATCTCATGGGTGGGTGTCTGGGGGGGCTCTCGTATGCGGGTCTGGTGAGGGTCTCTGTAATGGGGTGTCTCTGGTCGAGGTCGCTCAATTGGGGGTCTCTAATGGGGGTATCTCTTATAGGGGTCTCTCATGGGGGTCTCTATAATGGGGATTTCATGGGAAATTGGAGCGGAGGGTCTCTGGAGGGGGACTGTAATAGGAATCTCTTGGTGGGGGCTCTCATGAGGGTTCGCTAGTGGGGGTCTTGTAATGGGAGGTTCTGGTGGGGTCTCTGTAAGGATGTTGTCTGGTGGAAGCTCTTATGGGGAGTCTCTGGTTGGGTCTCTCTAATACCAGGGTTCCTGGTGCAGCTTTCTGTAATGGGGGTCTCTGGTGGGGGCTTTCTTGTGGGGATCTCTGGTTGGATGCTGTCTTATGGGGGTCGGTCTCTGGTGGGGGGGGGGTCGTGGGGGAGGGGTTAGGTCACTGTCGTACTAAAAGGGGATGTTGCGACGGAGGGGGGGGGGTGGGGTGTGCGGGGAGCTAGCTGCTAGACCTTGGTATCGGGCCGCCTGCTCAAAATGGCGGTGATAATGGGATTCACAAGGGAATTCCTCGCATTCCCCACCATGCTTAAATTTGCCTCTGGATTCTTGCTCCCAGCACGAGCGCAAATCGGATACATTTTATCTCCAGCGGGAGATCATAGTCTCCCAAACGGAGAATCCTGCCCTGGTTTAACAATGTCACAAAGATTATGCAGTTGGGAATAATTCTGTCCACTGGAAGATGGCTGCAGGCTCAAAATGTTTCCTTTTTAAAAAAAAAAAACAAGGGATGGGGGTATAGTTTAAATGAACAGAAAGGTGGTATTGTGGCTGGAAGAAGCAAGTGTCAGATATTAACAGGATGCCATTGTTTGAAAATGTGTGCGAGCCTGACCACCTCATCAAGAGGTGGCGATACACCGGGGCGATACACTGACCTCATAGGAGGCAGTAGCAGCAGTCAGTGACATGCCCATGCATTGAAATGCTGACTAAATAGGCACAACTGACTTGTCAAGGAAAGGTAAGTGCCCTGATCAGGCAACTGGCTTCCCCTTATGGCTGGTGAGGCGCACCTGATGCGAGTGAAGACTGAAATTAGCATGTCAACTTCATCCCTATAGGGCACCCTCACTGCCCAGCTCACAAGGGCTATGGGTTAAATTAACCTTCACACTTGAATAGCCAGCCACCTAGGCACTAATCCTTAGCAGCCTGGACTGCATAACCAGTGGAACTTCCACACAACTCGTGCCCTCTGACTTCAGAGTGTTGCCTGAGTGTGGGGTTCATTCTCACTGCACTCGTCCAGCCGGTGCCACTCTGGAAGGGCAATCTTTCCGTGGTTAGATTGCCACATGTCCAGCAAGGTGAACACAGGAAGTCTGCAGACCAGCTGCCAGAATCCTTTTAACCTCGAGGCTCACAGCCATGAAAGGCCGCTAGGGCCTGCGAGCGAGATCACCCTGAGATGCCAATACTGAATGTGCCCCCCGGCCCCGTGTTGAACTTATCTAGGTCCTCCGTGTGCTCTCCGGTGCCCCTCTGCAACTGGCACCCTGGATGCTGACGGCGACCTGAGCGCTCACCTCCAGTATCCCCTTAGCGGTGAGGCCGCCAGGTTCATGTTTTCAGTCAGCTGTTGTAAATGGTGCTGGTGTGACATCCCGCCGGTATCTGATGAATATTCAGTGGAAGGGCTCACTAATGATATGTTAATGCATTTAAATGAGGCTCCTGACCTCCGATGGTGGATTTCTCATTATGCTACCGGCAAGGGGCCTGCAAAACGGAAAACGCGATCATGCCAGCGAAAATCACGTTTCCGATTCTCATCGTATTTTCCGCCCGCGTCTCCGTTCTCGCTGACAGCTCAAAACCGGCTCAAAATTCCACCCTACATTTCTTCTGCATGAAGGCACGTTGCAGCAAATATTGTCGGGGACAAATTCCTAAAATGTTTTCAGGGGTAGCTCACCTGTGAGCAGAAACAAACGAGTAGCAAACGCAATAGATTAAATAATCTACATGTCTTAATTCTTTTGATACTAAAACAAAATTTTGCTAATGCAGAATTGTTTAATTGATCTAATTTAATAGCTCAAAGGATCATGTGCACAAAAACTACCTGGACTAGGAAATTCCTTTATTAATCCCAAATTAATCTGTATCTTTTTAATGCAAAGTTTTCACTTTTATCTCTAGATTGGCCTCTTTATTTTCCCTTCTCCTATACTAACATAATTTTCTCTTTCAGTTGAAAGGATGGTCACAGCTTCTTTATAACGGCCATCAATTAGATTTGTTTATTCGCTCGGTCGAGAGCAAGCCCACAAATGCCAAGCTGAGAATCTACAGGAATTGACCATTGAGGCGATGTGAGGCAAGTTCAAATATTGGTCAGGGCTGAGAGTTAAGCTTTAGTCGCACAGATTGGAAATCTTCATTCGACTGACCTCGTGCTCCATTGTATTTTTAGAAGTAAGACACATTACTCTGGGTGGCTTGGTGACACTGCGCAAATGTGTTTTTTAAATCCAAATTGTTTTATACCCAAGTGTGATCAATAACCACCACTTGTGTACTTTTACTGCACTTGATGTTTTTTTTATTCTTGGTTTACAAGATTGGATAACTTGACAGGAGGTATTACTGTTCGGGCAGCCACCATTATGGAATGTGGAGTACTTAATAATGATCTGTTAAGGCCTATTTAGCAGATGTCCTGTTTACCCGCAGAAAGAGGAGTATTGATGAGTGACCTTCTTTGTCAGTATTATCTTAAGGCAGGATAGTAAACAATTTGCTCATTGGAAAATAGTTCCTGGAAAGTCAGACCAAGGAAGTTTTATAACTACTCTTATATCCTGTATACTTGATGTATTATCCTATTGTTAACCTGAAAAAGTAATAATAATAATAATATTGTCACAATTGTTACATTAACATTGCAATGAAGTTATTATGAAAAGCCCCTAGTCGCCACATTCCGGCACCTGTTCCGGTACACAGAGGGAGAATTCAGAATATCCAATTTACTTAACAGCATGTCTTTCGGAACTTGTGGGAGGAAACCGGAGCACCGGAGGAAACCCACGTAGACATAGGGAGAACGTGCAGACTCCGCACAGACAGTGATCCAAGAGGGAATCGAACCTGGGACCCTGGAGTGCAATAGTGCTACCCACTGTGCTATCGTGCCGCCCACTGTCCAAAAAGTAATTGGAAATGTTTTTGGAATGTTGGCTATCTCAAGGGCTTTGCAACGTTAAAGTGTAGAAGTGATACTCCAATTGTGCATACCTTGGGCGTCATTCTCCGCTGGCGGGAGTCTCTGTTCTGCCGGCGCCCGGGGGTTTCCCGACGGCATGGGGGTGCCCCACAATGGGAAACCCCATTGACCGGCCGGTGTTACGGAGACTCCCGCCGGCCGGTCGGCGCAGAAATGTGGCGGGGCGGGTAGGAGAATTTCGCCCCTTTAGTCAGAACCAATTGGAGTACAGTGATGACATCAGGATTTGAAAGGCTGTGAAAACAAGTTTTATTAACTTGGTTTGTATTTTGGAAGATTAAGGGGGGGATCTTATCTCAGTGTTCAGATTAGTAGACACGTGTATATTTCCTCTATGAAAGGGATCATGAGACAAGGAATATAATTTTAAAACTGAACCGGGCCATTTCAATGTGAAATCGCGTTTTCATGTGAAAGTGACTCACAGCAATGGTGTTGGTACTTTTACAGTCGCAGACCACCCCCCTTGACGGTGTAAGTGACCCTGTTCTTGAGATTTAGGTTGGGGTCACTGTCCTGTCGTTCTTCTGGAATTTTGAAATGACTGTTCATGGATACATCCTTTTGATATAGAATTCTGTAGTTTGACAAATGCTTATAAATGCCAGTTGTTCCACATGAAGAAATAGCAAAGCAGGCACACTTGGACATGGGCCTATTTAAAAAAAAAAAAAGAAATTTAGAGTATCCAATTTTTTTTCCAACAAAGGAGAAATTTTAGCGTGGTCAATCCACATCTTTGGGTTGTGGGGGTGAGGCCCACGCAGATACGGGAAGAATGTGCAAACTCCACACGCACAGTGACCAGGTGCCGGGATCGAACCCGGGTCCTCGGCGCCGTGAGGCAGCAGTGCTAACCGCTGTGGCACCGTGCCGCATGACATGGGCATATGTGATATATTTATTGTCGCAGCAAAGAGAAAAAGAAGTTGAGGTGCCACGCTTTAAGTTCATAAAAACATAGTGCAGGTTTTATTGATGTTGCTTCTGCCGGTTAAGATGGGGAACTCCCCCAAAACCTGCAAAACGCTCTGCTGACGTCACAGCATAACACATGAAATTTCATCAGCCAATAGTGTCACTTGAATACATAACACCCCTCCCCTTTACTCCTTTAGTGCCAACAATTTTTCTTTTGAACACTTAAATAATAGATCCAACACAATATTCATTAGATTATATCATCATGTTATTTGTACATATCTACATTATCTACATAAGTAAGAATGTCTCTGGTGGATGTCTGTCTCATCTGGATAATATCTGACATTCAGGAATTTGGCTCTTTGAGATCACGGAAGTGTCTTCCTGTTCACTTGTTGGTGGTACTTGTGAAACTAACTCAGTATCTGTCTCTGTTGGTACTGGCGATTCTGTGGTGACAGATTCAGTCAATTCTGCAGTAGTAGATCTCAGCTCTGTCATATAACTGTCCATACATTCCAAAGTGAATATCTCTGGTGAAGATGCTAATAATTGGTCAGCGGCCGATGCCAAACTTGTTCATTGTCTGTTTGAACTGTCCAAGGTATCGGACCTGTTTTGGTTAGAATGATGGCTGGAGTCCGTTTTGACCTCCTGGTGTAATTCCTAGCTAAAACACGTTCTCCACAGTTAAAGACTCTACTCTTCAAGTTTTGCGCTTTTCTCACCATTTGTGTTTGATGCTGTCACTTAACAGCTAAATGTCACTGGCAACTAAATATCCCAGGGTATAGATGCTTCAGGAGGGATAGGGAGGGAGGTAAAAGGGGTGGAGGAGTTCCATTACTGGTCAGAGATGATATCACGCTGTGTTTAAGGAGGGCACGATGGAGGATTCAAGCACTGAGGCAATATGGGTAGAGCTAAGAAATAGGAAGGGTGCAGTAACATTGTTGGGATTTTACTACAGGCCTCCCAAAAGCGAGCGTGAAGTAGAGGTACAAATATGTAGACAGATTATAGAAAAATGTAGGAGCAATAGGGTGGTCGTGATGGGAGATTTTAACTTCCCCAACATTGAATGGGACTCGTGTAGTGTTGGAGGCGTAGATGGAGCAGAATTTGTAAGGAACATCTAAGAGAGTATTTTAGAGCAGTATGTAAATAGTCCAACTCGGGAAGGAGCCATACTGGACCTGGTATTGGGGAATAATCCCGGCCAGGTGGTTGAAGTTTCAGTCGGTGATTACTTTGGGAATAGCGATCACAATTCCGTAAGTTTTAGAATACTCATGGACAAAGACGAGAGAGGTCCTAAAGGAAGAGTGCTAAATTGGGGAAAGGCCAAGAATAAGAAAATTCGGCAGGAGCTAGGGAATGTGGATTGGGAGCAGCTGTTAAAGGGTAAATCCACATTTGAAATGTGGGAGTCTTTTAAGGAAAGGTTGATTAGAGTGCAGGACAGACATGTCCCTGTGAAAATGAGGGATAGAAATGGCAAGATTAGGGAACCATGGATGACGGGTGGAATTGTGAGACTTGCTAAGATTAAAAAGGAAGCATACATAAGATCTAGGCGACTTAAAACTGATGAAGCTTTGGAGGAATATTGGGAAAGTAGGACAAATCTCAAACGCGCAATAAAGAGGGCTAAAAGGTGTCATGAAATATCTTTGGCTAACAGGTTTAAGCCTTTTATTTGTATATAAGGAGCAAGAGGGTAACAAGAGAAAGGATTTGCCCACTCAAAGACAAAAGAGGGAATTTATGCATGGAGTCAGAGGAAATGGGTGAGATTCTTAATGAGTACTTTGCATCGGTATTCACCAAGGAGAGGGACATGACGGATGTTGAGGCTAGGGATGGATGTTTAAATACTCTAGGTCAAGTCGGCAAAAGGAAGGGGAAGTTTTGGGTATTCTAAAAGGCATTAAGGTGGACAAGTCCCCAGGTCCGGATGGGATCTATCCCAGGTTACTGAGGGAAGCGAGGGACAAAATAGCTGGGGCCTTAAAAGATATCTTTGTAGCATCCTTGAGCACGGGTGAGGTCCTGGAGGACGGGAGAATTGCTAATGTTGTCCCTTTGTTTAAGAAGGGTAGCAGAAATAATCCAGGGAATTATAGACCTGTGAGCTTGACGTCAGTGGTAGGCAAACTGTTGGAGAAGATACTGAGGGATAGGATCTATTCACATTTGGAAGAAAATAGACTTATCAGTGATAGGCAGCATGGTTTTGTGCAGGGAAGGTCATGTCTTACAAACCTAATAGATTTCTTTGAGGAAGTGACAAAGTTAATTGATGAGGGAAGGGCTGTAGATGTCATATACATGGACTTCAGTAAGGCTTTTGATAAAGTTTCCCATGGCAAGCTGATGGAAAAAGAGAAGTCTTATGGGGTTCAGGTTATACTAGCTAGATGTATAAAGAACTGGCTGGGCAACAGGAGACAGAGAGTAGTGGTGGAAGAAAGTGTTTCAAAATGGAGAAAGGTGACTAGTGGTGTTCCACAGGGATCCGTGCTCGGATCATTGTTGTTTGTGATATACATAAATGATCTGGGCGAAGGTATAGGTGGTCTGATCAGCAAGTTTGCAGATGATACTAAGATTGGTGGAGTTGCAGATAGCGAGGAGGACTGTCAGAGAATAGAGCAAAATATAGGTAGATTGGAGAGTTGGGCAGAGAAATGGCAGATGGAGTTCAATCCAGGCAAATGCGAGGTGATGCATTTTGGAAGATCTAATTCAAGAGCAGACTATACGGTCAATGGAAGAGTCCTGGGGAAAATTGATGTACAGCGAGATCTGGGAGTTCAGGTCCATTATACCCTGAAGGTGGCAACACAGGTCGATAGAGTGGTCAAGAAGGCATACAGCATGCTTGCCTTCATCGGACGGGGTATTGAGTACAATAGTCGGCAGGTCATGTTACAGTTGTATAGGACTTTGGTTAGGCCACATTTGGAATACTGCGTGCAGTTCTGGTCGCCTCATTACCAGAAGGATGTGGATGCTTTAGAGAGGGTGCAGAGGAGGTTCACCAGGATGGTGCCTGGTATGGAGGGTGCCATCTATGAAGAAAGGTTGAGTAGATTAGGATTGTTTTCGCTGGAAAGACGGAGGTTGAGGGGGGACCTGATTGAGGTCTACAAAATTATGAGAGGTATGGACAGGGTGGATAGCAACAGGCTTTTTCCAAGAGTGGGGGTGTCAATTACAAGGGGTCACGATTTCAAGGTGAGAGGGGGAAAGTTTAAGGGAGATGTGCGTGGAAAGATTTTTATGCAGAGGGTGGTGGGTGCCTGGAATGCTTTGCCAGCGGAGGTGGTAGAGGTGGGCACGATAGCATCATTCAAGATGCATCTAGACAGATATATGAATGGGCAGGGAACAGAGGGAAGTAGATTCTTGGAAAATAGGCAACAGGTTTAGATAAGGGATCTGGATCGGTCCAGGCTGGGAGGGCCGAAGGGCCTGTTCCTGTGCTGTAATTCTCTTTGTTCTTTGTTAACAATTTCCGAAGTTATGGGTGGTGTCAAGAAGTCAAATTGCATTCCAATTTCCTCTTGAATAGTAACATCGCCGGTGAGCTTTGCATTGTTGAATGCACAACATTTCTATGTGACATTAGAAAGTTGTTAACATGCCTGGGTAAAGAATTTTGATCTCTCAATGTCGTTATTGTGTGTTTGAGCGATTGCACAAAGTATTCTACCAACCAGTCGGTTACTGGGTGATACGGAGCAGATTTAATATGGCAGATACCAATCCCCTTGTCGTGTTCTGTGTTCGTTGTCCAGCAAGGAATCTACAGAAATGCTGGTGACTTGTCCAAACCAAGATTCATTAATTATGTGGTAATGTAACGATCAAATACAGATTAAGTTATCATAGAGTTTCTTTAGACTCCCCTGGAACTACCCCTATACACAACTGTCGTCATGTACGTCTTACACCCTTCTGAGGATAGCCAGATGTGTCCTGACTTATATCTGATGCCAGCTGCTGGTGGGAGGTCACACTGCTGCATACATGGCTGTCTGCTGGTGGGAGATCACACTGCTGCACACATGGCCGTCTGCTGGTGGGAGATCACACTGCTGCATACATGGCCGTCTGCTGGTGAGAGGTCACACTGCTGCATACATGGCCATCTGCTGGTGGGAGGTCACACTGCTGCATACATGGCCGTCTGCTGGTGGGAGGTCACACTGCTGCATACATGGCTGTCTGCTGGTGGGAGATCACACTGCTGCACACATGGCCGTCTGCTGGTGGGAGATCACACTGCTGCACACATGGCTGTCTGCTGGTGGGAGATCACACTGCTGCACACATGGCTGTCTGCTGGTGGGAGATCACACTGCTGCATACATGGCCGTCTGCTGGTGGGAGATCACACTGCTGCATACATGGCCGTCTGCTGGTGAGAGGTCACACTGCTGTGTGCATGGCCGTCTGCTGGTGAGAGGTCACACTGCTGCATACATGGCCGTCTGCTGGTGGGAGGTCACACTGCTGCATACATGGCCGTCTGCTGGTGGGAGGTCACACTGCTGCATACATGGCCGTCTGCTGGTGGGAGATCACACTGCTGCATACATGGCCGTCTGCTGGTGAGAGGGCACACTGCTGTGTGCATGGCCGTCTGCTGGTGAGAGGTCACACTGCTGTGTGCATGGCCGTCTGCTGGTGAGAGGTCACACTGCTGCATACATGGCCGTCTGCTGGTGGGAGGTCACACTGCTGCATACATGGCCGTCTGCTGGTGGGAGGTCACACTGCTGCATACATGGCCGTCTGCTGGTGAGAGGTCTCATTGCTTCATACATGGCCGTCTGCTGGTGAGAGGTCACACTGTTGCATACATGGCCGTCTGCTAGTGGGAAGTCACACTACTGCATACATGGCCATCTGCTGGTGGGATCTCTCATTGCTGCATACATGGCCATCTGCTGGTGGGAGGTCACACTGCTGCATACATGGCCGTCTGCTGGTGGGAGGTCACACTGCTGCATACATGGCCGTCTGCTGGTGGGAGGTCACACTGCTGCATACATGGCCGTCTGCTGGTGGGAGGTTAAACTGCTGCATACATGGCCATCTGCTGGTGGGAGGTTACACTGCTGAGTACATGCAATATTATCTACAGGCATATCACCACACCCCTTTAAATAATCTTCGAACTCTGTTGATGTAAATTGAGTCCCATTATTACTCACATGTTGCTCTGGGCTTCCGAACCTTGCAAAAACCTCCAGTCCCTCAATTGGCTGATTGGGTGTTGTGGACTTCATGATGGCAACTTCTGGCCATTTTGAGAGTGTGTCAATCATCACTCGGAACATATGCCTCTTCATTGGACCAGCATAGTCGATATGAATTCTCTGCCATGGCTGTGTAGACCATTCTCAGGAATGCAAAGGTTGCAGGAGTGGAGTATTCCTTAATGTAGTGTGGGATTGGCATAGCCCAACCTTCTCCTCATTTGGGCATCTAATCCCAGTCACCAAAAGTAGCTGCGTGTCATCTCCTTCATCCTAATCACACCAGGATTCCCTTCATGTAGCTCTTCAAGGATTCTGTTTCATAGACACGGCAGACTGATCACTCGAATACCCCACAGCAGAACTCCACTCTGACTGTCAACTCAAGATGCCGATTGATAGAGGGCTCGAGGTCTGGATTCTTTCAGTACACTTGTTAAAGTGCCTCTTAGGGTCAGATCCATAATCTTCCCAATCACTGCATTGGTTCATGTGTTACCAATACATCTTCAACATGAGAGAGATACATTTATGCAATTTTCATCAGATTCTTGTTTGACTTCCGAATGTAGGATGGGAATAGAGGGATATGGACCCCGGCAGTGCAGAAGATTTTAGTTTAGACGGGCAGCAAGGTCGGCGCAGGCTTGGACGGCCGAATAGCCTGCTCCTGTGCTGTACGTTTCTTCGTTATTTGTTTGTTTGTTCTTGTTTGACTTATAGCGGAAGTCTAGATAAAGTGTCCGCATTTGCGTACTGCTCTGATTTATGATACTGGTTCACGACGACGGAAGCGGGAATCGCAATGGTCGGAGCATCGCCTGAAATGTAAAAAATATGTTTTGCATCTCGTTCCAATTCCGAAGCCATGCTCCAGTCCCTCGCTGGTGACAATATTGAAGTTTGCACCCCGCGCTGGCGGATCAATGCAAAACTTTAATTTACATGGATTTTACTATGATTAGCGGCTTGGACACTCCATGCTGCACCCCTCCATGATGCTCCGCCCCTCTTAGGCGGAAATCATGCTGGCGCAAATTAGTGCAAGTATTTATAAGTGGGACCTGGGCACCATTGTTGCGGAGGGGGAGCAGGAGGCCAGAAAAAACTCCGGAAAAGCCTCAAAAATTGTCGGGCTTGCTGGGGAATGGCTACCGGGCCTCAGGCAGTAGCGGAAAACAACTTGATGATATGTCCGTGGACTCGTGGTGTCTCCCTCAGGATAGGGATGGTCTGGCTCAGCCTGTCTTTTAAACACATCCTTTTGGTGCTACTTATCGGCACCTGGCTGCTCACACTGCTGAGTGCTGCCTGTGCCCTTTGGATGCTCAGAGAGCCTCTGGACATCTGGGAGCCCACTAAGGCTGCTCTCATACCCCAGCTGTTTCATCAAGGAGATGGGCGTGGTTAAGCTCAATCAGGAGCCCACCAGCGTTGGCACTGCTCAGAAGTGCTGTCCCATTGCCGAAGAAACAGGAAAGCAGCAGAGCTCACCCCAAACAAAAGACACCTGCACAGTGGCCTTTGGCCCCCTCCCTGGTACTCTGCCTCTCTCAGGGCAGAGGACACAATAGTGACCCCCACCCCTCAGGATCGCCAGCTGTCTCCTCCTGGTGAGGCTGGCAGCGCTGACTGTCTCTGCTATCACCTCCTAGGCGCTGTTCAGGAGGGCAGGCTCACCAGGGGAAAGAGGATGTCTCTCCTCTTCTCACTGGCATGGAGCTGTGGGTCCACCTCGGACTCCTGAACTCGGGGGATAGATCTTCTGTGAGACATCTTTGTCGCTGCAGTGAGTCTGTGGTAAGTGGAACACTCAAGAACATCTCCAGCCGTCAAGCTCTTTGGCGCTAACTCCAGCCGCAGTGGCTACAATGCCCGCTGGGCTGCAAATTGCTCTCAATCCGTGTCGGCAGAGTGCTGGCTCACTTGCATGTCCTGACTCGCTTACCGAATAGCAGCCCTGACAGAAGTGCGAATCGCATGCTATTCAGTTCTGGTGGTAACACTCTGGGTGCGATTCAGTGGCCAAGTGTGCTTTTGGCAAATTTTGCGAGGTGTTTCTCGATGGCTGCAGCACCGACAATCTCATGCCTTTTTTTTGGCCTCGGAAGTTTCTCTCCACTGAGGCCACACTCAGGGGGATTTCCTGCTGGTGAGCTGATCAGGCGAGTAGGAATGGCTGCTCGCAGATTGGCCCACCATTTTGAATGACAGCTCCGACCCCATTTCTGGCACCCCCTGCTTTGTTTTTAAAAACATTGAGATTACCCAATTATATTTTCTCCAATTAAGGGGCAATTTAGCATGGCCAATCCACCTAGCTTGCAAACTTTGGGTTGTGGGGACGAAACCCACGCAGACACGGGGAGAATGTGCAAACTCCACACGGACAGTGACTCAGAGCCGGGAACGAACCTGGGACCTCGGCACCATGGGGCAGCAGTGCTAACCACAGCGCCACCGTGCTGCCCCCCCCCCCCCCGCTTTGTTGAACACTCTCCCCTCCCAATCTTGGCGAGGCCCTCCAATGGGCAAGACCCCCCAGGCCTGAATCCTGGCAGTGGCAGCTGGGCACCCTGACCATGCGGGTGTCATGCTGGCGGTACCAGACTGGTTGTGCAAATGTTCCCAGTGCCAAGGGGAGTGCCAGGGTACTACCCTGCCATGTCCCCAACCCCTGAGGGTCTCTAATGACCGAATGGCTCATTTAAATATGCTGACCTGGATCTCGCCCAGCGAGCGTGATACCCAGATCGTGCCAGGCAGGGCGAGTCAGGTGACTTGTGATCAGCCCACGCGCGGAGCCTGATTTGGGGCTTTCCGGGATTCACCCGGCATGCCTGGATCCATGGCAGGCACAATGCGATTACCCTTGGTCTCCCAAACTGAGAATTCCGGCCTTCATAATTCATAATCGTGTGCGAACAAGATCAAAGACCATCTCTACAATCAAGGAACTGCTGAAGAATGAATAGCCATATATATACATATAGATACATAGAAGCGAGGAGGAGGCTATTCAGCCCTTCGAGCCTGCTCCGCCATTCATCACGATCATGGCTGATCATCCAACTCAATTGCCTAATCCTGCTTTCTCCCCATAGCCTTTGATCTCATTCTCCCCAAGTGCTATATCTAGCCGCCTCTTGAATATATTCAAAGTTTTAGCATCAACTACTTCCTGTGGTAATGAATTCTACAGGCTCACCACTCTTTGTGTGAAGAAGTGTCTCCTTATCTCTGTCCGAAATGGTTTACCCTGAATCCTCAGACTGTGACTCCTGGTCAAAAGATTATATTTAAGGGTCGATGGCCAGTCAAAAGTGTAAAATGACATCCATAAAGGTAATGGTGGAAGCTTCTCACACCAAAAGTGATGCTCAAAGCTTCTTTTTCTAATTAATAGTTCAACTCATCTCGAGTTTGTGTTCTAGAGTCAAATGCTATTGGTTGTTCCTCTCCTGAGGGGAGGGTATTATCTGTGAGACAATTGCGCCAACCCAGAGGGTGATGTGTTGGAAGCAAACTGTAACCTCAGCTTTGTATTGTAATGGACCTATAACTCTGATTTCTTTAAAACTTCTTTGACATTTTGATGAGCATTTTTAGCATTCTTTGATAAGCATTCTTTGATCCAGTGCCAAGCTTATGTGGCACCAAGCAATATTCCTACTGAACCATCCCTCGTTAACACAGGAACGATTGGTATCGCCCAAACACCGGTGGTAACAGTCTCAATTAACCTACCAAGTTCTTCTTCCACTTTTGGTTGGATGGCATAGGTTACGGCTTTTAGACACTTAGGCACACTGTCTGCCTTGATCTTGAGTTTCAATTCCACTCTAGTCATGGATCCAAGTGACTCTTTAAATACCTGAGCATACTAATTCAGAAGTGGTTGTAGATCGTTTGTTGAATCAATGAGTTGGTTCATGACGTCCCAGTTGAGCTTTATCTTCCTCAACCATGATCTACCAAACAACGCTGGAAAGTTTCCTTGGACAACGTGGAGGGGAAACTCCGTTTTTTGACAGTTAACTTCCACATTTACCTTTATGTATCCCTTCAGCGGCACAGCCTCTTCAGTGTATATCCTCAGGGCAACATTGGATGGTTGCAAAGGCAGATGTGTTAGCTTCCGACTGTATATTGTCTCAGTATGAGTAATACTGCAGCATCCGCATCCACATCCATCTTAAACCCAGAAGGAGTTGCTGATCTCTTTTAACTGAGAAGACACCAAGCTTGAATTCTTTCAGCTGACTTGACCCCCTAGTGAGTCTTTAGTTCTGTAATTTAATTGCTCAACTTGACCAGCAGACCTGGCTGTGTTTTTCCTGGTACTCTGCTTTTGTACTGATGAAGGTTGGCGTGACCAACATGCTTTGGCGATGTGGGCTACTTTACCATAAGTTTTGCATTTATTCTCCTGACCCAGGCATTATCCTGCTGAATGCCCCACTTGAGTGGAGCGATGACACGGTAAATTTTTATGACCCTTTGATCTGACTCCAATCAACAAAGCCTCTTTCGCTACCAGTTCCATAGCGATTTCCTCAACAGTTTTCAGGGTTAATGCCCCTTCAGTCAACAGTTTGTATGGCTTCATTTCTGAGACCACGGGCGAGATTCTCCGACCCCCCGCCGGGTCGGAGAATCGCCGGGGGCTGGCGTGAATCCCGCCCCCGCCGGTTGACGAATTCTTCGGCACCGGATATTCGGCGGGGGAGGGAATCGCGCCGCGCCGGTTGGTGGCGCCCCGTCCCCCCCCGCCGCGATTGTCCGGCCCGGATGAGCCGAAGTCCCGCTGCTAGGATGCCTGTCCCGCCGACGTGGATTAAACCACCTCTCTTACCGGCGGGACAAGGCGGCGTGGGCGGGCTCCGGGGTCCTGGGGGGGGCGATCTGGCCCCGGGGGGTGCCCCCACTGTGGCCTGGCCTGCGATCGGGGCCCACCGATCCGCGGGCGGGCCTGTGATGTGGGGGCACTCTTTTCCTTCCGCCTTTGCCACAGTCTCCACCATGGCGGAGGCGGACGAGACTCCCTCCACTGCGCATGCGCGGGGTGCCGTGAGCGGCTGCTAACGCTCCCGCGCATGTGCCGCCCGGCAATGTCATTTCCATGCCAGCTGGCGGGGCACTTCCGCCAGCTGGCGGGGCGGAAATCAGTCTGGCGCGGGCCTAGCCCCTCAACGTTAGGGCTCGACCCCCCAAGATGCGGAGGATTCCACACCTTTGGGGCGGCGCGATGCCCGAATGGTTTGCGCCGTTTTTGGCGCCGGTCGGCGGACATCGCGCTGATACCGGAGAATTCCGCCCCACAATCCAAACTGTCCCAAAGTGTATCATTGGGTGTTTGACCAAATTCTCAGTACCTGGCTAATTTATGTCGTGTTGCTTTCCACTTCCTCTTGTGCACGACGATAGAAGCGGAATCTTTTAGCAATCAGCAGCGGACGGGGAGGGAAAGGCCTTCCAAGATTGTCATTAACTGCTTTTGTAGTTTTTTTCTCCTGCTTTAGCTAGGTGGACTAGGTTTTGTAACAAGAAGAATGTTTTTCGCCCAACTGGGCTGAGAAAATTCGCAGCATGCAGGTTTTCCGCTAAATGATTTGCTACAAGATGCAATTAGATCTTTCCCCATAAGAATTCCGTGTCTCATAATCCTCATCAAACACGTTCATTTTTCAGACCCTGGTTCCCTGATCTGTGCTACTTCAGCTTTCAGCCTTTCTCCCTTCCTTCTGCTTATTTCCCAAAAGCAAACAATCTCCAAGCCCACAAACAAACGTGTTCTTCCTTTGCCTGGACTATCGGTTCCCAAGCAGTAGGTCGCAGAGTCAGCAGCCTTCTAGGTTCCCGTACCTGTAACCCATTTAAAAACCATCCGGCAACAACACCAAGGGCACGATTCTCCGGAAAGATTTCGAAGCATCGTGGCCAGTGGCAAATTGCACAAAATTGCCGGTGCTTGGCCTGGCGAGACGGGCAACACATTCAACGTTAATTGGTCCACTTAACGAGGCCCCACAGGCTTCACGCCACAAATGAAGGTTCATCAGCTGATTCACCGGAACTGTACTCATCAGCCCCTTGCTAACAAGGTCGAGCAGCACCTAAGCAGCACGTCCTCAGCCAACCCCACAGAGCTCACAGCCATGGCACTGAGAGACTGGACCGAAGTTGTGGACCTGGCGAGGCTCCTAGTTGCGGTGGAGGCCAGGAGGGATGTCCTGTTCCTCCGAGGGTCCTGGAGGGTGAGCCACAGGGCAGCCAGTGCTGCCTGGGACGAAGTGGCAGCGGCCGTCAGCAAGGGCAGCATGACGAGGAGGACTGGCCTCTGTGCCGCAAGAAGGCCAATGACCTACACAGGGGAGGAAGGCTGCGTTGACCCCCCCCCCCCCCCACACCCACCCGCCAACCCTTCATCCCAACCCTCCATTTCCCCCCTACCCACCCTTAACCCCCCCCTCCCTCCACTCTCCCTTCACACCACCCCCCCACCACCGACCAATGTGAACCACACGCGTGGCTAACGATGCCCTCTCTGTGTCTCAGCAGGGGAAGCTCTCCCACAATCATCAGGAGAGGGCCCAGACTGGCGGAGGGGTGCAGACATAAGAATCCTCATGACCTTCGGGCAAGATGCCCTGGAGGTTACGGGGGTGGCTGAAGACAGAGTGTTCACCAATGCGGAGGTTGGCAGATGTTGGTGAGGATCCACCGGCCCCATCCAGAGGACCTGGTGGGAGAATGGACATGTGGTTAGAGGGAGGGATGGGTCAGTCTGTATGGTTATAACAACCCCCACCCCCAAGATGAACAAAGCATACAGCACCCAATGCCTGCTCTGTGTCCCCATAGGAGATGTTGGCCCAGATGGGCGGCGGGGTAAACGTCCGACCTGGTGGGTACGTTGTTATAACCATACAGACTGACCCATCCATCCCACTGACCACATGTCCATTCTCCCGCAGGTCCTCCAGCCGACGGCGCTGTCCCATCCAGGGTGGCCCCCTCCCCTGCACCCCATGAGACCACCTCGGAGGAGAGCTCCGAGGATGCCACAGTCAATGCGTCACAACTGTCCTATCCTCACCGTTCACCATCGCAGAGACACACACCTCAGTGGGCAATGTTAGTGGACAGGCTTCTGGGGCATAATCTGGTGAGCACCACACACGATTGCTGAGGCACAGCAGGTGGAGGCAGGGTCCCCCAGACAAGACAGCAGTCAGAGGGCTGGGTCCCAGCCAGATGCTAAGCCTCTGGCACAGGGTTACCTGGAGCAGATCGAGCCATTAGGGAAGGCTGGAACATCCTGAGGCAGATGTCAGCGACACTCCAGCAGGTACATAGACGATTGGAGGAGTCCCAAAGGCTACAGCTACAGTCGCTGTCAATGCGAGGTACTGAGGCCAACACTGCTAGGGTGGCGAGCAGAGTGGAGAGCCTGGTGCACGACGTTGGCAGCATGAGCTAAGGTGTCCAAGGCATTGCGCAGTCGGTGACGGCCATGGCTGAGGGCCTCGATAGACTGTCCGACTCACTGGGGTCGTGACCCAGTACCAGACTGACTTTGTTGAGGTGTTGCGGGGAGTGTGCATTGGGGGGGCCATTGTGGGGGATTTGGAGAGGCGAGGGAGAGGGTGGGCAGCACTATTAGGATAGTGGGCAGTGCTGTACACTTGTATGAGGAACATTAAAATACCCTCACCACAACCAGTATGACACCTCCCTTTGTGAGTTGGAAAGTTACATTAGCGTGGTTCTAATCCATCGGGACTTTTCCAGAATCCAGGAAATGTTGAAATATCATAACCAATGCATCCACTATATTTGCTGCCTCCTCCTTTAATACCCTAGGTGCAGGCCATCAAGTCCTGGAGGCTTACCTGCTTTTAGTCCCATTAGTGTATTCAATATCATCACCCTGGTGATGGTTATTGAATAAGTTCCTCTGCATTAATTGCAGTTCTTGGAAAATTTGTATTATCATCAGAGTCAAAATATTGGTTCAGTGCCTTCGCTATCGCTGTATGGCATTAACAACTCACGTGTGACATGTCAACGGGGTGGCGGCCAGTGGTTCCTCACCTTTGCCCTGTACGCCAACCTCTACATCGGTGACTGATCTGTCCTTGATCACTCCCGTGACCACCAGGTCCCGTTCCTTGTAGAGGGTGAGGACTCTGATGTTCACCCCGTCGTCCATCTGGGGCAACATAGCCTGTGGGGACACACTGAGGGCATTGTGAGCTGCATGCTTCATTCATCTTGGGGGTGGGGGTTGGTGGATGGTGGGGATGGTCGGCGTGGATATCACTGCTGGACATGGGTGGGACGGGGCACGGTATAATGCTGGACGGGAGTGGTGTCAGACGTATGGTTGGCGGGGGATGCGGCGGGCCTTGTGCCAGAGAGCTGGTGGCAACCCACCCATGCGGCCCAGTGGAGGTCATTGATCTACTTACCGCCCTGGGTGCAGGTCCTCCTGGTGACATTCCCCAAGCTGATGGCCATTGCCACTTCCTCCCACGGGGACACTGGCTGTCTAGTGGCTGACCCTTCGAGGAACCCTTTCATGGAACAGGGCATCTTGTCTGGACTCAACCGCGTCCAACATTCTGGCCAGGTCGGCACCCCCAAATTGGTGGCATGGCTGCCTGCTGTGTGGGGTCTGCTCTGCGTGATTGATTTAAGTGCTGCTCCCCTTTGTTAGGGCGGGGTGCCAGCAAATCAGCCAGCAGGACCATCATTTGCAGCATAAAACCCATGGGGCCTCATTAAGTGGACCAATTAAAGTTTGATACCGGTGACTGCCTCGCTGGGTCGAACGTCGGGAAGCTCGCATTGACAGCGACTGTAGCATTCCTGCTCGCTACCACACTTAGAAACCTTTCTGTTAAATCGTGCCCCATCTTTTATCGTTATAAATCTGTTTGGCCGAGACTACCGATTGGTTCTTCAAAACGCAATTGGTTAAATAGTCAAGCTGCAGCTGAACCTTAAATGCTTGTATTCTTTTAGACTCTATTTTTAAACTGTGTACACACATTACTGAATGTTAACTTAATCAGGCATTCTTAAATGTGTGTAATTTACTCTGTAAACAAGGTTTACACCCAGTCCTTTTTGTGAGAGCTTTCAAATCACAGCAAGGAAGCAGGTCATATTAACACTGAGAACACAAGAGCTTAGTGCAGTCATTAGTGCTATTTGGTCAAAGGTTGTCTTTATTATAGGGAAGATCCTTATTTGCAAAACACAAATTAGTGTCAACATTGTACATCTTTTAAAATGTCTTCATTTCAGAAGCCATGCCAGTTCACAATATTTCTTATTGGAAGCATTTGGACATTATTGCATGTATGTATGTTTGTTATTCTGAGTCCCCATAGCACAATTTCCACAGTATTCTAGACAATCAAAGAAGTTTATTTAAAGAGATTTTCAGTAAAGCTGTTTTTCCTTGTTAAGTCCTTGAAGAAGATGACAATTTATGCTCTTACTTGAGTGGTGCTGATACCATTGTATCAGGACACAATGGGTGGGATTCTCTGGCCACGTTTGCCCGGCGACCGGAGAATCCTGCCCGAGGTCAATGGATTTTTGCATTGTCGGCATCTCGCCCGTGGCGTTCTTGCAGCGGGCGGGAAAATCCAGCCCAATATCAGGTGAACAGGTTGAGAGGTGTTACTCTGCTCAACACCATGACCAACTTCAATTCATACCTATTCATATTTAATTTTCTCCCTGGCTCTCTGTTGAATCTTGGGGTCCTCCATCCATAGTCATAGACAAAGTTTCAGGACCTTTTCTAAAATAGTCATTCTTTCTGGATGAGCCAGGCATTGAGCTGCATCAGGCTGTTCAACCATGGGTGACCACGGTTAAGTCCAATTCAGTCCTCACCTGATGGCTTTACACATAACACATGCACTATGGTGGGTGCTTACGGGAGGTGGGTCCACCAATCCTGGAAAGAATTCAGAGGCAGCCAGAAGGGCTGCAGCTTGCTGAGGTGGGCTGGTTAAAAGGTCTGGCTAAATGGAACTTCAACCCAATTAGACAAGTAATAAAACAAATCACAGCCCTCACTCCTCTCACCCTCTTCACAGTCCCAAAGGGGTCCTGACCTCTCCAAAATGGTAATTTCCAACTCTGAATATTCCAGTAGCTTTAGATCTTGTCCTCAAATATCAAAGAACAAAACAAAGAAATGTACAGCACAGGAACAGGCCCTTTGGCCCTCCAAGCCCGTGCCGAAAGCCCACAAGTCGTGCTTTGAAAATCCCAGTAACTATAATTGCTTCTGTTTGAAGGCAGCTGCCCTTTTACAAATCCAGGTTAACACAATCACATTTAAGTTCTTCCTTTATTATGTCAGCCAATATGGGAGTTTATTCAGTTTTCTTGGGTTCCCTGTCTTTTCTAAGTTAGTTTCCCTCATTTAAATATCAAACTTGAAACAAAGATCAATCGAAACTAGGATAAATGATTCTTAACACGTCAATTTAAGTGATTTTTAAAAAAGTAGCACTAATTGGATCCTTCCTTAATAAACATTTTGGGGTTGTTTGGCGTGATCTTCCCAAAAGGGAGCAAAGTGCCCGAGTAAACGCGTTTAGCTGCGTGTTTCTTGACACTTGCAGTGCCAAGAAACACATGACTATTCAACGCGACTCACGTTGAATAAGGGGCCTGATTGGGGAACGCGCATAGCCCCGTTTTTTACAATGGGGAGCTCCGCTCACTGGCACTCCCTGTTGCAGCGAGAGATCACTGAGACCCCCAAAAGAATCCCTGACATCGCCCTCTTCCCCTCGCCCCCCCCCCAAAAAAAACTCCAGCTTAGCATTGTCCCTGCCAGCTGGCAGTGCCACCTGGGCACCTTGGCAGTGCCAGGCTGGCACCCAGGTGGCACCACCAAGGTGATAGGCTGGCAGTGCCAGGACACCACCCTGCCCTAAGGGCATGCAGCTGCGGCCTCCAAGGGGCCCCCATGAGTGCCGTTCCGCCTGGTCTCCGTTTGTGGGGACCAGTGCCAAACGGATGCTCGCCCGAGGACCCCGAGGCAAGGGATTGAATCCCAAAGCCTCAGCTACCTTGCAAATCTATCTGAATATTAGAGTGAGGGCTACTACCTCGCTGTAATATGCAGATTTGGTAAAAGGTGATCCCGCCATTGTGGGAGGGGGATTCCCTCTTGCAACATCTCATGAGATTGCGTTGAATCTCGCAAGACATTGCGAGCAGGGTCGACCCTGGTAGCGGTGTCTCCCAACTTTCACTGGCGGCGAGCTGCTTTTTTGGTGCAGCGTGGCTGGAGGATCACGCTCTATAGTTTTGAGATTTTTAAATCCCTTAATCACTTACAAATGTAAATTTAACTGCTTCATACCAGACCTGCTAACAATAGTGCATTATGGCACATGGAGATTTTCTTCCCTAGATATTACATATTCTCTGATGATCATGCAGTGTAATTTTTTAGCTTCACCCTTCAGCATTTGACTAATTTTGAGAGTGATCGGATATTTAAAAGCTAAAGCCGATTGACTCAATTGTAATCAGTCTCATGAATTCCATGGGACCTGGGCTGCTTTTTGTTATGGGCTACTGAGTGCCGGCACTGCTGTTCTAGCGGTTCATTAAATAAGAGACAGTGACAGCTGGAAGGTAGAAAGAGAAAACATCCATTGAAGTACAGAGCTGGCAGAATGTCAGAAAAGGGAAACTTCTTGTGATTTGATGCACGTGTGTGGCCCTGAACCATCCAATGATTTGTTTGCCCTGGAGTGTGATAGCGGTTGCAAGAGTTTTAATGATGTGATGAGCTGGAGGGCTGACAAGAGAACCAAATGGTGGAAAGAGGTAAACGGTTACAAGATTGGAATAGAAATGTCAGTTCTAATGAAAAAAATGTAGGTGCCTAAGCTTCAAATACAGACATTATCCAAACAAAAAAGCGCCCTTCTTGAATTTAACAGTTTTTAAAAAATCTGTTTTTTTTTTGTTGCACCTTTGATTTTATTTCTGATGGTCAGCACGTGGACGTATTATTGCTATTTAAGGAAAGGTATAGAATAATGTAAAATATAGGTGCATCAAAGTGTTTCTTTGAGGAATAATAAATGGTTATTTTACATCATAATTCTGCAGGCTTTAGAGGAAGTGGGAAAACCTAATGCAAAGGCAAAATATTCCACTGTATGGAATTCTGAAACAATAACAGGAAATGCTTAATTTTCAGAGGTCAGGTGACATTTGTGGAGAGAGATGTTTCAGGTCTGTGACCTTACAATAGAACCCACGGAAAGCTCTCGATCTGAAACAGCTGTTCCTTTCTCCACAGATTAAAGAAGTAATAATTTAAGGGATGAGACTGCCACTAACTAGGCCAGCATTTATCACAGAATTTACAGTGCAGAAGGAGGCCATTCGGCCCATCGAGTCTGCACTAGCTCTTGGAAAGAGCACCCTAACCAAGGTCAACACCTCCACCCTATCCCCATAAGCCAGTAACCCCACCCAACACTAAGGGCAATTTTGGACACTAAGGGTAATTTATCATGGCCAATCCACCTAACCTGCACATCTTTGGACTGTGGGAGGAAACCGGAGCACCCGGAGGAAACCCACGCACACACGGGGAGGATGTGCAGACTCCGCACAGACAGTGACCCAAGCCGGAATCGAACCTGGGACCCTGGAGCTGTGAAGCAATTATTGTCCATCCCTTGTTGCCCTTCAGAAGGGGGAGGTGAACTGCCTTCTTGAATTGCTGCAGTCTATGTGGTGTAGGTACACCTCCTGTGCTGTTAGGGAGGAAGTTCCAGGATTTTGACCCAACGACAGTGAAGGAACGGCAATATATTTCCAAGTCAGGATGGTGAATGACTTGCAGGGGATCTTGCAAGTGGTAGTGTTCCCATGTATGTGCTTCCCTTATCCTTCTAGATGGTAGTCGTCATAGGTTTGTAAAGTGGTGTCTAAGGAGCCTTGGTGAGTTCCTGCAGTTCATTTGTAGATGGTACACATGGCTGCCAATTTTCGTCGGGCGTGAATGTTTGTGGATAGGGTGTCAATCAAGTGGGCCGTTTTATCCTGGAGCTTCTGGTGTGTTGTTGGAGCTGCACTCATCCGGGCAAGTGGAGAGTATTCCATCACACTCCTGACTCGTGCCTTGTAGATGGTGGACAGGCTTTGTGGAATTGGGAGGTGAGTTACCCGCCACATGATTCCGAGTCTCTGATACTGCATGATCAGCTGAAAGTTTCTCGCATTTTCTTTTTTTTGGGAAAACCTAATTATTGCCAATACTTTTCTGGAGAGTGAGAATTAAATGGGAGTTTCGCTGCATGTCTCTTATCCATGTCCTGTTTGTAAACGTATGAGTGACATTGATGTCACTCACACGTTTACACTCATACTTGGGCTAGGGAACAGTGTGTAATCCTTTAAAGGCTTAAAGAGTGGAAGGCAAAATATATGTTTAAAAGACATTAAATAATTGTGTAATTATGTGTAATTAAAATAATAGGTAAATAAAATAGTATCAAATGCTCACAGATGGTGTAGAATTGAGTGAATACAACAACCTGCATTTTGCAAGTCTTGAACACTCACCTTGGAGAGTAACTGTACAGAGACCAAACGCAGACTGGGTGATCGCTTTGCTGAGCACCTTCGGTCTGTGCGCATTCAGGACCCCGACCATCCTGTTGCTTGCCATTTTAACACAAGACCCTGCTCCCATGCCCACATGTCTGTCCTTGGCCTGCTGCAATGTTCCAGTGAAACTCAACGCAAACTGGAGGAACAACATCTCATCTTCCGGTTAGGCACGCTACAGCCTTCCGTTCTCAACATCAAATTCAACAACTTCAGATGATTAGCTCTACCCCATCTCAATCCATTTGTTTTCAATCCATTTCATTTTAACTGTCTTTTACCATTTCTTTCTTTCTTTCTTGTCTTTCTTTATATATATTTACCCCCCCCCCCCACATCTTATCCACATTTCATTACCCTTTCTCCCCTTTGCTTTCCCCTTCCCCTTCACCACATCTACATCTGTCACAGTTTACTCTCTGATGTTAGTTTCGCTGCTGTTTGACCTTTCACATCTTTTGTTCTCTCTGGGGACTGCCATTAGCACTCTTTCCCCTTGGTTTCTGTGGCCATTAGCACCCCATTTCCCTGGGTTTCTGTGGCTATGACTCATCTTTCATTCTCACTCCACAGTATAAATATTTACCACTTTCTCTGTCTTTTAGCTTTGACAAAGGGTCATCTGGACTCGAAATGTTAGCTCTTGTCTCTCCCTACAGATGCTGCCAGACCTGCTGAGATTTTCCAGCATTTTCTCTTTGGTTTCAGATTCCAGCATCCGCAGTAATTTGCTTTTATCCAGTGTACACCGTTCTAGTTCTCATTGATTTCCTCACCAAGAACAGTATTCCCTGATTACTGTTAATGTTTAACAAAGCTTCCTAATGGATGTACAGGAACAATTTTGAGAAAATAATCAACTTAATTAAAATGAAAGACTATATTAAGCGCAATTTAAAAAAAAAAAAAAAAATGTTAGTGTTGTTTCAGGCATGCAAATCAGTGCACATCGTGCCAGCTGTTCTGGTGTGATTCCAATCACTCCTCCACACTTAGTCATTTCTATGGAGGGTGTGTGATTTGCACAGGCATTGAGAGGGGCGGGTCCTAAACATGCTGGCAGGTCCAAATCCTCAGAGATCTGGACACCCTATTTAAAGAATGCCCCAATCTCAGAATAACGCTACAGCCAACCCCCGCCCTTCTTGCCAGCATCAGGCCCCCCTCCTCCCCCAGTCACTGGTACCGGCCCCTCCCCTCAAATGAGCGACACCCCACTATGAGGTCGCAAATGTCCCACCCCCATGCCCCACCCCTTATACCTCACCCCATTCATGACCTGCCCCTTGACACTACACCATGCAACTGCCTCCTGGAACCTTGGCAGTGTCAAATTGGCACTGTCAGAGCACTGCCTTGCCTTGTCCACAAACACCTGGGGGCTACAATGGCCTCTGAGAGCCCCCTCCCCCAGCATGGTCATCATGTGTGGTCTCTGTGGAGACCAGTAGTGATTTGCCCGGGCTTCATGCTGTGTCGGCGGGTGGGAGAATTTCAGGAGTCAGGAGAATCCGGCGTACAGCAGATCCTGCATGTTTGAATGAAGTCGTAAATATGCTACTCTGGTTCATGCTCAGCGAGGGCATGAACTAGATTACGTCTGCTGGGAGGGCCCGGGAACTGTTTGGCGCCTGCCGCTAATCCCGTTTCAGGGCTCCCCCGGTATTTTCCCGACATCGTGGGATTTGCGCCAGGTGCAACTCGACCGGAAAATCACTCCCATTAATTATCTATTATGAAAGCTGCATATGTTTGGCTTCATTAACTTTTTTTACATGTAAGGTTTTGTTCAATGAGTTCATTCGCAAAGAAAATGAAGCTTAAAACACCAAGGGCCAATTCAAGAGCTATTTGTAGAGCTTTAATTGAAAAGACTTGGCTGGCAGTGGTCATATTAAGCTTCCTGTCCGTACCATGATTTGGAGATGACAGGTGGATCCAACTTGGATCCCAATTGAGCTGGATCCCGGTTGAGCTTCTGACAAGTTATCCAGATTCAGTGATTGTCTTTTCCCAGCATTTTCTGTTACTTCTCAGAGCGACTTGTGGTTATTTAGGTGAATGTTGTCTTGTTTGAGACTGGATTAAAGAGAAGTCAAAATGAGATCTGGGGCGGGATTCTCCGCTATCGGCGCAATGTCCGCCGACCGGCGCCAAAAACGGCGCGAATCAGTCCGGCATTGCGCCGCCCCAAAGGTGCAGAATTCTCCGCATCTTAAGGGGCCGAGCCCTCACCTTGAGGGGCTAGGCCTGCGCCAGACTGATTTCCGCCCCGCCAGCTAGCGGGAAAGGCCTTTGGTGCCCCGCCAGCTGGTGCGGAAATTACTTTGCCGTGCAGCGCATGCGCGGGAGCGTCAGCGGCCACTCACGGCATCCCCGCGCATGCGCAATGGAGGGGGTCTCTTCCGCCTCCACCATAGTGGAGACCATAGCGAAGGCGGAAGGAAAAGAGTGCCCCCACGACACAGGCCCGCCCGCGGATCGGTTGGCCCCGATCGCGGGCCACCGTGGAGGCACCCCCCGGGGCCAGATCGCCCCGTGCCCCCCCCCCCCCAGGACCCCGGAGCCCGCCCGCACCGCCTTGTCCTGCCAGTAAGAGAGGTGGTTTGATTCTCGCCGACAGGCATTCCAGCAGCGGGACTTCGGCCCATCGCGGGCCGGAGAATCGCCGGGGGCGGGGGGCCCGCCAAACGGCGCGGCACGATTCCCACCCCCGCCGAATATCCGGTGCCGGAGAATTCGGCAACCGGCGGTGGCGGGATTCACGCCAGCCCCCGGCGATTCTCCGACCCGGCAGGGGTCGGAGAATCCCGCCCCAGAAAAGCCTTCTGAATCACCAGCTTTTTAATCCTCTTACGTTTCTTCAGTATTAAAGACTGCTAAGTCACATGAAAATAAACCCTGGTGTTTTGTTTTGAAATCTCAACTGACTAGTTTTGTGAGAGATTGGACTCATTCATCATTTGATTAAACTTCACAAATAAAGGTTTTCAATGGGGAGACTTCTTATCATTTTGCAGGATACCGAACCACGAAAAACTAAATTTGTTTGCAAGCAGTTGGTTAAATCTCAAGAAATTATACATCTAAGTGGAATATTTTTACCCTTAGCATGGAGACAATATCCATTTGGATATAGAATAATGAAACAAATCTTCCTTCTGCCCATAGGTCAAATGCTACTTTTCATCAATTTTAGGCAGAGGCAACATGCTGGATTTTCAACCCCCTCTGGGTCTAGTGTCAGAAAAATGTGGGAGCTAAAACCAGCCTTACCACTACGTGCTGGTTCCCCTGCTTCATTCTGCCTCTCAGCTATTTTTGCTGTGGCAGGATAGGAGACGGCAGCGCTACCTGCCCACACAAGGTAGGTCCTGATCAGGTTTATTAAAAACCTAACTGAGGCCAATTAAAGGAGGCCAACTGGAATTTTTTAGTTGACTTCCAGGTTCCTACAGGTGGTGAGGGCCACTTTTTGGAGTCTGGAGGCAGGCACCTGGTAGTAGTCTGTGGGTCAGTGCTCCAGGCAGGCCTAGAGGTGCAGCTTTCCAGAAGCTGTCCTGCAGAGTTCTTCCCCATTAACCTGCGTGCCAGGATTTATTAAAGATTTGAAAAAGTTGAAGGGGGGGGGGGGGGAGACATCCTTTTTTAAGCACCCTCTCTTTTTATACTTTCCGTTATAGCCTGCTGCAGCTCTCCGACACAGACAGTGACCCAAGCCGGGAATCGAATCTGGGATCTTGGCGCTGTGAAGCAACAGTGCTAACCAACCATTTGGGTTGGTTTTGGAATCTTGAGACAAACAAAGAACCAATCAAATTCAGGACTGTTATAGATTGACACCTAAGGCTGTGATATTCAGCAGATTAGGCTTCAATGGGTCTATGTCTACAGCTCCCTTGCCTTGTTCAAGATTGATGGGATTGCCCTTGTTGTCTGTCTCAACAATTTAGTTAGTAATTTCCCCATTTTATCTCCCTGGTTAACAAACAGTTGTGTAATCTGTCTCTTCTAATAAACAAGAATTAATATCAAGGCTACTCATTACCAGCTCGAACCTTGAAATTACACTTCAATAAAAAAATAAGTGGGCCAATGTTTTGATGAAATGGTAGAAAAGTAATTTCACACAAATGTATTAAGTGTTCACATGCCACAGTTGGACAGTGCAATATTTACTTACAGTGGGCGTAGTGCAATTTCCTGCTGAGTACGAGAATTTTGTTCCCATTTGACATGGGAATTGTCACTTTTTCAGTAAGAACAACCATTTGCCAATGTCTATCAAGTGTTTCAGCATTACTGCTTGGAGAACCATCTGGTCCTCATTCTCTAATCGTACCTATTGATTACTGTCCCTCTACTTTGAACAAAATGCGATTAACTAAAATTAGGACATGTATTAGCCAGAGTCACATTGGCAATATTATATGGACTGTTACTATAATATATTACCATCTGTGAACAAAATATTGTATTTCTCCCTCTTGTTCAATTAAAAGAAGAATACATTCCCTTTACATTATTTTTTTATTTATTTTAAATTTAGAGTACACAATTATTCTTTTCCAATTAAGGGGCAATTCAGCGTGGCCAATCCACCGACCCTGCACATCTTTGGGTTGTGGGGGCAAAACCCACGCAACACGGGGAGAACCCTTTACACTTTTTTAAAGCTTTTGGGACTCATTTATTTCTTCAAATGCTTTTTCCATTGAGAAAGCTTCACATGTTTTTTAATCATCTTAAATAGTTCATAATTTTAAAGTGCTTGACTAGTTTTGGCATTTTTTTAACTTCCCAGGAGGCCATCTTACTACTGGAATTATTGATCACCATAAGTCCGTATTTTAAAATCTGTATCTTCACCCCTTTGACTTCTTCTGTTTCTAAATGCTAAACTGCTGCCTGTATAGGCAAGAATTCTTCCAACCAGCTGGCAGCAGGTTTGGTGGTAGTTGGGGGGGGGGGGGGGGGGGGGGCGCAGTGAATCTGGCAGCAGCCAAAAAGTCAGATATCCACTGGCATAAAATCACATTACAATCAATGTGGGGTTACTCTTCCCAGGTCAATGGTGGGTCGCTCTTCCCACTAGCAGGTGGTGCAAACACCATTTGCATCTCGTCAGTGCTCCGTAGAAGAGCTGCTCTCCGGTATCCCATCAGACCTTTCAATCTTGCATCATGCCAGTGGGAATTAACATCGTCATTAAACTCGATTGATAAAGAGTGGCATGCACAAAGCGGTCCTCAGTTTGCCAGAGCTGAGTGCAACACAGCCTTTCTGCCATAGTGATGCACTGTACACCACACTGCCAGGGCAGACTGGTTCTGCCTCCATCTCCTTACCAAACTTGTCTTCATGGACAGCACTATGCCTCTGGACCCATGGACCCTCCTGCATTACCGAGTCATATCAATACTGTGCCTGGGGATTGGGACCACACATCAATGACACTTAATCCTTTAATAATCTCTTTGAACTGTCAATCAAATTATGAATTTATAGCCACCCACTGTGAAAATGACAGGTTACAGGAAGCAGTCAAGTTGTGATAATGCTACCAACTTAGTGTTATGTCAACAAACAGCTATTGAAACTGCTAGATCAGATTTTATTTTATCTCTTACAGATACAGGTAGGCAGTTTTTTTAATTTTCAAAGGGCAGGGAATTTAAACAACTTGACAGCTTGATAATTCTAGATTCCTCATCCACCCTTTTTAGTTTCCACCATAAAGTCACAGAAAATTATCTGTGATTCGATTGCCACTCTGGATGGACTAACCCTCATTGGAATTACAACACCTCTGTCTCACTCAAACTTCCTCACTCAGGATGCGTGAGACAGGAGCAGCAAAGTGACCCCCCCTGGCTGCTTTGGTGAGGAGTAACTGCAGTGCAGGGAAGAAAGGAACGCCTCCTTTTTTGGCACTAGCTGCCAAAAAGGAACAATTTAAAGGGAGAAGTAAACTTCAAATGTAAGTACTTAAGACAATCGGGGAATGACTTGGAGCGGGAGGGAGAGACCAGGAGAGTGGGTCAGACCTGGAGGAGGGGTAGAGTTGGGCTGTGGTGGGGTGGGGGTGGGTTGAGATTGGGAAAGGCTGATCCTGGAGAGGGGTGGGGAGGGGTTCAGACCTGGAGGAGGGGTGGAGTTGGGCTGTGGTGGGGTGGGGGTGGGTTGAGATTGGGAAAGGCCGATCCTGGAGAGGGGTGGGGAGGGGGGGGATCAGGTCAGATCGTAAGGAGAGGTTGGTTTCAGGGGGGAGTGGTGTGGGAGATCCACTTGGGATCGTGTGTGTGTGGGGTGCCCTGTGCAAGGCTCTGTCTGGATGTTTAAATACTCTGGAGCTGGAAGTGATTTATTTCCTTCTAACTCTTTCAGAGACTTATTAGGGTAAAACTGGCAGAACCATCCCAAGTTAGCGATTTAAATTGCTTCTGTCAGAAAAGACCCTCTCTCCCAGCCCAGCACAGTTGTCCTGGGGAAGTTAGCACTTGTGTGCAATTGCTGGGTAAACCCTTACATGGGAACTTCCTTAAGGGATTCTCCCAATGTATCATTGGGGTACCCCTAAATGTGACGTTGGGGAACCAGGAAGTTATGGCCATGATGACTATGGTGCCAGATAATTTTGACAGTTCTATTTCACACTGTTGCAAGTTAGGATATGTTTTGAACTGTCTCTGGTGCAACACTGTTCTGTGCTGTTTTAAACTATTCCAACCATCAAGATGTTTTTGTTTTCTGATGAATACATCTGTTGAAACAGAAAGTTGTACTGTTACTGGGGAAGGTTTGGTGGATTTATACTCTTCATATCTGAGCAATTGTTCAATGTTTAATTCTGATACTGCAGAAATATTTTGGGAAATTTTAGTGTTCTTGACCAGTAGCTTCTTGGGATTGCAGTGTTATTGCCAGAATGTTTTGGCAAGTCGTCTGGTCACTGAAAGATTATTTTTTAGGGATTTAAACTGTTACTGAGAGACATTTCAGAAGTTTAACCTGCTATTGAGGAATATTTCAGAGATTTACACTTGCACTGAGGAATGCTGCAGGGAGTTACAATGTTAAGGAAGAAAGAAAGACTTACATTTAGAAAACACTTTTCACAACCACCAGGAGTGTCAAATCGCTTTACAATCAATTAAGTACTTAACCGAGAAATGTTTTACGTATTTTTACTGATACTGAAGAATGTTTCAGGGACTTTAACTTCTGACTGAGGAATGTCACAGTTTTGTTTCAATGCAATTGTGGAAGCAATTTTATTTCTTCATTTTTACCACTTAAAACTTTCCCTCTCCTTGATGGCTTTTCATCATGGCTGCAGGGTCAGGTTGGTTGATGCAAATGTGACTTTGAAGATTACCAGTACGGCTGAAAGGTCAAGGATTTAACATTCCCGATTTCACCTCCATTGCTGATAACATATTAGCCATTTTTGATCAGGGTGAGGTTGTCTGTTAATCCTTCTTCTTCAGAAACTTGTATGCTTTACATACTTAAGACTTATGGAAGGGACATGTACCTGCAGTCTGCTGTTTTAGAATCCAAGGACTGGATTCATATTCCAGTCAGATCAAACAATTACAGGATTTGATGATTACCTTCACTGAATTCTAGTTTTAGAAAGTATTACAATCGTTTTAGAGACTAATAATTTTTTAAAAGAAATTTGAACTTCCAGTTGCTAACTGAAATAACAGGGCAAGACTTCATAGTTTAAAACTCTTACCATAACAAATACTTAAAAGCACTACTGACTAAACTTTATTTTTGCAGGAAACTTATACTTTCAACTACAAAATGGAACATCCCCCATTTATATTTACCAGACATCACATCTGCACAGAATTACAGTTCTTTGAGCAAACCGTCTGCAGTCACTCCCAGTTTACAATGGTCTCTGGTATCCTCAGTGTTTAGAGAGTTCCTTAAATCCACCATCATGCATAAAGCCTGTTTGGATGATTCTTCATCCCTAACCACGGCACGGCAAATCTACTGGAATTCTTAGGTCACTGCAGGGTGCATCTCTTCGACTTGTGACTGTCTCCACATTCCCCTCCACCCCGTATCCGGCTGTGGTAGTTTGCAAAGTGTAGCGCACAAAGACTCCGAGAGACGAATAGAGTGAAGTCGATGAGGCTTTATTAAGCGTGACTGTTTCCCCCACAGTTCGGTAGTAGACTGCCTGCGGGGGAGGACTCCAGGTACTTATACTCCGCCTTCAGGGCGGAGCTAGAGGTCAACGTCCAACCAGGACCCGGGATCTGTCAGCCAATGACATCATGGCTTCACAGTCCCACATGACCCCTAATGCATACTACCACATTCACCCCTTGTTAAAAATGAACCCGGCGGGGTGATGCTTCGCATGGTGGTAAGGGTTTACAAGGCTGGTCCTGGGAGGAAAACTTTCACATGTTATAACAGTATGTACAAGGTTTTTTTTTTTTGTTTCAAACTATTTACAGTAATCGTCAGGAAAAGACAAAATGTTCTCGTTAAAAGTCCACAAAGTCCACATTGTACTGTTAGATTGACGCCACAAGTCGGTCGGGCGGTCTGGTCGTCCGTGTCGATCGCCTCGGCCCCGGTGGTGGTGGTGGTGCTTGTTTCGGTGTTGTCTTCTCCGGGAGCCTTACGGTTTCAGCGTGGGCTTCATTCCTGGTCGGGCCTGGGAGAAGGACTGATCCTCCTGGGAAGGGGGCGGTCGCGGGGTGCGGCGGTCGCAGGAAGGGGGGGGTTGGGTGATTGGTGTCGGGGGGGTGTGTGTGTTGCCGGCGGGCACCAGATCTCGCAGAGAGACCGTGTCCTGTCGGCCGTCGGGGTACTCCACGTAAGCGTACTGCGGGTTCGCGTGAAGGAGGTGAACCCTTTCGACCAACGGGTCCGACTTGTGCACCCGCACGTGCTTTCGGAGCAAGATGGGTCCTGGGGCCGCCAGCCAGGTCGGCAGCGACGTTCCAGAGGAGGACTTCCTGGGGAAGACAAGGAGGCGCTCATGAGGCGTTTGGTTAGTGCTAGTACACAGTAGTGACCGGATGGAGTGGAGGGCGTCCGGAAGGACCTCCTGCCACCGTGAAACTGGGAGGTCCCTGGACCGTAGGGCCAGTAGGACGGTCTTCCAGACCGTGCCGTTCTCCGTCTCTACTTGCCCGTTCCCCCGGGGGTTGTAGCTGGTCGTCCTGCTCGAGGCTATCCCGTTGCTGAGCAGGAACTGGCGCAGCTCGTCACTCATGAAGGAGGACCCCCTGTCGCTGTGGACGTATGCGGGGCAACCGAACAGTGTGAATATGGTGTTCAGGGCTTTAATGACTGTGGCCGCGGTCATGTCAGAACAGGGGATGGCGAATGGGAAGCGGGAGTACACGTCCACCACATTAAGGAAGTATATGTTGCGGTCGGTGGAGGGGAGGGGTCCTATGAAATCCAGACTAAGGCGTTCAAAGGGGCGGGAAGCCTTAATCAGGTGCGCACCATCCGGCCTGAAAAAATGCGGTTTGCACTCTGCGCAGATGTGGCAGTTCCTTGTGACTGTACGGACCTCCTCTAAGGAGTATGGGAGGTTGCGGGACTTGATAAAATGGTAAAACCGAGTGACCCCCGGGTGGCAGAGGTCCTCGTGGAGGGTTTGGAGGCGGTTAATTTGTGCGTTGGCACATGTGCCGCGGGATAGGGCATCGGACGGCTCGTTCAGCTTTCCGGGACGATACAAGATCTCGTAGTTGAAAGTGGAGAGCTCGATCCTCCACCTTAAGATCTTGTCGTTTTTGATTTTGCCCCTCTGTGCATTATCGAACATGAAGGCTACCGACCGTTGGTCCGTGAGGAGAGTGAATCTCCTGCCGGCCAGGTAATGCCTCCAATGTCGCACAGCTTCCACTATGGCTTGGGCTTCCTTTTCCACTGAGGAGTGGCGGATTTCTGAAGCATGGAGGGTTCGGGAGAAAAAGGCCACGGGTCTGCCCGCTTGGTTAAGGGTGGCCGCTAGAGCTACGTCGGAGGCGTCGCTCTCGACCTGGAAGGGGAGGGACTCGTCGATGACGCGCACCGTGGCCTTTGCGATATCCGCTTTGATGCGGCTGAAGGCCTGGCAAGCCTCTGTCGACAGAGGGAAGGTCGAGCTCTGTATTAGGGGGCGGGCCTTGTCTGCGTACTGGGGGACCCACTGGGCGTAGTATGAAAAAAACCCCAGGCAGCGTTTCAGGGCTTTTGAGCAGTGCGGGAGGGGAAATTCCATGAGGGCGCGCATACGTTCGGGGTCGGGGCCTATTATCCCATTGCGCACTACGTAGCCCAGGATGGCTAGCCGGTTGGTGCTAAAACGCACTTGTCCTCGTTGTACGTGTGGATCAAGGCTTTAGCGGTCTGGAGGAACTTTTGGAGGTTGGTGTCGTGGTCCTGCTGATCGTGGCCGCAGATGGTTACATTGTCGAGATACGGGAACGTGGCCCGCAACCTGTGTTGATCAACCATTCGGTCCATCTCTCGTTGGAAGACCGAGACCCCGTTTGTGACGCCAAATGGGACCCTTAGGAAATGGTATAATCGCCCGTCAGCCTCGAAGGCTGTGTACTTGTGGTCACTTGGGCAGATGGGGAGCTGATGGTAGGCGGACTTGAGGTCCACGGTGGAGAAGACTTTATATTGGGCAATCCGATTGACCATGTCGGATATGCGGGGGAGAGGGTACGCGTCTAGTTGTGTGTACCTGTTGATGGTCTGGCTATAGTCTATGACCATCCTTTGCTTCTCCCCTGTCTTTACTACTACCACCTGTGCTCTCCAGGGACTATTGCTGGCCTGGATTATGCCTTCCTTTAGTAGCCGCTGGACTTCGGACTGAATGAAGGTCCGGTCCTGGGCGCTGTACCGTCTGCTCCTAGTGGCGACGGGATTGCAATCCGGGGTGAGGTTTGCAAACAAGGACGGGGGTTGCACCTTGAGGGTTGCGAGGCCGCAGATAGTGAGTGGGGGTATTGGGCCGCCGAATTTGAAGGTAAGGCTCTGTAGATTGCACTGGAAGTCTACTCCCAGTAATGTGGGGGCGCAGAGTTGGGGAAGGACGTAGAGCCTGTAGTTTTTGAACTCCCTCCCCTGCACCATTAGGGTAACTATGCAGAAGCCTTTGATCTGTACGGAGTGGGATCCTGCAGCTAGGGAAATCTTTTGTGTGCTGGGATGGGTGGTCAAAGAACAGCGTCTTACCGTGTCGGGGTGGATAAAGCTCTCCGTGCTCCCGGAGTCGACTAGGCATGGTGTCTCGTGCCCGTTTATCAGCACCGTTGTCGTCGTCGTCTGGAGTGTCCGGGGCCGAGCTTGGTCCAGCGTTATTGAAGCGAGACGTGGTTGTAGTAGTTGAGCGTCTTCTTCGAACCCCGTGGAGCTGTCGACACTGGGGTCCGTTGTTGCCGTCCAAGATGGCGCCGGGTTGAACAAATGGCTGCCCCCTTGCATCGCACATGGCTGGAGGGCCACATGATGGCGGCGGGGGTGGACAAAATGGCCGCCCCCATGCGTCGTACAGGTCTGGGGTGGTCCAAGATGGCGGCGCCCTTCCTCCCCTCGTGGTGGCCGGGACCCAAAATGGCTGCGCCTGCGGGTCGCACATGGGGCGCTGGGGGGGTTGGGGAGCGTTAGGAACGCGCGGGGCTCCCTCATCTCTGGGGACAGCGGTGGTCGGGACCCAAATTGGTAGCGCCGGCGGGTCATACGCGGGGCGCGGGGGGGCGGGGGGCGGGTTTGGGGGGCGTTAGAGCCGCGCACAACTCCCTCTTCTCCGGGGAGAGCGGTGGTCGGGACCCAAAGTGGTAGCGCCGGCGGGTGCGGGGGGGCGGTTGGGGAGCGTAAGCGGCGTGCAGGGCTCCCTGTTCTCCCGGGACCGCGGTGGTCGGGACCCAGAGTGGCTGCGCCTGCGGGTCGTACATGGGGCGCAGGGGGGGTTGGGGAGCGTAAGCGGCGTGCAGGGCTCCCTGTTCTCCCGGGACAGCGGCGACCTCGCGGGACCGGCACACAACCGCGAAATGGCCCTTTTTCCCGCAGCTCTTGCAGATCGCTGCGCGGGCCGGGCAGCGCTGCTGGGGGTGTTTCGCCTGGCCGCAGAAATAGCAGCGGGCGCCCCCGGTGCGACTTGGTGTTTGGACCGCGCAAGCCTGTGGGGTGTCCGGGGGGGTGGGGTGGGTTTGTCGCGACGGGTCGGGGCCGTAGGCGCGGGTATTTCGCGCGGCCACGTCTAGGGAGGCTGCTAGGGCCCGTGCCTCTGAGAGTCCTAGCGACTCTTTTTCTAGAAGTCTTTGGTGGATTTGGGAGGAGTTCATACCTGCCACAAAAGCAACACGCATTAACATGTCCGTGTGTTCATTTGCGTTCACCGACGGGCAGCTGCAGGCTCGTCCCAAAATTAGTAGCGCGGCGTAGGATTCATCTATCGATTCTCCGGGACTTTGCCGTCTCGTTGCGAGTTGATAGCGAGCGTAGATCTGGTTTACTGGCGGACATAGAGACTTTTTAGTGCTGCGAACGCCGTCTGGAAATCCTCTGCATCTTCGATGAAAGAGAAAATCTCCGTGCTTAACCTCGAGTGCAGGACCTGTAGTTTTTGGTCTTCTGTGACCCGGCCGGTGGCCGTTCTGAGGTAGACCTCAAAACAAGTCTGCCAGTGCTTGAAAGCTGCTGCCGCGTTCCCTGCGTGGGGGCTGATCCTCAGGCATTCCGGGATGATCCTGAGCTCCATAGTCCTTTTTAGTCACGCTTAATAAATTGTAGCGCACAAAGACTCCGAGAGACGAATAGAGTGAAGTCGATGAGGCTTTATTAAGCGTGACTGTTTCCCCCGCAGTTCGGTAGTAGACTGCCTGCGGGGGAGGACTCCAGGGACTTATACTCCGCCTTCAGGGCGGAGCTAGAGGTCAACGTCCAACCAGGGCCCGGGATCTGTCAGCCAATTACATCATGGCTTCACAGTCCCACATGACGCCTAATGCATACTACCACACAAAGCTAAGCAAAATTTATGTTGGCTGACCACACAAAACTGCTGTGGAATCATTAATTTGTAGGGAAACCTGGAGACTGATCTCAAAAATGGCTTCCTCTGCCCTCGTCCCCATGGCACCATGAAAGAGATTGGGCTGGATTCTCCGCCCCCCAGATGCCGAAATTGCGGCTGGTACGGGGGCGGAAAATACATTTTCCCACAAGAAATCGTGACCGGAGCCGGTATCCCGATTCTGCGGGCCCCGAAAAGTGGCGTACTCAGAGTACGCCGCGCCGCCTGGGAACTACCTGGGGCCACTGCCCGATGCCCGCTCTGCCATTCTCCGCCGCCGACTGGCCAAAGTCCCGACGGCGTGGAACTAATGTGCTCCAGCCAGCCGGGATACTCGCGTGGCAGCTGCGGACTCAGTCCATGGCCACCCAGGTCAGGGGCGGGCAAACCGGAGGGCGCAGGAACCTTGTAGGTGGCCAGTAAATGCTTGTGTGGGCATTGAGGGTCAGGCACACGGCTGATCAGGGGTTTCTTTTTTGGGTCCAGCTCCGCGGTCCGAATCCGCCATGGAGCACGGCGCGGCCGCTGGAGGCCACCGCCGTGCGCATGCACGGCCCCCGACCTGGATGTGCGGGGGCTCATATCTGTAGAAAAAGCTCCGAGATCTACTCCGGGTCCCTGCTAGCCCCCTGCAGGGCTTGGAATTTGTGTCTCTTTGTACCAAGTTTTTCTGGCGTAAAACTCTACCTTTTTGACGCCGGTGTGGGGGACATAGTCCCAATAATGGAGAATCCAGCCCATTGAACTTACACCCAGATAGAAATGTTAATTAGCGATTCTTGAACAGAACTCCTTTTCATCTTAAAAATAAATGGTTTACTACCTACAATGCCTTTCTGGGACATAGGGAGACCTGGGGGGTGACTTTACTGTCACAACGGGGGGTGGGGGGGTCAAGTAAACTATGAAGTGTGTCCAGCGCACCACCTTCCTGCCCACCCCTGAACTGTTCTCAAATCAGCAGCCCATCTGCCAGAGGGCACCTAGGAGGGGTGGCCTGTTGGGGACACCCGTACGACCCGTGGCCATAAGTTCACAGTGGGCAGTCAGCTGCATGCGCAACTGCATGGCTGCCTTGCAGACCGTGGCAATGGTGTCCTGTCCACCCCGACCCCACAGCCTACCTCCTGGCTGCCGCCCGCTATTCCCTCCAGCCCTGGCAGAAGCCCTCCGGCCAATGGCACAACTGTCAGCAAACTATGGCGATGTTGGACACTTTCTGTACCCCTTCTCTCTCCCTCAGCAGCCACGGCGCCTGTTTCACAATTTTTAAAAGCATAAGTGAACCTCACCGCCGGAAATTCCCCCCAATGGAGGCGGAGAATCACGAAGGCCCCAGAGAATACCGGGTCAGGCCGGCTAATGATATGCCAACGCCATTTACTGTACGTGTGGGGTGAAACGCATTGACGCCGTTGTCAAGGACCCGGAGAATTGCATTTGGTGCGAAACCGGTGCCGGCCACGAGTTCAACGTCAAATCCAATTCCTCGTCCAATCGCATTTCCCGATTTCAGCGTTGGCTGACGGAGAATTCGGCACGCTAACTTTTTTAGTTAACCACAGGTGGTGAGCCCTCCCCTTAATTTTTCTTTTTAATTGGAATGTATTTATTCTGTGTGTTCTGAAATATCCCTCTATATGTCTTCCACTACATATGTATTGACCTATGTATCACTCAACCTAATTTGCCAGTTCACTTCAGCCCACTCTGTTTTCATATTTGCCCTTATTTAACTTTAAAATACTAGTCTTGGAACAACTCTTCTATCCTTCAAACTGAATTTTAGAATTCAATCATATTTTGATTGCTGGTACCTTCATTATGTAGTCATTAATTAATCCTGTTAGGAAACCAGCTTTCTGGTTGGCTCCAAAGCATGCTCTTCCACAAAACTATCCCAAAAAGTTCTATGAGCTCCTCACCTGTGCTACCTTTGCCCATCTCATATTTCCAGTCTATGGGCATGATGTAATGAAAATGAAACTGAGTACCATTTTGGGCATGTTTCACGGGATTTGGACAAGCTGGGCATATGCATGGCAGATGCAGTATAATGTGGATAAATGTGAGGTTATCCACTTCGGTAGCAAAAATAGGACGGCAGATTATTATTTGAATGTGAGAGGTGGATACTGAGCGAGGCCTTGGTATCGTTGTGCATCAGTCGCTGAAAGTAAGCGTGCATGTACAGCAGGCAATAAAGAACGCAAATGATATGTTGGCCTTCATAGCAACAGGATTTGAGTATAGGAATAGAGATGTTTTACTACAATTGTACAGGGCATTGGTGAGGTCACACCTGGAGTATTGTTTGCAGTTTTGGTGTCCTTATCCGAGGAAGGATGTTCTTTTGATGGAGGGAGTGCAGCGATGATTTACCAGGCTAATTCCTGGGATGGTGGGACTGTAATATGAGGAGAGACTAAATGGGTTAGGATTATATTCATTGGTGTTTAGAAAAGTGAGGGGCAGATCTCATAGAAACTTATAAAATTCTCACAGGATTAGGCAGAATGTTCCCGATTGGATTGGATTTGTTTATTGTCACGTGTACCGAGGTACAGTGAAAAGTATTTTTCTGCATGCAGCTCAAGCAGATCATTTAGTACATGAAAAGAAAAGAAAATACATAATAGGGCAACACAAGGTACACAATGTAAATACCTAGACACCGGCATCGGGTGAAGCATTAAGGGGTGTAGCATTAATCAGGTCAGTCCATAAGAGGGACGTTTAGGAGTCCATAGGAGGGTCGTTTAGGAATCTGGTAACAGCGGGGAAAAAGCTGTTTTTGAATCTGTTTGTGTGTATTCTCAGACTTTTGTATCTCTTGCCCGCTGGAAGAAGTTGGAAGAGTTATTAAGCCAGGTGGGAGGGGTTTTTGATTATGCTTCCCACTTTCCCAAGGCAGCGGGAGGTGTAAATAGAATAAACGAATGCGAGGCGGGTTTATGTGACGGGTTGGGTGGTTTTCACGACTCTCTTCAGTTTCTTGGGGTCTTGGGCCGAGCAGTTGCCATACCAGGCTGTGATGCTTTCCATCTGGATGGTGGGGGAGTCCAGAATTAGGTGTCATAGTTTGAGGATTAGTGGTAAAACATTTAGGACTGAGGTGAGGAGAAATTCCTTCACCCAGAGAGTGATGAAGCTGTAGAATTCACTACCACAGAAAGTAGCTGAGGCCAAAATGTTGTGTAATTTCAAGAAGGAATTAGATATAGCTCTTGGAGCTAAAGTAACCAAGGGATATGGGGTGGAAGGCAGGATCAGGGTATTGAACTCGATGATCAGCCATGATCATAATGAATGGCAGAGCAGGCTCGGAGGGCCGAATGACAACCTCCTGCTTCTATTTTCTATGTATGTATGATTCCTGGCATGGGCACCTGGGCATCAAGGCACTGCCAGCCTGTCACCATGGCAGTGCCCCTGCCAGCCTGTCACCATGGCAGTGCCCCTGCCAGCCTGTCACCATGGCAGTGCCCCTGCCAGCATGGCCGTACCACCTGGGCACCCTGGCAGTGCGAAAATATTTAAGGGAGCTGAATTGCACACTTAAATATGTAAGTCTGAATCCCACTCATTGAGGGCGGGATCCAGATCACAACACCTTGCGAGATCTCGTTAAATCTCACGAGGCGCAATGAGCTTCGTAAATCTCGCAAGAGACCTCTCATGAAATTTATCGGCCTTGTCGCGTTCCGAGTGGGGATCGCGAGGCCTTTACATCACGTCCTATATATCTCCTATGATTATTGCCATGCCTTTCTGACAAGCTCCCATTATTTTTTCCATTATGTTCCACCCTACCATGTGGTTACTGTTTCGCGGCATCTACACCACTCCCCAAGTGACTTCTTGCTTTTATTATTCCTCATCTCTACCCAAACTGCTTTTACATCTTGGCTTTCTAAACTTAGTTCATCCCTCTTGTTATGCATCCATGTTTGTTCCTAGTTGGAGAAAGATCGCTTTAGGAGTCTGATCACGTGACATATTGATGTTATCATCTGCAGGTGGGCGGGCTAACAGTCAGTTTAGTCTAGCAGCCTGGAGAGAAGACACCTTTCCAATAAAGCTCTTGTTTGGTTGTACTTTTGCGGTCTGCAAGCCTATCCTTTCAAAATACCACAAAGAAACTAATTCCGATTCACAGAAATTCGGTGGAGTGAGAAAAGTTATTGATTCACGTTGCAGCCATCCAGAAAGAGATTAAGAAGATAAAAACTTTGCTACACCAAAGCAGGCAATGGAGGTGTGCCGAATAATCGCAACCATCGAAGAAACCAAAATTTAAACAAAGATTTAAATGAAGACAGCATGAAAAGAAGCTTGCCATGTGCTCCACCGTAAAGTTCTGGAACAGTACTCCCTCTACTATGAGTAGCAAATAAAGTAACAAGTACCCGCAATAATTAATTGAGAGCTAGGGGAGTTTTGCAACACCCCTTGCAAAACTGTGGAAAGGAACAGGCTGAGCTCAGATTTACCTTGTTTGAAAGGAAAATAAAGAAGCACGGTAGTGCTAAAAACTTTGTGGCATCACAGCCTGGGATGGCAACTGCTCGGCCCAAGACTGTAAGAAACTGCAGAGAGTCGTGAACACAGCCCAGACCATCACGCGAACCCACAACCATTGACTCGGTCTACACCTCCCGCTGCCTTGGGAAAGTGGCCAGAAAATCACCCCCACCCGGCTTATTCACTCTTCCAACCCCTTCCATCAGTCAGAAGATAAAATAGTCTGAGAACACAGATTCAAAAACAGCTTCTTCTCCACTGTTACCGGACTCTTGAATGACCCTCTTATGGACTGAACTGATCTTTCTACGCTTCTTCTCTACTGTTGTTCGCACTATACTCCATATGCTTCACTATGTCTATGTTTTTACACTGGGTGCGATCTTCCGGCCAGGCTGCACCAGAAAAACAGCTCACCAGAGCTTAGAGTGGCCAGTGAAAGCTGGGAGATACACTCCCGAGATCTACCTGACTCGCAACACCTCGCGAGATTCAACCCACAATGGACAGGGTCAGATTTTGGTAAATCTGCATATTAGAGCCAGGCAGTGAGCCTTACTCTAATGTACAGATTCCCGAGATACCTGAGGCTTTGGGATTCAATCCCTTCTTCTCGGGGTCCCCAGGTGAGCACCGTTTAGTCCTGATCCCCACAAACAGGGACCAGATGGAATGGCACTTGTAGGGGTCTCCAAGGGGATCGGAGGCCTCGAGCTGCAAGCGATTTGGGCAGGGTGGTGCCCTGTCATTGCTTGGGTACCCTGGCGCTGCCAGCATGGCACCCCAGCAGTGCCAAGCTACCCAGGTGGCACTGCCAAGGTGCCAAGGTGGCACTTTTTGCACGCGAGTAATTGAGCCGAGTTTGCACGGCATGGGTCTTGCGGTATGCGTGTGGGTAGGGGGGGGGGCATGCTGGGGGGCTGTCCCATGGTGAGTTCGGGCTGGGGGTGGTCAGGGCTTTCTTATGTGGGCCTCCGAGACCGGGACGCCATTTTAAAAATGACACCCTGATCTCTCGGTCCAACAGTGAGGTCTGGCGAGTGGAGCTCCCCGTTGTAACAAATGGGCTATGTGCGTCCTCGGCTGCGCGTTCCCCGTTTAGACCCCTTATTCAAAGAGAGCTGCGTTGAATAGCCACGTGTTTCTCGGCACTGCGAGTGCCGGGAAACACGCGGCTAAACGCACTCGCTCAGGAACTTTGGGCGGGATTCTCCACTCCCACGCCCGCGCCGTCGTGAACGCCATCGAGGTTCACGATGGCGCAGAACAGCCCCGGTCCCGACCGATTCAGGCCCTGACAATGGGCCAGTATCGGGGCCGCGTCATCTACCCGCGCCAGGCCTTGTCGCCCGCGTAAAAGCGGCGCCGCATAGATGATGCGGCCGGCGCTGCATAACGGACGTCATCTGCGCATGCGCAGGTTGGCCGGCGCCAACCCGCGCATGCGTGGTTGCCATCCTCTCTAAGTCCACCCCGCAAGAAGATGGCGGACGGATCTTGCGGGGCCGCGGAAGGAAGGAGGTCCTCCTTCAGAGAGGACGGCCCGGCGATCGGTGGGCACCGATCGCGGGCCACCCCACATTCCAGGTCAAGCCCGGTGCAGGATCCCCCACGCCCCCCCACAGGCCGCCCCCCCAGCGTTCACGCACCGCCCACGACTGCAGCGACCAGGCGTGGACGGCGCCGGGGGGAACCCGTCGTTTTGGCCTGGCCGCTCGGCCATCCGGGCCTCAGAAAAGCGGGGGTGCCGGAGAATCGCCATTTTCGGTGTCTCCGCCGATTCTCCGGCCTGCAGCCCGCGAAACTCGACCGGGCCGTTCCCGCGGCTTGGGAGAATCACGGGAGGGCGTCGGACCGGCGTCCCTGGAAATTTTGGCGGCCCAGGCGATTCTCCCAACCAGCGTGGGAGTGGAGAATCGCGCCCCCTGTTCCTTTTTGGGAAGATGGTGTCCATTGTGTATTTATTGTATGCCCTATGTTTTCTCATGCATGGAACGATCTGCCTGGACTGTATGCAGAACAATACTTTCACTGTACCTCGGTACACATGACAGTAAATCTAAATCTAACTTCACTTATCACCTCTGCTGCCTCGCTCTCGCACTCTCCAGAGATGGTCGCTCCTCTTGTCAAGGTTTTTGTCATAGTTGTAAACTTTCATCTCTGCTAACATCCTAAGTGAGACTTAACCCTGCGCATTTTCCACCTGTTTTATATCTTGCATATCATAGAGTTGCCTAAACTGCATATAAGCACCTAACTGTGGCCTGAGATTTTGTACATATTTATATTCCTCTGTGTTTATTTAAGGTTAGTAAAGGAAGAAAAGGAATAACAAAAATGATCAATAATTGTAATAATAATCTTTAGAGTCAGCCATTTAGGAATGAGATGAGAAATTTCTTCATTCAGAGGGATGTGAATCTTTGAAATCCCGGAAGACTGTGCATTCTTGGTTGTTGAGCCTATTCAAGGTTGCGATAAAGATTTTGGAGTCTAGGGGAAAGTGGAGTAGAGGTCAAAGATCAGTCATGATCTTATTGACTGGTCTACTTCTGCTCCCATTTCTCATGCTGTTAATAGAAGCCGTCACCCAAGTGAAAACACACAATGGTTATTTCTACTAATAGCTGAACCTCTTCCACAATTATGCCAATTGGATAAATATGACAGTTGATTTACAGCTTCATTGCATCTCGGACTTTCAATGAGAATGGGCCATTCAACCTGCTGAACTCACCCTCCAATTTAAGCCCACATACAGAACCATCATCTCATTCTTTTCTTTAGTTAAAGCTGTGAATAATCACTTGGAGATGGTAATGATCATGGATCGTAACCTAGTAATTATTTACTTGGACTGCTGCAGTAAAAACAGAAGTTGAATAAGGCTCAAAATCCAATAGGTTAGTAGAAGATGAAGTGGTTTTTCTTTGCTTTTGTTCATCTTATTCAAGAGGAAAAACGTAGGAACAGAATAATGTCATTTGGAACCTCGAGCTTGTTCTGCCATTCAGTTAAATCACGGCTGACTTGTACCTCAATTTCATTAATCTGACTTCTCCATAATCCCTGAATATTCTAATTCAACAAAAATGTATCAATTTCTATCCTGCCAATTTCAAATGATCACAATCTTTTGAGGTAAACATTCCATCTTTCCAGTAGCCTTTGTGTAGAAAAAGTTATTTTTGATTTCACTACTGAATGGCCTAACTTACACTGTAGTGTTTCACGCCGGTGTCAGGGGGCCAGCACGGCGCCGGAGTGCTGTGCGCTGCTCCAGCACTGATACGTGGCCCTGCACTGCTGGCGCAGGTCCGCACATGCGCGTGGTGGCCGTTTCCGCACTGGTGCATGTGCGTGGTGGCTGTTTCCGCGCCGTCGCCATGCAACATGGCATTGCGACGCAGTGGGCCCGCGCGGAAGGAGGTAGGCCCCCTCCAGATCGTGCACGCCCGCCGATCGGTAGCCACTGATCGCGGGCCTGTCCGTCATGCAGGCCCCCCCCCCCCCCCCGGAGTCTGATCACCCCCCCCACCAGGACGGCCACCGCGGCCGCGGGTCTGAGCTCCCGCCGGGTGGTACCAGTTTGGAAACACGGCGGCGGAACTCGGCGGGAAAACGGCCGGTCGACTGCAGAGAATCGCCCGTGGCCCCCAGCTGGCGTTGCGTCGACTGACCGCGCGCACGTGACTGGTGCCGATTCTCCTGCCCGGCGCGGGCGGGAATTTCTGGCGTCACCAGCAATTCTCCGATCCGGCGCGGGCTCGGAGAATCCGGCCGTGATTTCTCTGCAGCTACCTTATCAAATTCCTTTGTCATTTAAGTGTCGGAATTAGATCACCCTTCAATATTCTACATGCAAAGGAAAATAAGCTAAGTTTATGCAACTTACCCTCATGGTAGCACAGTGGTTAGCACTATTGCTTCACAGCACCAGGGTCACTGTCTGTGTGGAGTCTGCACATTCTCCCCGTGTCTGCTTGGGTTTCCTCCCACAAGTCCTGAAAGACGTGCTGTTAGGTGAATTGTACATTCTGAATTCTCCCTCTGTGTACCCGAACAGATGCCGGAATGTGGCGACTAGGGGCTTTTCACAGTAACTTCATTACATGTTAATGTAAGCCTACTTGTGACACTAATAAAGATTATAATAAAGATTGTTATAATTTAGTTCTTGGGCAGCACGGTGGCGCAGTCGTTAGCACTGTTGCCTCATGGTGCATAGGTCCCAGGTTCAATCCCGGCTCTGGGTCACTGTCCGTGTGGAGTTTGCACATTCTCCCCGTGTTTGCGTGGGTTTTGCCCGTAACCCAAAGATGTGCCATGTTAAATTGCCCGTTAATTGGAAAAAATGATTTGGGTACTCTAAATTTATTTTTAAAAATAATTTAATTCTTTAGGCCCTTGTGTTATACTGGTGTCTCTGTGCCACTTTCGCTTCCAAGGACAAATGTCGTTCCTGAATTTCGCTGCCCCAAATTAAGCACAATATTTCTGACGGGTTCTGAGCAAGCCTTTGTGAAACTGAAACAGGACTCTTCATTTTTGTATTTTAACCTTTTTTGAGATAAAGACCATGGGCGAAATTCTCCCCCAACGGCGGGATGCCCGCCGACTGGCGCCAAAGCCGGCGCAAATCAGACGGGCATCGCGCCGGCAAAAAGGTGCGGAAGTCTCCGCATCTTTGGCGGCCTAGCCCCAACATTGAGGGGCTAGGCCGACGCCGGAGGGATTCCCGCCCCGCCAGCTGGCGGAAATGGCGTTTGTTGCCCCGCCAGCTGGCGCGGAAATGCGGCGCATGCGCGGGAGCGTCAGCGGCCGCTGTCAGTTTCCCAGCGCATGCGCGGGAGCGTCAGCGGCCGCTGTCAGTTTCCCGCGCATGCGCAGTGGGGAGAGTCACTTCCGCCTCCGCCATGGTGGAGGCCGTGGCGGAGGCGGAAGGGAAAGAGTGCCCCCACGGCACAGGCCCGCCCGCGGATCGGTGGGCCCCGATCGCGGGCCAGGCCACCGTGGGGGCACCCCCCGGGGTCAGATCGCCCCGCGCCCCCCCCAGGACCCCGGAGCCCGCCCACGCCGCCTGGTCCTGCCGGTAAATACCAGGTTTGATTTACGCCGGCGGGACAGGTAATTCCTGGGCGGGACTTCGGCCCATCCGGGCCGGAGAATCCAGCGGGGGGTCCCGCCAACCGGCGCGGCTGGATTCCCGCCCCCGCCCAATCTCCGGGAGCGGAGACTTCGGCGGGGGCGGGGGCGTGATTCACGGCGGCCAACGGCCATTCTCCGACCCGGCGGGGGGTCGGAGAATGACGCCCCATATTCCTGAAGACTTTTAATTACTTTTGAACCTATGTATTACCTTTTAGTGATTGGAATCCCAAATCCCTTTTCTGCTCCACTGGGCCTATTCTATCACCATACAGATGATCTTTAGCTTTATCTTTGTCACATGAAAAGGGAATGCCCTTGCATTTCCCCATATTGAAATTCATCTGCCATAGTTTTGCCCACTGACTTAGTCGATGTACCTTTGTAACTTTCTGCTCCCATATACACAACTTGTTGTACCTCTAAATGTATTGTCATTTGTAAACCTGGCTATGCAACTCCCTATTCCTTCAACCAGGTGATTAACGTAAATGATGAAAAGGTGGGAATATTCATCACATCCTGCCACTAATAGAACATTCCTTTCATTCCTGTGCTCTGTCTTCTACCTTCCAACAAATTTACAAATCCGTATGGTAAGATTATTTCCAATTCGATAGGCTCTTATTTTTGCTAACACTCTCGAGCGCAGAACCTTGTGAAGTGCCTTTTCGAAGTCAATATGCAGATTATTGATGTACACTGAACTATCCAGCATGGTGGTGGCCGCCTTAGGAAATTCAACAAGTTCGGTCAACCATAACCTGTCCTTCACAAATCCATACTGACTCTCTTTGATCAAATGAAACATGCTCAAGTGCTCAGTCACTTTGGCTCCAAATTTAACTCATTCAGTCTGGGCTGTTAAAATGAGGCTAATTGGGTGGCATGTGGCACAGTGGATAGCACTGGGACTGCGGAGCTGAGGACCCGGGTTCGAATCCCGGCCGTGGGTCACTGTCCGTGTGGAGTTTGCACATTCTCCCCATGCCTGCGTGGGTTTCACTCCCACAACCCAAAGATATGCAGGTTAGGTGGATTGGCCATGCTAAATTACTCCTTAATTGGAAAACAAAAATAATTGGGTACTCTAAATTTATTTTAAAAAAGAAATTAGGCTAATTGCTTACGTCCTGACATCAGCTGATTCTGCTGTCCTCCTGTTGTGTCCCGGTCTTCACTTGTTGTTTTGAACAGTGGGACATCAACAAAAAGGATGCGGGGTCTTTTGCTAAATATATGGATTGGATCTGATAATATCAGTGGGACTCGACCTGAAATTTATTTTGAAAGCTTGAGTGAGGAAGCAGTGAAAGCTTCTGTGTCAGGCCAGACCTACTGGGGGCCAGAAGAGGCCAAGCAGATCATTTTGATCAATTAAATTATGTTTGTTTTAGCCGGCCAGTGGGAGCAGGAGTGCTCCAGACCTCAGAAGGAACCTTTGGGATTTTAGTGGCCTAGATTCCCTGCTCCTTTGATCATGACCTGAAAACTTTCCCCAATGGTGGCCAATAATTCCCCCTCAGATCATGTCCAGTTGTCTCACCACCTGCCCCATTCCATCTCTTCCTCCCTTCTTCAATAATGGAGAGATATTTGCAATTTTAAATTCAAATCCTGAATCTAGAAAGCTTTCAAAAATTATAACTAACACAGCTGCAGTTCCTCACCTATTTCTGTCCATGATATAAATCATCGGATTTGGAGACTCAAGTCGCATTATTTTCTTTTTGCCATTTTTTGAAACTTTAATTAAGTCTGTTAAGTTCCTTCTCTGACTTTTGTTTAGCTTTCCCTGTACCACTGATGTCCTCTTTTTCTACTTTTAAAAGGATGCAAAGGCCTCTATAAACCTCCCAGAAAGGGCAGAAGAGAATTCAGAGATTTAAAAATTTTAACCTGGGGATGTATTCCTAGCTGGTTACCCTCTGTCGCTATTTTTATGGCATTGGGTTTAATTTTGTCTGATTCTCAATAAGAGGTGGGACACTTTATTAACCTGTCTATATTGGGCTCACAAAGTCAATTTGGTCAACTGCTGGGCAGAGAATGAAAGGAAATTATTATAACAAGATGCTACTGCTAAAACCTGTTGAACCTTTGTTGGACACACCATACGACCATGCACCCCTGCATCCTCCAAGGCCAGTCAACGTATATATTTAACAAGTCTGCCATTCCCTTATTATATTCTATAGACTTGCCTGTATCTGCCTTTAATTGGCCCACATTCCCTTTTACTGCTCTCCTCTTAATATATTTATTAAAATTGCTCCCTTAGCTTTATCCCTTGAAAATATATTTTTCATATTCCTTTTGTTGCTCATTAATTTCTTTCTGTTCCTTTCTTGTTTTACTTTATATCTCACGGTCTCCTGAGTTTTCCTTGCATTTGTGTACACCTTTATTTTGATATTCTGAGTTCATTTGTTCAACATCGTTGCAAAACTATACAAGTCAAACCTTTGCCTTTTAGCGGGATTCACTGGGATTACAGTGTATTAAATTATTATTTATACTTATATTCACTGTTCATACTTGCTATTGTTTATCTGTAGGTTTATTCAATCATAATTCAATTTCGATTTTCCCAGTGAATGTATCTTTCAATCCTTTGAAGGATGCAATACTTACATTTAAAACCTTGGTTTGCGATTCCCTTCTTCCTTTTTGAGCCATGTTCAGATGGATGCAAAAAGCCGACTTAACGCAATATACAGAGTTAGGCACATTATATTTCAGACTTAGCCAAAATTATCTGCAAGGGTTTAATTATCATCTTTACTAATTTAAAGCTTACTATACAATTTACACAGAAATTTCAACACAATCCCAGTTGGAATTCTGATGGTGCTCAAAATGAATAAATAGGAGCATTAGTTGATGGCATATAGTCATAGAATCGTACAGCCCAGAAAAGGCCTTTTGGCCTATTGACCCAGCACCGAATATAACCACCCCTAATCTCATGCTATTCCCACTTACCAGCACTTGTCCCATATTCTTCAATGCGATGTGTTTCAAGTTGTCATCCAAGTGCTTTTTAAAGGTTGTGAGGTTTCCAGCCTCCACTACCTTCCCAGGCAGTGCATTCCAAATTCTGAATTCTGAATTCTGAGCTCCCTACCTAGCTCCTCGTTCCATTTGCCCTTAAGCTCCTCTACTGGGGCTTCCTCTGCCTCCTGAAGCTCCCGGTAGATGTCCAAAACCTTCCCCTCCCCTACCCAGGTGCCGGAGACCACCCTATCCTGTATCGTGCGTGGGGGTAGCAGCGGGAATGATACCACATGTTTTTTCAGAAAGGTGGGTACCTGAGTGAGAGTTTTTTTTCTCAAATCCCGTTGGAATCTCCTGCCCTCACCCTGAAACTACCTCCCCCCTCCTTGTGATTGACCCTTTTAAAAAATATATATATATTTTTATTCAAATGTTTGTCAAAAAACAGAATTTTTGCATAACCGTACGCAACAATTAACAGAACAAAATAAATGTTAACCGTATATACAAAGAAAAGAACAAAACAACGTAACGATTACCCCCCCCCCCCCCTTCCACCGGGATGCTGCTGCTGCTGACCTTTACTGCTCTCCTAGAAAGTTGAGGAACGGCTGCCACCTCCGGGAGAACCCCGCCATGGACTCTTTCAAGGCAAACTTTATTTTCTCAAGACTGAGAAACCCAGCCATGTCACTGACCCAGGTCTCCACACTCGGGGGCTTCGAGTCCCTCCACATTAAAAGGATCTGTCTCCGGGCTACCAGGGAGGCAAAGGCCAACACGTCGACCTCTTTCGCCCCCTGAACTCCCGGATCGTCTGACACACCAAAGATCGCTATCTCTAGACTCGGCACCACCCGCGTGCCTAGGATCTTGGACATTGCCTCAGCAAATCCCTGCCAGAATCCCTTAAGAGCCGGGCATGCCCAGAACATATGGACATGATCTGCAGGGCTTCCCGCACACCTCGCACATTTATCCTCAACCGCAAACAGCTTGCTCCTCCTGGTTGCTGTCCTGTGTGCCCGGTGGACCACCTTAAACTGGATTAAGCTAAGCCTGGCACATGATGAGGAGGAATTGACCCTATTTAGGGAGTCCGCCCACAGGCCTGCATTCAGCTCCCTACCTAGCTCCTCGTTCCATTTGCCCTTAAGCTCCTCTACTGGGGCTTCCTCTGCCTCCTGAAGCTCCCGGTAGATGTCCAAAACCTTCCCCTCCCCTACCCAGGTGCCGGAGACCACCCTATCCTGTATCGTGCGTGGGGGTAGCAGCGGGAATGATACCACATGTTTTTTCAGAAAGGTGGGTACCTGAAGGTATCTGAAAGCGTTTCCAGGGGGCAAACTGAATTCCTCCTCCAGCGCTTTCAGGCTGGGAAAGGTCCGGTCTATGAACAGGTCCCCCATCCTTTTAATACCTGCCCTATGCCAGCTTTGAAACCCTCCGTCTATCTTCCCCGGGACACATCTGTGATTGTTGCGTATCGGGGTCCAGATTGAGGCTCCTTCCACCCCCCTGTGCCTTCTCCACTGACCCCAGATCTTTAATGCCGCCACCACCACCGGACTAGAGGAGTAGCGGGCCGGCAAGAACGGCAGAGGTGCCCCTAGGCTGGTACCTTTACATGAACCTCTAACCGCTCCCACGTCGACCCCTCCCCCAATACCCATTTCCTAATCATGGTTATGTTAGCCGCCCAATAGTAGCTGCAAATGTTAGGCAATCCCAGCCCCCCCCCCCCCCCCCCCCCCCCCCCCCCCGACTGCGCTCCAGGTGCAGTCTCTTTACTCGCAGGGTCTTATTTGCCCATAAGAATCCCGAGATGATCTTGTTCACCCGCTTAAAGAAGGACTTGGGGATGAAGATGGGAAGGTACTGGAAGACGTACAGAAATCTGGGGAGGACCGTCATCTTAACGGTCTGCACCCTCCCCGCTAGAGATAGCGGGAGCATGTCCCACATTTTGAAGTCCCCCTCCATCTGCTCTACCAGCCGAGATAGATTAAGCTTGTGAAGGGCTTCCCACGTTCGAGCCACCTGTATCCCTAGGTACCGAAAGCTCTTCTCGACCAATTTCAGCGGAAGCTCTCCCAGTCCCCTTTCCTGCCCCTTAGCTTGGATCACGAACATCTCGCTTTTCTTCTCGTTTAGGTTGTACCCTGAGAAATTGCCAAAGTCCCTCAGAATCTGCATGACCTCCCCCATCCCCTCTAGTGGGTCCGAAATGTACAGGAGCAGATCATCCACATAAAGCGAGACCCGATGCCCCCTCCCCCCGAACCAACACCCGCCACTTCATTGAAGTCCGCAGCGCTATAGCCAGCGGCTCTATCGCAAGGGCGAGTAATAACGGGATGAGGGGGCACCCCTGCCTTGTCCCCCGGTGGAGCCTAAAGTATTCCGACCTCGCCCTGTTTGTGCACACACTTGCCATGGGGGCCGAATCCGAACCTTCTTAGCGCTTCCCACAGGTACGCCCATTCCACCCGGTCAAAGGCTTTCTCTACATCTGTTGCCGCCATCACTTCTGCCTCCCCTCCATTTGAGGGCATCATGATGATGTTTAGGAGCCTCTGTCCATTGGTGGGTGGCGCCGGGGCAATTGGAGGGGGGGGGGGGAACCAGCTGGTGCCAGGTCCCTGAGGGAGACTGTGTCTTGGTGGCCAACAGGGTACGCCACGTAGGCGTACTGCGGGTTCGCATGTAGCAGTTGTACCCTTTCGACCAACGGGTCTGCCTTGTGGAGCCGCACGTGCTTGCAGAGGAGGACGGGTCCTGGGGATGCCAGCCACATTGGGAGCGAAACCCCGGAGGAGGACTTCCTCGGGAAGGCAAGGAGACGTTCATGGGGGGTTTCGTTAGTCGCAGTGCAAAGTAGCGATCGGATGGAGTGGAGGGCGTCGGGGAGGACATCCTGCCAGCGGGAGACCGGGAGATCTTTAGACCGTAGGGCCAGCAGGATGGCTTTCCAGACCGTCCCGTTCTCCCTCTCCACCTGCCCGTTTCCCTGGGGTTGTAGCTGGTTGTCCTGCTCGAGGCAATGCCCCTGTTGAGCAGGAACTGACGCAGCTCATTACTCATAAAGGAGGATCCCCGGTCACTTGGGGAAACCGAACAGAATGAAGATGCTATTGAGGGCTTTGATGACTGTGGCAGACATCATGTTGGGGCATGGGATGGCAAAGGGGAATCTGGAGTATTCATCGACCACGTTCAGGAAGTATGTGTTTCGGTCGGAGGAGGGGAGGGGCCCTTTGAAATCCATGCTGAGGCATTCAAAGGGACAGGAGGCCTTCACATGGTGCGCTTGGTCTGGCCGGTAGAAGTGCGGTTTGCACTCCGCGCAGACCTGGCAGTCTTTGGTGACCATCCTGACTTCCGCAATGGAGTAGGGCAGGTTGCGGGCCTTTATGAAGTGAAAGAACCGGGTGACTTCTGGGTGACAGAGACCATCGTGTAGGGCCCGGAGTCGGTCCGCTTGTGCGCTGGCACATGTACTTTGGGATAGGGCATCGGGGGGGGGGGGGGCTCGTTGAGCTTACCGGGGCGATACAAAATCTCGTAATTGTAGGTGGAAAGCTCGATCCTCCACCTCAAGATTTTATCATTTTTGATCTTGCCCCGCTGCATATTATTGAACATGAAGGCTACCGACCGTTGGTCAGTGAGGAGAGTGAAACTCCTGCCGGCCAGGTAATGCCTCCAATGCCGCACAGCTTCAACGATGGCTTGGGCCTCTCTTTCGACAGAGGGGTGCTGAATTTCGGAGGCATGGAGGTTGCGGGAAAAGAATACCACGGGGCTGCACGCCTGGTTGAGGGTGGCGGCCAGAGCGACGTCTGATGCATCGCTCTCGACTTGAAAGGGGAGGGTCTCGTCGACCGCGTGCATCAGGACCTTGTCGGTGTCGGCCTTGATACGGTTGAAGGCCTGGTAGGCCTCAGCCATCAGGGGAAAACTGTGGAGTGGATGAGTGGGCGGGCCTTGTCCGCATAGTTAGGGACCCACTGGGCGTAGTATGAGACAGAACCCCAGGCATCGTTTGAGGGCTTTGGGGCAGTGGGGGAGTGGGAGTTCCATGAGGGGGCGCCTGCGGTCGGGGTCGGGCCCTAGAACTCCATTTTGCACCCACATAGCCAAGGATGGCTAAGCGGTTGGTGCTGAACACGCACTTCACCTTGTTATACGTGAGGTTCAGGAGTTTGGCGGTGTGGAGAAATTTGAAAAGGTCGTGGTCCTGCTGGTCATGGCTGCAGATGGTGACATTATCGAGGTACGGGAAGGTGGCCCGCAGTCCATATCGGTCAACCATTCGGTCCATCTCCCGTTGGAAGACCGAGACCCCATTAGTGATGCCGAAGGGAACCATAAGCAAGTGGTAAAGGCGGCCATCTGCTTCGAACGCAGTGTATTGGTGGTCTGCCTTGCGGATGGGGAGCTGGTGGTCGGCAGATTTCAGGTCCACTGTAGAGAAGACCCGGTACTGTGCAAACTGATTGACCATATCAGATATGCGTGAGAAGGGGTACTTGGCGAGCTGCGTGTACCGATTGATGGTCTGACTGTAGTCAATGACCATCCTGTGTTTCTCCCCAGTCTTTACCACTACCATTTGGGCTCTCCAGTGGCTGTTGCTGGCCTCAATGATGCCTTCCCGCAGCAGCCGCTGGACCTCCGACCTGATGAAGGCCCTCTCCTGGGCACTGTACCGTCTGCTCCTTGTGGCGACGGACTTGCAATCCCGGGTGAGGTTTGCAAACAGGGAGGGTGGGTCGACCTTAAAGGACGTGAGGCCGCATACGGTGAGGGGGGGGGGGGGGGGGGGGGGGGGGGGTAGGGGTCCGCCGAATTTTAGAGTTAGACTTTGGAGGTTGCACTGGAAGTCCAGGCCGAGTAGCAAGGCAGCGCAGAGGTTGGGGAGGATGTAGAGCCGGAAGCCGCTGAACTCTATGCCCTGGATGGTGAGGGTGGCGATGCAGTACCCCCGGATCCCCACAGAGTGGGATTCGGAGGCCAGGGAGATTCGTTGGATAATGGGGTGTATTGTGAGGGAGCAGCACCGTATCGGTGTGGATGAAGCTCTCCGTGCTCCCAGAGTCGAGAAGGCAAGATGTCTTGCGGCTATCGACTTTCACCGTCGTTGTCGCGGTTGCGAGGTTGCGTGGCCGGGACTGGTCAAGCGTGATGGAGGCGAGCTGCGGCTGGTGTTGGTGGGCCCTGGGCTGGTCGGCGGCAGTTGCGGGCGATGAGCGGCCAGATGAGGTGCCCGACGAGCAGGGGTCCTGAGGCGCCGTCCAAAATGGCGCCGAAGATGGCGGCGCACAGGGGCGCACGTGGCGGGCAGCATTAAAGATGGCGGCGGCGCCCACGAGCTGCACGAGGTCTGATGGGGGGGAAGATGGCGGCGCCCACGGGCTGCACGTGTTCTGCTGAGAGGAAGATGGCGCCGCCCATGGGCCGCCCGTGGGGTGCGGGGACAAAAATGGTGGCATCCACGGGTCGCTCGTGGGGGGTGCAGGAACAATGGGCCTGGATACAGCGGCGATCGACCGGGCCTGGCACACCGCAGCGAAATGCCCCTTGCAGGTCTTGCAGATTGCACTCCGCGCTGGGCAGCGCTGCCGGGGGTGCTTTGTCTGCCTGCAGAAATAGCACTTGTACCCCCCGGGGTTTGCTGGCTACCATGTGGCACAGGCTTGGGGTTGGCTGGGGGCGGCCGCTGGTGGGGCCCACTATGTCCATGAGGGGGGCGCCGTGCGGTCGGGGACGTACGCTTGTACATTGCGGGAGGCTACCGATAGTGAGGTTGCAGGTTTCTTGGTCGCCGCGAGGCAGTCCTTCTAAGAGGCACTGGCGGATGTACGCCGACCCTATGCCCGTAACGAAAGCGTCCCTGATTAGGAGTTCAGTATGTTCAACGGCCGAAACTGCCTGGCAATCGCAGTTCCTCGCCAGGATGTGCAGGGCACGCCAGAAATCGTCCAGTGACTCACCGGGGAGTTGTTGCCGCGTGGACAGGAGGTGCCTGGCGGCGAGTTTGTTGATCGGCCGGATGTAGTTCTCTTTCAGAAGCGCCATGGCCTCAGTGTAGTTGGGCGCATCCCGGATAAGGGGAAAAATATCAGAGCCCAACCGTGTGTACAGGATCTGGAGTTTCTGTGCTTCGGAGGGTTGTTCTGTCGCTGCTCCAATGTAGGCTTCAATACAAGCTAGCCAGTGGCCGAAGGCCGACATGGCATTGTCTGCTTGAGGGTGCAGCTGCAGGCGATCTGGCTTGATGCGTTGGTCCATCGCTGTAAAATCCCTGCTTAATAAATTGATGCACTATCAATTACGATAAGACGAGAGTAGAGAGTAATCGAGGCTTTATTAAGCAGAGATGTGTTGCCTCCTGCAGCTGCTGCCGAAATGGCTGCAGCTCGGTGAGCACACACATTTATACTCCGCCTACTGGGCGGAGCAAGCAGGCAGGGATCTACCCCCGTACCTGTAGTACAGGAGCCTTACTGTATTACTTCTCATATACGTATTATACAAACAGTGGTGACTACCACGCCCCTTGTCAGCTACAATATTCCCTGCCTCAAAAGCCACCCGTTTGCTGACCAGGATTGCTACTCCTCTGGTCTTTGAATCCAGCCCCGAATGGAACTCCTGGCCCACCCACCCTTTTCTCAATCTTATTTGGTCCGCAAGTTTTAGGTACGTCTCCTGTAGAATGGCTACGTCTGCCTTTAACCCCTTTAGGTGCGAGAACACGTGAGCCCTCTTAACCGGCCCATTCAGGCCCCGCACATTCCACGTGATCAGCCTGGATGGGGGGCTGACCCTCCCCTGCCAACTAGCCATCTCCCTTTTTCGGCCAGCCACGAGCCCGTGTCCCCCGCTTATTCGAGCCTTCCCATTGGAGGCCCCCCCTCCGACTCTCCCTCTGTTCCCCCATGTTGGCACCTTTTCTGTCAGCCAAACAGTAACCGCCCCCCCCCGCAGCCCCGTGATCCCAAACCCCCAAGTCAAGCCCTCGCTTGACACTGGCTCCCCCCCCCCATTACGCTTGCGTGAGTCAGCCGACCCATGCTGACCCCGGCCGCTCCCACCTGTCTCCGATTACTCAGGTGCCTCATTTTGCGGGCCCCTCCCTCCCTATGGAAAGCCCAACCTATCTGCTTCAGCGGCCCCCAAAGAACATTTTCCGCCCCCTCCCACCAGCAAAACAAACAGCAAACCCTGGGCACAAACCCGGCCCCATCAAAGAAACGGCTCCAGCTGCCAGGAGAGCAGCCCCACGTGTAGGGCCCCCTCCTCCCTCTATGGCCGAGTTCTGCAAAAAAAGAAAACATGGCCGAAGAAACAGGAAACAAACAAAAATAAGAGGCAACAACATAATGTCGCTGCCTCCGTCTACTCGGCAATTACTGTCCCCACCAGAGTAACGTCCCAGTGTGACTGTCCTTTAGTTCGAGTTCAACTTTTCTTGCTTGATGAAATTCCACGCCTCGTCCGGTGTATCAAAGTAATGGTGGCGATCTTGATACGTGACCCACAGCCTCGCAGGATTTCACCCCTTTGCTGTGGAGGGCCGCCCTAGCACGGTTGAATCCAGCGCGCCTCTCGGCCTGTTCTGCTCCCAGGTCCTGGTAGATGCAGATTACGCTGTTCTCCCACCTGCTGCTCCGCTCCTTTTTAGCCCATTGCAGGACTCGTTCCTTATCTGAGAAGCGGTGGAACCGTACCACCATGGCCCTCGGCGGTTCATTCGTTTTGGGCTTCCTTGCAAGGAATCTGTGTGCCCCATCCAGTTCCAGAGGCCGAGTGTGGTGATACACCACTGTACCTCCCTACCATTGTACATAGTATATAACAGTTGTGCGTAACGTGGCCCTGTAATACTGTGTATTGTACTGTAACTCTGCAGAGGTTCGGTCACTGGTAGGTAACCCGACCTGGCCACGGAGAGCTCCGCCTGAGCCACTCCCCCGGGAGTCAGTATAAGAACCTCTTCTGGGACAGGCCCCATTCTGTCTGGGGTCGTCTGTGTCGGGTAAGCCTCCCATGTAGTATATTAAAGCCTGAGTTAAAGTCTCACATGTCTTTGTGGTTCTTGATGCTTAGCGCATCACCGAGGAAATGCTCCTGTCCCCATCAGGGTCCCCAGCAACGTGGTCATGAATGCACTCACGTCTGACTCCTCCGCACCCTCAGGTAAGCCCAGAATGCGCAGGTTCTGCCGCCTGGACCTGTTTTCAAGGTCTTCCAGCCTCCCCTGCCACCTCTTCTTACGCAGGGCATCATGTGCCTCCACCCTGATGGCCAGGCCCAGTATCTCGTCTTCGTTATCCGAGACCTTTTTCTCAATCTCCTTGATCACCTTCTCCTGCATTTTCTGGGTCTCAACCATTTTCTCTATTGAGGCCTTCATTGGGGCCAGCATCTCCGTTTTCAGGTCAGCAAAGCAGCTTCTGAGGAACTCGTGCTGTTTCCACGACCACTGGGCCCACGCTGCCTGATCCAAGCTGGCCGCCATTTTCTGTTCCCGCGCCCGTTCCTGTCGCTTCTCGCTGGTCGTTTTTTTGGCCGTCCTGCTCCTGGTCCCCTCCATAAACTAATGTGGGGGGCCTTCACTAATGTGCCCGCCGGTTTGCGTCGAAAAAGGGCCGTCAAAGCTCTTTGAAAGGGCCCGTTAGTCCGTTAGCGGCGGGAGCTGCCGAAAACGCGACCAAGGCTGCTACCGGAAGTCGTGATTGACCCTTTAACCAAGGGGAACAGCTTCTTCCTATTTACTCTGTCCAAACCCCTCATGTTTTTATACACCTCAATCAAATGATAATTCTTTGTTTCATTTCTTATGAAGTTTGAAAAATAACAATTTTCAAAAAACATCAATCAGAGAGTGAGGTTAAATGGGATGTTGTACAGTGTGACTGCAATACAGTACCTCTTGGAATGCAACCTGCATCAGATAAGCAAAACAGATATTGGAACCCTGTAATAAAAATATGCAGTGAGCCATGAACAATAACTCTTGTGTTCTGCAAGTACATGATGCAGCTTTATACAGTCATTCCCCCATGCATGAAAGACTCTTTTTCATAAATAGTGTTTCCTTCAGGAACAGAATCATTTTCAACAATCAAAATGTGGTAATTCATTTACAACCGGGGTGGAATTGTTCTGCTAGGAAAGCATGTTGAATGTTTAAAATTGATGACGTAACCAAGTTAAACAACATTTTGCAGCGATGGTGACAAACAAGTAACTTTCTCTCAGGCTTATGCCAATCCTGCCCTTCTTCAATTGTGGCAAATTTATCTGTGATTTCCCCTCCTTTCCTTTGGGAAGGATCCAATCTGTTTCAAAGTCACTTTTTGGAGGACATGACAGGGGACTCTTCGAGTAAATGATGCATAACAGTTCTGTGCTAACAAAAGACAGCTTTATTGTTATGCAACCAATTAAACAAGGCATTTTCTTCCCACCAAAACCGCTTTACAAGCAATGCTATCAAACTAGGTTTTGCCCTTCAGTGCAGGTTATCATGTTTGATGAAGGCAAAGGACATGACAGATTCTTCCTGTCCACTGACCCTTGAGCTACTTTTTTTTGATTAATAATGCTCTTTAAAATAGTTATTGGCCTAGAATTTTGATAATGCCACATTCAACCTTCAGGAGCCAAAGCGAGTGTTTATTACCAAGTCATAAGTACACTGTTTGTTCTATTATTATGGGCAAAAATTATCCATCCCAGGTCTGGACTTGAAACAATGTTAACCTTTTGCACTTGCAAATAAGGAGCTAGCTGTGCCAAGGAAACCAGGTTTATATTTAGCCTAATTACTGTAGCTGCCACCAAAAAGATTATTTTATATACTTAAACAACGATCTGGATGAGGAACCAGGAGTTTCTGCATCCAAACCACAGGCCACCACTCCCCTGCTCCCATCTCCTGCTCCTGATTGTGAACTTTCCAATCACACACTCCCTTTCCCAGTTGCTCCCATTCCAAACATCTGGGGTTCCCTTTTAAGTATTTACCTGAACCCGCTGCCACCAATGCATCAACCAGAAGTTGAAAGCCTCTTTGCAGGTGAGTTATCTTGGTATGCCCAGTAGGTTTCTGCAGCTTACTGGTCTCAGTTAAATGAGGTTCCATACCTGTTAGATGGCCAACCCATTCAGTGATTGTCCAGCAGCTGTGAGCGAATATTTAGGCTATTGTGCCTCAAAGATGTTCATGGTGATATACCTTTATGTTTTTGGGTGAAAGATATCAAGTGTTCTTTAATACACTTTTATCGCTAATGAGGGCTCTTTTTTTTTGTTAAGTCATACCATTGTGAAAACATTAGAAAGGGCGCAGAAAGAATTGAGAAGAACCGGGTGCTCCGGTTTCCTCCCACAGTCCCCAAAGAGGTGGGGCTGGGGAAAAAAAGATAAAAAGGGGGTAGCACGGTAGCACAGTGGTTAGCACAGTTGATTCACAGCTCCAGGGTCCCAGGTTCGATTCCCGGCTTGGGTCACTGTCTGTGTGGTGACTGCACGTTCTCCCCGTGTCTGCTTGGGTTTCCTCCGGGCGCTCCGGTTTCCTCCCACAATCCAAAGATGTGCACGTTAGGTGGATTAGCCTGAAATGAAATGAAATGAAAATTGCTTATTGTCACAAGTAGGCTTCAAATGAAGTTACTGTGAAAAGCCCCTAGTCGCCACATTCCGGCGCCTGTTTGGGGAGGCTGGTACGGGAATTGAACCGTGCTTCTGGCCTGCCTGGGTCTGCTTTAAAAGCCAGCGATTTAGCCCTGTGCTTTGCCCTTAGTGGTTAGGTGGGGTTACTGGGTTATGGGGATAGGGTGGAGGCGTGGGCTTAAGTAGGGTGTTCTTTCTAAGAGCCGGTGCAGACTCGATGGGCCGAATGGCCTCTTTCTGCATTTTAAATTCTATGATTCAACTAAGAATGGTTCCAAGGATGAGGAACCTAAGTACTTGGGTAGATTGGAGAAGTTGGATTGTTCTCCTTGGAGAAGAGAAGATTGAGATTTGAGAGAGGCGTTTTAAATTCAAGTGGGTTCTGGATAGAGTAAACAAGATGAAACTGTTTTCATTGGTGAAACAATTGAGAACCAGATGATACCGATTCAAGGTGGTTGGCGAACGAAGCAATGGTGACATTAGGAACAGCCTTTTTACACAGTGAGTACACAGGATCTTTAATGCGCTGCCTGAGAGTGTGGGGAAGGCAGGTTCAAGTGTGGCTTTCAGAAGATCATTAGCTGAAGAGGAAGAATGTGCAAGGGTTACAGGGTAAAGAGTGATACTAGGTGAATTACTGCAGACAGCCAGCACAGACCTGACTGGCCGAATGGCTGCCACCTTTGCTTTAACCACTCCATGATTTTCTTTATTGGTTTTGTTGCACCTTTCCTCCAGGTCAACTGGAGTAAGTATTGAAGGTGGTTTGCTGTCATGTCAATGACCATACAACTCACTGCCTGGAAATTATTTTGGAATACAGGTTGGTGGGATTACTTGGCTTCGGTCTGCCAATCTGTCACTATTAAAACCACATCCCAGGAAAATAGCAAGAATAGGTTACACAAAATTAATTTAAGTTAAATAAAATTAGTGGTGTGAATTTCCACATGGGGGGTGGGATTTACTGGCTGGTCACACTGGCGGGAAAATCCAGTCGCACGCCAGCGCACGGGTTTCCCTGCGACAAGGGGTGCTGTCAGTGGGAAATTCCATTGACAACAGTGGGACCGGTAGACCAGGGGACCACCTCCCCTGCCAAATAACACGCGGCGGGGTGGTCGGTATATCCCATCCGAGTTTTTTGGTTCTCTACCAAATTTTCAGGGCAAGATAGTTTGAGCCTTTGAAAAACAGCTTCTTTCTTTCTTGCACCCAGTACCTTTCATCCAGTATTCAAATCTGAAGTTACAACTGATTTTCTTCTGGGCCTTGACGTGTCTCGCCTCCCCTCTGATTTATTGCACTCCTTCAGCCTGGTTCAAATCACATCATCATTCCCTGCAGTCCAGTTAAAGTTTATCATTAAGAATGAGAATCACTAATTTTGATGATTTTTTTTTAACCTATTCTATTACATCTCATAACGATTCGATAATCTAATAGTTCTTATTTTGTTCATTTATGGGATGTGAACATCTCTGGTAAAACCAGAATATGTTGCTCATCCCTAATTTCCCTTGAGAAGGTGGTGGTGTCGCCTTCTTGAACTGCTGCAGTGTGTCTGGTGCAGGGAGAGCTGCTATGGTGGGAGATCCAGAATTTTGACCCAGTGACAGTGAAGTAACGGCAATAAAAGTTCCAAGTCAGAATGATGTGTGGTTGGGAAGGGAGCTTGATGGTGGGAATGTTGCTGGAGCTGTGCTCACCAGGCAGGTGAACATCATTCCATCACACTACTGACTTGTGCCTTGTGAATGGTAGACAGGCTTTGGGAAGTCGGGAGGTGAGGTGCTCGTTGCAGAATTCCCAACCTCTGACGTCCTCTTGCAGCCACAGTATTTAGGCATAGTTTAAGGAAAAGGGAACCTTTTAGGACTGAGGTGAGGAGAAATTTCTTCACCCAGAGAGTGCTGAATCTATGGAATTCACTACCACAGAAAGTAGTTGAGGCCAAAATATTGTGTAATTTCAAGAAGCAATTAGAGATAGCTCTTGGGGCTAAAGAGATATGGGGGGAAGGCGGGATCAGGGTATTGAACTTGAGGATCAGCCATGATCATAATAAATGGCAGAACACGCTCAAGGGGACGAATGGCCTCCTCCTGCTTTTATTTTCTATGTATGTGTCTCTGTATGTCAGTCTTGTAGCTGTACTGGAACAGCTTGACAGAGCACAGCTAGCTCTGCAGCTCAAGTCTTTAGTACTACACCCAGGATCTTACTGCTGGTAATATTAGCAGGCTGTTGCTGCACATCCACATCTGCAATTTTAACTCTAATGTCAAACAATTCATGTAGAAAACAGTTTGTACCTGTAAGGTACCATAAAGATAGAAATATAAGACTCCGAGAATGACATAAATGGATGCAAGCAATTGTGGGAGAAGAACTTTCTCTAGAAGAACTAGTAAGGATGCCATGTAGGAATGCTAAAAAACTATGGAGCTGCTGGGGAAGAGAAAGTTAATCTACAGTCAAGAGCAGGACAAGACACAGCAATGAGCCAAAAAACATTTCTGTTGAATTATCTGTTTTTGTTGCAAGCGATTCAAACAGTTAAGACCTTGAGCTAAATGCTCCATACACCAATAGACCAACAGTCCTCTATATATGTGCACAATACAGCACCTTGATTGTTTTCCTATGCAATGCAACTCCCATTACCTATCCTTTTGATCTGCTAATACTTTATAATGCATCAACAGAAGGAAGCTCTGGATACAGTTGAAATAAAGTGTGATAATGCTAAATGGCTGGTGTGTAGGATTAATCGCAGGGAAAGTTGTATTTATTACACTTCATGGTGATATAGAGTCATAGAGTCATAGATGTTTACAGCATGGAAACAGGCCCTTCGGCCCAGCTTGTCCATGCCGCCCAGTTTCCATCACTAAGCTAGTCCCACTTGCCCGCATTGGCCCATATCCCTCTATACACACCTGCCCACGTAACTATCTAACTGCATTTTAAATGACAAAATCGTACCCTCTTAAAAATTTGAACCTGATTGGTTGCTGAAAGAATAGAATAACTTAAGTGAAACTGCTGTTACAATCTCCGTGGAGACTGATAACTTTTGAAGAGATTTAAACTTCCAAGTTAGGAACGGAAAGAATGACACAAAATGTCACATTTTTAAAGCTTTTACTTAATAAAAACTGAACAAAAACACTATTGACTGAACTCTTTTGTTTTTGTAGGGAGCTTATACTTTAAACTACAGAGAGGAACATTCCGCTTTTCTTTTTATCGCCCATCTCACTCTCCACTGATTTACACTCTTTTTAGGAATCAGTCCACCGTTGCTCCTAGCTGCCCATAGGTTCCTATGAGCCACTTCACCGAGTAGTAACTTCAAGCAAACATCTCCAGATGCTTCCCTCAGTTTCTAAGAGTTTTTAAATTCACCACCAGCAGTAAAGCCTGTTCCAACAGTTCTCCTTCCCCCCCAGCCATGTCAGAATGAATCTCCCAGAATCCGTAGATGTTTTCAGGATTTGTGTGTTTCGTTAAGAGGTTAAGGTGGTCTGGTTTCTTTGTGCTAGGTCACAGAGGGCAAAATTCTTTACTGCGTGATGCCACAAACACAAACTGCGATTGGGCAGAGAATCGCCCGGCCAAAATCGAGGTCCCAGCCCGATGCCGATTTGGGCGGCATGCTCTGGTCCCACATTGATGGCGATAACAAAATTTATAATAATAATCGCTTATTGTCACAAGTAGGCTTCAATTAAGTTACTGTGAAAAGCCCCTAGTCGCCACATTCCGGCGCCTGTTTGGGGAGGCTGGTACGGGAATTGAACCGTGCTTCTGGCCTGCCTGGGTCTGCTTTAAAAGCCAGCGATTTAGCCCTGTGCTTTGCCCTTAGTGGTTAGGTGGGGTTACTGGGTTATGGGGATAGGGTGGAGGCGTGGGCTTAAGTAGGGTGTTCTTTCTAAGAGCCGGTGCAGACTCGATGGGCCGAATGGCCTCTTTCTGCATTTTAAATTCTATGATTCAACTAAGAATGGTTCCAAGGATGAGGAACCTAAGTACTTGGGTAGATTGGAGAAGTTGGATTGTTCTCCTTGGAGAAGAGAAGATTGAGATTTGAGAGAGGCGTTTTAAATTCAAGTGGGTTCTGGATAGAGTAAACAAGATGAAACTGTTTTCATTGGTGAAACAATTGAGAACCAGATGATACCGATTCAAGGTGGTTGGCGAACGAAGCAATGGTGACATTAGGAACAGCCTTTTTACACAGTGAGTACACAGGATCTTTAATGCGCTGCCTGAGAGTGTGGGGAAGGCAGGTTCAAGTGTGGCTTTCAGAAGATCATTAGCTGAAGAGGAAGAATGTGCAAGGGTTACAGGGTAAAGAGTGATACTAGGTGAATTACTGCAGACAGCCAGCACAGACCTGACTGGCCGAATGGCTGCCACCTTTGCTTTAACCACTCCATGATTTTCTTTATTGGTTTTGTTGCACCTTTCCTCCCGGTCAACTGGAGTAAGTATTGAAGGTGGTTTGCTGTCATGTCAATGACCATACAACTCACTGCCTGGAAATTATTTTGGAATACAGGTTGGTGGGATTACTTGGCTTCGGTCTGCCAATCTGTCACTATTAAAACCACATCCCAGGAAAATAGCCGATTTGGGCGGCATGCTCTGGTCCCACATTGATGGCGATAACAAAATTTATAATAATAATCGCTTATTGTCACAAGTAGGCTTCAATTAAGTTACTGTGGAAAAACCCCTAGTCGCCACATTCCGGCGCCTGTTCGGGGAGGCTGGTACGGGAATTGAACCCGCACTGCTGCCTTGTTCTGCATTACAATCCAGCTATTTAGCCCACTGTGCTAAACCAGCCCTTTTGTACCCACAGCGGCATGCAAAACCGGCATTTGCATGCATTCAGATGTGATTAGCAGGTTGGACACTTCATTATCCACCCTTCTGTCTCTGGACACACCCCAGCTGTATTATCAAGGGCCAATTTCAGCCGACCAGGTGTTGACACGCTTCAGAAGCGCTGCCCTATTGCAGATGAAATGGGGATCAGCAGTGCTCACCCCAACCAGAGGACACCTGCACCATAGCCTCTCAGTCCACTCAGGTCAGCTGCGATCTTTGTCTGGTTCCCACAGATCTATTAGCTGCAAGCGATTCATAGGTTTCTAGGAATGGGCTGTGATTGAAAGCTTCTACAAACCATCTGCAGCTTTGATTCATTCACCTCCCTTCATGGTTCAATGGCCTAAGTGGTGAAATCCCACAATGTTTGCAAATATTGACCACATCAAAGGGAGGTAAGTGCAGTGAAATTGCACGCTTGAGAGATTGGAATGCACTAAGTGCTTTGAATTCACTTATCTCTCTTTTCTGGAGGGTTCTGTGTGAGGGATCCCTGTATGTGTCATTTCCGGATTGGCCGGATGTTTCCCGATGGCTGCGTTGGCGACATTTAGTGCTGAATATTAGCCCCTACAAGCTTCACGCCATTATTGGCTCCCTCACCGTCTGATTCCTCAGACTCTCCCTTCAGTTGCTCTCCACTAACTAGGGTGAGCTGCTTTCAAATGTTCCTTCACAACTCACTCCCAGCCAGCTCACAAGCATGGCACCATGCAGACCTGCTCCCCGCGAGACGGGCCATCCTGTTCTCCTGAGGCGGTTGGAGGATCAGCACCAGGGCTGCCAACACCGCCTGGGAGACAGTGGCAGTATCTGTCAGTTTTGGCAGCGTGACCAGGAAGACTGCCATACGATGTGGGAAGAAGACCAGCTACCTCCACCGAGCCACAAGGGTACATCTACGCCAGCCCCCTAGCATCAACCCCCCCCCCCCCAACAATGCGGCAGCTGGCACATAGCAACCTCCTCACATCCGATCACTGCGCTTGTGCCCAAGCACACACTGGCACCCATCAGCACAAACCCTCCATGTCCACGTGCGGTGCCCACACATGCCATTCGCTATAGACCCCTACCCCACCATGCACCAAACATACGGCTCACAATGCCCCCCCTCTGTCCATGCAGGAGAAGTTAGCCCATAATAGGTTGTTATCGCTAACTTTAGCCTTAGTTTAATTGCTCTGTTCTATCACCTTTGCTCTTGAGTCGCTAGGTATCCATAATCCAATACACCACTTAGTAAGAGTTAAATCAAAGCACATTTATTATATACAGTAATCAATACTCATGCATAAATTCTACCTCTAAGCTTCTTCCTACAACTAACAGGCCAATACTTAACTTGGAAATGGCCCACCAGGTCAGGGAAACGAATGGCCTTTCGTTCGGGTTCTGAGCCTGCGGGATTCGAAGCTGGTACAGATTGATAGCTAGGAGCGCCTATCTCGTTGCGAGCGTTGAAGTAAGACTTACGGGATGTTTTGCGATGGCTGGACCGGTCACTGTCAAGGGTTGATCTGTGTTGCTGAGTGACCCGGTCAGAAGAAGAAGCAGGAGGATGCAGAAGGGGTAGCAGAAGGGTCAATTTGAACTTGGACTCTATTCTTATAGTCCCCAGGGGCTTCCCACCTTTCGGGGCGGAACCTGTACCTGGTTCCAAGTGATTGGACTTTGTCCTAATCACTTGGTTCAATATTCTCCAATGCTGGAGCGATTCCTTGACCGATGGACGGTCTTGAGGTGATCGTTCACCTCCCTTTGTGTAGGCTCCTGTTGGCACCGAAAAGTCTGGGTTGGCTTTGTGTCTAAAATGTTGCACATTGTTCCCGGGGATTGCTCATTAGTGTGCAGATGGCTGGTGTTTTGTTGTGCTGATGGTTCCCGGTATCGATCTTGTCTGGCCTTCCCATAGGTGAATACACAGTCTACCTGTAGCTGCTTGTTTTAGTCCTGTTGGCTGATTTTCCCATCAGCCTTTGCCATTCGCCATTTTAAATCGGGGTTAGCCATTATAAATCGGGAGTTAGCCATTTTAACTTGGCTACAAGGTGTAAAAGGGGCCAGACGGGCGGTGGAGTTACAGATAACAGAGTCCTCACCCAGTACGTAGAACGGGCCCTGGAGATCTCAGGGTTGACCCACGAGAGACATTGACAACGAGGTAGGCCTGCACTGCAGAGGTGAGGATCCACTGCTCCTTAACCCAGGTGACCTGTCTATGGGGTCTCGGGGAGTCTCTTTATTCGGGGGGTCTTTCTGGGGGGGGATACTATTTAAGGGATCTCAGGGGGGGTGGTCTTCTGGGGGCGGGGTAGGCGGATCTTGCATTGTGGGGGGTAGGGTGGTCCTCGGATGGTCTTTGCAGGCAACTCCCTAAAGGCGTTACCCTATTGGCCCACGCGAGGTCCACCTTGTCAGGGTCATGTTGGGAAATACTTGTGGTGAATCCTGCTCACGTGATTTCCGGCCCAGAGGACTGGAGAATTAAGTGGGCCCAGATAATAAGGCACCTGGTCGGCTAAGGACCTCGATCTCTGCGCCAGCTGGCGGCCAGAGCATCGGAAACGAATTGCTGCCTGGCACCGATCCTGTTTTTTCTCTGATGCTCGATTCTCTGTGGCACTTCGAGGGTGTCGAAATCCCACGGGAAGAATGTAGACGAGAAAGAATGAGTGCCATCCCCATGAGAGCTCGAGTTGGGTGAGGAGTGCTGTGGGAGAAAGATGGTGAGGGCAAGCTCGCTGGGTGGGGTTGTGCCCATTACGGTGGACACGCTGGCCGAGGTGATGGCGGTGGAGTTTGAGCAGCAGTTTGCCAAGTATTTGAGCTGCATGGGAAGGAGATGATGGGAAGGCTCAAGCAGCTGGTGGACGATACATTGGCCCTGATAAAGGAGGCTCGCTGAAAGACATCGGTGATGGTGTGGGAGCAGGGAGAGGTGTTGAAAGGGGTGGAGGAGGCGTTACCGCAGCACAGCGACCAGCTCACCTCAATGGGAGAGGAGCTGTGGAAGGTGGAGGAAAGTAATAAAGAGCTGAGAACCAAAGTAGAGAACCTTGAGAACAGGTCACGGCAGCAGAATCTTAGGATTGTGTGATTGCCTGAGGACAGGCGGCTGATGGAGTACTTTGCGGAGATGTTCGCCAAGTTGTTGGGGGAGGAGGAGAACTCCTCCCTCTTTGAGCTGGATAGGGCTCATTTGTCGCTCTGGCCGAAGCCAAAGGCGAATAAATCCACCAAGAGCTGGGATAGTCTGTTTCCACAGCGATCAGATGAAGGAGAAGGTCTTGGGATGGGCCAAGCAGAATCAGGAGGTGAAGTGAGAAAGCAGTGGTATTTGTACCAGGACGTCACGGTGGAGCTGGCAAGATGGCAGGTGGCCTTTAACAGGGTAAAGGCAGCGCTTTATAAGAGTAATGTATGGTTCCGTGTGGTCTACCTGGTACAATTGAGAGTCATGCATAACTCCAAGGACTGCAGGGTTGCTCGGAGAGGTGAGTGCATATTTAAAAGAGACTTCAGTTCCTGGAGCAGGCCACAGGCTGCAGGGTTGCTGGGAGAGGTGAGTGCATATTTAAAAGAGACTTCAGTTCCTGGAGCAGGCCACAGGCTGCAGGGTTGCTGTGAGAGGTGAGTGCATATTTAAAAGTGCTTAGTTTGCAGGTCGAGTGGCAGTTGGAGACTTCAATTCCTGGAGTGGGCCTATTGGCTCATTGGAAATCAGGCAGGGTACAAAATGTGTGGCAGGAGTGCCTTTAGTCAGGGAGTGCTGATTGGAACAGAGTGCATCTGAGTTTAGGTGAGTGACTGAGTGCTGATTGGAACAGAGTGCATCTGAGTTTAGGTGAGTGACTGAGTTTGGGTGAGTGGCGAGAGAGGGCTGTGTTTTTGTTGGTGTTCGGGTTTATCCTTGAGGTGCTATAAAAACATTTTTTTTAAATTATTTAAATTAATTAACTAGTTGAATATGGCTGGATAGGTGATGTGCTGTTGCTGTATGATGATGGAACTGGTGGATCCCATTGAGACCATCAGTGACCACATCTGCAGCAAGTGTTAGCTGCTCGAGGAACTTCAGCTCAGAATTGATGAGCTGGAGACCGAGCTGCATACATTGCGGCACATCAGGGAGGGGGAAAATTGCCTGGACGCTTTGTTTCAGGAGACAGTCACATCCGGTAGAATAAGTACTGTTAATTTGGTCAGGGACAGAGTGGTGTGACTGCAAGGGTGGCAGGTAGGGGGATCTTGAGTTTAGGAGTTGAGGAGCCTCAGCCCTTGACCTTGTCGAACAGGTATGAGGTACTTGCTCCCTGTGTGGATGAGAAAGAAGGCTGTAGGGAGGATGCGTTGACTGACCACTGCACCGTGGTACAGGAAGCCATTCAAGAGGGGGGAGCAAAAAGACAAGTGGTAGTTGTAGGGGATTCTATAATCAGGGGGATTGATGGCATCCTTTGTAAGCCAGATCGTGAGTCCCGCATGGTATGTTGCCTGCCCGGTGCCAGGGTTAGGGACATCTCTGATCGGCTTGAACGGATTTTGGAGAGGGAGGGGGAGGATCCAGTTGTTGTGGTCCACGTTGGGACTAACAACATAGGTAAGACTAGGAAAGAGGACCTGTTTGGGGATTATCAAACACTAGGGACTAAATTAAAGAACCGGTCCTCCAGGGTTATAATCTCTGGATTACTACCCGAGCCACGTGCCAATTGGCATAGGGTTGAGAAAATTAGGGAAGTTAACACGTGGCTAAAGGAGTGGTGCGGGAAAGAGGGATTCCATTTCATGGGGCATTGGTATCAGTACTGGGGCAGGAGGAACCTGTACCGTTGGGACGGTCTTCTCCTGAACCATTCTGGGACCAGTGTTCTAGCGAATAGGATAAATAGGTTGGTCACAAGGACTTTAAACTAGCAAGTTGGGGGGGAAGGGAAGGGTAAAGCTATGGACAGTATAATGGTTAATGGAGAGCAGGGCATCAGGTTACGGGACAGGTTATTATGTAGAGATATGGGTTCAAAGACGAGGAAAATTAGGAGAAAGGGTAAGAGGAAAAATAATTTGCAAAAAGTTACTGATCAAGGTGTTAGGATTCATAACAAAGACATAAAAAACAGCATAAGTGTACTTTACCTGAATGCTCGTAGTATACGGAATAAGGTGAATGAGTTGATGGCGCAAATCATCGTGAATGACTATGATTTAGTGGCCATTACTGAAACATGGTTAAAAGATGGTCACGACTGGGAGTTAAATATCCAAGGGTATCAGACTATACGAAAGGATAGAATGGACGGTAAGGGCGGTGGTGTAGCTTTGTTGTTTAAGGATGGCATCCGGGCAATAGTAAGTGATGATATTGGTGCTATGGAGGACAAGGTTGAATCAATTTGGGTGGAAATCAGGAATAGTAAGGTGAAAAGGTCACTGATAGGAGTAGTCTATAGGCCACCAAATAGTAACAGGATGGTAGGGCAGGCAATAAGCAAAGAAATAACGGATGCATGTAGAAATGGTACAGCGGTTATCATGGGAGATTTTAATCTGCATATCGATTGGTTTAACCAGGTTGGTAAAGGCAGCCTTGAGGAGGAGTTTATAGAATGTGTCCGGGATAATTTCCTGAAACAGTATGTAATGGAACCTAAAAGGGAACAAGCGGTCCTAGATCTGGTCCTGTGTAATGAGGCAGGATTGATTAATGATCTCTCAGTTCAGGATCCTCTTGGAAGGAGCGACCACAGTATGGTGGAATTTAAAATACAGTTGGAGGATGACGAGGTAAAATCAAATACTAGTGTTTTGTGCTTAAACAAAGGTGATTACAATGGGATGAGAGAAGAACTAGCTAAGGTAGACTGGGAGCAAAGACTTCATGGTGAAGCAGTTGAGGAACAGTGGAGAACGTTCCGAGCGATCTTTCACAGTGTTCGGAAAGGTTCATACCGACAAAAAAGAAAGACGGTAGAAAGGGGAAAAATCGACCGTGGATATCGAAGGAGGTGAGGGAGCGTACCGAATTGAAGGAAAAAACATACAAAGTGGCAAAAATTAGTGGGAGACTAGAGGACTGGGAAGTCTTTAGGTGACAACAGAAAGCTACTAAAAAAGCTATAAAGAAGAGTAAGGTAGACTATGAAAGTAAACTTGCTCAGAACATAAAAGCAGATAGTAAAAGCTTCTACAAATATATAAGACAAAAAAGAGTGGCTAAGGTAAATATTGGTCCTTTGGAAGATGAGAAGGGAGATTTAATAATAGGAGACTGGGAAATGGCTGAGGTGCTGAACAGGTTTTTTGGGTCAGTCTTCACAGTGGAAGACACAAATAACATGCCAGTGACTGATGGAAATAAAGATATGACAGGTGAGGACTTTGAGATGATTGTAATCACTAAGGCGGCAGTATTGGGCAAGCTAATGGGGCTAAAGGTAGACAAGTCTCCTGGCCCTGATGGGATGCATCCCAGAGTGTTAAAAGGGAAATTGTAAACACACTAGTGATAATTTATCAAAATTCACTAGACTCTGGGGTGGTCCCAGAGGATTGGAAAGTAGCAAACGTGACACCACTGTTTAAAAAAGGAGGTTGGCAGAAAGCGGGTAATTATAGGCCGGTAAGCTTAACTTCGGTTGTAGGGAAAATGCTGGAATCTATCATTAAGGAGGAAATAGCAGGGCACCTGGAGGGAAATTGTCCCATTGGGCAGACGCAGCATGGGTTCATAAAGGGTAGGTCGTGTCTGACTAATTTGGTAGAATCTTTTGAGGATGTTACCAGTGCAGTAGATAACAGGGAGCCAATGGATGTGGTATATCTGGATTTCCAGAAAGCTTTTGACAAGGTGCCACACAAAAGGTTGCTGCATAAACTAAAGATGCATGGCATTGAGGGTAAAGTGGTAGCATGGGTAGAGGATTGGTTAACTAACAGAAAGCAGAGAGTGGGGATAAATGGGTGTTTCTCTGGTTGGCAACCTGTAACTAGTGGGGTCCCTCAAGGATCAGTGTGGGGCCCGTAGTTGTTCACAATTTACATAGATGATTTGGAGTTGGGGACCAAGTGCAATGTGGCAAAGTTTGCAGACGACACTAAGATGAGTGGTAAAGCAAAAAGTGCAGAGGATACCAGAAGTCTGCAGAAGGATTTGGATAGGTTAGGTGAATGGGCTAAGGTCTGGCAGATGGAATTCAATGTTGCCAAGTGTGAGGCTATCCATTTTGGGAGGAATAACAGCAGAATGGATTATTATTTAAACGGTAAGATGTTAAAACATGCTGCTGTGCAGAGGGACCTGGGTGTGCTGGTGCACGAGTCGTAAAAATTTGGTGTGCAGGAGCAACAGGTGATTAAGAAGGCTAATCGAGTTTTGTCTTTCATTGCTAGAGGGATGGAGTTTAAGACTAGGGAGGTTATGCTGCAATTGTATAAGGTGTTGGTGAGGCCGCATCTGGAGTATTGTGTTCAGTTTTGGTCTCCTTACCTGAGAAAGGACATATTGGCACTGGAGGGAGTGCAGAGGAGATTCACTAGGTTGATCCCAGAGTTGAGGGGATTAGATTATGACGAGAGATTGAGTAGACTGGGACTGTACTCATTGGAGTTTAGAAGGATGCGGGGGGATCTTATTGAAACATATAAAATTATGAAGGGAATAGATAGGATAGATGCGGGCAGGTTGTTTCCACTGGTGGGTGAAAGCAGAACTAGGGGGAATAGCCTCAAAATAAGGGGAAGTAGATTTAGGACCGAGTTTAGGAGGAACTTCTTCACCCAAAGGGTTGTGAATCTCTGGAATTCCTTGCCCAGTGAAGCAGTTGAGGCTCCTTCTTTAAACATTTTTAAGAAAAAGATAGATACCTTTCTAAAGAATAAAGGGATTCGGGGATATGGTGTACGGGCCGGAGAGTGGAGCTGTATCCACAAAGATCAGCCATGATCTCATTGAATGGCGGAGCAGGCTCGAGGGGCCAGGTGGCCTACTCCTGTTCCTAGTTCTAAAAAAAAAATGTTAAAAAAATTACTTTGCAACGGCGGAGGAGGAGGAGGCATTCACGAGGCTCAAGGATTGGACTGAATTGAGTTTGGACTTTGTTTTCTGATGTTGTGGTTGGTTTGGGGATGGTAGGATAATGTATTGGGGGGGGTGTTCTTTCCCCTTTTGTTTGGGGTTTATCATGTTTGGCTGGTTTGAAAGAGCTGGGTGTGGTGAATTATTCTGTTGGATTTTGTACTAGGCATGTGGGGGGAGGGGGCTCTGGCAGGGGCCACCTCACTAGCAAACCTAAGTTGGCTGGTGAACGGGAGCGAGGTGGGGGGGAGGGGCTGCAGCTGTGGACAGGTTTCGATGGGTATGGGAGGTGTGAATGGAGGGGGATGGAGAGTATGCAAAAAAGAGCGATTTCGAGAGGAAGTGGTTGAGAGGTTTCTGGGAAGAGGGGGAGGGGCAGTTGGCTGACCAGGACTAAGGGTAGGGCTTGGTCTCACTTGTTGAGTGGGGACGGGGGGGGGGGGGGGCATGGTCATGGTCATGGCTGATAGGAGGGGGAGAGGAGATGAAAGACCCCCAGTCGGATTAGTAACGTGGGACGTGTGGGGGCTGGACAGACCGGTGACGTGGGTGAGAGTTTTCTTGCATTTGAAGAGCTTGAGAGCCGATGAGGTGCTGTTGCAGGAGACCCATTTGAGGGTGATGGACCAGGTTAGGCTTCGGAAGGATTGAGTGAGTTAGGTGTTCCACTCAGGCTTAGATAGCAAGGTCCGGGGGTTGGGATACTAATGGGTAAGAGATGGAGAAGGTGGTGACAGATCAGGGGGGGCAGATACATTATAGTAACGGGTGTTTAGGAGGGGAGGCTGGTGCTGTTGGTTAGCGTGTATGCCCCAAATTGGGATGATGTAGGGTTATGAAGAGGATGTTGGCGGCTATACCAAGTCTGGACACGCATCAGTTAATTTTAGGTGGGGATTTAAATACAGTTTTGCATCCGAAGATGGATTGATCTAAGCCGTGCCCTTGAACCCCTTCTGTGGGTGGTGGTGATGGGCGTGGGAGGGGGAGGGGGGTGCGCAGATCTGCAGCTGTTCTAACATCCAAGGGGCTGAGAGTATTCCTTTTTTTTCACCAGTGCATAATGTATATTCGAGAATATTGACTTCTTTATTTTGGGGAGGTCATTGTTGTCAGGGGTGACGAGAGCGGAATACTCGGTGATTGTCATTTCGGATCATGCTCCACATTTGGAAGATGTGGTCCTGGAGTGGAGGCCTGCCCTGCACAGAGGCCGACGTGGAGGTTGGATGCTGGGCTCCTAACGGATCCGGGTTTTTGAGAGGATGGCAAAGGTGATTGAAGATTATGTGGAGTTTAATAAGAATGGGGAGGTCTCACTATTGGTGGTTTGGGAGGCACTGAAGGCTGTGGTAAGGGGTGAGATCATCTCGTATAAGGTGCAGGTTGATAGAGAGGCAAGAGAGGAGCGGCAGAGGGCTGGTGGATGAAATCTTGGAAGTTGGTGGGAAGTATGCGGAGTATCTAATTCCGGAGCATTTGGTCAGACGCAGTTTGACCTTTTGTCTACAAGAAAAGTGTTACGCCTGTTGAGATAGGGAAAGGGGGTGGTGTACCAGTACGGGGAGAAGACCAGTCGCTTGCTGTTGGGACAGCTCCGCAGGCAGGCGGCCTCCCGAGAGATTGTCCTGGTCTGAGATGGGGTGACGGGGCTGGTGGTGGCACTGGAACAGGTGAACATGGCATTTGAGGAGTTTTATAAGACGTTGTATAGGTTGTATAAGTCTCACAACACCAGGTTAAAGTCTAACAGGTTTATTTAAAATTGCAAGCTTTCGGAGCGCTGCTCCTTCATCAGGGCTAGGGCCAGGTAACCCGAACATTTGACCTGGTGTTGTGAGACCTCTTGCTGGGTCCTGTTGAGATAGAGGTCAGCCCCTCAGCTTAGTGCCTCAGTAGGGCCTGGGACCTGATGGAATTCCTGTATTTGAACAAGGTTAAATTTACCTTGCAGGGTGCGATTAAGGGGTTCCCCAAGAGATGGGGTCTGTTTATTTTTCATTTTAAACAGTTGGTTATCATCAGCAGCTGGGGGAGGGGGTGGTGGTTGGGGGGGGGGGGGGCTATTCTTTGTTACTGGGGCATTGGTTGATAGAGTGGGGGGGTTGTTGTTCTTGTTGTTTTGCATTGTTTTGTTTTTTGCTTTATGTATAAAATGTTAAACAACAAATAAAAATATATGTTTTAAATTAATAAAAATTGTACTTTTCCCACTCTCAACTTTAGCTTTTCTCAGTCCTCAAGGCTATGCAAAATGTTGTGCCCCCCCCACTTATTGTGTTATTCCTTGTGCAATGTACTCAATTTTGCCACCCAAGTTTCCTGACGTACTACTTGCTGACTAACCTTGGTGGCGTAGTGAACTATGGCTCTTCAATTTGATTTTTCAATTAAAAGGAAGCAGTTGCCTTTGTTATGCAAATACTAGAATATTAACTGTGGTTTGTCAATAGGTCAGGTCTATTGAAAAGCCTTTTTATTTAGGCTTTACTTTTATTAGAATTAGGCAAAACCAAGTCCGAGTAGCCAGAGGCGAGGCTACCTGAGCTCCACCAGCAGTGATTCTGGACAAAGCAGTGAAAGATAATCTGGGCAGTGACAAAAAAGAGTTTGAGATGATGAGTTTTCTCCAAAGTGATTGGAGAAAGGAGGCAACAGCTCCATGACATATCGGTAGATGGTGGGTTAAAGTGAGATACCATAAATGGTGTTACCCTTAGCAGACAGGGAATTTACAGTTCAGAACAGACAGCAGACCTTTGTAAAATCCATCTTAATATCAACTACAGAGATGTGACACATAAATAATCTTCAAGCTGTTTTTTGTGATTCGGCATTCCCACCAATACAATTAAATTAGACAGCTTGTGGCAATTTTGATTAAAATCTCATTAGTCCACTGGTCTTAATCCCTGTAAACACCAAATATTCACTGACAAATTACTGCACAAAAAGCTACGACACACGTCACCAGGGAGATGAATCTCGAAATACACTATTTTGAAGTATGTTAATATTTGAATTGATGTGAGTGGCAGGACATTCATTTGGAATTCTAAATCATGATGCCATTCAGTTCAACAATGCATCACGTTCCAAATTTCAGCAGAACACCAAGAAGATAAAGGAAATTGGAAGGAGAGTTACTATCAGCCACCTTTGTTTCAGTCCTAGTTTCAGACTGCAATTGGTAGAGTTCTGGCAGCATGGATGCATGGTACAGGGCAGGAAAGGAGAGAAAATAACTAAATAAAAAACAATAAATTCTTTGGTAGCACATCTGTATGCGAACAATGATATCATGTATTTCTTAAATTACCCCCAGTGCCATTCTATTGGACTTTATTTTTAAAACAAAAGATTATTTTAGAAGATACTATATGGTTGTTTTAGGTTCTTCAGAGCGTGTGTCAATATCAGAGAATGTGTTTAACTAATGACCTGTATCAAGACTTGCAGTTATGTTTATTTGACACTTTTATTCGCTGGGTTCTAAAATCACGATGGGCGCAATTTGGCGGGCAGTTTGGCCATGGGTACAAATCCCTTCATGGCCGCTAAATATTGTGCGAGGCCAAAAATGAGATCTCAGTTTGCGATCATCCGCACTCCTTTCCAATGACACGATCAGGTTCACGCCCTTTACAGGTTGGCACTGCCAGGGGTGGGCCCTCTGGGGAGCCCCGTTGGGGGGGCTCCCCTTGTGTATAGTGGGGTGGAGGAGCTCCGATGCATGCGTGGTGGGTGAGGCATGGGGGTCGCCCTAATGCTTGTGAGGGGGTGAGAGAATTTATTTGTCTCGCAGATCGGAGGTCCATTTAAAGATGGCAGCCCAATCTCTGTGGAGCTTGGCTTTCCGGCTCTATCTGGCCATGACCTACCAGAGTCCAGATTTTCTGTGCACTGAATGCCAGAAAATCTGGAGTGAAAATTCGACTGTGCATCTGAGGAGATGCACCCCCGGGTTTCAGTCTGCCAAATTTGGGGAAAGTTCTGCCCTATATATATATTTTACACATGATGTGGAGATGTCGGCGTTGGACTGGGGTGAGCACAGTAAGAAGTCCTACAACACCAAGTTAAAGTCCAACAGGTTTGTTTCAAATCACTAGCTTTCGGAGCACAGCTCCTTCACCTGAGGAAGGAGCAGTGCTCCGAAAGCTAGTGATTCGAAACAAACCTGATGGACTTGAACCTGGTGTTGTAAGACTTCTTAATATATTTTATAGGTTAGGGTCTGTTAATAGGAAGTTGACTGAAGGTCCAACTTGAATGTTCCCATAAAGAGGGTACATGCCTTCAAATCTTAATTTATTTTCCCTTTATAACCTTTAGTTTTAAATGCTTAAACTGACACATTACATGTGCATCAAAAACATGTTGATTTAGTTAGTTGACTCCAGAAACAAGAGTAGTTTTTGTCACCAATTTGAAGGTACATTTGATTTATTATATTTTCCTTTTACAGTAAGTATTCTTTTTTTTTTAATAAATGCTTTTTATTGGGTTTTTGAACAAAGTATATTTACCATTATGTACACAGGATACGAAAGAAGAGAAGGGCACACCCAAACATACCAAAGAAAAGAAAATAATAAATAATTAAAAAAAATAAAATAAAAAATAAAATAGAATAATTGGTAGGGTATTGTGCCCCAGCTCAACAGCAGCAACTCTGTACACCTGGCAAAATTATTTACAACACATAGGCAGGCGACTGTTTGTGGGGGGGAGGGAGGGGGTGTGGAGACTGGGGAGGTAAATATACATTTGAGTGCCAGAGAAACGATTACAGTGGGCAATACTCGAATGGGTTTGGTGTTGGTGTTGTCGCTTGCTTCTCCCGGACGGATCTCGCTGCCGATCGCGCTCACCTCCGCTTCTACCATTCCTCCCGTCTTTCGTCTTTATTCTCCTCGTTCCCTGCTCCTGGAGATGCCAAGTTCATTATTGTATCCCCTGCCTTCCTTCCGGCTCTCATTTCCCTGCCTCGCCCCCACCTCCCTGGTTCTCCTCTCTTGTATTCTAGTAAGTATTCTAATGGTCAAGAAAGCATTACAGTATAATTGGGAATAAAGCTAGCAGTTGTATAAAATTTTGGTTTCAATGCTGAACATGTTGTCCAAGACACGCCTGCAGGGAAAGAGTAAATGTAATAGACTACTGCATTTGGGTTGGAAAGGCATAGCTTGTTCTTCCGTGATGTCAAACAGTGCTAGCCTAAATATTCTGTTCAGTTTTCTTTTGTCTTGGTGAACATTCAACCGGTACATTAAGGAATCTTTGATTGTCAACAAGGAAAGGGCTCCTTGGTCTCTGAGGTACGATCAATTTGGCTGGAGACGAAGTTGAATTCAAACTGGGGCTTTATTAGTCTCTGAAGTGTGGCCTCCTACAGCAGCTGACGAAATTGCTGCGAGCTGAAGGCCACGCATATTTATAACCCGGCTCCTGGGCGGAACAAGCATGCAGGGGTTCTACCGTACAACCCTTAATATAGGAACACAGTGGTTTACCACATTCACCCCCTGTTAAAATTGAGTCCGTCGGGGGTGGTGGAGAACTATATACAATTCGCAATCTTTAATATTTACAGAACAGTGAAAAAAAAATGTCTCTGGTCATCTGGTGGACTGGTCAGAGGTTCAGCCGGTCCGGCGCCTTGAACGTCCTCTGGGATCGACGAAGTGGAGCCAGCGATGTTGGTGTTGTCGTGGTCGAAGTTGACGCCGGGTGTGTGCCGAAATCCTCTTCATCAACGGGGGTGGGCAGGGGGAGGACGGATAGTCCTAGGTGGGGTGATGGGGGCAGTGGGGGGGGGGGGGGGAGGGTGGCACCTGGGGCGACGGGGGTGGGTGGAACCTGCTGGTGCCAGGTCCCTGAGGGAGACGGTATCCTGGCGGCCATCGGGGAACACCACGTAGGCGTACTGTGGGTTTGCGTGGAGCAGGTGTACCCTTTCCACCAATGGGTCCGCCTTGTGGAGCCACACATGTTTACGGAGAAGCACGGTTCCCGGAGCTGTGAGCCAAGTTGGGAGTGATACCCCGGATGTGGACTTCCTGGGGAAGGCAAAAAGACGTTCATGCGGTGTACTCTTAGTAGCAGTGCAAAGTAATGAGCGAATGGAATGTAGTGCATCAGGGAGGACCACTTGCCAGCGGGAGGCCGGGAGATTTCTGGACCATAGGGCCAGCTGGACGGCCCTTCATACCGTCCCATTCTCCCTTTCTACCTGTCCGTTTCCCCGGGGGTTGTAGCTCGTCGTTCTGCTGGAGGCGATACCCCTGCTGAGCAGGAACTGACGCAGCTCATCACTCATGAATGAGGATCCCCTGTCACTGTAGATGTAGGCGGGGAAGCCGAACAGAGTGAAGATAGAATTAAGGGCTTTAATGACGGTGGCAGACGTCATGTCGGGGCATGGGATGGCGAAGGGAAAAGGGAGTATTCATCGATCACACTGAGGAAATACGTGTGTCGGTCGGAGGAGGGGAGGGGGCCTTTGAAATCATGCTGAGGCGTTCAAAGGGGCGGGAGGCCTTCACCAGGTCCGCCCGGTCCGGCCGGTAGAAGTGCGGTTTGCAAAGACCTGGCAGTCCTTGGTGATCGTCCTTACTTCCTCGACAGAGTAGGCCAAATTTCGTGCCTTAATGAAGTGGTACAACCGAGTGACCCCTGGGTGACAAAGGCTGTCGTGCAGGGTCCGGAGTCGGTCTACCTGTGCGCTGGCACATGTACCTCGGGATTGGGCGTCTGGGGGCTCGTTGAGTTTGCCAGGGCGATACTTAATCTCGTAATTATAGGTGGAGAGCTCGATTCTCCACCGCAAGATTTTATCAATTTTGATCTTGCCCTGCTGCGTGTTGTTGAACATGAAGGCTACCGACCGTTGGTCAGTGAGGAGAATGAATCTCCTGCCGGCCAGGTAATGCCTCCAATGTCGCACAGCCTCAACGATAGCCTGGGCCTCCTTTTTGACGGATGAGTGCCGAATTTCGGAGGCATGGATGGTGCGGGAAAAGAATGCCACGGGCCTGCCTGCCTGGTTGAGGGTGGCGGCAAAGGTGATAAAGGGTGGCGACATCCGATGCATCGCTTTCTACTTGGAAAGGAAGTGTCTCGTCTACAGCGTGCATTCCAGCTTTGGCAATATCAGCTCTGATCCAGGCGAAGGCCTGTTGGGCCTCGGCCGTCAGGGGGAAATGAGTGGACTGTATGAGTGGGCGGGCCTTGTCCGCATAGCTTGGGACCCACTGAGCGTAATACGAGAAGAACCCCAGGCAGCGTTTGTGGGCCTTGGGGCAGTGGGGGAGGGGAAGCTCCATGAGGGGGCGCATGCGGTCGGGATCGGGCCCCAGAACTCCGTTCTGGACCACGTAGCCGAGGATGGCTAAGCGGTTTGTACGGAACACACACTTCTCCTTGTTATACGTGAGGTTGAGGAGAGTGGCGGTGTGGAAAAATTTAGCGAGGTTGGCATCGTGGTCCTGCTGATCATGGGCGCAGATGGTCACATTGTCTAGGTACGGAAACGTGGCCCGCAAGCCGTACCAGTCGACCATTCGGTCCATCTCCCTTTGGAAGACCGAAACCCCATTAGTGACGCCGAAGGGGACCCTAAAGAAGTGATATCGCCAGCCGTCTGCCTCGAAGGCGGTGTATTGCCGGTCTGATTTGCGGATGGGGAGCTGGTGGTAAGCGGATTTCAGGCCCACCGTTGAGAAGACCCGGTACTGCGCAATCTGGTTAACCATGTCAGATATGCGTGGGAGGGGGAACGCGTCGAGCTGCGTGTACCTGTTGATGGTCTGGCTGTAGTCCACAACCATTCGATTTTTCTCCCCAGACTTAACTACTACCACTTGAGCTCTCCAGGGGCTGTTGCTGGCCTCGATGATGCCTTCCCGAAGCAACCGCTGGACCTCGGACCTGATGAAGGCCTTATCCTGGGTGCTGTACCATCTGCTCCTGGTGGCTACGGGTTTGCAATCTGGAGTTAGATTGGCAAAGAGGGTCAGAGGATCGACCTTTAGGGTCGCGAGGCCGCACACAGTAAGGGGTGGTAAGGGTCCGCCGAATTTAAGGGTCAGGCTCTGGAGGTTGCACTGAAAATCCAGGCCAAGGATAAGTGCAGCACAGAGGTTAGGCAGGACATAAAGGCGAAAGCCATGGAACTCTACACCATGGACTGTGAGCGTGACCGTGCAGTACCCCCGGATCGCTATGCGATGGGATCCGGAGGCCAGGGAGATACTTTGATTGGTAGGGTGTACCTTAAGGGAGCAGCGCCTTACCGTGTTTGGATGTACAAAGCTCTCGGTGCTCCCGGAGTCCAGTAGGCAGGAGGCCAAGTGGCCGTTGACTTTCACACTGGTGGATGCGTTGGTCAGAGTGTGTGGTCTAGTCTGGTCGATTACCATGGATGCGAGTCGTGGTTGACTGTCGGGTAGTGAGGCGGCCGCTGCGTTGGGGTCCTGAAACGCCGTTTTCTCCGTGTCCTGCGGGGCGGACAAGATGATGGCGCCCGGAGGTACTGGGGGTCACAAAATGGCGGCGCCCATGGAATGCACGTTGCGGGGGTGGAGCAAGATGGCGGCACCCATGAAACGCATGTGTTGTGTGGGGGAGTAGATGGCGGCGCCCATTGCTCGCACAAGGCCTGGGGGAGAGGGGAGGATAGCGGCGCCCATTGTCCATGACTAGGGGGGGTGGGGACGACCGCTGCCTATGCGCGGGCCTGGCACACCGCTGTGTAGTGGCCCTTCTTCCCGCAGGCCTTACAAAGGGCAGCGCGGGCCGGGCAGCGTTGGCGGGGGTGTCTTTGTTGGCCACAAAAATAGCATCGGGGCCCCCCGGAGATCACTGGCTGGCGCGTAGCGCAGGCGTACTGGGTGGGTAGCCCCCGCTGGGGCGGCTGCCTGTGGGGCCCATGAAGCGTAGGAGGAGTGGGCCGCGCGGTTGGGGGCGTAGGACTGTACATTGCGCAGGGCGACCATCATGGAAAGCGCTAGTGTTTTAGTCTCTGCGAGGTCGCGCGTGGCCCCTTCTCTGAGCTGCTGCCTGATAACATCGGACCCAATCCCAGTTACCAAAGCGTCCCTCATAAGGAGATCTGAGTGCTCCTTAGCTGTAACATCCGGGCAGTCACAGTACCGAATTAGCGGGATCAGGGCCCTCCAGAAGTCCTCGATTGACTCACCAGGTAGTTGAGTACGCATTGCGAGTGCGTGTCTGGCGAAGAGCGTTTTCGTCTTCTGCTCATAACTCTCTTTGAGTCGAGTCATAGCGTCAGCGTAATTGGGCGCATCCTGGACTAGCAGAAAGATTTTTGAGTTGAGTCTGGAGTACAAGATTTGAATCTTCTGAGCCTCTGGAACAGGGGTTGGCATCGCCTTGATATACGCTTCAAAACAAGCTAGCCAGTGCTGAATGACCTTTCTGGCATCGCTTGCGTGTGGATCCAACTGCAGTCGATCTGGTTTAATCCGGGGGTCCATCTTCTGAATCAGAGACTAATAAATTGAGGCACGATCAATTTGGCTGGAGACGAAGTTGAATTCAAACTGAGGCTTTATTAGTCTCTGAAGTGTGGCCTCCTACAGCAGCTGACGAAATGGCTGCGAGCTGAAGGCCACGCATATTTATAACCCGGCTCCTGGGTGGAGCTAGTATGCAGGGGCCCAGGTGAACCTATAGTGCAGGTTCTACCATACAACCCTTAATATAGGAACACAGTCTCCTCAACTCATTTTAATTTCTTAGTAGCATGTGAGCTATAACTTCAGGTTCTTTGTTACAAAGCTATTTGTATTGATGTTTGTTTTTGCAACATTGCGTAATTGCCATACATTTAATTTTAAAATTGCTTAATTTTTTCTCTCCTTGTCTCCTGTGGGTCTTCCCACATGCTGATATGATCGACAAGTAATCTCCACTTCCAGATCTCTACAATTGGAACATTTTGAGTGGCTGATGGGAGAGGAGAGACATTAGAAGGAAGAGGAGGATGGGAGAGTAGGAGAGGGAATGAGGGCCAGAGAGAGGAGAGATAGGTCGAAGGGAACATTCACCAGAGTTGGAAACATACCTCAAATCCGAATTTCAAAATGCCTCAGTTGATGCGGGGTATTGGGTGTGGGGTGAGTGAGCAATGGGCTTGGAAAACAATTCTTCAATCATACTTTTTATGAAGTACAATTTTTTAAAGATAAAATTGTTAACAGATTCCAACTGTATAAAATGCCTATGACGTGAAGGTTTCTCTTTCTGTTCAAACAGTTTACTGGTTCCTGTTAATTTCTTCTCAATATATAGTGGTTAGGAAGTTACAAGTTATATAAAGTTACCTCACAACTCCACCTACAGGAGTTATAAAAATAAGTTGTCATATAATATTGCTTCACAGGACCATTTTACAGATTTTGACCTTGGGTATTCCAATTATCCTTTGTTAAACATAGTTCAGAAATGTAATATTGTGGTTGAAGAATTATTTTGAGACCCCATATATATCAGATAAGATCTTTGCCATTGGCAAAGGTTTTTTTATCCTAAAAACTGCTCGGTAATTTAAACTGAAAAAGCTAGATTATTTTTACAGAGTTTTTCTGCTGGAGTACAAACATCACATTTTAAAGTTGTTTTTGGAGTGTGAGCAATGCTGGCAAGGCTGCATTTATCGCCCCTCTCTAGTTACCCTCAGCAGTGATGATGGACCTCCTTATTTAACATCAATTTCTTGTCGCAGTGATGATTCAATGATTTTGTTGAGGCTATCGATCCAATGACACTGAATGAAAGGCAACATATGGCTAAGTTAGGATGGTTTGAGGCAAAAATTGAAAAGTGATGTTCCCATAACTTTGATTTTCTTGGCCCATAGTAGAGGGGGGGTTCTGACAAAGTAACATTGGTGAGTTGCTGCTATTCACCTTTTAGATATTGCTTACTGCAGCTAAATTGCATCTGTCGTACAAGTGGGTGCATATTGAGGCCAATGAGTTGCAGTTATCTGGATGGTGCCAAGCTTTGGGTTTTGTGAGAGACTTTGAGGGTTCGGGAGCGGGGGTGGGTGGTGGTACTGCTTGTTGCAGTATAATCAGCCATCACCAAGAGATTACAACCATAACGTTGGTCTATTCAAACATCTGGGTCGCAATTCTGCCAATCAGTAACTAAGGGCATGATTCAACTAATTGCAAACAACGCCCCCCCCAGCAAGCGCTCGCAACGCCGAGAAACACATGGCTATACATTGTATAAGGGGCCTCAGCGGGGAACGTTTGGTTGTTATGTACACTGGGAGCTCCACTTGCCGGATCTCCCCAGTATAGCGAGAGGGACGCCATCTTGGCTGCCCCAGCCCCATCCCCCCCCACACCCACGCAGGACACCACCAGCCCGATCGAACACGTGTAACAAATGCCAACTTGGCACCTTGGCAGTGCCAATGCCAGCTGGCAGTGCCACCTGTGCACCTTGGTAGTGCCAGGTCCCGGTTTGTGGAGACCAACACCAAAAGGTACTTGCCTGAGGTCTCCGAGGCGAAGGGGATGAATCCCATACTGTAAACGACAATGACATTGTCTGTGAGAAAACCACTTCAAAGGTTTCCACCACATTAAAGAGATTACTTTTGCTTTCATCTCACAGATCTTTGAACAGGCCGACTATTTAAAGGGTTTAGGGTACAGATGGAAACATTTTCACTTTATTACCAGAGAACTGTATTTTTGAGATATTGACTGACTGTTTAAAGGATTTAAATACTGCAGATGGGAAGAGCTGTTAAACAACTTTGCCGTGTTCACCCCGATTGCCCTCCCCCTCTTTCCCCTCCCCTCTCTTTCCCCGCTCCCCACTTCCTTCCCCCCCCACAGAGGTTCAGGGAACACCCCCCGATCTAAGCCTCTTAAGCTCAGCACAAGTCCCCCTGAATCCCACCTCAAATTTATGACGCTCCTTGGGACCGTGGAGGTATTTGTAGAGAAGATACTCACCCCCGGAACACCCCTCAGGCTGCAAGCCGCCAGATCCATGTTTATGTGGACTTGCACCAATTCACGCCAGTGGGACTCATGGCTGGGGGGGCTGGAGCATCCCAGGAGGCAGGTGAATTGGGCGCCTGACCTGCCAATTGCCTGCAAAATAACTCAAATGAACCACCAGCGGGCTGCCCCGAGAATCCTGGCCCTGGTCAGCAGTAACCCATTGTACGTTGATGGTTCAGTACTTGGAGATGGCGATGCCAGTGAAGATCAAAATAGCTGGGGCAGGTCTTTCTCTCGTTAGAAATGCTTATCACCTGACACCTATGTGGCACGAATAATGGTCGTTATTGTTAGCCCAAGCTTGGATGTTGCCCAAGTCCTAATGCAGTCTGTAAAACAAAATTGGGCAGAATATTTTGGTCTCATTACTTCAGGAGGGGTTTACTTCCAGAAGGCTAATTTGGTTGATTCCTGAGATGAAGGGATTTTCATATGAAGAAACATTACGCAGGTTGGACTTATACTCACCAGAGTTTGGAAGGATGTGAGGTGTTCTCATTGAAACATATAAGATTCTGAGGGGGCATGGCAGGGTGGATGCTGAGAGGATCCTTCTTCTCCTCAACGAGGGGCACAGTTTAAAAAAAAATGTATATCCAATTTAAGATGGAGATGAAGAGGAATTTCTTCTCTCCGAGGGTGATTAATCTTTGGCATTCTCTTTGCCAGAGAGTAGTGGAGGCTGGTCATTGAATATATGGAAGGCTGAATTAGACAGATTTTTAACGGCAAGGGAGCCACGGGTTATGAGAGAGCACGAAGTAAAGGTGAGTTAAGGCCACCATCCGATCAAACATAATCTTAATGAGTGGTGGAACAGGCTTGACGGGCCTATTTCGAATGATCTTATGAATAACCAGTGAACAACCCCACTTCCGTTCATACGTTGGGCGAAAGGTCATTGGTGAAGCAGCTGAAGATGGTTCGGCCTAGGCCACTACGCTGATGAATTTCTGCAGTGATGTCGTGGGGATGAGATGTTTGGCCTCCTGAAATCACAGCCACCTTCCTTGTGCTAGGTATAATTCCAACTAATGGAGAGTTTTCCTCTGATCCCCATTGGCTTCAATATTGCTAGTGCTCCTTGGTGCTACACGCGATCTGCCTTGATGTTGAGGACAGTCACTCCCATCTCACCTTGGGATTCTCTGGCCCGCCAGCTGCATGTTTCTCGGCCATGCGCCGGTTGCTGGTAGTGGGATTCTATACTCCTGCTGCTTGTTAATGGGATTTACCATTTTAACCACCCCAGGCTGCCGTGAAACCCGCTGGCGGGTACGCTGCCAGTGGGAAAATTGAATCACAACGACTGTGGAATTCTGGCCATAGAATTTAACTCTTTTGTTCATGTTTTAACCAAGGCTGTTGTCACAGACAGAATGTATGTGCTCTCTCAATTTCCAGAATCAATATGTTTATGGAAAGAAGTCTGTCTTTTCTTACCTCAAAATGTTTATTTCAATTAATTAATTCAGATATCATGAATTTAATTTCGATTTTGAATTATTGTCGAGGTACAGTGAAAAGTATTGTTCTGCAGTCCAGTCCAGGCAGATAGTTCCATACATGAAAAACATAGGCCATACAATAAATACACAATGTAAATACATAGACATAGACATCGGGTGAAGCATACAGAGTATAGTGCTGCAACAGTAGTCAAGATACGTAGAGATCAGTTCAGTCCAGAATAGGGCCATTCAGGAGTCTGGTAGCAATGGGGAAGAAGCTGTTTCTGAATCTGTTAGCGTGTGTTCTCAGACTTTCGTACCTTCTGACTGATGGAAGATGTTGGAAGAGAGGATAACCCGGGGGAGGGGTCTTTGATTATGCTGCCCAGTTTCCCTAGGCAGGGAAGGTGTAGACAGAGTCAATAGATGGGAGGCGTGTTTGCGTGATGGACTGGGCTGTGTTCACGGCTCTCCGTAGAGAGTCATATGAAGAAGGTTGCTGATTTTCACACACTTACTCTAAATTAACTCAATGTTACTCAGTCGATCTCCTGTATATACGTGCATACACAGGGACATACAGAAATTGGACACACTAAAGATGGTGCACTTTTACAGATTACATATTTACAGGTTACTTCAGTCTGTGATTTAGCATTTCTGGTCTCCCTTTTTTATCTAGAGGGGATGACAGGGAAGGCAGTGCAATGTTCCTCCTGCAGAATGTTTGAGGTGAGGGACGCCGTCAGTGTCCCTGCTGATTTCATCTGTGGGAAGTGCACCCATCTCCAGCTCCTCAGAAACCGCGTTAGGGAACTGGAGCTGGAGTTGGATGAACTTCGGATCATTCGGGAGGCAGAGGTGGTCATAGACAGAAGCTTCAGGGATGTAGTTACTCCGAAGAATAAAGATAGATGGGTGACGGTGAGAGGGGCTGGGAGGAAGCAATCAGTACAGGGATCGCCTGTGGCCGTTCCCGTTAGTAACAAGTATACCGCTTTGGATACTGTTGGGGGTGACGACTTACCAGGGTTAAGCCATGGGGGTACAGGTCTCTGGCAGAGAGTCTGTCCCTGTTGCTCAGAAGGGAAGGGGGAGCGGAGTAGAGCATTAGTCATTGGAGACTCCATAGTTAGGGGGATAGATAGGAGATTCTGTGGGAACGAGAGAGACTCACGGTTGGTGTGTTGCCTCCCAGGTGCCAGGGTACGTGATGTCTCAGATCGTGTTTTCGGGATCCTTAAGGGGGAGGGGGAGCAGCCCCAAGTCGTGGTCCACATAGGTACCAACGACATAGGTAGGAAAAGGGATGGGGATGTAAGGCAGGAATTCAGGGAGCTAGGGTGGAAACTTAGATCTAGGACAAACAGAGTTATTATCTCTGGGCTGTAACCCGTGCCACGTGATAGCCAGATGAGGAATAGGGAGAGAGAGGAGTTGAACACGTGGCTACAAGGATGGTGCAGGAGGGAGGGTTTCAGATTTCTGGACAATTGGGGCTCATTCTGGGGTCGGTGTGACCTCTACAAACGGGATGGTCTGCATCTGGACCAGAAGGGTACCAATATTCTGGGGGGGAAATTTGCTAATGCTCTTCGGGAGGGTTTAAACTATTTCAGCAGGGGCTTGGGAACCTGAATTGTAGCTCCAGTATACAGGAGGTTGAGAGTAGTGAGGTCATGAGTAGGGTTTCAAAGTTGCAGGAGTGTACCGGCAGGCAGGAAGGTGGTTTAAAGTGTGTCTTCTTCAATGCCAGGAGCATCCGGAATAAGGTGGGTGAACTTGCGGCATGGGTTGGTACCTGGGACTTCGATGTTGTGGCCATTTCGGAGACCTGGATAGAGCAAGGACAGGAATGGTTGTTGCAGGTGCTGGGCTTTAGATATTTCAGTAAGCTCAGGGAAGGTGGTAAAAGAGGGGGAGGGGTGGCATTGTTAGTCAAGTACAGCATTACGGTGGCAGAAAGTACGTTTGATGAGGACTCGTCTACTGAGGTAGTATGGGCTGAGGTTAGAAACCGGAAAGGAGAGGTCACCCTGTTAGGGGTTTTCTATAGGCCTCTGAAAAGTTCCAGAAATGTAGAGGAGAGGATTGCAAAGATGATTCTGGAGAGGAGTGAAAGCAACAGGGTAGTTGTTATGGGGGACTTTAACTTTCCAAATATTGACTGGAAACGCTATAGTTTGAGTACATTAGATGGGTCCGTTTTTGTCCAATGTGTGCAGGAGGGTTTCCTGACACAGTATGTAGATAGGCCAACGGAAGGTGAGGCCATATTGGATTTGGTACTGGGTAATGAACCAGGACAGGTGTTAGATTTGGAGGTAGGTAAGCACTTTGGTGATAGTGACCACAATTCGATTACGTTTACTTTAGTGATGGAAAGGGATAGGTATATACCGCAGGGCAAGAGTTATATCTGGGGGAAAGGCAATTATGATGCGATGAGGCAAGACTTAGGATGCATCGGATGGAGAGGCAAACTGCAGGGGATGGGCACAATGGAAATGTGGAGCTTATTCAAGGAACAGCTACTGCGTATCCTTGATAAGTATGTACCTGTCAGGCAGGGAGGAAGTGGTCAAGTGAGGGAACCGTGGTTTACTAAAGCAGTCGAAACACTGGTCAAGAGGAAGAAGGAGACTTATGTAAAGATGAGACATGAAGGTTCAGTTAAGGCGCTCGAGAGTTACAAGTTAGCTAGGAAGGACCTAAAGAGAGAGCTAAGAAGAGCCAGGAGGGGACATGAGAAGTCTTTGGCAGGTAGGATCAAGAATAACCCAAAGCTTTCTATAGATATGTCAGGAATAAAAGAATGACTCGATGACTAGGGTAAGAGTAGGGCCAGTCAAGGACAGTAGTGGGAAGTTGTGCTTGGAGTCCGAGGAGATAGGAGAGGTGCTAAATGGATATTTGTCGTCAGTATTCACACAGGAAAAAGACAATGCTGTCGAGGAGAATACTGAGATTCAGGCTACTAGACTAGAAGGGCTTGAGGTTCATAAGGAGGAGGTGTTAGCAATTCTGGAAAGTGTGAAAATAGATAAGTCACCTGGGCCGGATGGGATTTATCCTAGGATTCTCTGGGAAGCTAGGGAGGAGATTGCTGAGCCTTTGGCCTTGATCTTTAAGACATCTTTGTCTACAGGAATAGTGCCAGAAGACTGGAGGATAGCAAATGTTGTCCCCTTGTTCAAGAAGGGGAGTAGAGATAACCCCGGTAACTCTAGACCAGTGAGCCTTACTTCTGTTGTGGGCAAAATCTTGGAAAGGTTTATAAGAGATAGGATGTATAATCATCTGGAAAGGAATAATTTGATTAGAGATAGTCAACATGGTTTTGTGAAGGGTAGGTCGTGCCTCACAAACCTTATTGAGTTATTTGAGAAGGTGACCAAACAGGTGGATGAGGGTAAAGCAGTTGATGTGGTGTATATGGATTTCAGTAAAGCATTTGATAAGGTTCCCCATGGTAGGCTACTGCAGAAAATACAGAGGCATGGGATTCAGGGTGATTTAGCAGTTTGGATCAGAAATTGGCTTGCTGGAAGAAGACAAAGGGTGGTGGTTGATGGGAAATGTTCAGACTGGAGTCCAGTTACTAGTGGTGTACCACAAGGATCTGTTTTGGGGCCACTGCTGTTTGTCATTTTTATAAATGACCTGGAGGAGGGCGTAGAAGGATGGGTGAGTAACTTTGCAGATGACACTAAAGTCGGTGGAGTTGTGGATAGTGCGGAAGGATGTTACAAGTTACAGAGGGACATAGATAAGCTGCAGCGCTGGGCTGAGAGGTGGCAAATGGAGTTTAATGCAGAAAAGTGTGAGGTGGTTCTTTTTGGAAGGAATAACAGGAAGACTGAGTACTGGGCTAATGGTAAGATTCTTGGCAGTGTGGATGAGCAGAGAGATCTCGGTGTCCATGTACATAGATCACTGAAAGTTGCCACCCAGGTTGAGAGGGTTGTTAAGAAGGCGTACGGTGTGTTAGCTTTTATTGGTAGAGGGATTGAGTTTAGGAGCCATGGGGTCATGTTGCAGCTATACAACACTCTGGTGCGGCTGCATTTGGAGTATTGCATGCAATTGTGGTCGCCACATTATAGGAAGGATGTGGAAGCATTGGAAAGGGTGCAGAGGAGATTTACCAGAATGTTGCCTGGTATGGAGGGAAGATCTTATGATGGAAGGCTGAGGGACTTGAGGCTGTTTTCGTTAGAGAGAAGAAGGTTAAGAGGTGACTTAATTGAGGCATACAAGATGATCAGAGGATTGGATAGGGTGGACAGTGAGAGCCTTTTTCCTCAGATGGTGATGTCTAGCACGAGGGGACATACCTTTAAATTGAGGGGAGATAGATATAAGACAGATGTCGGAGGTAGGTTCTTTACTCAGAGAGTAGTAAGGGCGTGGAATGCCCTGCCTGCAACAGTAGTGGACTCGCCAACACTAAGGACATTCAAATGGTCATTGGATAGACATATGGACAATAAGGGAATAATGTAGATGGGCTTTAGAGTGGTTTCACAGGTCGGCACAACATCGAGGGCCGAAGGGCCTGTTGTGCGCTGTAATGTTCTATGTTCTGTAAGTGGCCGACCTATTGCTTCTTGAATAAATTTGATGATTTAAAGTTGAAGTGAGGTCTTGTCAAGCAAAAGGTTCATAGCAAGCTGTGAGGTTTCTTGTAGCTGAATATTGAGGAGGTTAGTTCTCAGTGGAACTTTAAAACTGGAACACGTTAAATACTTTATCTAGTTTCACAACCGGTTGTCAGACAGGCTGACAACTGATGGTTCTGATACATCTGCTAAGTCCTGGGGTAATAAGGCTGCAGTTCCTGAAACCAGTTTTGATCGCATGACCATTTGTTAAGACTTCTGAGGTCTACTCAGTCTAATTTGAATGGGGGAGGCCACTGTGTTACAATGGGAAGTAGATAGTGACCATTGAGTTGCAATTTCTGTTTTATTCTAATTCAAAACATAGAATCAGGGCATCTGGAAACTCCATGCTCTATAGATGTTGGTCCATTCTTCAACAATGAGATGTGTGAATTCTGCAGATGGCTGTGAGGTACTCAAATTTAGTTAGCTTTTCACTGAAGATTGGACACAATCTTTTGCCCAACTGCCAATAGTCACGTAATTTGAGGTTGTCACCTTAACAGCTTGTTTGTGTCCAATTTTTAAAAGTATTGATTGAAAGATCATAATAAGACACGCCTATATTGGGTATGACAGTGTATATGGGTGTCAGGGGCTGAGTCATGGCCGTTCGAAATCCAAGATGATGGCGTCGGAGCATGGCCACTCTTTGCGAGCTCTCTCACCTAGACTTTTTTCTTTTGTCTTTTATCACCATAATATGTCCTATTTGTTTTGTTATTTTGCTCTTGTTCCATACTGTAACCAATTACTTATTCCACAGATATTAGTGTTATTGCAGCATTTGAACAACTTGACCAGGGGTGGAGTTAGTTCTGGAGCGCAAGCATTCAGCATTACATGGGATTGTTCTCCCCAGAGAGACAGAGGCTGAGGGGCAACCTGATGGAAGTTTATAAAATTATTAGGGGCATAGATAGGGCGAACAGTTGGAGGCTTTTTCCCAGGGTGGAACTGATAATTACAAGGGGGCACAAGTTCAAGGTGAGGGGAGGAAATGTTCAGTGGAGATGTGCGGGGGAAGTGTTTTTACACAGAGGCTGGTGGTGATCTGGATTGCACTGCCAAGTGAGGTGGTTGAGGCAGATACATTAGCGACCTTTAAGACTTATTTGGATAGGTACATGATACAGACGGTTGGTTTAGATAGGACACGTGATCGGCGCAGGCTTGGACGGCCAATAGGGCCTGTTCCTGTGCTGTATTGTTCTTTGTTCTTTGTACAACTGGGATTTTGCCAGGACCCATTCCCTTTGCAGTATCCAATGTGTTCAACCATTTCTTGAAATCGCCTGGGGCAAATTGAATTGGCTGAGGACTGGCATCTTATGACACAAAAACAGAAAATGCTGGAAAACTCAGCAAACCTGGCAGCATCCGTGGAGAAAGAAAATAGAGTTACCATTTTGAGTTCACATGACATTTCTTCAGAGCATGCTATGATGTTGGGCATCTTAGGACGAGGCTTAGTTGGATCACCCACTCGGCAGTATTTTTTTTTGTAACTTTAGAGTACCCAATTCAATTTTTCCAATTAAGGGGCAATTTAGCGTGACCAATCCACCTAGCCTGCACATCTTTGGGTTGTGGGGGCGAAACCCACGCAAACACGGGGAGAATGTGCAAACTCCACACGGACAGTGACCCAGGGCCGGGATCGAACCTGGGACCTCTGCGCCGTGAGACTGCAGGGCTAATCCACTGCGCCACCGTGCTGCCCTTCCCACTTGGCAGTAATGCCTGGAGTTGGTTCAAGAGTACAAATTGCTTCAACTGATAAAAAATGCTTCAGCCTTATCTTCTGCACTGATGTGAAGGGCTCATTCCCTCTCTACTGTAAAGCCCTCTATGAAAAAGCATTCATTTGAAATCCAGACACTGATATTGTTCCAAATGTTCAATGAAACAGAGATGCAAAACATAATTCCCTTATCTTGGTGGTACAAATTGGTCAAGCAGGCGAGGCTTTCATGTTTTGTGTATCCATTAACGTTGAAGCATTTTTGCAGATATGCTGATGGTAATAGGATGGTGCTGAAAATGTGAACGTGGGAGACGTTCCAACAGCCCTGTGTCACAACATGAAATTGCATAAAATGGAAGAAAAATTAGTCTGCGAGGTGAGTGCCTCACTTAATGAACCAAAATGAAGTTTTCGTTCTTTGGTATAAGAGTGGAATAAGATTGTGGCTGGCTGAACTTTTACTGTTGCACATTTCCATCAATGGAGAATTACTGAGTTTATTTTTTGTGCTGCATCAGGCCAAAATAATGCAAACAAATATCAAAGTCCCTTCTCTAAGACTGTAGAGTTTAAATAATACATTATTTTCCCCTTTCACGTTTTCCGGGCAGAGCCGTCTAAATTAAAAGTCACCTCACCATGAAAATGATCGCGTGAAGCATTTGGAGATATTTCACTGAGATGATAAGACACAACGTAAATACATGTATTTCTTTGTACTTTTATCTGATTTTCACAGCAGTGGTTTTGTCAGACCTCCGGGGACAGCATGTGTTCTGCCAAGTTCAAAATAACTCAATAGTACATGTGCTTGAATGATTCTTTGTAATAGCTGACAACCCACAGCATCCGCTTAACACAGCAATTTCATTGTACCAGCATGGTATAATGTGTCAAAACATTTTTTTCTTTATCGAGGTACCTATATTTGTTTAAAATAGTAAAGCATTGTTTCGGGTGGGTTTCACTTTTATCAGTTGCATGTTCTCAGATAAGCAGGTGCTGTAATTTTTCACTTTTCGAAGTTGACAGTGGAAATCATGTATTGTTGCAGACCCAATCTATTGCATAATCTTATTCCATCAACAAGAGCCAAGAAATGTCAAATCCTTCATCAATAAATGGTGAAATGTATCATTTTTAGCATCAATGGGGTAGAGTTTGAAACAAACAACAGTGCACAGTAAATGTCGTGGTTACGTTTGCCTGTACAGAGCTGACCACAATTAAAAGAATTGTAGGTTTGTGTGCAAAACTGATAGTAAGTTTTAGGATTGACCACCATGAATTTTTTTCATCATGAGGCCACCCAGGACTGTAGAATAGTACCGCAGTCAATGATTTTACAACCCAACTTTATATTACACTGAAACTTTCTCTTCGTTTCGTTGAGGTTCAGTCACTTACCATGTGTTTGCATTAGTACCTTGTGCTCCTTTTGAAAATAAAGTGTGAAAGTCAGTAAAACAGCACCGCTGTAATAGATGCCTACCTTCATTTCCTGGCAGAAAATGCACTGCCTCCTATGGAGCCCGCACTGCATTCTGTGGCGATATGGCTGTATATGAGTAGCACCTGCATGCACCAGAAAACTTTGCTTTGGCACTGTCTTGATGTCGTACTGAGCACTTGCTGGTGTAGTGCCTGAATTCCAATCTTGGACAGTGAACTTACAGGTAGAGTTTGTGTTGCTGAGTCACGAGAAAAGAGGCATGAAGGTGCAAGGTGGGTGGGGACTGCAGTGCCATTATTTAAGGGACCCTAATTACAGATGAAGTAATTTTTTGAACATTATTTATTGCATGGTGTCTAAATGTGCTGTGGAGTGTCTTAGAGGTGTTTTGGCGATTTCCTGCATTTGCCAGCGTGTCGCCTCATCTTCTCAGGGATGGAATGGGAGTAACTGACCTGTAACTGATGCAATGACTGCAATTGGTACAGGGCTGCGTTGGTTGTGCTTCTGGGTCTGCAGTACAACGGGGAGCAGAGGCTGGAGAGAGGGCAAACACCCGGCCAATCTCTGCCAACTTGGAACCTGACTATCCCTCCACCCCCGTACTCAACAATGACAGGAGTCTGTTTGACAGGCCAGCCAGTGCACCCAGCAACTCCATGTGCCAATTCAGCCTTCTCTTGTATGCTGCCCATCAAATCCTTTATCTGAGTCCTCTGTAGCAGTATCTGTGTGCCACCTTGCCCACTAGTGAGCTGGAAAACAAACTTTTCTTTTTCTCTGGCCTGACTGCAGCCCACTCATGTCCAAATGACTTGTCATGTGATGATCCCAACTCTATACTAACCTCCAGGGTAAGTGCAGTGTCAATGTCTGAGCTGCTGGCTGCCCATGCCAGATCAAACATCAGGAACTCTTTATCAGTTGTTTTCTTGCTTTCTTTCTTGCTCCTGGGCCTCCTGTAGCTGGGCACATGGCAGTTCTTAGGCATCTGAAAGCAGGAAAAGGGAAGAGGAAAGTTGTTCGAGGAAAGGGGTTGGGAGTGGGAAGTTTTGAGGTCCATGGTTGCACCATCAGCTGCTCACCAGGCCAGTTAGCAGGATGAGAGTTAGCAGGGAGTTTGGGTGGGGCATAAGGCAGGACAATTCTTTCATCCTAAATGTTCTCAATTTACCTTGGTTCCTGCCACTAAGTCTCAGGAGATGGTGTCTTTGTTTCCCACTGATTTTACTCAATCCCTTTCTATTGCAGGCAATCAGGTCCTACAAACAATGGGTGGGATTCTCCGAAACTCCGCCGAGAATCCCCGGGAGGGGTGGCGCGAGTCTTTCCCCGCCGCACAGACGCCGGCTGCCATGTTCTCCAGCGCAGTTTTTTGGGCGGGGGCCAGATTCACGCCACGCCGGTCAGGGGCCGTTGGTGATTCTCCGGGCTCCGATGGGCCGAGGGGCCGTCCGTTTTTGGCCAGTCCCCCCCGGCGTGGATCACTCAATTCCTGTACCGGCGGGACCTGGCAGGTAAGCCGGCGGGGGTGGTCCTCGGCGGGGGGTGGGGGGGGGGGGGGAAGCGGGGGGATCCGACCCTGGGGGATGCCTCCACAGTGGTCTGGTCCGCGTTTGGGGCCCACCGATCTGTGGGCGGGCTTGTTCTGTGGGGACACTTCTTCTTTCCGCGCCGGCTCCTGTGGGGCTCCGCCATGGCCGGCGCGGAGAAGAAAACGCTGGTCTGCGCATGCGCGGAACCACACCGGTGGTTCCACACATGCGCGAGATCACACCCGGCCTTCGGCGTATGCATGAACTCGCACAGTCCCTTCAGCGCCGGCTGGAGCTGCGCCAATCCCTCCGGCGTCCACCTAGCCCCTGAAGGTGTGGAGAATTCCGCACTTCCGGGGGCTGTTGACGCTGGAGTGGTTGGCGCCGTTTCTCCCGCCGGCGTAGGGTCTTAGTCCCCAGAAGGGAGAATCCTGGCCAATAGGACTGAATGTCAGTGGTTGTGTAGCACTGTGTTAAATTATGTGCATTCCTTGGTTAAATAGCTGGAGATCTAAATGGAGGCAGCAAGAATGGGTATTAGGCTGGTAGCATTGATATGTGCAGGAGGGTGAGGTGGAGTATCTAGATATTAAGAGTGAACACTGAATACCTGGATGTGCCAAGTAGTGAGTGATGGGAATGTTGGTGTTATGAGCAACACGAGAGAGTTGTGTTGTGATGGGTGTGGTATATATGAAGATGATTTTATTGGCATTTGACTGCCTGGCACTACTGCCATGTCCTCAGTCCAGAATCTACCTGACCACCTGCTGCCACTCTTCTGAGGGCTGTCTTGGAGGATCTTGACCCCCTTGGGACCATGGTGACTCTCCTCCTGCACTATTAATGTCTCCAGTACTGCATCTGACCTTGTGAATCCCTCTCTCTGCCCTCGTATTTACTTTGCAAGAATTTCTAATCCATCTTTAAATTATGTCTCCCTTCAAAATACTGCTTGCCTTCTGCAAACAATGCTGCCAGGACCTCCTGATGTGTGCATAGTTCAGTAGCAGCATTCAGCAGCAGATAGAGCTGGAATCATTCAGACAAGATGGTTTTTCTGAGCTTGTTGCACCCTCAGTCTGAACAAGAGCTGGCAAGCTGTGAATTATGGCTCCAGTTCCCAAAAATCTGGGGCGGGATTCTCCGGTCTCCGACACCAAAATTGGGTTCGGCGATCGTCCGGAGAATCCCCGTTTGCGCCGAAATCGCTTTTGCGATGCTCTGCCCCCGCCAAAACGACATATTATCAGAGTACGTCGCACACCGACGGGACGGCCTCAGGACGTCGCCTAAGGCCCTCCCCTGATGCTCAGCCCCTGTTGGGCTGAGTTTCCCAAGGTGTGGAACACGTATCCTATTTTTCTTCGGGAACCCGCCGTGAGCCCAGCGCCACCACAGTCACGTGGGAGCCGTTCTGCGGGCAGGGGCGGGGGGCTTTGGCGGGGGCTGGGGGCACTGGGGGGGGATGGTCTGGGGGTGGCGATTTTGCTCAAAGGGGGGCAGTTTTTGGCAGGCCGGGTCCACGCGCGGCTGGTGCCACGTTGCGCGGCGTGGCCGCTGCAGGCCGCCGCCGTACGCATGCGCGGCCACGGACCCGGCAATTCTCCGGCTGTTTGGTTTGTGTTGTTAATCAATGTGGATCATATTATGAAACAAATGTACCTCTTGTTTTTTTCGCTACTTTCCACAGTTTGTGTTTCTTGACTACCCAATGTTTTAGAATTAAAAATAATCCAGGTGACTGTTGAAACTGGCCCTTTGGGAAATTGGAAACATTCCATCTTGAGGAGCTTTGGGTTGGAAATCATTATATTCTTTTCTATACTGATCTTGTATTTCTCTAGTGACTAAAGGTTATCTTAGACAAATAGATGTCAGTCTCATGTTTCTGTAGTCCCTGCCTCTGTTTGAGTGGTGAATGATGTACATTTAATTTTGACAAATTGTATGTGTGGTCAGGTGATTCTTAACCATCAGTAAGATATATTTAGAATATGCTGAAGTCAGTTTCCACTGGATTCCGTAGCTGTGAACCTGGACATTAAGGGCAGTGAGGAAAGCTCTTGTTTAAAAGATCACTAACCTTTTTATGGCTATTTTGTGTTGACAATTTATGAAGGCAACAAACAGGCTGGAGAATTCTGACTAAATTGTACCCCTGGCTAATGATACCATTATACTGTGAAAGGAACTCACCATAGGCACTCTGCCGGGACAGAGAAAAATTCAGATGTATCAATTACCAGTTGCCACTGCAAACATTGGGTTGGAATCACAGTGTTTCTTAGTTACAAAGGCATTAACACATGTATGAAATACATCTGGCACTATTTTAACAAAGGAATTGTTAATCTGTTTAGAATAATAAACAAGTTAACACCTTTTGTTACAATAGTTGTAAAGGAATTTCATCAGCTGTATTCTGTGTGATAGAGAATTCCCAATAAAGAATTGCAAGAAATGGAAAAAAACAGAACCTACTGTTTTGGGAAATTTCCTTCATCCGAAATTCTTCAGGAGTCAGAGTCCCTGCGCTTGTAAACATTTGTGGGGCTGGACAAACAAAAAGCCACCCGACTAATACGCATCTGGCTTCATACTTTAGCTCTGGCTAACCCTAAATATGTTTTACCTCAAACTTATCACGAATGTGACTTCACCTGTGGTTTAGCATGAATAAGAATACACATTCTAAACATTATCAAAAACTTACCAAATATCACGCTGATTACTGGAAGATGGGCAGGTATGCTGCTCAATTGGCCTCTGCTGGGAATTCACATAACTGATGTTCAAATCCAGGAGAAGTTTCCCACAATGACCAGCCTTCCAATCCTAACTCCCTGTTTTACTTTGAAAATTTAATTGGAACCCAGGTACCAGTAATTGAAATGTAGTTTGACTCACTGCACAATCCAATCTCATGTCATGTAGAAAAGTGACCCGTCTTCACTGTAGCAAAGGAAATTATAAAATGCTAAATATGTTCTGTAAATTCATTTTTGTTTTCATATTTATTTGTGAATTAGAAACATTTGACTTCAAACATAATTTTAAAAATGCTATTTTAAAAAATGATTACATTTTTTATTTAATTGCAATGTGAAGCTGACCCATTTCTTGAAAATAGTTATTTCTTAAATGGTTGAGTTTGGTCGCAGCCTTTGGGCCTGTCATGATTGTATGAGGTGCAAACGTTTGAAAGCCTCCAATTTCTCATGTGTCCTACTGAAATTACCAAAAGCTTATGGCATCATTTTTCAAAGCAATGCCACTTGTTGACTTCTAACAAAGCACAATGATGTTACCATCCCATAACACTGCAGACTTCCTCCTCAAGGTTCAGTGAGTTTTGCTGGGTTAATTAGTTTTAAATCCCCTCTTTTCTTGAATTGCCTCCTGAAATGACCAGTGGGTGTTTGAATCTTCTTTCAAAGCCTATAACGTGGTGAGGCATTTCAAGGGGGTGCGGGGGGCGGGATCTGAGTGAGTTATCTCCTTGAGGCAATGGAAAATAAAGAAATTGCATTTTGAACTTTTCAAGTATTAACAGATGTCATATCAATAGACAGTGGGAAATACATTCTAGGTTCTGTCATATTGCCTTGATCACTGTTGTTTCAAATGGAACAATTATACCAAATATTTTGCATGGATGAGATAAATTCTAATATTTCACAGATGTGCCTTGATGCTTTCCTTTGCATTCTGGAATTTCAGTTTTGTGCACATAATAATAAATTGCAGATGTACTGTTATTCTTGTTGAAGATCGTCATGTTGTACTTGTACTTATTGCTCTAGATTGGTGAAGGAAATAACATAACTGAATGTCAGTGCGGAGATCTTTACCTAGCTTACTTTAAAGCTAGAAAGTTAATCAAAATACCCTTGATTTTTATACAAAATTTAAATGAAAACGAATGGAGCTGTTATTGTTTCTGTCTTGAATGCATTAGAGATAAGTGCAGAGTTGGCAAACTTAACAAACGTTTTCACGCCAAAGAATAAACATGGTAAATCCACAAGCTGCACTTATCACACAGACTGCAGAAACTGGCAAAATGTAATTAATATATCCTGTCTCCCTCCTCATTATTTTATTTTTCTATCTTTCTTTTTCTTTTATCTGTTTGTTCTTTCCCGTTGTTTCTCACAGTTCAGTTGGCTGCACAAGTGTTTTCTCTGGTGGAGACGGAGTTAAAGTTAACAACAATATTGGAGGTAAAGCTATCCCAGAATCATCACAGGAATAAATCAACTCCTAAATCTTTGGAAGCTTTCAATGTTGCAATTATGTTTGTATAGCCTAGCTTCTACAGCATTCTCCTGTTCTCTCTCAACAGAATGATGGGATTTAACCAAAACAGTAATTACAGGTGGAAAGGGCAGGAAGATTCCTGACGAATGGGGGAGTGTTGTCATGTCTAGTGCATGAAGGAATGGTTTTGGGAACAAGAATGGCGAGAGCAGGAGCAATATACAATATGAAGGAACTATCTTTCAAAGGGGTGGAAGTAAAATGCGTTCCCTTGGTCCACATTATAATATTAGTTTGATACATCTCCACAACACAGCAGAAAGGATAGCTCTACAATATACTGGGCGGGATTCTCCATCCAGCGGCGCCGGAATCGCGAAACGCAATTGGACTGAGAATTGCTTGTGAGCTGAAAATCGTGGCCGGTGCGGGCGCGGATCAGAATGCCAGTCACTGGTGCCTTGCCAGCGGCGTCAATGCATTTTACTCTGCAGGTACAGTAAACGCCATGGGCATATCATTAGCGGGCCCGAGCCGGTATTTTCTGGGTCTCCCGTGATGCTCCTTCAGGAGGAATTGCCAGCGGGGAGGTTCACTTGTGGTTCTAAAAATCGGGAACAGTCGCCATAACTGCTGAAGGAGAGAGAGGAGGTAGGACATGTCCTCAGAGGCGTTCCTTTCCTGTGGGTTGCCGGTCCTACTGCTGGCAGGGCTGGTGGGGGGGGTTGGTGCGGGGAGCATCTGCCAGGGCCGGTGGGGGTAGTGGGGGCAGCCAGGGGATGGGCAGGGGGTCCAGATGACAATCCCGGGACTTGAGTATCCAGGCACGGACCACCATTGCCGCGGCCAGCAAGACGGCCTTAATATTGTGCACCCCACTGACCGCCTACCAGGGCACATGGTTGCACAAAGTAACAACGTATGGGCCCCTACCCCACCACCCTCTACCCCACCACAGTACCGTTACCTCACAATCAGGCGCCACCCGCCAGCGGATCACCATACAGCCCCCTGTAGCCCGTTGGACTTGATTGGGTATGGGGGTACACACCATACTAACATGTTTGCCGTCATCCCTTGCACATAATGGATTTAGGAATCCAACCAGGAATGGTGGCCTTCATCCTGGCCCTCACAGCCCTGAGGGATGCACTGAGGCTGTACGAGCAGGAGCTGCTCAGGGAGGACCTTGCAGCAGCAGAGCCTGCCCCAGAGGAACAAGAGCCAGCTGGTGAGGATGGAGAGTCGGCCCCCCAACAGGCCGAGGAGGAGGTGGGAAGGAGGCGCTACATCAGGCCTTGTGTATACCGTCAGCGCCTGTCGTTCGAGGAACTGCCGGACTGAGCATGCCATTGAAGACTCCAGCTGAGCAGGGGAACAGTGCAACACCATAGCGGACCATAGCACACCTGGCACCGAGGGAGCATTATCATAGATTATCATAGAATTAACAGAGCAGAAGGAGGCCATTCGGCCCATCGAGTCTGCACCGGCTCTTGGAAAGAGCACCCTGCCCAAGGTCAACACCTCCACCCTATCCCCATAACCCAGTAACCCCACCCAACACTAAGGGCAATTTTGGACACTAAGGGCAATTTATCATGGCCAATCCACCTAACCTGCACATCTTTGGACTGTGGGAGGAAACCGGAGCACCCGGAGGAAACCCACGCACACACTGGGAGGACAGACAGTGGCCCAAGCCGGAATCGAACCTGGGACCCTGGAGCTGTGAAGCAATTGTGCTATCTACAATGCTACCGTGCTGCCCAGCATGGGGGAGGACAATCTCTCCCAGTGGCTGGCAAGGTGATGGTCCATCTGAGCGTTTAGGCCACGGGTCTTCCAGGCGCCGAATGGATCCTGGTGGTCTGTGGAGTTAGGTTGCCCTCCAGGTGGGGAGGGGGTTAGTGTCAGGGGCACGGTGCTGCTTATTCATCCTGGCCGCCCTGAGGAAGTCATGCAGCTTCTTCCGGCACTGTTATCGGGTCCTGGCAGTGGGGCCCTGGCGCTCATGGCCTCTGCCACCTGTACCCAGGCCGGTGTACGGGGGTGGGTGGCAGCATCCTTCCCACCCCTGGAAACAGGGTGGCCTGCCTCTTCTCCACGCTGCCCAGCAGGATCTCGAGCACTGCGTCCATGAACTGGGGTGTGCTCGCCCTGCTGCCATCTTGTTGGCTGGGATGAGTGCGTGCGTGGGGAGTTGAGTGTTAATATGTGGCATGTGGCTGCAGCTTGACAGCCTCTTGGGTGGCAATCTGGATCCCAACGAATCGTACACCGTTTTTCATTGGAATCGATCGAGTGCGACATGGCGCCGGTGCTAGCCCATTAAGCACCCGTGAATTTCTCCAGGACCAACCTCAATTTCGGGGTTGTAGAAGTTCACCGATTCAGTCCCAGCGTCAAAATGTAGGGCAGGATTCTCCGATTGCTGACGCCGAAATTATGCTTGGCGATCGGCCGGAGAATGTGTTTTTAGCTGGAATCGGGGGTGGTGCCATTTTCCCGATGCTCCGCCCCCACAAAAACGGCGTACTCGAGGCGTCGCGTGTCCTCGCACCTTTCGGAGCCTCGCTGGCAGCTGCGGACTGTGCAGTGTGTTACAGTTGAAGGGGGAGCCGTTCCGCTGGCGGGGGGCTTCGGCAGGGGCTGGGGGAACTGGTGGTGGGTGGTCCGAGGGTGGCGAGGGGTATATTTTTTGTCAGGCTGGGTCCGTGCGCGGCCGGTGCCGTGTTATATAGTGCAGCCACCGCCGTGCACATGCGCGGCCACGGAGCCGGCCATTCTGTGGCCGTATCCACAGGTAAAGCTGGGGGCTTTACACGGAGCGGCTGCTAGCCCCCCACCGGGTGGAGGATCGGTGCAGGGGTGGGGCTGACCAGACGGATCCTGCGGACATAACCGCAGAATTGGAGAATCCAGCCCTTAGTTTCTGAAACTTGGAATCCCACTCACTATACTCCCTCCCAATTTCAAAACCATGGGCGGGATTCTCCATCAGCTGATGCCAGAATCGGGAAATGCGATTGGGCGAAGAATCGACTTTGACACCAAAATCGTAGCGGGCGCTGGTTTCACGGCAAATCACAATTCTCTGAAGCCTCGACAACGGCGTCACTGGGTTCTACTCAGCACGTACAGTAAACAGCAGTGGCATATCATTACCGCACCCGACCCGGTATTCTCCGGGGCCTCCGGGTTTCTCCGCCTCCACTGGGGCAAATTCCCAACAGTGAGGTGCACCTTGTCCTTTTAAAAATCGTGAAACAGACGCCGTGGCGGCTGCTGAGGGAGAGAGATGGGGTACAGAAAGTGTCCAACATCGCCATAGTTTTCTGACAGTTGTGCTGCTGGCCAGGGAACGTCTGCCGGGGCCGGGGGGTGTAGCAGGGGTGGCCAGGAGGTGGGCTGTAGGGTCAGGTTGGACAAGCACGGAACTCCATTGCTGCAGTCTGCAAGGCAACCATGCAGCTGCACATGGCACTGACTGCCCACTGTGAACTTAAGGCCACAGGTCATATGGGTGTCCCCCCAGGGCAACCCCCTAGGTGCCCTCTGGCCCCAGCCGACCCATGAGCGGGATGGGCGCGCTCCAGCACAACCAGTGCCATCTTGTTGGCTGGGATGAGTGTGTGTGGGGAGTGTAATGTGTATATGTGGCTGCAGCTTGTCAGCCTCCCGAGTGTCAATCATGAACCTGGCGAATCCCGCACTGTTTTTCATTGGAATTGATTATGTTCATGTGGCGCTGTCAGTTTTTCCGGTGGCAAGGAGTGCATTCAACGGGAAAACCCGTTCACAACGGCAGGTCAGAAGAGCCTGCCATTGACCAATGGCAGACCACCTCCGCCACGGCTGGTTGCGTGGAAAATCTCGCCTGGTACATTTCTTTTTCTGCACATTTCACCAACTCATGTAGTTCTTCAATCTCTCTCTCAACTTTTGTGGCTTAATGACTTTAAAACTCTATAGGAGACAGTCTTGATCTACACTTAATCATTCCTATATGTGAATTACACCTGAACTTTCCCATGACATAATTGAGCACTTTACTGAGCATCACATCTTTCTGAGTTTCTTCATTGATTTCTCTGGCAGATACTGACATGTCATTTGTGTATGTAAAATAATTCACTGGTAACTCAGTGGTTAGAAATAAGTCCGTCTACATGGGAAATTTTGAAAGAACATCCGGGATTACATGAACTGTTGACAATATTTATTATCGTACTGATGACTTATTTCATTATTTGCTCCTCCTTACTCAATGGCCACTTTGTGCTCGCTCAGCACTTCTCCTCTTACTGTTTCCCACTGTAACTAACTCATCCCAATTTAACTGTATCTTAAGCCAATGTCTGTCCAACAAATAAACTTTGTTTCCTCTGACTACCAATGGCAAATTGGATGCATCATCATATTCCACCCTAACTCTAACATCACCTAATACTGGGTATTAGAATAACTAGTCGGGAGATTTACCAGGATGCTGCCTGGACTGGAGGGCATGTCTTATGAAGAAAGATTGAGGGAGCTAGGGCTTTTCTCACTGGAGCAAAGAAGGAAGAGAGATGACTTGAAAGAGGTGTACAAGGTGATGAGAGGCATGCGTAGAGTGGATTGGAGGAAGGTATAGGGAAGATGTCAGAGGTAGATTCTTTACACAGAGAGTGGTGGGTGCATGGAATGCGTTGCCAGCGGAGGTGGTGGATTCAGAGTCTTTAGGGACATTTAAGCAAATCTTGGACAGACACATGGACAGCAGTAAATTGAATGGGTGTAGGTTAGATTGATCTTGGATTAGGATAAATAGTCGGCACAACATCGTGGGCCGAAGGGCCTGTACTGTGCTGTACTGTTCTATTTTCACACAAACTTTGCAAAACGGAACGGTGACTTAGGAACTTCTTGTACTCTCTTTCTGAGATAATGGACATAGCTGCAGTTGTACCAACAATGAAAGTAAGTAGTGAATCTCCGACTTTCACTTCACTGTGGGTGTTGCAATTACATCTTTAGTCCTGTTTCTCTCATCTTCCAAGTGCTGTTTTTCTTGCTTTCTGACAGTATAACTATTGATCTTCCTGCCCGATAACATCAACTTCTGTTTCCATATCTATCATAATGCACATTTGAGGATTTCCAGACTCCTGAACTGGCTTTAGAACTATCGGGAAACTATCGGCCATTTAGCTTAACATCTGTCATAGTAAAAATGTTAGAAGCCACTATTAAGATGTTCTTTCAGGGCACTTGGAAAGGTTCAAGGCAATCAGGCAGAATCAACATGGTTTTGTGAAGGGGAAATCATGTTTAGCCAATTTATTGGAGCTCTTTGAAGGTGTCACATGTGGTGTGGATAAAGGGGAACTAGTGGATGTACTGTATTTAGATTTCCAGAACAGATTTGATAAGGTATTATATTAAAGGTTACTGCGGAAAATAAAAGCTCATGGTATAGTGAGTAACATATTGAATGGAGGGGCTGAAGGTCTGATTGCTAAATTTACTGATGGACAAAGATAGGTAATAAAGTAGCTTGTGAAGAGGATGCAGGGAAGTTACAAAGGAACATAGATAGGTTAAGTGAATGGTCATAAATCTGGCAAATGGAGTATAATATGGGTAAATGTAAACTTTTCCATTTTGAAGAATAACAAAAAAGCTTATTATCTAAATAGTGAGAAGTTGCAGAGCTCTGAGGTGCAGAGGGATCTGGGTGTCCTTGTGCATGAACTACAAAAGGCAGTCCAGCAAGTAATTAGGAAAGCTAATAGAATGTTATAATTTATTGTGAGGGGAATTGATTACAAAAGTAGGGAGGTTGTGCTTCAGTCATACAGGGCATTGGTGAGACCACATACAGAGCATTGTGTGCAGTATCGGTCTCTGTATCTAAGGAAAGATGGAAATATATTAAAAGCAGTTCAGTGAAGGTTTACAAGACTAATAACAGGAATGGGTGGGCTTTCTAATGAGGAATGGTTGGAGAGGTTTGTATTCCCCTAGAGTTTAGAAGGCTTATTGATCAAAACATTTAGGGTCCGATCTAACCAGATGGGAACAGAATCCCATAGCGAGCGCATTTAGCTGCGTGTTTCTGGTTCTCGCAGCGCTGAGAAACACCCTTCTGTCTAACGCAATTCCAGTTAGATTTGGGGCCTCTGTGGGGAACCCGTGGCCGAGGCTGCACTTAATCCCGTTCCCTGCACTGAGGAGTCCTGCTCCATTTTTAAATGGTGTTGTGATCTCTCGATCCCCCGACGTGACCCCTAAAGCCCCAAAACACCTCTAAGGGGGATCTGAGGCCCCCCTGCATCCCACCTCATGTGCACATAGCACGCCCAGGCCCGATACCAGATTAAAAAATGCTACCTTGGCAGTGCCAACTGGCACCCTGGCAGTGCTACCTGGGAACCTTGGCAGTGCCAGGCTGGTACCCATGTGGCACTGCCAGGTTGGTAGGCTGGAACTTCCAGGGTGCCACCCTGTCCAGAGGGCAAGCACCTGGAGGCAAGCACCAGTGCTAAACTACACCAACCCAAGGTTTAAAAGGCAAAGGGGATAGATTCCAATGCCTTGGTTACCTCGGGGAACTGCATATTAGAATGCGACTGTCTTGCTCTTATATGCAGATTTGCCAAAAAGTGATCCCGCCCACAATGGGCTGGATTCACATTTCGACGTGTCGCAAGATCGTGTTCGGTCTCACGAGGTGTAGTGAGCCAGGTAGACCCCGGGAGCGGGGACTCCCGGCTTCTACCAGCCACATTGCGCTGCAGGTGCTGACTAGATCACCCTCTTAAGATCCTGAGGGGTAGTGACACGGTGGATGTGGAGAGGATATTCCCTCTTGTCTGAGAATATAGAACCACGGGTCGCTGTTTAAAAATAAGGGGTCGCCGTTTAAGACAGATGAGGAGAATTCTTTTCTCTCAGAGGGTCGTGAGTCTTTGTAACTCTCTTCCTCGAAAGCAAAGCCTTTCAAAATTTTTAAGGCAGAACTAAAATGATTCTTGAGGAAAAAGGGGGTGAAATGTTGAAATTAAATGAAAATCGCTTATTGTCACAAGTAGGCTTCAATGAAGTTACTGTGAAAAGCCCCTAGTCGCCACATTCCGGCGCCTGTTCGGGGAGGCTGGTACGGGAATTGAACCGTGCTGCTGGCCTGCCTTAGTCTGCCTTCAAAGCCAGCTCTTTAGCCCTGTGCTAAACTATCAGGGGTAGACAGGAATGTGGTACAATCAGATCAGCCATGATCTTATTGAATGGCGGAGCAGGCTTGAAGGGCCGAATGGCCTACTCCTGCTCCTAATTCATGTGTGATCTGGAGTTTTACCATGACCTGGAATATTACTGTTTCCTCCAGTCCTGCATCTGGATATGACCAACTTTCTCATCTTGACCGAAAATGGGGGCATTTAAATGGCTGGTGGATACCATGGCAATGGTAGCATCTAAACTTATGACTCTGAGTCTGTGAACCGAGCTGCTGTTGCCTGGATCTCACTGAAAGCTGGTGGACCTTCCTTTCCAGCTGAGGAAAAGAACTCCCTTGCAATCTGCAGCCATCTCTTTCTGCCGTTTCCATGCACGTGGCCTCATTGCAGGCTGTTGCTCTGTCAACTTATTGCCTTTGTCCAAAAGCTCAGGCTGGATTTTATTGTTCTTTAGGCCTCTTACAAACGTATCTCAAAGGTCAATTTTTCACTCTGTACTCACAGTGATCAGAGAGTTTCTTTAATTCAAGGGTGTAATTTGCAACAGGCTCACTTGGCTGTGAAAGCTTCCTTTCACAGAATGCAACTTTCAGTGCACTCGTGTAATATGAGTCCAGAATCTTATTAATTTCAGGATTATTCATGGTACAGAGTTCTCTTGGGCAACATTCATTTGCCACTACCTCAAAAGCATCTGGCCCCATCATAGTGAGAAAAATATTGGTGGGGGTTGGGACGGGGGGTTGATTTTCCAGCAAGTCTCGCCAGTGGGATCTCCCGGGGGTTTCTTGGTGGAGGGGAGTGGATTCAATGGGAAATCACACTGACAGTGGCTGGACCAGATCCTGCCGGTGGTCACTGGCTGGCCACTTCCCACTGCCGAGAAACATGCCGCGGAGGAGGTGGGGGTGGGGTGCAGAACCCCACCCGTCCATTTACTTTACCCTCATATCCTAATTAATTCAGTTTCAGTCAACTTTGTAACCTTTGTTTGTACTTACACCAGTTCACTTTTGGTTAGGGTTGTATTCCCCCTTTGCCAACAAATATGTCTTTACTGCCATCTTTTTTGAATTATGTAACATGCTGACTCATTGTGTACCTGACCATGATATGTACATGGAGCAATCTTTTAAATTGCTCAAACTTCCCAAGAACAACTTTAGAAGTTTCAAAAAGTGTGACACAGTGTTGTGCTATCCTTAATTTCTAAAATGAAGTGTGAAAGAAAGTTCCATCCCAGCTTCATCATCCTCTTTCTGTTGTGTATTACGCTAAGTAAAACGAACACATGCTCAAGTGTTGGCAGCCGCTACGGATTAACTTGATTTTCCCCAACAGAACAGAGTGGACAGCTCCACAATATATAACAAGCAATATTCAAGGGTGATACCTGCTGAGAGGCACGTGGAGTTGACATGAGTTATACCACGGTTTCTTTGTCTGAATAGAATGAAATTCGCCACATGCATGGCAGTATCTGAACACATTAATAATTAATGGTATCAAAGCAATAACCATGTAACTTTCTGCTAGTATTACAAAAGTAGTTATTTGATGCTATAATGCAGCGGGTACAAAGTGAAACAACTTTCAGTACCTTGGAGGCAGTTGCAGCACTTTTTGAAATTCTATTCACATTCGTGTTTGTGTCAATTGTATCAAAGTGTAATATAACTGGCCTTTAAATGTAACACCGGCATCTTACATGTCACCGCTGATGTGTTTCCAGCAGGGGGCATCTAAAATAGGGAGAATGCCAACCCCAGCATGTTCCCACCCAGCCCCAAACTCACCCCATAACATGGCGGGTGGGCGAGTGCCGAAATCGGCAGCTGCCCCATATTCAAATAGGTGATCAAAGGTCAATTCAGCTTGTTATCGAACCAATGGACCCTGGTGATATGCTGTCCACACCATAAAGCGTTTGATATGGGCAGCCAGGCTGGAATTGACAACCTGATTGTGTTCCTTTTTGAACTTGATTCTTCAAAGGGCAGGAAGTAAGGGTGGTTTAATCTTAGGGGCCTGCCCTTTGTGGATCCAGCGGGCCCCTAAGATTAAACCACCCTTGGTTAAGATGGAAGGTCCTCTTTATTTCCAATCCCTTCAACCCCACCCCGTCCTGCCAAAGACTCCAGATCTAGCAGCTTCTCATAACTTTTAAAAAATAAATTTAGAGTACCCAATTAATTTTTTCCAATTAAGGGGCAATTTAGCTTGGCCAATTCACCTTGCCTGCACATTTTTGGGTTGTGGGGGCGAAACCCACGCAAACACGGGGAGAATGTGCAAACTCCACACGGACAGTGACCCAGAGCCAGGATGGAACCTGGGACCTCGGCGCCGTGATGCGGCAGGGCTAACCCACTGCGCCACCGTGCTGCCCTACAGCTTCTCATAACTAAAGGACCCCAGAGAAGACAACATATTTGTCCTGGAGTCAATCGGAATATTGAAACATCTCATTGTGTTTGCGCCTCTGTCTTTTATGGAAATGTTCACACGATGTAACAGTATCTGGTCATGGTACTGTTTTTTTTCTGTTTGCTTTAGGAAAGACAAACAAAAGAACTAAGACTGCTTTCTCTCACAGCAAGCAACCACAATTCCCAGAGGCCAACCTGACTCGGGATCAGACATACAAACATTCCAAGTACAGAGCTACTTACAGCCTCTTAAAAGTTCCCGCCAGAGGAGACTGAGGGTGGCCTGCTGCCTTAGATTATTATTGAAGATAACACTTGTTGGCAAGTGAAACCCATCTTACTCTGAGAGAAAGCAATTCATTTAAATCATTTACTTTCTTGGACTGCCAGGTGAACCGAATGAAAAATAAACCAGCATGTAGCCAAAAATGATTTCTATCCCAAGAGAGGAATACTATGTTTGTAAAGACAGCAAATAATAGGGAAGGTGGATAGTAATTATCTGAGAAGAAGTTATATGAGGAACAGACATTTTTATTACACCCATTTTAGCAGGGTTTCTGCAGCTCTTAAAATGGAGGTATGTCAGATGAGCAGGACATTTACCCTCAACCGCACAAACCAAACCCTTTGTCTGATATGGATCTAAGTTGATTCCCATATCACATTAATACCAGTAAAATGAAAACGCCTATCAAAGTATTTGCATGGACATAATATAACATTGTAATGGATCCAGTCATGTTCAGCCTTGTAGGCCCAATAGACAGCATTTTTTGCAGACTCTATTTTCTAACTGAAATGAGTAGGAAGTCAGGAGATCAGAAATCACAGGCCTAAGGCTCCAGACGTGAAATGAGAAAAGAAGTGTGCTGACAGGTGCACTCAGATTAGGCAGAGAATGTGGAAATAAATGCCTGCCAGCAGCAGAACAATTCGTGTGCATGAGAGCTCCCTTTTACAGACTTTAATCTACGGAACGCTGATCAGGGAGTTTCTTTCTTTCATGGAGTATCTGCTCAAATTATACAGATGTCGTAACATGTTCGTTGCTGTAGGGATTAACTGTTGTGGTGACATGGCACAACCGTGTTGGCGTTAGCATTATCAACTGTGCATTTCAAAGTGGCATCTTCACCTGTTTGGGAGACTTCACCATGTTCAGCAATAGAAGACAGATCACTGAATTTTAAACCAGATTGTGTTCAAGCAAACTTGTATCAATTTATTTTTATCAATTCCAATCTTCAGAACTAGGCCCAGGCTTGCGGTTTTAAATGGTGCTTGTGCATCAGACAGAAGTGCTTGCAATCAATTTTGAATTAATTTCCATTTAATATCGCACATTCTCAAGCAGTCTGTCTCAAAAGATAATAAGTGACCCGAATTATTAAAATTCAAGCCTTTGAAAGGCAAAGCCTGTCATCTAAAATTTGGCATTTATGGATAAATTCATAAATTCTTAAACTTTTAAATCTCTTGCTGTGCTATATCAGTCCTCTTGTGAATCTGGCAACCTCCATTACACGTTAGAAAAGAAAAATCAAAACCAAATTTATCGTGGCTCTGGTTAGGAGTCCAAAGGGTTAATATGTTCAATTATATCTGCCTTAGAAATGTTAAATTTAGTAATGTCTAATATATAAAATGTAATTTCATGAATCAAGATAAATGTTCTGTGGTGAATTTAAAGAAACACAATAGTTCTTAGCAGAAGGGTTAACTTTTCTACATGACTTCAAGAGGCAGAGCAAAACATTCTCAGATATACCAAACTGTGTCATTTCTTGTATCATGTAACCTTACTTGGAAAACTTTCTCAATCTGAAAATAACCAAACCCAATTTTCATTTTTTTTTTCTAATTCTTTGGTATCTTTGCTTCAACTTTTCCACAAATGTTATCCTTCGAGATTGAAATCAATGAAAATCATTGCTAACACTCAACTCTGACAGAAAATCATTCTGAACAGGCAAGATAGCATTGTAGATTAAACTCCGATTGTTCCCAAACTTTCTGTACGAGGTTTCTCACACAGACTACTTTTCTGGGACAACCTGGATAATGAAACAATCCGATTCAATTCGCAATTCCCAACATTGAACATTTAAAACTGAAACCGACCAAGCATTAGATGTGGAAGCCTCAATATCTGGAATTAAAGACTGGCACATATACTTTGACAAAATAATAATTAAAAAATCTTTCTATTGGCATTTTCAAAATTATATGCATTGTCGTTCGTTTTCATTTATTGTACAGTTCAAAAAGGCTTCTTCTTCGGTTTCTCTATTTTCAGTCTGTCGCCGTCTGGCTCAGCAAACAATCCTCGCTACCCCCCCTCCAGCTCCCCTCTCCCTGACACCCCCAACCCATCCCCCCCTGATGCCCTCCTTTTTAAAAATAATTGTTTTAAAATACAGTTTTGTCCAAGTTATGGATACAGGTATATACCTTACAAAGCCAAACACATAAGTTCCAGGAAATATACTCGGACGGGAGGGGTCTTTCCACCCCTCTCTTCTTTTCTTTTTATCGATCACCTATCTGGGCCATTGTTTGTTTCCCCTTCCCATTTGTCTTCGCGTTCTCTCGCCGTGATGTGGTTACTGCCGCTGTTGTCATCCCCTGAGTTCCCCCCCCCCCATTTTATTATCTGTTCCCCCTTCTGGCTCCCTTATTTTGTTCTCACCCCTTCCCCCCCCCCCCCCCCCCCCTCTCCCTTACCCACATTCTTTCTTGATGGGTTTTGCTACCTCACCTTGCTCCCTCCTGCGGGTCCTCCCTTGCTTTCCTTTTTTTGTCCTGTCCTGGCTATTTCTCCCTGGCTACTGGCTATTTATTTATTTATGTATTGGCCACAAATAGGTCTCGGAACAGTTGGGTGAATGGCTCCCACGTTTTGTGGAAGCCCCCTTCCAACTCACAGATGGCGAATTTGATTTTCTCCATTTGGAGAAATTCCGATAGGTCAGACTGCCAGTCTGCAGCTTTAGGTGGTGCTGCTGACTGCCAGCTGAGCAGGATTCTCTGGCGGGCGATCATGGAGGCAATGGCAAGGGCATCCACCCTCCTCCCCATGAAGAGATCTGGCTGGTCTGATACCCCGAAAACCGCCACTTTTGGGCATGGCTCCACCCTCATCCCTACCACTTTGGACATTGCCTCGAAGAAGGCTGTCCAGTACCAGAAAGCCTGGGGCAAGACCAGAACATGTGGGTGTGGTTGGCCGGGCCTTCTTGGCACCGTTCACATCAATCCTCCACCTCTGGTAAGAACCTGCTCATTTGGGTTCTGGTCAAGTGGGCTCTGTGTACCATTTTTAACTGCGTTATGTTGAGCGTCACGCATGTGGAGTAGAGTTGACCCTGTGCAGTGCTTCGCTCCAGAATCCCCATCCTATTTCGAACCCCAAGTCTTCCTCCCATTTCCTCCTTGTCATGTCCAGTTCAGTGTCGGCCCTCTCTAGCAGTCGTTCGTACATGTCACTACAGTTCCCTCTGCCTAGGATGTCTGCGTCCAGTAACTCTTCTAATAGTGTCTGTTGTGGTGGTAACGCGTAAGTCCTTGTCTCCTTCCATAGGAAGTTTTTAAGCTGCAGGTATCTGAGTTTTTTGCCTTCAGCTAGTTGGAATCTCTGCATCAGTTTGTACAGTGTTGTGACCCTACAGTCAATGTATTGGTCCCTGACTGTCATTGTCCCCCCTGTCCTGTCTCCACCTTTTCATGGTGGCGTTGGTGAGTGCTGGTGTGAACCTGTGGTTATTGCAGATGTGGGCTTTGTCGGACATTTTGGTCAGTCCGAATTGCTGCCGTAGTTGTTTCCACGTCTGGAGGGTGGCTATCCCCACTGGGCTGCTGGAGTGTTTTCTTGGACGGGGATGGGAGTGCCGCTGTGGAGAGGGCCCGGAGAGAGGTCCCCTTGCTGGCGGCCTGCTCCGCATGTACCCACTCGGCTTCTGGTTCCTTTGTCCGTCCCATCACTCTTTCCTCTGTCGCCGCCCAGTGGTAGAATTGTAGGTTTGGGAGGGCTAGCCCTCCCCTGGATTTTGTTTTCTGTATGACCTCCTTTGTGATCCTAGCATTCTTTCCCCCCTTCCAAACACCATGATTAACTTGTCCAGTGAGTTTAAAAAAAAATGCCTTGGGATATAGATCGGGATTGATCTTAGTAGGAAGAGGTACCTGGGCAGTGCGTTCATTTTGATTGTCTGTACTCTCCCTACCAGGGAGAGTGGGAGTGTTCCATCTCTACTGGTCCTTTTTGACTTCCTCTGTCAGACTGGTCAGGTTCCATTTGTGGATCCCCGTCCAGTCATGAGCGATTTGGATTCCCAGGTAGCGGAATTTGTGTCGGGCTTGTTTAAATGGCAGGCCCACCAGTGCTGCCCCTCCCCTTTGCGGGTTCACCGGGAATATCTCACTTTTGCTCATGTTGAGGTTTGCAGCCCGAGAAGGCACCAAACTCTTTCAGGAGCGTGATGATTCCATCCATGCTGCTTTGTGGGTCCGAGATGTGGAGGGGCTGGTCATTTGCGTAGAGCAAGACTCTATGCTCTCTGCCTCCGCTTCGGATCCCCCTCCAGTTCTTTGCTGAACTGAGCACGATCACTGATGGTTCGATCGCTAGGGCGAACAGCAGTGGTGACAGCAGGCTTCCCTGCCTGGTGCCCCTGTGCAGCTGGAAGTACTGGGAGCTGGTATTGTTTGTCCATACGCTCGCCATGGGAGCATTGTACAGGAGTTTCACCCATGAGGTGAATCCTTTTCCGAGCCCAAACCGCTCCAGCACCTCTATGAGGTACTTCCACTCGACTATGTCGAGGGAGATGGTCACCTCAGGTGTTCTGTCCTCGGATGGGATCATGATCACATTCAGCAGGCGCCTGATGTTCGATGTTAGCTGTCTACCTTTGACAAAGCCGTCTGGTCCTCTGCGACCACTTCTGGAACGCAGTCTTGTAGCCTTTTGGCTAGAATCTTGGGGCAGCACGGTAGCACAAGTGGATAGCACTGTGGCTTCACAGCGCCATGGTCCCAGGTTCGATTCCCCACTGGGTCACTGTCTGTGCGGAGTTTGCACGTTCTCCCCATGTCTGCGTGGGTTTCCTCCGGGTGCTCCGGTTTCCTCCCACAGTCCAAAGACATGCAGGTTAGGTGGATTGGCCATGCTAAATTGCCCGTAGTGACCAAAGAAAAGGTTAGGAGGGGTTATTGGGTTACGGGGATAGGGTGGAAAGTGAGGGCTTAAGTGGGTCGGCGCAGTCTCGATGGGCCGAATGGCCTCCTTCTGCACTGTATGTTCTATGTTAATATTTTGGGGTCTACGTTTAGTAGCAAGATGGGTCTCTATGAACAGCATTCAGTGGGGTCTTTCTCTTTCTTAGGTATTACAGAGATTGAGGCTTGTGCTAGCATAGGTGGCAGTGTGCCCCTAGCTAGCGAGCCTGCGAACATCTCCCGCAGGTGTGGGGCCAGTGCTGTCCTCCGGGAACCCAGTTCTAGCAGTGCTCCATACCTTGACATAAGAACTAGAATATCACCATTGCCTCTAATGAAATTCTATTTTTCACACCTTGATGAGTTTGTTCACCTCGATACCCCTGATTTAATTCATACCCGCACTTGTTAACAAAACATAACATGTGCTTTTAAGAAAAGATCATGATGTAATTTACAGTTGTTTCTTTTGGTGATTTTTCTAATTACCACAATAAAATTACAGAAAATAAAACAACAAAAAAATTAGCTCTCACAGTTGAACAAAATCTTCAACTTAGTAGAAAAAGTTAGTGAGTCGAGCCTTTCAGAACTTGTGGACTGAAAATACACAAATACATAATACTAGAATGCCAGAATGTAGCAGTCCTTAACAGCAGAAATGGGGATAGAATCTTCCCATATTGCCTTTTTTTAGTCTCCTTTTCCTATAAACTAATTTTCCATTTCTTTCATTTGCCATTTAACTTGATTTGAAAGAAATGGTCAGTAAAATGTGTTCTATTTTATAAAGCTTGTTTTAATTCTTGTAACAGTATTTTGAAAAGTTCAGATTGGATTTCTGCAAGACCTTTTTCAAGGCTTTGATGCTAAAGTTTATCTTCCAGGAATCAAACCAGGAGGGCAGTGTGCCAGCTGCCTTGCTGGCTTTTCCTGACGTATTTTTAAACACTTTGGGGGAGATTCTCCGAGCCCCGCACCACGATGCCCCGACGCCGGCACGCGATTCTCCGAGGTGCGGAGAATCGGCGCCATTTGCGCCGGCGCATTTGGTGTGGCAACGGCCTCGGGCCGCTGGAACGGCGGGGCCACCGATTCTCCGGCCCACATGGGCCGAGCGGCCGCGCGGATACGACAAAGTCCCACCGACGCCGGTCACCCCTGGTCGCTGCTGGCGGGAACTCTGTGCGAACGTTCGGGGGGGCGGCCTGTGGAAGGGGATGGGAGCTCCTTCACCGGGGGGGGGGGGAGCCTCCGATGGGGTCTGGCCCACGATCGGGGCCCAGCGATTGGCGGGCGGGCCTCTCACCCCCGGGCCTACTTTCTGGCGTGGCCGGCCCCTGGATACCGACGCCATGTTGAGTTGGGGCCGGCGTGCTAAAGAAGTCCCCCGCGCATGCGCAGGTTGGCGCGGCGCCCATTTGGGGCCAGGAAAGGAGGCTGGAGCGGTGTGAACCGTCCCCTTTCGGTGCGGCTCCATTTGGAGAATCGTCCCCTTTGGGTGTGATCTGACAGCCATGTCGCGCCCAAAGAGTTTATTGAGTGAGCCCCTTAGTTCGCGGGAGAGGCCAAAATCGGGAACCACGCTGGGTGCCGATTGGTTTTCTGATCTAACCGGCGATAAGATCCGGATCGTGCCATGTCAGAGCGAGAAACCAATAACCACCAATTAAGGCCAATCTCCATCCTATGAAACGATCGGCCTCCCGTGATTTTAGTGGCTCCCCAGCGAGCGATCATGCGGATGCCGTTTAGTACACCTATTTAAAAACGTAATGGTATGGCTGCTGTGGAGATCCGAGGAGGTGAGTAACCTTCTTTGAAATCGGGCAGTCAGACCGCTGCCCCAGTGCTCGGAAGGGGGGGGGGGAGGAGTGGTAAGAGATGGCTTTGTTCGGGGCGGGGTGGGCTGCCAACGGTTGCCCCTGGGCTGGAGGATGAGTGGTCCAGTGCCTGCCGGTCCATCATGCCACTCCCCGGATGGTGTACACCCATAATGGGGGCAGCTCCGGCTGCTGTCCCACTGAACACACCGATGACAGAGCCCTGTCCATGTTACTATGGTAATGCTCACTTTAACTCCCACTGACTATGGCAGCTGCTGGCCGTACATTTGAAGGTTATTGCTAATAGGAAATGGCAATTCTAGCATTGTGAGCACGTCACAGCTCCCAGGCTACAAGTTAATACATTTCCGTTGTTCTTTGTTATTTTTGGGCAGTGCTCTTTTAATTTGTTCCTGGGTTCATTTCTGTTATTCTATTAAGTTGATTGGACCCTAAAATAAAGCAGGTTGTGTGTGCTCTGTGCTCCTTGCTTTTGACTCAAAAACTGCTTGAATACCTCAGTGCTTTGTTTGCTGGCTGCCTTTTCTACTCCTCAAGCCTGGAATGAGGCAAAGGAAAGCTGTGAACAAGCCTACTACCAGTCTGAAGAAGGGGAGGAGGTGCTTTCTCACTCCTATGTTATGCTTTGAGTTACCGAGGCTCAGGTACTGACTGTTCCTGTTTTGAAATCCGGCTGCTGGAAGCGGCTATAGGGGGACAGAGAGGAGGAAGCCAGCCTGCTATTGTAAATACTTGAGGATGTGTCTCTGTTGTAGCTGACCTTCTGCTTTGACTTGGAATGAGGCATGGGGAGCATTTGCCTGGCCTATTACCGGGCTGAAGAAAGAAGAGGGTTTGCTCTTCAGTTTGTTGATATCGTAGCTGGAATATTTTGCTTAGACTTTTAAATGTTTATTGATTTATGTCTGGAACTGTGTGTTACTTGTTAATGATGCCGATACAGAAGAAGTGGAGGGGTGGCGGCCCGATTCGACTGTGCATCATGTGGAGGACGGGGATAATCGCAACCAGTGGCTTCAAGGTCACTGCATCCCTGAAATTTTACACCTCAGGATCATTCCAGGCCTCGAGCAGGGACTTGTCTGGCATATCCCAACTAAGAGCCCACAAGTGCATCTGTGACGTCACGGAAGCCCTGTTTGCCCAGGCAGCTGGCTACATAAACTTTGACCTGGACCAGGCCCATCAAGATGCATGGGCGGCAGAACATAGAACATAAGAGTTCTCCACCATAACCCCCCCCCCCCCACTGTTTCCACAAGAATTTGCACATGCTTATATACAGATAAGGCAGTAACAAACTCATGTATTTATCATTAAGAGCAGAGCGCAAGCATACACAGAGATGGACAGAATTAAAATATTGCCGTCAACTTTTACAAAATCATGGGCGGGATACTCCGTAGCCCGTGCCGGAATCGTATTTGGCGATCGGGCGGAGAATGGATTTCCACGCCAAAATCAGGACCGCCGCTGGTTTGACGCTGGTCAGCTATGCTCCACCACCTCCAAACTGGCATCATCGTGACGTGCGCGACGTGCCGTTTCAATGGCGTTGGCGTGTCATTGGCCGGTCCACCCGTGATGCTCCGCCCCCAATGGGCTGAGTTCCCGACGGTACGGGCCACGTGTTGTCAGAAGGATAACGACGCACTGGAATGAAATCAGTACTGAAGGGTTATGCCGATCAGGATATCTGGCAAAGGCTCAGATTCTTCTCTATAGAAAAGAAAAACTAAGGGGTGATGTAATGTAAGTCTTCAAGATTGTAAAAGGGCTCAATAATGTTGAGAATCAGAACTAGGGGTCATACATGGCTACTAGTAAATCTAAAAGGGAATTCAGGAGAAACCTGTTTATCCAGAGAATGGTTTGGCTATGGAACCATGATCAGAAGATCTAGTTGAGGCCACTAGCATAAATATATTTAAAGGGAAGCCAGATAGACATATGAAGGAGAAAGGAACAGCAGAATATGCTGATGAGATTAGATAAAGTGGTCTATGTGAAGTAGAAATAGTGACGTGGCATGCTAGGCCAAATAGCCCAATCCCGTGCAGTAAATATGATAGAAATCTGGGTTTCTGAAATGGGGAGGTGTTGCATTCATCAACAGTGATCTTTCTCACTTTAATTAGCATAACGTTTATTTGTATTGCAACACTGAGGGAAGTACTTCCTGCACATCTGCAGATGTAGTGTCAGAGCTTTAGACTGCTTAAAAATGAGAGAAGCCAGTCAGTGCAGCCCTGCTTTCTGTTGCTGAGTTGTGTACTTTTTTGCAAGTTGGCGTCTTGTAACTATTTCCTTTACAACAAATGTTGTTGCTTTCTTTATGATGATGAGTTTTATTTAAAGTAACGGTTCACAGATTATGAAATAAAGCAGCAGTTTTTATATCAATAAATTAATATTTATTGAGTAAGCTACAACCGCTGGATAAGCTGAAAAAGACTGAACAGCAGCATTTTAAGTGACATAAACAGCAGCTCTTAAGATGGCCAAACATTTACATAGCTGCCCCTTACAAATTACAAAGCTATCGGAAAGGGGCCAGGCTGTTTTTATGCAGCCCAACAAGACAATTGACTTTGATGAGTGTGAATGTCACATCTCCTGAACTATTCACAAAATATCCAGATATAATCGATTTTTAAACAATGAATCTGAAATCAGCCTGTTATGACAATGTTTGGGTAACTGGCCAGGTTGCCAGAGGTCATGTGATGAACAAGTGAACCCCTTTTGTCTTTTAAGAAGCTGCTTCTGGGGGGTAGTCAGTGAGACCCGAATGGCCCTGAGTTGATACCAGCAAGGAAAAGAACTCCTGCAAGCTTGTGCTCTGTCTGTTTGTTCTACCAGTCACACACCACAGGAAGCTCTTAAACATCAACCCAGCAGCTGCTGACTCCAGAAGATGACAGAAATCGTCTGTCAACTTTTTCAAATTGTCTCAACACAGAATCCAGAAAGACCATCGAGACCAGTCTGAAGCACCCAAGTCATCAATCTACTGGATCTGTGTATAATTGACTTTCTTTTGGACTCTGAAACAATTTAACCTACCCTCCCACTTGGTAACTTCTTTCTCTGAGTGTACAAGTGAACTCTTCAATACATGTGTGATTCAGAGTTGAGTGTTTTATTATTTTACTCAGATTGAGTGTTATTTCTTTGTCTTTTAAAACTTATAAGGAAACCTATCTGTGTCTTTTACAGTCACAGCACTGAAGTGGCAGGTGAGTCATTGAAAGAAACATTGGGTTAATTCTCCCAAGCTCCCGCGAGTGGGGTGGGGTGGGGGTGGGGGTCTAGAAATCAGTTTTACTCTGGCAGTACGATCATCCACTGTTACCCGACATGGTGGTTGGGAAATGTGCAGGAGGCCAGCATGAAACTCATTTGTGTCCCACTAATGGGATGCTGATCCGACTACCCATGCCCGATGCTTTGTGGTGCCAGCGGAAAAACACGACAGTGCGAAACACGCTTGGAACAAGGTGGCATGCAGATGTTGGGACCTGAACAATGCCTGTTGCTGCCTCTGGAGGTCAAGATGTAGGCCAACTGCAACCCTGGACCCTGCAACACCACAGTAGTGAGTCAGTGGGCTATCTGCAGGTGGACCTTCCAGATTCAGTGTCCAGGAGGGTGTTAAGCCTCAGAATGTTCCCGGAGATCTATCTTCATTTCTAGGTGGTCCACCTTCTTTATTCGATAGTAGGTCAGTGATGTTGGGCGCCTTTTCACTGTGGCGCCGGATACCACAACAGATTGCACGTCATCAGGCCTGCCCCACGATGGAATATGGCACAAAATCCATGTTGTACCTAATTAGTGAGGTCGGGGCTGGAACATTTGGCATGTTTTCCGGCCAGCCTCTGAGCAGGAAACACTCATGTTCCCGCCCTGCTTTGGGACTTAGTCCCAGGGTGGGAGAATTCCGCTCTGCATCTCAGTTGGCAGACTGCAGAGAAACATATAACGCTTGCTTTTAGACTCTGAATAGTTGAAAGACATGTGATATGGGTCTTCTTCATGCTAGGGATCCCCTTCTGTGTTATCAAAATATGTAGATAATTAGTGGTAGCAGCAGTATGCCTTAAACAAGATATCCAGTTTACGCCGTAAAATGTTGGAAACATTCAATGGGTCTGGCAGCATCTGTGGAGAGAGGAACAGAGATAGTGGGTGGGATTCTCCGTCGGCAGCGCACTCATGCCCACGGACTTCCCAATGGCGTGGTGGTGCCCACAATGGGAAACGCCATTGGCCGGCTGCCAGGACAGAAGATTCTGCTGCCAGCGGCAGGAGGGTGAATCCCACCCAACGCATTTCAGTGTCCTTGTTTCAATTATTGTTGTTAATTCGAAGGGAGATTCAGAGTGGGATTTACACCAGCCACATTTTCCATTTCATTTACCAGGCACTATATAATGGTGGGTTGCCTGAGGGACGATTGCTAAATTTCGGTTGCTATGTGTTCTCTGGCTGCTGAAAGCGCTTTATGGAAGAAGTTGATGTACACTGACTGAAATTCATGATCTAAGAGCCTGCAAAGAGGTCCATTTCCGTATTGCACTGCTAAAAAGGCCAGAGTGGCCCTTTTAATTACGGGTCGTCACCTTGATCGGGGTCACGCAGATGAGCTTCAATGCCAGAAATCCCGCCCTCCCTGAAATAAAAGCAAAATATTGCGATTGCAGGAATTTGAAGCAAAAGCAGAAAATGCTGGAAAAACTCCGATCTGGCATCACGTATCGAGTCCGATCACTCTATTTTCTCCCCCCACTGATGCTGCCAGACCTGTTGAGGTTTTCCAGCATTTTCTGTTTTCGATCAAAGTGATTGAGGCAGGGACTTTGACAACGTTTAAAAGGCATTTTGGGCAGATACATGGATAGGGAAGGTTTAGAGGGATATGGGCCAAATGCAGGCAAATGGGGTTGGCATAGATGGGCTTTTCATAGAATTTACAGTGCAGAAGGAGGCCATTCGGCCTATCGTGTCTGCACCAGATCTTGGAAAGAGCACCCTATCCAAGGTCAACACCTCCATTCTATCCCCATAACCCAGTAACCTCACCCAACACTAAGGGCAATTTTAGACACTAAGGGCAATTTATCATGGCCAATCCACCTAACCTGCACATCTTTGGACTGTGGGAGGAAACCGGAGCACCCGGAGGAAACCCACGCACACACGGGGAGAACGTGCAAACTCCGCACAGGCAGTGACCCAAGCCGAAATCGAACCTGGGACCCTGGAGCTTTGAAGCAATTGTGCTATCCACAATGCTACTGTGTTGCCCAACCTTTTTGGTTGGCATGGACCAGTTTGGGCCGAAGGGTCTGTCTCCGGGGCGTAGATTCTATGATTCTTATGATCCTGCCCTATTGTTCTGATTGGGTGAGGTACTCTCAATCTGCAGTCCGGGACCCACCCAGCACGCTTAAGTGGCACAATTGATGCATTATTCAGCGTCTTTAGGCGTGAGCTCAGAAGTCTGAATGTTGCCCACTTTTGGGTGCGCAGCCCTTGTGTTGCGGGGGCTTGTTGTCTTTCTTTCCTCCCAGAGGTACTAACTTGATGCATGGTGCTTTTGCTCTGACATCCTCTTGTACATTGCTTCATATGAGTCTATCTATTGGGTCCTAAAAAAGCTTTTTATTGTAGGAATCACTTCAGAGCCAAGTCAATTGCATCCTTTGCCAATGCAAAAACACAGGCAGTTTCCAGCTGCAATCGATGGATAATCATTGGGAACAGGATTCTGGCTGATCTGTGGTTGTTCTTGCGAGAGGACATTGGAACCAAATATAGCATCCCATCCTGCTGCCTGTAAGAGATTTAAGCCATTGAATTAGGCTGTAATTATTAAACATAGGAAAGAGTGCAGAAAAAAGCAAGTGATAACCAGTGCAAACTTGGACTGAGCGAGCTGAGAAGCCTTCCATTATCATATGTCATTTCATAAATGAACAAATGCTAATTAAAAAAAAAAAAGTTGCTTAAACAGGAAGTCTCATCTGTTACTTGAATAGCTCAAATGATAATGTACCAGCATGTCTCAGAGTTCACCCTTACACAAATGAGAATTATTAAGTATTCCTCTGTTCTATCTGAAGCTGTTAATCACTGGAATATGCTACAGTTCTTCAGAATGACAGAGGCTGAGATTGCCTTTATGACAAGCCTCAACAAATTAGGTTATCTGTGCCTCTTCAGATCTGATACTTCCTGGCATCAATCATACATACAGGATGTACTTTTCCTTTCTTAAATTCTTCTTTGAAGTATCTGTAAGCAAAGTGAGAGCCATCAATCAAGCAAGAAATATTCACATTTGGCTAATTAGGCCACACAGGCAACATTGACGTTTCATCACCTGATCATGCTGCAAAGTGTGCTAATGGGCAGGGTTTTTGTAAAAAAAAAGCAATATTTCCTTATTGTTTCCATTTATATAAATGTGTATATTTTCTGGTGAATAGCTTAGTGGCTGGTTAGAATTTGTTATTACATTTTTGACACTACTTAGTGAATTCTTCAGGTCTGCCAAAGGGAAATGATTGTTCATCTTCATGTGGTCTTGACATCCATGGAAATCAAACCACTAAAATTAATTGTCAAAAAAAATGTTGAAAAATTACTTCCAAACTTGACATTAAATTCAGTAATTTCAGATTATGGCCACTTCTTTATTATTTTAGACAGCAGCTGTTGGTAATGATTTTGTAATTCCCAATTACTACGAGAGACATTTTTTGCTTCTTCCACTCCCATTATCAATGCTTGATACATTCCAAGAGAGATTAAAATGATTATCATCTGCTTTTGCTCGCATCATCATCCATTTGTCATATAATCGCTTCTACATTTCGCCCTGTCACAGACCCCCTATTTTGTTCTTCAGTCCGTCCTTATTTTCCTTACATCTGAACTTGCTTAAAGCCTGCTTAGGACATAGGAACATCGGAGCAGGAGTAGGCCATTCAGTCCCTTAAGCCTGCTCCACCATTCAACTAGATCATGGCTTATCGCCTACCTCAATGCATTCTCTTGTACCATTCCCATACTCCTTGACGTCATTGGGTGGCACAGTAGCACAGTGGTTAGCACTGTTGCTTTGCAGTGCCAGGGACCTGGGTTCGATGCCCAGCTTGAGTCACTGTCTGTGCGGAGCCTGCACGTTCTCCCTATGTCTGCGAGAGTTTCCTCCGGGTGTTCCGGTTTCCTCCCACAAGTCCTGAAAGACGTGCTTGTTAGGTAATTTGGGCATTCTGAATTCTCCCTCTGTGTACCCAAACAGGCGCTGTAATGTGGTGACTAGGGGCTTTTCACAGTAACTTCATTGCAGTGTTAATGTATGCCTACTTGTGACAATAATAAAGATTATTATTATTATACAGAAATCTATTGAATTCTGTCTTGACCTTATTCAATGACAGCTTCCACAGCCCTCTGGGCACATTATTCCAAAGATAAAAGAAAATTACTGCAGATGCCGGAATCCGAAACAAAGACAGCTTTGACAAAGAGTCATCCAGACTCAAAAAGTTAGCTCCATTCTCTCGCCACAGATGCTGTCAGACCTGCTGAGATCGTCCAGAGTTTTCTGTTTTTGTTACATAATTCCAAAGATTCGCTACCCTCTGAGTGAAGAACTTCCTCCTCATCTCAGTCTTAACTGACCTGTCCCTTATTCTGAGGGTGGAATCTTACCAGAATTTGGCAAAGTGTCAGACTCAGATTGTAACTCTACAGTTCCACAGACCAGTTTTCCAATGGAACCTTGAGCCTTAGAGAACAGAAAATGAGTGGGCGTGGTTTACTCCATCACTCAGGCGGGACAAGGCCTCGTGCAGAATACCGACACCAAAGAGTTTGTGATGCTATCTTTAAAGGGCACCCAGATCAGCACTGCAGCCTAATGACCCTCAGCCCCCATCACCGAGGTATTGGGGGCTCCCCCCTGACATTCATCGCCCACATGCTGCTCGTTGACATTCATTACTGGCATACCCCCACCCTCCAAGATTCCTCACTAGCATTGTGACCCCTTACTATCACCTCAGCAGTCTTTTCCCCTCCACACACACTCAGTGTCCACTCGCACCCCCCCCCCCCCCCACTCCACGCACCACACATCAATTCCCCCCCCCACCCCATTGGAGCCGGTTCTTGTCTCTGTGAGGGTCTGCCCTGGCACAGGTTGATGCAATGCCAACTTGTGCTGGGGCAGTGCCAGGGGGCATGTCCCTCTAACTCCCCGGGGACTATACTTAGCTCTATGCCCCTATGGGATCCCTCAACTGCCTCATGCCTGACCTGTTGAAAACCCCAACCTGGCATTAGTGAGGGGCTACCATTTGGTGGGTGGAGGTGGGGTGCTAATAATATTGAAATCAATTTAAATTTATTAAAATGAATGTGAATCTCGTGACGTTGCTGGTGAGGGGCGGGGAAATCAGGAAACGCGATCTCTCCGACGAGAATTGTGTTTCCTGATTCTTGCGAGATTTACTGCCCGTGCCACCCATCTGGTGGACGGCGAGTGCCAGCTCAAGATTGTGCCCTGAAGCAGCATTCCTTGGCTCTCGAACCTGGCTAGGTGAAACATTCTTTCTGCATTTACCTTGGCAAACCTGTTAAAATGTTATACGTTTCAATGAGATCACCTCTCATTCTTCTAAACTCAAGAGAATATAGGATTAGTCTCCTTAATCTCTCCTCATTGGATACTTCTGCCATTGCACAGATCAGTCTGGTGAACCTCTGCTGAACACCCTCCATGGCAAGTATATTCTTCCTTGGGTAAGGGGATCAAAACTGTACACAATATTCCAGGTGTGGACTATACAATTGAAGCATATTTTTTCTTCTGTATTGATATCCTCTGATATAGTCAACATACCGTTTGCATGTTCGCTTTCAGTGTTTTATAGACAAGGACAGCAAGGCCTCTTTGGACACCACCACTCCCCAATCTCTCACTATTTAAAAATATTCTGAACCTCTGTTTCTTCTGCCAAAGTGGAGAACCTCGCACTTATCCGTATTATATTCCATGTGCCATGTTCTTGGCAACTCACTAAGCCTCTTTGCATCCTCCTCACAACACACATTCCCACCTAGTTTTGTGTCATCTACAAAATTGGAAATGTTACATTTGCTCCTCACATCCAAATCATTGATAAAGGTGTTGAACATCTGGGACCCAAGTACTGATCCTTGCGAAATCCCCACCAAACACAGCCTGCTTACCCGAGAATGACCTCTTTATTCCTACTCTCTGTTTTCTGTCCATTAACCAATCCTCAATCCATGTTAGTATATTACTCCCTATGGAATGTGCTCTAATTTTCTTTACTAACTTCCTGCTTTGGACCTTATCGAAAGCCTTTTGAAAATCCAAATACACCATACATCCACTGTATTTATTGGGCTAGTAATATATTCAAAAAACTCCAACAGACTTGTCAAACGTGATTTCCTTTTCATAAATCCATGTTGACTCCTCCCAATCAGATCATTATTTTCTAAATGTTCAGTTGTCAGATCCTTTGTAATGGATTCTAGCATTTTTCCCACGAATGACGTCAGGTTAACAAGTCTGTCATTCACCGTTTTCCCTCTCCCCTCTTTACTAAACAGCGTGGTTACATTTACTACCTTTTAATCTACAGGAATTATTTCAGATTCCAAAGAATGTTGAACAATGATCACCAATGCATCCACTATCTCTATGGTAACCTCTTTCAACACTCTGGGACATAGATCATCATGTTCCAGAGATATATCAGCTTTCAGTCCCAGTAATTTAACCAGCTCTATCTTTTTACTAATTGTTGCGACACCCTGGGCTGGTGCACAGTGTGGTGAACCACGTTCCACTGTTACTGACTGCTGTATATATATATATATATTCACTGTTATTGTTTGTTCCATTGTTACTTACTGTTGTTGTTGTTGCTTCTGTTGGCTCCGCCTGTGGCTCCGCCCCTCGGGCTTTGTATATAGTTGGTTGATCTGTGGCCCTGCCCCAGTGGGGGATCAGCAGCAGGCAGGCACACATCTCAGTGTATTAAAGCCACAATTTAGTTCTATAACTCGCTTCGTCTGTTATTGATGGTCCATCACACAGTCAATTGCAGCCCAGTGTTACCAAGAGTCGCAACACAATTGAAATTGACAAATAATTCTTAAAAGATACACCAAATCTTTGGCCCTTGGCTGCCCAATAATTACAGTCACCAGGTTTGTAAATTTAAACACAATTCATTTTATTAATAACAATAATTATAACAGCAAATACAACTGGTTAACTATTATCTAATTCCTAACAGACACAGAGGGGAAAGAGGGGTGTAAAATAATGATGAAAGTAAAAGGATAAGAGTCTTTGTTTCAGATGGACATTTTTCAGTTCACCTTTATTCAATCGAGGCCTTCAGTTGGAGGTTTTTTGTTTTCAGTCTGTAATGATGTTCACTGTAGATTCATCCAAGTCTCAAAAAACCTTCTATGTCGGTTCAGATAGGCAGTATTTCTAGAGAGAGAGAGACTGGCACTCACAGCTGCTCCTCTGAACTTCCAGGATCCAACTGTCACTTCCTGCATCTTCTGAAAACCAATCCCCTTGGGTAGGATCCAATCACTGCCTGTCGCTGGGCAGAATAAGGCCTTTTGCCAATTCATTGGCCATCAGCCAAACAATTGAAACAAATCTCTCCAACCTCTCGGGCGCCAAAACGTCTGTTTTTTCTGTTCAGAAGCTAAACATGTGTAACACTACCATTTAGCAACTTTTGAGTTCCTCACTGCCTTTGCTTGACTTAAAAGTATGTGTTCATTAAAGATCCATGGATCAAAATGATAACACAAAGTAAAAGAAATAGGAAATAAGTGAATCAACAGGATTCGCTAATACACTAATACAATTTTTTTTCCAGTTCCCCATTCTTGCTAGGCCATTGTTTCACTATTATTTCTGGGAGGGTTTTCTTTAACTTCCTCCATGAAGACATATTTATTAGTTTCTCTGTCACTTTCTTATTCCCCATTAAAAAAACTTCCTGTCTCTGCCTGGGATGGACCCACGTTTATCTTTGCTCATCGTTTCCTTTTTACATACCTATAGAGGCTTTAAGACCGTAAGACCATAAGACCTAGGAGCGGAAGTAAGGCCATTCGGCCCATCGAGTCCACTCCACCATTCAATCATGGCTGATTTCAACTCCATTTACCCGCTCTCTCTCCATAGCCCTTAATAGTCTGTTTGATGTTTCTTGCTGATTAAATAAGTGGCACAATTCTTTTTTTTTAAATAATATTTTATTGAAAATTTTTGGTCAACCAACACAGTACATTGTGCATCCTTTACACAACATTGTAACAATACAGATAATAATGACCTTTTTTAAATTTAAACAAAAACAACAACAAATAAATAAATATTAAATAACAAAAAAAAAAAAAATAAATAAAAACTAGCCCTAATTGGCAACTGCTTTGTCTCAGGCCACCCCCCCCCCCCATCCCCCCCCATCCCTCCCCCCCCCCCCCAAGTCCTGGGCCGCTGCTGCTGCCTTCTTTGTTCTCCCCTATCTATCTTTCCGCAAGATATTCGACGAACGGTTGCCACCGCCTAGTAAACCCTTGAGCCGACCCCCTTAGGACGAACTTAATCCGCTCTAACTTTATGAACCCCGCCATATCATTTATCCAGGTCTCCACCCCCGGGGGCTTGGCTTCTTTCCACATTAACAATATTCTGCGCCGGGCTACTAGGGACGCAAAGGCCAAAACATCGGCCTCTTTCGCCTCCTGCACTCCCGGCTCTTGTGCAACCCCAAATATAGCCAACCCCCAGCTTGGTTCGACCCGGACTCCTACTACTTTTGAAAGCACCTTTGTCACCCCCATCCAAAACCCCTGTAGTGCCGGGCATGACCAAAACATATGGGTATGATTCGCTGGGCTTCTCGAGCACCTCGCACACCTATCCTCCACCCCAAAAAATTTACTGAGCCGTGTTCCAGTCATATGTGCCCTGTGTAATACCTTAAACTGAATCAGGCTTAGCCTGGCGCACGAGGACGACGAGTTTATCCTGTTTAGGGCATCTGCCCACATCCCCTCCTCAATCTCCTCCCCTAGCTCTTCTTCCCATTTCCCTTTTAGTTCGTCCATCATAGTCTCCCCTTCGTCTCTCATTTCCCTATATATATCCGACACCTTACCGTCCCCCACCCATTTCTTTGAGATGACTCTGTCCTGCACCTCTTGTGTCGGGAGCTGCGGGAATTCCCTCACCTGCTGCCTCGCAAAAGCCCTCAATTGCATGTACCTGAATGCATTCCCTTGGGGCAACCCATATTTCTCGGTCAGCGCTCCCAGACTCGCAAACTTCCCATCCACAAATAGATCTTTCAATTGCGTTATACCTGCTCTTTGCCACATTCCATATCCCCCATCCATTCCCCCCGGGGCAAACCTATGGTTGTTTCTTATCGGGGACCCCCCCAGTGCTCCCGTCTTTCCCCTATGTCGTCTCCACTGTCCCCAAATCTTCAGTGTAGCTACCACCACCGGACTCGTGGTATAGTTCCTTGGTGAGAACGGCAATGGGGCTGTCACCATAGCCTGCAGGCTAGTCCCCCTACAGGACGCCCTCTCTAATCTCTTCCACACCGCTCCTTCCTCCTCTCCCATCCACTTACTCACCATTGAAATATTAGCGGCCCAATAATACTCACTTAGGCTCGGTAGTGCCAGCCCCCCCCTATCCCTACTACGCTGTAAGAATCCCTTCCTTACTCTCGGAGTCTTCCCGGCCCAAACAAAACCCATGATACTCTTTTCTATCCTTTTGAAAAAAGCCTTCGTGATCACCACCGGGAGACACTGAAACACAAAAAGGAATCTCGGGAGGACCACCATCTTAACTGCCTGCACCCTCCCTGCCATTGACAATGCTACCATATCCCATCTCTTGAAATCTTCCTCCATCTGTTCCACCAACCGCGTCAAATTTAGCCTGTGCAATGTGCCCCAATTCTTAGCTATCTGGATCCCCAGGTAACGAAAGTCTCTTGTTACCTTCCTCAACGGTAGGTCTTCTATTTCTCTACTCTGCTCCCCTGGATGCACCACAAACAGCTCACTCTTTCCCATGTTCAATTTATACCCTGAAAAATCCCCAAACTCCCCAAGTATCCGCATTATTTCTGGCATCCCCTCCGCTGGATCCGCCACATATAGTAGCAGATCATCCGCATATAAAGATACCCGGTGTTCTTCTCCTCCCCTAAGTATTCCCCTCCATCCCTTGGAACCTCTCAGCGCTATCGCCAGGGGCTCAATCGCCAGTGCAAACAGTAATGGGGACAGAGGACATCCCTGCCTTGTCCCTCTATGGAGCCGAAAATATGCCGATCCCCGTCCATTCGTGACCACACTCGCCACTGGGGCCCTATACAACAGCTGCACCCATCTAACATACCCCTCTCCGAACCCAAATCTCCTCAACACCTCCCACAGATAATCCCATTCCACTCTATCAAATGCTTTCTCGGCATCCATCGCCACTACACCGTTTCACCCTCTGGTGGGGCCATCATCATTACCCCTAACAACCTCCGTATGTTCGTGTTCAGCTGTCTCCCCTTCACAAACCCAGTTTGGTCCTCATGAACCACCCCCGGGACACATTCCTCTATTCTCATTGCCATTACCTTGGCCAAGACCTTGGCATCTACATTGAGGAGGGAGATTGGTCTGTAGGACCCGCATTGTAGCGGATCCTTTTCCTTCTTTAAAAGAAGCGATATCGTTGCTTCTGACATAGTCGGGGGCAGTTGTCCCCTTTCCTTTGCCTCGTTGAAGGTCCTCGTCAGTAGCGGGGCGAGCAAGTCCAAATATTTTCTGTAAAATTCAACTGGGAATCCGTCCGGTCCCGGGGCCTTTCCCGTCTGCATGTTCCTAATTCCTTTCACCACTTCTTCTACCGTGATCTGTGCTCCCAATCCCATCCTTTCCTGCTCTTCCACCTTGGGAATTTCCAGCCGATCCAAAAACTCCATCATTCTCTCCCTCCCATCCGGGGGTTGAGCTTCATACAATTTTTTATAAAATGTCTTAAACACTTCATTCACTCTCTCCGCTCCCCGCTCCGTCTCTCCATCTTCGTCTCTCACCCCCCCTATTTCCCTCGCTGCTCCCCTTTTCCTCAATTGGTGTGCCAGCAATCTGCTCGCCTTCTCTCCATATTCATACTGTACACCCTGCGCCTTCCTCGATTGTGCCTCTGCAGTGCCTGTGGTCAGCAAGTCAAATTCCACATGCAGCCTTTGCCTTTCCCTGTACAGTCCCTCCTCCGGTGCTTCCGCATACTGTCTGTCCACCCTCAAAAGTTCTTGCAACAACCGCTCCCGTTCCTTACTCTCCTGCTTCCCTTTATGTGTCCTTATTGATATCAGCTCCCCCCTAACCACCGCCTTCAACGCCTCCCAGACCACTCCCACCTGAACCTCCCCATTGTCATTGAGTTCCAAGTACTTTTCAATGCATCCCCTCACCCTTAAGCACACCCCCTCATCCGCCATTAGTCCCATATCCATTCTCCAGGGTGGACGCCCTCTTGTTTCCTCCCCTATCTCCAAGTCTACCCAGTGTGGGGCATGATCCGAAATGGCTATAGCCGTATATTCCGTTCCCCTCACCCTCGGGATCAATGCCCTACCCAACACAAAAAAGTCTATGCGTGAATAGACTTTATGGACATAGGAGAAAAACGAGAACTCCTTACCCCTAGGTCTACTGAATCTCCACGGGTCCACCCCTCCCATCTGCTCCATAAAATCCTTAAGCACCTTGGCTGCTGCCGGCCTCCTACCAGTCCTGGACTTCGACCTATCCAGCCTTGGTTCCAACACCGTGTTAAAGTCTCCCCCCATTATCAGCTTTCCGGTCTCTAGGTCTGGGATGCGTCCTAGCATTCGCCTCATAAAATTGGCATCGTCCCAATTCGGGGCATACACGTTTACCAACACCACCATCTCTCCCTGTAATTTGCCACTCACCATCACGTATCTGCCCCCGTTATCCGCCACTATAGTCTTTGCCTCGAACATTACCCGCTTCCCCACTAATATAGCCACCCCCCTGTTTTTCGCATCCAGCCCCGAATGGAACACCTGCCCTACCCATCCTTTGCGCAACCTAACCTGATCTATCAGTTTCAGGTGCGTTTCCTGTAACATGACCACATCTGCTTTAAGTTTCTTAAGGTGTGCGAGTACTCGTGCCCTCTTTATCGGCCCGTTAAGCCCCCTCACGTTCCACGTGATCAGCCGAGTTGGGGGGCTTCCCACCCCCCCCCCTTGCCGGTTAGCCATCATCTTTTTCCAGCTTCTCGCCCAGTTCCCACGCGGCTGTATTTCTACCAGACGGTGCCCCCCCGCCCATCCTTTCCCGCACCCACTCCCCCCTTTCCCCAGCAGCAGCAACCCAGTAATTCCCCCCTCCCCCCCCCCCCCCGCTAGACCCCCCGCTAGCGTAATTACTCCCCCCATGTTGCTCCCAGAAGTCAGCAAACTCTGGCTGACCTCGGCTTCCCCCCGTGATCACGGCTCGCCCCGTGCGGCGCCCCCTCCTTCCTGCTTCTCTATTCCCGCCATAATTATCATAGCGCGGGAACCAAGCCCGCGCCTCTCCCTCGGCCCCGCCTCCCATGGCCAACGCCCCCCCCCCCCCCACTCGTCCCACCACTTTGTCCAAACGTTCATTTTCGTAGTCCAATCATTCCAATTTTTCTTCTACAATAAAAGTCCACGCTTCATCCGCCGTCTCAAAGTAGTGGTGCCTCCCTTGATATGTGACCCACAGTCTTGCCGGTTGCAGCATTCCAAACTTTATCTTTTTTTTATGAAGCACCGCCTTGGCCCGATTAAAGCTCGCCCTCCTTCTCGCCACCTCCGCACTCCAATCTTGATAGACGCGGATCACCGCGTTCTCCCATTTACTACACCGAGTTTTCTTCGCCCATCTAAGGACCATTTCTCTATCCTTAAAACGGAGAAATCTCACCACTATGGCTCTGGGAGCTTCTCCTGCTCTCGGTCCTCGCACCATAACTCGGTATGCTCCCTCCACCTCCAACGGACCCGTCGGGGCCTCCACTCCCATTAACGAGTGCAGCATCGTGCTCACATATGCCCCGACGTCCGCCCCCTCCACACCTTCAGGAAGGCCAAGAATCCTCAAATTGTTCCTCCTTGCGTTATTTTCCAGTGCCTCCAACCTCTCCACAGATCGTTTCTGGTGTGCCTCCTGTATCTCCGACTTCACCACCAGGCCCTATATGTCGTTTTCATTCTCTGCTGCTTTCGCCTTCACGACCCGAAGCTCCTGCTCCTGGGTCTTTTGTTCCTCTTTCAGCCCTTCAATCACCTGTAATATCGGGGCCAACAACTCTTTCTTCATTTCCTTTTTTATCTCCTCCACGCAGCGTTTCAAAAACTCTTGTTGTTCAGGGCCCCATATGAAACTGCCACCTTCCGACGCCATCTTGGTTTCTGCTTGCCTTCCTTGCCGTTGTTCCAAAGGATCCGCTGCAATCCGGCCACTTTCCTCTCCTTTTTCCATCCGTGTCCAGGGGGAACACCCTTCTGGTTTACCGCACGGTGTTTTCAGCCGTTAAAATTGCCGTTGGGGCTCCTATCAAGAGCCCAAAAGTCCGTTTCACAGGGAGCTGCCGAAAACGTGCGACTCAGCTGGTCATCGCCGCACCCGGAAGTCCCAAGTGGCACAATTCTTAAGGAGGTGCAGGAGTAGAGGTACTGGCTGTAAAAAAAGAAACAAGGTGATAGGTTTTCAGAGCAGGCAGCATGTAGATCTGAGGCTACTATCGGATCACCCAGGATTTTCATGAATGCTGGGCAGGCTCGAAGGGGCCGAATGGCCTGCCCTTGCTTATTGTTTGTAGTCTATTCTCCCTTTCTTTTAACAGTTTTTTTGGTCCTCCTTTGCTGAGTTCTAAAATGCTCCCAATTCTCACACTTACTATATTTTTTGGCAATTTTGTAAGACTCGGTCGAATCTGGGTCCTCAGTGCCATACGAGGATCGTGCTTCTAGTCTAAATGGAGGTGTTCAGCAAATTGATCTGCATCTGGTTTCCCTGATGTAGCATTGTGAGCAATGACTACAGTATATTAATTGATGGAAGTAAATATAAATTGCAATTTCACCAGTAAGGTGTGTTTGGGACCTTGGATGGTGAGAAGGGAAGAGGTAAAAGCGCAGGTGTTGCCTCTCTTGCACTTTTATGGGAAGGTGAGAAGTGGAGTAGGTGTTGATGTTGATTGTGTGTCACGGAGGGAATGTTGGGCTGTTAATGTGGGACTGAACCTTGTAACCTTATTTTCTTCCTGAGCTTTAATTCCCTATCTTGTTTTGACAGGGTATATGTCAAGGGTATTGAAGAATTATACAGAGCATGCCTGTGATGGAGAATATATTTCTCTGCGATGTCCTCATCGAACAACCATCAGTATCCAGTCTTCATTTTATGGCAGAAGGGCACCCAGCCACCAGATGTGCCCATCTCGCTACCCACAAACTTTCAAAGACCTTGAAAAGGAAGATTTGTCCTGTTCAGCCATCACATCCTTGCAGGTAAATTCCAGACTTCATTTGTAAAATGATGGGAGGAATTCCTAACTGTCTCATGCACCTTAAAATATATGCTTTCTTTTTTCTTTTATCTGTTAATGCATTGTGATACACAAATTGAGGTCTGTGTTTCTGGTGCATTGTGCTCTGAATGAAATTTTGGTGTGAGTATTATTGTCAGGACTATGCAGAGTAAGCAGGTTGGGATCCTTCTAGGTGGCAGAGGTTGAGAGTTTGGAAGGTGCTGTTGAAGGGGCCTTGGTGAGGTGCTCCAGCGCATCTTGTAAACAGTACAGGGAACGAAGTTGGTGGTGCAGCGGACAAATGTTTAAGATAGTTAATGGGTGTCAATCAAGCAGGTTGTTTTGTCCTGGATGGCATTGAGCTGTTTGACTGTTGTAGGAGCCACAATCATTCAGGAAAGTTAGTGTATTCCATCAAACCTCTGACTTGTGCCTTGTACATGGTGGACATGCTATGGGGAGCCAAGAGGAGAGTTACTCACCAGAGAATTCACAGCTCTCTGACCTGCTCTTGTAGCCACAGTACTTCAATGGTTGGTCCGGTTAAGTTTCTGATCACTGTTAACCCGCAGGATGTTGATAGTGGGGGATTCACCAATGGTAATGCCATTGAATGTCAAGGGGTGGTGATTAGATTCTCTCTTGTTGGAGATTGTACATTATTAGTTTTCTTATTTCAGGATGTACATGCGTCTGAACCAGTTCAGAGCATGTTTAGTAGACTCATATCAGGAATGGGCGGGTTGTCTTATGAGGAAAGGTTAGACAGACTAGGCTTGTATCCACTGGAGTTTAGAGTTTAGAGTTTAGAAGAGTAAGAGGTGACTTGATTGAAATATTTAAGATCCTGAGGGGTAGTGACACAGTGAATGTGGAGAGGATGTTTCCCCTTGCAGAAGAATCTCAAACTAGGCGGCTCTGTTTAAAAAATTATGTTCACCCATTTAAAACCGAGATGAGAAGAATCTTTTTTTCTCAAAAGATAGTGAGTCTTTGGCAGTGGAAGCAGGATCTTTTGAATATTTTTAAGGCAGAGCTAGATAGATTCTTGATAAACAAGTAGGTGAAAGGTAATAACAGGTAGGCGGGAGGTTACAGACAGGTCAGTCAAGATCGTATTGAGTGACAGAGCAAGCTTGAGGGGCTGAATGGGCTACTCCTGCTCCTAAATCATATGTTCATACATGATCATATTGTCTGCCGCTTGTGTGCCCTGAATGTTTCTTGCCACTTGTCAGCCCAAGCCTGAATGTTGTCCAACCCTTGTTGCATGTAGATATGGAGTGGGAACTCTGAGGAGTCGTGAATGCCACTGAACACTGTGCAATCATCAGCGAATAACCACACTTCTGACCTTATGTTGAGGTTTTTTTTTGGGGGGGGTGAAATCATTGATGAAGAAGCGAAAGATGGTTGGGCCCAAGAAACTGCCTTCCGGAGCTCTAGCAGCCTGGCATAATTGGCCTCTGATATCCACAAGCATCTTGCTGGTGAAATATTGATGAGTGGGAATGAGGGGGAGGTTGATTGCTATGTTTTTGTATGTGTGATTTGCAATTAGTAGTCTAGTTTGTGTAGCTTTTCATCCTGTACCTGAAGAATTACAAAAACGTAGTCAAGTGTTTCCGACGGCACGGTTCACTTATGTTTTTAAAAATCGTGAAACCGCCAGAGCGGCTGCTGAGGAAGGGAGAGGGGGTACAGAAAGTGCCCAACATTGCCATAGTTTTTGACAGTTGTGTCGACTGCTGGGGAGCTTCTGCCAGGGCCGGTGGGAGTAGCGGGGGATGTCCGGGAGTGGGCTGTGGGGTCGGGGTGGATCGACACGAACACCATTGTTACAGCCAGCAAGGCAGCCATGGGAGGGCTGGGGGATCACGGGGGCTTTGGGTCACCCCCATGCATGCGTTCTGTGGGGTGGTGACCTGTTATTCCTGTGGTAAAGGAGAGGGAATCGTACCTGGCCACCGCTCCTTGCACCAGTGGAGACCAGTTGCAAATCTCCTCTAGTGGGAGCACTTAGTCTCCAGAACGGAGGATCCAGCCCCATGTTTCATGATTTTCCCCATCCCTCGCCGGTGATGTAACAAGGGAACTATATGTCAATAAATTTCAACACATTAACATTTATTAAAGAGCACCCCAGCCACATAATCCCCTCCTCACTAAGCATTCATATTTCGCCGACTTGACGCGATATCGGTGAGCTTTACAACTGTATAAGAATGGGAATCAGCCAAAGGGAGCCAAGAGGGTGCCAAGGTAACTATAACTCCCAAGGGAGAGAGGGACATGCCTGTATGTTCCCCCTGGCACATCTTTCTGGTACAGATTGGCACTACCCTGGTACAGGTTGACAACCTGGCAGTGCCAACCTATGCCAGGGGACAGTGCCGGGGTGGGCCCTCTAGTGATCCCCAAGCAGGGGGCGCGTTCACTTTTAGGCATGTTCAGGGACGGCCGATGTTTGCGTGGCTCAGTACCACCATATCCATGGGGGGGGGGGGGGAGTATATTTTCAGAGCAGATCGGGCTGCACTTTCAAAATGACGCCCTGATCTCTTTGGGGCCAGCTTTGTCGGCTCTATCTGCCCCCAAATTTTCCGTGCATTGAGTATCAGAAAATCTGGAGCGTGATTGATCGGCCTCGTCGGGTCCAACTTGGTGACGCAATGAAGTTGTTAAATCTTGCAGGCCTTTCGCGAGATTTGCGGCTCTCTGAACACCTTGCGAGATCTCATTAGATCTCACTGGTCGAAATCCAGATTTACATATTTAAGTGAGTCATTAGACTCATTTAAATATGTCACCGCCCGATTCTTCCAATGCCTGGGAAAAAACAATGCCCTGGCACTGACGGGGTGCCAGGTTGGCACTGCGAAGGTGTCCAGGTGGCAGGTTTCCCATGCCAAGGAACATGCTCAGAGATGCGTGGCTTGAGGATCCCCTAAGAGATATGTTGGGGCGTTGGGGGGGGGGGGGCGTCCGGAGGATGCGGTGGGGAGTGTGAGGTGGGGTCGAGAAATCAGGGCTGCATTTAAAAATGCCGCCCCGATCTCTTCCTGCACTGACGATCTGAGCTCGCCAATGAAGGAAGTGAGGTAAGTGTGGCCTCAGCAGGGCGTTCCTGATCAAGGCCAGAAAGGAAACAGAGTCCCGTTTGATTGAGGGGTTGTTTTCGGTGCTGCAGGTGCTGATAAACACCCCGCTATACGTGCCAACATCGGGACTCTGTTTTATTGGGCGTCAAATCGCACCCTGGTCTGAAAATTCAGTTGTGTAGCTAGATACACACTGGTTTTCAGTCAGAGCCTCACATGGCGACAAAAATTACGCCCATATTATATCAATGAAGCCTGCAAATTTGAATACTCAAGTGCTTAATATTTTACTGTCAGTCATGTGAAACATCGTTTCAGCAAATTTAGTGTATTACAGCAATGAATCAATTGCAGACTCATGAAAAGTGATAACAAAATTACTGTAAACATAAAAATTCACACTCCGGGTCTTGGGTGACTCATGAGTTACGCACAGAAGAATGGCTGGTATAATAAAATTGAAAATTGAAACTATGGCTAATTTTAGACAAGATGGACCACATGACATTTGCCAGATAGTTCTACAATTAGGATTGATGTGTTGTACTATTAATTATTTTTGAAAAAGGTCTAAAATTTGATCTTGTATACACAAAGCTGGGTTTTCATAGAATTCCTCCAGTGCAGAAGGAGGCCATTTGGCCCATCGAGTCTGCACCGGCCCTTGCAAAGAGCACCCTACTTAAGCCCACATCTCCACCCTGTCCCCGTAACTCAGTCACCCCACCTAAACCTTGGGCCACTAAGGGGCAATTTATCATGGCCAATCCATCTAACCTGCACATCTTTGGACTGTGGGAGGAAACAGAGCACCCGGAGGAAATCCATGCTGCCACAGGGAGAAAGTGGAAACTCCACACAGACAGTCACCTGAAACTATAATTGAACCCGGGACCCTGGAGCTGTGAGGCAGCAGTGCTAACCACTGAGCTACCGTGCTGCCCATTCTGTGAAAACAAAATGAAAAGGGTCACCAATTTGCAAACTTGTCAAAAGCCACGTTAAACTCTGCTAATTAGAGAGATGCAGACCAGTTTAAAATACATTTTTTTTAAGCCATGTTTGAGAATGCAATGGCATGTTTTCTTGATTCCTCTGCTTGGACAAAGTATTTTTTGCATTTTATTTTGTCGTCTTCACCATTGGCATCATTACATGAAGCACTCTAGGTTTATTAGGGAAACATCTATCATAGGAAATGCATCAAAGTCATCTTTTACACATGGAGATGGGGGTACCAATGAATTTCATATCCTATTCACACAGGTCCTCAACACAAACCTTCAGTCTGTAAAATAATTAGGCCCAGCCACCAGTCAAAACTCAGATTTTCAAGAAGAATTTTTAATGCCCCAATAATCTTGAATATGCTTTGTAAATATAATGCATAATATGTTGCTATTGATACTTGTCAACAATATATTAGTTTAATTTTAAAGAGAACTGAGAGGGTTCTTGTCTCCCCTAAACATCTGATTTGCAAGTTGCAGATTTTTTTCCAGTTTATAATCCCATATAATCAGTGTTGGTCAAGATTTGGTGCTGCAAGATTTCCAAGCTAATAGTACCAAGCATTCTTCCATTTGCAGTACTGTGCAGCAAGATAGTTGGCAGCATAAGACTTCAGTCCTGAGGATAGAACAAAATAGATGTGATTAGTGCCTTACCAGAGGCAATAAGCTTATAACATGTTCTGGATAAAGCTCATTAGTATTGTGCCAAGGGCTTATATTCAACCACAGATAAAAGATGTCAGGGTAAAAAAAAAAAGAGGAAACTTAACACTTTGAGTCTGGTACAAATACAAATCCTCAGGGAATGTAACTCTGGATAGTATCCCTCACAATCGTTAAGGCACAGGCCAGTCCAGACAAGAAAACTAAAAGATTGATCCATCAAGCATAAATTTAGTGTGCACCACACCACCATAGATTAACACAAAACAAACTTCCTCTTCTGCTTAAGAGTTCTGCAACAACCCTGTAGGTAGGCATCAGCCATTTAGGCTAATGGATTAGAAAGAACAGAGATTACATTGTGAAATCATAGTGTGGATTTTCTGTGACCTTTGGCATTAGGATAATTTTGAAAATTGTTTAATAATCTTCATATGAAGACTACGGTCCTCATATTCCTGGGGTTAGCGATGGCATAAATCTGATTTCTGCTTTGGAGGGAGAGGGGATAATTTGGGAAAAACTCAATTACACCAGGATTCTACTCCACTCTGTTCATATTTCAGTGGAGGGAGGTCTTGGGTACATCTGCCACCCAATTTCCCACACCAAGGGAAGTGTCGGATTGAGTTCCTAGGCTACTTCATGAATTCTGCCTTTACACTCTTGAACGACTTCAACCCAAAGTGGGAACAGGTCGACAGTGTATGGCCACTTGAAGCCTTCAAAAGGCCCCAAACCTTGTCTAGATTAAGTTAGTTGATTACAAGGGCGAGATTTCAAGTCAAAATAGCTGAAGATTTGCTGAATGCTGGCATGGTGGCACAGTGGTTAGCACTGCTGCCTCATAGCGCCAGGGATCCAGATTTAATTCTGACCTTGGGTCACTGTGTATGGGAGTTTGCACTTTCTCCCCATGTCTGTGTGGGTTTCCTCCGGGTGCTCTGGTTTTCTCCCACAGTCCAAAGATGTGCATGTTTAGCTGGATTGGCCTTGCTCAATTGCCCCTTTGTGACCAAAGGTTAGATGGGGTTACAGGGATAGGGTGGGGGAGTGGGCCTAGGCAGGGTGTTCTTTCAGAGAGTTGGTGGAGACTCGATAGCCTACTTCCGCACTGTAGGGCTTCTCTGATTCTATGAGGACTCTAAAGCTTGGACCCCGTGGGACTCCAGGTAGAGATGCATGTTTTGCTTTGCAAGTGCAGATCTAAACAAGTGTTGCTAATGTGCTCCCGAAAATGCTGGCAACTCTCCCTGAACAGCAAATAATGTCACCCCTGAGGATTTAGCAAAGGGTCTCTAACCTATGGCAAGGTTGTGGGGAGGGTGGGTGGTGGTTGGGAGGTGTTTGTTTCGCTGTATCTATGCAAGCAAAATAGTCTCTGAGAAATCTCATTCAAAAATATGATATTGGAAAGATTGTGGTGAATTTTCATGTTGCTGCCAAAATTATTAATCCAAAGAACATCTTCTCTGCAAAACAGCCATTCCTGATAACTGGTGACCTTTAATAGGAGACATTGAAGTGATTGTCTTAGAGGTTCTGAATAGCTGCTTGGATTCCTGAAAGACAACTGGCGGGATTCTCTGGCTCCCTGCTGGGTCAGAGAATCCCCGGGGGCGGCGTGAATCCCGCCCTGCCACTCCAACGCTGGCTGCCATATTCTCCGGCGCAGGTTTTCGGGCGGGAGCGGGGATCATGCCACACCGGTTGGGGGCCGTTGGCAGTGGCCTCCCTGGCAATTCTCCGGGTCCCGATGGGCCGAGCGGCCGTCGGTTTCTGGCCAGTCCCGCCGGCGTGAATTGGGGGGGGGGGGGGGGGGGTGGCCTCCACGGTGGCCTCCACGGTGGCCTGGCCCACGATCGGGACCCACCGATCTGCAGGGGGCCTGTGCCGTGGGGGCACTTCTTCCTTCTGCGCCGGCCCCTGTAGAGCTCCACCATGGCCGGCGCGGAGAAGACACCCCCCTGCGCATGTGCCAGAATACGCCGGCTGGTCTGCGCATGCACTAATCCACGTTCGCGGGATTCTCCCGAATCGGCGCGATGGCCCAACTCCTCCGGCCTAGCTCCCGGAAGTGCGGAGAATTCTGCAACTTCCGGTCGGCCCGACGCCGGTATTGTTCGTGCCGTTTTTTACGCCGGCGTCGGGCCATCGCGCCGATTCGGGAGGATCCCGCCTTATGTTCTAAGCTGAATTTAATATATTTTTTAATGGATTGGATAATTTTTACTGCTTTCTGTTTTCAGTCAAGCGAAGTCCTGCCATCGCATTCCATTAAAGGTGGTGAGAGTTTATTTTCTACAGTAACTCTAGACAGTGTAGTGAAAACATTGATAAAGGAGCAGAAATACAAGGTGCTGACTGACACAAATTGAATCTGATGAGATAAGGACATTCTTTGGCCATTTCTGACTTATGTTCGTAATCAAGGATTTGTGCAGTCAAGCATGATTCTGGGAAATTCAAAGTAAAGGTTTTATTTGTTTTTGTTTTACTGAACAAGGAAGTGACAAAATTTGAAGGAACCTCTCAAGTTTGACAATAATATTTTAGTCATCCAGCTTGTTCCTAGCTGCAGGCAGTGCACATCAATTTAACGCCTCGTCTGTCAGTGATAATCCATGCCGCCAGGCCCAGGCTGCAGATCAAGTGCAGGAATGCCAAGCAATCATCACATTGTTTTAGCTAACAACACACCACCATCTGCATAGCAAAGATGTTCTGTATATCATGCTGGAAAGGTGTTTTGTATTCCTTGGGGCTAATATTTAATATCAGATGACATCCTATGGCACAGCACATAATGGGTGAAATTTAATGCCCTTTCCTATGGTGAGATTGGTGATGGGGGGGCACTTATTCAAGTGGAACGATGGTGGGTGGGCACCTTGTTGCCTTCCTGCCTTTACCTCAATAAAGGCTGCGAACGGGAAAACCATTAATAGCTTTCTGCTATTAATTAACCGTCACCAGTTGAGGCCCTTAGGTGGACAATTGATACCTACTTAAGGACCACATTTCACCACTGCCGGTACTAACCCAGTGATGGGTGGAGGGGTCCCATGTGGGGACCATGCAAACAAACCCATGTGAGGTTGCTTGCGGGTTCTCTGGGTGGCATGGGGTGCCTGTTGTTCAAAGGCACTCAGAGGGACCCAGCATCGGGAAGAGGGAGGGAATGCCCGTTGAAAGCCACCCCTGCCCTTGCTGCATGAATGCCCACCACCACAACTTCCCTCCTGCCATTACTCACCTGTGGCCTGTGATCCAGTGATGAACATAGACGTCGGATGGGTCTTGCATTGACGGCAGCCTCGTACTGGCTGCCGGTTCCCAGTGGTGTTGTTGATCTAGGGGAAGGCCCGATGCTGTCCAGTTAATTGGATGAGTGGCACTTAGTTAGTCAAGCCTTGCCTAAAAGAGGGAACACAGAGGGCGGGATTTTTCATTTGAGGGACTAAGTCCCCACGCCTGCCGGAAAACGGGCAAGAATCACTCCGGACATTTTCCTCGAAAGTTCGGGGTGAGTCCCCGTTTTCCAGGGGGCTAGCAGGACCGCGGCTTGCGTCCCGCAGCTCTGGCTGCTGGCGGGGCCCTAATGTACAGACCGTGGGGCCGCGCATGCACACGGTGGCCGCAAGCGCGTCCGCGCATGCGCGCAGCGACCCACCTCGGCCCGGCGCTGCCGACATGGTGGAGCCACACAGCGGGCCCATGCGGAGGAAGATAGGTCGCTCCCAGGTCACGATGGCCCGGCGATCGGTGGCCCCGCTTCGCGGGCCTGCCCGTCGTCCAGCCCCCCCCCCCCCACCTCGGTGTCCGATCCCCACGCTCCTGCCGGGTGGAACCACATTAGAACCATGCCGGCAGGACTCGGTGGGCACTCGGTCCGTCGAGCGCGGAGAATCACCGTGGGGGGGGCCTTTTCCAAAGGCCCGTCATCGCGAGCGCGAATGGAGGCGATTCTCCGGTCACCGGAGAATCGTGTGCCGGCGTGGGAGCCTATTTTGGGTAATTCTCAGTCCCCGCGTCGAGCGCGATTTTGGCGTGGAGGGTCGGAGAATCTCACTGGTTCTCACTGGTTCTCTGGCTGATGGGCGAGACCCCCTCACCTCCATTAAATCCAGCCCGATAAGTCAGATAATATGGTCACCTTCTTATCAATCTGTTATTTTCTTTCTTTTCCTTCTCTTGTTGCTAACTTTCTCCTTGGTTCAATTGCTCTGTTTTATTACCTTTGCTCTCGAGTCGCCAGGTATCTTTATGATACTGCCACGAGGTTCAAGTCCGAGTAATGGTCAATAACCCAATACACCGATTAGTAAGATTCAAATCAAAGCACATTTATTATACACAGGTTAATACCCAGGTCACGATGGCCCGGCGATCGGTGGCCCCGCTTCGCGGGCCTGCCCGTCGTCCAGCCCCCCCCCCCCACCCCGGTGTCCGATCCCCACGCTCCTGCCGGGTGGAACCACATTAGAACCATGCCGGCAGGACTCGGTGGGCACTCGGTCCGTCGAGCGCGGAGAATCACCGTGGGGGGGGCCTTTTCCAAAGGCCCATCATCGCGAGCGCGAATGGAGGCGATTCTCCGGTCACCGGAGAATCGTGTGCCGGCGTGGGAGCCTATTTTGGGTAATTCTCAGTCCCCGCGTCGAGCGCAATTTTGGCGTGGAGGGTCGGAGAATCTCACTGGTTCTCACTGGTTCTCTGGCTGATGGGCGAGACCCCCTCACCTCCATTAAATCCAGCCCGATAAGTCAGATAATATGGTCACCTTCTTATCAATCTGTTATTTTCTTTCTTTTCCTTCTCTTGTTGCTAACTTTCTCCTTGGTTCAATTGCTCTGTTTTATTACCTTTGCTCTCGAGTCGCCAGGTATCTTTATGATACTGCCACGAGGTTCAAGTCTGAGTAATGGTCAATAACCCAATACACCGATTAGTAAGATTCAAATCAAAGCACATTTATTATACACAGTAATCGCTACGCATGCACAAATTCTACGTCTAAGCTACTTCTATAACAAACAGGCCTATACTTAGCTTTGGACAGGCCCACCAGGTCAGGGGAACAAATGGCCTTTCGTTCGGGTTCTGAGTCTGCGGGATTCAAAGTTGGTACGGATTGGTAGCTCGGAGCGCCTATCTTGTAGCGAGCGTTGAATTAAGACTTACCTTGTTCGGTGGTCACCGCACCGGTCACGGTCAATGTTGGTTCGTGTTGCTGGGTGACCCGGGCAGGATGCAGAGGTGAAGAGAGCGATTTGAACTTGGGGCTTAACTCTTATAGTCCCCAGGGACTTCCCGCCTTTCGGGGCGGACCCTGTACCTGGTCCCAAGTTATTGGACCTTGTCCCAATCGCTTGGTTCGATTTTCTCCAATACTGGAGCGGTTCCCTGATCGATGGGCCGTCTTGAGGTGCTCGTTCACCTCCTTTGTGTTGGCTGCTGCTGGCGCCGAGGAGTCTGGCTTTGCTTTGTGTGTCCAAAATGTTACTTATTGTTCCCGGGGATTGCTCATCAGTATGCAGATGGCTGCTACTTTGTTATGCTGATGGTCGCTGGTATCGATGTTCATGGCCGTGGTACATTTGTGGTCATTCAGTCCGTGAACGCAACAACTTTCCTTTTCCAGGATCCTAAAAGAGATAGCTGAGGCGATTGTGGAGGCATTGATGGTGATGTTTCAGGAATCACTGGAGGCAGGAAGGGTCCCAAAGGACTGTGCTCCAGCTTTCCAAGCATTATGTTCACAAACTGAGATATAAAGTAATAGTGATGTAGCCCTATCTTATGATGTACTCGTTGACGCCCCCCCCGCCCCCCCCACCTCCCGCTCCTGAAGCCCTGCTGACTCCTCAAACCTCCTTAAAGAAATCAATAAATGGCTTCCACTTCTGGGTGAACCCATCCACCGACCCTTTCGAGACAAACATAGCCTTCTCCAGCTTCAGGAATTTTGCCAGGTCGCTCACCCACACTCTGCTTTTGGTGGCTCAGAGTCCCACCACCCCAACAAAATCCGTCTCCGGGCTACCAGGGAGGCAAAGGCCAAAGCATCGGCCTCTCTCACTCACTGGACTCCCGTGTCTTCCGACGCCCCAAATATCACCACCTCTGAACTCGGGACCACCTCTACACCCAGCAATTCCTGACCATTTTAACATATATTCTTTTTGTTAAGCTGTTAACTGTTTATTAGTAACAAATGTGTAAATCAGTATTGTAAATTGAAGCTAGCATTCTTGAGAGAAATAAAGAGTGGGTACACTTTTGTCTTCACTGGCAAGGTGGTGCACTACTGGAACCTACTCCCCAGTGGTTTACGGACCCACTGGACTTTTACTGATTCTGCAGAATGAATGTCGGCTAGGCCATATAATTGGGTGTGTGAGCTGCTATTGCCGGGCAGTGAAGACCGAAACATTGCCAAATGTGATTCAGCATTAGATAACTTGTGAGCCTGGAGGTAAAATACATATATTAATCCTGATGTCATGAGATTATTTATTTAACAGGTTAGGCAAGCAACAATCAGCAAGATGTTTACTCCTCTCCCCTGACGCTGATGCCTGCTGTGTCACAGTTTCCAATTTGTTGGGCAACCTCCAATATCAATCTCAAGAGGTTATTGTTTATGCAGAAGCTCTGAAAATTAAAGTAATTTCATTAATCATGGGCGGGATTCTCCCAGCTCGGGGCCGGGCCGGAGAATCCCCGCAACCGGGCCACACCGCCGGTTGCGGGCCGCTGGACGTGGCCAGGCCGCCGATTCTCTGGCCCGGATGGTGCGAGCGGCCGCTCTAAAAAGGCAGAGTCCCGTTGGCGCCGTCCACACCTAGTCGCAGCCGGTGGATCTCTGTGCGCTGGTTGGGGGGGAGGGCGTGGCCTGTGGGGGGGGGGGGGGGGGCCTCCGATGGGGCCTGGCCCGCGATCGGGGCCCACCGGTCGGCGGGCCGGCCTCTCACTCCCCGGGCCTATTTTCATCCGCGCCTGCCCCTGAACTCCCGCGCCATGTTGTGTCGGGGCCGGCGCGTTGAGGGAGGCCACCGGGCATGCGCGGATCCCGCGGCACACAGTTCGCGCCGGGATGGGAGGCTGGAACGGCATGAACCGTTCCAGCGCCATGCTGGCCACCTGTAGGGGCCAGAATCGGTACTCCCAGCAGCCCGTTCATGCCGTGGTGAAACACGCGACGGGATTTCCGACGGCGTGGACACTCAGCCGCCGAATGGGAGAATCCTGCCCCATATCTCCTCACCCGCACCCTCAGTCAAGGAGGGTTGTGGCTAATTCTGCTGGCCTATTTCTGCCCTTTGCATTGCGAGTGGATGTGGTGGAGGCAGGCACGAGAGCAATGTTTAAGATGTGTCTTGATAGACAAATAAACGGGTGGGGAATGGACGGAATAGATCGTATGGGCAATAAGTGGTAGGTCTAAATAAGGAATCTGGATCGGCGCAGGCTTGGTAAGCCGAAGGGCCTGTTCCTGTGCTGTAATGTTCTTTGTTATTTGTACTGAGGACAGGGCAGGCAGCAGATGTGATTGAGCTCGAGCCTCTGCAAAGTGGCCGACACCATCACATTGCCACTCTGCTCCATTTTATTTACCCAGGTCGGGAGCTGCACATTACTTGCTAGATGTTCCTTCCTGGGCCTGGTGGGAAATGTGCAGTGCAGCAACTCCCAGCAGTGTTGGAAGAAATTAAGCCAATTCCCCCTTTTACGGCACTATCTGCCACAAAGCAGGTACGTTTAAGGTCCCAGACACTTTGGGAAACCAGGGAGATGCAAAATGTGTAAAGCAATTGGGCGATGGAGCAGGGTAGTCAGGGGCTAGGGCGGGCTGTCAGATGGTCGAAGGGGTTGGGTGTTTGGGGGGGGGGTCATTTGGTCAGGACAATTGGATAGACAGTTGGGGAGGGTGGAGGTTGGTGTTGGGTAATCAGGGAGAGGTTTGGAGTGTGCTCAGGAGTTAGGGGCTTGGTTGGGGGTTGATTGGTTATTCTGCAGGGTGAGGGGTAGTAAAGTGGTCAGGAGGTAGTCAGTGGCTAGTCGGTGGGGTGGTAGTTGGCAGGTCGGGTGGACAGTTGAGGTTTGTTGAGCATAGTTAGAGGTTAGTTGGGTTGGTGGGGTAGTTGGGTAGACCGAAAGGGTAGTCAAGGTGATGTGGTGAAAGTGGGGGAGTTGGCAGGGCAGTCAGAAGGGAAGCCAATGACTACTCGGGGGTTGGCATTGAAATCGGGCTGTGGGTGGTTGGGCGGTTGTCAGGTGGTTAGTGAGTGGAGGGGGTGGGGGGGTAGTTGAAGATTCAGGGAGATAGCCGGGAGGGTGCAGTGGTGGAGTCAGGAGTGCGTCAGTACCATAGTTACCCTGGAGTTGTAAGTGATTTAATATTTTAAATTTGTCCTGGCTAACTATCCTGGCAAGAGAGTTGGAACCAACCAAAGTTTCTGATTTTAATCGGATGGTTCTCGGTGCAGGTTAATTACCATTGGAAGTTTAAACTTCCCATGCAGTCCTTGTTGTGGAACTCTGGGGATCCTACACTGCATCTTCTTGGATACCTCTGGTGGGGTGGGACCCCTTGGGGAGTGGAAGATCTGGGCCCATATGTCCTCTGTAGCTAGGTTTTCCAGTGTGGTAAACTCATAGATACATCATGGAAACATGACTTGATAAGTGGCGTAAGAATGAAAAAAATGGGCAGCACAGTGGTGCAGTGAGTAAGCACTGCGTCCTCACGGCGCCGAGGTCCCAGCTTCGATCCCGGCTTTGGGTCACAGTCCGTGTGGAGTTTGCACATTCTCCCCGTGTTTGCGTGGGTTTCGCCCCCCACAACCAAAAGATGTGCAAGTTAGGTGAGTTGGCCACGCTAAATTGCCCCTTAATTGGAAAAAAAATGAATTGGGTACTCTAAATTTATTAAAAAAAGAATGAAAAAAATGTTTGTGGAGATTAATTTGCTTACAAGGTGATGACCGAATAAATGGAAGTAGGAGAAATCATTTAGATAGGACTGATGTTGTAAACATGGAAAATGCCATGCTCACTCTTTCACAATATTTTGGAAGGTTTACCATTGTGTAAGTCTTCTTTAAATTAATCCGCCCTTATTTTCTTCAGAGTACTGATGTACAATTGCAAAAATCGCATAACATTTGACCAATTTCTTTTGGTGTTTCTCCAGAAAATGTTGGATGAGTGCCAGGACAGAAGAAATTGTCAGCTTCTTGTCAATGGTCGAATATTTGGGACAGATCCTTGTCCTGGAACCAGTAAATACCTCATAGTATGGTACAAGTGTCGGCCAAGTAAGTAGCGCATCTACCATTCATTTAACTTTGAATGATGACAAACATTTTTGTGCTGTTCATTGTTTTGAATATTTAACCTTCAATATGAATAAACCATAATTATCTGGAAAATTAAAGCAGAAACGTCAGGCGTGATTCTCCGACCCCGCACCGGGTCGGAGAATCGCCAGTGGGCTGCGCGAATCGTGCCACGCAGCCCCGACGCCGGGGAGCGATTCTCCGCAGAGCGCCATTGGGGCGAGTATGGTCGGCACGGCGCTGGTCGGTGGCAGCTCTACACCGACCCTCCGCGATTCTCCGGCCCAGATGGGCCGAGCGGCCGTAAAGAATAAAACGAGTCCCGCCGGCTCAGAACGGGACCTCGGCTTTGAAGGGTCTGAGGCGGCCTGTGTGTGTGGGGGGGGGTTAAGATCCCGGGGGGGGGGGGGCACTCCGATGTGGCCTGGCCCGCGATCGGGATCCAACGATCGGTGGGCCGGCCTCGCTGTCTCCCAGCCTCTTCCTTCCACGTTGGCACCTGTACTCCTGCGCCATGTTGGGTCGGGGCCGGCGCAGACAAGGGAGACACCGCGCATGCGCGGAAATCGCGCCGGTGGGACTGTGCATGCACAGGTTCGCGCTGGACCCAGTGCGCATGCGCGCATCCCCCAGCGCCCATTCCACAGCTGGATCAGCAGCTGGAGCAGCGTGAACCGCTCCAGCGTCCTGCTGGCCCCCTGTAGGGGCCGCAGTTGCTGATCCTGGGGCCGTGTTGACGCCATCGAGAAACGCGTCAGCGTTTCCGACGGCGTCAACACTTAGCCTCAGAATGCGAGAATCCTGCCCATCATTCTTCTATCTGTTCCTTTGACGGTCCATTCAAAATGTTACACTGATGTCAATTATAGATAAAACCTGTCTTTATTCTACACAGTGTTTTAAAAATAGGTAAGTAAAATGAAGACCAGAATCCCACTGTCAAATGGAAAATATGCTGGATAGTTTGATTTTGAAATAAAGCCATTAGAAATCTTTGTTCCTAACAACATTCAAACCGTACATTGCTTAAGACCAAGGGCAGGATTCTCTGGCCGCATCTGCCCGATGAGCGGAGAATCCCACCCGAGATCAATGGACTTCTCCATTGTCCGCCTCTCGCCCGTGGTGTTCTTGCGGCGGGCGAAAGAATCCAGCCCTTGAGTGTCTGATCTGATGATTCCCTTTGTATATGGCACATCTGCTTAGAATTATTTAAATAATGTTTTTATTTTCAAAACATTACAGTCTTATATTCATGTCTATTGCTGATTCTAGATATTCTGCCTGTTTCTGTGGAGTTCAGCTAGAAAATTAGAGAGTATTTTCTGCTGTACGAATGGGCTTGGGTAATAACGGCCATTTTAAAACGTTGTAAGAAGTTGGAAGAAAGGACGGTGCTGTGTTAAGAGGCTTGTTATCAAAAACCTAAGAATTATGAATGCAACTTTTGAGCAGCTAGCTCATGCAGTTGTTTAAATTTCAACTGATGCTGTGAATCTGTCCTGCAATGTAAAGCTATTTCCAAGCCTGACATAGGGACTGCAATAGTCATCCTCAACAAGTGTGACTAGATTGACAAAATTCATGCTGTTCTTAATGATGGGTCTAAATTTTTATCCATTGGACCTGCCACCAAGCATGACTACACAACCCTGTGTAAGAGTAATGAGCTGCCATGTGGTGTATATGATAGCATTTAACCTTATGGTTCACAATGCCACCATATGTCTGGGCTGCCCAAGGCACACAAATGTGATGACCTATTACACCCTAAGTTCTCTATAACTAGTTCTACACACAAAAATTGGCCAAATGGTTGAGTGAATTGCTACAACCAATTCTAAGTGCGTTTTTCACATCCATGATGAAGAATTCCTTCATCGTTGTGAAGATTATATGTGACCTGCATATCAATAGCAATGCCATGCCTATGCACTCGTTTGACACTGCCAGTCTATTCACTACTGTGCCACTTAAGGGATCCATAAACATTGTGCTGCATAACTATATCATGGCAAGCTAGACGCAGTACAATTTTCTGAATCTGTATTTATTGAACTTCTGAACTTAGAAACTCATCGAGTTGAGTTCAGCTTTATTAAGACAACATATATACCCAAACAAATGATGATGCCATGAGATCACTTCCAGGCTTAGCTGTTGCTAACATTGGTTTCCACAAAAAAAGCATTTCCAATGGATGGCCCTTGACCTATTACACCTTGCATAATTCTGATATGTAGCTGATATATTTGCTATGTTTGATTCTGCAGCAGCATGGAAGAAGTTCCTTACACACTATAATACGTTCCATTCCATGTTCAAATTCATATTTGAAATGGAACAGTCTAATGAGCTCCCTTTTCTCAACATGGTAGTTGAGAAATCCAGTCAGAGTTTGTAAAATACTATCTACCGCAAGCCGGCTGACAGTGGTCAATACGCGCAATGTGATTCCTAAGTTCCATGCGCTATACGCACTGAAATATGGCTCTCCTATGTGTGCAGCTACGACTGCTTATGTGAACTTTATCTCTTTTTAAAGTTCTTTTGAGTCTAACTAGCATGTTAGCAGACTTGAGAATCTCTCAAGGTTGAATTTAAGCGAATATCCTCATTAGAAACTAGTAGGCATTTCTTGATGTGTCTGATGGATGAATTCTAATGTTCCCATTGTTATGACTTTTGGTTTTCCAAAAGTTTCAAATGAGCACACATTTAGACTGGAGTTTTAGCAAGTCTATTCCTTACAGTCTCCATGTAGCTGGCGGTGATACCCATCGTTGCTCTGCACCTGACTGCAAAGCAGCAGGAAATGTGGCACCCTGAATATACATTTGCATTACAATTGATTCTGAACTTTTATGAATAATGTAACAATATTATACATATTAATGGTCTATTAAAGGCAATGCAGGAGATTTTTAAAATGATAAATTCCCCATTAATCGATGACTCTCTTCCTAGCAGTCGGAGCCCATTTCACTGACTGCCATTTGGCAGCAGGTTAGCCAGCACTCCTGTACAGACTCGGACAGTGTGATGATATAGGACATTACGTCATGGCTGTTGTTATGACACCTTGGGCTAGTGTATGGTCGATTCCAGCCCCACATACCCTGGAGACCCGAGATCTCTGGCCCTTGACTGTTCCAATGACTTACAGGCACCTGATTTGTAAGTGAAACACACAACTGTTTATTTGTCACAAAAATAGAGATAAGACATGCAATAATTATAATAAAATATCGGCTTGCCAATCTACTACTCCCCCTTTTCCCGTCCCACCCTCTACCCAAACGCACACAAGACAGACACGCACACAGGGAGGGGGAGGGGAAAATAGTAATAATAATCTTTATTGACACAAGTAGGCTTACATTGCAATGAAGTTACTGTGAAAAGCCCCCAGTTGCCACGTTCCGGCGCCTGTTCTGGCACACACAGGAGAATTCAGAATGCCAAATTACCGACAGCATGTCTGTCAGGACTAGTGGGAGGAAACCGAAGCACCCGGAGGAAACCCACGCAGACATGGTGAGAACGTGCAGACTCCGCACAGACAGTCGCCCAGCGGTAATCGAACCTGGAACCCTGGCGCTGTGAAGCCACAGTGCTAACCACTCTGCTACTGTGCTGCCCCCAAAATAATACAAGATTAATATGAAATGGAAAACAAGTGTCTCTGCTTCAAATATTGAAGTCATTGCAGCAGGCAGTCCTCCCAGGACGTGGTGTGATTGAAACCACCGGTTGGATCGCTAACGCGCATCTTCTGGCAAGAGCATTCAGTCAGAATTCCCAGCTGTAGGATTCCCTCACAGCCTCATGCCTGTGTAATTCTTATTTGTTTTCAACTCTATCAGAATGACTGTATAAGATGATGAGAGGGATAGATGGAGTGGACGTTCAGCGACTTTTTCCTCGGGTGGATGTAGCTGTTACAAGAGGGCATAACTATAAGGTTCATGGTGGAAGATACAGGAGGGATGTCAGAGGTTCTTTACTCAGAGAGTGGTTGGAGCGTGGAACGCACTCCCAGCTATGGTAGTGGAGTCGGACACTTTAGGAACTTTCAAGCGGTTATTGGATAGGCATATGGAGTGCACTAGAATGATTGGGAGTAGGTTGATTTGATCTTAGTTTCAGACTAGTTAGGCACAACATCGTGGGCCGAAGGGCCTATACTGTGCTGTACAGTTCTATGTTCTATTACCACTATCCTTTCCGAGATATTGTGGGATATCCTCACACAAGATTTTAAAAGGATTTTTAAACTACTGACCAAATCTCCTAAAGTCACCTGCATTGCCTTTAATAGACCATTAATATGTTACATTAATATCGTTCCATTATTCAAGGCCAAAGATTTTCTTTGACTCCCCGCAAACCCAGTTCTCAGCCAGGGGTTTACTCTTGCTTGGTTTCCAGACTCACTAGACTGATCTCCAGCTTTATTGAGGAGAAAACAGAGTCTCCAGCTGGGTATTTGAGAGAGGTTTACACTTTCAGGGATAGAGAAAGTCAAAAGAGCTTCCTTCAGTTCTGAGTTCAAAATGAAACTAAAACTGGAAACACAGCCTGTTAGAGGAAGGAACATTCCAGAGAAAAACCTGAACAATCAGCATGGTCAATTGATAAGGCCCTGCAATCTGAAACAGCCTCCTGACCATCAGCCAAGTCCATCAAGATGTGTCATCACTGATGTCAAATCAAACAGCACATCCTGATGGAGTTTTCATTTCTTAAATGAAAGTTCAAGTCCATCTTAAAGGTACAGGACACATTAACAGTCCAGGTGCAAAACTTAAAATAGCAGAATAACAGAAATTAAAAGCAAAAAAACAAGGGTCAGACAGTGTTATTAACAGGAGGATCCTTAGACTGTGCACATGTACTGAGCTCATGAATGTTGTTGCTTGTACCCTGTCTATATTCGTTCCCCGCCAGCACTGAGGTGAGTATGGTGTGAGCTGGCGAGGAAATTGGCCCTTGGTCCCAAAGTTGCAGTGCTTGAGTCTGCAAATGTAACCTACAGGAGGGAGCAAACTTGGGCCACTACTAGCTGGAGAGTGGAACACAAAATGACAGCTTGAGGGTATCATCCTTCAAGAGCTCCTGGGTATCTGTGTGTGTGTGCTCGCAGGCGTATGTCTGTGGAGGTCTATCGTTTGTTCATTTATATGCGTCACAGAAACTCATTCCCTCCCGCCAGTGTCTGGTACTTTAGACACCCCCCCCCCCCCTCCCCCCTTTCCTCCCCGATGGGCTCACCCAGTTACACCAGGTCACCAGGATTTTGTGACAACATTTCCACCAATGTCTCCTGGAATATGCCCAGCCGGAGTTGGTAAACCTATTCCTGGCAACAGTAAAATATTGTTGTGAATCATCGGAACGATGGTAGAAGAAATACATGTAATGCTAATATAATTCTTTGGGCCTTTTTAAAAAAGCATTATTTGCCGAAAGAGAATTAATTTGTTAATATCATTAGGAAATAATAAATCAGTTTAGCAGTCAACAGCTTCCTGTGGTTCATGTCCCTCCAAAAGGGGAAAAAAACAAAGCAACTAACTTTGATGCCACTTGATTTTAGATGATTAATGCTTCCTTTGTTACTTTGCAAAACTGTCAGTACTAATGGAATCAGTGGAATATGCGTCCCCCATATCTGGTCTCATCGTCAGAGTTGTAGGTAGTATTGGCATGGGTTGCTATCTGGTTACCAACTATTTACTGAAATAATATCTTCTCCGAGACAAAACCCTGCTTGTTAACATTGTAGGGAACATCAAATATAAGAATGAATAAAGCATATCTCCCTGTTTGGAACGACCTCTGACGTTTATCATTTCAAGATAAATGTAACACTTGTGCACAGAGATAAATCCATGAAATCAGCTTGCTTTTTTAAACCTAATTTATATTCAACATTTAAAAGAAAGTTAAACATTCCCATTGGGTCAGACTTCATTGATGAGACTGAGCTGAAATGAAGCACAAGTTGTGGAAACTGTAGTGTGGTTATTTCTGTTTGTTAAGTTTTGTTTCCTTTTGTGAGTGAAATAAAATGCTGTTTTAGATAGATAATGCTCTTGTTTTCACATTTAGCCTGGGCTGGAAGGTCACTAACATTGTTCTGTTTTTTCAGGTTGAAATTTTAAAGCGATGATTTTCCTTCACCTCTTTTAGGTTTGTCAGTCAGGTGGATTATTCTGAGGTCAAACTAGCTCATTGATTTCCTTCAACTCACACCCAATGCCACTTTTTAACCTGCTTATTTTATTCGAGATTTAGCTTCAGGAAGTTTTCAAATCTATACTCGCTGGCAAGGTGTCAAACCCTTTGTAAATTGCCTGCAGAGCACAGCACTTTTGTCAGTGTGTTTGCTTAATAGAAACCATCTATAATTTCAATTCATCTCCTATATAAACACACTTAACATTGGATTGCGTTTTAATTTTTGATTATCCCCAGTCCTACTGCTAGTTCAGCAGATAATTTATTTTATCTCTAGAGTGACTACAATTACATTTAGCCACTCATGTCTCCATCACAAGTAGCTTCCATTCTGGTGCTGTTGGAGCACGTGGCCTTTGTAATGTGCTTGTGGCACTATTTCATTACAGAAACTAATGGCCTTTGAGGCAGCTTTTTGTATTGATGAGAGGGCAGTACAGGGAGACGAGCTTTTGTACCAAGACACTCTTTGCAAGGCAGGTGGGTAAATACAATTTTAGAATGGAGGGGTGGAGGTCATCACCTTTGACCTCCGAGGAAGCAGAACTGCATTATTCTAAAAAACCTTTCAGACTGCATATACTTCTCCACCTTTTGAATATTTGGCATTCCCAATGCGTTAAAATCCGGCTATAAGAACAGACCATCATTCAACCCAGTGTTTGCTTTAGTATTTGGTAAAAGCGTGACTGAAGCAAAAGGATAGCCTGATAATAAAACAAAAGCATGTAAGCACACATTGGAAACAGGAGTTATAGATATTTAACAAGGGAGAGTTAAAGAGAAACCCATTGTAACTTTTGACTGTATTCAAAGGCTCTTGCCATTTTTTTAAAGCAGTCTGAAGATCCTATCCCACTCGTATATTACAGGCGCTTTGACACCACCTTCTGTTTTATAGAAATGCAAGCCAGCCAGTGGCTTATACTGCTGGCTTCATATTGCAGTCTGGTTGACAAATTGGAGCTAAACGTGTATGCTAATATATTTGTGCAGAGCTCCGTTTACAATGTTAGTTATATTTTTAATGCTAGCCAACACCAGCCAACTCTTTGCTAACATTTAAGTTTAAAAAATGTAGCTAAAAAGGCTGGTCCACTTCGGAACATGTAAAAGTTCACTTCACAGAGCTGCCGTTATCTTTTCCCGGAGCAGTGGTTTCATACCGCCTGTCAGGATTTGATATAAAAGCAGATCAGCAATTTATTGCAGCTTCCACATCAATTTGATGTGATTTCTTAATGGGACTGCACTGTAAACTTTTAATTCGTTTTTTCTTAAGGTGTATCGAGTGGGAGCAGGAGTCCTTCTCCTTCAAGGGCCTCTCTAAAATACTTCAGCCTGCTGTTTGTGGCCACCAACTGATTCAGCCCAGGAGCCAGCCCAGTTCCCACTCTCAGAACTGGTGAGCTGCAGTGGGGCGTCAGTCTAATGAGGCCTAGCCTTCAAACTGGGAAGCCAGAAATCCATGACGTCACCTGCAAACGCACCCCGTCTCCTAAAAATCCTGCTGACTTGTGTGGGCTCTGAAAGAGTGATCTAGTTATGCAGTGACCACTGCTGTGTATAGGTTGACGGCATACTTTCACCTTGTCAGCGCGAATGGGAAGCAGCTACGGAGGCTGTGAGGCACTGGCTGCTTTTTCACAATGGTAGCATGGGGAAGGACTGCTATTGTGTAAAAGTCCATAAGACATAGGAGCAGAATTAGGCCACTCGGCCCATCGAGTCTGCTCCCCCTTTCAATCATGGCTGATATTTTTCTCATGCCCATTCTCCTGCCTTCTCCCATAACCCCTGATCCCCTTATTAAACAAGAACCTATCTATCTCTGTCTCAAAGACACTCAGCGAATTGGCCTCAGCCTTCTGCGGTAAAGAGTTCCACAGATTCACCACCCTCTGGCTGAAGAAATTCCTCCTCATCTCTGTTTTAAAGGATCGTCCCTTTAATCTGAGATGGTGTCCTCTGGTTCGAGTTTTTCCTACAAGTGGAACCATCCTCTCCACGTCCACTCTGTCATGATATTCAAACACACACATCATGATAGACACACCAACAGACAAATCAGAACGCACAACACCACAACCAATGACAGAAAGATATAAAAGCACAGACACGACCCCCAGTGGTCAGTATTAGCTGCAGAGGAGGACCAGGACAGACCTACTACACGAAACACTCAGGGAGACAGCACGTGCAGAGTATCCAGAACGAACTGTATTATAAGAGTTAAAATAAAATAGAGTTGTACCACATACAACTGTGTTGGCTCATCTGTGCACCAGAGCACCCAACACCACATGGTACAGGAGTGGATCGATACCTGCCGGCATACCTCAGTGTACAGAGACAACCAGCAGTGCCCAGGCAAAATGATAGAGCTCCCGGTTCCGCAGCCGCTCCAGTGCCACGGCGACCTCCGCGAAAACTGGCGGCGATTCCGGCAATGGTTCGAATTGTTCCTGGTGGCAGCTGAACTCCAAGACCTGGATGATAGCGAAAAAATTGAATTTCTCCTCACCATCGCCGGTGCAAGGGCAAGAGAAATATTCACAAGGTTCAGGTTCTTCAGGAGGCAGCAAAGGTACGATTACCAGGCAGTCCTGGACAAATTCTCCAAGTACTGTGAAGAAAACGCAATCCAATCGGCAAGTAAAGGTAAGAAAAGCTGCAGTACTCACCTCGTGGCTGGGATCCCGGAGCCCGAATTCCCAGAGGCCGAAATCCTGGGCCTGAGAGTGGGCTGGGTCGAGGTCGGCGGCCATCTTGCTAAAGGTATCACGCTAGCACAGTTGCGCGAGCAGTGCGCAGAACCGGAAGTTTCGTTTGCGCATGCGCGAGATGCTGCGCATGCGCAGTCAAGAAAACGGCCATCGGTAAAGGAACAGCGATCTGAGCATGCGCAGTCGCTTCCTACGTGCTACATACCGAGCGTCAGGATGTCAGAGGCCCCAGACTGCACCAATTTAAAGGGGAAACGTCCCAAATCCAATTTAAAAGGGAAACGTCCCAAATCAAAAAAACAAAAATCTGTTAAAGCTGTAAAACAACCTTCCCTCACCTGAATGACAGCACATTGCCGCAAATTGACCCAGGAGATGAATTTGACCTCCGAAGAACCCTCCGACAAGCAGTTACCTACGCACAAGCCGATGATTCCGACCTCGAATACTTCAATGACGATCTTTACAGTGTTTCCGGACCTCGCGAGCCCAATGAGAGCTCCGTGGTCCTATACGACTATGACTCGGACGAACCTTTCGTGTTGCACATTGGCGGCCCCCACATTGAATCCAACGCAGATGCGGATTCATTTTTCGGATTTGAGGATCTTCAATCCAGCAGATATGACGTCCCAACTTATCAGTACCGGATGATGCTGCAGCCTGACATTAACAGACAGGGAGCGCTGCAAGCACACGGAGAGCGCCCTGCTGCCACACAGAGCGTGGTCCACGTCCCGCTCAACGTTCCCGACTCTATGAAAGAAGACATGCAAGACTCCAGAGCGCAGTCCTTGCATGAACCAGAAGTGACTCCAGTGTCACAAGCCTCCACAGCAAGCTCGTGGACAGACTCCACAATTGCAGAAACGCAAGACTCCAGAGCGCAGTCCTTGCACGAACAAGAAGTGACTCCAGTGTCACAAGCCTCCACAGAGAGCTCGTGCACAGCCTCCACGATAGAAGCAACGCAAGACTCCAATGTGCAGTCCTTGCAGGAACAAGACCATGAGGGTCTAGCAAACTCTCCTGACCAACCAGCGGCAGACGATGCAAGTCTGCCATGCGCACGTGAACAGCAAGAAGGCTATAACAGCCTACCATGCTCCACTACACAGCAGCATGACCATGACGGTCTCTCATGCTACAATGAAGGGCACAGCGCTGAAGACTGTTCAAGCCCAACTGAAGACAAGCCAAAGGAATCGCCTCGTCCAAGCCCGAAGAAAAAAGGTTTATGCGCTGACCTTCAGGACCATTATAGCCGAACAGAGATTAATAATGCTGCACGGCCACAGAAGGATGCTGAGGATTTGCTAAAGAAATTAATTGAATGTTTAACTTGCGAGGAGCAGACTGAGAATTGCCAGTGTTTTAGTACGGATCGAAAAAATGGACAAGACATTGATCCTCAGGTAATGGAAATAACACAACCTGAATCATATCTACAGCAGGGACAAATGTCTCCCTTCAACACAACGCCGCAAAGTCGGTGACCAGCAGTTAGTCAGTAATGACTCTTCAAACCTTGAGGGGAACATTAATTGCATTGAACCAAGACACACTCCACTGATAAATGAGCAGAACATTGGAGCAAGAATCCTGAGGACACCGACATCGAGTAGCCAGATAACGAATTTAAAACCCACAGCAGTTTCAAGTGAACCAAGTGTGCTTTCCACTAATGGTGAAGATGCAGATAAGGTCGACCCGATTATCCATTGTACCACACTAACCCCAGTGATTAAGCAGTTATGTATGGGGAGTATAATGTGGGCAATTGAGAACAGTAAAAGAGAGACTGTGACCATGCCAGTCCCAGCAAAATCAGACCCAGAGACCATGAAGGCATGTACATTAGACAAAGATACATATGAGGTACCTGAGAAGAAAAGTGAAACGGAATGTTCTTTGGAAAATAGTACAATGTCGATAGAAACATTGGATCCTATATTCGAGACCATACATATGGGAGAATTTGGGAGTAATAAACAAGGTTCTGCAATGTCTGGGGGAAGATTGAAAATTCCAAAGAAGAAAAGCCCAAATGAAGGACAACGGCAAGACAATGACAGTCCACCGACATGGTGTGCACCACCAGATGAAAACTCTGACAATTTACCCAACCCTAGTGAACAGCAAGCTGCTAATGAGGATCTATCCACGGGATGTGAGACGAGTGACGACAGCATCCCACTTCCCATGCAAAAGGTGCAAGGTGACAGACCTCGCCTAGTGCGTACCGAGGCACTCGACGATCACGGTGGGACCACTGACGACTGCGGTGGCGGCGCACCGCTTACACCCTCGATGGCTCGAGCCTCTCCACTGGTTGGTGCATTCCTGCATGTTCCGACTCCAGAAGTGCAGCTTCAGGGAACCTCGGCTGCCTCCAGTGAACCTGTTGGGACTCCGGACGGGGGGCATCGACGGAAGGCAGACCGGACTCCAGATGGGGAGCAGCCAAGCGCCGACTCTGATTCGCGCACGCCAGACCTTGCTCCGGACGGGCGGTGTCGCGGCCTCGGTGATGGCACGCTCAGGGTGACGGCGGATGCCACGGCGACAGGGAATGGATCGCGTGGCAGTCCCACTGGGTCGGCAGTGGCAACCAGCACCGGCGGTCCAAGATGGACACACCAATTCGCGCCATCGCCAGACGTTGATGCGAGCAACAATTCTCTCTCCAAGGCGACATGCTTCGACGTTTCTCTGCGGAGTCGCCCTTCCGGCACAGCAGGTGGCCGGAACCAGCGTGCACGGTCTCGGCCAACTTCCACATCTGGCACAGTCATCGCCTTGCATGATATTAGTGATGGTGCTACTTCGATGGCAACGACCCATCGGCTACAAGATGCCGTCCACCACAAACATAAAAAGAAAAAAGACTCCACCTTGTTCCTGGCATGCAGGGCGGATGGATTGGTGCGTAGGCGCAATCAGCGAGCTTTGCGTCGCCTTCCACGCTCGCAACTGAACCGTACGCACACGCCGGATCCTCCACTGGTTCCCAAGGATGACTTCGTGGAGATGCCATGGATCATGCCCCTTCCATCGCCACCAGAACCAAACCACAGCCAAGGCAACACTAACAAAGATGTTGAATGTTATATTTGCACGAATGAAAAACCAAGCACTGCATGAAGTACAACAAATGGTAAAGTAGAGACTTCGGCAACAGCATCACCTCCAACAGTCCAAGGTGAACCAGTGTGACCCCAAATCTCCACAGCTGAACCGGCTTGAGGACCAGCCCATTCTTGAGGCGGTCACCCATTAGACTGGACTTATAACGCTGTTCATACGTTCAAAAAGTCAAACACTTCTGTATTATAACCTGTTGTTGTTTATTGTTCCAGATATCGTCTGACCGGACCACTGTTCAAGTTTTTTTTTTTTCTCTTGCATCCATGTTTTGTTATGGTACAACCTTGTTAGTGTGACGCACCCGACATCGCCCATGTAAATAGTTACGTCATATACACACGCTGTACACAACACACACACACACTCTTAGATGCACTCACGACACAATTATATTTATAACCACGTAGGCACATATCTTTGTAAAAAGGGGGGATGTCATGATATTCAAACACACACATCATGATAGACACACCAACAGACAAATCAGAACACACAACACCACAACCAATGACAGAAAGATATAAAAGCACAGACACGACCCCCGGTGGTCAGTATTAGCTGCAGAGGAGGACCAGGACAGACCTACTACACGAAACACTCAGGGAGACAGCACGTGCAGAGTATCCAGAACGAACTGTATTATAAGAGTTAAAATAAAATAGAGTTGTACCACATACAACTGTGTTGGCTCATCTGTGCACCAGAGCACCCAACACCACACACTCTATCCATCTATCCAAGCCACGCAGTATTCTGCAAGTTTCAATAAGATCCCCTCTCATCCTTCTAAACTCCAACGAGTACAGAGCCAGAGTCCTCAACCGTTCCTCATACGACACGCTGTCCATTCCAGGGATCATTCTTGTGCGCCTCCTCTGGACCCTTTCCAAGGCCAGCACATCCTTCCTTAGATATGGGGCCCAAAACTGCTCACAATACTCCAAATGGGGTCTGACCTGAGCCTTATATAGCCTCAGAAGTACATCCCTGGTCTTGTAATCTAGCCCTCTTGACATGAATGCTAACATTGCATTTGGCTTCTTAACTGCCGACTGAACCTGCACGTTAACCTTAAGAGAATCATGAACAAGGACTCCCAAGTCTCTTTGTGCTTCTGATTTCCTGAGCATTTCCCCATTTAGAAAATAGTCTATGCCTAAATTCCTCCTTCCAAAGTGCATAACCTCACACGTTTCCACATTGTATTTCATTTGTCACTTCACTGCCCACTCTCCTAGCCTGTCCAAATCCTTCTGCAGCCCCCTTGCTTCCTCAATACTACCTGTCCCTCTACAGATCTTTGTATCATCTGCAAACTTAGCAACAGTGCCTTCAGTTCCTTCTTCCAGATCATTAATGTATATTGTGAAAAGTTGTGGTCCCAGCATAGACCCCTGAGGCACACCACTAGTCACCAGCTGCCATCCTGAAAAAGACCCCTTTATCCCCACTCTCTGCCTTCTGCCAGTCAGCCAATCCTCTATCCATGCCGGGATCTTACACTTAACACCATGGACTCTTGTCAAAGACCTTCTGGAAATTCAAATAAACCACTTCCACTGGTTCTCCTTTGTCTAACTTCCTTGTTACCTCCTCAAAGAGCTCTAACAGATTTGTCAGACACGATGTAGCCACTTAAAATGGCTAACTCCCGATTCAAAATGGTGAACGGCAAAGGCTGATGGGAAAGTCAGCCAACAGGACAAAAACGAGCAGCTGCAGGTTGGCTGTGTATTTGCCTCTGGAAAGGCCAGACAAGATCGATACCAGCAACCATCAGCACAACAAAACAGCAGCCATCTGCATACTAATGAGCAATCCCCGGGAACAATGAGCAACATGCAGACTCATGAAGCAAAACCAGACTCTTCGGCGCCAGCAGAAGCCTACACAAAAGGAGGTGAACGACCACCTCAAGACCGCCCATCGATCAGGGAACCGCTCCAGCATTGGAGAAAATCGAACCAAGCAATTGGGACAAAGTCCAACCACTTGGGACCAAGTCCAGGGTCCGCCCCGAAAGGCGGGAAGCCCTTGGGGACTATAAGAATTGAGCCCCAAGTTCAAGGCACTCTCTCTTCCACCTCTCTTCAACCGCTTCCAGCTCTCTTAACTCTTCAACAGCTGCTCAAAAACTGTAAGTCTTACTTCAACGCTCGCTGCGAGATAGGCACTCCTAGCTACCAATCTGTATCAACTTCGAATCCCGCAGGCTCAGAACCTGAACGAAAGGCCATTTCTTTCCCTGACCTGGTGGGCCAGTTCCAAGTTAAGTATTGGCCTGTTAACTGTAGAAGTAGCTTAGACGTCGAATTTGTACATGAGTAGCGATTACTGTGTATAATAAATGTGCTTTGATTTAAATGTTACTCAGCGGTGTGTTGGATTATTGATCATTACTCGGACTTGAACCACGTGGCAGTATCAGAAAGATACCTGGCGACTCAAGAGCAAAGGTGATACAACAGAGCAATTAAACTAAGGCAAAGTTAGCAACAACGACCTCCCTTTGACAAAGCCGTGCTGACTCAGTCCTGTTTTATCATGCACTTCCAAGTACTTTGTGATCTCATCTTTAATAACAGACTCTAAAATCTTACCAATGACCGAAGTCAGGCTAACCGGCCTATAATTTCCCATCTTCTGCCTCCCTCCCTTCTTAAACAGCGGTGTTAATTAGCCACTTTCCCGTCCTCTGGGACCCTTCCTGCCTCCAGTGATTCCTGAAACATCACCATCAATGCCTCCACAATCGCCTCAGCTACCTCTTTTAGGATCCTGGAAAAGGAAAGTTGTTGCGTTCACGGACTGAATGACCACAAATGTACCATGGCCATGAATTTGTTTGGAATATTTTGGTTGCACTGGGATCACAGAGGTGGAAGTTTAATTGCCCATGCCGCTTGATGTTTTAAGATGGAATAGGAGGGGGGATATAAACTTGCAGCTCAGGGCTGGCATATGTTGTTCCAGCACAGTAAAGTTAATTGCCACATTGCACAAAGTGCTTGCCTCACACACATGCAGAAACTGCTTCACCTGCTGTACAGGCCATGTCACCTGGTATCTTACCCCAGGACGTGTGGAAGCACAGTTGATACAAAAGGTTAGGGACACTGAGCATACTGGTGAAACATCCCTTGGACAGGATTCCATGCAACTCATAGGATCTTGGTGTTGAGTAGCATCGGCAGCATTGTAGGCACGCATAGTAGTGAGTGCCCAGTTTCTCAAACAAATTGTAATGGACCAAGCCTGGGGCGGTCAATCATGAAATGAAAATGAAAATCGCTCATTGTCACAAGTAGGCTTCAAATGAAGTTACTGTGAAAAGCCCCTAGTTGCCACATTCCGGCGCCTGTTTGGGGAGGCTGGTACGGGAATTGAACTGTGCTGCTGGCCTGTCTTGGTCTGCTTTAAAAAACAGCTCTTTAGCCCTGTGCTAAACCAGCCCCTAAATCATCACATTCCAGGACCTTTTTTGGCCATTTGTTCCCAGAATGGATTTATAAATTAATTATTCTTAGACTGCAAACTTAAGACAGACAGACATTCCCTGTCAAGTACCTGGAACAGGGATCTCCTAACACATGTTCATGGTGGTGCAGTGGTTAGCACTGCTACCTCACAGCGCCAGGGACCCAGGTTCGATTCCGACCTTAGGTGACTGTGTGGAGTTTGTACTTGCTGCCCGCATGGGTTTCTTCCGGGTGCTCTGGTTTCCTCCCACAGTCCAAAGAGGTTTAGGTAGACTTACCATGCTAAATTGGCCCTTGATAGTCAAACGTTAGGTGGAGTTACGGGATGAGGTGGGGGGTTTCGCTTTCGGAGGGTCAGTGCAGACTTGATGGGCCGGATGACCTCCTTCCACACTGTGGGGAATCTATGATGCTAACAAATTTTCTGGCTAACAACAGTAAAGCTTAGCTCATCAGAACTTACATCACCTTTTGTGCCAATGATTTTTTAAAACCTGTGGAAATATATTTCCATTAACACATAACTATTAAATGTAACTTTCCTTCCTCCCATCTCTTTCTGTTGAAAAATGGTAAGATATCCTGAAGTGTGACAGCTAAGCACAATCAAAGGAATGTGATCATTTAATTACTGTCGATTATTCATGAACTTAAGGATTTAATAAGGTGGTTTAGCCAGTTTAATTCTCAGTTTCCAGAAGCAGGGTAAAAGGTGGAATTCTGATTTGGTTGGTTAAAAGGAGAACTTAACAAGTCATTTTACGTAATTACAGATGAATACAAGAGTAAAGTGGCTTGTGAAGATGACAAACTACGGCTGAACTGTAAACGGAGTATGGTGGTAGCCATCTACTCTGCCATCTTTGGCCGGTCACAGGAGGGAAGCTTGGAATGTCCTTTCCGGAATGTTGGAGCCCCGGCAATAGGTACGTGTAATGTGTTACCCAAGCTAAGAATTGACGAAATACATATATATCAATGAGAATATTGAAGCAAATCATGCAAAAAGGCAAAATGGATAGGCTGTTGCTTTTTTAATTCCAACTGCATATTCTTCTATTCATTGCAATTATTAAACTATTAAACTATTAGAGGGTTACGGCGATAGGGCAGGTGTGTGGGCCTAGGTAGGGTGCTCTTTCAGAGGGCCAGTGTAGACCCGATGGGCCGAAGGCCTCCTTTTGCACTGTGGAGATTCTATGAATGTATATTTTTCATCATGATATTTAAATTCAGTTCTCCTGATGCCTGTGGAAGTTTATTCAGTGACTACCTAACCTTCACAGATTGGGAAGGTGCACTTAGCAGATCCCAGCTGAGAGTCTAATACAGCTCAGTAACCTATAGTTAGCAAGAGTAAAATTGGCCATGTATCTTTTCCTGTTCATTATCCAGTGAATTTTATGGATGTTGTACGGGTCTTTCCTGTTTATTCCGTTTATCCCCTTTTCCCCTTTCTTTTACTTTTTGCCATTACATTTTTGATCCATGGGTGATTATTGGTGATGCCTTTTTAAGGCAAGAAGCCTGTATCTTTCATTCAAGCAGGAAGAGTCCAGGAGGCTGTGATGGTTTAAACCAAAGCTGCAGGCTGGCTGGCATCAATGACTGAGTGATGAGTTGGGACTCAGTTTTATCGATTGGCTGGTGGCCAGTGAATTGGCCCAAAAGGCAGTGCCCTGCCTGGTAACAGGTGGTAATTGGATCAGGCTGGGCTCTGCCTGGTAACAGGTGGTGATTGGATCAGGCTGGGCTCTGCCTGGTGACAGGTGGTGATTGGATCTTATTCCACTGGGATATTTTTCAGAGTTCCAAGGTTTGAGTTTAGTTTGAGTTTTGATTCTGGCAGGACGGTGAAACAAAGGTCCAGCTAACTCTCTCCAGAAAGATCCAGCGAACCAGCTCCTGAGGGCCACAGTGAGGGTTGACTTGAAATGAAATGAAAATCGCTTATTGTCACAATTAGGCTTCAAATGAAGTTACTGTGAAAAGCCCCTAGTCGCCACATTTCGGTGCCTGTTCAGGGAGGCTGGTACGGGAATTGAACCTGCTGCTGGCCTACCTTGGTCTGCTTTCAAAGCCAGCGATTTAGCCCTGTGCTAAACAGCCCCTTTCTCCCCAGAAAGTCTCTGCAGTCTGTTTTCCTGGAACTACAGAGACCTGAGACAAACCACAAACTGAAAGCAAAGTTTGATGAGAAATAAGGTGTCTCTTCAGGAAAACCGACAAGTAATGCATTTTTACATTACAAGTACCTGAATGAATGAATCTACAAAGAATGTTCATTACAGGCTGCAAACCAAAGACTGAATTCTGCAAGCTTACTGTGAAGAACGTTTGTTAAAGAACCATCATCTGAAACAAAGGCTATTTATTCCTCCACTACGATTTTTAACCCCTTTCCGCCCCTCTGTGTTTGTCTGTCTTCATAGATTATCATAGACATTACAGTGCAGAAGGAGGCCATTCGGCCCATCGAGTCTGCACCGGCTCTTGGAAAGAGCACCCTACCCAAGGTCAACACCTCCACCCTATCCCCATAACCCAGTAACCCCACCCAACACTAAGGGCAATTTTGGACACTAAGCGCAATTTATCATGGCCAATCCACCTAACCTGCACATCTTTGGACTGTGGGAGGAAACCGGAGCACCCGGAGGATACCCATGCACACACGGGGAGGATGTGCAGACTCCGCACAGACAGTGACCCAGCGGGGAATCGAACCTGGGACCCTGGAGCTGTGAAGCAATTGTGCTATCCACAATGCTACCGTGCTTGAGTGTGTGTAGAGGGTGGGGGAACGTTAAAGTGGGTATTGGGCATTAGCTTGTCGTTACTAAGTTGCATTTACTGCTTATTTCATGATAGTTCTTGTTATAAATAAACAGTAATCAGGTTTACATTTACAAACCTGATGACTGCGAATATTGGGCAGCCTAGGGCCAAACACTGTGGGTATTTTTTTAAGAGGTATCGATTAATTCACTTGTGCTGTGACTCTGGGGCACATGGGGCTGGAATTGACCATGTACTAGCCCAAGCTGTTGTAACAATGTGCACATGTGTGGATATTGGGTGAGTACAGCCCGAGGTTCAGCTGTGAACTATGGCTAGAAAGGTAAGACAGTTTGAGGAGATATAGAGATGAAGATAAATTAATACTATCGACAACATCATGCTGGGCCAGTTGGAAATGTCACGCCAAGGATGGTTAACGTGTCTAGAATACATTTTGCAAACGTTAAGGTTAGCTATGTATCAATTAGTTCAATTTTAGCCAATCATTTCACAAGTATTTATTCTCTTTCTATCTTATTGAGAAGTTTCTTGTGGCTCTTTTAAAACTCTCTCTTTCAATTCTTACAGTTCTTTTTTTGCCAAAGATAATCTGTCCTGTTTGTTTCACCATGATCTTCATTTCCTCTCTTCTCCATTGTACACTCGGTGTTACTTTACACACTTCTTCTCCCTTCAAATTTGTAGATGGTAGCTGATCTTTCAAGTGTAAAATTGGAATAAGGTTTAGAGAGGAGTGAGAGGAAGGGAAAGAGAGCTCAGGCAGTAATACTGGCTGTGAAGTCAGTGGCAGAGGAATGTTAGAAGCTGGGAGACAGAGGAAAGTAGAGCATGGATGGAGGTTACAGATCAGAGAGGGATGAAAGGTGAAGTGGGGTTAGATGGGGCAGAGAAGCTGGAGGAGATGGGGAAGGTAGAGTGGGGGGGGCGGGTTTGTACCTGACCGTGGAAGGTGGGAAATGTGCACGACAATGGAGGAGGGAGTAATATTAACTTATTTTCTGTAAAGTGCGATAATAAATGTGTTCTACACTTAGATTGTGTTTTAAAAAAATATTTTAATTATGATGTACACATAAAATGCATAACATATTATTATTGACATTGTATAATACATGGATTTGAATTTATATAGTTTTAAAAATGTATGTAAATTTTAGAATATTTCAAAAGGACATACATTTTAACAAACAAAGTAACCCAAGTTATAATCAGTGATCAGATTGGCAGATAGTAGGGTCTAAAGTAGGTTATGATTGCAGCAGCACAAAGATGATTGGTGGTAGAAAAGCTAGGCACGAGCGAGTGTGCAGCAGACAGCCATGATGTCTTTAGCATTGAAGGTAACTATTACAGCGCCATCTAGAGGTGTAACAGGAACTGCAGGCACTGATGATGTTTTTTTGATAGGACCAAAATGGACATGGTTTTCAATGACTCTCGGCCCATCGAGGCGTCACCGACCCCCCAAAAGAGCACCCCACCTAGGCCCACTGCCCCGCCCTCTCCCCGACATTTTAGCGTGGCCAATCAACCTCACCTACACATCGTTGGACTGTGGGAGTAAACCAGAGCACCCGAAGGAAACCCACGCAAACACGTGGAGAATGTGCAAACTCCACAGAATGAATGATGCAGCACAGAGATCATTCAGCCCATTGTCTGTGCAACATTTGACCCATGTATCAAATTTTAGAATAGCATGATTTTTCATTATGGTTCATTTTCAAATGTTACTGTTTTTATATTAGATTATACCAAGAGGTTTTTGAAATACGTAATTAATTTGTATCAGCTTATTAAGCTTATTACAGCTTATTTAATGTTAAACTGATTGGACCTAATCTTATTTCAATGTTCATAGTGAACGGTAAAAGATGCCAATGTACAGTTGCCCAGGTATGTCCTGTACACAAGAAACAGGGCAAATCCAACTCAGCCATTTACCGTCCTAGCAGTCTACTCTCAATCATCAGTATCAAGTGGCAATTATTCAACAATAACCTGCTCATTGAGTTTGAGTTCCACCAGGGTAATTCAGCTCCTGACCTCATTACAGCCTTAGTTCAAATATGGACAAAAGTATTGAATTCCTGAGGTGAGGTGAGAGTGACTGCCCTTGACATCAAGGCAGCATTTAACCGAATATAGCATCAAGGAGCCCTAGCTAAACTGGAGTCAATGGGAATCAGGGGGCAAACTCTCCACTCATTGGAGTCATACCTGGCACAAAGGAAGATGATTGTGGTGGTTGGAGATCAATCATCACTGCAGGAATTCCAAAGGGTGATGTTCAAGGTGCAACCATCTTCAGCTGCTTTATCAATGACCTTCCTTCCATTATTAGGCTAGACGTGGGGATGTTTGCGGCATGTGCAGCCCCATTTCTGACTCCCCAGATACTGAAGCAGTGCATGTTCCAATGCAGCATGATCTGAACAATATCCAGGCTTGGGCTCACAACTGGCAAGTCACAGTCATGCCCCACAAGTATCAGACAATAACCATCTTCAACAAGAGAGGACCTAACCGCCACCCCTGACATTCAATGGCATTACCACCATTGAATGCCCCACTGTCAATATCCTGGAGGGTACCATTGTCCAGAAACTGAACTGGACTAGCCATATAAAAACTGTGTCTGCCAGAGCAGGTCAAAGGCTAGGGAATTCTTCAGCGTAACTCACCTCCTGACTGACCCCCCCCCCCCCCCCCCCAACCACCCCAAAGTGTGTGTGCACCATCTACAAGGCGCACAAATCAGGAACATAGTGGAGTACTTTCCACTTGCCTGGATGAGTGCAGCTCCAACAACATTCAAGAAGCTCAACGGCATACAGGACAAAGCAGCATGCTTGATTGCTATCCATTCCACAAAACATTCAATCCCTCCACCGTCAACAAACATGATAGCTGTGTTCACTATCTACAAGATGAACTCACCAAGATTCCTTATGCAGCATCTTCCAAACCCACAACCACTACTATCTAGAAGGACAAGAGCAGCAGATACCTGGGAACCCCACCACCTCCAAGTCACTCATGTTATGGGCCAGGTCATCACTTGGGCTTTCCTTTACCACTTTAACAAACCCCACTGTCTTATCCTGTTTTACTACATCAGCCTTCCCAGAGCTTTTCTTCAACCGCCAAAACTGTGATTTTACGTGGCCTAGTTTATTACAGTGAAAACATTTGAAATTTTTCATTTCTTTTCCACCCTCCTGGATTTCTTTTTTCATCTGAGGTACACTCTCCTTATTATCTCCCATCAGATCACCTTTACCTTTATCACTTGAGTATTTCTCATGTCCCCAGTTTCTATCCCTCACAGGCTGAAACTGATGTCGGAAACCAAACTTTGATTTCTGAACTAATTCATAATCACCTGCCATTTCTGCTGCTAATCTCGCAGTTTTAACCCTCTGCTCTTCCACATGAATTCTCACTACATCAGGAATTGAATTTTTAAACTCCTCCAAAAGTATAATTTCTCTGAGAGCTTCATACATTTGGTCTATTTTCAAAGCCCTTATCCAGCTATCAAAATTACTCTGTTTGATCCTTTCAAACTCCATGAATGTTTGACAAGGTTGTTTCCTTAAATTTCTAAACCTTTTGACTTTTCACCTCCTCATACAACCCAGGTACCTCCTCCGGTAGTGATGCAAACACTTCACTAGCCCTACCTATCAGCTTTGTGTGAATCAGTGATACCCACATGTCTTGTGGCCATTTCATTTGTTTAGCTACCATCTCAAATGAAATGAAAAGGCTTCTACCTCCTTCCCATCAAACCTTGGCAATGCTTGGACATATTTAAATAGATTCCACCAAGCCTTCGCCTTTGATGCTCTTTCTCACTATCGTCATCAATATCATCCAACTGTACGTTTCCCTTTACGCCTGCCAATTTTAACTGACTGTCATGTTTCATGGCCATTTTCTGAAGTTCAAACTCTCTCTCTTTATCTTTTTCCCTGATCTGTATCTCCCTTTCTTTTTCTTTTTGTTCATCCAGGGCTATTATTTCTGTTTTCCTTTCTTCTCTCTCTTTTTCCTCTCTCTCTTCCTCTTTCTTTTTCCTTTCTCTCTCTCTTTCGTATTCCAGCTGCTATAATTCTTTCTCATGTTCCATTTGTTTAATTTGTAACTGAATTTTTGCCATTTCCAATGAGTCAAACTGTATTTCAGGCAACTTTAAATGCTTAGCCACCGCCATAATTACCTCACCTTTTCGCATTTTGTCAGGTAATGTTAACTGCAATGTTTTTTCCAAATCTGACAGTCTGCTTTTAGTCTCTGTCGTAAGGTACTGCGTGTGACCACCTCCACCCCCAAAAACTTCTGAGCCTCTGAAAGAGCCATTGTCCACAACACACTCACTACTTAAACTAGAATACCATACCTGAAAAGCACCCACAATATGCTCACTCCTCACTGTCTTTAAGTTCACTAAGCCAATCCAATAGATAGACTTTTATCCCCCTCGGGCCCCCAATTTGTTATAGGCCAGGGTTTAGAGAACCCCAAATTGTATCATGGAGTTCACCTGACCCACAACTTTTATTAGATTGTGGTATGGGGAGCATACGGCCCACTCTACAGCTGTGGTAGAGCAGAAATGGAAAAGTATTTTTTAAAGCAAACCAATGTTTATTCTATGAACTCAAGTTAACCTTTTTAAAACATAAAGTGAACATCTTAGCAACCACTAATTCAAATACAACCCCCAAAGAATACAACACTAAGTAATCCTTTAAGCTTTCCTTTTAACATCCATAAGACTTAAAACACCTTTTACCAGAAGCATATCTGGTTAAAGTCACTACTGTTATTAGTTTTAAATCACCAGGATCGATTTACAGTCTTTAGATTACAGAGAGAGACTCTAATACACCCTCTGGCCGTGACTGCAGCTATCCGGCTCTGAAAACGAAACTAAAACACACCCTGCAGCAAACAGCCTAAAATGAAAGTAAAAAGCTGACAGCCCAGCTCCATCCGCTCTCTAACATCACTGCAGTAATAAACACCCAATTCTTAAAGGTACTCTCACATGACACTCACCATCCTGACTTGCAAATATATCGCCATTCCTTCACTGATGTGATGTCAAAATCTTGGAACTCCCTCCCTAACAGCACAGAGGGTGTACCTACACCACATGGACTGCAGCGGTTCAAGAATGCACCTCACCATCACCTTCCAAAAGGCAACTAGGATGAGAAATAAATGCTGGCCTAGCCAGCTACACCCACATCTGGTAAATTAATTTTATAAATTCCCCTCTTTCTAGCATCTGGTTCCAGAAGTTGCATCATATTAGAATGATCCACTTTATGGCAATTCCAATGAATGAACTGATAAGAGGTTAACTTTTTCATTGAAGAACCATGGAAAATTGCTGTAAGCTAACTGACTGAACATTCCTGAACCACATATATAATTATAAGTTTATAATTACAATTAAGTTCATTTAAATTTTTACTGATTTGAACTGATTAATTTGCATTTCCTTCCATTAGCATTGCATTAACTCGAACATTAGAAAGTTAATCATTTATCATGGGAGGGGTAGGATATGATGAGGAATTGAATCGTACATTTTATTTTCCAGTACAGTAATTATTACACAGCAGAAATACAATTACCTTGGTTTATATAATCTCTACGAATCTAGACATATTTCCTGTTGCAATGTTCGTACGCTTCAGCATCTGTGATACTCAGCTACAGCTCACAAACTTTTACAGCAGTTCTGTTGCAGAGCAGCTTTACCTGAAATAAATAATATTTCTTCAGCCAAATGACTCATATATGTAATGATATTGTAAGCAGGGGCAATATTATTTTAATTAAATGCACTCAATGTAAGCTTCATCATTCTAAACAACCTGCCAGTAGTTTCCACTTAGTTGTTTATTTAGTTTGACTCAATTAATACTTGAAAATTCAGGGAAAGTTACCCTGCATCTGATGCTTCAATCTTTTACTCTTTGTCGATTATAATGAAACAGGATTTAATAAATTGGAATGGTAATTTTCACCCTCTGCTGGCTTTGTGAATTACACAAGACATTACCCAAAGATAAATGGAAACATATCAGTGTTTGTTAACCAAAATAAAATGATGTAGAATTTGTAAAATTAATATGAAGAATAGACTTGGAGCTGGATTCTGTGTTCCTGAGGCTAAGTGCCGACGCCAAATGAGGATCCGTGGTATTTCACAATGGGAAAATCGTCATGACGCCCTCACCGATTCCGCTACTGGTGAAGGGCTAACACCGGTGCTGTGTGAAACATCCACGGAATGCGCAGAAAACAGTAGGAGAATCGCCGGGTCCCGTGCTGCACATGCGCAAAGAACATAGAAAAATACAGCACAGCAGGGCTGACAAGCTGCAGAGCCGCGCAGGCCTACACCCCCCCCACACACACCGGTCAAGCCGGAAAAGATGGCACCGGCTGTGCTGGACCGCGTACCCACCAACCCCGACCCCACAGCCCACCTCCAGGCCACACCACACCACCCCCCCCCCCCCCCGCCCATCCCCACCCCGCCTCCAGCCCTGGCAGAAGCCCCTCGAGCAGCGGTACGGACCTCGACTGAATGTGGCGGTGTTGGACACTCTCCGCACGACGGCATGCTAGGAAAAGTCAGGGAACCAAGAGGTGAAGTAATCAGTGGGAAGCGTAGCTGCTTAGGAATACAAAAAGGCACGAAAAGACAGAACTCAGGAGAGGTTACGATAGTCCCCATCTCACAAAATATGACACAGTGTATGGAAAGGCTCAGTAAACCAAGGTCCACCACACCAAGAAAACAAAAAGGGACGGTCAATAGAGAATTAAAGGTGCTATATTTAAATGCGCGCAGTGTATGGAACAAGGTAGATGAGCTTGTGGCCCAGATTGTGACTGGCAGGTATGATGTGGTAGTCATCACAGAGACGTGGTTGCAGGGGGTTCAGGACTGGCATTTAAACATCCAGGGATTCACAACCTATCGAAAAGACAGGTGGACTTGTTAATTAGGAATGAAATTAAATCAATAGCACTAAACGACATAGAGTCAGATGATGTGGAGTCTGTGTGGGTAGAGTTGAGGAATCACAAAGGCAAAAAACCCATAATGGGAGTTATGTACAGGCCTCCTAACAGTGGTCAGGACCAGGGGCACAAAATGCACCACGAAATAGAAAGGGCATGTCAGAAAGGCAAGGTCACAGTGATCATGGGGTCTTCAATATGCAGGTGGACTGGGTAAATAATGTTGCCAGTGGACCCAAAAAAAGGGAATTAATTGAATGTTTACAGGAGGGCTTTTTAGAACAGCTTGTGATGGAGCCCACGAGGGAACAGGTCATTCTGGACTTAGTGTTATGTAATGCGCCAGACTTGATAAAAGATTTTAAAGTAAGGGAACACTTAGGAGATTTTCTTTAAATACATTAAAAACAAACGGGAGGCAAAAGTAGACATTGGGCCGCTCCAAAATGACGCTGGTAATCTAGTGATTGGAGACAAGGAAATAGCTGAGGAACTAAATAAGTACTTTGCGTCAGTCTTCACAGTAGAAGACATGAGTAATATCCCAACAATTCAGGAGAGTCAGGGGGCAGAGTTGAATGTAGTAGCCATCACAAAGGAGAAAGTGTTAGAGAAACTAAGAGGTCTAAAAATTGATGAATCTCCGGGCCTAGATGGGCTACATCCTAGAGTTCTAAAGGAGATAGCTGAAGAAATAGTGGAGGCGTTAGTTATGATCTTTCAAAAGTCACTGGAGTCAGGGAAAGTCCCAGAGGATTGGAAAATCGTTGTTGTAACCCCCCTGTTCAAGAAGGGAACAAGGAAAAAGATGGAAAATTATAGGCCAATTAGCCTAACCTCGGTTGTTGGCAAGATTCTAGAATCCATCGTTAAGGATGAGATTTCTAAATTCTTGGAAGTGCAGGGTCAGGTTAGGACTTGTCAGCATGGATTTAGTATGGGGAGGTCGTGCCTGACAAACCTGTTAGAGTTCTTTGAAGAGATAACAAATAGGTTAGACCAAGGCGAGCCAATGGATGTTATCTATCTTGACTTCCAAAAGGCCTTTGATAAGGTGCCACATGGTAAAATAAGTAAAATTTGCTGAGTAAAATAAGGGCCCATGGTATTCGAGACAAGATACTAACATGGATTGACGATTGGCTGTCAGGCAGAAGGCAGAGAGTTGGGATAAAAGGTTCTTTTTCGGAATGGCAACCGGTGACGAGTGGTGTCCCGCAGGGTTCAGTGTTGGGGCCACAGCTGTTCTCTTTATATATTAACGATCTAGATGACGGGACTAGGGGCATACTGGCTAAGTTTGCCGATGATACAAAGATAGGTGGAGGGGCAGGTAGTATTGAGGAGGTGGGGAGGTTGCAGAAAGATTTAGACAGTTTAGGAGAGTGGTCCAAGAAATGGCTGATGAAATTCAACGTGGGCAAGTGTGAGGTCTTGCACTTTGGAAAAAAGAATAGAGGCATGGACAATTTTCTAAAGGGTGACAAAATTCATAATGCTGAAGTGCAAAGGGACTTGGGCGTCCTAGTCCAGGATTCTCTAAAGGTAAACTTGCAGGTTGAGTCCGTAATTAAGAAAGCAAATGCAATATTGTCATTCCTCTCAAGAGGCTTGGAATATAAAAGCAGGGATGTGCTTCTGAAGCTTTATAGAGCATTAGTTAGTCCCCATTTAGAATACTGTGAGCAATTCTGGGCTCCACACCTCAGGAAGGACGTACTGGCACTGGAGCGGGTCCAGCGGAGATTCACACGGATGATCCCAGGAATGGTAGGCCTAACATACGATGAACGTCTGAGGATTCTGGGATTATATTCATTGGAGTTTAGGAGGTTGAGGGGAGATCTAATAGAAACTTACAAGATAATGAATGGCTTAGATAAGGTGGACGTAGGGAAGTTGTTTCCATTAGCAGGGGAGACTAGCACCCGGGGGCACAGCCTTAGAATAAAAGGGAGTCACTTTAGAACAGAGATGAGGAGAAATTTCTTCAGCCAGAGAGTGGTGGGTCTGTGGAATTCATTGTCACAGAGGGCGGTGGAGGCCGGGACGTTGAGTGTCTTTAAGACAGAAGTTGATAAATTCTTGATTTCTCGAGGAATTAAGGGCTATGGAGAGAGAGCGGGTAAATGGAGTTGAAATCAGCCAGGATTGAATGGTGGCTTGGACTCGATGGGCCGAATGGCCTTACTTCCACTCCTATGTCTTATGGTCTTATGGTGTTGTAATCCCGACTGCTGGGACCGCATGTGGCATGCGCCGTCTGGAACCCGGCCCATCGGAGGCGGAACATCGCGGATGGGCAAGCTGATGACGTACCAATGGCATTGTGACTGCGCGCAGCGTGCGCCTCAGTGATGCCGATTGGGAAGGGCGGAGCACCACGACCCGTCAAACGGGCGCCTGCCCCAATTCCGGCGTCTGGAGTCATTTTCCGCCTGATCCCCCTTCCCGATTTCGCCGTCGGGCTATGGAGAATCCCGTCCTTGTTTATTTTTTATAAATCCTAGTTTAACATTAAGGAAGGTGATGTGTCTGCAAAATATGCAATTAAGATGCTGTAAAAGTGCGATAATCATTGATTATAACCATCTAATTATTTACCTATATAGGGCTAATGGACATTTGTCTATAGAAAGAAGGTTCCCTGGGGTTTCAATAATTGAGGAGATGGTTTAGCCTTAGTAAGATGGTCATAAAACAGTTAGTGGGATGGAGATTATGTAATTAATGGTTGGAGCCAGGTCTATAGCAAGCAGTTTAACTTTTAGCTGCCAAAGACAGAAGGATTTGCAGGTTGAAAGCAACTCTCCACATTGAGGACAGCAAGTATCTCTGTGTTTGCTAACTTTATTTACAAGTGACTCTTGACTTGTAACGGGTTTTGCTTAATTGGTGAGAGAAGGTACAAGTTAGAAGTTTAAGTATTTTCTTTTATTGTTAAGAATTGTTTAACTGTTAATTGTAACAGTTAAATGATGTTAATAAAGTTGGTCCTGTGTTAAGAATAAAGTTTGTTTTAATGCAAAAATCCCTATTTATCAGTGGAATTACTGCTGGGGATAAAGTATCCTTTCTTCACAGTTTACACATTACAAAGTTGTTGGGATTTCTTGTCCAGTTTCCGAACATACATTGGGGTCTGGTCTGGTACTGTAACAAGCAAACACATCCACATCCACAAAGTGCAACATAAAGCAGTCATGTCTGAAAATACACCTTGTATTTTCATACAATCCGGTCGAAAATTCTTACGAACATACTGAAGTTCTTAGATAAATTTAGGTTTAACATTTTAGTGTTGCTACTTTCAGGGCTGATATGTAATGATATTGCTTAGCACAGCGGTGTTAGACTCCTCTTGCTGCGATTAAAATGGGTGGTACAATCAATTGTGAAGACCAGGTATGTTCATGAGCTAAACTAAAAGAAATGCACTCACTTCACTGCAGATATGTGGGAACAAGGTGGATTGTTTAGAACAATGTTACAGTGAACTGTGAGGCTTCCCCTGGTACGTTGCCAAGAACTTAACAAATAATAGGAAACAGTGATGTCTCTGTTTAGGGTAGTAGAAATAATTTCCTTGGGCATAGCTGAAAGCAGTTTTGTTTTCGCTCTTCGCTGTTTCAGTGAGAGAGAGAGAGATAATAAAGACTCAGATTTGTACAAGAAGTCTCGTTCACATTAGACCTGAGGTCATGAAAGCAGTATTGTATGTTGTTTTAAAAAAATGATGTTGGAGTAACTGGACCTGATCATTTGCTCGGTATGTGAAAGACACTTGTAATTAATCACTTCTACAGAAAAAAAGCTACTACCAGCCCTTTCAGTAATAAAAATAGAGGGCCAGTTGAAAGAATATGCTTTCAGTGCATTGGAGGTTATCATGAGCTGAAACGTTCAGGTTGAAGAGTTATATGACGAGATCAGGATGCCGGTGATTATTCAGTGGAACTGTCCAACCGGACGGCAATGGGTGGCACGGTAGCATAGTGGTTAGCACTGTTGCGTCACAGCTCCAGGATCCCCGGTTCGATTCCCGGCTTGCGTGATTGTCTGTGTGGAATCTGCACGTTCTCCCCGTGACTGGGTGGCTTTCCTCTGGGTGCTCTGGTTTCCTCCCACAGTCCAAAGATGTGCAGGTTAGGTGGATTGCCCATGCTGAATTGCCCTTGGTGTCCAAAGAAAAAGGTTAGGTGGGGTTAATTGTTTATGGTGATAGAGCGGACGTATGGGCTTAAGTAGAGTGCTCTTTCCAAGGGCTGCTGCAGACTCAATGGGCCGAATGGCCTCCTTCTGCACTGTACATTCCATATGAACTCCAACATCTCATTTTGAATGTCCTGAATGGAAATCTGCTACTGCTCACAGCACATCATGATTGCATGAGGAGCTTCTTCTAGCACCGTCAATATGACACGAGGCAGGTTGAGGTAATGTCAATTGAAGGCTTTATTAAGCAGAACTTTATCCCCAGCAGCGTGGTTACAGAATGCAGCTGCTGAGGGAAATGGAGGGAAAAACTGGGTTCTTATACCGGCATTTCTGGGTGGAGTCCAGTAGGTGGCAGATCCTATCAGGACCTGGCATCCCTCCACCAATAGCCTGTCGACACGTGGTGTACCGTATTACCCCTAATACATACCACCACACTTCTAAAACTGCAATCAGACCTGAGATGAAAACTGGCCTGCCTGTTTTTATACATTAAATAGCCAAGGCAGGACACTGCTAAGGTTGAAGATTAACAAGAAAATAAAATAAGATACAATGATTAGGTGGTGCCAAGTTTGGTATCAAGGGCAGCACGGTAGCATTGTGGATAGCACAATTGCTTCACAGCTCCAGGGTCCCAGGTTCAATTCCGGCTTGGCTCACTGTCTGTGCGGTGTCTGCACATCCTCCCCGTGTGTGCGTGGGTTTCCTCCGGGTGCTCCGGTTTCCTCCCACAGTCCAAAGATGTGCAGGTTAGGTGGATTAGTCATGATAAATTGCCCTTAGTGTTCAAAATTACCCTTAGTGTTGGGAAGGGTTACTGGGTTATGGGGATCGGGTGGAGGTGTTGACCTTGGATAGGGTGCTCTTTCCAGGAGCCGGTGCAGACTCGATGGGCCAAATGGCCTCCTTCCGCACTGTAAATTCTATGATCTAAGAGGTTGCAGAATGCAGGAGGTGTGGAAAACAAATATTTAGCTGATCATTCCGAGCAGTGAGTTCTAGTATTTTAAAATAAATTAGACCCTGACCTCAAAATGATTGTAAATTGTCTTTGATTTATTTTGTGGCACTTTTGGCCTCCTTAGTGTGGCTCCTTTCCTCACCATTTAGGCTTCCATAACACAAATAAGATTGGAAGTGCAATTCTAATCATGCATTCTCATCAGTGTATTGGAGTTTGTTTTTACTGAGAGATACTTGACGTGCTGGTAACATTGCAACAGATTAACAGATGGACAAGTGAAGCTGCAAAATGTTGCAACAGCAGAGCCAGCCTGCCATTGCCTGGTAATGGGATCTACCGCTGTCAATGGGGTCTCCTGTTGTTCGTATCCTTCCCGTGGTGGCTGGCCACCGTCCATTTGACCAGAAGGTCCCGGCAGCAGTAATGGCTGGAAGTTCCCATCCTGTGGTTAGGGTATAGATGTTTTTTTATTCACTCCAGGGATGTGGGCTTAACTGGCTAGGCTAGCGTTTATTGTGATCCCTAATTGCCCTTAAGAAGGTGGTGGTGAGCTGCCTTCTTGAAATGCTGTAGTCTATGGCAGGTACAGTGTTGTTGGGGAGGGTGCTCTAGGATTTTGACCCAGCGACAAGTGAAGGAACGACGATATATTTCCAATTCAGGATGGTGAGTGGTTTGGAGAGGAACATCCAGGTGGTGGTGTCCCTCGGAATCTGCTTCCCTTGTCCTTCTAGATCCGTGTTTTTCAGACTTTTTTACCAACCAGCCATCCTTCGTGACCCATGCCAGTCGACCTTCGTGACCCCTGCCGCCTAAACTTCGCAACTCACCATTTTCATCTACCTTTAATGTGGCAGGTGAGCCTGCTTGGTCCTCACGACCTCACTTGCTTTGTTATTCACTGTGACATTTCTGATGATGATTTCAGCTGATGATTAAAGATCTCACCGTATCCGTTGAAAATAATAAAAAAGGTTTGTCCTTGAACTCACCATATTTAGTCTTCAAATGCCTTTGAAGTTTTGAGGGTTTTAAACTTTCATTAGCCAGTGCTTACCTGCATGTAACACACATGAACTTTGAATCCTGATTTGCACTGGCACAATTACTAACCCATACTTCAAGTCATCATCTTTATGCTGCTCTGTTCCTGTTTACAGCTTTGCCTTTGTGGGTTGTTCACCAACGGCCGTGGAGTTCACACCAGCACTGCTGGCAGCTGCAAAATGGAGGAATCTCTCTCGCACCCAGAACATGGGACTTCAGCATATGGGGTGCATGACCTGCTCTCTGCCACCGCTCCAGGCAGGAAAACTCCAGCACTGACCTCCGGAGGAGGCGTTCTGCCCCACTGGGCTCCGGATCTGGGCACTGCTGAGAGGCACGCATGCACGGAACGGCCGGCATTCTGAAAGCTGATCGCCGCTGGCATTTTTAAAGCTGGTCGTGCCGTTGGGCACTTCTTCCCATGACCGGGAATGCCGCGACGCATGGCCCCACGACCCTCCCAACGCCTGCCAGCGGCCCACCCGCACGGGTTGCGACCAAGGGTTTGAAAATGACTGTTCTAGATGGCAGTGGTTGTGGGTTTGGAAGGTGCTATCTCAGGAGCCTTGGTGAATTCCTGCTGTGCATATTGTAGGTGGTATGCACTGCTGCTACTGTGCCTTGGTGGTGGAGGGAGTGAATGTTTGTTTGTGGGTGGAATGCCAAACGGGCTGCTTTGTCCTGGATGGTGACAAGCTTTTTGAATGTTGTTGGAGCTGCACTCAACCAGGCAAATGGAGAGTATTCCATTACACCCCTGACTTTGGAGAGTCACGAGGTCATAACTTCATAAGATATAGGAGCAGAATTAGGCCATTCAGCCCATCGGGTCTGCTCCATCATCCCGGCGTGGCTGATATGTTCCTCATCTGCTACCTACAATGTGACAGACCAAGAGCTGGATTGTGAAATCAGCCAGAGCATTTCCTCCTTAGAACACATGACCTAGGAGCAGGAGTAGACAATTTAGCCTCCCGAGCCTAACACCCTCAATGTAGTCATAGCTGATCCTATCCTGGCCTCACCTCCACTGTCCTGTCCATTCACCATAACTCTTCAACCCATTACCAATTAAAAATTGTCTAATTCCTCTTTAAATTTACTCACTGTCCCAGCATCCACCGCACTCTGGGGTCGTGAATTCCACAGATTCACAACCCTTTGGGAGAAGTTTTCCCTCAAATCGGTTTTAAATTTGCTACCTCTTATTCCAAGACTATGACCTCTCATTTTAGAATGCCCCACAAGAGGAAGCATCAGCTCCACATCTACTTTATCCATACCGTTTAGCATCTTGTATACCTCAATTAGTTCTCCCCACACTGTTCTAAACTCTAGGGGGTATAGGCCCAAACTGGAAAAGGGAAAGGGCCAGATGCTGTGCTAGTGCATGAAGGTGGCAGATCTCCGTCGGCACAAGAAGATGACGCAGGTGTCTTCCTGTAACAAAGGAGGCAGAGAGCAAGGACTTATGCTGCCAGCCAAGTACATAGGCAGAGAATGAGTTACCTTCAAATGTCAAAGACACATTGCTAGAGGAGACTGGGATTCTCTGGAGCCACAATAATCTCTCTGTGAGATTCTGGCAGGAGAGATAGCTTCCAACTGCATGGGTGGTCACCTAATGCAAATAGTCATCAAGGTGACTGTAGCACTGAATTTATTTGCCACTCAATCTCTTCAAGATGCCTATAGAGACTCAGTGGCATTACGCAGTCTGCATCACATCATGGCATTATGGTCTGAAGGACATACCAGTATGTTGCATTTTCCAATGGATTGCCACAGTCAACCTGAGCGAGCCAGAGACTTTGTGGCAATTGCAGGTTTCCCCAGAGTTCAGGGAACAACAGACTGAACTCACACCACCATAAAGATGCCAGCAGGCCAGTCCTGTACATTCATTAAGAGGAAGGGCTATCAGGTATGCGTAACGTACCCGGGCAGCAGCCTACTCCTCAACTCCCCAGTGCCAGACATGTTTAATGGACCTGGTGCCTTGGATGGCTTTTGGGTGACAAGGGTTACCCACTGTGTGGCTGAGGTCTTGAGGGCACTGCCACATTAGAAGACTCTTAATGAGTGTCACGAGGACTTTCTGAAGTGGACTGTGCCAATGGTGGAGGGGTGGAAGAGAGGCTGCCCTCATCAGAAGTATCTGGTGCCAGGTGACGGCAGCTGCTGCTATTTCTCTGTCATAAGGGCCAACTGGTCCTCCCTACCTCCCTGTGAGATCCTTGGACCTGTTTAGTGCCATGCTCCCAGGCCCTTGTTACTCCTGGGCCCCTGAACTCAGGGCCAGGCTGATAGTGTGCAGGTCAGAGCACATACCCTGTAATTTGGTGGATTTGCCCCTCCAGGACAGTCACCAGTCTCTCCATGGAATAAGTTTGGCTCTCTGAAGAGTGTGTGATCATGGTGCACATGACCTGAATGAACACTTCCATAGTCCGGCCAGAGCATGTAACCCCTCTGGTATATCCTCCAAATCTCGATGTGCCTCACGCTGGATGTCCACTATCTGCCGCCTCAGAGATAATGACAGAGTCTCATCATCTGATTCAGGCTCAGTCTCTGGATCCCCCCTGACACTCCTCCGACTACCAAGGCCTGCTCCACCACACTCTGAGTGCCCTCAGCAAATTGTGCCTGCCCTTGTCCCGATGCGCTAATCCCTGTCAAGGTGCTGGTATCTGCACTGGTGATCTGTCCGGGGAGCAGGTGTGATGCTGGACCCTCCAAGCTGCTTCTTCCTCCTCCGAGGTATGTGTTGGTCCCTCAAGGCTGGAGAGGTCAGAAGAAGAATGTTCACCTGCACAGAGCACAAAGAAGAAAGACTATTAAATAGCCTTTTTCAGGCTTCATGGGGTGTGCATGGTCACGATACTCAATATCATCGGCAGTATATAGATTATGAGATATGATATCCTTACAGGCGTGAATGCACTTAAGTCTATCCCAGGAAGCTTCCTGGCCTTTGAATGCATAAACCACCAATGTACCATCTTACCATGCCAAGCCTCAGTCACGTCCAGAACTAGGGGTCACAGCCTAAGAATAAGGGGTCAGCCACTCAGGACTGAGATGAGGAAGAACTTCTTCTCTCAGAGAGTTGTGAACTTGTGGAATTCTCTACCACAGAAAGCTGCTGGGGCCAGTTCTTTAGATATATTCACGAGGGAGCTGGACGTGGCCCATGCAGCTAAAGGGATGAAGGAGTATGGAGAGAAAGTGGGATAATGAATTTGCATGATCAGCCATGATCATATTGAATGGTGGTGCAGGCTCGAAAGGCCGAATTTCCTACTCCTGCACCTTTATTCGATGTTTCTACGTTTCACCTTCCCCCTCGCCCTCTTCCCCTTGTGTCCCAGATTTGGTTAAAACCCCTTGCAATCTCAGCAGCCCCAGGCTTCCTTCCAATTTGTCCTCTGCTCACAGAGTGGCTCCATTCTATGGAGGACAACAGCAGAAACCTTTCCTCCAGCGGTGTGAGAATTGCCAGATCGGATATGCCACCTCCTGTCCTGTTTCTCTCACTGGAATTGTGGGCCCACATTTCCTGAGATGAGTGTGACATTGTTGTGATGTTTATTCTCAGGTTTCTTAATTTCAGCAAGTGTCTGAGCTCTGTGAGGAACGTGTGCACAAACTAAGCACAATGGTTGGCAGCTGACACGCTGTGGACATTCAACAAGTCTAAGACCCAATCCCCATCCCCCTTCACCTCAGTTCAATAACGTCACCTTCAAAGAAGGATTGGGAACACAAATAGTGTCACAGTGCTGTGCCTTGGACTTCAGAAGTCCTCTTTCAAGCCTCTAGCATTATTGAACCCCTCTGTACACCAATACAGAGAGTGAGGACCCTTGCGGATCTCAAAATATCATTCAACCACTTGCTGCATTGGCTCCAGTTCCAAAGCCCCACACCAATGCTGCTTATCTCTGCAGCCACCTCTGTCCAGGCAGGTTGGGTGGTTGAGGGAGGCCTCCTCTTTTTGTCGCTGGCATCAGGACCCCTCATCTGGTGGGCACAGCCTGGAGGAGGGCTCAGAGGGAGTCATCATCGAAACGCAGGGTGGTTCCCCCTCTCTCCCCTCGCTCTCTTCTCTCGGCCATCCACGGAGGAAAACAAGTAGCTGCTCAATATTCAGATCTCAGTATTATGCAATTGGTCAGAATGCATGCCACCTGAGTTCCCTGCCAAAAACACTTAATTCTAAGCCTCTTCAGAATTTCTAACATTGTTCAGATTAATAATAGCACGGTAGCACAAGTGGATAGCACTGCAGCTTCACAGCGCCAGGGTCCCAGGTTCGATTCCCTGCTGGGTCACTGTCTGTGCGGAGTCTGCACATCCTCCCCGTGTGTGCGTGGGTTTCCTCTGGGTGCCCCGGTTTCCTCCCACAGTCCAAAGACGTGCAGGTTAGGTGGATTGGCCATGATAAATTGCCCTTAGTGACCAAAAAAAAAAGGTTAGGAGGGGTTATTGGGTTACGGGGATTGGGTGGAAGTGAGGGCTTAAGTGGGTCGGTGCAGACTCGATGAGCCGAATGGCCTCCTTCTGCACTGTATGTTCTATAACTTACTTCAGACAATCTCTGCGACTCTTGCAGGAACCAAAAACTTCCTTCTGTCTTTGGAGTGCAGTAAGTGTCCCGTGCCAGGTGCCCCTTTAAATTAGTGGCCATGACCTCCTTCTGGGTCACAGCCTGTGTTTTGGGCCAGCAGCCCTCCCCCTCCAATGGGTCGGGTGGAGGTAAACAACAACTCGGTGACTTAGTGGGCTGAAAACCCACCCTGCAGCCATCGCTGAGATGATCTGTGTATTAAACTGTGTGCTAAGACAGCAGGGGACGGGAGCCAGCAATCCACCCACCTCCGGGTGTGATTCCCGCCCGTTGAAACACGCCGTAACATTCAGCCCAATGTTTCAAGTTGGCGACTTTGGTTTAAAGGTTTTACTTAGCTTGAACACAATGAAACGTTCGGCCTTGAATGATGATCATAGCAATGACTTATTGCTCCATTATGTGGATGAGTGACCTGTAAAAGGCAATTTTCTGTAAACAGACTATCATCAGGCATTAATACAACATAACTCACACTTATAGGGCTGTGGATTTTGTGCTTCAATGCCACTGGCTGGTATGTCAGTAAACATTATTGTCTCATGGTTTACAACTACCATGAAGCAAGGAAAATATACTGTAATTATAGTTTGTTTCAGTAATATTGCTCGAGGGTCCAGGTGCAGTGTAATCCATTCTATTTATATTTTGGGTGTACATTGGGTTGGGGGGGGCGTGGAGGAAACTCGCCAGCACTGATGCACAGGCTTACACATGTTTAATGTTTTCAAGTAATGATTTAAAAGCTTGGTTCTGGCTGCTGTATCATTTCAATGCCTGTGGATGGGCCATAAAGGTAGAAATTGGTAAATGTAATTGGCAGCTGATATGAGTGGCTTGAACTGTGCAGTCTGCCACTGACCAAGCAAAGGTGATGGCCTCTGTTTCTGCTGGCAATATTTATAATGCTGCTAAGCCGAGAAATGGTTAGCTTCTCAGGTAGCATTGATTAAAGCGATGCCAATGCCCCCGTGACTTTATTGCACTATCACCAAAGTCAGGACTGTTGTGCTGGAACTAAATGGCGAATATCGAGATTACATTTGTGCAGTAATACATATTTTCACACTAGAAGACCAGGAAGTCGATGGAATGGTACAGGATAATAAGTTACTTTTGGAAGTGATCAGTTGCGCTTCTCCTCCCCTAAATTCACATTTAATTTGCTCATCAAATAATTACACTGGAAACAGCCACCCCAATCACCACCCCAATCACCACCCCAATCACCACCCCAATCACCACCCCAATCACCACCCCAATCACCACCCCAATCACCACCCCAATCACCACTCCAATCACCACCCCAATCACCACCCCAATCACCACCCCTTGCCCCACAGCTATTTGTTGCCCTGAATCTACTCATGCACCTAGTGTTATTTAATGACACAGAGGATGTTTTGAACATGGAATTCTCTACTTAAATCCATTGTTGAAAGCCAAGTCCATTACTGGGATTCTCCGAAATCCCGGCCAAATGTTGACGCCGGCGTAAACACCGGAGTAGTGTACACCGGCGTCAACGGGCCTCCTGGCCAAGCGATTCACTGCTGTTCAGGGGGCTAGCACGGCGCTGGAGAGCTGTGCGCTGCTCCGGCGATGAAAGGCAGCCCTGCACGGCCGGCGTGGGTCCGCGCGTGCGTGCAATGGCCATTACCGCGTCGGCGCAGAGCAACATGTCGGGGACTTTACAGCGGACCGTGCGGAAGAAGGTACGCCCCCTCCAATCCGCGGCCGGCCACCGATCGGATGCCCCCGATTGCGGGCCTGGACTCTGTGGAGTCAAATTCCTCCACCACCCCACCAGGATGTCCACAGCGGCCGCGGGTCTGAGCTCCCGCCGGGTGGTACCAGGTTAGAACCACGCAGGCGGGAGTTCGGCCCGTCACCCGCAGAGAATTGCCGCGGGGGCCTATTTCAGCAGCCCCCGTACGCGGCGTGGGGACCGCGCAGACCCGATTGGCGCCAATTCTCTGCTCGCCGGAGAATCGGCAGCCTGGCTGCGACGGAACGGCGTGGCGTGAATTTCCTGCCCCCCGGTGATTCTCCAACATATACAATGTAACTACATAAGCACTGGCATCGGATGAAGCATACAGGGTGTAGTGTAAATGAGGTCAGTCCATAAGAGGGTCATTTAGGAGATATCATTTTCAGCTTCAGGTCCAATGGCAAGAACAGAGTTATAAACTCTGGATCGAGCATTATTTGTCAGAATCAGTTGCAGACTCTAGACAAATGGTTGAAACCATTGTGAAAATGGTAAAAACAATAAGTTAAACACTTTGTTAGAAGCTAGGGCTCATTTTCCAAATGCACAAATGCCCTTTTGTTGTAACGCCAATGGCTTAGTCCAGTTACCAAGAAATCAGTATTGTTTTCTGAATACAGTATTAAAGTTTCTTAGTTGCATTGCTGAAGTGAATCGAACTCTGGTTTTCCATATTTGTTTGTTTTGCTTACATTTCTTTAAAAAAATTTTTTTTTAGAATACCCAATTCATTTTTCCCAATTAAGGGGCAATTTATCGTGGCCAATACACCTAGCTTTCACATTTTTGGGCTGTGGGGGCGAAACCCAAGCAAACACGGGGAGACTGTGCAAACTCCACACGGACAGTAACCCGGGGCTGGGATCGAACCTGGGTCCTCCGCGCCGTGGACAGCAGTGCTAACCACTGCACCACCATGCCGCCCCAATCCATGTCTTTCTAAGTAATGGTTTATCCTCCTTCTAAATTGATTTCAATACTTTGCCGACTATAGAGGTTGGACTGGAATTATTTGGTCTATCGCTTGCTTTTTTAAAAACATTATCAGACCTTCAATCCTCTGGTGTCTCACCTGTGTCCAGTGAGGATTGTAAAATGATGATTAGACCTTCCATCAGAATTTGAATCAAAGCATTTTTGTTTGTTTTGCTTACATTTCTTAAAAAAAATTTTTTTTTAGAGTACCCAATTCATTTTTCCCAATTAAGGGGCAATTTATCGTGGCCAATACACCTAGCTTTCACATTTTTGGGTTGTGGAGCGAAACCCAAGCAAACACGGGGAGAATGTGCAAACTCCACACGGACAGTGATCCTAGCCGTGATCGAACCTGGGACCTTGGCGCCGTGAGGCCGCAGTGCTAACCCACTGCGCCACCGTGCTGCCCTTGCTTACATTTCTGAAGATTCTCTTGGAGAAACAATTTAAACCCTCTGAAGCCTTGCTATTACTGAGTGAGGAAAACCAGAATCTGCCATCCATGATTGATTCGATAAGGAAACTCCTTTGATAAATATGGTGTTATAGATCTCTGGGAAAATTGAAAGATAATGATCTGCACAAACCGGCAGAGTGGCACAATTTACTTTAAGTGCACATTTTACTGTCAATTATGTTGTATTTTAAATTTTCTATTAGGAAATTTAAGACTATAAGAGATGATTTAGATTAGTGGGTCTACACCCCTGCAATCAAAGGTAAGATACTAGAAGCCATGACAGGCTATAATTTAGTAAATTCAGTGCAGATTGCAGAAAATGGGGTCTGTGGCTCTCCACACATAAAGGGTGAAAAGGATAGTATTACAATTGTTCGTGGAAACGACAAACAATACAATGCTTTTATATGTACCTAAAGTCATTTTACAACATATCCAAATCCTTTTACAACTGTCCAGTCATTCTCGCACGACAGTAACCCACTCCTTGAATCTACTGGAAGGATCACGCAGTTTTGACCCTTTTAACCATTCCTGTATTATTTCAAAATCACTTCTTTAAAACCTCAGATTGCTGCTTTCTTCAGCTCTGGCATTGGCACTGGCACAGTTTCCTTCGCACTGATGTGACCTTCTTCTGAGGTAGTGTAAATACTCCTGCTCATGCCTACAGTTATGATATTTACATTGGTGCCACCTCCTTTTGATTTGATTTCAGAACTGGTGCTGCGTCCTTGAGTTATGCAATTGGCACTAAGGCTATCTCCATCATTAAAACCGCAAAGATCCTCACCCCTTACATCACCTTCACCCTTCAAATACTCTCCTTGCCCTAGCCATGCTGTCTCATTCCCCCATCCACACCCTCAGGCCCCTCATGTCTCCTGTGCCAAACTCTGTCCTTCCACCCATCCCTTATGTTCCCTCATGCCCCCTATGCCAAGCTCTGCACTTCCACCCGCCCCCATGTTCCCTTATGCCACCTATTCCAAGCTCTGATTTTGCACTCATCCTCATGCCCCCTATGCCAAGCTCTGGCAGTTCCATGCCCATTGACCCACTGTACACTTTTTAGAATCAAAGAACACCACAGTGGAACACCACAAAGTGGGATGTAAAAAAAGCTTTGAAAATGTAATCCTTTGATCACTTTTCCCAATGGTTAGAAAAAATGTCTGGACAAGCTAATTAAAGTAGCAATCATTCAGGCCCTTTAACATTTCAAAAAGCATACACAATTAAAGCATACACAATCAGGTGTGCCTGAGAGCCCAGATATCGATCAGAGTAATAGAACACCTGCTCTCCAGAGGAAACATTGTTTGACTGACAGATCAGGCTCCCTGATCTTTTTGGTCAATTTTACGATGTTTGTTTACATAACTCATTTGCTTTCAAATGTTTGTAGTTCTGTGTTTTTTGAAACTTCAAATTACCTGGACTAGTGACTTTTCTTTGCTTGTCCATCCTTTTCTCTCAAGCATAGTAGAAAGTGATCAAAGGATCACATTTTTTCAAGATTAAAAAAAAATATTATAATTTACACTGTGGTGTTCATTAGTTCTAGAAATTGTACAGTGGATCAATGGGCATGGAAATGGCAGAGCTTGAAAGGATATAGGGGATGGCTGGAAGGGCAGAGCATGCATGAGGGGACATGGAGATGGGTAAAAGCGCAGAGCTTGCCCTAGGGGCCATGAGGGACTGGGTGTAAGGGCAGAGCTTGGAATAGGGTGCATGAGGGGACATGGAGATGGATAGAAGGGCAGAGCTTGTCATAGGGGGCATGAGGGGCTAGGTGGAAGGGCTAAGTTTGGCATAGCGGGCATGAAGGGAACCATTTGCACATGCATACGAGGGTTCATGACTCCTCTAAGGGGCCGTGAATACCGAATCTTTAAAGCACTGACCTGACTACATGAAAATTTTGGAGGATTAGAGCATGCCTCTCTCCGCAATAGAGCTGGCCAGGTGGGGAGTGCTGGATGTGGGCTTCTGACAGGAATAAGCCTCCACCTTTTAAAGGTACTCCTGAAAGTTAGGCAGCCCGTGGAATCAGGACTCACCCACCATTTTTATGAGCCAACCTGACCCGGTGAAAATCCAGGAGCTGGATTCTCCCAAAATGGGACTATGTCCCCATGCCGGCAAAATGGAGCATCCCGACAGCGGAGAATTCCGCCCCAGGTCTGTCTGTTTCAACACAGTGCCCTCTACAGGGGCTTTGTGGCAACTGTGGACAGAAGAAGAAAACAGCAAGTCTCTTTAACCAATCAAACTCGTGAATCCTTACTGAGGCATGCAAGCATTCAAACCAGAAATAATAAAGGAGGAAATATAAATCAGATTTAAATTATATAGTGAAACAAGGTTATGTCAAAAGAAATAAAAGAGACCAACAAAAAAAGTTTTAAGAAATCACTTTGATATTTTCTAAATTTACAATATTCATTTTCTTCTGAAGGATTGTGACTTCACACCTGTAAAGTTACTTTACTCTTTCAGGTCAGAGAGGTTGTTATTACTTAATACTCAGTACACAGCTCACTCACTCCTTATTGCATGTGCCCTAATATTTTCAGCTATCTTTAGTGTGTAAATGGTAGGCACGATCCAATGACCACGGTGCGCATGAAAAGCAGCTGACCGTGGCAGCATGGCTGATAAAAGCTGGGAGACCCTGCTTCAAGGATCTAACCGGCTTGCAATGCCTCGCGAGATCCAACACGATGTTGCGATGTAAATCCCGCCCATTGTAGGAGGGATCACTTTTTTTTTCCAATCAAGGGGTAATTTAGTGTGGCCAATCCACCTAACCTGCACACCTTTGGGTTGGGCTGTAACCCATGCAGACACTGGGAGAATGTTCAAACTGCACATGGACAGTGACCCCAGGCTGGGATTCAAACCCGGATCCTCAGCGCTGTAGTCCCAGTGCTAACCACTGCGCTGTGCTAGACAGCTGGTCTCACTCTACTGTACAGATTCCCGAGGTACCTGAGGCTTTGGGATTCATCCTCTTCGCCTCAAGAGACCTCAGGTGAGCGCTGTTCAACACTGATCCCCACAAGCAGGGACCAAATGGAACGGCACTTGTGGGGGTCTCCCAGGGGATCAGAGGCTCCCAGCCAGGGTGCCCAGGTAGCACTGCCAGCTGGCTGGAGCACTGCTAATGTGCCAAAGTGGCATGTTTGCATGCGTGTGATCGGGCTGGGGTGCCCAGCATGGGTGTGTGTGGTTGGGGGGGGGAGCCTTCTGGGCTCTCCCGGGGACCCTCCCATAGTGCATTTGGGCTGGGGGGAGGCCGGGGGTCATCTCAAATGGCGTCCCAATCTCTCATTGCAATGGGGAATTCCAGCTAGCAGAGCTGCCCACTGTACAAACCGAGGGCTATGTCTGGCCTTGGCCACGTGTTCCCCGCTGAGGCCACTTATACAATGTGAGTCGCGCTGTATAGCCATGTGTTTCTCGGGAAACACGCGGCTAAACGCGCTCACTTGGGGACTTTTTCCCAATTAGTTGAACCGTGCCCGATGTGTGTGTGTGAGTGTTCAAAGTTCAGGCCATCACTGGTCTATCTGTGAGGACTGTCTTAGCGTAGCCTGTGGAGGAGCAGTGTATCACTGACAGGAAGGTCTAGATTTTTGCATGTGCAGATGCTGAAAGCTGCTGTCAGTTTTACCCTATAATAATGGTGAATTCTGACAGGCTCACTATTATTACAGGAAAATATAGGCCATTGTTGAACCTTCTTTCAACTGTGAACTTAGTGTAGAATCATTACGTTGAAAGTGATGCTTCTTAATGCTCAGCTTGGGCCAAGTGAAACCCCACTTGGCAATTTTCCTATCCATGAGATAAAAAGCTCTGCGATGAAAAATGTCCTGATAACGAAACCTTGTAGGCTGCGACCACATTTTGCAAACTTGCTGGAGTTCTGCACTCAGGACTTTGGCCTGTTACCCAAGTTTCTAAAAGGAAGTTCTGTGAATTTAGTTTCTAATCATCTGAATCATTCCCAAATCTAAGAATGCTGGCTACTCAATGTTCTGAGTTCAAAAAAAGCATCTCCAAAAATCAATATTATGAAGTCCAAAAGTGTTCCTTGAAGGACTGAAACATAAATACTTCCTGTTGAAGTAAATATAAAAATGTTAGTAAAATGTGTTGTATTGTTAGCTATACATTCTACCTCTGAGCTAAGACACTGTGATGTGCACATATGCATTACATCTGGCAAATAGCTTTCATGTTATAAATTCAAATTAGAGTATTGCTGAAAAAAGAGACATGCTGTCAAAGCTTTTCATCTTGCACTCATCAGGATTGACACAAGAATTCCAAATTTGTGGAAAACACTACTCATGTTGCTGATGCATTGTGCCAGTTTTAGGTCAAAGTCTCCATTTTCTAAAATAAGCTTCAATGTGCTGAAGTTCTTTGCCTGGAAATCCAGCTTTTGAGAAAACCCTTGACTTTGTGGGAGGGAGGTCACTGGTACATATATTAAAGAGAACTGATGCGAGGACTGTGGTAGCCTATTGTCGGTTATACCCGGTGAACTGATTTGGGCCAGGATTCTCCATCCCTGCCGCTATGATCGGGAATCCTGATCAGCCAGAGAATGGAGCGTCCCTTAAAATATGGACTTGGTGCCAGGCGCCAGTCATTTTGCACTACCCCACCGCTGGCCAGGGCGGGTTGTCCACGCTGGTGGAATCATGCAAAAAACAAATATAAATTTGAATGTGATTAACGAGCTGGAAGCTTAATTCTCCGCCCCCCCCCCCGGTATGCCCCACCCCACACTGCCAGGAATCATGCGAGCGTGATTTGGTACAAGGCGCTATGGTCTTTGAGGATAAGTAAGAAAGTGTTTCTCTTTAGTCTGGCTTGCAGGGGGTGTATACCTGGAGCTCTGCAAACAAAGGGGAATGACTTGACCTCGAGGGTGTGGATTCGGGGTGCCCCCCCACCGGGTTCGGGGTGCCTTGGCTTAACCTCCCTTTGCTGCTCTAAACTCATTTCAACCCATACTATGGATGTAACTTACATGCTCCCGGCTATTGGACTGTTGACTGCTGACGCTACTCTGGAAAGGCTCTGATGTCACCTGGTCATGCGGAGATCCCTTCAGCCCACTCATCTGAACAGCCTCATGTCTTAGCAGTATAATCAAGTGGCTGGACGTGGTCATGAATGATTGCTGGACCATCAGGTGTTCAAACTCCTCATTGCAGTCCCTAAATGCACAGTTCCACACTGGATGAACCAGGAGATGAACAGAACTGACTCCAAACAAAGGACCCATGCACGGTGCTGCTGGAACCCTCCCTGGCACACTGCCACACTCCGGGAAGTCACTGCCTCACTATTTTGACTATCAGTAAACCCTAAGGATAAAAGCAAATTACTGCGGATGCTGGAATCTGAAACAAAAGCAGAAAATACTGGGCACTCTCAGCAGGTCTGACACCATCTGTGGAGAGAAAAGGGAGCTAATGTTTCGAGTTCCTCAAAGTGGGTATGGACCCGAATATCAGGGATATCCCTGCCTGTCTTCTGCCGCTTCCGTCAAGCAGCAGGCTTGGGATACATGAACTTCCCACATGCATACAGCCTCACTGAAAAGTGGCAGGTCATTGGGGTCGCTGTGTGAGATTGCCTAGTCTGATAGCATCCCCAGTGAGCGAGGCCAATCTATTTACCATCTACCAACCAGCCTACATCCCCCGCCCCGCTTCACCAACACCCGGCAGTCCCTGAGAAGGAGTCCCCATCACACATGCAAGGATCACCCGGGTGGACAGAGGTATGTTATCTAAAATATAGGAGTCAGACAGTCGTGTTATGCACTCTGGGATAACACAGGCTGCAACTGGATGCAGCTTTAACCAAAAGATACTCCAGACCTTGAAGTTAGTTCAATCTGATTTATTGAACCAGTAGCACAGTTAGCACAGTTCTCTATGAGTTTGACTCTCTGCTAACCTAAGTGTGGTTACTCTGTCTGACTTAGCCATGGGCTGGAGGTGTGATACTGTAAATACACCCTGACTCACACTGTAGATGTTCATCAGTGGAAAGAGGCAGAGTGTGAGTGCCTCGTGCCTTTTATAGTGAGATACCACTCCTGAGTGTCCTGCCTGCTCATTGGTCATGTCCTGTTCTCTGTGTTCATTAGCTGCCTGTCTGTGCCTGTCTGTATATCATTATCTGCATGTCTGCATATCATGACAAGACATTGCCAGGCTGGCTTTATCCTTGGGACACAGACAGGACATAGTGGGACATTGGCACACCATTTTGATGGGGGGGGGGGGGGGTGAGGGTTCCAGCTGATGGTATGTGTGACAGTATGTAACATGTCTAGAATATAAAGGGTTAATGTAATATCATAATTGACCACTAGATGGAGCTAGATGCAGAAGTATGTAAAGCACTGACTCTCAGGCTTCTAGGAGAGGGATGGATAGAGTGCAGAGGAGAGGTCTAGAGAGTGCAGTGTACAGTTATAGATAGAGTGTGGAGGCTAGTGTTAGTAGAGTGTAGATTGCAGATTACTAGATTATTGTTTACTATAGGAGTAAGTGGTCGAGCTTTAATAAGTAGTGTAATAAATGTTAACTTTGTTATTGAACTTAGCTTCTGTGGTCTTTGTAAACACTACGACATCCATCCTTATAATAAGAATCACAAACAACACCACAATATATGGACAAGGCACCTGGACAAAGGGGGCAGGACATGTGCTTAGCGTTCCTGGAGGGTGGGTTCTGAGGGACATGCTGGCAGGTGGGGTGTTACTGGAATCTAGAGGATTGGGGGCAGATGTGAAGGGTCAAGATCGGAGTGATTCCAGGGGCACACAGATGGTTACTCACCTGAGCTGCTCGAAGGAGGTCATCCATTTTTTGCAGCATTGCATGTCGGTCCTCTTGGTGAGGTTAGCAGCATTCACTGTATCTGTCATCTCCTCCCAGGCTTTGATCATCACCTCTGGCTGCTGCCTCCATCTACCCCGGGGAAGAGGGTATCTCTCCTCTTTTCCATGACATACAGCATCCTGATGATGTCCGTGTTCATGAACCTGGGAGCAAGTCTTTTCCCAGCCATTCTGTTGGCTGCAATAAGTCGATGGGCTGAATGACCTCCTTCTACACTGTATGAATTCTATGTTTCTATGTCTGTCTGCTCTTGGGCAGTCTTGAGAGACTGCTACGGAATTCTTCGTCGGTGGGATCCTCCGCTTCGCTGGCAGCGCACCAACGCCTGCGAACCTGATGCCGTGGGGTGGCCACAAAGGGAAACCCCATGGGCCGCTCAGGAATACGGAAATCCCACTGCCGGCAGAGGCGCACCGCTCTGGATAACGGGCCAGGCGGGACGGAGAAACTGGCCCTGCATCTGTGCTTTTAAAACATTTTGTGCATCTTCTCTGTTGGCTGGTTTACAGGGGGCTGTGAAGTGAAGGCACCAGCGTTGATTCTGGCTGGGCTACTGATGTGGTTATAACATGGCTGCTCCCAGTTTCCAGGAGGAGTGGGATACGGTTATAGTTTTCAGGGAGGAGTGGGATACGGTTGTAGTTTTCAGGGAGGAGTGGGATCCGGTTGTAGTTTTCAGGGAGGATGGGATCCGGTTGTAGTTTTTGGGGAGGAGTGGGATACGGTTGTAGTTTTCAGAGAGGAGAGGGATACGGTTATAGTTTTCAGGGAGGAGTGGGATACGGTTGTAGTTTTCAGGGAGGAGTGGGATAGGGTTATAGTTTTCAGGGAGGAGTGGGATACGGTTGTACTTTTCAGCGAGGAGTGGGATACGGTAATAGATTTCCAGGAGGAGTGCGATAGGGTTATAGTTTTCAGGGAGGAATGGGGTACGGTTGTAGTTTTCAGAGAGGAGTGGGATACAGTTGTAGTTTTCAGGGAGGAGTGGGATGCGGTTGTAGTTTTCAGGGAGGAGTGGGATACGGTTGTAGTTTTCAGGGAGGAGTGGGATACGGTTGTAGTTTTCAGGGAGGAGTGGGATATGGTTATAGTTTGCCAGGAGGAGTGGGATAGGATTATAGTTTTCAGGGAGGAGTGGGATACGGTTATAGTTTTCAGGGAGGACTGGGATACAGTTGTAGTTTTCAAGGAGGAGTGGGATACGGTTGTAGTTTTCAGAGAGGAGTGGGATACAGGTATCGTTCTCAGGGAGGAGTGGGATACGGTTATAGTTTTCAAAGTGGAGTGGGATACAGTTGTAGTTTTCAGAGAGGAGTGGGATACGGTTATAGTTTTCTGGGAGGAGTGGAATACGATTATAGTTTTCCAGGAGGAGTGGGATAGGGTTGTAGTTTTCAGAGAGGAGTGGGATACAGTTGTAGTTTTCAAGGAGGAGTGGGATACGGTTATAGTTTTCAGAGCGGGGTGGGATACAGTTGTAGTTTTCAGAGAGGAGTGGGATACGGTTATAGTTTACCAGGAGGAGTGGGACACGGTTGTAGTTTTCAGGGAGGAATGGGATACGGTTGTAGTTTTCAGAGAGGAGTGGGATACAGTTATAGTTTTCCAGGAGGAGTGGGATACGGTTATAGTTTTCAGGGAGGAGTGGGATACGGTTGTACTTTTCAGGGAGGAGTGGGATATGGTTGGAGTTTTCAGGGAGGAGTGGGATACGGTTATTGTTTTCCAGGAGGAGTGGGACACGGTTATAGTTTTCAGAGAGGAGTGGGATACAGTTGTAGTTTTCAGGGAGGTGTGGGATACGGTTGTAGTTTTCAGAGAGGAGTGGGATACGGTTATAGTTTTCAGGGAGGAGTGGGATACGGTTATAGTTTTCAGGGAGGTTGGGAAACGGTTATAGTTTTCAGAGAGGAGTGGGATAGGGTTATAGTTTTCAGGGAGGTGTGGGATGCGGTAGTGTTTTTCAGGGAGGAGTGGGATACGGTTGTAGTTTTCAGAGAGGAGTGGGATACAGTTGTAGTTTTCAAGGAGGAGTGGGATACGGTTATAGTTTTCCAGGAGGAGTGGGATAGGGTTATAGTTTTCAGGGAGTAGTGGGATACGGTTGTGGTTTTCAGGGAGGAGTGGGATAAGGTTGTAGTTTTCAGAGAGGAGTGGGATACAGTTGTAGTTTTCAGAGAGGAGTGGGATACGGTTGTAGTTTTCAGAGAGGAGTGGGATACGGTTATAGATTTCCAGGAGGAGTGGGATAGGGTTATAGTTCTCAGGGAGGAGTGGGATACGGTTGTAGTTTTCAGGGAGGAATGGGATACGGTTGTAGTTTTCAGAGAGGAGTGGGATACAGTTATAGTTTTCCAGGAGGAGTGGGATACGGTTATAGTTTTCAGGGAGGAGTGGGACACGGTTGTAGTTTTCAGGGAGGAGTGGGACACAGTTATAGTTTTCCAGGAGGAGTGGGATACGGTTATAGTTTTCAGGGAGGAGTGGGATACGGTTGTAGTTTTCAGGGAGGAGTGGGATACGGTTGTAGTTTTCAGGGAGGAGTGGGATACGGTTATTGTTTTCCAGGAGGAGTGGGACACGGTTATAGTTTTCAGAGAGGAGTGGGATACGGTTGTAGTTTTCAGGGAGGAGTGGGATATGGTTGTAGTTTTCAGGGAGGAGTGGGATACGGTTATTGTTTTCCAGGAGGAGTGGGACACGGTTATAGTTTTCAGAGAGGAGTGGAATACAGTTGTAGTTTTCAGGGAGGTGTGGGATACGGTGGTAGTTTTCAGAGAGGAGTGGGATATGGTTGTAGTTTTCAGGGAGCAGTGGGATACGGTTGTAGTTTTCAGAGAGGAGTGGGATACGGTTATAGTTTTCAGGGAGGAGTGGGATACGGTTATAGTTTTCAGGGAGGTTGGGATACGGTTATAGTTTTCAGAGAGGAGTGGGATACGGTTATAGTTTTCAGGGAGGAGTGGGATACGGTTGTAGTTTTCAGGGAGGAGTGGGATACGGTTATAGTTTTCAGGGAGGAGTGGGATACGGTTGGAGTTTTCAGGGAGGAGTGGGATACGGTTATTGTTTTCCAGGAGGAGTGGGTTAGGGTTATAGTTTTCAGAGAGCAGTGGGATACACTTATAGTTTTGAGGGAGGAGTGGGACACGGTTATAGTTTTCAGAGAGGAGTGGGATACAGTTGTAGTTTTCAGGGAGGAGTGGGATACGGTTGTAGTTTTCAGAGAGGAGTGGGATATGGTTGTAGTTTTCAGGGAGGTGTGGGATACGGTTGTAGTTTTCAGAGAGGAGTGGGATATGGTTGTAGTTTTCAGGGAGGAGTGGGATACGGTTATAGTTTTCAGAGAGGAGTGGGATATGGTTGTAGTTTTCAGGGAGCAGTGGGATACGGTTGTAGTTTTCAGAGAGGAGTGGGATACGGTTATAGTTTTCAGGGAGGAGTGGGATATGGTTGTAGTTTTCAGGGAGGAGTGGGATACATTTGTAGTTTTCAGGGAGGAGTGGAATACGATTATAGTTTTCCAGGAGGAGTGGGATAGCGTTATAGTTTTCAGGGAGGTGTCGGATACAGTAGTGGTTTTCAGGGAGGAGTGGGATACGGTTATCGTTCTCAGGGAGGAGTGGGATACGGTTATAGTTTTCAAAGTGGAGTGTGATACAGCTGTAGTTTTCAGAGAGGAGTGGGATGTGGTTGTAGTTTTCAAGGAGGAGTGGGATACGGTTGTAGTTTTCAGAGAGGAGTGGGATACGGTTATAGTTTTCAGGGAGGAGTGGAATACGATTATAGTTTTCCAGGAGTGGGATAGGGTATTAGTTTTCTGGGAGGCGTGAGATACGGTAGTGGCTTTCAGGGAGGAGTGGGATACGGTTGTAGTTTTCAGAGAGGAGTGGGATACAGTTTTAGTTTTCAGGGAGGAGTGGGATACGGTTGTAGTTTTCAGTGAGGAGTGGGATATGGTTGTAGTTTTCAGGTAGGAGAGGGATACGGTTATAGTTTTCAGAGAGGACTGGGATATGGTTGTAGATTTCAGGGAGCAGTGGGATACGGTGGAGTTTTCAGAGAGGACGGGATACGGTTATAGTTTTCAGGGAGGAGTGGGATACGGTTATAGTTTTCAGAGAGGAGTGGGATACGGTTGTAGTTTTCAGAGAGGAGTGGGATACGGTTATAGTTTTCAGGGAGGAGTGGGATACGGTTATAGTTTTCAGAGAGGTTGGGATACGGTTATAGTTTTCAGGGAGGAGTGGGATACGGTTATAGTTTTCAGAGAGGTTGGGATACGGTTATAGTTTTCAGAGAGGTTGGGATACGGTTATAGTTTTCAGAGAGGAGTAGGATACGGTTATAGTTTTCAGGGAGGAGTGGGATACGGTTGTAGTTTTCAGGGAGGAGTGGGATACATTTGTAGTTTTCAGGGAGGAGTGGGATACGGTTATAGTTTTCTGGGAGGAGTGGGATACGGTTATAGTTTTCTGGGAGGAGTGGGATACAGTTGTAGTTTTCAGGGAGAGTGGAATACGATTATAGTTTTCCAGGAGGAGTGGGATAGGGTTATAGTTTTCAGGGAGGTGTCGGATACAGTAGTGGTTTTCAGGGAGGAGTGGGATACGGTTATCATTCTCAGGGAGGAGTGGAATACGGTTATTGTTTTCCAGGAGGAGTGGGTTAGGGTTATAGTTTTCAGAGAGGAGTGGGATACGGTTTTAGTTTTCAGGGAGGAGTGGGATGTGGTTGTAGTTTTCAAGGAGGAGTGGGATACGGTTGTAGTTTTCAGAGAGGAGTGGGATACGGTTATAGTTTTCAGGGAGGAGTGGAATACGATTATAGTTTTCCAGGAGTGGGATAGGGTATTAGTTTTCTGGGAGGCGTGAGATACGGTAGTGGCTTTCAGGGAGGAGTGGGATACGGTTGTAGTTTTCAGAGAGGAGTCGGATACAGTTGTAGTTTTCAAAGGATGAGTGGAATACGGTTATAGTTTTCAGAGAGGGGTGGTAGACAGTTGTAGTTTTCAGAGAGGAGTGGGATACGGTTATAGTTTTCCAGGAGGAGTGGGATAGTGTTATAGTTTTCAGGGAGGAGTGGGATACGGTTGTGGTTTTCAGGGAGGAGTGGGATAAGGTTGTAGTTTTCAGACAGGAGTGGGATACAATTGTAGTTTTCAGGGAGGAGAGGGATACGGTTATAGTTTTCAGAGAGCAGTGGGATACGGTTGTAGTTTTCAGGGAGGAGTGGGATACGCTTATCGTTTTCAGAGAGGAGTGGGATACAGTTGTAGTTTTCAGGGAGGAGTGGGATACGGTTATAGTTTTCAGAGAGGAGTGGGATATGGTTGTAGTTTTCAGGGAGCAGTGGGATACGGTTGTAGTTTTCAGAGAGGAGTGGGATACGGTTGTAGTTTTCAGGGAGGTTGGGATACGGTTACAGTTTTCAGAGAGGAGTGGGATACGGTTATAGTTTTCAGGGAGGAGTGGAATACGGTTGTAGTTTTCAGGGAGGAGTGGGATACATTTGTAATTTTCAGGGAGGAGTGGGATACGGTTATAGTTTTCTGGGAGGAGTGGGATAGGGTTATAGTTTTCAGGGAGGTGTGGGATACGGTAGTGGTTTTCAGGGAGGAGTGGGATACGGTTGTAGTTTTCAGAGAGGAGTGGGATACGGTTGTAGACTTCAGGGAGGAGTGGGATATGGTTATAGTTTGCCAGGAGAAGTGGGTTAGGATTATAGTTTTCAGGGAGGAGTGGGATATGGTTGTAGTTTTCAGAGAGGAGTGGGATACGGTTATAGTTTTCAGGGAGGTTGGGATACGGTTATAGTTTTCAGAGAGGCGTGGGATACGGTTATACTTTTCAGGGAGTAGTGGGATACGGTTGTAGTTTTCAGGGAGAAGTGGGATACATTTGTAGTTTTCAGGGAGGACTGGGATACGGTTATAGTTTTCTGGGAGGAGTGGGATACGGTTGTAGTTTTCAGAGAGGAGTGGGATACAGTTTTAGTTTTCAGGGAGGAGTGGGATACGGTTGTAGTTTTCTGTGAGGAGTGGGATATGGTTGTAGTTTTCAGGGAGGAGAGGGATACGGTTATAGTTTTCAGAGAGGAGTGGGATATGGTTGTAGTTTTCAGGGAGCAGTGGGATACGGTGGAGTTTTCAGAGAGGAGTGGGATACGGTTATAGTTTTCAGGGAGGAGTGGGATACGGTTATAGTCTTCAGAGAGGAGTGGGATATGGTTGTAGTTTTCAGGGAGCAGTGGGATACGGTTGTAGTTTTCAGAGTGGAGTGGGATACGGTTATAGTTTTCAGGGAGGAGTGGGATACGGTTATAGTTTTCAGAGAGGTTGGGATACGGTTATAGTTTTCAGGGAGGAGTGGGATACGGTTATAGTTTTCAGAGAGGTTGGGATACGGTTATAGTTTTCAGAGAGGTTGGGATACGGTTATAGTTTTCAGAGAGGAGTAGGATACGGTTGTAGTTTTCAGGGAGGAGTGGGATACGGTTGTAGTTTTCAGGGAGGAGTGGGATACATTTGTAGTTTTCAGGGAGGAGTGGGATACGGTTATAGTTTTCTGGGAGGAGTGGGATACGGTTATAGTTTTCTGGGAGGAGTGGGATACAGTTGTAGTTTTCAGGGAGGAGTGGAATACGATTATAGTTTTCCAGGAGGAGTGGGATAGGGTTATAGTTTTCAGGGAGGTGTCGGATACAGTAGTGGTTTTCAGGGAGGAGTGGGATACGGTTATCGTTCTCAGGGAGGAATGGAATACGGTTATTGTTTTCCAGGAGGAGTGGGTTAGGGTTATAGTTTTCAGAGAGGAGTGGGATACGGTTTTAGTTTTCAGGGAGGAGTGGGATGTGGTTGTAGTTTTCAAGGAGGAGTGGGATACGGTTGTAGTTTTCAGAGAGGAATGGGGATACAGTTATAGTTTTTAGGGAGGAGTGGGACACGGTTATAGTTTTCAGGGAGGAGTGGGATACGGTTGTAGTTTTCAGGGAGGAGTGGGATACGGTTGTAGTTTTCAGAGAGGAATGGGATACGGTTATAGTTTTCAGGGAGGAATGGGATACGGTTGTAGTTTTCAGAGAGGAGTGGGATACAGTTACAGTTTTCAGGGAGGAGTGGGATACGGTTATAGTTTTCAGAGAGGGGTGGGATGCAGTTGTAGTTTTCAGGGAGGAGTGGGATACGGTTGTAGTTTTCAGGGAGGAGTGGGATATGGTTTTTGTTTTCCAGGAGGAGTGGGTTAGGGTTATAGTTTTCAGAGTGGAGTGGGATACAGTTACAGTTTTCAGGGAGGAGTGGGATACGGTTATAGTTTTCAGAGAGGGGTGGGATGCAGTTGTAGTTTTCAGAGAGGAGTGGGATACGGTTATAGTTTTCCAGGAGGAGTGGGATAGGGTGATAGTTTTCAGGGAGGAGTGGGATACGGTTGCGGTTTTCAGGGAGGAGTGGGATAAGGTTGTAGTTTTCAGAGAGGAGTGGGATACAGTTGTAATTTTCAGGGAGGAGAGAGATACGGTTGTAGTTTTCAGAGAGGATTGGGATACGGTTATTGTTTTCAGAGAGCAGTGGGTTACGGTTGTAGTTTTCAGAGAGGAGTGGGATACGGTTATAGATTTCCAGGAGGAGTGGGATAGGGTTATAGTTCTCAGGGAGGAATGGGATACGGTTGTAGTTTTCAGAGAGGAGTGGGATACAGTTATAGACTTCAGGGAGGAGTGGGATATGGTTATTGCTTTCCAAGAGGAGTGGGTTAGGGTTATAGTTTTCAGAGAGGAGTGGGATACACTTATAGTTTTCAGGGAGGAGTGGGATACGGTTATAGTTTTCAGAGAGGAGTGGGATACAGTTATAGACTTCAGGGAGGAGTGGGATATGGTTATAGTTTGCCAGGAGGAGTGGGATAGGATTATAGTTTTCAGGGAGGAGTGGGATACGGTTATCGTCTTCCAGGAGGAGTGGGATAGGGTTATAGTTTTCAGGGAGGTGTGGGATACGGTAGTGGTTTTCAGGGAGGAGTGGGTTACGGTTGTAGTTTTCAGAGAGGAGTGGGATACAGTTGTAGTTTTCAAGGAGGGGTGGGATACGGTTGTAGTTTTCAGAGAGGAGTGGGATACAGTTATAGTTTTCAGGGAGGTGTGGGATACGGTTATAGTTTTCAGAGAGGGGTGGGATACAGTTGTAGTTTTCAGAGAGGGGTGGGATACGGTTGTCGTTTTCCAGGAGGAGTGGGATACGGTTATTGTTTTCCAGGAGTAGTTGGTTAGGGTTATAGTTTTCAGAGAGGAGTGGCATACACTTATAGTTTTTAGGGAGGAGTGGGATACGGTTATAGTTTTCAGGGAGGTTGGGATACGGTTATAGTTTTCAGAGAGGAGTGGGATACAGTTATAATTTTCAGGGAGGAGTGTGATACGGTTGTAGTTTTCAGGGAGGAGTGGGATACATTTATAGTTTTCAGGAAGGAGTGGGATACGGTTATAGTTTTCTGGGAGGAGTGGGATACAGTTGTAGTTTTCAGGGAGGAGTGGAATACGATTATAGTTTTCAAAGTGGACTGCGATACAGTTGTAGTTTTCAGAGAGGAGTGGGATACGGTTATCGTCTTCAGAGAGGAGTGGAATACGATTATAGTTTTCCAGGAGGAGTGGGATAGGGTTATAGTTTTCAGGGAGGTGTGGGATACGGTAGTGGTTTTCAGGGAGGAGTGGGATACGGTTATAGTTTTCATGGAGGAGTAGGATACATTTGTAGTTTTCAGGGAGAAGTGGGATACGGTTATAGTTTTCAGGGAGGAGTAGGATATGGTTATAGTTTTCAGGGAGGAGTGGTAGTCGTTTTTTGTTTTCAGAGAGGATTGGGATACGGTTATAGTTTTCATGGAGGAGTGGGATATGGTTATAGTTTTCAGGAAGGAGTGCGATCCGGTTATAGTTTTCAGGGAGGTGTGGGATATGGCTATAATTTTCAGCGAGGAGTGGGATACGGTTGTAGTTTTCAGAGAGGAGTGGGAAATGGTTATAGTTTTCAGTGAGGATGGGATCCGGTTGTAGTTTTTGGGAGGAGTGGGATACGGTTTTAGTTCTTGTGGAAGGTTGGGATAGGTTGTAGTTTTTAGGGAGGAGTGGGATTCGGTTGATAGTTTTCGGAGAGGAGTGGGATACGGTTATAGTTTTCAGGGTGGTTGGGATACGGTTATAGTTGTCAGAGAGGAGTGGGATACGCTTATAGTTTTCAGAGTGGAGTGGGATACGGTTGTAGTTTTCAGGGAGGAGTGGGATACGGTTGTAGTTTTCAGGGAGGAGAGGGATAGGGTTATCGTTTTCAGGGAGGAGTGGGATACGGTTGTAGTTTTCAGGGAGGAGTGGGATACGGTTGTAGTTTTCAGAGAGCAGTGGGATACGCTTATAGTTTTCAGAGTGGAGTGGGATACGGTTGTAGTTTTCAGGGAGGAGTGGGATACGGTTGTAGTTTTCAGGGAGGAGAGGGATAGGGTTATCGTTTTCAGGGAGGAGTGGGATACGGTTGTAGTTTTCAGGGAGGAGTGGGATACGGTTGTAGTTTTCAGGGAGGAGTGGGATTCGGTTGTAGTTTTACGGGAGGAGTGGGATACGGTTATAGTTTTAAGGGAGGAGTGGGATATTGTTGTCGTTTTCAGGGAGGAGTGGGACACGGTTATACTTTTCAGAGAGGAGTGGGATACGGTTATAGTTTTCAGGGAGGAGTTGGATACAGTTTTAGTTTTCCTGGAGGAGTGGGATACGGTTATAGTTTTCAGGGTGGAGCAGGATACTGTTATTGTTTTGCAGGAGGAGTGGGATAGGGTTATAGTTTTCAGGGATGAGTGGGATACGGTTGTAGTTTTCATGGAGGAGTGGGATACGGTTATAGTTTTCAGAGAGGAGTGGGATACGGATGGAGTTTTCAGGGAGGAGAGGGATACTGTTGTAGTTTTCAGGGTGGATTTGCGCCGGATATAGTTTTCAGAGAGGAGTGGGATCCGGTTACAGTTTTCAGAGAGGAGTGGGATACGGTTATAGTTTTCCAGGAGGAGTGCGATAGGGTTATATTTTTCAGGGAGGAGTGCGATAGGGTTATATTTTTCAGGGAGGAGTGGGATACGGTTATAGTTTTCAGGGTGGATTGGCGCCGGTTACAGTTTTCAGAGAGGAGTGGGATCCGGTTATAGTTTTCAGGGAGGAGTGGGATACGGTTATAGTTTTCCAGAAGGAGTGGGATAGGGTTATATTTTTCAGGGAGGAGTGGGATACGGTTATAGTATTCAGGGAGGAGTGGGATATGGTTATAGTTTTCAGGGAGGAGTGGTATTCGGTTATTGTTTTCAGAGAGGATTGGGATACGGTTATAGTATTCAGGGAGGAGTGGGATACGGTTATAGTTTTCAGAGAGGTGTGGGGTACGGTTGTAGTTTTCAGAGAGGAGTGGTATACGGTTATAGTTTTCAGAGAGGAGTGGGATATGGTAGTAGTTTTCATGGAGGAGTCGGATACGGTTATAGTTTTCAGAGAGGTGTGGGGTACGGTTATAGTTTTCAGAGAGGAGTGGGATACGGTTATAATTTTCAGAGAGGAGTGGGATACTGTTGTAGTTTTCAAAGAGGAGTGGGATACGGTTGTAGTTTTCATGGAGGTGTGGGGCACGGTTGTAGATTTCAGAGAGGAGTGGGATACGGTTATAGTTTTCAGAGAGGAGTGGGATACTGTTGTAGTTTTCAAAGAGGAGTGGGATACGGTTGTAGTTTTCATGGAGGTGTGGGGCACGGTTGTAGTTTTCAGAGAGGAGTGGGATATGGTTATAGTTTTCATGGAGGTGTGGGGCACGGTTGTAGTTTTCAGAGAGGAGTGGGATATGGTTATAGTTTTCAGAGAGGAGCGAGATCCGGTTACAGTTTTCAGAGAGGAGTGGGATACGGTTATTGTTTTTCAGGATGAGTGGGATCGGTTTATATTTTTCAGGGAGGAGTGGGATACGGTTGTAGTTTCAGGGTGGATTGGCGCCGGTTATTGTTTTCAAAGAGGAGTGGGATCCGGTTATAGTTTTAAGAGAGGAGTGGGATACGGGTATAGTTTTCCAGGAGGAGTGGGATAGGGTTATATTTTTCAGGGAGGAGTAGGATACTGTTATAGTTTTCCAGGAGGAGTGGGATAGCGTTATAGTTTTCAGGGTGGTTGGGATACGGTTATAGTTGTCAGAGAGGAGTGGGATACGGTTGTAGTTTTCAGTGAGGAGTGGGATATGGTTGTAGTTTTCAGCGAGGAGAGGGATACGGGTATAGTTTTCAGAGAGGAGTGGGATATGGTTGTAGTTTTCAGAGAGGAGTGGGATACAGTTTTAGTTTTCAGGGAGGAGTGGGATATGGTTGTAGTTTTCAGTGAGGAGTGGGATATGGTTGTAGTTTTCAGGGAGGAGAGGGATACGGTTATAGTTTTCAGAGAGGAGTGGGATATGGTTGTAGTTTTCAGGGAGCAGTGTGATACGGTTGTAGTTTTCAGAGAGGAGTGTGATACGGTTATAGTTTTCAGGGTGGTTGGGATACGGTTGTAGTTCTCAGAGAGGAGTGGGCTACATTTGTAGTTTTCAGGGTGGTTGGGATACGGTTATAGTTTTCAGGGAGGAGGGGTAGTCGGTTTTTGTTTTCAGAGAGGATTGGGATACGGTTATAGTTTTCAGGAAGGAGTGCGATCCGGTTATAGTTTTCAGGGAGGAGTGGGATATGGCTATAATTTTCAGCGAGGTGTGGGATACGGTTGTAGTTTTCAGAGAGGAGTGGGAAATGGTTATAGTTTTCAGGGAGGATGGGATCCGGTTGTAGTTTTTGGGGAGGAGTGGGAAACGGTTTTAGTTCTTGTGGAAAGTTGGGATAGGTTGTAGTTTTTAGGGAGGAGTGGGATTTGGTTGATAGTTTTCGGAGAGGAGTGGGATACGGTTGTAGTTTTCAGGGAGGTGTGGGATACGGTTGTATTTTTCAGAGAGGAGCGGGATATGGTTGTAGTTTTCAGGGAGGGGTGGGATACGGTTATAGTTCTCAGAGAGGAGTGGGATATGGTTGTAGTTTTCAGGGTGGTTGGGATACGGTTATAGTTGTCAGAGAGGAGTGGGATACGGTTATAGTTTTCAGGGTGGTTGGGATACGGTTATAGTTTTCAGAGAGGAGTGGGATACGGTTGTAGTTTTCAGGGAGGAGTGGGATACGGTTGTAGTTTTCAGGGAGGAGTAGGATACATTTGTAGTTTTCAGCGAGGAGTGGATACGGTTATAGTTTTCAGGGAGGAGTGGGATCCGGTTGTAGTTTTCAGGGAGCAGTGGGATACGGTTCTGGTTTTTAGGGAGGAGTGGAATATGGTTATAGTTTTCAGGGAGTAGTGGGATACGGTTTTCGTTTTCAGGGAGGAGTGGGATACGGTTATAGTTTTCAGAGAGGAGTGGGATACGGTTGTAGTTTTCAGAGAGGAGTGGGATATGGTTGTAGTTTTCAGGGAGGAGTGGGATACGTTTGTAGTTTTCAGGGTGAATGGGAACCGGTTATAGTTTTCAGAGAGCAGTGGGATACGCTTATAGTTTTCAGAGTGGAGTGGGATACGGTTGTAGTTTTCAGGGAGGAGTGGGATACGGTTGTAGTTTTCAGGGAGGAGAGGGATAGGGTTATCGTTTTCAGGGAGGAGTGGGATACGGTTGTAGTTTTCAGGGAGGAGTGGGATACGGTTGTAGTTTTCAGGGAGGAGTGGGATTCGGTTGTAGTTTTACGGGAGGAGTGGGATACGGTTATAGTTTTAAGGGAGGAGTGGGATATTGTTGTCGTTTTCAGGGAGGAGTGGGACACGGTTATACTTTTCAGAGAGGAGTGGGATACGGTTATAGTTTTCAGGGTGGAGTAGGATACTGTTATTGTTTTGCAGGAGGAGTGGGATAGGGTTATAGTTTTCAGGGATGAGTGGGATACGGTTGTAGTTTTCATGGAGGAGTGGGATACGGTTATAGTTTTCAGAGAGGAGTGGGATACGGATGTATTTTTCAGGGAGGAGAGGGATACTGTTGTAGTTTTCAGGGTGGATTTGCGCCGGTTATAGTTTTCAGAGAGGAGTGGGATCCGGTTACAGTTTTCAGAGAGGAGTGGGATACGGTTATAGTTTTCCAGGAGGAGTGCGATAGGGTTATATTTTTCAGGGAGGAGTGGGATAGGGTTATATTTTTCAGGGAGGAGTGGGATACGGTTATAGTTTTCAGGGTGGATTGGCGCCGGTTACAGTTTTCAGAGAGGAGTGGGATCCGGTTATAGTTTTCAGGGAGGAGTGGGATACGGTTATAGTTTTCCAGAAGGAGTGGGATAGGGTTATATTTTTCAGGGAGGAGTGGGATACGGTTATAGTATTCAGGGAGGAGTGGGATATGGTTATAGTTTTCAGGGAGGAGTGGTATTCGGTTATTGTTTTCAGAGAGGATTGGGATACGGTTATAGTATTCAGGGAGGAGTGGGATACGGTTATAGTTTTCAGAGAGGTGTGGGGTACGGTTGTAGTTTTCAGAGAGGAGTGGTATACGGTTATAGTTTTCAGAGAGGAGTGGGATATGGTAGTAGTTTTCATGGAGGAGTCGGATACGGTTATAGTTTTCAGAGAGGTGTGGGGTACGGTTATAGTTTTCAGAGAGGAGTGGGATACGGTTATAATTTTCAGAGAGGAGTGGGATACGGTTATAGTTTTCAGAGAGGAGTGGGATACTGTTGTAGTTTTCAAAGAGGAGTGGGATACGGTTGTAGTTTTCATGGAGGTGTGGGGCACGGTTGTAGTTTTCAGAGAGGAGTGGGATATGGTTATAGTTTTCAGAGAGGAGCGGGATCCGGTTACAGTTTTCAGAGAGGAGTGGGATACGGTTATTGTTTTTCAGGATGAGTGGGATCGGGTTATATTTTTCAGGGAGGAGTGGGATACGGTTATAGTTTTCAGGGAGGAGTGGGATACGGTTGTAGTTTCAGGGTGGATTGGCGCCGGTTATTGTTTTCAAAGAGGAGTGGGATCCGGTTATAGTTTTAAGAGAGGAGTGGGATACGGGTATAGTTTTCCAGGAGGAGTGGGATAGGGTTATATTTTTCAGGGAGGAGTAGGATACTGTTATAGTTTTCCAGGAGGAGTGGGATAGCGTTATAGTTTTCAGGTAGGAGTGGGATACGGTTATAGTTTTCAGGGAGGAGTGGGATACGGTTATAGTTTTCGGGGAGGAGTGGGATATGGTTATAGTTTTCAGGGAGGAGTGGTATTCGGTTATTATTTTCAGAGAGGATTGGGAAACGGTTATAGTTTTCAGGGAGGAGTGGGAAATGGTTATAGTTTTCGGGAAGGAGTGCGATCCGGTTATAGTTTTCGGGGAGGTGTGGGACACGGTTATAGTTTTCAGAGAAGCGTGGGATACGGTTATAGTTTTCAGGGAGGAGTGGGATACGGTTATAGTTTTCAGGGAGGAGTGGGATATGGTTATAATTTTCAGCGAGGAGTGGGATACGGTTGTAATTTTCAGAGATGAGCTGGATATGGTATTGTTTTCAGGGAGGATGGGATCCGGTTGTAGTTTTTGGGGAGGAGTGGGATACGGTTTTACTTCTTGTGGAAGGTTGGGATAGGTTGTAGTTTTTAGGGAGGAGTGGGATTCGGTTGATAGTTTTCGGAGAGGAGTGCGTTTGGTTGATAGTTTTCGGGGTGGAGTGGGATTCGGTTGTTAGTTTTCAGTGAGGAGTGGAAATTCAGTTGTTAGTTTTTGCGGAGGAGTGGGTTTCGGTTGATAGTTTTCGGGGAGGAGTGGGATTCGGTTGATAGTTTTCGGGGAGGAGTGGGATTCGGTTGATAGTTTTCGGGGAGGAGTGCGATTCGGTTGATAGTTTTTTGGGAGGAGTGGAATTCAGTTGTTAGTTTTCGGGGAGCAATGGGATTCGATTGATAGTTTTCGGAGAGGAGTGGGATTTGGTTGATAGTTGTTTCTAAGTATCTGCTTAGTTGCCCATTTGCAGATTCCAGCCTGGTTTTGAGTTTATGGGTGATAGTTTGATGCTGGTGTGAGTGAGCGTTGTTGGTAACGGGAGAAAATGGACAGGATTTGTTGGAAGCAAATCAGCAGTTGGCCGTTTTTGTCATGAAGCAAAGATTTCGTGAGTAGTCCTTCTTCTAATTCACAGAATTTTTCTTGTGCAGAAGGAGGCCACTGGGTCTGCACCGGCTCTCCAGATGCCCAGCATGTCTTTGTGCCATTCTCCTGACATTTTCCCACACCCCTGCACATTGTTTCTATTTATCTAATGCCCTGCGAATACTCTGATTGAATTGTCTGTAGCACATTTCCAGGCAGATCATTTCAGACCTGAACCACTTGCTGTGCAAAAAGTTTTTTTCTCACATCACATTTGCTTCTTTCACAAATAATTTAAAATCTGTCCCCTCTTGTTCGCAAGCAGGAACAGTTTCTCAATAGCTACTCTGTCCAGGCCCCTCATGATTTTGAACATCTGTATCAAATCTTTTCTGAGCCTTCTTCTCTCGAAGGAGAATAGTCCCAACCTCTCCAATCTATCCTCAGAACAGAAGTTTCTCATCCCTGGAACCGTTTTTGTAAACCTCTTCTGCACTCCCTCCAATGCATTCACATCCTTCCATTTGTTATGGGCCAGGGTTTAGAAAACACCAAAGTATATTCTGGAGTTCACCTGACCTACAACTGTTTCTTGATTTTGGTTATGATGAGCACAAGAGTCTGCCTTTCAGGTGTTATTCAACAGAGTTCTTAGATGCTTTTAATCAAAAAACAAGCTTTATTCTACGAATTTAGTTAACATCTGCATGAACACACACAGTAAGAATTATTATCAACTACAAACATAAAGCCCCCACACAGTTTCGGTAATCTATGTATAACCATTAATGAATTCCCCCTTTAACTGTTCCAATTCAATAATAAGATCCCATAAACCAAAAATCTCTTTTTACCAAAACAGCAGGTAAGTACAATCATTGGGTTTCTTCCTTGGAATAACTCTTTAAAATTGAAAATAGAGAGACAGGCCAAAATACCTCTCTGAGTCTAACTACAGCAGCCAAATGTGAAAACGAAAGTAAAATCTCACAGAGCCACAAACCAGCTCCAAAACTCAAAGCGAAAGTAAAAACTCACAGACTCACAGCCCAGCTCCACCCACACAATGACATCATGAAGCCTTGTGATAAGACAAAAACATTTCTTAAAGGGACACTGACATGATACTATGGTGTGTCTCCCAGAACTGTACACCATATTGCAGCTGAGGTCTAACTAGTGTCTTGTATAAATTCAGCATAACCTCCTTGCTCTGGTACTCTATGCCCCTATTAATAAAGCCCAGAATATTAACATCACTCTCCAACTGTCTTGTTACCTTTCAATGATCTATACACATATACTCTTAGGTCAAATTGATCCATTTGCATCCTATTAACAGACTTGACTTTCCAAGCCCGCATGAATCACCGGTCCTTTGGGCCAGGAATCATGTGGGTGAAAATTGATGCAACTATTTCACAGCATGGCCCTGGCGCGGTAGATCGCATGGTGGGTCAATGGGGTAACTTTTTTAGGGAGTTGTCCCAAAGTCCATCAGAAGGTTACCCCCCCCTACCAATAATGCACATTCTGCCCACCCCACCCCCACCAGACAGCCTCCACCAGCACCCCCATAAGAGAGTCCCCCACCAGAACCCATCTCCAATTACAAAGATCCTCCACCAGAAATCCCCTATACAGAGACCCCCCACCATAAGCACCCCATCAGAAGAAGCCCCCCCATTACAGAGACCCCTGCCTGGAAGACCCTGTTACAGAGACCTCTGCTGGAAGACCCCATTACAGAGACCCCTGCCTGGAAGCTGGAGAGCAGCCCAGACAGAGACAATGAAAAAAAATCACTGCTTTAAAACCACATCAACTGGTTTAAACACCCTCGGATCTTTTATCTGCAAGGCTTTCATTCACATCAATGTGCAATTGATTTCAGTTGGATGTGGTTGATGGCTTCCTAACAGACAGCCACCCGGATTGTTTAGTCTAATTTCACTTCACACTTGAGTGAATCTCAAGTAGCCTGCTATGAAACTAACTATAATGTTTATAAACATATAGCTATGATTGACAGTTTTTGGACCACATCAAAGGCAAATAAGTGCTCTCATTTCTTCTTTTTCTCTGCAAAAAGAATTTAACTGCCTTTGATATGTTCACATTTCTATCATAGAGTGCTTGTGCAAACAGCTCACAATTCTACCAGGGTAGGTCTTGCTGTCATATTCTTGACCTGCTATATTCTTGTTGCTGGTCTTGCGTCTTGACTATGTTGTGCCTGAGAGATTCAATTTTCTGATGTGTTTTTACTGTTTGAACCGGGACCCCAATGGCCAGGGTTCAGTTGCCTTCTTGAAAGAATTAGTTTTCAGGTTTTAAGGTCAGAAAACTTGCTTTAACAGGAGGACCATGTGAAAGATGCCACCTTCTTCCCAATTCTCTCCTGAGGATTTCAAATGACACTAAATATTTATAGTCCCACAAGTTGCAATTGCACTTTAGACTCTTCTACGGAAAATGCAGCTTTAAAATAAAATGGATTTAATTCAGCAGGTAAGTAACCTATATGGATGTGGAGCCATGCTCCTGCAAACCCCGGAAAGTGGAGTGCTGTTGAATATGCATAAAACATAATGTACAACAGACACTGGCTGCTGAGATTTCAGCCAAGCTCGTCACATTCTTTGATGACATAAGACTCAGTGAAGTCCCTCTCACCCCCTCACAAACCTTGTCCACACACATCGTGCAATCTGTCCCTATAAATTACACCTGTTTTTTGTGACATCTGTGACACATCGAGGAGCAGGGAAGTTCTTCAACCAATCAGATTAAAAAAATTATCACATTGTTGTAAACTGCAGGGCTGGAAGTAAAAAATAAGACATATAATTTGCATTTAAATCATTGCTCGGAAGCAAAATAAAGATCGGGATGTACATCTTGGATGAAGGGAGAGACTTGAGATAAAAATGAAAACAAATTTAAAAAATAAATAAATCTGCAGCATTAATTTTCCCTAAGAGGCTGAGACTGCACATCTGTAAACTTAATTTTCCAGGGCTAGAGAGGTCATTCAGCAATAATTGTCACTTATTACACTGTTAAAACTGCAACATGGAGTTGACTTACATCAGATCAAGTTTGCAACATTATACACCTGTAAGTATCTTCTGATCTTATAAAATACATATTAACAAGAGAAGGCCTTTTAATTATGCTGAATATATTTCACAAGCAGAGGAAAGCAGAGATTTCTAGCTAATTAATACTGCATTCCTTGCTTCAGAATGACAGTCAAATGTAGATCTATTAAACTTTAAGATCGAAAATTTAATAGCTTCACCCTTGAAGAGATCCACTGCCATTTCATGAAATGCGCAGATATGCCATTGCTTACTTTTCATCATAGTGAATTCAATTAACAGATAGGAATTAATGAACAGAGCTCTCTACGTTCATAGGTCCATGGTTGCTCTCCGACCATATTTGTGGGTGCAGGATCAGTGGAGATACAAAAACAATTACAGAAATGGAAGTTTACACTTTTTCTCCAGGGTTTTTGTGAATCTTCTGTTGAATTTACAGAAGGAGATCTGAGAACAACTGTGTGCACAATTTTATATTTTTGCTTAAGCAGATGTGCAGAGTTCCCCCCCCCCCTCCCCCCCCCATAATATGGTCAGCCAGTGCAACTGTGACCCTCATTGATTTTAGAGAGGCAACTGATAATAAGAATATAAGAAAAAGGATTAGTCGTAGGCTATACAACTTGTGTCTCCATTCAATATGATCATGACTTCTGTCTCAACTCCACTTAGATACCTGCTGTAATCGGTGCAGTGCAACTGGAACAATATATAAAAAATTATTTCATGGACTGCGGAGTTGCTGGCTTGGTCAGCATTTAATGCCCTTCCCTAGTTACCCTTGTGAAGGTGGTAGTGAGCTGCCTTCTGGAACTCCTGCAGTCCATGTAGTGTAACTATACCCACAGTGCTGTTAGGGAGTTAAAGATTTTGAACAACAGGGAAGGAATGGCAGTATAGTTCCAAGTGTGGCTTGAGGGGGAACTTGTTGATGCTGGTGTTCCCATTCACCTGCTGCTCCCGTCCTTTGAGGAGTTAGAGGTTGTGAGTTTGGAAGGTGTTGTTGAAGCCTTGGTGAGTTGCTGCAGTGCATCATGAGGATGGTTGGCGTTTCTGCCACTGTGTATTGGTGGTGGAGGGATGTTAAAGGTCGTGGATGGGGTGCCAAACAGCGGGCTGCTTTGTCCTGGATGACGGAGAGCTCATTGAGTGTTATTGGAGCTGCATTCAACCAGGCAAGTGGAGAGTATACCATCACAGACTTGTGCCCCCTTCTTCGGGGAAGTAGAGGGTGAGTTATTCCCTACAGAATTCCTAGCTTCTGGTAGCCACAGTATTTGTTTGGCTCGTCCAGTTCAATTTCTGGTCAATGGTAACCCCAGGATATTGATAGTGGGGGATTCAGTGATGGCAATGCCATTGCATGTCAAGGGGTTATGGTTAGATTCTCTCTAGTTGGAGATGGCCATTGCTTGGCACATGTGGCATGAATGTTACTTGCCGCTTATGAACGCAAGTCTGAATGTTGTGCTGGAATTGCTGCATTTGGACATGGATTGCTTCAGCATTTGAGTTGTGAATGTTGCTGAACGTTGTGAAATCAGTGGTGAGCATTCCTACTTCTGACATTAAGATGGAGGAAGGTCATCAATAAAGCAGTTATAGATGGTTGGGCCTAGGACATTATCCTAAGGAACACTTGCAGCAATATCCCGGGACTGAGATGATTGACATCCAACAACCCCAACGATCTTCCTTTATACCAGGTGTGGCTGCCACTAGTCGAGAGTTTCTCCCCGATTCCCATCAACTTCAGTTTTTCTGGGGCTCCCTGATGTCACTGCCAAATTTTGCCATGATGCCAAGGGCAGTGAACCTCACTCTTTAGTTCAGCCTTTCTATCCACGTTTGGACTCTGGCTGTATTAAGGACAGGTACTGAATGTCCCTGGCAAACTCAAGAGTGTCAATAAGCAGACTTTTGCTGAATGGGTTCTACTTGACAGCACTGTCGATGACACCTTCCATCACTTTGCTCATGATCAAGGGTAGACTGACTGGTAATCGGCTGGGTTGGATTTGTCCTGCTTTTTGTGGACAGGACGTACTTGGGCAATTTTCCACATTACTGGGTAGATGCCAGTGTTGTCGCTGCACTGGAACAGCTTGGCGAGGGGTGCAGCAAGTTCTGGAACACGAGTCTTTAGTAAAATTGCTGGAATATTGTCAGCACTCATAGCTTTACTCATAAAATCTCTGAAAGAGATGTTACAAAACATTTCAAATCGTCATAACAGGAAAGTGTAATGATATTCATATTTTCCTCAGAGATCCTGATGCATTCTGAGGTGCTTCAATTTAGTAAAGCGAATATTACAAACATTTCAATATTTTCATTACGGAGAGGACAATTCTGTTCAAACTATGTACATTGATCATGTTGTACTCTGCGGTGCTTCAATATAATTACATGCATTTAAAATTAAGCACACAGTCCGAGGGGATTGTGGTGTTCTTTGTGGTTCAGATCCTAGGATGGTTGGCATAGTGTTCACAAAGACCACAACTAGCTTTTGTATTAGACCAAGCTAAAGATTATTTACACTACTTAATTGCGTTTGACCTCTTACTTCTTTATAATAAACAATTAACAATAAATATACACTCTACACTCACCTACCACTAATCTCTACACAAATACACTCACACTAGTTTTCCTACAGTCTTTTTTCTATCCTTCTCCTCAACACTCTTCCAGAAGGCTTAGCATTAATGCTTTATATAGTTGTGCATCTAGCTCCCTCCAGTGGTTGATTTGGACATAACATTAACCCTTACAATTCTGTACATTTCTCATAATGTCACAGGGGTTCTACACAGTTACCAGCCCCTCGATGTACATTGGCAGAAAGGCTTTAATTAAGCAGAGACCTTTCCCCATTGTGTCTTGGTGGCTACTGCCCCAAGCTTGAGTGCGCCCTCAGCATGTAGTCCTGGACCTTGGAATGTGCCAGTCTGCAACACTTGTGCATCCCTGGGAACAGCCCACAGAGAACAGAGTCATGCATTAGAGCTGCTCGGGATAAGAATCTCGACAAATACGACGGCTTCTCTCTTCAGACCTTTGCAAAGGCACATTCCACAAGGAGGTGTGTGGCTATCATCCCTCTCCAATCCCCCCCCCCCCCCCAACCCCCCCAGCTGCTTTGAGGGCAGCCTGCGGTGGTGCAACTTTGGACATGCATGAAGGATTGCCTCACCACGAGCCAAGTTAGGTCTTGGTGCTTGTTTGAAAACTCTGACAATGTGGTGTTCTGCTGGATGACATTGACAGTCTGCTCAGGGAAGCATCCAACATGATCCACCATCTCCTTTTCCCTCAGCCTCGAGGATATTACCACTGCTTGATGGACTTGTGGTAAAACGTGTTTTTCTGAACAAACTTTCTCATAAGGGACTGGTGATAACGGCGTGATCCAACTCCTCAGAGCGTTCCGTGGCAACATGGCCAGACCCATCCTTCACAACACAGGGAACAGGTAGAACCTCAGTATGGAGTGACACTTTGTGATTGCGTTCTGAGGATGTATGCACAGATTGATGCAGCCACACACAAAGGTGACCATCAGGATGAGGGCGATGTTGGGTACATTTCTCTTTTTTTTTCTTTTCTTTTATAAATTTAGAGTACACAATTGTTTTTTCCAATTAAGGGGCAATTTTTAGCGTGGCCATTTAACCTACTCTGCTCAACTTTTTGGGTCGTGGGGGTGAGACCCTTGCTTACATGGGGAGAATGTGCAAACTCCACACGGACAGTGACCCGGGGCCAGGATTGGGCCCACGTCCTCGGCACCGTGAGACACCAGTGCCAACCACTGCGCCACCGTGCTGTCCCTGTTGGGTATGCTTCTCCTTCCCTTATCCAGAGATTTGTACATAGTGTCCCTTCAAACACAATCCATCTTTGATCTCCAGATAAACTTGAAGATGGCTTGGTTGACTGCTGCTGCACAGGATCGGGATATCCTAGGGCCAGACCTGCGCCATGTACAGCAACACTGAGAGCATATCACACCTGATGACCCAGGTTTTTACCCACAATAGAGAGGGAGCATCGCTGCCACATGCCCAGTTTCTGACTCATCTTGGCAATAAGCTCCTCCTAGTTTTGGCGCTCACCCCAGCTGCTCTGACCACATCCCCAGCACCTTCAGATAATCTGATCTGACGGTGAAGGGGACAAAAGATCAGCCAGCACAGTTCCCAGAGAACATGGCCTTGCTCTTGTCACGGTTTACCTTGCCTCTCGAGGCCAGTTCGAGGTGGCCGCAGACGATCATTAGCCTCTGCACTGACATTGGAACCGAGCAGATGACAGTGACATCATTCACATACAGGGAGGTATTGACCTGAGTGCTTCCGCTGTCTGGGATCATCATTCCTTATGCCCGAATCCTTCCTGTTGGACATGGCAAAAGGTTCTATACAACACGCAAGCAGGACAGGTGAAAGGGCAGCCCCGCCGAACTCCAGATTTGATCTGAAATCTCAGAAGTGCCTTCCTCTTTGTGTAGGCAATGGCAGCGTGTTTTTTCTGCTTTTCTCTGTCGGGAATGCTATTTGAATATATTCGAAATCATGAATGCTCAATACCAAGGTAGCTCGCCAGGGTTTAATTAGACCAGCATGGTTCACACCCACAAATAAGCAATTAGCGCCTGGCAGCCTGCACTTTACTTATGGCTTCAAGGTTATTTTGCCTACCTTGCATTGTACAGTGCTTATGGCTCCTCGGACTCTGGGCTGGCTTCGCAGGCAGCACCGCATCGCTTTCAAGGGAAGTTACAGAGGCAAGGGCCTACATACCACACCAACGGTAAGGCAGGGGTGGCTGTAATGTGTTGCAGGGTAAGGGCTAAACTGGCTGTGGGGAGAGACAAGACAGAGGCAAGAGAAGGTGCTGGAGAGCAAGGGCTCGACTGGCTGGGGGAAGACAAGCCAGCAAGGCAGAGACAAGGGGAAGGCGCTGGAAGGAAAGGGCTCGATTTGGTGGAGGTGCGGGGCAAGACTGGTGAAGATTACACATGACTGGGGTGGGTGCAAAGAAGCTTTCTCTGCACCAGAATTAGGACAGGATCTCTTACAGAAGTACATAAATGAGTTGAGGCCAGGATGGGAGGATTGTGGAGTGAACAACATGGAGCTTACATTGCTCACCTTCCAAAGACACTCTTTGTACCAGTCCAGGGAAGGGGAGGGCATAATAGTCCATGGTCAGTTGCGTTCAGGGTGTGGTGACTTCATGCACAGCAGTCCAGTTATTTCCCGGTGTAGTACTTGGCTACGGGTGGTGCACTTACAATCAGGAGACTCTTCTGTAGCCTGTGGGGACGACGACAGATAGTGTCGGGGTGGGCAGTCGATGGTCTCATGTGATGGTGCAGTAGACCTCAAGATGGGGCAGGGATAAGGCCTACATGCAGCACAGGCACATCCACCTTTAACGGCTCAGGGGGTAACACAAAGATATCGATCATAATTACAATGGGATCAAGAATCACAGGGGGAGGACTGACCGTAATAGGAGGGAAGGAAACCCAAATGTTTTACTCCTCCAGAACAATCGGAGGGAATGTCGAAGCTGGTCTGGAAATAAAACCTGAGGACCACCATTCTGGAACTTCAAGCAATGGCGCAGCAGGAAGTGCAGCTAAGAAAAAAACTCTCCTGGGGCGGGCTGGTAGGGCTTCTGGAAGGAGCGGATCACAGCACTGCGATGGGGAGGGGGTGGAATCCGTATTATCATGGGAGGAATACACAGCTGAGACATGTTAGCAGCATCTCAATAATTATAGAGGCAATCTGGAGCCTTCAATATAATACCATTCATGCGAGATTAATTCCTGATGCGTTCCAATCATGGATATCCCTGCAAGAACCCATTTTATCCATCGTAGAAATTACCCAGTGCAGTAACTACCAAAAACAAGTTGAAACCTGGGCAAATAGGAGAAGCTTCTTGGAAACCCCACTTCAGAATATTGCAGGAGGGGAATATCCTGCCCGAGTTGTAGAAGAATACAGATGCAAACTACTAAAAGAATCGTTAAGAAAATTAAGTTCCAATTTTAACCAATATCATGCCCATATAAAACAAAGCGAAAGATGTTATACGAGTTTAAATTGGGCCAAATTCAGATAGTTCCGATTTGACTAAGTTTCAATTTGGTTTGCATTAGTACAATAAATTTGCAAATTGCCTCTCATAGCTACATTCGGTTTCCATAAAATTGTGCAGAGGAGGAAATATTTGTAAGTGACCAGTGAGGCTAAACCAGTTCTTGATGATCAGTTAATTTTTGGTATGCCTTAAACCCATGAAATTATCATAATTAAGTATCTCTAAAGGGGAATCATCATGAGGCCCTTATGGCCCCTACCTCTGGCGAAGTTTCAAAAGAGAGGCTGGGGAGCTTCTGACAACACTTAGAGTGTCTTGAGAAGAACCTTCAAGTGTGTCAGACTGAATTGTCTGCTGGCTTTTTGGTTTAACATGGCACTTGCCCAGCTTCCCGTTAACTAAGGAGTGCCGAGAGGCACCAACAAGGGTGCCAGGCTGGCAGTGCCAAGGCATCTGGGTGCCAGAGGGAGTGCTAATGGGCTACCCTGCCTTGTCTCTGGCCATCCGGGGGTCTTTAATGGCCTGGGAGAACTGCCCAGGTGCCATTACGACTGGTCCACATTTGCGGAAAGCAGTACTAAACAGCACCCCAGTGAGGCCACCCAGGTACGATCGTTAGGTCCAGGGGGCCAGGAGAACCTACAATCGCATATTTAAATGAGCCTAATAGATCATTTGAATATGCTGTGATAAGGGGCTGTTTAGCACAGGGCTAAATCGCTGGCTTTGAAAGCAGACCAAGGCAGGCCAGCAGCACGGTTCAATTCCCGTAACAGCCTCCCCGAACAGGCGCCGGAATGTGGCGACTAGGGGCTTTTCACAGTAACTTCATTTGAAGCCTACTTGTGACAATAAGCCATTTTCATTTTCATTTTCATTTCATGCTAATCTGGATCCCGCCCAGTGAAGGTGAAATTCAGAGATTTTGTTAAATCTCACAGGGCATTTCGAGCGTCGCAAATCTCATGAGAGGAATATCGTGAGATTCAACGGCCTCGCCCGACACCAATTCGGGTGCAATGAGGTTGTTGAATCACATCCATAGTCTACATATCGCAAATTAATTTTACCCCCTTTATTTTGCAAGGATTATATGGCCGCCTTATTCTTTCTACCAAAATGTACCACTTGGCTATATTGTAGCTCATAGGCCAATCATATGCCCATTAAACAAGTTTAGTAATGTCTTTCTGAATTTTCAGTCATTCTCTGTATTAGCTACACTCCACAATTTGGTGTTCCCGTACTCTTGAATTTGTACTTTCTCCTGTATTCAAATAATTTAAATAAATTATGAAGAACATTGATTCCACCATTGATCCTTGTGGAACCCAAAACTTTTGTCAGCTTGAGTATTACCCCTAGTTTCACTTTTTTTGTTTTGTAGTCAACTTACTATCCGCTCTGCTACTTGTACTTGACTCCACTTGTTCTGACCTTAATTATGCATTGACTAATTGGTACCTTATTGAAGGTTTTTTGAAAATCTAAATATAATTTATGTCTACTGCATTATCCTTGTCTACCTTTTCTTCTTCTACTTCAAAAAAACAATACTTTTGATAAAGTATGACTTCTTTTGAAATTAAGTTTTATTATATTTTCAGTTTCTGGATTATTCTTCCATTTCATCTTTGAATAAGGATTCCATTATCTTTCCAATCACAAACATTAAGCTAATTGGTCCATGGTTGTCTGGACGTCTTCCATCTCCCATCTTAAATATTGAAATCGCATTAGCAGTCTGACAGCCCTCTGGCACTATTTCCTTTACAAATGAATTTTCATATATATGTAATGGTGCCTCTGCTGTCTCTTCCACAACTTCAGTTAGATCTAGCACTTAGGGAGAAGGAAATTAAAAGATGGGGGGGGGGGGGAGCAGGATTAGGCTATTGAGTTGGATGATCAGCCATGATCATAATGAATGGCAGAGCAGGCTCGAAGGGCCGAATTGTCGTCTCCTGCTTCTATTTTCTATGTTTCCGTGGTTTTTTTTAACGTGTGGAAATAGTCTACCCAGAACAGGAGCTTCATCCTCTTCATGGTTGATTAGATTTTCAATTAACTCTCCCCCATTCTATCTTAAATATCTTTGTATCTTTTTTGATCCTTTCTTCCAATGTGACATCCACCATCTTAGACTTCTGAATAAGTTCTCAGAAACCACTTTTAATTGAAGTCACACACCACTAAATGAACAATTTCCACTCCAGGGGCCATGAGGAAGATTGGACTGGAGAAATATGTTGGGTGATGCAGGAGGTAATGCTCAGTGGAAACTCAGAATTAATGTGGTTCCAGGGAGTTTTAGTCTGCAGCTTAGCACTTGCAGATTTGATGAATTCCAGAGGATGTTACTTCTCTTCCTGTGAACCCCCTTTGACAGTAATATCATTTGGAACTCTGCGCCTCTGATACAGACTCTATTAGAATAGGGCCAAATGTACAAAAAGGGGTGAGGGTGGAAAACAGCAGCAAATAAGCTATATTCCACATCATAGCTATTGATCCACATCTTATTGACAATCTGTGGGCTCTTACAGCTCTATGCTGAAAGACTTCAGAATTCTACTTCTACGCCTATACAACAATGAAACTGTCCAGCCAGTGTGATTATTACTATGGAGATGACTGATTTAACAAGACATAATTTTCAGAGGCCCCACTGAGGTCTGTTGACATGAATGGTTAGTCAAAACATTTTAAATGATGTGTGATTGATGGCTTTTCACACACTAAAATGTTACCCTTTGAGGCAAACAGCATTCCCACTTACTCTTTGCTCTTTCAGCAGTAACGTTTATGATAATGTAAATCTACAGTCTGCTTTGAAAAACTAACCTGCTATTCTGATTTCAGAAGTAGAGCTGGGTGCCTGCTGCAGTGTTTGTTAGTTTAGTCGTTGCTGTTTGTTTTTCTTGATGATTTAATATTTAATTTACTGCCACTGATGTATGGATGAGGTAATAATTGGAGCCCTACCCCTGTAAAGATAGCCAGCAGTAGTTTTGTTAAAACTGGTTCTACTCAATAATCTTTTCCTCAACTCGTGTGACACTATTTTGCTATACACCAATTTAAAGTGATGCAATTTTCAAAACTTGACATGGAAAGCATTTCTTTATTCCTGAATTTAAAAGAACTTGAACAGTCATTTTTGTTTATAATGGCAATGATATCCAATGCAGTCCTGTGAGAAATTATATTAGGGAAATGTGTTATTTTTGTGCTTCCCCATCTCCGTTCTGTTCCCAAAGGTAGTGATGTATGCTGTGTTATGGTTTTACAAGTTCTGACCAGAATCTCACAATAGGAAATAAGAATAAACTTATACAGTGAGAATTGATCGGATTCTGGGAGGTACCAGAGCCAAGCCCAATCCTGTCCTTGCCTAACGGCAAGGCATGAAATTTCCAGCAGATTTCTTGGATAATGAGCAGCAGTGATTTCACCTTCGAGGCCAGAGGCAATTGTAGCATCTCTACCTGTTCCCCACTTGGGCTCAGTGATCAAACCTGAGATTTTATGGTCTTATGTCTCCATTCCAAATGTTCCATTCACTGGAAATGTTCACCTGCAAGTGAAATCTGTTGCCAGTAACATTTTTACATTAAAGGGTAGGGGGAATTTGGAAGTGTCCGCCCCCAAATGGATGTAAATGATGGGTGAGTTGAAATGTTCAAGGCTGAGACACATTTCTCCTTGTTGGTTAAAGCTTTCAAATGGATTTGAGGCACAGTTCACCCATGATCTAATTAAATAGCGGAACATGCTCAGGGAACTAAATGGCCGACTTCTCTTCCTATGTTCCTCTCATTCCTGGGCTCTTGATTTCAAAAACAGTTGCTGCAAAAATAAATAATTTTTTTGGCCATTTAATTATGAATAATCTGCATGGTGGCGAAGTGGTTAGTACTGCTGCCACACGGCGCCAAGGACCCGGGTTCGATCCCGGCCCCGGGTCACTGTCCGTGTGGAGTTTGCACATACTCCCCGTGTATGCATGGGTTTCACACCACAACACAAAGATATGCAGGTTAGGTGGATTGGCCACGCTAAATTGCCCCTTCATTGGAAAAAAAGAATTGGTACTCTAAATTTATAAAAAAGGAAAGAAAAAAAAAATCATGAATAATTTACAAAAGCAGGCATTATTCTCCTTTTCGATGCAAAGGGGTTAACAGTAATGCCAGAAAAATCAATTTCCATCATAACTTTAAATGGCGAAAGTTCAGCAACATTCCAGGCTCTGAAATTCATCTTGGTGCTTTTACGATGTTTCCCCAAATTTAGTTTTATTAATCTACCTTTTGAAATTGGGTTACAAATCAGCTGTAGGTAGTGTATCAAATTGGATAAAAATAGGAGTTTCATCGAGACTCACAACTGCAGGGTTACTGTTCAATCTGTCGTTGATTCCTTTTTGAACTCTTGTGTGGCTCACAGCCACTCTTGTAGGATATAATTACTACAGACATTATGAATTAAAGAAGTATTGTTATGAGATGAGAAGAGTTTTAGGGCAGCTTCAGTTCTTGGAAGAGGCTGCTGTGAAAATTAGCTTAAATGCTGCCACGTATGTTGCAGCAGCAAGGTTGAATGTACTTTTTGTTTTATTTTTCTCCTTTTGCCACAGGACAAACTACTGGTATTCAGGTTTCCTCTTGAATTAAACATAATGAAGGTGAAAATGTTAACAGCAGACTTTATCAGTGATGTCTGATACCAGTGCATCATCATTGTGCCTTTTCATTGTTTATAAATCTAATCAATGATGCACGATCAATCACTACTGAAGGGAGATTTTAGTCCAATTGAAGGCTTTAATGAACAAGTAGTTACCCCAGCAGCTCCGGTACAGAATGACTGCTGTGGGTGAAACACAGACTCTTATGCTCCGCCTGCTGGGCGGAACCAGCAGTCAGGTTCCACCACTCATACTACAGTATAAGATACATCCCACCTAGGTACCGCGATATCCCTAATATAGCATACCGCAATCAAGTGACTTGTACTCCTCCCAGTTTGCTTCACAGTGATGCTGACCTGCTTCACACTCCTCCCGGTCTATTTCACATGGATCCCGACCGGCTGACACTCCTCCCGGTCCGATTCACAGAAACGCTAACCTGCTTCACACTCCTCCCGGTGTCTTCACAGTGATGCTAACCTGCTGCACACTCCTTCCGGTCTCTTCACAGTGATCCTGACCTGCTGCACACTCCTTCCGGTCTCTTCACAGTGATCCTGACCAGCTGCACACTCCTCCTAGTCTGTTTCACAGTGATCCTGACCTGCTGCACACTCCTCCTGGTCTGCTTCACAGTGATCCTGACCTGCTGCACACTCCTCCTGGTCTGCTTCACAGTGATGCTAACCTGCTGCACACTCCTCCCGGTGTCTTCACAGTGATGCTAACCTGCTGCACACTCCTCCTGGTCTGCTTCACAGTGATCCTGACCAGCTGCACTCTCCTCCTGGTCTGCTTCACAGTGATCCTGACCTGCTGCACACTCCTCCTGGTCTGCTTCACAGTGATCCTGACCAGCTGCACTCTCCTCCTGGTCTGCTTCACAGTGATCCTGACCAGCTGCACTCTCTTCCTGGTCTGCTTCACAGTGATCCTGACCAGCTGCACTCTCCTCCTGGTCTGCTTCACAGGCATCTTGACCTGCTGCACACTCCTTCCGGTCTCTTCACAGTGATTCTGACCTGCTGCACACTCCTCCTGGTCTGCTTCACAGTGATCCTGACCAGCTGCACTCTCCTCCTGGTCTGCTTCACAGGCATCTTGACCTGCTGCACACTCCTTCCGGTCTCTTCACAGTGATCCTGACCTGCTGCACACTCCTCCTGGTCTGCTTCACAGTGATCCTGACCAGCTGCACTCTCCTCCTGGTCTGCTTCACAGGCATCCTGACCTGCTGCACACTCCTCCTGGTCTGCTTCACAGGCATCCTGACCTGCTGCACACTCCTCCTGGTCTGCTTCACAGGCATCCTGACCTGCTGCACACTCCTCCTGGTCTGCTTCACAGTGATCCTGACCTGCTGCACACTCCTCCTGGTCTGCTTCACAGGCATCCTGACCTGCTGCACACTCCTCCTGGTCTGCTTCACAGTGATCCTGACCAGCTGCACTCTCCTCCTGGTCTGCTTCACAGGCATCCTGACCTGCTGCACACTCCTCCTGGTCTGCTTCACAGGCATCCTGACCTGCTGCACACTCCTCCTGGTCTGCTTCACAGGCATCCTGACCTGCTGCACACTCCTCCTGGTCTGCTTCACAGTGATCCTGACCTGCTGCACACTCCTCCTGGTCTGCTTCACAGTGATCCTGACCAGCTGCACTCTCCTCCTGGTCTGCTTCACAGTGATCCTGACCAGCTGCACTCTCCTCCTGGTCTGCTTCACAGTGATCCTGACCAGCTGCACTCTCCTCCTGGTCTGCTTCACAGGCATCCTGACCTGCTGCACACTCCTTCCGGTCTCTTCACAGTGATCCTGACCTGCTGCACACTCCTCCTGGTCTGCTTCACAGTGATCCTGACCAGCTGCACACTCCTCCTGGTCTGCTTCACAGTGATCCTGACCAGCTGCACTCTCCTCCTGGTCTGCTTCACAGGCATCCTGACCTGCTGCACACTCCTCCTGGTCTGCTTCACAGGCACCCTGACCTGCTGCACACTCCTCCTGGTCTGCTTCACAGGCATCCTGACCTGCTGCACACTCCTCCTGGTCTGCTTCACAGTGATCCTGACCAGCTGCACACTCCTCCTGGTCTGCTTCACAGTGATCCTGACCAGCTGCACTCTCCTCCTGGTCTGCTTCACAGGCATCCTGACCAGCTGCACACTCCTCCTGGTCTGCTTCACAGTGATCTTGACCAGCTGCACTCTCCTCCTGGACTGCTTCACAGTGTTCCTGACCTGCTGCACACTCCTCCTGGTCTGCTTCACAGGCATCCTGACCTGCTGCACACTCCTCCTGATCTGCTTCACAGGCATCCTGACCTGCTGCACACTCCTCCTGGTCTGCTTCACAGTGATCCTGACCTGCTGCGCACTCCTCCTGGTCTGCTTCACAGTGATCCTGACCAGTTGCACTCTCCTCCTGGTCTGCTTCACAGGCATCCTGACCTGCTGCACACTCCTTCTGGTCTGCTTCACAGGCATCCTGACCTGCTGCACACTCCTCCTGGTCTGCTTCACAGGCATCCTGACGTGCTGCACTCTCCTCCTGGTCTGCTTCACAGGCATCCTGACCAGCTGCACACTCCTCCTGGTCTGCTTCACAGTGATCCTGACCGGCTGCACACTCCTCCTGGTCTGCTTCACAGGCATCCTGCCCTGCTGCACACTCCTCCTGGTCTGTTTCACAGTGATCCTGACCAGCTGCACTCTCCTCCTGGTCTGCTTCACAGTGATCCTGACCGGCTGCACTCTCCTCCTGGTCTGTTTCACAGGCATCCTGCCCTGCTGCACACTCCTCCTGGTCTGTTTCACAGTGATCCCAACCTGCTTCACACTCCTCCTGGTCTGCTTCACAGGCATCCTGACGTGCTGCACACTCCTCCTGGTCTGCTTCACAGGCATCCTGTCCTGCTGCACACTCCTCCTGGTCTGTTTCATAGGGATCCTGACCTGCTTCACACTCCTCCTGGTCTGTTTCACAGTAATCCTCACTTGCTGTACACTCCTCCCGGTCTGCTTCACAGTGATCTTGACCTGTTTCACGTTCCTCCCTGTCTCTTTATAGTGATCTTCAGCTGCTTTACACTCCCTCCAGTCTGTTTCACAGTGATCTTGACTTGCTTTATACTGCTCCAAGTCTCTTCAGTGATCCTGACCTGCTCCACCCTCCTACCAGTCTGTTTCACAGTAATGCTGACCAGCTGCAAGCTCCTCCCAGTCTGCTTCACCATGATCCTGACCGATTGCACACTCCTCCCAGTCTGTTTCTCAGTGATCCTGACCTGTTTCACACTTCTCCTGGTTTGCTTCACAGAGATGCTGACCTGCTGTACACTTCTCCCGGTCTGCATCATAGGCTCCTGACCTGCTGCACACTCCTCTTGGTCTGCTTCACAGTAATCCTCACTTGCTGTACACTCCTCCCGGTCTGCTTCACAGTGATCTTGACATGTTTCACGCTCCTCCCAGTCTCTTCATAGTGATCTTAACCTGCTGCACACTCTTCCCAATCTGTTTCACAGTGATCTTGCCTGCTTCATACTCCTCCCGGTCTGCTTCACAGTAATCCTCACCTGCTGTACATTCCTCCCGGTCTGCTTCACCGTGATCTTGACCTGTTTCACGCTCCGCCCAGTCTCTTCATAGTGATCTTAACCTGCTGCACACTCCTCCAGGTCTGCTTCAGAGGACTCTTGACCTGCTGCACATTTCTCCTGGTCTGCATCAGAGGGTTCCTACCTGCCACTCACTCCATCTCTAAAAATAATTACCTCATGTGGGATTTGAAACTGTAATCCTGGGACCAAGAGTTCCTTCGTCACTGGGCCGATACTGCAGAAACTGAAGATCAAAACTGATAAAGTGCTAGCGTGGCATGCTGTGTGCCAGTAGTGTCCAACTGGGCAAATCCTGGTGAAAACAGCCACTTTCCCAACTGATTTGAAGCACATTCTTGAAAAGTGGACCACCCAGGTCCACTGAACGTATGCATTATCCACTCATGAAAGACCAGACATTTCACTGCAAGAAGGAACCACCGCTGATGCTATTTAAAGGGCCAACCATCTAACGTGCAGGTGAGGAGACAGACTAACTGCTGCTGTTGCAAATTTTCTGCAAGTACCATGGAATATATTTGGAGTTTTTGTCATGAATTGCTGGATTTGATAGGGTGTGTTGCCGTTGTGTTTGAGATTTTGACCATTTTACCATAGAAGGATTTGTATACAATTTATATTAAGGTATTGAGTGGAGGTGTGTTCAAAAAGGATTTAAATCCAGTTTATAGCCAAAGATAAAGGAGGTGATAAAGTTCAACAGTAAAGCCAGATGAGACAATTAAAGAGGTTTGAAGCACATATTCAGGGCCAGTCATTAATATTTGCTGAGAGAGGAATGAAGATCAAGGCCCGTCTACCTAAAGAAGAGAGCTGGGGAAAAAGAAATGAGTGCCACAGAAGGTTTAATTTGATTCATTGCCAAGACTGTCAAAAACAGAATTTTACTTGAAAGGAGATCTTAATCTTGCCTCCCTAACAAACTAGTGGGCAATCACTAAATGGGCTTACACCCATTGATATCTTGCCCTGAGTTCTGATTTTAACCTACTCATTGAAGCAGGCTTTAGAGAAATTATCACAAACCAATTGGTCCTTCTTTAAATACAGTAAGAAGTCTTACAACACCAGGTTAAAGTCCAACAGGTTTGTTTCAAACACTAGCTTTCAGAGCACTGCTCCTTCCTCAGGGGAATGTGCTCCGAAAGCTAGTGATTTGAAACAAACCTGTTGGACTTTAACCTGGTCTTGTAAGACTTCGTACTGTGCTCACCCCAGTCCAACGCCGGCATCTCCACATCATGGCTTCTTTAAATAGTCAGATCAGGCGCTGATGATGGCATTGGACCCTACTGTTGTTTTAATTAGAGGGATGCTGAGAAGCCATATGACTTTCACACCTGGCTTCATGGAAAGAAGAGCAAGATTAGAAGCGCAAAAAGGAAAGTGTCTTTACTTGTTTTGTTTATAGTGCCTGGAGAAGCACACTCCTCCAAGCCTCACAAAGGAAGTTTAGGCCTCCCCTGCCCAGGGCGTTCCATCCCCAATCATATAGAAAATTGTTCAGGTAATCCCTATCCACAAAAAAGAACATTAAATCCTCTGAACCTCTTTTCAATTCTCAGCACAATGATTGGAGGAGTTAAGTGCCACCCAATCGCTCAGAGTTTACTCAGTGAAGCTCACTGTGGGTTCTCCTGGAACCACCCAGCCCCAGTCCTTATCACAGCCTTGATTCAAAGTGGGCAAAAGAGCTGATGTCAGAGGAGAGATGAGACTATCTGCTCTCCCCATCAAGACAGCATTTGAACAAGCAACAAGAAGTTCTATCAAATTTGAACTTATTGGAGGTCAAAAGGTAAATTCTTCAAAGGCTTATGTGAAGGAAGGTGTTGGCAGTTATCAGAGGCCAGACATCACCTCTGCAGGACATCACTGGATCATATGGTTGGGAGTGAGGATGTTCATTGCTGATTCCATGATGATTCAGCTCAATTAGAATTCCTTTAATAAAGAAGCTTTAATAAAGAATCTCACCAACACCCAGGTCTGGCTTTGGAAGTGACAGACTTATGAGTGCCATCTTGAAGACCTGAAACCCCAACCCATTCCTCTGACCTTGTTGAGTCTTCTATCATTAACCTTTTGGGAGTTACCATTGACCACTATTCAACAGGGAACGCATGGCTGAGGCCGCACACAGCACTAACTGGACCAGCTATATTGACAGCGTGACTGTAAGAACAATTTGGCTTATTGAGTGGATTAACTTCTGACCATTCAAAGTTTCTCAAGGACCATTTACCAGGCTCAGGAGTGTGATGGAATTCTTATTATTTGCCTGGATGAATATAGTTATAATAACGCTTTAATACCATTCAGGGCAAAGCAGTATTTGGTTGTCATTCCTGCCACTGGACTCAATATCTACTTCTCCATTCCAGGTGATCTGTGGCAACAGTATAACCTTTATGAAACATTGCAGCAATTAGTCAACAAAGCCGTCAACACCATTAGCCTACCCCGAACTTTGTCACTGAAAAAAAAACAAGTGCAATAATGTCCTGGGAACACCATCAGCTCCACTGTCCTTACCAAGTTACACAGCATTTCTGAGTGTGCCATATATTCTCAAGGGCAGTTAGGGATGGCAATGAATGCTGCCCAAGCTAGTGACATTCACATGCCTTGAGTGAAGAAAAACAAACAGATTTCCATTCTGTCATTGTTGCTGGGTCCATGTCCAAGAATTCCCCACCGAGCAGCATTGAGGAAGGATCATCATGACAAGAACTGTGGGCGCGATCCAATGGCTCGCTGCGCCGGAAAAGCAACTCACCATGGCGCAGCGTGGCCGATGAAAGCCGGGAGACCCCGCTCACGGGATCTTCCCGACTCGACATGCCTCGCAGATCCAATGCGATCTCATTGGCAAATTTGCATTTTAGAGCTAGACAGCTAGCCTCACTCTACTGTGCAGAATCCTGAGGTACCTGAGGCTTTGGGATTCAACGGGAACCAGACGGAACGGCACTCATGGGGATCTTCCAGGGGATTGGAAGCCCCCAGCTGCCTGCCCTTTGAGCAGGGTGATACCCTGGCACTGCTGGTGCTACCTGGGTACCCTGGAAGTGCCAGCCTGGCACCCTGGCAGTGCCACCTGGGTGTCAGCCTGGTTCTGACAAGGTGCTCAGGTGGCACTGCCAGGTGGCACTGCAAGGGTGCCAGATTGTCACTGGCAAGGTGTCATTTTCTGTGCATGTGGCATCTGGCCAGGGTTGCCCGGTGTGGGTGTTGGGGGGTTGTGGACCCTCTCATTGTGTTTGGGCTGGGGGGAGGTAGGGGATTTTTTGGGGGCCTCGGAGATATGGACGCCATTTTTAAACGCCGATCTCTTGCTACACTGGGAAGTTCGGCTGAGCAGAGTTCTCACTGTACAAAACAGTGCTGTGTGCGGCCTCGGCCACGCGTTCCCTGTTGAGGCCCCTTATACAACCCTTGAGTGAATTTTTAAAAAAAGGCACCTTGTCAGCATTGCTCATATAAGAACAAATATAAAAGAAACATTTCCTGATAATCTAGTGATAAGTATAAATCTGCTCCAAAGACAGTATGGTCATGTATTACTTTGCTCAGGGTGAATCGTAATTTGATTTTGGACCAATTATGTTGTGGATACTCTGAATAGAAATGCTTATCCTGATGAAATCTCAGAAATCAGTATGTCATTTTGGGTTAATTGACTATTGTTCCCAAGAATGACACAAACAAGGGCAGGGCAACTGATTCATGCCACTTACTCCTTTAAGGGTCATTACATTTCTTTCCAGCTTTGTTAAGTCCTTCTTACCTTTGTTCAATTTCTTGCATTAATCCTGTGGCCAGAAGACTTGTATAGACATGAGTGTTGACATGAATCGCTCTGTAGGTGACTGATTATGGTGAATTCCTCTTTTACATCGTGTTTTCGAAGAAGAGGTGGAATTTCACTTAGTTCAGGTTTTCTATGCAACTGTTGAGCAGCAGCTTCGTCGGACATTCATTATAAGCAAAATAAAAGCCAAGTATCTACATGCACAATGATGAAAGAGAGACTGTTTTGTTTGTTCTCACTCAGAAAGCCTATCCATCATGGTGTTTCCACACACCCATTCATCAGTAGCATGGATATCAATACTTATACAAGCTTGGTGTACTATCATCCATGTTGTGACAATAAAAAAGCGTGTCTTTGTTTAGAGATAAAGAAACTTGCATTTTTGATTTATGAAGATCTTGAGTAAGTTAAAGCCATCGTTGTCCTTGCCTCTTGTATTATGAAGAGTCATGTAGCACTGGGCTGCAATGTTTGTAGTCATGGCAATGTTACCATGAATGAAGCATCAGCCTCATGAGGTCTCGAGGTTCTTTTCAAAGTACTTCCTGCAGCCAGTGCAGAATTGAGTGACCAAAGGCTTTTTGTTATCCTCCGTGAAGTATTGGCAATTACAGCTCCATAATTTTATGAAGGTGCTTTCCTTGTCTATGTCGTGGCTTTGCACATGATATTTTTTCAGTTTTTCAAGTGCTGTTCATATTCAGGATAAACATCACCCAGAACTGTTGGGGTATTTCAATATAATTTTGATGTAATCCTTTACAGATATGAAAAAGATTATTGCCTTTAAAATTCATAATTATGCTTTCAGGAAGGCTACAAATCTGGGGCAGAACTTGCCCATGATCCTTTGTTAAAAACAGGGATAAGACCATTTAAATATTGAAGGCAGGTGCCTTCCTGTTTCCAGTGCAACAAAGGCAGCGATTATGGTCCAACTGGGTTCAGAAAGGGAGGGATAAATAACTAGAAAGCTCTGTTTGTTTATTAGTTATGCCAGTGCAATAAAACACTCTTTGCCAGGTTTGCAATTGATTGTGTAATTGAAAGTGGCTACCAATTTCTAAATTCCCTTCATAGGTCCTAACAAAGCTAGAACTCAGTATATCATTTAGGGTAAATTAACTCATGAGTATCTTTGGTTGCTCAAGATGTAAACAATGTAAAAATGTTGTATGATGTAGTTTGGATTATATTGTAATATAACTGACCACAAATGGGAGATTGTGAATAATATATGCTGGCCCCAAAGATTACCAGGGTTTTTGATGCAGCTAGAGAAGGAACTAGCCGACAGCTTCTGGTGTCATGTTGCTCACTGCTCAACATATTGCACCCAGCCATACCTCTCCACATAACACCCTACCCCAATCTCCTTATCCCCACCCCCTATTTCTTATGTTCTTGTGGTCACTATTCCCCAATGGATATTTTAAGATAACATTGCTAATTAACCCTGTTTCATTGCACAATATTAGATCTAAAATAGCTTTATTCCTAGTTGGTTCCACAACATATTTCTGAAGGAAACTGTCGCAGAAACATTCTACAATCTCATCATCCCGATCACCTTTGATAATTTTATTGGTCCAGTCTAAATGAAAATTAAAGTCCCCGACAACTATTACATTGTCTTTGTTGTATGGCTCCAGTAATTTCTTGTTTAATGCCCTGTCCAATGGTAACTACTGTAAAGGGACTAAAAACCTACACACCAACATTTGTTGATCCTTGATATTCTTGATCTCCCATCCATACTGATTCTACTTTCTGATTTTCTGAGCCCAGATCTTTTCTCAACAATGTTGTTATGTCATCCTTTACTATCAGGTCTACCCCTACTCCTTTTTCATTCTGCTTGTTCTTTCAAAATTTTGTGTAGCCTGGAATATTTATTTCCCAACCTTGGTCACCTTATAACCATGTCCCCGCAATAACACTGAGAGGTATATGTGAAGGCTGCTTCTGGGACACAATTGCTACCAATCTTCCAAGGGTGATGAATTGGTGAGGGAATCAGAGGCAGAGGATAGACCTGATTCCTGGTGAGTCAGCTTGCATCCTGCCATGGCTGTTGAACCTGGGGATCTGTTTTTAAGATTATTGCCTTGGTGCATGGATTGGGGACTTAGGTCAAGTGTAGATGCTGACTTGGATGGATAAGTTTGCAAACTGCATGCACACAATTCAACATGATCTTTTCTTAACACTGGAGAGTGCCAAAGAGCCTGGGGTGACTGCAGAATCATCTGCAGTAAAATTCCAAATCCAGAGATCCTTTTGATTATTGGTGCTTCTTCCATGGATTCTCAGACTACAGTCATTGAGGCTTTAGGTTTCGAAGTTGAATGAGCTATCTCTTCCTAATTTAACTAGCTTACTGACTGGTTTAGTGAGAACCATGAAGTGCACATAGTACTGATTTTGTTGGTGCCATGAGGCATGCTGTTCTGATGTTCACTGGCCATGATGAGGCAGTGCTTCGTAGTATAGGCATAGTTTAAATGGAAGTGGAATTTGTTATTGTTTATCAGAATGAAAACAAATCTGGAATGTCTTTCCAGTGATGCTTGATAGCTGCGCAGCTGCTAGAAAACACAGCCATCAGCAGCTCCATCCTGGAATTTGAACTCCTCTGCCAATACAGCAGCTAGCCAAATCTCACACTCCTGCCACTGAGGTAATAAAAGAAACTAAGGTTGTGAATATGTATTTCACACAAGGGAATAAAACTCTAAGCACTCACATATGACCAGGTTCAACATGAAAGGGCAATTTTTACGGTCTGCACACCAGTCCTGACTTTGTGAGTCTTTTGCATGCTCTCCTGACATGTCATTATGATCTGGAAGAATGAAAGAAAAATGTGCTGCTGCAGCCAGCCTGAAAGACTTCTTAGTCAGGGACACGAAGACTGCTGTCCAAACATAGCAACCTGAAGAGTCCAGACATTGATTCCTGGCCTAATGCCCATGTTAAGGATAAAAAGCACTTGTTTTGGGGCATGAATGATACCCTGTGGTCCTCTGACCAATCATGGTCTAAGGGTTGAAACACTTGTGCTTGCATGATGCTGTAGTCAGTGAGTGTTTCTGCAGAGGGATTCAAGCATGTTACCAGGCAGCAAGTATGTGAGATTTGAGAGTTACCTGAAAGGTTTAAGTCAATCTGAGTGGAGGCCTATTTTTGGAAAGTATGAAATGATGTTTAGGACTGCCAGTGCAGTGGGTGTGCATTTGTAAATTAAGCAAAGGTGGTCAATATTTGTGCTTACTAAATGGCCATCCTAGTCGATGTGTGGTTCTGCTCTGCAGTACCTTGAGACTACACCTCTTTGTGGTGCCTGGATATACCTGGGGTATTTCCTCTTCTCATGCCTCCGTGATGAAGTAACTTTACAGGAGGAGGTTACACTGAATGCAGTATACAACAACGCCTGTGTACAACTTGCAATTGAATTAAATGATTCTCATCTGTGAGAATGTTGGACAGGAAAAGATCAATAACATGGGGCGGGATTCTCTAGTATCCGGCAGGCGGGCTGTACCGGCGCCAAAGAGTGGCGTGAACCACTCCAGCGTCGGGCCGCCTGGAAGGCGCGGAATCCTCTGCACCTTCGGGGGGCTAGGCCGGCGCTAGAGTGATTGGCGCTGCGCCAACCGGCGCCGAAGGGCCTCCATCGGCCGGCGCGATGGTTGGGGCATGCGCAGGAGCGCCAGCGTGTTCCCAGAACCACTGCCGTGATTCCTGCACATGCGCAGTGAGTTTCTTCTCCGTGCCGGCCATGACGGAGCTTTACAGCGGCCGGCGTTGAGGGAAAGAGTGCCCCCATGGCACAGATCGGTGGCCTCCGATCATGGGCCAGGCTACCGTGGAGGCCCCCCCCCCCCGGGGCCAGATCCCCCCGCGCCCCCCGAGGACTCCGCAAGCCGCCTGCAGAGCCAGGTCCCGCCAGTAAGAACCTTGTGTAATTTATGCCGGCGGGGCTGGCTGAAAACGGGCGGCCGCTTGGCCCATCATGGAGCGGAGAATCGACCGGCGCGGCGTGATTCCCGCCCCCGCCAAAAAACAGGCGCCGGACAGTTCGGCAGCTGGTGTCGGGGTGGCGGAGCAGGATTCACGCCGCCCGCCGGCGATTCTCCAGCCTGGCGGGGGGTCGGAGAATCCTGCCCCATTTGTCCATCCAACCTGTCCATATAGTTGTGATGCTTGATGCATCACAATAGAAGACCTCTCAAACTGGGATCCATTTAATCTGTTGCAGAATGAAGAAACCAGATTAAGAATTTAGGTCAATTCAAAGAAAATAAAATGGGAATATTACTTTGTACAAACCTATTAGGCGACTGAAACTAGGCCAAAGGATCACACTGACTTGGGCAACAGGATGCTTACCTCTTGTATAATGTAAGCTATGCTCTAGCTAGAACGAGCTCCAGGTTACTCTTGACAATATGTAACGAATCAGTGTTCATAAACCGCTAACCAGGCCTACTATTCTATGGAAAAAGAAAAATTGCCTGACATCCAACCAAATTCCCTTTAGGCAATTTGTAAGAATAATCCCTGGACTACCCCTAGCCCATCCAATTAAAATATCAACGCAAACATAATCTAGTCCCTTTGTTATTTTATAATCTTTGATCAAATAATCCTGAGTCTACGTTTCCAGTCGCAGTTCCTCTAGCTTATCTGGGAAGCTAAAGTGCAGTAAACTGGGAATCAATCTTGTAGCCGAGCGATGTACCTCTTTCAAAGATTCCATTAACCGTATGACATGAGGGAACCAAAACTGGGCACAATATTCTCAATGAGGTGTCTCCATGGAACTGAAGTGCTGTTTCAACATGTTAATGGTGCGCTCACCGATTGTTTTGGTGCATGCCAACTCACTGATAACTGTGGCCAGTGTGAACACACTATAATAACTGTGCTCAGCTGGTGAGCTAAGTTCATGACACCAATACATTATCCGATCTAGTCAATCTAGGGCGTGATTATATCGGAGCTCACCTGAAAGTTGTAATTTTGGTTAAATATTAGTTTACATTGGAGGCATTGAGAGAGGTTGGAATTGGGTAATGTGATCCAGCACTGAGAGTTTCAAACTATTAGATATTGACAGTACATTCGAGCATATAGTTAAATCTACACACCCTTACTCATTGGAAATATTGCCAGCTATAAAAGAGCTAGAACTCTCTTGACAGTTCTTGCTCAAACAAATAAGGAACCACTTGTGTTAATAGCATTGTAATTACATTATTATGATTCAGGATATTCAGGTGGAGGATTCTGATTGATTAAACACCTTGAGCACATGAAACAGTTTATGTCCTTTACAGTGACAATGTGTGTCTTCCACCAGGAGCATGGCCTTAATTATGGCATATGGCTCCTTGGTCTATAGACCTGGGCTGTCTCTCTGCCTCCTTCAGGAGTTGTTTTTCTTTTACCATGAACTGATCAAAGTCTGGGACATGGTTGTCTCCTGTTGGAGCTCTCTCACTTCAGGAGTGACAGCTATTGTCCGGGAGCTGCTGCTCTGGAATCGCATTGCCACCAATATGGGTTCACGTGGCTGGTGGAAGAGGGGGCTAGGGCTGCTGGGGCGACCAGACTCTGGTGCAAGCTGGATAGCAGAAGAGCAGGCTGGGTGCACTTTAATGTGTTGCGTCTGTCGGTGTCTAGCTCACGGCCATCATGATGTTTGGTCCCGACTGCATTTGTGACGTCCATGTGGCTTAGGTGAACGGTGGACTCCCATCAAATCGAATCCCCATTTGAACAAGATTTCACATAGGCCCAGGTCCTTAAACCTCAGACGATCTCCTTGTTACTCTGTTCCTAGATCTGCCAAGGGGTTGGGGGGAGGGAGGGGGGGTGGAAGAGAGGGGTTGGGGGGTTGTTGGGGGAGGAGGGGTTGGGAAAGGGGATTGGTGACGGGCAGGAAGATGAGGACCTCTTTGTTGGTCTGCACCCATGCCGATCAAGGTGGCAATAAAGATATCGAGGCAGCGGGCTGGTAAGGCTCGGCTTGACTGCCTGCTTCCCTTCCAAGGCTATGTCTGCATTGGACAAGGCTATGTCTACCTGGAGAGGGAGGATGTCCAGGCATCCACTGATACTTTTGAGGCTTTCCATGACCAGTGGGCTGGGTGGGAGTGGGGGATGTGGGTGTGCATAACACCAGAAATGTCATTTAAATTTGATAAGTTTGCTTTCAAGTCTATATTTTAGTCAAAGTAAAGCAAAAATGACCCTTTCAAAGCAGTGCTTATTTTTCATGTATTTCTCAATGTTTCTCAGCATAAAGAGAGACTTCTGGGACACTGGGTGTTGGTTAGTGGGGAGGCAGACATTTGTAAATAAGTACAGTATTTAGTAAAAGCTTTCAGTTTGTTACTTCACCATCAAGCTGCTGGATGAAGCATCAATTTGCTGCAAAATTCTTTAGGTAAGCTGATTGACGTGTTGTTGATGTGAGTGGAAACCTGAAACGATTCTGAGGCATAGAAGTTAGGGGTGGTTATGATCTTGACAGGATCTCTGCCACACTCAGATACATACAATTCTGCCTGTAGATTGCAGTATCTGAGTACTGTCCTGTGCAGTAATGTGATACGTAGGCTTGTGAATGGGCCATATGAGGGTCCCTTCTTCTCAGTGGGCCACACTAATCATGACCCCATGAATAAGATTAAATTTATACAATACACACTGAATATTTCATAATGAGTTATAGAAAATACTTAATCATTGAAATATTAATTGAACTGTCATCAACGTCAAATGGGACACGTGCTGCACGGTAGCACGGTGGTTAGCAGTGTTGCTTCACAGTGCCAAGGTCCCAGCTTCGATTTCCGCTTGGGCCACAGTCTGTGCAGAGTCTGCACGTTCTCTCCGGGTCTGCGTGGGTTTCCTCCGGGTGCTCGGAGTCGTGCTGTTAGGTGAATTGGACATTCTGAATTCTCTCTCAGTGTACCCAAACAGGCGCCGGAGTGTGGCGACTAGGGGATTTTCACATTGCAGTATTAATGTAAGTCTACTTATGACAATGATAAAGATTTTTATTATTAAATAAATTTTTATACTTGCCATATGTATATTATAACTTTGTTGATCAAAAATAGTGCTATCCACAATTAAAATATAAAAATTTCTTAATTACACAGATATGTGTTTCAGACACTTATTTTATTTTTATTGACTTATATTTACTTGTCTTTATTTATTTTAATTAATAAACCCTACTGGTCCTGATAAGCTTTATAAAAAAACTTATTATGAAGAAGGTCTTGCAGTTACCAATAAATTGTACCAGTTTTTTAAAAATAAATATTTTATTGAAAATTTTTGGTCAACCAACACAGTACATTGTGCATCCTTTACACAATATTATAACAACACAAATAACAATGACCTATCTTATAAACAAAAAAAATGAATAAATAATTAATAACAAAAATGAAAACTAACCCTAATTGGCAACTGCCTTATCACAAGTAACACTCTCCAAAAATATAATTTAACAGTCCAATATATAATTATCTGTCACAACAACCTATACATATTATACAGTATATATTAACAACCCTGAGAGTCCTTCTGGTTCCTCCTCCCCCCCCCTCCACCCCCCCCCGATCCTGGGCTGCTGCCTTCTTTTTTCCATTCCATCTATCTTTCTGCGAGATATTCGACGAACGGTTGCCACCGCCTGGTGAACCCTTGAGCCGACCCCCTTAGAACGAACTTAATCCGCTGTAGCTTTATAAACCCTGCCATGTCATTTATCCAGGTCTCCACCCCCGGGGGCTTGGCTTCTTTCCACATTAACAATATACTGCGCCGGGCTACTAGGGACGCAAAGGCCAAAACATCGGCCTCTCTCGCCTCCTGCACTCCCGGCTCTTGTGCAACCCCAAATATAGCCAACCCCCAGCTTGGTTCGACCCGGACCCCCACTACTTTTGAAAGCACCTTTGTCACCCCCATCCAAAACCCCTGTAGTGCCGGGCATGACCAAAACATATGGGTATGATTCGATGGGCTTCTCGAGCACCTCGCACACCTATCCTCCACCCCAAAAAATTTACTGAGCCGTGCTCCAGTCATATGCGCCCTGTGTAATACCTTAAACTGAATCAGGCTTAGCCTGGCACACGAGGACGACGAGTTTACCCTGCTTAGGGCATCTGCCCACAGCCCCTCCTCGATCTCCTCCCCCAGCTCTTCTTCCCATTTCCCTTTTAGTTCATCTACCATAGTCTCCCCCTCGTCCCTCATTTCCCTATATATATCTGACACCTTACCATCCCCCACCCATGTCTTTGAGATCACTCTGTCCTGCACCTCTTGTGTCGGGAGCTGCGGGAATTCCCTCACCTGTTGCCTTGCAAAAGCCCTCAGTTGCATATACCTGAATGCATTCCCTTGGGGCAACCCATATTTCTCGGTCAGCGCTCCCAGACTCGCGAACTTCCCATCCACAAACAGATCTTTCAGTTGCGTTATTCCTGCTCTTTGCCACATTCCATATCCCCCATCCATTCCCCCCGGGGCAAGCCTATGGTTGTTTCTTATCGGGGACCCCCCCAAGGCTCCAGTCTTTCCCCTATGCCGTCTCCACTGTCCCCAAATCTTCAGTGTAGCCACCACCACCGGGCTTGTGGTGTAGTTCCTCGGTGAGAACGGCAATGGGGCTGTCACCATAGCCTGTAGGCTAGTCCCCCTACAGGACGCCCTCTCTAATCTCTTCCACGCCGCTCCCTCCTCCTCTCCCATCCACTTACTCACCATTGAAATATTAGCGGCCCAATAATACTCACTTAGGCTCAGTAGTGCCAGCCCCCCCTATCCCTGCTACGCTGTAAGAATCCCTTCCTCACTCTCGGGGTCTTCCTGGCCCACACAAAACCCATGATGCTCTTTTCAATCCTTTTAAAAAAAGCCTTCGTGATCACCACCGGGAGGCACTGAAACACAAAGAGGAATCTCGGGAGGACCATCATCTTAACTGCCTGCACCCTCCCTGCCAGTGACAGGGATACCATATCCCATCTCTTGAAATCCTCCTCCATTTGTTCCACCAACCGCGTTAAATTTAACCGATGCAATGTGCCCCAATTCTTGGCTATCTGGATCCCCAGGTAACGAAAGTCCCTTGTTACCTTTCTCAACGGTAGGTCCTCTATTTCTCTACTCTGCTCCCCTGGATGCACCACAAACAACTCACTTTTCCCCATGTTCAATTTATACCCTGAAAAATCCCCAAACTCCCCAAGTATCCGCATTATTTCTGGCATCCCCTCCGCCGGGTCTGCCACGTATAGTAGCAAATCGTCCGCATACAAAGATACCCGGTGTTCTTCTCCTCCTCTAAGTACTCCCCTCCACTTCTTGGAACCCCTCAACGCTATCGCCAGGGGCTCAATCGCCAGTGCAAACAATAATGGGGACAGAGGGCATCCCTGCCTTGTCCCTCTATGGAGCCGAAAATATGCAGATCCCCGTCCATTCGTGACCACGCTCGCCATCGGGGCCCTATACAACAGCTGCACCCATCTAACAATCCCCTCTCCAAAACCAAATCTCCTCAACACCTCCCACAAATAATCCCACTCCACTCTATCAAATGCTTTCTCGGCATCCATCGCCACTACTATCTCCGTTTCTCCCTCTGGTGGGGCCATCATCATTACCCCTAACAGCCTCCGTATATTCGTGTTCAGCTGTCTCCCCTTCACAAACCCCGTTTGGTCCTCGTGGACCACCCCCGGGACACATTCCTCTATTCTCATTGCCATTACCTTGGCCAGGATCTTGGCATCTACATTTAGGAGGGAAATAGGTCTATAGGACCCGCATTGTAGCGGGTCCTTTTCCTTCTTTAAGAGAAGCGATATCGTTGCTTCAGACATAGTCGGGGGCAGTTGTCCCCTTTCCTTTGCCTCATTAAAGGTCCTCGTCAATACCGGGGCGAGCAAGTCCACATATTTTCTATAGAATTCGACTGGGAATCCATCCGGTCCCGGGGCCTTTCCCGCCTGCATGCTCCTAATTCCTTTCACCACTTCTTCTACCTCGATCTGTGCTCCCAGCCCCATCCTTTCCTGCTCTTCCACCTTGGGAAATTCCAGCCGATCCAAGAAGCCCATCATTCTCTCCCTCCCATCCGGGGGTTGAGCTTCATATAATTTTTTATAAAATGTCTTGAACACTCCATTCACTATCTCTGCTCCCCGCTCCATCTCTCCTTCCTCATCCCTCACTCCCCCTATTTCCCTCGCTGCTCCCCTTTTCCTCAATTGGTGTGCCAGCAACCTGCTCGCCTTCTCCCCATATTCGTACTGTACACCCTGTGCCTTCCTCCATTGTGCCTCTGCAGTGCCCGTAGTCAGCAAGTCAAATTCTACATGTAGCCTTTGCCTTTCCCTGTACAGTCCCTCCTCCGGTGCTTCCGCATATTGTCTGTCCACCCTCAAAAGTTCTTGCAGCAACCGCTCCCGTTCCTTACTCTCCTGCTTCCGTTTATGTGCCCTTATTGATATCAGCTCCCCTCTAACCACCGCCTTCAGCGCCTCCCAGACCACTCCCACCTGGACCTCCCCATTACCATTGAGTTCCAAGTACTTTTCAATGCACCCCCTCACCCTTAGACACACCCCCTCATCTGCCATTAGTCCCATGTCCATTCTCCAGGGTGGGCGCCCTCCTGTTTCCTCCCCTATCTCCAAGTCCACCCAGTGTGGAGCGTGATCCGAAATGGCTATAGCCGTATACTCCGTTCCCCTCACCTTCGGGATCAACGCCCTTCCCAGCACAAAAAAGTCTATTCGCGAGTAGACTTTATGGACATAGGAGAAAAACGAGAACTCCTTACTCCTAGGTCTGCTAAATCTCCACGGGTCTACACCTCCCATCTGCTCCATAAAATCTTTGAGTACCTTGGCTGCTGCCGGCCTCCTTCCAGTCCTGGACTTCGACCTATCCAGCCCTGGTTCCAACACCGTATTAAAATCTCCCCCCATTATCAGCTTTCCCATCTCTAGGTCCGGAATGCGTCCTAGCATCCGCCTCATAAAATTGGCATCATCCCAGTTCGGGGCATATACGTTTACCAAAACCACCGTCTCCCCCTGTAGTTTGCCACTCACCATCACGTATCTGCCCCCGTTATCCGCCACTATAGTCTTTGCCTCGAACATTACCCGCTTCCCCACTAATATAGCCACCCCCCTGTTTTTCGCATCTAGCCCCGAATGGAACACCTGCCCCACCCATCCTTTGCGTAGCCTAACCTGGTCTATCAGTTTCAGGTGCGTTTCCTGTAACATAACCACATCTGCCTTAAGTTTCTTAAGGTGTGCGAGTACCCGTGCCCTCTTTATTGGCCCGTTCAGCCCTCTCACGTTCCACATGATCAGCCGGGTTGGGGGGCTTCCTACCCCCCCCCCCCCCTCCCCCCCCTTGTCGATTAGCCATCCCCTTTTTCCAGCTCCTCACCCGGTTCCCACGCAGCTGTATCTCCCCCAGGCAGTGCCCCCCCGCCCATCCCCTCCCATACCAGCTCCCCCCTCTCCCCAGCAGCAGCAACCCAGTAATTCCCCACTCCCACCCCCCCCGCTAGATCCCCCGCTAGCGTAATTACTCCCCCCATGTTGCTCCCAGAAGTCAGCAAACTCTGGCCGACCTCGGCTTCCCCCCATGACCTCGGCTTGCACCGTGCGACGCCCCCTCATTCCTGCTTCTCTATTCCCGCCATGATTATCATAGCGCGGGAACCAAGCCCGCGCTTCTCCCTTGGCCCCGCCCACAATGGCCAACGCCCCATCTCCTCCACCTCCCCTCCTCCCCCCATCACCACCTGTGGAAGAGAGAAAAGTTACCACATCGCAGGATTAGTACATAAAACTCCTCTTTCCCCCCTTTTTAACCCCCCTCTTCGCCCCCCACATTCGCCCCACCACTTTGTTCAAACGTTCTTTTTAATAACCCGCTCATTCCAGTTTTTCTTCCACAATAAAAGTCCACGCTTCATCCGCCGTCTCAAAGTAGTGGTGCCTCCCTCGATATGTGACCCACAGTCTTGCCGGTTGCAGCATTCCAAATTTTATCTTCTTTTTATGAAGCACCGCCTTGGCCCGATTAAAGCTCGCCCTCCTTCTCGCCACCTCCGCACTCCAGTCTTGATAAACGCGGATCACCGCGTTCTCCCATTTACTGCTCCGAGTTTTCTTTGCCCATCTAAGGACCATTTCTCTATCCTTAAAATGGAGGAATCTCACCACTATGGCTCTGGGAATTTCTCCTGCTCTCGGTCCTCGCGCCATCACTCGGTATGCTCCCTCCACCTCCAACGGACCCGCCGGGGCCTCCGCTCCCATTAACGAGTGCAGCATCGTGCTCACATATGCCCCGACGTCCGCTCCCTCCACACCTTCAGGAAGACCAAGAATCCTCAGGTTGTTCCTCCTTGCGTTGTTCTCCAGTGCCTCCAACCTTTCCACACATCGTTTCTGATGTGCCTCATGCGTCTCCGTCTTCACCACCAGGCCCTGTATGTCGTCCTCATTCTCGGCTGCCTTTGCCTTTACGACCCGAAGCTCCCGCTCCTGGGTCTTTTGTTCCTCCTTTAGCCCTTCGATCGCCTGTAGTATCGGGGCCAACAGCTCTTTCTTCATTTCCTTTTTGAGCTCTTCCACACAGCATTTCAAGAACTCTTGTTGTTCAGGGCCCCATGTTAAACTGCCACCTTCCGACGCCATCTTGGTTTTTGCTTGTCTTCCTTGCCGCTGTTCTAAAGGATCCACTGCAATCCGGCCACTTTCTCCTCCTTTTTTCATCCGTATCCAGGGGGGATTCCCTTCTGGTTTACCGCACAGTGTTTTTAGCCGTCAAAATTGCCGTTGGGGCTCCTATCAAGAGCCCAAAAGTCCGTTTCACCGGGAGCTGCCGAAACGTGCGACTCAGCTGGTCATCGCCGCACCCTGAAGTCAAATTGTACCAGTTTTTAAAAGGTAAAGGATGCAAACAAGTAAAATACTCACCAATCAATCACTCTGTTCTGAGTCTTGCCCTTCCTTGTGCTCTTTGATCCTCTCGGTACCGCTCTCAGTCTCAACTTTTTATCTCCAGCCTCCACATTCGGTCTGGCAAACTGTGCTCTCACTCTCTCAAGAAAATGTCTCCCAGACTGCCCTCCAAACCCTGTTGGGTCACATGTGGCTCGCGAGCTGCAGGTTGCCCACCAGAGCACCTATGATGCAACCCGGTGGCCTTCTGCTGATTTTCTATTCAAAAGGCACAAATAAGCACATTCCCATTGGGAAATCCAGTGTGGCGCTGCCAGAGCTGTTGGATAAAAAAATTAGAAAAAAGTAGCAATTTCCATAAAAGCTCACACAATTAAAAGTAAGCTGATTATTTGGCAATGCTTTCTCCCAAGATACATTTTGAAGCAATTTCCAGACACACTCTGGGCCCAGTTTATATGGTTTGGTATTGGAAACCATGGTAAAAATGCAGAAAGTTTGGAAAATAATATGCACAATGTTATTGAATAGTACAGCAAAGAAGGAGGCCATTCAGTCCATCGTGTTTGTGATGGTCGATAATCGTCTCATTCACAGCCTCGTTAACATTAGTTAAAAACAGCAAGATGCTTTCTTGACCCAATTTCCAGCCAAATATTGAAGTCAAAACAAGATTACCTTGTGTTTTTCTAAAACATATGTGAATTAATGGCTTCTTGAAGCCTGCATCTATATTACTTTGACAGCAGAACCGGAAGGCCACAAGAAGTCATAATCCAATGGATATTTTTGGAAATAATGTCAGTTTAACTTTTCGGCTCTTCCTGGAATTTCTCCTAGCCCCCTCACATCTTAAGCTCTGCTGAGGTTCCTCAAAGTTCCATGGGTTGTTTGGATATTCCACACTCGGAAGCTCAGGAGAACGAGATAGGAAGCTCGGAAGGCCCCCTCCTATTTTACTAGAATGGGTAACTTGGGTCACTGCTTCTTGCCGGTGCAAGCCAGCACTGTGCTCCCGTCATGGATTGTCTGAGAACTCCAGTGCCAGAACATCCATGAACATCCCCATTCACAATGATAGCAGGGCCCAGCACATGAGTGCAAAAGACAAAGTGTTAGGAACCATCTTTATCCAGAAAATGCTGAATGAATGATCCATCTCAAACACCTCCTGAGGTCCCCACCACCACAGTATCCAGTTTTCAGCCCATTTAATTCACTCTGCATGATATGAACAAATGGATGAACACACTGGATCCAGCAAAACCTTGTACCTGAGGTGGTCAAGGGCCGACAGGAAGGCAGCAGAAAGGCCACCTGGAGAATTATAGAGGCTCCTTGCTTGCAAACCCACTGGTAGAGGACTAAAATGATGTCCACCGTGTGGGGAATAGATTCTGCCACTATGGGTGTGATTTTCCAGTCCTGGCAGTGGTGAGATGGGAAAATTTGGTGAGCGGTCACAAAATGGCCAGCTGCCAGGTTTCCCCATCCCACCTGCTTTGGTGTCCATTACCGGTGGGACTAGGATATCCTACCATATGCCACTATTATTTAAATTGTGCAACCATTCATACTATACTTTGAATGAAATGTATTATTTCCATAACCTGAGGCAACATTCCCTAGTTCAAATAAATACTGTAATTTTGAGTATAACAATAAGTAACAAAGTGTAGGTGTGGAATCTGAGCACAGAGGGTTTGGCAAAGTTATTTACGAACCTTTGTCAGTGAACAGTATGACAGTGAGATCCATTGTACTGACAAACCGCTCATCAATCACTACAACTGTCCTCAAGATATAAGGCATGAACCTTTCATGTTGGATAAGAAGAAAATAAGAGTCTGCTTTCTGACACGTTTTAACTCTTTAGCTCATTGAAGCACATTTTCATAATTTGCTTGTATTTCCAAGTGGTCTCCTTGTCTATGTTTCCATTGAGGTGTGTCAAGATTTCCTTACCATTTCAGCTGTAATTTCATGAAAACCTGAAAGCTTTTCTCCCTTGTGCAATTAAGCTTTTCCACCTGGAATATATTTACTGAGCAGGATTCTCCGATCAGCGACGCCAAAATCGCGTTAGGTGATTGACTGGAGAATCCACTTTTACGCTGAAATCGGGGGCGGCACTGTTTTTGCGATACTACGTCCCATCATAAATGACGTACTCAGGGAGTATGCCGCACGCCGTATGGACGGTCTCAGAACGTTACCTGATGCCCTCCCCCGATACTCCGCCCCCGATGGGCCGAGTCCCCGATGGCGTCGGTCGCGTGTCCTCACAACGTTCGGGGACCTCGCGTGGCGGCTGCGGACTGTGTCCAGCGCCGCCACAGTCAGGGTGGGGGGAGCCGTTCTGCTGGCAGTAGGGACTTCGGCGGGGGCTGGGGGGGACTGGTGGGGGTGGTCCGAGGGCGAGGGGGGTTACAGGGGGGCAGTTTATGGCGGCTGAGTCCGCGCGCGGCCGGCGCAGGCTGCCGCAGTGCACATGCGCTGCCATGGACCCGGCCATTCTGCGGCCATATCCGCAGGTAAAGCTGGGGCTATACGCTGCGCGGCTGCTAGCCCCCCACCGGGCGGAGGGTCGGTGAGGGGGCGGAGTCGACTTTCTGGTCGTAAGACCAAATGGATCCTGAGGACATAGCCGCAGAATCAGTGAATCTAGCCCACTGTTTTTCAAAATGTGCATTCTTTCATATTGACTTGTCAAGATGGCAAAGGAAGAATATGAGTCAATTGCAGTGATGTGGTATAAATTTATGCAGATGAATAACCAACTGCTTTTATGTCAGTTTATTTTTGCTTTATGTCTGACAATCATCTATTTTGCATATATTAACCTGTGAGCCAATTACAACTCTGCCATTATCAATATTATAGTTTGACAATTAATTGAAACTTATCAAAGTCTTCATGCTGATAGAATACTTAGCTGTATAAATACCATTAAAATTCAATATAATTTTGCAGGCTGTTTCTTTAAAGCCCGATGGAGCTTGATTTCAGAAGGTCTTTATGAATTTGGATATTGGAAGTACCTCATAAGACGCTGGATGGTGGGTCCAGTAGCATATTTAAAACAAAAAGCTAGATTAATTTTTCAGAGCAGACACTCTTGGAATTCATAGAATTTACAGTGCAGAAGGAGGCCATTCGGCCCATCGAGTCCGCACCGGCCCTTGGAAAGAGCACCCTACTCAAGCCCACACCTCCACCCTATTCCTGTAACCCAGTAGCCCCACTTAATCTTTTTTTTTGGACACTAAGGGCAATTTATCATGGCCAATCCACCTAACCTGCACATCTTTGGATATGGGAGGAAACCGGAGCACCCGGAGGAAACCCACGCAGACACGGGAAGAACGTGCAGACTCCGCACCAACAATGTCCCTGCCGGGTATCGAACCTGGGACCTTGGAGCTGTGGCAGCAACTGTGCTAACCACTGTGCTACCGTGCTACCCTCTTCTGGTGACATTCTGACAAACACTTTTAACTTGAAACATTAGCCTATCTTATATTATGTGCACGATCTAATGGTTATGTCACGCTGGGTGCAAATCTGAGCGAGCCAGTTTGATCGCGGAAGAGGCTGAAATTGGGAACCGCGCCGGGCGACGATCAGATTCCAATCTAGCCAGCCTACTTCTGTTGCCGAGATCCGGATTCCACCGCGACGTGGCGAGAAACCAACAATCATCAATCAAGGCTAAACTCCATCTCATTAATGGGAACTGGTTCCCCAGCGATAGGTCCTGTAACCCCCTTTAGCACACCTTAATGTGAAGCTAGCACAATGGCTGCTGTGGGGTTCAGAGGAGGTGAGTAACCACCTTAGAAATCGGGCAATCAGCCCGGGGATAACGAGGCTGCTGCCCCAATGCTTGGGCCAGCATTTATTGCCCATCCCGAGTTACCCTTGAGGGGGCAGTTAAGAGCCAACCACATTGCTGTGGGTCTGGAGTCACATGTAGGCCAGACCAAGTAAGGATGGCAGATTTCCTTCCCTAAAGGACATTAGTGAACCAGATGGGTTTTTATGACAATCGACAATGGTTTCATGATTATCAATGGACTTTTAATTCCAGACTTTTATTGAACTGAAATTTCACCATCTGTAGTGGTGGGATTTGAACCTGGATCCTCAGGGCAATACGTTGGGTTTCTGGTTTACTAGTCCAGTAAATCAGATAAGTGGGTATCAGCTTAGGTCTTGGCTAATGATGCCAGTACAGAGGCCGGAGACTGATGCAGAGACCTGATATAATGCAGCCGATGTGACCACCTGGGCTGTCATTGAGCAGTGCATCAGACTGCTTAAAATATGGTTCTGATGGCTCGAGCGCTCTGGTGGTGCACTGCAGTACACCCCATCGGACAGTCGCCCGCTTTGAGGTGGTCTCTGTGCCCTCCTCAACATGGCACAGCAGGGTGGCTGCGTGATGGAGGTGGAGGAACATGCGGCTTCATCAGAGGAGGAGGACAAGGAGAAGCTGGACTAGAAGGGGCTGGAGGACAACGCCGGAGTAGACCCGTGGGGACAGCCAGAGGATGGACAGGCGGCGGGCGGCATGCCCGGAGGGTCAGGGAGGTCCTTATCCTCACCTGTTTCTCATAGGACGTGACTTCATCCATCATCTCACCCCTCTCACCTTCCCCCATACCTATCCCCCCTCCTCCCCCACCAAATCCACCTTCCCCCCCCCACCACCAATTGCTCTGTTCCACCTTCCCAGGGTGTGTGTTACATCACTCCAGGGTGATGGGCCTGTGTCGGCACTGTCAGCGAATCAATATACAAGGCAGGAGGGTGAAGATAACCCTTTGTGAGATGAGCTCTGCTGCTCCTCAATCTATGCCATAGTCTGATTCCTGTCTGTCTGCTGACAGCACACTCACACACATCACCTGCACGTGGTGTGCCTTGGACAGGGGCGGGGGGGGCAGATCCAGGACCACCGTGCCCGGGGCTTGTTCCGGGGGAGGGCAACTGGGGGAGCGGGGTGCAGATCTGCCCGCAGTGCGGAATAACATGACAGAGGCTTCACATGTAACGTGTTTTACTGGTGAGCAATCATGACCATAACTGTCCCTCGCTACCGATGGTACCGAACCCCTCCTCCGCTGTGCCCTTTCAGTGATCCTGTATCTGCTTATCCATCCATGCTCTGCCGTTACGACTAGGTGTGTCCCCAGAATGAAAGTCCGAGGTGGAGGCAGTCTGCTGCTTACCACATCCTGAGCCTTTGATGCCCATGACGGGTGTCCTCTGGAGGTCCTGGGGCCAGAGGGCCCCGGCCGACTTCCCGGACACATGCCTCATCATGCCACCCTGTCCCGCCTACTGACCCCGAGATGCGTCATTGATGTGGGGATGGGAGGGAATTGTAGGGAACTAGCTTCCACGCTTCCTCCTCCTGGTCGGTGCCTGTAGGGCCTTGGGAGGAGGGGGTGTCACATGGGAACAGAGGGGCAGCTGGACTGAGCTCCAGAGGCCTTTGCGTCATCTGGCTCTGCCAACCCTGACGGTTCCCATTGCATCCACTGTGGTGTTGACGCCCTCAGCAATGCCCCACTGTGACCTGGCCATGCTCTGCAGTGCCAGTTTCCACCTATGCTGGCGACATGTTCCTCAGTGATGAAACGTGTTTTACTGGTGAGTAATCAAGACCCTAACTGTCCTTAGCTACCGATCGTGCCGAACCCCTCCTCCGCTGTGCCCTCTCAGTGATACTGCGCCTTGGCAGTGCTCACCTGCGACTGGGCCATGCTCCGTAGCGCCTCAGCAAGGTCCACCTACATCATGGAAACGTCCCTCAGTGACCGGAACATGCAGTCGAGGCTCTCGGCCGTCACTGACTGAGCAATGCCTTGGACTCCATCACTCATGCCGATGACGTTGTGCTCCAGGCTCTCCGCTGCGGTCACCATCCTAGCAGTGTTAGCCTCAATGTCACGCATTGCCGCCGTCATTTGAGACTCCTCCAATTGGCTATGGACCCGCTGATGTGTCGCTGACATCGCTTTCTGAATCTTACAGATGCACCCTTGCGTCTGCATCAGTTAGGGGAAAACCTGGTCCAGAGGCTTATCATCTGTGTGTGAACTTCCGACTGCTGTCCCCCTGGACATTCCTGACTCCATCTGATCTGCAGCAGCAACTGTGTGGTGCTCGCCAGATTGTGCCCCAGAAGCCTATCCATTGCTTTCATCCACCGAGGTATGTGCCTCTGTGCTGATGGAGGGTGGGAATGACAGCTGTGACGCCTTGACAGTGGCATCTTCGGAGCTGTCCTCCAAGATGTTCTCTTGGATGACGGTGGGGTGGGCAACCCAGATGGGCTGGCACTATCGGATGGGGATCCTGCGGAAGAATGTATGTGTGGTTAGTGGGAGGGAAGGATCAATATTCTGGCATGGACAACACATGTCATCTGTGTGGGGGCCGGTGGATACTCGTTTCGGAAATGCAGGCCAAGCTCGACGTCGGTGACCTCCCTTTGTTCTCTGTCACCCCCATGACCTCCGTGCCAGTTCCTTGAAGGAGGTGAGGACTGTGATATCTGGCACCCTGCTGCCTGTCTGACAGTTGACCTGTGGGGCAGAGAGAGGGCACCGTGAGCTGCACACTTCATGCATCGCGAGGAATGGCTGTCACAGGTGACATATGTGGGCACCGCTGCTGGCGATGGGTGAGATGTGCTGGTGGATGCTAGGGTGTGCTGGGGCACAGGGACGGTATTGTGTTGGGTGGGGATGGTACGATGCCAATATCTGGGTTGTCAGAGGCGGCGGGGGGGGGGGGGGGGGGGTGGGGGGTCAGTGGCAGGAGGGACCGGTGCCAGGGTGCCGATTCCAACTTACCTGTGTGACCCGGTGGAGGTTGTTTAGCTTCTTGTGGGGCACTGGGTGGCAATCCTCCTTGTGACATTCCCCACACTGACAGCTGATGCCACTGCCCCCCAGACGGCACTGGCTGACCCTCCAACCCTCTCGGGGGAACAGAATATCCTATCTGGACTCCACGTTGTCTAACAGTCTGGCCAGGTCGGCTTCTTCAAATTGTGGGGCAGGTCTACGTGGTGGCATGGCTGTGTGCTGTCTGCGGTTTGCTCTGCGGGATCGGTTTAAGCGCTGCTCTCCCTCATTAGCAGGGAGCTGCTGGGCAAAGTCCAAGTGAATCAGCTGGCGGGACAGTCATTTCCGACATGAAACCCATGGGCATCATTACCGGCCTTAATAGACGTTAGATACGGGTAGCGGTCTCGCCAAGTCAGCTGTCGTGAAGCACCAGACTATTCCCGCTTGTTACGACACTTGGAGGTTCCCATGCTTGAAATATATGTTAAGAATCTGAGTGAGGAAGTCATGTAACCTCATGAATAACATAATAATTTTTATTAGTGTCACAAGTAGGCTTACATTAACACTGCAATGAAGTTACTGTGAAAAGCCCCTAGTCGCCACAATCCGGCGCCTGTTCGGCACATTGAGGGAGAATTCAGAATGTCCAACTCCCCTAACAGCACGTCTTTCGAGACTTGTGGGAGGAAAGCGGAGCACCCGGAAGAAACACATGCAGACACGGGAAGAACATGCAGACTCCGCACAAACAGTGACCCAAGCCACAAGATACTATAGGGTGGGGTTGAAAGTCATATTTGACTTGACATATTTGGTTAAATTGTATTTCCCCCCTCTGGGTATGTTTTTGGCACGGATATGTAAAATAGGTCATGTGGCCATCCTCCACCTTCCCATCCATCCCTGAGCTCGCCCTGAGGTGGGTGGATGAGAGCCAATTTTGGCAGACCGTCAGCCAAAAATGAATAAATAATTAAGAGTCATTTAGACTTGCTAACAAGCCTACTGACCTGAATAATACGTTCACCATGCCATAACATGGTTGGCCTGGGCCATCAGGCAATAGTGTGCAGGAATTATTGAAGGCCTACATGAGAAATGACGGGCAGGAAAGGGGAGCACTACATTTGGGGTTGCCCTGCGCACATCCGGGGCAAAGATGTCAACGCCCCCTGCTCGACAGAATCCAGCCCGCCCACTCACCATTCTTCCCACTCCCTAGGATCTGGGATTCTCTCCCACCCTAAAGCCCAGGGGCTTAACTTCTTGGGACAGTAGTGATCTTCCTCACTCCCAGCAGCCCTCACCACTCAGCTTTGGCATGCCAGGATTGATGAGCTTGCCAATTGAATTGGCTGGCAGCTCCCAAGGAATGGCACTTCTGAGCGAAGGGCAGATGTCCCACTCTCCACCAATTTAGTCCGCCCACCACATGTTATGGCTGAGGGGTGGGCTGGCAGGAGCAAGTTGCCTTTCGCCTATTTTACTTCTAGGTGGTGTGCGAGTAATCTGTCACTCGACCTACACCCACAAAATGCCGCCCGTTCACATCCCCAGATGCTGCCAGACCTGTTGAGTATTTCCAGCACTTCTTGTTATTTCAGATTTCAGCTTCCACAATATTTAGCAATAAAAGAGTTTAGTGGTCATGTTATTGGGCTACCTAACTAAAACATCAGGTTCATGTCCTATAGGGAAGGAAATCTGCTGAACTTGTCTGGCATCGGAGGCCCCCGGGTGGCTGGGCTCTGGGCAGGGGTGGTAGCCTGGCACTCCTGCCACCCAGGCACCTTGGCACTGCCAGCCTGGCACATTTGCACTGCCACCCAGGCACCCTGGAGGTGTCACCCAGGCACTGCCAAAGTGTCCAGGTGATACTGCTAGAATGGTAGGGGCACTGCCAGGGGGAAAGGCTAGCAGTGCCAAGGTGACCAGGTGGCAGGTTGTCCGTACCGGGGTCCAGGCCTGCAGGTGCCCTGCCCTTATGAGGTGGGGTGAGGCCGGCTCGAGGACCCTTAACAAGTAGGTTGGGGCATTGTAGGGGACCAGAGATTATGGTGTCCCGATCTCTTCCTGCACTGACAAGTTCGACAGTGCAGGAAATGAAGGTAAGTGCGGCCTGTGCGAGAAACCCAGAAAAAAAGCAGAGTCCTGTTTAATAGCAGGATCGTTCCTGGTGCTGCAGGCTCTGAGAAACACCCTGCTAAATGTTCCCAAAATGGGACTCTATTTTTCCTGTTAAATTCCACCTTTATCTAAGTGGTACTCATTATTCGGACCATGGTGACAGATGTTATCGACGATGGCTTTCCCTACGTGCTTAGAATGATTTGTTATGCATTCTAATGTGGCTGTAGAGCCTGGCTGCAGACCTGAAGGGCTTTCCTCAGTGCAGGCAAGGATGAATTGTCTGATTTTGTTGGAACTCCCCTTTTGGACTTTCTAGCTTGACGTTTGTCCTCAGCTGCTTGTATTCTTTGAATGGTAGAATTTTTTTTTAATCATAGAATTTATAGTGCAGAAGGAGGCCATTCAGCCCATCGAGTCCGCACCGGCTCTTTGAAAGAGCACCCTACCCAAGCCTATACCTCCACGCTATCCCCATAACCCAGTAACCCCACACAACACTAAGGGCAATTTTGGACACTAAGGGAAATTTATCATGGCCAATCCACCTAATCTGCACATCTTTGGGCTGTGGGAGGAAACCAGAGCATCCGGAGGAAACCCACGCACACACGGGGAGGATGTGCAGACTCCGCACAGACAGTGACCCAAGCCGGAATCGAACCTGGGACCCTGGAGCTGTGAAGCAATTGTGCTAACCACTATGCTACCGTGCTGCCCTTAAATGAAGCACGTATTATGTATACAGCACTAAAATTAAGAGAAATGTAGATATGTTGTGTCAGTTATTAACTCTGTTCTGAACATGTAAAGCCAAGTTTAAAAATTGACTAGTGTTGCCAGTGCATTTTGTCCGAAAAGACAGAGCTACCTTTGACTAGTAGCTGCTGAAATAATTAAACGTAGGGATGTGCGGTGATCTGAATCACTACTTATGCCTCATTATTATGTTTCTTCCAGACTGCCAGTCAACCTTAGCTTTACAGATTATGACTAAACGATGCCATGGGAAGAGAAGCTGCAGTGTATATGCCAGTTCCTATGAGTTTGGTGATCCCTGTTATCCAGGCATCCGCAAATTCCTCAATGTCATCTACACCTGCGGTAAGACAGTGGAATTCACTCTCAACATTGTCCACATCCAGCAGCTCATTATTTAACTTTTGTAAATATAATTTAAAGGATGAGAACCATGTAACCTCCTGGACTAGTTTAGATTACCTGAGGGGACTGGAGAGGAATTTTCTGGTGTATTTTTGTTCTGAGAAACCTTGAGATTCTGCCTCTTGGAGATAACATGGCTGTAGAAGTGAAGGGTTGTTTAGTCCTGATGCCTCAGCTATCATGGTGTGAGGCCTCCTTGATGGACCAACCGGCTGTTTTGTATGATGATAACATACTAGTATGTGATACTGTGGTTTTATGTCTTTGACCTGTATCTGACCTTAGCCAGGCATGTTGGCATAAAAGTCAAAACCTCCTGACATTGCTACCTGAAGTGAATTTGAATAGACTTCCATAGCTTAGCTGTAATAGTGTGAATATCATCAACTCAATCAGAAAGGTTACTTTTTAGTTAGAATTAGCCCGATCGTACAGTAGGAAGTGTGTACCTTCTTATAGGAGGAAGCTCCACAGGAAGTCATTGTTTCAGGAAGAGGTGGTCATGGGATAAAATTAATGACAGGGGGAAAATATTCAAAAGGAAATGTCGGCTTTTAGGGTGGACGAAGGGTTATTTTAACTGATTTTATTTTCAATTTCAATTGTCAACTTCCATCCAAAAATGTAAAACATGTATCTCTCCGTTATATCCCCTGAGTTTGCCGCGAAAAGGAAAGGTATGGAGGTGCCACACTCTGAATTCTTACAAACGTGATGAGAGGTTTTATTAGGGATGTTGCTCTTACAATCTGAGATGGAGAACCGGAGCCAATGCAAACACTCTCTGCTGTCGTCATTACAAATCACGTGACGCTTCACCAGCAGGGATGTATTCTCTGATACATAACACGCTATGTGTTACACCATGTAGACTGCTTCATCACTTCTGCCCTTAAACAAAATTAATTTGCAATATGGTTTCTCAGAGTTCAGGCTGGAATGCTTCATTAACGTGTTGTGTTTTGATTTGAGTTGAACATCATAATCTCATGTTACTTCCACAACTACTGTGCAGTTGTCTTAAATGTTAGTACTGGACATTTGGTTAGTCAGATGTAATGTTGTAAATCTGGAATTGTGATGGGAGATAAAGTGAAAATGATTTCAAGGATAACTTTCTGAAATTTTCTTTTTGATGTTGGTGTAAAGTGGTAAAATACACACTTCTTCGAATATTCAGTTTAGGAAAGGGTACTGGATTTGCGGAGTGTAATTATGGAGTTAAACCCTGATCTGATTATGGGGTAAAGAGGAGTGAGAATTGCTTCTCCTTCTCAACGAAACAACATAAATGGATAAAAACAATGGCTTGTGTCCTTTCTCCAGGTTTTCTGTGGATCTTGAACATTGTGGTAGTCGATTGGGGACCACCCCCATAAAGATTATCCTCCAAAATGTAAATACATCCTTAGATAACAATGCACTGACACTAATCTGGTGGCTGAAAGGGAAATGATTTAATGTAATTAAGACAAACTTTATTTAATCATGTTATATGTTGGTGTGAGTGCAGAACATGACTTGGTGAACTTTTTATAATCAGGACTCATTAAGAAAACCTCTCAATATATATTCAGAATGAATGAGCTTTTGTATGGAAAGTTCTGTAATCTTCTCCTTCATTGGCGATCACTCTTTAACGAGTATGATTGTCCACCTAAGAAACTCCGTAGATAATAAAACTCAGATGATTTGAATAATTTTGTTGGATTTGTAATCTATAACTATAGACCTGCTAATGTATTGAGTTTCCATTTTTCTATGTTGCATTGTAGTACAAACTCCTGCAAACAGAAAATCACATCGAAGATTCATATATATGGACGGCACGGTAGCACAGTGGTTAGCACAGTTATTTCACAGCTCCAGGGTCCCAGGTTCGATTCCCGGCTTGGGTCACTGTCTGTGCGGAGTCTGCACATTCTCCCCGTGTCTGCGTGGGTTTCCTCCGGGTGCTCCGGTTTCCTCCCACAGTCCGAAGACATGCAGGTTAGGTGGATTGGCCATGATAAATTGCCCTTCGTGTCCAAAAAGGTTAGGTGGGGTTACGGGGATAAGGTGGAGATGTGAGCTTAAGTAGGGTGCCCTTTCCAAGGGCCGATGCAGACTCATTGGGCCGAATGGCCTCCTTCTGCACCGTAAATACTATGATTCTATACTATACTCAATCATCCCCGTTCCTTGCCTGTTTTAGGAGCAAGGATATTGAGGAATTAATAAAGGAATATATTACTAGAATTATTGGACATGTGTTCTTCATAAGGTAAAGTCGCTGTAGTCCCAGATGACCATAGGCTGCTTTCCCCCTTGAGGGGGAGAGCTGATGGTGGTGATTTAACCTGAGGATTGATGCACTATCAATTACGCCGAGACGAGAGTAGAGTGTAATCGAGGCTATATTATGCAGAGATGTGTAGCCTCCCGCAGGTGCTGCCAAAATGGCTGCAGCTCGGAGAGCCCACACATTTATACTCTGCCTACTGGGCGGAGACAGCAGGCAGGGATCTACCCCCGTACCTGTAGTACAGTGGCCTTACCGTAATACCCCTCGTATGCGGTATATACAATACAACAGTGGTGACTACCGCATTCACCCCCTGTTAAAAAAGAGTCCAGCGGGGGTGGTGGAAAACTATTTATATTCAGGTTTTTAACGTTTTAAGGAAAAGTTTAAAAATTCCGACGATCGGGCGCCTTGATCCGTTGCTGCGAGCGCCGCAGTTCTGGTGGCGATTTCGGCGTTGGTGACTCCCGGAGCGTGTCAACCTCTTCTTGATCCCCGGGTGGGATCAAGGGGAGGACGGATCGTCCTGGAGCGGGGGCTGTGGTGGGGTGCGCTGGGGGGAGGGAGGGTGGCACCGGGGCAGGGGGGTGGGGGGGAGGTGTGGGGATCCAGCTGGTGCCAGGTCCCTGAGGGAGACTGTGTCTTGGCGGCCGTCGGGGTACGCTACGTAGGCGGACTGCGGGTTCGCATGGAGTAGCTGTACTCTCTCAATCAATGGGCCCGCCTTGTGGAGCCGCACGTGCTTGCGGAGGAGGACGGGTACTGGAGCTGCCAGCCATGTTGGGAGTGAAACCCCAGAGGTGGACTTCCTGGGGAAGGCAAAGAGACGTTCATGGGGGGTTTCGTTGGTCACGCTGCACAGCAGCGACCGAATGGAGTGAAGTGCGTCGGGGAGGACCTCCTGCCAGCGGGAGGCCGGGAGATGTCTGGACTGTAGGGCCAGCTGGACGGCTTTCCAGACCGTCCCATTCTCCCGATCCACCGGGGGTTGTAGCTGGTTGTCCTGTTCGAGGCAATACCCTGCTGAGCAGGTACTGGCGCAGCTCATCGCTCATAAATGAGGATCCCTGGTGGACGTAGGCGGGAAAACCGAACAGAGCGAAGATAGTGTTGAGGGCTTTGATGTTTTTTTATTTTTTTATAAATATTTTATTGAAAATTTTTGGTCAACCAACACAGTACATTGTGCATCCTTTACACAATATTATAACAACACAAATAACAATGACCTATTTTATAAACAAAAAATGAATAAATAATAAATAACAAAAATGAAAACTAACCCTAATTGGCAACTGCCTAATCACAAGTAACACTCTCCCAAAATATAGTTTAACAGTCCAATATATAATTATCTGTCGCAACGACCTATACATATTATACAGTATATATTAACAACCCTGAGAGTCCTTCTGGTTCTCCCCCCCCCCCCCCCCCCCCCGATCCTGGGCTGCTGCTGCTGCCTTCTTTTTTCCATTCCATCTATCTTTCTGCGAGGTATTCGACGAACGGTTGCCACCGCCTGGTGAACCCTTGAGCCGACCCCCTTAGAACGAACTTAATCCGCTGTAGCTTTATAAACCCTGCCATGTCATTTATCCAGGTCTCCACCCCCGGGGGCTTGGCTTCTTTCCACATTAACAATATCCTGCGCCGGGCTACTAGGGACGCAAAGGCCAAAACATCGGCCTCTCTCGCCTCCTGCACTCCCGGCTCTTGTGCAACCCCAAATATAGCCAACCCCCAGCTTGGTTCGACCCGGACCCCCACTACTTTTGAAAGCACCTTTGTCACCCCCATCCAAAACCCCTGTAGTGCCGGGCATGACCAAAACATATGGGTATGATTCGCTGGGCGTCTCGAGCACCTCGCACACCTATGCTCCACCCCAAAACATTTACTGAGCCGTGCTCCAGTCATATGCGCCCTGTGTAATACCTTAAACTGAATCAGGCTTAGCCTGGCACACGAGGACGACGAGTTTACCCTGCTTAGGGCATCTGCCCACAGCCCCTCCTCGATCTCCTCCCCCAGCTCTTCTTCCCATTTCCCTTTTAGTTCATCTACCATAGTCTCCCCTTCGTCCCTCATTTCCCTATATATATCTGACACCTTACCATCCCCCACCCATGTCTTTGAGATCACTCTGTCCTGCACCTCTTGTGTCGGGAGCTGCGGGAATTCCCTCACCTGTTGCCTCGCAAAAGCCCTCAGTTGCATATACCTGAATGCATTCCCTTGGGGCAACCCATATTTCTCTGTCTGCGCTCCCAGACTCGCGAACTTCCCATCCACAAACAGATCTTTCAGTTGCGTTATTCCTGCTCTTTGCCACATTCCATATCCCCCATCCATTCCCCCCGGGGCAAACCTATGGTTGTTTCTTATCGGGGACCCCCCCTAAGGCTCCAGTCTTTCCCCTATGCCGTCTCCACTGTCCCCAAATCTTCAGTGTAGCCACCACCACCGGGCTTGTGGTGTAGTTCCTCGGTGAGAACGGCAATGGGGCTGTCACCATAGCCTGTAGGCCAATCCCCCTACAGGACGCCCTCTCTAATCTCTTCCACACCGCTCCCTCCTCCTCTCCCATCCACTTACTCACCATTGAAATATTAGCGGCCCAATAATACTCACTTAGGCTCGGTAGTGCCAGCCCCCCCCTATCCCTGCTACGCTGTAAGAATCCCTTCCTCACTCTCGGGGTCTTCCCGGCCCACACAAAACCCATGATGCTCTTTTCAATCCTTTAAAAAAAAAAGCCTTTGTGATCACCACCGGGAGGCACTGAAACACAAAGAGGAATCTCGGGAGGACTACCATCTTAACCGCCTGCACCCTCCCTGCCAGTGACAGGGATACCATATCCCATCTCTTGAAATCCTCCTCCATTTGTTCCACCAACCTAAATTTAACCTAATCAATGTGCCCCAATTCTTGGCTATCTGGATGTTGAGGGCTTTGATGACGGTGGCAGACGTCATGTCAGGGCATGGGACGGCGAAGGGGAATCTGGAATATTCGTCGGCCACATTAAGAAAGTACGTGTTTCGGTCGGTGGAGGGGAGGGGCCCTTTGATGTCCACGCTGAGGCGTTCAAAGGGGCAGGAGGCCTTCACGAGGTGCGCTCAGTCTGGCCGGTAGAAGTGCGGTTTACACTCCGCGCAGACCTGGCAGTCTCTGGTGACAGCCCTGACTTCCTCGATGGAGTAGGGCAGGTTGCAGGCCTTTATGAAGTGATAAAAGCAAGTGACCCCTGGGTGACAGAGATCGTCGTGCAGGGTCCGGAGTCGGTCCACTTGTGCGCTGGCACAAGTACCTCGGGATAGGGCATCGGTGGGCTCGTTGAGCTTACCGGGGCGATACAAAATCTCGTAATTGTAGGTGGAGAGTTCGATCCTCCACCTCAAGATCTTATCATTTATGATCTTACCCCGCTGTGTGTTGTTGAACATGAAGGCAACCGACCGTTGGTCAGTGAGGAGAGTGAATCTCCTGCCGGCCAGGTAATGCCTCCAATGCAGCACAGCTTCAACGATAGCATGGGCCTCCTTTTCGACGGAGGAGTGCTGGATTTCGGAGGCATGGAGGGTGCGGGAAAAGAATGCCACGGGCCTGCCTGCCTGGTTGAGGGTGGCGGCTAGAGCGACGTCTGATGCATCGCTCTCGACTTGGAACGGGAGCGTCTCGTCGACCGCGTGCATTGTGGCCTTGGCGATGTCGGCCTTGATACGGTTGAAGGCCTGGTGAGCCTTGGCCATCAGGGGGAAAACGGTGGAGTGGATGAGTGGGCGGGCCTTGTCTGCATAGTTAGGGACCCACTGGGCGTAGTACGAGAAGAATCCCAGGCATCATTTTAGGGCCTTGGGGCAGTGGGAAAGTGGGAGTTCCATGAGGGGGCGCATGCGATCGGGGTCGGGCCCTAGCACTCCGTTCTGGACCACATAGCCGAGAATGGCTAATCGGTTCATGCGGAACATGCACTTCTCCTTGTTGTAGGTGAGGTTGAGGAGTTTAGTGGTGTGGAGGAATTTGGAAAGGTTAGCGCCGTGGTCCTGCTGGTCGTGGCCACAGATGGTGACATTATCCAGGTACGGGAAGGTGGCCCGCAGTCCGTACCGGTCAACCATTCGGTCCATCTCCCATTGGAAGACCGAGACCCCGTTAGTGACGCCAAAGGGAAGTGGTAAAAGCGGCCGTCCGCTTCAAACGCGGTGTATGGGCGGTCCACCTTGCGAATGGGGAGCTGGTGGTAGGCTGATTTTAGGTCCACTGTCGAGAAAACCTGGTACTGTGCAATCTGATTGACCATATCAGATATGCATGGGAGGGGGTACACGTCGAGCTGCGTGTACCGATTGATGGTCTGACTGTAGTCAATGCCTATCCTGTTTTTCTCCCCAGTTTTCACAACTACCACTTGGGCTCTCCAGCGGCTGTTGCTGGCCTCGATAATACCTTCCCATAGCAGCCGCTGGACCTCAGACCTGATGAAGGTCCTGTCCTGGGCGCTGTACCGTCTGCTCCTGGTGGCGACAGGTTTGCAAGCCGGGGTAATGTTTGCAAACAGAGAAGGAGGGTCGACCTGAAGGGTCATGAGACTGCAGACAGTAAGGGGTGGTAGGGGCCCGCCAAATTTCAGGGTTAGGCTCTGGAGGTTGCACTGGAAGTCCAGGCCGAGTAGCAAGGTAGCGCAGAGATCGGGGAGGACGTAGAGCCGGAAGCTGCTGAACTTCAGGCCCTGGATGGTGAGAGCGGCGGTGCAGTACCCCGGATCGCCACGGAGTGGGATCCGGAGGCCAGAGAGATTTTCTGGTTAATGGGGTGTACCGCGAGGCAGCAGCGCCTTACCGTATCGGGGTGGATGAAGCTCTCAGTGCTCCCGGAGTCCAGAAGACAGGATATCGTGTGCCCGTCGACCTTCACTGTCACGACACAGTCAGGACTGGTCAATCATGATGGAGGCGAGACGCGGCTGGTCGGCGACAGTTGCAGGCGATGAGCGGCCCAATGAGGTGACCGACGAGCAGGGGTCCCGAAGCGGGGAAGATGGCGGTGCCCACGGGCCGCACGTGTCCTGAGGCAGGCAAGATGGCGGCGCCCACGGGCGCACGTGTTGTGAGGCGAGCAAGATGGCGGCTCCCACAGACCACACGTGGTCTGAGGCGAGGAAGATGGTGGCGCCCAAGGGTCGCATGGGGGGGGGGTGCAAGCACAATATCAAGCATCGAGCAGGCCTGGCACACAGCAGCGAAATGTCCTTTCTTCCTGCAGGCCTTGCAAAGCGCGCTCCGCAGTGCTGCCGGGGGTGTTTTGTCTGTCCGCAGAAGTAGCACTTGGGTCCCCCAGAGTTGGTTGGCTGCCGCGCGATGCAGGCCTGGGGTTGGCTGGGGGTGGTCGCTGATGGGGTCCACGATGGGGTTTTCGCTGGTGGGGTCCTTGATGCCCAGGAGGGGTGGGCCGTGCGGTCGGGGGCATATGCCTGTACATTGTGTGAGGTGACTGAGCGGGATCGCTAGTTTCTTGGTCGCTGCGAGGTCAAGGGTAGCCCCTTCTAAGAGGCGCTGGCGGATGTAGGCCGACCCTATGCCCATAACGAACGCGTCTCTAACTAGCAGGTCAGAATGTTCAATGGCCGAAACGGCCTGACAATCGCAGTCTCTCACCAGGGCGTGCAGGGCATGCCAGAAATCTTCCACAGACTCACCGGGGAGTTGTTGCCGGGTGGACAGGAGGTGCCTGGCATAGATTTTGTTGGTCTGTTGAATGTAGTTCTCCTTCAGTAGCGCCATGGCCTCAGCGTAGGTCGGCGTGTTCTGCATGAGGGGAAAGACATCGGAGCTCAGCCACGTGTAAAGGATCTGGAGTTTCTGTGCCTCTGAGGGTGGTTCTGTCGCAGATCCGATGTATGCTTCAAAGCAAGCTAGCCAATGTGCGAAGGACGACTTGGCGTTGACTGCTTGAGGGTGCAGCTGCAGGCGATCAGGCTTGATGCGGAGATCCATCGTTGTAAAATCTCTGCGTAATAAATTGATGCACTATCAATTACGACGAGACGAGAGATTACGCAGCCTCCTGCAGCTGCTGCCGAAATGGCTGCAGCTCGGAGAGCCCACACATTTGTACTCTGCCTACTGGGTGGAGCCAGCAGGCAGGGATCTACCCCCATACCTGTAGTGCAGGGGCCTTACCGTAATACCCCTCGTATGCGGCATATACAATACAACAATGGTGACTACCACAAGGATCATCAGACCTCTGGCGAGGGGCAAGGTTAAGAAGGTGGGACCTCCATGAATAACCTCAGCGGGTACAGGAATTGAACCCACGCTGCTGGCCTTGCTCTGCATCACACTGAGCTAAACTGGCCCCCAATATGTAAATAGCAGCGGATGATTTCAATCCATCGACCACTGGGTTATGGGGCCTGCACGTTTCCGCTGTGCCACTCTGTTCAGAGTACAGCTTGTATTAGCGTGTTGTTAATCAAGGCAATTGAAAAAAATGTTTAAAACATCCTACTTTTGCAAGTTATTGCCATTTACTGTCTGCTTTTGTGATGCTAAAAAAACACACTTGAGAACTTTCCATCATGTTAGACAGAACCAGTAATAGGATAAAGAACCATGGAGAAGAAAACGCACTCTGTCACCCAATTTTAGGGATCATACATATCAATTTATATTTAAGTACACTCGTGGTAATGTTCCAAAAATTATGAATGACTCAAGTTATCAGGTCCACTCTCCCATCCTTTCCTGAACAGCTTTAGGGGGCTTACTCTCTTTTTCAGTCCACCATCTTTGCTTGATGGCCTACTGGTTGTCGGTTTCAGACAAAGCCAAACATTGAAGGTTTTATGATTTCCTCTCTAATTTAGTTATCTGTAGTTAATAATTTGTAATTCTTCATGATCTATTATTATTCATCTGGTCTGACAAGCCATATTTTTGCTTGACTATTAAGTTAGTATAATTAATGAATAAAATAAATTACAATATTAAAGATAATAAAAGGAAAAAGCAAGAATCATATTTAAATAGCATTGTATCATGTTTCTCAGAAAAAACCCACATAAATTTTTCGAAGCATAGTCAATGTCTGTCCGTAGTACTGCAATTTGACTCAGTGATCGAGCAGAATTCAAACTTGTAAACATGAATTTATCAACCTGGATCTGTTATGTCAGTGGTCTTCAGAATGCATTTGAAGCTGAAAGTGGAAACTTCACTGACATGTCAATTGATTTTGCATGTGTAACTTGACTCTTAGCATCAAATTACCATCTTTCATCCTTCTGACTTTGTGACACAAGTTGTGCAGATGAGGTGAGAAATTAGAAGATATCTAGCTGATTCCTATCCACTCAGTTCAGTGACCAATGGAAATAGACTTTCATAGATAGACTTTCATAGAATTTACAGAGCAGAAGGAGGCCATTCGGCCCATCGAGTCTGCACCGGCTCTTGGAAAGAGCACCCTACCCAAGGTCAACACCGCCAACCTATCCCCATAACCCAGTAACCCCTCCCAACACTAAGGGCAATTTTGGACAGTAAGGGCAATTTATCATGGCCAATCCACCTAACCCGCACATCTTTGGACTGTGGGAGGAAACCGGAGCACCCGGAGGAAACCCACGCACACACGGGGAGGATGTGCAGACTCCGCACAGACAGTGACCCAAGCCAGAATCGAACCTGGGACCCTGGAGCTGTGAAGCAATTGTGCTATCCACAAGGCTACCGTGCTGCCCCAAAGTGCTTGCTAATTTTGAAACGGCGATTATGTGCTAACATCCAGGAAAAAGCAACCCGCTTGATTGGCCCCCCAGTCATAACCTTAAACATTCACTCCCTCCACCACTGATGCAGCAGTGTATACCATCTTCAAGATGCACTGTAGCAAATTCGACAGCACCTTCCTAACTCGTACCTCCCGGCAAGATGGATGCCCGTTATACACTGCCATATTTTCGCTTTCCATGAGTGGAACAAATTGGCTTGAACACTGTCACCATTTTCTCTTTTCAAGCAAGGTAATTAAAATGAAGGGGTGTAAGATTAGGATTCCTAAATGTCCTCACTATCTGATGTGTTGCTGTTGCATCATAATCAGAAAGTAATGCCATTCACCAGCAGAGGGAGGTACACACAAGTTTCCTGGATAAGTTAATTTGCAAATGAAGTCATATAGGTTCAGCTCCAATTGTGTTCAGAAGATGCATTTTTTCGGCTCCAGGTACCTTCAGTGCTGAAGTGGCACAATCGCTACGGCGCAGCTGTCTTTAAATAACGGGGAAGCTATGGGCCTTCTTTAATAGCATTTTCAAGGCACCTCCTACTGACATGTATTTAGCCAGAGTATAGAGCAGTTACAGACCAGAAACACCCACAGGATATCATAGCAGGACAGCTGGGTTGTGAATTTATCACAATAAGATCTACCCCCCCTGGTAGAGGTGGTAGGCAGGAGGACAGATTACTGGGTGGGGCAGGTAATTAACCATCCAGGTGTATTGGATTTGCTGCCTGGAGGGAAGTGGCATTGGTAATCACTGCCAACATCCGAGAACAAAGAAAGATTTACAGCACAGAAGAAGGCCATTTGGTCTGTTGTTTCTGTGTGATCCAAAAAAGAGCTATCTAGTCCACTCCCACTTTCTCGTTCTTGGTCTAATAGTCCAGTAGGTTACAGAAATTCAGGTGTATTTCCCACAGTTTCTCAGATACGATAAGGGTTTCTGTTTCAACCATCTTTTCAGTCCGTTCTAGGCCCACATTAGCTTCCGAATTAAAAATTTACTCTGAACTTCCTTTAAAACATTTTACCAATTGCTTTATCTGTGTACCTGGTTATTGAACTATCTATTAAGGGAAATCAATCCTTTCTATCCAGTCTGTCTCAGCTCCTAAATTTTATACACATCACTTAAATCTCTCCTCACCCTGCTCTGTTCCAAAGAAAACTAATACAGTCGTTTATGATGACCATTGACCTGGAAGGGTGGCACAAAGGCGGCACAGTGATTAGCACTGTTGCCTCACAGTGCTGGGGACCTGGGTTCAATTCCAGCCGTGGGTAACTGTCTGTGTGGAGTTTGCATGTTTTCTCCATGACTGTGGGTTTTCTCCGGGTGCTCCGGTTTCCTCCTACAGTCTAACGTTAGGTGGATTGACCATGCTCATCTTCTTAGTGTCCAAAGCTATGCAGTTAGGTAGAATTACGGGGCTAGAGCAGGGAGAAGATGTTCTTTCAGAGGGTTGATGCAGACTCAATGGGCTGAATGGCTCCTTCAGCACTGTAGGGATTCTATTCTATGGGAGCAGTACCACAAGGAAAATTTGTAATTTCTTTAAAATATCTGTCGTAATTATTTTTAAGAATATTTGAAGATGACTTTTAAGACTATGGAGAATAAGAAATGTTGATCCATGTGACCTGGCGATCCTTGACCTGGAAGCAATGCCACAGGAAGTAGTTCAGTTTCCAATGCTGTTTGGCCAGATACAAAGGAGAACTACAAGAAGATGAGCTGAAGGGTGAAAGCAATCAGCGCACAGAGACAGACAAAGAGAAAGCAGAAAGACAGAAAGGGGAACACAGAATTCTTGTGAGGAGAACAAGAAAATAACTCTTAGGAAGACATCAGTTTTGCTGTTTCTCAGAAAAGGAGACCGGAACGCTTAGACCAAAGGTCTAAAGTTTGGAAAGCTGCATGAATAGTTCAGAGATGCTAAAAAGCTGGGTGTTTTCACAGAAGTGGCCAAATTGTGAATTAGGGTGTTACTTGGCAGTTGATTGAAAAAGAGCCCTGGAGAGTTACCTGGAGAGGACTATTGTGACCCAAGGGAGAGAGAGTTTGTAGAAGTATGCCTTGTTGATGGTAATCGTACTTATGAAACTCTGAAAGGGGTGGTGAAAGCTGCTGTAGAATAGAACTCTTGACCCATCCTGTGTGAATGAACAGCAATATATTGTAGAACTGTGTAGTTTTGTCGTGCTCATTGTGCGCAGGATGATGCAAATGTTTGTGGTTGCATAATGCGTATCATTACTGTATCGACTATAAATGTAATTTACTTTCTCGCTTTAAGAATCATTTGCCTTGTTAATTCATATGTGCTTTGTGTTGGTTCTGATTTGTGTTAAAGTAAAAATTACAAAAAGTGAAATCTGGTTGGTCCTTTTATGATTTTGAATGTTTGGGGCATCATTCAGTAAATTTGATTCTTTTGGTTTATAGTTTCCCTATGGGAATTGTAACACTATCCAATCTTTCCTCAAAGCTAAAATTCTCCATTCAATCGCCACTGTACCTTCACTGCTGTAATTACATCCTTCTTGTAATATGGTGAACATTATTGTATGCAGTACTCGACTTGCACTCAAATTAGTGTTCTGTACAGTTCTAACATAACCTCCATGGCCTTGTATCCTGGAAGCTGCCACTAAATTAAAGTATCCTATATACCTTCTTGGGCACCTTCATTTCCTGTCCTACTACCTTCCAGAATCTGTAGACATGTATTCTGCTTCTCAAAATCCTACTATTTATTATGAATTCCCTGGCCTTGTTTATCCCCAAATGCATTACCTCATAATTGTCTGGATTGAATTCCATTGCCACTTTTCTGCAATCTGATTAATCTGGTGATAGATTGAATGCTGCAGACTACAGCATTCTTCCTTGTCATTAATCATGTGTCAAATTTATTTTATTCTTTCATGGGATGTGAGTGTCACTGGATAGGCCAGCATTTATTCCCCAGCCCTAATTCATAAAATCCCTACAGTGCATAAGGAGGCCATTCGGCCCATTGCGTCTGCACCGACCCTCTGAAAGAGTACCCTACCTAGGCCTACACCCTCACCCTATCACTATAATCCCACCTAACCTGCACATCTTTGGACACAAAGGGGCAATTTTAACATTGCCAATACACCTAACCTGCAGGAACTGTGGGATAAAACTGGAGCACCCGCAGGAAGCCCCTGCAGACACAGGGAGAACATACAAACTCCACACAATCACCCATGGCTGAAATTGAACCCAGGTCCTTGGTGTTGTGAGGCAACAGTGCTAACCACTGTGCTGCAGTGCCTGCCCTTGAGAAGGTAGTATTGAGCTGCCTTCTTGAACTGTTGCAGTCTATCCACAGTGTTTTTAGGAAGAGGGTTCCAAGTTAGGGTTAGGATCAAGATTTTGATCCTGCGAAGTGAAGAAATGACCATATAGTTCCAAGTCAGGATGGTGAGTGGTGTGGAAGGGAACTTGCAGATAGTCGTATTCTCATGCTGACCTTGTCCTTCTCGGTGGTAGAGACCGTGGGTTTGGAACATGCTGTTGAAGGAGCACCTACAAACTTTTTAATCCTGCTTCTTCATGTAAATTTAAATCATTGATACATTTACTATGAACAGCAAAGAATTCCAACTGAAAGAACAATCCTTTAAACTGAGATGAGGAGGAATTTCTTCAGCCTGAGGGTGGTGAATCTGTGCAACACTTTGCCGCAGAAGGCTGTGGAGGCCAAGCCACTGAGACAGAGATAGATAGGTTCTTGATTAATAAGGGGATCAGGGGTTATGGGGAGAAGGTAGGAAAATGGGAATGAGAAACATATCAGCCATGTTTGAATGACAGAGCAGACCCGATGGGCCGAGTAGCCTAATTCTGCTCCTATATCTTATGGTCTAATGGACTTACTACTGAAACACACTGGAAACAGCTTTGCCACGTCTTATTCTCTTTGCCTTCTCTCTTGCTGTTCCTCTTCCATCTCCTTAAGGATGGTTTGGAGGGGATTGCCCATGTGGAAAATTAAATCATCTTGAGCTATTCTGAGTATGTGGATGGATGGGTGGTAGTCAAAATATGTAGGGCTGAGGTGCGACTGTGTGGGGCAGGGTAGGGGGAATGTCTCAAATACAAGTCTCAATGGGCAAAACTGTGGGAGAAATGGATTACAAAGCCAGAAATCGGCAAATCCTTAAAAACAATGAAACTTCCCACACCCACCCCAAATCAAATGACTGAGTCCCTGCACATGTTTTATATGGATCTAATTTTCCCAGAATGATGTGAAAGCAGGGACTTCACAGGCAAAGTGCCATCAGGTAAGTGACACTTATATATAGATGAAACCTATGGGGCTTGGACAACATCTTCAAAACTATTGAAAAGATGGAGGAAAATAACCTCTCCCTTAAGTTGACAACTCTGGTTCTGCATATTCCTAAGAGGTTTCACAACATGCTTTCTGCCTTCAAACTCCAACCGTTGGTTGCCCGACAAGTCCATCTCACAAGTCTCAAGGGCAAAACTGTGGGAAAATGGATTACGCCAGCCAGGATGGTAATATACTCTCCATTATCCAATTGGGTGGTTTGCCACTGTCAGCCTACAGCCTTTTCCCCCCATGCCTGATGTTTTCACAGCTAACAAACAGAAGTCTTCAAACCAATTTCTAAAAGGAAAAATCCCCCTTTGATTGTTTTCACCGAGTTGGCCACAGCAGAATCCAAAGGTTAACTGGTAATTAATTATGACTCCAGGGCAATCCTGGAGGGGTGGGCTGCTATATGGAGATTAGTCTGTGATGCTGACACAACTAAACAGCAGCAGCAGCAGAAGGGACCCAACATCTGTCGTGTAGTAGCATAATGCATTAAATGCAAGTTTCCTAATTTTCTTCACAATAATGTGTAAGTATTGAAGATTAAATTTTGGGAAAGTTTAAATTAGTTTTGAGGGCAACTATGAATGAAATAGGGCAGTTTCATGGAATTGGTAATCACAGAAAACCTTAGCCTGAGGTATTGAGGCATATCATATTTCGTAAAGTAAGTGCGTAGGGATGTTTAATTCCTAACTCTAGGTTAGAGAGGTGATGAGAGTCATTAGTGTGCCCAGCAGGGGCACTGAGGCACCTGTTTCAAAAATGCACATCGTTATTCATTATCAGCATGAAGCACATTGTGTCTCGTTTGATTTGCAAGGAAAGTGAGAAGTGACAGGGAATGTCAGAGAGATCAGAATTAGCTTGTTGAGTGTCTTCAACAATGGACTACAGAGAGCTTGCCTCCAGGGAACAGGTTCCCTGACTTGATGCCAATTCAGTGAGCTTCTGTATAGTTTCTTGAGTCAGCAAACTTAGTTGCACTAAAAATCTGGGGTTGGCTAGCTCAGTTGGCTGGATGGCTGGTTCGTGATGCAGAGCGATGCCAGCAGCGCAAGTTTTATTCCAGCTGAGGTTATTCATGAAGGCCGCACCTTCTCAACCTTGCCGCTAACCATGGTGTGGTGACCCTCAGGTTAAATCACCACCAGTCAGCTATCTCTCAAAGGGGAGAGATGCCTGTGGACATCTGGGCCTGTGGTGACATTTTACTAAGAAGCAGCTCTGATTTGCCTCGGTGAAAAGAGATAGTTGAAGACTTTTTTTTAGTTTTTTCAATTAAGGGGTAACTTTAGCATGGCCAATCTCCCTACCCTGCTCATCTTTCGGTTATGGGGTTGAGACCCATCTAGACATGGGGAGAATGTGCAAACTCCCCATGGATAGTGATCCAGGGCCGGGATCGAACCGGGGTCCTCGGTGCCGTGAGGCAGCATTGCTAACCACCGCGCCCCTGTGCTGCCCCCGGGGAGCTGCCATTATAAATGAGTTGCCACTTTAAGAGTTGTAACACCTGGGATGATACCCCGAGCTGTTACTGAAGTTTTCTCTGCTGCAAATTCCCACGTCTCCTGAACTTAGGCAGGCTCATCAACAAAATGGTTGCTTCTGTTTTAAAAGGTTTAAAAATGTCCTTTGTTGCTGCTTAATGCACAGCACAAATCTCTGTTCTTTTTCGGCGATTTAAGAGGTTGTTTTTTAAAGAAGTGTTTTTATTGGTAGTTTCCAGTTTTTACAGAGTAATGGCTCAGTGTGTCTGATATTTACAAATAAAGTCGTTTCTTATTTACACAGCTTTTTAAGTGTGGTTTCCCCCATCTGCCTCCCCCCTTTACCCCCCCCCCTCCCCTCCCCTTGTGGTGGCTTAGTATCCTTCTTAGTGATGCCTTCTGCCTTTGGCGCCATACACTATGTTCCGTTTCTTTCTGTTGGGGTTTACCCCTGGTGTTCCTCTCTGTGGCCCCCTTGGTTTCCCTTCTCCCTTTCCCCTCCTCCGCCTCTTTCTCTTGTGTGTGTCTTCACTTGTCTTCTTCGCTCCCTTTCCCACCACCCCTCTCTTTCCATAGTCGCTGTTGGCCTCAAACAGGTCTTGGAACAGGCTGATGAATGGTCCCCACGCTTTTTGAAAGCACTCGTCCAACCCTCACATGGTGTTCATGATCTTCTCTTTTTACTTGGCATGGACTTTCGCCCTCTGTGTTTCCTAAACTGCGGGAGTCCCAGTGGGCTCGTAGTTTGCTCAAGAGCTGGTTCTTTTCACTAGTAATTTCTTTTTACAAGTTCATTATTGTTTATTTTAATGTCCTGGTTTTTTTTAAACTTCAAGCAACAGCGTTTCTGATTGCCGTTTTTTCTTAAATCTTCCGAACAGCTGCAATTGTTTTTTTCATTGTACTCTGCAGTACCAATCCAACATGTGGGCCAGGTGAAAATTAAAGTTTCCTTACTTTAGTTTCACTTTTCCATTGACATTACGCAAAGGTCCATCATCCCCATGGCCAGTTTGTTATGTTCTTGGCACTGTTACTTTTCAAGATCAATGAGTTCACATAGAAACATAGAATCCCTAGAGTGCAGAAGGAGGCCATTCAGCCCATCGAGGCTGCACAGACCCACTGAAGGAGCACCCCAGCTTGGCCCACTCCCCCACAGTATTTAACATGGCCAATCCACCTAACTTGCACATCTTTGGACTGTGGGAGGAAAGCGGAGCACCCGGAGGAAACCCACGCAGAAACGGAAGAAAGTGCAAACTCCACACAGATAGTCACCCGAGGCCTGAATTGAACCTGGGTGCTGTGAGGCAACAGTGGTAACCACATGAAGGTAAAGGACGTGATTAAATTGCAACTGTCCTTTATTGCTGCAGCAGCCGAACTGACAAGTAAACCTGGATCCTGCAATCCCACAATGTGCTGACTTGCAAAGTACGCAAAGCCAGGCAAGACATACAAAACATAACAAGATGATTAAATTCTCTGCTGTGAGGGATGGTCATTGCTCGGCACTAGTGTGGTGCAAATTTTACTTGAGACATATTTGCCCAGCCTGGGTGTTGCCCAGGTTTTCCTGCCTATGGGGATGGACTGCTTTATTATCTGCAAAGGTATAGGGCGCGATTCTCCCCCCCGACCCTCCACCCACGCCGGGTGGGAGAATCGCTGGGGCGCTGCGCGAATCGCGCCACGCCGCCTCGACCCCCACATGCAATTCTCCCACTCCCTCGAAACCAGCGCTGCGCGATTTGCGACGGTCCGCTCGGAGAATCGCCGCAAACGGCAAGTGGCGATTCTCCGGCCCGGATGGGCCAAGCGGCTGCTACGACACGACAGGTTCCCGCCGGCGCCGTCCACCCGTGGTCTCTGCTGGCGGGAACTCTGTGGGAACGCCGGGGGGGTGGCCTGTGGAGGAGGGGAAGGGGGCTCCTTCACCGGGGGGGAGAGGGGGGGGGGCCTCTGGTGTGGTCTGGCCCGCGATTGGGGCCCACCAATCGGCGGGCCGGCCTCTTCCCACCCCCCCCCCCCCACCCCGGCCTACCTCGTTCCATGCGTGGCCCCAGAACACCGGCACCATGTTGGTGAGGGGCCGGCGCGCGTAAGAAGTTCCCCGCACATGCGCAGGATGGCGTGGCGTCTGTTTGGCGCTACGTAAGGATGCTGGAGTGGCGTGAACCGCTCCAGCGGCGAGCTGGCCCCCTGTGGGGGTCAGAATAGGTCATGCCCGGGCCCTGTTCTCGCCGTCGGGAAACGCGACGGCGTTCACGACGGCGCGGGCACTTGGTCCGCGGCGCGGAGAATCGCCCCCATAGTGTGTTGGTGAGGTCACATCTGGAGTATTGTGTGCAGTTGTGGTGTCCTTATCTGAGGAAGGATGTTCTTGCTATGGAGGGAGTGTAGTGAAGGTTTACCAGGCTGATTCCTGGGATTACAGGACTGTCATATGAGGAGAGACTAAGTCGGCTAGGGTTATATTCATTGGTGTTTAAAGAGTGAGAGGAGATCTCATAGAAACTTACAAAATTCTAACAGAATTAGACAGGGTAGATTCAGAAAGAATGTTCCTGATGGTGGGAGAGTCCGGAGCATAGTTTGAGGTTAAGGGATAAACCTTTTAGGATTGAGGAGAGGAGTAATTTGTTCACCCAGAGGGTGGTGAATCTGTGGAATTCACGACCACAGAAAGTAGTTGAGGCCAAAACGTTGTGTGATTTCAAGAAGGAATTAGATATAGCTCTTGGGGCTTAAGGAATCAAGGGGCACCATGGTGGTACACTGGTTGCTGCTTCTCAGCACCAGGGAGCCGGGTTCAATTCCACCCTTGGGTGATTGCCTGTGTGGAGTTTGCACATTCTCCTTGGCCGGGATTCTTCCGTGATCGGCGGGCCGGCCCACACCGGCGCCTAAGAGTGGAATGAACTACTCTGGCTTCGGGCCGCTCGGAAGGTGGGAATCCTCCGCACTTCCACAGGGGGGCGCTGGAGGGGTTGCCGCCGCGCCATTCGGCTCTGAAGGGTCTCCACTGGCCGGCGCGAGTTGGCGCAAGCGCAGGACTGCCAGCTTGTTCTGGCGCATGCGCAGAACCGCTGCCGTGTTTCCTGCGCATGCGCAGGGTGTTTCTTCTCCGCGCCGGCCATCGCGGAGCATTACAGAGGCCGACGCAGAGGGAACGAGTGCCCCCACGGCACAGGCCTGTCCGCAGATTGGTGGGCCCCGATTTCCCCCCCGAGGACCCTGCTAACCACCCTCCAAGCCAGGTCCCCGCCGGTATGGACCTTGTCTAATCCACGGCGGCGGGACTGGCCGAAAATGGGTGGCTGCTCGGCCCAGCAGGGCCCGGAGAATTGCTGGCCCTGCTAGATCCCCGCCCCCGCCCGAAAGAAATCCCCGCCGGAGAATTCGGCATCCGGCGTCGGAGCGGCGTGGCGGGATTCACGCCGTCCCCCTGCGATTCTCCCACCCGGCGGGGAGTCGGAGAATCCCGCCCCTTGTGTCTGCGTGGCTTGCGGTTTTCTCCCACAGTCCATAAGATGCAGGTAGGTGGATTGGTCCTGCTAAATTGCCCCTTAGGGTTGCAGGAATAGGGCGGGCGAATGGGCCTAGGAAGGGTAATCTTTCGAAGGGATGGTGCAGACTCTGTGGGGCGAATAGCCTCCTTCTGCACTTTAGGGATTCCATGAACTTCTATGATATTGGGGAAGGTGGGATCAGGGTATTGAATTTGTTGATCAGCTGTGATCATAATGAATGGCGTAGATGCCTCAAAGGACCGAATGGCCTACTTCTGTTTCTATTTTCTATGTATGTTTTCTAAATATGAAATTTGAATGGATCTGGACACTGTGCAATTGTCAGCAAACATCTCTACTTCTGATTTAGCGATGGATGGGAGTGATAACCTCCTGCCGTGATAACCTGGGGCTGAAACAGTTGAACTCCAACAATCATAAACATCTTTGTTTGTGCTTGGGATGACTCCAGCCAGTGGAGAATTTCAGCCTGCCTCTCATTGTCTTTAATTTTACTGGGGCATTTTGGTACCAAACTGAGTCAAATACTGCCTAGATATCTAAGGAAGTCACTTTCATCGCACCAATTCAGTTATCTAGTCCATGTTTGGAACAAGATCATAATGAAGTCTGGAACCGAGAGATCCTGGTAGAACTAAAACTAAACATTGGTATTTAGTTTCATACAGACATAGAAATTTATAGCACTGAAGAAGACCATTTTTCCCGGTGTGTCTGTGCCTAACCCAGCCCAATCCCACTTTCTAACTAAAAGCAAAATATTTTGGATGCTGGAAATCTGAAATAAACACAGAAAATGCTGAAAAAATGGACTCTTTCTCTCTCCAAAGATGCTGTCTGACCTTCTGAGTTTTTCCAGCATTTTCTGTTTTTATTCAACTTTCTAGCTCTCGGTCCATTGTCTTGTATGGTTCAGGCACTTCATTTATGCTTTAAATGTGTTTAGGGTTTCGACCTCAACCAAATTTCAACCATTGAGTTCTAGACACACAACAGTCTCTGGATGAAAAAATTCCTCTTTTGCTCACCCCTAATCCTTCCACCAATTACTTTTTAAAAATTCAGTTATGGGATGTGGGCGTCACTGGTTGTCCTTCAGAAGATGGTGGTGAGTTGCCTTCTTGAACCGCTTCAGTGCTTGAGGTGTAGGTAAACCCACTGTGCTGTTAGGTTGGGAGTTCCCGGATTTTTTCCCCGGCGACAGTGAAGGAACGGCGATATATTTTCAAGTCAGGGTGGTGAGTGACTTGGAGGGGAACCTCCAGGTGGTGGGGTTCCCAGGTATCTAGATGGTAGTGGTCATGGGTTTGGAAGGTGCTGTCTAAGGAACCTTGGTGAATTACTGCAGTGCATCTTGTCGATGGTACACACGACTGCCACTGTTTGTCGATGGTGGAGGGTTTGAATGTTTGTGGAAGGGGGAGCAATCAAGCGGGCTGCTTTGTCCTGGATGGTGTCAGGCTTCTTAAGTATTGTTGGAGCTGCACTCATCCAGGCAAGTGGAGAGTATTCCATTACACTCCTCACACTTGTGCCTTATAGTTGGTGGACAGGCTTTGGGAGGTCAGGAGGTGAGTTATTCACCATAGGATTCCTAGCCTTTGATCTGCCCTGGTAGCCACAGTATTAATGTGGCTAGTCCAGTTCAGTTTCTGATCAATGGTAATCCCCAGGATGTTCATTGTGGGGATTCAGCGATGGTAATGCTATTGAGTGTCAAGGGGCAATGGTTAGATTCTCTTTTGTAGCAGATGGTCATTGCCTTGCACTTGTGTGACGCAAATATAACTTGCCGCTTGTCAGCCCAAGCCTGGATATTGTCCAGGTCTTCCTGCATTTGGACATAGAACATAGAACATAGTACCTGAGGAGTTGCGATTGGTGCTGAACGTTGTGCAGTCATCCGCAACCATCTCCACTTCTGACCTTCTGATTGAATGGAGATCATTGATGAAGCAGCTGGAGATGGTTGGGCCTAGGACACTACTCTGGGGAACTCCTGACGTGATATCCTGGAGCTAAGATGATTGACCTACAAGCACCACAACCATGTAGCAGGAAGACTCCAAACAGCAGAGCGTTTTCCCCTCTAAATCTATGCCTCATATTTATTGATCTCTCTGCAAAGGGAAATATGTCCTTCCCATGCAATCTGTCATGGCCCCTGATTTTATATACCTCAATTAAATCTCTGCTCAGTCTCCTCTGTTCCAAAGAAACCATCCCTAGCCTTTCTAATCATTCCTCATAGTTAGAATTCTCCAATTCTGGTGACATCTTTATAAATCTGCTCTATCCTTTCTGCAATATGGTGACCAGAACTCTAGTGTTCGAGCCGAATCTTCATGCTTTTATATTCTGTGCCTCAGCTAATAAAGGAAGGTATCCTGTTTGTCTTCTTAATTACCTTATCTACCTGTGCTGTTATCTTCAGAATCTGTGGACATGCCCTCCAAAGTGCCTTTGTTCTTCTTTTCATCAGTTTACCATTTATTGTGTATTGCTTTGCCTTGTTTGCCCTTCCAAAATGCATTATCTCATACTTTTTGCCCACCCGACCAGTCTGTTGATACCTTCCTGTAATATACATTCTTTTCCCTCACTATCAAACACATGGCCAATTTTTGTCTCATCTGCAAATCTATTAGCCATGCTGTGAACCCTCTGGACTGGAAGCAGATTTCGTCTCACAAAACATCAATTGATCATTACTGAGCCAATTTTGGATTCAAGTTGCCAATATCCTTTGGGTCCCATGGGTATTCCCTTTCTGACTGGATTGTCATGGGGAACTTGGTAAAAACCTTGCTGAAGTTGATGTAGACTACATTAAATATCCTATCCTCATTGATTCGCCTTGTTGGCTCCTCAAAAAATTCAATCAAGCTAGACAGACCAAACAAAAGTTAGTCAGACATGACCTTCCCTTAACAAATGCATAATGACTGTGCTTGGTTAATCTGTGCCTTTCTAAGTGATCATACTGTCTCAGAATCTTGTCCAATAATTTGTCACCATGGAGGTTGGGGGTGACTATATTGCAATTATTTGGTTTATTCCTTTTCCCCTTTTTAAACAACGGTGCATGTTAACAGTCCTCCAGTGTTCTAACCCCATGCATGTAGACAGAGAGGATTACAAAATGATGCCTGGGCCTCCACTTTTTCCTTCATTGCTTCTTTTAATTGGATACATTTCATCCAAACCTGCTGATTTATTGACTTCAAAGGTGCTAAACCCCATAATGTTTTCTCTCTTATGTTTATTGCATCTACTATTTCATACTTCCCTCTGTAACTACTATGCCTGCAGTGTCACTCTTTTGTGAAGACGGAGACAAAATATTAATTGAGCATTATGCCCACATCTTCTGTCTCCACGCATAGATTAGCCTTTTGGTTTCTGATCTCTCCTTAGTTATCCCCTTGCTCTTCATGTCTTTATAAACATATTTGGGTTATCTTCAATTTTACTTGCCAGTATTTTTTCATGCCCTCGCTTTGCTTTCGTTATTTCTTTATTAACTTCACCCCTACACTTTCTAAACCCCTCCAGGTTTTTTTTGTAGTTTTTAGCTCTCAGCACCTGACATAAGCTTCTCTCTTTCAATTCTTACATGGAATGTGAGTGTCTTGTTGTTCATCCCTAACTATTCAAGAAGGAGGCTGAGCCATCTTTTTGAACACTATTCTCCAGGGGTGTCTAGGTTTGGGAGCTTTACCTTTTTTCTTTGTCAATTGATATTTGTGATTAATAATGGGCACCAGATTCTTTTGAAAATTCTGCATTTGATATCTGAAATTTGGATGATTTGACCCAGTTTCTGGGAAGAAAACGGGGAAGTGGGATTAATTTGAATTGGTTTGGATCGGTACAGCATTATTGAGAGAGAGAGAATGGGACAGTTGAGTTAGTTTATTTTACCCACTGGCAAGGTGGTTGATAAAAGGAGCAACAGTGACAGGAGGAAAAGATCTTTTTACACAGAGTGTGGTTAGGATCTGGAATGCACATGTTGAGATTGTGGTGATTCTGGATTAATTCCATAAATTGGGTTACTACGCACTGGCTCAACATATTCCCAAATGTCTTTAAAGAACACTTCATTTTAAGATCTCTGTCCTTTATGCCTTTCATACTGATTTTATCCCAAATAATTTGAGTATAGTTGAAATTGACACTTTTTGGTGAGTAAATGCTGCTTGATTGCATTCTTATTGACACCTTCCATCACTTTGTTGACGGTTGAGATTAGGTTGATGGACAGTAATTGGCCAGATTAGATTTGTCCTGCTTTTTGGAAGTGTTTTTTGAGGAGGTCACAAAGATGATCGATGCAGGTAGGGCAGTGGATGTTGTCTATTTGGACTTCAGTAAGACCTTTGACAAGGTCCCTCATGGCAGACTGGTACAAAAGGTGAAGTCACACGGTATCAGAGGTGAGCTGGCAAGGTGGACACAAAACTGGCTAGGTCATAGAAGGCAGAGAGTAGCAATGGAAGGGTGCTTTTCGATTGGACGGCTGTGACTAGTGGTGTTCCGCAGGGATCAGTGCTGGGACCTTTGCTGTTCATAGTATATATAAATGATTTTTTGTAGGAAAATGTAACTGGTCTGATTAGTAAGATTGCGAACGACACAAAGGTTGGTGGAATTGCGGATGAGGACTGTCAGAGGAAACAGCAGGATTCAGATCGTCTGGAGACTTGAGCGGAGAGATGGCAGATGGAGTTTAATCCGGAGAAATATGAGGTAATGCATTTTGGAAGGTCTCATACAGGTGGGGAATATACAGTGAATGGTAGAACCCTCAAGAGTATTGACAGTCAGAGAAATCTAGGTGGACAGGTCCACAGGTCACTGAAAGGGGTAACGCAGGTGGGGAAGGTAGTCAAGAAGGCATACGGCATGCTTGCCTTCATTGGCCGGGGCATTGAGTATAAAAATTGGCAAGTCATGTTGCAGCTGTATAGAACCTTAGTTAGGCTACACTTGGAGTATAGTGTTCAATTCTGGTCGCCACACTACTAGAAGGATGTGTAGGCTTTGGAGAGGATGCAGAAGAGATTTACCAGGATGTTGCCTGGTATGGAGGGCATTAGCTATGATGAGAGGTTGAATAAACTCTGTTTGTTCTCACTGGAACGACAGAGGTTGAGGGGTGACCTGATGGAGATCTACAAAATTATGAGGGGCATAGACAGGGTGGATAGTCAGAGACTTTTTCCCAGGGTAGAGGGGTCAATTACTAGGGGACATAGGTTTAAGGTGCGAGGGGCAAGGTTTAGAGGAGATGTACGAGGCAAGTTTTTTTACACAGAGGGTAGTGGGTGCCTGGAATTCACTGCCGGAGAATGTGGTGAAAGCAGGGACGATAGTGACGTTTAAGGAGCATCTTGACAAATACATGAATGGGATGGGAATAGAGGGATACGGACCCCGGGCAGCATGGTCGGCGCAGGCTTGGAGGGCTGAAGGGCCTGTACCTGTGCTGTACTCTTCTTTGTTTTATGGGCAAGACAACTTTGGGCAAATTTTCACCAGATTTTAGTGAGGAGAACTCTGCAGGGTCAAGAGAGCTGGGTGTGCCTCTGTCCTTTCTGAATCCGAGGTCAGCCTCCCCAGGTCTGCATCCCCGAATCTTGCGGCCGGTCTCCTCGGCGCCATTATTGCGAGAAGGCTGGGGTTGGCTGAGCAAGTGCAGCTTAAGAGCTGCTCGACCTTGTTAGCGGGGGCTGGCAAGACAGTCCTGGCGTATCAGCTGGCGCGCCTTCATTCACAAGGAAGACCGAGGCCTCGTTAAGTGGGCCAATTAATGTTGTATTGTGTTGCCGGCTTCGCTGGGCTGAGCACCGGGAAGCCTGCGGCAAATCCCGCTCGCTAACGCACTGAGAATGTTTTCTGGAGAATTGCGCCCCATGCATGGGCGCCGTTTAGCACAGGTTTCCACAACCGGGATTCTGTTTCATTTACATCAAATCGGCCCTTTGTCACAATCCTGACATTGCTTTGTGATGATATGACTGCTATGGTATTGAGTGGGAGATCTAAAACACTTGACTTCAAATCCAGACGGTATCAAACAAGGCTCTATGATAGCCCCCATGCTGTTTACAATCTGAATAACAGTAGCTATTCACCAAAGTTCAACTGCCGCCTCGTGTCAATATTAAATACCTAATATTGTAGGAAAACTCTTTAACCTCAGTCGACTCCATGCCAAATCTAAACTAACCACGAGAGACATACATGATCTACGATTTACAGATGACTGCAGTTGCATTGCCCAATAGAAATCTGCAACCCACTCCTGTTCTCTTCAATTTTGCACACGTGAAACTTAGCCAGTCCTTGAATGTTGCCAAAGCATATACTTATGTCAATCTACACCTACCCACCTCCCATGTATGAAACTCTGGAATATGTTGAGCACTTCTCATACCTTGGCAGCCACCTGTCTCAAAAAAACACCACCGACAAGGAGATCCAACACCACATCAGCAGCACCAGCTAAACCTTCTGCAAATTACGACAGTGAGTGTTTGACAACAAAGATCTGAGCAAGTCACAAAAAATCCTGTTGTACAGGGCAATTGTCTGCAACACACTCCTGTACTGCAGTGAAATTGGACTGTGTATCAGTGACATATGAGAGTGCTAGAGAAATTCCACGAGTAATGTCTTTGCTGCATTTCCCGGATTTACTGAGATAGACGTCAAACAAACGCAAGTGCCCTCCTAGCCCTTCAGCGAGTTCTGAAACCAGCTCCACAAGCATTCAGGCAAAACTACTGCAAAATTAATTTTGATGGACTGGACAGTGTGTCTGGATGGCTGTAAACCACCTCCCCGCAAGGCCCTGTTTCCTCAGCTCTCAAATGGCCAATATTCCAGGGGATGACAAAGAAAATGCTTCAAAGACTCTCGAAGTTCTGTTTGAAGCTCAGCAGTGTTGACCTTAATGACTGGGTGGAGAATGCTACCAATTACTCAGAATAGCAATAACTTGTCCATCAAGCTACATTGTGCTTTGAATCACAACATCCTAATGATGAGGCAGAGCAGTGGCAGAGAAGGAAAGAAAAAGAAGCAAATCCTGCACTTTGGATCCCACTGTGCCGTATGCGCAAATTGTGCAGGGTGAGAATCAGCCTGTTCAGTCACCTGAAGACCCATGGCAGAAACTGGGGATCCTGACCTGACGTTGTCCTTGGTGCTATCGACAACTCCGTATTCTTGAAGGTGGTCAGATTGGTCCAAGGTAGACTGCAGACTTCTGAAGCTTTGCAAGTAGACATTAATTAGAGTCACTTACTCCTTCACACTTTCAGACATGGTGGCAAGGTTTTTGGGGAGAATTCCCAATACCTCATACAACTGCTTGTGCAAGGCAAGCAATTTTATATTCCCACTGCTGGGTGGCGGTTGAGGTGGGGATGGTTAAGGGTTGCATGACTCCCAGCTGATTTACCTCCTGCTTGTTATCAGCGTTTGTGGAGCCATCATGGGGAAGGTAGCAGTGAGCCCTGGGAAGCAATAGTTACATCCCCTAAAATCCCTCTGACCTTAGACCTGTGCAACTCTTAACCTCTGTCGAGGCTCCACATCCATCCATCTTTAGATCTTCCGCCCCTTCAGTACTTGTTTGCCTCTTCTGCATTGCAGCCCTGCAGTAGCACTGCTGGAACTTTGCAGCCATGCATGAATTATCGGGGTTTCCTGCTAATCACAGGAGTTTTGCTAGGAGCCAGTCATGCACTTTAATCCCTCCTTATTCAGGAAAATGGGTTTAAGTTGCAGCCCGGTTGAAGGAGTGGATGGAAGTTGTACCACATCCTACTAGAATGGCAAAGCCATTCGGAAGATACCTTGTATGGAATAGTGATAGACCCATTATTTAGATGCACAGGATAATTGTGTTTAGAAATAAAACCCACAAGGACTAAATCATGATTTTCTTTTGTAGTAATATTTTTGCAGCATAATGATTGAATTGACGACTTTCTTTTGGTTCTGCAATTTATTAGAGGACCAGGGAATACGGCACACATATCACACTGTCTAACGTACACCAGTTTCAAAGCAGCTGCAAGCTTGCCCACCAGATCCAGAGTTACAGCTCAGGAAGTAAGTTGAATTCTAAATCATTGCACATTCTCAAATTAACAGTCAATTGTGCCTCAGAAGTTGTGAGAAAAACTGGAGTAACCTGCTCACTTGCGAAATGAAAGCCAGAATGCACTGCTGATCAAGCAACATATTGGAAGTTAATATGTAATATGCAATTAAAACAGAGATACAGTGGGTAAAGATAAACACTGTTATTTCAGTTTGCTTTGGAAGGAGTTTAATGGTTATTACTTGATAGCTACATAGGGCCTTGTCTTTCTTTATTGTACGGTGTATTGGTTCCAGGACAATGCTTCAGTATGCAGTGGGGAAAAAAACACAAGCTATAAACTTTAAGTCACCCAGATGATTGTAGCCTTTGTTCTTTATGGACATGGCCATAGATTGGGGAGACATGACAAGAGACTTCAGTTGGTGACATGGAAAGAGCCAGGTAGTAGTGAACCCACTCCACAAAGCATTGCGATACACATTGTACCCCAACTCAAAATCCTGAATCGTCCAAGAACATTTGAAGATCTGTGAGTGCAATAAAGAAATATATAGCTCAAGGGCTTGTGAGCTGATTTAAACCCTGCCTCAAATCTGTTTTCTTTTAACAGTTTCAGAAGTTGTGCAAATGACCATTCGAGTCGTTTGCACAACTCCTGAAACTGCCGCCGCCGTGCGCATGCACGGACTCCCGACCGGAAGTGCGGGGCCCCGTATCCGCAGCCAGAGCTGCGAGGAGTTCTCCGGGGCCCTGCCAGCCCCCTACAGGTAGGAGAATCGTTCAGGGCTTTCTTAAGAAAAGTCCAGAGTGAAACGGCAGCGTTTTTATGCTGGCGTGGGGACATAGCCCCATCTTTGGAGAATCCAGCCAACCATCTTTCTGATGGGATGTTAAACTGAGACCCCATCTTGCTCCTCAGGTGGATGCAAAAGCTCCCCGTGACTCTCTGCCGAAGAAGAGCATCTCTGTCAATTTTTACTCCTCAATCAGCAGCACAAAGGAAGGTTTTGTGGTTGAGCTGGTAACACTCCTGCCCTAGGGTCTGTTACAGTGCAGAAATCGCTGGCCTGTTATGTCTCTGGTGGATCTCTGAAACAGGCAATTCATTAAGAGACACTTGCCATTGATGTGTTGGGTGTTCTGGATCACATACAGGTCACCAACACACGAAATAGTGCAACACTATTTTATTGAATCATTAACTGTTTAAACATACTCAGACTGTGTGTTAATACGATACTAGCTTTAACTAAAGACCTTTGCCTTGTCCTAACCAGTCGATGCACTCAGCACATGGCGAATGTCTGTGTTACAGGCTGTGAGCTCTGTCCTCCTAGCTAGCTACAACTCGAATGAGCGGGAACTCTGATGCCCCCTGTCTTTATAGTGCGTGTGCTCTCACTGGTGATTGGCTGCGGTGTTGTGTATGTTGATTGGTCCCACTGTGTGTCCATCAGTGTGTGTGTCTGCACCATAATATACTGGTGTATATTATGACATCCCCTTTTATTAAAAATGTACCTGCGTGGCGATAAATAGTATATGGTGAATGTTCCTGACTACGTGTGTGTGAAATATTTACTGGACTATGTACATGAAAACTAAGCTATTTACATGGGAAGGTGCCTGGTGCAGAAAAACAGTATGCAACAAGAATAATGAGATGAACACTATATACAAACCACTTGAACGATTAAACGGAAGAACAGAACAAATCAGAAAGTCCATAAGTCCACAAAGTTCACAAATTAAGTCTCTGAGGTGGGAGACGAATTCTGGTTGACCGCCTCAAGGGTGGGTTGGGAGCCGCCCGCTGAGGAGCGGGTTGGACTGCGTCAGAGTGAGGAGGATGCAGAGAGACTGGAATCTCTGCATAGTCCAGGTCAGGGTCAACAGGAGGGCGTGGCAATGGCGGAGGATCACCTAGCGAGCGTGGAACGAGACAAAGGGCACGTCGATTGCGGCGCAGAATGGAGCCACCCGGTAGACGAACCAGGAACGAGCGGGGGCCACCTGCCGAAGAACCACAGCGGTTGCAGACCAGCCACCATCCAGAAGATGGATGCGGACGTTGTCATCTAGAGCCAGAGCAGGGAGATAAGCTGCACCGGAGTCATGAGCCGCCTTGTGCTGTGCACGAGACAGCTGCATTCGTTGAAGGACCGGAACGTGGTCGAGGTCTGGGACATGAATGGACGGCACCATCGTCCTCAGGGTGTGACCGATGAGCAGCTGGGCTGGCGACAGGCCAGTGGACAGTGGGGCCGAGCGATAGGCCAGCAAGGCGAGGTAGAAATCGGACCCAGCATCGGTAGCCTTGCAGAGGAGCCGTTTGACTACGTGGACACCCTTCTCCGCTTTGCTGTTGGATTGGGGGTACAGGGGACTGGATGTCACATGCACAAAGTTGTACTTCCTGGCAACGTTGGACCATTCCTGGCTTGCGAAGCAGCGGCCATTGTCCAACATCACAGTGAGTGGGATGCCGTGTCGAGCAAAGGTGTCCTTACAGGCACGGATGACTGCAGACGATGTGATGTTGTGTAAACGTACCACCTCCGGGTAGTTTGAAAAGTAGTCTACAATCAGGACATAGTCCCTGCCCAGCGCGTGGAACAGGTCAATGCCCACCTTGGTCCAAGGTGATGTGACCAACTCATGGGGCTGTAGGGTTTCACGTGGTTGGGCCGGCTGGAAGCACTGACAAGTGGGGCAGTTGACCACTGTGTTGGCTATGTTGTCATTTTTGCCGGGCCAGTACACTGCCTCTCGGGCCCGTTGGCGGCACTTTTCCACGCCAAGATGGCCCTTGTGTAGCTGTTCCAAGACGAGCTGGCGCATACTATGCAGGATGACAATGCGGTCACGTTTCAGAAGAACACCATCTACTGCCGCCAGATCACCTCTGATGTTATAGAACTGAGGGCATTGGCCCTTGAGCCACCCGTCCGTTAGGTGGCGCATGACACGTTGTAGCAAAGGGTCAGCCGCTGTCACGCGGCGAATTTGGATGGGGCGTTCATCCGTGGCAGGTAGAGTGGAGGCCACGAAGGCCACATGGGCGTCAGCCTGGCAGAAGAATCCCGCTGGGTCACACGGAGTGTTGACAACCCTGGAGAGAGCGTCGGCAATGATGAGGTCTTTGCCTGGGGTGTATACCAGCTGGAAGTCGTATCTCCGGAGCTTGAGAAGAATACGCTGGAGGCGAGGCGTCATGTCGTTCAAGTCTTTCTGTATTATATTGACCTGCGGGGGCGATGGTCGGTCTCGACGGTGAATTGGGGAAGGCCGTACACATAATCGTGAAACTTGACGACACCAGAAGGCCCAGGCACTCCTTTTCTATCTGCGCGTAGCGCTGTTCCGTGGGGGTCATGGTGCATGGTGCATATGCAATGGGGGCCCATGATGAGGCCACATCGCGTTGCAGGAGCACTGCCCCAATGCCGGATTGGCTGGCATCGGTCGAAATTTTGGCCTCTTTTGCTGGATCAAAGAAAGCTAAGACCGGGGCCGTGGTGAGTTTGGTTTTGAGTTCTCTCCATTCGCGCTCGTGGGCAGGAAGCCATTGGAAGTCTGTCGTCTTCCTGACCAGGTTCCTGAGAGCCGTGGTATGAGAGGCGAGGTGAGGGATGAACTTCCCTGACCATGCCCAGAAATCGGAGGACCACCTTCTTGTCCTCTGGCGTTTTCATGACTGTGATAGCAGCCACCTTGTCCGCATCCGGCTGCACACCCAACTGGGAGATGTGGTCCCCTAGGAACTTGAGTTCTGTCTGACCAAACGAGCATTTGGCCCTGTTGAGGCGTAGGCCCTGCTCACATATGCGTTTGAACACGCGCTGGAGGCGACTGACATGGTCCTGCTGGGTGGTGGACTAAATGATTATGTCGTCGACATAGACGCGAACACCTTCAATGCCTTCCATCATTTGTTCCATGATCCTATGATCCACTTCTGAAGCAGATATGATCCCAAACGGCATCCTGTTGTAACAATATCTGCCAAAGCGGGTATTAAATGTACATAGTTTCCTGCTGGATTTGTCGAGCTGGATTTGCCAGAACCCTTTTGAGGCGTCAAGTTTGGTGAAGAGCTTGGCGCGAGCCATCTCGCATGTGATCTCTTCGCGCTTGGGAATTGGATATTGCTCCCTCATGATATTGCGATTCAGATCCTTGTGATCAATGCAAATTCTCAGCTCGCCGGAAGGCTTTTTTACACACACCATGGAACTGACCCAGTCAGTTGGTTCCGTAACTCTGGAGATCACTCCTTGGTCCTGGAGGTCCTGCAGCTGCTGCTTGAAGCGGTCCTTAAGGGGTGCTGGGACCCTGCGAGGGGCATGCACCACAGGCGTGGCGTTCTGTTTGAGTAGGATCTTGTAAGTATATGGGAGCGTGCCCATGCCTTTGAAGACGTCGCGGTGCTGTTCGATGATGGCGTCGAGTTGCGCCCTGAAGTCAGCGTCCTGGAAGGTAGACGTGTCATCAGGAGAGAGAGAGTGCACTCTCTGAACGAGGTTCAACAGCTTGCCTGCCTGTGCGCCAAGCAGGGAGTCTTTCGAGGAGCCCACGATCTCGAAAGGAAGGATGGCTTTGCGTGACCTGTGCATCACCTCAAGTTGGCACGAGCCGCTAGCAGGAATGACGTTGCCATTGTAGTCCAATAGCTGGCAGGCTGATGGAAGGATGGCTGGTTTGACACAAAGGCTTTGGAAGATTGGCAGAGATTGGCAGAGGCACCAGTGTCCAGGCGGAATCATATTTGGGACTGGTTGCCCATCAGGGTGCCTCACCACTCATCGTCTGGATCGATGCTGTAGACGGACAGCGGCTGGTGTCTTTGCTTCGGGGACATCCTGTTTTTCGTTACAACACCGACTCGAAAAGGTGCCTTGGTGTCCTCGGTGTCACTGCTGTGTGGGAGGTCCGCATCGGACTCGGTGACCGTGGGTTGAATTGCCCGAACATTCCTGCGAGGCTGGTTGAAGCGATATGAGTTGGCAGACTGAACTGCTTGGCAGAAGGCAGCATAGTGGCCAAGTCTGCCACATCGGAGGCATTGTCGAGATTTTGCTGGGCATTGCCGCTTTAAATGGGTGGAGCCACAGTTGCCGCACGACGTGACGTCAGCACGTTCGCTGCGCCACCGCGCATGCACGGTGCGGTCGTGCGCGGTGTGCGCCTGCGCATTACGTTCCTCCATGTCGTTGTCTCCTCGTTTGGTGCGCACAAGGGCGGGAGTTCGCGAAAAGCATGTGAAATGGCCGCCCTCATCCAGGCTGAGGCCCTGGAGGTGCTCAATCACTTGGACCCGTTCCGCCTCGTGGGGACCTTGCCTCGCCGTTTCAGCCGCTTGTATATGGGAGTACCGACTGGTGGCATTTTCATGTAGGACACAGGTCTCGATGGCGGTCGCTAGGGTTAGTTGCTTTACTTTGAGGAGCTGCTGACGTAGGGGGTCCGACTGAACACCGAAAATGATCTGGTCGCATATCATGGAGTCGGAGGTGGGGCCGTAGCTGCAAGACTGCGCAAGGATGCGGAAGTGTGTGAGAAAAGATTGGAAAGGTTCATCCTTACCCTGCAAACGCTGTTGGAACACGTAGCGTTCAAAACTTTCATTCACCTCTACGCTGCAGTGAGTATCAAACTTGAGGAGAACCGTCTTGAACTTTGTTTTATCTTCATCATCCACAAAGGTGAGAGAGTTGAAAATGTGGATGGCATAGTCCCCGGCTGTGGAGAGGAGAAGAGCAATCTTTCTGGTATCCGAGGCGCCTTCCCTATCTGTGGCTTCGAGGAAGAGCTGGAAGCGCGGTTTGAAAATCTTCCAGTTGGCCCGAGGTTGCCAGCGATGTGGAGCGGTGGCGGCAGGCAGATGTTGTCCATGTTGCAGGATGACGGAATGCTGGCGGAAGGCAGATCACTTGCAGGTAGGTCTAAGAAGTGCTAATATCCCTCAACTCCTGGTATCATGATGTGTTGGGTGTTCTGGATCACATACAGGTCACCAACACTTGAAATAGTGCAACACTATTTTATTGAATCATTAACTGTTTAAACATACTCAGACTGTGAGTTAATACGATACTAGCTTTATCTAAAGACTTTGCCTTGACCTAACCAGTCGATGCACTCAGCACATGGTGAATGTCTGTGTTACAGGCTGTGAGCTCTGTCCTCCTAGCTAGCTGCAACTCGAATGAGCGGGAACTCTGATGTCCCCTGTCTTTATAGTGCTTGTGCTCTCACTGGTGATTGGCTGCGGTGTTGTGTGTGTTGATTGGTCCCACTGTGTGCCCATCAGTGTGTGTGTCTGCACCATGATATACTGGTGTATATGATGACAGCCATCATTAACATTGCTACCCTCTGCCCACACCCCTACACATTTCTCCTTTTAGCTGCCCAGATATGTCAATTGCTGCCACTCTGACCTCTGAGTCAAAAGGTGATGATTTCAAATCCTGCACCTGACTTCAGCACAAAAAAAAACCTGACACTTACAGCACTGGCTGAGATCTTTTGGGTAAGACATTAAAAATTATTTTATTCCATTCTTTGAGTTAAATAGTCAATGCGCAGAGCGGACAGGGCAAGCCTTTAATCCATCTCATTGCTTGCTCCAAAAACCAATTCAAATTGAATCCAACTTATTTTCAGAATTTTCCGGTCGTTGTGATTCACTTTTCCCGCCTGTGGGTTTCTCGGCCATGTTGAGTGGTTACAATGGGAAATCCCATTGACACGTGGCAGGAAGACTGAATCCCACCGCGAGCGAACGGTGCGCCGTTGAGAAACACGCGGCTGGAGAATCCCGCCCATTGTCTCCACAAGAGAGACATACAAGATACAAGCCGACAAGAAAATACATTTTACCTCATCGTGGGCTTGATCTGATGCGTGATCTTAGCCAAAACACTGAGAAATGGAAAACATGAAACCGTAGCCCCATCTGCCCTGTCAGGTGGAAATAAAAGATTCCTGTCCCAAGAGATCCTGTGTTCAGGACCCACTGCGGGACTTGTTGACTATGGAAGAAGCATTCACAACATGGTTCAATAGTTAGGTATTCAGCCTGCAATCGTTCCAACACTTCACACCATTCTCTAAAGGAAGAAAAGTGTGTGAAGGTACACAAAATAAACATAAGCAATCAGATGATCTGATCATTATCACAATACTGGTTTGTGCGAGTTCGCTGCACACAAAATTGGCTGTCACATTTCCTCCATTCCCACAGTGCCTACACTTCAAAAATACGTAAGCACTTTGGGATATCCTGAGGGCTGTGAAGGGTGCGATATAAATGCAATACTTTCTTTTAATAGAAGGGGCAGAAACAAAGATGAAAAATTAAAACTGACTTATGATATTGTACGCATTAAAAACCACAGTTTCACAATGTCTTCCTGTTTATCTGTGGAAAGTGGCTGTGTCAGGTTCCTTGTGAACGTATTCTGATATAGTGCACTGGTGAAAAGTGGCTTCTGCTTCCTATTACTAAAGATTGAGGGATCAGTAGCACTCATTCATGGTTTAGTATAAAAGTATGGATTGTCTCATGCAGCATCATGTAAGACACTGAAACAAACGTGCAGGTGTGCAAGACATCAGGGATAGGCATGAATCCGAGTGACTGCCTCTGTGCTGCTCTACTGGGCACTATCCACAAGGGACAGATTTTGTCCGGACTTGCATAGTGATTTCACCTGGAGTGTTTCTGTTAGGGTATAACTGTTGCTGTCATGTGCCAGAACTGAGTATTGCGGCCACAAGGATTCTTCAGAAAACCTGCTTGTTTGTTAACCGTTTGCATGTGATCAGAATTAGATTTGCCAGTGGTTCAGCTTTCTGTCACGTCAAATTCATCCACTGTATATGACCTTCCAATCTCATAGGCCGCGATTCAACGGGGGACATTCTAAGTGCTGTAGCGGGCGGGACTTCCCGATGGCCAGGCTGGCGAGACCGCTGCAGATTATTTAACGGCACTTAGTGTCGGAAATGTTTCCTCATGGGCTCCATGCTGGAGCTGGCTGTCCTGCCACTTGGTCCACCTGGGCCATGCCCAGCAGCTCCCTGCGGACAAGGGGGAGCTGCTCATAAATGCTCCCTCTATACACTCTACTCAGCAACACAGCCAAGGCACCACGGAGACCAGCTCCACATTTCGGGGACGCCAACCTGGCCAGGCTGGTGATGGCATGGTGGTGAGGCAGGACACTCTGTTCTCCCGAAGAGGTTGGAGGACTAACCACAGGGCCGCCAATGCCGCCTGGGAGTTAGCAGCAGTGGCTGACCATTTAGGCAGCGTCACGAGGAGGACCGCAGTCCAATGTCTTAAGAAGACATCAGGGGGCAGCACGGTAGCATTGTGAATAGCACAATTGCTTCACAGCTCCAGGATCCCAGGTTCGATTCCGGCTTGGGTCACTGTTTATGCGGAGTCTGCACATCCTCCCCGTGTGTGCGTGGGTTTCCTCCGGGTGCTCCGGTTTCCTCCCACAGTCCAAAGATGTGCAGGTTAGGTGGATTGGCCATGATAAATTGCTCTTACTGTCCAAAATTGCCCTTAGTGTTGGGTGGGGTTGCTGGGTTGTGGGGATAGGGTGGAGGTGTTGACCTTGGGTAGGGTGAGCCAGTGTAGACTCAATGGGCCGAATGGCCTCCTTCTGCACTGTAACTTCTATGATAATCTATGAAGACCAACGACCTTCACCGGTCCTCAATGGTAAGTGAACACCGCCCCCCGGCGCTGGTCCCGCCTGCCACCCTCCTGACCACTGCCACCCTCCCTCAAGAATCAGCGCTGGCACCTCACCACCCTAGCACAATACCGTGCCCAGTCCCCAACACACCCAGGCACCCACCAGCACCCACCATGTCTAGTTTTAGTGCCCACACATGCCACTAGCCACATGCATCAAGCGTGTGGCTTACGATGCTCCTTCTCTGGCCCGCCGGAGACGTTAGTCCATAACAGGCGGGAAAGTGCCAAGACCAGGGGAGGAGTCCTGGACATCAGACACCTATGAGGATCAGGCCCTGGAGATCACAGGGCTGGCTGAGGACAGAGGGGTCACCGACAACGAGGTTGACCTGCGCCACTCCCCCTTCACCCAGATGAGCTGCCTTAGTTGTTCACGTAAGACAGAATAATCCCTCCCTCACACTGACCGCATGTCCATTCTCGACGGGGCCGAGCCACTCGGGTGCACCCCCCCCCCCCCCCTCTACCCCCATGCCATCCAAGAGAACACCTTGGAGAACACAGAACACCTCCGAGGATGTCACCGTCGAGGCATCACAGCTGCAATCCCCACCCTTCGCCAGCGGAGAGACACACGCCTTGGTGGGCAACAGTGGTGGGCAGGCTTCTGGGGCACAATCTGGGGAGCACCACACAGTTGCTGATGCGCATCAGGTGGAGGCAGGAACATCCAAGGGAGACAGCAGTTGGAGGTTTGCTGGATCCCTGGACTCAGCTGAGTCCCAGTCAGATGCTGGGTATCAGGACAAGGTTTTCCCAGAGCTGATGCAGACACTAGACTCTAGCCGTGAGATTCAGGAGGGGATGACAGTGACACTCCGGCAGGTGCATAGCCGATTGGAGGAGTTCCAGAGGCTATGTGCGCAGGAGATGCTTCCAACAATCTCTCGGGTGGCACCCGCACTGGAGCACGACATCTGCATCCTGAATGGTGATGCCCATGGCGTGGCTCAGTCAGTGATGACCATGACTGGGGGCCTCGACAACATATCCCAGGTGCTGAGCGACATGTCCTGGATGCAGGTGGACATTGCTGATGCTACGCAGAGCATGCCCCTAGTGAAGGTGTCCATTGTTGAGGTTATGCAGAGTGATACACCATCAATAACACACGACGTGTGATGAACGCAACTGAGGCTTTAATACACTAAACAGAAAGCTTCCTGCCTCTGGACCCGAACTGGGTCCGGAGGCGGAGACTTGTCACCTTTATACAGACGCCTGAGGGGAGGAGCCACAGGCAGAGCCAGCCTGGACAAGCCAGACATGCATAATACAATACAGTACATATAATGCAATAACGTGGTTTACCACAGCCACCCCATGTTTAAAAAAGAGTCCGGCGGGGGTGAAGTGGTCTTAAAGGTCAAGTCTGTCGGGGGCCTTGACCTTCCGCCATGATCGTCTCAGTCCCGGCTGTGGTGTGGGCGCCGGCGTCGAGACCTGCGCGTCCGGGAGCGTGTTGTCTTCTTCTTCTTCACCCAGATGTTGAGTCGGCGAAGGGGGGGGCGGTGTATGGGCGGAGGTGGTGGTGCTTGTCGCCGGTGAGTCTGCGGGTGTCAGTTCATGAGAGAGGTGGGGGAATGCGGTGTTGGGTGGGAGGTGGTGGTGATGGTCGCCGGAAAGCCTGCAGGAGCCAAATCCCGAAGGGACACTGTGTCCTGCCACCCGTCCTGGTGCGTCACGTAGGCATATTGGGGGTTTGCATGGAGCAGCAGGACCTTCTCAACGAGGGGGTCGGTTTTATGGCTCCTCGCATGCGACCGGAGAAGGACGGGCCCCGGGACTGTCAGCCAGGACGGAAGCGAGACCCCGGAGGTGAACTTCCTGGGGAAGGCAAACATACGTTCATGAGGAGTCTCGTTAGTGGCTGCACATAGGAGCAACTGGATGGAGTGGAGCGCATCGGGGAGGACCTCCTGCCAGCGGGAGACTGGGAGACTTTTCGACCGTAGGGCCAGAAGGACGGCCTTCCAGACCGTCGCATTCTCCCTCTCCGCCTGTCCGTTTCCCTGGGGGTTATAGCTGGTCGTCCTGCTGGAGGCGGTGCCTTTGCTGAGCAGGAACTGACTCAACTCGTCACTCATAAAGTAGGAGCCCCGATCACTGTGGATGTAGGCGGGGAACCCGAACAGGGTGAAAAGACTGTGCAGGGCCTTGATAACGGAGACAGGTCATGTCAGAGCAGGGGATGGCGAAGGGGAATCTGGAGTACTTGTCAACGACGTTGCGGTCAGTGGAGGGTAGGGGCCCTTTGAACTCCATGCTGAGGCACTCAAAGGGGCGGGAGGCCTTTATCAGATGTGCTCTGTCTGACCGATAGAAGTGCGGTTTGCATTCCGCACAGACCTGGCAGTCTCTGGTCACGAACCTGACCTCCTCGATGGAGTAGGGCAGGCTGCGAGCCTTGATAAAGTGTAAAAAGTGGATGACCCCCGGGTGACAGAGGTCGTTGTGGAGGGCCCGGAGTCGGTCCTCTTGTGCACTGGCACATGTACCGCGGGAGAGGGCACCTGGGGGCTCATTGAGCTTCCCGGGTCGATACAAGATATCATAGCTGTAGGTGGAGAGCTCGATCCTCCACCTCAGAATCTTGACATTCTTGATCTTGCCCTGCTGTGTGTTATTGAGCACGAAGGCAACTGACCGTTGGTCAGTGAGGAGAGTGAATCACCTGCCGGCCAGGTAATGACTCCAATGTCTCACAGCTTCTACGATGGCTTGGGCTTCCTTTTCGATGGAGGAGTGTCGAATTTCGGAGGCATGGAGGGTACGGGAGAAGAAAGCCACGGGCCTGCCCGCCTGGTTGAGTGTAGCGACCAGAGCAAAGTCCGACGCATCGTTCTCCCCTTGGAAAGGGATGGACTCATCCACGGCGTGCATCACGGCCTTGGCAATATCTGCCTTAGAATTTACAATGCCTTGATGCGATTGAAGGCCAGGCCGGCCTCAGCTGTCAGGGGAAGAATGGTGGATATGATCAGTGGGCGGGCCTTGTCCGCATAGTTGGGGACCCACTGGGCATAGTAAGAGAAGAACCCCAGTCATCTCTTCAGGGCCTTGGGGCAGTGGGGAAAGGGGAGTTCCAGGAGGGGGCGCATGCGGTCGGGGTCGGGCCCTAGGACTCCGTGTTCCACGACGTAGCCGAGGATGGCTCGGTGGGTTGTGCAGAAGACGCATTTTTATTTATTCTAGTTGCGGTTCAGGCATTTAGTGGTGTGGAGGAAGCGCCGGAGGTTCTCGTCATGGTCCTGCTGGTCACGGCCGCAGATGGTGATGTTGTCTAGGTACAGGAATGTGGCCTGCAGCCTGTACTGGTCAACCATTTGGTCCATTTCCCTTTGGAAGACCGAGATCCCGTTGGTGACGCCGAAGGGGACCCTGAGGGAGTGGTAGAGGCGGCCATCTGCCTCGAAGGCAGTGTATTGGCGGATAGGGAGCTGGTGGTTCGCGGACTTCAAGTCGACTGTAGAGAAGACTCGATACTGCGCAATCTGATTGACCATGCACATATGCGGGGGAGGGGGTACGCTTCGAGCTGCGTGTACCGGTTAATAGTCTGGCTGTAATCGATGACCATCCAGTGCTTCTCCCCAGTCTTGACGACCACCACTTGGGCTCTCCAGGGGTTGTTACTAGCCTCAATGATCCCCTCTTGCAGGAGTAGCTGGACCTCCGACCTGATGAAGGTCCTGTCCTGGGCACTGTAGCGTCTGCTTCTGGTGGCGACGGGCTTACAGTCCGGGGTGAGGTTTGCGAAGAGGGAGGGTGGGGCGACCTTAAGGGTCGCAAGGCTACAGACGGTGAGGGGGGGCAGGGGTCCGTCGAACTTTAGGGTAAGGCTCTGCAGATGGCACTGGAAGTCGAGCCCCAGTAATAGGGCAGCGCAGAGATGGGGGAGGACGTAGAGCTTAAAGTTGGTGTACTCTACGCCTTGTACGGTAAGGGTCGCGACACAGTACCCCTGGATTTCTACAGCGTGGGATCCGGAAGCCAGGGAGATTTTCTGGGTCGCGGGTAGGATGGGGAGGGAGGAGCACCTTACCGTATCTGGCTGTATGAAGCTGTCTGTGCTCCTGGAGTCGAAAAGGGAAGCCGTCTCGTGCCCGTTGATTCGGACGGTCATCGTGGACTTCGTGAGGTGGTGCGGCAGGAACTGGTCGAGTGTGACGGAGGCGAGTGTCGGAAGGTGGTTGGTAGGCCGGTCGGAGGTAGCGGTGGCCAGCGTGCGGTCGGGTGAGCTGGGCTCCTGGGGAACTGCGGAGTGGTCCCAAGATGGCGGCCCCCATGAGTTGTGCGTGGTGGGTGGTGTCCAAGATGGCGGCCCCCATGGGTCGCGCGTGTCTGGTGGCAGCGGCGATGGTGTCCAAGATGGCGGCCCCTGTCGGTCGCACGTGTCGGCCGAAGTTAAAGATGGCGCCGCCCACGGGTCGCACATGGCGGGTGGCGCAGCAGCTGGGGCGGACCCGACAGGCAGCAGGCAGCAGGCAGCGCTGCTGGGGCTAGAAGGTTTAGGGAGGGGATTGGGCCTGGCAGGCTTTTGCAAAGTGGCCCTTCTTCCCACAGCCGTAACAAGTTGCGTTCCATGCCGGACAGCGTTGTCTGGGGTGGTTACTCTGGCCACAGAAGTAGCACCTCAGGCCTCCGGTGTTGGCGGGCCGCTGCATGGCGCAGGCTTGTGTTGCACCCGGGTCGGTTGATGGCTGTGCCCACGGGGCCCACAAGGGTGCCGTCAGAGGTGTAGGCCCCCATGTTCTGATAGGCCACCTCCGATTGGAGAGTTGTACTGTCTCTGGGAGGCCGAGTGTCCCCCACTTCTAGTAGCCGCTGGCGGATATAGTTCGAGTTCGTGCCTGCGACATAAGCGTCCCTGATCAGCAGCTCCGCGTGCTGGGCAGCCGATATCGCCCGGCAGTCACAGTTCCGGCAGAGGATGCGCAAGGCACGCAGGAATTCTGCGAGTGATTCCCCGGGGCGCTGCCGTCTCGTGGCGAGGAGGTGCCGAGCATATACCTGGTTAGCGGATTTCAAGTATTGTCCTTTTAGCAGCGTTACTGCTTCCGCATATGGGGGGGCGATCCTGATGAGGGGAAAGACCCTTGGGCTCACCCGTGTGTGGAGGACCTGCTTCTTCTGGGGCCCTGTGAGGTCTTTGTTGAAGGATGCGAGATACGTCTCGAGCAGCTTAGCCAGTGTTCAAAAGTCTCGGTAGCGTCGACTGCTTGTAGGTCCAGTTCCAAGTGATCAGGCTTGAGTGATGAGTTTATCTTGAGGAGTTTAGTGTATTAAATTGATACACCATCAATAACACACAACGAGTGATGAACGTAACTGAGGCTTTAATACACTAAACAGCAAGCCTCCTTCCTCTGGACCCGAACTGGGTCCGGAGGCGGAGACTTGCCACCTTTACACAGAAGCCCGAGGAGAGGAGCCACAGGCGGAGCCAGCCGGGACAAGCCCAGGCATGTACAATACAATACAGTACATATAATGCAATAACGTGGTTTACCACACACAGCATGTCCCATTCGCTGACGGGCATGTCCCAGATACAGTTGGACATTGCCGTGGACATTTCTGGGGCTCTCCAGAGCATGTCCCAGTCACTGAGGAGCATTGCTGAGGGTGTCAATACCATTGGGCAGACAATGGAGGGGGGGGGGGGGGGAGGTGGCACAAGGGCCAGCAGGGCTGGAAGATGCAGGATCTTCAGGAGCTCTCTCTAGCTGCCCCTCAATCCCATAGAGACCCTCAGGGTTCCAGGGGCACCGTCCAGGAGGAGGGACCGATGGAGGCCAACCCGATGCCTTACACTAGCGATCTCCACCTCACACGGAAGCTCCCCTCCTGATAGCGGCGTGACTCAATGGCTGCGGGAAGGACAAGGTGACGCCAGTGTCACTGCTAAGGCGGCCGGGCCCAGCCCCAGGTCCCCCCCCCCCCCCCTTCCACCCCCTGCCAAATGCATCAAGGGCCCAGGAGTGGAAAGCAGCACGCTGCCTCCATCTCCAATGTGCACCCTGGGGACTCAGCTTGAGGTAGCAGAAGTGTGCGGAAGATGAAGATGATCACTGATAGGGCATGGCGGGGGGGGGGGGCACTGGGAGTGGGAGAATAGTGGAGCACAGAGAGGGGCGGCACTGTGGGGGGGGGGGCGGGGGTGGAAAGGGGTGACTGAAGGGAGGACACCATTTGTGGCTAGGAATCTGTAGCCAAGACATCGAATGTACACAATTAAAACATGTTACACCTGTTACGTTATTTTTCACAGCGGGCCGGCCCAGACCCCCACCCTCTCCCCGACACCCTGTTGCCCACTGCGTTCCCCCCCCCCGCCCACTCCACATGCACAGTGGTCTCACAGCAAGAGCCCCCGATGCAGACCACTTTCGGGTGATCAGTGTGAGCTGCTGTCAGCAGACAAGACAGGAGTCATACTTTGGCATAGACTGAGGAGCACGAGAACTTAACTCAAAGCGAGTTGTCATCACTCTCCTCTTTGTACATTGACCTGCTGACAGTGCCGACACAGGCCTATCACCCTGGAGTGATGTTACCCAGACCCTGGGAGGGTTGAACAAGGTAGTTTTTTTGGGTGGGGGGAGGGAAGGGGGTGAGGGGAAGGGGCAAAGGGGCTGAGGTGATGGACAAAGCCTCGTCCTATGAGAAGCATGTAAGAATGAGGGCCTCTCTGGCCCTCTGGGCATGCCAGTCCCTCCCCGCCGCGTGTTCACCATCCTCCAGCTACTCCCGTGGTCTTCCCCAGGTTTGTTCTCCAGCCCCCTCCTCAGACAAGGCCGTATGTTCCTCCTCCTCCTCCTCTTGCAGCACATCGCCCCGCTGTTGTGAATGGCACAGCAGACCACTGCAAAACAGCAGACCCTCTTGGGGGTGTGCTTAATTTTCAGCAGCCCAATGCACGCAGAATGACAGGAGGGATGGCAACATGGGCCTCTTTATATCGGGTCTCTGCTTCAGTCATTGGCCTCTGGACTGGCGTCATTAGCCAGGACCTCAGTGGGTACCCCATATCCCTCCCTAGCCAAGCCGTCAGCTTGGGGGTGGTCCTCAAAGACGTCGGGGATTTCTGAGTCCCAGGATGTAGGTGTCGTGCACACCCCCTGGGAAGCGTGCACAAATGTGCATGATCCAGAGCTGGTGGTCGCACAAGAGTTTAACATTCAGGGAACGGAACCCCTTGCTGTTAATACCCTGATACCCCGGTCTGTGCAAGACAACACGCATGCCACCTATTACCTCTTGGACAATGGGCATCCTGGTGATGATGGAGAATCCTGCTGCCCGGGCATCTTGATGGGCTTGGTCCAATTTAAAGTTTATGTAGTTTTATGCTCGGCATACAGGGCATCCGTGACTTCACTTGCGGGCTGTAGCTTGGGAAATGCCACTCAAGTTCCCGGTCGGGCCCTGGAATGAATCCGGAGCATAGAAGTTCAGGGTTGCCGTGACTTTGACAGCCACTGGGAGTGGGCATCCTCCTCCTCCGTATATCCTCCAAGTATGCAAGGACATGGCACAGGTGCCGCACCGTCTCCTTGTTGAGGAGGAGCCTCCTCCAGCACACGCCATCCGTCACCTCCTCAAACAACCAACGGCGCCTGGACACCTTGGGCCGCCGTTGGCGTCCCCCTCCAGGTCCCTCCCTGTCCTGATGGACAGCCGGGTCCTTAGGGTGTGCAGTAGGCCCCTGTACATGGGCTGCCACCAGCACCATGAGGGCAGCTGCTGCGGGGTCAGCAATAACATCCATATTGCTATATCTGTAAGGAATTTGAGAAGGCGAGACACTGACAATGAGTTAGGGCGTCCACCTCGGGACACTCAAATCCCCCAAGACCTTCCCGCCCTTACGAGTCCTGACTCAGATTTCCATCCACCAAGCCTGTAGTATCAGAGGACCCATCCCTGCACACTCACCCCCAGCTACAGTGGGAGCCCCTCAACCCCAGACCCCTGTCGGCTACATTCGGGGAACCATGCTCTGATACCCTGATCCACGCACTCACCTTCTGGTCAAGAGGATATCCCCAGTGCAGCCTAGCTCTTGGATGTTTGATTTTTGCCTGCTGCCTCTGTGGTGATGACCCCCCCCCCCCCCCCCCCCCCCCCCCCCCCCCCAGATTCAGGCAAAGTGTCCAGGCCTAACGGGTTGATTGAAATGATAGGCAATAACACTCATCTGAGACATGGCATGTGTATTCATGGGGGTGTACTTGATAATATTTTGTTTATTAAATGGTAACAAAGATTTCAAAATCAACTACGTAACATTCCACATACACTAACTATTAAGCAACAAGGAAATGTCACTGTTCCATATTGGTACCAATACAAAGCTATATCAGCTAATTTTCACAAAAAAAACAAACACACCCCACAGGTTCCTCATGAGAAATGGAGGATAAGCCTGAGAATGTGTTATCATAACCAGAGCTTTGTTGTAGAAATGATCTGTCCATCAATGTGTGACTTGTCCAACGTATCAGTGTCATTCTCCGTCCAGGAGCCACAGCTGTGCAGGCCCTTCCACCCGGCTCAATCTGACCGGAACCAAATCCTGGCATTCAACATATTCCACTGGAGCTCAAGGTTTGAACATCCTTGACTTCCAGTGTCTTTACCCCGTGGTGACGTGCCAGTTACACGCAGCACTCACCACACCAGCAACAAAAGCATCAGCAATCTGCGAAAGGATTTCTTCAACTGTGTTAGCAGGTAGCCCATTGGGAACAATGTGACGCACCAGGTCCCTCAGCGTCTTCCTGCTTCAAACTCAATTGCTTCTGGACTCCTCCGTCCCCTGAGCCCGGTCTTCCAGGACCCAGGTATCTTAGAAAAAATGTCCTTCGTTCCGACTACAGAAAAGGAAGGAAACAGCAACAGCAGCCTCGGGCATCTGCAGCTACCAGCAGGAGCAAGCAGCGAACACAACCTGCAGCTGTGAAGTGCTCTCGCAGAACTGACAATGCCAATTCCTTATTAACAATAGCCTTGAGCTGTGCAGCCAGAGGCTGCTCACACTCAAAGGGAATTAAAGTAGCACTGCTGCCTCACGGCGCCGAGGTCCCAGGTTCGATCCCGGCTCTGGGGCACTGTCTGTGTGGAGTTTGCACGTTCTCCCCGTGTTTGCGTGGGTTTTGCCCTCACAACCCAAAGATGTGCAGAGGAGGTGGATTGGCCATGTTAAATTGCCCCTTAATTGAAAAAAATGAATTGGGTACCCTATATTTGTTTTTTAAAAAGGGAATTAAAGTGACCTTCAGCAGAGAAGCAAGCACCGGGCATTGTACTGGATGTGTTCGGTAGGTCAGGCAGTCAGTGGCTGTAGTTTACCCCGCTATAGACATTTAGGGCGATGGCCTTTGGGACCCATGGACGCTGAGCTCCCAACCTCCCATCCAACCTAGGCGTGACCCCAAAACAATGGCCCCCACCCCCCTTGACCAGGCACAGCTCCCCTGGAGCCAACCCACACCTCATCTCCCCGCCCCCCTGCTCCAGCACCAGGGCAGTAGCCCCATTGCCCTTGGGCTGCGCGCCCGAGAATGAAGTTGGCTACTCACATCCTCCGATTTCATCGGCAGCCATTGTTCTAGGATCCCGTTTTTAAATAGCAGTACTCAACAGCACCCAGGTGACCACACGCCGGGGAGCAGGATGGATCATAGGAGACCATTAGATCGGGTTTCCATCTCATTAATGAGATGGAGATTGCCCTTAATTGGCTTCACGCCCGTCTAGGTGGGGATCGGAACCCGCCAACAGGAGAAGGCCGGTTTGATCGCAAACCGCTTGTGCCTGGCACGGTACCCGATTTGAGCCTCTCCTGTGATCTAACTGGCCCGCACGGATCCTCGCCGGGCAACGCGGCCATTAAATAGCACCCCAATTCTACAACAGCCCCAACTAGTGAGGCATTTTGGTTTGTTTTTTTGATTGTTGGCATTATTCTTTAACTGGTGAGGTGCTAATCATTGAAATATTAATTTACTATTTTTCAAATTGCCTGGTCAAAAGTAATGAGCTGCTCCGAGGCTTCAAACAATGCCCCTGTACCCAGTGTGTGAGAGCATTCTTGGTTGATCCTCCTCCTCGAATTCTTTTTTCCCAATGAAGGCTCCATCTCCTCAGTGGCCATTTGTGAGATTGGGAGCTTGTTATCTGGGGAACAGCACTCAAACCTATAGTGTAGTATCTCTGATAAAGTATGTGCTGCTGTACCATGTTGTGTGAATGCATTGCTTATTAGATTAAATCTTATAAAAACGATTATTGTGCAAACATAAGCGAATGAGTCAGGGCTATTGTTTGGGTTGCCTGTGTGTTATATTATCTTATACATATGCATGTGCAAATCCAGGTCCACATTATGAGTTTATTGAAATGTGGGCAGTTGTCTGAAGTCAACCCAAAACCAGCAGTTTTCTGGCGCTTGCTCAGATAAACATTATTATTTTTCATGACAAAATGGAAACTTGTAACTGAGCCCAGTTTTCCTACTGATCCAGGGAATAGTTGATTCAGATTTGATGGGAAACTGCTCATCGTTGTAACACAATAGCCCAGAATTCCTTGGAGACTCGTGCTATTGAAGTGCCACGTCTATAGTGTGGTTTATTTTACATTGTACAGGTCCCAGGAAATTATGGAGTAAATGAGTTTCATGTTGTGCCAATATCTCCACCAAAACTGTGTGAGATTGATAATCTTGCTCTGCCCACGATCATTGGGCGGGATTCTTTATTCCGGAGTCTAGGTGCTCCCGCCAGCGGAGAATCAGGACTGGTCCCCGCTGGCGTTAGGAGCATCACCCCTTGCTGAAGCGGAGAGAACTCCCGAACCGCTCAGCAAGGAGCAGCATACCCCCCCCCCACCCCCCACGGGAATAATGGCCCACCCGTCCAACACTATGCACCCATCTGGATGACCCGACCCTCCACCCGACCCCTCTGCACTCCTCCTTTCAAGCCTCACCCTTCAGTCCTTGCCCTCGACATTTCCAAAGGTACACTACCCTCTGGCATCATGGCACTGACACCCTGGCAATGACAGCTCGGACTGTGGGTAAGGGTGGACCCTGCACTCTCTCTCGAATGGGGGTCCAGTATCTGGACTGTCCCTTCCAGCCCTGGGCAACCTGAAGATCACTATTGGCACGGTGTTTTCAGGATGCCCTTTGTTCAAATTCTTCATCCAGGTCTGATCTGCTGAAACAGCAGTGTCTGAACCATTAAGCTGTCAATCACAGGCAAGTGAAAGGTACCTTTTCAAGTGTTCTGGGTTTTCTAGAAGAGCCCTGACACTTCATAACGCTGCAGCTTCAAAGGCTTATTTCTGAGCGAGCAGATGTTAGGAAAAGAAAACTGTTTCTGCATTGATTCGTCCCTGACTGTCTGGATTGCTCATCAGCTGTCAGGCAGAGAAGTGCAGAGTGAGGAAGCCACTTCAGAGTTTAAAATGTCTGACCAGGGTGATGCTGTTGAACAGAGGGCTGACTGAGATCACCATGCCAAGGGAGACAGCGGGGTGATTGCGGATGGTGGAGCTGGAGCCCAGCATGGAAGGGGTGAACGCAGCAAAGGGGTGGGTGAGCTTTGTGTTACATGAGTGGAAGATGATGCAGGTAGCCACATGACTTGGGGGGGCAGATATGGGGGTTAAGGATACACAAGAGGGAATGTTTACACAGATATTCTTGGAGGTGGGGAGGGAAATGGTGTCGCGGTTAGTCTTCAAGGAACTGGGAGGCTGAGTGACAGACATGCATAGTCCTGGTGGTGAGGTCAACAGGTCGGGTTCAGAGATTAAAGGCTGTCCTGGGGCTTTGCGGCCTTGCTATAGGGCTATGCATGACTCGCACATTATTTTCCTGTTCTAGGGAGGGGCATGGCCTATCTGCTCACTGGGTATCAAACACAGCTTGATGTGCAGGCCATGGTCATTGTTTCACACCCATTCGTCATGGGGGTGACTGATTTGGTGCTGGGATTCAGATGGGTTCGCCATGATCAGGGAAAGCATCTGCAGCCTGTAAATGAGAAAAATGTAATAAAGGTTTGGAGGGGAGGGGGTTTACTTACTCAAAGTTCCCGTGGTGTGGGAGGGGGGAGGGTGGTGGTTGCCTCGGAAAGTGACCCTGCACACAACCTCAGAATGTGGAGGGATGAGGTCCCCACATGGGGCATGGGCAATCCCCAGTGACGGGCTCCAGGGGGAGGGCAGGAACGTCCATCACAATGTCAAAGAGATCCAGGGTTACCCGGGGAGGCTGGAGAATAACTGCAGGGAGATCTACGTCCATATTGTGAGATTCCAGGATGACCGAAGGGAAGTGAATGGCGATGGGGGAGGGTCAAAAGTGATCTGGAAATAGAAGTACAGCACCACCATCTTGAGACCCCCAAATCAATGACTCAGTTTAAAAATGAAACTAAAGAAATCATGGGAGAGTTCTGGGTCCCTTTCACAGGCAGTCTCATATTTATTAGCTTCTCAACATGGAGAATTAAGGGTCACTTTACAGAATTCATGAATACTTTATTGAGAACTAACAGTTGGAACTAATTAGTAATAATGCACTTTTATATGAGACAGCAATAATCAACGGGCTCACAGGGCTGGTATATTGAGCATTTAAACATGCGAGAGGGGAAGAGGCATCCAGCCATTAAGGGACACAGCTGCTGGATATCTGCAAGATGCAGCATCAAACCCTGCAAAGTGCATTGTCAAATTGACATGGATTCAGGGCCAAAAGGTATTAATTCATTCCAAAAATGAAAGACCGGTTTAATCTCTAATCCAAATCAAGCATCGAATGAGCGCCTGTAATGAGGGTCACCACAGCATGGCTGTGCTGAAGTTTCTTCTTTGGGCTTGGCGTGCCAGGATGTGGGGATGGCTTTCTTAGGCACCTATAATCTGTGAGGGAGGGCTGGGCTACAAGGCTTCAAAGGGGGAAGGCGAGTCACGTGAGTGCAGCACCAAGGCATGATCGCAGACCAGCTGAATGTTGAGAGAGTGGAGCCCGTTCCTGTTAATGAACATCCGGGACAGTTGCAAGGAGCTCTTAAAACCACATCTGTGCAATCAGTTGCACCCTACACTCTAGAGAAGCCTGAAATTACCACAAAGTCTAGAAACCGAGCTCCCTGGTTAGTATCATCCATTGTGAAGTTTATCTAACGATGAGCCTTACTATAGAGGGTGTCCATCACCACATTTATACACTTATGTGTTGAGGACTAAGGGATACTACATAGATTTCCTGTGGATCCCTGAAATGAGGTGGTGATCTTCAGGGGCACTGACAGAGGGTGAGAGGTCAATCCACATTCATCTGTTGGATCTATCTGTCCCACAGGAAGAAGGAAGGTGCCAGAATGGAGGCCGTGGTCAATGCTGCCTTCCTGATGGCAGTATCAGTGAGGAGGAGATGAAGGGCCCAGCGCGGTCTGGCACAGCTTCGAGTAGAGTCATTGCCTGAGGAGCATGGTCCAGGGGAAAACCAGAGGTTGAGGAGGTCAGACCCATTCCACGGAGATGATTGGTACGGCCAACAATCTACTGAAGATGCTCTTCCTATTTGGAGATGAGTGACAGACAGGTCCATGCATATCTGCGATTGTTAATACAGCTGGTGGCTCAATCTACCACATTCTGCGGGGGTATCTAACGCCACATGGTCTGAAAGACCACCCTCTGCCAATGCCCCTGAAGATCATCACCTCATTTCAGGGATCCACAGGAGACCTATGTAGTATCCCTTAGTCCTTGTTCTGGGAGGGTGCGAGGGTAGTGGCACGGGAGGTGGACCGCACACTGTATCCCACCTCGACCCCTTTGTTTTCATCCCATTTCATTTTAACTGCATTTTACCATTTCTTTCTTTCTTGTCTTTCTTTATATATATTTACCCCCTATCTTATCCCCCTTTTTCATAGAATTTACAGTGCAGAAGGAGGCCATTCGGCCCATCGAGTCTGCACCGGCTATTGGAAAGAGCACCCTACCCAAGCCCACACCTCCGCCCTATCCCCATTACCCAGTAACCCCTCCCAACACTAAGGGCAATGTTGGACACTAAGGGCAATTTATCATGGCCAATCCACCTAACCTGCACATCTTTGGACTGTGGGAGGAAACCGGAGCACCCGGAGAAAACCCACGCACACACGGGGAGAATGTGCAGACTCCGCACAGACAGTGACCCAAGCCGGGAATCGAACCTGGGACCCTGGAGCTGTGAAGCAATTGTGCTAACCACAATGCAATCGTGCTACAATGCTTACCTTTTCTCCCCATTGCTTCCCCCTTCCCCTCCCCCCACATCTACACCTGGGGGGGCAGCATGGTAGCATTGTGGGTAGCACAATTGCTTCACAGCTCCAGGGTCCCAGGTTCGATTCCGGCTTGGGTCACTGTCTGTGCGGAGTCTGCACATCCTCCCCGTGTGTGCGTGGGTTTCCTCCGGGTGCTCCGGTTTCCTCCCACAGTCCAAATATGTGCAGGTTAGGTGGATTGGCCATGATAAATGTCCAATAGTGTCCAAAATTGCCCTTAGTGTTGGGTGGGGTTGCTGGGTTATGGGGATAGGGTGGAGGTGTTGACCTTCGGTAGGGTGCTCTTTCCAAGAGCCTGTGCGGACTCGATGGGCCGAATGGCCTCCTTCTGCACTGTAAATTCTATGATAATCTATGATAATCTGTCACAGTTTACCCTCTGATGTTAGTTTCTCTGCTGTTTGGCCTGTCACATCTTTTGTTCTCTCTGGGGACTGCCATTAGCACTCTTTCCCCTTGGTTTCTGTGGCCATGACTCATCTTTCATTCTCTCACTCCACTGTATAAATATTTCCCACTTTCTCTGTCTTAGCTTTGACAAAGGTTAACCTGGATTCAAAACGTTAGCTCTTTTCTTTTCTGACAGATGCTGCCAGACCTGTTGAGATTTTCCAGCATTTTCCTTTTGGTTTCCCCCACTAATATTGTGTGAGATCCCTGAGGAGTGAAACCCTTTCAGTGCATGAAGCCATTATGAGAGTGAGAGTTTGGAGCGAGGTGAAAATTGACGTACCCGGGTGAAGCAGATGAGATCCTTCATCCACTTCGTGCACTGCAGGATATTTCATTAGCAGTAGCCTATGGCACAGACCTGCTTTGCCCCTGCCACCATGGCCACTGAGGTGGGATTGGTGGACCTCTTAGAACCATCCCTGGGGAAATTGGAGGCGACCTCTCATAAAAACCTCCAGGGATTGTGGCTTAACCTCGGGGCTGCACTCTACTTTGTCCAGGGGGCCATCTCAGTGTTGGTGGTGAACATAGCTGGGTGAACTATGGTGGCAGGACCTTCGACCTCATGAGGTGACGACGGGACGGATGAATCAGTGCCTGCCCCACCATGTGATTCGAAGAGCTGCTTGCCGATGCATAATTAATGAGATTCCAAGTGTTAAATCGGGCATGATATCCCACACTGCAAAGGGAACACAGTGCCTATCCCACCCCCACCCCAGCCAGTCCCTGGATTGGAACATTTTGCCCATTTTTTCTGTGGACTGAAGGGCTGAGAGAGGAATTCCATGCGGATATTTGTATTTAAAATTTACTATTGTGGATTGGACTGTGTGACAGGGCTCACAAAGATCTGGGGCTGGATTCTCCGATTCTGGGGCTATGTTGCCACACCAGCGTGGGAACGGTGGCATTTTACGCCAGAAAAAAATGGGTAAAACGGCCACAGATCCTCCTTTTGGCAGGAGGTTCGCATGTCGGCACCGTAGAGCACCCGGCTCCAGCTGCCGATACGGCCCGGAGAATTGCCAGGTCTGTGGCAGCGGCCATGCCGTGCTACATGACGGAGGCTGCCCGCGGACCCGGCCCGCAAAATAGTGTCTCCCCCTTTGGCCGACTCATGCACCCCGGACCCCTCCCCCACAATGGCCCCAGACCCTGATAATGCCTCCCCCCTGCTCGCGGATCACCCCCCACCCCCCCTCCCCCCCACCGACTGTGAGTCCGCAGCCGCCACTTTGAGTTCCCAATAGATGAGACCATGAGAGACCCACACCATCAGGAACCCGGCCGGTCGGGCACGGAGCATTGGGTGGGGGGCCTCCGGCAACGTCCAGAGGCTGTCAACACGTCGCGCGGCATACACCTAGCGGATGCCGCTTTGGAGGGGGTGGAGCATTGTGAAAGCGGCGCCGCCCCCGATTTGGTCGTAAACTTTGATTCTCCGGCCAGTCGCCGAACGGGATTTCGGCCTCGGCGACCGGAGAATCCAATATCCATATTGGGCTTAACTTCTCAGCTTCAGTGTTCCACGAGATGATAAAGATTTATTCTATTTCCTACGTTTCACCATGGTGTGCTTGTGTCACACAATGCATCACCTGTAGCTGAGGGGACAAGCAGAAAGATCTCCTGGCGCTGTCCGTGGCTAGCCATTAGAGATTGTAATAAAATATGATTCTCTTTCTAAATGTCATAATCTCCAAGGGAAGAATTCTGTCCTTCAGTTCTGCAGTATATGGTGATATGCCTGTGAATAATATTGTACATAGTTAGCAATGTGACCTCCAACCAGCTGGTGGCGTCAGACATTGGTCACGTGATGTGGGACACTCTCCAGTTGGTAGTAAGGCATACAACAGGACAGTCGCACAAAGGGTAGTTCTAGGAGAGTTCACGGAACTCAAGTTGTAACCTAGTGTGTATAGTATTCTGTATGTTATCCTTCCACGTTTTCATTTTTTAAATCATCATTCTAGTTAAGTCATCAGCAGTTCTCTGTGTGTCTTTGCAACAGCAAGGTCACAGAACACAACACAGTGGGCGGGATTCTCTGACCCCGGAACAGGTCGGAGAATCTACGTGCCCCCCCCCTCCCGACGATTCTCCGCGTGGGATGCGTCGAGTGGCCGCCGAGATAGGCCGAGTCCCGCCGGCGCCGTTCACGTGTGGTCCTATCCGGCGGGACCTCGGCGTCCATTCTGCGGGGGGAGGCCTGGTGGGGGGGAGGGGGATCCGACCCTAGGGGGGCCTCCACCGTGGCCTGGCCCGCGATCGGGGCCTACCGGTTGGCGGGCCGGCTACTCCTGGTGGGGGCCTCTTTTGCTCCGCGCCAGCCCCTGTAGCTCTCCGCCATGTTGCGTTGGGGCCGGCGCGGAGAAGGAAGCTAGCGTGGATGCCGAGTTTGCGCCAGTCACAGCGCGCATGCGCAGACCCACGGTGCCTGTTCTGACGCTGGTATCGGCAGCTGCGTGAGTCGCTCCAGTGCTGTGCTGGCCCCCTGTAGTGCGCAGGATCGCTGCTTCTGGGGGCCTGTTGACGCCGTCGTAAAACGCGATGGCGTTTACGACGGCGTCAACACTTAGCCTCAGGATCAGCGAATCCCGCCCAGTATTTCTGAGATTGTTAACTCGGTGGCATAGGGCAGTATTTCCCCATCTCAGAATACAATGATTCGAATCATGGAATGGTTGCCGCACAGAAGAACCCATCGAATGTGTACCAGATCTCTGCAAATCTCTTTCCTTGCCCTTTTCCCGTAACCCTGCAGATCTTTTATCTTCAGTTGCTCACCAAATTCCTTTTTGGAAGTTACATTTGAATCTGCCTCCACCACACTTTGAGGCAATGCTTTCATATCCTAGCCACTTGCTGTATATTAAAAGAAAATTGCATGTGGCCTTTCGTTCTTTTCTTGATTACCTTTCTCCTCTAGTCTTGATCCCTCCATCAAAGGAAACAGTTTCTCTCTCTCTGCTGTGTCTAGACCACTCATGCTTTGGTACTTAAAATGCTGCATGAATGCTTTTAGCATCTGTGTCAGTGTGCAGAGGTTCCCCAAACCATTATTGTTATTCCTCAGAGTGTGATGGGTGTGGAATCATCACAACACTGAATTCACTGACCCCACACTTCCATTAGGGAACTGTGTTCAAAGGCATTGTAGGTCAAATAATGGGCATAGTGTCATACTTTTATCTGTGCACACTGTAGGAGTGCAGGATAATTGATTTCACCCTGTAAGGAGTTGACTGGGATTTAAAAAAATGTCAGTGTAAAAGTGGCGATCCTTTGCGATCTTTGATGTTGGTTGTTATAAAGTATAAATGAATGGCTTGCTTGTAATGTGCAGGATAAAGTTACCTGTACATTTTCTGGGAAGGGATTAATAATAACACAGCCCACCTGTGTTCTCTTTATCCACGCTGTGTTCTTGGCCATCTTATCTTCGTATATGTTGCAGTCACCTAATCTTTGAAGGTGCTGGACTACTGCAATAGGATGACAATTGGTGATGAAGGAAACACTTGGGTCTATCTAGGAAATAGCAGATCTGGAATTAAACTGTCAAATGCTAACTGTTTTCAAGGCACCAGCTTTAAAAGAATAGTAAACCTCTGCTTGTGTGTGATATCTCCTTTGTCAATAACAGGATACTAAAACATGATCCCATGGGAAAAGTTGATCTAGATTTTGTTAACTCATTAACTATCCGCTCTGCTGACTGAAGTTTGCTCCCTAACCGGATGGATAGTTTTATTGCCTTTGCACAATGCAGCTTTTTGCTTTGGACCAGCAGTTCGTGGTACTGGGGAAAGCAAGTGCTGCTTTTGGTAAGTAAAGATGTAGTTCAGTGCTGAGAGAAACCTACCTATTTCTGACTGTTATCCAGCTCGTTTTTTCTCATTTCAAAGCGCCGAATGAGTGCAGGCAAGGCCAGCTGCCAGGGATCATTTGACAGGCGAAAGGAGATGGAATGTCAGTCATTCCTCAGATTAGGAACTGCTGGCTGCTCCATTTACTGATCCAGCTGACAAAACAGTTGCGTGGCTGATCGGTTAAAAGGAGGTTGTCTCCTTCTCTCTGAAGCTGTAACATGAGTAAATGTGATACATTTGTAGAACCAATAATTGCCAGGAGGGAGGAAGCGAGGAGCTAACAGGGCAATTAGGGATGGACAATAAATGCTGGCCGAGGCAGCGAGGCCCAAATCCCATGAATGCATTAAAAAAATCAGATGGCACCGTAAACAATGATTTATACATTTATCAAAATTGTAAAATAACGTTACTATCATTCTCATCTTTTTCTATATTTTTCTTAATAAAAGCAAATTATTGTGGATGCTGGAATCTGAAACCAAAGAGAAAATGCTGGAAAATCTCAGCAAGTCTGGCAGCATCTGTAGGGAGAGCAAAGAGCTAACGTTTCGAGTCCAAAAGGGTCACCTGGACTCGAAACGTTAGCTCTTTTCTCTCCCTACAGATGCTGCCAGGCCGGCTGAGATTTTCCAGCATTTTCTCTTTGGTTCTATATTTTTCTTATTTGCTCTCCACTAAGGAGATCCTTTTTAAAATTAATTCTTGGAATGTGCGCATTGCTGGCAAGGTCAGCATTTATCGCTCATCGGTCATTGTTTAGGGTTTATGGTAACGAGTCACTTTTCTGAACTACCAGTGGTGATGCTGTGTATGCTGTACTCAATAAACTCTTTTGATCATCCACAAGGCACAAGTCAGGCGTGTGACAAAATATTATCCATCTTCCTGAATGAGTACAGCTTCAACAACACTCAAGCAGCTGAACAACACCCAGGACAGATCAGCCCGCTTGATTAGCACCCCACCCACCACCTTAAATCTTCACTTCTTCCACCACTGGTGCAGTGTGGTGGCAGTGTGTACCATGAACAAGATGCACTACAGCAATTGGTTCAGGCTTCTTAGACAACAATTTTCTATGAAAAAACCTGTGCCCTCTATCACCTCGGAAGACAAGGGCAGATAGTTCATGGAAACACTGCCATCTGTAAGATCCCTTCAAGTCACACACCATTCCTACTTGGAGCTATATTGCTCTCTGTTCACTATTTTTTGGCTCAAAACCTGGAATTCCCTCCCTGAAAGCATTTTTCCTATGCCGCATGGACTGCACCAGTTGAGGAAGGTCGCTTCCCAAAGGCATTTCAAGATGGGCAATAAATCTTGGCCATTCCAGTGACATCCATGTGGATGAATGAACACACTAATAGCAGTGCCATGATTTGGGATGTTGTGACCTCCCTTTACATGAACTGAGTCCTTTGTGAAATTGATTGACTCTGCAGTGACATTGGTGTGTCATTGATGAGACACTTGCATCTTGTTACTAGCAACAGGAATGAATGTTTGATCAAAAAATAATGGGGTGAATTCTCTGTTTGGGAGACTATGTGCTGACACTGGGACTGAATCGCACGTGTTCTACGTTGACACAAGCGGTGCCAGTCCTGCAGCAATTCAGGACCCGTTAATGAACTAGCACCGGCGCCACGTGGAACTAGTGCAATTCCACAATGCATGGCAGCGCCTGATTCGCCGGGGTTGGGACCGGCACTCGGGAGCCTGACAGGCTGCAGCCGCATATTAGCACTCCGCTCCCCACGCACACACTCTTTCCAGCCACAAGATGGCAGCACGGAGAGCGGCACCCCGTAAAAGAATGACTAGGGTAAGAGTAGGGCCAGTCAAGGACAGGGATGGGAAGTTGTGTGTGGAGTCTGAAGAGACAGGCGAGATACTAAATGAATATTTTTTGTCAGTATTCACTCAGGAAAAAGATAATGTTGTGGAGGAGAATGCTGAGACCCAGGCTATTAGAATAGATGGCAGTGAGGTACGTAGGGAAGAGGTGTTGGCAATTCTGGACAGGCTGAAAATAGATAAGTCCCAGGGGCCTGATGGGATTTATCCTAGGATTCTCTGGGAAGCCAGGGAAGAGATTGCTGGGCCTTTGGCTTTGATTTTTATGTCATCATTGGCTACAGGAATAGTGCCAGAGGACTGGAGGATAGCAAATGTGGTCCCTTTGTTCAAGAAGGGAAGTAGAGACAACCCCGGCAACTATAGACCGGTGAGCCTCACGTCTGTTGTGGGTAAAGTCTTGGAGGGGATTATAAGAGACAAGATTTATAATCATCTAGATAGGAATAATATGATCAGGGATAGTCAGCATGGCTTTGTGAAGGGTAGGTCATGCCTCACAAACCTTATTGAGTTCTTTGAGAAGGTGACTGAACAGGTAGACGAGGGTAGAGCAGTTGATGTGGTGTATATGGATTTCAGTAAAGCGTTTGATAAGGTTCCCCACGGTAGGCTATTGCAGAAAATACGGAGGCTGGGGATTGAGGGTGATTTAGAGATATGGATCAGAAATTGGCTAGCTGAAAGAAGACAGAGGGTGGTGGTTGATGGGAAATGTTCAGAATGGAGTTCAGTTACAAGTGGCGTACCACAAGGATCTGTTCTGGGGCCGTTGCTGTTTGTCATTTTTATCAATGACCTAGAGGAGGGCGCAGAAGGGTGGGTGAGTAAATTTGCAGACGACACTAAAGTCGGTGGTGTTGTCGACAGTGCGGAAGGATGTAGCAGGTTACAGAGGGACATAGATAAGCTGCAGAGCTGGGCTGAGGGGTGGCAAATGGAGTTTAATGTAGAGAAGTGTGAGGTGATTCACTTTGGAAGGAATAACAGGAATGCGGAATATTTGGCCAATGGTAAAGTTCTTGGAAGTGTGGATGAGCAGAGGGATCTAGGTGTCCATAGATCCCTGAAAGTTGCCACCCAGGTTGATAGGGTTGTGAAGAAGGCCTATGGAGTGTTGGCCTTTATTGGTAGAGGGATTGAGTTCCGGAGTCATGAGGTCATGTTGCAGCTGTACAAAACTCTGGTACGGCTGCATTTGGAGTAATGCGTACAGTTCTGGTCACCGCATTATAGGAAGGACGTGGACGCTTTGGAGCGGGTGCAGAGGAGATTTACCAGGATGTTGCCGTTTATGGAGGGAAAATCTTATGAGGAAAGGCTAATGGACTTGAGGTTGTTTTCGATAGTGAGAAGAAGGTTAAGAGGAGACTTAATAGAGGCATACAAAATGATCAGGGGGTTAGATAGGGTGGACAGTGAGAGCCTTCTCCCGTGGATGGAAATGGCTAGCACGAGGGGACATAGCTTTAAACTGAGGGGTAATAGATATAGGACAGATGTCAGAGGTAGGTTCTTTACGCAAAGAGTGGTGAGGCCGTGGAATGCCCTACCTGCAACAGTAGTGAACTCGCCAACATTGAGGACATTTAAAAGTTTATCGGATAAGCATATGGATGATAATGGCATAGTGTAGGTTAGATGGCTTTTGTTTCGGTGCAACATCGTGGGCCGAAGGGCCTGTACTGCGCTGTATCGTTCTATGTTCTATGAAACACCCCTCCAGAACCCATCCAGTGCCGGGCACGACCAGAACATATGGGCGTGATTCGCCAGGCTTCCTGAGCACCTCCCACATCTGTCCTCCATCCCAAAGAACCTACTCAGCCTCGCCCCTGTCATATGCGTTCTGTGAATATCCTTACACTGTATCAGGCTGAGCCTGGCACACGAGGAAGAGGAATTAACCCTACTTAGGGCATCAGCCCACAGACCCTCTTCAATCTCCTCCCCCAACTCCTCCTCCCATTTGCCCTTCAGCTCCTCTACCAGAGCTACCTTCTCTTCTTTCATCTCCTGATATATCGCCAGCACCTTGCCCGCTCCGACCCATACACCCGAAATCACCCTGTCCTGAATCCCCTGTGCCGGGAGCAACGGGAATTCCCTCACCTGCCGCCTCACAAACGCCCTCACTTGCATGTACCTGAAAGCGTTTCCCGGGGGTAGCCCAAACTTCTCCAGCGCCCCTAAGCTCGCAAACGTCCCATCGATGAACAGGTCCCCCATTCTTCTAATCCCTGCCCGATGCCAGCTCTGAAACCCCCCGTCCATCCTTCCTGGGACAAACCTTTGGTTATCTCAGATTGGGGACCACACCGAGGCTCCCATCGCACCCCTGTGCCATCTCCACTGCCCCCAGATCTTTACCGTTGCCGCCACCACCGGACTCGTGGTGTACCTTGTCGGCGAGAGCGGCAGCGGTGCCGTCACCAGCGCCCCCAGGCTCGTTCCTTTGCAGGACGCCATCTCCATCCTCTTCCATGCCGCCCCCTCTCCACGTTGGCTGCCCAATAGTAGCCACCCAGATTCGGCAACGCTAGCCCTCCTCTATCCCTACTACGCTCCAGAAACCCCCTCCTTACCCTCGGGTCTTGTTTTCCCACACAAAACCCATAATGCTCCTGCCTACCCTCTTAAAAAAGGCCTTGGCGACCATAATTGGAAGGCACTGGAACACAAAAAGAAACCTCGGGAGGACCATCATTTTAATCGACTGTACCCTGCCCGCCAGCGAGAGTGGCAACATGTCCCATCATTTGAAGTCCTCCTCCATCTGCTCCACCAGCCGTGTCAAATTAAGTTTATGCAGGGCCCCCAACTCCTAGCTACTTGGATCCCCAAGTACCGAAAGCTCCTTTCCGCCCTCCTCATCGGTAGGTCGTCTATCCCTCTTCCCTGGTCCCCTGGATGCACCACGAAGAGCTCACTTTTCCCTACATTGAGCTTATAGCCCGAGACGTCCCCAAACTCCCTTAGGATCTGCATGACCTCCACCATCCCCTCCACTGGATCCGCCACATACAGCAACAGGTCGTCTGCATACTGCGACACTCGATGCTCCTCTCCCGCTCGGACCACCCCCCTCCATTTCCTGGACTCCCTTAATGCCATGGCCAAAGGTTCAATTGCTAATGCAAACAACAGGGGGGACAGGGGGTACCCCTGCCTCGCCCCTCGATACAGCCGAAAATACTCCAACCTCCGCCGATTCGTAACCACACTTGCCACCAGGGCTCTATATAGGAGCTTAACCCAACTGACAAACCCCTCCCCAAACCCAAACCTCCGCAACACTTCCCAGAGATACTCCCACTCTACTCGGTCAAAGGCCTTCTCCGCGTCCATAGCTGCCACTATCTCCGCCTCTCCCTCCACCGATGGCATCATTATCACATTGAGGAGCCTCCGCACATTGGTGTTTAGCTGCCTTCCCTTTACAAATCCCGTCTGGTCCTCGTGAATCACCCCCGGGACACAGTGTAGCCAGCACTTTTGCCAGCAACCTAGCATCGACGTTAAGGAGCGAAATCGGCCTATACGACACACATTGCAGTGGGTCCTTATCCCGCTTCAGGATCAAAGAGATCATCGCCTCAGACATTGTCGGGGGCAGGGTCCCCCCCTCCCTTGCCTCATTGAAAGTCCTCACCAGCAACGGGGCTAACAGGTCTACGTACTTCCTGTAGAACTCAACCGGGAACCCATCTGGTCCCGGGGCCTTCCCCGCCAGCATGCTCCCCAGTCCTTAAATTAGCTCCTCCAACCCAATTGGCACCCCCAAACCAGCCACCTCCTGCTCCTCCACCCCCGGGAACCTCAGTTGGTCCAAAAATCGTCGCATCCCCTCTTCCCCCGCTGGGGGCTGGGATCTGTACAGCTCTTCGTAGAAGGCCTTAAATGCCTCATTTACTTTCACCGCACTCCGCACCATAGTTCCTCTTCCATCCTTGACTCCACCTATCTCCCTCGCTGCCATCCTCTTACGGATCTGATGTGCCAGCATCCGGCTCGCCTTCTCCCCATAATCATACGTTGCCCCCTGTGCTTTCCTCCACTGTGCCTCTGCCTTCCCTGTGGTCAACAAGTCGAATTCCGTCTGGAGACTTTGCCTCTCCCTAAGTAGTCCCTGTTCAGGGACCTCTGCATATCTCCTGTCCACCCTTAAAATCTCCCCCCTTCAGCTCCTCCCATACTACCCCCACCTGCACCTCCCCGTTGTCGTTGGCCTCCAAATACCTTTCAATGCACCCCCGTACCCTCCTGCACACCTCCTCATCCGCCAGTAATCCCACATCCAAACGCCTCAACGGGCGTTGGTCCCTCTCCTCCCCCAACTTCAGTTCCACCCAGTGCGGGGCGTGGTCTGAGATGGCTACGGCCGAATACTCCGTTCCCTCCACTTTCGGGATCAGCGCCCTGCTCAGAACAAAAAAATCTATCCGGGAGTAGGCTTTGTGTACGTGGGAGAAAAAAGAAAGTTCTCTGGCCAGAGGTCTGGCAAATCTCCACGGATTCACTCCCCCCATCTGGTCCATAAACCCCCTAAGCACCTTGGTCACAGCCGGCCTCTTACCGGTCCTAGATCTGGAACGATCTAATGCTGGGTCCAACACCGTGTTAAAATCCCCCCCCCCCCCCATCATCAAGCTTCCTATCTCCAGGTCCGGAATGCGCCCCAACATACGCTTCATAAATCCAGCATCGTCCCAGTTCGGGGCGTATACATTTACCAATACCACCCACGTCCCCTGCAACCTACCGCTCACCATCACGTATCAACCTCCATTGTCCACTACTATGTTCTTGGCCTCAAACGATACCCGCTTCCCCACCAGTATTGCCACCCCTCTATTCTTCGCATCCAGCCGCGAATGGAATACCTGTCCTACCCATCCCTTTCTTAACCTGACCTGGTCTGCCATCTGCAAATGTGTCTCCTGAAGCATGACCACGTCTGCCTTCAGTCCCTTTAAGTGCGCGAACACTCGGGCCCTCTTAATTGGCCCATTCAGGCCTCTCGCATTTCACGTTATCAGCCGGTCCCACCCCGCCCCCCTGCCGACTAGCTATCTCCTGTTTTAGGCCAGTCCCGTGCCCGCGCCTCCCGCACCCTCCAGTCCCCCAGGCGGGGAACCCCCGCCCCGACCACCTCTTCCGTTTTCAGTTCCCCCTCGGCCAATGCAGCAGCAACCCTATTTCCCCCCCCCTCTCCCCCCTCCCCTCCTCTTCCCCCTCCCCCCACTAGATCCAAATCTAGCTCTTTTGCTCCCCCCATAACACTTCCGTAAGTCAGCTGACACCTGCTGACCCCGGCTCCCCCCGCCTTCCCGTTGACCCCCCCCCGTGTGGAAATCCCCCCTCCTCCTTGTGCTCCTCCATCCCCCCCCCCCGCCCTCCCCTAACGCGGGAAAAAGCCCGCGCTTTCCTGAGCCAGCCCCGTCCCCTGTGGCGCAGCTCCTGTTGCGGCCTTATCCCAATTCCCCCATCCCCGGGCCTCCCCTCCCTCCAGCACCGGCGCCCACATTCTCCACAGTCTCCCCATCAAATCTCTTCCCCCATCCCCATCCATCGCCCCACCCGTGGAACATTCCTTACGCATAGTTAAAACCCTGTATACAATCGACAACCCCCCACAACCACAGGCCCTCAGTTTGAGTCCAATTTTTCAGTTTGGATAAAGGTCCAAGCCTCTTCAGGCGTTTCAAAGTCGTGGTGTCGATCCTTACATGTGACCCACAGTTGCGCTGTCTGCAGCATTCCGAATCTCACCCCCTTCCTATGCAGCACCGCCTTGGCCCGATTAAAACCAGCTCTCTTCTTTGCCACCTCCGTGCTCCAGTCCTGGTAGATTCGGATCACCGCATACTCCCATCTACTGTTCCACTCCTTCTTGGCCCATCTCAGGACACACTCTCTGTCCACGAAACGATGAAACCTCACCACTACCGCCCTTGGCGACTCGTTGGCCTTGGGTCTCCTCGCCAGGACCCAGTGAGCCCCATCTAGCTCCAGGGGACTCAGAGAGGCCTCCGCACCCATCAGCAAATTGAGCATCGTGCTCACATACGCCCCGACATCGGCCCCCTCCACCCCTTCAGGGAGACCCAGAATCCAAAGATTCTTCTTCCTCGACCTGTTCTCCAGGTCCTCGAATCTTTCGGCCCACCTCTTGTGCAGCGCCTCGTGCGCCTCCATCTTCACCGCCAGGCCCAAGATCTCGTCCTCGTTCTCTGCGGCTTTTTCCCGCACCTCTCGGATCTCTACCCCTTGGGCCTTCTGGGTCTCCTTCAGCCCCTCGATCGCCGTCAGCAGTGGCGCCAGCACCTCTTTCTTAAGCTCCTCCACGCAGCGCCTGAGAAACTCCTGCTGCTCCGGCCCCCATGCTGCTCGATCTCCGCCCTCCGCCATCTTGTTTTTTCTCCCTCGTTTCTTTCGCTGCTCCAAAGCCGCTTTTTGTACCGCTCCACTTCTGGTCCACTCCATATACTATGGAAGGGGGACCTTGCTCTCACCTTCCCACACGGGAAGTCGTCAAAAATTTTCCGTTGGGACTCCTCTGGAGAGCCCAAAAGTCCGTTCGAGCGGGAGCCGCCGAAATGTGCGGCAATGCGGAAGTTCTTTGTGATTTTTCATGATTCAAATTCTATTGTGTTCGATGGTTATTGCAGCTCCCTGAATGGTTCAGCTGCTGAAACTATTGTAAGTGTGCAACTGAGCGAGACAGAATGGAAAGACAGTGAACTGGATTTTGCATTTTGCTCAGCATTCTGGTTTGAACCGGTTTGTCAGTTAGAAATTATACAATTTAGGCTCAACCATGGAAAACGCAACTGGGAATTGCACTTCGGACCATAACCCATGATTGCACCTGTCGAGTGCATATATTTAGATATTGGGTAAGAGAGGATTAATCTGATATTCTCCATGGATGAAGAGCCTGGCAAAAGCTAATGGGAATAATTTTGGATGATGGTGTAAAACTGGCAACATCGATTAAGCATGTCTGCATGGGTTTCCTCCGGGTGCCCTGATTTCTTTCCACAGCCCAAAGATGTGCAGGTTAGATGAATTGGCCATGCTAAATTGTCCGTTAGTATCCAAAGATGGGCAGTTAGGTGGATTATCCATGATCAATACACACGGTTATAGAGATGGGATGGGCAGCACGGTAGCATAATGGTTAGCACAGTTTCATAGCTCCAGGATCCCAGATTTGATTCCCGGCTTGGGTCGCTGTCTGTGTGGAGTCTGCACGTTCTCCCCGTGTGTGCGTGGGTTTCCTCCGGGTGCTCCGGTTTCCTCCCACAGTCCAAAGATGTGCAGGTTAAGTTGATTGGCCATGCTAAAGTGTCCAAAAAGGTTTTGTGGGGTTACTGGATTACGGGATAAAGGGGATAGGGTGGAGCTTAAGTAGGGTGCTCTTTCCATCGGCCAGTGCAGACTCGATGGGCTGAATGGCCTCCTTCTGCACTGTAAATTCTGTGATTCTGTGAAAGTGGGGCTAGCTGGAGTGTTCTTTCGGAGGGTCGGTGTAGACTCAATGGGCTGAATGGTCTCCTTCTGCACTGTAGGGAAACTGTGATAATTACAGAGATAATTGCACAAAACTGTGAGCTGCCACCATGAGTTCTATCAATTTGAAAGCAGAAACTCCTCATTGTCAAAGGGTCTGTCTTTGTTAATGACCCCAATAATTCCCCTTGACTTACTCCCGCACTTTGTGCAGCAAATTGAAAGTTATAGTTGCTGTTCTCTTGCTACACAAGGGGCTTCATTATGTTTAAGAGTAGGAGGGGATTTTGGAAAATCAATCGATGCTGAATGCTTTCAGAAGATTTTTTTCACAAGTGGTTCAACTTTCCAGAAATGTGGAGCTAAAATGTTTTGGAGCCAGCACATTTTCCGTGTGGGTGGGGAAATTCTTCCATTGCCAATCTAATGAATTTCCTCTACGTGGATGCTGCTTGAAGTCGCAATGTTGAGTAAAGCTCTGAGCATCATTAAATCAACCGTAGGAGCATAGATTTCTTGACCTTCACAGATCAAAGACTTTTGACATTGCATTACTGTGTTACTTAATGTTCTTTCACAAAGGGTGAAGTTTCTCTTGTGACTCACTATAGTTTACTGAAACTCCTTCCTTCTCACATGTCCAAGAAAGAATGGGGGTGTGTGTCCTTTTGATCCCGTGTTTTATTGAAATGTGATCAGTTATACGTAAGTTGCACTTGAATGTAGAATGCAAAAAAGTGCTTGGTAGTCTGAAGAACACAAGATACAGTTACCAAAATGTTTTCAAGGACACTGAACTATAACTTCAATTTTACTTATAGATGTGTGGTGGTCGCATATGGAGACATATGATTCAATCAGCGAAGCCACTATCCCGTAAATGAATACATTTTTTTTAACAACATGACAGGAGGTTGGTTAAAATTATAGTTGGGCACTTTCTTCAGCATTACTGAAATATGTGTATGTGCCACCTTTCCTGTCCCGGGAAAGTAACTGTGGCTGGAAGGTCGGGTCAATATAATATTTAAATATCAGGTTCTTTTGACATAATTTGGACCTTGGTGTCATTTTTACTGCCATTTACCACAGTGATGGCATACCACGCATCACGCCCGCATAAGTGGTTTTCAATTACAGTAGTTGCACCCTATAAAAGATGCTCAGTTTTGGATTATTGAAGAATTAAATTAATTTCAATGCCCAAAAGCTTATTCAAAGGAATCGTGTAAATCAGGTAATATTGGTAATCGATATGTATCATCTGGAGCGGGATTCTCTAATAATGGGGCTGTGTCCCCACCCCGGCGTGAAAACCGGTGCTAACGTATTCTCACCTTTCTAGGGGGCTAGGTTGCCGCTGGAGTGGTCACCGCAGCACCAGCCGGCGGAGAACGGCCCGCGTGAGTTCGCACATGCGCGGAACGGCCGGCGTGATTCCGCGCATGCGCGGAATGGCCAGTGTATTTCCGTCTCAATGCCGGCCCTCGGGCAATATGGTGGAGCCCTACAGAGACCCGGCGTGGAGTAAAGTAGGTCCCCATGGAACCAGCCCGCCCGCCGATCGGTAGGCCCTGATCGTGGGCCAGTCCAGTGTGATGGCCCCCCCCATGAGGTCAGATCCCCCCGCCTCCCCTCCAGGAAGGTCCCCACACACTCACTTTCCAGATCCCGCTGTGTGGGAGGTGAGTAATCCACGCCAGCGTGACTCGGCCAAACTCGTCGGCCACTCGGCCCATTGGGACCCGGAGAATCGCCGGGGGGGCCGCTGTCAACAGCCCCTGACCGGCGTGGTGGCGATCCCGCTGGCGTCCGAAAAATGGCACCGGAGAATGGGGAAGCCGGCATTGGGGCAGCGGGGCACGATTCTCAAGCCCCCCCAGGGATTCTGCGACCCGGCACCGGATCGGAGAATCCCAGCCCCGATCTCTGTATAACTGCCTTTTTGAATACTCAAATATGATCCATTATTCAGTGAAATGAATGTATGTATTTTCTGAGCACGATTTAACAGAAACGTGTTTAGCCTAGTGTCCCTCGGCACTTGCCGAGAATGTCCACACTATTAAACGGGACTCTGCTTTATTTCAAGGCCTCCGCGAGGAACACCCTACCAAGGCTTCACTTAGTCCCCTTTCCTGCACTAACGAGTTCTGCTTTTTAAAATGGTGCCCGATTTCGAGACTATCCACTGCAGCATATGGACTCGCCTCAAAAAGGGGCTCATTGAGTCCCCCCCGCACCCCACCTCATAAGGGCAGGGCCCCATCGGGCCCAATCCCTGGCATGAGAATGATGCAACCTGGGCACATTGGCATTGCCAGAGTGGCAACCAGGTGGCACTGTGTGCATAGGTAGGATTGGGGGTGCCAGGGTACCACCCTGCCAAGAGCCTGACCATCCAGAGGCCCCTGATTGCCTGGGGAGCCCCTCCCCAAGTGCTGGTACGCCTGGTCCACGTTTGCGGAAACCAGTGCTAAACTGCACCCACATGGAGTCTCTGAGATAAGGCCATTGGGTCCCGGGCACTGGGTAGATACAGCTTAGACATATTCAACTGAGACTAACTGCTCACCAGAATATGAGAGTCTTAGTCCCGACCTCAATGGTTGGGATCCAGATCATAACGCCTCACAAGGTCTTGTTAGATCTCACGGGGCATGACGAGGCTGGTAAATCTCCCGAGATTTGAATAAGGGAGAGTTATATTCACCCTGACTGTCATTACAGTTGTCACCAGTGGAAAGAGGCGGAGTGCTGATGCTTTGTGTGTTTTATAGTTGGAAGCCCCCCTCTGGTGTTCTGTCTGGTGATTGGTTGTGTTCTGTCCTGTAAGTTGATTGGCTAACCTGGGTGTCTGTCACTGCCTGTTTTTACCTCATGATGTACATGGATGCATATTATGACATCCCCCCCCCCTTTAAAAACAAATTTGTCGGTTGCTTAGAGCATATACGACATATTTACAGATATAACTATTTACAGCAAATGACGACTGAAGGCATATGTACATGTAAGGTGTCTAGCGTGCAGATCAGAACAATATGTACAAAGGAACTATTTATAAATCCAATCTCTGGGGCTGGCGTCGGATCCTTGTCGACCGCCTGAGAGGTGGAAGGCGCGACAGCGCCTTGACAGGTGGGAATGCAGCCAGATTGGTGGCCTCGTTGAGCGAGGTGTCCGGAAAAGGCATAACGACAGCTGGGAACATGAGATCCAGTGGTGGGCAGGCAAGTTTGCGTAGTGCCCTTCTGTTGCACCTGACAATGGATCCATCAGCCATGCGAACCACGAATGACCTGGGAGCAGCCTGTCAAACACCAACAGCTGGAGCTGACCAGCCTCCACCAGGCAACTTGATGCGAACAGCATCTTCCGGAGAGAGCACAGGCAAATCAGTGTCGTGAGCATCGTACGTCAGCTTTTGCCGGTTTCTGAGTTGCTACACCTTTTGCAGCACTGGGAGGTGATCCAGGTCAGGTAAATGAATGGCCGGAACAGTCGTCCGCAGGTCACGATTCATAAGGAGTTGTGCCGGAGACATACCGGTGGACAGAGGGGTTGCCCTGTACGCCAGGAGCGCAAGGTTAAAGTCAGAAGCTGAGTCCGCAGCCTTGCAGAGCAGTTGCTTCACGATATGGACCCCTTTTTTGACCTTCCCGTTAGATTGCAGGTAAAGCGGGCTCGAGATAATGTGCTTGAACTGGTATAGCTTCGTGAAGTTGGATCACCCAATGGCTGTAGAAGCAGGGACCGTTGTCGCTCATAACCGTGAGCGGAATACCATGCCTGGCAAATGTCTCCTTGCGGGCCTTGATGACAGTCCTTGATGTTAGGTCGGACAGTTTCACCACTTTGGGGTAACTCGAGAAGTAGTCAATTATAAGCACGTAGTCACGCCCATTAGCGTGAAAAAGGTCGATTCCCACCTTAGACCACGGAGAGGTCACAATCTCGTGTTTCTGGAGTGTTTCTTCGGGCTGAGCAGGCTGGAAACGCTGGCAAGTCGCACAATTGAGGACCACGTTGGATATGTCCTCGTTGATGCCAGGCCAACAGACAGCCTGGCGGGCCCTGCGCCTGCATTTCTCGATACCGAGGTGTCCCTCGTGGATCTGTTTGAGCTCTAAGCTCTGGAGGTTGTGAGGAATAACGATACGATCCAGCTTGAGGAGGATCCCCTCGACAACTGTTAGGTCAACCTTGACGTTAAAGAACTGGGGACATTGCCCTTTCTGCCAAACATTTGCAAGGTGATGTATGACCCGCTGCAGAAGAGGGTCCTTGGCAGTGTCTTCTTGAATGTTGACGACTCGTTAGTCTGAGGTTGGGAGGTTGCTGGCACACAGTTGCACCTGTGCCTCAATTTGGCAGATGAAGTCGACCTGTTCACAGGGCGAGGTGATGGTGCGAGACAGGGCATCTGCAATGATTAACTCCTTGCCTGGTGTGTAAACCAATTCAAAATCATACCTGCGGAGTCGAAGGAGAATGCGCTGAAGCCTGGGTGTCATGTCATTCAAGTCCTTGTGAATGATATGGACTAGGGGTCTGTGGTCAGTCTCTACTGTGAAGGTTGGTAGACCGTAGACGTAATCATGGAACTTTACAATACCAGTGAGGAGGCCCAGGCACTCTTTCTCTATCTGAGCATACCTCTGCTCAGTGGGAGTCATGTCCCTGGACACACAGGCCACTGGAGCCCAGGACGAGGAGTCATCCTTCTGGAGGAGCACCGCACCAATGCCGTCCTGGCTGGCGTCTGTGGAGATTTTTGTCTCCATCTCTGGGTCAAAAAATGCTAGTACCAGAGCAGTGGTGAGCTTTGCCTTTAACTCGAGCCACTCTGCTTGATGTGTGTGTAGCCACTGAAAGGTAGTGGATTTCTTCACCAGATGCCCGAGTGCTGTGGTGTGTGATGCGAGGTTGGGAATGAACTTTCCCAAGAAGTTAACCAGACCCAGGAAGCCAGTACCGCCTTTTTGTTTTCTGGGGTCTTCGCGGTGTTGATCGCCTTGACTTTGTCCGAGTCCGGTTGCACGCCCTGCTGGGATATTTGATCACCCAAAAACTTGATTGATGACATGCCAAAGGAGCATTTGGCCTTGTTCAACTTGAGGCCGTTGGCATGTATGTGTCTAAAGACTTGTTGGAGACGAGATATGTGTTCCACTGGGGTCGTGGACCATATAATGACGTCATCAACATAAACCCGCACACCCTCAATGCCTTCCTGCATCTGTTCCATGATCCTGTGAAAGATTTCAGAGGCTGAAACAATACCAAATGGCATGCGGCTGTAACAGTACCTTCCGAAAGGTGTATTAAACGTGCAGAGCTTCCTGCTGGGCTCGTCCAGTTGTATCTGCCAGAAGCCACGCGATGCATCTAGCTTCGTGACGAATTTGGCATGTGCCATCTTACTGGTTAGCTCCTCCCGTTCCGGGATCGGGTCGTGTTCCCGCAATATGTTTCGGTTAAGATCCTTGGGATCTATACATATGCGCAGTTCTCCAGCGGGCTTATTCACACAGACCATCGAGCTGACCCAGTCAGTCGGTTCCGTCACTTCAGAGATTTTACCCTGGTCTTGGAGCTCCTGCAGCTGCGCCTTTAAACGGTCCTTCAGAGGAGCCGGCACCCGGCGTGGTGCATGGATCACAGGCGTGGCATCAGGCCTGAGTAAGATTTTGTAGCGGTACAGCAGCGTGCCCATCCCACTGAACACATCAGGGTATTGTGACAGGATTTTGTCAATGTCAGCCTGAAGATTCACATTGGCAGAGGACATGACATGTACGCGCTGGATGAGATTGAGTAGCTTGCATGCATGGGCACCAAGCAGGGAAGCCTTGTCAGGCTTGACGATTTCGAATCGCAGTGTGACTTTGATGGCCTTGTTGTAGAATTGAAAAGGCTCATCCTTACCCTGAAGGCATTGCTGGAAGACATAGCGCTCAAAGCGCTCGTTCGTTTCGACTTCGCAGTGACTGTCGAATTTGGCTAACACGGTCTGGAACTTGGTCTTGTCCTCGCCGTCGGCAAAAGTGAGCGAATTGAAGATTTGGATGGCCTGGTCCCCCTCAGTCGATAGGAGCAGTGCGATTTTTCTGGCGTCGGACGCATCCTCGAGACCCAAGGCCTCAATGTATAGACTGAATTTCTGCTTGAAGACCCGCCAGTTGGCGCCGAGATTTCCGGAGATCCGGAGTTGTGGAGGGGCCTGGATCTTCTCCATGCCGCTGGAAGGCAGTTGTTAGTCGTCACTGAATTATTCAAGGTAAATTACTTAGATGAAGTAGACACCTGGTATCATGTCGGGTTATTCACCCTGGGGTAACACGGACTGCAACAGGATGCAGATGAACAGTAAAGCATACACCAAACATAGGCGTTGGTTCAATAGGATTTATTGAACTTCTGTAACAATGCACACAGCTGGCTGTGGGTTGACACTCTACTCTCTAAGTGTACTAACCAGGCTGGCTCTGGTCCACGTGTAGAAGGTGCTGACTGATATATACACCCTGACTGTCACTACAGTTGTCACCAGTGGAAAGAGGCGGAGTGCTGATGCTTTGTGTGTTTTATAGTTGGAAGCCCCCCTCTGGTGTTCTATCTGGTGATTGGTTGTGTTCTTTCCTGTATGTTGATTGGCTAACCTGGGTGTCTGTCACTGCCTGTTTTTACCTCATGATGTGCATGGGTGCATATTATGACATAGATCTCTGGGTGGGCTGCATCTTTCTGGGGCTCAATAGAGATATGCCTGGGGAGACCAAGGGCTGGATTCTCTGTTTTGGGACTATGTCCCCACGCTGTTGTAATACTGTGGCGTTTCTCGGCAGAAAAACTGGCTTGAAAGGGCCACATATTCATAGCCCGGCAGGGGGCTAGCAGTGAACCAGCATAAAAGTAGCAGCTTTTGCTGCAGATATGGGCCCCGCACTTCCTGATCAGAGGCCGCGCATGCGCACGGCGGCGGCCTCCAGTGGCCGCGCCATGCTCCATGGTGGACTCAGACCACGGAGCTGGACCTTAAGCATAGTGCCCCCGATCGGCCGCGCTCCCGACCCGGACCGCCCGCCCCAAAATTGCCCGGTCGCGTATAAGGCCCCTGACCCGCCCTCCGATTGGCCCGCCCCCGACCAGGGTGGCTGCAGTCACCACGCTAGTATCCCGACCGGCAGGACCATGTTAGGACTTCGTCCGGTCGGGGGCGGAGAATGGCAGGGAACCGGCGCCGGTCCCGGTCCCATGGGTGGGAAATGTTTTCTTCAGCCCCAGGTGGTCCTGACTCCAGTCTCCCCACTCCTTGGGGATCTTATGTAGTAGCTCTGCCCCAACTAAATCATCCTGGAATCTCTGGCTCAAGACCGTGAGCCCGTGTGTCAGGGCCTTAGCTGAGTTTGCAGCAGCTCAGATGAACTGTCGCTGGACGAATAGTAGGAGCACCAGAAAAGTTTTGGATTTATTACTTTTTAAATACAATTTTAAATGTTGTAATGCGCAAACATAGGTTTATCTTTTCATCATATGAACAGCCAGCAGAGTAACAGTATCAATGAAGGTGACCAAGTCATTAGTACTTCCAGTTCTAGTTTATTTTCCATTTTTCATTAGTCAGTGATTCAAACATTTATTCCAGGCTAATTTAGTCAAATGTAGCTCCGACGTCTATGGATATGCGCCGGGGTTGCCATTGCTAATTGGGGTCAATATTCATGGCGGGCAAATGGAAAAAGTGCACTCATAGTTATCTGGAGAATTCCATTAAAATGTCTATGATTGGGTCAATACCAAAAGGTAGAAAGATTTGGAAATTACTAAGTGTTCACTGTTTTAATAAGAAATTTGATTTTTGCGCCTTTACGTCTGTTGATAAAATGAGCCTGTAGCGCACAAAGACTCCGAGAGACGAAATACCTGCCACAAAAGCATCGCGCATTAACATGTCCGTGTGTTCATTTGCGTTCACCGACGGGCAGCTGCAGGCTCGTCCCAAAATTAGTAGCGCGGCGTAGAATTCATCTATCGATTCTCCGGGACTTTGCCGTCTCGTTGCGAGTTGATAGCGAGCGTATATCTGGTTTACTGGGCGGACATAGAGACTTTTTAGTGCTGCGAACGCCGTCTGGAAATCCTCTGCGTCTTCGATGAAAGAGAAAATCTCCGTGCTTAACCTCGAGTGCAGGACCTGTAGTTTTTGGTCTTCTGTGACCCGGCCGGTGGCCGTTCTGAGGTAGGCCTCAAAACAAGTCTGCCAGTGCTTGAAAGCTGCTGCTGCGTTCACTGCGTGGGGGCTGATCCTCAGGCATTCCGGGATGATCCTGAGTTCCATAGTCCTTTTTAGTCACGCTTAATAAATTGTAGCGCACAAAGACTCCGAGAGACGAATAGAGTGAAGTCGATGAGGCTTTATTAAGCGTGACTGTTTCCCCCGCAGTTCGGTAGTAGACTGCCTGCGGGGGAGGACTCCAGGTACTTATACTCCGCCTTCAGGGCGGAGCTAGAGGTCAACGTCCAACCAGGACCCGGGATCTGTCAGCCAATGACATCATGGCTTCACAGTCCCACATGACCCCCTAATGCATACTACCACAGAGCCTCAAAGGAGAAATACTACCATCATAGAACATAGAAGGTGGCCATTCGGCCCATAGTGTCTACACCGACCCACTTAAGCCCTCACTTCCACCCTATCCCCGTAACCCAATAACTCCTAACCTTTTTGGGCACTAAGGGCAATTTATCATGGCCAATCCACCTAATCTGCACAACTTTGGACTGTGGGAGGAAACCGGAGCACCCGGAGGAAACCCACGCAGACACGGGGAGAACATGCAGACTCCGCACAGACAGTGACCCAGCGGGGAATCGAACCTGGGACCCTGGCGCTGTGCATCCACAGTGCTATCCATTTGTGCTACCGTGCTGCCCCATGATTCCTTTCAAAAGCTGGCATCAAAAAATTGACTTTTACATTCACTTTTCATTGTTTTTTTGAACAGTATTTCCGCATGTCCAGATTACTGATAAGATGCAGCAGCTCACCTTCCTAATTAGATTTCCTGTCCAATGTTGGGTCTGTTTTCCTTGGAGAAAAGAAGGCTGATAGGAGACTCAAAATGAATGAAAATGAAATGAAAATCGCTGATTGTCACAAGTAGGCTACAAATGAAGTTACTGTGAAAAGCCCCTAGTCGCCACATTCCGGCACCTGTTCGGGGAGGCTGGTACGGGAATTGAACCCGTGCTGCTGGCCTGTCTTGGTCTGTTTTAAAAGTCAGCTATTTAGCCCTTTGCTAAACCAGCCCCTGTTTAGCTCTGATCGACTTGATCGAGGTATCCGGGGTCCTGATGGAGATGGACAGGGTAAACATTGAGAAACCATTCCCTCTCAAGGGTACATGAAGAACTAGAGGAGACAGATTCAGAATAATGGGCAAACAGAGTAGAAGTGGTGTGAGGAAGATGGCGGTTGGAGTCTGTAACGAACTTCCTGAAATGGGGGCGGAGGCAGGTTCGATTGAGGTATTCAAAAGGGAATTAGATTGCCATACGTGAAGAAATAATAAGCATGGTTACGGGGATAAAGCAGGGGAGTGAGATTAGGTAAATGCTCTTTCAGAGAGCCAGTACATTCTCGATGGGCTGAGAGGCCTACATTTGTGCTGTAAAGACTCTGTGATTCTATGAATGACTCCTGTTTGTGCAATTTAGCACCCACGTGTATGAATAGCTTGCCAACTCTCATGGTTCAGGCTCAAACATGAAGAATAACCATTCTGGTGAGCTACCGTAGGATCGGTGTGCCAAATGAAGTATCCACTGGCATATCAGAAGCATAGTTAAATGGGAAAAGACTGAAGTCAAGAGCCTGCTAGCCTGCTGATAATCAGTCTCAAAATTTACACGAGGATTGCTTACCTGGGTGAAGGACAAATTAGGTGCCAGCTCTTTGGAAGCTTATGCATGCATGAGGCAGCAGATTTTAGAAAGACTCAAAAAAACAGATCTCACTCTCAGTTTAAGTATGATGGAACAGGAATTACTGTTTTCTCCTGAATCTGCTGGAGTTTTGGGGGTCTGGGCAGGTTTGTCGTAATTGTGATGATAATAAAGTTGGTGGACAACATTGACAGCATGGACGCATCTTAGCTATTCGCTGCTGTAGGGGTTGTAGAAAATTGGCCCTGGGCGAACATTGTGGGGCAGCATTCCCAGAAGTACTGACAGAAAAGCAGCAAAGGTTTCTTGGGGTTTCCAGGGCATGACTTAGGAGACCCTCGTGGACCCTATTTCTAACCCTTAGCTAATGTGGTTTATCCCGGCATCTGGGTTGCTGATCCCCAATTGTCCTTGAGAAAGTGGTGGTGAGCTGTCTTTTTAAGACTGCTGCAGTCCATGTGGTGTAGGTACACTCACAGTGCTGTTAGGAAGGGGGTTCCAGGAAGACAGCTCACCGCCACCTTCTCAAGGGCAATTAGCGATGGGCAACAAATGCTGGCCTAGCCAGTGAGGCCCACAGCCAGTAAAAAAAACATTAATTTAAAAGAAATTTGATCCAGCGATAGTGGAGGAATGATGATGTAGCTCTAAGTCATAATGGTGGGTGACTTGGAAAGGAACTTCCAGACGGTTGTATTCCGTGCACATGGCTGCATCAGGCTGCTGCCGGACTAGTTTGTGAGACAGCTCTCCCAATTTTATAAAAATAAAATAGGTTTACCATGAATTTATAAATATACAAAACTTTTTTTTTTAAATTTAGAATACCCAATTCATTTTTTCCAATTAAAGGGCAATTTAGCGTGGCCAACCCACCTACCCTGCATATCTTGGGATTGTGGGGGCGAAACCCACGCAAACACGGGGAGAATGTGCAAATTCCACACGGACAGTGACCCAGAGCTGGGACCGAACCTGGGACCTCGGCGCTGTGAGGCAGGAGTGCTACCACTGCGCCACCGTGCTGCCCATAAGTAAATAAAACTGACCTCGCTTAAATCAAAAAGATGTTGTCGCTTAAATGGTTTAGGTTGGAAGTAGAGTCATGATGTGGTGAGGGGAAATCATCCAATGTTCCCACTCTTGATTACCATCGAGTGACTTCTGGTAGATACGTGGGTGAGGACAGTATTGACTTGGTTCTGCTGCGTTCCCTGCTTAAACAAATAGCCTGCTGATCCTTTGGAACCTTATCCAAGCATTAGTCAACAACTTTAAGACAGAAGTGGAGAAAATCAATAATGAAGTTCAAATCTGAATAGTAACTGTGTTTGATGTGCTATGTCAGGACCCTGTGAGGAGAATTGCTCTATCAAACATGTTCTACAGTTGAGTTATAATCATTGTTAAAGACCTGATCAGGTGAACTAGCAAAGGTCACGTTTTAACCAGTTTTACTGGACTGCAACCGCAGCTTTTCTGGTGTTGGCTCTTCCTCCAATGTAAAAACCGACAGTAAATCAATGACCTGTAAACTCACAAAATTGTGCTGCAGGATCCTCCTCTCCGTCGGCAGTGCATCCTGACGACGTGGGGTGGCCACAGTGGGAAATCCCATTGGCCGGCTGCAGGAACGGAGAATTCCACTGCCGGCGGGGACGGTTACTGGATTAATTAAAAACAAGAGAAGAAAACTGGGGCTGGATTTTCATGGTCGGCTGGAGGCGGGAATGTAGGTGGACATGCCCAGAATCTTCTGCTGCTGTCCAGGTTCCTTGGCACAATCTAGACTCATTTTCCAGGAGGCCAAGTTGGTGAAGCACTTACTTGCCCACCAGCATTGGATGAGTAGTCTACTGGGCTAATTAAGAGGGTAGGGGGTGAATCACAGCCCCTCCTCCATGCTGACTGGAAGTTTTCCGTTGGCAGGCAGGTTAAACCAGGGCCACAGCAATTGCCTGCCTTGTGGAGGTCTGGCAGCCATGGACATTTGTACACTTACAAATTTTTAAAATGCGAAAGGGGTCTCAAGACTCTTCACTTACCTACTGCAGCAGGTTGTAGCTCTTTCTTTGCTGTAGGGCCTCCAAGTGACCCTCCAGCATTCAAGGGTTTCCACCATCCTTACTTAAACAATGAGAACACCCTCAGGCCATTAATTATTCATGTGAAGGAATTTTCTAAGAAGTTTGAAGGGGACCTGGGGCTTCTGCTGGTGAGGGCATATAATGCGGCGAGGGAAAAGGGAGAACTCCCCTAAGATTGAAGAAAGATAAAGATGTGGAGCAGTGTGGGTCATACTTCCCGATATCATTATTAAATGTGGACGCTACGTTGCTGCCGAAGATCCTGGCCTCGCGTATTGAGGACTGTGTGCGGGGCATGATGGGGGAAGACCAGACGGGGTTGTAAAGGGGAGGCAATTGACGGCGAATGTTAGGAGATTATTAAATGTGATCATGATGCCCCGGAAGGACAGGGCATAGAGGTGGCAGTGGCAATGGATGCAGAGAACGCTTTCGATCGGGTGGAGTGGGAGTATCTGTGGGAAGAGTTAGGACAGTTTGGGTTCGGGCAGGGGTTTGTGAACTGGGTCCAGCTGTTGCACAAGGCGCCAGTAGCACCGTGAGTTGCACCGTGGGACAAGGCAGTTGCGACCACTCTCCCCGTTGCTTTTTGCCTTGGCAATAGAGCCATTGGCAATGGCGGTTAGAGTGTCGAGAGTTGGAGAGGGGTTGTGCAGGGGGTGGGGTGTTGAGCACAGGGTCTCGCTGCATGCAGACTACCTATTGCTGTATATTTCGGATCTATGGGAGGTATTGGGGGAATCATGAGTATTCTGGAGGAGTTTGGCCGGTTTTCCGGATAGAAGCTAAATATGGGAAGACTGAGGTGTTCCCATTTGAGGCCAGGGGGTAGGAGAGGAGGTAGGGAGAGCTGCCGTTCATGGTGGTGGGGGTGACTTTCAGATATTTGAGTATCCAGGTGGCGCAGGGATGGGAGCAGCTGCACAAGTTGAACTGGGCGCGGTTAGCGGAACAGATGAGGGGGGATTTTAAGAGGTGAGATGTGCTGCCACTATCGCTGGCGGGATGGGTGCAGACAGTGAAAATGATAGTGCTGCCGAGACTCTTATTTGTCATTCAAAGCCTTCCGATCTTTGTCCCAAAATCATTTTTTAATAAGGTCAACACTTTTATTTTGGGTTTTGTGTGGGCAGGGATATCCCTTGGGTTAAGATGTTGTTAGAACGGGGCTTAAGGGGGCTGGGCTGACCTTGCCAAATGTAATGAATTATTATTGGACAGCAAACATTGCTATGGTGAGGAAGTGGGTAGTGGGGTAGGGGTGGATGGAGGTCGCCTCTTGTAGGGGAAAAAATTTCAGAGCACTGTTGATGGTGCTTCTGCCATTCTAGCCGGCCATTCTACTCCACGAGCTCAGTGGTGGTGGAGGCCCTGATGGGCAGTGGCGGCAACATCTAATGTTGGAAGGTGCCTCAGTGTGGGCATTGTTTTACAATCACAGCTTTGCACCGAGGGGGTGGGGGGTGGGTGGGGGGTGCTGGACACGAGGTTTTGGGGACCTGTTTGTGGGGGGCAGCTTTGTGGGTTTAGAGGACTTGGAGGAGGAATATGAACTGCCCAGTGGGGATGGGTTTAGATACTGACAGGTTCGGGACTTTGTGAAGAAGCAGGTGCCGCCTTTTCCCGGTTTGCCGCCCTTGGCATTGCAGGATAAAGTGCTATCAAGGTAAGGAATGGGTGAGGACAAGGTATCCAAGATTTATGACCAGCTAATGGACTGGGAGGGAGCCCTGATAGGAGAAGTCAAACGGAAATGGGAGGAGGAACTGGGGGGGCGGCGGCGGGGGTGGGGGTGGGGGGGTGGGAGGGGGGGGTGGGGGGGGTGGAAATGGAGGCTGGGTACTGGGAGGAGGCTCTCAGGAGGGTGAATGCATCCTCGTCATATGCGAGGCTTAGCTTTATCCAGTTTTTAAAAATCGTGAAACCGGCATGGCGGCTGCTGAGGGAGAGAGAGGGAAGGTGTCTAACGTTGCCATAGTTGTGCCGCTGGCCAGGGGCCGGGGGGAGTAGTGGGGGGTGGCTAGGAGGTGGGCCGTGGGGCCGGGGTGGGCGGGCATGGAGCATCATTGCCGTAGCGGCTGCCATGCAGCTGCGCACAGCGCCAACAGCCCACTTTGAACTTAGTGCCACGAGTCATATAGGTGCCCCCCCATGGGTGCCATCTGGCCCCAGCTGTCCCATCAGCTGTATGGGCATGCTCCAGCACAACCAGTGTCGCCTTGTTTGCTGGAATAAGTGTGTATGTGGAATGTAATGCGTATGTGTGGCTGTAGCTTGTCAGCCTCCTGAGTGTCGATCACAGACCCGGCGAATCCCGCACCATTTTTCATTGGAATCGATTGTGTTCCATGCGGCACGGTTGCGAGCCCCTCAATGGTAGCGGAATCGGTCCAGGTGCGGGGCGCTGATTTTTCTGTCGTAAAAGTCCACGGATTCTGCGTTGGCATCAACACTTAGGGCGGGATTGTCCGATTGTCGATGCCAAAATCACTTTCGGCGATTGGCCGGAGAATCCGTTTTTACGCCAAAATCGGGCATGGTGGCGGTTTTTGGATGCTCCCCCCCTCAAAAGCGTCAGTCACGTGTGCTTTTCAGGGACCTCACGTGGCGGCTGCGGACTGTGTTCAGCGCCGCCACAGTCAGGAGGGGGAGCCGTTCCGCTGGCAGCGGGGGGGGCTTCAGCTGATCTGGGGACTGGTGCGGGGTGGTCCAGAGGTGGCAAGGGGGTTACCGGGGGGCCAATATCTGGCGCCATGTTGTACGGCGCGGTCGCCGCCATGCTTGTGCATGGCCTCGGATCGGCCATTCTCCGTCCGTATCTGCAAGTAAAGCCAGTTTTATGTGGCGCGGCTTCTAGCCCCCACTGGGCGGAGCATCGGTGCGGGGCCGGCGCCGACCTTTTAGTCAGAAAACCAGACACTTCCTTCAGGCGTAGCCTCAAAATTGGAGAATCCAGCCCTTAGTCTCAGAAATGCAGAATCCCCCCTATATCTGTCACTTGACAGTTTGTTATGTCTGGTTTCATGAGCTGTACCAGATTGAGATTATTCTGCCAGACTTCTGTGGGACCCAAGGATTTAAAATAAAACACTCGACGGAGTGCCCAGGTCTCAGATAATAGATGCGTCGGGTATAATCTTCCAAAATTCCTTAGATTCTGGAAGGGTCCCAGTGGATTGGAAAATAGATAATGTACACCTTTGTTCAAGAAAGAAGGGAGACCGAAAGAAGGAAGCTACAGGCTCGTTAGCCTAACATCTGTCATAAAGATTTTGCTAGAACCCATTATCAAGAAGGTTATAGCAGGATACTTAGGAAATCATAATTTGATCAGACAGAGTCAACATGGGCTTGTGAAGGGGAAACCCTGGGCGGGATACTCAGCCTGGGGCCGGGCCGTAGAATCCCCGCGACTGGCGCGAATCGCGCCACGCCGCCCCAACGCCGGGACGTGATTCTCCGCAGAGTGGAGAATTGGCAGCATTGGCGCTGGCGTGGTCGGCATGGCGCCTGTCAGGGCTGCTCTACGTGGCTGGCCTGCCGACTCTCGGCCCGGGATGGGCCGAGCGGCCATCGTAGAAAACACGAGTCCCACCGGCGCCGTTCACACCTGCTCTCAGCTGGTGGGACCTTAGCGTGGAAGGGTCCGGGGGCAGCCTGTGGTGGGGAGAAGGGGGGATCGACCCCGTGGGGGGCTCCGTTGTGGCCTGGCACACGGGGCCACCGATCGGCGGGCCGGCCTCTCGGGTTGGGGGCCTCCTTTCTTCCACGCCGGCCCCTTTAGCCCTATGCCATGTTGCGTCGGGGCTGGCGCGGAGAAGGACGCCACTGGGCACGCGCACGTTGGTGCCGGCGCCACTGCGCATGCCCGGCTCCTGCGGTGCCCAGGTGACGCTGGGATCAGCAGAATTGCTGTTCCTGAGGCCGTGTTGACGCCATCGAGAAACACGACGGCGTCAACACTTAGCCTCAGGATCATAGAATCCCGCCCTCTGTTTAACTAATTCACTAGAATATTTTGAGGCAGTAACAAGCAAGATGGATAAAAAGAAAACTATAAATGTGGTGCACTTGGTTCGCCGGAAGGAATTTGATAATGTGTCACATCAAAGTTTATTGCACAAAATAAGATTACGTGGTGTAGGGAGTAACATGTTAGCATGGATAAAGGATTGCTTAGCTAACAGGAAGTAGAGAGTAGCGAGAAATTGGTCTTTTTCAGCTTGGCAAGCTGTAACGAGTGGAGTGCCACGGGGATCAACTATTTACAACCTACATCAATGATTTGAAGGAAGGGACAAACTGTACCTTGGTTGCATTTGTCGGCAGATAGTTAGGAAAGTAAGTTGTCAGGAAGAGGTAGAGCATCTGGAAAGAGATATTGACAGGCTAAGTGAGTGGGCAAAAATTCACAAATGGAATATTATGTCGGAAAATATGAACTTGTCTACTTTTGCAGGAAGAATAGAAATGTAGGGCACGATCTCCCGGCCACGTCGCGGCCCAATGGGAGCGCAATGTGGCAGGTAGATCCCGGGTGAAGCGTCCCGCGGGCTTCCCGACAGCCAAAATGCCTCGTGGGATCTACCTAAGTCCCACGAGGCATCGGGATCAGGAACCCGTCCACAACGGGCAGGATCAAGTCGGACTCGCGTAACTTAAACCTACTTACCTGGTATGTACCAGCCTCCCGGGAACTATTGGCCTCCCCAGTAAAAAATTCTAAGTGTGGGCTAAACCGATGCGAACCACCCCAGGGTACAAAAAAGTGACTGAGGGCATGATTTAATGGCTGCGTCGCAAGTGCGCGACGAGGCCGTTAAATCACAGAGAGGCCGTAAACAAGAATCGCACCGGCACTGATCCATTTGCGATCTAACCGGCCCGCTCCCGTTGGCTAAATCAGTATCCCGGCGTAATGTGGCGAGAAACCATTAATCACCATTTAAGCCCAATCTCCATACAATTAACGGGGGTGACCAGCTATCCAACTTCTTCCTGTGATCTAACGGCCTTCTCAGCAAGTGGTCATGTGAGCGTCGATTAGAACACCTTTTTAAAATTGTGAAGCCAGCGGAAGGGCTACTGCGGGGACCCGAGGAGGTGAGTAGCCATCTTCGCTCACAGGTCCCATTCCCGGAGGCATCGCCAGCCCCACCGATCACCCATAACTCTCACAGGCCTCTGGTTGCGTGGCTGAAGGCTATTGTTAATTGGGAATTGGCAATCGTAGTTAAATGAAGTTAAATCGTAGTTAGGGGCTGGTTTAGCACACTGGGCTAAATCGCTGGCTTTTAAAGCAGACCAAGGCAGGCCAGCAGCACGGTTCAATTCCCGTACCAGCCTCCCCGAACAGGCACCGGAATGTGGCGACTAGGGGCTTTTCACAGTAACTTCATTGAAGCCTACTTGTGACAATAATCGATTTTCATTTTCATTTTCATTTCATGAGCATCTCACATTTCCCAAGTGGCTTCTCCTGGATAGGCGTACCATGTAGCATTTGGGGGTTATTGCCTAGCATTGCAATCAGACTGTGATGCCTGGACACTGTGCCTGGACACTGCAGGAAGCAACACCATGGACGATGCGGCCAACAGTGGTTCTTGAGTATAAGGGGTACCAACTTAGGACCTGGCTAATGATGCCAGTACGGAGGCCGGTGACTGATGCGGAGACCTGATACAGCGAGGCCCATACAGCCAGCCAGTCTGCCATTGAGTGGTGCATTGGACGACTCAGAATGTGATTCCGATGCCTCGGCCGTTCTGGTGGTGGACTGCAGTGCACCCACCCCCTCCAGAGGGTTTCCCGCTTTGTGGTGGTCTGCTGTGTCCTCCACAAACTGGCGCAGCAGAGGGGCGATGTGCTGGAGGGGGAGGAATATGTGGCTATCTCCAAGGAGGAGTACGAGGACGAGGAGATGCTGGACCATGAGTGGCTGGAGGTTGAGCCCGAGGAGGACCCGCAGGACCAGCCGGAGGATAGAGTACGGGCAGGAGCGCCAAGCCCAAAGGGCCTCAGAGGCCCTCATCTTCGCCCGCTTCACCTAGGACCAGGCCTCATCCAGCATTTCCCCCTCCCTCCCTAACCCCCTCTCTCTTCCCAGTACCCGCCCCCATCCCTCCGCATTCCCCCTCCTTCACCATCCCCCACCACCAATTTCCATCCTCCCAGGGTCTATGCAACATTACTCAAGGGTGCTGGGGCTGTGTCGCACTGTCAGCGGACCACTGTCGAGGGAAGTGGGGGTGATGATAACTCGCAGAGAGCTGAGCATTGGTGCTCCTCATTCAATGCCATAGTCTGACTCCTGTCTGTCTGCTGAGAGTTTGCTCACACCCGTCACACTCGGTGTGCCGGGGGGCGGGGGCAAGGGGGGGGGTTGGAGAGGAGTCCATGACCTCCATGTCCAGAGAGATGGGGCATCGGATTGGTGCTCGGCCTGCATAGCAGAAGCAAGTGCCAGAGGCAGAGGCATCATGTTGGTTGAGGTTAACAAATTTTATTCAGTAACAGAAGTGTCCCTAACTTCCTCACTCTCCCAATGATGCCAACCCACTGTCCCCACCCCTCCCAGACCTCCTCACTTACCCCCTTCCCCCTGCCCTTCCCCCAGTGCCCTCTCAGTGATTCTTGATGTGCTTAGCATTCGGTGCTCTACCTCTGCATCTAGGCGTGTGCCCAGGCTGAATTCACCGCTTTGGAGGCTAAGTGCCGACGCCGGCTTGGGAACTGTGGTTTTATGACAGTAAACTCGGTGCCAATCCCTCACCGATCCTGCTACCAGTGAGGGGATCGCAGCCGTGCCAGGTAAAACTCCCGGCTCACACAATATAAACACCTGGAGAATGGTCGCGTACAACATGACGCTGGCTGTGCGCGTGCTCAACCTGCCAGATAGTGCCCCCCCTGGCCACCCCTTGGCCACAACCCACCAGTCCCCCCAGCACTCGCAGAAGCCCCCCCAGCCAATAGCATGGCTTCCGCATGAGACTACACGTCCCCCGCACGGTTGGGAACTCGGCCCATCAGGGGCGGAGCATCTGGGAGGACCTTCAGGTGACCCGCAAATGCCATTCCAGCGATGATGCCATTTTGGAGGGGGTGGAGGATAGAAAACTGGCGTCAAACTGGCGCCGCCCCCGATTTCTGCGTCAGAAGGGATTCTCCGCCCGATTGCAGATTACGATATCAGCGTCGGGGAATAGTGAATCCCGCCCATAGTCTCCCAAACTGGAGCATTCAGCCCCACCTCTGGAATACCATGTAGAGTTTTAGTCTCTTTACTTGAAAAAAAATATTAGAAGCAGTTTACAGAAGGTTCACTTGACTCATTGCAAAAATGTTTGATGAGGTTGGGTCTAAACATATTGGGAGTATAGGAGAACAAGAGGTTATGTTATTGAAACAGAGGAGATTTAATAGGGATGTTTTTTCCCACTTGTGGGGGTGACTAAAGCGAGAGGACACAGTTTAAGAATAACAGGTCTACCTTTTAATCCGAGATGAGGAGAAATTCTTCCTCTCAGGAGGCTGTTAGTTTGTGAAACTCACTTCCCCAGAAAGCAGTTGAGTCTGGACCATTGGATGTATTCAAGGTTTTTGGTAGGCAAAGGGAGTTGAGAGTTATGGTGGAGTTGAGACAGATCAGCTATGACCATATTGAATGGCAGAGCAGTCCCAAAGGACTGAATGGTCCAATCCTGCTCCTGAATCATATTATCCAATGTGATCTTTAATGGATTTATGTAGTAGAAATTCGGGGCACAGCACATCCAAGTTCCAGTTTAGTTTGTGGAATTAAAATGGGGGGGGGGGGGGGGGGCAATGCACGTAGATATCTTTGCTGAAAAGCAAAATCCATACAAAGTCTACAGTGACTGGAAATGTGTGCAAATCAGGAAAAAATGACAGCAGGGAATAAGATTGAAGGACATAAAAACAAACAATCCTGGAATGCACAAAGGATTTTTTCGCATGTGCCCTTTGATGGAAGTTGATTCAGGGGCGGTCATACGTAAAATATTTTCTCTTTCAGATACTGATTGATCTGTTGTGCATTTCCTGCATTTTACAGTTTTTATTTGAGACTAACGGTGTTTACAGTTTTTTTTTTTTCTTTTCATCTTCAAAACATTGCAGGAATTTTACACACTCTATAATGATTTCAGGAAGGTTAAGTTGTTAAAAACAATAAAATGTCAGCAATACCAGTGATCACATTCCCAGAGGGCACATTCTTTCGTTCAGCCAATCAATCATGAACTTGGTCCCTCACCAGCACCGTGCCTGTAACTTGACATACTGTTCTGTAGTTGGAATTTTTCCATTGCAAGTGTACTTAAAGGAAGAGAGAAGGAGAGAAAAAAAATAGAATGGAGTACCAAATAGGCACAGTCTGAGGAAATACAAAATAAAATGACTGGAAACAGTTCCTTGAAGGTAAACCAGTGTCAAAGCAGTGGGAGGCATTCAAAGGGAAGATTCATGGGATTCCGAGTAAACATGTTCCCACAAAAAAAAGGGTGGGATGGTCAAATCTAGAGCTCCCTGGAACTTAGGAAAGCAAAGAGAGGGCATGAAGGAATATTCACCATCAAACCCAGGTGAGCCCAAAGATGTTTTTTCTATATTTTAAGACTAAGAGGATAATTAAGGAAAGAGTAGAACCTATAAAGACCCAAAACGGTGATGCGCAATCAATTACACTCAAGACGAAGTGATTCATAACTGAAGGCTTTAATCTGCTAGAATTCTTCCCCAGCAGCTTCGATACAGAAAGTGAAGGCTGCTGGGACGGCACCGTTTCTTATACTCTGCCTATCACGGCGGAGCTACGTACAACAGCTAATGGTAGACTTCTGGGTCTAATCAATGGTCATCAGCCTCTTAGGTACCGCAATACCTGGTACTACCACATTCACCCCCTGTTAAAAAAGAGCCATGCGTGGGTGGTGGCCAGCGTTAATAGTCGCCTTTCGCATGGTATGACCAGGTATGGAGGTACCGTGATGTCGAGGATCTTTACAAAGTGTTCATAGTGGAGCAATCAGTCGATCGGGTGGCCTGGTCGTCCTTCTGGAGCGTCTGAGCTTCAGCGGTGATTCTGATGGGGGTCCCAGCGGTTGCGACTCTGGGAGCGTGGTGTCGTCCTCCCTGGCAGCTTCGTCACCCCTAGGCGGCGCTGTTGGGGCAAAAGGTTGACCGGGGGGTGGGTGGGGGGTGGTCGGGCCTAGGCAGGGGCGGCGGGAGTACTGACCCTCCAGTGAGGTGCGGTGGGGGTGGGGTCAATGGTTTGGGTGCGCGTGGGGTTCCGGCGGGTGCCAGGTGCCGAAGGGAGACTGTGTCTTGCCGGCCATCAGGGAACGCTACGTAGGCGTACTGGGGGTTGGCGCGCAGCAGCTGGACCCGCTCGACCAACGGGTCCGACTTGTGCACCCTCACATGCTTCCGAAGCAGGATGGGTCCGGGTGTCGCAAGCCAGGTTGGGAGCGAGGTCCCGGAGGAAGACTTCCTGGAGAAAACAAGGCGACGTTCATGAGGTGTCTGATTTGTGGTTGTACAGAGCAGCGACCAGATGGCGTGGAGGGCCACCAGGGAGGACTTCTTGCCAGCGGGAGACTGGGAGATTCCTGGACCGTAGGGCCAGTAGGACGGTCTTCCAGACCGTTCCGTTCTCCCTCTCTACCTGTCCGTTCCCCCGGGCATTGTAACGTGTCGTCCTGCTCAAGGCAATGCCCTTGCTGAGCAGGAATTGACGCAGTTCGTCGCTCATAAAGGAGGACCCCCTATCACTGTGTATGTATGCGGGGAAACCGAACAGTGCAAAGATACCCTGGAGGGCCTTGATGACAGTGGTTGTGGTCATGTCTGGGCAGGGGATGGCGAATGGGAACCGGGAGTACTCGTCAATCACGTTCAGGAAATATGTGTTGCGGTCGGTGGAGGGGAGGGGGACTTTGAAATCCATGCTGAGGCGTTCAAAGGGACGGGAAGCCTTTATCAGGTGCGCCCTCTCTGGCCGGTAGAAGTGCGGTTTGCACTCCGCGCAGATTTGGCAGTCCCTGGTGACTGTCCTGACCTCCTCGATGGAGTAGGGCAGGTTGCGGGTCTTGACAAAATGGAAAAGGCGAGTGACCCCCGGGTGGCAGAGGTCCTCGTGGAGGGATCGGAGGCGGTCCACTTGTGCGGTGGCACAAGTGCCGCGGGACAGGGCATCAGGAGGCTCGTTTAGCTTCCCCGGACGTTACAAGATCTCGTAGTTGAAGGTGGAGACTTCTATCCTCCACCTCAAGATCTTGTCATTTTTTATCTTGACCCGCTGTGCATTATCGAACATGAAGGCAACCGCCCGTTGGTCCGTGAGGAGAGTAAATCTCCTGCCGGCCAGATAATGCCTCCAGTGTCGCACAGCTTCTACTATGGCTTGAGCCTCTTTTTCGACCGAGGAATGGCGAATTTCGGAAGCATGGAGGGTACGGGAGAAGAAAGCCACGGGCCTGCCTGCTTGGTTGAGGGTGGCCGCCAGAGCTACGTCGGACGCATCGCTCTCGACCTGGAAGGGGAGGGACTCGTCGATGGCGTGCATCGTGGCCTTTGCAATGTCTGCTTTGATGCGGCTGAAAGCCTGGCGGGCCTCCGTCGACAGGGGGAGGGTTGTGGACTGGATCAGGGGTCGGGCTTTGTCCGCATAGTTGGGGCCCCACTGTGCATAATAGCTGAAGAACCCGAGGCAGCACCTCAGGGCCTTGGGGCTGTGAGGGAGGGGGAACTGAATGAGGGGGTGCATGCGCTCAGGGTCGGGGCCTATGACTCCACTTCGCACTACGTAGCCTACAATGGCTAGGCGGTCGATGCTAAACACGCATTTATCCTTATTGTATGTCAAATTAAGGATTTCCGCGGTCTGGAGAAATTTGCGGAGGTTGGTGTCGTGGTCCTGCTGGTCATGGCCGCAGATGGTGACGTTATCCAGATACGGGAACGTTGCGCATAAGCCGTACCGGTCAACCATTCGGTCCATCTCTCGCTGGAAGCCCGAGACCCCATTAGTGACACCAAAGGGAACTCTTAAAAGTGATAGAGCCGCCCATCTGCTTTGAAGGCAGTGTACTTGCGGTCACTAGTGCGGAGGGGTAGCTGGTGGTAGGCGGACTTGAAATCCACCATGGAGAAGACCTTGTATGGCACGATCCTGTTTACCAGGTCGGCTAAACGGGGGAGAGGGTACGCTTCCAGCTGCGTAAACCTGTTGATGGTCTGACTGTAGTCAATGACCATCCTATGTTTCTCCCCGGTCTTTACCACCACTACTTGAGCTCTCCAGGGGCTGTTGCTCGCTTCGATGACCCTTCCCTCAGCAGCCTTTGGGCCTCTGACCTGATGAAGGTCCGGTCATGGGCACTGTACCGTCTGCTCTTGGTGGGGACGGGTTTGCAATCCGGGGTGAGGTTCGCAAACAGGGAAGGCGGGTCGACCGTAAGGGTCGCGAGGCCGCAGACAGTAAGGGGGGGTATAGGGCCACCGAATTTAAAAGTCAGGCTTTGCAAATGGAAATTGGAAATCCAGCCCCAGGAGGGTAGCCACGCAGAGGTGCGGCAGGACGTACAGGCGGAAATTGTTGAATTTCCTGCCTTGGACAGTGAGGTTCGCTAGGCAGAACCCCTTTATCTCCACCGAGTGTGACCTGGAGGCCAGGGAGATCCTTTGATTTACAGGGTGGGTTACAAGTGAACAGCGCCTTACCATGTCGGGGTGAACAAAGCTTTCCGTGCTCCCAGAGTCAATCAAGCAAGACGTCTCGTGGCCGTTGATGGAGACCATCGTTGTAGCTGTTGCGAGCATCTAGGGTCGACTTTGGTCCAGTGTCACCGAGGCCAGCTGAAGCAATTGCGAGTTCTGATCGGGCAGCATGTAGTCGGCTGTGCTGGGGGCCTGGGGCCCCATCCAAGATGGCGTTACCCATGGGTCGCACATGATGTCCGGGGATGAACAAGATGGCGGCGGCGATGGACAAAATGGCGGCGCCCACCCGTCCAGCGTGGTGTCCGGGGGGCAAGATGGCCGCTCCCGTGGGTCGCACGTGGCCCGAGGATAGGGGGGTGGCGGTGAACGCTGGCCGGTCGGGGCCTGAAGGGGGGGTTGCCGATAGTCGCTGGAGACCGCGGGCCTGGCAGACCCCCACAAAGTGTCCCTTCTTGCCGCACCCTTTGCAGGTGGCGGTGTGGGCCAGGGCCAGGCAGCGCAGGCAGGGATGATTCGCCTGCCCGCAGAAGAAACAGCGGGGCCCGGCGGTGTTACCGGGCCGTCTCGTAGCGCAGGCTTGCGGGACAGGGGGAAGGCCTGTGGGGCTGCCGCTGCGGGGTGCCGCTGCAGGGTGCAACGCAGCCCAGGAGGCCATCGCGCGGTCGGGCGCAAAGGACTGCGTGTTTTTGTAGGCAATGTCCATGGACCCTGCCAGGGCCCGTGCCTCTCTAAGTCCCAGAGTGTCCCTTTCAAGGAGTCTTCGGCAGATATCTGGGAAGCTCATACCTGCTACAAAAGCATTCCTGATTAAAAGTTCCGTGTGTTCGCTCCCTGAAACTTGTGGGCAGCCACAGTTTCGGCCCAGCACCAGTAGCACCCGGTAGAAATCTTCCAACATTTCCTCGGGGCTTTGCCGCCTAGTCGCAAGCAGGTGACGAGCGTAGACCTGGTTCACAGGGCGGATATAATGTCCTTCTAGCAGTTCGATCGCGGCAGCATAGTTCTCCGCCTCCTCGATAAGAGGGTAGATCCCGGGGCTGACCCGTGAGCGCAGGAGATGCATTTTCTGACCTTCCGTGGGGGTGCCTACTGCTGTGTCGAGGTAGCCCTTAAAGCACACCAGCCAGTGTTTAAAAATTGCAGCAGAATTGTCCACATGGGGGCTGAGCTGAAGGCACTCCGGTTTGATACGGAGATCCATCCTTCCAACTTAAGTTGTAGTGGATTAAATTGATGCGCAATCAATTACACTCAAGACGAAGTGATTCATAACTGAAGGCTTTAATCTACTAGAACTCTTCCCCAGCAGCTTCGATACAGAAAGTGAAGGCTGCTGGGATGGCACAGTTTCTTATACTCTGCTTATCAGGGCGGAGCCACGTACAACAGCCAATGGTAGTCTCCTGGGTCTAACCAATGGTCATCAGCCTCTTAGGTACCGCAATACCTGGCACTACCACAAACGGCAACCTATGTGGGGAGGCAGGGGTAGGTATGGTTCTTAATCAATACTTTGTGCCTGCATTCACAAAAGAGGGTTACAAGACAGACATTGTAGTTAACGAGGAGGATTGTGAAGTATTGAACAGGGGGAGAGGAAGTATTAAGGGGATTACCATCCTTGAAAGTGGATAAATCACCAGGGCCGAAGGAAATGTGCTCCAGGCTGTTAAAAGAAGTCAAGTAAGAAATTACAGAGGGCCTATCCATAACTTTCCAATGCTCACTGGATACAGGGGAAGTGCCTGAGGATTAGAGGTCTGTTAACATTGGACATATGTTTAAAAAGTGAGCGAGAAATAAACTGAATAATTACAGGCCAGTTAGTCTGACCTCACTAGTGGGAAAATTATTCAAATCAATTCTGAGGGATAGGATAAAGTGTGACTTGGAAAGGCGTGGATTAATTAAGAACAGTCAGTATGGATTTGTTAAGGGAAGGTTGTGCCTGATTACTTTGATTGAATTTTTTGAAGACGTAACAAGGAGGATTAATGAGGGTAGTGTAGTTGATGTGGTCTACATGGATTTTAGCTTTTGGCAAGATCCCATGTGGCAGACTGGTTAAAAAAAAGCCCATGGAATCCAGGGAAATGGAGTAAACTGGACTGATTAAGTGGTCAGAAGAGTGGCAAATGGAATTCAACCCAGAGAAGTGTGAGGTGATGCATTAGGGAAGGTCAAACAAAGCAAAGGAATACACAATATATGGGACTATACTGAGAGGTGTAGAGGAAGTGAGAGACCTTGGAGTGAATGTTCACAGATCTCTGAAGGTAGTAGGGCACTTTGATAAGGTGGTTAAGAAGGCATATGCAACTTACTTTTGTATATTTTTGACCCTCTGGGGGGCATTGGACGACCTACCTTTGTATATTTCTGGGGGGATTGGAGAGATTATGGGGATCCTAGGGGAATTTGGCTGGTTTTTGGGGTACAAATTGAATATGGGTAAAAGTGAGGTCTTTGCGATTAAGGCGAGGGGACAAGAGAGGAGATTGATGGGGATGCCGTTCCAAGGTGGTGGGAGGGAGCTTCTGGTATTTAGGTATCCAGGTGGCGCGGGAGTGGGAGAAGTTACACAAGCTAAATTTAGCTCAGTTAGTGAAGCAGAAGTGACTTCAGAAGGTGGGATATGCTCCTGCTGTCACTGGCAGGGAGGGTGCAGAGGGTAAAGATGACGGTTCTCCAAAGGTTTTTGTTTGTATTTAAGTGCCTGCCTATTTTTATCCCCAAGGCTTTCTTTAAGCGGGTGAATGCGGTGATCTCCGGGTTTGTGTGGGTGGGTAAAATCCCTGCGGGTAAAGAAGGTGCTGCTGGAGCGGGGTTGAGGGAAGGGGAGACTGGCTCTGCCGTATTTCAGAAACTACTACTGGGCGGCAAACATAGTAATGGTTAGGAAGTGGTCAGTATGGGAGTGGGTGGAGACGGCCTCATGTAGGGCCTCAGGTTTAGGGGCACTGTTAACGGCACCTCTGTTGTTTTCGTCAGCTCAGTACTCCACAAGCCTGATGGTAATGGCGGCCTTGAGGATGTGGGGACAGTGGCAGAAGCACATGGGAGTGGAGGGGCGTCAGTATGGACACCTATTTGTGGCAACCACCAGTTTGCACCGGGTGGGCTGGATGGGGGATTTCGGAGGTGGCAATGAGCAGGGAGCGAGTGGTTTGGGGACCTGTTTATTGACGGCAGCTTTCCGTGCTTGGAGGACTTGGAGGAGGAGTTTGAGCTGCCCGGCGGGGGGAATGGGTTCCACTACTGCAGGTGAGGGACTTTGCACGGAGGCAGGTTTCGACCTTTCCGCACCTACCGCCCCAGGGGATACAGGACAAGGTAGTGTCGAAAATGGTAGTGGGGCAGGGGACGTTTCTCAGAAATTTATAAAGAGCTAATGGAATGGGAGGGAACCCCGATAGGGGAGGTAAAGCGAAAGTGGGAGGAAGAGTTGGGCAAGGAAATAGAGGTGGGATTGTGGGAGGATGTCCTGAATAGAGTTAATGCATCCTCGTCGTGTGCCAGGCTCTGCCTTATACAATTCAAGGTGGTCCACAGGACGCATATGACTGTGGCTCATATGAGCAGGTTTTTTGAAGGGGTGGAGGATAGGTGTGGGCGTTGTACGGGAGGGCCCGCAAATCATATCCACATGGTTTGGGCATATCCGAAGCTTAGGGGATTTTGGCAAGGAGTTGCCGATGTCATGTTCACGGTATTGAAGGCACGGGTGGTTCCGAGTCCAGAGGTGGCGATATTTGGTGTGTTGGAAGATCCAGGAGTCCAGGGGGTGAGAGAAGCTGATGTGTTGGCCTTTGCCTCCCTGGTAGCCCAGAAGCGGATCTTATTGGCGTGGAGGGACTCGGAACCCCTGAAATCTGGGGTATGGGTCAGTGACATGGCTGGGTCTCTCAGGCTTGAGAAGATCAAGTTCTCCCTGAGAGCATCGATGCTAGGGTGCTAGGGTTTCCCGGAGGTGGCAGCCATTTATTGACTTCTTTGGGGAAAATTAAGCTGTCAGCAGATATAAGAGGGGTGTTGAGGGGGGTTAAGGGAATGAGGGAGGCAGGGAGGGTTGGTTGAGGTGGGAAATAGTTAGTGGGAAAGGGGGGACGGGAGAACTGTGTGTGTACGCCACGTTGGCTGGGTTTGGTTGTTGGTTGGGTGGGTGTTATCTGTTCTGTTGCTTTTTTTCCTCTCTCAAATTGTTGTTAAAAATTATAAATGCCTTAATAAAATATTTTTCAAAAAAAAAGACATACTGAATCCTTTCATTTATTAGCCATGGCATAGAATATAAGGGCAGGGAGGTTATACTGGAACAATATAAAATATTAGTTCGGTCACAACTTGAGCACTGAATGAGTTCTGGTCACCATGTTACAGAGGCTTGAGAGCATCTGGAACTCACTGCCTGAAACGTTGATAGAGGCAGAAGCCCTCAAATCATTTAAAAGCTGTCTCGATATGCACCTGAAGTGTCATAACCTGCAGGGTACCTCCATTTATTGGCCAGTGTAGGCACAATGGGACAACAAATGGCCTCTTTCTGTGCCACTCCCGACTGTGCAGAAGGAGGCCGTTCAGCCCATCGGGTCTGCACAGACCCCGCCCTTATCCCCGTAGCCTAACCTGCACATCAAGGAGCAATTTAGCATGGCCAGTCCACCTAACCTACACATATTTGGACAGTGGAAGAAAACCGGAGCACCCGGAGGAAACCCACGCAGACATGGGCTAAAAGTGCAACTCCACACAGTCAACTGAGGCCGGAATTGAACACTGGTCCCCAGTGCTGTGAGGCAGTAATGCTAACCACTGATGCATGTGGGGTGGGTGGATGGGGGGGGGGGGGGGGGGGGAGGAGAGGGGGGGGGGCCTGAAAGGGGGTGACTGAAAAGAGCAGTGACCTTAAAGCTGGGGTCCCTCAGTGATCCCATAGTGGGGTATGCACACATCGAGGGGGAGGGGGGGGGGGGGCGCGATGTCCTGGTTGCTGACGAGGATGGATTGTTGTAGGGTTGGGACACACTCATGTCTGGGTGGTGTTGTAATCCCTGGAATAGAACAAAGAACAAAGAAAAGTATAGCACTGGAACAGGCCCTTCGGCCCTCCAAGCCATGCTGTTCATCTGAACTAAAATCTTCTACACTTCCGTGGTCCGTACCCCTCTATTCCCATCCCAGAATGATTCTGAATTCTCCCTCCGTGTACCCGAGCAGGCACTGGAATGTGGAGACTTGGGGCTTTTCACAGTAACTTCATTGTAGTGTTAATGTAAGCCTACTTGTGACAGTGAAGATTATTTCATAACATTTACTCATCCTGGATATTATTATTATTTTTATTATGTAGAGCTTGTCGGCTGAGGAACGGTTGAGGACTCTGGACCTGTACTTGTTAGAGTTTAGAAGGATGAGGGGGATCTCATTGAAACTTATAGGATACTACGAGGCCTGTATAGAGTGAATTAGGAGTGGATGTTTCCACTTGTAGGAAAAACTAGAACCAGAGGACACCATCTCAGACTAAAGGGACGATCCTTTAAAACAGAGATGAGGATGAATTTCTTCAGCCAGAGGCTGGTGAATCTGTGGAACTCTTTGCCGCAGATGGCTGTGGAGGCCAAATCACTGAGTGTTTTTAAGACAGAGATAGATTGGTTCTCGATTAATAAGGGGATCAGGGATTATGGGGAGAAGGCAGGAGAATGGGGATGAGAAAAATATCAGCCATGATTGAATGGCGGAGTAGACTCGATGGGCCGAGTGGCCTAATTCTGCTCCTATATCTTATGGTCTTATGGGCTCCGAGGACATTTAATGATGGAAGTCAAGGGTTAAAGGTTGGGCATGTTGCCCATGTCTCGGGGGGGGGGGGGGTCATGATATCCGTGGGTGGATGATGTGGGGCCCTCAACCTAACTTTGAGATCTTAAAAAAGGTGCCTGAGAAACAGAGGCTTGATCGAACGGCCATGCTGCTCCCGAAAAGCAGCTCGCCGTGGCACAGTATGACTGATAGAAACCGGGAGCTCCTCAGATCTACCTGGCTCACAACGCCCAGGTGGCAGTGCCAGGCTGGCAGGGCCAAGGTTCCCAGGCGCTGGGTTGCCCGTGTCAGGGATCGGGCCCAGGGGAGCCTTGCCCACAAGAGGTGGGGTGAGGGAAGCTCAAAAATCCTGGAAGAGGTAAGTTGGGTGAAGTGGGGGTGGTGTCCCGGAGGCCACGGTCGGTTCACTGAGGGGGTTCGAAAGATCGGGGCTGCCTTTAAAAATGGCACTCTAATCTGTGAGTAGTCTTCCTACCAGTGCAGGAAATGATAAAAAATGCGACCATAGCAGGAAGTTCCTCGCCGAGGTCAAAACTAACAGGTAAAGTGCCCTTTAATAGCGGAGTCTTTCTCAGTGCTGCAGGGGCCGAGAAACGTCCAGCTGAAACGCACCATTCAGCAGACTTTCACTCAAGTTTTCAATGCAATGATTTCCAATGCTGGGAGAAACGAGTGCCAAAGAGGACGGGGTATTGAGTATAAAAGCTCGAAAATTATGTTACAATTATATAGAACGTTATATAGAACATTGATAAGGCCACATTTGGATTCTGTGGAGGCTTTGGAGAGAGTACAGAAAAGGTTTACCAGGAAGTTGCCTGGTACGGAGGGTACTAACTATGAGGCGAGATTGAATAAACTGGGATTGTTCTCTCTAGAGAGACGGAGGCTGAGGGGGCGACATGATAGAAGTTTATAAAATTATTAGGGGTATCGATAGGGTGAACAGTTGGAGGCTTTTTCCCAGGGTGGAAATGACAATTACAAGGGGGCACAAGTTCAAGGTGAGGGGGGAAAGGTTCAGTGGAGATATGTGGAGGAAGTTTTTTACACAGAAGGTGGTGGTGGCCTGGAATGCACTGCCAAGTGAGGTGGTTGAGTCTGATACGTTAGCGACCTTTAAGACTTATCTGGATAGGCACATGAACAGACGGGGTATAGAAGGATACAGGCGGTTGGTTTAGATAGGACACGTGATCGGCGCAGGCTTGGAGGACCGAAGGGCCTGTTCCTGTGCTGTATTGTTCTTTGTTCTTTGTAGTGAGATTAGCTGACAGCTGTTGCAGAGACGGCCTGTGTACGATGGAATGTCCTCCTTCTCTGCTGTACCTCTTTTACAATTTTGTTTCCATGATTTAAGTATTTTAATATATTGTGGATATATTTTACATTTTCACATTATACTTTTAATACTATTTGATGTTTGCTTTTTCAAACATGTGGGATCACATCTGTTTTGTGTGCATTTAATTCTTAGAACGTCAAACCACTTCAGTACACATTAGAAGTCATCCACATCAGAATGTCGAATGACATTTTATGGCTTAAATGTGCAATTAATCAGATGAAAACACCACACACTGAAAGTCAGGACATGACCACCCACAAAGCATTTGTACAATCCATCCTTTAAATTGGTACCTCTAGAAATTAGATTATTCCATCAAATTAACTTACACCCTTGATTTAATTCACTTTTACTTGCAAACGAAAACTGAGAACATCTTCATTCAGACGGTTTAGGGTTTGCCAGTGAAAATTTCAATTTGGTGAAAACAAAAGGATGTTTTGAGATGAAAATAAAAGCAGAAAATGATGGCAAGCACAACAGAAATGCCGAGATGAACATTACGAACTCGTCAAGTGAATTTTGTATATTTTGAAGAATATTTCTGAATCTTACATGAATGTTTTCTGTGATACTTGGCGTGATTCTCAGACCACGGGCGAGGTCAGAGAATTGCCGTAGGGGGCGTGATTCACGCGAAGGTGACCGGTGACCAGAGAATCGGCGCCATTTGCGCCGGCTCGTCGCCGGTCGGGGACCACTCTACGCGGCCCCCACACCGGCGATTCTCCGCGCGCGTTGGCCGAGTGGCTGCCGAGATAGGCCGAGTTCCGCCGGCGCTGTTCACGTGTGGTCCTACCCGGCAGGACCTCGGTGTTCATCCTGTGGGGGCGGCCTGGTGGGGGGGGAGGGGGGATCCGGCCCCCGGCGGGCCTCCACCGTGGCCTGGCCTGCGATCGGGGCCTACCGATCGGCGGGCCGGCTTCTCCTGGTGGGGGCCTATGTTCCTCCGTGCCGGGCCTCTGGAGCTCGCCGCCATGTTGCGTCGGGGCTGGCGTGGAGAAGGCAACTAGCGCACATGTGCGAGTTTGCGCTGGTCGTAAAGGCATGCGCAGACTCGCGGCGCCCGTTTGATGCCGGTATCGGCAGCTGGAGCTACGTGAGTCACTCCAGAGCTGTGCTGGCCCCATGTGAGACACAGGATCGCTGATCCTGGGGGCCTGTTGACGCCGTCGTAAAACGCGACGGCATTTACGACGGCGTCAACACTTACCTCAGGACCAGAAAATCCCGCCACTGTTTCTACTTCCAATCAATGGGTTTAAATTTGTGACGGAATTCTGTCGCTGGGCTTGTGTCATAGAAATGGGTATAAAATTGTGAACCTGTTTTAGGGTTGAAGATACACATTGGAGTTTTATTTGTATAGTCCTGAGAATGCAAGCGTGATGCAAAACAGTGGTTTCTATGACAAGAAATCCAACAATTCATAAATGGATATCTCATTGAGATGGAGGTTTTTGTCTTCATCAAACTCTACTTTTTAACTCTCAACTAACCATTCATGCCTTAGGGCTAACCCCTTCTTTAAAGGCCTGTGATTCTCCATCCTTGCTCTAAAATCAGTGGTCCTTCTTTATCCATTGTTCATCTCTTGAGCATAACGAATACTCCCACAGATAAATCATTTAAAATGTGGGGTTGTGTCTTATGCATTAATGTTAAAACCATGGGTGGGATTCCAGAATGGAGGAATAAAAGGAAAAAATGCTTGAAATACTCAGCTGGTCTGGCAGCATTTGTGGAGGGGGAAGCAGAATTGAAGTTTCAGGCTGATCTGTTGAAAGGTTACAATGTCCAGAAAAAACTTTCAACTTCAGTGAAGTCTTTTGCAGAATGCATTAGTTATACAACATTTTTTGGAGCCATAGACAATAATCGATGGATCCAGTGTATCCTATGAATCCACTCGTCAGAAGACAGTATATTCCAGAGTTAAATTTCATAACCTCCAACAGTCAACAGTCCAAGAGTCAAGTCCTGCTCTTTGATGATTCTTTCCAACCATTGTATTAAATGTCCTGCCTGAGCAATTGCTGGTCTAGGAGTCCTAGTGCTGGTGCCGGAGCTGTACCTTTAATATGCAGGTGCACTCGGAAAATCAGATTGGTACCAGATCCCAAGAAAAGGAATTTGTGGAATATCTATGAGTTGGTTTTTTGGAGCACCCTGTGGTAGAGCCCAATGGGAAAAGGCAATTCTGGATTTGGTGATGTGTAATGAGGCAGACTTGATTAGGGAACTTAAGATGAAGGAACCCTGAGGGAGCAGTGACCACAATATGATAGAATTTACCCTGCAGTTTGAGAGGGAGAAGCTGCAATCAGATGTAACGGTATTGCAATTAAATAATGGTAACTACAAAGACATGATGGTGGAGCTGGCCAGAGCTGATTGGAAGGGAAGCCTAGCAGGGAATACAGTGCAACCGCAATGACAGGTGTTTTGGGGTCATTTGGGAGGCAAAACAGAAATTCATCCCAAGGAGGAGGAAACATGCTAAGGGAAGGAGAAGTTAACCATGGCTGATGAGGGAAGTTAAGGACGGCATAAAAGCAAAAGCATACATAGTGTTGCAGATTAGTGGGAAGCCAGACGACTGTGAAGCCATTAAAAGCAAGCAAAGGACAACTAAAAAAGCAATAAGGGGGGAGAAAATGAAATATGAGTGTAAGCTGGCTAGTGATACAAAAAAATAGTTTTTTAAATCGATATATAAAAGGGAATGTATAAAAGGTAAGAGCGAGGCAAGCATGGGCAGTTGACTACTGGAAAATGAAGCTGGAGAAGTAGCAAGGAGGAATAAAGAAATGACAGAGGAACTGATCAAGTACTTAGGGAAATTATAGGCCGATTAGCCTGACTTCAGTCATTGGTAAGATTTTAGAGTGCATTATTAAGGATGAGACTGTGGAGTAATTAGAAGTTCATGGTAAAATAGGGCTGGGTTAACGTGACTGTGGTAGTCACCACTAGTGGTATATTATATGTATTACGGCACTGCCCGTATATTAGTGGTACAATGGTAAATCCTTGCCTGCTGGCTCCACCCAAGCAGGCGGCGTATAAAAGTGTGTGCTCTCCTGCGCTGCAGCCATTCTGGTTCCAGCTACAGGAGGCACAACATCTTGTTCAATAAAGCCTTGATTGTTCCACCATTCTCGTCTTGTGGTAATTGACGGTGCATCAATTTATTGAACAAGATTTTCAAACGATGGATTTCCGCATCAAGCCTGATCGCCTGCAGCTGAGCCCTCAAGCAGCCAACGCCACGTCCACCTTTGACCACTGGCTAGCCTGCTTCGAAGGCTACCTCAGAAGAGCCGCTGAAGACCCTCGGACACGCAGAAGCTCCAAGTCCTCTATTCACGGGTGAGGTTTGACATTTTTCCCCTCTTCCGGGATGTGCCCACCTACTCCGAACCGATGGATCTCCTGAAGGGACATTACGTTCGGCCGGTGAACCAAGTGCACGCCAGACACCTTCTGGCCACGAGACAGCAACTCCCCCGGGAGACTCTGGATGATTTCTTGCGTGCCCTGCAGATCCCAGGTAGGAACTGTGACTGCCAGGCAGTTTTGTCAGTTCAGCAGAACAAACATTTAATTCGAGACGCTTACGTCACGGGCATGAAGTCTACGTACATCCGCCAGCGGCTACTGGAAGGGGGTACGCTCGATCACGACCCTTAAGGGGACTAGGCAGCTCGCTAATTCGTTAGAAGTGGCCTCCCGTAATGTTCAGTCATACGCTCCCGACCGCGTGGCGCCCTCATGGGCATCGTGGGCCCCACCAGCTGCCGACTCCAGCTCACCGCAAGCCTGCACCGGCCGGCAGCCAGCCAACTCTGGGGGGGCCCCAAGTGTTATTTTTGCGGACAAAACAAACACCCCAGGCAGCACTGCCCGGCGTGGAGCGTGACCTGCAACGGGTGTGGGAAGAAAGGGCACTTTGTTTCTGTTTTCCAGGCCCGGTCGGTCGCCGCAGTTTCCAGGCCCGGCGTTTCTACACTCACCCACGTGCGACCCAGGGGCCGTGCCTCAGGACCTCTGCTTGTCTGGCCGTTCACTGCCTGCTGATACCTCCACCACCGTTGACCAGCCTGGGATCTCCCAGCATCTTCTGCAGCTCGCCTCCATCACCCTGGATCAGTCCCGGCCCCGCAACCTCGCGACCGCGACGACAACGGTGAAGATCAATGGGCACGATACGATCTGCCTCTTTGACTCCGGGAGCACAGAGAGCTTCATCCACCCCACTACGGTAAGGCGCTGCTCCCTCCAGGTACACCCCGTCACCCAGAAAATCTCCCTGGCCTCCGGATCCCATTCCGTTGAAATCCGAGGGTACTGTATCGCGACCCTCACTGTCCAAGGCGTAGAGTTCAGCAACCTCCGGCTCTACGTCCTCCCCCACCTCTGTGCTGCTGCCCTGTTACTCGGCCTGGATTTTCAATGCCACCTCCAAAGCCTTACTTTAAAATTCGGCGGACCCCTACCCCCCCTCACCGTCTGCGGCCTCACGACCCTTAAGGTCGATCCACCCTCCCTGTTTGTGAACCTCACCCCGGACTAGGAGCAGATGGTACAGTGCCCAGGCCAGGATCTTCATCAGGTCGGAGGTCCAACGGCTTCTGCGGGAGGGGATCATTGAGGCCAGCAACAGCCCCTGGAGAGCTCAAGTAGTGGTAGACTGGGGCGAAGCACAGGATGGTCATTGACTTCAGTCAGACCATCAATCGGTACACGCAGCTCGATGCGTACCCCCTCCCACGCATATCTGACATGGTCAATCAGATTGCGCAGTTTCGAGCCTTTTCCACAGTAGACCTGAAGTCCACCTACCACCAGCTCCCCATCCGCCCGGAGGACCACCAATACACTGCGTTCGAAGCAGATGACCGCCTCTATCACTTCCATAGGGTTCCTTTCGGCGTCACTAATGGGGTCTCGGTCTTCCAGCAAGAGATGGACCGAATGGTTGACGGTTACGGACTGCGGGCCACCTTCCCGTACCTAGATAACGTCACCATCTGCGGCCACGATCAGCAGGACCACGACGCAAACCTCCAAAAATTCCTCCATACCGCCAAACTCCTTAATCTCACAAACAATAAGGAGGTTCCGCACCAACCGCTTAGCCATCCTTGGCTATGTAGTGGAAAATGGAGTCCTAGGGCCCGACCCCTACCGCACGTGCCCCCTTTTGGAACTCCCTCTCCCCCACTACCCCAAAGCCCTGAAACGATGCCTGGGGTTTTTCTCCTATTACGCCCAGTGGGTCCCTAATTATGCGGACAAGGCCCGCCCACTCATTCAGTCCACAGTTTTTCCCCTGACGGCTGAGGCCCGCCAGGCCTTCAACCGCATCAAGGCAGACATCGCCAAGGCCACGATGTACGCGGTCAAAGAGACCCTCCCCTTTCAGGTGGAGAGACGCATTGGACGTGGCCCTGGCCGCTCCTCAACCAGGCGGGCAGACCCGTGGCTTTCTTTTCCCGCACCCTCCATGCCTCCGGAATTCGGTACTCCTCTGTCGAAAAGGAGGCCCAAGCCATTGTGGAAGCTGTGCGACATTGGAGGCATTACCTGGCCGGCAGGAGATTCACTCTCCTCACTGGCTAACGGTCGGTTGCTTTTATGTTTAATACTACACAGCGGGGCAAGATAAAAAATGACAAGATCTTGAGGTGGAGGATCGAGCTCTCCACTGATAATTATGAGATCTTGTATCGCCCGGGGAAGCTCAATGAGCCCCATGATGCCCTATCCCGTAGTACATGTGCCAGCGCACAAGTGGACCGACTCCGGGCTCTCCACAATGACCTCTTCCACCTGGGGGTCACCGCAGAGTGCAAGCCGCACTTCTACCGGCCAGATCGAGTGCACCTGGTGAAGGCGTCCCGTCCCTTTGAACTCCTCAGCGTGGACTTCAAAGGCCCCTCCCCTCCACCGACCGCAACATGTATTTCCTGAATGTGATTGATGAGTACTCCCGGTTCCCTTTCGCCATCCCATGCCTCGATACGACTTCTGCCACAGTAATCAAAGCCCTGCACAGCATCTTCACTCTGTTCGGATTCCCCACCTATGTCCACAGTGATCAGGGATCCTATTTCATGATTCTTGAGCTGCGTCAGTTCCTGCTCAGCAAGGGCATCGCCTCGAGCAGGACAACCAGCTACAACCCCGGGGAAACGGGCAGGTCGAGAGGGAGAATGGGCCGGTCTGGAAGGCCGTCCTGCTGGCCCTGCGGTCTAAAATTCTCCCGGTCTCCCGCTGGCAGAAGGTCCTCCCTGACGCGCTCCACTCCATCCGTTTGCTCCTCTGCACCGCGACTAATGAGACCCCTCACAAACGTGTGTTTGCCTTCCCCAGGAGGTCCACCTCCGGGGTCTCGCTCCCAACATGGCTGACAGTTCCTGGACCCGTCGTCCTCCGGAAGCATGTGCGGACCCATAAGTCGGACCCCTTGGTCGAAAAAGTCCACCTCTTATATGTAAACCCGCAGTACGCCTACGTGGCACACCCTGACATGCGCCAAGACACAGTCTCCCTCCGGGACCTTGCACCCGCTGGATCCCCACCCACGACCTGACACTGCCCCCTCCACCCCCCCCAGTTGTCTCATTCACCCCTGCACCACTCACCCTCCCTCCAACGAACCTCACCGCAGCCCCCACCCCAGCAGGATCTGTCCTCCCACTGGTTCCACACAGGGGTGACGGAGTCGCAGGTGACCAAGTCGGCGCCCACATCACCACCAGGACTGAGGCGATCGCAGAGGAGGGTCAAGGCCCTCGACAGACTTAACTTGTAATGTTTCCACCACCCCCGCCGGACTCTTTTTTTTAACATGGGATGGCGAAAGGGAACCGGAAGTACTCATCAATCACATTCAGGAAATACATGTTGCGGTCGGTGGAGGGGAGGGGCCTTTGAAGTCCACGCTGAGGAGTTCAAAGGGACGGGACGCCTTCACCGGGTGCTTTTTTTAACAGGGGGTGAATGTGGTCGTCACCACTAGTGGTATATTATATGTATTACGGCACTGCCCGTATATTAGAGGTACAATGGTAATCCCAGCAGGCGGCGTATAAAAGTGTGTGCTCTCCTGCGCTGCAGCCATTCTGGTTCCAGCTACAGGAGGCACAACATCTTGTTCAATAAAGCCTCGATTGTTCCACCATTCTTGTCTTGTAGTAATTGACGGTGGATCAGTGACTTGGTCAAAGGGAGGTCATGTCTGACAAATCTGTTAGAGTTCTTTGAGGAGGCAATGAGGAAGTTAGACAAAGAAGAGCCAGTGGCATGATCTATTTGGATTCACAGAAGGCCTTTGACAAAGTGCTGTATAGGAGGTTATAAATAAGACAAGAGTTCATGGTGTTTGATGCAAGACACTGGCACGGATGGATTGGCTGACTTGCAGAAGACAGAGCGTGGACTAAAGGTGTATTTTTCTGAATGGCAGCTGGTGACCAGTAGTGTTCTGCAGGAGTCTGCTGGGTCCACAACTATTCACGATATACATTAACGATCTGGAAGAAAGAACTGAGGACATTGGTGCTAAGTTTACAGATGATACAAAGATATGTAGAGGGACAGAATGTGTTCAGGAAGCAAGGGGGCTGCAGAAGTACTTGGAGAGGCTGAGACAGAGGGTAAGGAAGTGTCAGATGGAGTACGATATGGAAAAGTGTGAGGTGTTACCAAAGTGTACTTTGGTAAGAAGAATAGAGGGATAGACTATTTTCAAATGGGAAAAGGCTTCGGAGACCTGAAGCAGAAACCGACTTAGGAGTCCCATTTGGAGTATTGTGAGCAATTTTAGACCCCATATCTAAGGAAGGATGTGCTGGACTTGGAGAGGATCCAGAGGAGGTTCACATGAGTGATCCTTGGCATGAAGGGCTTGTCGTATGAGGAATGGTTGAGAACTCTGTGTCTGCAGTCGATGGAGTTTAGAAGGATAAGGGGGGAATCTTATTGAAACTTACAGGATACTGCGAGGCCTGGATGAAGTGGATGTGGAGAGGATGTTTCCACTTGTAGGAGAAACTAGAACCCGAGGGCACAATCCCAGACTAAAGAAACAAACCTTTAAAACTGAGATGAGGAGGTATTTTTCAGCCAGAGGGTGATGAATCTGTGGAACTCTTTACTGCAGAAGGCTGTGGAGGCCAAATCACTGAGTGTCTTTAAGACAGAGACAGATAGGTTCTTGATTAATAAGGCGATCAGAGGTTACGGGGAGAAGGCAGGAGAATGGGGATGAGAAAATATCAGCCATGATCGAATGACGGAGCAGACTCGGTGGGCCGAGTGGCCTAATTCTGCTCCTGTGTCTTATGATCTTATGGTCTTTCAGGAATCTTGCTGCCAATGACTTTGAACATCTTTTGCAATATTGCCCTCATCACGTCTCCAATTAAGGATGATGCCCATTCTTCATTTTTCTGGTGCTTTCTTCGACACAATCGGAAACAAACTCTTTGGACAGTACGAGCAATTCATCACACAATTGTGTGCCAAGTGTCAGTGATTTTAGTGTATTTTCCCATGATGCATGCTGTTAGTGTGGTATATTATGTATAATTTCTAATCGCTAGCCTATGACTCCTTCCCAATGGAAGGAAAAGTGTAAAGGCTGGGAGCTGAATGCAGGATCACCATGGAGATAGCAAATCACCTCATCCATAGCTTCTCCGGCATAACCCTGCTGCTGGGCTTCACTTTATAGTGATCTGCTTCGCAGCAGACTAGAGAAATGTGTAACACGAGTAATAACTCATCGTGCGTGCACCACCCGGAGTGATCTGGACGCCCAGGAGTCACCAGCTACACTGGTGAGGTCTCACCCGATTGCCGGTTAGTACTGGTCTCCAGAAGTGATGATGGGCACTCCGTAGGGTCTCGGAAGCCATTGGAGCCCCACAGGTAGTCAGCGAGAGGCCAGTGCCCTGGCACTTCCCCAGGCACCCTGGCAGTGCCAATCGGTCACCACTAGGATGCCAGATTGATACTGCCAGGGCGTATGGGACACTGCCTGCGTGCCAGGTTAGCAGTTGCCCAGGTGTCAGCTTGGCACTGCCAAGGATTGGGGCCTGAGGACGACCATACACATTAAAGGGAGGGTGAAGGGGTGTATGAATGGTTGAGATGTGAATGGGGGATATGAAAGGGTTTTTTAAAGGTTGGGGATGAAAGGGTGGGGCTAAAAGGGGGTGGCTAAAGGTGGAGGGGGCCCTCGGTGACATCATAGCAGGATGCGCTCACTGGGGAGTTGGGTGGGGGGGGTGGGGGTGATACCCATGTCTACAGAGGGTTGTATTGTCCGTGGGTGTGCGGGGGACCCTCCAGCTCACTTAGAGATTGCGGCACCCGTTCAAAATGGTGGCCTGATCTCTGAGGAGCAGGTCTGGCCAGCAGGTTCAGCTCCCCAGTGATGGAAAATATTCCAAGTGTGGGCTAGCCTGGAGAGTGTCTCCCCAGGGCCAGAAAAAATGGCTAAGTGTGGTTGTATAGCGGTGGGCAACTTGCCCACAGAGTCAGGAGGAAACTCCCAGCCAAACCCGCCTGAAATGACACCTGGAAACCTTTCCGTTAGATTGCGCCCTTAGTCATTTTTGGGAGAATCGTGCCCGATGAGGTAATTTGGTAGTATTCAAATGCCTTCAACGGAAATTGTAAATCTGCTTTTAAATATAATTAAAGCCCTATGAAATCTGAATCCTTGGACGCAGCAGCTGGGGTGGGAACCAAATTAGACCTCAAGCAACGAGTTTGCCCGCCTCCATTGTTACCATTATGCACCCTTCGCAGGATACTGTGACTCATTTATTGACACCTTCCGAAGTTCTCTATTCAAATAGATGTATATACCTATTTGTAACAGTTGTGTGAATATCACAGATTTCTGTCGTGCCCGTTTGCTGAGATCCATTTACTGTGGTAGCAGACTGTTCTTCTAGATTTATAACAACAAAAGAGTGAATGTTACACTGCCTGTAAAATATGCCTTCAAACAGCGTTTGCACTTCACTACACTGTTTATGCTGGTTTTGGAGTTGAAGTATGCCTGTAAATAAGTGAATACATGATTAAGTGAAAAAAACATAACAAGAGTGGGATGACATTAATAGGACAGACCTACGCTCTGTCCTCCTCATGCTGCCATAACCAATCAAATTTAATGTAGACCCTTCATAGGCAGTGAAGCGTTTTAATATTTCCCCTGTTTGGATCTGCCCTCATCTGTTGAGCAATCACCCTGGCCAGCCTTTATGGGTTGAATTCTCAGGTGCCCCAGCCGCCTGTTTCTCGGCAGTGCACCGTTGGCTGGTGGTGGGATTTTCTACTCCCGTAGCTTGTGAATGGGATTTCCCATTGAAGCCACCCCCCCCCCACCCACCCCGCCAGGAAACCCATGGGTAGGAGTGCTCGCCTGGCGGGAAAAGAGAATTCCAGTGGCCGGAGAATTCTGGCCTAAGGGCGGCACAGTGGTTAGCACTGTTGCCTCACAGCACCAGGGAACCAGGTTCGATCCAGCCTTCGATGACTGTCTGTGTGGAGTTTGCACTTTCTCTCCCTGTCTGCGTGGATTTCCTCCGGGTGCTCCGGTTTCCTCCCACAGTCCAAAGATGTGCAGCTTAGGTGGATTTATAATGCTAAATTGTCCCTTGGTGTCCAAAAATGTGCAAGTTGGATGGAGTTACGGGGCTAGAGTGGGGAATGGGCCTTGTAGGGTGCTATTTCGGAGGGTTGATGCAGACCTGATGAGCTGAATGGCCCCCTTCTGCACAGTAGCGATTCTATGATATGCTGTACATTTGAAGAGCACATACATTGATGCACAGATGCCTGAATTGCTGTTCATTCTGCATGTCAATAAGTGAATATGTATAATTCAGGGTTATATGGATTTGTTTTGTGGAGCCTTTTTGAGATTTCAATACAAGTTTAAATTATGCATTGTGTAGTTAAAGGGCACTGATTGGATTGTTCCAGTTGGCCCCCAGGTCAACTGGGTGGGGCGGACACCCATTGCAAATCGCAGAACCAGCAATCCAGGCAGGCCTAGTGGCCCTCCCTGCCTGCAGTAGCAGCCTCAGGCCTCCGCGAGAGTACCTGCCTCCATCATCCATCCTCTCAGGCAGCACATCCCATATTTCTACCACCATAAGGGTGAAAAAATGTTTCCTCAGGCCCTCTCTAAATCACTTAATCCTCACCTTAAACCTATGCCCTCTGGCCTTAGACACCTCTGCCATGGAGAACAGATTATTACGATCTTCCCTATCTATGTCTCTCATAATTTTGTTTACCTTTAACTGATCCCCCCTCAGCCTCCTCTGCTCCAGGAAAAACAAACCCAGCCGAACCAATTTCTCCTCAAAGCTGAAACTTTCCATCCCAGGCAACATCCTGCTGAATCTACGCTGCACCTCCTCCAGGCAATCATGTTCTTCCGATAGTGTGGCGACCAGAATTGCACACAATATTCCATCTGTGGCCTAACTAATATAAAGTTGTACCTTGGCCTGCCTGCTCCTATATTCTATGCCCTGACTAATGAACCATGATGTGGAGATGCCGGCGTTGGACTGGGGTGAGCACAGTAAGAAGTCTTACAACACCAGGTTAAAGTCCAACAGGTTTGTTTCAAATCACTCGCTTTCTGAGCACTGCTCCTTCCTCCGGTGAATTCACCGGAGGAAGGAGCTGTGCTCCGAAAGCTAGTTATTTGAAATAAACCTGTTGGACTTTAACCTGGTGTTGTAAGACTTCTTACTGGCTAATGAAGGCAAGCATTCCGTATGTTTTCTTCACCACCCTATCTACCTGTGCTGCCACTTTCATGGATCTTTGGACTTGTACAACAAGGTCCCTTTGTTCTTCCATACTCCCTCAGGACCTACAGTTCATTGTGCATACCTTACCCAAAATGCATCACCTCACACTTATCAGGATTAAATTCCATCTGCCATTGTTCTGCCCAATTTACCAGCTGATCAATATCAGTCTGTAGCCTAAGGCTATCCTTCTCACTATCAACAACAAATCTGCAAATTTATGAATTATACCTTCTATTCATGTAAAAGTCCTGAATGTACATAGCAAACAGCAATGTCTCAGCATCAATCCCTGTGAAACACCACTGGTCACAGGCTTCCAATCTCAAAAGCATTCCTCCACCATCACCTTTTGCCTTCTATTAACAAGCCAATTTTGGATCAATTTGCCAATTTGCTTTGGATCCCATGGGCTTGGACCAGCCTTCTGTGTGGGATCTTGTCAAAGCCTGACTGAAGTTCATGTGCTACCCTCATCCATATATTTAGTTACCTTTTCAAAAAACTCAATTAAATTAGTTAGACAGGAACTCCCACCAACACATCCGTCCTGACTATCCCTGATCAATCCCTGCATTTCCAAGTGTTGATTAATCCTGTCCCTTAGAATTTTATATAATTCTTTCCTGACCACTGCCATTACACTAATTGGCCTGTCCTGGCTTACCCTGGCTGCCCTTCTTGAATAAAAGTACTACATTAGCTATCTTCCAGTCATCTTACACTTCATCTGACATCCGACACTCATAGAAACCTATAAAATTCTAACAGGATGTGGTGAACCACTGTAATGGGAGGTGTAAGGTAGGACCTGCACTACAGGTTCGCCGGTAGCTCCTGCCGGCTGGCTCCGCCCACAGAGAAGTGTATAAATATGTATGACCTCCAGTGCCCTGCCATTTCGCCAGCTGCAGCAGGAGGCCACGCATCTGACTGTAATAAAACCACAGTTGTACCCAACTTTAGTCTTTGTGCAATTGATCGTGCATCAATTTATTAGTCAGATTTTCCACAGAATGGATATCAGAATTAAGTCCGATTGCCTGCAGCTGGATCCGCACTCGCCCGACGCCAGAGAAGACTTTACTCACTGGCTAGCATGTTTTGAGGCCTACATCAACGCGACAGACCCCGAGCCAACGGAGGCTCAGAAGATAAACGTCCTGTACTCCAGACTGAGCTCCAGCGTGTTCCCAGCGTGTTCCCATTGATCCAAGGTGCCACGAATTACACAAAAGCAATGTAACTCCTTAAGGAACATGACGCGCAGAAGGCGAACACGCTCTTCGCCAGGCATGTACTCGCCACCCACTCGCAACTACCTGGTGAGTCCATCGAAGACTTCTGGCGGGCCCTAGTTCCACTCGTCCGGGACTGTGACTGTCAGGCCGTTACGGCCGCCGAACACGCGAATATCCTCATGCGTGATCCCTTTGTGACGGGGATTGCGTCGGACTGCATCCGAGAACGATTACCGGAAGGGGCCACGCTCGAACTGGTGGAGACGAAAATCTTGGCGCTCTCCATGGCGGTCGCATCCCGTAATGTACAATCGTACCCCTCCCGCCGCGCTGCCCACCCTTCTACTCCTTCCTACCCCTCCTGGACCCCGCCAACGGCCTCCTCAGCCGGGGCCCTGCCTTCCCAATATGCCTGCGCCGCACGCCGATCCGCGCACTCCGGGGCACCCCGCTGCAGAAACACCCCCGCCAACACTGCCTGGCCTGCACTGCAGTTTGTAAAGTCGGCAGTAAAAAGGGCCACTTCGCGGCGGTGTGCCAGGCCCGCGCAGTCGCTGCGATCGTGCCCGTTATCGTCCCACGCCAGACACACAATGGGAGCCACCATCTTCTCCTCCCGGGTCCATGAGCGACCAATGGGCGCCGCAATCTTGTCCCCCTTCGGCCACGTGCGCCCCATCGGTGCCACCATCTTGTCCCGACCCCGCAATGCGCGCACCATGGGCGCCACCATCTTGTCCCCCACAGGGTCTCTGGCCATCCCGACATCGGAACCGCACACGCTCGGCACCCGAAGTATCCGATGGCTACCCGCAGCTCGCTTCGATGACGCTGGACCAATCTCGCCCGCACAACCTGGCCACCGCATCGACGACGGTTAAAATCAACGGCCACGCGACCTCGTGCCTGCTGGACTCCGGAAGCACCGAAAGCTTTGTTCACCCAGATACGGTAAGGCGCTGCTCCCTCGTGGTCCACCCTGCCAATCAAAGGATCTACCTAGCCTCCGGATCCCACTCCGTTCCGATCTGAGGCTTTTGTACAGTCACCCTCACGGTCCAGGGAGTAGAATTTAGTAACTTCCACCTCTATGTCCTTCCTAATCTCTGCGCTGCACTCCTGTTGGGCCTGGACTTCCAGTGCAACCTCCAGAGCCTCATCCTCAAAATTGGCGGGCCCTTACCCCTCTTACCGTTTGCGGCCTCGCGACCCTCAAGGTCAATCCCCCCTCCCTTTTTGTCAATCTAACTGCGGATTGCAAGCCCGTTGCCACCAGGAGCAGACGGTACAGCACCCTGGACAAGACCTTCATCAGGTCCGAAGTCCAGCGGCTGCTTAAGGAGCGTATTATCGAGGCCAGCAACAGCCCCTGGAGAGCCCAAGTGGTAGTGGTTAAAACTGGGGAGAAACACAGGATGGTCGTGGACTATAGCCAGACCATCAATCGGTACACGCAGCTCAACAATTGACCTGAAATCCGCCTACCACCAGCTCCCCATCCGCAAGTCGGACCGGCCATACACTGCCTTCGTGGCGGACGGTCGCCTCTACCACTTCCTTAGGGTCCCTTTCGGTGTCACAAATGGGGTCTCGGTCTTCCAAAGAGAGATGGACCGAATGGTCGACCAGTACGGTTTGCGGGCCACCTTTCCTTACTTAGATAATGTCACAATCTGCGGCCATGGCCAGCAGGACCACGATGCGAACCTCGATAAATTCCTCCGCACTGCCACTCTTCTCAACCTGACCTACAACAAAGAGAAGTGTGTTCAGCACGACCCGGTTAGCCATTCTTGGCTATATAGTCCAAAGCGGACTTCTCCGGCCCGACCCGACCGCATGCGCCCCCTCATGGAACTTCCCCTCCCCCACTGCCCCAAGGCCCTCAAATGCAGCCTGGGGTTCTTTTCCTACTACGCTCAGTGGATCCCAAACTATGTGGACAATGCCCGCCCACTCATTCAGTCCACCCAATTCCCCCTTCCTGCCGAGTCACAAACGCTTTCGCCCACATCAGAGCAGACACCGCCAAGGCCGGGATGCGCGCAGTGGACGAGTCACTGCCTTTCCAAGTAGAAAGCGATACTTCAGACGTCGCTCTTGCCGCCACTCTAAACCAGGCAGGCAGACCCGTGCATTCTTTTCCCGCACCCTTCATGCCTCTGAAATTCGACACTCATCCGTCGAAAAGGAGGCCCAAGCTATCGTTGAAGCTGTGCAGCATTGGAGGCATTACCTGGCCGGTAAGAGATTCACTCTCCTGGCGGACCAACGGTCGGTAGCCTTCATGTTCAATAACACACAGCGGGGCAAGATCAAAAATGATAAAATCTTGCGGTGGAGAATCGAGCTCTCCACCTATAATTACGAGATCTTGTATCGCCCCGGTAAACTCAACGAGCCCCCAGACGCCCTCTCCCGAGGTACATGTGCCAGCGCACAAGTGGACCAACTCCGGGCCCTACACAGCCTTTGTCACCCAGGGGTCACTCGATTGTACCATCTGGTCAAAGCTCGCAATCTGCCCTACTCCGTCGAGGAAGTAAGGACAGTCACCAGGGACTGCCAAGTCTGTGCGGAGTGCAAGCCGCACTTCTACCGGCCGGACCGTGCGCGCCTGGTGAAGGCTTCCCGCCCCTTTGAACGCCTCAGCGTGGATTTCAAAGGGCCCCTCCCCTCCACCGACCGTAACACGTACATTCTCAGTGTGGTCGATGAGTACTCCAGATTCTCCTTCGCCATCCCATGCCCCGATATGACGTCTGCCACCGTCTTCACTCTGTTCGGTTTCCTCGCCTACAGCCACAGTGACAGGGGATCCTCATTCATGAGCGATGAACTGCGTCAGTTCCTGCTCAGCAGGGGTATAGCCTCCAGCAGGACGACCAGCTACAACCCCCGGGGAAACGGGTAAGTAGAACGGGAGAATGGGACGGTTTGGAGGGCCATCCAGCTGGCCCTATGGTCCAAGAACCTCCCAGCCTCTCGCTGGCAGGAGGTCCTCCTTGACGCTCTGCTCTCCATCCGGTCACTATTGTGCACCGCCAATAATAATACACCCCATGAACGTGTTTCTACCTTCCCCAGGAAGTCCACATCCGGGGTGTCGCTCCCGACTTGGCTCGCTGCCCCAGGACCATTCCTTCTCTGTAGGCACGTCCGATCCACAAGGCGGACCCCTTGGTTTACAGGGTTCACCTGCTCCACGCCAACCCTCAATATGCCAACGTTGAGTTCCCCAACAGCCGCCAAGATACTGTCTCACTCAGGGACCTGACATCGTCAGGTTGCACCCCAACACACACCCCCACCAATGCGCCCCGCCCCCCACCTTCCACCGCACCGCCAATATTGACCCCACCAGACCCTTTTCCGCAGAAGAGGACAAAGAGGACTTTTGCACGCTCCCGGAATTCCATGATGACTGGCCAGCATCAGCACCGCCATCGGTGCCACCTCCACCACCACCACCAGCACCGACTTCACCGCCACCGTTACGCCATCCTTATTAATCTTTTTTTTCTATAAATTTAAAGTACGCAATTCTTTTTTTTTCCAATTCAGGGCCAATTTAGCGTGGCCAATCCTACACATCCTTGGGTTGTGGCGGTGAGACCCGCACGGGGAGAATGTGCAAATTTCACAGTGACCTGGGGGCTAGATTGAACCCGGGTCCTCAGCATTGTGAGGCAGCAGTGCTAACCACTGTGCCACCGTGCCGCCCCATCCTTATTAATCTTAACGTGCTATAGAATCTCACTGTCACAACCAGCTTCCATGCCTTCCTCCTTCGTAAACACAGGTGAAAAATATTAATTTAAGACCTCGCAGATGTCCTCTGGCTCCATGCACAGATTGGCCCTTTGGTCCCAAATGGGCCTCACTCTTTCCTTGGTCATCCTCTTACTCTTCATAGACTTATAAAATGCCTTAGGGTTTTCCTTAATCCTATCTGCCCAATGATATTTTGTTGCTCCTCTTTGCCCTTCTAATTTGGTTTTTAAGCACCCCCCCCGCCACCCATACTCCTGCAGGGGCCTGCCCAGTTTTTAGTGCTCTTTACCTACCATATGTTTCTTTTTTTTTCTTTATCAAACCCTCGATATCCCTTGGCATTCAGGGTTCCCTGGACTTGCCACTCTTGCCCTTCACTCTTAAGAGAACATTTGGCCCTGAACTCTCACTATTTCACTTTTAAAGACTCCCATGAATTCATGTGCAAGTAGCTGCTCCCAGTCTATGTTTACCATATTCCATCTAATTATATTGAAATCGGCCTTCCCCCAATTCAGACACTATTTCTGGATTATCGATATCCCTTTCCACGATGACTTTGAAACTTCTCTGGGCAGGAATCTCTGTTTGAGAGACTAGGTGCTGATGGCGGGACTGAATGCGGGTGCTCCACGGTCCGAATGGGGGTGTGACTGCTAGAACATAGAACATAGAACATTACAGCGCAGTACAATCCCTTCGGCCCTCGATGTTGCGCTGACCTGTGAAACCACTCTAAAGGCCATCTACACTATTCCCTTATTGTCCATATGTCTATCCAATGACCATTTGAATGGCCTTAATGTTGGTGAGTCCACTACTGTTGCAGGCAGGGCATTCCACGCCCTTACTACTCTCTGAGTAAAGAACCTACCTCTGACATCTGTCTTATATCTATCTCCCCTCAATTTAAAGCCATGTCCCCTCATGCTAGACATCACCATCCGAGGAAAAAGGCTCTCACTGTCCACCCTATCTAATCCTCTGATCATCTTGTATGCCTCAATTAAGTCACCTCTCAGCCTTCTTCTCTCTAACGAAAACAGCCTCAAGTCCCTCAGCCTTCCCTCATAAGATCTTCCCTCCATACCAGGCAACATTCTGGTAAATCTCCTCTGCACCCTTTCCAATGCTTCCACATCCTTCTTATAATGCGGTGACCAGAATTGCACACAATACTCCAAATGCGGTTGCACCAGAGTTTTGTACAGCTGCAACATGACCTCATGGCTGTGAAACTCAATCCCTCTACCAATAAAAGCTAACACACCGTACGCCTTCGTAACAACCCTCTCAACCTGGGTGGCAACTTTCAGGGATCTATCTAATGGACACCGAGATCTCTCTGCTCATCCGCACTACCAAGAATCTTACCATTAGCCCAGTACTCTGTCTTCCTGTTATTCCTTCCAAAATGAATCACCTCACACTTTTCTGCATTAAACTCCATTTGCCACCTCTCAGCCCAGCTCTGCAGCCTATCTATGTCCCTCTGTAAATTGTAACATCCTTCCGCACTGTCCACAACTCCACCGACTTTAGTGTCATCTGCAAATTTACTCACCCATCCTTCTACGCCCTCCTCCAGTTCATTTATAAAAATGACAAACCGCAGTGGCCCCAAAACAGATCCTTGTGGTACACCACTAGTAACTGGACTCCAGTTTGAACATTTCCCATCAACCACCACCCTTTGTCTTCTTCCAGCTAGCCAATTTCTGATCCAAACTGCTAAATCACCCTGAATCCCATGCCTCCGTATTTTCTGCAATAGCCTACTGTGGGAAACCTTATCAAATGCTTTACTGAAATCCATATACACCACATCAGCTGCTTTACCCTCATCCACCTGTTTGGTCACCTTCTCAAAGAACTCAATAAGGTTTGTGAGGCATGACCTACCCTTCACAAAACCGTGTTGACTATCTCTAATCAAATTATTCCTTTCCAGATGATTATACATCCTACCTCTTATAAACCTTTCCAAGACTTTGCCCACCACAGAAGTAAGGCTCACTGGTCTATAGTTACTGGGGTTGTCTCTACTCCCCTTCTTGAACAAGGGGACAACATTTGCTATCCTCCAGTCTTCTGGCACTATTCCTGTAGACAAAGATGATTTAAAGATCAAAGCCAAAGGCTCAGAAATCTCCTCCCTAGCTTCCCAGAGAATCCTAGGATAAATCCCATCTGGTCCAGGGGACTTATCTATTTGCATTACCTGAATGGCTGGAGCCATTCATGTAATGCAAATGGGCCAGCATCACGCCACGTGGAACTAGTGCAATTCCAATGCATGCTGGCATGTGACTTGCTGGGGTAGGGAATATCACTGGGGAGCCAGGCAAGCTGCAGTTGCTTATAAACACTCCACTCCCCAAATACCTTTATTCCAGCCAAGAAGATGCCACCGAAGAGCGGACCCGGGATTTGCAGACACAGAGCTTGAGATTTTGCTTGATGCACTGGAGGAGAGGCAGGACACCCTATTCACTTGGGTGTGAAGGAGGTTGCCAACGTCAACCGGGCCTGAGCAGAAGTGGCAGAAGCTGTGAGCGCCGAAGGACCAGGTAGCAGTGCAGAGAAAAACTGCACAACATCCTCAGGGCGGCTTGGGTGAGTCACTGGCTCCTGGCACCAGCCCCGTCCCACACTCCCCAACATCCATCTGCCCCCTACAAGTGGGCGACCAAACCCCACCCACCGGCAGTCCACGCGTACCCCACCCACATGCCTACACCTATACCATCTGTCATGGCCGGTGCGCTGTACATATAGGCCAGCTGCATACCCTCTGTGTTGCCCACGTCTGAATGTTTAACACTGTGCATTACCTGTTCCCTCAGGAGAAGGTGGCCCACAACCTCCGGTCTTCTACCTCGCTCTCCCCTCCAACTCTGTGATTCCGAGATTTATAAGGATGCTACCAGGACTTGGTCTGAGTTATGAGAGGCTGGATAGGCTGTGACTTTTCCCTGGAGCATAGGAGGCTTAGGGGTGATCTTATTAAGGTCTATAAAATAATGAGGAGCATAGATAAGGTAGATAGTCAACATCTTTTCCCAAAGATGGAGGAGTATAGAACTAGAGGGCATAGGTTTAAGGTGGGAGGAGAGAGATGCAAAGAGACCAGAGGGGAAATTTCTTCACACACAGGGTGTTGGGCATCTGAAACGGGCTGCCGGAGGCAGTGGTAGAGGCGGGTACAATTTTGTTCTTCAAAAAGTAGTTAGACAGTTACATGGACAGGGTGGGTATAGAGGGATATGGGCCAAATGCGGGCAGGTGGGGCTAGCTTAGTGATAGAAACTGGGTGGCATGGACAAGCTGGGCCGAAGGGCCTGTTTCCATGCTGTAAACATCTTTGACTCTATGACTCACCTGATGACGAGAGGGGACCGTATGGAGTCGCTCGCTCCCATCTCTACCCCACAGCACCCCAGAGCACATTTCTGGGGATGACATTGACTTCCCATCACGGCTGTCTCCAAGCTCTCCCCCATCCCAGAGACACTCTCCTCGGTTGGGCACTTTCGTGAAGAGGCTCCTGGGCACTACCTGATGAGCACAACACACAATGCAGCAATGCATCAACTGGAGGTAGGAACCCCCGAGGGAGCAAATAGTTGGAGGGGGGAGCCCATCACCAGGGACCAGCTGCCATCTGGACAGGTCTAGTGCTACTGGAAAGAGTGGTCCCGTCAATATTGGAGATGCAGACGCAGAGTTGGGGACTACAAGAGGGGGTGTCAGCAACCATCCAGCGCCTGCAGGTGGCAGTTGCAGGAGTCCAAACGACTGCAGAAACAGGAGGCGCTCCTGATAATATGTGCCACCCAGGAAAATATCACGTAGGTGGTGTCCGCAGTGGAGTCCTTGGGTGTGAGGGTCACGGTCATCGGTCAGGATGTCCAAGGCCTGGGGCATCGTGTGCAGTCGATGGCTAATGTGCAAGACAACGCAAGTATTTCACAGGCAGCCATGTACCAGGGCCACATGGAAATTGCTGCAGCGCTCCAGAGTGTGGTCGATCACAACGGGCCATGGCTGTGGACATTGAGATCATTGGTCAGGCGCTGGGTGACCTGAGCCAGACACAGAGGGACCTGGTACGGTCCCTGCGCTCCGCGGCCGTGAGCATTGAGACCCTGGTTGAGATGTGAGCTGGCCTCCAGGACTGGCAGTGCCACATGATTTCAGAGCCCCAAGAGCTCATAACGGCCACACCATTGACCCAAGGAGTCGCCTTAGGGCCATCAGGAATCCCAAGGGACGAGAAGGTGATGGGGCCCATGCCAGTGACTCCCACAGGGGAGGTGCGGCGCTCTGAATCCCCCCCACCTGTCCCTGGCGCATCCATGGGCAGTGGGCAGAAAAGGGTGGCACCGAGTAACCTGTGACAGCCAGGCCGGGTGACTCCAGTTGCCAAAGGGGTCCCAGGTCACAGGGCATGATATGCAGCAGGCCGCCTCCATTTCTGATGTACCGCCTGGGGAACCACCTAGATGGAGCATTAGGACATGTAAGATTAGAAAGGTCGACACGAGAAGCAGCACGGTGGCGCAGTGGTTAGCACTGCTGCCTTACGGCGCCGAGGTCACAGGTTTGATCCTGGCTCTGGGTCACTGCCTTTGTGGAGTTTGCACATTCTCCCCGTGTTTGCATGGGTTTCACCCCCACAACCCAAAGGATGTGCAGGGTAGGTGGATTGGCCTCGCTAAACTGCCCCTTAATTGGACAAAATGGGTGGGATTCTCTCTCTCTCCCCCCCCCCCCCCCAACGCCGGGTGGGAGAATCGCCGGGGCACCGCGCATGTCCCGCCACGCTGCCCCGACGCCCGCACGCGATTTCCCCCCCCCCAAACCGGCACGGCGAGAATCACGGCTGGCCACTGGGCGAATCGCCGCTCGCCATTTGCAACGGGCGAGCGGCGATTCTCTGACCCGCATTGGCTGAGCGGCCTGCCCAACACGACGGGTTCCCGCCAGCGCCGTCCACACCTGGTCGCTGCCGACGGGAACAGCGTGGGAACTCTGGGGGGGCGCGGCCTGTGGTGGGGGGAGGGGCGTTCCTGCAGCAGGGGGGGCTTCAAAAGGAGTCTGGCCCGCGATCGGTGCCCACGGATCGGCAGGCCGGCCTCTCTGAAGGAGGACCTCCTTTCCTCCGCCGCTCCGCAAGATCCATCCGACATCTTCTTGCGGGGTGGCCTCGGGGAGGATGGCAACCATGCATGCGTGGATTGGCGCCGGCCACCCCGCGCATGTATGGGTGACGTCATTTACCCGGCGCCGGCCGTGTCATTTATGCGGCGCCGCTTTTACGTGGCGCCAAGGCCTGGCGCGCGTAAATGATGCGACGCCGCTCCTAGCACCCTGGGGGCGGGAGAATAGGGGGCTGGGAGTCGGCTCCGACGCCGGAGTGAAACATTCCGGTTTTCACTCCGGCGTCGGGACTTAGTCTCCCGATGGGAGAATTGTGCCTAATGTATTGGGTATTCTAAATTTATTTAAAAAAAAAAAAAGAAAGGTCGACATGAGTTGGCATGGGTGCAGCATATAGAATAGTGTTGGGGACTAGGGTACAGTTATTGTGCATAGTGCTGTCATCTAATCACCGGTGCTCCAAACTGCATTGGTTCTCTCTCTGAAGGGTTGGTTTGGGCTGGGTGCAGAGGTTGTGTCCGGTGGGGGGCGGGGTTGGTGGTGGGGGGGATGCAGTAGGGGGGGCTGGGTGTGTTGGAGGGTGGTGAAATGGGGTGTGGGTGTTGGAGGACGGCCTGGGCCAGGGGGCCCCCCTTCCCCCACTGCCCCGGACGTCATCCCCACCCCCGCATTCCCTGAAGGGGCGTGTGATGGACTGATAAGAGGCAAGCAGGGATCACTGTGTACAGTTGAATGTGACACCGGGGCGGGAATCATACTCTGTCAAACGATGTGGAGAACCAGAGCTCATCGCGGAGCAGGTTGTCATCATTCTCTGCCCCATGGACCAGACCCGCTGTCACTGCCGACCCAGGGCCAGCAGCTTGTGGTGCAGCCGGTGGAAAGCTTGGGGGGGGGGGGGGGGGTGCTGAGGATGGGGAGATGGAGTGCAGGGAGGAGGGGTGCTGGTAAATGGGTGTCGGAAGGGACGGTTGAGCTGCCGGTGCTCATGCCCCCTAGTCGGCAAACCTGGCAACGATCAGGTTGTCTCGGTGTGGTGGCCCTGACGCAGACACCATGCGTTCCCCTGTGCCTGCCCAGGCCCATTATCCTGCCCATTCTGGCCCTCCACCTCATCACATGAGGCCTGGTGTTCCTCGTCCTCCTCCAGCATGCCGCCCCTCTGCTGTGTGACATTGTGGGGGACGCAGCAGGCCACCATGATGTGGGAGACCCTGCTAGGGTAATACTAGAGGACCCCACCAGAGTGGTTCAGGCACCCGAACTGCAACTTGAGGAGGCCGATGCACCGCTCGATGATGCTTCTGGTCGTTGTAGCAGGTCTCCGCATCAGTCTGGGGCCTCCAGTTAGGCATCATCAGCCATGGGGTCAGCGGATAACCCTGTCGCCAGGGAGCCAACCTGTTGCCCAAGGGTGCGCTTCAAAGGTGTCAGGCACTGTCGCATGTGCCCGGGTGAACCCTGCCTGGAAACAGGGCGCAGACGTGCATGATGGGCAGCTGGTGGTCACACACCGACTGCATATTCATCAAGTGGCAGTTCTTCCTATTGACAAAATACACACGCTCATGTGGCAGTACCCATAGGTTGATCACCCCATGGACCTGGGGCATGCCTGCGATGGCGGTGAATCTCACTGCACGGGCAACCTGGTGGGCGAGGTCCAGACTGAATTTGCCATATTGTGCTGCCCGGTTATATAGGGCATCTGTGACAGTGTGGATTCACCGGTAAATGGAAGTCTGCGAGATCCCAGACAGATTCCTACTCAACGCGTGGAAGGATCCGGGCGACCATCACCTTGACAGCCATTGGGAACTGGTGTCCTCGCCCATGCCCCCACGGTTCCAGGTGCGTCATCACCTGGCACAGATGTCGCCCTGTCTCCCTGCTTAGCTGCAGTCATCGGTGACATGCTCGGTCAGGCAGGCCCTCAAATGACAGGCACTGCCAATATATGAGAGGCCTGATGTGGTTGCCTTCCCACCTCTTCCTTGGCCTGCTGGACAACTGGACCTCCAGCTTCACCAGTTGGCCCCTATTCCTCTTGAGCATGCTTCTGTTCTGCAGGGTCCTCCTTGAGCAGCTTCTGCTCGTGCAGCCGCATTGCGTCCACAAGGGGCCGCCATGGCTAGGCAGATGCCAACCATTCCTGGCCGGACTCTGAAATCCATTGCCTGCAGTGGGTAAAGGGCAGACATGTTAGAATGGTGCATACTCCCGTGCCCACCCAGGTCCAATGGGCTACATGGTGGCCCTGGCCTGCACTGCACTTGCCCCCGCATGTCCCCCTCACCCCCCCCACCCCCGGTTGTTCCCCCCAACAGTCAGCCTTCCATACTGCGCCCTTGGCCCTGTTGATGTATAGCACCGGAGGACCCCTAACCCCGCCACCCATCCCTGCCGACAGGGATACTGATGGCTGGCGCTATCCATGCCAGCGCAATGCTCCACGGCCCCTGTCCTGCACCCTCCTGTGGGGTCTACTGAGAGGGAATCCTAAAGCCCTGCTGCAGCTCAAACTTGAAATCAATGTGCATGATGTCCTCATGCAATGCAGATTGAGAAGCAAAACGCACTACGATCGAGATGCCCACAGCCCCGGCTCTCTAGCACCAGATCAGGATGCAGACCACACATGATGATGGCCAGTTGATGGAACAGTTTTGTGATGGCCTCAGAGGGTGCCCACTGTGTATGCAACCACCGTCACCTTCTACAGGTATTGGAATCAGCACCAACAGATGACACAGCACTTCAGTCATCGGGCCTATGGGACATGCCCACTACACCAGTGGACATGCAGACTACTCCAGAGGCCAAGGCAGCAAGCCCTGCGCCCACAGAACACACTGACAGAACAGGGGGGGGGGAGGAGTGGGATTGTGGAGATGCAGTACACCAGCTACAAAACCTTAATTCATGCCTCACTGTGTATATAAATAGTCATGCATTGTTAGCTTGTATAACTCATATCTTACACAATGGTCAGCACATGATTTCCCATGGCGCACGCCATTCTATCTTATGCAACAGGGTCGTCCAACTAAATGGGTAAGATGTGGACCGAGTGGTCATGTGATAGAGTGATGACACGGCTAAAAAAGAGGTCACATGAAGGGAGCACGTAAGTTATCTCCAGGAGCGCAGGCAGAGCACAAATGTTGAAGCAGCTGCTAAGCTAGTGAATAAACCATCTTTGATGCAAGTCCTTGCTGTCAGTGATTCGGGAACCCAACACATTTCCAGGAAAAGAGAGGAGCTATCACAGGGAGAGTGTCTATGGATTATAGTGTGGTTTACTAATGCTTTAGTATAAAACATTCTTTGTATCTTCTTTATTGAAGATTGTTTAATGTCCACTGGCTTGGACACATTTCTAACAATCTCGGAATGAAGGTTTGCATTTTTTTGAACTCAGAATTAAAAGGAATCTCAATAGTCTGGATTCACTCTATAATATGCCTATTGTAGTTACCGAATCAGCTTGTCATCTGTGAATAATATTGTTAGCTTAACTGCAGTTATTGTGAGCTGAACGTGAACCACCTGGTTATACTGTTCCTTCTCCAACTGTGCCGGGAAACAGGACCTCAATTAAAGCTGAATCCCTTACTTGTAAAACCGGAAGATGTTTACTGGGACATAGCTGACCTTGAATATTTCCGAGTCTTTCTTTTCCCTCCCGAGCAACTATTTTTTCTCTCAAGGAAGACATTTGTCATTTTCTAACGACACTGAGTATTGTTTATTTGGGGTGAATTGGGAAGACTGTAATGCAACTATTGTTTGCTAAGTATGCTTCTGGCATAGCTACGCAAGCATGTGGGACGTAATTTCATCAGCTAACCAATATGTAATTATAATTTGGTCTAATTTCTGGACTGCTGGCAGATGCTAAGAAGTTTATGGTCGCTCTTTCTCATATTTTGGCATTCCCTTTTACTTTATTTCCATATAATCCAACTTATTCCATTCATAACAATTTTTTTTCAAGAAGAAAGTATGGTGATTTGAGCCGGATTTCGTTAACTTAGCCATTTGTCCCTGGTGTAAACCAGCACAGAATATTCTAACTGAGGCAATAGTTAAAGAATTTTCAGTCACAATGATGTTGGCAAGGTCAGACATTAACTTTTGAGGTGAGTGGAAAATTTATTTAATGCAATCTATTTTTTAAAAAAGATATAGGTCAATGGGTGGAATTCTCCATTTGGGAGACTATGCTTCCCGATGGGACGGGAGAATCGGGTATCAGGGCAAAATCAGGATTGGCACCAGACGCTGACCCGAATGTGATGCTCCGACCCCCCGCTGGCGGCGTGAATGAGGTCCATGGTGCACGCCAGCAGGATCATAGAAATAAATGCAAATGGGTCGTAATGACCCATTTGAATCTATTTAGTGGGCTCGGAGCCCTATTCCCCACCCCCCTTCATTCTCTGTGGGAACCAGAAGCAGGCACAGGAATTGTCATGTGGAGCTGCAAGGTAAGTATTACAGGATAATGTTTCCCACTGCCCCTATCTGGACTTTTATCTAGCTTCCACACAGGAGTCCCTTTTCTGGGGGGGGAGTTCCTGTGTGGGGGAGAAGGACTGTGTCGGGGGGCGGTCTGTGGAGGGCATCCCTTTAGGCAGGGGGCCTCTGTGGTTATGGTCCCCTATTACAGGTGTCCCTATGGGTGGGGTGTGTGGGAGGAGGCGTGGGCCGGCAATGCATTTTTGCAGGGGACTGGGCCCTTGGATGGGCTCAGGGGTCTTTACCAGCATAGCCCTGATATGGTGGACAAAGGCACTTTCACCCACCGCGAGCTCCACTACGTCAAGGCCACGCTAATTAAAAACCACAAGTGATTTGCTCCCATGTGATTCCCAGCTGTGGGGACCAGAAAATAGCGGGAGACGGGAGAATAGGGCACCGGGCCTGCTAAATAGATGTGCATGGGTTATTAAGGCCCATTTGCATTAATTCCCATGTTCCCCATGGTATTTGGTGTGGACCTCATTCCCGCTGACAGCGGGGCATCGGAGCCTTGCATTCAGGTCGGCGCCTGCCGCCAACCCCGATTTTGCCCCCAACGCCCAATTCGCTGCCCCATCATGGAATGCAATCCAAGCATCCCGGGACAGAGAATCCCGCCCAATTTCTTGCCACATTTTTCTGTTTCGTATGATGGGGAAACATTAACTTTTGAGTGTTAAAGTTTAATCAGACTCTCACTGCTCCATATCTGTAAAACAAACATTAGAACCCAAACCACAATCTTTCCAAAGTCCGTCTGATCTTGGGCCTCTCAAAAAGTGCCAACCATTGTCACAACAGTACAGAAGGAAGGAACCAAAATAAAATTTAACCAGAAGAAAAATAAAGGCAGCAGAGATGGGCCTTTTTTCATTCGTTCATGGGATGTGAGCATTGCTGGGAAACCATTTATTGCCGGAGGGCATTAAAGAATCAACCATATTGCTGTGGGTCTGGCGTCACTTGTAGGTAAGGATGACAGATTCCTTCCCTAAAGGATATAAATGAACCAGATGGGCTTTTACAACAGACCTTTAATTTCAGATTTTTCTTATTGAATTCAAATTTAACCATATGTCATGGTGGGATTCGAACCCGGGTCCCCAGAGCATTACACTAGGTCTCTGGATTACTAGTCCAGTGACAATTCCACTATGCCACTGCCTCCCCATATGTATTCTGAATCTTCACAATAGATTCTAGCTTGATGCTCACTTAGCATAGTCTGAATGCCTTTCCTTCCATGGCAAGTGCATGCCCTTACCAATGTCCTTAGATTATCATGGTGCCAAATTAACAAGGTATCGTGTATAACGGGATCTGCCACTTTCTCCATGCTCATATATTTAATCACCAGTGAAGCATCACTGTAATGGAGTAATTTCCCATATATAAGGAGCATGAACAACATCATCCCGCTCATCCTTGATCCCTACAAACTTTAACATGGGTAAAGCTGATGTATCTTCGAATCATCTTAGATTTTTAAAATTCTTTCATGGGGTGTGGGGGTGGCTGGGAAGGCCAGCATTTACTGCCCATTTCCAATTGCCATTGCCACCTTCTTGACCCGAAACAGTCCATCTGGTGCTGTTAGTATGGGAGTTCCAGATATGTTGGCGAACATTGAAGTAAGGCAAATAAAACAACAGATGAAATATTAATATTGCAAGTAATAATGGTTGCAGCATTTCTTCCCAGATCAGTGGGCATCAAAGAGTCTACCCGAAGAAAATCTATATAATTATCTTTATATGAAAATGTTAGGCTGTTGCCACAAGTGATCAAACCTCCTTCAAAAAGAAATTATAAATAATGTTTGTTTCTCCTACATAAGAGTTGGGGTGTCTTTTGTTGGTCTATAGAGAGAGGATCTTAGAAACCACTGACAATGTAGACTGCACTAATTCTCAATTACAAACCAGTTTTGTTGGAAACCTACAGGCTGTTTCAATTAAGTTGTCTGCAAAAATAAGAGCGAGAAAACAAGAGTGTGAGAACTTTATTAAAAAAGAACAGATTGCCTTGCTATGTATTGAATAATGAGCCTTTTGTAGGCATTGAGCATTGTGATAATGTGCACAGATCAGTTTTGTTTTATTGTAGGAGTCAGTTTGTCACAAGTGCCTAGGTCTGCCAAGGAAAATAAGGGTAGTGTGTCTTTGAAAGAAGCAAATGAAGCATATAGGTATGTTGTTTCGCATAGAATTGAGCATTTGTTTGAGGTATGAATGGACTGAGTGTTTCCAATGTATGACTTGTAACATTTTTGCCATAAACTGCTGGGTGGATTTGAAACTTCCAGGGACCTTATTGATACCAATATATTGCTTTGATTTGAAAAACAGATCATGGATTTATTGATGAGTACAAATAAAAGATATTACCGGTACATACAGCACACTGATTGTAGTGTTGAAGTGAAAGAGAAATTGGTAACGCTGTGTACTTTCCTGAATTCGTAGTAAACCATAACATTAATCCATTGCTCACAGTCATAAAGATAAAGCAATATTTTACAAGCTATCTTCTTAATATGTTCTTTCAATTTAATATGTTGTGCTGACTTTCCTTCCCTGGCTTCAGTCAGCAGTTTTTGTGACTGTGCAGTTTTTTAAAAAAAGGTTCACATCAGGGAGTTTGTATTGGAGCATTGAAAATTTTCAGTGTCATTTCCTGTTTCTGTCCTTGAACTCCCTCTCATTTCTCGCACAGATTGCAATTTGTCTGGGGCTGTGTGTGTACCTTAATCCCTTCTTGCTCCCTGTATATCGCATTCCTCCTCCTAGCTGCCTTGCAAGACGTTGAACAACTTGGGAACAGGAGGGAAAGGTTAAAGAAATACTAATTATAGGATCCGGCTGGCCCAAGCTGGCTACTCAGTCAGTTATAGATCTTACTGTGTACAATGAAAGACTGCTGGTTCATGTTCTAATCCTGTCGCCACCCGCTGATGTCTGAAGGTGAAGGAAATGGGTCCACCTTCCTCCTCTGACTGAACTACTTTCCACTAAATGTTTTAACTCGAGTGTCGTCTGTGTGCTGCAGAAGTCATCCTGAAGGTGGGCTGCTGCTCGTGGCTGCAAAGGGCGCTTGCTTTTTAACACAGATGCTCTTGTGCTTAAATAGGAAAGCAGATGTTATTCACTTCCTGCATGCTTACAACAAGCTATTGCTTTGTGTGCTGCTCTGTTCCTACTGTCAATAAGCAGTAATGGGAGAAAACTGGATTTACCACTGAATTTTGGCTTTGGAATCCAGACTGCTCTTTATCAAGAAAACTATGTAGCTGTAACTCTTGAGTGTTCATCTAAGCAATTGAGGAGTAGGAATATACTGCAGTCTACTTGATGTGTCTGACTTCTTCATCTCACCAGTAAAGAGGTATCGTTGCTATAATTGCTTTTTATTACTTGGCAACTGCTGGTAAAGAGTGGGATGGTTTGGAGAATGATGTTCACATTACTACTGTGTCTGATTATTTGTTGGGTTTGCCGTAGGTTCTTGGTATCTGCCTTTATTTCCGATTTTTTGATTTCTTCAAGGCAGAATGCAGAGTTGTTACTGGAGGATGGAATGGGGATTTCTAAACATTTTGCTCGGTGTTGCTGGGAGCTATTATAAGTGTTATGGAACTCAGTTCTTCTGTGAAAAGGGGTTGCTTTCTGAGGTCCATCAAGGTTATGCGCAAGCTCATGGTTGTAGTTTGCTGCTGGGCTCACCTTTGTGTGGTGGTTGACAGGTTTTTTTCAGTCAGGATAAGCTCCATTTAGCTTTTGTGGCTATGGCCAGCGTCTCATTCTGGAATAGTTTGTTCTTAATTTTGAGCTGTAGTAACTGACATGTGCAATGCTAAATTATTAATTCCACTTAAACTTGTATTTGTGGTGAGCTTGATTGCTCTTTGAAACTGTTCTGCTTATGCTGCAGAATAATAACTATGGTCTTGCTATAGGATCACTGTTATTAATGCAGTTTCCCATCTGATTAATATAGATTTTGGATTAAGTCAGAATAATAATCTTTAATGTCACAAGTGGGCTTATTTTAATGCTGCAATGAAGTTACTGTGAATATCCCCTAGTCGCCACATTCTGGCGCCTCTTCAGGTACACTGAGGGAGAATTCTGAATGTCCAAATTACCTAAGATTGCAGTGAGGAAATTGCTTCATAAAGATGGCTAGTAAGTTGTTTACTCATGTAAACAACAAAATATACAAAATTATGCAAATACATTAACTACAAATTGACATAAACGCAATTAAAATCCCCCAAAAAGGAATCAAAACACCATCCATATCACTACTGTGGGCCTGGGATTCCCTTTATTCTGGACAAATATGCTGTGATTAGTAGAAATCTTATAAAAATAGCAAGATCATAATTATTTCTACCCTGTAAGCAACTGGATCTGTTGAAATGCATACTCTCTATGAAAATGACAGGGGTGAAAACAAAATTGCGTAGTTTATTGGTGCAGCAACAGGCAGGGCCTTGGAATAGTGGGATATGGTTGTTGCACTTGCAACTGCCTCATATCAATGAATTTCCAGCTCCACTGCCGGGAGAAGCCATGTTTAGGGGCCAAACACATCCCAAAGTGGGAGGGAAAATCTAAGATAATAGTCTTTACTATTGTCACAAGTAGGCTTACATTAACATTGCAATGAAATTACTGTGAAAATTCCCTGGTCGCCACACCCCAGCGCCTGTTCGGGTACACAGAGGGAGAATTCAGGATGTCCAATTCATCTAACAAGCATGACTTTCGGGACTTGTAGGAGGAAACCGGAGTAACTAGAGTAAACCCACATAGACACGGGGAGAACGTACAAACTTCACACTGACAGTAACCCAAGCCGGGAATCGAACCTGGGATCCTGGCACTGTGAAACAACAGTGCTAACCACTGTGCTACTGTGCCACCCCCTGTGCCACTCTTACAAACATCTAGAGGCTGGCTCAGCAGAATGTTGATTGAGGCATAGAAGCAGGTTGTAATTGGCTTGTGCCTGAGAAGATCAAGAAAAGAACAAAACAGCATTAGCCCCTTCAAATAAAAATGAAGTATCCTGAGATAGGAGTCAAACTGAAAGCAGTCTACAAATTAAATGGCAAACAAAACAAACTTTTGATCCAAAAGGCACAAAATGCTGAAATGTTTAGCAGGTTAATCTGGGGCGATAGGGACAGAGGTTATCAACCTGAAACATTAACTATAATTGGAACTAATGATTGATTGTTTCATTCTCTCCAGATGCCGCCTGTCCTGCTGCGTATTTCCAGCATTTTCGGTTTTTAATTTCAGATTTCCAGCATCTGCAGTATTTTGCTTTTGTAAATTTTTGACCCAAATTTGCTGCTTTGGATTTGAAAATGGCAGTACATTTTTCTTTCTTTCCCCCCTGAAGAGGTAACATAAGGCTGGTTACAATGCCATTGGTGATGACAGCCCTGTAACATGTCACTCAGGTGGCCAGTCTCCATCTTCACCCAGTGCCCACATATATCCTTTCTCCAGTCGTCAGCAATGGGAGCTCCAGTTAATTTTGCCTGCTGAATTCTACTTCTAGCCAGCTAACACACCCGAAACAGGGATCAACCATGTTATCCTTCCAGCTTTTTAAGACTCTTATTACACCATGGGACAGATTGTCACATTTCTGCTTGGAGTAATACTGGCTGTGGCAAAAATTGGGTAGTTTTAATAATAGCGGCTGATTTGCAATGTCAGTTTTATGCCCCAAGCAGGATGTTGAAAGACTACCCCTTCGGATTTACATTCTAAGCCATTAGGGATGGTTTGCCTGTTTATTGAAAAAAACCTTGCTGTGAATACCACGTAGAACATTTTGCTGTGCTTTGGCACCTACGTGCTTTAATTTGTTTGACATAATGTAGCAAATATTTGAGAAACCTATGCTGTTGACAACTAAAAGAGAATGGCTGTCAAGCAAGTTATTATTGCATGCTTCCTCTCTCAACGAAGCAGGACATAAAACAGGGCTTTGAAACAAATACCTCACCTCCGTTATGTAGAACTGCACAATGCCTGCCATATGTAAATGATTAAATCAAACCTGAAACCTGGAGTGCGTTTGCTAAATAAATCATTTTACATGTTGTGCTCGTATATTTGATGGATGGAGAACTGAACTTGAATGTTCTTGAGCTCATGATGCTAAGGACAAGGTATGCAAATATCAATAAATGACCGAGTAAGTGAAAGTTTCATTCATTACTGTTAAATATTGGTTTTGAACAACTGACTTTTATTTGAATTATCTTATTATGTAGCTGATGGTAACAGTTACATAGAGAGACATCTTAAACAAGTTGTGCTACACAGCTAACTGTCCAACAATCTTTACTGTTCAATTGACTCACCATGAAACTTTGGTTTGGTTCAAATTTATTTTTTAAGAGGGATAATATTTGGGTCCTAATGAAATCAAGTTTGAAGAAACAGTCATGTTTCCCAATAGCAGAATATAGCAACTGACATGTGGAATTGCTGATTAGTTTGAACATCTGTTCCAAAGAAAGTTGCACTGCACAATCAAGTTTAATTTAATAGTCCTGGTCCTTTTTTAAAAAAGAGGGAAGCACATATAATCACACAAATTATCTCTCAGTAATTGCTCCCAGCAAGGAACAGTCCTGTACCTGCAACTGATTAAGAACAAAATTATACTTGTCAGGGATAAATCTTCCCATTTACTGGGAACCATCAGCATGCTAGTATTTCTAGGGACAATAGATGCAAATATTAAGCACCATCGAGAAATAACTGGTGTCTTCAGTCTTCGAGACCTCCTGCAGTTTTAAACATCACCTACATTTGTTGTAGCTGATTATCCATTACATGCCATTTCAGTGGGGATCCAAATTCATTGGTGTCTGTAACATTCACAGGGATCATGATGTGCACTTAACCTGCATTCATTGGGCGAGATCTTCTGGCTGGATCTACTGGTCTCGCCGACGGCTCACCCCCTAATGGTGGATTCAGTGGGAAATCCCATTGACAGTAGAGGGACCAGAAGATCCAGCCACCGCGGTGCAGGCGGCCTCCTGCCCCCGAGAAACACGCAGCAGGGAGGCCAGAAAATCGTGCCTATTGATTTCAATGCAGACAGCGGGACTTCTTTTTGTTTCTTGCTATTTCAGCAATCCGCCAGAACTAACCGTGCTGTTGGTTAGCTGCATGCCTGAGAAAAGATGAATATCTTGAATAACTAGCACCACTTAAGGCCAGCCGACATTGCTTAAAAATAAAGTGAAAGCAAAATACTGCGGATGCTGGAAATCTGAATAAAAACATAAAGTGCTGCAAATACCCAGCAGGTCTGACAGAGAGTTAATGTTTCAGGCCAAATATGATTCTCCTTCAGAGTTATTACAAACACAGAAAATATTGGGCAATCCCAGCAAGACTGACAGCATCTGTGGAGAGAGAAGGGAACTAACATTGAGAGCCTGGATGACTGCTTGACAAACATATTATCCTATTTTCTGCTATGGAAAGGGAAGGAGTGGAAGAGCAAAAGAGAAAGCTTGGAATAGGGTAGAGGTCAGGTGATATTAAATGACAAAGATGTCACAGAACTAAAGACAAGAGGAATGATAATGACTGCAGTAAAAAAAACATAGCATTTGTTCAGAGTGAGTGTGAATGGCAGAATGTGAACAGCTCTATCCAAAAGCAAAAACGTGAAAATCAAGCTTAAGATGTGACCAAAAAAACAGAATCAAAATGGTGCACAGAGCTCATGGTGTAAAATTAATGGACTCAGTGCTGAGGTTGTAATCAGAAGATGAGGTACTTAAAACTACCCTGCGCCTCATAAAGAGCAGGTGTACTGTAGCTGAAGCAGGTTCTGGGAATAGTCCAGAAAGTGATTCTGACATGTGAACAGTTAGCGTGTGGCACAGCACAGTGCAGAGTGTAGGCTCCAATGTTTTCAGACCCCAAACTCCAGCTTTAGCAAAAAGGTGGGACAAAAGGATGATGTTCTTTTTTGCAAGGAACCAGAAAACAATGGAACTAGAAAGTTGTGGGGGTCAGTGCCTGGAGTCGAGCCTCAAGAGCCTGGATGTAGTGCTTCAAGAAGTTGAAGACCTCACACTAGTGGTCAGAGTCAGCGAATGCATCTTTAAATGCCATCTGCCACTAACTTCACCATTAAACCTCAGTCACTGCTCAATCCACCAAACCCCCATCAGTAACCTACCACCATTCCTGTTGGACTTATACCTGCCATTCAAATGCTACACCACATCCTTGTATATTTGGCACTTGTGCACTCACTGCCAGATATTCAAGCTTAACAGGCCCATCACCCAAACAGACTCACAGACACACTTTCCTCTCTCCTACAGGACAAGGTGATGCATAATAACTCACCAGTGAGGCATGAGGTGGCACAGTTGCATAATCCTGAGTCTCCCGGAAGAGACAGTGCTGACCATTATAGGGACGCCCACTGTGGAGGCTGTAGCCAGGGGTGGGGTTGAACCCTCATACGTAATCTCGTATTTCAATTTCCTTTCCTCCTTCAATCTCTTCTGATTTACAAGCCCCGGATGGTGTAAACATGCATCCCTTAGTTAATCTCCTCGATTGCCCGACTCCTCATTTCTCTTGTGTATTTCTATTTTCGGATACTAAAGCAGTGCAACCTGACCAGACAGTGGCAGAACAGTAAGGGAGTGATGATGAAATCACATTGTTACTTGATTTCACACTAGCAACTCAGATACAGACACTGTATGTATATTAGAGGATACTTTATAGAGCTGGACCCACTGTAGTGAGACATTGGGCACCAGTGGCCTGCGGCCAGGGGAGGGACCAAAGATAATGAAGGTGCAGGCTCACCCGAGGACAAGGTCAGACACTGATTTGGCTGAAGGGAACTCAGATAAGGACTTTGGTGTTGTCTACAGGAGAAGGCTGATGCGTATTCACATCGCAAGGCTTTAAGTATTGGGAAGACTATCAGAAAGGTTGCAGTCAGTCAGGGAAAATAGAGGAGTTCAGCTTGGCACAGGGCTTTGCACACATCTTGGAGCTACTTCTTAATAGTTTGTATCAGCACATGTGGATCCAGCCATGTTAAAGCACATGGCCAATGTTTCAGCTTCTATTGCAGTACAACAAGGATCCACCAGGACTTGGACCTCTGCAATGGGAACTCAGGTAAGCTATGCAAAGTCTGCTTGCTGCCACACAAGCTCAGGCTGCCACCAATGTGACCGTGGTTTACAGTGTGCAAAAGAGCTTGCAGGTTATCATAGCAGTCCAACAATCTGTCCTCCAACAAATTATTAGGATAGCTCTGGGGTTGCCCTGGCGAGTAGTAGTGGAGTAGTCATGGAGCACACACTTTCTGTCTCTCGAAGATAGCAGTCATGCTTTCATCATTGCCGTTCCACCAATAATGTCCCTGGTGCTGCTGGTCAGCCAGTCAGCCCAGACTGCTGCTGCCCATGATGTGATGGTGCAGTTTACAACCGAGCTTTCTAGGCTCAGCTGCTCGAGGTCATCCCTTAGGGCCGTCTGTAATCTCCTTCGCTGGAAGTCAGCAGCCTTCCACCAACCATGCTGCAGCCACTGGGGTAGTGGTGCATTGGAGCGCTCGAACAGGCACACTGAAAACAAGCATTAAGGGAATGCACAAGGGTGATTAAACATTGTGACCAATAACACTGATGGTCAGAGACAGCTGGAAGGAAAGGTGTGGGACCTTTGAATGGGATATTGGCATTGCAGTCTGACAGTTTAAGTATGTAATAGTCAAATGGGTTATGGTGTGCTTTGGGCCATCATGAGGTTGTGAAAGATGCTTTATAAATGCAAGATTTTATTTTAATATACAGCATAAATATACACAACACTCAGCTCCACCCCTCAAAAATCACCGATCCTATCGGTGTGGCGCTTCAATAAAACAAATCCCCATATTGCTTCAGCTCACAGTAGATAATGAATGATTGTCTTTAAATGTGCAGTTCAGAAAAATTGCAGTTCCTCCACTTTATGTAAAAGAGCTCAGTGGTACATGAAACATTAAATCGTAAACAAATATTTTGTCATCAGTTGCTATTTTATGCTGAGTTCTACTGTTTAATTGTTCGTCACTGCGGTCAGCTTGAATGTTCATGCAGCTTGGCTGTACAATTTACCACTTAGTTCTGACTCATAGAAAATGTTCTGACTCAACTCAAAGAATATGTTTTGCATAAAATATGTTGAACTGCTAATTTAGGTTTGCTTTCTTTGAACATTTGGTATATCATGTAATTATATTCCGAGGTCTAAGGTTTGCAATACAACTAAGAGTACGGGGGATCTTGACTCTTATCTGTATGTTATTATAGCAGAATTTGATAAGTACATAGTAACGTTGCAGACAAAAGTCATGTTTTACGTATATGAGTTGGACCTTTGTCTGAAAAGAGCAATTGATTTGTCTGGGGTTGCATTGTTTTGTCCAATGACTAATGCATGCGAGAGGGAAAGATTTATTTAAATTGGCCAAATTGTAAGCCAAAAGTTGATAAGATTATTTTTATGTCATACTGATAAGATTTCTTTTATCACCACCATTCCTGGCACAGTAAGGAGGCAAAATGATAAGATCAAAACAGAATAGCAGTGCTATGGGGACAGAGCAAGGGAGCGAGATAAATTGGATCGCTCTTTCCACAAGCATGATGGGTTGAATATCCTCCTTCTGTGCTAAAAGATCGTTTGACTCGAATGGTGCTTTTTATCACATTGTTCCAATGAAACTGTTTTTAATCAAGTTTTCACTATACTTTGAGTCAATGTTCAATGCCATAGAAGTTTTTGTGGGAGTGAGAATACTTCTTTCAAATGGAAGTAATGTTTTTGCTTGCCAATGCCCTGTATGAAAATACTTATAACTTCAGGGATTGTAAAGAATATTTAGTTTGCGTTGATCTGGGAAATGCAGGTGATTAGTCTGAGGTGCGAACAGTTAAAGAGTCCATGGAAAACTGCAACAGTTGGTGCTTAAAAACTTGGTGCTGAAATGGTTTATCTTCAGATACCATTTTCCATAAGACCATGGCCATGATTTAATGGCCTCATTGCACCAGACAGGGTGATGCAATAAGGCCGTTAAATCTCACAAGAGGCCGAGCGTTGTTTAGCACGGGTTTTCCCAAATGTGGGGCGAGCTTATCGGCACTTGCGGGGATCTCCCAGGTGATCGGGGGCCAAGTGGTCAGGCTCTGGGCAGGGTGGTACCCAGGCACTCCCGATGTCACCTGGGTGCCGCAGCACTGTAAGGTGCCCAGGTGGCCTTGCCAGGCTGGCAGGGACACTGCCAGGGTGCCAGGTTCCCAGGTGGCATCTTGCCCGTGCCAGAGTTTGGGTCCGGGGATGCCCGAGGTGGGGTGTGCGCGCCTCAAGGACCCTCTAATTGGTAAGCTGGGGTGTTGGGGGCGGGTCAGGAGGCTGCTGTGGGGGTCCAGAGATCTATTCCTGCACTAACAAACTCAGCTCACTCGTCTAAATGAGTCTAAGTATGGCCTAGGCAGAGCGTTCCTTGGCGGGGTCCAAAAAGAAGCAGAGTCCCATTTAATAGCGGGATCGGTCTCGGTGCTGCATCCCCCAAAATATGCCCAAAATGGGACTCTGTTCGTTTTCCATTAAATCGTGCCCCATAAAGCCATAAGATTTGGGGCCAGAATTAGACCATTTGGCCCATCGAGTGTGCTCGGCCATTCAATCATGTCTGATATGTTCCTCGTCCCCATTCTCCTGCCTACTCCCTGTAACTCCTGATCTTCTTATGAATCAAGAACCTATCTATCTCTGTCTTAAAGACACTCAGTGACTTGGTCTCCACAGTAGCTGTGGCAATGAATTCCACAGATTCACCACCCTATGTCTGAAGACATTCCCCCTCATCTTAGTTTTAAAGGATCGTCCCTTCAGGCTGAGGCTGTGCCTTCGGGTTCTAGTCTCTCCTACTAGTGGAAACATCCTCTCCATGTCCACTCTATCTAGGCCTCTCAGTATCCTGTAAGTTTCAATAAGATTTCCCGTCATCCTTCTAAACTCCATCTCAACCGCTCCTCATATGACAAGCTCTTCATTCCCGGGATCGTTCTTGTGAACCTCCTCTGGATCCCTCCAAGGTCAGCACATCCTTCCTTAGGTCCAAAACTGCTCTTAATACTCCAAATGGGGTGTAACCAGAGCTGTATTCAGCCTCAGAAGTACATCCTTGCTGATGTATTCTGGCCCTCTTGAAATGAATGCTGACATTGTACTTGTCTTCCTAACTGCCAACTGAACCTGCATGTTAACCTTATGGGATTCCTGAACTAGGACTCCTAAATCTCTTTGTGCTTCAGATTCTCAAAGCCTTTCCCCATTTCAAAAATAGTCTATGCCTCCATTCCTCCTTCCAAAGTGCATAACCTCACACTTTTCCACATTGTATTCCACCTGCCACTTCTTTGCCCACTCTCCTAGCCAGTCAAAGTCCTTCTGCAGCCTCCCCGCTTCCTCAACACTACCTGTCGCTCTGCATTTCTTTGTATCATTTGCACACTTGGCAACAATCAGAGAATCCCTTCAGTGCAGAAGGAGGCCATTCGGCCCATCGAGTCTGCAACGACCCTTGGAGCATACTCCTTGAGCCCACACCTCCACCTCTCCCCGTAAGCCAGTGAGCCCACCTAACCTTTTGGACACAAAAGGGGAATTTTAAAAAGACCCCTTCATCCTCACCCCCTGCCTTCTGCCAGTCAGCCAATCCTCTATCCATGCCAGTACCTTGCCCCGAACACCACAAGCTCTTGTCTTATTTCGAAGCCTCCTCTACGCCACCTTGTCAAAGGTCTTCTGGAAATCCAAAGGAAGTCCAAATAGATCACGTCCACTGGTTCTCCTTTGTCTAGCTTCCTTGTTACTTCCTCAAAGAACTCTAACAGATTTGTTTTTGCATGACCTCCCCTTGACGAATCTATGCTGACTCGGTCCTATTTTACCATGGACTTCCAAGTACTCCGCAATCTCATCCTTAATAATACACCCTAAAATCTTACTAATGACTGAAGTCAGACTAACCGGCCTATAATTTCCCATTTTATTCTCTTCTTAAACAGGGGTGTTACATTAGCCATTTCCCAGTCCTCTGGGGTACTCCCTAACTCAAGTGATTCCTGAAAGATCACCACCAATATCTCCACAATCTCCTCAGCTACGTCCTTCACTGGGGTGTACTCCATCCAGTCTCGATGATTTATCCACCTTCAGACCTTTCAGCTTCCCCAGTGCCTTTTTAGTGACAGCCATTACACTCACTTCCTCCCCCATGATTCTCTTGAAGTTCTGGGATGCCACTGGTGCCTTCCAACGTGAAGACTGATGCAAAGTATCTATTCGGTTCCTCTGCCATTTCTTTGTTCCCTATTACTATTTCTCCAGCCTCATTTTCCAATGGTCCAGTGTCTTTTCTTGCCTCCCTCTTACCTTTTATATATGGAAAAATACTCTTGCAATCTTCTTTTGCATTACTAGCTGGCTTACACACCATATTTCATCTTCTCCCCTCTTATTACATTTTTAGTTGTCCTCTGCTTGTTTTTAAAGGCTTCCCAATCCTCAGGCTTCCCACTAATCCTTGCCACATTGTATGCTTTTTATTTTGCTTTTATGCTGTCCCTGACTTCCCTCGTCAACCATGGATGCCTCTTCCTTCCCCTTAGCCTGTTTCCTCCTCCTTGGGATGAATGTTTTTTCTTTGTGATTCCTCAATTCTACCCACACAGATTCTATGCCTTCTGATCCTATATCACTTCTTGCTATCCATTTAATTTCATCCCTTACTAATGAGGTAACCCCGCCCCCTTTGCCCATCTGCCTGTCCTTTCAATAGGACACATATTCTGAGATATTTAGATCCCAGTCCTGATCTTCTTGCAGCCACGTCTCTGTAATGCCCACAAAATTGCACCGGCCAATTTCAATGTGCGCTACAAGCTCATTTACCTTGTTTTGTATATTGTGAAAATTTAGGTACAATCCCCTCAGTCCTGTGTTGACCACCCCTCTTCTCACTGTTGTCCCAGTATCTGCTGTGCCTGAAGTTAGATTCCTGCCACTTTCCATATTCTCTGTTCTATTTCATGTTCTGGAAAGTTTATTAATCTCCCCTGAGCACCCCCCCCCCCCACCCCCGCTCCCCCACTTTAACTCGTTTCAAGTCCTCATCATGAACCTGCACTTCTACCTTCTCCTTTAACTGTGATTTTCTAATTTTCCCTACAGCTCTAGTTTTGCGATTCGCCAGGACTCTGGTCCCAGCTTGATTCAGGTGAAGACTGTCCCATCAGAACAGCTCCCGCCATCCCCAGTACTGGTGCTAATGTCCCATGAATTCAAACCCATTTCTCTCACAGCAAACTTTGAGCCATGCATTTACCTCTTTAATCTTATTGACCCTGTGCCAATTAGCTCGTGGCTCAGGTAGTAATCTGGAAATGATTACCTTTGTGGTTCTGCTTTTTAATTTAACCCCCAGTTGCTCAGATTCCTTCAGCATAATCTCTACCTTTGTCCTACCGATGTCATTGGTACCTATGTGGACTAAGACAACTGGATCATTACCCTCCCACCCCAGGTTCCTCTGCAACCCAGATGAGATATCCCGAACCCGAGCAGCAGGCAGGCAATACAACCTTCGGAACTCTTGATACTGGACACGGAGAATGGTATCTATACCCCTAACTATACCATCCCCATAATGGCTACATTTCTTTTCTTGCATCCCCCTCCCCCCACCACTTGGATGACTCGCTGTACCACGGTGCTGTAGTCAATTTGCTCATCCTCCCCACAGTCTCCACTGTTCTCCACACAGGGAGCAAGAACCTCGATCCTGTTGGACAAGAACAAGGGCTGAGGCTCCTCCAACTCTACCTCCTGGATCCCTCTACCTGCCTCGCTCATAGTGAAACCCCCCTGTTCCTGACCACTGGTTGAATTCAAGGTAGTTATTCTAAGGGGTGTGACTGCCTCCTGAAACACAGCATCCAGGTAACTCTCCCCCTCCCTGATGTGTTGCAGTATCTGAAGCTCAGACTCCAGCTTAGCAACTCTGAGCCAAAGTTCCTCAAACAACCAACACTTGCTACAGATGTGTTCACGAGGAACCACAATGGGCTTCACCAGCTGCCACCGTGCAGGTGCAACACCTGGCCCTGCATCTCTATTTTATTAGTTTTTCATTTGGTTTTTTTCTTATTTTAAATTTCCAGCTGGTTTTTAGTCTTTCTAATCTGTAAATTATTTCTCCTTTTACCTTTAATCTGAAAGCAATTTAGAAAAGATAATGTAAATTGGCACTTGCTTACCAGCCAATTAACATAATGTTTTCCTATGATATCACTCCTGAACTGTTTTTCAAACTCAGTCCACTGCCCGGAGGTATCCCTCTCAGCTCCCGCTCTTTTTAAATCTGCGCTCTGACTCTCAGCTCCCGCTCTTTTTAAATCTGCGCTCTGACTCTCAGCTCCCGCTCTTTTTAAATCTGCGCTCTGACTGTCAGCTCCTGCTCTTTTTAGATCTGCGCTTTGACTCTCAACTCCCAGTCGTTCTAAATCTCTGCTCTGGGGCGAAATTCTCCTGAAACGGCGCGATGTCCGCCGACTGGCGCCCAAAACAGCGCCAATCAGACGGGCATCGCGCCGCCCCAAAGGTGCGGAATGCTCCGCATCTTTGGGGGCCGAGCCCCAACATTGAGGGGCTAAGCCGACGCCGGAGGAATTTCCGCCCCGCCAGCTGGTGGAAACGGCCTTTGTTGCCCTGCCAGCTGGCGCGGAAATGCCATCTCGGGGCGGCGCATGCGCGGGAACGTCAACGGCCGCTGACAGTTTCCCACGCATGCGCAGTGGAGGGAGTCTCTTCCGCCTCCGCCATGGTGGAGACCGTGGCGGAGGCAGAAGGGAAAGAGTGCCCCCATGGCATAGGCCCGCCCGCGGATCGGTGGGCCCCGATCGCGGGCCAGGCCACCGTGGGGGCACCCCCCGGGGGCCAGATTGCCCCGCGCCCCCCCCAGGACCCGGAGCCCGCCCGCGCCGCCTTGTCCCGCCGTTCAAAAGGTGGTTTAATCCACGCCGGCGGGACAGGCAATTTATCGGCGGGACTTTGGCCCATCCGGACCGGAGAATCCAGCGGGGCCGCCTGCCAACCGGCGCGGCCCGATTCCCGCCCCCGCCGAATATCCGGTGCCGGAGACTTCGGCAACCGGCGGGGGCGGGATTCACGTCAGCCCCTGGCGATTCTCCGACCCGGCGGGGGGTCGGAGAATGACGCCCCTGATCTGAGCTCCTGCTCTTTTTAAATCTCTGCTCTGACTCTCATCTTCCATTCTTTTTAAATCTCTTTTCCCCCACTTCCCTAAATTCCCACTCTTACCTTAACCCCCAGTGCTCAGAGCAAATTGGCACTCCGTGCCATAGCAAACATCAACACACAATAAGAATTTCTTTCACATAGAAGATTGAAGTTACATTTCATGCATTATTTACATTTATTATTTAAATTGGAGAGCTTTTTTGCATATGTGGCAGTAGTTGCTGTCACAATGTTTTAAATTATGTTAATATTATGTTCTGTAGATGAGATTATAGATATTGAGTAAAATTAAAGCTCTTTTATAGCCCTTGGTTATGCTCCTGCTTTGCTGTCATTCCTATTTCATTCTCGGTATCTTTTCTAAGAATCAGTATTCGTGTGCTGCCATTGGTTTCAAGCATGACTATGCTCTGTATATGTTCGATACCAGGATTGTTTCTAGGTTGATGGTTGATAATCAGGTTCTGAATGGTTCTGATTGGTCATATAGCATTGCATTGTACAACACTAGCATATCCATGGACAAGATTCTCCCATTTTGAGACTAAGTGCTAAAGCAGGGGCAAGAAAGTGGACAGCACGGTAGCATAGTAGTTAGCACAATTGCTTCACAGCTCCAGGGTCCCAGGTTCAATTCCCAGCTTGGGTCACTGTCTGTGCGGAGTCTGCACGTTCTCCCCGTGTCTGGGTTTCCCCCAGGTGCTCCGGTTTCCTCCCACAGTCCAAAGACGTGCAGGTTAGGTCAATTGGCCATGCTAAATTGCCCATAGTGTCCAAAAACGGTTAGGTGGGGTTACGGGGATAGGGTTGAGGTGTGGGCATAGGTAGGGTGTTCTTTCTAGGCGCTGGTGCAGACTTGATGGGCCAAACGGCCTTCTTCTGCACTGTAAATTCTATGATTCTAGGATTCTATGAGTGTTTGTTTTGCATCCTGCTGTGGCAGTCGACCGGAAAACCATGGCAAATCATCCGGCCTGACCTCATTAATTATGCACCCAGCTGTTTCATGTCATACTCAGTGGCGGGGCAGGCCTGGCAGTTGTGTGGTTTGTTGTTGTGTCTGGGCCCAATATTGAAACAGTGGCCAACATCACTGGCCCATGATTGAAGAAAGAAGGTGGGCTTCCTGAAAATGAAGGTCGATGTGCAGGAGCACACTGTGACTGGAAGATGGACCTCCTGAGATATTCTGAGGCTGGAAGATGGAGCCCCTCCAGGACAGTGAATCTGGAAAGACCACCTGCAGATGTGCCCCTAACCTACTTCTGTGGTTTTCTGGGGTCCAGGGTTGTGGGCAGCCCCCATCCCCAATGCCGGAAGCAGCCCCAGCATTGTTCAGATAAGTCCGAACATCTGCATGTCACACTGTTCCAAATGTATTTCCTGCTGGCACCACGGAGAATCAACCGTGGGGATTTGACCCTCATTTGCATTCCATTAACAGGGTACAAATGAGGTTCATGCCAGCCCCTGGCGGGTCTCCGATCCACCATGCGGGCACAAGTGGAAGACCCTGCTGTAAATTCACGCCAGCGTGAAACTGATTTCTGCACCTCCCGTCATATTCTCCCACCGGTGGGGGCTTGGGAGAATTCTGACCCAGGTCTTGATTTAGTGGCTGAAAAATTGGAGTGCATTCCCGCGAGTGATGGCAACTCCAAAACCATTTAACACTTCCTAGAAATCCCACCTCAAGTGGGCTGTCGGCCAGTCTGATTGGCCAGCAACTCTGTAGTCCCAGAAATGCTAGAACTACATGAAATCCCATGAATCTAAGTGCCGGGAGCCCAGAACCAGGTAGGTTCAGGGGCTGCTTGTTGGAACTGGCAGAGAGGTTCACGGGAGGGGCAAATTGTCATAGGCAGTGACAAGGTATTAGAGGTGTTGGCAGGCTTAAAACTTGACAAATCTCCAGTTCTGGATGAATTGTGTCCCAGGATGCTGTGGGAAGTGAGGGAGGAGATTACAGGGGCTCGGACCCAAATTTTTAATTCCTCTCTGGCCTCGGGATATACCAGAGGACTGGAGAACAGCTAATGTGTTCCCACTATTTAAGAAAGGTTGTAGAGACAAGCCAGGGTACTACAAACCAGTGAGTCTCACATCAGTGGTAGGAAAACTATCAGACAAAATCCTGAAGGAGAGAATCTATCTCCGCTTGGAGAGGCAAGGTTTGATCAGGAATAGTCAGCATGACTTTGTCAGAGGGAGGTCATACCTAACAAATTTGATTTAAGTTTTTGAGCATGTGACCAGGTGTGTAAATGAGGGTGGTGTTGTTTATATGGATTTCAGCAAAGCTTTTGACAATGTTCCACATGGGAGACTTCTAAAAATGTCAAATGCACATAGGATACAGGGTAACTTGATCAGATGGATTCAAAATTTGCTTAGCTGAAGGAGACGGCGGGTGATGACAGACGGCTGCTTTAGTGACTGGAAGCCAGTGTCCAGTGACGTACCGCAGGGATCTGTGCTGGGACCCCTATTGTTGATCATTTATGTAAATGACATAGATGACTATGTCGGGGGTGAGATCAATAAGTTTGCGATGACACAAAGATTGGTCGGGTGGTTAACAGTAGGGCTGAGTGTCTTGGGTTACAGGAAGATATAGATGGGATGGTCAAATGGGAAGATAAATGGCAGATGGAACTTAACCCTGAGAAGTGTGAGGTGATACACTTTGGAAGGAGTAATGTGACAAGGAAGTATACTCTGAAAGGTCTGACACTGGGAAGTTTCGAGGAACAAAGATACCTTGGCTTGTTTGCCCATAGATCTCTGAAGTCAGAAGGGCAGGTTAATAGGCTGGTGAAAACGGCATATAGGAGACTTGCCTTTATCAATCGAGACATATATTACAAAAGCAGGAAGGTCATGTTGGTGTGTAGAACTTTGGTGAAGCCACAGCTGGAGTATTGTGTGCAGTTCTGGTTGCCACATTATAAGAAGGATGTAATTGCACTGGAGGGGGTGCAGAGGTGATTCACCAGGATGTTTCCTGGGATAGAACATAGAACATAGAATGATACAGCGCAGTACAGGCCCTTCGGCCCACGATGTTGCACCGAAACAAAAGCCATCTAACCTACACTATGCCATTATCATCCCTATGCTTATCCAATAAACTTTTAAATGCCCTCAATGTTGGCGAGTTCACTACTGTTGCAGGTAGGGCATTCCACGGCCTCACCACTCTTTGCGTAAAGAACCTACCTCTGACCTCTGTCCTATATCTATTACCCCTCAGTTTAAAGCTATGTCCCCTCGTGCTAGCCATTTCCATCCGCGGGAGAAGGCTCTCACTGTCCACCCTATCTAACCCCCTGATCATTTTGTATGCCTCTATTAAGTCTCCTCTTAACCTTCTTCTCTCTAACGAAAACAACCTCAAGTCCATCAGCCTTTCCTCATAAGATTTTCCCTCCATACCAGGCAACATGCTGGTAAATCTCCTCTGCACCCGCTCCAAAGCTTCCACGTCCTTCCTATAATGCGGTGACCAGAACTGTACGCAATACTCCAAATGCGGCCGTACCAGAGTTTTGTACAGCTGCAACATGACCTCATGACTCCGGAACTCAATCCCTCTACCAATAAAGGCCAACACTCCATAGGCCTTCTTCACAACCCTATCAACCTGGGTGGCAACTTTCAGGGATCTATGTACATGGACACCTAGATCCCTCTGCTCATCCACACTTCCAAGAACTTTACCATTGGCCAAATATTCCGCATTCCTGTTATTCCTTCCAAAGTGAATCACCTCACACTTCTCTACATTAAACTCCATTTGCCACCTCTCAGCCCAGCTCTGCAGCTTATCTATGTCCCTTTGTAACCTGCTACATCCTTCCGCACTGTCGACAACACTACCAACTTTAGTGTCGTCCGCAAATTTACTCACCCACCCTTCTGCGCCCTCCTCTAGGTCATTGATAAAAATGACAAACAGCAACGGCCCCAGAACATATCCTTGTGGTACGCCACTTGTAACTGTACTCCATTCTGAACATTTCCCATCAACCACCACCCTCTGTCTTCTTTCAGCTAGCCAATTTCTGATCCACATCTCTAAATCACCCTCAAACCCCAGCCTCCGTATTTTCTGCAATAGCCTACCGTGGGGAACCTTATGAAACGCTTTGCTGAAATCCATATACACCACATCAACTGCTCTACCCTCGTCTACCTGTTCAGTCACCTTCTCAAAGAACTCGATAAGGTTTGTGAGGCATGACCTACCCTTCACAAAGCCATGCTGACTATCCCTGATCATATTATTCCTATCTAGATGATTATAAATCTTGTCGCTTATAATCCTCTCCAAGACTTTACGCACAACAGACGTGAGGCTCACCGGTCTATAGTTGCCGGGGTTGTCTCTGCTCCCCTTTTTGAACAAAGGGTCCACATTTGCTATCCTCCAGTCCTCTGGCACTATTCCTGTAGCCAAGGATGACATAAAAATCAAAGCCAAAGGCCCAGCAATCTCTTCCCTGGCTTCCCAGAGAATCCTAGGATAAATCCCATCGGGCCCCGGGGACTTATCTATTTTCAGCCTGTCCAGAATTGCCAACACCTCTTCCCTACGTACCTCAATGCCATCTATTCTAATAGCCTGGGTCTCAGCATTCTCCTCCACAACGTTATCTTTTTCCTGAGTGAATACTGACGAAAAATATTAATTTAGTATCTCGCCTATCTCTTCAGGCTCCACACACAACTTCCCATCCCTGTCCTTGACTGGTCCTACTCTTACCCGAGTCATTCTTTTATTCCTGACATACCTATAGAAAGCTTTTGGGTTTTCCTTGATCCTTCCTGCCAAATACTTCTCATGTCCCCTCCTTGCTCGTCTAAGCTCTCTCTTTTAAGTTATTTAAGTTAACATTTAAGTTATGAAGAGAGGATGGATAGGCTTGGGCTATTTTCACTGGAACAGAGAAGACTGAGGGGCGACCTGATCGAGGTGTACACGATTATGATGGGTGTGGACAGGGTGGATAGGGAGCAGCTGTTCCCCTTAGTTGAAGGGTCAGTTACGAGGGGTCACAAGTTCAAGGTCAAGGGCAGGAAGTTTAGGGGCGATTTGAAGAAAAACCTTTTTACCCAGAGGGTGGTGACGGTCTGGAATGCACTGCCTGGGAGGATGGTAGAGACAGGTTGCCTCACATCCTTTAAAAGTACTTTAATGAGCACTTGGACCATCATAACATCCAAGGCTATGGGCCAAGTGCTGGAAAATGGGATTAGGTAGGCAGGTGAAGTATTTTTCATGATCATGTGCAGACTTAATGGGCCAAATAGCCTCTTTTGTGCTGTATATTCTGTGATTCTGGGAGCAGATTGGAAAATCTAAGGAACACCGGGAGAGGATGGGGAGTCAGTTTGGGAAAGGAGGCGCAGGAGGGAGATGCCCCCACCCAAAACCCAAGCAGAATAACCTGTTGGGCTTCTCTGTGCCTGACCTCCCCCATGTGCCTCAGGCTTGCATCTGGGAAGGAAGCAGCACTCAAGTAGCCAGGTGGGGGAGAGCATCCACCTCTATCTCCTTAAAATTGCAGACAGGTTGGGTATGGCGAAGGGCACCTGGAGAATTTTAAGAGCTTGCCCACCTGCAAACCTGGTGAGGGGCAGTCAAATTTTGCCAATATTTTATGTTTTTATTTGTCATGAGGACGCTTTGTAGCTTCCCTCGGATGAAAATAGACAGAACTTTAGAGCATCTTAGTATTTAAGATTTAAAAAGCTTCATCACCATTTGGAAAACATGAAAAGGGTAACTTTGTGAACGTTGAGTGGTATTTTCCAGCATTTGGTCATATTATCTGGCAACATCTATATTATTTAAAATGCTGAATTTCAAGATGACAAGAAGAAGGAAATGTTTTCCGAAAGCTTTCTTGAGGCAGTTATCAAAGTTCAAAAATTCTGTATGTGTGATTGTGTGTAATGTTCTGATGACAATACACAACAGTAACAAAATGTCAGAAAGTCACTGTGACAGATGAAATATAATAGGAAGCAGGTACCGTTTTAACAAAGCTGCAAGGAAATGAACTGCTTAAAGGGTTATTTCCTACTGTAATCTGAAAGGTTCCTTAAATTTAAAGATGGGGATAATTTAAAAAGAAAATCAACAGCAAACATTCCCTTCCCCACTTCAGTTACTTTTCTCAACAGAAATGCACATTGTAACTGGAGGCTAAATATAGAAGGGCCTGGGAATTTACTCCACTTCCGGCTTCTAAGGAAACCCTATGGTAATAGCAAACATATGGCTCAAATCAGCAGTAGCTCAGCATTACTCATATACCCGGGAGGTGCTGACTTAAACAAAAACAGCCCACCTTCCACTGTTACAGTCATACCTATATTCTAGAACAATTTGTAGCACAGGCCTCTGAACAACAATTTACTTAGGTATTTAAAGCAGTAAGTTATCTACGAGTATAAATTAGTCAAGACCCCTAACTAGGTTTAGACTCGATGTTGCACGATCAACGCATGGCTAAAACAAGGGGCGAAATTCTCCGTTATCGGCGGAAACTCCGCCGATCGGCGCAAAAAACGGCGCAAATCCCACTTGCGTCACGTCATAAAAATGGGCCGATAGTCTGCGGCCCGAAATGGGCTAGCAGCGACGTAACGGGATCCGCGCTTGCGCAGTGGTTCACGCCGTGCAGCGTCATACGCGCTGCACGGCGTGACGGCTCATAAGGCCGCGCAGCTCCCCCCCACCCGACCGGAACAGCCGACCGCAACACCCGACTTGATGGCTGGCCGTCGCTCAGCCCCGAGGTTCGAGTCACGCGATGTGGAGGCGCTCCTGGATGCGGTGGAGCAGAGGAGGGACGCCCTGTATCCCGGGCACGGCCGCAGAGTTGCCCCACGCCACAGCCGGCGTCTGTGGAGGGAGGTGGCAGAGGCCGTCACCGCTGTGGCCCTAACACCACGGACAGGCACCCAGTGCCACAAGAAGGTGAACGACCTCGTCAGAGCAGGCAGGGTGAGCGTCCCCCATATCCCCTCTCCCCCAAATCCCCCCCTCCCCAATATCCCCCCCTCCCCCATATCCCCTCCTCCCCCATATCCCCTCCTCCCCCATATCCCCCATATCCCCCATATCCCCCCCCTCCCCCATATCCCCCCTCCCCCATATCCCCCATATCCCCCCTCCCCATATCCCCCCCTCCCCCATATCCCCCATATCCCCCCTCCACCATATCCCCCATATTCCCCCCTCCCCCATATCCCCCATATCCCCCCTCCCCCATATCCCCCCTCCCCCATATCCCCCATATCCCCCCTCCACCATATCCCCCATATCCCCAAGTGAATCCAGCCCTAACCTTAACCTCTGCAATGCACGCGCAACCGATGGTGTGCATTCATATACCTGCCTAACACTGTTGCCTTTTACCCCTGCCACCACCCCCCCCCCCCCCCCCAGGAGAAGCGCGCACACAACAATAGGGAGCATGTGAGGACTGGAGGAGGGCCCGCTGATGAGAGGCCACTGACCGTACACGAGGAAAGGGCCCTGGAACTGGCTGGCGGACCTGAGGACCGGGAGGTTGCTGATGCAGAGGTCGGGGCCCCACGAGCAAGTGAGCCACCAACAGCCCGTCCCCATATCCCCCCTCCCCTATATCCCCCTCTCCCGTATCACCTGATCACTGCCTGATGTCTAACCATGCATGCTTCATTGTGTATCGCAGGACCAAACGTCCAGGCACCCATCCCCGCGGATGCAGACCGCCCGCAGGATGCCCCTCGGAGACCACGGGAGACGGAGAGACCCGCACCCTCCAGCATGCGACGCCCGCAGGATGCCCCTCGGAGACCACGGGAGACGGAGAGACCCGAACCCTCCAGCATGCGACGCCCGCAGGATGCCCCTCGGAGACCACGGGAGACGGAGAGACCCGAACCCTCCAGCATGCGACGCCCGCAGGATGCCCCTCGGAGACCACGGGAGACGGAGAGACCCGAACCCTCCAGCATGCGACGCCCGCAGGATGCCCCTCGGAGACCACGGGAGACGGAGAGACCTGGAGCAACAGGGAGACGACACCCCCGTCACGTGCGGGAGCGACCACCCAGCGATGAGGGGGGCAGCCACAGGCCCCCGTCACATCCGAGCCAGGACACCACTACCCAGGACACCACTATCCAGGACACCCCTACCCGGGACAGCACTACCCAGGACACCCCTACCCGGGAAGACGAAATACCGGACAGTGACTCAGAGTGGATGGGTGGAGACGAACCCCCACCCCAAAGTGCCATGGAGTCAGAGTGGGACGAAGAGCACGACACAACGCCACTGCTGTCACCAACACCCTCCACCATCGCAGAAACACTCACCACGGTTGGGCACTTTAGTGATGAGGCGTCTGGTACACTCACTGGTGCGCACAACACAGCCGTCCCGGTACAGCAGGTGGAGGTGGGAGCAGCAGAGGGACCGGGCGGTCGGAGGGCAGCCCAGGCCAAGCGAACATCTGCCGCCCAGATGGATCCCGGGTTCCTGCAGTTACCACACCCACACATAGATCCGATGCAACCACCGACACGGAGACGAGCGAATAGGGTGACGGGTGGCTTGCGGCGGCTGCGGTCGCAGGTGGAGGAGTCCACCCGCGTCCAGGAGCTGGGAGTGGTCCCGGTCATGCGTGCCACCAGGGCTGACACCGCACGGGTGGCGTCCGCGGTGGAGGCAATGGGTGCGACGGTGTCAGACATGGGGAACGGTTTGCGAGGCCTGGGGCCTTCCGTGCAGGCGGCGTCTGTGGCCCAGGAAATGGCTGCCCTCTCACAGGAGGCCATGAGCCAGTGCCAGCGCCAGATGGCAGAGGCGTTCAACGCCATAGCCCAGTCTCAGCAGGCCATGGCCCAGTCTCAGCAGGCCATAGCCCAGTCTCTGCAGGCCATGGCCCAGTCTCTGCAGGCCATGGCCCAGTCTCAGCAGGCCATCGCTGAGGGCATCGGCGCCAGTGGCCATGTGCGAGCTGGCGTCGCACTGTCGCAGACAGGGTTCGACAACCCCCTGGGCTCCATGGCTGCAAACCTGCAGACCCCTGTCGATACCAGCACGGGCCTCCAGGACTGGCAGCACCAGATGTCGGGGGCGCGTCGGATGGCCAGTCCGTTCGCATCCCCCACCCATGTAGAGGCCTGGGGGCCATCGGGCACCCCGAGGGAGGAGGAGGTGGTGTGGTCCGTCCCGGCTCCCTCTGTAGGGGAGGTCCCGGTACACCGCGACACCTCGGACTCCCCCCCTTCCGTCCCAGGTGCATCGGGTGGGCAACGGGCAGGACAGGCTGGCAGCTCGCCATCCCAGTCGCCCGGGCCGCAGCCTGGCCCATCTAGGCCAGGACGCCCCAGGAAACGGCCGCCAAAGGGATCCAGTGTCAGAGGGCAGGAATCACAGGAGTCCACCTCCAGTTCTGCTGTACCGTCTGGGGAACCACGTAGACGTAGTCAAAGGGCCCGTAAGGCCAAACAATTAGACACTGAGTAAGTTGGCACGGGTGCAGGGCACAGATGAGTTTTAGGCGCTAGGGCACGTGCATGAACTCCTTTGGTTATTAAAGTCAATGTTACACCTACCGAAGCTGCCTTTGTGCTCTGTCCAAAGTGTGCGGGGGTGTCATGTACGTTGAGCGCAAGTGTGTGTGTGAGGGGTGGTCTTACCTCAGCCCCAGGTGAGTCTGCCCCCTTCCCCCTGGGCCGCCATCAACATACCCCGGGTAGAGGACGGGACCGTGCGCTGCAGTGTCACAGCCGCATGCAGGGATGGTCCGGGTGGATGGTGGTACTGTGGCCATGGGTCAGACATAGTCCAACGATGTAGAGCCAGGAGCTCATCGGAGGCGGGTTGTCATCATTGTCCATGGCCTGCGATAGACACGCGTCCACCCGCAACTGGGTGAGCCCGGCCCGTTGTGCCGCCGGTGGATCGGCAATTGGGAGTGGGGGGGTGGTGTGCATGCGGGTGGGGTGTGTGGGGTTGGGGAGGGGGGTGAGGGTGCTGGGTGGGTGGATGGGTGGGGGGTGTGTGGTCGGCTGTTGTCATGGTGTGCGGTCTGTGGCCATACTACCCGATTCCCACGCCCATCTAGTCAGTGAAGCGGGCGTCTATCAGTCTGTCCCGTGCCCGCTGGGCCAGCTGGTAACGGTGGACAGCCACCCGTCTGTGTCTACCCCGTCTGCCCTGACCATTGCCCCCATCCCCCTCATCTGGGGAGGACTGGACCTCTTCCTGCTGCTCCTCCACTCCGCCCTCCTCTGCCTGCGGCACATCGCCCCTCTGCTGGGCTATGTTGTGCAGGACGCAGCACACCACAATGATGCGGCCGACCCTATCTGACCGATACTGGAGGGCACCCCCAGAGAGGTCCAGGCACCTGAAACGCATCTTCAGCACGCCAAAGCACCTCTCGATCACTCCCCTTGTCGCTACATGGGCATCATTGTAGCGGTTCTCCGCCTCATTGCGTGGCCTCCGTATAGGCGTCATCAGCCACGATCGCAATGGGTAGCCCCTGTCGCCCAGCAACCAGCCCCTCAGCCGGGGATGGCGTCCCTCGTACATGCCGGGGATGGATGACCGCGACAACATGAATGAGTCGTGTACACTGCCTGGGTGACGGGCGCAGACGTGCAGGATCATCATGCGGTGGTCGCAGACCACCTGTACGTTCATCGAATATGTCCCCTTCCTATTAGTGAACACGGCCCTGTTATCTGCAGGTGGCCGCACGGCGACGTGCATCCCATCGATCACGCCCTGGACCATGGGGAACCCGGCAACGGCAGAGAGAAGCCCACGGCCCGGGCATCTTGGCTGGCCCGGTCCACGGAGAAGCGGATGTAGCGGTGCGCCATGGCATAAAGGGCATCTGTCACTGCCCGGATGCACCGATGCACCGATGTCTGCGATATGCCGGATAGGTCCCCACTCGGTGCCTGGAATGACCCCGTTGCATAAAAGTTCAGGGCCACCGTAACCTTGATGGACACGGGGAGAGGGTGTCCCCCGCCAGTGCCACGCGGTGACAGGTGTGCCAGCAGGTGGCAGATGTGTGCCACGGTTTCCCGGCTCATCCGGAGTCTCCTCCTGCATTCCCGGTCCGTGAGGTCCTGGTATGACTGCCGGGGCCGGTACACACGGGGCGCCCTCGGGTGCCTCCGTTGCCGTGGGGCCGCGACGTCCTCCTCCCCCTCCTCGTCCTGTCGGTCAGGTGTCCCTCCAGCCTGGGCGGCTGCCGCCTGCCCCTCTGCGGCAGCCTGCGCCGCCTCTCTGGCACGCTCCTCCTCCTCCTCCTCCTCCTCCTCATCCAGGGCAACATAGACATGAGCAGCTGCCACCACGGCGGCCAACATCGCTGGATGGTCTGAAAACATGACGGCCTGGTGGGGGGGAGGGGAACGACGACATGTCATCATTGCCCATATCCCCTCCTCCCCCCAGCCAGGTGGCATGGACCGCATGGGTCCAACTGTTGGAGGCTGGCACCTGGCCAGGTGGACCAACTCATTTGCCCTCCCATCACCCACCCCGGCACGGACCCCCCCCCAACCTCCACCCCGGCACGGCCCCCCTCCCCAACCTCCACCCCGGCACGGACCCCCTCCCCAACCTCCACCCCGGCACGGACCCCCTCCCCAACCCCCAACCTCCACCCCGGCACGGACCCCCCCCCCAACCTCCACCCCAGCACGGACCCCCCCAACCTCCACCGCGGCACGGACCCCCTCCCCAACCCCCAACCTCCACCCCAGCACGGACCCCCCCCAACCTCCACCCCGGCACGGACCCCCTCCACAACCCCCAACCTCCACCCCGGCACGGACCCCCCCCAACCTCCACCCCAGCACGGACCCCCCCCAACCTCCACCCCGGCACGGACCCCCTCCCCAACTCCCAACCTCCACCCCAGCACGGACCCCCCCCCAACCTCCACCCCGGCACGGACCCCCTCCACAACCCCCAACCTCCACCCCGGCACGGACCCCCTCCCCAAACTCCACCCCGGCACGGACCCCCTCCCCAACCTCCACCCCGGCACGGACCCCCTCCCCAACCTCCACCCCGGCACGGACCCCCTCCCCAACCCCCAACCTCCACCCCGGCACGGACCCCCTCCCCAACCCCCAAACTCCACCCCGGCACGGACCCCCTCCCCAACCTCCACCCCGGCACGGACCCCCTCCCCAACCTCCACCCCGGCACGGACCCCCTCCCCAACCTCCACCCCGGCACGGACCCCCTCCCCAACCCCCAACCTCCACCCCAGCACGGGCCCCCCCCCCAACCTCCACCCCGGCACGGACCCCCTCCACAACCCCCAACCTCCACCCCGGCACGGACCCCCTCCCGGCACTCCCCCGGAGCCCAGCCTACTCTAACCACCCCCCCCCCCCCCCCCCCCCCAGCCGCACACACACACAAGCCGAGACACACCTCTCCTCAGGCAATCAGTCTGCGGCCACGCCATTTCCTGCCCAGAGCCAACCCCCCAGGCCGTCACTCACCTCCTCGCTGGTCGGCGTGAGCCTGGAGCACCGGGTCACGCCGATGAAAAGGAGGTTTGATTCACGTCGACGTGAACGGTCATCACGTCGACGGGACTTCGGCCCATCCGGAAGGGAGAATATCGGCAGGCCGAAAATTGGCTGCCTTGCGCAGACCCGTGACATTCTCCGCGGCAGCGGCGCCATTAACGCCCCGCCGACTTTTTTTTTTTTATTAAATATTTTATTGAAAATTTTTGGTCAACCAACACAGTACATTGTGCATCCTTTACACAATATTATAACAACACAAATAACAATGACCTATTTTATAAACAAAAACAAAAAAAGAATAAATAATAAATAACAAAAATGAAAACTAGCCCTAATTGACAACTGCCTTGTCACAAGTAACACTCTCCAAAAATATAATTTAACAGTCCAATATATAATTATCTGTAGCAACGACCTATACATACTATACAGTATATATTAACAACCCTGAGAGTCCTTCTGGTTCCTCCTCCCCCCCCCCCCCCCCCCCCCGATCCTGGGCTGCTGCTGCTGCCTTCTTTTTCCCATTCCGTCTATCTTTCTGCGAGGTATTCGACGAACGGTTGCCACTGCCTGGTGAACCCTTGAGCCGACCCCCTTAGGACGAACTTAATCCGCTCTAGCTTTATAAACCCCGCCATGTCATTTATCCAGGTCTCCACCCCCGGGGGCTTGGCTTCTTTCCACATTAGCAATATCCTGCGCCGGGCTACTAGGGACGCAAAGGCCAAAACATCGGCCTCTCTCGCCTCCTGCACTCCCGGCTCTTGTGCAACCCCAAATATAGCCAACCCCCAGCTTGGTTCGACCCGGACTCCTACTACTTTTGAAAGCACCTTTGTCACCCCCATCCAAAACCTCTGTAGTGCCGGGCATGACCAAAACATATGGGTATGATTCGCTGGGCTTCTCGAGCACCTCGCACACCTATCCTCCACCCCAAAAAATTTACTGAGCCGTGCTCCAGTCATATGTGCCCTGTGTAATACCTTAAACTGAATCAGGCTTAGCCTGGCACACGAGGACGACGAGTTTACCCTGCTTAGGGCATCTGCCCACAGCCTCTCCTCGATCTCCTCCCCCAGCTCTTCTTCCCATTTCCCTTTTAGTTCATCTACCATAGTCTCCCCTTTGTCCCTCATTTCCCTATATATATCTGACACCTTACCATCCCCCACCCATGTCTTTGAGATCACTCTGTCCTGCACCTCTTGTGTCGGGAGCTGCGGGAATTCCCTCACCTGTTGCCTCGCAAAAGCCCTCAGTTGCATATACCTGAATGCATTCCCTTGGGGCAACCCATATTTCTCGGTCAGCGCTCCCAAACTCGCGAACTTCCCATCCACAAACAGATCTTTCAGTTGCGTTATTCCTGCTCTTTGCCACATTCCATATCCCCCATCCATTCCCCCCGGGGCAAACCTATGGTTGTTTCTTATCGGGGACCCCCCCCAAGGCTCCAGTCTTTCCCCTATGCCGTCTCCACTGTCCCCAAATCTTCAGTGTAGCCACCACCACCGGGCTTGTGGTGTAGTTCCTCGGTGAGAACGGCAATGGGGCTGTCACCATAGCCTGTAGGCTAGTCCCCCTACAGGACGCCCTCTCTAATCTCTTCCACGCTGCTCCCTCCTCCTCTCCCATCCACTTACTCACCATTGAAATATTAGCGGCCCAATAATACTCACTTAGGCTCGGTAGTGCCAGCCCCCCCCTATCCCTGCTACGCTGTAAGAATCCCTTCCTCACTCTCGGGGTCTTCCCGGCCCACACAAAACCCATGATGCTCTTTTCAATCCTTTTAAAAAAAGCCTTCGTGATCACCACCGGGAGGCACTGAAACACAAAGAGGAATCTCGGGAGGACCACCATCTTAACCGCCTGCACCCTCCCTGCCATTGACAGGGATACCATATCCCATCTCTTGAAATCCTCCTCCATCTGTTCCACCAACCGCGTTAAATTTAACCTATGCAATGTGCCCCAATTCTTAGCTATCTGGATCCCCAGGTAACAAAAGTCCCTTGTTACCTTCCTCAACGGTAGGTCCTCTATTTCTCTACTCTGCTCCCCTGGATGCACCACAAACAACTCACTTTTCCCCATGTTCAATTTATACCCTGAAAAATCCCCAAACTCCCCAAGTATCCGCATTATTTCTGGCATCCCCTCCGCCGGGTCCGCCACGTATAGTAGCAAATCGTCCGCATACAAAGATACCCGGTGCTCTTCTCCTCCCCTAAGTACTCCCCTCCACTTCTTGGAACCCCTCAACGCTATCGCCAGGGGCTCAATCGCCAGTGCAAACAATAATGGGGACAGAGGGCATCCCTGCCTTGTCCCTCTATGGAGCCGAAAATATGCAGATCCCCGTCCATTCGTGACCACGCTCGCCACCGGGGCCCTATACAACAGCTGCACCCATCTAACATATCCCTCTCCAAAACCAAATCTCCTCAACACCTCCCACAAATAATCCCACTCCACTCTATCAAATGCTTTCTCGGCATCCATCGCCACTACTATCTCCGTTTCTCCCTCTGGTGGGGCCATCATCATTACCCCTAACAACCTCCGTATATTCGTGTTCAGCTGTCTCCCCTTCACAAACCCAGTTTGGTCCTCGTGGACCACCCCCGGGACACATTCCTCTATTCTCATTGCCATTCCCTTGGCCAGGACCTTGGCATCTACATTTAGGAGGGAAATAGGTCTATAGGACCCGCATTGTAGCGGGTCCTTTTCCTTCTTTAAGAGAAGCGATATCGTTGCTTCAGACATAGTCGGGGGCAGTTGTCCCCTTTCCTTTGCCTCATTAAAGGTCCTCGTCAATACCGGGGCGAGCAAGTCCACATATTTTCTATAGAATTCGACTGGGAATCCATCTGGTCCCGGGGCCTTTCCCGCCTGCATGCTCCTAATTCCTTTCACCACTTCTTCTACCTCGATCTGTGCTCCCAGTCCCACCCTTTCCTGCTCTTCCACCTTGGGAAATTCCAGCCGATCCAAGAAGCCCATCATTCTCTCCCTCCCATCCGGGGGTTGAGCTTCATATAATTTTTTATAAAACGTCTTGAACACTCCATTCACTCTCTCCGCTCCCCGCTCCATCTCTCCTTCCTCATCCCTCACTCCCCCTATTTCCCTCGCTGCTCCCCTTTTCCTCAATTGGTGTGCCAGCAACCTGCTCGCCTTCTCCCCATATTCGTACTGTACACCCTGTGCCTTCCTCCATTGTGCCTCTGCAGTGCCTGTAGTCAGCAAGTCAAATTCTACATGTAGCCTTTGCCTTTCCCTGTACAGTCCCTCCTCCGGTGCTTCCGCATATTGTCTGTCCACCCTCAAAAGTTCTTGCAGCAACCGCTCCCGTTCCTTACTCTCCTGCTTCCCTTTATGTGCCCTTATTGATATCAGCTCCCCTCTAACCACCGCCTTCAACGCCTCCCAGACCACTCCCACCTGGACCTCCCCATTATCATTGAGTTCCAAGTACTTTTCAATGCACCCCCTCACCCTTAGACACACCCCCTCATCTGCCATTAGTCCCATGTCCATTCTCCAGGGTGGGCGCCCTCCTGTTTCCTCCCCTATCTCCAAGTCCACCCAGTGTGGAGTGTGATCCGAAATGGCTATAGCCGTATACTCCGTTCCCCTCACCTTCGGGATCAATGCCCTACCCAGCACAAAAAAGTCTATTCGCGAGTCGACTTTATGGACATAGGAGAAAAACGAGAACTCCTTACTCCTCGGTCTGCTAAATCTCCACGGGTCTACACCTCCCATCTGCTCCATAAAATCTTTAAGTACCTTGGCTGCTGCCGGCCTCCTTCCAGTCCTGGACTTCGACCTATCCAGCCCTGGTTCCAACACCGTATTAAAATCTCCCCCCATTATCAGCTTTCCCATCTCTAGGTCCGGAATGCGTCCTAGCATCCGCCTCATAAAATTGGCATCATCCCAGTTCGGGGCATATACGTTTACCAAAACCACCGTCTCCCCCTGTAGTTTGCCACTCACCATCACGTATCTGCCCCCGTTATCCGCCACTATAGTCTTTGCCTCGAACATTACCCGCTTCCCCACTAATATAGCCATCCCCCTGTTTTTCGCATCTAGCCCCGAATGGAACACCTGCCCCACCCATCCTTTGCGTAGCCTAACCTGGTCTATCAGTTTCAGGTGCGTTTCCTGTAACATAACCACATCTGCCTTAAGTTTCTTAAGGTGTGCGAGTACCCATGCCCTCTTTATCGGCCCGTTCAGCCCTCTCACGTTCCACGTGATCAGCCGAGTTGGGGGGCTTCCTACCCCCCCCCCTTGTCGATGAGCCATCACCTTTTTCCAGCTCCTCACCCGGTTCCCACGCAGCTGTATCTCCCCCAGGCGGTGCCCCCCCCGCCCATCCTCTCCCATACCAGCTCCCCCCTCTCCCCAGCAGCAGCAACCCAGTAATTCCCCCCTCCCACCCCCCCCCGCTAGATCCCCCGCTAGCGTAATTACTCCCCCCATGTTGCTCCCAGAAGTCAGCAAACTCTGGCTGACCTCAGCTTCCCCCCGTGACCTCGGCTCGCACCGTGCGACGCCCCCTCCTTCCTGCTTCTCTATTCCCGCCATGATTATCATAGCGCGGGAACCAAGCCCGCGCTTCTCCCTTGGTCCCGCCCCCAATGGCCAACGCCCCATCTCCTCCACCTCCCCTCCTCCCCCCATCACCACCTGTGGGAGAGAGAAAAGTTACCACATCGCAGGATTAGTACATAAAACCCCTCTTTGCCCCCCACATTCGCCCCACCACTTTGTTCGAACGTTCTTTTTAATAACCCGCTCATTCCAGTTTTTCTTCCACAATAAAAGTCCACGCTTCATCCGCCGTCTCAAAGTAGTGGTGCCTCCCTCGATATGTGACCCACAGTCTTGCCGGTTGCAGCATTCCAAATTTTATCTTCTTTTTATGAAGCACCGCCTTGGCCCGATTAAAGCTCGCCCTCCTTCTCGCCACCTCCGCACTCCAGTCTTGATAAACGCGGATCACCGCGTTCTCCCATTTACTGCTCCGAGTTTTCTTCGCCCATCTAAGGACCATTTCTCTATCCTTAAAACGGAGGAATCTCACCACTATGGCTCTGGGAATTTCTCCTGCTCTCGGTCCTCGCGCCATCACTCGGTATGCTCCCTCCACCTCCAACGGACCCGCTGGGGCCTCTGCTCCCATTAACGAGTGCAGCATCGTGCTCACATATGCCCCGACGTCCGCTCCCTCCACACCTTCAGGAAGACCAAGAATCCTCAGGTTGTTTCTCCTTGCGTTGTTTTCCAGTGCCTCCAACCTTTCCACACATCGTTTCTGATGTGCCTCCTGCGTCTCCGTCTTCACCACCAGGCCCTGTATATCATCCTCATTCTCGGCTGCCTTTGCCTTCACGACCCGAAGCTCCCGCTCCTGGGTCTTTTGTTCCTCCTTTAGCCCTTCGATCGCCTGTAGTATCGGGGCCAACAGCTCTTTCTTCATTTCCTTTTTGATCTCTTCCACACAGCATTTCAAGAACTCTTGTTGTTCAGGGCCCCATGTTAAACTGCCACCTTCCGACGCCATCTTGGTTTTTGCTTGCCTTCCTTGCCGCTGTTCTAAAGGATCCACTGCAATCTGGCCACACTCTCCTCCTTTTTCCATCCGTATCCAGGGGGGATTCCCTTCTGGTTTACCGCACAGTGTTTTTAGCCGTCAAAATTGCCGTTGGGGCTCCTATCAAGAGCCCAAAAGTCCGTTTCACAGGGAGCTGCCGAAACGTGCGACTCAGCTGGTCATCGCCGCACCCGGAAGTCCATCCTTGGGATTTTGACAACACACACTCTTCAATACTTAAAAAAAATATATTTATTAAAGTTTTTTAACACAATTTTTCTACCTTACAAACAATAACCACCACCCCCCCCCCTCGTAACAAAAAAAAACGAGAAATCGCGCAGAGCAAGATATATACATGGCAAAATGATATATTTACACAGCTTTGTACACTGGCCCTCACCCTTGCGTGCCAGTTTCCCAAACCCTTCATGTTATCTCTTGTTCATCCACCCTCCCAGGCAGTCCCCCCTTTCCCCCCCCCTCCCAATACGTCCCCTCCACCCCCCCCCCCCCCCCCCAAGGTTGCTGCTGACCAACCTTCCTCTAACACTCCGCGAGATAGTCTAGGAACGGTTGCCACCGCCTGTAGAACCCCTGCGCAGACCCTCTCAAGGCGAACTTAATCCTCTCCAACTTTATGAACCCAGCCATATCATTTATCCAGGCCTCCAGGCTTGGGGGCTTTGCCTCCATCCACATTAGCAAGATCCTTCGCCGGGCTACTAGGGACGCAAAGGCCAGAATGCCGGCCTCTTTCGCCTCCTGCACTCCCGGTTCGTCCACTGCTCCAAATATTGCTAGCCCCCAGCTTGGCTTGACCCGGACTTTCACCACCTGAGATATTGCTCCCGCCACTCCTCTCCAGAACCCCTCCAGTGCCGGGCATGACCAAAACATATGGACATGGTTCGCCGGGCTCCCTGAGCACCTTCCACATCTGTCCTCTACCCCAAAGAACCTACTCAACCTCGTCCCCGTCAAGTGCGCTTTAAATTGTATCAGGCTGAGCCTGGCACACGAGGAGGAGGAATTAACCCTACCTAGGGCATCAGCCCACAGACCTTCCTCGATCTCCTCACCCAGCTCCTCCTCCCATTTACCCTTCAACTCTTCTACCAGCGCTTCCCCCTCTTCTTTCAACTCCTGGTGTATTTCCGACACCTTGCCCTCCCCGACCCATACACCCGAGATCACCCTATCTTGAACTTCTTGTGCCGGGAGCAATGGGAATTCCCTCACCTGTCGCCTCACAAAAGCCCTCACCTGCATATATCTAAAGGCATTTCTCGGGGGTAACTCGAACTTCTCCTCCAGTGCCCCTAGGCTTGCAAACGTCCCGTCAATGAACAGGTCCCCCATTCTTCTAATCCCCGCCCGGTGCCAGCCCTGGAACCCCCCGTCCATCTTCCCCGGGACAAACCGGTGGTTACCCCTGATCGGGGACCACACCGATGCTCCCATTGCACCCCGGTGCCGTCTCCACTGGCCCCAGATCCTTAGCGTTGCTGCCACCACCGGGCTCGTGGTATACTTTGTCGGCGAGAGCGGCAGCGGTGCCGTCACCAACGCCCCCAGGCTCGTTCCTTTACAGGACGCCATCTCCATCCTCTTCCATGCCGCCCCCTCTCCCTCCATAACCCACTTGCGGATCATCGCCACATTTGCTGCCCAGTAGTAGCTCCCCAGGTTTGGCAGCGCCAACCCTCCTCGGTCCCTACTGCGTTCCAGGAACCCTCTCCTTACTCTCGGGGTCTTATTCGCCCACACAAACCCCATAATACTCCTGCCTACTCTCTTAAAAAAGGCCTTGGTGATCACGATGGGAAGGCACTGAAACACAAACAGAAACCTCGGAAGGACCACCATTTTGACCGACTGCAGTCTACCCGCCAGCGAGAGCGGTAACATGTCCCATCTTTTGAAATGCTCCTCCATTTGCTCCACCAACCTCGTCAGATTCAGTTTATATAGGGTCCCCCAACTCCTGGCTATCTGGATCCCCAGATACCGAAACCTCCCCTCCGCCCTCCTCAGCGGTAGGTCCCCTATCCCTCTTTCTTCGTCCCCCGCCTGTAATACAAAGAGCTCGCTCTTCCCTACATTGAGCTTATAGCCCGAAAGCTCCCCAAACTCCCTTAGAGTCTTCATGACCTCCACCATCCCCTCAATTGGATCCGCCACGTACAGCAACAGGTCATCCGCATATAGCGACACCCGATGCTCTTCTCCCCCTCGGACCACCCCCCTCCATTTATTAGACTCCCTCAATGACATGGCCAATGGTTCGATCGCCAATGCGAACAACAGGGGGGACAGGGCGCACCCCTGCCTCGTCCCTCGGTACAGTCGAAAGTACTCCGGCCTCCGCCGGTTCGTCACTACACTCGCCATCGGGGCTCTGTAAAGGAGCTTAAACCAATTCATAAACCCTACCCCGAACCCAAACCTATGCAGCACCTCCCAGAGGTACTCCCACTCTACTCGGTCAAAGGCCTTCTCTGCGTCCATAGCTGCCACTATCTCCGCCTCTCCCTCCTCCGATGGCATCATTATCACGTTTAAGAGCCACCGCACGTTGGTGTTTAGTTGCCTGCCCTTTACAAATCCCGTCTGGTCCTCGTGGATTACCCCCGGGACACAGTCCTCGATCCTCGTGGCCAGCACTTTTGCCAGCAACTTTGCATCCACATTGAGGAGCGAGATCGGCCTGTACGATCCACATTGCAGTGGGTCCTTGTCCCGCTTTAGGTTCAAAGAAATTGTCGCTTCCGACATTGTCGAGGGCAGGGTCCCCTCCTCTCTTGCCTCATTAAAGGTCCTCACCAGTAGCGGGGCCAACAGGTCTGCGTACTTCCTGTAGAACTCCACCGGGAATCCGTCCAGTCCTGGGTCCTTCCCCGCCTGCATGCTCCCCAAACCCTTGCTCAGCTCCTCCAACCCAATAGGTGCCCCCAAACCAGCCACCTCTTGCTCCTCCACCCTCGGGAATCTCAGCTGATCTAGGAATCGTCTCATCACCTCTTCCCCCGCTGCGGGCTGGGATCTGTACAGCTCTTCATAAAAGGCCTTGAATACCTCGTTTATTTTCGTCGCACTCCGAACCGTGGCTCCCCTTCCATTTTTGACTCCCCCTATTTCCCTCGCTGCCATCCTCTTACGGAGCTGGTGTGCCAGCATCCGACTAGCCTTTTCCCCATACTCGTAGGTCGCCCCCTGCGCTTTCCTCCACTGTGCCTCCGCCTTCCCTGTGGTCAACAGGTCAAACTCCGTCTGGAGCCGTCGTCTTTCCCCAAGTAATTTTTCCTCCGGGGCCTCTGCGTACCTCCTGTCCACTCTCAAAATCTCCCCCACTAACCTCTCCCTTTCCATACCCTCTGTCTTCTCCCTATGAGCCCTAATGGAAATTAGCTCTCCCCTGATCACCGCCTTCAACGCCTCCCATACCACCCCCACCCGCACCTCCCCGTTGTCGTTGGCCTCCAAGTACCTTTCGATACACCCCCTCACCTTCCCACACACCACCTCGTCCGCCAGCAGTCCCACATCCAGCCGCCACAACGGGCGTTGGTCCCTCTCCTCTCCAAGCCCCAGTTCCACCCAGTGCGGGGCATAGTCCGAAACGGCTGTAGCCGAATACTCCGTCCCCTCCACCCTCGGGATGAGCGCCCTACCCAGAACAAAGAAATCTATCCGGGAGTAGGCTTTGTGTACATGGGAGAAGAAAGAAAATTCCCTGGTCTGCGGCCTTGCAAACCGCCATGGGTCCACTCCCCCCATCTGATCCATAAACCCCCTAAGCACCTTGGCCGCCGCCGGCCTCTTTCCAGTCCTTGATTTGGAGCGGTCCAGTGCTGGATCCAACACTGTATTGAAGTCCCCTCCCATTATCAGGCCTCCTATCTCCAGGTCCGGAATGCGCCCCAACATGCGCTTCATGAATCCTGCATCATCCCAGTTCGGGGCGTATACGTTTACCAACACCACCCATGTCCCTTGCAGCCTACCGCTCACCATTACATATCGCCCTCCATTGTCCACTACAATAGACTTGGCCTCAAATGACACCTGCTTTCCCGCCAATATTGCCACCCCTCTATTCTTCGCGTCCAGTCCCGAGTGGAATACCTGTCCTACCCATCCCTTTCTTAGCCTGACCTAGTCCGCCACCTTCAGGTGTGTCTCTTGGAGCATGGCCACGTCCGCCTTCAGTCCCTTTACGTGCGCGAACACTCAAGCCCTCTTCACCGGTCCATTCAGGCCCCTCACATTCCACGTTATCAGCCGGATTGGAGGGGCTCTCACCCCCCCCCCCCCCCCCCACGCCCCGCCGACTAGCCATCTCCTTTTCTGGGCCAGTCCGGTGTCCACGCCTCCCTCACCCTCCAGTCCCCCAGAGGGGGGACCCCCGTCCCGACCACCTCTTCTGTGTCCCATTCCCTTTCGGCCAGTGCAGCAGCAACCCTTTTACCCCCCCCTTCCCCCCCTCCCCTCCCCCCGCTAGACCCCTGTCTAGCTTTTTTGCTCCCCCCATGTCACTGCCGTAAGTCAGCAGCCGCCTGCTGACCCCGGTTTCCCCCGCCGTCCCATTGACCTTCCCGCGTGGGAGTCTCCCAATCCATATGCATTCCTTCGTTTCCCCTTCCCGCCTTTCCAAAGCCCGCTCTGCCCCCTTTGGCGCAGCTCCTGCCGTGGCCTTGTCTCTCTCCCCCAGCCCATGTAACATTTCCTGCGTGTGATTGACCCCCTATGTACAACAACCATCACACATCAAACACCAAACCATCCCCCCCACCCTCACAAACCCTCAGTTAGAGTCCAACTTTTCGGCTTGTACAAAGGTCCACGCTTCTTCAGGCGTTTCGAAGTAATAGTGTTGGCCCTTGTATGTGACCCACAGTCACGCTGGCTGCAGCATTCCGAATTTCACTTCTTTCCGGTACAACGCCGCTTTGGCCCGGTTGAAACCCGCTCTCCGCTTTGCAACCTCCGTGCTCCAGTCCGGGTATACTCGGATCTCTGCATTGTCCCACTTACTGCTCCGCTCCCTCTTGGTCCTGAGATGCACATCTCAGGACCCACTCTCTGTCCGTGAACCGGTGGAACCTCACCACCATCGCCCTTGGCGGCTCATTTGCCTGGGGCTTCTTCGCCAGCACCCGATGTGCCCCGTCCAACTCCAGCGGCCTCGAAGGGGCCTTCGTGCCCATCATCGCCTCGAGCATCGTGCTCGCGTATGCCCCGGCATCAGCCCTCTCCACTCCCTCAGGGAGACCCAGGATTCGCAGATTCTTTCTCCTCGACCTGTTCTCCAGGTTTTCGAGTCTTCCCGCCCACCTCTTGTGTAGCGCCTCATTCTGCTCCACTCTCACCGCCAGGCCCACAAGCTCGTCCTCGTTCTGACTGACTCTTTTCTGTACCTCCTGGATCTTAGCTTTGTGGGCCTTCTGGGTGATCCCGAGTCCTTCAATTGCCGAAAGCATAGGCGCCAACATCTCCTTGCGCATCTCCTCGCGCTGCTCCTCGAAGCAGCGCTTGATGAACTCCTGCAGCTCCCCTTTGTCCCTGGACGCTGCCTCTCCTTCCCTCGCTTCTCCTGTTGCTCCAGTGCCGCGCCTTTGGCCGTTACACTTCTGGTCCGTTTCATAGAAGTTGGAGGGAGACCTCTCTCTTCCCTTCCCCACGGGCTGCGCCAAAAAAAAAAAAGTTCCGTATAGCCGCAACCGGAAGTTGAGAGGGAATTCTTTTGGCAGTGTTCGCTTCACCAGTCTGCCCCAAATAGTCTATGGAAACTCCTGAAAAAGGTCTGAGAGTCCGTTCCAGATGGGAGCTGCCGAATGCGTGACCTACTCCTCCATGGCCGCCACCAGAAGCCTCGTCCCCACCTCTTCAATGGCCTTGGTAGAACCTTTCACAGTTGTTCCCTCTGCTGCTAGAATTCACCTTTGATAGAGTCAAGTCAGATTGCAGCTTTAAGCTTGCCCGTCCCCCGCCTGCATGCTGGAAGAGGCCTTTGTCTATTCCTGCAGCTCAAGCCAAATCTTTTACTGTTTCTGCCGGGTCTGGTAGCCAGAAGACATAACATTCCTGGGGGATACTGTCAGGGGAATGCTGCGTCTTTTTCCCACACTGGGAAATGTCAAACAAATGCCGTGGGGGCCCTGTAAAAGAGCCCAAAAGTCCGTTCCAAGCGGGAGCTGCCGAATATGCGACCTAGCTCTGCATAGCCGCACCCGAAAGTGACACTCTTCTATACTAATATCACATTGGTATGAAAACTCACACCTCTGATTATATGAGTGTGATGATGTTGTCAGTAGTAAGAGATGCTTTAGATCATCAAGCATCAAAAAGGATTTTTGATTTATATTAATTGCTTTAATTTCCTACATTTGTAAAGTTGGATTTCAACAGTGTCTGGGGACCATAATCATGCCTAGCACCAATTTAAATCAGCTGATGTTTGAATGACAAGTCTTTGCAATGAATTTTTTTAAAATCCCATTCCTATAACTCTTTGCCATTACTAAACCTTTACTGTTTATGCAATGGGTTGGCAACCAGATTCTGATCAAATCAAACCAAAGTCAAATTCAAAATAAAGCCTAATGTTGGATGTTTGTTGGGTTCTTATGAATCAAAACAACATCCAGGAAATGACTAACTTCATATCAACTTGATCCCGCAAAAAAGACTCCCACATAAATCCAACCTAAATCTTAATCAGTGAGTTTATTCCTGTTAAAATCCAGTCCATTTCCAGGTAATGACTGGCTTCCTGACAAATCAATCCAAAACCAACATGTGGCGGTCTGATTGCCATAAAATTAAATGCAAGCCTAGCCATCACCGCAATATTCACTGCCCACTCTTTCATTTAACTAGCAAGTCAACTTATGGTTTAAAAATTGGTGGGAACCCACAGGTTTACTTAGACTTATTGAAAAAGTCTGACGCTGTATCCCAGTCTAAGCTTCAGATTTTCTCACTTTCTGTGCATTTAGATCATTAAAAAATAATGAATTTTAGCATTTCATTGGTTACCAAGGTGCAAAATACCTCAAAAATTGATTTTAGTTCATGACAATGGCTAATTCCCCCTGTTCCCCAAATGGTGAAAATATGATCAGTTGGAAACAGGGATAGAACTTCTGAATTCAGTTTTCTAGTGCATTTTTGCAAAGTCTTTGTGACTTCGTAAAATATCTAGGCTATGGAAATAAGGAAATCAAAGAGCGGGCATGAAAAAAGATGAGCAAGGAAAGATGTTTTACCAATATATTAATGGTAAAAAGTTTGTTAAAGAAAGAGTGGGACCTAACAGAGATGAAGAAGGGAGCTTGTGTGTAGATGCAGAGGCTGTGGGAAGGGTTTTAAATTAGTATTTTGACTCTGTGTTTACAAAGGAAAGGGATAATGCAGGCATAGTAGTCCAGGAGGAACACTCTGAGATATTGGACAGAACAATCATAAAGAGAGAGGAAGTACTGGAAGGATTGGAATCCTTGAAAGTTGATAAGTCGCCAGGGCCAGATGGATTGTTTCTGAGGCTGCTGAAGGTGGTCAGAGAGAATATTGCAGATGCTCTGAGGATTATTTTTCAATTCTCACCAAATACAGGATAGATACCGGAGGACAGAAGAAATGCAAACATAGTTTCATTGTTTAAAAAGGGATCAAAGGAAATGTCAAACAATTATATGCCAGTTAATCTTACACCAGTGGTGGGTGAATTAGTAGAATCAATCCTGAGAGACAGGATTAACTGTCACAATTATCGTATGAGGAACGGTTAAGGACTCTGGGTCTGTACTCGTTGGAGATTAGAAGGATGAGGGTGGATCTTATTGAAACTTACAGGATACTGCGTGGCCTGGATAGAGTGGACTTGGAGAGGATGTTTCCACTTGTAGGAAAAACTAGAAGCAGAGGACACAATCTCAGACTAAAGGGACGATCCTTTAAAACAGAGATGAGGAAGAACTTCTTCAGCCAGAGGGCGGTGAATCTGAGGCGCTCTTTGCTGCAGAAGGCTGTGCAGGCTAAATCACTGAGTGTCTTTAAAATAGAGGTGAATAGGTTTTTGATCAGTAAGGGGATCAGGGGTTAAGGGGAGAAGGCAGGAGAATGGGGATGAGAAAATTATTCGCCATTATAGAATGGCAGAGCAGACGCGATGGGCCGAGTGGCCTAATTTTGCTCCTATGTCTTTATGGTCTTATGGTCTTATAGAAAGGCATGGACCAGTCAGGGATAGTCAGCATGGATTTGTTAAAGGAAGGTCTTGCCTCACAAATGTGATTGAATTCTTTGATGAAATGACCAGAATGGCCGATGAAGGTAGTACAGTGCGTTTAGTGGAATGGATTTTAGCAAGGAATTTGACTATGTCCCGCATAGCAGATTGGTCAGAAAAATAAAGTCCATGGGATACGGGGTAATGTGGCAAACTAGATAGAAAGTTGGCTTAGCAACAGGAAACAAAAGGTAATGGTTGATGGATGCCCTTGTGATTGGAAAGTTGTTTCAAGTGCTGTTCCATAGGGCTTGGTGTTGAGACCTTTACTGTTTGTGTTATATAATAACGATTTAGATGTGAAGGTGGGGAGCACGATTGGGAAATTTGCAGCCGACACAAAAATTGGCTGAGTAGTGGATAGTGTAGAGGACAGATATAATGACCAAAATTATATAGATGGGTTGGTGGAGTGGACAGTAAAGTGGCAGATGGACTTTAACACAGAGAAGTGTGAGATCATGCATTTAGGGAGGTCAAAAAGTTACAGGCAGTACACAATAAATGGGAATATATAGTGAGAAGGGTAGATGAAGTGAGAGATCTTAGCATACAGGTACATAGGTCCATAAAGGCAGCAGTTCAAATAGACAAATTTGTAAGGAATGCATATGGAATGTTCTCTATCATTGGCAGAGGTATAGGATATAAAAGTAAGAATATAATGTTGGAACTATGGGCAAGATTCTCTGATCGCGGGACAATGTCCGCGTCGTCATGAACGCCGTCGCATTTCACGACGGCGTGAAATGGCCCCCGCCGCGACCGATTCAGGGGCAGAAAAGTGGCCAGCAGCGGCGCCGTGAGAAACGCGGTGGGCGTGGCGCCAAAGTAGCGCCGTCATCGCGTTACGCCAGGATGCTGCCGCGCCGTGTCATAGGAAGTGCGATCGGCACACAGGCCCCGAAGTCTGGAGATGGCTGAGCCCCGCCGTGCCGCTCCCCGCCTCCGGGACAGTGACCTAGAGACACTGCTAGACGCAGTAGAGGAGCACAGGGCCATCCTTTTCCTCAGACGTGGCCATCGGCAGACGTGCAGCACCTTGAGGCGGGGATGGTGAGAGGTTGGCATGGCAGTCAGCGCTGTGGGGCACATCCCCGCTCGGGAGGCCAATGCAGGAAAAATCTATACGACCTCACGAGGGCATCGAGGGTAAGTATCCCGTGACTTCCCCCGGGCAAAGCTCCACCCTGCTCTCTTTCCCCCCCCCCACTGCCCACGCAGGGGAGGGGGACAGGGGCCCCACATTGCACCTGAGACACATGTGGCCCCCCCCTGTGGAGAGGTGCCATGGCGTGGGTCCCAGTGTCCCCACCTAGTGATAATGGCGCGAACATGTGTGCGTCCTGCTGATGACCGCCTAACCCTGAGTTTCCCCCCACCCTCCCACAGGTCAAGATTGCTCACAACCACAGGGAGCGTTCAAGAACCGGAGGTGGATCACCTGAGCTCCACCCCCTTACCGCCTACGAGCAGATGGCTCTGGACCTCGCTGGGGGAACCGCCAGCCGGGAGGTAGCGCCATGCCCGGTCGGAGGCGCAGCACCAGGTGAGAATCCTCTGTCTGCATACATGCCCTCAGCCCATCATTACCCCCACCCCCCTCACACCACCCCCCTCACACTTCACCCCCTCACACCACCCCCCTCACACTCCACCCCCCTCACACTCCACCCCCCTCATACCCCACCGCCTCACACTCCACCACCCCCACAGTCCACACCCTCACACCCCACCGCCTCACACTCCACCACCCTCACAGTCCACACCCTCACAGTCCACACCCTCACACTGCTCCCTCCACCCCCTCACAAACAACCCCGCGTGTCTAACGATACGTGCCTTATTGTGTTCTCCAGGGCCGGAAGATCACCGTCCTGGAACTGCTCGTTCACCCCGCCGCCGTCCAGCTCCAACCTCCTCTGGCCACAGGGACGCATGGGACAGAGGGGAAGGATCACGGGCAGGCGGTCCCTCTTCTGAGGCCGGGCCACCGAAGGCAGACAGAGATGTCAGGACGGGCAGTCATGACAGAGATGACAGTGAGATGGACAAGGAGGGTACAGCGAGCCAGGACAGTGACGGCGACATGACAGCCCCTCAGGACAGTGATGCACAGAGGACGTTGCGACTGACGAAGGACAGGGGCATGGCACCTGACATGGGCCGTGTCATAATATGCACCAGTACATTATGGTGCAGACACACACACACACTGATGGACATGCAGTGGGACCAATCAGCATACACAACACCGCAGCCAATCACCAGTGAGAGCGCACGCACTATAAAGACAGGGGACAGGAGAGTTCCCGCTCATTCTAGTAGCAGCCAGCTCGGAGCACAGAGCTCACAGCCTGCATCACAGACATTCACCATGTGCTGAGTGCATCACCTGGTTAGGACTAGGCAAGGGTCAACAGTTAAAGCTGGTATTGCATTTACCCACAGTTCAAGTATGTTAATATAGTTAACCTTATAATAAAATAGAGTTGCACCACTTCCAGTGTTGGTGACCTGTTTGTGATCCAGAACACCCAACACATCAGGCCATGGACTAAATGCACCGGGCCAAGGTTTGAGCCAGGATACTCCAGAGCTGGGGACAGATGAGGACCTAGCATCTGCGGCACTGCTGTCACCCACCACTTCAACCATCGCAGATACACTCACCGAGGTTGGACAAGTAAGTGATGAAGCTTCTGGGTCACTGACTGGTGCGCACCACACAGCCGAACTGGTACAGCAGGTGGAGGTAGGAGACGAGGGGCTGGATGGGGGCTCGGGTTCCTGGACTTGCCAGACCCACCCACAGACCTGATGCATTTGCAACCCAAGGGACAATACAACGGGATGACGGCTGTCTTCCGGCAACTGCAGACGCAGCTGGAGGAGTCCATCCGCGTCCTCAAGCAGGGATTGGTGCCGGTCATGGCTGCCACCCAGGCCAACACCGCACTGGTGGTGTCCGCGATGGAGACAATGGGGGCAATGGTTTCGGCCATGGGTTATGTTCTTCAAGGCGTGGGGCCCTGTGCGCACGCGTCATCCATGGCCCACGACAGGGCTGCCCTCTCACAGGCAGCCATGTCCCAGAGCCAGCTGGACATTGCCGCCACGCTCCGGGGTCTGGCCCAGTCTCAGCAGGCCATGGCCCTGTCCCAGCAGGCCACCGCTGAGCGCATCGGCGGCCTTGCCCATGTGATGGATGGCGTTGCACAATCCCAGCGGGAGGTTGTGCAGTCCCTGACCGGGATGGCGCACTCCCTGAGCTCCATCGTTGGGAACGTTTAGACCCTGGTCGATTCCACAGCGGGCCTCCAGGACTGGCAGCGGCATGTGTCGGTGGTGCCACGGCACCTGTCTCCGCGCGCACCACCATCCCATAGAGAGGCCCGGGGGCCATAGGTCTCCCCGAGGGAGGAGGAGGTTCCGGTGCCCATCCCGGTTACTCCAGCAAGGGAGATCCCGGAACACTCGGACTCCCCCCATTCCGTCCCTGGTGCATCTGGTGGGCAGCGGGCAGAGCAGGCTGGCACCATGCCATCCAGCACGCCCGCCAAGCAGCCTGGCGCATCCAGGCCGGGACACCCCAGGAAATGAGCGCCGACGGGGAGCCAAGTCTAAGGGCAGGACTCTCAGCAGTCCGCCTCCACTCCTGCTGTACCGTCTGGGGAAACACCAAGACGTAGTGGTAGGGCCCGTAAGGCCAAAAAGTTAGACACATAGTAAGTTGACACGGGTGCAGGGCACAGATTAGTTCTAGGGGCTAGGGCACTTGTCTTTGAATGTCACTATTAAAGTTGTTACATCAAACCTAGATGCATCTGTCCTATGTCCGGTGCCTGAGGGGGTCGTGAGGGGGACTGGGTGACGATGGTGTTCGAAGTTCATTACAACGGTGAGGCCGGGTGTGCCCCTCCCCCAACCCCAAGCACGCCATCGTCCTCAGCATACCGATGCCAGCTGCCCCACATGGACATGTGATGGAGTGTCCGTGACGCATAAAGGGAACACCGAGGTGGAGGGTTCAGATATGGCCATGAGTCAGACATTCTGTAGTTTTCCGGAGCTCACACCTCATCGCAGAGCGGGTTGTCATCATCCAACATGGCACTGATCACACCCGCCGACAGAAGTAAATGTTTAACAAAATTCACGATGTGCCGCAGGTGTAGGTTGCTGTGAGAGTGGTGCTGTGGGTGGTAGGGTTGTGCGATGGTGCGGAAGGTGGGGGGTGCTGGGTGGTGCCTTTGTGCGCGATCGATGGTGCACGTGCCCTGCACAAAGATGCCTTCCCCCTAGTGTGTGAAACGTGCTGCGATCCACGCCTCGCGTGCTCGCTGTCCCAGCGGTGGCGTCGTGCGGCCTCCCGGCCATATCCCACACCTGTGCCCCGCCGCCCTCCCATCCTCCCCCTCCTCCTCCTCCTCATCCTCATGTTCGGAGGCGTTGCCCTCATCGGGCTCACCTGGTGCATCCTCCTCCATGAGATCGCCCCTCTGTTGGGCAATGTTGTGCAAAATGCAGCAGGCCACAAAAATTCTTCCGACCCTGTTGGGGTGGTACTGCAGAGCGCATCCAGAGCAGTCCAGGCACTGGAATCTCATTTTGAGGCGGCCGAAGCACCTCTCCACAACACCCCTGGTTGCAGCATGGGCCTCATTGTAGCGGGTCTCCGCATTGGGCTGTGGCCTCCGTACAGGCGTCATCAGCCACGGCCGCAACGGGCAACCCCTGTCGCCCAGCAACCAGCCCCTCATCCGGGGTTGCGTCCCTCGAAAATAGCGGGTATGAATGACTGCGCCAGTATGAAGGCGTCATGCACGCTGCCCGGGTATTGGGGGCACACGTGCATTATTCTCATTTGAAGGTCGCAGATCACCTGGACGTTCATAGAATGGTTCCCCTTCCTGTTCAGGAAAACGTCCCTGTTCTCCGACGCCCATCAATGACTCCCTGGACCATCAGGATCCCAGCCACTGAGGCGAATTCCGCTGCCCTGGCAGCCTGGTGTGCGTGGTCCTCCGGGAAATCAATGTATTTTTCCGCGGCGGCATAGATGCTGTCGGTAACGACCCGGATGCACCGGTGCACCGATGTCTGAGAGATTCCAAGAGGTCCCCGCTTGGTGCCTGGAATGACCCCATTGCCAAAAAATTGAGGGCAACCGTGACCCTGACTCTCACCGGTATGGCATGTCCTCCCCCTGTTCCATGTGGTGCCAGGTGCACCATTAGGTGGCATATATGTGCCACCGTCTCACGGCTCAATCTGAGTTTCCTCCTGCATGCCGCGTCGGTAAGGTCCTGAAACGAAATGTGGTCCCAGTACACACGATGCTGCATGGGGCGCCTCCGCCGCCTTGGCCCGACCACCTGCTCATGCTCCTTCCAGTCCCTCTGCTGCATCCGCCTCTGCAGCAGCTTCACTGAGCCGCCTGGGTCGGCTGCGTCGAATGGCGATCTGCAGGGCAGCCGCTGTCACCATGGTGACAAACATTGATGGTTGTTGTGCAAACATTACGAACTAGGCAGGGGGGGTTTGGGGAGGGAGGGGCAATGACATTTGTAAGGAGGGCGCTTTGGCACGTAGGCAGCCAGGGCCCTTTGGCTGCATGGGTGCCTCGGCTGCCTGGTTATGGTTCATTCATGCAAGCACCCTTACACCTGCCCACAGTATCCATCTCCTGCCCAGTTCACCCTGTCCCTCCTCATTGCAGCGTGTCTTCGCCACCTTCCTGCCATGGCACTCCAGCTGGGGTGTCGGTCCCACAGGTATCCCTTGGAGGCCCCCTGACAGAATGGTGGCATCATTTCCCCCACACCCTCCCCCTTCCCCTTCTCATTCCCCCACCCCTCCCCCTTCCCTCTACTTACCCCACCCCTCCCCCTTCTCATTCCCCCAACCCCTCCCCTTTCCCCCTTCTCATTCCCCCAACCCCTCCCCTCTACTCCTTCCCCCAACCCTCCTCCTTCCCCCTACTCCTTCACCCACCCCCTTCCCCCTTCTCATTCCCCCAACCCCTCCCCCTTCCCTCTACTCCTTCCCCCAACCCCCCCTCCTTCCCACTACTCCTTCCCCCAAACCCCTCCTTCCCTTTACTCCTTCCCCCACCCCCTCCTCCTTCCACCTACTCCTTCCCCCACCCCCTCCTCCTTCCACCTACTCCTTCCCCCACCCCCTTCTCCTTCCCCCTACTCCTTCACCCAACCCCTTCCCCCTACTCATTACCCCACCCCACCCCCTTCCCCCTACTCCTTCCCACACCCCATCCTCCTCAGCCCTGTCCTCACCCCCCCCAACCACCCCCCAAATGCCCCCCCCATCGGAATCGTGGCATACACATCAGAAACCCCTCACCCACCCACCCGCCATCACTGGCTGTGGACGCAGCTTCCTGGGGTGAGCCAGCCCACTCACCTCCCTCATCCACATCGTCAGCTAGCTGATGAATTTATTTAGTTGGGATGAGCGGCGACAGCGTCACCTGGGGTCACGTGTCCGGGCCGCTGAATAGAGGGGGCAGGGAGAATCACATGACATGCATTACTTGCTCGGGCGATTCTCTGGCATGCGCGGCGCCGACCTCGATGACGCCGTTCTCGCCGGTTGGGAGAATGGCGGAATGGCTTCGGACCGGCGCCGCGGAAAAAAGCGGTGTGCACGGCGATTCTCCCATACGGCGCGGCATGGGAGAATCACGCCCAATTTTGTTTACCAGTCACTGATTTGGAATTGTTGGGTGTCGAGTTAGTCTCTCTATTTGAATCGCTGTGAAACAAAAAATTTTTACTACAATTTTGTGCCTACAATTGCCACAAGCGCAAACAGTGACTTGGGCGCAAAATATTGTGGGACTTGCAAAACGGGAATCTTGCCAGTGGGATCGGGTTTTATGATTCTCCACCCGCTCCGTCCCCGCTGGTGATGTAATGAAGGTCGGGACCCTCATTTCAATATTTTTAAATACAATTAACGGTCTTCCCCGCTGTAGCGTGCTTCCATATTTGGAATTTCTCCCTCACCGACACGACATCACTTCGGCGAGGATAAAACTGCTTTTTAAAGAACAGGAACCAGGCAAAGGGAACCCGCCGAGGGGGCACAAATGGGTATAGCCCCCGTGGGAGAGTGACATGCCTGCTCATTACCCAGTCCTTTCCCCCTGGCACTGACTAGGGCAGTGTCAGGGAATGCCCTTTGGGGAGATACATTGGGGGGTTCCTCTTATAGGTTGGTGGGGCGTAGATTCTCTTTATGCTGATGGAGGGGCGGGGGGGTCCCTGTATTCACAGAGGGGGGTTCCAGGTCTTCCCGAGAGATTAAAGGGGCTTGCTTCCAGTGTTGCCTCTTCGAGCCCCAATCTCAGGATTCCTGGCTGTTGGATTTTTGCAGCCCTGTGCCACCAGCATGATGATGTGGGCCATGCCAACATTTTCTTTGCAAAAGGTTGATGCACAATGTGATGAGAAAAACTGACTATGCAGCCGGTGAGCTGCATGTCGTTATTTTCTCCTCAGCCAGGTCTCTGTGAGAGAATGGAAAATTCCACCATAATCCAGTTGGCTGCCTTTTTTTAGACCATAAAACATAGAAGAAGAATTAGGCCACTCGCACGTGAATTCAATCACATTTGTGAGGCAAGACCTTCCTTTAACAAATCCATGCTGACTATCCCTGACTAGTCCATGCCTTTCTATAAGACCATAAGACCATAAGACAGAGGAGCAGAATTAGGCCACTCAGCCCATCGAGTCTGCTCCACCATTCGATCATGGCTGATATTTTTCTCATCCCCATTCTCCTGCCTTCTTCCCATAACCCCAGTTTCCTTTATTGATCAAGAACCTATCTATCTCTGTTTTAAAGACACTCAGTGAATTGGCCTCCACAGCCTTCTGCGGCAAAGAGTTCCTCAGATTCACCACCCTCTGGCTGAAAAAATTCATCCTCATCTCTGTTTTAAAGGATCGTCCCTTTAGTCTGAGATTGTGTCCTCTGCTTCTAGTTTTTCCTACAAGTGGAAACATCCTCTCCACGTCCACTCTATCGAGGCCACAGAGTATCCTGTAAGTTTCAATAAGATTCCCCTAATCCTTCTAAATTCCAGCGAGTACAGACCCAGAGTCATCAACCGTTCGTCATACGACAAGCTCTTCATTCCAGGGATCATTCTTGTGAACCTCCTCTGGACCCTTTCCAAGGCCAGCACATCTTTCCTTAGATATGAGGTCCAAAACTGCTCACAATACTCCAAATGGGGTCTGTCCAGAGCCTTATACATCCCTGGTCTTGTATTCTAGCCCTCTTGACATGACTACTAACATTGCATTTGTCTTGCAAATTGTGACTGAACCTGCACGTTAACCTTAAGAGAATCGTGAACAAGGACTCCCAAGGCCCTTTGTGCTTCTGATTTCCTAAACATTTCCCCATTTAGAAAATAGTCTATGTTTAAATTCCTCCTTCCAAAGTGCATAACCTCACACTTTTCCACATTGTAATTCATCTGCCAATTTATTGCCTACTCTCCTAGCCTGTCCAAATCCTTCTGCAGGCTCCTTGCTTCTTCAATACTACCTGTGCCTCTACAGATCTTTGTGTCATCTGCAAACTTAACAACAATTGCCTTCAGTACCTTCTTCCTGATCATTAATGTATATTGTAAAAAGTTGTGGTCCCAGCACCGACCCCTGAGGCACACCACGAGTCACCGGCTGCCATCCTGAAAAAGACTCCTTTATCCCCACTCTCGGCCTTCTGCCAGTCAGCCAATCCTTTATTCATGCTAAGATCTTACTCTTAACGCCATGGGCTCTTAACTCATTTAACAGACTCCGATACGGCACCTTGTCAAAGGCCTTCTGGAAATCTAAATAAATCGCGTCCACTCGTTCTCCTTTGTCTAACTTCCTTGTTACTTCCTCAAAGAACTCTAACAGATTTGTCAGACACGACCTCCTTTTGACAAAGCCATGCTGACTCCGTCCTATTTTCCCATGCACTTTCCTTTCCCTTTCCCTTGTGGCATGGAGCATTGCCCAGTGGCACGCCATAATGGCTTATTTTTCCATGTTTATTTAAAAAAATAAATCAAGCAATCAGAAAGTTATCTGTAACATCTTATGCTGTCATGCAACTTTGCAAGTTACATTTACCCTATAGTGCGAACCCTGACAGAAAGTGCCAGATTATTTGCTCATGTTATGACATCAGGTGAAGCCCAATCCTGCAGTCACTTGACATGTGCACCTGCTACTGTCACCAGATGATGGTCAGGAACAATAATTAAGGTTAATTTCTATCCCCAACTCTATTGTAGAAACTCGGCACATTATAATAAATTGACGAATGAAAACACATACAGATAAACATTTTCAATTGGAACTTTTGGCACCTCAATGGGTTATGATAATTAGATTTACAAAAGAAAAGAACGGGCCGGGATTCTCCCCGACCCGGCGGGGTGCAGGGTCCCGGCGGGATGGAGTGGCGTGAACCACTCCGGCGTCAGGCCGCCCCAAAGGTCCGGATTTCTCCACACCTTTAGGGGCCAAGCCCTCATCTTGAGGGGCCCCGCGCCAGAGTGGTTGGCACACCGCCGGCCGGCGGGGAAGGCCTTTGGCGCCACGCCAGCCGGGGCCGAAAGGACTGCGCCAGTCGGCTGCTGACGTCACCTCCTCGCATGCGCAGGGTGGGTGTCACTTCCGCATGGCCATCGCGGAGGCTATGGCCGAGGCGGAAGGAAAAAAGTGCCCCCACGGCATAGGCCCGCCCGCGGATCGGTGGGCCCCGATCGCAGGCCAGGCCACCGTGGGGGCACGCCCCGGGGCCAGATCGCCCCGCGCCCCCCCAGTACCCCGGAGCCCGCCCGCGCTGCCAGTCCCACCAGTAAGGTCGGTGGTTTGATTCACGCCGGCGGGACTGGCATGACAGCAGCGGGACTTCAGCCCATCGCAGGCCGTAGAATTGCCGGGGGGGACCCGCCGACTGGCGCGGCGCGATTCCCGCCCCCGCCGAATTTCCGGTGCCGGAGAATTCGGCTGCCGGCAGGGGCGGGATTCACGCCGCCCCCCCGGCGATTCTCCCACCCGGCGGGGGGGTCGGAGAATCCCGCCCCAGAAATCGTTGCTGGCTGTAATAGCAGATTCATGCTTCATGTGTTGATTTGATACTCCTCTGTCGCCTACTTTATCGGATGGCCAAATATTCAGATGTTAAGCATTCATCTGCTCTAATCGACGACAATTTTAGTAAGAAGTTCCATTTAATCTCAATTCAAATTTAAGTCAATATTGGATTCAAGTCAATATTAGTTTATCTGTATGATACTGTGTTACCACGTTTTCACCTACAGTCCTGTGTTGTTGAGAATGGCAGGGTGAGTAACATCTGATTTAAGATTTTAATTAAGTTAATTAAGGCTTATCAGCAGATGTGCTTTTACATGCGATCAGTTTTCTACAGCTTTAATTGTGACTCAGTGCAATACCATTTACTCTGTGTTACAGTGCCCAAGAAACTGCTGGATGAAAGCAACCCCAAGCCAACTCATTATAAAGGGATTCACCATCCCAATTTTCCACCACACCCCAAACCTTATGATCCGAACATTGTAGGTGATGGTGTCTTCCCTCATGATGTGTTAGCCTTTATAACAGAAGCATCTTTGCCAGGTATGTTATTTTGTATTATTTATACCCGGAAGTAAAATCCCTGGAAAGCTACCAATTATATTTATTTTTTAAAATGTTATTTGTTTAATTACTTGTAGTTTCAGAGCTTACTTGTGGAAAGAACTCCGATGTTCACCCATATAGAATGGACATCGGAGTCCCTTCAGATAAAGAAAACTTGTGTCCTACATCGCTCAATTAAAATGGATGAACACAAAGCCCTTTAAAAGCTGCACATGCACATGCACGATACCCAGCCCTACACTGAACGGGTGGCATCTGCGGTGGAAGCCTTGGGTCAAGGTGCTAGAGCCATGGTTCAGGACGTCTAAGGCTTGGGGAAATCTGCACGGTCGATGGCTAACGCTCAGGACAGGGGAGTCCAGTTACAGGCAGATATGTACCAGGCCCACATGGACATTGCTGTGGCCTCCAGAGCTTGGCCCATTCACAAAGGGTCATGGCTGAGGATGTCAAGATCATTGGCCGAGCACGGACTGACCTGAGCCAGTCACAGCGGGACATGGCACAGTCTGACAAGGAAGTGGCACGGTCTCAGAGCGACGTGACTGAGGTGCAGAGGGACATGACTCGCTGAAGGACACTGCCCAGTCTCACTGCACCAAGGTTGAGGGCATTGAGATCCTGGCACACAGACAAGGGCGGGCCTCTGGGACTGGCAGCGCCAGGTGACAGAGGAACATCCGGAGCTCCCTCTGGCCTTTGCTCCATCCCACAGATCAGTCTGCGGGCCATCGAACATTCTGAGGGACAAGGAAGTGAAGGGGCCCATGCTGGTGCCTCGCACAAAGAAAGTGCTGGAACACCTCAGAGCTTCTGGATCCCCCCCCCCCCCCCCCACCCCCACGCACCTGACACTGGCGCATCTCATGGGCAGTGGGCAGGACAGGGTGGCACCTCATCACCTGTGACACCCGAAAGTCAGCCAGGCCCATCCAGATCCAGGCTCTCCACAGGATGGCCGCCAAAGGCATTTCAGGTCAAAGGGTGAGATATGAAGCAAGCCACCTCCATGTCTGATGTGCTATCTGGAGTCATACCTGAAGTGTTGGGTACTCTGATACACAGACAAACCAACACGGTTGCGAATGGTACAACGCAGTTTTATTTCAATGAACTATTAACATATTAAACTCTGGTATTCAGCACATGGTGAACCTCTGAGTGGCTGGCAATGAGGTCTATGGCCTGAGCCCTCTCCTGCTCGAGTGCCCAGGAAGTGTTGTGTTCCCTGCTCTGTACTGTGTACGCTCTTGTCGTGATTGGCTGTCGTGTTTTGTGTGTTGATTGGTCCGCTGATCTGTCCATCATTATGTGTGTATGTATGTGCTGTGATGTTCACCTGAATATCATGACATCCCCCCTTTTTTACAGGATTATGTGCCTACGTGTTTATAAATAGAGATGTGGACTGAGTATAGCTAAATGTGTGTGAGTGCAATATTTACAGCATGTACATGGGGCTTAACTATATACAAGGGGCGATGTCGGGTGTGACATAACAATGAGGTTGTACCATAAACAAAGAATGGGGAAATGTTGAACGATAAAACGAATTCCTGTAACGATAAGAACAGAAACATATTAACAAAGTGGTTGCATGAGTTCAATGTATAAACAGTCTCATAAGTTCAGTTTAGTAGGTGGGCAACGAATTTGGGTTGACCGCCTCAAGGGTAGGTCTGGAACCACCGGCTGAGGAACGGGCCTGGCCACGGGCGACGATGGAAGGGGCATGGTAGCAGGCAGCTCCACAAAGTCGAAATCAGGAACAACAGGAGGGCACGGTGTTGGTGTAAGGTCTCGTAGCGAGCGTGGAAGCAGGCGAAGAGCCCGCCGATTGCGCCTACGAACGGATCCATCAGGCATGCGAACCAGGAACGAGTGGGGAGCCACGCATCGGAGAACTTCGGCAGGTGCTGACCAGCCACCTTCTGGTAGGTGGATGCGGACTTCGTCTCCAGGGGCCAGGGCGGGAAGATCAGTTGCCCGTGTGTCATATGACCTCTTCTGGCGACCGCACTGCAGTTGCATCCTGTGCAGTGCCAGAGCATGGTCTATTGTGGGTGCCAGGATGGAAGGCACAGTAGTCCTGAGGGCGCGACCCATCAACAGCTGGGCTGGTGAGAGACCAGTGGCTAGTGGGGCCGAGCGATAGGCCAGCAGGGAGAGGCAGAAATCCGATCCAGCAGCTGCAGCCTTACAGAGGAGCCGCTTGACAATGTGAACGCCCTTCTCCGCCTTTCCGTTGGACTGGGGGTGCAGAGGGCTAGACGTCACGTGTGTGAAGCCATACGAAGCAGCAAAGAAAGACCATTCCTGGCTGGCAAAACAGGGCCCATTTTCCGACATGACCGTCATCAGAATGCCGTGGCGAGCGAAGGTGTCTTTGCAGGCCCTTATGTCAAATCGTGCAGGCGTATAACCACTGGGTAGTTGGAGAAGTAGTCAACGATGATGACATAGTCCCTGCCGAGCGCGTGAAAGAGGTCCACACCCACCTTCGCCCAGGGGGACGTCACCAGCTCATGGGCTAGAAGCGTTTCAGGAGGTTGCGCTGGCTGAAACCTTTGGCAGGTTGTACAGTTGAGCACCATATTGGCAATATCGTCACTGATGCCCGGCCAGTATACCGCCTCTCGGGCCCTCCTTCTGCACTTCTCGACCCCCAGGTGGCCTTCGTGTAGTTGGTCGAGAACCAGCTTGTGCATGCTGTGCGAAATCACAATCCGGTCCAGCTTCAGAAGGACACCATCAATGACGGCCAAGTCGTCTCGGACATTGTAGAACTGCGGGCACTGCCCTTTGAGCCACCCTCCCGTCATGTGGCGCATCACACATTGTAGAAGGGGGTCGGCCACAGTCTCTCGGCAAATACGGGCCAGACTGGAGTCGTCAGCTGGCAGATTTAGAACATAGAACATAGAACAATACAGCGCAGTACAGGCCCTTCGGCCCATGATGTTGCACCGAAACAAAAGCCATCTAACCTAAACTATACCATTATCATCCATATGTTTATCCAATAAACTTTTAAATGCCCTCAATGTTGGCGAGTTCACTACTGTAGCAGGTAGGGCATTCCACGGCCTCACTACTCTTTGCGTAAAGAACCTACCTCTGACCTCTGTCCTATATCTATTACCCCTCAGTTTAAAGTTATGTCCCCTCGTGCCAGCCATTTCCATCCGCGGGAGAAGGCTCTCACTGTCCACCCTATCCATCCCCCTAATCATTTTGTATGCCTCTATTAAGTCTCCTCTTAACCTTCTTCTCTCCAACGAAAACAACCTCAAGTCCATCAGCCTTTCCTCATAAGATTTTCCCTCCATACCAGGCAACATCCTGGTAAATCTCCTCTGCACCCGCTCCAAAGCCTCCACGTCCTTCCTATAATGCGGTGACCAGAACTGTACGCAATACTCCAAATGCGGCCGTACCAGAGTTCTGTACAGCTGCAACATGACCTCCTGACTCCGGAACTCAATCCCTCTACCAATAAAGGCCAACACTCCATAGGCCTTCTTCACCACCCTATCAACCTGGGTGGCAACTTTCAGGGATCTATGTACATGGACACCTAGATCCCTCTGCTCATCCACACTTTCAAGAACTTTTCCATTAGCCAAATATTCCACATTCCTGTTATTCCTTCCAAAGTGAATCACCTCACACTTCTCTACATTAAACTCCATTTGCCACCATCAGCCCAGCTCTGCAGCTTATCTATATCCCTCTGTAACCTGCTACTTCCTTCCACACTATCGACAACACCACCGACTTTAGTATCGCCTGCAAATTTACTCACCCACCCTTCTGCGCCTTCCTCTAGGTCATTGATAAAAATGACAAACAGCAACGGCCCCAGAACAGATCCTTGTGGTACTCCACTTGTGACTGAACTCCATTCTGAACATTTGCCGATGTGAAGGCCACCTGCGCCTCGACCTGACATACGAACCCCTCCGAATCTGGTGACGTGCTCACTGCTCTCGATAGGGCATCCGCAATGATAAGGTCATTCCCTGGGGTGTAGACCACATACCTGTTGGAAGTCATACCTCCTGAGTTTAAGTAGGATGCGTTGGAGGCGAGGGGTCATCTTGTTCAGGTCCTTGTTTATGATGCTGACCAGGGGGCGGTGGTCAGTTTCAACAGTGAACTGGGGAAGACCATACACATAATCATGGAACTTGTCTAAACTGGTTAGCAAGCCCAGGCACTCCTTTTCGATCTGCACGTAGCGCTGCTCTTTGGGGGTCATGGCTCGCGAGGTATAGGCGACCGGGGCCCATGACGCACTGTCATCCCGCTGCAGGAGCACTGCCCCAATGCCGGACTGGCTGGCATCAGTCGAGATTTTAGTGGCACGAGACGTGTCGAAAAACGCCAGTACCGGTGCAGTGGTGAGCTTGAGTTTGAGCTCCTCCCATTCCTGCTGGTGTGCGTGCTGCCACTGGAACTCCGTGGACTTCTTGACGAGGTGGCGCAGAGCTGTCGGGTGGGAGGCAAGGTTGGGAATGAACTTCCCCAGGAAGTTGACCATGCCTAGGAAGCATAGTACTGCTTTCTTGTCTGCCGGCTGCGGCATGGCTGCATCCGGACAGACCCCTGACCGGGAAATGTGGTCCCCCAGGAACTTCAGCTCGGTTTGGCCGAAAGAACACTTGGCTCGGTTGAGGCGCAGGCCGTTTTCACGTATGCTTGCAAAGACGTGTTGGAGACGATAGATGTGCTCCTGTGGTGTGGTGGACCAGATGATGACATCGTCCACGTAGACGTGCACCCCTTTGATGCCTTCCATCATCTGCTCCATGGTCCTATAAAAGACCTCGGATGCCGAGATGATGCCAAATGGCATTCGGTTGTAGCAGAACCTGTCGAAAGGGGTGTTGAAAGTGCACAGCTTTCGGCTGGGCGGATCCAGTTGGATCTGCCAAAAGCCTTTAGAGGCATCCAGTTTGGTAAATATTTTCGCCTGGGCCATTTCACTCGTGATCTCTTCCCGTTTGGGTATGGGGTAATGTTCCCTCATAATATTGTTATTGAGGTCTTTTGGATCAATACAGATCCGGAGCTCGCCGGAGGGCTTCTTGACACACACCATGGAGCTGACCCACGGCGTGGGCTCCGTGACCCTGGATAGGACCCCTTGGTCCTGGAGATCCTGCAGCTGCTGCTTGAGGCGGTCTTTGAGTGGCGCAGGGACCCTGCGAGGTGCGTGAATGTCCGGGGTGGCGTCTGGGTTGAGCCGAATTTTATAGATGTATGGCAGTGTTCCCATGCCCTCGAATGCCTCCTGGTTGTGGGCGAGGAGCGATTGGAGCTGAGCGATAAACTCTGCATCCGGGAAGTCAGAAGTTCCGTCTGGAGAGAGAGAGTGGACTTGTTGCACGAGGTGGAGAGCCTTGCATTCCTGTGCGCCTGGCAGGGAGTCCTTCGATGAGCTGACTATCTCGAATGAGAGTGTGGCCGTGTGTGTGTTGTGTGTCACCTGGAGCTGCAGGATCCCATAGACGGGATAACGTTCCCATTGTAGTCGACCATCCTGCACCGGGACAGCCAGATTGGTGGTCTGGCCTTCATGGCGTAGAAGGCTGACCATGCTATGAGATTGGCGGAGGCGCCAGTGTCCAGGCGGAAAGTTATCGGCGATCGGTTGACCGTCAGGGTGGCACACCATTCATCACCCGGATTGATTGTGTTGACTCGGTTCCCATCAATGACCGCAACCCGGAAGGCGTCTCGGTCATCTGTGTCACCGGTCTGGATGTCGTCTGGGCAAGATTCGTAATGGGGAGGCTGAATGGTCCGCACGTCCCTGCGAGGTTGTGGGAGTTGTGGAAGATTGACAGGTGGAGCTGCTCGACAGTAAGCAGCGTAGTGGCCGACCTTGCCACAGTGTAGGCATTGTTGGGTTCTTGCGGGACATTGTCGCTTTAAATGTGCAGCTCCACAGTTGCCGCACGTCGTGACGTCATGACGCTCGTTGTGCCACTGCGCATGCGCAGTTCGGTCTTGCGTCGGGCACGCCTGCGCATCACGTCCCTCAGTGTTGCCGTAGATTTTGGCGCACACAAACGTGGGAGGCCCCGAAAAGCGCGCAAAATGGCCGACGTCGTTCGGGCCACGGGCACCAGGCTCACCGATCCGGCCGCGTAGGACCCCCGCCGTGCCGATTCGGTTGCCTGAAATTGTGCATAGCAGCTAGTCGTGTTTTCGTGCAGGACACAGGCTTCGATTGAGGAGGCTAAGGTGAGGCCTTTTATTTTTAAAAGCTGCTGGCGTAGGGTGCCCGAGGCGACCCCAAAAACGATCTGGTCACGAATCATGGAATCTGAGGTGGTGTATTAACCGCAGGACTGCGCGATGATGCGGAGATGGGTAAGGAATGACTGAAAGAGCTCATCCTTACCTTGCAGGCGCTGCTGGAAGACATACCTCTCGAAGCTTTCATTGACCTCGACTTTGAAGTGTTGGTCGAGCTTGAGAAGGACCGTCTTGTATTTGGATTTGTCCTCGCCTTCCGCGAACACCAGGGAGTTGTAGACATGGATGGCGTGCTGCCCTGCGGTGGTGAGGAGGATGGCGATCTTTCTGGTGTCCGAGGCGCTCTCTCTTTCGTTGGCTTCCAGAAAGAGCTGGAAGCGCTGCTTGAACAAATTCCAATTAACGCCGAGGTTCCCAGCGACTTGCAGCGGCTGCGGTGTGTTGACGGTGTCCATGGCGCAGGATGGCAGATTTGTGGGTCGGTGTCAAATCACTCCTGGTATCATAAAGTGTTGGGTTCTCTGACCCACAGACGAACCAACACGGTTGCGAATGGTACAACGCAGTTTTATGTCAATGAACTATTAACATATTAAACTCTGGTATTCAGCACATGGTGAACCTCTGAGTGGCTGGCAATGAGGTCTGTGCCCTGAGCCCTCTCCTGCTCGAGTGCCCAGGAAGTGTGTTCCCTGCTTTGTACTGTGCATGCTCTTGTCCATGATTGGCTGTCGTGTTTTGTGTGTTAATTGGTCCATTGATCTGTCCATCATTATGTGTGTATGTATGTGCTGCGATGTTCACCTGAATATCATGACAATACCTAGAAGAAGTGTTAGAGTACGTAAGCCAAGAAAGTTAGACACCAGTTAAGTTGACACGGGTGCAGCACATAGATTGATGGTAGGGGCAGCGCACCACAATGTATATAGTCACCATTAAACACCTTTTCACCAACATTCTGACCTGCCTCATTCCTCTCTGTTGCGTGTGAGGGATAGGCTGGGCTGGATGGACAGTGTCGTGCGGTTATTGGTGTGGGTTTTGGAGGATGTCATGGGCCAAGGCCCCCAGGACACTTGAACGTTCCATCTGGTGTCATCCACAGACTTGGTAGGGAATGGGACCAGAAGTGTGAAGCCGCCTTTGTAGGACAGCGTACCCAGTGAGTGACCCGTCACTAATCACCATCTCCATAACCGCCCCCTCCACCTCCCAAAGGATATATGGGCCCGAGAGGGAATGGCCGGCACACATGCAGGGATCACGCAGGTGGACAGTGGAATGTGACTCTGATGAGGAGCACCAGAATTCATCTTACTGTGAGTTGTCATCATCCTCCATCCTGTGGACAAGACCCGCTGATAATACCCTGGAGTGATGCTGGTAGGACCCTGGGAGAGGGGAGGGGGAGCTGGGGTGGTGGGATGGACTCCAGGGCAGTGGGACAGGGAAGGTGCAGGGAGGAAAGGGGGAACAGGGAAGGTGGAATGAAGGGAGAAGAGACAGGGAAGGTGCAGTGAGAAGAGGTGGGATGGGGGAAGGACAGGGAAAGTGTAATGAAGAAAAGAGAGACCTGGAAGGGAGGAGGGACAGGGAAGGTGGAGTGAAAGGAGGAGGGACAGGGAAGGTGCAATGAAGGAAGGAGGGACAGGGAAGGGAGGAGGGACAGAGAGGGACAGGGAAGGTGGAGTGAAGGGAGGAGGGATAGGGAAGGTGGAGTGAAGGGAGGAGGGATAGGGAAAGTGCAGTGAAGATAGGAGGGATGGGGAGGGACAGGGAAGGTGAAATGGAGGAAGGATAGGGAAGGGAGAAGGGACTGAGAAGGGAGGAGGGACAGGGAAGGTGCAGTGAAGATAGGATGGATGGGGGAGGGACAGGGAAGGTGCAGTGAAGAGAGGAAAGATGGGATGGTGGAAGGACAGGGAAGGTTAAATGAAGGGAGGAAGGCAGGGAAGGGAGGAGGGACTGAGGAGGGAGGAGATACAGGGAAGGTGAAGTTAAGGGAGGACAGTGGAGGATGTGACCGGCTATGCAGAATGGGGAAGCACTTGGAGGTGGGGGCAGGGATAGGGAGGTGCGACAGGGCAGCGGGGCTGCCAGTGGCCAGGCCTAGTTGGCAAATCAGGAGGTGATGAGGTTGGATGGGCGGCCATGCTGGCCTGGGCTCCAAGCCTGGTTCTTCCCTGTCATCCTCATCCTCAAAGAACAAAGAAGAATACAGCACAGGAACAAGCACTTCGGCCCACCAAGCCTGTACTGGTCATGATACCAACCTTTGCCAAAACCCTCAGCACTTCCTTGTGCCGTATCCCTCTATACCCATCCTATCCATGTATTTGTCGAGATGCCTTTTGAACGCCGTTAATGTACCTGCTTCCACAACCTCCTCTGGCAACACGTTTCAGGCACTCACCATCCTTTGGTAAAAAAACCTGTCTCGCACAGCTCCTCGTCAAATGAAGCCTGGAGTTCTTCCTCCTCCTCTAGCATGTCACCCCTCTGCTGTGTGATGTTGTGCAGGATGCAGCAGGCCAGAACGATGTTGGCGACCGTCCTGGGGCTGTATTGGAGCACCCCAGAGAAGTGATCCAGGCATCGGAAGTGCATATTGAGGACGCTGATGTGCCTCTTAATGATGATCCTGGTTGCTGCAGGTGTGGTCGTGACAATGAGTTTCCATGTTGGTCTGGGACTCTGGAGCAGGCCACCCCGATCCCGAGGGGGACACCCCGAATCCACGGAGCTGTCACCAACTCGCTTCCCGTTACTTCCCCAAGACCTGGGAGCCACCCCTCAGCACGTGCTATAATCTTTTTCCCCACAACCCAATTCATTTTTTCCAATTAAGGGGCAATTTAGTGAGGCCAATCCACCTAGCCTGCACATCTTGGGTTGTGGGGGCGAGACCCACGCAAACACGGAGAGAATGTGCAAACTCCACACGGACAATGACCCAGAGCCAGGATCAAACCTGAGACCTTGGCGCTGTGAGGCTGCAGTGCTAACCAGCGCTGACCTCGCGCTACAATTTGTATCAGTTTTTAAAACTTTGCTTACCTTCTCTCTCCCCCTCAGCAGCCATGGCGCCCAGACCCTGTTTGTAAATACCTGTAGTAAATCATGCCCGCATGATATCTGCCAGAGAGGGGCGGAGCATCACGGAAGCACAAAGCATATTGGGTCCAACGCTCTAAATTTAAATTAATGCAAATGCTGTTTTTACACCCCCCTTCTGGGTGTAAAACTTCATTTTCGCCACTAGGGAGGGACCGAATCGGCGACAGGCGCGGACCTCGATTTTGGACGGACACCCGATCTTGGTTCGCATTTCCGGCGTTGCGAGGTGGAGAATGCAGCCCCTTTAGAGATAACGGGAAGACACTGCAGCTTTAGAAAGCCCATTATTTTGAACGTCGTTCATGTTTGGTAGCTTACCTGTTTTACTGCTCTCAATCTCCATTTTTGAAGACAGCAAGAAAACGTATGGTTTATCTTAGACTCCTCCAAGTCACGTGCAACTCTAGCAAAATGCAAACATCCTCCAAGAATACCCAATTTGCTGTTTGTGGCGCATCCACATTATCACAAAGGTTCACAGGACTCTCTATCTGTCATTTTGTGGCTTGTTTATATTAATATCCATTTATGCTCACTATCATCCACTTGTCTGCAAATGATTCCTTCCACATTCATCTAGTTTCGTCAAACTAAATCCCTGAACTGATCATTGATTACATCTTTAGTTCCTCCATACCCTTCAATATGATAATAGATTCATAGATTCATAGAATTTACAGTGCAGAAGGAGGCCATTCGGCCCATCGAGTCTGCACCGGCTCTTGGAAAGAACGCCCTACCGAGGCCCACACCACCCTATCCCCATAACCCAGTAACCCCACTCAACCAAGGCCAATTTTGGACACTAAGGGCAATTTAGCATGGCCAATCCACCTAACCTGCACGTCTTTGGACTGTGGGAGGAAACCGGAGCACCCGGAGGAAACCCACGCACACACGGGGAGAACGTGCAGACTCCGCACAGACAGTGACCCAAGCCGGGAATCGAACCTGGGACCCTGGAGCTGTGAAGCAATTATGCTAACCACTATGCTACCGTCCTGCAATGAAAGTATTGTTTCTTTCAGTACTTCAAGGACAACTTCTCCCGTGACATAGAAGTTCAGAAAGGTATTAGAGCAGTAATATGATGCCGGTGTGTGATCACAGTGTATTTGAATGTCTTGTTCATGTTAAGCTTTAAACATGCTGCTCCTCATTGATGCACAATCAATAACTACTGAAAAGAGGTTGTTGGACAACTGAAGGCTTTAACAGACTAGAACTGTTCCCCAGCAGCTCAGGTACAGAATGAGGGCTACATACTATACAGCCAATGGTAAACCTCCAGGTTTAACCAATGGAACTTCAGCCTCTCGGGTGCTGCAATACCTGATAATACCACATTCACCCCCTGTTAAGAAGGAGTCCGGTGGGGGTGGTGGCCAGTGGCTACAACTGTATTCAACATGGTATGATCCGATATTGAGGTACCGTGATACCTCCTTACAGTGTTTAGAGGATATTTACAGTCATGGCAGATAAACACAGTCCGTGTTTATTATTTACAGTTACAGGTCGGTAAAGGTGAAGCAATCAGTCGGTCGGGTGCCCTGGTCGTCCTCTGGGATCGTCTGGGCCTCGGTGGTGATTCCGGTGGGTGTCCAGGCATCTGCGATTCCGGGAGCGTGGCTTCGGCCTCCATGGCAGCTTCGTCACCCCTAGACGGCGCTGGTGGGGAAAGCGGTTGATCTGGGAGGGGGGCGCCTGTAGGGGGCGTCGGTGGGTGGGAGGGCCCAGGCAGGAGCGGCGGGAGGACTGACCATCCTGTGAGGTGCTGCGTAGGGGTGTGTGGGGGTGGTGGTTGGGGTGCGCGTGGGGTTCCGGTGGGCGCCAGGTCCCGTAGGGAGACTGTATTTTGTCGGCCGTCAGGGAACGCCATGTAGGTGTACTGGGGGTTAGCGTGCAGCAGCTGGACCCTCTCGACCAACGGGTCCGACTTATGCGCCCGCACGTGTTTTCGGAGCAGGATGGGTCCGGGAGTTGCCAGCCAGGTCGTGAGCGAGGTCCCGGAGGAGGAACTCCTGGGGAAGTCAAGGAGACATTCGTGAGTTGTCTGGTTGGTGGTCGTACAGAGCAGTGACCGGATGGAGTGGAGGGCCTCCTGGAGGACTTCTTGCCAGCGGGAGACTGGGAGGTTCCTGGACTGTAGGGCCAGTAGAACGGTCTTCCAGACCGTTCCGTTCTCCCTCTCTACCTGCCCGTTTCCCCGGGGGTTATAACTGGTCGTCCTGCTTGAGGCAATGCCCTTGCTGAGCAGGAATTGACGCAGTTCGTCGCTCATAAAGGAGGATCCCCTATCACTGTGTATGTAAGCGGGGAACCCGAACAATACAAAGATGCTATGGAGGGCCGTGATGACGGTGGTTGTGGTCATGTCTGGGCTGGGGATGGCGAATGGGAACCGGGAGTACTCGTCAATCACGTTCAGGAAGTACGTGTTGCGGTCGGTGGAGGGGAGGGGCCCTTTGAAGTCCATGCTGAGGCCTTCAAAGGGACGGGAAGCCTTTATCAGTTGCGCCCTCTCTGGCCGGTAGAAGTGCGGTTTGCACTCCGCGCAGATTTGGCAATTCCTGGTGGCTGTCCTGACCTCCTCGATGGAGTAGGGCAGGTTGTGGGTCTTAACAAAGTGGAAGAAGCGAGTGACCCCGGGTGGCAGAGGTCCTCGTGGAGGGCTCGGAGGCGGTCCACTTGTGCGGTGGCACATGTGCCGTGGGACAGAGCGTCAGGAGGCTCGTTTAGCTTCCCGGGACGATACAAGATCTCGTAGTTGTAGGTGGAGAGTTCTATCCTCCACCGCAAGATCTTGTCGTTTTTTATCTTGCCCCGCTGTGCATTATCGAACATGTAGGCAACCGACCGTTGGTCAGTGAGGAGAGTGAATCTCCTGCCGGCCAGGTAATGCCTCCAGTGTCGCACAGCTTCTATTATGGCTTGGGCCTCCTTTTCGACTGAGGAGTGGCGGATTTCGGAAGCATGGAGGGTACGGGAGAGGAAGGCCACGGGTCTGCCCGCTTGGTTGAGGGTGGCCGCCAGAGCTACGTCGGACGCATCGCTCTCGACCTGCAAGGGGAGGGACTCGTCGATAGCGTGCATCGTGGCCTTTGCAATGTCTGCTTTGATGCGGCTGAAGACCTGGCGGGCCTCCGTCGACAGGGGGAAGGTTGTGGACTGGATCAGGGGACGAGCTTTGTCTGCGTAGTTAGGGACCCACTGGGCGTAGTAGCTAAAACACCCGAGGCAGCGCTTCAGGGCCTTGGGGCCTTGCGGCAGGGGGAACTCCATTAGGGGGCGCATGCGTTCAGGGTCGGGGCCTATACCTCCATTTCCCACTACATAGCCGAGAATGGCTAGACGGTTGGTGCTAAACACGCATTTATTCTATTATACATTAAATTAAGGATTTAAGCGGTCTGGAGAAATTTTCGGAGGTTGGTGTCGTGGTCCTGCTGGTCATGGCCACTGCTGGTGACGTTATCGAGATACGGGAATGTTGCCCGTATACCGTACCGGTCAACCATTCGGTCCATCTCGCGTTGGAAGACCGAGACCCCGTTAGTGACACCGAAGGGAACCCTTACAAAATGATAGAGCTTCACACCTCCCTCGAAGGCAGTGTATTTGCGGTCACTAGTGCGGAAGGGTAGCTGGTGGTAGGCGGACTTGAGATCCACCGTGGAGAAGACCTTGTAATGTGCGATCCTGTTTACCAGGTCGGATATGCGGGGGAGAGGGTACGCGTCCAGCTGCGGAAACCTGTTGATGGTCTGACTCTAGTCAACGGCCATCCTATGTTTCTCCCCGGTCTTTACCACCACTACTTGGGCTCTCCAGGGACTGTTGCTCGCTTCCATGACCGCTTCCCTTAGTAGCCTTTGGACCTCCGACCTAATGAAGGTCCGGTCCTGGGCACTGTACCGCCTGCTCCTGGTGGCGATGGGTTTGCAATCCGGGGTGAGGTTCGCAAACAGGGCAGGCGGTTCGACCTGAAGGGTCGCGAGGCCACAGACAGTAAGGGGGGTATAGGGCCGCCGAATTTGAAGGTCAGACTTTGCAGGTTACATTGGAAGTCCAACCCCAGGAGTGTAGCCGCGCAGAGGTGCGGAACGACATAAAGGCGGAAATTGTTGAATTTCCTTCCTTGGACTGTGAGGTTTGCTAGACAGACCCCTTTATCTCCACTGAGTGGGAACCGGAGGCCAGGGAGATTCTTTGATTTACAGGGTCGGTAAAAAGTGAACAGCGCCTTACCGTGTCGAGGTGTATAAAGCTCTCCGTGCTCCCAGAGTCGATCAGGCAGGACATCACGTGGCCGTTGATGAAGACTGTCTTTGTTGCTGCTGAGAGTGTTCGATGTCGAGTTTGGTCCAGAGTCACCGAGGCCAGACGCAGTAGCTGTGAATTTTGATCGGGCAGTGTATAGTCGGCTGGGCTGGGGTCCTGGGGCCCTATCCAAGATGGCGTCTCCCATGGGTCGCACATGGTGATCGGAGATGGACAAAATGGCGGCGCCATTCCGTCCAGCGCGGTGTCCGGGGAACAAGATGGCGCCGCCCGTGGGTCGCACGTGGCCCTAGGATACGGGGGTGGTGGTGACTGCTGGCTGCCTGGGGTCCAAGGAGAAATTCACTGCGGCAGCCCGGAGTCGCTGCTGGAGACCGCGGCCACCGCTCGTGCCTGGCAGACCCCCACAAAATGGCCCTTCTTGCCGCACCCTTTGCATGTGGATGTGCGGGCCGGGCAGCGCTGGCGGGGAAGCTTTTCCTGCCCGCAGAAGAAACAGCGGGGCCCATCGGAGTTGGCGGGCCGCCTTACAGTGCAGGCCTGCGGGGACACGGGGAAGGTTTGTGGGGCTGCCGCTGAGGGATTCCACGCTGCCCAGGGGGCCGCCGCGGGGTCGGGCGTGTAGGATTGTGCGTTCCTGGAGGCAACGTTCATGGACCCTGCCAGGGCCCGTGCCTCCCTAAGTCCCAAGGTGTCTTTCTCTAAAAGATGTTGGCGGATCTCTGAGGAGCTCATACCTGCTACGAAGGCACCCTGGATTAGGAGTTCCGTGTGGTCGCTCGCCGAAACTTGCGGGCAGCCACAGCTTCTGCCCAGCACCAGTAGCGTGCGGTAGAACTCCTCCAACGATTCCCCGGGGCTTTGTTGTCTCGTTGCAAGCAGGTGACGTGCGTAGACCTGATTTACTGGGCGGATATAATGTCCTTTTAAAAGTTCGATTGCTGCATCAAAGTCTTCCGCCTCCTCGATGAGGGTGTAGATCCCAGGGCTTACCCTTGAGTGCAGGAGATGCAGTTTCTGCTCCCCCGAGTGTGTGCCTCCTGCCGTCTCAAGGTGGCCTTTGAAACACGCCAGCCAGTGTTTGAAAATCGCCGCTGAGTTCGCCGCGTGGGGACTGAGTTGCAGACACTCCGGCTTGATTCGGAGATCCATATTTCTGCTTAAGTGTAGTCTATTAAATTGATGCACGATCAATGACTACTAAAACGAGGTTGTAGCACAACTGAAGGCTTTAATAGACTAGAACTGTTCCCCAGCAGCTCAGGTACAGAATGAGGGCTGCTGGGACGGTACCGACTCTTATACCTCGCCTATCAGGGTGGAGCTACATACAATACAGCCAATGGTAAACCCCCAGATTTAACCAATGGAACTTCAGCCTCTCGGGTGCTGCAATACCTGATAATACCACACTCATATCCTTCCAGATGATTATACTGTTGCATTCAATGCTTGTTGTGTAATTGGAGCCTTTTACAGCTGGCCTTTGGTCAACTTGGAGTGAGTTCGCCCAGTGAGCCAGAGAAGACACAGCCAGGGTGAGACAGAACCAAGAGTGAGTTTGGGAATTTGAATCTAGGTGGGAATTGAATCAAATCAGTAAATCCTTTTAAATTTCAGGAGTTTAAATTAATTTAAATTAAGCTAGAATTGTGCAGTGTAGGTTAACAAGGGCTGCCCCACCCACTCACATAACTGATTGGCAGTTAAGTGTCAGTCACTTAAATCTACCTTGATCTAAAAGCAGGTGGGGGAGGGGAGTCAATTCAGGACAGTTTAAAAAGAGCAATTCCCAGTGAGTTCTCCCAATGAGCCAGAGAAGACACAGCCAGAGTGAGGCACAGCTAAGAGTGAGTTTGGGAATTTGAATCTAGGTGGAAATTCAAAGCTGGGTGGGGAGGAAGTGCTTTTTATCCCTGGTAAATGACTGGTAAGTAGTGTTTCTGTTTTTCTGTTTCTTTTCATTGGTATATTTATTTATTTTTTTCTTTGTTGTTTATTTATTTATTTAATTTTTGGGGGGGGGGAAATTGTAATTGTTGAAGTTAACCGAAGGTTTAAGACATGGCAGGAGATCTCAGACCTGTGTCATGCTCCTCGTGTGCGATGTGGGAGCTCAGGGACACGTCCACTGTCCCTGGCTCCTTCACGTGCAAGAAGTGTGTTCAGTTGCAGCTCCTGTTAGACCGCTTGACCGCTTTGGAGCATCCGCGATGCTGAGGACGTCGTGGATAGAACTTTTAGCGAGTTGGTCACACCGCAGGTGAAAGGTACTGAGGGAGATAGAAAATGGGTGACCAAAAGACCGAGAAAGAGTAGGAAAACAGTGCAGGTGTCCTCTGCGGTCATCTCCCTGCAAAACAGAAATACCGCTTTGGATACTGTTGAGGGAGGTGGCTCACCAGGGGAAGGCAGCAGCAGCCAGGTTCATGGCACCATGGCTGGCTCTGCTGCACAGCTGGGCAGGAAGAAGAATGGCAGGGCTATAGTGATAGGGGACTCAATTGTAAGGGGAACAGACAGGTGGTTCTGCGGACGCAATCGAGACTCCAGGATGGTATGTTGCCTCCCTGGTGCAAGGGTCAAGGATGTCTCGGAGCGGCTGCAGGACATTCTGGGGGGGGGGGGGGGAGGGTGAACAGCCAGCTGTTGTGGTGCACATAGGCACCAACAATATAGGTAGAAAACGGGACGAGGTCCTACAAGCTGAATTTAGGGAGTTAGGAGTTAAACTAAAAAGTAGGACCTCAAAGGTAGTAATCTCAGGATTGCTTCCAGTGCCACGAGCTAGTCAGAGTAGGAATGTCAGGATAGAGAGGATGAATGCGTGGCTCGAGAGATGGTGCAAGAGTGAGGGATTCAAATTCCTGGGACATTGGAACCGCTTCTGGGGAGGTGGGACCAGTACAAACCGGACAGTCTGCACCTGGGCAGGACTGGAACCGATGTCCTAGGGGGGGTGTTTGCTAGAGCTGTTGGGGAGAGTTAAACTAATGTGGCAGGGGGATGGGAACCGATGCAGGAAGTTGGAAGGTAGTAAAACAGGGACAGAAACAAAAGGCAGTCAGGGGGAAAGTGTAAGGCAGAGAAGCCATAGCCCAAATCAAAAAGGGTGACTGTACAAGATACAGTGACTGAGGGGAGCTCAGTGAATAGGACCAGGAATACTAAAAGGAATAAAACGGGAAGTGAAAACAGTAATGGTAAGCGACGTGGCGGATTGTTACATGAAGATATGGGTTCAACGACAAGGAAAATTAGGAGAAAGGCTAAGAGGAAATATAACTTAGAAGAGGTTAATGATCGAGGTGTTAAGATTCAGAACAGAGGTAAAAAAGCCAACATAAGTGTACTTTACCTGAATGCTCATAGTATTCGGAATAAGGTAAATGAGTTAATGGTGCAAATCATCGTGAATGACTATGATTTAGTGGCCATTACTGAAACATGGTTAAAGGATGGTCACGACTGGGAGTTAAATATCCGAGGGTATCAAACTATTCGGAAGGACAGAGTGGATGGTAAGGGAGGTGGTGTAGCTCTGTTATTTAAGGATGACATCCGGCAACAGTAAGGGATGACATCGGTGCTATGGAGGATAAGGTTGAATCCATTTGGGTGGAAATCAGGAATAGTAAGGCGAAAAAGTCACTGATAGGCGTAGTCTATAGGCCACCAAATAGTAACATTATGGTGGGGCAGGCAATAAACAAAGAAATAACTGATGCATGTCGAAATGGTACAGCAGTTATCATGGGGGATTTTAATCTACATGTCGATTGGTTTAACCAGGTCGGTCAAGGGGCAGCACGGTAGCATTGTGGATAGCACAATTGCTTCACAGCTCCAGGGTCCCAGGTTCGATTCCGGCTTGGGTCACTGTCTGTGCGGAGTCTGCACATCCTCCCCGTGTGTGCGTGGGTTTCCTCCGGGTGCTCCGGTTTCCTCCCACAGTCCAAAGATGTGCAAGTTAGGTGGAATGGCCATGATAAATTGCCCTTAGTGTCCAAAATTGCCCTTAGTGTTGGGTGGGGTTACTGGGTTATGGGGATCGGGTGTAGGCGTTGACCTTGGGTAGGGTGCTCTTTCCAAGAGCCGGTGCAGACTCGATGGGCCGAATGGCCTCCTTCTGCACTGTAAATTCTATGATAAAAATTCTATGAAGGCAGCCTTGAGGAGGAGTTTATAGAATGTATCCGCGATAGTTTCCGAGAACAGTATGTAATGGAACCTACGAGGGAACAAGCGTTCCTAGATCTGGTCCTGTGTAATGAGACAGGATTGATTCAGGATCTCATAGTGAGAGATCCTCTCGGAAGGAGCGATCACAATATGGTGGAATTTAAAACACAGATGGAGGGTGAGAAGGTAAAATCAAGCACTAGTGTTTTGTGCTTAAACAAAGGAGATTACAATGGGATGAGAGACGAACTAGCTAAGGTAGACTGGGAGCAAAGACTTTATGGTGAAACAGTTGAGGAACAGTGAAGAATCTTCCAAGTGATGTTTCACAGTGCTCAGCAAAAGTTTATACCAACAAAAAGGAAGGATGGTAAAAAGAGGCAAAATCGACCGTGGATATCTAGGGAAATAAGGGAGAGTATTAAATTGAAGGAAAAAACATACAAAGTAGCAAAGATCGGTGGGAGACTAGAGGACTGGGAAATCTTTAGGGGGCAACAGAAAGCTACTAAAAAAGCTATAAAGAAGAGTAAGATAGATTATGAGAGTAAACTTGCTCAGAATACAAAAACAGACAGTAAAGGTTTCTACAAATATATAAAACAAAAAAGAGTGGCTAAGGTAAATATTGGTCCTTTAGAGGATGAGAAGGGAGATTTAATAATGGGAGATGAGGAAATGGCTGAGGAACTGAACAGGTTTTTTGGGTCGGTCTTCACAGTGGAAGACACAAATAACATGCCAGTGACTGATGGAAATGAGGCTATCACAGGTGAGGACCTTGAGAGGATTGTTATCACCAAGGAGGGAATGATGGGCAAGCTAATGGGGCTAAAGGTAGACAAGTCTCCTGGACCTGATGGAATGCACCCCAGAGTGCTAAAAGAGATGGCTAGGGAAATTGCAAATGCACTAGTGATAATTTACCAAAATTCACTAGACTCTGGGGTGGTCCCGGCGGATTGGAAATTAGCAAACGTGACACCACTGTTTAAAAAAGGAGGTAGGCAGAAAGTGGGTAATTATAGGCCAGTGAGCTTAACTTCGGTAGGAGGGAATATGCTGGAATCTATCATCAAGGAAGAAATAGCGAGGCATCTGGATGGAAATTGTCCCATTGGGCAGACGCAGCATGGGTTCATAAAGGGCAGGTCGTGCCTAACTAATTTAATGGAATTTTTTGAGGACATTAACAGTGCGGTAGATAACGGGGAGCCAATGGATGTGGTAAATCTGGATTTCCAGAAAGCCTTTGACAAGGTGCCGTACAAAAGGTTGCTGCATAAGATAAAGATGCATGGCATTAAGGGGAAAGTAGTAGCATGGATAGAGGATTGGTTAATTAATAGAAAGCAAAGAGTGGGGATTAATGGGTGTTTCTCTGGTTGGCAATCAGTAGCTAGTGGTGTTCCTCAGGGATCAGTGTTGGGCCCACAACTGTTCACAATTTACATAGATGATTTGGAGTTGGGGACCAAGGGCAATGTGTCCAAGTTTGCAGACGACATTAAGATAAGTGGTAAAGCAAAAAGTGCAGAGGATACTGCAAGTCTGCAGAGGGATTTGGATAGGCTAAGTGAATGGGCTAGGGTCTGGCAGATGGAATACAATGTTGACAAATGTGAGGTTATCCATTTTGGTAGGAATAACAGCAAAAGGGATTATTATTTAAATGATAGAATATTAAAACATGCTGCTGTACAGAGAGACCTGGGTGTGCTAGTGCATGAGTCGCAAAAAGTTGGTTTACAGGTGCAACAGGTGATTAAGAAGGCAAATGGAATTGTGTCCTTCATTGCTAGAGGGATGGAGTTTAAGACTTGGGAGGTTATGCTGCAATTGTATAAGGTGTTAGTGAGGCCACACCTGGAGTATTGTGTTCAGTTTTCGTCGCCTTACTTGAGAAAGGACGTACTGGCACTGGAGAGTGTGCAGAGGAGATTCACTAGGTTAATCCCAGAGCTGAAGTGGTTGGATTACGAGGAGAGGTTGAGTAGACTGGGACTGTACTCGTTGGAATTTAGAAGGATGAGGGGGGATCTTATAGAAACATATCAGATTACGAAGGGAATAGATAGGATAGATGCGGGCAGGTTGTTTCCACTGGCGGGTGAAAGCAGAAGTAGGGGGCATAGCCTCAAAATAAGGGGAAGTAGATTTAGGACTGAGATTTGGAGGAACTTCTTCACCCAAAGGGTTGTGAATCTATGGAATTCCTTGCCCAGTGAGGCAGTCGAGGCTCCTTCATTAAATGTTTTTAAAGATAAAGTTAGATAGTCTTTTGAAGAATAAAGGGATTAAGGGTTATGGTGTTCTGGCCGGATAGTGGAGCTGAGTCCACAAAAGATCAGCCATGATCTCATTGAATGGTGGAGCAGGCTCGAGGGGCCAGATGGCCTACTCCTGCTCCTAGTTCTTATGTTCTTATGTAACTTGGTTGGAGAGACAGCTAGAGTTATGTCAATCGGGCCCAGCTGCTAAAATTGGCTCAGTTTCGCATTCCAGGATGAAATTACCATTCATTGAGCCACCTTCCTACTTGAGAGTCAAAATACCTCCTTAAAGTGAACATATCTATATACACAATTCAACCAAAAAAACTTCCATGTCCAGTTTCGGCCATGTTTAGCTGGCTGTTTCATGGTGGCTGAAGTGCCAAGAAACACTTCGCTATTCAATGGCACTTTGCTGCTTTTATTTTCCTTGGGGAGTTTCTCTCTGTTGGGGCCGCACTTAGAGGGATTTCCACCTTGCAGATCGGGGTGCCATTTTGGAAGGGTGCCCTGATCGCCCCCCCCCCCCCCTTTCAGGCCCCCTCCTCCTCCCTTGCCGCCCCCGTTTCCGACCCCCATCCTACAAACCCTTGGGGAGGCCTCTTTCACCTCTCCTCCACGTGGTAAGGCCACCTCAATAACTGGCAGTGCCACCCGGGCATCCTGGTACTGCCAATGTGCCAGGAAATGACCTTGGTGGAAAGCTGGCAGTGCCAGGGTGCCCAGGTGCCAGAGGGAGTGCCAGGGTGCCACCCTGCCCTCTCCCTGACCACCTGTGGGTCTCTATGGCCTGGTGCCATTACGACTGGCCAATCATTGTGTGGACCAGTACTAAATGGTGCCCTAGTGAGGTCTCTCAGGTGCGGCCTTTAAGTCCCGAATGGCTCATTTAAATATGCTGATCTGGGTCACTCCAAATGATGGCGAGATCCAGATCGCCATGTCTCACAAGACGTTTCGAGTGCTGCAAATCTCGCAAGAGGCCTCTCGCGAGAATTGCCTCGTCCCGATACCAAGTTGGGCGCGACAGGCCGCTGAATTGCACCCATATATACAGTCTTGTTGAGAACTTCTTAAATGACCTCAAGCAAACCCTAACAATACTGCCTGTAAAGAGAACCAATGCTACGTTTCATGATTAAACCCATTCTTGGTGAGTATTGTGTTCTTCGTGTTGAACTCTGAGAAAGGCATTATTTTCCTTTCCAGACGCACAAAGGTAGATCTTTCTCTACATCGGGTAATCTAATAGAACACATTACCTAGGGCGCGATCTTCCGGCCTCGTTACACTTGTGCTCAAGCGAAACGAGGCCAGTGGGAGAGGCCAAAAACAGGAACCGTGCCAGGAGCCAAGCATTTTCCGATGCAACCGGCCCTCTCCTGTAGGCGAAATCGGGATCGCTCTGTACCATGGTGGAAAACCAATTATCACCACTTAAGCCCCATTTCCATACAATTAACGAGAGCCACCCTTTATCCAACGGCCTCCCGTCATTTAGCGGCCTCGCCAGCAAGTGCTCACACTAGCGCCGATTAATTCTCCTTTTTAAAAACATGAACCTGACGGAGGAGCTTCCCTGGGGAGCCAAGGAGGTGAGTATCCATCTTTGTTCACAGACAAAGAGCCCAGGGGTGCTGGACTTGCTGCCCCTGTGCTCAGTGGGGGGTGGGGAGACCCTCTGCAGGGGTTGGTCGCCATGGGAGGGTGGGGGGGGAACCGCGCACAGCACCACCATGCCGACCCCTGGATCGTGTGTACCCATTAGGGGCAACCCTTGTCCTAGGCCGTCGGCCCCACCGACCACCCATAACGCCCAACGACTGCCGAGGCCTCTGGACGTGTGGCTGAAGCCTATTGCAAATAGGGAATTGGCAATCATGGGTAAGTGAGCACTTCACACAACCCAAGTGTATTCCCGTGGGTGGATGGGCCATGTAGCATGTGGGAGTCATTGCCTCACATCCCAGTCACACCCTGATGGCTGGACACTGTGCATGATCACTGCAGGAGGCAACACCACACACGCAGCATCCAACATTCGGACACCCAGGGGATGGGAGAGCTCCGGGGGGACATGTCCATGGCTGGAAGGTGGGTGAGTGCCATGGGGAGGGGGCCAGCTCCCATTCTGGTTAATGTTGTGAGCTGTTGTCCGGGGTACATGGCCTGGGGCTGGGTAAGGGGGGCCCGCTGCGGCCGGGTGTGCATGGGCAGGGTGTTCCGGGTAGGGCCGAGGTGGGGGGGGGGGTTCAGTGGGGAATTGGAGGGTCCTGGGGTGGGAGCCACCGCTGTTTGTCGGTCTAACCCCCTCACCCAATTCCTTACAGATGTTGAACGCTATGGCAGGGATATTGGACGCAGAAGTTGCCCTAGTGATGCTGGTGCTACGCGATGCGGCCAGGCGCCGGAGAAAGCGGCAGCAGCAGCAGCATTTGCAGATGCTCGAGGCAGAGGCCCATGTGCCGGACCCCGCCCCACATCCTGAGGACTCGGCCGCCCATCAGGCCATGGAGGGAACCAGAGCGGTAGTCGCGCGACTGCCCAGGGCATATAGGCATCGCTGGTCATTTGAGACGGTGTGGCACCTGTGCCATATTCTCGCGGACTTGGCAACACATGGAAGAGGAGGAGGACACCCCCTCCCGGTGGTCGTAAATATCACTGCAGCCCTGTCCCTTTATGCCACGGGATCATTCCAGAGCTCAAACAGGGGCCTGTGTGGTATCTGACAGGCCACAGCCCACAGATGCATCTGCCAGATCACAAATGCTCTGTGTGTCAGGGCGGAAGACTCCACCCACTTTGACATGGACCAAGCCCAACAAGATGCCCGGGAAGCAGGTTTCTGTGCCATCGCCGGGATGCCCTAGGTCCGGGGTGTCATAGATGCCTCGCATGTTGCCCTGCGCTCACCGGATCATCTGGGCTGTCCTATGTTCACCGAAAGGGGTTCCACTCCCTCAACATACAACTTGTCTGCGACCACCAGATGAAGATAAAGTATGTGTGTGCATGCTTCCCGGGGAGTGTTGTTGCCTTTCTTTACCTGTGGCTCTCTTCCAACTATGGCAACCAGTGAGTTTGCCCTCCTTTCTTTTGATGTCTATGTTCTAATGATCAGAATCGGCAGGTATCGAATGATACCACCACAAGGTTCAACAGGCTATCGATCATAGAGCCAAACACCAGTTAGTTAGTTCAAGGTCAAGGGTACTTTATTTACACACAATTAGTCATGCAATATAAACACTACTAGTTAACTACACCTATCGACTAAAACAACCTGTACTTAACTTCATGCAGCCGGCTTAGGTCAGAGGAACAGTGGCCGCTATCCGATTCTGGATCTATCGAGTCTGGAGAAGTAACTGCTGCTCAGCTAGGCTCATCCGTCTGGTAGCAAGCGTTGAACTTGGACTTGCTTCTGGTGTTGCTGCAATTGGAGATGGATGTTGCCGGGGCGCCAGGTCCAAAAGAGAGGACGAACATATGGGGGTTTTCGTGCTCTTTCGGGCGGTCATTCAGTTTGGATCCCACTAATTGGGTGAACCCTGATCACTCCGTTCGATTCCTAACCAATAAGTGGGCGGGGATTTGGATGGCTGGGCGTGCCCCAAGCGGTCACTGACCCCGTTGTTTATGCCTCCCTAGAACAGGGACTGGCGGCGAAATGTCTGGGACTGTATCGGTCGCTCGAGTACCGGTCCTTTGTCTTGCTGGAAATGGGCCATCAAATGCTAATCGGCCCATCAAAATGCTAATTGGTCGGAGTTTCGATGCCGACTGGACTCCTTGCTTGCAATTATACATTTCAGGCTCTGGGCCTTCCTGAATCTTGCTTTATCCATTTTACCCGCTAGGCTTTGCGAGTTTCTCTGTCCCTAGTTGTAAGTGGCCATCCCAGGTGGCTACAGTGTGCACAACAGCTACATCCTGGAACAGTCGGTCATCCCCGGCCTCTTCCAGGAGCACCCCCAGGATGGGCGGTTGGCTATTGGGGATAAGGGATATCCGCTGAGGACCTGGCTAATGACGCCAGTACGGAGGCTGGAGACCGAAGCAGAGACCCGCTACAACAAGGCTGTTTTTGAACAGTGCATTGGACTCCTCAAAATGGGGTTCTTTTGTGGACTCAGCTCCACTTTCCGGCCAGAACACCATAACTTTAATCCCTTTATTCTTCAAAAAACTATCTATCTTTATCTTAAAAACATTTAATGAAGGAGCCTCTACTGCTTCACTGGGCAAGGAATTCCATAGATTCACAACCCTTTGGGTGAAGAAGTTCCTCCTAAGCTCAGTCCTAAATCTACTTCCCCTTATTTTGAGGCTATGCCCTCTAGTTCTGCTTTCACCCACCAGTGGACACAACCTCCCTGCATCTATCCTATCTATTCCCTTCATAATTTTATATGTTTCTGTAAGATCCCCCCTCATCCTTCTAAATTCCAACGAGTACAGTCCCAGTCTATTCAACCTCTCCTCGTAATCCAACCCCTTCAGGTCTGGGATTAACCTAGTGAATCTCCTCTGCACACCCTCCAGTCCCAGTACGTCCTTTCTCAAGTAAGGAGACCGAAACTGAACACAATACTCCAGGTGTGGCCTCACTAACACCTTATACAATTGCAGCATAACCTCCCTAGTCTTAAACTCCATCCCTCTAGCAATGAAGGACAAAATTCCATTTGCCTTCTTAATCACCTGTTGCACCTGTAAACCAACTTTTTGCGACTCATGCACTAGCACACCCAGGTCTCTCTGCACAGCAGCATGTTTTAATATTTCATCATTTAAATAATAATCCTTTTTGCTGTTATTCCTACCAAAATGGATAACCTCACATTTGACTGGCATAGAATATGCAGCACTGAAACATTGAACATACTGTAGGCCATTTGGTTCAACCAGTTCATGCTCCACTGAAACCTTCTCCCATCTTTCCACATCAAACTTTATTGGCACAACCCTTTATCCCCTTCTTCTGCATAGCTTCTCCTTAAATACTAAAGATGTTCCTGAATTCCCTATTTTACGTGGATGGCCACTACTTTGGTTTTTCCCCACAAATGCAAGCGCTCACTCGGTCTGCTTTGTCAAAACATTTCAGAATTTTAAAGACCTCCATTTGGTCCCCCTCTCAGCATTCTGTTTTCTCTTTGTGCCATTTGATGGCATGGTATCACAAAGCGTTCCTCTGTTCAGATTAGGAGCCTGGGCATGTGGGAAATCCTGGATTAGGAATTCTTGATTCCATCCTGACCTATGCCACTGGGCTTGTGTAGGGCAGAAGGATCTCACAGAGCCACCAAGAATAAGGCCGGAAACAGCATCAATGTCATGGCCTAACATCTGCTGACCACACAAGAAGGTAGAAGGACCGCAGACCTTTGGCTCCATTGCATTTAACTTAAGATCTGAAATTCAAAGAAGTTTCTTTTTCAGATCTTTCGTAACAACTGAATGAAAGATTTTTGACAACAAAAACTCAGTATTTCCTGGGTACCTGGTTTAGAACACGTTAAAACTGAATAGCTGGAGGCAAAGCCTGGGAAGTAGCTGATAACATCTCAATGCCGCTTTTACAGAAGCATTGGCAACCCTTAGCAATTTGAAATTAAATTATTAACATTCCTTATCTGTAACTTGTGAGAGGAAGTTATATCTTGTCTTGGATAAATATAATAAAAAAGCCTTTGAAGTTAGCAATAAAATCCATCAGCTCCACCTTTTACTTACGGTGAAGTGGTGAACAATGCTTTAATGTGTTTGGTCTAAAGTCTGGGAGTAGTTACATTATAGACTAGAGTAACACATGGTGGATTGCAGCTCTGACACTCATCTGCTGTATATCTCTGCTTTATTTTTGTATGATTTAATATTATTGTTTGAAATTTGATCGTAAGTAAATCATGACTTTATAATTTTCATAAATAAGAGTGTTTCACACAATTACCTCAGATACTGTGTAGTGTTCAGTAATTAACTTGATGTTTTGGTGTGTGGATGCAGAAGAAAAGAAAAAAGGAAGATCAGCCTTTGATTACCCAATGGATGCTAAGCCCCTACCAGCTCCACTGGACGAGATTGACAAACAACTTCTTGAAACGAGGGGTATTCAGACTGAAATGGCATTATTAAGCAACATTTTGGAAACCTATTCTTATATTACAGGTAGGTTAATGCTTCCAATTTTGTTTTATTACATGGTGGTATAACCTAATCCCTAGGCCAGTTGAAAGTTTTGCTGTCAATGGTGAGATAAAGGAAGCAATTAGGAAACACTCCTATCAGAGGAACAAAGGGCGGGATTTCTCTCAGCCTGAGGCCAGGCTGGAGAATCCCTGCGACCGGCGCAAATCCCGCCCCGACGCCGGCAGGCGATTCTCTGCAGAGCGGAGAATCGGCGCCACTTGTGCCAGCGTGGTTGGCGCGGTGCCGGTCGGGGTCCGCTCTATGCGGCTGGCCCGCCAATTCTCGGCACAGCATCTGTCGTAAAAACGCCGAGTCCCGCCGGTGCCGTCCACACCTGCTCTCAGCCGGCGGGCCTGTGGCGTTGAAGGGTCCGAGGGCAGCCTGTGGGGGGGGGGCGTCCGACCCCGGGGGGGGGGGCGCCACCGATGTGGCCTGGCCCGCGATCGGGGCCCACCGATCGGAGGGCCGGCCTCTGTGGCTGGCGGCCTCCTTTCCTCCGTGCCGGCCCCTGTAGTCCTGCGCCATGTTACGTCGGGGCCTGCGCGTTCAAGGAAGCCACTGCGCATGCGTGCGTTGGCACCGGTGCCACTGCGCATGTGCGTGGACCCCACGGGGCCCAGTTGACGCCGGGATCAGCAGCTGGAGCAGCGTGAACCGCTCCAGTGCCATGCTGGCCCCCTGTAGGGGCCAGAATTGCTGATCCTGAGGCCGTGTTGACACCGTCAAGAAACGCGATGGCGTTTCCGACGGCGTCAACACTTAGCCTCAGGATCACAGAATCCCGCCAAAGAGTTTGGTTAGTGTTGTGTGATTGGATGGAATTAGGGTTAAGAATAAACAAAGATATGGAGAGATTGAATCCTTGTCCTGCATAATATGGGTGCAATGATGGCCGTTTTGCGGGCCAACATTCTGTATCTGAAGGATGTCTTCGAGATGTCTGGATTGGTATGAGTCTAGGTATTTTTCTGCTGTCGGATGGCCATCTGAAACAGGTGTTAGAGCCCTTGCACATTCAAATGAAGTCGCAGAAATCTGTTTAAGAATCCCTCCGAGAAACTGGGCAACTCTGAATGGAGCAGTTGCTAGGTCTGCTCCACTCAGATCTTCCAGGCCTGGATATGGCCATGCAAGTGGCCACCGCCAAAAAGATAGCCTTTTTAAAAGTTTAATGTTGAGCCAGGTGGAGTTGAATGTTAGCATTCAAACTTCTTCCTTCTCTGCTTCACAACGGGCACCATTCTCCCAAGCCCCACCGTCGGCTTCAATGGCGGGAGGCCCAGAAATCGGTTTCATGCTGGTGTGAATGTACAGCGGGATCTTCCACTGGTGCCTGCCATGTTTCTCATTTGCATCCTGTTAATGGGATGCAGACGAAGGCCCAATTCCCCCCCCCCCCTCCCATCCCCCCCGTGCCCCTCATGTCAGACTCTCAGCGATGCCAGTAAGAACACATGCCTGGGTAAAACACATTTGGAATAACGTGGCGTACTCACATGATGTCGGGACTCACATGAAAAAATCCTGGGAGTTTGAAATGGAGGCAGCCTGCAACCCTGGATCCTGGAATACCAGAGCAGTGGGGAGGAGGGGGGGGGGTATTCTGGAGATCCATCTTTGTTCTCAGGATTCAATATTAGGCCAGTAATGTTGGATGCCTTTTTTATATGGCGGACAGTGCATCTTGCAGGCTGGCCCTACCACCGAATACGGTGCAAACCCCCCGGGTGCATTAGTAATGAGATCACGGCCGGAAGGTTTGTCATATTTTCCCGCCAGCCTCCACAGCAAGAAACATGCCACGTTCCCACCGCCACCACAGCACTCGGTCACAAAATGGGAGAATTCTGTCTGACAATATAACTTGACGGTGGAGCATACAGAATAGAATTCTATTGAATGACAGCACTGTGCCTTAGCGTACAGAGAGAACAACTTTCTCATTTCTGTATATGTCAAGCTTTCCAAAGAACTACTGAAAATGATGCTCAAAATACTTCATATTTTGTTATCTCAAAGGGTACATGTCACAGAAAGAACCTTAATGATGTGTTTATTGCCAAATTAATTGAAGCCAGACTATTCAGGTAAACAGTTGCAGTATTTAGTCTAAAGCTACTCCCCTGAATCAAGAATTTCTGAATTAACTGTTCTTCATCTCTTTGAAGAACAGGGGCGTCATTCTCCGCCGGCGGGAGTCTCCGTTCTGCCGGCGCTCGGGGGTTTCCCGACGGCGTGGGGGTGCCCCACAATGGGAAACCCCATTGACCGGCCGGTGTTACGGAGACTCCCGTCGGCCGGTCGGCGCAGAAATGTGGCGGGGCGGGTAGGAGAATTTCGCCCCAGGCTTCTGGGTTTCCTCCGGGTGCTCCGGTTTCCTCCCACAAGTCCCGAAAGACGTGCTTGTTAGGTGATTTGGACATTCTGAATTCTCCTCAGTGTACCCGAACAGGTGCCGGAGTGTGGCGACGAGGGAATGTTCACAGTAACTTCATTGCAGTTTTAATATAAGCCTACTGGTGTCACGAATAAAGATTATTACTATTTTAAATGTGTGCATCTGGCAGAAATGGTACAGACCTGGGTTAAGATGGTGAGGAGGTTACACTGCATTGCTGCCCACCTACCCCCTTCCTCTCTACCCCATAACGCTTCCCCACCAGCATCCAATCTTAAGGACAAGGTTCTCTTGCTCCCTCAGTAAGGCAGGGGCCTACTTTACATTCAAAAGTCACAATAAACTAAAACATTTGGGAGGCCTGACATTACAGCAGGACCGTGGGGTTCTGAGCCGAGAGGCAGGAATCTGCTGTAGTGAATGGTGTGCTCAGTTTAAGTATTTTTAACAACATTCAGCAACATCCTGGGGGTTACCATTGATCAGAAACTGAATTGGACCAGCCATATAAACACAGTGGCTACAAGAGCAGGTCAGAGCAGTAAGAATCCTGCAGCGAGTAACTCACCTCCTGACCCCCTAAAGCCTGTCCACATCTGCAAGACACAAGTCAGGAGTGTTATGGAATACTCTCCACTTGCCTGGATGAGTGCAGCTCCAATACCACTCAAGAAGCTCGACACATCCAGGACAAAGTAGCCCGGTTATTGCAACTCCTTCCACCAACATTCAAACCCTCCAGCACCGATGCACAGTGGAAGCAGTGTGTACCATCTACACGATGCACTGCAGGAACTTACCAAGGTTCCTTAGGCAGCACCTTCTAAACCTATGATCACTACCAAAGGACAAAGGCAGCCGGTGTATGGGGACACCACCACCTGGAAGTTCCCCTTGAAGCCATTCACCATCCTGACTTGGAAATGCATCACTCATTCTTTACTAGATCAAAATCCTGGAACTCCCTCCCAAACAGAATTGTGGATATACCAACTGCAGATGGACTGCAGCAGTTTAGAAAGCAGCTCACCACCACCTTCTCAAGGGCAATTAGGGATGGACAATAAATGCTGGCTTAGTCAGCGAAGCCCACATCCTGTAAATGCATACAAAAGTCGCTGTTGACTATCATAGGAGCCGGATTTCTCTGCAATCGATGGAGACCCTGTCCCTTTGCATAATCAACAAGAGGCAAAAGAATGTTCAGCACTGTTTTTGTAACTATTTTATAATTAGAAATATATTCACAATGCAATCTACAGAAATTCCTAAATAAACCAAATTTACACAATTTAATCAACAGTGCACTGTATATTTTGGTGCAGAGATGGTACAAGAATCCTGAAGTTATATTTTGTACAAAATGTTGCATAATACAATACAGCCATGTCCATCTGCAATCAATAGTTAATAATTAAATGTCCTGTTTTGCTAAGTTGCATACCTTGTTGGGTTGTAAACTGATTACATCTAACCATATGTACTCAGAGTGTATTATAGCTATTTTCCCCTCCAAAATCGACCTTCAACTTTAAAATAAAAGACAGGTACATACAGAATTTTCCCCGATTATGGACACATGTCTGATGGCATAGCATCCATTTAGAAAAACATTCACTCTGACATGTAACCAGATTCATTGATGGAAAAAGGCACTTTCTGAAGTCCATAAAGGGAACTTGCAGACCTGAAAGTTTGTTACTCCATTAAATAAGTTTTAAGTCAGCCATTGGCCTTAAAAGAAATGCTGGAGCTTTAACTTAATTAATTTTTGAGTGTAAGTAAGGATTGACAGAAGGATTAAGCCTGAAATAGTGCACTTAGAGTCAATTAAAGTTGACGGCCTTGTGTTTTGATTAGATGGTGCTGTACCTTTTGCTGCTAAACTTTGACAACCAGTAAGAGTACAGTTAAATACAGTGGGTGGGTAGCTATAAATGCCCTCCCACTGGCAACTGACCTCTTCCATGTCCATGCATTAACCAAGTGCTTTAATCAATTTTCACATGCTAACGGAATGCAAGCAAATCTATCGGTGAATCTACAGATAGCTTGGCTAAGCAAGCGTGTACACCGCAATATTTGCTTAGAACACAAAAAGCAAGTTTTGTAAATGAAACAAATTTAGCTCGAGCTTAAAAGAACCTGTTCAGAGAAAATACTGTGTTTAAATATGTTTAATTATCTTTCCTTACATATGATGATCTTTGTCTTTTAGATGTTCTCTTATTTTTGTTAATTAAAATGTAAATGAATATGCTTCCTGAGTTTAAATGTCAGTGTCCTGTGGTATTTAAGGACCACATTTGGCTACAGGTTATAGAATAAATTTAGGTTCAGGCGGTTAAAGATTAACAAGGCAGCATGGCAAGACACTTGGCTACAATGAGGAGAATTTCATTTTGATTGATGAATTATTACATGTGTTAACTATTAACTACTATAAATAATGAAACTGAAGCTTATCTGTAGAAGCCTATTCTATCACTTAGGTTACCATTGATTTAAATGAAAGGAAAATTTGAAAATACTCATAACAATAGTGAGTCAATAAATTTGTCAACAAGAGTGACAGCCTGAGCTTTCGTGAATGGCAAAATAAGTAAAAGTTTTATCTGACCAATAACTTGAAGGGCACATAAGCCCTTCAGCAAACATGCAAAGGTTGGCACCAATTGCAGCTCACAGCTAAGAAGGAGAATGACATTTGAACCGTTAAGAAGTTATTACTTCTTTGTATTGAGGACTGGAATTTATATCATGCCATTGGAAATAATACGAATTCCTGGCTGCTTGAATTAGATCAGCATGGACGGAGGCTCAATAAGGAGGCAGATCGAGTGGAATTTAAATGAACCCAATCTTATTAACTGTGTTGCAATTTAAATGAAAATTAAAGAAGTTGCTTGAAGGTGATTGTTAACTGCTGTCTCAAAGACCATTAACAGTGGAGGCAGCATCAATTATCAGCAGTTGGAAGGACATTTTAGGAAAAAGCTTGGAATAGAGGTAGCTGAAACGTTTCGGTCATTACGTTGGAGGAAGCAGATAACAATCAAGGAGATCGAAAGCAGGGAGCATTCCTACGCTCAAATGTATGTGCACTTTTATTGATGGCATCTGTTGAGAAGTGGTGAGCTGCGCTCTCCTGTCATTTTGATAAACTGAATAAGAACATTGGCATGTGGTGCCTAACTGAGCTATGCAGAAAGGGCAAGTTTTTAAAGGAGGAAGCACTAAGTTCCTACTCTAAACAATTGAAAAACGTAAACTGATTCTGTTTCCTTTACAGCCAATCCTGAGAAAACTGCTTTGTATTTTGTGTCCGGGGTGTGCATTGGACTGATTCTAACACTGTGTGCTCTGGTTGTGCGGATATCCTGCCGGACAGATTTTAGAAAATCAGCGGTCAAGAATGCAAATGAGGAGGATAGTAATGATGACGATGACAGTGATGATGATAACTCTGATACTACCTCCGATCTATCTGCCAGGCGGCACCGCCGCTTCGAAAGAACTTTAAACATGAATGTTTTTACCTCCGCGGAAGAGCTGGAGCGAGCACAGAGGTTGGAGGAGAGAGAACGGATAATTCGGGAGATTTGGATGAATGGTCAGCCAGATATTCCTGCCACTAGGAGTTTGAATCGCTATTACTAATGTGTTATCCAGGTCTGCGATTTTGATATGGTATTGGTTTGGAAAACGCGATGGTGCTTTCGGCACCCACCAGCTGTGTATGACTGGAACTATAGTTATCCTCAGCCCTGGTGCATCGTCAGAGCTGTAACTGGAGTAATGAACCTTAATTTCAATAAGCAATTGAAAGAACTTCTCCAAGTATTCAAGCCAATTTGTCCTCCTTAATAACTGAAGAATGAATTGTTACCAGTATCCACTAAATAATCTCAGCCTTAATTCATCAAGGGATTTATCTTATTTAACAAGTTTGTAGATTTATTTTCCAGTGGCAAAACTGAACTGGTGCCTCAGGGATAAAATCCTGTTATTTTATTTGTTAAAGTTTAATAGTGAATTTTCATATTTTGCAGGATACACAATATTTGAGGGAACAAAAGCCTCAGAGAGGTTGAATAGTGATTTTCAGAGAAATACTCATGAATGTGCCTTTGTCTTTCCACCTTGTTTATTGTTGTTCATTGGAAAGTTCGTGCACAAAGCTTTTTATCGTATCGACAAAACTTTATAAATACATAATCAGGATCTATGAATGTAATGTACCAAAGGTTAGTCGGACAAGACCAAAGTGTGATCGTCTCTTGGATAAAGATTTACAAAAGGAAATGCATATTCAGAATGTTACTATTCTCCTAGGATCTCGTCACTGAAATTGTTGGGACCGGTGACACGGTGCGCACAATAATAGAATCAGCTTGCCCAGTTTCCTGAGCAATAACTTGAGACTTTTAGCCCCAAATGGTGATGAAAAGAAATACTGCGCATGTTAGAAATCTGAAAGCAAAATCAAAAATGCTCGGAAGAGAGGTCTGGTGAACATCAAAATGCCTTTTGACTTCAGATCCTGGCTTGCTGTGTATTTCTAGTATTTTCCATTAGTGACACGAGTCACACTGATACTTCCATATACTCAGACTGAAGTATTGTTGAGCATTTATGCTCAGCTTTTTCGACACACAGGAGAACTGAGTGTACAGACATGCAGAGTGGTTTTATTTGTGACTGCCTTAGAAATTAGGCAGCTTCAATGAAAAAAAATCCAGAAAATATGATTGACCTAATTGTGACCAGAATCTCTTTGACATTCCATTGAAGATTTGTGATGGGTTAACAAGGTTTGTATATTCAGAACCTTAAGCCACAAAACCATGACAAAATACATATTTTACTATGTAAAAAATGTAATTTTAAAACACAAGAGAAAACTATTAAAGCTTTCCAAATACAAATTGTTTTCTGCCTTTAGAGTATTTGTATTTTTTATAATAATTTAGTTGTTAAGACATGTGGGGCTGCTGTGATGTTCAATTTGCAGCAGAAATGTTCAAGTAAATACTTAGATATTGAATTACATCACAGGTGCTTAAAACTGATGCTTAAAACAAACCTTTGTTTTAGTGGTAGCAATCCTACTTCTAATTCAAGAGTTCAGGTATTTGAATCCTTCTCCAGTTATCTAAGAATTAATTGATGCACCATCTTGTGCATAAAATTCACAATGTAAGTGACAGGAGTAGAAACAGCAGCTTAATTGTGCAACAAGGGAAGCAGAGATATTACGGAACTAGAAACGATGTTGGCTTTGCTTCCTGGTCAAGAAGCTACTGGGTTTAAAACAATGGCAAATCATTGGGCGGCATGGTGGCACAGGGTTGGCACTGCTGCCTCACAGCTCCAGGGACCCAGGTTCATTTCTGGCCTCGGGTGGCTGTCTATGTGGAGTTTGCACTTTCTCCCCATGTCTGGGTGGTTTTCCTCCGGATGCTCCGGTTTCCTCCCACAGTCCAAACATGTGCAGGTTAGGTGGATTGGCCATGCTAAATTACCCTTAGTGTCCAAAAGGTGAGGTGGAATTACTGGGATAGGGTGGAGGCGTGGGTGCTCTTTCCTCAGGCTGGTGGGGGGTGATCCGGGGTTGCACTATCTGGCAGGCCGGGTCCGCGCGTGGCCGTCGCCATATTGTACATGCATCCATATTGGCAGGTAAAGCCATGGACTTTACGTGGTGCGGCTGCTAGCCCCCCACCGCGTGGAGCATCAGTACGGGGGCTACGCAATCGTTTTGGTCGTAAGACCAGCCGCATCCTCCGGACATAGCCGCAGAATTGGAGAATCCATTTTACTTTAATGGCAGCCTAAGGTTGAATTCCATTTGAGGCAGACATTTTAGTAAATTTTCATCTCTATATCACCCAGCAACATAGTTCTAAGGGCAGAATCTGGTCTCATGATCTTGAAGGCAGGATTGGGATAATAAAATGGAAATGAGGGCATTGAGTCGGGAGGGCATCCTATTCCTACCTCTGGGCAATTTACAGGAGGTTTGTCATCAACGGCAGTGGCTACCCACCCTGCAGTGACAGAGGGCCAATAACTACCAATTTGGAGATTGTTGAGGGAATGGGGAGGACTCAGCCAGGATCTTCCTGGCATCAGAGCAGCCTTCTACTGAGTGTTGAGACAGTGCTCTGTGGAAGCAGGTGCCTGGCACCAGGCTAGGGAGCCAGTGGATCCTGAGGCCACAGGCAGGAAAGGCCCAATTCTCTCTGCTGGACTGTTTTTTCCTCTGTGCCAAGAGGCTTTCCAGCTTCAAGCCTCATCACCTTTGATATTTTATTCATGCTTCTGTGAGTGCCTCCTTGTTGAGGTGCCCTTGCACTCTCTTTGCTACCGGAGTAGTGCACACCTTCCCTGGAGAGGATAGGACGCCCTTTCAATAGGCCAGCAGATTCAGGAACCCACCCTCTTGGAGGAGGCCTCTTAAGTTGGGAAGATTGCTCATGTGAGTGGGATTCAAAACATCAACTTGGGACCTGCATTTTTCCATATTGTTTTCAAAGGAAGTAAGATACTGCCCAGATAAAGCATAAGTAGAGTATTAAATCCAGCAGATTCCACATTTTTTTCAATTCCACTGAATTTCAGAGTGAGGGATCTAGTCTGAACCAAAAATTTCACTACTGCCAAAGGTCTGGTGACATCCTAGGTGACACTTGCTGACAAAGTTTTATTACGTCAGAGGTGCTATATGCAAGTTGTTGAACTTGTTGATGCTGGAAATCTGACTTGGTTGGAAGAGGAGGATGTAGGAAGGGTATGGCTGGTAGACTAGTCTGCCTGGGAACTGCTCTCTGTTCTCCTGCCACCACTAGCATCTGCAGACAGCAGTAAGCTCACCCTGTGTTTTGGCAGATGGAGTGAGGTTCCTCTGCTTCGAAGAAGCTGGGATGGCAGATGCCCATGGCTGCACCAAGATACATGAAAACCTGACCAATGCTGATCCTGATGGTTATTCAGAAGCTCCCAGTCACAGAATTTCATGCTTAAAGTGATGTGAAACATTTGGGCAGCACGGTAGCATATGTGGCTAGCACTGTGGCTTCACAGCGCCAGGGTCCCAGGTTCGATTCCTGGGACTCTGTCTGTGCGGAGTCTGCACGTTCTCCCCGTGTCTGCGTGGGTTTCCTCCGGGTGCTCCGGTTTCCTCCCACAGTCCAAAGATGTGCAGGTTAGGTGGATTGGCCGTGCTAAATTGCCTTTAGTGTCCAAAAAGGTTAGGAAGGGTTGTTGGGTTATGGGGATGGGGTGGAGGTGGGGGCTTAGGTGGGTCGGTGCAGACTCGATGGGCTGAATGGCCTCCTTCTGCACTGTATGTTCTCTGTTCTATGTTCTATGAAAGAAGTCATGCCAAGGAAATGCAAGGGTTGCCTGATTGAAGTTGTTCTTCCCCATTCCTTTTACCTGAACTTCACACCAAGGGAGCTCACAGGGCAGAATTCTTCCATCCTGGCATGAAGGGCAGAATTCTCCAGCATCGGTCAGGCATTCATCTGCATTTCATCAGCAAGATACAGATGCGTTTCACGCTGGCCTCCAGCAGGCTTCCCTATCTGCCACGGTCGTCACCAGCAGAAGTTCCCTTGGGATATTCACACCGATGTAAAACCGATTTTGGGCCTCCTGCTGAATTATTCCCTTAGGAAAAATACACCCACAGTGTGCAGGAGCCTGAAAAAGCAATTCTTCAATGAAATTGTAATGTAACTGTCACAGAACTACTGGATTCCCTCCTTATTGTTAAAACTGAATTTGAACTGACACTGTCTTGAGATGTAAATCTTTACACGCCAATAAATAAAAATAGTTTTGTAAAATAATCTAACTTCTGATAGAATTGTTGAATAAAACAGAAAAGATTTTGGTGTTGATTCAAACGTTATCTGTAAAATCTCAGACACTTTGACCAGTTTATTACTCAAACATTTTGCTCAGGTGCCTTTCTTTGTGAGATGAACAAAGGACAGATACAAGTGTATGATTTAACTAAATTTACTTGTCAAATAGTAAAACAAGTTACTCATCTTAATTATCCCAAAACAATACTAAATGATCATAAGGTTCCTAATATTGCCCAAGCCGATGGACTCAGTCCAGCTGAGGGTCCAATTCTCTGAATCTTGATTCCGCAGGGCCTTCATCAATTAAGATGAGTCTTGCACGCTGCATCCTTCACCTCTGGTCGGTCATCCAATCTTCTCTGCTACCTCTGCGAGTACCTCTGTGAGTCTTCGCTGGGGAGGGTCCTGGTGGTTGATTATATACCCCGCTTCTCACCTTGCCAGAAAGTTCTCTGGCCCTCAGCCAGTGAGGTCTAAAGGTAGGGGTCGCAATAACCAATGGTGTTGCCGATTGCAACTCTGCACTACATCTGGAACCCAGCCCCAAGGGTCCATTCCTTCATGTATTGCTTTCATGTAACCTCTCTCCGTATGTGGTAACGGCAGGGAAACTGGGTGCCAGAAAGTCTAGCTTTATCGGGGTGACCCAAGACAATCAATCTACATGGCTAGGACCAATTATCTCCTGATGGGTGATTGACAGGGCAGGCCCAGACATGTCCTGGCAGTTTCTTTGCGTTCAGTGTATTCAAACTTGGCCAGGTTCAAATTCCCATCAGGTCAGTCTTGGAGCTGACTGTCAATAAGGTGAAATATGATGTACCACATAAAGAGATGCCCCTGAAAATGCCTGGGGTGTTTTCCTAAATATTTCACTCAGAACGTGCCCACTGGTGCCCTCTGCATGGACTTTGCCAGAGGATCAGTGTGACAGCACCTAATTTGAATGGGCCAGGCAGGTACCAGAAACATTGCAGACACATCTCTCATGCCCACCTTCTCCAGTCAACTGTGATATCTGACGCATTACAGGAGTTTCTCAAGTCCTCTCTCACCACCCACCTTCCCCACTGCAGAATCCACGTCGCATGCCGAGACTGCTTGTCTGGTCTGCAACTTTTTTTTTGGCGGGGTAAGGGGGGGGTGGTTGGGAAGGAGGATGAGGGGTTCAGTTCTGGCGACAAGGAGGTCAGAATGCATGATCTTATTGTGCTTTGTAGTCTTCGGTCTCAGGTTGTGTCTTGAACGAACTAGGGAAGAGAGAACATTTGTGTCGAGAGTATCCCCTCCTTACAAGGCAGGCCAGAGACTGGGTCCCTGAAGTTTTCCAGTGTGTTGCACTGACCTCCAAGCTCTCACTCTGATTCATTCCATTGGGAGAAGGAATTCCAAGGACTTTCAAGGTTAAACTTTTTTTCCTCTGTTCACTGCTGCTGTCGCTGTGAGACTGTTGTTTTCAGTTAGCATGTCTGCTGAATAAAAAATCTGGGCAGCGCTAATCAAGCTTGAACATCTGGATCCAATTACATTTACAGAGGCTGCTTAATTGACTACACAGTTAATTTCAAAATTCTTACTTGTAATACTTGTTTCAGGTCTTATGGTATTCAGCAACAGTGGTTTTATCCAGTGTGGTGCACTATTAACAATTTGCAAATCAAGAGTTTTGTCCCGTATGATACATTTCCCAAATGATAAAATTAAAGGAAAATTAAGTGGTTTTAAAATTCATGAGATGATGTTTGCAGGATGAAAATAGCTTTTAAGAATATTACTCCTGCATGGGCGTCTCCTGCTGCCATGCTGTGCCACACAAAGCAGGAGGTTCTTAAATTCGACCCCCTTTCTACAGAGTTGGCTAGTCCCAGCCAGCATGGAGCAGGAAGTGCTATAATTGGCCATTGGAATCCCCAAGTTAGGGGGGAGAAAAATAAATCTGCACCAAACTGAATCCGATCACCTCTGTGGAAACTGCTGGTATATGGACAAAGCAGGGGATCACCCGTTGAAGAGCCTATGAACTCACTGTGTAAGACTCCACTGAAGAATGTTCACTTTTGTGAATTACTGGCGAGCTCTTGGCATCAGCAGGAGGAGTGGATTAATAGTAACGTTGTGCTATGACATCAACTTGGCTCTTAAAACCTGTCCCATTTTTTTAAAGTATGACTGGTCAAGTGATATTTAAATCATAATGTTTCCCCGAGGAATAATAATAAAGCAATGTGGTGCTGGAGATAAATGCAACCAAAGAACTATTGTTTCACCGCTTGAATAAATTGAATGGGACAAAGCAGGAGAAACCATTCAGGTTGCGGCTGCAGGCATAGCAGTCCTTAAATTGAAGATTTTGTTGGGCTGGTGCCATCTCCTACCATGAGCTCCTGTAGTCATTTCCTATCTCCTTGCCAGATGTCAGTGACGTCCTGTGACCTGTTGGCGTTACGACGTCTAGCAGCTAATTCCGGATAAATTAAAATGAACAAAAATGGAGAATGCTTTCTGAAGTTCTTTGGTCTATTTTTTAACTGGAAGCACGTGGAGCAAACAATGTGAGGTGAACATTTCATATTGTAAAATATACACGTATTGACTTCATCAATACATTAATGCATTAAAGGGCATTCAACTTCTCCATTCTTAAGAAAACTTTGACAAAGTTCTTGAATCTAACAAACGAATCGCAATGTTTTTTAAAATTTTATGTTTCTATTTTTTTTTGCAAGAGATATAATATACATCAAAGTTCCATATGTCATGGAACAATTGACATATAAGCCTTTTTTCTGTTGAACTTCTGTTTTGGTTTCAGTCCTTGTCTCCAGTGCAATTCTCTTTTAATTCGTTAAGGCAGTTCCCTTGCATTATAAATGCTATTTTGCTACATATTCTTCCATCAAATCCATGTTCTAAAGTTATTTTGAATTGTACTTTATAGAGTGTTCATGTGTGAAGGAAATCAGACATTTTTATCTTACTCAGAGTACAGGTTAAATAGGCTTGATAACTGGACCAATGCTCAGAACAGGGGCACGATTCTCCGCCCCCTCACCGGGTCGGAGAATCTCCGGGGTCTGGCTCCGGGGTCCTGTGGGGGGGGGGGGGGCGCGGGGCGATCTGGCCCCGGGGGGGTGCACCCACGGTGGCCTGGCTCGCGATCGGGGCCCACCGATCCGCGGGCAGGCCTGTGCCATGGGGGCACTCTTTTTCTTCCGCCTTCTCCATGGTCTTCACTGTGGCGGAGGCGGAAGACACCCCCTCCCCTGCGCATGCGCGGGGATGCCGTGAGCGTCCGCTGACGCTCCCGCGCATGTGTTGCCCGGCGAAGCCCTTTCGGCGCCGGCTGGTGTGGCGCCAAAGGTCTTTCCCACGAGCCGGCGGAGCAGAAGCCGCTCTGGTGCGGGCCTAGTCCCTCAAGGTGAGGGCTTGGCCCCTAAAGGTGCAGAGAATTCCGCACCTTTGGGGCGGCCTGACGCCGGACTGATCCGCGGCATTTTTAGCGCCGGGTAGCGGACATTGTGCCGTTTGCTGAGAATCCCGCCCCAGGTGCTTGCAATTATCCTGAAACACATTATTCTAATTAAATGATTCCATTCACCTAATTTATATTCTGCATTAAGCAAAAGAGGAGCGGGTGTGGCAAAAATCTATAGGTGCTCCTTTCAATGTCGATTGGGGTCAGCTGTAGGCATTTGTAGAGCATGGATGGGTCCCCATGTTGCCAGAGGTGCGTTCAGGTGCCTGCTGAAGGAGGGCACAAGTTGCAGCTGCAGCATATCGACCCATTAAAGTGTCAGGGCCCGACCCCGGAAAGCATCCCTCTTGTTCCTTTAGCCCTCCTTGACAAGACAACAACAACTAAAACTATTTCAACTAGTATTTTCAGAAGTCCACACTGTGATACCCCACACCCCCAGTCCCCAAGTCAGGTCTTACTTCTGTCACTGAAGTGAGGGTATGCCCGGTCCTGCTTGGCATACTTGCTGCCAATCAATCAAGAAAGAGATTGGAGAATCATGCACTGTTAAGCTGGAATGTCCATGGGGTTCAGGACCTTGCTGTTGGGACCAAATAGAGTTCCCGAGCCCATACTTGCGGGAAGGTTCAACTAAGGATGGCAGTGGATTCTCAAAGCTGGAGGCCATACCAGAGGGCCGCAGTTCAGGAGCCACATCACCAAGAAGGTGAAGAATGCTAAAGTAGGTCAGGGACCATGAGGGCACCTCAACATGGAGGTATCCTCATTGACCAACACAGAAGAGCTGCTCTCATTGCTCCGAAGGTGATAGGGACTGAAGCTGAAGGGGAAACCCCACTGCAGGATTGCATTGGACTGTGGCTGTGACTGTGCCTTTCATCCTTGCGGCCCCATCAATTGGGCATGCTCCATTTGGCCTGGCCTCCTTCATCAACCTACCTGTACATTCATCGAACGTGTCTTCTCCTTGCAGCGCAATCCCACTGCTGAGGCTGCTGGGCTGGCGGTCCTCCGACTGGGCCAGCAGAATTTGGAAGAGGACAGCTGTCATTAATTGGATCGCAGCCCTGTTTGTGGCCTTTTCATTGGCCACCACTGCCAAGGACTGCTGCCTGCTGAACCAGGGTTGTGTCCTGTCTTTGACCCTAAAGGTGGCACACTTGCCATCTCAACTTCAAATACGTAATTAGTATCTTTAATGGAATGACCCAAGGCACTTTACAGGAGCATTATAAAACAAAATATGACACCGACCACATGAGGAGATAATAGATCAGATATCATATGACCAAAAGCTCGGTCAAAGAGATGGAAAAAAATCTAAGAGGTGAGGGGAGAGAGCTTTCAGAGCTTGGAGCCTTGGCACCTGAAGGTGCAATCACCATGGTGGAGATATTAAAATCCGGGATGCACAAGAGGCCAGAATTAGGGGACAGCAGATATCTCGGAGGGGCTGGAGGAGATGGCAGTGATAGAGAAGGGGCAAGGTAACGAGGGATTTAAAAACAAGGATGAGAATTTCAAAATCAAGCTTTGCTTCAGCAAGAGCGAAACAAGATCAGCAAGCAATGGGGTGATAGGGGAAAAGGAATTTCATGCAAGTTATACAGCAGAGATTTGGATGACCTCAAGTTTATGGATTTCAAGAAAATTCAACATATTGCATAGGGAGTCTTCTTTGTCACCTCTTAAACCAATGACCTCATTTGCATCAATTGGTCTCTGTGCTTTATTGGGATTGGACGGTGACCATGACTGTGCCTTTCGGGCAGCACAGTGGCGCAGTGGTTAGCATTGCTGCCTCACGGCGCCGAGGTCCCAGGTTCGATCCCAGCACTGGGTCACTCTCCGTGTGGAGTTTGCACATTCTCCCTGTGTTTGCGTCGGTTTCGCCCCCACAACCCAAAGATGTGCAGGGTAGGTGAATTGGCCACGCTAAATTTCTCCCTAATTGGAAAAAATGAATTGGTTATTCTAAATTTATTTTTAAAAAATGACTGTGCCTTTCATCCATACGGCCCCATCAATTGGGCAGTTCCATTTGGCCTGGCCTCCTTCACCAAATTACCTGTAGTCTTATTGAGCGTGTCTTCCTCTTGCAGCTGCTGCCTCAGCAATGACCACCACACACAATCCCACTGCTGAGGCTGCTGACTAGTGGTTCTCTGACTGGGCCAGCAGAATTTGGAAGAGGACCGCTGCCCTTAATTGGATGGCAGCCCTGCTTGTGCCTTTTTCACATATTGGGAATCACTGATGTAAGGCTGGCACCTCATAGAGTATTCACCTAATCTGTAGTCTTTCCACTGAGCTCACAGAATTATAGGCCTGGATTTCTTCCACACCCAACCCCCTCACAGTAGTTTTCCAACAGCAGGGGCAATTCGTCATTGGCCATTGGCAGGATATTGGCAGGATCATTGGTGCTGATCACTGCCCCCCCCGCGGGGGAACCCACCGGGCACTGGGGACACGACTCCGCCCCCAGTAAACCTGCCGCATGGAGACTAGAAAATCTCAGCCATAGACTGGTTACAGCAGAGAAGGAGGCTGTTCAGCCTGTCATGTCTGTGCTGGCCCTCTGAAGCACCAGTTCACCCAGTGTCATTCTTAAATCTTTTCCCCGTAGCCCTGGAAATCTTTCCATTTCAGATAATGATCCAGTTCCCTTTTGTAAGCCACAATTTACCCTATCCCCATAACTGTCAGGCAGTGTCGAGATCGTCATAACTCACTGTGTGAAAATATTTTTCCTGGCGAGCTCTTCCCCATGCATAAATTAGCATGGTGAAGGGGAGAGACTCACATACTGGGCCCCACTCCTAGTGCCAGTGGAGACCAATAACGATTCTCCGCTGACTGGAGCACAGAGGCTCCAAAAAGTAGAATCCCGGCCATTATGTTTAACAAAAAAAATTATACCCCTAGTTTCTCACTCGGGTTGAGTTTTTGAAAAGACAATGTAATTTCCTACATTTAGTTTATTGCAATTTCCCACAATGTTTTAAGGATTTAATTGTGAAATTTCAGGATAATTGAAACTTTTGGTACTTTGAAACCTCATTATTATTGTTCAGGAACATTGGTAGAATTTACTGTGAGAGGAAATTTGACTTGGAACAGTTGTTGGAATGAGATCACCATGAAAAGGATTGCTTTTAACGAGTAGAACCATAAATTATATTAAGAAAGGCCCTGTCAACAGCACTTTAAAATCTGGCTCTAGGATCTCTAGGGGCGTGATGTACTGGCCACGCTGCGCTCAGAAAACACATTGCCGCAGTGCAACATGGGCGGTAAATAACGGGAGACCCCGCTCCCGGGATCTACCCGGCTCGCTATGAGATCCAAAGTGATCTTGTGAGGTGTTGCGATGTGAAGCCCGCCCATTGTGGACGAGATCACTTTTTGGCAAATCTGCATATTAGAGTGAGACAGTTAGTCTCACTCTAATATGCAGTTCCCTGAGGTATCCAAGTGTTGGGGTCCATCCACTTTGCCTGGGAGATCTTAGGTGAGCACCGTTCAGTGCTGGTCTTCATAAATGGGGATCAGACGGAACGGCACATGTGGGGGTCTCCCAGGGGATTGGAGGCCCCCAGGTGTTTGCCCTCTGGGCAGGGTGGCACCATGGCAGTGTCAGCCTAGCACCCTGACAGTGCCATGTGGAGTTGGCAGGGGCACTATCTAGGTGCCAGGTTGGCAGTGACAAAGTGCCAAGTTGGCATTTTCACGTGGCGGTGATCAGGTCGGGGAGGGAGGGTGCACTGGAGGGGACCCCCTTATAGTGAATTGAGGCTTCGGATCGTGTGGACACTTTGTAAGCCTACCTGGCCTTAGTTTAAAGGTTTAGAGACTACGGATTCTCCCCTTTAAACACAATCTACTTTTTGAAATGAGCTCAACCATGTGGCTGGGTGTAAATCGGACTCTCTCCTAAACAGGCCAGATATAGTTCCAGCCAGGCAGGAGCTATGCAATATAAATAATGTCTTACTGTCTGGAACCCAAAGCATAGCCACTAATCCCAGATCACTAGCTTCAGTGTAAGTGTACATCCTAAATTGACATTTGTGAAAATATCAGCCATTAGCTCAGAGTCTGCATCCCTTCAACTCAGTATGTCAATTCATAGCTCTGGCACTGCTGGCCTCACCAACTGTCCAAAGCCAATGTCTTTAATCGTGCCATTAGTCTTTAAACAATGGATAAGAAAATACAGATGAAAAGGAAGAAAAATTATTTCCAAGTTCTTGTATATGTTTTAATGTTTAAAAGGGATGAAATTATCATTCCACTTGCATTTTCGCAATTATACCAAGTACTTTTGTGGTTCCAAAATCGGTCATTAAACTGTCATTTTCCACAGATTTCTTTTTGCCGGTTTAGTATTGAAGATACTTACATTTTTATTTTCTGAGTTGTTAGTTTCGAATGCATATAATGATTGTAATCATGGAGCTCAGAATAAGAAGTGACAAGATTCCTGTTAGTTTATACATATACACATTCCAATCACCTCCGGGTTAATTTCAAATAACTTCAAGATCAAACATGTTGAAAGGACATTTGCTTAATCCTTAGACTTTTTAAAAAAAAGTATCTTTGAGTGAGGTGTGGATCAGGCTTCACCAAATGGGTCTGGGCTTTATTCTGGAATATTCTGCTGTGGTGCGCTGTGCTGTTAAAATGTATTCTTATAAAAGTGGTGCACATTCATAAATGATCATTAGCCCTAAGAAGTCCTTTTATCGGGTGGAGTTACTGTTAGGTTACGCTCGCTGGCTGCAGTTTGCAACACAACCTGCCCAGAATCAGCAAGCCAGCATAAAAGACCAAATAGTTTCAAGCACGAGTTATTTTCAGTGAAAAGTGAGTTTCTATGAACTTTTGTGCTGGTTCAAAAAACATACTGCTGGCATCTGACCCTGCCGACAAAATGAGCCATGTTTACGAATCTTCAAAGAGGCTGTTAAAATCAATTTATTTTTTGGGTGCAATAGGCACATTTTAATTACAAAAATATATTTAGCAACTGACTAGCGTACACCAATGAAAATAGCACAAAGTTCTATTTTAAAAAGAAGTAATTTTCAATTATTTAAATCTGGTTACCCACATGTGATAGATTAGACCCTCTGAATAAAAATGCTTGTATTTTTGTGATAAACCTATTAATATATGAAACTGTACAAGGTTAAATGAATCAAGGAATAATTACAATGCAAGGGAAAAACATAAACAGTTCTGAAATGCTGGTTATTAACATTTTTGATTAAGTGAACCACCCAGAAAAGAGTACCCCTCCTAAAACAAATGATAGGAGCCATTTCTTTTAAACACATAAATCCCACTTGTAATTCCAGCATTTTTACTGGAGTGAAACAGTTTCTCTCCCAACACAATCTGGCTTTCAAATGTCATCACCACCCTCTGACTAAAATTTGTATATCAGTGGTATGTCAGGCCCTTGTGCCAGGTCATCATCACATTGCTCAGAAACGAAAGCTGAATCAGTGAAGCTTAATTAGCTGCTGAAAAGTTAATTAATTTTGACAAGTCATCAAAATGATTGTGAGGCCACCTAAACCTGAAAACTATGTTCACGGATGCTTGTTTGAACTGCTGTCTGCGCTGGTGATTCAAAGAATAGAACACACAAATCTTTGTAATATAATTATGTTCCAGTTCGAGATTTGTCCTTTTCAGCACTTGCCAAATGGTAAATATGGCCAGGAAATTGTGCTTATTTGCAGCTTAACTTGGAAGATGCATGTTTGGCTATTCCCAGAGCTGAAACCTCATACCTAAATCTTATAGTATATTATTGTATACCATTACTACATTACAAAACAGATAGATGGATACTTTTGTTCAAGAATTCAGTTTTGGCTCCTCCACTTCTTCCAGATTAGTCTACAAAATGCTAATCAATTGTATCTACTCCATTATTATACAACAAGAAAAGTAAGCTACATTGGTTTGATTTTAACACTCGCCCACTGCAAATCTCCGATGTCATCCTGAAGTCTGTTACAATTCTCCTAATTGTTTACTACATTCCTGAGTTTCACAAACTTTGAAGTTATGCCCCGTTTGCTCAAGTTCAGGTTGTTAACATATCAAAAAAGCAGTGGTTCTAATACTGACCTCTGAAAACAGCATTCTATTCTTCACTGGAGTCTAATAAACAATGGCTCACCAATACTCTTTGGTTTCTGTGCCTAAGCCAATTTCATATCCATGCTACCTCTGCCCTTTTAATTACATTTGCTTCAATTTTGCTAACAAGTCTATAATGAGGTACTTCATCAAACAAATGTCTGGAACTTGCCTTGCCATAGTTTGCATAATAAACTTGTAGAATGGCCAAATAATTGGAACCCAGAAGGGGAGGTCAGCGACGGCCCAAGGTGTACAGCATTGTTGTTCTTTCAATGAAATGACTGATAGCATATGCCACAGGGGACTCGGTCTCAACAAAAAGACAGTGTGGCACCTGTGCCATGTCCTTGCGGATTTGGCAACCTGTGGAGGAGGAGGACACCCTCTCATGGTGGCCGTGAAGTCAATGCTGTCCTCAACATTTATGCCACCAGTTCAATCCAGGGCTCGAGTGGGGACCTGTCCAGCATTTCACAATCTACAGCCCACAGGTGCATATAGGGGGTCATGGATGCTCATAACGCCCAGGCATCATACTTTATCACCTTAGAGCTGGACCAGACCCACCAAGATGCCTGGGTTGCTGGATTTGCTTCCATTGCCAGGGTGCCCCATATCCAGAGGGCAATCAATGGCATGTATGTCACCCTGCATGCACCGGGGCGTCGGGGTGCCCATTATTACCAGGAAGGGGTTCCACTCACTGAATATTTGATCATGTGCGATCACTGCCTCCGGATCATGCACATATGTGCCTGTTACCCTGGGAGCGTGCATAACAGCTACATCCTGGGGCATTTGGAGCTCACCGGCATCTTCGAGGACAATCCCAGGATGACGGGTTGACTCTTGGGGGACAAATGATACACGCTGAGGCCCTGGCTGATGACGCCAGTGCAGAGGCCGGAGATCGAGGCGGAGACCTGATATAACGAGGCCCATGTTGCCACCCATGCTATCATTGAGTGGTGCATCGAACTGCTGAAAATGCGGTTCCAATGCCTGGACCACACTGTAGTGCACCCTCTGGTACACATCCTGATTTGTGGTGGTCTGTTGTGCCTCCCACAACCTGGCACAGCAGCGGGGAAATATTCTGGAGGAGGAGGAGGAAAGACCTTTGGACTCGTCTGAGGAGGAGGAGAAGGTGGACCTGAAGGGGCTGGAGGACGAGCCCGGAGAGGAGTCGGAAGATTGCGGCCAGGCAGCAACAAGGTTTCTGCATGCCCAGAGGACAAGGGAGGCCCTCATCCTCACCAGATTCTCATAGGACAAAGCTGTGTCCATCAGCTCAGCCCTCCCGCCCCAAAATTTCCTTCCCCCAATTCCGCCCTCCCCACCAATCCCCTATACCCCAATACTCCCCATTTCCCTCTTTCCCCACCATTTCCCTCCTTTCCCCGCACCCTCATCACATTGCTCCCTTCCCAACCACACTGTTTCTCCCCACGCCCCGCCAAGGATCTCTGTAACATCACTCCAGGTGTCGGCACTGTCAGCGGGTCACAATACAAGGCAGGTGAGTGATGATATTTCACTGAGGAAAACTCTGGTGCTCCTCAGTTTCTGCAAAATGCTGGCTCTTGTTTTTGTGATAGCCCACTTACACTGATCCTCTGATTGAGTCTACATCGGGGCATTTCGCCTTGGACCACTAGGCCCGCGGGGCGGGTGATAGATGGAGCGGAGAGCAGCATGGGGTGGGGGTGCAGGCATGCCCGCTGTGATGATTAACGTGACAGAGGCTTCACTTGTAACAGTTGTAACATTTTTAAACATTTCCATTCCCCCGAGCTACAGTTAATGACCCCCTAGTGCCCATTCAGTGCTCCGAGGTCTTTGAGTCATTTGGCTTTGCCAGTCCTGGCGGCTGCCATAGGCTACACCAGGGTGTCAACCCTCTTTTTTAAAAAAAATGTATTTTATTACAAACATGTATCAAAACTGGTTACAGCGAACAAACACCCCGGGAAACATGCTTCCCAACAATCAACTATACAGTCTGTACAGATTTTTCCTCTTTGTCATCCCCCCCTCCCCCTGCAACAAACAGCCTCTCAAACACGGTCACAAACATCCCCCACCTTTCCTCAAACCCCCCTGAAGAATCCCTTAACTCATACTATTATCGGGCGAAATTCTCCCCAAACGGCGCGATGTCTGCCGACTGGCGCCCAAAACGGTGCCAATCAGATGGGCATCGCGCTGCCCCAAAGGTGCGGAATGCTCCGCATCTTTGGGGGCCGAGCCCCAACATTGAGGGGCTAGGCCGACGCCGGAGGGATTTCCGCCCCGCCAGCTGGCGGAAACGGCCTTTGTTGCCCCGCCAGCTGGCGCGGAAATGACATATTGGGGCGGCGCATGCGCGGGAGCGTCAGCGGCCGCTGACAGTTTCCCGCGCATGCGCAGTGGAGGGAGTCTCTTCTGCCTCCGCCATGGTGGAGACCGTGGCGGAGGCGGAAGGGAAAGAGTGCCCCCATGGCACAGGCCCGACCGCAGATCGGTGGGCTCCGATCGCGGGCCAGGCCACCCCGGGGCCAGATCGCCCTGTTACAGCTACAGTTAATGACCCCCTAGTGCCCATTCAGTGCTCCGAGGTCTTTGAGTCATTTGGCTTTGCCAGTCCTGGCGGCTGCCATAGGCTACACCAGGGTGTCAACCCTCTTTTTTAAAAAAAATGTATTTTATTACAAACATGTATCAAAACTGGTTACAGCGAACAAACACCCCGGGAAACATGCTTCCCAACAATCAACTATACAGTCTGTACAGATTTTTCCTCTTTGTCATCCCCCCCTCCCCCTGCAACAAACAGCCTCTCAAACACGGTCACAAACATCCCCCACCTTTCCTCAAACCCCCCTGAAGAATCCCTTAACTCATACTATTATCGGGCGAAATTCTCCCCAAACGGCGCGATGTCTGCCGACTGGCGGACCCCAGGACCCCGGAGCCCCCCCACGCCGCCTTGTCCCGCCGTTCAAAAGGTGGTTTAATCCACGCCGGCGGGACAGGCAATTTATCGGCGGGGCTTCGGCCCATCCGGGCCGGAGAATCCAGCGGGGGGGCCCGCCAACCGGCGCGGTCCGATTCCCGCCCCCGCCGAATATCCGGTACCGGAGACTTCGGCAACCGGCGGGGGCGGGATTCACGGCAGCCCCCGGCGATTCTCCAACCCGGCTGGGGGTCGGAGAATGACGCCCATCATCTCTAATCGCAGGAAGTCGTACAGGTCACCCAGCCAAGTCGCCAACCCCGGTAGCGATGCCGACGTCCATTCGTGTAAAATCCGCCGCCTTGCAATCAGTGAGGCGAAGGCCAAGACATCGGCCTTCCTCCTCTCCATGAGCTCCGGCTTCTCTGAGACCCCAAATGTCGCCACCAAAGGGTCCGGGTCCACTCCCTCCTCCACTATCCTGGCTAAGACAGCGAACACTCCCGCCCAAAACATATACGTGTGTGGCACCCGCCCACACCTCGCACACTCATCTGCTACCCCCTGAAGGAACCTCGCCCGAGTCATATGCACCCTGTGCACCACCTTAAACTGTATCAGGCTCATCCTTGCACATGAGGAGGTCCTGTTTACCCTACGCAGTGCCTTACTCCATGCTCCCCAATTGATCTCCCCTCCCAACTCCCCTTCCCATTTCTCTTTGAACTTCACCACCCGCTCGCATTCCTGCTCCCCAGCCACTTGTATATTTCCCCAATTCTTCCCTCCCCTTCCACATCCGGGAGCAGCAGTCGCTCCAGCAGGGCGTATCCCGGCAGCATAGGGAACCCACTCCAGATCTTTCGCCAAAGCCCCTCACCTGCAGATACCGGAACTCACTCCCCCTCGGCAGCTCTACCCTCTCCCTTAGCTCCTGCAGACTGGTGAATGCTTCCTCCAAATACAGATCCCTCACCTTGACCAGCCCCACTTCTCTGCACCTCCTGTATACACTATCCATCCCCTCCGGCACAAACTCATGATTCTCTCACAGCGGTGTTAGCACTGCTGACTTCTATATTTTGATGTGAACCACAAGCTGTTTCTTATATTGACTGATTGACCACACAACTAGTGTATTAGTTCAAAGACAGTTTATTGATAACAGAAGACTTATTACTATATGCAATAATACACGTGACTACGCACTAAACTAGACCTAATAACTAAGGTGACCCTTACTTAACTTCGGGGTGACCGGCTCTGTGCGAGATAAGGCCTTTATCTGTGTCCACGCGGGTCAGTTGGAAATCTTCAGGTTCGTCTCGGCTGGGCTCGTCCTTCAGGTAGTGATCGCGGGTCCTTGAACTTGGCTAGTTGATATGCTACAGTTGGTCGCACACAGGCTGGTCCTAAAGGGGGCGATCCTTCGGTTTGCAGTTCTTCTTATTCTCCTGGGCTTTCGCACCCTTTGGAGTGGTCCTAACTCCAGATCCAATAGATCAATAGGGTTTCGGTCACCCTCATTGATCCTGGCCAATTAGGGGGCGGATACCTCGGTGGTTGGGCGGGTCCTAGCTACCATTATCATATGCACGTAGGCCTTTCCAAATAAGGGGAAGTGGCGCCGGTTAGTCTGCTACTGTTGTAACTCATTGATTCAAACTCTATTGTCCTGGGGGAAATGATGATTTGACTCTTAATGGATACAAGTTTCAGTCAAGTCTGGCTTCTTTGCACAATACACAGAGGCTGTGTACTTGTCTGTGTCCAAGCTGACCACAATTCCCATGATCCTTTGCAGGTGGCCACTTTAGATGGCTACATCCCGTCCTCTTGATCCTGAACGCGAAGTGTAGTGGATCACAGTATTGATCCCATATCTGTCTTGTTGGTTTGGTCACCCTTCAGGTCAGTAAAGGTCCTACTCTGCTCTGTCCCAAAGTTATTGCACTAATTCATTATTACATACATTCATTAAATAAATTCCCTACAAACATCTCTTTCATTTTAAAATTGGATTCATATAAACTTGATTTCTAACTAAACTCTCTAAACTAGACTCGTGCTGCTGCTTCTACATAACAATCTTATTTACAACATAACATTTTAAAACAGCAGCACCGCATTTCTTCTTATCCTATTTCATCAGTACAGAAGCACAAATGACACATTTTAGCAGCAGTTGATTGTAAGTAATACATTCTATGACAGCTTTATTGAAGTCCAAAGAAGGGGGCTTGAACTGTGTATAAAGGGGGTCAGGAGGCTTTTGCCTTCCATTTACGGAGTCGGAGTGTGAGGACGACTATGTGTATTATCGCAATCAGGAGGAGGGCCTCTACTATGTATGAGAGTGGGTTCCATTTTGCAATGTGTTCCCACCAGGTGGGTGTTTCGGTCTCGATCCTTAATAGTTGCTGGGTGGTATCCTGACTGGAAGTGATCTGTTGTGTGGTGGCGTTTGGGATTTGCTTGTGTCCTACTCTGATTATGTGTATTACCAAGTTACCTTTAGTGGGTGTCCCGGGGCAATTTTGTCTGATTACGTACATGTTTCCTGTGCTTCTCTTTAAACATCCAATTTCGGGGCACCTTTCATTTGTAAGTTCCCACCAATCTCCTTTCCCAGTTGTGCTAATGTAACATTCTGATGTGGTCCCATTGGGCTTCTGTTACATGGTCCTTTGGTTATTGCACCCAAATAGGATTCGTCTGTTGGGCTTAACCCATAACATGCCGTCTTCGCATTCCCCTGCATCTGGAGGTCTGTACCATAAGCTGCCGGGCTGTGGAGAGTTTTGGGTGTTTTGCGCTCGGAGTCCGGTGAGTCCAGCAATTATCCATATGAGGAACGTCTCTCTTGGGTTCATCTTGCAGTGTTTCTGTTCACCGTGTAATCCTAGGGAATCAAGCATAGTGCCATGTTATTATCGTTGGTTAATATCTGTATGTATTAGTCTTTCTCTCTTAGTTTCAATTGCCCTTTTTGATTTTCACCATGAGTGACTCCCTCATTTTATTTTAAAAACATTTTGGAGAGGTGGAAGTTTGAAACCTGCGAGGGTGGACGGAGTCGAGGGATAGTCGTCGCCCGGAGGGGGAGGAGGGTTGGAGTGGGCGTTGGGCTGAATCGTCAGTGGGCAGAGCATCGTCCTCTCCCATTACCAAGGTTACGTGGTGGGCGTGGCTACGTTGTGATCCGTAGACTTTGAGTTGGTTGATGTGGAACCAACCAGTCCTACTGTTAGGGTATGCTATTTTGTACATGGAGGGGCTTACTTTGTCTGCAATGGAGTAGGGGTCTGCGAATTTAGGGGATAGGAAGGAACTGGGGTTGTACAATGAGATCATAACTTGCCGGCCGACTGTGTACTCTACGGAGTTAACCTTTTTGTCAAAGCTGGCTTTACTCTGTTTCTTTCTAGAGCCGAGTCGGACAGCAGCAGCTAGTTGTGCCGCTTTAATGTTCACTGTGACCTGTTGAACTGCTTTTTTGTGGGTGAGGGCAGTTACTGCAGGATTTGCCAAATCGAGTCCTAATAAATATTCAATGCCTTTCATGGGTCTCGCTGTCATAAGGGTGTGGGGGGTGAAACCTGTGGAACTGGAAACTGTGTTCCTGATAAACATGAGGGCGAAGGGTGGTACTGTGTCCTAAGTGGTATTATTCTGCTGTACTGTTTTTCTAATGGTCGTTTTTAAAGTGCGATTCATGCTCTCTACTATGCCGCTGGATTGGGAGTGGTGTGCTATGTGGAACTTCTGTTCGATGAAGAAAATAGTCATAACGTTTTGCATTACTCTGCCGGTGAAGTGGGAACCTTGGTCTGAGTCAATGCTGCGTGAAAGACCCCAGCGAGTAAAGATCTGTTGGGTCAAACTTTTTGCGGTGGCCTTTGTTGTGTTTGAACGTGTGGGGAATGCTTCAACCCATTTTGTAAATGTATCTATAACAACCAGCACGTACTTGAAACCATGTCTGCATGGGGGGGGGGGGGGGGGGGGGGGGGGGGGGACCAATGTAATCAATTTGCAGATTTGTCCAGGGGCCTTCGACAGGTCGGATGTGTCTTAATTGCCCCTTCTTTGCATAATGTTCTGGATTGTTCTGGGCGCAAATGAGGAATTCTCAACATAATGTGTGACATCGCTTTTCAATTCTGGCCACCAATACAAAGATGTTAAATGGGTAATGGTGGTGTCTATTCCCTGATGTCCGTGTCCGTCGTGGTAACTGGTTTCTGTTTTGGGTGGGGACCACATAAATTTCGTCTTTTAAAACTATTCCGTCCTGTATTGTGAGTCTGTCCTTCCATTGATCATAGGGGGCTGGGTAGGTGCTGTTCAGTACTTGTTTGAGAGAGTCGTCTGCTTTCTGGGCTTGGGATAAATCTTCAATATTTGTTTGAGAAACCTGGGTTGAATGCATCTGCTCGCCTTCGGGCAGTTGCCAAAAGAGACCATTGCGTGATCCAGCTTTAGCTAAGGCTTTAGCGGTTGCCGGGTGGGGAGTAATGGTGATGGCTCTTTACTTTAATGATGCCGTATGTGCGCCGGTGGCTTCTTTAAGAATGTGTTTCAATAAAGGGGCAGAGGGTAGGGGTTTTCCGTCTGCAGATACAAAACCTCGGGATTGCCATAGGGGGAGGAATTCTGTTACACTGTTGCAAACATACAAGCTGTTTGAGTGTATGTCTGCAGGCGTTGGGAAGGTGTTTGGGTGATTAACTACATAAGCTACGGCCGCGAGTTCCCCTGCTTGCGAACCTAAGTGGCCGGGTAATTTTAAAGATACCTCTTCTCGTGGGCATCCCTTTGTATCCTCCATATAAATTCCGCATCCAGTGATCCTTATAACATCCTCAACAGTGGAGGAGTCATCTACATCGATTTTTATTGTGTCCCCTGTGTCTTGGGAACTTTGTGTCTCACAGCTTACACGTGGTTGCAGTGACTTGGGTACAAAGGGTCCAGTGGAGGGGTGGGCTGCAATTATCTGACATTCATGTGGGGTCCCTGCATATTGCAAATTGTCTGCCAAAAATGTGTGTGTCTTGGTGCGTTTCACAGAAATATCCCTGCCTTGTAGTAAGAGTGTCCAGTGTTGCTCGTTTTAGCCTTAGTTTAATTGCTCTTGTTCTATCACCTTTGCACTTGAGTCGCCAGGTATCTTTCTGATACTGCCACGTGGTTCAAGTCCGAGTAATGGTCAATAATCCAACACACCGCTTAGTAAGAGTTAAATCAACGCACATTTATTATATACAGCAATCAATACTTATACATTAATTCTACTTCTAAGCTACTTCCTACAACTAACAGGCCAATACTTAACTTTGGAAATGGCTCACCAGGTCAGGGAAACGAATGGCCTTTTGTATGGGTTCTGAGCCTGCGGGATTCAAAGCTGGTACAGGTCGATAGTCAGGAGTGCCTATCTCGTAGCGAGCGTTGGAGTAAGGCTTACTATTTCTCGCGGCTGTTGCAGAGGGTCAGCAGAAGAGTCTCGAAGGGTGCGGAGAGGAGAAGAAGGGCCGATTTGAACTTGGCCCCTATTCTTATCGTCCCCAGGGGCTTCCCGCCTCTCGGGGCGGACCTTGTACCTGGTTCCAAGTGATTGGACTTGGTCCCAATCACTTGGTTCGATATTCTCCAATGTTGGAGCGATTCCTTGATCGAGGGGTGGTCATTCACCTCTCTTTGTGTAAGATCCTGCTGGCGCTGAAAAGTCTGGGTTGGCTTTGTGTTTCTAATTTGTAGCATATTGTGCCCGGGATTGCTACTTACTATGCAGATGGCTGGTGTGTTGTGATGTTGATGGCTGCAGCTATCGATTCTGTCTGGCTTCCCCAGAGGCGAATACACTGTTTTACCTGCAGCTGTCTGTTTGAGTCCTGTTGGCTGATTTTCCCATCAGCCTCTTCCGTTCGCCATTTTAAATCGGGGTTTGGCCATTCTAATCAGGAGTTAGCCATTTTACAAGACTACACCAGCGAGCTGCTCTGATCTGGCTAACTGAACCATCTTTTAGTCTGCCGTCTAACAAAAGTTGAGTGGGGGTATGCTCAGTCAAGATTGTGACTGGGTTGAGGCCTGTAAAATACTGAACTGCCCAAAAGACTGCAAGCAAATGTCATTCACAGGCGGAAAATCCTTATTATATGGGGTCTAAAACTCTAGAGGCATAGGCTACCAGTCCTAATCGGTCGTGGAGTTCCTGCAGGAGCACTAATGATAGGTTCAGTCGGTGGTTGTTACTTGTATAGCATAGGGCAAGTCAGTATCGGGAACCTGTAAAGCGGGAGCTGTGTCTAGGCTGCGTTTTAAATCATCTATGGCGTCTGTATGTTGTGGGAGCCAATTCCATGGCGTGTTCTTTTTCAGAAGCTCTGAGAGTGGGGCGGCCTTGGTGGCAAAACCATCTATGTAATTCTTGGCATGATATGCAAATATGCAGTTAATGAACACATAGAATAGGACACGACCAATGAGCAGTTAGGACACTCAGGGGTGGTATCTCACTCTAAACAGGATGAGGCATTCACACCCCGCCTCTTTCCACAGACCAACATCTACAGAGTGAGACAGGGTGTATCCTCAGCATCGCACCCCAGCACGTGGCTTAGAGCAAGGCTGGTTCAGTTAGACTGAGTTACTACATTTAGATTAGCAGAGTCAAACTCATTGAGAACTGTGCGGATAGTTCAATAAAACACATTGAACTCACTTCAAAGTCTGGAGCATCTCTTACTCAAAACTGCATCAAGTGGCAGCTTGTTTTATTCCAAATTACATAACACAACATGATACCAGGAGTCTGTTCAATCTAGTTAGTTCAACTCAGCAAGATCCGTGACGACCAGCAAATGTATACCGGCACAATGGAACAGATTCAGGATCCTCACCAGCTCAGGACCTCCGGCAATCTCAGTGCCAACTGCCGGACATGCAAGCAGAAATTTCAGCTTTACATCAAAGCATCAGACCTCAATGATGCGTCTGATGCACGGAAGATAGCTCTTGGAAATATTCAACTCCTTTCACTTCGCCGAAGACCAGGACAAGACAAAGTTTCAGACCATCCTGGACAAGTTTGACAGCCACTGTGAGGTGGACACCAACAAAATCTTCGAGCGCTACATATTCAAGCAGCGATTGCAAGGTAAAGACGAATCCTTCAACTCATATTTAACTAACCTTAGACCGCTAGCGCAATCCTGCAACTTCGGTGATATCACTGACTCCATGATCAGAGACCAAATTGTTTTTGGAGTTCACGCTGATCCTCTGAGAGAGCAGTGACTGAAGATCGAGCATATGACCCTGACAGTCGCGATTGAAACATGCACAGTGCTTGATCACTACAAAACGGCAGAAAATGGTGAACTAGAGTACCACGAGGCGGAGAGTGTGCAGGCCATCTCCCAGATGCAGCGCCGCAACATTGACAAAAGCAGCCATTTTATGTACTCTTCCCGAGGCCCGACGCATGCGCGATGCGAACGGGATAACGAAGCGGCCGAAACCCGCACTGCGCAGGTGCAGACGTCTGAGAACCGCACTGCGTATGTGCAACGACGCATAGAGCATCAGGACGCCAACGTCTTGACGTATTCGAACTGTGGCACCGCCCATTTAAAGAAACACTGCCCTGCAAGAGGCAGACGCTGTTTAAACTGTGGGAAGCCAGGCCACTATGCAGCCCTGTGCAGATCTGCACCACCAGATCTGCAGCCAGCGCTCCCAATTCCGACGACGGTCCATCCGGAGTGTGCAACAACGCCTACAGGATTCTGATCCCGGCAGTGCAACGGATCCAGATGCTGATTGCCTGGATAAAGCCTGCCGTGTGGGCATTATTACAACGTGTGAATATGCCACATCAGACACATCACAAGTCCAATCAATCCTAGCTGTGGACTCTGAGGACGAATGGCGAGCAGTGATGAAGGTCAACCACTGCCCCATCCAGTTCAAGCTGGACACAGCTGCCTCTGCCAACCTCCTCTCACAGGCAGGCTTCAGACGCATTAAGAAGCCCCCCATGATCCTTCCATCTGCCTGAAAGCTCCTGGATTACAACGGGAATGCCATCACGGCACTGGGACCCTGCCATCTGCACATATCCAACCGACACACACAAGCACGGTTACGCTTTGAAATTGTTAAGCTGGATAGGGCATCCCTACTAGGTGTGCACGCCTGCAAGCAGCTGAACCTCATTCAAAGGGTTTACACCACGACACCCTCCCATGTGGATCTTCAGGCCGGCATCGACAACATCCTCGCCCAGTATCCAGATGTGTTCGACGGGATGGGCACGCTGCCGTATCGATATAAGATTCTGCTACAGCCTGATGCCAGGCCAGTGGTCCACGCACCACGGCGAGTCCCTGCTCCCCTGAGACTGCGCCTGAAGGCACAGCTCAAGGATCTTCAGCAAAATGGCATCATATCCAAGGTCACCAAACCGACTGACTGGGTCAGCTCGATGGTGCGCGTAAAGAAGCCTTTGGGGGACCTGCGCATCTGCATTCATCCCAAGGATCTCAATAAGAATATCATGCGGGAACACTACCCCATCCCGAAGTGGGAGGAACTCACCAGTGAGATGGTACAAGTGCTCTTCTTCACCAAATTGGATGCATCACAGGGATTTTTACAAATCCAGCTGGAAGCGTCCAGCAGAAGGCTCTGCACCTTCAACACACCTTTTGGCAGATACTGCTACAATCACATGCCATTTGGCATCATCTCGGCATTAGATATCATAGAATTTACAGTGCAGAAGGAGGCCATTGCATCATGGAGCAGATGATGGAAGGCATTGAAGGGATTCGTGTGTACGTGGACGACATCATCATATGGTCCACGATCCCTGAAGAACATGTATCCCGTCTCCAGAAGGTATTCCGCCATGTACATGCCTAAAGTTAAACAGGTCCAAATGTTGTTTTGGCACATCGACGCTCAAGTTCCTAGGCGACCAGATCTCACAGCATGGTGTGCACCCGGACACAGACAAAATCAAGGCCACCGAGGCGATGAAGGTCCCTGAGAACAAAAAGGCAGTGCTGCGCTTCTTGGATATGGTCAATTTTCTGGGCAAGTTCATTCCAAACATAGCCACACACACCACGGCCCTACGCAACCTGGTGAAAAAGTCATCTGCCTTTGAGTGGAAGGCGGCACACCAGACAGAGTGGCTGGAGCTGAAAGCCAAGCTCACCACTACATCAGTCCTGGCATTCTTCGACCCGGACCGGGAGACAAAGATATCCACAGATGCGAGTCAGGATGGCATCGGTGCGGTGTTGCTTCAACGAGATGACACATCATCCTGGGCACCAGTAGCCTCTGCATCAAGGGCGATGACGCCCACTGAAACCAGATATGCACAGATTGAGAAGGAGTGCTTGGGTCTTCTCACCGGCATCCTCAAATTTCATGATTATGTCTACGGCCTGCCGACATTCACTGTCAAGACGGATCATAGGACTCTGGTCCACATCATCCACAAGGACCTGAACGACACGACGCCTCGGTTGCAGAGAATCCTGTTAAGACTTAGGAGGTATGACTTCAACTTGGTGCACACACCTGGCAAGGAGCTCATCATCGCTGATGCATTGTCCCACTCTGTCAGCTCGCCCAGTGAGCCGCTGGAGATCATCCAGCACATCGAATCGCAGGTGCAGCTGTATGCTAGCACTCTCCCGGCTACAGATGAGAAGGTAGTTCTCATCCGTGATGAGACAGCCAAGGACCCCTCTTGCAGCGCGTCATCCACAACCTCACCAATGGCTGGCAGAAAGGGCAGTGCCCACAATTTAACAATGTGAAGGACGATCTGATGGTGATTGATGGTATCATCCTCAAGCTGGACGGGATTGTCATTCCGCTCAGTCTCCAGAGCTTGGTGCTGTGCCAGATTCATGAGGGACACCTGGGCGTCGAGAAGTGCAGACGCAGAGCCCGGCAAGCTGTCTACAGGCCCGGCATCAGCCAGGACATCACGAACATGGTCCTGAACTGTGCTACCTGTCAGCGGTTCCAGCCAGCGCGAAGCAAGGAGACTCTCCAACAGCATGACATAGTGACCTCTCTATGGTCCAAGGTTGGCACCGACCTCTTTCATGCGAATGGTCGCGACTACTTATTGATCATCGACTATTTCTCGAATTACCCTGAGGTGCTGAAGCTCCCGGACCTTACTTCTCGAACCATCATCAAAGCCTGTAAGGAGACGTACTCAAGGCATGACACCCAATCACCGTCATGAGCGACAATGGCCCGTGCTTCAGCAGTCGAGAATGGTCCACGTTTGCCAGGTCATACAATTTCCAGCATGTCACCTCCAGTCCGCACTATCCGCCGTCTAATGGAAAAGTCGAGAAAGGGGTGCACATTGTGAAACAGCTCATCTGCAAGGCCGCGGATTCTGCTTCCGACATACACCTTGCACTGCACTCGTACAGGGTGACTCCATTGACAACTGGCATGTCACCGGCTCAACTCCTGATGAACAGGGACCTGCGGACGACGCTTCCAGGCATACACCTGCCCAACCTGGATCACCTCCCGGTGCTGCAGAAGATGCAGCAGCTCAGAGACCGTCAAAAGCTGGGCTATGATGCCCATGCCACCGATCTGGCCGTTCTATCCCCGGCAGACACTGTCAGGATCCAGATACCGGACGGTGGGTGGTCTGTCCCGGCTGTCGTTGTTCGACAGGCCGCGCCCCGCTCTTACGTTGTACGTATGGCTGATGGCTCCATCGTGCGAAGGAATCGACAGGTACTGCGCAAAGTTGCCTGCCCGTAACCACTTTCTTCTCCATTTCCATATGTTGAATTGCTACCTCCTGATACCTCGCACCACGAGGCCACCAGTCAGGCTTCCATCCCGCCTGTCAAGGCACCGTCGTCCCCTCCGCCACCTCTCCGGTGATCGACCAGGATCAGACGGAAGCCTCAGAGACTTGACTTGTGAACATTTGTTTTGTTTGCTCTGTTCTGTTGTCCTCCGTCTGTCACGTTAGACCGACTCATTCACATGTAAATACATTCACATACAACAACAAAACATTAAAAAAAGGGGGAGATGTCATAAGAACATAAGAACTAGGAGCAGGGGTAGGCCATCTGGCCCCTCGAGCCTGCTCCACCATTCAATGAGGTCATGGCTGATCTTTTGTGGACTCAGCTCCACTTTCCGGCCAGAACACCATAACCCTTAATACCTTTATTCTTCAAAAAACTATCGATCTCTATCTTAAAAACATTTAATGAAGGAGCCTCTACTGCTTCACTGGGCAAGGAATTCCATAGATTCACAACCCTTTGGGTGAAGAAGTTCCTCCTAAACTCAGTCCTAAATCTACTTCCCCTTATTTTGAGGCTATGCCCCCTACTTCTGGTTTCACCCGCCAGTGGAAACAACCTGCCCGCATCTATCCTATCTATTCCCTTCGTAATCTGATATGTTTCTATAAGATCCCCCCTCATCCTTCTAAATTCCAACGAGTACAGTCCCAGTCTACTCAACCTCTCCTCGTAATCCAACCCCTTCAGCTCTGGGATTAACCTAGTGAATCTCCTCTGCACACCCTCCAGTGCCAGTACATCATTTCTCAAGTAAGGAGACCAAAACTGAACACAATACTCCAGGTGTGGCCTCACTAACACCTTATACAATTGCAGCATAACCTCCCTAGTCTTAAACTCCATCCCTCTAGCAATGAAGGACAACATTCCATTTGCCTTCTTAATCACCTGTTGCACCTGCAAACCAACTTTTTGCGACTCATGCACTAGCACACCCAGGTCTCTCTGCACAGCAGCATGTTTTAATATTTTATCATTTAAATAATAATACCTTTTGCTGTTATTCCTACCAAAATGGATGACCTCATATTTGTCAACATTGTCTTCCATCTGCCAGACCCTAGCCCATTCATTTAGCCTATCCAAATCCGTCTGCAGACTTCCAGTATCCTTTGTACTTTTTGCTTTACCACTCATCTTAGTGTCGTCTGCAAATTTGGACACATTGCCCTTGGTCCCCAACTCCAAATCATCTATGTAAATTGTGAACAATTGTGGGCCCAACACTGATCCCTGATGGACACCACTAGCTACTGATTGCCAACCAGAGAAACACCCATTAATCCCCACTCTTTGCTTTCTATTAATTAACCAATCCTCTAGCCATGCTACTACTTTACCCTTAATACCATGCATCTTTATCTTATGCAGCAACCTTTTGTGTGGCACCTTGTCAAAGGCTTTCTGGAAATCCAGATATACCACATCCATTGGCTCTCCGTTATCTACCGCACTGGTAATGATATGCAAACATGCAGCGAATGAACACATAGAATAGGACACGACATATGAGCAGTCAGGACAATCAGGGGTGGTATCTCACTATAAAAGGGATGAGGCACTCACACCCCGCCTCTTTCCACAGACCAACATCTACAGAGTGAGACAGGGTGTATCCTCAGCACGTGGCTTCGTGCAAGGCTGGTTCAGTTAGACTGAGTTACTACATTTAGATTAGCAGAGAGTCGAACTCATTGAGAACTGTGCTAATAGTTCAATAAAACACATTGAACTCACTTCAAAGTCTGGAGCATCTTTTACTCAAAACTGCATCAAGTGGCAGCTTGTGTTATTCCAAATTACATAACACAACGATTCCTACAATATTCCACTAAACCTAAAAATGAACGGTGTGCACTTACATTACGGGGCAGGGGCAATTTCACAATAGAGTCAATTCGCTTCTGTTCAATCTCGCGTTTGCTGTGGGTGATAATGGTGCCTAAATAGAGAACCTTTTCCCTCAATATCTGTGCCTTTTTGGAGTTTACCTGACATCCGATGGACTGGAGCATGTTTTGTAATTCAGTTAACAGAGCCACATGCTCTTCCCTGGTATTGATTTGCAGGAGCAGGTCGTCTACATACTGAACTAGGCACTTGGGGGGGGGGGGGGGGGGGGGAATTTAGCGAGACCAGTAGCTAGCTGTCTGTGGAAAATGGAGGGGGAATTATGGAATCCTTGGGGGAGACACGTCCACCTGTACTGTTGGCCTTGAAAAGTGAATGCAAATTTATATTGGCAAGCTCGATCTGGGGGAATGGACCAAAAACCATTGCTGATATCCAACACGGTGAAATACTTTGCTTGCACTCCTTGCTTAAGCATGGTCGCGGAACTCATGGCAACTGTGGAGGCTGTTAAAGGGGTAACTTTTTTTAGTTCGCGGTAGTCAATTGTGAGTCGCCATGAACCGTCTGGTTTCTTTACGGGCCAAATCGGGGCATTATTAGTGGAAGCGACGGGTCGAATCAGTCCTTGTTTTAACAGGCTGATAATAACTTTTAAAATCTCGCTCTCAGCCTGTTGAGGGAATCCGTACTGCTTCTGTGGTTTGGGGTCGGGACCTGAAATCATAATTGTGCCACGAATCTGCCCACGGTCATGCTTGTGCTGGGAAAATACACCTTTGTGAGTGGCTAATACCCGTCTAATGGTGTCGTCTGTGTTAATTGCCAAAGGGTTAAACCAATAGTCCTTCACTGAGCAAATCCTGTTTTCGTAATCTCCCACTGAGAGCGTGGCGGAGGCTCTGGCGGTTTTGGACATCTGCCAAACACACTTGTTTATGGGGTCGAAGGAGAGGTTATGAGAGTTCATAAAGTCTATGCCTAGGATATGTTCTGCGGTTGGGGTTAGGTCGACTAAAACAACAGGGTGTTTAGTGGTTACATTTCCTATCTGGACGGGTATAAGGGCTGTGATGTATCTCTCTTGCATGTGGCCTGTGAATTCACTGAGTGTGATGGTATCTGTGGTGGGCCAGGGTGTTTTTTTGAACAGGGTTGAGGAGTTTAATGTGGTGCGGCACCCTCCTATGTCCCAGAGAAAATCAACTGCGTGTCCCCAGACTGTGCCTGTGACTACCGGTGTCCAACATTATCCCAGCGTGTGTCACAGACCCATTTTGGAGACTCTGGACACCGTCAATCTGAGGAGTTATAAGTGAGGTTGTCTGGACGGGTGTTTACGGTGTGCATGGGGCGAACGTTGCCTTCGAGCTGTCGTGGCTGGTGATCGTAGTCTGGCCTATTGTTTCTGGGTGGGGGGTTGGGCTGTTGGGGTCGTTGGCTGTATGGGGGGTTTTGTCTGCAATCGCGGGCAAAATGTCCTACTTGTCCACAAGTGTAACATGGACCTCGTGGTGCGTGGGTTGGCACTGCGGGGTGCTGTTCTCGGGGGTAGTGTTCCTCTCTGCTGCCCTCATTTGTCCATGCGGGTTCCTGGCTAGTTCTAACTGGGTACATTGAGGCTTCTACTCCGTCCTGGTCCATCTGATCCTGAAGGGACTGTTCACATGCCCTAGATAGACATCTGAGTTCCCAGATCTGCCGGTGTGGTATCTGCCGATCATAATTTGCGCAAGCCTTTTTATCTGATTCAGTGGCATGCAAAGCTAAAGTACGGGACCATTTAGTGGTTTCTTCCTCATCTACGTGCGCGCGGTTTAAGTCTCCTTATACTGCCTTGAAATGGATCCAGAGGTGACCGGCAAAGGAGGTCGGGTGTTCCCCTTATCCCAATATTTAGAAGCCAATATTGCTCAAATCCTCTAATTGTTAAATAATGGACATATGGTCAGTAAGAGGGAAGGATCATTTTGTCTGACATGAACAACTCACTTAAGACAGGTCATCTGGGTAAAGGGGCAGTAGATCCTCACCTACGTGACACAGGCCAACCTTGCTGTCGGCGACTGCTCTCTCCTCGGTCATCCCTGCGATTTCCAGGGCTCGTTCCTCATCGAAGGTGAGGGCTCTGATCTCTGGCATCCCAACCATTCGTCTTGGCCCTTTCTCACTTATTATGGCTATCATCTCCTGCGGGGATAAAGAGAGAACATTATGAGCCGTATGCTTAAAGGGTCAGCTGGGTCTCGCAGAAGGCACTGCCTTTGGACATGAAGGGGTTGTGCTAGTGGGTGGCAGGGAGTTCTGAGGAACAAGCTCAAAGATGGGGTTGGGTTCTCCATTCTGGAGACTAAGTCCCCATGCCGACAGGAAAATAGCCATCAATTCCCTGTCCTGGGGGGGGGGGGGGGGGGGGGGCTAGCAGGACGGCAGCATGTAGCTCCCGGCTCTAACTGCTGATATGGCCTGGAGAGTTGTTGGGTCCGTGGCTGCGAATGCGCATGGCGGCGGCGGCCTACAGCGGCCGCGCCATGCTTGATGGCGGATGCCGCTCGCGCCCCGGCCTGCAAAATAGTCCCCCCCCTTCTGCCGGCTTGCGCGCCCCAGACCTCCCCACCACAGTCTCCCAGCCCTGAATATGTCCACCCTTGCCCGCGGATTGACCCTCCCCCAACTGTGGCGGCGCTGGACTGAGTCCGCAGCTGCCACGCTAAGTTCCCGACGGGTGAGACCGCATGCGAACCACGCCGCGGGAACTCGGCCGGTCGGGGACGGAGCATCGCTTTTCATGATGAAAGCGGCGCAGCCCCCGATTTTGGCGTCATCGGGGATTCTCCGCCCCGTCGCCGGAAGCGATTTTGGCGTCGGGGATCGGAGAATCCAGCCCCAGATGTGGGGAGGGTGCGCGCCTGTCAACCAGTGATTGGTGGTTGGTGGGGTTTTGAAATTTGAAGAATGGCAGGCTGAACTGATGCCAGGAGATAGGTGGTAACTTACCCTTGCAGCTCGGTGGAGGTCGTTGGTCTTCTTCTGACATTGGACGGTGGCTCTTCTGGTCATGCTGCCCACACTGACAGCCGCTGCCACTGCCTCCCAGGTGGCACTGCTGACCCTGCTGCTGGTCCTCCGATCCCCTCGGGGGAACAGGATGCCTTGCCTCTCATTCAAAGCGTCGAGTCGCCTGGCCATACATGCCCAAAATGACGCTGAGAAATGTTTCCGTTTATCGCGCTCAATAACTTTTCAGTAACGAATTGAATTTGCAATGCTGATGGACCCCAATTGAAATGCTTCCTAACTGTCTTTCAGATGCTGACTGATGGGCTGTACATTGGCGGTATTTTCCTGAAGGGAGAAATATCCAAATCTGGTTTTATATAGTTAAAAGAATTTTATCAATTATAGAACTGTTCTATCATAATCAGTCACCTTAGTATTCGGAAGTTTGATGTGCTCGTGCTTTTACATGCAATGTTCAAAATAAAACATTTTTCACTGGCATGATGAATAGGGGCTGGATTCTCCGCCGTCGGGATGCTCCGTTTTGCTGTCAGCCTGGGGATTTCCTGATGCATGGGGCTGCCCCACAATGGGAAACTCCATTGACCAGCCGGCGAAATGGAGCATCCCGCTGGCGTGCTGAACCAGAAATCTGGTGGGGAGGGAGGGAGAATCCAGCCCAGGATCTTTGATTCAAACAGATATCATGAGCAGATTATGAATGTTAGATTCCAGAAAAATGACTTAGACCAGTACACAGTGATACTGGTGAAACAAAATAGAACGATATGGGCGCGATCTACCAGCCACATCCCTCCTGAACCGAGATGTGACGCAGCCGGTAGATGCCGGGGTAGGCCTCTTCCGGGATATAACCGGCTCGCCACGACTCGCGAGATCTAATAGGATCACGCGAGAGGTTGCAATCTGGACCCCACCCATTGTGGGCGGGATCTGTATTTGGCAAATCTGTATATTTGCGTAGCAATTCTCACTCTAATATGCGCTTGCCTGATCAACCCGAGGCTTTAGCATTTAACCCTTTGTCTTGGAGATCTTTGGTGAGTGCTGTTCAGTACTGGTTCTCACAAACGGGGACCAGGCAGGGTTGCACTTGGAGGGGTTTCCCAGGAGATTAGAGGCCCCTGGTGGTTGAGGCCCCAGGTGGCACTGCAAGATTGGCAGGGGCACAGGCAGGCTGACATTGTGGATTGGGCCCGGGGTGCCTTGTCCTTTTGGGAGGGGAGGAGCCTAAGGAGTCCCTAACAGGTAAATTGGGGCATTGGGGGGGATCCAGGGATTGTGTCGGGGATTTGGGGCTTCCCGATCTTCAACTGCACTGAGGAATTCCGGCGAGCTGAGCTCCTCAGTGCAGGAAATGTGACTGAGTGCGGCCTTGGTGGGGGGGGGGGGTGGGGGGTGAGGCCTTTCCCGCGGTGTTCCTCGCTAGGCCACCTAAAGAAAAAGAGTGCCGTTAGATAGCGGGGTCGTTCCTGCTGCTACAAGCGCTGGGAGTTTTTCTTTTGTTAGATCGGGCCCTATAACTTAATTATACAGTTTATGCCAGGCCATGGAGAGATAACCGAGTTAGTGGTCCATGTTAACCACAAGCCATAAATTTATAAGAAATTTGTTTGTGAAGAAAGAATTTAGAAAGTGTAAAACGACTGTTAATATTCAACTTTGTAATAAATTACAGATGTGTAGTCACCATCTTGCAGAGCAAGTGATTCTCACTACAGCAGGCAGCAGGCTGCAGCAGCCTATACCTGTGATCCTCTAGGAACCGAAATTACTCTAAAAAAAACTGGGCAGTGAGAGGCCTGCGCTGCGTCTTCACAAATGAAAATTAATTGAACAGGGCTAAATACAATATTATTTTAAGGAACGTTAAACACCATCTGTCAGAAACTCTAGAATCTTCGGAAAATAGTGATTTGAAAAAAATATTATTTTTATCCAAGGAGAGGTGCCCTGCTACTTTAATGAAAACACTCAATGTCGGAGTATTGTTTCTGCTGTGCTGTGAAACTTCTCAGACGTCATTTGAAGCCAAATTGTTATTTATTTGAAGAATATTGTTGAACACTTCATCCACTATCAAAGCTGCCTAAGCTCCACATGTTTTTCCTTCATTAACCTTTCGATTGCTCGTTTCCTCAGGGAATTACATCCAGTATTTTTCAAATTTTCAACTCACAGAATGTGGTGATAAAATAAACACGAACCTTACAGTCATAAAGTTATTAGGCATAGGCTACTATATATTTAATCCGACCATACTGAGAGAAACAGTTAATCCAGAGTGTTAAATGAAAGAAAACCAATATAGCTTTACTTGCCCTCCCTTCTTTTACGCCATCCCATCTTCTTCCCTAATTTCACTAGTTTAAGTTAAATTTGGCTTTCATTTCTGTAACTTTGACACTTCCACTTGTCTGTTTTCCTCTGACTCTAGGGGCGGGGTTCTCCATCGGCCGACGCCGGAATCTGGAAACGCGATTGGGCGGAGAATCAGTTTAGATGCCAAAATTGTGGCGGGCACCAGTTTCATGCTAAATCATAATTCTCTGGAGCCTCGACAGCGGCGTCAATGCGTTCCACTCCGCACGTACAGTAAGCGCCGTTGGCATATCATTAGCGGTCCACCACCTCCACTGGGGCGAATTCCCGACGGCGAGAGGTTCACTTGTGCTTTTTAAAATTGTGAAACAGGCGCCGTGGCTGCTGAGGGAGAGAGAGGTTAGGGAAAGTGTTCAACATCACCATAGTTTGCCGACAGTTGTGCGCTGGCCGGGGGAGCTTCTGCTAGAGCCGGGAGGGTGGCCAGGAGGTGGGCTGTGGGGTCGGGGTTGACGGGCACGGAGTACTATTGCTGCGGCTTGCAACACAACCGTGCAGCTGCGCACGCTGCTGACGGCCCACTGTGAACTTAGAGCCACAGGTCGGGGACACCCCACCTAGGTGCCCTCTGCCCCCAGCTGACCCATCAGTGGGATGGGTGTATTGCAGTGCAACCAGTGCCATCTTGTTGGCTGGGATGTGTGTGTGGGGAGTGTTATATGTATATGTGGCTGCAGCTTGTCAGCCTCCCGAGTGTCAATAACGGACAAAGTGAATCTGGCACTGTTTCTAATTGGAATCGATTGTGGTCCATGTGGCGCCGGTGCTAGCCCCTCCTCAGTCACTGAATCGGTCCAAGGGTGGCACCAGTTTTACTGTCGTGGAATTCCATGAATCGTGCCCCGCCGTCAACATTTAGTCTGAGGAACGGAGAATCCCACTGCAGGTCTCTCCCTCCATCGTGGATTTGAGCTCACATGGCACTGCAAGTTTACAGGCCAATTTGTAAGATGCACTTCAGAAAAATAAAAGTGCCATGGCCACAACATTGGAGCAAAGAAAGAACTTTTATTGATGTAGCCACACAGAAAGATTTTAGATGTGCAGCAAAACGCTGACCTGAGGATAGAGCCAGGAATACTTAAGACCATTCCAATGTTAGACGTTTTAGTTGCTGTGATACGAAGAGTCTAAAGTTCTGCTCCTTTTTCACCAACACACATTTATTTAATTCCAACAGCCTTTGCACAAAACTCTAACTATACATCACCTGACAGAGGCCACCTGAAGCCCCTTTACATATCAGTGTCAATTAATGGATACATAACATAAATGAGACAACTAATTGCATGTCTCTTAACCCATTACTTAACATCCAACTGAGTGGCTCCCGGTGCTATTCCAAATTGTTCCTCCTATTATTTGATTCACCGAGACAAATGATTCACAAAGACTTCAAAGGCCTACCGAGAAAGCATTTAAAACTGTGTTGGCTAGCCTGGGAAATACCCAATAAATTTTCATGTGGCTAATATCAATCCACTTTCCCGATCAATGCAATTGTGAGATGCATGCAGCATGCAGAACCAACATCTGCTTGTTCCATAAGTTGCCGGCGTACCAAGAATTCCTACAGTGCAGAAGGTGGCCATTCGACCCATCGAGTCTTCACTGACCCTCTGAAAGAGCATCCTACCTAGACCCGTTCCCCCCCCCAAACCCCCATCACCCCACATAAAATGCACATCCTTGGTCACTAGAATAACCAATCCACCTAATGTGTCCATCTTTTGGACTGTGGGAGGAAACCGGAGTACCCAGAGGAAACCCGTGCAAACATGGGGAGAACGTGCAAGCTCCACCAAGACAACAAGGTTGGAATTGAACCCAGGTCGCTGGTGCTGTGAGGCAGCACTGCTGACCATTGTGCCATCATGCCACCCCACCTATGTGCTTTGAAACCATTGGATTTAAAGTACAGTTCATGTTAATTACTGTTTGTGTGGTCTTGTAGCCTGCATTTGAACGAGTTAATCTGATTGCAGGAAGAATGTTGGTCAAGGCACTAAAAGGTCTGACTACTATTATGGGCCAGGGTTTAGAGAACACCAAAGTATTTTATGGAGTTCACCTGACCCACAACTTTGAATAGATTTTGGTTATGAGGAGCACAAGGGCCCACTTTACAGGTGTGATGTAACAGAGAACTAAAAGTATTTTAAAACAAAAACAATGTTTATCTTATGAATCCAATTAACATTTTATAAACCCACAGTAAACATCTACCCAAGTACCAACACTGATAACCCCTAAAAAAGATACAGTACTCTATAGATAACCCTTAATAACTTTCCAAACAACATCCATAAGTCAAAAAACCCTTTTTAACAAAGACCTTTCTTACAGAAACAGGTATTACTTTGAAATCATCAAGTGATCTGGAGACCTTCTTTAGATTGCAGAGAGAGAGATCATTACACATCTACTTGCTTTGAATACAGCTCTCCAACTGAAAGCGAAACTAAACACAGAGCCCAAAACAGCTCCCAGCTCAAAGCGAAAGTAAAAAGCAGAGCAGAGCTCAGCTCCACCCACACAATGACATCACTGCAGCCACTTAAGAAGACAAACATTTCTTAAAGTGACATTCACATTACACTACTCTTCATCAAAGTGCCATGGGGATTTTGTACCCACTTGAGATGAGCTACATGATAAATTGCTAGCAGCTTTCCAGAAATTAAATACATTAATCATTTTTTTCTGTCTATGTCAAATGTCAGTGTGAGAAAGTAATAACGTGATCAAAACCCTTGTCTCCAGCTTAAATGATTATTATGATTGTGTTTGTTTCGCCATCTTAATTTGGTGATAATGGCAAAGTTTCAACTCAAGGAATCAAAAAGATGTCATTCTTGTTATTTGAAGAGGAGAAATGTCTTCACTCAGTGAGTGGTGAACCTTTAGAATTCTCTACCTCAGAGAGCTGTGGTCAGGCTCAATCATGGACTTATAGGAATAGTGCAGGAAAATAGCATTGAGGCAGAAGATCAACCATGATCCAATTGGATGGTGGAGAATGCTCGAGGGGCTGAATGACCCTCTGCTGCTTCTGTGGTGCTTCTTATATTCAGGTGCTGCCAGGTATACTGCAAATGAGAAATTGGTAGTGATCCACCTGCATTGGAGTCTCTGCTTTTGCTTCATTGTTTATAAATGATGGTCACAATCTTGCAGATTTATTAAGTTCTTGGATGGCGGGACCAGTTCCAGGTCCCAATCCCACTTGTGTCAGTGGTGCATCATCTGCACAATCCTACGGGAAGCGACCAATGAACAGACTGCCTCCCCATTCGCCATCCATGCGATTCAGGACACTGTACATAAGGGAATGGCAGCAGCCTGTCTGCCCCACCCCTAATAAATTTGACTCCTCCAAAAACAATATCAATACTTCACACCTCTTCTCCCTTAGCTCTGTCACTGGTCTCAGAGAAATGACTTATTTGTGGAGGACCATTTGTTTTGAGTCCCTTTAGCATGTCTTAAGACTTCCAGTTGATTTATCCTGAGTATTGCCATGACGGGAGAGCATTGGACATGAATATGCGAGTTAAGAGCACGTGGAGGGCATTTGGCCCCTCGAGCCTGCTCCGCCATTCAATAAGATCATGGCTGTTTTGATTGTGGCCCCCAATGCCACTATCCTGCCTACTGTGATACCCTTTGATTCCCTTGTTAGATAAGAATCTATCTCCCACTGCCTTAAGAATATTCAATGACCCTGCCCTTGTGATATTGTGGTCAACGAATATCATAGTATTCATTCGGAAATTAACTACTAACTATACAATGTAGAAGGAGGCCATTCAGCCCATCGAGTCTGCACCGACTCTCTGAAACAGCACCCTACCTAGGCCCACTCCCACACACTCCCTGTAACCCCTACTAACCTACACATCTTTAGACACTAGGGGGCAATTTAGCATGGCTAGTCCACCTAACCTGCATACCTTTGGACTGTGGGAGGAAACCGGAGCACCGGGAGGAAACCCACACAGACACAGGGAGAAAGTGTAAACTCTATACAGACAGTCATCCAAAGCCGGAATTGAACTCGGCTCCCTGGTGCTGTGAGGTAGTAGTGCGAACCACTGTGCCACCGTGCCACAGGCTCAGATTCTGCTTTCTTTACATCTCTTCATCTGCCTTCTTGTACTTCTAAAATATTTATTGACTGTGGTATTTTGTATCTCCAGTTATATAAGTCCTTATTTGGCACTCTGTTCATCCTCTTATCATATTTCCGTGTATTCTGTATTCATCTTTCTCCCTACAGAATTTTGATATGTTAATCTTATTTGGGTTTGATTAATTTGTTAATTCATTTAGCCCTGGACTAATCCTTATCGATTTGCTCCATTGTTGACTTGAATGTCGGTCAGTTGTGATTGGCCTCCTCTGACCTGATGAGCTCCTGACGCTCTGTGGAACAACATCTGTGAGGCCATCTCAGAGAGCTGCAGACTTCTACAAACTAAATCTGATGAAAAAATGCAACAAAATGTGTTCAGGCAGCACATTCAAATACCCGACAGCAGAACACAGAAAGGATCCGTCCCTGACACCTTTTTTTATTTTATCTCAGCCCTGACATCCCCCGAGATTGAGGCTGTAGCTAAAACGTAAAACCCACCTGGCCAATTGGCCCGTCCGCCAACTGTAAAAATAGACAGACCACATAAAATCGCATTCAATCATTCCTTATTGGGCTTAATTGCCTGTTTAATCGTTGGCGGTCACATTTCCAACTCACTCGTGTGCCTGTCAACTGAAATATTGCACGAGTGCGCAATAGTGTCGGGATGCACATTCTGCGGAATTATCCGTTCCTGAGGCTAAGCAGTTGATGTGGTGTATATGGATTTCAGTAAAGCGTTTGATAAGGTTTCCCACGGTAGGCTACTGAAGAAAATACAGAGGCATGGGATTCAGGGTGATTTAGCAGTTTGGATCAGAAATTGGCTAGCTGGAAGAAGACAAAGGGTGGTGGTTGATGGGAAATGTCCAGACTGGAGTCCAGTTACTAGTGGTGTACCACAAGGATCTGTTTTGGGGCCACTGCTGTTTGTCATTTTTATAAATGACCTGGAGGAGGGCGTAGAAGGATGGGTGAGTAAATTTGCAGATGACACTAAAGTCGGTGGAGTTGTGGACAGTGCGGACAGATGTTACAAGTTACAGAGGGACATAGCTGCAGCGCTGGGCTGAGAGGTGGCAAATGGAGTTTAATGCAGAAAAGTGTGAGGTGATTCATTTTGGAAGGAATAACAGGAAGACAGAGTACTGGGCTAATGGTAAGATTCTTGGCAGTGTGGATGAGCAGAGAGATCTCGGTATCCATTAGATAGATACCTGAAAGTTGCCACCCAAGTTGAGAGGGTTGTTAAGAAGGCGTATGGTGTGTTAACTTTTATTGGTAGAGGGATTGAGTTTCGGAGCCATGAGGTCATGTTGTACCTGTACAAAACTCTGGTGCGGCCGCATTTGGAGTATTGCGTGCAATTCTGTTCGCCGCATTATAGGAAGGATGTGGAAGCATTGGAAAGGGTGCAGAGGAGATTTACCAGAATGTTGCCTGGTATGGAGGGAAGATCTTATGAGGAAAGGCTGAGGGACTTGAGGCTGTTTTCGTTAGAGAGAAGAAGGTTAAGAGGTGACTTAATTGAGGCATACAAGATGATCAGAGGATTGGATAGGGTGGACAGTGAGAGCCTTCTTCCTCAGATGGTGATGTCTAGCACGAGGGGACATAGCTTTAAATTGAGGGTAGATAGATATAAGACAGATGTCAGAGGTAGGTTCTTTACTCAGAGAGTAGTAAGGGCGTGGAATGCCCTGCCTGCAACAATAGTGGACTCGCCAACACTATAGGCATTCAAATGGTCATTGGATAGACATATGGACGATAAGGGAATAGTGTAGATGGGCTTTAGAGTGGTTTCACAGGTCAGAGCAACATCCCCCCAGCCCTAGCAGCAGCACTCCAGCCAGCGGCACGGATTCTGGACGAGTGTGGTGGCGCTGGATACTGTGCGCAGCTGGCACGCCAGGTTCCCGACCGCTGGGACCACACGTGGCCTGCACCGTCGGAATTCGGCCCATCAGGGATGGAGCATCATGGGTGGGTCAGCTGATGACCTGCCAATGGCCTTGCGACTGCATGCAGCACACATCCCGATGATGCCGATCTGGAGGGGGCAGAGCATCGCGACCTGGCGTCAAACCGCTGCCTGCCCCAAATCTGGCGTCAGAAGCCATTCTCCGCCCGACCGCCGATCCCAATTTCGGCGTCGGGCTACGGAGAATCCAGGCCACTGTCTTTTTGCACAATTTCACCCGCTTCCGGGTGGGGTGCGCGCCTGCTGTAACAATGTAAAATTCTAGCCATGGTTTTGTGACACTTAAGGAATTCGTTAAGCGAGTGCACATTCCATTTACTTTCCTAATTAATTGCTGCGCTTGCATGCTGATATTTTGTGATGTTTGTACAAGGACACCCAGATCACGGCACTGCACTGCAGGATTCTGCAGTTTATCTTAATTTAAATAATACTTTGCTTTTCTCTTCTTGCCACCAATGTAGACAATCTCACATTTTCCCACAGTTTGCACTATCTGTCAGATTTTTGCCTATTCACTTACCCTATATATATCTCTTTGCAAAGGGTCAGATTTTCACTCCTGAGATGGGTTGGTTGCGTCAGGGAATTTGCTGGCACAGCGCACCTGCCGTGGGAAAATGTGCCCTGAATGGTATAAATATTTTACTTCACTTGTCCCACTTGTTTGGCTAAATATAAGGCTTCATGACCCTCACACCTAACTCCCAACCCACTCCAATGCTCAATCCATACCAACCCAGGCCTCCTATCCACCAGCCATTTGCCCATACATCCTCCGTGCCAACTCACCCATTATCCACCATGGGCAGATCACAGGAGCCACGCTAGAACAGATTTTTTTTCAATGCTCAGTGATACAGGCAAGATGACTTTTTAATGTTCAAATCACTTGACAGTTTGATAGTTCTACAAACCTGATTGAATGATTGATATTTATTGTTACATGTACCGAAGTACAGTGAAAAGTATTTTTCTGCGGCCAAGGGAAAGTACATAGTGCGTACATTGTAGACAAAAGAATAATTGGCAGAGCATATTGACAAATGGTACATCGACAAACAGTGATTGGTTACAGTGCGGAACAAGGGCCACACAAGAGCAGCATAGGGTGTCGTGAATAGTGTTCTTACAGGGAACAGATCAGTCCGAGGGAGAGTCGTTGAGAACTCTAGTAGCTGTGGGGAAGAAGCTGTTCCTATGTCTGGATGTGCGGGTCTTCAGACTTCTGTATCTTCTGCCTGATGGAAGGGTCTGGAAAAGGGCAAAGCCTGGGTGTGAGGGATCTCTGACAATGCACTCTGCCTTCCTGAGGCTGTGGGAGATGTAGACAGAATCAATGGGAGGATGGCAAGCTTGTGTGATATGTTGGGCTGAGTTCACCACACTGCAGTTTCTTGCGACCTTGGGCTGAGCAGTTGCCATACCAGGCTGTAATGCAGCCAGATATGATGCTCTCTATGGCACATCTGTAGAAGTTTGTGAGAGTCGATGCAGACATGCCGAATTTCTTTAGTTTCCCTATGACGTAGAGGCATTGTTGGGCTTTCTTGACAGTTGCATCAACATGAGTGGATCAGGACCTTTCGGGAGCAGACAGGAGCGGACCTGCATGGGGCACTGCTGTAGGGGAGAGGATAAAGGCAGCGCCAGGCTCGAGGCCTTCACTTACCTTCCAGGAGCAGAGAGGAGCGGACCTGCGTGGGGCACTGCTGCAGGGGAGAGGATAAAGGCAGCGCCAGGCTCGAGGCCTTCACTTACCTTCCGGGAGCAGAGAGGAGCGGACCTGCGCTGTGCTGCAGGTAGGACAGCTGCAAAATTGAAAAGAATCCTGGTAAAGTGACGTCACAGGAGACTGTGACCTGATTGGCTGAAAGGCAGACTGGGCTAAATTTGAATATTTGTGGAGTTACTAGTTTTAATTTGATTCAGGAAGGGAATGGGTGACCACCAGGCAGAGCAAGAGAGCGAGGCAAGTAGTGCAGGAATCTTGGGCCATTCCCCTGCAGAACAGATATACCGCTTTGGATACTGTTGAGGGGAATGGCCTCTCAGGGGAAAACAGCAACAGCCAAACTTGTGGCACCACGGTTGGCTCTGCTGCACAGGGGAGGGGTGATAAGTGTGACAGTACAATAGTTATAGGGGATTCAATTGTAAGGGGAATAGACAGGCGTTTCTGTGGCCGCAAACGAGACTCCAGGATGGTATGTTGCCTCCCTGGTGCTAGGGTCAAGGACGTCTCGGAGCAGGTACAGGACATTCTGGAGGGGGAGGGGGAGCAGCCAGTGATCCTGGTACACGTCGGTACAAATGACATAGCTAAAAAAAGGGACGAGGTCCTAAAAGCAGAATACAGGTAGCTAGGAAGGAAGTTAAGAAATCGGACCTCAAAGGTAGTGATCTCAGGATTACTACCGTTGCCACGTGCTAGTCAGAGTAGAAATGACAGGATATATAGGATGAATACGTGGCTGAAGGGATGGTGTCAGGGGGAGGGTTTCAGATTCCTGGGGCATTAGGACCGGTTCTGGGGGAGGTGGGACCTGTACAAACTGGAAGGGTTACACCTGGGCAGGACTGGAACTGATGTCTTAGGGGGGCTGTTTGCTAGAGTGGTTGGGGAGTGTTTAAACTAATGTGTTAGAGGGATGGGAAACGATGTAGGAAGTCGGAAGGTAGTAAAACAGGGACAGAAAAGGCAGTAAGGCGGAAAGTGTAAGGCAGAGAAGCCATAGTCAAAAATCAAAAAGGGCGACAGTACAAGGTACAGTGACTGAGGGGAGCTCAGTGAATAGGCCCAGTAATACTAAAAGGAATAAAACGGGAAGTAAAAACATAAATGGAAAGAGACGTGGCAGGTTGTTACATGAAGATATGGGTTCAACGACAAGGAAAATTAGGAGAAACGTTAAGAGGAAAAATAACTTAGGAGAGGTTACTGATTGAGGTGTTAAGATTCAAAACAGAGGTATAAAAGCCAACATAAGTGTACTTGACCTGAATGCTCGTAGTATTCGGAATAAGGTAAATGAGTTGATGGCGCAAATCATCATGAATGACTATGATTTAGTGGCCATTACCGAAACATGGTTAAAGGATGGTCACGACTGGGAGTTAAATATCCAAGGGTATCAAACTATTAGGAAGGACAGAGTGGATGGTAAAGGAGGTGGTGTAGCGCTGTTGTTTAAGGGTGACATCCGGGCAATAGTAAGGGATGACATCGGTACTATGGAGGATAAGGTTGAATCCATTTGGGTGGAAATCAGGAATAGTAAGGTGAAAAAGTCACTGATAGGAGTAGTCTATAGGCCACCAAATAGTAACATTATAGTGGGGCAGGCAATAAACAAAGAAATAACTGATGCATGTAGAAATGGTACAGCAATTATCATGGGGGATTTTAATCTACATGTCGATTGGTTTAACCAGGTCGGTCAAGGCAACCTTGAGGAGGAGTTTATAGAATGTATCCACAATAGTTTACGAGAACAGCATGTAATGGAACCCACGAGGGAACAAGCGGTCCGAGATCTGGTCCTGCGTAATGAGACAGGATTGATTAATGATCTCATAGTTAGGCATCCTCTCGGAAGGAGCGATCATAATATGGTGGAATTTAAAATACAGATGGAGGGTGAGAAGGTAAAATCAAACACTAGTGTTTTGTGCTTAAACAAAGGAGATTACAATGGGATAAGAGAAGAGCTAGCTAAGGTCGACTGAGAGCAAAGACTTTATGGTGAAACAGTTGCGGAACAGTGGAGAACCTTCCAAGCAATTTTTCACAGTGCTCAGCAAAGGTTTATACCAACAAAAAGGAAGGACGGTAGAAAGAGGGAAAATTGACCGTGGATATCTAAGGAAATAAGGGAGAGTATCAAATTGAAGGAAAAAACTTACAAAGTGGCACAGCTTAGTGGGAGACTAGAGGATTGGGAAATCTTTAGGGGGCAACAGAAAGCGACTAAAATAGCTATAAAGAAGAGTGAGATAGATTATGAGAGTAAAATTGGTCAGAATATAAAAACAGACAGTAAAAGTTTCTACAAATATATAAAACAAAAAAGAGTTGCTAAGGTAAATATTGGTCCTTTAGAGGATGAGAAGGGAGATTTAATAATGGGAGATGAGGAAATGGCTGAGGAACTGAACAGGTTTTTTGGGTCGGTCTACACAGTGGAAGACACAAATAACATGCCAGTGACTGATGGAAATGAGGCTATGACAGGTGAGGACCTTGAGATGCTTGTTATCACTAAGGAAGTAGTGATGGGCAAGCTAATGGTCTAAAGATAGACAAGTTTCCTGGCACTGGTGGAATGCATCCCAGAGTGCTAAAAGAGATGGTTAGGGAAATTGCAAATGCACTAGTGATAATTTACCAAAATTCACTAGACTCTCGGGTGGTCCCTCCGGATTGGAAATTAGCAAATGTGACACCACTGTTTAAAAAAGGAGGTAGGTAAAAAGTGGGTAATTATAGGCCAGTTAGCTTAACTTCGGTAGTAGGAAAGATGCTGGAATCTATCATCATGGAAGAAATAGCGAGGCATCTGGATGGAAATTGTCCCATTGGGCAGACGCAGCATGGGTTCATAAAGGGCAAGTCGTGCCTAACTAATTTAGTGGAATTTTTTGAGGGCATTACCAAAGCGGTAGATAACGGGGAGCCAATGGGTGTGGTATATCTGGATTTCCAGAAAGCTTTTGACAAGGTGCCACACAAAAGGTTGCTGCATAAGATAAGATGCATGGCATTAAGGGGAAAGTAGTAGCATGGATAGAGGATTGGTTAATTAATAGAAAGCAAAGAGTGGGGATTAATGGGTGTTTCTCTGGTTGGCAATCAGTAGCTAGTGGTGTCCCTCAGGGCTCAGTGTTGGGCCCACAATTGTTCACAATTTACATAGATGATTTGGAGTTGGGGACCAAGTGCAATGAGTCCAGGTTTGCAGACGACACTAAGCTGAGTGGTAAAGCAAAAAGTGCAGAGGATACCGGACGTCTGCAGAGGGATTTGGATAGGCTAAGTGAATGGGCTCGGGTCTGGCAGATGGAATACAATGTTGACAAATGTGAGGTTCTCCATTTTGGTGGGAATAATAGCAAAAGGGATTATTATTTAAATGATAAAATATTAAAACATGCCGCTGTGCAGAGAGACCTGGGTGTGCTAGTGCATGAGTCGTGAAATGTTGGTTTACAAGTGCAACAGGTGATTAAGAAGGCAAATGGAATTTTGTCCTTCATTGGTAAAGGGATGGAGTTTAAGACTAGGGAGGTTATGCTGCAATTGTACAAGGTGTTAGTGAGGCCACATCTGGAGTATTGTTCAGTTTTGGTCTCCTTACTTGGGAAATGACGTATTGGCACTGGAGGGTGTGCAGAGGAGATTCACTCAGTTAATCCCAGAGCTAAAGGGGTTGGATTATGAGGAGAGTTTGAGTAGCCTGGGACTGTACTCGGAATTTAGAAGGATGTGGGGGGATCTTAAAGAAACGTATAAAATTATGAAGGGAATAGATAAGATAGATGCGGGCAGGTTGTTTCCACTGGTGGGTGAAAGCAGAACTAGGGGGCATAGCCTCAAAATAAGGGGAAGTAGATTTAGGACTGAGCTTAGGAGGAACTCCTTCACCCAAAGGGTTGTGAATCTATGGAATTCCTTCCCAGTGAAACAGTTGAGGCTCCTTCATTAAATGTTTTTAAGATAAAGATAGATAGATTTTTGAAGAATAAAGGGATTAAGGGTTATGGTGTTAGGGCCGGAATGTGGAGCTGAGTCCAAAAAAGATCAGCCATGATCTCATTGAATGGTGGAGCAGGCTCGAGGGGCCAGATGGCCTACTCCTGCTCCTAGTTCTTATGTTCTTATGTTCTTAGGACAGACTGTTGGTGATGGTGACCCCCAGGAACTTAAAGCTATTTCCATCTCCACTTCGGAGCCATTGGTGCAGACGGGAGTGTGTGTTATGCTGCGCTTCCTGAAGTCGATGATCAGTTCCTTGGTCTTTCCAACATTTGGAGAGTCCTTTACTAACATTTAAATCTCCTCCATAAATTCAAAACTCCCACGATGCAGGACAAATCCCTTGCTTCAGCGCAAATGAGATCTGTTTGAACTCAGCACTGAGTGAAAATGGGATCTGTTGGAAATGGGGGCAGGCAGGACCTCTGAATTCTCATCCTGTCTGTCCATTTTTAAAGACCCAATGAGGCTCCATGACTCTGAAAATATCCAAACCTTTGTTTCCTCCCCACAATTTGCTTTCCTACTCATCTTTGTATTTTCAGAAAATTTGGCTAGAATACACTTGGTCCCTTGAGCCAAGTCATTAAAATAAGTTGTATATGACTTCCGGTATCGGCCATGACCTGCTAGGTCATGCGAACGGCAGCTCCCGCCGGGATCGGTTTTACGGGCCGCTAAAAGGAGTGGCGGCGGTAATTGACGGCAGACGTGGGAGAGGTTCCCCCCGCTGGTGCATGTAGAGAACCAGGAGCGGAGCAGGCAGACGCGCGAACGCGGGGAAGAAAGTCGAGAAGGTCCGGGAGGACAAAATGGCGGCCGGAGAAGATCGGGAGGTATGGGCCCAGTGGGCCAGAGAACAACAGGAGCTCCTTAAAAACTGTTTCATGGAGCTGAAAACGGAGATGCTGGCCTCCATGGAAAGAATTGTGGTGACCCAGAAGGTGCAGGAGAAGGAGATCAAGGAGGTGAGGGGGAAGGTGGCGGAGAACGAGGATGAGATCCTGGGCCTGGCGGTGAAGGTGGAGGTGTTCGAGGCGCTCCATAAGAGATGGTAGGAGAGGCTCGGTGACATTGAATGTAGGTCTCAGAGCCATAATCTGCGGATCCTGGGCCTTCCCGAAGGAGCGGTGGGGGCGGACACGAGCTCGTACGTGGCCCCAATGCTGGAGACGTTGATGGGCGCGGGGGCCTTCCCGCGGCCCTTGGAGCTGGATGGGGTGCACAGGGTTCTCGCCAGAAAGCCGAGGGTAAACGTGCCACCGAGGGCGATGGTGATACGGTTTCAGCGCTTGGCAGACCGGGAGCGAGTCCTGTGGTGGGCGAAGAAAGAGCGGAGCAGTAAGTGGGAGAATGGCGAGATTCGAATTTACCAGGACCTGGGAGCTGAGCTGGCGAGGAGGCGTGCAGGTTTCAACAAGGCGAAGGCGGTCCAATACAGTAAAGGGGTGAAGTTTGGGCTCCTGCACCCGGCGAGACAGTGGGTAACATACCAGGACAGGCACCACTATTTTGATACGCCGGATGAGGGGTGGTCTTTCATCAGGCAGGAGAAGCTGGACCTGAACTGAGGGACAGTTGTATGGGGGTGAAATGTGCGGGTGGGGAGGGACCGAGGGGAGGACGGTGGGTAAAGCATAAGTTTATGGGCTTGTCTGCCCTAGTTTGGTTGGTGGTTTTTTTAAAATAAATATTTTATTGAAAATTTTTGGTCAACCAACACAGTACATTGTGCATCCTTTACACAATATTATAACAACACAAATAACAATGACCTATTTTATAAACAAAAAATGAATAAATAATAAATAACAAAAATGAAAACTAACCCTAATTGGCAACTGCCTTATCACAAGTAACACTCTCCAAAAATATAATTTAACAGTCCAATATATAATTATCTGTCGCAACGACCTATACATATTATACAGTATATATTAACAACCCTGAGAGTCCTTCTGGTTCCTCCCCCCCCCCGCCCCCCGATCCTGGGCTGCTGCTGCTGCCTTCTTTTTTCCATTCCATCTATCTTTCTGCGAGGTATTCGACGAACGGTTGCCACCGCCTGGTGAACCCTTGAGCCGACCCCCTTAGAACGAACTTAATCCGCTCTAGCTTTATAAACCCTGCCATGTAATTTATCCAGGTCTCCACCCCCGGGGGCTTGGCTTCTTTCCACATTAACAATATCCTGCGCCGGGCTACTAGGGACGCAAAGGCCAAAACATCGGCCTCTCTCGCCTCCTGCACTCCCGGCTCTTGTGCAACCCCAAATATAGCCAACCCCCAGCTTAGTTCGACCCGGACCCCCACTACTTTTGAAAGCACCTTAGTCACCCCCATCCAAAACCCCTGTAGTGCCGGGCATGACCAAAACATATGGGTATGATTCGCTGGGCTTCTCGAGCACCTCGCACACCTATCCTCCACCCCAAAAAATTTACTGAGCCGTGCTCCAGTCATATGCGCCCTGTGTAATACCTTAAACTGAATCAGGCTTAGCCTGGCACACGAGGACGACGAGTTTACCCTGCTTAGGGCATCTGCCCACAGCCCCTCCTCGATCTCCTCCCCCAGCTCTTCTTCCCATTTCCCTTTTAGTTCATCTACCATAGTCTCCCCTTCATCCCTCATTTCCCTATATATATCTGACACCTTACCATCCCCCACCCATGTCTTTGAGATCACTCTGTCCTGCACCTCTTGTGTCGGGAGCTGCGGGAATTCCCTCACCTGTTGCCTCGCAAAAGCCCTCAGTTGCATATACCTGAATGCATTCCCTTGGGGCAACCCATATTTCTCGGTCAGCGCTCCCAGACTCGCGAACTTCCCATCCACAAACAGATCTTTCAGTTGCGTTATTCCTGCTCTTTGCCACATTCCATATCCCCCATCCATTCCCCCCGGGGCAAACCTATGGTTGTTTCTTATCGGGGACCCCCCCAAGGCTCCAGTCTTTCCCCTATGCCGTCTCCACTGTCCCCAAATCTTCAGTGTAGCCACCACCACCGGGCTTGTGGTGTAGTTCCTCGGTGAGAACGGCAATGGGGCTGTCACCATAGCCTGTAGGCTAGTCCCCCTACAGGACGCCCTCTCTAATCTCTTCCACGCCGCTCCCTCCTCCTCTCCCATCCACTTACTCGCCATTGAAATATTAGCGGCCCAATAATACTCACTTAGGCTCGGTAGTGCCAGCACCCCCCATCCCTGCTACGCTGTAAGAATCCCTTCCTCACTCTCGGGGTCTTCCCGGCCCACACAAAACCCATGATGCTCTTTTCAATCCTTTTAAAAAAAGCCTTCGTGATCACCACCGGGAGGCACTGAAACACAAAGAGGAATCTCGGGAGGACCACCATCTTAACCGCCTGCACCATCCCTGCCAGTGACAGGGATACCATATCCCATCTCTTGAAATCCTCCTCCATTTGTTCCACCAACCGCGTTAAATTTAACCTATGCAATGTGCCCCAATTCTTGGCTATCTGGATCCCCAGGTAACGAAAGTCCCTTGTTACCTTCCTCAACGGTAGGTCCTCTATTTCTCTACTCTGCTCCCCTGGATGCACCACAAACAACTCACTTTTCCCCATGTTCAATTTATACCCTGAAAAATCCCCAAACTCCCCAAGTATCCGCATTATTTCTGGCATCCCCTCCGCCGGGTCTGCCACGTATAGTAGCAAATCGTCCGCATACAAAGATACCCGGTGTTCTTCTCCTCCTCTAAGTACTCCCCTCCACTTCTTGGAACCCCTCAACGCTATCGCCAGGGGCTCAATCGCCAGTGCAAACAATAATGGGGACAGAGGGCATCCCTGCCTTGTCCCTCTATGGAGCCGAAAATATGCAGATCCCCGTCCATTCGTGACCACGCTCGCCATCGGGGCCCTATACAACAGCTGCACCCATCTAACATACCCCTCTCCAAAACCAAATCTCCTCAACACCTCCCACAAATAATCCCACTCCACTCTATCAAATGATTTCTCGGCATCCATCGCCACTACTATCTCCGTTTCCCCCTCTGGTGGGGCCATCATCATTACCCCTAACAGCCTCCGTATATTCGTGTTCAGCTGTCTCCCCTTCACAAACCCAGTTTGGTCCTCGTGGACCACCCCCGGGACACATTCCTCTATTCTCATTGCCATTACCTTGGCCAGGATCTTGGCATCTACATTTAGGAGAGAAATAGGTCTATAGGACCCGCATTGTAGCGGGTCCTTTTCCTTCTTTAAGAGAAGCGATATCATTGCTTCAGACATAGTCGGGGGCAGTTGTCCCCTTTCCTTTGCCTCATTCAAGGTCCTCGTCAATACCGGGGCGAGCAAGTCCACATATTTTCTATAGAATTCGACTGGGAATCCATCCGGTCCCGGGGCCTTTCCCGCCTGCATGCTCCTAATTCCTTTCACCACTTCTTCTACCTCGATCTGTGCTCCCAGTCCCACCCTTTCCTGCTCTTCCACCTTGGGAAATTCCAGCCGATCCAAGAAGCCCATCATTCTCTCCCTCCCACCCGGGGGTTGAGCTTCATATAATTTTTTATAAAATGTCTTGAACACTCCATTCACTCTCTCCGCTCCCCGCTCCATCTCTCCTTCCTCATCCCTCACTCCCCCTATTTCCCTCGCTGCTCCCCTTTTCCTCAATTGGTGTGCCAGCAACCTGCTCGCCTTCTCCCCATATTCGTACTGTACACCCTGTGCCTTCCTCTATTGTGCCTCTGCAGTGCCCGTAGTCAGCAAGTCAAATTCTACATGTAGCCTTTGCCTTTCCCTGTACAGTCCCTCCTCCGGTGCTTCCGCATATTGTCTGTCCACCCTCAAAAGTTCTTGCAGCAACCGCTCCCGTTCCTTACTCTCCTGCTTCCCTTTATGTGCCCTTATTGATATCAGCTCCCCTCTAACCACCGCCTTCAGTGCCTCCCAGACCACTCCCACCTGGACCTCCCCATTATCATTGAGTTCCAAGCACTTTTCAATGCACCCCCTCACCCTTAGACACACCCCCTCATCTGCCATTAGTCCCATGTCCATTCTCCAGGGTGGGCGCCCTCCTGTTTCCTCCCCTATCTCCAAGTCTACCCAGTGTGGAGCGTGATCCGAAATGGCTATAGCCGTATACTCCGTTCCCCTCACCTTCGGGATCAACGCCCTTCCCAGCACAAAAAAGTCTATTCGCGAGTAGACTAAATGGACATAAGAGAAAAACGAGAACTCCTTACTCCTAGGTCTGCTAAATCTCCACGGGTCTACACCTCCCATCTGCTCCATAAAATCTTTAAGTACCTTGGCTGCTGCCGGCCTCCTTCCAGTCCTGGACTTCGACCTATCCAGCCCTGGTTCCAACACCGTATTAAAATCTCCCCCCATTATCAGCTTTCCCATCTCTAGGTCCGGAATGTGTCCTAGCATCCGCCTCATAAAATTGGCATCATCCCAGTTTGGGGCATATACGTTTACCAAAACCACCGTCTCCCCCTGTAGTTTGCCACTCACCATCACGTATCTGCCCCGTTATCCGCCACTATAGTCTTTGCCTCGAACATTACCCGCTTCCCCACTAATATAGCCACCCCCCTGTTTTTCGCATCTAGCCCCGAATGGAACACCTGCCCCACCCATCCTTTGCGTAGCCTAACCTGGTCTATCAGTTTCAGGTGCGTTTCCTGTAACATAACCACATCTGCCTTAAGTTTCTTAAGGTGTGCGAGTACCCTTGCCCTCTTTATCGGCCCGTTCAGCCCTCTCACGTTCCACGTGATCAGCCGGGTTGGGGGGCTTCCTACCCCCCCCCCCCCTTGTCGATTAGCCATCCCCTTTTTCCAGCTCCTCACCCGGTTCCCACGCAGCTGTATCTCCCCCAGGCGGTGCCCCCCGCCCATCCCCTCCCATACCAGCTCCCCCCTCTCCTCAGCAGCAGCAACCCAGTAATTCCCCCCTCCCACCCCCCCCCCCGCTAGATCCTCCGCTAGCGTAATTACTCCCCCCATGTTGCTCCCAGAAGTCAGCAAACTCTGGCCGACCTCGGCTTCCCCCCGTGACCTCGGCTCGCACCGTGCAACGCCCCCTCCTTCCTGCTTCTCTATTCCCGCCATGATTATCATAGCGCGGGAACCAAGCCCGCGCTTCTCCCTTGGCCCCGCCCCCAATGGCCAACGCCCCATCTCCTCCACCTCCCCTCCTCCCCCCATCACCACCTGTGGAAGAGAGAAAAGTTACCACATCGCAGGATTAGTACATAAAACTCCTCTTTCCCCCCTTTTTAACCCCCCTCTTCGCCCCCCACATTCGCCCCACCACTTTGTTCAAACGTTCTTTTTAATAACCCGCTCATTCCAGTTTTTCTTCCACAATAAAAGTCCACGCTTCATCCGCCGTCTCAAAGTAGTGGTGCCTCCCTCGATATGTGACCCACAGTCTTGCCGGTTGCAGCATTCCAAATTTTATCTTCTTTTTATGAAGCACCGCCTTGGCCCGATTAAAGCTCGCCCTCCTTCTCGCCACCTCCGCACTCCAGTCTTGATAAACGCAGATCACCGCGTTCTCCCATTTACTGCTCCGAGTTTTCTTTGCCCATCTAAGGACCATTTCTCTATCCTTAAAACGGAGGAATCTCACCACTATGGCTCTGGGAATTTCTCCTGCTCTAGGTCCTCGCGCCATCACTCGGTATGCTCCCTCCACCTCCAACGGACCCGCCGGGGCCTCCGCTCCCATTAACGAGTGCAGCATCGTGCTCACATATGCCCCGACGTCCGCTCCCTCCGCACCTTCAGGAAAACCAAGAATCCTCAGGTTGTTCCTCCTTGCGTTGTTCTCCAGTGCCTCCAACCTTTCCACACATCGTTTCTGATGTGCCTCATGCGTCTCCGTCTTCATCACCAGGCCCTGTATGTCGTCCTCATTCTCGGCTGCCTTTGCCTTTACGACCCGAAGCTCCCGCTCCTGGGTCTTTTGTTCCTCCTTTAGCCCTTCGATCGCCTGTAGTATCGGGGCCAACAGCTCTTTCTTCATTTCCTTTTTGAGCTCTTCCACACAGCATTTCAAGAACTCTTGTTGTTCAGGGCCCCATGTTAAACTGCCACCTTCCGACGCCATCTTGGTTTTTGCTTGCCTTCCTTGCCGCTGTTCGAAAGGATCCACTGCAATCCGGCCACTTTCTCCTCCTTTTTTCATCCGTATCCAGGGGGGATTCCCTTCTGGTTTACCGCACAGTGTTTTTAGCCGTCAAAATTGCCGTTGGGGCTCCTATCAAGAGCCCAAAAGTCCGTTTCACCGGGAGCTGCCGAAACGTGCGACTCAGCTGGTCATCGCCGCACCCGGAAGTCGGTTGGTGGTTTTGTTGTTTGATTTGTTTGTTTTGTTTTCCAGGTGTTCGGTGCTAGGGGGGGGAAACGCCCGGGACGGGTTGTCCGGCGCACGGGGAGGTCCCAGATGGCGCTTGCCCCTCTACCCTGCGGGGGAGGGGGATAGGGTGGCCCAAAGGAGGCAACAAATTAAGGGTTGGTATATAGAGGCGGGAGCGGCCGGGTCATTGCTGACTCACGGAAGCACAATGGGGGGGAAACCAGAGCTAAGCGGTTGCTTGGCAGGGGTTGGGGGGGGGGGGGTTTGGGGGTGTGTGGGGGGCTGGGGGGGAGGGAGGGGTGCTGCTTTGCTGACTGAAGGGGAGCCAGGTGAGGGGTATGGATGGAGAGTCGGGTGGGGGGGCCGCCGAGGGGAGAGCTGGAGGAGGGAGGCGGGGGCACGTGGCTGGCCGAAAAAGGGAGATGGCTAGTCGGCGGGATGGGGGGGTGGTCAACCCCCCGACCAGGCTGATGACGTGGAACGTGAGGGGCCTGAATGGGCCGGTCAAGCGGTCCCGCGTGTTCTTGTATTTGAAGGGGCTGAAGGCGGACGTGGCCATGTTGCAAGAGACGCACTTAAAGCTCGCGGACCAGATGAGGCTAAGGAAAGGATGGGTGGGACAGGTGTTTCACTCGGGGTTAGACTCCAAGACCAGAGGAGTGGCCATTGTGGTCAGTAATCGAGTGGCATTTGAGGCGGGGAGCATCGTGGCGGACAAGGGGGGCAGGTATATAATGGTGAGTGGCAAGCTGCAGGGGGCCCGGGTGGTGTTAATGAATGTATATGCCCCGAACTGGGACGATGCGGACTTCATGAGGCGCATGTTGGGTAGCATCCCGGACTTGGATTTAAGTCATCTGATAATCGGAGAAGTCTTTAATACGGTCTTCGATCCGAGCTTGGATCGTTCCAAGTCCAGGTCAGGAAAGAGGCCGACGGTGGCCAGGGCCTTGTGGGAGTTCATGGGCCAGATGGGGGGAGTGGACCCCTGGAGGTTTGCTCGGCCAAGGACAAAGGAGTTTTCCTATTTCTCCCATGTCCATAAAGTCTATTCGTAAATAGACTTCTTTGTGCTGAGTAGGGCGTGGTGGGAGTCGAATACTCGGCCATTGCGGTCTCGAACCATGCCCCGCACTGGGTGGACCTGCGACTGGGGGCGGAACGGGGTCAGCGCCCTCTCTGGTGACTGGGTGTGGGGCTGCTGGCGGACGAAGAGGTGTGTGGGCGGATAAGGAGGAGTATTGACGGTGGCAGCGGTTTGAGAGGCCCTGAAGGCGGTCGTTAGGGGAGAGTTAATCTCCATTAGGTCCCTGTGGTATTATAGGTATTACTGTACCTGACAGGCTAAAGCACTATTAGTGGAAAATGTATGCTTTCTATTGGTGGAATGTATGATAGCTCCACCCTGATAGGCGGGGTATAAGAACCCGTGCCGCCCCAGCAGCCTTCATTCTGTACCTGAGCTGCTGGGGGAAACATCTAGCTTATTAAAGCCTTCAGTTGGACTACAACCTCGTTTTAGTGGTCATTGATCGTGCATTAGTCCCATAGAGAGAAGGAGAGGGCGGAGAGGGAGAGACAGGTGGGAGAGATACTCAGGGTAGACAGGAGGTACGCGGAGGCCCCAGAGGGGGGGCTGTTGAATGAACAGGCGGGGAAGGCGGAGGCGCAGCTGAGGAAAGCGAAGGGGGTAGTTGAAGAATATGGGGAGAAGGCGCACCAGCTGCGCAGGAGGGAGGCGGCCAGAGAGATTGGGGGTGGCGGGGTAGGGAAGGCAACATGGTGCTGAGCCCAGAGAGGGTTAATGAAGTCTTCAGGGAGTTCTACGGGAAGTTATAAGAGTCGGAAGCCCCCGGGGAGGGGGAAGGGATGAGGCAGTTCATGGACCGGTTGAGGTTCCCAAGGGTGGAAGCAGAGCGGGTGAAGGGACTGGGGGCCCCGATTGAGTTGGAGGAGGTAGTCAGGGGGCTGGCAGGCATGCAGACGGGCACGGCCCCGGGCCCAGGCGGCTTCCCCGTAGAATTTTATAAGAAGTTCTTGGAGCTGCTGAGCCCGCTCCTGATGAGAACCTTCAATGAGGCAAAGGAGAAAGGGACCCTCCCTCCGACAATGTCGCAGGCATTGATCTCGCTCATCCTGAAGAAGGAGAAGGATCCGCTTCAGTGTGGGTCCTACAGGCCAATATCGCTCCTGAACGTAGATGCCAAGCTGTTGGCAAAAATTCTGGCCACCAGAATAGAGGACTGTGTCCCGGGAGTGATTGGGGAGGACCAGACGGGTTTTGTTAAGGGCAGGCAGCTGAACACGAACGTGAGGAGGCTCCTGAATATTATCATGATGCCCTTGGAGGGGGGGGGAGGTGGAGGTGGTGGCTGCGATGGACGCGGAGAAGTCCTTTGACAGGGTGGAGTGGGAGTATCTGTGGGACGTGCTAGGCAGGTTTGGATTTGGGGAGGGATTTATAGGTTGGGTCAAGCTGCTGTACCAGGCCCCTGTAGCGAGTGTGTCCACAAACCGGCTAAGGTCGGAAGATTTCAGGCTGCACCGGGGAACGAGACAGGAGTGTCCCCTGCCCCGTTGCTGTTTGCCCTGGCAATTGAGCCGTTGGCCATTGCGCTCAGGACTTCGAGGGATTGGAGGGGGCTGGTGCGCGGAGGGGAGTAACATCGGGTCGCCCTCTACGCGGATGACCTGCTGTTGTATATTTCGGACCCGTTAGAGGGGATGGGGAAGGTCATGCGGATCCTGGGGGACTTCGGGAGGTTCTCGGGGTATAAGTTGAACGTGGGGAAGAGTGAGCTGTTCGTGGTCCACGGTAGGAGCCAGGAGGAGAGACTGAGGGAGCTCCCGCTCAGGATAGTGGACAGGAGCTTTCGGTACTTGGAGATACAAGTGGCCAGGAATTGGGATGCCCTGCACAGGCTCAACTTAACCCGGCTAGTGGAGCAGATGGAGGGAGAGTTTAAAAGGTGGGATATGCTCCCGCTTTCCCTGGCGGGACGGGTGCAGACTGTGAAGATGACGGTTCTCCCCAGGTTCCTCTTCGTATTTCAGTGCCTCCCCATTTTCATCCCCAAGTCCTTCTTTAAGTGGGTGAATAGGATTGTTACGGGATTTGTGTGGGCGAATAAAACCCCGCGAGTCAAAAGGGTATTCTTGGAGCGTAGCGTGGGGGGGGGGGGGGGGGGGGGGGGGGACTGCTCTGCCGAACTTCTGCAGTTATTACTGGGCGGCCAATGTGGCCATGATTAGGAAATGGGTGATGGAGGAGGGGGCGGCGTGTGGGCGGCTGGAGACATCGTCGTATATATGCAACAGTCTAGGGGCACTTGTCACGGCTCCGCTGCCGTTCTCGCCGGCGCGATCCACTACACGTCCGGTGGAGACACAGGGGAGAGGAGGGGGCCTCTGTGTGGACCCTGATATGGAATAACCACAGATTTGCTCCGGGTAGGATGGATGGGGGGTACCAAGGCTGGTTAGGGCAGGTATTCGGAGGATGGGGGACCTGTTTATAGATGGGGCTTTCCCCAGCATGCAGGCGCTGGAGGCGAGGTTCGGCCTGCCCCCGGGGAATGCGTTCAGTACCTTCAGGTTCGGGGCTTCCTTAGAAAACAGGTGGGGACATTCTCGCTGCTACCCCCACGTAGGATCCAGGATAGGGTGGTGTCTGGCGTCTGGGTAGGGGAGGGGAAGGTGTCAGACATATATCAGGAGCTGTAGGAGGTAGAGGAAGCCTCAGTGGGGGAGTTGAAGGATAAGTGGGAGGAGGAGCTGGCCGAGGAGCTGGAGGAGGGCCTGTGGGCCGAGGCCCTGGGCAGGGTGAACCCCTCCTCATCATGTGCCAGGCTCGGCTTAATCCAGTTTAAAGTGGTGCATCGGGTGCATATAATGGCGGCAAGAATGAGTAGGTTTTTTGGGGTGGAGGACAGGTGCCCGAGGTGTGCATTGAGTTCGGAGAATCATGCCCATATATTTTGGGCATGCCCGGCGCTTAAAGGATTCTGGCAGGGGTTTGCAAGGGTGATGTTTAGGGTCTTGGATGCTCGGGTGAAGGCGAGTCCAGCGGTAGCGATATTTGGGGTGGCGGAGGATCCGGGAGTGCAGGAAGCGAAAGAGGCCGAGGTACTGGCCTTTGCCTCCCTGGTACCCGATGACAGATTTTGTTAATGCGGAGGGACTCGAAACCCCCGAGCGTGAAGACCTGGGTTAGCGATGTGGCGGGGTTCCTCAACCTGGAGCAAATAAAGTTTGCCTTGAGAGGGTCCTTGATGGGGTTCTCCCGGCGGTGGCAACCTTTCCTTGACTTTCGAGGGCAGCAGTGTCAGCAGCAGCAGCATCCTGGGGGGGGGGGGGTGGTGGGGGGTGGGGGCAGAGAGAGGGGGGGTTCAGGTGGGGGGGGGTACTGTTGATGTAATGTGAGCTGGGCATGGAGACAAAACCCACCTTGTTCTGTTTTAAAAATATTTTTTTCTGTTTTGTAAGTACTTTCATTCTAAGCTTTGGGCTATGCTTATTGTTACTTTTTATTACCAACTGTATTTCTATTTTTGTGATGTAAAAATGCTGATTGGAAAAACGTTAATAAAACATTTATTTTAAAAAAAATAAGTTGTATACAGTTAAGGCCCCAGCACTAATCCCTGTTGCACTCCACCAGTTACTGTTTGGTAATCTGAAAATGATCCATTTAGTTTTACATTAGGATCTTTCCAGAATCTCGGAAATGTTGGAAGATTACAACTAATGGATCCACACTTATTTTAAGACACAAGGTTTAAAAAATCATCCAATGCTGCTATGTAAAATGTTTCCAATTTTCTAGCCTACCACTCATCTTTGAGGAGTTATAGAATCATAGATTCATAGAGTTGTACAGCATGGAAAGAGACCCTTCGGTCCATTGTGGCCACGCCGGCCATCAAGCACATATCTACTCTAATTCCATTTTCCAACACTTGGTCCGCAGCCTTGCATGCTATCGCGCAAGTGCTCATCTAACTACTTCTTAAACGTTGTGAGGGTTCCTGCCTCTCACACCCATTCAGACAGTGAGTTCCAGATTCCCATCACCCTCTGGCTGAAAATGTTTTTCCTCACATCTCCTCTAAACGTCCTGCCCCTTAATTTAAATCTATCCCCTCTGGTTATTGACTCTCTCCACGAAGGGGAAAAGTATTGTCCTATCCACCCTATCTATGTTCCTCATAATTTTACACACCTCAATCAGGGGCGGGATTCTCCGCAATCGGCGCGATGTCTGCCGACCGCCGCCAAAAATGGCGCGAATCAGTCCGGCATCGCGCCGCCCCAAAGGTGCGGAATTCTCCACATCTTGAGGGGCCGATCCTTCACCTTGAGGGGCTAGGCTCGCGCCGGACTGATTTTTGCTCCGCCAGCTGGCGGGAAAGGCCTTTGGTGCCCCGCCAGCTGGCGCGGAAATGACTGTGCCGTGCGGCGCATGCGCGGGAGCGTCAGCGGCTGCTCACGGCATCCCCGCGCATGCGCAGTGGAGGGGGTCTCTTCCGCCTCCGCCATAGTGGAGACCATGGCGAAGGCGGAAGGAAGAGTGCCCCCACGGCACAGGCCTGCCCGTGGATCGGTGGGTCCCAATCGTGGGCCAGGCCCCCGGGGCCAGATCGCCCCGTGCCCCCCCCCCCCCCAGGACGCCGGAGCCTGCCCGCGCCGCCTTCTCCCGCCAGTAAGAGAGGTGGTTTGATTCTTGCCGGCGGGACAGGCATTCCAGCAGCGGGACTTCGGCCCATCGCGGGCCGGAGAATCGCCGGGAGGGGGGCGCCAACCGGCGTGGCACAATTCCCACCCCCGCCGTATATTCGGTGCCGGAGAATTCGGCAACCGGCGGGGGCGGGATTCACGCCAGCGCCCGGCAATTCTCCGACCCGGCGGGGGGTCGGAGAATCCCGTCCCAGGTCCCCATTGAGCCTTCTCCGCTCCAAGGAAAACAACCTCAGCCTATCCAGTCTCTCTTGATAGCTGAAACGATCCAGCCGAGACAACATCCTGGTGAATCTCCTCTTCACCCTCTCCAGTGCAATTTTTACTTCCTGTAGTGTGGTGTCCAGAACTGTGCACAGAGCCCAGCTGGTACCTAACCAGCATTTTTATACAGCACCAGCATAACCTCTTAGCACTTATATTCAGTGCCTCAGTTAATAAAGGCAAGAATCCCATAAGCCTTCTTAACCATCTTATCTACCTGTCTTGCTTTCTTCAGAGATCTGTGGACATGCACACCAAGATCCTCTGTGCTTCCTAGGGTCTGACCATTCATTGTATATCCCCTCACCTTGTTAGTCCTCCCAAAATACTTCATCTCACACTTTTCATGGTTAAATTCCATTCACCACTCTTCTGCCCATCTAACCAGTCCGTCTATATTGTTCTGTAGTCTAAGGCCATGCTCCCCACTATTTACAACAGCACCAATTTTTGTGTCACCTGCGAATTTACTTATCATGCATCCTACATTCATGTCCAGATCATTGATGTATAACACAAACAAGCGACCCAGCATCAATTCCTTGTATGTCTTTTGTTTCAATTTGATACCATTCTTAACTTCCTTAGTTAGCCACACTTGGTGCATCCTTCCCATTCTGAAATATCTCCTTAAATAACTGACATTGCTTTTCTACTGTCTTACCTTTTGACCTATTTCTCAGTCCTGTCTATCCATCTCTATTTTCACACTTTTGCAATCACTTTCTTTAGGTTTAGGACACTATTTTCAGACCGAAGTTTCTCACCCTCAAACTGAATATGAAATTCTATCATATTATGATTGGCCATGTGCACAGGATATTCTACTATGAAATCATCAATTAATCCTCTCTGGCCTAAAATAGTCCGGTTCTGATGATTCTAGAATATTGCTTCAAGAAACTGGCCTGAATACATTCTATGAACTCATCCTCGAGATTACCTTCACCAATTTGTCCAAATTATATGGAGATTAAAAGCACCTGTGGTTATTGCAGTATCTTTCTTACAAGCCCCTACTATTGCATGAATTACATTCAGTCCTACAGTGTAAGTTCTGACATGGGGCCTATAAACTACTCAGTGATTTCTTTCCCTTAGTTACTTGGTTATCCTCCTAGTCCCAGGTGGGACATAAAGCTGCGACAATGTTCCTCCATTGGGCCCTGCCCTACGCCATGTTGTTTTAGGCCTGCCCCGTTTAGTTTCCCAGCTGGTATCCACCTTAGAGCAACCTTTGGTATTCGCTCTTGGGGCATACTTCGCATGTGTCCGAACCATCTTATCCAGCACATTTTGATCTCCAGGACAATGATGTAGTAGCCAGTTTTCTACAGGTCCTCATTGGAATATTTACTTGGCGAGTAGACGTTGCAGATCTTACATAGGAAAATGTTATGAAAGGTCTTGCCCATGTCTATCTTCACTACCCTGCAGAATTCTGATCCATACAGCAGGACGTACCTTACTCTTCTGTTGTGGAGTCTGATTTTGGTATTCAGACTGTACTGTTTGGACTTCCAGGTGGTTCGAACTCTGCTAAACACCCTTCTAGCTTTATACAGCCTTTCCATCTATTAATTATCTCCACTCAAACTGATTCTACATCTTGATCTTCTGAGCCATGCTAATTTCCCATTACGGTACTGATTTCATCCTTCATTAACTCATCTACTCCACCTCTTTTTTCTTCTTCCTATCCTTCAAAATTCTAAATACCTTGAATATTAAATTCCCAGCCTTGGTCACTTTTCAATCATGGCTTTGTAATGGCTATCATATCATACCCATTTTTTTATGTTTTGCTATTAAATCATTCATTTTATTATGAATGCGCCAAGAATTCAGATAAAGAACCATTAATTCTGTAGTTTTACCATTTTCCCCTACTCCGGTCTTATTTGCTGGTGCACTCTTTGAACTATTACGTTTGTACATTCTGTCCCTACCTGTCACACTCTGGTTATCATTAGCATTGTTATTTATCATTACCTACAGTGCAACCCTGTACTCTTGCCTTGTCCTTTCTCATTAACTTTCCAAATCTCCTCTCATGTGAACCATCCCCCGAATATTTAGCTGAATTCCTCTCTACAACTCTAATTATACAATTCAGCTGCACACTGGGCAGTTTAGGTGGCATTCATTCGAAAGGTACAGCTTCCTCTTTCCTCAGCCTTCGTGCCAGTTCTCTATGAATTGAAACCCGTTTCTCCCACACCAATCTTTGAGCCACATATTCAACCCTCTTATCTTATTTATTATACGTCAATTTGCTTGTGGTACAGGTGGTAATCCAGTGATTATTACCTTTGTGATCCTGCTAGGTTCCAGAGGTTGTGGGTTTGGAAGGTGCTGTCAAAGGAGCTTTGATAGGTTACTGCAATGGTACACATTGCTGCAACTTTGTGTTAGTGGTGGAGGGAGGGAATGTTTAAGGTGGTGGATGGGTGCCAATCAAGAGTTGGTGGGAGGTTTTTGCGAGTCGGGCGAGTTACTCAGCACAAAATTCTCAGCTCTGGCAGCCTTTCCAGTTCAGTTTTCTGTCAATGGTAACACCAAGCATGTTTCCAATGGGGATTCAATGATGGTAATGCCATTGAACATCATGGGGGAATGGTTAGATTCTCTCTTGTTGGAGATAGTTGTCCGACAGTTTGGGGAGACAGTAGCATAGTGGTAATGTTGTTGGACTAGTAATCCAGAGGCCCAGGCCATTGCTCCTGGAACATGGCTTCAAATCTCACTACATGAAATTCAATTGATAAATTTAGAATATGAAGCTAATCTCAGTAACTGTGACCACGAAACTATCATCAATTTTAAAACCCATCTGGTACATCAATGTCCTTCAGAGAAGAAAATCTGCAATCTTTACGTGGCCTGGCCTACATGTAACTCCAGTTCCACAGTGGTTGACTCTGAAATGGCCTAGCAAGCCTCTCATTTCAAGGGCAATTAGGGATGGACAACAAATGCTGACCTTGTCAGCGATGCCTGCATAAAGAAAAAAAATGTTACTTGCCACTTATCAGCTCTAGCCTGAATGTTGTCCAGGTCTTGCTGCATTTGGACATGGGCTGCTTCATTATCTGAGGAGTCACAAATGGCACTGAATATTGTTGAATCATCAGCGAACAACTCCACAGTTGACTTTATGATGGAGGGAAGATCATTGATGACGCAGCTAAAGATGCCCTGAGGAACTCTTGAAGTGATGTTGCGGGACTGAGATAGTTGACCTCCAACAGCCACAACCATCTTCCTTTTTGCTAGGTATGACTCCAGCCAATAATGGGACAACTGACTCTCATTGCCTCATCTCATCCTAATTTATCTCACTTTTTGCGCTGACAAATGCAATGACCTTGATGTTTCTGTTGGCCCACCTCTAGCTTCAATTCTCTGGTATCAGCAAACTCCTGGAAGGTCTTCCACCCCCAAATATTTCTCCTGGTTGTATATCCAACTCAAAGGCATCTGGCACAATTGGCACTGACTGTACAGTCTGGCTGCATCGCTGCAGCTGCAACATAATTTCCTTAACTTCGTCCAAGCTGTTTACTACTCCAAGATTTTCCTGGGGATCAGAAACTACCCCAAAGTCTTTCTTGACCACCTACAAGCCACCTTCTCAGACCAACCAGATTTGGAACCCCTTCTAAACTCGGTTTAAAAATCCAAGGAATTTGTGCACTTTTTCATGTTCTAGGTGTTAACCTTTCCAAAGTTAAATGTTTCCATCAAGCATACATCACATATGAATAGTTTGTACTTTTATAACCGGCTATCTTGGCTCAAGCAATTTAACAGTTGAAAGCTGGAGGTGCACAGATTAGTCTCCAATAATTCATGTGTTATTTTATCTTGATTCTGCTTGCTTTATCTAGGCCCGGACAGATGTGAAAAAGCCAGCAGTTTCCTTTAATCCTTACTTTGTGAACTCCTTGAATACACATGAGTATTTTAAAACGTAATGCCTCTGGACAAAGGCCTTTGCAATGTATTTAGTTGTAAACCTTCACACACAATCATCTATTCACCAAACGATGGAAGAATTGTGCATACTTGAAGAGCTGTGTCAGCTTTGAACTTGGATTGACAGCCGGCATTGGATGCCATTGCTCCAAAGGACCTTTTAAGGGGTTTATGAGATTAGCAGAGCAGAGACCAATGTTGACAATACCTTGCTGTGTTCAGTTCAATCTGTGACAAGCATCACTTTCTTAGGAGCTTTAGTGTACTTTGTTACTTTCACCTTTTTGTTAACGTTGAGAGAAGTGAAGAATTGTTGGTACATTTTGATGATGCCAATCTAGGTGTGCAGATATATTCAGCAGCTGTTTATATATGCATTGAACCATAACCATATAGTGAACATAGCATATGGCAAGGAAAGATCGTATATAATTAAATGCTGACATGAACCAACTTCTACATTGTGCATGTCCCTCTGTTACTAGTACTCTACGTCACATGAGACTTTGTAACAACAATTGTACGCATGAGAACTGTTATCTATCAAATCTTGAAAAAAATTCAGAATTTTGATAAAGACTGAATTTGTTTCCTCTCCCCTACAGTTTGAAGAATTTTATATCAATTACAAACTGACCCCCCGAAAATGAACACTTGCTTCATTATTTACATTGGGGGGGGGGTAGGGGGAACATAGGAATTTGGAGCAAGAGTCGGCAATTTGGCCTGTCGGACCTGCTCCGCCATTCAAACAAATGATGATTGGTTATCCCGACATGGAAATACATCGCCGTTCCTTCACTGCCGCTGGGTCAAAATCCTTGAACTCCATTCCGAACAGCACTGCGGGTGTATCTACACCACAGGAACTGCAGCATTTCAAGAAGGCAGTTCACCACCACCTTCTGAAGGGAAACTAGGGATGAGCAATAAATGCTGGCCTAACCAGCGACGCCCAGAAATCAATTTTAAAAATCCACCTCTACAGCATTTTCCACTCTCTCCCCCTATCCCTTGATGTCATTAATAACCAAGAACCTGTTGCTGGCAGGGTGGGTCCAAACCTCGAAAATGACGATCCTTCCGATTATTTATTTCCCAGAATCTTCCGATTTTCTGGCCTAAATCTTTTTTGGGAGGGTCAATAGGATAATCTCGGCCTTTATATGGGCAGGTAAGGGGCCACCAGTTTGAATGTATTTCTACAGAGGGACAGGAGTTCGGGGGAGGGGGTTTGGTGATGCCGAATTTGATGAATTATTATTGGTCGGCAAATAGGGAGAAGATTTTGGAAACGGTCGTGGAGGATGGGTCAGTCTGGGGTGGATGGACTAGGCTTTGTGTATAGGGACAAGTCTGCAGGCACTGCTGATGGCTCTGCTTCCATTTATGCCAGCCAAATACTCTGAGTCCAGTGGTGGTTGCTTCGTTAAGAGTTTGGAATCCGTTTAGGCAACATTTTGAGCTGGAGGGCATGTCACCGTGGGTGTCAATTTGTGGAAATCATGGCGGAATTCTCCGATCGCCGATGGCGAAATCGTGTTTGCCGATAGGCCGGAGAATCCCTGTTTTCGCCGGAATCGGGGGCAGTGCCATTTTTGTGATGCTCCGCCCCCTGGAAAACAGTGTACTCATGGAGTACGGCCGCACGCCGTATGGACGGCCTCAGGACGTCACCTGGGGCCCTCCCCCAATGGGTCGAGTCCCCGATGGCATTCGGGGACCTCGCGTAGTGGCTGCGGACTGAGTCCAACGCTGCCACAGTCGGGGGAGAGGCCCTTCCGCTGGCAGGGGGCGTTTCGGCAGGCACTGGGGACACTGGTGGGGGGTGGTTCAGGGGTGGCGAGGCTGGCTACAGGGAGGCAGTTTTTAGCATGCCGTGTCCGTGCACGGCCAGCGCCATGTTGCACGGCGCAGCCGCCGCCAGGCACATGCGCGGCCATGGACCCGGCCAGTCTCTGACCGTATCCGTAGGTAAAGCCGGGCGGAGGATAGGTGCGGGGGTGCCGCCGACTTTCTGGCTGTAAGACCAGATCGATCCTGAGGGCATTGCTGCAGGATTGGAGAATCCAGCCCCATAGATTTATTCCAGCAAGGTTGGATTTGACATCCAGAATTTGGGAATGGGAGGGGATAGAGAAATTTAGGGACTTGTTTGTAGAAGGTAGATTTGCAGAGTTGGGGGAACTGGTCGAGAGGTTTCAGCTGCCAAGGGGGAACAGATTCCGGTACTAACAGATTCAGAATTTTGTAAAGAAGGAGCTGGCCACGTTTCCACGGTTACCGCCCCCGTTGTTGCGACAGAAGACAGTATCTGAGGATGAGAGATGAGAGGGCAGATATCTGATATCTATGGCCAGTTAATGGAGAGGGAGAAAGCTTAAATGGAGGAGGTAAATAGGAAGAGGGAGGAGGAGTTGGGTGATGCATTTGAAGGGGGTTTGGAGTGAGGCCTTTGGTAGGTTAAACCCGGCCTCCTCATGTGTGATTGAGTTTAATTTAATTTAAAGTGGTGCATAGAGCACATATGACAAAGACAGGTATGAATAGACTCTTTCCAGAGGTGGAGGACAGAAGCGAGCAGTGTTTAAGGGGGCTGGCGAACCACACACACATCTTCTGCTCCTGTCCGAAATTGGTGGGATTTTGGGAGTCCTTTTCAGGGATGATGTCGGAGATCTTGGGGTGAGCCCGTGGGTGGCGATATTTGGGGTATCGGAAGATCCGGGAGTGCAGGAGGGGAAAGAGGCGGATGTGTTGGCCTTTGCCACCTGACAGCCCAGAGGAGGATCCTGCTAGGGTGGCAGGCTCTGGAGCAGGATGGGTGCTCTGGCAGAATGTTTACATTTGAAGAAGATAATGTTTGCCATTAGGGTGTCGGAGGAGAAGTTCTACATGAGGTGGACGCTGCTCACCTCCTTCGTTAGGGGTTAGGAATTGTCACCGGGGGGAGCGGGTTTGTTTTATTTTGTATGATAGCTATAAGGCAGGGCATGTGTGGTCATATGGTGGAGGCGGGGGGGGGGGGGGGGGGGGGGAGGTTACATCAAGAGAATTGTATATTTTTGAATGGAATGTTGTGTTTTGTACATAAAATAAAATGTCCTGAGTAAAAATATATATATTTAAAATATCCAAAAACCTATTAATTTCCATCTTGAACATGCTCAATGATTGAGCTGCCACAGCCCCCTGGAGTAGAAAATTCCATAGATTCACTATGTGAAGTAGTGGTCCTAAATAGCCTTCCCTTTATTCTGAGATTGTGTCACCTGATTCTAACTCACCATCCATGGGAAACATCCTATCCACATTTATTCTGCCCATGTCGAGCCCTGGAGGAATTCGGAATTTTCAATGAGATCACCTCTCATCCTTCAAAACTCTCGAGAATACAGGCCCAGTTTCCTCATTATCTCCGATGAAGACAATCCCGCCATCCCAGAGATTAGTCTGCTGAACCTCTGTTGCACTCCCCCTATGCAAGTATTTTCTTCCTTAGATAAGGAAACAAAAATTATACAACTATTCCAGGCGAGGTGGCATGTGGCGCAGTGGTTAGCACTGGGACTGTGGCGCTGAGGACCCGGGTTCGAATCCCGGCCCTGGGTCCCTGTCCGTGTGGAGTTTGCACATTCTCCCCAGTCTGCGTGGGTTTCACCCCCACAACCCAAAGTTGTGCAGGTTAGGTGGATTGGCCACGCTAAATTGCCCCTTAATTGGAGAAAAAATAATTGGGTACTCTAAATTAAAAAAAAAACAATACTCCAGGTGCAGTCTCACCAAAGGCAGTAAGACATTCAAATACCCTTGCTAAGAAAGCCAATATACCATTTGCCTTGCTAATTGCTTGTGCAGCTGTATGCTAGTGATCAATGACTCATGAACAAGGACATCCAGGTCCACATGGACATCAACTCTTCCAATCTCTCACCATTTAACAAATACACCGGACTTCAGAATTCAACCAGGATTGGTGGCCTTCAACCTAGTGTTGTACGAGTTGGTAGTGCTCGTGGGGCAGCAGCGGAGCCTGCGCCAGAGGAACAGGAGGCAATCGGTGAGGATGGACAGCTGGCCGCCCAACAGGCCGAGGAGGAGAAGGTGCAAGGGAGGTGCCGCATCAGGCCTTCGGGGACCGGGCATGCCATTGAAGACTGGCTGAACAGGGAGTCAGTGTGACATATCTGCCAGATCATGGCACACCTGGCACCGCGGGGGTACGAGGGATGGTCACCTAGAACCTCTATGCCACAGGGTCCTTCCAAGTGCTGAGTGGGGACCTATCTGGAATCTCACAGGGCTTGGTACACAGGTGCATCTGCGCCGTCACGGAGGCCGTATATGCCCGGTCGCCACAATATATCAAATTCAATGTCGACCGAGCCCATCAGGATGCTCGGACAGTGGGGTTCGCTGCCATCACTGAGGTGCCCCAGAGGTCCAGGGGTGATCGATGGGATGCATGTTGCCCTACGAGCACCGGCCCAAGATGGGCCAGTCTTCACAAACCAAAAGGAGTTCCACTCAATGAACGTGCAGCTGGTTTGTGATCAAGAGCTGCGCAACATGCACGTCTGCGCACGATACCTGGGCAGTGTGCACGACGCCTTCATCCTGGCTAGTGCCAGGGGCACAGTGCTGCCTACTCACTCTGGCCTCCCTGAGGAGGTTGTGCAGTTTTTTTATGTCATTGCTGGCCAGTCCTGGCGTGTTGCCCACGGTGTTCATGACCTCTCCCACCCGCGCCCAGGCCAGGTGCAAGGCAGCGGATGGCAACCACTTCCCCACCCCGGGGATACAGGCTAGCCCACCTCTCCTCCACATGGTCCAACATTGTCTCGTGTTCTGCGGTGCCATTCTTCATGCTGCCATCTTGTTGACTGGGATGGTGTGTATGGGGAGTGGAGTGCTTATATGCGGCCGTAGCTTGTCAGCCACTTGAATGTCAATCCCGACTCCGTTGAATCAGTCACCGTTTTTCATTTGAATCGGTCGTGTTCCACGTGCAGCCGGTGCTAGCCCATTAACGGTCGATTATTTGGTTTGGGAACGGCGCCAATTTTGCCGTCGTAGAACACCACCGTCAACACTTAGTTTCTGGAACGGAGAATTCTGCCACCTACCTTTCTGTTTTTTCTACCAAAATGGGTAATTTCCCTCATTCACATTATATTCCATCTGCTGTGTTCTTGACCATTCATTTAGCCCATCCAAATCTCTTTGAAGTCTCCATGAATCCTCCTTGCAACTCATATTTCCACCTAGTTCTGTGTCATCAGAAAATTTGTCCCCACATTCAAATCATTGATATAGATTGTGAATAGCTGGGGGCCAAGGACTGATCTGTGTGGTACCCCACTAGTGATAGTCTGCCTTCCTGAGAATTACCTATTTATTCCTACTTTGTTTTCTGTCTGTTAACCAATTCTCAATCCATAGCAATATATTGCTTCCAATTCTATGCTCTAACTATGTTTATTGGACCTTACTGAAAGCGTTCTGAAAATCCAGAAACATTCTGTCAACTGGTTCTACTTTATCTCTGTTACAAGTAACATCCTCAAAAAAATCAAACAGGTTTGTCAAACAGGTTCTCCCTTTCATAAATCCATGGTGACTGCCTAATCATCTAATTTGGAGGAATTTAGAAGGCCCGTTTGCCGTGGGAGTAATTCCCGTTATAGCTGCTAAATTAGGTGGATTGGCCATGATAAATTGCCCTTAGTGTCCAAAATTGCCCTTAGTGTTGGGTGGGGTTACTGGGATAGGGTGGAGGTGTTGACCTTGGGTAGGTTGCTCTTTCCAAGAGTCGGTGCAGACTCGATGGGCCGAATGGCCTCCTTCTGCACTGTAAATTCTATGATCAATGAAATCCCGCGACGGCTTAATGGGATTTGCATTGGCAAGATCTTGGTTTGAGGTCTTTCTCAATCCTTCTGGTGACATGAACAGGTTCAAGCCTTTCTGAGTGCGAGCCTGATTTTGATTAATTTTAATAACAGCAAATATGCTTAAAAGGCTTTAAGTCCTCGCATCCGCCCACGATGGATGTCCCCCCACCGGAGGCATGGTGACATGCCGGCACGAATCTCTATTGGTTTTCAAAAGTAAAAACCAGGTGTGATGAACACACCAGGGGTGCGGAGGTGCCGGAGGCCCTGGGGTGGGGACAATGAGGTGAACTCTGCCAGGGGGCACGGAAGTGGGCTCTGGGAGGGGGTAACCCTTCTCCATGGTGGGGAGTGATCCCCTTATGTGTGGTGAATGGGGAGGCAAGAGCCCTGCCACAAGGTGACCAAACAGGTGGATATATATGGATTTCAGTAAAGCGTTTGATAAGGTTCCCCACGGTAGGCTACTGCAGAAAATACGGAAGCATGGGATTCAGGGTGATTTAGCAGTTTGGATCAGGAATTGGCTAGCTGGAAGAAGACAAAGGGTGGTGGTTGATGGGAAGTGTTCAGACTGGAGTCCAGTTACTAGTGGTGTACCACAAGGATCTGTTTTGGGGCCACTGCTGTTTGTCATTTTTATAAATGACCTGGAGGAGGGCGTAGAAGGATGGGTGAGTACATTTGCAGATGACACTAAAGTCGGTGGAGTTGTGGACAGTGCGGACAGATGTTACAAGTTACAGAAGGGCATAGATAAGCTGCAGCGCTGGGCTGAGAGGTGGCAAATGGAGTTTAATGCAGAAAAGTGTGAGGTGATTCATTTTGGAAGGAATAACAGGAAGACAGAGTACTGGGCTAATGGTAAGATTCTTGGCAGTGTGGATGAGGAGAGAGATCTCGGTGTCCATGTACATAGATCCCTGAAAGTTTCCACTCAGGTTGAGAGGGTTGTTAAGAAGGCGTACGGTGTGTTAGCTTTTATTGGTAGAGGAATTGAGTTTCGGAGCCATGAGGTCATGTTGCAGCTGTACAAAACTCTGGTGCGGCCGCATTTAGAGTATTGCGTGCAATTCTGGTCACCGCATTATAGGAAGGATGTGGAAGCATTGGAAAGGGTGCAGAGGAGATTTACCAGAATGTTGCCTGGTATGGAGGGAAGATCTTATGAGGAAAGGCTGAGGGACTTGAGGCTGTTTTCGTTAGAGAGAAGAAGGTTAAGAGGTGACTTAATTGAGGCATACAAGATGATCAGAGGATTGGATAGAGTGGACAGTGAGAGCCTTTTTCCTCAGATGGTAATGTCTAGCTCGAGGGGACATAGCTTTAAATTGAGGGGAGATAGATATAAGACAGACGTCAGAGGTAGGTTCTTTACTCAGAGAGTAGTAAGGGTGTGGAATGCCCTGCCTGCAACAGTAGTGGACTCGCCAACACTAAGGGTATTCAAATGGTCATTGGATAGACATATGGACGATAAGGGAATAGTGTAAATGGGCTTTAGAGTGGTTTCACAGGTCGGCGCAACATCGAGGGGTGAAGGGCCTATACTGCGCTGTAATGTTCTATGTTCTATGTTCTATGTTAAACAGCACAGGGTGGGGGGGGAGAGGATAGTTAGTGCCCCCCCATACATCTGTGGGGTGGGGAGGGGGTGGGGAATCACCCCAAAGCTTGTGGGGGTGGTCCACCATGTTCGTGGGGGGAACGTTGAGGGATCTTAAATGCAGATCGGGGCACCTTCTTCATCTGTGGAGGCAGCCTTGCCTGCTCTCCGAGGACCCGGTCTACCAGAGTGATGGCAAAAATCACACCCTCTGACTGTGCGCAAAGTGTCGGAACATCTGGTCTGAAAACTCAGCTGTGTTTTTGGAGAGAAACATACTGGTTTCCAGGCAGTTCCTGACACTTCTTGGAGATTTTTAGGAGAATTCCTCCCCTGTCTCTGTAATGACAATTAAATCATATCCATTTCCCGCCAGTTATGCCTTTAAATCATTTCTCTTGTTGCAAATGCTGCATGTATTCTGATAGAGTACACTTAACTTTGTCTTTTCAACATTATTCTGGATTCTGATCCTATTTTATCTTTTACTTTGTTTTGTGTGCCATCTAATGTTTCTTGCTACTTTTCTACCTCTTGTTATCAGATTTGCTTCCCTTCAGTCAGCTCCCTCTCAGATTCCTACTCCCATGCCAATCTAGTTTAAACCCTCCCCACACCACTAGCAAATCTCCCTTTAAGGATATCTTGGTCCTGCTAACCTGTCCATCTTGCACAGATTCCTCCCACTCAGAATCAGTCTCATTGCCTCAGAAATCTGATGCCCTCCCTCCTACACAAATTCTCCAGCCATGTGTTCAATCGCTCAATTCTCTTATTCATATGCTCACTGACACCTGACTCAAGGAGTAATCCGGAGATTACTGCTTTTAAGTCCTTCTTTCTGAACTCGATAAAGTCTGCTTTTAGGACTTCATCCCTCTACCTACCTATGTCACTGACACCACTGTGGACCACAACCTATGGTCATTCACCACCCCCAGAAGAATATCCTGCATCCACTCTGTGACATCTTTGGCCCTGGCAGCAGGGAACCAACATACTATCCTGGAGTCAAGTCGAAGGCTGCAGACACATCTGTCTGTTCTCCCAACTATCCTCTATCACTAATGCCCCTTTTCTCTTCTTTTTCCCCTCCTGTGAGGTTGAGTCACCCGTGGTGCCATGGACTTGGCCCTTGCTGCACTCTTCTGAGGAACCACTGCCCTCACCAGTGTCCATTATGGAAAACTGGTTGGCAAGCGAGAAAGGCTCAGGAGTCTCCTGCACTACCTGTCTGGATCTCTCAGACTGTCTGGTGATCACCTATTTCATCTCTGCCTGTATGTTGCTAACCTGAGTTGTGACCACCTCCCTAAATTTGCCATCCACATAGTTCTCAGCCTTTTGAGTGTATCAGGGTGATTCCAGCTGCTCCTGGAGTTTGTTTTGCAACTGGCGACTCTTCCTGTAGATGTGTTTGTCTAGGACACACGGCGAGCTCACGAGCTTCCACCTGCCACAAGGGGCCACATTCCCTTTGGTTGCACTGTCCTACCATATCTTAACTGTTAAAATTATTTATTATAAGTGGAATAGTTTACCAATTACTCACATATTCTGCAGCACTGATGTAAGAACCAAATACTGGAGTGTGAAAAATGTAGAAAAAGAAAGGAGGACCTCCATCCCCCACAACTTCACCCGTCTCCCTCACGCACTCACGCCGAGCTTCTCACTCACATCAAGCCACATTCCCTTTGCAAGCTGTGCTCAGACCCCTGTACTTACACTATCTGAAACTCAGAAGAGTCAGCACGGTTGTATCTGCAGAAATCAGATCAGACTAGTTAGCTAACTACCTAATTACTTTAGTAGAGCTAAACCAGTTGAACTTCCTTATCCTTTCTTAGGGCTGGAAGAACCTTACTTAACTTTACTTTCAGAGTAAATTTCAGTTGTATGCTAAATGCAGACAAGACTAGATTTTTAGAGTGGGTGGCACGGTGCTGCATTGGTTAGCACTGCTGCTTCACGGAGCCGAGAACCCGGGTTCGATCCCGGCCCCGGGTCACTGTCCGTGTGGAGTTTGAACATTCTCCCCATGTCTGCGTGGGTCTCACCCCCACAAACTAAAGATGTGCAGGGTAGGTGGATTGGACACGCTAAATTGCCCCTTAATTGGAAAAAACTAATTGGGTATTCTAAATTTAAATTTAAAAAAAAGAATTGGGGCTGGATTCACTGTTTTTGAGGCTAGGTGCCGATGCCAGCATGGGAACTGTGGCGTTGTACGATGGCAAAATTGGCACCGAACCCTCGCCGATCCTGCGACTGGTGAGGGGCTGGCAGCCTCGCCGAGTAAAACTCCCAGCTCACACAATATAAGCGGCTAGAGAATGTCCGAGTCCATGGCCGCGCATGCGCACAGCGACGGCCTGCATTGGTCGCTCCGTTAAAGATGGAGGCGGCACTGCCAAATACTGCCTCCCCTGACTATCCCTTGGCCACCCTCCACCAGTCCCCCCAGCCTTCATGGAAGCCCCCCTCCTGGCCAGCAGCATTGCTCCCTGCTCACTGTGGCGGCGCTGGACATTTTCCGCAGCCGCCACGCCGGGTTCCCGACCGCTGAAACCACGCGTCCCCCACACGGTTGGGAACTCGGCCCATCAGGGGTGGAGCATCGGGGGAGGGCCTTCAGGTGACGCAGCAACGTTGTTCCAATGGCGTGTGGCACGCGATGCGATGACACCGCTTCATAGAATTTACAGTGTAGAAGGAGGTCATTCGGCCCATCGAGTCTGCACTGGCTCTTGGAAAGAGCACCCTACTTAGGCCGACACCGCCACCCTATCCCCGCAACCCAGTGTAGCCATCTGGGAGGGCCACTTCCCGATTACAAAATAGACACTTTGCAAAGATTGCAGGGAAAATGGTCAATACCGAGAAAGCAAATATGTGCAGGGTTTGTCTGTTGATTGGAGCCGCAGCTCCCAGACAAGACCGCAGCTCCCAGACAAGACCGAAACTGCAAAACCATTACCATACTAAAGAGCCATCTCTGGGGACAAAAGAGTAACATTTAAGTAAACGATACCAAGGCAGACACCCCGGCGCCAGAGGAGACTCGAACAAAGCAGGCCAACGGCCACCTAGGACAAGCCCAGCCATCAGGGCGCCCATCCCTTTATTGGGGGAAATCGATAGGAACGATTGAGAAACGGCCCAATTAATTGGGGCCAGGTTCAAGGCCCGCCCAAAAGCACGCAAAGCCCCTTTGGGTATAAGAAGGAGCCCCCAAGAGAGAATCGTTCTCTTGGCTCCGGCTCTCACTGAGGAGAGACCTGCCCAAAAGCTTCACCAGAACAAGTAAGTCCAAGGTCAACGCACGCTACTAGACAGACGACCTTAGCTGTTTCCCCTCTACCATTTCGACCCCAGCAGCCTCAGAACCGAACAACGGCCACTGTTCCTCTGACTGAGTGGGCGCCTGAAGCTAAGTATAGGCTTTAGCAGTAGTGATAGTTTAGTCTGTAGTATTTGTGCATGATTATATTTAACTGTGTGTGTAAATAAATAAGCATTTGACTTTGAACTAACTAACTGGTGTATCGAGTCTTTGATCAGTATTTGGTTTGAACCTTGTGGCGGTATCGAAAGATACCTGGCGACTCTAGAGCAAAACGTAATTAGAATTAAGGATGGCGACCATATTGACCTCCATATTCAGAGCCAAATAAAGAGAAACACAAATTAGCAACACCAGTAACCCCACATAACCTTTTGTTTTGGACACTAAGGGCAATTTCCCATGCCAATCCACCTAACCTGCACATCTTTGGACTGTGGGAGGAAACCGGAGCACCCGGAGGAAACCCACGCAGACACGGGGAGAAAGTGCAGACTCTACACAGACAGTGACCCAAACCAGGAATTTATCCTGGGACCTTGGAGCTGTGAAGCAACTGTGATAACCACAGAGTGGGCAGAGGATAGAAAACTGGCGTCAAACCGGCACCGCTCCCTGATTTGGGAGTCGGAAGGGATTCTCCGCCCGATCACTGATTACGATACCGGTGTCGGGCAACGGTGAATTCCACCCGAGATTTTTGAATGAGATTGACTCTTTAAGATTCCCTCATTTAACAGACTCTTAGTTTCTCACTCAGTTCAAGCCACACTCTGTTTTCTATCTTGCAATCTCTGGACTGTTATTATCACCCTAAATGGTGGTTTACACTGTGGGAGATCTACTGTAACTTGATTTATATCATGGTCTTCTTTGTTCTGCGTGTGGGATAATATGTTCATTTCATATGGGAACAATAACAGATAATCCATTACTTATACTTCCCTTTGTTTACATACGAGAGAAAAACAGCCACCAAACAACAAATGTTCTTCCAGCAATTACAGTGCCAAATAAAAGGATGAAACTTAAACTAAACAATTAAAGTGCTTGCAACCGTAACAGCCACAATGACATGAGAATCGTTTTTATCAACTGCTGAATGCATCATAATGTCCCTGTGGGAAACATCTCTTCATGGCCTCTTCATACTGCAAATAGCACAGTGGTGACACACTAGGGATGCTGAATTTTACTGCCAGACTCTGCATTGTTGTCAAATTAGGGAAATCTGAACACGAAGGCATTGAAAACTCTGCTAACCTCATTCCAAATGCTTCATGTAATTCTTAATGAAGAGCTGGCCATGTTATAGTTAAAAAGATGACTTCATGATAGTTCCAATGATAGTGTAGCTGATGTGAAATGCCATGGTGTGAATCCACATCCAATGCTCAAACCAGAATTGGGGCAGGATTCTCCATTTCAGTGGCTAAATACTGGCTCGAATGAAAAATTCCCGGGAGGTTTACGATTGTCAAATTGGCGCCATCCCCTCACCGATTCTGGGACCAGTGAGGGGCTCGCAGCGGGGCCGGGTGAAACTCCCGGCTCCCGTGCCCAGAACGGCCGGAGAATGGCCGAGTCCCTGGCTGCGCATGCGCATGGCTGATGACCTGCAGCGGTTGCGCCGTACAACATGGAGCCGGCCATGCGCGGAACCGACCAGCCATCCGCGACCCCACAGGCCACCCCCCCATCAATCCCCCCAGCCCTCGTGGAAGCCGCACCCGGCCAGTGGCACGGATCCCGGCTAAGTGTGGTGGCACTGAACAAAGCCCAGCCGCCACGCCGGGTTCCCAACTGCTGATACCACACGTGTCCTGTGCCATCTGGGACTCGGCCCATCGGGGGGGGAGGAGCATCGTGGGAGGGTCGGCCGAAGACGTGCCACGCCATTGCAACGACACGTGGTGCGTGACGCGATCACGCCATTTCCGAGGGGGCAGAGCATGGCTGACCGGTGTCAAACCAGCATTGGCCCCAATTTGGGCGCCAGACTCAATTCTCCGCCCAATCGCCGATTACGAAATCAACGTTGGGCAACGGAGAATCTCGCCCAATTGCACCTGACTTGAGCTCACGCTGGGAGCACAAATCAGGAAGTGATTCCCAATCCTTAGCCATGCAAATTTTAGCATGGTGAGGATTTCAAGGGATTCCATAGGGATTCCAGCTATCGGGCTGCCATTTTGAGTGGTAGGACCGATAGCGAGGTCCGCCGGCTTGGGCCCACCTCCCCCTATGCAATGCAATTCAGTCCCTCCGCAACACAAGTAAAGCACCGCAACGCAACTCAGCACCCCTTGGATTTTCTGGGACACTCCCCGCACCACTGGCAGGTGGTGATTTAACCTGAAGATAACTACCCTTTGGATGAGGGGCAAGGTTTAGAAGGTCGGACCTTCATGAATAACCTCAGCTGGTACGGGAATTGAACCTGTGCTGTTGGCCTTGCTCGGCATCACAAACCAGTTGTCAAGTAGCTGAGCTAAAATTATTTATCAAATGTCCTTTATCATGTTCTGCTATGGATCCAAGTCGATCTCTTCTATTTTCCCCTTTTCCCAACATCATGGGCTGGATTCTCCGATTTTGAGGTTATGTCCTGACGCCGGCGTTTTACGACCGAACATTCAGCGCAAAACGGCCAACGAACCTCCATTTGGCTGGGGGCTAGCAGCCAAGCAGCATAGAGCACCCGGCTCTAGCTGCCGATATGGCCCGGAGAATTGCCGGGTCCATGGCCGCGCATGCGCATGGTAGCGGCCTGTAGCGGCCACGCTGTGCAACGTGGCACCAGCCGCACGCGGACCCAGCCTGCAAAATAGTGCCCTCCTTTGGCCGGCACGCGAGCCCTGGACCACCCCCAACAATGCCCCCAGCCTCTGACAAAGTCCCCCCTGCCAGCGGATCGGCTCCCCTTTGACCGTGGCGCCGCTGGATCGAGTACGCAGCCACCACGCCGAGTTCCCGACAGATGATAGGTCATGCGACTGACGCCGTTGGGAACTCGGCCGGTCGAGGGCGGAGCATCGGGGTGTGGGCCTCAGACAACATCCTGAGGCTGTCAATATGGCGTGCGCCACTTTGGAGGGGACGGAGCATCATGAAAGGGGCACCGCCTCTGATTTAATTGGAAACGGGTATTCGCCAGCCGATCGACGAACACGATTTTGGGCCGGCGACCGGAGAAATCCCACCCATGTCTCCATTCTTTTCTCCACCTTCATTTATTCTACCTTCACAAATCTCTAGTCTTCGGCAACCATCTTGTTTCCTACTGTTCTGCCATCCTCTCAGGCTAGACTCCCCCTCAAATGATCCAACAGCTTCACTCTGTGTTGTCATATTCTTGTGCTGTGGCCAGTAGGAATGTTGCACAATAGAACATCTAGTTATTGACTAGTTAAAGTAATTTATTATAAAACAAATGCATAAAGATAACTATAAGAAATATATTACAAACTAATAATACTGGTAAATTATTCTAGAGCTACTGCAAGTATGACTGTCCACTAACATGACTAACTCCAAACTCCTCGAGGTACAGAGTCACATGGTAGATTTAAACTGCCACCTGCTGGCCGGGGGTTGTGTACATCATCATATACCTGATTGCTTATGTACATCATCACATGTGTCTCTTGAAATCCTTTGAAAAATCCATCAAGGCCCCCGGCACTTCTTCCGAACAAGCAGCAACTCTCACTTCCCCATTCTATTATCTCCCCATTCTGTGCGTCTGACCAGGGTTAATCTTGCCAATATTCTTCTGTGCCATCTGTGCTCTCAGCTCTGACCTTTTGGACTCTGCAACAAGATCAGGTATTGCTGTCCCCCTCCACATCTCTCCCCAGAATGTCCCCTCACTTGTAAGTAAAGGCCTTGCCATCCATGAGCTTATTGTGGATAATCACATTATCTTTGTGATTGAGGGGTGTTAATAGCTTTCTTCTTTTTTCAAAAAAATATTTCTGTATTCTCCTCCTTTTTCGCATTTTCTCCCAAGTCTACACCCACCAACAATAAACAATAATCAGTAATAAACAATCGTCAGTAAAAAATATGTCAATCCCCATATCAATAACAACGATCCCATCCTCCCACCAAACCCAAAACATTCGCCCACATGTTCACAGAAGCAACTGACAAAAAGGAATCAGGAATCACCCATGGCCACCATTAACACACATCGCCCCCTCCCCCTCAACCCTCTCAACCAACCCGCCCCCAACTAATGTTCGATGTTATCCAGTTCTTGAAAGTGCATAATGAATAATGCCCATGAATTGTAGAACCCCTCCATCCTTCCCCTCAAACTTAACCTTCTCAAGAGTCAAGAACTCCAACAGGTCCCCCCGCCACGCCAGGGCACAGGGTGGATAGGCTGCTCTCCATCCCATCAGGATCCGCCTTCAGGCGATCAACGAGGCAAAGGCTACAAAATCTGCCTCCGCACCCGTTTCCAACCCCGGCTGGTCCGACACCCCGAATATGGCCTCCCGGGGGCCCGGGTCCAGTTTCACGTGCACCACTTGGAAATTATCCTAAAAACCTCCTTCCAGTAATCCTCTAGCTTTGGACAGGACCAAAACATATGAACGTGGTTAGCGGCGCCCCCCCCCCCCCGCCCCCCCCCACAACGTTCACACACATCTTCTACTCCTTCAAACAATCGGCTCATCCTCGCCCTCGTGAGGTGTGCTCTGTATACCACCTTCAGATCTATCAGACCCAACCTCACGCACAAGTTGGAGGCGTTCACTCTCTGGAGCACCTCACACCAGAACCCCTCCTCTATATCCTCTCCCAACTTCCTCACATTTTGCTTTGATCCCTTCCAGCGGTGCCTTCTCCTCCTCCAAAATAGCTCCGTAGACCGCTGACACTACCCCCTTCTCCAGTCCCCCTGTCGTCAGCACCTCCTCCAGCAATGTGAAGGCCGGCTCCTCCGGGAAGTTCTGTATCTCCTTTCTGGCAAAATCTCGAACCTGCATGTATCTAAACATTTCCCCCTGCTCCAGTGTCTTAATTCCCTTCTCCTCCCGCTTGTGAAAATTTCCATCCCACCTCCCTGGCTCAAATCTGTGGTTCCCCCGAAACGGCATTTCCCTTGACCCTGCCCCCACCCCGAAGTGTTGGCGAAACTGCCTTCAAATTCTCAATGAAGCTATTATTACCGGGCTCCCTGAGTACTTCCCCGGGGCTATTGGGAGCGGCGCTGTTGCCAGTGTTTTCAATCCCGACCCCCTGCACAAACTCTCCTCTATTCTGACCCACTGGGAATCAACCCCTCTGACCCAGCTCCGCACCTTCTCCACATTCGCCGCCCAGTAGTAATGCATCAGGTTCTGAAAATCCAAACCCCCTGCCTGCCTTCCCCTCTGTAGTAGCAGATAGTTTTCTTCTTAATGAAACTTCCTGTCTGGATATATGTTCTGCTATTTTCCCTACTCAAACTGGAGTGGTGGAATAACCCTAATCACTAAATCACACCTCACTCTACTCCCTTGATAACCTCTCCTTTTTTGAGCCTCTCACCTTGTTCCACTCCAAACACCCTGTATTTAAAATTGCTGGGGTAAAAATCCATCTCAGGGCGTGGCCCAAAGTGACAGTATTGGATTAGCTGCCAGTTATGTGCAGCCACTGCAGCCATGGAACTAATTATGTGGGAAGATAGCTTTGAGTAGGAGATCAACCATAATTTTATTGAATGGCAGTGCAGTTTGAAGCTGACTGACCTACGCCTGCTCTTATTTCTTCTTTTTTTACTTTCCTTCGCTCTCTCTGAGCTCTTTGGATCCTCACTGTCTTCAGGTGATGTCCCGGAGGACTGGAGAATAGCCAATGTTGTTCCTTTGTTTAAGAAGGGTAACAAGGATAATCCAGGGAACTATAGGCCGGTGAGCCTTACATCAGTGGTAGGGAAATTACTGGAGAGAATTCTTTGAGACAGGATCTATTCCCATTTGGAAGCAAATGGACGTATTAGTGAGAGGCAGCATGGTTTTGTGAAGGGGAGGTCGTGTCTCACTAACTTGATAGAGTTTTTCGAAGAGGTCACTAAGATGATTGATGCAGATAGGGCAGTGGATGTTGTCTATATGGACTTCAGTAAGGCCTTTGACAAGGTCCCTCATGGCAGACTGGTTCAAAAGGTGAAGTCACACGGGATCAGGGGTGAGCTGGCAAGGTGGATACAGAACTGGCTAGGTCAGAGAAGGCAGCGAGTAGCAATGGAAGGGTGCTTTTCTAATTGGAGGTCTGTGACTAGTGGTGTTCCACAGGGATCAGTGCTGGGACCTTTGCTGTTTATAGTATATATAAATGATTTGGAGGAAAGAGTTTTCAATGCCTTCGTGTTGCAGCTGTATAGAACTTTAGTTAGGCCACATTTGGAATATAGTGTTCAATTCTGGTCGTCACACTACCAGAAGGATGTGGAGGCTTTAGAGAGGGTGCAGAAGAGATTTACCAGGATGTTGCCTGATATGGAGGGCATTAGCTATGAGGAGCGGTTGAATAAACTTGGTTTGTTCTCACTGGAACTACGGAGGTTCAGGGGTGACCTGATAGAGGTCTACAAAATTATGAGGGGCATAGACAGAGTGGATAGTCAGAGGCTTTTCCCCAGGGTAGAGGGGTCAATTACTAGGGGGCATAGGTTTAAGTTGCGAGGGGCAAGGTTTAGAGTAGATGTACGAGGCAAGTTTTTTACACAGAGGGTAGTGGGTGCCTGGAACTCGCTGCTGGAGGAGGTGGTGGAAGCAGGGATGATAGTGACATTTTAGGGGCATCTTGACAAATACATGAATAGGATGGGAATAGAGGGATACGTACCCAGGAAGTGTAGAAGATTGTAGTTTAGTCGGGCAGCATGGTCGGCACGGGCTTGGAGGGCCGAAGGGCCTGTTCCTGTGCTGTACTTTTCTTTGTTCCTTATTCTTTGTTCTTTGTTCTTCAGTGTCCCTGCTCCTCTTGCACAGAAGCAAAAGTGCTATGTAAGTGACCTCTGGCATGATAAGCAGACACACACATAATGATATACAGACAAGCAGCTAATGGACACAGAGAACAGGATATGACCAATAAATAGGCAGGACACTCAGGGGTGGGATCTGACTATTAAAGACATGAGGCACTCACACTCCACCTCTTTCCACTGATGAACATCTAGAGAGTCAGTCAAGGGTGTTGTTACAATCTCCCACCTCCACCACGTGGCTAAGAGCTAGCCTGGTTCAGTCAGACAGAGTAACCACACTTAAGTTAGCAGAGAGTCGAACTCACAGAGGACTGTGCTAACTGTGCTATTAGTTCAATAAACTTGATTGAACTAACTTCAAGGTCTGGAGTATTTTTCTGATCTAAGCTGCATCCAGTTGCAGCCAATGTTAGACCAGTGTACCTAACACGACATGATACCAGGAGACTACTAATTTAAGGTGGCTTACCTCAGTCCGTTCCGTGACGACCAGCAAATGTATACCGGCACCATGGAGAGGATTCAGGCTCCTCACGAGCTCAGGACCTCCGGCAATCTCAGTGCCAACTGGCGGACATTCAAGAAAAAGTTTCTGCCGTACATCGCAGCCTCACACCTCGAGGATGCATCTGATGCAAGAAAGATCGCGCTTCTCCTCTCGACAGCGGGTGATCAAGCCATCAAGCTCGTCAACTTGTTTAACTTCACTGAAGGCCAGGACAAGAAAAAGTTTGAGACCATCCTTGACAAGTTCGACAGTCACTGTGAAGTGGACACCAATGAAATCTTCGAGCGCTACATATTCAAACAACGTCTTCAAGGTAAAGATGATTCTTTCAATGCCTTCTTAACTAGCCTCCACCTGCTAACGCTGTCCTGCAACTTTGGTGATATTGCTGACTCCATGATCAGAGACCAAATCGTGTTTGGAGTTCACCCTGATCCTCTGAGAGAGCAGCTACTGAAAATCAAGCATATGACCCTGCCAGTTGCAATTGAAACATGTACAGTGCATGAGCACGGCAAAAATTGGTATTCCCAACACAAATCGGCTGAAAATGAGAAACTTGCCTCCCACGAGGCAGAGAGTGTGCAGGCCAACTCCCAGATGCAGCGCCTCAGCATTGAAGACAGCAGCCATCTTGCGCGCTTTTCCCGGAGCCCCACGCATGCACGATGCGAACGGGATAATGAAGCGGCCGACACCCACACTGCACAGGTGTGACGACGTACACTGCGTCACGATGCCGACGTCATGATGTGCCCGACCTGTGGCAACGCCCACTTAAAGGGACACTGCCCTGTAAGAGGCAGGCAATGTTTAAGCTGCGGGAAGCCTGGACACTATGCAGCCTTGTGCAGGTCTGCACCACCAGTCAGAGGCCAGCGCTCCCAATTCCGACGACGGCGTGTCCAGAATGTGCAACGACGATTACAGGATTCTGATCCTGGCAGCACAACGGATCCAGAGGACGAGTGCCTGGAGTCCGCCTACCGAGTGGGCATCATTACCACACGTGAACATGCCACACCTAACTCGCATTCAGTCCATCCTCGCTGTGGAGTCGGAGGACGAATGGCATGCGGTGATGCAGGTCAACCGCTGCTCCATCCAGTTCAAGTTGGACACAGGTGCTTCTGCCAATCTCCTCTCACAGTCAGACTTCAAATGCATCAAGAAGCCCCCCAAGGTCCTTCCAGCAGCCTGCCAGCTCGTGGACTATAACGGTAATGCCATCACGGCACTGGGGTCCTGCCATCTACTCGTCTCCAACCGGAATACCCATGCACGGCAAAGGTTTGAAATTGTAAAGCCGGACGAGGCATCCCTACTGGCCGCGCTTGCCTGCAAAAAGCTAAACCTGGTGCTGCGGGTTTATTCAACGACATCCTCCAACGTGGATCTTCAAGCTGGCATTGACAACATCCTCACTCAGTATCCAGATGTGTTTGACGGGATGGGCACTTTGCCATATCCGTACAAGATCCTATTGCGACCTGATGCCAAGTCAGTGGTCCATCCACCACGCCGGGTCCCGGCTCGCTGAAGGAGCGCCTGAAGGAACAGCTGAAGGAGCTGCAGAAGCCGGGGATCATTTCCAGGGTAACCGCACCGACTGACTGGGTCAGCTCGATGGTGGTGGTTAAAAAACCCTCTGGAGACCTGCACATCTGCATTGATCCCAAGGATCTCAGTAAGAGTATAATGCGTGAACACTACCCCATCCCGAAGCGGGAGGAACTCACCAGTGAGATGGCACATGCACGGTTTTTCATGAAGTTAGATGCGTCACATGGATTCAGGTAAATCCAGCTGGATGAGTCCAGCAGAAGATTCTGCACCTTCAATACACCGTTTGGCAGGTACTGCTATAACCGTATGCCGTTCGGCATCGTCTCGGCATCGGAGATATTTAATTGCATCATGGAGCAGATGATGGAGGGCATCGAAGGGGTTCGTGTGTACGTGGATGACATCATCATATGGTCCACGACCCCTGAGGAGCATGTTTCCCGTCTCCAGCAGGTATTCCGCCATGTCCACGCCAGTGGCCTGACGCTGAACAGGGCCAAATGTTGCTTTGGCATGTCGACACTCAAGTTCCTAGGTGACCAGATCTCTCAGCAGGGCGTGTGCTCCGACACAGACAAGGTCAAGGCCATCGCAGCCATGAAGGTCCCGGAAGACAAGAAGGCGGTATTGTGCTTCCTGGGCATGGTCAATTTTCTGTGCAAGTTCATCCCAAATATGGCCTCACACACCACGGCCCTCCGAAACCTAGTGAAGAAGTCCACTGCCTTCCAGTGGAAGGCGGCCCATCAGACAGAGTGGTTGAAGCTAAAAGCCAAGCTCACCACTGCACCCGTATTGGCATTCTTCGACTCAGACAGGGAAACAAAAATCTCGACAGATGCGAGCCAGGATGGCATCAGTGCGGTGCTGCTTCAACACGATGACACTTCATCCTGGGCACCGGTTGCGTACGTATCAAGGGCAATGACGCCCACCAAAACAAGCTATACGCAAATAGAGAAGGAATGCCTGGGCCTTCTCACTGGAATTCTCAAGTTTCACAACTATGTCTACGGCCTGCCGACATTCACAGTCGAGACGGATCACAGGCCTCTGGTCCACATTATCCACAAGGACCTTAATGACATGACGCCTCAGTTGCAGCGCATCCTCCTCAAACTCAGAAGGTACGACTTTGACCTGGTCTACACGCCTGGCAAGGAGCTCATCATTGCCGATACACTGTCCCGCTCTATCACTGTGCCCAGTGAACCACTGAACGTCATCCGGCAAATTGAGTCACAGGTTGAGTCACAGGTGCAGCTGTGCGCTAGCACCCTCCCGGCATCTGATGAGAAGGTGATTCGTATCCGTGAGGAGACAGCCAAAGACCACCTCTTGCAGCGTGTTATGCAACACCTAGCCAATGGCTGGAAAAAAGGGCAGTGCCCTCCATTTTTCAATGTAAAGGACGGCGTGACGGTGGTTGATGGTATCATCCTCAAACTGGACCGGATTGTAATTCCACTCAGTCTCCAAAACTTGGTGTTTCGTCACATCCATGAGGGCCACCTGGGTGTGGAAAGTGCAGATGCCGAGCCAGGCAGGCTGTCTACTGGCCCGGGATCAGCCAGGACATCGCGAACATGGTCCTTAACTGTGCGACCTGTCAACGCTTCCAGCCAGCGCAGAGTAAGGAGACACTCCAGCAGCATGAAATCAAAACCTCCCCGTGGTCCAAGGTTGGCATCGACCTCTGTCATGCAAATGGTCGTGATTACGTGTTAATCATTGATTACTTTTCCAATTACCCTGAAGTTGCGAAACTCTCAGACCTCACATCTCGACCGTCATCAAGGCCTGTAAGGAGACGTTCTCCAGGCATGGTATCCCACTCACTGTCATGAGTGACAATGACCCGTGCTTCAGCAGCCATGAATGGTCTCTGTTTGCCCAGTTGTATCAGTTCAAACACGTCACTTCCAGCCCACACTATCCACAGTCAAACGTAAAAGTTGAGAACGGGGTGCACATAGTGAAGCAGCTCATCTGCAAGGCCGCGGATTCTGCGTCTGACATTCATCTTGCACTGCTTGCGTACAGGGCGACCCCACTGTCCACTGGCATGTCGCCGGCTCAACTCCTGATGAACAGGGACCTGCGAACGACACTTCCAGCCATACACGTGCCCAACCTGGATCACCTCCCGGTGCTGCAGAAGGTGCAGCAACTCCGAGACCGACAGAAACAGGGCTATGATGCTCATGCCACCGATTTGCCCTGGTTATCCCCATCAGACACTGTTCGGGTCCAAATCCCTGATGGAGGCTGGTCAGCTCCTGCTGTCGTTGTTCAACAGGCTGACCCCCGCTTGTATGTTTTGCGGTTGGCTGATGGTTCTGTAGTGCGACGAAACAGACGGGCACTGCGCAAAGTTGCCTGCCCGCAACCACATTCTTCTCCATTTCCTTCTTTTGTTTTGCCACCTCCTGATACCTCGACTCACGAGGCCACCAGTTAGGCTTCAATCCCACCCATCAAGGCGCTGTCGTCCCCACCATCACCTCTCCAGCAGTCGACCAGGATCAGACGCAAGCCCCAGAGACTGGACTTATGAACATTTGTTCTGCTTGCTATGTTCTGTGTTCTCGCATTAGACAGCTGTTTTCACATGTACATATGTTCACAGCCACTGCATGTATATATGTTAATATTGGCCTATTCTTGTAAATACGTTAACATATGTCATCCAAACATAAAAAAAAGGGGAGATGTCATGATATGCAGACACACACATAATGATATACAGACAAGCAGCTAATGGACACAGAGAACAGGACATGACCAATAAGCAGGCAGGACACTCAGGGGTGGGATCTGACTAGAAAAGACACGAGGCACTCACTTTCCACTGATGAACATCTAGCGAGTCAGTCAAGGGTGTTGTAACAATCTCACACCTCCACCACGTGGCTAAGAGCTAGTCTGATTCAGTCAGACAGAGTAACCACACTTAAGTTAGCAGAGAGTCGAACTCACAGAGAACTGTGCTAACTGTGCTATTTATGCGACCATCAATTCACTGAGTGACACGTTGAGAAGTAAACCGTGGTTTTAATCAGCTGACAACTGAGCCTGCCTGTGACCGGTACAACAATGAATGCGGCCCCGCAGGTCAGCTTCCTTTATACCTCCTGTAAGGGGTGGAGCCATGGGCGAGCCCGTACATGCCCCGACATATCCCCCTGTGGGTGAAGCCGTACAATGGCCCATAGGTGGAGCCCACAGGGTTAAACACATAATGTAACACGATACAGCAGTAACATGATATCACAGTGCACTGGTGAATTAACAGTAGTACCGTTCACCACATTCACCCCCTATTTAAGAAATGAAGTCCGGCGGGGGTGACGGGTTTACAGATTCACCACAGCTATTAGTTCAATAAAACTGATTGAACTAACTTCAAGGATTGGAGCATCTTTCTGATCTAAGCTGCATCCAGTTGCAGCCAGTGTTAGACCAGTGTACCTAACACGACAACCTCTTCCAACACGCCAGTTCTGTTCCTGACCTAGTCACAAAGTGGTTCGCAGAGGGGATTTTTTTCTTTGACTCCCTATGTTTTGCCTCTCTCTGGGAGCCTCCTGGACAAATGATTCAGAATAAAAACCTGCACACTGTTGCTGCCAGTAAATGATCTGGTGAGTAACTGAACCACACCTACAGGAAAGGCCGCAGGTTTGCACCAAGCAATCCAATTCCGTCCCCAGGATATCTGCGATAGGATGCAGTCTCCCTGAGGGAGAGAGATGGGGAGGTGGATGTTGGCGGAAGAGGCTCGGTTCCTGCTTTTGATCAGTATCCAAAAACTGATATGTGCACATACGCGGACATCAATTGAGAAGCGTGTTGCCCTCACGATGCTATTGTGGTAAAATAGCTCATTAATAGCACCAAATTAATTTTCGTGTTTGCTGCGTGGGTGGAGAGGGGGGGCTACCTGATGAAGAAAATGCCTGACTTTCATTCCATACAGATTAATGCAGTGGATCTGAGTAGTTTCTACAATTGGCGGACACACCACCAGGTGAGATTAGTTACAAGGAAGTGAAGACAAAAATCTAACCATAAAAACCTACACTTAGAAAAAAACGTTTAATTTTTACAAATTAGAAAATAATCTGCAACATTAGAAAAAGGGTTGGGAAAGCTTAACCAAGAGTTAAATTACATACAAATCTAAATATAATTAACAATTTATATCCAAAACTTCTGATTAAATGAAGATCCTTCTTAAAATATTACAAATGGCTCAGAAAGAATCTTGGTAATCTTTCCTGAGTTTGCATATAACTGATCTGAACCTGATGATAATGAAGAGAAAAATTAAACTGACCGAGGCACTCAGATCTGAAAGATTCATTCTGACTATTTGACTATCATTTGACTGTTTCAGGTCATCTATGGTGAAAACATTTACCGCTACATTCTTGCAATGCTATGGACTATCTTCGCCCTCTGGAGGTCAGTTGCTGTAAAGCATCTACCTGTGTACTGAATTACTTTTCTGTTTCAAGTTCCAATCCTGACAATTTTTTTCAGACAATCTTCAGGTTTAGAACATAGCAGGTTTTGAATTATTTCTTATTGTTAGCATTATTTTAATTATTGTAACATTTCTGAAATGAGTGAGGTTAGTGATGTACATGTAAATATATGAAATAGGAGCAGAAGTAGACCATTCAGGCCCTCGATCCTATTCCGTCATTTAATACGATCATTTAAACATTTTTGTTTAGAGTATCCAATTATTTCTTTTTTCCAATTAAGGGGGAATTTAGCGTGGCCAATCCACCTAACCTGCACATCTTTAAGTTGTGGGGGTGAAACCCACGCAGACATGGGGAGAATGTGCCAACTCCAAACGGACAGTGACCCAGGCCGGGATTCGAACCCGGCTCCTCAGCGCCGCAGTCCCAGTGCTATCCACTGCGCCACATGCTGCCCTATTCAATACGATCATGGGTGGTGTGTCTGTGTTTTGAGTTCCACATTCCCGTCTACCCCCGATAATTCTTTGATTCCTTTGCTCAACAAGAACCTATCTATCTCTGCCTCAAAACTATTCAGTGACTCCGCTTCCACCACCTTCTGATGCAGAATGTTCCAAAGTCGCACAATCCTGTGAGAGAAAAAAGTTCTCGTCATCTCTATCCCGGGGTAGCACGATGGCACTGTGGTCAGCAGGTCAGCACTGCTGCCTCACAGCGCCAGGGACCTGGTTCGATTCCGACCTTGGATGGGTGACTATGTGCAGTTTGCACATCCTTCCCGTGTATGCATGGGTTTCCTCCGGGTGCTCTGGTTTCCTCCCACAGTCCAAAGATGTGCAGGTTTGGTGGATTGGCCATGCTAAATTGCCCCTAAATGTCCAGATATTAGGTGGGATTATGGGTATGGCAGGGGATTGGGCCTAAGTGGAGTGATCTTTCGGAGGGGCCGTGCAGACTCGATGGGCCAAATGGCCTCCTTCTGCACTGTAGTGATTCTATGATGATTCTATGAGGACGACCCATCATGTGAAAACAGTGATCCCTCATTCTGGACTCACCCATAATAAGAAAGATCCTTTCAACACCATTCAGTGTCTCATGCACGTCAATCAAGTCACTCCTCAATCTTCTAAACTCCAGCGGAAACAAGCCCAGCCTCCACCTATCCTCATAAGACAGGTATCAATTTAGTAAACCTCCTCTGAACTGCTTCCAATGCATTTACATATTATTAGCCTCCCTTAAATAAGGAGACCAAAACATCACAAAGCATTTGAGTACGATGAGTTCCACATACTGCACGATGAGCACCTGCTAGCCCTGAATTTTTAAAAAATGTGTTATTTTGTAGAATGTGGCCTTCACTGACAAAGATCAGCATTAGTTGCCCATCCCTAATTTCCCTTGAAATGGTGATAGTGAGCTGCATTCCTGAATCGGTCCGGTCCAAGTGGTGTGGGTAAGCCCACAGTGCGGTTACGAACGGAGTTCCAGGATTTTGACCCAGTGACAGTGAAGGAACAGTGATATAGTTTCAAGTCAGAGTAGTGTGTGACTTGGAGGGGAACTTACAGAAGATGGTGTTCCCATGCATCGACTGCCTTTGCGCTTCGAGGTGGTAGAGACTGTGGGTTTGGAAGGTGCTGTTGAAAGAGCCCTGTTGAGTTACTGCTTTGCATTTTGTAGATAGTAACTGATGTGTTAGGCAGGGTGGTTCAAAATGGACTGCACTCGATGCAGGGAAGTTAGAAACAGACGTATAACACAGGAGAAGATCCAACACTGTTTCATTCAACTAGATGAACTGCTGTACATATTCAGCTGTGGGTCGACACTATACTGATCTGACTAGTGACCTTGTAGTAGCCTGACTAGAATTACTAGCTACTGAATGGTGTTTGCACTGTGCTAGCTCGTGGACTCTGACTGTCTCAGTGGCTTGGTCCCGAGAGAGCGGGAAACCTAGTGCCCTCTGGCTTTATGGTGGTAGTGTCCTGTCTGGTGATTGGCTGTGCTGTGTTGTATGCTTACTGGTCATCCTATGTGTCAGTCACTGCCTGTCTGCATCTCATTATATACATGAGTGGATATTATGACAGTAACTCCTGCTGCCACTGTGTGGTGGAGGGAGTGAATGTTTAAGGTGGTGGAAGGGGTGCCGATCAAGCAGATCGCTTTGTCCTGGATGGTGTCAAGCCTCTTGAGTATTATTGGAGCAGCACTCATCCAGGCAAGTGGAGAGTATTCCATCACACTCCTGACTTGTGCCTTGCAGACAGTTGGCAGGCTTTGGGGAGTCAGGAGGTGATTTACTCGCTGCAGAATTCCCAGTCTCTGAGCTGCTCTTGTGGCTGCGGTGTTTACTTGGCTAGTCCAGTTCAGCTTCCGGTCAATGGTAACTCCCAGGATGCCACAAAGTGTGATAGGGATGCCAGGAGAATGTCAGGGCCTTAAGAAATAGGAGCTGGTGTAGCACACTGGGCTAAATCGTTGGCTTTTAAAGCAGACCAAGGCAGGCCAGCAGCACGGTTCATTTCCCGTACCAGTCTCCCTGAACAGGCGCCAGAATGTGGTGACTAGGGGCTTTTCACAGTAACTTCCTTGAAGCCTACATGTGACAATAAGTGATTTTCATTTTTCAAATAATTAAAAGGTCTCTTGAAGGGGCCACGCCAAACAAAAACATAAACCTGAATGATAGCTTTCCACTGAGATCTAGGACATGACCCACCTGAACTTCCAATTTGCTCCCACAATTGAAAATGATACTTCTTTCCACTGAACACACTGATATTTGAAGATTTGCTAACATTCTAGTTTAAGATGGTAGGCACTCCCAATGTTCCTGCACTCTTCACAATAAGGAGTCGGCAGAGGCTTCATCCCTTCCTCTGGAAACCCCCAGAACAGACCAGACCTGGCTTATTTCCAGGTCCTTCTGCTACAGTCCTACTCAGTTTGGCAGGAGTACACTGGAAAGGCAGAGGAATTTTGATCTGATGTAAATTTTTGTATTAGAGCAACAACTTACTTTATATTGCACCATTAACATAATATAATGTCCCAAAATACCTCATGATTACATTGAAATCTGAACAAGAGTAGGACGGGGCTTGGGGATGATGTGCTAGGCAGATAGGTTCGATGTGGACTGCACTCGATGCAGGGAAGTTAGAAACAAATGTCTAACACAGGAGATGATCCAACACTGTTTTATTCAACTACATGAACTGCTGTACATATTCAGCTGTGGGTCGACACTATACTGATCTGACTAGTGACCTTGTAGTAGCCTGACCAGACTTACTAGCTACCGCATGGTGTTTGTGCTTGCTAGCTCGTAGACTCTGACTGTCTCAGTAGCTGGGTCCCAAGAGCGCGGGAAACCTAGTGCCCTCTGGCTTTATAGTGGTAGTATCCTGTCTGGTGATTGGCTGTGCTGTGTTGTGTGCTTACTGGTCATCCTGTGTGTCAATCACTGCCTGTCTGCATCTCATTTTATTCATGAGTGGATATTATGACAGGGGAGACGGCTGAGGGAATAGTTGAAGAGGTCAATTTTAAGGAGCCTTTTGAAGCTGAGGAATGATGTTGTGAAGCTTAGGGAAGGAGTTCCAGATTGTGAGAATAACATGGAAATAGGGGCCAGGATTCTCCATTGCGAGCCCCCCCCCCCCCCCCCCCCCCCCACCGCTCCCACCGCTAACGAGGACAAAGAATTTGGCACTCAGCCAAATCTCCCACTCACTGTAGCAGGACTGGAGAATCCCGCTGCATTGAGCCGATGGAGAATCCCGCTCAGGATCTTGAAAAGCAGAAGGGTCATAGGGGTGAACAGTGTTGGAGAGGTAGGTAGGGGTCCAAGAAGCGATTTAAAAATATCCATTCATTGGGTGTGAGTGTCGCTGGCAAGGTCAGCATTTATTGCCTTGAGAAGGGCAAGATGAAGAATTTTGGAATCGGCAACAGACGTCAGATAAGTGGTAAGGTTCCAAATCAGTTGAAGTCTGGAACCCAGGATGTCAGCAGCAAATACTTTGGAAAATTCAAATCTGGAGGTGAAAAATGCATGAGTGAGGCATTTGGAAGCCCAAATCCGGAAGCGATTCACAATCCTGAGCCACATACAAACTTATGGATTACAACGAATTCCTTAGTGAATCGGCCATTGGGCTTCCATTTTGAGTTGGCGGCCCGATAACGAGGTCTGGCAGCTGGGCCCCCTCCGCAACGCAATTAAGCCCCCCCCCCCCGGGACTTACTGAGTGTCAGCACCTCCCCCTCCCCCCACCCCACCCCACAGTATGAGGGTATCCAGTCCGATATTTTTGTTGTAGAATTAGCCACTCTTGGCAATGGACTAGATGCCAGATTTAAAACCTAGTGCGTTTGTCACATTATTGAACTGAACAGGCAATCCAGCAGTGTTCAGAGGTGGTGTGCTGGATTCTCCATTTCTGAGACTATGTGTTGACGCTGGTGCAGATTTTGTGGACTTTCACGGCAGCTAAACTAGCGTCACACCTGGACCGATTTAGCTACTGTGGAGGGGCTAGCACCGGCGCCACGTGGAACACAATCGATTACAATGAGAAATGGTGCCGGATTCGACAGATTCGCAATTGACACTCAGGAGGCCGACAAGCTGCAGCCGCATATACACACTTCACTCCGCACACACAACATTCCAGTCAACAAGATGGCAGAAAGACACGCGACCCCACGTTTCATGGATGTTGAGCTTGGGACCCTCCTGGATGACATGGAGGGGAGATGGATGACCTGTACCCTGGCCCGGGAAGGAGATTGCCAGCTGGCGCCGTCACCGTGTCTGGGCGAGGTAGCAGAGGTGGTCAGCGCGGTGGGTAACATCATCTGTAACAGCCAGCAGTGCTGGAAGAAACTGCTCGACCTCCTCAGGACGGCCATGGTGAGTAGGCAACACTGTGGCCCTCGCACTAAGCCCCGTCCCACACACCCAGAACTCCCCCCCACAACCCAGAGGGTGGTAGAACCTCCCCCCACTGCGCCACATGCCGGCACCCATAACAGCCACCATGGCCTGGTGTCCTGGCCACTGAAGCCACCAGCTACCCACCCCCTGGCTGCAAGCGCGGAATGTCCAACACTGTTGTTTTCCGTTTGTCTCAGCCCCAGAAGACTGCCTAGAACTGCTTGGAGCAGTAGAAGACTGGAGGAGTACCGTTGGACCTGCAGCCCCTCACCAGCGGGCCATGGCAAAGTGGAGGGCCCTGGGCGTGGTCGGCGGCCTGGAGGAAAGGGAGGTCACCGGGGTGTAATTCAGCCGCGGGTAAGGAAATGAGACACTGCTGAGTTGCGGTTCCCTGTGACACGTGTGTCAACCACCCCCCAAAACCACCCTCACCCCCACACCAACCCCACCCCCACCCTCACCCTTGCCCTCACCCCACCCCACACTCACCCCCACAGAATCCTCACCCCCACCTTCATCCCTACACTACCCCCATCCTCACCACACACTCCCCCCTACCCACACGCTCACCTCTCCCACTCTCCATCCGCCTGCGGTCTAATCATGCATCTTGTCTTGCATCTTGCAGGACCTGCTGCTGATGGGGCAGATTCATCTGGCATACCCCAGCCAGTGACACAGCCGGAGTCCCACTGTGAGTCGAGCAGCGACGAGGAGAGCAGCTCAGCCACCAGCCCTGAGCACACCCCGGAGCTCGATTCCGATGTTGACACAGATTTCCTGTCACAGTTGTCTCCAACACTCTCCATCATCCCAGAGATACTCACCTCGGTTGGGCACTTTAGTGACAAGTGCCCTGGGACACTCTCTTGTGCGCACCACACATCTGCTATGGTACATCAGGTGGAGGTAGAGACACCAGAGAGGGCGAACGGTCGGGTGGCAGGCCGACCCCAAGGACTAGCTGCCGTCCAGACAGGTTTCAGGCTTCTGGAACAGACAGTCCCATTGATTGTGGAGATGCAGTCGCAGAGCCAGGGCCTACATAAGGGGTTGTTGGCAAGCATCCAACACCTGTAGGTGCAGTTGGAAGATTCCAAATGAGTGCAGGAGCAGGAGGCGGTGCCGACAATGCGTGCCACCCAGGCCAACACCACACGGGAGGCATTGGGGACGAGAGTTTTGGCTATGGATCAGCAAGTCCAAGGATGAACATAGAACATAGAACATACAGTGCAGAAGGAGGCTATTCAGGCCCATCAAGTCTGCACCGACCCACTTAAGCCCTCACTTCCACCCTACCCCCGTAACCCAATAGCTACTCCTAACCTTTTTTGGCCACTAGGGACAATTTATCATGGCCAATCCACCTAATCTGCACGTCTTTGGACTGTGGGAGGAAACCGGAGCACCCGGAGGAAACCCACAAACACACGGGAAGAACGTGCAGACTCCGCACAGACAGTGTCCCAGCGCGGAATCAAACCTGGGTCCCTGGCGCTGTGAAGGATGGGGCATTCTGTGCAGGCGCTGGCCAAGGCCCAGGACAGGGTTGCTGCCTCACAACCAATCATGCGTTAAAGCCACCTGAAAATTGCAGGGGTTCTCCTGAGCATGGCCCAGTCACAGCGGGCCATGGCTGAGAACATCGGCGGCATTGCCCTGGCGCTGGCCGGCATGGCGCAGACACAGAGGAAGTGGCCCACACCCAGAGGGAGATTGCACAGTCACTGGCTGATGTGGCCCAGGCCCAGAAGGTGGTGGCACAGTAACAGCGTGATGTGGCGCAATTCCGGGCAGAGATGGTCCACTCCCTGTGTTCCAATGCCCGAACATCCAGATGGGCCTTCAGGACTGCCAGAGCCAGCTGGCGGGAGAGCCTCAAGCATTAGCTCTGCTTGTACCCACACCCCATGGTGTAGCCAGGGGGCCATCGTGTACCCCGAGAGAGGAGGAGGTGATAGGGCCCGTGCCGGTAACTTCCGCAGAGGAGATTCTGGAACACCGCAGCATCTCCGACTCCCCCCACCCTGTCCCTGGGGCATCTGATGGGCAGCGGGCAGAACAGGGCGGCATCACACCACCTGGGACACCCAAGCAGCAGCCAAGCCCATCCAGGCCGGGTCGCCCCTGGAGACGTGCGCCAACGGGGACCCTTGTCGCAGGGCAGGAGTCACAGCAGACCGCCTCCACGCCTACTGTACCATCTGGGAACCACCTAGGCACAGTGATGGGGCCTGTAAAGCCAGAAAGTTAGCCAACAGTCAAGTTGACACCGGTGCAGGGCACAGCCCAGTTATAGGGGCGAGGGCACAAATCTGTATACGCGTTGTCACATTAAACACCTGTTACAACCTGCCTCGGTGCTCTATCAGATGGGTGTGAGGGGTGGGCTGGTCTGGGCAGAAAGCAGGATGGGGGGGGAAATGGGTTAATGCTGGAGGGGCATGGGCGGATGTTGGGGGTAGCCTGGGCTCCCCACCTCCCCATCCCGACTGTCCCCAACACCGTCACGTCAGGGATCCAATTGGACCTTGTGTTACCAAACGATGTGGAGCACCAGAGCTCACCACTCACCACAGAGCGGTTGTCATCAAACTCCATCCCATGGACCAGAAACGCCGTATTATTGCCAACAAAGGGCCTGCACCCCGTAGTGCGGCAAGTATGTATGATGGAGGGGGTTGCATTGAGGGGGTGGTGCGATGTGGTGTCTGTGCGCCTGGCCAGTCCCACCCCCTTTATGGTGAACCTGGAGATGATCAGAGTGTCCAGTGTGCATTGGCCCTGACGCATACATCATGCCTGCCTCGGCTTCATGTCCTACCCAGCGTCGCCCTCTTCCACATCCGTCTCGTCGGAGGTGTTCTTCCTCCTCCTCCAGTACATCGTCCTTCTGCTGTGCGATGTGGAGGACGCTGCAGGTCGCCACGATGCGGGCGACCTTTTCAGCATCATACTGGACGGCACATACACCAACAGCATCTACAGGAGGCCGATGCACCGCCCGATCACACTCCTGGTCACTATATAAGCGTCATTGCAGCAGGTCTCCGCGTTGGTCTGTGGCCTCGGATAGGCGTCATCAGCCTGCCGCCCGGGAGGGGTGGGGAGGCCGCAACTCGAATATGTCAGGAATCGTCGAGTGTGCCAGGATGAAGGCATCATGCACACTGCCTGGATATCGGGCACAGACGTGTATGGTCATATATCAATATATCAGCAGCACGTTCATCGAATGGAACCCTTTCGGTTTGTCTTCTGCAGGTGCTCAGAGAGATGCATCCAGTCGATCACCCCCTGGACCCGGGGCATCCCGTTGATGGCGGTGAACCCTGCTATCCGGGCATTCTGGTGGGCTCGGTCCACGTTCATACGGATGTACTGAGACAGATGGGCATACAGGGCCTCCATGTGGGCGCAGATACACCTGTGCACTGAGCTCTGTGAGATTCCAGACAGGTCCCCACTCGGCACCTGGAAGGACCATGTGGCCTAAAGGTTCAGGGAGACTGTCACCTTGACGGCCACTAGGAGCGGGTGTCCTCCCCCATGGTGCCAGGTGCACATGATTTGTCGTATATGTCGCACTGTCTGCCTGCTCAGCCAGAGTCTTCGAGTCTTCGCCCAGTCCGGCAGGTCCTCGAATGACAGGCGCTGCCGGTACACACGAGGTCTCATGCAGCACCTCCTTGGCACCTCCTCTTCTTTGGCCTGTTGGGTGGCCGTCTCTCCTTCCTGGGTGGCTGCCTCCTGTTCCTCTGTGGCACGCTCCACTGCTGTAGCTTCCTCCTTCTCAAGCAGTACTGGTTCGTACAGCTGCAGGGCATCCCCCAGGGCTGTGGCAACCAGCACACCTATTGCTGGTTGAATTCCAATATCCATTGTCTGCAGGGGCAGAAAGGTCGACACGTTAGCATGGTGCGTACCCCCGTGCCCAACCAGGTCCACCGGGCTACATGGTGGCCCCAGTTGGCACTGCTGATCTGCCTCCGCATGTCCCACCCTGCACCCCCCCCACCCATCCCCGCACCCCTGGCCCCCTCGTTGCCCGGCACCATGGGGGCCTCTGGCCCTGGCACGCCCTTGATACCAGGGGAGCGTTGACTGGAGCTGCTCTTGCCAGCGTTACACTTCGCGGCTCCTGCCTAGTGCCCCTGTAGTGGCTACAATGGCTGTTGGCCTAGGGTGAGCCGCTTGATGCCCAACCGGCGGGTGGCAACCAGGTGAGAGGGGTATGGTGGAGGGTGGGGTGTGGGTGGGGGGCAGAACCAGGGGCCAAGGTCAGTGGGGTGTGCAACAAGATGGCTGCCTTGCAGGCCGTGATAATGGCGATCTGTGCCTGGACACCGCCCCAGCCCTATGGGGGGGGCTCACCCTGGCCACTCGGAAAGCTTGGCGCATTAACAATTTAGTGTGTGACTGTACAGGGATTGTTGTAGAATCCAAGCTGCTGGTAAAGAATTAATGATCGCATACACATGAGAATGAGATTGGGATGGAGGTGAGGAACATTGAGATGCTGTGTAAAGGAGAATCATGATGGAGAGATGCTGGAAGAAATGGGATACAGGATGGATTAATACAAAATCCCCTCTAATATGTGAGAAATATTGTATTGAAAATTCTCATACACAACCTAGAGAAATTGCATGTTTTCAGACAAACCTTCTCACCCGTCCTCTCTTAACACATTTAACATTTATGCTTGGAGTTTGATAAATTAGCTCATGTTAGCTGTCTCACAATCCAAACATATTGATAATTAAGTGTTACAAAATTTGGCTCTGCCTTAGGTATTCTCTAATAAAGCAGCCATCACAACTTGGACTGGATTCTCCGGTCGTGTTTGGCGATCAGCCGGAGAATCACAGACCCCACCCCAAATCAGGGGCGGCGCTGCTTTCGCAATGCTCCGCCCCTCCAAAGTGGCGTACGCGACGTATCGACCGCCTCAGGACTTTGCCTGAGGCCCGTCCCCCGATGCGCCGCCCCCGACTGCCGGGAACCCGGTGTGGCGACTGTGGACTCAGTCCAGCGCTGCCACAGATGGGGGAGGGCTGATCCGCGGGCAGGGAGGACTTTATAAGGGTCTGGGGCACTGTGTGAGGGTAGTCCGGGGCACGCGAGCTGGCCAAATAGGGGGCACTATTTTACGGGCCAGGTCCGTGAGCGGCTGCCGCCATGTAGCGCGGCGCGGCTGCTGCAGACCGCCGTCGTGCGCATGAGCGGTGTCATGTGAGAGTACCTTTAAGAAATGGATGTTTATAAAAATAGCTGTAGTGTATGTGCCTTTAAGAAATGGGTGGTTATCAGTGATGTCAGAGTGTGGGTAGTGCTGGGCTGTCTGTCTGCTTTTACTTTCGCTTTAGGCTTGCAGCTACAGGGTGTGTTTAGTTTTGTTTTAGATTTGGAAAAGCTGCAATCACAGCAAGATGTGTATGAATCTCTGCAAGCTTCTGAATGTTCATTTGGTGATTTCAAAGTGCTTACTATTCTCAGTAGTGAGGTTAAACCTGATGTCTCTCTGTAAAAAGGTTTTTTTTGTCTTGTGGATGTTGCAAGGAAAGATTAAGAGTTACTTAGCGAGTACTGTATTCTTTGGGGGGTTTATTGGTGTTGATAGCTGTTAAGATGTTTACTGTAGGTTTATAAAGTGTTAACTGGTTTCATAAATAAACATTGTTTTAATTTAAAAGTACTATAGATTTCTGTTGCATCACACCTGTAGAGTGGGCCGTGTGCTCCCCATAACCACAATCTATTCAAAGTTGTTGGTCAGGTGAACTCCATGATACACTTTGGGGCTCTCTAAACCCTGGCCCATAACAGCGGCCACGGACCCGGCAATTCTCCTGGCCATATCGGCAGCCAGAGCCGGGTGCTCTACGCTGCCTTGATGCTATTCCCCAGCCAAACGGAGGATAGGTGGCCATTTTATGCCATTTTTTCTGTCGTAAAACGCCAGCTTGGGAACATAGCCTCGAAATCGGAGAATCCAGCCCCTTATTTTCATCATCAGGGGAGCATCATGTTCACACTTTCTGGTATGTGATTATATAACAGATTTGACCAAGAACTCCTCTGTCCTAACCCACTGCCTCCCCCCTCCTGCCAGCATACACACACATACCCCCCTTCCCAAGACCCAGCAGGTGGATACATAGCAGATGGCCATGCTGGAATAAGTCATCCCATTGGTAATTCATAGGAAGCCTGAGAAGAGAAAATGAATTAACCAGTATCTTGTATCATTGTGAAGATCTTTCTTCAATGCTCGGTCCACTAATAGATAAGCACCTCAGGGGCAATTTTCACCGACAGCACCAATTTTCACATCCATCCAGTCAAATCGGGTGAGTTCTAGAATGGACAATCAAGTTCAAGCACTTAACATCCAATGGTGACGGGATTAGCCCACCATTTTGAGTGTGTTGTGCATTTATAATATTTCTAGTGTTACCTCACTAGCAACGTTAAGTGGAGCATGAGCACTTTAAGAGACTGATCATGTGATTACATCGACTGTTTGCATGGGAAAACGGGCAGAGTGACATCGCAGCCTGTAGAGTTAGTATCTCCTGAATAAAGCTGTTCATTTGAACCTCTGAGGCCTGCAGACTTAATTTTAATACCACTGCATAAAAACTACTGACAAGGTAGACTAACAATGTTTGAAGGCACGAAAGTTGGCGAGGGGGGAGCCAAACAGTGGTTGCAGCCACCAGAGGAACTGAAATATCGTCGAGGAATGTGAAGAAAACAACTTTGGAAAGAAGCTTGTCATGTGCTCCGCCCAAAATGATTCGTAACAGTACCTGGGAGCACCGTGAGTAGCAAATATCCCGCAACAAGTTCAGAGCTGGGGATGTTGTAAAACATGAAAGGAAAAGAGGCCGAGCTCAGGTTTGCCTTGTTTTGGGGAGAAAGGATGCAAGATAGCGCTAAGAACTGGTGGTAGATTGTGCACATGCAAGTCCTTCCATCGTGAGCTTTTGGTGCTGTGGAACCGTTTGGTGAGAATAGAGAGCGATGGAGCTTGTATACAGAACCATTTGGCTATTTTGTTCAAGTGAACACAATAGCATCAGATAATAAAATCCCAATTTTTCTGAGCATAATACGGAGGAAAACATTTAACCTCCTGAGGAGTCTGTTACAGCCAGAAAAGCCAAGCACAAAAAAAAACCTACGATGAAATAGTTGAAGTATTGCAGGGCCACTATTCAACAAAACATTTTGGCATCTTAGACAGATTTAGGTTTCTTAAGTGCTAAGCAGGGCTGGTTTAGCTCAGTGGGCCAGACAGCTGGTTTGTGATGCAGAACAAGGCCAGCAGCACGGGTTCAATTCCCGTACCGGCTGAGAATTCTGAATTCTCCCTCTAGGTACCCAAACAGGTGCTGGAATGTGGCGACTAGGGGCTTTTCACAGTAACTTCATTGCAGTGTTAATGTAAGCCTACTTGTGACAATAAGGGGCTGGTTTAGCACAGTGGGCTAAACAGCTGACTTGTAATGCAGAACAGTGCCAGCAGCGCAGGTTCAATTCCTGTACCTGCCTCCCCGAACTGGTGCTGGAATGTGGCGACTAGGGGCTAAGTAACTTCATTGAAGCCTACTTGTGACAATGAGCGATTATTATTAAGAGGAAGGTGAATCAATTGCTCAGTTTGTAACTACCCTAAAAAGACTGGCTGAACATGGCAAATTCGGGGTTCTGTTAAATGATACCATCAGAGATGGATTAGTCTGTGGTTTAAGGAGTGACACAATTCAAAAGCGGGGGTTAACCTATAGCAACCTGACATTAAAGAAAGCTTTGGGTGTTGCTATATCCATTAAATTAACAGCCAAAGAAGCTCAACAGTTGAGTTCAAGCACAAGAATTCACAAGATGTCAGCCAAAACTCGGACACAGACTTACACTTGTCATAGACGTTCAAACAACCAGGCACTCAGTAGCACATAATTGGTGAAAAGTCATCAATTGTGGCAGAAAAGGCCACACTAAAAATGCTTACTGGAAGAGGAAACAACCTTCAGGCAAATGTTGCAAAAAGTAAGAGCTGAATAAATGAAATAAGAAACTAAATAAAAGAAAAAGCCACCACATGGTACAAAAAGAACATGAGAAGAAGCTTGATTTACGAAGATGAACTGTCATTAAAGCTAATGCTGGTAAAACAAACTGTAACTGGGTTACTTCATTAATGGACGGTTAGCTGGTAAAGAGGGAGGTGGACACTGGGGCAGCTGTCTCGTTGGTACCAGATATTGCTCATCAAGAAGAGCTCTGACATTTTGCTTTGAAACCCTCGAAGATCGTGTCAAAAACGTGTACAGAAGTGGTTCCGCTGAGGGCTCGTGTTGATGTGGCAGTGCATTTAGCTGGGCAGACAGTTGATTTGTCCTCGCACATCGTCAAAGGAAATCATCTGGCACTAATGGGAACAACGTGGCTGGAAAAGGTCAGATTAAATTGGGCCGAGGTGAATCTCATGACAGATTCCGAATCAGACCTACCCAAAATCCTACCCTACCTAGGGAACTGGAGCTGGAGTTGGAAGAACTTCGGATCATTCGGGAGGCAGAAGGGGTCATAGATAGCAGCTTCAGGGAATTAGTTACACCAAAGATTGGAGATAGGTGGGTAACCGTAAGAGGGACTGGGAAAAAACAGTCAGTGCAGGGATCCCCTGCGGTCGTTCCCCTGAGAAACAAGTATACCGCTTTGGATGCTTGTGGGGGGGACGACTTACCAGGGGTAAGCCATGGGGTACGGGCCTCTGGCACGGAGTCTGTCCCTGTTGCTCAGAAGGGAAGGGGGGAGAGGAGCAAAGCATTAGTAATTGGGGACTCTATAGTCAGGGGCACAGATAGGAGATTTTGTGGGAGCGTGAGAGACTCACGTTTGGTATGTTGCCTCCCAGGTGCAAGGGTACGTGATGTCTCGGATCGTGTTTTCCGGGTCCTTAGGGGGGAGGGGGAGCAGCCCCAAGTCGTGGTCCACATTGGCACCAACGACATAGGTAGGAAAGGGGACAAGGATGTCAGGCAGGCTTTCAGGGAGCTAGGATGGAAGCTCAGAACTAGAACAAACAGAGTTGTTATCTCTGGGTTGTTGCCCGTGCCACGTGATAGTGAGATGAGGAATAGGGAGAGAGAGCATTTAAACACGTGGCTACAGGGATGGTGCAGGCGGGAGGGTTTCAGATTTTTGGATAACTGGGGCTCTTTCTGGGGAAGGTGGGACCTCTACAGACAGGATGGTCTACATCTGAACCTGAGGGGCACAAATATCCTGGGGGGGAGATTTGTTAGTGCTCTTTGGGGGGGTTTAAACTAATGCAGCAGGGGCATGGGAACCTGGATTGTAGTTTTAGGGTAAGGGAGAATGAGAGTATAGAGGTCAGGAGCACAGATTTGACGTCGCAGGAGGGGGCCAGCATTCAGGTAGGTGGTTTGAAGTGTGTCTACTTCAATGCCAGGAGTATACGAAACAAGGTAGGGGAACTGGCAGCGTGGGTTGGTACCTGGGACTTCGATGTTGTGGCCATTTCGGAGACATGGATAGAGCAGGGACAGGAATGGATGTTGCAGGTTCCGGGGTTTAGGTGTTTTAGTAAGCTCAGAGAAGGAGGCAAAAGAGGGGGAGGTGTGGCGCTGCTAGTCAAGAGCAGTATTACGGTGGCGGAGAGGATGCTAGATGGGGACTCTTCTTCCGAGGTAGTATTGGCTGAAGTTAGAAACAGGAAAGGAGAGGTCACCCTGTTGGGAGTTTTTTATAGGCCTCCTAATAGTTCTAGGGATGTAGAGGAAAGGATGGCGAAGATGATTCTGGATATGAGCGAAAGTAACAGGGTAGTTATTATGGGAGACTTTAACTTTCCAAATATTGACTGGAAAAGATATAGTTCGAGTACAATAGATGGGTCGTTTTTTGTACAGTGTGTGCAGGAGGGTTTCCTGAAACAATATGTTGACAGGCCAACAAGAGGCGAGGCCACGTTGGATTTGGTTTTGGGTAATGAACCAGGCCAGGTGTTGGATTTGGAGGTAGGAGAGCACTTTGGGGACAGTGACCACAATTCGGTGACGTTTACGTTAATGATGGAAAGGGATAAGTATACACCGCAGGGCAAGAGTTATAGCTGGGGGAAGGGCAATTATGATGCCATTAGACGTGACTTGGGGGGATAAGGTGGAGAAGTAGGCTGCAAGTGTTGGGCACACTGGATAAGTGGGGCTTGTTCAAGGATCAGCTACTGCGTGTTCTTGATAAGTATGTACCGGTCAGACAGGGAGGAAGGCGTCGAGCGAGGGAACCGTGGTTTACCAAGGAAGTGGAATCTCTTGTTAAGAGGAAGAAGAAGGCCTATGTGAAGATGAAGTGTGAAGTTTCGGTTGGGGCGATGGATAGTTACAAGGTAGCGAGGAAGGATCTAAAGAGAGAGCTAAGACGAGCAAGGAGGGGACATGAGAAGTATTTGGCAGGAAGGATCAAGGAAAACCCAAAAGCTTTCTATAGGTATGTCAGGAATAAGCGAATGACTAGGGAAAGAGTAGGACCAGTCAAGGACAGGGATGGGAAATTGTGTGTGGAGTCTGAAGAGATAGGCGAGATACTAAATGAATATTTTTCGTCAGTATTCACTCAGGAAAAAGATAATGTTGTGGAGGAGAATGCTGAGCCCCAGGCTAATAGAATAGATGGCATTGAGGTACGTAGGGAAGAGGTGTTGGCAATTCTGGACAGGCTGAAAATAGATAAGTCCCCGGGACCTGATGGGATTTATCCTAGGATTCTCTGGGAGGCCAGGGAAGAGATTGCTGGACCTTTGGCTTTGATTTTTATGTCATCATTGGCTACAGGAATAGTGCCAGAGGACTGGAGGACAGCAAATGTGGTCCCTTTGTTCAAAAAGGGGAGCAGAGACAACCCCGGCAACTATAGACCGGTGAGCCTCACGTCTGTAGTGGGTAAAGTCTTGGAGGGGATTATAAGGGACAAGATTTATAATCATCTAGATAGGAATAATATGATCAGGGATAGTCAGCATGGCTTTGTGAAGGGTAGGTCATGCCTCACAAACCTTATTGAGTTCTTTGAGAAGGTGACTGAACAGGTAGACGAGGGTAGAGCAGTTGATGTGGTGTATATGGATTTCAGCAAAGCGTTTGATAAGGTTCCCCACGGTAGGCTATTGCAAAAAATACGGAGGCTGGGGATTGAGGGTGATTTAGAGATGTGGATCAGAAATTGGCTAGCTGAAAGAAGACAGAGGGTGGTGGTTGATGGGAAATGTTCAGAATGGAGTACAGTCACAAGTGGAGTACCACAAGGATCTGTTCTGGGGCCGTTGCTGTTTGTCATTTTTATCAATGACCTAGAGGAAGGTGCAGAAGGGTGGGTGAGTAAATTTGCAGACGATACTAAAGTCGGTGGTGTTGTCGATAGTGTGGAAGGATGTAGCAGGTTACAGAGGGATATAGATAAGCTGCAGAGCTGGGCTGAGAGGTGGCAAATGGAGTTTAATGTAGAGAAGTGTGAGGTGATTCACTTTGGAAGGAATAACAGGAATGCGGAATATTTGGCTAATGGTAAAGTTCTTGAAAGTGTGGATGAGCAGAGGGATCTAGGTGTCCATGTACATAGATCCCTGAAAGTTGCCACCCAGGTTGATAGGGTTGTGAAGAAGGCCTATGGAGTGTTGGCCTTTATTGGTAGAGAGATTGAGTTCCGGAGTCGGGAGGTCATGTTGCAGCTGTACAGAACTCTGGTCCGGCCGCATTTGGAGTATTGCGTACAGTTCTGGTCACCGCATTATAGGAAGGACGTGGAGGCTTTGGAGCGGGTGCAGAGGAGATTTACCAGGATGTTGCCTGGTATGGGGGGAAAATCTTATGAGGAAAGGCTGACGGACTTGAGGTTGTTTTCGTTGGAGAGAAGAAGGTTAAGAGGAGACTTAATAGAGGCATACAAAATGATCAGGGGGTTGGATAGGGTGGACAGTGAGAGCCTTCTCCCGCGGATGGATATGGCTGGCATGAGGGGACATAACTTTAAACTGAGGGGTAATAGATATAGGACAGAGGTCAGAGGTAGGTTCTTTACGCAAAGAGTAGTGAGGCCGTGGAATGCCCTACCTGCTACAGTAGTGAACTCGCCAACATTGAGGGCATTTAAAAGTTTATTGGATAAACATATGGATGATAATGGCATAGTGTAGATTAGATGGCTTTTGTTTCGGTGCAACATCGTGGGCCGAAGGGCCTGTACTGCACTGTATTGTTAAAAAAAAAAAAAAAAAAAAAATCTTGACGACATATACCATTGTCTTCATTGGTGAGCTGGGAAGCATTGTAGCCATCCAAAATGGCAACCTGCAAAGGAACATGGGAATTGTGATCAACTCGGACACAGACAAGTACACAGCCTCTGTGTATTGTGCAAAGAAGCCAGACCTGACCGAAACTTGCACCCACTAAAAGTCAATCATCATTTCCCCCAGGACAATAGAGTTTGAATCATGGAGCTACAACAGTAGCAGACTAACCAGCGCCACTTCCCCTTATTTGGAAAGGCCTACGTGGCTAGGACAATGATAGCTAGGACCCGCTCAGCCACCGAGGTATCTGCCCCCTAATTGGTAAGGATCAATGAGGGTGATCAAAACCATATCGATCCATTGAAGCTGGAGATAGGACCGCCCAAAAAGGCGTGAAAGAGAAGAAGGATAAGAAGCCCTGTGCACTAGGGATTGGCCTCTTTTGGACCAGCCTGTGTGCGACCAGTTGCAGCATATCAACCTGCCAAGTTCAAGGACCCGCGATCGCTACCTGAAGGATGAGCCCAGCCGAGACGAACCTGAAGACTTCCAACCGACCCACGTGGACACAGATAAAGGCCTTATCTCGCACAGAGCCGGTCACCCCGAAGTTAAGTAAGGGTCATCTTAGTTATTAGGTCTAGTTTAGTGCGTAGTCGTGTGAATGATTGCATATAAAACAAGTGTGTTTGTTAATAAACTGTCTTTTGGACTAATATACTGAATGTGTGGTCATTCGGTCAATATAAGAAACAGCTTGTGGTTCACATAGAAATAAAGAAGTCAACAGCATGAAGGATATCTCAGTAAAGCTGGAGATCAAGGAAGAAGGTTAGGCCAGGTGCTTAAAGGTTAAGTCAGTGCCATACACAATCAAACCCAAGGGAGAGACAGAATTAGAACAGCTGGTCAAAACAGGAGTCCTTGAACCCGTCAACGTGAATAATTAGGCCACAACAATCATACCTGTGATGAGAAAAGAAGGATCTAAATGCATTCCTGGTGATTTTAAAGTCACTATGAAGAGAAGCCTTCACATCCAGGACCACAATATGGCTGGAAGCAATTATATACAGATAGAGAAAGAAGCCCTCGGAATCATTTTTGTCATAAAACGGTCTACTACTTTCTGTATAGGAGGAAATTCACTCCACGTGATATCAAGAAATGACTGAAGACACTGGGCATTGCAAAGGCTATGGGTCCTGATAATATTCTGGCAATAGTACTGAAGACTTGTGCTTCAGAACTTGCCACACCCCTAGCCAAGCTGTTCCAGTACAGCTACAACACTGGCATCTACCCAGCAATGTGGCAAATTGCCCAGGTGTGTCCTGTACACAAGAAACAAGACAAATCCAGTCAATTACCACCCTATTAGTCTACTTTCCATCATCAGCAAAGTTATGGAAGGAGTCATCAACAGTGCTATCAAGCGGCACTTACTCAGCAATAACCTGCTCACGGATGGTCAGTTTGGGTTCCACCAGGGTCACTCAGCTCCTGACTCATTACAGCCTTGGTTCAAACATGGACAAAAGAGGTGAATGCCAGAGGTGAGGTGAGAGTGACTGCTCTTGACATCAAAGCAGCATTTGACCGAGAATGGCATCAAGGAGCCCTAGCAAAACTGGGAATCAGGGGGAAAACTCTCCGCTGGTTGGAATTATACCTGGCACAAAGGAAAATGGTTGTGGTGGTTGGAGGTCAATCATTTCAGCTCCAATGCATCACTGCAGGAGTTCCTCAGAGTAGTGTCCTCGGCCCAACCATCTCCAGCTGCTTCTTCAATGGCCTGCCTTCCATCATAAGGTCATAACTGGAGATGTTTGCGGGTGGCTGCACAATGTTCAACACCATTTGCAACTCCTCAGATAATGAAACAGTCCATGTCCAAATGCAACCAGACCTGGACAATATCCAGTTATATTTGCACCATACAAGTGCCAGGCAATGCCCATCTCCTACAAGAGAGGATATAACCATTGCCCTTTGACATTCAATGGCATTACCATCACTGAATCCCCCACTATCAACATCCTGGAGGGGGGGGGGGGGGGGGGGGGGGGGGGGGGGGGAACCATTGATCAGAAACTGAACTGGACTAGCCACATTAATACTGTGGCTACCAGGGCAGGTCAAAGGCTAGGAATCCTACAACAGGTAACTCACCTCCTGACCCCCTCCAAAGCCTGTCCACCATCTGCAAGGTATACGTCAGGAGTGTGATGGAATACTCTCCACTTGCCTGGATGAGTGCAGCTCCAACAAAATTCAAGAAGGTTGACACCATCCAGGACAAAGCAATCCGCTTGATTGCTCCTTTTCCCACAAACATTCAAACCCTCCACCACCGATGAACAGTGGCAGCCGTGTGTACCATCTAGAAGATGCACTGCAGTAACTCACCAAGGTTCCTTAGACAAACCCACGACCATTACCATCTTGAAGGACAAGCGCAGCAGATACCTGGGAACCCCACCACCTGGAGGTTCCCCTCCAAGTCACTCACCACCCCAAATTGGAAATATATCGGTGTTCCTTCACTGTCGCTGGACAAATTCCTGGAACTCCCTCCCCAACAGCACAATGGGTGTACCAACATTTGAAGGACTGCAGCGGTTCAAGAAGGCAACTCACCACCACCTTCTGAAGGGCAACAAGGGAAGGGCAATAAATGCTGGCGTAGCCAGTGATGCCCACCCAAAAATTTTACTTTATTGACAGACCATCATCCACTAACAATGATCCTTGGACCTCATACCAGGATCCCTAAATGGCAGTGAGTAGGATGCAGACGTGGGCATTGCTCATACACTATCAAGTATCGTCAGTCAAGCCTTCATGGGAACGCAGATGGACTCTCCTGACTACCTTACCAAATAGTTTTCCGATAAGCATTTTGTGTGGAACCATTTTGTACTTCGAGCTGCAGGACAAGATGAGAAGCATACCAGTACAGTCAGAGGTCATGGGCATGGTGCCTCGAGGGAAGACTTCTGGAACAAACTCTGAGTTAAAGCCTTTTTTCACTTGAAGAATTGAACTATCCGTTTAGGCATGTTGTCTCCTCTGGGGAATGAGAGTCATTATTCCACCACTACTAAGAAAACATGAATTAAATCAATTACACAAAGGCCACTGTGGTATTGTAAGGCTGAAGAAGATGGCCAGAAACTATTTTTGATACGCAGGGCAAGATACCAAAATTGAGGGTAAGGCAGGAATGTGTTAATTTTGCGCAAAAGTGTAGAACCTGTCGCTATTAACTCCATTACACCCTTGGGAATGGCTAGAAGATGCCTGGCAATGGGAACATGGCAGGGGGTGGTTTAGCACAGGGCTAAATAGCTGGCTTTTAAAGCAGACCAAGACGGGCCAGCAGCACGGTTCAATTCCCGTACCAGCCTCCCCGAACAAGTGCCGGAATGTGGCGACTGGAGGCTTTTCACAGTAACTTCATTTGAAGCCTACTTGTGATAATAAGCGATTTTCATTTCATTTCATTTCATTTCTGGTGTGTGTGGTAATCACTACTAGTAGTATATTATATGTTATTGAGCAAGATTTTTTAAACGATGGATCTCAGCATCAAGCCTGACCACCTGCAGCTGAGCCCTCAAGCAGCCAACGCTACGTCCGCCTTTGACCACTGGCTAGGCTGCTTCGAAAGCTACCTCCGAACATCCGCTGAGGAACCCTCGGACACGCAGAAGCTCCAAGTCCTCTATTCACGGGTGAGCCCTGACATTTTTCCCCTCATCCGGGATGCGCCCACCTACTCCGAACCGATGGAGCTCCTGAAGGGACATTACGTTCGACCAGTCAATCAAGTATACGCCAGGCACCTCCTGGCCACGAGACAGCAACTCCCCGGGCAGTCTCTGGACGATTTCTGGCATGCCCTGCAAATCCTAGGTAGGAACTGTGGCTGCCAGGCAGTTTCGGCAGTCCAGCACATCAAACTTTTAATTCGAGACGCTTACGTTACGGGCGTGAAGTCTGCGTATGTCCGCCAGCGGCTACTGGAAGGGTGCACGCTCGACTTTGCAGGAACTAGGCAGATTGCTAATTCGTTAGAAGTGGCCTCCCGTAACGTTCAGTCCTACACCCCCGACTGCGCGGCACCCTCGTGGGCATCGTGGGCCCCACCAGCAGCTGACATCAGCTCACCACAAGCCTGCGCCGCGCAGCAGCCGGCCAACTCTGGGGGGCCCAAGTCTTATTTTTGTGGGCAAAACAAACAGCCCAGGCAGTGCTACCCGATGCGGAGCACGACCTGCAACAGGTGTGGGAAGAAAAGACACTTTGCTTTGTTTGCCAGGCCCCGTCGGCTGCCGCTGTTTCCAGGCCTGGCTTTCCTACACCACCCACGTGCGACCCAGGGGCGTCGCCATTTTCCCCTTCGCAATCCACGTGCGGCCCGTGGGCACCGCCAGCTTTGGTGCCGCCCGCCATGTGCACCCCATGGGCGCCGCCATCTTCGGCGCCATTTTGGACGGCGCTTTTGGACGGTGCCTCAGGACTCCTGCTCGTCTGGCCATTCAGCGCCTGTCGCTACCTCCACTACCGCTGACCAGCCCGGGACCTCCCAGCATCTGTCGCAGCTCACCTTTACCACCCTGGATCAGTCCCGGTGAAGATCGATGGGCATGAGATGACCTGCCTTTTTGACTCCGGGAGCAGAGAGAGCTTCATCCACCCCACTAAGGTAAGGCGCTGCTCCCTCCCGGTACACACCCCGTCACCCAGAAATTCTCCCTGGCCTCCGGATCCCATTCCGTGGAATTCCGCAGGTACTACATCGCGACCCTCACCGTCCAAGGCGTAGAGTTTAGCAACTTCCGGCTCTACGTCCACCCCACCTCTGCGCTGCCCTGTTACTCGGCCTGGATTTTCAGTGCCATCTCCAAAGACTAACTTTAAAATTCGGCGGACCCCTACCCCCCACTCACCGTCTGCGGCCTCACGACCCTTAAGGTCGATCCACCTTCCCTGTTTGCGAACCTCACCCTGGATTGCAAACCCGTCGCCACCAGGAGCAGACGATAGAGTCCCCAGCTCTCCTCTGTTGAAAAGGAGGCCCATGCCACTGTGGAAGCTGTGCGGCATTGGAGACATTACCTGGCCGGCAGGAGATTCACTCTCCTCACTAACCAACGGTCGGTTGCCTTCATGTTTAATAATACACAGCGGGGCAAGATCAAAAATGACAAGATCTTGAGGTGGAGGATCGAGCTCTCGACCTATAATTACGAGATTTTGTATCGCCCGGGGAAGTTCAACGAACCCCCTGATGCCCTATCCCGCAGTACATGTGCCAGCGCACAAGTGGACCGACTCCGGGCTCTCCACAATGACCTCTGCCACCCGGGGGTCACCCAGTTCTTCCATTTTGTCAAGGCCCACAACCTGCCCTACTCCATTGAGGAGGTCAGGACCGTCACCAGAGACTGTCAAGTCTGCGCAGAGTGCAAGCCGCACTTCTACCGGCCAGATAGAGCGCATCTGGTTAAGGCCTCCCACCCCTTTGAACGCCTCAGCGTGGACTTCAAAGGGCCCCTCTCCTCCATTGACCACAACACGTACTTCCTGAACGTGTTTGATGAGTATTCCCGGTTCCCTTTCGCCATCCCATGCCCCGATATAACTTCTGCCATGGTAATCAAAGCCCTCCACAGCATCTTCACTCTGTTTGGTTTCCCCACCTATATCCACAGCAATTGGGGATCCTCTTTCATGAGTGATGAGCTGAGTCAATTCCTACTCAGCAAGGGCATCGCCTCGAGCAGGACAACCAGCTACAATCCCCGGGGAAACAGGCAGGTGGAGAGGGAGAACGGGACGGTCTGGAAGGCCATCCTGCTGGCCCTGTGGTCTAAAATTCTCCCGGTCTCCCGCTGGTATGAGGTCCTCCCCGACGCGCTCCACTCCATCCGTTCGCTCCTCTGCAGCGTGACAAATGAGACCCCTCATGAACGTGTGTTTGCCTTCCCCAGGAAGTCCACCTCCGGGGTCTCGCTCCCAACATGGCTGACAGTTCCTGGACCTGTCCTCCTCCGGAAGCATGTGCGGACCCATAAGTCGGATCAATTGGTCGAAAAGGTCCACCTCTTACATGCTAAGCCGCAGTACACCTATGTAGCACACCCCGACGGGCGCCAAGACACAGTCTTCCTCCGGGACCTGGCACCCGCGGGATCCCCACCCACGACCCCCGACCTGACACCCCCCCCCCCACCCCCCACCCCCCACCCCGGCTGCCTCATTCACCCCTGTACCACTCACCCTCCCTCCAGCGAACCTCACCGCAGCCCCCACTCCAGCAGGATCCGTCCTCCCACTGGTTCTACTCAGGGGTGACGAAGACGAGGACAACACGCTCCCGGAGTCGCAGGTGGCCAAGTCGGTGCCCACATCACCACCAGGACTGAGGCGATTGGCAGAGGAGGGTCAAGGCCCCCGACAGACTTTAACTTATAATGTTTTTCCACCACCCCTGCTGGACTCTGTTTTTTAACAGGGGGTGAATGTGGCAGTCACCACTAGTAGCATATTATATGTATTACAGCACTGCCCGTATATTAGAGGTACATAGGAAAATCCCTGCCTGCTGGCTCTGCCCAGTAGGCGGCGTATAAATGTGTGCTCCTCTGTGCTGCAGCCATTCTGGTTCCAGCTACTGGAGGCACAACACCTTGCTCAATAAAGCCTCGATTATTCCACTATTCTCGCCTTTGTGGTAATTGATAGTGCATCAGTGTGTCCTCACTGCCAGCCTTGCAGTGAAACAGGACACTGTCAGGGACCGATCACGTGACATCATCGGGGATCACAGTAAGAAGTCTTATAACACCAGGTGAAAGTCCAACAGGTTTGCTTCAAATCACTGCTTTCGGAGCACTGCTCCTTCCTCGGGTGAAAGAGTAGTGCTCAGAAAGTTAGTGTTGGACTTTAACCTGGTGTTGTAAGACTTCTTACTGTGCTCACCCCAGTCCAACGCTGGCATCTCCACATCATAGCTGTCATCGGGATGACATCATCCGCCATTTGCACGGGAAAACGAGCACCGTAACATCGCAGCCTGCAATGTTAACATCTCTTGAATAAAGCTCCTCATTTGTCTGAACCTCTGAGGCCTGCAGAATTGATTTTAAAAATACCACATGTGCCTTCAAGGGAAATTCCAAATTTGTGCGAACCCACTTTAATCTAAAGCAGATAATTCAAATATAACAATTTCCAAAAATATTCACTGGAAGATATCACAAAAAGTGATACCAAACCAGATGAATTTAGACTTCAGTTGAAAAATGGTGATCTGTAATTTATTGTCCATTTTCCAGAAGCACCAAGCATTGATTTGGAGACAAAAATGCAGAATCGAACATTACATTATTAAACATTGATGGTTAAATAGCTAATATATTTTCATGGTTAAATAGTGGTGATTTTAGCAAAGTTAAACAGATATTTAAAGTTAGATGTCACCTGCCAAGGCTAGCCCACCTGTACAAGGGAAGAGAATTTGATAGTGCTTCAATTGTGCATTGGGAACACCCATGAGAGCACTCAACGTGTTAGTGTGGGGCCTTAAAATGGCCAGAAAAGCCCATAATAGAGAGGAGCTGCACTAATTATTGTCAGCAGAGGCCAAGGACTACAAAGGTAAGTGCTGTGGGGAGAAGGGGTCTCAAATTGGCAAATAAGAGCTTTTGAGTGCGATTTAATGGGAACATCTTGAAGTGTCATTTTGGGCACGATTGTTGGGGTATTTCTTGATAGCCGCGTTGGCGAGATCACAGCCCGTATTCAACAGCAATTAATGCCGGAAATGTGACCCCATGAGCTTCTCGTCATTGCTGGCTATATCGCAATCTGATTCGCCAGTCACGCACCTCAGCATCCCATCGCTAAGAAGGGGAGGCTGCTTTTAAACGCTCCCTCACCAACTCACTCCCAGTCAACACACAAGCTTGGCAGTGCACAGACCTGCTCCTCACTTTGGGAATGCCGGCCTGGCCAGAGTTCTGGATGGAGTGGTTGCGAGGTGGGGCATCCTATTCCCTCTGAGGGGGCTGGCGGACTAGCAGCAGGATCACCATAACGTTTGGGAGGCAGTGGCTGGATGTGCGGGCAGCATGTCCAGGACACCACGACCTCCACGAGTAAGTTATAATTTCTCTCCTGGAATCGGTTCTGCCCACAACTGCACAAATCCGCAACCCCCCCACTCACACAAATCACTGGCTGACATATCGCACCCTCACCACACTTTGTGCTTGTTCCGAAGAACCCCCTGGCACCCACCAGCATAACCTATTCATGTCCAAGTGTGGCCCACATACGCCTTCTGCTATAGACCCCTCCAGCCCATCAGGCATGTGGCTCACAATGCCCTTTCTTTGCCCCCGCAGGAGAAAATAGCCCATAATAAGCAGGAAAGGGCCAAGACGGGGCGGGGGGGAGGAACCAGAAATTTGAGTCCTCACCCCTACGTAGAATGGGTCCTGGAAATTGCGGGGTTGACCAAGTCACCGGCAGCGAGATTGGCCTGCGCCACCGTGGTGAGAATCCACCGCCCCTTCACCCAGATGACCTGTCTCAAGTCAGTTGTTCATGAAATGAAATGAAAATCGCTTATTGTCACAAGTAGGCTTCAAATGAAGTTACTGTGAAAAGCCCCTAGTCGTCACATTCCGGCGCCTGTTTGGGGAGGCTGGTACGGGAATTGAACCGTGCTGCTGGCCTGCCTTGGTCTGCTTTCAAAGCCAGCGATTTTAGCCCTGTGCTAAACCAGCCTCTGATGACAGACAAAATGATCTTTCCCTCTCACTGGCCAGAAGTCCATTGTCTTGCAGAATCTTCATCTGATGGGGCCTTGCCATCTGGAGACGTTTCCCCACTATCGCTCAAGAGGCCACCTCGGAGGAGGGCTCCAAGGAGACCAACATCGAGGCGTCACTGTTATCATCTCCATCCTCGACCAGGCAGAGACACACACCTCGATGTTGACATTAGTGGAGAGGCTTCTGGGCACATACTGGTGAGCACCCTAGAGTTGCTGATGCCCATCAGGTGGAGGCAGGAACATCCAAGGGAGTTAGCAGTTGGAAGTCTGCTGGATCCCAGGACTCAGCTGAGTCCCAGTCAGATGCCTCTGGTCAAGGTTCGCCCAGAGCTCATGCAAATGATAGGACACAGCCGTGAGATTCAGGAGGGGATGTCAGCGACATTCCAGCGAGTGCATAGCCAATTGGAGGAGTCCCAAAGGCTTTGGGTGCAGGAGATGATGCCGACAATGCATGGCACTGAGGCCAACACTGTTAGGGTGGCAACCGCAGTGGAAAGCCTGGAGGACGATGTCGGTGTCTTGAGTGGTGGTGTCCAAGGCTCAGTCGGTGATGATCATGGCTGAGGGCATCAACATCATGGGCGAAATTCTCCGTTATCGGCGGAAAGTCCGCCGATCGGCGCAAAAAACGGCACAAATCCGACTTACGTCACGTCGGAAAAATGGGTCGATAGTCTCCGGCCCGAAATGGGCTAGCAGCGACGTAACGGGATCCGCGCTTGCGCAGTGGTTCACGCCGTGCAGCGTCATACGCGCCGCACGGCGTGACGGCTCATAAGGCCGCGCTGCTCCCCCCCACCAGGCCAAGCGAACATCTGCCGCCCAGATGGATCCCGGGTTCCTGCAGTTACCACACCCACACATAGATCCGATGCAACCACCGACCCAGAGACGAGCGAAGAGGGTGACGGGCGGCTTGCGGCGGCTGCGGTCGCAGGTGGAGGAGTCCACCCGCGTCCAGGAGCTGGGAGTGGTGCCGGTCATGCGTGCCACCCAGGCTGACACCGCATGGGTGGCGTCCGCGGTGGAGGCAATGGGTGCGACGGTGTCAGACACGGGGAACGGTTTGCGAGGCCTGGGGCCTTCTGTGCAGGCGGCGTCTGTGGCCCAGGAAATGGCTGCCCTCTCACAGGAGGCCATGAGCCAGTGCCAGCGCCAGATGGCAGAGGCGCTCAACGCCATAGCCCAGTCTCAGCAGGCCATGGCCCAGTCTCAGCAGGCCATGGCCCAGTCTCAGCAGGCCATGGCCCAGTCTCTGCAGGCCATCGCTGAGGGCATCGGCGCCAGTGGCCATGTGCGAGCCGGCGTCGCACTGTCACAGGCAGGGTTTGCCAACCCCCTGGGCTCCATGGCTGCAAACCTGCAGACCCCTGTCGATACCAGCACGGGCCTCCAGGACTGGCAGCGCCAGATGTCGGGGGGGGCATCGGATGGCCAGTCCGTTCGCATCCCCCACCCATGTAGAGGCTGGGGGCCATCAGGCACCCCGAGGGAGGAGGAGGTGGTGTGGTCCGTCCCGGCTCCCTCTGTAGGGGAGGTCCCGGTACACCGCGACACCTCGGACTCCCCCCCTTCCGTCCCAGGTGCATCGGGTGGGCAGCGGGCAGGACAGGCTGGCAGCTCGCCATCCCAGTCGCCCGGGCCGCAGCCTGGCCCATCTAGGCCAGGACGCCCCAGGAAACGGCCGCCAAAGGGATCCAGTGTCAGAGGGCAGGAATCACAGGAGTCCACCTCCAGTTCTGCTGTACCATCTGGGGAACCACGTAGACGTAGTCAAAGGGCCCGTAAGGCCAAACAATTAGACACTGAGTAAGTTGGCACTTGTGCAGGGCACAGATGAGTTTTAGGGGCTAGGGCACGTGCATGAACTCCTTTTGTTATTAAAGTCAATGTTACACCTACCGAAGCTGCCTTTGTGCTCTGTCCAAAGTGTGCGGGGGTGTCATGTACATTGAGCGCAAGTGTGTGTGTGAGGGGTGGTCTTACCTCAGCCCCAGGTGAGTCTGCCCCCTTCCCCCTGGGCCGCCATCAACATCCCCCGGGCAGAGGACAGGACCGTGCGCTGCAGTGTCACAGCCGCATGCAGGGATGGTCCGGGTGGATGGTGGTACTGTGGCCATGGGTCAGACATAGTCCAACGATGTAGAGCCAGGAGCTCATCGCAGGGCGGGTTGTCATCATCCTCCATGGCCTGCGATAGACACGCGTCCACCCGCAACTGTGTGAGCCCGGCCCGTTGTGCCGCAGGTGGATCGGCAATGGGGGGGGGGGGGGGGGTGCATGCGGGTGGGGTGGGTGGGGTTGGGGAGGGGGGTGAGGGTGCTGGGTGGGTGGATGGGTGGGGGGTGTGGGTGTTCGGCTGTTGCCATGGTGTGCGGTCTGTGGCCATACTACCCGATTCCCACGCCCATCTAGTCAGTGAAGCGGGCGTCTATCAGTCTGTCCCGTGCCCGCTGGGCCAGCCGGTAACGTGGACAGCCACCCGCCTGTGTCTACCCCGTCTGCCCTGACCATTGCCCCCATCCCCCTCATCTGGGGAGGACTGCGCCTCTTCCTGCTGCTCCTCCACCCCGCCCTCCTCTGCTTGCGGCACATCGCCCCTCTGCTGGGCTATGTTGTGCAGGACGCAGCACACCACAATGATGCGGCCGACCCTATCTAACCGATACTGGAGGGCGCCCCCAGAGAGGTCCAGGCACCTGAAACGCATCTTCAGCACGCCAAAGCACCTCTCGATCACTCCCCTTGTCGCTACATGGGCATCATTGTAGCGGTTCTCCGCCTCATTGCGTGGCCTCCGTATAGGCGTCATCAGCCATGATCGCAATGGGTAGCCCCTGTCGCCCAGCAACCAGCCCCTCAGCCGGGGATGGCGTCCCTCGTACATGCCGGTGATGTACGACAACACGAATGAGTCGTGTACACTGCCTGGGTGACGGGCGCAGACGTGCAGGATCATCATGCGGTGGTCGCAGACCACCTGTACGTTCATCGTATTAGTGAACACGGCCCTGTTATCTGCAGGTGGCCGCACGGCGATGTGCATCCCATCGATCGCGCCCTGGACCATGGGGAACCCGGCCACGGCAGAGAAGCCCACGGCGCGGGCATCTTGGCTGGCCCGGTCCACGGGGAAGCGGATGTAACGGTGCGCCATGGCATATAGGGCATCTGTCACTGCCCGGATGCACCGGTGCACCGATGTCTGCGATATGCCGGACAGGTCCCCACTCGGTGCCTGGAACCCCGTTGCATAAAAGTTCAGGGCCACCGTAACCTTAACGGACACGGGGAGAGGGTGTCCCCCGCCAGTGCCACGCGGTGACAGGTGTGCCAGCAGGTGGCAGATGTGTGCCACGGTTTCCCGGCTCATCCGGAGTCTCCTCCTGCATTCCCGGTCCGTGAGGTCCTGGTATGACTGCCGGGGCCGGTACACACGGGGCGCCCTCGGGTGCCTCCGCTGCCGTGGGGCCGCGACGTCCTCCTCCCCCTCCTCGTCCTGTCGGTCAGGTGTCCCTCCAGCCTGGGCGGCTGCCACCTGGCCCTCTGCGGCAGCCTGCGCCGCCTCTCTGGCACGCTCCTCCTCCTCCTCCTCCTCATCCAGGGCAACATAGACATGAGCGGCTGCCACCACGGCGGCCAACATTGCTGGATGATCTGAAAACATGACGGCCTGGTGGGGGGGAGGGGAACGACGACATGTCATCATTGCCCATATCCCCTCCTCCCCCCAGCCAGGTGGCATGGACCGCATGGGTCCAACTGTTGGAGGCTGGCACCTGGCCAGGTGGACCAACTCACTTGCCCTCCCATCCCCCTCCTCGGCACGGACCCCCCCCAACCTCCACCCCGGCACGGACCGCCCCCAACCTCCACCCCAGCACGGACCCCCCCCAACCCCCAACCTCCACCCCAGCACGGACCCCCCCCAACCCCCAACCTCCACCCCGGCACAGACCCCCCCCCCCCATCCCCCTCCCCGGCACGGACCCCCCTCCTGGCACTCCCCGGAGCCCAGCCTACTCTAACCACCCCCCCCCCCCCCGCCGCACACACACACACACAACCCGAGACACACCTCTCCTCACGCAGGAAGTGCTGGAGGCCAACCCGGGACCTGCCACCAAGAATTTGACGACTGTCTCCAGTTCTTCCACATCCCTCCCTCTTGACACCAGCATGTCTCAAGGCAGCAGGCAGACCAGGGTTTCATGGTGCCGCCAGTGACACCGATAAGTCGGCCGGGGCCATCCGGCTCCAGATCCTCCAGACAACATCCGCCAAGGGCATAAAAGGCCACAGGGAGTGGAAAGCAGCAGGGTGCCTCCACCTCTGATGTGCATCCTGGGGACGATATCTAGATGGAGCAGTATTCTTCTCTGCTCCTTGGGCAGTGCCTCAGCAACAAGGCTGAATAGTCTAATCCTGGATCCGCAGACTCTGCCACAGGTTTGTCAGGTGGTGTTTGATGAGGTGGGTTGGACGCTCTACATTCTGCGCTCTCCTTCCGCTGTTTATGCTCGTTTTCCGCATGCTCCACCTTACGACACTTGAGGTGACTCCAGTTTGTGCATTCTAAGGCAAGTGATTCCCATGTGTCGATGGGGATGTTGCATTTGTTTAGGGAGGCTTTCAGAGTGTCCTTGGAACGTTTCCTCTGCCCACCTAATGATTGCTTGCCATTGCAGAGCTTGGAGTAGGGCACTTGTTTTGGGAGTCTTGTGTCGGGCATGTGGGCAATGTGGCCCGCCCATCGCAGCTGGTCGAGTGTGACCAGTGCCTTGAAACTGGGGATATTGGCCTGGGAGAGGACACTAACGTTGGTATGCCTATCCTGCCAGTGGATTAGCAGGATTTTGCGGAGGCAGTGTTGGTGATGTCTCTCCAAGGATTTGAGGTGTCTGCTCTCCATTGTCCATGTTTCTGAAGCATACAGAGGGCGGGGACCACAGCTGCTCTGTAGACCATGACCTTGGTGCTGGATTTGAACACGCTGGGCGGGATTCTCTCAGCCCGGGGCCGGGCCGGAGAATCCCCGCGGCTGGCGCGAAGCGCGCCACGCCGCCCCGCCGCCGGCATGGGATTCTCTGCAGAGCGGATAATCGGCACCATTGGCACCGGCGCGGTTGGCGCGTAGCCGGTCAGGGGCCACTCTACACGGCCGGCCCGCCCATTCTCGTAAAGAAGCCGAGTCCCGCCGGCGCCGTCCACACCTGCTCTCAGCCAGCGGGAACTCAGCGTGGAAGGGCCGGGGGGCGGCCTGTGGGGGGGGGGGGGGGGGGAGGGGGGTCCGACCCCGGGGGGGACCTCAGATGTGGCCTGGCCCGCGATCGGGGCCCACCGATCGGCGGACCAGCCTCTCTGTCTGGGGGCTTCCTTCCTTCCGTGCCGGCCCCTGTAGTCCTGCGCCATGTTGCGTCGGGGCCGGCGTGTTGAAGGAAGCCACTGCGCACGCGTGCATTTGCGCCGGTGCCACTGCGCATGTGCGTGGACCCCACGGGGCCCATTTGACGCCGGGATCAGCAGCTGGAGCAGCGTGAACCGCTCCAGTGCCATGCTGGCCCCCTGTAGGGGCCAGAATTGCTGATCCTTGTATTGACACCTTCGAGAAACGGGACGGCGTTTCCGACGGCGTCAACACTTCGCCTCAGGATCACAGAATCCCGCCCTCTGTTCCTCAAGCGTCCGAAGACTGCACTGGCACATTGGAGTTGCGGCTGGATTTCATCGTCAATGTCTGCTCACACCAAAAAGAGGCTCCCATGGGAAATGATCCACATTGTCCAAGTTCCCGACTCGTGGGACATGGGATGTTAATGGTTGGGGGGCAGATTTGTGTGGCAGGAGAGGGATGGTAGAGAACTGCTGTTTTCCGGATGTTTAGTCTGAGGCCCATTCTCTCTTGTACTTCGGTAAACGCGTCAACGATGGTTTGTAGCTCGGCCTCTGAGTGTGCACACACACAGGAGTCGCCTGCATACTGCAGCTTGATAAGAGGTTGGGGTGGTCTTGGTTCTGGCCAGGAGGCATCGGAGGTTGAAAAGTTTCCTGCTTGTCTAGGTTACTCCAGCGGGGAGCTTCAGGGTGATGGGGTGGAGTGTTGCCGTGTGGAAGATGGAGAAGAGTGTTGATGCAATGACGGAGCCCTATTTGACCCCAGTTTGCACTCGTATTGGATCTGTGGTGGTTCCGTTGTTGAAGATCTCGACTTTCATGACATCATGGTGCAGGCGGAGAATGGTGATGAATTTCTGCAGGCAGGCGAAATTGACGAGGATGCTCCACAGTCCCTCACAGTTGACAGAGTCGCTGGCCTTTGCAAGATCGAAGAAGGCCATGGACAGAGGTTGATGCTGCCCCCAGCACTTTTCCTGGATTTGTCACATGCTGAAGATCATGTCCATTGTGCCTCTTGATGTGCGGAAGCCGCACTGAAACAGGGAGGAGCTCTTCACCCACTGGGCGGAGGCAGTTGAGGAGTATTCTCGCGATGGCCTTTCCCATAGAGAAAAGCAGGGACATCCCTCTGTAATCTCCGCAGTCGGATCTGTCTCCTTTCTTGAAGATGGTCACAATTAAGACGTCTCTGAGATCGTCCAGCGTACTCTCTTTTTTGTCAAGAGTGCATCTCCACTTCATTTTAATACTTCTGTGGGCATTCCATCTGCTCCAGAGGCCTTGTTGTTTTACTGCTGTCAGATGGCTTTTTTCGACCTCAGGCGAGCTGGTGTTGCGCTGAGCTGGTGGTGGGTAGCGTATTGCGGGATGGTGTCGAGGACGCTTGTGTCGAAGGCTGTGTCTTGGTTGAGGAGGTCCTGGTAGTGCTAGCTCCAGCAAGAGTTGACTGCCTCTCTGGCTTTGGTGAGCGCCGCCCTGTTTTTGGCTCTTAGTGAGGTGGGTCCCTCCGTAGCCGGACTGTAGATGGTTTTAATTGCGCTGAAGAAGCCGTGCACATTGTGGTTGTCGGTGAGTTGCAGAATCTGTTGCGCTCTTTCCACCCACCATCTGTTCTTTAAGTCGCAAGTTCTTTGTTGCACCTCGGCCTTAAGTTGCTTGTAGGCTTGTTTCCTCTCACTCATGTTTTGTTGGAGCCGCCTTGTGCTCTTGTCTTGGTGTTTTCTGGCCGAGAGCTTGAGCCTTTCCTCACGGCTTCTGACTATGTGGCTTTTAAGGTGGACCAGGCTTGTGCGCATTCTGTGGCTCTGGTTCATTGGTTGTCACCAGGTTAGCTGTGAGGCACCGTTTGAGTAGCTCTTTCTTCTCAGGGTCTTTTAGTCCAGCGGCATTGAGTTTCCTGCGACAGAGTTTGTTCTGCCTGTGCCGGTTTGGGGCCAGGGTGATTGAGGTGGTAAAGCAGATCAGTCGATGGTCAATCCAGCAGCCGTTGGTTCTGTTTGTGGCGCGGGTGATGCGGACATCTTTGCAGTCTCTTGCCCGGATGATGATGTAGTCTATCAGCTACCAGTGTTGGTAGCGGGGGTGTTGCCATGAGGTCTTCTGCTTGTCCCTCTGGCGGAACAGGGTGTTTGTGATGACCAGGTCATATTCTAAACATTTTGTTAGGAGGGGGACTCCACTGACGTTTGTTTTCCCCATGCCTTCCCTGCCTGACATGCCTTTCCAAAGGTTTGCTTCCTTCCCAACTCGAGCATTGAAGTCGCCGAGGAGAAAAGAAATGTTTAGAACATGTAGCAGTAGACCACGAGAGATCAAGAAAAGTGAGGAGCACTGAGCGGGCACTTGTGGTGGGTGGATTGTGGTGCGCAAACTTTAGCTCGGGGGGATGAAAATGACAATTAAAACATGTTACATCTGATACATGTGAAGCCTCTGTCATGTAGGTCTTCACAGTGGGCCTGCCCGCACCCGCCACCCTCATGACTTCCGCTGCTCCCACCCCTCTGCCCCCCGGGTACAGTGGTCCAAGATCAAAGACCCCCGATGCAGACCCTATTCAGAGGTTGGGTGTGAGTTCGCTGTCAGCAGAAAAACAGGAGTCAGACTTTGGCATAAACTGAGAGCACCAGAGATTTCCCCACAGCGAGTGACCGTCACTCTTATCTGCCTTATATATATTGGCCTGCTGACAATGTTGACACAGGCCCATCACCCTGGGGTGATGTTACACACACCTTGGGAGGGTTGTTGCCTTTTTTACCTACTGTAAATATGGCAGTCAGTGAGGTTGCCCTCCTTTCTTTGGATATCAATATTATATTGCTCAGAGTCGCCAGCTTTCAACTGATACCACCACAAGGTTCAATCGGATATCGATCAAAGAGCCAAACACCAATTAGTTAGTTCAAGATCAAGGGTACTTTATTTACACACACAATTAATCATGCAACATAGACACTACTAGTTAAACTACATCTATCAACTATGGCAACCTGGACTTAACTTCAGGCACCAGTCTTAGGTCAGCGGAACAGTGGCCGTTGTTCAGATCTGGATCTATCGGGTCTGTAGAAGTAACTGCTGCTCAGCTAGGCTCATCCGTCTGGTAGCGGGCGTTGAACTTGACCTTGCTTCTGGTGGTGCTGCACTTGGAAGTAGACGTTGCCGGAGCGCCAGGTCCAACAGAGGCTGAACACATGGTGGTCTCTCTTTTTATCCTTGGGGGTTTCCGCGCTCTTTTGGGCGGTCCTTCAGTTTGGACCCCACTAATTGAGTAATTCTTGATCACTGTGTTCGATTCGAATCAATAAAGAGGCGGTGCCTTGATGGCTGGGTGTGTCCTAAGCGGTCATTGACCCTGTTGTTTACGCTTCCCTAGTACAGGGGGTGGCGCCGAAATGTCTGGGGTTGTATCGGTCGCTCAAGTATCAGTCCTTTGTCTGGCGGAGATGGGCCATCAAATGCTAATCGGTTGGGGGTTTCGATACCGTCTGGATTCCTCACTCGCAAATATACATTCAGGCTCTGAGCCTGCCTGAATCTCGCATTGTCCATTTTTCCTGCTATGCTTTGCGACCTTCCCTGTTCCTTATTGTAAGTGGCCATCCCAGATGGCTACAGGGTGTAACAGGGTAGTCAAGGGTTGGGAGGGTTGGAGAGTCGGGGAATTGGGGAGGGAGGAAGGAGGTAAATGGGTGGGAAGAAGGGGATGGGGAAGGGGTGTTGAGGGGAAGGAGGGATTTGGGGAGTGGGGGAGTTGGGGGGGAAGGGGTGATCTGGGCGAAAGGAGGGATTGGGGGTGGGAGGGGGGATTCGGTGATTGGGGTGTGTGCTAATGGACGGCCGCGTGATTTCTTGATGGGCAGCCAAGTAATTCCCGGGACGCAGCTGCATTCGGCTTCAATCTCTCTAATGAGATGGAAATGAATGCAAATGAGGGTTATTGATATGCTTTCCATATTTGGGCATGATCTGGAACTCGCCATCAGAGTGGTCTGGTTAGATAACCCAGCACGAACCTCGACTTTGACCTTTCCCACGATGTAACCAGCGCGCTCAGGAGGTGCTTAAATCCCACCCTTTATCATTGCTATCACACACCGCACTGCTCTATTTTCCAGGTGTTTCTGCCACAAATCAGCTGGATTTCAGACAGTATTACAAAGGATAATCAAACCTTTAATATAAATCAGTGTAATCTAAGTCATCACAGGTGCAGCAATAAGTTGTGTATAATAAGTGTGTATCTCAATACCTCAGTTTTTCTGAGCAACATTACAACAGAATTACTTTCATTATCCAAACAATTACAATTCAACAAAACAAGTTAATTCCTGTAGTCTATAATAAATGCATGTTCATATTATTAAAGCTACTTTAATATATCACAAAGAAAATCTCAAAGTAAACAACAAAGATGACTCATATAAGCACATAATTCTCTCTCAAACACTATTCAACTGAATACATCTGTGTCGATGATAATAATTGGCAGATTTTAATTAGTTTGAGGAAAAAAAGACTTTCAATTTGATGTTGCACTCCTTTCCCCTTTTCAGAGGTTGAATCATGATGAGGGGAGCACACTCTTTGAAATAATTGGTTTTGAGATGCTTTAAGTTATCTTGCTCAAGCACCATGATACATTAATCAGTCTGTTGTGCTGGAGCTTTGAGGGGCCTCTGTCAGGTTGGGATCAGAGTTCTAATTAAGGACAGCTGCCTCGCCTAGCATCTCCCAATGCTTTATCTTTCAAGAGCTTTCAGAATGTATGGGATTAACCTTTTTAAAAAGAAATACTGAGGGTTTCCGAGAATGCAGTTGTCAATCACGGTGAAAGCGCAGAAGGGTGAGTGAGTGATAACGTGCTGTGGTCACAATAATACAGAATGCCAATTTGTGACTCTGATGTCAGTGTTGTGGGCAGGACAGAAACCATGAGGATTCGAACAGGAAATGATGGGAGAGGAGAGGAAAATTGGGTAAGTGTGACATATTCTTGAAATATTTTCTTAAATATATTTTCAACAGAGTTTTATAATATTTTTTACAGAAGGCACAACATTTTCAAAACACAACTGGTACGGTACGGAACAAATATTTCTGCAGATGTCAGAACAGAGACAGACAGGATGAATTCAGAACAGCAGTCCTTAAGAATTAATGCCTCTATTTATAAAACGGTTCAGTCAGAAAATGGGGGGAATGAGGAAAAGGCCATGATGGGATAACAAATCAAGATGCACACCTTTATGTGTAGCAAGATCCCGCCAGTGGGCGGAACGGTCGCACAGTGGTTAGCACTGTTGCTTCACAGTTCCAGGGTCCCAGGTTTGATTCCTGGCTTGGGTCTCTGTTTGTGTGGAGTCTGCACGTTCTCCCTGTGTCTGCGTGGGTTTCCTCTGGATGCTAACCACTGTGCTACCGTGCTGCTGTACAATCTGGCTCATGCGAAACCTTGCAGGAGCTGGGCAGACAAAGCAGAGCCTATAAATTTCGGACAGGAATCCAACACTTTATAGAATGTATCATACTTAGAATGGAGCACAGATAACAGGAATTCCATAGGGATACATTGTGACTGGTGAATCCTGGGTGAGTCCTAAGTCTGGATTTTGCACTAGGAGCCGGGCTGATTGCGAGTCATCTGACTCGCTACACTCGATGTGATCTGGATCACGCCCTTGCTGGATGTGATCCAGATAATGATATTTAAATGATCCATTAGGTATTTACACGCTGCCTGAATGTCAACAGGGCACTTGCAAGGCCTCAACCAGGCGTCGTTTAGTACTGGTTGCCACAATCGTGGACCAGGCGTAATGGCGCCTAGGAAGGGGGTCTCACAGGTAATTAGAGTCTCCCGGGTGGTCGGGGACAGGGCAGGGTAGTACCCTGGCACTCCCCCAGCAGATGGGCACCTTGGCGTTCCAGTCTGGCACCCTGGTTGGTACTGCCAGGGACACTGCTAGGGTGACAGGCTGACACTGTCAAGATGCCCTGTTGTCAGTTTAGCACTGCCAAGAGTCAGGGTCTGGAGACCATGTCCATGAAAGGGGGGTGGGTGGTGGGGCGGCGGGATTTGAGCGGGCTGCAGAAATGTTGGGGATGTTGAAGGAGGGTCCTGAAAGTATGGATTCGTGAGGGCTGGGGAGACATCAGGGAAGCCGTTCAAAATGGCGCCCTGATCTGTGAGGAGGCTGTCCTGAAGGCAAGCTGAGCTCCCAGTGCCAGGGAAAATTTCAAAATGTGGCCTCGACGGGGAGAAACTCCCCGAAGCCCAAAGAAACGATTAAGTGCCGTTGAATAGCAGCTTCATTCCCAGCATTGCAGCAGTCTCGAAACACCCCGCGAAACACACTCAAAACCGGTCTTTAACATTTTCCCAGTGAATCACAGCCAATATTTCTATCAGCTGCAAACGTTAGGCAGCGGAATTCTCCATCGGTGGGATACCCACACCCACGGGTTTCCTGATGGTGTGGGATGGCCACAATGGGAAATGCAACTGCCTTGTGTTAGAGGATATACCTTATCCTATGCTACAGGATGTCAGTGCCCTTGAGCACACAATTATGGCCAGGCATGTTTATAAACTTCGAAACAGTTGTCCAGCAGAAGAACTTGGCTTTTAATTTTTCATCCCTACTTTATGAGAGAATCGCTATTTCAACCATATAATTCTATTTATATCTGTAGTCCCTCATAACTCAGTATTTATAGCTGCATTCCTTCACAGCTTGCACTGCAGATGTCACAGCAGTTTGTACATGCTTCATGGCAGACTGCAATGCTGAAAACCATTCATTTTAGACTGTGCAGATTTGAATCATGGATTCCTCCTCAGAACTGGCAGCAAACATTCTGTCAGCATGCTTGACTCAGGTAGGCAATCCAACCTGGAAAGGAATCTCCATTTGTGATTTGGACCCTGGGATCTGAGTCGCCAGGTGCTGCAGTAGAAACTGGAGCTATCCTGGATCCCTGAACAGCAAATGTTTAGCCTTGAGCACCTTTAGCCATGCAAGGCCACTCACCCCGTACTGTAGCTGCTGTAGATTCCAAATGTTTCTATGTCAGGATTGTTAGCAAGTACTTAATATATATATACATGCAAATTAATAATTGTCACTTGTGTAAGGGATTCGAGTGTGGCCAATGCCTTGAGACTGTGTGGCAGTGTAAATCACAACCTGTAAATGAGGAGGAAGAAGGATGGAAAGGAATTCGATAAAGAAGGAGACAAATAAGACCATAAGAACATAAGAACTAGGAACAGGAGTAGGCCATCTGGCCCCTCGAGCCTGCTCCGCCATTCAATGAGATCATGGCTGATCTTTGTGGACTCAGCTCCACTCTCCGGCCCGTACACCATATCCCCGAATCCCTTTATTCTTTAGAAAGGTATCTATCTTTTTCTTAAAAACGTTTCAAGAAGGAGCCTCAACTGCTTCACTGGGCAAGGAATTCCAGAGATTCGCAACCCTTTGAGTGAAGAAGTACCTCCTAAACTCGGTCCTAAATCTACTTCCCCTTATTTTGAGGCTTTGCCCCCTAGTTCTGCTTTCCCTGACCAGTGGAAACAACCTGCCCGCATCTATCCTATCTATTCCCTTCATAATTTTATATGTTTCATTAAGATCCCCCCCGCATCCTTCTAAACTCCAATGAGTACAGTCCCAGTCTACTCAACCTCTCGTCATAATCTAATCCCCTCAACTCTGGGATCAACCTAGTGAATAGATACATCTCTAATTTTCCCTGTTTAATGGTTATATATAATCCATGGTGTGGTAAATCCTGATAACTACCATACCTTCAGAAAATTAATGAAACCTATTTGTGGAGTTGGGAGGTCTGTTCTGTTCATTCCTGTCATTTGTTCTATTGAGTGATGTTACTGGTGGAAGAAATTGCATGGACCACACTTCATTAAAATTAGACTTTAACCATTATGTCTTATTTTGTCTGATGTTCTCAAGAACAATACCAGGAACTCTTCATTGCATTAATTCACCTGACCAGAGCATTTGACTCAGTAAAAAAATAAGGCTGGGTGGATTGTTCTTAAAATACTCGGATGTGCGGTAACTTAATCATAATCCTTCAACGTCTTCATGATGATATGACTGCAACTGTCTTGAGTGGGAGATCCGTAACAGTCCCCTTCAAAATCCAGACCAACGTCAAGCAAGGCTGCATGATAGCTCATTTTGTATTTACAATCTACTTGAAAGTTGCTATTCACATCATCAAAGATCAACTTCCCTCTGGTGTCAGCATTAAATACCACCATTTAAAACTCTTTTAACGTCAGAAGCCTTCTTGCCAAAACTAAGATAACCACAATAAACAAACCTGATTTACAGTTTGTGGATGACTGCACAATGCCCACTCTGCACCAGGTTTGCAAACTACTCTCAATCTCTTCAACTCTGTTTACAAGAAACTCAGCCTGACCAGAAAAACACTCATGCGTCAAGTCACAACTGGTAAATCAAATATTCCACCTTGCATATATGTTGAAGGAAGACTCTGGAATATTTTGAGCACTTCCCACATCTTGGCAGCCACCTCTATCAAAGGGCCATCATTGTCAAGGAGATCCAACAATGGGTCAACAACATTCGCTCAGCCTTCCGCAAAATGCAGTAGCAAGTGTTTGACAATAAAGACCTCTGCAAATCATCAAAACTCCTGTACAGGGCAGTTGCCATCACCGCACTCATGTACTGCACTGCATATCAATGTGTATCAGTGACATGTAAGAACACTGGAGAAATTGCATCAGCAATGCCTTCACCACATCCTTGGGTTTCAATGGGATTGGTTTCCTTCTTTAAGCCAACTCCATAAGCATTTTGGCAAAACTATCGCAAAGTTTACCTTGATGTACTGGACACTGTTTCTGGATGGCAGATACACATCTCCACTGCCAGCTCCTCTTCTCTCAACTCTCAAATTGCCAGTGTTCCAGGGGAGGATAAGAAAATATTTTAAAGACTTGAAGCATGACGACTTGTCAAAAAATATTTTGATGCCGTTTTCATGAGTCACCAAACTGGTCAATATTGCAGGATAACAAGAGACATATTTTTTAAAGTGACCATTGCCAGCGTTGACATTAATGACTGGGGGAGAGTTTGCTACAAATCGCTCAATATGGTGGCGAATTGTCCATCAATCTGAATTTTGCTTTGAGTAAAACATCTTTAATGATGAGGCAGAAAGAAAGAAAATGAAATCCTGCACTCCAGATCCCACTACCTCATGGGAGATCTTCCTCTGATTTGTGGTTTGAGAATTAGCTTGTTCAGACATGAAGACCCATGGGGGAAACTTGCAACACTAAGCAAATGTCATCCTCAAACCAAGGGTCAGCCGATGGTCCTTAATTGTGCCATCAAGTCAGCAGGATAACTCACGGAAATTACAGTTAATGCACTTCCTAAAACTGAAAGCCAACAAGACTGGAAGTGGTTGATTTTCATTTGAGTATCACAATGGGTGGTCAACTTATGCAAACGAGCAACAAGAAGGTTTTTTTATATGCCTAGCAGAAATGCCCGTGTTCCCCCTTTCCACAAACAGACAAATTTAGCCCATTTTCTCAACAGCTTCTAGCAATCCTTTAAGTCCCTTTAAATAATGTACTGCTTAAAATTTCAATCTGTTTCCTATGTCCACCGTAAGATCTCAATTTACACTTCAATAAATATTGCATTCAACAGAATAAAATGCCATAGAACTTTTTGCCTGATGCAGAAATAACAGTAACTTGGATTTATTGTCCTCAGGCAACAGTTGTCTATCAAACACATGTGTGTGGTGGGAAAATCATTCCAAAGACAAATTTATAGCCTCAGCAACATTGTCCTGTTGCTCATAAACAAAAAATTAATTGCCATATTCAGTGACCTTTCACTTTACTCACAATGGAACAATTTAGTAATTTATTATTCCCTACTTACTAGTTTTTACATCACAAGGTTAACAGTTGGGTAATCAAAGAACACATTATTGTTGCAAAATTCCTATTTGCTCCAAAGACTAATTGAATGTATTTCCCTCATTATTTTGTGCAGGTTGCTAAAATTCTCGCTGCCAATGGTCACTTTAAAAATGTCTCTTGTTGTCCTGCAATATTGGACCGGTTTGGTGACTCATGAAACAGCATCAAAATATTTTTTGACAAGTCCTCATACCCATTAGAACCAGAGGCAGGAAAAAAAGAAAGAGCTCCTGAACTTGATTTCAGGCTTTTAAAGTGATTGCTAACTTTAACCAATTCTGGCAAGGCAATAGCAGTATTAGTTTTATGGATGATAATGTTTCCGCATGACCCATCCAAACATTGCTCATCAGCGAGGAGAGGGTTTGGGGGGGGGAGGGGAGGGAGGGGGGGGAGGGGGGAGGGAGGGGGGGGAGGAAGGGGGAGGAAGGGGGGGGCAGAGGGGGGGGGAGAGGGGGAGAGAGAGAGAGGGGGGGAGGAGAGAGAGGGGGGGAGAGAGAGGGGGGGGAGAGAGAGGGGGGGGAGAGAGAGGGGGGAGAGAGAGGGGGAGAGAGAGAGAGGGGGAGGAGAGAGAGGGGGGGGAGAGAGAGGGGGGGAGAGAGAGGGGGGGGAGAGAGAGGGGGGAGAGAGAGAGGGGGGAGAGAGAGGGGGGGAGAGAGAGGGGGGGAGAGGAGGGGGGGGAGAGAGAGGGGGGGGGAGAGAGAGGGGGGGGAGAGAGGGGGGGGAGAGAGGGGGGGGAGAGAGAGGGGGGAGAGAGGGGGGGGAGAGAGAGGGGGGGGGAGAGGGGGGGGAGAGAGGGGGGGGAGAGGGGGGGGGAGAGAGGGGAGGGAGGGGGGGGGAGGGAGGGAGGGGGGGGGGGAGGGAGGGAGGAGGGGGGGGAGGGAGGGAGGGGGGGGGAGGAGGGGGGGGAGGGAGGGAGGGGGGGGGGAGGGAGGGAGGGGGGGGAGGGAGGGAGGGGGGGAGGGAGGGAGGGGGGGGAGGGAGGGAGGGGGGGGGAGGGAGGGAGGGGGGGAGGGAGGGAGGGGGGGAGGGAGGGGGGGAGGGAGGGGGGGAGGGAGGGGGGGAGGGGAGGGGGGGGGAGGGGGGAGGGAGGGGGGAGGGGGCTGGAAAGCAGAGGAATCCACAAATAAATCAAATACTTGAAAATATTTGATAAAATGAAAGAAGATCAGGGGCGTCATTCTCCGACCCCCCAGAGGGTCGGAGAATGGCCGTTGGCCGCCGGCCGCCGTGAATCCCGCCCCGCCGGTTGCCGAAGTCTCCGACAGGAGAAAGGTCGGCGGGGCGTTAATGTCGCCGCTGCCGCGGAGAATGTCACGGGTCTGCGCAAGGCAGCCGATTTCGGCCTGCCGATATTCTCCCTTCCGGATGGGCCGAAGTCCCGTCGACGTGATGACCGTTCACGTCGACGTAAATTAAACCTCCTTTTCATCGGCGTGACCCTGTGCTCCAGGTTCACGCCGACCAGCGTGGAGGTGAGTGACGGCCTGGGGGGTTGGCTCTGGGCAGGCGATGGCGTGGTCGCAGTCTGAATGCGTGAGGAGAGGTGTGTCTCGGCTTGTGTGTGTGTGTGTGCGGCGGGGGGGGGGGGGGGGGGGGTGGTGGTTAGAGTAGGCTGGGCTCCGGGGGAGTGCCGGGAGGGGGTCCGTGCCGGGGAGGGGATGGGGGGGGTCCGTGCCGGGGAGGGAGATGGGGGGGTCCGTGCCGGGGAGGGGGATGGGGGGTCCGTGCCGGGGGGGGATGGGGGTGTCCGTGCGGGGTGAGGTTGGGGGGCGGGTCCGTGCCGGGGAGGGGGATGGGGGGGTCCATGCCGGGCTGGAGGTTGGGGGGGGGGTTCCGTGCCGGGGAGGGGGTTGGGGGGGTCCGTGCCGGGGTGGAGGTTGGGGGGGGGGGGGGTCCGTGCCGGGGTGGAGGTTTGGGGGGGGTCCGTGCCGGGGAGGGGGATGGGGGTGTCCGTGCCGGGGAGGGCGATGGGGGGGTCCGTGCCGGGGTGGAGGTTGGGGGGGGGGTCCGTGCCGGGGAGGGGATGGGGGGGTCCGTGCCGGGGAGGGGGGATGGGGGGTCCGTGCCAGGGAATGGGATGGGGTGTCCGTGCCGGGGTGGAGTTGGGGGGGTGTGTCCCGTGCCAGGGAGGGGATGGGGGGGTCCGTGCCGGGGTGGAGGTGGGGGGGTGTCCGTTGCCGGGGAGGGGTATGGGGGGGTCCGTGCCGGGGAGGGGGATGGGGGTGTCCGTGCATGGGTGGAGGTTGGGGGGGTCCGTGCGGGGAGGGGTGATGGGGGTGTCCGTGCCGGGGTGGAGGTTGGGGGGGGTCCGTGCCGGGGAGGGGGATGGGGGGGTCCGTGCCAGGATGGGGATGGGGGGGTCCGTGCCGGGGTGGAGGTTGGGGGGGGGTCCGTGCCGGGGAGGGGGATGGGTGGGTCCGTGCCGGGGAGGGGGATGGGGGTGTCCGTGCCGGGGTGGAGGTTGGGGGTGTCCCATGCCGGGGTGGAGGTTGGGGGGTGGTCCGTGCCGGGTAGGGGGATGGGGGGTCCGTGCCGGGGAGGAGGATGGGGGGGGGTCCGTGCCAGGGAGGGGGATGGGGTGTCCGTGCCGGGGTGGAGGTGGGGGGGGGTCCGTGCCGGGGAGGGGGATGGGGGGGGTCCGTGCCGGGTGGAGGTTGGGGGGGTCCATGCGGGGAGGGGTGATGGGGGTGTCCGTGCCGGGGGGAGGTTGAGTGGGGGGTCCGTGCCGGGGAGGGGATGGGGGTGTCCGTTGCCGGGGTGGAAGTTGGGGGGGGGGTCCGTGCCGGGGAGGGGGATGGGGGGGTCCGTGCCGGGGGTGGGAGGTTGGGGGGGGGTCCGTGCCGGGGAGTGGGATGGGGGGGTCCGTGCCGGGGATGGGGATGGGGGGGGTCCGTGCCAGGGAGGGGGATGGGGTGTCCGTGCCGGGGTGGAGGTTGGGGGGGGTCCGTGCCGGGGAGGGGGATGGGGGGGTCCGTGCCGGGGAGGGGGATGGGGGTGTCCGTGCCAGGGTGGAGGTTGGGGGGGGTCCGTGCCGGGGAGGGGTGATGGGGGTGTCCGTGCCGGGGTGGAGGTTGGGGGGGGGTCCGTGCCGGGGAGGGGGATGGGGGGTGTCCGTGCCGGGGTGGAAGTTGGGGGGGGTCCGTTCGGGGAGGGAGATGGGGGGTTCCGTGCCGGGCTGGAGGTTGGGGGGTGTCGTGCCGGGGTGGAGGTTGGGGGGGGGGTCTGTGCCGGGGTGAGGATGAGGGGGGGGGGGTGTCCGTGCCGGGGTGGAGGTTGGGGGGGGGGGTCCGTGCCGGGGGGGGGGGGGTGGTCCCTGCTGGGGAGCGGGTGGGAGGGCAAGTGAGTTGGTCCACCTGGCCAGGTGCCAGCCTCCAACAGTTGGACCCATGCGGTCATGCCACCTGGCTGGGGGAGGAGGGGATATGGGCAATGATGACATGTCGTTGTTCCCCTCCCCCCCACCAGGCCGTCTTGTTTTCAGATCATCAGCGATGTTGGCCGCCGTGGCGGCAGCCGCTCATGTCTATGTTGCCCTGGATGAGGAGGAGGAGGAGGAGGAGCGTGCCAGAGAGGCGGCGCAGGCTGCTGCAGAGGGGCAGGCGGCAGCCGCCCAGGCTGGAGGGACACCCGACCGACAGGACGAGGAGGGGGAGGAGGACGTCGCGGCCCCACGGCAACGGAGGCACCCAAGTGCGCCCCGTGTGTACCGGCCCAGGCAGTCATACCAGGACCTCACGGACCGGGAATGCAGGAGGAGACTCCGGATGAGCCGGGAAACCGTGGCACACATCTGCCACCTGCTGGCACACCTGTCACCGCGTGGCACTGGCGGGGGACACCCTCTCCCCATGTCTGTCAAGGTTACGGTGGCCCTGAACTTTTATGCAACGGGGTTCCAGGCACCGAGTGGGGACCTGTCCGGCATATCACAGACATCGGTGCACCGGTGCATCGGGCAGTGACAGATGCCCTATATGCCATGGCGCACCGCTACATCCCGCTTCCCCGTGGACCGGGCCAGCCAAGATGCCCGGGCCGTGGGCTTCTCTGCCGTGGCCGGTTTCCCCATTGTCCAGGGCGCGATCGATGGGATGCACGTCGCCGTGCGGCCACCTGCAGATAGCAGGGCCGTGTTCACTAATAGGAAGGGGACCTATTCGATGAACGTACAGGTGGTCTGCGACCACCGCATGATGATCCTGCACGTCTGCACCCAGGCAGTGTACACGACCATTCGTGTTGTCGCGGTCATCCATCCCGGCATGTACAAGGGACGCCATCCCCGGCTGAGGGGCTGGTTGCTGGGCGACAGGGCTACCCATTGCGATCGTGGCTGATGACGCCTATACGGAGGCCACGCAATGAGGCGGAGAACCGCTACAATGATGCCCATGTAGCGACAAGGGGAGTGATAGAGAGGTGCTTTGGCGTGCTGAGATGCGTTTCAGGTGCCTGGACCTCTCTGAGGGTGCCCTCCAGTATCGGTCAGATAGGGTCGGCCGCATCATTGTGGTGTGCTGCGTCCTGCACAACATAGCCCAACAGAGGGGCGATGTGCCGCAGGCAGAGGAGGGCGGAGTGGAGGAGCAGCAGGGAGAGGCGCAGTCCTCCCCAGATGAGGGGGATGGGGGTAATGGTCAGGGCAGACGGGGTAGACACAGGCGGGTGGCTGTCCACCGTTACCGGCTGGGGGCCCAGCGGGGTACGGGACAGACTGATAGACGCCCCGCTTCACTGACTAGATGGGCGTGGGAATCGGGTAGTATGGCCACAGAACGCACACCATGGCAACAGCCGACCACCCACACCCCCCACCCATCCACCACCCAGCACCCTCACCCCCCTCCCCAACCCCACCCACCCCCACCCGCATGCACGCCTCCCCCCCCCCATTGCCGATCCACCTGCGGCACAACGGGCCGGGCTCACACAGTTGCGGGTGGACGCGTGTCTATCGCAGGCCATGGAGGATGATGACAACCCGCCCTGCGGTGAGCTCCTGGCTCTACATTGTTGGACTATGTCTGACCCATGGCCACAGTACCACCATCCACCCGGACCATCCCTGCATGCGGCTGTGACACTGCAGCGCACGGTCCGTCCTCTGCCCCGGGGGATGTAGATGGCGGCCCAGGGGGAAGAGGGCAGACTCTCCTGGGGCTGAAGTAAGACCACCCCTCACACACACACTTGCGCTCAACGTACATGACACCCCCGCACACTTTGGACGAGCACAAAGGCAGCTTCTGTAGGTGTTGTAACATTGACTTAATAACCAAAGGAGTTCATGCACGTGCCCTAGCACCTAAAACTCATCTGTGCCCTGCAACCGTGCCAACTTACTCAGTGTCTAATTGTTTGGCCTTACGGGCCCTTTGACTACGTCTACGTAGTTCCCCAGACGGTACAGCAGAACTGGAGGTGGACTCCTGTGATCCTGCCCTCTGACACTGGATCCCTTTGGCGGCCGTTTCCTGGGGCGTCCTGGCCTAGATGGGCCAGGCTGCGGCCCGGGCGACTGGGATGGCGAGCTGCCAGCCCTGTCCTGCCCGTTGCCCACCCGATGCACCTGGGACGGAAGGGGTGGAGTCCGAGGTGTCGCGGTGTACTGGGACCTCCCCTACAGAGGGAGCCGGGACGGACCACAGCACCTCCTCCTCCCTCGGGGTGCCCGATGGCCCCCAGGCCTCTACATGGGTGGGGGATGCGAACGGACTGGCCATCCGACGCCCCCCCGACATCTGGCGCTGCCAGTCCTGGAGGCCCGTGCTGGTATCGACAGGGGTCTGCAGGTTTGCAGCCATGGAGCCCAGGGGGTTGGCAAACCCTGTCTGTGACAGTGCGACGCCGGCTCGCACATGGCCACTGGCGCCGATGCCCTCAGCGATGGCCTGCAGAGACTGGGCCATGGCCTGCTGGACTGGGCCATGGCCTGCTGAGACTGGGCCATGGCCTGCAGAGGACTGGGCCATGGCCTGCTGAGACTGGGCTATGGCATTGAGCGCCTCTGCCATCTGGCGCTGGCACTGGCTTATGGCTCCTGTGAGAGGGCAGCCATTTCCTGGGCCACAGACGCCGCCTGCACGGAAAGCCCCAGGCCTCGCAAACCGTTCCCCATGTCTGACACCGTCGCACCCATTGCCTCCACCGCGGACTCCACCCGTGCGGTGTCGGCCTGGGTGGCGCGCATGACCAGCACCACTCCCAGCTCCTGGACGCGGGTGGACTCCTCCACCTGCGACCGCAGCCGCCGCAAGCCGCCCGTCACCCTCTTCGCTTGTCTCCGGGTCGGTGGTTGCATCGGATCTATGTGTGAGTGTGGTAACTCCAGGAACCCGGGATCCATCTGGGCGGCAGATGTTCGCTGGGCTGGGCTGCCTCCGACCGCCCGGCCCCTCTGCTGCTCCTACCTCACCTGCTGTACCGGGACGGCTGTGTTGTGCGCACCAGTGAGTGTATCAGATGCCTCATCACTAAAGTGCCCAACCGAGGTGAGTGTTTCTGCGATGGTGGAGGGTGTGGTGACAGCAGTGGCGTTGTGTCCATGCTCTTCGTCCCACTCTGAGTCCATGGCACTTTGGGGTGGGGGTTCGTCTCCACCCATCCACTCTGAGTCACTGTCCGGTATTTCGTCTTCCTGGGTAGTGCTGTCCCGGGTTACTGCTGTCCCGGGTAATGGTGTCCCGGGTAGTGGTGTCCCGGGTAGTGGTGCCCTGGGTAGTGGTGCCCTGGGTAGTGGTGTCCTGGGTAGTGGTGTCCTGGCTCGGATGTGACGGGGGCCTGTTGGCTGCCCCCCCTCATCGCTGGGTGGTCGCTCCCGCACGTGACGGGGGTGTCATCTCCCTGTTGCTCCAGGTCTCTCCGTCTCCCGTGGTGTGCGAGGGGCATTCTGCAGCGTCGCATGCTGGAGGGTGCGGGTCTCTCCGTCTCCCGTGGGTCTCGAGGGGCATCCTGCGGGCGTCGCATGCCGGAGGGTCCGGGTCTCTCCGTCTCCCGTGGCCTCCGAGGGGCATCCTGCGGGCGTCGCATGCCGGAGGGTCCGGGTCTCTCCGTCTCCGTGGCCTCCCGAGGGGCATCCTGCGGGCGGTCTGCATCTGCGGGGATGGGGTGCCTGGACGTTTGGTCCTGCGATACACAATGAAGCATGCATGGTTAGACATCAGGCAGTGATCAGGTGATACGGGGGAGGGGGATATAGGGGAGGGGGGATATGGGGACGGGCTGTTGGTGGCTCACTTGCTACTAATGCCCCCGACCTCTACATCAGCAACCTCCCGGTCCTCAGGTCCACCAGCCAGTTCCAGGGCCCTTTCCTGGTGTTCGGTCAGTGGCCTCTCATCAGCGGGGCCTCCTCCAGTCCTCACATGCTCCCTATTGTTGTGTGCGCGCTTCTCCTGTGGGGGGGGGGGGGTCGGTGGCAGGGGGTAAAAGGCAACACTGTTAGGCAGGTATATGAATGCACGTCATCGGTTGCGCGTGCATTGCAGAGGTTAAGGTTAGGGCTGGATTCACTTGGGGATATGGGGGAGGGGGGATATGGGGGAGGGGGGATATGGGGAGGGGGGGATATGGGGGAGGGGGGGATATGGGGGAGGGGGAGATATGGGGAGGGGGTATATGGCAGGCTCACCCTCTGCCTGCTCTGACGACGTCGTTCACCTTCTTGTGGCACTGGGTGCCTGTCCGTGGTGTCAGGGCCACAGCGGTGACGGCCTCTGCCACTTCCCTCCACAGACGCCGGCTGTGGCGTGGGGCAACTCTGCGGCCGTGCCCGGGATACAGGGCGTCCCTCCTCTGCTCCACCGCGTCCAGGAGCGCCTCCACATCGCGTGACTCGAACCTCGGGGCTGAGCGGCGGCCAGCCATCCAGTTGGGTGTTGCAGTCGGGTGTTCCGGTCGGGTGGGGGGGAGCAGCGCGGCCTTATGAGCCGTCACGCCGTGCGGCGCGTATGACGCTGCACGGCGTGAACCACTGCGCAAGCGCGGATCCTGTTACGTCGCTGCTAGCCCATTTCGGGCCGGAGACTATCGACCCATTTTTCCGACGTGACGCAAGTCGGATTTGCGCCGTTTTTTGCGCCGATCGGCGGACTTTCCGCCGATAACGGAGAATTTCGCCCCTGATTCCAAGGCCACCTGGAGAATTGGAGAAATGCTTAGCTGTGGTTGGGAAGACTCCACACTCTGGACTATTCTGCCAAATTAACCCATTTAAAAAGAAAATCTGCGTGGATTAAAAGCAGTTCTGTGAACTATTTGGGGGCGGGGTCTATTACGTCCATAAAGATCTGCACAATCAATTAAGGTGGTAAACATGCTTTTATTGTTATTGAAAAACTGGAAATATTTTTCACTTTCAAGAAAATACTTGGCAGTGTTCCCATCTCCACAAAGTTTCTGATTCTTTATTTGGGATTTTGATCTTTATTTCGATACGGGGTGGGATATACCGACCAAACCAACACCTGTTTTTCGGCAGCGAAGGTGGCCCCCCTGCAGGAATTTCTGGTGCCAACTTTTACGATGGAATTTCCCGTTGACTGCATCCCTCGTTGCCAGGAAACTGTGCACCGTCGGTGGGAGTGGGATATCCCGCCGGCGAGAACAGCCAGTAAATTCCGCCCACTGACCGTTTTTCCCATGTAGATCACAATCTGTACGGTATTTGGAACCCACCCAATAATTGTAAGTGTCAAATATCGATTCAGATGCAGGGGTCAATTTTCACATTTGTTTGTGGCAGAAACTGGACTTTAACTTAACAAATTATTGTGTTTTATTTCTTAGTTATAATTTTTATTATTAAGCTTTAATCATCAAAGAGCGGGCGAGGTGTCCTGGGCAATAAAGTATCCCCCAGCCAACACGATTAAAATACAAGGAGATGATCTGATCCATTATACCACTGATGCTTGTGGGACCTTGCGGTCTGCACATTGGCAAAAAGGTTTGCCGACCAATTAATTTTATCTCTTAGGGTTTCTCCCTCCCTGCATGTCTGATGATGCATATCAACAATAATCAACGGAAAGCTGCAGGAAATGAGCTATTTTTGAAAAGAAAATGGAGCAAAAGGAGAGAAAAATAGAACCTGTGGTTAAATACTGCTTAAGAAGTTTTGAGATTGTCAGCAGATTCAGAAATAAAATGCAAATTAGTCATCTTTCCTAAATTATCTTGCTCCATTTTACAGATGATAATAGTCTTTATTATTGTCACAATTAGGCTTACATTAACACTGCAATGAGGTTACTGTGAGAGCCTTGGTCTGGAGACCGCATGGTGTGCCTGTACCGCCACTTGCTGGTTGGAGTTCGCACACCATCCAACTATAATATAGCCCACAGGCATATCACCAGTGGTTAGCTCTGCTGCCTCATAGCTCCAGGGTCCTGGGTTCAATTCTGGCCTCGGGTGATTGTGTGGAGTTTGCACTTTCTCCTCGTGTTTGCTTGGGTTTCCTCCGGGTGCTCCGGTTTCCTCCCACAGTCCAAAGATGTGCCAGTTAGGTGGATTGGCCATGCTAAATTGCCCCTTGGTGTCCAAAAGGTTAGGTGGGGTTACTGGGTATGGGGATAGGGTGGACGTGTGGGTTTAAGTGGGGTCCACTTTCCAAAGGCCAGTGCAGACTCAATGGGCTGAATGGCCTCCTTCTGCACTGTAAATTTGATGATTCTATGAAAATTCACATTTTAAATACAAGATACACATTTTAAAATGAAATAAACATATGTTGCTTCATCACTCCAGTTGTGCCGAGCTTCTTTTCAATATATCACTACAGAGATTTTTTCATCAAAACACATTTTTTCTTCAATGAAAGCAATTTTCTAGAGACAGAAAATCGAAATTGTAGTGCAGATAAGAAACAAAAACAGTCTATTCACATTGTTGTTCTGATAATAATACATTAATGGTAGCGAACATGGTAACAAAAACAAGTTAACTTGTAACTTTCTGATATATAACACACACCTTTTTGTCTGTGCCTGGAAGTCAAATCCTCACTACTCAACTGCTCTTCATCCTGATATTAAAGCCATTAGATTTCCTGCGAAATTTGATGGATAAGAAATTTTTGTTGTAAGATGCAACTTAATAGATTGCATTGGAAATTGATTCCAGGAGATGCATGCTGTTCAGTATTTATTATATTACATCTTGGGGATAAGTATAGATTTATTCAATTTTCTTTTTATATTCCTATATCATCTTCACCAATGTGGAGAAAGCTGATGGAAAGAGCTGGAAAAGTTACCTTGCTCTTTTTCAAATGCTACTTTATAACTGACCACTTGAAGGCGCACCAGAGCTGTTAAGGTAACTGAAATGGGTTACAATTTGTGCATGCACAGGAATGAAGTCATAGCGTTTGTCCATTAATCCAATTGTGCACAAAATGGGTGCGCAGAGCAGGGTTTACCATTTACATTCCTGCTTGCCTGGTCCTAGCAGGCACATGAAATTGGTGCTGGGAGTCGAAGCAAAACAGTAATTGTTTGGTGCAGTCTATGGCTAGGAATTGGAGATACTGGCCGGGACTGAAGACGATGGCTTCAACCTTCCAAATGTTAATGATGTAATTTGTGACGTTGATTAGATTCATTTCAGAGCTGTGGCAGGGATTGGAAGCTGATTGGAGATGAGAGAAAGATGGGCATGAGAATTTCATGGTTGATAACATGCTCAAAGACTTTGGAGGGAAAGGAAAATTAGAGGTGGGAGGTGGAGCGTTGGTGGGGCATTGTGGAGTATCTGAGGAGAGGGCTGGTGATGGGGGGGGGGGGGGGGGGGCTGGTGGAGGGGAGAGTACCTCAGGATGAAGAGCTGTTAACAATATCAGCTAACAGGAAGATAAGTTTATGGGTTTAACCACGTGGTGGCATGAGGATAATGGAAGCACAAGGTAGGTTGAATGGGGAAGATAGGTTTGGAGAGAACTTGGGATAGGAGAAAGATTAGAGAAAGGTGTCAGTTCAGAGCTAGGATAGAGTAAAACAGAATAACACAGCGCACAGTCAAAAGCTGACACTGAGCCTAAGTAGATATCAAGATCTGCGGCCAAAGCTTGGTTCAAGAGTTGAGGGGGTGGAAATGGGGGTTAATTTAAGGATTGACTTAAAAGCAGTGAGGAAACTAGCCACCGGTAGGAGGAAATTCAATGTGAAGTGAGGAGACCAGATCTGTTGTGGTCCAGCTGAATTCTCACAATGGGTGCGGTGTGGAAAAATACTGACCAAATATATTCTTGTTGCATTACAGAATTTGACTAGTTAAATGAAAATATTGCGTTGTCAAGTGCTGAATACACAGAGGATATCAAATTAGTTTATTGTAAAGTGTTTTATTGCAAAATGCTAAAATAAATAGTTTAACATTGACATTTAATGTGGAGCAGACTTGCTGATTATTTAGTTTTTTTAAAGTTGAGACACCAAGGTAAACCAAGTCTAATCCTCACAGTGAAAAATGCGCTGTGATTGAAAAGAGTAAAAGAGAGGAAATGAGTTAAAGCAAGAAGTAATTTAACCAAAGGCTTTCTAAGGATGCGATCCTACGGACATGCTGTGCCAGAAAGGCAGCTCACCTTGCCGCAGCATGGCCGTTGAAAGCTGGGAGACCCCACTCCCGGGATCACCCGGCTCGCAATGCCTCGCGAAATTCAACACAATCTCGAAAGACATTGTGGTGTGAATCCTGCCCACAATGGGCGAGATCACATTTTAGCAAATTTGCATATTAGAGCGTGTCATTTTGGGTGAGTTTGGTGGGGTGTTTCTCGCTGGCTTTTTGGGTGAGATCCACACCAGTATTCACCCATACTTGGGCCGTAAATCTCTCCAGTCATTGCGATTCACTTTTCCCGCCAGCAATAACACCCCTGCCCGTGGGTTTCCCGGCAACGTGGGGTCGTTTCAAATGGAAAACCAATTGACAGAAGATTAAGGGTGCGATTGTCTAGCTATGTTGCGCTTGAGTGAGAGCACAATGCGTCCGGTGAATCCTGGAAGAGGTCTCCTGCGGGCCTGCTGGCAGCCTCTGCACCTCGCGGGATACAATTAAGTCTCGTGAAGCATTGGAATCGGAACTCCGCCCAATATTGGCATGACCAAATTGCACTCACTGAAGTAGGTCTTAAACCTACTTGAGGTCTACCTACCCAGGGTCTATCGGCCTTCCTTGATTCACTGGCCTCCCCAGCAAAGCTGCAGCCAGGTGCTGATCAATGCTGAGAACGTGGAGCAGGCGGAACGGCACCTGGGAGTCTCCCGGGCCATCGGTGCAGGGTTGCCCCCTGGCCCTCCCCCAGGAATTTGGGCACCTTTGCACTGCCCAGCTGGCACCTTGGCACTGCCACCCTGGCACTGCCAAGGTGTCCATGTGGCACTGCCAAGCTGGCTGAAGCACAGCCTGGGTACCAGAGTGGCAGGGCAAAGGTGTCTGGCTGCAAGGGTGGCACTGCCAAGGGTCAGGGCCTGAGGCGGGCCATGCCCATAAAAGGAGGGTGGAGGGGCCGTTAAAAGGATGGGGGATATGCAGGGCAGGTAAGTAGGGACCTCCGGGGGGCAGCAGGGTCGCACAGGGTGTACTGGAAAGCGGCAAGGTGGCACAGTGGGTAGCACTGCTGCCTCACGGCACCGAGGACCCGGGTTCAATCCCAGCCCCAGATCACTGTCCATGTGGACTTTGCACATTCTCCCCATGTTTCTCACCCCCACAACCCAAAGATGAGCAGGATAAGTGGATTGGCCACACTGAGGGAGTTTCTCCCTGATCCATCCCATATTTAGAGCTTTTTGCTTGACGCTGGTTTAGCACAGTGGGTTAAACAGCTGGCTTGTAATGCAGAACAAGACCAGCAGTGCGGGTTCAATTCCCGTTAAAGTCTCCCTGAACAGGCGCAGGAATGTGGCGACTAGGGGCTTTTCACAGTAACTTCATTGAAGCCTACTTGTGACAATAAGTGATTATTATTATTTTTCAGCAATGGGGAGCTGAACTCACCGGCGATACCGACTCCTCAGGCTTGAGGGGCGGAGTGGCCTACTCCTACTCCCAATGTGTATGATGTTTATATTTCTGTCTCCCCTTGTCAAGTTCAGAGAGTGAGCCACCCTAGGCCATTCTTGATAATTTTTCATTACCTGGCTAAGGATCAAATAGAGTTTCCTTGCATGGCCAGTGACGTTACAGCGACAAAGCAGGAGCAGCTCTGGGGAATATCATGGCCTTTGCAACAGGTCAGAGAAAGTTTTACCTTGCTTTTGGTCCATGATATGGTTGAATGGATTAAGGTCATGAAACACAACAACTCCATACTCCCAGAATGCCCTGATCCACTGCAATTCGCATACCGCCACAAACGGTGCACAGCAAACGCCATCTCCCTGGCCCTACACTTATCCCTGGAGTATCTCAATAACAAGGACTCCTACGCAGACTCCTATTCATTGACCACAGCTCCACCTACAACACCATAATCCCAGTCACGCTCATATCAAAGCTCCAAAACCTAGGACTTGGCTCCTCTCTCTGCAACTGGATCCTCGACTTCCTGGCCCATGGATCACAATCAATAAGGATAAACAACAACACCTCTTCCACGATAGTCCTCAATACTGGGGCCCCACAATGCTGCGTACTTAGTCCCTTACTATATTTTGCCACACAACTGTGTGGCAAAATCTGGCTCCAACTCCATAATAATTCAGGAATGTAGCAAGATCGAGACTGGTTCTAATTACACTCAAATCAACTGGAAAGGAAGGCGAAGTTGAATGCATTTTTTGTATTTCTTGAAGCTGCAGAGAATCTGTTGGCTCTGCTCTGTGACGTCACCTATCACTGTGATGTCACATCCGTAGTAGGTTGAATATGTTCAAGGACTGAGACTTTCTCACTCAGAGTGCCGACAATTTGGAAAGCAAATGGAGTGAGAAGCATCACCTATGGTAAGTCTTTTTTAAAAAACAAAAACAAATATTCTTAACAGCATCATTTTTGCCCTCAAATTTTATTTAGGGAAGAAATAGGCCAGAAATTCTGTATTGACCACGAGTTTGTCTAATCTGACTAGGATGGGGGAGAAACTAATTTGGGCCAGAATTAATTTTGATGGGTTTCTGCCACTGTCAGGTATTGATGGCAATCTATTTAAAATGTTTCACGTGAAGTGGTTTCAGAATTGCTTGTGGGACATTGCGAACTTTTCAGGACTTTCTGGCCTTGGACATATTTCTTTACAGGGAGTCCATCTAGCAATCTCGGCATGTGGAAGGGCTGCAGCAGCAGAAGGAAGGAGCAAACATTGCTGAATCTGTAGAAAAGGCAAATAGAAAGAAATATGTTCAGAAGAATTCTTTGATCCCCTGTGAACTTTATGGGCCCTGGAAAATATATGCAGCTCTCTGAGGAGCAGCACGTGTGGAGACTTTGCTTCTCTAAGAAGTCTGTGACAGAGTTGTACACCTCGGCTTGTAAAACTTTGCCTTTTTACAGTCACCATCGCTGCCACTCTCAACCTTTTGGTCTGTGGCTTCTTTGAAGAAACTGTACCATAAGGGTCGAGCACATAAAAGGTTAACATAGGACTGGGTACAGGATTGCCCACAGAATGATGTAAAAGAGCACGTGACCCGAGTCTACAGGCAGAGACGTGTGGAGAGGCAAGCATGGAGACAACGTCTCACTCAGACCTCATCCTGTGTCGATGCATATAGTTACAACTAATTCATAACCACTTGCTGTTAAACTATATGTGGTAGTATGTATTGGGGGTCATGTGGGACTGGAAGCCCTAATGTCATTGGCTGACAGATCCCGGGTCCTGGTTGGCCGTTGACCTCTAGCTCCGCCCTGAAGGCGGAGTATAAGAAGCTGGAGTCTTCCCCCGCAGGCCAGTTTACTATCGAGCTGCGGGGGAACAGACACGCTTAATAAAGCCTCATCGACTTCACTCTATTCGTCTCACGGAGTCTTTGTGCGCTACAATTTATTAAGCGTGCCTAAAAAGGACTATGGAGCTCAGGATCATTCCGGAATGCCTGAGGATCAGCCCCCACGCAGTGAACGCGGCAGCAGCCTTCAAGCACTGGCAGACTTGCTTCGAGGCCTACCTCAGAATGACCACCGGCCGGGTCACAGAAGATCAAAAACTGCAGGTCCTGCACTCGAGGGTGAGCACGGAGATTTTCTCCCTCATCGAAGACGCGGAGGATTTCCAGACGGCGTTCGCAGCACTGAAAAGTCTCTATGTCCGCCCAGTTAACCAAATCTACGCTCGCTACCAGCTCGCGACGAGACGGCAAGCTCCCGGAGAATCGATGGACGAATTCTACGCCGCACTGCTGATTTTGGGACGAGCCTGCAGCTGCCCGTCGGTGAACGCAAACGAACACACGGACATGTTAATGCGCGATGCTTTTGTGGCAGGTATGCAATCCTCCCAAATCCGCCAAAGACTTCTAGAAAAAGAGTCGCTAGGACTCTCAGAGGCACGGGCCCTAGCAGCCTCCCTAGACGTGGCCGCGTGTAATACCCGCGCCTACGGCCCCGACCGCGCGGCAACCCATTGGGCCCCGTACGTACCCGTCGCGGCAAACCCCCTACCCCCCGCCCCGGACACCCCACAGGCTTGCGCGGTCCAAACGCCGAGTCGCACCGGGGGCACCCGCTGTTATTTCTGCGGCCAGGCAAAACACCCCCGACAGCGCTGCCCGGCCCGCGCAGCTATCTGCAAAAGCTGCGGCAAAAAGGGCCATTATGCGGTTGTGTGCCGGTCCCGCGAGATTGCCGCTGTCCCGGGAGAACAGGGAGCCCTGCAAGCCGTTTACGCGCCCCAACCCCCCCAGCACGCCATGTACGACCCGCAGGCGCAGCCGCTCTGGGTCCCGACCGCCGCGGTCCCGGGAGAACAGGGAGCCCTGCATGCCGCTTACGCTCCCCAACCCCCCTCCCCGCAGCCCATGTATGATCCGCCGCCGGCGCTACCGCTTTGGGTCCCGGCCAACACTCTCCACGGAGAGGAGAGAGTTTTGCGCGTCCCTAACGCCCCCCTAACCCCCACCCCACGCCCCACGCCTGACCCGCCGGCGCCACCTACTTGGGCCCCGACCACCGCTGTCCCCGGTGAGGGAGCTCCGCGCGGTCCTAGCGCTCGCGGTCCTAGCGCTCATGGTCCTAGCGCTCGCGGTCCTAGCGCTCCCCAGCCCCCCCAGCGCACCATGTGCGACCCGCAGACGCCGCCATTTTGGGTCCCGGCCACCACGAGGGGAGGAGGGGCGCCACCATCTTGGACCGCCCCAGACCTGTACGACGCGTGGGGCGGCCATTTTGTCCACCCCCGCCACCATCTTGTGACCCCCAGCCACGTGCGATGTATGGGGGCGGCCATTTTGTCCATCCCCGACGCCATCTTGGACCGCAACAACGGACCCCACTCCACTACTACAACCACGTCTCGCTTCAATTACGCTCGATCAAGCTCGGCCCCGGACACTCCAGACGACGACGACAACGGTGCTAATAAATGGCCACGAGACGCCATGCCTAGTCGACTCCGCGAGCACGGAGAGCTTTATACACCCCGACACGGTAAGACGCTGTTCCTTGACCACCTATCCCAGCGCACAAAAGATTTCCCTAGCTGCAGGATCCCACTCCGTACAGATCCAGGGATTATGCATAGTTACCCTAACGGTGCAGGGGAGGGAGTTCAAAAACTACAAACTAAACGTCCTTCCCCAACTCTGTGCCCCCACCTTGCTGGGATTAGATTTCCAATGCAATCTACAGAGCCTTACGTTCAAATTCGGCGGCCCAATACCCCCACTCACTATCTGCGGCCTCGCAACCCTCAAGGTGCAACCCCCGTCCTTGTTTGCGAACCTCACCCCGGATTGCAAACCCGTCGCCACTAGGAGCAGACGGTACAGCACCCAGGACCGGACATTCATTCGGTCCGAAGTCCAGCGGCTACTAAAGGAGGGCATAATCCAGGCCAGCAATAGTCCCTGGAGAGCGCAGGTGGTAGTAGTGAAGACAGGGGAGAAACAAAGGATGGTCATTGACTATAGCCAGACCATCAACAGGTACACACAACTAGACGCGTACCCTCTCCCCCGCATATCCGACATGGTCAACCGGATTGCCCAATATAAAGTCATCTCCACCGTGGACCTCAAGTCCGCCTACCATCAGCTCCCCATCCGCCCAAGTGACCGCAAGTACAAAGCCTTCGAGGCAGGCGGGCGATTATACCATTTCCTACGGGTCCCTTTTGGCGTCACAAACGGGGTCTCGGTCTTCCAACGGGAGATGGACCGAATGGTTGATCAACATGGGTTGCGGGCCACGTTCTCGTATCTCGACAATGTAACCATCTGCGGCCACGATCAGCAGGACCACGACGCCAACCTCCAAAAATTCCTCCACACCGCCAAAGCCTTGAACCTCACGTACAACGAGGACAAGTGCGTGTTTAGCACCGATCGGCTAGCCATTCTGGGCTACGTAGTGCGCAATGGAATAATACGCCCCGACCCCGAACGTATGCGCACACTCATGGAATTTCCTCTCCCGCACTGCCCAAAAGCCCTGAAACGCTGCCTGGGGTTCTTTTTATACTACGCCCAGTGGGTCCCCCAATACGCAGACAAGGCCCGCCCCCTAATACAGACCACGACCTTCCCTCTGTCGACAGAGGCTTGCCAGGTCTTCAGCCGCATCAAAGCGGATATCGCAAAGGCCACGATGCGTGCCATCGATGAGTCCCTCCCCTTCCAGGTCGAGAGCGACGCCTCCGACATAGCTCTAGCGGCCACCCTTAACCAAGCGGGCAGACCCGTGGCCTTTTTCTCCCGGACCCTCCACGCCTCAGAAATCCGCCACTCTTCAGTAGAAAAGGAAGCCCAAGCCATAGTGGAAGCTGTGCGACATTGGAGGCATTACCTGGCCGGCAGGAGATTCACTCTCCTCACGGACCAACGGTCGGTAGCCTTCATGTTCGATAATGCACAGCGGGGCAAAATCAAAAACGACAAGATCTTAAGGTGGAGGATCGAGCTCTCCACCTTCAACTATGAGATTTTGTATCGTCCCGGAAAGCTGAACGAGCCGTCCGATGCCCTATCCCGCGGCACATGTGCCAACGCACAAATTAACTGCCTCCAAACCCTCCACGAGGACCTCTGCCACCCGGGGGTCACTCGGTTTTACCACTTCATCAAGTCCCGCAATCTCCCATACTCTTTAGAGGAGGTCCGTACAGTCACAAGGGACTGCCACATCTGCGCGGAATGCAAGCCGCATTTTTTCAGGCCGGATGGAGCGCACCTGATTAAGGCTTCCCGCCCCTTTGAACGCCTCAGTCTCGATTTCAAAGGGCCCCTCCCCTCCACCGACCGCAACGCATATTTTCTTAATGTGGTGGACGAATACTCCCGCTTCCCTTTTGCCATTCCCTGTTCTGACATGACCGCGGCCACAGTCATGAAAGCCCTGAACAGCATCTTCACACTGTTCGGTTACCCCGCATACGTCCACAGCGACAGGGGGTCCTCTTTCATGAGTGACGAGCTGCGCCAGTTCCTGCTCAGCAAGGGCATAGCCTCAAGCAGGACGACCAGCTACAACCCCCGGGGGAACGGGCAAGTAGAGAGGGAGAACGGCACGGTCTGGAAGGTCGTCCTACTGGCCCTACGGTCCAGGGACCTCCCAGTTTCACGGTGGCAGGAGGTCCTCCCGGACGCTCTCCACTCCATCCGGTCGTTATTATGTACGAGCACTAATCAAACGCCTCATGAGCGTCTCCTTGTTTTCCCTCGGAGGTCCTCCTCTGGAACGTCGCTGCCGACCTGGCTGGCGGCCCCAGGACCCATCCTGCTCTGAAAGCATGTGCGGGCACATAAGGCGGACCCGTTGGTCGAAAGGGTTAACCTCCTCCACGCGAACCCCCAGTACGCCTACGTGGAGTACCCCGACGGCTGACAGGACACGGTCTCCCTGCGGGATCTGGCGCCCGCCGGCAACACGCACACCCCCCCGACACCATCAACCCAACCCCCCCTTCCTGCCACCGCCGCACCCCGCGACCGCCCCCTTCCCAGGAGGAACGGTTCCCCTCCCCACAGCACCGACCAAGAATAAAGCCCAAGCTGAAACCGTAAGGCTCCTGGAGGCGACAACACCGGTACAAGCACCACCACCACCATGCCGAGGCGATCGACATGGACGACCAGACCACCCGACCGACTCGTGGCGTCGATCTAAAACTAAATATGGACTTTTCACAAGAACATTTTGCTTTTCTTCCCATACCCTCTGTAAATAGTTGCAACAGGACAAAATTGTACAATACTGTATTGCCTTGTGAATGTTTTTTTCCTCCCAGGACCAGCCCTGTAAACCCTTACCACCATACGAAGCATCACCCCGCCGGGTTCATTTTTGACAAGGGGTGAATGTGGTAGTATGTATTGGGGGTCATGTGGGACTGGAAGCCCTAATGTCATTGGCTGACAGATCCCGGGTCCTGGTTGGCCGTTGACCTCTAGCTCCGCCCTGAAGGCGGAGTATAAGAAGCCGGAGTCTTCCCCCGCAGGCCAGTTTACTATCGAGCTGCGGGGGAACAGACACGCTTAATAAAGCCTCATCGACTTCACTCTATTCGTCTCACGGAGTCTTTGTGCGCTACACTATACAAGACATTCAGAGATCTACCAAACCACACATAACATTTTACAGCATGATGGCAAAAAGTCTCACAGAAGCTGCAGAAGTAATTTTTTAAAATTAAAAATAAATAAATTTAGAGTACCCAATTAATATTTTCCAATAAAGGGGCAATTTAGCGTAGCCAATCCACCTAGCCTGCACATCTTTTGGGTTGTGGGGGTGAAACCCACGCAAACACGGGGAGAATGTGCAAACTCCACATGGACAGTGACCCAGAGCCAGGACGAACCTGGGACCTCGGCGCTGTGAGGCAGCAGGGCTAACCCACTGTGTCACCGTGCTGCCCAGACGTAATTTTAAACCTGGAAGGTTGAAAATATGATTTGATTAAAAGCACAAGAAGTACTGGCATAGAAGGAGAGCACCAGTGAAAAGCTCCAAAGCAGGATTGGAAGCAGAAGGGAGAAATAAAACTTCACACCGCGGCAGAAGACTCCATTGAATTCAGTGGAAGTTCAGCTTTAACATCAAAGGGTGCGAAGTCCGAAGATCTAGCGGTGGTGAGCTAACAAAAAACTTAAATTCTTGGCCAGAACTAACTGTCTCAAATTGGTGCCAGAAAGCGTGGCAGCCAGGCCAAATTGAACGTAGGGAATTGACAGTTTCACAATCCAAAAATACCTTGATACTGTGGGGAAGGCTCAAGAAAGGTTGATCCAGGGAGCTACTGCTGAAAATGTTATTGCGATCGCTAGTACTGCGGGTGCCTGTAAAATCTGACAGGCCTGGGAAACCTCATTGGGAACAAGGGTATGGCAGCACCATCTAGGATTTCCTATCAGCATTTAAAGCTATACACACTTTTAATTTTAAGTGACTATGCACCAAAAATCTAACTTACCAGACTCAGCTAAGGCCCAGGCCAGTCACACAATTGGGAACTTTGGAGGACAAAATTCCTGAGGTACATGCTTGATTCAGGTCTAGACAAAAAGACAGAAACTGAACAGGTTAACACACCGCTGTATTCAGTAGGCCCAAATGCCGACAATATAACAGCTAGACAAGGAATCAATGAACCCTCAGCACAATTTGATGAACTTTTAAAATCATTTGTGACATATTTTAACTTGAGCAGCAACAAAATCCTTGAAAGAACAAATTTTAACAAACGTGCCCAGCATCCAGGAGAGCCTGTTGATGCCTTCATTAATGAGCTGTACAGAATCGCTGAAGGCAGTGACTCTGATGATCTGAAATCAGAGCTAATCAGGAAGTGAATGTTTTGTCAGAGTGGTGGACGATGCATTCTCAGACATGCTTCAAGCATAGGAATGTTTGACCCTTGAAAAGGCTATTCAGCTTGTCAGGAAATCTAAAATCCATTTACAGCACAGATACATCTTAACAGGCAAAAGAAAGCCATGGTACAGATCAACTCCCACTCCCCAGCTGGTAAAACAGAGGAGCAGGGACGCTCCAGGCCAAGGGAAGCAATATCCTAACCCTAACTAGAGGGTATGTGACCATAGCAGCGCTGTGGGGCCAAGCGACCCCACAGGCGTGATCAATGTCCAGCAGTGTTTCAATTGCAACCGCATAGCACATTTCAGAAAGCTGTACAAAGCTAACACAAAGAGATGCACAGAGGATTCCAAGATGATTCATATGTTCAGGATACCACACCAAGAGGAAACACAACCAAGCTTCTTGGTTGAGGTCAAAGATCAGTGATTTGCATTCTGGAACATTGACATCTCAGTTAATGGTCATCTCACAAACTTTAAATTGGACATGGGAGCCAATGTTATGGTCCTCTTGAACAAGGAGCCATGGCTGGTAATCTAATGGCTGATGTCACCCACAATATAGCTGTACGTAACAGGTGGCAAAAGACTCTTGAAGAACGGTATTCTGCAGATGACACTCGGTACAAAGACAAAAGATTCCAAGAGATTTTGTTCATTGTCCACAACCAAGAATATTCCCTTTTAAGCTGAAAAGCCTTTGCTGACCTCAAACCCCGACACAAAATTGACAATGTCAAGGGTCTGGTTCCCATCCCAAATTTAAGAAGAGATTCCTGAAACTCTTTACTGCATTGGGGTGACTGTGGACGACATACAAGATTACACTGAGCGAGGATGCGAAATTCGTGTGCCGGCTCACTCCATTCATCCACTAATGTGGCAAGTGCAGCAACAGCTGGATGAGATGGCCAATATGGGACTCATCTCCCCATCACTCAGCTAAACAAATGGTGTTCCTGGATGTTCCAAGCTCCAAAAGCCAATGGGTACATCTGTATCTGCATCAATTTTACACGATTCAATAAAGCCATGGGGAGAGAAGTCCACCCAATGTCCTCCGATGGATGACAGCCTGACCAAACACTCTAAAAGCATAATATTTTCAAAGCACCATATTAAAAATGGCTTCTGGTAATTTCCACAAGACGAAAGTCCAGGTTGTTGACCACATTCATGACTCTCTTTGACAGATTCAGGCCGGGATTCTCCGACCCAGCGCCAGGTTGGAGAGTCCCTGGGAGGGCGCGAGAATCGCGCCCCGCCGCCCCGATGCTGGCTTCCACATTCTCCGGCGCCGTTTTTCGGGCGCTGGTGGGATTGCCGCTGTGCTGGTCGGGGGCTGTTGACAGCGGCCCCCCCCCGGCGATTGTCCGGGCCCCGATGGGCTGAGAGGCCAACCGAGTTTGGCCGAGTCCTGCCGGCGTGGATTACTCATCTCCCACACGGCGGGACCTGGAAGATGAGTGTGCTGTCCTGGAAGGGGGGGGGGGGGGCCCAGGGGGCCCATGGTAGCCTGGCCCGTGATCGGGGGGGGGCCCACGGTAGCCTGGCCCGTGATCGGGGCCCACCGATCGGTGGGCGGGCTGGTTTCGTGGGGGCCTACTTTACTCCGCGCCAGGCCCCTGTAGGGCTCTGCCATATTGCCCGGGAACCCCCGCGGATGTGCCGAATCACGCCGGCTGTTCTGTGCATGCGCGAAAATGCACCGGCCGTTCTGCGCATGCACAAACTCGTGCAGGCCGTTCCACACCGGCTGGAGCTGTGGGGACCCCTCCGGCGCCAACCTAGCCTCCTAGAAAGGTGAGAATTCCTCACTTTCGGGAGGCGTTGATGCCGGAGTCGTTGGTGCCGGTTTTCATGCCGGTGTGAGGACATAGACCCATTATTAGAGAATCCCGCCCACAGTTTGGAATCACCTCCACAATAGAAATCTTTCAATGCACAAATCGACCATTAGCAAGGCCTAGAGGGTTGCTGTCTGCCATATGGACGAAGTTTTGGTCCCCAGTACAACAATGGAAGAACATAACAAAAAGCTTACAATGCTCCAGGAGCCAGGTTCAATTCTGGCCTTGGGTGACTGTCTGTGTGGAGTTTGCACGTTCTCTCAAGCTGCCTCCTGTTCCGCTGCTGCATGCACAGGTGATGCATGCTCCGCTGCTGCAGCTTCCTCCTCCTCGAGCAGCTCCATCTCGTACAGCCGCAGGGCATCCCCCAGAGCTGCGGCGACCAGAGGAAGGCCACCATTGCTTGTTGTGTTCCAATATCCGTTGTCTGCAGGTGGTGAAAGCCTTACATGTTAGCATGGTGCGTACCCCCGTGCCCCATCAGGTTCAATGGGCTAGACGGTGGCCCCAGTGGCACTGCGGATCTGCCCCTGCATCTCCCCCCCCCCCTCCTCCACTCCGCACCCCTGGCCCATCAGCACTCGGCACTGTGGGGGCCTCTGGTGGTGCCTGTCCCTGCTGCTAGGGGTACCATTGACTGGCGCTCCCCTTTCCAGCAGTAAGCTCCACAGCCACCCTGTAGGGGCTACTGTGGGTGTTGCCCTGGGTGGGCTGCATGGTGCCCCACTGGTGGGGGTGGGGGGGGTGGGGGGGCGGGGGGGTTGGGTTGGCAGAGTGTGGGGTGCGGAGCTGGTGGATTTTGGAGGGTGGGGGCTGGGGTGCGGGGGTGGTGGCACCCATACGGCTGGTGGCACACTATAGAACCAGAGGCCAAGATGGCTGCCTTGCAGGCCGCGGCAATGGCGGTCCATGCCTGGACACCGTCCCTGTCCCGCGGGGCATTACCCCCTTCAGCCCTGGCAGGACTCCCCACCCGAGCTAGCTCAGCCAGTGTCAGGACCGACAGCCCATGGTCGTGCCTCTCCGTGTCCTACTGCCTCTCTCACTCTCATCAGCCACCGCGCCAGTTTCATGATTTTGAAAAACGAACCTCGCTGTCGGGAATTCGCCCCGATGGAGGCGGAGGGTTGCGGAGGCCCTGGAGAATACTGGGTCAGGCCCGCTAATGATGGGTCTCAACCCAAAAAGATGTGCAGGGTAGGTGGATTAGCCAAGCTAAATTTCCCCTTCATTGGAAAAATAATTGGATACTCTAAATTTATATTTAAAAAAAGGCCTGCTAATAATATGCCAACCGTGTTTACTGTACGTGCGGAGTAGGGCACATTGACACCGCTGTTGAAGCACCGGAGAATTGCGATTTGGCGTGAAACCGGCGCCCGCCACAATATTGGTGTCAAAACCGATTCTCGGCCCAATCGTGTTTCCCAGTTTTGGCGTCAACCATCACAGAATCGTGCCCAGTATCTTTAATGTCGTTAAATGTTCCAAATAATTCAGCAAATCACTCAATTGATGTGTTGGGTATGCTGGGTCTGCGAGGACTGCGTGTACCAGAGCAGTGAGAGAGACAGGCTACCAACACTTGTAGAAGTACAACTCTATTTTATTTAGCTATGAGCTGTTAAACATACTTGCACTATGGGTTGACACTATGTTAGGTTGACTGGAGACCTGAGGCTAACCTGACCAGACTATACTGCTAGCACATGGTAGATGTTTATGTTACTGACCACGGGCTCGGGCTGTCTCAGAGGCTGCATCCCGAATGAGCGGGAAAACTAGTGCCCTCTGGCTATATAGTGGCCGTGTCCTGTCTGGTGATTGGCTGCTGTGTTCTGTGTGTTGATTGGTCTTTCAGTTTGTCAGTCAGTGTCTGTCTCTGCACCATCATATACTTGTGTGTATATTAGGACATCAATAAAGATGACACTCGGTACAAAGACAAAAAATTCCAAAAATATCCCGCTTTTTGAAAAAAGAAAATGTGTATGTGGCAATAAATAGCGTGGTATATGAATATTCCTGACTATGTGGAGAATATGTGAGCATATTTACAGGACTATATACAAAATTCTAACATATTTACACAGGAAGGCGTCTAGTGCAGATAGACTGTATGTAACAAATCACGGGACATGAATGACAGTATGTACAAACTAGCGAACAAATAACCAGGGTAACAAAACAATCAGTACATGAGTTTAGAGAGTTCATAAATTCAGGCAGTTCATAAATTCAGTCTCTGTGGTGGGTGACAAATTCTGGTTGACTGCCGCAAGGGTGGGTCAGGGGCCGCCTGCTCTGGAATGGGCGGGACTGTGTCAATCGCAGAGGGTGGCAACAGAAGAGGCAGATCTGCGAGCTCTTGGACGAACCTGTCCTGAGGGCGAGGCAGGGCATCATGATCTGGCGGCGAGCGTGGAAGGAGCCACAGTGCCCGTCTATTTCGGCGAAGAAAAGAGCCAACCTGCATACGAACCAGGAACGACCTGGGGGCCACTTGCTTGATTACCACCGCGGCGGCAGACCAGACACCTTCAGGAAGTTGTACACGAACCTGGTCATCAGGAACGAAAGCACAGGAGATCTGTGGCGCTGGCGTCGTATGCCGACTTGTGTTGGGCCCGAGACAGTTGCATTCGACGCAGGACGGGAAAGTTGTCCAAGTCTGGGGCGTGTATTGCAGGCACCGTCGTTCGTAATGCGCGGTTCATTAACAATTGAGCTGGTGACAGGCCAGTGGACAATGGAGTTGACCTGTAGGCAAGTAGTGCGAGGTAAAAATTGGATCCCGCATCGGCCGCTTTGCACAGGAGTCGTTTGACGACTGGGAGTAGTGCGGATTTGAGGTGACGTGTGTGAAATTATACCGCCGGGCAAAGTTGGGCCACTTCTGACAAGCTAAACATGGGCCATTATCGGATATGGCCGTGAGTGGGATGCCATGGCGAGCAAATGTCTCCTTGCACACACGGATGACTGCTGTCGACGTGAGGTCATGCAGCCTAACTACCTCTGGGTAGTTAGAGAAGTAGTCCACTATGAGGACATAGTCCCGGCCTAGTGCATGGAAAAGATCAATGCCAGCCTTGGTCCAGGGGGACGACACCAGTTCATGTGGCTGCAAGGTCTCTTTTGGCTGAGCTGGCTGGAACCGTTGGCATGTCGGGCAGTTGAGAACGGTGTTGGCGATGTCATTGTTGATGCCAGGCCAGTACACTGCCTCACGGGCCCGCCGTCGGCACTTCACCTCCAGGTGTCCCTCATGGAGCTGCTCAAGGAAGAACTCCCACATACTGTGCGGGATGACGATCCTGTCCAACTTTAGCAGAATTCCAACTACCACTGCCAGGTCATCTTTGATGTTGTAGAGTTGCGGGCATTGGCCCTTGAGCTATCCATCTGTAAGATGGCGCATGACGCGTTGGGGCAAAGGATCATTGGCTGTTCCACGACAAATCTGGATGAGTCGTTCGTCCGTGGCGGGCAAGTTAGATGCGCAGAACTCAACACGAGCATCAATTTGTCACACGAAGCCCGACGGCTCGCAGAGCCTAGTGACAGAACGGGAGAGTGCATCGGCGACGATGAGCTCCTTACCTGGGGTGTAGACCAGTTCAAAGTCATACCGCCTGAGTTTAAGGAGGATGCGTTGCAGGCGCGGCGTCATATCGTTAAGGTCCTTCTGTACAATGTTGACCAGTGGCCTGTGGTCCGTTTCGACCGTAAATTTGGGGAGTCCATAGACGTAGTCGTGGAATTTGACAATTCCCGTGAGGAGGCCCAGGCACTCTTTCTCGATTTGCGCATAGCGTTGCCCGGTGGGCGTCATTGCACGCGATGTGTATGCGACTGGAGCCCATGAGGAGGCGTCGTCGCATTGGAGGAGCACTGCTCCAATGCCGGACTGGCTCGCATCAGTGGAGATCTTTGTCTCCTTGGCAGGGTCGAAGAATGCCAGTACCGGGGCCTTGGTGAGTTTCGCCCTGTGTTCACGCCACTCTTGCTCATGGGCGGGGAGCCATTGGAATTCAGTTGTCTTCTTCACCAGATTGCAGAGAGCCGTGGTGTGGGATGCGAGGTTGGGGATGAACTTCCCCAGGAAGTTGACCGTGCTCAGGAAGCGGAGGACCGCCTTCTTGTCCTCCGGTGTCTTCATGGCATTGATTGCCGACACCTTGTCTGCATCCGGCTGCACGCCAAACTGTGATATGTGGCCTCCGAGGAATTTTAGTTCTGTTTGACCAAAGGAGCATTTGGCTCTGTTGAGGCGGAGGCCATGCTCATGGAGTCTCCGGAAGACGCGTTGGAGGCGATCAATGTGTTCCTGCGGGGTGGTAGACCAGACAATGATGTCGTCTACATATACGCGAACCCCTTCGATGCCCTCCATCATCTGCTCCATTATTCGGTGGAACACCTCTGAGGCTGAGATGATGCCAAACGGCATCCGATTGTAACAAAACCGGCCAAATGGGGTATTAAAGGTGCAGAGCTTCCAACTGGATGCGTCAAGTTGCATCTGCCAGAACCCCTTGGATGCGTCCAGCTTTGTGAAAAATGTGGCGGGAGCCATCTCGCAGGTGAGTTATTCGCGCTTTGGGATAGGGTAGTGTTCCCTCATGATGTTCCGGTTCAGGGGCGAAATTCTCCCCCAACGGCGCGATGTCCGCCGACTGGCGCCAAAGACGGCGCCAATCAGACGGGCATCGCGCCGGCCCAAAGGTGCGGAATGCTCCGCATCTTTGGAGGCCTAGCCCCAACATTGAGAGGCTAGGCCAGCGCCAGAGGGATTTCCGCCCCGCCAGCTGGCGGAAATGGCGTTTGTTGCCCCGCCAGCTGGCGCGGAAATGCGGTGCATGCGCGGGAGCGTCAGCGGCCGCTGTCAGTTTCCCGGCGCATGCGCGGGAGCATCAGCGGCCGGTCAGTTTCCCACGCATGCGCAGTGGGGAGAGTCTCTTCCGCCTCCGCCATGGTGGAGGCCGTGGCGGAGGCGGAAGGGAAAGAGTGCCCCCATGGCACAGGCCCGCCCGCGGATCGGTGGGCCCCGATCGTGGGCCAGGCCACCGTGGGGGCACCCCCCGGGGTCAGATCGCCCCGCGCCCCCCCCCCAGGACCCCGGAGCCCGCCCACGCCGCCTGGCCCTGCCGGTAAATACCAGGTTTGATTTACGCCGGCGGGACAGGCAATTTCTGGGCGGGACTTCGGCCCATCCGGGCCGGAGAATCCAGCGGGGGGTCCCGCCAACCGGCGCGGCCCGATTCCCGCCCCCGCCCAATCTCCGGTACCGGAGACTTCGGCGGGGGCGGGGGCGGGATTCACGGCGGCCAACAGCCATTCTCCGACCCGGTGGGGGGACGGAGAATGACGCCCCCGATCTTTGGGGTCTGCAGATACGTAGTTCTCCGGATGGTTTCTTAACACACACCATGGAGCTGACCCAGTTGGTTGGTTCTGTTACTTTAGATATGACGCCCTGGTCCTGGAGGTCCTGCAGCTGCTGCTTGAGGCGGTCCTTGAGGGGCGCCGGTACCCGGCGAGGTGCATGAACCACAGGCGTGGCATTTGGTTTTAAAATAATTTTTTACGTGTATGGGAGTGTGCCCATGCCCTCGAAAATGCTGTGGTATTGAGTGATGGTGTTCTTCAGTTGTGTTTGAAAGTCGGCGTCCGGTGATGCTGAAGCCTCAGCGGGTGACATGGAGTGAACCCTTTGGACGAGGTTTAGGATCTTGCATGCCTGAGCACCGAGCAGGGAAGCTTTAGTGGCCCCGACAACCTTGAAGGGCAGGTTGGCCTTTAAGGAACGGTGCAACACCACAAGCTGGCATGAGCCGCTGGCAGCAATGGCTTTGCCATTGTAGTCGAGAAGGTGGCAGGCGGATGGAAGGATGGTCGGCTTAACGTGGAGGCTGTCCAAGTCAGACCGCGCAATGAGGTTGGCTGAAGCGCCGGTGTCCAGCCTGAATCGGATGCGAGATTTGTTGACCGTGAGGGTGGCACGCCACTCATCGTCTGGATCAATGCTCATCACTGGGAAGGGCTTGGCCTTTTTCTTTTGAAGCACTGTGTGCTTGGTGATGATGCCCAGCTGGAATGGGGATTTGAGATCCTCGGTGTCAGGATCTGGAACCATGTTGAGTCGGAATCGGTGACCGGTTGTTGTACGGTTCAGACGTCGCTGCGCTGCTGGTGGAAGCGACGGGAGGCAGGTGCTTGAGCAGACCTGCACAGGACTGTGTAGAGGCCAAGCTTGCCACACTGGAGACAGCGGCGGGATTTCATGGGACATTGTGCTTTAAGTGGGAGGAGACACAGTTGTCGCACATCGTGACGTCAGAACGCTCAGTGCGCCACCGCGCATTCGCGGTGCGGTCGTACGTAGTGCGCGCCTGCGCAGTTCGGTCTTCGGCCTCGCCGACCCCTCGGTCGTTGCACGCATGCGAGGGAGCCCAGGAAAAGCACGTGAAATGACCACCCTCATCCAGACTTAGGCCCTGGAGCTGTTTTACAGCCTGCACCCGCTCTGCTTCGTGGGGGCCTTGCTGTGCCGCCTCTGCCGCTTGAATGTGCGAGTATCGGTTAGTGGCGTGCTCATGCAGAACGCAGGTTTCGATGGCTATAGCGAGGTTGAGCTGTTTAACTTTGAGGAGCTGCTGGCGTAGGGGGTCCGAGTGCACACCGAAAACGATCTGGTCGCGGATCATTGAACCGGAGGTGGAGCCCTAATTGCAGGATTGCGCGAGGATGCAAAGATGGATCAGGAAAGATTGAAAAGGTGCTGTTGAAAGACGAAGCGTTCAAAACTTTTGTTGACTTCGATGTCACAGTGGCTATCGAATTTGAGCAGGACTGTCTTGAACTTGGACTTGTCCTCACCGTCAGCGAAAGTGAGAGAGTTGAAGATATGGATGGCGTGGCCCCAGCCGTGGAGAGAAAGAGGGCAATATTTCTTGCGTCTGAGGCAGCTTCCAGGTCTGTAGCTTCGAGGTACAGTTGAAACTTTTGTTCAAAAATCTTCCAGTTCGCACCGAGGTTGCCGGTGATGCGGAGCAGCGGGGGAGGGCAGACGCTGTCCATACTACCGGATGGCTGATCGCTGGTCGAAGGCAGATTATTTCAGGGTAGGTCCATCAAACTCTAACATCACGTACTGGTACCATGATGTGTTGTGTATGCTGGGTCTGCGAGGACTGTGTTTACCAGAGCAGTGAGAGAGACAGGCTACCAACACTTGTAGAAGTACAACTCTATTTTATTTAGCTATGAGCTGTTAAACATACTTGCACTATGGGTTGACACTATGTCAGGTTGACTGGAGACCTGAGGCTAACCTGACCAGACTATACTGCTAGCACATGGTAGATGTTTGGGTTACTGATCACGGGCTCTGGCTGTCTCAGAGGCTGCATCCCGAATGAGTGGGAAAACTAGTGCCCTCTGGCTATGTAGTGGCCAATATCCTGTCTGGTGATTGGCTGCTGTGTTCTGTGTGTTGATTGGTCTTTCAGTGTCTGTCTCTGCACCATCATATACTTGTGTGTATATTATGACATCAATAAAGATAATTTTACTCATTATTTATACTGAAGAGGGTGATGATCTCTCTGTTCTAGTGCTTGGAAAGATGATTACTGCTGCTGTAATGTCTACAAGATTCTCCTCCCCCAGCCTGTGTGACTGTGCCCAAGTTGAATGAGTATAGAAAAGGGAGAGAAATGAGCGTTAGAAAGGGTATGCAGTAACATAAATGAAAGTACATATAGGTTGTCACGATGGGTCTGTGTGTGGGTGAGCGAGCAAGTTAAGCAGAAAGAGAAAAGAAAGACAAGTTACCCAAACATTCTGCAATGCCTGGTCTTCAGCAACACCATTTCCAATGCTGCGTTCCCATGATCTGCCAATAATGTCAATGGTCACCTCTTCCATTAGTGTCAAATTTGAAAAATAGCAGTCCTTCTTCCTGTGCTTTTCTGCGAATGTCCAAATTGCTGGCCACCCGAATCACACTCAAACTAAAATCCGTACATTGTCGTCTCTCAAAAAAATTCTGTAGTGCCATAAATGTATTTTTCTACATGTTGTGCCTTCAAACTTCTGCAGGCCTTTAAATCCCGCATGTTTCCGATTCTGAAAAGGGCAGGGACCAATTCAATGCATGCTTGCCGGAAGTATTTTAATTAGGCTGACTCGGAACACCCATGGTAGGGTCAGAGCATCTCTATTTTGCAGGTGAGACTTGTCTTCCATCTGACTCAGCACTGTCGTGCTCAAACATAAAACCTAGCTCTGTATTGAGAGCTCTCAATGTTATTGCGGCAAAGTGATGTACAACTCTTCTGGTTGTGTTGCCCAATCCTCAACTGTTGACTCATCACTTTTTCAAGAAGATTGTGTGCATTCAGTCGCAACAGCAGCAGGTTTTACTTTGAGCTCAGCCAGATTAGCAAGCTGTTTCCTAATTTGACAAACAAATAGTTAACTTTTTGCAATCTATTTGACCTTCAAATCAAAAACAACTCTTTGTGAGGCAGTGTTTATTTGGCCGAGAAACAAATGAGAAATTATGATTGCTTGTTGAAAAATGCTCATTTTATCTACTCGTATAGTATTAAAGGTTTGATTCACTTGGACTTTTAATTTGGATTTGTCTGGCAATGGATGTGTAAGCAAGCCATTGATGCTGAATTATAATTACAGAGGGAGATGAATGACAACATTACTGTGGTTAAATTTCGGGGGAAAAAGCAAATTTAAAAAAATTACAAATTGGATTCAGATATAAGTAATGTTTTGTCAAGACTAGTGTTAAATCTGACAATCTCTGCTACCTACAAGACTAGGTAGCATGAAACCAATTTAAATCAGAACGCCTACACAAATATCCATCCTACTCGATAAGATTACAGAAGAGTTCAAAATCCTTCCTGTACTGGTAAGGACGATCCAGTTATTCCCAGATGCAGAAAAATCTCAACAGAAAATGCCGCAGTGCTGTGCAATCTTCTTGGCAATTGTTTCAGTGATAAAACCAGAAGATTGTATTAAAATAGAAATAAATATCTGCAAGAATGTATGTAGCATTGCAGTTATACTGTACCTAGTGGCCTGACACTGGTATCTGACAGCTTCAGTTCACATCTGGTAATTCCCTGTTCATTCCTCTGACCCGAGTGTGATTGGTACTCAAGTGCGACAATAGCAAAAACTGGGCATTGAGCTTCACAAGGAATTTTTTTGATAGGGGGAGTGTCCACTTTCTCCTCACATTCATACAGTCACATAGATCAGAGGATCGCAGCAAGTGGATTGCAGAAGGAGGCCATTCAGTCCACTGCACCAGTGCAGGTGCTAAATCTTCCACTAGAACTCAAATCCCAATTCTCACCTCTCTAAAGTGAGTAAAATGTCAAAGTCACTGCTGTAATGAATACATCTACCAAGAAACTGTCTGTTTACAAAAAAAAGCTTTAGACCATATTTTATTTTGAACACCAAAGATGTATTCATGAGATTATTTTCCAGTGTGCATTGTGTGGCGAAACATAATCAGATTGTGACAATTAACCTCTTAATGCCGTTGCCATCATTCATTGGGATGACACGGTAGCACAGTGGTTAGCACTGTCACTTTATAGCTCCAGGGTTCAAAGTTCGATTCCCGGCTTGGGTCACTGTCTGTGTGGAGTCTGTACATTCTCCCCGTGTCTGCGAGGGTTTCCTCCGGGTGCTCCGGTTTCCTCCCACAATCCAAAGATGTGCCGGTTCGGTGGATTGGCCGTACAAAATTGCCCTTAGTGTCCAGAAAAAAAAGGTGAGGTGGGGGTAACTGGGTTACGGGGATAGGGTGAAGGTGTGGGCTTAAGTGGGGTGCTCTTTCTAAGGGCTGGTGCAGACTCGATAGGCCGAATGGCCTCCTTCTGCACTGTAAATTCTTTGATTCTATGATTAGCTGTTGGTATCCTCTGTTGTGGCATTCCAAAGAATAGATGAAGAAAATATTTTCCAGTTAAGTTCGCTGATTATTTTACTCTTTTAAAAAAATCTTTAGAAGCATTTTTCCGTAAACCGATAGCAACGGAAGGAAAATGGATGGGCACTGCTGCCTTGCAGCACCAGGGAGCCAGGTTCAATTCCAGCCTTGGGTGACTGTCCATGTGGAGTTTGCACGTCGAGGCCTGGTGTGCACTGCATGATAGTGTAGTGGAGGCTGACAAAGCATTCAAAATTGAATTAAACTGATATCCGAAAATGAAGGATGCGTAAGGTTCCGTGGAGAAGGCGAGAGAATGGTACTCAGGAAATTGCTCATTCATTTACTTCATTTCCTGACACTAGTGTGGCGCCTAAATGTTACTTGACACTCATCAACCCAAGCCTAAATGTTGGCCCAGTCTTGCTGCTTGAGGGTAGGGACTGCTTCAGTATCCATCCACCACCCTACCATGGTACTACTTATCTTCTCTAAACAAATGAGCACAGTAAGAAGTCTTACAACACTAGTTTAAAGTCCAATAGGTTTGTTTCGAATTATTAGCTTTCAGAGCACTGCTCCTTCCTCATGTGAATGAAGAGGTAGATTCCAGAAACATATATATAGACAAAGTCAAAGATGCAAGACGATGCTTTGAATGCGAGCATTTGCAGGTAATTAAGTCTTTACAGATCCACGGATAACCTCACGATGCTACCCATGGATAACCTCACAATGCTCCACTTCTCCACCTTCCAACCTAAACACATTAAAGAAGCCATCCCCTATGGATAAGCTCTCCGTATACTCAGGATCTGCTCAGACGAGGAGGAGCGTAACAGACATCTACAGACGCTGAAAGATGCCCTCGTACGAACGGGATATGGTGCTTGACTCATCGATTGACAGTTCCAACGCGCCACAGCAAAAAACCGCACCGATCCCCTCAGAAGACAAAAAATGGGACACGAGACAAAAAAGAGAGTACCCTTCGTCGTCCAATACTTCCCCGGAGCGGAGAAACTACGACATCTTCTTTGCAGCCTTCAACACGTCATCAATGAAGACAAACATCTTGCCAAGTAATCCCCACCCCCCCCACTAATTGCCTTCAAACAACCACGCAACCTCAAACAAACCATTGTTTGCAGTAAACTACCCAGTCTTCAGAACAGCAACCACGACACCACACAACCCTGCCATGGCAATCTCTGCAAGACGTGCCAGATCATCGACATGGATACCACTATTACACGTGAGAACACCACCCACCAGGTACGCGTTACATACTCGGACGACTCGGCCAACGTTGTCTACCTCACACGCTGCAGAAAAGATGTCCCGAAGCGTGGTACATTGGCGAGACCATGCAGATGCTGCGACAACGGATGAACGGACATCGCACGACAATTGTCAGGCAGGAATGTTCCGTTCCAGTCGGGGAACACTTCAACAGTCAAGGGCATTCAGCCTCTGATCTCCGGGTAAGCGTTCTCCAAGGCGGCCTTCAGGACGCGCGGCAATGCAGAATCGCCAAACAGAATCTTATAGCCAAGTTCCGCACACATGAGTACGGCCTCAACGGGGACCTTGGGTTCATGTCGCATTACATTCACCCCCCACCATCTGGCCTGGGCTTGCGAAATCCTACCAACTGTCCTGGCTTGAGGCAATTCACACCTCTTTAACCTGGGATTACCCCTCTCTCTGGATATGTAAAGACTTAATTACCTGCAAATGCTCGCATTCAAAGCATCGACTTGCATCTTTGACTTTGTCTGTATATATGTTTCTGGAACCTATCTCTTCATTCACCTGAGGAAGGAGCAGCGCTCCGAAAGCTAGTGATTTGAAACAAACCTGTTGGACTTTAACCTGGTGTTGTAAGCCTTCTTACTGTGCTCACCCCAGTCCAATGCCAGCATCTCCACATTATGGCTACCATCGACACCTAAAAAATGAGGTGAGGGGTATCTAAGATGAACTCCCTCTTTGTAAATACAAGGAATACAGCTCATAAGAGGAAGAAAGGCAAGACTATGCACAAACTATGTCACTCTAACGACTCTGTATGGTTTGTGCCGTAACAGGATAACAGGCGACGACCACCTCTGTGCTCATATATTTTACACCCTTGCAGGAAAGAAGACAATAACATAAAATCAGCAGCATAGTCACAAGGGAATAAAGTTCAGGATAATAATACCATTCACGGAGTCTGGAAAGACCAGAGCCACAATAAGATCATTGAGCAGCATTCAGGATTCCTCCAAAGCTCCAGCAAATGAAATGCCTTCACCTCTGCCATGTCGTCGTCCTGACACCCAGGCAGCAGGAATTCGCACAGAGTGCTGTTTGCTCAGACAAGAAATGGCGAGCAACCAGCGAGTTTCACAAATCTTTTCTTGTCTGACCCCACGCTCTGTACAATTTTGAGAAAATTCTACCCGGTATTTTTCTTTAGGTACCTCCATCTCGGCAGTCCAGATATATTCCCTTCCAACTCTTATAAATTTGTATGTTAAACTGTGTCATTGCAGTCACAAACCCAACATCATTCCCAACCTTCTCCACAGGTAACATGAAATAGGAAGAGACTCAGTGTGTGCCAAGGGAACAAAGTTCCATAGCAAGCGTGTTTAGCTGTGTGTTTCTCGGTGCTCGCGGTGCCGAGAAACATAATGCTATAAAACGCCACTCACGTCTGATAGGGGGCCTCAGTGGGGTACGTGCGGCCGACGCCGCATATAGCCCCGTTTTGTGCCCTCGGGCTCCGCTTGCTGGAACTTCTCAATGTAGTAGAAGATCGGAACGCCATTTTTAAATGACATCCCAATTTCAGAGGATTCCAACGTGACCCCCTACCCCTCAAGCCCCAACGTACTATGGTAGGTTCCATATGGTAGGTTCCATGGGCTCCCCCCCTCCATATGGTAGGTTCCATGGGCTCCCCCCCCCAACATCTGCACAGGGCACCTCTGGCCTGATTGCCAGCGCACATAAAATGCCAACTTTGCACTCTGCCAGTGTCACCTGGGCATCTTGGCAATGCCAGGATGGCACCCGGGTAGCACTGCCAGGCTACCAGGGTGGTGCGAGCAGTGTCAGCATATCACCCTGCTCATGCACCTGGGGCTTCCGGTCCCTTGATCCAACTTCTCCCTATTTCTGGAGACCAGTACTGAACGGCGCTTGCGCGATGTCTCCGATGTGAAGGGAGTTGCTCCTCGGGAATCTACACATTGAAGTGAGACTAGCTGTCTCACTTTAAAAAACAGACTCGTTAAAAAGTGATCGCGCCCACAATGGGCAGGATTTATGTCGCAATGTCTCGCGAGATCACATTAGATCTCGCAAGGCGTTGCGAGCCAGCTAGATCCCGGGAGCGTGGCCTTCCGGCTTCCAATGGCGATGCGGCACCGCGGAAAGCTGCTTTTCGGGCGCAGCGTGGCCATAAAATCACGCTCTGTGACCCAAGTTGATATTCAATTTTTTTGACCTTTGCACCTGGAAAAATGTATGTTCCCTGATAGCTTTACTGAATAGGTTATAATTTTGGCATTTTCATTGCCAAATTACCGCAGCCAATCTTTGATAAATTATTTGAAATAAAACACTGCTGCAGATGTATATTGTTCATAAATATGTGCAGAAATAAAGCTGCCACTTTCATCGAGCAATAATAATGTCTGGGCAATTTTGCCTAAAGGTAGGGTGATCCTTGAATGACAAATAATAGAAAGTGACAATGTAATGATCAAAGACATTTACAATGTGTGCATAGCAAGGTATTTAACCTGAAGAGACTAATGTGTCTTTCATTTGGCCACAAGGCACAGTTATTGATTTCAGAAATGGACTCCCCAATGACATCTCAGCAGATGATAAACCCTACCACAATTGCGAGCACAACTCAATCTTCCACAAATGGTTCAACCAAATTGCCATATGACTATGGGTATGTTACTGTATTTTATTGAGACTTTTTTACTGCAGGGAATTTAAATATCTGACACAGATTTTTGCAAAGTTTTACACCTTCCTCAATATTAGCTGTGACGTGGAGATGCCGGCGTTGGACTGGGGTGAGCACAGTAAGAAGTTTTACAACACCAGGTTGAAGTCCAACAGGTTTGTTTTGAATCACTAGCTTTCGGAGCACTGCTCCTTCCTCAGGTGAATGAAGAGGTAGGTTCCAGAAACATATATATAGACAAAGTCAAATATGCAAGACAATGCTTTGAATGTGAGCATTTGCTGGTAATTAAGTCTTTACAATTCCAGAGAGGGGTAATCCCAGGTTAAAGAGGTGTGAATTGTCTCAAGCCAGGACAGTGGTACCAACTTTTCTGGAATCTACCTCTTGTTCACCTGAGGAAGGAGCAGTGCTTTGAAAGCTAGTGATTTGAAACAAACCTGTTGGACTTTAACCTGGTGTTATAAGACTTCTTACAATATTAGCTGTGACTGTTATCCATCAAAAATTACAGCAACAAAAGTACATATTGGGAAATTTAAAATCGAGATAGGAATCAGACAGTCTTGGTGGCCAATGAGATTCTCCAGGCAGCGACTCCAAACATGTCTGATCTCAAATTGCAGTGCAATGGTTCACCAAATGGAAGCTTACTTTGTGTGGAATTCCTTGCTCTACTAGTAACTGATTTATTTGTAACATATTAGTAATTCAGTTAAAATTAAGGAGAGGAGAGCTTGTGATGCAACTTCAACTGATTTGAATTCGTACACCACACTAAATATAGGACAAAATTAGAAACCTTGTTAACCTTTTTAATTCCTGTAGAAACATAGAAATATAGAAGATAGGAGCAGGAGGAGGCCATTCGGCCCTTCGAACCTAACTACTATTCGCCAGGATCATGACTGATTGTCCAACTCAATAGCCTAATCCTGCTTTCTCCACATAACCCTTGATCCCATTCACCTCTAGTGCCAAATCTAGCAGCCTCTTGAATATATTCAATGTCTTCGCCTCAACTACTTCCTGTGGTAATGAATTCCACAGGCTCACCACGCTTTGGGTGAAGAAATGTCTCCTCATCTCTGTCCTAAATGGTTTAGCCGAATCCTCAGACTGTGACCCCTGGTTCTGGACACACCCACCATCGGGAACATCCTCCCTGCATCCATACTATCTAGTCCTGTTGAATTTTTAAATCTCTCTGAGATCCCCCCTCATTTGTCTAAACTCCAGGGAAAACAATCCTAACCTAGTCAATCTCTCCTCATACGTCAGACCTGCCATCCCTGGAATCAGACTGGTAAAACTTTGCTGCACACCCTTGAGAGTGTGGAATCCATGATACACTGTTTCCCAGCAAGGGACATGAGTTAGTATGAAATCCACAATATCCTGGAGAAACGAAGGACATAAGTTAAAATGGGATCCATAATAACCGCTTCTTAGTGAATGACGCAAGTCTGTGGAGACAGAATGATGGAAGTAGCCGTAACAAGGGTGTGCTTTTCTGTAAACTACCATTCCCTTCAGGTCAAAGAGAAGATAAGTATGCAAAAGAAGGATAGAAAGTGCTAATATTTCTATTGGTCCATTGGCCCTGTTTTCTATCGCTTTCTATTGGCTAGAGTTACTGTCCTTTCATTGGTCTAAAGTGAAAGCTTAACTGTGATACTATTGGTGTACGTGACATGCAAATGAAGGATTAGAATGCAATTATAAATTCTATTGGTTAATCAAACTATCAATGTTTCTGCTTCCTAGATTAATTTAGAGTAATACCACTGCATCCCACTGGCTTTGCCCACCATGTGCACATCTCAATAAAACTTAATCAAAGAGCTCCTGTGTCAGCCTTGCAATACTTCGACAAGAGCAAGACCATCCTTCCTCAGAAAAGGAGACCAAAACTACACACAATATTCTAGGTGTGGCCTCACCAAAGCCCTGTATAATTTCAGCACACATCCCTGCTTCTGTACTCGAAACCTCTTGTAATAAAGGCCAACATACCATTAGCCTCCTTTACCACCTGCTGCACCTGCATGCTTACCTTCAGCGACTGGTGCACAAGGACACCCAGGTCCCGCTGTACACTCCTCTCCCAATTTACAGCCATTCAGGTAGTAATCTGCCTTCCTGTTTTTGCTTCCAAAGTGAATAACCTCACATTTATCCAAATTATACTGCATCTGCCATTGATTTGCCCACTCACTCAACCTGTCCAGATCATGCAGTAGGATCCCTGCATCCTCGTCACAGTTCATCCTCCCACCCAACTTGGTATCATCTGCAAACATTGAGATGTTACATTTTGTTCCCTCATCCAAATCATTAATATACATTGTGAATAGCTGGGGTCCCAGCACCGATCCCTGTGATACCCCACTAGTTACTGCCTGCCAATTTGAAAAGGACCCATTAATTCCTACTCTTTGTTTCCTTTTTGCCAACCAGTTTTCTATCCACATCAATACACTTCCCCTGATCCCATGCGCTTTAATCTTGCACGATAATCGCTTATGCAGGACTTTGTCAAACGCTTTCTGAAAGTCCAAATGTACCACATCAACTGGCTCCCCCTTGTCAACTCTACTAGTTACATCTTCAAAAGAATTCCAATAGATTTGTCAAGCATGATCTCCTCGTCATAAATTCATGCTCACTCTGTCTGATCCTGCCACTGTTTTCTAAATGCTCCGCTATAAAACCCTTGATAATGGATTCGAGAATTTTCCCCACTACCGACGTTAGGCTTACTGGTCTAGAATTATTTTCTGTCTACCTCCCTTTTTGAATATTAGACTGACATTAGCTACCCTCCAATCTGCAGGGACTGCTCCAGAGCCTATAGAAGCCAGGAAGATGACCACCATTGCATCCACTCTTTCTAGAGCCACTTCCTTAAGTACTCTGGGATGTAGATTATCGGACACTGGGTATTTATCAGCCTTCAATCCCATCAATTTCACCAGCATCATTTCTTTACTAATATTGATCTTCTTCAGCACGGTAGCATAGTGGTTAGCCCAGTTTCTTCACAGCTCCAGGGTCCAAGGTTTGATTCCTGGCTTGGGTCACTGTCTGTGCAGAGTCAGCACATTCTCCCAGTGTCTGCGTGAGTTTCCTCCGGGTGCTCCGATTTCCTCCCACTGTCCAAAGATGTGCAGGTTAGGTTGATCAGCTATGCTAAATTGCCCATAGTGTCCAAAAAGGTTGGGTGGGGTTACCGTGTTATGGGGATAGAGTGATGGTGTGGCCTTGGATAAGGTGCTCTTTCCAAGGGCCGGTGCAGACTCGATGGGCCGAATGGCCTCCTTCTGCACTGTGAATTCTATGAATTCTTCCCTCTCACTAAATCTTGCATTCTCCAACATTTCTGGTATCTGATTTGTGTCCTCTTTTGTGAAGACAGAACCAAAGTATGTATTCAGTTGCTCAGCCATTTCTTTGTCCCCCGTGATACATTCCCCCGCTTCTGTCTATAGGGGACCTACATTCGTCTTCACCAATTTCTTTCTCTTCACGTACTTATTGAAAATCCCTGGCTCTCCAAGCGGCCCAGTGCGAACCGCGCGCCGCTAGTTTCCGGGGGAGTGGGAGAATCGTGTGCGGGGGTCGGGGCAGCGTGGCGCGATTCGCGCGGCATCCCGACAATTCTCCCACCCAGCATGGTGGGGAGAATAGCGCCCTTGATCTTTTTAACTGAATTCATGGCTTTGTAATATTAATTTATAGGAGCTCAGCTTGAATCCGGCATTACTGTTTCATAATCTTGCAGTGTCACTGATGATCATAAGACCATAAGATATAGGAGCAGAATTAGACCATTCAGCCCATCGAGTCTACTCCGCCATTCAATCATGGCTGATGTTTTCTCATCCCCATTCTCCTGCCTTCTCTCCATAACCCCTGATCCCCTTATTAATCAAGAACCCATTTATCTCTGTCTTAAAGATACTCAGTGATTTGGCCTCCACAGCCTTCGGCAGCAATTGGTTCGACAAATTCACCACCCTCTGGCTGAAGAAATTTCTCCTCCTCTCTGTTTTAAAGAATTTTCCCTTCAGTTTGAGGCTCAGCCCTCGGATTCTAGTCTCTCCTACTAGTGGAAATATCCTCTCCACATCCACTCTATCTAGGCCTCTCAGTATTCTTTAAACAAAGAACAAAGAACAAAGAAATGTACAGCACAGGAACAGGCCCTTCGGCCCTCCAAGCCCGTGCCGACCATACTGCCCGACTAAACTACAATCTTTTACACTTCCTGGGTCCGTATCCTTCTATTCCCATCCTATTCATGTATTTGTCAAGATGCCCCTTAAATGTCCCTATCGTCCCTGCTTCCACTACCTCCTCCGGTAGTGAGTTCCAGGCACCCACTACCCTCTGCGTAAAAAACTTGCCTCGTACATCTACTCTAAACCTTGCCCCTCTCACCTTAAACCTATGCCCCCTAGTAATTGACCCCTCTACCCTGGGGAAAAGCCTCTGACTATCCACTCTGTCTATGCCCCTCATGATTTTGTATACCTCTATCAGGTCGCCCCTCAACCTCCTTTGTTCCAGTGAGAACAAATTGAGTTTATTCAATCGCTCCTCATAGCTTATGCCCTCCATACCAGGCAACATTCTGGTAAATCTCTTCTGCACCCTCTCTAAAGCCTCCACATCCTTCTGGTAGTGTGGCGACCAGAATTGAACACTATACTCCAAGTGTGGCCTAACTAAGGTTCTATACAGCTGCAACATGACGTGCCAATTCTTATACTCAATGCCCCGGCCAATGAAGGCAAGCATGCTGTATGCCTTCTTGACTACCTTCTCCACCTGTGTTGCCCCTTTCAATGACCTGTGGACCTGTACTCCTAGATCTCTTTGACTTTCAATACTCTTGAGGGTTCTACCATTCACTGTATATTCCCTACCTGCATTAGCCCTTCCAAAATGCATTACCTCACATTTGTCCGGATTAAACTCCATCTGCCATCTCTCCGCCCAAGTCTCCAGACAATCTAAATCCTGCTGTATCCTCAGACAGTCCTCATCGCTATCCGCAATTCCACCAACCTTTGTGTCGTCTGCAAACTTACTAATCAGACCAGTTACATTTTCCTCCAAATCATTTATATATACTACAAAGAGCAAAGGTCCCAGCACTGATCCCTGTGGAACACCACTGGTCACAGCCCTCCAATTAGAAAAGCATCCCTCCATTGCTACCCTCTGCCTTCTATGGTCTAGCCAGTTCTGTATCCACCTTGCCAGTTCACCCCTGATCCCGTGTGACTTCACCTTTTGTACTAGTCTACCATGAGGGACCTTGTCAAAGGCCTTACTGAAGTCCATATAGAAAACATCTAGTGCCCTACCTGCATCAATCATCTTAGTGACCTCCTCGAAAAACTCTATCAAGTTAGTGAGACACGACCTCCCCTTCACAAAACCGTGCTGCCTCTCACTAATACGTCCATTTGCTTCCAAATGGGAGTAGATCCTGTCTCTAAGAATTCTCTCCAGTAATTTCCCTACCACTGAAGTAAGGCTCACCGGCCTGTAGTTCCCGGGATTATCCTTGCTACCCTTCTTAAACAGAGGAACAACATTGGCTATTCTCCAGTCCTCCGGGACATCCCCTGAAGACAGCGAGGATCCAAAGATTTCTGTCAAGGCCTCAGCAATTTCCTCTCCAGCCTCCTTCAGTATTCTGGGGTAGATCCCATCAGGCCCTGGGGACTTATCTACCTTAATATTTTTTAAGACACCCAACACCTCATCTTTTTGGATCACAATGTGACCCAGGCTATCTACACCCCCTTCTCCAGACTCAACATCTACCAATTCCTTCTTTTTGGTGAATACTGATGCAAAGTATTCATTTAGTACCTCGCCCATTTCCTCTGGCTCCACACATAGATTCCCTTGCCTATCCTTCAGTGGGCCAACCCTTTCCCTGGCTACCCTCTTGCTTTTTATGTACGTGCAAAAAGCCTTGGGATTTTCCTTAACCCTATTTGCCAATGACTTTTCATGACCCCTTCTAGCCCTCCTGACTCCTTGCTTAAGTTCCTTCCTACTTTCCTTATATGCCACACAGGCTTCGTCTGTTCCCAGCCTTTTAGCCCTGACAAATGCCTCCTTTTTCTTTTTGATGAGGCCTACAATATCACTCGTCATCCAAGGTTCCCGAAAATTGCCGTATTTATCTTTCTTCCTCACAGGAACATGCCAGTCCTGTATTCCTTTCAACTGACACTTGAAAGTCTCCCACATGTCAGATGTTGATTTGCCCTCAAACATCCGCCCCAATCTATGTTCTTCAGTTCCCGCCTAATATTGTTATAATTAGCCTTCCCCCAATTTAGCACATTCATCCTCGGACCACTCTTATCCTTGTCCACCAGTACTTTAAAACTTACTGAATTGTGGTCACTGTTACCGAAATGCTCCCCTACTGAAACATCTACCACCTGGCCAGGCTCATTCCCCAATACCAGGTCCAGTACCGCCCCTTCCCTAGTTGGACTGTTTACATATTGTTTTAAGAAGCCCTCCTGGATGCTCCTTACAAACTCCGCCCCGTCTAAGCCCCTGGCAGTAAGTGAGTCCCAGTCAATATTGGGGAAGTTGAAGTCTCCCATCACCACAACCCTGTTGTTTTTACTCTTTTCCAAAATCTGTCTACCTATCTGCTCCTCTATCTCCCGCTGGCTGTTGGGAGGCCTGTAGTATACCCCCAACATTGTGACTGCACCCTTCTTATTCCTGATCTCTACCCATATAGCCTCACTGCCCTCTGAGGTGTCCTCTCGCAGTGTAGCTGTGATATTCTCCCGAACAAGTAGCGCAACTCCGCCTCCCTTTTACATCCCCCTCTATCCCGCCTGAAACATCTAAATCCTGGAACGTTTAGCTGCCAATCCTGCCCTTCCCTCAACCAGGTCTCTGTAATGGCAACAACATCATAGTTCCAAGTAGTAATCCAAGCTCTAAGTTCATCTGCCTTACCCGTAATGCTCCTTGCATTAAAACATATGCACTTCAGGCCACCAGACCCGCTGTGTTCAGCAACTTCTCCCCGTCTGCTCTGCCTCAGAGCCACACTGTCCCTATTCCCTAGTTCTCCCTCAATGCTCTCACCTTCTGACCTATTGCTCCCGTGCCCACCCCCCTGCCATACTAGTTTAAACCCTCCCGTGTGACACTAGCAAACCTCGCGGCCAGGATATTTATGCCTCTCCGGTTTAGATGCAACCCGTCCATCTTATACAGGTCACACCTGCCCCGGAAGAGCTCCCAGTGGTCCAGATAACGGAAACCCTCCCTCCTACACCAGCTGTTTAGCCACGTGTTTGTCTGCTCTATCTTCCTATTTCTAGCCTCACTGGCACGTGGCACAGGGAGTAATCCCGAGATTACAACCCTCGAGGTCCTGTCTTTTAACTTTCTGCCTAGCTCCCTGAACTCCTGCTGCAGGACCTCATGCCCCTTCCTGCCTATGTCGTTAGTACCAATATGCACAACGACCTCTGCCTGTTTGCCCTCCCCCTTCAGGATTCCCTCTACCCGTTCGGAGACATCCTGGACCCTGGCACCAGGGAGGCAACATACCATCCTGGAGTCTCTTTCACGTCCACAGAAGCGCCTATCTGTGCCCCTGACTATAGAGTCCCCTATTACTATTACTCTTCTGCGCTTTGACCCTCCCTTCTGAACATCAGAGCCAGCCGTGGTGCCACTGCTCTGGCTGCTGCTGTTTTCCCCTGATAGGCTATCCCCCCCGACAGTATCCAAAGGGGTATATCTGTTCGAGAGGGGGACAACCACAGGGGATTCCTGCACTGACTGCCTGCCCTTTCTGGTGGTCACCCATTTCTCTGCCTGCACCTTGGGTGTGACCACATTTACATAACTGCGATCTATGACGCTTTCCGCCACCTGCTTGCTCCTAAGTGCATCCAATTGCTGCTCCAACCGAACCATGCGGTCTGTGTGGAGCTGCAGTTGGGTGCACTTTCTGCAGATGAAGCCATCCGGGATGCTGGAAGCCTCCCGGACCTGCCACATCTCACAGTCAGAGCACAGCACCCCTCTAACTGACATTGCGTCAATTAATTAAAATTAAAATTTGTCTTTTTTTAAAATACTTTTTTTAAAAATTGCAAAGTTACTGTCAACTATCTGTTTCCTAGCACTAGATTTCTAATAGAAATGCGATAGCTAACTATAATAAGTTTCAAAAGATCCCTCCTCATCCTTCCAAACTCCATCTACCCAGAGTTCTCAACCGCCCCATAGAGGATGAGTCCTTCAATCCAGGGATCATTCTTGTGAACCTCCTCTGGACCCTCTCCAAGGCCAGCACATCCTTCCTTAAATATGGTACGGGGCCCAAAACTGCTCACAATACTCCAAATGGGGTCTGACCAGAGTCTTATACACTCTCAGAAGTACATCTCTGCTCTTATATTCTAGCCCTCTCAACATGAATGCTAACATTGCTTTTGTTTTCCTCACTGCCAACTGAACCTGCATGTTAACCTTAAGAGAATCCAGAACTAAAACTCCAAAGCCCCTTTGTGTTTCTGATTTCCGAATCCTTTTCCCATTTAGAAAATGGTTTATGCCTCTATTCTTCCTACCAAAGTGCATAACCTCACACTTTTCCACATTGTCCTCCATCTGCTACTCTCTTGCCCATCTTGCCCACTCTCTCAGCCTGTCCAAATCCATCTGCAGCCTCTCTGCATCCTCAATACTACCTCTCCCTCTACTTATCGTTGTATTGTCTGCAAACTTTGCAACAGTGCCTTCAGTTCCTTCTTCCAGATCGTTAATATATATTGTGAATTGTTGTGGACCCAACACTGACCCATGAGGAACACCACTAGTTACCGGCTGCCATCCTGAAAAAGACCCCTTTATCCCCACTTTCTACCTTCTGCCAGTCAACCAATCCTCTATCCATGCCAGTATCTTGCCCCTAACATCATGGACTCTTATCTTATTTAGCAGCCTCCTGTATAGCACCTTATCAAAGGCCTTCTGGGAATACAAATAGATCATGTCCACTGGTTCTCCTTTGTCTAACTTCCTTGTTACCTCTCAAACAATTCTAACAGATTTGTCAGACATGACCTCGCCTTGTCAAATCTGTACTGACTCAGTCTTTTTTACCATGCACAATAATAGACTCTAAAATCTTATCAACAACCAAAGTCTGGCTAACCGGCCTATAATTTCCTGTCTTCTGCCTCCCTCCCTTCTCAAACAGGGTGTTAAATTAACCATTTTCCAATCCTCTGGGACCTTCGCTGACTCCAGTGAATCCTGAAAGATCACCATCAATGCCTCCACAATCTCCTCAGCTATCTCCTTCAGAACCCTGGGCTGTAGTCCATCTGGTCCAGCTGATTTATCCACCTTCAGATCTTTCAATTTCCCCAGAACCTTCTCCTTAGTGATGGCCACTACACTCACCTCTGCCCCCTTACTCTCTGGAAGTACCTATTCAGTTCCTCTGCTGTTTCTTTGTTCCCCATTAGTACTTCTCCGGCCTCATTTTCCAGTGGCCCAATGTCTATTTTTGCCTCTCTCTTGCCTTTTATTCATCGAAAAAAACTCTTGCAATCTTCTTTTATATTACTAGCTAGCTTACATTCATATTGCATCTTGTCCCTCTTGTTGCTTTTCTAGTTGCCCTCTGCTTGCTTTTAAAGGTTTAGGATAGAGCCTCATTCCATTTCCCAGGAGATGTTATCATTTGCCTCAGTTAAAGTTTGGCTGCATATATCTCATTTTTATTTGAGAAAAAATAATTGATTCAACTCAATTCCTAATATAACAGTTCCCTTTTATTGAAGGAATTACATTCTAGTCTTTCCTTGAGGCGGCATGGTGGCACAGTGGTTAGTCTTTTAGTACGCTCCTGTATTATCTTTTATTACACTTTTCTGTGTGTTCAATCATGGCTGATATGTTTCTCACCCCCATTCTCTTGCCTTCTCCTTCTAACCCCTGATCCCCTTATTAATCAAGAACACCAGATTTGTGCTTCACACAAACAATCTGGCAAAACTGAAGCAGTAGTGGTAGAATTGTCCAATTTACAATCCCAGCTCTAAACCTGTCTTCAAATTTCTGTCCTTTTTATTTGTATTACACCTACAGCTCCATGGAAATGTGCCTTCTCTGTTCTTCCTTTGCTGAAGTCAGAACCCACACAGCCTTTATATTTTAACCTCCTTCCTGTGGCTTCCAGGTCAAGAGTTGCCAGGTCACATGACCAGTATTTCTTATCAAGGGATCAATTGTAATTTTTCGATAACAAATGATACAAAAGTCCTTTTTCTAACATTAAAAAACAATTACAGTTTTCCCAAACACTTGAAAGTAACAACAAATTTTCCTTACCGTCACGGTTTCTGGGTCAAAGGTTGTCACAATGTTCTACTTGACTAGAGTGGTTGTAAACTGAGTGCAAGCAGTGTAAAAGCTGGAAATTATTTGCAAAGTCGGAAGAAGGTTCTGCTTTTTGCCGGCATTACGTGGTTTGTGTTACAGATAAATATTTAATTCAGCTGTAAGTTAAATTAGATCCAGTAATTAGTTAAAGAACTAAAAGCTATAAACTAAGTTGATTAAATACATGGATTAATTAATTAAATAAAATAAAATTATATTGGGATGGCAGTGCATGTGGTGTGCTTCTACTGCAGCATAAGGCACTTTGTAGAGAGCATTTTGATCCCAGATGACCATATCTGCAGTAAGTGCCTAACTCTCAAGGAATTTCAGCTTAAAATAGTTGAGCTCTGTGCAAGCATTGTGATTGTGGGCATCAGGGAGGTGCAGAGTTTCCTGGATAGTTTGACCCAGGAGGCAGTTCCACCCCTTAAGTGGTTTGTGGTCATGGGCAGGAGGTGTGACTGTGAGTCAGGCAGATAAGGGGATCCCAGATGTAGTACTGGAGGAGCTTCAGCATTTGCTCCTTATCCAACAGGTATGAGGTTATTTCTGTTGATGAAGATAAAGTCCACACCATGCTGCAGCATGAGGGCGGTACGATAGCACAGTGGTTAGCACAGTTGCTTCACAGCTCCAGGGTCTCAGGTTCAATTCCCGGCTTGGTTCACTGTCTGTGTGGAGTCTGCACGTTCTCCCCGTGTCTGCGTGGTTTTCCTCCGGGGGCTCCGGTTTCCTCCCACAGTCCAACGATGTGCAGGTTAAGTGGATTGGCTATGCTAAATTGCCCTTAGTGTCCAAAAAAGGTTAGGTGGGGTTACTGGGGTTACTGGGGGAGGTGTGGGGATAGGGTGGAGGTGTGGGCTTGGGTAGGGTGCTCTTTCCAAGCGCCAGTGCAGACTCGATGGGCCGAATAGCCTCCTTCTGCACTGTAAATTCTATGATTCTGCAAGGAGGGTATTCATGTGGAGGAATGGAAAGGAATGTTGTATGTATTCAGAATAATAATGTGGAGATGCCGGCGTTGGACTGGGGTGAGCACAGTAAGAAGTGATGTTATTCACACCTCTTTAACCTGGTGTCCAGATCTCTGGATCTGTAAAGATTTAATCACCTGCTAATGGTCGCATTCCAAGCATTGTTTGGCATCTTTGAATTTGTCTATATATGTGTTTCTGGAACATACCTCTTCATTCACCTGAGGAAGGAGCAGCGCTCCGAAAGCTAGTGACATCGAAACAAACCTGTTGGACTTTAACCTGGTGTTATAAGACTTCTTACTGTGTTCAGAATAATAGGTGCTGTTCTCTGCAGCTGCAACCAGGAGTTCTGAATGATGTTATGCCTGCATTAAGGAAATATCCACTTGGCTGGAGAAGAATTTGAAGTAGAAGGCAGAGGGTCTAGTTTTCATGACTTACCCGGGAACCAACAATCTTGGCAGAACAAGGAATGAGATTCTGCTGAGGGAACCTGAGGAGCTACGGTCCAAACCCAAACAGATCCTAAAAGTTAATAATCTGTGGAGTTGGATTTTCAGAAGGCATTTGATAAAGTGGCACATGAAAAATTATTGCACAAGATAAGTATATTCAAGGTTGCTGCTGTTTCTCTTTTTCCTTCACCTCTTGCCAGTGGATACCTTCCTTAGGATGGTGCTGGCACTTCTTTTCTCCAGGCCTATAATATGCATTGATTCTTCTTTAAGTGCTCCTCGTGCTGATGATGCAGGTTACTTTCATCCTCTTCATAGTATTTACAGCACAGAAACAGGCCAGTTGACCAAACAAATCCATGCTGATGTTTATGCTCCATATGAGCCTCCTTCCACAATTCTTCATCTAAACCCATCAATAAATTATGGATCCAAAATTGACTCCATACATGCTTATTGAGCTTCCCCTTAAATGCACTCATTCACCCCCACTTCGAAGCGAGTTTTCAGATTCAAACTATTATCTGAGTAAAGAGTTTTCTTCTGAATTACCTATTGGATTTATCTGTGACCACCTTATATTTACAACCCCGTGTTCTGCTCTCCCCAACAAGTTCCATAATGTTAAAACTTATGCCCGGTTACGTCTCAGTCTTTTCTATAGAAGAGAGAAGAACCCCAGTCTGTTCAATCTCCTGATAGGTTGAACCTCTCAATTCTGGCATTGTCCTAGTCAACCCTTTTTCCACTGCTTGATAGAACTCCCCAGTGTGCTGTAAGCAAGGTCTGCTTTTCAGTTCTAGGTCGACAGATGATCTTTGTGGCATTAGTTGCGAAAATGGTGTTTCTTGGTTTGATTCTACTGGTTTGATGGTACATAATTTTTTTTTTTGCTTAGATTAACTGAGGATGTTTCTTTCTCCAGATGTAGGGTGTGACTCAATGGACAAAGTAAGAAGTCTTACAAAACTAGGTTAAAGTCCAACAGGTTTATTTCGAATCACGAGCTTTCGGAGCACTGCTCCTTCCTTAGGACTTTAACCTGTTGGACTTTAACCTGGTGTTGTAAGACTTCTTACTGTGCCCACCCCAGTCCAACACCGGCATCTCCACATCAATGGATAAAAATTTAAGTCCGTTTTTAGGCACGTTTGGAAGGGTGTTTCTCAGCATCTGCAGCCCCGAGAATAAACTCGCTATTCAATGGTATTTTGCCATCTTTTGTGGTCACAGGAGTTTCTCCCAGCTGAGGCCACACTCAGATTTCCTGCTAAGGAGGAACGGCAACCCCAATCTCTTCTCTTCACCCCCCCCTCACTTTATTGACCCCTCAACCTTGTCCAGGCCCCTGTGATTCCCCTTAACCTGCCTTCAATGGGTAGGCCCCGCCTAGGCTGATCCCTGGCCACTGGCACTGCCAAGGTAATTTTTCGGCCTACTGCCTGGACTTCTCTTTAGCTTTCAGGCCAGGGCTCTGATGGGGGTTGGGGGGGTTGGAAGGGTTCTCTGTTAGGGGGGCAGGGCGTCTCTGATGGGGCTCTCTGCTGAGAGCTCTCTGATGGGGGGGGGGGGGGGGGGGTCTGATGGGGATGCCTGATTGGGAGTTGGTGAGAGGGGTGTTGAGTCAAGTCAACCACGTGCCTGCTGTGGGTGGGGGGGGACCATAAATCCCATGGTGGTGGTGGTGGGGGGGGGGGGGGGGAATGCCCCTACTTGTCGGTTGTGGGGGCAAGATTTGCATTGTGAGGGGAAGGGGGGGGGGGTAGGAAGGAAGCGACCAGACCTCAATATTGGGTCGCCCAGTACCAGGATTCTGAAAGAGGACCATTTTCCTCTGTCTTCAGATGGTGACACCAGGTACGATAATCAATGTCTCGGGCCTTCATGCCATATTTGCAAACAGCATTGAAGAAGATCTTTGAATGCCCCCCACTGGTCCTATGGCTCCAGCCACCTCACCGACAGAAAGACTTGAGTATGTAACTGTCTTTCATCCTGCTGATGGTTTATTAGACATGTGTCCTCAGCACCTTGCTGCATAGCTTTGAAACATGGACAACTTGCAACTATCAAGAAAATAAGTTCAACAATTTCCATCTTTGCTGTCTGTGCTGCATGATGGGTATATCCTAGCAAGTCAAGTGTGGCAGTCCTCTCAAAGGCAGAGCTCCTGAGTGCATCAGTACTGATTAAACAGAGACAGCTTTAGTGGATTGGGCTCATCCACAGGATGAAAGATGGTTCCATACCCATTTGGACTAAATGCACATCCAAAGCTCCTATGATGGATGGTGGTCAGTTTTAAAGCAGCTGTAGGCAGCATGAGTCAAAATAAGATTCTGCATGATCTTTAATGAAGTAAAACCAAATAAGGTAAAATTAATGACCAAAAAATTAAGAGCAACACAAATTGGGCAGACCCAGCTCTATGTTTGAAAAGTGAATAATACCGGGACCATTTCAGCACAATTTTCTACGATTTGGGGTCCTTTCTCTCCATGCCAATTTTCTACACTTGGCCAATCTTCCAGCATAACTTTGATAAAGAGTTCTACTTAAAATGATGAGTTATCATTCCCTTTCAGGTGTATACAGAAAGTGTTGCATATTTCCAGTATTTTCTATTTATATTTCCCGCAAACAATTCTTGGTTATTATTTTTGTCACACCGTTGCCTTCATGGTTTCACTTTTAGAAGGAATTTAATGCAGCTAATGGGGTGAGAGATGGGGCCTCATCTGCTGCTGGAGAGCCACAAAAGCCCTGTGGTGCCACCTTTTACACAAGCACTTAGTTGGCCATTGATGGGTCTTCATGGGACCGACTACCAAGAGGGCAGAAATCTGGCCTAGAGAGTTGCGAACCATCAGAGGACAAGAGTTCCTCATTGCTATTAGTACCACTGGTTGCAGGCAATGCACCTACCAGAGGTCGAGCATCAGCGAGGGGCACAGATAGATGAGGTTGGGATGAAGGTTATGGGAAGGTGGTTGTTGGCTGGGGGTGGGGCAGGAGGGCTGTTGCAGGAAAGAGCAGGGCTTGACTCTCAGTGTTCCCCCTCTTTCCAATGCCCGGCTCCTCGAGCAGGAACCGAGTGCCCGAGACTGATAGTCCGTACCAACCCCTACAACCCCCCCCCCCCCCCCCCCCACCCCCCGCCCTCTGAGCCCACAAGCAAACCCGACAGCCTGCCTGTCAATCAAGACTCACTGAAGGGCTTTGACTGCTGTTGGTCAGCACGGCTGGTCGGCAGCCTTCCCGCCCCAGACTTAATCGGAGCAGAGGTGGGAATGTGGTGCGGTTGCCACCCTGCACCCGCTAGCCTGATGAAATGCCCCCTTTGAAACTCGCCTCGGGTAAGGGCATTTAATTCTGTCAAGGAAAGTGAATCCAGACATGGGAATCTCGTGATTATAAAATATATATAGGCCTTTGCATTCCTGCCTAATTCAGACTAGAAAATTATCTGGGATGGGAGGGTGGAAAACCAAGATTGATCCTTCTGATCACTATGCAACAGCTGATCACTATGCAACAGCTTTTCCTGCATCAGAACCTCTGATACGCCTCTTGGCAGATTAAGCATCATGCTATTACTGTGAATTTTGGTAAAATCTATCTGATATTTTCTAATTGCACGAATATTAACTGTTCATTGGATAAGTTTATTTACATTTCCTTCTCTGCTAAGTGAAGCAAGATATGGCCTAAAAACTACGCAGAATGTGCAAACTTAAAAGTTTACTTCATGGATGTTTACCATTGAATTTAGTGAGAAACAATAAATTATTTATTTGCTTCTAACCACCATAGATCCAGAATAAGAAGTAGAATTTCATATCAAACGTATCTTGAACATCGAAATACGTGGTATGATAAAAGCACAATACTGCGGATGCTTTAAATCTGAAATAAAAAAAGAAGTGCTGGAAATTTCCAGCATGTTTAGCAGCAACTGTGGCGAGAGAAACAGCAGAGGACTGGATAATCCGATTTTGAGGCCATGTCCGGAGGAAGTGTCTAGTTTTACTACAAAAAATTGGCAAGGCCCCAGCACCGATCCTCCGGCAACCACGCCACAGCCTTCCCGATATAAACGCCTTGAGAATTGCCGGGTCCGTGGCCATGCATGCACACCGCGGCGACCTGCAGCGGTCACGACGTACAACATGGTGCCGACCACGCGTGTACCCGACCTGGCAGATTGTGCCCCCCTGGACACCCTGGCCATCTCCGGGCCAACCCCCACCAGTCCCCCCAACCCTTGCCGAAGCTCCCCGGCTTGCAGCACGACACCCGCTCGACTGCGGCGGCGCTGGACACCAGGGGCACGAAAATTGAGAGCACACGTGTCCTGCTCCATTGGGTACTTGGCCCGTCGGGGGCGGAGCATCGGTGGAGGGCCTTCAGGTAAAGTCACGGGCCAAATGGTGTGTGATGTACTCCTCGATGACGCCGCTTTGGAGGAGGCAGAGCATCTGAAAACCGGCACCGCCCCCGATTCGTCGTAAACGGGGATTTTCCGCCCGATCACCGATTACGATATTGGTGTCGGGCAACGGGGAATCCCTCCCAGGTTTCGGGTCGAATTTGACTCTCCTTCAAACTGGAACCAGATGCTGCATGACCTGCTGAGTAATTCTACAACTAAAAAGGTCCAATAAATTAAATATTTCAAACAATACATCTTGGCCGGGATTCTCCGTTGCAAGTCCTCTCCCACTACAGTTGCTAGCGAGGGGGAAGAATTTGGCACTCAGTCAAATCTCCGGGATTGGATTCTCTGATTCTGGGGCTCTGTCCCCACGCTGGTGTGGGAATGGTGGCATTTTACGCCAGAAAAACTGCCGCAAAACAGCCACCGATTCCCCGTTTTGCTGGGGGCTAGCAGGGCGGCAGCGTAGAGCACCTGTCTCTAGCTGCCGAAACACCCCGGAGAATTGCCGGGTCCATGGCCATGCATGCTCAAGGCGGCGGGCGGCCTGCAGCAGCCACACCGTGCTACATGGCGGCGGCCGTTCGCAGACCTGGCCCGCGAAATAGTCCCCCCTTCGACTGGTTCGCGCGCTCCGGACCACCCCCCACAGTGCCCCCAGCCCCGAATAATGTCCTCCCCTGCCTGCAGATCGGCCCTCCCCCGACTGTGGCGGAGCTAGACTGAGTCCACAGCCGCCAGGTCGAGTTTCCGACGGGTGAGACCAAGAGAGACTCACGCCGTCGGGAACTCGGTTGGTCGGGAGGAGAGCATCAGGTGGCAGACCTCGGGCAATGGCCTGAGGCTGTCGATACGTGGCGAGTATGTCGCTTTGGAGGGGGCGGAGCATCGCGAAAGCGGCACTGCCCCAATTCTGTCGTAAACTTGTGTATAACATTCTGGAAATTTCTTTAAATGGCAGGTAGATTTACTGATTCGTACTTCCAGGGTGTCACTTCTATGCATTTCATCAAAACAGTTACATGGTTAAGGTACAGTATTTAGCACTGAGTTTGGAACAGCTGCCATTATAAGAAACAGAGGATTAGATTCCCTGAACAAATTCACCATTACCTAAAGATTACTTCCTAAATAACAGAAAAACTGTGAAACAGATCAATTAAACTGACAGCAGTGATAGTTCTCAGGATCGCAAATCATCCCACCACATCAAGGTGCTGCCCTGGGGAAGGCCTTAGGGTCACCTCAGGTCAATGATAGTCTTATAGTTATCGTCATATATATTTCTCTTGTCTGAAGCTTTTATTTTCCAACAAAAATATTTTACAAGAATCACAGTTACATATATAAATTTTATCCTTGATGGATGTAGATCTTTGAATGCCTGAGTAGGAATAGGTGTAAAATATTTATGCCATGCAAATAATATTGACACAAAAATGCTTCATGGATTGTTCATTCCTTTGTCGGTAATTTCAATGGACAAAAAAAATTGATCAACACAGTGAGACTTTGATGCAATCATTTTGATTAATTCCTAGATGAGCCAGCCAGTGAAGGACGGCTCATGGCTTTTACATGTCACCCCTGTTTACCTTTGGGTAAATCATCTCTATCCCAGGACATTGCTGCAGGAGTTCCTCAGGGTAGTGTCCTAGCCCCAATCATTTTTAGCTGTTTCATCAGTGATCTTGCTTATATCATAAGGTCAGAAGTGGGGAAATTCGCTAATGATTGCACAATACATTTATGACTCTTCAGATGCTGAAGCAGTCCCTACCCATATGCAACAAGACCTGGACAACATTAAGGCTTGGGCTGATAAGTGACATGTGACTTTCACGCCACATAAGTGCCAGGCAATGACCATCTCCAACAAGAGAGAATCCAACCGTTGGCCCTTGACATTCAAGGACATTCCATCACTGAATTCCCCACTATCAATATCCTAGAGGGTTACCATTGATCATAAACTATACTGGACCAGCTATATAAATAGTGTGGCTGGAAGAGCTGGTCAGAGCCTCGGAATTCTGTTGTAAACAACTACCCTCCTGACTCCCCAAAGTCTGTCCACAAGACACAAGTCAGGGGTGTGATAGAATACCTCTTCAGGTGCCTGGATGAGTGCAGCTCCAACAACACTCAAGAAGCCCGACACCATCCCATGACATAGTATTCCACTTGATTTGCACCCTGCCACCAACCTAAATATTCACTCCCTCTGCCACCAATGCACACTAGCATCAGTGTACATTAAAGATATATAGAGAGGCACTAACCATCCTTCAACAATACCACCCAACAGCCAGCGGGCGATAGAGGAACAGATTTATTAACAAACATGTAGAAAGATAACTAACAAACTATGATACAGACGATGGTTACTAAATGACTTCAGTAAATTCTCCTGGAGCTACTCTAAGTGCGACTATCTTCTTGTACAACTTAATACCAACTGGCAGGTGTCTCCCGTCACGTGATGGATGTCTGGCGCCACCTGCCAGAGTTATCGTACCGATAACGATGTGCACTGATGTACAACTGTATACATTTATGTATATAAGCATATCACCACAGCAGCCTGCTGTTTTCCGCGCCCTGTGGCCTTTGATGCCCTTGGCGGACGTCTTCTAGAGGGCCTGGGGCCAGTCGGTCCTGGCCGACTTACAGGTGTCACATGAGATGCGCTGATGTCAGAAAGATGGGAATCGGAAGAACAGGAGACTGGTGTTGTCTCCCTGGTGGCAGGCTGTTGAAATCTGTAATTGATAGGCTCTTAACCTGCCGAACTACGCCAAGTTTGGGGGAAGCTTAGTTGATGAATCAAAGTCCTGGCGCAATACGACAAGTTGTAAGATTTGTAATATTTCTGGACTATGCCAAGTTGTTGGATTCCTAATATTATTCGACTGTGTAAAGTTGAAGGAATTTATATTATTTCTGCTATTCTGTCACCAGTAGCACTTTGCGAATACTGGGACTCAACAGAAACTTCAGTTAAAACTTCTCAGGTGCCAAAAAGAATTGTTTTATTTGTAGTTGCTTGATTACAATTTGAAAGTCATTTAAAAGGCAATTCGTAGACAATTCAAAGCTTTCAGAGAATTACAGACATTATCTTTTTTTGCTTAGGCAGACAGCTCGAAAGTAACTTTTAAAAGGTCAAAGTCTGGCAATGAAACATGAAGAGAGAGAGAGAGAGCTAATCTTCAGCTAAACTCAAACTCAAAATCAAAAGTACACTACATCATTGACACGGACTAACACAAAGACAGAACCCCCAAAAGACATCGCAAACAGAGACTATTAAGGACAAAACTGACTTAACTAACAGAAAAACAACACAACAACACAAAGACTCACTAACAGAAAGACTAAGAGAATTAAAGACAGCAATTAAGGACAGACAACACAGCACAACACAAAGACTAACAGAAAGACACTAAAATGGCGGGTGGAAACTTTTCAGTTATACACTTTCATGTCTGTCTTAAGTCATCTAATCACACCCCAATATAATCCTAATTGGTTTGGGTTAGACTCAAACACATTTGATTTGATGGCAAGCCGTCCATCTTCAGTGTGCAGCATTAGCTTTTCTGACTTAGCTGTTACCTGCATTGTGAACAATGGTGCCTTCATGTTGCTATGGTATTCAGTCCTTGTCTTTGACAATTAGCACAAGCAGTGTCAAATTGTCTTGCAACTGTGCTGTTTTAATGTTACACTGACTTTGAAAATATGCATTTGCCAGAACAATGGACCTCAGTTAGGTTAGTCTCCAGCACGTCCTCCTCTCTGACCGTAGGGCCCTGGTGAACTCCAGAGGACACAATGGCAGTCTCAAGTGAGCTTCAGAAGCCCCTGCGTCATCTGGCTTTGCCAGCATGGCGCCTCCGCACTGTCTGCACCATGGTGTCGAAGCCCTCAGCATAGCTCCTCAGTCACTGGGCCATGCCTTGGAGTGCCTTGGCAATATTCGGCTACGTCTGGTACACGTCCCTTAGTGACTGGGTCATGGTGTCGAGACTCTCAGCCATAGTCATTTGGACTGAGCCATGTCTTGGACACCAGCACTCAAGATATCGTGCTCCAGACTTTCCACTGCCATTGCCACTCTCGCAGTGTTGTCCTCAGTGCCATGCATTGTCAGCATAATCTCCTGCGCCCGTAGTCTTTGGGACTCCTCCAATTGGCTATGCACCCGCCAGAGTCGCTGACGCCCCTCCTGAATCTCACGGCCGTGTCCTCGTGTCTGCATCAGCTCTAGGATAACCTCGTCCAAAGGCTCGGCATCTGACTGGGACCCAACTGAATCCAGGGATCCGGCAGACCTCAGGGTGGTGCTGAGGTTGAGACAAAAGTAAACATATTTTCCTGGAAACGTCATGGTGTGAGCCAGGAGGTGGGAGCGGGGTGAAACCACCACATGCCCAGTGTGTCAGCTGCCTTACCAAGAAGGGGAATGTCCATGGAGGAGCGCTGAGAATGACTCAACGGTTGCCAGGTGGTGGGTGCCAAAACCTTGATGGATAAGCGTATGTGAGTGTCTCGATCTTCTGCTCTTCCCCAATCTTGGGGTGAGATGGGGATTGTAGAGTTCTAGTCCTTCAGCAGAAAAAACATTTCGGGCCATTTTGTTGCAGAATTTACGGTTGCCAATATTAGAATTGGAGTCAGCAGATTCTTGAAGACAATACATTATTATTATTATTATTATTATTACAGGGGGAGGCAGTGCCATAGTGATATTGTCACTGGACTAGTAATGCCGAGGACCCAGGATAATGATCTGGGGTCGCAGGTTCAAATCCCGCCACTGAAGATGGTGAAATTTGAATTTTTTTAAAATCTAGAATTAAAAGCTTGATGATAATGATGATGAAACCATTGTTTATTTAAAAATATTTTTATTATCCATTTTCACATTTTCTTCAGAATTTGCACCCCACTAACAAATAGTAAACGGTAACAAATACAATGTCAATCCCCTTATCAACAACAACGATCCCATCCTCCCACCATCCCCCAAACAACGGCACACCTGACAATATAAGCATCAAATAAAACTAAACATCCCAAGGAGGAAAAAAGAAAAAGGAATCAGGAATCGCCTGTGGTCACCATTGACATATATAGTCCAATCCCCAACCACCCCCCCTTTTATTCAACGCCCTCCAATCCCCAAAGAGTCCCGTGAATGGCACTCATGAATTATAGAACCCCTCCCCCACTCCCCCTCCCAGACTCCTCCCCTCCACTTCCTCTTGTAAACTCCTCCACCCAACCTCGGTTCCTTCCCCCAACTTTTCACCCCAGCTAGACTCACCAAAACCTGGTCTACCAGGCTCCGATGGCCGCAGTCCCTCCACCCAACCCACTCCTGTTCACTGGCTGGCTTAAAGCGGCCAGTGTGGAGGCCCCCGCCCGGGTCTCTTTCCCCCTTGCCCGGTCCCTGGGAAACAAAGAAATCCCCTTTAGCACACAACCCCCGCATACATGCCCAAGCCCGAAAGAACCATCATTGCAAATGAAAGTCCCTTGTCCAAATATACAGCATCAACTCATTTAGTACATACACCAACATGCAGTGAAAAAATAAAGTTACATGAGGCTACATCGGTACACGACCCGCTCTCAGTCCCATTTCTCAATTCTGCCTTCGCAAACTCCTCCACCACTTCTGCCGGCCCAAAATAAAAGTCCTTGGATTTGTAGGTCACCCTCAACTTAGCTGGATATACTATGCCGCACTGCACCTTGCTGATGTACAGTGCCTTCTTCACCCGGCTGAAAGAAGCCCGCCTCCTCACCAGCTTCACCGTAAAGTCCTGGTATATGCGTATACCAGCTCCAGCCCACTGCACCACCCACTTCTGCTTTGCCCAGCACAGGACCTTATCCTTCACACTATACCTACGGAAACCACAGTTACTACTCTTGGCGGCTCACTCGCCTTTGGTATTTGCCTCCATGACCAATGAGCCCGATCCAGTTCATATTGAGAGGGATTGTCCCCCTCCCCCAATAGCTTCGCCAACATCATGCTAAATACTCCGTCGGCCTCGGGCCTTCCACTCCTTTGGGCAGACCCACAATCCTCAGATTCTGTCGCCTGGATCTGTTTTCCAAGTCGTCCATTTTGGCTCGCAGACCCTTGTTGGTCTCTATCACCTTCCTTAGTGTAGAAGATTGTAGTTTAGTCGGGCAGTATGGTCGGCACGGGCTTGGAGGGCCGAAGGGCCTGTTCCTGTGCTGTACATTTCTTTGTTCTTTGTTCTTTGTTCCGCAACTCCTTCCCCATCGAGGTGAGTTGATCACTGTGCTGCGATAATGCCTCTTCCACTTCCTTCAGTGCTCACAATGCTCCCACACATTCGCCGCTGCGCTGATACCACTGCCTTCACCGGGTCAATCGCCTCCTCCACCAGCAATTTCAATACCGCCTTCATCTCCTTCTTCATCGCTTCCATGTGCTTTGTGAATTGTTTTTCAAGTTACACAGCCATCACTGAGGTATGATCAATTTGACTGGAGACGAAGTTGAATCCAAACTGAGACTTTATTAGTATCAGATGTGTGGCCTCCCATAGCAGCTGGCAAAATGGCTGCGAGCTGGAGGCCACGCATATTTATAACCCGCCTCCTAGGCGGAGCTAGCATGCAGGGGCCACAGGTGAACCTGTAGTGCAGGTTCTACCGTACAACCTCTAATATCAGAACACAGTGGTTTACCACATTCACCCCTGTTAAAATTGAGTCCGGCCGGGGTGGTGGACAACTATATACAATTAGAAATTTTAATATTTACAGAGCAGCAAAAAGAATGTCTCTGGTCATCCGGCAGGCCGGTCAGAAGTTCAGCCGGTCCGGTGCCTTGATGGCTCTTTGAGATTGACAAAGTGGTGACGGCGATGTTGGCGCTGTTGTGGTCGAAGTTGACTCCGAGAGCGTGCCAAAATGGAAAATCCTCTTCATCTACGGGGGTGGGCAGGGGGAGGACGGACGGTCCTGGGGGGGGGTGATGCGGGTGGCGGGCGAGGGGAGGGTGGCGCCGGGGGCGATGGGAGTGGTGTGGGGTGGAACCTGCTGGTGCCAGGTCCCTGAGGGGGACGGTAACCTTGCAGCCGTCGGGGAATGCCACGTAGGCGTACTGTGGGTTTGTGTGGAGTAGGTGCACCCTTTTCACCAACGGATCTGCCTTGTGGAGCTGCACATGTTTATGGAGAAGCACGGTTCCCGGATCTGTAAGCCAAGTTGGGAGTGATACTCCGGGTGTGGACTTCCTGGGGAAGGCAAAAAGACGTTCATGTGGTGTACTGTTAGTGGCAGTGCAGAGTAATGAGCGAATGGAATGTAATGCATCAGGGAGGACCTCGTGCCAGCGGGAGGCCGGGAGATTTCTGGACTGCAGGGCCAACAGGACGGCACTCTATACCGTCCCATTCTCCCTTTCTACCTGTCCGTTTCCCCGGGGGTTGTAGCTTGTCATTCTGCTGGAGGCGATACCCCTGCTGAGCAGGAACTGACATAGCTCATCGCTCATGAATGAGGATCCCCTGTCACTGTGGATGTAGGCGGGGAAGCCAAACAGAGTGAGGATAGAATTAAGGGCTTTAATGACGGCAGACGTCATGTCGGGGCATGGGATGGCGAAGGGAAACCGGGAGTATTCATCGATCACACTGAGGAAATATGTGTGTTGATCGGAGGAGGGGAGGGGGCCTTTGAAATCCATGCTGAGGCGTTCAAAGGGGCGGGAGGCCTTCACCAGGTGCGCGTGGTCCGGCCGGTAGAAGTGCGGCTTGCACTCCGCACAGACCTGGCAGTCCTTGGTGATTGTCCTTACTTCCTCGACGGAGTAGGGCAATTTTTGTGACTTCATGAAATGGTACAACCGAGTGACCCCTGGGTGACAAAGGCTGTCGTGCAGGGCCCGGAATCGGTCTACCTGTGCGCTGGCACATGTACCTCGGGATTGGGCGTCTGGGGGCTCGTTGAGTTTGCCAGGGCGATACTTAATCTCGTAATTATAGGTGGAGAGCTCGCTTCTCCACCGCAAGATTTTATCAATATTGATCTTACCCCGCTTTGTGTTGTTGAACATGAAGGCTACCGACCGTTGGTCAGTGAGGAGAATGAATCTCCTGCCGGCCAGGTAATGCCTCCAATGTCGCACAGCCTCAACGACGTCCTTGGTGATTTCGACGGATGAGTGCCGAATTTCAGAGGCATGGAGGGTGGGGAAAAGAATGCCATGGGTCTGCCTGCCTGGTTGAGGGTGGCGGCAAGGGCGACGTCCGATGCGTCGCTTTCTACTTGGAAAGGAAGTGTTCCGTCTACAGCGTGCATTCCAGCTTTGGCAATATCAGCTCTGATCCGGGCGAAAGCCTTTTGAGCCTCGGCCGTCAGGGGGAAATGAGTGGACTGTATGAGTGTGCGGGCCTTGTCTGCATAGTTTGGGACCCACTGCGCGTAATATGAGAAGAATCCCAGGCAACGTTTGAGGGCCTTGGGGCAGTGGGGGAGGGGACGTATGCGGTCGGGATCGGGCCCCAGAACTCCATTCTGGACCACTTAGCCGAGGATGGCTTAGCGGTTTGTGCCACGAAGGCGGTGTGTATGGACGGTCCGATTTACGGATGGGGAGCTGGTGGTAAGCGGATTTCAGGTCCACCGTTGAGAAGACCCGGTACTGTGCAATCTGGGTAACCATGTCAGATATGCGTGGGAGGGGGTGCGTGTCGAGCTGCGTGTACCTGTTGATGGTCTGGCTGTAGTCCACGACCATTTGGTTTTTCTCCCCAGACTTAACTACTACCACTTGAGCTCTCCAGGGGCTGTTGCTGGCCTCGATGACGCCTTCCCGAAGCAACCGCTGGACCTCGGACCTGATGAAGGCCTTATCCTGGGTGCTGTACCATCTGCTCCTGGTGGCAACGGATTTGCAATCTGGAGTTAGATTGGCAAAGAGGGAAGGAGGATTGACCTTTAAGGTCACGAGGCCGCACACAGTGAGAGGTGGTAAGAGTCCGCCGAATTTAAGGGTCAGGCTCTGGAGGTTGTACTGGAAGTCCAGGCCAAGGATAACTGCAGCGCAGAGGTTATGGAGGACATAGAGGCAAAAACCGTGGAACTCTACGCCTTGGACTATGAGCGTGACCGTGCAGAATCCCCGGATCGCTACGCGATGGGATCCGGAGGCCAGGGAGATTTTTTGATTGGTAGCGTGTACCTTAAGGGAGCAGCGCCTTACCGTATTTGGGTGTACAAAGCTCTCAGTGCTCCCGGAGTCCAGTAGGCAGGAGGTCACATGGCAATTGACTTTTACGCTGATGGATGCGTTGGTCAGATTATGTGGTTGGGACTGGTCGATTGCCATGGAGGCGAGCCGTGGTTGATCGTCTGGTAGTGAGGCAGCCGTTGAATTGAGGTCCTGGAACGCCGTTGGTGTCCATGTGCTGCGGGGTAGACAAGATGGCGACACCCGGAGATCCTGGGGATTACAAAATGGTGGCGCCCATGGAACGCATGTTGCGGGGGTGGAGCAAGATGGTGGCACCAATGAAATGCACGTGTTGTGCGGAGGAGAAGATGGCGGCGCCCATTGGTCGCACATGGCCTGGGGAGGAGAGGAGGATGGCGGTGCCCATTGTCCGTGACCGGGGGGGGTGGGGGCGACCGCGGCCGCTGAGCCGTCCTGGCACACCGCAGCAAAGTGGCCCTTCTTCCCGCAGGCCTTACAAAGGGCAGCGCGAGCCAGGCAGCGTTGGCGGGGGTGTTTTTGCTGGCCGCAAAAGTAACTTGGGTCCCCCCGGAGATCACTGGCTGGCGCGTAAGGCAGGCGTATTGGGTGGATAGCGCCCCCGCTGGGGCAGCTGCGTGTGGGGCCCATGAAGCGTAGGAGGAGTGGGCCGCGCGGTTGGGGGCGTAGGACTGGACATTGCGCAGGGCAACCGTCATGGAGAGCGCTAGTGTTTTAGTCTCTGCGAGGGCGCACGTGGCCTCTTCTAGGAGCCGCTGCCTGATAATATCAGACCCAGTCCCAGTCACAAAAGCGTCCCACATAAGGAGATCTGAGTGCTCCTTAGCTGTAACATCCTGACAGTCACAGTCCCGAACTAGTGGGATCAGGGCCCTCCAGAAGTCCTCGATTGACTCACCAGGTAGTTGAGTATGCGTTGCGAGCGCGTGTCTGGCGAAGAGCGGTTCGTCTTCTGTTCAAAATTTTCTTTGAGTCGAGTCATGGCATCAGCGTAATTGGGCACTTCCTGGATCAGCGGGAAGACTTTGGAGCTGAATCTGGAGTACAATATTTGGATCTTCTGAGCCTCTGGAACAGGGGTTGGCGCCGTGTTGATATACACTTCAAAACAAGCTAGCCAGTGCTGAAAGTCCTTTCTGGCATCGCTTGCGTGTGGATCCAGCTGCAGGCGATCTGGTTTAATACGGAGGTCCATCTTCTGAATCTGATACTAATAAATTGAGGCACGATCAATTTGACTGGTGACGAAGTTGAATCCAAACTGAGGCTTCATTAGTATCAGATGTGTGGCCTCCCACAGCAGCTGGCGAAATGGTTGCGAGCTGGAGGCCACGCATATTTATAACCCGCCTTCTGGGTGGAGCTAGCATGTAGGGGCAACAGGTGAACCTATAGTGCAGGTTCTACCGTACAACCTCTAATATCAGAACACAGTGGTTTACCACAGTCACCTTGATCATTTCTTCTGCTGTGAGCAATGCGGCGTCCCCTGGTGCCCCAGTCTCTGCTTTCCTTACAGTTCCTGCGCTGACTTTTCCACTCACCAGCGGACTCTCATTTACCCCCTTTTTCACGGCTGTTTTTTTTCCAAACTTGGACATTTCTCCTCCCTGTGCCTTCTTACAGCTTTTTCAGCCTCCGTTGCCCCCAGGACCGGGCATTAATTTAACCAAAATTTCTATTCCCGAGCGGGAGCCCTCCAGTGTGCAGCTGCCTCCCACCCACCGTCACCGGAAGTCCTGATAAAACCATTGTTGATTGTCCTAAAAAACCATCTGGTTCACCAATGTCCTTCAAGGAAGGAAATTTGCCATCCTGACCTGGCCTGGCATACATGTGACTCCAGATCCATAACAGTGTGGTTGACTCTTAACTGCCCCCAAAAAGGACAATTAGGAATAGTAATAAATGCTGGCCCAGCCTGCGACGTCCAGTTAGTTAGAAGGGAAAACCTGCAGCTGCATGATTGATCAAGATCATTTGAGATTTCATTAGTTTTGTAATGCATGCAGGAAAGAACCAGATGTTACTGTTAAATATCAAACTGGTTGCTTTTGTAAATGCTCTGGGAGAGCCTTCAAAATGCTTCTTACTTGAAATAGTTGAGTGTCTGAGACATTTAGCATGATAAAAGATCAAAGCATTTGCTCTTACACCAGATTATATTTGTCTATATATGTGTTTCTGGAACAGACCTCTTCATTCACCTGAGGAAGGAGCAGCGCTCCGAAAGCTAGTGACATCGAAACAAACCTGTTGGACTTTAACCTGGTGTTGTAAGACTTCGTACAGATTATATAAGCACTTCCTTTTTGATTATGCAAATAACTGTCATGTTGATTGTGAGATAGCACGTCAGGTTGTCGGGTGTTTTTTCTCAGTATTTCTAGTAACCAATCCACTGTATTTTATAAAAGAATACTTAGTGCTTTTCTGAATATATTCACTCGCAACATCACATGCGGTGCTTGTAGAAATACTTCCAGTATTATAACACAATTGAATATCCTGTATGTGGAATTAAAGGGATTTATAGAGTATCAAATCATTCTACACTCAATAATAGAACATTTGTAAATGTTTTTTACTTTGGTACAAAAATGCCGCAGCTGCATGCAAACAGTTACATCTAAATTTTTAGATAGTCAGGTAAAAGGATCTGAGGCAGCGACTGTTTTGACCAATAGAACACGTCAACTCTAAATTTGAGATAATTCATATATTTTTCTGCATATATAATAATATATATCAAGCACACACAAAACCACAATGCCGTGAGTATATATTGTTTAAAAAGGAATAAATTCATACCACAATAATTTGATGTTTTCTACCATCAGAGAGCAAGGCAGCCAGAAAAATGGTAGCATTAAACAGCACCAGAAAAAAACAGTGTAAGTAAAAAATTCAAGCTTGAACATGTGGGTAAAACGTGTATATATTTCCCTCTAATTCTCCTGGCTGCTCAGTCGGTTAAAGCAATGAGAACCTGAATCAGAAAAATTGAGAATATTACACCTCCACATCCTGATTGCTATTCAGTGACTGTTGCTCAAATGGGAGGAGAAAAATGTCTCGAGAGATAGTAATGTTGGAAACTTCTACTCTTCCTGGTTGCGAGCTTGGAAGTGGGAAGAGTATGTAACTAGGTGAGGTAGTTGCAAACCGGAACCTTCTTGCCTCCACCAGAATTAAGTTCTGGGTGGGAAGACCCGTGGTTGGCCTTTTGACCCCGCCATCTATTGAGGCCCTTAAGTGGCCAATCAATGACTGCTTAAGGGCCTCATCCTGCCACTGCTAGTATTAACTTGGCTGCAGGCGGACCTGTCGCCACTGGTGTGCATGGCAGCTAAAACCATACAGCAGCTTTTCACCTCTAGTGTGGGGTACAATGATCAAAGGCACTCGGTTGAGGGACTAGACATTGGGAAAGCGGGGACATGTTGCGAGCCCTGCCCTTGCGGCTCAACCCCCCACACCTCTATCCCTGAGATCCCCACCTCAAAACCACTTCCTTACATTACGTGTTTGTGGCCAGGGTCGTTCTGCAATCCTTGGGCTTGGTGCCTATCCATCTAACAGTGGCAACCCCTGTGGCTCTGCAGAGCATTAGAACTGCTAGCCTCTGATTGTCTGGTAGCTCTCGGTAGGCAATTCTTCAGGCCCTGGGGCCTAGATTCCAGGGGAAGGTCCACTCTTGGCCTTGCCACTGCCTGATTGGCATGTGCTTTGGTGGGCCTTCGTGGAAAGAGGCAGTGCGGATCTCTTGGCGGCTGTCCAGCAGTGAGTGAGTCCCCCATGCCCAAACAAGATTCCACTCCTCAAGTGCGACAGTTCAATTGAATATATTTGCTCTACAATGTTCTCTTTACTTCACATAAGCTTATGATCCCACTAAAAATTCAGTCTAAATTTAGATGGATAATGATTTCCGCTCCTTAACGTAAGATGGGATGTTAGATGGGGTAGGATTGCACTTCGGTTGTAATGTTCCACACTGAACAACTTCCCAATTTGATTTCGGTTTTCCAGTTAATCAAATTTTAGTGAGCATTTAAAAATGGAGATAGTTGTAAACAATACTGATTCTTTTATCTGTGCTTTAGAGCGATTAATAAGCTGTGTGTGGGGGCAGATCTTTTGTTTTGACATGGCAACATAAACTTCTGCTTTATTGACATTAAGCACAGGCCACAGGTCTGGAGGAACAATCCCCATTGTTGATGTCAGTTGAATTTCACAATGTTTAGTTGGGGTGGTTCTATACAAAACCTACTCCCATACTTCTCTAAATAAACAATAAATTAGAACAAAAAAATTGTAGCAATAGTGATACTATCAGATGAGGTAATTAGATAGAATATACTTTCTGCATGATCTCATTATTTCGCAGCATGTAACACTTACAAAACTGATATTCTGTTTAAGAATTCAGATGAGCGTTTAGATGACTAATGATTTATGCATCAAACATTGCAGGTGGTTTGACATTATTTAATGTCCCGAGAGAGTTAAGGAGCCAGAAGTGAAACATCTGAAGCAAATAAAACTGCATTGTGTCTGATCTAATGGAAAAACAATCCTTCAGGAGATTCAACTAACACTAGAATCAAAGTGTTGGTCCTGCTGAGAAAACTGGCGAGAATCTTGCCAATGGCGGGAAAACTCACCGAATATTCAGCCTCTTTCACAAATTTTTTTTTCCCTACATGACTCACATCATGCTCATAGAACATACAGTGCAGAAGGAGGCCATTCGGCCTATCGAGTCTGCACCGACCCACTTTAGCCCTCACTTCCACCCCCTATCCCCGAAACCCAATAATCCCTCCTAACCTTTTTGGTCACTAAGGACAATTTATCATGGCCAATCCACCTATCCTGCATGTCTTTGGACTGTGGGAGGAAACCGAAGCACCCGGAGGAAACCCACGCAGACACGAGGAGAACATGCAAACTCCGCACAGACAGTGACCTCATGGCGGCTTGACTCTTGAGACGGTCTTCCCGGGAAAACTTAATCTGTGTAACCCATGGGCCACTCCTTTTAAACTCCTCCACAGCACTCCCCTGCATTTTCTCCAAGTCCCAGTTGGGAGGATGACTGTCAGGAAGACAGCACCATGATTCATAGATAGATTCCTCACCAAACCCCTGGATGGTGTGGAGCAGTGACGTGGCATCCTCTACCCGCGATCGCGCGGATAACCATTAACCAAGGTCACCACCCCTGCCTGGGAGGCAGTGGCCACGATAGTGAGTGCAAGCTCGTTTCATAAGAGGACGGGGCAATAGTGCCGGAAGAAGGTGACTGACTGACCTTTTTTGTGCAGCCAGGCCATGCCGGTCTCCTAATGTCTTCCGCTACACCCATCGCACCTCCACGGTGATCTCTCACTGAGCCACCTCATGAATTCCCAACACATGTCATCACCAGCCTCCCCACTTCCCATGGTGTCCCCCAGTAAATAATCTGATATCCCTGCTCCCACTCACCTCCCATGCATGTCAGCCTTCATCACCATGTGACCTGGCAGGACTCCGGCCTACACTCTCCCCATCTGTCTCATTGCAGGACAAACTGGGGCACAGCCTGTCGGAGTTATGCCCGAGCTGTGTAGCCCAAAGGCCTACGAGGAGAGAGCTGGCTGGTGAGGAACAGGAACACACCTGTGCAGAAGGCAAGATGGGGAAGGCAGACAAAAGTGTGAACCCTCAACACATCCAACCATGGTGCAAGTCTCACATGAGTTAACTTTCTCCCATCATTTATCCCCTGTGATGCATTAATGCCATATTGCTTCCCTTGCAGGTCAATCAGACGACCACCCTCGTGCTCACTAGAGTCCACAGACCAGAGCAACTCTGAGGGAGACATCTCAGAGATGAGCATCGAGGAGACGTCACAGCTGTCACTCACACCCTCCACCAGTGCAGATACTCACACCTCAGTGGGATTAACTAGTAGGCAGGCATCTAGGTCACTCACTGGTGAGCATCTCACAGCTGAAAATCCACAGTAGGTGGAGGAAGGAACATCCCAAGGGACCAGCACTCTGAGGGATACCAGAGCCCAGGACTGAGCCGGTGCAGACTCAATGGGTCGAACAATCTCCTTCTGCAGTGTAGGGATTCTATGAAATTCCATGTGGTGTCCTCCATGTCCTCTTGATTTAGCTGCTCTCCCCTCTGCAGGGCCAGGTTGTGCAGAGTGCAGCTGACCACAATAAAGTGGAACACTCTCTGGGGGCTGTATTGGAGAGCTCCCTCCGACCGGTCCAGGCAACCACATCTTGAGTAGGCCAATCGCTTGCTTGACCAGCACATGCGTTGGTGAGCCTCGTTGCAGCGAGTCTCAGCGGATGTTTGTGGCCTCCGCAATGCCACCTTCTGAGTGTGTCTCCGAGGAGCCATTCCTCCAGCTGCTGCTCTCCATCAAATACGGCTGGGATATACCCCACAAATGTAACTATCATGGATGCATCCTGGGAAATTGGCACACCCCTGCATTATGCGCATCGTGTGGTCACAGACGATGTAGACGTTGAGGGAGTCATATCCCTTGCAGTTAAAAAATGGTGCCCTATGCTGCCATGGGGAGCGCAGAGCCGTGCAGGTGCTGTCTGTCGTGTTGGGTGTTCTGGTTCACAAACAAGCCAACAATGCTGGAAGTGGTGTAACGCTATTTTATTAACTGTTCAATGCTAACATACTGTAAACGTGGGTATAAGCAATACCAGCTTATCTGTGGACCCTTTCCTATCACTAGCTATGGTGAGGCACTCAGCACATGGTGAATGTCTGTGATGCAGGCTGTGAGCTCTGTGCTCTGAGCTGGCTGCTGCTAGAATGAGCGGGAACTCTCCTGTCCCCTGTCTTTATAGTGCTTGTGCTCTCACTGGTGATTGGCTGCGGTGTTATGTATGCTGATTGGTCCGACTGCATGTCCATCAGTGCGTGTATGTGATTGCACCATAATGTACTGATGTATATCATGACACTGTCGATGATACTCTGCACCTGGGGCATGCCTGCTATACAGGTGAAGTCCATGGCCCTGGCACTCTGGCTCACCTGGTCCCAGTCCAAGTGATGTACATGTGGGCCCTCGCGAATAGTGCATCTGTGACCTCCCTAATGCACTTCTGCGCTAGGAGATGCTGCAGAGGTTAGCCGTCCAGCCTTGAAATGAGCCGCTGGCACAGAAGTTCAGAGTGCAGTGACTTTCAGGGTCACAGGAAATGAGTGACCATCCAGTCCATGTGGTGCCAACTCTTTCATCATTTGGCACAGGTGGCCAGCGTCCCCCGGGACGGACACAGTCTTCTCTGGAACTGGACCTCTGACATATATGCCGGAAAACTCTTGCCAATAGTGTTTCCTCCGAAGCTCCGCCATCCGTGGCTGTGCTCCTGAAAGATCATGGCCCTGCCTCCCCCTTGTCTTAATATGGCCAGCTTGACTGGCTCCATGATTCTCCCGAATGAAAAGCTGAAATGAAGAGAAAGTGAGCGATTGGGAAGCACTGACCCTCAGCACTGTCGGGATCTGGGACATGCACCCACGTACATCCCCCTCTGTGAGCACCTTTCCACTGAAGCTTACGCCCATCCCTGTCACACAATAGCCATTTCCCCACAGTTGTCCCTCTCAGCTCCACCTTAATGAAACACTTTGACCCTTGAGAGCTTGTGAGTCCGAGATGGACCCACAGCACTGTGCCAGTGAGGAGATGGGGGACATGCCCTCTTTCCCAGAGTGGGCCATAGACTCACGCTTGCCACCCTGAACACCGCCTGGAAGGTGGTAGCGACACAGTCTGTACTGTCATTATCAACAGGAGGAGACAGCTGGTGATTTGGAGGGGTTGGGGTCACTGGTCAGGCCTTTGCCCTGAGAGGAGCAAAGAATCCAAAGGCTGTGTTGCAGGTGTCCTTTGGTTGGGGTGAGCTCTGCTTATTCTCTGCTTCTCTGCAAGGGGCAGTGCTTCTGAGGAATGCCAACACCGGTGGCCTCTGATTTAACTTGGCCACACCCATCCCCTTGATGAAACAGCTGGGGTACGAGGGAGTCCAGGACGGCAGCCTGGGTGGGTTTCCAGATAATCAGAGGCTCTCTGAGCATTCAAAGGACACAGTGAACACCCAGGAGCTTGTGTGCAGCACCAAAAGGGTGTGCTTAAAACACATACTGCAGCAATGGTTGTCTGAGCCAGGCCACCCTGATCCCAAGGGGAACACCCTGGATCCACAGACTTTGCATCAAGTCCCTCTCCGCTACTGCCCCGGCCCTAGCAGCCACTCCCCAGCAAGCCCGACAATGTTTGAGGGTTTTTCAGTGTTTTGTTTAGCCTCCCACTTCCCCTCCGCCGCCTTGGCTCCCAGGCCCCGCCTATAAATGCTTGCACTTATTCACACCTGTGAGACCTCCACTTAAGAGGGGCAGAGCATCACGGAAGGATGGAGCATGATTCTTGCCTTGGGTCACTGTCTGTTCAGTCTGCACGTTCTCCCCGTGTCTGCATGGGTTTCCCCCGGGTGCTCTGGTTTGCTCCCACAGTCCAAAGATGATGTGCAGGTGTGGTTGATTGGCCAGGTTAAAATGCCCCTTAGCGTCCAGGAACGTGCAGGTTATATGGGGTTGCGCAAGCAGGGTGGGCCATTGTAGGGTGCTCTTTCACAGGGTCGATGCAAATTTGATGGGCCGAATGACATTCTTCTGCACTGTAGGGATTTTAAGGTTTCTCTGCAACTCAAATCATGTTGAGTTTAATTCTAAAAAGTACATTCCCGTAATTCAAAAACACAAGAACTGTCATGTTCCATTGCCGATGAGAACCCTTATTCTTGCAGCTATCAATGTTCTTAGCCAGGTATTCATCCAGATCATTTGCACAATCTGTGGACCAGTGATCCCAGAACTTACATTGGGATCATAGACACTGGGTGGGACTCTCCGTTGCCCAACGCTGATGTCATAATCGGCAATCGGGCGGAGAATGGAGCCCAAATCGGAGCCAGCGGCGGTCAGCCATGCTCCACCCCTCCGAAATGGCATCATCGCGTTGTGCACCGCACGCCATTGCAACGGTGTTGGTGCGTCATCGGAAGGCCCTCCAGTGATGCTCCGCCTCTGAAGGGGAGAGGTTTCGACCGCAAAGGACACATGGGTGATTTAGAGATGTGGATCAGAAATTGGCTAGCTGAAAGAAGACAGAGGGTGGTGGTTGATGGGAAATGTTCAGAATGGAGTTCAATTACAAGTGGAGTACCACAAGGATCTGTTCTGGGGCCGTTGCTGTTTGTCATTTTTATCAATGACCTAGAGGAAGGCGCAGAAGGGTGGGTGAGTAAATTTGCAGACGATACTAAAGTCGGTGGTGTTGTCGATAGTGTGGAAGGATGTAGCAGGTTACAGAGGGATATAAAGCTGCAGAGCTGGGCTGAGAGGTGGCAAATGGAGTTTAATGTAGAGAAGTGTGAGGTGATTCACTTTGGAAGGAATAACAGGAATGCAGAATATTTGGCTAATGGTAAAGTTCTTGGAAGTGTGGGTGAGCAGAGGGATCTAGGTGTCCATGTACATAGATCCCTGAAAGTTGCCACCCAGGTTGATAGGGTTGTGAAGAAGGCCTATGGAGTGTTGGCCTTTATTGGTAGAGGGATTGAGTTCCGGAGTCAGGAGGTCATGTTGCAGCTGTACAGAACTCTGGTACGGCCGCATTTGGAGTATTGCGTACAGTTCTGGTCACCGCATTATAGGAAGGACGTGGAGGCTTTGGAGCGGGTGCAGAGGAGATTTACCAGGATGTTGCCTGGTATGGAGGGAAAATCTTATGAGGAAAGGCTGATGGACTTGAGGTTGTTTTCGTTGGAGAGAAGAAGGTTAAGAGGAGACTTAATAGAGGCATACAAAATGATCAGGGGGTTAGATAGGGTGGACAGTGAGAGCCTTCTCCCGCGGATGGAAATGGCTGGCACGAGGGGACATAACTTTAAACTGAGGGGTAATAGATATAGGACAGAGGTCAGAGGTAGGTTCTTTACGCAAAGAGTAGTGAGGCCGTGGAATGCCCTACCTGCTACAGTAGTGAACTCGCCAACATTGAGGGCATTTAAAAGTTTATTGGATAAACATAAAGATGATAATGGCATAGTGTAGGTTAGATGGCTTTTGTTTCGGTGCAACATCGTGTGCCGAAGGGCCTGTACTGCGCTGTATCGTTCTATGTTCTATGTGGTCTTAGCACGTGTGGAACGTGGCATGGCGGCTGCGGACTGTGTTCAGCACCGCCACATTTGGCCGGGATCCATGCCGCTGGCCGGGGGGGCATACGTGAGGGCTGGGGCAGACTGGTGGGAGGTGGCCAGGGGGTGGCCTATGGCATAGCAGGTCCGGTCCGCGCGCGGCTGGCGCCATGTTGTACGGCGCAACCGCTGGAGGTCATTGCCGTGCGCATGCGCGGCTAGGGACCCGGACATTCTCCAGCTGTTTTCACCGCGGGAACCGAGAGTTTCACCCGGTGTCGCTGCTAGCCACTCACCAGTCCTGGAATCGGTGAGGGTTCTGCAGCGCTTTTGGCATCGTAAAACGCCCGTAAATTCTCCATTTGAGCCGGCACTTAGCCGCTGAAATGGAGAATCTAGCCCACTAATGCCTATTGGCCCCAACAGACTCTCCCAAGTTGGCAGCTGCTTCTAAAATAATTATATCATGAAGGAGATCTGCATTTTGTATGTATTGTAATTATTTATATGTTGAAATTATCATAATTGTGCAACCTTTTTATTATTTTAGAACTTATTTTAATGATTGTCTATAATTATGTTATGAATTATGATGACTTGTTTTATTTATTTTGCCATCACAATTCGGCACCTGCTGCCATGATGACTTTACAATAAACAAATTATCTGTCTGTCCATCCATCAGTTTGGGAGGAGTCTGCACAACAATTTATATTTGGATAATTCAATGGTCAGTAATCAGGACAGACTCAATATTTTCCTAACATTGCTATTGCAGAGCCATATTACTGGTTTGTTTAATTTTTTATTTGAATTCATTTTTATCTTGTAAAAAATCAGGTGGGTCACAGCTCCCATTGATACTGGTTCATTCTCAAAGACCCCTTTGAACTACCTTCTGAACTGGGGTGAAGGCAAGTGCTAACCTAAACAAAGGATGGGGACAAAGTAAAGTGGCAGGATAATAACAATAATCTTTATTGGTGCCACAAGTAGGATTACATCACACTGCAATGAAGTTACTGTGAAAAGCCCCTAGTCGCCACACTCCGGCACCTGTTTGGGTACACAGAGGGAGAATTCAGAATGTCCAAGTTACCTAAAAGGCATGTCTTTCGGGACATGAGGAAACCGGAGCACCCAGAGGAAACCCACTCAGACACGGGGAGAACGTGCAGACTCTGCACAGACAGTGACCCAAGCCGGGAATTGAACTGGAGACCCTCCTGGATGCGGTGGAGGAGAGGCGGACGACCCTGTACCCTGATCCCGGCAAGGAGACTGGCAGCCGCTACTGTCTGCCATGCCTGGGTGCAGGTGGCAGTCAGCGCTGTGGGTAACACCCTCCGGACTGGCCAGCAGTGCCGGAAGAAACTGCATGACCTCCTCAGGATGGTCAGGGTGAGTAGGCAACAAACCCCTGGCACTAATCCGTGTCCCACACACCCGTAACCCGACCCTCACCCCTGTAACCTGACCCTCACCCCAGCCGGAAGGCGGCCGGACTTCCACCCTGCATCCCATGCCAGCATCCATATCGGCCATCAGAGCCGGGTGCAAACGGTGTTTACTGTATGTGCGTTCTGGAACACATTGACGTCGCTGTCGAGGCTATGGAGAATTGCAATTTGTCATCAAATCAGCGCCTGCCGCAATTTCATCGTCTGAACCAATTCTCCGCCAAATCGCATTTCCCGTTTTCACCGTCAGCCAACGGAAAATCCCACCCATGATGTCTGGACCCCATAAATCATGAGGGAGGCTGTGCATCACTCTGCCAGTAGCACTCCTGGGATAACAGAGCAGCCGACCAATCACATTAATCAGTAGATCTCTGAAGTGGGAATTCCTCCCAACTGAAGGGTGGAAATCTCACTTCCAGTCAATTCATAAATGCGGGGCAGTTAGCATGCATTCCTGTCATGCTAGAGTGAGACACTTGCATTGGAAAAGGGCAGGGCTTGTGTGGAATAATATGCAGTTACATTTGGGCCTTTTCCACCACAAGTGAGGGAGGATGGTTGCCAATTGGCCCTCCTGCCTACAATCGCTATAAGCCTCTTCCACTCTCACTTTGTTAGTTCTTCGTTGAGCTGTGGTGGAGCGGTGCAGCATGGAAAAATGAAGCAGATTCCTGGCTCCATGCCTACAAGTAGGGACATCAACCACATGCCCTTTTACTGTCCATTAAATTCTAATGAAAGGGGAAAAAAAAGAGCTGCTTTTCTTTGGAATTTCTGAAAACAAATGTCAAAATCAATCCAAACAATTGTTCACCACAATGACTGATGAAGACCAGAGAATACAATTTAAAAATTTAGTAACTCAAGGTGAGATTGAAAGTCTGGCAGAATTGAAGGGTAATAGTGCGTGGAATGAATCAGCTGGTAACATTGGAAAGCACAATATAAATGGCTTTGAGAGACCATCAGTTGTGACCTGTAAAGACAGAATGAATTGAGGAAAACAGAGAGATGATGGGTTGGTGAACACAGCCAGCTTTATTGAGCTAATAGCCTTCATCTTTATGAAACCAAGCCAAATGGTAAAGATTTCACTGACTTTATTCATGGGATCATTTCACTGACGTCTTTTGCTTTTTTTTTTAAACCAGCGTACCATTTGCAGTCAAACTCAAGATGCAAGAGTTGGAAGCAGAAAAGCTTGAAGTTGAGATGTTAAATGTGTGGGAACCAGCTGCACCCCTGATAAGTCCGCTTGTCAGTAATGATGTGAAAAGAAAATAAGTTAATAAACGTGTATCTTGCATGTTGCAAATTCCTTAATTCCATTGTTTTATTTTATAGACCTTTGCTTCCTGAATGTTTATCAGGTTGATGTTTGGTTTATACATAAGTAAATCAGAAACTGCGGTGCTCACTGAATGGAGAGTTGGTTAGGAACAGAACACTTTCCCATTTTGTACTCTCTCAAACCCCCCCCCCCCCCCCCCCCCCCCCCCCCGACGCCAGTCCAGAGTTTTGGCCCTGGGTCAGGTTCGCAGATTCCCAGCTCAATGAATCCGACCTTGAAACATTTCCACTTGCAGCGCGAAATTTGGGCCGAGGTTGGAGAGTCAGGGCAGGAGTTGGCGGCTTAAATAGGGTGGGCGACCTCAGAATGATGAGAGGGGGCTGCATGCAACACCTGCCTCTATGTTCCAGCCTTGTATTTATATAACTAAAGGAAACAGAAAACACCTCTCCAGCTCTCACCCCTCACTCACCCACACACTCCTTATGCTGCACCAATGCCAACCTATGCTTCTCTACCTACCACTCATAGCTTATCATACCCCCATGTCAAGTCATGTCCCTCTACCCAACCCCATTGTCTCTCATGCCCCTATGCTAACCTATGACTCTCTGTCCACCCTTCATGGGTTCTCATACCCCATATGCCAACCCATGTCTCTCTACCCACCTGCTATGGCCCCTCATAGCCCCCATGCTAAGTTGGTGCCAACTCATCCCATCTACATACCAACCTTTCCCTTACCCCGTCCACGGCAACTCACCTTGGAAACTTTGACAGATACCTTCCCTCTCCAAATGGATACCTTGGCTATCCAAAGAATCCAGCATGTACAGGCCTCCTTTCACCTGGTCTGTTCTGTGTGTTCCAGGATTTATGCAGGTAGGGTTAAAGAGAAATCAGTGGTGGAATTCTCCCATTTTGAGACTAAGCGCCACAGTGGGGTGGGAACCACGTGCTTCCTGCTGTGGTGGCTGGCGGGAAAATGCAACAAATCCTCCAGCCATAACCTCATTAATTATGCACCTGGGTGTTTCATAGAATTTACAGTGCAGAAGGAGGCCATTCGGCCCATTGAGTCTGCACCAGCTCTTGGAAAGAGCACCCTACCCAAGGTCAACACCTCCACCCTATCCCCATAACCCAGTAACCCCACCCAACACTAAGGGCAATTTTGGACACTAAGGGCAATTTATCATGGCCAATCTACCTAAGCTGCACATCTTTGGACTGTGGGAGGAAACCGGAGCACCCGGAGGAAACCCACGCACACATGGGGAGAATGTGCAGACTCCGCACAGACAGTGACCCAAGCCGGAATCGAACCTGGGACCCTGGAGCTGTGAAGCAATTGTGCTATCCACAAGGCTACCGTGCTGCCCTAATTCAATGGTGAAGTAGGGCCTCAGCAATTCAGACTTCTCGTAATGCCAGCCACTGTATCATTCTTTTAACCTTTGAAAGAATCGGCAGCTGGATTCTCCGTTCCTGAGGCAAAGGGCGGGATTCTCCGATTGCCGACACCGAAATCGCATTCGACGATTGGGCGGAGAATCCCTCTTGACGCTGAAATCGGGGACGGCGCCCGTTTTCGGATGCTCTGCCCCCTCCAAAACGGTGTCATCGGTGAGTACGCCGCATGCTGCTGGGACCGCCTCATGATGTCACCTGAAGGCCCTCCCCCGATGCTCCGCCCCCGATGGGCAGACTTCTCGATGGTGTGGATAACTTGTGGTCTCAGATTTTGTCAACCTGGACCGTGTCCAGTGCCGCCACAGTCAGGGGGTGGGGGAGCCATTCCGCTGGTTGGGGGGGGCTTCGACTGGGGATGGTGGGGCATTGTCCGGGGTTTACAGAGGGGCACTATCTCGCAGGCTGGGTCCGCGCGCGGCCGTTGCCATGTTGTCCAGCGCTACTGCTGCAGGGTGACGGCGGCCATGGACCCGGCAATTCTCCAGACCATTTTGTCGGGAACGCTGGGGGTTTTACATCGCGTAGCTGCTAGCCCCCACCGAGTGGAGCATCGTAAGACTAGACACATGCTCCGGACATAGCCTCAAAATTAGAGAATCCAGCCTAAGCCTTGACACTGGGGCAGTATTCATTGACTTCCACTGCAGCAAATCCGCACCTGGATCGATTCAGTGACAGTTGAGGAGCTAGCACCGGTGCCACGTGGAACACAATCGATTCCAATGAGAAATGGTGCCAGATTCGCTGGTTTCGTTATTGACACTCAGGAGGCTGATAAGCTGCAGCCGCATATACACACGGTAGTACAGTGGTTAACACTGTTGCTTCACAGTTCCAGGGACCCGGGTTTGATTCCCGCACGGGTCACTGTCCATGCGGAGTCTGCACGTTCTCCCCGTGTCTGCGTGGGTTTCCTCCGGGTGCTCCGGTTTCCTCCCGAATGTGCTGTTAGGTAATTTGGATATTCTGAATTCTCCCTCTGTGACCCGAACAGGTGCCGGAATGTGGCGACTAGGGGATTTTCACAGTAACTTCATTGCAGTGTTAATGTAAGGTTATTTGTGACACTAATAAAAGATTATTATTATTATTACACTGCACTCCTCACACACACCATCCCAGCCAACAAGATGACAGCCAGGAGAGCAGCTCCACGCTTCACTGATGCTGAGCTGGAACCCTCCTTGACATGGTGGAGGCCACCCTGTACCCTGACCCAGGAAGGAGGCTGCCAGCTGCCAACATTCACTGTGCTTGGCAGAGGCACTAAGCGCCACCAGCAACACTGTCTGGACCGGCCAGCAGTGCTGTAAAAAACAGCACGACCTCCTCAGGGCGATCAGGGTGAGTAAACAGCACTGTACCCTTAGCACCAACCCCCATCTGAACCCCCAGCCTGCAGCACCACATTTCGGCAACCATACCGGTCGCCGTGACCGGGTGCCCTGGGTACCGAGGCCACCAGGTACCTACTCACTGGGCTGCATGCGTCGGACTGTCTAACACTGTCGTTTGCTGCACCCCTCTGCCCAAGGGAGAAGGCTGCCCATAAACGCTGGCAGCGGAAGGAAACTGGAGGTGCACCTCCGGTCCTGCGGCGGACCGTGGCTGAGCAGAGAGCTCTGAGCGTGGTCGGCGGACCTGAGGAAAGGGAAGTTGCTGGGGTGCAGATCAGTCTCGGATGAGGAAGAAGTGAAACCCTGCTGGGTTGCAGTTACCACCCCCCAACCCACCCCCCCCCCCCAACCCCACCCCCCTCACCCATCCTCATACCATCCTCACCACCTCACCCCTACCATCCCCACTCCTCCACCGGCCCGCGGTCTAATCATACGTCTTGTCTTGTGTCTTGCAGGACCTGCTGGTGATGGGGCGGGCCTATCAGGTGTCCCCCGCTTCCAACCAGTTCCACAGCCTAAGCCCCACCCCCCAGTGTGCCGAGCAGCGATGAGGAGAGCAACATGGACGGTAGCCCGCGATGCGAGACCCTAGACACCCTGAAGCTCGAGGTTGCGGACAACACTGATTTCCCATCACAGCTGTCTGCACACCCTCCCCCAACCTAGAGACACTTATCACGGTTGGGCACTTTAGTGAAGAAGCTCCTGGGACACTCTCTGGTATGCACCACACAGCCTCCGGTACATCGTGTGGAGGTAGGAACTCCCAAGGAGGCGAATGGTCAGAGGGCGGGCCGTCCCCAGGGACTAGCTGCCATCCGGATGGGTTTCGGGCTTCTGGAACGGACAGTCCCATGTCGAGTGGAGATGCAGTCACAGAGCTAGGGACAAGGCCCAGGACAGGGCTGCAGTCTCACAAGCAATCACATGCGAGAGCCACTTGGAAATTGCAGCGGCGCTCCTGAGCATGACCCAGTCACAGCAGGCCATGGCTGAAACGTCAGCGACATTGCCCAAGCACTGGCAGATGTGGTGCAGACACAGAGGGATGTGGTCCAGTCCCAGAGGGAGATGATGCATTCATTGGCTGAGGTGACATACCCAGAAGGTGGTGGCAAAGTCGCATTGTGATGTGCGCAGTCCCAGATGGAGATGGCCCTCTTCCTGTGCTCCAAGGCCGTGAACATGCAGACCCTGTTCGAGACCAGAGTGGACCTCCAGTTCTGGCAGTGGCACGTGTCGGGGGGTACCTCAGGGGACAGCTCCACTCGCACCCCCATCGCATGTAGTAGCCCAGGGACCAACGGGAATCCTGAGGGACGGGATGATGGGGCCTAGGTGGGTGACTCCCACAGGAGAGGGGGAGGGGGAGGGGGAGGGGGAGGGGGAGGGGGAGGTGCCCCCCCCTCCCCCTCCCCCTCCCCCCCCCACCCCGTGCCGTATATCCTCTTCCTCCAGCACGTCGCCGGGCTGCTGTGTGTTCTTGTAGAGGACGCAGTAGGCCGCCACGATGCGGGCGACCCTCTCGGTGCCACACTGGAGGACCCCTGCAGAATGGTCCAGGCACCTGAATTTATCAAAGGCCTTTTAGAAATCCAAATATGCTACATTTACTGTTTCCCTTTACTCACCTTGCTTGTTATATCCTGAAAGAACACTTTAAAAAAAAGATATGGTCAAACACAATTTCCCTTTCACAAAACAATATTGGCTCTTAGCTGATAGCGTCATGATTTTAGTATAGAATAGAATCCCTACAGTGCAGAAGGATGCCAGTCAATCCATCGAGTCTGCACCGACCCTCCGAATGAGCACCCTACCCAGGCCCAACCCCCTGCCCTATCGCCATATCCCACCTGACCTTTGGACACTAAGGGGCAATTTATCATGGCCAATCCACCTAATCCCCACATATTTGGACTGTGGGAGGAAACCGGAGCACCCTGAGGAAACCCACGCACACACGGGGAGAACGTGCAGACTCCACATAGTCACCCAAGGCCGGAATCAAACCTGGGTCCCTGGCGCTGTGAGGCAGCAGTGCTAACCACTGTGCCACCCTTTTTCTAAATGTCTGGCTACTTCCTCCTTAATAATGGATTCGAGCAGTTACCCAAAGACAAATGTTAGACCAACTGGCCTATAATTTTCTGTTTCCTGTCTCCCTCCTTTCTTGAATAGTGGTGTTACATTTGTGGTTTATCAATCCATTGGCATCTTCCAGAATTTAGGGAATTTTGGAAAATGACAATCCCACTATTTCTACAGCCATTCCTTTTATAACCCTTGGATGCAGGTCATCAAATTCAGAGAGCTTGTCAGCCTTTAGTCCTATTAATTTTCCTTGTGTATGTTCCCAAAAACAGTTAGGAGATAAATGACCAGATAATCTGTTTTGATTATATTGGCCAAGGAATAATTGTTGCCTGGATCCCAGAACTCCCCTGTTTTTCACTAGTGTTAAGAAAACTATTATTTCTACCCAAGAGGACAGACAGGATCGTTGTTTAATTTCTTATCCAAAAGAAGGCGACACTGACAATGCATCACTCTCACACAACTAAAGCATCAGCATGGAATGTAGGTGTAAGGTCTTTGTGTCAAATTGGCTAATAAGCACTTCTGACAGAGATTTTGTTTCAATTAAAAATTGTTTTGCACCACTGCAAGACAGGACACACAGATTTCAAATATTTGCTTCACGTGATTGGCTTCATTAATAAAATTTAAACATGTTCTGTTTCAGATGAGGTAACAGATGAGATCACAAACAACAGTAGCAACATGCATTTAGGAGTCGCAAAATGGTTAGCACCAAAATTAGCTACCTAATTATTGACAAGATTATTTCTTGTAGGCGATTGGTTGACATATGCATTCAGCAAGTAATCTCGAATATACTCGAAAGTGAATAATTAATTAAAGACAGTCAATGGTGCCAAACAAGGCACAATCGAGTTTCTCCTTCATTCAGTGTATTCCATCATGCACCACGACAACCACACTCAACCATTATAAACTGCAGCATTCTGCTGGTGTCAAAAACACGGTTTCCGGGTTCACCTCCTCTTGCCCTAATTGTTCAATAGTAAAATGGAGCTGGCCTTCACATTGTTAAACTTTTAACTTGCTGTGTCAGATTCTCTTGTTTCTGGAACGTGCCTGGAGAAATTTCTGTCTATGTATTCTTTCTGGCTCTGTGTCAGGGTAAAATTACCCCAATGCCTGAGTTACCTGCACTCCTTGTCATTGACACCTCTACATGCATTTCTTGCCCAGTAAGCTTGCCTTTCTCTTAGCTGATCAGAGGATTGCAGACTCAGCTCTGATACTATATTAGCATGGAGTATTCCCAGAGGTCGCAACTCTCATTTTCTGCTTGATTTCATCCTTAATAACGATTAGCACTAATATCAGCTGATTGACCTATGGAGCTGAACGTGACCGAGTGATAACTACACAGCTACCATCACAAACCTGCTGAAACTGGCTTCATGTTGACAATCTGCAAGCTGGATCCTTTGAATGCCAAATATTGAGGATGAAATGAAAGGGGTCAAAGGGACCACTGATTGGAATGCCTGTTGAATGAGAACGGATTGGTTCAGCATATGTCTTTGATAAATTGAGATGTAGACACGATAGGGGAGTGATTTTCAATTGCTGTCCGCCTGTTGCATGCCTGATAAACAGATGGCCAGCTGAAGGAAATCAGGGGTTGGTATGCACTTAAGTCACTCCATTGATGCTGATGGGGGGGATTGTGAATGATTAAAGAACATATCAGCCCCTTTAGCCAACGGACTTTTAAAATGAGAAGTTTGGTGTCCTATGTCCTTGTCACTTCAAGTGTAAAATTGTTGCATGAGTTGCACAACCGGTGGATGCTCCAGAAAAGGGCCTTTATTTTTTGTTGTGCTGGTTGCACAAAAGAACACTGCCCTCTGCTGCCCGCCCATGCTCACCCTCCTCTGGAGCAGCTCCACTGGTGCCTGAGGCATGTTCTAACGGCTGGATTAACACAGGTGCCGAATGATTTCTCACGAGCTACAAGCTCCAGCGGGATGATCACTTGGCACCTACTGTGTTCCAACAAGGAGTAAAGCTGAATCAGGTTCAGACATCCTGATGCTGGTTTCAGGCAGATGGCACAGGCACTCACCTTTTGGCTCTCGATGGGCACCATAATTAGCACCCAGACATTGATGAATAGGAGAGAACATCAAAGCTATGAAGAGTGTGACAGAAAAAGGCTAGGAACAAAATAAATAGACATTGATTATAAATTTAATCAACCTTGATTTCTCAGAACAGTGTCAATGCTGTAGCTGTACCCGGCATTGATTCCAAAGGGCCAGTGGAGACAAGCCCTTTACGCACCTTTACAATGCCAACAATTTCACAAGGGGCAGGGATTCTCGATGTTTGATAATTCTTGGTGGTCAATTCTTCCTGCGTTCTTGACCCTTTAAAATCCCGATTTAGATTTAGCAATGGTTTGTCAGGGTTAATAATCTTTTGTGTGCAATCCTCGTGAATGTCTTCTGGAAGTCCAGGCAGATAACAACCACAGGCTCTCCTTTGTTTACCTTGTTAATGACCTCCTTGAAAAATTCAACTAGATTAAAGAGGTATGATTTACCTTTTAAAAAAAGCCATGCTCACTCTGACTAATTCATATTTACGAAGTCTTACAACACCAGGTTAAAGTCCAACAGGTTTATTTCGATGTCACTAGCTTTCGGAGCGCTGCTCCTTCCTCAGGTGAATGAAGAGGTATGTTCCAGAAACATATATGTAGACAAATTCAAAGATGCCAGACAATGCTTGGAATGCGACCATCGGCAGCTGATTAAATCTTTACAGATCCAGAGATGGGGTAACCCCAGGTTAAAGAGGTGTGAATTGTGTCAAGCCAGGACAGTTGGTGGGATTTCGCAGGCCAGATGGTGGGGGATGAATGTAATGCGACATGAATCCCAGGTCCCGGTTGAGGCCGCACTCATGTGTCCGGAACTTGGCTATAAGTTTCTGCTCGGCGATTCTACGTTGTCGCGCGTCCTGAAGGCCGCCTTGGAGAACGCTTACCCGGAGATCAGAGGCTGAATGCCCTTGACTGCTGAAGTGTTCCCCGACTGGAAGGGAACATTTCTGCCTGGTGATTGTCGCGTGATGTCCGTTCATTCGTTGTCGCAGCGTCTGCATGGTCTCGCCAATGTACCACACTTCGGGACATCCTTTCCTGCAGCGTATGAGGTAGACAACGTTGGCCGAGTCGCACGAGTATGTACCGCGTACCTGGTGGGTGGTGTCCTCACGTGTAATAGTGGTATCCATGTCGGTGATCTGGCACGTCTTGCAGAGATTGCCATGGCAGGGTTGTGTGGTGTCGTGGTCACTGTTCTGAAGACTGGGTAGTTTGCTGCAAACAATGGTTTGTTTGAGGTTGCGCGGTTGTTTGAAGGCAAGTAGTGAGGGTGTGGGGATGACCTTGGCAAGATGTTCATCGTCATCAATGACGTGTTGAAGGCTGTGAAGAAGATGACGTAGTTTCTCCGCTCCGGGGAAGTACTGGACGACGAAGGGTATTCTGTCGGTTGTGTCCCATGTTTGTCTTCTGAGGAGGTCGGTGCGGTTTTTCGCTGTGGCGCGTTGGAACTGTCGATCGATGAGTCGAGTGAGCAACCAAGGGCGATGGTGGTGCGGCTACACCGTTCCTTGGAAAAGGAAAAGATTTTGAAATGGGCGAGGTAGACCAGGACGTGCACCTGGGAAGGGAGTGAGCTGCGGGTATACCAAGACTCTATGAGGAGAGCCGGGTTAAACCAGGTAAAGGCTGCCCTCTTTGTTATAACCTACCTGCTTATCACTGGCTGGGGACTAATGGCAATCCCACAATCCTTAGGGAGTATGGGCTTCCCTAATGAAGGGGGTGGCGGAGAAATCATTAGCAGATTCCCTGCATAAATAGAGCTGGCCAGTTTGGAACCAGCTAGAGAGGAGTGAGTAGCAAGGGAATTGCTGCTGCTGTTGTGTATATATATGTTATTGTAAATAAATGTTATTTCTTTCTATCCTTCAACTCGTACCGGATTCTTTGTGGCCCTCACAAAACTGGCGTCGAGGGTTACAGTGGATAGCTGTCCATGCTGCTGAAGCCATCTCCCTGGATTTTTGTTGGATACAGGTTGGAAGGTTTTTTTCTGTTACACCATGTCTCTGTATGGACGTTTGGATGTTTTTGATGCTGCGCTGGAAAGCTGGAACCAGTACACACAACGGATGCGTTACTATTTCCGGGCAAACAACATCACCGAAAACAAGCGCTAGGTGGTCATTTTGCTCACCTGGGGCCAGCCCAGGGGCTGTACCTTCCATTTTGATGAACCTGCAGCGACTACTCCCAAGGACGTGGAGATGGAGGACGACTGCCTGCAGCTGCATTGTGTGGCAGCGCCCCGTGTGGCCACCAGTAAGGTGATAGGACGGGTCAATGGTCAGCTACTTGAGATGGAGTTGGACACTGGCATAGCGGTCTCCGTGATCGCCCAGAGGATATTCGTCCGCATTAAACAGGGTATACGGACCCTTACATTAACCGACACACAGGCCAGGTTGGCCACCTACACAGGGGAACCATTGGACATTGCAGGAACTACAATGACCCCTGTTGTTTATGAATGCCAAGAGAGGTGTTCCCACTTATCGTGGTGCGCGGCCACGGGCCCAGCCTGTTGGGTCGGGACTGGTTGCGCCATTTGTGGCTGCAGTGGCAGCACATCCTCCAAACAGGTTCTGGAGGGTTGATGGAGGTACTGGGACGATACCCAGATGTATTCCAGCCCGGTTTGGGGAAAATAAAAGGGACCGTAGCCCGTATCCAAGTCGAACCAGGAACCACGCCGCGCTATTTCCGGGCGCACCCGGTGCCTTACGCCTTGCTCGAGAAGGTAGAAGGAGAGCTGACTCGTTTGGAGTCCTTGGGTCTTATCAGGCCCTTCCGCTTCGCTGACTGGGCAGCACCAATTGTACCTGTAATGAAGCCAGCTGCCACATTTCGCTTGTGCGGCGACTATAAACTTACAGTGAATACGGCTTCCCGGCTCAACCGATAGCCATAGAGGATCTCTACGCGAAGCTTGCAGGCGGACTCTCGTTCACAAAAGTAGATATGAGTCACGCCTACCTACAGTTGGAGCTGGACCCTGCCTCCCGGCCATATATAACTATTAATATACACCGGGGCCTGTATGAATATACGCGGTTGCCCTTTGGGATGTCCTCTACCTGCTCTATTTTTCAACGCGTCATGGAGGGCATCTTGAGAGGTTTACTGCGTGTCGCTGTCTACTTAGATGACGTTTTGATTACAGGGACGTCGGAGCAGGAAAATTTGGAAAATTTGGAGGCTGTCCTTAGACGCTTTTCAGAGGCTGGAGTCCGTTTACGTCGTACAAAGTGCGTCTTTCAGGCGAAGGAAGTAGTCTACCTGGGTTATCGGGTGGACTGCGAAGGTTTGCACCCTGTCGCAGAGAAGGTGCGTGCGATTCAACAGGCCCCCGCCCCGACTGACACTTCGCATTTTCGTTCTTTTCTCGGCCTTGTAAACTATTACGGGATGTTCCTCCCCAATCTGGCAACTACGCTGGCCCCGTTGCATCTTCTGCTGAAGAAAAATCACACCTGGGTTTGGGGTCAGCCGCAAGAAACCGCTTTCCGGCGGGTAAAACAACAATTGTCGTCGACTGGGTTACTAACCCACTATGATCATGGAAAGCCTTTGCTCATCACATGTGATGCATTCCCATATGGTATTGGGGCCATCCTATCCCACAAGATGGAGAACGGGGCCGAGCGGCCGATAGCATTCGCCTCCCGCACATTGACTGCAGTGGAAAAGAAGTACGCGCAGACCGAGAAGGAGGGCCTGGCGGTTGTCTTTGCGGTGAAACGCTTCCACCAGTACGTGTATGGCCGCCACTTCACTATCGTGACTGATCATAAGCCTCTGCTGGGACTTTTCCGAGAGGATAAGCCAATACCGCCCATTGCTTCCGCACGGATCCAGCGCTGGGCTTTGTTGCTCGCTGCCTACGAGTATTCTCTGGAGCACAAACCAGGAACCCAGATAGCGAATGCCGACCCACTGAGCTGATTGCCTTTATCGACCGGCCCCATGTCGACCCCCACGACCAGTGAGGTGGTTGCAACCCTAAATTTTATGGATACCTTGCTTGTCACGGCATCGCAGATCTGTGAGTGGACCCAGACGGAGCCAGTCCTGCCAAAGGTTCGGCACATCGTCTTGTATAGTGGGCAGCATAGACAGCTCCCAGGCGAGTTGCGGGCATTTTCCTCCAAGCTGTCAGAATTCAGTGTGGAAGACGGTATCCTCTTGTGGGGAACATGTGTGATTATCCCGGAAAAAGGACAGGAGCTGATACTAAGGGACTTGCACAATGGGCATCCACAATTGGGTGACCAAAATGAAAATGTTGGCCCGGAGTTATGTCTGGTGGCCAGGCCTCGACACCGACATTGAGAAGGTGGCCCAAAACTGCTCCATTTGCCAGGAGCATCAGAAGCTTCCGCCGGCCGCGCCCCTACATCACTGAGAATGGCCTTGGTTGCGGATTTCGCCAGCCAATTTCAAGGATCCATGTTCCTTCTATTAATCAATGCCCAGTCTAAATGGTTAGAGGTGCATAAGATGGTAGGCACAACATCCTGCGCAACAATCAAGGTGATGCGTTTGTCTTTTCGTACGCATGGCCTCCCCGAGGTGCTGGTCACGGACAATGGCACTCCATTCACAAGTGAGGAGTTTGCGAGGTTCATGAAAATGAACGGCATACGCCATATCCGCACCACTCCATACCACCCGGCTTCCAATGGGTTGACGGAGCGCGCAGTGCAGACATTCAAACGGGGCCTAAAGAAGCAGTCTTCCGGGTCTATGGACACGAGACTGGCTCGACTTTTGTTTTCATACAGGACCACTCCACATTCGGTGACTGGGGTAGCTCCCGTGGAACTCCTAATGGGCCGGAGACCTCGCACCTGCCTTAGCATGGTTTTCCCGGACATTGGCACAAAAGTACGCCACACTACATGTTTTTTCTCGGCATCAGCTGATTCAGCAGTTTGCGCCCGGTGACCCAGTGTTCGTTCGAAATTTTGCTAATGGTGCCCGTGGGTCCCTGGCGTTATCTTTCGCCGAACAGGCCCTATCTCTTACCAGGTGCAAGCCCAGGGTCGTCTCCAGCACAAGCATGTAGACCACGCTCGGTCCAGAAGACCATTTCTTCCAAAGATTCCCCACCCCCAGAGCTAATTTCTACAGCCACAGAGACCAGACACAGTGGAGAGTATTCCTCACAATCTTCCTCTGGTGCCGCACTCAAAGCCTGTGCAGGTCATTGCAGAACCGCGTGGAGATAGAGACGCTGGGATGACAGAGGCAGTGGACTCCGACTCCGAGATGGAGACACAGGATGCCTCAGAGGGGGAGCCCGTGGGCCCATGGCCATGGATGTACAACCATTACACCGTTCATCACGGGAGTGCCGTTCTCCGTCCAGTTACACGCTGCCTGATCCAGGGCCTCGTGCAAATGGTGTCTGGCCTACAGCAAAACTAGTACCACGCCCTCCTTCGCCGGGTCTTCGACGGATTCCTTGGACTTTGGGGGGGAAGGGATGTTATGACCTGCCTGCTTACCACTGGCTGGGGACTAATGGCAATCCCACAATTCTCAGGGAGTATGAGCTTCCCCAATGAGAGGAGCGGAGAAATCATTAGCAGGTCCCTGCATAAATAGAGCTGACCAGTTTAGAACATTCTGGAGAGGAGTGAGAAGCAAGGGAGTTGCTGCTGCTGCTGTTGTGTATATGTATGTTATTGTAAATAAATGTTATTTCTTTCTATCCTTCAACTCGTGCTGGATTCTTCGTGGCCCTCACAAAACTCTTCAAGAAGGGAGTGAAGTTTGGGGTCTTGTACACAGCCCACTTGTGGGTGATTGACCAGAAGCAGGAGTTTTATTTTGACCTGCCAGAGTAGGCGATAGATTTTATGAGGGACTATCAAGTGTGAGGACACTAAACTTTGGGGAGGAGACTTGAGTTTATGGTAGAATGTTTGGGGTGGGTAGTTTGTGTGAGTTTCGACAGGGGAACAGTGATGGTAAGTGTGCCTTTTATTCTTCTTTGTTGGCTGGTGGGCGGGAGGAGGGGGGAGGGGTAGACTGGAGGGGGATGGGGTGGTTAGAGGCTTTGGGCGGGGACCACCATGCTAGCTGGGTGGGCTAGTTAACAGAAGTGAAGTGGGGGATCATCAGGAGGAAGGCATGGGGGGGGTGGTTGATGCACTATCAATTACGACGAGACGAGAGTAGAGTGTAATCGAGGCTTTATTACGCAGAGATGTGTAGCCTCCCGCAGCTGCTGCCGAAATGGCTACAGCTCGGAGAGCACACACGTTTATACTCCACCTACTGGGCGGAGCCAGCAGGCTGGTATCTACCCCCGTACCTGTAGTACAGGGGTCTTACCGTAATACCCTTCGTATGCGGTATATACAATACAACAGTGGTGACTACCACATTCACCCCCTGTTAAAAAAGAGTCCAGCGGGGGTGGTGGAAAACTATTTACATTCAGGTGTTTAACATTTTAAGGAAAAGTTTACAAATTCAGACGATCGGGCGCCTTGATCCGTCGTTGAGAGTGCTGCAGTTCTGGTGGCGATTTCAAAGAACAAAGAACAAAGAACAAAGAAATGTACAGCACAGGAACAGGCCCTTCGGCCCTCCAAGCCCGTGCCGACCATGCTGCCCGAGTAAACTACAATCTTCTACACTTCCTGGGTCCGTATCCTTCTATTCCCATCCTATTCATATATTTGTCAAGATGCCCCTTAAATGTCCCTATCGTCCCTGCTTCCACTACCTCCTCCGGTAGCGAGTTCCAGGCACCCACTACCCTCTGCGTAAAAAACTTGCCTCGTACATCTACTCTAAGCCTTGCCCCTCTCACCTTAAACCTATGCCCCCTAGTAATTGACCCCTCTACCCTGGAGAAAAGCCTCTGACTATCCACTCTGTCTATGCCCCTCATAATTTTGTATACCTCTATCAGGTCTCCCCTCAACCTCCTTCGTTCCAGTGAGAACAAACCGAGTTTATTCAACCGCTCCTCATAGCTAATGCCCTCCATACCAGGCAACATTCTGGTAAATCTCTTCTGCACCCTCTCTAAAGCCTCCACATCCTTCTGGTAGTGTGGCGACCAGAATTGAACACTATACTCCAAGTGTGGCCTAACTAAGGTTCTATACAGCTGCAACATGACTTGCCAATTCTTATACTCAATGCCCCGGCCAATGAAGGCAAGCATGCCGTATGCCTTCTTGACTACCTTCTCCACCTGTGTTGCCCCTTTCAATGACCTGTGGACCTGTATCCTAGATCTTTTTGACTTTCAATACTCTTGAGGGTTCTACCATTCACTGTATATTCCCTACCTGCATTAGACCTTCCAAAATGCATAACCTCACATTTGTCCGGATTAAACTCCATCTGCCATCTCTCCGCCCAAGTCTCCAGACAATCTAAATCCTGCTGTATCCTCCGACAGTCCTCATCGCTATCCGCAATTCCACCAACCTTTGTGTCGTCTGCAAACTTACTAATCAGACCAGTTACATTTTCCTCCAAATCACTACTCACCTCCCAGAAGGCCCCTGCGCACCACTGCCGCCGAAATCCAAAGGGCTGCTCCTGTAAAGGCAAGAGTTTTTAAATTCACTACTCACCTCCCAGAAGGCCCCTGCGCACCGCTGCCGCCGAAATCCAAAGGGCTGCTTGTGTAAAGGTAAGAGTTTTTAAATTCACTACTCACCTCCCAGAAGGCCCCTGCGCACCGCTGCCGTCGGTTCAGTCATCGGTGACTCCGGGAGCGTGTCGACCTTATCTTCATCCCCGGGTAGGACCAAGCGGAGGACGGATCATCCTGGAGTGGGGGCTGTGGTGGGGTGCGCTGGGAGGAGGGAGGGTGGCGCCGGGGCAGAGTGGGGGAGGCGGTGTGGGGACACAGCTGGTGCCAGGTCCCTGAGGGAGACTGTGTCTTGGCGGCCGTCGGGGTACGCTACGCAGGCGTACTGCAGGTTCACGTGAAGTAGCTGTACCCTCTCAACTAACGGGTCCGCCTTGTGTAGCCGCATGTGCTTGCGGAGGAGGACGGGTCCTGGAGCTGCCAGCCATGTTGGGAGCGAAACCCCAGAGGTGGACTTCCTGGGGAAGGCAAAGAGACGGTCCTGGGGAGTTTCGTTGGTCGCCGTGCACAGGAGCGACTGAATGGAGTGAAGGGCGTCGGGGAGGACCTCCTGCCAGCGGGAGGCAGAGAGATTTCTGGACCGTAGGGCCAGCTGGACGGCCTTCCAGACTGTCCCATTCTCCCGCTCCACCTGCCCATTTCCCCGGGGGTTGTAGCTGGTCGCACAGCTCGAGGCAATGCCCCTGTTGAGCAGGTACTGGTGCAGCTCATCGCTCATAAATGAGGTTCCCCGGTCGCTGTGGACGTAGGCGGGGAAACCGAACAGAGCAAAGATGGTGTTGAGGGCTTTGATGACGGTGGCAGCCGTCATATCGGGGCATGGGACGGCGAAGGGGAATCTGGAATATTCGTCGACCACATTAAGAAAGTACGTATTTCGGTCAGTGGATGAGAGGGGCCCTTTGAAATCCATGCTGAGGCGTTCAAAGGGGCGGGAGGCCTTCACCAGGTGTGCTCGGTCTGGCCGGTAGAAGTGCGGCTTGCACTCCGCACAGACCTGGCATTCCCTGGTCATAGCCCTGACTTCCTCGACGGAGTAGGGCAGATTGCGGGCCTTTATGAAGTGATAAAAGCGGGTGACCCCTGGGTGACAGAGATCATCGTGCAGGGTCCGGAGTCGGTTCACTTGTGCGTTGGCACAAGTACCTCGGGATAGGGCATCGGGGGGCTCATTGAGCTTACCGGGGCGATACAAATCTCGTAATTGTAGGTGGAGAGCTCGATCCTCCACCTCAAGATCTTATCATTTTTGATCTTACCCCGCTGTGTGTTGTTGAACATGAAGGCAACTGACCGTTGGTCAGTAAGGAGAGTGAATCTCCTGCCGGCCAGGTAATGCCTCCAATGCCACACAGCTTCAACGATAGCTTGGGCCTCCTTTTCGACGGAGGAGTGCTGGATTTCGGAGGCATGGAGGGTGCGGGAAAAGAATGCCACGGGCCTGCCTGCCTGGTTGAGGCTGGTGGCTAGAGAGACATCTGAAGCATCGCTCTCGACTTGGAAGGGGAGCGTCTCTTCGACCGCGTGCATCGCGGCCTTGGCGATGTCGGCCTTGATACGGTTAAAGGCCTGGTGAGCCTCGGCCGTCGGGGAAAACGGTGGAGTGAATGAGTGGGCGGGCCTTGTCCGCATAGTTAGGGACCCACTGGGAGTAGTACGAGAAGAATCCCAGGCATCATTAGAAGGCCTTGGGGCATTGGGGAAGGGGGAGTTCCATGAGGGGGTGCATGCGATCAGGGTCGGGCCCTGCACTCCGTTCTGGACCACATAGCCGAGGATGGCTAATCGGTTCGAGCTGAACACTCACTTCTCCTTGTTGTAGGCTAGGTTGAAGAGTTTAGCGGTGTGGAGGAATTTGGAAAGGTTAGCGTCGTGGTCCTGCTGGTCGTGGAAGCAGATGGTGATGTTATCCAGGTACGGGAGGGTGGCCCCCAGTCCGTACCGGTCAACCATTCGGTCCATCTCCCGTTGGAAGACCGCGACCCCGTTAGTGATGCCAAAGGGACCCCTAAGGAAGTGGTAAAGGTGGCCGTCTGCTTCAAACGCGGTGTACGGGCGGTCCGCCTTGCGAATGGGGAGCTGGTGGTAGGCTGATTTTAGGTCCACTGTCGAGAAGACCCTGTACTGTGCAATCTGATTGAACATATCAGATATGCATGGGAGGGGGTACGCGTCGAGCTGTGTGTACCGACTGATGGTCTGACTGTAGTCAACGACCATCCTGTTTTCCTCCCCAGTTTTCACAACTACCACTTGGGCTCTCCAGGTGCTATTGCTGGCCTCGATAATTCCTTCCCGCAGCAGCCGCTGGACCTCAGACCTGATGAAGGTCCTGTCCTGGTTGCTGTACCGTCTGCTCCTGGTGGCGATGGGTTTGCAATCCGGGGTGAGGTTTGCAAACAGAGAAGGTGGGTCGACCTTAAGCTTTGTGAGACCGCAGACAGTAAGGGGTGGTAGGGGCCCGCCAAATTTCAGGGTTAGGCTCTGGAGGTTGCACTGGAAGTCCAGGCCGAGTAGCAAGGCAGCTCAGAGGTCAGGGAGGACGTAGAGCCGGAAGCCGCTGAACTCTACGCCCTGGATGCTGAGGGCGGCGGTGCAGTACTCTCGGATCGCCATGGAGTGGGATCCGGAGGCCAGGGAGATTTTCTGGTTAATGGGGTGTACGGTGAGGGAGCAGCCCCTTACCATATCGGGGTGGATGAAGCTCCAAGTGCTCCCAGAGTCCAGACGGCAGGCTATCTTGTGCCCATCGACCTTCTCTGTCGTCGACGCAGTCGCGAGGTTGTGTGGTCGGGACTCGTCGATCGTGATGGAGGCGAGACGCGGCTGGTCAGGAGCGGTTGCAGACGATGAGTGGCCCGATCAGGTGGCCGACGAGCAGGGGTCCTGAGGCGGGGAAGATGGCGGCGCCCACGGGCCGCACGTGGCCTGAGACAGGCACAATGGTGGCGCCCATGGGCCGCACGTGTTGTGAGGCGAACAAGATGGTGAGCAAGATGGCGGTGCCCACGGACTGCACTTGTTGTGCGGCGAGCAAGATGGCGGCGCCCACGGGCCGCACGTGTCCTGAGGCAGGCAAGATGGCGGCGCCCAGGGGCCGCACGTGTTGTGAGGCGAGCAAGATGGCGGCGCCCACGGGCCGCACGTGTCCTGAGGCAGGCAAGATGGCGGCACCTATGGGCCGCACGTGTTGTGAGGCGAGCAAGATGGTGGCGCCCAAGGGCCGCACGTGGTCTGAGGTGAGGAAGATGGATGGCGGCACCCACGGGTCGCACGTGGGGGGTGCAGGGACAATAGTGGCGATCGAGCCGGCCTGGCACACAGCAGCAAAATGTCCTTTCTTCCCGCAGGCCTCGCAGAGCGCGCTCTGTGCCAGGCAGTGTTGCCGGGGGTGTTTTGTCTGTCCACAGAAGTAGCACTTGGGTCCCCCGGGGTTGGTTGGCTGCCGTGCGGCGCAGGCCTGGGGTTGGCTGGGGGAGGTCGCTGATGGGGTCCACGATGGCGTGTTTGCTGGCGGGGTCCATGATGCCCAGGAGGGGTGGGCCTTGCGGTCGGGGGCATACGCCTGTACATTGCATGAGGTGACTGTGAGCAAGATCGCTAGTTTCTTGGTCGCCGCGAGGTCGAGGGAAACCCCTTCCAAGAGGCGCTAGCGGATGTAGGCCGACCCTATGCCTGTAACGAACGCGTCTTCAACTAGCAGGTCAGAATGTTCAACGGCCGAAACGGCCTGGCAATCGCAGTCTCTCACCAGGGTGTGCAGGGCACGCCAGAAATCTTCCACTGACTCACCGGGGAGTTGATGCCACGTGGACAGGAGGTGCCTGGCGAAGATTTTGTTGGTCTGCTGAGTGTAGTTCTCCTTCAGTAGCGCCATGGCCTCAGCATAGGTCAGCGTGACCCGGATGAGGGGAAAGATATCGGAGCTCAGCCGCGTATAAAGGATCTGGAGCTTCTGTGCCTCTGAGGATGGTTCTGTCGCAGATCCAATGTATGCTTCAAAGCCAGCTAGCCAATGTGCGAAGGCCGACTTGGCATTGTCTGCTTGAGGGTGCAGCTGCAGGCGATCAGGCTTGATGCGGAGATCCATCTTTGTAAAATCTCTACGTAATAAATTGATGCATTATTAATTACGACGAGACGAGAGTAGAGTGTAATCGAGGCTTTATTACGCAGAGATGTGCAGCCTCCTGCAGCTGCTGCTGAAATGGCTGCAGCTCGGCGAGCCCACACATTTATACTCCGCCTACTGGGCGGAACCAGCAGGCAGGGATCTATCCCCGTACCTGTAGTACAGGGGCCTTACCGTAATATCCCTCATATGCGGTATATACAGTACAATGAAGGTTGAATGGGCTGGTTAAATGGTCGTTTATGTTCACGCATCTGAGGAGTGTGAAGGCAGACGTGGTGTTTTGACAGGAGACGCACCTGAAGTTGTCAGAAGAGGCTGAGGAAGGGGTGGGTGGGGCAGGTGTTCCATTCGGGGCTGCATATGAAGACGAGGGGAATGGCTGTGTTGATCAATTAGAGGGTGGCGTTTTGAGTTGGGGAGTATTGCGGCCGATCCAGGGGATAGGTATGTCATGGTCAGTTGGAAGCCGAAGGGGATGCTTGTAGTCCTTGTCATATACACCAGTATATTATGGTGCAGACACACACACTGATGGACATGCAGTGGGACCAATCAGCATACACAACACCGCAGCCAATCACCAGTGAGAGCACACGCACTATAAAGACAGGGGGCAGGAGAGTTCCCGCTCATTCTAGTAGCAGCCAGCTCGGAGCACAGAGTTCACAGCCTGCAACACAGACATTCACCATGTGCTGAGTGCATCATCTGGCTAGGACTAAGCAAGGGTCAACAGTTAAAGCTGGTATTGCATTTACCCACAGTTCAAGCATGTTAATATAGTTACCCTTATAATAAAATAGAGTTGCACCACTCCCAGTGTTGGTGACCTGTTTGTGATCCAGAACACCCAACACATCATGGTATAAGGAGTGGTTGCATACTAGCACTTCTGAGACCCACCTGCAACTAATCAGCATTCCGGCATCCTGAAGTATGGAGAACATCAACCCGCCGCCGCCGCTCCGCATCGCCGGCAATCTCGGGGTCAATTGGAAGATTTTCAAACCGTGCTTCCAGCTCTTCCTTGAAGCCACGGACAGGGAGAACGCCTCGGACACCAGGAAGATTGCTCTGCTCCTCTCCACGGCCGGGCAATACGCCATACACATCTTCAACTCCTTCACATTCGCAGACGACGAGGACAAGACAAAGTACAAGGCGGTTCTCCTCAAATTCGATACCCACTTCAGCATAGAGGTCAATGAAAGCTTCGAAAGATACCTGTTCCAGCAGCGCTTGCAGGGTAAGGATGAGCCTTTCCAATCCTTTTTAACACACCTCCGCATCCTTGCGCAGTCCTGCGGCTATGGGCCCACCTCCGTCTCCATGATATGCAACCAGATCGTATTTGGTGTTCTGTCGGACCCCCTGTGTCAGCAGCTCCTCAAAATTAAGCAACTCACCCTAGCGACTGCCATCGAGACCTGTGTCCTGCATGAAAATGCCACCAGCCGGTACTCCCATATACAGGTGGCTGAAACGACATGGCAAGGACCCACGAGGCGGAACGGGTCCAAACAATTGAACACCTCCAAGGCTGCAGCCTGGGTGAGGGTGGCCATTTCGCGCGCTTTCCGCGGCCTCCCGCGCTTGTACACGGCAAACGAGGGGACGGTGACGTGGAGGAATGTGATGCGCAGGCCGCAGGACCGCACCGCGCATGCGCAGTGGCGCAACGAGCGTACTGACGTCGTATAGAACATAGAAAAATACAGCACAGAACAGGCCCTTCGGCCCACGATGTGCCGAACCTTTGTCCTAAATTAATCATGGATTATCATTGAATTTACAGTGCAGAAGGAGGCCATTCGGCCCATTGAGTCTGCACTGGCTCTTGGAAAGAGCATCCTACCCAAAGTCAACACCTCCACCCAACACTAAGGGCAATTTTGGACACGAAGGGCAATTTATCATTGGCCAATCCACCCAACCTGCACATCTTTGGACCGTGGGAGGAAACTGGAGCACCCGGAGGAAACCCACGCAGACACGGGGAGGATGTGCATACTCCGCACAGACAGTGACCCAAGCCGGAATCGAACCTGGTACCCTGGAGCTGTGAAGCAATTGTGCTATCCACAATGCTACCGTGCTGCCCTTAAGAACAAATAAATCTACACTATATAATTTTACCGTAATCCATGTACCTATCCAATAGCTGCTTGAAGGTCCCTAATGTTTCCGACTCAACTACTTCCACAGGCAGTGCATTCCATGCCCCCACTACTCTCTGGGTAAAGAACCTACCTCTGGCATCCCCCCTATATCTTCCACCATTCACCTTAAATTTATGTCCCCTTGTAATTGTTTGTTCCACCCGGGGAAAAAGTCTCTGACTGTCTACTCTATCTATTCCCCTGACCATCTTATAAACCTCTATCAAGTCGCCCCTCACCCTTCTCCGTTCTAATGAGAAAAGGCCTAGCACCCTCAACCTTTCCTCGTAAGACCTACTCTCCATTCCAGGCAACATCCTGGTAAATCTCCTTTGCACCTTTTACAAAGCTTCCACATCCTTCCTAAAATGAGGCGACCAAAACTGTACACAGTACTCCAAATGTGGCCTTACCAAAGTTTTGTACAGCTGCAACATCACCTCATGGCTCTTAAATTCAATCCCTCTGTTAATGAACGCTAGCACACCATTGGCCTTCTTCACAGCTCTATCCACTTGAGTGGCAACTTTCAAAGATGTATTAACATAGACCCCAAGATCTCTCTGCTCCTCCACATTGCTAAGAACTCTACCGTTAACCCTGTATTCCGCATTCATATTTGTCCTTCCAAAATGGACAACCTCACACTTTTCAGGGTTAAACTCCATCTGCCACTTCTCAGCCCAGCTCTGCATCCTATCTATGTCTCTTTGCAGCCAACAACAGCCCTCCTCACTATCCACAACTCCACCAATCTTCGTATCATCTGCAAATTTACTGACCCACCCTTCAACTCCCTCATCCAAGTCATTAATGAAAATCACAAACAGCAGAGGACCCAGAACTGATCCCTGCGATACGCCACTGGTAACTGGGATCCAGGCTGAATATTTGCCATCCACCACCACTCTCTGACGTCTATCGGTTAGCCAGTTTGTTATCCAACTGGCCAAATTTCCCACTATCCCATGCCTCCTTACTTTCTGCAGAAGCCTACCATGGGGAACCTTATCAAATGCCTTACTAAAATCCATGTACACTACATCCACTGCTTTACCTTCATCCACATGCTTGGTCACCTCCTCAAAGTATTCAATAAGACTTGTAAGGCAAGACCTACCCCTCACAAATCCGTGCTGACTATCCCTAATCAAGCAGTGTCTTTCCAGATGCTCAGAAATCCTATCCTTCAGTACCCTTTCCATGACTTTGCCGACCACCGAAGTAAGACTAACTGGCCTGTAATTCCCAGGGTTATCCCTAGTCCCTTTTTTGAACAGGGGCACGACATTCGCCACTCTCCAATGCCCTGGTACCACCCCTGTTGACAGTGAGGACGAAAAGATCATTGCCAACGGCTCTGCAATTTCATCTCTTGCTTCCCATAGAATCCTTGGATATATCCCGTCAGGCCCGGGGGACTTGTCTATCCTCAAGTTTTTCAAAATGCCCAACACATCTTCCTTCCTAACAAGTATTTCCTCGAGCTTACCAGTCTATTTCACACTGTCCTCTCCAACAATATGGCCCCTCTCATTTGTAAATACTGAAGAAAAGTACTCGTTCAAGACCTCTCCTATCTCTTCAGACTCAATACACAATCTCCCGCTACTGTCCTTGATCGGACCTACCCTTGCTCTAGTCATTCTCATATTTCTCACATATGTGTAAAAGGCCTTGGGGTTTTCCTTGATCCTACCCACCAAAGATTATTCATGCCCTCTCTTAGCTCTTAGTCACGACTTGCGGCAGCTGTGGCTCCGCCCATTTAAAGCGGCAATGTCCTGCAAAATCGCGACAATGCCTAAGATGTGGCAGACTTGGCCACTATGCTGCCTGCTGTCGAGCAGCTCAGCCTGCCAATTTGCATCGCTTCAGCCAGCCTCACAGGAACGTTCGGGCAATTCAACCCATGTTCACCGAGTCCGATTCCGACTTCCCGCAGATCAGTGACACCGAGGACCCGAGGGAGCCTTTTCGAGTCACTGTTATAACAAAGAACAGGCTGTCCCCGAATCAAAACCACCAGCCGCTGTCGGTGCACAGCATTGATCCAGACGACGAGTGGTGTGCCACCCTGACGGTCAACCAGAATTCGTCGCCCACCTCAGAGACATGACTTATGAGTTTTACGATGTTGGACTCTTTGATCTGTTCTGTTATCCTGTTTCATCATTCCAGTTGTTTGTATATAATGTTCATTTCGTTGTTGGTGTGACACCCTATTTCTCTGCACCAGGCACCTGGTAATACCAGGTATTGCAGTGAATGACCATTGGCTAGACCGAGGGGTCTACCATTGGATAATGCACATAGCCCCACCCTGAGAGGCGGTGTATAAGAACCGATGCCAGCCCAGCAGCCTTCACTTTCTGTATCACCGCTGCTGGGTACAGTTCTAGCTGATTAAAGCCGATTAGATATGACTCCTCTTTGTCTCGAGAGTATTGATTGTGCATCACCGTGTAAATAGATTAGCCTCATGTACATAGTCATGTAAATAACACGCGCACACATAGTCAGGTACATTCACTACACAATATTTATTGTCATGCAGGCACATGTTCTTTAGAAAAAAGGGGGGATGTCACAATATACACCAGTATATCATGGTACAGACACATACACACACACTGATGGACATGCAGTGGGACCAATCAGCATACACAACACCGCAGCCAATCACCAGTGAGAGCACACGCACTATAAAGACAGGGGACAGGAGAGTTCCCGCTCATTCTAGTAGCAGCCAGCTCGGAGCGCAGAGCTCACAGCCTTCAACACAGACATTCACCATGTGCTGAGTGCATCACCTGGTTAGGACTAGGCAAGGGTCAACAGTTAAAGCTGGTATTGCATTTACCCACAGTTCATGTATGTTAATATAGTTAACCTTATAATAAAATAGAGTTGCACCACTTCCAGTGTTGGTGACCTATTTGTGATCCAGAACACCCAACACATCAGTCCTTGTAAACGTTAATACCCCGAAATGGGATGGTGTGGATTTTATAAGGCGGGTATTGAAATGAAATGAAATGAAAATCGCTTGTTGTCAAAAGTCGGCTTCAAGTGAAGTTACTGCGAAAAGCCCCTAGTCACCACATTCGCCGACGGCGCCTGTTCGGGGAGGCTGTTACGGGAATGGAACCGTGCTGCTGGCCTGCCTTGGTCTGCTTTCAAAGCCAGCGATTTAGCCCTGTGCTAAATCGCATTTAGATATGCATCAGTTGCTAATGGACGAGGTATTTTAATACGACCCTGGACTCGAGCCTAAACTGGTTGAACCTGAAGTCATCGAGGGGCCGACAGTGGCTCGGGAGCTGAGGAGATTCATGGAGCTTATGGGGAGGGGTCCAGACTCGTGGAGATTTGGGAGGCCAAGGGCCTTTGCCTCCCTAATAGCCTGGAGACGGATTTTGTTGTGTTGGCGGAACTCAGAACCACTGAAGGCAGGTATATGGGTGGGCGACCTGGCAGAATTCCTGAAATCGGAGAAGATTGAATTTGTTCCGCGGGGGTCGGTAGAGGGGTTCATTCATCAATTTCTTCAAGTAGGATTGAGGGGACAGCAGGGGGGGGAGGGGGGGGCTGCTGTTAAGGGTGGTTAAAGTGGGGTGTGGGGGTCTATGTCGGGGGGGCTGGAGGGTTTATTGGGTTGATATGATGTTCTTCTGATATTCTGTATATTTATATCTTTGTTGAAAAGCCTTGATTAAAAATATTAAAAATTAACTGACAGGCCTGCAGGTAACTGAGGTGGAATTTAATCCCTCTAGGGCAGAAGTTTGGAGGTGGGGGGTGTCATAATATACACCAGTATATCATGGTGCAGACACACACACTGATGGACACACAGCGGGACCAATCAACACACACAACACCGCAGCCAATCACCAGTTAGAGCACACTCACTACAAAGACAGGGGGCATCAGAGTTCCCGCTCATTCGGGTTGCAGCCTCTCAGAAGGACAGAGCTTACAGCTTACAGCACAGATCTTCACCATGTGCTGACTGCATAGACTGATGAGGACAGGCATTGATCTTTAGTTTAATCTAACATCGTGTTAACCCACAGTGAAAGTATGTTCAACAGTTTCTAGCTTAATAAAATAGTGTTGTACTATTTTATGTGTTGGTGGCCTGTTTATGTTCCACGGATCCAGAGCACCCAACACATCAGTGGGGAGGTGGGGGGGCGGCGGGGGGGGGGGGGGGGGGGGGGGGGGCGGGGGGAGGGCAGCGTGTGATTGAATAGAGGGTGTGGGTCAGGGGCCCCAGCGGCTCCTTCTGATTAATTCCAGGTTGGGTAGGCTAATGGACAGTCTTCCTGCCCAGATGCCAAATGTGATCTTTAAGTGGGCAAGTAATAGCCATTAAAGGGCCTCATCCTGCTGCCGCTGATTGAAACCCAGCAGCAGATAGAGACTGGCCATACTATATGACCAAGGAGCAAGCTCTAGGTTTGCTTGCAGCCTAGTAGGGGGCACTCAATATCTGATCATGGGACCCAGTGTCGGAAATGAGAGCGGCTCCCATGTGCTCCCCCCCCCTCTCCCCCCACTCCCTCCCCCACCCCATCCCCAGCCTTTCCTCTTCCTCCCATCTGGTGAAAGTGCAGCAATTAGATGTTGTAGCCACCTAAAATGGCTGATTCCCGATTAATTTGGCCAAAACCCGATGTAAAATGGCTAACTGAAAGGGCTGATGGGAAAATCAGCCAACAGAGCACAAACAGACAGCTGCAGACAGAACTGTGTATTCGGCTCTGGGGATGTCGGCCCAGACCGATACCTGCAACCATTAGCAGCACATCAACCCAGCCATCTGCAGTTTAATCGGCTATCCCCGGGAACAATTGCAACAAATTAGCAATTGAAAGCCGATCCAGACCTCTCGGTGCCAGCAGTGGCCGAGACAAAGAAAGGTGAACGACCACCCCCGATCAAGGAATCGCCCCATTATTGGAGCATATCGAACCCAGTGATTGGGACCAAGTCCAATCACTTGGGACCAGGGTCAAGGTCTGCCCCGAGAGGCGGGAAGCCCCTGGGCACTATAAAGATAGGGGCCAAGTTCAGATCGGCCCCTTTGCTCCCTTCTTCTCCTGCTCGCAACCTTCGCAAGAACCATCGACAAGAAACCGTAAGTTTGACTCCAGCGATCGCTACCCGATAGAGACTCCTAGCCATCGACCTGTATTAGCCTTTGAATCCCGCAGGCCAGACCCAATTCGATAAGCCATTTGTTTTCCTGACCTGGTGGGCCATTTCCAAAGTTAAGTATTGGCCTGTAGTGGTAGGTAGTAGTCTAGAAAGTAGGATTATTGTATAAGTATTTATTGCTGTATATAATAAATTATCATTGATTTAACATTTACTATGCGGTGTGCTGTCTTCTTAATCATAACTAGAGCTTGAACCACGTGGCGGTATCAGAAAGATACCTGGCGACTCGTGAGCAAAGGTGTCAGAATTAGAGCTAATAAAACTAAGGCTAATAAGAGCAACATTTTGGCGACTCTGCCGGGACCCGATCAAGAAGTGGAAAACCACTCCGGGAGAACCCAAGAAATTTGAATAGAATCCAATTGGAAACAAAAAAACCCCACAAGTGTTCAAGCAGTTCTGATTAATAATTCACAATTCGGAAGTGGGTGTATGCATGCGTAACTAACAGGGCTATAAGGTAAAACTGATAGATTTTTGTTGCGTCAAAACTGTCGGATGTCTGTATTTTTGGAAATTAGCGCAAGCCGTACCCGCATCTACGACACCACCTTAGCCCCCTGTTCCAAATTTAACTGAAGCAAGCAGATAGGAGAGATGGCCATGCAGGCAATGCAACGCTTCATGAACCCCGAGTAATTTGCAGTCGCAGCGACCAGCAGCAGTAGAGTGGGACAGTGCCCCACTTGGGAAGAGGAAATTCGGAAACACCTCAAGGGCAAAGGATGGCCCATGTGGAATTATTTCTGTAATAATGACAACTCAGGTCCCGGAAGTATAGGGCATACGTGGTGGGAGAACATGAGTGAAATCCACAAAAAGAATTTAACAAAAGCTCGCAAGCCGATGGCAATTGTGTCCTGTCTGGCACAATTGCGAGGCACAGAGGAGGTCGTCAGGACGCTCCGCAAAGAAGTAGAGAGCATACATCATATGAGTAAAGTCGATGTATGCGAGGTGGAGAAAGAGAATCTGGAGTTAAGGCGGAAATTGGCAGCAAAGGATGAAGAGGTGGCTGACGCCAAACGGGGTCACCAGTCTTGTCTGGCGCATTTGTGTAGTTTCTATCCCAGTACGAAAAGGCTTATCAGGTCACGCAGCATGCAGTCCTGGTAAGGAAAGAGACAGAGAAGCAGGTGGAGACGCTACAGAAGCAATGAAGTGATCTCAAGGCAGCCTTGAGAGCGCTCCACGCTGCAACCACGGAACAAAGAAAGAGCACCATAGACCATGCGAAGTGCCGGAAGCAAATTGCAGACCTGCAATCACTGCTTTCTGTCCAAAAGGGATTCCAAGAAACCTTTGGGGAAAGTTCAGACCAGGAAGACGGCCCTGATTGGGAAGAATCACAGGAAACAGCGCAGAGATATGTTCAGGGAACATGTACGCAGGGAAAGCCCTAAAGGAGAAAAGCACCCCCACCCCCCACACAGCAGGTAGTTCAGGCTCCGATGAACCCTGTAACAACCCTCTGCACAGCCACACCGGACGATGCGGCATATCTATATTCCACCCCCTTGACAGTGACCCAATTACAGGACGCGTGCGAGAAGATCACACCGTTCCTTCCCAGCTCAGACCCCCACCAGTTCTTTGCCACAGTTAGACGCTAGGCGCACATGTACATCCTGGATGAGAGAGAGCATGTAAAGCTCATGGTTCTAAGTTTAGATCCATCGGTAGCAGCAGCCCTTCCCGACCCACAGAACGTAGGAGGAGGCACCCTTGCAGAAATGCATACCGCGATCCTGGATGCGATCGGGTATAACCGGGGTGACCCCATAGATGGCCTAAATAAGTGCAGGCAGAAGAAGTCTGAACACCCCACAGCATTCGCAGGATGCTTGTGGATTCACTTTGAAGCCATTTTCGGAAACGTAGACCGTCCCATTTGTCCCCAGACAATATGGCCAAATGGACCCGCAGCCTTATCTCCCATGCCACAGAGGCAGGACAGAATGCCTGTAGTAGTTATGATCCCTCGGAGGAGGCTCATAACGAGAAGTGGGTGGTTAAAAGATTGTCCCGCGTTTGGGAGCCGTCTGTTCACAATCGAGCCGCCGCTAAAACCACAGAGGAAAAGCAAGCCGCCGCAGACATGCAGGCAGTAAAAGCCACACCTCACAACCCCGCCTGTGTAAATGAGGGAAAGAACAGCCCCCCAGCACAACCGCAAGAATGTTACAACTGCGGACAGTTGGGACATTTTGCCAAAGAGTGCAATGCCCCGAAAAAGCCACCGAGAGCCCAACAGACAGGCACTCTCAGTAAGAAAAAGGCAGAGCCCATACATAGCGTTAGCACCCGTTCGGATCAGACGGACTTGACCGGGACGGACTGACGGTGTACAGGCTCCCCCAGTTGGGTCTGCGATACCCTTTGAGATAGGTCAGGACGACCCGTAGTCGCAGCGAAAATTCGGGGACAGCCTATCGAGTTTCTTTGGGACACAGGAGGGTCCCGCACCACCATAAATTCCTCCACCCTTTATCAGGACACGTGGCCCACTACAGCCACTATCACCCTCAGCGGCTTTATAGGCCACTCACAGCAGGGACACATCACAGCCCCTGTACCCATTCAAATAGGGACCATTACCACAAAACACCCCGTAGTTTTAGTCGACCTGCCCCACACAGCAGAACACATTCTGGGAATCGACTTTATGAATTCCCACCACCTTTTATTCGATCCAGTCAACCAGTGTGTCTGGAAGATGGCGAAATCCGTCAGAGCCCCCGCAATGCTCAACATAGGGGACTATATGAACAAAATTAGCGCAGTAGGCGTGTTTTGGTTTAACCCCACCACACTCAGCACGGACAGGCAGGTTGGGGCAGTCCTGCAAAAGAACAGGGTGGCATTCGCGACCCACAAGCACGACTGTGGACGGATAACTGGCTCTGTACAAGTAACAGGACCGGACCCTAGACCCCCAAAACAGTACGGATTCCCCCTAGAAGCAGAGGGAGAAATCCTAAAAGTTATAGAGAGCTTATTAGAGCAGGGCGTACTAAGACCGGTAGCCTCTACTAATAATGCCCCGATTTGGCCAGTGAGAAAGCCCGACGGATCGTGGCGCTTGACCATTGATTACCGGGAACTCAATAAAGTCAACCCCGCAGCAGCCCCCACCGTAGCAACAAGTCCCGAGACCATGCTCAAACAGGGACTCAATTCCCGATATTTCACAGTTTTGGACGTCAGTAATGGATTCTGGTCCATTCCATTGGCAAAGGCGTGCCAGTATAAATTTGCCTTCACTTTCAGAGCGCAGAGGTACACGTGGACATGCCTGCCACAAGGCATCCACAACTCCCCCTCCATTTTCCACCGACAGCTGGCAAATGGACTAGCAAGATTTTCTCACCCCGAATGTCTGGTACAAAGAACAAAGAACAAAGAAATGTACAGCACAGGAACAGGCCCTTCGGCCCTCCAAGCCCGTGCCGACCATGCTGCCCGACTAAACTACAATCTTCTACACTTCCTGGGTCCGTATCCCTCTATTCCCATCCTATTCATGTATTTGTCAAGATGCCCCTTAAATGTCACTATCGTCCCTGCTTCCACCACCTCCTCCGGTAGCGAGTTCCAGGCACCCACTACCCTCTGCGTAAAAAACTTGCCTCGTACATCTACTCTAAACCTTGCCGCTCTCACCTTAAACCTATGCCCCCTAGTAATTGACCCCTCTACCCCGGGGAAAAGCCTCTGACTATCCACTCTGTCTATGCCCCTCATAATTTTGTAGACCTCTATCAGATCGCCCCTCAACCTCCTTCGTTCCAGTGAGAACAAACCGAGTTTATTCAACCGCTCCTCATAGCTAATGTCCTCCATACCAGGCAACATTCTGGTAAATCTCTTCTGCACCCTCTCTAAAGCCTCCACATCCTTCTGGTAGTGTGGCGACCAGAATTGAACACTATACTCCAAGTGTGGCCTAACTAAGGTTCTATACAGCTGCAACATGACTTGCCAATTCTTATACTCAATGCCCCGGCCATTGAAGGCAAGCATGCCGTATGCCTTCTTGACTACCTTCTCCTCCTGTGTTGCCCCTTTCAGTGACCTGTGGACCTGTACTCCTAGATCTCTTTGACTTTCAATACTCTTGAGGGTTCTACCATTCACTGTATATTCCCTACCTGCAAGTTTTAAAGTACTGGTGGACAAGGATAAGAGTGGTCCGAGGATGAATGTGCTAAATTGGGGGAAGGCTAATTATAACAATATTAGGTGGGAACTGAAGAACATAGATTGGGGGCGGATGTTTGAGGGCAAATCAACATCTGACATGTGGGAGGCTTTCAAGTGTCAGTTGAAAGGAATACAGGACAGGCATGTTCCTGTGAGGAAGAAAGATAAATACGGCAATTTTCGGGAACCTTGGATGACGAGTGATATTGTAGGCCTCGTCAAAAAGAAAAAGGAGGCATTTGTCAGGGCTAAAAGGCTGGGAACAGACGAAGCCTGTGTGGCATATAAGGAAAGTAGGAAGGAACTTAAGCAAGGAGTCAGGAGGGCTAGAAGGGGTCATGAAAAGTCATTGGCAAATAGGGTTAAGGAAAATCCCAAGGCTTTTTACACGTACATAAAAAGCAAGAGGGTAGCCAGGGAAAGGGTTGGCCCACTGAAGGATAGGCAAGGGAATCTATGTGTGGAGCCAGAGGAAATGGGCGAGGTACTAAATGAATACTTTGCATCAGTATTCACCAAAGAGAAGGAATTGGTAGATGTTGAGTCTGGAGAAGGGGGTGTAGATAGCCTGGGTCACATTGTGATCCAAAAAGACGAGGTGTTGGGTGTCTTAAAAAATATTAAGGTAGATAAGTCCCCAGGGCCTGATGGGATCTCCCCCAGAATACTGAAGGAGGCTGGAGAGGAAATTGCTGAGGCCTTGACAGAAATCTTTGGATCCTCGCTGTCTTCAGGGGATGTCCCGGAGGACTGGAGAATAGCCAATGTTGTTCCTCTGTTTAAGAAGGGTAGCAAGGATAATCCCGGGAACTACAGGCCGGTGAGCCTTACTTCAGTGGTAGGGAAATTACAGGAGAGAATTCTTCGAGACAGGATCTACTCCCATTTGGAAGCAAATGGACGTATTAGTGAGAGGCAGCACGGTTTTGTGAAGGGGAGGTCGTGTCTCACTAACTTGGATAGAGTTTTTCGAGGCGGTCACTAAGATGATTGATGCAGGTAGGGCAGTAGATGTTGTCTATATGGACTTCAGTAAGGCCTTTGACAAGGTCCCTCATGGTAGACTAGTACAAAAGGTGAAGTCACACGGGATCAGGGGTGAACTGGCAAGGTGGATACAGAACTGGCTAGGCCATAGAAGGCAGAGGGTAGCAATGGAGGGATGCTTTTCTAATTGGAGGGCTGTGACCAGTGGTGTTCCACAGGGATCAGTGTTGGGACCTTTGCTGTTGGTAGTATATATAAATGATTTGGAGGAAAATGTAACTGGTCTGATTAGTAAGTTTGCAGACGACACAAAGGTTGGTGGAATTGCGGATAGCGATGAGGACTGTCAGAGGATACAGCAGGATTTAGATTGTCTGGAGACTTGGGCGGAGAGATGGCAGATGGAGTTTAATCCGGACAAATGTGAGGTAATGCATTTTGGAAGGGCTAATGCAGGTAGGGAATATACAGTGAATGGTAGAACCCTCAAGAGCATTGAAAGTCAAAGAGATCTAGGAGTACAGGTCCACAGGTCATTGAAAGGGGCAACACAGGTGGAGAAGGTAGTCAAGAAGGCATACGGCATGCTTGCCTTCATTGGCCGGGGCATTGAGTATAAGAATTGGCAAGTCATGTTGCAGCTGTATAGAACCTTAGTTAGGCCACACTTGGAGTTTAGTGTTCAATTCTGGTCGCCACACTACCAGAAGGATGTGGAGGCTTTAGAGAGGGTGCAGAAGAGATTTACCAGAATGTTGCCTGGTATGGAGGGCATAAGCTATGAGGAGCGATTGAATAAACTCGGTTTGTTCTCACTGGAACGAAGGAGGTTGAGGGGCGACCTGATAGAGGTATACAAAATTATGAGGGGCATAGACAGAGTGGATAGTCAGAGGCTTTTCCCCAGGGTAGAGGGGTCAATTACTAGGGGGCATAGGTTTAAGGTGAGAGGGGCAAGGTTTAGAGTAGATGTACGAGGCAAGTTTTTTACGCAGAGGGTGGTGGGTGCCTGGAACTCACTACCGGAGGAGGTAGTGGAAGCAGGGACGATAGGGACATTTAAGGGGCATCTTGACAAATATATGAATAGGATGGGAATAGAAGGATACGGACCCAGGAAGTGTAGAAGATTGTAGTTTAGTCGGGCAGTATGGTCGGCACGGGCTTGGAGGGCCGAAGGGCCTGTTCCTGTGCTGTACATTTCTTTGTTCTTTGTTCTTATTAGACCTTCCAAAATGCATTACCTCACATTTGTCCGGATTAAACTCCATCTGCCAAATCTCCGCCCATGTCTCCAAACAATCTAAATCCTGCTGTATCCTCTGACAGTCCTCATCGCTATCCGCAATTCCACCAACCTTTGTGTTGTCTGCAAACTTACTAATCAGACCAGTTACATTTTCCTCCAAATCATTTATATATACTACAAATAGCAAAGGTCCCAGCACTGATCCCTGTGGAACACCACTGGTCACAGCCCTCCAATTAGAAAAGCATCCTTCCATTGCTACTCTCTGCCTTCTATGACCTAGCCAGTTCTGTTTCCACCTTGCCAGCTCACCCCTGATCCCATGTGACTTCACCTTTCGTACGAGTCTACCATGAGGGACCTTGTCAAAGGCCTTACTGAAGTCCATATAGACAATATCCACTGCCCTACCTGTATCAATCATCTTAGTGACCTCCTCGAAAAACTCTATCAAGTTAGTGAGACACGACCTCCCCTTCACAAAGCCATGCTGCGCTCACTAATACGTCTATTTGCTTCCAAATGGGAGTAGATTCTGTCTCGAAGAATTCTCTCCAGTAATTTCCCTACCACTGAAGTAAGGCTCACCGGCCTGTAGTTCCCTGGATTATCCTTGCTACCCTTCTTAAACAGAGGAACAACATTGGCTATTCTCCAGTCCTCCGGGACATCACCTGAAGACAGTGAGGATCCAAAGATTTCTGTCAAGGCCTCAGCAATTTCCTCTCCAGCCTCCTTCAGTATTCTGGGGTAGATCCCATCAGGCCCTGGGGACTTATCTACCTTCATATTTTTTAAGACACCCAACACCTCGTCTTTTTGGATCTCAATGTGACCCAGGCTATCTACACACACTCCAGACTCAACATCTACCAATTCCTTCTCTTTGGTGAATACTGATGCAAAGTATTCATTTAGTACCTCGCCCATTTCCTCTGGCTCCACACATAGATTCCCTTGCCTATCCTTCAGTGGGCCAACCCTTTCCCTGGCTACCCTCTTGCTTTTTATTTATGTGTAAAAAGCCTTGGGATTTACCTTAACCCTATTTGCCAATGAGTACAGTATGTAGACGATCTACTGCTGCAGACAGACACTAAGGAAGAGCACATTGAGCTTCTGTCCGAACTCCTGGAATTGTTACAGTCAATTGGATGTAAGGTAAACCCCAAAAAGGCCCAGATACTGGAAGAAAAAGTGGTATATTTGGGTACTATTATCGCACACGGCAAACGCGAGATCGAGCACAAAAGAATTGACTCGATCGCTAAATTGCCCCCTCCCCAGAACGTTTCACCCCTCCGGTCGTTTCTAGGACTGGTTGGCTACTGCCGAAACCACATTGACGGTTTCGCCAGCAAGGCAGTGCCCCTCTCAGACCTCCTAAAGAAAGGAGCCCCCTGGGAATGGCTTCCGCAGCATACGGATGCTGTGGAATCATTAAAACAGGCACTCATAGCCGCCCCCGCACTACAAGTTCCAGACCCGCTTTCCCCTTATGCCATAGAGGTAGCGACCACAGACCGCACCCTTTCAGCCGTGCTCCTGCAGGAACGGCACGACCAGCTAAAACCCGTGACTTATGCCTCCCGAATTTTAGATGCTGTGGAGCAGGGATTCTCAGCCTGTGAGAGGCACCTGCTCGCAGTTTTCTGGGCAGTCCAGTACTTTTCATACATTACCGGACTGAACCCCATCACCATTTTGACCGAGCACACCCCCACCCAACTTTTACTGGACGGACGACTTAAAGACGGTACCATCAGCCAAATACGCACTGCTCGATGGACCTTCAAGGACGGGACATCACAGTCAAACGGACAAAGACCCACACATATTTAGCGGACAATTTACAGTACCCCGGAACCCCCCGTGAGTGTGAAATCATCTCCCCCCACCACAACACAGGCCCCTTTCTAGCTAAAACACCCCCCAGAAAATTAGCCACTCCATCTCAGAGCCCCCCTCACCCGGACTAATGTGATCCCATTAAGATTTATGTGGATGGATCTTCCACAGTCTTAGATGGGCAACGCATAACAGGTTGCGGGATTTATGTTGAGGACGCGCAGGGACGCGCCCTCGAGGAGATAGCATTAAAACTCCCCGGACACTTAGGCGCGCAGGCGGCAGAGCTTGCGGCCATCGTAGACCACCCAGATTCCTTCCCCAGCCCAGCGGACATATATTCCGACAGCCTATACGTCTGCAACAGCCTCACAGAATATCTGCCCCTGTGGGAAACAAGAGGATTTGTTTCCACGGATGGGAAACCCCTCCCCTCAGCCCCATTACGCCGCCACATTCTAGAGAAAGCCAAGAACAGGACTTTTGACATCGTAAAAGTCCGCCGCCACCATCGCTCCTCCCCCCCTGGAAATGTAAAAGCCGACGCACTGGCTAAGGCAGGATCCAGGCATGGGTACTTTTGGAAGCCCCCCGAAAGCGCGCCGGTGAGTGCGCCAGTGAGTGCAGTTCAGGTCACGCAGACTAGGATCGAAGATCTAGTAGAGGCCCAGAAGCAGGATAGCGCTCTCACTGGGATCGTGAAAGGGAAGTTCCCAGCCTCCTACGAGAGGTTCAGAAATACACTGACCACACATGACGGTGTGGTGTTAAAGGACACCCTTTATGTAGTTCCTGAGCAGGATAGGAACCAATTAATCTGTTTATTCCATGATGGTCATGGACACCAGGGAATCGATCCCACTACAACCCACCTCAAACAGCTTTGTTGGTGGCCAAATCTCAAGGAAGATGTATCCCATTACATTGAGAATTGCCTCATCTGCGCGCAGAACAACCCAGATAGATATGCCAAAAAGGCACAACTCAGCCACACCCGACCCGTTAACGGCCCCTGGACTAACCTCCAGATCGATTTTATAGGTCCATTGCCCCCTTGCAGGAATGGCTATCAATATGTTCTGGTGGTCATAGACACTTTTACAAAGTGGGTGGAAGCATTTCCAGCCCGCACCAACACCGTGAAAACCACAGCCAAGATCCTAACACACCACATCTTTACAAGATGGGGACTCTCCCGCAGTATTGAATCGGACCAAGGTTCTCACTTTACGGGACGGGTCATGCAGAACGTCCTCACGATATTTGGCATAACCCAAAAATTTCACATTGCGTACCACCCACAGTCGAGTGGTATAGTGGCGCGCATGAATCGGACCCTAAAAACTACCCTCAGAAAAATGGTCCAGCAGAACAACACCACTTGGGACTCAGTCCTCCCGTTTGCGCTGATGTTTTTGCGTCATACTGTTTCCACCTCCACAGGTTACACCCCACACACCCTCATGACCGGACGCCCCATGAAAGGGACAGAATACTTGTTAGGTTTAGACCTGACCAGCCCTGAAGTTACGGCCCTCACCCACGAGAAAGCCGTGGAGCAATTAGTTGCGAATGTAAAAACGGCTCAGTTAGCAGCCGCAGTTAGATTGGGCACCAAAAAGAAGCAGAGCAAGGCCTGTTTTGATAAGAAAGTGCATGCAACGGAGTATGATATAGGACAACAAGCGATGTTGTCTGTACATCACCTCAGCACATTCCTGTCTCCAAAATACTCGGGTCTGTACTCCATTACGGATAAAGTAAGCCCATTGGTATATAAAATCAAATACCCAAATGGTAAGACTGCGTGGTTTCATAGAAACCAGCTGAAGGCATATGGAACACAGTCAAACCACGCCCACCACGTCATGTTCGACGCAGCAGACCACACCCCGCCCACAGCCAACGTAACTCGACCAACCCCCACCACGTCCAGCCCAGACACGGACTCGCCCTCGACTCCACCCCCAAAATATACACTCCGCCCCGGAACGCCCACAGACTGCAGCAGCAGAGACAGCGACTGTGACTCAGACGATTGCCACAGCACGCCTCCCTACTATCCCCATACAACCGGACCCACACCCAGCGACTCCGATTTCGACTCCAGTGATCCCTTCATGATCACTTTTCTAAACAAATCCCACCACCGACCACCGAACCACACGGACGACCCCGACTTTGTCCCCACACAACTCGACACAACCCATTGGCACCGCGACAATTCCCACACTCGCCCGCAACGACAAAAGCAACCCCAACTCACACCACGCAGCCCTCTCAGCCTTAATTCACTCCAGAGTTTGGCACCGGGGAGAAGGGGACGACCTCGAGTCGGACTCCCAAGCCACCAACCCCTTTGCGACCCTGTTTGTAACAGAGAACTGAGGTGTCCACATGATGTAAAAAGGAAACGCTTGGGAGAAGTGTTGTCCTTCCTGATGGAACCTGCAGGATGTTTTATATTGTTCGTTCGTTTGTTTTATGTTGTTCGTCCTACAGTAAAATTTTCCAGCCGCTTGTTTAGCGGAACTAGCTTTTCAGCAGATACCTGCTCACCAGACGCCCGATCATAACTGCTCTTCTGATTCAAGGGTAGAATCACTATAGCAGCCCCACCACGATGACTACATTTTTGCCCGTTCTTGTCGGTTGCTCAGGCAGTGGAGAAACGGCGTGAGACCCACCCTGCCTGGGGACCCCCCCGTTGGTCAAACACGCTCGGGTAGGGGAGATACTGCATTGGTAGCTGTCCTACCCGGGGACTCCATCCAAATCTTACCCGTCGCGGCCCATACGCACCTCATTTGACATTTTCATTTCAAAAAGTTTTTATTTTGTTTAGGCGATCTTTAGGTTGCTTCCATCTGCTATTTACATCCTGGAACATTTGGATGGTAAATAAGCACTGGTCCGTCATTGGGAAGTGTGCTGTGTCCTAAACTTTGTTTGGAAAAAAAATGAGGGAGTCACATATGGTGACCAATTATAAGGGAATAATTGGCCCCAAAGGACAGACACACTAACATACTGGATATTAAACCAAGGTAGTTACAGATACTATGCTTGTTTTACAGAACTCCAGAAGCTCCAGGACCGGAGAAAACAGAGAACACAAAGAAAGAAAAAGAAAGAGGACAGCCATGAGGACTTCTTTCATCGTGATGAAAATCTTTTTATTGAACATTTTGTTGCGTGGGAACGCGGACCCCATTACTCCAAACCTCCCTGCCGTTAATGTTTCACTGCCCCGCAGTACCCAAAGCCCAGTCACCAGCGACACTGCATCTTCCTGGTGTGCCAGATTCATAACCTGGTACTCCCTGTCCTACATAATTGAAGCACTGTTAGCGTTGGCGATACTCTGCTGTGTAGTGCAGACTATGCGCCTCCGCAAATGGAGAAGGAGAGCGTACCGCGCTCGAACCCCGGTATATCGGATCCGATCCCCTATATTCGGTTATGACCAGACCCCCTGACCCCCGCGACCTATAACACGATAATAAAGAACATGCGTTTTTCTGTAAATAAAAGATGTACAAACTTGTCATAAACAAAAAAATGTATGATCGTGAGCTTGACTGCCAATCCAGGAAAGAGTATATTAAATGTTGTGATTGTTGCTGTATGTTTTAGGAAGATAGGATAATGCAATGTTTAGTGAGTATAGTGTATTTAGGTAAAATTAGAGGTTCCAGGTTTTTTATTTTGCAAATGCATGCCCCTGCCTGACATAGCACCCTTAGAATTGTTTAGGTAAAATTTTTTGGTGCATAGCTAGGGTCAGAGTAGTGGCCATGCAGGAGGTGTCCCCCCCGGTCAGGGAACGGAAAGGACAAAATTTATGTGATCCTTCATGCTTCGCGTTAGAATCACAAGGAGGTCATGTAGCCACCTAAAATGGCTGATTCCCGATTAATTTGGCCAAAACCCGATGTAAAATGGCTAACTGAAAAGGCTGATGGGAAAATCAGCCAACAGGGCACAAACGGACAGCTGCAGACAGAACAGTGAATTCGGCTCTGGGGAAGTCGACCCAGATCGATACCTGCAACCATTAGCAGCACATCAACCCAGCCACCTGCAATTTAATCGGCGATCCCCGGGAACAATTGCAACAAATTAGCAATTGAAAGCCGATCCGGACCTCTCGGCGCCAGAAGTGGCCGAGACAAAGAAAGGTGAACGACCACCCCCCGATCAAGGAATCGCCCCATTATTGGAGCATATCGAACCAGTGATTGGGACCAAGTCCAATAACTTGGGACCAGGGTCAAGGTCCGCCCCGAGAGGCGGGAAGCCCCTGGGGACTATAAAGATAGGGGCCAAGTTCAGATCGGCCCCTTCGCTCCCTTCTTCTCCTGCTCGCAACCTTCGCAAGAACCATCGACAAGAAACCGTAAGTTTGACTCCAGCGATCGCTACCCGATAGAGACTCCTAGCCATCGACCTATATCAGCCTTTGATTCCCGCAGGCCAGACCCAATTTGATAAGCCATTCGTTTCCCTGACCTTCCCAAAGTTAAGTATTGGCCTGTAGTGGTAGGTAGTAGTCTAGAAAGTAGGATTATTGTATAAGTATTTATTGCTGTATATAATAAATGATCGTTGATTTAACATTTACTAAGCAGTGTGCCGTCTTATTAATCATAACTAGAGCTTGAACCACGTGGCGGTATCAGAAAGATACCTAGCGACTCGTGAGCAAAGGTGACAGAATTAGAGCTAATAAAACTAAGGCTAATAAGAGCAACAATGTCCCGCATAGAACTGGACGTCTCTGCGATAGGGTTCCCACTGCCAATTATTGACTTAATTCCCTTGGTGCTCCCAGAGATTAGATTGGCGGGTGTGCCTTTAGGTTAGATGCTGCTTCCTGCCACCTTCAATCAATTTCACCCCTGGTTTCTCCCAACTCCAAGCACTTGAACGACATTCTAACATAATTATTGTAAGGACAAAAATAAGCATCTCCCCATCACCTATTGTTCTTTTGATCACCTACTAGTGGCTTTGTTCCAAAAAAATTAAAAGGAAGTATAATACAAACAACATTGCACTACAACACATCTCTTGTGCTCACATTGGCTGCCATGTTGCACACATTACAACAATGACTGCTCTTCAGAACTATTCAATGTTTACAAAGAACCTTTAGCATCATGAGGCAAATGGGCGTACAAAGGAAACGCAACAAACACAGGGGAAACCCCACATGGCTGTGCTAGGTGCGGAATTGACTATTTTAGCCCCTTAATCATACAAACATGTAAATTAGGAGCAGGAATAGGCCACTCTGCTCCTCGAGCCTGCTCCGCCATTCTATAAGATCATGGCTGGTCTGATTGGAACATCAACCCCACATTGCTGCCTATCCCCCGATAATGTATCACCCCTTGTTAATCAAGAATCTGTCTAGCCCTGCCTTAAAAATATTCAAAACTCTGCTTCCACTGCCTTGAGAGGAAGAGAGTTCCAGAGAACCACGACCCTGCGAGAAGAAATTTCTCCTCATCTCCGTCTTAAGGCATGAAAGAGCTACAAGCACAAGGCAGCATTATTGAGCTTTTAATAAATCTCCATTAATATGATTTTAAGTCTTTCAATTACAGCTGCCAAAGACACCAAAGTGAAGAATTTGTATCCGGTATCTAAATAATTTATACTGAACTGAGGATGGGGAGTGGATTTTAATTTCCAAGAATGAGGGGGGTTGGGGGGGGGTGTGGGTGCGTACAAACAGGTCACAGTCTCAAGCTGGCTGCAGTGAACACAGCTTCAGGTTTAGCAGAGGTGTGTTTGGATGCCTGTGAGAAAGCCCCTATCTGATTTGTGGACCTTAATTAATGCAGCTGGGCAGGCGGTTACCATAGCAAATAATGTCCTTGGGAGATGCTTATGAGGTCTTTTTCAGTTGATTTTGACTTAACTTTAAATTTAACTAGCACAGGTTTCTCTGGACCTGGAAGGTGACATCAAAGGTTTTACTTTCCTGTTTGCCATAGGAGTGTTTCCATAGGCTGTAAATGCCCCAGCCATCTCCTCTTTATAGCACTGTTTCTTTGAAAGATGAAACTGCACCCAGTTAAAGGGATTTATGTTAGTTGCCTGCACTGACACTGACTGCATGAGGAGATGCACAAGGGAAGAGAGAAGGCTCCTGGGGTCACAGCTGAGGGCCTCAGTGGTGAATGTTGTGTGAAAGTGTACAAACTCAGCAATAGCATGATGGGAAAAATAGCCAACTTATGTAACCATGTATAAGAAAGCTGTGTCAGCTATTACCAAGACCAGACCCTGACAAACTAGACAAAGCTAAGAATCCACATAATCGTATCATACAAGGCCAGAAGAGGGAAAATAGTGCCTGACCTTAGTAAAACCTGATAACAAAGTCACGATCTAGGAATGTCCTAATAACACAACCTCCTCATGACCTAGGACCATCTGCGTCAAGGCATCATGAGGGCAGAGGTGAAAGCAAAATAGGACCACGTCTTAAACCCTCTAACGACAAAATACTGCAAATAAGCCGAGTCAGGGTCTTTCCATGACAACATGTTTGGTCAGACGTTATGACTGTATTGATTCCTTACTACTGATTCCTTACTACTGATTACATTTTTGAACAAGGTCTGTTTTTGTAAAATGATACAGCTTTTATATAAATATTGAACGTTTTCTCCATGTCTTTGTGAGCTTGAGGAAGAATCAGCAGTTTTGCCTTAACTGCTCCCTCACTTCAAACTGTAGCCGTACTGCAGGCAGACTTTGGTCAATAAAGACTAAGTTATTTTTATCGAAACAGAGTTGTAAAGTTGTTTTCTCCACAGTCTCGAAGTAGGAAAGATTTCCAATTCAACAGTTGTCAGTTGAAGAGATGTCATGATTCTGCGGGGGCCAGGAGGCCCTCAAGGATCACCCTGTGAATGGGATGGGAGCAAGTGACCATGGTGGTCATTGTCTGGAATCTGGTGGACAGTAGCGCTGGAAGATGTTCTGTGACCCTGCTTGGAGTGAACAAAGTCAGTGACATCATCTTCACGTGACGTCCACTACCCATTGCATCACCAACACTTCATTCTACTCTGTCCACCACAATCCCGTCACTCATCCAGCAGCATTCCTGGGTCTCATGCCTCTAACATCCAGATATTCTTCCTTACCCTCACATGCAATACAATAATGGCACACTCATGCCAAATTCCTGCTGTTTCCACAAATCTCCAGCTACTCAGCTATGGCCGGTACATCACACAAAAACGACATACCACAATCATTGACAATCGAATTTCTCTCTTGCTGGACAAGGTTGAGCATATTACCGGTGCTGGCAGGTTGAGCATATTGCCGGCAGCACCACAGAATCAGTGAGAGACAAGGATGCCTGCATTTCCTGAACCCTACCGAGGAGATGGTTCGCTCCATCATGTGGCATTTGGCATCACTGCGAACATTGAGAATGAAGGTTGTCATAATATCCACTCATGTATATAATGAGATGCAGACAGGCAGTGATTGACACACAGGATAACCAATGAACACACACGACACAGAACAACCAATCACCAGACAGGACACCACCACTATAAAGCCCACAGGACATTAAGACTCTCTCTCTCCCACAGGACACAGCTACTGATAGTTAGAGTGCACAAGCCAGTGAGCACCATCTCCATTTGGTAGAGAGCTGGTCTGGTCAAGCCAGTAGGAGGTTATCAGTTAGATTGATAGAGTGTCAACTCACAGCAGACTATGTACAGCAATCAGCAAGTTCAATAAAACAGCGTTGGACCATCTCCTGTGTCGGAAGCCTGTTTCTAGTTTCACTGCATCCAGTTGCAGCCAACGTTGAATCAACTCACTTAACACATCAAAGGTATGCTACTACCTTGTGCTCCAGCTCACTCTCCCTCTGCTATCTGGCAAGATGAGCAAGTTGCTGACTGTGCGCCCATGGGATCTTTGCTTCCAACCACCTTCCCTCGCCACCCTTTCCCTTCCTGATTTTCAGTTTACAAAAGGCTGAGAACTAACCCCTGCTGATGCACAGCAGACCCAGAGGAGGAGAGGGAGAAAAGTCACTGGTGACTTGATCAGGGGCAGCACGGTAGCACAAGTGGATAGCACTGTGGCTTCACAGCGCCAGAATCCCAGGTTCAATTCCCTGCTGGGTCACTATCTGTGTGGAGTCTGCACGTTCTTCCCGTGTCTGCGTGGGTTTCCTCTGGGTGCTCCGGTTTCCTCCCACAGTTCAAAGATGTGCAGGTTAGGCGGATTGGCCATGATAAATTGCCCTTAGTGTCTAAAAAGGTTAGGAGGGACTATTAGGTTATGGGGATAGGGTGGAAGTGAGGGCTTAAGTGTGTCGGTGCAGACTCGATGGGCTGAATGGCCTCCTTCTGCACTGTATGCTCTATGTTCTATGTTCTTGATCTGACACTCGTAACCACAAGCTCAAACACTGGCACTTTATAGACCAGTATATATTTGGGATCTGCATGTGGTGAATCACTGGACATGAGTGAGCTGCAGATAGGTTGGTGGTTCCTGTGTCAGCTCACAGAAGGGCGAGGTCACAAACAAGTACTGCTGGAAAGGACTCAGGTGAGGATCTTGACAGGATTGCATACAGAACATGGAGCCGCTTGTTGTTCTGACTGACCTGCCAAACAGCTTCCTGGCATCGTCCAGGAACACGGGGCAGTCCAGCTCCAATTTGGCACAGATCATCACGCAAAGCAGCTCGATTCCATCTTCCTGTCATGTTGCACATCCAGAGGCACGGTAAATGCACACCACCCCTATATAAGCAGCAGTCTTTGTGTTGACAGGTCAGAAATCCTCGGTTCTCCCTGAGAGGAAGAAACAATACTCACTGCAAAATTTAGCAACTTCCTTCAACATCTCCAAAACAGGTTCAAACGCATTGGATGGCAGGGGATGTGGGGTGGGGATTGGGGCAGCAATAAGGGAATGGAGGGTCCTGGGATGGAAGGCACCACTAGTTGTCAATCTCTTACCCTCTCCAATTCCTTGCAGATATTACACGGGATGGATGATATATTGGACCCTGTGGAGGCTTCCCTCCTGGTACTGCTGGCAAGCCAGACGGTCAGATGCCTTGAAAAGGCAACGACAGCAGCATCGACAGAGCCTCGAGGCGGCGGCCCATGTTCAGGGCCCTGCCCCATACCTGCCGATCAGGCCAGAGGGGGACCCAGAGGAGGAGGCCGGCGGCAGCCCAAGGTGTGTAGGCGTCACTGGTCTTTCAAACGGATGATGGACAGTGTATGCCGCTGGAGGCTCTGCCTCAACAAGCGGAAGGTGCGGCATCTGTCCATGTCCCCCGCGGACACATGGAGGAGGAGGATACCCGCTCCCAATGGCCATCAAGGTCATCACAGCCCTGAACATTTACGCCTGAGGATCATTCCAGGGCTTGAGTGGAGAATTGTACGTCACCTCATAGACGCTCGGATTGCCTCCAGGTTCACCGACTAGAAGTCGGGGTGGGAATGGGGGGAAGCACAGACCCCCACACACCCTCATTCCCCCCACCCACCTCTGGCCACCCCCCCCATGCCTGCAACTCCCTCCATGATACATACCTGACGCACTATGGGTTGGGGGCCCTGGGTTGGCAGTAACACTAGGTCTGGTCCATGGGATGGAGGATGATGGCAACCCGCTCTGCAATGAGCTCTGGTGCTCCGCATCGCTGACAAAGGCTGACCCCTGCCCACGGTAGCACTTTCCACTGTCCACCTGGGTGATCCCTGTATGCGAGCTGGCCATTCCATCACATGGTGCCATCGATTCCCTGGGGTGGCGGTGGTGGGTGTCATGATATTCAAACACACACATCATGATAGACACACCAACAGACAAATCAGCACACACAACACAACAACCAATCATAGACAAGGACAGAGACAGTATAAGAGAAGAAACACGACACCTGGTTGCCAGTAGATCTGGAGACCAGGACAAGGACAGGACCTGATTAACATCACACACAGGGAGTCACCACGTGCAGAGTATCAAGACAGAACTGTAAATAACAAGTTGAAATAAAACAAAGTTGTACCAAATACAACCGTGTTGGTTCATCTGTACATCAGAACACCCAACACTACAGTGGGGATGGTCCGGTGGGGGGGGTGGGGGGGGTGGGGGGGGGGGGGGGGGAAGGAAGGTGGGGAGCATGGGCCACCCACAGGGTCCACCAATTCCCCCCCTAATGTACGCCAATTCCCCCTCCACCCCCAGCCAGCCCAGACCAGCCCACCCCCAGCCCACCCCTCACATCCATCGGACAGTTCACCAAGGCAGGCTGTGGTAACAGATATTTATTGTGAACACATATTTACAGATTTGTGCCCTAGCCCCTATAACTAAACTGTGCCCTGCACCTGTGCCAACTTAACTGGTGTCTACTTTTCTGGCCTTACAGGCCCTAACGGTACATCATTTGGATCCCCAGATGGTACAGCAGGAGTGGAGGTGGCCTGCTGCGATTCCCGCCCTGTGACCTGGGTCCCCATTGGCGGTTGTCTTCTGGGGCAACTGGGCCTGGATGGGCCCGGCTGCTGCTCAGGTGACACAGATGGCGTGGTGCCGCCCTGTTCTGTCCGCTGCGCACCAGATGCGCCAATGACAAGAGGGGGGTGTCCAAGGTGTTGTGATGCTCCGGCACCTCCCCTGCGGAGTCACAGGCACGGGCCCCATCATCTCCTCCTCCCTCGGAGTACCCGATGGCCCCCGGGCTATTCTATGGGAATGAGATGCGAGCAGAGCTATCCCCTGAGGCTCCCCTCGACACCTGGCACCTCCAGTCCTGAAGGCCCGCTCTGATCTCGACAAGGATCTGCATGCTTGCGACGATGGAGCACAGGGAGTGGACCATCTCCCTCTGGGACTGGGCCTCATCGCGCTGTGACTGTGCCACCACCTTCTGGGTCTATGTCACATCAACCAGTAACTGCACCATCTCCCTCTGGGATTGGGCCACCTCCCTCTGTGTCTGCGCCACGTGAACCAGCACCTGGGTAATACTGGCGACGTTCGCAGCCATGGCCTGCTGTGACTGGGCCACGCTCAGGAGCGCCACTGCGATTTCCAGGTGGCTCTGGCACTTGGTCACCTGTGAGGCAGCAACTCTGTCCTGGGCCTGGGCCAACGCTCGCACAGAATGTCCCAGATGTCGCCCCCAATGCCTCGACCGCGGACGCCACCCGTGAAGTGTTGGCCTGGGTGGCAAAGATGGTCAGCACTACCTCCTGCTGTTGCGCGGGGTTGGACTCCTCCAACTGTACCTGTAGGTGCGGGATGAGTGTCGACAACCCCTCATGTAGTCCCTGGCTCTGCGACTTCATCTCCATGATTGATGGGACTGTCCATTCCAGAGGCCTGAAACCCACCTGGACAGCAGTTCGTCCCTGGGGTCGGCCCTCCGACCATCCACCCCCTCAGGTGTTCCTACCTCCACCTGCTGTACCGGATCAGCTGTGTGGTGAGCACTAGAGTGTGTCCCAGGAGCCTCTTCACTCACGTGCCCAACCGAGGTGGGTTATTCTGGGATGGTGGAGGGTGATGGAGACGGCTGTGACGGGAAATCAGTGTCATCCACCGACCCGAGATCCGAGGTGTCCTGAGGCTCAGGTAGAGGGCTTGTGTCTCAACCTTTCCCATTACTGCTCGGCTCACTGGGGGGGGGGGGAGGGGGGGGGGGCCTCCGGCTGTGGCACTGGCTGGGGGCGGGAAATACCAGATGGACCCGCTCCATCTTCAGCAGTTCCTGCAAGACACAAGACAAGACACATGGTTAGACCGTGGGCGGGGGGTGGTGGGGGTGGGCGTGGGGTGGTGGTGGTGTGGGAGTGGTGTAGGGATGGGTGTAGGTGGGGGTAAGGATGGTGTGGGGATGAGGATGATGTGGGGTGAGAGTGGTGGCAGGGGAGTGTTGTGGGGGGGGGGGGGGAGTTGACTCACGTGTCACAGGGAACCCCGACTCAGCAGGGTTTCACTTACTCGCCCGTGGCCACTCTCCATCCCGGCGACCCCTCTTTCCTCTGGGCCACCAAACACGTCCAGGGCTCTCTGCTGTGCCAAGTTCAGAGCAGGTCCGGCGGTCCCCTTCTTGTCTTCTCCAGCTCCCTGAGGTTGTGCGTGACCTCCTCCTGGGGGGAGACACAGAAAACAATAGTTTTAGACAATCCAAAGCATGCAGCCCAGGGGGTGGGTAGGTGATGACTTCAGTGGCCAGGGCACCCAGCCAAGACAGCCGGTATGGGTATCCGCATGTGATGCAGGGTGGGGGTTCGGCTGCCCTCCCGGGGGGGGCGGTTACGGATGTGTGGGACGGGGGTTGGTGCCAGGGGCACAGTGCTGTTACTCACCCTGGCCGCCCTGAGGAGGTTGTTCAGTTTTCCCGGCACTGCTGGCCCATTCTGATGTTGCCCACAGTGCTCACAGCCTCTGCCGCCTGCAGCCAGGCACTGCGAACGGCGATGGCTGGCAGCCTCCTCCCCGGGCCGGGATACAGGGTCAATCTACCTCTCCTCCACTGCGTCCACCAGGGTCTGAGCTTGCCATCTGTGAATCTCGGCGCTGCTCTCCTCGCTGCCAACTTGTTGGCTGAGATGATGTGTGTGGGGGGAGAATTGTTTATCTGTGGTTGCAGCTTGTCAGCCTTTGGGTGTCAATCGTGAAACAGCGAATCAGGCACTATTACTCATTGGAATCGATTGTGTTCCACGTGGCGCCGTTGCTCGCCCCTTAACGGCAGTGGAATCGGTGCAGGTGCGACGCCCGTTATTCTGTCCTAAATGTCCACGGATTCTGCGCCGGCATCAACACTTAGAGCGGGATTCTCCGATTGCCGACACCAAAATTGCATTTGGTGATTGGGCGGAGAATCCATTTTGATGCCAAAATCAGGAGAGGTGCCTGGTTTCAGGTGCTGCACCCCCTCCAAAATGGCATCATCGGTGAGTACGCCGCACGCCATTGGGACGGCCTCAGGACATCACCTGAAGGCCCTCCCCCGATGCTCCGTTCCCGATGGGCTGACTTTCCGATGGCATGGATCCCTTGCGGTCGGAGGTTTCATCAACCTGCGGACTGTGTTCAGCGCCGCCACAGTCGGGTAGGAGCCATTCCGCTGGCCGGGGGGAGGGGGGGGCTTCGCCGGGAGCTGGGGTGACTGGAGGGCGGTGGTCCGGAGGTGGCGAGGGTGTTACAGGGGGGCACTATCTGGCAGGCCGGGTCTGCACGCAGCCGGCGCCAAGTTCAGCGCGACCGCTGCAGGTTGCCGCCGTGCGCATGTGCGGTCATGGATCGGCAATTCTCCGGCCGTTTCTGTCGGGAACTCTGGGGGTTTTACGTGGTGCTGCTCTAGCCCCCCACCGGGTAGAGCACCGGTGCGGGGGCGGCGCCAACATTTTCATAGTAAGACTAGACACATGCTCTGGACATAGGCTCAAAAACGGAGAATCCAGCCCTTAGTCACAGAAACGGAGAATCCCACCCCATAAAGCTCAAATGAAAAGTTCCAGAGACAGAAGGTCCTGGCAGCAGAAAAAAGGCAGATGTTAAACTCAAGCTCAAGTTTCCACTTAATCCCTGTGTAAGCTGGTTCAACCAAGCAGTGCTAGCAGTCAGCAGCCTGTAGAATGATATACGCGCTCTTAAAAATTCCAGGGAAGCCAGTCCTGTGAACGATTTCTTTTACAAATCAGTCAGGCAGAAAATTCAGTTGCATATTTATCATTCACCCAATCTCCATGTGGCCCCCGGGTATGGTGCACAACAAAAAGAAAAAAGGACCCTTTGAACTCGCAAACACCTGTTTAAACGGGAGTCAGAATGCTTTGCAAAATTTTAGGGCGACTAGCCAGCAGGACTTCTGTCCTCCCAACTTGGGTCCGACCCCAGCAGGCTGCTACCACTCAACTGACCCACAGTCACGACACAACCCACAGCCATTTCATTTCGCCCTTCGTTTTAAAAGTCACACAAAAACTCCAAAGTCATTGAGAAATCCTCTGATTTCTAGGGGCGGCATGGTGGCGCAGTGGTTAGCACTGCTGCCTCACGGCATTGAGGACCCGGGTTTGATCCCGGCCATGGGTCACTGTCCATGTGGAGTTTGCACATTCTCCCCGTGTCTGTGTGGATCTCACGCAGGGTAGGTGATTTGGCCAGGCTAAATTGCCTCTTAATTGGAAAAATAATAAAAGAGAAATCCTCCGTTTTCTTAAAAGGACACCGACACTTTAAAATTCTTTGACAATGGATCACAGTTCTTCATTGCAAACCCCTATGGCTTGGCCTAATCTCACATTGGAGTTATTGGAGATAAAGGTTCCTCAACAATAGCACAGCTGCAGGGTTAAATAAGAAGTTGGAGGCAAAACAAGTTGGCACATTTCTTTATTCAATTGGGTCAATTGCAGATTTGATCATCACCAGGCAATAAGCTGCTAAGTTTAAAGATGATTAAAATCTTTTTTTTTAAAATATTTTTATTGGCATTTTCAATTATACATAATAAAACTATGATCCAATATTTACAGTTTATGCAGTTCTTATGTACACACAATTGTTCTTGATGTTCCCTCCCCTCCTTCCCCTCTTCCTGTCCCCCCTCCCTCAGCCCTCCTTGGCATCCCCCTCTTTCGTTCTGGGTGATCTGCCCCCTCGGTCCTACTCGCCCCTCCTTCCCTTTGTGTTTTCTGCTGCTGGCCTTGTGGGTTCGGGAGGGGGGGGGGGGGGCTTTCACCCCCCCCCCCACCTCCACGTTCTCCCTCCAGTTCCCCTGAGTTTCCTCCTCTCTTCCTCCCCCCTTCCCCTTAGAGTTGTGTATCTCTGTCTGCTTTCTTCCATCTCTCGCTTTTTCCTTAGTCACAGTTGGCCTCGAACAGGTCTTGGAACAGGCCGGTGACTTGCGCCGATGCTTTGAGGAAGCCTTCTTCCGACCCTCGGATAGTGTACTTGACCTTCTCCAGGTGGAGGAATTCCACCAGGTCTACCAGCCAGTCTGCAACTGTAGGTGGTGCTGCTGATCAACAGCCGTGCAGGATTCTCCGGCGTGGGATTAGGGAAGTGGAAGCTAGGCCGTCAGCCCTCTTCCCAGGTGTTGCTCTGGCTGCTCCGATACCCTGACGATTGCCACTCTTGGGCATGGCTTCACCCTCACCCCCACAACCTTGGACATTGCCTCAGAGGAGGCTGTCCAGAACCCAGCAAGCTTGGGGCAAGCCCAAAACATGGGGTGTGGTTGGCCGGGCCCCTCTGGCACTGCTCACATTTGTCCTCCACCTCCGGGAAGAACCTGCTCATTCGGGTTCTGGTCAGGTGCGCTCAGTGCACCACATTAAACTGTGTGAGGCTGAGCCTTGTGCAGGAGGAGGTGGAGTTGGCCCTGCTCAGTGCTACGCTCCAGATTCCCCAGCCCACTCTGTTCCCAGTTCATCTCCCCATTTTCATCTGACAGTCTTGCCCTGGTCAGTAACTGTCCCGAGAGTTCCTTGCAGTTTCCCCCTTCCTTACTATCCTTGTTAATCAGGTCCTCTAGTAATGAGGTTGTCGGGGCCCTGGGGTATCCCACTGTCTGCTTGTGGAGAAAGTGCTTTACCTGGAGGTGCCTAAATTCCTGTCCTGTTCCAGGTCCTCTGTCAGTTCGCTCAGTGTTGCTAGTCTGTCTCCATGTAGAAATCCCTGACTGTTAGCATCCCCCCACCCTCCCATTGTCCTGTCTCCATTTTTTTGAAAGTAGTGTCGAGCATGGCTGATGGAAACTTATGGTTTCCACAGATGGGGGCCATGGGGGACATCTCGGTCAAACCGAAATGTTACCTCATCTGGTTCCATGTCCTTAGTGTAGCTGGGCAGCACTGGGCAGGATGTGTGTTTCGTCGAGGGGTGGGTGCGGGGGAGCACTGCCGTGGCGAGGGCCCAGAGGGTCGTTCACTTGCCGGAAGACTCCTCCATCCTCACCCATTCCATGGTGGGTCCATCCCCTCCCCTTACTCTCTCTGCCGTTGCTGCCCAGTGGTAGTATTGTAAATTTGGTAGTGCCAGGCCGCCCATGACCCCCCCATGCACACACACAAACAACCTGATCATTTTGACTTTGTTGTGGAAGAAGGCCTTGAAGATCGGTATCGATCTGAACAGGAAGAGAAACCTCGGCAGTACGTTCATTGCCCTCTTTTGCCTTATTTTTCAACCTGTGATCCAACAGGTCTTGGAACATGCTAAATTTAACATCAGCATAGATAGCCTGTTGATTCATTTATCAATGATCTCCACTTCATGGCAGAAGGGTGCATATACAGAGATCCAAAATCAGAACTTATCTGAGACAGAATCATGGTGGTTTCCACAAAAGATTCGCTGTCCAATCTTCTCCAATCAAAGGAAGACCTTACTCCATTGGGCAGCACATTGGCACAAGAGTTCAAAAGAGTGGATTAAAATGACAATCCACAGGAAAGCAGTGGGGTTGAAGAGGATAAATCTCTGTGGACGTTTTAAACCCTAGCCCGGCTTGGTTTTCGCTAGATGGGCTGGGTTAAGATCAGTTCTGATATATATGCCTGTGTTATTGCCAAATTCTATGAATGAACGATTCAGAGGTGTCTCAGAGCAGGTTTACAATAATTTATTCAGGCATATGCAGAGAGACATAGTTCAACAAGCAAGCTTTTTGACCCAACACTGTTGTTTACAAAAGGTGACACATATTTATACCTTTTTTAACACATGCACAGTCATGTTTAAATTTTTGATCTGGTATTGCATACGGATGAGCACTTTCATCGACACTGTTGCAGGCACTTCTAACTTATCTTGGTATTGTGTATTGTTCCTTCTGTTACTGATATAACCGTTACCTTCTGTTGCCAAACATGTTATTGAAGCTAGCTGTCCTTGTGAGAGCGCAGCTGCAGATTCTGCTGACTTGTGCTTTAAGGTTACCAACGTCAATTAGAATTATTGTAACAATCTGTAACCCTTTTCCCTTTATTTTATTAATATTCAAACCTAATTCTTAAATCTTACTATGAAATCCTAAATCATACTAAAGCCTTATTTATTTCCCCTAACACCTGTTTACAAAATCTCGTAAAACATGATATCCATTACTTTCATACTCATTTGATCAGTGATCGAGGTTTCAATTTAGATTATTTCTTTTGAAGTTATTTTTTGTTTAACCGTTGATTACTGTGGATGTTATCAGTGGACCTTAAATGAGGGAAGCTACATTGTGCACTTATTATCTGCACTCAACTACTTTCCTAATCAGGGCTTCTGTGCTTGCCATTTGAACAAAAAGATTTCCCCTAGAATTAAAGGTCTTTAAGCCTCATCAAGGATTTTTTCAAAGAAAGAGATGGGATAGCCTCAATGAAACCCCTTTCAGCATTTAATGAACTCAGTCAGGAAAGCATTTACTGCAAGATGTGGTGCAGTGCAGTTGAATGAATCGACCAATCTCCTCTCTAGTCAGACTTTAAGCAATTTTCTAAACATTTTCTGAATAGTCTTTCACTGTTCTTTCTAATCATCCAATCAGTATTGTGCCAGGGTCTAGCTTCAGAGGGCTCAATGAATATTGTTTCATATAACCGTTTGTCAAGACATTTTCATTAACATTTTTAATGAAGGAAAAAGTCCAACCTCAATTAGCTGGCACACTAATTGTATCCATAAATCTACACAGTGTCCATTTAAATGCACAGAAAATTTCATGAAGCTTTAATAACATTGCTTTATTCTATTTTAAGCATCAAAATGGCATGCAGCTTCTTTCATTTCGGCCTTCATGATAAGCATTGAATCACATTGATATACAATCAATTTGTTTTGCTGTTACCCCTCTGCTATTTTATAATGTTCTTTTATAATAGCCCCATATTAACATACTCCAGTGAGTTAGCAATCTTCAAATGTGAAAAAAATATTCAACAAGGCTATAATTCAAAACAATTGAACACAAAACTTTTCTAAAATATTTAGAATTAGCTTAATTACTATTGTTATCACAAATAAAAAAAATATATAAACTGCTTAATTTTTGTCAGAAGATAAAGCAACACATTTTTTCATTGCGATATTGAATTTAGTACTGAACTAAGGACAGCAGAGCAAGTATTTTATAATAATGCATGTGGCGGTTTGTTAGACTGGGAAGAGACAGTTGATACAGCAATATAGTAATTTTCATTATGCCCAATTCTGATGACATGCTGTTTTGATGGCGTGAGAATCTTGGGCCTCGTCAAAATAAATGGGCAAAACGAAACACTGGGAGTGATGCTGGGAAACAATTGCATAAAATATTAATTCATTAGACATATAAAACAAATTTAGATAGAAAAGGTAGTTCGGGGGTGAGCTGCCTGTGGAACATTAGGAACTTTGCAGAGTGCAGTGGAATCCTCGGCAAGCACATCTGCCACAACTGTCCGTAATTGAAGGAACCTCAGCTCAGAGATGATGACTTAGAATCTGAGGTGCAGACATTGCATTACATCAGGGAGTGAGAGAGCTACGTGGACATTTTGATTCAGTAGGTAGTCTCACCCCTTCAGCTAGGTTTAGATTTAGTTAGTAGCCAGAAACAGGAGAGTGAGACTGTGATTCTGGCAGGTAAAGAGAATGCAGGTGCAATTCTGGCGTGGCCTAATTTTCTTGCCCTTATCTAACTGGTTGTGTTGGAATGAGAATTCCCACTACCCAAGTACTTTGGTGTGCTGGGCTTTCTATGGCATTAGCACATGAACTGAAAAGCTTTCAGCTGAGCACAAGTTGCCTTTTGTAAATGTGCACAAGGCAAGGATGTTTTCTCAGGTGAGGGGTTGGTGGAGTATGAAATTCGCTCATTCATTTTCATAGAATTTACAGGGCAGAAGGATGCCATTCGGCCCATCGAGTCTGCACCGGCTCTTGAAAAGAGCACCCTACCCAAGGTCAACATCTCCACCCTATCCCTATAACCCAGTAACCCCAACCAACACTAAGGGCAATTTTGGACACTAAGGACAATTTATCATGGCCAATCCACCTAACCTGCACATCTTTGGACTGTGGGAGGAAACCGGAGCACCCGGAGGAAACCCACGCAGACACGGGGAGAATGTGCAGATCCGCACAGACAGTGACCCAAACCAGAATTGAACCTGGGACCCTAGAGCTGTGAAGCAATTGTGCTATCCACAATGCTACCGTGCTGCCCTGTCTCTGGTGGTCTCTGGTGGTATTGAAGATATTGATCAATACACTTGGGTTTATACTTATTGTGACCACAGAAGAATCCACACGAGAGGCGTAAAGAAACTGGTTGTTTGTTACATAAGTAACTTATTATACAATGTACACAGGTCCTGGTCAGGACTTCTCTGCTCGGCTCCCACTCAGGCCCAGCTGTTATACATAGTGTCCATTGCCCAGCTAATGGGACCCTGTAACCGAGCAAGGGAAGCTCACACTACATAAGACTCACGGGGAGACTAATTGGTCTGATCCCATAGGACTTGTGAAGGTTATAACAATAGTAATAAAATGATTGGCAGAGTTTGTGATGGTAATATAACCATAGGACTGAAAAGGGCAATATAATCATGGTAACAGAATGAGTAAGTGAGACTGAGAAAAGTTAATTTGCATTTTGCTGGCTCTGTGCTGTGCTGTCATCATTTTGTATCTTTGATATAGTTCGATTTAGTGGTAGAATGCATAGTATGTGGAGATCAAAGGTAGAATTAATAGAAAAGTTGTGATTAAATCACTGTCTGCTGTACTCACACTGGATCATGAAGTGTGATGTCTCATTAAAGATCCGACCCTGCATTGTTACAACTGATGCATGGATACCAAAATCTTTGAAGTTATGAGATGAATTAGAACAGGGAAGCAGTACAACCCGAGATACTTGCTCCCAGTGTGGATGAGAACAAAGAGTGCAGGGAGGATGGGCAAATTGGCCATGACACCTTGGCACAGGAGGCTATTCAACTGAAAGGAAGTGAGAGGAATGTGCTAATAATAGGAAATAGCATAGTTAGGGTTAGATACTATTCTTTGCAACCACAACCATTAGCACTGAAGATTGTGTTACCTGCCTGGTGCCAGGGTTAAGGACATATCCGCATGGTTGAAGAAGAACTTGGAGTGAGGGGAGGATCCAGGTGTTATGATCCATGTTGGAACCAACAACATCAGAAGAATTAGGAATGAAGTTCTCAGGGAGTCTGAGGAGCCAGGGCCCAAAATAAAACATGAAACCTGACAGGTAATGATCTCTGGATTCTTACATCAGTAATGTGAAAATTGGCAGTGGAAGAAACAGACTAGAAGGTCAAATGTTAACTGAAAGAGTGATGTGGGAAACAGGGATTTTAATTCCATGGTCATACAATATAATTGCCCCTTGGTATCCGGGATGTGCAGGTTATTTGGGGTTACAGGGATAGGAGGGGAAATGGGCTTCGGTGGGGTGCTCTTTCGGAGGGTCGGTGCAGACTCGATGGACCAAATGGCCTCCTCTGCGTTGCATGGTTTCTATAGATTCTATGAGCAATTCATGGGGAAGTAGCACCAGTACTGGAGGAAAAGGGAGCTATTCCTTTGGTACGAGCTCCACTTAATGTGCATTTTGTGAGCAGTGTTCTGGTGAATCGAATGTCTGGGAAGGGAATTGGGCTTTAAGCTAACATGGGGATGAAGGACTCAAAATTGTAAATTTAGAAATTTAAAGAGAAGAGTCAAAACCAGAGAACAGAATTGGATAAAGTCAAATAGTTTGCCTCAGAAAGGAACAGAGTATTGAGTTTTTCAAGCTCCATGGTGGTGGGCTTGGAGGTGGTGGGGGTCTAATATCAAAACTCCAAAATTTAGGTCTTGGATCCTCCCTCTGCAACTGGATCCTCAACTTCCTAACCCATAGACCACAATCAGTAGGGATAAACAACAATACGTCCTCCATGATAGTCCTCAATACATGGGCTGCGCACTTAGCCCCCTAATATACTCCCTATACATAAGAACATAAGAACTAGGAGCAGGAGTAGGCCATCTGGCCCCTCGAGCCTGCTCCACCATTCAATGAGATCATGGCTGATCTTTTGTGGACTCAGCTCCACTTTCCGGCCCGAACACCATAACCCTTAATCCCTTTATTCTTCAAAAAACTATCTATCTTTATCTTAAAAACATTTAATGAAGGAGCCTCTACTGCTTCGCTGGGCAAGGAATTCCATAGATTCACAACCCTTTGAATGAAGAAATTCCTCCTAAACTCAATCCTAAATCTACTTCCCCTTATTTTGAGGCTATGCCCCCAAGTTCTGCTTTCACCCGCCAGTGGAAACAACCTATCCGTATCTATCCTATCTATTCCCTTCATAATCTTATATGTTTCTATAAGATCCCCCCTCATCCTTCTAAATTCCAATGAGTACAGTCCCAGTCTACTCAACCTCTTCTCGTAATCCAACTCCTTCAGCTCTGGGATTAACCTAGTGAATCTCCTCTGCACACCCTCCAGTGCCAGTACGTCCTTTCTCAAGTAAGGAGACCAAAACTGAACACAATACTCCAGGTGTGGCCTCACTAACACCTTATACAATTGCAGCAGAACCTCCCTAGTCTTAAACTCCATCCCTCTAGCAATGAAGGACAAAATTCCATTTGTCTTCTTAATCACCTGTTGCACCTGTAAACCAACTTTTTGCGACTCATGCACGAGCACACCCAGGTCTCTCTGCACAGCAGCATGTTTTAATATTTTATCATTTAAATAATAATCCCTTTTGCTGTTATTCCTACCAAAATGGATAACCTCACATTTGTCAACATTGTATTCCATCTGCCAGACCCTAGCCCATTCACTTAGCCTATCCAAATCCCTCTGCAGACTTCCAGTACCCTCTGCACTTTTTGCTTTACCACTTATCTTAGTGCCGTCTGCAAACTTGGACACATTGCCCTTGGTCCCGAACTCCAGATCATCTATGTAAATTGTGAACAGTTGTGGGCCCAACACTGATCCCTGAGGGACACCACTAGCTACTGATTGCCAACCAGAGAAACACCCATTAATCCCCACTCTTTGCTTTCTATTAATTAACCAATCCTCTATCCATGCTACTACTTTCCCCTTAATGCCATGCATCTTTATCTTATGCAGCAATCTTTTGTGTGGCACCTTGTCAAAGGCTTTCTGGAAATCCAGATATACCACATCCATTGGCTCCCCGTTCTCTACCTCACTGTTAATGTCCTCAAAAAATTCCACTAAATTAGTTAGGCATGAACTGCCCTTTATGAACCCATGCTGCATCTGCCCAATGGGACAATTTCCATCCAGATGCCTCGCTATTTCTTCCTTGATGATAGATTCCAGCATCTTCCCTACTACCGAAGTTAAGCTCACTTATAATTACCCGCTTTCTGCCTACCTCCTTTTTTAAACAGTGGTGTCACGTTTGCTAATTTCCAATCCGCCGGGACCACCCCAGAGTCTAGTGAATTTTGGTAAATTATCACTAGTGCATTTGCAATTTCCCTAGCCATCTCTTTTAGCACTCTGGGATGCATTCCATCAGGTCCAGGAGACTTGTCTACCTTTAGCCCCATTAGCTTGCCCATCACTACCTCCTTGGTGATAACAATCCTCTCAAGGTCCTCACCTGTCATAGCCTCATTTCCATCAGTCACTGACATGTTATTTGTGTCTTCCACTGTGAAGACCGACCCAAAAAACCTGTTCAGTTCCTCAGCCATTTCCTCATATCCCATTATTAAATCTCCCCTCTCATCCTCTAAAGGACCAATATTTACCTTAGCCACTCTTTTTTGTTTTATGTATTTGTAGAAACTTTTACTATCTGTTTTTATATTCTGAGCAAGTTTACTCTCATAATCTATCTTACTCTTCTTTATAGCTTTTTTAGTAGCTTTCTGTTGCCCCCTAAAGATTTCCCAGTCCTCTAGTCTCCCACTGATCTTTGCTACTTTGTATGTTTTTTCCTTCAATTTGATACTCGCCCTTATTTCCTTAGATATCCATGGTCGACTTTCCCTCTTTTTACCGTCCTTCCTTTTTGTTGGTATAAACCTTTGCTGAGCACTGTGAAAAATCACTTGGAAGGTTCTCCACTGTTCCTCAACTGTTTCACCATAAAGTCTTTGCTCCCAGTCTACCTTAGCTAGTTCTTCTCTCATCCCATTGTAATCTCCTTTGTTTAAGCACAAAACACTAGTGCTTGATTTTACCTTCTCACCCTCCATCTGTATTTTAAATTCCACCATATTGTGATCGCTCCTTCCGAGAGGATCCCTAACTATGAGATCCTGAATCAATCCTGTCTTATTACACAGGACCAGATCTAGGACCGCTTGTTCCCTTGTAGGTTCCATTACATACTGTTCTAGGAAACTATCGCGGATACATTCTATAAACTGCTCCTCAAGGCTGCCTTGACCGACCTGGTTAAACCAATCAACATGTAGATTAAAATCCGCCATGATAACTGCTGTACCATTTCTACATGCATCAGTTATTTCTTTGTTTATTGCCTGCCCCACCATAATGTTACTATTTGGTGGCCTATAGATTACTCCTATCAGTGACTTTTTTGCCTTACTATTCCTGATTTCCACCCAAATGGATTCAACCTTATCCTCCATAGCACCGATGTCATCCCTTACTGTTTGCCCGGATGTCATCCTTAAATAACAGAGCTACACGACTGTGTGGCAAAATTTGGTTCCAACTCCATCTACAAGTTTGCTGATGACAGAACTGAAGTGGGTCGGATCTCGAACAACGATGAGTTAGAGTACAGGGGGGGAGATAGAGAGCCTAGAGTAGTGTAACGACACCACTCCCTCCCTCAACATCAGCAAAATGAAAGAACTGGTCATTTACTTCAAGAAGCAAAGTACTGTACACACCCCTGTCTGCATCAATGGTGCCGAGGTGAAGATGGTTGACAGCTTCAAATTCCTAGGTATGCACATCACCAACAATCTGTCCTGGTCCACCCACATTGATGCTACGACCAAGAAAGCACAACAGTGCCTATTCTTTCTCAGGAAACTAAGGAAATTTGGCATGTTCACATTGACTCTTACCAATTTTTATAGATGCACCATAGAAAGCATCCTATCTAGCTGCATCACAGCTTGGTATGGCAACTGCTCGGCTCAAGACCGTAAGAAACTACAGAGTCGTGAACACAGCCCAGTCCTTCATGCAAACCCACCTCCCATCCATTGACTCTGTCTACACCTCCAGCTGCCTTGGAAAAGTGGGCAGTACAATCAAATACCCCTTCCACCTGGGTTATTTTCTCTTCCAACCTCTTCCATCTGGCAGGAGATACAAAAGTCTGAGAACATGCACGAACAGACTCAAAAACAGCTTCTTCCCCACAGTTCCCAGGCTCCTGATTGTCCTTCTTATGGACTGAACTGATCTCTCCACGCATCTTCTCTACTGAGTGGTGCTACACTCCATATGCTTCACCCAATGTCTATGTATTTACATTGTGTATTTATGTATATTCTAAATTTTTCATGTATGGGACAATCTGTCTGCACTGTACACAGAACAATACTTTTCACTGTACCTCGGTACATGTGACAATAAGTTAAACCCAAGTTCAACTTTTGCTTGGTTTTATCAATAACCAGAATGCTTTTTTCGTTTTCCACCAGGATAGAGTGTCTCATTCTGAGCTATGGCTCCAGATCCAACATCAGCTTCTCGGTACATTGGATGAGTTGTCAACCCTCATGTGTGATCCAGCATAATGAATACACACGCTCTAACCTAATATATGAGTATCAGAATTTAACCCTTTTTGATCCTTGCACGACATCGTCATTGCAGATTTTCTAGGAGTGATCCCAATATAGCAAACGGGAGGGGTAATCCCGAACCATTTCTCCATTCCCAAAGCCCAGTATGGAGTCCCAATTGCGCCTGAGACCAGCTAAGCCAACATAGATCAGGGACTAAATCTTTTTCCTTTCTGGTCTTTACTGCTCAATACCACATTGCATAACCTGTTAATTTTTTAATGCACTGGGAAATCTTGTCATAGTTCAGTTACAAACCATGCATTTGGAAAAAATACAGAGATTCTTTGAACAATGCGGAAGATCTAATTTATCAAATGACTAATTATTTTCAGGCAGTTGGCTTTCATTTCGGAGTTTTCTGTTTCATTTTAACTTGTATCGATTTTGTATTATTAACATGGGTGAATCATGGATAACTCTTTGAATTGTGCAGGCTCAGCATCCCCTGCTCCTAATAAATGCACCACAGGGAGGCAGCTTCTGACCATTGCTTTAAAAAAATCTTAAAGCTTTTGAAAATTGAATTCATTGCACCACCGCTGAAGCAGAAATATTCCTGTTGACCAAGATTAGGTTTGGTAGACCTCAGGGAAGTGAGACTTTGACAGCAGCTCTGTTATTCCTTGGATGACTGCAACAACCACTCTGCACCATTTCTCAAAAAAAAGTATTCTGATGTCTCATTTAATTAAAATCAAAGGATGCAAAGCACCCAAAATTGTTAGCACAAGGCTCTTCAACGTACCAACAGCTTGGTTCTGAATCGTCTAAGTTAGATTTGAAAATGTTACAAAAGCAAACAATTTGTGAATTAGGTACTTGGCAAAATCTGAAAACATACTACTCGCACTCTCCCTGCCAACATCAATCAATTCAGTATCATCTTTATATAAATATAATGTTCAATTTCATTTTGGAAATATTCCATAACCATTGAATTAGACTTTTCTTATCACTGCCGATAACATTCAAAGCCATTTCGTATGCATGCCAGTGGCGCCATTTCAAGAGATGGTTAAATTATCCAACTAAATTGATACACTCCTTATGGCCAAATGCTGTATGTCTGAGTTGGGTGTTTTCATCTGAAAAGCTTGCTGGCAATTTTAATTACATTAGCAAACATACAAATAGCACAGATATTGCACTTTTTGTGCAGTAAACATGCAAAATACTGATTGGTAGAAGATTATTTGAGATAACCTCGTGAGATAACCCTCACGAGGACCACACGGATCACTAATCGATCTCCCCGTGGGGATTGTAGAGTGCGAGTTCCCGTGGTAATGGGCAGAGGCCTGCCTGGCTGGGACTCATGGGTGAGCCCTTTAAATGCTGTTCTCAGACCCGGACCGGGGGTTCTGATTGTCCCGGGCTGGGACATTTGTGTTTACACCACGGCAGCGATTTTATCTTTTGAGTTCAAATAAACCTGTTTAGCCTTCTTCTTCGTGTCTCCTGGGCCACTACATTGGTGATGGGAATCAAGTACGAGATTCTGGACAGCCTTCCTTGAAACTCCGGGAAGGAACAAAGTGAGAGAATAACCTGGAAATGCCTCTATTCAGAAAGCACCAGCCATATGATGCAGGCGTAGAGGACTGGTCCCAGTATGCTGAAAGAATGCGCTATTTTATTTGTTTTAATGGCATAGAAGATGATGACCGACGCAAGGTAATCCTTCTGACTACTTGTGGAGCGCTGACATTTGGCATCATTAAGAGTTTGATGTGCCCCACAGCCTTGGACTCAAAAATCTTTAACAAACTGGTAGAGTTAGTGGCAAACCCCGATGACCCAAGACCATCGATAATTCTCCAGTTTTACAGATTTAACATGGCTAGAAGGACCCAGGAGAATCCATGACGGCATTCCTGATCAGGGTCAGGAAACAGGTGGAACACTGTGACTGTGTGGAGTCTGCATGTTCTCCCCGTGTCTGCGTGGTTATCATCTGGGTGCTCCGGTTTCCTCCCACAGTCCAAAGATGTGGATTGGTGATGCTAAATTGTCCTTAGTCCAAAAAGGTTAAGTGGGGGTTACTGGCCTATGGGGATAGGGTAGAGACCTGGTCTTGAGAGGGGTGCACTTTGTAAGGGCCGGTGCAGACTCGATGGGCCAAATGGCCTCCTTTTGCACTGTAAATTCTATGATTCAATGACTATGGACCATCCCTTCCTGAGATGCTATGGGATTGATTGGTATGCGGGATAAACAACATCGCGACACAGGGAATACTACTGGCAGAACCCACCCTAGATCTTAAAAGAGCCATAGAATTGGCATTGTCCATGGAGAATGCCGAGAAAGGAGCCCAGGATCTTCAAGGGTCAATGGGCTATAGCGTGCTCAGTGAAGGGGGACCCCTGTTAAGAAAGACCAGTTTTCCCATTGAGAGCACTCATGTTCTCCATCCACTGCCTGTTCGCCACTCAGTCGGGGCACTCAAGAATATGGATGGGTTAGGGTTAGGGTAAGGATGGACGGCAGCGAAATCCCAGAAATATTAGGGAAGCTTCGCCAGAGGACTTCAGGGAACAGTTGGAAGGCTGCTGTACCTGTGGCCGAAGGACATGCCCAAGGCAAGGCTGCCAGAGTTGAAAGAACACAGGTTGCCCGGGCCGGAAGCCAAAGTCAGCGCAGACCTAGGCCTCACAAATTCACCAGCCCGAATAGGACAAAATTATACAGTTGAGCTGTTTCCCTGCTGCCCAAATGTTGCCCGAATTAAAATCAAACTCCAGGTCAATGGTCATGCCCTGGAAATGGAAGTGGGGATGGGAGCACCATCTCCATTACTGGGGAAGCGCCTTTCAACGGCTTCCGAGCAGACATCGTGCTCCTGGACCTGTCGATACCAGGGCTGGGTTGGCCATGTATACGGGGGACGTATTCTTGGGTTTGTAGGACCGACTGTGACCCTGGCTACCCATGGGCAGCAGACAGTCTGACTCCTTCTGATAGTCGTACGAAGACCAGGGCTAGTCTTCCCGTCAGAGACTGGCTCCAATGGATCCATTTGGAGTGGTGACAAAATTTAACCATACGAGGTCATCAGAAAATACCCCAACATATCTGAGGAAGGCCTCAATAAAATCAACAAAGCAAGAACAAAAATATATGTAGACCCCAATGCTGTACATAAGTATTTCAGGGCATGACCGGTCCCCTATGCCTTGCTCACCAAGGTGGAGGCTGAACCTGAGTGAATGGAGAGTCTTGCCATCATGTGCGCGGTGCAAATTTCAGAATGAGCTGCGCCAGTAGTCCTGGTCCTCAAGCCCAAAACGTTGGTCCGCCTTTGCGGTGATTATAAACTAACTGTTAACAGTGCCTCCCATCTAGACATCCACATATCAAAGGCCTCTATACTAAGCTAGCAGGAGGCCAGACTTTTACCAAGCTTGATACAAGCCACACGTACCTCTAGCTACAGCTTCCTAAAACATCCAGAAAATCCGTAACTTTCATAAGGACTGGTATGAATACACCCGTCTACCTTTTGGAATCTCGTTGGCATGTGCTATTTTCCAGCACATAATGGAAAATATCATTCAAGGGCTGCCTAAGGTGGCCATTTACCAAGATAATGTATTAATCACAGGATCCACCAAAAAAGAACATCTGGCAAACCTGGAGGAAGTGCTACGATGATTCTCTGATGTGGGCGCCTGCCTCAAGAAGGAAAAGTGCGCGTTCCAGGCGGGCGAGGAAACATTCCTTGGGTACAGTGCCGATAAAGATGGCCTTCACCCTGTAGCGGATAAAGTGAAGGCCATAAAAGGGGCACCAATCCCACGGAACTCAGCTGAACTGAAGTCGTTCCTAGGCTTCATAAATTAATGTGGGAAATTCATCACCAAATTTGCTACCTTACTGGCACCCCTACATACACTGTTGAAGAAGCACCAGAAGTGGTTTTGGCAGACGCCCAAAGCAAGCTGCTATCTTCCAACATCTTGGCGCACTACGATCCCACAAGATAGCTGGTACTAATGTGCAATGCCTCTCTGTATGGATTTGGGGCAGTTCTTTCCCATCGATGGGACACAATGGCATCAAGCAACCAATTGCAAGTCCATCATGAACCTTGGCAAATGTGGAACGGCACAATGCTTAAATCGAAAAAGAAGGATTGGCCGTGATATTTGGAGTAAAGAAATTGCAACTGTATCTACGGCTGGCACTTTATGATAATCACTGACCATAAACTCTTGATGGGCCTTTTTAAGGAGGGCAAAGCGATCCCCACATCGCCTCGGCTTGGATCCAACATTGGGCACTATTGTTGCTGGCCTCTGAGTACTCCTTCGAGCATTGTCCTGGCACACACATTGGTAACGCTGAGTCGCCTACCACTCGCCACAAACCTGGCCCCTATGCCAGTAATGGAATCAGTCATAATGACACTCGGTTTCCTCGAAACCCTGCCTGTATCCACGAGCAAGTCCAGGCTTGGACACAGAAGGAGCCCACCCTGGCAAAACTGCGCCACAGTTCTATGTGGAGAAATGTGAGGATGTTGCACAGAGCATATGGAGCCCTTCCAGTCCAAACACCAAACATTGAGTGGAAAATAGCATCATCCCATGTGGTCATCCCATGCCCAGGTTAGCACCCAATCTTGACCCAGCTACACAACTGTCACCCAGGGGTCTCCATGATGAGGTTGCTCACAAGGAGCTATGTCTTGTGGACTGGGCTTGATACTGACATTCAAACCGTGGTGAAACAGTGCCCTTTATGTCAGGAAAACCAGAAGCTCCTACCTTCGGCCTTGCTGTACCTGTGGGAATGGCCATGGAGACCTTGGGTATGGGTACATGCAGACTTCACTGGGCCGTTCACATGATCGATGTTCCTAATCTTGGTCGATGCCCATTCTAAATAGATGGACATACACTGGATGTCCTCCACATCTTCCAACATGACCATAGAGAAACTCCAGCAATCATTTTGCGTTCATGGGATACCAGAAGTCTTCTTGTCAGACAACAGCACCCCATTCACCAGCAGAGAATTCTATCCATTTGTGAAGTCCAACGGCATTGAACATATTCGAATGGGATCACACCATCCATCCTCTAATGGCCTGGTCTAACACGCGGCCCAAATGGTTAAAAACCACATGAAGAACCAGTGCTCTGGTTTCCATGACATCAAATTGACCCTGTTACTCTTCAATTACAGGACCATATAATGCCGTATATTACAACAGGAGTCGCGCTGGCTGACCTTCTGATGGGCTGTTGACTCTGTACCGGACTCAGCCTACTGTTGCCCCAACTAGGGAGAAAGGTGGAGTCGAGACAAGAAGCTCAGAAAAGAAATGTTGATACCCAAAGGCCTGACAGGACTTTCAAGACAGGAGACACAATCTATGTACGTAACTTTGGAGTTGGATCTCCTTGGATCCCAGGAGTCATAGCAGAAAATATTGGTCCCATTTCGTACAAGGTCACGATTAAAGGGAAGACCATGAGGAAACATGTGGACCATCTTAGGGGCAGGGAACCCTCCCCTGTTGAAACAACTCCAGACAGGACGATGCCCTCAACGTCCTATGTGCTCATCTCCAAGCAGTGGCTCTGTCCATGGGAAACCCGAGAGTTATTCCCCTCGAGGACGGAGACTTGAGATCAGAAATGTAGACTGAGGTGACTGACTCTCAGCTGGAGGTCAGTGCCGAAGAAGAACCCCCATTAGTGACTCTTCGATGGTCTGCCAAGAAGCGACAATCCCCTATCTGCTTTACAACCCCTATCCGGCTCCACTTCAAAAAAACATTTCAAGTGCCCGATTCAATTTTTTTTCCAATTAAGGGGCAATTTAGCATGACCAATCCACCTACCCTGCACATTTTTTGGGTTGTGGGGGTGAGACTCATGCAGACACAGAGAGAATGTGCAAACTCCACATGGGACAGTGACCCAGGGCCGTGATCGGACCAGGGTCCTTGGCACCGTGAGGTAGCAGTGCTAACCACTGGTCCACCTTGATGCCCACCGATCCGGCTCCACTGACGGTGAACATGAGACCTTGCGCCAAGAAGCGAAGGATGCCTCATTGTAGTGGGAGTGGGGGGAATGGACTGGGGGGGGGGGGGGCGGGTGGAGAGGGATGTGATAACCCTTGCAAGGACTACAGGGGATCACCAATCAATATCCCCATGGGTTCTGTTGAGTGCAAGTGCCCGTGGTAGTGAATGGAAGCCTGCCTACTGGGACTCATTAGTGAGCCCTTGAAACGCTGCTCCCAGACCCAGACCGAAAGCTCTGGTGATTCAAGATGGGACATTTGTGTTGTGCGCCATGACAGTTAAAACAAACCTGTTTATCCTTCTTCTTTATGTCTCCTGGATTACCACACACGGTAGCTTTCAAAGGTGGGGGGAATTATAACAATGTAATCACGTTTAAGCAGGTACTAACAGAAAGTAAAGTTGAGATAGCTGAACATTATGCCAGTGAGCATGGAGCGGAGGCAAAGGACTGATGTTCAACAGATTGGAGATGGACAACAAAAAGGCACTGGGTGGGATGAGAGGGATTCAGCAAAATGCAGAGTTAGATTGGGTAAGCATTTATAAATGAGGTTAAGGAATTTACTTGAATTCAAGGCATTGGAGCACATGGACTCAATAGCAGTCAGCAAGACCAGAGATAAATAGTGAGTTGAACTTAATACAAGACAAGAGATGGATGGAAAAACTTTGGAAGTTGGAAATGTGTGTAGGGTGGAGATCTGTAAGTCAGTGAAGAGGGCATTGGAGAAATTGAATCTGGAGCTGATTAATGCTTAGCTAAGGGTTTCAATTATGAAGTGCGTGAGGTTATCATCATAGAATTACAGTGCAGAAGGAGGCCAATCGGTCCATCGAGTCTGCACCGGCTCTTGGAAAGAGCACCCTACCCAAGGTCAACACCTCCACCCTATCCCCATAACCCAATAACCCCACCCAACACTAAGGGCAATTTTGGACACTAAGGGCAATTTATTATGGCCAATCCACCTAACCTGCACATCTTTGGACTGTGGGAGGAAACCGGAGCACCCGGAGGAAACCCACGCACACACGGGGAGGATGTGCAGACTCCACACAGACAGTGATCCAAGCCGGAATCGAACCTGGGACCCTGGAGCTGTGAAGCAATTGTGCTATCCACAATGCTACCGCGCTGCCTTGTCCTGCAAACACATAAATATGCATTGTTAGCCACCCGTCAAAGACACACACGATGCCTTTGCTGGTGGCAGCCTTGCTGACCATGGTGGTATCATAGGAATGTCCAGTGTATACAACCACTATGTAATGGCAGTGCAGGAGTTAACACTGACAGCCTGAGGCCCTTCATAAAGAGGCCTTGACAGGTAATGCTGCTGCCTGCCGACTGCCAGAAACTGGGTGGCATGCCTTTTTACTAACCTCTCGTTCACACCGAGTCACTTGTAAAGCTGTAGGGTAAGCAACGTTTGGTGCATTCACCTTGGCAGATTGCATGAAATCATGAAACCTCTTGTGGCAATGAAGCCAGGTTCAGGAGACAACCCCAAACTGCTGGCATCCACTGTGATCTCTGTCTTGGCGTGCTTGGTCTGCTGGCCAGTATCTCATCCAGTCCTGGAAGAAGGGGATCTCCCTCCTTGCCCAAGCAACAAAGAACAAACAAAGAACAAAGAAATGTACAGCACAGGAACAGGCCCTTCGGCCCTCCAAGCCCGCGCCGACCATACTGCCCGACTAAACTACAATCTTCTACACTTCCTGGGTCCGTATCCTTCTATTCCCATCCTATTCATATATTTGTCAAGATGCCCCTTAAATGTCCCTATCGTCCCTGCTTCCACTACCTCCTCCGGTAGCGAGTTCCAGGCACCCACTACCCTCTGCGTAAAAAACTTGCCTCGTACATCTACTCTAAACCTTGCCCCTCTCACCTTAAACCTATGCCCCCTAGTAATTGACCCCTCTACCCTGGGGAAAAGCCTCTGACTATCCACTCTGTCTATGCCCCTCATAATTTTGTAGACCTCTATCAGGTCGCCCCTCAACCTCCTTCGTTCCAGAGAGAACAAACCGAGTTTATTCAATCGCTCCTCATAGCTTATGCCCTCCATACCAGGCAACATTCTGGTAAATCTCTTCTGCACCCTCTCTAAAGCCTCCACATCCTTCTGGTAGTGTGGCGACCAGAATTGAACACTATACTCCAAGTGTGGCCTAACTAAGGTTCTATACAGCTGCAACATGACTTGCCAATTCTTATACTCAATGCCCCGTCCAATGAAGGCAAGCATGCCGTATGCCTTCTTGACTACCTTCTCCACCTGTGTTGCCCCTTTCAATGACCTGTGGACCTGTACTCCTAGATCTCTTTGACTTTCAATACTCTTGAGGGTTCTACCATTTACTGTATATTCCCTACCTGCATTAGCCCTTCCAAAATGCATTACCTCACATTTGTCCGGATTAAACTCCATCTGCCATCTCTCCGCCCAAGTCTCCAGACAATCTAAATCCTGCTGTATCCTCAGACAGTCCTCATCGCTATCCGCAATTCCACCAACCTTTGTGTCGTCTGCAAACTTACTAATCAGACCAGTTACATTTTCCTCCAAATCATTTATATATACTACAAACAGCAAAGGTCCCAGCACTGATCCCTGTGGAACACCACTGGTCACAGCCCTCCAATTAGAAAAGCATCCCTCCATTGCTACCCTCTGCCTTCTATGGCCTAGCCAGTTCTGAATCCACCTTGCCAGCTCACCCCTGATCCCGTGTGACTTCACCTTTTGTACTAGTCTACCATGAGGGACCTTGTCAAAGGCCTTACTGAAGTCCATGTAGACAACATCCACTGCCCTACCTGCATCAATCATCTTAGTGACCTCCTCGAAAAACTCTATCAAGTTAGTGAGACACGACCTCCCCTTCACAAAACCGTGCTGCCTCTCACTAATACGTCCATTTGCTTCCAAATGGGAGTAGATCCTGTCTCGAAGAATTCTCTCCAGTAATTTCCCTACCACTGAAGTAAGGCTCACCGGCCTGTAGTTCCCGGGATTATCCTTGCTACCCTTCTTAAACAGAGGAACAACATTGGCTATTCTCCAGTCCTCCGGGACATCCCCTGAAGACAGCGAGGATCCAAAGATTTCTGTCAAGGCCTCAGCAATTTCCTCTCCAGCCTCCTTCAGTATTCTGGGGGAGATCCCATCAGGCCCTGGGGACTTATCTACCTTAATATTTTTTAAGACACCCAACACCTCGTCTTTTTGGATCACAATGTGACCCAGGCTATCTACACCCCCTTCTCCAGACTCAACATCTACCAATTCCTTCTCTTTGGTGAATACTGATGCAAAGTATTCATTTAGTACCTCGCCCATTTCCTCTGGCTCCACACATAGATTCCCTTGCCTATCCTTCAGTGGGCCAACCCTTTCCCTGGCTACCCTCTTGCTTTTTATGTACGTGTAAAAAGCCTTGGGATTTTCCTTAACCCTATTTGCCAATGACTTTTCATGACCCCTTCTAGCCCTCCTGACTCCTTGCTTAAGTTCCTTCCTACTTTCCTTATATGCCACACAGGCTTCGTCTGTTCCCAGCCTTTTAGCCCTGACAAATGCCTCCTTTTTCTTTTTGACGAGGCCTACAATATCACTCGTCATCCAAGGTTCCCGAAAATTGCCGTATTTATCTTTCTTCCTCACAGGAACATGCCTGTCCTGTATTCCCTTCAACTGACACTTGAAAGCCTCCCACATGTCAGATGTTGATTTGCCCTCAAACATCCGCCCCCAATCTATGTTCTTCAGTTCCCACCTAATATTGTCATAATTAGCCTTCCCCCAATTTAGCACATTCATCCTCGGACCACTCTTATCCTTGTCCACCAGTAATTTAAAACTTACTGAATTGTGGTCACTGTTACCGAAATGCTCCCCTACTGAAACATCTACCACCTGGCCGGGCTCATTCCCCAATACCAGGTCCAGTACCGCCCCTTCCCTAGTTGGACTGTTTACATATTGTTTTAAGAAGCCCTCCTGGATGCTCCTTACAAACTCCGCCCCGTCTAAGCCCCTGGCACTAAGTGAGTCCCAGTCAATATTGGGGAAGTTGAAGTCTCCCATCACCACAACCCTGTTGTTTTTACTCTTTTCCAAAATCTGTCTACCTATCTGCTCCTCTATCTCCCGCTGGCTGTTGGGAGGCCTGTAGTATACCCCCAACATTGTGACTGCACCCTTCTTATTCCTGATCTCTACCCATATAGCCTCACTGCCCTCTGAGGTGTCCTCTCGCAGTATAGCTGTGATATTCTCCCGAACAAGTAGCGCAACTCCGCCTCCCCTTTTACATCCCCCTCTATCCCGCCTGAAACATCTAAATCCTGGAACGTTTAGCTGCCAATCCTGCCCTTCCCTCAACCAGGTCTCTGTAATGGCAATAACATCATAGTTCCAAGTAGTAATCCAAGCTCTAAGTTCATCTGCCTTACCCGTAATGCTCCTTGCATTAAAACATATGCACTTCAGGCCACCAGACCCGCTGTGTTCAGCAACTTTTCCCCGTCTGCTCTGCCTCAGAGCCACACTGTCCCTATTCCCTAGTTCTCCCTCAATGCTCTCACCTTCTGACCTATTGCTCCCGTACCCACCCCCCTGCCATACTAGTTTAAACCCTCCCGTGTGACACTAGCAAACCTCGCGGCCAGGATATTTATGCCTCTCCGGTTTAGATGCAACCCGTCCATCTTATACAGGTCACACCTGCCCCGGAAGAGCTCCCAGTGGTCCAGAAAACGGAAACCCTCCCTCCTACACCAGCTGTTTAGCCACGTGTTTGTCTGCTCTATCTTCCTATTTCTAGCCTCACTGGCACGTGGCACAGGGAGTAATCCCGAGATTACAACCCTCGAGGTCCTGTCCTTTAACTTTCTGCCTAGCTCCCTGAACTCCTGCTGCAGGACCTCATGCCCCTTCCTGCCTATGTCGTTAGTACCAATATGTACAACGACCTCTGCCTGTTTGCCCTCCCCCTTCAGGATTCCCTCTACCCGTTCGGAGACATCCTGGACCCTGGCACCAGGGAGGCAACATACCATCCTGGAGTCTCTTTCACGTCCACAGAAGCGCCTATCTGTGCCCCTGACTATAGAGTCCCCTATTACTATTACTCTTCTGCGCTTTGACCCTCCCTTCTGAACATCAGAGCCAGCCGTGGTGCCACTGCTCTGGCTGCTGCTGTTTTCCCCTGATAGGCTATCCCCCCCGACAGTATCCAAAGGGGTATATCTGTTCGAGAGGGGGACAACCACAGGGGATTCCTGCACTGACTGCCTGCCCTTTCTGGTGGTCACCCATTTCTCTGCCTGCACCTTGGGTGTGATCACATTTACATAACTGCGATCTATGACGCTTTCCGCCACCTGCATGCTCCTAAGTGCATCCAATTGCTGCTCCAACCGAACCATGCGGTCTGTGAGGAGCTCCAGTTGGGTGCACTTTCTGCAGATGAAGCCACCCGGGACGCTGGAAGCCTCCCGGACCTGCCACATCTCACAGTCAGAGCACAGCACCCCTCTAACTGACATTGCGTCAATTAATTAAAATTTGTCTCTTTTTTTTTTTTAAATACTTTTTTTTTTTTTAAATTGCAAAGTTACTGTCAACTATCTGTTTCCTAGCACTAGATTTCTAATAGAAATGCGATAGCTAACTATAATACTCTCCGATCTCTGGCTTAGATATCCTCTAAATTATAATTAAGTTATTATGTTTAATTAGTTCCCAAATACTCAAATATTTTTTTAATTTAGGTTAGAATCTCAACCAGCCACTCAGGTCACAGCTTTTCTGTGATGTCGCTTCAATTTCCCCCCGACACACACAATTTGAAAAAAGGTATAAAAGTAAAAATCACTTACTTGCCTTCTGAGTGTCTGAGATGTTCTCAGGTTCTCTCGCTGACAGAGACTGCTCCTCCACCTCCGATCCTTGACCTGCACAATGCTAATAATATAATAATATAATATGGCACTTACCTTACACCAATGGGTCTTATTATTAGGTTAGAGGAGGAGGGCGGGTGGGAGACACTACACGTGTAGTGTCTCGGGTTTCCTCTCCACCAGAATTTATTGGTTGGGGGGGGGGGGGGGGGCACTTGCCAGAGGTAGAACTTCCGGTTCCCGCCTTATATAAAAACAAATAAAACTGAAAAGAAGAACAGACACGGGACCAGGCAAGGCTTTTTAAACTAACTACTCACCTCCCAGAAGGCCCCTGCGCACCGCTGCCGCCGAAATCCAAAGGGCTGCTCCTGTAAAGGTAAGTGGTTTTAAATTCACTACTCACCTCCAAGAAGGCCCCTGCGCACCGCTGCCGCCGAAATCCAATGGGCTGCTCCTGTAAAGGTAAGTGGTTTTAAATTCACTACTCACCTCCAAGAAGGCCCCTGCGCACCGCTGCCGCCGAAATCCAAAGGGCTGCTCCTGTAAAGGTAAGTGGTTTTAAATTCACTACTCACCTCCAAGAAGGCCCCTGCGCACCGCTGCCGCCGAAATCCAATGGGCTGCTCCTGTAAAGGTAAGTGGTTTTAAATTCACTACTCACCTCCAAGAAGGCCCCTGCGCACCGCTGCCGCCGAAATCCAAAGGGCTGCTCCTGTAAAGGTAAGTGGTTTTAAATTCACTACTCACCTCCAAGAAGGCCCCTGCGCACCGCTGCCGCCGAAATCCAATGGGCTGCTCCTGTAAAGGTAAGTGGTTTTAAATTCACTACTCACCTCCAAGAAGGCCCCTGCGCACCGCTGCCGCCGAAATCCAAAGGGCTGCTCCTGTAAAGGTAAGTGGTTTTAAATTCACTACTCACCTCCAAGAAGGCCCCTGCGCACCGCTGCCGCCGAAATCCAAAGGGCTGCTCCTGTAAAGGTAAGTGGTTTTAAATTCACTACTCACCTCCAAGAAGGCCCCTGCGCACCGCTGCCGCCGAAATCCAATGGGCTGCTCCTGTAAAGGTAAGTGGTTTTAAATTCACTACTCACCTCCAAGAAGGCCCCTGCGCACCGCTGCCGCCGAAATCCAAAGGGCTGCTCCTGTAAAGGTAAGTGGTTTTAAATTCACTACTCACCTCCAAGAAGGCCCCTGCGCACCGCTGCCGCCGAAATCCAAAGGGCTGCTCCTGTAAAGGTAAGTGGTTTTAAATTCACTACTCACCTCCAAGAAGGCCCCTGCGCACCGCTGCCGCCGAAATCCAATGGGCTGCTCCTGTAAAGGTAAGTGGTTTTAAACTAACTACTCACCTCCCAGAAGGCCCCTGCGCACCGCTGCCGCCGAAATCCAAAGGGCTGCTCCTGTAAAGGTAAGTGGTTTTAAATTCACTACTCACCTCCAAGAAGGCCCCTGCGCACCGCTGCCGCCGAAATCCAAAGGGCAACCTGGAGGAGAACCTGCAGGGAGGCATCAGTAAACCTTGGGGCCATCCTTGATCGTCCTTCAACTATTCGAAGTGACACCTTGGGCGCGATTCTCCGCAAACGGCACGATGTCCGCTACTCGGCGCCAAAGACGGCGCGGATCAGTCCGGCGTCAGGCCCCCCAAACATCGCTAATTCTCCGGTCCGGAATGGGCTAGCAGCGGCGTGACCCCATTCGCGCTGGCTCACGTGGGTCACGCCGTGCGGCGTCATTCACGCCGCATGGCGTGACGGACTAAAAGACGTGCTGCTCCCCCCCCGCCTGACCAGAAGACCCGACTGGATGGCCGCCCGCTGCGCAGCCCCGAGGTTCCAGTACCGCGACATTGAGGCGCTCATGGGCGCAGTTGAGCAGAAGAGGGAGGCCCTGTATCCCAGATACAGCCTCAGGGTCGCCCCATGCCTCAGCCGGCGTCTGTGGAGGGAGGTGGCAGAGGCCATCAGCGCTGTGGCTCTGACACCACGGACAGGTACCCAGTGCCACAAGAAGGTGAACAACCTCGTCAGGGCAGCCAGGGTGAGTCCCCCCCCCTCCCTGCCTGATATCCATATCCCCCATATCCCCCCTGCCCCATATCCCCCTCCCCCATATCCTCATATCCCTTCTCCCGCATATCCCCCATATCCCCAGATCCCCCCTCCCCATATCCCCCTTCCCCCATATCCACAGGTGAATCCAGCCCTAACCCTAACCTCTGCAATATACGGGCAACGTTGGCGTGCATTCATAGAATCATAGAATTTACAGTGCAGAAGGAGGCCATTCGGCCCATCGAGTCTGCACCGGCTGTTGGAAAGAGCACCCCACCCAAGGTCCACACCTCCACCCTATCCCAATAACCCAGTAACCCCACCCAAAACCAAGGGCAATTTTGGACACTATGGGCAATTTAGCATGGCCAATCCACCTAATCCGCACATCTTTGGACTGTGGGAGGAAACCGGAGCACCCGGAGGAAACCCACGCACACACGGGGAGGATGTACATACTCCGCACAGACAGTGACCCAAGCCGGAATCGAACCTGGGACCCTGGAGCTGTGAAGCAATTTGCTATCCACAATGCTACCGTGCTGCCCACGGGGGATATACCTGTCTAACACTGTTGCCTTTTACACCTGCCACCGCCCCCCCCCCCCCCACAGGAGAAGCGAGCATACAACAATAGGGAGCATGAGAGGACTGGAGGGGCCCCAGCTGATGAGAGGCCACTCACCGAACATGAGGAAAGGGCCCTGGAACTGGCTGGCGGACCTGAGGATCGGGAGCTTGCCGATGCAGAGGTCGGGGGCCCACCATCAAGTGAGCCATCGACAGCCTGTCCCCATATCCCCCCATCCCCATATCCCCCCTCCCCATATCCCCCCTCCCCCATATCCCCCTCCCCCATATCACCTGATCATCGCCTGCGTGTCTAACCATGCATGCTTCATTGTGTATCGCAGGAGCAAACGTCCAGGCACCCATCCCCGCAGATGCCGACCGCCCGAAGGATGCCCCAGGGTGACCACGGGATATGGAGGGACCCGGACCCTCTGGCACGCGACGCCCGCAGGATGCCCCTCGGAGACCACGGGAGACGGAGAGACCTGGAGCAACAGGGAGACAACGCCCTCGTCTCATGCGGGTGCGGCGACGCAGGCATGTGCCACCCAGCGACGAGGGGGGCAGCCACAGGGCTCTCCATCCTGGGTGGCTGCCTCCTGTTCCTCTGTGGCACGCTCCTCTGCTGCAGCTTCCTCCTCCTCGCTCAGCTCCAGCTCGTACAGTCATAGGGCAACCCCCGGGCTGCAGCGAGTAGCAAGGTCACCATTGAAATGAAAATGAATGAAATGAAAATCGCTTATTGTTACAAGTAACCTTCAAATGAATTACTGTGAAAAACCCCTAGTCGCCACATTCTGGAGCCTGTTCGGGGAGGCTGGTACGGGAATTGCTGGTTGAATTGTAATATCCATTGTCTGCAGGGGGTTATCATGGTCGGTACCCCCATGCCCAGCCAGCTCCAACAGGCTACATGGTGCCCCTGGTTGGCACTGCGGAATCTGCCCCCGCATGTCCCCCTCTCCATCCTCGCGCTCCTGGCCCCGTCGGTGGCTAGCACAATGGAGACTCTTGCCCTGGTGCCCACCCCGGCTGCCAGGAATTGGCTGGCACTGCCCTTGTAAGTGGTAAGCTCCATGGCCCTGACCGGTACTCCTTTAGGGGCTGCTGTTGGCTTGAGTGGGCCAGCAGGTGGCGGCTTGGGATGAGGGTGGTATGGTGGAGGGTGGGGTGCGGGAGTGGTATGGCAGAGGATGGGTTGCGAGAGTGGTGGGGCGGAGGGAAGAGGCTGGGGTGCGGTGATGGGGGAGTGGGGACACTCATACGGCCGGTGTCACTCTGCAGAACCATGGGCCAAGGTGGGCAGTCAGTGGGGTGAGCAGCAAGATGGCTGCCTTGCAGGCTGCAGCAATGACAGCCCATGCCTGGACACCGCCGCAGTCCCGTGGGGGGTCACCGTGGCAACATGGCCCATTCCCCCGGCCCTGCCAGGGCCACCTTCCACCCCAGCCATCCCGGCCAATGTCCGGCCTGGTAGTCCGTAGTCGCGTCTCTCCATATCCTATGTCCTCACTCTCCCTTATCGACCATGACGCCGGTTTCACGAATTGTAAAGCACAATTGAACCTCACTGTCGGGAATTCCTCCCATCGGAGGCAGGGAATCGCAGAGTCCCCAGAGAATACTGGGCCGGCCCGCTATTGATATGCAAACAGTGTTTACTGGACAAGCGTTCTGGAATGCATTGACTCCGCTGAAGAGGCTGTCATGATATTCAGATAAACATCATGGTGCAAACACACATACACACTGATGGACAGATCAATGGACCAATCAACACACACGCAACACCACAGCCAATCACAAGCAAAGGCACACGCACTATAAAACGGGGAACTCCACAGTTCCCGCTCATTCCAGCAGGAGACAGCTCAGAGCACAGAGCTCACAGCGTGCCACTCAGGCATACACCATGTGCTGAGTGCCTTTCCAAAATAGTGTAAGGGCTGGGTCCACAGGTTAGAGGGTAATGAACGAACCACAGTCATAAGTTTACAGATGTTGTTATCAAGAGTAATAAAACAGAGTTGTACCATCTGCAACCGTGTTGGTTCGTCTGTATAACGGAGCACCCAACACAACATAGTACCAGGATTGGAACCCAGCAACTGTGAGACCTACCTGCACATCTTCAGGAATCCGCCATCCTGCGCCATGGACACCATCAGTCCGCCGCAGCCGCTCCAAATCGCTGGAAACCTTGGCGTCAACTGGAAGCTGTTTAAACAGCGCTTCCAGCTCTTCCTAGAAGCCACAGAAAGGGAGAATGCTTCGGACACCAGAAAAATCGCCCTCCTCCTCTCCACGGCAGCGCAACACGCCATCCACATCTACAACTCCCTGGCATTCGCGGAAGGCGAGGACAAGACGAAGTACAAGACGGTCCTTCTTAAACTCGAGCAGCACTTCAGCGTCGAGGTGAACGAGAGCTTCGAGAGGTACCTCTTCCAGCAGCGCCTGCAGGGTAAGGATGAGCCTTCTCAATCTTTCCGGACACACCTCCGTATCCTTGCGCAGTCCTGCGGTTATGAGGTCACCTCCGATTCCATGATTCGGGACCAGATAGTTTTTGGGGTCACCTCGGGCACCCTTCGCCAGCAGCTCCTCAAAATTAAGAGCCTCACCCTAGCCACCGCCATCGAAGCCTGCGTCCGCCATGAAAATGCAACCAGCCGGTACTCCCAATTGCAGGCGGCCGAATCGGCACGGCAGGGGTCCTACGAGGCTGAGCGGGTCCAGTCGATGGAGTTCATCCCGGCCCGTGGCCCGGACGAGGGCGGCCATTTTGCGCGCTTTCCACGGCATCCTTGTACGCGCCAAAAGAGATGTCGACGCAGAGGGACGCGACGCGCAGGCGCGCTCTACGCAGGACCGATCTGTGCATGCGCGATGGCGCAACGAACGCCATGACGTCACGACGTGCAGCAACTGTGGATCCGCACACTTAAAGCGGCAATGTCCAGCACAGAATCAACAATGCCTCCGCTTTGGCAAGATGGGCCACTATGATGCCTGCTGTCGAGCAGCTCAACCTGCCAACGCTCTGCAATTCCGCCAGCCTCGCAGGGACGTGCGGACCATTCAGCCGCCATACACCGAGTCATACCCTGACGATATACAGACCGGTGATACCGACGACTGGGAAGCTTTCCGCGTCGTGGTCATTAACAGGAACCGGATGTCCCCAATCAGGACCCACCAGTGAACAGTGTTAATCCGGGTGATGAATGGTGTGCCACCCTAACGGTCAACCGATCACCAATCACATTCCGTTTAGACACTGGTGCCTCCGCCAGTCTCATTGCATGGTCAGCCTTCTACGCCTTGAAGGTCAGACCACCGATTCGGCCATCCCGCTGTCAGGTGGTCGATTACAGCGGAAATGTTATCCCGGCCATGGGACCCTGCCAGCTCGAGGTCACGCACAATGCATACACAGCCACACTGTCCTTTGAGATTGTTGGTTCATCAAAGGACTCCCTGCTAGGCGCACAGGCGTGCAAGGTTCTCCACCTCGTTCAGCGGGTACACACTCTGTCTCCAGAAGGCACGTCCGACTACCCGGATGCAGAATTTAGGGCACAGCTCCACTTGCTCCTCGTCCACAACCAGGAGGCTTTCGAGGGCATGGGCACACTGCCCTACACTTACAGAATACGGCTCAAACCGGACGCCACCCCGGTCATTCACGCACCTCGTAGAGTCCCAGCACCACTCAAAGACCGCCTCAAGCAGCAGCTGCAGCATCTCCAGAACCAAGGGGTGCTTTCCCGGGTCACGGAGCCCACGCCATGGGTCAGCTACATGGTGTGCGTTAAAAAGCCCTCTGGTGAACTCAGGATCTGCATCGACCCGAAAGACCTGAACAACAACTTCATGAGGGAATACTACCCCATACCCAAACGGGACGAGATCACAAGCGAAATGGCCCGGGCTAAAATTTTTTCAAAGCTCGATGCCTCAAAGTGTTTTTGGCAGATTCAACTGGATCAGTCCAGCAGGAAGCTGTGCATTTTCAACACTCCCTTTGGCAGGTACTGCTACAACAGAATGCCGTTTGGCATCATCTCGGCATCCAAAGTATTTCATAGAATCATGGAACAGATGGTGGAGGGCATCGAAGGGGTGCGCGTCTATGTTGACGACGTCATCATCTGGTCCACCACACCACAGGAGCACGTCAGTCGTCTCCAGCATGTCTTTGCTCGGATACGAGAACACGGCCTGCGCCTCAACCGAGCCAAGTGGTCTTTTGGCCAAACTGAGCTAAAGTTTCTGGGGGACCACATATCCCGGTCAGGAGTCCGTCCGGATGCAGACAAGGTGAGCACCATTACAGCCATGCCGCAGCCGGCAGACAAGAAAGCAGTGCTATGCTTCCTAGGCATGGTCAACTTCCTGGGGAAGTTCATTCCCAACCTTGCCTCCCACACAACGGCTCTTCGCCACCTGGTCAAGAAGACCATGGAGTTCCAGTGGCTGCCCGCACACCAGAAGGAATGGGAGGAGCTCAAGATCAAGCTTACCACAGCCCCGGTATTGGCGTTCTTCGACACCTCTCGAGGTACGAAGATCTCGACTGATGCCAGCCAGTCCGGCATTGGGGCGGTACTCCTGCAACGGGACGACACTGCATCATGGGCCCCGGTCGCCTATGCCTCGAGGGCCATGACCCCCACAGAACAGCGCTATGCGCAGATCGAGAAGGAGTGCCTGGGTTTGTTAACCGGCATTGATAAGTTCCACGACGACGTGTATGGTCTCCCTCAGTTCACCGTGGAAACTGACCATCGCCCCCTGGTCAGTGTTTTGTTATGTTTCCTTTGTAACATAAGCGGCTTCCTTGTGTTGCATTTGTCAAGGAAGGTTGAGACGTGTAAATAACTTCAACTCATTTATTTACACTATGTACACTTTTATAACTTGAGTTCGACACTACTGCTAATCCTATTGTAGCTACCTAAACTGACTAACCAGCTGCTGTCTTCCACGTGGTGGGTGTGATAATGAATCAATCCTGTGCCTCTCCTCACTGACTGTCTCCACTGGCCGAAGGGGGCTGATCATGTGTGTGGTGTCCTTTATGTATGGGTTGGTGTAATGCCCCCCTGTGGTCGTGTCATCTCCTTGTGTATCGTGAATGTCCATTGGTCGCCTCCTATCTAACTCATCTATTGATTGAGTGTGTGTGTGTGTGATGTTTCTGGTGCTCCCTCTAGTGTCTGTCTAGCTTACATGTATTTACAGTGATGCACATCACCACATCCTCCCCTTTTTATATGTTCATATTTTCTGTACACTTTAAGAAAAACTGAACAAAGAACAGGTAGAGAAGGTAAGATATACAAGTCATGGGAACGGTGATTAAACAATAAGTCCAAATCATTCATGTGAGTCCATAAACCATCAATCATCATGGTCAAATGTCTCTCTTGGTTATGAATGCCATCAACAGGAACCAAGAAGTGGTCGAATCACTGCGCTGTCCGCTTTGGAGTCTTTTTCTTTTTTTATGTTTGTGGTGGTGCTGTCGGATGGCATCTTGTAGCTGATAGGTCGTTGACATTGAAGAGGTACCATCAACAGTATCATTCGAGGTCATGGTTATGCCAGATATTGAAGTCGGATGAGACTGTGCATACTGGTTCTGGCCACATGCTGTGCTGGGAGGGTGATTCTGCTGAGAAGCGTTGAAGCATGTTGATTTGGAGACAGAATTGCTGCTCGCATAAATACCTGGTGATGGTGCGAAACTAGGACCTTGCATCTGATAGGAATATGCTGTCTGGCCAGGCTGTGGTGCAGCAAATCCTGGGCAGTAACTAAGGCATCCAGTCTGTAGTGCAGATTGCGCTGGCGGTAGTCCTCCTTCGGTCTCGATTCCATTCGTGGGCAATCCGTAGTGCTGGCCTGTTTGAGAATATGCTGCAAGACTGCAGGCTGCTGCATGCCTGAATACTGGGTTTGTCCAGCATGAGCTGTCATAGGCCGCACTGTCGGTGTGGAACAAATGTGTGGACATAACTGTGGTGAAAATTGGTGTATTCCTCTTGGACTGTAGCTGCTGCTTGTTATTGCTGACCCAGTGTGATTGTCACATGATCCATCTCCTGTCGTTGTGGCATCTGCTGTCACCCTGAGCGTGCCATCACTGAGGTTGCGACACTGCCTGTCTGGAGTAAAGTCTGGCTTATGTGAATCAGAGTCGTTGTTTGGTTGCTCCCCATCTGGAGTCTGGTCTGTTTTTTGTTGATGCTCCCAGCCCAGAGTCTTAGCAGGTTCACTGGAGTCAGCTGAGATTTCTTGAAGCTGCACGTCTGGAGTCGGACATGCAGGAATGCATTGACTAGTGGAGAGGTTCGAGCAATTGAGGGTGGAAGTAGTGTGGTGTCACCGGAGTCACCAGTGGTCTCACAGTGATCGTCGAGTGCCTCTGTACGCACTAACTGAGGTCTGTCACTTGCACCTTTTGCATGGGAAGTGGGATGCTATCGTCACTCGTTTCACATACCGTGGGTAGATCCTCATTAGCTACTTGCTGTTCACTAGGGTTGGGTAAATTGTCAGAGTTTTCATCTGGTGGTGCAAACAATGTGGATGGACTGTCATTGTCTTGCCGTTGTCCTTCATTTGGGATTTTCATCTTTGGAATTTTAAATCTTTCCCCAGACATTACAGAACCTTGTTCATTTCCCTCAATTTCCCAATATGTAGGGCATCAAATGTTAGACCCAATGTTTCTTTCATCATTGTACTAGTTTCCAAAGAACAGTCCATTTCAATTTTCTTCTCAGTTACTTCATATGCATCCTTTTCTAATGTACATGCCTTCATCGTCTCTGGCTCTGATTTTGCTGGGACTGGCACAGTCACAGTCTCTCTTTTACTGTTCTCAATTGCCCACATTCTACTCCCCAGACATAAATGCTTAATCTCTGGAGTTAATGTGGTACAATGGATAATCGGGTCGACCTTATCTGCATCTTACCATCACTGAAAAGCACAATTGGTTCACTTGAACCTGCTGCGGGTTTTCAGTGCTTTATCTGGCTACTCGATGTCGGTGTCCTCAGGATTCTTGCTCCAATGTTCTGCTCATTTATCAGTGGAGTGTGCAGAGGTTCAATGCGATTAATATTCCCATCAGGGGTTGAAGAGTCATTACTGACGAACTGCTGGTCTCTGTAGTTGGGATTTTATGGTTTTGTGTTGAAGGGAGACAGTTGTCCCTGCTGTAGATATGATTCAGGTTGTGTTATTTCCATTAAATGAGGATCAACTCTTGTCCATTTTTTCGATCCGTACTAAAGCAATGGCAATTTTCAGTCTGCTCCTTGCAAGTTAGACATACAAGCAATTTCTTTAGTCTTTAGCAAGTCCTCAGCATCCTTCTGTGACTGTGCAGCATTATTAATATCTCTTCGGCTAGAATGATCCTGAAGGTCAGCGCATAATCCTTTTTTCTTTGGGCTTGGAAGAGGCGATTCCTTTGGCTTGTCTTCATTTGGGCTTGAACAGTCATCAGCGCTGTGCCCTTCATTGTAGCATGATAGACCGTCATGGTCGTCCTGCTGTGCAGTGGAGCGTGGTAGACTGTTATAGCCTTCTTGCTGTTTACGTGAGCATGGCAGACTTGCATCATCTGCCGCTAGTTGGTCAGAGGAGGTTGCTAGACCCTCATGGTCTTGTTCCTGCAAGGACTGCGCATCGGAGTCATGTGTTTCTGCAATTGTGGAGTCTGTCCACGAGCTTGCTGTGGAGTCTTGTGACACTGGTGTCACTTCTTGTTCGTGCAAGGACTGTGGTGTGGAGTCTTGCGTGTCTTCTTTCGTAGAGTCGGGAACCCTGAGCGGGACGTGGACCACGCTCTGTGTGGCAGCAGGCCGCTCTCTGTGGGCTTGTACCGCTTTCTGTCTCTTAATTTCAGGCTGCAGCATCATCCTGCACTGATGAGTTGGGACGTCATATCTGCTGGGTTGAAGAGCCTCAAATCCGAAAAATGAATCCGCATCTGCGTTGGATTCAATGCGGGGGTCGCCAATGTGCAACACAAAAGGTTCATCAGGGTCGTAGTCGTCTAGGACCATGGAGCTGTCACTGGGCTCGCGAGGTCCAGAACAAATGTAAAGATCGGTATCGAAGTATTCGAGGTCGGAATCATCTGTTTGTGTGTAGGTAACTGCTTGTTGCAGGGTTCTTCGGAGGTTAAATTCATTTCCTGGTTCAATTTGAGGCATTGTGCTGTCATTCCAGGTGAAGGAAGGTTGTTTTACAGCTTTAAATGATTTTTTCTTTGATTTGGGACGTTTCCCCTTTAAATTGGATTTGGGACGTTTCCCCTTTAAATTGGTGCGGTCTGGGGCCTCTGACGTCATGACGCGCGTGACGTAGCACGTAGGAAGCGATTGCGCATGCACAGATCGCTGTTCCTTTACCGATGGCCGTTTTCTTGCTTGCGCATGCACGGCGTCTCGCGCATACGCAAACGAACCTTCCGGTTCTGCGCACTTCTCGCGCAACTACGCTAGTGTGATCCCTATAGCAAGAAGGCCGCCGACCTCGACCCAACAAATCGCTCTCTGGTCCGGGATTTCGGCCTCGAGGTGAGTACTGGCGCTTTTCTTACCTTTTCTTGCCGATTGGAGTGTGTTTTCCTCACAGTATTTGCCGAATTTGTCCAGGACTGCCTGGAAGTCGTACCTGTTTTGCCCCTTGGAGAACTTGAATTTTTAAAAGATTTCTTCTGCTCTAGCACCAGCGATGGTGAGGAGAAACTCTATTTTTTCATCATCGGCCAGGTCTTTAAGTTTGGCTGCCACCAGGAAGAGTTCAAACGTTTGCCGGAATCGCTGCCAGTTTTCGCGGAGATCGCCGTGGCACTGGAGCGGCTGCGGAACCAGGAGGTCGTACATCTTACCTGGGTATTGCTGGTTGTCTCTGTACGCTGAGGTATGGCTATCTGGATTTAAGCAGTTCACTACTGGTACCATGTTTTGTTATGTTTCCTTTGTAACATAAGTAGCTTCCTTGTGTTGCATTTGTCAAGGAAGGTCGAGATGTGTAAATAACTTCAACTCATTTATTTACATTATGTACACTTTTACAACTTGAGTTCGACACTACTGCTAATCCTATTGTAGCTACCTAAACTGACTAACCAGCTGCTGTCTTCCACGTGGTGGGTGTGATAATGAATCAACCCTGTGCCTCTCCTCACTGACTGTCTCCACTGGCTGAAGGGGGCTGATCATGTGTGTGGTGTCCTTTATGTATGGGTTGGTGCAATGCCCCCCTGTGGTCGTGTGTGTGTGATGTTTCTGGTGCTCCCTCTAGTGTCTGTCTAGCTTACATGTATTTACAGTGATGCACATCACCACAGTCAGCATCATACAAAAGGACCTGAATGAGATGACCCCTCGCCTCCAGCGCATTCTGCTCAAGCTCCGGAGGTACGACTTCCAACTGGTCTACACCTCGGGAAAGGACCTCACCATCGCGGATGCCCTGCCCAGAGCAGTGAGCACACCGCCCGATTTGGAGGGGTTCGTATGTCAGGTCGAAGCGCATGTGGCCTTCACATCGGCCAATCTGCCAGCTAATGATTCGAGTCTGGCCCGTATTCGCCGGGAGACTCCGGCTGACCCCCTTCTACAATGTGTGATGTGCCACATGATGGGAGGGTGGCTTAAAGGACAGTTCCCACAATTCTACAATGTCCGGGACGACTTGGCCGTCATTGACGGTGTCCTCCTAAAGTTGGACCGGATTGTGATTCCACACAGCATGCACAGGCTGGTCCTCGAACAATTACACGAAGGCCATCTCGAGGTTGAGAAGTGCAGATGGAGGGCCCGAGGAGCTGTATACTGGCCGGGCATCAGCGACGACATTGCCAACATGGTGCTCAACTGCCCTACCTGCCAAAGGTTTCAGCCAGCGCAACCCCCTGAGACGCTTCAGCCCCATGAGTTGGTAACGTCCCCCTGGGCGAAGGTGGGTGTGGACCTTTTTCATGCGCTCAGCAGGGACTACGTCATCATTATAGATTACTTTTCGAATTATCCAGAGGTCATACGCCTGCACGATTTGACATCGCCCGCTGTCATCAGGGCATGCAAAGAGACCTTCGCTCGCCATGGCATTCCGCTTACTGTTGTGGTGTTGGGCGTTCTGACACACAGATGAGCCAACACGGTTGTATATGGTACAACACTATTTTATTTAAACTTTCTATGTACAGTTTTGTCTTGATACTCTGCACGTGGGGATTCCCTGTTTGTGATCTTGTAACAGGTCTTGTCCGTGTCCTTGTCCCCAGACCTACTGTCCCCTAGGTGTCGTGCTCGTGCTTTTATGTGGTTGGTGCCCTTGTGTGTGATTGGTTGTGGTGTTGTGTGCTCTGATTTGTCTGTTGGTGTGTCCATCATGATGTGTGTGTTTGAATATCATGACATCCCCCCTTTTTACAAAGATATGTGCCTACGTGGTAATAAATATGATCGCGTTGTGAGTGCATCTAAGAGTGTGTGTGTGTTGTGTACAGCATGTGCATATGACGTAACTATTTACATGGGGCGATGTCGGGTGCGTCACATGAACAAGGTTGTACCATAACAGAACATGAATGCGAACGAGAAAAAAAACTTGAACAGTGGTCCAGTCAGACGATATCTGGAACGATAAACAACAACAGGTTATCATATAAAATTGTGTAACTTGTTAGACATATGAACGGTGTTATAAGTCCAGTCTAATGGGCTTGCGATGAGTTCGGGTTGACCGCCTCAAGGGTGGGTCAAGAACCACCGGCTGATGTGCAAGCATGGCCATGGGTGGCGATGGAGAGGGCGTGATCTGCGGCAGCTCCACAAAGTCATCCTCGGAAGCCTGTTGAGGATCTGGCGTGTGTGTACTGTGTGGCTGCGAGCGTGGAAGTCGGCGAAGGGCGCGCCGATTGCGGCGACGCACTGAACCATCCGGCATGCGAACCAGGAACGAGCGAGGAGCCACATGTCAGAGGACTTCAGCCGGTGCTGACCAGCCACCATACGGTTGATGGACGCGTACTTTGTCTCTGGAGGACAGGGGGGGCAGGTCCGTCGCTCGTGTGTCGTACTGACTTTTCTGGCGATCACGCTGCATTTGCATGTTCCGAAGGACCGTCTCATGGTCTGTTGTTGGTGCCAGGATGGACGGTACCGTCGTCCTGAGGGAGCGACCCATTAGTAGCTGCGCTGGCGAGAGACCCGTGGATAGCGGGGCCGATCGATAGGCCAGCAAGATGAGGTTAAAGTCCGATCCGGCAGCAGCCGCCTTGCACAGGAGCCGCTTGGCAATGTGGACGCCCTTTTCAGCCTTCCCGTTCGATTGTGGATGTAGAGGGCTGGATGTCACATGAGTGAAACCATATGCTGCGGCAAAGGACGACCATTCACGGCTGGCGAAGCAGGGTCCATTGTCTGACATGACAGTCCTTGGAATGCCATGGCGAGCAAATGTTTCCTTGCAGGCCCCAATGACTGCGGACGACGTCAGATCATGTCGAGGCATGACTTCCGGGTAGTTTGAGAAGTAGTCTATAATAACGATGTGATCTCTGCCGAGCGCGTGAAATAGGTCAACACCCACCTTCGCCCAGGGGGACGTCATCAACTCGTGTGGTAGAAGCGTCTCCGGAGGTTGCGCCAGCTGAAACCTCTGACAGGTTGTGCAATTGAGCACCATGTTGGCTATGTCTTCATTAATACCTGGCCAATATACCGCCTCTCGGGCCCTTCGTCTGCATTTTTCGACGCCCAAGTGGCCTTTGTGTAGTTGATTAAGAATCATCTGGCGCATGCTGTGCGGAATAACGATCCTGTCTAATTTCATAAGGACCCCGTCTATGTTGGTAAGGTCATCTCGCACATTATAAAACTGGGGGCACTGCCCTTTGAGCCACCCTTCCGTCATGTGGCGCATCACTCGCTGCAGAAGGGGGTCAGTCGCCGTCTCTGCGCGTATGTGGGCCAGACTTGGATCATCAGCTGGCAGATTTGCTGCTGTCAGAGTCACGTGTGCCTCAATTTGACGCACGAACCCCTCCGCATCTGGTGGTGTGCTCACTGCTCGGGAGAGCGTGTCCGCCACGATGAGATCCTTCCCCGGAGTGTAGATCAGTTCGAAATCATACCTCCTGAGTTTAAGTAAGATGCGCTGAAGGCGAGGGGTCATGTCGTTCAGGTCTTTGTTAATGATGTTGACCAGGGGGCGGTGATCAGTTTCAACCGTAAATCATGGCAGGCCATACACATAGTCGTGGAACTTGTCCAGTCCAGTTAACAAGCCCAGGCATTCTTTTTCTATTTGCGCGTAGCGCTGTTCGGTAGGGGTCATGGCTCGTGAGGCATATGCAACCGGGGCCCATGACGACATGCTGTCTTTTTGCAGGAGTACCGCTCCAATACCAGATTGGCTGGCGTCTGTTGAGATCTTTGTAGGGCGAGTCGTGTCAAAGAACGCCAGCACTGGTGCCGTGACCAGTTTGTGCTTGAGCTCCTCCCATTCCAGCTGATGCGATTGCTGCCAGTGGAATTCTGTTGATTTTTTTACGCGATGGCGCATATTCGTTGTATGAGAAGCCAGGTGGGGAATGAACTTCCCAAGGAAGTTGACCATGCCCAAGAATCTTAGGACAGCCTTCTTGTCAGCCGGCCGTGGCATGGCTGTGATGGCGCTAACTTTGTCTGCATCAGGACGGACCCCTGATCGTGAGATGTGGTCCCCGAGGAATTTCAGCTCCATCTGGCCGAAGGCACACTTGGCGCGGTTGAGACGCAGGCCATTTTGTCGTATACGGGTGAAGACACGTCGTAGACGATGCATGTGTTCCTGCGGAGTGGTGGACCAAATGATGATATCGTCCACATATACACGTACCCCTTCGATGCCTTCCATCATCTGCTCCATAATGCGGTGGAAAACTTCAGATGCTGAAATGATGCCGAATGGCATCCGGTTGTAGCAGAATCTGCCAAAAGGGGCGTTGAACGTGCATAGCCTTCGGCTGGCCGGGTCCAATTGGATCTGCCAAAATCCTTTGGACGCATCCAATTTGGTAAATATTTTGGCTTGCGCCATCTCGCTGATGAGGTCCTCTCGTTTCGGGATGGGATAGTGTTCCCGCATTATGTTGTTATTCAGATCTTTAGGATCTATACATATGCGGAGCTCGCCAAAGGGCTTCTTTACACAGACCATGGAGCTGACCCATGGCGTGGGCTCCGTGACCCTGGATAGGACCCCTTGGTCCTGAAGATCCTGCAGCTGCAACTTGAGGCGGTTTTTGAGTGGCGCAGGAACCCTGCGAGGTGCGTGAACGACGGGGATGGCGTCCGGTTTGAGTCGAATCTTGTACGTGTATGGCAATGTCCCCATGCCTTCAAAAACCTCCTGGTTGTGAGCAAGGAGGGAATGGAGATTTGCGTGGAACTCAGCATCCGGGAAGTCGGATATCTCATCTGGAGAGAGAGACATAATGCGCTGTACCAGGTGAAGGACCTTACACGCCTGTGCGCCCAGTAACGAGTCTTTTGATGAGCCGACAACTTCGAAGGGGAGTGTGGCCGTGTGCATCTTGTGAGTTATCTGTAGCTGGCAAGATCCTATGGACGGGATGACGTTCCCGTTATAATCAACCATCTTGAGCCGGGATGGCGTGATGGGTAGTTTGACCTTCAAGGCCTGGAATGCAGAATATGCAATCAGGTTGGCGGATGCGCCGGTGTCCAGACGGAAGGTGACGCGCGATCGGTTGACCGTCAGGGTGGCACACTACTCATCGGCTGGATTGATGGCATTGACCTTGTTGACATCGATGACGGAAACGCGGAAGGCATCCTGGTCATCTGCATCACTTAACTGGAAGTCTTGATGCGTGGGCTGGACGGTCCTGACTTGTCTGCGAGATTGTCGGGGATGTGCAGGATCCATGGGTTGAGCCGAACGACAGTGGGCAGCATAGTGGCCCATCTTGCCACATCTGAGGCACTGTCGGTTTTTAGCAGGACATTGCCCTTTTAAGTGTACAGCTCCACAATTGCCGCACGTCATGACGTCACGGCGTTCGTTGCGCCACTGCGCATGCGCAGTGCGATCTTGCGGTGGGCGCACCTGCGCAGTGCATCCCTCGATGTGGCCGTTATTTTTGGCACGCACCAGCGCGGGAGACCGCGAAAAGCGCGGGAAGCGGCCGCTTTCGTCCGGGCCGTGGGTCGGGAAGTAATCGACGGCCTGGATCCGTTCGGCGTCGTGGGCGGCCTGGCTTGCCGATTCGACGGCTGGGGAACCCCTCCGTGCCAACTCGGACGCCTGAAATCGGGCAAAACGGCAGGTTGCATTCTCGTGGAGGACACAGGCTTCCACAGCAGACGCTAAGGTGAGGCTTTTTATTTTAAGAAGCTGCTGGCGTAGGCCACTAGAGGCAACGCCAAAAACAATCTGGTCCCTGATCATGGACTCTGTGGTGCTGCCGTAACCGCAGGACTGCGCTAGAATTCGGAGGTGCGTCAAAAAGGGTTGAAAAAGCTCCTCCTTACCTTGCAGGCGTTGCTGAAAGAGGTATCTTTCAAAACTTTCATTCACTTCAACCTTAAAGTGCTGGTCCAGTTTGAGGATGACCGTGTCATATTTGGATTGGTTTTCGCCTTCTTCGAACACCAGCGAGTTGAAGACGTCGAGGGCGTGCTGACCTGCGTAGAAGAGGAGCATTGCAATCTTCGTTTCATCCGAGGCACTCTGTTTTTCGTTGGCTCGGATGTACAGGTCAAATCGCTGCCTGAAGAGCTTCCAATTGGTACCTATGTTCCCCGCGACTTGCAACGGCTGCGGTTTGTCGGTGCGGTCCATGTCCAGAATGGCAGGTTAGTTGGCAGGTATCGATCCACTCCTGTACCATGTGGTGTTGGGCGTTCTGACACACAGATGAGCCAACACGGTTGTATATGATACAACGCTATTTTATTTAAACTTTCTATGTACAGTTTTGTCTTGATACTCTGCACGTGGGGATTCCCTGTTTGTGATCTTGTAACAGGTCTTGTCCGTGTCTTTGTCCCCAGACCTACTGTCCCCTAGGTGTCGTGCTCGTGCTTTTATGTGGTTGGTGTCCTTGTGTGTGATTGGTTGTGGTGTTGTGTGCTCTGATTTGTCTGTTGGTGTGTCCATCATGATGTGTGTGTTTGAATATCATGACAACTGTCATGTCGGACAATGGGCCCTGTTTTGCAAGCCAAGAATGGTCTTCTTTTGCTGCTTCGTATGGCTTCACACATGTGACGTCCAACCCTCTGCGTCCCCAGTCAAATGGCAAGGCGGAAAAGGGCGTCCATATCGTCAAGCGGCTCCTCTGCAAGGCTGCTGATGCGTGATCGGATTTCTGCTTAGCCCTGCTGGCCTATCGCTCAGCCCCACTATCCACTGGCCTCTCACCAGCCCAGCTGTTGATGGGTCGTGCCCTCAGGACCAGTGTGCCATCCATTCTTGTTCCTACATCCGACCATGCTCCAGTACTGCAAAGGATGCGACAGCAGCGTGCTCAGCAGAAGGTGGCACATGACACTCGGGCAACTGATCTTCCTGCCTTGGCGCCTGGAGACAACGTCCGCATCCACCTACCAGAGGGTGGCTGGTCGGCAATTGCCGAAGTTCTCCAACGTGTGGCTTCCCACTCGTTCCTGGTTCGCATGCCTGACGGCTCCATTCACAGGCGCAATCGCCGGGCTCTTCGCCTGCTTCCGCGCTCACTACGTGATCATACGCTGGTGCCACGCCCTCCTGTTGTTCCTGATGTCGACTTTGTGGAACTTCCTGCCACCATGCCCATTCCTCTGTTGCTTGTGGCCAGGCCCATTCCTCAGCCGGTGGATCTTGACCCACCCTTGAGGCGGTCAACCCGAATTCGGCGCCCACCTACTAGGCTGGACTTATGAGCCTGTTTGAACATTGGACTCACTAAAGTGTTATGCCACAATGTTAATATGTTTCTCTTTTTGTCGTTACAGGAGTTCATTTTCAATGTTTGATGATTGCACTTGTTTTGTTTATGGTACAACCTCGTTGATATGTTGCACCTGACACCTTCCTATGTATATAGTTTAGCCTCATGTACATGTTGTAGATATTGCACACAAACATTCAGCTGCACTCAGTACACATCTATATTTATTACCACATAGGCACATATTCTTGTAAAAAAGGGGGCAGCTCATGATTTTCAGATAAACATCATGGTGCAAACACACATACACACTGATGGACAAATCAACGGACCAATCAACACACGTGCAACATCACAGCCAATCACAAGCAAGAGCACACGCACTATAAAATGGGGAACACCACAGTTCCCGCTCATTCCAGCAGGAGACAGCTCAGGGCACAGAGCTCACAGCAAGACACTCAGACATACACCATGTGCTGAGTGCCTCTCCAAGATAGTGTAAGGGCTGGGTCCACAGGTTAAAGGGTAGAGAATGAACCACAGTCATAAGTTTACAGGTGTTGTTATTGATAGTAATAAAACAGAGTTGTACCATCTGCAACCGTGTTGGTTCGTCTGTATAGCGGAACACCCAACACGACAGAGGCGACAAATAATATGGCATGAATTTGGAGCCCGCCGCGATTTTGGTGTCAGAACCGATTATCCGTTTAATCGCGTTTCCCGATTTCGGCACTGGCCGACGTTGAGTCCTGCTCCATGTATTAGAGAAATGCATTGTGGAGTTTGAACATTTTCCCCATGTCTGTGTGAATTTCCTCCTGGTGCTCCGGTTTCCTCCCACAGTCCAAAGATGTGCAGGTTAGGTGGATTGGCCATGCTACATTACCCTTTAGTGCAGTGTTCTTTAAAGTCGGGGGCGCGACCCGCGGGAGGGTCGAGGAGCCTTTGTCCGCGGCGCAGCAGCCAGCTTTTCATAATGCCGGCTGCAAGTGGCCGCAAACATGTTAAAAAACAAATTCGGCCGCATTGCGCATGTGCGCCAATAATCGGGCACACATGCGCATTGTGGCCGCTATTTTTTTAAACTGTTGCAGCTTTTTGTTTTACAAGTTCTGTAGTTGTTTTTATTCATTTATTCATTTATTTTATTCATTTAAGTTTTATTTATTTCATTTATTTTATTCATTTTATTTTTTATTTTTTTTAAAGTTCGGGGGGGGGGGTTTATTTGATAAAATTGTACAGGAAAAAAATGCAGAACTTTGGACAGATGGAGACTCCATACTTTCCGACACCGGAAGGCTTCACTTTCATCCAACAGGTTCCATTGGAGAAGCGTGTACGAGGGCCAAAGGGACCCAAAACCATTTCCTCCATTTTTGTCAGCAGCAAACAAGGTAAGAGAAAATGGTGGGTCGTGCAGGTCAACCGGCGTGGGTCGCGAAGGTCGGCCGGGTTGGGTCGCAAAGGTCGGCCGGGTTGGGTCCCGAAGGTTGGTCGGTTGTTAAAAATGGGTCCCAGGAAAAAAAGTTTGAAGAACACTGCCTTGGTGTCCAAAAGGTTAGGTGCCGTTAGGGCATAGGGTGGAGCATGAGGTTAGGTTGGGTGCTCGGGCGGAGGGTCGGAGCGGACTAGATGGGCCAAATGACCTCCTCCTGCACCAAAGGGATTCAATGAGAAAGTTAAACAATATCATAAAATAAGTATAACAGATTTCACTTGGTTACAGAATCACTAACCATTACCTTGCTGAAAGACAAAACTGATAACATTTACAAGCTATCTTAATATTGCTGAACCAGGAGTAGCATCCAGGTATGTATGAGAGACTCCTTTACAGATTAAAATCAGTAAGACAGCAACTTGCACTGGTAACTGACAAAGGGGGAAGAAAACAAATATTCAGCCATTAAAGGAAGTATGACACAATAGTGAGAGACTAGGCTGTCCAGGAGTCTGTGCTGGTCTCCTTCCTTCTGCACATAAATGACCTATTTGCAGCTTCAATGCAAGGTAGATGCCAAGCTATGTGGGATTGTGGACTCACTGAATGCTACAAAAAGAGTCCAATAAAGTTCAATACGGGCCAGTCCACTTACTGAATTTGGAATTAAAAATGAATTGACAGAATTTGACAAGGGGAAAACTAGGAGAGGCTGTTAGTTGCCTCATGAAGTGGCAAAACTTTAAACATGTGGCATGCTGGACTATATTGTCAGTGCTCTGGTTATGTTGTTTCTGGAGGACTGCGTAATGTCCCAGTCAACCCAACATTACAAGACCATCGGTCCCCAGAGGTGATGCAGAGATAAGCACTGACAGTGATCGCTCTGACTTATGAGGAACAATTGGACAAGCCAGTGCTCTTCAGACACCTCAGGAAAGGACGTTACAGAACCACACAGAATACTAAACAAAACAGAAGAAATAAACTCAGAAGGATAAATTCAGAGATGCCAGGGAGAAGAACAGAGGTTCAAGGTTGTGAAGTAAAAACATTAGGAAGTCTTTCTTTATGCAAGTGATGACGAACTGTTGGGACGGTTGACAAGAAGCATGGTTGAAACCAAAAGGCTGCACTCACTGAAGAAGGTATGGCAATGAGCAATTAAAAACGTCTTTGAGAGAAACAGTAGTTTGGTACTCTGAGGTCTTTTGAGGTAAAGTGGGTAGAAGGGTCTTTGTCTACTGAGTGTAGGTTTTTCCACTGCATCGATTCAGAAATCTTGGGGTGAATAATAGGTGCCGCTGTGGTGTATGCACCATGTGCCCGGAAGCAGCCGGCATTCCGTCTTCTGAGCTCTCCATCCAAAGATGCCAAATAAAGCATCACTTGTGCCTATTAAGAGTCCTGGGTTGGTTCCGGGCCACAAGCTAAGTATCCCACACTGTAGTATGGGATATTCAGATTTGGATCTTGTTGACAATGATACGGCCATAATTAAAATGGACACTCTGGTCTCGTTAGGAGTGCAATGCAGAAATGGACCTCTTTGCATGAAATCTCAGTTTCTTAAATCGTGAATTTAAGTCAGTGAACATCTACTTCTTCCACAAAGCTCTTCCAGCAGGCAAAGAGCACCGAACAACCAAGATTTAACTGCCCTCAGGCAACCCATCATTATAGTCCTGGTGAAGAGCTGGAAAAAACGGCTACCGTACATCCCATTCTGAACGCGGTTTATTTCATTCTGCGCGTATTATTGCAGCCGATTGCCTTTTTAATGAGCATTACTCGCCGATTAGCTTCAATTTGCATAGCACAGCCAGGCTTCTGAGTTATTTCCAGACACTCCTGCTAACAGTGGGTGGGATTCTGATGTAATCAGCGGGGCGGGCAACTCCGGCGGGATGGAGTGGCGTGAACCACTCCGGCGTCGGGCCGCCCCAAAGGTGCGGAATCCTCCGCACCTTCAGGGGCTAGGCCTGCCCGCAGAGTGGTTTGTGCCCCGCTGGCCGGCGGGAAAGGGGCTTGGTGCCACACCAACCGGCGCCGAAGGGCGTCTGGCGGCCGGCGCGAGTTGGCGCATGCGCGGGAGCGCCAGCGTGTGCTGGCGTCATCCCCGCGCATGCGCAGAGGACTTTGTTTCTGCACCGGCAATGGTGCACTGCTACAGCCGCCGGTGCGGAACAATAGAGTGCCCCCACGGAACAGGCCCGCCGGCGGATTGGTGGTTCCTGATTGCGGGCCAGGCCACCGTGGGGGCACCACACGGGGCCAGATCCCCCCGCGCACCCCAAGAACACCGGAGGCCGCCCGCGCCGCCAGGTGGAACCTGGCGGCACGGGCTCCAATTTACCCCGGCGGACTGGCAAAAGACAGGCGGGACTTTAGCCCATCACAGGCCGGAGATTTCAGGCAGCCCCGGAGCCCATTGAGTCGCTCCGGACCCCGCCATTCTCCGAGGCGAGCGGTGCGACCCACGCCGGGCCGATTTTTGGGGGGCCGGAGAATTTGGAGGACGGCGGGGGCGGGATTCACGCCGACGGTGGGGGGGTCGGAGAATCCCGCCCAGTATTCTCCCAGATGGTGTGATGTTGCTGGGAACGTGACCTAACGTCTTCTCACTTGATAATACGTTGGAGCGTGCGCATTTCAATCACGTTTTTGGAGCTTGATTGAATGTTGGATGCAGTGGAGAAGAGGTGGGACACCCTCTTCCCTAGGGTGGGCAGTAGACTACCACCCGCAGTCGTCAACTGGGCCTGGGTGGAGGTGGCTCATCCACTCACCAGGTGGACAGGCACGTAGTGTGCAAGAAGATGAACGACCTTAGGGCAGCTCGGGTGAGCCTCCACTTTTGTTCCCCTGGAATTACTCCTGCCCCTCACTCCTCACATCACACCTCCACTCCCATAGAGGCCAAGCAAAACCCACCCGCTCGAATCTAACTCATATCCCACCCTGCACCAAACCCCGACATCTGTATCGTCCTCTTTAGCCAGGTGCTTTGCACACACATTTTACCAGCTACAGGCCTCCTGTGTAACTTGCCTCCATGCATCTCACCACGTCCTTTATGTGTCCCTTAGGAAAAGGCGGCCCATAACAGAAGGGAGAAGGAGAAGACGGGATGGGGCATTCCGGATCTCCGGGCTCTCACCCCCTCCAAGCAGAAGGTGGTGACATTATCTGGGAGGTGCAGGGTCGGGCTATCTCTGAGGCGGAGGTTGGCATGTGACAGCCAAGTGATCCCCTAATGTGAAATGATGTCCCTGTCGCCCCTCTCCCTCAGTCCACTCCTTCCCAAGATCTCACCGTGCGTCTTGTCTTTTGTCTTGCAGGATCACCAACACTCTATGCCAACCCATCTAGGACACCTCACCCCAGGGCCTGTTCTGGGACAACACTGACTTTTCAGCACTGCATTCACGTGCATCCTCCACCATCGTAGAGACTATCACCTCGGTGGGGCATTTTTGTGAAGAGGCTCCTGGGTAACCTTCTGGTGCGCACGTCACACATGCTGCAGCACATAAGGTGGAGGTTGGAACTTGCAAGGGAGCGGACAGTCAGAAGGCTGCCTGATCCCGGGAACCAGCTGTAGTCCAAGCAAGTATACCGCTTCTGGAAAGTATGTTTGAATCACTGTTGGAGATGCAGAGCCAGGATCTACAGGATGGGGAGTCAGCAACTTTCCAGTGACTGCAGGTGCAGTTGGAGGTCTCCAACCACCTTCAGGGCAGGAGATTGTGCCTATAATGCATGGTACCCAGACCAACACTGAACAGATGACCTTGGGTCAGAAAGTCACAGCCATGGATCAAGACAAGCAAGGCTTCGGACACACTGTGTGGTCAATGGCTGAGGCTCAGGACAGGGGAGCGCAGGCATGTACCGAGCCCCATGGACATTGCTGTGGCGCTCCAGCACTAGGCCAAGTCACAAAGGGTGGCTGAGTGCATTGAGAGCATTGACCGGGTGCTGACTGACCCGGGTCAGTCACAGAGAAACATGACCAAGGCGCTAGAAGGACATGACTCACTTGCTGAGGGATGTGATCCAGTCTCTGTGCTCCATAATTTAGGGCATCAAGACCCTGGTTGAGATGAGAGCGAGCTTCCAGGACTGGCACACCAGGTAACTGTGGCTCCTCCAGAACTCACTCTGGCCTCACCTCCATGCCATGGAGTTGCCTGGGGGGCCATTGAGCAGCCTGAGGAGAAAGTGATGGTGCACGTGCCGGGGCCTCGTTTAACACCTCAACGCTTCTGAACACTGCCCCCCCCCCCCCCCCCCCCAAACTGACACTGGCACATCTGATGGGCAGCAGGAAGAACAGAATGGCACCTTGTCACCTGTGATACCCCAAAGTCAGCCAAACCCATCCAGGTCTAGGCCCTCCAGAGGATGGCCGCCAGATGCATATCAGGTCAGAGGGCAAGATATGGAGCAGGCCACCTCCATATACGATATGCTGCCTGGATTCACCCCCAGAAGGAACAGTAGGCCACGTAAAATAAGGGAGTTAGACACCGGTTACGTTGGCACGGATGCAGTACGTAGGTTAGGGGTAGGAGTCAGGGCACAATAATGTTAATAGTCACAATTAAACACCTTTTCACCAACATTCCGACCTGCCTCAATCCTCTGTCTTAAGGGTGTGAAGGATGGGCTGGACTGGGTGTAGAGAGTTCCAGGTTGGGGTGGTGGTGCGAAGTTGGTGGTATAGGGTGTGGGTGTTAGAGATTGGCATGGAGCAAGCCCCCCCAAGATGATTGAACCCTTCAACTGGGGTACCCCCAGATGTGGCAGGGAACAGGGCCAGAAGTGTGAGGCCGCCTTGTAGAACAGCTTACCCAGTGAGTGAACATAGAGCATAGAACATACATACATACCCATCACTTCTTACCATCTCCATACTGCACCATCCCCCACCGCCCCCATCCCACCAAAGAATTATGGGTCCATGGGATGGAATGGTCAGCACACATGCAGGGGTGATCCAGACGGAGAATGGACTGTGATCCTGAAGGCAGGAGTCAGACTTTGTCAAACGATGAGGAGCACCAGAGCTCATCTCATAGCGAGTCATCATCCTACATCCCGTGGACAAGACCTGCTGATCCTGCCTGCCCATGGCCAACACCCTGACATGATGTTGGTAGGAACCTCGGAAGGGAGAGGGGGAGCTGGGGTCATGGGATGGAGTGAAGGAAGGAGGGATAGGGAAGGATGTGAGTGGCGGAGTTGCTAGTGGACATGGCTCTCAATTGACAAATCTGGAGGTGATGAGGTTGTCCCATGTGTGGCGGCCCTGGAGAACACATTGGATGGCCTGCCATGCCAGCCCTGACTCTACAGGGCTCTGCCAGCCCTTGTTTTTCTTGGCCATCCTCGTTAGATAAGGCCTGGCATTCTTCCTCCTTCTCCAGCATGTTCCCCCTCTGCTGCGTGATGTTGTGAAGGACGCAGCAGGCCACCATGATGTACAAGACCCTCCATGTCTATATTGGAGCACCCCAGTGGAGCAATCCAGACATCAGAAGTGCATCTTGAGGATGCTGATGCACCGTTCAATGACACTCCTGGTTGCAGCATGGGCGTCGTTATAGCAGTTCTCCATGCCGGTCTGGGGCCTTCGGACAAGCGTCATTCACCAAGACCTCAGTGGGTAACCTTGTTGCCCAAGAACAAACCTCTCACCCGAGGGAGGGCCTCGAAAGTGTCAGGAACTGATGTATGCGTCATGCATGCTGCCTCGGTATCGGATGCAGTCTGGAATGAAATGCAGCTGGTGGTTGCACATGAACTGCACATTCAGGAAATGGAAGCCCTTCCAATTGATCAAGGGTACCCTCTGATGGGCTGGTGCTCGTAGAGGGACATGCGTGCCATCGATCTCCCCTTGGACCTGGGGCATGCCAGCGATGGCGACAAATCATGCTGCCTGGGCATCCTGGTGGGCTTGGTTCAGATTAAAGTTTATATAGTCCGTTGGCTGGGCACATAGGGCATCTGTCATAGAGCAGATGCACGTAAGATCCCAGAAAGGTTCCTGCTTAGTCCCTGGAAAGACCCAGAGGCATAAAAGTTCAGGGCGACCGTCACCTTGACAGCCACCGGGAGTGGTTATGCTCCTCCATACCTCCGCGAAGCCAGGTACGTCATCATCTGGAACAGGTAGCACATGGACTCTTTGGTTAGACAAAGTCTTTGGCGGTCCAGAATCTCCTTGAAGAAAAAGCGCTGACAGTATACCTGTTGCTTAAAACAGTGCCTCCCTCACACATCCGCCTCGGGGCTTGTTGGACGGCCGGGACTCGAGCCTCACCGGCTGGCTCCTGCCATTCCAGGGCAGGCTCCTCTTGTGCAGGGTCTTCCCGAACAGGCTCTGTGCCTCCAGCCTCCGTGCATCTGTAATGGCAGCTGCAGCCGGATTGGTAGCAAGAATTCCTTTCTGGATTCTAAAGTTCATTCACTGCAGCGGGTCGGGAGGGGGAAGAGAAGACATGTTAGCAAGATGAGTATTCCCTTGCCTATCGAGATCCAATAGGCTACATGGTGACCCAGAGTTGCACTTCAGCTCCACCCTGGCAAGCCCCCCCCCTCAGCCGTTCCCCCCGATATGTTGCTTTCCACACTGTGCCGCTGTCCCGATCAGTGAGTGGCATCGGGGAACCTCTATCCTCACCATCTGTCCTGTCAACGGGGGTACCGGGGGCGACCGCAACCCATGTCAGTGATAGGCTCTGCGGCCCCTGTCATGCTTCCCCAGTGGGGTTTACTGTGCGTGTCCTCATCGGGTGGGCTGCGTTATCCTGCCAGCAGGGTGCACCTGGTTGTGCGGTAGAGAGAGTCATGGTGTGCCACCAATCGCCTCCTTGCTTAGAGGCTTGTGTGTGGATGTGGTAAACCACGTTATTGCATGATATGTATTGTACTGTATTGTGCATGCCTGGGCTTGTCCAGGCTGGATCCGCCTGTGGCTCCTCTCCTCGGGCTTCTGTATAAAAGTGGCAAATCTCTGCCTCCGGACCCAGTTCGGGTCCAGAGGCAGGAGGCTTGCTGTTTAGTGCATTAAAGCCTCAGTTACGTTCATCACTCGTCGTGTGTTATTGATGGTGTATCAATTTAATACACTAAACTCCTCAAGATAAACTCATCACTCAAGCCTGATCGCTTGGAACTGGACCCACAAGCAGCCGACGCTACAGAGACTTTTGAACACTGGCTAAGCTGCTCGAGGCGTATCTCGCATCCTTCAACGAAGACCTCACAGGGCCCCAGAAGAAGCAGGTCCTCCACGCATGGGTGAGCCCAAGAGTCTTCCCCCTCATCAGGGACGCCCCCTCGTTTGCGGAGGTGGTAACGCTGCTAAAAGGACACTACGGGAAATCCGTAAATCCGGTATATGCCAGGCACCTCCTCGCCACCAGACGGCAATGCCCTGGGGAATCACTCGCAGACTTCTTGCGTGCCCTGCGCATCCTCTGCCGGAACTGCGACTGTCGGGCGATATCAGCTACCCAGCATGCGGAGCTGCTAATCAGGGACGCTTATGTCGCGGGCATGAACTCGAACTCTATCCGGCAGTGATTATTAGAAGGGGGGACACTCGGCCTCCCAGAGACAGTACAACTCTCCAGCTGGAGGTGACCTCCCAGAACATGGGGGCCTACACCTCTGACGACACCCTTATGGGCCTCGTGGGCGTACCCATTAACCGACCTGGGTGCGACGCAAGCCTGCGCCGCGCAGCGACCCGCCAACGCCAGAGGCCCGAACTGCTACTTCTGCGGCCAGAGTAATCACCCCAGACAATGCTGCCAGGCACGGAACGCAACTTGTAATGGCTGTGGGAAGAAGGGCCATTTTGCAAAAGCCTGCCAGGCCCTCCCCCCTAAATCTTCTAGACCCAGCAGTGCTGCCTGCTGCCTGTTGGGGCTGCCCCCAGCTGCCGCGCCACCAGCCATGTGCGACCCGTGGGCACCGCCATCTTTAATTTCGGCCGACACGTGCGACCCACGGAGGCCGCCATCTTGGATGCCATCTTGCACCTCACCCATCACGTGCGACCCAAGGGGGCCGCCATCTTGGGCGCCATCTTGCACCTCACCCACCACGTGCGACTCATGGGGGCTGCCATCTTGGGACCACTCCGCAGCCCCACAACGGACCCCTGCCCCCCCCCCCCTCACCGTCTGTAGCCTCGCGACCCTTAAGGTCGCTCCACCCTCCCTCTTCGCAAACCTCACCCCGAACTGTAAGCCCATCGCTACCAGAAGCAGACGCTACACTGCCCAGGACAGGACCTTCATCAGGTCGGAGGTCTAGCGACTCCTGCAAGAGGGGATCATTGAGGCTAATAACAGCCCCTGGAGAGCCGAAGAGGTGGTCGTCAAGACCGGGGAGAAGCACCGGATGGTCATCGATTATAGCCAGACCATCAACCGGTACACGCAGCTCAATGCGTACCCCCTCCTCCACATATCTGGCATGGTCAATCAGATGCAGGCAGCACTGTAGCATTGTGGATAGCACAATTGCTTCACAGGTCCAGGGTCCCAGGTTCGATTCCGGCTTGGGTCACTGTCTGTGCGGAGTTTGCACGTTCTCCTCGTGTGTGCGTGGGTTTCCTCCGGGTGCTCTGGTTTCCTCCCGCAGTCCAAAGATGTGCGGGTTAGGTGGATTGGCCATGATAAATTGCCCTTAGTGTCCAAAATTGCCCTTAGTGTTGGGTGGGGTTACTGGGTTATGGGGATAGGGTGGAGGTTTCGATCTTGGGTGGGGTGCTCTTTCTAAGAGCCGGGGCAGACTTTATGGGCCGAATGGCCTCTCTCTGCTCTGTAAATTCAATGATGACACACATTGCGCAGTATTGAGTCTTCTCTACAGTCGACTTGAAGTCTGCGTACCACCAGCTCCCTATCCGCCCGGAGGACCGCCAAGACACTGCTTTCGAGGCAGATGGCCGCCTCTATCACATCCTCAGGGTTCCCTTCGGCGTCACCAACGGGGTCTCGGTCTTCCAAAGGGTAATGGACCGAATGGTTGACCAGTACGGGCTGCGGGCCACGTTCCCGTACCTAGACAACATCACCATCTGCGGCCGTGACCAGCAGGACCATGACGAGAACCTCCGACGTTTCCTCCACACCGCTAAACTCCTGAACCTCACCTATAATAGAGAGAAATGCATCTTCCGCACAACCCGCCTGGCCATCCTCGGCTACGTCATGGAACACAGAGTCCTAGGGCCCGACCCCGACCGCATGCGCCCCCTCCTGGAACTCCCCCTCCCCCACTGCCCCAAGGCCCTGAAGAGATGCCTGGGGTTCTTCTCTTACTATGCCCAGTGGGTCACCAACTATGCGGACAAGGCCCGTCCACTCATTAAATCCACCATTTTTCCCCTGATGGTTGAGGCCCGACTGGCCTTCAATCGAATCAAAGCAGACATCGCCATAGCCGCGATGCACGCTGTGGACGAGTCCATTCCGTTCCAGGTGGAGAGCGATGCGTCGGACTTTGCCCTGGCCGCTACACTCAACCAGGCGGGCAGGCCCGTGGCTTTCTTCTCCCGTACCCTCTATGCGTCCGAAATTCAACACTCCTCCATCGAAAAGGAAGCCCAAGCCATCGTAGTAGCTATGAGAAATTGGTGGCATTACCTGGCCGGCAGGCGATTCACTCTCCTCACTGACCAACGGTGGGTTGCCTTCATGTTTCATAACACACAGCAGGGCAAAATCAAGAACGACAAGATCCTGAGGTGGAGGATCGAGCTCTCCACCTACAGCTATGATATCTTGTATCGACCCGGGAAGCTCAATGAGACCCCAGATGCCCTCTCCCGCGGTACATGTGCCAGCGCACAAGTAGACCGACTCCAGGCCGTCCACAACGACCTCTGTCACCCGGGAGTCACCCGGTTTTTCCACTTCATCAAGGCTCGCAACCTGCCCTACTCCTTCGAGGCGGTCAGGTCCGTGACCAGGGACTTCCAGGTCTGCGCGGAGTGAAAACCACACTTCTATCAGCCAGACAGAGCACATCTGGTAAAGGCCTCCCGCCCCTTTGAGCGCCTCAGCATGGACCTCAAAGGGCCCCTTCCCTCCACTGACCGTAAAGTGTACTTCCTCAACATCGTTGATGAGTACTCCAGATTCCCCTTCGCCATCCCCTGCTCTGACATGACCTCTGCCTCCGTTACCAAGGCCCTGCACAGTCTTTTCACCCTGTTCGGGTTCCCCGCCTACATCCACAGTGATCGGGGCTCCTCCTTTATGAGTGACGAGTTGCGTCAGTTCCTGCTCAGCAAAGGCATAGCCTCCAGTAGGAAGACCAGCTATAACGCCCGGGGAAACGGACAGGCGGAGAGGGAGAATGCGACGGTCTGGAAGGCCGTCCTTCTGGCCCTACGGTCGAAAAGTCTCCCAGTCTCCCGCTGGCAGGAGGTCCTCCCCGATGCGCTCCACTCCATCCGGTCACTCCTATGTACAGCCACTAACGAGACTCCTCATGAACGTATGTTTGCCTTCCCCAGGAAGCCCACCTCTGGGGTCTCGCTTCCGTCCTGGCTGACAGTCCCGGGGCCCGTTCTTCTCCGGTCGCATGCGAGGAGCCATAAAAACGACCCCCTCGTCGAGAAGGTCCTGCTGCTCCATGCAAACCCCCAATATGCCTACATGACGCACCAGGACGGGCGGCAGGACATGGTCTCCCTTTGGGATTTGGCTCCTGCAGGCTCCCCGGCGACAATCACCACCCCCCCCCCCACCCTACACCGTCTCCCCCCATCTCCGCCCACCTCCCTCACGAACTAACACCTGCAGGCCCACCAGCGACAAGCACCACCACCGCCCATGCACCGCCCCCCCCCCTTCGCCGACTCAACATCTGGGTGAAGAAGAAGAAGACAACACGCTCCCGGACACGCAGGTCTTGATGCCGGCGCCCACACCACAGGACTGAGATGATCACGGCGGAAGGTCAAGGCCTCCGACAGACTTGACATTTAAGACAACTTCACCCCCACCGGACTCTGTTTTTAAACAGGGGGGTGAATGTGGTAAACCACGTTATTGCATTATATGTATTGTATTGTGCATGCCTGGGCTTGTCCAGGCTGGATCCGCCTGTGGCTCCTCCCCTCGGGCTTCTGTATAAAAGTGGCAAATATCCGCCTCCGGACCCAGTTCGGGCCTAGAGGCAGGAGGCTTGCTGTTTAGTGTATTAAAGCCTCAGTTACGTTCAACACTCGTCGTGTGTTATTGATGGTGTATCAGTGGGCAGGTCCTATAGATGGGGGTAAGGCAGGGAAGTGTGTGTCTGCTGGGAACTGCAGTGTGATGTGGGGCCTGGGTGTGACTCGCAGGTTGTGTCACCGGGGGAAGGATAGATGGGAGAAGGTGCACAGTGGGCAGTCAGGGCTTGGAGACAGCTGGTGATCCTGTGGAGTGGACGAGCTGCCAGTTTCACTGATGAGGGGCACTGAGAGGGGCAGTGGCCAGGGAAGGGGCCAAAGGCCACGGTGCATGTGTCTCTTGTTTGGGGTGAGCTCCGCTACTCCCCTGTTTCCCTGCAGTGGGGCTGCACTTCTGATGAGTGCACTGAGGAGTGGCAGCACCTCGTGTGCCAATGAATGATCTTGGCCACACCCATCCCCTTGATGGGTCAGCTGGGGTCTGAGTGTTTCCAGAGGGGTGGCCTGGGTGGGCCACATGACCAGAGACTCTGTGAACTTTTACAGGACACAGTGAACAGTCAGCAGCGTGAGCAGCCAGGAGCCTGTAACTTGTACCAAATGGGTGCGGTTAAAACACATACTGCAGCAATTGCGGTCTGAGCCAGGCCATCCCGATCCTGGGGGGACTCCCCGACACCGCAGAGCTGTCAGCAAGTTGCTCTCACTACTCCCTCCAGCCTGGTAGTCACCCCCCAGCAAGAGGTACAATATTTAACATTTTAAAAAAAATTTGCTTACCTTCTCTCTCCCCCTCAGCAGCCACGGTGCCCAGTCCCCTCTTGTATACCTATAGTAAACTGCACGAGCGTGACTTCCTCCAGGGAGGGGCGGAGCATCGCGGAGGCCCAGAGCACAATGGGTCAACCGTGCTAATCACATTTAAATACATGTAAATGCAGGTTTTATATGCTGCCGCCGGTGTGGGCGCAAACCCCTGAGTATGGTGCCCAAGTCAGTGTTGGGCAGACAGACGTTCGATTCTCTGCCCGGATGCGGTTTGCGGTGTCGCGAGGCAGAGAACTTCACCCAATATATATACTTCATTCAAGAATGGGCTGATAGGGAAAATAAATGTGGCAATCGAGGTACCCTGAGCAAGCTTGGCATATCTGCAAAGCTGTGTAATTTTCTGAAAGCTGAAATACATGTCTCATGGTGAATTAGAGTAGGCTTTACACAGTTCAAGGGCATTGTATACATACACATATTGCTTCGAAAAATTGAATTAGCCTGCCTCCCCTCGGATAGTGACAGAATTACACAATGTCAACTGTGACCTGCAAGCCTCGGCTGTGTTAGAGCAATGTGGCTAGATATCCCAGGTTCCAACAATTTTTAAAGAAATCTAATTTTATAGCAACTGCAGTTAAATTATGTTTCTCGAGCTACGTTTATCATTGTACCGTTACCAGAAATAATATGGTTTTGTTGAGAAGTTAAACACCACAACTTGGAAGAATCATAGATTAGAATCGTAGAATTTACAGTGCAGAAGGAGGCCATTCAGCCCATCGAGTCTGCACTGGCCCTTGCAAAGAGCACCCTACTGAAGCCCACGTATCTACCTTATCCCCGTAACCCAGTAACCCCCACTTAATATTTTCTTTTGGACACTGAGGGCAATTTATCATGTCCAATCCACCTAACCTGCACATCTTTGGACTGTGGGAGGAAACCGGAGCACCCGAAGGAAACCCACGCAGACACAGGTAGAGCGTGCACACTCCACACAGACAGTGACCCAGCCGTAAATCGAACCTGGGACCCTGGAGCTGTGAAGCAACAGTGCTAACCACTATGCTACTTTGCTGCCCCTAACAAGGAAGGAAACAAAACAAGATGGTGACAAAGTTTCCTTGGGGCAGGTGCCATTTTGCTGCCGTCACTTTACCAGAATTGCCCGAGAAACTCTGCCACCAAAGTTATGGCAGCGGAATGCAGGAAGCTCCAAGAAAATAACCAACTTAAATAATAACACACGCACACCTTTTGATTTAGAAAGTGGAAATCATTTATCTTCAAAAATATCAAGAACTCTCAAGTTTTGTACTTGGAATATTTTCAGCCTTATTTCTCTATTGCATCAATATTAATGGACATTTTCAGTATAGCCACATTCCCTGTGCACAAATCTTATTTCTTGATCATGAATTTTCTCTCAATGCTTTTTATGTCAGTGTTATACATACGTAAAATTAAGGAATAGCTGTGGGCAGGTCTTTCTCTTTGTGGTGATGTGCATCAACGTAAATGCATGTAGGCTAGATAGATACTAGATGGAGCACAAGAAACATCACACACACACACACTCAACCAATAGATCAGTTAGATAGGATACGACCAATGGACATTCACGATACACAAAGAGGTGACACGACCACAGGGGGGCATTACACCAACCTATATATAAAGGACACCACACACATGATCAGCCTCCACGATAGAAGCAACGCAAGACTCCGACGCGCAGTCCTGGCAGGAACAAGACCATGAGGGTCTAGCAACCTCCTCTGACCAACTAGCGGCAGACGATGCAAGTCTGCCATGCTCAAGTAAACAGCAAGAAGACTATGACAGCCTACCACGTTCCAGTGCACAGCAGGACAACCATGACGGTCTATCATGCTACAGTGAAGAACAAAGCGACGATGACAGTCCAAGCCCAAATGAAGGACAACAGCAAGACAATGACAGTCCACCCACATTGTTTGCGCCACCAGATGCATACTCTGACAATTTATCCAACCCAAGTGAACAACAAGCAGCTACTGAGGATCTACCCACGGTATGTGAGACGAGTGACGACAGCATCCCACTTCCCATGCAAGATGTGCATCGTGATAGACCTCAGCTAGTGTGTACAGAGGAACTCGACGATCACTGTGAGACCACTGGTGACTCCGGTGACACCACGATACTTCCACCCTCATTCGCTCGAACCTCTCCACAAGTCAATGCATTCCTGTATGTTCCGACTCCAGACGTGCAGCTTCAAGACATCTCAGCTGACTCCAGTGAACCTGCTAAGACTCCGGACAGGGAGCATCAACAAACCAACACTGACTCAGTTAAAACAGACCAGACTCCAGATGGGGAGCAACCAAACGCCGATTCTGATTCACGTAAGCCAGACTTTACTCCAGACAGGGGGCGAAATTCTCCGGAAACGGCGCGATGTCCGCCAACTGGCGCCCAAAACGGCGGCAATCAGACAGGCATCGCGCCGCCCCAAAGGTGCGGAATGCTCCGCATCTTTGGGGGCCGAGCCCCAACATTGAGGGGCTAGGCAGACACGGGAGGAATTTCCGCCCCGCCAGCTGGCGGAAACGGCCTTTGGTGCCCCGCCAGCTGGCGCGGAAATGACATTTCCGGGCGGCGCATGCGCGGGAGCGTCAGCGGCCGCTGACAGTTTCCCACGCATGCGCAGTGGAGGGAGTCTCTTCCACCTCCGCCATGGTGGAGACCGTGGCGGAGGCGGAAGGAAAAGAGTGCCCCCACGGCACAGGCCCGCCCGCGGATCGGTGGGCCCCGATCACGGGCCAGGCCACCGTGGGGGCACCCCTGGGGTCAGATCGCCCCGCGCCCCCCCCCATGACCCCGGAGCCCGCCCACGCCGCCTTGCCCCGCCGGTAAGGTAGGTGATTTAATTTACGCCGGCGGGACAGGCAATTTATCGGCGGGACTTCGGCCCATTCGGGCCGGAGAATCGAGTGGGGGGGCCCGCCAACCGGCGCGGCTCGATTCCCGTCCCCGCCGAATCTCCGTTGCCGGAGACTTCGGCAACCGGTGGGGGCGGGATTCACGCCAGCCCACTGCGATTCTCCGACCCGGCGGGGGGTCGGAGAATGTCGCCCAGGGAGTGCCGCAACCTCAGTGATGACACGCTCAGGGTGACAGCAGATGCCACAATGACAGGAGATGGATCACTTAACAATTACACTGGGTCAGTAATAACAAGCAGCGGCTACAGTCCAAGAGGAATACACCAATATTCACCACAGCTATAGCCACACATTTTTCCACACCAGCAGTGCAGCCAATAACATGCTGGACAAACCCAGTATTCAGGCATGCAGCAGCCAGCAGTCTATGCAGCATATTCTCAAACAGGCCAGCACTACGGATTGCCCACTAATGGAATCAAGACCGAAGGAGGACTACCGCAAGCGCAATCTGCACTACAGACTGGATGCCTTAGCTACAGCCCAGGATTTGCTGCACCCCAGCCTGGCCAGACGGCATATTCCTCTCAGATGCAAGTTTCTAGTTTCGCACCATCACCAGGTATTTATGCGAGCAGCAATTCTGTTTCCAATTCGGCAAGCTTCAACGGTTCTCATCAGCCTTCCAGCACTGCATGTGGCCAGAACCAGTATGTACAGTTTTATCCAACTTCAACATATAGCACATCCATGACCTCGAATGATACTGTTGATGGTATCTCTTCAACGTCAACACCTTACCAGCTACAAGATGCCATCTGACAGCACCATCACAGACATCGAAAAAGAAAGGGACTCCAAATCAGACAGCAAAGTGATTTGACCACTTCTTGGTTCCTGTGGCACAGGGACGTTGATGGCGTTCATAACCAAGAGAGACATTTGACCATGATGATTGATGGTTTAGGGACTCACACAAATGATTTGGACTTATTGTTTAATCACTGTTCCCATGACTTGTATATACCTTATCTTATCTACCTGTTCTTTGTTCAATTTTCTCAGAGTGAGCAGAAAATATGTAACATATAAATAAAAGGGAATGTGGTGATGTGCATCAATGTAAATGCATGTAGGCTAGCTAGACACTAGATGGAGCACCAGAAACATCACACACACTCAACCAATAGATCAGTTAGATAGGATACGACCAATGGACATTCACGATATACAAGGAGGTGACATGACCACAGGGGGGGCATTACACCAACCCATCTATAAAGGACACCACACACATGATCTGCCTCTTTCCAGTGGAGACAGTCAGTGAGGACAGACACAGGGTTGATTCAATATCACTCCCACCACGTGGATTGCAGCAACTGGTTAGTCAGTCTGGGTAGCTGTAGTAGGATTAGCAGTAGTGTTGAACCCGAGTAATAGAAGTGTTAATAGTTTAATAAACGTGTTGAAGTTATCTCCACGTCTGAACCTTCCTTTGTCAAGTGCACCACAAGGAAGCCGCTTATGTTACACCTAGAGCATAACAAATCACTCTTCACTGCCTGGCAGAACAGACCTCACACTCTTTATAGAAACCCATTTGATTTTCATGCCGCTGAAGTCTGTGAGATGAGTATCAGGCAGGTTATATAAAGTGAAGGTGATCCTTGCCAAATTACCAGCCAGACAATGATGACGAATATCTACCACATATATCAAAATCCTGTCATAATTTAGTTGCATATTTCTGACCATCCATCTCCAATCTGGAAGTCTTGTATACGAGGCAGAGAAGTTGAGGTGCCAAGTCACCTGGTGCAAGCTAACTTGAAAATAACCTCATAAAATAAATGCCCAGAAAATTAAAAAATATCTACTCAAGTCTTGAGCAGGCTAAAAGGGCCAAAAGGCCTCCTCCTGCTCCTATCTTCTATGTATCCTATCTTCGTCTATGTCTTGTGTCTTGTTCCCAATTCGTTGCTGCCAAAATACTGGTTTATGTCTTTTTTTAAAATACCTGACCAAATGGAGCATCAAAGTCTTCCTCACATGCCTGTTCCGCACACTCCTAACCATTTTTTGCCAGCTCACTTCACCATATCCCCCGTGTACACACCCTTCCCTTCACTGCTGAACTACTCCCAGAACTTTTGTTATGAATTCCACAAAAATCTGAGACCAACACATCTGAATTTGTTCCAATCGCACTCTCCATTTATAAGGCCTTTCTGTGGACTTTGAATCCCCATATGTTGCTACAGAATTAGATTCTACATTGAAGCACACCTCAAGGCTTGTATTTGCTTCTTGTTGTCCATGATTTATGACTCACCAACTCTTTCAACCACACCATGGGGGGATTTCTTGCGCCCCCTACGCACGACGAGATTCTCAGGGGCCTGTCATTGGACGGCAACGGGATCTTCCGTTCCTGCCACTGCCAATGGGATTTCCCATTGAATCCACATCCCCGCACCCCCACAACTTTTGCCGTCGGGAAACCCGCAGTGGGGTTTCTCTGCCGGCGGGACCGGAAGATAAAAGCTGGTGAGAAGTGCTAGAGATATTCTACTGGAAGATTGAATAGAGGGTGTTTACTAAATGCACTCTTGTCCTAAGGATGGAAATTTCCACCCTGGAAATGATGTGCGGTGAAGGAAAGCTGAGCTCAGCGCGATCCAGTACAATCTTCCAATTTCTGCTCAATAATTCTGCATCAATGAGGCGTGTGTCGAATCCCATGATGAGACTGGCAAGGATTTGTCCACTCTGCTGTAACCTCATGGGGTTGAAGGACCTGGCACCATATTTAAACACCACCCGGACAGACATTCACTTACTACAGGCTGGGTGTTGTGCTGTTCAGATACTCTGTGTTGCCGACAAGATCCAAACCCTCAGCACCACGGTTCAATTAAGCCTCCTTGGGGATTCTCCTCCAGGCCATCCATGAAAGGCGGGAGAACCTCTTTCCGAGGAATGGGAACAGGAGGTCCTCTCACCTGACTGTACCGGCCTGCGAGGAGATTGCCGATGAGGTCAGTGCTTGTGGTAAAGAGAAAGGACCACCCTGCGGTGTGGGAAAAGGATGAACGATCTGCTGTGCTTCATCAGTATAAGTGAAACTTCTACTCATTCAAAACCCACACTCTCATTAGGTCATCAGGGTAAGCGTCCACAGGGATGTCATACACTACGAGCAGATGGCATGTCAACACTGAATGTCGGCCAGCCACTTTAAGATCATTATCTCATGTAAGGTCATGCACAAATGGTACCTTAATCCCTTACCGTGGAGGGCTCAACACGCGCAACTGACATGCATGCTGCTGAACTTCTCTTTCATCCATAGTGATCATAGTTAATCCATTTTTCTATATGCAGGACAAGATCTCCCACAACAAAGGGTGAAAGGAAAAACTGGAAGTTGGCCACAGAGTTGAGGACACTCTCCCACTATGAGGAGCCGGCCACAGAGCTGGCTGGAGAGGAAAGGGATCGTTCATGAGTGAAAGGTGAGATCGGCCTCCCCCAACAAGCCAGTGTGGGTGTATCCCGTAAATATTGGCCACATACAGACAACAATCAATAATGTTGGAGCCTGACGAGTCAATCATTAATTATCTCTTCTCATATTCCAATTACCAGCAAGGAAATGTGAAAAATGACCAACAGTAAGTGCTTCAGCCCCAGCCTCCAGGCCAGCTCAGATGAAGATGCAGAATAAGCATTTGATGAAGGTTTATCACAGCGTTCATCTACACCCTGCACCAGTGCAGATCCATGCACCTTGGAGGATGTATTTCTAGAGTAGGCTTGAGCTCACACCTCACAGACTGGGTCCACAACAGGCAGCGGCAGTGATAGCCAAGAGCATCGACACTTGGGGGATTGCCGGAGACCAGATTCCTGCTGAGTCTCCATCCAATGATAAGCCTCTGGAATTGGCCCTGAGAGAAACATTTGAGATGTGGACGGGCAGGGGAACATTCGGCAGAGTTGTCAGAAGTTGTTAACAGACTGTAACAAAGGACTGAACAATCCATCCACATTCTGCCTGTTGTCGTTTCCCCATGGAAAAGGTGGTGGCTGCCTTGGAGACCCAGGTCCAATTCCTGCCACATTTGCACTCAGACCTGCACACCTTCACTCGAGACATGGGTGCATTCCAGCAGTGGCAAGGTGAGAGGGAAAAGGCACCTTCGCTCCAGGCACCCCTTCTCCTTAAGGAGTTGGATGGGGTCCTCGGGCACCCAAAGAGAGGAGGAGCACCAGCTACACACCCTGAATGCAATCCACACTCTAAGGGTGGTCCAGCTACTCCAAATCCTTTCTACCAGTGACCCTATCAACTCAAGCAGGTTAGCCTGAGGAAGCTGCATTCGCCCCAGAGCAGGAAGCCCTTAGCAGGCTGGGGCTGTCCAAGTCTCAGGTCCACCAAAGTCAACAAGGCACAGCTGTCAGCAAGCTGCCTCCACCTCTGCTGCAGATGCCTGGGCCCCGCCGAGTCATAGCAGTATGGGAAGACAAATCCAGACGTTTTGAATGCATAGTGGTGGAACAGGTTTTTAATCATTGTATATATTCACTATTGCAAATATATTTTGCATTTAATACTCTCCCAAGTCTCAGGTATTCAATCGATTGGAGCCCCTCGTGAGATTCAACTGCCTTGTCACGTCACCAAGTTGGGCATGACGAGGCCATTAACTCGCGGCCATGGTTTCTGACATAGATCAACGGGCAAGTCAACCCCCATTTAACCAATCATCAAAGTCGGGGGAAAAAATTCCCAAACTAATTTTATGGCAGCAGGACACTGACTTCTTCAATCATGCCAAATTTAGGTCCCCTGCCTGCCACAATTTGGGAGCTGGAAATTCCGTCATAAAAGTGGAATTGCTTCAAATTCCATTTTACAGCATTCCTCCAAAGCAAATTCTATTTATATTGTATAATAGTTTGAGCATAAATGGCATAATTTTTCTATCATTACAAAACAACCTCTAATTCACCAGGAAAAATGCAATGGGGATTCACTAATATATTTTAAAATGTTCACGATCATAACAGGTTTTGATAACATCATAAACCACAAAAGCAAAACTCCAATAGTATAAATTAATTTCAATTTCAAGAGCAGCTTACATGTGCAACTTATTTTAATGAAATCTATTTCTGATTTGGATTACCAAAGGGCCATTGGGTCGGCAGCAAATGTGGTGGGCTTTGGAAATTACAGTCCCAGAGGGCATCTCAAGATCCTGATGCCGTCAGAACAGTTTTAAATTTTCAAAGGGCTGGAGGAGGATGGTGAGGGAGTGCAGGATGCGCTCGCTGCCAATTAACGACCCCTTAAGCTTTTTAAGGACTTTGTTAAGGGTTATCCGTTCCTGAATGCAATATTCAATTTTCTTTCTAGCAAAGCTGAATAGTTGTCAGGATCACAATCGGGCCCAAATACAATGCTTTGAAGTTGTTCTGGAAGCTAATCTGTGAGACCAGGTAGAACCCACACGAGTGCTGGTCCTTAACTTGTCACATTCTTCTCATTCTACCCTATCCCCGTAACCCAGTAACCCCACCTATCCTTTATGGACATTAAAGGCAATTTAGCATGGCCAATCTACCTAACCTGCACATCTTTGGACTGTGGGAGGAAACCGGAGCACCCGGAGGAAACCCACGCAGACACGGGGAAAATGTGCAGACTCCGCATGGACAGTGACCCAAGCCTGGAGCTGTGAAGCAACTGTGCTAACCACTGTGCTACCAGGCAGCCCACAGTGCGACCGTGCTGCCCACAAATTCACCGTTACTGAACAAATTCACAGGAGTCTGCTTGTGAGCTTTTAACACAAAGATTAAAACATGAATTAAACAAGAAAAATGAACTATATTGCACCAGACAAAAAGGCTGGAAGGACCTCAATATGAATACAAGAATATGTTTCAAATATTCACTATACCTTCACCCGAGCCAATAACCTTTACAGTCATATGCAAATTAGGAAAGATAAAATTTTTAACCATATCTAACTTATACTCTAATATTTAAGATAAACATATAGTTCATGTGAATAAATAGGCAAATTGCGGTCAGACACACCACACTCCAAAGTGAATGACAGATATGAACAAAGCAGATTCAATGGATTTCCCAACAATCCACCCAGCCTTGTGTTAGATTGTGTGCCAATCAGTCTCACTGAAACATTGGCTGGGATTCTCCAGAGCCAGTGAGGGTATCCCAATGACCTGGTGAATCAGGTGTTGGGCCAAACAAGGGTTTCACACCAGTCATGAAACCCATTGTGAGTGTCCCAGTTTGGCCTGCCGGACCTGACAAGTTTCCTGATGTCTGCGACGAGCGTCCCGCCAGACCCGGCTGGAACATATAATTAACTCATTGGAGGTGTTTTGAATGTCATTTACGGACAGGACGCCTGATTTACCTCCTGGAATGCTCCAGACCTAGCCAAGAATCCCGCTGGTGTGAATTGGTGCAGGTCCTGAGAAACGGGGACTTGGCAGCTTGCAGTTCGAAGGTGGCAAGGTGGTGAGCACCCTCCCTACAAAGGCTTCTAGATTGCCAAGAGGGGTCCTTCATGGGAGGTGGGGGTTAGGGGGACTTTTGGTGGCCTGGCTGGGCTCAGGTCGAGGGTCTTTCCGAGGATGGGGTAGTTTGGCTGGTCTTTCCATCTGCAGCCTTTAACACCTTTAAACTGTCTGTCAGTATCTCAAAATTAAAGTTCTCTGAGAATAAAGTGAAAGTCTTCCCATATGCAGCCTTAAACCCTTTAAACTGTCAGCATTCCAAGTTCATAGATCTATGAGATGAATCAAAATCAAAAGTATTTTATTTGCTGTTGTGGAAACCTTTGAAGTTTTTTTTTCACTGTCAATTTCATTGTCCTTTATCTTTTTCAATCCTCTGTGTAAGTCTAGAAGCCTTAAAGATTTGAACTGCATTATTTACATTCAATTTCATTGATCGTTGCCTTTTAAAGCCATTTGATTGTCAGGTCCAGCCAGTATTGAATTATTGTTGTTTATTTATATAGCTCTAGAGGGGACCATTAGCTCTGAGGAGCTGGTGTTTTTCTAATGAACTGTTTTTGTTCTGAAGAGTCTCCTAGAAAGACCAAGTGCTCTGTCTAAGTTCTGCTCCCCCCCCCCCCCCCCCACCAGCACTTCCGACCGAGGGGGGGAGGGACTAAGGGGGGGCACCCTTGCCAGTGATACGGGTGGGGGAGGGCCTTGCCAGAAATCCAGGGGGTGCTGCAGCAAAGTGCCCTTATCTCTGAGGAACGGGACCTGTCAGACAGATTAGGCTCCACCACTCCAAGATCCAGTGAAACCCGCTAACTGTTAAAAAAATTCTACTCTGTGCCATTCCATGCTTGATCCTATGAAACAAAATTTCTAAGTATCATTGCATGGCATGTCAGGTTCACTCCTAGCACCAGTGGGAATCATTCAGTTTTCCCATTGGCGGGAGCACTTAGCCTTCATTCGGGAGAATAGCATCCATTGCCTGACTCACAATGGGTTCCAATCTCCACATTTGAAGAGCTTGTTTTTGAATTCTCTCCAAACATTGCTCCCACTCAGATGGCTTCATCAAGGCCCCACCTCCAAGGTTTCAAGGATTTGTCTTCCAAGTATATTCAAGCTACACCTTCCAAGCACAATTTTGGTTCTTCTGCTCTGCCAAGCAGAACACTATTGTCTCAAAAGGGTACCTTTGTCTCTATGGCCCACAGCACGGAGGCACTCCTAGCTGAGATATTTGAATCATCGACAGCCACAGGAGAAATGCCTGAAGATTGGAGGGTAGAAAATGTTGTACCCTTGCTTAAGAAGAGGCTGTAAGGATAAGCCTGGGAACTACAGACCAGTGAGCCTTAATTCTGTAGTGGGTAGGTTGTCAGAAGATATTCTGAGGGACAGGATCTACAGACATTTAGACAGGCTAGGGCTAATTAGAGAAAGTCATCATGACTTTGTAAGGGGACAGTCATGTCTCACGAATTTGATTGAGTTTTTTGAAGGGGCAACCAAGAAGGTAGATGAGGGTAGTGCGTTCGACGTTGTCTACAAGGCGTTTGACAAGATAGGTTTTTGCTAAAGGTTAAATCTCAGGGAATCCAGGGTGAGGTAGCCAATTGGATACAAAATTGGCTTGGTGATCGAAGCCAAAGGGTGGTTGTGGAGGGTTCTTTTTCAAACTGGAGGCCTGTGACCAGCGAAGTGCCTCAGGGATCGGTGCTGGGTCCACTGTTATTTGTTACATGTATTTAAATGATTTGGATGAGAATGTAGGAGGCATGGTTAGTAAGTTTGCAGATGACACCAAGATTGGTGGCACAGTGGATAATGAAGAAGGTTATATAAGATTGCAACAGGATCTTGACCAATTGTGCCAGTGGACCGATGAATGGCAGATGGAGTTTAATTTGGATACATGCGAGGTGATGCATTTTGGTAGATCAAATCAGGGCAGAACCGATTCAGTTAATGGTAGGGAGTGGGGGAGAGTTACAGAACAAAGAGATCTAGGAATACAGGTTCATGGCTCCTTGAAGGTGGAGTCGCAGGTGGACAGGGTGGTGAAGAAGGCATTCAGCATGCTCGGTTTTATTGGTCAGAATATTGAATATAGGAGTTGTGACGTCTTGTTGAAGTTGTACAAGACATTGGTAAGACCACACATGGAGTACTGTGTTCAGTTCTATTCACCCTATTACAGGAAGGCTATTGTTAAACTAGAAAGAGTGCAGAAGAGATTTACGAGGATGCTACCAGGACTTGAAGGGCTGATTTATAAGGAGAGGCTGGATAGGCTGTGACCTTTTTCCCTGGAGCGTAGGCGGCTTAGGGGTGATCTTATCGAGGTCTATAAAATAATGAGGAGCATAGATAAGATAGAGAGCCAACATATTTTGCCAAAGGTAGAGGAGTCGAGAACTAGAGGGCATAGTTTTAAAGTGAGAGGGAAGAGATACAAAAGAGACCAGAGGGGAAATTTCTCCACACAGAGGGTGGTGAGCATCTGGAACGGGCTGCCAGAGGCAGATGTCGAGGTGGGTACGATTTTGTCTTTTAAAAAGCAGTTAGACAGTTACATGGCAGGGTGGGTGTAGAGGGATATGGGCAAAATGCGGGCAAGTGGGACTAGCTTAGTGATAGAAACTGGGCGGCATGGACCAGCTGGGCCGAAGGGCCTGTTTCCATGTTGTAAACATCTATGACTCTATGTCTCTATGAGTTACCCTTTTGGATGTTCTAGGCTTCTCTCGAGACCACTTTACTTCACGTCCGCTCCCTGCAGCTCTTTCTCCGCCCCTTTATTTTAACTTTATTCCTGGGATCTTTTTGATCTGTCCCTGTCTCAGACATGAACTGCATATGTGAGACCATTTCCTAGTTGCAGCAGACACACAGGGGTTTCCTGATGCTTGCTGGGAACCGGATTCCTAACACTTGACTGGCAATTTAAACCCAAACAAGTATCTGGATTTCTTAACAATAGCTTTTCACAAGTGAGCTTCTGATCACGTGACAGATGGCCTTTGACACACGATGGAGGGCAATCCATATTAACAAAGGAGTTGTGATCTCCCATTACCAAAGCTTTCAAGCCCCATTCAGGGCAGGATGGTAAATTTGGAGAGGCAGCCCAACGTGCATTGTATCACATTCACAATGTGGAAAGCCTGTTTGTTTTCCAGTTGAAGATCTTTTCATCCTGTATCTTCATCCTGTGCTATTTTACCATTAAATCTCATGTAAGTTCTTGTGTTTATGTGGGTCTCTGCTGCACTCCCTGTTGCTGCTGCCACGTCTACTGTACATACATTTTGTTTGATTGCATCTTACCCCTGGTCACATCTCCAGAACCCAATTTCCTGCACTTCATTCCCAATGTCCTTTTACACGTCATTACTTAGAATGATCTAGGGCCGCAGGACTGCTTCGCGGTAGGTGCAGCAGACCACATTTCCCACGTGACTTGCTTGCTTTCTACGTTTTAGCTACCACACCAATATTGGCAGTTACACCTAATACTTGCAGGTGTTGTTGTCCAGCTATGATGACTTCATATTTTCTGTCATCGTTTAGCAGTGTGTCAATGTCATGACCTTTCTTTTTCTCCAAAAGATCTTTTTGGAATGCCTCAATCGGCATTGAAGCTATCACCAATGCCATTATTCATTCAGACAGCTCAGTATCAGAGAAATCTCAGTCCTTGCCCTTAGCACAGCACCTGCTGACGAACTGATCGATTGGTTCTTGTGGCTGTTATCTGTAAGCGATCAGCTCTAAATAACGTATTTTTAAGTTCACCTTTCCATGAAGCTGATTGGCTAACATATTCTATAGCTTGGCAGGGTCCTTTTCGCCCTCCTCAGATTGGCCTGAAGTGTTGACTCTATGCAACCCTTCACTCCTAATGGCTGTCTTTATTTTCACTGCTTGTTTATCTGGTACTGTGATGGATAAATCTAAAAAGAATAGCTTCATCTTTGGTTTAAAAAAAAATAATTCGCAGAGGACATCTGTTGTCTTCGAATTCCTGCTGGGGGAATTTAGTGAGCACCTATCTGATGTTTCCTGTCTTTTATGAATGTTGTCAATAGGGGATTTGTAGCTTCTCTACTCCATGTGGAGATTCAGCACTGCAGCTGGTGTGTGTTTTTCCTCCGTTGCTCTTTTTGTTTTGCTGACGCTTGGGGTATTTCTCTGTTTCGCTTGCTTTCTCTGTCATTTGTGCAGGAATGGTACCCGAGGGTGTTGGAATAGTCCTGCAGCTTGTACTGATTAACTCAAAGATGACTGTCCGATTCCAAATAGACCCGCTGATTCACCATCAGCCCATCCCACAAATCAACGCAGATGAAAAATGAAAATTGCTTATCGTCACAAGTAGGCTTCAAATGAAGTTACTGTGAAAAGCCCCTAGTCGCCACATTCCGGCACCTGTTCAGGGAGGCTGGTACGGGAATTGAACCGTGCTGCTAGCCTGCCTTGGTCTGCTTTCAAAGCCAGCGATTTAGCCCTGTGCTAAACAGCCCTAGCAGTGCAAACAGCCTTGATGCAGTGCAATACCCTGTGGCCTTTCCGGTGATTGTCAAACCTTTATCATTTTGTTTAAGTGGCCCAATTGCTACACAACATGTTGTATTTCTCTGTTTACTTATTACAAACTTACCAATCTCACACAGAACTGGTAAACTAAATGCAGGTTTGATTTCACAGAATTGTTATAGTGCAGAAGGAGGCATTTGGCCCATCATGTCAGCACTGACTCTCCAAATGAGCATCATGATTTAGTGCCATTCTCCTGTTTTTCCTCATACCCCTGCATATTGTTTCTATTCAACTAATCAGCTAATGACCTCTTGAATGCCTTGATCAAACCTATCACCACCACATTTCCAGATAGTGCATTCCAGATCTGAATCACTCGTGTGAAATTTTAAAAAAAAGTCACATTTGTTTCTTTTGCAAAATACTTTAGATCTGTGCCCTCTCATTCGTGATCCTTTTATGAGGGGGAATATCTACTCTGTCCAGCCCCTCATGATTTTGAACATCTCTATCAAATCTCTTCTCATGCTTCTTCTCTCCAAGGAGAACTGTCCTCTCCAATCTGTCCTCAGAATTAAAGTTTCTCATCCCAGGACACAATCTTAAAAAATGCTTCTGCACTCTCTTGTGTAAGTCCTATTGAAGTTCTACATAATCCTCCTCACAGTTTACAATGCTTCTAAATTTCGTGTCATCTGCAAATTTTGAAATTCTCCCCTGCATACCAAGATCTAGTTCATTAATATATATCAGGAAAAGCAAGGGCCCCAGTACCAATCCCTCCACTACAAACCTTCCTCCAGACTGGAAAAATATTCATTGACCATTATTTTCCGCTTCCTTTTATTCAGCTAATGTTGTATCCATGTTGCTATTGTCCCTTTTATTCCTATTGATTTGAAGATGTACAGGATGGCTCAGCAGACAGATTTGCCATAAAGCCTCAACAGTTATTGTTAATAGAAAGTATAGCTTCCACCTCGTGCCCGTAGTTAAGTGAAAGGCTAGTCACATGTGTTACATCCTGTCTACTCACTCATTCGTATATTCTCTTAAAGTGATATCACAAGTTATATCTTGTTGAATGAGGTGTAACTCGGTTTTTATAGAATACAAAGCTCATAATTACCGTTACGCATCCACACCAGCCCTGAAAGTATATTTGTCAAAAGTCAAATTTCATAGAATCCCTCTAGTGAAGGAGGCCCATCGAGTCTGCACTGACCCTTCAAAAGACCACCCTACCCAGGCTCAATCCCTCGCCCAATTCCTGCAACCCCACCCTGAGGGACAATTTAGCATGGCCAATCTAGCATGGCCAATCCACTTAATCTGCACATAGAACATAGAACATAGAGTGCAGAAGGAGGCCATTCGGCCCATCGAGTCTGCACCGAACTACTTAAGCCCTCACTTCCACCCTATCCCCGTAACCCAATAACCCCTCCTAACCTTTTTGGTCACTAAGGGCAATTTATCACGGCCAATCCATCTAACCTGCTCATCTTTGAACTGTGGGAGGAAACCGGAGCACCCGGAGGAAACCCATGTAGACAAGGGTAGAACGTGCAGACTCCGCACAGACAGTGGCCCAGCAGGGAATCGAACCTGGGACCCTGGTGCTGTGAGGCAGCAGTGCTAACCACTGTGCCATCCTGTCGCCCAGAACTCGCTGGTATAATAAGAAATTTCACATATATTTAAAATAGCACTTTTTTCTTTACAAATTATTGTTACATTTTAGCTTTTACCTTAAATCCAGTTGTATGTCTAATTAATTTATTTCACAGTCCATAAAATTATTTGAAAAAAGTGAAGGGATTAAATGTGTTTTACTTTCTCACTTACTGTCTGTGAGAATGCTTCAATGTGATTGTCTACTTATCTGTTGGATGACATCATGTTTATAGATGGCTGGAGATTCCCTTGACTTGGCACCAAAAACAACCTGACATTGGGAAATGGGGATATCCGCACCACAGAGCTGCTGGATCTTTATGTACAGTTTTCTCTGAGCTCAGGAGCAAGGGTCTTTCCTTTGCTGCTCACCACATAATCCAACCCATTGTACTTTGAAAGTTTCTGGCTTCTAATGTAGTGTTTATACTCATTAGTTGTTCCATAGCCTCTGAAGGTGAAAAGTGGAATATTAGATGCTCTTATTAACAAGGTTGACAGCTGAGAAGAGCGTATTTCCTTACAAAATGAAATGCATTAAGTATAGCTTTTCATATTTAATAATTTATTACAATTTCCTTTCTGATAATGTCTAAATCATTGCCATTCTATTATAAATATCTGCTGCTACTTTGACTTGTACTAATCAATACAATTCATTACTTTTGTAATGATTGATGAATGTTTGACAATTTCATTTTCACATTTACGACACAACATTTTGAAAATCGGTCAAATCGCAGAGATCAATTTGCTTTGAATATTAACTACTTACCTGGGGATAGAACTATTTCTGATCAGAAACATAATAAGAAGGCAATTTCTTTTGGAATGTGGGCATTTTGGTTGCTCCTACAGCATTCTGAAAGAAGTGGGTGGGATGGTGTACAGGTGAAACCTTATTCCAATAGGCTGGCTGATCAATTTTTCTGAGAGACCTCCCCCTTCCTGCTCCTCCATGTGTAAATGATTGCAGAAGTTTGGGAGGGGTGCAGAATGTATCATTTGCTGGAGAGATCAGTTTCATCTCCAGTTCACTTTCAATTTTTCATATCTTTGCCTCATGATAATAATAATAATCTTTATTATTGTCACAAGTAGGCTTAAATGAACTCTGCAATTAGATTACTGTGAAAAGACCCGAGCCACCACACTCCGGCGCCTATTCGGGTGCACTGAGGGAGAATTCAGAATGTCCAATTCACCTAACAGCACATCTTCGGGACTTGTGGGAGGAAACTGGAGCACCCGGAGGAAATCCACACAGGCACAGGGAGAACGTGCAGACTCCGCACAGACAGTGACCCAAGCCAGGAATCGAACCTGGAACACTGGTTCTGTGAAGTAACAGTGCTAACCACTATGCTACGGTGCCGCCCCCATTAACTACTTGTGATAAACAACATGTTTTAATAACTCTCTGTGTGAAAAAATATCTTCTAACCTTTATTTCTGTCCTCAGTCTGGGCCAATCAATGGCAATTATCTAACCAGAAGAAAAATTCTGGGTGGGATTCTCTGTTTCTGAGACTAAATGTTGACCATAAGACCATAAGACATAGGAATAGAATTAGGCTATTCAGCTCTTCGAGTCTGCTCCGCCATTCTATCATGGCTGATATTTTTTTCCTCCCCAGTCTCCTGCCTTCTCCCCATAACCCCTGATCCCCTTATTACTCAAGAACCTATCTATCTCTGTCTTAAAGACATTCAGTGATTTGGCCTCCACAGCCTTCTGTGGCAAAGAGTTCCACAGATTCACCACCCTCTGGCTGAAGAAATTCCTCCTCATCTCTGTTTTAAGGGATTGTTCCTTTAGTCCGAGATTGTGTCCTCTGCTTCTACCTTTTCCTACAAGTGGAAACATCCTCTCCACTCTATCCAGGCCTCGCAGTATCCTAGAAATTTCAAGAAGATCCCCCCTCATCTCTCGAAACTCCAACGAGTACAGACTCAGAGTCCTCAACGACAAGCTCTTAATTCCAGGGATCATTCTTATGAACCTCCTCTGGACCCATTTCAGGGCCAGCACATCCTTCCTTAGATACGGGGCCCAAAACTGCTCACAATACTCCAAATGGGGTCTGACCAGTGCCTCATCCAGCCTCAGAAGTATTTCCCCATTTAGAAAATAGTCTCAGCCGCCATTCCTCCTTCCAAAGTGCATAACCTCACACTTTTCCACATTGTATTTCATCTGCCACTTTGTTGCCCACTCTCCTAGCCTGCCCAAGTCCTCTGCACCACCCTGTCCCTCTACATATCTTTGTATCATCTGCAAAATTAGCAACAATGCCTTCAGTTCCTTCTTCCAGATCATTAATGTATATTGTGAAACGTTGTAGTCCCAGCACCGATCCCTGAGGTACAGTCATCGGCTGCCATCCTAAAAAAGGCCCCTTTATCCCCACTCTCTGGCTTCTGCCAGTCAGCCAATCCACTATCCGTGCCAGGATATTACCCGTAACACCATGGGCTTTTAACCTATTTAACAGTCTCCTATGCGGCACCTTGTCAAAGGCCTTCTGGAAATCTAAATAAATCACAACCACTGGTTCTCCTTTGTCTAACTTCCTTGTTACCTCCTCAAAGAACTCTAACAGATTTGTCAGACGTGACCTCCCCTTGACGAAGCCGTGCTGACTCAGTCCTATTTTATCATGCACTTACAAGTACTCCATGATCTCATCTTTAATAACAGACTCTAAAATCTTACCAATGACCAAAGTCAGGCTAACCGACCTACAATTTCCAGTCCTCTGCCTCCCTCTCTTCTGAAGCAGTGGTGTGACATTAGCCACTTTCCAGTCCTCTGGGACCCTCCCAGCCTCCAATGATTCCTGAAAGATCACCATTAATGCCTCCACAATCACCTCAGTTATCTCTTTTAGAATCCGTGGACCTTTACGACAGAAGAAACAGCGCCGCACCTGGACCGATTCCGCTACCATTGAGGGGCTCGCAATGGTGCCGCGTGGAACACAATCCATTCCAATGAAAAATGGTGTGGGATTCCCCGGGTCCGTGATTGACACACGGGAGGCTGACAAGCTGCACCCGCACATACATATTACACTCCCTGCGCACACTTATCCCAGCCAAAAGGATGGCACTGGTTGTGCTGGAGCACGCCTATACAGCTGATCGGTCGTCTGGGGCCAGAGGGGGTGTCCTGCGGGGACACCTATATGACCGATAGTACCAGCTTCAAAGAGGGCTGTTGCGGTGTGCACAGCTGCATGACTGCCTTGCTGGCTGCAGCAATGGTGCTCCATGCCCATCCATCCCGACCCCACAGCTCAACTCCTGGCCTTCCCCCCACTATTCCCTCCAGCCCTGGCAGAAGCCCCCTGGCCAACGGCACAACTGTCAGCAGACTATGGTGATGTTGGACACCTTCCGTAATCTCTCCCTCAGCAGCCACCATGCCGCTTTCACGATTGTTAAAAGCACAGGTGAACCACGCCGTTGGGAACTTGGCCCATCGGAGGCAGAGAATCGCGGAGGCCCTGGAGAGTACCGGGCTGGGCCGCTAATGATATGCAAATGGTGCCTACTGTATGTGCAGTGCGAAACACATTGACGCCGTTTTCGAGGTGATGGAGAATCGCGATTTGGCGTTAAATCGTCGTCTGCCGCGATTTTGGCGTTGGGAGTTATTCTCCGCTCAACCGCATTTTCCAATTTTGGTGTCGGCTAACGGAGAATCCCGCCCTCTCTCTTTGTTTACTTTGGAAAACTTTTCATAATTTTGGAAATCTCAATTGCATCCACTCTTAATCTTCTCTCTTCCAATGGAAAAGAAAACAATTCTTTGAGTTTTCATAGCTCTGGGCGGGATTCTCCCGCAATCGGCGGGGCGGCCCGTACCGGCGCCAAGAGCGGCGTGAACCAGTCCGGCATCGGGCCGCCCAGAAGGTGTGGAATCCTCCGCACTCCCAGGGGCTAGGCTGGCCCTGGAGGGGTTGGCCCCGCGCCAACTGTCGCTGAAGGGCCTCTGCCGGCCGGCATGAGTTGGAGCATGCGCAGGACTGCACGCGCAGAACCGCTGCCGTGTTTCCTGCGCATGGGATTTCTTCTCCGCGCCGGCCATGGCGGAGCCTTACAGGTGCCGGCGCGGAAGGAAAGAGTGCCCCCATGGCACAGGCCCATCGCGGGCCATGCCGCAATGGGGGACCCCCCAGGGCCAGATCTCCCCGCGCCCCCCGATTACCCCGCTAATCGCCCTCCAAGCCAGGTCCCGCCGGAATGGACCATGTCCATTTCATGCCGGCGGGACTGTCCGAAAATGGGTGGCCGCTCGGCCCATAGGCGCCCGGAGAATTGCCCGGGCGGGGGCGCTGCCAACGGCACCCGACCAGCGCGGCGCGATCCACGCCCCCGCCCAAAAAACGGCGCCGGATAATTTGGCAGCCGGCGTAGGAGTGGAGGGGTGGGATTCATGCCGCCCACCGGCGAATCTCCGACCCAGCGGGGGGGGTCGGAGAATTCAGTCCATAAACTCTCATACTTCATATAATTATAGTGAATCTTCAATGCATTGAAGATTCAATGTGCTTCCTTTAATGCTGTACTCAGAAATGTACCAAATACTCCAACTGTCCCCTCTGATGTCTTATATATATTTCAAAATCTTCTTTACTCTATATTCAATTATACTACTTGGATAACGCCTCCTCATATGATCTTTTCTATTTGTGTTCCTACCAATGAAGAGCTATTGATTGCAAATGAACTGAATATCAGGTGTTATGGGCGGTCAATCGTCACCATCGACTTTGCGCCTCTGCCGGAGACAGATTTCTACCACAATGTCTCTGTTGCTCCACTTTATTAAGATCTTCTACTGTTTTGTTCCTAAAATGAACCATTATTTTTCTAAATCCATTCTGTGGAAGAAATCCTGAGCTCTCACAGTATCTGTAATAATATTCACAGTGTAATGTCATGGTGCAGATTGTTTTATTCATATGTCCTATTAAAGTTAATTTGAAGTGATTAGTGAATAATTTGAATGATCAGTGTTAAAACTAACGGAAACTGACACTACCAATCGACCTTTAGACTTTCAAAGACCAAAGGGAGTATTTTGCTGCCTGTACTGTTGCTTTATTCAGAGGCAAACTGCCAATCAGAGTAAAATTGTTGAAAAGCTTATCCTCAGGGCTCAGTGAACAAGTAATGTGTCGATAGAGTGTAGGAAGATCCCAGGTTCAAACTTGATAAACTCTGAGTGAATTATCTTAATGGGGCAACAGTGAGGGAACAATGGTTGATCTCCATACCAGTGTGTGATTAAAGCCTTGCTACCTCCTAAAAGGTGGCAGAATCTGGGCTTCTAAGCTGGAAGAATGATGCTACAGACAGTCCCGAAGAGTGAAGATCATTGACGCTGTATTCTGCAGAGACCTATCCTGGGTGTGGCTGGCGCATCCTCATCATATGGTTGGAAGTGGCTTTCATGTCACGGCCTACAAATTATTAATTAGTCAGAAAATCCCTCCACTATTTCACTCGACATTCCAAAGACAGTCAGAATTTCCAGTCTAAATATCTTGATCCAATCATTTGAGGAGGTAACAAGGAGGGCTGAGAGGGTAGCATGTTTGATGTAGTTGAGAGGGATTTTAGCAAGACTTTTGACATATGGCAGAGACAGGTCAGAAAATTAAAAGCTCATGAGATAAAATTCAAAGTGACAAGTTCGATTTACAATTATCTCAGTGGTAATTCGCCAAGGGCTATGGCCAATGGTTGCTTTTGTGACTGGAAGGCTGACCTGTGGGGTTCCACAGAGTTTAGTAATAGCCCCTTGATCTTTGTGACATATATCAATGATCTAAGCTTAAAAGTCGTGTTAGAAAAACAGAGATAGATTTAGAACAAAGAACAATACAGCACAAGAACATCGGCTCTCCAAGCCTGCGCCGATCACGTGTCCTATCTAAGCCAACCACCTGTATCCTTCTACACCCCGTCTGTTCATGTGCCTATCCAGATAAGTCTTAAAGGTCACTAACGTATCTGCCTCAACTACCTCACTTGGCAGTGCATTCCAGGCCACCACCACCTTCTGTGTAAAAAACTTCCCCCGCACATCTCCACTGAACCTTTTCCCCCTCACCTTGAACTTGTGCCCCCTTGTAATTGTCATTTCCGTCCTGGGAAAAAGCCTCCAACTGTTCACCCTATCGATACCCCTAATAATTTTATAAACTTCTATCATGATGCCCCTCAGCCTCTGTCTCTCTCTATGGAGAACAATCCCAGTTTATTCAATTTCTCCTCATAGCTAATACCCTCCACACCCGGCAACATCCTGGTAAACATTTTCTGTACCCTCTCCAAAGCCTCCACATCCTTCTGGTAGTGCGGTGACCAGAATTGGACACAATATTCCAAATGTCCCCTAATCAACGTTCTATATAATTGTAACATAATGTTTGAGCTTTTATACTCGATACCCCGTTCTATGAAGGCAAGGATGCCATATGCTTTCTTTATGGGATTTATATTTTTATTGGTAAACAATAGAAAGTTTAAGTGGGTCATTCAGTTCCGGCGGGAGAACATAGGGCGGGATTGGCCAATACTGAAATCGGTAAACCGCGATTGGGCAGGGAATAGCCTCCGATGCCAAAATTGTGGTAGGCGCCGGTTTGACGATGAATCGGGATCCTCCAGCACTCCGAAAATGGCGTAAATGCGTCGCTCGCCACGTGGCGTTTAAGTATCATTGGCATATCATTAGCGGGCCTGACCCGGGGTCTCCGAGATTCACCGCCTCCGATGGGCTGAGTTCCCGACGGCGCGGTTCACTTGTGATTTCAAAATTCGTAAACCTGGCATCGTGACTGGGAGAACACTGGTCATGCTGGCTGCAGTGGGGGGGCCCACTGCCAGTGCTGGGGGAGGGGGGCATAGCCGGGGTGCCCCCCCAAAGGACTGGGGTGGTATCCACTGACCACCCACCTTGGTCCCTGGTTCTACAGAGTGACACCGGCCGTATGGATGCGCCCAACCCTGCACCCCCCCCCCCACCACAGCGCACGCCACCGCCAAAAATCCGCCCACCCTGCCGCCGCCCACCGGCGGACCACCCAGGGTCACACCTACGGCAGCCCACAGTGAAGGCAGCGCCAGCCAACGGTACCCCTGGCATCAGGAACGGGCGCTGGGACCAGGGGCCCCCACGGTGCCGGACACTGATGGGGCAGGGGTGCGGGAATGGGAGAGTACATGCGGGACCGGAGCCCATGCTGCCAACTGGGGCCACCATGGAACCTGGTTGGACACGAGGGTATGCACCATGCTAACATTTTGACCTTTCACTGACAATGGTGTTTGGAGTTTGTGGTAGTATGCATTAGGGGTCATGTGGGACTGTGAAGCCGTGATGTCATTGGCTGACAGATCCCGGGTCCTGGTTGGATGTTGACCTCTAGCTCCGCCCTGAAGGCGGAGTATAAGTACCTGGAGTCCTCCCCCGCAGGCAGTCTACTACTGAACTGCGGGGGAACAGTCACGCTTAATAAAGCCTCATCGACTTCACTCTATTCGTCTCTCGGAGTCTTTGTGCGCTACAATTTATTAAGCGTGACTAAAGGACTATGGAGCTCAGGATCATCCTGGAATGCCTGAGGATCAGCCCCCACGCAGTGAACGCGGCAGCAGCTTTCAAGCACTGGCAGACTTGTTTCGAGGCCTACCTCAGAACGGCCAGCGGCCGGGTCACAGAAGACCAAAAACTACAGGTCCTGCACTCGAGGTTAAGCACGGAGATTTTCTCTCCCATCGAAGACACAGAGGATTTCCAGACGGCGTTCGCAGCACTAAAAAGTCTCTATGTCCGCCCAGTAAACCAGATCTGCGCTCGCTATCAACTCGCAAAGAGACGGCAAAGTCCCGGAGAATCGATAGATGGATTCTACGCCGCGCTACTAATTTTAGGACGAGCATGCAGCTGCCCGCCGGTGAACGCAAATGAACACACGGACATGTTAATGCGCGATGCTTTTGTGGCAGGTATGAACTCCTCCCGAATCCGCCAAAGACTTCTAGAAAAAGAGTCGCTAGGACTCTCAGAGGCACGGGCCCTAGCAGCCTCCCTAGACGTGAAATACCCGCGCCTACGGCCCCGACCGCGCGGCAGCCCATTGGGCTCCGTACGCACCCGTCGCGACAAACCCACCCCCCCCCGGACACCCCACAGGCTTGCGCGGTCCAAACGCCAAGCTGCACCGGGGGAGCCCGCTGCTATTTCTGCGGCCAGGCAAAACACCCCCGGCAGCGCTGCCCGGCCCGCGCAGCGATCTGTAAGAGCTGCGGGAAAAAGGGCCATTTCGCGGCTGTGTGCCGGTCCCGCGAGGTCGCCGCTGTCCCGGGAGAACAGGGAGCCCTGCACGCCGTTTACGCTCCCCAAACCCCCCCAGCGCCCCATGTACGACCCGCAGGCGCAACCACTCTGGGTCCCGACCACCGCTCTCCCCGGAGAACAGGGAGCCCTGCACGCCGTTTACGCTCCCCAACCCCCCCCCCCGCGCCCCATGTATGACCCGCCGGCGCTACCACTTTGGGTCCCAGCCACCGCTGTCCCCAGAGAAGAGGGAGTCCTGCGTGTTCCCAAAGCTCCCCAACCCCCCCAGCGCCCCATGTGCGACCCGCAGGCGCCGCCATTTTGGGTCCCGGCCACCACGAGGGGAGGAAGTGCGCCGCCATCTTGGACCACCCCAGACCTGTGTTACGCATGGGGGCGGCCATTTTGTCCACCCCCGCCGCCATCTTGTGACCCCCAGCCATGTGCGATGCATGGGGCAGCCATCTTGTTCACCCCCGACGCCATCTTGGACGACAGCAACGGACCCCAGTGTCGACGGCTCCACGGGGTTCGAAGAAGACGCTCAACCACTACAACCACGTCTGGCTTCAATGACGCTGGACCAAGCTCGGCCCCGGACGCTCCAGACGACGACGACAACGGTGCTGATAAACGGGCACGAGACACCATGCCTAGTCGACTCCGGGAGCACGGAGAGCTTTATCCACCCCGACACGGTAAGACGCTGTTCTTTGACCATCCATCCCAGTGCACAAAAGATTTCCCTAGCTGCAGGATCCCACTCCGTACAGATCAAAGGCTTCTGCATACTTACCCTAACGGTGCAAGGGAGGGAGTTCAAAAACTACAGGCTCTACGTCCTTCCCCAACTCTGCGCCCCCACATTACTGGGATTAGACTTCCAGTGCAATCTACAGAGCCTAACCTTCAAATTCGGCGGCCCAATACCCCCACTCACTATCTGCGGCCTCGCAACCCTCAAGGTGCAACCCCCATCCTTGTTTGCAAACCTCACCCCGGATTGCAAACCCGTCGCCACTAGGAGCAGACGGTACAGCGCCCAGGACCGGACCTTCATTCGGTCCGAGGTCCAGCGGCTACTCAAGGAAGGCATAATCCAGGCCAGCAATAGTCCCTGGAGAGCACAGGTGGTAGTAGTAAAGACAGGGGAGAAGCAAAGGATGGTCATAGACTATAGCCAGACCATCAACAGGTACAAACAACTAGACTCGTACCCTCTCCCCCGCATATCCGACATGGTCAAAAGATTGCCCAATATAAGGTCTTCTCCACCGTGGACCTCAAGTCCGCCTACCATCAGCTCCCCATCCGCCCAAGTGACCGCAAGTACACAGCCTTCGAGGCAGACGGGCGATTATACCATTTCCTAAGGGTCCCATTTGGCATCACAAACGGGGTCTCGGTCTTCCAACGAGAGATGGACTGAATGGTTGATCAACACGGGTTACGGGCCACGTTCCCGTATCTCGACAATGTAACCATCTGCGGCCACGATCAGCAGGACCACGACGCCAACCTCCAAAAATTCCTCCAGACCGCTAAAGCCTTGAACCTCACGTACAACGAGGACAAGTGCGTCTTTAGCACAAACCGGCTAGCCATCCTGGGCTACGTAGTGCGCAATGGGATAATAGGCCCCAACCCCGAACGTATGCGCGCCCTCATGGAATTTCCCCTCCCGCACTGCTCAAAAGCCCTAAAACGCTGCCTGGGGTTCTTTTCATACTACGCCCAGTGGGTCCCCCAGTACGCAGACAAGGCCCGCCCCCTAATACAGACCACGACCTTCCCTCTGTCGACAGAGGCTTGCCAGGCCTTCAGCCGCATCAAAGCGGATATCGCAAAGGCCACGATGCGTGCCATCGACGAGTCCCTCCCCTTCCAGGTCGAGAGCGACGCCTCCGACGTAGCTCTAGTGGCCACCCTTAACCAAGCGGGCAGACCCGTGGCCTTTTTCTCCCGAACCCTCCACGCTTCAGAAATCCGCCACTCCTCAGTGGAAAAGGAAGCCCAAGCCATAGTGGAAGCTGTGCGACATTGGAGGCATCACCTGGCCAGCAGGAGATTCACTCTCCTCACGGACCAACGGTCGGTCGCCTTCATGTTCGATAATGCACAGCGGGGCAAAATCAAAAACGACAAGATCTTAAGGTGGAGGATCGAGCTCTCCACCTTCAACTACGAGATCTTGTATCGTCCCGGAAAGCTGAACGAGCCATCCGATGCCCTATCCCGCGGCACATGTGCCAACGCACAAATTAACCGCCTCCAAACCCTCCACGAGGACCTCTGCCACCCGGGGGTCACTCGGTTCTTCCACTTTATTAAGTCGCGCAACCTCCCATACTCTTTAGAGGAGGTCCGTACAGTCACAAGGAACTGCCACATCTGCGCAGAGTGCAAACCACATTTTTTCAGGCCGGATGGTGCGCACCTGATTAAGGCTTCCCGCCCCTTCGAACGCCTTAGCCTGGATTTCAAAGGACCCCTCCCCTCCACCGACCGCAACATATACTTCCTTAATGTGGTGGACGAGTACTCCCGCTTCCCATTCGCCAGCCCCTGCTCTGACATGACCGCGGCCACAGTCATTAAAGCCCTGAACACCATATTCACACTGTTCGGTTGCCCCGCATACGTCCACAGCGACAGGGGGTCCTCCTTCATGAGTGACGAGCTGCGCCAGTTCCTGCTCAGCAACGGTCTAGCCTCGAGCAGGACGACCAGCTACAACCCCCGGGGGAACGGGCAAGTAGAGAGGGAGAACGGCACGGTCTGGAAGACCGTCCTACTGGCCCTACGGTCCAGGGACCTCCCAGTTTCACGGTGGCAGGAGGTCCTCCCGGACGCCCTCCACTCCATCCGGTCACTACTGTGTACTAGCACTAACCAAACGCCTCATGAGCGCCTCCTGGTCTTCCCCAGGAAGTCCTCCTCTGGAACGTCGCTGCTGACCTGGCTGGCGGCCCCAGGACCCATCTTGCTCCGAAAACATGTGCGGGCGCACAAGTCGGACCCGTTGGTCGAAAGGGTTCACCTCCTTCACGCGAACCCGCAGTACGCTTACGTGGCGTACCCCGACGGCCGACAGGACACGGTCTCCCTGCGAGATCTGGCGCCCGCCGGCAACACACACACCCCCCCGACACCAATCACCCAACCCCCCCCTTCCTGCCACCGCCGCACCCCGCGACTGCCCCCTTCCCAGGAGGATCGGTCCTCCTCCCAGGCCCGACCAGGAATGAAGCCCAAGCTGAAACCGTAAGGCTCCCGGAGACGACAACACCGGAACAAGCACCACCACCACCACCGGGGCCGAGGTGATCGACACGGACGACCAGACCGCCGGACCGACTCGTGGCGTCGATCTAACAGTACAATATGTGGACTTTTAACGAGAACATTTTGTTTTTCCTGACGATTACTGTAAATAGTTCGAAACAAAAAAAAACCTTGTACATACTGTAATAACATGCGAAGGTTTTCCTCCCAGGACCAGCCTTGTAAACCCTTACCACCATGCGAAGCATCACCCCGCCGGGTTCATTTTTAACAAGGGGTGAATGTGGTAGTATGCATTAGGGGTCATGTGGGACTGTGAAGCCGTGATGTCATTGGCTGACAGATCCCGGGTCCTGGTTGGACGTTGACCTCTAGCTCCGCCCTGAAGGCGGAGTATAAGTACCAGGAGTCCTCCCCCGCAGGCAGTCTACTACTGAACTGCGGGGGAACAGTCACGCTTAATAAAGCCTCATCGACTTCACTCTATTCGTCTCTCGGAGTCTTTGTGCGCTACAGAGTTCAACCAGCAATGTTAGCTGCCCTGGCGATGGTCGCAGCTCTGCAGGATGCCCTGTGGCCATTTGAGTGGAAGCCACTCGAAGAAGAGAGGGAAGCTGCAGCAGTTGTGGGGGCAACAGCAGAGCGGGCTGCAGAGGAGCAGATGCCAGCTGCACAGGCTGGAGGGCCGCCCACCCAACAGGCCAAGAAGGAGGACATGCCAAGGAGACACCGCATGAGGCCCCATGTGTACTGGCAGCACCTGCCGGAACGGGCATGCCGTCGAAGATTCCGGTTGAGCAAAGAGACAGTGTGACATATCTGCCAGATGATGGCACACCTGGCACCGCGGGGGTATGGGGGAGGACACCCACTCCTGGTGACTGTCAAGGTGATGGTTGCCCTGAACTTCTATGCCATAGGGTCCTCCCAGTTGCCGGGTGGGATCCTGTCCGGGATCTCACAGAGCTCAGTGCACAGGTGCATCCGCGCAGCCACAGAGGCCCTATATGCCCAGGCGGATCAATGCATCCATTTTGATGTGGACCGAGCCCACCAGGATGCCCGGGCAGCATGACTCGCCGCCATCGCCGGGATGCCCTGGATTCAGGGGGTAATAGACGCGATGCATGTCGCTCCTCGGGCACCTGTGGATAACAGGCCACTCTACACAAACAGAAATGGGTAGCACTCAATCAACATCCAGCTGGCCTGTGACCATCAGCTGCTCCTCTGCACCTGATAGCCAGGCAGTGTGCACGATTCCTTCATCCTGGCACACTTGGTAATTCCTGTCATGTTCGAGAGGCACCCTCCCCGGCTGAGGGGTTGGCTCCTGGGTGGCAGGGGTTATCTGCTGCGGCCATGGCTGATGACACCTATCCGGAGACCACAGACCGGCGCAGACACCCGCTACAATGACGCCCATAAAGCGACCAGGGATGTGATTGAGCGGTGCTTCGGTGAACTCGCCCTGAATGGGCATGACCCAGATCAGCATATTTAAATGAGTCAGATTCGCCGGCCGTCGGGACACAACAGCCATGCCTGGGAAACCTCGCCTGGGTGCCATTAAGTACTGGTCCACACAAACATGGACCAGGTGTAATGGCACCTCGGGGTCACCCCCAGGTGATCAGGGACAGGGCAGGGTGGCACGCTAGCTTTCCCTCTGGCACCCAGACACCTTGGCACGGCCAGCCTGGCACTCTGGCAGTGCCACCCAGGCACAATGGCAATGTCACCCTGGCACTTCCAGAGTGCCTGGGTGGTACTGCTGTCGAAGTATGCCAGGTGGCAGCTTGTTAGGGGGAAAGCAAAATGGAGCTGACCAGCCTGCTATTAAATAGCCAATACCCCTTCCCTCCATTCAAACTTAATTTTGGATTCTCCTGTTGGAGACGAGAAGCCATCGGGCCAAGAACCTTGGCCTGTGAACCATGAGTCATGGAAAGGGTGACATGTGGGGCTACATTTGGCGGAGCTTGAAAAAGGGATGCAGCAGAGGGTGGTAGGGTGACAGGGGCAGCGACCCCCTCGGGGCCAATGGAGGTGATAGTAAGAACATAACACTCACCCAAGTGGGCAGATACCTCTCAGTCATACTGAAGGTCGGAGCCATCCGCTGAGTAATGGGCGGTGCAGTGGAGATGGTCATGCCAGTCTTCTAGGGAGTTACAGCAGTCAGCCTAGGGTCTCTTGAACCGCTCATCAGCCAGTAGATGAAGGAATATATTTCGCAGGCAGGACAAAAGGTTGACTTTATCAAAGTTCCACCACCACACATGGGGTTGAAAGGAGTGTTCAGCGACCTATAGTAAAGCACAGACTGTTGGACAAGTTGACTTAGGGACTTTGAGGTGGACACCTTCGGTCGAACAAACGAGTATTACATCTTAGTCTGCAGAGGATGTCATGACCTAGGAGATTGTCAGTAACGTCAGAACTGAGGAGGGATCGGTGTTCACCAGATTGTCCTGTTGGGGAGAAGAGAACCTTATCTGATAGAGGTAGGTGTGGTGTTGGGCATTCTGACACACAGATGAGCCAACACGGTTGTATATGGTACAACGCTATTTTATTTAAACTTTCTATGTACAGTTTTGTCTTGATACTCTGCACGTGGGGATTCCCTGTTTGTGATGTTGAAACAGGTCATGTCCGTGTCCATGTCCCCAGACCTACTGTCCACTAGGTGTCGTGTTCGTGCTTTTATGTGGTTCCTGTCTTTGTGTGTGATTGGTTGTGGTGTTGTGTGCTCTGATTTGTCTGTTGGTGTGTCCATCATGATGTGTGTGTTTGAATATCATGACATCCCCCTTTTTACAAAGATATGTGCCTACGTGGTAATAAATATAATCGTGTCGTGAGTGCATCTAAGAGTGTGTGTGTGTTGTGTACAGCATGTGCATATGACGTAACTATTTACATGGGGCGATGTCGGGTGCGTCACATGAACAAGGTTGTACCATAACAGAACATGAATGCGAACGAGAAAAAAAACTTGAACAGTGGTCCAGTCAGACGATATCTGGAACGATAAACAACAACAGGTTATCATACATAAGTGTGTAACTTGTTAGACATATGAACGGTGTTATAAGTCCAGTCTAATGGGCTTGCGACGAGTTCGGGTTGACCGCCTCAAGGGTGGGTCAAGAACCACCGGCTGATGTGCAAGCATGGCCATGGGTGGCGATGGAGAGGGCGTGATCTGCGGCAGCTCCACAAAGTCATCCTCGGAAGCCTGTTGAGGATCTGGCGTGTGCGTACTGTGTGGCTGCGAGCGTGGAAGTCGGCGAAGGGCGCGCCGATTGCGGCGACGCACTGAACCATCCGGCATGCGAACCAGGAACGAGCGGGGAGCCACACGTCGGAGGACTTCGGCCGGTGCTGACCAGCCACCATACGGTTGATGGACGCGTACTTTGTCTCCGGAGGACAGGGGGGGCAGGTCCGTCGCTCGTGTGTCGTACTGACTTTTCTGGCGATCACGCTGCATTTGCATGTTCCGAAGAACCGTCTCATGGTCAGTTGTTGGTGCCAGGATGGATGGTACCGTCGTCCTGAGGGAGCGACCCATTAGGAGCTGCGCTGGCGAGAGACCCGTGGATAGCGGGGCCGATCGATAGGCCAGCAAGGCGAGGTTAAAGTCCGATCCGGCAGCAGCCGCCTTGCACAGGAGCCGCTTGGCAATGTGGACGCCCTTTTCAGCCTTCCCGTTCGACTGTGGATGTAGAGGGCTGGATGTCACATGAGTGAAACCATATGCTGCGGCAAAGGACGACCATTCACGGCTGGCGAAGCAGGGTCCATTGTCTGACATGACAGTCCTTGGAATGCCATGGCGAGCAAATGTTTCCTTGCAGGCCCCAATGACTGCGGACGACGTCAGATCATGTCGAGGCATGACTTCCGGGTAGTTTGAGAAGTAGTCTATAATAACGATGTGATCTCTGCCGAGCGCGTGAAATAGGTCAACACCCACCTTCGCCCAGGGGGACGTCACCAACTCGTGTGGTGGAAGGGTCTCCGGAGGTTGCGCCGGCTGAAACCTCTGACAGGTTGTGCAATTGAGCACCATGTTGGCTATGTCTTCATTAATACCCGGCCAATATACCGCCTCTCGGGCCCTTCGTCTGCATTTTCCGACGCCCAAGTGGCCTTCGTGTAGTTGATTAAGAATCATCTGGCGCATGCTGTGCGGAATAACAATCCTGTCTAATTTCATAAGGACCCCGTCTACGTTGGTAAGGTCATCTCGCACATTATAAAACTGGGGGCACTGCCCTTTGAGCCACCCTTCCGTCATGTGGCGAAACACTCGCTGTAGAAGGGGGTCAGTCGCCGTCTCTGCGACTATGTGGGCCAGACTTGGGTCATCAGCTGGCAGATTTGCTACTGTAGGAGTCACGTGTGCCTCAATTTGATGCACGAACCCCTCCGCCTCTGGTGGTGTGCTCACTGCTCGGGAGAGCGTGTCCGCCACGATGAGATCCTTCCCCGGAGTGTAGATCAGTTCGAAATCATACCTCCTGAGTTTAAGTAAGATGCGCTGAAGGTGAGGGGTCATGTCGTTCAGGTCTTTGTTAATGATGTTGACCAGGGGGCGGTGGTCAGTTTCAACCGTAAATCGTGGCAGACCATACACATAGTCGTGGAACTTGTCCAGTCCAGTTAACAAGCCCAGACATTCTTTTTCTATTTGTGCGTAGCGCTGTTCGGTAGGGGTCATGGCTCGTGAGGCATATGCAACCGGGGCCCATGACGACGTGCTGTCTTTTTGCAGGAGTACAGCTCCAATACCAGATTGGCTGGCATCTGTTGAGATCTTTGTAGGGCGAGTCGTGTCAAAGAATGCCAGCGCTGGTGCCGTGACCAGTTTGTGCTTGAGCTCCTCCCATTCCAGCTGATGCGATTGCTGCCAGTGGAATTCTGTTGATTTTTTCACGAGATGGCGCATATTCGTTGTATGAGAAGCCAGGTTGGGAATGAACTTCCCAAGGAAGTTGACCATGCCCAAGAATCTTAGGACAGCCTTCTTGTCAGCCGGCCGTGGCATGGCTGTGATGGCGCTAACTTTGTCTGCATCGGGACGGACCCCTGATCGTGAGATGTGGTCCCCGAGGAATTTCAGCTCCGTCTGGCCGAAGGCACACTTGGCGCGGTTGAGACGCAGGCCATTTTGTCGTATGCAGGTGAAGACACGTCGTAGACGATGCATGTGTTCCTGCGGAGTGGTGGACCAAATGATGATATCGTCCACATATACACGTACCCCTTCGATGCCTTCAATCATCTGCTCCATAATGCGGTGGAAAACTTCAGATGCTGAAATGATGCCGAATGGCATCTGGTTGTAGCAGAATCTGCCAAAAGGGGTGTTGAACGTGCATAGCCTTCGGCTGGCCGGGTCCAATTGGATCTGCCAAAATCCTTTGGACGCATCCAATTTGGTAAATATTTTGGCTTGCGCCATCTCGCTGGTGAGTTCCTGTCGTTTCGGGATAGGATAGTGTTCCCGCATGATGTTGTTATTCAGATCTTTAGGATCTATACATATGCGGAGCTCGCCAGAGGGCTTCTTTACACAGACCATGGAGCTGATCCATGGCGTGGGCTCCGTGACCCTGGATAGGACCCCTTGGTCCTGAAGAGCCTGCGGCTGCAACTTGAGGCGGTCTTTGAGTGGCGCAGGAACCCTGAGAGGTGCGTGAATGACAGGGATGGCGTCCGGTTTGAGTCGAATCTTGTACGTGTATGGCAATGTCCCCATGCCTTCAAAAACCTCCTGGTTGTGAGCAAGGAGGGAATGGAGATTTGCGTGGAACTCAGCATCCGGGAAGTCGGATATCTCATCTGGAGAGAGAGACATAGTGCGCTGTACCAGGTGAAGGACCTTACACGCCTGTGCGCCCAGTAACGAGTCTTTTGATGAGCCGACAACTTCGAAGGGGAGTGTGGCCGTGTGCATCTTGTGAGTTATCTGTAGCTGGCAAGATCCTATGGACGGGATGACGTTCCCGTTATAATCAACCATCTTGAGCCGGGATGGCGTGATGGGTGGTTTGACCTTCATGGCCTGGAATTCAGAGTATGCAATCAGGTTGGCGGATGCGCCGGTGTCCAGACGGAAGGTGACGCGCGATCGGTTGACCGTCAGGGTGGCACACCACTCATCGGCTGGATTGATGGCATTGACCTTGTTGACATCGATGACGGAAACTCGGAAGGCATTCTGGTCATCTGCATCACTTAACTGGAAGTCTTGATGCGTGGGCTGGACGGTCCTGACTTGTCTGCGAGATTGTCGGGGATGTGCAGGATCCATGGGTTGAGCAGCACGACAGTGGGCAGCATAGTGGCCCATCTTGCCACATCTGAGGCACTGTCGGTTTTTAGCAGGACATTGCCCTTTTAAGTGTACAGCTCCACAATTGCCGCATGTCATGACGTCACGGTGTCCGTTGCGCCACTGCGCATGCGCAGTGCGATCTTGTGGTCGGCGGGCCTGCGCACTGCGCCCCTCGATGTGGCCGTTATTTTTGTCGGGCACCAGCGCGGGAGACCGCGAAAAGCGCGGGAAGTGGCCGCTGTCGTCGGGGCCGCGGGTCGGGAAGTAATCGACGGCCTGGATGCGTTCGGCGTCGTGGGCGGCCTGGTTTGCCGATTCGACGGCTGGGGACCCCCTCCGTGCCAACTCGGACGCCTGAAATCGGGCAAAACGGCAGGTTGCATTTTCGTGGAGGACACAGGCTTCCACTGCAGACGCTAAGGTGAGGCTTTTTATTTTAAGAAGCTGCTAGCGTAGGCCACTGGAGGCAACGCCAAAAACAATCTGGTCCCTGATCATGGACTCTGTGGTGCTGCCGTAACCGCAGGACTGCGCTAGAATTCGGAGGTGCGTCAAAAAGGGTTGAAAAAGCTCCTCCTTACCTTGCAGGCGTTGCTGAAAGAGGTATCTTTCAAAACTTTCATTCACTTCAACATTAAAGTGCTGGTCCAGTTTGAGGATGACCGTGTCATACTTGGATTGGTTTTCCCCTTCTTCGAACACCAGTGAGTTGAAGACGTCGAGGGCGTGCTGCCCTGCGTAGAAGAGGAGCAGTGCATCATTCATGTAATAGACACTCCCCTTGAGCCCCTCTAGTTTCCGAGGTAATTTTCAATCTTCCCAAGTTCAGAATCTGCACTAAGGGATGTTATATATGGATTTCCAAGATATACAGGGTAGGTGTTGTGGTATTATTAGGTATTGTGGTACCTAAGAGGCTGATGACCATTGGTTAAACCTAGGAGTTTACCATTGGCTGTTGATACGTAGCTCCGCCCTGACAGGCGGAGTATAAGAACAGGTGCCGTCCCAGCAGCCTTCACTTTCTGTACCGAAGCTGCTGGGGAATAAGTTCTAGTCGATTAAAGCCTTCAGTTATGAAATCACTTCGTCTTGAGTGTAAGTGATCGTGCCTCAATTTAATCGACTAGACTTAAGCTGGAATGGTGGATCTCTGAAACAAACCGGAGTGCCTACAACTCAGCCCCCACGCAGAGAACTCGGCTGCAATATTTAAACACTGGCTGGCGTGCTTTAAAGGCTACCTCGAGACGGCCGGAGGCACCCCCTCAGAAGGACAGAAAATGCATCTCCTGTGCTCAAGGGTCAGCCCTGGGATCTACACCCTTATCGAGGAGGTGGAGGACTATGATGCCGCGATCGAACTGTTAAAAGGACATTATATCCGCCCTGTAAATCAGGTCTACGCACGTCACCTGCTTGCAACTAGACGGCAAAGCCCCGGGGAATCGTTGGAGGATTTCTACCGGGCGCTACTGGTTCTGGGCCGAAACTGTGGCTGCCTGCAAGATTCGGGGAGCGAGCACACGGAACTTTTAATCAGGGATGCCTTCGTAGCAGGTATGAGCTCCTCAGTGATCCGCCAAAGACTCCTAGAAAAGGACACCCTGGGACTTAGAGAGGCACGGGCCCTGGCAGGGTCCATGGACGTAGCCTCCCAAAACGCAGAGTCCTATGCGCCCGACCGTGCGGCGGCCCCCTGGGCTGCGTGGCACCCCACAGCGGCAGCCCCACAGACCTTCCCCCTGACCCCGCAGGCCTGCATGGCGAGACGGCCCGGTAGTTGTACAGGGCAGCAACATGATGGCGTGGAGGGCCACCGGGGAGGACTTCTTGCCAGCGGGAGACTGGGAGATTCCTGGACCGTAGGGCCAGTAGGACAGTCTTCCAGACCGTTCCGTTCTCCCTCTCCACCTGTCCGTTTCCCTGAGGGTTGTAACTGGTCGTCCTGCTTGAGGCAATGCCCCTGCTGAGCAGGAATTGACGCAGTTCGTCGCTCATAAAGGAGGACCCCCTATCACTGTGTATGTACGCGGGGAAACCGAACAGTGTAAAGATACCCTGGACGGCCTTGATGACGGTGGTTGCGGTCATGTCTGGGCAGGGGATGGCGAATGGGAACCGGGAGTACTCGTCAATCACGTTCAGGACGTACGTGTTGCGGTCGGTGGAGGGAAGGGGGGCCTTTGAAATCCATGGTGAGGCGTTCAAAGGGACGGGAAGCTTTTATCAGGTGCACCCTCTCTGGCCGGTAGAAGTGCGGTTTGCACTCTGCGCAGATTTGGCAGTCCCTGGTGACTGTCCTGACCTCCTCGATGGAGTAGGGCAGGTTGCGGGACTTGATGAAGTGGAACAAGCCCGCCTGCAGATCGGTGGGCCCCGATCGTGGGCCCCCCCCTCCCAGGGTCGGATCCCCATGCGCCCCCCCAAGGATTGCCCACACATACCCACTCTGCTAACCGTGTATTCTCAGCTAAGGACTCAAACCTTGTTGGCCTTGCCTCATCAGCTAGGGACTCAAATCCGACTGAGAGCTGGGGTCTCAAACCCCAGTTCCGACAGGGGACTCAAACCCCAAGGGGGACCCAAACCTCTCTTAAGTCCAACGATGACTTACCCTGGTAGTGTTACACAGGTGAACATATGCGTTTCTTTTGTCAAAACCTCGTAGTGCCGAAATCTGGCAGCCGCGGTCTTCGAGTTGTTGACTATAAGACCATAAGACCATAAGACATAGGAGCAGAAGTAAGGCCATTCAGCCCATCGAGTCCACTCCACCATTCAATCATGGCTGATTTCAACTCCATTTACCCGCTCTCTCTCCATAGCCCTTAATTCCTCGAGAAATCAAGACTTTATCAACTTCTGTCTTAAAGACACTCAACGTCCCGGCCTCCACCGCCCTCTGTGGCAATGAATTTCACAGACCCACCAGTCTCTGGCTGAAGAAGTTTCTCCTCATCTCTGTTCTAAAGTGACTTCCTTTTATTCGAAGGCTGTGCCTCCGGGTCCTAGTCTCCCCTGCTAATGGAAACAACTTCCCTACGTCCACCCTATCTAAGCCATTCATTATCTTGTACATTTCTATTAGATCTCCCCTCAACCTCCTAAACTCCAATGAATATAATCCCAGGATCCTCAGACGTTCATCATATGTTAGGCCTACCATTCCTGGGATCATCCATGTGAATCTCCGCTGGACCCGCCCCAGTGCTAGTATGTCCTTCCTGAGGTGTGGGGCCCAAAATTGCTCACAGTATTCTAAATGGGGCCTAACTAGTGCTTTATAAAGCTTCAGAAGTACATCCCTGCTTTTATATTCCAAGCCTCTTGAGATAAATGACAACATTGTATTTGTTTTCTTAATTACGGACTCAACCTGCAAGTTTACCTTTAGAGAATCCTGGACTAGGACTCCCAAGTCCCTTTGCACTTCAGCATTATGAATTTTGTCACCGTTTAGAAAATAGTCCGTACCTCTATTCTTTTTTCCAAAGTGCAAGACCTCGCACTTGCCCACGTTGTATTTCATCAGCCATTTCTTGGACCACTCTCCTAAACTGTCTAAATCTTTCTGCAGCGTCCCCACCTCCTCAATACCACCTGTCCCTCCACCTATCTTCGTATCATCGGCAAACTTAGCCAGAATGCCCCCAGTCCCGTCATCTAGATCGTTAATATATAAAGAGAACAGCTTTGGCCCCAACACTGAACCCTGCGGGACACCACTCGTCACCGGTTGCCATTCCAAAAAAGAACCTTTTATCCCAATTCTCTGCCTTCTGCCTGACAGCCAATCGTCAATCCATGTTAGTACCTTGCCTCGAATACCATGGACCCTTATTTTACTCAGCAGTCTCCCGTGAGGCACCTTATCAAAGGTCTTTTGGAAGTCAAGATAGATAACATCCATTGGCTCTCCTTGGTCTAACCTATTTGTTATCTCTTCAAAGAACTCTAACAGGTTTGTCAGGCACGACCTCCCCATACTAAATCCATGCTGACTTGTCCTAATGCGACCCTGCACTTCCAAGAATTTAGAAATCTCATTCTTAACGATGATTATATTGGCCTATAATTTTCCATCTTTTTTCTTGTTCCCTTCTTGAACAGGGGGGTTACAACAGCGATTTTCCAATCCTCTGGGACTTTCCCTGACTCCAGTGACTTTTGAAAGATCATAACTAACGCCGCCACTATTTCTTCAGCTGTCTCCTTTAGAACTCTAGGATGTAGCCCACCTTTAAGTTTCTCTAGCACTTTCTCCTTTGTGATGGCTATCATGTTCAACTCTGCCCCCTGACTCTCCTGAATTGTTGGGCTATTACTCATGTCTTCTACTGTGAAGACTGACGCAAAGTACTTATTTAGTTCCTCAGCTATTACCTTGTCTCCCATCGCTAGATTACCAGTGTCATTTTGGAGCGGCCCAATGTCTACTTTTGCCTCCCGTTTGTTTTTAATGTATTTAAAGAAACTTTTACTATCATTCCTAATGTTACTGGCAAGCCTACCTTCATATTTGATCCTCTCTTTCCTTATTTCTCTCTTTGTTATCCTCTGTTTGTTTTTGTAGCCTTCCCAATCTTCTGACTTCCCACTACTCTTTGCCACATTATAGGCTTTCTCTTTTGCTTTGATGCATTCCCTGACTTCCTTTGTCAGCCATGGCTGCCTAATCCCCCCTCTGATAACCTTTCTTTTCTTTGGGATGAACCTCTGTACTGTGTCCTCAATTACACCCAGAAACTCCTGCCATTGCTGTTCTACTGTCTTTCCCACGAGGCTCTGCTCCCAGTCGATTTTCGTCAGTTCCTCCCTCATGCCCCTGTAGTTCCCTTTATGTAACTGTAACACCTTTACATCTGATTCTACCTTCTTTCTTTCAAATTGCAGACTGAATTCTACTATATTATGATCACTGCCTCCTAAGTGTTCCCTTCCTTTAAGATCTTTTATCAAGTCTGGCTCATTACATAACACTAAGTCCAGAATGGCCTGTTCCCTCGTGGGCTCCATCACAAGCTGTTCGAAAAAGCCCTCCTGTAAACATTCAATTAATTCCCTTTCTTTGGGTCCACTGGCAACATTATTTATCCAGTCCACCTGCATATTGAAGTCCCCCATGATCACTGTGACCTTTTCTTTCTGACATGCCCTTTCTATTTCGTGGTGCATTTTGTGCCCCTGGTCCTGACCACTGTTAGGAAGCCTGTACATAACTCCTATTATGTTTTTTTTGCCTTTGTGGTTCCTCAACTCTACCCACACAGACTCCACATCATCTGACCCTATGTCGTTTAGTGCTATTGATTTAATTTAATTCCTAATTAACAAGGCAACCCCGCCCCCCTCTGCCCACCTCTCTGTCTTTTCGATAGATTATGAATCCCTGGATGTTTAAATGCCAGTCCTGAACCCCCTGCAACCACGTCTCTGTGATGCCTACCACATCATACCTGCCAGTCACAATCTGGGCCACAAGCTCATCTACCTTGTTCCGTACGCTGCGCGCATTTAAATATAGCACCTTTAATTCTCTATTGACCATCCCTTTTTGTTTTCTTAGTGTGGTGGACCTTGGTTTACTGAGCCTTTCCATATTGTCACTGTGTCATATTTTGTGAGATGGGGATTATCGTAACCTCTCCTGAGTTTTGTCTTTTCGTGCTTTTTTGTATTCCTAAGCAGCTACGCTTCCCACTGATTACTTCACCTCTTGGTTCCCTGACTCTCCCTTCCCCCGCCAATCTCTAGTTTAAAGTCCTATTGACCACCTTATTTACTCTTTTCGCCAGAACACTGGTCCCAGCTCGGTTCAGGTGGAGACCATCCCAAAGGTATAGGTCCCCCCCAAAACTGATGCCAGTGCCCCATGAAAAGGAACCCCTCTTTCCCACACCACTCTTTCAGCCACGTCTTAACTTCCCTTATTCTTGCCTCCCTATGCCAATTTGCACGTGGCTCGGGCAGTAATCCGGAGATTATGACCCTTGAGGACCTGTTTTTAAATTTGAATCCTAGCTCTTTATAATCTCTAAACAGGTCCTCTTTCCTAGACTTGCCTATGTTGTTGGTACTGACATGGACCACAACAGCTGGATCCTCCCCCTCCCTCTCCAGTTTCCTTTCAAGCCGGTCAGAGATGTCCTGCACCCTCGCACCGGGCAGGCAACATACCATGCGGGACTCTTTATCCTGCTCACAAAGGATACTATCGATCTTCCTGATAATAGAATTCCCTACAACTACAACTTGCCTAAATACTCCCTCCCCTTGAATGGCCTGCTGAACCATGGTGCCTTGGTCAGCTGACTCATCCTTCCTGCAGCCCTGTTCGCCATCCACACAGGGAGCAAGTGCCTTGTACCTGTTGGACAGGGTCAAGGGCTGAGGCTCCTGAGTACCTGACTGCTGGTTCCCTTTACCTGCCTGACTTGCAGCCACACCCTGCTCTCCCTGGCCACTGGCAGGATTTAAACTACTTACTCTGACAGGTGTGACTGCCTCCTGAAACACAGTGTCCAGGTAAGTCTCCCCCTCCCAGATGTGCCTCAGTATTTGAAGCTCAGACTCCAGCTCATCAACTCTGAGCCAGAGCTCTTCGAGCAGCCAACACTTACTGCAGATGTAGTCACTGCAGCTCGCAATGGGATCTGCCAGCTCCCACATCAAGCAGCTCAAGCACATCACCTGACCAGCCATCTCTAATTAATTAATTAGTTTAATTTAAGTTTACGAGTTTAGCTGTGTTTTTTTAAAATTTGGGGCAGATTTGCTATCAACCAATCAGATCACAGCTTCCCTCTGACGTCACTTTTGAAAAAAATGTGGAAAACAGGAAGTTACCGTTAGGTTTTTATACTCACACAGAGACTGCTCCTCCTCCTCCAAACGGCTCCCGAAACTAGGCCCGAAGAAAGATAGAGAACAAAACAGTAGGGAAAAAGCACCTTCTCCCACTCTGCACCGAATTACCTCACTGCACCAAATTACCAAGTTTCAAATTCCCACTCTGGATGTGTCTTACTCACTCAGGCTGTGTCTCTTTGACCTGCACAACTAGTGAGGCACTATGCTTGGTACCCGTGTCCGGCACTCCAGGGGTTAGTCATCTCCGCGGAACCTCCAATTTGTTGAAGTATTGTAAGGCTGACACGGGAGCTCTTTGATCGAGTTTTACTGGCACAAAGCCATTGGGATGCACTGGTATTACTCTAAATTGATCGCGTAAGCAGAAACATTTATAGCTTGATCAACCAATAAAATTTGTAGTTGCATTTTAATCCTTCATTTGCATGTCACATACAGCAATAATATCGCAGTTAAGCTTTCACTTTAGACCAATGAAAGGACAGTAACTCTAGCCAATAGAAAACAGGGCAAATGGACCAATAGAAACACTAGCACTTTTAATCCTTCTTTTGCATACTTATCTCCCTTCCTGTCTTGGAGGTTCGGGTAGTTTAGAGAAAAGCACACCCTTGTTACGTCTACTTCCATCATTCTGTCTCCACAGACTTGCGTCATTCACTAAGAATTAGTTTATTATGGATTCCATTCTAACTTATGTCCTTTGTTTCTCCGGGATATCATGGATTCCACACTGCCAGGATGCCAGGCTGGCAGTGCCAGGGTGCCAGGTTGGCACATCAGGGATTGGGCCCAGGAGGCCTTTCCAGGTAGAGGGGGATGAGGGACGGTTCAAAAAGTGCGTGGGGGAGGGGCAGCCTTCCAAAATGGCATCTCGAACTGCGAGGAGCCTTTCCTGCTGACGAACGTGGCTTCGGTGTAGAGAATCTCCCAGCGGCCAAGAAAAACAGCAAAGTGCCGTTGAATAGCGAGATGTTTCTTGGCGCTGTAGGGATCGAGAAACACCACGCTCAATATGCCATTTAGCCGGCTTTAAAACAAATCCGCTGATTCGCACTCGAGGTATGACGTTCAAAAAAAGTCTGGATGCCGGAAATCTGAAATAAATATCGGAAGTGCTGGAAAAATTCAGCAGGCCTGGCAGCATCTTTGGAGAAAGAAACAAAATTTGGGCCCGTATGTTTACAGAGCTCTGAAGAAGATTCAGAAGGACTCAAACCATTAACTCTTGTTTGTTACTCCACAGATGCTGCCAGGCCTACTTAGTTTTTCCAGCGTTTTGTTTTTTATTTAGGTCCTACTGTTATGAACCACGCTGGTATTAAATAGTATTAAACATGCAAACTCCACACAGACAGTCACCCAAGACCGGAATTGAACCTGGGCCCCTGGCGCTGTGAGGCAGCAGTGCTACCCACTGTGCCACCGTGCCGCCCAATGGCCTGGCTCAGACCCACATTGTTGTGCAGTATATATTTTAAGTGCACCCATATGGTGCTGATCACTCTGCTGACTGTTCACGGTGTTCTGTAAATTGTCACAACTTGTCTGCCACACCGAGGCGCCACATCACACTGCAGCTATGCTCTGAGCAGATGCAGATTTCCCTCGCTCACCCCCACCTGTAACATCTGCCCACATACAAACCTCTAAGCATGGAGGCAATTGGTGAACAAGGTTTCCGTCTTGACTGCCCAAACTGATGCCACCCTGCCACCCAGTGAGGACACCCACAGTAGACACACTGTGGGGGGCAGGACCGGGGCCACAGAGCCTACTGCTGACATTAGTTGCAGCAGCCACTGGTACCCCTGTTGCCATGGATGCGTGGTGAGGATGGAGACTCCCCACATCACAGGCCCGGTGCCACTCACCAATGGGGTGAAGGGTGCAGTGCCTGACAGCAACCTATTGGGGAAACCGGCTGAGGGTTGGGGGTGGGGCAACTGTGACGGATGTCCTATGCACCCGGGCAGCGGACTATATAACCTTCAGTCTGTAGCAGGCCAGGCAGGAGGATTTACCATCATTGGTAAAGGGGGTGATTGATAGCATGTCTCCATATGAGCACTGCTGATCAGGGGGTGCCCTTCATCAATAGGACGAGATTCCACTCTCTGAATGTGCAGTTGGTTGTGACCATCAGCTGCACATCATGCACATCTACACCCGATACCTAGGCAGCGTGCACGATGCTTACATCCTGGCCCACATCAGATGTTCACGACACTTTTGCGGCGCTCCTTCGGGTGAAAGGTTGGCTGTTGGGAGACAAGGGTTACCTGCAGAGGTCATGGCTAATGATGCCTGTCCGGAGGCCCCAGACCGATGTGGAGACCCATTATAATGACGCCCATGCAGCAACCAGTACCCTCAAGAAACGCTTCTGATGTCTGGACCGCTCCGGTGGGGCTCTCCAATATAGCCCCTGGTAAGTCTCAAGCATTGCAGCACAGAACCACAGTGGTTAGCAGTTGCTTCACAGCTCCAAGATCCCAGTTTCGATTCCCGGCTTGGATCACTGTCTGGGCAGAGTCTGCACATTCTCCCTGTGTGTGCGTGGGTTTCCTCCGGATGCTCCGGTTTCCTCCCACAGTCCAAAGACGTGCAGGTTAGGTGGATTGGCCATGCTAAATTGCCCTTAGTGTCCAAAAAAGGTTAGGTGGGGTTACTGCGTTACGGGGATAGGGTGAAGGTATGGTCTTGGGTAGGGTTCTCTTTCCAAAGCCAGTGCAGACCCGATGGGCCGAATGGCCTCCTTCGGCACTGTAAATTCTATGATTCTATCGTGCTGGCCTGCTGCATCCTGCACAACATTGCACAGCAGAGGGGCGACATGCTGGAGGAGGAGGAAGAACACCAGGCCTCATCTGATGAGGAGGATGTGTAGAGTGTCCAGGAAGAACCAGGCATGGAGTCAGGGCTGGCAGGGCAGGCTTCCCAACGTGTGCTCCAGGGCTGCCCCACATGTAACAACCTCATCAACTCCTGATTTGCCGACTAAGAGACTTGGCCACTGGCAGCTCCATCGCGCTGTTCCACCTCTCCATTCCCCCACCCAATCTTCCAAATGGAATCCCCTTTCCCAAAGCCGATCACACCTTCCCTGTCCCATCTCCCTTCATTGCACCTGCCCTGTCCCACAGCCCTTTACTCCAACCCACCACCCTAGTGCCCCCTCCGAGGATCCAACCAGCATCACCACAGGGTGTTGGCCCTGGGTTGGCTAGATCAGCAAGTCTTGTCCATAGGACGATGATGACTCGCTGTGAGATTAGCTCTGGTGGCCCTCATCATTTACAAAGTCTGACTCCTGCCTTCAGGCTAACATTCCACTGTCCGCTTGGGTGACCCCTGTATATGGGCTGGCCATGGGCCCATATATCCTTTGAGACGGTGCAGGAGTGGGAGGGAGGTGGGGGGATGTGGCGGGGATGGAGTGGGGGCGGTTCTGGAGATGGTGAGCAGTGACGGGTCACTCACTGGATAAGCTGTCATACAAGTCAGCCTCACGCCACTGATCTGTTCACGGTCACCTCTTGCTGAAGGTGACCCCATGGCAGCACACTCAAGTGACATGGGGGCCCTGCCCCATCCCAACATGCAGCCCTTAATACCTCACCCACAAACCAACCCCCCCTGCAGCCCTCCCCACCCTTCCACAACCACCACCCTTACATCCTCTGCACCCAGCCCGAGTCCATCCCCAACACCTTCAGCCAGAGGATTGAAGCAGGTTGGAATGTTGGTGATGAAGTGTTTACTGGGGAGTATATACATTGTTGTGCCCTGAACTCTATCACCTATGTGCTACACCCATGCTAAATTAAATGGTGTCTAACTTTCTAATTTTCTGTGCTCCCTTGCTCCTTTTAGATGTTACCCCAGACAGCTCATCGGAAGTGGAGGCGGCGTGCCTCGTGTCTCGCCCCCTGAACTGAGATGCCTTTGCCGGCCATCATCTGGAGGGCTTCGACCTGGATGTGCCCAGCCAACCTTCAAGTGTCACAGGTTATGAGGTGCCTGTTGTATCCACTGCCCATCAGATTTGCCAGTGTCAGGTAGGGGGATTCGGAATGGCTGAGGTGTTCTAGCACCTCCCTTGTGGAAGGCACTGGCATGGTCCCCTTAACTTCCGCCTCCATTGGGGTGCTCAATGGCCCCTGAGCTACTCAATGGGATAGAGGTGAGGCTGGAGTGGGCTCCTGAGGCTTCACTGTCACCTGGTGCTACCAGTCCTGGAGTCCCGTTCTCATCTAAACCATGGTCTCGGTGCCCTCAGTCATGCATCACTGAGTCTGTTTCATGTCCCTCTGGTACTGTACAATGTCCCTCTGAGACTGAGTCATGTCCTTCTGTGCCTCTGACATGTTCCTCTGTGGATGCTGGAAACTGAAACGAACTCTGAAACTTCTTTTCAGAGTCCAGCATCCGCAGTAATTTGCTTTCATCCAATGTTCGTCTGTGACTGGCCCAGGTCAGTCAGTGCCCGACCAATGCTCTTGTTGCCTTAGCGAGGGCCCTTGGTGACTGAGCCAAGCTCTGGAGTCCGGCTGAAATGTCCATGTGGGCCCAGGATATGTCTGCCTATGATTGGACTCCCTATCCTGAGATTTAGCCATCGACTCCACCGATTTCTCCAAGTTTTGGTCATCTTGACGCATGGCTCTGACTTCTTGCCCCACAGATTCCACTGTCGATACCACCCATTCAGTGTTGGCCTGGGTACCACGCATTTCTGGCACCATCTCCTGTGCCAGAAGAAAGTTGGACTCCTCCAGCTACATCTGTTGGCACTGGAAAGTTGATACCCCCACCTGTAAATCCTAGTTTTGTGTCTGCATCTGTACCAGTGATGGGAACATACCTTCAAGAAGCATGGTACCTGTCTGGACTACAGCCCGACCGCCTGCTCCCTTGGGAGTCACTACCTCCACCTGATGTGCTGCAGTATGTGTGAAGTGTGCACCAGAATGTGACCCAGGAACCTCTTCAGTACAATGCACCACCGAGACGATAGTCTCTGCACTGGTGGAGGGTGCAGGTGAGAGCAGTGATGAAAGTTCGGTGTCTTCCCCAGACTGGTGCTCTGGGGTGTGATGGGGATGTGGTTAGGGGAAAGGTACTCCGGACATGCCGGCATGGTCTGACGGTGATCCTGTAAGACAAAAGACAAGACCGGGCGACACGGTAGCATAGTGGTTAGCACTGTTTCTTCACAGTGCCAGAGTTCCGGGTTTGATTCCCGCTTGGGTCACTGTCTGTGCGGAGTTCGCACGTTCTCCCTGTGTCTGCGTGAGTTTCTCTGGGTGCTCCGGTTTCATCCCACACTTCCTGAAAGATGTGCTTGTTAGGTGAATTGGACATTCTGAATTCTCCCTCAGTGTACCCGAGCAAGCTCCGGAGTGTGGCGACTAGGGGCGTTTCACAGTAACTTCATTGCAGTGTTAATGTAAGCCTACATGTGACAATAATAAAGATTATTATTAAGGGTCATTGGGAGATCTTGGGAAAGAGAAGTCTATGGGAGACTGGTGACGCACTTGCGAGAGGAACACCATTTTGCATTGTGAGCTCACTTGGGTTCTGCATGCTGACCTCTACTTCTGAGACGACAACCCTCTCATATGCCTCATCCCACTAGCTCCATCACCCTCTGCTCTGCCGGGGTCTGCATTCGCAGGTCTGGGATGCCCCTGGCGGTTTTCTGCCACTCCATTTGATTATGGCTGCCTTGTTCTATGGGGTACATTAAGGAAATGGTGAGATGTATGGAAGCGGCATGTGACAAGACAGTTGTTGGGGTTTGGTGGAGGGTGGGATGTAAGGGAGAAGCAGGCAGGTCAGTTTTGGTTAGTCTCTAGAGGAGTGGAAGGTGCTGTGAGGAGTGAGGGACAGGAGTGATGCCAAGGGCAGAGAGGTGATGACTCACCCGAGCTGCCCTAAGGAGATAATTCATAATTTTTCAGCACTGGGTCCTCTTGGTGAGGCTGGCAGTTCAGATTGCCTCTGCCACCTCCTCCCTGGCCCTGTTGACTTAGTCTCCTGCACACCCTGGGGAAGACAGTGTCCCTCCTCTCCTCCACTGTGTCCAGCATTCTTCCCGGCTCACCCACCATGAATATTGGTGCAGGTCTTCGTGGAGTCATTCTCTTGGCAGGGGTGAGAGTACTTTGGAAGCGGAGTGCTTATAAGCAGTTCCAGCTTGTCTGGCTCTCCAGCGCCAATTTCAGCCCCCACACATCAGATGCAACAGGATAGGAATTTCTCTAAATTCACATGGGCAGAGTCCATTTGCATGTCCCGACTTGCTTCCCGAATAGCGCCCCTAACACAATTCAGCTCTAACAGCAGCATGGCGAATTCCGGCACCCTTTTCCCAAATAACATCCAATTTTAAGAAACGTTATGAGCCAAACCCAGCAAATAATTACCACAGTCAGGCTAAGCTGGGAAATAGCCCTCAGTTTCAGCGAAGGTGGAATATTGCTGCTTTTTTCAGGAGACGATGGGCACGATTCTTGTGTAATTTTGGGCCGGTTTGGCAGCGTGATTTGTGCCGGGTGTTTGGGTGTGACCTGATATTCGCTCACATTTAATTATCTTTTGGAGCTGGGGGAGTTTTGCACTAGTAAATCCCACACTTCAAATTGTTTTCTGAAGTGGGAAACTAAAGTTGTCGGCAAGACTGGCTTCTTAGAGATTAGGGTGCCATTTTTAAAGGTTGCCCAGATCTCAAAGTGAGGTTGAGGATCCCCCACACCTCCACCCACGGACATTCTGACCTCCCGCAGACATGAGCAACACCTGCAACCTTGAACCTTTAAGCTCCCCCTGATCAGGGTTGGCACAGTATTTAGCACTGCTGCCTGCTGCCTCACAGCTCCAGGGACTTGAGTTTAATTCCAGCCTTGGGTCACTGTCTGTGCGGAGTCTGCACGTTCTCCCCTTGTCTGTGTGGGTTTCCTCTGGGTGCTCCGGTTTCCTCTTATGGTCAACAGATGTGCAGGTTAGGTGGATTGACCATGTTAAGTTGCCCCTTAGTGTCCAAAGGTTAGGTAGAGTTACAGTGTTGTGAGGGAATGGGCCTAGGTAGGGTGCTCTTTCAGAGGGTCGATGCAGAATCTCTGGGCTGAATGGCCTCCTTCTGCACTGTAGGGATTCTATGGATTCTATTACTAAACGTCTGCGTAACCCACCCTGCCATCTGTTTAGAAGAGTCAGAGAGGATCTCATAGAAATTTACAAAGTTCTAACAGGATTTGACAGGGTAGATTAAAAAAGAATATTCCTGATGGGGCGAGAGTCCAGAACTAGGGGTCATAGTTTGAGGATAAGGGGTAAACATTTTAGGATTGCGATGAGGAGAAATTTCTTCACCAGAGAGTGGTGAATCTGTGGAATTTACTGCCACAGAAAGTAGTAGAGGCCAAAATATTGTGTAAGTTCAAGAAAGAATTAAATATAGCTCTTTGGGCTAAAGGGATCAGGGTATTGAATTTGATGACCAGACATGACCATAATCATGCAGCACGGTAGCACAAGTGGATAGCACTGTGGCTTCACAGCGCCAGGGGCCCAGGATTGATTCGCCGCTGGGTCATTGACTGTGCGGAGCCTGCACGTTCTCCCCGTGTCTGCGTGGGTTTCCTCCGGGTGCTCCGGTTTCCTCCCACAGTCCAAAGACGTGCAGGTTAGGGCAGCACGGTGGCGCACTGCAGTCTCACGGCGCCGAGGTCCCAGGTTCGATCCTGGCTCTGGGTCACTGTCTGTGTGGAGTTTGCACATTCTCCCAGTGTTTGCGTGGGTTTTGCACCCACAACCCAAAGATGTGCAAGCTAGGTGGATTGAACACACTAAATTGCCCCTTAATTGGAAAACAAAAATGAATTGGGTACTCTAAATTTAAAAAAAAAGACGTGCAGGTTAGGTGGATTGGCCATGCTCAATTGCCCTAAGTGTCCAAAAGGTTAGGAGGGGTTATTGGGTTACGGGGATAGGGTGGAGGTTAGAGCTTATGTGGGTCGGTGCAGATTCGATGGGCCGAATGGCCTCCTTCTGCACTGTATGTTCTATGTTCTTTGTTCTATAATGAATGGCGGAGCAAGCTTGAGGGGCTGAATAGCCTCTTGTTGCTTTTATATTCTATTTATCCAGGCATGAGGGTGACCTGGTCCCACAACCATCCACCTTGTGGGCTTCGGTGCATCACCCTTCCCAAGTGAGTATATTCCAGTATGGGGTCGCTGAGGACCCCATCCACCTTCAGTGCACCCCCACCCGCTTTTAGGCCCCCCTTCATAACCCCTCTTCACACCCCTCCTTCACCATCCCCTCCCCACATTTCATGCCTCCCCTTCACTCCCTTTTTCATGGGCATGGCTGCCTTAGGCCATACCCCTTGGCAGTGGCCCTGGCACCCGGAAGTGCCAAATTGGCATCTGGGCAATGCCAACCTGGCACCTGGGCACTGCCCATGGTGCCCCGGTTGCGAAAACTTGGCACCGCTGATGTTACGCTCATACACCTGTTAGAAGGTGAGCTGGCATATAAAATCTGGCAGCTGGCCTTAAGTCTGCCGTCCCCACTCCACTCCTCAATAGAAAACAACTCTTGACCCCGCAAGGCAAGATGATACTTTAGTGCTGTCTCTCTGTGGAAATGATCTGCTGCTCTCAGCTCGACATTAGCACCACTCAAACCCCCATACTCAGATCTGGTGTGATGTGCTCCCTTGAGTGTAGCAAGGTTCGCAGTTTCACCGCGTTCATCCGGAACAATAAACATCATCACACCAGAACCCATGCTGTGCTTTCTGCTTGAGCATGATTATGTCTTGGTGACTGATTCACCTTTTCATTATCTGAGACTTCAGACACTATAGTTTTACTTAAAGAGGAAAACATATTCAAATAATTTCAAATTTGAGCCCCATACTTTGTTCAACAGCCACAATATCTACTTAACAACAATAGGCATATTTTCACTGTGCACAGCATATTAGTCCCAGATAAACAGGCAGGATGAATGTATAATCTCACCAATTTGCTTTCAGGGCTTTTTAAAGGTCTTACTAAGACTCACAAAGTAACCATTTTCTCAGTGTCATTGATAAACAATTGATTTAATGTTTCTACTCTGTGCTCAAGTGGCCAGCTTGTCTACACGGATCGTATCATTTTAGTGATGGAACTTCTCATGGATTTTCCATTGACAAACAATTACAAATCATATAAGAAACTGAAACACCAGAGGGTATTGCAATGTCAGATATTCCAGCAGAAAACAAAACTTGTCCAATAAACAAATTTGATTATTGAAAATGGTGAACGGAAAATATCTGGTGGAATTCTCCGGCCCCCCAACCGCGTGTTTCTTGGTGGCGTGCCGTTCGCTGGTGGCGCAAAGCTCTCTTCCCGCTGCTTGTCAATGGGATTTCTTATTGAAGCCACCCCACGCCCGCCGCGAAACCCGGGGGTGCGCTGCCGGAGGGAATCCCAACGGCCAGAGTAGTCCAGCCATTAGCTGTCCTTATTTCCACCACATTATAAAAAAGCCTTGAGTAGAACGATGATATACTTACATTTATATGGGGAGGTGGTGGTGTGGCAGTAATGTCACTGGACTATAAATCTAGAGACTCAGACTAATATCCTCGGGACATGAGTTCATATCCCACCATAGCAGCTAGTGGAATTTAAATGCAATTACTAAATCTGGAATATGAAGCTTGTCTCAGCCGTGGTGACCTGACAACTATCATCGATTGTTGCAAAAAACCATCTGGTTCATTAATGTCCATTAGGGAAGGAAATCTACCATCCTTTCCCAGCCTGGCCTATATATGACTCCAGCCGTCAGCAATGTGGTTGAATGGGTGAACCTTAACTACCCTCCGAAATGTTCAGTTGAGGTAATTAGGGGTGGGCAACAATTTTTTTTCGTTTTGCCAGCAACACTCACCTTCCGTGAAAGAATAAAGAAAACATATATTGCAGCAAATGTCTCAAAATGGTTCTCACACTGAATACCTTTTCTCAAGTGCAATAATTGCAGTTATACAGGAAAATCGTTTATTTATTTAACAAAAAAAATCATGTAGGTTTTTAAAGGAAATTAATATTTAGAAACCATTGTCAAAATGATTCATTTAAATTCTTATATTTCACTTCCTTTTGGTTCAATGTAGAGCAATTATGGTGTCGGAGCAAAACAATTGTGGGGTAAAAGCAGGATGTTGAAAGATTAACAGGATTGAAAAGGAATCATGGGTAAAGGTTTTTGTAAGTTAAAAAAGCACAAATTTTCTTGAGGGGGGGTGATGTGTTTTGTACTCTGGGATAACACAGGCTGCAATTGGATTGCAACTTAGTTCAATCGGATTTATTGAACCAGTAGCACAGTTAGCACAGTTCTCTGTGAGTTCGACTCTCTGCTAACCTAAGTGTGGTTACTCTGTCTGACTGAACCAGACTAGCTCTTAGCCACATGCTGGAGGTGTGATACTGTATATACACCCTGACTCACTCTGTAGATGTTCATCAGTGGAAAGAGGCGGCGTGTGAATGCCTCATGCCTTTTATAGTGAGATACCACCCCTGAGTGTCCTGCCTGCTCATTGGTCATGTCCTCTACTCTGTGTTCATTAGCTGCCTGCCTGTATATCATTATCTGCATGTTTGCATATCATGACATCTCCCCTTTTTTTTTTGGTATGTTCTGGTGGCATGTGGGAATGTATTTACATGTGGTGGCCTAGATGAACATATTTACAAACGGTGGCATATGTGAATGTATTTACATGTGAAGACAGCTGTCTGATGCGAGAAAACAGAACATAGCAAACAAAACAAGTGTTCATAAGTCCAGTCTCTGGGGCTTGCATCTGATCCTTGTCGACCGCCGCAGAGGTGGTGGTGGGGATGACGGCGCCTTGACAGGTGGGATGGAAGCCTGACTGGTGGCCTCGTAGTTCAAGGTATCAGGAGGTGGCAGAACAACGGACGGAAACGGATAAGAAAGTGGTCGCGGGCAGGCAACCTTGCGCAGGCCCGTCTGTTTCGTCGCACAACAGAACCATCAGCCATACGTACAACATACGAGCAGGATGCAGCCTGTCGAAAAACAACAGCTGGAGCAGACCAGCCACCATCCTGTACCTTGATCCTGACAGTGTCTGCCGTGTATAACATGGGCAAATCAGTGGCATGAGCATCATAGCCCTGTTTTTGCTGATTTCGGAGCTGCTGCACCTTCTGCAGCACCGGGAGGTGATCCGGGTTGGGCAAGTGTATGGCTGGAAGTGTCGTCCGCAGGTCCCTATGCATCAGGAGTTGAGCCGGCAACATGCCAGTGGGCAGTGGGGTCGCCCTGTATGCAAGCAGCGTGAGGTAGATATCAGAAACAGAATCCGCGGCCTTGCAGATGAGCTGTTCCATAATGTGAACCCCTTTTTCCACTTTCCCATTGGACTGCGGATAGTGTGGGCTGGAAGTGACATGTTTGAAATGGTACGACTTGGCAAACATAGACCACTCCTGGCTGCTGAAGCACGGCCATTGTCACTCATGACAGTGAGTGGGATACCATGCATGGAGAATGTCTCCTTACAGGCCTTGATGACGGTCCGAGGAGTGAGGTTTGAGAGCTTCACGACTTCAGGGTAATTGGAGAAATAGTCAATAATCAACACGTAGTCACGACCATTCGCACGGAAGAGGTCGATGCCAACCTTGGACCACGGGGAGGTCTCGATTTCATGCTGCTGGAGCGTCTCCTTGCTCTGCGCTTGACCATTTCAAAACGTAGCCGAGCATGGGTGCTCCAGTTAGAGATGGGTAGATGGCAGGATCCCAGTGCCATGATGGCATTTCCATTGTAGTCCAGGCGCCTGCAGGCTGCTGGAAAGACCTTGGGGGAGGGCTTCTTGATGTGTTTGAAATCTGCCTGTGAGAGGAGTAGAAGCACCTGTGTCCAGCTTAAACTGGATGAAGCAGTGGTTGACCTGCATCACCGCATGCCATTTGTCTGCAGAATCCACAGCGAGGATGGATTGAAATTGTGATGAGTTGGATGTGGCATATTCACATTTGGTAATGATGCCCACACAGTCGGCGAAGTCTAGGCATTCTTCCTCTGGATCCATTGTGCTGCCAGGATCAGAATCCTGAAATCATTGTTGCACACTTCTGAACGCGCCTTCGTCAGAATTGGGAGCACTGGCCCCTGACTGGTGGTGCAGACCTGCACAAGGCTGCATAATGTCCAGGCTTCCCAAAGTTTAAACAGCGCCTGCCTCTTGCAGGGCAGTGTTTCTTTAAATGGGCGTTGCCGCAGTTCAAGCATGCCATGACATCGCCGTCCTGACGCTCCATGCGTTGTCGCACATGCGCAGTGCGGGTGTCGGCCGCTTCGTTATCCCGTTCGCATCGCGCATGCGTGGGGCCCCGGGAAAAGTGCGCGAAATGGCCGCTGTCATCAATGCTGAGGCGCTGCATCCAGGAGATGGCCTGCACACCCTCTGCCTCGTGGGAGGCAAGTTTCTCATTTCCAGCCAATTTGTACTGGGCATAGCGATTTTTGGCGTGCTCATGCACTGTGCATGTTTTAATCGCGACTGGCAGGGTCATACGCTTGATTTTCAGTAGCTGCTCTCTCAGAGGATCAGAGTGAACTCCAAAAATGATTTGGTCTCTGATCATAGAGTCAGCAATATCACCAAAGTTGCAGGACAGCGCTAGCAGGCGGAGGTTAGTTAAGAAGGAGTTGAAAGATTCATCTTTACCTTGTAGACGCTCGAAGATTTCATTGTTGTCCACTTCACAGTGGTCTGAAACTTTGTCTTGTTTTGGCCTTCGGTGAAGTGAAAGGAGTTGAAGAGTTCGATGGCTTGATCACCCGCTGTTGAGAGGATATTCCTTGCATCAGACGCACCCACGAGGTCTGAAGCTTCAAGGTACAGCAGAAACGTTTGCTTGAATGTCCGCCAGTTGGCACTGAGATTGCCGGAGGTCCTGAGCTGGTGAGGAGCCTGAATCTTCTCCATGGTGCCGGGATACATTCGCTGGTCATCACGGAACGGGCTGAGGTAAACCACCTAGATTAAGCAGTCTCCTGGTATCATGATGTGTTATGTACTCTGGGACAACACAGGCTGCAACTGGATGCAGCTTTGACCAAAAGATACTCCAGACCTTGAAGTTAGTTAAATCGGATTTATTGGACAGTTAGTACAGTTCTCTGTGAGCTCGACTCTCTGCTAAACTAAGTATGGTTACTCTGGCTGACTGAACCAGACTAGCTCTTAGCCACATGCTGGAGGTGTGATACTGTACATACACCCTGACTCACTCTGTAGATGTTCATCAGTGGAAAGAGGCGGGGTGTGAGTGCCTCGTGCCTTTTACAGTGAGATACCACCCCTGAGGGTCCTGCCTGCTCATTGGTCATGTCCTGTTCTCTGTGTTCATTAGCTGCCTGTCTGTATATCATTATATGCATGTTTGCATATCATGACAGGGGGGAACAACTATTCTTCTGCAAATCTGTAAGGTGAATATAGAATTCAAGAGACGGAGAAAGAAAATACTGGAAACATGAATGCTAAGAAAGAAGTGTCCAACACCAAGTGACTTGTACGGGTAAATAAATAATGGCTAAATGAAACACCCTAACAGCACTGTGGATTTACCTACACCCACGGGAATTGCAGCGATTCAAGATGGTTGCTCACCACCACCTTCGAAAGGGCAATTAGGGATGGGCAATGAATGCTGGCCTAGCCAGCGACACCCACATCCCGTAAATTAATTTTTAAAATTGCCCAAGCATTTAATTTACTTACTTAAAACTGGACAAACGAAGGGTAACTCAAAGCATTGTTAGCAGATAATTTGAAAGATCATTATATTTAAAAAATAATAATTTTCAGGTTGTAGGTGTCACTGGCAATGCCAGCATTATTGCATATTCCTGGTTACTCTCAATTTGATACTGTTGAATGGCAATGTTAGGCTGCAACCATGACCGAGTGAGGATGGCAAATTTATTTCCCTAAAGCTCGTGAAGTTGTTTGTTTTTTGTAATAATCTGATAACTTTATATTACATCACTTTTTCAGGCCAGACTTTTTTCTTAACTCAAAATCAAATTCCTAAATTGCCATGGTGCAAGTAGAACTCCTATTCTGCAATACTAACCCAATGATGTAACCACCACGCAACCTTACAAAACAATTTATATCATGTGTAGACTTTGTGAACTTTACACAGAGAATCTGAGTTTCTGTTTATGATGAACAAGGGAATGACTCACTTAATTCTGGTCGTTGTTTTTAGGGAAAGGGATAACAGCAGATATTAGATATTGTTGTGTCTGTTTTACAGGTCTAAAAACAGACACAAGGCCCAATTTTGGATTTTCCTCTGCTGAGGATGCCTGGAAATTTAATAACATCTTCAGCACACCAATATTACTTAGATAAGGCTTTGACCACGCCCAATTTTAGTCCAGTTTCAGATCTCCTGGTTCACTCAGCACATAATCGAGTAATCTCATTGACTCGCTGTGAAAACAAGTGGTTACTAACATCTAACCTAATCTTTTGCCTATGTGTTTTATATGCATTAGTTCTTTCATCCTTTTCTGTTTCAAATCACATATTGTACAAGGCAGAATCTATTGTCTTCCTTATTATAAAACCTCAATAAACATTGCTCTGACCTATCTTGATAACTGAAAGATCAAGGGCTGAGTTTTAAAATATACTTTTCAAAATGTTAACTCTGGCAGGGTAAGCGGAACATAGAACATAGAACATACAGTGCAGAAGGAGGCCATTTGGCCCATCGAGTCTGCACCTACCCACTTAAGCCCTCACTTCCACCCTAAGGCAGCAATGTTTTTAAACTCCTTGGAAAAATACTGGATGCGGGTCCCACAACATTATGAATAGCCCACACCCCCATCCAGAACTTCTCCAATGGAAGCCATGGGGCTGTGGTTCGCCCGTTTCTCATCTGTCGAAACCTGTTGTAAACCCTGCTGATGTAATATCATAGTGGCTGGTGTGGGGGGTAGTTCCTTACATTTTATAAATTTGTGGGTTGTGGTGTCACTGACTGGCTGGGCCAGCATCCTGAGGGCAATTAAGAGTCAACCACATTGCTGTGGCTCTGGAGCCACACGTAGGCCAGGCCAGGTAAGGATAACACATTTACTTCCCTAAAGGACATTGGTGAACCAGATGTTTTTTTACGACAGTTGACAATAGTTTCATGGCCATCATTACACTTCTAATTCCAAACTTCTATTGAATTTAAATTTCACCATCTGCCGTGGTGGGATTTGAACCTGAGTCCTCAGAGCATCATCCTGGGTCTCTGGATTACTAGTCCAGCAACAATACCACTGTGTCATTGACTCCCCATGAGGTAATGATAGAGCGGAAAGGCCTGCAAAATGTATTTAAATGTAATTAATTGCGGCTCCCATCATTGCATGGCAGGTGTCCCGTTATGCCATTGGGATGGCACAGGGACAATCAAGTGGGGAAATCCCACCAGTGGGAAATCCATTTTTGGATTTGATTCTCCACCCCTGCTGCCATTCCTGCCTGTCGAAAAAGACGGCGGAAAATCTTCACCTTAAGGATATGTATAATTTTGGTGTTCCTCCTCTAAACCTTTTCAAGACTCACAATGTCACTGACAGTATGTAGGGACCAAAACTGGACACAATACTTAAATGCTTTTTATAACCGTAAAATCCGTGGATTTTTTACTGGTTTCCAATGACATTGCCAGACTGGTCATTGAGGTTTTATTGAGTATCACCCCAGATCTATATTTTGTTGCATTATCTTTAGAGGATATCTCTGGAATGGATTGGTAGGACAATGAAGGAGAGGGGAAGAGAGAGAATGGATGGAAAAGGAAAAGAGTGGAGGAGGGAGGGGTTGTGAAAGAATAGGAAAGGAGAAATGAAGACACAAGGATATGGGGTGAATGAAGAACAGAGAGGGGGAAACATTTCAATCAAAAGTGCAGAGTAATGGAGGGAGGAATGAGAGTTCAATGAACAGAATGGACAGGGAAGGGAAGAAAGGAAAATGGAATGGAAGAGAGAGTGAGAGGCGGAAAGGAAAGGGAAAGCTGGTAATAAGATTGGAAGGAAGAGAAATAGAGAGAGAGGAGGAGGGCAGCACGGTAGCACAGTGGGTAGCACAATTGCTTCACGGCTCCAGGGCCCCAGGTTCGATTCCCGGCTTGGGTCACTGTCTGTGCGGAGTCTGCATGTTCTCCCCGTGTGTGCGTGGGTTTCCTCCGGGTGCTCCGGTTTCCTCCCACAGTCCAAAGATGTGCAGGTTATGTGGATTGGCCACGATAAATTGCACTTAGTGTCCAAAGTTGCCCTTAGTGTTAGGTGGGGTTACTGGATAGAGTGGATGCGGGCCAATTAAGTGGGGTGCTCTTTCCAAGCGCCGGGCAGACTCGATGGGCCAAATGGCCTCCTTCTGCATTGTAAATTCTATGATTCTATGAGGAGAAGAAAGGATAAATTTGCTGATAACTTTGGTTTACGCAAATGATGGAAACCATGACCTAGGAACTTTGTTCTGTAGAAGGATCATTTAGATCTGAAATGTTAACTCTGACAGATGCTGCCAGTCCTGTGGACTTTATCCAGCATTCTCTGTTTCTGTTTCAGGTTTCCAGCATCCACAGTATTTTGCTTTTAATACCTAGGAATTTTAGATGGGCAGGGAGGATGAACTAAAAATACCCCCAGTATTGTTCCTTCAAGCTCATTTTAATTGAACGTGTGAACTGTGCAGAACTTCCGGTGAATCGAAATTGAGGAAGGGTGGATGATTGTCCTTTGAGCTGGTGGTTTGGAGGGGGTGGGTGAAGGGAAGTTAGCAATATCCAGATGCAGGCATTACTAGCTGACCTAGGACAGGAGAGCTCACGTTCCTTTGATATAGGTTTCGGACAGGCACTCCTGCTCTTTGCTGATCCACATTCAAGAGAACTTCCTGCTGGTTATCAGCACATAGTGATGTGTGCCTTCAGCAGATGTCGAATGAAGTGCTGTGGCATTCAATAATCGAAGACAGAGCTTTCAAAATGCGCAACACCCTAACTTATAATTGCCGTATGTATAATGGTCAGTTTTATTCTCTGACCATTAATTAACACCTCGTCCAGTTGTGTTTTGCTCTCTTTTATGCCAGAATAGAGGGCGTCATTCTCCGACCCCCCGCCGGGTTGGAGAATCACCGGGGGCTGCCGTGAATCTCGCCCCCGCCGGTTGCCGAAGTCTCCGGTACCGGATATTCGGCAGGGGCGGGAATCGGGCCGCGCCGGTTGGCGGGCCCCCCCGCTCGATTCTCCGGCCCAGATGGGCCGAAGTCCCGCCGATAAATTGCTTCTCCCGCCGGCATGGATTAAACCACCTTTTGAATGGTGGGACAAGGCGGCGTGGGCGGGCTCCGGGGTCCTGGGGGGGGTGCGGGGCGATCTTGCCCCGGGGGGTGCCCCCACGGTGGCCTGGCCCGCGATCGGGGCCCACTGATCCGCGGGCGGGCCTGTGCCGTGGGGGGCACTCTTTCCCTTCCGCCTCCGCCATGGTGGAGACTCCCATCCACTGCGCATGCGTGGGAAACTGTCAGCGGCCGCTGATGCTCCCGCGCATGCGCCGCCCGGGGATGTAATTTCCGCGCCAGCTGGCGGGGCAACAAAGGCCGTTTCCGCCAGCTGGCGGGGCGGAAATTCCTCCGGCGTCGGCCTAGCCCCTCAATGTTGGGGCTCGGCCCCCAAAGATGCGGAGCATTCCGCATCTTTGGGGCGGCGCGATGCCCGTCTGATTGGCGCTGTCTTGGGCGCCAGTCGGCGGACATCGCGCCGTTTCGGGAGAATTTCGCCCAGAATGTGCAACAAATTTATTTTGTGCTATGAAAGGAATAGAATGTGTTCCTATTTTGATATTTAGACTTCTGAATATCTCTACATCTTTTGTCTATCTAGGACACGATATGGTTGGTCCTGATTAATGTTGTGCAACCAACTCATTTGTAAAATGGAAAGCTTTTGAATATAATATCACTGGATTCAGCAAAAGTACTGCAAGCATGAGTTAAATGTTACATTTACAAAGCTGCATCAAGTGCCCAAGCCGGTATACATTGCTCAAGGAACTGGGCTCTTTTCAATTGCATCCTTTTTTATTTTTCTTGGATTGACCTAACAAGCAAGAGTGCAATGATTCCTGGGTCACTGTCCTTGTGGAGTTTGCATGGGTTTCGCCCCCACAACCCAAAGATGTGCAGAGAGGGTGGATTGGCCATGCTAAATTACCCCTTGGAAAAAATGAATTGGGTACTCTAAATTTATTTTAAAAAGAGTGCAATTATTCAAACTGTTACTTATTGAATGGTTGTGACCAGTGATTTATTTCAAGTTTACTTACTAAATGTTTTAGATATGTGCTGCTAGTTCAATTGTCAGATATGAAATATTATTTTAAAAGCATTGCATGTCACTTTCATGGTTGAATTAATGTACTTCTCTAGTCCATATTTTGCCAACAACTTAATGCATTCTCTGAACACAGACTTGCACACTGAATCCCTTATGCGACCAGTTTACACACAGTTCAAGAAAAGATTAACAAAACTAAAATGACAAATTGCCTGAAACTGCACCATTGCACATTGAAAATAAGAGAATTTCCTCTTATTGATTCTGGGTAAATTCTACCTTTATGAAATGAAATGAATGAAAATCGTTTATTGTCACAAGTAGGCTTCAATGAAGTTACTGTGAAAAGCCCCTAATCGCCACATTCTGGCACCTGTTTGGGGAGTCCAGTACAGGAATTGAACCCGCACTGCGAGCCTTGTTCTGCATTACAAGCCAGCTGTTTAGCCCACTGTGCTAAACCAGTCCCATTTATTCATGCCTTGTAGGGGCAGAGTAGCAAGTAAGGCTCAACAAAAAGGACCAGGAGGCACAAAACATTCACAAGATGTATGTCCAGCAATGGGCACAGCTACAGTTATGCACTGTGAGAACTTGGAGCTTGAGGAAATCCCACAAATCCCTACTGCCCAACACTAAAAGGTAAAGGGTGGAATTTTCTGCCGGTGGGATTTTCCATTCCCACTGAAGTCAATGGTCTTTTGAATGGCTTGCTGCATTTTCCAGCCCCACACCCTCGGTAACAACCTCCGTGACTGGCCATAAAATTCTGACGAGCGGAGCTCCGCAGTGCAGGAAGAGATTGAGACGTCATTTTAAAATGACTCCTCAATCTCTCAAACCCCGACACAACCCCCCAACTCAACTGTTGGGGGATCCTTGAGCCGACCCTGCACTCCGCACCTCATCACATACCGGCAGGGCACCCCTGGGCCTGATCCCCGGCGTGGTCAAAATGCTAGCTTGCCACCTGGGCATCCTGACAGTGTCATGGTGGCACCCAGGTCGCACTGCCAGGATGGCAAGCTGGCAGTGCCAAGATGCCTAGGTAGTACCAGCAGTGCCAGGGTGTCATTTAATGAAGGAGCCTCAACTGCTTCACTGGGCATGAATTCCATAGATTCATAAACCTTTGGGTGCAGAAGTTCCTCCTAAGATCAGTCCTAAATCTACTTCCCCTTATTTTGAGGCTATGCCACCTAGTTCTGCTTTCACCCACCAGTGGAAACAACCTGCCCGCATCAATCCTATCTATTCCCTTCATAATTTTATATGTTTCTATAAGATCCCCCTGAATCCTTCTAAATTCCAACAAGTACAGTCCCAATCTACTCAACCTCTCCTCACAATCCAAACCCCTCAACTCTGGGATTAACCTAGTGAATCTTCTCTGCACACCCTTCAGCGCCAGTACATCCTTTCTCAGGTAAGGCGAGCAGAACTGAACACAATACTCCAGGTGTGGACTCACTAACACCTAATACAGTTGCAGCATAACCTCCCTAGTTTAAAATTCCATCCCTCTAGCAATGAAGGACAAAATTCCATTCGCCTTCTTAATCACCTGTTGCACCTGTAAACCAACATTTTGCGACTCATGCACTAGGACACCCAGGTCTCTCTGCACAGCAGCATGTTTTAATATTTTATCATTTAAATAATAATCCCTTTTGCTGTTATTCCTACCAAAATGGATAACCTCACATTTGTCAACTTTGTATTCCATCTGCCGAACCCTAGCCCATTCACCTAGCCTATCCAAATCCCTCTGCAGACTTCCAGTATCCTCTGCACTTTTTGCTTTACCACTTATCTTAGTGTCGTCTGCAAACTTGGACACATTGCCCTTGGTCCCCAACTCCAAATCATCTATGTAAATTGTGAACAGTTGTGGGCCCAACACTGATCCCTGAGGGACACCACTAGCTACTGATTGCCAACCAGAGAAACACCCATTAATCCCCACTCTTTGTTTTCTATTAATTAACCAATCCCCTATCCATGCTACTGTGTTACACTTAACACCATGCATCTTTATCTTATGCAGCAACCTTTTGTGTGGCACCTTGTCAAAAGCTTTCTGGAATTCCAGATATACCACATCCATTGGCTTCCCGTTGTCTACCGCATTAAGTAACATCCATTTCTTTCTCTTTGTTCACCCTCTTAGCATAAACTAACCCTTGACCTTCAGCTGCTAAGAATATTGACTGTCCCTCAGCCAGTGGAAGACGAGGAGTCAAGTGTTCCTGAAGATGTGCTCCTCGCACACTCCAGCACGGACACTCACACCGCATGGACTTACAGGCTATTAGAGGAGGTGTCTATATGCAGTGACTCACTGGTGTACAGCATACATGGCAAGAGGATTTAATGAAATGAAAATGAAATGAAAATCGCTTATTGTCACAAGTAGGCTTCAATGAAGTTACTGTGAAAAGCCCCTAGTCGCCACATTCCGGCTCCTGTTCGGGGAGGCTGGTACGGGAATTGAACCCGCACTGCTGGCCTTGCTCTGCTTTGCAAGCCAGCTGTTTAACCCACTGAGCTAAACCAGCATGTAACAACTTTTGCTTACCCCTGACATTTGAGAGCGCTTCTGTTCGAGAACGTCTGAAGTAATTAACATAGTGTCATATTATTCATGCATCTTCAGGTCACCAGGAGTTTCCGAGGGGCAGAAAAAGGGATGGAGATTCAGTGTACTCCATCCGACCCTAAACTTCTCCAACATCTTTCCAGAGTGGAGGAATTTTGGGGTTAGCATTTGTGCATTGCTCTAACTCACTTCCCTCTGTGCAAAGATAATAGTATTAGAAGCTAATAAAATGAAATTCACAATATATTTGGCAATCAATGCTTTAAATGCAAGTGCTGTAAAATAGAACTTTATAATAAAAAGCAGGATGAGTTCTACTTCCATCAAGCAATATCAATCTAAATAAGACCATAAGATCACAGGAAATAGGAACAGGAGTAGGCCAATCTGCCTCTTAAGCCTGCTCCATCATTCAATAGGACCATGGCTTATCCGACATTCCTCACGTTCTTTTTCTGCACTTTCCCCGTTACCCTTGATTTTTTATTGATAAAGAATCTATCTATCTCAGCCTTAAATATACACAATGTCTCTGTCCCCAAGGCTGTCTTTGGCAAGGAGTTCAAAGGACTCTCAACCCTCTGAGAGAAGAAATTCCTCCTCATCTCAATCTTAAATCAGCAACCCTTTATTCTGAGCCTATGCCCTCTGGTCCGAGACAGTCCCAGGAGGGAGAACATTCTCTCAGCATTTACTCTGTCCCTTAGGAATCCTATGGCCAGAATTTTCCTGTGCTGCGATCAGGTATCCTGATCAGGCAGAGAATGAGGTTTCTCCCGAAAAATGGCTCGGTGCCAAACCCATTGCGATGATCCAATCTCCCGATGGCAACGTCAGTGCGCTACCTGCCCCGTACCGGCGGGAGGGTGCAAATCATCGATTTCTAGTTGATTAACCATCTGGAAGCCTGATTCACGCACCCCCTCCTCCCCCCCCCGCCCCCCCCGTTATGCATTGGCCCCCACAGCGGAGTCCACCTGGGGGGGCTATGGCGCAAGTATACCAAAGCATGGTGCTGGCACCGTGGACCCTGAGCTGGATCAAGGTGGTCAGTACATAAACTGAGGTGTCCCCCCAAAGTCCATTGGAAGAACCCCCCCCCCCCCCAGCAATGCAAATCCTCCATCCCCCCCATGTCCCCACTGAAAAGTAGGGGAATCCTCCCCATTACCACGGGAATAATGGGTCACCACCTCGATACACATAAGTGTGGCCCAATTTCCCCCCCCCCCCGCAGATCCCACCGTAAAACCGATACCCCATAAAACCCCCTCAACTATACCACCCGCCCCCCCCCCCCCTCATCCCCCATCAGGACCCCAGATGCCAATCTTCCATTCAATTTTTTCCAGCAATACATTAACACTTGCTATGATTGACAGCTCCTCACCACATCAAAAGCAGTTAAGTGTTTTCTGTTGTGAAAGAGAGGAAGTGAAACAACTTAGCAGCTTTTGATGTGGCGAGGAGCTGTCAATCGAGCAAGAGTTTTCATAAACATTGTGGTTAGCATCAAAGCGAGGTACTTGAGATACCTTCAAGCGTGAAGGGAAATATAGATAATCAATTCACCAATCACCTGTCTCTGGAGTAATAAAACTGTCAATCACTAGTTAATACAATGTATTGCTGCATGAAATTGACTGGAGTATTTGCATTTAAAAGGCTGTCAAGGGAACTCAAGCACTTTGAAGTGTTTTGGGCTTTTGAGGAAGCCTCTGACACTTGTAACAGCTGCTGCTTTGAACGCTTATTTCAGAGGCGGCAGATGTTAGGAAGGGTAAATGGAAATACAGTAATTTTTCACTCTGCTGCCTGGAATACTCTTCAGATTTCATGCAGGGGTGACTGTTGGAGGTCTCTGTTGGGGCTTTCTGATGGGGTTCTCTGATGCGGTGTCTGATGGGGGGTCGCGTTGGGGGGTGGGTCATTGCGTTCTATGGGGGGCATGCCTACTATGGGGGTGTGTGCGTGCTATTGGGGTGTGTGCGTGCTATTGGGGTGTGTGCGTGCTATTGGGGTGTGTGCGTGCTATTGGAGTGTGTACGTGCTATTGGGGTGTGTGCGTGCTATTGGGGTGTGTACGTGCTATTGGAGTGTGTACGTGCTATTGGGGTGTGTGCGTGCTATTGGGGTGTGCGTGCTATTGGGGTGTGTGCATGCTATTGGGGTATGTGCATGCTATTGGGGTGTGTGCCTGCTATGGGGGTGTGTGTGTGCTGTTGTGGTGTGTGCCTGCTATGGGGGGGTGTGCTTGCTATGGGGGGGGGGGTGCGTGCTGTTGTGGTGTGTACGTGCTACTGGGGTGTGTGCCTGCTATTGGGGTGTGTGCCTGCTATGGGGATGTATGCGTGCTGTTGTGGTGTGTACGTGCTATTGGGGTGTGTACGTGTTATTGGGGTATGTGCGTGCTGTTGGGGTGTGTGCGTGCTATGGGGTGTGTGCGTGCTATTGGGGTGTGTGCCTGCTATTGGGGTGTGTGTCTGTTATGGGGGTGTGTGCGTGCAATTGGGGTGTGTGTGTGCTATTGGGGTGTGTGCGTGCTGTTGGGTTCTGTACGTGCCATTGGGATGTGTGTGTGCTATGGGGGGAGTGACCCATTATTCCCATGGCGGGGGGATGGAGGGTAGAATTTGCATTGTCAGGGGGAGGTTGGTCTACTGTTGGTATCGGGCCGCCTGATCAAAATGGTGGTCTGATACGGGGATACCGCTGGAATGTGGCGAGCTATCCCCAAGCATATATTAGCATGGTGGGGGGTGAGGGTGGAGTCAAGCCCCAAAGTGGCAGTCTTTTGGGTATGAGACCAGCCAGAACTATTCATGGGGAGCGGCGGCCGATGCCCTTGCCTTTTCCTTCCTAATCGGCTGCCGAAGAATCCTGCTCGGCTGGTGATCAGCAGCATCACCCAAAGCTGCGGAATGGCTGGCCGACCTGTCGGAACTTCTCCACCTGGAGAAAATCAAATTCGCCATCCGGGGGTCGGAAGATGGCTTCCACAAGACATGGAGGTCATTCACCAATCTGTTCCAGAACCTATTTGTAGCCAACAGCCAATAGAGCAAGGCGGGGAGGGGGTGGGGGGGGGGGGGGGGGGGCGTGGGAGGCTCTGGAGAGGGACCACTAAAGCGCCAAGGAATAAGGATAGGGAAGAAGGATTGGAGAGGGGAAAGGGACGGGGGAGGGGGTGATGGATACAGCCAGGGAAGACGATAGGTGGCTGAGAACAAGGCCACAAAGAAAGGACCCGACTGCAGGGTCAAAAGGTCCCAGGTGAGAATGGAGGCAAGCATATGCTGAACCTCCCTGTAGGGGGAGGGGCACAAACCCCCCACCCACTGCCTCCCCCAGATGGAAACATGTAATTAAAACCGGCGAACGAGCCGAACATCCAAAAGGGGGGACAGGGGCCGAAGCGGGGTACCCCATATGTAACGCCTCCCTCTCCCGACTTTTTTGGGGGGGGCTAAATAGCTAAAACCCTGGCAATTTGTAACATCGAATATGATGCCAATAAAATACTTCAACAGTTGAGGAGGATGAGACGGGAGGGGCGCGCGGAAACGCATTACTTGATATTGGTGTTCGGGGGGAGGGGGGGATTCCTGTTATTATACGTTAATGTATGGTTTTGTGTAAACTTTGTAAAAAAACGTTAAAATCTCAATAAAAATATATTTGTAATAATTGGCATGCTGAGTGGCAGAGACTCGCATTCCGTGCCCTGCTCCTATCGCCAGCAGGGTTCAATGGCTTGTCTCCGCTGGCGGAAGCACTTAGGCTCCTGTGGGCGAGCTTTCTGTGTTTCATGCACAAGTACCCTCAAGTCACTTTGTGTTGCAGCTTTCTGCAGTTTTTCTCCATTTAAATAAAACTCTGTTCTTTTGTTCTCTGTTCCAAAATGAACAACTTCACATTTTCCCACATTTTGCCCAGTTACTTAACCTATCAATGCAAGTGCTCTTATTTATGGAAGCAGAAGAAATGGCTAGAATTCTCCGGCCGTTCGCTGGTGGTGGGATTCTCTGGTCCCGCCCTTGGTTTTCCCGGCAGCCTGGGGCGGCTTCAATCGGAATTCCCATTGACAGTGATGGGAGCAAATAATTCCGCCTCCAATGAATGGCGTGCCGCATCCCATGGCTGAGAAACACGGTTGAGAGGCAGGAGGATCGCGCCCGTCATCAGCTGTGCTGGGTTTGTCTTCACTGAATTCTATGCTCATGTAATAAAAAATAGAAATATTCACTGTGTGATAAAAGAATCTAGGTTTATCAAATTACTTCCCAACCTAGCTCTGTTACTTAGTGTAGTCGTTTTGAAGGGATTTTTCTCACAACATAAGTGACCTCTTTTGTGGCTCTTTGCACTTGCTGTCTAGTTTATATTATGCATGCAGTGTGTATTGTGAGATCGTTCTTCCTTTTTGGGGGGGGGGGCGGTTTCTGATCCAATTCACCTTTTTTTAACTTTTAAACTTGCAACACAATAATTGTGATTGAATTCAAAAAATAAATTAGATTCTGTCTCTAGCATGATAACATTTTGACTGTTCTTCGCAAGCTGTGTAATGCCATTCAAGATTCATTTTGCTCAATATTATAGTCTGGTAGCTTGCATAGCTCCATGTCTACCTCACTGTAGGGGAAGGTTTAATCAGTTTTCAATTTGCATCAATTGTCTGACTTGCTTTTGAAATGCATAGGACACAGTTGACTAAATAAAATTGGTCTGATAATTCTTGGCAATGGGTGACATACTTCTAAGGTCCCCACCAATGTCAATATGCCATGGTGGGTTAGGACATGGGACTCACCTCCCAATTTCTTCTCCTGCCATAATATTGCCATATCATCTCCAATAGCTGGGAAAAATTCAGCCCCATGGGCCTAATTTGAACTGGGTCCGATAGGGGAGGTTTTGGATGAGTTAAAATGAAATCCATGCTTGTGTCGCAATTTAACCATTGTTGCTATAGCAATGACTTGTGGTAGGGATATCAGTATTTCACTATTGCCCAATATTGCAGTGATGGGAAAGAAGGCATTTAATTATTAAAGGGCAGCCCTAGGTATGCAATTGATTGTGGAGTCTACAAGTCATTTGAGTCCCACATCAATGTGGTTGACTCTTAACTGCTTTCTGCATTGGCCCAGCAAGTCACTTAGCTATCTCCTCAGGGCAACTAGATAAGGACAATAAATGCCAGCCTTGCGAGTGACATCAACATCCTGAGAGTGAATAAATAAATAAAAAACAGCACAATTATTAAATTGGAAAATTGCAGAGCAGTAAAAACTCTAGCCAGTAATCAGCTTTAAGGTATTAAATTCAGTTTCATTTTATTTTAACTGCAACTAGAGTATTTTCTCTGAATGCGGATCAAATGATTGGCATCCATGGTACGTTTTATGGTACAGAAGATACATTCAACATTGTGCCGTGCACTCAAGGGAAGACCGGGGAATTGTGCCTATTTTCATCATACTGATGTTCAGATGCATTTTAATATTTATGCTGCAAGTTTGATGCAGGGCAACCTCAAGCCAGCCTAACAGATGAGTTGCCATCTATATGGATCTTCTTCGCACCAAATCTTTCCTCCTGCACTAATGCTGCCAGGAGGTGGTGGCAGAGTGGTAATTTCCCTTGATTAGTAATACAGAGGCCCAAAGACTCAGGGTAATGCTCTGGGGACCCAGGTTCAAATCTGACCAGAGATTTAAAAGCTCTATAAATTGTCAGGAATTAAAAGTGACCATGAATTGATTGTTGTGAAAACCCATCTGATTCGTTAATGTCCTTACCTGAACTGGCCTACATGTGGCTCCAGGCTCGCCTTAGCTAGTCGCTCAGGAGTCACTCAGTTATATTCAACCGCTACAAATGGAGCAAAAAGGGATGAAACCGATGGACCTCCCGGCATTGACCCAGAAACGGCAACAGCAACACCAGCCCTTTCAATCCTGCAAAGTCCTCCTCACTAAAATCTGGGAGCTTGTGCCAAAATTGGGAGAGCTGTCTCACAGGCTAGTCAAGCAACCGCCTGATGCAACAATACTGACGGAATCATCCCTTACAGGTAATGTCCCAGAAACCACCATCACTATTCCTGGGAATGTCCTGTCTCACTGCCAGTGCAGACCCAGCAGAGATGGTGTATCTTGTTCACAGTCGGGAGGGAGATCCCCTGGGAGTCCTCAATATTGACTCTGATCCTCATGAAGTCTCATAGCACCAGGTCAAACATGGGCAAGGAAACCTCTACTGATTACCACGCATTGGCCCGACATAGATGATGAATGAATACACCTCCATGTTGAAACCCACTTAAAGGAAGTGCTGAGGGTAGCAAGGGGTGGGGGGGAGAATGTACTCTGGGTGGGAGGATATCAATGTCCATCACCAAGAGTGGCTCGGTAGTACCATCAGAGACCGAGCTGGCCGGGTCCTAAAAGACATAGCCGCTACACTGGGACTACTGTAGGTGGTGTGGGAACGAACAAGAGGGAAAAACATGTGTGACCTCATCCTCACCAATCTGCCTGTGCAGATGCATCTGTCCATGACAGTATCGGTAGAAGTGACCACCACACAATCCTTGTGGAGACAAAGTCTCGTCTCCACATTGAGGATACCCTCCATCGTGTTGCGTGGCACTGCCACCGTGCTAAATGGGATAGACTTTGAACAGATCTAGCAAGTCAAGACTGGGCATCCATGAGGCGCAGTGGGCCATCAGCAGCAGCAGAATTGTACTCATCCATAATCTGCAGCTTCCTGGCCCTGCATATCCACCCTATAACATTACCGCCAAGCCAGGGGATCAACCCTGATTCAATGAAGAGTGCAGGACGGCATGCCAGGAGCAAAACCAGACATAACTAAAAATGAGGTGGCAAACTGGTGAACCTCCAAAATCAGGCTACTTGTGTGCCAAAGAGCATAAGCAACAAGTGATAGACAGAGACAAGTGATCCCACAGCCAATGGATTAAATTTGAGCTCTGCAGTCCTGACACATCCAGCCGTGAATGGTGGTAGACAATTAAACAACTCACTGGAGGAGGAGGCTCGACAAAAATCCTCATCCTTAATACTGGAGGAGCCGAGTACATATGTGCAAAAGACAAAGCTAAAACATTTGCAACAATCTGCAGCCAGAGGGATGATCCATCTCTGCACCTTCCGGAGTTAATAAATCATTATTGAGTCTGGGAACAGTGTCCTACAATCAGAATCACAGCGAAGCAGCCTGGAAACAGTGTCCTGTAGTCAGCATCACAGTGAAGCAGCCTGGGAACAGTGTCATGCAATCAGCATCGCAGTGAAGCAGCCTGGGAACAGTGTCCTGTAGTCAGCATCACAGTGAAGCATCCTGGGAACAGTATCCTGCAGTCAGCATCGCAGTGAAGAAGCATGGGAACAGTGTCCTGCAGTCAGCATCTCGGTGAAGCAGCCTGGGAACAGTGTCTCGCAGTTAGAATTGCAGCGAAGCAGCCTGGGAACAGGGTCCCGCAGTGAGCATCGCAGTGAAGCAGCCTGGGAACAGTGTCCCACAGTCAGCATCGCAGTGAAGCAGCCTGGGAACAGTGTCCCACTGTCAGCATCGCAGTGAAGCAGCCTGGGAACAGTGTCCCACTGTCAGCATCGCAGTGAAGTAGCCTGGGAACAGTGTCCCACTGTCAGCATTGCAGTGAAGCAGCCTGGGATCAGTGTCCCGCAGTCTGCATCACAGTGAAGCTGGCTGGGAACAGTTCCTTCCTACAGTCAACATCACAGTGAAGCAGCCTGGGAACAGTGTTCCACAGTCAGCATCGCAGTGAAGCAGCCTGGGAACAGTGTCCCACAGTCAGCATCACAGTAAAGCTGCCTGGGAACAGTGTTCCGCAGTCAGCATCGCAGTGAAGCTGCCTGGGAAGAGTGTCCTGCAGTCAGCATCACAGTGAAGCAGTCTGGGAACTGTGTCCCACTGTCAGCATCGCAATGAAGCAGCCTGGGAACAGTGTCCCACTGTCAGCATCGCAATGAAGCAGCCTGGGATCAGTGTTCCGCAGTCAGCATCGCAGTGAAGTAGCCTGGGAACAGTGTCCCGCAGTCAGCATCACAGTGAAGAAGTCTGGGAACAGTGTCCCACTGTCAGCATCGCAATGAAGCAGTCTGGGAACAGTGTCCCACTGTCAGCATCGCAATGAAGCAGCCTGGGAACAGTGTCCAACTGTCAGCATCGCAATGAAGCAGCCTGGGAACAGTGACCCACTGTCAGCATCACAATGAAGCAGTCTGGGAACAGTGTCCAACTGTCAGCATCGCAATGAAGCAGTCTGGGAACAGTGTCCAACTGTCAGCATCGCAATGAAGCAGCCTGGGAACAGTGTCCCACAGTCAGAATCGCAGTGAAGCAGCCTGGGAACAGTGTCCCACTGTCAGCATCGCAATGAAGCAGCCTGGGAACAGTGTCCCACACACAGCATTGCAGTTCAGCAGCCTGGGAACAGTGCCCCCGCAGTCAGAATCGCAATGAAGCAGTCTGGGAACAGTGTCCCACTGTCAGCATCGCAATGAAGCAGCCTGGGAACAGTGTCCCACACACAGCATCGCAGTTCAGCAGCCTGGGAACAGTGCCCCCGCAGTCAGAATTGCAATGAAGCAGTCTGGGAACAGTGTCCCACTGAGAGCATCGCAATGAAGCAGCCTGGGAACAGTGTCCCACACACAGCATCGCAGTTCAGCAGCGTGGGAACAGTGGCCCCGCAGTCAGAATCGCTGTGAGGCAGTCTGGGAACAGTGTCCCACTGTCAGCATTGCAGTTCAGCAGCCTGGGAACAGTGTCCCACTGTCATCATCGCAATGAAGCAGCCTGGGAACAGTGTCCCACAGTCAGAATCGCTGTGAAGCAGCCTGGGAACAGTGTCCCACACACAGCATTGCAGTTCAGCAGCCTGGGAACAGTGCCCCCGCAGTCAGAATCGCAATGAAGCAGTCTGGGCACAGTGTCCCACTGTCAGCATCGCAATGAAGCAGCCTGGGAACAGTGTCCCACAGTCAGCATCACAGTGAAGCAGCCTGGGAACAGTGTCCCACAGTCAGAATCGCAGTGAAGCAGCCTGGGATCAGTGTCCCACACACAGCATCGCAGTTCAGCAGCCTGGGAACAGTGCCCCCGCAGTCAGAATCGCTGTGAAGCAGTCTGGGAACAGTGTCCCACTGTCAGCATTGCAGTTCAGCAGCCTGGGAACAGTGTCTCGCAGTCAGCATCACAATGAAGCAGCCTGGAAACAGTGTCCCGCAGTCAGAATCGCAATGAAGCAGCTTGGGAACAGTGTCCCACAGTCAGAATCGCTGTGAAGCAGTCTGGGAACAGTGTCCCACAGTCAGAATCGCAGTGAAGCAGCCTGGGAACAGTGTCCCACACACAGCATTGCGGTTCAGCAGCCTGGGAACAGTGCCCCCGCAGTCAGAATCGCAATGAAGCAGTCTGGGAACAGTGCCCCACTGTCAGCATTGCAGTACAGCAGCCTGGGAACAGTGTCCCGAAGTCAGAATCGCTGTGAAGCAGCCTGGGAACAGTGTCCCGCAGTCAGCATCGCAATGAAGCAGCCTGGGAACAGTGTCCCACTGTCAGCATCGCAATGAAGCAGCCTGGGAACAGTGTCCCGCAGTCAGCATCGCAGTTCAGCAGTCTGGGAACAGTGTCCCGCTGTCAGCATCACAGTGAAGCAGCCTGGGAACAGTGTCCCACTGTCATCATCGCAATGAAGCAGCCTGGGAACAGTGTCCCACTGTCAGCATCGCAATGAAGCAGCCTGGGAACAGTGTCCCACACACAGCATTGCAGTTCAGCAGCCTGGGAACAGTGCCCCCGCAGTCAGAATCGCTGTGAAGCAGTCTGGGAACAGTGTCCCACTGTCAGCATTGCAGTGAAGCAGCCTGGGAACAGTGTCCCGCAGTCAGAATCGCTGTGAAGCAGTCTGGGAACAGTGTCCCACTGTCAGCATCGCAATGAAGCAGCCTGGGAACAGTGTCCCACTGTCAGCATCGCAATGAAGCAGTCTGGGAACAGTGTCCCACTGTCAGCATTGCAGTTCAGCAGCCTGGGAACAGTGTCCCGCAGTCAGCATCACAGTGAAGCAACCTGGGAACAGTGTCCCACTGTCAGCATCACAGTGAAGCAGCCTGGGAACAGTGTCCCACTGTCAGCATTGCAGTTCAGCAGCCTGGGAACAGTGTCCCGCAGTCAGCATCACAGTGAAGCAACCTGGGAACAGTGTCCCACTGTCAGCATCACAGTGAAGCAGCCTGGGAACAGTGTCCCACTGTCAGCATCGCAATGAAGCAGCCTGGAAACAGTGTCCCGCAGTCAGCATCACAGTTCAGCAGCCTGGGAACAGTGCCCCCGCAGTCAGAATCGCAATGAAGCAGTCTGGGAACAATGTCCCACTGAGAGCATCGCAATGAAGCAGCCTGGGAACAGTGTCCCACACACAGCATCGCAGTTCAGCAGCCTGGGAACAGTGCCCCCGCAGTCAGAATCGCTGTGAAGCAGTCTGGGAACAGTGTCCCACTGTCAGCATTGCAGTTCAGCAGCCTGGGAACAGTGTCCCACTGTCATCATCGCAATGAAGCAGCCTGGGAACAGTGTCCCACAGTCAGAATCGCTGTGAAGCAGCCTGGGAACAGTGTCCCACACACAGCATTGCAGTTCAACAGCCTGGGAACAGTGCCCCCGCAGTCAGAATCGCAATGAAGCAGTCTGGGCACAGTGTCCCACTGTCAGCATCGCAATGAAGCAGCCTGGGAACAGTGTCCCACAGTCAGCATCACAGTGAAGCAGCCTGGGAACAGTGTCCCACTGTCATCATCGCAATGAAGCAGCCTGGGAACAGTGTCCCACAGTCAGAATCGCTGTGAAACAGCCTGGGAACAGTGTCCCACACACAGCATTGCAGTTCAGCAGCCTGGGAACAGTGCCCCCGCAGTCAGAATCGCAATGAAGCAGTCTGGGAACAGTGTCCCACTGTCAGCATCGCAATGAAGCAGCCTGGGAACAGTGTCCCACAGTCGGCATCACAGTGAAGCAGCCTGGGAACAGTGTCCCACAGTCAGAATCGCTGTGAAGCAGCCTGGGATCAGTGTCCCACACACAGCATCGCAGTGAAGCAGCCTGGGAACAGTGCCCCCGCAGTCAGAATCGCTGTGAAGCAGTCTGGGAACAGTGTCCCACTGTCAGCATTGCAGTTCAGCAGCCTGGGAACAGTGTCTCGCAGTCAGCATCACAATGAAGCAGCCTGGAAACAGTGCCCCACAGTCAGCATCACAATGAAGCAGCCTGGGAACAGTGTCCCACAGTCAGAATCGCAGTGAAGCAGCCTGGGAACAGTGTCCCACACACAGCATTGCAGTTCAGCAGCCTGGGAACAGTGTCCCACAGTCAGAATCGCTGTGAAGCAGTCTGGGAACAGTGTCCCACTGTCAGCATTGCAGTTCAGCAGCCTGGGAACAGTGTCTCGCAGTCAGCATCACAATGAAGCAGCCTGGAAACAGTGTCCCGCAGTCAGCATCACAATGAAGCAGCCTGGGAACAGTGTCCCACTGTCAGCATCGCAATGAAGCAGCCTGGAAACAGTGTCCCGCAGTCAGCATCACAGTGAAGCAGCCTGGGAACAGTGTCCCACTGTCAGCATCGCAATGAAGCAGCCTGGAAACAGTGTCCCGCAGTCAGCATCACAATGAAGCAGCCTGGGAACAGTGTCCCACAGTCAGAATCGCTGTGAAGCAGTCTGGGAACAGTGTCCCGCAGTCAGCATCACAATGAAGCAGCCTGGGAACAGTGTCCCACAGTCAGAATCGCAGTGAAGCAGCCTGGGAACAGTGTCCCACACACAGCATTGCAGTTCAGCAGCCTGGGAACAGTGTCCCGCAGTCAGAATCGCTGTGAAGCAGTCTGGGAACAGTGTCCCACTGTCAGCATTGCAATGAAGCAGCCTGGGAACAGTGTCCCGCAGTCAGCATCGCAGTTCAGCAGTCTGGGAACAGTGTCCCGCTGTCAGCATCACAGTGAAGCAGCCTGGGAACAGTGTCCCACTGTCATCATCGCAATGAAGCAGCCTGGGAACAGTGTCCCACTGTCAGCATCGCAATGAAGCAGCCTGGGAACAGTGTCCCACACACAGCATTGCAGTTCAGCAGCCTGGGAACAGTGCCCCCGCAGTCAGAATCGCTGTGAAGCAGTCTGGAAACAGTGTCCCACAGTCAGCATTGCAGTGAAGCAGCCTGGGAACAGTGTCCCGCAGTCAGAATCGCTGTGAAGCAGTCTGGGAACAGTGTCCCACTGTCAGCATCGCAATGAAGCAGCCTGGGAACAGTGTCCCACTGTCAGCATCGCAATGAAGCAGTCTGGGAACAGTGTCCCACTGTCAGCATTGCAGTTCAGCAGCCTGGGAACAGTGTCCCGCAGTCAGCATCACAGTGAAGCAACCTGGGAACAGTGTCCCACTGTCAGCATCACAGTGAAGCAGCCTGGGAACAGTGTCCCACTGTCAGCATCGCAATGAAGCAGCCTGGAAACAGTGTCCCGCAGTCAGCATCACAGTTCAGCAGCCTGGGAACAGTGCCCCCGCAGTCAGAATCGCAATGAAGCAGTCTGGGAACAGTGTCCCACTGAGAGCATCGCAATGAAGCAGCCTGGGAACAGTGTCCCACACACAGCATCGCAGTTCAGCAGCCTGGGAACAGTGCCCCCGCAGTCAGAATCGCTGTGAAGCAGTCTGGGAACAGTGTCCCACTGTCAGCATTGCAGTTCAGCAGCCTGGGAACAGTGTCCCACTGTCATCATCGCAATGAAGCAGCCTGGGAACAGTGTCCCACAGTCAGAATCGCTGTGAAGCAGCCTGGGAACAGTGTCCCACACACAGCATTGCAGTTCAGCAGCCTGGGAACAGTGCCCCCGCAGTCAGAATCGCAATGAAGCAGTCTGGGCACAGTGTCCCACTGTCAGCATCGCAATGAAGCAGCCTGGGAACAGTGTCCCACAGTCAGCATCACAGTGAAGCAGACTGGGAACAGTGTCCCACTGTCATCATCGCAATGAAGCAGCCTGGGAACAGTGTCCCACAGTCAGAATCGCTGTGAAACAGCCTGGGAACAGTGTCCCACACACAGCATTGCAGTTCAGCAGCCTGGGAACAGTGCCCCCGCAGTCAGAATCGCAATGAAGCAGTCTGGGAACAGTGTCCCACTGTCAGCATCGCAATGAAGGAGCCTCGGAACAGTGTCCCACAGTCAGCATCACAGTGAAGCAGCCTGGGAACAGTGTCCCACAGTCAGAATCGCAGTGAAGCAGCCTGGGATCAGTGTCCCACACACAGCATCGCAGTTCAGCAGCCTGGGAACAGTGCCCCCGCAGTCAGAATCGCTGTGAAGCAGTCTGGGAACAGTGTCCCACTGTCAGCATTGCAGTTCAGCAGCCTGGGAACAGTGTCTCGCAGTCAGCATCACAATGAAGCAGCCTGGAAACAGTGCCCCACAGTCAGCATCACAATGAAGCAGCCTGGGAACAGTGTCCCACAGTCAGAATCGCAGTGAAGCAGCCTGGGAACAGTGTCCCACACACAGCATTGCAGTTCAGCAGCCTGGGAACAGTGTCCCGCAGTCAGAATCGCTGTGAAGCAGTCTGGGAACAGTGTCCCACTGTCAGCATTGCAGTTCAGCAGCCTGGGAACAGTGTCTCGCAGTCAGCATCACAATGAAGCAGCCTGGAAACAGTGTCCCGCAGTCAGCATCACAATGAAGCAGCCTGGGAACAGTGTCCCACAGTCAGAATCGCAGTGAAGCAGCCTGGGAACAGTGTCCCACACACAGCATTGCAGTTCAGCAGCCTGGGAACAGTGTCCCGCAGTCAGAATCGCTGTGAAGCAGTCTGGGAACAGTGTCCCACTGTCAGCATTGCAATGAAGCAGCCTGGGAACAGTGTCCCGCAGTCAGAATCGCTGTGAAGCAGTCTGGGAACAGTGTCCCACTGTCAGCATCGCAATGAAGCAGCCTGGGAACAGTGTCCCACTGTCAGCATCGCAATGAAGCAGCTTGGGAACAGTGTCCCACAGTCAGAATCGCTGTGAACCAGTCTGGGAACAGTGTCCCTCTGTCATCATCGCAATGAAGCAGCCTGGGAACAGTGTCCCACACACAGCATTGCAGTTCAGCAGCCTGGGAACAGTGTCCCGCAGTCAGAATCGCTGTGAAGCAGTCTGGGAACAGTGTACCACTGTCAGCATCGCAATGAAGCAGTCTGGGAACAGTGTCCCACTGTCATCATCGCAATGAAGCAGCCTGGGATCAGTGTCCCACACACAGCATTGCAGTTCAGCAGCCTGGGAACAGTGCCCCCGCAGTCAGAATCGCAATGAAGCAGTCTGGGAACAGTGTCCCACTGTCAGCATTGCAGTTCAGCAGCCTGGGAACAGTGTCCCGCAGTCAGCATCACAGTGAAGCAACCTGGGAACAGTGTCCCACTGTCAGCATCACAGTGAAGCAGCCTGGGAACAGTGTCCCACTGTCAGCATCGCAATGAAGCAGCCTGGAAACAGTGTCCCGCAGTCAGCATCGCAATGAAGCAGCCTGGGAACAGTGTCCCACAGTCAGAATCGCTGTGAAACAGCCTGGGAACAGTGTCCCACACACAGCATTGCAGTTCAGCAGCCTGGGAACAGTGCCCCCGCAGTCAGAATCGCAATGAAGCAGTCTGGGAACAGTGTCCCACTGTCAGCATCGCAATGAAGCAGCCTGGGAACAGTGTCCCACAGTCAGCATCACAGTGAAGCAGCCTGGGAACAGTGTCCCACAGTCAGAATCGCAGTGAAGCAGCCTGGGAACAGTGTCCCACACACAGCATTGCAGTTCAGCAGCCTGGGAACAGTGTCCCGCAGTCAGAATCGCTGTGAAGCAGTCTGGGAACAGTGTCCCACTGTCAGCATCGCAATGAAGCAGTCTGGGAACAGTGTCCCACTGTCATCATCGCAATGAAGCAGCCTGGGATCAGTGTCCCACACACAGAATTGCAGTTCAGCAGGCTGGGAACAGTGCCCCCGCAGTCAGAATCGCAATGAAGCAGTCTGGGAACAGTGTCCCACTGTCAGCATTGCAGTTCAGCAGCCTGGGAACAGTGTCCCGCAGTCAGCATCACAGTGAAGCAACCTGGGAACAGTGTCCCACTGTCAGCATCACAGTGAAGCAGCCTGGGAACAGTGTCCCACTGTCAGCATCACAGTGAAGCAACCTGGGAACAGTGTCCCGCAGTCAGCATCACAGTTCAGCAGCCTGGGAACAGTGCCCCCGCAGTCAGAATCGCAATGAAGCAGTCTGGGAACAATGTCCCACTGAGAGCATCGCAATGAAGCAGCCTGGGAACAGTGTCCCACACACAGCATCGCAGTTCAGCAGCCTGGGAACAGTGCCCCCGCAGTCAGAATCGCTGTGAAGCAGTCTGGGAACAGTGTCCCACTGTCAGCATTGAAGTTCAGCAGCCTGGGAACAGTGTCCCACTGTCATCATCGCAATGAAGCAGCCTGGGAACAGTGTCCCACAGTCAGAATCGCTGTGAAACAGCCTGGGAACAGTGTCCCACACACAGCATTGCAGTTCAGCAGCCTGGGAACAGTGCCCCCGCAGTCAGAATCGCAATGAAGCAGTCTGGGAACAGTGTCCCACTGTCAGCATCGCAATGAAGCAGCCTGGGAACAGTGTCCCACAGTCAGCATCACAGTGAAGCAGCCTGGGAACAGTGTCCCACAGTCAGAATCGCAGTGAAGCAGCCTGGGATCAGTGTCCCACACACAGCATCGCAGTGAAGCAGCCTGGGAACAGTGCCCCCGCAGTCAGAATCGCTGTGAAGCAGTCTGGGAACAGTGTCCCACTGTCAGCATTGCAGTTCAGCAGCCTGGGAACAGTGTCTCGCAGTCAGCATCACAATGAAGCAGCCTGGAAACAGTGCCCCGCAGTCAGCATCACAATGAAGCAGCCTGGGAACAGTGTCCCACAGTCAGAATCGCAGTGAAGCAGCCTGGGAACAGTGTCCCACACACAGCATTGCAGTTCAGCAGCCTGGGAACAGTGTCCCGCAGTCAGAATCGCTGTGAAGCAGTCTGGGAACAGTGTCCCACTGTCAGCATTGCAGTTCAGCAGCCTGGGAACAGTGTCTCGCAGTCAGCATCACAATGAAGCAGCCTGGAAACAGTGTCCCGCAGTCAGCATCACAATGAAGCAGCCTGGGAACAGTGTCCCACAGTCAGAATCGCAGTGAAGCAGCCTGGGAACAGTGTCCCACACACAGAATTGCAGTTCAGCAGCCTGGGAACAGTGTCCCGCAGTCAGAATCGCTGTGAAGCAGTCTGGGAACAATGTCCCACTGTCAGCATTGCAATGAAGCAGCCTGGGAACAGTGTCCCGCAGTCAGAATCGCTGTGAAGCAGTCTGGGAACAGTGTCCCACTGTCAGCATCGCAATGAAGCAGCCTGGGAACAGTGTCCCACTGTCAGCATCGCAATGAAGCAGCCTGGGAACAGTGTCCCACAGTCAGAATCGCTGTGAAGCAGTCTGGGAACAGTGTCCCACTGTCAGCATCGCAATGAACCAGCCTGGGAACAGTGTCCCACTGTCAGCATCGCAATGAAGCAGCCTGGGAACAGTGTCCCACAGTCAGAATCGCTGTGAAGCAGTCTGGGAACAGTGTCCCTCTGTCATCATCGCAATGAAGCAGCCTGGGAACAGTGTCCCACACACAGCATTGCAGTTCAGCAGCCTGGGAACAGTGTCCCGCAGTCAGAATCGCTGTGAAGCAGTCTGGGAACAGTGTCCCACTGTCAGCATCGCAATGAAGCAGTCTGGGAACAGTGTCCCACTGTCATCATCGCAATGAAGCAGCCTGGGATCAGTGTCCCACACACAGCATTGCAGTTCAGCAGCTTGGGAACAGTGCCCCCGCAGTCAGAATCGCAATGAAGCAGTCTGGGAACAGTGTCCCACTGTCAGCATTGCAGTTCAGCAGCCTGGGAACAGTATCCCGCAGTCAGAATCGCTGTGAAGCAGTCTGGGAACAGTGTCCCGCAGTCAGAATCGCAATGAAGCAGCTTGGGAACAGTGTCCCACAGTCAGAATCGCAGTGAAGCAGTCTGGGAACAGTGTCCAACTGTCAGCATTGCAGTGAAGCAGTCTGGGAACAGTGTCCCACTGTCAGCATCGCAATGAAGCAGCTTGGGAACAGTGTCCCACAGTCAGAATCGCTGTGAAGCAGTGTGGGAACAGTGTCCCACAGTCAGAATCGCAGTGAAGCAGCCTGGGAACAGTGTCCCACACACAGCATTGCAGTTCAGCAGCCTGGGAACAGTGCCCCCGCAGTCAGAATCGCAATGAAGCAGTCTGGGAACAGTGCCCCACTGTCAGCATTGCAGTTCAGCAGCCTGGGAGCAGTGTCCCGCAGTCAGAATCGCTGTGAAGCAGCCTGGGAACAGTGTGCCGCAGTCAGCATCGCAATGAAGCAGCCTGGGAACAGTGTCCCACTGTCAGCATCGCAATGAAGCAGCCTGGGAACAGTGTCCCGCAGTCAGCATCGCAGTTCAGCAGTCTGGGAACTGTGTCCCACTGTCATCATCGCAATGAAGCAGCCTGGGAACAGTGTCCCACTGTCAGCATCGCAATGAAGCAGCCTGGCAACAGTGTCCCACACACAGCATTGCAGTTCAGCAGCCTGGGAACAGTGCCCCCGCAGTCAGAATCGCGGTGAAGCAGTCTGGGAACAGTGTCCCACTGTCAGCATTGCAGTGAAGCAGCCTGGGAACAGTGTCCCGCAGTCAGAATCGCTGTGAAGCAGTCTGGGAACAGTGTCCCACTGTCAGCATCGCAATGAAGCAGCCTGGGAACAGTGTCCCACTGTCAGCATTGCAGTTCAGCAGCCTGGGATCAGTGTCCCGCAGTCAGCATCACAGTGAAGCAACCTGGGAACAGTGTCCCACTGTCAGCATCACAGTGAAGCAGCCTGGGAACAGTGTCCCACTGTCAGCATCGCAATGAAGCAGCCTGGAAACAGTGTCCCGCAGTCAGCATCACAGTGAAGCAGCCTGGGAACAGTGTCCCACTGTCAGCATCGCAATGAAGCAGCCTGGAAACAGTGTCCCGCAGTCAGCATCACAATGAAGCAGCCTGGGAACAGTGTCCCACAGTCAGAATCGCTGTGAAGCAGTCTGGGAACAGTGTCCCGCAGTCAGCATCACAATGAAGCAGCCTGGGAACAGTGTCCCACAGTCAGAATCGCAGTGAAGCAGCCTGGGAACAGTGTCCCACACACAGCATTGCAGTTCAGCAGCCTGGGAACAGTGTCCCGCAGTCAGAATCGCAGTGAAGCAGTCTGGGAACAGTGTCCCACTGTCAGCATTGCAATGAAGCAGCCTGGGAACAGTGTCCCACAGTCAGAATCGCAGTGAAGCAGCCTGGGAACAGTGTCCCACTGTCAGCATTGCAGTGAAGCAGCCTGGGAACAGTGTCCCGCAGTCAGCATTGCAATGAAGCAGCCTGGGATCAGTGTTCCGCAGTCAGCATCGCAGTGAAGCAGCCTGGGAACAGTGTCCCACTGTCAGCATTGCAGTGAAGCAGCCTGGGATCAGTGTTCCGCAGTCAACATCGCAGTGAAGTAGCCTGGGAACAGTGTCCCACTGTCAGCATTGCAGTGAAGCAGCCTGGGAACAGTGTCCCGCAGTCAGCATTGCAATGAAGCAGACTGGGATCAGTGTTCCGCAGTCAGCATCGCAGTGAAGCAGCCTGGGAACAGTGTCCCGCAGTCAGCATCACAGTAAAGTAGCCTGGGAACAGTGTCCCGCAGTCAGCATCGCAATGAAGCAGCCTGGGAACAGTGTCCCACACACAGCATTGCAGTTCAGCAGCCTGGGAACAGTGTCCCGCAGTCAGAATCGCTGTGAAGCAGTCTGGGAACAGTGTCCCAATGTCAGCATCGCAATGAAGCAGCTTGGGAACAGTGTCCCGCAGTCAGCATTGCAATGAAGCAGTCTGGGAACAGTGTCCCACTGTCAGCATCGCAATGAAGCAGTCTGGGAACAGTGTCCCACTGTCAGCATCGCAATGAAGCAGCCTGGGAACAGTGTCCCACACACAGCATTGCAGTTCAGCAGCCTGGGAACAGTGTCCCGCAGTCAGAATCGCTGTGAAGCAGTCTGGGAACAGTGTCCCACTGTCAGCATTGCAGTGAAGCAGCCTGGGAACAGTGTCCCGCAGTCAGCATTGCAATGAAGCAGCCTGGGATCAGTGTTCCGCAGTCAGCATCGCAGTGAAGCAGCCTGGGAACAGTGTCCCACTGTCAGCATCGCAGTGAAGCAGCCTGGGAACAGTGTCCCACTGTCAGCATCGCAGAGAAGTAGCCTGGGAACAGTGTCCCACTGTCAGCATTGCAGTGAAGCAGCCTGGGATCAGTGTTCCGCAGTCAGCATCGCAGTGAAGCAGCCTGGGAACAGTGTCCCACTGTCAGCATCGCAGTGAAGTAGCCTGGGAACAGTGTCCCACTGTCAGCATTGCAGTGAAGCAGCCTGGGATCAGTGTCCCACTGTCAGCATCACAGTGAAGCAGCCTGGGAACAGTCTCCCACTGTCAGCATCGCAGTGAAGCAGCCTGGAAACAGTGTCCCGCAGTCAGAATCGCTGTGAAGCAGCCTAGGATCAGTGTCCCACTGTCAGCATTGCAGTGAAGCAGCCTGGGAACAGTGTCCCGCAGTCAGCATCGCAGTGAAGCAGCCTGGAAACAGTGTCCCGCAGTCAGAATCGCTGTGAAGCAGCCTGGAAACAGTGTCCCACTGTCAGCATTGCAGTGAAGCAGTCTGGGAACAGTGTCCCACTATCAGCATCGCAATGAAGCAGCTTGGGAACAGTGTCCCACAGTCAGAATCGCTGTGAAGCAGTGTGGGAACAGTGTCCCACAGTCAGAATCGCAGTGAAGCAGCCTGGGAACAGTGTCCCACACACAGCATTGCAGTTCAGCAGCCTGGGAACAGTGCCCCCGCAGTCAGAATCGCAATGAAGCAGTCTGGGAACAGTGCCCCACTGTCAGCATTGCAGTTCAGCAGCCTGGGAGCAGTGTCCCGCAGTCAGAATCGCTGTGAAGCAGCCTGGGAACAGTGTCCCGCAGTCAGCATCGCAATGAAGCAGCCTGGGAACAGTGTCCCACTGTCAGCATCGCAATGAAGCAGCCTGGGAACAGTGTCCCGCAGTCAGCATCGCAGTTCAGCAGTCTGGGAACTGTGTCCCACTGTCATCATCGCAATGAAGCAGCCTGGGAACAGTGTCCCACTGTCAGCATCGCAATGAAGCAGCCTGGCAACAGTGTCCCACACACAGCATTGCAGTTCAGCAGCCTGGGAACAGTGCCCCCGCAGTCAGAATCGCGGTGAAGCAGTCTGGGAACAGTGTCCCACTGTCAGCATTGCAGTGAAGCAGCCTGGGAACAGTGTCCCGCAGTCAGAATCGCTGTGAAGCAGTCTGGGAACAGTGTCCCACTGTCAGCATCGCAATGAAGCAGCCTGGGAACAGTGTCCCACTGTCAGCATTGCAGTTCAGCAGCCTGGGATCAGTGTCCCGCAGTCAGCATCACAGTGAAGCAACCTGGGAACAGTGTCCCACTGTCAGCATCACAGTGAAGCAGCCTGGGAACAGTGTCCCACTGTCAGCATCGCAATGAAGCAGCCTGGAAACAGTGTCCCGCAGTCAGCATCACAGTGAAGCAGCCTGGGAACAGTGTCCCACTGTCAGCATCGCAATGAAGCAGCCTGGAAACAGTGTCCCGCAGTCAGCATCACAATGAAGCAGCCTGGGAACAGTGTCCCACAGTCAGAATCGCTGTGAAGCAGTCTGGGAACAGTGTCCCGCAGTCAGCATCACAATGAAGCAGCCTGGGAACAGTGTCCCACAGTCAGAATCGCAGTGAAGCAGCCTGGGAACAGTGTCCCACACACAGCATTGCAGTTCAGCAGCCTGGGAACAGTGTCCCGCAGTCAGAATCGCAGTGAAGCAGTCTGGGAACAGTGTCCCACTGTCAGCATTGCAATGAAGCAGCCTGGGAACAGTGTCCCACAGTCAGAATCGCAGTGAAGCAGCCTGGGAACAGTGTCCCACTGTCAGCATTGCAGTGAAGCAGCCTGGGAACAGTGTCCCGCAGTCAGCATTGCAATGAAGCAGCCTGGGATCAGTCTTCCGCAGTCAGCATCGCAGTGAAGCAGCCTGGGAACAGTGTCCCACTGTCAGCATTGCAGTGAAGCAGCCTGGGATCAGTGTTCCGCAGTCAACATCGCAGTGAAGTAGCCTGGGAACAGTGTCCCACTGTCAGCATTGCAGTGAAGCAGCCTGGGAACAGTGTCCCGCAGTCAGCATTGCAATGAAGCAGACTGAGATCAGTGTTCCGCAGTCAGCATCGCAGTGAAGCAGCCTGGGAACAGTGTCCCGCAGTCAGCATCACAGTAAAGTAGCCTGGGAACAGTGTCCCGCAGTCAGCATCGCAATGAAGCAGCCTGGGAACAGTGTCCCACACACAGCATTGCAGTTCAGCAGCCTGGGAACAGTGTCCCGCAGTCAGAATCGCTGTGAAGCAGTCTGGGAACAGTGTCCCAATGTCAGCATTGCAGTGAAGCAGCCTGGGAACAGTGTCCCGCAGTCAGCATTGCAATGAAGCAGCCTGGGATCAGTGTTCCGCAGTCAGCATCGCAGTGAAGCAGCCTGGGAACAGTGTCCCACTGTCAGCATCGCAGTGAAGCAGCCTGGGAACAGTGTCCCACTGTCAGCATCGCAGAGAAGTAGCCTGGGAACAGTGTCCCACTGTCAGCATTGCAGTGAAGCAGCCTGGGATCAGTGTTCCGCAGTCAGCATCGCAGTGAAGCAGCCTGGGGACAGTGTCCCACTGTCAGCATCGCAGTGAAGTAGCCTGGGAACAGTTTCCCACTGTCAGCATTGCAGTGAAGCAGCCTGGGATCAGTGTCCCACTGTCAGCATCACAGTGAAGCAGCCTGGGAACAGTCTCCCACTGTCAGCATCGCAGTGAAGCAGCCTGGAAACAGTGTCCCGCAGTCAGAATCGCTGTGAAGCAGCCTAGAAACAGTGTCCCACTGTCAGCATTGCAGTGAAGCAGCCTGGGAACAGTGTCCCGCAGTCAGCATCGCAGTGAAGCAGCCTGGAAACAGTGTCCCGCAGTCAGAATCGCTGTGAAGCAGCCTGGAAACAGTGTCCCACTGTCAGCATTGCAGTGAAGCAGCCTGGGAACAGTGTCCCGCAGTCAGCATCGCAGTGAAGCAGCCTGGAAACAGTGTCCCGCAGTCAGAATCGCTGTGAAGCAGCCTGGAAACAGTGTCCCACTGTCAGCATCGCAATGAAGCAGCCTGGGAACAGTGTCCCACACACAGCATTGCAGTTCAGCAGCCTGGGAACAGTGTCCCGCAGTCAGAATCGCTGTGAAGCAGTCTGGGAACAGTGTCCCACTGTCAGCATTGCAGTGAAGCAGCCTGGGAACAGTGTCCCGCAGTCAGCATTGCAATGAAGCAGCCTGGGATCAGTGTTCCGCAGTCAGCATCGCAGTGAAGCAGCCAGGGAACAGTGTCCCACTGTCAGCATCGCAGTGAAGCAGCCTGGGAACAGTGTCCCACTGTCAGCATCGCAGTGAAGTAGCCTGGGAACAGTGTCCCGCAGTCAGCATCGCAATGAAGCAGCCTGGGATCAGTGTTCCGCAGTCAGCATCGCAGTGAAGCAGCCTGGAAACAGTGTCCCGCAGTCAGAATCGCTGTGAAGCAGCCTGGAAACAGTGTCCCACTGTCAGCATTGCAGTGAAGCAGCCTGGGAACAGTGTCCCGCAGTCAGCATCGCAGTGAAGCATCCTGGAAACAGTGTCCCGCAGTCAGAATCGCTGTGAAGCAGCCTGGAAACAGTGTCCCACTGTCAGCATTGCAGTGAAGCAGCCTGGGAACAGTGTCCCGCAGTCAGCATCGCAGTGAAGCAGCCTGGAAACAGTGTCCCGCAGTCAGCATCGCAGTGAAGCAGCCTGGGAACAGTGTCCCACTGTCAGAATTGCAGTGAAGCAGCCTGGGATCAGTGTTCCGCAGTCAACATCGCAGTGAAGTAGCCTGGGAAGAGTGTCCCACTGTCAGCATTGCAGTGAAGCAGCCTGGGAACAGTGTCCCACAGTCAGCATTGCAATGAAGCAGCCTGGGATCAGTGTTCCGCAGTCAGCATCGCAGTGAAGCAGCCTGGGAACAGTGTCCCACTGTCAGCATTGCAGTGAAGCAGCCTGGGATCAGTGTTCCGCAGTCAGCATCGCAGTGAAGCAGCCTGGGAACAGTGTCCCGCAGTCAGCATCGCAGTGAAGTAGCCTGGGAACAGTGTCCCGCAGTCAGCATCGCAATGAAGCAGCCTGGGAACAGTGTCCCACACACAGCATTGCAGTTCAGCAGCCTGGGAACAGTGTCCCGCAGTCAGAATCGCTGTGAAGCAGTCTGGGAACAGTGTCCCACTGTCAGCATCGCAATGAAGCAGCTTGGGAACAGTGTCCCGCAGTCAGCATTGCAATGAAGCAGTCTGGGAACAGTGTCCCACTGTCAGCATCGCAATGAAGCAGTCTGGGAACAGTGTCCCACTGTCAGCATCGCAATGAAGCAGCCTGGGAACAGTGTCCCACACACAGCATTGCAGTTCAGCAGCCTGGGAACAGTGTCCCGCAGTCAGAATCGCTGTGAAGCAGTCTGGGAACAGTGTCCCACTGTCAGCATTGCAGTGAAGCAGCCTGGGAACAGTGTCCCGCAGTCAGCATTGCAATGAAGCAGCCTGGGATCAGTGTTCCGCAGTCAGCATCGCAGTGAAGCAGCCTGGGAACAGTGTCCCACTGTGAGCATCGCAGTGAAGCAGCCTGGGAACAGTGTCCCACTGTCAGCATCGCAGTGAAGTAGCCTGGGAACAGTGTCCCGCAGTCAGCATCGCAATGAAGCAGCCTGGGATCAGTGTTCCGCAGTCAGCATCGCAGTGAAGCAGCCTGGAAACAGTGTCCCGCAGTCAGAATCGCTGTGAAGCAGCCTGGAAACAGTATCCCACTGTCAGCATTGCAGTGAAGCAGCCTGGGAACAGTGTCCCGCAGTCAGCATCGCAGTTCAGCAGCCTGGAAACAGTGTCCCGCAGTCAGAATCGCTGTGAAGCAGCCTGGAAACAGTGTCCCACTGTCAGCATTGCAGTGAAGCAGCCTGGGAACAGTGTCCCACAGTCAGCATCGCAGTGAAGCAGCCTGGAAACAGTGTCCCGCAGTCAGAATCGCTGTGAAGCAGCCTGGAAACAGTGTCCCACTGTCAGCATTGCAGTGAAGCAGCCTGGGAACAGTGTCCCGCAGTCAGCATCGCAGTGAAGCAGCCTGGAAACAGTGTCCCGCAGTCAGAATCGCTGTGAAGCAGCCGGGAAACAGTGTCCCACAGTCAGCATCGCAGTGAAGCAGCCTGGAAACAGTGTCCCGCAGTCAGAATCGCTGTGAAACAGCCTGGAAACAGTGTCCCACTGTCAGCATTGCAGTGAAGCAGCCTGGGAACAGTGTCCTGCAGTCAGCATCGCAGTGAAGCAGCCTGGAAACAGTGTCCCGCAGTCAGAATCGCTGTGAAGCAGCCTGGAAACAGTGTCCCACTGTCAGCATCGCAATGAAGCAGCCTGGGAACAGTGTCCCACACACAGCATTGCAGTTCAGCAGCCTGAGAACAGTGTCCCGCAGTCAGAATCGCTGTGAAGCAGTCTGGGAACAGTGTCCCACTGTCAGCATTGCAGTGAAGCAGCCTGGGAACAGTGTCCCGCAGTCACCATTGCAATGAAGCAGCCTGGGATCAGTGTTCCGCAGTCAGCATCGCAGTGAAGCAGCCTGGGAACAGTGTCCCGCAGTCAGAATCGCAGTGAAGTAGCCTGGGAACAGTGTCCCACTGTCAGCATCGCAATGAAGCAGCCTGGGAACAGTGTCCCACTGTCAGCATCGCAATGAAGCAGCCTGGGAACAGTGTCCCACAGTCAGCATCACAGTGAAGCAGCCTGGGAACAGTGTCCCACAGTCAGAATCGCAGTGAAGCAGCCTGGGAACAGTGTCCCACACACAGCATTGCAGTTCAGCAGCCTGGGAACAGTGTCCCGCAGTCAGAATCGCTGTGAAGCAGTCTGGGAACAGTGTCCCACTGTCATCATCGCAATGAAGCAGCCTGGGATCAGTGTCCCACACACAGAATTGCAGTTCAGCAGGCTGGGAACAGTGCCCCCGCAGTCAGAATCGCAATGAAGCAGTCTGGGAACAGTGTCCCACTGTCAGCATCACAGTGAAGCAGCCTGGGAACAGTGTCCCACTGTCAGCATCACAATGAAGCAGCCTGGAAACAGTGTCCCGCAGTCAGCATCACAGTGAAGCAGCCTGGGAACAGTGTCCCGCAGTCAGAATCGCAGTGAAGCAGCCTGGGAACAGTGTCCCACTGTCAGCATCGCAATGAAGCAGCCTGGGAACAGTGTCCCACTGTCAGCATCGCAATGAAGCAGCCTGGGAACAGTGTCCCACTGTCAGCATTGCAGTTCAGCAGCCTGGGATCAGTGTCCCGCAGTCAGCATCACAGTGAAGCAACCTGGGAACAGTGTCCCACTGTCAGCATCACAGTGAAGCAGCCTGGGAACAGTGTCCCACTGTCAGCATCGCAATGAAGCAGCCTGGAAACAGTGTCCCGCAGTCAGCATCACAGTGAAGCAGCCTGGGAACAGTGTCCCACTGTCAGCATCGCAATGAAGCAGCCTGGAAACAGTGTCCCGCAGTCAGCATCACAATGAAGCAGCCTGGGAACAGTGTCCCACAGTCAGAATCGCTGTGAAGCAGTCTGGGAACAGTGTCCCGCAGTCAGCATCACAATGAAGCAGCCTGGGAACAGTGTCCCACAGTCAGAATCGCAGTGAAGCAGCCTGGGAACAGTGTCCCACACACAGCATTGCAGTTCAGCAGCCTGGGAACAGTGTCCCGCAGTCAGAATCGCTGTGAAGCAGTCTGGGAACAGTGTCCCACTGTCAGCATTGCAATGAAGCAGCCTGGGAACAGTGTCCCACAGTCAGAATCGCAGTGAAGCAGCCTGGGAACAGTGTCCCACTGTCAGCATTGCAGTGAAGCAGCCTGGGAACAGTGTCCCGCAGTCACCATTGCAATGAAGCAGCCTGGGATCAGTGTTCCGCAGTCAGCATCGCAGTGAAGCAGCCTGGGAACAGTGTCCCGCAGTCAGAATCGCAGTGAAGCAGCCTGGGAACAGTGTCCCACTGTCAGCATCGCAATGAAGCAGCCTGGGAACAGTGTCCCACTGTCAGCATCGCAATGAAGCAGCCTGGGAACAGTGTCCCACAGTCAGCATCACAGTGAAGCAGCCTGGGAACAGTGTCCCACAGTCAGAATCGCAGTGAAGCAGCCTGGGAACAGTGTCCCACACACAGCATTGCAGTTCAGCAGCCTGGGAACAGTGTCCCGCAGTCAGAATCGCTGTGAAGCAGTCTGGGAACAGTGTCCCACTGTCATCATCGCAATGAAGCAGCCTGGGATCAGTGTCCCACACACAGAATTGCAGTTCAGCAGGCTGGGAACAGTGCCCCCGCAGTCAGAATCGCAATGAAGCAGTCTGGGAACAGTGTCCCACTGTCAGCATCACAGTGAAGCAGCCTGGGAACAGTGTCCCACTGTCAGCATCACAATGAAGCAGCCTGGAAACAGTGTCCCGCAGTCAGCATCACAGTGAAGCAGCCTGGGAACAGTGTCCCGCAGTCAGAATCGCAGTGAAGCAGCCTGGGAACAGTGTCCCACTGTCAGCATCGCAATGAAGCAGCCTGGGAACAGTGTCCCACTGTCAGCATCGCAATGAAGCAGCCTGGGAACAGTGTCCCACTGTCAGCATTGCAGTTCAGCAGCCTGGGATCAGTGTCCCGCAGTCAGCATCACAGTGAAGCAACCTGGGAACAGTGTCCCACTGTCAGCATCACAGTGAAGCAGCCTGGGAACAGTGTCCCACTGTCAGCATCGCAATGAAGCAGCCTGGAAACAGTGTCCCGCAGTCAGCATCACAGTGAAGCAGCCTGGGAACAGTGTCCCACTGTCAGCATCGCAATGAAGCAGCCTGGAAACAGTGTCCCGCAGTCAGCATCACAATGAAGCAGCCTGGGAACAGTGTCCCACAGTCAGAATCGCTGTGAAGCAGTCTGGGAACAGTGTCCCGCAGTCAGCATCACAATGAAGCAGCCTGGGAACAGTGTCCCACAGTCAGAATCGCAGTGAAGCAGCCTGGGAACAGTGTCCCACACACAGCATTGCAGTTCAGCAGCCTGGGAACAGTGTCCCGCAGTCAGAATCGCTGTGAAGCAGTCTGGGAACAGTGTCCCACTGTCAGCATTGCAATGAAGCAGCCTGGGAACAGTGTCCCACAGTCAGAA